>NW_026262581.1:136800270-142435203 GCF_021869535.1 Mytilus californianus | reverse complement strand
GGCAATTACCCCCAAAATCAATTACAGCCTTCCCTTTGTGATATGGAACCTTGTGGTACAATGTCAGAGAGATCCATACACTTACACACAAGTTATTAGCTGAAAGTTACAAAAATGCTTATTTTGGCCCCTTTTTGGCCCCTAATTCCTTAACTGTTGGTACCATAACCCCCAAAATCAATCCCAACCTTCCTTTCGTGGTATTGAACCTTATGGTAAAATTTCATGGAGATCCATTCACTTAAACTAAAGTTAGAGTGCGAAAACCAATGTGTCTTCGGACGACGCCGGACGACGCCAGACGACGACGACGTCATACCAATATACGACCAAAACATTTTTAACTTTTGCGGTCGTATAAAAATAACTTGTTTTTTTCTAATAGAATAGACCGCCTCGGTGGTGTAACGGTTAGCGTGCTCGCCTCGAGTGCGGGAGGTCGTAGGTTCGAAATGCGGCCGGGTCAAACCAAAGACTTGAAAATTGGTATTTGCTGCTTCTCTGCTAAGCACGCAGCATTAAGGAGTAAGAGCAAAGACTGGTCGGCCCGGAGTCAGAATAATGTGTCCGGGTAGGGTGACATGTCTTCCTGCGAACTGTTACCTTGTGAGCTAGCACGTAAAAAATCCGGCTCAGCGTGTCGGTCTAGTACAAAGCAGGGTTAGTATTCATTTCTCATTATCATGCTCTCGTCCTGAATATGCATCTGACCTACCACTGGACGTTAAGCAACCATCCATCCATCCATCTAATAGAATAAAGCAGAAAAAGTGTATTTGTCACGAAAAAAAATAATATGTCCCACCCACTAAAGCATTCCCCCACTTAAGATAATGATTGTCAACTATATTTATTGACAAATTGGCACCAAAGTAACAACATTTGTTGAGGACCTCATAGGAAGGATCTCTACTAAGTTTGGTCAAATAATGACAAATTCTGATTAGTAATTCTCAAACAGAAGACAACAAGAGTGCACATGCTGAAATGTCTCGCCTGCTTTATATGATTTATTCTATGTTGTAAGTCCTAAAGATAAAGTTTTACAACAAGTATAACATAAACTTAACATTATCAATGATCCATTAAAATAAGGTAAAGGTTAAGGTCAGATAAACCAAGCTAAACAGACATGTACACCTTACAATCATTACATGTATACACCAAATATAGTTAACCTATTGCTTATAGTATACAAGAAACATACCAAACCAAAACTTAATATTAATCAATGAACCATGAAAATGAGGTCAAGGTCAGATGAACCCTGCCAGACAAACACGTACATCTTGCAATCATCCCATATATCAATTATAGTTGGCCTTATTGCTAAATTATAGTAACTGAGAAACAGACATAACCAGGAAAACTTAACATTGACCAATGAACCATGAAAATGAGGTCAAGGTCAGATGAACTCTGCCAGACAGACATGAACACCTTATAATCATTCCATACACCAACTATAGTTGACCTATTACTTATAGCATTAGAAAAAAAAAGACCAAAACACAAAATTTTAGCATTGACCAATGAACCGTGAAAATGAGGTCAAGGTCAGATAAAACCTGCAAGACTGACATGTACACCTTACAATCATTCCATACACCAAATATTGTTGACCTAATGCTTGCAGGCGAGACAAAAATGTCATTCCCAATAGGATTTCAGGGTAACATGGTAAACTTTGACCTCGGTTGGTGGCTATATGTATTTACAATCTTCAAACAACTACTAAAGTAACAACACTTATTAACTTGATTAATACATCTCAATGGGAACATATCTACCAAATTTCAGTTCAATCCAGCATGCGTTCTCAAGAAGATCTTAGAAAAATCGGCCAATAAGAAAATTCAATTAGCATGATTAGTCCTGGCAGCCATGCTTTTTGACGAAACAGCACCAAAGTCACACAAATTGGAAGGGACCTCATGGGGATAATCTCTACCAAGTTTGGTCAAATTCTGTTAATTAGTTCTCTAACAAGAATGAGTCGAAAACCCTAAAGGCCTGCAGGGGATAACACTAGAAATTGTGTATACAATATTACATGGATAGAAGACACAATGATCTGTACACAAATGGGCAAGACTACAATAGCAACAAGGCAAAAACAGCAACTTCCATAATCACCATGATATACCTATTTGACTGTCCGCCGTCTGGTCTGATCTGTATTCCAATCCACCATGTCCATCGATATCTTTCTTCCTTTTCCTCAACCTATGATATAATAAGTATCATGCTAAAATCCAAATTCTAATACATGTACGACATTCTTCAAAGTTAACACTTTGTCTTTTTATGAACAAAACAGCATTTAATATGTAATATAACCAGAAATACTGTGAGCAAAGCTCACTAAATGATACCCCCTGCTCCCCCCTATGTGATGTTTTGCTATGGGAAACCCCAAAATTCATTTGAATTAAAATTTAAAATAGAAGGTGCACAATCATGGTGGATAACCTACGTCATGTTTTCGAAGTGTTTGCAAAATCTGATTTCTGTTCCAAATGATTAATATGGCATAAAAAGGGGTCTTGCCATTTATTAGTTTTTTATTTGCTTCAGGAGAACTTGAGATATCGTGTCTTAAAGTGGGCTTTGTTTACCTTTTTCGTGGGGTCAAATCATGTGACAATGACGTAGGTTATCCACCATGACAATAATCTGTGAAAGTTTCATTGAATTTCATTAAGAAATACTGACTAAAGTCAATAAAGTCAATAAAGAGTTAAATATAGGTCACAGCGACTTACTTTGCTGGATGCTGACTTACTACCCCTGTACATTATAGTTGCTGAGATATGAACATTAAACTGAACCAGTCATTGAAGCATGAAATGGGGGTCCAAGTGACCTACTTTTGCCTGATTGCTGACTTACTACCCCAGATACATCTGCATACATATGCGGTTCTATGTGTACATTCCTTGGAGGAAGTTCACCAAGCTATCCGTGAACATGAGTTGTCAAAATCAACTAAATACATGTATATCACAGTTAAAAAAGAGAAGATGTATGGAAAGGAGGACTTTGGTAATTATAGCTTTTATTAGGGTATTTATATTTCATAGAAGTGTTATCATTTATCAGCAAAAAGTTCCGGTTTTGGCAACTAAACCAGAAAAAAGACAAGATAGTACAGCGATTCATGTTGCCATACAAAAGCAGTGATAAGGTATCAATTTGATGACAGAAAAATAGACGCAATCAAGATTTCATTCCAAATCCATATAAAAAAAAAACATCTTCTGAAAGTGTTACTGCATCTGGAAAATTTGAGATAATGACACTTTTCCTGTTTTATAAAAAAAACTAATTGCTCTTTTTTAGAACAAGAGAAAAGATGAAATATTTATTTATTACTTCTATGTAAATCAGATGTAATCGTCTCATATCTTCGGGTCTGACGACCCTCAGATACGAGAAGCTTACATCTAATACATACATGTAACAAAAAATGACCGGTCTAAAAAGAGAAAGTAGATACCATAGGGCAATAAAAAAAACAGACAACACCATAGTGAATAAGAAAAGCAACAGAAATACAGACAACTTAATAAAACACTTCACAGAAAACTAAGATTGAGCAGCATAAACCCTTTTATAAAAAAAAGTAGGGGTGGACAGGTACTCTGGGAGTGTAAGCAGTTCCTGCGGCACTAGTGGCACCTGTTGTGTTGCTTATGTATTCACATTTCTAATTTGGATATATTTCAGCAATGAATGTTATTTTACCTACAGTCATTGCAATAGAAACCAAACAATATTGGTAGGTTTAAAAGATATAGATATATATTTACACCAAGATGTCGTTAAATGAAATTGGATATCCTGCATTTATCATGCTTTTCTATAACATATGGTCAAATCGCTGAAAGACCCCCCTCCTAAATTATGGAAAACTATCATTCTGCATTCACAATAATATCTTGGTGTAAATTAGATTCACCCAATCGGGCTTACGCGCTCATACATGTTGTCATAGGTGTATCTAATACATATATAAAATTCTAACCATATAATTGAACAGATATATATCATGTTCACATATTTTTTACTTGTTTAATTGATTGATTGTTGGTTGCCTTATGTCCAGTGGCAAATATTTCATGCATGTTCAGGACGAGAACAAATTAATTAACGATAAATATAATAAGTAGGTCCTGTAATAGAGGCTGTCCGGGATGAAGGTCAGGGAAATTTAGACTGCCCAGGGGTGTGGAAATATTTGTTGTGAGCACTTGTCCCTGGGCAAGTTAAACTGTAAATTTTACTTGTCCAGAAAAAAAGTTAATTGCCCTGAATTTCCCTATAAATATAAAAGTATTTTACTATGAGCATGTATGATTCTTACTAGAAAAATAGAATGATGTGGTATGATTGCATGCAATGAGACAACTCTCTACAGTCAGAGCTCAGACATAAATAAGTCTAAATCTGCTTTTGACTCATAGAGGTCTATATTTGTAGGTTTCAAGATTTGTCTCCCTTTAATTTAAGATAAATTATGACTTCAATAAGTCAATTAGTGTTAAGCAAGAAATATTTGACCTGAATTATAAAGTTGCAAATATTGATTCCTACAAGTCGATAAGTTACCAAAATTGGTCAACTTCAAGACCCAAGCATATTTATAAAAAGGTCATGCATCTACATGAAATTATGACAACATTGAAAGACAATGCTTTGTCTTCTAAAGAAAAATATGCATGAGAGCCTAAAAAAACGGAGATAATGTTTATTTACTTTACAATTCAACCATCTATAACCACACAAAATGAGGAAATAATCTTATGTTAAGTAAAAATGTTCAATTACATGATTATATACAGATAGCTCAGGTCCTTGTGAACTCTCAGACAGGTTTATGATGTCATAGGTGGTGCACTTTGGCCACCAATTAAAATTAAGTCTTTTCATAAACATAAATAGACCTAAACAAGTCTGTCATTTTCTGACTTAAATAAGTCTGAAAATGAAAACACATTTTTATAATAAATACATTTTTTGACTTCTGTAAGTCAAAAACAAAAAACGACTTGTTTATGTCTGAGCTGCTCTACCAGAGACCACATGACGTAGAATTTAACAACTATAGGTCACCGTAAAACTGTTTTGTATTACAATATAAATGATGTTTGTGATATTGTTTGTGAATAAATAAAAGGTGGTATGGGGTTAACATCAATCAGATAGAAACCCAAAAGCAAAACAACCACAAGACAAGTAGAGGGCAATGTTTTGTCCATTTCCCCAGACACCTGTTTAATTTTACTGTTTTCTTTCATCAGACAAGCTTGGTGTTTTGCAGAACATTGATTTTGGTGTCCCTTCTATCTATTAATTTGCCAACAAATAAGTAAGACTTTTGATCAGCAAGATGAAGGCGTTTCCTACAAATTGTGCAAAAATTTAATTTATTTTCAGAAGTTTCTCACTGAAGAGCCACGAGGTCTGGAATTCTCGCTTCTGTTTTTTTTTTTATTTTTTTCATATTCCTTGTCTTTCTCCACCTGTGTTTTCCGTTTTTTACTCGACTCATCATTATTATTTTCATTCTTTTTGTCTTGATCACCAGGTCTTGGTGTTTTTATCAGGTATTTATCCATCTCGATAAGACCCATGCAATCATGAAAAATTAAAATAACACTTCTGTGAGATGGCAAATAAAACCTAATCGACGATCCCGGGTCAATGGACAAAGATATCGCAATGTTTATGAGACCCGGGTTCGCATACTTAGGCCATAAAAAAGAATATGTTTGTTTGCCCTAACCCTACCTACCCAGAAAATAGCTGCCTACTCAAAATCTTTTATTGTCCTGATGTGAAAAAGTTTTTTTTAATCAGATAGGCATGAAGACTAACAAACATCTGACACTTCAATTTCTCTTTGCAGAAAAAAAAAAAGAAAATGCCTACCTACCTACCCACTGTCTCTACCTTTGGGTAGGGTTTGGGCAAACCAAAATATTTTTAAATGTGGCCTTATTTTTATTAATTTTGGTTATTGATCTATTTCCGTTTTTTTTTAATACTTGTCATCATGAACATTGATGTTTTGATTTAAATATATGTTTTTCACTTGTTGATCATTGGTTTCTTTTACATAAAATAATACATCTTAATAAATTATGAAAATAATTCTATATTTTTGATTAAATGAATTTTGTCAACTGTAATTTTTTACTTGTCCACGGGCAACCCAGACAAAAACAAGAGTGCACACACTGAAATGTCTCGCCTTCTTTACTAACCATTGATTTTATGTTGATAGTCCTAAATATAAAGCTTTAGTACAAGTAACACATAAACTTAACATGATCCAAAAAAATGAGGTCAAGGTCAGATAAACCAAACGAGAAATACATGTACACCTTACAATCATTCAATAAACCAAACATAGTTGACCTATTGCTTATAGTTTCTAAGAAACAGTCTTAACCAAGAAAACTTAACATTGACCAATGAACCATGAAAATGAGGTCAAGGTCAGATGAACCATGCCAGGCAGACATGTACACCTAACAATCAATTTATGCATTAAATATAGTGGACCTATTGCTTATAGTATCTAAGAAACAAACTTAACCATGAAAACTTAACATTGACCAATGAACCATGAAAATGAGGTCAAGGTCAGATGATACCTGCCAGACAGACATATAATCCTTACAATCCTTCCATACAACAAATATAGTTGATATATTGCTTATAGTTGAAGAAAAACAGACCAAAACACAAAAACTTAACACTGAGAAATGAACCGTGAAAATGAGGTCAAGGTCAAATAAAACCTGCGAGACTGACATGTACATCATAAAATATTTCCATACACCAAATATAGTTGACCTATTGCATATAGTATTAGAAAAAAAGACCAAAACTCAAAAACTTAACTTTGACCACTGAACCATGAAAATGAGGTCAAGGTCAGATGACACCTACTAGTTGGACATGTACACCTTACAATTATTCCATATACCAAATATAGTAGACCTACTGCTTATAGTATCTGACTTGACCACGAAAACTTAACCTTGTTCACTGATCCATGAAATGAGGTCGAGGTCAAATGGAAATTGTCTGACGGGCATGAGGACCTTGCAAGGTACGCACATACTAAATATAGTTATCCTATTACTCATAATAAGAAAGAAATAAACATTACAAAAAATGTTGACTTTTTTTTCAAGTAGTCACTGAACCATGAAAATGAGGTCAAGGACAATTGACGTATGACAGACAGTAACTTCGTAACATAAGGCACCTATATACAAAGTATGAAGCATCCAGGTCTTCTAGCTTCTAAAATATAAAGCATTTAAGAAGTTAGCTAACGTCGCCGCCGCCGCCGGATCAGTATCCCTATGTCGAGCTAGGCTCGACAAAAATTACTTGTCCGGTTGTTCAAATGGACGAATCGGGCGAGTCGGGCATAGCATTTCCACACCCCTGCTGCCACTGGAAAATGAGGGTATATTGGATAGGGACAGAAATTTTGCCTTGCAGCAGGCCACCTACGGACCCCTCAAAGAGTTGTTAAAAGGGTTCTTAACGTGCAGAGAGCGTGGCACTCTCTCCACGAGGCATCAGATTTAACGTCCCCTTCTGACCGGACGTGGCTGCATACTTGATACATCCCGCACAGCCAAATGGCCGCCCCACTTTGGTAAGGGTTTTACTGCCGGTCGGAAGAAGACCTGTAGTGACCATATTTCTATTCCCCATGCAGTCACCCTTGGGGCATTATTTGTTTAATTACACTGCATATCAATATGGATGATTAAGTTAAATATTTGATTTTATACCATAATTCTTTCACTAACTGTATTTAATAAAACACACAAATGATCAGGCATTGTGTGAAGGGTAAAAAGGCAAATACCATGGCAAAGAGGGTAAAAAAGACATATCCTTGTGCATATACCCAGGAAGTGATGGCAAACTAAAACATTATTATGACAACCTTGACACTTCATTGAATCAGCGTGCTAAAACCTATTATACGATCCCCACCTCACTGATTTTAATTTCTTGAAATGACTAAAATAAATGTAATTTGCATACAGTGGGGACTATCAGTGGGTTACAAATAAAACATTTTATAATTTTATTACTTTCCTATGGTCCATGTATGTTTATTTTAAGGCAACAACCATTTTCTTATCTGGGGGGGGCCTGGGATTTTCATTGTGTTCATAATTTTTTTTTCAGAACCTTCCTCCGATAAATTTTTTTTTTTTCTTATGAGAAGGAAAGCAAAATTTTTTTTCCCTATCATGTTTTTCACAAAACCATAAAAAAATTTTCAGCTACAGTGCAAAATCTAAATTTTTTTTCGGTCAGCTAGGCCATCAAAATATTTTTTTCAAAAAAATCCCAGCCCCCCCCCCCCCCCGCAGATAAGAAAATGGTTGTTGCCTAAGCAAAATACAGGATGGACATTGTATTCGTTGACCAGATTTGAAAGCCATTTTTTATACTTCTCTGAATGTTAAACAAGTTCAATCTGGAGGCAAATTATGAAATAGTAATTTCAATATGGAAAAGTTTTTAAGGCTAAATAATTTAAAAAAACAAAAGAAACTAAATAAAAAAGCAAAACCAGAAACTGAATATAAAAAAGCCTTTGGTGCAGAACTTTTCCACACAGTGTAATATTCATGTTTTTATAAAATAAATAAAATGCTTCGCTGGGGCGCAGCTTGATACGACCGCAGAGGTCGAACCCTGAACAGTTGGGGCAAGTATGGACACAACATTCAAGCTTGATACAGCTCTGAATTTGGATTGTTATTAAATATTTGACACAGCATAGGTTTCTGACACAGAAAGAATGTGGTCTAAGAACTTGAATTTTTTTAATTTATCTATTATGGTCCAATGTCCAAAATCAAAATACATGGTTAGATTCAGCATATCAAAGAACCCCATATATTCAATTTTTGTTAAAATCAAACAAAGTTTAATTTTGGACCCCAACTTGGACAAACTTGAAAACTGGGCCCATAATCAAAAATCTAAACACATGTTTAGATTCAGCATATCAAAGAACCCCAAGAATTCAATTTTTGCTAAAATCAAACTAAGTTTAATTTTGGACCCTTTGGACCTTAATGTAGACCAATTTAAAAAAACGGGACTTAAAATTAAAAATCTAAATACACGGTTAGATTTGGAATATCAAAGAACCCCAATAATTCAATTTTTGATGAAATCAAACAAAGTTTAATTTTGGATCCTTTTGACCTCAATATGAACCAATTTGATAGCGGGGCCCACAAATAAAAAATCTAAATTCATGGTTAGATTCAGCATATCAAAGAACCCCATATATTCAATTTTTGTTGAAATCAAAAAAAGTTTAATTTTGGACCCCAACTTGGACCAACTTGAAAACTGGGCCCATAATCAAAACTCTAAACACATGTTTAGATTCAGCATATCAAAGAACCCCAAGAATTCAATTTTTGCTAAAATCAAACTAAGTTTAATTTTGGACCCTTTGGACCTCAATGAAGACCAATTTAAAAAACGGGACCCAAATTAAAAATCTAAAAACACGGTTAGATTTGGCATATCAAAGAACCCCAATAATTCAATTTCCGATGAAATCAAACAAAGTTTAATTTTGGACCCTTTTGACCTCAATATGAACCAATTTGATAGCGGGGCCTACAAATAAAAAATCTAAATACATGGTTAGATTCAGCATATCAAAGAACCTCATATATTCAATTTTTGTTGAAATCAAACAAAGTTTAATTTTGGACCCCAATTTGGACCAACTTGAAAACTGGGCCCATAATCAAAAATCTAAATACATGTTTAGATTCAGCATATCAAAGAACCCCATATATTCAATTTTTGTTGAAATCAAACAAAGTTTAAATACTGGACCCTATCTTGGACCAACTTGAAAACTGGGCCCATAATCAAAAATCTAAACACATGTTTAGATTCAGCAAATCAAAGAACCCCAAGAATTCAATTTTTGTTAAAATCAAACTAAGTTTAATTTTGGACCCTTTGGACCTCAATGTAGACCAATTTAAAAAACAGGACCCAAAATAAAAAACCTAAATACACGGTTAGATTTGGAATATCAAAGAACCCCAATAATTCAATTTCCGATGAAATCAAACAAAGTTTAATTTTGGACCCTTTTGACCTCAATATGAACCAATTAGATAACGGGGTCCACAAATAAAAAATCTAAATATATGGTTAGATTCAGCATATCAAAGAACCCCACATATTCAATTTTTGTTGAAATCAAACAAAGTTTAATTTTGGACCCCAATTTGGACCAACTTGAAAACTGGGCCAAAAATCAAAAATCTAAATACATGTTAAGATTCAGCATATCAAAGAACCTCATATATTCAATTTTTGCTAAAATCAAACAAAGTTTAATTTTGGACCCTTTGGACATTAATGTAGACCAATTTGAAAACTGGACCCAAAATTAAAAATCTTAATACACTGTTAGATTCGGCATAACAAATAAATAAATGTGATCAAAGATTTTACAAATCTAATGCGCCATACTGTGCAATTAAAGATTACTTCTTGAAATTTTTCAATATTTGAAATTTGAAAAAAAAAAAATATTTGAAGAATAATTCTTTTTAATTTCTGAAATCTGAAATGAGAAAAAATTGCCCCCCCACAATTTCTTTTTATCCCCCCCCCCTTTTTCCCCCAAAAAAATTCTTTCCCTCAAGATATGGTCATAATCTCAATTCAAATTTCCAATGGAGTTGGCAACCATAATTACCCATTTAAATTTACCATAGTGCTAACTTAATCTATTTTATAATAGAATTAATAAAAATATAGTGTCAAATCTTTCATGTGGATTTTTTTGTTAAAAAAAAAGATGAAAACATTTGCAGATTTTTTACTGGTCTTCCTTTATAAATATGCATTTCTTTAAACATAATTGAAAAGCAGTGTAAGGGAAGTAACCAAAACGTTGTATTTGGATTACCTCCCTTACACTGTTTTAGATTATCTTTATTGTTCATTAACCATTACTTTATACATAATTTAAAAGCAGTGTAAGGGAGATAATTTCAATGATGTATTTGATTTATCTCCCTTACACTGCTTTAAATTATGTTTTGTACTAAAGTATTTGTCCATTAACCAGGACAACCTTGTTTTTCCCCCTTTTTTGCCCCTAATTCCTAAACGGTTTGAGCCATAACCCCCCAAAGCAAATCCTAACCATCCCTTTGTGGTATGGAAACTTGTAGTATAATTTCAGAGAGATCCATACACCGTTCCACAGTTATTGTCTGGAAACTAGAAAATGCTCATTTTTGGCCCCTTTTTGGCCCCTAATTCCTTAACTGTTGGTACCATAACCCCCAAAATCAATCCCAACCTTCCTTTTGTGGTATTTAACCTTATGGTCAAATTTCAAAAAGATCCATTCACTTAAACTAAAGTTAGAGTGCGAAAACCAATATGTATTCGGACGACGACGCCGGACGACGACGACGCCAACGTCATACCAATATACGACCACAAAAATTTTTTGCGGTCGTATAAAAAGTGACAATTATAGTAGAAGAGGCTGCTCAAAATCCAGCATTTGTACTAAGATTTATCCATAATCATTGAGGTAAGGAAGTCTAGATCTGGTTATGACATAAAAATAACTTTTGACTTGTCAGCTGTGGTAAAAATCTATTTGATACCCCTCTCCCAAGTTAATCAAAAGATAAGTTGACTGCTCCCTTATATAACTGAGACTACTATATGTTAATAGTAATTTAAATTGTCAAGTTACCAGTTATGGATAAAACTAATGTACATAAGTACATACATTTAGTAAGTGGACTTGGAATAATATCTTTTAATAATTATGTATGAAAAAGACGGTGAGTCCCAAAAGTAAGTCACTCTCCAAGCTGGCAAGTGGAATTTCAATTTGGTGAGTTGAAATGAAAAGCTGCTCGTCAATTTGGCGAGTAAGAAAAACAAAAGGTTTCACACACTGCATTTGTACAATCAATTCCAAGTAACTTCAATATAACATTTATTGAACCATACCATGATGTTTTATTCAGTTGGTGAAGTGTTTTAAATTGTTCATATGCCTCTTTTAATAGAGGAAAATTACTTCCTAAATTCTCTAATCGATACCAATACAATAGCATCGCTTTAATTATATTAAAATAAATTGGAAATCTAACGCAACATTTGTTGTTTTTTTGTGCACACCAAGTATAAATTTGTTAAATTTAATGTGAAGTTTCTCACCGGGTAAACCTGAATATAATTTTTCAAGAGATACATCTTCCTTCTTACATTTAGAGGAAAGAGAATTAAACATTCCCCATACTTCACTACCATATAATAAAATAGGTTTCACAGTGTGATCAAAAGCATGAATACTTGTTTTGATGATAGGATTTAGAGATAAAAAATCTTTCCGCAATTGATAATAATCTTTTAAGGATACTTGTACAGTTCACTTTGAGCATAACTAAATGAGCCAGATGAGCTTAAATATAAACCCAGGTACTTGTATTTTGAAACACATTCCAGGTTTATATTCTGGTATGTGTATTTACCTGTGACCCAACCTTGCAAGCCTACCAATGGGTCTCAACAAGTGAGAGAATCCACACCTGGAGGCGGGCTTCAGCTGGCCCCTAAACAATAATGTACAATAGTTCAGCGAATTTTTTTTCCCGTTATATTTATAAAATAATATTCTCAAAGTGAAAACAAAATTAGTAAAAGAACTGTATACAATGTAAGACAATATAGTCGTATATTATAACGTGCATGAAAGAGTTATTTATGGTCTTTTCTGAGCCCTGCATCGAACAAGGGTTGGTCTTTGTTACTTGAATTGGACAGAAAATTTCTACAAACATAAAACAATGCATGCATAATCGGATCCTGTTTACAACTACATGTACATTTTTTATCATTGTAATCATCCATCGTGGACTTTGAATGAAAAAAACTTTTCTCAAACATAGATCAAACACTGGTCATACTCCGTGATCAGAGAAATCTTTTTTACTATTAAGGTTCATCATAACAAATGGACAAAAATAGCTGTATTTACATCTCAAAAACTACTCTGAGTACAGACTCACCTGTGCAGTTGGAAAAGTTTTAAGGCCTGGCATCCACTAGATATATAAAAGTTAAATGCATTTTG
This sequence comes from Mytilus californianus, assembly GCF_021869535.1. Lineage (NCBI taxonomy): Eukaryota > Metazoa > Mollusca > Bivalvia > Mytilida > Mytilidae > Mytilus > Mytilus californianus. The sequence continues at coordinate 142,421,999 of NW_026262581.1, read as the reverse complement.
TGTTTCAGAAAGATAAAATCTTTTTTTGATTTTGATGGGCATTTTTTTTCGTTCCTGCAGAAGGTGTAAAAATAAACAAACACCTGAGTTGCTTTTGATACTGTCCACTCAGTTACACCCTTTAACTCACCTATAGTAGTGTAGATATCTATTGTCTGTCTATTGTCCATGCCAATCAATACAATACAATACAGTTTTTACCTGAGAGGGAGCATCTCAAAGTTGTATCCCAACTTAGTTTATTTTTACACCTTCTGCAGGAACGAAAAAAAATGCACATCAAAATCCAAAAAAGATTTTATCTTTCTGAAACAAAAAAAGCATTTAACTTTTATATATCTAGTGGATGCCAGGCCTTAAGGTTCATCATAACAAATGGACAAAAATGGCTGTATTTACACCTCAAAAACTACTCTGTGCACAGACTTACCTGTCCAGTTTGGAAAGTTTTAAGGCCTGGCATCCACTAGATATATAAAAGTTAAATGCATTTTGTGTTTCAGAAAGATGAAATCTTTTTTGGATTTTGATGGCCATTTTTTTTCCTTTCTGCAGAAGGTGTAAAAATGAACTAAGTTGGGATAAAACTTTGAGATGCTCCCTCTCAGGTAAAAACTGTATTGTATTGTATTGATTGTCCTTGATTGACATGGACAATAGACAGACAATAGGTATCTACACAACTATAGGTGAGTTAAAGGGTTTAACTGAGTGGACAGTATCAAAGCAATTCAGGTGTTTGTTTATTTTTACACCTTCTGCAGAAAGGAAAAAAAATGCCCATCAAAATCCAAAAGTGATTATATCTTTCTGAAACAAAAAATGCATTTAACTTTTATATATCTAGTGGATGCCAGGCCTTAAAACTTTCCAAACTGGACAGGTAAGTCTGTACACAGAGTAGTTTTTAAGGTGTAAATACAGCCATTTTTGTCCATTTGTTATGATGAACCTTAAAACTTTTCCAACTGCACAGGTTAGTCTGTACTCAGAGTAGTTTTTGAGGTCTAAACACAGCCATTTTTGTCCATTTGTTATGATGAACCCTTAAAATGGAAATAGAAGGCTATAACTGCAAACTGCTCATCAAATGAGGTCCATGCATTCTTGAAATAAAAGAGCCACAGTGACTGACCACATATTTTCATTAAATCGCTTTCATACTTCTAGAGTTGAGAATGGGAAATTATGTAAGGGTAGCAAATTCATTCATATTTCAAGCCAATCCTGAACAAAAATTTCTGCTATTTATATAGCTATACAAATTTGGGAAAAAATAGCAAGCCCTGTTTGAAAGTTACCAGCCGTGCATCCTCGGGCAGGCTGGTAAATTTACCAACTCTGGTAGAGGGCATACTCCCCTCCCCTCTTTTGATCTGAAACAGTATCATTTTTTGCATAAAATATCATAAAATCGTCCAAATTTGTTTTGCATCACTCCACTCGGCGTGAAAATCTACCAATTTTATAGGCAATTCATGGAATTACGCCCCTTTGAAAAAAGCTGAATCCATCATCCGCCCCTGCCTGGGACTGTAGTTATGGTCGATCGGCAGCTCATGCTAAATTTTAGAGGCATTGCCCTTCCTAAATAAAAAACATGAATGTAATGAAAAGTAAAACGTGATAAAATGTTGAAAAAAACAAGTACCTTGCTCCTCCAGATTCCGCCATCTTGTTCCGATTTTGAAGCATGCGCACTGGTGATATTGTGTTATAGCACGACCACAAAAATGGCGTTTAATAATATCGATGTACACACATAGTTCACACTTCCTCATAATAGACGGCGAGTGAGACTTGCTTATTTTTTCTTTTTATTTTATGTTTGATTGAAAATTAAAGCAATTTAGCGATAATCATACAATTTACATCTGAGGACGTCCTTAGTTGTGAGTGAAGTCCTCACTTACTGGTGTGTATACTTACACATGTCCTCATTGACATACGTGTACCAGAACACACACATACACATACACACGCACGCACACACACATACATACACACATACACACACACAAACACACACACATATATACACACACACACACAGAAATACACACACATACACACAGACACACACATACACACATTTACCCATACACAAACACTCACACGCACATACATACACACATACACACAAACATGCACACACATATACACACACCACACACATACACACGCATGCAATACACATACACACACATACACACACACACAAACACAAACACACACATACATATACACACACAAACACAAACATACACACGCATACACACAGACACACACACACATACGAGCGTTGGAATGTGAGTGGGGACACCTATAATTTACCATTCAACTGAGGACATGCATTTTTCGTCCTATTACGACAAAGACAATTTGCAGACGCTTAGCATCAGATCCAAAATATAAGATTGTGAAGTTTGAATTGACGTTTTCAGCAGTTTTATACATGACATCGTGCACTTAATTGAGGACGCTGTCACACCGAGGACCTCTGACACACTTATAAAATTGGGGACTGTTTCACACTGGGGACTTCTGAAACATTTTAACAGTGGGGACATTTTCACACCTGGGACTTAAGACGCACATTTAAAAAATGCACGGGGACAGTGTCACACCGATGGCTTCTGACACAACGGAACAAAAATTGGAAAAATTTTCAAAATGGGGACGCTCAAAGGATATTTATTGATCAGCCACTCACCATTCGATATGATGACCTGTTCCAATAAACAAAAGTCACAGATAGAGTTATCAAGATAAAATTTGCTTCATTTACTCTTAACGAAGCCGAATATTTACCATTTATACGTTATAGGGATTTATACAAATGTGGGTGCAATAGTGAGTTAGGTAGTAAAAAGGGGGGTTAGAGATGCAGAACCAAATGACGAGTCTAGAGATGGATGGGGAAACGGCAGCCTTGTGTTATGTCGCTGATACACATTAGCGTATAGCTCCGACGTATACCGGGAGTATACAGGTCCCTTCACACTGGACGAAAACTCTATTTCGCTTCCTACGATCTCCACGACCGGAACAGTGCTAGCGGGATCGTGAAAAATTTGGGAAACCACCATCAGTGTGAAGACTAGAACGACACTGCTACGCCTCTACTACGCACAAATAAGCTTTTCCTGATTTTTCTTTGCGTTACAACGCCGTCCTCCTGCGCCTGCGCCACGCTCTTTACGTCAACGGTAACTTCTCACTACGATCATCCACGACAAATTACGCTGCGAGCCCGATATTTTTACGATATCATACGTTCATGATCGGCGGACGTTTACTATATATATATATGGGAAGTTTGTGGATCTCCGCTCTCATTTTCATATTGCTTTATAGAAGAAAGCACGTGTAAAATGTATTATCAAGCTGTACTACACCTTGTCCTATTGCAAGGTCAACAAGGCATCGTTCGTATCTTTGTATCTTTCGCCTCTCTTTTAGAAGTAGAATTAAATGTGTCCAAATTAAATATAATTTGAATGAAATGCTCTGCACAAGTACCAGGGAATTAAGTCAGAATGGTTTGATTGATAAAAAGTTTTTCCCTCTGTAATTGCCATCTACTAGTATCACACATCTGAATACAGGACATAGAAAAATTAACTATATTCTTTATACATTTAAACCTTACTGCTGCAACGGTTCAATGACCTCTGTATGGAAAGTGTGAACCAGAAAATGATTGATTAGTGTTCACACTTTCCATACAGTCACAGTGGTGATAATGTATGAGAATAAAAAACTAAAATGGGTGAGGTCGCCTCATGGTCTTCTGGTTGGCAGATGGATTGCATACTTGGAAACTGTTGCTGGATCCATGGTGAGTCCATCGAGCCCCAGACCGAGGTCGGATTCTGTACAGGCTGCCATGGTTTTTGATGCTGAGGTTGGAAAAAAAACTCACAGACGTACCAGGATAGCTGTAGTTTCCAGGCTGACTGAATAGACCGGCAGAAGACTGACAAGGAAGCTTGTTCTTTGTCCTAAAAGCATCATTATCAATTATACATCGGTACATAACGTCGGGCAGCTCCCGCTGTCATCTCCTCCAGAGGGGTAGCTCAAGATTGCGCAGTGCTGACTTAAGCCATTCTACAAATTCATCAAGCTCCCTGTCACCTTCTGGTCGGATATGATCAAAGAGCTGCTTCTGCATAGTCAAAAACTGCTGAGAGCGTTCATCCAGGCTTGTAGGTAGGGTCTAATCATCTGCGGCTGCAGATCTTTTATCACGTAAAGTACTAGCATTAAGCGAATGAAGCCGCTAAGGGAACTCCATATTCCCCACAGTACTAAATTGGTAAAAAGAGCCGTAGGAATGTTTTCTTATTATAGTCAATGGATTCCAAGAATCTCAGGGAAAATCAACCCTTTGGCTAATGCTACGCTACATCTTTTCCGTTAGCATCTATTGCAGTGAAAGCATTCGATGATCTGCAATCCAATCTTGAAAACGCAAGCATCAGTGCAATTGATGAAGCTATTCATTTTGTCGTAGAAACCGATGCCTCGGATTCTGCACTAGCCGGAAGTCTCAATCAGGGCTGAAGGCCTGTTGCTTTCTTTTCGAGAACTTTAAATGCTCATTAATTAAGACACTCACCTGTAGAAAAGGAAGCATGTGCAATAGTAGAAGCTGTGGAGACACTTACTTAGTGGGAAACACTTCACTCTTGTCACTGATCAGGAAGCAGTTTCTTATATGTTTGATTCAAAGAAGCACGGTAAAGTGAAAAATGACAAAATAATTCGATGAAGAACTGAATTGAGCTGCTACAGCTATTATATAAAATACCGTCCTGGACGAGCCAATGAGTCAGCCGATTGCTTCTCTCGAGCCTACTGCTCCTCCGTCAGCTCAGATGCTCTTTCTGAATTGCACAGTGCGCTTTGCCATCCGGGCATCAATCTGACTTCTTCACTTCGTCCGTTCAAAGAACTTACCTTACTCTGTTGATGACGTCACGAGAACAATCAAACAATGTCAGATTTGTGCAAAAGTGAAACCTTAGTATGCATCACCTCCTGTGAAAGCTACACAACCTTTTGAACGTTTAAGCATTGATTTTAAAGGACCACTGCCGTCTGTTAGTACGAAGAAGTATATTCTTAGCGTTGTTGACGAATACTCAAGATTCCCATTTGCCTTTCCTTGCACCGATATGACAAGCGCAACTTTTATTCAGTGTTTACGACAGTTATTTGCTCTTTTTGGTATGCCTGCTTATATTCACTCGGACCGTGGTCAGTCTTTCATGAGCGCCGAACTCAAAACTTTTCTCCAATCGCATGGAGTAGCTACTAGCAAGACAACGCCATATAGCCAACAGAACAATGGGCAATGTGAACGCTATAACGGTATCATATGAAAAGCTGTTACTCTAGCGTTAGAATCTTTTGGACTGAAAGAGAGTCAGTGAGAGATTGTATTGCCAGATGCACTGCACTCTGTTCGAAGTTTGTAATGTACTTCAATAAACACTACTCCACATAAAAGGTTTATCAACTTTAAAAGAAGATCATCATCTGGCCAATGCATTCCGTCTTGGCTAGCGCACCCTGGACCGGTTTTAATGAAAAAGCTTGTGCGTGCGACTAAGTATGGTCCACTCGTCGAGGAAGTAGATCTTTTGGAAGCCAATCCATCTTATGCTCATGTTAGACTGTCTGATGGACGCGAAACTACTGTATCAATCCCACATTTAGCGCCAACAGGACAACAAATAAACAATGACAATCTTGATCATTCAGTTTTGAACGATAGAACCACGGACATCGGTGAATGTGTGTATTCCGGTATTGAAACTACAACACAGGAAGTTACCAGCAACATGGACAATTAACCATATTGAAACGTTGAGTAATGTTGAGGATGTTGTATATTATGTTTAATTTGGTTTTGTGGTAGTTAGTCATTAGTAATAGATATTGTAACAGTTTCCTTCCCTAAATAAAGCATGTATCTGGTCTACTTTTGAATCTATATAATTACATTACAATTAATTTTCTCCTGAGCCCACGTTTTACACAAAACCAGTACACTTCTACCACGATTATGTCACGATTTTACCGCGTCTGCTATGGCACGCCGTTCTCGTCAAAACTATGTTTAAGCCATTTTTCGAAAAATTTACACACTGAGATTTAAAAAAACACAATGATATTAAAAAACTTAAAAACACACACTGAGAATTTAAAATTACACACTGAGATTTCAAAAATACACACTGAGATTGAATAAACTGAAAAACACACACTGAGAATTGAAAATTACACACCGAGAATTGAAAATTACACACTGAGATTAAATAAACTGAAAAAAAAGACACTGAGAATTGAAAATTACACACTAAGAATTGAAAAACACACCCTGAGAATTGAAAATTACACACTGAGTGAGATTTGTGCGCACATTTTATGCGCACAAATCTCAGTGTGTAATTTTCAATTCTTAGTGTGTGTTTTTCAGTTTATTTAATCTCACTGTGTATTTTTGAAATCTCAGTGTGTTTTTCTTAAATCTCAGTGTGTATTTTTTTCGAAAAATGGCTTAAACATAGTTTTGACGAGAACGGCTTGCCATAGTCTGCCTTTAACGGTACAGCTACGATCTATACGTCTCAACCACGCGCATCACGTTTCTCCTAAGTGTGCCACGCGGTTGTACCACGTTCACATCGACCTCATTCTATTTTCCCGTCACATTTATGAAAAAAATCTAGTTTGCTTATCTCATAAAAAAGATAAAAAATAAATTATGCTTATTATGGAAACAAATGAATAATACAGTTTTCTTTAAACTAATAATATGCAATGAAAACTGGCCTTGCCGTTGCAATAATTTTTTGTTTATTTTTCGAGCTGAAGAAACCGTAGACGAAAGAAGCACTAAATAGTTTGGATAAGGCCAAGGTTATCTTCGGGAAATTGATGCATTTTCAGAAAGTCAAAGAAAACTTGTATCACGATCGTCATACTCGTCATGAGTCAGGACGTGGTATGAATGTGGGGGGGCGAAGTGAAAACGTTACACAAACGAGGTAAAAGCGTAGTAATATCGTACAGGTCGTTGTGCTGTCTTGGCATGATCGTACGGCGAGCGTAATCAGAATCTGACTGAAATAATGGACAATCATGCCACGCAGACAGCACGACGTTGCTACGCTATTCGCCGCTGCCACTACGATCTTTCTACGACCTTATCACTATGCTAGTACGACCACTTTTTGCCACGACCAGCCGCGATCAATGCCGAATCCCTCGGGCATGTTAAAGTGATGTCCCATTCCTTGTCAGTGTTTTTTTTTTTTTTTTTATTTGTTGCAAGAATGTGAGTTCAAACCTCATATTGCGTGGGAAATTAACATTTGCGCACTTTCGTATAGCTTTTCCTTTTTTTTTCTCGTTTGCGCACTTTCATTTTCATATCAATTGCGGCTTTTTTACAGAAAACAATTATGTTATCCCTTCCGGTAGCCTAACTTGGAGCAAATATTATACAATTATAGTCTTTTGTAGAAGTCAATATGAGATTTTATGGACCAAAGAAATTGATATTGACCGAATTAGTAGGGTGAGGTTAATATTGATTTCAAATGTCCATAAAACTCATATTGACTAATACAGAAGAATGTAATTGTTTTATTAAATAGCAATTTGATATGAAAGTGAAACCAAGTAAATCAAGATATTATGACGTCATGCATAATGTAATTGGAATGTGAAAGTGAAAGGTAGTCAATATGATTTTTAAAATTAAACAATATCAGAAGTTACAGAATGTCATGTGTCAGCATTTCATCCAATGAAAATTTTGAAATTTTGTAATAATAAACTATATTTGAATATGGGTAAATGATAAAAATTCATATATAATGCCATTACTCTTCTTTTCCATTATATTAACGTTTTGTTTTTCTTTTTTTTTTTCTCATGGCTCACTTGGGAACTTGTAATCGGTGGTAATGTAACTAAATAATCAGCAAATTTCTTACATTCTGACATAATATATTAGGCAGAAAGACCAGAAAATTACCATTAAGCTTTAAACTTTAATGTTTAACGACATTTCGGTCGATGCACTAATCAGCAAATTTCTTACATTCTGACATAATATATTAGGCACAAAGACCAGAAAATTACCATTAAGCTTTAAACTTTAATGTTTAACGACATTTCGGTCGATGCACAAATGTAAAAAAAAAAAGAAATAGTGCACAAATGCAATCCTCCCTATGGCTTCGATACGTTGATCCCGCGATTTACTTTAAGCTGTGCCACAATGTCTGTCCAGATTGTCTTTTATAACACAAATTGTAGAAATTTGCAAAAGTTTAGCTATGCTCTTGTTTCACAACGTTACAGAACCTGGAACCGGACACAAAGGGGTGCGAAATAGTAAATTAAAATTCCGGGACACGGGCTTGAATCTATATCGAAAGACGTTTACATACTAAAAATGTAGAAAATGCTTTAAAGGGATAAGGACTTTACTAAATCTATGAAGTACGTTTTATCCTACATTACGTACTAAGTATCAAAATAGCTTTGAATCGGAATTCATTGTCCTCTGGTTGTATGATTTTGAAGTAAAATCTCGTGTAAAGATATTGGGTGTTCCCCCTTTTTTTATTGAATCTACCCGGTATATATGGGTCGGTACTTAACAAGTGTTCTAAAAACTTCCGAAATTGCAAAAATTTGTTTATCCGTTCAAAAAATTATCATTGTCCTCTGGTTGTATGATTTTGAAGTAAAATCTCCTGTAAAGATATTGGGTGTTCCCCCTTTTTTTATTGAATATACCCGGTATATATGGGTCGGTACTTAACAAGTGTTCTAAAAACTTCCGAAATTGCAAAAAATTTGTTAATCCGTTCAAAAAATTATCATTTTTATCAAAGAAATTGACTTTATTGTAATCTTTTGTGTTTTGTTTTATGAAGACTAAACCTGCACTGCACTTAGGCCGTGTTCACATTGAGATAACTCGATGTGATGTAAGTGTACTAACACTTAAACTAAACTCTATTACGTTCCTATTGATAAAAATCAATGTTTACATGCAGTTTAAATCAGATTTTGACCACATGCAGTCGATACTCAATGTAGGCCTTGTGTGGGTTAAGTGTACATAAAACTAGATATTAAGAACGTGAATTTTATTATGAATATTTAAGGAAGTTACATATATTGAATAAAATGATTATAATAATATTATGAATTAAGTGTTTTACCTATTTATATGACAAAAACTCAAAAAAATTGATCAGTTAAAAACATGATTGAATTTAAATAGCCTTAGTGGACCATTTGATTTTCAGTGGGAGGGGGAATATTTTGCTGATGGAATATTCATTTTTACACCTGTTGATAGTTCGACTTATTTATTTAGCGCGAAAAGTATTTTCGCTTTTTGTACACAACAATTTTTTGCAAAGTCCTGCATTTTGTAGGACAAAATATTCATTTTCATCTTGTCTTGGGCAAGGTTATTTTTTACAGTAAGTACCAGTCTAGAATATTCATTTCCAAAATCACCCCAAGAATGACTGGGTAATAGAAATATGGTCAATAAGGTCTTCTTCCGATCGGCAGTAAAACCGTTGTCAAAGCGGGGCCTCTGTTTGGCTGTGCGGGATGTACAAGTACGCAGCCACGTATGATCAGATTGGGGACGGTAAATCCGATCCCTCGTGTAGAGAGAGTGCCACGATCTCGTCACGTTAAGAACTCCTGCAACAACTCTTTAAGGGGTTCGTAGGTGGCATGTTGCCAGGCAAAATTGTTGACCCTATTTAACATACTCTTATTTTCCAATGACTGTCCAAATTTTCTAGATTTGTGAATTTGTTCTCGTTCTGAACATGTATGAAATATTTGCCACTGGACGTTAAGCAATCAATAATCAATCGATCAATCATTTTCAAAATCCTTTTTTTCGCTTATTGTTACGCTGCTTTAGCCTGCGTAATCGTGATATAATTTAGAACGCCCAAAGTTCCCCAAATCAATGGAACGAATTTTTTAAAGGTACCGACCATTCATCTTCGAAGGACAAACCAATTTTTTCACTATACTTTAATAAAAAAAAAAAAAACTATTTTTCTCAATAACATACTGGAACATTTTTTTTTAACTCCATGTTGAAACCCCCGCCTTTATGAACGTTATCTAGGGGTCATACACCTCGGGGAACTATGTACATGTGTTATATGAACATTGTCTATCGGACTTTCGGAATACTGATATGGTTTTTATGACATATTTTGTCAGTGCATTGGACCTATATTTGAGCCATAAATTTCATTGCTTAAAAAGCAGGGGTCGTTCGAGTCGTCTTACCAAATTCGCTCAACCAATGTATATTTTTTCCGATTGTGACAGATGTCCTCAGTGTGTAAAATGTCCTCAGTTTGAAAATTAGTCTCCATTTAACCGTATGTGCCTGTTGCCCTCAGTGCCACTGTTAGCTGAACGTAACATGTTTATATCTAGGGATCCTACGTCTCGAACATTTTAATATCATGGTTAATATATGTGAATGGTACACTGAAGGGGTCGAATAACTATGTAGTAATGTTATATTATTGTTATCTAACCGTCGAATTCCTTAAGTAACTCCATATAACTGTTTACAGAACTTTATCTAGGGGCCATACACATCGAACATCTCAGTCCTAGTGTTATATGAACGTTATATAGGGATCAAACATCTTAGTATAAGTGTTAAATGAACGTTATTAAATGATCATACACCTCGAGGAACTAAGTATATCGGTTGTAGAAAAGGAGTCTGCAACCTCGGGCATCATTTTATCAGTGTAATATGAACGTTTTCTGCAGATCATAGACCCAAAGGAACACAGAAGCACTGTTATATGAACGTTATCTAGGGTCTGGCACCACAAAGGTCTCAGTACCAGTTTTATATGAAGGATGTCTGTGGTTTAAACATCTCGAGAAACACCGTATAACAGGTATAAAAACCTTATCTAGGGATCAGGCGAGTCGAACATTATAGTGCCAGTGTTATATGAATGTTATGAAGGGTTATACGTCTATAGGAACTCAGTATCAGTGTTAAAAAACGTTTTTATCAGCATGTAATATCAGTTTATTTAAAATGGATGTATTGCCCATGTTATAGACCAGAAATTGCATACCGATATCACCCCGGGTTGATAACCGGTTATCGGTCCGTCGATAATAGCCATGTTATCGATATCAGCCCATCGTCAATTGTAATGTCATCGGTTAAGGAAAGCAACGTTCTTACTAGAAATCTGAAAAAAGTGTATATAAATGAATGAATTCGAATCAAAAACGCTTTGACGTAGTCCGTATGAGACTGCATTTTCATTGAAAATATGTGATAAAAAAGTAATGACTGCATTAATAGATTAATACATGGCCTTTTTCATATTGCCCTTGTTATCAGCCCAAGACATTGAATTCGGACCGAGGGCTTTAGTCCGAGGGACGATATCAGTCGGGGGCTGATAACAAGGGCAATATGAAAAAGGCCATATCGTCCCTCGCATCACACCATGACCCATATCAGCCATTGCGCACAGCTCTCGGGCTATATATGGGAGTCTCGAGTTGATACTCTGGCCTGTATGGAAAATTCAATGTTATATTCTATAAATCAAGTGGTGATATTGCTCGACCAACAACTGTGTACCAGTGTTATATGAACGTGACCCAGGGGTCATAGACCTGTTGGAACTAAATTGTAAGTATTTTTGCTGTATGAAAGATATCTGGTAAAGTCACACGCCTTGAACAACTGTGTAGCAGTTTAATATATACGTTACCGAGGGGTCATATACCACTTTGAACACAATATAAGTCTTGTATGAACGTTACCTAGGAGTCATACACCTCGAGGAACTTTTCACCTGTGTTATATGAACATTGTCTATCGGACCTTCGGAATACTGATATGGTTTTTATGACATATTTTGTCAGTGCATTGGACCTATATTTGAGCCATAAATTTCATTGCTTATAAAACAGGGGTCGTTCGAGTCGTCTTACCAAATTTGCTCAACCAATGTATATTTTTTTTCCGATTGTGACCGATGTCCTCAGTGTGTAAAATGTCCTCAGTTTGAAAAAAAAGTCTCCAATTAACCGTATGTGCGTGTTGCCCTCAGTGCCACTGTTAGCTGAACGTAACATGTTTATATCTAGGGATCCTACTTCTCGAACATTTTAGTATCATGGTTAATATATGTGAATGGTACACTGAAGGGGTCGAATAACTATGTAGTAATGTTATACGGTATTATTGTTATCTAACCGTCGAATGCCTTAAGTAACTCCATATAACTGTTTACAGAACTTTATCTAGGGGCCGTACACATCGAACAACTCAGTCCTAGTGTTATATGAACGTTATCTAGGGATCAGACATCTTAGTATAAGTGTTATATGAACGTTATTAAATGATCATACACCTCGAGGAACTAAGTATATCTGTTGTAGAAAAGGGGTCTGCAACCTCGGGCATCATTCTATCAGTGTAATATGAACGTTTTCTGCAGATCATAGACCAAAAGGAACACAGTACCACTGTTGTGTGTGCGTTATCAAAGAGTCATACACCTCGAGGAGGCCAGGATAACTTGCATGAACGTTATCTAGGGGTCTTTTAACTCGAATATCTCAGTACGACTGTCGATCGTATGAACGCTGTCATGAGGTCAATCACCTCGAAGACTCCGTATCACTGTTATATGATCGTCATCTGAGGTAATACGCCTCAAGACATTCTTTATCAGTCTTATATGGACGTTATCGGGTGCTCAATCATCTTCAGGAACACAATATTTCTGTTATATGAACGTTATCTAGAGTCTGGCACCACAAAGGTCTCAGTACCAGTTTTATATGAAGGATGTCTGTGGTTCAAACACCTCGAGAAACACCGTATAACAGGTATAAAAATCTTATCTAGGGGTCAGGCGAGTCGAACATTATAGTGCCAGTGTTATATGAATGTTATGAAGGGTTATACGTCTATAGGAACTCAGTATCAGTGTTAAAAAACGTTTTTATCAGCATGTAATATCAGTTTATTTAAAATGGATGTATTGCCCATGTTATAGACCAGAAATTGCATACTGATATCACCCCGGATTGATAACCGGTTATCGGTCCGTCGATAATAGCCATGTTATCGATATCAGCCCATCGTCAATTGTAATGTCATCGGTTAAGGAAAGCAACGTTCTTACTAGAAATCTGAAAAAAGTGTATATAAATGAATGAATTCGAATCAAAAACGCTTTGACGTAGTCCGTATGAGACTGCATTTTCATTGAAAATATGTGATAAAAAAGTAATGACTGCATTAATAGATTAATACATGGCCTTTTTCATATTGCCCTTGTTATCAGCCCAAGACATTGAATTCGGACCCGAGGGCTTTAGTCCGAGGGACGATATCAGTTGGGGGCTCATAACAAGGGCAATATGAAAAAGGCCATATCGTCCCTCGCATCACACCATGACCCATATCAGCCATTGCGCACAGATTTCGGGCTATATATGGGAGTCTCGAGTTGATACTCTGGCCTGTATGGAAAATTCAATGTTATATTCCATAAATCTAGTGGTGATAATGCTCGACCAACAACTGTGTACCAGTGTTATATGAACGTGACCCAGGGGTCATAGACCTGTTGGAACTAAATTGTAAGTATTTTTTCCTGTATGAAAGATATCTGGTAAAGTCACACGCCTTGAACAACTGTGTAGCAGTTTAATATATACGTTACCGAGGGGTCATATACCACTTTGAACATAATATAAGTCTTGTATGAACGTTACCTAGGAGTCATACACCTCGAGGAACTCTGTACCTGTGTTATATGAACATTGTCTATCGGACCTTCGGAATACTGATATGGTTTTTATGACATATTTTGTCAGTGCATTGGACCTATATCTGAGCCATAAATTTCATTGCTTATAAAACAGGGGTCGTTCGAGTCGTCTTACCAAATTTGCTCAACCAATGTATATTTTTTTCCGATTGTGACCGATGTCCTCAGTGTGTAAAATGTCCTCAGTTTGAAAAAAAAGTCTCCAATTAACCGTATGTGCGTGTTGCCCTCAGTGCCACTGTTAGCTGAACGTAACATGTTTATATCTAGGGATCCTACTTCTCGAACATTTTAGTATCATGGTTAATATATGTGAATGGTACACTGAAGGGGTCGAATAACTATGTAGTAATGTTATACGGTATTATTGTTATCTAACCGTCGAATACCTTAAGTAACTCCATATAACTGTTTACAGAACTTTATCTAGGGGCCGTACACATCGAACAACTCAGTCCTAGTGTTATATGAACGTTATCTAGGGATCAAACATCTTAGTATAAGTGTTATATGAACGTTATTAAATGATCATACACCTCGAGGAACTAAGTATATCTGTTGTAGAAAAGGGGTCTGCAACCTCGGGCATCATTCTATCAGTGTAATATGAACGTTTTCTGCAGATCATAGACCAAAAGGAACACAGTACCACTGTTGTGTGTGCGTTATCAAAGAGTCATACACCTCGAGGAGGCCAGGATAACTTACATGAACGTTATCTAGGGGTCTTTTAACTCGAATATCTCAGTACGACTGTCGATCGTATGAACGCTGTCATGAGGTCAATCACCTCGAAGACTCCGTATCACTGTTATATGATCGTCATCTGAGGTAATACGCCTCAAGACATTCTTTATCAGTCTTATATGGACGTTATCGGGGGATCAATCATCTTCAGGAACACAATATTTCTGTTATATGAACGTTATCTAGAGTCTGGCACCACAAAGGTCTCAGTACCAGTTTTATATGAAGGATGTCTGTGGTTCAAACACCTCGAGAAACACCGTATAACAGGTATAAAAATCTTATCTAGGGGTCAGGCGAGTCGAACATTATAGTGCCAGTGTTATATGAATGTTATGAAGGGTTATACGTCTATAGGAACTCAGTATCAGTGTTAAAAAACGTTTTTATCAGCATGTAATATCAGTTTATTTAAAATGGATGTATTGCCCATGTTATAGACCAGAAATTGCATACCGATATCACCCCGGGTTGATAACCGGTTATCGGTCCGTCGATAATAGCCATGTTATCGATATCAGCCCATCGTCAATTGTAATGTCATCGGTTAAGGAAAGCAACGTTCTTACTAGAAATCTGAAAAAAGTGTATATAAATGAATGAATTCGAATCAAAAACGCTTTGACGTAGTCCGTATGAGACTGCATTTTCATTGAAAATATGTGATAAAAAAGTAATGACTGCATTAATAGATTAATACATGGCCTTTTTCATATTGCCCTTGTTATCAGCCCAAGACATTGAATTCGGACCCGAAGGCTTTAGTCCGAGGGACGATATCAGTTGGGGGCTCATAACAAGGGCAATATGAAAAAGGCCATATCGTCCCTCGCATCACACCATGACCCATATCAGCCATTGCGCACAGCTCTCGGGCTATATATGGGAGTCTCGAGTTGATACTCTGGCCTGTATGGAAAATTCAATGTTATATTCCATAAATCAAGTGGTGATATTGCTCGACCAACAACTGTGTACCAGTGTTATATGAACGTGACCCAGGGGTCATAGACCTGTTGGAACTAAATTATAAGTATTTTTGCTGTATGAAAGATATCTGGTAAAGTCACACGCCTTGAACAACTGTGTAGCAGTTTAATATATACGTTACCGAGGGGTCATATACCACTTTGAACACAATATAAGTCTTGTATGAACGTTACCTAGGAGTCATACACCTCGAGGAACTCTTCACCTGTGTTATATGAACATTGTCTATCGGACCTTCGGAATACTGATATGGTTTTTATGACATATTTTGTCAGTGCATTGGACCTATATTTGAGCCATAAATTTCATTGCTTATAAAACAGGGGTCGTTCGAGTCGTCTTACCAAATTTGCTCAACCAATGTATATTTTTTTTCCGATTGTGACCGATGTCCTCAGTGTGTAAAATGTCCTCAGTTTGAAAAAAAAGTCTCCAATTAACCGTATGTGCGTGTTGCCCTCAGTGCCACTGTTAGCTGAACGTAACATGTTTATATCTAGGGATCCTACTTCTCGAACATTTTAGTATCATGGTTAATATATGTGAATGGTACACTGAAGGGGTCGAATAACTATGTAGTAATGTTATACGGTATTATTGTTATCTAACCGTCGAATGCCTTAAGTAACTCCATATAACTGTTTACAGAACTTTATCTAGGGGCCGTACACATCGAACAACTCAGTCCTAGTGTTATATGAACGTTATCTAGGGATCAGACATCTTAGTATAAGTGTTATATGAACGTTATTAAATGATCATACACCTCGAGGAACTAAGTATATCTGTTGTAGAAAAGGGGTCTGCAACCTCAGGCATCATTCTATCAGTGTAATATGAACGTTTTCTGCAGATCATAGACCAAAAGGAACACAGTACCACTGTTGTGTGTGCGTTATCAAAGAGTCATACACCTCGAGGAGGCCAGGATAACTTGCATGAACGTTATCTAGGGGTCTTTTAACTCGAATATCTCAGTACGACTGTCGATCGTATGAACGCTGTCATGAGGTCAATCACCTCGAAGACTCCGTATCACTGTTATATGATCGTCATCTGAGGTAATACGCCTCAAGACATTCTTTATCAGTCTTATATGGACGTTATCGGGGGATCAATCATCTTCAGGAACACAATATTTCTGTTATATGAACGTTATCTAGAGTCTGTCACCACAAAGGTCTCAGTACCAGTTTTATATGAAGGATGTCTGTGGTTCAAACACCTCGAGAAACACCGTATAACATGTATAAAAATCTTATCTAGGGGTCAGGCGAGTCGAACATTATAGTGCCAGTGTTATATGAATGTTATGAAGGGTTATACGTCTATAGGAACTCAGTATCAGTGTTAAAAAACGTTTTTATCAGCATGTAATATCAGTTTATTTAAAATGGATGTATTGCCCATGTTATAGACCAGAAATTGCATGCCGATATCACCCCGGGTTGATAACCGGTTATCGGTCCGTCGATAATAGCCATGTTATCGATATCAGCCCATCGTCAATTGTAATGTCATCGGTTAAGGAAAGCAACGTTCTTACTAGAAATCTGAAAAAAGTGTATATAAATGAATGAATTCGAATCAAAAACGCTTTGACGTAGTCCGTATGAGACTGCATTTTCATTGAAAATATGTGATAAAAAAGTAATGACTGCATTAATAGATTAATACATGGCCTTTTTCATATTGCCCTTGTTATCAGCCCAAGACATTGAATTCGGACCCGAGGGCTTTAGTCCGAGGGACGATATCAGTTGGGGGCTCATAACAAGGGCAATATGAAAAAGGCCATATCGTCCCTCGCATCACACCATGACCCATATCAGCCATTGCGCACAGCTCTCGGGCTATATATGGGAGTCTCGAGTTGATACTCTGGCCTGTATGGAAAATTCAATGTTATATTCCATAAATCAAGTGGTGATATTGCTCGACCAACAACTGTGTACCAGTGTTATATGAACGTGACCCAGGGGTCATAGACCTGTTGGAACTAAATTGTAAGTATTTTTGCTGTATGAAAGATATCTGGTAAAGTCACACGCCTTAAACAACTGTGTAGCAGTTTAATATATACGTTACCGAGGGGTCATACACCACTTTGAACACAATATAAGTCTTGTATGAACGTTATCTAGGAGTCATACACCTCGAGGAACTCTGTACCTGTGTTATATGAACATTGTCTATCGGACCTTCGGAATACTGATATGGTTTTTATGACATATTTTGTCAGTGCATTGGACCTATATTTGAGCCATAAATTTCATTGCTTATAAAACAGGGGTCGTTCGAGTCGTCTTACCAAATTTGCTCAACCAATGTATATTTTTTTTCCGATTGTGACCGATGTCCTCAGTGTGTAAAATGTCCTCAGTTTGAAAAAAAAGTCTCCAATTAACCGTATGTGCGTGTTGCCCTCAGTGCCACTGTTAGCTGAACGTAACATGTTTATATCTAGGGATCCTACTTCTCGAACATTTTAGTATCATGGTTAATATATGTGAATGGTACACTGAAGGGGTCGAATAACTATGTAGTAATGTTATACGGTATTATTGTTATCTAACCGTCGAATGCCTTAAGTAACTCCATATAACTGTTTACAGAACTTTATCTAGGGGCCGTACACATCGAACAACTCAGTCCTAGTGTTATATGAACGTTATCTAGGGATCAAACATCTTAGTATAAGTGTTATATGAACGTTATTAAATGATCATACACCTCGAGGAACTAAGTATATCTGTTGTAGAAAAGGGGTCTGCAACCTCGGGCATCATTCTATCAGTGTAATATGAACGTTTTCTGCAGATCATAGACCAAAAGGAACACATTACCACTGTTGTGTGTGCGTTATCAAAGAGTCATACACCTCGAGGAGGCCAGGATAACTTACATGAACGTTATCTAGGGGTCTTTTAACTCGAATATCTCAGTACGACTGTCGATCGTATGAACGCTGTCATGAGGTCAATCACCTCGAAGACTCCGTATCACTGTTATATGATCGTCATCTGAGGTAATACGCCTCAAGACATTCTTTATCAGTCTTATATGGACGTTATCGGGGGATCAATCATCTTCAGGAACACAATATTTCTGTTATATGAACGTTATCTAGAGTCTGTCACCACAAAGGTCTCAGTACCAGTTTTATATGAAGGATGTCTGTGGTTCTAACACTTCGAGAAACACCGTATAACAGGTATAAAAATCTTATCTAGGGGTCAGGCGAGTCGAACATTATAGTGCCAGTGTTATATGAATGTTATGAAGGGTTATACGTCTATAGGAACTCAGTATCAGTGTTAAAAAACGTTTTGATCAGCATGTAATATCAGTTTATTTAAAATGGATGTATTGCCCATGTTATAGACCAGAAATTGCATGCCGATATCACCCCGGGTTGATAACCGGTTATCGGTCCGTCGATAATAGCCATGTTATCGATATCAGCCCATCGTCAATTGTAATGTCATCGGTTAAGGAAAGCAACGTTCTTACTAGAAATCTGAAAAAAGTGTATATAAATGAATGAATTCGAATCAAAAACGCTTTGACGTAGTCCGTATGAGACTGCATTTTCATTGAAAATATGTGATAAAAAAGTAATGACTGCATTAATAGATTAATACATGGCCTTTTTCATATTGCCCTTGTTATCAGCCCAAGACATTGAATTCGGACCCGAGGGCTTTAGTCCGAGGGACGATATCAGTTGGGGGCTCATAACAAGGGCAATATGAAAAAGGCCATATCGTCCCTCGCATCACACCATGACCCATATCAGCCATTGCGCACAGCTCTCGGGCTATATATGGGAGTCTCGAGTTGATACTCTGGCCTGTATGGAAAATTCAATGTTATATTCCATAAATCAAGTGGTGATATTGCTCGACCAACAACTGTGTACCAGTGTTATATGAACGTGACCCAGGGGTCATAGACCTGTTGGAACTAAATTGTAAGTATTTTTGCTGTATGAAAGATATCTGGTAAAGTCACACGCCTTAAACAACTGTGTAGCAGTTTAATATATACGTTACCGAGGGGTCATACACCACTTTGAACACAATATAAGTCTTGTATGAACGTTATCTAGGAGTCATACACCTCGAGGAACTCTGTACCTGTGTTATATGAACATTGTCTATCGGACCTTCGGAATACTGATATGGTTTTTATGACATATTTTGTCAGTGCATTGGACCTATATTTGAGCCATAAATTTCATTGCTTATAAAACAGGGGTCGTTCGAGTCGTCTTACCAAATTTGCTCAACCAATGTATATTTTTTTTCCGATTGTGACCGATGTCCTCAGTGTGTAAAATGTCCTCAGTTTGAAAAAAAAGTCTCCAATTAACCGTATGTGCGTGTTGCCCTCAGTGCCACTGTTAGCTGAACGTAACATGTTTATATCTAGGGATCCTACTTCTCGAACATTTTAGTATCATGGTTAATATATGTGAATGGTACACTGAAGGGGTCGAATAACTATGTAGTAATGTTATACGGTATTATTGTTATCTAACCGTCGAATGCCTTAAGTAACTCCATATAACTGTTTACAGAACTTTATCTAGGGGCCGTACACATCGAACAACTCAGTCCTAGTGTTATATGAACGTTATCTAGGGATCAAACATCTTAGTATAAGTGTTATATGAACGTTATTAAATGATCATACACCTCGAGGAACTAAGTATATCTGTTGTAGAAAAGGGGTCTGCAACCTCGGGCATCATTCTATCAGTGTAATATGAACGTTTTCTGCAGATCATAGACCAAAAGGAACACATTACCACTGTTGTGTGTGCGTTATCAAAGAGTCATACACCTCGAGGAGGCCAGGATAACTTACATGAACGTTATCTAGGGGTCTTTTAACTCGAATATCTCAGTACGACTGTCGATCGTATGAACGCTGTCATGAGGTCAATCACCTCGAAGACTCCGTATCACTGTTATATGATCGTCATCTGAGGTAATACGCCTCAAGACATTCTTTATCAGTCTTATATGGACGTTATCGGGGGATCAATCATCTTCAGGAACACAATATTTCTGTTATATGAACGTTATCTAGAGTCTGTCACCACAAAGGTCTCAGTACCAGTTTTATATGAAGGATGTCTGTGGTTCTAACACTTCGAGAAACACCGTATAACAGGTATAAAAATCTTATCTAGGGGTCAGGCGAGTCGAACATTATAGTGCCAGTGTTATATGAATGTTATGAAGGGTTATACGTCTATAGGAACTCAGTATCAGTGTTAAAAATCGTTTTGATCAGCATGTAATATCAGTTTATTTAAAATGGATGTATTGCCCATGTTATAGACCAGAAATTGCATACCGATATCACCCCGGGTTGATAACCGGTTATCGGTCCGTCGATAATAGCCATGTTATCGATATCAGCCCATCGTCAATTGTAATGTCATCGGTTAAGGAAAGCAACGTTCTTACTAGAAATCTGAAAAAAGTGTATATAAATGAATGAATTCGAATCAAAAACGCTTTGACGTAGTCCGTATGAGACTGCATTTTCATTGAAAATATGTGATAAAAAAGTAATGACTGCATTGATAGATTAATACATGGCCTTTTTCATATTGCCCTTGTTATCAGCCCAAGACATTGAATTCGGACCCGAGGGCTTTAGTCCGAGGGACGATATCAGTTGGGGGCTCATAACAAGGGCAATATGAAAAAGGCCATATCGTCCCTCGCATCACACCATGACTCATATCAGCCATTGCGCACAGCTCTCGGGCTATATACGGGAGTCTCGAGTTGATACTCTGGCCTGTATGGAAAATTCAATGTTATATTCCATAAATCTAGTGGTGATATTGCTCGACCAACAACTGTGTACCAGTGTTATATGAACGTGACCCAGGGGTCATAGACCTGTTGGAACTAAATTGTAAGTATTTTTGCTGTATGAAAGATATCTGGTAAAGTCACACGCCTTGAACAACTGTGTAGCAGTTTAATATATACGTTACCGAGGGGTCATATACCACTTTGAACACAATATAAGTCTTGTATGAACGTTACCTAGGAGTCATACACCTCGAGGAACTCTGTACCTGTGTTATATGAACATTGTCTATCGGACCTTCGGAATACTGATATGGTTTTTATGACATATTTTGTCAGTGCATTGGACCTATATTTGAGCCATAAATTTTGTTGCTTATAAAACAGGGGTCGTTCGAATCGTCTTACCAAATTTGCTCAACCAATGTATATTTTTTTCCGATTGTGACCGATGTCCTCAGTGTGTAAAATGTCCTCAGTTTGAAAAAAAAGTCTCCAATTAACCGTATGTGCGTGTTGCCCTCAGTGCCACTGTTAGCTGAACGTAACATGTTTATATCTAGGGATCCTACTTCTCGAACATTTTAGTATCATGGTTAATATATGTGAATGGTACACTGAAGGGGTCGAATAACTATGTAGTAATGTTATACGGTATTATTGTTATCTAACCGTCGAATGCCTTAAGTAACTCCATATAACTGTTTACAGAACTTTATCTAGGGGCCGTACACATCGAACAACTCAGTCCTAGTGTTATATGAACGTTATCTAGGGATCAAACATCTTAGTATAAGTGTTATATGAACGTTATTAAATGATCATACACCTCGAGGAACTAAGTATATCTGTTGTAGAAAAGGGGTCTGCAACCTCGGGCATCATTCTATCAGTGTAATATGAACGTTTTCTGCAGATCATAGACCAAAAGGAACACAGTACCACTGTTGTGTGTGCGTTATCAAAGAGTCATACACCTCGAGGAGGCCAGGATAACTTACATGAACGTTATCTAGGGGTCTTTTAACTCGAATATCTCAGTACGACTGTCAAACGTATGAACGCTGTCATGAGGTCAATCACCTCGAAGACTCCGTATCACTGTTATATGATCGTCATCTGAGGTAATACGCCTCAAGACATTCTTTATCAGTCTTATATGGACGTTATCGGGGGATCAATCATCTTCAAGAACACAATATTTCTGTTATATGAACGTTATCTAGAGTCTGGAACCACAAAGGTCTCAGTACCAGTTTTATATGAAGGATGTCTGTGGTTCAAACACCTCGAGAAACACAGTATAACAGGTATAAAAATCTTATCTAGGAGTCAGGCGAGTCGAACATTATAGTGCCAGTGTTATATGAATGTTATGAAGGGTTAAACGTCTATAAGAACTCAGTATCAGTGTTAAAAAACGTTTTTATCAGCATGTAATATCAGTTTATTTAAAATGGATGTATTGCCCATGTTATAGACCAGAAATTGCATGCCGATATCACCCCGGGTTGATAACCGGTTATCGGTTCGTCAATAATAGCCATGTTATCATTATCAGCCCATCGTCAATTGTAATGTCATCGGTTAAGGAAAGCAACGTTCTTACTAGAAATCTGAAAAAAGTGTATATAAATGAATGAATTCGAATCAAAAACGCTTTGACGTAGTCCGTATGAGACTGCATTTTCATTGAAAATATGTGATAAAAAAGTAATGACTGCATTAATAGATTAATACATGACCTTTTTCATATTGCCCTTGTTATCAGCCCAAGACATTGAATTCGGACACGAGGGCTTTAGTCCGAGGGACGATATCAGTTGGGGGCTGATAACAAGGGCAATATGAAAAAGGCCATATCGCCCCTCGCATCACACCATGACCCATATCAGCCCTTGCGCACAGCTCTCGGGCTATATATGGGAGTCTCGAGTTGATACTCTGGCCGGTATGGAAAATTCAATGTTATATTCCATAAATCTAGTGGTGATATTGCTCGACCAACAACTGTGTACCAGTGTTATATGAACGTGACCCAGGGGTCATAGACCTGTTGGAACTAAATTGTAAGTATTTTTGCTGTATGAAAGATATCTGGTAAAGTCACACGCCTTGAACAACTGTGTAGCAGTTTAATATATACGTTACCGAGGGGTCATACACCACTTTGAACACAATATAAGTCTTGTATGAACGTTATCTAGGAGTCATACACCTCGAGGAACTCTGTACCTGTGTTATATGAACATTGTCTATCGGACCTTCGGAATACTGATATGGTTTTGATGACATATTTTGTCAGTGCATTGGACCTATATTTGAGCCATAAATTTCATTGCTTATAAAACAGGGGTCTTTCGAGTCGTCTTACCAAATTTGCTCAACCAATGTATATTTTTTTCCGATTGTGACCGATGTCCTCAGTGTGTAAAATGTCCTCAGTTTGAAAAAAAAGTCTCCAATTAACCGTATGTGCGTGTTGCCCTCAGTGCCACTGTTAGCTGAACGTAACATGTTTATATCTAGGGATCCTACTTCTCGAACATTTTAGTATCATGGTTAATATATGTGAATGGTACACTGAAGGGGTCGAATAACTATGTAGTAATGTTATACGGTATTATTGTTATCTAACCGTCGAATGCCTTAAGTAACTCCATATAACTGTTTACAGAACTTTATCTAGGGGCCGTACACATCGAACAACTCAGTCCTAGTGTTATATGAACGTTATCTAGGGATCAAACATCTTAGTATAAGTGTTATATGAACGTTATTAAATGATCATACACCTCGAGGAACTAAGTATATCTGTTGTAGAAAATGGGTCTGCAACCTCGGGCATCATTCTATCAGTGTAATATGAACGTTTTCTGCAGATCATAGACCAAAAGGAACACAGTACCACTGTTGTGTGTGCGTTATCAAAGAGTCATACACCTCGAGGAGGCCAGGATAACTTACATGAACGTTATCTAGGGGTCTTTTAACTCGAATATCTCAGTACGACTGTCGATCGCATGAACGCTGTCATGAGGTCAACCACCTCGAAGACTCTGTATCACTGTTATATGATCGTCATCTGAGGTAATACGCCTCAAGACATTCTTTATCAGTCTTATATGGACGTTATCGGGGGATCAATCATCTTAAGGAACACAATATTTCTGTTATATGAACGTTATCTAGAGTCTGGCACCACAAAGGTCTCAGTACCAGTTTTATATGAAGGATGTCTGTGGTTCAAACACCTCGAGAAACACCGTATAACAGGTATAAAAATCTTATCTAGGGGTCAGGCGAGTCGAACATTATAGTGCCAGTGTTATATGAATGTTATGAAGGGTTATACGTCTATAGGAACTCAGTATCAGTGTTAAAAAACGTTTTTATCAGCATGTAATATCAGTTTATTTAAAATGGATGTATTGCCCATGTTAAAGACCAGAAATTGCATGCCGATATCACCCCGGGTTGATAACCGGTTATCGGTCCGTCGATAATAGCCATGTTATCGATATCAGCCCATCGTCAATTGTAATGTCATCGGTTAAGGAAAGCAACGTTCTTACTAGAAATCTGAAAAAAGTGTATATAAATGAATGAATTCGAATCAAAAACGCTTTGACGTAGTCCGTATGAGACTGCATTTTCATTGAAAATATGTGATAAAAAAGTAATGACTGCATTAATAGATTAATACATGGCCTTTTCCATATTGCCCTTGTTATCAGCCCAAGACATTGAATTCGGACCCGAGGGCTTTAGTCCGAGGGACGATATCAGTTGGGGGATGATAACAAGGGCAATATGAAAAAGGCCATATCGTCCCTCGCATCACACCATGACCCATATCAGCCATTGAGCACAGCTCTCGGGATATATATGGGAGTCTCGAGTTGATACTCTGGCCGGTATGGAAAATTCAATGTTATAATCTATAAATCAAGTGGTGATATTGCTCGAGAAACTGTGTACCAGTGTTAAATGAACGTGACCCAGGGGTCATTGACCTGTTGGAACTAAATTGTAAGTATTTTTGCTGTATGAAAGATATCTGGTAAAGTCACACGCCTTGAACAACTGTGTAGCAGTTTAATATATACGTTACCGAGGGGTCATACACCACTTTGAACACAATATAAGTCTTGTATGAACGTTATCTAGGAGTCATACACCTCGAGGAACTCTGTACCTGTGTTATATGAACATTGTCTATCGGACCTTCGGAATACTGATATGGTTTTTATGACATATTTTGTCAGTGCTTTGGACCTATATTTCAGCCATAAATTTCATTGCTTATAAAACAGGGGTCGTTCGAGTCGTCTTACCAAATTTGCTCAACCAATGTATATTTTTTTCCGATTGTGACCGATGTCCTCAGTGTGTAAAATGTCCTCAGTTTGAAAAAAAAGTCTCCAATTAACCGTATGTGCGTGTTGCCCTCAGTGCCACTGTTAGCTGAACGTAACATGTTTATATCTAGGGATCCTACTTCTCGAATATTTTAGTATCATGGTTAATATATGTGAATGGTACACTGAAGGGGTCGAATAACTATGTAGTAATGTTATATTATTGTTATCTAACCGTCGAATGCCTTAAGTAACTCCATATAACTGTTTACAGAACTTTATCTAGGGGCCGTACACATCGAACAACTCAGTCCTAGTGTTATATGAACGTTATCTAGGGATCAAACATCTTAGTATAAGTGTTATACGAACGTTATTAAATGATCATACACCTCGAGCAACTAAGTATATCTGTTGTAGAAAAGGGGTCTGCAACCTCGGGCATCCTTCTATCAGTGTAATATGAACGTTTTCTGCAGATCATAGACCCAAAGGAACACAGTACCACTGTTGTATGTGCGTTATCAAAGAGTCATACACCTCGAGGAGGCCACGATAACTTACATGAACGTTATCTAGGGTCTTTTAACTCGAATATCTCAGTACGAGTCGATCGTATGAACGCTGTCATGAGGTCAATCACCTCGAAGACTCCGTATCACTGTTATATGATCGTCATCTGAGGTAATACGCCTCAAGACATTCTTTATCAGTCTTATATGGACGTTATCGGGGGATCAATCATCTTCAAGAACACAATATTTCTGTTATATGAACGTTATCTAGAGTCTGTCACCACAAAGGTCTCAGTACCAGTTTTATATGAGGGATGTTTGTGGTTCAAACACCTCGAGAAACACCGTATGACAGGTATAAAAATCTTATCTAGGGTTAGGCGAGTCGAACATTATAGTGCCAGTGTTATATGAATGTTATGAAGGGTTATACGTCTATAGGAACTCAGTATCAGTGTTAAAAAACGTTTTTATCAGCATGTAATATCAGTTTATTTAAAATGAATGTATTGCCCATGTTATAGACCAGAAATTGCATGCCGATATCATCCCGGGTTGATAACCGGTTATCGGTCCGTCGATAATAGCCACGTTATCGATATCAGCCCATCGTCAATTGTAATGTCAGCGGTTAAGGAAAGCAACGTTCTTACTAGAAATATAAAAAAAGTGTATATAAATGAATGAATTCGAATCAAAAACGCTTTGACGTAGTCCGTATGAGACTGCATTTTCATTGAAAATATGTGATAAAAAAGTAATGACTGCATTAATAGATTAATACATGGCCTTTTTCATATTGCCCTTGTTATCAGCCCAAGACATTGAATTCGGACCCGAGGGCTTTAGTCCGAGGGACGATATCAGTTGAGGGTTGATAACAAGGGCAATATGAAAAAGGCCATATCGTCCCTCGCATCACACCTTGACCCATATCAGCCCTCGCTCACAGCTCTCGGGATATATATGGGAGTCTCGAGTTGATACTCTGGCCGGTATGGAAAATTCAATGTTATAATCTATAAATCAAGTGGTGATATTGCTCGAACAACTGTGTACCAGTGTTATATGAACGTGACCCAGGGGTCATAGAACTGTTGGAACTAAATTGTAGATATTTTTGCTGTATGAAACATCTATACATGGCCTTTTTCATGTTGCCCTTGTTATCAGCACTAGACATTGAATTCGGAACCGAGGGCTTTAGTCCGAGGGACGATATCAGTTGAGGGCTCATAACAAGGGCAATATGAAAAAGGCCATATCGTCCCTCGCATCACATCTTGACCCATATCAGCCCTCGCGCGCAGCTCTCGGGCTATATATGGGAGTCTCGAGTTGATACTCTGGACGGTATGGAAAATTCAATGTTATAATGCATAAAACAAGTGGTGATATTGCTCGAGCAACTGTATACCAGTGTTATATGAACGTGACCTAGGAGTCATAGACCTGTTGGAACTAAATTGTAAGTATTTTTGCTGTATGAAACAAATATACATGGCCTTTTTCATATTGCCCTTGTTATCAGCCCAAGACATTGAATTCGGACCCGAGGGACGATATCAGTTAAGGGCTGATAAGAAGGGCAATATGTAAAAGGCCATATCGTCCCTCGCATCACACCTTGACCAATATCAGCCCTCGCGCACAGCTCTCGGGCTATATATGGGAGTCTCGAGTTGATACTCTGGCCGGTATGGAAAATTCAATGTTATAATCAATAAATCAAGTGGTGATATTGCTCGAGCAACTGTGTACCAGTGTTATTTAAACGTGACCCAGGGGTCATAGACCTGTTGGAACTAAATTGTAAGTATTTTTGCTGTATGAAAGATATCTGGTAAAGTCACACGCCTTGAACAACTGTGTAGCAGTTCGATATGAACGTTACCGAGGAGTCATACACCATTTTAAACACAATATAAGTCTTGTATGAACGTTATCTAGGGGTCATACACCTCTAGGAACTCTGTACCTGTGTTATATGAACATTGTCTATGAGACCTTCGGAATACTGATATGGTTTTTATGACATATTTTGTCAGTGCATTGGACCTATATTTGAGCCATAAATTTCATTGCTTATAAAACAGGGGTCGTTCGAGTAGTCTTACCAAATTTGCTCAGCCAATGTATATTTTGTTCCGATTGTGACCGATGTCCTCAGTGTGTAAAATGTCCTCATTTTGAAAAACAGTCACTATTTACCCGTATGTGACTGTTGATCTCAGTGCCATTGTTAGCTGAACGTAGCATGTTTATATCTAGGGATCCTACTTCTCGAACATTTTAGTATCATGGTTAATATATGTGAATGGTACACTGAAGGGGTCGAATAACTATGTAGTAATGTTATATTATTGTTATCTAATCGTCGAATGCCTTAAGTAACTCCATACAACTGTTTACAGAACTTTATCTAGGGGCCGTACACATCGAACAACTCAGTCCTAGTGTTATATGAACGTTATCTAGGGATCAAACATCTTAGTATAAGTGTTATATGAACGTTATTAAATGATCATACACCTCGAGGAACTAAGTATATCTGTTGTAGAAAAGGGATCTGCAATATCGGGCATCCTTTTATCAGTGTAATATGAACGTTTTCTTTAGATCATGGACCCAAAGGAACACAGTACCACTGTTGTATGTGCGTTATCAAAGAGTCGTACACCTCGAGGAGGTCATGATAACTTACATGAACGTTATTTAGGGGTCTTTTAACTCGAATATCTCAGTACGAGTGTCGATTGTATGAACGCTGTCATGAGGTCAATCACCTCGAAGACTCCGTATCACTGTTATATGATCGTAATCTGAGGTAGTACACCTCAAGACATTCTTTATCTCTCTTATATGGACGTTATCGGGGGATCCATCATCTCCAGGAACACAATATTTCTGTTATATGAACGTTATCTAGAGTCTGGCACCACAAAGGTCTCAGTACCAGTTTTATATGAAGGATGTCTGTGATTCAAACACCTCGAGAAACACCGTATAACAGGTATAAAAACCTTATCTAGGGGTCAGGCGAGTCGAACATTATAGTGCCAGTGTTATATGAATGTTATGAAGGGTTATACGTCATTAGGAACTCAGTATCAGTGTTAAAAAACGTTTTTATCAGCATGTAATATCAGTTTATATTATTAATCGAATCTTTTTAAGGATTTGTGATTCGTTAAAACTTGATCACATGTACATTTGTGTTTACTCAGTTTGCACGCCAATACTGTTGTGTTTAGCTTTTCGTAGGTCAAAAACAGCATATTGCACAGGGCATACAGCATGTAACTA
Source organism: Mytilus californianus (assembly GCF_021869535.1). Taxonomy (NCBI): domain Eukaryota; kingdom Metazoa; phylum Mollusca; class Bivalvia; order Mytilida; family Mytilidae; genus Mytilus; species Mytilus californianus. Next base: position 142,392,327 of record NW_026262581.1, on the reverse strand, counting down.
AAAATACATTCTAGAAATGCCCAATTTTACATTGTTCATGCAATAGTTGTTTGTTGATTAATAATATAACAATTGTAGACTTTGGTTGAGGTCAATACGATGTTATATCGACCTACAGAAGCATATCGACCTCGGACTTCGTCCTCAGTCAATATGCTTCTCTTACGTCGATATCACCTCGTATCGAACTCATACAAAGGCTATAATTGTATAATTTAAAATGGATCTATTGCCCATGTTATAGACCAGAAATTGCATGCCGATATCACCCCGGGTTGATAACTGGTTATCGGTCCGTCGATAATAGCCACGTTATCGATATCAGCCCATCGTCAATTATAATGTCATCGGTTAAGAAAAGCAACGTTCTTACTAGAAATCTGAAAAAAGTGTATATAAATGAATGAATTCGAATCAAAATCGCTTTGACGTAGACCGAATGAGACTGCATTTTCATTGAAAACATGTGATAAAAAAGTAATGACTTTGCATTAATAGATTGATACATGGCCTTTTTCATATTGCCCTTGTTATCAGCCCAAGACATTGAATTCGGACCCGAGGGCTTTAGTCCGAGGGACGATATCAGTTGAGGGCTCATAACAAGGGCAATATGAAAAAGGCCATATCGTCCCTCGCATCACACCATGACCCATATCAGCCCTTGCACACAGCTCTCGGGCTATATATGGGAGTCTCCAGTTGATACTCTGGCCGGTATGGAAAATTCAATGTTATAGTCCTTAAATCTAGTGGTGATATTGCTCGAGCAACAACTGTGTACCAGTGTTATATGAACGTGACCCAGGGGTCATAGACCTGTTGGAACTAAATTGTAAGTATTTTTGCTGTATGAAAGATATCTGGTAAAGTCACACGCCTTGAACAACTGTGTAGCAGTTTAATATATACGTTACCGAGGGGTCATACACCACTTTGAACACAATATAAGTCTTGTATGAACGTTATCTAGGAGTCATACACCTCGAGGAACTCTGTACCTGTGTTATATGAACATTGTCTATCGGACCTTCGGAATACTGATATGGTTTTTATGACATATTTTGTCAGTGCATTGGACCTATATTTGAGCCATAAATTTCATTGCTTATAAAACAGGGGTCGTTCGAGTCGTCTTACCAAATTTGCTCAACCAATGTATATTTTTTTCCGATTGTGACCGATGTCCTCAGTGTGTAAAATGTCCTCAGTTTGAAAAAAAGTCTCCAATTAACCGTATGTGCGTGTTGCCCTCAGTGCCACTGTTAGCTGAACGTAACATGTTCACGGGTAGTAACCTCGTCATATCGAGAAGCGTTTAGTACAGTGGTTTTGTCATAGTTTGGTTAAGATGAACATGGTTGTGTTAAGTGTTTTTAATGACAAACAGTGTCAAAATATAAACATTCGAATAGTTTGTTAAAGGAACTAATTACAACAAATTCAAGCTTGTAAGTGTCTTTGTTTATAGCTAATATGTTAGTACATCAAAATTTGTATCATATAGCTATTAATTTGACACAGAATAATGCTTGCGTATGTCAAAATTTTAAAGTTGTGATTCGTTTCTAGTGCATTAAGAAAAGTGGTTTGCTCACTGTCTGATACATCACATATTTTGTTATGATATAAAACTGCCGTCAATTTTCCCGAAAAACATCCCCTAGTGCACACAATTTGAGATAACAGAATATTCGGTGTCATGGTTTGGTTCATTCGTGTCATGGTTTATTTCATGTTGAACATGGTTCAGTTATGTGATTCTATTCGTGAATGAAGGAAGAGTAACAATCAAAATAAACAGACATTATATATATTGAGATACTCTTTTTCAAATCGTTTTATTTGGAATACAAAAGGACATATATACGCACATTCAATGTAGTATTATATATATTAAGTACATGCGGTCTGATTGCCAATAAGATAACTATCCACCCGAGACAAAAATGACGTAGATGTAAGCAACTATATGTCGTCGTACGGCCTTCAACAATGAACAAAATCTATACCTTTAAGCAAGCTATAAAAGGCTCCGACAAAATTATATGTAAAAAAAATTTAAATGAGAAAACCAATGTATTATACAATATTACAAAAACATAATCATTTTTATTCGTTCGTAATAATAATTGATAAAAGTGGACATTAAATCGGCTTCATTTTAATTCGGTGATTTTTCATATATTTAAATTCTGAACTTGTGTGTATTTTTTTTTTTTTTTTTTTTTAATTTTACTAATAGTTCATAAAACAAATAAGTTTTAACTGTTGTCCATGTATGTCACGCGTTTACTATTTGTTTCGTGGATGGTTGAAGATTTATTGTGTCCTCTTGATATCGTTTAGTTAGTTTTGTAGTTGGGATACTATAGCATGGGCGTTTAACCCCATATCTCCTTTTATTCATCATAGACTGGTTCAAAATAAAACAACAGATATATAGTTTAGTAGAAAAAAAAAGTAGAACAAATATTACTTTTTGACTAGCTGATACGTTTTGCAACTTGAAGTAGAGGTTTTTACAAATTTTACAAGTGATGCCGCTCACGATATCATCGACAGAGTCAATCATGGACATACGGAGAAAATAATCTATGTGAAACAGAAGCAGCGCTTTCTGGTTTTGTAATTATTATATTAAAAGTTAGTTTAAAAGAGCTATTTAAATTATAAAAGCAAAATAACAAAAATACGGGACTTCGAGGAAAATTCTAAACGGAAAGTCCCTAATCAAATGGCAAAATCAAAAACTGAAACACATCAAACGAATGGATAACAACTGTCATATTCCTGACTTGCTACAGACATTTTTCTGTAGAAAATGGTGGATTAAACCTGGTTTTATAGCCAGCTTAACCTCTCACATGTATGACAGTCGCATAAACTTCCATTATAATGACGACGATGTGTGAACAAAACAAACAGACATAATCGTTTATAATGTCAAAAAATAAGGGTACAGCAGGCAACATTGTGCTATAATCTTAGTCACTATAAAAACAAAACAAATATTTCAACAAAGAAAAACAAAAAGGCATATAGACAAAGCACATAAGCAAAAACGAAAGACAAGAATACAAAAATTTACCATAGCACAATAACACAATGACGGGATGTATAAGTACCGAGCCACGTCAAATGGATTGGGCCAAAAATAGACTAAACAGTTAGAGTAATAATTTGCAAAGACAAATAAAAGAGTACCATAACACGTCATGAAGGTGACAAACAACGTCAGTACTTAGAATCTTTACTTAAAGACCATCGTTTATTATTTGTGAAGTTGAAAAGGAATATTTACCCACAAGGTCTTCCGATGAACTTTGTTGGAAATAGGACGAGACGTTCTTTGATATACCACTGGTTCATCAACTTTCTGCTCAGACACTGGTGACGGTTTACAAAGTCTGAGTAGCATCTGCAAGCTCTTAAATATCGAATGAGTTGGGAAATGTATATCCAAGAAGTTGGTATATTGCTACTAAGGTTGGAGAAACTAATAATTTTAAAATTATATATTATAAATAATATTATTATTATAAATATAGATAATATACAAATTGTGTATTAGTAAAGACTGTTTGTAACAGTAATTTATTTATTCAGATATTTATACCAATGTTATTTAATGTTAATTCTACTGAATATTCTCCCTGGATACTTAGTCGTAAATTTAGCAGGGATACTTGATGGAATGCTGTACAGCAAGTTTTATTGTTAAAACAGCAATATGTGCTATAAAGAATCAATTTGAGGGGGGGGGGGGGGGGAATTAAAATCGTCTCGTTTGTCATAGATTCTGGTACTAAGATGACCGCTCATGTCAAATTCGAAGTATAAGTCTAAAAATGAGGCAGAGGAAGCCGTGTCTGTTGTTCTTTTAATTTCTAGTTCTGAGGGATATATTAATGGAATTCAATCAGAAAAGTCTGGATTGTTAATGGAAAGAACAATATATATATATATAAATATGAAATCAAATGATCTGGCTTCTTTGATCTTCTTGTTTTTGAGAAATGTCTGAAGGAACTCCGACTAATATGAAGATAAGAAGAGGTCGCTGCCGCACAGTTCGCTCCCATAGAAATACCGACAATTTGGTGACAAAGTCTACCTCCAAATTAAACAAATATTTTGTCAATAAGAAACTACAGCATACTGGTCACTTGCTCCTCTCTGTATCATGTTTTATTTTTTTGTTCACTATTAACAAAATATGCCGTATGATATCCAAAACTAATAAATGTATTGAGTGCGCTAACATTTTTATGTTGAAAAGCATTGTAGATTTAAATTATTTCTTTTAGACGATTTTTCAATTACACATAGGGAATGGTGGTACACAGGGCTGAAAAATTAAACGTTTTGATAGAACTAATTTCAGAGAAATATCGAGATTTATATATATATATTTTTTTTAAAACGCTTGTAATAAAACGAAGTTATACAATTGTTGTACGATAAAGCAGATTTAAATAAATTTTCTTCAGGACTTGATTCTGTCAGTTGGGATGTTGAGGATGTCGACGAGATGTGCAATACATTTACTAAAAAAATCCTTGACATCGCAAGGCAGAGCATCACAACTCGACATGTTTATATACGAAACAATGACAGACCATGGTTTGACAACGAGCTAAGGAAAGAAATCCGCAGAAGAGACCGATTTCGTAAAAAAGCCTTAAAAACTAAAAAAGATTCTGACATTAATAAATACAAAAAGCAGAGGAATAAAGTAAATAATTTGAAAAAAGCTGCAAAAGAAAAATTTGAAAGAAGCTTGGATAATATCATCTTAAATAACGTGGCTAACCCCAAAACTTATTGGAAGATAATGAAAATGCTTATAAAATACAATAAGGGTTCTGGTGATTTACCACCACTTAATAATATTATTCACGATGACAGTATGGAAGATGTAGTGTACGGAGACGACGAGAAATGTAATCTGTTGAATAAATATTTTAGTCTGATTTCTTCCCTAGAGGAGGAAGGTGTTCCCTGAAGTTGAACCAAGAACCAATATTATTTTAAATGATTTAGTAATTTTAATAATTGGAAAATATGAAATAGTTGATATAATTAAAATTTTAGATCCTAATAAGGCATCTGGTCCAGATGTCATAAGTCATAAAATGCTGAAAATGTGTCCTGAAAAAATAGCAATTCCTTTAAAAATAATATTTGATAAGTCCTTACAACAATGTAAATATCCCACCAGCTGGAAGACTGCAAATGTAATTGCTTTTTTTAAAAAGGGAGATAGTTCATTACCATCTAACTATAGGCCCATATCGCTTATAAGTTGTGTAGGGAAAATAATGGAGCGAGTTGTTTATAAACATGTCTTCAATCACCTACATAGAAATAAGTTAATATATGAATACCAGTCGTGTTTTCTTCCAAAATGTTCAACAGTTCACCAGCTTTTAGAAATTTACAACTGTATTTTAAATTCACTAGAAAATAAAGAAATTAGCTGTTTTGTTTTCTGTGACTTTTCTAAAGCTTTTGATAAAGTTTGGCATCAAGGATTGCTATATAAAATGAAGTCATACGGTGTGGACGGGAAATTATTGAATTGGTTTAAAAGTTACCTGAACAACAGACAATAGCGAGTTGTTATTAAACAATCGTCGTCAGAGCTTTGCAGTATTTCAGCTGGTGTCCCACTTTGTTCTGATTTGGGACCGCTCTTATTCATTATTTATATTAATGATATTGCTAAAAATTTGATATCTTTATGTAGATTATTTGCAGATGACACATCTCTCAGCTACTCTAGTCGCGACACGTCACAAATAAAATCGGTGATCAGTCACGACCTGAGTGAGCTGAGCGATTGGTCTAAGAAATGGCTGATGTCCTTTAACCCAGAAAAAAACAGAAATTATGTTGTTTTCATACATTGAAACTCCGGAAATGAATTTCATATTCAATGGTAAGAATATTAAAGTTACAGATTTTCATAAACACTTGGGTGTTACATTTAGTAGAGATTCTAAATGGAACACTCATGTGGAAAGTATCATAAAAAATGTATCGAAACATTTGAATGTACATAGAAAACTAAAGTACAGATTAAGTAGGAATAACTTAGAAAAGCAATACTTGACTTTTATAAGACCGTTACTCGAATACGCCTGTGAAGTTTGGGATAATATGGGTGTGGGTTATTGTAACAAATTAGAGCAGCTGCAGCTTGAGGCAGCCAGAATTGTTACAGATCTTCCTATTTTTATTAGTAGTAGAATTATTTATAATGAGATTGGTTGGGAAACTCTAGCTGAACGAAGAGAAAGGAGGAAGTTACAATTATTTTATAATATTCAACATAATAATGCACCAGCCTATCTTTGTAATTTAATTCCACCAACAATTCAAAGTACAGCTGTTTACCCCTTACGTAATGGGAATGATATAATATACCCTTTTTGTAGACTTTCATTGACCCAAGAATCCTTCATACCTTCAACTATACGACTGTGGAATAACCTTAATGTGGTGACCCGCAACATTGACTCTTTGGGTAAATTTAAAACCGAATTAAACAATCTTAAACTGAATTCAAAAGCCCAAGTACCTTAACGTTATAAATTTGGCAATCGTAAACTCAACATCATTTTGACTCAACTTAGATGCTCAGCCTCTTTTTTGAATTATGATCTTAACAGAGTCAATATAATTTCAGATCCGTCTTGTAACTGTGGTGCTAAGCGTGAAGATTCATTTCACTTCTTTTTTGAATGTCCTAATTATACGAATATAAGAATCAAACTATCTAATAATCTGAACTGGTTACCAGAGAACTCTCTACTAAATTTGAACATCTTAACCTCCGGTGATTCGTCATTAACTAATAATGAAAATGAAAGAATTTTAAAGAATGTATATGAATTTATTAAAGAGTCAAAGAGGTTTCTAATTGTGTAATACAGCACACTAAAGTGCATATACATGTATATTGTGTACAACCATTCACATCATCACACAACATCTTTTTACATATCCAATATATATAATGTATTGTTTGCATGCATGCTTTGTAAAAAATTCTATTGTTATAAATTGTTCATGGGAGAAGACTTCATAAGTTTGATTAACTTGTGTCTCATCCCTTTTGCATATTTAAGCAAATAAAATATGTTTAAACTAATCTAATTTTGGTTTTAAAGGCTTTATTTCTTCTTAGTCAGTTGGTAAATTGTGTAACTTCGTTTTATTACAAGCGTTTTTAAAAAAACTATCAATATTGAGCTGAAACACATATATATTAATTTGAATCTAAACCATGAGAAACTTGATCAAAACCATGACAAATTTCTCGACACTTAACCGAACCATGTCATAACTTAACCAAACCATAGCAGTTTCGATAGTTTGTTTATTCTGCGTTAGTTTCTTGAAAACAACAATTCCAATGTAGATCGTTTGACTAACAATGCAAGTTAAAACATCTTTTTTGCTTTTTATTTGCTCGTTTGAATAGAACTGAGGCAATCGTTCGGGGAAGTAACTTAACACAACCATGTTCATCTTAACCAAACTATGACAAAATCACTGTACTAAACGCTTCTCGATATGACGAGGTAACTACCCGTGATGTTTATATCTAGGGATCCTACTTCTCGAACATTTTAGTATCATGGTTAATATATGTGAATGGTACACTGAAGGGGTCGAATAACTATGTAGTAATGTTATATTATTGTTATCTAACCGTCGAATGCCTTAAGTAACTCCATATAACTGTTTACAGAACTTTATCTAGGGGCCGTACACATCGAACAACTCAGTCCTAGTGTTATATGAACGTTATATAGGGATCAAACATCTTAGTATAAGTGTTATATGAACGTTATTAAATGATCATACACCTCGAGGAACTAAGTATATCTGTTGTAGAAAAGGAGTTGCAACCCGGGCATCATTTTATCAGTGTAATATGAACGTTTTCTGCAGATCATAGACCAAAAGGAACACAGTACCACTGTTGTATGTGCGTTATCAAAGAGTCATACACCTCGAGGAGGTCAGGATAACTTACATAAACGTTATCTAGGGGTCTTTTAACTCGAGCATCTCAGTACGAGTGTCGATCGTATGAACGCTGTCATGAGGTCAATCACCTCAAAGACTCCGTATCACTGTTGTTATATCAGTTTATTTAAAATGGATGTATTGCCCATGTTATAGACCACAAATTGCATGCCGATATCACCCCGGGTTGATAACCGGTTATCGGTCCGTCGAAAATAGCCACGTTATCGATATCAGCCCATCGTCAATTGTAATGTCATCGGTTAAGGAAAGCAACTTTCTTACTAGAAATCTGAAAAAGTGTATATAAATGAATGAATTCGAATCAAAAACGCTTTAACGTAGTCCGTATGAGACTGCATTTTCATTGAAAATATGTGATAAAAAAGTAATGACTTTGCATTAATAGATTAATACATGGCCTTTTTCATAATGCCCTTGTTACCAGCCCAATTCGGACCCGAGGGCTTTAGTCCGAGGGACGATATCAGTTGAGGGCTGATAACAAGGGCAATATGAAAAAGGCCATATCGTCCCTCGCATCACACCTTGACCCATATCAGCCCTCGCGCACAGCTCTCGGGCTATATATGGGAGTCTTGAGTTGATGCTCTGGCCGGTATGGAAAATGAAAAAGGCCATATCGTCCCTCGCATCACACCTTGACCCATATCAGCCCTTGCGCACAGCTCTCGGGCTATATATGGGAGTCTCGAGTTGATACTCTGGTCGGTATGGAAAATTCAATGTTATAATCCATAAGTCTAGTGGTGATATTGCTCGAGCAACTGTGTACCAGTGTTATATGAACGTGACCCAGGGGTCATAGACCTGTTGGAACTAAATTGTAGATATTTTTGCTGTATGAAAAATATATACATGGCCTTTTTTATATTGCCCTTGTTATCAGCCCAAGACATTGAATTCGGACACGAGGGCTTTAGTCCAAGGGACGATATCAGTTGAGGGCTGATAACAAGGGCAATATGAAAAGGCCATATCGTCCCTCGCATCACACCTTGACCCATATCAGTCCTCGCGCACAGCTCTCGGGCTATATATGGGAGTCTCGAGTTGATACCCTGGCCGGTATGGAAAATGAAAAAGGCCATATCGTCCCTCGCATCACACCTTGACCCATATCAGCCCTCGCGCACAGCTCTCGGGCTATATATTGGAGTCTCGAGTTGATACCCTGGCCGGTATGGAAAATGAAAAAGGCCATATCGTCCCTCGCATCACACCTTGACCCATATCAGCCCTCGCGCACAGCTCTCGGGCTATATATGGGAGTCTCGAGTTGATACCCTGGCCGGTATGGAAAATGAAAAAGGCCATATCGTCCCTCGCATCACACCTTGACCCATATCAGCCCTCGCGCACAGCTCTCGGGCTATATATTGGAGTCTCGAGTTGATACTCTGGCCGGTATGGAAAATTCAATGTTATAATCCTTAAATCTAGTGGTGATATTGCTCGAGCAACTGTGTACCAGTGTTATATGAACGTGACCCAGGGGTCATAGACCTGTTGGAACTAAATTGTAAGTATTTTTGCTGTATGAAAGATATCTGGTAAAGTCACACGCCTTGAACAACTGTGTAGCAGTTTAATATATACGTTACCGAGGGGTCATACACCACTTTGAACACAATATAAGTCTTGTATGAACGTTATCTAGGGGTCATACACCTCGAGGAACTATGTACCTGTGTTATATGAACATTGTCTATCGGACCTTCGGAATACTGATATGATTTTTCTGACATATTTTGTCAGTGCATTGGACCTATATTTGAGCCATAAATTTCATTGCTTAAAAAGCAGGGGTCGTTCGAGTCGTCTTACCAAATTCGCTCAACCAATGTATATTTTTTTTCCGATTGTGACAGATGTCCTCAGTGTGTAAAATGTCCTCAGTTTGAAAAAAAGTCTCCATTTAACCGTATGTGCCTGTTGCCCTCAGTGCTACTGTTAGCTCAACGTAACATGTTTATATCTAGGGATCCTACTTCTCCAACATTTTAGTATCATGGTTAATATATGTGAATGGTACACTGAAGGGGTCGAATAACTATGTAGTAATGTTATACGGTATTATTGTTATCTAACTGTCGAATGCCTTAAGTAACTCCATATAACTGTTTACAGAACTTTATCTAGGGGCCGTACACATCGAACAACTCAGTCCTAGTGTTATATGAACGTTATCTAGGGATCAAACATCTTAGTATAAGTGTTATATGAACGTTATTAAATGATCATACACCTCGAGGAACTAAGTATATCTGTTGTAGAAAAGGGGTCTGCAACCTCGGGCATCATTCTATCAGTGTAATATGAACTTTTTCTGCAGATCATAGACCAAAAGGAACACAGAACCACTGTTGTGTGTGCGTTATCAAAGAGTCATACACCTCGAGGAGGCCAGGATAACTTACATGAACGTTATCTAGGGGTCTTTTAACTCGAATATCTCAGTACGAGTGTCGATCGTATGAACGCTGTCATGAGGTCAATCACCTTGAAGACTCCGTACCACTGTTATATGATCGTCATCTGAGGTAATACGCCTCAAGACATTCTTTATCAGTCTTATATGGACGTTATCGGGGAATCAATCATCTTCAGGAAAACAATATTTCTGTTATATGAACGTTATCTAGAGTCTGGCACCACAAAGGTCTCAGTACCAGTTTTATATGAAGGATGTCTGTGGTTCAAACACTTCGAGAAACACCGTATAACAGGTATAAAAACCTTATCTAGGGATCAGGCGAGTCGAACATTATAGTGCTAGTGTTATATGAATCTTATGAAGGGTTATACGTCTATAGGAACTCAGTATCAGTGTCAAAAAACGTTTTTATCAGCATGTAATATCAGTTTATTTAAAATGGATGCATTGCCCATGTTATAGACCAGAAATTGCATGCCGATATCACCCCGGGTTGATAACCGGTTATCGGTCCGTCGATAATAGCCATGTTATCGATATCAGCCTATCGTCAATTGTAATGTCATCGGTTAAGGAAAGCAACGTTCTTACTAGAAATCTGAAAAAGTGTATATAAATGAATGCATTCGAATCAAAAACGCTTTGACGTAGTCCGTATGAGACTGCATTTTCATTGAAAATATGTGATAAAAAAGTAATGACTGCATTAATAGATTAATACATGGCCTTTTTCATATTGCCCTTGTTATCAGCCCAAGACTTTGAATTCGGACACGAGCGCTTTAGTCCGAGAAAAGATATCAGTTGGAGGCTGATAACAAGGGCAATATGAAAAAGGCCATATCGCCCCTCGCATCACACCATGACCCATATCAGCCATTGCGCACAGCTCTCGGGCTATATATGGGAGTCTCGAGTTGATACTCTGGCCTGTATCGAAAATTCAATGTTATATTCCATAAATCTAGTGGTGATATTGCTCGACCAACAACTGTGTACCAGTGTTATATGAACGTGACCCAGGGGTCATAGACCTGTTGGAACTAAATTGTAAGTATTTTTGCTGTATGAAAGATATCTGGTAAAGTCAAACGCCTTGAACAACTGTGTAGCAGTTTAATATATACGTTACCGAGGGGTCATACACCACTTTGAACACAATATAAGTCTTGTATGAACGTAATCTAGGAGTCATACACCTCGAGGAACTCTGTACCTGTGTTATATGAACATTGTCTATCGGACCTTCGGAATACTGATATGGTTTTTATGACATATTTTGTCAGTGCATTGGACCTATATTTGAGCCATAAATTTCATTGCTTATAAAACAGGGGTCGTTCGAGTCGTCTTACCAAATTTGCTCAACCAATGTATATTTTTTTTCCGATTGTGACCGATGTCCTCAGTGTGTAAAACGTCCTCAGTTTGAAAAAAAAGTCTCCAATTAACCGTATGTGCGTGTTGCCCTCAGTGCCACTGTTAGCTGAACGTAACATGTTTATACTAGTATCTAGGGATCCTACTTCTCGAACATTTTAGTATCATGGTTAATATATGTGAATGGTACACTGAAGGGGTCGAATAACTATGTAGTAATGTTATACGGTATTATTGTTATCTAACCGTCGAATGCCTTAAGTAACTCCATATAACTGTTTACAGAACTTTATCTAGGGGCCGTACACATCGAACAACTCAGTCCTAGTGTTATATGAACGTTATCTAGGGATCAAACATCTTAGTATAAGTGTTATATGAACGTTATTAAATTATCATACACCTCGAGGAACTAAGTATATCTGTTGTAGAATAGGGGTCTGCAACCTCGGGCATCATTCTATCAGTGTAATATGAACGTTTTTTGCAGATCATAGACCAAAAGGAACACAGTACCACTGTTGTGTGTGCGTTATCAAAGAGTCATACACCTCGAGGAGGCCAGGATAACTTACATGAACGTTATCTAGGGGTCTTTTAACTCGAATATCTCAGTACGACTGTCGATCGCATGAACGCTGTCATGAGGTCAATCACCTCGAAGACTCCGTATCACTGTTATATGATCGTCATCTGAGGTAATACGCCTCAAGACATTCTTTATCAGTCTTATATGGACGTTATCGGGGGATCAATCATCTTCAGGAACACAATATTTCTGTTATATGAACGTTATCTAGAGTCTGGCACCACAAAGGTCTCAGTACCAGTTTTATATGAAGGATGTCTGTGGTTCAAACACCTCGAGAAACACCGTATAACAGGTATAAAAATCTTATCTAGGGGTCAGGCGAGTCGAACATTATAGTGCCAGTGTTATATGAATGCTATGAAGGGTTATACGTCTATAGGAACTCAGTATCAGTGTTAAAAAACGTTTTTATCAGCATGTAATATTAGTTTATTTAAAATGGATGTATTGCCCATGTTATAGACCAGAAATTGCATGCCGATATCACCCCGGGTTGATAACCGGTTATCGGTCCGTCGATAATAGCCATGTTATCGATATCAGCCCATCGTCAATTGTAATGTCATCGGTTAAGGAAAGCAACGTTCTTACTAGAAATCTGAAAAAGTGTATATAAATGAATGAATTCGAATCAAAAACGCTTTGACGTAGTCCGTATGAGACTGCATTTTCATTGAAAATATGTGATAAAAAAGTAATGACTGCATTAATAGATTAATACATGACCTTTTTCATATTGCCCTTGTTATCAGCCCAAGATATTGAATTCGGACACGGGGTCTTTAGTCCAAGGGACGATATCAGTTGGGGGCTGATAACAAGGGCAATATGAAAAAGGCCATATCGCCCCTCGCATCACACCATGACCCATATCAGCCCTTGCGCACAGCTCTCGGGCTATATATGGGAGTCTCGAGTTGATACTCTGGCCGGTATGGAAAATTCAATGTTATATTCCATAAATCTAGTGGTGATATTGCTCGACCAACAACTGTGTACCACTGTTATATGAACGTGACCCAGTGGTCATAGACCTGTTGGAACTAAATTGTAAGTATTTTTGCTGTATGAAAGATATCTGGTAAAGTCACACGCCTTGAACAACTGTGTAGCAGTTTAATATATACGTTACCGAGGGGTCATACACCACTTTGAACACAATATAAGTCTTGTATGAACGTTATCTAGGAGTCATACACCTCGAGGAAGTCTGTATCTGTGTTATATGAACATTGTCTATCGGACCTTCGGAATACTGATATGGTTTTTATGACATATTTTGTCAGTGCATTGGACCTATATTTGAGCCATAAATTTCATTACTTATAAAACAGGGGTCTTTCGAGTCGTCTTACCAAATTTGCTCACCCAATGTATATTTTTTTCCGATTGTGACCGATGTCCTCAGTGTGTAAAATGTCCTCAGTTTGAAAAAAAAGTCTCCAATTAACCGTATGTGCGTGTTGCCCTCAGTGCCACTGTTAGCTGAACGTAACATGTTTATATCTAGGGATCCTACTTCTCGAACATTTTAGTATCATGGTTAATATATGTGAATGGTACACTGAAGGGGTCGAATAACTATTATCTAACCGTCGAATGCCTTAAGTAACTCCATATAACTGTTTACAGAACTTTATCTAGTGGCCGTACACATCGAACAACTCAGTCCTAGTGTTATATGAACGTTATCTAGGGATCAAACATCTTAGTATAAGTGTTATATGAACGTTATTAAATGATCATACACCTCGAGGAACTAAGTATATCTGTTGTAGAAAAGGGGTCTGCAACCTCGGGCATCATTCTATCAGTGTAATATGAACGTTTTCTGCAGATCATAGACCAAAAGGAACACAGTACCACTGTTGTGTGTGCGTTATCAAAGAGTCATACACCTCGAGGAGGCCAGGATAACTTACATGAACGTTATCTAGGGGTCTTTTAACTCGAATATCTCAGTACGACTGTCGATCGTATGAACGCTGTCATGTGGTCAATCACCTCGAAGACTCCGTATCACTGTTATATGATCGTCATCTGAGGTAATACGCCTCAAGACATTCTTTATCAGTCTTATATGGACGTTATTGGGGGATCAATCATCTTCAGGAACACAATATTTCTGTTATATGAACGTTATCTAGAGTCTGGCACCACAAAGGTCTCAGTACCAGTTTTATATGAAGAATGTCTGTGGTTCAAACACCTCGAGAAACACCGTATAACAGGTATAAAAATCTTATCTAGGGGTCAGGCGAGTCGAACATTATAGTGCCAGTGTTATATGAATGTTATGAAGGGTTATACGTCTATAGGAACTCAGTATCAGTGTTAAAAAACGTTTTTATCAGCATGATATATCAGTTTATTTAAAATGGACGTATTGCCCATGTTATAGACCAGAAATTGCATGCCGATATCACCCCGGGTTGATAACCGGTTATCGGTCCGTCGACAATAGCCATGTTATCGATATCAGCCCATCGTCAATTGTAATGTCATCGGTTAAGAAAAGCAACGTTCTTACTAGAAATCTGAAAAAAGTGTATATAAATGAATGAATTCGAATCAAAAACTCTTTGAGGTAGTCCGTATGAGACTGCATTTTCATTGAAAATATGTGATAAAAAAGTAATGACTGCATTAATAGATTAATACATGACCTTTTTCATATTACCCTTGTTATCAGCCCAAGACATTGAATTCGGACACGAGGGCTTTAGTCCAAGGGACGATATCAGTTGGGGGCTGATAACAAGGGCAATATGAAAAAGGCCATATCGCCCCTCGCATCACACCATGACCCATATCAGCCCTTGCGCACAGCTCTCGGGCTATATATGGGAGTCTCGAGTTGATACTCTGGCCTGTATGGAAAATTCAATGTTATATTTCATAAATCTAGTGGTGATATTGCTCGACCAACAACTGTGTACCAGTGTTATATGAACGTGACCCAGGGGTCATAGACCTGTTGGAACTAAATTGTAAGTATTTTTGCTGTATGAAAGATATCTGGTAAAGTCACACGCCTTGAACAACTGTGTAGCAGTTTAATATATACGTTACCGAGGGGTTATACACCACTTTGAACACAATATAAGTCTTGTATGAACGTTATCTAGGAGTCATACACCTCGAGGAACTCTGTACCTGTGTTATATGAACATTGTCTATCGGATCTTCGGAATACTGATATGGTTTTTATGACATATTTTGTCAGTGCATTGGACCTATATTTGAGCCATAAATTTCATTGCTTATAAAACAGGGGTCGTTCGAGTCGTCTTACCAAATTTGCTCAACCAATGTATATTTTTTTCCGATTGTGACCGATGTCCTCAGTGTGTAAAATGTCCTCAGTTTGAAAAAAAAGTCTCCAATTAACCGTATGTGCGTGTTGCCCTCAGTGCCACTGTTAGCTGAACGTAACATGTTTATATCTAGGGATCATACTTCTCGAACATTTAAGTATCAGGGTTAATATATGTGAATGGTACACTGAAGGGGTCTAATAACTATGTAGTAATGTTATACGGTATTATTGTTATCTAACCGTCGAATGCCTTAACTAACTCCATATAACTGTTTACAGAACTTTATCTAGGGGCCGTACACATCGAACAACTCAGTCCTAGTGTTATATGAACGTTATCTAGGGATCAAACATCATAGTGAACATTATTAAATGATCATACACCTCGAGTAACTAAGTATATCTGTTGTAGAAAAGGGGTCTGCAACCTCGGGCATCATTCTATCAGTGTAATATGAACGTTTTCTGTAGATCATGGACCCAAAGGAACACAGTACCACTGTTGTATGTGCGTTATCAAAGAGTCGTACACCTCGAGGAGGTCAGGATAACTTACATGAACGTTATTTAGGGGTCTTTTAACCCGAATATCTCAGTACGAGTGTCAATCGTACGAACGCTGTCATGAGGTCAATCACCTCGAAGACTCCGTATCACTGTTATATGATCGTCATCTGAGGTAGTACGCCTCAAGACATTCTTTATCAGTCTTATATGGACGTTATCGGGGGATCAATCATCTCCAGGAACACAATATTTCTGTTATATGAACGTTATTTAGAGTCTGGCACCACAAAGGTCTCAGTACCAGTTTTATATGAATGATGTCTGTGGTTCAAACATCTCAAGAAACACCGTATAACAGGTATAAAAACCTTATCTAGGGGTCAGGCGAGTCGAACATTATAGTGCCATTGTGATATGAATGTTATGAAGGGTTATACGTCAATAGGAAGTCAGTATCAGTGTTAAAAAACGTTTTTATCAGCATGTAATATCAGTTTATATTATTAATCGAATATTTTTAAGGATTTGTGATTCGTTAAAACTTGACCACATGTACATTTGTGTTTACACAGTTTGCACGCCAATACTGTTGTGTTTAGCTTTTCGTAGGTCAAAAACAGCATATTGCACAGGGCATACAGCATGTCACTAAAAATACATTCTAGAAATCCCCAATTTTACATTGTTCATGCAATAGTTGTTTGTTGATTAATAATATAACAATTGTAGCCTTTGGTTGAGGTCAATACGATGTTATATCGACCTCCAGAAGCATATCGACCTCGGACTTCGTCCTCAGTCAATATGCTTCTCTTACGTCGATGTAACCTCGTATTGACCTCATACAAAGGCTATAATTGTATAATTTAAAATGGATCTATTGCCCATGTTATAGACCAGAAATTGCATGCCGATATCAACCCAGGTTGATAACCGGTTATCGGTCCGTCGATAATAGTCACGTTATCGATATCAGCCCATCGTCAATTATAATGTCATCGGTTTAGGACATTCTTACTAGAAATCGCTTTGACGTAGACCGTATGAGACTGCATTTTCATTAAAACATGTGATAAAAAAGTATTGACTTTGCATTAATAGATTGATACATGGCCTTTTTCATATTGCCCTTGTTATCAGCCCAAGACATTGAATTTGGACCCAAGGGCTTTAGTCCGAGGGACGATATCAGTTGAGGGCTGATAACAAGGGCAATATGAAAAAGGCCATATCGTCCCTCGCATCACACCATGACCATGATCAGCCCTTGACCACAACTCTCGGGCTATATATGGGAGTCTCGAGTTGATACTCTGGCCGGTATGGAAAATTCAATGTTATAATCTATAAATCTAGTGGTGATATTGCTCGAGCAACTGTGTACCAGTGTTATATGAACGTGACCCAGGGGTCATAGACCTGTTGGAACTAAATTGTAAGTATTTTTGCTGTATGAAAGATATCTGGTAAAGTCACACGCCTTGAACAACTGTGTAGCAGTTTACTATATACGTTACCGAGAGGTCATACACCACTTTGAACACAATATAAGTCTTGTATGAACGTTATCTAGGAGTCATACACCTCGAGGAACTCTGTACCTGTGTTATATGAACATTGTCTATCGGACCTTCGGAATACTGATATGGTTTTTATGACATATTTTGTCAGTGCTTTGGACCTATATTTGAGCCATAAATTTCATTGCTTAAGAAGCAGGGGTCGTTCGAGTCGTCTTACCAAATTTGCTCAACCAATGTATATTTTTTTCCGATTGTGACCGATGTCCTCAGTGTGTAAAATGTCCTCAGTTTGAAAAAAAAGTCTCCAATTATGCGTATTGTCCTCAGTGCCACTGTTAGCTGAACGTAACATATTTATATCTAGGGATCCTACTTCTCGAACATTTTAGTATCATGGTTAATATATGTGAATGGTACACTGAAGGGGTCGAATAACTATGTAGTAATGTTATATTATTGTTATCTAACCGTCGAATGCCTTAAGTAACTCCATATAACTGTTTACAGAACTTTATCTAGGGGCCGTACACATCGAACAACTCAGTCCTAGTGTTATATGAACGTTATCTAGGGATCAAACATCTTAGTATAAGTGTTTTAACGAACGTTATTAAATGATCATACACCTCGAGCAACTAAGTATATCTGTTGTAGAAAAGGGGTTTGCAACCTCGGGCATCATTCTATCAGTGTAATATGAACGTTTTCTTTAGATCATGGACCCAAAGGAACACAGTACCACTGTTGTATGTGCGTTATCAAAGAGTCGTACACCTCGAGGAGGTCATGATAACTTACATGAACGTTATTTAGGGGTCTTTTAACTCGAATATCTCAGTACGAGTGTCGATCGTATGAACGCTGTCATGAGGTCAATCACCTCGAAGACTCCGTATCACTGTTATATGATCGTAATCTGAGGTAGTACGCCTCAAGACATTCTTTATCTCTCTTATATGGACGTTATCGGGGGATCAATCATCTCCAGGAACACAATATTTCTGTTATATGAACGTTATCTAGAGTCTGGCACCACAAAGGTCTCAGTACCAGTTTTATATGAAGGATGTCTGTGATTCAAACACCTCGAGAAACACCGTATAACAGGTATAAAAACCTTATCTAGGGGTCAGGCGAGTCGAACATTATAGTGCCAGTGTTATATGAATGTTATGAAGGGTTATACGTCATTAGGAACTCAGTATCAGTGTTAAAAAACGTTTTTATCAGCATGTAATATCAGTTTATATTATTAATCGAATATTTTTAAGGATTTGTGATTCGTTAAAACTTGATCACATGTACATTTGTGTTTACTTAGTTTGCACGCCAATACTGTTGTGTTTAGCTTTTCGTAGGTCAAAAACAGCATATTGCACAGGGCATACAGCATGTAACTAAAAATACATTCTAGAAATGCCCAACTTTACATTGTTCATGCAATAGTTGTTTGTTGATTAATAATATAACAATTGTAGACTTTGGTTGAGGTCAATACGATGTTATATCGACCTACAGAAGCCTATCGACCTCGGACTTCGTCATCAGTCAATATGCTTCTCTTACGTCGATATAACCTCGTATCGAACTCATACAAAGGCTATAATTGTATAATTTAAAATGGATCTATTGCCCATGTTATAGACCAGAAATTGCATGCCGATATCACCCCGGGTTGATAACTGGTTATCGGTCCGTCGATAATAGCCACGTTATCGATATCAGCCCATCGTCAATTATAATGTCATCGGTTAAGAAAAGCAACGTTCTTACTAGAAATCTGAAAAAAGTGTATATAAATGAATGAATTCGAAACAAAATCGCTTTGACGTAGACCGAATGAGACTGCATTTTCATTGAAAACATGTGATAAAAAAGTAATGACTTTGCATTAATAGATTGATACATGGCCTTTTTCATATTGCCCTTGTTATCAGCCCAAGACATTGAATTCGGACCCGAGGGCTTTAGTCCGAGGGACGATATCAGTTGAGGGCTGATAACAAGGGCAATATGAAAAAGGCCATATCGTCCCTCGCATCACACCATGACCCATATTAGCCCTTGCGCACAGCTCTCGGGCTATATATGGGAGTCTCGAGTTGATACTCTGGCCGGTATGGAAAATTCAATGTTATAATCCATAAATCTAGTGGTGATATTGCTCGAGCAACAACTGTGTACCAGTGTTATATGAACGTGACCCAGGGGTCATAGACCTGTTGGAACTAAATTGTAAGTATTTTTGCTGTATGAAAGATATCTGGTAAAGTCACACGCCTTGAACAACTGTGTAGCAGTTTAATATATACGTTACCGAGGGGTCATACATCACTTTGAACACAATATAAGTCTTGTATGAACGTTATCTAGGAGTCATACACCTCGAGGAACTCTGTACCTGTGTTATATGAACATTGTCTATCGGACCTTCGGAATACTGATATGGTTTTTATGACATATTTTGTCAGTGCATTGGACCTATATTTGAGCCATAAATTTCATTGCTTATAAAACAGGGGTCGTTCGAGTCGTCTTACCAAATTTGCTCAACCAATGTATATTTTTTTCCGATTGTGACCGATGTCCTCAGTGTGTAAAATGTCCTCAGTTTGAAAAAAAGTCTCCAATTAACCGTATGTGCGTGTTGCCCTCAGTGCCACTGTTAGCTGAACGTAACATGTTTATATCTAGGGATCCTACTTCTCGAACATTTTAGTATCATGGTTAATATATGTGAATGGTACACTGAAGGGGTCGAATAACTATGTAGTAATGTTATATTATTGTTATCTAACCGTCGAATGCCTTAAGTAACTCCATATAACTGTTTACAGAACTTTATCTAGGGGCCGTACACATCGAACAACTCAGTCCTAGTGTTATATGAACGTTATCTAGGGATCAAACATCTTAGTATAAGTGTTATATGAACGTTATTAAATGATCATACACCTCGAGTAACTAAGTATATCTGTTGTAGAAAAGGGGTCTGCAACCTCGGGCATCATTCTATCAGTGTAATATGAACGTTTTCTGCAGATCATAGACCCAAAGGAACACAGTACCACTGTTGTATGTGCGTTATCAAAGAGTCATACACCTCGAGGAGGCCAGGATAACTTACATTAACGTTATCAAGGGGTCTTTTAACTCGAATATCTCAGTACGAGCGTCGATCGTATGAATGCTGTCATGAGGTCAATCACCTCGAAGACTCCGTATCACTGTTATATGATCGTCATCTGAGGTAATACGCCTCAAGACATTCTTTATCAGTCTTATATGGACGTTATCGGGGGATCAATCATCTCCAGGAACACAATATTTCTGTTATATGAACGTTATCTAGAGTCTGGCACCACAAAGGTCTCAGTACCAGTTTTATATGAAGGATGTCTGTGGTTCAAACACCTCGAGAAACACCGTATAACAGGTATAAAAACCTTATCTAGGGGTCAGGCGAGTCGAACATTATAGTGCCAGTGTTATATGAATGTTATGAAGGGTTATACGTCTATAGGAACTCAGTATCAGTGTTAAAAAACGTTTTTATCAGCATGTTATATCAGTTTATTTAAAATGGATGTATTGCCCATGTTATAGACCAGAAATTGCATGCCGATATCACCCCGGGTTGATAACCGGTTATCGGTCCGTCGATAATAGCCACGTTATCGATATCAGCCCATCGTCAATTGTAATGTCATCGGTTAAAGAAAGCAACGTTCTTACTAGAAATCTGAAAAAAGTGTATATAAATGAATGAATTCGAATCAAAAACGCTTTGACGTAGTCCGTATGAGACTGCATTTTCATTGAAAATATTTGATAAAAAAGTAATGACTTTGCATTAATACATTAATACATGGCCTTTTTCATATTGCCCTTGTTACCAGCCCAAGACATTGAATTCGGTCCTGAGGGCTTTAGTCCGAGGGACGATATCAGTTGAGGGCTGATAACAAGTGCAATTTGAAAAAGGCCATATCGTCCCTCGCATCACACCTTGACCCATATCAGCCCTTGCGCACAGATCTCGGGCTATATATGGGAGTCTCGAGTTGATACTCTGGCCGGTATGGAAAATTCAATGTTATAATCCATAAATCAAGTGGTGATATTGCTCGAGCAACTGTGTACCAGTGTTATATGAACGTGACCCAGGGGTCATAGACCTCTTGGAACTAAATTGTAAGTATTTTTGCTGTTTGAAACATATATACATGGCCTTTTTCAAATTGCCCTTGTTATCAGCCCAAGACATTGAATTCGGAACCGAGGGCTTTAGTCCGAGGGACGATATCAGTTGAGGGCTGATAACAAGGGCAAAATGAAAAAGACCATATCGTCCCTCGCATCACACCTTGACCCATATCAGCCCTCGCGCACAGCTCTGGGGCTATATATAGGAGTCTCGAGTTGATACTCTGCCGGTATGGAAAATTCAATGTTATAATCCATAAATCAAGTGGTGATATTGCTCGAGCAACTGTGTACCAGTGTTATATGAACGTGACCCAGGGGTCATAGACCTATTGGAACTAAATTGTAAGTATTTCTGCTATATGAATGATATCTGGTAAAGTCACACGCCTTGAACAACTCTGTACCAGTTTAATATGAACGTTACCCGAAGGGTCATACACTGTTGGAAGTAATGCATAAACATAACGTTCTCGCTGCCGCTATTCATTGTAACGTCACCTTAGTGTGACGTATTGATATTAGAGTTTGAATAGAGATCCATACATGCTAGACGCCTTTGTTATTGTTAGCCATATAGTTGCCCGATTTAACCACTTAACGATATACACAACGTTAAACACAATATAAGTCTTGTATGAACGTTATCAAGTTATATGAACTTTGTATCTTCAAAACTATTTCTCATGCTTGCATGACGATAAAAAAAGTCTTCTTTTTTTTAATATTTCACTTGTCAGAATAGTTAAAAAATTGAAATGTTTCCCGCCTTGGCTATCCTACAGGATTATCATGAAAGACTATTTCCCATTAAAAATGTCGCATAGGATTATTTTTTCTCCTAAGGGATTTTATTTGTCCTATGGGATTTCTTTTCTCCTATAGGATTTTGTTTTCTCCCATAGGATTTTCTTCTCTCCCTTAGGATTAATTTTGTCCCGTAGGTTTTTTTTTTCCCCTTAGGATAAATTTTGTCCTGTAGGATTTTTTTTCTATTGGATACATGTTCATTTTGTCCTGTAGGACAGTTTTATCAGGTTTGCTGTTTTTTTACACAATATATTTATGGTGTTGTTTGTATCAGTGTTTCCATATTTGATTAAAAATAAAACCTCAAAATAATACATCATGCACTTCAAACATTCCAATACTTTTATGCTCGTCAATGCGAATAGTCTGCGTGGTCCAGAACATGGAGTATCAAACATCAATAGGAAAGGTATATTTAGACCTTGCAACAATAAAAACTTTTTACATCGGATGTGACCTTGAGAGGTCATACCGGTGTTATGTTGCCGCAGAAATTCTGCACATGTCCCTTGCGCTTTTGACTGATAAGCGAACGTATTTCGTATAAATACGCGGATATTATCGAGTGCAAAATAACATTCCTTATCGCTTGTTATAAATTCATTTCTTCAATGAATACTCATGAAAATAATTTTTAAGAACATAAATAAATAATATGAAAATGTGTTGTCGTGAGAAACATATATATATAAGTAAAACAATCAATAATATCTATGCACACGTACCGAAAAATTGTGTTTGTGGATGAATATCTCGAAAACGCATTCCAACAACAGCGGGCTTGAAAGAAATTGAGAGGCGAACCCTGTCTGGCAGGTATCATATTACCGCCTGTCATTTATTCATCATCCAACATAACTTGCGGTCATCCGATGTTCAGTACTTCAGTACTTTGATTTAACTTGTATTGTTGGCTTACAGTCTCATAGATCTATATAATTCCAAACCAGAGTTGTAAACTTTACCTCAGAATATGCAAAAGGATCAATGCTTAATTGTCCTTCTTAAATAGAACAAGAGTGCACACGTTGTAATGTCTCGCCTGCCTTACTAACCATGATTGGTTTTATGTTGATAGTCCTAAAGATAAAGTTTTACTACAAGTATCACATAAACTTAAAATTATCAATGATCCATGAAAATGAGGTCAAGGTCATATAGACCAAGCCAGACAGACATGTACCCCTTACAATCATTCCATGCATCAAATATAGTTGACCTTATTGCTTATAGTATCTAAGAAGCAGACTTAAACAGGAAAACTTAAATCTGGCCAATGAACCATGAAAATGAGGTCAAGGTCAGATGAACCCTGCCAGACAGACATGTACACCTTACAATCATTCCATACACCAAACATAGTTGACCTATGGCTTATAGTATTAGAAAAACAGAACAAAACACAAAAACTTAACACTGACCAATGAACCATGAAAATGAGGTCAAGGACAAATGACACCTGCCAGACAGACATGTACAACTTACAATCATTCCATACACCAAATATAGTTGACCTATTGCTTATAGTATTAGAAAAACATACCAAAAAACAAAAACTTAACACTGACCAATGAACCATGAAAATGAGGTCAAGGACAAATGACACCTCCCAGACAGACATGTACACCTTACAATCATTCCATACACCAAATATAGTTGACCTATTGCTTATAGTATTAGAAAAACAGACCAAAACACAAAAACTTAACATAGACCAATGAACCGTAAAAATGAGGTCAAGGTCAGATGAAACCTGCCAGACTGACATATACCCCTTACAATCATTCCATACACCACATATAGCTGACCTACTGCTTATAGTATCTGAGAAACGGACCTTATCACGTAACTTTAACCTTTATCACTGATCCATGAAATGAGGGTGAGGTCAGGTGAACCCTGTCTGACGGACATGTAGACGTTGCAAGGAACCCATATACCAAATATAGTTATCCTATTACTCATAATAAGTGAGAAATTCACATAACAAAAAAACTAAAAAAAATTTTCAAGCAGTCGCTGAACCATGAAAATGAGGTCAAGGACAATGGACATAAGACTGACAGAAACTTCGTAACATAAGGTATCTGCATACAAAGTATGAAGCATCCAGGTAATCTACCTTCTGAAATATAAAGCTTTATAGAAATAGTTTACGCCACCGCCGCTGCCACCGGATAGTAATACCTGTCTCACTCTGCGACTTTCATCACAGGCAAGACAATAAAAACAAAACAACTCAACAAATGTCCTCATGATTTTTACCTTTCAAATAAATATTTTACCACAAAGAAGCAATTTAACAATGTTTAAAAATACCAAGAAACAGATACTGTGAATAATTTTCATTTACACTTACTAGTTAAGCTTGAAATGACAAAAAAATCAATTCGAAGAGACTGCACCAGTATTTATGTGGTAAATAGATTACGCTTTGTATCTAATAAATTGTTGACGCAGTGATATATTTCGTCTTTATTCAATTTTGATAGTATGATGCAATTGTTTGAAATTAAAATTGTGCAAAACAATAAAAGTCAATGAACCATAACTGAAGGTGCAGGGACAAATAACCATCTTGGAAATGAGAAATGCCAATACTAATACAATTGCATACCAAATTTCACAAGTGTTTCCCTTCCTTAAAACTGACCTAAACACAAACTTTAACATGTAGACTATGCAAAAGTTTCAAAACCAAAAGACCATGACTGAGGGGGCAGGGACTAACAATATCCATGGAAATGAGATGTGCCAATGTCAATACAGCTGCATACTAAATATCATTGACCTACCACCAGTGGTGCCCCTTTAACTAACCTAATCACAAACTAGTACATTGTTGACGCCGACACTGCCAGAAAAAAAATCACGTTTAAGTCTGGCGTTTTCTACTTTGTCCAGCCAGGACAAAACCTGTTTGTATCATTGAATAGGTTCAAAGGGTGCTGCTCAGGAGAGTCTTGAAGTTGGATGTGCACATATTAGCTCATTTTGAAGACCAAATACATGTGAAGCTGGGAACACTGATGATAGTGCAATTACTTTTATGTGTAGTTGTTTCGTAATATTTCATGAAAATGTTTTCTACCCAACATTCTTTCTTATCCAATAGCAAGGACCACATTTCTCATGAAATAAATGGCAATTTATTACTTTGACAATCCAAATAAACATCTAGAATATTCAAACTATTTCTCATGCTTGCATGACCATCAAAAAAGTCTTCTTTTTTTTTAATATTTCACTTTTCAGAATAATTAAAAATTTGAAATGTTTTCTGCCTTGGCCTTTGATTCTGGTACTTTGACCATTAAATGATTACATTTAGAAACCTTACAAATATTTCACACATTCTCTTTTTTTCTTGAATAATACATTAACTACAGTGTAATGAGGTTTCTTGGCCTTGAATTGAAAATGAAGGACCAGTAAGTTGATGAAAGGACAACCCAGAACCTTTTACAAACAAAATTATAAATTAAAACCTCTACTATTGTATTAGGACAAACAAATTAAAAAAAAAGACAATTATTTCTGACATAAAATATTTATTTTGTATTTAAAAAAGAACTATGGAAAATTGATACATCAACACATTTCTTTCCAAATGAAAGTTGTTATTTACACTGGTGAATTCTATCTAAGATATACATCTTTTTCATTAAATGTCAATACTTCAAAGCATAAAGCCTGACTAATAAAAAAAATACAAGTAAAAAAAATAAGTTCTATTGTCTAATAATCATACATGCATACATTTGAATTTTAAGGCTAAGTAAAGCTTTCTATTTCTCATCTTGTACAAAAGAGAAGGTTCAATAAGGCCCCAATATGACCCCTACTACTACCTATAATTACAAATTATTATTGAATGGCCTTTATTACAATGCATCATAGTTAAAACAATGAATAGATAGGAGAAATGCTGTTTTTTTTTATCTATTAATGTATCGGCATTTTTTTCATGAAATAAAAATAAGTATAACTTTCATTTCCTACCAATTAAAACAGGCTAATTTCAATAGGTTTTATGCATCATCTTCAAAAGCTTTTCAGCCTGAAATAATTTACTTCAAATTGGGACATAATAGGGCACTTACCACATCTACTCCTTTCAGAATAGAAATAGCAATTTCACCATTTTTAAAATAATCACAGAATTAATTTGTCAAAACACTGACTGAAGCAATTAAAATATTATTTACAAATATTTTGTTTTATATTTACATTTATACAATTGTGAACATTATATATATTGCACTGCTATACATAAACACTTAGTTTTCAAAATAATCATGATTTTTTTGTGTGTTAAAGTTAAAAACAGAATTCCATGCAACAGAGGCAAACTATAGTACATCAATGCAGATGATATTTTGCTTCATACAGACATCTGCTGAAACCCTCAATTCATAAGGAAGTCAAGACATAGAAGTGGTGTCAGTATGTCTTCCTTCCATGTTTAATTGGAATGTCTAATAACACCATAACATATCCATTACAACAATAAGCCAAACTAAGTATCAGCTTCAAAGCTTTTAAAACTTTATATCCATTGGGCCAAAAATAAAATTTAAATTGTTTGATGTTGCCTACCTACCCAAAAAATTTTATGACACAAACTGTTTCCAATTTTTTTTTAAAAGATTTTTTCCTGCTCTAACGTCGTTTTCTTGTCTAAAACATGTAACAAAGAATTTTTTAAGGGTGGCCTTGCATTCAATCGATTCAGATTTTAAATTTAGAAATGCCTTTTCACCTTTGTGTCAGATTATACATTCATACCATTTCAACAACATTAGTTTCTAAGATATTGGCCAAGATAAAACGGTTTGAAATGATACATTACTAACATGTTCATTGATATACATATTCCATTTTGCTTTAAAAAATAAACTCTTGAAGTAAAATTTGATAAAGTCACTACAGCTTTAACTCATATTGCAGAGCTGTCTTTACAAAAGGGCAGCAGTAGAATGATTTATTACTACAGATATTTCTAAAGTCACTCAAGAACAACACTTTGTGATAGTGACTGAAATTTTGCTGTATAGCAACTTAATAAGAGAGTGAAATATTATACATAGCTACAAGTTTCTGGGAATTAAACTTGACACAAAACATGCTGTAGTCATTTCATTAATAGCAACAAAAATTTGGCAGCACAGTGCTCATTAGAAGATGGTTTATCTATCAAATGTTCCTATGAGGTTCATTACAGACAAAATATAAAAAATACAATTCAGTAATAAAAATCAGTTTTGAGGTCTTAAACCCGTGGTCGATGTGTGACAATCCTGACATTGGTGTTCCTATCAAATGTCTGTATGTGGTTGTTAATTGCCGCCAACATATAATCCTCCATAGCTGGTTGTGGATGTTGTGGTTTCTTGTATCTTCCCATATTTTGTGGCAAGGGAGTCTTTGGCGCAGGACGTCTTCTCTTCTCCAAGGCTGATAAGTAGTTGATCCACCAAAGTTCATCTTCTCTATTTAGTTTACCATTCTTTACCCATTTTGGTAGATCTGTTCTCATCAACAGAATGATACCACTAATTTTTTCCATATGGTTCTACCAACCATGAGGAATGTCAGCTTGATCTGTCAAAAAAAACATAAATAGATATAGATTTGAAATAAGTAACTAATGCTTCAATTCCAATTCTCATATAGTTCAACTAAAATTACATAGATGCCAACCCTTTTTTGGTGCAGGATAATAACAGAAAATCAAGTCTCAAAATGATCACCACAATATCTAGTGGGGACTGTTCTGTTCAACACAAATAATCAACAGAACAAAAACAAGGAAAATATGGACTATAGCACGTTATGGTCTATGGTCGGGAAATAATTCCAATTACTGAAAATCGTAATTTTTGGCATCTATACATTTTACTGACAATTTACAAACTTGACAAGCTGCTCAAGGCAGTGTCACTGATCAAATGATCAAGTTGAACTCTTAATCTGTGTTTTTAAATGAACTTTAGAATTTCAGTACATTTTAAGCAATTGAATCAATTGTGATTTTTAGATTCTGTGACATCTGACCTACTATAAGGTCATACGACTAGCACTTTTGCTTTGTTATGTGAAACATTTTCTCTTTTGATGATATAATTTTAAAGGAAATTTTGTGAAATTTTGTAATGACAAACATATACATGATATAGTGATAAAGTGTTTAAATTTGCAATAAACGAATATTGGAACTAAAAATGTTTTGCATGATGTAATGTCTTAATTTAACAGTAACTGGAAGTAAGGATAACAAAAAATCATACATGTATGCAAAAGAACTTCTATAATAATATTCAAATACCAAATTTTATTACCATGGTAAGTCCATCTATCAGTAAAAAAATGCAAAAGAATAAAATAAATAATTACCTTTTTTACAATTTCCATTTTCACCAATATTGCTAGGAACATTATCACAAATTTATTTTTGTTGTCATCAGTTTGAATATAAAGTGTAGGAGGTAAACCACCATTTTCCTAAAAGAAAAAAAGTGAAACAGCTATATATATTATATATTCATGATATCTTTACAATAAAAAGTTTTCCAATCCTTTAATACTGAACAAGACATATTACCTAGCATATAAAGTATGCCAAAGTTAAAGTAACACAGCTGAATTTTAAGAAAAGATGTATTTTCAACAATGTTAATTTATGGTGAAACTGCATGAATAAATTGTTTCATTTCACCTCTTATCATGAGATAGGCAATTTGTTCTCCACTTTTTCAGTGAATTTATCATATTTCTTCGAAAAAAAATAGATCAAAGACTAAAATGACCGGGTTGCACACATTGTTTCTTAAACAATGGAGAATGGTCTATGGTTATCTGGGTTGAAAACTGTAGGAGTTGATTACACAAAAACTTGTACCCTCTTTCATAAATTTTGCTGAAAAATGACTAAGTTTCCAAGTCTGGAAAAATGAGAAAAAATTCCTCAAACAATTCCATAATAGCAGGTGCACAACTTTCACATATGTGCAATCTTCCTGTGAAGTTTCAGGGATCTGGGTTGAAAACTATAGGTGGAGTTGATTACACAAATTAGGTACCCACTTTTCCCCGCCCGCCTGCCTGCCCATCATCACCATACTATAATCCGGTTTCCCGGCCAAAAATTTTGCTTATATTTCCATAATATTTTACTTAATTTTTGGTATAAAGAAAACCATTAAATACCACAGAAAATAAAAATGCAATTGAAATTTATAGACTATATTATTAATAATGTTCATGAATATAGATGTTCATGCATTTAGATATATATATAATTCAGAAATGTGAATGTGAAAATAATCCTCCATCAAATGAGATTTACATAGTGTTCAAGTGCAAAAGTAAACAAAATAGACTTTCAGAATTGTTTTTTAAAACTATCAGGGTCAGCAAGAGATTGACACAAGCATGCTGTTGGTTTTCTTTTTTGAATTTGTTTTCCATTTTGTCATCACATGGCATTTTAGCTAAGTATAGGGTATGGGTTTTGCTCACTGCAGAAGGCCATACTTTGACCTCCAATAGTCAACATCATTGTCCGTTAGTCTTTATGCATAATTGTTTCATTGGCAATCATACCTATCCTTATTTTTATATGAAATATATAGCAACATTACACCCACCACATCTGTCAATGACTTTTAAGTATTGATTTTGAGAAAAGCCTACAAAGCAGGGTTAAGAACAATACTATAATTGTATTCATAAAAGAAAAGCAATTATAGGCCTATCCTCTTATGATGTTTATCATAGTCATGAAAATGAAGCCACCAAAATTTCATACTGATTTCCATACTTGTTGCAAACTTGGCACCACACAGTCCAATAATGAAAAGTTCATATAAGTTTATAACTGTTAGTGATATCGATGTATCTAACTTTAAGGGTTTTAAAGCAACCTTGTCAAATTATTATTTCCAATTTAATATGATATGCTAGATTGGACTCATCTGTTATTTTTCATGACTTTATCATGTGAACTCTTTGGATAGTTGTCTCATTGGCAATCATACCACATCTCTTAATTTTTATATTGTAGATGGTTCTTTGATGTTTAAAATTAATGGACTAAAAGTGGCTTCCATACACTTTGACTTTCTTGTAGATGCATAAATTGTAAAGTTAATAAAAATGTGTTTTTCTCCTGCATGTGAACTTTAGTCAATTGTTTCACTTTGAACTTGATAATTAATACTTACTTTTGTTACATCGCCTAACACAGACATCAAACAATTCAAGGTGATATTACAATCAGAGGAAAACTGATCTGTCCATGTAAATGTGTATGCCTTATTTAATCCGTGACATAAAACACCTGTGACATGGTGGTGCATTTTTTCAAGTGTTGTTTCATTCTGAAAAAAAATTTGTTGAAAAACATGTACTCATAACTCAAACCAGAATGCACTCACAATTCAAAATACTGGCAAACAGGAAGTAGTTATCTGACATATCTGAAAGGTGCACACTTAACAACTCATCTCTGTTGAGCTGCTGACCAAATAAAAAGTCAATGTGTTCAGTCGTTTCTGAGAAAAATGTGACAAAAAAGTTCATTCAAATATTGAAAAATTCAAAGTATTAGCAAACAGGAAGTAGGTATCTGACAGATCTTCAGATGCTTCACATATCACAAGTCATCACTGTCAAGCTGCTGACCAAATATGAAGTCATTCTGTTTAGTAGTTTCTAGAAAAGTTTAACGAAATATTTGTTGTACAAACAGATAGACAAGGTGATACCAATATAGCCCCCCCTTCTAGAATGGTATAATATTTGTCTCATACAAAATGCCTAAAAGAAAATAAATACTGCTAGAAGTTTTTTTCCTGTCAGAATGTTTATTTTAGCTACACATCCAGTTAGTTCATATGATTGCTGCTTCGCCTTAAGTTAATCAATCATTTAATAACAAGTAAATATAGTACTAAATAAAATGTCAACACAGAGATAGGTTTCCCATGTGTGACCTTATCACAAATTCTTACATTTGCCTGACATTCGTAGCAAAATTAAAAGAGACCATTCGAATGATATACCAAATATTTGTAAAAGTGATTTTATAAAGTACAAATATGATTAATCTAACACTGTCAACCCGTTTTCAATATTGAAATTGATTATTGCAGTGAAATATCATGTTCTTTTCAGAAATATACATAAAAGTAACTACCATGAAATGTATTATGTAAGAAGTATGTAGTGATGTATCATCCCAGTGGTCAGACCAGATAACCTAAATCTAGTTGTATAGACATAATGGACTTTGCAATTTTATACACACTTCCAAAATAAACTCACCTTAAAATGTAACGTAAATCTTGGCAGATTTGTTTTGGACTGATCCATATTGTCACTGATAACAGATGTATACATGCTTGGATGTTCTTTGGATTTCTTGATGTGTTTAAAATATTTTTCTCTGCAGAGACTGAAAAAAAAATCAAAATATATACAATATACCCACAAATGGCAGAATTTCACTGATGCACCACTATCAATACACCCCAAAACTCAAATGGGTTTTAAAGTTAGAGAAAAAAAATGTATTTAAAAAAAATAAATACGCACATGGATGCACGACTAAGTTGCGCTAATTCTATGACCATGACTTCCTTATACCCAACACACCTTCTAGAAGTGGTGATTAATCATGCCAGGTTTCATTACCCAACATCAAGGTGTAGTGATGTTAGGAAGCGTAAACTATCTTTATACCTATGCATGGGGGTGACAAACTAAAGAGCCTGTGTCGCTCACCTAGGTCTATGTGCATCTTCAACAATGGACATTCTCCAACATTGTAGACTAAAATAGAATTTATGACAATAATCTCTTTTTTGTTGATTATGTATTGCTGATCATTTTTCTGTTGATAGTTTCTCTCCATCTTCTTTAGTTTTTGCCCAAAACACAAAAAAGTGTAAAAAAAAACAGTAATTTAAGGGCAATCACTCATATAAAGTGTCTACTAAAGATTTCAGCAAAATTTAACTTGTTTGTAGATCTTGTCTTGCTAATCATTTTTGCTTTTTAAAGTGTATCTATCTTTTATAGTTTTCAAGATAATAGGCAAAAACACTAAAAATTGGTAAATATCGCCATTTAAGACCAATAACTCCAATAAAGAGTCAACTGACGGTTTTGATGTAAATGGACAGAAGGTAGATCACAACATTCTGAACATTTCTGCCCTGTCAGATTTATCTCTATTAATAGCAGTTTTCAAGATAATAGACAAAACTTGCATTTTACCCCTATGTTCTATTTTTAGCCCTGTCAGCCATTTTGGTTGGCAGGCATGGTCATTGACCACCTTTTTTATACTAAATACCCCAATGATGATTGTGGCTAAGTTTGGTTAAATTTGGCCCAGTACTTTCAGAGGAGAACATTTTAATGAAAAACGACAGACGACAAGTGATGAGAAAAGCTCACTTTGCCCTTTGGGTCAGGTGAGCTAAAAATGGGGATGTATCTGCATTAAACATGAAAAATACAAGAAATTCATATTCAAGTGTGGAAAGAATTCTTACTATTGAAGAAGCATATGTGCTCTAGATCTTCTCTTGTACATGTCCTTCAGCACCCCAAATCAATCTTTGTCAGTTTTTCGCTGATGGTCTCTTTAAAGATTACACACTCGTTACATTTGCTGAGCTTCTGATACTACAAATAAAAAATTCATAAGAGGTTCTGCGGAACCCTGTGTCTCGCCTGCTATTGCTGCTGTCAGTGTAAAAGTGTAATGTTGACTTAAAAAGTGAGTCCATTTATCAGTAAAATACAGAATTTAAAAAAAAAATCAAATTTTTCTTTAGATGCTTTTTTCATGGTCTTGAAGATTAGCTTCTGTCCAAGTTACATAACAATCTATGAAGGTTTACAAATTTATCATGTCAAAAAAGTTGAATCCCAAACTGTCTGTAAATGTTAACTGTAAAAAACTAAGTCCATCTATCAGAAAAATACTGAAAATGAAAAAAATATATTTTCAAAAGTTTGCTTCAGACATTATCTCTTAATCATAAAAAAGCTTCTGCCAAAGTTTCATAAAATTCTATGAAGGTTTGATAAAGTAATTGATGTGTAACAAACTTTAACCCCAGTCTGTATCTATTTGTTAAATGTAAAAATAACTAAGTCTATTTATCAGTAAAATACACAAGTCCATTATCAGTAAAATACGGAAAAATGAAAATAAATATTTTCAAAATTTTGCTCTGGATACTGTATTTTGGTCATAAACAAGCTTCTGTCCCAATTTCCTAAAATTCCATGAAGGTTTGACAAAGTTATTGATGACTGAAAAACTTTAACCTCAGACTAAATCTGAATGTTAACTGTAAAAAAAACTAAGTCCATTTATCAGTAAAATACGGAAAAATGAAAATAAATATTTTCAAAATTTTGCCCTGGATACTGTCTTTTGGTCATAAACAAGCTTCTGTCCAAATTTCCTAATATTCCATGAAGGTTTGACAAAATTATTGATGACTGAAAAACTTTAACCTCAGACTAAATCTGAATGTTAACTGTAAAAAAAAACTAAGTCCATTTATCAGTAAAATACGGAAAAATGAAAATAAATATTTTCAAAATTTTGCTCTGGATACTGTATTTTGGTCATAAACAAGCTTCTGTCCAAATTTCCTAAAATTCCATGAAGGTTTGACAAAGTTATTGATGTCTAAAAAAACTTTAACCACAGACTGAACCTAAATATTGACGCCGCCGACGAAGGAATCTAGGATCGCTATGTCTCGCTTTCGCGACATAAATGTCGCAGGCTCAACAAAAAGGACATCTATTTAATTCTATGTACAATTATTAATTTATGCATGAATGGACATTTTTTTTATATGACGGAAGTGTTAACTATCTGCCATAAAGCAGGAGGTATGATATAAATAGCCTTTATCAGGCCAATGAAATTTCAAAAAAAGTTAAGTTATTCAAGACTTTCAACATTAAGTTCATTTTTTTTTATAAATAAAAAGGTTGAAATATAGTAATTATTCTAATTTTTGAAGGCCTAAGGTGACCTTTAGTTGCTTAAATCCATGTCATTTGGACTCTATAGGATAGTTGTCTCATTGGCAATCATACCACATTACTTATTTTATACTTGAGTGCAGAAAGGAAATTTTTTTTCATAAACATGTTGACATTAACATATTTGACCATTTAACACATAGTTTTTGGACAAAATTGATGTCTGTCATGACTTTACCCAAAAATATATTTTATACACATTAACATCTTTGTAAAATACATTTGATAGCATATGTTTTTAGGTAAAGCATTGGCATAATTACTGTTGAGATGTGTCAGACCTTGATGATTTCCTATTTTTCAGATATGATTTAGACATCTGCATATTTTGTTATCAAATTTTTACTGATTATACCTTGAAATGAATTTCAATGAATTTAAGAGCCATTATTGACCCTTCATCATGTTCATAATCCAACACCTTTGTTCTGAATATTATTCCATACAAACCTTTGGAATTTTAACATGAGGAAACTCTTCACTCCACATTCCATAGAACCTTGGGTAAGACAAATAGGGGATTCTAAATTCTCACAGGAAGATTTATAATCCGTCCAAACTTGTAGAATAGAGAGACATGATGGAAAATGTATTTCTAGTATGTCAGGCTGATCATCACCATATCTCTTGCATAGACCAGACACAAAACTCTTTGCTTCAAGGTACTGGCGACTCTTGTATTGTTGGCTACATCTTTTATCAGAACTGTCTAAATCTTCGTTAGTAGACAAACATTTCTTTTTCATGTAGTAATACCTGAATGATATAAATGTAAAAAATATTACAGGGCTTATACCACTCCTAATTCATGTGTTTTTTTCTTCGGTTATTTGGGATCCATTTGACCAATCCTTTTATTGAAATTTTGTCTTTTGTCATAACAAACATTTTTCAATTTGTTTTAACTGTGGAAATTGAACACCGTTCAAGTAAATTGTTAAAAAAAAACCTCCAGACTGTACCTTAACTTTTACTTAAAAATGCAAAAAGACCAAAAGACAAACAACAGTATACAAAACACAACATAGAAAACTAAAGACTGAGCAACACGAACCCCATCAAAAACCGGGGGTGATCTCAGGTGCTCCGGAAGGGTAAGCAGATCCTGCTCCACATGTGGCACCCTTGGTATAAATTACATGAGTGTTTGACAAAAGTTATTTATGTCTAAAAAATGGAGCCACAGACTGAGCATACTAGGGGGAGGGTTCAGCCAGCTCGAATATGTTTAACCCTGCCACATTCTGTATGTGCCTGTCCCAAGTCAGGACCCTGTAAATCAATGGTTGTTGATTGCTGTCTGTCATATTTTGTTTTTGTTTATTGCTTTAGCATAAATTAGGCTGTTGGATTTCTTGTTTGAATTGATTCACATTCTGTGAGCTTTTATAGCTTACTATACAAAATGGGTTTTTCTTTGTTAAAGGCCTTACAGTGACATGTAGTTGTTTGCATCCTCGTCATGGATAGTTGTTTCATTGGCAATTATACCACATCTCCTTTTTAAATACAAATGTTGTATATATTAAAAATTAACCAAGCAAACTACAACAGAATGTTGAATCGCTACTTTTGATGTTGGGTTGCTGTCTTATGGATGTGTAGCCTATTAACTATTTTATTCATACTAAAATGGTATTATACCTCCTTCTTTTTATGCCATACACAATCCTCCATGCATATTCACATACTCTCCTACCAGTCAGCACAAAAGTCAACTGTTTGTCTTCTAAACTGGCATCATTGCACCTGTGTACAAAAATAAAAAAACACTTGGAAAAATGTAAATAGATCTCAAGAACACATGTTTTCATCTGATCTGAAAGAAATGAGTAAAATTTATAAAGGATATCCCTACATTATTTGTATGTATCATGAGACATATTATTTTTTAGAAAATAAACACCATAGTTTGTTCTTGTGTTGTGTCGTTGCACCATTGTCCCAGGTTAGGGGAGGGTTGGCGCCTTCAAACATGTTTAACCCCGCCACATTATGTATGTGCCTGTCCCAAGTCAGGAGCCTGTAATTCAGTGGTTGTTGTTTGTTGCTGTATATCATATTTGTTTTTCGTTTATTGTTTTGTACATAAATCAGGCCATTAGTTATCTCGTATGAATTGTTTTACATTTTTCATTTCGGGGTCTTTTATAGCTTACTATGCGGTATGGGTTTTGCTCATTGTTGAAGGCCGTACGGTGACCTATAGTTGTTAAATTCTACGTCATGTGGTCTCTGGTAGAGAGTTGTCTCATTGGCAATCATACCACATCTTTTTATTTTTCTACCAGAAGTCTGCTATCTTTGTTGCAGACAAAACAAAAAAATATCTAAATAAAACTTACTTTAAATTAAGTTCTATTAGACTTCTTAATAAGTTAAGGTAGCTATAAGCAGAAGGCAGCATGTACACTCAGTATATCAGTATGTGAAAGTACATGTACTTGCCAGTTATTGGTTTGGTGGTTTAATATGGTTTTCTCAACCAAATTATAGCATGTTATATAGCATTATGAAATTGTATAAATCCAAGTATTGTTGCATATCAAACAATCAAATAAATTCTATTCATATATATATATATATTGAGT
Source organism: Mytilus californianus (assembly GCF_021869535.1). Taxonomy (NCBI): domain Eukaryota; kingdom Metazoa; phylum Mollusca; class Bivalvia; order Mytilida; family Mytilidae; genus Mytilus; species Mytilus californianus. The sequence continues at coordinate 142,354,817 of NW_026262581.1, read as the reverse complement.
ATACCTTATGTTTCACTCAATGAAATCTGACTGTTCCTCATGGGTCTTTTTATACAACATAGCTTGACAGGTCTGTATTGTCTGAATGTTACTGGTACTTAAACATTTTTTCTCACAAGGCTGTTTATAACATTGAAGTCAGTCTCCTTGTCTTTTAATACCTTTGATGTTTTTTTCATGTTTCCTGGCTAAAATTAAAAAGAATAAAAGATAAAGTTGTTTGGAGAAATATCAGAGCCTTGCAATTCTAAAAAAATACTTGCCAGTCTATTCTATCTAAAAACCATGACCAAGGTTTGGGGAACAGACTTTTTTTAAATATCGCCTGGTCTTAAATGGAAAGACATGATTCGAAGTCTCATTGATACATATGCCAAATCTTTTATTCAGTGACAATATAACAAACTTTCCTTTTTTGAGAAAAAAGAAAACTTGAAAAGTTATAAATTTACTCAGATAACTCTAATTTCAACATTAGTGAACAGTAGATAGTATTGATGTAAAGTCAGATAAGTCTTTTTCAACATAAGTGTATATGTTGGATAAATATAAATTTTTAATGGGTTTGGCATAATCATGTGTCTCGCCTGCTATTGCTGCTGTTGATGTTAAAGTGTGAGGTTGCCAACAACCAAACTTGTCCATTTATCAGTTATATCTGAATTTTCTTTTGTAAATCTAATGTTTTTTCAGATGCTATTTCTTAATCATGGAGATACTTGTCTAAGTTTCGTAACATTCCATGAAGGATAAACAAAGTTATTGATGTCATAAAAATTTAACCCAAGACTTTAAGTCCATTTGTAAATTTCTATTATTCAGTTTATCATGTTTATTAGGGAAAATGAAAAAAATAATTTCAAAATATTGTTCTTGATACTGTCTTTTGATCATAAGAAGCATGTGTCAAAGTTTCATAAATTTTATAATGGTTATTGGTATTTGAAAAACTTTAATCTTAGACTGTATATCAATGTTAGATGCAGAAAAAATATGTCCATTTATCAATAAAACACGGAAAATGAGAATAAATACTTTTCAAATTTTCCTCTGAATACTGTTAAGCTTCTATCCAAGTTTCATGCCTTTAACATATTTTAATTAATTCTTTGTTCTCACCTATTTTGTGCTTTGCTTTTCTAACATCAATGTAGTCATCTTCTGTGTCACTGTCTACAAAACAACAATAATTATGTCATGCGAGTAAAATAAAATTATTCATGTTCACTCCTCTTATTCTACAGTAGGGGTCCGAAGAACTAGAAATTAATTTGGTGTGGCCTTTTAACATCTTGTTTCAAAAATATTTCTTCTTATATGTTACAAATGTGGACACAGACTTGTGTTGTCTGATGGCGAATTTTGATAATGACTTGTGCAGGGGTGGATTCTTGTGGGTGCCAGCAGGCGCATTTGCACTCCAAAATCTAAAATTCTGTTGTGTTGTCTGGTGGGCGAATGTGGACACTGTTTCACATTGAAATAGTAATACTGCAGACACATCAGGAAGTCACAAAACATGAACAATGAAGGACAACTCTCAGGAGAAACACTTGAAAATTACTATGACTGATGTGGTTCTACAAATATGTTGCATATTTGATTTTGTCATGCCTAGACTCCCAAGACCAAACTGAAATTTAAAATATTTAAATAAAAATAAAATTTGATCGAAACTTTGAAATATGAATTTAATGCAAGATAAAAAGGGTCAATACTTCAGAATTTCAGTGAAAAAGTTTGATAATGATAATAAAAATGCAATGAATAAATTTAGCATCTGTTTAGCCTTGTGAGTTTCATCTAATTTACATTGTTAAAAATGTAATCATTTGTCATGGAACGCATTAGTTGGCTCTGCATTTGGTATTTGTTTTCATCATGCCTGGACTCCTAAGGCATGTAAGGCCAAACTTAAATTTAAAGGATTTAAGTAAAAATAAAAGCTGATCAAATCTTTTTAAATTTTATTTTAATGCAAGATATAAAAAGCAATACTTTAATACATCAGAATATTAGAGAAATTTTTGGTAATCATATATATGATACCAAAAGTGCAATAAACAGATTTAGCGTCTGTTTGGCCTTGGGAGTTTTCTCCCTTTTACACTGGTTAAAATGTTATTATATTCGATGGGACTCATCAGTTGTTTCCCTACAACCCATACATAGTAAGTGCACCCCCCTCTTTTTAACCTCTATAAAAATCTTTGAAGGAAAAAAGGCAATCATACCGCAATTCCTTATTTTTATATTAGCACTTTGTGGATCACGCATATAAAAGTTACTATTTCTTTCTGACCGATGGCTTTTTTCTCCTGTTTTTTTGTAATGAAAAAATAATCTGATTCCCAACATCGAAGAAAAAAATATTTTGATAGGGGAGAAGGGAAAAAAAAATTCTGTTTCATACTCAGAGTATTTGTCATTAAATTTTCAAAATGTTTAGTTCTTTAAAAAAATTCTCACTTTGTATGAAAAAAACCCAAATAATTTGATGCTTGCATGGTTTCATAATAAATTTTCAAAATGGAAAAAAAACCATATTAAACCCTTCCCCAAAGTAAAATGGTCCTTAATTTTGTTGTGTTGTATATATACATGTATTGTTATAATGATACATGTATATGATTGATCGATTGTTGTATGCTTTATGTCCAGTGGAAAATACCTCATGCATGCTCAGGGAGAGAACAAATTAGCAATAAATACAATAGGAAGATTCTGTGCAAGGTAGGCCTACCAGGAAAGGAGGGGTGGATTTGGACTGCCACTGGAAATTAGCGATCAATGTTTGAAATGGGACAGAAATTTAGCCTTGCAACTGGCAACCTACAGAACCTCAAACAGTTGTTGCAATGATTCTTTAATATGTAGAGTTTGTTGCACTCTCTCTGCACGAAGCATCAGATTTAACATCCCCTTTCTGACCGCACGTTCCTGATATATGAATTCAAAAACCAAATATCACTTGTATTTACTAATAAAAATGTATTAATTTAAAAAGAGGGCAAATGAACCCAGGGTTAACAGACTCTGTGGGCGAATGGTTGTAGGGCAAAAATGTTATGTTTGGCGAACAATCCCCATTCCATGGTTATAGGTTATTTGTAATGTTTCTACTTATGCAACAATGTGGAATTAAATCTGCACAGAAAAATTATGGGATTATTTTCAAGGAAAAGAAATATTTACAAAATTGGTTTTGATTTTTGATGGAAGGTGGGAAAAGGGATAAACTTATAAGAATTGGTCAGTTGATGACAGAACTGTTAATCTGTGTCGTTAGCCTATATGTTGAAAAGGGGGGGGGGGGGGGGGGGGGGGGGGGGGGGGGAGGGAGGGGCTTATACTTGAAAGGGTAATCATAAATCGAATTTAGAAGATAAGGTCACAAACCAAAAACTGAGGACCGGATGTGATTACAGGGTACATGATTTACTTTGCGCCTGTCCAAAGTCAGGAGCCTGTAATTCAGTTATTACTATCAAATCTATCAACTCAAGACGACGATTACATAATAATGTTTTGCTTGCAAGGGAGGTAATTTGTGACACTAGATTCTGATCTCAAATCGATCGATAACCAGCTTTCAGTCTATTTATAGAAATATATGTGTATATCACTTCAGAATTGTAAGGAAAATATTTGCTCACCAAGACGTTAGTGTTCAAGTTGTTAAAATTAACTTGTGAATGGGTGACCCATTTTGGAATTGTGAATGGGTGACCCATTTTGGAATTATAGTCATTTCGTACCCTAATCATTTTGTTCCCTCAATTTCGTACCTTGTCAAAAACCATTTCGTACCCTAATCATTTTGTACCCTCAGTTTCGTACCTTGTCAAAAACCATTTCGTACCCTGACCATTTCGTACCTTTTATTTATTTAATCAAAACTATTAAAGTTTCCATGTGCTTAATTAAACCAATCACATGTCTTAATTTAGTCTATATTAGGTATGAAATTAGCTACCAATTATTCCCAGCATGCATTGTCACTTCTAACCGCGAAGAGCCAATAAATAATTTTTTTGATATTAGAGTATGTAATAATAAAATGCTCCGCAGGGCACAGCTTGATACGACCGCAGAGGTCGAACCCTGAACAGTTGGGGCAAGTATGGACACAACATTCAAGCTTGATACAGCTCTGAATTTGGATTGTGATTAAATATTTGACACAGCATAGGTTTCTGACACAGAATGAATGTGGTCTAAGAACTTAAAAATTTTAAATTGGACATTCACCTATTATGGTCCAATATCCAAAATCTAAATACATGGTTAGATTCAGCATATCAAAGAACCCCAAGAATTCAATTTTTGATGAAATCAAACAAAGTTTAATTTTGGACCCTTTTGACCTCAATGTGGACAAAGTTGATAACGGGGCCCAAAAATCTAAATACATGGTTAGATTCAGCATATCAAAGAACCCCATATATTCAATTTTTGTTGAAATCAAACAAAGTTTAATTTTGGACCCCGATTTGGACCAACTTGAAAACTGGGCCCATAATCAAAAATCTAAATACATGTTTAGATTCAGCATATCAAAGAACACTAAAAATTCAATTTTTGTTAAAATCAAACTAAGTTTAATTTTGGACCCTTTGGACCTTAATGTAGACCAATTTGAAAACGAAACCAAAAATTAAGAATCTAAATACACGTTTAGATTCGGCATATCAAAGAACCCCAATAATTCAATTTTGATGAAATCAAACAAAGTTAAATTTTGGACCCTTTGGACCTCAATGTGGACCAATTTAAAAACGGGGCCCAAAATCCAAAAACTCAATACACGGTTATATTCAGCATATTAAAGAACCCCAAGAATTCAAGAATAAAACCCCATTGAAATTGATCAAGAAATAAGCAATTTATAAGAAGTATCTTCTTTTGCACAATACTGTGCATTTGAATATTTCTTGCTATTGCACAATACTGTACAATTGACAATTTCTTGCTATTGCGCAATATTGCTCTTTTGGATATTTCTTGCTATTGCACAATACTGTGCAATTGAAGATTTCTTGCTATTGCACATGTGCAATTGAAGATTTCTTGCTATTGTGCAATACTGTGCAATTGAAAATTTCTTGCTATTGCACAATACTTATTATATAAAAATTTACACATCCTGTTTGGTGTGTATCTCCTACCATATCATTACTATTTGCTTTTAAATATAAATCAGAAATAACCAACTTAAAATGGAAAATTTTAAAAGAAAAAAAAAAGGAAAAAAAGAAAAAAAAAAAGAAAAAGAAAAAATCCCCCCCCCCCAAATTTTTTTTGAACCCCCTTATGATTCATCACCCCAAACTCAATCCCAGCCTTCCCTTTGTGGTATGGTACCTTGCAGTACAATTTCAGAGAGATCCATACACTTGAACACAAGTTATTGTCTTGAAACTAGAAAAATGCTTATTTTTGGCCCCTTTTTGGCCCCCAATTCCTAAACGTTTCAGGCAATTACCCCCGAACTCATTTCCAGCTTTCCCTTTGTGATATGAAACCTTGTAGTACAATTTCAGAAATATCCAAACACTTACACACAAGTTATTGTCATGAAACTAGAAAAATGCTTGTTTTTTGCCCCTTTTTTGGCCCCTAATTCCTAAAATTTTGAGGCAATTACCCCCAAAATCAATTACAGCCTTCCCTTTGTGATATGGAACCTTGTGGTACAATGTCAGAGAGATCCATACACTTACACACAAGTTATTAGCTGAAAGTTACAAAAATGCTTATTTTGGCCCCTTTTTGGCCCCTAATTCCTTAACTGTTGGTACCATAACCCCCAAAATCAATCCCAACCTTCCTTTCGTGGTATTGAACCTTATGGTAAAATTTCATGGAGATCCATTCACTTAAACTAAAGTTAGAGTGCGAAAACCAATGTGTCTTCGGACGACGCCGGACGACGCCAGACGACGACGACGTCATACCAATATACGACCAAAACATTTTTAACTTTTGCGGTCGTATAAAAATAACTTGTTTTTTTCTAATAGAATAGACCGCCTCGGTGGTGTAACGGTTAGCGTGCTCGCCTCGAGTGCGGGAGGTCGTAGGTTCGAAATGCGGCCGGGTCAAACCAAAGACTTGAAAATTGGTATTTGCTGCTTCTCTGCTAAGCACGCAGCATTAAGGAGTAAGAGCAAAGACTGGTCGGCCCGGAGTCAGAATAATGTGTCCGGGTAGGGTGACATGTCTTCCTGCGAACTGTTACCTTGTGAGCTAGCACGTAAAAAATCCGGCTCAGCGTGTCGGTCTAGTACAAAGCAGGGTTAGTATTCATTTCTCATTATCATGCTCTCGTCCTGAATATGCATCTGACCTACCACTGGACGTTAAGCAACCATCCATCCATCCATCTAATAGAATAAAGCAGAAAAAGTGTATTTGTCACGAAAAAAAATAATATGTCCCACCCACTAAAGCATTCCCCCACTTAAGATAATGATTGTCAACTATATTTATTGACAAATTGGCACCAAAGTAACAACATTTGTTGAGGACCTCATAGGAAGGATCTCTACTAAGTTTGGTCAAATAATGACAAATTCTGATTAGTAATTCTCAAACAGAAGACAACAAGAGTGCACATGCTGAAATGTCTCGCCTGCTTTATATGATTTATTCTATGTTGTAAGTCCTAAAGATAAAGTTTTACAACAAGTATAACATAAACTTAACATTATCAATGATCCATTAAAATAAGGTAAAGGTTAAGGTCAGATAAACCAAGCTAAACAGACATGTACACCTTACAATCATTACATGTATACACCAAATATAGTTAACCTATTGCTTATAGTATACAAGAAACATACCAAACCAAAACTTAATATTAATCAATGAACCATGAAAATGAGGTCAAGGTCAGATGAACCCTGCCAGACAAACACGTACATCTTGCAATCATCCCATATATCAATTATAGTTGGCCTTATTGCTAAATTATAGTAACTGAGAAACAGACATAACCAGGAAAACTTAACATTGACCAATGAACCATGAAAATGAGGTCAAGGTCAGATGAACTCTGCCAGACAGACATGAACACCTTATAATCATTCCATACACCAACTATAGTTGACCTATTACTTATAGCATTAGAAAAAAAAAGACCAAAACACAAAATTTTAGCATTGACCAATGAACCGTGAAAATGAGGTCAAGGTCAGATAAAACCTGCAAGACTGACATGTACACCTTACAATCATTCCATACACCAAATATTGTTGACCTAATGCTTGCAGGCGAGACAAAAATGTCATTCCCAATAGGATTTCAGGGTAACATGGTAAACTTTGACCTCGGTTGGTGGCTATATGTATTTACAATCTTCAAACAACTACTAAAGTAACAACACTTATTAACTTGATTAATACATCTCAATGGGAACATATCTACCAAATTTCAGTTCAATCCAGCATGCGTTCTCAAGAAGATCTTAGAAAAATCGGCCAATAAGAAAATTCAATTAGCATGATTAGTCCTGGCAGCCATGCTTTTTGACGAAACAGCACCAAAGTCACACAAATTGGAAGGGACCTCATGGGGATAATCTCTACCAAGTTTGGTCAAATTCTGTTAATTAGTTCTCTAACAAGAATGAGTCGAAAACCCTAAAGGCCTGCAGGGGATAACACTAGAAATTGTGTATACAATATTACATGGATAGAAGACACAATGATCTGTACACAAATGGGCAAGACTACAATAGCAACAAGGCAAAAACAGCAACTTCCATAATCACCATGATATACCTATTTGACTGTCCGCCGTCTGGTCTGATCTGTATTCCAATCCACCATGTCCATCGATATCTTTCTTCCTTTTCCTCAACCTATGATATAATAAGTATCATGCTAAAATCCAAATTCTAATACATGTACGACATTCTTCAAAGTTAACACTTTGTCTTTTTATGAACAAAACAGCATTTAATATGTAATATAACCAGAAATACTGTGAGCAAAGCTCACTAAATGATACCCCCTGCTCCCCCCTATGTGATGTTTTGCTATGGGAAACCCCAAAATTCATTTGAATTAAAATTTAAAATAGAAGGTGCACAATCATGGTGGATAACCTACGTCATGTTTTCGAAGTGTTTGCAAAATCTGATTTCTGTTCCAAATGATTAATATGGCATAAAAAGGGGTCTTGCCATTTATTAGTTTTTTATTTGCTTCAGGAGAACTTGAGATATCGTGTCTTAAAGTGGGCTTTGTTTACCTTTTTCGTGGGGTCAAATCATGTGACAATGACGTAGGTTATCCACCATGACAATAATCTGTGAAAGTTTCATTGAATTTCATTAAGAAATACTGACTAAAGTCAATAAAGTCAATAAAGAGTTAAATATAGGTCACAGCGACTTACTTTGCTGGATGCTGACTTACTACCCCTGTACATTATAGTTGCTGAGATATGAACATTAAACTGAACCAGTCATTGAAGCATGAAATGGGGGTCCAAGTGACCTACTTTTGCCTGATTGCTGACTTACTACCCCAGATACATCTGCATACATATGCGGTTCTATGTGTACATTCCTTGGAGGAAGTTCACCAAGCTATCCGTGAACATGAGTTGTCAAAATCAACTAAATACATGTATATCACAGTTAAAAAAGAGAAGATGTATGGAAAGGAGGACTTTGGTAATTATAGCTTTTATTAGGGTATTTATATTTCATAGAAGTGTTATCATTTATCAGCAAAAAGTTCCGGTTTTGGCAACTAAACCAGAAAAAAGACAAGATAGTACAGCGATTCATGTTGCCATACAAAAGCAGTGATAAGGTATCAATTTGATGACAGAAAAATAGACGCAATCAAGATTTCATTCCAAATCCATATAAAAAAAAAACATCTTCTGAAAGTGTTACTGCATCTGGAAAATTTGAGATAATGACACTTTTCCTGTTTTATAAAAAAAACTAATTGCTCTTTTTTAGAACAAGAGAAAAGATGAAATATTTATTTATTACTTCTATGTAAATCAGATGTAATCGTCTCATATCTTCGGGTCTGACGACCCTCAGATACGAGAAGCTTACATCTAATACATACATGTAACAAAAAATGACCGGTCTAAAAAGAGAAAGTAGATACCATAGGGCAATAAAAAAAACAGACAACACCATAGTGAATAAGAAAAGCAACAGAAATACAGACAACTTAATAAAACACTTCACAGAAAACTAAGATTGAGCAGCATAAACCCTTTTATAAAAAAAAGTAGGGGTGGACAGGTACTCTGGGAGTGTAAGCAGTTCCTGCGGCACTAGTGGCACCTGTTGTGTTGCTTATGTATTCACATTTCTAATTTGGATATATTTCAGCAATGAATGTTATTTTACCTACAGTCATTGCAATAGAAACCAAACAATATTGGTAGGTTTAAAAGATATAGATATATATTTACACCAAGATGTCGTTAAATGAAATTGGATATCCTGCATTTATCATGCTTTTCTATAACATATGGTCAAATCGCTGAAAGACCCCCCTCCTAAATTATGGAAAACTATCATTCTGCATTCACAATAATATCTTGGTGTAAATTAGATTCACCCAATCGGGCTTACGCGCTCATACATGTTGTCATAGGTGTATCTAATACATATATAAAATTCTAACCATATAATTGAACAGATATATATCATGTTCACATATTTTTTACTTGTTTAATTGATTGATTGTTGGTTGCCTTATGTCCAGTGGCAAATATTTCATGCATGTTCAGGACGAGAACAAATTAATTAACGATAAATATAATAAGTAGGTCCTGTAATAGAGGCTGTCCGGGATGAAGGTCAGGGAAATTTAGACTGCCCAGGGGTGTGGAAATATTTGTTGTGAGCACTTGTCCCTGGGCAAGTTAAACTGTAAATTTTACTTGTCCAGAAAAAAAGTTAATTGCCCTGAATTTCCCTATAAATATAAAAGTATTTTACTATGAGCATGTATGATTCTTACTAGAAAAATAGAATGATGTGGTATGATTGCATGCAATGAGACAACTCTCTACAGTCAGAGCTCAGACATAAATAAGTCTAAATCTGCTTTTGACTCATAGAGGTCTATATTTGTAGGTTTCAAGATTTGTCTCCCTTTAATTTAAGATAAATTATGACTTCAATAAGTCAATTAGTGTTAAGCAAGAAATATTTGACCTGAATTATAAAGTTGCAAATATTGATTCCTACAAGTCGATAAGTTACCAAAATTGGTCAACTTCAAGACCCAAGCATATTTATAAAAAGGTCATGCATCTACATGAAATTATGACAACATTGAAAGACAATGCTTTGTCTTCTAAAGAAAAATATGCATGAGAGCCTAAAAAAACGGAGATAATGTTTATTTACTTTACAATTCAACCATCTATAACCACACAAAATGAGGAAATAATCTTATGTTAAGTAAAAATGTTCAATTACATGATTATATACAGATAGCTCAGGTCCTTGTGAACTCTCAGACAGGTTTATGATGTCATAGGTGGTGCACTTTGGCCACCAATTAAAATTAAGTCTTTTCATAAACATAAATAGACCTAAACAAGTCTGTCATTTTCTGACTTAAATAAGTCTGAAAATGAAAACACATTTTTATAATAAATACATTTTTTGACTTCTGTAAGTCAAAAACAAAAAACGACTTGTTTATGTCTGAGCTGCTCTACCAGAGACCACATGACGTAGAATTTAACAACTATAGGTCACCGTAAAACTGTTTTGTATTACAATATAAATGATGTTTGTGATATTGTTTGTGAATAAATAAAAGGTGGTATGGGGTTAACATCAATCAGATAGAAACCCAAAAGCAAAACAACCACAAGACAAGTAGAGGGCAATGTTTTGTCCATTTCCCCAGACACCTGTTTAATTTTACTGTTTTCTTTCATCAGACAAGCTTGGTGTTTTGCAGAACATTGATTTTGGTGTCCCTTCTATCTATTAATTTGCCAACAAATAAGTAAGACTTTTGATCAGCAAGATGAAGGCGTTTCCTACAAATTGTGCAAAAATTTAATTTATTTTCAGAAGTTTCTCACTGAAGAGCCACGAGGTCTGGAATTCTCGCTTCTGTTTTTTTTTTTATTTTTTTCATATTCCTTGTCTTTCTCCACCTGTGTTTTCCGTTTTTTACTCGACTCATCATTATTATTTTCATTCTTTTTGTCTTGATCACCAGGTCTTGGTGTTTTTATCAGGTATTTATCCATCTCGATAAGACCCATGCAATCATGAAAAATTAAAATAACACTTCTGTGAGATGGCAAATAAAACCTAATCGACGATCCCGGGTCAATGGACAAAGATATCGCAATGTTTATGAGACCCGGGTTCGCATACTTAGGCCATAAAAAAGAATATGTTTGTTTGCCCTAACCCTACCTACCCAGAAAATAGCTGCCTACTCAAAATCTTTTATTGTCCTGATGTGAAAAAGTTTTTTTTAATCAGATAGGCATGAAGACTAACAAACATCTGACACTTCAATTTCTCTTTGCAGAAAAAAAAAAAGAAAATGCCTACCTACCTACCCACTGTCTCTACCTTTGGGTAGGGTTTGGGCAAACCAAAATATTTTTAAATGTGGCCTTATTTTTATTAATTTTGGTTATTGATCTATTTCCGTTTTTTTTTAATACTTGTCATCATGAACATTGATGTTTTGATTTAAATATATGTTTTTCACTTGTTGATCATTGGTTTCTTTTACATAAAATAATACATCTTAATAAATTATGAAAATAATTCTATATTTTTGATTAAATGAATTTTGTCAACTGTAATTTTTTACTTGTCCACGGGCAACCCAGACAAAAACAAGAGTGCACACACTGAAATGTCTCGCCTTCTTTACTAACCATTGATTTTATGTTGATAGTCCTAAATATAAAGCTTTAGTACAAGTAACACATAAACTTAACATGATCCAAAAAAATGAGGTCAAGGTCAGATAAACCAAACGAGAAATACATGTACACCTTACAATCATTCAATAAACCAAACATAGTTGACCTATTGCTTATAGTTTCTAAGAAACAGTCTTAACCAAGAAAACTTAACATTGACCAATGAACCATGAAAATGAGGTCAAGGTCAGATGAACCATGCCAGGCAGACATGTACACCTAACAATCAATTTATGCATTAAATATAGTGGACCTATTGCTTATAGTATCTAAGAAACAAACTTAACCATGAAAACTTAACATTGACCAATGAACCATGAAAATGAGGTCAAGGTCAGATGATACCTGCCAGACAGACATATAATCCTTACAATCCTTCCATACAACAAATATAGTTGATATATTGCTTATAGTTGAAGAAAAACAGACCAAAACACAAAAACTTAACACTGAGAAATGAACCGTGAAAATGAGGTCAAGGTCAAATAAAACCTGCGAGACTGACATGTACATCATAAAATATTTCCATACACCAAATATAGTTGACCTATTGCATATAGTATTAGAAAAAAAGACCAAAACTCAAAAACTTAACTTTGACCACTGAACCATGAAAATGAGGTCAAGGTCAGATGACACCTACTAGTTGGACATGTACACCTTACAATTATTCCATATACCAAATATAGTAGACCTACTGCTTATAGTATCTGACTTGACCACGAAAACTTAACCTTGTTCACTGATCCATGAAATGAGGTCGAGGTCAAATGGAAATTGTCTGACGGGCATGAGGACCTTGCAAGGTACGCACATACTAAATATAGTTATCCTATTACTCATAATAAGAAAGAAATAAACATTACAAAAAATGTTGACTTTTTTTTCAAGTAGTCACTGAACCATGAAAATGAGGTCAAGGACAATTGACGTATGACAGACAGTAACTTCGTAACATAAGGCACCTATATACAAAGTATGAAGCATCCAGGTCTTCTAGCTTCTAAAATATAAAGCATTTAAGAAGTTAGCTAACGTCGCCGCCGCCGCCGGATCAGTATCCCTATGTCGAGCTAGGCTCGACAAAAATTACTTGTCCGGTTGTTCAAATGGACGAATCGGGCGAGTCGGGCATAGCATTTCCACACCCCTGCTGCCACTGGAAAATGAGGGTATATTGGATAGGGACAGAAATTTTGCCTTGCAGCAGGCCACCTACGGACCCCTCAAAGAGTTGTTAAAAGGGTTCTTAACGTGCAGAGAGCGTGGCACTCTCTCCACGAGGCATCAGATTTAACGTCCCCTTCTGACCGGACGTGGCTGCATACTTGATACATCCCGCACAGCCAAATGGCCGCCCCACTTTGGTAAGGGTTTTACTGCCGGTCGGAAGAAGACCTGTAGTGACCATATTTCTATTCCCCATGCAGTCACCCTTGGGGCATTATTTGTTTAATTACACTGCATATCAATATGGATGATTAAGTTAAATATTTGATTTTATACCATAATTCTTTCACTAACTGTATTTAATAAAACACACAAATGATCAGGCATTGTGTGAAGGGTAAAAAGGCAAATACCATGGCAAAGAGGGTAAAAAAGACATATCCTTGTGCATATACCCAGGAAGTGATGGCAAACTAAAACATTATTATGACAACCTTGACACTTCATTGAATCAGCGTGCTAAAACCTATTATACGATCCCCACCTCACTGATTTTAATTTCTTGAAATGACTAAAATAAATGTAATTTGCATACAGTGGGGACTATCAGTGGGTTACAAATAAAACATTTTATAATTTTATTACTTTCCTATGGTCCATGTATGTTTATTTTAAGGCAACAACCATTTTCTTATCTGGGGGGGGCCTGGGATTTTCATTGTGTTCATAATTTTTTTTTCAGAACCTTCCTCCGATAAATTTTTTTTTTTTCTTATGAGAAGGAAAGCAAAATTTTTTTTCCCTATCATGTTTTTCACAAAACCATAAAAAAATTTTCAGCTACAGTGCAAAATCTAAATTTTTTTTCGGTCAGCTAGGCCATCAAAATATTTTTTTCAAAAAAATCCCAGCCCCCCCCCCCCCCCGCAGATAAGAAAATGGTTGTTGCCTAAGCAAAATACAGGATGGACATTGTATTCGTTGACCAGATTTGAAAGCCATTTTTTATACTTCTCTGAATGTTAAACAAGTTCAATCTGGAGGCAAATTATGAAATAGTAATTTCAATATGGAAAAGTTTTTAAGGCTAAATAATTTAAAAAAACAAAAGAAACTAAATAAAAAAGCAAAACCAGAAACTGAATATAAAAAAGCCTTTGGTGCAGAACTTTTCCACACAGTGTAATATTCATGTTTTTATAAAATAAATAAAATGCTTCGCTGGGGCGCAGCTTGATACGACCGCAGAGGTCGAACCCTGAACAGTTGGGGCAAGTATGGACACAACATTCAAGCTTGATACAGCTCTGAATTTGGATTGTTATTAAATATTTGACACAGCATAGGTTTCTGACACAGAAAGAATGTGGTCTAAGAACTTGAATTTTTTTAATTTATCTATTATGGTCCAATGTCCAAAATCAAAATACATGGTTAGATTCAGCATATCAAAGAACCCCATATATTCAATTTTTGTTAAAATCAAACAAAGTTTAATTTTGGACCCCAACTTGGACAAACTTGAAAACTGGGCCCATAATCAAAAATCTAAACACATGTTTAGATTCAGCATATCAAAGAACCCCAAGAATTCAATTTTTGCTAAAATCAAACTAAGTTTAATTTTGGACCCTTTGGACCTTAATGTAGACCAATTTAAAAAAACGGGACTTAAAATTAAAAATCTAAATACACGGTTAGATTTGGAATATCAAAGAACCCCAATAATTCAATTTTTGATGAAATCAAACAAAGTTTAATTTTGGATCCTTTTGACCTCAATATGAACCAATTTGATAGCGGGGCCCACAAATAAAAAATCTAAATTCATGGTTAGATTCAGCATATCAAAGAACCCCATATATTCAATTTTTGTTGAAATCAAAAAAAGTTTAATTTTGGACCCCAACTTGGACCAACTTGAAAACTGGGCCCATAATCAAAACTCTAAACACATGTTTAGATTCAGCATATCAAAGAACCCCAAGAATTCAATTTTTGCTAAAATCAAACTAAGTTTAATTTTGGACCCTTTGGACCTCAATGAAGACCAATTTAAAAAACGGGACCCAAATTAAAAATCTAAAAACACGGTTAGATTTGGCATATCAAAGAACCCCAATAATTCAATTTCCGATGAAATCAAACAAAGTTTAATTTTGGACCCTTTTGACCTCAATATGAACCAATTTGATAGCGGGGCCTACAAATAAAAAATCTAAATACATGGTTAGATTCAGCATATCAAAGAACCTCATATATTCAATTTTTGTTGAAATCAAACAAAGTTTAATTTTGGACCCCAATTTGGACCAACTTGAAAACTGGGCCCATAATCAAAAATCTAAATACATGTTTAGATTCAGCATATCAAAGAACCCCATATATTCAATTTTTGTTGAAATCAAACAAAGTTTAAATACTGGACCCTATCTTGGACCAACTTGAAAACTGGGCCCATAATCAAAAATCTAAACACATGTTTAGATTCAGCAAATCAAAGAACCCCAAGAATTCAATTTTTGTTAAAATCAAACTAAGTTTAATTTTGGACCCTTTGGACCTCAATGTAGACCAATTTAAAAAACAGGACCCAAAATAAAAAACCTAAATACACGGTTAGATTTGGAATATCAAAGAACCCCAATAATTCAATTTCCGATGAAATCAAACAAAGTTTAATTTTGGACCCTTTTGACCTCAATATGAACCAATTAGATAACGGGGTCCACAAATAAAAAATCTAAATATATGGTTAGATTCAGCATATCAAAGAACCCCACATATTCAATTTTTGTTGAAATCAAACAAAGTTTAATTTTGGACCCCAATTTGGACCAACTTGAAAACTGGGCCAAAAATCAAAAATCTAAATACATGTTAAGATTCAGCATATCAAAGAACCTCATATATTCAATTTTTGCTAAAATCAAACAAAGTTTAATTTTGGACCCTTTGGACATTAATGTAGACCAATTTGAAAACTGGACCCAAAATTAAAAATCTTAATACACTGTTAGATTCGGCATAACAAATAAATAAATGTGATCAAAGATTTTACAAATCTAATGCGCCATACTGTGCAATTAAAGATTACTTCTTGAAATTTTTCAATATTTGAAATTTGAAAAAAAAAAAATATTTGAAGAATAATTCTTTTTAATTTCTGAAATCTGAAATGAGAAAAAATTGCCCCCCCACAATTTCTTTTTATCCCCCCCCCCTTTTTCCCCCAAAAAAATTCTTTCCCTCAAGATATGGTCATAATCTCAATTCAAATTTCCAATGGAGTTGGCAACCATAATTACCCATTTAAATTTACCATAGTGCTAACTTAATCTATTTTATAATAGAATTAATAAAAATATAGTGTCAAATCTTTCATGTGGATTTTTTTGTTAAAAAAAAAGATGAAAACATTTGCAGATTTTTTACTGGTCTTCCTTTATAAATATGCATTTCTTTAAACATAATTGAAAAGCAGTGTAAGGGAAGTAACCAAAACGTTGTATTTGGATTACCTCCCTTACACTGTTTTAGATTATCTTTATTGTTCATTAACCATTACTTTATACATAATTTAAAAGCAGTGTAAGGGAGATAATTTCAATGATGTATTTGATTTATCTCCCTTACACTGCTTTAAATTATGTTTTGTACTAAAGTATTTGTCCATTAACCAGGACAACCTTGTTTTTCCCCCTTTTTTGCCCCTAATTCCTAAACGGTTTGAGCCATAACCCCCCAAAGCAAATCCTAACCATCCCTTTGTGGTATGGAAACTTGTAGTATAATTTCAGAGAGATCCATACACCGTTCCACAGTTATTGTCTGGAAACTAGAAAATGCTCATTTTTGGCCCCTTTTTGGCCCCTAATTCCTTAACTGTTGGTACCATAACCCCCAAAATCAATCCCAACCTTCCTTTTGTGGTATTTAACCTTATGGTCAAATTTCAAAAAGATCCATTCACTTAAACTAAAGTTAGAGTGCGAAAACCAATATGTATTCGGACGACGACGCCGGACGACGACGACGCCAACGTCATACCAATATACGACCACAAAAATTTTTTGCGGTCGTATAAAAAGTGACAATTATAGTAGAAGAGGCTGCTCAAAATCCAGCATTTGTACTAAGATTTATCCATAATCATTGAGGTAAGGAAGTCTAGATCTGGTTATGACATAAAAATAACTTTTGACTTGTCAGCTGTGGTAAAAATCTATTTGATACCCCTCTCCCAAGTTAATCAAAAGATAAGTTGACTGCTCCCTTATATAACTGAGACTACTATATGTTAATAGTAATTTAAATTGTCAAGTTACCAGTTATGGATAAAACTAATGTACATAAGTACATACATTTAGTAAGTGGACTTGGAATAATATCTTTTAATAATTATGTATGAAAAAGACGGTGAGTCCCAAAAGTAAGTCACTCTCCAAGCTGGCAAGTGGAATTTCAATTTGGTGAGTTGAAATGAAAAGCTGCTCGTCAATTTGGCGAGTAAGAAAAACAAAAGGTTTCACACACTGCATTTGTACAATCAATTCCAAGTAACTTCAATATAACATTTATTGAACCATACCATGATGTTTTATTCAGTTGGTGAAGTGTTTTAAATTGTTCATATGCCTCTTTTAATAGAGGAAAATTACTTCCTAAATTCTCTAATCGATACCAATACAATAGCATCGCTTTAATTATATTAAAATAAATTGGAAATCTAACGCAACATTTGTTGTTTTTTTGTGCACACCAAGTATAAATTTGTTAAATTTAATGTGAAGTTTCTCACCGGGTAAACCTGAATATAATTTTTCAAGAGATACATCTTCCTTCTTACATTTAGAGGAAAGAGAATTAAACATTCCCCATACTTCACTACCATATAATAAAATAGGTTTCACAGTGTGATCAAAAGCATGAATACTTGTTTTGATGATAGGATTTAGAGATAAAAAATCTTTCCGCAATTGATAATAATCTTTTAAGGATACTTGTACAGTTCACTTTGAGCATAACTAAATGAGCCAGATGAGCTTAAATATAAACCCAGGTACTTGTATTTTGAAACACATTCCAGGTTTATATTCTGGTATGTGTATTTACCTGTGACCCAACCTTGCAAGCCTACCAATGGGTCTCAACAAGTGAGAGAATCCACACCTGGAGGCGGGCTTCAGCTGGCCCCTAAACAATAATGTACAATAGTTCAGCGAATTTTTTTTCCCGTTATATTTATAAAATAATATTCTCAAAGTGAAAACAAAATTAGTAAAAGAACTGTATACAATGTAAGACAATATAGTCGTATATTATAACGTGCATGAAAGAGTTATTTATGGTCTTTTCTGAGCCCTGCATCGAACAAGGGTTGGTCTTTGTTACTTGAATTGGACAGAAAATTTCTACAAACATAAAACAATGCATGCATAATCGGATCCTGTTTACAACTACATGTACATTTTTTATCATTGTAATCATCCATCGTGGACTTTGAATGAAAAAAACTTTTCTCAAACATAGATCAAACACTGGTCATACTCCGTGATCAGAGAAATCTTTTTTACTATTAAGGTTCATCATAACAAATGGACAAAAATAGCTGTATTTACATCTCAAAAACTACTCTGAGTACAGACTCACCTGTGCAGTTGGAAAAGTTTTAAGGCCTGGCATCCACTAGATATATAAAAGTTAAATGCATTTTGTGTTTCAGAAAGATAAAATCTTTTTTTGATTTTGATGGGCATTTTTTTTCGTTCCTGCAGAAGGTGTAAAAATAAACAAACACCTGAGTTGCTTTTGATACTGTCCACTCAGTTACACCCTTTAACTCACCTATAGTAGTGTAGATATCTATTGTCTGTCTATTGTCCATGCCAATCAATACAATACAATACAGTTTTTACCTGAGAGGGAGCATCTCAAAGTTGTATCCCAACTTAGTTTATTTTTACACCTTCTGCAGGAACGAAAAAAAATGCACATCAAAATCCAAAAAAGATTTTATCTTTCTGAAACAAAAAAAGCATTTAACTTTTATATATCTAGTGGATGCCAGGCCTTAAGGTTCATCATAACAAATGGACAAAAATGGCTGTATTTACACCTCAAAAACTACTCTGTGCACAGACTTACCTGTCCAGTTTGGAAAGTTTTAAGGCCTGGCATCCACTAGATATATAAAAGTTAAATGCATTTTGTGTTTCAGAAAGATGAAATCTTTTTTGGATTTTGATGGCCATTTTTTTTCCTTTCTGCAGAAGGTGTAAAAATGAACTAAGTTGGGATAAAACTTTGAGATGCTCCCTCTCAGGTAAAAACTGTATTGTATTGTATTGATTGTCCTTGATTGACATGGACAATAGACAGACAATAGGTATCTACACAACTATAGGTGAGTTAAAGGGTTTAACTGAGTGGACAGTATCAAAGCAATTCAGGTGTTTGTTTATTTTTACACCTTCTGCAGAAAGGAAAAAAAATGCCCATCAAAATCCAAAAGTGATTATATCTTTCTGAAACAAAAAATGCATTTAACTTTTATATATCTAGTGGATGCCAGGCCTTAAAACTTTCCAAACTGGACAGGTAAGTCTGTACACAGAGTAGTTTTTAAGGTGTAAATACAGCCATTTTTGTCCATTTGTTATGATGAACCTTAAAACTTTTCCAACTGCACAGGTTAGTCTGTACTCAGAGTAGTTTTTGAGGTCTAAACACAGCCATTTTTGTCCATTTGTTATGATGAACCCTTAAAATGGAAATAGAAGGCTATAACTGCAAACTGCTCATCAAATGAGGTCCATGCATTCTTGAAATAAAAGAGCCACAGTGACTGACCACATATTTTCATTAAATCGCTTTCATACTTCTAGAGTTGAGAATGGGAAATTATGTAAGGGTAGCAAATTCATTCATATTTCAAGCCAATCCTGAACAAAAATTTCTGCTATTTATATAGCTATACAAATTTGGGAAAAAATAGCAAGCCCTGTTTGAAAGTTACCAGCCGTGCATCCTCGGGCAGGCTGGTAAATTTACCAACTCTGGTAGAGGGCATACTCCCCTCCCCTCTTTTGATCTGAAACAGTATCATTTTTTGCATAAAATATCATAAAATCGTCCAAATTTGTTTTGCATCACTCCACTCGGCGTGAAAATCTACCAATTTTATAGGCAATTCATGGAATTACGCCCCTTTGAAAAAAGCTGAATCCATCATCCGCCCCTGCCTGGGACTGTAGTTATGGTCGATCGGCAGCTCATGCTAAATTTTAGAGGCATTGCCCTTCCTAAATAAAAAACATGAATGTAATGAAAAGTAAAACGTGATAAAATGTTGAAAAAAACAAGTACCTTGCTCCTCCAGATTCCGCCATCTTGTTCCGATTTTGAAGCATGCGCACTGGTGATATTGTGTTATAGCACGACCACAAAAATGGCGTTTAATAATATCGATGTACACACATAGTTCACACTTCCTCATAATAGACGGCGAGTGAGACTTGCTTATTTTTTCTTTTTATTTTATGTTTGATTGAAAATTAAAGCAATTTAGCGATAATCATACAATTTACATCTGAGGACGTCCTTAGTTGTGAGTGAAGTCCTCACTTACTGGTGTGTATACTTACACATGTCCTCATTGACATACGTGTACCAGAACACACACACATACACACACATTTACCCATACACAAACACTCATACACACATACATATACACACATGGTTTTGTTCGTTTGTGTGTTTACATGTGTGCTTGTGTCACACATACGCACAAGTACACATGTTTCTGTGTATGTGTGTGTATGTGTGTGTTTGTGTCACACATACACAGAAGAACAGATATGCATGTATGTGTTTGTTTGTGTGTGTGTATGTATTTGCGTTAGTATATTTGCATGAATGTTTATTTATGAGTTCTGTATGCTTTTCCTCTTTTTCAGAAACGATGCTTCTACCAGTCGATTTTCAGAACTTCATGAATAGTGACATTTCAAAAGATTGTGAACAAGCTCTAACTTCTAGACCAGTAATGGAAGTTTATCCCTCCATGTTCTATAACTTACGAGACTACTTAATTCTGAGAATCATGCAAGCTAATGCACAACGCCCGATGGCTGTCAGGGGTATTTCTGAGGACTCAATTAGAACAGCAAAGAGAACTCCGGATGGAGGAGCTGTAATCCTTGTAAGTAAAACTAAATATAACTATACAAAAAATATGTATGCATTTCTAAAAAAAAATCACTAATTGATGTATTCACCTCTGAAAATTATAACATATGCACGGTAATTGTCAACTTAAACCCTGTTTCGATAAAAAAATCACCATTTCCGCAACGGTAAAATGTCCACATTAACGCGGTAAAAGGTTACTAAGTAGCCAAATACCGCAAGCGAGTATCCATATACCGCCGTCCTAGTAGGCTACATACTTGTGGTAGTAGGCTACATACTTGCGGCAGTAGGCTACATATTTACGGTAAATGGCCACTTTCTTGCGGTAAACGCCTACTGTTTATGCGGTAAATGCCTACATCTTGCGGTAGATGACTACAATTTTTGCGGTAAATGGTTACATTTTGCGGTAAAATGACTACTTGAACGCGGTAACAAGGCTACTTGTAGCCGTTTACTGCACCTCAGTCGCCATTTACCGCCGTGGTAGTAGACTACATACTTGCGGCAGTAGGCTACATACTTGCGGTAATAGGCTACATATTTGCGGTGAATGGCAACTTTCCTGCGGTAAACGGCTACTATTTGTGCGGTAAATGCCTACATCTTGCGGTAGATGACTACCTTTTTTGCGGTAAATGGTTACATTTTGCGGTAAAATGACTACTTGAAAGCGGTAACAAGACTACTTGTAGCCGTTTACCGCAACTCAGTAGCCATTTACCGCGAATCTGGTAGCCATTTACCGCAAGAAAGTAGCCAATTACCGCAAGAAAGTAACCATTGATGCACAATATAAACTTCTATCATCTATTTTTTTTCCTTCAGGTTGCTCATCATAAGACAGCTGAGTCAGGGCCGGTCATGCTTTTCCTGTCTAAAATACTTATGACGATGATGGAAAACTACACAAGGTTGGTCAATCAAATTCCTAATTTGCAACACGACAGCAGTCGCCCAATTTTCATAACTTGGCCGAAAGAGGGGCCGTGTGTTCCTATGGACAGCTCATTAATAAACAAAGCGATGCAAAGAATATGGTCAAAAGGGCCAAGTGAAAAAAGGATCAATGCCACACGTATAAGGAAAGCAACATCCACGGCTGTCAGAAGTGCAGCTCCACGAACAAGAGAAGTATTAGCAAAACACATGAGCCATTCCCCGGAAACGGCTGATAGATATTATGCCCTGCATAACCAAAGAGAAATGGCGGGGCCCGTGGGCCAGTTGATTGAAAGTGTGATGCACGATACACATTTTAAAGTTAACAACTCTATTCACTGGCCATTGCCACCTTGTGAGGAGAAAAGTGGCAGTGACACCGACGAATACTATAGATCACCATTACCATCACCTATATATGATCCTAATTTGGCTTGTTCGGGCGAGGAAGGTGAAAATGAACTAAAAGACGCGATGAATGAGCTTGTCTCTTGTCCGAAACCGGATTGTTCAGTCAAAATTGAACCAAAAGACGCGATGAATAAGCCTATCTCTGATCCGAAACCGAAAGGATCCAAGCAGCACAAAAGGAGAACATTCTCAGAACAAGACGCATCGATTTTGTTAAGATTATGCAGAAATAATTTAGAGTCAGGAAATGTCTATAGATATGATATTATGACGACATTGACAAGTACAGAGGAAGGAAGACTATTAGTACTTAAATTAAAAGATGCATTCGCTGGCAAGGATTATTGGAAAATCATCGTCGACAGGGTTCACGCAGAAAGACGAAGAAGACGAAGAAAGACATTTTAAAGAAGAAAGTAAAAGGAAAAATCATAGACTGAAATGAATGATATTGGAATGGATTTTTTTTTTGTTTCAGACTGAGCGAGTTATGCTATTAGTTTCATTAGTTTTTATATTTTCTATTGTGAGGAAAATATTTGTTACACTTTCTAGATTATAAAGGGTTAAATCATAGACTGAAATGGATGATATTGGAATGTTTTTCGAAATTTGTTTTTGAATCTGAATTCTTAGACTGAGCGAGTTATGCTATTTTTTTGTATTAGTGTTTATATTTTCTATTGTGAGGAAAATAGTTACTTTGAAAGATAAAAGTAGAAAGGTTTTCGCAATATGACTTGTTTTTAGACTGAGCGAGTTACGCTTTCTAAATTTTTTGATTGTAAGCAAAAAATATCCACTACTTTTTTTTCACGTGGAAAATTTATTTGGTAGATTCAAACGAACATTTGAGATGTTTTTCGGATTAGACTTACAGTATTGTAGAATTTCATTTAAAAATAAAAAAAATTTCCATTGGTATTATTTTTTTCTAAAAAACAGCGTATGATATAGCCGAAATAAATAACTCTTACATCATACATTCATTCATACATACAAACATACATACATACATACATACATACATACATACATACATACATACATACATACATACATACACATACATATACAAATACATACATACATACATGCACACATACATACATACATACATACATACATACATACATACATACATACATACATACATACTTACATACATACACATACAAACATACATACATACATACATACATACATACATACATACACATACATACATACAACACACGAACACAAACACATACACATACACATACACATACATATACAAAAACATACATACATACATACATACATACATACATACATACATACATACATACATACATACATACAACACACAAACACAAACACATACACATACACATACACATACATATACAAATACATACAAACATACATACATACATACATACATACATACATACATACATATATGCATACATACATGCATACATACATACATACATACATACATACATTACACAAACACCTACACATACATACATACATACATACATACATACATACAAACATACATACATACATACATACATATATACATGCATTCATACATACATACACTTACACATGTATACATGCACATACAAACACACATGTATAAACACACATTATTATACTCATAACAGAGATATCGAAAAAAAAAGTTATTTTGATGTTATATATAAAAGGTATTTTTTTATGGTAAAATTTGGTATTTTGGACAAAGATAAAAAAGTAAAATTTACCTTTTACATCAAGTCTGGAGGACAATCGATTTTTATCAACAAAGGTGAGTAAAGTATTTTGAAGGATAATGGGTATAGAGCTATTAAAAATGTGTCACCACAAAAAAAAAGGTCTCATAAAAGGGGTCTGAATGGGGTTAAAATACTTCAAAACACGAAAAAAACACAACTTTGATTCCAGTCAAAAATTCTATGTTGGTTTAAGTAGCCATTTACCGCATTACACATACGTCTCAATGGACTCAAAATGATCCAAAATGAAAAAAAAAACCAACTCCCAGTTAAGGAAAAAAAAAGGTCAAGTAGCCAATACCAACCTTAGTACCGCATCACTTCTCAAAATGAGTAGCCATGTGTAGCCATGTGTAGCCATTTTACCCAAAATTGTAGTCAGTTTACCGCAAAATGTAGCCAATTTGTAGCCATTTCACCGTGCTTCTAACCAAAGTAGCCCCATTCCGCTAACCGACTGTTATCGGTATAAAAATGACTACATTTGGCTACATTTTCGTACCGTGACAACAACCCTAACCCTAACCCTAACCCTAACCCTAACCCTAACCCTAACCCTAACCTAACCCTAACCCTAACCCTAACCCTAACCCTAACCCTAACCCTATAAATAAATAAATAAAAATTTTAACTATAAATTAACTCTAACACTCCAGCATTTATCAGACCAGTTAAAAAAAAAAAAAAAAAAAAAAAAAATAATAAATATAATTTAACTCAAACAGTCCAGCATGAGGCACAAAAGTACTTAAATATCATATAAAAGAAGAAATATTGGCACTTTTTATATCTGTCGACAAAGTTTTTAGTCTCCATACACTGAAAACTATAAACCAAAAAGAATAAAATAGGATGCCGGTATGGAATAACCTTGAAAAAGGTCAATGTTGACACCCTATATTGATAAGTACAACACATATAGCAATTTGAAACTTAAAATCCTTCAGTCTAATGTCTAACAATCAATTTTGAGGTACAAAAAGTACTCAATTACAAAGCCGGTACAAGAATATCAATAAAAAGAAAGAAATATTGTCGCCTTTTATTGTTATCGACACAAATAAAAGTAACCGTAGACTTATACAGTGTCAAATTATCCATCCTAAGAATGAAATGTTTATACCGGCACAGAAGTATCATCAAAAAGAAAGAAATATTGTCGCCTTTTATTGTTATCGACACAAATAAAAGTAACCGTAGACTTATACAGTGTCAAATTATCCATCAAAAAAATAAAATGTTCATGCTGGCACACAAGTATCATCAAAAGGATAGATATTGGCACCATTTATAGATGCAGACAACAAATACAGCAACCTGAAACATTCATTTCTTCACTTTTGTGTCTGAGAATACATCTAAACTCATAAATATTATACAACATATGAAGTATTGTCACTTTTAGTTGGTATCGACATAAATATCAGTAACCGTACACTTATAAATCTCTCAATTGTTGTCAAATTATGCATTCTTATAGTTGTCGACAAATGTTTTAGTAACCGTAGACTCCAAACCTGTGTAAAACTATCAATCCTCAGGTACCGAAAGGATAAAATGTTAATGCCGGTAAGTAATAACCAAGAAAATGGTCAATATTGGCACCCTATATTGCTGAATGCAACAAATATAGCACTTCAAAACATTTATTCTTTCACTTTTATGTCTGACAATCCATTTGAATGTATCAAATGTCCTCTATTACCAGGCCGGTACAAGAATATTGTAACAAAGATGAAATAGTGTCGCTTTTAATTGTTTCGCGACATAAATATTAGTAACGGTACACTTATAAATCTCTCAATTTGTGTCAAACCATTCATTCTGAAATTCAAATAATGATGCCGGACCAGAAAAATCAGGAAGAAGGGAAGATATTGGCACCTTTTGTTGATACCGACAACAAATTTTGTTATTTAAACTTGTTTTCATTCCCATTTAATGTCAAACAACCCATCAGGATGTATTTAAAAGTGCTCAATTATAAGGCCAGTACCAGAATATCATTCAAAAGAAGAAATATTGGCTCTTTTTATTCTTGTCGACAAAAGTTTTAGTATAACCGTAGACTTATGAAGCGCTTAATTTTTGAAAAAATTTTCATCGCGAGGTACATAAAGAATAAAATTATTATGCCGGTAGACAATATTCAAGGAAAAGGGTAAATATTGGCCCAAGATATTGATGAATACAACAGATATAGCAGCTTGACACTTAAACTCCTTCATGAAAGGCTATCATTTCTTAACATTTAGGTGGAGCACATTGGATATTTGTACCACAGTTTCTGACACGTTTTCTTCGGCGATCTATAACTTTTGAATGCCCCGATAGATTTTCAATATCAAGACACCAAAATGTGTGCAATTGAATGCCCATTATAAAACGTTAAACATTTTGGAAATCGAACGGTAAACAACGGAGCTATGATTTTTCAAAGTTTGCCATGTACACTTCCGTGTTCCATACTACGTCTAATATGTAAACAAATACCCATGTGTTCTTTATCGACCTATAACTTTTGAATGCCTGAACTGATCTTCCAAACCTAGACTGCACAATTTGCCCAATTGAATGTCCTTTCCAAAACGTTAAACATTTTGTAAATCAAACGGTTAAAAACTGAGCTATGATTTTTTCAAAATTTGCCATATAGCCTCCCGTATTCCTTACTACGTCTGATATGTAAACAAATACCCAAGTCTTCTTTAACGGCTATACACATTTTATTTTCACTATCAAGTCAGCACAATTTTCGCAGTTAAATGTCCTTTCCAAAACACTAAACAGTTTATACATCGGACCGCAAACAACGGAGCTACGATTTTTCAAACTTTGCCTATATTCCTAATTGGATTATCTTCCCTGAATTCAAATTTTGTGTCAACTTGTTTGAGGAAATTATTACACAAAGCCTACTATATAAAGCACTCAGTACACATATGCTAATGGGGGAACCCTTGTATCCAAGGCATGTCGCGCATGCGCACTCAGACTTTGAAAAAGGTCAATGTTGACACCCTATATTGATGAGTACAACACATATATAGCATTTGAAACTTAAAATCCTTCACTCTAATGTCTAACAATCAATTTTGAGGTACAAAAAGTACTCAATTACCAAGCCGGTACAAGAATATCAATAAAAAGAAAGAAATATTGTCGCCTTTTATTTTTATCGACACAAATAAAAGTAACCGTAGACTTATACAGTGTCAAATTATCCATCCTAATGATGAAATGTTTATACCGGCACAAAAGTATCATCAAAAAGAAAGAAATATTGTCGCCTTTTATTGTTATCGACACAAATATAAGTAACCGTAGACTTATACAGTGTCAAATTATCCATCCTAAGAATGAAATGTTTATACCGGCACAGAAGTATCATCAAAAAGAAAGAAATAGTGTCGCCTTTTATTGTTATCGACACAAATATAAGTAACCGTAGACTTATACAGTGTCAAATTATCCATCAAAAGAATAAAATGTTCATGCTGGCACACAAGTATCATCAAAAAGGATAGATATTGGCACCATTTATAGATGCAGACAACAAATACAAATCCTCCTAAACTCATAAATATCATACAACATATAAAATATTGTCACTTTTAGTTTGTATTGACATAAATATCAGTAACCGTACACATATAAATCTCTCAATTGTTGTCAAATTATGCATTCTTATAGTTGTCGACAAATGTTTTATTAACCGTAGACTCCAAACCTGTGTAAAACTATCAATCCTCAGGTACCGAAAGGATAAAATGTTAATGCCGGTAAGTAATAACCAAGAAAATGGTCAATATTGGCACCCTATATTGCTGAATGCAACAAATATAGCACTTCAAAACATTTATTCTTTCACTTTTATGTCTGACAATCCATTTGAATGTATCAAATGGCCTCTATTACCTGGCCAGTACAAGAATAATAGAACAAAGATGAAATAGTGTCGCTTTTAATTGTTTCGCGACATAAATATAAGTAACCGTACACTTATAAATCTCTCAATGTGTGTCAAACCATTCATTCTGAGATTCAAATAATGATGCCGGACCAGAAAAATCAGGAAGAAGGGAAGATATTGGCACCTTTTGTTGATACCGACAACAAATTTTGTTATTTAAACTTGTTTTCATTCCCATTTAATGTCAAACAACCCATCAGGATGTATTTAAAAGTGCTCAATTATAAGGCTAGTACCAGAATATCATTCAAAAGAAGAAATATTGGCTCTTTTTATTCTTGTCGACAAAAGTTTTAGTATAACCGTAGACTTACGAAGCGCTTAATTTTTGACAAAATTTTCATCGCGAGGTACATAAAGAATAAAATTATTATGCCGTTAGAGAATATTCAAGGAAAAGGGTAAATATTGGCCCAAGATATTGATGAATACAACAAATATAGCAGCTTGACACTTAAACTCCTTCATGAAAGGCTATCATTTCTTAACATTTAGGGATCGTTGTACCACAGTTTCTGACACGTTTTCTTCGGCGACCTATAACTTTTGAATGCCCCGATACATTTTCAATATCAAGACACCAAAATGTGCGCAATTGAATTCCCTTTCCAAAACGCTAAACAGTTTTAAAATCTGACGGTCAACAACAGAGATACGATTTTTTCAAAGTTTGCCTATAAGCCTTATCAGATTATCTCCCCTGAATTTCAATATGCAAATTTTGGCATACCTTCTTCAGGAAATTGTTACAAAAAGACTACTATATATACAACTAAGTATGTATTACTATAGGGGGACCCTTGAATCCAAAACATATCGGCGCATGCGCACTTGAAAGGGTTAGGGTTAGAAAAAAAGATCCGGCTAACCCAAACCCTAACCCTAACCCTAATTTGGGTTAGGGTTAACCCTAACCCTCATATATTCATACGCCAGCCATATCACAACCCTTAATAGTCAGCCTACACCCCAGGTGCCCCCCTCTATATGATACCTAACCCTAACCCTAACCCTAACCCTAACCCTAACCCTAACCCTAAACCCTAACCCTAACCCTAACCCTAACCCTAACCCTAACCCCTAACCCTAAACCCTAACCCTAACCCTAACCCTAACCCTAACCCTAACCCTAACCTAACCCTAACCCTAACCCTAACCCTAACTATGCAGCTATATTAGTAATATATTGATCTTACTCAATCACAGGTCATTATGTAGTCTGGTGTGTTGCTTACAAATTTCTAGGTAAAAAAAGATTGAATTTGCAGTTCGGACTATATTCAGATAGAACACTTTAATTTTTTTTATAACTTTTTCAAATCAACTAGGATTTTCATCAAACTATACAGCTATCTTAGTAATATATTGATCTTACTAAATCATAGGTCATTATGTAGTTTGGTGTATTGCTGTCAAATTTAAGGATTAAATTAATCTAGGTCCAAAAAGCTTGAATTTGCAGTTCCAACTATATTCAGATAGTACACTTTAAATCTTTTTATAACTTTTTCATATCAACTTGGATTTTCATCAAACTATACAGCTATCTTGGTAACATATTGATCTTAATGAATCAAAGGTCATTATGTAGTTTGGTGTATTGCTGTCAAATTTAATCTAGGTCAAAAAAGCTAGGATTTGCAATTTTGGACAAAATTCAGCATTTCAGATAGTACACTTTAATTTTTTTTATAACTTTTTCAAATCAACTTGGATTTTCATCAAACTATGCAGCTATATTAGTAATATATTGATCTTACTCAATCACAGGTCATTATGTAGTTTGGTGTGTTGCTTACAAATTTCTAGGTAAAAAAAGATTGAATTTGCAGTTCGGACTATATTCAGATAGTACACTTTAATTTTTTTTATAACTTTTTCAAATCAACTAGGATTTTCATCAAACTATACAGCTATCTTAGTAATATATTGATCTTACTAAATCATAGGTCATTATGTAGTTTGGTGTATTGCTGTCAAATTTAAGGATTAAATTAATCTAGGTCCAAAAAAGCTTGAATTTGCAGTTCCGACTATATTCAGATAGTACACTTTAAATCTTTTTATAACTTTTTCAAATCAACTTGGATTTTCATCAAACTATACAGCTATCTTGGTAACATATTGATCTTACTGAATCAAAGGTCATTATGTAGTTTGGTGTATTGCTGTCAAATTTAATCTAGGTCAAAAAAGCTAGGATTTGCAATTTTGGACAAAATTCAGCATTTCAGATAGTACACTCACTTTAATTTTTTTTAATAACTTTTTCAAATCAACTTGGATTTTCATCAAACTATGCAGCTATATTAGTAATATATTGATCTTACTGAATCACAGGTCATTATGTAGTTTGGTGTGTTGCTTACAAATTTCTAGGTAAAAAAAGATTGAATTTGCAGTTCGGACTATATTCAGATAGTACACTTTCATTTTTTTTATAACTTTTTCAAATCAACTAGGATTTTCATCAAACTATACAGCTATCTTAGTAATATATTGATCTTACTAAATCATAGGTCGTTATGTAGTTTGGTGTATTGCTGTCAAATTTAAGGATTAAATTAATCTAGGTCCAAAAAGCTTGAATTTGCAGTTCCGACTATATTCAGATAGTACACTTTAAATCTTTTTAAAACTTTTTCAAATCAACTTGGATTTTCATCAAACTATACAGCTATCTTGGTAATATATTGATCTTAATGAATTTAAGGTCATTATGTAGTTTGGTGTATTGCTGTCAAATTTAATCTAGGTCAAAAAAGCTAGGATTTGCAATTTTGGACAAAATTCAGCATTTCAGATAGTACACTCACTTAATTTTTTTTATAACTTTTTCAAATCAACTTGGATTTTCATCAAACTATGCAGCTATATTAGTAATATATTGATCTTACTCAATCACAGGTCATTATGTAGTTTGGTGTGTTGCTTACAAATTTCTAGGTAAAAAAAGATTGAATTTGCTGTTCGGACTATATTCAGATAGTACACTTTAATTTTTTTTATAACTTTTTAAAATCAACTAGGATTTTCATCAAACTATACAGCTATCTTAGTAATATATTGATCTTACTAAATCATAGGTCATTATGTAATTTGGTGTATTGCTGTCAAATTTAAGGATTAAATTAATCTAGGTCCAAAAAGCTTGAATTTGCAGTTCCGACTATATTCAGATAGTACACTTTAAATCTTTTTATAACTTTTTCAAATCAACTTGGATTTTCATCAAACTATACAGCTATCTTGGTAACATATTGATCTTAATGAATCAAAGGTCATTATGTAGTTTGGTGTATTGCTGTCAAATTGAATCTAGGTCAAAAAAGCTAGGATTTGCAATTTTGGATAAAATTCAGCATTTCAGATAGTACACTCACTTTAATTTTTTTTATAACTTTTTCAAATCAACTTGGATTTTCATCAAACTATGCAGCTATATTAGTAATATATTGATCTTACTGAATCACAGGTCATTATGTAGTTTGGTGTGTTGCTTACAAATTTCTAGGTAAAAAAAGATTGAATTTGCAGTTCGGACTATATTCAGATAGTACACTTTCATTTTTTTTATAACTTTTTCAAATCAACTAGGATTTTCATCAAACTATACAGCTATCTTAGTAATATATTGATCTTACTAAATCATAGGTCATTATGTAGTTTGGTGTATTGCTGTCAAATTTAAGGATTAAATTAATCTAGGTCCAAAAAGCTTGAATTTGCAGTTCCGACTATATTCAGATAGTACACTTTAAATCTTTTTATAACTTTTTCAAATCAACTTGGATTTTCATCAAACTATACAGCTATCTTGGTAAATTATTGATCTTACTGAATCAAAGGTCATTATGTAGTTTGGTGTATTGCTGTCAAATTTAATCTAGGTAAAAAAAGCTAGGATTTGCAATTTTGGACAAAATTCAGCATTTCAGATAGTACACTCACTTTAATTTTTTTTATAACTTTTTCAAATCAACTTGGATTTTCATCAAACTATGCAGCTATATTAGTAAAATATTGATCTTACTCAATCACAGGTCATTATGTAGTTTGGTGTGTTGCTTACAAATTTCTAGGTAAAAAAAGATTGAATTTGCTGTTCGGACTATATTCAGATAGTACACTTTAATTTTTTTTATAACTTTTTCAAATCAACTAGGATTTTCATCAAACTATACAGCTATCTTAGTAATATATTGATCTTACTAAATCATAGGTCATTATGTAGTTTGGTGTATTGCTGTCAAATTTAAGGATTAAATTAATCTAGATCCAAAAAGCTTGAATTTGCAGTTTGCACTATATTCAGATAGTACACTTTAAATCTTTTTATAACTTTTTCAAATCAACTTGGATTTTCATCAAACTATACAGCTATCTTGGTAACATATTGATCTTACTGAATCAAAGGTCATTATGGAGTTTGGTGTATTGCTGTCAAATTTAATCTAGGTCAAAAAAGCTAGGATTTGCAATTTTGGACAAAATTCAGCATTTCAGATAGTACACTCACTTTAATTTTTTTTATAACTTTTTCAAATCAACTTGGATTTTCATCAAACTATGCAGCTATATTAGTAATATATTGATCTTACTCAATCACAGGTCATTATGTAGTTTGGTGTATTGCTGTCAAATTTAAGGATTAAATTAATCTAGGTAAAAAAAGGTTGAATTTGCATTTCGGACTATATTCAGATAGTACACTTTAAATCTTTTTATAACTTTTTCAAATCAACTTGGATTTTCATCAAACTATACAGCTACCTTGGTAATATATTGATCTTACTGAATCAAAGGTCATTATGTAGTCTGGTGTATTGCTGTCAAACTTAATCTTTCAGCCTACCACACCAGCAGCATTACAGTTTCAGCCTACCACAACAGCAGCATTACACTTTCAACCTACCACACCAGCAGCATTACACCTTCCTGAATTTGACCCAGTCATGACAAGCTTCTCACAAGATGACGTCAGGTCCCTGTTCGACTTCGAAGTAGAGGAAGATAGTGCGTAAAAACGTTTTATTTTTATCTGTATAGTTATTTATGTTTAATTAAAACTGTGGTAAAAAAGAAATGTGGTTGTTCATGTTGGTATAAGCCAATGCAGGTATGTCCGATTATTTGTATGACTGTTATGTGGGTGGCAATGGTATGTATGTATGACAATTTTTTATGTATATATGCATGTAATCCTTCAGTGCGTGTTAGCAACTGTAAATACAGTATGTGTGTATTTATGTATGTATGATTGTCTATTACCGCATGTTTGTTTATGAACGTATTAAACAACTTTATACCTAAGTAGTACACGGTGTTCTGTTCTTTATCTGCATTTATTTTGGGTCATCATGTTGACCAAAACAGTATTTCTGTCCACTACTCATATGTATCGCTTCATGTATTTCGTTGGAGTTCGTATTCCCCACGCTTTACATTTCAGTGTTTTATGTTCGTACGTCTCTCTCTGGGTTTGTTTGTTTACCAGTCTTCTCGTTTACATATTGTCCTTTGGATAATGATTTCAATTTCCTTTCTGACATTGTTTGATATGTATTTTATACACATGTAGAGGGATATCCGAACACGGGAAACACACAGAACTAGTACTTACACATGACAACAGGTTATTGGTTTATGGTCGCCATCATGAACTGATTGGCTATTGTAACAAAAGTCTGTCACAAATTATAAATGATATTCTTCCTAAGTCCCAACTAACCCTAATCATTACCAGACTGAACACAGAAATAACACGAGGGGTGCCGTATACGATGCAGGAAATGTTTACCCTTATGGAGCACTTGATTTCACTGTCGGTTTTCAGTGTAGTTCATGTTCTTTCGTATTTAATAATATTGTTCTAAATTTCCATTGTTTACTCCTAGGTTTTTATTGTCTCATACCATAATATATTTCGATAAAGACGGGCGTAGAAAAATAAGATTTTATATGATTGCCGATGAAAACTCTCCATCTAACACCAAGTAGCAACTTGACAGTCAGAATATTCCCATCTGAATTGATGCATTTCAGTCTGATTATATTTTTATTTTTTTTAATTATCCATTTCATTGAATTAGATCAAACAAATTGTCATCTTATAGTCATCCCATAGTGAAACAGTGGCTCATATTGTAGGAAATTAATGCATGCTAATAAAAGAAAGAGGACAACAGACTACCTTTATTCATGAATTACAACATGCATGTCAGATGCCTTTTTGGAACTATATACATGAAATGTGAAATGAAATAAGTTGGAAAATATGTATTGTCACAACGTATATAAATAATGTATAAAATAAATAATGCACACAAAGAATAAGAGAAATAAAAGTTAAAATGTCACACTGTCAAACAGACAGGCATCATGATTGTCTTAATTCATGATTGTACAAAAACATATGTTTAAAAAGAAATGTTGAACGTAACAATGTTCAAATGTTTATGGCCAGCTGGATATCCTTGGACGTAATGGTCGTTCTTTTGGCGTTAATTGCTCACAAGTCACTGTCTGTAAACAATCCTACAAGGTAAGCTTCAGCATTGGCTTCCTAAAACAAATATGTAAAATGATAATGAGGAGTACAATTTGTGTTATATGTTAATAATGTACAGAATTAATCGTAAAATATAGAAATGTTTACGCTCATGTCTTATAACATTGTATGTCATTTTGCAACTGAAATGTAATAAACTCAAATGCTCTGTAAATGAAATAAAATGCTTAACAGGTCGCACCTTTAAACGACCACAGATGTCGAACATTGAACATTTGGGCCAAGCATAAACACTACATTCAAGCTTGATACAGCTTTAAATTTGAATTGTGATTACATATTTAACACACCATATGTATCTAACACAGAATGAATGTGGTCAAAGAACGCAACAAATTGAAATTGGACCTATTGGTCAATATATAAGTTCAAGACATAATGCAAACATTTACAGCTAAAATAAAAAAACTATATGAAAAGGTTATATACCGGGAAGGTCTTTCTTTCAATGAGGGGAGCCACGATAATAAACTGAAGAACTATTTATAATTTGTGAAGTTGATACGGAATATTTGTCAAGTAGGTATTGATACCTTCCGGTAAACTTTATGAGAACAAAGACGAGACGTTCTTTGACTAAACCTTGTGTCATAAACTTGTAAGATTCTGTTCACACCAAAATTAACTTTCAGTAATCATGTTCACACCAGAAAATGATTTCAGCGTCATGTTCACACCAGAAACTGATTTCAGGGATTGTGTTATTGTGTACGGATAATACATCGGGGATAAACTTCGTAAAAAGGTAAGTTATATTGATCTGTTATAGCAAATTACTAGCCCATAGTTAGCGTATACGCCAATGAACATGAATTGTAATTAATTAATCTACAATATTACTGAATTAACTGTCATGGGGATTCAGTTTTTATGGGGAAAAATACTGCTTTAAAAATACGTTCTTCTTTTCCGTAACAAAATGTATAGATCTTTGTAAGGATGGTCACTAATTGTATCAGTTATAGATAAATATAACGGCATTTTCTATTCCCTGATAACATTGAAATTTGTTGTCATGTATTTTATATTTAACATTACATTTAGTAATTGTGTTTTCCTGAAAGCAATTTCGGTGTGAACATAAATACATTTTAAAACGACTATCTTTTTCCAGACTAAATTATATCAGAAAAAATATATTGACAGCCTATACAGACACGAATACTTTCAAATTATGTTGTTACAACAGTATTGAAGATAAGACTGACCTGTTTGTATGCTTTATTTTCCGTTATGTCTGTCACTGCTGAAATTAATTTCTGGTGTGAACATGATATGTCTGACTACCGGTAAGATCATTCTTTCAATGAGGGTAAGCACCATAATACATTGAAGAACTACTTCAATAATATTGATTGACTAGTAAATTAATCTAGGTCCAAAAAGCTTGAATTTGCAGTTCGGACTATATTCAGATAGTACACTTTAAATCTTTTTATAACTTTTTCAAATCAACTTGGATTTTCATCAAACTATACAGCTACCTTGGTAACATATTGATCTTACTGAATCAAAGGTCATTATGTAGTTTGGTGTATTGCTGTCAAATTTAATCTAGGTCAAAAAAGCTAGGATTTGCAATTTTGGACAAAATTCAGCATTTTAGATAGTACACTTTAATTTTTTTTTAACTTTTTCAAATCAACTTGGATTTTCATCAAACTATGCAGCTATATTAGTAATATATTGGTCTTACTGAATCACAGGTCATTATGTAGTTTGGTTTGTTGCTTACAAATTTCTAGGTAAAAAAAGATTGAATTTGCAGTTCGCACTATATTCAGATAGTACACTTTAATTTTTTAATAACTTTTTCAAATCAACTAGGATTTTCATCAAACTATACAGCTATCTTAGTAATATATTGATCTTACTAAATCATAGGTCATTATGTAGCTTGGTGTATTGCTGTCAAATTTAAGGATTAAATTAATCTAGGTCCAAAAAGCTTGAATTTGCAGTTGGGACTATATTCAGATAGTACACTTTAAATCTTTTTATAACTTTTTCAAATCAACTTGGATTTTCATCAAACTATACAGCTACCTTGGTAACATATTGATCTTACTGAATCAAAGGTCATTATGTAGTTTGGTGTATTGCTGTCAAATTTAATCTAGGTCAAAAAAGCTCGGATATGCAATTTTGGACAAAATTCAGCATTTCAGATAGTACACTTTAATTTTTTTTATAACTTTTTCAAATCAACTTGGATTTTCATCAAACTATGCAGCTATATTAGTAATATATTGGTCTTACTGAATCACAGGTCATTATGTAGTTTGGTGTGTTGCTTACAAATTTCTAGGTAAAGAAAGATTGAATTTGCAGTTCGGACTATATTCAGATAGTACACTTTCATTTTTTTTATAACTTTTTCAAATCAACTAGGATTTTCATCAAACTATACAGCTATCTTAGTAATATATTGATCTTAATGAATCATAGGTCATTATGTAGTTCGGTGTATTTCTGTCAAATTTAAGGATTAAATTAATCTTGGTAAACAAAGCTTGAATTTGCATTTCTGACTATATTCAGATAGTACACTTTAAATCTTTTTATTACTTTTTCAAATCAACTTGGATTTTCATCAAACTATACATCTATCTTGGTAACATATTGAACTTACTGAATCAAAGGTCATTATGTAGTTTGGTGTATTGCTGTCAAATTTAATCTAGGTCAAAAAAGCTAGGATTTGCAATTTTGGACAAAATTCAGCATTTCAGATAGTACACTTTAATTTTTTTTATAACTTTTTCAAATCAACTTGGATTTTCATCAAACTATGCAGCTATATTAGTAATATATTGGTCTTACTGAATCACAGGTCATTATGTAGTTTGGTGTGTTGCTTACAAATTTCTAGGTAAAAAAAGATTGAATTTGCAGTTCGGACTATATTCAGATAGTACACTTTAATTTTTTTTATAACTTTTTCAAATCAACTAGGATTTTCATCAAACTATGCAGCTATCTTAGTAATATATTGATCTTACTAAATCATAGGTCATTATGTAGTTTGGTGTATTGCTGTCAAATTTAAGGATTAAATTAATCTAGGTCCAAAAAGCTTGAATTTGCAGTTGGGACTATATTCAGATAGTACACTTTAAATCTTTTTATAACTTTTTCAAATCAACTTGGATTTTCATCAAACTATACAGCTATCTTGGTAACATATTGATCTTACTGAATCAAAGGTCATTATGTAGTTTGGTGTATTGCTGTCAAACTTAAGAATAGATTTAATCTTGTTAAAAAAAGATTGAATTTGCAGTTCGGACTATATTCAAATAGTACACTTTAATTTTTTTTATAACTTTTTCAAATCAACTAGGATTTACATCAAACTATACAGCTATCTTAGTAATATATTGATCTTACTAAATCATAGGTCATCATGTAGTTTGGTGTATTGCTGTCAAATTTAAGGATTAAATTAATACATCCTGACATAAAATATTACTGAATTATTATGCGGCTATATAGATTTACATGATAAAGTGCCAATATGGGCAGTTTTGGTTGATACGGTCAAATAGATTTGCTATATGAGTCAGCCTGGGGTATCAAAACTACTGAAATTTTGTTACGTATCAATATATTGAACAAAAGGAGGACATGCTGGCACTCTTAATTTATGCGGACAAAAATTTGTAGTTGTTGTGTTCCAATATTGCTGTCATTTGTATTATACATTAAATCCTGACATAAAAATAGTTGCTGATTTACTATGCGGCTATATAGATTTACAAAATAAAGTGCAAATATGGTCAGTTTTGGTTGATGCAGTCAAATAATTTTGTTATAGGAGTCAGCCTGAGGTATCAAAACTACTGCAATTTTGTTGCTAGACAATATTTTTATTAAAAAGAGGACATGCTGGCAATCTAGATTTATACGGACAAAATTTTGTATTCACATTATGTTCCAATACTGCTGTCATTTGTATAAAACATTCATTCTTGACATAAAATTATTACTGAATTATTATGCGGCTATATAGATTTACATAATAATGTGCAAATATGGTCAGTTTAAGTTGATGCTGTCAAATATTTTTGCTATACGAGTCAATAATGGCGACCCCATGAGAGCCTCTACATTTATTCTCTCGTGTCAATCGTTGCTCTTATTTGACCCTGGTCAGCCAAATCAATTGTGCGGATGATAGATTTATGTCAAAAATAAGGATAATCTTGACTAACTTTTTCAAATCTATTTGGATTTTCATAAAACTGGACAGCTATCTCAATTATATACTGTTCTTACATATGACAGAGTCATTTGGCATTTTGGTGGATAACTGTGAAATGGTAGGTTTTAATTGACAAGTCAAAACAGCTTAAATTTTCAGTGCGCAATAAATTCAGATAGTCAACCTTAGACATTTCTGTAACTTTTTCAAATCGACTTGGATTTTCAAAAACCTTGACAGCTATTTCCAATATACCCTGTTCTTACATAGGACAGAGTCATTTGGCATTTGGGTTGATTACTGGTAAATGGTATGTTTTAATTGAGAAGTGAAAAGAGCTAGAATTTTCACTTCGCACTAAATTCAGATAGTCACCCTTAAAAATGTCTATAACTTTTTCAAATCAACTTTGATTTTCATAAACCTTAACACCTATCTCAATTATATACTGTTCTTACATATGACAGAGTCATTTGGCATTTGGGTGGATAACTGTGAAACAGTAGGTTTTAATTGACAAGCCAAAACAGCTAGAATTTTCAGTGCGCACTAAATTCACATAGTCACCCTTAAACATTTCTATCACTTTTTCAAATCGACTTGGATTTTTATAAAACATGACAGCTGTCTCAATTATATACTGTTCTTACCAATTGCAAAGTCATTTGCCATTTTATTAACCTTCCTGTCAAATTGTAGGTTTATTTCATAGGTGAAAAAGGCTAAGATTTTCACTTCTGACTACATTCAGATAGTCACCTTTAAGAATTTCTACAACTTTCTCAAATCAACTGGGATTTTAAGGTTAACTAGACAGCTATCTCAATTATATACTATTCTTACAAAATGCAAAGTAGCAGTTTGCCATTTTCATTCATTCCTGTCAAATTGTATGTTTAATTGAGTAACTGTAGACTGACAAACTGTGTAAATCTATCAAACCTGAGCTACCACAAGTATAAAATGTTTATGCCGGTAAGGAATAATCAAGAAAAAGGTCAATTTTATTCATGAATACAACAAATATACCAATTTGACACTTAAACTCCTTCACACGACAGGTCAGTGCTATCGTGTCCTAAATATTTATGCGGAGCACATTGAATTGTTGTACCAGCAATTTAATTCCTGCCACAGAAGCCTAAACCAACTAACTGCTGATTCAGTAAAGTATGTTTAGGTGCAAATTAACCCTTTTTAACAGCCTTTGCAAGTCCCTAGAAAAACATTCGCATTCCTCAACACAGATTGCTATTTACACATGGAGCACTCCAAAATGTTGTACCAAGGAGTATAATTCCATATGAGGCATATGCTTTGGTATTCTCAGAGTGTTCTTTACATACACCTGTGCTGTCTCCTCTTATAAATATCGGTTAAAAAATAGGCAGTGCCATTCTATGTTGCATAGTAAGGTGGAGCACCTGCTAATGTTGTACCAGGAATAAGCATGTTACAGTTATTAGTTGGCTTTTTTATCGACCTATAACTTTTGAATGCCTGAGCTGATGTTCCAAAACCAGACTGCACAATTTGCCCAATTGAATGCCCATTCCAAAACGTTAAACATTTTGGAAATCGAACGGTAAACAACGGAGCTATGATTTTTCAAAGTTTGCCATGTACACTTCCGTGTTCCATACTACGTCTAATATGTAAACAAATACCCATGTTTTCTTTATCGACCTATAACTTTTGAATGCCTGACCTGATCTTCCAAACCTAGACTGCACAATTTGCCCAATTGAATGTCCTTTCCAAAACGTTAAACATTTTGTAAATCAAACGGTTAAAAACGGAGCTATGACTTTTTCAAAGTTTGCCATATAGCCTCCCGTATTCCTTACTACGTCTGATATGTAAACAAATACCCAAGTCTTCTTTAACGGCTATACACATTTTATTTTCACTATCAAGTCAGCACAATTTCCGCAGTTAAATGTCTCTTCCAAAACACTAAACAGTTTATACATCGGACCGCAAACAACGGAGCTACGATTTTTCAAACTTTGCCTATATTCCTAATTGGATTATCTTCCCTGAATTCAAATTTTGTGTCACACCTTGTTTGAGGAAATTATTACACAAAGCCTACTATATAAAGCACTCAGTACACATATGCTAATGGGGGGAACCCTTGTTTCCAAGGCATGTCGCGCATGCGCACTCAGACTTTATGAATAAATAAATAAAAATTTTAACTATAATTTAACTCTAACACTCCAGCATTTATCAGACCAGTTAAAAAAAAAAAAAAAAAAAAAAAAAATAATAAATATAATTTAACTCAAACAGTCCAGCATGAGGCATAAAAGTACTTAAATATCATATAAAAGAAGAAATATTGGCACTTTTTATATCTGTCGACAAAGT
Source organism: Mytilus californianus (assembly GCF_021869535.1). NCBI lineage: Eukaryota > Metazoa > Mollusca > Bivalvia > Mytilida > Mytilidae > Mytilus > Mytilus californianus. Next base: position 142,313,253 of record NW_026262581.1, on the reverse strand, counting down.
TTTTAGTCTCCATACACTGAAAACTATAAACCAAAAAGAATAAAATAGGATGCCGGTATGGAACAACCTTGAAAAAGGTCAATGTTGACACCCTATATTGATGAGTACAACACATATAGCAATTTGAAACTTAAAATCCTTCAGTCTAATGTCTAACAATCAATTTTGAGGTACAAAAAGTACTCAATTACAAAGCCGGTACAAGAATATCAATAAAAAGAAAGAAATATTGTCGCCTTTTATTGTTATCGACACAAATAAAAGTAACCGTAGACTTATACAGTGTCAAATTATCCATCCTAAGAATGAAATGTTTATACTGGCACAGAAGTATCATCAAAAAGAAAGAAATATTGTCGCCTTTTATTGTTATCGACACAAATAAAAGTAACCGTAGACTTATACAGTGTCAAATTATCCATCAAAAGAATAAAATGTTCATGCTGGCACACAAGTATCATCAAAAGGATAGATATTGGCACCATTTATAGATGCAGACAACAAATACAGCAACCTGAAACATTCATTTCTTCACTTTTGTGTCTGAGAATACATCTAAACTCATAAATATTATACAACATATGAAGTATTGTCACTTTTAGTTGGTATCGACATAAATATCAGTAACCGTACACTTATAAATCTCTCAATTGTTGTCAAATTATGCCTTCTTATAGTTGTCGACAAATGTTTTAGTAACCGTAGACTCCAAACCTGTGTAAAACTATCAATCCTCAGGTACCGAAAGGATAAAATGTTAATGCCGGTAAGTAATAACCAAGAAAATGGTCAATATTGGCACCCTATATTGCTGAATGCAACAAATATAGCACTTCAAAACATTTATTCTTTCACTTTTATGTCTGACAATCCATTTGAATGTATCAAATGTCCTCTATTACCAGGCCGGTACAAGAATATTATAACAAAGATGAAATAGTGTCGCTTTTAATTGTTTCGCGACATAAATATTAGTAACCGTACACTTATAAATCTCTCAATTTGTGTCAAACCATTCATTCTAGATTCAAATAATGATGCCGGACCAGAAAAATCAGGAAGAAGGGAAGATATTGGCACCTTTTGTTTATACCGACAACAAATTTTGTTATTTAAACTTGTTTTCATTCCCATTTAATGTCAAACAACCCATCAGGATGTATTTAAAAGTGCTCAATTATAAGGCCAGTACCAGAATATCATTCAAAAGAAGAAATATTGGCTCTTTTTATTCTTGTCGACAAAAGTTTTGGTATAACCGTAGACTTATGAAGCGCTTAATTTTTGAAAAAATTTTCATCGCGAGGTACATAAAGAATAAAATTATTATGCCGGTAGACAATATTCAAGGAAAAGGGTAAATATTGGCCCAAGATATTGATGAATACAACAAATATAGCAGCTTGACACTTAAACTCCTTCATGAAAGGCTATCATTTCTTAACATTTAGGTGGAGCACATTGGATCTTTGTACCACAGTTTCTGACACGTTTTCTTCGGCGACCTATAACTTTTGAATGCCCCGATACATTTTCAATATCAAGACACCAAAATGTGCGCAATTGAATGCCCATTATAAAACGTTAAACATTTTGGAAATCGAACGGTAAAAAACGGAGCTATGATTTTTCAAAGTTTGCCATGTACACTTCCGTGTTCCATACTACGTCTAATATGTAAACAAATACCCATGTGTTCTTTATCGACCTATAACTTTTGAATGCCTGAACTGATCTTCCAAACCTAGATGCACAATTTGCCCAATTGAATGTCCTTTCCAAAACGTTAAACATTTTGTAAATCAAACGGTTAAAAACGGGGCTATGATTTTTTCAAAGTTTGCCATATAGCCTCCCGTATTCCTTACTACGTCTGATATGTAAACAAATACCCAAGTCTTCTTTAACGGCTATACACATTTTATTTTCACTATCAAGTCAGCACAATTTTTGCAGTTAAATGTCCTTTCCAAAACACTAAACAGTTTATACATCGGACCGCAAACAACGGAGCTACGATTTTTCAAACTTTGCCTATATTCCTAATTGGATTATTTTCCCTGAATTCAAATTTTGTGTCAACTTGTTTGAGGAAATTATTACACAAAGCCTACTATATAAAGCACTCAGTACACATATGCTAATGGGGGGAACCCTTGTATCCAAGGCATGTCGCGCATGCGCACTCAGACTTTGAAAAAGGTCAATGTTGACACCCTATATTGATGAGTACAACATATATATAGCATTTGAAACTTAAAATCCTTCACTCTAATGTCTAACAATCAATTTTGAGGTACAAAAAGTACTCAATTACCAAGCCGGTACAAGAATATCTATAAAAAGAAAGAAATATTGTCGCCTTTTATTGTTATCGACACAAATAAAAGTAACCGTAGACTTATACAGTGTCAAATTATCCATCCTAATGATGAAATGTTTATACCGGCACAAAAGTATCATCAAAAAGAAAGAAATATTGTCGCCTTTTATTGTTATCGACACAAATATAAGTACCCTTATGGAAAAATAAGGCTTCTTGCAAATATTTGCGGCAATGTTGCTGCAAATATTTGCGGCAATATTGCTGCAAATATTCATTTTTCGTATGCAAATTAGTTTTCTTGCAAACAGTTGCTGCAACATTGCCGCAACAAATTGCTGCAATATTGCGGCAAATGTTTGCGGGAAAATCAGTAGCTGTGATTGTTGCAGCAATATTGCGGCAAATTCATTAGCCGCAATTGTTGCAGCAATATTGCAGGAAAATTAATTTCTTGCAATATTGCAGCAAATCTTTCAACAATTTCAGTTGAAAAAATTAGGAATTGAAAACTAAGCATTTAAAAAAATATGATTTAATTATAAAACAAAGTTTTTCTCTGTCATCTATAGGTTGTCGTGTTACATCTGTGTATCTTTTAGTTTCGATTGCCATTGTACTCACTGTCCTTAAAGTTGAATTTACTGATTTCAAATACTGCAAATTAAAATATTAAGAATTTAGCATATAAAAAGAATAACTAAACATTATAAAGATATAAAGTTACTACTATATACTATTGTAAATTCTTGACTTGTAAAATGAAAATAACACTTTATAAAAAGATCTATAGGGCAAATTTCTCCTGTATTTGTTTCACTTGAAGGGTCAATGTCTAGAAATTGCATGTTTTTCAAATTTCTGGATCTGATATATATAACTGTAGAATACATTTAACCTCATGCCAGTACTAGGTTGTTATTGTTTTTTTTTAATATTTGTTTTTCATTGATCTATAACATAATTGGTCTTGTCCATTTTTTAAAATTTTAATTTTGGTGTTGAGTTGTGTATATAAAAGCTATATTTTGTTGTCATTTGTTGATAGTCTTATTGGCAGTCAAACCACAGTTCTCTAATTTTTGTGCTATTTTCACATTTCTTCATCGGTGTGAGAAAAATATTTCTCCTCACTAGTGAAAAACTTGTTCTCGGCAAATGATTGGTGGAAATTTAATTATGACGTCAAATTTTCTTGGTTTCTTCTGAAATATCCTATTGTGATGTCATGAAAAAAGGTGACCATGCCTGATGATGTCACATTTAAAGTACACAACTTTCCGCAAATCTTGGAAAAGGAAGGATAAAAATCATTAGAGAAACAGATTCCACCACTATAACTCGTGTATTACGATATTTCTCCACTCTCAACAGTTAAATTTAAGTTATTTAAAAAGCTCGGCAAGCCTCGCGCTTTAAATATTAGAATTTAACTGTCTCGAGTGGAGAAATATAGTAACACACTTGTTGCAGTGGTGAAATCTATATATCTCTTATTTAATACCAAACTGCTTTTATTAGAAGATTCTTGTTTTAATTTAAGTAATACTTTCTAAAACATTTTGTCTTAAAAAGATTAAAAAAATATCTCCTGTCTTACACAATTTTAATAATATTCATGTGCATAAATCTATTGTCTAATATTTTTCTTGACTCTATAAAGTTAAGAAGACACTTTAAATATCACTATTTTGAACTATAAGAGCATGTACTTATTCAAAATGGTAGACATTCTAATCCATTGTACTTACCAAAAGATGTTATCCAAAATATGTGTAAGCACCAATCTTCCTAAATTCAAGAGTCATGTCATCAGAAGACTACATCTGCACTATCCAATGTCAATAGAATTAATTGGAACTTTTGGATCTAAATCCATTGTAAAATTCATATTTTGTTCATGATAGAAGACATCTTTGTTTGTTGTGTGAATGTTCATGTCCAGTTCAAATTTGGAATTTGTTGAGGTTATTTAGGGTATTGTGACAGTGTGATCCCTTTGAAATTTGCCCCTAATAATAAATATTAATTGCCTAAATCTTGAATATTTGATATATATTATAATAAAAAAATATCTATCTATTGTTTTATTTTTTTTTAATCTTTGATGTTATAAGTTATAATGGAAATATATATAAAAAAAATATTCTACCCTATATTTGGCCTCAAACTCTGTGTAATTTATAATACTTCCTGTCTTTGCCACTACACAGAGATAAATGAAAAACAGATGGTACATTACATTTCTATCACCAGCTCATATTACTAATTGAGATGAGAAAGAGGGCATGCAAATAATTTGTGTATACGTAATTAAATAATGATACTAGTATTTAACAAAATGCAACCTGCAACAGGTGAGGCTAAATTAAATATATAAAAATAAAAGTATTGTTCACAGAAAAATGTCATAAAAAAGTGACAAAAAAGCATATATATATAGAACAAAAATTAATATGTCTCATTTATTTAGATTAAACTTGTTGAAATAAATAACAAAGTATTCTTGAAATTCTTTCTTGTTACAAGATACCATAAATGTGATGTACAGTTTAGGAATTATTTATAAGCATTAATTCTTATTTGAAAGATTTTTTTTTAAATAATTCAAATATCCTGATATGTCTGAGTAACATGAAGTATGACGATAGAACATTTCCATAATTAGAAGTATTTATAACCAAATATTCCAAAAAAATGTCGTGGATGAACTTTAAATCTTAAAAAAAAATAATCATATGTAATATTTTAATATGCTTAAAATATCGGTGCAAACTATCATGTCTGACATTTTTAAAGAAATGTTTCTTGCAAAGTTGTTGCAAATAGTTATTCCTTAAACAATAAAAGAAAAGGTTCCTGCAACTTTCTAGCAAACAAACTCTTTCTTGCAACATTGCAGCAAACTTGCGGCAATTTTCTTGCAAACAAATTTTGTTGCAGTAACAACCTGCAACTTTCTTGCAAACACTTCTTGCAAACAAATTTGTTTGCCGCAATATTGCAGCAATATTGTTGCAATATTGCAGCAAACTTTTCATTTCTGTAAGGGTAACCGTAGACTTGCACAGTGTCAAATTATCCATCAAAAGAATAAAATGTTCATGCTGGCACACAAGTATCATCAAAAAGGATAGATATTGGCACCATTTATAGATGCAGACAACAAATACAAATCCTCCTAAACTCATAAATATCATACAACATATGAAATATTGTCACTTTTAGTTTGTATTGACATAAATATCAGTAACCGTACACATATAAATCTCTCAATTGTTGTCAAATTATGCATTCTTATAGTTGTCGACAAATGTTTTATTAACCGTAGACTCCAAACCTGTGTAAAACTATCAATCCTCAGGTACCGAAAGGATAAAATGTTAATGCCGGTAAGTAATAACCAAGAAAATGGTCAATATTGGCACCCTATATTGCTGAATGCAACAAATATAGCACTTCAAAACATTTATTCTTTCACTTTTATGTCTGACAATCCATTTGAATGTATCAAATGGCCTCTATTACCTGGCCAGTACAAGAATAATAGAACAAAGGTGAAATAGTGTCGCTTTTAATTGTTTCGCGACATAAATATTAGTAACCGTACACTTATAAATCTCTCAATTTGTGTCAAACCATTCATTCTGAGATTCAAATAATGATGCCGGACCAGAAAAATCAGGAAGAAGGGAAGATATTGGCACCTTTTGTTCATACCGACAACAAATTTTGTTATTTAAACTTGTCTTCATTCCCATTTCATGTCAAACAACCCATCAGGATGTATTTAAAAGTGCTCAATTATAAGGCCAGTACCAGAATATCATTCAAAAGAAGAAATATTGGCTCTTTTTATTCTTGTCGACAAAAGTTTTAGTATAACCGTAGACTTACGAAGCGCTTCATTTTTGACAAAATTTTCATCGCGAGGTACATAAAGAATAAAATTATTATGCCGGTAGAGAATATTCAAGGAAAAGGGTAAATATTGGCCCAAGATATTGATGAATACAACAAATATAGCAGCTTGACACTTAAACTCCTTCATGAAAGGCTATCATTTCTTAACATTTAGGGATCGTTGTACCACAGTTTCTGACACGTTTTCTTCGGCGACCTATAACTTTTGAAAGCCCCGATACATTTTCAATATCAAGACACCAAAATGTGCGCAATTGAATTCCCTTTCCAAAACGCTAAACAGTTTAAAAATCGGACGGTCAACAACAGAGATACGATTTTTTCAAAGTTTGCCTATAAGCCTTATCAGATTATCTCCCCTGAATTTCAATATGCAAATTTTGGCATACCTTCTTCAGGAAATTGTTACAAAAAGACTACTATATATACAACTAAGTATGTATTACTATAGGGGGACCTTTGAATCCAAAACATATCGGCGCATGCGCACTTGAAAGGGTTAGGGTTAGAAAAAAAAGATCCGGCTAACCCAAACCCTAACCCTAATTTGGGTTAGGGTTAACCCTAACCCTCATATATTCATACGCCAGCCATATCACAACCCTTAATAGTCAGCCTACACCCCAGGTGCCCCCCTCTATATGATACCTTACCCTAACCCTAACCCTAACCTAACCCTAACCCTAACCCTAACCCTTACCCTAACCCTAACCCTTAACCCTAACCCTAACCCTAACCCTAACCCTATCTAGCGGGGTTATTGCGTATCAACATGAAACGTGTTTGAACAAAATCGATGAAAGACGAAATACGCCGGCTATTTCACACGGTCCAAAAGCGTTTTTCCTGGTTTCTCATTCTCAGAATAAGGTGTGTGAAATTTAAAGTGTGTGGTCCACTTGCAAAGAGGAAATCAATATAGTTAAAAAAAAAAAAAAAAAATAAACAAATAAAAATTTTTACTATAATTTAACTCTAACACTACAGCATTTATCAAAACAGTTAAAAAAAAAAAAAAAAAAAAAAAAAAAATAAAATAATAAATATAATTTAACTCAAACAGTCCAGCATGAGGCATAAAAGTACTCATTTATCAGAGCAGTACTTAAATATCATATAAAAGGAGAAATATTGGCACTTTCTATATCTGTCGACAAAGTTTTTAGTCTCCATACACTGAAAACTATAAACCAAAAAGAATAATATATGATGCCGGTATGGAATAACCATGAAAAAGGTCAATGTTGACACCCTATATTGATGAGTACAACACATATAGCAATTTGAAACTTAAAATCCTTCACTCTAATGTCTAACAATCAGTCTTGAGGTACAAAAAGTACTCAATTACCAAGCCGGTACAAGAATATCAATAAAAAGAAAGAAATATTGTCGCCTTTTATTGTTATCGACACAAATAAAAGTAACCGTAGACTTATACAGTGTCAAATTATCCATCCTAAGAATGAAATGTTTATACCGGCACAGAAGTATCATCAAAAAGAAAGAAATAGTGTCGCCTTTTATTGTTATCGACACAAATATAAGTAACCGTAGACTTATACAGTGTCAAATTATCCATCCTAAGAATGAAATGTTTATACCGGCACAGAAGTATCATCAAAAAGAAAGAAATAGTGTCGCCTTTTATTGTTATCAACACAAATATAAGTAACCGTAGACTTATACAGTGTCAAATTATCCATCAAAAGAATAAAATGTTCATGCTGGCACACAAGTATCATCAAAAAGGATAGATATTGGCACCATGTATAGATGCAGACAACAAAATACAGCAACCTGAAACATTTATTTCTTCACTTTTGTGTCTGAGAATCCATCTAAACTCATAAATATCATACAACATATGAAATATTGTCACTTTTAGTTGGTATTGACATAAATATCAGTAACCGTACACTTATAAATCTCTCAATTGTTGTCAAATTATGGGTTAGGGTTAGGGTTATTTTTGACAAAATTTTCATCGCGAGGTACATAAAGAATAAAATTATTATGCCGGTAGAGAATATTCAAGGAAAAGGGTAAATATTGGCCCAAGATATTGATGAATACAACAAATATAGCAGCTTGACACTTAAACTCCTTCATGAAAGGCTATCATTTCTTAACATTTAGGGATCGTTGTACCACAGTTTCTGACACGTTTTCTTCGGCGACTTATAACTTTTGAAAGCCCCGATACATTTTCAATATCAAGACACCAAAATGTGCGCAATTAAATTCCCTTTCCAAAACGCTAAACAGTTTAAAAATCGGACGGTCAACAACAGAGATACGATTTTTTCAAAGTTTGCCTATAAGCCTTATCAGATTATCTCCCCTGAATTTCAATATGCAAATTTTGGCATACCTTCTTCAGGAAATTGTTACAAAAAGACTACTATATATACAACTAAGTATGTATTACTATAGGGGGACCCTTGAATCCAAAACATATCGGCGCATGCGCACTTGAAAGGGTTAGGGTTAGAAAAAAAAGATCCGGCTAACCCAAACCCTAACCCTAAACCTAATTTGGGTTAGGGTTAACCCTAACCCTCATATATTCATACGCCAGCCATATCACAACCCTTAATAGTCAGCCTACACCCCAGGTGCCCCCCTCTATATGATACCTTACCCTAACCCTAACCCTAACCTAACCCTAACCCTAACCCTAACCCTTACCCTAACCCTAACCCTTAACCCTAACCCTAACCCTAACCCTAACCCTATCTAGCGGGGTTATTGCGTATCAACATGAAACGTGTTTGAACAAAATCGATGAAAGACGAAATACGCCGGCTATTTCACACGGTCCAAAAGCGTTTTTCCTGGTTTCTCATTCTCAGAATAAGGTGTGTGAAATTTAAAGTGTGTGGTCCACTTGCAAAGAGGAAATCAATATAGTTAAAAAAAAAAAAAAAAAAAAAAAAATAAACAAATAAAAATTTTTACTATAATTTAACTCTAACACTACAGCATTTATCAAAACAGTTAAAAAAAAAAAAAAAAAAAAAAAAAAAAATAAAATAATAAATATAATTTAACTCAAACAGTCCAGCATGAGGCATAAAAGTACTCATTTATCAGAGCAGTACTTAAATATCATATAAAAGGAGAAATATTGGCACTTTCTATATCTGTCGACAAAGTTTTTAGTCTCCATACACTGAAAACTATAAACCAAAAAGAATAATATATGATGCCGGTATGGAATAACCATGAAAAAGGTCAATGTTGACACCCTATATTGATGAGTACAACACATATAGCAATTTGAAACTTAAAATCCTTCACTCTAATGTCTAACAATCAGTCTTGAGGTACAAAAAGTACTCAATTACCAAGCCGGTACAAGAATATCAATAAAAAGAAAGAAATATTGTCGCCTTTTATTGTTATCGACACAAATAAAAGTAACCGTAGACTTATACAGTGTCAAATTATCCATCCTAAGAATGAAATGTTTATACCGGCACAGAAGTATCATCAAAAAGAAAGAAATAGTGTCGCCTTTTATTGTTATCGACACAAATATAAGTAACCGTAGACTTATACAGTGTCAAATTATCCATCCTAAGAATGAAATGTTTATACCGGCACAGAAGTATCATCAAAAAGAAAGAAATAGTGTCGCCTTTTATTGTTATCAACACAAATATAAGTAACCGTAGACTTATACAGTGTCAAATTATCCATCAAAAGAATAAAATGTTCATGCTGGCACACAAGTATCATCAAAAAGGATAGATATTGGCACCATGTATAGATGCAGACAACAAAATACAGCAACCTGAAACATTTATTTCTTCACTTTTGTGTCTGAGAATCCATCTAAACTTATAAATATGATACAACATATGAAATATTGTCACTTTTAGTTGGTATTGACATAAATATCAGTAACCGTACACTTATAAATCTCTCAATTGTTGTCAAATTATGCATTCTTATAGTTGTCGACAAATGTTTTAGTAACCGTAGACTCCTAACCTGTGTAAAACTATCAATCCTCAGGTACCGAAAGGATAAAATGTTAATGCCGGTAAGTAATAACCAAGAAAATGGTCAATATTGGCACCCTATATTGCTGAATGCAACAAATACAGCACTTCAAAACATTTATTTTTTCACTTTAATGTCTGACAATCCATTTGAATGTATCAAATGGCCTCTATTACCTGGCCAGTACAAGAATATTAGAACAAAGATGAAAAAGTGCCGCTTTAAATTGTTTCGCGACATAAATATTAGTAACCGTACACTTATAAATCTCTCAATTTGTGTCAAACCATTCATTCTGAGATTCAAATAATTATGCTGGACCAGAAAAATCAGGAAGAAGGGAAGATATTTGCACCTTTTGTTGATACCGACAACAAATTTTGTTATTTAAACTTGTTTTCATTCCCATTTAATGTCAAACAACCCATCAGCATGTATTTAAAAGTGCTCAATTATAAGGCCAGTACCAGAATATCATTCAAAAGAAGAAATATTGGCTCTTTTAATTCTTGTCAACAAAAGTTTTAAAATAACCGTAGACTTACGAAGCGCTTAATTTTTGAAAAAAATTTCATCGCGAGGTATATAAAGAATAAAATTATTATGCCGGTAGAGAATATTCAAGGAAAAGGGTAAATATTGGCCCAAGATATTGATGAATACTACAAATATAGCAGCTTGACACTTAAACTCCTTCATGAAAGGCTATCATTTCTTAACATTTAGGTGGAGCACATTGGATCGTTGTACCACAGTTTCTGACACGTTTTCTGCGGCGACCTATAACTTTTGAATGCCCCAATACATTTTCAATATCAAGACACCAAAATGTGCGCAATTGAATTCCCTTTCCAAAACGCTAAACAGTTTATAAATCGGACCGTCAAAAACAGAGATACGATTTTTTCAAACTTTGCCTATAAGCCTATACAGATTATCTCCCCTGAATTTCAATATGCAAATTTTGGCATACCTTCTTGAGGAAATTTTTACAAAAATATCTACTATATAAGCAAGTCAGTAAGCGTATAATATAAGCATATCGGCGCATGCGTACTTGAACTTTGGGGTTCGGGGTTAAGGTTACAAAACAAGTTCCGGCTAACCCAAACCCTAACCCGGGGTTAGGGTTAACCCTAACCCTCATATATTCATACGCCAGCCATATCACAACCTTAATTGTCTACCTACACCCCAGGGGCCCCCCTCTATATGATACCTAACCCTAACCCTAACCCTAACCCTAACCCTTGCAATTTTGGACAAAATTCAGATAGTACAATTTAATTTATTTAATAACTTTTTCAAATCAACTTGGATTTTCATCAAACTATACAGCTATCTTAGTAATATATTGATCTTACTGAATCATAGGTCATTATGTAGTTCGGTGTATTTCTGTCAAATTTAAGGATTAAATTAATCTAGGTAAAAAAAGCTTGAATTTGCATTATATTCAGATAGAACCTTGGTAATATATTGATCTTACTGAATCAAAGGTCATTATGTAGTTTGGTGTATTGCTGTCAAACTTAATCTAGGTAAAAAAAACCTAGGATTTGCAATTTTGGACAAAATTCAGCATTTCAGATAGTACACTTTAATTTTTTTTATAACTTTTTCAAATCAACTTGGATTTTCATCAAACTATGCAGCTATATTAGTAATATATTGATCTTACTGAATCACAGGTCATTATGTAGTTTGGTGTGTTGCTTACAAATTTAAGAATTGAATTAATCTAGGTAAAAAAAGATTGAATTTGAAGTTCGGACTATATTCAGATAGTACACTTTAATTTTTTTATAACTTTTTCAAATCAACTAGGATTTTCATCAAACTATACAGCTATCTTAGTAATATATTGATCTTACTAAATCATAGGTCATTATGTAGTTTGGTGTATTGCTGTTAAATTTAAGGATTAAATTAATCTAGGTCACAAAAGGTTGAATTTGCAGTTCGAACTATATTCAGATAGTACACTTTAATTCTTTTTATAACTTTTTCAAATCAACTTAGATTTTCATTTAACTATACAGCTACCTTGGTAATATATTAATCTTACTGAATCCCAGGTTGTTAAGAAGTTTGGTGTATTGCTGTCAAATTTAAGAATTAACTTAATCTAGGTCCAAAAAGCTAGGATTTGCAGTTCAGACAAAACTGAGATAGTACACTATAATTTTTTTTATTACTTTTTCAAATCAACTAGGATTTTCATCAAACTATACAGCTATCTTAGTAATATATTGATCTTACTGAATTATAGGTCATTATGTAGTTTGGTGTATTGCTGTCAAATTTAAGGATTAAATTAATCTAGGTCAAAAAAGCTTGAATTTGCAGTTCAGATTATATTCAGATAGTACACTTTAATTCTTTTTATAACTTTTCAAATCAACTTAGATTTTCATCTAACTATACAGCTACCTTGGTAATATATTAATCTTACTGAATCCCAGGTTGTTAAGAAGTTTGGTGTATTGCTATCAAATTTAAGAATTAAATAAATCTAGGTCAAAAAAGCTAGGATTTGCAGTTCGGGCAAAATAGAGATTAGTACACTTTAATTTTTTTTATAACTTTTTCAAATCAACTAGGATTTTCATCAAACTATACAGCTATCTTAGTAATATATTGATCTTACTGAATCATAGGTCATTATGTAGTTCGGTGTATTTCTGTCAAATTAAAGGATTAAATTAATCTAGGTCAAAAAAGCTTGAATTTGCATTTCGGACTATATTCAGATAGTACACTTTAAATCTTTTTATAACTTTTTAAAATCAACTTGGATTTTCATCAAACTATACAGCTATCTTGGTAATATATTGATCTTACTGAATCAAAGGTCATTATGTAGTTTGGTGTATTGCTGTCAAACTTAATCTAGGTAAAAAAAACCTAGGATTTGCAATTTTGGCCAAAATTCAGCATTTCAGATAGTACACTTTAATTTTTTTTATAACTTTTTCAAATCAACTTGGATTTTCATCAAGCTATGCAGCTATATTAGTAATATATTGATCTTACTGAATCAAAGGTCATTATGTAGTTTGGTGTGTTGCTTACAAATTTAAGAATTGAATTAATCTAGGTAAAAAAAGATTGAATTTGCAGTTCGGACTATATTCAGACAGTACACTCTAATTTTTTTTATAACTTTTTCAAATCAACTAGGATTTTCATCAAACTATACAGCTATCTTAGTAATATATTGATCTTACTAAATCATAGGTCATTATGTAGTTTGGTGTATTGCTGTCAAATTTAAGGATTAAATTAATCTTGGTCCAAAAAGCTTGAATTTGCAGTTCGGACTATATTCAGATAGAACACTTTAAACCTTTTTATAACTTTTTCAAATCAACTTGGATTTTCATCAAACTATACAGCTATCTTGGTAACATATTGATCTTACTGAATCACAGGTCATTATGTAGTTTGGTGTATTGCTGTCAAATTTAATCTAGGTAAAAAAAGCTAGGATTTGCAATTTTGGACAAAATTCAGATAGTACTTAAATATCATATAAAAGAAGAACTATTGGCACTTTTTATATCTGTCGACAAAGTTTTTAGTCTCCATACACTGAAAACTATGACCCAAAAAGAATAAAATAGGATGCCGGTATGGAATAACCTTGAAAAAGGTCAATGTTGACACCCTATATTGATGAGTACAACACATATAGCAATTTGAAACTTAAAATCCTTCAGTCTAACACTACTGGACGAAAAAACAACTGTCCATACCAGTAACAGTCGTTCTAAGACTGATAATGTTTGTTAAAGTTGTAACAGTTATTAAATTTCACTGCTGCAGTTATTTTGTAACTGTCCCAACTTTAAAAGTGTTTGTCTATAACATAAATCGACTGCAACAACGCTAGAAATAACTGTCACAGTCATTAAAGGACTGATACAACTATTTCAAAGTTGTAACAGTTGATTTACAACTGTCCCAACTCGAAAAACGTTGTAACAGTCATAAAAATAAACTGATTAAACGCCTAAAAGGTTGTCACAGTCATAATAAGACTGCTGCAACCATTTGAAAGTTGTAACAGTTATTTAATAACTGTTCCAACACGAAAAACGTTGAAACAGTCATAAATAAACTGTTTAAACGCTGAAAAGTTTGTAACAGTAAAAAAAAATGATTGCTACATCCATTACATAGTCATAGCTAATTTATAAGTGTAGCAACTTCCAAACATTGATCGTCATTAAGACTTAAAACTCACAGATACAAAATTTCTGACAGTCAGGGATAGGTTAAATTATTTGTAAAACAATTTTACCGTGTGCAATCCACCGTGTGCAATACAAGGTTGTGACAAAGAGACACAACTATCACACCCATTTAATACATTAAATTTAGATACAAATTGATTTAAAAAAATAGTATTTTGAAATATTTGCCGCTGAACATTTTGGTATTCCCCGCTTATTTAGTGAATGTGCTAAATTTATATAATTATTTAACACTCCCTCGCCTCTCATTTCATCGAACAAAATCGGAACCAGCACTAGATACCTGCAATTTCACACAGGACGGTTTTATTCGCATTTAAAACTGGTTACAGATAAATCGAAAAAGGTTACCCAATATATTTGTAACCAAATGTATCTTTAACTGTATTACCAGTTGACCATTTTCAATATTATCTAATTAAAAATTTTTGATTTTTTTTAAATTAGTTAGGTGTGAAATCATTCATGCATACAAGGTTGTCTTCAATACCCGTAGTTTTACGAATCACATTACTTCATAATAACGGTCATATATACATGGTATACTGTAAACCTAGCGGGGAACTCCGAATATACACACTTGTCAAACTTATCCCCATATTAAACTTCTTAATTTTTTCCCCCCGAGGGCTTATTTCACACACTTATTTTGAGCTTTTATTTGGGGCTACATTTTTTTTTCTTGCAAAATTATAAATATTGCCGTATTAACCATTTTGATTTCTATACATATAAAAAAAATCAAAGCTATGATGAACATTTAACGCATGATCTTTTGCAGCTATGGAAAAACAAAAATACTCTTAAATCTATCTAAATTTAATTTATTTTACTGTATTTTATTTTTGAATAGTTCAATATTGACTCGACTTTGTACTGTATATTGTAACTTGTGGTCTATTTGAAGTTCAAATGTCCTTGATAAATAGCACTTCGGCATTCATTCATGATTGAGTGAGGTAAAAATATTATCACTCGAGATCATTCATATATTCACCGGATTTTTCTCAAACAATTTACCAAAAGTATTTATAAATAGATGGACGTACTGTACAATACCGACAAAATAACTAGCGCCAGTGAAAGTTGAAATGTTCAAAAACAAGAAAACTCGCATTGTTTCAGACAAGGAAATCAAATCTTCTTTTATTTATTCACATAACGATTTAGAACTTGTTGTATTCTTAAGACTCCTGTCTTGTTAAATTCTACAGACTGACATCAGATTCTCTGTTGTGGTTTCAGTTGATCAGATGTCGTACTATAAACCATGCTAACGTTTATCCAAAATATTTTCCAATTTCCATAATTTTTTAAATTCAATTTATTAAATCATATAAATGCTTGTCCAATATTGATATATATTATTCAACCAGTAAAGAAAACTTAACAATTTTACTAGATGTATGGGAAATTTTTAAATGGTCACATTTATAAATTAGGCAAATGGGTCCATTATTCTAATTATATTCATCTTCAATCAGTGACGAAAACAGCACGTTTGTATTACCAGCAGAACTTATTTGGGCGCCCCTTAGAAAAAAAAATCATTGATTAATTAAATCATATTTTTTTTTTTGACTCACTTTAATAGAAGGATGGACTCAAAATAACTTAAGTATTCTGGCCCTGGTCTGAGTGAAAATATATAATCTGGCTGCCTATATGTTGGAAATTAATATTCTGACCTTATCAAATTTGCCAATTTAGTTACTAACTTCTATGTCATTGGGTTTTCGGTGAAAAATTGTCTAATTTGTAAACAAGTACAACATCATTTTGTTTATTAATTAATGATCTTATTAAAAAAATTGCAGTTCTATTTAACATTGTTGTGTCGATATTTTGAGCAATTATGATTTCAGCCGTGTATCACCATCAATGATCACTTGTTCTCCAATGGATGAATCTGTCATAATGTTTTCAGTGTTTAGACCTATAGATATATGTTGACCTCTAGATTGTTATTTAGTTGTTGTTGGTTTGATGTCATATAGTAGCAGTTTACTCAATTTCACCAGTTTATTATCATATGCTTTAGTCTATTTGTCATGTTTGTATTACATACTAGGCTTTTCACACCATGCTATATATATATATGTATAATGTACAAACATAGTCGATACATTAATTCTAATTGTACAGCCAAAAAAAAAAAAATGTCCAATTCTCATCCCTTTTTTGAAACCACTTTATGTATATTTTTTTTTTTCATTTCAGGTTGGTTTTTTTCTTTTGTTAGAAGCTTTTAAAATCATAGCAAATTAAAAACCCCAAAATATGCTTCCACACATAAATATTATAATTAAATTATAACAAACATGACAAACAGCTCACTAATCATACTTATAGTGCATAATACATGTATGCCTTTGTAATGCTTATTGTGTATATTAAAAATGATTCTAAACATCTTGGGATATATATTTAGAAGGCATTTATTCAAAAGCAGATAGAATGGATTTGTAGAAAAACATGAATAAGGGCAGAAGCCTCAGCCGTTAATATTGGATCACCTATAAGTCTTCGGTAAACCATAATACATTTGTCATCACTCATGTTTCAATGGGTCTGTAAACATGATAAAAATGGGAGACATCAGAAATGATCATCCAGGAACAATTTTTTCAAATTCTAAACATGCTTAACTGTAATTTTGAGGCCCTATATATCTTGCTGTTCGGTGTGAGACAAGGCTCTGTGTTGAAGACTGTACTTTGACCTATAATGGTTTACTTTTTCAAAATTATGAATTGGATGGAAAGTTGTCTCATTGGCAATCATACCACATCTTCTTACATCTATTAACTGACCCAATTTTATTGCCAACTGATTGTTTGTTGCTTTTGTATATAAATCGAACTTGGGTTTCTCATCTAAACTTGTTTACATTGTCATGATTGTGTTACATCATCCAATATGGCTAGGCCTGTTATAGGTTTTTCATTATCATGATTATGTGGTACTGATTTTGCTCATTGTTGAAGGATGTGCAGTTACTAACAATTACATCACTTGGTCTACAGTTGATGGTTGTCTCATTGAAAATCATACCACATCTCCTTATTCTGGTTATTGTACATTCATGACCATGATGACATTATACATGTTATACAAGACTACAATATTATCAAATGAATTATAACAATTGTTAATAGTTGTCCGACTTTTGTTAACAAAAAGCAGCTATAATCAACATGGTAGACATAATCAATGGTGATGTAAACAAGAGTGACTGTGCACACGCTGAAATGTCATATCTGCTTTGCCTACATGTAAAATTGAATTTATGTTGAATGTAAAAAATGTAATACATGTATGAAGGTTTTACTACATGTACAAGTATCACATAAACTTTCCATTTTCAAAGGTAATTGATAATGGAAAGTTTATGTGATACTTGTACATGTATGAAGGTTTTACTACATGTACAAGTATCACATAAACTTTCCATTATCAATTACCTTTGAAAATGAAGTCATGGTCAAATTAACCATGCCAGACAGATGATGTACACATTACAAACTGACATTCCATACCCAAAATTTAGTGGTTTATAGTATCTGTGAAATAGACTTAACATCCAAACCATGAAAACTAAACATTGCCCAATGAAACAAGAAAATGAGGTCGTGGTCAGATTTAAAACCTCCCAATCAAACATGTACAACTTACGAAAATATCCAATACGCCAAAAATAGTGATCCTATATATGTCATGCATGTACATGTACATGTAGTTTATAGCATCTGAGATACATAGGGAAATAGACCAAACCACAAAAACAAAACATTGTTCAATGAACCATGACATTTTCATTGAGGTCAAAGTCTGATGCAAGTCTTGAAGTAAGATATATCCACCTTACAATCATTTTATACACCAAATATAGTTGACCTACCATTCCTACTGCTTGTAGTATCTGAGAAACAAACTTGACAAAGTAACTGAAATAACCTTAATCACTGATCCATGAAATGAAGTCAAGGTCAGGTTAACCTTGGCTGACAGACAATGAGACATGTAGACCTTTCAAGATACCTATATATATATATACCATATAAATTTATCCAATTACTCATTATACATGTTATACATGTACATGTAAGACTAAGAGAGTATTTCACTGTATGACTGTTCAAACAGTAATATTTTTTTCAAACAGTCAGTGAACCATGAAAACAAGGTAAAGTTCAACGGACAAGTTGCTAACAGAAACTACATAACACAAAGAAGTATCCAGTTGTTTAAGCTTCTAAAATGTACCTAGTGAAGCTTTATACAAATAGGTTACACTGTAGCCCCTGCCAGATTGTAATACCTATTTCTTGCATACTTCAACTTTTGTTGCAGGCGGGACAATAAAATTATACTTTGAAGTACATGGTTTATTTGTTTAATATGCTTGGGCACTAATTTAGATTTTTATTTAATTCTAATTCAGACTTAAAGTACAGCAAGCAGTCATTTGACACTAAACAATTGTGATGGACTACGAGAGACCCTCATGGGTGGTTAAGGTCTTTTTACACACCCTGGTGGTAGTTAACAATTGCAATGCCAACATAAACTTCAGATGCGATATACATGCACTGTTTTGTAAATTTCACTGAGTCTGAAACTAGAAATTCACATTATCCAAATTGTTGATATATTAAAATGACTGATTATCCACTAAAGTATTCATGAATTCAGATATGATGCACTATTATTATTAATATTCACTGAAACTATGAATTTTCATTATTCCAAATGGCTATTTCAAATGAATAATTATCCAAGGTATTCATGGAATTCAGATACAATGTTTGATTGCACTATTAATATGCACTGAAACTATGAAATCTTGTTATTCCAAATTCATTATTGATATACCAAATGAATGATTATCATGATTATCCAAGTTATTCATGTTATTTACATGTAGTCATCCAGTACTGTGGTCCTCCTTTAATACAATTTGTAAGTTTCCTATTTGTACAATGCACAATTTTTTTCTTGTCCAATTTAATCCTAACATCACAAGTCATCATCATCATGGAATACTGCTGCAAGTGCTATTCATTATTTCCAAAAACAATAAATAACTAGCACAAAAAAATGAATTAATCCACTGTTTCACAATTTGCAGCTATAAGAGTGACTCAGTGACATCTATATTTCCTATGCATCAAAGTGCACATGTAGCAGGCTTCATATTCTAAGTGGGAATCATGCTCAAGCCAATATGAATCTACAAAAAAAATATACATTGAGACTAAAGAACAGTAAAATTTTAACTAACATAATACTATATACATTGTACGGTACTTAGAAGAAAGTCAATTACAATAACTGTATTAACCTAGATGAAAACTAGCAATCCTCATTTGATTGACAAAAAATTTCTAGGACTTATACAATTTTATTTTAAGTTCCAATTTTAAACAAGAAGAATAAATCTTTTTAGGGGGTCTAAATTCTATATATATATGGTGTTGTCTTTTTTCCTACATTAATAATTTTTTATGTGTGACTGTGTACTTTCATTGAAGGGTTACTGTCTTATTGAGCCTCACATCATACTTTATTTCATCAATTCTTTAAAGTCAGACATCATGGACATAGTTATTCCTCTCTAAAACACAACACATTATTGCTTTTGTTCATGTTAATATGAAATAGATTGATACTACAGAGAAAGTTTAAAGAATGAAAAATAATTAAATAAATAAATGCACTGTTACCATATAGATGCTATTGACTTTCCCTTTGTCAAGTGCATATATAATGAATAAACCTTTGTGATGTAAATGTAGAATCTTTGTCCTAAGGTTAATCAGGATAATATATATACAGTTCCAAGGCTTAACCCTCCCTGTTAATGTTTTAAATCCTTGAGTTTAATTTTACATCTTTTGTGTTACCCTGTATACTTTTTACTTATTACAGCCTGTATTAAATAATGCTTTGCAGCTCAGACAACATTTTCTTTATTTTATTTTAGTTATTTACCCAATTTTATTTTGATAAATCAATACTCAGATAACTTTTAAAATATGCATTTTTTGTATCCAAAATATTTATTTTGAAAAAATTATCAAAATTTTGAAGAGGACAATTATAATTTGTGAACATCATTATAAAATCATCTTCAATATATACCCATGACAGTTTAAAATTCCTCCCCAAGGCAATCATTAAAACTATTGTGTGTCTTAATCTATATATTAGCTATAGCATGTATATAAGAATTCCTGATTATTACCTATCCAGTGTTAACATCCTGATTATTACCTATTTTAATGTCACATTTGCATGGTCATGAATTCATGTTCAGTAAATACATATATTTTAATCATTTATTTTGAATTTGAATAAAAGGTATTTTTAAACTAAATTATTAGACATACAATGCAGATAACACAGTAAATTGTATGACAACTTACTAGATAATACAATATCTATAAAAATATATTGAGCTTCATAAAATACTTGAAAAAAGTTTATACCATGTTTAGATTAAAAAAAAATGCTTACAGATAGATTTTTTTGTTATGTTTTCCCCACATATTGAATCTTAAACATAAAATAATTATGTGGTAAGGCAAAAAATCTGCAGTCAGATGTGAATGCACATGATGAAAGATGTGGGATATATTTATATATCAATGATGCATCAACCCAACAGTAAGGCAACAATAAAGTAACCAAAACACAATTTAACACACAAATTTGACTCATGAATAGAAAGTCCTTTAATTATTTTAATGGTGGAATAAATAAAAAGACCCTTGAATGTTACTACTAGATATAAATGAATTTTGACTAACCATGCTACAGGGCACAATGGCACAATTTATATAAAAATTTCACATGAAAATATATAGTTTAGGTTCAAAGTATTTACAAATGTATAGTGATTTAATATTCTATGTTAAATCTAAAAAGAATATAATTATGATGCTAACTTTGCTCTTTTAATATGTTTTTTATTTCTTTTTAACTTAAAACCATGTACATGTAGCAATTAACATGATGAAATATTTATAGATATTTTAATCATTGTAATTATTCATTTTGAGAAAAGATGCAACAACCTCCACAACCCTTGTTCAATATGAATCTTAATGGCAACTGTTATGACTCTGTACATGGTTTCAGGAACATTAATTTAATAATATTGTTTTATTTTGATGATTAATGTTATTTTGAACCATCTAATACATATTCACTTTCAATGCCTAACATATTATCAAATTTATTCATGTTTTGTTGTCCATGATTTGGGAATTATTTAGAAATTGAATGAAAATGCATACTTGCTAAATAAGTCACTAAAATTAATAATTTTCATAAAATTTTATGGTCATATCATATGTTTTCGTACACCGTCATATTAATTTGTACTATGTATGTTTTTTCCATGGAAATTGTGACGTCACAATGCATTTTTAATAGAACGAAAACTATCAGCTGATAAAGCAAAACCATGTAAAGATTGGTTGGTTGTTGGTTATAAAAAGTCCAGTGACAAGTATTTCATGCAAATTTAAGACCAGAGAGTTAAAAATACATTTGTACATGTTTTATAGGTCCTGTTAAAGGCCATCCCACACAACAAAAGTTAACCAATGCCCTACATGTTAGAGTTTAACAGTAGGATGATGAAGATCAAGAGTAACCTTTTTTTATTCCCTTGACTTGTCACCCTTGGGGTGATGTATGCAAAGTAAATAAGGGATTAAATGATATACACATGATAAAAGGGGGAGGGGGAATGGTGTCATACATGAATTTCAATGATGCACAACTTTTCCAAGCCCAAATCCTAACTTTGTCTTGGAACATGCAACTATGCACGAGTGTGGTGATATAGATCGTCGATACACCTTATCGCTATTTGTCCGCCATTACTGGACATCACACAAGTTCCCGTAAAATTTTGACGTCATAATAGAAAATGTCTGACGCCACAATGGAAAAGTGATTGTTGTATGACATCAAAAGTTCGAGCGGGACAGATTCTCGGGTCAAGCGGGAATAGCGATAAGGTGTATTCATAGCCTGTATGTAGGAAGAACAAATCTTCAAAATCTTGGGTCCATGATTATTCGATAAACATGCTTTAAAATATTGTTCATTTCTACTCACTGATTGTAATTTCCAGCTCAGCTTATATTGTACATGTGGTCTAACATCTGTAGTTTCCTGTGTAAAATATAGTTTGCCGACCTGCAGGTCCAGTTTGCCGACAGGAAAATAAAGAGGGTAAATCGTTCACGGTGAAGAAATGTTTTCCGTTTTTAATGAAACTTGACAGATCAAATTAATTATTTTTTTCTATCATCGGAAATATCCCTCATGGAAAGTAATTCAAATTAAAACTGTTTTATTATGCTGTACAATATTGCTAACTTAGTCATATTCTTTAAATTTATTTCAGGTACACCGACGGTACATTTTCTATTCCTCAGAATTTATCAAAACTTTTTTCAAATATAAATTTGAATGAATTCATTAGCATCTTCTGCAATAATATTAAAACTCCATTTTTAAGCGAAGGCTTCTGGTATGTAAAACCAGTTATGAACGAATCTGAATAGATAAAATAAAAAGTAAAGATACCTAAAGGAATGTCAAACGCACATGTATGTCAAAAATGAACGGACAATGCTATGGCAAGAAACGGAAAACGACAAAAGACAAACAACGATCGCAAAATAAATAAATAAAAAACAAAACAAGTCAACAACTGCACAATAGATAATAATAGTATAAATTATGGGCTATTTCACAACTATATCAAATCTTGAGAGCCGGGTGAAACGTAAATTTTTTTTTACACTGAGTTGCTACCGTGACGCTAAAATATTTGTCGACTGCAACAACCTATGAAATGTTTGTTTTAAACATTTAACGACTGAGGCAAACGTTTAAAATTTGTAATAAACATTTTATGACTGTAACAACCTTTAAAAAGTTGTAACAAACATTTTACAACTGTCCCAACTCTAAAAACGTTGTAACAAACATTTTTTGACTGCATCAACGTCTGAAAAGTTGACACAAACACATTTCAACTGTCCCAACTTTTAAAAGGTTGGGACAAACATTATACAACTGCCACAACTTTTGGAAAGACTGTAATAAATGATATTTGACTGTGACAACCCCGTAAACCACTGCAACAGTCCTAAAATGACTGTTGATAACATTTTTTGATTTTCACAACCCATAAAAGTGTTGGGACAGACATTAATCAACTGTATCAGTTTCTTTGACAGTCATCTTCAGTCTTCCACAGACTAAGACAGTCGTACAACGACTGTTACTGGTATGGACAGTTGTTTTTTCGTCCAGTAGTGTAATGTCTAACAATCAATTTTGAGGTACAAAAAGTACTCAATTACCAAGCCGGTACAAGAATATCAATAAAAAGAAAGAAATATTGTCGCCTTTTATTGTTATCGACACAAATAAAAGTAACCGTAGACTTATACAGTGTCAAATTATCCATCCTAAGAATGAAATGTTTATACCGGCACAGAAGTATCATCAAAAAGAAAGAAATATTGTCGCCTTTTATTGTTATCGACACAAATAAAAGTAACCGTAGACTTATACAGTGTCAAATTATCCATCAAAAGAATAAAATGTTCATGCTGGCACACAAGTATCATCAAAAGGATAGATATTGGCACCATTTATAGATGCAGACAACAAATACAGCAACCTGAAACATTCATTTCTTCACTTTTGTGTCTGAGAATACATCTAAACTCATAAATATTATACAACATATGAAATATTGTCACTTTTAGTTGGTATCGACATAAATATCAGTAACCGTACACTTATAAATCTCTCAATTGTTGTCAAATTATGCATTCTTATAGTTGTCGACAAATGTTTTAGTAACCGTTGGTCCAAACCTGTGTAAAACTATCAATCTTCAGGTACCGAAAGGATAAAATGTTAATGCCGGTAAGTTATAACCAAGAAAATGGTCAATATTGGCACCCTATATTGCTGAATGCAACAATTATAGCACTTCAAAACATTTATTCTTTCACTTTAATGTCTGACAATCCATTTGAATGTATCAAATGTCCTCTATTACCTGGCCAGTACAAGAATATTATAACAAAGATGAAATAGTGTCGCTTTTAATTGTTTCGCGACATAAATATTAGTAACCGTACACTTATAAATCTCTCAATTTGTGTCAAACCATTCATTCTTAGATTCAAATAATGATGCCGGACCAGAAAAATCAGGAAGAAGGGAAGATATTGGCACCTTTTGTTGATACCGACAACAAATTTGTTATTTAAACTTGTTTTCATTCCCATTTAATGTCAAACAACCCATCAGGATGTATTTAAAAGTACTCAATTATAAGGCCAGTACCAGAATATCATTCAAAAGAAGAAATATTGGCTCTTTTTATTCTTGTCGACAAAAGTTTTAGTATAACCGTAGACTTACGAAGCGCTTAAATTTTGAAAAAATTTTCATCGCGAGGTACATAAAGAATAAAATTATTATGCCGGCAGAGAATATTCAAGGAAAAGGGTAAATATTGGCCCAAGATATTGATGAATACAACAAATATAGCAGCTTGACACTTAAACTCCTTCATGAAAGGCTATCATTTCTTAACATTTAGGTGGAGCACATTGGATCGTTGTACCACAGTTTCTGACACGTTTTCTTCGGCGACCTATAACTTTTGAATGCCCCGATACATTTTCAATATCAAGACACCAAAATGTGCGCAATTGAATTCCCTTTCCAAAACGCTAAACAGTTTATAAATCGGACGGTCAACAACAGAGATACGATTTTTTCAAAGTTTGCCCATAAGACTTAACAGATTATCTCCCCTGAATTTCAATATGCAAATTTTGGCATACCTTGTTGAGGAAATTGTTACAAAAAGACTACTATATATATTCATACGCCAGCCATATCACAACCTTAATATTCTACCTACACCCCAGGTGCCCCCCTCTATATGATACCTAACCCTAACCCTAACCCTAAACCCTAAACCCTAACCCTAACCCTAACCCCCACCCCCATTGAAAAAGTGCATACAGACTTTGAACGTTAATAACTCTGGCATTTCTCAACCAATTTGAAAGATCTTTGGCGTTTTGGAAAGTTCAGACAGGCCGCTATTTGTTCAATTTATTGTTTTGTCGTTCATATTAAAGCCCTTCTTTTCCTGTCAACCTGTAACATTGCAATCTGGTCATTTTCTGAGGCTCGTATCTTTGCCATTTCTCAAGCAATCGAAAAAGCATCTAAGTAAATAAGACTCGTTTTTTCAAGCTCTTTCAGGATAACCTCAGGTCGGAGACTTCATTCCTGTAAAAAAAAAGTTGGGTTAAAAAATCCTCCAAATTCTTTGAAAGATTTGCAATTTTTCCACAAGAATAACGAATACTGTGTCATTTTAATACCTTAAAGCTGGAACTTTTTTGTATACATAAGCTGACAAAATGCGCCAGCTATTGGTGTATATAAGACGTGTATATCTAGCGGGGTTATTGCGTATCAATATGAAACGTGTTTGAACAAAATCATTAATAGACGAAATACGTCAGCTATTTCACACGGTCCAAAAGAGTTTTTCATGGTTTCTCATACTCAGAATTAGGTGTGTGAAATTTAAAGTGTGTGGTCCACTTGCAAAGAGAAAATCAATATAGTTAAAAAAAAAAAAAAAAAAAAAAATAATAATAATAAATATAATTTAACTCAAACACTCCAGCATGAGGCATAAAAATACTCATTTATCAGACCAGTACTTAAATATCATATAAAAGAAGAAATTTTGGCACTTTCTATATCTGTCGACAAAGTTTTCTGTCTCCGTAGACTGAAAACTATGAACCAAAAAGAATAAAATATGATGCCGGTATGGAATTACCAAGAAAAAGGTCAATGTTGGCACCCTATATTGATGAGTACAACACATATAGCAATTTGAAACTTAAAATCCTTCACTCTAATGTCTAAAAATCAATCTTGAGGTACAAAAAGTACTCAATTACCAAGCCGGTACAAGAATATCAATAAAAAGAAAGAAATATTGTCCCCTTTTATTGTTATAAATACAAATATAAGTAACCCTAAACTTATACAGCTCTCATTTTGTGTCAATTAATCCATTATTACAATAAAATGAGCATGCCGGTACAGAATAATCAGCAAAAATGGGTAGATATTGGCACCATTTATATATGCCGACAACAAAAACAGCAACCTGAAACGTTTATTTCTTCACTTTTGTGTCTGACAATCCATCTGAACCTTTAAATTATACTCAGACATTATTTTCTTAATAATTTAAGTTTAAGATAAAATGTACTCGTTTGAGACAAACAGTTTTGTATGAAAAGGGGCAGAATACGTCATTGGTTATTAATATGATGATTTGGTAGCAAATTACCATTTTTTTCTTTACTTTTCTAGGAATCAAATGTACTAACAACGGCAATAATTTACCGTTATTTTATACCGTCAAATAATTAACGCAGATTATCACTAACAGTGGTAATTATTGACAAGAAATCGGCAAAACCTGAATCGGTATTAGGAAAATCGAAATCATAACTAGATAATAATAATTAATATTATATCAAATTATAAATAATTATACTTATTATTAAATTGAAATAATAATCAATAAATATATTCAATAGTTTTCGTTTATATCTATTCTTGCTAAACTGGTTAATTTTCTGTTTTGAAGTATCCGAACACGAAGTGTCGTGAACTGATCGTTTTTTGTATCGTTTCTTATTATTGTTTTCCTCCATTATCTTTATACATGAACTTGTCGAACGAGATCTGTGAGATCAACAGGTCAATCACCTTGAAACATGGTAGGATGTTTTTTTAGAAAAATCTAGTTGTGTCTTACGTTTTCGTAATTTAAAAAAATAACTGCCATTCTCAAGATGACAATTGAATGCCACATGTCGAATTTACATTTACTTTGATAATTTTTAGGGGATTGGCAAACATTTTTTTTTTATAAATCAGGATTACAGCTGAAACAATTAGCTTTAAATGGGTGCCTGGATTATAAAAATCCGTTGAGAATTGAATAAGTTACAACAATTTAAAATGAATGGGGTAAAACAATTAAATTCCTTTTTTCTAGCACTACACGAAAAGGCAGATTTACAACAATTTGGGCAATCATGTAAATGTTTGACAAATGTAACTACTTTTCTGCCAGATATATTTGCGGACCTACTAATGTATATGTAAATGTATTATTCCTTTGGCATTATTTAGGACGTCCTCAAAGATATGCTAAAGATATTTATTTTATTTCCATAGCTTTATTCATATTCCAAAGTTATGTAAAGATAGGCCTTAGATTTACATGCACTTTCCAGGATAGGAGATATATGCAAAGTTTAAAATTTGCATAACTGTTTTACAGAGGTGTGGGCAGTTTTGAGAGACCGCGGTTTATAAAACATTTACAACCTATGTAAATGCTGTCAAATGTTTCTGTTATATTTGCACACGTTTCTCGATATCGTTCATGCATGTAAAGAAATGTATTTTATTTACTTAAACTTTCCAGTATTATAGTTATTTTGATAAATATTGATATTTGCAACATATCTTTACAGACGTATGCAAAGTTTTGAGAGACCGCGGTTTATAAAACATTTACAACCAATGTAAATGCTGTCAAATGTTTGTGTTATATTTGCAAACGTTTGTCGATATCGTTTATGTATGTAAAGAAGTGTATTTTATTTACTAATACTTTCCATTATCATAAATATTTTGATAAATATCGATATTTGCAACATATCTTTACAGACGTATGCAAAGTTTTGAGAGACCGCGGTTTATAAAACATTTATAGCCAAAGTAAATGCTGTCAAATGTTTGTGTTATATTTGCAAACGTTTGTTTTATTTTTGAAGCATTTTTTACAATGACTATTAATTTATGAACTAACCTCACATTTTGAATAGTCATCTGAATATATAGGCATTTGCATTGATAGATTCTTGCAGATTTGCAACTTGCATAATTAACTTATTACAAATTAATTAAATTATTAAGGTCACGTTTGGTACCCAAAGAACTAAAACTTCAATAGTAAAACCTGCATAGGTATTACAACATCGTGAACGGAGGAGTTGTATGTAAAATAAAAGATGTCGTATGATAGCTAATGGGACGAATACTTTTATCCGCCAGGGACCAAAGGAATTGATATTAACAGCTTCAACGATAAGCATGATGCGAATTAAAGATTGTAAAATCAGAAATGCGCCTAGATATATATATAGACACAGGGGCTTGTCACTTTTTTTGTTTTATTTTTTTATTGGAAAATATTCTTTAATATTCAACATATTTAGAGTTTTAAACACTTATCAATGCGATTTAACAATAACGGTAGTTTATGTATGTTGCCCCTCTTTCCTTATGTTTCGGCTGTATGGAAAGCAAGTACAATGATACATGTTTTAGAGTCGGCTGTTAAAGGACAAATGATACATGTAGTTATTTTTAAGACTTTGCGTAAAATGTGTATAAGAAAGAAGTGCAAGATATTCCATTATTCAAACACGAATCATACACATTTCCGCTAAAACTATAAGTCTAGACTTCGTCTTGTTGTACAGGGTACAATTGCCTTATATTTTTTAAAGATAGGTTTTCCATGATACGAGCCCCTATCAACATTAGTGTAATATGTATTTGTCGTTTACAAATCTTCTTGAATTATGTTAAAACAGATTACTTCGTCACATCCATTTTGTGACTTATATAACGTTCAATCTTGTTTCAATGTTTTAATTGAAGTGTGCAAAGTATATGTTAAATGCAATTATTGCAACAACAAAAAAAACCAAAAAACAACTTATTTGATCATGAAAGAAAAAAAAACTATTCCTGTCAAAGTACATATGAAAGCTGAAAATTTTTAGGATAAAATAGGCGGTAAATGAGATATCGAATGACTGATAGCTCGATAACTTATTTTAGTTTTGCGTATTTAAAAAAAAACACAATCAAATGACAACGGGAGCATTGTTTTAAGACAATTTATAAATCATAAAACAATGATAATTATTTGTGTCTTATTATATTGATGGATATTGATACTAGCGGTGGTCTTCTATTGATCTCTTCGGACCAGATCTTTCTGTAAAAGGTGATAATTATCACACTTAACTGCTGATAAACCCCGTTGATCGGAGGAAGGGCGACATCTCGTCGATGGAATGATATTATCTATCGATTTTGTATGATTTCATTGGTAAATTGTGTGTCAATTATGACACGTGACTCACTGGTTCTTTGTTTGTAATTTTTAACTTTCTTTCTCACACACAAGAAAGTTTTTGCAGAGGACGCTTCATGAAGCACACGGAGTTCAACATCTCGTGACTGGACTTAACGGATAAGGAAAACAAATATTACAAATATTCGTCAATAGATTTAATTTAACGTTTATATATGTGTGCAAACTAGCCGATTCTTTAAAAAAACATTCTCTCAAGATGTGTTTTGTGTCAAAAATTCTGTGGCAACTAATCTACCGATGTAGGAACATTTCTAGACTATTTCAGAAACTTGGACTTTTTATAAAAACTTGATTAATCGCTCGATAACCTTCCGAATGCTACCGATTTTAAATTTGATACTGAGGCCGCATATCTAGTATTGTTTAGGATTAATTTGTATATGTGTATTATTTCTACCAGTAACTAGAGGCATATATATA
The DNA here is from genome assembly GCF_021869535.1 of Mytilus californianus. Taxonomy (NCBI): domain Eukaryota; kingdom Metazoa; phylum Mollusca; class Bivalvia; order Mytilida; family Mytilidae; genus Mytilus; species Mytilus californianus. Next base: position 142,282,973 of record NW_026262581.1, on the reverse strand, counting down.
TTGTATATATGTCTCTGCAGTAACATATAATTATACATATTGTAGTATATGTCTCTTTTTAAAACAATAAATTCTATGTTTTATAAACAGAGTGAATTATGACTCGTGCAATTCCAGAAGTTTCAAAGAGATACTCGAAGGAAACAATCGTTTTATGTTATGCGAATGAACCATCATAACTTCCCGAGAATAGAAGATTTTGATGGATAAAGAAATTCACGCAGTACATCAAACAGAGAAGAGATCCAGAACCGATTTTGTAGACCCGATTTTTTTTTTTTTTATTAAAACGAAATTATTAAAATACATGTATAATAAACGATATTACCAATATGCCAAAACCAATCCCAAAGCAGCTATATTTGTCATATCATAGCTTGACCAGTAACGCTATGGCAATATTTGTCCATATAATCTGCACCTTTCAAATATATCAGCAAATTAAAAGCAAATATAACTATTTACCATACATTTCTAGCTGTCTTAAATATCTTTCTTTATAATATCTTTACATACATATTCAAAGTTACATATGCCCAATATATTTACACATACATTTCTAGCTGTCTGAAATATCTTTCTTTATCATTTCTTTGCATATGTATTCAAAGTTACATATGCCCAATATATTTACACATGTCATTGATATTATCATTTGACCACATTTCTTAATTAAACAAATTGTCTGCAAATCTATGTATTTACCATACATTTAGGAATATGTTCAAAGGCTTTTGATATGTTCTGATTTGACATACATTTCAGCCGACTATAAAGACTAACAAAAATATTCCTTTACAATACATTTGACAGGTCTCTGCAGATTAAAGGAAATGATGCTTTACACCCCTCTATAAAGTTCTCGTTTTGAATTGGTTTACATACTAGGCAAATGTAGATGCACCTTACACTTTATAACCCCTATAAAATTATTTGAATGATGATGCTTTGCTACCTAGACAAAGAAACACATTTGCGGATAAATTTACATCATAGAAAAATACATGACAAAGATTTCCATTTGCAGAGGTATACAAATACATAAGTTTGCGAAAGTTTTGAGATGGTCATAAATATATGCAAATTATAAACTTTAAAATGGTTTGATTAGGTGTTAATATATTTTATAAACCGCGGTCTCTCATAACCGCCCATAGGAGGATAAAGCACAAGAAATGTTGATATTTACTACATGTAAAGACAAGATAAACTAAATGCAGCGGTTTGTAAATATATGTAAATGTCGGTCTCTGAATACATTTACATAACATTTGCATACCTCTTCAAATCCGGGATTTCGTGTAGTGTAGCCCTTTATAAAAAACATCGTTTCCCTCCATATTTCACCCTTTTGATGCTGAGACTTTGAAGGGTTTACGTGCAAAGGTAGGTCCCTTAATTTTTTTGTAACTTCTTTATTCCTCGATAGATCTTTGTCCAATTTTTTTTTTAAATGTGTAGAAATTATTGGACTAATTTTTCAACTAAAGAATTCTTATGAGAAAATTTTGTTTTTTTCGTTATATCATTGAAACTGTCATTTTAATTATCCTTTTAAACGTATATGCGGTGACGTCACAATAGAGCTTCCCGCATAAGAGGAACCTTAGGGTTAATTCCATAAGTTGATAGGTGGTCTTTTACGATTCTACACGCCAAACGATGTTTAACATGTTTGATTCTATGTAAGAGTTTAGAATGTTCTATATTTAGTTTTTCCGTCCGTCCGTCCGGCCGGCCGTTTGTAAAAACAAATATAAGGTTATCTAAATTTACTGTAAGTTTCAACCGACATATAATTACCGCAGATTATATTGGAAAAGCGGTAATAATTGACATCAAAGCGGCAAAAGTCATCCGGTAGTACATTATCGTACTGTATACCGGTAACAAAATACCGCTCTTTTTTGCCTAACAACGGAATGCTTGAGCTGATTCTGTATTAGGAAATTCGTTTGCGTTTATATTTATTCTTGCTTAACTGTTATGTTATTAGTAATGTATTAATTTTTACCTGTGTTTAATCATTGATTTACTGAAGTGCTTGTAATTGTATATGTTTTATTGAATTCTATCATACGGCTTTAATCTACATACAAAACATTATTAACAAGTAGATCGCGGCCAGGAGCGGGCGCCTGTCATATCGGACCGAAAACATCACGGCTTATCACTCGAAAGTCAAAGCCGAAGAAAACTGGTATTAGGTTGATCACAGAAAAGTAGCAGTTTACAGCAGAAAACTGCGGAAAATAAAAAAAAGTCAAACAAAAAGTGAACTATATTACATATACATTTAAAAAAGAAAAGGAATAAAGGTCTTTTTTTGGTTTTGTCGGGCCTAGATTATAACAGATTTTACCTATTGATATTATAACCCATGAGAGATAGTAAAACACAAAAGGAAATGTAAATCACGTGAGAGATAGATAAGTTTTGCTTTAATATTTGCCAAAAAAAAATCAAAAACAAAAAAAAACAAAAAAATCAGCTTAAGTTAGTGTAAATCCATTGTGTTAAACCGGAGATTCTTTTATACATATTGACAATGCCACTCTGAAAAATCTAAATAATTATAAACAATTCACGAACGATAAAACGGGAGTCGTCTATTTATTTTCAAATTGAACGAATGTTTATATCATAGGATGGGGTAGATACTTTTGTCCACGTTTTATTCTTTTCCTGTTCTATTATGATTATGGAGAAGACAGTACGTTTCAGTGACACAGTAGAAATCTATTTATATGACAAAACACCTGCAACTAACACTATCACAGTAGAATATCAAGAAAGAAAAATTTCCTATGACATTTTGAAAATAACTATAGCTGTGATTTTGATCATTTGTGTTCTTGGGATTTCAATTGTGTTACTTTATACTATTTTCAAATAATTCGTTTGGAGTGTTTGATGCCTATTCTATAAAGTTGTAAGTATTGGCATACGGAGTGAATAGTACAGGTTATATATGTTTGTTAGAAAAATTCATAATAATAGAATATTCCACAGTTTTTTGGATGTCTCCGATGTGTCCGGACATAAAATGGATTGCTTGTAACGTATTATAAATTTTTGTTTATAGCTCTTCATATTTTAAATTAGCTTTGGATTTTCAAATATTTTGGCCTCGAGCATCACTGAAGAGACATTGATTGTCGAAATGCGCATCTGGTGCAGAAAAATTGGTACCGTTTATGTTATTATAACTGTTTTGTGACAGATTTGTTTTTGGTTTAAATTGCATTTATTATTTCATATAATAATTCATTGATTAGTTTGCCAAATATAAAGAAAACATTAAGGAAAATATAAATAAATACATGATTATTTCTTATTGATTATGCTTCAAACTTAAATCAGTTGAACAGTTATATCACCATAACACATTTATAATTTACAGTAACGATATAAACGCTCTCAATAATATAAAAGACTTATATTCGTTATATGTAAACTTATTAAAAATGTTTAAGTTGTGAATATTTGTCTATCATGTTTTATTAGATGACGTCACGATCACACAATTTTATGTCTATGAGCTGATAAACAAAACACCGTCAGCCAATCAGAGGACGTGTTACATCCAAAATTAAATTATTAAAAATTGGAAATTAAGAGTTAATTTAGTTATTTATTTTGTTAGTTGCAACGGATTGGGAAGAGAAATTGAAAAGAGAAGATAACGTAAGTAAAATTTTCATTTTTGTCATAAGTCCCTTGCCTGTGCATGGAGTTTATGGTGTGTTCAGTACTTTTTGTTAAAATAATATTCTGTATTCAGTATCAAGTATTTATAGTAGTTTCCGTTACTGGTCACCAATGCATAAATCCTCCATGTAGATAATGTCCAATTGTGTCTACACTGCAAATCCGTGGAAGCAAAGTTATGTTTCAGATGAATTTCTTCCTAATATCAATTTTTATTTCAAATTAATAAGATATGTGTTCTTTTTACACAAAAAGTCTTGTTATGAAATGTCCTGGGAATATACCTGACTTGAATTATTAATATAATATGCTTTTTACTATTTTATACTGGATTATTTTATACTAGATATTATTTTCTCCGACATTCTTTTGAATATTTCATACTACAAACAAGATGTAAACGTTTTTTATCAATGATTCAAGTTTAACAAAAATTGAATTTAATCTTTTAAGATAAAAAGTTTTGTGAGAAAAGACTACTAGAGGACAATCTACATCATTTGCTAATACTATTCAGATTTGGTAGTAGATTACCACTTATATCTTTACTTTTCTAGGACTGAAATGTACTAACATCGGTAATAATTTACCGTAAGTTCACACCCTCAAACAATTGCTGCAGATTATCTATTAAAAACGGTAATTATTGACATGAAATCGGTAAAATTGATCCGATAGTATGTACTCGTTGCTGGATTCAATCGTTTGCGTTTATATCTATTTTTGCTAAACTGATTATTTTTTTTTCTAAAAACCCCGAACACAAAGTGTTGCAGACTTATTGTTTTTACTTCGTTCTTATTAAGTCTTGCTTGACATGAAATGGGAAAAAATATTCCGATAGTATATACTCGTTGCTAGATTGAATACTCGAACGCACATACATTGGTAAAAACATACCTTAAATTAATGTCTAACTGCGGTAAAATGTTACCAAAAGCGGTATTATGAAATAATTCTTGCGTTTAAGAAAAAGACAAGTATGATGCACGTTTGTTGGTTTAAATTGCATTTATTATTTCATATAACTATTCATTGATTAGTTTGCCAAATATAAAAAAACATTAGGGAAAATATAAATAAATACATGATTATTTCTTATTGATCATGCTTCAAACTTAAATCAGTTAAACAGTTATATCACCATAACACATTTATAATTTACAGTAACGATATAAACGCTCTCAATAATATAAAGGACTAATATTCGTTATATGTAAACTTAAAAATGTTTAAGTTGTGAATATTTGCCTATCATGTTCTATTAGATGAATTTTGAAAGGTAGGTTTTACTAACAAAAGTAAATTTTACGAATTTGTCATTTCGATGGTAGAATTTGATGAGTGAAGACCGAAAAGAGGTATTTTCATTAGTTTATCATCACTCTTACTTCACATTCAATTTCAAAAGTCCTTTTGTTGAATGGCTAAATAATTGTTTTTATGTATAAAAAAAAAAACATCTTGGTATTTTCCTGATTGGATAAACACGTATTGGTCATAACTTCCGATAAACAATGTCGATTTTAATTATTCAACTTGTTTTGTAGGTACTATGAAAGTTTATTTTCAATTCGAAAACCAATTGCAATTTCAAAGAATAATTCATGACTTGACTAATTTTGGAATATTTAGTGTGGATAACACAAATGAAAGAATTTATAGTGAAGAAAACAGATTAATACAAATGATAAGACAATTGTTAATATTGTACAGATACAACCGTGTTCATGTTGTAAATATCCTTCAATAAAGGCCAAAAAGGTAAATTCAAAACTTGATAAGTTATTATACATTTTGTCTATTTTCAGTCAGAAACTATACAAATACCATAATTGTTTGTGTTCTATAGTTTAATATGATTTTTCTACGTTTCTTTCAATGGGTTTTCCTTGTGGTTTCATTAGCTTTCAAAATATATTGATGTTGTAAATTCGTATCTATTTCATTTACAAGAAGTTTCGGAATGTTTTCATTTTCAGTTTAAAGGTTTTGATAATCAAGCTGATTTTAATATTTCTGATATCCCTTGCTTATTTTTCTTTGTTAAGGAATGACTGTAATATTCTTTCTGTCTATGACGAAATAACATCAAAAATGTGGTGCACACTGAATAACCCGCGTAGCACCAGATTTTTAATGTTATTTCGAATATGCAGAAAAAATATTACAGTCATTTCTTATAATTTAATTCTGAATTCCATTTAAAATCAGAGTAAATCATGAAAAAATGTTGATGACGTCACGGTCACATGACAAAATTATGTCTATTAGGTAATAAACAAAACAACGTCCGCCAATCAGGAGACGCGTTACATCCAAAATTAAATTATTAAAGATTGGAAATTAAGAGTTAATTTAGTTATTTATTTTGTTAGTTGCAACGGAGTGGGAAGAGAAATTGAAAAAAAGGATAACGTAAGTAAAATTTTCATTTTTGTCATAAGTTCCTTGCCTGTGCATGGAGTTTTTTATGGTGTGTTCAGTACTTTTTGTTAAAATAATATTCTGTATTCAGTATCAATCATTTATAGTAGTTTCCGTTACTGGTCACCAATGCATAAATCCTCAATGTAGATAATGTCCAATTTTGTCTACACTGTAAATCCGTGGAAGCAAAGTTATGTTTCAGGTGAATTTCTTCCTAATATCAATTCTTATTTCAAATGAATAAGATATGTGTTTTTTTACACAAAAAACCTGTTATAAAATGTCCTGGGAATATACCTGACTTGAAATATCATTTTATTATTTGTATTCTTTTTTACAATTTTATACTGGATTATTTTATACTAGATATTATGTTCTCCGACATTCTTTTGAATATTTCCTACAACAAAAAAAGTATAAAAGTTTTTTTTTAATGATTCAAGTTTAACAAAAATTCAATTTAATCTTTTAAGATACAAAGTTTTGTAAGAAAAGACTACTAGGGGACAAATTACGTCATTTGCTAATACTATTCAGATTTGTTAGTAGATTACCACTTATATCTTTACTTTGCTAGGACTGAAATGTACTAACATTGGTAATAATTTATCGTAAGTTCACACCGTCAAAAAATTGCCGGAGATTATTTATTAAAAACGGTAGTTATTGACATGAAATCGGTAAAATTGATCCGATAGTATATACGTGTTGCTGGATTCAATCGTTTGCATTTATATCTATTTCTGCTAAACTTGTTAATGTTCTTTTCTACGAAGTGTTGCAGACTTATTGTTTTTACTTCGTTATAATTATGTCCTGCTGGACATGAAATCGGAAAATATAATCCGATATTATATAATCGTTGCTAGATTAAACACTCGAACGCACATACATTGGTAAAAATATACCTTAAATTAATGTCTAACTGCAGTAAAATTTTACCAAAAGCGGTATTATGAAATAATTCTTGCGGTTTTTTTTTTCTAAAAAGGAGACAAAATATGATTACATATTTGTAATGATTGTGAGCACTACAATACCGCCATTGAAATAATATATATATATATATATATATATTTCTTGTAGGATTATTGCAAAAGACAGTCGTGAATCTTTCGGGCTATGCTGAACGACGACTATATAAACCCAGCGGCATTTCCAAAACTGATTGAACATAAGGGCTTGCCACATATCGTATTTATAGCAAAACGAAATATAGATATCGATGAAGAAATCAGATTCAATTATGATGGAACAAAGGATGGCACATTTGAATGGAGGAAAAAAGAGAAGACAATGGAATGCAGGAATCAAGAAGAAATGTAAGTATAATAACATAATTTCATGCATTCTAGTTTAATACATTCTTACATACATACATAAATACCTACCTACCTACATGTTTTGAATAAAATATGTATTTCTATTCATATAGATTGGACCAAGAAAATATCAGCGGAAGATAATAGAAGATGCTATCGATAGCGAAACAGATCAAAATGGTTTTGAAATACAATATATTTCAGATGAAGTCGGTAAGCTATATTTTTTAATCTTTGTTATTTGAATGTTATTATCTTGTTCTAGGTGTAGTCCTTTTTTGAGAAATATTTAATTATTTTTTGCAAACTAGTTTTATTAGAGATAATGTATCACGATCGACCGTCATTCTTCGCATCACCGTCCCAACGTCCGTCCTTCATTGACTAATGGTCAAATCGTTGTGGTACATTTAAATTTTCTTCCATTACATCCTTGCTAACTCTCTGAAATTAGCATCCTGTTTGAAAAAGAACAAGAAGAAGTATAAGTATTAATTTTAGTGCAATCTGAATATACAAATAAATACAATAATCAGCCTGCCAAATAGGCTTATATATTATCGAAACAACATCTGATTCAAAAATTTAACAATACTTTTAGATATTTGGATGATATATTGGCTCTCAATAATGACGACTTCAGTGAGTATACTAAAGAAATTTATCCTGTTGAACTTACTTTGAATAAAGCTAATACTAACAATGACCACTGTCCTTTCCTCGATCTTGATATCTATATCATTAACTGGAAGCTTAATACATAACTTTATGATAAAAGAGATGATTTTTCATTTCCTATCGTTAATTATTCATTTTCAGATGGTGACGTTCCCTTGTCATCATCTTATGGTGTTTATATATCTCAACTTGTACGATTCGCTCGTGTATGTAACAACGTATTAGATTTTAGCGAGATAAATTTATGTATTACTGAAAAATTGTTACACCAGGGTTTTCGATATCATAAACTAGTCAAAACATTTACTAAATTTTATCATCGGTATAAGGACATCATTCGTAAATATAACTCAACATGCAGATATCTTATACGTTCGGGTATTTCACATCCAATCTTTTATGGTAATATTCTTTACAAAGCACAAAAATGTCAGTATTCACCTCAAAAGCTAACAAAACCTTTAAACAGACCTACTAAGAAGGTATATAGTTACGATACTGTTGTCAGGTCATTAAAGATTGCATATTTTGGCTTTAATATTAATTCACTTATAGGGTCTTTGCATCGGAATTAAACACATTTTTTCTAAAACCAGTTGTTGGCATGACACGGGTTATGTTCTTCTCATATATTTTTTGACGGTATAATACTACAGGAGGGAGTGTGCCTGATATTCATATGATGAAGACATAATCTTTTAATCAGTTTAATTGAGGTCTGGAGCTGGCATGTCAGTAACTGCTAGTAGTCTGTTGTTTTTTATGTATTATTGTCATTTTGTTTATTTTCTTTTGTTTCCTATTCTAACATCGGACTCGGACCTCTCTTATAATGAGTTTTACTGTACGAACTGTTGTGCGTTTGTTTTTTCTACATTGGCAAGAGGTATAGGGGGAGGGTTGAGGTCTCAAAAAACATGTTTAACCCCGCCGCATTTTTGCGCCTGTCCCAAGTCAGGAGCCTCAGGCCTTTGTTAGTCTTGTATCATTTTTCATTTTAGTTTCCTGTGTATAATTTGGAGTTTAGTATGACGTTCATTATCACTGAACTAGTATACATATTTATTTAGGGGCCAGCTGAAGGACGCCTTCGGGTGCGGGAGTTTCTCGCTGCATTGAAGACTCATTGGTGGCCTTCGGCTGTTGTCTGCTCTATAGTCGGGTTGTTGTCTCTTTGACACATTCCCCATTTCCATTCTCAATTTTATTATTATGCTCTTTCTGATATTGATATTGTTCTGAATCATGAAAATGGTTTTGGAAATTAACATTTAGATATGTTACTAACATGAAAGAAAAATTTAATGCATTTAAGATATATGTCATCTTTGTAAAATGCACCTTTTTCAATTTAAGGACTAGTATATATATTTGCTCACAAAGATATTAGCTACCTTTTTTATTTCAGTAGTCGTTCATTCTAAATCTGAAGGAAATGAAATAATAATTTTTTTTAAAAACTGAACATAAAAATAATCTGCATCATCTAAAGACAGGAAATATTATTATAATTTGATTGAATTGGGCACGTAAAACATGATTAACCCCCCAATCTCCGTTGACAATGCTTGTAGCAGGTCAGAAAGTATATGGTTGCCCTCATTTTTCAATTGTTATAATACTCTTAGATATACCTGTCTTTCCTTTAATTTATAACTCTGGATGTTATCTGACTTTTATTGTAATATTTTCTATATTTAATTAATTTCCTTTAGGGAGAGGTTTAATTGCAAGAAAGGCATTCGAAAAGGGAGATTTCCTGTGCGTGTACAGAGGAGAATTGTTTTGGAAAGAACCAGCAGAATGTGGACCCTATGATTTCCAGGGAAAACATAAAGGGAGAAGCTTTTGGTATGTTGAAGTCCAAAATGATCGCACGTCACTTTTAATATGTTTTATAATTTCAACAAGATTATATCAATTTTTTTCGTAAGGTTTTTTTTCATCCTTTTATTGATATCTGCCTTGGGTAAAAAATATATTTATTAATTTCTTAGGAAAAACATATTTGTAATGATTGTGAGCACTACAATACCGCCATTGAAATAATATATATATATATATATATATATTTCTTGTAGGATTATTGCAAAAGACAGTCGTGAATCTTTCGGGCTATGCTGAAAGACGACTATATAAACCCAGCGGCATTTCCAAAACTGATTGAACATAAGGGCTTGCACATATCGTATTTATAGCAAAACGAAATATAGATATCGACGAAGAAATCAGATTCAATTATGATGGAACAAAGGATGGCACATTTGAATGGAGGAAAAAAGAGAAGACAATGGAATGCAGGAATCAAGAAGAAATGTAAGTATAATAACATAATTTCATGCATTCTAGTTTAATATATTCTTACATACATACATAAATACCTACCTACCTACTTACTGGTTTTCTTCTTCTGTATCTATATCTTGTAGCTGATGATAATATAAACTGTTATATAGAGAAAGACCAGCTTGTAATTATATATAACAAAAATGTAAAATGCTGGAAATCTCAAAATAATGATTTTCTTCTGGCAATAGGTTTCTTCATTTTCAGTATCTGTAACTTTTTGAAGTATTGAAGAAAAATTCTTTTATAATCAATAGCTAAAATAAAATATGTTTCAATTATTTTATCTACTAGTCATAAAACATATTTTTTTCTTCTTCTTTTGATCTGTTTTCCCGGCTTCTTTTTTCTTCTCTTTAAATGGTTTCCGGCTTCTTCTTTTCAGTTGTTTAATAAAAAGCAAATCATAAAAACAATAACGGTATTAAAAAAGTATTAATTATCTAATAACCCTTATTGTTTCTAAAATATTTTTTTTTCTTTAACTTTATCTGTAAAAAAATAATAATAAATTAGTAAAATAGTCTTGAAGTAAATAGTAAAAAAAAATGATTTTTTGTATTTCCGGTACTTAAATAGATTTTTTAATTTAAGTTCCACAGATGCAAAAAAACATAATTTTTGAAGTCCTTCTTTCTTCTTTTTTTCAGTATTGTTGTTGTATATATAGGGTTAAAATAATCCAAACATAATCAAAATATTAAAGTGCTTTATCCCTACAGATATAGATTTTTTTTTCTTTTTGTCTTCTCTTGTCTTTTTTCTTTAGCCATAAATGGGTTTCTTTTTAGCTGATGTTAAATAATTTATTGCATGGCACTAAATAAATGGTTTTTTTTTTTCATAAATCGCCATCACTTAGTGCCAGTAATGAATTATCTACTGTTATCCTCTTCTTTTTATGATTTCTTCTTTTCTGTTTGTTCTTAGATGATAAAATATAATTTAATATATAACAACAAAAAATAAATAATATTTTGTTTGTATAACTAACTATTCTTTGGTACCAATAATAAATTACATATTGTTTGTTTTCTTCTTTCTTCTTTCTTCTTTCGTTCTAGTTGATAAAACATAATTTAATATAAGCCTTAAGATGAAGCTCATTCAATTTTATAATAGCATTCATATTAGGGCTTATACTAAAAAAATACTTTAGTTCTTTGTCTTCTTTTATCTTCTTCTTTGCTATTGATGAAAAATATTGAGAAGCATATATATGGATTTGGAAATATAGATATTCAAATAGTCTATATCTTCGCTTAAAATTAAATTTTCTTTATGTTACTGTACTCATCCTAAAATAACAAAATTACATTAATGACATAGGTTTCTTCTTTGTTTTATTTGTTGATAAAAATAATGTTATATATAGTACAAAAAAAGAAAGTAAAATAAAATTTATACTTATTTTCTTACATTGTACTATTAATAAAATTATACATGTTGGTTTTAGATTTTCTTTTTTTTTCTTCGTCTTCTTCTGTAATCTGGTGGTAAATATAGAAATATTTCTAAAATCACAAAAATGACGTAGAAAATAATTTTAATATACGTTTCATTTTTGTGATCATACAAATAAATAACTTTGGTATCTGTGAGAAGTTTAAAAAAAAAATATTTATAATCGAAACTACATATTTGAAAATATAGATGTTCAAAAAGTGCAACATCGGTGATAAATACATGTTTATGCCATAACTATCTACATTCTGAAATAAAATAAAAAAGTATGATTAACATTTGATTCTGTTATGTTGATTAATATAGGATATATTCAACAACAAAAAAACCCGTAAAAATAATATTTATTTACAGTGCATTATTGTTGTCAAAATTAGATTCTTCTTTAATGTAATCTATCTGTGTAATTTCTTTAAATCTTCTTTCTTCGTTATTCAGTTCTGTTGATTTATGAAATATATTTTAAAAAGCAAAAAAGTGCGTAAATCATTAATTATTTACGGTGCTTAATTGTTTTTAACTATTATATTTCTATTTACTGTAATCTTCTTTCTTCATGTTTTTTCTTAATTCTGTTATGTTGATTAATAAAAAATACATTCTAAAAAACAAAAAAGCTTTTAAATCAATTATTATTTAAAGTGCTTGAATGTTTAATAAAATTATATTTTCTTTTCCGTAATCTTCTTTCTTTCTTTTTTTCTTCCTCTTTTTCCTGTTATGTTGATTAATAAAAAAATATATCCTAAAAAAACAAAAATCCCGTAAAAATAATTATTATCTACAGGGCATTATTGTTTTTTTTAATTTTATTCTTCTTTAATGAAATCTTGCTGTGTAATTTTTTTAAATCTTCTTTCTTCTTTATTCTGTTCTGTTGATTAATGAAATATATTTTGAAAATCAAAAAAGCCAATAAATCAATAATTATTTACGGTGCTTAATTGTTTTCAAATATTATATTTCTTTTTACTGTGATCTTCTTTCTTTATGTTTCTTCTTTATTCTGTAATGTTGAATAATAACAAATATATAATCTAAAAAACAAAAAAAACCCGCAAAAATAATTATCATTTACAGTCATTATTGCTTTCAAAATTATATTCTTCTTTACTGTTATCTTTCTGTGTAATTTCTATAAATCTTCTTTCCTCTTAATTCTGTTCTGTTGATTAATACAATATATTTTAAAACACAAAAAAGCCTTTAAATCAATAATTATTAACGGTGCTTTATTGTTTTTTAAAAAAAATGTTTTCTTTACCCTAATCTTTATCTGTAAAACAAATACTTTTTATACTATAAATCGTTGATCTAAGATATCTTTTCCAACCAACAAAAAGGTGTACAGAAAAATAAGTATATCTATACGGCAAATTTTCCGGTTTAAAAAAAAATCTTTTTTTTTCTTCTTCTGTTAATTTTAGGTCCAAAATATATTTTTAGATAAAAAAGAAAGGAGTGCAGCATAAAATATATACCTATACTCCAATTTTCTGACTGAAAAATATGTTTTTCTTCGGTTTTCTTTTACTGTTTCTATTTTCAGCTGTTGATGAAAATAATAATGTTAAATATGTGTATTAACAAACTCACAAGTTAAAAACTACATGAGTGCATTAATGACCATAATTAGAAAAATATGTTTTTCTTCTTTTTCTTCTAGTAGTTGATGAAAATGATAAAAGTTATATATATATACCTACATGGAGTTATTTTCTTTCAGAACGACAGGTCATTCTTTTAAAGAATCAACCCAGACAATACCAAGTTTCTATGAAATGTGTTTAAAGGCATAAAATAATGTCTTGTGTGAGGTCATTTATTTCATGCTTAAAATGCAAACTATATTTTACTTAAACGTTTAATTCGGTTGATAGTTATCATGTGTTGTTGACAATTGAGGTTTACTTTTTAATTTTCAAAATCCTTTCATCCGTTCGTGTGTCGGATTTTGAAAATCTTATTTATGGAAATGATATGTTGACATATGGATATTTTTTCGTGTTCCATGTACGTGTATCCCGATTTCGTGCTCTCTTCATGCCAGTTCTTTTTTTACATATTTATATATCTTTCACTCTATCTAATGATAAATTGACCCAATATTCTTTTATTCTATAAAATAATACCCACGTACTTTAAATTGGGGAGGGGATATAATATTTTTAATCCTGATTCTGAGTTGTATAAAAAAAGTTGTATTAGTTTAAACATATTTATTTAGAGTGGATTGGGAAACAAGTTATTGCAACTTATCAATATTAATCCTTTTTCACTTTGCTGATGCGAGTGCTGCCTTGTAGCCTAGTATTACCATACAAAAGAGAGAAAACAGTTATCCAGAAAAGTTCATTTAAAACATTGTTGAAAAAATAATCTGTTTTTCCGCGATAAAAATGTCATTAAAAAAACAACTTAGCATTTCACTTTTACAAACAAAGTTGATACAATATTTTACTTACAAATTGGCTTGTATTTTTCATACACCGTAACAATTCATGTGTGTCTTGCTTCGTGCAGTTACAGTAATATTTCTTTTGTAATTTGACAATGATTTCTAAAGTTTATATCTAGATTAATTAGTGAGTGTTATTACACATTATAAAAGAGCCGTAGGCCGTAACGCATCAGAAAAGAATATCCCATTGTATTGTGGTCGGTAAAATAAGATGGAAATATTACAAATCTTTGCAGAAAATAATGTTTGTTGACGGTATATAAGTCAGATATCATATTTTAATGTTTTTCTTGTCATATAACCCACCTCGGGGTGTCAAGATTGCCCAAATAAAGACCCCCTTCGGTCGGTCTTTCATTTGACCAATCCTTACACCCCTCGGTGGGTTATACTTCAAGAAAAACCTTAAAATATGCAATATCTATAACATATGTAAAATTAATAGCCTCAAAAATTAATAATGCATTTGATTCTGTTAACTTACATAAAAACATTTATCTTTCTCTTCTTCTTCTGTTTTCTTTAGTTGGAGTAGATGATGAATAATTGAATTTATGTCACAAAAAATTTGTTAATAAACTAATAATTTACCATTCTTTTGTGCCATTAATAAATTATAATTTAATTTTTAGGTTTGATCTTCTTCTTTTAAGTTTCTTTTTTTATTCTAGTTGATAAAAATAATTTAGTTGAAACACCACTAAAAAGTAAATACAAATTTATAATTTACTTTGTTTGTTGTGCTTTATACTAAAGTTATTGATTCTTTGTCTTGTATCTTCTTCTGTAGTTATGCTGTAAAATTAATATTTATGATAGAAACTACATATTTTAAAAATATCATTATCAAAATATGCAATCCAAGTGATCGATAAATAATTTGTAATATTCCATCCGTAAACAAACAAAATATATTACAAGTGTAGCCTTTTTTTATTTGGCGCCAAAGTTTAGTTTATCATTACGTCATATAAAGAACAACGTCATCAACGTTTGTTTATTTTTAAAACTTGTTATCGAAAGTAAAAGACTACTTTTTTCTTGAATGAGTCAACATTCTAAAATGTAGAGCATTAAATTTGACATGTTTTACAAACAGAATTATTAAAATTGATTTTAAAAAACGAGCCAATTTTCAAAAAATATGGACCAACCTTTTTGTGATCGTCTTCGTCGAAATTTCAAAGCATAATGAATAAAGTATGGTGTGCTATCCCTTACATCAACCGATTAACTTTCTTGACTCACATCTAGAAATTGACAATGAGGGTCAGATGAAAACAAACCTTTACGACAAAAGAGATGATTTCAGCTTTCCAATTGTATACTTTCCATTTCTATGTAGCAACATTCCAGCAGCGCCTGCATACGGAGTATATATCTCCCAATTGATACGATATTCCCGGGCTTGTGTTTCCTATCATGATTTCCTCGATAGAGGATTGCTGCTCACAAGGAAGCTATTAAACCAAGAGTTCCAAATGGTGAAGTTGAAATCATCCCTTCGTAAATTTTACGGACGCCATCACGAGTTGGTTGACCGTTATGGAATAACCGTTTCACAGATGATATCGGATATGTTCCTTATGTCGTAACTACAATACCCTTTCCCTTTCACGAATGTGACTAACCGAATTAGACTATTTACCGGATTTGTAATTATATAAGCAACACGACGGGTGCCACATGTGGAGCAGGATCTGCTTACCCTTTCGGAGCACCTGCGATCACCCCCACTTTTTGGTGGGGTTCGTGTTGCTTAGTCTTCAGTTTTCTATGTTGTGTCATCTGTACTATTATTTGTCTGTTTGTCTTTTTATTTTTGGCCATGGCGTTGTCAGTTTGTTTTCGATCTATGAGTTTGACTGTCCCTCTGGTATCTTTCGTCCCTCTTTTGGAAAGATTTGTTTAATTTGATGGGGCTCCATCCCTTTTCTCTGTTAAATGTTATGTATTCAAAACATGCCTTTGGAGATTTATAGTGCAAACATGCATAACATTATACATACATATAATATACACTCATAAATAGGTTAATTGTTAGGATTAAGTTTAAGTTTACAAGTATGTATGTATGCATGTGCTAATAACTTTCATTTCATATCTAGTGAATCATTAGAATGTCAATCTTCTGGAGAGGAGTACCAGCCAAGAAGCGTAAGCGAAGAGTCAGAGACCCAAAGTGAAACCACTAGCATTTTCAAAAAAAGAAGAACAGAAAAATGGGTTTAAACAGTGCCCTCGATATTTTCAGAGCAATCTGTGCTTGCACCCACTGAAAGGGGGAGGCCATCAACGCGTGAACCCTTTCAGTGGGGAAGAACACAAAGACCGACAAAAAGGTTCAATACGAAAACAACAAATCAATGCCATGTGTGTGGTAAAAATCTTCAAAACTTAAACCGGCATCTATACGAAAAACATGGAATCAGCAAAAATAAAATAGACAAAGTACGGGATTCCCATGGGTACATCATGAAGATTTGTTCAAAGTGTGGGGAAGAAAGAACACGCCTAAGGGATCATCTAAAAAGAAAACACAAAATTTCGGATACTGGCGTGTTAGACAGTTTGGTGAAATTAGCAGAGCCAGTATCAGGGGAATACAAGGTGAGAAATCAATAGATTAAGGATAAGCGCTTGGCTCGGATATTTTGAGCAAAATGAAATACCTCAGATGATTGCCACAAATATCCGAATTCATCGAACAAGGGAGGAAATGGTGTTAATTGGGTAAAATAGAGGAAAATTGATTAATGTCGCAGTTTATCTTAAAATCGTGAGATTTGCTAATTTTATAAAAAGGCATTTTGTTTACATTGTTACTTAAAGACAAATATTGATTTATTTCACTTGACTGGGCGGAGTTTAACCCATTCGCTCATCATAGACCAGTCCATCTATAGACAGGTGTTTTGGGATAAACTCATCAATGAAGTGTCCAGTTATGGTCATTGATCCGGTTAAAATATGTAAACACTATATGTGTATTTGCAAAATAAATAATGAGACACAGCCGTTGATCTTTTTTTTTTGTAAAGAAAAGTTTAAAACATGTAATATTTGTCTCATTTTGAGATTTGTGGATATAAAAGTAAAACTATGACGACATCAGTTGCAAAATATGCATTGGTCTTTTATCTAAATAGTGTTGAAATACTTTTTAATCGTCCTTATATTCCGAATGCTTTTTTTTGGGGGGGAGGGGATGCACAGGAATAAGTTGCAAATAGAATTGATCATATTTAAGGAAGGAAAAATAGGGTCTACATATTTTGTTTTTTATATATATTTTTTTATAAATCACGTTTAAACTAAATCTCACAATCAGAAAAGTTTCTAACAGAATAATACAATAGCTGATATTTTAAAATATTCTGCTATAGCACAAATGAATGCTATAAATCTAAACTATTTTTTTCGTCCCATATAAACACTCAGTTCTTTTGTATATCTGTTTGGTGACACTGATAGGTGATTAGAAATCAGTAATAATTATAAAGGCAATCATCCTTATCACACACATCTTCGAATAGACTGTCCTTATGCAAATTGAAACGTAAGCTCCGCCCGATCAGTTGAAATAACATTGGTAATATGAACTAAACTTTTTCTTTGTTTTAGAATCAAGTTCAAAAAAAGAAACAAAGAATTCAGGTATGGTATAACTTTTTAGATATAATGCCGAAATAAAACAAAACTGGTTTTTATAACTACAGATAATATTCTTTAAGATATATATGTAAATTAAGTGATAATTATATTCCAACAGCAGCTTGCATTATATGATGGATTCAGTGTACAACAGTTGACTTTGTTAATTAGTTCACATTTCATAAGTTTGAAGATTTGATCTTGCGGAAGAATATGTTGAAAAAAATATGTTTTGGGTGTCCTTATATTCATATAAAAAGGAATCAACATTGAAATGAAAATATTTCTTCAAATAATGTATTAACATGCATTTCCAGACTTTGTAATCTTAAAAAAATTTAAAAAGTTAGTTTTCCAATTTTAAATTCCAGACAAAGAACATACAGAAAGACATTGGATTGGATTTAGAAAATGAAGGCAAAATAGCCTGTGATGTTCGTAAGTGACAATTAATTAAACTTTCACCAATTGATATTTTTCATATGATGGATTAAGTGTACAACATTTGACTTTGTTGTTTGTTCACATTATATAGGTTTGAAGATGTTGAACATTATATTGGGTTGTCCATATATCCAGAAAAAAGAAATCAACATTGAAATGTATATATTTCTTCAAATAATGCATTCACATGCGTTTCCAGACCATGCAATATGAAAAAAAAACTTAAATGAATTATTTTTCCAATTCTATATTTCAGGCACAGAAAGACATTGGATTGGATTTAGAAAATGAAGGCAAAATAATCTGTGATGTTCTTCAAGACGTAAGACTATCAAATAACTTTCTCCAATTGAAATTTTTCATATGATTAATTAAGTGTACAACAATTGATTAGTTCACATTATATAAGTTTAAAGATTTGATCTTGTGGTCATATATTTACCGAAACCTTACCTTAAGCATTGATAGTTGACGAACTATATATATTCAATTGAAGGTCAAACGAGACCAGGCAAATCCTGTGAGCGTTGTATTATAACGATATAAGTGTGAATTAAGAATAATTTCTCTAGCGGAAGAATATGTTGAAAATAATATTGGGTGTTCATATATCCATAAAAAAATGAATCAACATTGAAATGGGAATATTTCTTCAAATAATGTATACACATGCGTTTCCAGACTTTCTAATGAGTTATTTTTCAAATTTCAAATTTCAAATTCCAGACATTGATTTGGCGTTAGAAAATGATGTTATTCAAGACGTGAGTGACAATTAAAAACCTTTGACCAATTATTATCTATCATATGCTTTTCATTTCCTTTGATAAATTTGTAAGATATCATAATTAGAATACCGACACGACTGGATTTTATGTGAACGATTCTTTTTTATTTGTAAAAACACTCAAACGGTAGTTGATTTCAATTTTCTCTCCCTATGAAGGACTGACATGTACTTACATCGGTAAACAATAATCGTTATTCTATACCGTGAATCAATTATCGCAGATTATCTACTATCAGCGCTACATCCAGACAAGAAATCGAGAAAATTGATTTGGAAGTATAATACTTTAGCATATACCATTAAAAAATACCGTAGATTATTGTCTAACTGCGGTAAAATTTTACCTGAAGAGGTATTATGAAAACCTTTGGGTTTTATATATATTTTTGCTACATAAGGCCATTTTCTTTGTTTTCATATTTCCAAATGTTTATCCTTTGTTTAAACTGTTATTAACCCAAAGTACTGATGATTATATATGACGTTATTGCTGTATCATATTGCAATAATATAAAAAGAAAAACAGTTAATTTATTTATTTACACAGCCAGAATCCTGTACAGTTTTCATAAATTTTATCTATCTTTTTTTCCTTTTCCATGCTGAATGTTAATTGATTGTCTCTTCGTGCATACATTAGCATCTTTTGATATTGTGTTGTCTTGGACCATTGGCATAACTCACAGAAAATTTATTTGAGGTTTTGGTGTAATGAAGATAAATCTCGTGTCTTTGTTCAATATGAAAGATTAATATTTTCTGTTTTTTATAACAAGCCATTCTCTATTAATTTGACAGGAATCATCTGTGAAAGGCAAGAAAAAAATACACAGAGAAGGTTGGTGTTGGCTAATATAGAAATTTTTTTTTTTTGGGACAAACTAATTCAACTTCATTTTTAAAGATTATAACTGGTAAATTATATGCGTTGATATATATTGCTGATACTATTTATATAAATCTAAATTTCAATAGTGCCTTGAATGATTTTCTTTAGTTTTTTTTTCAGTTTTTGATCATGATTATCGATACAATGTTTTTTAACAACCTTACACTTTCAACATTTGAAATTTCAAAGTGGTATTTAATTTTAGATGCATGGCTGAAACTACTTAATGATTGGCTGGTGTCTGATCACGGCACGAAACAAAAAGATGCATACGAGCACTGCTCAAAAGTGCACAAGATCTGGACCATAGTCTCAGTAAATCCAGATCAAGAAATGCTAACCTGCACCACATTCTGGATTCGGAGAAGATTAAAAAAGTATGGTTTCCTCGAATGGCAGAGAGGCCACATGGAACGTTAAAAAGCTATTTATGCTCGTATAAATTGTTCATGGAGTGTATAACCTTTTACACCAACAACCTGATTTTAAAGGATAAATGCAACTCATGCAAACTGGAGGCCTCATCCATAACCAAGCAGCATATGACTGATGTTTCGCATACTGATAACGGTTGATAGTTGGTTAAAAGTATTTTTTTGGAATTACAGAATTTTTTTTCAGTTTCTATTAGTTTTTTTCTAATGCATGTTTTCATTATACTGCCTAAATATGTGTGAGCACTTGAGTTCCAAAATTCCATCTAATTCGACAAAACGTTTCAGTCCCTAAAATATGTGAGTTTTTTTTTACAGGAATTTTCTGACGTACTGTGTAATCTAATGTCTTTTTGTTGCCCACGGAGTATCGGATAAGTAAGGTTCCACTGTATACTCGTTTTACATATATATATATTCAATTTAGACTTGCAAATATATATATTGAAATTTTTATTTTCAGGTATAAAATCATCAGATGAGGCAATGTGTTTAAGGGTTGTACCTCTGGTTAAGGATACAGATACAGGGGTTTGTATAAATTAATAATTATATGAAAAAGAACAAACGAACCAAAGTAAACCAGAGAGCCGTGGTGTAGTGGTTAGGGCATCGGACTACTAACACAGAGGTTCCTGGTTCGATCTCCGTTCCGGGGAAAACATTTTAGGTACTGAATTTCGGCTCTCCCTTGACACAATTTGCGAGTATGGACGTGAGAACGATGATAGTCCGTCGAACGGGGACGATAAATGGCTGACCCGTGTTAAGAGAGAGCAATATATCTTGCACGTAAAAGACACCCTTGTAGATTTCGAAAAAGAGCAGGCTGATGCCGCTACAAGGCAGCACTCGCACCCGCAAAGTGGAAAAGGATTAATATAAATTGTAATACTTGTTTCCCAATCCACTATAAATAAATATGTTTAAATTAAAGTAAAGTTTGCTCTTTTTCTATTTCAATTTTATTGACCTTCTAATCCTTAGTAACAGCTTTTTCTCTTTTTTTTCTTATGAAAATGATGAACCACCTTTTTGATATAATTTTTAAACATTCGAATGAATGAATAGGAGTCTGTGTATCCTTCAATTCTTTTGCATTCAAGATTAACTAGAAGAAAGGGTTACGAAAGCTCAAAATGGATTCATTTTTAACATATTTTTTAGAGTTTGTTAGGTTATTTCCAATTTTTTTTTTTCCTTCAAAAAGATGCCTTCACAGTCATTTTTGCGAATTCTCAACCAATTTTAGTGAAACTTACATTTCCCAAGTCTGCTATTAATGGCGAACAAAATAGTATATAGTTTGTTAGGTTTATTTCCCTTTTTTTTTAAAAAGTGGTCTTTAATACTGTTTATTGTTTATGGTTTTCTTCAAAAAGATGCCTTCAAAATCCTTTTTTTATGAATTCTCAATCAATTTCAGTGAAACTTACATTTTTGAAGTCTGCTGTTAATGGCGAAAGAAATAATTTATAGTTTGTAAGGTTTATTTCCAATTTTTTTAAAAAGTGGTCTTTAATACTGTTTTTTTTTCAAAAAGATGCCTTCAAAAGTCATTTTTGCGAATTGTCAACTAATTTTAGTGAAACTTACATTTCCTAAGTTTGCTTTTAATGGCGAACAAAATAATATATAGTTCGTTAGATTTATTTCCAATTTTTTGAAAAGAGTGGTCTTTGATAATTATTTTGGTTTTTTCTTCCAAAAGATGCCTTCAAAAGCATTTTTTGCAAATTCTCAATGAATTTCAGTGAAACTTACATTTTTGAAATCTGCTATTAATGGCGAACAAAATAATATATAGTTTGTTAGGTTTATTTCCAATTTTTGGGAAAAAGTGGTCTTTGATAAAAAAAAATCTTTTCAAAAAGATGCCTTCAATCGAATTCTCAATAAATTGCAGTGAAACTTACTTTTATGAAGTCTGCTATTAATGGCGAACAAAAAATATATAGTTTATTACGTTTATTTTCAATTCTTTGTTTTTTGGAAAAAGTGGTCTTTAATACTGACTTTTTTTTTCTTCAAAAAATGCCTTCAAAAGCCTTGTTTGCGAATTCTCAACCAATTTCAGTCAAACATGTATTTTTTAAATCAGCTTTTGATTGCGAACAAAATGAAATATATAGTAATACAGTTTTTGACGGTTTATACTATTTTCAAAAAAAAAATGGATATTATTAACTATCTGACAGAATTATTTTAGGATAAGATATAAAACAATGACTTTTTTGGGGTTCAATTTTTTACATATTTTAGTGAAAATTATATTTTTTAAAATCTGCAACTACATGCCCATAGCACGTTTGATCTTTTTTGAGATAATCTTTCTTTTGGAATCCACAAATGATAGTTTAAGGTGAAATCTTCCCACACGATCATGTTTGTGCATGCTGTAAATACACATAACAGCTTTATTTTTAAAAATCACAATTTATGTTTTGTGTGACATTAAACTACACTTACAGACCCACAATAAGCAATTTAGGGAAAAAGTTTATCTTTGAAATGACCAAGATATTACAGTTTTCCCTTTCTGAAAGAAACACAATTACTTCTACTCAATAGAAAATTGTATTTAATCCTGTTCTTTAATTCAGGTGTTCTCGTACCCGTCCGCGTTCGGCATATATATTTGTGACGCCCCTTTAAAATGTGTCATTACAATGAGAACGAGTTGCACACCATGCCACCGAAAGCCAAGGTAGTACACAAGGTTTCGTTTAAAATGGTTAAACTATTTGAAACGCATCGTAGTACTGTTCAACCATAATTATTTAACAAAAATTATTAAAAGGACATTTTAAAGTCATTTTTCTTATTTTTCAACCAATTCCAGTAAGACTTACATATTTCAAATCTGCTATCAATTGCAAACAAAATAATGTATACTTTGTAAGGATGATTACCAAATGTATATATAATTAAAAAAAAAATGGTAATTTATACTGGTTTTTTTTTCTCCTTCAAAAAATGCCTTCAAAAGTATTTTTTGCGAATTTTCAACTACTTTTATTGAAACTTACATTTATGAAGTCTGCTGTTAATGGCGAACAAAATACTATATAGTTTGTTAGGTTTTTTTCCAATTTTTTTAAAAAAGTGGTCTTAAATACTGTTTTTTTTCTAAAAAAAAATGCCTTCAAAAGCCTTTTTTGCGAATTCTCAACCAATTTAACTGAAACTTGCATTTCCTAAGTCTGCTATTAATGGCGAACAAAGTAATATATAGTTTGTTAGGTGTTTTTTCCAATTTTTTGAAAAAAGTGGTCTTTGATAATTTTTTGGGTTTTTCCTTCAACAAGATGCCTTCACAAGCTCTTTTTGCGAATTCTCAACAAATTTCAGTGAAACTTACATTGATGAAGTCTGATCATAATGGCAAACAAACTTATATATAGTTTGTTAGGTTTATTTCCAATTTTTTGGAAAAGAAGTGGTCTTTAATACTGATTTTTTTTTTCTTCAAAAAGATGCATTCAAAAGCCTTTTGTTTCAGAATTCTCAACCAATTTCAGTGAAAATTACATTTTTGAAGTCTGCTATTAATTGCGAACAAAATAAAATATTGTTTGTTAGGTTTATTTCCAATTTTTTTTCCAAAAATATGCCTTCAAAAGCCATGTTTTCAAATTCTCAACCATTTTTTTTTTAAATATTGAACATGTGGGTTTTTTCAACTCAAACAAACGACCTTTCACCATTACAGAATACCTATAGCTGCACAGACTGTAACCAGGAGTTTAAAAGCCGGCAAGGTCTAAAGTGTCACCATTTCAGTAAGCACACGGAGATGCAGTTCCCATGCTTTCAATGTGACAAGGTCTTTCAAAGATATTCGTCCATGAAAAGACACGCAAAGATGCACGAGGTAAATGTTCAGTAGATACAGCACTGACACAATACTTTATTACATACATCTTACTGTTAATCTTGATACCTCTGTCAGGTGTCACCAAAGTTTCGTTTTCTATTCCAGATGCCAGCTGATGCAGCAGAACAAAAGAAGAAGAAAAGTGTCGGCCAAAAGTTCAGTTACGTATCAATGAAATGTTGTTTTTTTTTTTCTTTCTAACTTTGTTTCCTTTATTTATTAGTCTTGTTATTGTAGATAACTTGATTTTTTCAGATGTACAGATGCAATCAGTGTCCAAAGGTATATACCCACAGGGCCTCACTCTTTAATCACAAGAAGACTCACCAACAGCAGGAGGTAACCTGTACAGTATGTGAGAAGAAGTTGTCCAGACAGCAGAGACTTGATTCGCATATGGCAACACAACACAGGGGAGCAGAAAAGAAGACAAGAGAGGTAAGTTTTAATCAGTACCCATTCAAATAAATCAGTGAAATGCTAAACAAATAAAAATATGTATGCTGAGGGTTACGGTTAGGGATAGGGTAGGGTGAGGGTCAAACAAAATATGGATAACGACAGACATAATTACAATTTGATCAACTTGATGAAACATAATGAATATGAATGAAATTGGCTTTTTTTTTCTCTGATAAACATACAGGAAAAAAATGGACAAATGGAAGGAAATAGTCCGCAGACAAATCAATGGAAAACATGGAGTTACTTTCAGGCAATACATATTGCTAATTATAGGACACTTTAAATTAAAGAAGGACATTGAAACAAAGGATATGGATGCATTCTGGATTGTAGACTGCTGATCAAACGTAAGAAAAATTCTACATATTACCTTTTTTTCTTACACATCTAGATATGTATGTATGTATGTCTGTATGTATGTATGTAAACTGATTACATTATATTGTCACTTATAATAATAAGTATTAATGATGGATTTTCCAAGTCAAAATAGAAATGAAATTAATCATTATTGGCAGTTAATACAATACACAGTATTATTTTTTTTTCTAAATCCGACGTTCGCGGACAGGATTTTATTTTTTAAAGTCGAACACGATTTGTTATTGCCATTGCCAACAAATAAATGGGTTTTAATCGAACATTGAATAACTTGATAAACGTTTGCTTTGTTTAATTCAGAAAATGCATTGTTCATTGTATGTATGTATGTATATATTCTATAGAAACGAATTCCGTGTTCTTTTTATGTGTCAGTGCTTTTTATGTATACCAAAAATGCGTGTTTCAGGGTTACATTTTTCATTGAATGTAGAAAAAAAAACGAATAAAAAAGTTCATACAATACTTGTACATACACTAGTTGTCAGTTCATTGTTCATCGTATGGAGATATTGGTGTACCCATGACTCATTATTAAATGTTATCAAAGGTACCAAGTACCATCTGGTGTTAAGTGGCCGATTTATAAACTGTTTACCGTTTTGGAAAGGGGATTTAATTGCGAAATTGTTGATGACTTGATATTGAAAAGGAATGTGGCATTAATACTCCTTGGTACAACATTTTCAAGTGCGCCATGTGTAAATAGCAAGCTGTGTTCAGGAACAGGAATGCGAGTTTATTTTTTGATGACTTGTGACAGGTGTTAAAAAGGAATGATTTCCACCTTAACATAATCATATTTAATCAGCAGTTATTGGGTATAAAACGACGGTACTGACTTCAGTGTCAGGAATTGCTGCTACAACAATCCAATGTGCTCAACCTAAATATTTATGAAATGATAGACTTCCACGAAGGATTTTAAGTGTCAAGTTGCTATATTTGTTCTATTCATCAATTTATGGGTCAAATATTTACCTTCTCCTTGGATATGCCCTACCAGCATAATCATTTTATTCTTTATGTACCTCAGTATGATTTTTTTTCTTTCTAATATTAAGAGCTTTGAAATTTTACGGTTACTAACACTTTTGACGGCAAGAATTAAAATTGCCAATATTTATTCTTTTTAATATTCTGTTACTGGCGTTATAAGTGAGTACTTTTAAATACATCCTGATGGGTTATATTGTCATTAAAGGAAATGTAAACAAGTTTTAAATAACCACATTTGTTGTCGGTATCAACAAAAGGTGCCAATATCTTCCCTTCATTCTGATTTCTCTGGTCCGGCATCATTATTTAATTCTAAGAATGAACAGTGTTACACAAATTGAGAGATTTATAAGTTTACGGTTACTACTATTTATGTCGAAAACAATTAAACGCGACAATATTCCTTCTTTTCTTCAATATTCTTGTACTTGTCTGATAATGGAGGACATGTGATATCATAACCCATAATCTAGGTTTACCCATAACCCAGGTATACCCATAACCCATAACCTAGGCATACCCATAACGCATAACCTAGGTTTACCCATAACCCATTATCTAGGTATACCCATAAACCATAACCTAGATATTCCCATAACCCATAATCTAGGTATACCCATAACCCTGGTATACCCATAACCCTTAACCTAGGTATACCAATAACCCAGATGTACACATGACCCATTATCAAATGTTATCAAAGGTACCGGGCTTCAAATTTTTAATACTAACGATATATGAACAGGTGTTAAGTGATTTATACATCAAACACAAAAGTAGACAGATAATATGTATAGTGCATTCATTAAAAAGGTAGAGATATACTACATATACTGTACTTAGAAATTATTCAGAAAAAAATAAAAACACAAAAAAACCGCTTTTTCACTGAGGTCGGAAAGTGCGGCCCTACACTTAAGTGATACCAGAGAGGTCGCCGCCTCTGGACAATCCTCCAAGCATTTCAGTACAGTCAACTTGACGAACATATCTCTATTCAAACCCACTCTACATCTGTTTTAATATTGAAGTCTAAGTTACTTTCTGCATACTTCAATATTTTCATAGTACACACTCATGCGTACAAGCAAAAGGCGCGTCTTAAAAGGCTCATCTTTGTTTAAAGCCTATACCCTAACCTAACCCTAACCCTATTGTCACCCTATATTGCTGAATGCAACAAATATAGCACTTCAAAACCTTTATGTTTTTCACTTTTATGTCTGACAATCCATTTGAATGTATCAAATGTCCTCTATTATCAGGCCAATACAAGAGGATTATAACAAAGATGAAAAAGTGTCGCTTGTAATTGTTTCGCGACATAAATATTAGTAACCGTACACTTATAAATTTCTCAATTTGTGTAAAACTATTCATTCTTAGAATAGAATAATGATGCCGGACCAGAAAAATCAGGAAGAAGGGAAGATATTGGTACCTTTTGTTGATACCGACAACAAATTTTGTTATTTAAAACTTGTTTTCATTCCCTTTAATGTCAAACAACCCATCAGGATGTATTTAAAAGTACTCAATTATAAGTCAGTACCAGAATATCATTCAAAAGAAGAAATATTGGCACTTTTTATTTTTGTCGACAAAAGTTTGACACATAAGTCAGTACCGGTTTTCTTCAATAAACTTTAACTTTTGAATGCCCCAATTAATCAAAATCAAGGCATCAAAATGTGCGCAATTAAATTTCCTTTCCACAACACTAAACAGTTTTTAAATCGGACAATCAACCACAGAGCTACGATTTTTCAAAGTTTGCCAATACGCCGTAACAGATTATCTTCCCTGAATTGCAATATGCAAATTTTGTTATACCTTCTCGAGGAAATTGTTACAAAAAGCTTACTTTTTAAGCCATTCGGGAAATGTACAATATAAGCATATCGGCGCATGCGTACTTGAACTTTGGGATTTGGGGTTAGGGTTAGCCTGAACTTTTTTGTAACCCTAATCCCTATATTCATCCGCATGTCTATATAAGGTAAGAAACTTATCACACACCTTAACAATTTACCACTACGACCCATTATTATCTGAAATTCCTAATACCCTAATCCTAACCCTAACCCTATAAATCAAAAGTTTTAAGGTAGTTGTGAGCTATTAAAGCTATTTAATGTTGTTATAATGTTTAACTAATAAGTATTTGGCCTGAATAGTTATGTAGGAAAAAATGCTTAAACATTTTTGATTTGCTATGGTAATTTTACACCCTCCATTGCATTTTGAACCCCTTCCTCGTGAGCTCAGATGTTCGATTCTCAGTATCAATTCAGTCCTACAGTGTATCTTTCGCTCAGTTGTCAGTACTTCGGTAGTGGCATGGTTTATATCAAACCTTTCTAAAATTGGCCGTTTATAAACTTATAAATTATAATGAAACCAAGGTTTCAACCCACTGGTGAACTCTGGCTGACGGACCTTGCCAGCAACTCATAAACCAAATATCAAAACCCTCCACCAACCGATTATCAAAAGATATAGCCCTTTTTAAAGGTCGTTGAATAGGCCTTGCAATGATTTCTAACGAGATAACATACTTTTAAAGGTCAGACTTACCTATCATGGCCAAAAACAGGTGCCCTATACGTGTTATGCTACAGATCTACCAAAAGGATAATCTTGACCAACTTTCGACAACTCTTCCCCAGCCAACCATCTGTTTATCAAAAGTTAAATCTCATTTTAACGGTCTTCATACGTGCCTTGCCATGTATCTAGCCGGATACCATACATAGCAAGGCCGCACTAACCTACCTTATCAAACACAGGTACCCTATACGTGTTATACTACAGATTAACTGGCATGATTTACATACATTTTTCGACCTTGGAGGTTAATATCTGTCATTAAGTCTGGGTTTTTTACACATTCATGGGCGCGTTGTACAGATATTTTAAGTTTGATAATCCCGAACAACAACAGAGATATACATTAACCCTGACGCTCAGGCATACATAATTTACAGGTTGTTTATCAACTTTCAAGATGAATAGCCTTGTTCATATACTTTTGCTGTGATGTTGAACAAATAAAGGAAGCGATTTGTCAACGAACATATGATCGTGGGAATTGTCAGACGAATAATGAAGATATGAAGGTCAAAGATTTACAATAGAAGTGTATATTAAACAGTTCTAAGTCAAT
Source organism: Mytilus californianus (assembly GCF_021869535.1). Classification (NCBI taxonomy): domain Eukaryota; kingdom Metazoa; phylum Mollusca; class Bivalvia; order Mytilida; family Mytilidae; genus Mytilus; species Mytilus californianus. Next base: position 142,253,462 of record NW_026262581.1, on the reverse strand, counting down.
AACTATAATTCTGATCCCAACAATAATACTTATTCTGATCCTAACCTTAACCTTAAGAGGGGGCAATACCTTTTTCTGTTAACCTGTTTTGGGCTATTTAAAGGTGTTGTTAACAGTTATTTGAAATTTATAAAAACTGTTAACTGTTTTCAAACCACTGTCTGTTATCTGTTCTGTTAAAATTGGCAATGCTGTTAACTGTTTTATATGAAAATGGGATTCCTGTTATCTGTTACTTGACACTTAAAGTGTTCACTGTTTTTGACATAATTTATCTCTGTTAACGGTTTTTTTATAAGAATTTTCAAGATTCACACTAATCACATTAAATTGGCTGTTAATCTCTTTCTTTACGGTGATCCCTCAAAGGAGTAACATAAACAGCATATATGTAACTGTCTTTGGAGATCTCAATCTGATTAAAATCTGATGTTGTGATATGCTACACTCCGTTAGGGTGGAGAGAATGGTAACGAAAACTAACAGCTGATTTGAATGAGATTGTGAAGATCTTTAATAAAATTGAGAATGGAAACGGGGAATGTGTCAAAGAGACAACAACCCGACCAAAGAGCAGAAAACAGTCCAAGGCCACCAATGGGTCTTCAACACAGCGAGAAAATTCCGCACACGGAGGCAGGCTTCAGCTGGCACCTAAATAAAAATGTGTTCTAGTTCAGAGAAAATGGACGTCACATTAAACTCCAAAACATATAGATGAACCAAAATTTAAAAAAAAACCACACAAGACTAACAAAGGCCAGAGGTTCCTGACTTGGGACAGGTGAAAAAATGCGCGGGGTTAAACATGTTTTGTGAGATCTCAACCCTCCCGCTATACCTCTAGCCAATGTAGAATAATCAAACACATAGAAATACGCACAGTAAAACTCAGTTTAAAGGAAGTCCGAGTCCGTTGTCAGAATAGGTAACAGAAGAAAATAAGCAAAATGACAATGATAACAGAAATTAACAAAGGACTACTAGCAGTTGCTGACATGCCAGCTCCAGACCTCAATTAAACTGATTGAAAGATTATGTCTTCATAATACGAAAATCAACCACTATCCCTCCCGTTTGGGGTTTAGTATCATACCATCATAAAATATATGAGAAGAACATAACCCGTATCATGCCAACAACTGGTTTTAGAATACATGTGTTTATTTCTGATGCAAAGACCCTATCAGTGAATCAATATCAATTCCAAATCAAAGCATCGTCGATGTTGTGATCTAGCCATATTCATAGCTAGTCTGATATTCTTTCTGACCATACTTTTTTCAATATTTGTTTCTCTTTTCATTTCCAATCTTACTGTTAAATTTATATGTTATTGCCCACAGGTACGGAATTTCGCAATATTGGTGCAAATAATGATATATATATATTGATATTTCAATTTTAGACATGCAGATTTTTTTTTTATAAATATTTGCAATTTAATGGTATTGACATGAATGGAAAGGGAAATCGTCAAACAAGTAATATATTTTTTTATATGCCATAAATTATAACTGGCTTAATAATTTCCAGAAAAAGGCCTTGGAAATGCACTTTCTCAACAACAAAAAATAATAACTAATTTTTATCAAAATTGGTGTTCATTCTTCATCAATAAAAAATACATTTCCTGTATTCAAATTTAAATGTACAAATACCTAATACCGAGATATTTCCAATTACTGTTAAATGACAATATAATGGGATATAAATGTAGAACAAACAAATAAATATTATTGCAGAAAATGCTCAGGTAAGAGTTAAGCAATTTTGTTTATTGTTTCAACCAAATTTCTGATAATTGTAACTAATTAACTAGATCTTTGTTATTGACTTATGTCAGATGATAATGACACTGATTTTACAAGTGAAATAAAATTTGCTTGCATTTTTTATACATATTTTTATATTTTTTTCTTTTCTTTGAAAAAAAACCACGTCTGATTAATCATTCAGCTAGCTAGCAAAATTAACAGAATATTTTTTAATGTAGTGTAGATCAAAATAGTTAATACATTTGTAGGTTTACTATTGAGGTAAAGAATGTGTGTATTCAGCTAGGTGTGTAATAAGTTGTGCCTATTTGATTATGTAACAGGTCATGAGACATTAAATGTGGTAAATTACAAAGGTCTAGATGGCGTCAACTTAGGCAATATCCTTCATCATAAATTAGTTCAGTCGAAAATAACTCCTTATTTTAAAGATAGTCTGTACCAATAATTTCTTATACCTATACCAAACCAATTGCAACTAAAATTTTCAATTACAAACACGTTTTGCAGGATCTCAACATTGACGGCTTCAAGTCTAAACCTCCTGATTGCACCTGTGCTAGTTCCCAATTCACATATAATCCGACTGGCCACGTTATTACCGGAGACCTCAACATTGTCATTAACACTTCCCTGCGAAATTTGTTATCCAAAGGTCCGAAATATCGTGAGCCTAAATCCATCAATTGGAAATACAACATCAAAATACTGATGGATTCAGTCGAGGATTATGCCAGGCAATGGGCTAAACGCGAGAAAGAAGCCGTAGATACTCTTTCCTAATGGTTAAGGCTGTGAGGTCGTTGACACAAATCCGAATTAAGAAACTAAATAGGTCTTTCAATACCCACGCTACGTCAATTTTAAAGACCCAAATCTTGCAAAACACTTGTCCTACCTCCATGACAAATATGTTGTTGTCCCCATAGATAAAAACCCAAACAAAATCGTTTTTGTGTGTAAATATCATTACATAAAAGAGGGACGAAAGATACCATAGGGACAGTCAAACTCATAGATCGAAAACAAACTGACAACGCCATGGCCAAAATAAAAAGACAAACAGACAAATAATAATACAGATGACACAACATAGAAAACTAAAGTCTAAGCAACACGAACCCCACCAAAAACTGGGGGTGATCTCAGGTGCTCCGGAAGGGTAAGCAGATCCTGCTCCACATGTAGCACCCGTCGTGTTGCTTATGTTATTACAAATCCGGTAAATAGTCTAATTGGGTAGTTCACATTCGTGAAAAGGGAAGGGTATTGTAGTTACGACATAAGGAACATATCCGATATCATCTGTGAAACGGTTATTCCATAACGGTCAACCAACTCGTGATGGCGTCCGTAAAATTTACGAAGGGATGATTTCAACTTCACCATTTGGAACTCTTGGTTTAATAGCTTCCTTGTGAGCAGCAATCCTCTATCAAGGAAATCATGATAGGAAATACAAGCCCGGGAATAACGTTTCAATTGGGAGATATATACTCCGTATGCAGGCGCTGTTGGAATGTTGCTACATAGAAATGGAAAGTTCACAATTGGAAAGCTGAAATCATCTCTTTTGTCGTAAAGTTTTGTTTTCAACCGACCCTCATTGTCAATTTCTAGATGTAAGTCAAGATATGAGGCAGACTTAACTGTATCTGTGGTATCCTTTATCTCTAGTTCGATGGGATAGATTCGTTCAACATAGTCACCAAATTTTGTATTATTTAGTGAGAGAACATCATCTATATAGCGGAACGTAAAGTTAAAGGATATTGCTAACTTCTTATCTTTCTTCCTAAGAAGTTCCTGTATGAAGCCAGCCTCATAATAATAAAGAAACAAGTCGGCAAGAAGAGGGGCACAATTGGTTTCCATTGGAATTCCGACAGTCTGCTGAAAAACACGTCCTCCAAACGTAACAAATATGTTGTCAATAAAGATATCAAGCATCTTGATAATGTCAGTTTCAGTGAATTTTTTGTTTGAATCAGAGTGATTCTTTACAAAGTAGGATTTATCCCTCCCCAAGACAAGATACTTGTATCTACGTTCGCCATTCTTTTTAATGAAACTAAGTAATACCAACTCTTTCAATTTGTCTTTTAGTTTGGAATGGGGAATACTTGTGTAAAGTGTAGAAAAGTCAAATGTTTTAATACTATTGCAAGATGAGAGAGTCTTAGATTGTATGTACTCTAAACTGTTTGATAAATGAATTAGTTATTGACAATTCATTTGGAAACTCAATATATACCCTCACGACACTTACCAAAGGGGAAATCCTGGATAATCATAGGTCTGTTCTATGTTCCTTTGGAATTTCAACCAAAGATGAAGAACTGGATCTTCCATCACTGTATTGGATACCTTAACTATATAAGTGTCCTTATAAACAACGGTATATTGCTGGGTCTTCCAAGTGATCCACGAAACCTCTTTCTAAATTATTAACATCTATTTTATCAGCAGTCAAAGCCGGGCTCCAAAGTTATTGTGAAACTGCCTATTCTAGAGGTGGCGTGAATCAGATGTGGATACTTAAAAATTCCAAAGATCTTTTAGAGTACATACAATCTAAGACTCTCTCATCTTGCAATAGTATTAAAACATTTGACTTTTCTACACTTTACACAAGTATTCCCCATTCCAAACTAAAAGACAAATTGAAAGAGTTGGTATTACTTTGTTTCATTAAAAAGAATGGCGAACGTAGATACAAGTATCTTGTCTTGGATAGGGATAAATCCTTCTTTGTAAAGAATCACTCTGATTCAAACAAACAATTCTCTGAAACTGATATTATTAAGATGCTTAATTTCTTGATTGACAACATTTTTGTTACGATTGGAGGACGTGTTTTTCAACAGACTGTCGGAATTCCAATGGGAACCAATTGTGCCCCTCTTCTTGCCGACTTGTTTCTTTATTATTATGAGGCTGACTTCATACAGGAATTTCTTAGGAAGAAAGATAAGAAGTTAGCAATATCCTTTAACTTTACGTTCCGCTATATAGATGATGTTCTCTCACTAAATAATACAAAATTTGGTGACTATGTTGAACGAATCTATCCCATCGAACTAGAGATAAAGGATACTACAGATACAGTTAAGTCTGCCTCATATCTTGACTTACATCTAGAAATTGACAATGAGGGTCGGTTGAAAACAAAACTTTACGACAAAAGAGATGATTTCAACTTCCCAATTGTGAACTTTCCATTTCTATGTAGCAACATTCCAACAGCGCCTGCATACGGAGTATATATCTCCCAATTGAAACGATATTCCCGGGCTTGTATTTCCTATCATGATTTCCTTGATAGAGGATTGCTGCTCACAAGGAAGCTATTAAACCAAGAGTTCCAAATGGTGAAGTTGAAATCATCCCTTCGTAAATTTTACGGACGCCATCACGAGTTGGTTGACCGTTATGGAATAACCGTTTCACAGATGATATCGGATATGTTCCTTATGTCGTAACTACAATACCCTTCCCTTTTCACGAATGTGACCTACCGAATTAGACTTTTTACCGGATTTGTAATAACATAAGCAACACGACGGGTGCCACATGTGGAGCAGGATCTGCTTACCCTTCCGGAGCACCTGAGATCACCCCCAGTTTTTGGTGGGGTTCGTGTTGCTTAGTCTTTAGTTTTCTATGTTGTGTGAACTGTGCTATTGTTTGTCTGTTTGTCTTTTTATTTTTGGCCATGGCGTTGTCGCTTTGTTTTCGATCTGTGAGTTTGACTGTCCCTCTGGTATCTTTCGTCCCTCTTTTAATGACCCGACAACAGTATCGTAACTATATCCCTTCTGAATAAGTCTGTTTATAGGTTTGGTTAGCTTTTGAGGTGAATGACGAAATATTTGTGCTTTTTATAGAATATTACCATCAAAGATTGGATGTGAAATACCTGAACTTATAAGATGTTTACACGTTGATTTATATTTACGAATAATGTCCTTGTACCGATGATAAAATTTAGTAAATGTTTTGACAAGTTTGTGATATCGAAAACCCTGGTGTAATAATTTTTCTGTAATACAGCAATTTTTTTCATTAAAATCAAATACGTTGTTACATACACGAGCGAATCGAACAAATTGAGATATATAAACACCATAAGATGGTGACAAGGGAAAGTCACCATCTAAACATGGATAATTAACAATAGGAAATGAAAAATTATCTCTTTTATCGTAAATTTTGGTATTAAGCTTCCCGTTAAAGATATGGATATCAAGATTCAGGAAAGGGCAGTGTACATTGTTAGTATTAGCTTTATTTAAAGTCAGTTCAGCAGGATATTAATAAATATCTTTAGTGTACATACTGAGGTCGTCATTATTGAGAGCCAATATATCTTCCAAATATCTGAATGTGTTATTAAATTTTTGTTTCTGATGATATTTCGATGGATCTTTGCTGATTTAAGTCATAAATTGTAACACGCAACAATACAGAAATAGGTCCGCAATAAGTGGTGCACAGTTAGTCCCCATTGGAATTCCGATAACTTGACGATATAAGGAATATCCATAACGAACAAAAATATTATCTAGTAAAAATTTAAGTTTATTTCCGTCCCTATTTAATGTATCCCCACGTAATCAGGAATGGCTACTTCTGACCAGATGTTCTGACCAAGCTCAGCTCCCTGCTCAATCCCAAGATAAAAACAATGACAATGAGATTAAGATAATTGAGTGTTTGATAAGTTACATTGACCCAGAACACCTGAATAGAGTTGTGAAAAATATATACATGACTTCTGTATAAGTCTTATCAGGAAGCAATAACATAAGTCACCTTTGTAGATCTTTGTAGTTTTATATCTCAGGTAATCAAAGCACAAAGATGACAAACATAAGTCAACTGTATAAAAATACCTTGAGGTGTATCAATACAAGGCAAACAATACAGATTTTAAAAATACATAACTTTAAAATCAAATACAATCAACCCATTCTTTTCATTGGTCAGTGACTTCAGCTTCGTGTGGGTCTAGACAAAAAAGCATACATTGGCATGCTAGTTGCACCGGTCTGGGAAACATTATTTATGGTTATCACAATATTAACTCTATACTCAGTTAGACAATCAATATACAAAAATTTTGGAACATTTCAGGGAAACCCATGGATAAAGGCAAAACCGAGACAAGCAGACAGCATTTATAGGACAAACGGTGTACACAATACATTAAAAGTACATACAACACATGAACACAAACCTGATTAAAACTGGAGTGAACTCAGGTGTTTTGAAGGGTGAGCATTTCCTGCTTTTTGCGAGACACCCACCGTTTTATTTTGAAAATTACTCAAATACCTTAACATTGTTCGATTTTTCAATATGGTTATTAAGTGTTATTGAAGTTTTTACACCACTGTTATCTATTATTCAGTTAAAGTTGGTGTTAACTGTTATCAGCATTTTATATTTGTTGTTAACTGCTTTTGCCAAAATCGAGGTGTTGTTAACATGTTAACGGACCCCCTGTTTCCCCCCTCTAACTATAACCCTAACCAAACCTCACGGGTGCGCAGTCAACACAAGGGCAATTTAGATAACTAATTTGGCCAATGTTATCGTCAGAGTACCCTTCCTTAACCCTAACCCTAACCTCAAACAACTAACGCTAGCAACAACACTAACCTTAATCCGGTTCAAAATACCATAAAACACTCTTTATTGAGTCATTAAATTCCTTATTTGTCACTCTTCTATTTTCAGTTACAACAAATACATTAAGATCTATACTACCTGATTTTTAGTTTGGTTCTTTTGACAGTTACACCACTAGGGGAAGGAAAAGCACTTACAAACATGTTTAAACCTAACACATACTCACTGTGACTGTTGCAAGTTAGGGGCATGTAATAAAGTTGTTAGTTGCTATCAGTCATATTTTTTTTCTCCTGTTATTTTGACATAAATAGGATCAGTGGTATTCTTTGAATTGTTTCAGACTTTGTCAAGTTGACTCTTATAGCCGACATTATGGTAGACGTTTTACTCATCGTTGAAGGTCCTTTGACCAGTTGCTAACATCTACGTCCTTTGGACTCGGATTGACAGTTGTCTTATTCATATTGACAATCATACCACATCTCATTATTTTCATTTAGACTAAATGTACTTAGTTTTATCTAGACTAGTTGAATTACTATATTATACCACTTTTAGAAAAAGTCAGACTCTTTACAATCTTTCAAAACGATATTGTTTTATTCTTTAGATTTGACTGTTTTGATATAATAACGATAGCTTTGAAACGTTGCTGCTGGCTGTTCCAACTTGAGTTCTTAATAAGAAAAGTTTGTCATCCCTTAAAATGTTAGAGACTCTACCATTCTTTTTTTTATAATGTTTAAAGTTGGACAACCAAATTTAACCCTTTACCTTTCCACTGTAGTATGATGCTTTAGTTCAGCATCGTTATTGACTTTCAACGCGAGTAACATGATGAAAGAAACTAAAGGAAAATAAAGCACGAATTGTCCAACCTTGAGAAGCACCTAAGTAACCCTTTACCTTTCCACTATATCATGATGTTTTGGTTCTATATCATGAACGGTTTTCCACGAGAGTAACATGATGAAAGTCACCAATGGAGAAGGAAGCCTACCTTTGTGAATGTCCAGACTAACCCTTTACCTATCCACTATAGCATGATACATTGGTTCTGCATCATCATGGCTTTCCACGAGAGTAACATGATGAAAGTCACCAATGGAGAAGAAAGCAAGAGTTGTCAACCCTTGTGAAGCTCCATACTAACCCTTTACCTTTCCACTACAGCATGATGCATTGGTTCTGAATCATTAATGGCTTTCAACGCGAGTTACATGATGAAAGTTGCCAATGGAGAACGAATTACCATCCCTTTGAGAAGCACGAGATTTACCTTTTACCTTTCCACTATAGTATGATGCTTTGGTTCTGCATCATTAACGGCTTTTAACAGAAGTAACAAAATGAAAGTCATTAATGGATAAAGAAGCAGGAATTGCCCACCCCTAGTGAAGCTCTACTTTTACCCTTTATCTTTCCACTACAGCATGATGCTTTGGTTCCGACGCCTTTACGGTTGTTAATCAGTGTAACATAATGAAAGTCATTAATAGATAATAGATAAAAAAGCAGTAATTGCCCACTCTTGTTTAACACCAGAGTTTACCCTTTGTACTCTTTTTTAACTGCTGCGGCTTAATTGTTTAAAGCCTACGAAACACTTCATATCCTGCCTAGAGCAGACAAATTATTTTCTGGATGATTGACAGAGAAACAGACTGAGAGATTGGTAACAGGAGTGCGCACACTGAAATGTGTCGCCAGCTTTACGGACTATTATTGGTTTAATGTTGACAGTCTTAAAAATAAAGGTTTAAATACAAGTAACTCAACATTATCATTTATCGTATGACAGTAAGGTAAAGGTCAGAAATACCCTGGCAGACAGACATGTACACCTTTGATAGTATCAAAGCAAAGAAACAAACCAAACTGTAAAAACTTACCACATATCAATAAACCATGAAAATGAGGTCAAGGTCAAATAAAACATGTCAGACAGACATGTTCATCTTTCATTCATTCCAGGGACCAAATAAAGTTGACCTATTGCCTATGATATTTAAGAAACAGACTTAACCAAGCAAACTTAATATTGAATAATGAACCATGAAAATGACATACACCAACTATGATTGACCTATTGCTTACAGTATTTGCAAAAATCAAAACACAAAAACTTAACATGGACCAATGACCCATGAACATCAGGTAAAGATCTGATGAATCCTGCCAAACTGACATGTACCCCTTACAATCATTCACTAAACAACACATAGTTGACCTACTGCTTATAGTATCTGAGAAACAACCTAATCATGTAACTTTAACCTTGATCACTAATCCATGAAATGAAGTCAAGGTCAAGTGATCCCTGTCTGGATGAAAGGAACCCATATACCAAATCTAGATATCTTATTACTAATAATAAGTGAGAAATTCATACGACACAAGAGTGTACACGCTGAAATGTCTCGCCTACTTTACTGACCATAGATTTTATGTTGATGGTTCTTAATATAAAGTTTTATTACAAGTATCACATAAACTTAACATGAACAAAAAAAATGAGGTGAAGGTCAGATAAACCAAGCCAGAAATACATCTACACCTTAAAATCATTCCATACACGAAATAAAGTTGACCTATTGCTTATAGTTTACAAGAAACAGACTAAACCATGAAAACTTTATATTGAGCCAAGAACCATGAAATGTGGTCATGGTCAGATGAACCCTGTCAGACAGAAATGTACACCTTACAGTCATTCTATGCTTTAAATATAGTTGACCTATTGCACATTATATCTAAGAAACAAACTTAACCAGGAAAACTTAACATTTATTAATGAACCATGAAAATTAGGTCAAGGTCAGATGATAACTGCGAGACAGACATATACACCTAACAATCATTCCATACACCAAATATAGTTGACCTATTGCTCATAGTTTAAGAAAAACAGACAAAAACACAAAAACGTATCATTGAGCAATGAACCGTAAAAATGAGATTAAGGTCAAATAAAACCTGCCAGACTGACATGTACATTTTAATATTTTCATACACCAAATATATGACCTATTCCATACAGTATTTAAATCAAAGCACGAAAGCGCTGTAAAGGCAGTTAATTACAGGTTGTGTGTATTTTAAGTCCAGTTATATCATTATCTTGCATAGTACAGGTGGCTTTCAGTATTTAAGATTTAGAGTTCTCTAATGATATTGAATAAGTTTTATGAATGTCATATTCTGAGCACTATATGAAGGCGATTGTTCTCACTTGTTTATGAACTAGTGCATTATGTCCAGTTTGTACCTTTTTTATCTATGTTTATAGTCAAATTAGTTATCAAAGGTACCAGGATTATAATTTAATACGCCAGACGTGTGTTTCGTCTACATAAGACTCATCAGTGACGTTCAGATCAAAATAGTAACAAAGCCAAACAAGTACAAAGTTGAAGAGCATTGAGGACCCAAAATTACAAAAAGTTGTGCCAAATACGGCTAAGGTAATCTATTCCTTGGATAAGAAAATCCTTAGTTTTTTCATTGGCAATCATAACACATCTCCTTATTTATATAATGATCTATATTCAACGACCTCAGGTACAAAAAAAATGTATGTAACTAAACGAAAATGCTTGTTTTTTGCCCCTTTTTGGCCCCTAATTCCTAAAATTTGGAGGCAATTACCCCCAAAAATCAATCCCAGCATTCCCTTTGTGATATGGAACCTTGTGGTACAATGTCAGAGAGATCCATACACTTACACACAAGTTATGTCTGGAAGTTACAAAAATGCTTATTTTTGGCCCCTAATTCCTTAACTGTTGGTACCATAACCCCCAAAATCAATCCCCACTTTCCTTTTGTGGTATTGAACCTTATTTTAAAATTTCATTGAGATCCATTCACTTAAACTAAAGTTAGAGTGCGAAAACTAATGTGTCTTCGGACGACGACGACGACGCCAACGTCATACCAATATACGACCACAAAAATGTTTTTGCGGTCGTATAAAAAGGAGTTCTTAATTAAGAAATAAACTGATTCGCTGAGCAGAGCTGGATACACCCGCAGAGGTACTACCCTGAACAGCTGGGGCAAAAATGGACACAATATTCAAGCTTGATACAGGTCTGAATTTGGATTGTAATTAAATATTTGACATATTATAGTTTCTGAATAAATGTAGTCAATGAACTTGAAATCGGTTATATGAATTGAATTTATATTCAATTAAAGATTTCTTGCTGTTGTGCAATACACTGGGCTGTTGTGCAATACTTAATAAATCTGTTGCCAGACTATAAACAAATAAAGTTCAATTTCTTCTCAATGTCATATTTGAAATTGATGAAAATCAATAGGGAGATTACATCAATAGCTATAAATAATTCACCACGGTTTCATGTGAACTGCTTAAAGCATTTTTGAGTTGTTGTCCAAAGACTGGAAAATCCCCCCTTTTTTAATGAATAAAACCCCATAACTCAGAAATGTAAAATCTAAAATTTATAAAATTCTAAAGGGAGCTTACGGATTGATTATTTAGTCTTAGATGCAAGATTTTTTTATCAGTTGTTAGTGGCTTTGAACTAGCTGTCAGTAACTGCGAGTACTCTCAGATTTGTACTTAGTGTCTTTTTGTTGTTTGGATGTACAACTACCCGACCACGTCCACTTGTATTTGTATTTATCCATCTGATGAGTTTAGCCTCTTTCGACTGATTTTTATAGTTCTTTCTTATATTGTACTGTTACACCACTGTCCCAGGTTAGGGGAGGGTTGGGATCCCGCTAACATGTTTAAGCCCGCCACATTCTGTTTGTACATGTATGTGCCTGTCCCAAGTCAGGAGCCTATAAAAGTGTAATTCAGAGGTTGTCGTTTGTTTATGTGTTGCATATTTGTTATATTTGTTCATTTTTTTACATAAAATAGGCCGTTAGTTTTCTTGTTTGAATTGTTTTACATTGTCATTTCTGGGCCTTTTATAGCTGACTGTGCGGTATGGGCTTTGCTCATTGTTGAAGGCCGTACTGTGACCTATAGCTGTTAATTTCTGTGTCATTTGGTCTCTTGTGCATGTGTGGAGAGTTGTCTCATTGGCAATCATACCACATCTTCTTTTTTATATTTACATCAACAGATATAAAAAATTCACCAAAGTCAAGGTGAGACAACAAAACTTAGTTGTAAGATCTCTGAAATTTTTTACAGGGTACGAGTTTTTCTCATTGTTGGAGATTGTACGGTGACAGTAACACCTGTAACTGCTTAAACCCATTTCTTATGCACTTTAGTTTGATAAACTCACTGAATATCATACCACATCTCCTTATTTTTATATGCATTACAATTTACATGTGCATGTAATTGTAAATATATATATATCAGAACAAAATTCATTGCGTCACTTTTATTTATGCATCCTTTGGCACAATACAAGTTCTAAAATTACACAACATAAAACAACTAAATGTTATTTCAGATGAAAGTTTTGTTTCAGTTCCATTCATAGGATTTATTAGAATTTTGTATGTTTTGCCAAGTCCAATAATTCGCTCTATGTGACATAGAGACATAGTTGACTAAACCACCAGGTGTCGAACATTCAAGAATTTTCAGTGTTTCTGTTTTTATTTCATGAAAAGGTTGCCTGAGCTCTAGGAGCTTTAGGTTTTATCACGGGATATTCTGTGCTGTCAATAATAATCCAAGTCGTAGGAAACTTTAATTTGAAGTTGAATGGTGAAAAATACCTGACTAAACCACTAGATGGCCAAGTGTTAGCCTCACACCACTGTTTAGACATAAAAACAATCCATGTATACACAATATTCTTAACACTAGATTCAATCTAGAATCTAGACAGTTCAAAGTTGGTTGTATGATGCCTCAATTTCATCAAAGTCATAAAAAAACTGATTTTCAACTGACACCCTATCAATTTGAAAATATATGTATCTCAAACAATGTGCTGCTGGACCAAGTGTGGTCAAAACAAATAAAAATTTAGTATACAACTCTAAACCGGTATAAAAATGCATGGCTGTGTCACGTGTCTTCATTTCAAAATTCTCTGCTGAAAACATAGGCATTGATGGTGTTTGCGTAATTCCATCTGTGAAGCTCAACATTAGCTCGGCAGTTGGTGGTGGACAGTCATAAATCCTTTCTGCAGTATGAATGACTTCTTCAGGAAAACCAACTTTACAATCAAAACTTTCCTCTAGATTTCTACTACAATATTCATCAAGTTTAGTTCTTTTGTTTTCACAGGAAACTGCCCTGATTTTTCTTTTTGTGGACGATTCAGTCTCTTGCTTGGTCCAGGAAAATAGGCTGGGAATTGCAGTAGACTTAAGTCTCTGTATGGTGGGTTTGCGCCCTGAAAAAGGTTATAAAACATTAGTTTTTTTTATAATTAAATGAAATTCCATTAGCAATGTATACTTTGTACTACCTGGCGAAATATTAACTAGATTTATTCATTACAATCTGGATAAAACTATGTTTGCCTGATTCAAATGTATGTTATGTCAATCCAAAGGACAAACAATGAGAGACTTATGCAACAAACGTACATTGTTTGTACCTAAATAACTATAATATAGATGAGAGCATGTCATTGTTTTGTTCCTGTTAACATTGTCATTGATATTTTTCAAGAAAGTCTATGAGGCATAGCTTATGCATTCCTGTCATTACTACATTAGCATAATTACTGCTAAAATAATTCTCAGTATGATATACCTCTTGTAAGAAATCATTATAATTGTAGCAATCACCAAAAAATCTCAAACAGATCACATTGAATCGTAATCCAAAAAATTATGACGTCTTGAATTACCCACCCCCTTTTATTCTAAAACGATAATTGCGGTTGTAAACAGACTTTGGTTTATTCGCATGGCGATTACATATATAACTATATATTTCACAAGGAAAATAGAGTTTTACCATGAATAGTTTCCTGCACGTAGTCTTTTTCAGTAAAACGTGCCTTGCAAACAACAGCTGATTGAGATGGACTCCACGATATCATCGTGTTCTCGTCCAATCTGCGTATGGGCCATGGCGTTGGTCCAACTTTTCCTTCTTTTTAAGTCATTTGGAAATGCATTTCCTCCTCTTAAATGACATCCAGGTACACAACAACAAGTACTTGGCATCGTTAATTAAAAATATAACTGAAATAGTTGCACAGTGCAGAAACCGGAAGTAGAGGAACAGGATCCGCTACCACGGCGCCACCTATTCAGGAACGATAATTTGCTACTTTATATAACTGCGAAAATAACGTTAGACGGGTTCACGTGCATAAACAGAAATGCGCTTTAAATTGTATAATATAATTCATGTTCAGTCGACCTTTAATTATTATATCAACGACTGAAATGATTTATAAACATCTAGATTGCAGATAACACTCGAAATTAACCCGAGCTCTTTCCACACGGAATTTAAATAATTCTAGTTTGTCAATCGGTTGACTGCTTATAATGCAAAATACTAATATATCAAAAGTTTTTAAAACTAACAAAACACAATGATCGTTTCTCTATTTCCCAATGTAAATGAAATGAAACAAAAAACATTTTATATCGCAATAAGAAGAGGAGAGAATTCAACATTTCCGGATCTACTTGGAGTCTAATGACCCCCCACGTAGATAAGTTGGATATCGCGGAAGGAAGGATTAACCCGGCAACTAGAAAGGCATTAAAGCACTGCCTTTAAAAAAACCAAAACACAAAAACTAAACTTTAACCACTGAACCATGAAAATGAGGTCAAGGTCAGAAGACACCTGCCAGTTGGACATGTTCACCTTACAATCATTCCATACACCAAATATAGTAGACCTATTACTTTTAGTTTCTGAGATATGGACTTGACAACGAAAACTTAACTATGTTCACTGATCCATGAAATGAGGTCGAGGTCAAGTGAAAACTGTTTGACAGGCATGAGGACCTTGTAATGTACGCACACAGCATATATAGTTATCCAATTACTCATAATAAGAGAGAAATTAAGAATACTAAAAATCTTAACTTCTTTTTAATTAGTCACTGAACCACGAAAATGAGGTCAAGGACAATGGACATATGACAGCATAAGTCATCTATATACAAAGTATGAAGGATCCAGGTCTTTAACTTCTGAAATTTAAAGTTTTTAAGAAGTGTGTTAACGCTGCCGCCGCCGCCGGTTCATTATCCCTAGGTCTCGCTTTCTCCGATATGTCGCTTTCTGCGACAGAAGTCGCAAGCTCGATAAAAATCAAAGCTTCGTCGGTGCTGTGATCCAACCATTTTTTTTATACAGGTATTTTTTCTTTTTTTTATCTCATTTTCAATGTTTTTTCTTCTGTAAGACATTTACATAGAGACAACCATCACATCTTTGGATACTGATTTTAGCCCAAAATGTTAACTTGTGTATAAACATTTTTAACAGAGAAGAAACCAAAGGACTGAAAAAAAAACATAAAATACGAGGATTGAAATGTAAAACGTCATCATTTTCATTATTTCACTAAAAATTACCAGTATTATTTTCCTTTTAAAATCACCCCTTTCAGCTCATGAAATTCTCTTAAAAAAACGTGTACTTCTTTTAAGGTAGGACTGGGAAAGTTGTCAGCATAATTTCAAATCGTTGTGAACAAACAAACTAGCGGCTCTAAAGAGCCTGTGTCGCTCACCTTGGTCTATATGCATATTCAACAAATGCTACTCTCCAACATTGTAGGCGAGAATAGAAATCATGACAAAAATCTGTTTTGTTGATCTTGTATTACTGATCTTTTAGTCTGTTTAGTTTCTCTCTATCTTCTTAAGTTTTTGTTCAAAACACAAAAGAGGGTAAAAAAATCCTCATTAAAGGGAAATCACTCCTATGAAGAGTGACAGTCTACTAACTATATCGACAAAATTTAACTTTTTAATAGATCTTGCCTTGCTGATCATTTTTGTGATTTAAAGTGTTTATTTAAATCATATGAGGAATAACGGAAAAAAAATGTTTCTCTCTAAATATCATAGTTTTCATGTTAATAGGCAAAAATGATAAAAAATGGTAAAAATTTGTCATTATGGGCAATAACTCCTATAAGAATTTGTCTAACAGTTTTGACGTATATGGACAATTGGTAGAGTTCATTATTCTGAGCAGTTTTGCTCCTTTCAGATTTTCTCCTTTTATAACAGTTCAAAATATAAGACAAAACTTGCATTTTACCCCTATGTTCTATTTTTAGTCATGTCGGCCATGTTGGGTGGTAGTCGGGGTCATTTTTGTAAAAGTAAATGACGGACGATGACGGACGACGGCGCCAAGTGATGAGTAAAATTCACTAGGCCCTTTGGGCAAGGTGAGCTAAAAAGTGTAGGAATCAACTTTCATATCAATACACATCTTGTACCAAATTTTATTCAATAACTTACACAAGCATAAATTACTGATAAAAAACTTTCATAATTCTTATCAACTAATTAAATTTGATATATTACTTTTTCACATCATGTCATAAATAGTGATTTATTATAAATTTTGATTTACAAAGGAACTATGTGCAAGTGTTTATCTAAAATTAAGTAGCTCTTTGACCAATATTTTCTTAATTTAAAGGTAAATAACATGTCAAAAGTTGGCAGTAGATGATTAAAATGGTGTATAAAGTTTCTGCAAGTAAAATAAATTGCTTCGCCGAGCGCAAATGGATACGACCGAAGAGGTCCAACCCTGAACAGTTAGGGCAAAAATGGACACAATATTCGCGCTTGATACAGGTCTGAATTTGGATTGTAATTCAATATTTGAAACATAATAGGTTTCTGACACAGAATAACTGTAGTCAAAGAACTTAGAATTGGTTATATGATTTGAATTTATATTCAATTTTTTGCTTTTGTATAATACACTATGCTGTTGCGAATTGACCCCCCAAAGCCAATCCTAACCATCCCTTTGTGGTATGGAAACTTGTGGTATAATTACAGAGAGATCCATACACTGTTTAAAAAGTTATTGTCATGAAACTAGAAAAATGCTTATTTGGGCCCCTTTTTGGCCCCTAATTCCTAAACTATTGGGACCATAACCCCCAAAATCAATCCCAACTTTCCTTTTGTGGTTTTAAACCTTATATTTAAATTTCATAGATATCTATTCACTTAAACTAAAGTTATTGTGCGAAAACCAATGTGTCTTCGGACGACGACGACGACGACGCGAAAGTCATACAATATACGACCGCAAAATTTTTCGGTCGTATAAAAAAACACATAATTAGTTTCATGATAGATCTTCAATTAAGAATTCTGCACCATGAAAATGAGGTTAAGGACAATGGACAGACGGAAACTTTTGTAATCTGCATGGGTATCTGCATGCAAGATATGAAGAATCCAGGTATTTAACCATTTGAAAAATAAAGCTTTATTCAAATAGTTTAACCCCCCAGGATAGCAATCCCTATGTCTCTCATTCTTCGACTTTTGCTGCAGGCAAGACAAAATCAAAGTGCTTGTGAGCACTGAAGGGTAAAGAATGCTTTAATTTATCAGTGAGAAGTAAAATTAAACATTGCATTGTATAAAGCATTGCCTTTAGTTGATTAAACTACAGTTATGGACAAAGGAAGATAACTCCAATTTTAAAGATTACTTTAACAATGACATCATTGATATTTTGAGAACAGACAGATTCTTGCACCTTGCACAAGTTATGTAACTTTCTCAACAAGTATAAAATCATTTTGTAACTTGAATGTCAGAGCATATATTTCATTGATAAATTTCTGGATATGTTCATGGACAGCATGTATAGAATGTTATTGATCAATGCACTATATTTTGTGTTACCCGGATTTGTTTTTGCTTAATCGAATTATGACTATTGTACTTTGGTATACTACTGTTGCCTTTATTTATAAACATTAAGTCAGTACCATAGAGTTTTGATTGCATTTCATGCTATCTTTACCCCAAGAAATGATACTCCTGGCAGCTTTGTTGTACAAGGCATAATCAATGTTGTTCAGACACAATACCAAAAATATCAACAAAGTTTTGTCTTACAAAGATGTAGCCTTATCACCTATTTTTAATATTTTTTTCATTTCAGTCAATGTATTGGCATAAACAGTTTTGTAATTCTGTTATATGGATGAAATTTACTTGATTTTTTGTTGTTTTACTGTTATTAGGTCCTGGCACACAGTTATTGTCCTTTGATTTTCCCCTAGTCCCTATTGTGGACAGTGTGTAACTTGCAAATTTTGTTCATATACCTTTTATATTTATGTCTTTACATTTTATGCAAAAATAGTAAGTAAGGGTATGAAATTACATGTAAAAAAAATTTGGGGCATGAATATTTAGGTAAAGTAGTGATTTGGTCCAGTTTGAAAAGGTCAAAAATTAGTATGTCTGAAGCTGTCAAACTGAATTACTGACCCCCTTAACATAAAATTGTCCATATTTTAAGTTAGAGCCGATAGACTTTTCAATAATTTTGATTTAATTTGTGTTTTTTGTGTAAAAGAAATGCACTATGAAATAATTGTGTTTTGGGCCACATATATGAAAATAGAGCTATCTTAAAATTTGAACCACCACACAGACTGTTCTTAATGGGAGACTATTGAAACTTACTCAAAATCATTTTTTGGTCCTAATATAGTAAAACCCTTGGTGTCCAGAAGGCAACTCTTGAGATTCATCTCATTACAGATATATTGGTCCTAATATAGTTAAACCCATGGTGTACAGAATGCAACTCTTGAGATTCGTCTCATTATAGATACAGGAAAAACATCAGTTCTAACAGATAAAACTGCTGAACAGAAACACAAAAAGATAAAATTTTAAGAAAATTCTGATGTGTTCACAAAATTTTCCCTAAACATTTAAGCTATGTTTAAGCAAGTTGACTTTAAGCTTTACTTTTATCATTTTATTAATACTTGTCACAACTGTATGTTTTTACTCAAATACATTGATAAACCAATTAGTGCTAAAAGGCATGACAATCCCTAATTTGTCTGTCACTAGTTACAAATAATTCTAAAATATAATATTCCTTTTTTGCTGCCATGCAATAACTGTAAAGGCTATAAGACATCTCATTTCTGATAATTAATTCAAGTTGCTTTACAAGTTTAAGAAACCATCATCATTCAAATGAAGTTTAAAGAAAAAAGAGACTTTTAAATTCATGACTTAAATCCCAAAAAATTATTCTTCAGGCAAAAAACTTTTTTAAACTGTAGGCAGTTAACCAAACACCAAGGCAAACGTAATTATGAAAACTGTGGCAGTGTTGCTTCAATTTTTTTTTTAAGATTTGAAAGAACAAACATCAAAAATTCGTATATTGTACATTTATGTTCATTAAATGAATTGATTATTAAGGCAAATTAATTAATATTTCATCAAGGTTTAAAAAGCAACTCATATATCAATGTAAATGACCCCCATCTTCACCCCCAAGTGCATGATCTTACTCCATACCAAGTTTGGAATAAAATGACAGGTGATATTAAAACAGTTGGTCAAACATTCTCGGCTTTTCACTGCTTGAAAGATTTATAAGTTTTCTTTAAAATGAGCCATAAATGAAAATTATTATAGGCCCGGAAATAATTTAATAAATAATTAAAATAAATTCAATTAACCTAGACTCATTTTTTGCATCAACTTATAATAAACAAGAAATAATTGTAACAGGATGCCGTTACGAAGTCTCCCAAACAAAGCCCCATAGTTCGTCATTCCCATGGTCTCCTGACATTGGGCAAAGTCCAGTTCATATTGGTTTGGTCTAGTAAAGTGATATGCATATGTGACACCTAGGAGATTGACCCTGTATGTCATTCAAATCTTTTTGAAATGATGAACAGGAATAAATATGGTTTAGGTGTGGGTATCTCAACCATTTCCAAGTTCTATAACAGGAGGGGTTGGGGTGACCCCAGGGACTCCCCATATATTTCATTTGATTTGTTAGATTGTCCCATACATGAATACATATGGTTTAAGGGTGGGGATCT
This sequence comes from Mytilus californianus, assembly GCF_021869535.1. NCBI lineage: Eukaryota > Metazoa > Mollusca > Bivalvia > Mytilida > Mytilidae > Mytilus > Mytilus californianus. The sequence continues at coordinate 142,233,026 of NW_026262581.1, read as the reverse complement.
CGACCATTTCCAAGTTCTCAAAAAGGAGGGGGTGGGGTGACCCACCGAATATTTCATTTGATTTGTTATATTGTCCCATACATGAATATATATGGTTTAGGGGTGGGGATCTTGACTGATTACAAGTTCTCAAACAAAAGGGGGTGGGATGTCCCCATGGACTCCCCCTATGTTTCATTTGATTTGCTTTATTGTCCCATACATGAATATATATGGTTTAGGGGTGGGGATCTCGACCATTTCCATGATCTCAAACAGAAGGGGGTGGGGTGACCCGAGGAACTCCCCATATATTTCATTTGATATGTTATATTGTCCCATACATGAATATATATGGTTTAGGGGTGGGGATCTTGACTGTTTACAAGTTCTCAAACAGGAGGGGTGAGGTGTCCCCAGGGACTCCCCCTATATCTCATTTGATTTGTTTTATTGTCCCATACATGAATGTATATGGTTTAGGGATGGGGATCTCAACCATTTCCAAGTTCTCAAACAGGAGGGGTTGGGGTGACCCCAGGGACTCCCCATATATTTCATTTGATTTGTTACATTGTCCAATACATGAATATATATGGATTAGGGGTGGGGATCTCGACCGTTTTAAAGTTCTCAAACAGGAGGGGGTGGGGTGACCCGGGGGACTCACCTATATTTTATTTGATTTGTTTTATTGTCCCATACATGAATATATATGGTTTAGGGGTGGGGATCTCGACCATTTCCAAGTTCTCAAACAGGAGGGGGTGGGACGACACCGGGGACTCCCCCAAATTATTTTCATTTGATTTCTTTTATTGTCCCATAAAAGTACGTATATTTATTGTTTAGGGGTGGGGATCTTGACAGTTTACAAGATAAAAGTACATTTTCAAATTGAAGGGGGTTGGGATGACCCCCAGGGACTCATCCTATAGTTTGGTTGATTTTTTTTATTGTCCTGTTCTCATTACTGAAGACTGCATGTGTCTATCACTTACTGTTTTCGAGAAATAGTCATTTGAAAATTTAAAAAAATAAAATCCCATAGGGTTCTATAGTAAATCCCTCCCTTCTTCAGGCCTCTCCAAATACCCCTAAATAAACCCCATTGCACAAACAAAAGATTAATGGCTCCGCTAGACATGTTAGTCTAATATTTTATGAAACCCTAAGTAAATCTGACAAACGGTCAAAGTTGTCTTCTTAAGACGGTTTGAGTGGATTCGGTCCGACTTGTCTCGGGGACGAGTTGTCCACATTACTTAAAACATCCCATCAACACCGATATCCGCATCTGTTTCATGACCTCATTTCATTCATAAAATAACAACAACCTTATTTGGCAAGATAAGTAAAAAATTACCGCCCACTTATATAACTTTATTTCCTCTATCATAGAGATTTGTTGTAAATGAACAATATTCCTAAGCATTTTGCCATTTGGGAAATATAAATGACTTGTAATTACCTATTTTCGGCGATTAAATATTTCATACAATTGTTCTTTGATATCGTAGCCAAAAGCACAGGGGATAATAAACTACGTACGGATTTCTATTGAGCACTCCTTCCTATGTGCAACTTCAAAAGTTTTGGGTAGTTCGACGATCATTTAAGGTTTTTCTGGTCATATTTTTTGTATTCCAGAAATAAGAGTATTAAAAAAATGTCCAATTAGTTATAAATAACATAATTGCCAGCTAGATAATAACAATGGCACGTATTTCAGCATTTATTGGGTAGAACACAAATTTAGGGTGCTCGCATAAGGCAGCTTAACTGCCTAAAAATATTGCATTATTTAGGAACTGAACACATTTTTTTTCTAATACTTCTTGTTTTAAACTGCAAAAATCTCAAATTCAACATGGTCTTCTTTATTTCCATTAAAATAACCCATGTATGCATGTAATGATTAAGTATGAAAAACTGTGATCCTCCTTATGCATATTTGTTTAAAATGATGACATAAAATACAATAAAATACTACACAAGAAATGAGTGAGTTGGTTTTTTTCCTGGCCATGCTTCTTTGGCATATTTCTTCTTTCTAGGTTCTTTTGTACCTTCCTCCACCTGGAACACCACCTGTTGATTTGCATCTATTACAGGCAGAGGTGTAGGTTCTTCATCAATGTCAGGAGCAAGATTTGGTAAATGTATTCCCATTTTACTGGCTATACTTGCTGTAGTGTCACTAGATGGCAAATCACCATATAAATTAGGATTAGAATATGAAAAACTTTGTAGTCTTTTTGTTATATTGTCTGTCATTGAACCTGAAGATGATAATAAATTCCCATCTAATTTCTGTCGCTGTAAAAGAAAAAAAAAGGCTTTTTTTTTACACTGTCAAATCAAAATTTAAAGCAAGTTCTTTTTTTCAATAAACTAGAGACTCCGAAGAGTCTGACTAACTTATCTGGCAAAAAATTGCCATCTTTATTTTCTACTGATTAGTAAAATATTTGGGAAACACAAGAAAGGAGAAAATATGTTCTAATGCTGTTATGGGAGAGTAAAAAAATATTAGATTTAAAGAAGAAAAAAACATTTGTTTTCAGCTGTTCAATAGTTGCTGCTTTGAGGCATAGACATAAAAAAAAGAACACCCTGTCAAACCCTTAGAATATTCCAAGGAGCACATAAAAAGTCAATAAAACGTCTGGATTATGCACTCAATAGCTTTGGTTAAAGTTAAAATTTGGCTTCCAGTGATCCCTGTGATAACTAATTTTCATTCATGGACTACACATCTTTTGATTCTTAGACGTAAACCATGTTTGTTTAAAAAACTTCAAATGCACTACTGGCGGAATTTGGATCCTGATGGGGATGTTCCATATGGTTAACATATTCAAAAAAATCTTTATTATTGAAGAAATTTTACAATACCAAATCTGATGAATAATTTATTGGCTTGTCATGGTCTGATAAATTTTCAATCTATGTTGAGAGCTAAATTTCAAGTATCCCTTCCCTAACTTGGCTAAGAATTACCTTTGTGGGTATAACTGTAGTAGATACAAGATTTCTGAACCTGCCGACTGATGGATCAATATCCTCTAAAATAGAAAAAAAACAATCTAGTGCAATCCTTAGAATAATATTCTTTGTATAATAGAAAATATTTATCAACTTTGCTCCCAGTATAGTGCATTATACACTTTTGTTGGTCCTTTATTTTTCTTTGACAATCATTACAATTGTGTTGTCTAAGACTTTTGACAATCATTACAATGGTGAAGTCTAAGACTTTTGACAATCATTACAATCTTGTTGTCTAATTAAGACTTTTGACAATCATAACAATGGTGTTGTTTACGACTTCTGACAATCATTACAATGATGTTGTCTAAGACTTTTGGCAATCATTACAATAGTGTTGTCTAAGACTTTTGACAATCATTACAATTGTGTTGTCTTAGACTTTTGACAATCATTACTAAGGTGTTGTCTAAGACTTTTGACAATCATTACAATTGTGTTGTCTTAAGACTTTTGACAATCATTACAATGTTGTTGTCTAAGACTTTGGCAATCATTACAATGGTGTTGTCTAAGACTTTTGACAATCATTACAATTATGTTGTCTTTCACTTTTGACAATCATTACAATGGTGTTGTCTAAGACTTTTGACAATCATAACAATGTTGTTGTCTTAGACTTTTGACAATCATTACAATGTTGTTGACTTAGGTTTTTGACAATCATTACTATGGTGGTGTCTTAGACTTTTGACAATCATTACAATGTTGTTGTCTTAGACTCTTGACAATCATTACAATGTTGTTGTCTAAGACTTTTGACAATCATAACAATGTTGTTGTTTTATATTGTTGACAATCATTACTATGGTGTTGTCTATGACTTAGGATGATAATCATTACATTGTAGTTGTCTTATATTTTTGACAATCATTACTATGGTGTTGTCTTATATTTTTGACAATCATTACAATGGTGTTGTCTTAGACTCTGACAATCATTACTATGGTGTTGTCTTAGACTTTTGACAATCATTACATTGTTGTTGTCTTATATTTTTGACAATCATTACTATGGTGCTGTCTATGACTTAGGATGACAATCATTACTATGGTGCTGTCTATGACTTAGGATGACAATCATTACAATGGTGCTGTCTATGACTTAGGATGACAATCATTACAATGGTGCTGTCTATGACTTAGGATGACGATCATTACTATGGTGCTGTCTATGACTTAGGATGACAATCATTACAATGTTGTTATGTTAGACTTGGGATGATAATCATTACGATGTTGTTGTCTAAGACTTTTGACAATCATTACAATGTTATCGTCTACGACTTTTGACAATCATTACAATGTTGTTGTCTTAAGACTTTTGACAATCATTACAATGTTGTTGTCTAAGACTTTTGACAATCATTACAACTGTGTTGTTTTAAGACTTTTGACAATCATTACAATGTTGTTGTCAAGACTATTGACAATCATTACAATGTTGTTGTCAAGACTTTTGACAATTATTACAATGGTGTTTGTCTTTTGACAATCATTGTTGTTTAAGTTTCCTTTGTTTTCATATCTTATCATATATATAATACAGTTAACTATACAAACTATACAGCACTAGATGTACATTTCTCCAATTTACTTCTCTCCAGGGAAGCTAGCAGCCAAAATATATGAAAATCCAAAACCTTAACCAAGCGTTGAAGAGCTGATAAAATCAAATATGTTCTAAAGTATACCATACACAAGGAACCATCTAATAATGGACCTTTTTCTCTGTTACTTTTCACAATTTGAGGTTCAGATTTTCTTTAATTAACAGTCACAAAATTTCATTGCTTTTTTTCTAGGTGAATATTAAAAGTGGGACAATATGCTTTTGCAATTTTATTCACAGGTCTGAACAATTATTTAATTAAATAATAAAATTATGAAAATAAAAACTTTCAATTTAGATAAATTTTTAATAAATTTTTAATAAAAGAGATTATCTAAGGGAAATAGAAGAAGAATACCATGAACATGTTGAACAACTTTAAATCTTAGACACTTAAACATTTAACACCGACAACGCTTCACTGTCAGAGAGAAATTAACCATGAAAACATCTTTAGTTATTTTGATGATGATGATAATGGATGCCTGCTTAACGTCCAGCGGCAAATTAATATGTATATTCAGGACAAGAACATGTTAATGTAATATGAATAATAACCCTGCTTTGTATTAGACCGACATGCTGAGCTGGATTTTAACGTGCTAGTTCACAAGGTAACAGTCTGCAGGAAGACAAATCACTTTACCCAGATACATTATTCTGACTTGGAGCAGACCAGTGTTTGCTCTAACTCCTTCTGACTGGCCATGGTTCTAACCCACGACCTCCCGCACTCGAGGTGAACATACTTCAGTTACAGTGTAGTGCATGATATGTTGACAAGGACAGTATGCCTATCATTGTTACACTACATGATATGTTGACACTGGATGGAAGGGACAGTATGCCTATCATTGTTACACTGTATGATATGTTGACACTGGATGGAAGGGACAGTATGCCTATCATTGTTACACTGTATGATATGTTGACACTGGATGGAAGGGACAGTATGCCTATCATTGTTACACTACATGATATGTTGACACTGGATGGAAGGGACATTATGCATATCATTGTTACACTACATGATATGTTGACACTGGATGGAAGGGACAGTATGCCTATCATTGTTACACTGTATGATATGTTGATACTGGATGGAAGGGACAGTATGCCTATCATTGTTACACTACATGATATGTTGACACTGGATGGAAGGGACATTATGCATATCATTGTTACACTACATGATATGTTGACACTGGATGGAAGGGACAGTATGTCTATCATTGTTACACTGTATAATATGTTGACACTGGATGGAAGGGACAGTATGCCTATCATTGTTACACTACATGATATGTTGACACTGGATGGAAGGGACAGTATGCCTATCATTGTTACATTGTATGATATGTTGACACTGGATGGAACTGTATGATATGTTGAAACAAGATGGAAGGGACAGTATGCCTATCATTGTTACACTGTATGATATGTTGACACTGGATGGAAGGGACAGTATGCCTATCATTGTTACACTGTATGATATGTTGACACTGGATGGAAGGGACAGTATGCCTATCATTGTTACATTGTATGATATGTTGACACTGGATGGAAGGGACAGTATGCCTATCATTGTTACACTACATGATATGTTGACACTGGATGGAAGGGACAGTATGCCTATCATTGTTACACTACATGATATGTTGACACTGGATGGAAGGGACAGTATGCCTATCATTGTTACACTACATGATATGTTGACACTGGATGGAAGGGACAGTATGCCTATCATTGTTACACTACATGATATGTTGACACTGGATGGAAGGGACAGTATGCCTATCATTGTTACACTGTATGATATGTTGACACTGGATGGAAGGGACAGTATGCCTATCATTGTTACACTACATGATATGTTGACACTGGATGGAAGGGACAGTATGCCTATCATTGTTACACTGTATGATATGTTGACACTGGATGGAACGGACAGTATGCCTATCATTGTTACACTACATGATATGTTGACACTGGATGGAAGGGACAGTATGCCTATCATTGTTACACTACATGATATGTTGACACATGATGGAAGGGACAGTATGCCTATCATTGTTACACTACATGATACAGTACAACCTTGGGGTCATAAAAACATAGGTTGATGTTTTATCTAATTATGTTACCTGTTGAAATCAGTCAGGGTTGAAGTTTTCAGCTTATATGTTTCATCAAAATATACCCGTACAGGTAACTCAGATTTTAAAATTGACATTTCACCTTTTCTTGAAAAAATAGATTAGAATGTTGTTTTAGTCTTTGTTAATTCATATTATTTGTTGATTTTTTAAATATTAATATATTTTCCTTCCTTTCTAATGTTTCTATCTTTTTTTTAAATTTTTTATTTTGTTATTTTTTTTTGCATTTTATTCTTTTAATTGCTTCTTGGTAAGAATCTTGAGTAGAAATGACAAAAAGTCAAGTTATTGACTAGCATGTGAAAACAAAACAGAGAATTCATAAATAATTATTTTTCAGTAAAAAAAAAGTTATTGTACATGATGTACATTACATTGTATTATTTATTATAAGTTATAATCATGCAAATGATAAGTTTAAAGGAACCATGAAGCAAGTTATTTAAAAAAGCCTGTTTCATAACAAATTAAAATTATCAATATCAATCCTTTTACAATAAATTTTGTTAACAAAGTTGTACAGTCTATTATTATTCAGCAAAACTACAAATATCATCATATGGTATAGGAAAACACTATTTTTGTTTATCTTTTATATTTTTCAAATCTCAAAACTGGAGACTTCAATTTTCCAAATGGCTACCTAGTTATCATCAAAAATGCTAATCATAATGACATATGTTCTTATTTCTAAATAAAGTAAATCTCTTGACAAGAAGTTATTTAAAGAAAAAAATGTCTTGCTTTTTGAAACAACAGTTTGGCTTATTTCTGTCTCCAGAAAAAATAAAGTACACTTCTATAGATTGTGGCATTTTAAGGGTCTATTAATTTAATCACTTTTTGTTCTGTGTATTATATTATCAAAACTGCAGGACTGGCATGATGCATATTCTTGGTATACATTTGCAAAGAATATTTCACTCAACCCAGGCCTTTTAGATAAAGTTTATAATTGCAGGGACTTGAATGAATTAGACTCTTTAAAGCCTTTGATTAAAAATGAATTTTAACATGTTTAAGAACAAAACTAAGAATATTTTTGAAAATAAAATAAAAACCTATGATGAAAACAGTAAACTCAAATGTAAGAATTAGTGGTCATAATTTAGAAATAGAAATTAGTGGATAAAATGTCTAGAAAGGATAGAATATGTAAACTGTGCCTCTTGCTGGAAGATGAAGAACACTTCCTCCTTGATTGTAAAATTAACATAATAACTTAGAGACAATCTATTTGAAAATTGTTTACCTTCTCATGATAATGTCTCTTAACCAGGTTATGAATAAAATCTTACATCTTATAAAATCTTAACAAAGAACAAAAAGTAAAAGAAATGCTAAACCTCTATAACATGGAACATGTTTGAAATATTGGCTCCATTATCAAATAGTCATTAGAACTGAGGGCAGAAACATAATATTTTTTCCATGTGTTTTGATTTCTTATAGAATTGTTATTTCTTTGCATTATATTGTTTTCGGTTTTGTATTATTTTGTCACAAACTAATTATTATATGTTTATATGACAAAAATATTATCAATTTTTGCTGTAATGATTATTCTGAACATATTTATTAAATAGAGAAATAATGAATTACCTAAATTTTATTTAGAATAAGTCCTAAAGATAATCTTAAACATTTGTTAAACAATGTTGAATGCAGATCAGTCTCTCAAAGTATAAACAATTTTGATTTTAGAAAATTAATCTAAGAAGCACCTTTTCAATAGAAAAAGGCAGATCTATTGTTTGCATTATATCAAAAGATGATAGACTGATATTCATTTATTCTTCACTTGCCAAAAAAATACATGTAAAAAATTACTTACATTGATAGAATTATTTAAAAGGTATAACACCAAAAAAAAACAGTCATGACAATTTTTTTATCAAGCAATATGTTCAACTAGTTTTATTATTTCATTTTATTTTTGAATTTCATTTCATAATCACATTAACTAAATTTGACAAACACATATATTTTACCTGAGACACTTTACCTGTAAGTTATATAATTTTAACACTTCAATGCAGTCATGATTTCCCTTTATCCTTGACAAGTTTTTGATTAATACATTGTGTATTAATTAAGCAACAAGGGGTATAATGATGGACATATAGGGCCATCATGGTGAACATTATTTTTAGGGCCACCATCAATAAGATAATGTCACAGGTAGTACTGTATGTTGACACTGGATAGAAGGGACAGTATGCCTATCATTGTTACACTACATGATATGTTGACACTGGATGGAAGGGACAGTATGCCTATCATTGTTACACTACATGATATGTTGACACTGGATGGAAGGGACAGTATGCCTATCATTGTTACACTGTATGGTATGTTGACACTGGATGGAAGGGACAGTATGCCTATCATTGTTACACTACATGATATGTTGACACTGGATGGAAGGGACAGTATGCCTATCATTGTTACACTACATGATATGTTGACACTGGATGGAAGGGACAGTATGCCTATCATTGTTACATTGTATGATATGTTGACACTGGATGGAAGGGACAGTATGCCTATCATTGTTACACTGTATGATATGTTGACACTGGATGGAAGGGACAGTATGCCTATCATTGTTACACTGTATGATATGTTGACACTGGATGGAAGGGACAGTATGCCTATCATTGTTACACTGTATGATATGTTGACACTGGATGGAAGGGACAGTATGCCTATCATTGTTACACTACATGATATGTTGACACTGGATGGAAGGGACAGTATGCCTATCATTGTTACACTGTATGATTTGTTGACACTGGATGGAAGGGACAGTATGCCTATCATTGTTACACTGTATGATATGTTGACACTGGATGGAAGGGACAGTATGCCTATCATTGTTACACTGTATGATATGTTGACACTGGATGGAAGGGACAGTATGCCTATCATTGTTACACTACATGATATGTTGACACTGGATGGAAGGGACAGTATGCCTATCATTGTTACACTACATGATATGTTGACACTGGATGGAAGGGATAGTATGTCTATCATTGTTACACTGTATGATATGTTGACACTGGATGGAAGGGACAGTATGCCTATCATTGTTACACTGTATGATATGTTGACACTGGATGGAAGGGACAGTATGCCTATCATTGTTACACTCTATCATTGTTACACTACATGATATATTGACACTGGATGGAAGGGACAGTATGCCTATCATTGTTACACTACATGATATGTTGACACTGGATGGAAGGGACAGTATGCCTATCATTGTTACACTACATGATATGTTGACACTGGATGGAAGGGACAGTATACCTATCATTGTTACACTACATGATATGTTGACACTGGATGGAAGGGACAGTATGCCTATCATTGTTACACTACATGATATGTTGACACTGGATGGAAGGGACAGTATGCCTATCATTGTTACACTACATGATATGTTGACACTGGATGGAAGGGACAGTATGCCTATCATTGTTACACTGTATGATATGTTGACACTGGATGGAAGGGACAGTATGCCTATTATTGTTACACTACATGATATGTTGACACTGGATGGAAGGGACAGTATGCCTATCATTGTTACACAGTATGATATGTTGACACTGGATGGAAGGGACAGTATGCCTATCATTGTTACACTACATGATATGTTGACACTGGATGGAAGGGACAGTATGCCTATCATTGTTACACTACATGATATGTTGACACTGGATGGAAGGGACAGTATGCCTATCATTGTTACACTGTATGATATGTTGACACTGGATGGAAGGGACAGTATACCTATCATTGTTACACTACATGATATGTTGACACTGGATGGAAGGGACAGTATGCCTATCATTGTTACACTACATGATATGTTGACACTGGATGGAAGGGACAGTATGCCTATCATTGTTACACTACATGATATGTTGACACTGGATGGAAGGGACAGTATGCCTATCATTGTTACACTACATGATATGTTGACACTGGATGGAAGGGACAGTATGCCTATCATTGTTACACTGTATGATATGTTGACACTGGATGGAAGGGACAGTATGCCTATCATTGTTACACTACATGATATGTTGAAACTGGATGGAACTGTATGATATGTTGATACTGGATGGAAGGGACAGTATGCCTATTATTGTTACACTACATGATATGTTGACACTGGATGGAAGGGACAGTATGCCTATCATTGTTACATTGTATGATATGTTGACACTGGATGGAACTGTATGATATGTTGAAACTGGATGGAAGGGCCAGTATGCCTATCATTGTTACACTGTATGATTTGTTGACACTGGATGGAAGGGACAGTATGCCTATCATTGTTACACTGTATGATTTGTTGACACCGGATGGAAGGGACAGTATGCCTATCATTGTTACACTACATGATATGTTGACACTGGATGGAAGGGACAGTATGCCTATCATTGTTACACTTCATGATATGTTGACACCGGATGGAAGGGACAGTATGCCTATCATTGTTACACTACATGATATGTTGACACTGGATGGAAGGGACAGTATACCTATCATTGTTACACTACATGATATGTTGACACTGGATGGAAGGGACAGTATGCCTATCATTGTTACACTACATGATATGTTGACACTGGATGGAAGGGACAGTATGCCTATCATTGTTACACTACATGATATGTTGACACTGGATGGAAGGGACAGTATGCCTATCATTGTTACACTGTATGATATGTTGACACTGGATGGAAGGGACAGTATGCCTATTATTGTTACACTACATGATATGTTGACACTGGATGGAAGGGACAGTATGCCTATCATTGTTACACAGTATGATATGTTGACACTGGATGGAAGGGACAGTATGCCTATCATTGTTACACTACATGATATGTTGACACTGGATGGAAGGGACAGTATGCCTATCATTGTTACACTACATGATATGTTGACACTGGATGGAAGGGACAGTATGCCTATCATTGTTACACTGTATGATATGTTGACACTGGATGGAAGGGACAGTATACCTATCATTGTTACACTACATGATATGTTGACACTGGATGGAAGGGACAGTATGCCTATCATTGTTACACTACATGATATGTTGACACTGGATGGAAGGGACAGTATGCCTATCATTGTTACACTACATGATATGTTGACACTGGATGGAAGGGACAGTATGCCTATCATTGTTACACTACATGATATGTTGACACTGGATGGAAGGGACAGTATGCCTATCATTGTTACACTGTATGATATGTTGACACTGGATGGAAGGGACAGTATGCCTATCATTGTTACACTACATGATATGTTGAAACTGGATGGAACTGTATGATATGTTGATACTGGATGGAAGGGACAGTATGCCTATCATTGTTACACTACATGATATGTTGACACTGGATGGAAGGGACAGTATGCCTATCATTGTTACATTGTATGATATGTTGACACTGGATGGAACTGTATGATATGTTGAAACTGGATGGAAGGGACAGTATGCCTATCATTGTTACACTGTATGATTTGTTGACACTGGATGGAAGGGACAGTATGCCTATCATTGTTACACTACATGATATGTTGACACCGGATGGAAGGGACAGTATGCCTATCATTGTTACACTACATGATATGTTGACACTGGATGGAAGGGACAGTATGCCTATCATTGTTACACTGTATGATATGTTGACACTGGATGGAAGGGACAGTATGCCTATCACTGTTACACTACATGATATGTTGACACTGGATGGAACTGTATGATATGTTGACACTGGATGGAAGGGACAGTATGCCTATCATTGTTACACTGTATGATATGTTGACACTGGATGGAAGGGTCTGTATGCCTATCATTGTTACACTGTATGATATGTTGACACTGGATGGAAGGGACAGTATGCCTATCATTGTTACACTATATGATATGTTGACACTGGATGGAAGGGACAGTATGCCTATCATTGTTACACTGTATGATATGTTGACACTGGATGGAAGGGACAGTATGCCTATCATTGTTACACTACATGATATGTTGACACTGGATGGAAGGGACAGTATGCCTATCATTGTTACACAGTATGATATGTTGACACTGGATGGAAGGGACAGTATGCCTATCATTGTTACACTGTATGATATGTTGACACTGGATGGAAGGGACAGTATGCCTATCATTATTACACTGTATGATATGTTGACACTGGATGGAAGGGACAGTATGCCTATCATTGTTACACAGTATGATATGTTGACACTGGATGGAAGGGACAGTATGCCTATCATTGTAAGACATGTACTTACCCCTGTCCCATTTGCACTTTTTCAAATGATTAGTCTACAACATGTACAATGATGTACAAATTGAAAAAAATGTTGGTCTTTGACTATAATTGTCTCATTGCCAATTATACCCCATCCTCTTATCTAATATTGAATCATTCTTAATTACAGACAAAGATATAGAATAGTTTGAGTCTATAGCATTTTGTTAAATCTAGCTTTAATTGTTTTCCTATTGCACAGATTTATCTGTAATCAAAACTAATGTTATGATGCAAAATTTTGTCAAATGATTTTGACGAACTTCAAAACATAGGAATTTATAAATGTTACTTAAGGGATTGTTGTAAAATAACAAGCTGTATACCATGAAAAGTCATGTAGAATCTGTATGTATATCCAAATACCTTTTTTTACCAAGGGAATTAAGGAAAAAGCAACACTTGGTGAAACTCTGGTGATTTTCAAGTTGTTTATATGGTCATTTATGGTAATTCCATGAACAAATCCACTTTGTTGTTTAAAAATTCGTAAGGGTTCCGCGGAACCCAGTGTCTCGCCTAATTTTTCTGTTAATCGCAGGCTCAACAAAATGGAGGAAGTAAATCAATAAAAATATTCCACTTGATACTATCTTTTGATTGTAAGAAGCTTCTGTCCAAGTTTGGTAAAAATCCAGGATAGTTTATGAATCTAATAAATGTTTAAAAACTTTAACTGCAGACTGAATGTAATGTTAACTGGAAGAAAACAAAATTTCCTTCTAGATACTAGCATTTGATCATAAACAAGCTTCTGTCCAAGTTTGGTACAAATCCAAAATAGTATAAGAAAGTTATAAAAATTTTAAAAACTTTAACCACAGAGTGAATGTGTTGTTTCCTGGCAAAAAATCTAAGTCCATTTAAAAATTAAATAAGGAAAAAATGGATTTATTTTTTTACAAAATTTACTTCTGGATACTATCTTATGATCATAAACAAGCTTCTGTCCAAGTTTGGTACAAACCCAGGATAGTTTAAGAAAGTTATTAAAATTTTAAAAACTTTAACCACAGAGTGAATGTAATATTTCCCGGCAGAAAAACTAAGTCCATTTATAAGTAAAATACGGAAAAAATGGAATTTTATTTTTACAAAATTTACTTCTGGATACTATCTTATGATCATAAAAAAGCTTCTGTCCAAGTTTGGTAGAAATCCAGGATAGTTTAAGAAAGTTATTAATATTTCAAAAACTTTAACCACAGAGTGAATATTTGTGGACGCCGCCGACGAAGACGACGACGCCGATGGAATGTAGGATCGCTATGTCTCGCTTTTTCGACTAAAGTCGAAGGCTCGACAAAAATGTAAATAAATATTTTCTAGACCTTCAGAGTATTATAATCAGCCAACATCAGCAAAAAGCAAATGCACACTTGTCATTATCTGCTCTTCAACATTTGAATTCAATTTTGGACATTTTAATGGCCTCTAGCATCACTGAAGAGACATTAATTGTCAAAATGAGCATCTGGTGCATTTAATTTTATACCGTTTGTTATTACAGCAAACATATGTTTATCCTAAAAAATTTAGAGCTATAAATGTGCATTCCTATTTATTCGATATAACTTTTTAAATCTTCACTTCTCTCTGGTAATTTGAAATCTGCAGAATGACGAAATTTACCTAATACATGCATAATTTCAGCATCTGAAGTTTCATATAATGTGCACTTGTGTAATAAAAATAAAGCACAACAATCCAGGTGTTCAGAAAATGAAGATCAGTGTTCAGAAAATGCTTCTCATATTGAAAAAGTTGCTCGAAAACAGAGGAATGTTAGTTAAAAGAAGATGAAAAAGCAGAAAAAGGTACTTCTGTAAATTCCAGAATGAGACACTTGTGGTCCATGATAGAAAGACACTTATGGTCCATGGTATTAGACACTTATGGTCCATGGTATTAGACACTTATGGTCCATGGTATTAGACACTTATGGTTCATGGTATTAGACACTTATGGTCCATGGTATTAGACACTTATGGTCCATGGTATTAGACACTTATGGTCCATGGTATTAGACACTTCTTATCAATGGTATTAAGACTCCTGATTCATGGTATTAGATAAAGAAGACTTAACAGTCAGGGGCGTTACTTAAACAAGTTATTTTATTTAGTTACTTATATAGGTAATTTTTGTTTTTATAAGTTATTAAACTACTCAATAGAGTTATTTTAAATTTCAATAGAAGCATGGACTAAATGTAGTTATTTTGAAATTTTACATAATTTTCTCACATAAAATTAAGAACTTATCAAATTTGAGAGGAGTATAGAGATACAAGGTTACTTAACATGCTTAAAAAAAATAATGACAAAAATATGACTTGTTTAAGTTATTTTATACATCTTTGAAAGAATTAGTAATTACAATTATTCAAAGAACATATATATGTAATTGTTTTGGATTACAAATTATAAATAACGTCAAATCTTAATTAAAGCACAAGTTTCTATCTATTCATATGTGTCTACCTCAAGATTTTCATGGAAAATAATATTTTAAAAGTCCCAAGAGACCAATCTTTGACCCAGAAACGCGGATATGAAAGATAAGTGTGTCAGAAAGGCAATTAGTGTTTCAGGAGGATTAATTTTTACAAAAGTTACTTCTATAAGCAATATTTAAAATAGCCTCGTTTTCACCATAACTTGTATAGGTAATTGTAAAAGTTACTTGTTTAAGTAATGCCCCTGCCTGCTTTATAAGTCTTCCGTTTCCAAATAAATGGTGAATGTGTCCATGGGACATAACTTAAGAACTGTACAAGTGACGCTACCCAAATTTTTACTTGATCTGAGTTTTGTGGTAATAAGCATTGTTTAAAAGTTTCATAACATTTAGTTGAGGCAAACTTAAGTTAGAGAACGGAAACGAAAAATTCAGCAATTTTTCCATTTGTAAAGGGGCATAATTCTTGAAAGATAAAAGTGACGTCACCAAAATTCGAACTTGATCTGTGTTTTGTGGTAATTAGCATTGTGCATAAGTTTCATAACATTTGGTTGAGGCAAACTAAAGTTGGAGAACAGAAACAAATATTTTCAGCTATTTTTCCATTTGTAAAGGGGCATAACTGTAAAACAGTAAAAGTGACGCCGCCAAAATTCATACTTGATCTGTGTTTTGTGGTAATAAGCATTGTGTATAAGTTTCATAACATTTGGTTGAGGCAAACTAAAGTAAGAGAACAGAAACAAAAAATTAAGCAATTTTTCCATTTGTAAAGAGGCATAACTCTAGTACGGTAAAAGTGACACCACTTAAACTCATACTTGATCTGTGTTTTGTGGTACTAAGCATTGTGTAAAGGTTTCTTAACATTTGGTTGAGGCAAACTAAAGTTAGAGAACGGAAACTAAAAATTCAGCAATTTTTCCATTTGTAAAGGAGCATAACTCTAGAACGGTAAAAGTGACGCCACCAAAATTTAATCTTGATCTGTGTTTTGTGGAAATAAGCATTGTGTATAAGTTTCATAACATGTGGTTGAGGCAAACGAAAGTTACAGAACGGAAACCAATTTTGGGACGTATGTACAGACGTACAGATTGACAAGGGTAAAACTTAATGCCCCCTCCTCTACAGCTGGGGCATAAAAATAGAATAAAGGAAATCAATTTATTGATCTATATATCTGGATTTATTCCATTAAAATAGAAACAAACCTGGGTTTTTTTTATTTCAAATCAAAAGATTGGTTTATAATTTCAAATCAATAAATTATAATCAACAATCCTGGGTTTATTATTTCAAATCAATATTTTAATCAACAAACCTGGGTTTATTATTTCTTCCTCGTCATAAAAGAACACATGGGCATTTTTATGTTTCCTCTTTAATGGATTAGGGGCAGGACCATCCTCTTTCATTGATGTTATTCTTCTGTTGTGTGCTGTGTTAAATTCTGTTAAATTCTACAAAATTCAAATAAATGCAAGTTTAACCTGATGTTCAGTGGTTTTCGTTTGTTGATGTGGTTCATAAGTGTTTCTCGTTTCTCGTTTTTTATATAGATTAGACCGTTGGTTTTCCTGTTTGAATGGTTTAACACTAGTCATTTTTGGGGCCCTTTATAGCTTGCTGTTATATAGATTAGACTGTTGGTTTTCCTGTTTGAATGGTTTAACACTAGTCATTTTTGGGACCCTTTATACAGTCAGAGCTCTGACATAAACAAGTCAGAATAAAATGACTTCCATAGGTCAGATATAATTTGATGTAAGTGTTGTCTCCCTTCTTGCACTCAACAGAATATGACTTGTACAGGTCAGTTTATGTCAGACTTTAATTTATCATAAAATGACTTCCACAGGTCAGCTTTTGCACAAAATATTGTGACTTAATATCTTCATATTCTAATAAGATTTATGCCCCTTTTTAATGCATTTTGACTTCGAGAGGTCATTTTTGTTCTGATTTGAAGCAGTCATTACTACCACTTTGTTATCAATCTCCATAAAAATATGGTGATTACTAGTTTCGAATTAAAGAGTTTTAAAAAGTGGGGCTCATCTGACATCATACCTTCTCCTTTTCAGAATCTAAACATAATATATTTATCTCATCACTTTCAATTATTTCAAAATACAAAGAAAAACCAGGTGAGAAAAAATGGATCATACAATTTTCTGAATATCAAAAGATTTACAAATTACAATATTGGATACATTTACTAGTACCATGACAATACTTCAAATCTTCCAAGGAAAAACAAGACACTTATTCATGATAAGACTATGTTAATAAAAGATATATTCTCATCCACTTTAAGCTAAATGTATTAAGAGCAAAATATTTATTATTTTAATATTTCATTGAGATAAATACTGTTGTGCAAACTGACTCAAACAAGTCACATTATGTTCTATCTTACTAAACGTATTACAACTTTTAAGTCTAGTATTGTCATATTGATTTAAAAATGTATAGGTAAGCCAGATAAAAGACTGAGGAAATTAGGTCCCCATAAGTCACAATAATGAGGACTATAAAAAAGTTTATTTGGTATATTCAATATTAAATGTATTTTGTTTTAAACAGGTCAAATCATGTTCTGACTTAAAAGAGTCAGTCCAAAACTAAAATAAATTTATTGAAATATTTAAGCAGGGCATTGCCATATGATATTAAATGAATGTATGGGAACGTCAGATAAAAGACACAGGAAATATATGTTAAGATCCCCTAAAATAAATAACCATTTGACTAAACTGTTTCTAAAAAATTATCAAATAATTAACTCGAAAATGGCAGATTCAGAAGCAGTCTGAAAGCAAGGACTTTCTTGGAATAAAGGAAGTACACCTAGCTTTGATTGGAAATTTTGTTATGTTAACTGACTTTAACAGGTCAAATCATGTTCTGACCTCAAAGAGTCAGTCAAAACTAAACTTATTACAACTTTTAAGTCTAGAATTGTCATATTGATTTAAAAATGTATGGGAGAGCCAGATAAAAAACAGAGGAAATAAGGTCCCCTAAAGTCACAATAATGAGGATTATATAAAAAAGTTTATTTGGTATATTCAATATTTAAATGTATTTTGTTTTAAACAGGTCAAATTATGTTCTGACTTCAAAGAGTCAGTCAAAAACTATACTTTAACTAATTATTGCAACTTCTAAGTCTGGCATTGTCATATGCATTTAAGAATGTATGGGAAAAACAGATAAAAGACACCCAATAATAAAGTCACAATAATGAGGACTATAAAAAAGTTTGTTTGGTATATGTAATATTCAAATGTATTTTGTTTACAAGTTTCATCAAATTATCTTAAAATTTTATTCTATTTCTGTATTATCATGACTTTTTCCTTTTCTGTTAAGTTAACACATTGAACTTTTGGTTGTACAAAATATTATTTTAAAGACCATTTGACTGAATTGTTTCTAAAAAAACTTATCAATTAACATGATTAATTAACTCAACAGTAGCAGATTCAGATAAAGGGAAAAAAGGGGGGGGGCTTAGAGGAAGAAGACCTAGTTTTGATTGGAAATTTTGTTCTGTAAACTGACTTTAACAGGTCAAATCATGTTCTGACTTCAAAGAGTCAAACAAAACTAAACTTATTTCAACTTTTAAGTCTAGGATTTTCATATTGATTTTAAAATGTATGGGAAAGCCAGATAAAAGCTAGATGAAATAAGGTCCCCTCAATGCACAATAATGAGGACTATAAAAAAGTTTATTCGGCATATTCAATATCAAATGCATTTTGTTTTTAAAGATTTTCATCAAATTATCTTAATATTTTATTTTATTTCTGTATTTTCATGACTCTTCTTTTCTGTTAAGTTTACACATAGAACTTGTGGTTGCCAAAAAAAATAATATTTAAATAACCATTTAGCTGAATAGTTTCTAAAAAAACTTATCAATTAATTAACTCAACAGTAGCAGATTCATATTTAGGAGGGGGGCTTAGAGGAAGAACACCTAGCTTTGATTGAAAATTTTGTTCTGTAAACTGACTCAAGCAGGTCAAATCATGTTCTGACTTATAAGAGTCTGTCAAACACTAAATGGATTGCAACTGTAACAGTCGGGCATTGTCATGATTGTGATGTGATTGTTAGAATGTATGGATACAAGTAGGAAAAAAGATCACAAATATTAAGTCACAATTTTTAGAACTATATAAAAGTTTATTTGGTATATATTTGATATCTTAATATTTCATTGAGGTAAATCCTGTTGTGCAAACTGACTTGAACAAGTCACATTATGTTCTGACTTCAAAGAGTCAGTCAAAAACTATACTTTTACTAATTATTGCAACTTTTAAGTCTGGAATTGTCATATGCATTTAAGAATGTATGGGAAAATCAGATAAAAGACACCCAATAATAAAGTCACAATAATGAGGACTATAAAAAAGTTTATTTGGTATATTTAATATTCAAATGTATTTTGTTTACAAATTGGAAATTTTGTTCTGTAAACCGACTTTAACAGGTCAAATCATGTTCTGACTTCAAAGAGTCAAATAAAACTAAACTTATTACAACTTTTAAGTCTAGTATTGTCATATTGATTTAAAAATATATAGGTGAGCCAGATAAAAGACAGAGGAAATAAGGTCGCCATAAGTCACAATAATGAGGACTATAAAAAAGTTTATTTGGTATATTCAATATTAAATGTATTTTGTTTTAAACAGGTCAAATCATGTTCTGACTTAAAAGAGTCAGTCCAAAACTAAAATAAATTTATTGAAATATATAAGCTAGGCATTGCCATATGTTATTTAATGAATGTATGGGAACGTCAGATAAAAGACACAGGAATTATATGTAAGATCCCCTAAAATAAATAACCATTTGACTTAATTGTTTCTAAAAAATAATCAAATAATAAACTTGAAAATGGCTGATTCAGAAGCAGGGCTTAAAGGAAGTACACCTAGCTTTGATTGGAAATTTTGTTCTGTAAACTGACTTTAACAGGTCAAATCATGTTCTGACTTCAAAGAGTCAAACAAAACTAAACTTATTACAACTTTTAAGTATAGTATTGTCATATTGATTTAAAAATGTATGGGTGAGCCAGATAAAAGACAGAGAGAATAAAGTCCCCATAAGTCACAATAATGAGGACTATAAAAAAGTTTATTTGGTATATTCAATATTAAATGTATTTTGTTTTAAACAGGTCAAATCATGTTCTGACTTAAAAGAGTCAGTCCAAAACTAAAATAAATTTATTGAAATATTTAAGCCGGGCATTGCAGGGCGTAAAGGAAGTACACCTAGCTTTGATTGGAAATTTTGTTCTGCAAATTGACTTAAACAGGTCAAGTCATGTTCTGACTTTAAAAAATCAGTCAAAAACTAAATTTATTGAAATTATTAAGTCAGGCATTGCCATTTGATATTAATGATAATGTATTGAAAAATCAATTAATAAACTCAACAGTGGCAGATTCAGAAGGGGGCTAAGAGGAAGAACACATAGCTTTGATTGGAAATTTTGTTCTGCAAATTGACTCAAACAGGTCAAATCATGTTCTGACTTAAAAGAGTCCGTCAAAAACTATATGGATATGCATAAAATCTGGTTCATAATTTTTGAAAAGATGGAGAGATTAATGAGTCTATATTTTGTTATTCCGACTCACAAATGTCACTATGTGACAAATTTCGGGAATTTTTCTCTCCTTTTGACTGATTCCTACATGTTGTATGGGTGCCATAACTATCACTACAATTCATATACAAAGTCAGCACATTCTAAGGGATGCCATCAAAAGACCAATGTAGGATAAAAAAACTTAAATCAAATAGTTTGGGGGTGGGGGTGGGGTTAAAGTTGCTGCAAGTTTTGTTTATCCAAAATCGATTTTACATAAATCCATTTTGGTCAATCAATCTTTCCCAAATTAAGTTAAGAGGGGGGTAGGTGGGTCAGTGAAAAAACTATGTGATGTGAATTAAGTTTTTTATCCTACATTGAACTTTTGATGTCGTCCCTAATGACTTGACCTATTACAGTATTTCTGTCTGAATTTTGTATGAATATTCTGTATTTACTAATTTAACTACATGTATGTGATTGCAAGTGTATTAATTAGCTTTGTTTATTACTTATATTAAACTAAACCTCTATTAATAAATTATCTTTACTCTGGTTATTGATTATATAAGAAAAACTCTGCCTATTACTATATGACTGTAATCTAAACTCTGATTGTTAACATCCTGGATTGCATATCTGCATGACCATTAAACTCATGGTATGCCCATTTTATTTGAGGATATAAAAGTATTGTTTTTTCAATATAACATTTTCAGACACATTGAATCTGTGAAGACAACTTTCAATTTGACTTTAGAAATTAAAGAGTTTGTAAGCAAAATGTTGGGGAAATTTAATTATAATTAAGAATGTTTAAAATTAGTTACGAAAAAAGCCGACATTATTAATGTTAAAAAAATTTGGAGGAGAAAAAACATACAAATTCAGACCAAATATGGTGACTTTGTTGTCCTTCAAGAAGCCGTACATATAATCCATAATATTTTCACTGTTTTTTAAATACATGTAAAAGTTGAAAGATAACTATCTATTGATTTTTTTTTTAAATAGCTTTTTTCACAACACTTATAACTTTGTAATTTATGTTCCATTGTACACTTGTTATTCTTAATATCTTTAAAAATTGTTGTTTGGGAACAAAATCTTGTCAGGGTTTCTTATGGTACTAGCATGACAAGTGCATTCATAGTCTAAAATACTCTAAACATTAAAAAAAGTCAGTATTTTCAGATCATTCTGAGTCTTTCTGACCTTATTAAGTCAGAACATTCAGACTTTTATAAGTCAGAACATTCTGACTTCCAATGTTCTTCTCACTTCTGAAGAAACAAAGACTATCTATGTCTTAAATAAGAGGTAAATGCTTCATGTGGCTAAGCATCTGGGGTAAGAATTATAGATGTGTAATTTCAGAGGAAAACAAATATGCCAAATTTTTTTTTTTTTATATAGATTAGACCGTTGGTTTTTCCGTTTGAATGGTTTTACACTTGTAATTTTTTGAGGCCCTTTATAGCTTGCTGTTCGGTGTGAGCCAATGCTCCGTGTTGAAGGCCGTACCTTGACCTATAATGGTTTACTTTTATAAATTGTAACTTGGATGGAGAGTTGTCTCATTGGCACTCATATCACATCTTCCTATATCCATGTAATTAATAAGATGTGATGCATGTGAGAGGAAAATAATACTGAATAGACAATTCTGTTTGCACAAACACTGATAAATATAATATGTAAAGGTGGTCTCTCAGCAGATTAAAATAAACAAGAAATAATTGTAACAGGATGCTGTTACTAAGTCTCCCAAACAAAGCTCCCATAATTGGTTTTGTCTAGTAAAGTGATATGCATAAGTGACGCCTAGGGTTTGACCCTGCATGTCATTCAAATCTTCTTGAAATGACGAACAGGAATATCATATGGTTTACCTTTAGGGGTGGTGATCCAGAACATTTCAAAAAGGGGGATGGGGATGACCCCAATGGACTTCCCCTATATTTCATTTGATTTTTTTTATTGTCCTGTGCAAGAATGTATATGGTTTAGGGGTAGGGATCTCGACCGTTTACAAGTTTTCAAACATGAGGGGGTGGGGTGACCCTCAGGGACTTCACCTTTATTTCATTTGATTTGTCTTATTGACCCTTACAAGAATATATATGGTTAAGGGGGGGGGATCCCGACCGTTAAAAAGTTTTAACACAGGAGGGGGTGGGGGTGACCCCTAGGGACTTCCCCTATCTTTCATTTGATTTGTTTTATTGTCCTATTCAAGAAAATATATGTTTTAGAGGTGGGGATCACGACCGTTTACAAGTTTTCAAACAGGAGGGGTAGGGGTGACCCCCAGGGACCTCCCCAACATATCATTTGATTTGTTAAATTGTCCCATACAAGAAAATATAAGAACATTTGCAAATGGCAGGGGGTGGGGGTAAACCTGGAGACTAGCCCGGTATTTTCATTCAAATCAATTTGACATTATAAAGAGGAATAGAGAAATGACAGGGATAGGGGTGATCCCTGGAGACTTGCCCTACATTTCATTTGATTTGTTTTATCATGTCCCATGATCATAAATGAAGACCAGGTGTGTGCATCACTTATTGTTCTTAAGTTATAACTTTAAAAATAAAAAAAAAATTCTTTAGTTAAACCCCTCCCTTCCTTTTTCTTTTATTAAAATTTTTTCCATATTCGTTTCATTATCATCATCTCAATATTCACAATGATCGTTTTTCTCATAGGGAGAAACGAATCGGAAAGGTTAAAATCAATTCGTGATTGAGTTTAAAAATAGAAAAATCACGTGACGATGTTCAGCTCGAAGCAATAATTTTACTTTTTAAATTGCACTGACTGGTTAATAATGTTAATATTGTTTAAGACAATACGAGTTATCTCCCGAAAATAACAATTCATTATCATAACAACATTTTCTGACCTGAACAAGTCAGAATTGTCAAACACCAGGTCATCTCAAAGACCATGCGTCCGTATTTACAGGTCGCGCGCCTTCATGAAACAGCAAAAAAATCACTTGCAAGGAACTTCTTTATAGGCAAAAAATATAAAAATGCCCATGAAAATACGGAGGTAATATGAATTACCTTTCTAAAAAAATGCCCACAATGACCTAGATTTTCACTAAAAATCGTAAATAATCAATATAACATTCAATGACTTCTCGTTCGAGACACTTCCAAAACAACGACTCTCAAACACGTGATCTCTTGCAAAAAACCACGTGATCGTATGTGTCGTAGATCGGCGGCAAATTCAAAATAACTTCTGGTTTGACGGACTCGAGTGAAAACTACGCAAAACAAAAATTGACGCGTACAGGTCAGAATTTCAAAACACTTTCTGACTTTAAGAAGTCATTTTATTCTGACTTGTTTATGTCAGAGCTCTGACTGTTATAGGTTGCTGTTATATAGATTAGACTGTTGGTTTTCCTGTTTGAATGGTTTTACACGTCATTTTTGGGACCCTTTATAGGTTGCTGTTCGGTGTGAGCCAAGGCTCCGTGTTGAAGCCGTACTTTGACCTATAATGGTTTACTTTTACAAATTGTGACTTGGATGGAGAGTTGTCACATTGGCACTCATACCACATCTTCTTATATTCATTTCTGTTGTGTGCTGTTTTATATTCTATATCAGATTATCATACACATAAGTGTATTTCTGTTGTCTGCTGTTTTATATTCTATATCAGATTATCATACATATAAGTGTATTTCTGTTGTGTGCTGTTTTAAATTCTATATCAGATTATCATACATATAAGTGTATTTCTGTTGTCTGCTGTTTTATATTCTATATCAGATTATCATACATATAAGTGTATTTCTGTTGTGTGCTGTTTTAAATTCTATATCAGATTATCATACATATAAGTGTATTTCTGTTGTCTGCTGTTTTATATTCTATATCAGATTATCATACATATAAGTGTATTTCTGTTGTGTGCTGTTTTAAATTCTATATCAGATTATCATACATATAAGTGTACTTCTGTTGTGTGCTGTTATATATTCTATATCAGATTATCATACATATAAGTGTATTTCTGTTGTGTGCTGTTTTATATTCTATATCAGATTATCATACATATAAGTGTATTTCTATTGTGTGCTGTTTTATATTCTTTATCAGATTATCATACATATAAGTGTACTTCTGTTGTGTGCTTTTTTATATTCTATATCAGATTATCATACATATAAGTGTATTTTTATTGTGTGCTGTTTTATATTCTATATCAGATTATCATACATATAAGTGTATTTCTATTGTGTGCTGTTTTATATTCTATATCAGATTATCATACATATAAGTGTATTTCTGTTGTCTGCTTAACATTGACCAATGAACCATTAAAATGAGGTCAAGGTCAGATGACACAGCTAGACAGACATATACACCTTACAATCATTCCATACACCAAATATAGTTGACCTAATGCTTACAGTACTTGAAAACAGACCAAAACACAAAAAATTAACAATGACCAAGGCCATGAAAATGAGGTCAAGGTCAGATGAAACCTGCCAGTCTGACATGTACCCCTTAGAATCATTCCATACACCACATATAGTTTAACTACTGCTTGTAGTATCTGAGAAACTGACCTAATGACGTAACTTTAACCTTGATCACTGATCCATGAATTGAGGTCGAGGTCAGGTTAACACTGTCTGACAGACATGTAGAGGAACCCATATACCAAATATAGTTATCCTATTACTTATAATAAGTCAGATATTCACATGACAAAAAAACTAAATATTTTTCAAGCAGTCACTGAACCATGAAAATGAGGTCAAGGACAATTGGCATACAACAGACAGAAACTTCATAACATAAGGTATCTGCATGCAAGGTATGAAGCATCCAGGTCTTCTACCTTCTGAAATATAAAGCTTAATACTAATTGCCGCAAACGGAAAGAAATACCTATGTCAGGCGAGACAATAATGAATCAGAGCTGATTTTCATACTCACTAAAGACATTGCTAATATACACCAGATATAAATTTCATAACAATCCTACAAGAAATGTAGATGTGAGAGTGCTAACAATGCAATTTTCTAAAGACTACCTACCTTGTTAAGTTTGTAAGCACTAAAGAGTATAAATACAATACTTATATCTAGATCTTTATAAGCATAAGTTGTCATATCTTACATCTAATTCTGTTTCTGTTTCTGGTAATCCTAACAAACTGCCTTCTAAATCTTCCCCTCTTTTATCTTTCTCATCATTCATTTGTCCAGATATTGGCTGTGGTCTTTCGCGTATAATATAGAGTCTAGTGGATGCACCAAAATGAATTTCACTATCTATAGGAACTTGTTGGGGCTTCTTTGATTCTAACCGTATTCTTCCAATGAAGGTGCCATGTGCTGCAAAACACCATTATGAATTCAGTGTAATCAGATAAAAAGAGACTCCAAGGATCTATATTCTTCCCTTAGTATCTTCACATCAAGTTAATATCAGAATTTTTAAGAGCATGTCTTTGGTATCTGAAAAGCTCTAATGTAGTAAATGCCATTTGAACATCAATTTGAAAAAAAATTAAAGAACCTTAGTGAGCGCGCTCACATACCCCACGTCCCAACATTGTCATTGGAGAAATAAAATATGTGTAAGAAAAAAAAATCGTATAAGAAAAAAAAATTGAATCATAATTTCCTGTCAATGTGCACATCTACATAGTATGTCCTTACTATCTACAAAGTTTCATGAAATTATGTTGTGTGGTTTCAGAGGAGTTGCGATGACAAACTGTTGCAGAAGTACATTGAAGCAAATAAGTTCAAAGGGGCGTAACTCCTAGAAAAAAAATTGAATCCTAATTTCCTGTCGATATGCACATCTACATAGTATGTCCTTATTATCTACAAAGTTTCATGAAATTCTGTTGTGTGCTTTCAGAGGAGTTGTGATGACAAACTGTTGCAGTAGTACATTGAAGCAAATAAGTTCAAAGGGGCGTAACTCCTAGAAAAAAAATTGAACCGTAATTTCCTGTCGATATGCACATCTAGATAGTATGTCCTTATTATCTAAAAAGGTTTCATGAAATTCTGTTGTGTGGTATCAGAGGAGTTGCAATGACAAACTGTTGCAGTAGTACATTGAAGCAAAAAAGTTCAAAGGGGCGTAACTCTTAGAAAAAAAATTGAAACGTAATTTCCTGTCGATATGCACATCTACATAGTATGTCCTTATTATCTAAAAAGGTTTCATGAAATTCTGTTGTGTGGTATCAGAGGAGTTGCGATGACAAACTGTTGCAGTAGTACATTGAAGCAAAAAAGTTCAAAGGGGCGTAACTCCTAGAAAAAAAATTGAATCGCAATTTCCTGTTGATATGCACAACTACATAGTATGTCCTTATTATCTAAAAAGGTTTCATGAAATTCTGTTGTGTGGTATCAGAGGAGTTGCAATGACAAACTGTTGCAGTAGTACATTGAAGCAAAAAAGTTCAAAGGGGCGTAACTCCTAGAAAAAAAATTGAATCGCAATTTCCTGTTGATATGCACAACTACATAGTATGTCCTTATTATCTAAAAAGGTTTCATGAAATTCTGTTGTGTGGTATCAGAGGAGTTGCAATGACAAACTGTTGCAGTAGTACATTGAAGCAAAAAAGTTCAAAGGGGCGTAACTCTTAGAAAAAAAATTGAAACGTAATTTCCTGTCGATATGCACATCTACATAGTATGTCCTTATTATCTAAAAAGGTTTCATGAAATTCTGTTGTGTGGTATCAGAGGAGTTGCGATGACAAACTGTTGCAGTAGTACATTGAAGCAAAAAAGTTCAAAGGGGCGTAACTCCTAGAAAAAAAATTGAATCGCAATTTCCTGTTGATATGCACAACTACATAGTATGTCCTTATTATCTAATAAACAGCTGCGCCATGAGCGCATGATACGCCCGTCGTATTGTGTGTGTTAATTTTTATGCAATAAGCATAAATAGTTTCTGACATACAGCGTGACATGCGAAAACCGCCTTTTTTTTTTTACAAAAAACTCAATATCTCTAAAATAAAATTTTGAATCAAAACCAAAAAGTATACAGATCTTTAGATTAATTTAACTAAGAAGAGTGTAAAATTTTAAGCAATAATCATAAATCGTTTTTGAGATACGGCGCGACATGTGAAAACCCCCCTTTTAAAAAAAAAAAATCAATATATCAAAAATAAAATTTGAATCAAAACCAAAAAGTATACAGATCTTTAGTTTAATATAACTAAGAAGTGTGTAAAATTTTAAGCAATAATCATAAATTGTTTTTGAGATACGGCGCGACATGTGAAAAACCGCTCCCCCTTTTTTAACAAAATATTCAATAACTCAAAAATAAAATTTTGAATCATCACCAAAAAATATACAGATCTTAAGGTAAATATAACTAAGAAGTGTGTAAAGTTTTAAGCAATAATCATAAATTGTTTTTGAGATACGGCCCGACATGTGAAAAAAAAACACACACCTGTTTTAGTTACTCAGTCCCGTAACTCAAAAAGTTTTAATCTTATTTTCACCAAAAAGTATACAGATCGTTTGACCATCATAAGAAACAACTATGTTAAGTTTCATGAAATTTGGATAAGTCATTCTCAAGTTACGGTGCGACATGTTTACGCCGGACAGACAGACGGACAGACAGACAGACAGACGGACACCGGACATTTGTATAACATAATATGTCCCGTCAAAAATTGACGGGCGTATAAAAAGGATTCATGAAATTCTGTTGTGTGGTTTCAGAGGAGTTGCGATGACAAGAAACAGGACTGACGGACTGCTGACGAACTGACAGACTGACGGACTGACGGGTCAAAAACATTATACCCTTCGCAACTCGTTGCGTGGGGTATAATTAAGTAGTAGTGTCCCTAAATTAGTTTAACCTGGTCATACATTCAGAGCTCAGACATAAACAAGTCGCTTTTTGTTTTTGACTTGCATAAGTCAAAAAATGTATTTTGTATAAAAACGTTCTTTCATTTTCAGACTTATTTAAGTCAGAAAATGACAGACTTGTTTAGGTCTATTTATGTTTTTGAAATAATTTAATTTTAATTGGTGGCCAAAGTTTACCACCTATGACATCATAAACCTGTATGAGAGTTCACAAGGACCTGAGCTATCTATATTTAATTATCTTATTGAACATTTTTACTTAACATATATTATTTTCCTCATTTTGTGTGATTACAGATGGTTGCATTGTAAAGTAAATAAACATTAATTCTGTTTTTTTAGGCTCTCATGCTTATTTTTCCTTTGAAGACAAAGCATTGTCTTTCAATGTTGTCATAATTTCATGTAGATGCTTGACCTTTTTATAAATATGCTTGGGTCTTGAAGTTGACCAATTTTTGTAACTTATCGACTTGAAGGAGTCAATATTTGTAATTTTTGAATTCAGGTCAAATATTTCTTGCTTAACACTATTCGATTTATAGGAGTCATAATTTGTATTAAATTAAAGGGAGACAAATCTTGAAACCTTCATGTTTAGACCTCCGTGAGTCAAAAGCAGATTTAGACTTATTTATGTCTGAGCTCTGACTGTCATATAAGACTTTGTCTTTTCAAAAGACAGGACACATTGATATTGATTGCCTTAATCTGGTTTGATTAAAATTATTCACCCAAGAAGACTGGACATATCAATAATCAGTGATCAAGCTAGGAATTCAAAAGGACAGGGTGCCAATCCTGAAAAGGGCATTCAATGCACGAAATGATAACATGAAAAGGGCATGTTTTCATAAAGTTATTAATCAAACATTGTCTTTATTTATTGAAACACTGGTTATAAGGTCTAGGTCATGTTCTGATTTTTTTTACATTGAATTCATATCGCTTCTTCCTAGAAAGAGTTATATATATCGACAAAACAATTTAACCAAAATGTTTGCCGCGACATGTCCTTACTGGAAAATTTTTATCGAAATGGTACGCGTCATTTTTTTGCCGGGTCAATGCCCCTGAAATGGTCAAATCAACAAATTACTAATCAAAACTTCAAACTTTGCAGCTATGATGTTGTAAATGTTTCTTATCTCAATTTTCAACCACAGTCTACCACTACACTCCCCCCTTTTTTTTCCTAACTGATTTTTTTTTAGTTATCCCATTTCTATGAAAAGAAAATCGCCTTCAGTCCGGTACATTTACTGTAAAAATGCTAATCCTTCTTATGTACAAACTTCTTTCTGAAATAGAAATCCATCCCTGCAAAAATCTGCTCCAATTCGTGTATTTTCTGAAATTAATCGATAAACGTTTAACCAACCAACCAACCAATCAATCATGCATGCATGCATGTTTAATACGGGGTCCAAGATATCATTTGTTTCTTTTTCACATGTTCCAAGAGACCATATTCCATGTGTTTAATTAGTATATCAGTCAACCAACCAACCAACCAATCAATCAGTCAAACAATCAATCAATCAATCATTCAATCAATCATGTTTCGGAGGGGAAAGACCATGAACAATTGTTTTTAAAACAATTGATTTATATTTATATAAGTAAATTTGTAAGATACTTATACAAGTGTATTTTATTTACTCGTACAGGTAAATTATTTTAATGGCTTAGTTATGTTCCTTAGACATTCAGATTTTTTTACTTATACAGGTAAAAAAGTCATACTATCTTCTTTTCTTGAATTTCTCAGGACTTCTCTACTCTTATAGAATTTTTAATTGTCTGTCTTTTGCAGATCTATGTCTTTACTAATCATTTAAGTGTAATTTCATGGACAATGAAAATCTCATTTGTCTGTTATCTTCAAAACACTGCTCATTTACAAGCCTCCAAGGGGCAATTTTTGAAGGCCTTGCTCAATTACTTAAGATCTTTGCACAATTAGTTTCTTTGTTGAATTAATGAGATGAAACCTTGAACTCTAATAAAAATTATGAGCTAACCAGAGAAAAATTGTTTAAGGCATGTTTTTACATCCCAAAACTTGAGAATTTTAGGGATTGCAAAAAAAAAATTTTTGGACAAAAACCAAGGGGAGATTATTCAAACCTTATAAGAAAATATGAACATAACAAATTTACTTATATAAGTATATTAGGCCAACATTAAAAATATCTTTGTTTCCCCTTCCCGCCTGAGGTTTTCAGAGTATGGGTAGGTAGGTAGGCAAATTATTTTATTTTATTCCTTGATATGGTTTTCTATATTGAATTTGTACAAAATTCAAAGTAGATAGATTTTAAAGCATGATTCAGACCATTTTTACTCAAAGATTTTATCCTTTATACAGGAACAGAGGTTAAAGAACAAGCAAACCAAGATGCACTCAGTGGGTTGAAAGATGCTTCAGTTTTTTTTTTATTAACAGATATAAAATTGGATTGGATTGTATTGTTCAATTTCAGTCTGTGCCTAACTCTTTTGGTTTCTGTCTGACATTCGGTCAGACAGTGTTGCAGGTTTTGTCTGACCGAACAGATTTTTGTCTGTCCGAAAAAAAAATCAATTAAATGAGCTTATTGTATTGTTTATGTTTTAAATGTACTGTGTTGTTTTCTGATGATATTCATGATAAAAATTGCCTTTCAGTCACGTTACATTCAAAGGATAGCCCCTTGAACATACTTCTGACAGACCATGACAAATTTAGATTTAATTTCAGTTAACTGAAAAAACCACAGTGAATCTTGTAGAATTGCAAAGCTATTTCAAGCAAGTCTGTTCATACTAGTACATATTAATATTTTTTTTATTTTTTGGGTTGGGGGATTTTATGATATTGTCATTTTATATCTTATAAATATACAATGACAATATTATAAAATTCCCCACTCCAAAAAACATAATAAAAATAAATGTATGTAAAGTAAGTATATATACAATTATTTGCAGTTTCACTCTTTCCCCCAGATAGTATGCATTATTTAAATATAGTTAAATGGCACTCCCATCTCAGCTGCTTATGAGATTGGAATTCTTTGCTGGCTATAAATAGTCATTGATTTAGGGATTTCCAATATTTTCCCGCCAAAAAGCACATGGCTCCCAACAAATGTAGACACACAAATTGTGCATGTGACCATGATTTATTTGCAAAATTACTGCTTTTATTGATTTAGTCTGGATATAGATATTCAATTCAAGGTACAGTCAATCATTTGCAATTATAGAATAGTTTGCATACATTTGATTTTTGATTTTTGGTGTTTTAACGCCACTTTTAAGCACTGCTTTTGGGCTATTTCGTGGCGGCCAGTTTTTATTGGTGGAGGAAGCCGGAGTGCCCGGAGAAAACCACGACCTTCGATAGGAAAACTGACAATCCTAGTCAATTAAGATTTGAGTCGAGTGCACCCGCACGAGCGGGGTTCGAACTCACAACCTCAGTGTTGACTGGCTAGTGATTACAGTAGTAACTACTTAAACCAATCGGCCACCGAGTCATAAATAAATGGGAATGGGTAAACCCCGAGGATTTGCATGTTGTTCATGAACGATGGGAGTATACAATATCGTCCGGAACCACTGGGTTTTAATTAAACCGGGATTTGTTGACCAGTTATTTTATTTTATTCCTGGTTATAAAATATTGGCCTTATAAACAAAATTTTGACTAGCGCAGTCTGACTAACCGAGAGGGTGGGAAAAAAAAAATATTGGACACGAACGGCCAATAAAATTTTTCGGGTCGCGGTGATTTTACCAGGTCGCTCGTGGGAAACTAACAATTTTTATTTTTGGCTCTATTAACTTCTTCAAGTAAATAAAAATAACTTGTACAAGTAGTACCCCTGACTGTCAGTTTAAGATACAGTCAAGCATTAGCATTTAAAGAATGTTATATAGATTTTTATCTAACAAATTACTGTTAAAGGGCCATTAGCTGTCGAATGCATGCACACCAATTTGACTCAAATTCCCATATTTGATTTATAACATACTAAAAGGTATATAACTTATGGATAAAACCTATGGTAACCATTATATACTCACTACTTCCTAGATCTAATATAAATGGATAAAACCTATGGTAAACTTCATATACTCACTACTTCCTAGATCTAATATAAATGGATAAAACCTATGGTAAACATAATATACTCACTACTTCCTAGATCTAATATAAATGGATAAAACCTATGGTAAACATCATATACTCACTACTTCCTAGATCTAATATAAATGGATAAAACCTATGGTAAACATAATATACTCACTACTTCCTAGATCTAATATAAACGGATAAAACCTATGGTAAACATAATATACTCACTACTTCCTAGATCTAATATAAATGGATAAAACCTATGGTAAACATCATATACTCACTACTTCCTAGATCTAATATAAATGGATAAAACCTATGGTAAACTTCATATACTCACTACTTCCTAGATCTAATATAAATGGATAAAACCTATGGTAAACTTCATATACTCACTACTTCCTAGATCTAATATAAATGGATAAAACCTATGGTAAACATCATATACTCACTACTTCCTAGATCTAATATAAACGGATAAAACCTATGGTAAACATAATATACTCACTACTTCCTAGATCTAATATAAACGGATAAAACCTATGGTAAACATAATATACTCACTACTTCCTAGATCTAATATAAATGGTCTTGATAGATGTTTATGCCAAACTAAAGCTGCATGCACCCGGGAACAAGACTGGTGGTCTATACAGAAATCGCACATCTGTTTATTTCTTCCAAAGAAGTAACATTTCTTGTTGTCTATCATTAATTTCTAGAACAAAAAGTAAATGCAACAAAATAACAAAGAGTGAAATATATGACTACATTAACCTCTAATATTACCCTGAAGACATACTGGTGCCCTTAACTATCAATAAAATGTCTGAAGCAGTAATAACACAATACTGTAACTTCCCAGCATCATGCTGATAAAACCCAAATTTATGTTGCACCCATGTTAAAATGAACCTCACAGCACTGTAAGGACACTTTCTGTTCTAGTGCTTTTATTACAACTTCAAAGAGATTATATTAAAGTTGAGAATGGAAATGGGGAATGTGTCAAAGAGATAACAACCCGACCAAAGAGCAGAAAACAGCCGAAGGCCACCAATGGGTCTTCAACACAGCGAGAAAATCCCGCACCCGGAGGTGGGGTTCAGCTGGCCCCTAAACAAAAATGTGTACTAGTTCAATGAAAATGGACGTCACACTAAACTCCAAAACATATAAATGAACTAAAATTAAATAAATGTGGATAGTGTCCACATGTGGACACAGATGATGCCCCCGCTTGCATATCATAGTTATAAAGGGACATAACTCAAGAACAATAAAAGTGACGCTACCCAAATTTGTTCTTGATCTGAGTTTTGTGGTACAATGTAATAAGCATTGTGTGTAAGTCTCATAACATTTGGTTGAGGCTAACTTAAGAAGAGAACAGAAACTAAAAATTCAGCAATTTTTCTATTTGTCAACACGCATAACTCTAGAACGGTTGTGTGTGAGTTTTATAACATTTGGTTGAGACAAACTAAAAAATTCAGCAATTTTTATGTTTATAAAGGGACATACAGTACAAACTGTGACTTCCTCTTAGTTATGTCCACCCCCTTGTATGGTCACCATCGAATGGTGGCCATTTATTGGGGTATTCAATCTTTAGATGTTGGCCATTTATTGGGGTCATAAAACATAGGTTGATGTTTTATCTAATTATGTTACCTGTTGAAATCAATCCATTGCAATCAGGGTTGAAGTTTTCAGCTTGTATGTTTCATTAAAATTTACCTGTACAGGTAACTCAGGTTTCTTCTCAAATTGACATTTCACCTTTTCTTGAAAATGTAGAATAGAATGTTGTTTTAGTCTTTGTTAATTCATTTCATTTGTTGATTTTTCTGTCTTTAAATTTACATATTTTCCTTTTTTTCTAATGTTTTTATTTTTTTATGTTATTTTTTATATTTTATTTGTTTTTTTGATTCTTAATCTTTAAAATTCTTCTTGGAAAGAATCTTGAGTAGAAATGACAAAAATTCAAAGATAAGTTATTGACTACATTTATTGGGGTATTCAATCTTTAGATGTTGGCCATTTATTGGGGTCATAAAACATAGGTTGATGTTTTATCTAATTATGTTACCTGTTGAAATCAATCCATTGCAATCAGGGTTGAAGTTTTCAGCTTGTATGTTTCATTAAAATTTACCTGTACAGGTAACTCAGGTTTCTTCTCAAATTGACATTTCACCTTTTCTTGAAAATGTAGAATAGAATGTTGTTTTAGTCTTTGTTAATTCATTTCATTTGTTGATTTTTCTGTCTTTAAATTTACATATTTTCCTTTTTTTCTAATGTTTTTATTTTTTTATGTTATTTTTTATATTTTATTTGTTTTTTTGATTCTTAATCTTTAAAATTCTTCTTGGAAAGAATCTTGAGTAGAAATGACAAAAATTCAAAGATAAGTTATTGAGTAGCATTTGAAAACAAAACAGAAAATCCTTTAAATAAATATTTTTTCGGTAAAAAAAAGTTATTGTACATGATGTACATGGTATTCAATTGTTCGTTTGCATTATCAAATGAATTATTATTAATTATAACTTATAATTATGCAAATGATATATTTAAAGGAACCATGAAGCAAGTAATTTAACAAGCCTGTTTCTTAACAAATGAAAGTTATCAATATCATGAATATCAATCCTTTTACAATAAATTTTGTCAACAAAGTTGTACAATCTATTATCATGATTATTTTTCAGGAAAACTACAAATATCATTATATGGTATAGGAATAAACTATTTTTGTTTTATCTTTTATATTTTACAAATCTCAAAACTGGAGTTGTGCATGAACAATCACTAAAGAGACTTAAATTTTCCAAATGGCTACCTAGTTATCATCATATTTTGATAAATGCTAATCATAATGCTAATCATAATGAAAAATATTCTTATCTCTGAATAAAGTAAATCTTATGAAAAGAAATTATTTAAAGAAATAATTGTCTTGCATTTTGAAACAATTGTAAAACTTATCAAATATGTTATCTTCAGTTTGGCTAATTTTGTCAGTTAACAGGCAAAATTTGTCTCCAGAAAAAATGAAGTACACTTCTATATAGATTGTTACATTTTTATGGTCTATTAATTAAATCGCTTTTTGTTCTGTTTATTATATTGCCGAAACTGCAGGACTGGCATATGCATGATACATATTCTTGGTATACATTTGCAAAGAATATTTCACTCAACTCAGGCCTTTTAGATAAACTTAATAATTGCAGGGACTTGAATAAATTAGATTCTTTAAAGCCCTAGGCCTTGATTAAAAATGAATTTTAAGAAAAAAAATAAGAATATTTTTGAAAATAAAATAAAAACTTATGATGAAAACAGTAAACTCAAATGCTTCACTAAGTAAAGAATTAGTGGTCATAATTTAGAAATAGAAAATGGTGGATAAAAATTCCTATAAAGGATAGAATTGTTTGTAAAATTAACATAACAACTTAGATATAATCTATTTGCAAATTGTTTACCTTCTCATAATAATGTCTCTGACCAGTTTATGAATTAAATCTTGAATCTTATGAATAAATTCTTAACCAAGAACAAAAAGTAAAAGAAATAATAAACCTCTATAACATGGAACATGTAAAAAAAGTCAATAGATCTGAGTGCAGAAACCTAATAATTTTTTTCCATGTGTTTTGATTTCTTATAGAAATGTTATTTCTTTGCATTATAATGTTTGTTTTTGGTTGTTTTTTTTTTTTTGTCAGAAACTTGATTAAATTGTAATATGTTTATATGACAATAAAAATATTATTAAATTTTTCTGTAATGATTATTTTGAATATACATGTATTTATTCAACAGCGAAATAATGAATTGCCTAAATTTTATATAGAGTAAGTCCTAAAGATAATCTAAAACATTTGTTAAACAATCTTAAATGCAGTAAGAATAAACAATTTTGGTTTTAGAAAATTAATTTGAGAAACACCTTTTCAATGGAAAAGGGCAGGGTGAAAGTTTGCATTATATTAGAAGATGAGATTCATTTATTATTCACTTGCCAAAAAATACATATAAAAAATAACTTAAATTGACAGAATTATTTTACATGTTTAAAAGGCAATGAAAGGTATAACATTAAAACAAACAGTCATGAGAAAATTTCTACAAAAAAAAAGTTAGGAAGCTTTATGTTCAACTAGTTTTATTATTTCATTTTATTTTAGAATTTTCTTGTCATAATCACAGTTATTAAATTTGACAAACACATATTTTACCTGAGACACTTTACCTGTAAGTTATATAATTTTAACACTTCAATGCAGTCATGATTCCCTTTAACATAGACAAGTTTTTGATTAATACCTTGTGTATTAATTAAGCAACAGGAGGTATAATGATGGACATTTAGGGCCATCATGGTGACCAAATTTTTTATGGCCACCACTAATAAGATAATGTCACAGGTAGTACTGTAACTCAAGAATGGTAAAAGTGTCGCCACCAAATTTCGTACTTAATCTGTATTATGTAGTAAAAAGCATTGTGTATAAGTTTCATAACATTTCATTGAGGCAAACTAAAGTTAGAAAACAGAAACAAAAAATTTGTACTTGATCTTAGTTTTGTGGTAATGAATATTGTGTATAGGTTTCATAATGTTTGGTTGGGGCAAACTTAAGTTACAGAATGGAAACTAAAAATTTTGCAATCTTTCGATTATAAAGGGGCATAACTCAATAATGGTTAAAGTGACACTACCCAAATTCAACTTGATCCGTGTTTTATCACTGAAGTCAAAATTAAACATTGCATTGTATAAAGCATTGATTGTAGTTGATTCAACTGTAATCATGGACAAAGGAAGATAACTCCAATTTTAAAATTACTTGACATTTAGAAGAAAATAAAAATTTTGCAATTTTTCCATTTATAAAGGACCATAACTCTAGAACAGTTAAAGTGACGCCACCAAAATTCAAAATTGATCTGTGTTTTGTGGTTATAAGCATTGTGTATTAGTTTCATAACATTTGGTTGAGGCAAACTTAAGTTAGAGAAAAGAAACTAAAAATTTTGCAATTTTTCCATTTATAAAGGGGCATAACTCTAGAACGGTTAAAGTGATGCCACCAAAATTCGAACTTGATCTGTGTTTTGTGGCAATAAGCATTGTGTATAAGTTTCATAACATTTGGTTGAGGCAAACTCTAGTTGGAGAACGGAAACCAATTTTGGGACGTACGGACGTACAGACGGACAAGGGTAAAACTTAATGACCCCACCGCTACTGCGGGGGCATAAAAACATACAAGACTTACAAAGGCCAGAGGCTCCTGACTTTGGACAGGCGCAAAAATGCAGCGGGATTACACATGTTTTGTGAGATCTCAACCCTCCCCCTATACCACTACCCAATGTAGAATAAACAAACACACAGCACTATGCGCAGTAAAACTCAGTTTAAAAGAAGTCCAAGTCCGATGTCAGAATAGGTAACAAAAGAAACTAAGCAAAATGACAATGATACATAAATTAACAAAGGATTGCTAGCAGTTACTGACATGCCAGCTCCAGACCTCAATTAAACTGATTGAAAGATTATGTCTTCATCATATTAAAATCAAGCACAATCCCTCCCATTAGAGGTTTAGTATCTTACCATCATAAAATATATGAGTAGAACATAACCGTATCATGCCAACAACTGGTTTTAGAATAAATGTGTTTATTTCCAATGCAAAGACCCTATGAGTGAATCAATATTAATACCAAAATATGCCATCTTTAATGACCTGACAACAGTATCGTAACTATATCCCTTCTGAACAATGCTGAATAAGTCTGTTTAAAGGTTTGGTTAGCTTTTGAGGTGAATGTGGATATTTTTGTGCTTTGTATAGAATATTACCATAAAAGATTGGATGTGAAATACCTGATATTATTAACACATATTATTATTGTACCCCTTACAATCATTCCATACACCACATATAGTTGACCTGCTGCTTGTTGTATCTGAGAAATGGACCTAATCACGTAACTTTAACCTTGATCCATGAATTGAGGTGAAGGTCAGGTTAACCCTGTGTGACGGACATGTAGACGTTGCAAGGAACCCATATAACAAATATAATTATCCTACTACTCATAAGTGAGAAATTCACATGACAAAATAACTGTTTTTTCAAGCAGTCACTGAACCATGAAAATAAGAACAAAAGACAATGGGCAACAGACGGAAACTTCGTAACATAAGGTATCTACATACAAGATATGAAGCATCCAGGTCTTCTCCCTTCTGAAATATAGAGCTTTATACAAATAGTTTCCGCGCCGCCTCCACCGCCGGATAGTAATACCTATGTCTCGCAACAAAAACATGTACATGTATCTTTGACTAAAATATCATTCAGCACACATTTAACCTCGAGCTCCTAGGAATTATGTGTAAAGACGTCATTAACAGTCAAAGAAAATCATGACCTAGTGCAATGCCAATATATAGGTATGAACAGATTGTAGAACTGTAAATGTGCATATGTGTATAACAAAGGTTTGATCAGTTTACCCAGATTGTATCTAAATTCCAAGGCTTGGTTATAAACAACATCACCGTAAAAATTATGATGTGCTATTCCCTTTGAAATAAGTTTTCTACTGGTACAGCCAAATTTCCAAACCAAATCTTTGTATCTATGGAAGAATTTAGTAAAGGTTTTAAGTCCTTTGTGGTAACTAAATCCTTGACTTAATAATTTACTAGAAATACATAGATTATATTCACTGAAATTCAAAACGTCACTACAGGCACGGGCATAGCAAACAAGTTGGGATATATAAACACTGCAAGACAGTGCCAAAGGAACATCACTGTCCAAAAAAAGGAAATTAAACAAATCTGTCATGCCTGTTATGTTGTATTTTTCATTCCAGAGAGTGTCCTAAAGAAATTATAACAAATTTCAATGGAGAATACTTTTATCTGGTTATAAGCACTGTCAAATGAAAAACATGATTTGAAACAAGTCCATCGGTATATGTATAATCTGATCAACAAATACCTATTACTGGTTTTATCACATGTAAATTTAAGTTGTCTCCCCTTAATTGATTTCACTTCAGCTCCTGCCCTGTCAGTTTTGAGATAACAAGGGTCAACTGTATTAGACATCCTTAGTAAGCTTTTTTTTATTTTATTCTTGTTCATGATCATAAAATCTAGTTTACCTGAACCATTTTGTTTTCTTTGACAACATCCAAATGAAGGCCTGGTGGTGGTTTACCAGCCCTAAAAGTATATATCATATCATACATGTCATGTGTATCTATTTATAAACATGATAAATAATCAAAAATACAAGTAATTACCTAAAGGGATAATTTAAAGGGAGTCCATACAGTTTCAGGGGAGGTCATCATTACAGCAACAATAAAGAATTAACATCCTATTTTCACTGGTTTTGTTTATGATGATATCATTATATCAGAATCTTGTCACAGGCCTTTATAACTACTCAGAAATACCCATGCATACATGCCATAGAACAATAACTATGTAGAATTACCCATACATGCCATAGAAGAGAGGTGAAAGATACCAAAGGGACATTCAAACTCATAAGTCAACAAGAAATGAATGTAACAGGATGCTGTTACGAAGTCTCCCAAACGAAGCTCCCATAATTCGTAATTCCCAGGGTCGCCTGACATTGGGCAACTTCCAGTGAAAATTGGTTTGGTCCAGTAAAGTTATATGCATTAGTAATGCCTGGGGACTAACCTTGTATATCATTCAAATCATCTTGGCATGACAAACCAGAAAATATATGGTTTAGGGGTGGGGATCTCGACCATTTACAAGATACTAGAACATTGGGGGTGGGGAGGAACCCCTGGGGATTGGCCCTATATGTCATTCAAATGTTCATTACATGACGAACAGGAATATATATGGTTTAGGGGTGGGGATCTCAACCATTTACAAGATATTAGAACATTGGGGGTGGGGGGGACCCCTGGGGACTGACCGTATACGTCATTCAAATGTTCGAGACATGACAAATAGGAATATATATGGTTTAGGGGTGGGGATCTCAACCATTTACAAGATATTAGAACTTTCTCAAATGGCAGGGGTTGGGGGTGACCCCTGGGGACTAACCCTGTATTTCATTTGATGTGCTTTATCATGACAAACCAGAATATATATGGTTTAGGGGTGGGGATCTCGACCATTTACAAGATATTAGAACTTTCTCAAATGGCAGGGGGTCGGGATGACCCCTGGGGACTAACCCTGTATATCATTCAAACCATCTT
This sequence comes from Mytilus californianus, assembly GCF_021869535.1. Classification (NCBI taxonomy): domain Eukaryota; kingdom Metazoa; phylum Mollusca; class Bivalvia; order Mytilida; family Mytilidae; genus Mytilus; species Mytilus californianus. The sequence goes on along the minus strand of NW_026262581.1, from coordinate 142,191,426 downwards.
AGCATGACAAACCAGAATATATATGGTTTAGGGTTGGGGATCTTGACCACTTAGAAGATATTAGAACTTTCTTAAATGGCAGGGGGTGGGGGTGACCCCTGGGGACTAACCCTGTATTTCATTTGAAGTGCTTTATCATGACAAACCAGAATATATATGGTTTAGGGGTGGGGATCTCGACCATTTACAAGATATTAGAACTTTCTCAAATGGCAGGGGGTCGGGATGACCCCTGGGGACTAACCCTGTATATCATTCAAACCATCTTAGCATGACAAACCAGAATATATATGGTTTAGGGGTGGGGATCTTGACCACTTACAAGATATTAGAACTTTCTTAATGGCAGGGGGTGGGGGTGACCCCTGGGGACTAACCCTGTATTTCATATGATGTGCTTTATCATGACAAACCAGAATATATATGGTTTAGGGGTGGGGATCTCGACCATTTACAAGATATTAGAACTTTCTCAAATGGCAGGGGGTTCTGGATAACCCCTGGGGACTAACCCTGTATATCATTCAAACCATCTTAGCATGACAAACCAGAATATATATGGTTTAGGGGTGGGGATCTTGACCACTTAGAAGATATTAGAACTTTCTTAAATGGCAGGGGGTGGGGGTGACCCCTGGGGACTAACCCTGTATTTCATTTGATGTGCTTTGTCATGACAAACCAGAATATATATGGTTTAGGGGTGGGGATCTCGACCATTTACAAGATATTAGAACTTTCTCAAATGGCAGGGGGTCGGGGTTACCCCTGGGGACTAACCCTGTATATCATTTAAACCATCTTAGCATAACAAACCAAAATATATATGGTTTAGGGGTGGGGATCTTGACCACTTACAAGGTATTAGAACTTTCTTAAATGGCAGGAGGTGGGGGTGACCCCTGGGGACTAACCCTGTATTTCATTTAATGGGCTTTATCATTTAGAACATTTTCAATTAAAAAGATTGTGTCTATCACAAACGGTTTTCAATTTATAATCATTTGAAAATTAAAAAAAATAAAATCCCATAGGGTTCTATAGTAAAACCCTCTTTTCTTTTTGCCCCTCAAAGTACCCCTTTATAAACCCCATTGCACAAACAAAACCCTGATTGCACCACTAGACATGTTAGTCTAACATATTGTGAAACCCTAAGTTAATCTGACAAGCGGTTTTGGAGAACGGGTGCGGACAAGTTCAAATTTAAAAGCGGCGGAAGAAGAAGAAGAAGAAGAATAATAATAATAATAAGAACTGAGCAAAAACAATAAGTCTTCCCAAGTTTGGGAGACTTAAAAATAAACTGACAACACCACTAGTTATAACTACATGTATGCAGAATAACTCATACATAACACAGAACTAGTTATAAATATTCAGAATACAAGAAGAATGTGTCTGAGGACACGAATGCCCAAGCTCAAGCTTTGCAATTTTCCAAGGTAAAAAGGGAAATAATTCTAGAACAGTAAATGACTCACTACATGCACTACCCAAATTCAAACTGTCAGTTTGATGTGGTTCTTAGCATTGTGGATGAGGCAAACTTAAGTCACAAGCATGGAAACAAAAATAAGACGGACATATATACGGAGGGACAGACAGTCAATGGTAACACTTAATGCCACCTTCGCTTACTGTGAGGGTATAATTACCCTTCACACCATAGAACTAGTTACATGCCATAGAACTATTCATAACTAAGTTGATCGTCCACCATTTTAGAACTTGTCCGAGATACTGTTGATATTAAACTACCAGTCTTCGCGCTCAACCACAGGCCCACCAGCACAGGCTTGTACAAATGCTGTCGGGCCTGTAAAAATCATCTCTACAGGCCAATAGAACCTAACTAAAATTTTCGTAAAATTCAGCTTCGGGCCTGTAGATTTAAAAGTTTATCGTGAAGACTGCCTACATGTGTATAGCATGAGTTTCATAAAAATCTGGCAAGAATTGTACCAGTGAGAGTGCTAACAAGGCCATTTTCCATAAATTTAATATTTCTAAGGGGCATAACTCTTTTCAAAAAGGTCGATCATCCACCATTTTAAAACTTGTCCGAGATATTGCTGATATTAACCTATAGCATAAGTTTTATAAAACTCTGACAAGAATTGTACCTGTGAGAGCGCTAATGAGACCATTTTTCATAAATTTAATATTTCTAAGGAGCATAACTCTTTTAAAAAAATTTGATCATCCACCATTTCAGAACTTGTCCATGATATTGCTGATATTAACCTATAGTATAAGTTTTATAAAAATCTGGCGCTAACAAGACCGGACGGACGGACACACGGATAGACGGACGCCCGGTATTTCCATGTCCCCGCAACGCATTACGCGGGGGACAATTAAAGAATTTCACAAGGTGCTTTTTCTTTTTGTCTTTTAGAAGGTTCTGAATGAATTCTGCTTCATACAAATTCATGTACAAAAACAAATCGGCCAGAAGGGGTGCACAATTAGTATCCATTGGCCTACCGACAGTCTGTTGAAATATCAATCCTCCAAACTCAACAAATAAAAAGTCCAGTATTTTGATATCATCTTCAGTGTATTTTCTGATAGAATCAGTGTGGTTCTTCACAAAATAAGAATTGTTATAACCCAAAACAAGAAATTTAAATCTACGATTCCCATTTTTATAGAAAAAAGTAAGAAATACATGGGGAATGTGTCCATGGGACACAGATGATGCCCCCGCTTTGATTGAGACAAACTAAAGTTAGAGAATGGAAACTAAAAATTCAGCAATTTTTCCATTTATAAAGCAGTCAGAGATATAACTCTATAAGGTTATTACAGAAAATAACTTGTGTGTGTTATTACAGATACTTTCATGAGTTGTCTACTCTTTATTCCTTAAATTTTCCAAATCTGCAATAACATATGTTTGTTATTTGTTAAATAAATCAAAAATATTTTAATTTATAATGGGCTCTAGGGAACTCTTGAGACTTTGCGCAGAAACTAAATGCATAGCCTTGATAATTAATTCTTTAATTATATTAATACATTTTTGATTAACCATAGTAAATCAATGAGACAAGGCTTTTAAGGGATAAAATTAGCTGTAATAACATAGCTTAGTTATTAAAGGAATGTAACCTATTATATGAGACACTTGGGAATTACTGGGAAGCTTGCGCAGAACCTCATTACATGCTCTGGTCATTATTTCTTACAATAAATTAAAATACATTGTAATTAAGCATGATGTATGTCTGAGAAAATGCTTTGGAGTGATTTAGAGAAGCTGTGATAACACCCTTTAGTTATTACAGGCATATTTTTTCTGTAATAACATATAGGTGTACTATGCAAAATTGGCAAACTATGAACTGTTATATCTTTCTATAGTTAAGTATACATAAAGACAATAGTAATATCAATAGAACTTGTATGCATTTTAACTAAACTAGTGATGTATATTGTCTCTTTGAAACATGTAATATACATATGTTATCACAGTTCTTTGATTTTTAAGTCCACAATAACAAATGTATGTTATTTTTCTGTAATAACCCTATAGAGTTATATATCTGACTGTAAAGGGGCATAACTCTAGAACGGTTAAAGTGACGCCACCAAAATTTAATCTTGATCTGTGTTTTGTGGTAATAAGCATTGTGTATAAGTTTCATAACATTTGGTAGAGGCAAACTTAAGTTAGAGAACGGAAACCAACTTATGGACGGACGGACAAGGGTATACATAAAACTTAATGCCCCCTCCGCTAAGGTGGGGGCATAAAAAATGTCCAATTAGTTATAAATAACCTACCAGCCTGCTAGATAAGCGCAATGGCACCTATCCAGAATTCCTGGAGGGAAAAGCAAATCTAGTGTGCTAGCATAAGGCAGCTTATATATTAACTGCCTAAAAATGATCATTTCCATTCTTTTGTTAAACACAAACCAATCCGTAGATGCATCTGGATTCATTCTGAATTTATTAACCTCTTGTAACTTCCTGTTTTCATTTCGTTTAAAAATCGAAAGTAAACATGATCTTTTCTTGATTAAATTACAATATACAGTCATTAGAATCATTCCAACAAGGATTTATACAAATCCTTGGTCCCAAGTTTATAGAATTAAATATATATATATCGATTTAAGCATTTTTACAGGGATAATGATTATGCAGGGAAATAGTTGTTACAAGTTCATTTATGCTTTGATTCCTAGTTTATGCAATAACTACACTTTTTTTGTTACTTTTTGTACCTTTAATAGTCTTATCATGTTAAGCTGCTTCCCAAGAAAGGTCGGTTTTCTTATCCCACAAAAGTGACTAAAGACCTCAAAATCCTAGCTTAAACCCTGTAACTGTCTCAATGATGAAAAATTCCATTGGAAACATCTAAAACAAAATCGTATTGGTTGGATTGAAAAGTTTTGATGTATAAAAGTGACACAATTAATTATGATTATGGAAGATTCAAATTTGTCTGAGGGGGTGTTGACTAAAATTTCAGTGGTAAATGTTAACGACTTATATTTACTGCAATCAAATAGCAAGCCACAAATATAAACAATGACAAAAATAATATTATTTTCATTCTGAAGCATAATCATGATAATAAACTCAGTATTGATCTCTAGAGTTGCAAGTCAATCATCAGTTAAATGGTCCAAAGAAGAATAGCCAGATTCATCAGATATGAGTATTCTCAAGACCCAGGCATAGAGGACTTGAAACTACCACAGTTACAAGAGACTTAAAACATCATGTATACTCCTTTTTCACAAAGAAATTCACCAACTAATTGCAATCCCAATTCAAGAATACTTGATGACTCCAGCAAAAATGACTCATCAGTTCCATCAACGATAATTTGTCCGATGACAGGATAAGGATCAAGCATTAAAACAACAGAAACATAGCCTTTAATACATTGTGTTATAAGAACCATCAGAAACTGGAATGAACTACCTACCACCTAAATGTAGCCTATTGGACAATGATGACTATGAGACATTCAAGACCCATCTCATATCACACAGATATCTGTAAATCAACAATAATAATGCTTTTATCTACACTGGAACCTGTATATATATATGTTAAACACTTGTACATATGATTTTTAAAAAGCACATTTTGGATGACACCACAACTTTATTTCAAAATATTCGTGTGATGAGTCAACCAACTCTTTACGGATTACCAAAGTACATGAATTCTAGTCACTTCGGCACCTGGTTAAATCGGCACCCATTAAAGTCAGTTCGGCACCTAGTCAAATAGGGACGTGGTTAATTCAGCACCCAAAATTAACATTGTGTTTTGCAAGTATATTATTGAATACTCCGTTTTTTCCATATTTTTTTAATATTTTCACCCGAGGTGTCAACATACATCATTGTACATTTGGTGCGCATTACAGAAGTTCCATTTGGAAACTTTGTTATTAAACAATGCCATAATAACTGTTCTTATTGGAACCAGAGACAAAATAATCATGATAATATACACATGTGTATATATGTCTCTGTTGGAACTTATATTATAAAGAAACCTCTCATGACCATGATGACAAATGCACATTGCTAGTAAACATGGACTACAAAATTGGTGCCAACGTCTGAATGTTATTCATTTTATACAAGTAGACAGCGAATGCAGGAAAAAAAATGTAAATTACAATGATTAAATTTGTTTTTAACCTCATATCTGTGGTTAAAACAACAGCTTGGGTAATCATGGTAATGGCTTCTTTGTTTAATCTGATTTTTTTTTAATTATAAAAGATCAAAAACTATCTGAAAATTGTTAAAATAAAAAACGGTATATTGTTTGTAATTGAAATAAGTTCATTTGTGATAACCTATCAAAACATTATTTATAAGGGTATTGACAGTCAGGGGTACTCAGGGTTTCAGCTAGGATTTTGAGGGCTTTAGTCACTTTTGCGCGAGCTGAAAATCAACCTTATTTTGGGTATCAGCAATGAATCAAGGACATATATTTATAGCTTTACATATGCCCAAGTCCTTCAAGGAATAGGCCTGCTGATGTAGGCAGTCATTGCATGATTTGACTAATGTGATACCTAAATATGAAGATAAGAACAGGGATCCTGAAATCTAGTTCACAATTTCACTTCAGGTATTTGCAGGGGACATTCTAGATCAACAAAAGCTGGGTGTCTCTTTGTTAAACCACAGCATAATTCCCACAAATGAACTTGTAATTATTTGAGTATTTCACTGTGTAATCATTATCCTTGTAAAGACGTTTATATCGAAATTTGGAATTCATTTCTTTGAAGTTGGAAACAAGGATTTGTATCAATCCTTAATGGAACGATTGTTATGGCTGTAAATTGTAAATTAATCGAGAATAGATCACGTTTACTTTCGATTTTTAAACGAAATGAAAACAGGAAGTGACAAGTAGATAATAAATTCAAAATGAATCCGGATTCATCTACGGATTGATTCGTAGTTAACAAAATGCAGGAAATTATCATTTTTTTTAAATTCAGTTGCTTAGTATAAATATATTTGTCTCACGTTTAATTTGATACTAAAGGATTTCGTATTTTACGTTTAAGAATACTGTCACGCATGCGCAGTACACAGTACAGGAAGCACCTGTTTGACTCGTGAAAATATTTCTGAATGTTTTGAATAAAAATTTTCTATCTTTTAATCGAAATTTGTCGAAAGTCTTGATGAAAATTTATATCAAATATGACGAAAATACGTTCATATGACGAAACTACGACAAACAGTCAGGGGTACTACTTGTACAAGTAATTTTTATTTACTTGAAGAAGTAAATATTAATATACTTATATAAGTAAATTTGTAGGATACTTATACAAGTGTATTTTATTTACTTGTATAGGTAAAAAAAAATTGGGCTTAGTTATGTCCCTTAGACATTCAGATTTTTTTACTTATACAAGTAAAAAAGTCATCCTATTTTCTTTTCTTGAATTCTTAGGACTTCTTTGCTCTAATAGAATTTTTGATTGTCTGTCCTTTGCAGATGTCTTTACTAATCATTTAAGTGTAATTTCATGGACAATGAAAATCTCATTTGTCTGTTATCTTCAGAACACTGCTCATTTACAAGCCCCCAAGGGGCAATTTTTGAATGCCTTGCGCAAATACTTAAGATCTTTGCGCAATCAGTTTCTTTGTTGAATTAATGAGATGAAACATTGAACTCTAATAAAAAATTATGAGCTAACCTGAGAAAAATTGTTAAAGGCATGTTTTTACATCTCAAAACTTGAGAATTTTTGTGGGATTGTAAAAAAAATTTACTTATACAAGTAAATTTTTGAGAAAATTAAGGGGAGATTATTCAAACATTATAATTAACTTATATAAGTTTATTTTATTTACTTCTTCAAGTAAATAAAGATTACTTGTACAAGTAGTACCCCTGACTGACAAACAAACTGCTAATTGGGATTGTTTGAGAAATATTGAAATTAAAATGCGAACTGTCCGGGGGGAAACAATTTTGTTTTAATGACGAAACTAGAATAAACGAACTGCAAATTGTGGTCGTTTGATAAATATTGAAATTGAAATTTTTAATGAATAATTATGATGGTCAATTATGAGGTTTATAAACAATTAACGGATTAGTGACCCATCTATTGGCGATAAGCGGATTAACTGTAATCACAACTTTTAACACCTGTTGAAAACATTAATTAGCTGAGGGTCATAAACTTGTCAGAAACATGAAGAGAGGTAGAATTATAGTATTTTAATGCGAAAATTTTTTACACTTTCCAAATTTAAGTGACGAAATTGATTTAAAATACTTTCGTCATTTCGAAAATTGTTTCGTAAAAGACGAAAGTGACGAGCGCTAGCAAAATCACTGGGTACTTCTTGTACAAGTAATCTTTATTTACTTGAAGAAGTAAAAAATATATACTTATATAAGTTAATTATAATGTTTGAATAATCTCCCCTTAATTTTCTCAAAAATTTACTTGTATAAGTAAATTTTTTTTACAATCCAACAAAAATTCTCAAGTTTTGAGATGTAAAAACATTTCTTTAATGATTTTTCCCAGGTTAGCTCATAATTTTTTATTAGAGTTCAATGTTTCATCTCATTAATTCAACAAAGAAACTGTTTGCGCAAAGATCTTAAGTATTTGCGCAAGGCCTTCAAAAATTGCCCCTTGGGGGCTTGTAAATGAGCAGTGTTCTGAAGATAACAGACAAATGAGATTTGCATTGTCCATGAAATTACACTTACATGATGAGTAAAGACATCTGCAAAGGACAGACAATTTAAAATTCTATTAGAACAAAGAAGTCCTAAGAATTCAAGAAAAGAAGATAGGATGACTGTTTTACCTATACAAGTAAATAAAATACACTTGTATAAGTATCCTACAAATTTACTTATATAAGTATATTAATATTACTTCTTCAAGTAAATAAAAATTACTTCTACACTGACTGATTGAGAAAACTTCAAACAGAAAGCTGACTGGTAATTTTCATTGTGTATGCTAACTGCTTAATTACATTTTTGATTTTTAAAAAAATTGTATGTTTTGCAGGCTGATTTGAATAGATGCCGCTTTGACAAGGCGGCAGGGTTTGAAATTAGCAGGGGCCCCTAAAATTGGGTGTGCCGAATTGACTTGTACCCATGGGCCATGTACATGTAGATCAGATATTTGATTTTGATATTTGGTGTTTTAACGCCACTTGTAAGCACCGCTTTTGGGCTATTTCGTGGCGGCCAGTTTTTCTTGGTGGAGGAAGCCAGAGTGCCCAGAGAAAACCACTGACCTTCGATAGGAAAACTGACAATCCTAGTCAATTAAGATTGCAGTCAAGTGCACCCGCACGAGCGGGGTTCGAACTCACAACCTCAGTGTTGACTGGCTAGTGATTACAGTAGTAACTACTTAGACCACTCGGCCACGGAGGCCCCTGTAGATCAGATACATTGTGTAGTTAAATCTAAAGAAATCATTTCTGATGATCCATGCACCACTAGTTACATGTAGTCTAGAATGCATACCAGTCAATCAGGACATATTTCCGACCCAAACACATCTATGATATGAGCCCCTGTTATAGCCCGAGTGATTGCAAATGGGTAACTGGTCATAAGACATAATCTTATGACCAGTTACCCAAACAGTTAAGACTAAGTAAGTTAAGTAGTTTCACGCGTTTGTTTGTGGAGAGTATAATTTGGTGGTTTAAACAAACCTTTTGATCAAATATTTATGATGAACTTTAAATTTTAAACGCAACATAATTTTACCACAAAAGAGTGGCGTTCTTAAAAAATATAATACGATTACAAAGAGTCTGTGACTAGTAAATTGTGCATTACAGATACTCGGTTTGGCCTATTTGCGTTGTACACAGTCCCAATTTGTTTTTTATGCATAAACACTGAATTAAATCTGTTGCAGTCGAATTTCCAAATACATAATTAGTCACACACCATGACGGAACTTCGAAATTATTGACCAGAGGGCCTTCATTCTGTTGATTCTGTTGATTCTTCGCCATTTTTTTTTTTTGGCGTTAGCGCCATCTATCTCTATTTGCCAAATTATTTCAATTTCAACCCTTACGAGTTCGCCCCTAAAGTTTGAAACGTACCATTTCTTTAAGATTTTAAAATTCGCTTAAATATTTTTATACTTTTGTTATATTATAACTTATGTTTCAATCTTTTATTCGAGTTATAAACTTGAAGCAAATGATAATAATATAAATTTTAAAACTTCTTTTTCTGAGTATACACCTAATCGCTATTTATTCCATTCCGGATAAGTTCTAAAATTACACAACTTTTTCATCCAGTTGACGCTATCTGGGACCCTGTTTAAACAATGCACCATGCATGATACTTTTTAATGAGACCTGTTTAAAACATCGTAAATACTTCAAACACAATATTTTTTTGACTTTAATTTGAGTTTGGAAAAAGTGGATCATAATCTATCAAAGTTTACTATTGATCGCTTTCTAAATTTTTCCCTCCCTCAGCTCGTTACTGATGACCTTTGTTTGCGGCCTGTTGACCCAAACAGGAAGTTGTCTAAATGACTGTTTTTTCCGGATTGGACTAAATAGCGATAAGGTGTATTACTATTAGGCAACTTCTTCTTCTTCTTCTTCTTCTTCTTCTTCTTCTTCTTCTTCTTCTTCTTCTTCTTCTTCTTCTTCTTCTTCTTCAGCGTTGGAGCACACACAACTAGCTGTGTTCCCTTTTAACGGAACAGTTGAAAATGGTAACGTATTCACAAAAAAGTTATGTAAACTGTAAGTTTCTGTGTATTAGCCTTCTGTAAATAGGAGCACCGCCTTATGGAGTATATACCTTAGTAATTTAATCTAATTATGTATAGCACATACATATAAAATAAAAGAAGTAAAAATATTTTTGTTTCATTTAAGTTTAATGACATACAAGGACTTGGTTTTTTTTTCTCAAAAATATCTCATATAGAATATAGCAATGGACGTTAAAATCAACTAATAGTGTTTAAAATCTGAAAAAATGGTAAACCTAATTTTGTTAAAACGATAAAATAAGGTGAAATATGATAAAGTATGATAAAATATGAGGTATTTATCTGATTGAAAATTAGCGAGTTCATATTAAAAAGAAAGAGTTTATCCTATAAAGCCTTGAAGGAGTAAAAAAGTACACTTTAATATTACTAAAACTAAAGTAGTTTTTGGTGTTAACTGTGAAATGTTTGTTGAGTAAAAGTAGATGATCACTTTATTTAATTGTTGCTTTAATCATCAAATAGTATTGCATCAATAATGATTTTTAAATGAGATTAACTAGATATATTGCATGTTTTGTTATTTTTTTTTTAACTAGTATATATTACACATTATATTTTATATTTCAGATCGGTTGCCGGATTATGTGACCTTTACTAAATTATAACAGTAATTCTCTTGAATTAAACTGTCATTATGTTGGCTTGAATTATGTGCACTAGTATAAAGTCCTTCAGACAAATGTCTATCTATCTATGTTTATGTGTTGATCTTTTCAAGAGTTTTCAATCTGTCCATATGTAACTGGAAAATCAGATTTCTGGTTTTGTTCTCAAAACTGTCCATTTATTTGTTAGAGTTGTAGAACACTATTTTTTTATTTTGTACAATCTATTATTAGCTGAGAAATTGCTGTCTTGTCTTTAAAAATGCTATTCCATTTTTCAGCAGTAATCTCATTGGTATAATGACTTCTCTTATATCTGTGAAATACTTTTCTTCTCTTGTTGTACTTAATATTGGACAGGTTGTTAGGAAATATATTATGACTTCATTATCACTGCAGCAAAGTTGACATGTTGGTTTTACTGTGTAATGCGTAAATTTATGTTTATCAGATTGCAGTATATATGTCCCTATCATTACTCTGGATTTTATTATTGCTTATCGTATAGTTCGAATCGTAGAAATAGTTTTACATTCCAGACAGGGTGTGGTTTGTTTGTTTCTTAATTGCTTGTGTTTAGGAATGTTAAGCTTGATTTGTTTGCTGCATCGGCTATGGTCTTTTCAATACAGAATTTGTCCACTTTTATCTTGGTAGTATTTTTCCAATGTTCCTTCTTTGGAGTGATCTTTTGTAATTGATTGATATTTGGAAGCTCATACAATTCTAGCATATCCATTATTTCTTCTTATTGTCAAAATTTGTTGTTACTTGTCTGGTTTATATTTGATGAACTTTATAATTTTTACATGTTAACAGTGATAAAATAATTGATAGAGATCTTTTATGAATTTCTACCTCTATTGGTAAAGCTCCTATTAATACTGAGGGGCCTGATGGGTTATTTTCGTTCTTCGTGATCGGCGCAATTTTCGCTATCGTGTACCGTTTTTCTATAGATTTTTTTTTTTATATTTTCGTGATCCGTGATCATTGAAATTTATTTTCTGTGAATCGTGATTGACAAATAAATCAACTCGTGAATCGTGATGAGACCCCCCCCCCCCCCCCCCCCCCCCCAATCAGGCCCCTCAATACTAAGACTGCTGCATTAGAAGTTTTTTCTGGTATAACATGTATAAGGATTGTATATGCCGAAGATTTTCCTATTAAAATTTTCAATGCAGTTGTTCAATATTTGATTTTGTCGGAGGTAATCAATACTTCAAGTCCGTATATAAGCTGCTTGATACTTTAGTCTTAGATACATGCTTTTTTATTAGTTTGTTCATGTTTTTTTTGGCTTTGAACTAGCTGTCAGTAACTGCGAGTACTCTCAGATTTGTACTTAGTGTCTTTTTTGTTGGGATCTATATATACCCTGCCACGCCCGGTCTGTGTTTTTGTTACTTGTTTTTCTGCTTTGTATCGATCTGATGAGTTAAGCCCTTTTCAGCTGATTTTTATAGTTTGTTCATATTTTGCACTGTTACACCACTGTCCCAAGGTTAAGGGAGGGTTGGGCGCCCGCTAACATGTTTAACCCGCCACATTCTGTATATGCATGTCTCGGATCAAGTCAGGAGCCTGCCAGTGTTATATCTGTATATCATAATTGTACTTCTTTCATTGTTTTTTACATAAATCAGGCCGTTAGTTTTCTCGTTTGAATTGTTTTACATTTGTCATTTAGGGGTATGAGTTTTGCTCATTGTTGAAGGTCGTGCGGTGACCCTAGTTGTTAACTTCTATGTCATTTGGTCTCTGGTGGAGAGTTGTCTCAATGCCAATTATACCACATCTTCTTATTTTCATATCTATACTTGTACAACATATATGTTTTATAGATATTGTATGAGGTTGGATGATCTAGATCATTTCTACCGTGGACTCGATCTGTCCCATCAGTGCGTATTTCGTTCTTCTTGCAATTCGTATAATCTCTTGAATATTTATTTGGCTTTAGTTCTTTTAAGCCAGCAATGTTTACCTCGTTTCCATCGAGATTCAATTTATAGTTGCTTTTTGTCTTTGGACAATAAATAATTTGTGTTTTCGTTGGATGTATAGTATAATGATGTTCGTTAGCATAACTGTTCATTTTCATTGTTAGAAATAAATGCTATATCGTCAGCACATGTTGGGGTGCATCAGTGCATATTCGATGTATATATTTATCTTATTTTCTTGCTTTTTTCACATTTCTCGATTAGCGTGAGAAGCATATTTCTCATTTTTAGAGAAAACTTTGTTCTCGGCAAATGATTGGTCGAAATTCAATTTTGAAGTCAAATTTTCTTGATTTCTTCTGAATTTCCTATTGTGACGTCACGAAAAAGGCGACCATGCCTGATGACGTCACATATAAAGAACACAACTTTCTGCAAATCTTTGAAAAGGATGGATAAACTTTTGTTTATATATATCGCCTAAAAATCCTTAGAGAAACAGATTCCACCACTACATATCGTGTATTACGATATTTCTCCACTCTCAACAGTTAAAATTTTAATTATTTAAAAGGCTCGGCAAGCCTCGCGCTTTTTAAATAAAATATTAAAATTTTACGGTCTCGAGTGGAGAAATATCGTAACACACTTGATGCAGTGGTGGAATCTATATATTTCCTAGGTGATATCCTATGGCATGTTGTTCTAATTCTACCAGAAGATTTTGTAAAGATGAGTGAAAAGTTTTCCTCCCTGTCTCACACCCTGTTTGATATTGAATGGAGTACTTATACCTTCCAGCCATTTCACTTTTGACGTCAAGTCATTATAGAGTTCTGTTAGGACCTTCCAATACACTGGATGTATTCATTGGTTCAGCATTTTATCCATAATACACATGCGTGACATCAATTACGTTTGAGGGCGTTGTGAGAAAACGGTTCAATATACTTTTTGATACGATCTTAAATTCGTGTTTCGTAAACGAAAAACTTTACTTAAATACTTTTACCTCAATTGAAAGAAAGAACATACCGTTTTTTCCGTTGTGACAAGGCTATAGACATAAGACATAACGTTTTATTTAAAGTCGGTAAATGCAATACAATTACAAACATAACCTCTGAAGAGCTTTTAAAACCGACAAAACAAAAACACAACAAACAAAACATACATATCAAGTTAGGCACACATACAATTAAACAAACAAAACCTACATATCAAGTTAGGCACACATACAATTAAACAAACAAAACATACATATCAAGTTAAGCACACATACAATTAAACAAACAAAACATACATACCAAGTTAGGCACACATACAATTAAACAAACAAAACATACATATCAAGTTAGGCACACATACAATTAAACAAACAAAACATACATATCAAGTTAGGCACACATACAATTAAATATAGAAAGCAGGAGTTCATATTATGCATACATACAACACATACTGCTGTATTCTGGTATCTAAAAGAGTAAAAGTTTTCTGAATAATCTTCATAGGCTATATTTTTTGAAGTCATTGCGGTAGTGACTATATTCATGTTTCCGGTAAGAAAATATCATGAACCAGGGATAAAGTAAATGTACTTGTTATACTTTAAATCTTATTCCTCTCAACTTTTCATATTTCACGATATAAATGTACGAACCCGATATATATGTATAATTTGCATATGCTTGGACATTTTTCAGACATGTTTCAAACAAGACATTTTTCGGTTTACGATTTCAGTGATGTTCATTTAGCCTGAACATGCAAATAATTACAACAAATGCAATATTCTTGCTAGGTTTTACGATGATCGGATGTAATACGATATAAAGACACAAAATTGAAACGTTGGACATGATGTTTTTGCACAACGTCTGACTATACTGTATAGGGTTTTCTCATGGTTGAAGACCGTATGGTGACCTACAATTACCTATATCATTTGAACTATGGTGGATAGTTGTCTCATTGACAATAAGTAATACCACATCTCCTTATTTTTATACTGATAATTCATTGTATAAATAATTCAAAGGTGTATATCTATGGTATATTTTATTAATTTCCTAAATTATGTAATTTCTTTACATTCTTTGTTGACAATAACTGAACCAATTTAAAAACAGATGCATTTGCAAAATGGAAATGGAAGATATATATTGATTAATACATTTTTCTTTTTCTATAATTGAAAATGTTCTTATATCCTAATGGTATCGTCCCCTGCATTCAAGTTACATATGCTGCTACCTTTTATGTTTTTGATACAGGTATGATAAAGACATTTCCACATATATTTAGCATGCCAGTCAATCTTAAAGGTATCATCCCTGGTGTCACCTGCATCTAGAATACCACACTGCTATTACTTGAGGCTGACACTGGAAGGACTGTAAACATGCTGAACCTTATGAGCTTGACAACTTTATATATATCTTTTTTATAACTATGTATTATTTATTTATTATTATTTTTTTCTCGAAATATAATAAAACACACTTGTGTGACAGAAATGCAGTTTAAGCCTAAGACAATATTTGTAATTCAATGTTTAATTGTAATCCATGATAAATTACCCGTTTGAACAATGCCTTAACGAAAACTACATGGAAAATCATCCTTTAAGCCTTGGTTGCTATGAAGCTCGTTGTTGCTAGGGTGCTCTCCTTGAGGTCCGCGCTATTGGTATATAAAGACACCGATACATTGTGCGAGTTCGTTCATTTGTTATTTGGCTGTTGATGAATAAGCATCGGAAAGAGAATACCAGCAAATAAAGAAAGTCTAACTGAGAAGTTTGTAAACCAAGTTCGAGTTGAAAGCTTGTGGTTTGAAGCAAGCGGTTTAGAAGTCTTTACGATTGTTGCAAACTACCGGGTTGTTCTGAAACTGTAATTTCCCATGGGAATGGTCGCAGTCCCTCGAACAGGTAGTTTGTAATAGTCTGGTGACTTCGGTGCTTCGGAGACTAGGTGTTTCAAAACTAGTTGTCTCAGGATCTAGGTGTCTCGGAGACTAGGTGTCTCAGAAACTAGGTGTCTCAGAACTAGGTGTCTCAGGAACCTATGGTTTTGAAGCTTGTCCTCTTATAGTTTATGAAAGGTTATAATTGTTGAGCAAATCGGTTGGGACCTCGGAGTCAGTGAAAGGATTAAGGATAAATTGAGGTTATAGTTTTTAGACTACTTTTTGATACAAAGTTAATTGTGTAAATATTGTTGTTTCTTTATTAAGTTTCAAAGTTTAAAGGTTGGTCTCGTAGTTTTTAGTAAAGCTTCCAAGTTGTAGTTAGATTTTGAGTTAATTAAAAGATTGATATTGGAGTATCTCAGATTCTGTGAAAACGGATACGAACAGATAGTTTATAAGCCAAACACGTTACAAAATTGGTGGCAGCGGTGGGATCTGAGAGACTTCAGTATTATATGTAATTACATTTTTGATTGTGAGTTCATTTTCTATTTGTCCTTGCAAGAAGCAATACATTGTTTTGTAAATACATTGATTGTCAAGTTGTGTTATAAAATATTTTTAAAAAACTTGTTAAATTTATTCTTAAAATTATTCTTCAAAATATGTCGCGAACATACAGAGAAGATGAAATGTTGTATGACCCTGATAGTTATGAAACAAGAAAATTGTCAAGGGAGATAGATAGATTAAACATGGAAATAGGGCGCTTAAGAATTAAAAGTTTTGAAAATGCCCCAGACTTTGCTCAGTCAGTTCCCATCTATCAAACAACACGTCCAAGACAATCTGACTCTGGAATTGCTACTGCTAGAACTCCAAACCCCGACTTTGGTACAGGCAGCGATATACTCCAAAGTACAAACGCTGGGAAAGGGGTGAAGTTAACAGTTATGTCACAGCCTGCAATAACTGATAAACATATCCCACTGGCAGCTTCGGTAAAATCAACACCAGAGATGAGAACTTATCCAGACTCTGTTCTCGAGACCAACTTTGTCACTGAAAGGCGAAAGAAAAATATGCCAAAATCACCAGACGAAATAAGTGCATATAGGGGAGAGAGTTCTATCCATGAAAACAAAAATATCATAAAGCCCGCTACGTTTGACGGCCAGGGGTCATGGATAGATTACAAGTCTCATTTCGATGCCTGTTCGAGTATAAATGCTTGGACTGAGGCAGAAAAGGGTTTATATTTGGCAGTCTCAGGGGGTACTAGGAAATCTACCCACAGATAAAAGACAAAATTTTAAGGAACTTGTGAGGTCTCTCGAAGAGAGATTTTCGCCTGTCAATCAAACCGAATTGTACCGAACACAATTACGGGAGCGTCGTCAAAAGGCTTCAGAAAGCCTTCCTGAACTAGGTCAGGACATAAGACGCTTGGCAAACCTGGCGTACCCCACAGCCCCGAATGACGTACGAGAAACACTAGCTAAAGAGCAATTTATCGACGGACTCGAGAGTGTCGACATGAGGCTAAGAATAAAACAAGCTAGACCTGCTGACTTGAACGACGCAATTCGACACGCCGTTGAACTAGAAGCTTTTAATAAGGCTGATATAAAGCGAGAGGAAGGCAAAGGTTATTTAAGAGCTACAAATAGAGATGCGGACATCAGTGACACTAGCGACAAAACAGTAGAGCTACTTAAAAACATGCAGACAGCTTTGAATGATCTGCAACAAGAAGTAAAAGCTTTGCAACAAACTCGAGGAAAAGGGTGGTTTCCTTTTAAAGGGAATTCAAAATTCCAGAATCGCAAGAAACGTGGATGTTTCAATTGTGGGAAATTTGGACATTTCAAGAAAGATTGTCCCGAAAGTAGTGTAAAGAGAGTACATTCGACCACCCCACACGGATCTGAAGTGTCACACGAAAAACAGAACGGTGTGATAGGGGTGAATAAATTAGCAAAAGAGGCTGGTATGTTTATCAAAGCTAAAGTAAATGGTACCAAAGCAAAGATGCTTATAGACACAGGGGCGACAGTATCTCTTATTTCAAAGAAACAATTTGACAGTATGCATTCGCATGTTCTGTCACCAATGGACAGAGAGATATTGACTACCAACGGTTCTCCATTAGTTCTATATGGGAAAACATTCCTTGATATTGAGATTAATGGATTTGTTTATTCGAACATAGCTGTAGTAGCAGACCTAAACGTAGATGGTATATTGGGAATAGACTTCCAAAGGAGCCATAATTGTGTAATTAATATTACTAAAGGTAGTATTTTGGTAAACGGAAGAGAGACCCGTTTACATTTTGAAGGTCAGATAGGCTGCTATAGTATATATGTTGCAACGACTGCAAAACGGCCTCCTACAAGTGAAGTACTGGTGTCTAGAAACATCAGAAAACCAGTTCTACCAAACCAAGAAGTTGGTATTGTAAATGCAAATAAAGGTCAGGAGAAAAGCGGATTGACTTGCTACCAGTGTAGCAAAATGTTTAAGAAGTCGGCTTATCGCAGACGTCATATTAAAAGGTTTCACAGGGATAATGACGTTAAAATCGTTGAGGTACCAAGGGAACAAGACGTTTACTTTAAGGACGAAGATGTGAACCCAGAAAGGTCCAACCTTTCCGATGAAAGTGAATACTCCTTAGACAGTGTAAAAGAGTTGTCAGGTCCCAGAGAGTCGACGAAGCTGATAGAAGACGTCTCAGAAAGTGCAAGCTCCGAAAATGAAGATGAGAGTCTGATACAAGAAAAGAATGATAAAGAGCCTAACACAAATGTAAAGACTTTTGATGAAGTTTGTTTGAAAGGAAAGAGCACACGAAAGCCAAAACGACCAGAGAAAATTGTGGCTCAAAGGCAGGAAGAATTACTTGAACTTTTGAAGTACAGAAAATATATCAAGACTGTCAGAAGTTAAAAGTAAAAGAGGTTGAGCAGACAATTATGAAAGAATTTCTATCTTTGGTTGAATGTTAATCGGTTATTGCAGATAGCAGGTTTTTTTTTATATAAAATATTATTGTTATTTTAACTGTTGAGTTGTGTTGTAGAAAACTAAGTACAAAAAAATTATATATACCTATGTATAAGTCCGTCGGATGGGGACGTTAAATCCGAGGTCCCATGTTCAGGGAAACGTCACACCCTATGCATGTAAAAGAACCCTGTTGTAAGCCATAAGTGCTTCTTGTCGAGGCAAAATTACTTCAGAACCTATTTTTAGCTATTTTTGTTTACAGTGGCAATCTCATTATTCGAATTTTGGAGAAGCTAAGGACTAATCATTTATAAAAAAAATCAGTAAGCAGTTGCTTTGAGTTGATACAAATAGAAAAAAAAAATATGTTAGTCATGCGAGGACGCATGAAATCGGAGGCGTGGGTAATGTGACAGAAATGCAGTTTAAGCCTAAGACAATATTTGTAATTCAATGTTTAATTGTAATCCATGATAAATTACCCGTTTGAACAATGCCTTAACGAAAACTACATGGAAAATCATCCTTTAAGTCTTGGTTGCTATGAAGCTCGTTGTTGCTAGGGTGCTCTCCTTGAGGTCCGCGCTATTGGTATATAAAGACACCGATACATTGTGCGAGTTCGTTCATTTGTTATTTGGCTGTTGATGAATAAGCATCGGAAAGAGAATACCAGCAAATAAAGAAAGTCTAACTGAGAAGTTTGTAAACCAAGTTCGAGTTGAAAGCTTGTGGTTTGAAGCAAGCGGTTTAGAAGTCTTTACGATTTTTGCAAACTACCGGGTTGTTCTGAAACTGTAATTTCCCATGGGAATGGTCGCAGTCCCTCGAACAGGTAGTTTGTAATAGTCTGGTGACTTCGGTGCTTCGGAGACTAGGTGTTTCAAAACTAGTTGTCTCAGGAACTAGGTGTCTCGGAGACTAGGTGTCTCAGAAACTAGGTGTCTCAGAACTAGGTGTCTCAGGAACCTATGGTTTTGAAGCTTGTCCTCTTATAGTTTATGAAAGGTTATAATTGGTGAGCAAATCGGTTGGGACCTCGGAGTCAGTGAAAGGATTAAGGATAAATTAAGGTTATAGTTTTTAGACTACTTTTTGATACAAAGTTAATTGTGTAAATATTGTTGTTTCTTTATTAAGTTTCAAAGTTTAAAGGTTGGTCTCGTAGTTTTTAGTAAAGCCTCCAAGTTGTAGTTAGATTTTGAGTTAATTAAAAGATTGATATTGGAGTATCTCAGATTCTGTGAAAACGGATACGAACAGATAGTTTATAAGCCAAACACGTTACACTTGCATTATGTATTATTAAAGTTTAAGCTGCTTAAATGTTCACGCAAGACAGTTATATATCGCTTGATTTTAT
Source organism: Mytilus californianus (assembly GCF_021869535.1). NCBI lineage: Eukaryota > Metazoa > Mollusca > Bivalvia > Mytilida > Mytilidae > Mytilus > Mytilus californianus. The sequence continues at coordinate 142,171,254 of NW_026262581.1, read as the reverse complement.
TGAATGTTTTACTCTCAAATTAGAATGTTTTTGTCATGTCAAATGTTAATGCCCTTAATTGGAATAAAAATATACTTCTGTATGATTATTTCTTTTAATACACAACTTTCTTATGTTATCATGTTATGGACATTGTAGAGTAAAATGAAATTCATTCTCAGTTTCACCTTAGGTACATAACATACATACTGATTGATATTTTAGTCTTAGATGCATGATTATTTTATTAGTTGTAGCTGTCAGTAACTACGAGTACTCTCAGACGTTTTGTTGGATGTATAAGTACCCTGCCACGTCCACTCTGTGTTTTTGTTAGATGTGTTTCTGCTTTGTATCGTTCTGATGAGTTAAGCATTTTTCAACTGATTTTTATAGTTTGTTCTTATGTTGTACTGTGAATTTATCATATTCAATCTGTATTACCCAAAAATTTGTGTTGGTGATCAGTCTTACTGTTCAAATATTCTGATTGTCTTTTATAGTTTTCAATATATTAAGTTAAACCACTGATTCAGAAAGTGATGAGCAACACACATCATGATACTATCGCTATTCCCTTGTCTGTAGTGACGTTATAGCTATAGATTTCAATGAATGTATCTATGTATCACTGGAAAATTATTAAATCAGGGTTTTCGTTATTAAAAATTACTTGAAATCTTACTAAATTCTTTCATTGATAAACAGATTTGGTTTTGACGTTTTACTGTACCTCTAGTAAACTTATTACAAACGGGATATCACATCCTTATTTTTACGAGCCAATCTGATGAGTCAAGCCATTTCCAACTATAAATTTTACAGTTTGTTCTTATGTTTTGCTGTTACAACACTGCCTAGGTCAGGGGAAGGAGGAGACAAAGGAGGGAAAGGTTGTTAGATGATGAGCCCTCACAAACATGTTTCATGTTAATCCAGCCTCATTTTGTATGTACTTGTCCAAATTAGGAGCCTGCAATTCAGTGGTTGTCAATGATCTCGTTTGAATTGTTTTACATTTAGTCATATTCGGGGCCTTTATAGTTACTTGTGTGGTATGGTTTTGCTCTCGCTGATGAAGGCCGTATGCTGACCTATAGTTACTAAAATCTACGTCATTTGGTCTCAGGTGGATAGCTGTCTGACTGGCAATCAAACCACATCTTCTTATTTTGATATACGCTCCATCCATTCTCTTTACATCCACAAAACAGAAAAATCAACCCTTTTTTTATTTATTTAAAAATTAATGACAACTTAACACAAAATTCTCGGTAGCTTGGCGGTGTTCTTTTTCAAACTTCCATTCTAAAAAAATAAACGAATTATAATAGTAATATATATGATTTCCTAGAAAGGTCAAGGTTATGTTTAACCTCAAAATCTTAGGCAAATAAATAGCCAGTCAATGAAATTTCATCTTTCTTTGTTTTCTTTCTATTTCTTTGCATTTCTTTTTTTCTCTTATTGAATTGAAATCTTTCAGTGTTGGGGGAAGGATCTAAAAGCTTGAGATACCCTTTAAGGTCAAATTAGACGAGTTTCTAAATCACGGTAGGTATAGTGCCCTTCTGGAATCATGTTTTTTTCGAGTGATTTGATCAAAAATGTAAACAAACAATTCTTTTCTGATAAGACGTAAAACAAGATGCGAGAACCTTATATTTAATATCCAGAAGGTAAATTAGTATTTGTGATAAAAAATTATTATCAACCTTACATTTTTTTGTTTTAAAAGTGTTTAGTTTAGCCTCACAATTCTTTATTCCAAAATAGATTAAAGCCATTTGTATGCACATACCAATGCAAATGTCAACGGAAATGCTTACATGGAATCTATATATACTGAGATATAAAGACACTTTACAAAAATTCTTGTTTTTGCATCGAAAAGTACATTTTGGAGAGTAAATTCATATTTATATGTCAGTGTTTTTTCGAGAGCAGTCCGTGTTTTATGTATTCAGGTATCTTCATGAAGGTGTACCGATATGAGTTTCATACATTAAATATTTCGTGATGTAAACAATCTTTACGTGAGCTTAGACATATTGGACTGAGACGTACATAGAAAATACATCCTAAATGTTTCATTTTCTGTTTGGCTTGATGATAAAATTAGTTATCTTGGTGTAATAAGGGTTGTACAGATTTTTTTTTACAAAAAGCTTCTTTTTTTTTTTTTTTTGCACCCCAATTTTTTTTATTTTATTTAGGGGTGTATTTTTTGCAATTTTTATTTTCTTTGGTTCTTGTCTTGAACATGTATGAAATATTTGCCACTGAACGTTAATCAGCCAACAATCAATCATTTAAAATCGTCCGTTTATAAATTTTATAATTATAAAGAAACAACTAATGTTTCAACACTATCAGGCAAAGTTGACCTTGGATGGATTTGGCTATGTTCAAATGTTTTGGTTCTTATACATATTGTTTTACTTTGAGCGTTCTGGTTGAAAGTTAATCCAGAAAAGAGCTTCGGACGCATGAAATTTATAAAGTGTTGTTTTCATTTTTTTTTTATTAGATATTCCATTCAATTCAAATGTTATTGTAATATATTTTTTTTTTTGTGGGGGGGGGGGGGGGCTCTTTTAGTAGAATATTTGGGTTTATATATATTGAATTTTTCAATTTTTTTACTGCTTTTCCTTAGTTTTCTTGCCTCTATGTATTTTCGTCACTGTACTATACATATATATATATATATCAATCATAAAATATTAGTAATATGTTTTTGTGACTTATTATAAGAATAAATAGCTCTTCGCTAAATCACAGTTTCAAACTAGAAAAGTCAGTTTTTAAGTCAAATATTGTCTTCTTTCTTATTCATATTATTTTCAAAAAACCCGGACCATTTGTTTAAAACCGGACGTTTTAGATGTTGCTCTCGAAGAAACACGGACAATATAAAACACTGAATTATGAGTGAACTACACGGAAATTGTACGTCGTTTGTGCTCAAAGCATGTATAGCATTCAGAATAAGATGAACAGTCACGAATATACTATTATATTCGCGAAATAGCAGTAAATCGTTCTGATCGCATGTAATATCACTCGAAAAAACCTGATCTACACTCGAAAAAAGTGGACCGATTCATTCGAAAAAACACGATCTCAACCGGACACTATACATACCGTGTACATGGTAATTATAATGTTTAGGAAATTATTCAACCAATGCATGCACGTATATATACTAAACTAAGTTGTTCATTTAATTAACTTAAAGAGTTTTGTTGCCGAAGTTTACCAATCATGACCCTGTGAAACAATCAAAATTGAATCATAGAACAAGGTAAGCAAGTGTATTCTTAAATAAGACCATAGAGCGATGCCAATTTTCTCGTGTTTCATAATGAAAATTAGCTATTCAGTTATATAAAACATTCATCTTGTTTGTTAGAATTGAAGAATCAAATGACTTGAAAGAGGTATGGCCAATTTCCCCTGAATAACTGTCATTCGCAAAATCAAAATCCGACAGTTGTTGAAGAGTCTAAATAGTACACATTAAATATTCTTCAATAATCTTAATCATGTCAATAGACTTATATAATGTTATTCAGCGCAATACATTGTTCAAATTGTCGTATAAACATTCCTCTTTTCCTCGACTGCGACATCACCGAATGAGCGAATGAGAGTCAACACCGAATTGTTACTCACAATGAGCAACACGACGAGTGTCACATATGAGGTAGATTGTGCCTAGCGTCCTGAAGCACCTGATAGCGTCCCCGGTTTTTGTTATTACTCAGCAGTTTTTCGTTTTTTTTTAGTGTTTTATATACTGGTGTTTCTCGTTCTTTTTTTTTGTGTATGTATTCGACTTATGAGTTTTGATTCTACCTTTGGTATCGTACGCCTCTTTTTATCTGTCTTTCTTATGACTTATGAGTTTTGATTCTACCTTTGGTATCGTACGCCTCTTTTTATCTGTCTTTCTTATGACTTATGAATTTTGATTCTACCTTTTGTATCGTACGCCTCTTTTTATCTGTCTTTCTTATGACTTATGAGTTTTGATTCTACCTTTGGTATCGTACGCCTCTTTTTATCTGTCTTTCTTATGACTTATGAGTTTCAATATACCTTTGGTATCGTACGCCTCTTTTTATCTGTCTTTCTCATGACTTATGAGTTTTGATTCTACCTTTGGTATCGTACGCCTTTTTTTATCTGTCTTTCTTATGGCTTATGAGTTTTATTTCTACCTTTGGTATCATACGCCTTTTTATCTGTCTTTCTTATGACTTATGAGTTTCGATACCTTTGATATCGTACGCCTCTTTTTGTCTGTCTTTCTTATGACTTATGAGTTTTGATTCTACCTTTGGTATCGTACGCCACTTTTCATCTGTCTTTCTTATGACTTGTGAGATTTGATTCTACCTTTGGTATCGTACGCTCTTTTTATCTGTCTTTCTTATGACTTATGAGTTTTGATTCTACCTTTGGTATCGTACGCCACTTTTTATCTGTCTTTCTTGTGATTTATGAGTTTTAATTCTACCTTTGGTATCGTACGCCTCTTTTTATCTGTCTTTCTTATGACTTATAAGTTTTGATTCTACCTTTGGTATCGTACGCCACTTTTTATCTGTCTTTCTTATGACTTATGAGTTTTTATTCTATCTTTGGTATCGTACGCCACTTTTTATCTGTCTTTCTAATGACTTATGAGATTTGATTCTACCTTTGGTATCGAACGCCTCTTTTTATCTGTCTTTTTTATGACTTATGAGTTTCGATACCTTTGATATCGTACGCCTCTTTTTATCTGTCTTTCTTATGACTTATGAGATTTGATTCTACCTTTGGTATCGTACGCCACTTTTTATCTGTCTTTCTTATGACTTATGAGATTTGATTCTACCTTTGGTATCGTACGCCACTTTTTATCTGTCTTTCTTATGACTTATGAGTTTTGATTCTACCTTTGGTATCGTACGCCTCTTTTTATCTGTCCTTCTTATGACTTATGAGTTTCGGTACCTTTGATATCGTACGCCTCTTTTTATCTGTCTTTCTTATGACTTATGAGATTTGATTCTACCTTTGGTATCGTACGCCTCTTTTTATCTGTCTTTCTTATGACTTATGAGTTTCGATACCTTTGATATCGTACACCTCTTTTTATCTGTCTTTCTTATGACTTATGAGTTTTGATTCTACCTTTGGTATCGTACTCCACTTTTTATCTGTCTTTCTTATGACTTATGAGTTTTGATTCTACCTTTGGTATCGTACGCCTCTTTTTATCTGTCTTTCTTATGACTTATGAATTTTGATTCTACCTTTGGTATCGTACGCCTCTTTTTATCTGTCTTTCTTATGACTTATGAGTTTTGATTCTACCTTTGGTATCGTACGCCTCTTTTTATCTGTCTTTCTTATGACTTATGAGTTTCGATATACCTTTGGTATCGTACGCCTCTTTTTATCTGTCTTTCTCATGACTTATGAGTTTTGATTCTACCTTTGGTATCGTACGCCTTTTTTTATCTGTCTTTCTTATGGCTTATGAGTTTTATTTCTACCTTTGGTATCATACGCCTTTTTATCTGTCTTTCTTATGACTTATGAGTTTCGATACCTTTGATATCGTACGCCTCTTTTTATCTGTCTTTCTTATGACTTATGAATTTTGATTCTTCCTTTGGTATCGTACGCCACTTTTCATCTGTCTTTCTTATGATTTGTGAGATTTGATTCTACCTTTGGTATCGTACGCCTCTTTTTGTCTGTCTTTCTTATGACTTATGAGTTTTGATTCTACCTTTGGTATCGTACGCCACTTTTTATCTGTCTTTCTTGTGATTTATGAGTTTTAATTCTACCTTTGGTATCGTACGCCTCTTTTTATCTGTCTTTCTTATGACTTATAAGTTTTGATTCTACCTTTGGTATCGTACGCCACTTTTTATCTGTCTTTCTTATGACTTATGAGTTTTGATTCTACCTTTGGTATCGTACGCCACTTTTTATCTGTCTTTCTTATGACTTATGAGTTTTGATTCTACCTTTGGTATCGTACGCCTCTTTTTATCTGTCTTTCTTATGACTTGTGAGTTTCGGTACCTTTGATATCGTACGCCTCTTTTTATCTGTCTTTCTTATGACTTATGAGTTTTGATTCTACCTTTGGTATCGTACGCCACTTTTTATCTGTCTTTCTTATGACTTATGAGATTTGATTCTACCTTTGGTATCGTACGCCTCTTTTTATCTGTCTTTCTTATGACTTATGAGTTTTGATTATACCTTTGGTATCGTACGCCACTTTTTATCTGTCTTTCTTATGACTTATGAGTTTTGATTCTACCTTTGGTATCGTACGCCTCTTTTTATCTGTCTTTCTTATGACTTATAAGTTTTGATTCTACCTTTGGTATCGTACGCCTCTTTTTATCTGTCTTTCTTATGACTTATGAGTTTTGATTCTACCTTTGGTATCGTATGCCACTTTTTGTCGTTTTTTTATATTTTGCATTAAAGTACATCATGATCCAACATAAATTGATTAGTAATTAATAGACCATATCATAACTTCCATTCGAATTTTGGCTTTGGTTCAGAATGTAAGTCTTGTTTGTTTTTGCGATAAATCTTACATATTTGCCAAAAAAAGCTACAATGAAAATATGAGCCATATCTGGGTGTTTAAAATGTTGTTGCATGACTGTTCAGAAATACAACATAATGGTGTTAGAACCTCAAAGTACCTTAATGAAGCTGTATTTCTCCGGATTTTAGTAAAGACTGAGAGCCTTTATAAAATGGCCCAATTGGAAATGAATTCAACGGAAGTTGGTCCTTCCTCTTTGAAAGAGTGATATTATAATTTTACAACTTAATTACAAATTATGATTATGATCCTAGCTTTTTCATAAAGTGGAGAGAAGGGACCTCTGAATCTATCGTTGAATATACTTATACAAAACAAAAGCACTATTATGTTCCCTACTCTTAATCCAAAATCTCACGCATTGCCACTAATTATTTTCATATACCATATATAATAATAAATACACTGTGTGCTACACATTTGCATTTAACTTTAAGAGTATAAAGAAAACAATCAACCATCAAATTTAATAGGTACCAGATCGTCTAGAATTGACATTACCGCAGGAAACATATAAAAGTCTAAAACAACATTAACGGTACCACTTTTACTGCAGCAGATTCCAATTTCGACAATGAATGGCTCTTCAGTGATGCACAAGGCCAAGTAATTTTGAAAATCCAAAATCTTATACAATAGTTGAAGAGCTGACTAAACCAGAACAGGACACAAAGTTTGGTCAACTCTGGACAATGAATCAGAGATTTGCCTGAAGAAGATGAATCGATTTCACGTATTTTCATGCCAATACTAAAGTACAGGTCTCCAGGCATATGGTACATTCGGGGACTAACAGTCCACCAGCAGAGGTATCAACCCAGTCGTAGTAATAACATTAACGCATAACATTAAAGATTGGTGCAAAGATACCGATAACAGATAATTATATACGACTAAGGTGAAATAATATCGTATTTACACATATTTCGCCGCAACAAACGGCCTTCTTCTGTGTGATTTTATTTTAAATGCAATAAGGGAATCGGAAAATCCTGAGTGTAAAATATACAGGTAATGAATGGCAACCAGAAATCTTGAAATACATACAATAAACTACACTCAATACTGAACGAGTGAGTGCGTACTTGTACATCTCAAAGCGTCAAAAGGAAAGTATAAGCGCAATCTTATTATTACAGTCAAAATTCCAATGATGCATACAGCGAAAAAATCAGCTATTTTTCTCTGTTAATGCTATTTGAATGAAAGACATTAAGTTCTTTTATCCAGAATCGTTCTACTGATCCTTGCTTCCAATATGTTGGTGACTTAAATCAACCATTCCACAAACACCTCAAATGGCATGGGAGCCATATATCATAAAAAATGAAAACAACACGTTGTAAATTTAATGCGTCCGAAGCGCTTTTCTGGATTTACCTTCATCAGGAACGCTTAAAGCCGATTATTTGATAGCCAAGGATGTATAAAACCGAAACAGTTGAAGAGCTATATAATAAAAAATGACCTATAATAATAGCCAAATCCTTCTAAGGCCAAATTTGCCTGAGGGAGTTGAAACCTTAGTTTCTTTCAATTTCAAAATTTATAAACGGGCAAATTTAGAAAAGTTTGGAATCAATCATGTCAGTACCGTATTACTGACTACTGAGCTGATGATACCCTCGGGGACTGATAGTCCAACAGCAGAGGTATCGACCCAGTGCTGTAAAAAAAGAAGCCATATCTCCCAGTGAGCCAGTACTTCAGACAGTCGGACCACAATCTCTCCTAGTGAGCCAACACTTCAGACAGTCGGACTACAATCTCGACGACCGCATGAAAGTTCTAGTGATTTAGCAGAACATTCAAATGAATAATACCCAGCGGGAGGATAAAGTAACTAACTGTCCTCGGTCTGAATATTCAAAAAGAAATTGCTAGGTGTGTTTTTTGGCTGCATTCATCAGTTATATTTATATAAGTCACAACGTCACACTAAACTTAGACCAATGTATACATAATTGGTTAGTCGGGGGATGCCTCTTCATAAAGGGTTGTAACACTGTTTAGCAGTATCCAGCTAAACGTAGACCAATGTATACATAATTGGTTAGTCGGGTGATGCCTCTTCATCAAGGGTTGTAACACTGTTTAGCCGTTTGCAACATGTCAGAATACCTTTTTTATATACAACTGGAAGTTATGTAGGGAACAATTAATCAATGTTTCGTTGTTCATACTTACTCTTTTTCACAGATGAAGAAGGCTAAATTGTCCGAGCAGAAATCATCATGCCATGTAAATCCAGTACTGTACCAAAGTATTCCACAGTTTTCACTCTGACGTAGATCTGGTTGACCAGGATTCCAATCGATGTATGACGCAGAGTGTCCGCTTTCAATCCATTTCCATTCATTTTCTATCTCAATGTCTGTTAGACCAATCCAGTAGCCATGGGGTGGAACTGTGAAATAATTGCCTGGACCTTTATAACTTTCTTATTCCAAACTCAATGTAGCAAATGAATTGCGCAGAAAATAATTTCAAACGATATATTACATGTCGTTATCACGAATGTGACCTACCGAATTAGACTATTTACCGGATTTGTAATAACATAAGCAACACGACGGGTGCCACATGTGGAGCAGGATCTGCTTACCCTTCCGGAGCACCTGAGATCACCCCCAGTTGTTGGTGGGGTTCGTGTTTCTTAGTCTTTACTTTTCTATGTTGTGTCATCTGTACTATTATTTGTCTGTTTGTCTTTTTATTTTTGGCCATGGCGTTGTCAGTTTGTTTTCGATCTATGAGTTTGACTGTCCCTCTGGTATCTTTTGTCCCTCTCTCACAATCATTCAATAAACAAATATTGTTGCTTAAAATATCTGTGGAAAAGACCCGAATCAAGAAAGCTTAACATTGACCCACAGGGGTTTGTTACAATTTTCCGGGTTAACTATCCATACGAAGCCCGAAAAAAACACAAGGGAGGAAGCTCATTTGCAACGTTGCTTCGAATTATTGTTTCAAAATTTTTCTATGACTTTATAGTTATGGTTATAGAGGTTACTTAAGGGAATACATATATGTCATTGAAGAGATAAATCAAGTGGGAACAGATTTATTCAGGTCACAAAGTTAGTGAAAGTCATAGAAAAATTTTGAAACAATAATTCGAAGCAACGTCGCAAATGAGCTTCCTCCCTTGTGTTTTTTCGGGGTTCGTATAGATAGTAAACCCGGCAAATTGTAACAAACCCCTGTGATTGACCTATGAACGATAAAAATGGGATTAAGTTCAGATGAACCCTGCCAGACTGACATGTTTGCCTTTCAATCATTCCACACACCATATACTGTTGACGTATTTTATATAGTATCTAGAAAACGCACCTTACCATGTTAATTAACTATGAAAAAGAGGTCATCTTACAATAATCACATAACAAAATACAGTACTACAGCCTATTGTATCAGATAAACGCATCTAACTCCGAGGATAGCAATAGCTCAGTAATCAGTACTTCGGTACTAATATGATTTATAAGATACCTTTCTCAAATTGTCCGTTATGAATTTCGAAATTATTTACAATCTAAAGTTTCAACTCCCCCAGGCAAAGTTGACCTGATATGGATTTGGCTATTATTCTAAGGTCCTTTTTTGTCATAAAGCTCTTCAACTGTCTCGGTTGTTATACACAATTGGCTTTCAGATATTTGTCTTTGAGGGTTCCTGATGAAGGAAAGTCCAGCAAAGCGCTTCGGACACATGAGTGTTTTAGCTACGTGCTTTGTGTTTGTTCCAAGTGAAAGGTGCATTTATCTGTATGTGCTCGTGCTATGTAATTATTGCACTGTGCATTCATTTGAGGTGTTGTAAATGATTTATATAGGACTACTGGTTGTGGTATTTTAACACTTTAAATTCTGATTTATTTGGGTACGAATCCATTGTTTGCCCGGTACACGTTAAAGGACTCTTAAATATAGACAGTGTGTACCTGAACTGAAATTACGACCTCTGACTACAGTAACGGGTATGTTAACTGTCCGCTAAAATATACGTTTTCCACTTGATTTAAATTGTAGTCACCAAGAAAGTAATTTGAATCTGATTATTTATAAATTATGAAACATTTCAAACCTGACCTGATTATTTCGTAAGGAAATCAAAAAATTGCAAAGTAAAAAATACTAAAGAAACTCCCAATATGGTGTCTAATGCTGATTCCTTCCAAAAGAGGACCCAAGTCTGAAGAATCTTATTCTCTCTTTTCAGTTACGCCAGTATTTATGAAGCTGTTAGTAAAGTAGTTCTAAACTGAAGTATAAAATAATCCGTGGACTATTGCGGACCTACCTAGATGAAGACAAGGAAAGAGATCTGATTATGTCTGATGGTTTGGGACCACGTGGCAATTCAGTATCAGTCTATTACAGAATCAAAGAGTTAGTTCATACAGATAATTCACGTCAAGGATGTACCACTCTGAGCAGATGATGGAACAGATACTTAGAGCGCTGGATTGGGTACAAAATAAAGGCAACAGTAGTATACCGCTGTTCGAAACTCATAAATCGATAGAGATAAAAACAAATCCGGGTTACAAACTAAAACTGAGGGAAACGCATCAAATATAAGAGGAGAACAACGACACAACAAAAACACAACATTAAAAATGTAACACACACAGAAACGAACTATAATATAACAATGGCCATTTTCCTGACTTGGTACAGGACATTTTAAGAAAAAAATGGTGGGTTGAACCTGGTTTTGTGGCATGCCAAACCTCCCGCTTTAATGGCAACGTCAAACACAACACCAAAACGACAACATCACATGACAGGACCACAATACAAATAAATGGGAGAACATATAGGACAAAGAAACACACGAATAATAGCTAACAAAATGTACTAGGCTTAAAATTCAATACGCCAGACGTGCGTCTCGTCCACACAAGACCATCCAGTGACGCTCAGATGAAAAAAGCTTGAAAGCCAAAACAAGTACAAAGCCGAAAAGCACCGAGGACCAAAACTTCCAAAAAGTTGCGCCTTACACGGCCAGGGTTTTCTGCCTGGGACAAGAACATCCTTATTATTTAGAATAATTTATAATTTTGCAAACAGTAAATTTTATAAAATGACTACATAATAGATATACATGATAAAACTGAAGTGGGGACTAACTACAGAATAAAAACGGATACATTACATAAAACAACTTAATCTAACATATAAAAATACACAGCCGAGTTAGCCAAAGCATCAACGCACAAAGTGTGTTATTCTAAATCATTTCAGAGAAAGACTCCGATGTCAGAATATGTTAACAAGCTGTCAAACTGGCATGTCCGAATATGTCAACAAGCTGCCAAACGGCGATAGAATTATAATAATGTTAAGGCCCATTAGAGGAACCTGTCTTCCAAAACATACATATCGGTAAATATAGAGCGACTGCACTATACAGATCAGATGAAAGCAATTGAAAATGCAATAAATGCATATAAACAGGCCATCGTGCATCGCAATGTCACAATGACTGGTAATGTCGGAATTGTGGTGAATCAGGACATAAGCAATGTGAATGCACGAATGGTGATTTAGCTGAAATCGAGAGTACCCAGACGCCAGCAAAACCAAAATCTGGACGTGGCATTGAAAAGTCTCTAGTGACACCAACTGAAAAACTACACGATGAAACATGCAATAAGGCAATCAAAATATGTAAAACAACTTGCTAGACAGTTATCTTAATTACAAAATTTAATCAACCATAGAGCAACAATCCTTATCAAAGACCTTGACGATAAACAATGTATGCCCTTATCAAGGAATGGACCCTTCCACACATACCTACGAAATGTGAAAATGTTATACTACCTTTAAATGTAATGTTTTTCAGACTGTTTTGTATAAATTTGTTTTCATCATCAGACTCTATCTCAACTAACGCTGCATCAATGTGTTTGCAAAAAACCTGCAAATAAAGTTGCTATTTTAACTTTTTTACAACCTTATCTGGTCGGTGTTTTTTCTCATTTAGAAATGCTAACAAAATATGGATTGCGTGTTATAAAAACTGTGTTTGTGACATTATTCGGTAATTTTCCTCTCCACTGGCAGACACCGATTTTGCTATCTGAATATGAACCAGTGGTACTGAGGTTACTTTCTGCCCAGGAACCAGTGGAACCGAGGTTACTTGATGAAGGTCTTTCCAAAAAAACACGTACTAGCATTGGTATATGATGCGTATGTGTGCCTGTTCCATGCTTACTTGATGAAGGTCTTTCCAAGAAACATGTATTAACATTGGTGTATGAATAAAGGCAACAGTAGTTTACCGCTGTTCAATAGTCATAATTCGATTAAGCAAAACAAAATCCGGGTAAAAAACTAAAACCGAGGGAACACATCAACTATAAGATGAAAACAACGGACAACAGAAACACTGAACTACAACAAAAGCAAACGCCAACATACATACATAGAAACGGACTGTCTGATAACAACTACCATAAGAAAAATGGTGGGTTGAACCTGGTTCTATGGCTAGCCAAACCTCCCGCTTATATGGCAATGTTAAAAATACCGCTAAAATGACAACACTACGTGACAGGAATACAGTACAAATAAATGCAAGAACACTCAGCACAGAGAAATACATAAATAAATGATATAATAGTACATTACAACATGTAAACCACAGAATAACAACGGACACCTCCCTTGTACACACCAGTACACCACAAACTAAATATAAACTCTGCGTCACATGAATAGATTTACGTCACAAAAAGTGACGTATTTTTTGTGACGTTTATATTATCACAGGAAAATTTCTAAAAATAAAATAGATTTTTACGTATGATACGTATTTGCGCCATACGCCTATCGTCATGACCATATGCGTATATACTCATATTGTCCGACCATACGCGTATAGTCCGGGTGTTTAATACGATGGACGTTGCATTAAGTACGAACCATCAAGGTGTCATTAATTAAGAGTTTTTGATTGCGATTATTACATTGTTACATGATTAATGAAATAAAGTTAATTTTACTCAAATCAAAATTTAAGTAAAAGCATTTTACATGGTCATTTTCGACTTGTCCTTACGAAACACAATATGTGTCGATTTTGACTTTGGAACAGAACTTTAAGAAATATTTAAATGTACCGTTTAACAAGAAGTCAACTGTTTAACTCACAGGTACTTGGAGCACTGTAACTTCACCTTTATTTTCCATTATTGTGATGTTTTAATTTGATTTTAGTAAATATCTTTTTTTTATATCTTAAATTATTTTTAGTTATCTAATAAACTTTAATGCGTTCATGCTCCTATTTATACAATCACTGTAGTTCAAACGTGCTGTTCCTATATTTTTTTGTTGTATGAACTACTATTATTGTAAGATCGTATGAATAGGAACAAAAACACATCAATTAAGCGAAAATAGGTAAAATTTAGAACCATTTGAAAAAATAAATTATCTAAATACCGGGGAAAGAAGAAAAAATACTCATATGGTCCGGCTCGTTAATATCCAAATGAGTATATACTTATATGGTCCGACCATACGTGTATGGTCAGATCATATGAGTATACGTATATGGTCATGACCATATAATTATTTGATGCAGGACTCTCCAAGAGGCACACAATAACATTGGTATATTATAAGAAAGTGTGCCTGTTCCATGTTTACTTGATGAAGGTCTTTCCCAGAAACACGTACTAACATTGGTATATGTTACGTATGTGTGCCTGGATACGGATATTTGTATATCTGTATTGATCAGATTTCTATTTGTAGCATGCCCCCTATGCTCATAATTTACGTTCCTTAAAAGTTCTCTAAATTGTGTAATTTCTTTTGTATTACTCGTATTTATTTGTGATCGATTATCTGTCGGTCAATCAATTGTGTGTTATTCACATCTTAACAATGATAAACAATTGTATTTTCGCATGTATTTTCCCATTCAGCGAAAATTATACACAGTGAAAATTTAACCTGCACATTTTGTCATGAAATCGCGAAAAAAAGCCGACGCGAAAAAAACCCGATATACGGTATATATATGTGTTGCTGATCCATGCTTACTTGATGGAGGTCTATCAAGAAACACGTAATAACCTTTGTATGGAATATATATATATGTGTTCTTGATCCATGTGTACTTGATGAAGGTCTTTCAAGACAAACGTACTAACATTTGGGGTATATAATACGTATGACTAGCTGTTCCGTGCTTACTTGATTAATGTCTTTCCGGCCAAGAATTACGTACTTTCATTGGTATATTATATGTATGCGTGCCTGTTCCATGTTTATTGGATGCAGGACTTTCCAAGAAGCACGTACTAACATTGGTATATTATACGTATGTGTGCCTGTTCCAATTCGCAAGCAGCTCGTCTAGTTATATATGAATGACATTTAATTTCATCAACTATGGATCTATTGTAAATATGGTTAATGATACTCACCATAGCATCCGCAAAGTCTACACTTGTTTTACTATAGAAATAACAGGACAGTCCATGACTTAACCAACCGTTTGGACATGCTCCGTTGGCAACTGTAATATAATTTCCTGTATGTAACTAATGATACAAGATTAGCATAAAGCTTATCTTACAGTCAATAGTTTTAAACATAAAATGACAACATTAGTCAGTTAGAGTCTATTTACAGTATCATCTTCATATAGTTTATAATATGTTATAGACTGTGCTCTTCCTATCAAGGATTACAAAACCAATCCTTTTTAAAAATGGAGTTTAATTTTGACGAGTTTCACTCTTGCTATTCAAGATGGTCGTTGATTGCTTTAACAGTGACACTCATATATGTAACGGGCACCTGCTTTACTGTCGTGTTGACAGCCTCTAGCTTAAGGTAGCAATACACAGTTATGAGTGTGTTTCGCATTTTTGAAGTTTGTGAATATGAAAACTATTGTGCAATAAAATTATTTTTTTAAGATAACTGAAGAATAGTATAGCATCCGACGTGTGTTTATATGAACATTAAGATAACGTTTTGCATGTTTTATGGGGTATTTTCTATCTTACGGTCAGTATTTTCATATTAATACCGGTCATAGGTCCAGCAATTATTGTAATGTTTACTAACCGTTTTATTCGCCGGAACTGTTCGATGAAATGTTAAGGTAAAAGGAGATGAAATGCATATGATTTTTATTTGATCTCTTAATAGATACATGTCAATGATTTCAGAAAACGTCCTTACTAGTATTTGGACCGTGACATTTTCACCCATTTTGCAATATTTTGTATCAAATAAATACACAGTGTTGCCATGGTTACACCAAAAACAGTTAGAGTTTTTCTGCAAACAAGGAACTCTGTGATCACTATATATATGTAAACGAGTCCTCCAACATGCACATATATGACACAAACAATAAGCTCAATTTGTTAGAAAGCTAGTGAAAGAGGGTGGTTAATTGAATATTGACTGGTTTACCTAGTGTGTCTGTTTTGTTCACGCATCGTTGTAACGGAATTTGATGCGACTGTCATACAAGTGAGAAGTTTAGCGCTATAAAACCAGGTTCAATCCATCATTTTCTACATTTGAAAATGCCTGTACCAAGTCAGGAATATGACAGTTGTTGTCCATTCGTTTGATGTGTTTTATCATTTGATTTTGCCATTTGATTAGAGACTTTCCGTTTTGAATTTTCCTCGGAGTTCAGTATTTTTGTGATTTTACTTTTTGCTACATAAGTGTATTTGGTGACCGCTCGGTATCGTCTTATTGGTTTTTGTTTTTCAAACCGGGATAAACATGATAATGCTTCGTTTCTTATTGAGGGCTTTTATTTCATTCGAAACACCGTCGCCTCCAAGAGAAGGTATATAGTGTTGCACATGTCCGTCCATTCTTTCGTTCGTCCGTCAAAAGTGTAGTTTCCGGATGATAAGTAAAGTGCTGTACTGAAAACCAGTTTACTTGGAACTTCATTCTCTTAGCTTTACTGTGTACTAAAGTACATTCGGAAGATTACTACGTCATGTTAAGGAATAACGGGATTTCCCTTTGTTTATATGACAGTCACTAACCAGATGTTATCGATATCGGACATCCCCACTTTAGACGAGCGATCAGCTAGATGACCTTATGACTCAAGCCTGGAATTATTATATACAGGTAATATAGTTCACCCACACACATAAAAAAAAATTACAGTGGTGTCAGAAGTCGGCACGATTCCACTAACTTCTTCTGCGATTGTATCATTGTATGGCGTATTGCTTCGTTGTTATTTGTGATATATAAGCTATTATCGTTTTCAGACTTTACATCTAAATAAAATCTACACAGCCCCTTTTATTAACATTTAAACAATACACAGATTTTGCATACACCATGTACACTCAAACAAAATAACTTTATGAAGAATTAAGGAATACATCTTCCACTTGCAAAGGGCTAATTTTTTGTCCAGATTTGGCTATACTTTAGGTCTTTTGGTTTGATCTTCAACGTTTGTATACGTTTTGGTTTTTTAAATATTTTGGCCTCGAGCATCACTGAAGAGGCATTTATTGTCGAAATGCACATCTGGTGCAGTACAGTTAGTACCATTAATGTTATAACTATCACTGGCTCGATACCTCTGATGATGGACTGCAAGACCCGAGGGTATTACATGCCCAAAGGTCAGTACTTCGGTACTGGAATAAAAATACTGATATTGTTTGATTGAAATTTGCTGTTATCAAATTTTGAAAATCATTTGAAATCAAGGATAAACCTCCCTTCTGCAAAGCTCTAATTCCATGTCCGGGCGTGGTTATACTTTAGGTCCGTTTTGGTTTCATCAGTCCTTCAACTTTGGTATAAGTTAAGGTTTTGTTTTTAAATATTTCGCCCTCGACCATCACTGAAGAGAGATTTATTCTCGAAATGCGCATCTGCTGCAGTAAAATTGGTACCATTAATGCTCCAATCTATGTATGTTGACGTTTGTTTTTTTTGCAGTTCAGAGTTCTGCTGTTCCGTTGTTTTCCTCTTATAGTTGATGTGTTTCCCTCGGTTTTGGTTTGTGAACCGGATTTGTTTTCGTTTAATCGATTTATGACTGTTGAACAGCGGTATACTACTGTTTCCTTTATTTACTATCACAGGGTCAATATCTCTGCTGGTGGATTATTAGTTCCCGAGGGTATCACCTTCCCAGTAGCCAGTATTTTGGTACTCGCGTGAAAATATGATTGAAATTTGCTGTGATCAAATTTTGAAAATATAGCCTTACAGATTATTCCCTAACAATAAATGAACCGGAAAAAATCATTGAATTCCAGTTATTTTGCTGAATCAAATACATAATAAATTTTCATATAGTTACAAAATATTTTTTTTCAATAATTTTTGCTGATACAACATAAAGAGGACAATAGATTAACATTTCCGATGATTTAAGAAAATGCAGGTGTCACACTCTCGGGACATTTACAACAGATGGCAATTCCATTATGGAATTTTGAATTTCGCGCGAAGATGGCCCCGAACTTGGTCAACAGCCAATAAACAAATAAAGAAAGTACGATTTCTACAG
Organism: Mytilus californianus; assembly: GCF_021869535.1. Classification (NCBI taxonomy): domain Eukaryota; kingdom Metazoa; phylum Mollusca; class Bivalvia; order Mytilida; family Mytilidae; genus Mytilus; species Mytilus californianus. The sequence goes on along the minus strand of NW_026262581.1, from coordinate 142,153,073 downwards.
AAGTTCACACGATGACACCCCAACCACACATGAAGGCAACACAAAGATGTGAACTTTAATTCAGCTGTTTACCCGCTGGACACACGAAGGTACACGATGACTACACGATGTCGTAACGAGAGTACGATGCGTTCGAACTAGGTCATAAAGGCGTCACGTGACCTGCTGGTGTATATAACCTTCGCTCGACAGTGGGAAATTCAATTGCTGATCGGAGATTATCGGGAGCAGCACATACAATACATTTCAACTCTATTTTCAAATTTAATTTAACTTTAACATACCACCAAGGCAATGAGAGAGGCAGAGGGAAGAGGAAATATAAAACTCAGAAAAGGAAAGCTGAGGATTAAAAGGTCAAAGAAGACAGCACTGAGTCTCCAACCAGAGAGAAAAGGGGGAAGAAATCCAAGATGTCAGTCCTTGTCAAAGTAAAACTCCAGAGAGGTCTCCAGAGGGTCTCAAGGGTCGTCAGCGGTCTGAAAGGTCTCCTCAGCAGTCTAGGAAGTATTCTCAACACTTCCAAGAGTCTCGACAGCATTTACCCTCTCCCTATTTTCGTAACAGACATGCCAAATCATCGGATGAAGGTAAATATTTATAACTCATTTCTGGTATAGATGAGGACTAGGAGTTATTGATTTTGTTATATATTCCGTAACATTGTCTTCCTGCATGTACTGAAAAAATATTTCCATTTGGTATCTTTTCAGATGAGTCAGCTTCCCCTGCCTTCCCTGCAGACAAGTCCAAGTCCAAACCTCAAGTGGACAAAGGCGACAAATGGAAAAGCAAGACCACGAATAAGAACCCACCCCTGAAGTACCATACATCTTCACAGAGACACAGGAGGAGGCAATCGCTCGCTGGGCGGAGAGTTGGAAGCTACTGTATGACATAAAGGACAAATAGTACAAAGACAAGGCATTAAGGAGGCACCTATGGGAGGGAAAGGCTGCTGAGTCAGGTTTTAATTAGAAGTATACATTGCTGTAAATGAACATATCAATAATTTTACGAATTATTTGATTTGATTTCTGTCATTGCAGATTATTCAATGCCGAAATGGTACCACACACAGAAGACTCGACTCTCGACGTAGAAGCCTCACATCATACATCACAGGAAGGATACACCAGCTAGTGTGAGCATATCATTGACATTACATGCAATCTGAATTTTGTTGAACATTTTCAAATTCCAAAATGTTTATTTCTACATATAACTTTCAAATGTACTGATATTTGTTTTCTATTTTTGTCTCTGCAGTTTAAGGACAAGTTTGAACAGCGGTATACTACTGTTGCCTTTATTTGCCCTGGCTGAGACAGGTTAGCTGGCTAGGATTTACGACAGTACCATAGCAGGCAGTCTTGCAGATGAACACATGGAGCCCGCAAAGAAGTACACTGGCTACCTTACACCTTCGAGGACCAGGAAAGCCTGCAGAGGCCTGGTGCTGTGATCACATTCTGCACATCTCCAACCTACTTAATAGTCAGCCAACTTGAACGAACAGGAGGGTACTATCCACAGCGGTACCTACTACTTCGCCAGCAGAACTGCCTCCTCATCGTCAGCCGAGTTCCAGCCAAGTCCCAGACAGTGGCCTATCTTCCAGCTCCTCCTCCGCCAATTTTTAAACCCAGTCGACAGTGTAAATGTCATCAAAGACATCGATCCCTCAGCTTTAGTACCACATGACGTAAATAATGAAAAAGCCTTTAACCAGAAATTCAGAGTCCGCTCATGAAAATAATCAAGGAAAAAGAAAATCCAGAAAAAAGTCAGAAAAAAATCACACTGACATTTGAGATATTGTTAAATAGTATGGGACTTTATATTTTCGAAACTTAGATTTTAATTTATCAAAATGTTGGGGATTTATTTTATTAATAAGCGGAAAAAATAACAATCTTTAAGTATTTTCAATCAAATATTCAAAAACAAACGCCATACACATTTTGCTTTAAGTTACAACACAATATGTGCAAATAATTTTTTCTTCTTCACAATGTAAGTGTTTCTGTGTCAATTTTACTGTCACTGCTTTCTGGAAATAATGACATGATCATTTTGTCCTGCCATGGCACCGAACTAGTCATTGAGGTAAAGTAGCGTTCCATCATTAACATGTATATGGAAGAATTTTTCTTCATAACGTAAACATTAAAGACATGTGCTATCATTAACATTTATATGAAGGAACTATTCCTTCATTGATAAACATTAAAACCCTATGCTTTCATCAACATCTGTATGAAAGGACTGTTCCTTCATTAATGCTTATTAAAGACCTGTTCTATCATTAACATGTATATGAAAGGACTGTTCCTTCATTGATAACTATTAAAGACCTGTTCTATTATCAACATATGAAATTACTTTTTCCTTATTAATTAAAAACCTGTTCTATAATCGATATATTAAACGACTATTTTGACATTAATAGTAATTAAAATGAAAACCTAGTTACGAGCATCTCTGACGAGACATTGATTGTCGAAATGCGCATCTGGTGCAGAACAATTGGTTCTATTTATGTTGTTACTACAGAGGAAGCATATATTATGGTTAATAAGAATCAATATATGTAACGACTATTCATTTATTGAATAGCATTTATAAACCTGTTCTATTTACCTGCATAGAAAGCATGAGAGAAATACAAAAGCTGTATATAAACTGAACTCATATTCCACTTCTTAGATAAACCTAACGCTAGCCCTACTATATATTCAACTAAGCAGTTCATCTTATCATTTTATTACAGAAAGATAACACGCCACAAGGACAAGTAAATTCAGTTACGGTTATTCCAGTATATACTTACTTCAGTGACTGTCTACATCCTGCTTATTATCTGTTTCCTTTCCTTAGATCTGTGTCCTATGACGGCATGACACTCAAATATGTGGCCCTTTCCTCATATTTGTGTCCCGTGACGTCATAACAGCTCTTTGTTCCCATCCGTGTCTTTTTTATAAAGAAGACTTTAGTAATGTGACGTAAATTGGAACAGGCACGTGTATAGTACGGCGTGTTTAAAACGCTCAGCCATAACATATTCTAAGACCGTTGTGTAACAACAGAACATAATAACAAACTGTTGAACGTTGTTTTCAATTTAGACTTGTTTATATTTTTTTTGTTTGAGCTTGCATTATATTCGATTGCCAAATAAACATATGTTATATGGCCTTCCAAATACCGTTTCGATTCCTAACATTACTTAAGAGACATTAATTGTCGAAATCCGGATATGGTGTACTAATTTTTGCACCTTTTGTTTGCGGTACACCATCTTTTCCGCAAGTTTATTGTTTTCTGTTAGGTATTGAATTAATAGTTAAGATCCATTTTGTTACATCTGGTGATCCGTTTATTTGGCAATCGCCAATGGCAATCAGCAGGGTTTAAGAACATCCGTTGTTCGACCTGCTAGTCAAATGCGTTTTGTTAAAATATACTTTTTCACTCTTTTGGTCTTTTGGAAAATGTTGTTTGTGCTGTATTTAGACCCCTCTACCAAGAAATTTGTTTTGCATGCACACGTTAAAAAATTGCGGTTTTTATCCAACGCAATCATAGGTTTGAACGTTGTTTTCAATTTAGACTTGTATATATTTATTGGGTTGGTTTGAACCATAAGGTCAGCACAAAGCTCACAATCCAACTTACAACAGAATAATAAAAAGACGCAAAATCTTTTTTCCGGTTGTTTGACTTTCAAGACTTCTTTACTTATTTGACGACGACCACTACCTATTATGTCTTTAATATTATGACTGTTTGCGCAAAATAAACTATGTCTTTGATTTAGGAATGAATAAAAACTTGATAATAAGGTTAACTAATAACTGAAAAAAAAGTATAGAAGAGAGGCGAATTATATACCAAGTGAACATTCAAACTCCTATGTCGCAAATGAACTGACAACGCCATGGCTAAAAAAGAAACTGACCAACAGACAACCAATAGTACACTAAACATAACATTGAAAACTAAAGACTGAGAAACACGAACCCCAACAAACACTCGAGGTGATCTCAGATGTTCCGGAAGGGTAAGCAGATACTGTCGTGCTGCTCATGTAAGTACAAACCCGGTGATAAGTCTAATTCGGTAAGTCACAATCGGGGAAAAGGGGACGGGATTGTAGTTTTTTACACTTTTTTTTAATTTGCGAAAAGCTTTTAGCCTCTCTTCTTTCAGTTCCATGCGAATCTCTCCTTGGTCCCTTCCTTCTGACTCCAGCTTCTCGCCCCACATACCAAGGCTCCTTTTTCACTGTCGAACCCCCTAGGTACATAGTTTAACACGCATTAACTGTTCAATGGGATTCACTGGGCTCTTCTTATTTGAATACCACAGTCGTATTGTGACAGATAAAATATTTCCTCGAAAACGTTTTGAATAAAAGTAAAATAACAAAAATACCGAACTCTAAGGAAAATTCAAAACGGAAAGTCCCTTATCAAATTGCAAAATTAAAAGCTCAAAGACATCAAACGAATGGAAAACAACTGTCATATTCCTGACTTGGTACAGGCATTTCCTTATGTAGAAAATGGTGGACTAAACCTTTTTTTATAGCTAGCTAAACCTCTCACTTATATGACAGTCGCATACAATGTGTGAACAAAACAAACAGACATAATAGGTAAAAATGTCAAAAATAAACAGTCAACAATGTGTTCTAATCTTAATCACTCTAAAACATATGCAAACAAAGAAAAACAAAATGGCATATAGACAAACCACATAAGCAAAAATGAAAGACAAGAATACAAAAAAATGACGATAGCACAATAACACAATGGCGAGATGTATAAGTACCGAGCCACGCCAAGAGGATATTACCAAAAATAGACTAAACAGTAAAGTAGATAATATACAAAGACAAATAAAAGATAATAATGACATCAACACAAAATACAGTTCATAACTTGTTGAAATGAACATAGATTTCTCAGGTCCATAATGCCATAAAGAATCTGCGGAAAGGACACATATTTGAGGCTCTACATAGATTTGATGTTTACATATGTCTCTGCACTTTCCAAACATAAGGTCTCCAACATACCTGATGAAGACTATTCTAGACATTAGGTGTTCACCTTCTTGATGATGATTATACAAGACAAAACATTAGTTCTCTAAAGTACCTGATGGTGATAATTCTAGACAAACATTATGTCTCCAACGTACCTGATGAAGATTATTCTAAACAAATATTATGTTTCTAACGTACCTGATGATGATAATTCTAGACAAACATTATGTGTCTAACGTAGCTGATGATAATAATTCTAAACAAGCATAATGTGTCTAACGTACCTGATGATGATAATTCTAGACAGACATTAGGTCTACAACGTACCTGATGATGAATATTCTAGACAAAAATTACGTCACCAAAGTACCTTGTGATCATAATTCTAGACAAATATTAGGTCATCAATGTTCCTGATGAATATTATTCTAGACAAACATTATGTGTCCAACGTACCTGGTGATGATTATTCTAGACAATAATTAGGTCTCCAACGTACCTGGTGATGATTATTTTAGAAAATAATTAGGTCTCAAACGGACCTGATGATGATTATTATAGACAAACATTAGTTCCCCAACGTGCCTGATAAAGATAATTCAAGACAAATATTAGGTCTAAAACATACCTGATGATGATTATTCCAGACAAACATTACGTCACCAACGTACCTGGTGATGATAATTCCAGACAAATATTAGTTCTCCAACGTACATGATGACGATTATTCTAGACAAACATTAGTTCTTCGACGTACCCGATGATGATTATTCTAGATAATAATAAGTGCTCCAACGTAAGAATAAGAATAAGAATATTTATTGAATCCAATTAAAGGGCCCGTTTCCGAGCACATACATATATATATATATATATATATAGTATTAATTATACAGTAATTTCTAAGATATATTACATTAAAAATAAATGATGAGTTAACTCTACTCCATACCAGATGGTGTTTGAAATAAATAAAATAGAATATTAACCCTCTCTAATACATAAAAAAAAATTACATCACTACTACATGTATATTTAGTTTCTGGAATGCAAATTTTCTCTTATTTCAAAACAAGTTCTAATAAGTCTTGACACTGACGTATATGATAAAGATTATTTTAAACAATAATTAGTTCTCCAACGTACCTGATGATGATTATTCTAGACAAACATTAGGTATCCAACGTACCCGATAAATATTATTCTAGACAAACTTTAGGTCTCAAACATACTTGATGATGATTACTCTAGACAGGAATTAGTTCCCCAGAGAACATGATGGTGATCATCCTAGACAAACATTAGGCCACCAAAGTAACTGTTGATTCCCATTCTAGACAAACAGTAGATGTCCAAAGTGCCTGGGGAAGATTATTCTAGACACACATTAGTTGTCCAACGTACATGATGAATATTATTCTAGACAAACATTATGTGTATAACGTACCTAGTGATGAATATTCTAGACAATAATTAGTTCTCCAACGAACCTGGGGAAGATTATTCTAGACAATAATTAGGTCTGCAAAGTACCCGATGACCATTATTCTAGACAAACATTAGGTTCTCAAAGTACCTGATGAAGATTATTCTAAACAAACATTAGTTCTCCAACGTACCTGACTAATGATGATTATTTTAGACAGACATTAGGTCACCAAAGTAACTGATGATGATTATTCTAGACAAACATTAGGTTATTAAAAGCAACTGATGAAGATTATTCTAGACAAACATTAGGTGTCCAACGTGCCTGGTGAAGATTATGCTAGCCAAATACTAGTTGTCCAACGTGCACGATGAATACTATTTTAGACAAACATGATGTGTCTTACGTACCTGATGATGATTATTCTGGACAAATATTAGGTCTCTAACGTACCTGATAATGATCATTATAGACAAACATTAGGTCTCTAAAATACTTGATGATGATTAATTTAGACACTAATTAGTTCTCCATCGTACCTGATGAAGATTATTTTAGACAAACATTAGGTCTCCAACGTACCCGATGAATATAATCCTAGACAAACGTTTAGTTCTCAAACATACTTGATGATGATTATTCTAGACAGTAATTAGTTCCCCAGAGAACATGATGGTGATCATCTTAGACAAACATTAGGCCACCAAAGTAAATGATAATGATAATTCTAGACAAAGATTTGCTCACCAAAGTAACTGATGATTCTCATTCTAGACAAACATTAGATGTCCAACGTGCCTGGGGAAGATTATTCTAGACAAAAATTAGCTGTCCAACGTACTTTATAATTCCCATTCTAAACAAACATTAAGTGTCCAATGTGCCTTTGGAAGATTATTCTAGACAAACATTAGTTGTCTAACGTACATGATGAATATTATTCTAGACAAACATTATGTGTTTAACGTACCTGGTGATGAATATTCTAGACAATAATTAGTTCTCCAACGATTCTGGTGAAGATTATCCTAGACAATAATTTGGTCTGCAAAGTACCCGATGAACATTATTTTAGACAAACATTAGGTTCTCAAAGTACCTGATGAAGATTATAAATAAACAAACACTAGTTCTCCAACGTACCTAACTAATAATGATTATTTGAGACAAACATTAGGTCATCAAAGTAACTAATGAAGATTATTCTAGACAAACATAAGGGATCCAACGTGCCTGGTGAAGATTATTCTAGCCAAATGTTAGTTGTCCAATGTGCACGATGAATACGATTTTGGACAATATGATGTGTCTAACGTACCTGATGATGATTATTCTGGACAAATATTAGGTCTCTAAAGTACCTGGTAATGATCATTCTAGACAAACATTAGGTCTCTAAAATACCTGATGATGATTATTCTTGACACTTATTAGTTCTCCATCGTACCTGATGAAGATTATTCTAGACAAACATTATGTGTATAACGTACCTGGTGATGAATATTCTAGACAATAATTAGTTCTCCAAGGAACCTGGTGAAGATTATCCTAGACAATAATTTGGTCTGCAAAGTACCCGATGAACATTATTCTAGACAAACATTAGGTTCCCAAAGTACCTGATGAAGATTATAAATAAACAAACACTAGTTCTCCAACGTACCTGAATAATGATGATTATTTGAGACAAACATTAGGTCATCAAAGTAATGATGATATGATTATTATTGACACTTATTAGTTCTCCATCGAACCTGATGAAGATTATTCTAGACAAACATTAGGTCTTCAACATACCTGATGGTGAATATTCTAGGCAAACATTAGGTCATCAAAGTACCTGATGAAGATTATTCTAGACTAACATTATGTGTCCAAAGTTTCTGATGAAGACTATTCTAGACTAATATTATGTGTCCAAAGTACCTGATGAAGATTATTCTAGACTAGCATTATGTGTCCAAAGTACCTGATGAAGATTATTCTAGACTAACATTATGTGTCCAAAATACTTCATGAAGATTATTCTAGACTAAAATTATGTTTCCAAAGTACCTGATGAAGATTTTTTTAGACTAGCATTATGTGTCCAAAGTACCTGATGAAGATTATTCTAGACTTACATTATGTGTCCAAAATACCTGATGATGATTATTCTAAACAAACATTAGGTCATCAATGTACCTGGTGAAGATAATTCAAGACTAACATTAGGTGTCCTACGTACCTGATGACGATTATTCTAGACAAATGTTAGTTGTCCAACGTTCATGATGAATATTATTCTAGACACACATTATGTGTCCAACGTAGCTGATGATGATTAATCTAGACAAACATTAGTTCTCCAACGTACCTAAGGATGATTATTTTTCTAGACAAACATTACTTCTCCGACGTGCCTGATAAATATTATTCTAGACAAATATTAGTTGTCCAACGTACATGATGAATATTATTCTAGTAAAATTGAGAATGGAAATGGGGAATATGTCAAAGATACAACAACCCGACCAAAGAGCAGAAAACAGCCCTAGACCACCAATGGGTCTTCATCACAGCGAGAAAATCCCGCACCCGGAGACGGGCTTCAGATGGCCCCTTCACATAAATGTGTACTAGTTCAGTGAAGATTGACAACGGAGCAAAAAGGGTGGCTAATGATATCAAAGGAACATCCAAACTCATAAGTCGAAAACAAACTAACAACACCATGGCTTAAAAAAAGACCAACAAACAAACAAACAAACAACAGTACACAAAACACAACATAGAAAACTAAAGTCTGAGCAACACATTCAAGTAGTGATGATGGAAATCAGTTGTGAAAACAAATATAAGTCATGACAACGGAATCAGTCGTGAGTGCGAAAATTATTATTGACAACAGAAATCATTCGAGACAACGAATTTCAATTATCACAAAGAAAGAAAATCAATCGTGGCAACAGAAATAAGTCGTGACAACTGAAACAAGTCGTGACCGTGGGAATCAGTCGTGACAACGGATTACAGGTGACGACAACGGAAACAAGTCATGACAATGGAAGTCAATCGTGACCACGGCAAATATTTCATTTTCTTTGCTTATCATTTTCGTACTTATAAGCAGGATTCCTCAACTAACAATAATATATAGATATAAATAACACATATACAACATGCAAAGTTTATTTCAACCAATTATCTCTGTACCACTAGGACGAAGTCTGAAAAGAGTAAACAAAAAGATTTTATATCATACATTTATATATACCGCGTCTACATACATTTCTATTATACATTTATATATACATGTCTACATACAGTTTAAATAGTCATGTCTACATACTTCGTATGATGTGTCATGGTAGGATGGCATTTATACCTTGTATACATAAAGTTTAATGATACATTTCAATATGTATAATATTTCCGGGAAGGATGACACCAAACTTCGTCTACATAAAGTTTGATTGAAATTTTCTATATACCTCGTTTAATGTGTCCGGGAAGGAAGACATTTCTATATACCTTGTATAATATGTCCGGGTAGGGTGACATTTCTATATACCTCGTATAATGTGTCAGGTAGGGTGACATTATATAAATAACACATAGCTGAGAGGGTGATAGAACAGATTGTTACCCCGAGAAAGAATTGTCAACTGAGGTGAAGCCAAGGTTGACAAAGTCTTTTCGAGGGGTATTAATCTGCTCTATCACCCTCTCAGATATGTGTTATTTAATTTATTATACTGAATGCTCTGTTATTACTGTCTATTAAATTTCAAATTCAAAGTAATAAACTATGTCGTCTTGTACATAACAATCATCCGTATTTATTAAAGCGCACACTTGAGCAAGCGTCTCCGTGAAGGGTAATAGATTATTTGCCATGGAACAGAGTAAATTGTCTCCCTCGTATTAACCAATCGAAGTCTGGCATTTTGACATGAAGTATAATAATTATATATACCTCATCATCATAAAGTTTAAAATGATGACGAAGTCCTCAATAACAGTAAGAAAATCAATATACTAATGAATCGGAAATCGTTAACTTTTTTCGAAACAGTGCATTACCACGTTCTCATTCTGGTGACAGCAGTTATGTCAATTCAAGTAACCAAATAAGGAATAATGATAGTAATATTTGGACAAATATTTTCAATTTATTTTGTTTGTGTACTTTTTAACATGAGTTTTGTGCTTATTCAATACAGGATTGGGCTGCAAACAAAAGAAGTTATCTATACCTCACTCTGCGGAAAATTACCTGATCATGTAATTTGGTAAAGAGTTATTTTTTTCATGAAAACAATAATGTAGGGTGTCCCAAAAGTAAGGATTGTTTTTCAATGTCATAATTTGTAAAATGTAAAAATGATTGTTGGCCTAAGTACATTTTACTATTGTTTTTGTTTTTTTGTTTGAAAAAAAATCAGTATCGAAATTATAATCTATATGGCCTTAGTCCTCTTTCACAAGTAACACCTACCTCATATTAATAGATTTCTATATACTTCGTATAATTCGTCCTGTGAGGTGACTTGTCTATATAATTCACAGAATGTGTGCAGTTGAGTGACATTTATTTATTTTTCGTCTACATAAATTTTTATAAACATTTCTACAGATCTCGTATAATATATTCTGGTAGAGTGACATGTCTACATACTTCGAATAATAATGTGTCCTGGTAGTAAGGCATTTATATATATATATAGGGAAAAAAATAAGGCTGAAAATGCACCAAATATTTATATTCAATATGAATATTCATATTTTGTCTATTACAACCACAAATTGTTCAACAATGTTCTCCATAGTATCCTACCGGTTTCACTGTTTCACAGATCTTCAAGGATATGGTTGCTGGCGACGTCGTCAGGGGTAACGTCCATCAGCGACATTATTATTTAGTCCTGAACGTCATAATATAGCACAACGTAGGTACTAAAAACGAAAGTGAAAGTACATAATTATAAAGAAATGCCTTCCAGATTCTCATTTCATCTATTTAATTTAGGACGGTATTTCTTAATAATATAATTGTCTTTATTAATTCTCATTGGTTCCGTTGTATTATCTGAACACTGATAAAATGGAAAAATTAAGAAATTTGGATGATTTGATCCAGCGCATCTATAGATTTTAAATTTTTGATGGAAAATTGGAAAAGATACTTAGATGACGGTTTTATTTTATGGAATAACAGCATAGATATGTTAATGGAATTCAAAGATTTACTCAATGAAATAAACGAGAACATTCAATTTACTATGGAATACAATAGAAACCAATTACCTTTTTTTAGACATTCTTATCTTAAAGAACGGAACCAACATAGAAACCGATATTTTCTATAAACCGACTGATTCCAAACAATATCTACTTTTTACATCATGTCATCCAAAACATACTAGAGTCAATATACCATATAACCTAGCTAAACGCATATGTACTATCATTTCAAATCCAGAATTAAGGGATACAAGATTAAATGAATTAAGATACATGCTCTTGGACCGGAAATATAAGAGAATAATTGATGATGGAATAACTAGAGCCAAATCTTTTAGCTTACAGGAATTACGGAAAACTAAATCACATTCAAAAGAAAACGTTTTACCGTACATTTCTACTCACAACCCCAGAAATAATGAAGCTTTCAACACTTCACATAACAATTTACCATTTTTACAGAGCGACCAGAGGATGTTGAAATTATTTAATTCACACAAAGTAATTAAAAGCAAACGGCAACCGAAATCATTAAAAAAATTGTTGACCCGCGCAACATTTCAAACTGAAAATAGTCAACCAAAGGTACAAAAATGTGGACGACCAAACTGTGAATCTTGTTTATACTTATCCGAGAAAACAGAATTCGTTTTTAAATCAGGACACATTTTTAAAATCAAGAACAGTTTTAAATGTGCATCGGAAAATCTTCTATACATCATCACTTGCAGTGTTTGTCAAGAAAATTATATTGGACAAACCGGCAATACCATTAGAAAACAAATGCCAGTACATAGACAGCAAATTCGAGTCCCGAGCACAAGAAAAATCCCACTTAGCGAACATATTGATAGATGCGCTGGATCAAGTCATCCAAATTTCTTCATTTTTCCATTTTATCAGTGTTCAGATAATACAACGGAACCAATGAGAATTAATAAAGAAAATTATTTTATTAAGAAATACCGTCCTAAATTAAATAGATGAAATGAGAATCTGGAAGGCATTTCTTTATAATTATGTACTTTCACTTTCGTTTTAAGTACCTACGTTGTGCTATATTATGACGCTCAGGACTAAATAATAATGTCGCTGATTGACGTTACCCCTGACGACGTCGCCAGCAACCATATCCTTGAAGATCTGTTAAACAGTGAAACCGGTAGAATACTATGGAGAACATTTTTGAACAATTTGTTGTTGTAATAGACAAAATGTGAATATTCCTATTGAATATAAATATTTGGTGCATTTTCAGCCTTATTTTTTTCCCTATTTTATGCACAGCGTGGACAAAATTTAAAACTTTTTAATATATATATATATATATATATAGGAAGATAGTTTATTGTTTTCTGTTTGGTATTAAATTTATAAATTTTAAAAGATCCATTTTGTAACATCTTGTGATCCGTTTATTTGGCAATCGCCAATGGCAGTCAGCAGGGTTTAAGAACATCTGTTGTTCGACCTGTTAGTCAAATGCGTTTTGTTAAAATATACTTTTTCACTTTTTTGGTCTTTTGGAAAATTTTGTTTGTGCTGTATTTAGACCCCTCTATCAAGAAATTTGTTTTGCATGCTCACGTATAAAAATTGCGGTTTTTATCCAACGCAATCATAGGTTTGAATCTTGTTTTCAATTTAGACTTGTTTATATTTTTTCGTTTGGGCTTGTATTATATTTTCCTTCGGGTTTATACGATCCGTTCATCCTATTTCGACTCTTTAAAATTCAAGAGTCTATCCTAAATTGAGGTAAATTTTATGGCCTTCCAAATACTGTTTCGATCCCTAACATCACTGAAGAGACATTAATTGTCGAAATCCGGATATGGTGTACTAATTTTTGCACCTTTTGTTTGCGGTATACTATCTTTTCCGCAAGTTTATTGTTTTCTGTTTGGTATTAAATTTATAAATTTTAAAAGATCCATTTTGTAACATCTTGTGATCCGTTTATTTGGCAATCGCCAATGGCAGTCAGCAGGGTTTAAGAACATCTGTTGTTCGACCTGTTAGTCAAATGCGTTTTGTTAAAATATACTTTTTCACTTTTTTGGTCTTTTGGAAAATGTTGTTTGTGCTGTATTTAGACCCCTCTATCAAGAAATTTGTTTTGCATGCACACGTATAAAAATTGCGGTTTTTATCCAACGCAATCATAGGTTTGAACGTTGTTTTCAATTTAGACTTGTTTATATTTTTTCGTTTGGGCTTGTATTATATTTTCCTTCGGGTTTATATGATCCGTTCATCCTATTTCGACTCTTTAAAATTCAAGAGTCTATCCTAAATTGAGGTAAATTTTATGACCTTCCAAATACTGTTTCGATCCCTAACATCACTGAAGAGACATTAATTGTCGAAATCCGGATATGGTGTACTAATTTTTGCACCTTTTGTTTGCGGTATACTATCTTTTCCGCAAGTTTATTGTTTTCTGTTTGGTATTAAATTTATAAATTTTAAAAGATCCATTTTGTAACATCTTGTGATCCGTTTATTTGGCAATCGCCAATGGCAGTCAGCAGGGTTTAAGAACATCTGTTGTTCGACCTGTTAGTCAAATGCGTTTTGTTAAAATATACTTTTTCACTTTTTTGGTCTTTTGGAAAATGTTGTTTGTGCTGTATTTAGACCCCTCTATCAAGAAATTTGTTTTGCATGCTCACGTATAAAAATTGCGGTTTTTATCCAACGCAATCATAGGTTTGAACGTTGTTTTCAATTTAGACTTGTTTATATTTTTTCGTTTGGGCTTGTATTATATTTTCCTTCGGGTTTATATGATCCGTTCATCCTATTTCGACTCTTTAAAATTCAAGAGTCTATCCTAAATTGAGGTAAATTTTATGGCCTTCCAAATACTGTTTCGATCCCTAACATCACTGAAGAGACATTAATTGTCGAAATCCGGATATGGTGTACTAATTTTTGCACCTTTCGTTTGCGGTATACTATCTTTTCCGCAAGTTTATTGTTTTCTGTTTGGTATTAAATTTATAAATTTAAAAGATCCATTTTGTAACATCTTGTGATCCGTTTATTTGGCAATCGCCAATGGCAGTCAGCAAGGGTTTTAAGAACATCTGTTGTTCGACCTGTTAGTCAAATGCGTTTTGTTAAAATATACTTTTTCACTTTTTTGGTCTTTTGGAAAATGTTGTTTGTGCTGTATTTAGACCCCTCTATCAAGAAATTTGTTTTGCATGCACACGTATAAAAATTGCGGTTTTTATCCAACGCAATCATAGGTTTGAACGTTGTTTTCAATTTAGACTTGTTTATATTTTTTCGTTTGGGCTTGTATTATATTTTCCTTCGGGTTTATATGATCCGTTCATCCTATTTCGACTCTTTAAAATTCAAGAGTCTATCCTAAATTGAGGTAAATTTTATGACCTTCCAAATACTGTTTCGATCCCTAACATCACTGAAGAGACATTAATTGTCGAAATCCGGATTTGGTGTACTAATTTTTGCACCTTTTGTTTGCGGTATACTATCTTTTCCGCAAGATTATTGTTTTCTGTTTGGTATTAAATTTATAAATTTTAAAAGATCCATTTTGTAACATCTTGTGATCCGTTTATTTGGCAATCGCCAATGGCAGTCAGCAGGGTTTAAGAACATCTGTTGTTCGACCTGTTAGTCAAATGCGTTTTGTTAAAATATACTTTTTCACTTTTTTGGTCTTTTGGAAAATGTTGTTTGTGCTGTATTTAGACCCCTCTATCAAGAAATTTGTTTTGCATGCACACGTATACAAATTGCGGTTTTTATCCAACGCAATCATAGGTTTGAACATTGTTTTCAATTTAGACTTGTTTATATTTTTTCGTTTGGGCTTGTATTATATTTTCCTTCGGGTTTATATGATCCGTTCATCCTATTTCGACTCTTTAAAATTCAAGAGTCTATCCTAAATTGAGGTAAATTTTATGGCCTTCCAAATACTGTTTCGATCCCTAACATCACTGAAGAGACATTAATTGTCGAAATCCGGATTTGGTGTACTAATTTTTGCACCTTTTGTTTGCGGTATACTATCTTTTCCGCAAGATTATTGTTTTCTGTTTGGTATTAAATTTATAAATTTTAAAAGATCCATTTTGTAACATCTTGTGATCCGTTTATTTGGCAATCGCCAATGGCAGTCAGCAGGGTTTAAGAACATCTGTTGTTCGACCTGTTAGTCAAATGCGTTTTGTTAAAATATACTTTTTCACTTTTTTGGTCTTTTGGAAAATGTTGTTTGTGCTGTATTTAGACCCCTCTATCAAGAAATTTGTTTTGCATGCACACGTATACAAATTGCGGTTTTTATCCAACGCAATCATAGGTTTGAACATTGTTTTCAATTTAGACTTGTTTATATTTTTTCGTTTGGGCTTGTATTATATTTTCCTTCGGGTTTATATGATCCGTTCATCCTATTTCGACTCTTTAAAATTCAAGAGTCTATCCTAAATTGAGGTAAATTTTATGGCCTTCCAAATACTGTTTCGATCCCTAACATCACTGAAGAGGCATTAATTGTCGAAATCCAGATTTGGTGTACTAATTTTTGCACCTTTTGTTTGCGGTATACTATCTTTTCCGCAAGTTTATTGTTTTCTGTTTGGTATTAAATTTATAAATTTTAAAAGATCCATTTTGTAACATCTTGTGATCCGTTTATTTGGCAATCGCCAATGGCAGTCAGCAGGGTTTAAGAACATCTGTTGTTCGACCTGTTAGTCAAATGCGTTTTGTTAAAATATACTTTTTCACTTTTTTGGTCTTTTGGAAAATGTTGTTTGTGCTGTATTTAGACCCCTCTATCAAGAAATTTGTTTTGCATGCACACGTATACAAATTGCGGTTTTTATCCAACGCAATCATAGGTTTGAACATTGTTTTCAATTTAGACTTGTTTATATTTTTTCGTTTGGGCTTGTATTATATTTTCCTTCGGGTTTATATGATCCGTTCATCCTATTTCGACTCTTTAAAATTCAAGAGTCTATCCTAAATTGAGGTAAATTTTATGGCCTTCCAAATACTGTTTCGATCCCTAACATCACTGAAGAGACATTAATTGTCGAAATCCGGATTTGGTGTACTAATTTTTGCACCTTTTGTTTGCGGTATACTATCTTTTCCGCAAGATTATTGTTTTCTGTTTGGTATTAAATTTATAAATTTTAAAAGATCCATTTTGTAACATCTTGTGATCCGTTTATTTGGCAATCGCCAATGGCAGTCAGCAGGGTTTAAGAACATCTGTTGTTCGACCTGTTAGTCAAATGCGTTTTGTTAAAATATACTTTTTCACTTTTTTGGTCTTTTGGAAAATGTTGTTTGTGCTGTATTTAGACCCCTCTATCAAGAAATTTGTTTTGCATGCACACGTATACAAATTGCGGTTTTTATCCAACGCAATCATAGGTTTGAACATTGTTTTCAATTTAGACTTGTTTATATTTTTTCGTTTGGGCTTGTATTATATTTTCCTTCGGGTTTATATGATCCGTTCATCCTATTTCGACTCTTTAAAATTCAAGAGTCTATCCTAAATTGAGGTAAATTTTATGGCCTTCCAAATACTGTTTCGATCCCTAACATCACTGAAGAGGCATTAATTGTCGAAATCCAGATTTGGTGTACTAATTTTTGCACCTTTTGTTTGCGGTATACTATCTTTTCCGCAAGTTTATTGTTTTCTGTTTGGTATTAAATTTATAAATTTTAAAAGATCCATTTTGTAACATCTTGTGATCCGTTTATTTGGCAATCGCCAATGGCAGTCAGCAGGGTTTAAAAACATCTGTTGTTCGACCTGTTAGTCAAATGCGTTTTGTTAAAATATACTTTTTCACTTTTTTGGTCTTTTGGAAAATGTTGTTTGTGCTGTATTTAGACCCCTCTTTCAAGAAATTTGTTTTGCATGCATACGTATGAAAATTGCGGTTTTTATCCAACGCAATCATAGGTTTGAACGTTGTTTTCAATTTAGACTTGTTTATATATATATATAGATATATATATATATATATATATATATATATATATTAAAAATTAAATACACAAAAAGAGTTTTAAAAGCAGCATTGTGTTCCCCATAGCGACGTTCATAGTCTTGAAAAGTCCCAAGATGGATGAAAGCGCTAGACAATGCTGCTTTTAAAACTCTTTTTGTGTATTTAATTTTTAATATATAATTCTGTACACCGCTTGAAAAGAAACTTTTTTTTGTATATATATATATATATATATCTCGTTCATCTATATAAAGTTTAACTATCATGCATATATACCTCTAATGATGTGTCCGGGTAGAATGACATGTATATATACCTCGTATAATGTGAGTAGTATAGAGGTGGTTTTCAAGTCGTTTTTGAGGGGGTGAATTGCGGAATTTGATTCCTAATGTCGTCGCAAGACCAGAAATAAATATGGCGCATGTGTGACCGAAAGTAATTTTCGGAATTTCTCGGCTGGGTATGTAAGGTGTATGATTCTCTTGTTTTAACGTTATGTGTTATGGTCATTTGAAATGTGGATTGAAGTTGTGTCATGAATTAACCAATCGAATAGTTGGAAATTTCATCATAGAGAAGAAACGTTGCGGAAAATTTCCACCAAATGAAAACCTTGTCACATGGTGCTTTCGTCTCATGTTCTGATGCGGAACGGATAAATCAAAGTTTCAGAGGAATTGATTTATCAATGTTAACAAAGGGAGATAACTAGGTTTTCCTACTTTGTATAGCATATAACTTCCGATTAATGGCATCACCTTTAACGACACAGTACTGTACCTGGACACAATAAAACAAACTGTAAAAATAAGTTGGAAAGGGTTTGACGTACTAGACAGTTACTTATCACAAATATCAACTAACAGTTTGACAAAAGATACTAGATACCGAAAAATAAGAGTATTCAAAGAAACTGTTCAAAGTTAAGTTTCAATAAACAAATAAACTATGTTTACCAGTGATGTTTAAACTGTCTTAAATATCAATCTGTACATGTCAAACAGATTTAGCGAAAATACGCCATATGCAGTCTACAAAAACAGTACCATTAACGACAATATTGAAAGAAATGACTACAATGTGAGTTTGATATGCTGTCAAAAGAAGTTTATAAAAAGGACTAATAAGTTTACTTATAGATTGATCCTTCTGTATTTAGTTTTTTGGCTTTGAAATAGCTTTCAGTAAATGCGAGTACTCTTAATTCGGTACTTTGTGTCTATCGTTTTATGTGAGTACCGATTTTTTCAGTTAAGCTAATTGCAACTGATTTTTACAGTTTGTTCCTATGTTGTGCTGTTACATTAATGTCTCAGGTTAGGGGAGGGTTGAGCGTTCACAAACATGGTAAACCCAGCCACATTCTTTATGTGCCTCTCCCAAGTGAGGAGCCTGTAGTTCAGTGGTGTCGTTGATCAT
The DNA here is from genome assembly GCF_021869535.1 of Mytilus californianus. Taxonomy (NCBI): domain Eukaryota; kingdom Metazoa; phylum Mollusca; class Bivalvia; order Mytilida; family Mytilidae; genus Mytilus; species Mytilus californianus. The sequence goes on along the minus strand of NW_026262581.1, from coordinate 142,133,914 downwards.
GTCTGTTATATTTGTTTTTCGTAAACTGTTTTGTTATAAATTAGATTGTGAGTTTATTCCTTTGAATTGATTAAGATTTTCATAGATATAGGAAGATGTGGTATGAGTGCCAATGAGACAACTCTTCATCCAAGTAACAATTTATAAAAGTAAACCATTATAGGTCAAAGTACGGCCTTCAACACGGAGCATTGGCTCACACCGAACAGCAAGCTATAAAGGGCCCCAAAAAATTACTAGTGTAAAACCATTCAAACGGGAAATCCAACGATCTAATCTATATAAAAACGAGAAACGAGAAACACGTTTGAACTACATAAACAGACGACAACTACTGTGCATCAGATTCCTGACTTAGGACAGGTGCAAACATTTGCAGCGGGATTAAACGTTTTAATGGTACCAAACCTTCTCCCTTTTTTTGAAACAATAGTATAACATCACAACATAGAAAGACACACTATAAAATATCAATTGGAAGGCTTAACTCAATCAAAAAACGTAAATTAACACAAAATGAACGAATAACTTTGATCTGTAATACCTGAATGCAAATACATAGTTAAAATAAATTATAAGGGATAAATAACTAAGGTCAAAAGTAAATAAACAGGTTGAAACAAAGTTAAAGTATGATACCACTGTAAAATGTTAAACAATATTTAGAAAAATCATCACTTTTGAAAAAACCTGCGTCATATTATACACAGGTAAATAAAAATAATTTTGTTGTTAAGTGTACTTCTTCTTGCCCTTTACAGCCGCCTTTACGGTATGGCTTTTTCTCATTGTTGGAAGCCATACGGTGTCCTGTAATTGCTTACATCAACTTCATTTGAATTTTGGTGGATAGTTGTCTTATAAACAATCATCCCACCTCTCTTTATTTTCATGTTTATCATCTTATTTATTTACGAATGAAAGAAAGAAAGAAGTGCAGTTTTTAAAAGAATGAGTAAATGTTTCATGAAGAAATTATGTAACTTATATAAAATCTGCTCCTTCATCACACTTTTCATTAGGAAACATTTGTACTGAAAAACTGAAAGGTATGATGAAATGGTCCCCCAGATAGGTACAATTCAAATTTAGTGAATGTAAATGCCATTGCTGATCTAAATACATTTATATAATGAATATTTTAGGCACACACTAATAAAAAAAAAAATAACAAAAATACCGAACTCCAATGAAAATTCAAATCGGAAAGTCCCTTCTCAAATGGCAAAATTAAAAGCTCAAACACATCAAACGAAAGGAAAACAACTGTCATATTCCTGGCCTGGTACAGGCATTTCCTCATGTAGAAAATGGTGGATTAAACCTGGTTTCATAGCTAGCTAAACCTCGCACTTGTATGACAGTCGCATAAAATTTCATTATATTGACAACAATGTGTGAACAAAACAAACAGACATAATAGCTAAAAATGTCAAAAATAGGGGTACAGCAGTCAGCATTGTGTTAAAAGTTCGTTCAGATGATATGCATTATGTTTCATAAAAATACTGTTAATGTATACTTACAACAGAACGTTGTGTAGGGAAAATTAATTAATGTTTTGTTATTCATACGTACACTTTTTCACAGATGAAGAAGGCTAGCTTGTCCGAACAGAAGTCATCATGCCATGTGAATCCAGTACTGTACCAAAGTATTCCACAGTTTTCACTCTGACGGAAATCTGGTTGTCCTTTCACCCAATGACTATACATGTTGGACAATTCTCTCCCACTTTCAATCCATGTCCATTCATTTTGTATGACGACATCTGTCAGTCCTACCCAGTATCCATGTGGGGGAGCAGAATCTACAAACACATGATAGAGAAAGATAACACAATCATCACACCAGAAAATATCTATTCATTTTCCATGTATAGGATAGTACAAATGCATGAAAGAGAGAGATTACACAACCATGAACGTATCTATCAGATCTATCAAGTTTACATAAGAGTGTAAAAATCTACAAGCATATTACGAAGAGATTACACCACCAGCCACATCTGAAACAGCAACAGCATTACTGTATCTATCAGATCTATTCAGTTTCAATGTGAGGGAACATGATCTACAAACAGATGACGAAAAGAGAACAACATGTATCATTAATGTATCTATCAGATCTATCCAGTTTCCATGTGAAGGAAATATTAATTGAGGGTCACAAAAAAAATACACGACAAAGAGAGTACATATCAATCACATCTTTTACTATAGAAACATTGCTGTATCAATAAAAAGTAAAATAACAAAAATACCGAACTCCGAGGCAAATTCAAAACGGAAAGATCCTTATCAAATGGCAAAATCAAAAGCTCAAATACATCAAACCAATAGAAAACAACTGTCATATTCCTGACTTGCTACAGGCATTTCCTTATTTAGAAATGGTGGATTAAACCTGGTTTTATAGCTAGTTAAACCTCTCACTAGTATGACAGTCGCATAAAATTCCATTATATTGACAAAAATGTGTGAACAAAACATACAGACATAATAGGTAAAAATGTCAAAATAGGGGCACAGCAGTCAACATTGTGTTATAATCTTAATCACTATAAAAACAAACATATATATCAACAAAGAAAAACAAAATGGCATATACACAAAGCACATATTAAGCAAAATGGAAGACAATAATACAAAAATTGACCATAGCACAATAACACAATGACTGGTTAATGTATGTTCGTGTTGATACCTTCGCTATTCGGAGCTCTCCTCGAAAGCTGCGAAAGTACAGTGGTATCCATGAACACTCCCTAACAGGATAAACAGAGATGTGTCACTAACATATGTACAACCCACCACAACGGACAAATCCCCAACCCAATACCACGGTAGTGCAAAAGTGATGTATAAGTACCGAGCCAAGCCAAAGGGATATTACCAAAAATGGACTAAACAGTAAAGGTAATAATTTACATAAACAAGTAAAAGAGCACTATAACACGTAATTAAGATGATAAACAGTATCTAGAATCCATACTTCAAGACCATCATGTATTATTTGTGAAGTTGATACGGAATATTTATCAACAAGGTCTTGGTATCTTCCGATGAACTTTTTTTAGAAAAAAGGACGTTGATTTTGGTACTGAGATGACCGCTTATGACAAATTCAAGGTACAAGTCTAAAAATGAGGCGGATGAAGCCGTGTCTGTTGTTTCTTCAATTTCTAGTTCTTGAGGATATATTAATTGATCCCAGTCAGAAAAGTTTGAATTGTAAATGGAAAGAACATTATCGATATGTCTGAATGTCAAATTAAATGATCTGGCTTCTTTGGTCTTCTTGTTTTTGACAAGTGTCTGAAGGAACTCCGACTCATATGAAAATAAGAAGAGGTCGGCAAGGAGAGTCGCACAGTTCGTTTCCATACGAATGCCGACAATCTGTTTAAAAAGTATACTTCCAAATTCAACAAATATGTTGTCAATAAGAAACTCCAGCATACTGATCACTTGTTTTACCTTTTTGTTCACTATTAACAAAATATTCCGTATGGTATCCCAAAGTAATAAATTTATAGCGTATGCTACCATTTTTTTTTATTGAAAAGCATTGTGGATTATTTCTTTTAGACGATTTTTCAATTTCACATGATGAATGGTGGTATACAGGGTTGAACAATTAAAAGTTTTGGTGGAACTAATTTCAGTGAAAGATCGATATTTAAAATTATCCAGAAGATCTTTAGAGTTTTTTAGAATCCACATATGGTTAATACCACTATGCGAATAAACAGTTTAACAGTATTTCTGATTACCCTCTTTAACTGCGGACAGAATCAGATCTATCCAGTTTCCATGTGAGGGAAATATCAATAGAGAGTAATAATAAAGAAATACACGCCAAAAAGAGTACATAATCAATCACATCTTTAACTATAGAAACAGTGCTGTATCTATAAGATCTATCCAGTTTTCATATGAGGGAGCAGAATAAACAAGTTTAATTACTTTGAACAATATTTTGTTCAAATAATTTGAATAAGATTGAACAACAGGCCAAGCCTATGTTAGCCCTCTCTTCAGAATATACAATTACATGACTAAAAGATTACACTGACAATCACATCTGAAACTAAATTAATATTACAGTATCTATCAGATTTATCAGTTTCCAAGAAGGGGACGAGAATCTATAAATACATGACTAAACGATTACACTGAAAATCACATCTGAAACTACATTACTATTACTGTATCTATTAGATTTATCAGTTTCCATGTGGGGGACGAGAATCTATAAATACATGGCTAAAAGATTACACTGACAATCACATCTGAAACTACATTAATATTACTGTATCTTTCAGATTTATCAGTTTCTATGAAGGGGGACGAGAATCTACAAACACATGACAAAACGATTACACTGACAATCACAGCTGAAACTATATTAATATTACTGTATCTATCATATTTATCAATTTCCATGTGGGGGACCAGAATCTACAAACACATAGCCAAAAGATAACACTGACAATCACAACTGAAACTACATTTATATTACTGTATCTATCAGATTAATCAGTTTAAATGTGGGGGACAAGAATTTACACACACATGACTGAAAAATTACATTTTCAATCACATCTGATTTTGTTATACTTGCTATACGTCCTTTTTGTTATGATCGGCTATTCAAGTTATTTGTATTTGCTTAGTAATTTAAAAATGTTTTGACTTTTAGCATCACTTAAGAGACTTTAATTGTCGAACTTTGTTTTAGGTGCAGTAACATTGGTACCGCTACTCCGTTACTCTTTTTAATAAGATATCAAGTTCTAGATATTCAAAATAAGGGGTGAAATAATACTCGCACTGTATACAAATTTCTGAAAAAATCAGAACACATTAATTAGGTTGTCATTTTTTTTCTGTTACCTTATGTTTGACATTTTGTGTTTGTGGGCATTTAACTGATGTTTACAGTTTTTTATGTTGCGCTGTTACACCACTTTCCCAGGTAAAAGGGGGGGTTGGGCGCCAGCAAACATGTAAAGTCTCTGATGCATGATTTTTTATTATTAATTGTTTTTGGCTTTTAACTAGCTTTCAGTAACTGCGAGTATTCTCAAGTCGTACTTTCGTGTTAATTTGACTTGTTACACAATTTGTAATGCATTTTTGTTGTTCAATGTTTAATTATTTTGTGCTATATCTTGTTTCACTATTTTTAACATGTACCACCTTTGATAAGTATTTAGTATGACGATAATTTTCACTGCCGTTCTCGTACTATGAACAACAAATTTATTTGTTTTGTAAAAAAATATCTCCGTACTCCTAACAACAAAATTATTATATTTAGATTAAGCTGTTATACTTGTCTTTTTGACATTGTGTCATAGATCAAATTTATTCGTTCAGTGTATGTTTACTTGTTTTTGTTAATATGTTTTTTTATTGAGTTAAGCCATTTCAATTGATATTTCATAGTATGTCTTTCTATGTTGTAATGTTATACTACTATTTCAGGTTAGGATGAAGGTTGGTGCCTATTATAACGTTTTAACCCACTGCATTTGTTTGCACCTGTCCTAAGTCAGGAACCTGTTTCAGTGGTTGTCGTTTGTTGATATGGTTCTTAAGTGTTTCTCGTTTTTATATAGATTACACCGTTGGTTTTCCTGTTGGAATTGTTTTACACAAGTCATTTTGAGGCCCTTTATAGCTTGCTGTTCGGTGTGAGTAAAGGCTCCGTATTGAAGGCCGTACTTTGACCTATAATTGTTTACGTTTTACACATTGTGACTTGAATGTAGCGTTGTCTCATTGGCACTCATACCACATCTTCTTATTTCTATTAACACCGCCACATTCTTTATGTGCCCACCCGATGTCAGGAGCCTGTAGTTCTGTGGTTGTTGTTAATGCATGTCTGTCATATTTGTTTTTCGTAAATTGTTTTTTTTATGAATTATGCCGTTAGTTTTCTCAAGGTAGAAAAATCTTATTGTTTCGAATAATCGAAACATTTTATAAACAGAAAAATTACGGATAATGACTATCAGTGATGTTTCATGCGAGCACCAAGTGCTGACTACTGAGCTGGTGAAACATCGGAATGAAACGTCCGCCGACAGTGAAATCGACCCAATGGTTATAAATACACGAAAAGTATAAAGTTTATAATTTAGAACTCCAGACGCACGTTTCATCTGCATCAGATAGTGCTCGAATCAAAACAGTTGGATTGCTTACTCAAAAACAAAATTAAAAAGCATTGAGAACTAAAAATACCAAAGCATTATGCCATATATGGCTAAGGCTATCTAGACTGATGGGCAGAAAAAAACAGTGTTTCGAATAATCTAAACATTTTAAAAACAAATTTACAGGAATTTATGTATGATTGATAATTCAAGCAAGCACATAACTGCTGACTACTAGGCTAGTGATACTCTCGTGGACAAAACGTCAACCAGCAGTAAATAAGATATAGCGATTTAAAAGAATAATTAAAGACGCCACGCCTATGATTTAGTACGTCAAACGAATGTATCGTCTAAAGACGTAAAACATTGTAAAAAGAGATATAAAACGGTCTTATTTAGATTATATGTTCAATGCGAAATCCAATTTTAATTAGATTAAGTGATTACCGTGTGTGTGTGTTTATGTTTTAATGTCGTCTGGATGAAATTATCCTCTTTTTGTGATTCTATCTCTACAAGTTTTGATCCAAATGCCTTACACAACGTCTGAAAATTCAAATTATTCATTTAACATATAATAGTTTGCTTTTTATAAAAATGTACTTCAAATAAAAGATAAGATATTAATATAAAGTGTGAGATTTCAATGTCAAAAAGAAGTATATTGCTAACTATTCTAAGTTTCAATTTACTATCACAAATGTTATATCCCGGATTTGTTTTCTCTTAATCGATTTGTGACTTTTGAACAACGGTATACTACTGTTGACTTTATTTAAGCATAACTATTTTGCTATCTGGAAAGATCTACAAATGATATTTCTTTGTATGTTCTTTATAATAGCATAGTTATTTATGAAAGTACATATATATACAACGAAGACATTAATCAAACAAAAGTACTTTTCAATCGATCAATGTATTATATTTGTAATTATGAATAACAACAATCTCATGAAATGTGTGTATGCATAATGTGCATTATAGCTTTAACATTATTAACAATGATTGTGTTTACTATAGTAAATATACACAAATTGTGACTTGGATGGAGTTGTCTCATTGGCACTCATACCACATCTTCTTATATCTATATAGGTCAATCGCTGAAAAATTCAAAGCAGCTTATATCATCTATATGTTTAACATATTCCTATTATGTTGGTTTTTACCTGTGCTATATTTAAGCGCAATTTTACAAATGTCGTGTACTATTAATAGTGAATTGTTGATATTAAGTAAAATACTGTATACAAGTATATACAAGTTTTCACCGTTTAAAATGTATAAATACTTATCTTACTTTCAGCGTATACATTCATGCTGTATTTCTAGTATACCAATATCTATTCTTGATACATATTTGAATATGGTACATGTAATAAATCCACGAAATGCACTATCGGATATTCCTTTACAGTTCAGATTACAGATATCCAAGATATTTATTTCTTCCAGACGTTTTACTTCTTTAGTAAATATCGCTAACAAAACAGTCACAGGAGATTTGAAAAAAGGTGAATTTCACATACATTATTTTCTTAAATATGTTTACATTCTGCATTCCGCTTATTTAGATAAGATTATATGCACACATTATGTGAATAAGAAACATGTATCCACTCGAGTAAACAATGGAAGACAGAAATGAACAAATAAAGGCAACAGTCGAATACCGCTGTGCAATAGTCAATTTTCGATTAAGCAAAAACAAATCCGGGTAACAAACTAAAATCGAGGGAACCACATCAACTATAAGAGGAAAACAACGGATCAACAGAAACACTGAACTACAACTACAACGTGATTTAGACATAACAAGGTCAAATAAAGCCAGTAAATTAGAACATACTCACCCCTTCTCGTTCAATGGAAAATCAGTTTTTTCCTTCTAATTTTCATAGTACATGGCTTTCCGAAGGCAATATGAAATGCTATACATGAATGACTTTTCATTGTAGATTAATTATGAAAGTGAACTCAAAATAACTACACTGATGAAGTTATACAATCCCCATGAGGCATTTTCCACAGGAAAACAGCCTACAGATTAAAGATGAAAGAGAATAGAATTATAAAAAAAAAACATTTTGAATATTGCAAACGTCTTACCTATACTTAAATGCCGTATTCACAGGTAGTGTGTTTTATTGGTCACCCGTTAATATATGTAGCATGATAAATTGTACTTTTTATGTTTGTAGAGGTATGTACATTGTCGATTTCTTTATGATTGTTATAAAATCATTTTTAACTGTACTCACGGTAGGTATAGTGTCCGGCTGGGATCGTGGTTTTTCGAGTGTGACCACTTTTATTTCGAGTGGATATGATCAAAAATGTAAATAAATAGACTTCCTTTCTTGTAAACAGTGACAAAATATGCTAGAACCTTATATACAAAATCATAGTAACGTTTATTATAGCCTTACAATGCTTTATTCCAAAATATCGATTAAAGCCATTATTATACACATACCAATGCAAATGTCTACGGAAATGTGTAAATAGAAACTATGTATGCTTGGGTATACAGACACTATACACAAAATCTTGCTTTTGCATTGAAAAGGACATTTTGGAGAGTAAAACCATTTTAAATGTCTGTGTTTTTTTCGAGAGCAGTCCGTGTTTTTTCGAGTGTGTCCTTGTTTTATCGAGTGAAAAAACTAAATTCCTACGGCTTAAAATGAATTATGCCAGTGCGTTTACGTTTAAAAAACAATGAAAAGGTTCGGTTCATATAAAGTACTTTTCAAAGCACGAAACAATGCATTAAACCAGTTTGATAATGCTATATTAAGACGTACATTTCATAAAAAGTCATCCTTTATTTGCATTCAGAAATCTTCATATAAGGGTACCGATATGGATTTCATACAGTAAATATTTAATGATGTAAACAATCTTTATGTGAGCTCAGACATGTTGGACTGAGACGTACGTAAACATAGTGTGTAAAGCGGGTAAATTTGTTTTTTTACAGAAAATATATTCTTAATGTTTCATTTACTATTTGTCTTGATGGAATTATTTGCTATCTTTGTGTTATCAGGAGTGTACAGAATTTTACACCGGTTTGAAAATATATGCACCGTGAGGCGCAGCCTAAGGTCGTATGCATTTTCAACACCGGCGTAAAATTCCGTACACCCCTAACTGCACGAATTTATTTCTAATTTAGCGTTCTTTAACTTTTTTTATTCCCGGGAATAAAATTGAAAAAAAATATTATGACCAACTCTAACTACACATTTTTGAACACCGACGTTGCTATGCATTTTTCAAATATTATCTATTTCATTTTTTTTTTATTGTGGAAAATTTGAAAAATTTATTATCTGGGGAATATTGGAGAAATATATTTTTTCTTCACTTGAATTTTTTTTTTTTTTTTTTTGCAAAATATTTCAAAAAAAATATTTTTTTTAATCTGAAATTATTTTTTTCTTATTATTTTTTTTCCAAAATTCTAATTTTCATAATTTTGGCAAACATTTTATTTTTTGGAAATTTTGGAATATTTTTTTTACCTCCTTGTGAACTAAGGTGGGGTGTTATTTACACCCGGGTAATTAACCAATCCGAGTGCAAGATGTTTGCTTCATAAGATATAATGTTTGATCGTTCTAGAAATGGAAATCAAGATCAATGTTCAATTGCTCCTACTGTGAAGAGGAGTCTGATCAAGCGTATGCTATGCTCGGTCACACAGTAATAAAGCACCACCATAGCTGAAAAATGGACAATGTATATTTGTGAGGTGAACGCATACATATACACATTTATTCTTTTTTTATTATTAAACCAAAAGGATCGTATTAAAGCTTACAGATTATTTATTTCGTTGTTTATTGAATACATTGGACAAGTCCCCGAGTTTATCACCAGCTCAGTAGTCAGTACTTCGGTATTGACATGATTTATAACAGACCTTTCTAAAAAATATTTTACCTCCAAGGGGGACAGGGAAAGAGAAATATGGTAACTTAAGTCCTCTTTCAACCGACTCTTGCCAAAGTGAGACGTCCGTTTGACTGTGTGGGATGTTCAAGAACGCAGCCACGTCACGTCCGGTCACAATGGGGCGTGTAGAGAAAGTGCTACGCTCATTGCACATTGAGAACCCTTGCAACAGCTCTTTGAAGGGTCCGTAGGTTCTGTTACAGGACCTACTTTTTGGATCTATTGTTAATTTGTTCTCGTCCTGAACATGCACGACACATTTGCCACTGGACGTTAAGCAACCAACAATGAATCATTTCGAATTATCCATTTATAAATCTAAAATCACAAAGAGGCTAAGGTTTCAACTTCATCAGGCAGAGTTGACCTTGATGGATTTGGTTATTTTTTTAGGTCCTTTGAGTCATATAGCATAAAATTGTAAAGTGTTGTTTTCATTTTTTATTAGATATTCCATTCAATTCAAATGTTATTGTAATTTATCACTTTTTATTTGGGGGGTGGGGGGTCTTCTTTTAGTACAATATTTGGGTTTATATTGAATTTGTCTTATTGTTTATTCCTTTTACTTAGTTTTCTTGCTCCTATGTTTTTTCGTCACTGTTATATATATCAATCATAAAATATTATTGACTGTAAAAACAAAGGTAGCATGCAATGAAATACAAAAAAAATATGAGTCCCTGTACTGGGTTCTTAAGACCGTTTTAAAACGGACCCATTGATTTCTTATATATCGTCATACTGCTAGGTTATGGTAAAATGTTTTCAGAACAGAAAGATATCATTAAATTGAAAAAGGTTAAATTTTATCAACATTGTAATATTTTTTTTTTCTGTGAATTATAGGGAAATATAATATTGTCCTTCACTTAATTACAGTTATAAAATAGAAAAAGAAATTTTCAAATGTCAAGAATGCCTTATTTCTTATTCACATTTTCTTCAAAAAACCCGGACCATTTGTTAAAAAACCCGGACGTTTTAACTGTTGCTCTCGAAAAAAACACGGACAATGCAAAACACTGAATTTTAGGTTAAATACAACGAAATTGTGCGTTTTTTGTGCTCAAAACGTGTATAGTAGTCAAAATAAGATGGACTCATGAATACAACTATTTTAATTGCGAAATAGCAGTTAATTTACCTGATCGCATGTTTTATCACTCGAAAAAACACGATCTCCGCCGGACACTATACCTTCCGTGGTACGGTTTGTAGACATGGACAGATAAATGAGGAACTATTGCAAAAATATGAAATTATACTTTGAAATGGCAGCTAACCTATTTGATAAACTTAGTAGTTTAAATGTAAATGGTACTAAAAATAAAGCTGAAAGAGACAGAGTACTTAAATGTCTGACGGAACAACCTCTTGTAGGGTCGTGGCTATTCTCATTAAAAAGTGACTGAATTATAAGTTGATAAATTAACATAACGATGTAGAAGGACGATTAGTTTTACTTAATGTAGAAATTGATGAAAGTGTTTTTTACACTAATGTATGCAACTAATTGTAAAACTAATAAAAAATGTCCATCCAGTAAATAGTTTAAAATCTTTAATACAAATTAATAACTTAACTGACATTTGGAGATATTTAAATAAAAATAAACAACAATATACTTGGCGAAGAAAATATAAATCACAGGCAAGTAGGATTGGTGTGAATCTGATAGGTTCAAACTTCATACCACTAGTAGAAAGTTATTAAACCTGCAATAATTGATTCTACTGATCACCAAGGTGTTTTTATGAAATTAAGAACTGGTCCATCAGAAAAGGGAAGGGGGGTACTGGAAAATAAATAGTGCTATATTAGAAGATAATAACTACATACAATTAGTTAAAAAAGAAACAAGTAAAATAACAAAAATACCGAACTCCGAGGAAAATTCTAAACGGAAAGTCCCTATAAGCAAATGGCTAAATTAGAAGCTCAAACACATCAAACGAATGGATAACAACTGTCATACTCCTGACTTGGTACAGGCATTTTCTTGTGTAGAAAATGATGGATTAAACCTGGTTTTATAGCTAGCTAAACATCTCACTTGTATGACAGTCGCATACAATTCCATTATATTGACAACGATGTGTGAACAAAACAAACAGACATAATAGGTAAGAAATAGATAGCTGCTTTACAAGTAATCGTAATTTAAAAACCTTTGTTTGGCATGGGATGTATTTGAAATAAAGGTAAGGGAGGCAACTATAGCTTATTGAAAAACTAAAGCAAAATTTACAAGAGAAAATTTACGATCTCTTGAAAAAAAATTAGAGATGAGCAAGAATCTGAGAATAACATTTTAGATAAGGATATTGAAGAACTTGAAAATGATTTACCAAAATTTACGAACAAAATGCTAAAGGGTCTTCAATCAGATCACGAGAGAAATAGGTTGAATTTGGGGGGGGGGGGGGGGGGGGGGGGGGGGGGGGGGAAATAAAAAATATTTTTTAGGTTTAGAAAAACAAAGACAGGTAAAAAAATCAACTAATAAATTAAAAGGGGAAATGATGAGATTATAACGGATCAAGGTGATATACTGTGTAGTATTAAAGAGTATTATGAAAAATGTATACTCGACGCAAAGCCCTGATAAAACATCAAGCGATCAATATATATTTGAGACAAAACTAGAGAAAGAAATGAATGAAAATGATAAATCAGTCTGCGATTACAGTAGACGAATGCCTAGATGCTATTTATAAAATGAAACTTAAAAATTCTCCTGGATTAGACGGGTTAACAGTCAAATATTATAGAAATTTTGGGATAAATTAAAAGTACATAGTAGTTAAAATTCTTAATATTGGATATAAAGATCAAACACTTACATATACTCAGCGTACAAATGTATGAACACTCTTATTTAAAAAGGGTGATCCCTAAATAGTTATCGCCCTATTTCTCTTTTGAATATTAACATAAAACTTTTTTCGTACGCTCTAGCACAATGATTGGAAAAGATCCTACAAAAGCTTATTTGGGAGATCAGACTGGATATGTAAAGAATAGATTTATTGGTTTTAATCTTAGACAGATACAAGATATTATTGATTTCGCTGATTTATACAAAATTGAAGGGACAATATCCTTTGTTAATCTTTCTAAAACGTTTGACTCTTTAGAATGGAATTTTATGTTTTCAGTTTTAAAACATTTTGGATTTAATGATTCTTTTATAAGATGGATAAAAAAAATTGTGTAGCGATATTATAACATGTGGTTGGATTTCTGATGTCTCCAAAAGCACCAGGGTACTCGCCAAGGATGTACTTTATCGGCCTTATTATTTGTTTTATCTATGTATACATTTTGAGCACTGTAAAGAGGAACGTGAAAAACTTAATTGGGAAATAAAATTTAACAGATGAATAAAATATTTTGTTTTTGGCAGAAAAGAAATCATACTATTTTGGGGGAAATTTTGATAATTAAAACATTAATTGTGCCTATTTTCTCTTTTATAGGAACTGCTTGTATATTTCCTGAGAAATATTTGTAATTAAGAGAAAAAAGTTGTTTTAAATTCGTTTGGAATAATCAACCAGATAAAGTTAAAAGAAATTCGATCATTGGTCCATATGAAAAGGGGGGTTAGAAATAATAGATATAAGAAGTTATTTCATTGCTTTAAAAACTATGTGGGTTAAAAGACTAGTAAGTGATTGTGAAGGAGATTGGAAAATCATACCTCAGCACTATTTCTATACTTTTGGGTCAAACTGGCTTGTATTTCAAACAAACAGTGGGGATAATCCAGAAGAAAGCCTTGAAAGAATCCCAGATTTTTATAAAACTATCCTTCAATGTTGGAAATTAACTGATGGGGGTCTAACGAAAAAGCCTGAAACATTAACAGATATAAGAAAACAAATATCATGGAACAACAAATTATTTAAATTTGAGATTAAAGCTATAGTTTTAAAAATTTGGATAAAAAGAAATCTTATTTATGTAAATAATATCATAGATGAAAAAGGCTGCGTTTCACCAGATGTCAGTTTGAATAAACTAAAAAAATAAATCAAACTGGATAACTGAAATTAATTTAGTGAAGAAATCAATACCAAAAGACTGGGCAGCCATCTTAAAGTCACAAAATTCTATAAAAAGCACTGTTAATATAAAAAGAAACCAATTTATATGAAAAGGTTTACCTATAAAATTAGAATCACTATCAAACAAAATTTCATATAAGTTTCTGATAATTAAAAAGATTGAACCAGCTATTGGACCAAAACATTAACAATGGCTGCGTATACTTAATATAGATGATATGTTATATCAAAACAATTTATATGCATTTTTATTCAAATATTTAAGAGAAAATAAACTTAAAACTTTTAGATGGAAATTGCTACCACATATTCTACATACAAAGAACTTTTATTCAGGTGGAAAATTGCAAACAATAGTTTTTGTAACTTTTGTACACAAGAAGAAGATTGCGATCACTTCTTTATACTGTGTCCGTATTTAGAAAACTTTGAAATAGAATAAATGCAGTTTTAAAGAGGAGTAAAACAACTTTTAAGTTAAAATTAAAATATTTAGTATTTGTTTTAAAATTTCTGACGAAGAATACTTTGGCTTTAACTACTTTTTAACAATTGTTAGTTTTTTTCAATTTACAAAGCGTATTACATATCTGATCAAAAGACAAAAAAAGTCAATGTTTTTTTTTCAATTTTCATCAATGAATTCAATAGAAGAGTAAGTATGACAATTCAAAATAATATTTAAGTAACAATTAGAAAACATTTGAACAATAATTACGAGTGATATTACTGAATATATATTTGATGTAATATGAATTTTACAACTAATTACTATCTTGAGTAATTAGTGGATTGTAACAAGGAACATCAGGAGGAGCTTGGACTCCTGAAGGATATTGTAACAAGCCAGAAATTGAAATAAATATTTAATTATGTTGTTAAAAAAGAAGAGATTAATAAAAGTCAGCATAAGCAAAATTCATGACGTTGGTTTTCTCGTTGAAAATTTCACAATTTTTTCATGTGGGGATCTTTTATAGCTTACTCTAAATGTGGGATATGCTCATTGTTGAAGACCGTGCGGAGATCTATAGTTTTCTACACATCCACATCATTGGTCTCTTGTTTATAGTTGTCTCGTTTGCAATCATATGCACCTCCTCATTCTTCTTTTATTCTTTTATACTTGTGAGATTTTTTTAAATGATCTTTCTTTATCTTAATCATTATTTCATATTTTATAAATCATAGAACAAACGTATAAAAAACATTTTATAAAACTCAGTTTAATACAAATTCATTGATAATCTAAACACTCTTAGGATGCATTGCCGCTCTCTCACAACAATCTTTGCATATGACGTTCATATTTCAGTTAACATCTTACGCTCGTGCATGTTCATACTATACGGACTTCGCTAACCTGTGTGTGCTAATTACACCAAAACTGATCCAACAGGTAGATCGACACTAAATAAGTGTTACGTTCACCATCACGAATAGATACGATGTGTCGGAGTCTCAACTCCCTAACGACATGTTTTCCCGGTTTCAGATCTTCGGATACTAGTATCGTCGTCTGGTCTGTTATTTTACCGAATATATCACATTCTCGTTTTTAACATTATGACTTGGTGTGGATTTGCATGGCTGGTGTTGCATGCATTAAGAAGGCGCTTGTTCTGTCTACGCAACACGGACCGGTTTATCGAAGAACTCTTAGGACTAGGACATGTCCTAAGATCATCTAAAAATATATCAGACTAAATTATTCTGCCCCATGTCACCCACTTTTCTTTTCATAGAAGACTTCAATAGCCCATAAAAGGTCATTTACCAAATTTTCAGCAGATTCTAGATTTCTTTTCTTACAATTTGAGACCCAAATAATGCCAATGCTAAATATAAGGTATAATTCCACCTTATGTAAAAATGCTGTATTTTGATTGGATGAGAAACATGGTATTTTTCACCAATTTCTATGTATTGAGATTTTCTTTTCTCTGCCGGGGTATTTGTCATGAGGGAATTCCATGTGCCGGGGTATTTGCTAGCAAATACCATGGCAGATGGGGAATACCATGTCTAAAAATAACCCAATGAATTATTTCTTATCTAATAGGACAAATTTATGGTCATTCTTAATATACGGTTCCAAATGAAATATTTAGGATAAAAAAAACATCGTTATTGAATTTGGAGCGAATTTTTACTACTGGTGAAATTCGAAGCATTTATATATATATATTTTTTTTAATTTCTTATATCATATTTTCCTTTACGCTAAATCTTAGGACAGCGGTGAGGACATCCTAACTAAGATAGTCTTAAGATAGCTTCGATGTGCATGCTGAGAAATGTCGTAAGTCGGTTCTAACATCATCCTGATTTATTCCTAATTTAGGTGTAAGGACAAATCCTAGGACAGCTTCGATAAACAGGCCCCCGGTCTTTTGGAGTTCGTGCGATTCCCTGAATTGTTGTTTATTGTCATGATTTGTCTCTTCTTAATTGATTTACGAGAATTGAACATCGGTAAACTACTGTCGCATTAATTTATCATACATATATACTTTTATTCATATACCTGGGATTTTTCATGTTTGATTATACAAGCACAAACAACAGGATTCCAGTCTACGCATCTCCTAGAATCAACGCTATCCTCATTGAGGCTCACAACCGAGTCTGTCCAATCAACGCTATCCTTATTGATAATTTCAACCGAATCTGTCCAACCAACGCTATCCTAATTGATACTCACCACCGAGTCCGTCCAACCTACGCTATCCTTATTGATAGGCAACACACAGTCTTTCCAATCAACGCTATCCCTGTTGATATTCGCTACCGAGTCTGAACATAAACGCTATCTCTTTTGATACTCACCACTGAGTCTTTCAAACCAATGCTATCCTAACTGATACTCTAAACCGAGTCAGTCCAATCAACGCTATCTTAACTGATACTCACCAAAGAGTATGCCCTATCAACGCTATCTTAACTGATACTCATCGCCTAATCTGCCCAACCTACGCTATCCTTATTGATACTCACTACCGAGTCTGTCCAACCTACGATATCCTTATAAATACTTACCACCGAGTCTGTCCAACCTACGCTAACCTTATTGATACTCACCACCGAGTCTGTCCAATCAACGCTATCCTTACTGATATTCAGCACCAGGTCTGTCCAACCTATGCTATCCTTATTTATACTCAGCACCGAGTGTGACCAATCAACGCTATCCTTATTGATACTCACAACCGAGTCTGTCCAATCAACGCTATCCTAATTGATACTCACCACCGAGTCTGTAACCTGCGCTATCATTACTGATACTCACCACCAAGTCTGTGCAATCAACGATATCCTTACTGATACTCAGCACCGAGTCTGTCTAACCTTCGCTATCCTATGTAACTAGACAGCACCGAGTTTCCCCAAGTAACGCTATGCTCATTGATACTCAAAACCGAGTCTGTCCACTCAACTCTATCTTAACTGATACTCACCATCGAGTCTGTCCAACCTACACTATTTTTATCGATACTCACTACCGAGTCTGCCCAACCTACGATATCCTTATTGATACTCTCAACCGAGTTTTTCCAACCTACGCTATCCTTTTTTATACTCGCCGCCAAATTTGTCCAATAAACGCTATCATTAACTGAGACGCAACACCGAGTCTGTTCGATCAACGCTATCCTTATTGATACTCACCACCGAGTCTGTCCAATCAACAATATCCTTACTAATACTCAGCACCGAGTCTGCCCAAATAACGCTATCCTTATTGATACTCACAACCGAGTCTGTCCACTCAACTCTATCTTAACTGATACTCTTCATCGAGTCTGTCCAAACTACGCTATCCTTATTGATACTCACCACCGAGTCTGCCCAATCAACGCTATCCTTATTGATACTCTCAACCGAGTCTGTCCAGCCTACGCTATCCTTTTACATACTCACCACCGGGTCTTTCCAATTATCGCTATCCTAACTGATACTCACCACCGAGTCTGCTAAACCGACGCTATCACAATTGATACTCACCACCGAGTCTGTCCAATAAACGCTATCCTCACTGATACTCAGATACTCACCACCAAGTCTGTGCTATCAACGCTATCCTTATTGATACACTCAACCGAGTCTGTCCAACCTACGCAATCCTTTTACATATTCACCACCGAGTATGTCCAATAAACGATATCCTAACTGATACTCACCGCCGAGTCTGACCAATGAACACTACCATGATTGATACTCACCACCGAGTCTGTCCATTAAACGCTATCCTAACTGATACTCAGCGCTGAGTCTGCCCAATCAACGCTATCATTTTTGATACTCACTACCGAGTCTGTCCAATAAACGCTATCCTAACTGATACTCACAACTGAGTCTGCCCAATCAACGCTATCATAATTGATACTCACTACCGAGTCTGTCCAATAAATGCTATCCTAATTGATACTCACCACCGTGTCTGTCCAATAAACGCTACCATGATTGATACTCACCGCCGAGTCTGTCCAATAAACGCTATCCTAACTGATACTCACCACCGAGTCTGTCCAATAAACGCTATCCTAACTGATACTCAGCACTGAGTCTGCCCAATCAACGCTATCATTTTTGATACTCACTACCGAGTCTGTTCAATAAACGCTATCCTAACTGATACTCACACCTGAGTCTGCCTAATCAACGCTATCATAATTGATACTCACTACCGAGTCTGTCCAATAAACGCTATCCTAACTGATACTCACTACCGAGTCTTCCCAATGAACTCTATCCTAACTGATACTCACTACCGAGTCTGTCCAATAAACGCTATCCTAACTGATACTCACCACTGAGTCTGCCCAATCCACACTTGTCTGACTAATCAGATAACAAGAAGAATCATATATTAACCAACCATTTGGACAGTTCTCTGAAAAACCTGTAAAATTCCGATAAATTATGCTAACATATTCTTATATGTTTAATCCTCGCATAGAATAACAATTCAAATATCCTGGAGTAAATTCAGTTGTTCGGAAGGTTGTATCGAAATAAAATCGCCTAAAATGTCGAATTCGAAAACAGTTACCATTTTTTAAAGAAATAATGTAAGACATGTAATAAATTGTATATTCAAAACTAAATCAATTTTGTATAAGTTAGAAATACCTGCTGGAATAAGGATCAGGAAAATCAGATTAAATCTTAACATCGCCATTGTTCTGTATAAAGATAAGAGTTTTATCTGCCAATCATGCCATATCTAAATATCTATATCAAAATCATTTTACACAAAGGGATTAACCATCAAAAGTTTATAATCTATTTGGAACAATGCTAACGTAGATAACATTGATTTGAAATGTGCACAAACTGCATTATTCGTCCATGCAAGCTTTCAAGATCAGTACAATCAAAGTAACTTTTTTGTTTTTTACAACTAAATAAAGAAATGAAATTACGTATTTGGTGGAAAAAAAATATCCGACTAAAGGTAAAACCATAAACTGATGTCCTAACCTATTAAATGTTTGTCTTTTAAATCCTGTATGTTACCAGCGATAAAACAACGGCCTTATAAAACCATACACCCTGCGGTTTGCTTTAGTTGCCTAGTCGGTTGCTGTAAAACTACACACCCTACGGTTTGCTTTAAGTTGTCTAGTGAAACTACACACCCTGTGGTTTATTCTAAGTTGCCTAGTAAAACTATACACCCTGCGGTTTACTTTAAGTTGCCTAGTAAAACTACAAAACCTGTGGTTTGCTTTAAGTTGCCTAGTAAAACTACACACCCTGTGGCTTGCTTTAAGATGCCTAGTAAAACTATACACCCTACGGTTTGATTTAAGTTGCCTAGTAATACTACACACCCTGCGGTTTGCTTTAAGTTGCCTAGTAAAACTATACATCCTGTGGTTTGCTTTAAGTTGCCTAGTAAAACTACTACACACCCTGCAGTTTGCTTTAAGTTGCTTAGTAAAACTATACACCCTGCGGTTTGCTTTAAGTTGCCTGGTAAAACTACACACCCTGTGGTTTGATTGAAGTTGCCTAGTAAAACTACACACCCTGCAGTTTTCTTTAAGTTGCCTAGTAAAACTATACACCCTGCGGTTTGATTTAAATTGCCTAGTAATACTACACACCCTGTGGTTTGATTTTAGTTGCCTAGTTAGACTACACACCCTGTGGTTTGCTTTAAGTTGCCTAGTAAAACTACTACACAACCTGCGGTTTGCTTTAAGTTGCCTAGTAAAACTACACACCCCGTGGTTTGCTTTAAGATGCCTAGTTAAACTACACACCCTGTGGTTTGCTTTAAGTTGCCTAGTAAAACTACTACACACCCTGCGGTTTGCTTTAAGTTGCCTAGTAAAACTACACACCCTGAGGTCTGCTTGAAGTTGCCTAGTAAAACTACATCACCTGTGGTTTACTTTTTAGTTGCCTAGTAAAACTACACACCCTGCGGTTTGCTTTAAGTTGCCTAGAAAAACTATACACTCTGTGGTTTGATTTCAGTTGTCTAGTTAAACTACACACCCTGTGGTTTACTTTAAGTTGCCTAGTAAAACTATACACCCTGCGGTTTGATTTAAATTGCCTAGTAAAACTACACCCCCTGTGGTTTCCTTTAAGTTGCCTAGTAAAACTACTACACACCATGCGGTTTGCTTTAAGTTGCTTAGTAAAACTGCGCACCTTGCGGTTTGCTTAAAGTTGCCTAATAAAACTTCATACCCTGTGGTTTGCTTTAAGTTGCCTAGTAAAACTATACACCCTGTGGTTTGTTTTCAGTTGCCTAGTAAAACTACACACCCCGTGGTTTGCTTTAAGTTGCCTAGTAATACTACACACCATACGATTTGCTTTAAGTTGCCTAGTAAAACTACACACCCTGTGGTTTGCTTTAGGTTGCCTAGTAAAACTACACACCATGCGGTTTACTTTAAGTTGCTTAGTAAAACTATACATCCTGTGGTTTGCTTTAATTTGCCTAGTAAAACTATACATTCTGCGGTTTACTTTAAGTTGCCTAGTAAAACTACACACCCTACGGTTTGCTTTAAGTTGCCTAGTAAAATTACACACCCTGCGGTTTATTTTCAGTTGCCGAGTAAAACTACACACACCGTGGTTTGCTTTAAATTGCCTAGTAAAACTACACACCCTGCGGTTTTGTTTTCAGTTGCCTAGTAAAACTACACACACTGTGGTTTGCTTTAGGTTGCCTAGTAAAACTTTGCATACTGCGGTTTACTTTAAGTTGCCTAGTAATACTACACACCCTGCGGTTTGCTTTAAGTTGCCTAGTAAAACTACACAACCTGTGGATTGCTTTCAGTTGCCTAGTAAAACTACACACCCAGTGGTTTGCTTTAAGTTGCCTAGTAAATCTACTACACACCCTGCGGTTTGCTTTAAGTTGCCTTGTAAAACTACACACCCTGCGGTTTGCTTTAAGTTGCCTAGAAAAACTACACACCCTGTGGTTTGCTTTAAGTTGCCTAGTAAAACTATACGCCCTGCGATTTGTTTTCAGTTGCCTAGTAAAACTACACACCCTGTGGTTTTCTTTAAATTGCCTAGTAAAACTACACACCCTGCGGTTTGCTTTAAGTTGCCTAGTAAAACTTCACACCCTGTGGTTTGCTTTAAGTTGCCTAGTAAAACTACACACCCTGCGGTATGCTCTAAGTTGCCTAGTAAAATTAAACACCCTGCGGTTTGATTTAAGTTGCGTAGTCGGCTGCTGTGGGCTTAATGAGAATGTTATGAGGTAAAGGTTTAAACTCAAAAGACTACAAACTTATACTACACACCCTGCAGTTTGCTTTCAGTTGCTTAGTAAAACTACACACCCAGTGGTTTGCTTTAAGTTGCCTAGTAAAACTACACAACCTGTGGTTTGCTTTAAGTTGCCTAGTAAAACAACACAACCTGTGGATTGCTTTAAGATGCATAGTAAAACTTTGCATACTGCGGTTTACTTTAAGTTGCCTAGTAATACTACACACCCTGCGGTTTGCTTTAAGTTGCCTAGTAAAACTACACAACCTGTGGATTGCTTTCAGTTGCCTAGTAAAACTACACACCCAGTGGTTTGCTTTAAGTTGCCTAGTAAATCTACTACACACCCTGCGGTTTGCTTTAAGTTGCCTTGTAAAACTACACACCCTGCGGTTTGCTTTAAGTTGCCTAGAAAAACTACACACCCTGTGGTTTGCTTTAAGTTGCCTAGTAAAACTACACACCCTGCGGTATGCTCTAAGTTGCCTAGTAAAATTAAACACCCTGCGGTTTGATTTAAGTTGCGTAGTCGGCTGCTGTGGGCTTAATGAGAATGTTATGAGGTAACGGTTTAAACTCAAAAGACTACAAACTTATTTCCATGAATTTATACTTGTTTTCCGACTTGTAAATAATCAAGATGATCAAAGAAACCATAAGGCAGTAGCAATTTCTGCGTTCATAGAACAATACAAATAAAACTATAGACACATAATTTAATTTGAAGACATGCTTTTCAAAATAGTATAATGTCTTTGCTATGTTTGCTAGAACCTGGCGCATCAACTATTTACTTTGACATTTCATTTTTGTTATAATCAATTTTGAAAGATTTTGTCCTTTCCCCATATGCATGTCCTGGCAAAAGCTAGTGAAAAACAGTTCATTTTAATAAACAGTTTCTATTTCTTTAGTCATGTCTTTTTTATAAATCATGTAACACAAGTTTGACTCAAGATACTGACTGCATCGTGGGTCTTAATCTGCATACACAATGTTTAACTAAAAGTAGCCTAGACTGAATGTAGCCGATTGGCGAAACCAATGAAATCAACGAATGAGTGTGTACATTGAGAAGTGAATAAAATAAACGAATGAGTGTGAAGATTGCGAAGTGAATGAAATTAACGAACGCGTGTGTAGATGGCGAAGTGAATAAAATGAACGAATGTGTGTGTAGATGGCGAAGTGAACGAAATGAAAGCAGTACCTTCGGGTGAACCCCAGGGAACGGTTCTAAAATCCTTATGTAATCGGCTGTATATCAACAACAATCTATATCGTCATGTACCAGTTTTCGACATTTTGCTTAAGTCTCACTCTTAAACAGAACCGTGCACAACTCAGAGACATGCCAATAGCTGCAACAAAATCTTGAGCAACTTTTAAAATGAGCCAAGCGTCGGTAGATGATCGTTCATCAAGCAAAATGCTTCATTCGTTCGGTAACCAAAAACCGCAATCCGATTGGTTACGACTATCACATGGTAGGTATTACCTTGAAACTGGTCAGAACTACCCATATCTCGGTTTAGAACTGTCAGAGGAAATGGATTTGTTATATGTCCATGGTTATATCAAAAGCTAATCGAACATTAGGATTTCTAAGGTGGATTTTAACAACGTCCACAAGATATTAAAGAAAGTGCATACAAATTGTTAGCGCTACCACACCTTGAGTATGCATCCGCAGTATGGGACCATATAAAAAGTGCCTCATAAATAACAAAATGGGAATGGTACAACGAAGTGCAGTCCGCTTTGTCACCTCAACCTATTCTTGGGAACCCGAATCGGTTACCAACCTCTTACAGAATCTTTTTTTTTTTTTTCTTTTTTAACGACAATATATATTTTTTCACCAAATATGCTTGTTACATTGTTACTTGTAGAATCTTGGTTGGCCAACCCTAGTAACACGCAGAAAAGGAGCCCGGCTTTTACTCCTGAATAAGATCAAGATATTTAAGCATCAGTCACCATTCCAGATTATATCAAGAAACCAACCGTAACAACAAAGTAACATGACAGAGACAGGTTCTCAACAGTCTATTATCAACGGATGTCTATAGACACAGCTTCATCCCAAGAACAATTGTTAACTGAAATCAGCTACCTGAAGGTACCATCCGAGCGACATCTTGCGGGTCTGTGTGTGGGAGTTCCTGGTGTTACTGTGGATACCTGTTTTAACCCTATACAGTTGTTGCTAGCATCAATTTACTTTCTTTGTAGATCTTTACACGTTGTTTTTTTAACTTGGCGTGTGGTGGTGGACACAGGCGCATAATATATATGCGTTATGGATTTTTTCACCGACTGCAGATTATTCACATAGATAAAGAAAAGAATATGCAATAACAAACAAAACAAAGAGGAAATAAAAAAGACTTTCAGGATTGCCGATCATTAAATCAAATAGTAATTTTTATTTTCTGAATTACGTATGAACGGGCTGCTTAATAGTTTTATTTAAACAGTATTTAATAATGAAAAATTATAACAATGAAGTAGTACAATGTTGCATGAAATTCAAATATGGGATTCGGAAACAAGTTTGGAAAAACTTTTATAAATTCGTCTCCCGAAAAAATGACATCTATTTAACAAACAATATGACGTGCCAACAGTATATTCAGTTTAAGGCAACATATAATAAATTTTAATAAATACCATTAAAACAAAAAAACAACGAAACAGTAAACTTTTACTTTCTTGATAGACAGTCACTGGAACCACCACACATGTCCGATTATAGTCGATTACGGGCAATCCACTCGATTTTACATCAATATATATATAACTAATAAAAACATATACAAGGTCAACTTTCAAAACGTCCTAAGAGTTTGCATGTAATTTCATATGTTCTTTGATTTATTTATATAATTTTGGTAAGGGAGACGAGGTAAATACGTTGGAAAGGGGGAGGAGGTAATTGCTTTGAAAAGATGGAGGAGGTAATTGATACATTTTCCATTTTCGGAAAATGAAATCTGTAACAAACATAAACTTTTAGCTTCCTAACCAAATACATGTACAATGAAAGTTCCAACTATGTACTGGCTTCCGAAGCTGCACAAAACACCTTACAAATATAGATTTATTTCATCTTCAAGCCATTGTTCCACTACTAAACTATCTATTCTACTTACAAGTACACTTGGTACAATCAAAAACCTGGAAATAAATTGTTCAAATAAGGCCTTTGAAAATAGTGGAATTAATTACTCTTGGAGTGTCAAAAATTCGTTGGAAGTACTTGATAAATTGCATGCCTATATTGGGGATTTCAAATCTGTTCAAAGTTTTGATTTTTTATATAGTTACGATACTGTTGTCAGGTCATTAAAGATGGCATATTTTGGAATTAATATTGATTCACTCATAGGGTCTTTGCATCGGAAATACACACATTTATTCTAAAACCAGTTGTTGGCATGATACGGGTTATGTTCTTCTCATATATTTTATGATGGTATGATACTAAACCCCTAACGGTAGGGATTGTGCTTGATTTTCATATGATGAAGACATAATCTTTCAATCAGTTTAATTGAGGTCTGGAGCTGGCATGTCAGTAACTGCTAGTAGTCCTTTGTTAATTTATGTATCATTGTCATTTTGCTTAGTTTCTTTTTTACCTATTCTGACATCGGGCTCGGACTTTTTTGGAGTTTTACTGCATTTTTGCGCCTTTCCCAAGTCAGGAGCCTCTGGCCTTTGTTAGTCTTGTATGTTTTTTTAATTTTAGTTCATTTATATGTTTCGGAGTTAAGTGGAGGAGGTAATTGATATATTACTATAAAAAGGGAGACGAGGTATTTCTTTGTAAAGATGGAGGAGGTAATTGATATATTAATTTGGAAAGGGAGACGAGGTTATTGTTTTGGAAAAATGGAGGATGTTATTAATATATTACTTTAAAAAGGGAAAGAGGTAATTTCTTTAATGATTAATGCAGAAGGTAATTGATATATTACAGTAACTTTAAATGTAATTCTTAAATTTCAAAGTTGACGAAGGTTAAATTAGTACAAAGTAGAAGATACACAGCATTTGTAGTCTCGCAATTAACATTGCAAAATATGGTGTATTCAATATCAGTGGAGTGACTGTTAAAAGACTGGGTATTCAGTATTTGTTAGCAAGTCAGACATCGTTTGTTCCCACAACCCTTGAAAGAGCACATCGACAAAGAGCCTGATTCAGAGGACAGATCAGCTCTCACCAGCAGGTCTTTAAAGCTTTTGGGCCTACGAAAAGCCAGGACAGGTAGCTTGGGGAAGGTCTTGGATAGTTAAGGACGATTTTTTATTTCCAATTTTTGCGGATAAGGTGGGATAACTTGTCAAATTTAGGATGGTAAGTCAGCACAAACGGGACATTTTTTGTTGACCTTTTTCTCTTTAAAGTTTTTACCTGGTAGTTAGTTTAAACAGTATTTATTATTGAAAAATTATAACAATAAAAGAGTACAATTTTACATAGCAGTCAAATATAGATATTTGGAAACAAGTTTGGAAATACTTTTATAAATCCGTCTTTCGTATACCTGGTAGTTCTTTTGTCGTGATTCAATCTTATGTAGCCGTAATGATTAACATGATATAAGTAAGTCTATTCAATGTGTATAGTTCATACAGGTGCTGTTTATATACCATGCATATGTAAATCCTCGGATTTCAATAACCGTAGTATTTGCATTAAGGAAAAGCAGCTTTGGATTAAAATATCACAAATTTCTAAAACTTTATCTAAATTTATTACAAATGCAGGAATTTACAGTAGATGTATAATTCTTCTTGTAAGGGATTGATAAATGGAACATGATATTAGGTATATGATACGGATTCTGTGTTTTGTTCAAAATATTCAATTTACCATGTTTATATAACATATCTATCACTAATGCGCATGTCTCACCTAGTTCCGAGTGAATTTATCAACTCTGACTGATAAAACCCCTCTTTTTACTATCCATACGTTGTTTTCAGTATGGATAGTAAAATGGTGGTTATAAACATAGAAAATTAAATACTTTAAGCCAAGGAACAACAAAAATCTGTTTCATATACCCAAGCGCCTGTGATAAATAGTGGTCTTCTGTGGGAAGGTGACATCATTGTGGCTCATATCTCAGTGTTACTCAAGTCACCCTCCTAATATCAGTGCGCAAGTCAGGAACATCGTCAGTGATTGCTTTTGTTCATACCTAAGTGTTACTCCGGTATCCCTACTTTATCTGTGTGCATGTTCCAAGTCTGGAACGTCGTCAGTGATTGTCTTTGTTAATACCTTAGTGATTCTCCAGTACCCCTCTTTTATAAGTATGCATATTCTAAGTCAGAAGTGTCGTTAGTGATTGTCTTTGTTCATACTTAAATGTTACTCCAGTGACCCTCATAATAATAGTGTGCCTGTTCCAATTCTGGGACGTCGTCAGTGATTGTCTTTGTTCATATTTAAGTGATACTCCGGTACCACTCCTTTATCAGTGCGTCTGTTCCAAGTCAGGAACGTCGTCAGTGATTGTCTTTGTTCATACCTTAGTGATACTCCGGTATCCCTCCTTTATCGGTGTATCTGTTCCAATTCTGGAACGTCGTCAGTGATTGTCTTTGTTTATATTTAAGTGATACTCCGGTACCACTCCTTTATCAGTGCGTCTGTTCCAAGTCAGGAACGTCGTCAGTGATTGTCTTTGTTTATACCTTAGTGATACTCCGGTACCTCGCAAAATATAATGACATTTCTCATGTTAATTTTCTGCTTTACTAGCCTAGGATTGGAATATGAGTAATAGATAATTTGATTGTTTGTATTCGCTGCATCATTGGAGATCTAGATCAGAAGGGTCATAATTGTCTACCGTAATAAACTTTCTCATGCAGTCATCCATGTGACGTATTATTACACAAAGATATCATAATAACCGGGTTACAATTCTAATATTGGCATTGGTAAAATCAATGTTTGCTTTTAACGATTAACAAAGTTTTAAATTCGATCTAAAATAATATTTTGTAACACAAATACAGTCTATAAGATGTGTAAATCGTATCGATCTATAACGGAGAGAAAATATTTGTATACAAATAGAATGAGAACAGTGTGACGTTTTTAAAGTGTCCAAAAGTGTTTTTATAAACAAATCAATACATGTAAACATACACAGATTAAAGGTGCTGGCACAGATCAATGCTTCTGATAGGATTATTCGAAGTGACTACCTATTTATTTTAGAATCCAACTTGGACAGGATATAGCTTAACAAAAATCATAACTAAAGGTAAGAAAATACTACACACAATACATGTGTTAACAAATGCAAATTATTATTTTACAAAATAACAATGATTCGCCATATTTACAAAAGTGGGACATTATTTTACGAATTTGATATTTATCTTGTAAACTTTCCTTCGTGAATTTTCGAATACCATATTTATTTAGTTATTTTTTGTAACAAATCATAACATAAATCACGTTACAGGTAAAAATGGACGCACCAGGTGTTCGGAAAAGGTAAACACGTATCATTATATGGATTATTTTTTATTTATTTAAAACTGTGTTAAAAGGAATTTTGTTCATTTTTAAAATTGTATGAATCTTTTATGAAAAAAACACAATTTCGTACAAAAAATATAATAATAAAAACAAGCTGTATAAAGCAACCAATAAAGTTTCCTTTAAGTATAGCAGTTCCAATTTGTTAGCCCACTAAGTTATGCTGGGTCTAAACATCTGTTTAATTCATAACAGGATCTTAAAGTGACTTAGTTAAGCAATTCGTAGAAATTAGATCTCTCTGATACCAAACTGACGGTTAGAGTGTTATTAAAGTGTCATTGCTACCCCCACATTCCATTTCAAACAGAAGTAGAAGTTAGTTTTTATTCTCAATTTTAACCCGAATTTACATTGTCCAGTCTCCTTAAATCTGTTTGTCATTTCAAGGCAGAATTGGAATGTGCATGTCAAAATTCTTCATTTTTTATGGTATATACTACAGAGTCTGGAAAAGCCTGTATCGCTCACCTAGATATATATCGAATGTCAACCCTTTTTTCAAAAAGTGAAAAATAAATATAAATGTCATATTGCCGGTTAGTAATCCGACTCCCTCATAATCCTTGAATCAAGCTACAAGAGTTGGATGACAACACATTCCGTTCGACCAAGTCCTCTGCATTATACTAAAGAACAAAAAACATCACTATCTCAAATCAATTTCTACTAGATTCCATATTTATATAACACCACTATCTCGAATCAATTTCTACTAGATTCCATATGTATATAAAACGATGCAAATGTATTCAATTTCATGAAGTTCGACGGTTCTTTACAGGATTAATGTTCGACGGTTCTTTACAGGATTAATGTTCGACGGTTCTTTACAGGATTAATGTTCGACGGTTCTTTACAGGATTAATGTTCGACGGTTCTTTACAGGACTAATGTTCGACGGTTCTTTACGGGATTAATGTTCGACGGTTCTTTACAGGATTAATGTTCGACGGTTCTTTACAGGACTAATGTTCGACGGTTCTTCACAAGATTAATGTTCGACGGTTCTTTACAGGAGTAATGTTCGACGGTTCTTTACAGGATTAATGTTCGACGGTTCTTTACAAGATTAATGTTGAAGTTCGACGGTTCTTTCCAAGATTGTTGTTTCGTTGCATTAGAATTAAGAATTACATCAAGCTATTGATTTATAAAAAAAAAGTTTCCGGGAGAACTTCTGTTAGACGGAACAAGTATACGTTGACAGATTGAGTTCTCTGCTAGTTAGCGGACTAAAATGAAAAGAGGAATGTTTAATAAATGACCGTTCTTTACCAGTACATTATTCCTACCAGTTTATACTAGCCAGAAATTAGAATTCCAATAGGCTTGGCTTGGCTCGCATGGGAATGTTACGAACGGACTACGGACGTAAAGTAATGACAATTTCAATCAATGCAAACATGTATGATCAGATGAAATGCATCCGTGAATAATCGAGTGATTTTGTGGCGAAATATGATGTCAATAAATGTTTGTTCTTAGTTCATAGCTTTTTGTCACGTCAATAAATGTTAGGTCTTAGTACATATAATTTTGTTGCTTAAATGAAATTGTCGATGCTACGTTCATTTCAGAAAGTATTAATTTCCCAGTTATGTCTATAGTATTGTGAAGTATTAATTTCCCAGTTATTTCTATGGTATTGTGAATTCTTGATGTTTCAATAGACCAGCTTAATTTTTGACAAATTCTTTTACTAACATTTTTAATTACTTCCCAATAAAATGTTATATAGTAAATCTGTTGGAGTTAATTTTTCTTTTGAATTGATATATAATTTTTTGTAAGTTTTATGTATTAAAGCTACAACAGCTTGTTTTGGAATAATAACGGTTTTGTTGAAGTATAATATGGTAATTTAGACCAAAGATCTATTAATGTTCCCTTACCGACATCATGACACATTCGGTTATATTGATATAATCCAAATGATTAAAGAACATTCTTCAGTCCTTTATTACGGAGGCGTGTCTGTAGTTATACTCAATATCTTGTTGAAATGAAATAAGTTTAATATGATGTGAAATAATGAAAATGCTGTGACTAAACAAAAAATGCACCACACGTTGTAATATTCACAGGAATACTAAACTATGCCCAGTTAAACTAAAAATAAACGCACACTAATATTCACAGGAATACTAAAGTATACCCAGCTAAACCAAAAATAAACGCACACTGTAATATTCACAGGAATACTAAAGTATACCCAGCTAAACCAAAAATAAACGCACACTGTAATATTCACAGCAATACTAAAGTATACCCAGCTAATCCAATAATAAATGCACACTGTAATAGTCACAGGAATACTAAACTATACCCAGTTAAACCAAAAATAAACGCACACTAATATTCACAGGAATACTAAAGTATACACAGCTAAACCAAAAATAAACGCACACTGTAATATTCACAGGAATACTAAACTATACCCAGTTAAACCAAAAATAAACGCACACTAATATTCACAGGAATACTAAAGTATACCCAGCTAAACCAAAAATAAACCCACACTGTAATATTCACAGGAATACTAAAGTATACCCAGCTAAACCAAAAATAAACGCACACTGTAATATTCACAGGAATACTAAAGTATACCCAGCTAATCCAATAATAAATGCACACTGTAATATTCACAGCAATACTAAAGTATACCCAGCTAATCCAATAATAAATGCACACTGTAATAGTCCCAGGAATACTAAAGTATACTCGGATAAATAAAAAAAATAAACGCACACTGTAATATTCACATGAATACTAAAGTATACCCAGCTACCAGAAATAAACGCACACTGTAATATTCTCAGGAATTCTAACGCATACTCAGCTCTAAAAACAACTAACGCATTTTGTAATATTCTCAGGAAAACTTCAGTATACTCAGCTCTGTCCAATATAGAACTGTAAAACGAACAGAAAGTCACAAAATTGATGGGACAAAAAGTATCAATCAAAAAATCAGCTTCGACAGCTTGTTTTCCTAATATTTATTTGATCAACAATGTAAATTTCATAAGTAAATGTAAATAAACTGAATTGGGATTTTTGTCCTATGACAAGTTAGTTCTAAACAAAGAAATCACACAATGTGATATACACTGTTCTACTAAGATATACTCATACTGTAATATTCTAAATAATATTAAAGTATACTCAGCTACTTACAGAGTAAGAAAAAAAAAGCAACCGCACATTGCGATGTTTTTGGGGGGGAAGGTATACTCAGTATCTTACAGAGCAACAAAAATAAAAATAACCAACTTCACATTGTGATGATCTTAGGGGGGAAAGTATACTCAGCTACTTACAGAGTAAGAAAAAAAAGCAACAGCACATTGTGATATTCTAAGGGGGAAAAGGTATACACAGTATCTTACAGAGTAACAAAAAAAAATAACCAACCTCACATTGTGATATTCTTAGGAATAAAAAAAGTATATTCAGCAACTGACAGAGTTACATAACTTACTACGCATTGTGATATTATAGGTAATAGTTAAGTATACTCAGCAACGTACAGAGTTACAAAAAAAATCAACCACACATTGTGATTTTATTAGTAACCGTTAAGTATACTCAGCAACTTACAGAGTTACAAAAAAAACAACCACACATTGCGATATTATCAGTAATAGTTAAGTATATTCAGCAAGTTACAGAGTAAAAAAAAAACAACCACACATTGTGATGTTGCTGCACATTGTGGTATTATCAATAATGGTAAAGTATACTCAGCATTTTACAGAACCACTATACATTGTAATATTCTCACTAACGATAAGGTATCCTCAGCTACTTAAAGAATAACACAAAACCACCACATACTATGATGTATTCTCAGTAATACTAAAGTAAACTCTGCTATATATATAAAACACCACACATGTTCTTCTAATGTATACTCAGCTACTTACAGAGCAACAAAAACAACGTTCATTGTAATGTTCTTAGGAATATTTAAATATAATCAGATTTTATCAGAGCAATAAAAATATTAACCACACATTGTGACATTCTTAGGAATAAAAAAAAGTATATCCAGCTACAGACAGAGCCGTTCTGTTACAATTTTTTTTCCATGTGTTCTACAAAAACCGTCTATATTTTATCAACTTGTTGGGTACCTGTTTCTTACATCTCTGATAGAAACTACACTTGGCTGATTGTAACAAATTGGCTCGAAGTTCCGACTTTAGATGTCACACTACCACTTCAAATTCATTATATATTCAACCAAAGTTTTCAATTTTTACAGTTCTCTAAGTATTTGCATTAAGTTGAACTCCCTTAAAAACCATATATGTCATGAATGATCTCGAATTTATATCAATACTTAATTGATATGGGGTGCCGCTTGGGTTCTAATACACCACCCTTTTCATATAATTTGAGTTTTAAAAATGTATACCTTTTCATTTATTGCGTAGGTAAAAATGTAATCTTTTCCCATATTGGTCGGGTTTCGTGTGGTGTGTTGGAAAAGTGAAATACTAAAGTGTCAAAAGAGGGAAAACTTGTGAATACAAACACAGCCGGGATTTCCAAGAAAGAAGGACAGACAAACTTTATTAACCTTATCATATATTTCTGATAGTTTTCCTCACCTTTTCACATATTTTCCAACTGGAAAATGTGACATATTCCAGCGGCACGTCCTATCACTTTGTACAGAGGAAGCACCCCCCCACCCGAGTCAAAGTCTTGTAATGAAACATGACGTTCTGGTAAAAATAGCATATTGGTTTACTGAGAATCTTAATCAGCATACCGTTTAAAACATCAACCCGAAAATTGGGATTTAAATTAATGCACAAGTAGATGTGAGCTCAAAGTGACATTTCTTGATCAGAATTTACCTTCATTTAAATTTATATGCTATTTGCTAGATTTTTGTCAGTTGTGTTGTATATATCTGTGTCTGTGTTTACCCAATTTTGGCTGTCTGATCATAATTAATGTCACATTAACCTATAGCTATAATGTCTGTTTGGGCTTCTCACCCAATTTTGTCAATGTAATGGAACTATAAACAACTGTCATACAAGTGGGAGATTTAGTGAGCTACGGTTTACCCCGTCATTTTCTTCGGAGGAATATGACAGTTGTTTTTCAATTGTTCCATTGGTTGATAACGTTTAATATTGTCAGTGTTTATGGACTTTTTGAATTTACCTTGGAGTTCGGTATTTTTCTTACACTGTTTTCGAGCTTTATGTCTGTATATATCAGAAGCGGATTTAGGGGAACCAAGGGGCGCGGCCCCCTTATAGAGCTACATATATAATAAATGTATAGAATTTTTACAAGTGTCACTCCAAACGTTGGCTTGCCAGGCTCCACCTTTTCAAAGTCCTTGATCCGTATCTGCACATATGATGGTTATTTGTTATTTTCTTTTAATAGCCATAAACTAGATTTGTTTTCCAGTTCCGTAAAGATTATTGCACGATATTGTTAATAGTTTTTTTATAACCCCTCTTTTTAGAAAGTGCCATTTCATAATTGACCGGACGTTCTCGTATTAGTGTAGAAAGTCGCATTAGATAATTAACTTGACGTTCTTGTATAAGTGTAGCAAGTCCCATTTAATAATTAACCGGAAGTTCTTGTATAAGTGTAGCAAGTCCCATTTAATAATTAACCGGAAGTTCTTGTATAAGTGTAGCAAGTCCCATTTAATAATTGACCGGGCGTTCTTGTATTAGTGTAGCATGTCCTATTTGATAATTGACCGGATGTTCTTGTATAAGTGTAACAAGTCCCATTAAATAATTAACCGGGCGTTCTAGTATTAGTGTAGCAAGTCCCATTTATAATTGACCGGGCGTTCTTGTATTAGTGTAGCAAGTCCCATTTGATAATTGACCGGGCGTTCTGTATAAGTGTAACAAGTCCTATTTAATAATTAACCGGAAGTTCTTGTATAAGTGTAGCAAGTCCCATTTAATAATTGACCGGGCGTTCTTGTATTAGTGTAGCATGTCCTATTTGATAATTGACCGGACGTTCTTGTATAAGTGTAACAAGTCCCATTGAATAATTAACCCGGTGTTCTTGTATAAGTGTAGCAAGTCCCATTTAATAATTGACCGGACGTTCTTGTATTAGTGTAGCAAGTCCCATTTGATAATTGACCGGGCGTTCTAGTATAAGTGTAGCATGTCCTATTTGATAATTGACCGGATGTTCTTGTATAAGTGTAACAAGTCCCATTAAATAATTAACCGGGCGTTCTAGTATTAGTGTAGCAAGTCCCATTTAATAATTAACCGGAAGTTCTTGTATAAGTGTAGCAAGTCCCATTTAATAATTGACCGGACGTTCTTGTATTAGTGTAGCAAGTCCCATTTGTAATTGACCGGGCGTTCTAGCATTAGTGTAGCAAGTCCCATTTAATTATTGACCGGACGTTCTTGTATAAGTGTAGCAAGTCCCATTTATAATTGACCGGGCGTTCTTGTATTAATGTAACAAGTCCCATTTGATAATTGACCGGGCGTTCTGTATAAGTGTAGCAAGTCCCATTTATAATAATTGACTGGACGTTCTTGTATAAGTGTAGCAAGTCTCATTTAATAATTGCCCCGACGTTTTGTATTAGTGTACATAGCAAGTCCCATTTGGTAATTGACCGGACGTTTTGTATTAGTGTAGCAAGTCCCATTTGATGATTGATCGGACGGTCTTCTGTTAGTGTAGAAAATGCCATTTTATCTTTGACTGAACGTTTTTGTATTAGCGTAGAAAGTGCCTTTAAAAAAAGCGGACGTTCTCATATTAGTTACATTGAAAAATATAAATATGGTAACTACAATAAGAGTTATACGTAAATATTATCTATTATAAGTACATATTCAGTGACTATTCAGCAAATAAGCATAACAATTATTTGATTTATTTAATCTTACACATTAATCTACATAATGATCTTGATTATAGATAATAAACTATTCCATATCAAGGATCTCTTAATTATCAAATCAAATATGGACTGTTATTAAATTTTTTCTTTTGTTTTATTTAAATGTTCAAGTTTGCAAACGTTTTAAGATTTTCGTTTTAGATAATAAAAGCTATAATATTATGTTTGTGTTTTGAAAACAAATGACATTATTTGTAAACGAGTTGTATAATTACACATACTTTGACTGATCAGTAATAATAGGTTAAGATTGCAAGAACAAACTGATGTGGTATTCGTAAATTTTATATAATTTCTTACTCCGTGCCGACGTTTTGTGCTGGTGCAAGCAATCCTTTCAACGTACCATCAATGGGCTCTCTGTCAGTAGTTTACCGCTATGTTCTTAATCTATTATTTTTTTTTATTTTTTCTGTCAATGGCTCGTCTTATTTTTATATTTTTCTTACTTCCAATTATTAGCCGAGCTGTGAAAAAGTCAAACTCATCTTATAATATAAGGAATGCCGTCCAGGTGTCCGTAATGTCTGGGCTTTTCGGTTTTCGGACAAAGTCTGTTGAGCTATAGATAATATCTTCACCAAATTGGGCTTGACAATGAGAAAGATTTGTATTGATTGTGGTTTCAATAGACCAAAAATCAAGGTCTCAGCACCTTATGATAGACTAAAGTTTGGGCAAAACTTTCGCTTCAGGATGTTGTCTTTTGAACCATATGTCCAGTTTACCAAATTTGGTTTGAAAATGCCCCATGGAGAACGAACACAACTATTGATTTGAGGTCAAAGTTCAAGGTCAAGGTCACAAAAGATCTATTAATGGACTGAACTTTGGGTAAGTTTATGATTTCCATTGGTATCATTTTTGGTCCTACGTTTACCAAATTTGTTTTGATAATGCCCATGGATAAAGAATTGGGTCTGTGCATTTCATGTTGGTAATCTGTATATCGGTAGCACTGTATGCAACGTTTGCTGTAAACGTCCTTGTAGAACCCTACTGAATTTTAATCTTTTGTATTTTTATCTTGAGTTCCAGTTTTTTCTTATTGGTATTGCATTTTAATATCTTTCAATGCAATCTTCTACGTTACCACATAAAACAGAATTTCTATTTTCTCTGCTTCCGGTTCATTTTCTTACGCCGCCAACTCTATCATCTCTATCATTTGAAATTTACATGAAACATACAGAAAATATTTGATGGCAGCGGCATATCCAGGATTTTTTTTAATGAGGGGCGGCGGTAAAATCAGACAAATGTATCCCACGGAGTTCGCTATGCCCGTGTCTGTTGTGACGCTTTGGATTTCAATGAACGTAATCTATGTATTACAGTACTGGTAAATTATTAAGTCAGGGATTTCGTAACCACAAATTCTTCAAAACCTTTACTAGATTCTTCCATAGATACAAAGATTTGGTTTGGAAGTTTGGTTGTACCTGTGGAAAAATCTGTTTTTCAAACCGGATATCACATCCTAATTTTTACAGAGATGTTGTTTACCGAGCCCGGAAATTTAGATATGATCCGGGTAAACTTTTTGATCCTTTAAATAAACTTATTCCAAAAGTTTACCAATTCGACACCGCAATTAGATCTTTGAATATTGTTTTTATTGGTATTAATATTACTTTTGTTACCAGTAAATGAAAATCAAACTAAATGTTTTTTTTAAATGCACATCCATGGCTCTACAGCCTGTCGATATCTGTATCTTAGCATTGCACAAGGTCATGTTTTTCTCCGACTGTTAATGACGTCTTTACACTAAATCCATTGGATGTTGGATGTGTACTGATTGATATTTTAGTCTTAGATGCATGATTTTTTATTAGTTGTTATTGGCTTTGAACTAGCTGTCAATAACTGCGAGTACTCTCAGATATGTACTTGTGTCTTTTTTGTTGTGGGGATGTATAAGTACCCTGCCACGTCTGGTCTGTGTTTTTGTTAGATAATACGTCTGGTCTGTGTTTTTGTTAGATAATACATTTAACAAAAACACAGACCAGACGTGGCAGGGTACTTATCTGCGTTGTATCGATCTGATGAGTTGAGCCCTTTTCAACCGATTTTATAGTCTGTTCTTATGTTGTACTGTTACACCACTGTCCCAGATTAAGAGAGGGTTAACGCCTTCAAAACTAGATTAACCCCGCCACATTCTATATGTGCCTGTCGAAAGTCAGGAGCCTGTAATTGAGTGGTTGTTGTTTGTTGCTCTTTTTCATATTTGTTTTTTCGTTTATTGCTTTGTATAGTGTGTCCTTGTTTTGTGCTGTTGCACCACTGTCCCAGGTTAGGGGAGGGTTTGGTGCCATCTTACTAGTTTAACCCTGCCACATTCTGTATATGCCTGTCCCAAGTCAAGAGCCTTTAATTCAGTGGTTGTCGTTTGTTGCTGTTTATCATATTTGTTTTTCTTTCACTATTTTGTACATAAATCAGGCAGTTAGTTTTCACGTTTGAATTGTTTTACATTTGTTGTTTCGGGGTCTTTTATAGCTGACTATGCGGTATGGGTTTTGCTTATTGTTGAAGGTCGTACGGTGACCTATTATAGTTGTTAACTTCTATATGTCATTTGGTCTCTGGTGGAGAGTTGTCTCATTGGCAATTATATCACATCTTCTTATTTTTATACAAACACAAATTTTAGGCCAAAACACCCTTCCCCCTAGGGAGTGTTGTTTTTTTATGAAAAAAAAAATGAAAAAAACGGCTGAAATTGTAAAAATCAATGCGTGAATATCGTATCGCGGGATAAAAACACAAGTATTACACACAATGTAAGAAAATATCAAATATCAAATTTATTTCCACTAGCTACGATGCAGAAATAAAGCTCTGCAAACCTCGCTTTTCTTCCCCCTGTTTCTAAAGCTTGTACAGTTATATTTTGCCCAATTGTATGTATAGCGTATGTACATGATACAATCATAAAACTGGATTCCCACATCAGTACATAATATTATACAATCATACACATGTACATAATATTATACAATCGTAAAACTGGATTCCCACATCAGTAGAAAATATTATACAATCATATACATGTACAAAAGTAGATACTATAATAAAACTGGATTCCCACACCAGTACTACATAATATTATATTATCATAAAACTGGATTCACACATATGTACATAATATTATACACTCATAAAACTAGATTCATACATCTGTACATAATATATAAAAATCATGCACCTACATAATATAAGTACAATCATAAAACTGTTTTACACACCAGTACATAATATGATACAATCATAAAACTGTTTTACACACCAGTACATAATATAAGTACAATCATAAAACTGTTTTACACACCAGTACATAATATGATACAATCATAAAACTGGATTTACACACCAGTACATAATATGATACAATCATAAAACAGGATTTACACACCAGTACATAATATGATACAATCATAAAACTGGATTTACACACCAGTACATAATATGATACAATCATAAAACTGGATTTACACACCAGTACATAATGTTATACAGTCATAAAACTGGCTTTACATATGCATATATTAATTAATCATAGGCAAGAAATCATTGTTTAACAATATTAAAAAATTGACATGGTCAAATCAAATATTGAATCACTGAAAGAGATTCGAAGAAATATTAACGGTCATTCTAGGGTCACATACAATCTCTGATAACATTATATTTAATGGCCATTCCGTTACTACAAAACATATATTATCTTAGAAACTTTGTGACCATTCCATACAACAGGTACTATAAATACTTTTAAAAAGATATCTGACGTAAAACTATCTAGATGTGAGCATAGAGTTTAAAACAAACCATGAATCATTATCAAGTTTTTTTTTATCATATATAAAAAAAATTGCACACAATTTGACGGCTAAAGACTGACGATTCTGAAAGTTGAATATATGCGTTTTTCTCAGTTAAAGAATTAGAATATATACTGGTACTTAACTAAATGTATATAGAGGTATGTTTCAGAGATAAAGAAGTACCTAGCTGTGAAATAGACATAAACATAAGATACATGTATTATAATCTGTAATGAATAACAAACTTGAAACAGTTTAGAACCATGAAGAAATGTCATATACATATATAACGTTATGTCAAGCACAACTTTAACTATTAGGGATACGACCTATTTCGGTGTGTATACTGGGACGGACGGACGCCAAAAGGAGATGATTTATGTATACAGCTTTTGACAAGTAATTAAATTGCGATATATGTATTTTGACATTCTTTATTTCAAGTATAATATTTTGTACTCTTTGAGATTATTATTATTACGCCTTGGAAGTGGATTACGGTTAGAGTTAGACTTCACTTGCATGTACACAAGTCGATAAAATATATTTATAGCACTCGAGCTATTAACAGCCTAATTGACCAACATTAGCTTCAGTTGCAGCTCTAATGAAACTTTCAGCGATGTTATCCTACTCATGTATTAAAGGCTAAGCCTACAAAGTCAAAAGAGTTTAACAGTGGTGACACCTTCTATACCTGAGAATGACACCTTCTATAGCTGAGAATGACACCTTCTATACCTGTAAATGACACCTTCTATACTGAGAATGACACCTTCTATACCTGATAATGACAACTTCTATACCTGAGAATGACACCTTCTATACCTGATAATGACACCTTCTATACCTGAAAATGACACCTTCTATACCTGATAATGACACCTTCTATACCTGAGAATGACACCTTCTATACCTGATGACACCTTCTATACCTGATGAAACCTTCTATACCTGAGAATGACACCTTCTATACCTGAGAATGACACCTTCTATACCTCATAATGACACCTTTTATACCTGATGACACCTTCTATACCTGATAATGACACCTTCTATACCTGATATTGACACCTTCTATACCTGATGGCACCTTCTATACCTGATAATGACACCTTCTATACCTGATGACACCTTCTATACATGAGAATGACACCTTCTATACCTGAGAATGACACCTTCTATACCTGATGACACCTTCTATACCTGATGACACCTCCTATACCTGAATTCATTCTATTTATCTGGATAATTTCATTTTAAATTTGATTTTATTTCCGTAATATTTTCCTTTAAATGTAGCATACATCTTTTTTGTTGGTTTTTGTTCAATTCAATTCAGAGTAAAGATTGGTGACTTCATGCGTGCCGTTACCATAGTTAAGCGTCATTAGGTCACAAATTAAAACTATTACTGACTGCGCCAGTAAAAATAAGAAAATGTACTTTATATGATTGCGTTCTTCTGATTTACAGTTTCAGCTTCATATGATTGATGATTACGAACCGTTGCATACGCGGAGTATATGATTAAAAATATTCAAATAATAGTTACACAACAAAATATTTTTGAATTTGTAGATTACTTGGTGTAGTGATATTTACATGAAAAAGACAACAGGTAATTAAAACTATGTACGTTGATATTTATTCAGTTAATTTGTGTTGGGGAGAACAGTCGGTGTAAAGTATGAAAACATGACCATTTGTGACTGTCTTTTGAGGTGGATATTTGCCGAAAATATTTTTCTAGTATCTGTCGGTATTACGACTGGTGATGGAATTGCAATGAGTCCATGGATGACTTTATAGAATGTTTTTCCCAATGAGACAACTCTCCACCAGAGACCAAATGACATAGAAGTTAACAACTATTGGTCACCGTACGGCCTTCAACAATGAACAAAACTCATACCGCATAGTAAGCTATAAAAGGTCCCGAAATGACAAATGTAAAACAATTCAAACGAGAAAACTAACGGCCTGATATATGTTCAAATTAATGAATGAAGAACAAATATGATATAGAGCACTAACGACAACTACTGAATTATAGGCTCCTGACTTGGGGCAGGCACATGCAGAATGTGGCGGGGTTAAACGTGTTTCCTGGCGCCAAACACTGCCATTAACCTTGGACAGAAGTGTAACAATACGACTGAAGAACAAACTAAAAAAATAAGTTAATTAGAAATGAGATAAACTCATCAGATCGATTCAAAGCACATAAAACCCTAACACAAACACAAAAGACACAAAATACCGATCTGAAATACTCGCTTTTAACTGAATGCGATTGAATTCAAAGCCAATAAGGGAGCAACCATTTAACTTCCAGTTGGGGGAAAGGGGGGGGGGGAGGGTATGGGTTTTTTGTCGGAGTCAGAAATTTTTTTCTGCGCAAAGTGCGAACATTTTTTTTTTAGTTTTTCGACGCTATCAATCAAATTATTTTTTTCAAAATTTAACACTATAAGGTATAGGGAAAATCTGGATTCAGAGTATTTTTTTTGTCATCTGCTTGACCATCAAATTGAGGAATATTTTTTTAGGAAAAAACATTAACACCCCACCCTTGAAGTTAAATGGCCGTTCCCTAATAACTAATACAATTAACTGTCCAGTGTTATCCGCGAAAGAATAGTTGTAATATACAAATTATCACACAGTCCGCTTTATTGTATTTTCAAATCATCATTTAATATATTTTTCATAAATTATGTTTGTATGAAAATCCTCCATGTTGCCTGACTTGTAATGTATTTGATGTGCCGCTGTTTTGAAGAAAACACCTATAGAACATGTTGAACACAATGGAGATCGGTACATATGGAGTTTTACAAATATTAAAGATTTTTTTGTTGTCATTTTAAATTAAGAATGCTATCAAATTATGAATGGATGTTATAATGAATAACATATCCGTATAATGACTGATGTGGTTCTATTGTTGTACAGAAAACATTCCCTTTAATAGCGTCAATTGTCGTCACAGCAATGTACGTGGTGATAATTGTAGATATCTACATGTAGCCACACAAACTGCATGTATCTGAATAATCTCTTGTGAGGTAAAATGCCACTCGATAATTCTATTTACAAACAAATAATTTGTTCACAACGGGAAGCCATATTAAAGCTAAGATCGTAGTGATAACGACCTATTATATTTACTGAGGTCGGGTAGACAATATCATTAAGTAAACGGATGAAAGGGTCGATCATTTAATATACAATATATGTAGCCGAAGATGTATTGAGCTTTTGTAAAGTTTTATATACAATATAATGTAGCCGGGAATGTATTGAGGTTTTGTGAAGTTTCATTGCACACCTTGATGCACTTTAAAAATAATAGATTATTTTACCTGAGCATTATTTGAAAAGACCAAGAGAAAATTGTAAGGTATGCTTCAATTTTATATTACATATTCAATAATGTATAACTAAATACTATAGTAATCGGTTATGTTTTCTGCACCACTTGTTCTGACAATGATCATTGTAGCTGTCTGTTCTGACAATGCTCATTGTAGCTGTCTGTTCTGACAATGCTCATTGTAGCTTTCGATAAACAATGAACGTAGATGTAAATATAAATAATTTCCATGTATCGTGTTAAGTCAGCCATTATACAAAGACAATATTTCATAAATAATTACAAAATATTTAGAAAAATTACCAAATAGTAATCAATACGACAGTAGGAAATATGGGTCCGGGTCCGACACATCTTAGAACATACATTAGGATAATATGTTAGAACCATTGGTGGCCTTCTGCTGTTTTCTGTTCTTTGGTCGGGTTGTTGTCTCTTTGACACATTCCCCATTTCCATTCTCAATTTTATTTAGGTTTTACGGCACATTTGATACTGCACGTCAAAACAATCTTAGGACTAATTCAGCTGGAATGTCCTAACCGCTGTTCTAGAGACAGCTTTTTCTCTAAAAAAGCAAACTTTTCATCTTAATTAAAAAAAAAAAACGAAAAATGTGTATACTTTAGTTTAAAATGCATCACAATTAACCGATCAATATAATAGCGAGGATGATAATAACAATTGATTATGATAATAATAATAATAATTGAAACTAAAGGAATCCTTAATTTGCAAATGCAATTCACCATGTTCACAGTTACAATTCAAAGATTTCATTGTGTAAATCAATGATATCAAAGATCAGCCTATATAAATCCTTTCGCATATAAGATGGATAGAATAATCATTGGTTTTTACTACTTGCAAATATTTCAATATGTTCATCTATATGTGTTGCTGTAGAGAAGGACACCAGCATTTATATTTTGGAACTTTTTTATCTTACCAAAAAGTTCATATCCCTGTTCAGTATAAAGCGGACGAATACCTGGAGCTATCAGGCAAGTGGTCAGTAACACGATGTTGATTTAATGCACTTGCCTCATTCCTAAGCTGGCAATAAAATTGAGAATGGAAATGGGGAATGTGTCAAAGAGACAACAACCCGACCACAGAACAGACAACAGCAGAAGGCCACCAACAGGTCTTCAATGCAGCGAGCAAATCCCGCACCCGGAGGCGTCCTTCAGCTGGCCCCTAAACAAATATATATACTAGTTCAGTGATAATGAACGCCATACTAAACTCCAAATTGTACACAAGAAACTAAAATTAAAAATAATACAAGACTAACAAATGTATGATATTGTATTTTCGTTTACCAATATTAAAACATGCTGGACAGTGGATGATATCTTCGTTCAACACACCTTTATACTTTGTATAGCTAGCAATGTATTTAATATCATCTTCAAGTGAATTCCATTTACCCAGGATATTTGGAATATTGGGCGGGGGAGGGGGAGGGATGGTACTCTCTCCGATGTTTTAAATTGTACTGTGTACTAGAATTGTAAGTTGATGTGCCCTCTGTAGGTATATATCATGGGATCTTTCTAGATAAGACCTTATGGAGTAATTTATTTATATGTCGTCTTCTCTGGAGGGAATGCTATCCATATTCTTTGAACAACTTCCCCCTTGAAGTTCCCTTTATACAATTTTTCCTTGCGGTTCCCTTTTCTAAGACCAGGGGCGTGTTTTTTTTGTTCTTCGGTAGTGAGGCAGAAGATGTCCATTTCTATTTTTTTTGCATTGGGAAGATCTTCTGGCTCTCTTCTACCTCTTCCTTTTAAATAGGTGGTTTAGACGGCAGAGGCACATAACAAAAATGGCGTCGTTAAGTCTAAATGACATTAATAAATGTATGAATGCAACTATATTAGAATGTGAGCTTTGTGATAAACATTTTATGGTATGGCAGCCTTAGTAGTACATCCCTGTAGGGACGATAAGCTGGATAAATATAAGAACTACACGGACAATAACAG
This sequence comes from Mytilus californianus, assembly GCF_021869535.1. NCBI lineage: Eukaryota > Metazoa > Mollusca > Bivalvia > Mytilida > Mytilidae > Mytilus > Mytilus californianus. The sequence goes on along the minus strand of NW_026262581.1, from coordinate 142,089,226 downwards.
TAAGGGGACGATTATTTGATATTCTGGGGAGGGGAGGGGCAGGACGATTTTTTTGCGGATTTATTATTCATTTTAATCTGTCGCTAATCATGTCTATTTTTTCAGCTCTTACCAGGCCCCTATATTCATATGTAAAATCCTCCTGTCCCCCCCCCCCCCCAAAAAAAAATATATGGTTTTCCCCTCGTTTAACACAAGTTTAACATGTTTCAATTGATTTATTGTTGGTGGCTTATTTTTAACGTCCAGTGACAAATATTTCATGCTTGTTCAGGAAAACACGAGTTTAAAAGTCAGGTATATAACATAAAAAAGCCTTTAAAATGTTAAAGGAGATGCTGTATGATTGCCAATGAGGCAACTATCCACCGGAGTTCAAATGAATGGATGTAAGCAATTATAGGCAACCGTACGGTTTTCAACAATGACAAAAACCCATACCGTATAGTCGGCTATAAAAGTTCCCGACATGAAAAATGATAAACAATTCAAACGAAAAATCTAACTCTCTAATTATATATTACAAAACAATTTACAAAAAATCAAATATGAGTCGACAGATATGAACCAACGACAACCACTGAACTACAGACTCCTGAATTGGGACAGGCACATTCAGAATATGGCAGGGTTAAACATGTTTGTGAGCGCTCAACCCTCCGCTAAACTGGGATAGTGGTGTATCAGTACAACACAAGAACAACATGAATAAACTGTAAAAATCAGTTGCAATTAGATTAACTCAAAAGATCGGTACGAGACTCAAAAAAACAACTAACATTAACACAATAGACACAAAGCACCGAAATAAGAGTATTTGCAGCTAATGAAAGTTTGTTCAAAGCTAATTACAACGAACACTGAAATAAATCTCCCAGATTAAAGTATCAATCAGCTAGTACACAAGCAACGGATTTAGTCATAAACAGTCTGAGAAACACCATGACCTTGTATACCTTGTATACATGTACGTGCATATACAATGAAGGTTTTCGAAAAGTGGTGGTCTGAAGGTTATGCCTATCGAAATTTTGCAATAGAAATAATAGTTAGGACCAGCAGAATTTATTCAAGGACCACCAGGGAAAATGATTTTGAGAACTCTGCGATGTCTTTGCTTTACACCTGTCCCAAGTCAGGAATCTGATGTTCAGTAGTTGTCGTTTGTTGATGTGGTTCATAAGTGTTTCTCGTTTCTCGTTTTTTATATAGATTAGACCGTTGGTTTTCCCGTTTGAATGGTTTTACACTAGTAATTTTTGGGGCCCTTTATAGCTTACTGTTCGGTGTGAGCCAAGGCTCCGTGTTGAAGACCGTACTGTGACCTATAATGGTTTACTTTTATAAATTTTGACTTGGATGGAGAGTTGTCTCATTGGCACTCATACCACATCTTCTTATATCTATTTATACAAAAATAATCCAGTTTGGTCACTTTAAAAAAAAATGGATAGACAAGATGTCCTTTTCGATCATATGCCAGACAATCATTGACAAATTCTTGTACAGTTTAAGATTATTCCTGAAAGTCAAATGGTCGGGGCTTTAATATTTGTTTAGCAAAATTGAGTTAGGACAGCATAAAGAAAAAAATGTCACGATCACAGCGATTTCTTCCAACCAATTTTCTTTGTTTTTACACGTATTGTATAATTGCATCAATGTCAAAACAGAGCACACTATATTACAGTCATGCCTACCGTATCGGAACTAACGTATCTTAATTTTCTAATGAATCATCGTAAACTTCATTTATGTAATCCAACATAAAAAAAAAATCAGTTATTTTCGACGGCAAATTGAATTTTTGTTTTATTGCTTCTTCTACAGAATATCTCCAAAAGAGGTCCAGATTAATTTTTTTGGACTCTTCACCAGAAGACTTTCTGGAGATGTACAGAAGAGACCAATAAAACACGCCCCAGTAATTATTCGAGCAGCATCTTTATGGACGATTCGATTAGTTCTGATTTTTCCTAGCTTCGGTTATTTCAAATAGAATTCCCATATATTAAATTTGGGTCTTATCAAGACATTGGCACTCATACCACATCTTCTTATATCTATATACAAAGTTTTTCTAAAGAATCTGTGTAAATCTTATCTTTTAGATATCTCATGATATCATGCAATGCGCATACAGGCGTTCGTATAAATTTCTCTATTATGGTCTGCCCATTTGACATCAGATGAAAAAGTAAGACTCAAGTGTTTATACTTAGACAAATTTTCCCTGGGAGTGTTATACATATACAGTGACGTCACATCATAATGGTTTTTCTGGTAAAATACATAGATTTGGTCTTGGCAGCATTAAATGTACAAGCAACATCAACTGTGTCATTAAAAAACAATAGAAATAAGAAAGGACATACAATCGATCCTTAGGGAACACCAGCATTTAATGTCTTCCAGTTCGGAAAATATTCATTTATGCCTCCCTTTGTTGTCCATCTTTTAAAAACTTTTAAACCAGTTTAGGAGATTTCCCTTTAACCCATTTTTTTTAAAGTTTTTATAATAGTCCCTTGTGCCAAACACGATCAAATGCCTCTCAAATGCCATGCTACAAACTCTCTTGACAAAGATGAAAAATCATTTATCTTTATTCTCAAGTAAGGATCATTCTAAGACCTTTATAATACACCTAAACTGGTGTTCTAAACTTAGGATAAACTTCGAAACATATGCTAAGTTAAAACATATTTGCATTCAGGTGTCACAGGTCAAATTTATTCGTTCATTGTGTGTTTATTTACGTTTTTTGATTGAGTTAAGCCTTCCAATTGATATTTTATAGTGTGTTTTTCTATGTTGTGATGTTATACTATTGTTTCAGAAAAGGGAGAAAGTTTGGTACCATTAAAACGTTTAATCCCGCTGCAAATGTTTGCACCTGTCCTAAGTCAGGAATCTGATTGCAGTAGTTGTCGTCTGTTTATGTAGTTCATACGTGTTTCTCGTTTCTCGTTTTTATATAGATTAAACCGTTGGTTTTTCGGTTTGAATGGTTTTACACTAGTAATTTTTTGGGGCCCTTTATAGCTTGCTGTTCGGTGTGAGCCAATGATCCGTGTTGAAGGCCGTACCTTGACCTATAATGGTTTACTTTTATAAATTGTAACTTGGATGGAGAGTTGTCTCATTGGCACTCAAACCACATCTTCTTATATCTATTGATTATCCCAATTTTGACTAAGATATGTTCTAAGATGCTCTACGGCGTGTCCTATTCGATTAACGTGTCCTAGTCCATGACACATTCGATTAACGTGTCCTAGTCCATGACACATTCGATTAACGTGTCCTAGTCCATGACACATTCGATTAATCAACAGTTCAATAAATTAATCTTTATTATAATCATAATATTGTAAATATAAAGTTAATCCAAAGAATACTGTAACAATACAACTCAAAATTACGCTTTTAATCTATGAGATTGTAGTTGTCAGAAGAAAAATATTAATGATAAAGGCAAATAGTTTTAAAATTGTACCCCTGTGGACATAATTAAAATTGTACCCCTGTGGACATAATTAAAATTGTACCCCTGTGGACATAATAAAAATTGTACCCCTGTGGACATAATTAAAATTGTACCCCTGTGGACAAAATTAAAATTGTACCCCTGTGGACATAATTAAAATTGAACCCCTGTGGACATAATTAAAATTGTACCCCTGTGGACATAATTTATTGTACCCCTGTGGACATACTATTATTATTAGTTTTAACTATACAACGTATAAGGGGAATGTTGAGATCTCACAAAAAAATGTTTAACCCCGCTGCATTTTACGCGCCCAAGTCAGGAACCTCTGGCCTTTGTTAGTCTTGTATGTTTTTAAAATTTTGGTTCATTTATTTAGTGTGACGTCCATTTTCGCTTGACTAGTATACATTATTGTTTAGGGGCCAGCTATCTTGCTGTGTTGAAGACCCCTTGGTGGCCTTTGGCTGTTTTCTGCTCTTTGATCGGGTTGTTGTGTCTTTGTAACTTTACACCCCTGATGACATAGACTTATAATTTGTTTTAACTTTACACCCCTGATGACATAGACTTATAATTTGTTTTAACTTTACACCCCTGATGACATAGACTTATAATTTGTTTTAACTTTACACCCCTGATGATATAGACTTATAATTTGTTTTAACTTTACACCCCTGATGACATTGACTTATAATTTATTTTAACTTTACACCCCTGATGACATTGTCTTATAATTAGTTTAAACTAAACACCCCTAGGAAAGGTGTTATAATTTAACCATATACCTGTGTTTTTTTTAAATCAAGTAATGTATTTCATTCACCGAGTCAGTTTCGTGTTCCTGAATGGTGACAAGAGTCAGTTTCTTGTTACTGAGTGGTGACAAGAGTCAGTTTTTTGTTCCTGAATGGTGACAAGAGTCAATTTCTTGTTCCTGAATGGTGACAAGAGTCAGTTTCTTGTTCCTGAATGGTGACAAAAGTAAATATGAAACGGAATTACTAAACATTTAAAAATAAATACAATTGTATTTTTATCTACATAAAAATCAATTGGTGCATTGAAATACGGAAAAGCACCAAGTACACGTTTATGTGGTAAATAACATTAGTACCTTGGTACATATTAGTATTACCATATCAGTAGGGACCATCTATGTTTCATTATATCATCAATGAAGGATTGATCATCAACACTCATGTCGTGTCAACAAACACATTTCGCAGGTAAATAGATTCGCAGAGTTCAATTCGATTGTCAGTAAAAGTTTTTTTTTCAAATCTTTTCTTTTATTAGTTCTCGTCATCGAACTGCACGAAATACTTACAACTGGACGTTAAGCAGTCTTACTTACTTATACATAAATAAATCGTAGTAACATGAATTTTAAGAAAAGGTATCTTTTAATCTGGTGTCAAAATGCAATCATGTACAGGTAAAATTATACTTAAAGATTATGAAAATTATCTATTAAAGAACCAGGGTAACACGGGGAACCAGTAGTCAAACAGGAACGTCTTGTCTTATCTCTGTAAAATAAACAACTCCGTAAAGTTAAACATAATTTAATTTAATTTAGAATTTATCATTGTTTGTTTTAAATATTTAGTGGGTATTCGATAAAAGTCCATCTAACAATTAAATTGTGGTGTATTACTTTTTGTTGGGAAAGTTATTAAGTGAAGGCTGCATGTTTAGGTAAGGAACTTTTTTTTTAGATGTTATACTTTTAGACTGGATTACCCAACCCTATCTATAGTTTTTATTTCCCCGTCACTTTTGTTACATGTTCTGCAAATGATAAACGTTGGATTAGGATTTTTTTCAATACAAGTAATTCCATTTTGATTCTCTTTTTCTTAATATGTGTTTTTATCTAACTCCAGTAACCATGGTAATCGTTATTAAAACGATGAAAGTTATGTCACGTTAGTTATCAGTAGATCATGCAATGAAAGTGATGCATCCACTTAACATGTACCAAGACATAAGAATGTATGTAGTCATACAGAATGGTTATTCTTTTATATTTACACGGAATCTTCTGTTGCTAATTTCTTCAGTTTGGAGACAACTTTCCTATATTTAACTCCAATGTTTTGTAAAATGACCCTTATAAACAAGTTGAACTCATTCTTCTTGAAGTCTTTAGGTAAGGAACTGGATTCAAAATTTAAATATACAATGTACTTGGTTCCGCGCGAAAAATTTGTATAGTGTCCGGGACAATACAGAAGGTTCGCTCTTGACTATTATATTTAAAAACTTTCGAAATATTTTACAATTAAAGCTATGTACATTTTTGTGTTGCCTAGATCATCTCAGAGCATCATTTCAATGCAGTTCTGAATCGAAAAACTGTGTTGGCGGACGATACAGTTGTTGCTAGGTTGTTCCAATCCCTGATGGTCATTGGAAAGAAAGATTGGCCGTAGGAATCTGTACAGGTACTTGTAAAAGCAGTTTTTACTTCTAGTCTGGCTATTGTTTTTGAGTTGGACATTGTTGACGATCTTTGTCAATTAGATCATGCTGTATCTTGAGTAGCATGCAAAATCTGTGTGTTTTCCTCCGATCTTCAATGCTTTCCCATGTTAATGTGTTTACCATATGTGTGACACTGCCAGGTGTTCTGTCTCTGCAGCTGTTATGCACAATTACTGCTCTTTTCTGTACCTGTTCTATTGTCTTGATCTTATTTTAGTTTGTTGGGCCCAATACAGCGCATACATATTCCTCTTCTGATCAGGTCTCATCATGGATACATATGCAGCTGTTTTTACAAGTTTTGAGCAGCCTTTAAACATTTCTGCGGATAAATCCTAATGTTTTATTTCCTTTTCAAACAGTAGTATCAATGTGTCTATATGTGGATATGATAGTTTAGTGTAATGGTGTATTGATACTAACTCAGTCTAAAGTCAGAATGGTATTATTCTATGTATGATAGTTTAGGGAGCTACCATTTGATTTTTATGGGGGAGGGGGTGGGGGGGGGGGCTAGGATGAAATTTGAAAAAAAGGCAGGACAGGAGTTTTGAGTAAAAAAAAAAGGCAGGATGAGCTACTTCGCAAAAAAAAAGGCAGGATGACAATTTATGTAAAAAAAGTCAGGATAAACTAATAAAAAAAAGGTAGGCCCGAATAGAATGAAAAATAAAAAGGCAGGACAGAGATTACAACTAAATGAAAATGCAGGACAACATTTTTCATCCTAGTCCCCCATAAAAAACAAATGGTAGCTCCCTTAGTGTCATGATGTATTGATACTGACTCAGAATAAAGTCAGAATTGATTATTCTATGTATGATAGTTTAGTGTCATGATGTATTGATACTGACTCAGACTAAAATCAGAATGGCATTATTCTATATATGTATAATAGTTTAGTGTCATGATGTATTGATACTGACTCATGCTAAAGTCAGAATGACATTATTCTATGTATGATAGTTTAGTGTCATGATGTATTGATACTGACTCAGACTAAAGTCAGAATGGATTATTCTTTGTATGATAGTTTAGTGTCATGATGTATTGATACTGACTCAGACTAAAGTCAGAATGACATTATTCTATGTATGAAAGTTTAATGTCATGATGTATTGATACTGGTTCAGACTAAAGTCAGAATGGATTATTCTATGTATGATAGTTTAGTGTCATGATGTATTGATACTGGTTCAGACTAAAGTCAGAATGGATTATTCTATGTATGATAGTTTAGTGTCATGAATTATTGATACTGACTCAGACTAAAATCAGGATGACATTACTATATGTATGATAGTTTAGTGTCATGATGTATTGATACTGGTTCAGACTAAAGTCAGAATGGATTATTCTATGTATGATAGTTTAGTGTCATGATGTATTGATACTGACTCAGACTAAAGTCAGAATGACATTATTCTATGTATGCTAGTTTAGTGTCATGATGTATTGGGCATTTAATGCGTTCTTCACGCATGATTTGATGGGGAAGGGACATGACTAGGTATATATCTTGGCTATTGCTGGTTATTTATATACTATCTATATATTCATTTCCTTTTACCTACAAATGAGTACTTTTATATTTGGTTGTCAACACGAACCTTGTTTAACAGAACAATCGCTTATACCACTGGTTGATAAGAACCAGTATTTTCTAAATATAGAAGTGTGCAAGGAGCAACGAATTTTGATATTTTAATGGCCAAATAAAAAAGGTTAAGTGAAGTGAAATCTTACACACATTTCAATATAACATGTTTCAGTTGGCTGAACAATTCGAGTTATCAACTATTGTTTAAACTCACATAAAACATGAAAAAAATCTGAATGTCGTCATGAAATTATATCTTAAGAAACACACGAACATTTTTTATGATAAGTAGTAATGTATACTCGACATCACACCTCTAGATGTAGTAGAATATTAATGTTCTATTGTATATCTATATAAACTACTATGCGGGTGACCTTTGAACTCCTACAAGTAACATGTATAGCTTTGATGCTTTAGATAATACTTACAGGACTAACTTTGTAGTCAGTGTAATGGTAAACTTAGGTCATGATATGTTTAATATATTCCACTTTATTGCTGTTTTCTTCATCATGGCCCTTATTAAGGAATATGATACGTTATTAACACAAACAACATATTATTAAATGCAAATCGTCGGTTGCTAGAACAGAACAAATTGTATTAAAGGTTTTATTTTAAATGCTTTGATAATAATCACACATACTTAAAAGTATTCAGAATGTTAAACTCAATCAGATATATATTTTTCGTCTTTATTTCAGGTATATCAGATAACCGCCATGATTGTGTTTTCGTTACGGTGATGTTTGATGACGAAAGTTAACGGACATTTCATCTTCGGCAGGGCATCATACTACAGGTTACACATCTAGTGAATAAAAAGACTTGTCGAGCATAAAATGTAAAGAATTTTATGGGTAAAAAAACTATTGTCAACTATACGTGAGTGGTGGATTGATTTACGCTTGCATGTTCGTCCGAGGGTAATGTGAATTTAGTAAATTTGTGTCGAAGAAAAATTACATGGCTAAACTGTGTCGTTATTAAGACAATTGCATAATTAGATGGACACGAGTGTGGCGACTTGATACCGAAAATAAACTTACTCGATACCTGAGTGATTAATATGAACAATTCTACTTCATTTATGTCAATTCTAAACTTGTTACCTGTAACTATTCTCCGTTACTCGAACTTTTAACGGTTTTGTACATTACTAAATGAGATATTATAATACGGATAATGGCAACCTATCTACTGATTGCCACTACATTGTCCTTCGACAGGAGTGCATAGTGATTGACACTACACTGTCCGTAACAGAAGTGCATAGTGATTGACACTACTGACAATGCTACGAAAAACTGAGTGACACACGGCTTTCACACAACTAGCAATGCTAGGCATAGTGTTGTCAATAACTAGCATGGTATTATACCTGGCAGAAACAGGTTTAAATATACACCTGTGTATAACCCGAATTACCTCCGATTTCACGTCATCTGTAATCATTTTATCTCTGACCGCCGGACCATTAGTTCTTGTGAACGTCATCTCTACAATACTGGTGCTAAGAACCATGGACTTCAGTGGGAGAGGATGTGCCCGTACAATCTGCATCCTACTCCATTTTTTACAAGTAGGACTTATTTGGCGATGTTTAAAATTGCTTTTATTGTTTGATGAACATGACTGGAGGGAGTTTATAATACTCAGATTGATTCATACAGCTATGCAAAGCTTCCCAATCTTAATCCTGAAAGGCAGCCATTTCTTCAGTGGTCACGATACGACTTCAGAAGTAATAACTGTAGTAATTGTAGGAGTAATCGCTAATGCTGTTGTGTTTTCAATGTACAATACACAAAAGTTTCTCTTTGAAAACGACGACTTTTCGCAATTAGGTGTTCGGATAAGAAAACCGTTTGGTATCCTAATGCTAACATTCGGTACCATCTTTCTCATGGCCTCACGATGTGGATCTATTATGTTATTTCAAGCTGTTATACCACTTTGGCTTCCTCTGCCAATAGGATTTCATTTTCTAGTATATTTATTTTCCACAACTATTTTTCCTTTTTGCAATAACAAAGGCAGCATTTTACAAGTTTTTAAAAATATATGTTTATCTTATTTTAACATTTTTGACATTTTCAACAAGGAGAAGCAAAAGATAATTTGCGTGAATGTTCTTCTGTACAGTGGACTACTTGTAGAAAATGTCATCATGACAGGATTCTGGATGATGAACAACAATTGGGATTATAAATACCAACTAGGAACAACTGTCTCAATTATACTCACGTTTGTATGTGGAATGTTTCTTAAATGTTGCAGTTGTAGTTATCTGCAGAATGAAACATTCAAACCATTTTCTGACGCTACTTACCAACTTGCATTAGAAATAGCAATGAAAAATACATCTCATGATTTCTCTGTAAAACACGGGATTGAGATACAAAATCATGAACAATATGGGGAAAATCATTGTTCAATTATTAGCTTACAAAATGGATATATTCATAAAGTTCCACATTCTATTAACGGAAACAGTAAGAATGGGACATCCGAAAAATTAAAGGGAGAAATATCAAGTGAAAAGGACGAGTCCACACCATCAAGGAAAAAGCGAAGAAAACATAGTAGCAATGTAGATTTAGCATCTAGTAATAGTCGAAATACAAACACTTTAAATGTAAGTGACCCAAGTAATGTTTTCTGCCATATAAACAACTCAAATTTGCAAAATGCTCAAACAATGCCATGCCTTACAGTCAAAAGACGACCAGAACTGTCTGTGCGAACATCTGATCGAAAACCAAATAATTCGGAGACAAAGCGATCGTTCTGTAAAAGTCCACCAAAAAGTAGAAAATCTCCCCTTCCATTATTTCCAAACGAGTGCTCTGATTTCGTTTCAAATAAAACATTTGAATCAAAGCACGTGCTTAGTAATTCTGTTGAAGAATACAACGTCGGTGGCAGTGACACGTCATATTCTGTCAGTTATAGTTATTACGCGGACTCCAGTGACTGGTCATCCATGTCATGTGATTCTAGTAGTGCGATGACGTGGCCCCCGTCAAATCCTATATCATTTATAAATCTTCACTGCTTGCCGAAAGATAAGATATCGCCCACCGATAGTGTTCAGCATTGGTTGACCCAGTTAGACGAATGGGAACAATCCATTGAAAACGATTCATTTGATATATCATCCAAAGACAGAAATTCATCTCCAGTCCCGTCATCAGAATACACAGACAAAAGTCAAAGTTCAAGATACAAAAACGTCCTGATAGGAACACAAGCAAATAGACACACTCCTGCACTAACAAACAGAGAATCAGACATTTTACTGAGACCAAAGGACGCATTATTACAATTCAGAGAATCAAAACCTTTAAGTTACCTCCCTTATGATCCGTCGGATTATAAAAAAACTCAGCAGTTAGCTAACGAGAATACAATTGTTATATGGCATGAGAGAGATACGACACCGACAAATACAGTTCAGGAATCTATGGTATAGAATAAAAAAAGTCAATTATTATACTATTGTCTTTCTTTTTAAGACATGTGCATGATAATAATGATATGTATTCTATAATTCGTTAAGTTTAACTTATCTTCTTAGAGGATTTCTTACGTACTACAAAGTAAGAAAAGTATAGGTCACCGTACCGCCTTCAACAATGAGCAAATCCCATACCGCAAAGCCCATACCGCATAATAGCATGAAAAGCAAACAATATTTTAATAAACAAAATCAAAAACCTTGCTCGAAATCGGTGTCAAACGTTTATTTTTGTCCCTCGCCGATCTTCTCGAGGTGGATATTGTAACATTACTCCTCTGTCACAGGTCGCCCGAAAACTTTTATAAAAAGTACAATTTTGAACTCCACTAAGACCAAATGTATGAAAACGTGAGAAGACTATACCATTATACGAAGCTGACCATACTAAATTGCCTCTTTGATTTGCCAATTTTTGCGAGAGTATCAACTGATCATTGCTATCCAATGGAACGTTGTTAAATCTACTTCTTTGGATCTACTGTTCCGGAAGTTTTCATGATTGATAAGATTATTTATCATTCTAATATGACGACCTCTATATATATATCGTTCATCAGTATAATCACAGTTTATCTACTTTTAGCGAAACGCATAAAATACACAAAATTGGCTGTTTCGCGTTACGCCTACCTTACGACCTGTTACACTCGTTTTGCGACAGTAAAACCGACATTTAGCGTAGCCCAAGCTTCAAATACAATACGGTTATCTCTATTTTAATGCATAATAAACAAATCAGTCCATTTCAGTTATTATTTCGGTGTAAAATTTCATGAAACGAAAATTCCGCGAAATATTGTTAACGTATTTGTCAACTAAACAAGGTGAGTCATATGAATGCTCTCAGCTTCAAATGTAAACACCGAACGTTTTCAGACTTCTTGTACTCCTCAGATTAAAATACAATTAGATAAAAAGAATATTTTTTGGTGAAAAAATGTAATTTTTGTCTCGCCTTGACGGAGTCAAAAAGCGAGACATAGGTATGCTGTTTCCGGCGTCGGCGACGACGACGACGACGACGACGACGACGGCGGCGGCGTCAACAATGTATAAGTTTGTGATTAGGTCTAGTTCATGGTGAACCACTAGAGGTAGGTCAATGATATTTGGTATGCAGTTGTATTAGCATTGACACATCTCATTACCCTGGAGATTATTCGACCCCGCCCCCTCAGTCAAGGTCTATTGACTTTGAAACTTTGCTTAGTTTACATGTATTAGTTTGTGATTAGGTCAGTTTATGGGGAACCGTTAGTGGTAGGTCAATGATAATTGGTATGCAGTTGTATAAGCATTAGCACATCTCATTTCCATGGAGAATATTTCGTCCCTACCCCTCAGTCATGGTCTATTGACTTTGAAACTTTTGCTTAGTTTACATGTATTAGTTTGTGATTAGTTCAGTTTAAGATGAACCACTAATGTTAAGTCAATGATATTCGGTATGCAAATGTATTGGCATTTGCAAGTTTCATTTCCATGGAGATTATATAATCCCACCCCCTAATTATGGTTCATTGACTTTGAAACTTTTACATAGTTTACAAGTTAATGTTTGTGTTTAGGTTTGTTTAAAGAGAACGACTTATGAAAAGTCAATGGTATTTGATTTGCAGTTGTATTAGCATTGGCACATCTCATTTCCATGGAGATTGTTTAGCCCTGTACCTTCAGTCATGGTTCATTGACCCCGAATATTTGCATAACTTACATGTTAAAGTATTGCTATTTTAATTTCAACATTTGCATTATCAAAATAACAAATAGGCGAAACATATCTCTGTGTTAACAGTTTATTAATTGTCTCGCCTGTGACAAGAATGCGAGGCATAGGGATTGTAATCTGGCTGCGGCGTAAACTATATCAGAAGGTAGAAGACCTGGACGCTTCATACCTTGTATGCAGATACCTTATGTTACGAAGTTTCCGACTGTCATATGTCCTATGTCCATTGTCCTTGAACTAATTTTCATGGTTCATTGATTGTTTGAAATTGGTTTTTTTTTGTCATGTGAATTTCTCACTTATTATGAGTAATAGGATACCTGTATTTGGTATATGGGTTCCCTGCACGTCTACATGTCCGTCAAACAGGGTTCACTTGACTTCGACATTATTTCATGGATCAGTGATCAAGGTTAAAGTTTGGTGGTCAAGTCCGTTTCTCAGATACTATAAGCAATAGGTCAACTATATTTGGCGTATGGAATGATTGTAAGGTGTACATGTCCGACTGCCAGGTTTCATCTGACCTTGACCTTTATTTCATGGTTCATTGAACATTTTTTAACTTTTGTGTTTTTGTCCAGGTTTTATTTGACCTTGACTTATTGGTCAGTGTTAAGTGTTCATGGTTTTGTCAGTTAATCAAATACTATAAGTAGTAGGTCAACCATATTTGGTGTATGGAATCATTGTAAGGTGTACATGTGTGTTTGGCAGGGTTAATCTGATCGGACCGTGAGTATAGGGCTTTCACGGTTGACAAAATAGCCGTTTTGACAAGTTAACATGAGTCTAACAACTCCTACGATTTTATCTCTACTGTAGCGAATGGTATCTTGTGAACACTATGCCAGTACTATTGAAACCGTATATCCTAAGCTGCTATACTAGTACTATTGAGACCGTATATTCTAAACTGCGATACCAGTACTATTGAGACCGTATATCATAAGCTGCTATACCAGTACTATTGAGACCGTATATCCTAAACTGCGATACCAGTACTATTGAGACCGTATATCCTAAACTGCTATACCAGTACTATAGAGACCGTATATCCTAAGCTGCTATACCAGTACTATTGAGACCGTATATCCTAAGCTGCTATACCAGTACTATTGAGACCGTATATCCTAAGCTGCTATACCAGTACTATTGAGACCGTATATCCTAAGCTGCTATACCAGTACTATAGAGACCGTATATCCTAAGCTGCTATACCAGTACTATTGAGACCGTATATAATAAGCTGCTATACCAGTACTATTGAGACCGTATATACTAAACCGCGATACCAGTACTGCAATACTGCTATCAGTAACAGGATAAACAAAACGGGTTACAGGATATAATTTAATATGGTGATATATATATATCTTTTACGTAAGTTACTATTACCAAAAACAAAATGACAAAACGACAAAAGTAAAACAATATGCGAGGTAATTACTTGATGTTGGGTTTATTAGAAAGAGAAAAACAAAATAATGAACATTATGAACTGCTATCTTAGACTAACGTTGCTGGTGGTTATTTTAATAACATTTGAAAACCAATTATTAACGGTATTTTTTGGTACAACATGTAAAAATTGACGAACAATCCACCAATACACAGAATAAATATATAGAAGTTTTTACTCTTAAAAACTACCTCATTGGCCATGAACATTGAACGATTTTTACCGAGACCTTTCCTAATTAGCTGAAAATTCCTTTTAAACATGGTAATAGGAGTGGCAAAATATTGCAACACCTATCAAAAAATGTTTCAAATTATTCTTGTATGACATTATCAAGATTGCAATCTTTTATATGTTCTTCCAAAAGAAATGTTTGTTTTGATTTGCTTATAAAGAATTCGACTTCTTCTTAAAATGACACATATAATTTTTTATCATACCTCCTATACATTTCTAGGAATATGATTGGTTAAAAGCAACCGCGTGGAGACCGTGTATATTTCATATAGGTTTAGTAGGCGTGGTTTATTTCAATACACGGTTAATTAGTAGAGTAGTGTTACGTCCCTTTGTAAAACAAGACGGTGTTGAGGAAAAATCTGAAAGGTTTCAACAGACGAAGATATTGATGATGAACGATGATTACTTTAGATTTGTTGCCTTACTCGGCAGTATTCGACACACTGCTTTGGTTGCCTTACTCGGCAGTATTCGACACACTACTTTGGTTGCCTTACTCGGCAGTATTCGACACACTGCTTTGGTTTCCTAAGTTAGCTAGCTTCACGTAGTAGCGAGCACTTTCTGACATTGATTTCTTTGTTTCAGTTAGTGGACATCGTGTAGGTAGTTGTAGTGTGAAGTTTTTATTTTACTTTGTATTACTTTTCTAACATTTGGCCTTGCGGTCATAAAACTTTTGAGTACGATTATCGTACTCAGACTCAAAAATCAACCAATCATAACACAGTTTTATTACCTAAAGCACTGGCCTAGACAGGCTAAGCGGAAGTTTGTTTGCAGGTTAAACTGGTTACACCCGACCACATGTTGTACCAATACCAATCTACACCATGTGTTGTTCGTTTTTTTTTTTTTTTTTTTTTTTGTTAGTCCTTGTTTTAACATCAATTTTGTAGGAGAATTCGCATTTTGGTGGTTTCTGTGAATAGTTGTATCGTCCAATAGTTTTCGTAAATATAAAAGTAAAGAGATGTAGTGTGATTGTCATTGAGACAAATATCAAATAAGTCCAAATAGCGTAGATTGAAGCATCTATAGGTCATTACACGGCCTCCAACAATGAGGAAACTCCGTACCGTATAGTTGGCTATAACATGCACCGGCACAAATTACTTAAAACCTTTTCTAAAGTTTTCCATAGATATAAAGATTTTGTTTGAAGTTTGATTTCAAACGGGATAGCATATATTAATTTTTACGGAGATGTTGTTTTACAGAGCCCGGATATTTAGAAACGATCCGGGTAAACTTATCGATCCTTTGAATAAACTTATTCCAAAAGGTTACCAATTCAACTGTAATCAGATCTTTGAATATTGTTTTTATTGGTATTAATATTGAATTTGTTATCAGTAAATTAAAATCAAACTAAATATCATTTTTATATACATATGTACATTCATGGCTCTTCAATCTGTCGATACCTGTAGCTTGGCATTGCACAAGGTCATGTTTGTTTGAATGTTAATGACATGTTTACACCAAATTCATTGGATGTTGGATATACTGATTGATATCTTAGTCTTAGATGCATGATTTATTTATTAATTGTTATTGGCTTTGAACTAGCTGTCAGTAACTGCGAATACTCCCAGATTTGTACTTAGTGTCTTTTTGTTGTGGGGATGTATAAGTACCCTGCCACGTCCACTCAGTGTTTTTGTTAGATGCTTTTCTATTTGTATCCATCTGATGAGCTTTTTCAACTGATTTTTATAGTTTGTTCTTATGTTGTACTATTACACCACTGTCCAAGGTTAGGGGGAGGGTTGGCGCCTTCAAACTAGTGTAACCCCGCCACATTCTATATGTGACTATCCCAAGTTAGGAGCCTGTAATTGAGTGGTTGTCGTTTGTTACTGTGTAACATATTTGTTTTTCGTTCATTATTTTTTACGTAAATTAGGCCGTTAGTTTTCTCGTTTGAATTGTTTTACATTTGTCATTTCAGAGCCTTTTATAGCTGACTATGCGGTATGGGATAGACTCATTGTTGAAAGCCGTACGTGTTGATTTCTGTGTCATTTGGTTTCTTGTGGAGAGTTGTCTCATTGGAAATCATACCACATATTCTTATTTTCATATACAGACATGACAGAATGTGAAATAATTCAAACGAGAAAACCAAAGCTTAATGTCAAAACAATTACTGAAAAAAATTAATATGACATACAGCAACTAACGACACCCACTTTGGTTCCTGGGACAGGTACATAAAGAATGTGTCAAAGTTTAACCAGTTAGAAAGTGCTGAAGCCCCCCCCCCCCCCTTAAACTTAGTACAGCGATGTTACTGCACACCATGAGAACATGAGAACAAGCTGTAAAAATAAGAACTGGCTGTAATTCTTTTTATGTTTTATTGTTACATGCGGTTTGCCGAAAACAGTGATGATGTATGTAGGTCAAGGAAACTAATAGTGTAAAATGAAGGCCTATTTGTTGATATAAACCTGTAGACACACACCCAAATAAAAAATTGTCTCTTTGACACATTCGCCATTTCCATTCTCAATTTTACCCATACTAGTTTGTATAGATCATATTCTCTTTATTTACACCCCAGTTCTATTGTTATACTTCATAGTTTCTATTTCTGAAACATGTGTAAATTGAATAGATCTATTGTTACGAATAACAATGGATTTTGACCACAGGGCGTGACGAGCGGGGTTTCTGGAAACCCCTGCTTCTACATCCCGAAAACACAGTCCATTGTTATTCATTACAATAGAAATTGATTATTTTCTAAATAGCATGAACATAAGAAATTACTAATAGTGTTCACTACAAGTTGTTTCAAGATATTAAAAAACACATTTTAGAAAATTCCAAAAATTTTTAAAAAAAAATAAGCATCTATTTTGAATTAAAAAAAATCCTTTACTTTAAGGGAAAAATAATTTGATTGATAGCATTGAAAAACTAAATAAAATTGTTCGCGATTTGCGAGAAAACAAAATTTCTGACTCCGATAAAAAACCAAACCCCCCCCCCCCCCTTTCCCCCTGTGAAGTTAAAATGGTTGCTCCCTAAATACTCCTTTGCTTGAAGGTAAATTTTTTGATCCCAGTCATATGTCTCTATTCTAAGGCATTGATCTTAAAAAAAAACAGGGATTCTAACTCCCGGACCCTTCATCTTTAGTCTCTTCTACCAAATCCAACGCTTGACTCAAAATATCGTCCGTCTTATACCCGTCCATATTGACAACTGCATACAAGGAGCATGATGTATTTTTTTTTGTGATAAGAATGCACGAAACGGTCAACCTTGAACTGCTGATCCATATTAGCACCAGGATTTAACGGGAATATGCAAAACAGCAACTTTGACATTTGTAAAATCTACTCACTTGTCAAAGTTTGAAAGCACATAGACAAAGTAATGTTACTCGTGGGGTTTCATGTAAAAAAAAATGTTTTTGTTATAAATCATGGTTCGATTTTGTCAATAAATATGCTATCCGTTCTTTTTCATTTGATAATCAATGTTAACAAATATTGGGTTTAGCATTGGGTGTAAATTAGTTATACACCTCGGGATACGGCGTGTCTGGATAAGAAACCCCTCCAGCCTCCGGCCGTCGGGGTTTCTTATCCAGACACACCTATCCCTCGGTGTATAACTATTACAAAATTATTTGCAGTATCGCGTGTCAATAACAACTTCAGAGGATTGTGGTTCTTACCTGTTTGTATCTGATTTCGATATCACCACATTGCAGACGATTCGATATACTAGAGATAGAATACCTTTATGTCGAGGATTCGATATGCTAGGGATAGATTACCTTTATGTCGAGGATTCGATATGCTAGGGATAGATTACCTTTATGTCGAGGATTCGATATGCTAGAGATAGAATACCTTTTTGTCGAGGATTCAATATGCTAGAGATAGACTACCTTTATGTCGAGGATTCAATATGCTAGAGATAGAATACCTTTATGTCGAGGATTCGATATGCTAGGGATAGACTACCTTTATGTAGAGGATTCGATATGTTAGAGATAGCATATCTTTATGTCGAGGATTCGATGTGCTAGAGATAGCATACCTTTGTGTCGAGAATTCGATATGTTAGAGATAGCATACCTTTGTGTAGATATTCGATATGTTAGAGATAGCATACCTTTATGTCAAGAATTTGATATGTTAGAGATAGCATACCTTTGTGTCGAGGATTCAATATGCTACAGATAGAATACCTTTGTGTTGAAAAGGATTTTGGTTCTTACCTGTTTGTATCTGATTTCCATATCACCACATTGCAGACGATTCGATATGCTGGAGATAGAATACCTTTATGTCGAGGATTCGATATACTAGAGATAGAAAACCTTTGTGTTGATGATTCGATATGCTAGAGATAGAATACATTTATGTCGAGGATTCGATATACTAGAGATAGAATACCTTTGTATCGAGTATCCGATGCGCTAGAGATAGTTTACCTATGTTTCGAGGATTCAATATGCTAGGGATAATGATGTATTTTGCTATTTTGAGTATCATTACACATTGTCTTGTATTATATCAGAGAAACATATTTGTGAATTAATATGTTTGTAAAATAGATAAATTTGTATTCATAATATGTATATGTAAGTATTAAAGGTCATTCATTGTGAGCATTTGATTTCTGATTGATTGTTTTGTACTTTCAGTGTTCAAAACTCTCCGAGGGGTCTATATATACAATAGAATCGAACCAAACTGGACCACTTTCTTGAATGTTGTCAGGTCATTTAAACAGAGGCGGAAGAAACCAAAGATGTGGATACTAAAAAATTCAAAAGATATGTTTGAGTACATTTAATCTAACTCTCTTTCCTGTAGCAATAGTATTAGCGGTAAAACATTTGATTTTTCTACCCTTTGCACAAGTATTCCTGATTACAAAATAAAAGATTAATTGACAGAATTGATCATTCTTTGTTGCATAAAAAGAAATGTCAATGTAGATACAAGTATCTTGTTTTAGGGAGGGACAAATCGTACTTTGTAAAATATCACTCTGATTCAAACAAAAACATATCTTAATTTCTTGATTGACAACATATTTGTTACGTTTGGAGAACGTGTTTTTCAACAAACTATTGGCATTCCCATGAGAACCAACTGTGCTCTTCTGATCAATTTGTTCCTGTATTCATACGAGTCTGACTTCATACAGGAGCTTCTTACCAAGAATAAAGAAGCTAGCATTATCCTTTACTTTCCGCGATATAAATGATGTCCTCTAAATAAACAATTCAAAGTTTGGTAACTATGTTGAACGCATCTACCCCAGTGAACTTGAAAACAAGGATACAACAGATACAACTAAGTCTGTCTCATATCTTGACATAAATTTAGAAATTGACAATTAGGGTCGGTTGAGAACAAAAATTTAAGACAAAAGAGATGATTTAAGCTTCACAATTGTGAACTTTCCATTTCTATGTAGCAACATCCCAACAGCGCCTGCATAAGGAGTATACACCTACCAGTTTTCAATGATGCTATTAAACCAGGAGTTCCAAGTGGTGAAGTTTAAGTCAACGTTTCGAAAATATTTCAGACGCCATCACGAGTTAGTTGACCGTTATGGAACATCTGTTCCACAGATTATGACACATATGTTCCAATTGTTGTTACCACAATCCCATCCTCTTCTCCTCGAATATGACCTATCATATTAGACTTTTCATCGGGTTTGTACTAACATGAGCACCACGACGGGTGCAACCTGTGAATCAGGATCTGCTTACCCTTCCGGAGCACCCCGATCAACCCCACCCCATCCCGGTTTTTGGTTGGGTTTGTGTTGTTCAGTCTTTAATTTTTCTATGTTTTGTTTTGTGTTTTGTATACTGTTACGTGTAATACATCCTCAATTCAAACAAATTCGCCTTTCTGTGTCTGCTTGCAAAACAATGCGCTTGTTCCGCGTGCAAATAGTTACACCCAAGCAGCATCGCGGTTCTGTAACCGCACTGAGGCCTTTACCTGGTGCTCATAGTTTGTCTCCCAAAATAATATGAGGCAAGATGATCGAGGAAATCAAGTCCTAAAATAACTGATCATTCTATTCTATTCAAACCTATCAATCATATTTACCAAATGCTATTATGACTGATATAAATTTTCAAGGACGGTGTTCACACCCAGTCGCAAAAGAATTAATAATTCTTTACTGACAATTGAGTATCAGTATCAAGTTTACAAATCGCGCAGAAGGAAGACAACAGTCATTATCTAAAAGTTGAAACATAAATTTTCGTTCATATTAGGTAAAAGCACACCAAATCAGCGAGTATATATTACATATGATAAAATAGAAATGTTCATCAATAAATCACGGGTTCTTAGTAAAAGTACCAATAGTATCAACAGAATAAAATGTTCATCAATAAATCACGGGTTCTTAGTAAAAGTACCAATAGTATCAACAGAATAAAATGTTCATCAATAAATCACGGGTTCTTAGTAAAAGTACCAATGGTATCAACAGAATAAAATGTTCATCAATAAATCACGGGTTCTTAGTAAAAGTACCAATGGTATCAACAGAATAAAATGTTCATCAATAAATCACGGGTTCTTAGTAAAAGTACCAATGGTATCAACAGAATAAAATGTTCATCAATAAATCACGGGTTCTTAGTAAAAGTACCAATAGTATCAACAGAATAAAATGTTCATCAATAAATCACGGGTTCTTAGTAAAAGTACCAATGGTATCAACAGAATAAAATGTTCATCAATAAATCACGGGTTCTTAGTAAAAGTACCAATGGTATCAACAGAATAAAATGTTCATCAATAAATCACGGGTTCTTAGTAAAAGTACCAATGGTATCAACAGAATAAAATGTTCATCAATAAATCACGGGTTCTTAGTAAAAGTACCAATGGTATCAACAGAATAAAATGTTCATCAATAAATCACGGGTTCTTAGTAAAAGTACCAATAGTATCTTAGTAAAAGTACCATTAGTATCAACAGAATAAAAATTATTCATGCACGTTAATGTTATTTTAAAATATTAATTAGGTTAATAGATAATGTTGAAGTATGATCTTGTTACAGGTCGTAATTTTTTCAGAAACCTAGAACAATTGTTTAGTCAATTGAGCATTGCTTGTTGTCAGCTTGTCTTCGACTTATGAGTTTGAGTGTTATCTCCTGCCTCTCTTGTATCATACTATCAAACAAAGTTACAGGAATCTGTTGAAAAATGAGATGTGGAAATTCTTCAGCACATTTTCCTTAGGCTTTGATGTGAAATTAACTGATTGGCTGATCAGTTAATATTTGAAAAAAGGAGAAGTAGATACCGAATGACAATCAATATCAGACAGACGACACCATGGTTAAAACAAAAGCAAACTCTTACTCGGCAAAACGAAAGAGTATTTACCTTTATCATTAAGACATGGAATAGTTATACCTATTCATAAAGGAAATGATAAAGACAAAACAAATCCGAATAGTTATCATGTCGTAACTTTAGCTTCTTCGTTAGGAAAACTATTCGATAAAATGATTTTAAATCGGTATAACACGTCAGGTGTTTCTTATCGAACAAGGAGTAGGCCAAGGCCGTATACTGCCTGCCTTGCTATTTTCCGTGTTTATCAATAGCTTTATTTGAGAACTTATATCGACAAACATTAAAACTGATGCCCAGGTTTGTTTTCGAAAGGGGTATTCTGTCCAAGATAGTATGTTTGTCATGCATGCTTTAATTTCACTATATTTGAGTTCGGGAAAGAAATTATTTTGCGCTTTTGTAGATTTTACAAAAGCTTTTGACACAGTGTGGAGGGTGGGACTATGGCAAAAACTATTAAAAAATAACATTGGTGGGAAAATGTTTAAAGTTATATTGAGCATGTATACAGATATTAAGTCTTGTGTTAAAAATGGAGAACTAATTTTCCCGTGTGAGGTAGGTGTAAGACAGGGCGAAAAAATGTCACCCTTTCTCTTTGCCTTATACCTGAATGACTTGAAGGAATATCTGAATGAAAACTCTGTGGATGGTCTAAAATTTATGAATAAAAACTTTACAGAGAATCTTGATTTGTATATCAAGTTATTTATTCTTCTGTACGCCGATGACACAATTATATTTGCGGAGTCGGCAGAAGGGTTACAAAAGGCTCTGGATGTGTTTGAGCAATATTGTTTTGAGTGGCAACTCACTGTTAATGTATCAAAAACAAAGATTGTGATTTTTTCAAAGAGAAAGTTTAATAAGAATGTTACTTTTAAACTATGTAATGAAATTATTGAAAATAAAGATTCATATATGTTTATCTTGGTCTGCTGTTTAATTACAACGGAAATTTCTTTCAAGCTCGGAAAAAATTGGTAGACCAAGCTTAAAAAGCACTTTATGCTCTTTACAAGAAGATACAAAATATCTCACTTCAGATTGATTTACAGTTAAAATTATTTGATGCATTGGTGGTTCCTATTTTGACCTATTCCTCGGAAATATGGGGATTTGAAAATAAAAATAATACTGAAAAATTACATCTACAGTTTTGTAAGCGCAGTTTGGGGGTGCGATCATCTACGCCAAATTTTATGGTGTATGGGGAACTTAGAAGATTTCCACTTGAACTGCAGATCAAGTTAAAAATGGTATGTTTTTGCCACAAGCTAGCAACAAATGATAAAAAAACTATCGGGTAAACTGTATAAGTTACTTTGGTACATGCATGAGCATGGAGGTTATAATTTCAAGTGGTTTAACTATGTAAAATCTGTGTTTAATGATTGTGGCTTTTGTGAACTATATAATATTCAGGGGCAAGTTGATTATAATTATATTAAAAGTAATGTAAGGAAGCGTCTCCAAGACCAGTTTATTCAAAAACGGTTCTCTGATATAAACAACTCATCAAGGGGGGATTTTATTTACACTTTAAAGAAGAGTTTTGCTTAGAACCATATCTGTTAAAATTAAGGCGGGGTCATAGAGTAAATATATGTAAATTAAGGGTATGTAATACAAAGTTTCCCATCGAAACAGGAAGATGGAGAAATGTACCGCGAAATGAGAGAATTTGTCCACTTTGTAAAGCTGGTCTTGGGGATGTATACCACTATATATGTAAATGTACCAATTGTGAAGTTAAGGATTTAAGGGGGAAGTTCATACCTCCATATTATTTAAAATATCCAAATGTAAAAAAAGTACTAGGCATGCTTAAATATTGTAATAGTAATGTGCTGTCTAAGCTGTTAATTTTTATTCAAAAGGTAGAAAAGATGCTTGTCTAATTTAAAACTGTAATAAACAAAGGCTTATTTCTGAAGATGTATAATTCAACAATGTATACTGTTTGTATTATGAACTATGTTGTAATTAATATTGTGTATAATATGCTCCTGTTACGCAGTCTTCTGCGCTGAGTTTTCTTTAATAAACTATGAAACTATGAAACAAATTGTGGATTACTTGTAGGCCCGATCAGCATACGAACAATTTTATTAGCCGATGACACAACTTCAATAAACGCAGTATTAAATGGTACTCAAACATTAATAAACGCTGTGAACAGTTATGCACTCAAATGGCGGCTAAAATATAATGCGTCTAAAAGCAATGTTATGGTTTTTGCACTATCAAGAAAGACTCTCACCAATAATGACTCTCACTGCAACATGTATTAACCTAGGTAATGTTGTACTCAAAAGATAATGTACATTTAGTTACACTAAAACATTTATTAATTCAGATTGTCAGCTACTCTACACCGAATTTTAAATGTTAGCAATTACTCAAAGATGCTTCGTCAGAATTATACTAATAATGAATAAATAAAGTCCGTCTGACTCTAGCATTAGTAATGTTGGTTTATGGTCTGTAGAAGGATATATAATAAAATGAAACTTTTGTTTTTTGGAAGCTTGTGTCGTGCAAAACCAACAACAATACATAAAAGATGATCACCCCGGCTTTTGGTGGGTATTGGGTTGGTCAGTCTTTAGTTTTCTATGTTGTGTTTTGTAAACTGTTGTTTTGTCGTTTGGTCTTTTTCTTCTTTTGTCATAGCGTTGTCTGTTTATTTTCGACTTATTCGTTTGGATATCTCTTTGGTATATTTCGCCTCTCTATTTCGTATTAGACACATGTTAGCTGGTGAGTCCAGTCAAATATCATTGAATAAAGATTATATTAAGATTTTGATGAAATATCAATTCAATGTTTTGTTGAAAATATCTTGGCTGAAAATTCTTTCTCTAGACGAACGGCTGTGGAGCAAAATTGTGAAACAGACTATTGACATATACGAGGAAAGCAAATGGAAACACTCAGTTGAACGTCGACCAGAACTTTAGTTGTAAGCTAAAATGCATACGGAGCATCGTTTATTACGACTAACGGTAACCTATCCATCTTTAAATTTAAAATTTATGACGCCTGTGAAATTAGGAGCCACATAGCTATTAAAACAGGCAAATGTCCATTGTGTAACTTAGGTAATACGGATATACTTAAGATTACATATTATGCTGTAAATCTATTTTACAAATTTTGACAGAACTGTTTTACAAGATATTTGATATAATTGACGAAGAAGATTTCGTTAATTTCGTTAATAAGGATGATGACGAAATTGTAGAGTCGTTACTTCATGTACTTGGAATTATGGATCATACCATGCAAACCCTAAATGTTGATGTGTGAAGCTTCTTGATGTGCCATTCGTTTTATGTGTTTGAGCTTTTGATTTTGCCATTTGTTAAGGGACATTTCCGTTTTCAATTATCCTTGGAGTTCGGTATTTTTGTTATTTTACTTTCTTTGTAAGTATTTAAGGTCATTCGTTATAAGGATTTGATTTTTGATTGATTGTTATTTTACTTTCAGTGTTCTAACCTCTCCGGAGGTCTTATATCTGTAATAAAATTGAACCCAACTGGACCACTTCTTGAATGTAGTCATATAATTTGAAAGAGTTGCGGAAGAAAGCAGAGGGATAGTCAAACTGATTAGTCGAAAAAGAACGGACAATGCAATGGCAACATAAAAACGAAAAAATACCAAAAAACAAAGAGTCTACAAAACATGAAATAAATACTATAAATGATCTATTGTAAACCGGTGAAATCTGACATAAATTCCATTGATTACTATATGAACGAATGAATTTTTGCATTTCACATTTCAAAAATAATTTAGAAATTGATAAGAAGGTTAGTAATACGCATATTTCAAGAATTAAAAACAAACTTGTAGTACTTTAAATCCCTTTTGCGGTTGAAATTGCATACAAAGCAACCAACAGCGTTTAAGTGGTTTGACGTTAATACTACAAGGACATTTTAAAGATTCATCTGCATTCACAGCCGTGCGGCTAAACAGTGAAATAGCAAAACAATCATTTCACTATAACATCACAAGAATAGGCTTAATGAACATTTTAATGTCATTCTCCTCTCATGTGACCCATTTTGCAGACATAAGCTAATTAATTTATTGTCGGTTGGCGTGGATTAAATGCGGATACTAAAATATTTCAAAGATCTGTTAGAGTACATACAATCTAAGTCCTTTAAAACGATGAACATTTTACTTTTCTACCTTTGACACTAGCGCCCCCTTTTCCAAACTTAAAGAAAAGGTGGAAGAATCGTTCCTTCTTTGTTACATAAAAAGACAAGTATCTTGATTTAGGGAGGGATAAATCGTACTTTGTATAAAAAATCATTCTGATTAAAAAAAAAGTCTCTGAAGCTGCTTCAAGATGCTTGCTTTTTGAGGGGACGTGTTTGTTTTCTACAAACTATTGACATTCACATGGGAACCAACTGTGCTCTTCTTCTGGCCGACTTGTTCCTTTATTCATACGAGGCTTACTTCATACTGGAGCTTCTTATGAAGAATGAGAAGAAGCTAGCATTATTCATTAACTTTACGTTCCGCTACATAAATGATGTCCTCTCACTAAATTATTCAAAGTTTGGTAACTATGTTGAACGAATCTATCCCATCGAACTTGAAATAAAGGATACAACAAATATAGTTAAGTCTGCCACATATCTTAACTAACATTTAAAAATTGACAATTAGGGTCAGTTGAGAACAAAACTTTACGACAAAAGATATAATTTCAGCTTTCCAATTGTGAACTTTCCATTTCTATGTAGCAACATCCCAGCAGTGACTCCATATGGAGTATATATCTCCAAGTTGATATGATATTTTACAACTTGCCTTTCTTTTCATGGTTTCCTTGATAGAGGGTTGCTGCTTACAATAAAGCTATTAAACCAAGATCCCAAGTGGTAAAGGTGAAATTTGTATCCTCAAAGCTATTCAACTTCGTACTTTATTTGTCTTTTTTTATAACTTTTTTTATTCGAGCGTCACTGATGAGTCTTTTGTAGACGAAACGCTCGTCTGGCGTACAATGGTTTTTTTTCCAGGTGTTTATGATGAGTTTATTTACATGAGCAACACGACGGGTACCTCATGTGAAGCAAGATCTGCTTTCCCTTCCGAAGCACCTGAGATCACAACCGGTTTTAGTTTGGGTTCGTGTTGCTCAGTCTTGTGTTTTTATACTGTTATTTATCTTTTGGTCGTTTTTCTTTCTTTGTCTTGGCATTGTCAGTTTGTTTTCGACTTATGAGTTTGAATATCCCTTTGGTATCTTTCTCCTTTCTTTATGTTTCTGTCCTGAATAGACATGAGATAGTGGCCACTGGACATTCATCAAAAATTATTAAAATATTATCAATACAAAATTCCCTTCTATATCTGCATGGACACAAATGTGCCGTTTTCTTGTACAAATAGTTACACCCAAGCAGCATCGCGGTTCTGAAACATCAATGAGACCTTCACTGTCAAGGTGCTAATACTTTGCCTTACAAAAATATCAGTCAAGATGATCGATGAATTCATGTCCCAAATAACTGATCATTAGAAAATAAAATCATTCTATTCTATTCAATCCTATCGAGCATAGTTGCTAAACGCTATTATGACTAATATACATTTTCAAGAACGGTGTTGACACACAGTCGCAAAATAATAAATAATTCTATACTGATAACTGAATCAGTATCATGTTTACAAATCGTGCAACAACAGTCATTATCTAGAAGTTGAAACATTATTTTTTTTACATATCAGGTATCGAAACTTCAATTTATCGGATATTTGTTACATATGATAAATATAAAGGTTTATCAATAAATCACGGGTTCTTAGTAAAATTTAAAGTACCAATATAATCAACAGAGTAGAAACTATTCGTGTCTGGTTTAAGGTGGATTTCGTGCTGCTCAGTTTTAAGTTTTCTATGTTGTGTTTTGTGTACCGTTGTTTATCTGTTGATCTTTTTTTTTCTTTTGCCATGGCGTTGTCAGTTTATTTTAGACTTATGAGTTTTAATGTCCCTTTGGTATCTTTCGCCTCTCTGTTAATGTTATTTCAAAACATGAATTTAGTTTGATCAATAATTTAAATGAATATGTCATAGATAACACAAGTCGTAATTTTTTCAGAAACATAGAACAAAATTACAAGCCTGGTATCTTTGACGAGAAATGTATTACAACTAATGGGTCGATGTCACTCCTGGGAGAGGTTTCCTCCCCGAGAGTATTATATAAAGGCAACAGTAGGATACCGCTGTTCAATAGTCATAAATCGATTTAACTGAAACAAATCCCGGTCACAAACCAAAACCGAGGGAAACACATCAACTATAAGAGGAAAACAACGGAACAACAGAAACACTTAACTGCTACAAAAACAAACGCCAACATACATAGAAACGGACTATTTGATAACAACTGCCATATTCCTGACTTGGTACAGGACATTTTAAGAACAAAATGGTGGGTTGAATCTGGTTTTATAGCTAGCCAAACCTCCCGCTTATATGGCAATGCTAAAAATACCGCTAAAATGACAATATTACATGACAGGAATACAGTACAAATAAACGCAAGAACACTCAGGACAGAGAAATACATAAATAAATAATATAAAAGTACATTACAAGATGTAAACCAAAGAATAACAACGGACACCTCCTATGTACACCACAATAGAATTATGAACTGTGCGTCACACGAATGTATCATTGATATTGTCATATCTATAAATGAACTGTTAACAAAACTTTGAATTGTTCGAAACTTTCAGGACTATTTACCCCAAGAATAGATAACCTTAGTTGTAATTTGTAAAAACTCTTAAGTCAATAATAAACTGACAACGCAATGGTAAAAAAAAGACCAAAAGATAAACAAGTTCACAAAACGCAGCATAGAAAACTAAAGGCTGAGCAACACGAACCCCACCAAAAGCCTGGGTGACCTCAGGTGCCCCGGAAGGGTAAGCAGATCCTGCTCCACATGTTGCATTCGTCGTGTTGCTCATGTTACCCGGTGATAATTCGGTAAGTCTCATTCGGGGGAAAGATGACGGGATTGTGGTTACAATTGGAATTTAGCTGTATTTGGCTAATTCTTTCGGAATTTCTGGCTTTAAATGCTTATCAACTACGTACTTTATTTGGCCTTTTAACTTTTTTATTCGAGCGTCACTGATGAATCTTTTGTAGACAAAAAAATTACTGTACAATACTGTCAACTACACATTAGGAGAGCTTTCTATCAAATGGTCTCAGTTCACAAGGTGTTGTCACAATACTAAAAAACATAGTCAAAATACAGTAGGTCCTGTAAAAATAGTTGATTCGAAATAGCGGAATAGTATGGTCAACTACACTACTGATTGCAACACTACTACTAAGTATAAAAGCTTTCTTTAAAATGCACTCAGAGAAGTTGCGTTCAGACAATGTCACTGCTGGCGGAGTATTATTCCCCCGATTTATTACCAGCCCAGTAGTCAGCACTTCTGTGTTGACATGAATTATCATCGATATGGTCATAATTATAAATCAACTGTTTAATTACAAAACTTCGAATTTTTTCGAAATATTAAGGATTTTCTATCTCAAGAATAGATTACCTTAGCTGTATTTGGCAACACTTTTAGGAATTTGGGGTACTCAATGCTCTTCATCTTCGTACTTTATTTGGCCTTTTTAACTTTTTTTAATAGTACGTCACTGATGAAACGCGCGTCTGACGTTCACAATTTCAATCCTGGAATCTATGATGAGTTTATTTACAACCCCTCGGTCGTTGCCACTGCTGGTGGAGTTTTTATCGCCGAGGGTATCACCAGCTCAGTAGTCAGCAATTCTGTATTAACATGAATTATCATTTATATGGTCATAATTATAAATTAACTGTTTACAAAACTTAGAATTTTTTGAAATACTAAGGATTTTCTACCTCAGGAATATATTACCTTAGCTGTTTTTGGCATCACTTTTATGAATCTTTTGTAAACGAAACGCGCGTCTGGCGTTTTCAATTTCAATCCTTGTATCTATGATGAGTTTATTTACAACCCCTGTGTCGTTGCCACTGCTGATGTAGTTTTTCTCCCCGAGGGTATCACCAGCCCAGTAGTAAGCACTTCTGTGTTGACATGAATTATCATTGATATTGTCATAATTATAAATAAACTACTTACAAAACTTAGAATTTTTCGAAATACTAAGGATTTTCTACCTCAGGAATAGATTACCTTGGCTGTATTTGGCAACACTTTTATGAATCTTTTGAAAACGAAACGCGCGTCTGGCGTTTTTAATTTCAATCCTTTTATCTATGATGAGTTTATTTACAACCCCTGGGCCGTTGCCACTGCTGATGTAGTTTTTCCCCCCGGGGTATCACCAGCCCTGTAGTAAACACTTCTGTGTTGACATGAAATATCATTGATATTGTCATAATTATAAATTAACTGTTTACAAAACTTAGAATTTTTCGAAATACAAAAGAGTTTCTACGTTAGGAATAGATTACCTAAGGTGTATTTGGCAAAATTTTTAGAAATTTGGAGTTCTCAATGCTCTTCAACTTCGTACTTTATTTGGCCTTTTCAAATTTTTTGATTCAAGCGTCTCTGATGAATCTGTTGTAGTCGAAACGCGCGTCTGGCATACACAATTTCAATCCTGGTATCTATGAAGAGTTTATTCACAAGGTGTCATTGTTTATGAATGCAATTATTCTGGAAACCAAAATTGACAAAATTTTACATCCACTTAATTTGAATTTTGGTGGATAGTGGTCTCATTGGCAATCATACTACATCCCCTTGTTTCTACATTGACAGACTGAATGATGGATGGATAGATCGATCAAAAACATACTTGATAGCCTTGGTTATAACAAATAATTTTATATAAATATTACCTTACCTGTACTTAGCAAAACATTTTGGAATTTTGGGTCCTCAATGTTCTTTAACTGTGTACTTTATTTTGCCTATTAGCGTTTTTAATCCGAGCATCACTGGTGAGTCTTTTGTAGAGGAAGTGCGCGTCTGGCGTAAATATTTTAAGCCTCGTATCTATAATGAGTTAATATGTAATTTCAAAAATTACTGCAATTCAGGATGACGTATGTGAACTTAACCTACAGCATATTGAAAGGGGATAATAGCAAATCTAAAGGATTTTTTAACTTCATTTTGTACTGTCAGTTCAAATTTTGAGACAAAGTTCTGCATGTCACAATGAAGATGATGATTCAATGTGACTTTGAAATATACTGACGTCAGTACAGATTGTGAAACAAAGTTCATGATGTTATATATATGAAGTGAATACATTCATGTAGAAAAAGAACTATGAGGTTTTGCAGTTTTTATGAAACGTTGATAAAAACACATCTGACATAGACATAGAAGGTATCACACTAATCAATCAAAATTCAAAAAGTAGTAAAATTTACTTTAATATTTTTTTCTTTTATTGACATTTGATTTACGTTAATTATTACAACATCAATGTATTTATAATAGATACCATTAATACATTAATACAGATACCATAAATACTTTAAACACAGATACCATTAATACATTAAATACAGATATCATTAATACATTAAACACAGATACCATTAATACATTTAACACATACCATTAATACATTAATACAGATACCATTTATACATTAAACACAGATACCATTAATACATTAAACACAGATACCATTAATACATTAATACAGATACCATTTATACATTAAATACAGATACCGTTAATACATTAAACACAGATACCATTAATACATTAAACAGATACCATTAATATTTTTGTTCTATCAGAAACTATTCATGCAAATAGAAATCTGTATCTTTGTTTTTACAATTATCAGACATTGTAAAAAAAATAAGGATGGTACAGAATTCCAGGTGCATGACCCCTTTTTAGAGTAACCTTACAGCTAGTTTATTGTTGAAGACTGTATGTTGCCCTGTAGAGGTTTTTGATTATTTTCGTCTTGTGCTGCTGTATTATTGATGATCTCCATTTTTTCATATTTATCTGGCAGGCTAGGATCAAAAGTTTTGGAAACCAAAAAATAATACATTACAGAAAGGGCCTAAATAAAACATCAAAAACAAAGGTCGACTTTGCCTGAGTTAAGTTACAACCTCAGTTTTTGGTACCATTGCATTTTCTATGAAGTGGAAGTAAACTCACAAAATATATTATTTAAAGCAAGCCCCTACCAGAGGTTAGCTTCCTATGGACTAATAAGCTATCAGCAATAGTATCCACCCAATGGTACAAAGCAGGATTACACAATGTCAAATCTCTACAATAAATATATGTCCATTCTAGCTGAAGTATTTGAAATGAAGGTAAAATGTAGCACTTAAGAGCCTTAATTGCTCTATTTTGGTATTGATTTTTTTTCACAGATAAGATATTTATGCAAATAGTTTTTTCTTTGAGTTCCATGATAACATTTTTCTTCTAAGCCCAACCTCAAAACAAAAAGGCTCTCCCCCAAGCAGTCACCAATTTTAACAACTAATGTTATGATTTGTAGATTTTAATTTTTCTGTTTTCCTTTTGTCTGCATCCATTTCTACCGAAAATGTTGAAAAGATCATAACAATCTTCATTGAAAGACAATATCTCAAGTGAAGAATTAATTGACAGTTTTGATGGATAAGGTTCTGCAGACCTTGACACTCTGAACTTTCCCCCTGATAAAATTTTCTATCTACATAGTTATTTGGCATTCGCTTTAATTTTAACCCACAGATCTTTTTTCCGTTGGTTAATAAACCATTCATACTGGACGATAAATCATAAATTAAAATCTACACACACTGAAGATCAATCTTTAAAATCTGCACACTGAAGATCATTCATTAAAATCTACACACACTACAGATCATTCATTAAAATCTACACACACTACAGATCATTCATTAAAATCTACACACTAATTCATTTCAATCTACACACACTGTTGATCATTCATTAATATCTACACACAAAAGACCATTCATTAAAATCTACACTCACTAAATTTCATTCATTATTATTATGAAATATTCATTAAATATCCACACACTGAGGATCATTAATTAAAATCTACACACACTGAGGATCATTTATTAAAATATACATGCACTGATGATTATTCATTTTAATCTACACACTGAGGATCATTCATTAAAATCTTCACACACTGAAGATCATTCATTTAAATCTGCACACACTGATGATCATTCATTTAAATCTACACACACTAAAGAGCATTCATTAAAATCTACACACAATGAAGATCTTTCATTAAAATCTACACATATTGAAGATCATTAATTAAACTGTACAGTAAAAAAGGATCATTCATTAAAATCTACACACTAAGGATTATTCAAAATTAAACATGGTTCCAATTGATTCCTTGGTTTAAGCAAACATATTTTTAACACAAATTTGAATAATGAGTACACAAAGTAAATTAAGTGGAATATTTTAATAAACAGTTAATTGACAATTTAAGTAACATGATATATTTGGCAAATCTTGTCTTGATGATCATTTTTGATTTCACAGTCTATCTGTCTATACTATATTTCAGATAAAAGGCAAAACCGCTAGCATTAGTCAATAATTGTTATTTAAGATCCATTACGCCTATAATATGTCAATTTATGGTTTCAGTAATATTGGCACTTTCATAGATCTTGAATTGCTGGTCAGTTTGTTGTTAACAGTTCCTATCAGCAAAAACATTTCATTTGGTCAAATATTGTCATTAGAGGGTAAATATTCCTATATGAAGTCATCTGATAATTTTGATAGAAATGCAAAATAGGAAAACATTGAATTTTTAGGACTTGTCCCATTCACATTTTCTATTATAGTTTTCAAAATATAAAACAATAGCTTACATGTTATCCTTGTTTCTATATTTTAGCCAGGGCAGCCATGATAGTTGGTTAGTGTGGACAAAGGCACAAATTTTAAATTAGGCATCCTATGAATCATTCAAGCCAAATTTTGATCAACCTTGTCTTCACTTTTAAGAGACGAACAATCTGGTCAACAGGTTTTAGAGACAAAGACAACAAATGTTTAGTGACGGCAAAAGATCACATAAATCTAAGATCACCCCAAAATTGAATAATTTGTATCTTTTTCTTTTTTTTATACCAAAACCTTTTTCATCTTAACATTGTTCTTAGTAATAAGTGGCATTAAGTGCCAGTCTTTGTAAGAATCAGGCAATTTAGAAAAATTTCAAAACATGGCTGAAAAAAACCCACCGACAAATCTATCCTATTTTGAAGTTACCCTCATCCTGAGTTAGAAATGGTAGGTCTTTTGTTTCTGCTGTTCTGGTAATTCGAGAAATCTCTAGATAACTTTTGGTTAGAATGATAGCAAATTACAGAGTTATCTCCCTTTAATTGTTAATTTCTAGTGCATTTCAACCAAATTATATCTTGAGTTACCAGAACAGGAAGAGGAAACGAATGTTATATTCGTGCACCATGATACAATTTGAACATAAATTAATGTCAACTTGAGTGGGTTTTTTTTGTCATGTTTTCACCACTACCTGATTCTTAGGCAGATTGGCACTTAACATATACTTTGTACAGGTGGTTAAAATAGATATGTATTTAATCCACTCTGAATTTGTTAATCAATACATTTTACCTTCACCATGAACAGTTTACCTGATAAATCAACTAATATACTGCAGATATATAATTATTCTAGACAACATGTTATCTTACAATATCATTTTATAATCTCACTATAAACAGTCAACATACACATCTGACATCTGGAATACGATAGTAAACAGAGTTCCATTAGTAAACAAATAATTCAGGAAACTGCATATCATACACAGGTACAACATTATCACTAAATGCTTTCCTATTCCTCTCTGGACTCTCTGGAGGTTTGGATACCATGTCTAAAATCTCACTTAGTTTGTTATGGAAATGATTGGACTGAAACAGTAACGTAATAAACGTTTAAGTAAACAATTAATTTAGGAAACTTGTATGTCTAGCAAACATTGTTCTAGTATTATCTAAACAAAAAACCCAACTCCTTTTACCAGTAATATAAGGAAACATTTTGTAAATTTGTTTTTCTTCAGATGCCATTTCTTGATCATGAAAATGTGTTTGTCCAAGTTTAGTAACATTCAAAGAAGGATTAGTAATGTTATTGCTGTCTAAAAATATTTAGCCCGAGACTGTACGTAGTCTATCTTTCAGTAAAACACAGAAGTTAAAATAAATATTATTTACTTCATAAAAAAGCTCCTGTCTACGTTTCATAAAACTCCTTGAAGGTTAGACAAACTAATTGATGTCTAAAGAAAACTAACTATATACTAAACCTAAAAGTTGATGATGCTGAGAAGAGAATGTAGGAAACCTATATCTGGTTTCTGCAACGTTTGTCGCAGACTTAACAAAAAGCATAAAGGAAATTTGCATTTGTGTCTAACACATTTAATCATGGTTCACATATTGTCACTAAATCAATGAAAAAGACTATGAACTGTCAAGCAGTGCTCATGAATTACACCCAGCATATATCCAGAAGATAAGACTTATACTGGATAACAAAAATGTGATGACAATTTCATATACCAAACTCAAAGGTAAATTCAAAAAGGGGGAAATAATTACTAGCAGTGGCTGAGAAAAATGCAACAGAACTGTATTACAGGCAGACAGATGTAAACCAGTACTTAGTTCCCCATGATTAATAGTCTTCATTTGTGTTATCTTAATATCTCTGTACAATTTGTTTACCTTGGCCTCAGAACGAGCTACTATTTCTTCAAATGGTGCTGTCCTAAAGGTATGTACAATCTCAAGTCGTCTCTTCTCTTCTTCTTCCTTCTTCTCTCTACTGTCTTCAGCTTTACACATAAAGAAAACAACAATTTACACATTGTCCGTTTTTAAATTTAGAAATTATTAAGAAACTAAGGTTTCAACTCCCTCAGGCAAAGTTGACTTTAGATGAATTTGGCTATTTATTTCAGGTATTTTTGTCATATAGCTCTTCAACGGTTTTGGTACTTATACATCCTCGGATTTCAAATGTTTGGCTTTGAGCGTTCCTGATGAAGGTAAATCCAGAAAAGCGCTTCGGACGCATGAAATAATTAAACGTGTTGCTTTCAATTTTTTACACAGGGCTTAGACAGACCTTAATGAATAGGTTTGTCAAAACAATAAACATGATAATATCACCAAACAAATATAACTTACAAAAAAAATAAGATGAATAAATTTAATGCATTGCCAATATTGATATAGATCATTTTCCCGGGCACAGCCCAAGTTAATTTTCACCAAATTTGTTATTTCTTTAAT
This sequence comes from Mytilus californianus, assembly GCF_021869535.1. Lineage (NCBI taxonomy): Eukaryota > Metazoa > Mollusca > Bivalvia > Mytilida > Mytilidae > Mytilus > Mytilus californianus. Next base: position 142,052,909 of record NW_026262581.1, on the reverse strand, counting down.
AGTTTTCATAAACACACCGCTAACATCTTTACATTGTATAAGTTCCAATGCTTCCTTGACCCAAACATATGCAAATATGTCCTCATCTGAAAATGCATTGTTACCTTTCAGTTAAAGGAGTAATTAAACTTTTTTTAACTGCTGTTAAACATTCAATTAAGACCAACTTTTTAAAATTTCCTGTCCTGGTGAAAATCTAGCATTTAAACAATAAAATTCCCATAGCACTAGTAAATGAAATATGGGAGAAAACAAGTCAGATGCTGAAATCCTTGTCTGTTTGCCGACACTGGCTGGTATACATAAATCCTGGGTTAAATATTTAGATGTGCCCCGTTAAAAAAATAAAGTATTTAACTGTGTTCTTTTGTTACCTGTAGTAAGGCACTCCTTTTGTGCAGTCAGCACTTATTTGATGTACTATAAGTATACCACATGTGCTATAATGTGTCAGAATAAGAGGCTATCAGAGTGACAGCAAACCGGATTTCCTGCAGAGGTCGAACCCTGAATAGTTGAGCAAGTATGGACACTACATTTAAGCTTAAAACAGCTCTGAATTTGGATTGTTTGAATATTTGACACAGCATAGGTTTGTGACACAAAATGAATGTGGTCAAAGAACTGAAAAATTTGAAATTGGACATTTACCTATTATAGTCCAATATCCAAAATCTAAGCACATTGTTAGAATCAGCATATCAAAGAACCCCAATAATTCAATTTTTTATGAAATCAAACAAAAGTTTAATTTAGGACCCTTTGGACCTCAATGTGGACCAATTTGATAAAGGAGCCCAAAATCCAAAATCTCTAAATACATGGTTAGATTCAGTATTTCAAAGAACCCCATAAATTCAATTTTTGTTGAAATCAAACAAAGTTTAATTTTGGACCCTGATTTGGACTGACTTGAAAACTTGGCCCAAAAATCCAATATTTAAATACAGGTTTAGATTCAGCATTTGAAAGAACCCTATATATATTTAATTTATGTTGAAATGAAACACAGTTTAACTTTATCCATATACTTATTAATTTTCTGTTCAAAGGGAAATAACTCAAACTGAATAAATGATATACAAATAGTTCTCTAAAATTAGATATGATTTAACCACTAAAAAATAGTTCTCTAAAATTAGATATGATGTTATATCTATTTTCAAATTATAATCAATAAAATTCGATATGATTTAACCACTAAAACATTGTTAGAATCAGCATATCAAAGAACCCCAAGAATTCAATTTTTGATGAAATTAAACAAAATTTTTATTTAGGACCCTTTGGACCTAAATGTGGTATAATCTAATTAATAATGAAAATAAATACAGGTTTAGATTCAGCATTTCAAAGAACCCTATATATATTCAATTTTGGTTGAAATCAAATACAATACAACTTGAAAACTGGGCCCAAAATCAGAAATCTAAATATATGTTTATTAATAGACAATATAAGCTTAGTTTTTAAAGGAGTTCACCTCATCAAAATATATATATATATATATATATATATATATATATAGCATTCAGAAAATGAGTTTATACAGAAAAACAAACAAACCTACCACAAAATTCTTCAAACAATTTACCAAAGAAAAGAAAAAAATAATCCAAAATGTCATTTATCATTAATACAATGTCTTTTAAATATCTATAAAACTTATCTGTAAGTGTAATCAAACTTTATATATATAATTAACCATTTCTTTTCAAAGGGAAATAACTCAATCACATAATAAGTATCACTTTTGGCTACTGGAAAGGGCCCATAACTCAACAACGAGAAAAGCTAAAGTCGTGAAAATTGAACTGAACCTTCATTTAGTCACAGGGAACAACATATCTAAATTTGAATATGTTAGGGACACTGTTTGGCAGCCGCCAGCCCGGCGTACATCCCCAAATCAATAACCGATTTTTCCTTCGAAAATCCGGTTAAAAATCAATTTTCAGAATAAATTCTTATACAAAGAGTTAACCCAGTGCTTGTTAATCAACTCATCATAGATACCAGGCTTCAAATTTGTATGCCAGACATGCCTTTCATCTGTTATCTCCTTTTAATATGCTGTAGGTTTCCTACTATGTCATCAAATATTGCAGTCATTTTTAACCAGGCTTAAAAATGTTTACGCTAGATGCGCATTTTGTCTACAAAAGACTCATCAGTGAAGGTTGACTAAAAATACTCAGAAGTCAAAAAAAGTACTAAGTTGAGGAGAATTGACGACCCAAAATTCCAATAGGTTTCAGCAAATAGAGTCAATACAAAGAGAGATATTAACAAATAACCTACAAGTTAACTTACCCAACATTTTCTTTAATGACTCAACAGTAATTTCCTCTTTCACAGATTTCTGCAAAAATAACAATAAAGTACATTTTCATAGCCAAGAGGTAATCCCTTCTTCTAATTGGAATAAAGGCTCACAAGAGCTGAATAACTCACCTGTTAAAAATACATCTTCTATTGCTGACCATTCATTTTCCTGTTTACATATTTATTCAAATTTTCAAAACAATAAACAAAAACTTGAAAACTGCTAACAAATTATTATTGAAAGGCAAAATTCCTTTAAGGAGTCATCCAATATTACCCCTACCCTAGACACCATTGGTAAAGTTTCAGCATTCTCTACCTCAGGCTGTATAGATCCTGTGTTACACTTACCCTAGACACCATTGGTGACGTTTCAGCACTCTCTACCTCAAGCTGTATAGATCCTTTGTTACACTTACCCTAGACACCATCGGTGACATTTCAGTACTCTCTACCTCAAGCTGTATAGATCCTTTGTTACACTTAACCTAGACACCATAGGTAAAGTTTCAGCATTCTCTACCTCAGGCTGTATAGATCCTGTGTAATACTTACCCTAGACACCATTGGTGACGTTTCAGCATTCTCTACCTCAAGCTGTATAGATCCTTTGTTACACTAACCCTAGACACCAGGAGTAAAATTTCAGCAATCTCTACCTCAAGCTGTATAGATCCTGTGTTACACTTACCCTAGACACCATTGGTGACGTTTCAACACTCTCTACCTCAAGCTGTATTGATCCTATGTAACACTTACCCTAGACACCCTTGGTGAAGTTCGAGCACTCTTTTTCACTAGCTGTTAAGATCCTTTGTTACACTTACCCTAGACACCATTGGTAAAGTTTCAGCACTCTCTTATTACCGTATATCGGGGTTTTTTCGCGTCGGCTTTTTTCGCGATTTCATGACAAAAATGTGCAGGTTAAATTTTCACTGTGTATAATTTTCGCTGAATGGGAAAATACACGCGAAAATATAACTGTTTAGCATTGTTAAGATGTGAAAAACACACATTTGTTGGCCGACAGATAATCGATCACAAATAAATACAAACTAAATTACACAATTTAGAGAACTTTTAAGGAACGTAAATTATGAACATTGGGGCATGCTACAAATAGAAATCTGATCAATACAGATATACAAATAACCGTGTAAAAGTGATTTATTTTTATTCTAATTTTTATTGTTTGGGTTATGACACCTATCAATACAATAGCTCGTCACTAATTAACATCTGATTGCTGTGTTTTAAAAAGGTGTGACACGTATGTTAAGCCAATTTAATTATCATGAAAACAGAGATTGTAATTAAGTATACTCATTCTTGTGATCTGTTGAACAACACAAAAGACTCCATAATTAGTAGTAAATTGTATACAACTTTCAAATTTTGATAAATCTTGGAATATGCAGGGAAATTTACCCAGGGTAAAATTTTCGCATTTCTTTAGCTACCGCAAACAAAGCGAAAATTAAACACAAGCGGAAAAAACCGATATACGGTACTAGCTGTATAAATCCTATGTTACACTTACCCTAGACACCATCAGTAACATTTCAGCACTCTCTACCTCAAGCTGTATAGATCCTATGTAACACTTACCCTAGACACCCTTGGTGAAGTTTCAACACTCTCTTCCTAAAGCTGTATAAATCCTATGTTACACTTACCTTGGACACCATCGGTGACATTTCAGTACTCTCTACCCCAAGCTGTATAGATCCTATGTAACACTTACCCTAGACACCCTTGGTGAAGTTTCAACAATCTCTACCTCAAGCTGTATGAATCCTATGTTACACTTACCCTATACACCATTGTTGACGTTGCAGCACTCTCTACCTCAAGCTGTATAGATCCTATGTAACACTTACCCTAGACAACATTGGTGAAGTTTCAGCACTCTCTAGCTCAAGCTGTATAGATCCTTTGTAACACTTACACAGACACCATTGGTGAAGTTTCAGCAATCTCTACCTCAAGCTGCATAGATCCAATGTAACACTTACCCTAGACACCATTGGTGAAGTTTCAGCACTCTCTACCTCAAACTGTATAGATCCTATTACACTTACCCTAGACACCATTGGTGACGTTTCAGCACTCTCTACCTCAAACTGTATAGATCCAATGTAACACTTACCCTAGACACCATTGGTGAAGTTTCAGCACTCTCTACCTCAAACTGTATAGATCCAATGTAACACTTACCCTAGTCACCATTGGTGAAGTTTCAGCACTCTCTACCTCAAACTGTATAGATCCAATGTTACACTTATCCTACACACCATTGGTGAAGTTTCAACACTCTCTACCTCAAGCTGTATAGATCCTATATTACAGTTACCCAAGACACCATTTGTGAAGTTTCAGCACTCTCTACAGAAACTGTGTAGATGCTATATTACACTTACCCTAGACAACATTGGTGATAGTTCAGCACTCTCTACTTCAAGCTGTTTAGATCATATGTTACACTTACCCTAGACATCATTAGTGAAATTTCAGCACTCTCTACCTAAAGCTGCATAGATCCAATGTAACACTTACCATGGACACCATTGGTGAAGTTTCAACACTCTCAACCACAAACTGTATAGATCCTATGTAACACTTACCCTAGACACCCTTGGTGAAGTTTCAGCACTCTCTAGCTCAAGCTGTATAGATCCAATGTAACACTTACCCTAGACACCCTTGGTGAAGTTTTAGTACTCTCTACCTCAAACTGTATAGATCCTATATTACAGTTACTCTAGACACCATTTGTGAAGTTTCAGCACTCTCTACAGAAACTGTGTAGATGCTATGTTACACTTACCCTAGACAACATTGGTGAAGTTTCTACACTCTCTACCTCAAACTGTATAGATCCTATGTTACACTTACCCTGGACACCATTGGTGAAGTTTCAGCACTCTCTACCTCAAGCTGTATAGATCCTATGTCACTGGCACTGCCACTTGTACCCACATCTATAATAAAGCAACAAAAAAAACTAGCATACGCCAACAATTTCTTTTAAAACAGGTAAAACTACTTTTTATAGTCCTTAAAACTCATATAAAAAGTGAGTGTTTTAATCTCAAAAGAACTAGAATAATTTCCCTGTATATCCTCACTCAGCAATGAGCAGAAGCCCTGCAATAATATTTATGATCTGTTGATCTCAAATTTCCCGAGAACTGTAAAATAATCAGCTTTTCAGACAAGATAACAAAACAATAAGAAAACTCTAAAAAGTCCTTTGTTCACTAAATATTTTCTGAAATAATAAACTTTGACAGTATACATGATTGAAAAATTGAGAAGTTTTAAATACTTTGATCTATTTTGCTTACAAAAAGATACTTCAATATTTAATTAAATGCCTATAACTATTTTAACTTCCACCTGGTTAAAAATGAAAATACAAATAACCAGCTATATACATCAATGAGATAATACATGCTATATATATGTGTCAATCAATTGTACCAAGGTATATGCATGCTGATATAGCAGTGATTAATGCCAGTTAGTTAAAGGAATATTAGGTAAATGTTTTGAAAGGACAGAGTAATCTTTTATCTTAAATGTTCTGCATTCATTTGGATAATATTGAGTTTTCAATAAAACTAGAGGCTCTCAAGAGCCTGTGTCGCTCACCTGACTCTACTTTGGTTTTAGAAAACATGTAAAGATAGATAAAAATCATAACAGATACCCAAATAATGATTGAGGCCAAATTTTGATTAATATTGGTCCCGTTATTTAATAAAATATCCTGGTGGCCATCTTGAACAGTAAATCGGCAACAAAGTAGCAACACTTGGTCAGCACTTCATAAGGAACATTCATGCCATGTTTGGATTCATTCCATTCAGTGGTACTCTAAAAGAAGACATTTGTATGTATTTCCCATAGGGTCCTATGTTAAACTAAGCCCCCCCCCCCCTAGCAGCCATCTTGGATGATGGATCGACTGCAAAGTAACAACACTTGGTCAGCAACTCATAAGGAACATTCATGCCATGTTTGGTTCAATTCCATTCAGTGGTTCTCTAAAAGAAGACAATTGTATGTATTTCCCATAGGGTCCTATGTTAAACTAAGTCCCCCGCTGTCGGCCATCTTGGATGATGGATCGGCTGCAAAGTAACAACACTTGGTCAACATCTCATAAGGAACATTCATGCCATGTTTGGTTCCATTCCATTTATTGGTTCTCTAAAAGAAGACATTTTTATGTATTTCCCAAAGGGTCCTATGTAAAACTAAGTCCCCCGCTGGGGGCCATCTTGGATGATGGATCGGCTACAAAGTAACAACACTTGGTCAGCATCTCATAAGGAAGATTCATGCCATGTTTGGTTTCATTCCATTCAGTGGTTCACTAAAAGAAGACATTTGTATGTATTTCCCATAGGGTCCTATGTTCAACTAAGTCCCCCACTGGCGGCCATCTTGGATGATGGATCGGCTACAAAGTAACAACACTTGGTCAGAACCTCATAAGGAACATTCATGCCATGTTTGGTTTTATTCCATTCAGTGGTTCTCTAAAAGAAGACATTTGTATGTATTTCCCATAGGGTCCTATGTTAAACTAAGTCCCCCGCTGGCGGCCATCTTGGATGATGGACCGACTGCAAAGTAACAACACTTGGTCAGCATCTCATAAGAAACATTCATGCCATGTTTGGTTCCATTCCATTCAGTGGTTCTCTAAAAGAAGACATTTTTATGTATTTCCCATAGGGTCCTATGTTAAACTAAGTCCCCCGCTGGCGGCCATCTTGGATGATGGATCGGCTACAAAGTAACAACACTTAGTCAGCACCTCATAAGGAACATTCATGCCATGTTTGGTTTCATTCCATTCAGTGGTTCTCTAAAAGAAGACATTTGTATGTATTTCCCATAGGGTCCTATGTTAAACTAAGTTCCCCAATGGCGGCCATCTTGGATGATGGATCGGCTACAAAGTAACAACACATGGTCAACACCTCATAAGGAACATTCAAGACATGTTTGGTTTTATTCCATTCAGTGGTTCTCTAAAAGAAGTCATTTGTATGCATTTCCCATAGGGTCCTATGTTAAACTAAGTCCCCCGCTGGCGGCCATCTTGGATGATGGATCGGCTACAAAGTAACAACACTTGGTGAGCACCTCATAAGGAACATTCATGCCATGTTTGGTTTTATTCCATTCAGTGGTTCTCTAAAAGAAGTCATTTGTATGCATTTCCCATAGGGTCCTATGTTAAACTAAGTCCCCCGCTGGCGGCCATCTTGGATGATGGATCGGCTACAAAGTAACAACAATTGGTCAGCACCTCATAAGGAACATTCATGCCATGTTTGGTTTCATTCCATTCAGTGGTTCTCTAAAAGAAGTCATTTGTATGCATTTCCCATAGGGTCCTATGTTAAACTAAGTCCCCCGCTGGCGGCCATCTTGGATGATGGATCGGCTACAAAGTAACAACACTTGGTCAGCACCTCATAAGGAACATTCATGCCATGTTTGGTTTTATTCCATTCAGTGGTTCTCTAAAAGAAGTCATTTGTATGCATTTCCCATAGGGTCCTATGTTAAACTAAGTCCCCCGCTGGCGGCCATCTTGGATGATGGATCGGCTACAAAGTAACAACACTTGGTCAGCACCTCATAAGGAACATTCATGCCATGTTTGGTTTCATTCCATTCAGTGGTTCTCTAGAAGAAGTTCAAAATGTAAAAAGTTAACGCCGACGACGGACGACGCTGGACGACGCCGGACGCCGGACGACGGACGCCAAGTGATGAGAAAAGCTCACTTGGCCCTTCGGGCCAGGTGAGCTAAAAAAGTAATAGCTTAATCAAAATGACAATGTAGAGCTAACCATTTTTTATGTCAATATGCACACCAAATTCTAAAATGGCCTTCTAAATAGTCCTTTCATAATAACAAGTGAGATGTTTAGCTAGCTATAAAACCAAATTTAATCCACCCTTTTCTACATAAGAAAATGCCTGTATCAAGTCAAGAATATGACAGTTGTTATCCATTCGTTTGATGTGTTTGAGCTTTTGATTTTGCCATTTGACAACAGACTTTCCGTTTTGAATTTTCCTCGGAGTTCGGTATTTTTGTTATTTTACTTTTCACTCAATTATGTTAAAAGTGACAAAAATAATAAGATCTCACCACATTCAGATAAAAAATACTTTTAATTCATTTGTATAGTTTCTTTAAATTAAGATCTAAGACAACACAAGTAGAAACAATAAAATGTCTCAGATCCTCACCTCACTCAGTTTATATCTGAATAACAAAGACCTAAGACAACAAGAGCAGACACACTGAAATGTCTCAACTCCAAGCTTAGCTCACTCAGTTTATACCTAAATAATAAAGATCTAAGACATCAAGAGCAGACAATCTGAAATGTCTCACCTTCTAGCTTAGCTCACTCAGTTTATACCTAAATAATAAAGATCTAAGACAACAAGAGTAGACACTCTGAAATGTCTCACCTTCTAGCTTAGCTCACTCAGTTTATACATGAATAATAAAGATCTTAGGCAAAAATAGTAGACACACTGAAATGTCTCACCTCCTCAACTCATTCCGTTTATACCTGAATAATAAAAATACAAGACAACAAGAGTAGACACTCTGAAATGTCTCAACCCTCAACTTACTCAGTTTATACATGAATAATAAAGATACAAGGCAACAAGAGTAGACACTCTGAAATGTCTCAATCCTCAACTTACTCAGTTTATACCTGAATAATAAAAATACAAGACACCAAGAGTAGACACTCTGAAATGTCTCAACTCTCAACTTACTCAGTTTATATCTGAATAATAAAGATACAAGGCAACAAGAGTAGACACTCTGAAATGTCTCAATCTTCAACTTACTCAGTTTATACATTAATAATAAAGATACAAGGCAACAAGAGTAGACACATTGAAATGTCTCAACCCTCAACTTACTCAGTTTATACCTGAATAATAAAGATACAAGGCAACAAGAATAGACACACTGAAATGTCTCAACCCTCAACTTACTCAGTTTATACCTTAATAATAAAGATACAAGGCAACAAGAGTAGACACACCGAAATGTCTCAACCCTCAACTTACTCAGTTTATACCTGAATAATCAAGATACAAGACAACAAGAGTAGACACACTGAAATGTCTCAACCCTCAACTTACTCAGTTTATACCTTAATAATAAAGATACAAGGCAACAAGAGTAGACACTCTGAAATGTCTCAACCCTCAACTTATTCAGTTTATACCTGAATAATAAAGATACAAGACAACAAGAGATGACACACGGAAATGTCTCAACCCTCAACTTATTCAGTTTATACCTGAATAATAAAGATACAAGGCAACAAGAGTAGACACATTGAAATGTCTCACCTCCTAGCTTAATTCACTCAGTTACTACCTAAATACTAAAGCTCTAAGGCAACAAGAGTAGAAACACTGAAAGTCTCACCTCCTAGCTTAGCTCCTTCAGTTTATACCTGAATAATAAAGATCTAAGGTAACAAGTAGACATACTGAAATGTCTCACCTACTAGCTCAACTCACTCAGTTTATACCTGAATAATAAAAATCTAAGATAACAAGAGCAGACACACTGAAATGTCTCACCTCCTAGCTTAGTTCACTCAGTTTATACCTAAAAAATAAAGATCTAAGGAAACTTACTGAAGGTATAATGAATTTAGACAACAAGATTAGACACACTGAAATGTTTCATATCTTTTACTAACTCAATTAATACATGTACAAGAATAACAAAGATCTAAGGCAACAAGAGTAGACATACTGAAATGTCTCACCTCCTCAACTCATTCAGTTTATACCTGAATAATAAAAATCTAAGACAACAAGAGGTAACTATATCTTACAAATAGATAATACCATCACTATCTTAATAACATCTATATTTCTCAACAAATTTCATTAAAAGTTTACACATGGATCTTTATCCATCATCAAAAAGTTTACACACGGATCTTTATCCATCATCTAAAAGTTAACACATGGATCTTTATCCATCATCTAAAAGTTCACACACAGATCTTTATCCATCATCTAAAAGTTTACACATGGATCTTTATCCATCATGTAAAAGTTAACACACGGATCTTTATCCATTATCTAAAAATTCACACATGGATCTTTATCCATCATCTAAAAGTTATAGTGCTCTATTCATTGTTTTTTGCCTAGTGGATTTGTTTGTGGATAAGGGAATTCAAACTGTTTCTAACTACAACAAAATCAGTCATGTAAGTGAAGTTTGTTAAATTTGTTAAGAAAGAAACGCAAAACAAATATAATGGTTTACCTTCCTCACCTAGAACAAAGTATCAATCTAGCTAATTAACTTTACATGGTTGTCATAGCAAATACATGTAGTTCAATAATAACTTCTAATAAAACACAACAATCATGCTGTTATAAAACAAATTACAGTAAAATCAGTGAAACCTCCACCTCCAACAGACATGCACCTTCACACACAATATTATCTATAATTTACTTGCTAATGATCTTGGACATTGTATATAATATGTTTATTTCTATATACAATTGTTAACTAAATAAAGAACAATATAAATACGAGTTTTTTCAATGAATTAATCATTCTTAGTATGTTATGTTCATTTCTATTCCTATCACAGTGTTGAATAAGACTAATGAAAGCCCTTGGACAAACTCTTGAAATTGCTAAATTTGTAGCTCTATCTGAATGTAAAACCAAATCTGTCAGGCAAATTAATTTCTATTAGTATATTAAATAGAGCATCTTCAAAGTCACTAAAGTTTCTAAGCATCTACCTAAAGTACCAAACACTACAAACCAGTAAAAGTCTGAAATGGCCTATATCTGTACTCGACTGTACTGATTTTTACTCGACCAGTCTGAATTGGTCTGAATTTTACTTAATATTACTCGACCCAGTCTTAACCATACTCGACTGTACTGATTTGTACTTGACCCTTATCTTTGCTATTGAAAATAGTCTCAACTATTACTCGACCAGTCTGAAACAGTCTTAACCCAGTCTGGACCAGTACTCGACCAGCTCTCGACCTATTTTTTCAGTCTGAACCATACTCGACCAAAGGTCTGAACAATACTCGACCAGTCTGAACCATACTTGACCAAATAACCTCTTCTTTATAATTTTGATTTTTTAAATAACTTTCTCTTTAACTCACATGACAACAGCCACAATTAAATAAAGATATATATAAAAACATTTTTTTACATTCTTTAATAATACATGATCCTCTTAGATTTGGCAAATCGAGATAGTTAAATTATCTAATTTTAAAGTCTGAGTCTTGTTAAATAAAAGACTTTTTTTACCTGACAACCACACCTATACTGAGGGTAATAAAACCTTATTAAAAATAAGGTGCTTTTTGTTTGGCATGCGTTTTTTTTTAAAACAAAACTTGATTTTCCTAAATTCCTAAATAAAAGCGAATGTAGGACAGAAAGTCACAGGACAAAAAGTCACAATTCAGTTTTGAGATTATTTTTCTTTGAACAATAAAACACTTATTTTTAAAAAAACATTTTTGTATTTTTCTTGAAACAATATCAATAATGATCAAATAATTGTTAAGAAAACAAAATGTTACAATGTCTTGGTACTTAAATGGCTTCATGGTTCTAAGAAATATATCCTTTGCATGATTAAAATTCTATAAATCTTTATTTATCAAATTAAATCTTATGAACAATTTTCTAAACTGTAAAATGAATATGTGTAATAAAAAGTAAATATTTCAAGATCTTTCTCATAAATATTCAAACAATTGTATACAAATTATTTGTGACTTTTTGTCCTATCAAATTTGTGACTTTCTGTCCTGTGACTTTCTGTACTTGGGTTTCATGGTTACATACAATAGTTATATAACTATCTTTTTAATGAGCGCGAGGTAACAACAGCCAACAAAATCACTGACATTGTTTAACCTTATATCAGAAATATATCTATTCCTATTTATAATTTGGGATATATATATATATTTTAAAAGGGATAAAAAAATTAAAGAAAGGAATAAAATTTTTCTTCTGATTAGGGGTAAACTATAAAGTAATACATCCTGCTTGACCCACACTGATTAAAAAGATCACACCTGGTCAGAGAGTAATAAATTTTAAATAACATCCATTGAAAATTACAACATCCTGTAAAACTTAAATAACAAGGCTTTTTGAATTCACTAGATAAGTAATACACGAGTTTAAGAAATATAGGGTTTTCTTTTTACCTGTAAAACACCTGTGTTGAGGTAATTAAACCATTAAACCTTATTAAACTGCTTCTTGTATGCCATGTCTTTAATTTTGACAAAACGTATTTAAATTTAATTAAAATAAATTTCTACTGCAACTTTGGAATACATATCCTTTTTTAAAAGGTTATCATGCAGGATTGCTATGTAAGTTTTATTATTATTATTATATTAAATTTTTGGTTTTACAAAACAAAGGTGTCAATTTTAACATTTATTAAGTTCCTTTATATACTATTTTATATTTATTTTGATAAAAAAAAAATTGAATAACATTTAAGATATTTGAATAATGGTTGAAAGTTCTAGTATTTTTGATGTGCATAAATCAATGTGAACATGATATCATGTATATAAAAATTCATTTAACGAACTTAATTTATTACATGATATTTTTTTAATCCAACCAGAAATTTGATCACCTTGTTTTATTTCAATTTTAAATGTGATATACATTTTATATATATATATATATGAATAACAGTTCCTAAATTAATGAAAAAATAATATAGATAGATACAAAAAATAGGTCTAGGTTGGTTAAGACTTGGTCGAGTATGGTTCAGACTAGGTCGAGTATGGTTCAGACTAGGTCGAGCATGGTTCAGACTTGGTCGAGAATGGTTAAGACTATGTCGAGTATGGTTCAGACTCGTATAAAATGGTTAAGTACTGGTCGAGTACAAGTTCAGACTGTTTAGTATGGTTCAGACTACAGTCGAGTAATATCAAGTAAATTTCAGACCAATTCAGACTGGTCGAGTAAAAATCAGTTCAGTCGAGTACAAATATAGGCCATTTCAGACTTTTACTGGTTTGTAGTGAAAGTATTACTATCCATGATCCGAAAAAAACATCAAAATACCTACCCATTGCACTGAATGGTTTCTGTGCCAAAGAGACATTAAGACGTGAAGCATCTTGTCCACATTCAACCAATAACTCCTGTAACATGACCTGATCAAACAACCATTCATCTCTCATTGTGTCACTTGATGGGTAGCTGTAACAAATACAAAGCATTGTGTCACTGCATGGCTAACTATAACAAATACATATCATTGTGTCATTGGATGGGTAGCTTTAACAAATACATATCATTGTGTCACTGGATGGGTAGCTGTAACAAATACAAAGCATTGTGTCACTGGATGGGTAGCTGTAACAAATACAAAGCATTGTGTCACTGGATGGGTAGCTGTAACAAATACATATCATTGTGTCACTGGATGGGTAGCTTTAACAAATACATATCATTATGTCACTGGATGGGTAGCTTTAACAAATACATATCATTATGTCACTGGATGGGTAGCTTTAACAAATACATATCATTATGTCACTGGATGGGTAGCTTTTACAAATACATATCATTATGTCACTGGATGGGTAGCTTTAACAAATACTGACTCAGTAAAAAAGTAGGAACAATAGATCCAAATCATTTATTAAAAAGACAGGTATATACAAATAAGATTCAAATCATTTAATTAAAATTTATATATATCATTGTGTCACAGGATTAGCATGATTAGCAGCTATTCAAATTTTAATCAAAAAACTAAATTGGAGTTGCATAATAGCATTATTTGTCATTATGAAAAAGTTTTGATACATTGTATGAAGCACAGGCAGGAAGTTTAGGAGTTAGTATGCGTATATGACATTGATCATGTCCATGGAATCCAAAAGTGAATCCCAGAAATCATTCAGATGAAGAAATGAAATAGAAGGTACAAAAGAATATCATGTGCGTAAGATTCAGTGAAAGATACTTCTGTCAAGCCGATCAAGAGGAGTTGCTGATACGAAAGAAGGACAGAATAACAAATGATCTGACAAGAAGACATATAGATCATTATATACTGCCTACTTAAGACAGCAGAAGTTATGGAAAGAAATGACAAGCATACCCCAACTCTTAAAGGAAAGTATAGGAAAACAGGAAGTTGGTGTCTGACAGACCCTATAACTTCTCAAATGTTAATAGAACAGGAAGTAGGTGTCTGACAGAGCCTATAACTTCTCAAATGTTAATAGAACAGGAAGTAGGTGTCTGACAGAGCCTATAACTTCTCAAATGTTAATAGAACAGGAAGTAGGTGTCTGACAGACCCTATAACTTCTCAAATGTTAATAGAACTTACACCCCAGTTCTATTGTTATACTTCATAGTTTCTATTTCTGAAACAAGGTTAAATTGAATAGATCTATTGTTACGAATAACAATGGATTTTGACCACAGGGTGTGACGAGCGGGGTTTCTGGAAACCCCTGCTTCTACATCCCGCAAACAAAGCCCATTGTTATTCGTAACAATAGAAATTGATTATGATTATAAGAAATTACTAATAGTGTTCACTACAAATTGTTTCATGATATTAAAAAAAACACACATTTTAGGAAATTCCAATAAGCATCTATATGGAATACAAAACTAATCCTTTAACTTCTTTTTTGCTTGAAGGTATTTTTTTTATCCCAGTCATATGTCTCTATTCTAAAGCATTGATCTTTAAAAAAAATTGGGATTCTAACTCCCGGACACCCCTCCCCTGGTTACCTAGTGGCCGATCCGGGGTTGGGGGTTCCGCGGGTTGGACCCGACTTTTATTTAAAAGATCAATGCATTTGAATGGTTGGACCCCCCCCTTTTTTCTCGAGTTGGGAACCCCCGGCTGGATCAGCCCCTGATTGCCCCTCAAAAAAGGGAGTTCCTCAATTTTAAATATTGTATGTTTAGCGTGTCTTGTAGTCGGGTTTCTAATGCAGACACACCTATTCCTTAATATTTTCGAATATGAATGTTTGTTTATTCTCGAGATGAGGGAGGGGGCTTTTGTTTTTGATAAAATCGTAAGATATAAAATACAGTTATGATTACCTTTATTAGACTGATACAGGTAAGTACTTTGGGTTATAATATTGCCTTTATCTTTAGTCTCTTCTACCAAATCCAACGCTTGCCACAAAATGTCGTCCGTCTTATACCCGTCCATATTGACAACTGTATACCAGGAGCATGGTGTATTTTTGTGTTTGTAATAAGAATACACGAAACAGTCAACCTTGACCTGCTGATCCATATTAGCACTTGGATTTAACGGGAATATGCAAAACAACTTGACATTTGTAAAATATACTCACTTGTCAAAGTTTGAACGAAGATAACCAAAGAAAGGTTACTAGTTGGGTTTCATGTAACAAAAAAAAATTCTGATATATCATTGTTTGATATTATCAATAAATATGCTATCGTTTTTTGTTTTTTTTTATTTAATAATCAATGTTAACAAATATAGGGTTTAGAATGGGGTGTAAGTTAGTTATACAACTCGGGATACGGTGTGTCTGGATTAGAAACCCCTCCGGCCTCCGGCCGACGGGGTTTCTTATCCAGACACACCTATCCCTCGGTGTATAACTATTACAGAAAGTAGGTGTCTGACAGACCTTATAACTTCTCAAATGTTAATAGAACAGAAAGCAGGTGTCTGACAGACCCTATAACTTCTCAAATGTTTATAGAACAGGAAGTCGGTGTCTGACAGACCCTATAACTTCTCAAATGTTAACAGAACAGGAAGTAGGTGTCTGACAGACCCTATAACTTCTCAAATGTTAATAGAACAGAAAGTAGGTGTCTGACAGACCCTATAACTTCTCAAATGTTAATAGAACAGGAAGTAGGTGTCTGACAGACCCTTTAACTTCTCAAATGTTAATAGAACAGGAAGTAGGTGTCTGACAGACCCTTTAACTTCTCAAATGTTAATAGAACAGGAAGTAGGTGTCTGACAGACCCTTTAACTTCTCAAATGTTAATAGAACAGGAAGTAGGTGTCTGACAGACCCTATAACTTCTCAAATGTTAGAAGTCATTCTATGAAGAAAATTTGTTTAGTAGTACTTGAGAAAAGTGTGATGAAAAACATTTGTGTTCATACAACATACTGAAAAACAAGTATCAGCAAACACGAAGTAGATGTCTGATAAACTTGAAAATTGCTCCCACCGCATAATCCATCACTGTCAGACTGCCGTCCAATTTTGAAGGTATTCTGTTTTTTTCTTTTTATAATTACTGAGAAAAGTGTGGGGAAGATAATGAACAGATGGACAACATCCCCCACTCATAGAGCTCGAGAGGAGGCATACAGATGGACAGCATCCCCCACTCCTAGAGCTCGAGAGGAGGCATAAAAAGGAGACATCAAAACATGAGAATCTTAGAAAGTAAGTTTTGGCATGAATATATGCAAGTATAATCTGTCCATTAAATTTATTCAATTACATTACTCTGAAGAATGTTCATTTTTACTTAATATAAAGCACATGTGAATAATTTTACAAATGATCATGTGCATATTTGAAAATTAAACTTGTATATTCAATGTTTCCCAAGTGATTTCTGATAACACTATTTGAAGAATGATAATAAAAGTACAAGCTTATTCCCTTGATAGCCTTGGAATGAGGATAAAAGTACAAACCTATTCCTTTGAGAGCCTTGAAATGATGATAAAAATACAAACTTATTCCCTTGAGAGCCTTGGAATGAGGATAAAAGTACAAATGTATTCCCTTGAGAGCCTTGGAATGAGGATAAAAGTACAAACTTATTCCCTTGAAAGCCTTGGAATGATGATAAAAAAAACCTTGAGAGCCTTGGAACGAGGATAAAAAGAACAAGCTTACTTTCTTGAAAGCCTTGGAATGATGATAAAAATACAAACTTATTCCCTTGAAGGCCTTGGAATAATGATTAAGTACAAACTTAATCTCTTGAGAGCCTTGGAATGATAATAAATGTACAAACTTATTCCTTTGAGAATCTTGGAATGTGAATAAACGTACAAACTTTTCCCTTGAGAGCCTTGAAATGAGGATAAAAGTACAAACTTGTCCCCTTGAAAGCCTTGGAATGATAATAAAAGTACAAACTTATTCCCTTGAGAGTCTTGGAATGGGGATAAACGTACAAACTTTTCCCTTGAGAGCCTTGGAATGAGGATAAACGTATAAACTTTTCCCTTGAGAGCCTTGGAATGAGGATAAAAGTACAAACTTATTCCCTTGAAAGCCTTGGAATGATGATAAAAGTACAAACTTATTCCCGTGAGAGCCTTGGAATAATGATAAACGTACAAACTTATTCCCTTGAGAGTCTTGGAATGAGGATAAAAGTACAAACTTATTCCCTTGAGAGCCTTGGAATGATGATAAAAGTACAAACTTATTCCCTTGAGAGTCTTGGAATGAGGATAAAAGTACAAACTTATTTTCTTGAGAGCCTTGGAATGAGGATAAAAGTACAAACTTATTCCCTTGAGAGCCTTGGAATAATGATTAAGTACAAACTCATTCTCTTGAGAGCCTTGGAATGATGATAAACAAACAAACTTATTCCCTTGAGAGTCTTGGAATGAGGATAAAAGTACAAACTTATTCCCTTAAAAGCCTTGGAATGATTATAAAAGTACAAACTTATTCCCTTGAGAGTCTTGGAATGAGGATAAACGTACAAACTTTTCCCTTGAGAGCCTTGGAATGAGGATAAAAGTACAAACTTATTCCCTTGAAAGCCTTGGAATGATTATAAAAGTACAAACTTATTCCCTTGAGAGTCTTGGAATGAGGATAAACGTACAAACTTTTCCCTTGAGAGCCTTGGAATGAGGATAAAAGTACAAACTTATTCCCATGAAAGCCTTGGAATGATTATAAAAGTACAAAATTATTCCCTTGAGAGCCTTGGAATGATGATAAAGTACATACTCATTCTCTTGAAAGCTTTGGAATGATGATAAACGTACAAACTTATTCCCTTGAGAGTCTTGGAATGATTATAAAAGTACAAACTTATTCCCTTGAGAGTCTTGGAATGAGGATAAACGTACAAACTTTTCCCTTGAGAGCCTTGGAATGAGGATAAACGTATAAAGTTTTCCCTTGAGAGCCTTGGAATGAGGATAAAAGTACAAACTTATTCCCTTGAAAGCCTTGGAATGATGATAAAAGTACAAACTTATTCCCGTGAGAGCCTTGGAATAATGATAAACATACAAACTTATTCCCTTGAGAGTCTTGGAATGATGATAAAAGTACAAACTTATTCCCTTGAGAGCCTTGGAATAATGATTAAGTACAAACTTATTCCCTTGAGAGTCTTGGAATGAGGATAAACGTACAAACTTTTCCCTTGAGAGCCTTGGAATGAGGATAAACGTATAAACTTTTCCCTTGAGAGCCTTGGAATGAGGATAAAAGTACAAACTTATTACTTTGAAAGCCTTGGAAAGATGATAAAAGTACAAACTTATTCCCTTGAGAGCCTTGGAATAATGATAAACATACAAACTTATTCCCTTGAGAGCCTTGGAATGATTATAAAAGTACAAACTTATTCCCTTGAAAGCCTTGGAATGATTATAAAAGTACAAACTTATTCCCTTGAGAGTCTTAGAATGAGGATAAACGTACAAACTTTTCCCTTGAGGGCCTTGGAATGAGGATAAAAGTACAAACTTATTCCCATTAAAGCCTTGGAATGATTATAAAAGTACAAAATTATTCCCTTGAGAGCCTTGGAATGATGATAAAGTACATACTCATTCTCTTGAGAGCCTTGGAATGATGATAAACGTACAAACTTATTCCCTTGAGAGTCTTGGAATGACGATAAAAGTACAAACTTATTCCTTTGAAAGCCTTGGAATGATTATAAAAGAACAAACTTATTCCCTTGAGAGTCTTGGAATGAGGATAAACTTACAAACTTTTCCCTTGAGAGCCTTGGAATGAGGATAAAGGTACAAACTTATTCCCTTGAAAGCCTTGGAATGAGGATAAAAGTACAAACTTATTCCCTTGAGAGTCTTGGAATGAGGATAAACATACAAACTTATTCCATTGAAAGCCTTGGAATGATGATAAAAGTACAAACTTATTCCATTGAAAGCCTTGGAATGATTATAAAAGTGCAAAATTATTCCCTTGAGAGCCTTGGAAAGATGATAAAAGTACAAACTTATTCCCTTGAGAGCAATGGAATGAGGATAAAAGTACAAACTTATTCCCTTGAGAGCATTGGAATGATGATAAAAGTACAAACTTATTCTCTTGAGAGCATTGGAATAATGATAAAAGTACAAACTTATTCTCTTGAGAGCCTTGGAATAATGATAAAAGTACAAACTTATTCCCTTTAGAGCCTTGGAATGATGATAAAAGTACAAACTTATTATCTTGATAGCCTTGAAAACATGATAAAGTACAAACTTATTCCCTTAAGAGCCTTGGAATAATGATAAAAGTACAAAATATTCTCTTGAAAGCCTTGAAAACTTGATGAAGTACAAACTTATTCTCTCAAGAGCCTTGGAATGATGATTAAGTACATACTTATTCCCTTAGGAGCCTTGGAATGCTTCCACTGGATGTGTGGGTCATAAAGTTGGCTTTAAATTAATCCAATTTAATTTTCATATGAGACAGCAATGTTGTCCAAAAAAAAGAACAGAGTTCCAATGTCCCCCTTGTTGCACATATTCTATCTATCCAAGGTACCAGGGCACTAACTAAAAAAAGCACTTGTTAGAGAAATGAAAGCTTCATGGCAAATGCAATACTATTTCCATAATAATAAATATTTCCAAGGGGCATAACTCATTAAAAATATTTGATCAGACCTTATTTTCAAAAGTGTCAAAGACATTATTGCTTATATAAAGCTATGATATAAGTTTCAGAAAATTCTGGCAAGAATTGTACACATTAAAGCGCTAACAATGCAATTTTCCAAATAATTAATGTTTCCAAGGGGCATAATGCTTTTAAAAATAATTGATCAGCACTGATTTTCGAACTCATCCAAAACTTTATTGATATAAACATATGATATATGTTTCATAAAAATCTAGCAAGAATTGAACAAATGAGAGCGCTAACGATGCAATTTTTCATATAATTGATATTTCCAAGGGGTATAACTCTTTAAAAAATAATTGATTGGGACTGATCTAAGAACTCCAAGACATTGCTGATATAAATTTCATAAAAATCTGGCAAGAATTGAACAAATGAGAGCCCTAACGATGCAATTTTCCATATATTTAATGTTTCCAAGGGGCATTACTCTTATAAAAATAATTGATCAAGTGATTTTCGAACTTGTCCAAGACTTGGCTGATATAAACCTATGATATAAATTTCATAAAAAATCTGACACTAATTGTACATGTGAGAGCTCTAACAAGACTGGACAGATGGATGCACAGAGGATGGACAGGCGCCCAGTATTTCTATGTCCCCTACAACGCGTTGCGCAGGGGAACAAAAAGATTGTTTTAAAAGTACAATTCTATATGTGTTAACTGAGCTGAGATAATGAGGTTAAGGAAAACTGACATTTCCAAAATGGACACCTCAGACAATAAGGCATCTATATATTAATTAGTATAATATCATATAATATCTCATTACATAAATATTCTGTATGTTAACATATATATATATAAGTATATACACACACTGAGAATTGCCAACAGAATATACATATATATAAGTATACACCAAGAGATGTCAAGATAATATGTGTAATAAATATTAATTGGAGGCAGTGTCTCAAATCTATACTTACATCTCAGAACTGAATTTTAGAAACAAAATAAGATTTTACAATGTACTAAATAATTATCAGTAGAGCAAGAACCAAAAGAACAAGAAGAACCATGCAACATTCTCTATGTACCTGTCCCAAATGAGGAGCCAGTAGTACAGTGGTTTTTGTTGGTTCATGTCTGTCATATTTGTATTTTATAAATTATTTTGTTATAAATTAGCTCATTAGTTCTCTTGCTGGAATTCTTTAATATTTTTCATGTTGGGAACTTTAATAGCCCACTATATGGTTTGTTTTTTTCTCATTCTTGAAGGCTGTACGGTTGTCAATAGTTAATAACTAGCACTCCATCTTAACTCTGGTGGATAATTATCTCATTGGCAATCATACCACACCTGTACTATAAGAAGAATAAGAAATACTCCTGCAACGTAACGTAAATCACTTGTATAATTTGTCACAGGAGAGACTATCACTTGTATGATATATCAAAGGGGAGACTATCACTTGTATGATTTGTCAAAGGAGAGACTATCACTTGTATGATTTGTCAAAGGAGAGACTATCACTTGTATAATTTGTCAAAGGAGAGACTATCACTTGTATGATTTGTCGAGTGAGAGACTATCACTTGTATGATTTGTCAAAAGAGAGACTATAACTTGTATGATTTGTAAAAGGAGAGACTATCACTTGTATGATTTGTCCAAGGAGAGACTATCACTTGTAAGATTTGTGGAAGGAGAGACTATCACTTGTATGATTTGTCGAAAGAGAGACTATCACTTGTATGATTTGTCAAAGAAGAGACTATCATTTGTATGATTTGTCAAAGGAGAGACTATCTTTTGTATGATTTGTGGAAGGAGAGACTATCACTTGCATGATTTGAGGAAGGAAAGACTATCACTTGTATGATTTGTCAAAGGAGAGACTATCACTTGTATGACTTGTCAAAGGAGAGACTATCATTTGCATAATTTGTCAAAGGAGAGACTATCACTTGTATGATTTGTGGAAGGAGAGACTATCACTTGTATGATTTGTCAAAGGAGAGACTATCACTTGTATAATTTGTTAAAGGAGAGACTATCACTTGTATGATTTGTCAAAGGAGAGACTATCTTTGTATGATTTGTCAAAGGAGAGACTATAACTTGTATGATTTGTCAAAGGAGAGACTATCACTTGTATGATTTGTCAAAGGAGAGACTATCACTTGTAAGATTTGTAGAAGGAGAGACTATCACTTGTATGATTTGTCAAAAGAGAGACTAAACCTTGTATGATTTGTGAAAGAAGAGACTATCATTTGTATGATTTGTCAAAGGAGAGACTATCTTTTGTATGATTTGTGGAAGGAGAGACTATCACTTGCATGATTTGAGGAAGGAGAGACTATCACTTGTATGATTTGTCAAAGGAGAGACTATCACTTGTATGATTCGTCAAAGGAGAGACTATCACTTGTATGATTTGTGGAAGTTGAATGATTTGTGGAAGGAGAGACAATCACTTGTATGATTTGTCAAAGTAGAGACTATCACTTGTATGATTTGTGGAAGGAGAGACTATCACTTGTATGATTTGTCAAAGGAGAGACTATCACTTGTATGAGTTGTGGAAGGAGAGACTATCACTTGTATGATTTGTCGAAGGAGTGACTATCATTTGTATGATTTGTCAAAGGAGAGACAATCACTTGTATGATTCGTCAAAGGAGAGACTATCACTTGTATGATTCGTCAAAGGAGAGACTATCACTTGTATGATTTGTTGAAGGAGAGACTATCATTTGTATGATTTGTCAAAGGAGACACTATCATTAGTATGATTTGATGGAGAGACTATTGTATGTATGATTTGTGGAAGGAGAGACTATCACTTGTATGATTTGTCGAAAGAGAGACTATCACTTGTATGATTTGTCAAAGAAGAGACTATCATTTGTATGATTTGTCAAAGGAGAGACTATCTTTTGTATGATTTGTGGAAGGAGAGACTATCACTTGCATGATTTGAGGAAGGAGAGACTATCACTTGTATGATTTGTCAAAGGAGAGACTATCACTTGTATGACTTGTCAAAGGAGAGACTATCATTTGCATAATTTGTCAAAGGAGAGACAATCACTTGTATGATTTGTCAAAGGAGAGACTATCACTTGTATGATTTGTCAAAGGAGAGACTATCACTTGTATGATTCGTCAAAGGAGAGACTATCACTTGTATGATTCGTCAAAGGAGAGACTATCACTTGTATGATTTGTTGAAGGAGAGACTATCACTTGTATGATTTGTCAAAGGAGACACTATCATTAGTATGATTTGTTGGAGAGACTATTGTATGTATGATTTGTGGAAGGAGAGACTATCATTTGTATGATTTGTCAAAGGAGATTTGTATGATTTGTCCAAGGAGAGACTATCACTTGTATGGATTTTCAAAGGAGAGACTATCACTTTTATGATTTGTCAAAGGAGACACTATCATTGGTATGATTTGTTGGAGAGACTATTGTTTGTATGATTTGTGGAAGGAGAGACTATCTTTTGTATGATTTGTCAAAGGAGATTTGTATGATTTGTCCAAGGAGAGACTATCACTTGTCTGGTTTTTCAAAGGAAAGACTATCATTTGTATGATTTGTCCGAGGAGAGACTATCACTTATCTGGTTTTTCAAAGGAGAGACTATCATTTGTATGATTTGTCAAAGGAGACACTATCACTTGTATGATTTGTCAAAGGAGAGACTATCACATGTATGATTTGTCAAAGGAGACACTATCACTTGTATGATTTGTGGAAGGAGAGTCTATCACTTGTATGATTTGTCTAAGGAGAGGCTATCACTTGTATGATTTGTCAAATTAGACACTATCACTAGTATGATTTGTCAAAGGAGAGACTATCACTTGTATGATTTGTCAAAGGAGAGACTATTGTTTGTATGATTTGTGGAAGGAGAGACTATCTTTTGTATGATTTGTCAAAGAAGAGACTTTCACTTGTATGATTTGTCAAAGGAGACACTATCACTTGTATGATTTGTCAAAGGAGAGACTATGACTTGTATGATTTGTCAAAGGAGAGACTATCACTTGTATGATTTGTAGAAGGAGAGACTATCACTTGTATGAATTGTCAAATGAGACACTATCACTAATATGATTTGTCAAAGGAGAGACTATCACTTGTATGATTTGTCAAAGGAGACACTATCACTTGTATGATCTTTTGAAGGAGAGACTATCATTTGTATGATTTGTTGAAGGAGAGACTATAACTTGTATGATTTGTTGAAGGAGAGACTATCACTTGTATGATTTGTCTAAGGAGAAACTATCACTTGTATGATTTGTTAAAGGAGACACTATCACTTGTATGCTTTGTCAAAGGAGACACTATCACTTGTATGATTTGTCGAAAGAGACACTATCATTTGTATGATTTGTTGAAGGAGAGACTATCACTTGTATGATTTGTTGGAGAGACTATCATTGGTATGATTTGTCGAAGGTGAGACTATCACTTGTATGATTCGTCAAAGGAGAGACTATCACTTGTATGATTTGTTGAAGGAGAGACTATCATTTGTATGATTTGTCAAAGGAGACACTATCATTAGTATGATTTGATGGAGAGACTATTGTATGTATGATTTGTGGAAGGAGAGACTATCACTTGTATGATTTGTCGAAAGAGAGACTATCACTTGTATGATTTGTCAAAGAAGAGACTATCATTTGTATGATTTGTCAAAGGAGAGACTATCTTTTGTATGATTTGTGGAAGGAGAGACTATCACTTGCATGATTTGAGGAAGGAGAGACTATCACTTGTATGATTTGTCAAAGGAGAGACTATCACTTGTATGACTTGTCAAAGGAGAGACTATCATTTGCATAATTTGTCAAAGGAGAGACAATCACTTGTATGATTTGTCAAAGGAGAGACTATCACTTGTATGATTTGTCAAAGGAGAGACTATCACTTGTATGATTCGTCAAAGGAGAGACTATCACTTGTATGATTCGTCAAAGGAGAGACTATCACTTGTATGATTTGTTGAAGGAGAGACTATCACTTGTATGATTTGTCAAAGGAGACACTATCATTAGTATGATTTGTTGGAGAGACTATTGTATGTATGATTTGTGGAAGGAGAGACTATCATTTGTATGATTTGTCAAAGGAGATTTGTATGATTTGTCCAAGGAGAGACTATCACTTGTATTGATTTTCAAAGGAGAGACTATCACTTTTATGATTTGTCAAAGGAGACACTATCATTGGTATGATTTGTTGGAGAGACTATTGTTTGTATGATTTGTGGAAGGAGAGACTATCTTTTGTATGATTTGTCAAAGGAGATTTGTATGATTTGTCCAAGGAGAGACTATCACTTGTCTGGTTTTTCAAAGGAAAGACTATCATTTGTATGATTTGTCAGAGGAGAGACTATCACTTATCTGGTTTTTCAAAGGAGAGACTATCATTTGTATGATTTGTCAAAGGAGACACTATCACTTGTATGATTTGTCAAAGGAGAGACTATCACATGTATGATTTGTCAAAGGAGACACTATCACTTGTATGATTTGTGGAAGGAGAGTCTATCACTTGTATGATTTGTCTAAGGAGAGGCTATCACTTGTATGATTTGTCAAATTAGACACTATCACTAGTATGATTTGTCAAAGGAGAGACTATCACTTGTATGATTTGTCAAAGGAGAGACTATTGTTTGTATGATTTGTGGAAGGAGAGACTATCTTTTGTATGATTTGTCAAAGAAGAGACTTTCACTTGTATGATTTGTCAAAGGAGACACTATCACTTGTATGATTTGTCAAAGGAGAGACTATGACTTGTATGATTTGTCAAAGGAGAGACTATCACTTGTATGATTTGTAGAAGGAGAGACTATCACTTGTATGAATTGTCAAATGAGACACTATCACTAATATGATTTGTCAAAGGAGAGACTATCACTTGTATGATTTGTCAAAGGAGACACTATCACTTGTATGATCTTTTGAAGGAGAGACTATCATTTGTATGATTTGTTGAAGGAGAGACTATCACTTGTATGATTTGTTGAAGGAGAGACTATCACTTGTATGATTTGTCTAAGGAGAAACTATCACTTGTATGATTTGTTAAAGGAGACACTATCACTTGTATGCTTTGTCAAAGGAGACACTATCACTTGTATGATTTGTCGAAAGAGACACTATCATTTGTATGATTTGTTGAAGGAGAGACTATCACTTGTATGATTTGTTGGAGAGACTATCATTGGTATGATTTGTCGAAGGTGAGACTATCTTTTGTATGATTTATCGAAGGAGATTTGTATTATTTGTCCAAGGAGAGACTATCACTTGTATGATTTGTCTAAGGAGAGACTATCACTTGTATGATTTGTCAAAGGAGACACTATCACTAGTATATTTGTCAAAGTAGAGACTATCACTTGTATGATTTGTCAAAGGAGAGACTATCACTTGTATGATTTGTCAAAGGAAACACTATACATTTATTTCCCATGCTGGAGGGAGATATTAAGATTTGTTCACCCAAGAATATTCATATTTCATGAGGGCTCTGCCCGAGGGAAATATGATTTTTCGAGGGTGAGCAAATCTTCATATCTCCCGAGGCAAAGGGAAATGAATGTTTTATTCCACTGCCTATGCTTTATTTACTATCAATACATGAAATATTATTTTGCATAGATTTTTTTTCTTATCCGCTTGTTTTTGTAAGTCAAACTAAACATGAAATACCCATTTATAAACAGTAAGGATCAAAATTTAATTATAAGTCTTTGTTTTATCGTCTAAAATAAATTTGAACATGATAATGTTTTTTGCTATCGCATAAGAATAAGAAGTTCAAAACGTTATGTACATTAACGGAGCGTAACATCGCACAAAAGAGAGACTATAACTTGTATGATTTGTTGATGGAGAGAATATCACTTGTATGATTTGTGGAAGGAGAGACTATCTTTTGTATGATTTGTAGAAGGAGATTGGTATGACAATTTTCTGTACTGCTTACCTGTTTGGTCTGTTGGCTCTATTGAAAGCAAACTCTGGAAGGTAGTGTGGGGCTTCTTTTCTTCTTGTCTCTATAATCTAAAAGTACATATAAAGGATAACAGGGAGTACCAAAAACCTAAAGATATAAACCCTTACACTTTTATAAGGCAATATGTTATCACAGACTTTATGTGCTTTCTTGTTTCTGTTCAAAGTTGGTGCTTAAAGACTTTTTATTGCATTTATCAATCATTAAGTTAATGACCAAATAAATTAAACTAAATTTGCACTCCAACAACAATTAAACAAATTTTATTTGACCAAAGTGTTGGAGTCCAAAACTTGATACTGTGAACAGGGAAATTTCCGCAGCAGTTTTATTTTTCGTTCTTTTCCCAAAAGGAGTTAATATGCGAAAATAAAATGACAGTGAATATTTCAAAGAAAACGCAACACATAGATAAAGACCATTGATGACCTTTTATCAATAGGATATGTAAATGACCAACTTAAAACATTGTTTTACTGACGACAAAACATTCCTGTAAATGAAAGTCATTGTTTAAAATCAAAACTTTACCTCATGATAGTCACATGTAAGACATCTCAAGCAAGTGGACATTAAGGATATTGCTAGATAAACAACTATCATTACTGTTATGTAAATGACAACCGTCAATCAGTAAAAGTGTTATGTACTGGCTGTTTCTGTATTGGCCCTGTTATAGATTCTCAAACAGCTGTATAGGCCCTCGACTCTTCAAGTCTTTGGTTCAAATCTAACCTCAAATCTATAACTGGGCCTATACAGAAACAGCCAGTTAATAACACTATATTACTATTACTTACTTCTGAGATATACTGACAGACTGGTTGTTCACAAATGCCTGGTTAAGTAAAGGTTAGCTGTTAACAATACCTTCTTCTGAGATATACTGACATACTGGTTGTTCACATAACAACTGACTGGCTAAATAAAGGTTAGCTGTTAACAAAACTTACTTCTGAGATATACTGACATACTGGTAGTTCACATAACAACTGACTGGCTAGGTTAAGTTAGCTGTTAACAATACCTACTTCTGAGATATACTGACAGACTGGTGTTAACATAACAACTGACTGGCTAGGTTAAAATTAGCTATTAACAAAACTTACTTCTGAGATATACTGACAGACTGGTAGTTGACATAACAACTGACTGGCTAGGTTAAGGTTAGCTGTTAACAATACCTACTTCTGAGATATACTGACAGACTGGTTTCCACATAACAACTGACTGGCTAGGTTAAGGTTAGCTGTTAACAATAATTACTTCTGAGATATACTGACAAACTGGATGTTCACATAACAACTGACAGGCTAGGTTAAGGTTAGCTGTTAACAATACTTACTTCTGAGATAAACTGACAGGCTGGTTGTTCACATAACAAGTGACTGGCTAGGTTAAGGTTAGCTGTTAACAATACTTACTTCTGAGATATGCTGATAACCTGGTTGTTCAAATATTAACTGACTGGCTTGGTTAAGGTTAGCTGTTAACAATACTTACTTCTGAGATATACTGACAGACTGGTTGTTCAAATAACAACTGACTGGCTTGGTTAAGGTTAGCTGTTAAGAATACTAACTTCTGAGATATAATGACAGACTGGTAGTTCACATAACAACTGACTGGCTAGGTTAAGGTTAGCTGTTAACAATACTTCCTTATGAGATATACTGACAACCTGGTTGTTCACATAACAACTAACTGGCTAGGTTAAGGTTAACTGTTAACAATACTTACTTCTGAGATATACTGACAGACTGGTTGTTCACAACTGACTTGCTAGGTTAAGGTTAGCTGTTAACAATATTTATTTCTGAGATATACTGACAGACTGGTTGTTCACATAACAACTGACTGGCTAGGTTAAGGTTAACTGTTAACAATACTTACTTCTGAGATATACTGACAGACTGGTTGTTCACAATTGACTTGCTAGGTTAAGGTTAGCTGTTAACAATATTTATTTCTGAGATATACTGACAGACTGGTTGTTCACATAACTACTGACTGGCTAGGTTAAGGTTAGCTGTTAACAATACTTACTTCTGAGATATACTGACATACTGGTAGTTCACATAACAACTGACTGGCTAGGTTAAGGTTAGCTGTTAACAATACTTACTTCTAAGATATACTGACAGACTGGTTGTTCACAACTGACTTGCTAGGTTAAGGTTAGCTGTTAACAATATTTATTTCTGAGATATACTGACAGACAGCTGGTTGTTCAGGCTAGGTTAAGGTTAGCTGTTAACAATACTTACTTCTGGAACATACTGACAGACTGGTTGTTCACATAACAACTGACTGGCTAGGTTAAGGTTAGCTGTTAACAATACTTACTTCTGAGATATACTGACAGACTGGTTGTTCACAACTGACTTGCTAGGTTAAGGTTAGCTGTTAACAATATTTATTTCTGAGATATACTGACAAACTGTTTGTTCACATAACTACTGACTGGCTAGGTTAAGGTTAGCTGTTAACAATACTTACTTCTGAGATATACTGACAGACTGGTTGTTCACAACTTACTGGCTAGGTTAAGGTTAGATGTTAACAATATTTATTTCTGCGATATACTGACAACCTGGTTGTTCACATAACAACTGACTGGCTTGGTTAAGGTTATTTGTTAACAATACTAACTTATGAGATATACTGACAGACTGGTTGTTCACATAACAACTGACTGGCTTAGTTAGGATTAGCTGTTAACACTACCTTCTTCTGAGATATACTGACAACCTTGTTGTTCAAATAACAACTTACTGGCTTGGTTAAGGTTAGCTGTTAACAATACTTACTTCTGAGATATACTGACAGACTGGTTGTTCAAATAGCAACTGACTGGCTTGGTTAAGGTTAGCTGTTATCAATACTTACTTATGAGATATACTGACAGACTGGTAGTTCACATAACAACTGACTGGCTAAGTTAAGGTTAGCTGTTAACAATACTTACTTCTGAGATATACTGACAGACTGGTTGTTTACATAACAATTTACTAGCTAGGTTAAGGTTAGCTGTTAACAATACTTACTTCTGAGATGAACTGACAGACTGGTTGTTCACATAACAACTGACTGGCTAGGTTAAGGTTAGCTGTTAACAATACTTACTTCTGAGATAAACTGACAGACTGGTTGTTCACAACTGACTTGCTAGGTTAAGGTTAGCTGTTAACAATATTTATTTCTGAGATATACTGACAGACTGGTTGTTCACATAACTACTGACTGGCTAGGTTAAGGTTAGCTGTTAACAATACTTACTTCTGAGATATACTGACATACTGGTAGTTCACATAACAACTGACTGGCTAGGTTAAGGTTAGCTGTTAACAATACTTACTTCTGAGATATACTGACAGACTGGTTGTTCACAATTGACTTGCTAGGTTAAGGTTAGCTGTTAACAATATTTATTTCTGAGATATACTGACAGACTGGTTGTTCACATAACTACTGACTGGCTAGGTTAAGGTTAGCTGTTAACAATACTTACTTCTGAGATATACTGACATACTGGTTGTTCACATAACTACTGACAGGCTAGGTTAAGGTTAGCTGTTAACAATACTTACTTCTGAGATATACTGACAGACTGGTTGTTCACAACTTACTGGCTAGGTTAAGGTTAGATGTTAACAATACTTATTTCTGAGATATACTGACAGACAGCTGGTTGTTCAGGCTAGGTTAAGGTTAGCTGTTAACAATACTTACTTCTGGAACATACTGACAGACTGGTTGTTCACATAACAACTGACTGGCTAGGTTAAGGTTAGCTGTTAACAATACTTACTTCTGAGATATACTGACAGACTGGTTGTTCACAACTTACTGGCTAGGTTAAGGTTAGATGTTAACAATATTTATTTCTGAGATATACTGACAGACTGGTTGTTCAAGCTAGGTTAAGGTTAGCTGTTAACAATACTTACTTCTGAGACATACTGACAGACTGGTTGTTCACATAACAACTGACTGGCTAGGTTAAGGTAAGCAGCTACCATACCATGGACAGCACATTTATGTGTTAGGGGTAAAGATGAATTAGTCATTGCTAATTGCTGGAAAAAAATATCAATATTATTCTTTAACATTGTATAAAATAAGTTTTATCAAATATGATTTAATATTCTATTCATGAATTATGCTTGATATTTTAATGTTGGTACCATATGAAAAATATTTCTCATGCAGCCATCTGAATTTGCTATCAGTATTTCAACAATGGTACATTTCTTAAAAACAAATTTTATTTACATGTACACATGTGACAGTTTAGGTGGGTAGATTGCTATAGAATTACATGTTAAATGGCATCAATAATGATTATTTTCATTTCCCAGCTCATCAGTTATAACTTCTACATTATTAAATACTGTAAATGAATCAATTATAGAATTTATTTAATTCCCTTGATTTATTGTCAAAACATCAAACAGACAGTCATTTTACCAGATATGGGTTAAGCTAGAGAATTCCTAAGAAGTAGTGGATTCAGAAACGATTAACAACTTGAGACTAACCCGGCACATATATTATCTTTAACAAATCCACTACTTCTTGTAAATTCTCTAATACAGAATACCTGTAAAATGAAATTCTAATGAAATCTTTATGTAGCAACTCTTTCCATTGGCTAAAATTTACAGAGCTCCAGTAGATAAGCTGCGTCTTTGCCTGATCATGCAATAAAAACAATTGAAAACCCAATGCAATTGACTATTACAGCGTTCAAAAACCCAATTCATGCAAAGGAAAACCCGATTTAATGTCAAAACCATGGGTTCTCAACCCTTTTAGTTGTTTTCGTGTGCGTTATTCACCCTTATCTATACATTATCGTCCCGTAAATCAATTGTTGTAATATTTTTAATTGGAAATCTATCGTTCTTAAAATAGAGCGTTACATCAAATAGTTGATCTGGGTCCCTGTTGGAATTGTCTGTTGCTCAAAAAGGTAAGCCTGCTGATGTAAATAAATTTCGATCTTCTCTGCATTTATCCAATAGGCATAAGTGATCATAATTATTTTGGTTTTGCTCAGGATTTATGACAATGAATGAATTAAAACCAAATTAAATTTCCAGTAAAATATTAAATGTTTTCAGCTTCTTTTTGATAACTGAGGGATCATTATGATAACAAGACTCAGCTACATGTAGTGTTATCAGGAAGCGTTCCTCGGACACACTGGTTCATGCATAGAAAACCATGTGTCAAGGGTGAGTATATGCGTCTTAACGAGAACATTGTTAGTACAACAAACACGGGTTTCGTCTCCTGTGACTAATCAGTGGTGCAAGAATTAAATTAGTTGGAACAGTGAACGGCCAAATCAATTATATAGTTAAAAGTATTGGAAACCAAAAGTTCTTATAAGGGACAACTATAACGACCAGATAATTTTATGTAAGTACAATTAAACAAACACATTCAAGTATTATTTCAGTTTTAAATGAGTATTTTTTTTTCATTGCTGTTGATGAGTGAACACACATATTTGTTTGATGTCAATGTAGCTTGCCGTCTTTGTTTTTTATCTAATTGTTCTTATGACAATAAGACAATTGGCAAGTGTAGTACAACATTTTCATTTATTTATTTGATGTTGCAGGATCATTTAAATTGAGTGTGGTCTCAAGTCATTAAACCACCCCTTGGTCATATCCTTAACCTGGTCATTCTAGTCAAGGTTTTAAGGTGTATCTTAATCCAACTGGGAACTATATTTTTTTTTTTTAAGTAGGTCTGGCAAACAGTTGATAGGACAGGCAAAACTGTCCTACAGGATCCAATGACAACAAGTACTACATAAAAATCTAAAAACTTAGCCACACCTACCCCAAATAAACCCTAACCCTGATCCAATGATCACAAGTACTACATAAAAATCTAAAAACCTAGCCACACCTACCCCAAATAAACCCTAACCCTGATCCAATGATCACAAGTACTACATAAAAATCTAAAAACTTAGCCACACCTACCCCAAATAAACCGAAGGGTGATCGAATGTGCTCTAGAAAGGTACTTAGTTACTGCCCCACTAGTGACACCAGTTTATATAAATTTAGAGAAAATACAAAACTAGCAGAACAGTTAAACAAACCAGACACAAATTAAACGAACAATTGCTCATCAGGGTATAAACCAAATATAAACTGTTATCACAGATATATGTCTCGCTTTTTGGTTATTTCGATAATGCAAATGTTGAAATTGAAATAGCAACACTTTTACATGTAAGTTTTGCAAATATTAAAAGTAAATGAATCATGACTGAAGGTACATGGCCAAACAATCTCTATGGAAATGAGATGTGCCAATGCTAATACAACTGCATATCAAATACCATTGACTTATCATAAGTAGTTCCCTTTAAACCAACCTAAACACAACCTAATACATGTAAACTAAGCAAAATTTCAAATTCAATAAACCATAACTGAGGGGGCGGGGTCAAATAATCCCCATTGTAATGAGATGTACCAATGCTAATACAACTGCATACCAAATATCATTAACCTACCACTAGTGGTTCCCCATAAACCGATCTAATTACAAACTCATACATGAAAACTAAGCAAAAGTTTCAAAGTCAATAGACCATAACTGAGGGGGCGGGCCAAATAATCTCCATGGTAATGAGATGTGCCAATACTAATACAACTGCATACCAAATATCTTTAACTTACCACTAGTGGTTTACCATAAACTAGACTAATCACAAACTAATACATTGTTGACACCGCCGCCGTTGCCGGAAACAGCATACCTATTTCTCGCTTTTTGACTCCGTCAAGCGAGACAAAAACAGCCATCTCATATATATATATAATGAAAGAAACACATTTAAGATGGATGGACATCTCGGTTTGATATAAATTCATTATAACATGCCTTAATTCAATATCTTGTTGATGAAAAGAACTAATACATGAAGGAGCTTGGTGGTGAAATACACAATTTGATATTTGCTTGAGGGGTGAATTGGAATTAATAATGCAATTGAAAAAACTGTTTCACTCAATTACATAAAAAAATGGTAGGTAAAACCCCAATTTGTGAATTCTTATCTGGAGCTCTGAATTAATACCTTCAAATCCACAACTGACATATGCCTTGGACAACCATTTGAATTACTGGAATCCATAAATGTTAGTTTAATACAATTTAATAGAAATTAACATAATCTACCTCAAAAATACTGTTTCAAAGAAATCTTATCCAAATCTGTGTTGCACAAATAAAAAAATAACCTCAGTTTAAGTGTTCTTGCTTGTATGACATATGTTGTGCTATGATGTAAATGCACCAAAATCAGTCATGACGTTTCATAGAATTAACAAATAAGAATTTTATTTTAATTTTATAGGAGGTACATACCTGTAAATCTAAACCAAGTCTAAGTAATTCTATAACCATTTCATCACATCCAATTTCAACACATAATAAACACATTGTACAATACAGGGATTCAAAGTTGTTCACTTTGTTGGAAGTCATCTGAACATTTTCCAATATATGCCAATAAAACTGCAGGCCATTCTGAAAAATAAATACAAAACACAAAATAACAAAAAAAATCTTAAAAAAAAAAAATCTTCCAGTTCTCAGACACTTCCACATCAGCAAAAAAACCCAATGCTGGCTTGCCTTTATCTCCACAAAATAAATAGAATGTGCTATAAAAGTGGAATGTGCCCATGGGACACAGATGATGCCCCCACTTATAACACATATAATGTTATAAAGGGGCAGAACTCAGGGCTTATAACAGTATAAGTGACGCTACCTAAATTCGTACTTGATCTGAGTTTTGTGGTAATAAGCATTGTGTATAAGTTTCCTAACATTTGGTTGAGGCAAACTTAAGTAAGAGAACGGAACAGAAAAATCAAGAATTTCTCCATTTCTAAAGGGGCATAACTCTAGAACAGTAAAAGTGATGCCACCAAAATTCAATCTTGATCTGTGTTTTGTGGTAATAAGCATTGTGAATGAGTTTCACAACATTTGGTTGAGGCAAACTAAAGATAGAGAACGGAAACCAATTTTTGGATGTACAGATGTATGGATGTACAGACAGACAAGGGTAAAACTTAATGCCCCCTCCGCTTCTGGTGGTGGGGGGGGGCATAAAAAATCAGTAAAATTTCAAACTATTCTTTGAAGCAATAACTCTGATGCATTCATAAAACTAAGGTTTTTACGTCTGTCTGTAGGAAGTTTAGTTCCGGTAAATTTGAACCTTGTCTAAATGTTAAACAGAAGTGAAAATGCTTCTATCCTTTAAAGATATGAATGTCACAACTGTAAAAGATCTGGCAATGGAATTCCTCATGGGGATTACTTGGGTGAACTTTCAGACTCACTTTCAGATTAAACATGTGGAATAAAGTATGTGAGGTTCGTTGGAAGAATAAAGTATGTGAGGTTCATTGGTAAAACCTAACATTAGACTGTAACACAACCTTTGTTTAACTCATTCGATCCCAAGAGATTTCTGGAAAATCAGGCATTTTCGAAAATTTGCAAACATATGCAAATTATATGCAAATTAGTAGACTCTTGATGCTCTACCTGATGCTGATCTTTTAAACTATGTATTGAGATTTGGGGGCAGATGGCATGGGTGGGGGGTGGGGTGGGGTGGGAGTTGATATATTTTTTGGTGGGTTTGACCACACCCCTACTGAAAAGTGGTCATTTTCAGTCTATTTTTCGATTTTAATATGACCTTGAGAGGTGAACATTGACCAAACTGTGTTTCTTATAGTATTACCTTATAGTTACAGCAGTGTATCCATTCTGACTGGAAGTACATGTGACTTGAGTGTCTTGCTGGGGAATTATTATTGGCAAGCCAGGTCTGCCTAAATGTCTGTTTTTACAGATTTCTGACAAAACGGTGACCTAGATTTTACAGACCAGATTTCTTTTGGCCGTATTATACCTCCTTGTGTTCCTGTACCTCCTATGCATGTATTTATAATAGTTAATACCTACAGCCCATACCAGTAACGTAGTGGCCATCAAAAGACTCCCACCCCCACCTGATTTTGGCTACTTTTCACGTTTTTCCGATTTTGAACTCTAAAAAGGCCATTAAAGTTGCCATATTTTCATAAACACACATCTGAGATAAGTTTATGAACCATGAATTGCATGGTTGAAGTCCCTGCTGTCAAGATAGTTCAGCTGGGGTAGTTCGAAAAAAAGTATGGAGGGTCATATGGGCCATTAAAGAATGGTGGTCGCCATCACGACTACAGGCGGGATTGGGGGCGAAGGGGTCTAAACGTAATTTATCGAAATCGTCAAATTTGACTTCTGTTGGGTTTTACGGGCGTTTTGGGGTGTAAAACTGACCAAAACATTCTTTTAAGGTTGAAAAT
The DNA here is from genome assembly GCF_021869535.1 of Mytilus californianus. Classification (NCBI taxonomy): domain Eukaryota; kingdom Metazoa; phylum Mollusca; class Bivalvia; order Mytilida; family Mytilidae; genus Mytilus; species Mytilus californianus. The sequence continues at coordinate 142,016,115 of NW_026262581.1, read as the reverse complement.
AGGAAAACAAATTTTTAAGTTTAACTCATTCGACCCCAAGAGATTTCAGGAAAATCAGGCATTTTTCGAAAATTTGCAAACATTAAAGTTGCCATATTTTCTTAAACACACATCTGAGATGAGTTTATGGACCATGAAGTGCATGGTTGAAGTCCCTGCTGTCAAGTCAGTTCAGCTGGGGCAGTTCTAAAAAAGTATGGATGGTCATACGGGCCATCAAAGAATGGTGGTCGCCATCACGACTACAGGCGGGATTGGGGGCGAAGGGGTTAAGCAAGCAAAAACAATATCACTGAACTTTTCAGTTGATATTTTTGGTCGAAATTATCAGAAATTTATGTGTTTTGACAGCTGATAATGAATAGGTTGTTGAAATAGGAATTCTAAATAAAGCATGAAGATAGATGCAGTTCCTCTATCAGTTTATTTAAGAATATTATACAGAAAAAAAGATACATTTCCAAAAGAACTTAAAGGAATGAATTATTGTGTGATTCTGATTTAATGATATACTTGTGCCAAAGCTAAGGTGCAATAAACAATATTGATCATATTCTTGATTGTCTTTATAGTTCCATTTCAATGTTTTTGGTTATCTATGAAATTAATAGGTGTTAATATCCGATCTTTGGTGATCTCTGTTTAATTTCACAACTTTTCTAGAATCAAGGCTGAATTCAAACTGATTTAATTTATCTGTCTGTTCAGCTCTTTTGGTTTTTGTGATCAATGTGTGTTGTTGAGTTGGGGTCTCATTGACCTCTGCCCAATGACTCTTTTTATTCATGATTCTTTACAGTTTTGGTGGTTCTGTTTTGGCAGTTTTTGGATTTCATTTTGCTAGACACAATTTTTCAGCAAAATTTAAGTATTTAAGGGACACTTTTTATATTCTATAAAATCAAATACCAGTTTTCAAAACATATTCAGATGGTAAAGTATTACTAAAAGTAATTTAAAACTTTTATTTTATGTTTTCATTGCATGTATTAATCATTAAATTTTGATTTATTATATTATATCAATTCTCATTTTATTGTTTCATTCACACAGTCATTAATAAAACCAAAATTCAAATGTGTTAAGTTTTATAATAGCTTAAAGAAACACTAATGATATGGTATCATTACTCATTTTTCTTGACTGTACATTCCAGTTTAAACTACTACTAGGGGATGCATGTTCAACGACCTTGACTACCCATGACGGTCTTGCACGGTGGGCAATTTTTTTGAAACCACTACTAGTGGCCGGGGTGTTTAACAACCTTGACCACCCATGGGTCAGCCTTGGCTTAAACTCTTTTCGGCCATTTTAATCATTTATTTTTACCTTAAGGTAATTTATATAATTTGAGAGATCAAAACATAACATAAATATTATACATGAATAAATAGTGAAATGAACAATAATTGGATGAAAAATAAACGAATAAATAAATTGATGAATAATAATTGGTAGATGAAATAATTAAATAATAAAAAAATATAAATAAATAAAGAACAACAAGAATGTGTCCATAGTACACGGCTGCCCCACTCACACTATCATTTTCTATGTTCAGTGGACCGTGAAATTGGGGTCAAAACTCTAATTTGGCATTAAAATTAGAAAGATCATATCATAGGGAACATGTGTACTAAGTTTCAAGTTGATTGGACTTCAACTTCATCAAAAACTACCTTGACCAAAAACTTTAACCTGAAGCAGGCACTATCATTTTCTATGTACAGTGGACCGTTTAATTTGGTGTCAAAACTCTAATTTGGCATTAAAATTTGAAAGATCATATCATAGGGAACATCTGTACTAAGTTTCAAGTTGATTGGACATCAACTTCATCAAAAACTACCTTGACTAAAAACTTTCACCTGAAACGGGACAGACGGACGGACGGACGGGCCGACGGATGGGTGGACAGACAGATGAACTAACGGACGAACGAACAAACGAACGGAACATAAAAACATAATAAATAAAAATAGGTGCCACTAAAAGCCAGAACAGGAGAAAACAACAAACAAATGACAAAGAGCAGCAGCAACATTGTTATAGTACACCAGCAGCCAAGTAAAGAGTGGAGAAATTTGGTATGCCAAATTGAATTGTGTATATAATATGTGAATTTAGTAGCTAAATTTGTTGTATAAACCAAGATAGGCCTAGATATGTGTTTGTGAATTTAGGAAAAATAATTAAGAGTTGTATATGTGCATTAAAAAAGATAAGGAAGTACAATAAAATAATAAAAACATCATTTTAAAGAGTGTACAGTGAAAAGTGACAAAAAAGGGGAAGCAACCTGGGTTTTTTTTTCAAGCATCTTTGAAATTCACAAATTATTTATGGCCTTAGGCTAAGGTAATTGGTGTTAATTAACTGTGTTTCTGACACCAAAGCTGTCAAGTGAAGCCATGTACTTAATGGGTCGCTTAATTTTACAATTAACACAGCTAGTTGAACATTTTATCCAGGAAGAATAATGAATTTTTCCGAATTTGCCTGTATTCCAAAGGAAAATCACTTATGAAATCTATCTTTTTTGTGATGCAATGCCCCTTTCTGTTGTATTCTATATAACTCTGCAATCAGTGCTGTGATTCATCTTTTAGTAAGATGGTTTGAGTTATCTCCTTTTTGGATGCAATCCAAATTTTATAGCTGAAATTTAATCAAGTTTCATAGTTTGAACTGTTACAAATATGTTTGAACTTTTTATAGTGTTAGACTAAGTACAAATATTGTTGATGATTAAATGGAATTTAGACAACAAAAACTTTGTATCTCTATGGCTTTTGAAATGTATACAATTGAAAGGTGAACATTTCGATTGTAAATTTACTTTTAAACCAATAATTGTTAACTAAGAAGCTGGCATTTGTTTCAATTATATGAAAGGAATTCATTTCTATATAAATCATACATGAAAAAATCCTGAAACTTGTGTATGAAGTCTCAAACTTGGGAGAGGTGTTTGAGAAAACAGAGCACTGGGAATGTCTGAATCTGCTTGCTGAAAGTAGATTATGGTTAGGTTCCTTCTGTGCAATACATTATTTGGTACTAACAATACTCAACAAAGAAATTTTGATACTTTTACTTATCTTGGCCGCTTCAAAACCACCACCCTGTGTCAAACATAGCCAACACCCCGCATGTGGCGTTTTACATGGTGTATTTGGTGGATGGGTGGGATTAGGTGATTGTTAATATTTCAATCTAGTTAGAACAGTATAACTATTTGGTGGACAGGTGGGATTAGGTAATTGTTTATATTTCCATCTAGTTACAACAGTATAACTATTTTGTGGCTAGGTGGGATTAGGTGATTGTTTATATTTCAATTTAATCAAAACAGTATAACTATTTGGTTGATGGGTGGGATAAGGTGATTGTAAATGTTTCAATTTAGTTACAACAGTATAACTATTTTGTGGCTAGGTGGGATTAGGTGGTTGTTTATTTTTCAATCTAGTTAGAACAGTATAACTATTTTGTGGCTAGGTGGGATTAGGTGATTGTTTATATTTCAATCTAGTTAGAACAGTATAATTATTTTGTGGCTAGGTGGGATTAGGTGATTGTTTATATTTCAATCTAATTAGAACAATATAACTATTTTGTGGCTAGGTGGGGTTAGTTGATTGTTTATATTTCAATCTAGTTAGAACAGTATAACTATTTTGTGGCTAGGTGGGATAAGGACGGATCATCATTACGTGATTGTTTATATTTCAATCTAATTAGAACAATATAAATATTTTGTGGCTAGGTGGGATTAGGTGGTTGTTTATATTTCAATCTAGTTAGAACAGTATAACTATTTGGTGGCTAGGTGGGATTAGGTGATTGTTTATATTTCAATCTAGTTAGAACAGTATAACTATTTTGTGGCTAGGTGGGACTAGGTGGTTGTTTATATTTCAATCTAGTTAGAACAGTATAACTATTTTGTGGCTAGGTGGGATTAGGTGGTTGTTTATATTTGAATCTCTTAAGAACAGTATAACTATTTTGTGGCTAGGTGGGATTAGGTGATTGTTTATATTTCAATCTAGTTAGAACAGTATAACTATTTTGTGGCTAGGTGGGATTAAGTGATTGTTTATATTTCAATCTAGTTAGAACAGTATAACTATTTGGTGGCTAGGTGGGATTAGGTGATTGTTTATATTTCAATCTAGTTAGAACAGTATAACTATTTTGTGGCTAGGTGGGACTAGGTGGTTGTTTATATTTCAATCTAGTTAGAACAGTATAACTATTTTGTGGCTAGGTGGGATTAGGTGGTTGTTTATATTTGAATCTCTTTAGAACAGTATAACTATTTTGTGGCTAGGTGGGATTAGGTGATTGTTTATATTTCAATCTAGTTAGAACAGTATAACTATTTTGTGGCTAGGTGGGATTAAGTGATTGTTTATATTTCAATCTTGTTAGAACAGTATAACTATTTGGTGGCTAGGTGGGATTAGGTGATTGTTTATATTTCAATCTAGTTAGAACAGTATAACTATTTGGTCTATGGGTGGGATAAGGTGATTGTTAATATTTCAATTTAGTTACAACAGTATAACTATTTTGTGGCTAGGTGGGATTAGGTGGTTGTTTATATTTCAATCTCTTTAGAACAGTATAACTATTTTGTGGCTAGGTGGGATTAGGTGGTTGTTTATATTTCAAAATCTATAGAACAGTATAACTATTTTGTAGATGGGTGGGACTAGGTGGAGATTTATGATGGCTTTCTTTATGTTTTTATCTAAATTAGGAAAGAACAAAAGTTAAGAGAACTGCTGACAGATTGCTTTGATTGCAACATTATATAACTTCAACAGAATGGAGAATGAAAATGGGGAATGTGTCAAAGAGACAACAACCCAACCAAAGATCAGAAAACAGCACAAGGCCACCAATGTGTCGTCAATGCAGTTAGAAAATTCTGCACATGGAGGCAAGCCTCAGCTGGCCCCTAAACAATAATGTATACAATGCATGTTCAGCAGCCAGAATGTTATTCTTTGACCAATCGGTGAATTTTAAATGTTTTATCTTGACCATGCATTTATTGTTCTTTCCTATATTACCATCATGGAATGTTGGACTTCAAAGACAACAGCCATAAGAAGTAGTAAAACAGGCATGGACACATTTTGACAGATGAAAACATTGATTGATTGATTGATTATCTGTGTTCAACACCACTTTCAGCATTCTTGGGAATATTGTCCAGCCATTTTTTATTGGTGGAGGAAGCCAGAGTCCATGGAGAATTCATATAAACTACTTATACCCCTCAAAAACAGTTATTTTGATTTCAATATTGTTGTCATTAATGTTGATTTAAATGCAATTTTTATCTAAAATTTGTAATCTTTATGTAAACAAACCTTCTTCATAAACAGGCTGTCATGTCGGGAATTTTTTTCTACAACTAGATCTAAATCACCAACATCTTTAGGTATTCTGGAATAAAATTTGTAATTAACATGATTAAGCTGAATACAAATCAATTTTCTTGTTTAAACATATTTATTTTATAGTGGATTGGGAAACAAGTTATTGCAACTTATATTAATCCCTTTCAACTTTGCTGATGCAAGTGCTGCCTTGTAGCGGCATTATCCTGCTCTTTCGAAATCTACAAGGGTGTCTTTTACGTGCAAGAGATATTGCTCTCTCTTACCACGGGTCAGCCATTTATCGTCTCAAGACCATACTTGCAAATGGTGTCTAGGGAGAGCCTAAAATTCAGTCCCTGAAATTTTCTCCCCGGAACAGGGATTGAACCAGGAACCTTTGTGTTTGTTGTCCGATGCACTAACCACTACACCACGGCTCTCCTATTTATGAACTAAATAAAATTATCAATTTTCTTGATCGTTTTGGTATATTTTTTTATTGGCATTCTCGTACAAATCTTTGAATCACCTATTGGCATGGGAGTAGAAATCTTTGAATCACCTATTGGCATGGGAGTACAAATCTTTAAATCGCCTATTGGCATGGGAGTAGAAATCTTTGAATCATCTATTGGCATGGCAGTACAAGTTTTTATCCTGCAATCGATCTTTCCACTATACAAATACAGGGGTACAGATAACTTGAAGTGATATATTATATGTTTATAGTCAACTGGTATCCTGCTTCTGTTGCGAGCGAATGGCTATGTTCAAATTACTGTTAACATCACAGTTCAATTTGGGATACTCATTGCGGTCTGCAGTTAAGTCAATGTCCATTTCATTAAAAAAATCAAATTCAATGATTGGGATGGAAAACAAGAGTGAACATACTGAAATGTCTCACCTGCTTTATTATCAATGATCTATTTTATGTTGATAGAACTAAAAATAAAGTTTTACTACAAGTATAACTTAAACTTAACATTATCAATGATCCATGAAAAACCAAGCCAGACAGATACCTTACCATCATTACCATGATTACATACATCAGTTGATATTTTGCTTATAGTATACAAGAAACAGACCAACCTGTAATTCAGTGGTTGTCATTTGTTGCTGTGTTACATATTTGTTTTTCGTTCATTATTTTGTACATAAATTAGGCTGTTAGTTTTCTCATTTGAATTGTTTTACATTTGTCATTTTTGGGCATTTTATAGCTGACTATGCAGTAAGGGATTTGCTCATTGTTGGAAGGCCATTCAGTGACCTATAGTTGTTAATTTCTGTGTCATTTGGTCTATTGTGGAGAGTTGTCTCATTGGCAATCATACCACATATTCTTTTTATACAAACAATGAAAACATGACATTGACCGATGAACCAAGTAAAGGATGTCAAAGTCAGATGCACATGTACACCATACAATCATTCCATATATCATTGTATATATCAAATATAGTTGAACTTTTTGCTTATAGTATCTGGGAAACAGACTTAGCCAGGAAAACTTAACATTGACCATTGACCCTTGAAAATGAGGTCAAGGCCAGATGAATCCTGACAGACTGACATGTAACCCTCACAATCATTCCATACATTATATATAGTTCACCTTCTGCTTATAGTATCTGAGAAAAAAACTTAGTCATGTAATTTTAACCTTGATCACTGATCCATGAAATGAGGTGGAGGTCATGTGAACTCTGTCTGACAGACATTTGCAAGGACCCTATTTACTCAATATAGTTATCTTATTACTCATTAAGAGTGAGAAATTTACATGAGAAAAAAACTGTAATTTGTTTTTTTTATGGTGTTACTGAACCATGAAAATGAGGTAAATGACAATGGACATATGACAGACAGAAATTTCATAACATAAGGTATCTGCATACAAGGTATGAAGCATCAAGGTCTTCTATCTTCTGAAATATAAAGCTTTAAACAAATATTTTATGCTCAGGCTGCCACTGGATAGTAATTCCTATGTCTCGCAAGCTGCATCAAAAACCAAAAGCCAACTAAATGTCAACATATATGGTGAGTTTAACAGTTTTACAGTTTTGCATTAATAACTTATCATAATTATGTTGTATTCACTGAACTATGACAATTGACTCACGTTATATGTTTTAGTTTATCAGTATTGTCATGACGATCTATAAGCTTGTGTAGTATATCCTGAACAGTGGCCCTCATTGAAGCATCTGGCAATAGAGATATTCTGAGCAATGGCAGCAGGAATTCAACAGGAAAAGTTTTCTGCATTTCAACTGTTTTATATTTAGAGGCAACCTGCAATGTACAAATTTTAGAACCTCATGTTTGTGGTATACCATCTTGTCGCAAGTTTATTGTTTTCTGTTTGGTATTAATTTAATATAAAGATTCATTTTCTTACATCTTGTGATCAATTTATTTGGCAATCCTCAATGGCAGTCAGCAGGGTTTAAGAACATCCGTTGTTCGACCTGCTAGTCAAATGCGTTTTGTTAAAATATACTTTTTCACTTTTTTGGTCTTTTGGAAAATGTTGTTAGTGCTGATTTAGACCCCTCTACAACGAAATTTGTTTTACATGCACACATATAAAAATTGCAGTTTTTATCCAACACAATCATAGGTCTGAACGTTGTTTTCAATTTAGACTTGTTTATATTTTTTCGTTTGGGCTTGTATTATATTTTCCCTCCGGTTTATATAATCCGTTCATCCTATTTCGACTCTTTAAATTCAAGAGTCTATCCTAAATTGAGGACAATTATATGGCCTTCCAAATACTGTTTCAATCCCTAACATCACTGAAGAGACATTAATTGTCGAAATCCGGATATGGTGTACAAATTTTAGCACCTCATGCATTTGTCATGTTTGTGGTATACCATCTTGCCGCAAGTTTATTGTTTTCTGTTTGGTATTAATTTAATATAAAGATCCATTTTCTTACATCTTGTGATCAATTTATTTGGCAATCGTCAATAGCAGTCAGCAGGGTTTAAGAACATCAGTTGTTCGACCTGCTAGTCAAATGCGTTTTGTTAAAATATACTTTTTCACTTTTTTGGTCTTTTGGAAAATGTTGTTTGTGCTGTATTTAGACCCCTCTACAATGAAATTTGTTTTACATGCACACGTATAAAAATGCGGTTTTTATTCCAACGCAATCATAGGTTTGAAAGTTTAGGCTTGTTTATATATATATATATGTATATATAAGAAAATTAATAAAAGATAATAACGGTTTCAATTCATCACATTTACTAGCGCTTTCACTGCTTTTACAGATCTTCAGGTAATGTGACTTGTATACAAAACAATTGATTGACGTTAACAATAGTATGACGTTAACAAATACAAGGGAGACTACTAATGTCATTTAAAATTTGAGTAAAGTCTTTAAAATGTTATCTAAGTAAAAAATAAAATATTATTTATCATTTAATCTGGGGTTGAGAATGTTTATGAATAATTCTTCTTTCTTCTTATTTTGATTTAAAAATTCTAAATCGTCTCGTATAAAACTGGGAATTTCACGAAATAAAGGTTTAAGTACAATGCCTATAAAATGGCTTAAATTCTGTGTGACGCTGTTGGGTCCGCCCACAATAGGTCGAAATTTTAAATCATCTGGTCTTAAAAGTTCGATGTATTCACTGTTCTGTTCTGCAGACTAGAATGACTGTTCATAGGCAGCAAACCAACCATGAAGATTTAACAATCATCCGGTCTAACGACCATTTCCATCGTTGTTCTAATGGAGGATTTAAGATATTTCCACTGTATATAGTGAATCGTCAAAATGATTTTCTCCGAAAGAAGAAAGAATTATTCATAAACATTCTCAACCCCTATTTAAATGATAAATAATATTTTATTTTTTACTTAAATAACATTTTAAAGACTTTACTCAAATTTATAAATGTCATTAGTAGTCTCCCTTGCATTTGTTAACGTCATACTATTGTTAACGTCAATCAATTACCTGTAAAAGCAGTGAAAGCGCTAGTAAATGTGATGAATTGAAACCGTTATTATCTTTTATTAATTTTCTTATGTTACCAGCATATGGATTCTACTTAACTTTTCTTTATGTATATATATACAAGTCAAAATTGAAAACAACGTTCATATATATATATATATATATATATATATATATATATATATATACTGGAAATTAAGAAAGCAACAGCCAAATAATTAATCAATTAGAAATCTTTAAGATCCAAACTATTAAACTGAACATCATGGTGACTGCGATCTTGGATTTGAAACATGTTTTGTAAAGTGATATCAAATGTTTTAAAAATTTTAAGATAAAATTTCCGATTATTTTTCTAAGAAATTCACTTGCTTTTAAACATTTTATTTTATTCTAACAGATATATCTAAGGAATAAACTATGATCTTTTGCCAGGGGTAGGAACTTTGCACAAATGAATTCAGTTCAAAGGGTATTAAGGTGGCTCACCCCAATAAGGACCCCCGGTAGAATTTTTTTACTTTCACATATTTTGTAGATTTTTTTATGCTGAATCCAAAAATGCAAAGAAAAAAGGGGGTCACCAGGCTCGTTTTCCCCTCAAATGGAAGCGAAATGTGCTATTTTGACCCTATTTCCAAACGTTTCCACCCTTACAACAATAACGACTACATCAAATTCAAAGACTTTTAGAACCATGTCAGTATGATTATTATGTGAAAAAAACAGTTAAATTTGAAATGTAAACGTTCCCCTTGGTTGTTTTAGACTTTAAAATCCTTTTATTTTCAGATTTATGTCTAAATTTTGCATTTTCTAATTTCAGTTTAAGGCTAAAAATATTGGTTAAATCGATTTTTCGTAAAATTTCTCCGGTAGATTTTTTTTTAAAACGGATATGTCAAAGATATGAACTTTTCGAGCATTTTAAGGTAAAATTAAATTGGGGTCACCAGGCTTTTAAAAAAGTTACGAGCTTTTGTTTAACCCCTCTACCCCATGAGGCCTGATTTCAATGCACTCCATTTATTACTTTCTTGTGGATTTTTATTGATGTCTTTGAATAAAATAATGTTTGTAATTATATCAATGAACGATAGCTGAATATAAATGTGATTAACATTTTACTGTTTGTTATAAAAAATCGAAATTTTGATTATTTTGGTGAAATACGGTAATTTTGTCTGGCGCGAGTTGCTTCCCTCTAATTTGACGCCATAATCGGACAACAGAAATTTCAGGGTCGCCATTGTTGAGCAGCACACTGCACTGATAAATACGACAATGTGCATGAATAACAGACATAGTGGCGAATAGACAACGATGAGGTAGAGTCATTACATAAGAAAACATAGATTTTAATATATTAGACAGCCAAATGTTATCAGTATCACGAAAAATACAAAGTGGGGGGTTATCTCAAAATACTCGCTACTGTTGAAAATCACTGCCAGAGTATTGGAAAAATCTTGGAAGTTCAAAGTCTAGATCAGAGGAACAAGCATTTCAGGGAAAGACTATTATTTTGGAAAAAATACATCAACTAAAAAAGAATACAACATTAGCTTTCACTGATGGCTCCTGCAAAGGAAACCCAGGTCCATGCGGGGCTGGGGCAGCTATTTTAATATCAAACAGCACAGAACATGTGGAGTTAACACAGCCAGTTTCCAATAGAGGATCTATTTTATTAGGGGAATTAGTAGCTATCAAGCTGGTAATAGATTTTCTTATAATTCCAAACAACAGAAAAAATACTGAATCCATCAAAATTTTCTCAGACAGCCAATCAGCAATCGGAATTTTAACTTTAAATTGGAAATCAGATAATTACGGCAAAGCTATTCATGATATTAAAATCGGTATATTGGCACTAAAATCTGAAGGAATCATTGTTTCCATTGAATGGACCCCTGGACACGCTGATATACAAGGTAATGAACTAGCAGACCAACTAGCTAAAAAAGCAGCACAGGAGGCAGAAAAAATACAAAGCATTCCAATATTTACAAAACAAGATATACAAAAAGGAGCAAAAGACAGTGTAATGTTAAAATGGCAAAACCGATGGGACACCAGTGATAAAGGAAGAAGATATTATTCCTTTCAACAAAATGTAAAAAATACAATTCCAAAAGACAAACCTTCAACTGAAATATATCGGATAACTACTAGTTTAAGAACAGGATATTGTAATTTAAACTCTTACAAATCAATGATATGCCCAGCACTCATCGACAAATGCAGCTGTGGACAAATAGAAACAGTTGACCATTATCTGTTGTATTGTGAAAATTATGAGGAGGCTAGAGAGAAACTCCGCTCTGCACTCTACTTCATAACATCAAAACTAACACTTGAATCAGAAGTATTATTAGCAACAACAGAAAATGAAAATTACAAACATCACATAGAAGATATTCAACATTTGTTAGGGGTCTTTATTAAAGATACTGGAAGGTTCACAAAATAGATAGTTAAGGTTTTATAAGGGTTAATTACTTATTCCCCTTTTTTTCTTTTTTTTTTAATTAATTATTTAATTATTTATTTATTTATTTATTTTTCTCTGCAGTGCCACATCATAAATACAAATGTACTAATGAGTTTTATACAATAGTGACATAAAATTACCAGAGTGATCAAAAGTACAGAGAGATTATAGTGTCAAGTTGACACTTCTAAAGACTAAAGGCTGAAATCTTGCATGGGCTAAATTTCTGTTCTATGTATAATCGTTATGGCTGGTATCTTATTGATGTGTTTACTTGACCCTTAACCTGTTAACTCGCAAGTTTTGAACATGTATAGCCTGTTTTGAAAAATATCGGTGTCAAACAGTCAAAGACAAAGTGGAGGGGATGCATGGTCATTTTCAGCATCTACCGTTAGCGTCAAATGAGTCTTGATTTTATATCGTCATTCGTAAAATCTAATTTCATAGCCACGTTAGGGTCAAATGGAGTAAAATATTTATCGTTAACGTCTATAATGACTAGTAAAAGGGTTTACCCCATATAAAGGCATAACTTCCCTCCGAAATGATTCCCACTCCGCATCCCCAACCTCTATTTCTCTTCCCTTTTACTCTAAAATTTTCTCCCCTAACTTCTACTTCTATCCCCCTTGCTCCCAGACAAAAAAATGGCAAAATATATTTCCCAGATTATTCATCCCCCCCTCTTTTCGAATTCTTGTCTTTTGACTTTTCACCCAAAATCATGTTCTCTCCAATTCACGTTCATCCCTTTTACATTCGCACCCTGAGTCTGTTTGTACCCTTCCTTTAATCTAAATCATGTAAATCATGCTTTTGTTAGTATAGTTCTATAACCTATAACACAATAAAATAAAGATATATTAAATTTATTTTTATTGTTTAAAAATAAAGTGACTCGCATGAGATCAAAGGGTTTTTGTATTAGATTTACTTCTACCAAATTAGTTACTTTTATTTTCACTTCAGACCAGACTTACTAACGGACATGCATATAATACCCCCTTTTCTCGCTTCTTGATCCCTCATTCCCATGTTCCCTTACCCCTGTCCACCCGCTCATGGGGTTCGATTGTTTCGTTTGTTTTTTTGAGAATATGAATGGCCTAATTTGTAAACATTTTATTGATGGATTTGTGTTGATCACAATTTGTCTCTCTTTGGTATAAAAAATTTCATAACGTTTAGTATCAGGTTTAAACATACCATGCATACACGTAGGGCTTATCTTGTTTACCAAATAACACATACATTTGAGTTGAAAAATTCATTATTGTTTTGTGCTTAGTATTTTTAAATACAAAATTTGTGTATCCCATATTCCAAACAAGGTACAAGACACCTCAGCATGATTTGGTTGACGAGGAGTACAAATGTAGCTCCGCTGCATTTCAGAATTTTTAGGCAGAGAAATAACTTGTCCCTGGCAGCGAAACAGCATGCCCCGAAAAGTCTGTATATAACATATAAAAACAAAATCACTATTTACACTTGCTGGGCATGTACTTTTATTTTGTTTGCTCATTATTGTTGCCACAAATTCTTCATTTTTTTACGCCGTAGCGGAGGGGGTATTAAGTTTTACCCTTGTCTGTCTACGTACGTCCCAAAATTGGTTTCCGCTCGCTAACTTCAGTTTGCCTCAACCAAATGTTATGAAACTTATACAAAATGCTTATTACCAACAAACACAGATCAAATTTGATTTTTTTTTCATTTTGGTGGTGTCACTTTTACTGTTCTAGAATTATGCCCCTTTACAAATGGAAAAATTGCTGATTTTTTTTATTTCCATTCTCTAACTTTAGTTTACCTCATCCAAATGTTATGAAACTTATACACATTACTTATTACAACAAAACTCAGATCAAGTAAAAAGTTGGGTAGTGTCACTCTTACCGTTGTTTAGTTATGTTCCTTTATAACTTTATATGCAAGCGGGGGCATCATCTGTGTCCCATGTACACATTCCCCATTTTATATTTAAAATATGAATTAGATTGTGCTTTTAAATGTCAATCATGGTTGATTTTCTGACAGAATTATTCTGACATTTAATTTCAGGCTTCAAGTACATGTAAGAGGAAGGAGTGATTTGTTGTGAAAGATCCTGGAATGTTCAACTTTACTTGGAAACTATTGGCAGTGTACTGATAGAATTTACAGGAGAAGCCAGTATCCTCTTGTCTTGCAATTGGGAACTATATGTAAAGTGCTGAAACTTAAGAACAACCAACATTAGAAGCCAAGATCAACAATACTTGGAACTACATGTATAATCAAAGTACTGTCAGAATCCATATATGAGAGAACCCAAGATCATCTACACTTGGTGTCTATTTGCAATGTGTTGTCAGAATCCACTTAGGAAGCCAAGATCGATTATAATTTGGAACTATAAGCTTTAGTGCTGTCAAAATCCATAAAAAAAAGTCCAAGATCAAAAGGACCTACTTTACCTACCTGTCCCAATGATGAATACAGATTATTGAGTCTTATAAAAAAACACTGAAGATTAATATTGATATAAAAATAATGAAAATATAGAGCTGATCAGATAATAATTGTACATGTACAAATGTAAATGATGTCTACATGTCAACAATTACTAGTATATTGAAATTAACAATGCTAATAAATGTTTTATAAATTTGATCTCATAGACATTTGATGAATAAAAATAAAATAATGTTTTAAAAAATGAATTTTAATAGAGCTGAATTAATTTTTATGCCCCCGCCGTAGCGGAGGGGGCATTAAGTTTTACCCTTGTCTGTCTGTACGTACGTCCGTCCGTATGTCCCAAAATTGGTTTCCGTTCTCTAACTTGAGTTTGCCTCAACCAAATATTATGAAACTTATACACAATGCTTATTACCACAAAACACAGATCAAGTTTGAATTTTGGTAGCGTCACTTTAACTGTTCTAGAGTTATGCCCCTTTATAAATGGAAAAATTGCAAAATATTTAGTTTCCGTTCTCTAACTTAAGTTTTGCCTCAACCAAATGTTATGAAACTTATACACAATGCTTATTATCATAAAACACAGATCAAGTTTGAATTTTGGTGGCGTCACTTTAATTTTTTTTGCTGTCTGTAGTGAATTTTGCTGCAAACACAAGTCATGATATGCAAACTGCAATATATGCAGTTGTCTTTAATACAGAAGGTAGCTATGAGATTTGTAAATTTTGGAAAACATAATACCAAGTGGCAGTTGTGGTAAATGCACATGTCTTTGCCTCATCTTTTACCTCACCAACCCCTGACCTAAATTGTAACTTGAATTATTTTACATCATTTGGCATTTGTTTTCCATCCATATGCTATTCAGTTTCTATTTCAAAAGTTATATTTTCTGGATAAAAGGAGAAATAAAATACAGTTTTGTTCAATGAGACAGCAACCAAACAAAAAAACAAAAGAATTATATATTGTCTGGGAAAACTTGTGTCTCACTATTAACTGACAACATTTTTACCTACTGTAAATTCAGAAATTATTGCATGCATTTATTATTGCGATTTTTATATGACCGCAAAAAAAATTTTGTGGTCGTATATTGGTATGACGTTGGCGTCGTCGTTGTCGTCGTCCGAAGATGCATTAGTTTTCGCACTCTAACTTTAGTTTAAGTGAATGGATCTCTATGAAATTTTACCATAAGGTTCAATACCACAAAAGGAAGGTGGGGATTGATTTTGGGGGTTATGGTACCAACAGTTAAGGAATTAGGGGCCAAAAATAAGCATTTTCTAGTTTCCAGACAATAACTGTGGAACGGTGTATGGATCTCTCGAGCTCTGAAATTATACTACAAGTTTCCATACCACAAAGGGATGGTTAGGATTTGCTTTGGGGGGTTATGGCTCAAACCGTTTAAGAATTAGGGGCAAAAAAGGGGGAAAAACAAGGTTTTCCTGGTTAATGGACAAATACTTTAGTACAAAACATAATTTAAAGCAGTGTAAGGGAGATAAATCAAATACATCATTGAAATTATCTCCCTTACACTGCTTTTAAATTATGTATAAAGTAATGGTTAATGAACAATTAAGATAATTTAAAACAGTGTAAGGGAGGTAATCCAAATGCAACGTTTTGGTTACTTCCCTTACACTGCTTTTAAATTGTGTTTAAAGAAATGCAAATTTATAAAGGAAGACCAGTAAAAATATCTGCAAATGTAGCATCTTTTTTTTTACAAAAAAATCCATATGAAAGATTTGACACTATATTTTAAATTCTATTATAAAATAGATTAAGTTAGCACTATGGTAAATTTAAATGGGTAATTATGGTTGCAAACTCCATTGGAAATTTGAATTGAGATTATGACCATATCTTGAGGGAAAGAATTTTTTGGGGGAAAAGGTGGAGGGGGAGGGGTAAAAAGAAATTGTGGGGGGTCAATTTTTTCTCATTTCAGATTTCAGAAATTAAAAATAATTATTCTTCAAATATTATTTTTTTTTCAAATTTCAAATATTGAAAAATTTCAAGAAGTAATCTTTAATTGCACAGTATGGCGCAATAGATTTGTAAAATCGTTGACCACATTTATTTATTTGTTATGCCGAATCTAACCATGTATTTAGATTTTTAATTTTGGGTCCAGTTTTCAAATTGGTCTACATTAAGGACCAAAGGGTCCAAAATGAAACTTAGTTTGATTTTAACAAAAATTGAATTCTTGGGGTACTTTGATATGCTGAATCTAAACATGTGTTTAGATTTTTGATTATGGGACCAGTTTTCAAGTTTGTCCAAGCTGGGGTCCAAAATTAAACTTTGTTTGATTTCAACAAAAATTGAATATATGGGGTTCTTTGATATGCTGAATCTAACCATGTATTTTGATTTTGGACATTGGACCATAATAGGTAAATTAAAAAAATTAAGTTCTTAGACCACATTCTTTCTGTGTCTGAAACCTATGCTGTGTCAAATATTTAATCACAATCCAAATTCAGAGCTGTATCAAGCTTGAATGTTGTGTCCATACTTGCCCCAACTGTTCAGGGTTCGACCTCTGCGGTCGTATCAAACTGCGCCCAGCGAAGCATTTTATTGACGAATGGACTCAATTGCGAGTTTAAAAAAAATCTGCCTAAAGATCTATAATTCAGTTTTCAGAATGCAAGTTCTTATTATTGCTATATTCACCCTGTTGCATTATTTGCATTAATAAAAACCTCACAATAATTTCTAAATTTACAGCATCACAATGATCCAGATTAATATTGTTTTGTAAATTTAGATATGCACTCAAATTGATATAGATTGCTACAAAGATCTCAACCTCATTTCATGGATCAGTGATCAAGGTTAAAGTTACCTGATTAGGGTTGTTTATCAGATACTGTTAGCAATAGGTCATTTTTAAATGTCATGTTTTTGTGTTTTTGTCTGTTTTTTCTAATACTAAAAGTACATGTAGATAAACTATATGTATACAATGATTCACAAATGTAAGGAGTACATGTCTGTCTGGCAGTTGTTATTGACCTCATTTGCAAGGTTCATTGGTCAATGGTAAGTCCTCTTTTAACATGCTACATTGTGTAATCAATAGGTTATTATATTTGGTGTATGGTATGATTATTAAATGTATATATTGAAATATTAAGTAAAAAGATGTGATATGATTGTAAATAAGACACTCCACAAGAGACCAAATAACACAGAAATAAACAACTAAATGTCACCATACGACCTTCGACAATGAGTAAAACCTATACTGCATAGTTGGGTATAAAAGGCCTCCAAATGACAAATGTACAATTTAAAAAATTCAAATGAGAAAACTAGCGGCATGATTTATGTACAAATGATGAATGAAAAACAAATATGCCTGTCTTGCAGGGTCTATCTGAACTTAACCTCATGTTCATGGTTTTTGTCGAGCCTGCGACTTTTGTCGCAGAAAGCTCGACATAGGGATAGTGAACCGGCGGCGGCGTTAGCTAACTTCTTAAAAGCTTTATATTTTAGAAGGTGGAAGATCTGGATGCTTCATACTTTGTATATGGATGCCTCATGTTACGAAGTTTCCTTCAGACGTCACATGTCCAATGTCCTTGACCTCATTTTCATGGTTCAGTGACTACTTGAAAAAAAAAGTTAAGATTTTTTATAATGTTAAATTCTCTCTTATTATAAGTAATAGGATAACTATATTTGGTATGTGCGTACCTTGCAAGGTCCTCATGCCTGTCAGACAGTTTTCACTTGACCTCGACCTCATTTCATGGATCTGTGAACAAGGTTAAGTTTTGGTGGTCAAGTCCATATCTCAGATACTATAAGCAATAGGTGTAGTATATTCGGTGTATGGAAGGACTGTAAGGTGTACATGTCCAACTGGCAGGTGTCATCTGACCTTGAACTCATTTTCATGGTTATGTGGTTATAGTTAAGTTTTTGTGTTTTGGTCTGTTTTTCTTATACTGTATGCAATAGGTCTACTATATTTGGTGTATGGAATGATTGTAAGGTGTACATGTCTAGCTGGCAGGTGTCATCTGACGTTGACCCCATTTTCATGGTTCAGTGGTCAAAGTTAAGTTTTTGAGTTTTGGTCTTTTTTTCTAATACTATATGCAATAGTTCAACTATATTTGGTGTATGGAAATATTTTATGATCTATATGTCAGTCACGCAGGTTTTATTTCACCTTGACCTCATTTTCATGGTTCATTGGTCAATGTTTAGTTTACTTGGTTAATGTTAAGTTTATGTGACAGTTGTAATAAAGCTTTATATTTAGGACTATCAACATAATATCAATGATTAGTAAAGAAGGCGAGACATTTCAGCGTGTGCACTTTTGTGTCTGTTACTGGCATACTATATATATATGTTTCAAAATATTTGGTTGATGGGGTAATTGTAACAGAGGCGGATTTAGGGGGAGGGACCATTTGTTGATTATATAGGGAATCATTGAAGCGTGACTGGAGCAAGCCTCTCTTAGGCAGTCCCCCCTACCCCTTTTATGAAAAATTCCCGACTTGGTCAAACCAAATATTTTACGCTGATATTTCCTCTTTTTTTAAATGCGAACTATGTTGGCATATTGAAAGATACAACAGAAAATACAAAATTAACAAATATCGAAATAAGTAAATGGAAAATATCATAAATACAAAACATTGGCCCCGAGGTCTCATGTTATAGGACTAGAGTTCCAAAAACCATAGAATCATGATACGAGAAAATTTGTTAGATATATTTTTCGTGCCCATTATTTGATAAAGTATATAAATCTTTAAATAAAAATGTTATGTGTAACTGTCAAGTATTTAGTCTTTGTTTGAAAATTGTAATGTCCAAAATTTTTTTGGGAAAAATAAAAAATACTTAGCTATTATCAAAACTTTGCAGTGTTAAAATATTTCACATACTCCGGAATTGTTATGTTCAAAAATTTTTGGCAAATAAAAAATACGTAACTATTATCAAAATTTTGCAGTGGGAAAATATTTCACTTACTCCAGAATGAGATCCCACCAATACTTGGAAATGAAGATATTTCAAGTAAAAAAGAAATTTATGACAGTAACAAAATGTTATAATACGCCAAACGGATAAAACGGTTAAAAGCTCATTAGAGCTTATGTTGACTCTATTTGTATACTTTGCCGACTCTAAAAAACGCTTATTTTTTATTATTATTTATTTATTTATTATTTATAGCGTGCAGATGAACCCCGATGCTTTTATACTATAATAGCATACTATATGGGTTTTACTTGTTTTTGAAAGCCCATAGGCGAATCCATAGGTCCTAACGGCCCGCTCCCCCCCTTTTGTTGGAAAAATTTGGTTGATTATATAGGGAATCACTGAAGCATGACTGGAGCGGCCCCCCTTAGGTCAGTCAGTGGGCCCCCTTACAAAAAGTGTTGGATCCGCCAATGAAGCCGTAAGGTGGCATGCAGTTGTTTACATCGATCGCTATCCTTTGTTTACGGTCACGGTAAAACGTTGAGTCATTGGCAAAATATTTTCATATATATATATATAAACAAGTCTAAATTGAAAACAACGTTCAAACCTATGATTGCGTTGGATAAAAACCGCAATTTTTATACGTGTGCATGCAAAACAAATTTCTTTATAGAGGGGTCTAAATACAGCACAAACAACATTTTCCAAAAGACCAAAAAAGTGAAAAAGTATATTTTAACAAAACGCATTTGACTAGCAGGTCGAACAACAAATGTTCTTAAATATATATATATATACTAATACATCTAAAAGACATCTTTTGATATATTCAACCAGTATTTAAATGAAAATAGGGTGCGAACGGATCTAAGGGGCGAACGTGTAGGTGAGTTTTGGAGCGAACGCACCAGATACCGTCGGCGTCGTACATGTCAATATTTATATTTTCTTTTTTTCAATGTTATGCTTTAATATATCATGTATAATTCTGTCCTTTTTATGTGAAATGAACAAACCACTCTGTAGTTCTGACCGTACGTATTTCATGTTTTGTAGAACGTTTTGCATGGTTTGTTGACATCGGGAAAGGGTGCTTTCATACACGCCCGCGTTCCAATGTCGTCAAAACTATTTTTGAGAAAACCCCTCAAAGCGACCGTTTCCAAGGAGCTCGTCGTTAGAAACATGCGTTAAAATATGCGCACTGTTAAAGGGCCGAGCCACCTTAATTGAAGCAGACCTTACTGTAATTCAACCAATTGTTGCATTATTCAAGGTAGGACAAGAAAAGAACTCTTTTTGTCATATTATGAAAGCTAATGACTTAAGAAAAGTTACCCCACAAAGTTATCAATTTCGATAGTATATTTTTTGTTGCTTTGTTCATCAAAAACTGATTTTCCAATATATTTAATACTGAGGACTCATTCATTTTCAATGATTTCTATTTTCCTAAATTGGGACAAAAATGCCAATTTCAGGGTACTTAAGGTGGTACCCAACACCTTGACTAATATTAATTTGGCTCGTTTAATTTTCATAAAATTTTGACAAAATGTTTACTTTGACCCTTTGACAAAAATATAAAAATTTCAAAAAATTTGAACCAACCACTTTATCAGAAAAATTTCATTGGTTATATAGCAGTTTGACAAACACTAATTTTGATCATTGAGAAGCTTAATATTTCCTTAACAATACAACGTAATTAAAACATTTAGCTGATTTTTACAAAGTTATCTCCCTGTAGTGTTAGGTACCACCTTAAGAGCATACCATACAGTTACAGGGGAGGTAATGATGCTATTTTTCTGGATGTCAAACTGTGACATATTGGTAGAAGATGTATTTTTCTACTGATTTTAATCATTAGCTTGAAAACAAGTATACTACCACCTCTGTTTTTTAAAATGGCATATGGCTTATTTATGAGTGAAGATTATGTGTACCAATTTTTATGAACAAATTTATAGCATACTTATGTAAAGAAGATATTCCAAATGTTATTAAAACAAACTGTTGATACAGAGATATGTCTATAGATGTAAGAAGATGTGGTATGAGTGCCATATACACTAACTCTCTTTCTGAAAAATTTGAGAAAAATCCAAAATTTGTAATTGAAAGTTTTTGTGTTTAATCACCAAAAAAAGGTCCAAATATGGCTTTAAACATGTTTACATATGGCAAATTTAATTGATAAAAACTTACTTTAAGTAATGTTTTCAGGAGCATGGTCTGCATTCTTGTATCTACTGCTTCTCTGGAAATAAACATTAATATCCAATATACATCCTGCAGTCTAGTTACAATATTTTAAGCAAAATAAACTCAGAAAATAATTTTCAACCTTAAGAAATGATAAATCAATAATGCTTAATTCTAATTGGCCTATTTATGTACCAACCAAAATAGTCCCATTCTACATCGTTTGCTGAAATACTTTTTTCACAGTTGCCACTTTAAAAATATCAGAATTTTTTAATCAATTCAGAATGAAACCACAGATAGTCACATTCAGTACTCCATAGTCAGTGCTAATGTACTGACATAATTTATCTAACATTCAATAATCATCTTTATTAAGTAGTCACTATTAGTTAAAAGGGAGTAATTAAAGATGACTGGTGCCACCTAGATTTTGCACCTAAGATAATAGGTAGAAGTAAATTTATTTTCTGCTGCCCTGGTAATTAGAAATCAAAATTGAAATAGTGAGAAATGAGTGTTGGCCATTGGTGTAGAAATAGCAAGAAATTTGGAGGAAACTCTATGTGACGAGCAACATTGTCTGTGCCAAATTAAGCAAGGGGTGTTCTTCATTCATACTATTTCGAAAATTACAAAACCATTGATTACCCCAAAAAAATGCCATTTTTCTATCAATAAGCTGCGGTACCATATATGTTTTGCAGTTTTATTTACACCCAAAGGTGTTGATAATTCAGAATTTGACATTTTTATCAACAGATCTTTTATAATAAAAATGCAGGACCCAAAAATGCTACCATTGTCGCCTAAGTAAATAATTACATCATTTCAACCTATATGTATTTTTCTCAAACATATTCTCCTAAACACGTGGATCAATGTATAAAAGATATAAGGACGACAATAGACTAGTTTCATGTTACAGACTTTTGACTCCAGAATTTATATTTTGTGACAGGTTACTTACTGTCATAGGGCATCCTGGTACTTGGTCAAATGAGAACTTAAAGAAATAAAATAATGCTTACCATCGGTACAGTTTTTGGGGAAAATTAACTGTTATATGTTTTCTATACACAACAAAGTCATCGGAAAACAGCTTTCAGATGACCAATGACAAGACTGACAAGCCTTGGGACGGACAACAAATGACAAGACTTGGGACAGATGAACACTGACAAGACTGACAAGCCTTGGGACAGACAACCAATGACAAGCTTGGGACAGATGACCACTGACAAGACTGACAAGCCTTGGGACAGACAACCAATGACAAGACTTGGGACAGATGACCACTGACAAGACTGACAAGCCTTGGGACAGACAACCAATGACAAGACTAGGGACAGATGACCACTGACAAGACTGACAAGCCTTGGGACAGACAACCAATGACAAGACTTGGGACAGATGACCACTGACAAGACTGACAAGCCTTGGGACAGACAACCAATAAAAAGACTTGGAACAGATGACCACTGACAAGACTGACAAGCCTTGGAACAGACAACCAATGACAAGACTTGGGACAGATGATCACTGACAAGACTGACAAGCCTTGGGACAGATGACCACTGACAAGACTGACAAGCCTTGGGACAGACAACCAATGACAAGACTTGGGACAGGTGACCACTGACAAGACTGACAAGCCTTGGGACAGACAACCAATGACAAGACTTGGGACAGATGACCACTGACAAGACTGACGTGCCTTGGGACAGACAACCGATGACAAGACTTGGGAATGACAACCAATGACAAGACTTGGGACAGATGACCACTGACAAGACTGACAAGCCTTGGGACAGACAACCAATGAGAAGACTTGGGACAGATGACCACTGACAAGACTGACAAGCCTTGGGACAGACAACCACTGACAAGACTTGGGACAAATGACCACTGACAAGACTGACAAGCCTTTGGACAGACAACCAATGACAAGACTCGGGACAGATGACCACTGACAAGACTGGCAAGTCTTGGGACAGACAACCAATGACAAGACTTGGGACAGACAACCAATGACAAGACTTGGGACAGATGACCACTGACAAGACTGACAAGCCTTGGGACAGACAACCAATGACAAGACTCGGGACAGATGACCACTGACAAGACTGACAAGCCTTGGGACAGACAACCAATGACAAGACTTGGGACAGATGACCACTGACAAGACAGATAAGCCTTGGGATAGACAACCACTGACAAGACTTGGGACAGATGACCACTGACAAAACTTTGGACAGACAAATAAATTGCTGCAAGACGACCACTGACAAAACAATGGACAGACAAATATTTTGATGCAAAACAACCACTGACAAAACTTGGGACAGACAAATATTTTGCTGCAAGATAACCACTGAAAAAACTTGGGACAGACACAAGACATGTGCAAGACAATCACTGACAAGAACATAGGACAGACAACTACTGACAAGAACATAGGACAGACAACTACTGACAAAACATGGGACAGACAAATATTTTGCTACAAGACAACCACTGACAAGACATGTGCAAGACAACCACTGACAAGACTTGTGCAAAACAACCACTGACAAGACATGTGCAAGACAACCACTGACAAGACTTGTGCAAGACAACCACTGACAAGACATGTGCAAGACAACCACTGACAAGACATGTGCAAGACAACCACTGACAAGACTTGTGCAAGACAACCACTGACAAGACATGTGCAAGACAACCACTGACAAGACTTGTGCAAGACAACCACTGACAAGACATAGGACAGACAACCACTGACAAGACTTGTGCAAGACAACCACTGACAAGACATGTGCAAGACAACCACTGACAAGACTTGTGCAAGACAACCACTGACAAGACATAGGACAGACAACCACTGACAAGACATGTGCAAGACAACCACTAACAAGACTTGTGCAAGACAACCACTGACAAGACTTGTGCAAGACAACCACTGACAAGACTTGTGCAAGACAACCACTGACAAGACATGTGCAAGACAACCACTGACAAGACTTGTGCAAGACAACCACTGACAAGACATGTGCAAGACAACCACTGACAAGACATGTGCAAGACAACCACTGACAAGACTTGTGCAAGACAACCACTGACAAGACATAGGACAGACAACCACTGACAAGACTTGTGCAAGACAACCACTGAAAAGACATGTGCAAGACAACCACTGACAAGACATAGGACAGACAACCACTGACAAGACATGTGCAAGACAACCACTGACAAGACATGTGCAAGACAACCACTGACAAGACATGTGCAAGACAACCACTGACAAGACTTGTGCAAGACAACCACTGACAAGACTTGTGCAAGACAACCACTGACAAGACATAGGACAGACAACCACTGACAAGACATGTGCAAGACAATCACTGACAAGAACATAGGACAGACAACTACTGACAAGAACATAGGACAGACAACTACTGACAAAACATGGGACAGACAAATATTTTGCTACAAGACAACCACTGACAAGACATGTGCAAGACAACCACTGACAAGACTTGTGCAAAACAACCACTGACAAGACATGTGCAAGACAACCACTGACAAGACTTGTGCAAGACAACCACTGACAAGACATGTGCAAGACAACCACTGACAAGACATGTGCAAGACAACCACTGACAAGACTTGTGCAAGACAACCACTGACAAGACATGTGCAAGACAACCAATGACAAGACTTGTGCAAGACAACCACTGACAAGACATAGGACAGACAACCACTGACAAGACTTGTGCAAGACAACCACTGACAAGACATGTGCAAGACAACCACTGACAAGACTTGTGCAAGACAACCACTGACAAGACATAGGACAGACAACCACTGACAAGACATGTGCAAGACAACCACTAACAAGACTTGTGCAAGACAACCACTGACAAGACTTGTGCAAGACAACCACTGACAAGACTTGTGCAAGACAACCACTGACAAGACATGTGCAAGACAACCACTGACAAGACTTGTGCAAGACAACCACTGACAAGACATGTGCAAGACAACCACTGACAAGACATGTGCAAGACAACCACTGACAAGACTTGTGCAAGACAACCACTGACAAGACATAGGACAGACAACCACTGACAAGACTTGTGCAAGACAACCACTGAAAAGACATGTGCAAGACAACCACTGACAAGACATAGGACAGACAACCACTGACAAGACATGTGCAAGACAACCACTGACAAGACATGTGCAAGACAACCACTGACAAGACATGTGCAAGACAACCACTGACAAGACTTGTGCAAGACAACCACTGACAAGACTTGTGCAAGACAACCACTGACAAGACATAGGACAGACAACCACTGACAAGACATGTGCAAGACAACCACTGACAAGACTTGTGCAAGACAACCACTGACAAGACATAGGACAGACAACCACTGACAAAACTTGGGACAGACAAATATTTTGCTGCA
Source organism: Mytilus californianus (assembly GCF_021869535.1). NCBI lineage: Eukaryota > Metazoa > Mollusca > Bivalvia > Mytilida > Mytilidae > Mytilus > Mytilus californianus. Next base: position 141,990,090 of record NW_026262581.1, on the reverse strand, counting down.
AGACAACCACTGACAAGACTTGGGACACACAAATACTGTGCTGCAAAACAACCACTGACAAGACTTGTGCAAGACAACCACTGACAAGACATAGGACAGACAACCACTGACAAAACTTGGGACAGACAAATATTTTGCTGCAAGACAACCACTGACAAGACATAGGACAGACAACCACTGACAAGACTTGTGCAAGACAACCACTGACAAGACTTGGGACAGACAAATATTTTGCTTTAAGACAATCACTGACAAGACTTTGGACAGACAAATATTTTTGACAATTTCAAAGCGCATCTTTAATTGAAAAGATATTTTCTATGAAATTATAAAACAGTTGGGGACTATTATTAATGCTAGGGACCATTTTCCCTAATTGTGGAGTGCTTAAAATTTATTGAATATAAATTGAAGGATTATTGGTACGAACATTTACCCGAATTATGGAGTGAACTATAGAAAACTTATTGATTATAAGCACTGGCTATGTAGGTATGGACTTTACCCTAATTCTTCTGAGGAGAACTGTGGAAACTTTCCCATTATAAACATCATAATTTCTATCTTCTGGTAGTCAGGAAGATTCTTTGCAAATTCCCCTGTAAAAAAAAGAATATGTAATCTACATATACCATAATACAAATGGCAGTTTAATCTTTGTATCTTTTTTAAAATCAGACCATTAGTAATTAACTTTATTTCAGAGAAATGTGTCTTTACAATTATAAAACTGTAAAAACAAACAAGAGGCACACTTGAGGCTGTATCACGTATTTGTGTAGCCTGGGGTCCTGGCTAATCTTGTCAGTATAGCCAGGCGTGTATCAATGTCCTGCCTGTCAATGATTGGTTAATACTAATTTTGTCGCGCAATGTTTGTTTTACATCTGTATCCAATCAATTTTTGTTTAACATCAATTAGTAAAAATTAGACTGTATTTATTTTTCTTTATGAATTGATGTACAGTGTTATCATATCTAATTATTTGTATGATGATAATTAGTAAGCAGAAAAGGGTTAACTCTTATCAGCAATCAACTGGTGAGAAAGTTAAAAGTTTAAGATTTCACATGACCAAGGTGTGAATTGGATTTCACTTTTACGACCTAATTTACATGTACCCATGTATCTCAAAGGGCAAAATATATATGGAAAAAACCATAAAAAGTAAAGGCCAACAAAAATTGCAGTTATTTTTTTTGGGGGGTTACATTTCAAATGATGTGTACATGTGCGAAGATACACCATCGTACATCTATTTTAAATTATAATTACATTAGACAATTACAATATTTATTAAGTTTGATTTTTTTTATTATAAAGAGTTGTTTCGTTGACTCTTACGCCATATAATCCTTCCTGATAAAATATATATTAAATGTACAACATTTTTCAAAGTTTCTTTTGATTACACATACTAGTATTTATTTATACTGTTTAATATATATTTATTTTATTATATTACTGACAATGGGGACTCGTCAATCTGAGAGCAAAATTTATTGAATCAGAAGCAATGTTTCTTAATCATTGGTTTGAAATCGCTGGTTTACATCAAACATCAAAATTTATGCAAATATTTATTCAGCCTCACTTTAGATTCAGAGTCAACTGGCACTGAATCAATCACGTGGTATTTGTTCCCCACCTGGCCCTTGCGACGCGCAGCTAGATTGGGCCGGGATGCCAGGCTAGTACTTGTGAAAAAAATCACCCATTTGCTTATTAAGACTTTTATATGCACATAATGCAGTTTTGCTACTCTTGTTTGGCTGATCATGTTTGCAATTCACAAGTTCGACCAAGCTCTTATAGTTTTTTTAGATAACAGTAAAAACTGCAAAACGCAACAAAAATCAATATATTAGGAGCAACAACTTTCAGATTAAATAGATCTTGTCATGCTGATCATCTATTTGCAGTTAACATTTTTAACCTAAATACTACAGTTTTCACAATAACAGCCAAAAAATGAATAAACTAGATATTTCAGGGGCAATAACTCCATAAAGTTGCTTTCTAATGGCACTCAGTATAGATTGTCATATAACCTATAGTATTGTAGGTGTTGCTTTTCTATCAGCACTCAGTATATATTGTCCATATTACCTATAGTATCGTAGGTGTTGCTTTTCTATTAGCACTCAGTATATAGTGTTATATTACCTATAGCATGTATAGTATTGTAGGTGTTGCTTTTCTATCAGCACTCAGTATATATTGTCATATTACCTATTGTATTGTAGTTGTTGCTTTCTATGAGCACTCAGTATATAGTGTTATATTACCTATAGTATTGTAGGTGTTGCTTTTCTATCAGCACTCAGTATATATTGTCATATTACCTATTGTATTGTAGTTGTTGCTTTCTATGAGCACTCAGTATATAGTGTTATATTACCTATAGTATTGTAGGTGTTGCTTTTCTATTAGCACTCAGTATATATTGTTATAGTACCTATAGTATTGAAGGTGTTGCTTTTCTATTAGCACTTAGTATATATTGTCCATATTACCTATAGTATTGTAGGTGTTGCTTTTCAATGAGCACTCAGTATATATTGTCATATTACCTATTGTATTGTAGGTGTTGCTTTTCTATTAGCACTTAGTATATATTGTCCATATTACCTATTGTATTGTAGGTGTTGCTTTTCTATTAGCACTCAGTATATATTGTCATATTACCTATAGTATTGTAAGTGTTGCTTTCTATGAGCACTCAGTATATATTGTTATATTACCTATAGTATTGTAAGTGTTGCTTTCTATGAGCACTCAGTATATATTGTCATATTACCTATAGTATTGTAGGTGATGCTTTCTTTTAGCACTCAGTATATAGTGTTACATTACCTATAGTATTGTATGTGTTGTTTTTCTATCAGCACTCAGTATATATTGTCATATTACCTATAGTATTGAAGGTGTTGCTTTCTATTTAAAGTACTCAGTATATATTGTCATATTACCTATAGTATTGTAGGTGATGCTTTTCTATCAGCACTCAGTATATATTGTCATATTACCTATTGTATTGTAGTTGTTGCTTTCTATTAGCACTTAGTATATATTGTCCATATTACCTATAGTATAGTATGTGTTGTTTTTCTCACAGCACTCAGTATATAGTGTTATATTACCTATAGCATGTATAGTATTGTAGGTGTTGCTTTTCTATCAGCACTCAGTATATATTGTCCATATTACCTATAGTATAGTATGTGTTGTTTTTCTCACAGCACTCAGTATATAGTGTTATATTACTTCACTACAAACCAGTAAAAGTCTGAAATGGCCTATATCTGTACTCGACTGTACTGATTTTTACTCGACCAGTCTGAATTGGTCTGAATTTTACTCGACATTACTCGACCCCAGTCTTAACCATACTCGACTGTACTGATTTGTACTTGACCCTTTTCTTTGCCATTGAAAATAGTCTGAACTATTACTCGACCAGTCTGAAACAGTCTTAACCCATTCTCGACCTGTACTCGACCTTTTTTTTTTCAGTCTTAACCATACTCGACCAAAGGTCTGAACAATACTCGACCAGTCTGAACCATACTTAACCAAATAACCTTTACTTTTTCTAAATTTTAACTGTTAAAATAAATTTCTTTTTAACTGACATGACAACAGCCACAATAAAATAAAGATATATTATAAAAACAGATTTTTACATTCTTACATGATTCTCAGATTTATCGAATAGAGATAGTTAAATCAAATTATCTTATATAATAATTTAATTATATTAATTTTAAAGTTTTAGAGTTTTGTTAAAAAAAGATTTTTTTTACCTAAAAACCACACCTAAACTGAGGGTAATTAAACCTTATTAAGGTGCTTCTTGTTTTGGCATGTTTTTTTTTTTTAAATTATCCTAAATTCCTAAATAAAAACTACATAGGTTGCATGGTTACATACAAAAAATGTACAATAGTTATATAATTATCTTTTTAATGAGGTAACAACAGCCAACAAAATCACTGAAATTGTTTAACCTTATTTTAGAAATATATCTATTATTATAATTTGGGATATATTATATACAATATATATCAAAAAGGGATAAAAATTAAAGAAATTAATAAAATTGTTCTTCTGATTAGTGGTGAAGTATAAAGTAATACCTCCTGCTTGGGGCAAACTCATGAAAAAGATCACACCTGGTCAGAGAGTATTAAGTTCTAAATAACATTCATTCAAAATTGCAACATCCTGTGAAACTTAAATCGCAAGGCCTTTTGAATTCACTAGATAAAGTTTAAGAAAAATAGGGCTTTCTTTTTACCAGTAAAACACACATGTACTGAGGTAATTAAACCTTATTAAAGTGCTTGCTTCTTGTATGCCATGTCTTTAATTTTGACAAAAATTATGTAAATTTAATTGAAATAAATTTTTCACTGTAACTTTGGAACGCATTTCCCTTTTTAAAAGTTTATCACAGGATTACTATGGATTTTCTATTATCATGATTCTTGGTTTAACAAAACAAAGGTGTCAATTTTTAAATTTATTAAGTTGCTTTATATGCTATTTTATATATATTTCAATAAAAAAAATGTTCACTGCATTATTAACTAAACTCAAATGACACCATAAATCTATACGAGGCTTAAGTTAATGGTGAAAATTGTCCAGTAACCATAAAATATATCTGAAACATTCAAAAAATTTTAAATAACATTTAAAATAATAGTCAATTCAGTTTTGAGATTATTTGATCAGCTTGTTTTATTTTTATTTTAAAGGTGATATATACCCGGTATGTATGTATATAAGTGTTGATGAATATGGTGATGAAGTTATATTTTGTTTATTGTGAGATTTTGGTTTCAATGCTATATTGAATACATTTTTAATTTCAAATTGTTGTTCAAATTTCTAGCCAAGGGAAATAGCTGTTGTTAAAAACAGTTCCTAAATTGATGAAATACAATAGATAGATACAAAAAATAGGTCTAGGTTGGTTAAGACTTGGTCGAGTATGGTTCAGACTAGGTCGAGTATGGTTCAGACTAGGTCGAGCATGGTTCAGACGCATATAAAATGGTTAAGTACTGGTCGAGTAAGGGTCGAGTACAAGTTCAGACTGTTAAGTATGGTTCAGACTACAGTCGAGTATTATCAAGTAAATTTCAGACCAGTTCAGACTGGTCGAGTAATAATCAGTACAGTCGAGTACAGATATAGGCCATTTCAGACTTTTACTGGTTTGTAGTGCTTATAGTCAGCACTCAGTATATAGTGTTATATTACCTATAGTATTGTAGGTGTTGCTTTTCTATCAGCACTCAGTATATATTGTCATATTACCTATAGTATTGTAGGTGTTGCTTTTCTATTAGCACTCAGTATATATTGGCATATTACCTATAGTATTGTAGGTGTTGCTTTTCTATCAGCACTCAGTATATATTGTCATATTACCTTTAGTATTGTAGGTGTTACTTTTCTATCAGCACTTAGTATATATAGTCCATATTACCTATAGTATTGTAGGTGTTGCTTTTCTATCAGCACTCAGTATATATTGTCATATTACCTATAGTATTGTAGGTGTTGCTTTTCTATTAGCACTCAGTATATATTGGCATATTACCTATAGTATTGTAGGTGTTGCTTTTCTATCAGCACTCAGTATATATTGTCATATTACCTTTAGTATTGTAGGTGTTACTTTTCTATCAGCACTCAGTATATATTGTCATATTACCTATAGTATTGAAGGTGTTGCTTTCTATCTAAAGTACTCAGTATATATTGTCATATTACCTATAGTATTGAAGGTGTTGCTTTCTATTTAAAGTACTCAGTATATATTGTCATATTACCTATAGTATTGAAGGTGTTGCTTTCTATCTAAAGTACTCAGTATATATTGTCATATTACCTATAGTATTGAAGGTGTTGCTTTGTATTTAAAGTACTCAGTATGTATTGTCATATTACCTATAGTATTAATGATATTATCCTCAAACTGTTCTTTTGTTTGATCATTTGTTTCTATAGAAAGCCTTAGATGTCTTAGTAAAGTGTTGATTACGTCTAACACAGAAGGTCCGATTGATCCACCAGCAGCTATTAACACCGACTCATATAATACATCTATAATACTGTTCTTTATCTGTGGTTCACTTTTAGTATGTTTATCTAAATGTTCCATTAAAGTCTGTATAACAATATAACCGTACTGTTGCTGAAATAGAATAATAGTTCATGTGGTAGGGTGAAACTAGTTTTTTGAGATCTCAGCATTATAACAAAACATACATTAACATGATGAAAGAACATACAGTAAAAACCATTTAAACAGCACTTAACACTAAATTAATGATATAATACTAACAAAAAATAAAAGAAATAACAAATTATACTGCACTAAAGAATGCTTGCAGTCATTGAAACCATGATGAAAATACTAAAGGGCATATGATACAGTACCAGTAGCAAGGGCAGAAAATAACTTCTCCAAGTTAAACATGTTGTTTCCGGAGGTTGCTCACAATATGCATCCAAATTTCCCAAAAAACACACTGACGTCATCAAATCAGTTGCCTGAATTTGTAAGCAGTGTCATCGGAAAACAGAGATGCAGTTTATGGAAACTTGTAAAATCAACTTTGGGTAAATAAACAACTAGTTATTTTTCTGTCACCAAGTAAAGTCAATAAAGTTAGAAATTGGTATTGGGTTGTAGTACATAACAATTTTGCAGGAAAAAAAGAAATGCCATTTATAGCATTAAATAATGAGGTTTTCAGCTTTAAGGCAAAAAATAAGCAAATTGTGAATTGGTTCAAAAATGTTTTGTCATAATTGCAAGAAAAAATGAACAGTAGAATTTTTTTCTGGAAGCATTTGTATTTGCAGGAAAGCTGTCTGTGATTTTCTGTCACCGATAATAGCACGATTTCAAAACAACTTATCTTATTTTCCTTCAACTTGGAAATTACCTTTAAAGACTATAAGTTAAGGAAAACTTTATGAAAACACAGGTGAAAATATATTTTCGTTTCAAAGTGTTGCTATTTTTTTCGACAAAGAACTGAGATATAAAATTTATATTTTATTCTCAAACATGCCAAAATCAAAGCCAAATCCTCAGATAGTAAGTGAGGAAGGTATATATTTCTTCCAATATTTTAATAGTGCATATAAAAATTCCCTTTGAGTTATAAATTGTTAATAAAGTTAAAAGAGAGATCTTTTTCTATATCATAATTCATCAAATCCTAATGTCCGTAAAATGGACCAAAATGTTTACACAAAGAGCACATCTTCAATGTATAAACAAACGGTCTAAAATATTGAAGCCTCTGGGGGTTGAAAACTATAGGAATTGATTACACAAACTAGATGTGTCAGAATTACACGAATGGGCCTGCTTGTAAAAAGGCTTGAAGCTGTTTTAGGAGTGAAAATTTAATAAAGAAAGTCTATATAACTGTTATTTTTACGAAATTTTCAAAGCTCGTAATTTCAAACAAATCAGTGGCCGCTGTTCATTGTGGAATTATGGAATGGCTGAATGACAGAATGACGAACAAGGGTAAAACCATATTGCCCCGACCACTTTGTGGAGGGGACGTAAAAAAAGGTTTCCCCTTTTTCTTGTCTACCAGTCTACCATTCCCTACAAAAGTTCAACATGTTGTAAGCTTAATTTGCAATATGCATGATATGTGAATCACACGAAGAAATTGGTAGGTTTATCAAGAAAAAGTTTTCACAACAGAGATACAACCTTGACTTACCTGTACTGAGTACATTATAATCTTAAAACATTTAACAACAAAATCACTTGGAACCCATAACTTGTGGTTGTCATAATGTCTGAAAAATATAATTATCAATTATAAGTACAAACAAATTACTATTAAAAAACACGTAATATCACAGACACCAAAGTCTCAATAACTTCTGATAATGTCTGAACTTCTACATATAATCTTAAAACGATTGACAATTGAACCACTGGTGTTATTACTAGTTTTAAAGCTGGTATGACTATAAATTTGTTTATCTATGTTTATTTCGATCTTGACATATAATCAATTTATTGAATGGATGAGTGTTAAATGTCCATAGGGAAATAGTTTGAAAAGCAGGGTGAGAGCTGTGATATGAGGCCTGTTTGTACTTAACTGATTAGTATGCATGTCAGGGCAAGAGCATGTTGATATCAGTTCAAGCCCTGCTTTTCACTAGATTTGATTTGCATGCATGTCAGGGCGTGTTACAAGGGTGGTAATATGTTGATGTGATATCTTGTTCTTATTTATGTACTCACATCCATGTGCATGCTTGTTCTTATTTATGTACTTACACCAGTAATGGATTTATGTATGTACTCACATCAGTGCTGGTTTTTATATATGTACTACTATCAGTGCTGGTTTTAATCTATGTATTCACATCAGTGCTGGTTTTTATTTATGTACTACTATCAGTGCTGGTTTTAATCTATGTACTCACATCAGTGCTGGTTTTTATTTATGTACTCACATCAGTACTGGTTTTAATCTATGTACTCACATCAGTGCTGGTTTTTATTTATATACTCACATCAGTACTGGTTTTAATCTATGTACTCACATCAGTGCTGGTTTTTATTTATGTACTACTATCAGTGCTGGTTTTAATCTATGTACTCACATCAGTGCTGGTTTTAATCTATGTACTCACATCAGTGCTGGTTTTTATTTATGTACTCACATCAGTACTGGTTTCAATCTATGTATTCACATCAGTGCTGGTTTTTATTTATGTACTACTATCAGTGCTGGTTTTAATCTATGTACTCACATCAGTGCTGGTTTTTAAATATGTACTACTATCAGTGCTGGTTTTAATCTATGTATTCACATCAGTGCTGGTTTTTATTTATGTACTACTATCAGTGGTGGTTTTAATCTATGTACTCACATCAGTGCTGGTTTTTATTTATGTACTACTATCAGTGCTGGTTTTAATCTATGTACTCACATCAGTGCTGGTTTTTATTTATGTTCTACTATCAGTGCTGGTTTTAATCTATGTATTTACATCAGTGCTGGTTTTTATTTATGTACTACTATCAGTGCTGGTTTTAATCTATGTACTCACATCAGTGCTGGTTTTTAAATATGTACTACTTTCAGTGCTGGTTTTAATCTATGTATTCACATCAGTGCGGGTTTTTATTTATGAACTCACATTAGTGTTAGTTTTAATTTAAGTACTCACATCAGTGCTGGTTTTTATTTATGTACTTACATCCGTGCTGGTTTTTATCTATGTACTCACATCAGCGTTGGTTTTTATCAACGTACTCGCATAAGTGTTGGCTTTTATTTGTGTACTCACATAAGGGTTGGTTTTTATTTATGTTCTCACATTAGTGTTTGCTTTAGGGATCATAGATTTATTCTTACGAGGAAGCTCCGAGCATGCTCAGAGGATGCTCGGAGCTTTTTAAGAAGGTTCTTTTCAGCAGTTAATGTGACAATAATTATCATGATCCATTAAGATGTCAATCAAATCTACACCACTTCTCTAATAAGGAAAGTAGAGCATTATAGAGGAAGCTCCATAAACACCTGTGTAAACATCTGGTCTATTCAAATACATTTTACAAAACTATAAAATAGATTAGAAATTCTTCAACAGAGCTGTGTTATGCTTGGAAAGAAATCTGTCTCCACAAAAAGTAAAAGTCATTTAAATATTTTCTTATTATATTTGATAATCATTCCTTTTTTAATAATAAAAAAATTCTCAAATTTTATAATTAGATGATATGATTTAAAAATAGTTTATATTATATAATATGCTACATAAAAGTTATCAAGACACAATCAACATTCAGGTGGCGATACTAAACAAGTAATTTTTTTTAGTCACTTTTATAAGTATTTTTTGTTTTTAAAAATTATTTAATAACTCAATAGTTATTTTAAATGTCAAATAAAGCATGGACTAAATGTAGTTTTCAAGAATTTTTATATCATTTCATTAAATAAAATTAAGTATTTATCCAATTTTAGATGAGTATAGAGAGGTTACTTTAAAAAATAATGACAAAAATATTACTTTAATAAATTATTTTATACAACTTCAAAAAACTTAGTACTTACAATTATTTAAGGAATATATGTAATTGCTTTTGATTAAGATTCAAATTATAATTAACTTCAAGTCTTAATTAAAGGTTCCATATCTAGTTATAACTGTCTATCTCTAAGATTTTAAGGGGAAATGATATTTTAATAGCCCCAAGAGGCCAATCTTTGACCAAGAAATGTGGCATCAGAAAAGCAATTAGTGCTTGTTGAGGATTTAAATAGTTTTACCAGTATATTTCATGGGGAAAATAACCAGATGTCTGTGAAAATTTGTTAAAGCTAGTAAAACCTGTATGAATGAACACCTATAAAAATAATATTAACAGAAGTTACTTATTCATGATATAGAAGTAATATTTGAAACAGCCTTGTTTTCAACATAACTTGTATAGGTAATTTTGAAAATTACTTGTATAAGTAATGCCCCTAACTAAACAATGGTAATATGTTTTTTAAAATAGCAAACTAAGTTCTTTTATAAAAATTTATGGCTACTTTAAGAAAAGTTTTAATTCATTAGTGGAAGCCTGGTTTGAGGGGGTAATACCTCCATTATTTTCCCTCTAGTACATCTCTCTTTACTTGGCATTTTTTTTTTAATTGTGCAGATTTAGCTTTGTTTTAAATAAAGAAATACTTGGCATGAGTAAAATTATTTTCCCCCTATAAGTCTTTGTTTAATTGTCATGATTGTTATATTTCAAAAAAAATGTGCAGAATTTATCTATGTTTCAAATAAAGAAATACTTGACATAAATAAATGTCCTGTACTACAGTGAAAATATAGCATAACTTTTCAGTACATATAAGAAAGTAAACATCACCAGAAGTTAACCAATCTAATTCCCTCCCCCTTTTTTCCCTGTAGAATATAGTATATTTTTATTGCTTTGAAACACCCAAGAAACATGTTTACGACTCAAAAAAACTTTTCTGCAATGAAATGGAGGGTTAATTTCAAACAACTGTCAAATTAAATGGAATATAAAAAAAGATCAACCCTTTTTCGCATGAAACTGAATGTGCTATGTTTTGGTAGTGTCTTTGATGACTTTTATATTTCATTTTATATAGTATAGATTTAAAATATATTTATATTTCAAATATAAAATTTGAGTGTTTTTTTGTATCATGTGTATTGAAAAAGAATGATAATTATTAAGAAAATGTTTTAAAATCATTTTCTTTCTGTGAAGACTTGATACCAAGCATTGTACAGTAATATTGAAGAATTTCTCATCTATTTTATAGTTTTGAAAAATTAATGCAAGATTTGTTTGAATAGACCAGATGTTTACACAGGTGTTAATGGAGCTTCCTCTATAATGCTCTACTTTCCTTATTATAAAAGTGCTATAGATTTGATTGACATCTTAATGGATCATGATAATTATTGTCACATAAACTGCTGAGAAGAGCCTACTTAAAAAGCTCCGAGCATCCTCTGAGCATGCTCGGATCTTCCTCGTAAGAATAAATCTATGATCCCTTAATTTGTGTACTCACATCAGTACTGAATTTTATATATGTACTCACATTAGTGCTAGTTTTTTATTTATGTACTCACATCAGTACTGTTCATTTTATTTATGTACTCACATCAGCGATGTTCTTTTTATTTATGTACTCACATTAATGCTGGTTTCAACACACTTTTGATATTTCCATAAGAAGCTCTGCACACCAGATCTCTGAAGACAACTTCTGATAAATATGCTGGGTGTTCTTCATCTTTAGGACTTTCTAAATCCACAGACATAAAACTGAAAGATGAATGTGTTATTATGATCATACATGAATAAGAGTTTCAGAATGAACACAGCTGTCATGTTTGATCAAATAAGAATTCTAATAAAATACTTAAATGTGTAATGGTGTCATGGCAGATTAAACAAAATGTGTAAGAATGTATGTTGTTGTCATGGTTATATTAAACATGTTGTCATGGTTGTAAAAGCTAAAAAGGCCAAAGTGTATTCCTTTGATCATCCTTAAAGTCAAGGAACAGTAAATGGGCTATGTCACAAATTTTGCTAAAATTTTGCATACAACCTTGGCTTGTTGAACTATAAATGAAGATTGAAAAAATTATGCTTTTATCTCTTTTATTATCTGAAATATTACTGATTGAATTCTTTAAAAATAGGTAAACGTTTGTATAGGAAGCACATACAATCGGCGAAAAACTTTCTTAAATTTGTCTTAAAATCATCAAATCTCTAATTTCTAATACATAGATTTTTCTTATGCTTCTAATACAAACACTGAGATATAACATAACACATCCAATCAAAAGCAAGAAAAACTGAGATATAACATAACACACTGTATTATGAGCAATAAACAGTGAGATATAACATAACATATCCTATTATAAGCAAGAAACACTGAGATATAACATGACACACCCTATCATAAGCAATACACACTGAGATATAACATAACACATCCTATCATAAGCAAGAAACACTGAGATATAACATAACACATCCTATCATAAGCAAGAAACACTGAGATATAACATAACACATCTTTTCATAAGCAAGAAACACTGAGATATAACATAACACATCCTATCATAAGCAAGAAACACTGAGATATAACATAACACACCCTATCATAAGCAAGAAACACTGAGATATAACATAACACATCTTATCATAAGCAAGAAACACTGAGATATAACATAACACACCCTATCATAAGCAAGAAACACTGAGATATAACATAACACATCTTATCATAAGCAAGAAACACTGAGATATAACATAACACATCTTATCATAAGCAAGAAACACTGAGATATAACATAACACATCTTATCATAAGCAAGAAACACTGAGATATAACATGACACACCCTATCATTAGTAAGAAACACTGAGATATAACATAACACATCCTATCATAAGCAAGAAACACTGAGATATAACATAACACAACCTATCATAAGCAAGAAACACTGAGATATAACATAACACACCCTATCATAAGCAATACACACTGAGATATAACATAACACATCCTATCATAAGCAAGAAACACTGAGATATAACATAACACATCTTATCATAAGCAAGAAACACTGAGATATAACATAACACATCCTATCATAAGCAAGAAACACTGAGATATAACATAACACATCTTATCATAAGCAAGAAACACTGAGATATAACATAACACATCCTATCATAAGCAAGAAACACTGAGATATAACATAACACGTCTTATCATAAGCAAGAAACACTGAGATATAACATAACACATCTTATCATAAGCAAGAAACACTGAGATATAACATGACACACCCTATCATAAGTAAGAAACACTGAGATATAACAAAACACATCCTATCATAAGCAAGAAACACTGAGAGATAACATAACACAACCTATCATAAGCAAGAAACACTGAGATATAACATAACACACCCTATCATAAGCAATACACACTGAGATATAACATAACACATCCTATCATAAGCAAGAAACACTGAGATATAACATTACACATCTTTTCATAAGCAAGAAACACTGAGATATAACATAACACATCCTATCATAAGCAAGAAACACTGAGATATAACATAACACACCCTATCATAAGCAAGAAACACTGAGATATAACATAACACATCTTATCATAAGCAATACACACTGAGATATAACATAACACATCCTATCATAAGCAAGAAACACTGAGATATAACATAACACAACCTATCATAAGCACGAAACACTGAGATATAACATAACACATCCTATCATAAGCAAGAAACACTGAGATATAACATAACACATCTTATCATAAGCAATACACACTGAGATATAACATAACACATCCTATCATAAGCAAGAAACACTGAGATATAACATAACACATCTTATCATAAGCAAGAAACACTGAGATATAACATAACACATCCTATCATAAGCAAGAAACACTGAGATATAACATAACACATCTTATCATAAGCAAGAAACACTGAGATATAACATGACACACCCTATCATAAGTAAGAAACACTGAGATATAACATAACACATCCTATCATAAGCAAGAAACACTGAGATATAACATAACACAACCTATCATAAGCAAGAAACACTAAGATATAACATAACACACCCTATCATAAGCAATACACACTGAGATATAACATAACACATCCTATCATAAGCAAGAAACACTGAGATATAACATAACACATCTTATCATAAGCAAGAAACACTGAGATATAACATAACACATCCTATCATAAGCAAGAAACACGGAGATATAACATAACACATCTTTTCATAAGCAAGAAACACTGAGATATAACATAACACATCCTATCATAAGCAAGCAACACTAAGATATAACAGAACACACCCTATCATAATCTATTAACACTGAGGTATAACATAACACACCCTATTAAGAGCAATAAACAGTGAGATATAACATAACACACCTTATCAAGAGCAATAAACACTGAGATATAACATGACACATCTTATTTAGAGCAATAAACACTGAGATATAACATGACACATCCTATTAAGAGCAATAAACACAGAGATATATCATAACACCCTGTATTATGAGCAATAAACAGTGAGATGTAACATGACACACCGTATAAGCAAGAAACACTGAGATATAACAGAACACACCCTATTTAGAGCAAATAACACTGAGATATAACATATTACATCCTGTTATAAGCAATTAACAGTGAGATATAACATAACACATCCGTTTTAAGACCAATAAACACTGAAATGTTACATAACACATGCTATTATGAGGCTTGTCTAAGTAAAAAACCATATTAACATCCCTTTGGCTTGCATGTAATACTTACTTAGGATTATGCATGTTAAACAACAACGATGGAACCATTTTATCCATGTGTATAGACTCCCAAATGTTCACTTGTAAATCATCTGATACAGTCTTTCTAACTACACCCTGCAGACCTCTTAAACCAGCATTACGTATTCTGTAAATATATGGAATAATTTATTATTGTCATAATTACACCTATACCAGCATTAAAAAATGAAAACAAAGCGTTATAAATTTAATGCGTCCGAAGCGCTTTTGTGGATTTACCTTCATCATCAGGAATGCTCAAAACCGAATATTTGAAAGCCAAGGATGTATAAACAGTTGAAGAGCTATATAATCAAAAATGACCTAAAATATTAGCCAAATCCTTCTAAGGCCAACTTTGCCTGAGGGAATTGAAACCTTAGCTTCTTTACAATTCAAAATTTATAAATGGGCAAATTTAGAAAGGTTTGTTATTAATCATGTCAATACCGAAGTACTGACTACTGAGCTGATGATACCCTCGGGGACTGATAGTCCACCAGCAGAGGTATCAACCCAGTGATGTAAAAAATGAAAACAACGTAGATTCTGTAAATATATGCAGTTATTGTAAACTGCAACCTGCAGTACACTTAAAGCAAGTAAGTTTGACAGGAATAACCTTCATAAGGTATTCTAATATGAAGACTAACTACTGTGGATTCATTTATTTTCGTGGGTACCAATTTTCGTGGATTGAGGAAAACTTACATATTCGTGGATATTTAAATTCGTGGTTTTGGCAAAGTCTGCATACATTCCTTTAGAAAATTTGTAATTCGATGAACATTTAACTTCGTGGTTCCCCTGTACCCACGAAATCAACGAAAATTAGTATCCAACGAATATTAATGAATCCACAGTAATAGGCAAATTCAAAGAACATTTAAGCTACATTGAGCACCATAATCTCCTATTCATTTCATTTATCTACTGCTTCTTTGATCTTTGCAGTTTGTTTTAAGTTCAATGTAACGTACTATTGCTAACAGTATCTGAATCAAAGCCTGAAAGGCTGTTAAAGCAATTGCTGCCTAGTTAATGTTTTTGTGACTTTTATCTTTCATCCACATGTAAAAGAATTAAACCTGACAGGAGTCTAGTCTAGTGAGAAGTAAGGATTTTTAACGGAAAGTCCTATTTACAATGTTTTACATCCCAGGGGGACGACACATTTACCCGGCTTATGGTCGAGGCAAATATATTTGTGGAAACATATAACTCCTGAAAAAATCCTAATAGATTAGCCCCCTTGTAGGGTGTTTATTACTGGGCAATAATTTACCTGACAATCCACCTGGCATCATTTTCTTTTTTGTTTTTCTTTTAATTTTCATTATCATAATTGGTTTAAACTTGACCATTCAGTTGACTATTTCAACTATCATGATGTGAGTGTTCTAAAAAACTATGGTTTTTTTCAGAATATTATTATGTCTCTGTTCATACATACCGATTAAAGATTTGAAGATGGAACCGGCTTCTGAAATTTTCATGAAATGCACGTTAACTATCACTTAACCTGTGAACTGGCTCAAGCTTTACCCCTTTCAATAATATTACTATTGACATAGCCGTGTAAAATATATAACAACAGATTTTCAAATAAATAAATTTTTTAGTTAAAAGTTTCATGAAGTCATAGTAAATACGCTTTAAAACTTTTTTATTCCCGAGAATTCCAGATATTCATTTTCAATTGCCTAGAGGGTCATTTTGACATTTGACACTGTCTCGATAAGTAACCTTGATCAGTTGATTATTATATCACTTGTTTACAGAGTCTATCAGTATCAATCAGCAATTAAGGAAGCCCTTAATAAATAACAGGGCCCGTAAATTCATAAAAGTATTAAAAACATGGTAAAGTTAATCAGAACGTGTAAATTGTGCTACTTTTAAAACAAATAATGTGAGATTAGATTATTACTATAATGTGCGTAGTGATTTTACAATAATTTTATGAAGGAACAAGAGCAAATTGACCTCTTTCAACAAAAAAGATGAATTAAACAACATAAAACCGTATAAGGGATAATTCAGTCAAATTTTCAATATTAAATCAATAACTGACATGATTCAATATTTTGTTAAAACAACTCAAGAACGAAATCACAGGTATAAAAAATGCACTTTTTCAATCGGACTTCTATCTTCTTTGATAGTCAAACAGTTGTCACCTTATATACAATCAAAGCACTGTAAGCGCTGTAGGCAGTTAACCAAAAACCAAGGCAAACGTAATTATGAAAACTGTGGCAGTGTTGCTTCAATTTTTTTTTTAAGATTTGAAAGAACAAACATTAAACATTCGTATATTGTACATTTATGTTCATAAAATGAATTGATTATTAAGGCAAATTAATTAATATTTCATCAAGGTTTTCAAAAGCAACTCATATATCAATGTAAATGACCCCCATCTTCACCCCCAAGTGATGTTACTCCATACCAAGTTTGGAATAAAATGACAGGTGATTATAAAACAGTTGGTCAAACATTCCTGGGCTTTACACTGCTTGAAAGATTTATATGTTTTCTTTAAAATGAGCCATAAATGAAAATTATTATAGGCCCAGAAATAATTGAATAAATAATTAAAGTAAATTCAATTAACCTAGACTCATTTTTTGCATCAATAAAATTTTATAATAAACAAGAAATAATTGTAACAGGATGCCGTTACGAAGTCTCCCAAACAAAGCCCCCATAATTCGTCATTCCCATGGTCTCCTGACATTGGGCAAAGTCCAGTTCATATTGGTTTGGTCTAGTAAAGTGATATGCATGTGACACCTAGGAGATTGACCCTGTATGTCATTAAAATCTTTTTGAAATGATGAACAGAAATAAATATGGTTTAGGTGTGGGTATCTCGACCGTTTACAAGTTCTCATACAAGAGGGGGTGGGGTGTTCCCATGGACTCCCCTATATTTCATATGATTTGTTTTATTGTCCCATACATGAATATATATGGTTTAGGGGTGGGGATCTCGACCATTTCCAAGTTCTCAAACAGGAGGGGGTGGGGTGACCCGAGTAACTCCCCATATATTTCATTTGATTTGTTATATTGACCCATCCATGAATGTATATGGTTTAGGGGTGGGGATCTCAACCATTTCCAAGTTCTCAAACAGGAGGGGTTGGGGTGACCCAAAGGACTCCCCATATGTTTCATTTGATTTGTTATATTGTCCCATACATGAATATATATGGTTTAGGGGTGGGGATCTCGACCGTTTACAAGTTCTCACACAGGAGGGGGTGGGGTGACCCTAGGGACTCCCCCTATATTTCATTTGATTTGTTTTATTGTCCCATACATGAATATATATATGGTTTAGGGGTGGGGATTTCGACCATTTCCAAGTTCTCAAACAGGAGGGGGTGGGACAACACCGGGGACTCCCCCAAATTATTTTCATTTGATTTCTTTTATTGTCCCATACAAGTATATTTATTGTATAGGGGTGGGGATCGCGACGGTTTACAAGATAAAAGTACATTTTCAAATTGAAGGGGGTTGGGATGACCCATGGGACTCACCCTATATTTTGGCTGATTTTTTTTATTGTCCTGTTCTCATTACTGAAGACTGCATGTGTCTATCACTTACTGTTTTCGAGAAATAGTCATTTGAAAATTTAAAAAAATAAAATCCCATAGGGTTCTATAGTAAACCCCTCCCTTCTTCAGGCCCCTCCAAATACCCCTAAATAGACCCCAATGCACAAACAAAAGATTAATGGCTCTGCTAGACATGTTAGTCTAATATTTTATGAAACCCTAAGTAAATCTGACAAACGGTCAAAGTTGTCTTCTTAGACGGTTTGAGTGGATTTGGTCCGACTTGTCTCGGGGACGAGTTGTCCACATTACTTAAAACATCCCATCAACGTCGATTTCCGCATGTTTCATTTATAAAATAACAACAACCTTATTTGGCAATATAAGTTAAAAATTACCGCCCACTTATATAACTTTATTTCCTCTATCATAGAGATTTGTTGTACATGAACAGTATTCCTGCGCATTTTGCCATTTGGGAAATATAAACGACTTGTAATTACCGATTTTCGGCGATGAAATATTTCATACAATTGTTCTTTGAAATCGTAGCCAAAAGCACAGGGGATAATAAACTACGTACAGATTTCTATTGAGCTCTACTTCCTGTGTGCAACTTCAATAGTTTTGGGTAGTTCGACGATCATTTAAGGTTTTTCTGGTCATATTTTTTGTATTCCAGAAATAAAAGTATTAAAAAAATGTCCAATTAGTTATAAATAACATAATAGCCAGCTAGATAATAACAATGGCCCGTATTTCAGCATTTATTGGGTAGAACACAAATCTAGGGTGCTCGCATAAGGCAGCTTAACTGCCTAAAAATACATCTACTAGAACATATGTTGAAAATTCACAAATCCACTGTTGTTTTTCAACTGCTTTTATTAATATATGTCATAAGGAAACATACATATATACATATAGAGTTTTTAAAAAAACTTTGGCTTGATCTGGGTCACAAAAATAGCTATACACCATAGCATTAAAGCAATTAATTTAAAAATGGATCGAATCACAAAAAAGTGAATGCTGACCAATGAATCATGAAAAGAGGTCAAGGTCAAAGGAACTCTGCCAGATGGATATATAGCTTTTATATAGTTTAAGCAGTTGCTAAACCATGAAAGTCAGGTCAATAACACTGTACATATGACAGACGGAAATTTGTAACATAAGTCATATGTATCTTCAAGATTAGCATCCCTAGACGGTCTTACATTCTGCAACTTTTGTTGAAGGCAGGACAAACCTGACCTTATCATGAAAAAACTTTAAATTGATCACTGAACTATGAAATTAGGTAAATGTTATGTGAACCCTGTCTGCCAGACAAGGGTATGCTTTCTCAAACAGTTTATGACATTTTCACTGTGTTTTGAATGATACTTAAGTCTGGGAGAATATCATTTATCTATTACTTATTATTTGTATTGAAATAGCTTTCAGTAACTGCAAGTACTCTTAGATCTGTACTTTGAGTGTTTGAGTTGTCCCTGAATGTGACCGACTGATTTTGACTTATCACCAGGTTTGTACTTACATGAGCAACAAGACGGGTACAACATGTGAAGCAGCTCCGGAGCACCTGAGATCACCCCCAGTTTTTGGTAGGGTTTGTGTTGCTCAGTCTTTAGTTTTCTATGTTGTTTTTAGTGAACTGTTGTTTGTCTGTTGGTCTTTTTAAGTCAATTTTGACTTATGAGTTTGAATGTCCCTTTGGTATCTTTTGCCTCTCTTTGTCATGTGTGCTTCTGGCTGATCTGATTAGTCAATCCATTTCCAACTGGTTTCTACAGTTTGTTCTTATATTGTGCTGTTACACCACTGTCTTACTGGTTAGAGGGGGTTGAGTGTTCAGTAATATATTCAACCCTGCAATATTCTATATGTGCCTGTCTCAAGTCAGAACCTGTAATTTAGTGGTTGTTGTTGGTTGCTGTTTATCATTTATTGTTTTGTCATAAATCAGGGTTAGAATTAGAGTTAGAGTTAACAAAGATGTAAAGTCATGTTATGTTTCTCTTTTCTAATGAGTGACGAGGCTAAAGGTAGCGGTTAGGGTATTATTTACACTAACCAATTCTTATAAGTTCTAGAGTAAAGAGGCTAGAGGTAAGGGTATTATTTACACAAACCAATTTTTATAAGTTTTAGAGTAAAGAGGCTAGAGGTTAGGGTATTATTAATATCTCACCAATTCTAACAAGTTCTAGAGTGTAATCAGGCTAGAGGTTAAAGTATTATTTACATTCACCAATTCTTATCAGTTTTAGAGTAAAGAGGTTAGAGCTTAGGGTATTATTTAAACTCACCAAGTAGTATAAGTTTTAGAGTAAAGAGGCTAGAGGTTAGGGTATTATTTACACTCACCAATTCTTATCAGTTTTAGAGTAAAGAGGCTAGAGGTGAGGGTATTATTTACACTCACCAATTCTTATAAGTTTTAGAGTAAAGAGGCTTTTAGGATAGGGTATTAACTAAACTCACCAATTCTTATCAGTTTTAGAGTAAAGATGCTAGAGATTAGTGTATTATTTAAACTCACCAATTATAAGTTTTAGAGTAAAGAGGCTAGAGGTTATGGCATTATTTACACTCACCAATTCTTGTTAGTTTTAGAGTAGATGCCTTGAGGTTAGGGTATTGATTAAATTCACCAATTATAAGTTTTAGAGTAAAGATGTTATAGATTAAGGTATTATTTAAACTCACCAATTCTTATAAGTTTTAGAGTAATGAGGCTAGAGGTTAGAGTTTTTTTTTTCACTCAGCAATTCTTCTGAGTGTTGGAGTATAAAGGATAGAGGTTAGGGTATTATTTATACTCACCAATTTTTTACAGGATTAGTTATAATATTTACAATATCTATCTTATACTGAGTACTAGATATGGTAACCCAAAAGAAAAGTGTTACATTTAAACAATCATGCCTCCTTGGTATCTTGTGAATCTTTTCTGCCAAATTGTCCTTAATTTCCCCCCCCCCCCGAGACAACAGATACATGCAACCAATATCCTGTTCTTAATTTCTCCCCAGAGACAACAGATACATACTACCAATATCCTGTCCTTAATTTCCCCTCAGAGACAACAGATACATACTACCAATATCCTGTCCTTAATTTCCCCCCAGAGACCACAGATACAGATGTATGCTACCAATATCCTGTCCTTAATTTACCCCCCCCCCCCCCCCAAGAGACAACAGATACAGATGTATGCTACCAATATCCTGTCCTTAATTTCCCCCCCAGAGACAACAGATATATGCTACCAATATCCTGTCCTTAATTTTCCCCCCCCCCCCAGAGACAACAGATATATGCTACCAATATCCTGTCCTTAATTTCCCGCCCAGAGACAACAGATACATGCTACCAATATCCTGTTCTTAATTTCCCCCCAGAGACAACAGATACATACTACCAATATCCCGTCCTTAATTTCCCCCCAGAGACAACAGATACAGATGCATGCTACCAATATCCTGTCCTTAATTCCCCCCCCCCCAGAGACAACAGATATATGCTACCAATATCCTCTCATTAATTTCCCCCCTCCCTCCCCAGAGACAACAGATATATGCTACCAATATCCTGTCCTTAATTTCCCCCCAGAGACAACAGATACAGATGTATGCTACCAATATCCTGTCCTTAATTCCCCCCCCCAGAGACAACAGATATATGCTACCAATATCCTGTCCTTAATTTCCCCCCCCCCCCCCCCCAAGAGACAACAGATATATGCTACCAATATCCTGTCCTTAATTTCCCCCCAGAGACAACAGATACAGATGTATGCTACCAATATCCTGTCCTTAATTCCCCCCCCTCCCCCCCAGATATATGCTACCAATATCCTGTCCTTAATTTCCCCCCCAGAGACAACAGATACATGCTACCAATATCCTGTCCTTAATCCCCCCGAGACAACAGATACATGCTACCAATATCCTGTCCTTAATTTCCCCCCAGAGACAACAGATAAATGCCCAATATCCTGTCCTTAATTTCCCCCCAGAGACAACAGATACATGCTACCAATATCCTGTCCTTAATCCCCCCCCCCCCCCAGAGACAACAGATACATGCTACCAATATCCTGTCCTTAATTTCCCGCCCAGAGACAACAGATACATGCTACCAATATCCTGTTCTTAATTTCCCCCCAGAGACAACAGATACATACTACCAATATCCCGTCCTTAATTTCCCCCCAGAGACAACAGATACAGATGTATGCTACCAATATCCTGTCCTTAATCCCCCCCCACCCAGAGACAACAGATATATGCTACCAATATCCTCTCATTAATCCCCCCCTCCCCAGAGACAACAGATATATGCTACCAATATCCTGTCCTTAATTTCCCCCCAGAGACAACAGATACAGATGTATGCTACCAATATCCTGTCCTTAATTCCCCCCCCCCCAGAGACAACAGATATATGCTACCAATATCCTGTCCTTAATTCCCCCCCCCCAAGAGACAACAGATATATGCTACCAATATCCTGTCCTTAATTCCCCCCCCCCCCAGAGACAACAGATATATGCTACCAATATCCTGTCCTTAATTCCCCCCCTCCCCCCCAGATATATGCTACCAATATCCTGTCCTTAATTTCCCCCCCAGAGAAAAACAGATACATGCTACCAATATCCTGTCCTTAATCCCCCCGAGACAACAGATACATGCTACCAATATCCTGTCCTTAATTTCCCCCCAGAGACAACAGATAAATGCCCAATATCCTGTCCTTAATTTCCCCCCAGAGACAACAGATACATGCTACCAATATCCTGTCCTTAATCCCCCCCCCCCCAGAGACAACAGATACATGCTACCAATATCCTGTCCTTAATTTCCTGCCCAGAGACAACAGATACATGCTACTAATATCCTGTTCTTAATTTCCCCCCAAAGACAACAGATACATGCTACCAATATCCTGTCCTTCATTATTACATCTTATCTACACTGAGACAAAAGAGACATGCCATCAACTTCCTATCCTTAATTATCATACCTGTCTACATTGAAACCAATACCAGTCCTTTCCTTTATTAAACATAACCAACATATATTGAGACAATAATATAGGCATCCTGTCCTTAACTACCCAATCCCATCTACATAATACAATAAAAACAAGCTACCAATTTCCTGTCCTTAACTACCCAATCCCATCGGCACTGAGACAATAGAAACATTATACAAACTTTATATCCTTAATTATCCTACCTGTGTACACGGAAATAACAGAGAGATGCAATCAACTTTCTATACTTGGTAACCCTACCCTAACCTCACTGAGACAATAGAGCCATGCTAATGACTTCCTATCCTTAATTACCCTACCCTACCCTCACTGAGACAATAGACACGGTAGCAACGTCCTATCCTTAATTTCTCCCACCCCAACCTCATTTAAACAATAAAGACATGCTAACAACTTCTTATCCTTCATTACCCTCACCCACCCTCAATGAGACAATAGAGACAAGCTATAAACTTTCCATCCTTACTTTCCCCCACCCACCCTCACTGAGACAAAAGAGACATGCTAACAACTTCCTATCCTTAATAACCCAATCCCACCCTCACTGAGACAACATAGACATGCTATCAACTTCCTATCCTTGCCTACCCCAACCTACCCTCACTGAGACAATAGAGACATGCTAGCAATATCAGATTTAATTTTACCTTTGACTCATTGTCAATTGTCCAGATCTAAAATGACACATGGAACAATTTAATTGAGGGATACAAACGAAATTTGGAATTAAATATTACTAAATTTCAAATACTATTCATTCATCTTACTGAAGTAAATAAATGTAAACTATCATTTGACATAATGACCAATAAGGTGACAAGGGTATGACATAATGACCAATCAGGTGACAAGGGTATAACATAATGACCAATAAGGTGACAAGGGTATGACATAATGACCAATAAGGTGACAAGGGTATAACATAATGACCAATAAGGTGACAAGGGTATGACATAATGACCAATCAGGTGACAAGGGTATGACATAATGACCAATCAGGTGACAAGGGTATAACATAATGACCACTAAGGTGATAAGGGTATGACATAATGACCAATAAGGTGACAAGGGTATAACATAATGACCAATAAGGTGACAAGGGTATGACATAATGACCAATAAGGTGACAAGGGTATGACATAATGACCAATCAGGTGACAATGGGTATGACATAATGACCAATAAGGTGACAAGGGTATGACATAATGACCAATCAGGTGACAAGGGTATGACATAATGACCAATAAGGTGACAAGGGTATGACATAATGACCAATCAGGCGACAAGGGTATAACATAATGATCAATAAGGTGACAAGGGTATAACATAATGACCAATCAGGTGACAATGGTATGACATAATGACCAATCAGGTGACAAGGGTATGACATAATGACCAATCAGGTGACTAGGTATAACATAATGACCAATCAGGTGTCAAGGGTATGACATAATGACCAATCAGGTGTCAAGGGTATGACATAATGACCAATAAGGTGACAAGGGTATGACATAATGACCAATAAGGTGACAAGGGTATGACATAATGACCAATAAGGTGACAAGGGTATGACATAATGACCAATCAGGTGACAAGGGTATAACATAATGACCAATAAGGTGACAAGGGTAAGACATAATGACCAATCAGGCGACAAGGGTATAACATAATGATCAATAAGGTGACAAGGGTATAACATAATGACCAATCAGGTGACAAGGGTATAACATAATGACCAATAAGGTGACAAGGGTATAACACAATGACCAATAAGGTGACAAGGGTATGACATAATGACCAATCAGGCGACAAGGGTATAACATAATGATCAATAAGGTGACAAGGGTATAACATAATGACCAATCAGGTGACAAGGGTATGACATAATGACCAATCAGGTGATAATGGTATGACATAATGACCAATCAGGTGACAAGGGTATGACATAATGACCAATCAGGTGACTAGGTATAACATAATGACCAATCAGGTGTCAAGGGTATGACATAATGACCAATCAGGCGACAAGGGTATAACATAATGATCAATAAGGTGACAAGGGTATAACATAATGACCAATCAGGTGACAAGGGTATGACATAATGACCAATCAGGTGACAAGGGTATGACATAATGACCAATCAGGTGATAATGGTATGACATAATGACCAATCAGGTGACAAGGGTATGACATAATGACCAATCAGGTGTCAAGGGTATGACATAATGACCAATCAGGTGTCAAGGGTATGACATAATGACCAATAAGGTGACAAGGGTATGGCATAATGACCAATCAGGTGACCAAGGGTATGACATAATGACCAATAAAGTGACAAGGGTATGACATAATGACCAATCAGGTGACAAGGGTATGACATAATGACCAATCAGGTGACAAGGGTATAACATAATGACCAATATGGTGACAAGGGTATGACATAATGACCAATCAGGTGACAAGGGTATGACATAATGACCAATAAAGTGACAAGGGTATTACATAATGACCAATCAGGTGACAAGGGTATGACATAATGACCAATAAAGTGACAAGGGTATAATATAATGACCAATCAGGTGACAAGGGCATAACATAATGACCAATCAGGTGACAAGGGTATAACATAATGACCAATCAGGTGACAAGGGTATGACATAATGACCAATTTAGTGACAAGGGTATAACATAATGACCAATAAAGTGACAAGGGTATGACATAATGAGACAACTCTCCACCAGACACAAAATGCAATAGAAATTTTAACAACTATAGGTCACTGTACTGCTTTCAACAATGAGCAAAACCCATACAGCATATATATAGTAAGCTATAAAGACCTCGAAATAAATAATATATAACAATTCAAACAAAAAAACTAACAGCCTCATTTACTTTGTTTAATGCAGTGGTTTCTACATTCAATATTATTGCATCATTTATAGATTGCAATAACTACTTACTTTGTATTTAATGCAGTGGTTTCTACACTCAATATTATTGCATCATCTATAGATTGCAATAACTACTCACTTTGTATTTAATGCAGTGGTTTCTACACTCAATATTATTGCATCATTTATAGATTGCAATAACTACTCACTTTGTATTTAATGCAGT
Source organism: Mytilus californianus (assembly GCF_021869535.1). NCBI lineage: Eukaryota > Metazoa > Mollusca > Bivalvia > Mytilida > Mytilidae > Mytilus > Mytilus californianus. Next base: position 141,963,345 of record NW_026262581.1, on the reverse strand, counting down.
GGTTTCTACACTCAATATTATTGCATCATTTATAGATTGCAATAACTACTTACTTTGTATTTAATGCAGTGGTTTCTTCACTCAATATTATTGCATCGTTTATAGATTGCAATAATTACTTACTTTGTATTTAATGCAGTGTTTGTTACACTCAATATTATTGCACATTTACAGATTCTAATAACTACTTACTTTGTTTTAATGTTTTCATTATCTTTGCCACAATGACACATTGCACTAAATTTTGATACAAAGAAATCATATCGTCTGTGGTATGAAGGGTTATCTTCTTCTATATTGGCAAACTTTACAAACTGAAAGAATATATGTATAACTAGTTATACCGGGTACAATTAAATCATATTGTTGGTGGCAAACTTTACAAACTGAAAGAATATATGTATAACTAGTTATACCAGGTACAAATAAATCATATTGTTGGTGGCAAACTTTACAAACTGAAAGAATATATGTATAACTAGTTATACCGGGTACAAATAAATCATATTGTTGGTGGCAAACTTTACAAACTGAAAGAATATATGTATAACTAGTTATACCGGGTACAAATAAATCATTTTTTTGGTGGCAAACTTTACAAACTGAAAGAATATATGTATAACTAGTTATACCGGGTACAAATAAATCATATTGTTGGTGGCAAACTTTACAAACTGAAAGAATATATGTATAACTAGTTATACCGGGTACAAATAAATCATATTGTTGGTGGCAAACTTTACAAACTGAAAGAATATATGTATAACTAGTTATACCGGGTACAAATAAATCATATTGTTAGTGGCAAACTTTACAAACTGAAAGAATATATGTATAACTAGTTATACCGGGTACAAATAAATCATATTGTTGGTGGCAAACTTTACAAACTGAAAGAATATATGTATAACTAGTTATACCGGGTACAAATAAATCATTTTGTTGGTGGCAAACTTTACAAACTGAAAGAATATATGTATAACTAGTTATACCGGGTACAAATAAATCATTTTGTTGGTGGCAAACTTTACAAACTGAAAGAATATATGTATAACTAGTTATACCGGGTACAAATAAATCATATTGTTAGTGGCAAACTTTACAAACTGAAAGAATATATGTATAACTAGTTATACCGGGTACAAATAAATCATATTGTTAGTGGCAAACTTTACAAACTGAAAGAATATATGTATAACTAGTTATACCGGGTACAAATAAATCATATTGTTGGTGGCAAACTTTACAAACTGAAAGAATATATGTATAACTAGTTATACCGGGTACAAATAAATCATATTGTTGGTGGCAAACTTTACAAACTGAAAGAATATATGTATAACTAGTTATACCGGGTACAAATAAATCATATTGTTGGTGGCAAACTTTACAAACTGAAAAAGTATATTCATAATTAGTTATATAAATAAATGAGTTGCCTGTGGTAGGAAAGATGTCTTCCTCTTTATCAGAAAACTTTTCAAACTGAAAAATTATATTCAAAACAAGTTATATAAATAAATCATGTTGTCATTGGAATGAAGGATGTCCTCCTCTACATTGACAAACTTTACAAACTGAAAAAAAAACACATGAATATTTATAGGTTTCATAATTAGTGAGACTAGGATACATGTATATAACTATTTAATTCCAATATAATAATAAACAATCTTCATGAAAGTTTATTATTGAAATTAAATAACAAGCTTATATATATCAAGTGAAATTCAATTCTCACAAGTTAAACCTATTTTTCTTAATATGGTACAAATATAATTCTGGTGATTTATTTTTGAATTCACAAGCTTCATTTCAAAAATTAGTACACTTACAATATTGAGAATAAAGTATCAGAAAACAGCTGTACAACTATTAAATCTGGCAGTCATTTTCAAGCTTCTTGGATGCAACAGAAAGGAATCGACATAAAAAAAGATGTTTTAGTGAAACATATGAGTGCTTTGTATATTATTGAAGAAATCACAAATCTCCATTGATAAGGGTCCAAAGTTACCTTCAAAGTCACCATTGGCAAAACTATAAGCCAAAGGAAATGTCTCAATTCTGTAACACGTTGCAGGATAGGCCAACCAAGTTAACACATTTTTTGTTCCACTTATTCATAGCTTACTACACAGCCTGTCATTTAGTGGTTGTCATAGGTTTACGTCTGTCATATTTGTTTTTTCGTAAATTGTTTTGTTAAAAATTTGGCCTTGAGTTTTCTTGTTTGAATTGTTTCCTTTTTGCATGTCAGGGCCTTTTATAGTCTACTATATGGTATGGGTTTTTCATTGTTGAAGGCCATACTGAGGCCCATAATTGCTTACTTCCACTTCATTTTAACTCTGGTAGATAGTTGTCTCATTGGCAATAATACCACATTTTTAAACATATGCAAAACGCACATTAATATCACAAAAGATATTAATCTGATTTTAAAGACTTTAAATTGTGTTTTCTCAAAAACCTGTCCTACTAATTTTCTTTAAAAGTTATATGTTGTTACCACTAAAATATCCATTTTATTCATTCACAATTTATAGGGATCATAGAAGTAGTTTTTGCTGTATAATTCATTTAATTTTAACAATTACATAAAAATCACAGAAAAATAAGAATTTGATGCACAGCATAGTCATAACCTTAAGCTTACTGTTTCCTTTTTGATGCTTCCTTCACTGTGCAAAAGATTCAACTTGTAATACTCAATTAACAAGTGCAGTGACTCCCTATAATTTCATTTCAATAAAACAGAAATTTCAGTAGCAATAGATATATCTTTTCAAGATACTTTGTAAGACTTGATTTTGAGAAATTATAATTCAAAGTCCAATAGTTACCTCTAATATATACATTTGCACTTCTATTTTTCGGAATTTAATTTGCTTTCCACAAAAATGAAAGTTACATATACCATTTTTTGTATATTCATATTTAATATGTCATGCTCTATATACCTACCTGCATGTATATGCAAATTTCAGGAGAATCAGTGTGATAGGCCATTTATGTACCTGTTACCTTAAATCATGAAGGTACCCTAACAGTCAGACAAGACTAGAGACAAATTAAATGCTGGAGTGCAGAATGAACAGTCATTGGTATAGAGTAGAGACAGATGACATGCTGGACAGCAGACTGAACAGTCATTGGTTTAGAGTAGAGACAGATGACATGCTGGAGTGCAGACTGAACAGTCATTGGTATAGAGTAGACAGATGACACGCTGGAGTGCAGACTGAACAGTCATTGGAACAGAGAAGATACAGATCACATGCTGGAGTACAGACTGAACAGTCATTGGTTTAGAGTAGAGACAGATGACATGCTGCTGGAGAGCAGACTGGACAGTCATTGGTATAGAGTAGACAGATGACACGCTGGAATGCAGACTGAACAGTCATTGGAACAGAGAAGATACAGATGACATGCTAGAGTGCAGACTGAACAGTCATTGGCACAGAGTACAGACAGATGACATGCTGGAGAGCAGACTGGACAGTCATTGGTACAAAGTAGAGACAGATGACATGCTGGAGTGCAGACTGAACAGTCATTGGAACAGAGAAGATACAGATCACATGCTGGAGTGTAGACTGAACAGTCATTGGTATAGAGTAGACAGATGACACGCTGGAGTGCAGACTGAACAGTCATTGGAACAGAGTTGATACAGATGACATGCTGGAGTGCAGACTGAACAGTCATCTGCACAAAGTACAGACAGATGACATGCTGGAGAGCAGACTGAACCGTCATTGGTATAGAGTAGAGACAGATCACATGCTGGAGTGTAGACTGAACAGTCATTGGTATAGAGTAGACACAGATGACATGCTGGAGTGAAGACTGAACAGTCATTGGAACAGAGAAGATACAGATGACATGCTGGAGTGCAGACTGAACAGTCATTGGAACAGAGAAGATACAGATCACATGCTGGAGTGTAGACTGAACAGTCATTGGTATAGAGTAGAGACAGATGACATGCTGCAGTGTAGACTGAACAGTCATTGGTATAGAGTAGAGAGAGATGACATGCTGGAGTGTAGACTGAACAGTCATTGGTATAGAGTAAAGACAGATGACATGCTGGAGTGAAGACTGAACAGTCATTGGAACAGAGAAAATACAGATGACATGCTGGAGTGCAGACTGAACAGTCATTGGAACAGAGAAGATACAGATGACATGTTGGAGTGCAGACTGAACAGTCATTGGAACAGAGAAGATACAGATCACATGCTGGAGTGAAGACTGAACAGTCATTGGTATAGAGTAGAGACAGATCACATGCTGGAGTGAAGACTGAACAGTCATTGGAACAGAGAAAATACAGATGACATGCTGGAGTGCAGACTGAACAGTCATTGATATAGAGTAGACACAGATGACATGCTGGAGTGAAGACTGAACAGTCATTTGAACAGAGAAGATACAGATGACATGCTGGAGTGCAGACTGAACAGTCATTGGAACAGAGAAGATACAGATCACATGCTGAAGTGTAGACTGAACAGTCATTGGTATAGAGTAGAGACAGATGACATGCTGGAGTGAAGACTGAACAGTCATTGGAACAGAGAAAATACAGATGACATGCTGGAGTGCAGACTGAACAGTCATTGGTACAGATTAGTGACAGATGACATGCTGGAGTGCAGACTGAACAGTCATTGGTATTGAGTAGAGACAGATGACATGCTGGAGTGCAGACTGAACAGTCATTGGTACAGAGTAAAGACAGATGAAATGTCATCTTCAACCTAAATATTATATCAGAATAGAAGTTGAAAATAGCCTCTTATTTCACTTACTGATTGTGTAGCTAACACTTGTAAGTCAGGGTCATCAGATTCCAGCAGTTTCTGTACCATCTTCAGGAAACTTTCCACGAACAAGTTTAGTGAATGGGAGTGACAGGCTACTAACAGCTGGTCTAAAGCATCCATACTAATAAATACATATCTGAAACAAAATAAAATGTTATTGCAAATAAATATATAAAACAAGATTGCTTCACTGTAGTGAAATGTCCCCCACTGCTGTGTAAATGACTACAATGAGGAATTGTAGTGAAATGTCCCCCATTACTGTGTAAATGCCTACAATGAGGAATTGTAGTGAAATGTCCCCCATTGCTGTATAAATGACTACAATAAGGAATTTGGTGTTAGAATTAACAACAGAAACATAGATTACATTATAACGTGTATTTCAAGCTTTAGTATGTGCTGCTGTTATTTCAGCCAAACATGGTGTCATTGTACAATAGTTGAAAAAAGCCAAAGTCTAACCTCTTCCATGAAATCCCTCAAAGTACAGGAAGTATGAAAGCTTTCTGTCAAACATTGTCAGAGGACAGAGGAATTGCATTCACAAGATGTCATATCCATTGTGGTACAATAGTGAAAAAGAGGCTCCGATGAGCCTGAATTGCTCACCTGGTTAAAAGATGCTATTTTGATATTCATTGTACTTTTATTGCAATCAGTTATGTTTGCTCATTTAAAAATCTTAATCAGGGGCATTTATGTAGATTTTTGTATTGATGATCATTTTTACTACTACTACTTAGGGGGTGTTTAAGGACCTTGACTTAGCATGAGGGTCTCGCATAGTCGGATGACATTTTTACTGATAGCAGTTTATATCTATTTTCTGAGCTATGGAAAAATTATAGAAATCAGTAAAAAAAAACTATAAATGTTTTCTTTATTTGTAGATCTGATTGTTCTCATCATTCATAATGTTAAAAATTACACTCTATCTGTTACAGTTTTCAAGATAATAACCAAAAATTCAGTATTTGCACAATTTTTACATTTCAGAAGCAATTACTATAAAAAAAAATATTTTTCAGAAAAATCCCAGGGAAGTGGACCTTGACCAGTTGATAGTTGATTTATTTTTTTAGATATAAGTCAAAAACTGTGAATTTTTCTAAAGATTTACATTTCAGGGGCAATCGCTCAAAAGTGGGTTGTCAAATTTTCTGAAAACTTTATAGAAGATAAGACCTTGAGTTTCAGAGGATAAGACTTTAAGTAAAGATTACAACGGCAGACGGACAACAGATGACATACGAGGAGTAATGGCTAAAGCTCAAATGGACTTTTAGACCAAATGAGCTAAAAAAAAAAAAGGGTCAGAGTCCCATAAATTCAAAAAAAACTGTTGACACAGAAATATGCCTCCCCTTTGTGTAACTTTGATTTTATAGTGCAAATGTGAAAATTAAAATGGCAATACTTTAACATGTACACAATGCAAAACATTCAAAGTAAATGAACCATGACCATGACTGAAGGTGCAGGGATCAAAAACCTCTGTGGACATGAGAACTGCCAATGCTAATACAACTGCATACCAAAATACATTGACTTATCATAAGCTGTTCCCTTTAAACTGATCTAAACACACACTTTAACAAGTAAACTATGGAAAAGTTTCAAATTCAATAGACCATGACTGACAGGGGGCCAAATAATCTCTGTGAAAATGAGATACTACATTGACCAACCATTAGTGGTTCTCCCTAAACTGATCAAATCATATACTACATTGACCAACCATTAGTGGTTCCCCCTAAACTGACCAAATCATATACTACATTGACCAACCATTAGTGGTTCCCCCTAAACTGACCAAATCATATACTAAATTGACCTACCTTTAGTGGTTCCCCTTAAACTGACCAAATCATATACTACATTTACCAATCATTAGTGGTTCCCCTTAAACTGAACAAATCATATACTACATTGACCAACCATTAGTGGTTCCCCTTAAACTGACCAAATCATATACTACATTGACCAACCATTAGGGGTTCCCCCTAAACTGACCAAATCATATACTACATTGACCAACCATTAGTGGTTTCCCCCTAAACTGACCAAATCATATACTACATTGACCAACCATTAGTGGTTCCCCCTAAACTGACCAAATCATATACTACATTGACCAACCATTAGTGGTTCCCCCTAAACTGACCAAATCATATACTACATTGACCTACCTTTAGTGGTTCCCCCTAAACTGACCAAATCATATACTACATTGACCAACCATTAGTGGTTCCCCCTAAACTGACCAAATCATATACTAAATTGACCTACCTTTAGAGGTTCCCCTTAAACTGACCAAATCATATACTACATTGACCAATCATTAGTGGTTCCCCTTAAACTGAACAAATCATATACTACATTGACCAACCATTAGTGGTTCCCCTTAAACTGACCAAATCATATACTACATTGACCAACCATTAGGGGTTTCCCCTAAACTGACCAAATCATATACTACATTGACCGACCATTAGTGGTTTCCCCCTAAACTGACCAAATCATATACTACATTGACCAACCATTAGTGGTTCCCCCTAAACTGACCAAATCATATACTACATTGACCAACCATTAGTGGTTCCCCCTAAACTGACCAAATCATATACTACATTGACCTACCTTTAGTGGTTCCCCCTAAACTGACCAAATCATATACTTCATTGACCAAACATGAGTGGTTCCCCTTAAACTGACCATATCATATAATACATTGACCAACCATTAGTGGTTCCCCTTAAACTGACCAAATCATATAATACATTGACCAACCATTAGTGGTTCCCCTTAAACTGACCAAATCATATACTAATTAATACATTGTTAACACTGCAGCTGCTGGTAACTGATGTCTTTCTTTTTCAACTTTGTAGAGGCTAGACAAAAATGGTCCAATCAAAATATGGTTAACTAAATAAGATGGCAAACAATGTTTCATGGTATGAGAGCTTTCTATCAAACAGTCTCAGAAGGTTCAATCTTTCATGGTATGAGAGCTTTCTATCAAACTGTCTCAGAAGGTTCAATCTTTCATGGTATGAGAGCTTTCTATCAAACGGTCTCAGAAGGTTCAATCTTTCATGGTATGAGAGATTTCTATCAAACGTTCTCAGAAGGTTTAATCTTTCATGGTATGAGAGCTTTCTATCAAACGGTCTCAGAAGGTTTAATCTTTCATGGTATGAGAGCTTTCTATCAAACGGTCTCAGAAGGTTTAATCTTTCATGGTATGAGAGCTTTCTATCAAACGGTCTCAGAAGGTTTAATCTTTCATGATATGAGAGTTTTCTATTAAACGGTCTCAGAAGGTTCAATCTTTCATGGTATGAGAGCTTTCTATCAAACGGTCTCAGAAGGTTTAATCGTTCATGGTATGAGAGCTTTCTATCAAACGGTCTCAGAAGGTTTAATCTTTCATGGTATGAGAGCTTAAATTTTTATCAAACGGTCTCAAAAGGTTCAATCTTTCATGGTATGAGAGCTTTCTATCAAACGGTCTCAGAAGATTCAATCTTTCATGGTATGAGAGCTTTCTATCAAACGGTCTTAGAAGGTTTAATCTTTCATGGTATGAGAGCTCTCTATCAAAAGGTCTCAGAAGGTTTAATCTTTCATGGTATAATAGCTTTCTATCAAACGGTCTCAGAAGAATTAATCTTTCATGGTATGAGAGCTTTCTATCAAACGGTCTCAGAAGGTTCAATCTTTCATGGTATGAGAGCTTTCTGTCAAACAGTCTCAGAAGGTTCACAAGGTGTCATTGTGGTACAATAGTGAAATAAAGGTTCAAAGTCCCATAACTCCCATAGCAATGGTTGGATTACAAGGCTCAACAATAACGCTTGTCCAATTGTCCGGTACCAGAGGAAAAAAAGGTCAGACGAGTAAAATCATTCTGTAGGAAATAAATTAAATCAAACTTTGATGATCAAAAGTAATAAACAAAAAACAAGAAAAGAAGATAAAATAAATATTTATTTGACATGTTTACTGGCTATCGATAATTTAAAACTGGTTCTTTGTCAGATACTTTATAACAGTTAAAAAGCATACTATTCTCGGAAACCAGTCTTACCGATCGGAATCATCGGTGTGCTTTGTAGATAAGGTAACAAGACAGTTCGGCACCGTCAAGGAAACGAATCAGCTCCATATTTAATAGACAGTTCGGCATCGTTGGAGACATTTCGGGACCAAAACAAACCAGTACCTCGTTTTCCTACCTTATCCTGTTGCTTTATAATAAATGTATGATAAATTTTATTTAACATTAGTATTTTTAAAATAAAAATCACTATAAAATTCATAAAATCATATTTGATCATATTTAGACAAAACAATATTTGATTGTGTTTAGTTAAACATTTTAATATATTAAAAACAAAGCTGATTGCAGTAAGGCATTAATCATAATAATCAATATTTTATAAACTTAAAAGACCAGGATACAAACCAAATGAGTGTAGACTGACAGGCCTACCAGACTGTGCCTCATGTGCAGAGTCTGATGAGACTTTGGCATTGATGAAAACTAAAACCTAAGTCCTGTGACTAGACATGACTAGATTCAGTTGTTCTCGACTCATATTTTTGAAAAGGATATCAAGAGATATCAATCAAATTCTGTTCTATTGTTTTAATTCATTTTGTTCATTGAATGCAAAAATGGTTAATATAAAGGTTTTTTTTTTTTTGGATAAGTTACAATTCCATTCGAACAAGTAAGTTTTGGTATGTACTTGTCCTATTGGGCAAGTTGAAAAAAAAGTTATTGTAGAAGCCTGGATTAAAATGTCTGTATGATATGGTCAACAACACATGTTGGTAAACAATACTACTAAGTATGAGAGCTTTCTGGCCTCAGGAGAAATGGGTTTACAAGGTGTCATTGTTTCAATACTCCAAAAAAATGCTAAAAGTCCAATAACTCTCATAAAATATGGGGATATAATATGATCAACTACTCATGATGGTAAATTTTTCTACAGCTTTGTGTAAAACAGACTCAGAAGAGATATAAATAAACCTTACCCAATCCTCCTTCGCTGTAAGTCTCTTCCTAGCTTTTGTTCCAGATAAGCTCCAATTCGATCAAGTTTTTCTGAGTTAGACATGGCATAGTATGTTAGTTTGTCCATGTTGTTTTTAACAAGTCCATCCTGAAGTAGAGATTAAGTAATTAATGCTTCAGAAAATCAAACAATACATATTTTTTCCCTTTTTTTATTCTGGTAATATCAGAAAAGTCATTACAATTCACTGATTGTATTTTAAAACTGAAATTTTAATAAACCATACCAATTTACATAATTTCTTTCAAACTATTTGGTTTGTTTATATTGTTGTTCCTTAATCTTCTGTTTCCGTGACATTGACACATCTACTTTTACTTTTAAAGCCTATAAAATCTACAGTTTTATAAAGTATATGTAATAAAGCTCATGCAATTAAAAAGGATCTTTTTGTTATTTTTTCAGACAATTTCTTTTTGACTTAATATTACCTATATCTAAAGTAAACCTCTGGGTTACCTGATCAATTTCACCTCTGGGTTACTTAAGCAATCTTACCTCTGGGATACTTGATCAATCTTACCTCTGGGTTACTTGATCAATCTTACCTCTGGGTTGCATGACCAATCTTACCTCTGGGTTTCCTGATCAATCTTACCTCTGGGTCGCATGACCAATCTTACTCTGGGTTTCCTGATCATCTTACCTCTGGGTTACTTGATCAATCTTACCTCTGGGTTACTTGATCAATCTAACCTCTGGGTTACTTGATCAAACTTACCTCCTGGTTGCTTGATCAATCTTATCTCTGGGTTACTTGATCAATCTTACCTCTGGGTTACTATATCAAACTAACCTCTGGATTACTTGATCAATCTTACCTCTTGGTTACTTGATCAATCTTACCTCTGGGTTACTTGATCAATCTTACCTCTGGGATTAGTGGGAATATATTATCAACAAGTCTTTTGTAGCGTGGCTTTAAACATGCACATCCAAAACAAACTGAAATGATATAAGAAATTTATTATTATTTTATTTAAGCATGTTAAACAGATGCATGCAAAGAAATTTGAAATTACAAATTATTACAAATCTTTAAACAATAGCAACAGAAAACTAGAGGCTCTAAAAAGCCTGTGTCTCTCACCTTGGTCTACATGGTCTATGTGCAAATTCAACAAAGGACACTCTCCAACATTGAAGACGAAAATAGAATTCATGACAAAAATTTGTTGTCATCATATAGACCCTGGACCCAGCATGGCTGGATCAAAAAATCTGTTGTCATCATATAGACCCAGCATGGCTGGATCAAAAAATCTGTTGTCATCATATAGACCCAGCATGGCTGGATCAAAACATGTGTTGTCATCATATAGATCCAGCATGGCTGGACCAAAAAAATCTGCTGTCATTATATAGACCCAGCATGGCTGGATCAAAACATCTGTTGTAATCATATAGACCCAGCATGGCTGGACCAAAAAAATCTGCTGTCATCATATAGACCCAGCATGGCTGGATCCAAAAGTCTGCTGTCATCATATAGACCAAGCATGGCTCGACCAAAAAATCTGCTGTCATCATATTATAGACCCAGCATGGCTGAATCAAAAAATATGTTGTCATCATAAAGACCATGGACCCAGCATGGCTGAATCAAAAAATCTGTTGTCATCATATAGACCTAGCATGGCTGAATCAAAAAATCTGTTTTAATCATATAGACCCAGCATGGCTAGATCAAAACATCTGTTGTCATCATATAGACCCTGGACCCAGCATGGCTGGATCAAAAAATTGCTGTCATCATATAGACCCAGCATGGCTGAATCAAATCAAAGCATCGTCAATGTTGTGATCCAGCCATATTCATAGCTAGTCTGATATTCTTTCTGACCATACTTTTTCAATATTTTTTTCTCTTTTCATTTCCAATCTTACTGTTAAATTTCTATATTATTGCCCATAGGTAGGGAATTTCGCAATATTGATACAAATAATGATATATATATATTCATATTTAAATTTTAGACTCTGTCAGATTTTTTTTTATATCAATATTTTAAATTTAATGGTGACCGACATGAATGGAAAGGGAAATCGTCAAACAAGTAATATATTTTTTTATATGCCCTTAATAATAACTAGCTTAATAATTTCCAGAAAGAGGCCTTGGAAATGCACTTTCTCAACAACAAAAATGAAAAAAAAATAATAACTGATTTTTATCTAAATTGGTATTCATTCTTCATTTAGAAAAAATACATTTCCTGTATTCAAATCTAAATGTACAAATACCTAATGCTGATATATTTCCAATTACCATGATTACTGTTAAGTAGTGATATAATGGGATATAAATGTAGAACAAACAAATAAATTTTATTGCAGAAAATGCTCAGGTAAGAGTTATGCAATTTTGTTTATTGTTTCAACCAAATTTCTGATAATTGTAACTAATTAATTAGATCTTGATTATTGACTTATGTCAGATGATAATGACACTGATTTTACAAGTGAAAAAAAAACCCATGTCGGATTAATCATTCAGCTAGCTAGCAAAATTAACAGAATATTTTAATGTAGTGTAGATCAAAATAAATAATACATTTGTAGGTTTACTATTGAGGTGAAGAATGTGTGTATTCAGTTAGGTGTGTAATAAATTGTGCCTATTTAGTTATGTAACAGGTCATGAGATATTAAATCTGGTGAATTAAGACTGGGGTTGTTTCCAATTAATACTTACATCTTTGAGTGTAATTATTTGAAAATCATGACAGTTTATAATCATACTGACTCTTACTTACCTATGGAAAGAACTGGAGTAATACCATTTCAAAAAAGTGTGGGAATCAACTTAGATATATTAACGCACATGTTGACCTAAATTTCAAAACTTACACAAGCATAAGATAATAATATAATACTTTCAAAATTGTTATCAACTGCTTCAATTGATGTAAAAATACTTTTTCAAATTAATTCATAAAAAGTAAATCATTATAAATTTTGATTTACAAAGGAACTATATGCAAGTGTATATCTAAAACAAAAGGGTTGTTCGACCAATCTTTTATTAATTTAAGGGCAAATAAACATGTCAAAAGTTGGCAGTTGATGATTAAAATGGTGTAGAAAGTTTCTGCAAGCCATAAAAACGCATAATTAGTTTCATGACATGTCTTCAACTAAGTATATTGCACCATTTCCAAAAACAGAGTGATCGCATAGATTCAGCATGGCTGAATCAAAAATCTGTTGTCATCATATAGACCCAGCATGGCTGAATAAAAAAATCTGTTGTCATCATATAGACCCAGCATGGCTGAATCAAAAAATCTGTTGTCATCATATAGACCTAGCATGGCTGAATCAAAAAATCTGTTTTAATCATATAGACCCAGCATGGCTAGATCAAAACATCTGTTGTCATCATATAGACCCTGGACCCAGCATGGCTGGATCAAAAAAATTGCTGTCATCATATAAACCCAGCATGGCTGAATCAAAAAATCTGTTGTCATCATATAGACCCAGCATGGCTGAATCAAAAAATCTGTTGTCATCATATAGACCAAGCATGGCTGAATCAAAAAATCTGTTGTCATCATATAGAGCCAGCATGGCTGGACCAAAACATCTGTTGTCATCCTATAGACCCTGGACCCAGCATTGATGGATCAAAACATCTGTTGTCATCATATAGACACAGCATGACTGGATCAAAACATCTGTTGTCATCATATAAACCCAGCATGGCTGGATCAAAACATCTGTTGTCATCATAAATAGCCAGCATGGCTGGACCAAAACCTCTGTTGTCATCATATAAACCCAGCATGGCTGGATCAAAACATCTGTTGTCATCATATAGAGCCAGCATGGCTGGCCCAAAACATCTGTTGTCATCATATAAACCCAGCATGGCTGGATCAAAACATCTGTTGTCATCATGTAGAGCCAGCATGGCTGGACCAAAACATCTGTTATCATATAGACCCAGTACTCTCAGATATGTGCTTTGTGTCTTCAGTGTTTTTGTTAGTTGTTTTTGTGCTGTGTGTCTTTAGTGTTTTTGTTAGTTGTTTTTGTCCTTTGTGTTTTGTTAGTTGTTTTTGTCCTTTGTGTCTTTAGTGTTTTTGTTAGTTGTTTTTGTCCTTTGTGTCTTTAGTGTTTTAGTTAGTTGTTTTTGTTCTTTGTGTCTTTAGTGTTTTTGTAAGTTGTTTTTGTGCTGTGTGTCTTTAGTGTTTTTGTAGTTGTTTTTGTGCTTTGTGTCTTTAGTGTTTCAGCTAGTTGGTTTTGTCCTTTGTGTCTTTAGTGTTTTAGTTGGGTTTTTTTGTCCTTTGTGTCTTTAGTGTTTTAGTTGGTTTTTTTTGTCCTTTGTGTCTTTAGTGTTTCAGCTAGTTGTTTTTGTCCCTTGTGTCTTTAGTGTTTTTGTTAGTTGTTTTTGTCCTGTGTGTCTTTAGTGTTTTAGTTAGTTGTTTTTGTCCTTTGTGTCTTTAGTGTTTAGTTAGTTGTTTTTGTCCTTTGTGTCTTTAGTGTTTTAGTTGGGGTTTTTTGTCCTTTGTGTCTGTAGTGTTTCAGCTAGTTGTTTTTGTCCCTTGTGTCTTTAGTGTTTTTGTTAGTTGTTTTTGTCCTGTGTGTCTTTAGTGTTTTAGTTAGTTGTTTTTGTCCTGTGTCTTTAGTGTTTCAGCTAGTTGTTTTTGTCCTTTGTGTCTTTAGTGTTTTTGTTAGTTGTTTTTGTCCTTTGTGTCTTTAGTGTTTTTGTTAGTTGTTTTTGTCCTTTGTGTCTTTAGTGTTTTTGTAAGTTGTTTTTGTCCTTTGTCTCTTTAGTGTTTTTGTTAGTTGTTTTTGTCCTTTGTGTCTTTAGTGTTTTTGTAAGTTGTTTTTGTGCTGTGTGTCTTTAGTGTTTTTGTAGTTGTTTTTGTCCTTTGTGTCTTTAGTGTTTCAGCTAGTTGTTTTTGTCCTTTGTGTCTTTAGTGTTTTAGTTGGGGTTTTTTGTCCTTTGTGTCTAGTGTTTCAGCTAGTTGTTTTTGTCCCTTGTGTCTTTAGTGTTTTTGTTAGTTGTTTTTGTCCTGTGTGTCTTTAGTGTTTTAGTTAGTTGTTTTTGTCCTTTGTGTCTTTAGTGTTTAGTTAGTTGTTTTTGTCCTTTGTGTCTTTAGTGTTTAGTTAGTTGTTATTGTCCTTTGTGTCTTTAGTGTTTTTGTTAGCTGTTTTTGTCCTTTGTGTCTTTAGTGTTTTAATTAGTTGTTTTTGTCCTTTGTGTCTTTAGTGTTTTTGTTAGTTGTTTTTGTCCTTTGTGTCTTTGTTAGTTGTTATTGTCCTTTGTGTCTTTAGTGTTTTTGTTAGTTGTTTTTGTCCTTTGTGTTTTTGTTAGTTGTTTTTGTCCTTTGTGTCTTTAATGTTTTTGTTAGTTGTTTTTGTGCTGTGTGTCTTTAGTGTTTTTGTTAGTTGTTTTTGTGCTGTGTGTCTTTAGTGTTTTAGTTAGTTGTTTTTGTGCTTTGTGTCTTTAGTGTTTTAGTTAGTTGTTTTTGTTCTTTGTGTCTTTAGTGTTTTTGTTAGTTGTTTTTGTCCTTTGAGTCTTTAGTGTTTTTGTTAGTTGTTTTTGTGCCTTGTGTCTTTAGTTTTTTTTGTAAGTTGTTTTTGTGCTTTGTATTGTTTTGATGAGTTAAGCCCTTTTCAACTGATTTTTATAGTTTGTTCCTATGTTGTCCTGTTACACCAGTCACTGTCCCAGGTTAGGGGAGGGTTAAGTGCCCACAAACATGTTTAACCCTGCCACATTCTGTATTTGCCTGTCCCAAGTCAGGAACCTGTAATTCAGTGGTTGTTGCAACACTGTACAAGCAGTAAATACTGCATATCGAAAGGCATAGAAATGTATAAACTATGTAACTGAAAATTACTATGTGTAGATTACATAAATATATTTAACTAAAGGCAATTTTCATCATGTTTTAACATGTTTAATGAAGTAACATACTTATTTTGTGAAAATCAGATTGTTTCGATGCAAACAAGTACAGAAAGTGAAAGAAAGTACTTTATAAAAAGTTGTTTCTTTTAAATAACATACAACCAATCTGTAAAGTCCATGCAAGAATGGTTAAAGTGACGACACCAAAATTCAAACTTGATCTGTGTTTTGTGGTAATAAGCATTGTGTATAAGTTTCATAACATTTGGTTGAGGCAAACTTAAGTTAGAGAACCAAAACTAAAAATTTTGCAATTTTTCCATTTATAAAGGGGCATAACTCTAGAACGGTTAAAGTGACGCCACCAAAATTCAAACTTGATCTGTGTTTTGTGGTAATTAGCATTGTGTATAAGTTTCATAACATTTGATTGAGGCAAACTCAAGTTAGAGAATGGAAACCAATTTTGGGACGTACGGACGGACAAGGGTAAAACTTGATGCCCCCTTCCCTACGGCGGGGGCATAAAAAGAAGATGTGGTATGATCGCCAATGAGACAACTCTCTACAAGAGGCCACATGACACAGAAATTAACAGCTATAGGTCACCGTACAGACTTCAACAATGAGCAAAGCCCATACTGCATAGTCAGCTATAAAAATTAAAAGGCCCCAAAATCACAAATGTAAAACAATTCAATTGAGAAAACTAACTAATTAATGTACAAAAAAATGAACGAAAAAAAAATATGTAACACAGCAACAATGGACAACCACTGAATGACAGGCTTGAACATTATTGAACATAGTACACTAAGATTGTTCGCAGATGACAGTATTATTTATAGGGAAATTAAAAAACCAGATGACACATATAAATTACAGTCTGACTTGGAAGCGGCCGGCAGATGGGAGCAGGACTGGCTCATGTATTTTCACCCTGATAAGTGCAACATTCTCAGTGTAACTCAAAAACGCAAACCTTTAGACTTCACTTATAAATTACACAATCACTCTCTAGAAAAAGTTGACTCTACAAAATATTTAGGCCTAACTCTTCAATCAATTTTAAAATGGGACAAACATATCGATACCGGTAACATGACATCAAAAGCAAATCAGTCTCTTGGATTTATTCGTAGAAACTTTAAAATAGCCTCACCTAAAGTTAAAGCACATGCATTTAAAGCTCTTGTCCGACCAAAACTAGAGTACTGCTCAACTATTTGGGATCCACATCAAAAACAGCAAATTTCACAAATTGAAAAAGTTCAGAGAAGAGCAGCGCGCTTCTCATGCAACCGCTTCCATAACACCAGCTCAGTTACTGAAATGGTGACAGGCTTAAATTGGTACCCACTTGAAATTAGGCGTTTACAGACTTGTCTTCTTCTACAAAATTATACATGAAATTGTTGCAGTCCCTACATATAACCTTTTGATCCCACTAGACAATAGAATTAGACATAGCAATCCACACTCATTTAGGCAAATACAAACATCTAAAGACAGTTATAAATATTCATTTTATCCACGAACAGTTATAGTCGGGTAATTAATACGGATAGCGTTTGACATCTTTAGCCGAACAGATTTATCATTTTTACATAATTCAATTCATTGTATGCTGGTTCATATTCTGAACGCCAGTCTTTGCTCCTTTCTAATATAATTCACAAACAAAAAACAAATATGAAGCTTAGAAATGGAAAAATATTAAATACTAAACTCGTTCAAAGGGTATCTACACGTCTCAATCTTCAAAATCGCTTATCTAAAAATACTACCATCGCTAACATTTTTAACAATAAAAATCGTGGTTACCCTTCTATCGATAAGTGTCATGCCAAAAAATGACTTACATGTCCCCGTCTTTCCACCAACAATACGGTAAGGTCCACGTTTAATGGTCGCACATTTTCTTTAAATTTTGAAACTGATATAACTTGAAAAACAAACAGTATAATTTATTTACTCACATGAAACAAACCGGGATGCGGTATTCAGTACGTAGGTGAAACTGGACGATATTTATCTAAACGCACTCAAGAACATCTGTATCGTTTTAAAAGACCCAATAAATTCAAAAGTATCATTTATCAACACCTTAAGAAGCACAATCATCCTATTAAATATTTAGCAGTTCAACCTTTAGAAGTAGTAAATAAGCAGCCTGGTGAATCTCATTCAAAGTTTGTACGATCGCGGAAAATAATTGAATTAAATTGGATTAAAAAATTACAGACAGTCTACCCTCTCGGTCTTAATGATAATATCATGGGAATTGGTAATATATCAAGAACCGATTCTGTTAACATTTTGGATATAGTTTCTAAAACTGTTCGTAAAAACCGTTCTCATGGTCGTAGAAAAAATCGCAATCAAAGAAAATTTCGGACCAATCATACCAATATTTCGGACCTAATTTCTATTTCAAAAAACAACGGCAGACATTATCTGTTAACAAAGCTCTGTTCATTACCGGTTAATAAGTTAAATAAAATTTTAGAGGATTGCAACACAATTTCATATAGCAGTCCTAAGTATGAAATCGTTCAAATTATAATGGCATATTGTTATTCTAAACTGTTTCCCAAAATTGATCGCCCTGAAGATCATAAAAAACAGTTTATTAAAATAAAGTATGTCAATAAAGGTTTTGATTTTGTAAATATTGCCGGTATTTTTAACGACCATTCTGTTAAAGAACAAATTCCAGGATATTTTGATAATACTGAGCTCCCTCTTATTTGTTATATTTACAAGAAATCTACCCGGAAATTTGTGTTTAATTATAGCCAATTGTGTAAAGATGTTAATATCAGTGAAAATACACCTACTTCATGTAATTGCAGTAATTCCGAATACATTTATGGACCCATTTCCCATGTTATAACAGGAGATCTTAACATCGTTCAAGACCGAGAGTTAAAATCATTCCTCAGTAAAGGACCTAAATATCGTCCCCCGTCAATTATTAATTGGAATGAGTGTCGTAATATCATCCACGACTCACTCCATACTTACTGTTTGAAATGGATAAAACGGGAAAAAGCTGACAAAAAATCTTTGGACTCTTTTTTTAAATCAGTAATGAACATAGTTGATATACGTATTCAACATTTTAAAGAACATTTTACTCTTAACAATAACCACAATAAACCTATTTCTCGTATCAAACATAAACTAAAAGAACTAGCCAAGGAATTTGTTTTTGTCCCGGCCGATAAAGCTGCTAATAATATTATTATTGTTTGACGTAAATTTTACATTGAGGTTCTGAAAAAAGAAATCACCAATTCACCAACATTCCAACTGACTCCATTTTCAGAAAACGACATCTGTAACAAACATAAACTTTTAGCTACCGCTTTACAAGCAGAACCAAATACAATGAAAGTCCCAACTATGTATTGGCTTCCGAAGCTACACAAAACACCTTACAAATATAGATTCATTTCGTCTTCAAGCCATTGTTCCACTACTAAATTGTCTATTCTTCTTACCAGTACACTTGGTACAATCAAAAACCTGATAATAAATTGTTCAAATAAGGCCTTCGAAAATAGTGGAATTAATTACTTTTGGAGTGTCAAGAACTCGTTGGAAGTACTTGATAAATTGCATGCATATATTGGTGATTTTGAATCTGTTCAAAGTTTTGATTTTTCTACCCTATATACCACATTGCCTCACATTCTCATTAAGAAAAAATTCACACACCTAATTAAATGGGCATTTAAAAAGTCAGAATGTGAATATATATGTTCAAACTCTTTTAGGTCATTTTTTAGTAGCAATAAACAAAAAAACCTATGTCAATTGGACATGCTTTGATACAATATATGCCCTTGAATTTTTACTAGATAACATTTTTGTTCGCTTTGGAGATTCCGTATATCGTCAGGTTATCGGAATTCCAATGGGGACTAACTGTGCACCACTTATTGCGGACCTTTTTTTGTATTGCTATGAGTTACAATTTATGACAAAAATCAGTAAAGACCCATCGAAACAACATCTGATACACAAATTTAATAATACTTTTAGATATTTGGATGATATTTTGGCTCTCAATAATGACGACTTCAGTATGTATACTAAAGAAACTTATCCTGTTGAACTTACTTTAAATAAAGCTAATACTAACAATGACCACTGCCCTTTCCTCGATCTTGATATCTATATCATTAATGGAAAGCTTAATACTAAAATATATGATAAAAGAGATGATTTTTCATTTCCTATCGTTAATTATCCATTTTTAGATGGTGACGTTCCCTTGTCACGGTGTTTATATATCTCAACTTGTACGATTCGCTCGTGTGTGTAACAATGTTTTAGATTTTAGCGAGAGAAATTTATGTATTACTGAAAAATTATTACACCAGGGTTTTCGATATCACAAACTAGTCAAGACATTTGCTAAATTTTATCATCGGTATAAGGACATCATTCGTAAACATGGTAAATATGGCTCAACATGCAGACTTCTTATACGTTCAGGTATTTCACATCCAATTTTTTATGGAAATATTCTTTATAAAGCACAAAAATGTCAGTATTCACCTCTGAAACTAACAAAACCTTTAAATAGACTTATTAAGAAGGGATATAGTTACGATACTGTTGTCAGGTCATTAAAGATTGCATATTTTGGCGTTAATATTGATTCACTTATAGGGTCTTTGCATCGGCACTAAACACATTTATTTAAAAACCAGTTGTTGGCATGACACGGGTTATGTTCTTCTCATATATGTTATGATGGTATGATACTAAACCCCTAACGGGAAGGATTGTGCCTGATATTCATATGATGAAGACATAATCTTTCAATCAGTTTAATTGAAGTCTGGAGCTGGCATGTCAGTTAACTGCTAGTAGTCTGTTGTTATTTATGTATTATTGTCATTTTTTTTATTTTCTTTGGTTACATCTTCTGACATCAGACTCGGACTTCTCTTGAACTGAATTTTAATGTGCGTATTGTTATGCGTTAACTTTTCTACATTGGCTAGAGGTATAGGGGGAGGGTTGAGATCTCATAAACATGTTTAACCCCGCCGCATTTTTGCGCCTGTCCCAAGTCAGGAGCCTCTAGCCTTTGTTAGTCTTGTATTATTTTTAATTTTAGTTTCTTGTGTACAATTTGGAGTTTAGTATGGCGTTCATTATCACTGAACTAGTATATATATTTGTTTAGGGGCCAGCTGAAGGACGCCTCCGGGTGCGGGAATTTCTCACTGCATTGAAGACCTGTTGGTGGCCTTCTGCTGTTGTCTGTTCTGTGGTCGGGTTGTTGTCTCTTTGACACATTCCCCATTTCCATTCTCAATTTTATAGATTGGAATCTTCTGCCACAACAAATAGTATCATGCAGTACAGTACAGGGATTCAAGAGTATGATCTCAGAATCTGCTCTCATCCCCATTTTCTATCCCTAACTATTTTGTTATCAAATGTATATAGTTTTATCTAAATGAAATTTTTCAAATGCACATACATTATTTTGATTTTTTGATTTTGTTTCTTTTTATTTTTCTTGCAACAATGTAAATTATAAAATTTTATAGTCGACGACCGGCGAATAATCTTCAATAATTGAAGGATCGCTAGAAACTTAAAGAAGAAGAAATAGGCTGTTTTTATCACAGAAAATTTTAACATAATGTAACATAAGGAAATAATGCCATTAATGGTTATTCCTGACAGGTTATACTCAAAATAGTATTGATTATTGCTCTCTTAAATGCCGGTCATGACCTTTCAAGAATTCTCCAAGAAACCATGGAGGGGGCTATGACAAAATAGTTGCAATTTTGCAGTCTAATATAGGGAATAAAAAATCTGCCCCTCAATTATGATAAAATTGCATTGAAGTAATGCGGGAAATAATTGGGTCCCCGTTCCATATTACTGCTTTTTAGGACTATAGATTCGAATATTTTCATACCTGACATACTGATTGTTCTTTAAAGCGTAAAGTATAAAGCTAGCTTCACCAAAAATATATGTATAGAGAACAATTTCGCTTTCATTGAGAAAATAATGCGATCATCAGTCACTTCGTATTTTTTCCCAGTTTTCTCCCTTTCCAAATGCAAAGTAACATTCGATTCGTGACGGAAACAACTACGAGGAAATACGTATAATGAGCATTTGTGACAAAACGATTTTAATATTGGCAGAGACATATGTGTATATGTCTCTGATATTGGGTATATAATTTAGAACATAGGTAAACACGTGTTAAAATTTGATATTTAAAAAACTAAGAAATTCATTTATAAGCACTAAGAAATCAGAGAATGAGCCACTTTAAACATAATAAGAAATCCGAGAATATAGACATCTACTAACGGGACTGGAAACGGATCGATCTGATGAGATTTCAATGTCCCGATAGCGGATTATTGATTTAGTATAATAGTCCCAGGTTATATTCAAGATCTGTGTGATAATTTAAACTCAATAAAATGAAACATAAGCATTTAACTATAAATAAAGCGCCTGCAGTTAGCAAAAAATAAATATATATATATATATATATATAGCGAGACCACAAATTTGTATAAATTGAAAAAATGTATGTGTTGAATATAGATCCAAATGTGGACCCATCGGTGCTACATCTAGTACTAGTTCTTATCTGTGGTATTTCCAGGATGTTACTATACCTTAAATTATTTTTATACCCGCACACGTATAAAGTTTTGTCAATGACATTGTTCATCATGTTACTTTGTTGTTTAAATGTGTATACATGTTTTTGTGTAAATGTACTTTAATCATTCAATTCATTCTAATCATTTATAGTGTGTTTTATTTTGTAATTCATTTGATTGTATAGCTCAAATTTTGGGCACCATGATTGGTTAATAAAATATCTTATAAAAGAGGGACGAAAGATACCAGAGGGACAGTCAAACTCATAGATCGAAAACAAACTGACAACGCCATGGCCAAAAATAAAAAGACAAACACAAATAATAGTACAGATGACACAACATAGAAAACTAAAGACTAAGCAACACGAACCCCACCAAAAACTGGGGGTGATCTCAGGTGCTCCGGAAGGGTATAAAGCAGATCCTGCTCCACATGTGGCACCCGTCGTGTTGCTTATGTTATTACAAATCCGGTAAATAGTCTAATTCGGTAAGTTTCATTCGTGAAAAGGGAAGGGTATTGTAGTTACGACATAAGGAACATATCCGATATCATCTGTGAAACGGTTATTCCATAACGGTCAACCAACTCGTGATGGCGTCCGTAAAATTTACGAAGAGATGATTTCAACTTCACCATTTGGAACTCTTGGTTTAATAGCTTCCTTGTGAGCAGCAATCCTATATCAAGGAAATCATGATAGGAAATACAAGCCCGGGAATATCGTATCAATTGGGAGATATATACTCCCTATGCAGTCGCTGCTGGAATGTTGCTACATAGAAATGGAAAGTTCACAATTGGGAAGCTGAAATCATCTCTTTTGTCGTAAAGTTTTGTTTTCAACCGACCCTCATTGTCAATTTCTAGATGTAAGTCAAGATATGAGGCAGACTTAACTGTAACATCTTATCTTATGTATACGTAAATGAGGGTGGTAAAGGGTTATTTTCGTGCAACGTGTTTTGTATATTAAACTTTTTGGAGTATCTCTTATGTTTTTCCAGCTCAATGATTGATTTTGATTTACATAACACCCACACATCACATATGTAAATAATATAAGTTGGTAAAACTTAAACAAAATAAACGCCAGAACTGTATATATATAATTTTCAAAGTAACACTCATCAAAAACATTCTACATAGAGTGCTGTACATAGTTATAACAACACAATTTTCTCTACAAAATTACCCTTATACTCTAATATGTGTAGCTTCCTTCTCCTTTTTTACGTAAATCCAACCTTTTCGTACCCTCCTTGAACTTGAATGAGTTTGATGCTGAACAACATCTTAGTAGACGAGCAGTCTTTTTCTCACATCGAGGGGTAATTCTTAAATTGAGAAAGTCCAAAAACTATTCAAAACAAGGAGCGACTTCTTGAAATCCCTTTGCCCAGAATTCCTGGTTCCCCACTTTGTCCAGCCAAGCCCTGCTACTTTTTTTAAGATTACCCCTACAGCAGGCTTCCCCCTGTCTTCAGCCTTTATGTATGTCTCACAAGGTAAATTAACTGGGCATCAGTTCTCTGGCCAGAGGCGGTGCGTCTTTTGCGCTTGAATGTGGCATTCCTACGGAGTTAATACAGGCTTAGGGAGACTAGAAAAGTGATGCTTACAAACGCTATATAGACCCTTCCCTTGACCATAGGCACATAGTTATGGATACTTTTGCAAAGCATATCATGAAAAAACTTTGATTATTTCTATTATCTGTAAGTTTGTGTTTTGTACATGTATATAAAATATGTGCTCTTTTTAATGTTGCCTAAATTAAGATAGCATTTATAAGGGTCTTGTCATGCACTGCAGAATTGTATTAATATACCGCAAAGTCTGATATGGCATGGTTGAAATAGACACTTTTCATAATAAATAGTGACCTTCATCTCTACTGAATTTATGGACGTCTATTGTTGGACTTGTATATATATTTGTGTTGGTACCATTTGTATAGACATTTTGTATGGTACAGATCGGACTGCTTCTAATACGTGTACTTTTGTGTATTATCAGTAAATTTGGTGTTACATTGTTTATATTTTGTTTTTACCAATTTTTCAATTTTTATTTATTTTTATTTTTTTAATTTTATCTATTCTTTTTTTTTCGTACCCCTACTAACAGGTTTGGGATATTTCAATTAGAGAACCACAGTTTGACTTACACTTTCAGTTATTCATTTCAGTTAGACATTTTGTTTATCATGCATATACATTTGTACATGTATTGTATATTTCTTGCTTTATTTGAAATTTGAAATATGCTTTATAAACTGTGGTTAGTTTGCCCAAACCGGTCTTTGTTTACATATACCTATATATAGACCTGTTAGTAAATGCGTTTTGTTTAAATATACTTTTTCACTTTTTTGGTCTTTTGGAAAATGTTGTTTGTGCTGTATTTAGACCCCTCTACCAAGAAATTTGTTTTGCATGCACACGTATAAAAATTGCGGTTTTTATCCAACGCAATCATAGGTTTGAACGTTGTTTTCAATTTAGACTTATTTATAGATATTTTTTCGTTTGGGCATGTATTATATTTGCCTTCGGGTTTATATGATCCGTTCATCCTATTTCGACTCTTCAAAATTCATGAGTCTATCCTAAATCGAGGTAAATTATATGGCCTTCCAAATACCGTTTCGATTCCTAACATCACTGAAGAGACATTAATTGTCGAAATCCGGATATGGTGTACAAATTTTTGCACCTCATGTTTGCGGTATACCATCTTTTCCGCAAGTTTATTATTTTCTGTTTGGTATTAAATTAATAATAAAGATCCATTTTGTTACATCTTATGATCCGTTTATTTGGCAATCGCCAATGGCAGTCAGCAGGGTTTAAAAACATCCGTTGTTCTACCTGTTAGTCAAATGCGTTTTGTTTAAATATACTTTTTAGATTTGAAAATTATTTAACAATTATAAAAGATTTTGGACAGAGAAGAATATTCACCAGATTCAGAATATCAGCTCATAGACTTCAAATTGAGTCATGAAGATATCAAGGTACTATCAGACATTAGAGATTGTATATTCATTGTCCATCCGGCGAGATAGAAGATAAAAAAAAAAACACTTTTTACTAACGAGTTCAAAGTATAAAGTTCAACGTTATGTACAAATTAAAGAATAGAAACGTTTAGAATTGTGAATATTTCAATTGACTGGTATTACGAAAGACTTTGATTATTCGTATTTAAGAAAAGGGGGTCGAAACATATTTTTTGTACAAGATAGGCGTTAACGCAGAATGAAACCTTTGAACTGGCGTTGGTGTTATTCCTGTCAATATAATACTCTTCCATGCTATTACCATGATTGCTACTATAGAAAGTGTCGTAAAAGAACCGAATAATAATAATAAACGCGGTCGTAAAAGGTATCATAATGATTATATTTATGCAAAGAGATGCTTAAACCTTTTGCATTAAAGTGATAGATAAATTACTTTTGTGCACTACTCACGAGGAGGTTACCACAGTGTCTAAAAATACTGCAAACTGTCTGATAAATTGATTACAATGTTTGTGTTATCACTCTGGCATGTCAGTAAAATCAAAGATATAAGACTTTGAAAATACTCTGCACTGATTTGAAAAAAAAACTAATAATTATTATGATAACATATTTTTTTATGTTGTGCTTTTAAATATGATCATATGCATGACATATATCATACGATAATCTCATCCACTTGATGTGAATTTTAATTAATCAATTAGAAATAAAGAACTTTGAACTTTGAGCTATATTAAGAATGGAAAAATGCTATACATAGGAAAAATTGCAACATATGTTTCAATATGTTTTTCATATATTTTAAAACGTATGGAAACATATGTTTAG
Organism: Mytilus californianus; assembly: GCF_021869535.1. Classification (NCBI taxonomy): domain Eukaryota; kingdom Metazoa; phylum Mollusca; class Bivalvia; order Mytilida; family Mytilidae; genus Mytilus; species Mytilus californianus. Next base: position 141,937,017 of record NW_026262581.1, on the reverse strand, counting down.
GACCGGTATGGAAACATATGTTTAGGACCGGTATGGAAACATATGTTTAGGTCCGGTATGGAAACATATGTTTGGGACCGGTATGGACACATATGTTTTTGAACATATGAGAAACATATGAAAAACATATGTTTTTAAAATTCATATTGAAAACTTTTCATATTTGTAAACATATGATTTTCATTTGTCCTAAACATATGTTTTTCATATGTATTATCTCTATTTTCAAACATACGTTTTTCGTGTTTTCTTTTTGATTTAATGAATATAGATAAGAAGATGTGGTATGATTGCCAATGAGACAACTATATATCCATCCAAGTCACAATGTGTAAAAAGTAAACAATTATAGGTCAAAGTACGACCTTCAACACTGAGCCTTGGCTAACACCGAACAGCAAGCTATAAAGGGCCCTAAAAAGACTAGTGTAAAACAATTCAAACAGGAAAACCAACGGTCTTATCTATATAAAAACGAGAAACGAGAAACACTTATGAACCACACCAACAAACGACAACCACTGGAAACAGGCTCCCGACTTAGGACAGGTGCATACAAATGCAGCGGGTTTAAACGTTTTAACAGGCGCCAACCTTCACCCTAACCTGAAACAGTGGTATAACATTACAACATAAAAAGACACACAATGAAATATCAATTGAAATGGCTTAACTCGATCAAAAAGACAATACACAAAAACAAGTAAATATACACTGAACGAATAAGTTTGAACTATGACACAATATAAATAAAAAACATATTTTTTTGGCATGTTTCCCTTTGGTGCTTAATTAACACAGTGCTCCATATTTTTTATCTGAGGTGGCAGTTATTCATAAGCTGTTGTCCCATTTCCATTCTCTACACAGCAAGAATTGCATACCCGTTTTAGGTATGTTATAAAACAATTTTTTTCGTCTACATCTCCCGTTATATGTATGGTTTTTTTTTTGTTACAGAACACCTGTTTAACATGTTTTTGTTTACACCCAAATATTTCATGATTTTTTACTGGTTGGTTATGAATAAACAATAGATACTTGTCTTTATATATATATATATACACTAACAATTTGAAAAATATTTTTGACGTATATTAATGATGGAATAATGAAGTATAGCACCGGGTATATCATTGTATATTTAGTTTGAAATCAAAATGAATACATTTAAATATGATGGTGTTGTCTGTCCTCTCAAACTTGATTGCCACCTTTCCATATCTGTTTTGGCAAAGCATACATTTAGTATGTGCTATCTTATAATTAGAATGGAAGCACAGTTTCAGCTGCAAAAGATGCTAATAAAAAAACTAAATTCACTCTTATTTTATGCTCATAAAACAAACATAAAATTGAGAATGATAATGGAGAATGTGTCAAAGAGACAACAACTATCCGACCAAAGAGCAGAAAAATGCAGTCACTGGCCAATCAAGAATTTTTATAGTCCGCTCAGGTCATTTTGCACGGAATTCAACTCCTTATTAAATCTATTCATAAATTTACACATCTTTTGCTTTCAAACCTTTGACAAACTTTCCGATTTCAAAATACATTTAAATTTTTAAAGATAAAAAAAAACATCACAGAACTAATGGAAAGCAAGAGCTTACTTATATTTCACCAATAAATATAAAGCAATTTTTGAGTGTTCCTGATAAGCCAAAATAATATAACAGAAAAAAAACATTCAATGTAGCACATTAAACAATATTCTATGACTTCCTATACAAATGATCTGTATTCATAAACCTAAATCCATGAAGCACCCTCATGAGAAAGATAATCAATTGCAATTTAAAAAACAGGCTATTTGCCCTATTTGTCTTTGGTTAATTTGTTGTCTAATTGATGTATACACAATATCTTTTTTTTATACATATATGTTACATTCAGTAAAATATTCTATTGAGAAGAAAAGAATATGGTTGAGCCAGTGTGAGGGAGGGAAGATATATATAAGAAGATTAGACATTATCATTTTCTGTTTGTCAGAAATTTTGTTCACCACAATTGTGATTTGGATGGAATGACCAAGGATGGACCTATTATAGTAATTGACAACAGTTCACATGATCCATTAAATACTGGTCTTAAACATAAAATTTGCTAATAGACCTCAAAATATGGTGGTCATATAAACCTTACAAAATTTAGTTATTTCAATTCAATTTATTTAACAACTACATTTTTTTTAAGACCAGATATTCAAAATTATACAACAAGTGTACCACAATTCTAATTTTATTTGCATTAAATGTTATTAATGTACTTGTGGTTGACATATATATATACACTCCAAGTTTATTCTGCGTTGCTCTTTATCTCTTGAATTCACAACTGTATGTCTGTTAGTATTATTTAGACTGTTCTCCTGTTTACAACTATGATTTTCGCACATGAGTTCCTTTATTTATTTGCACTTCTCCTAGTAAGATTCCAATGATATAATGTTGTTTTTCATAATTAGTAAACGTATTCTTGGAAAATTTAAGCAGCTCTAATGTAAAAATAAAAGAAGATATTTAAGTGGGCAATCAATAATATTTGACATGAAATCATTCGGAATAACAAAATATACCTACATATTATTTTTTATTGAAATCCCAGCAAAAGGTATCCATTTTTTTAAAAACAAGAGTACATATGCTGAAATGTCTCAACTGCTATACTTATCTTGAAAGTCTGATATATATATAGGTTTAACTACAAGTATCACATAAACTTAACATTATCAGTGATTAATATAAATGGGGTCAAGGTCAGATGAGAAACGAAACAACAAAAACTTAACATTGACAAATGAACCATAAATATGAGGTCAAGGTCAAAAACTCGATTGCGGGATGCGATAATACTAAGTCTCGTCAAAAGTCATGCGACCAAAATAAACATAATAGCAGTCGGCATGGAGACAAATAAAGGGAAAACTGTAGAGTAAATAAAACGATACTCATCTTCTGCTCTCAGAATCTATAAGTCAAGACCATCTTGTATTATTTATTTGTTATCAATTTTTAAAAGCATATTATGTCTCTATACAGTGTTCTGCCAAGTTTTTAAAAAATGATGGATTAGAAAATTTTCCACACATAGATATCCTGTGAAAGTGGGTGAATTTGTTAGTACTAAACAGGTTGAAACGACATGCAATAACCCATTTAGGGAAGAATATCCAAAATGGGATATAAATTAACTATGAAATTTTTTTATCATCATTTTGGAGAAATTTTTAAAAAGTGTGTCTGTTTAGATTAGTCTGATCATCTACATACCTTTTGGTATTTTTGAAAATCCAAAATAAAATGTAAATATTACACACTTGATAAATTTTCATGCTTAATATTGAAAAAAAAAGATGTGTAAAATATGCAAAAATGTAACTGTGTAATATCAAAATTCTTAATTCGTAAATTGTTCATTTGTAACTTGTAACTGTGTAATTTCAAAATTCTTAATTCGTAAATTGTCAATTTGTAACTTTTAACTGTGTAGTTTCAAAATTCTTAAATCGTAAATTGTCAATTTGCCACTTGCAACTGTGTAATTTCAAAATTCGTATATTGAAAATCTGTATTTGCAACTTTGAAATTCAACATTTGTATCTTTGAGATTCTTTATTTGCGACTTTGTAATTCATTAAATCTAACATTCGTATACTATTTCTTATTTTGCCATTCTTCATTTGTAACCACGTCACTTAAATTTTTGCCATACACATTTATGGAGTTGACTTTCCATAATAATGCAGCTTGTATATCAATTTCCATTCAAATCCTTTCTGTACACAAAAATATGTTTCTCAGATTTTGTATTGTGTTTTAATCAAAATATTTCAATGGTAAACTATACCCCCAAATTATCATCAAAATCAATTTTTGTCATCAATCTCGAAGAAGATTCCAAACTTATTTGTCAATTTTTTATGATTGCAAAAACTGAGTATTAGCACAAATTTTGTCCAAACTTTACAAAAATAAAAAATTTCAGAAATCTGTTTGGACAATCTGGACTTATCCTACGACATAGAAGTCGTGACAGAGACAAACAGACTTGTGGATGGTGTTCTAAAATACTCCATTGATGATGATGATGGATGGCTGCTTAACGTCCAGCGGCAAATTAATATGCATATTCAGGACGCGAGAACATGTAATTTAGTCCTGCTTTATTAACGTGCTAGTTCATAAGGTAGCAGTCCGCAGGAAGACATGTCACCTTACCCGGACACATTATTATGACTCCGAGTTGACCAGTCTTTGCTCTTACTCCTTAATGCCACATGCTTAGCGGAGAAGCAGTAAATAATAATCTGAAAGTCTTTGGTTTGACCCTTTCGATACTAAAACCTCTTTTCTTATTTGAAGATGAGATGTTGCAGATAATTTTATTTCTGTTTTGATCAAAACACAAAAACATGTATAAAACATTGTCATTTAAATTAAGGAATAAAATCACCAATTCATAACCCTATTGCTTCCTATGTTAAATTCTGCAAATTCAAGCATTCGTAGATACTAAGAAGAAGAAGTTTTATTTCCATTGAATGGGCTCACTAATGAGCATAATACAATATAAAACATTATTTAGACAAGAACAAAAAAACAATAATTAAGTATACATACACAGAAAGAAAAAGCTGTTTGAACATGAATGAAACACACACACACACACACACACACACACACACACACACACACACACACACACACACACACACACACCACACACACACACACACACACATACACACACACACACACACACACACATATATATATATATATATATATATAAAACGTCTGAATAAGAGTCAACGATTTTTCCCACGAGGGCGCTGGATCGTTACGAGTAACGATACATGTACACAATAAATAAATTATATAAACGCCTTATATAAACCGTTTAAGCTTTAGAATTGTGCTAGTTCATATCGCACATTATTATTTTTATTTAAAGCATATATTTGAACTCTCTGCTGTAATTAGTCATATAACCTATGTCGTGTTTAACACATATTTAGAATTGTGCAAGCGTCTTACCTGATGTTCGGTTTGACTTTTTTATTGTATAAATTTCAAGATTGTTATAGTTTAATTTAAGTAGACTGATATATGATTCATTCAACATCACAATCATATTTACTGATGAAGGATATCTGTTATCCGAAATATTTATAAATAATTACATTTATAGTTCCTTTTTTTGTTATTGGTGTTGTTGTGTACACTTTTTAGGCGTTTATATATATATATATATATATACGTTTAACAGTGTTATACCTCCTTCTTATGCACACCCATAAGTTTGGTAGTACAAAAACAGGTACTTGTGATCTGAGAATGCTGAGCTACAGACAAGATATGCCCTCCTTTTTCAATTTCATTTTGTTTTTTACAATTCAAAGGAAACTTTCAATAAGGGTACGGCAGTGATCCCAGGTCCCTAAGCTTTCATTTGATACCACAATAACCCAAATATTTAACTTATTTACAAAGCATGCAAAGTTACAACTATGCATAGTCGCCATAGAAACTATTTTATCTTATTAGTAGATCTTTTCTTTCTATAACATCTACAGTTATATCCAAAAATGCAAAACACATGGGTAAGAATCATCATTAAAGAGCAATAACTCTTATATGGAGTTTGTTTTCTTTGTTTGAATTTTCTAACATGTTGTCATGCAGGGGTCTTTTATGGTTAACTCTATGGGTTTTTGACTTTTTCTTATTGTTGAAGACTATACACTGAACTGTCGCTTGAATCAGTTTACCTTGGTCTCTGGTGGATAGTTGTCTCATTGGCAATCATACTGCATCTCTTTATTTTGGTATTCGTCTGGTATTTTGGGAGATTCATATCAATTTGACAATTTTGATATAGGTTTTAAAAGGGCATCCTATACAGTATCAATGGACGTCATGCGTTTAATTTTCCGTTATAAAAAAAAACACTTGAACGAAATTTAGTATAAATGGTGCCCAATTTATGTTTCTCTAATGTTTTCACTATTTTCACATTTCCAAACCGATTGTGAAAAAATTGTTCTCCTCACTGGTGAAATATTTGTTCTCGGCAAATGATTGGTCGAAATTTAATTATCACGTCAAATTTTTTTGGTTTCTTCTGAATTTCTTATTGTGACGTCAAGAAAAAAGGCGACCATGCCTGATGACGTCACATATAAAGAACACAACTTTCTGCAAATCTTTGAAAACGAAGGATAAAAATCATTAGAGAAACAGATTCCACAACTATAACTAATGTTACGATATTTCTCCACTCTCAACACATAGCCAGAAATTAGTAGTACTTTTGCTAATTAATATTCATAATATGTAAATGAGAATTGTACCACGTGATAATAGTTTGAACTGGACTGGCTTGATATCATTAAAATCTTTAAAACACGGATATTATAAGTTGCCCGTCACAGAGTCCTTGTTTATAATCACTCTGATATTTCTGTAAAGTTGTCAGGCGGTCAAAATCAAAACAATGAACGCGAATTTAGTGAATTTTTCGTGTTTTCGTGAGTTTATTCTTCTTGAAATAGAGACATTTTAACTTTACGTGGGAACCTAGAGTTCAACGACTACACATACAAGGTTTGGACTTGCTTATTCTTTGGACATTCAAATTTCAAGTTTCACCCCGGCAACCTGTATTTCTAAGGCACTGGCTACGGTTACATGGAAATATAACAATAATATAAAAATTATTGTTACATTGGAGACTAATTGCCGGAATACAGGGTAGCGTAAGAAACCGATTAATTACGAATGTAACAATAATATTTGGGTCTACGGTTACATTGCGTTATTGTTACATTAACGCACTGCAATGTACGATGGGAATGGTAATAAATATGTATTAAAATAAAACTTGAAAACTTTTATTTGATATTTACAATATTGCATACAATATTTTGATTTTTTATTTACAATGACAGTTTCTACAAATCCAGTATGTTGTTTTTGGAGCATGTTTTAGTCCGACGCATTTTCGGTGAAACCACTCTAAGCAGTCATCACAAACCAGTGATACGGCAATGTGCACGCTCTATATTGCATACCGTACAATTCCATTCTGCATTTTCCCTTTATGAAGTTTAAGAAACTTTCAATGTCTGAATGCCATGCTTCAGGTGAAAAATATTTTGTTACTCTTGCGATGTTTACATTTTCGTCCAATATTTTTTTTTGGAAGCATGTTAGGTTGTTTAAATACAAGTCAATTGTGAAAGCAATTAATGTTGACATCTGCCGACAGATTGAAATTGGTGGAAACAGTGTTTTCATTTTCAGAGTCCAGATATTTTGTAATCTTATCAGTCGTGACAGTACATGCTCTATTGAACAGTTCATTAAGTATTCATCAATAGTGATATTGAACTAAACTGTAGTAGTCACGATTTTTAACAACACCAAAACAATCAATACGTATTCGCTGAATAATATTATTGTTATTAATATTATCTAGTACATATCGAAGAATTAATCAACATAACTATAGAAGGTTTAAGTCTAATAAATCTATCATACATTGCAGTCTTTAATGTAACAATAACGCAATGTAACCGTAGACCCAAATATTATTGTTACATTCGTAATTAATCGGTTCCTTACCCAACCTTGCATTCCGGCAATTAGTCTCCAATGTAACAATAATTTTTATATTATTGTTACATTTTCATGTAACCGTAGCCAGTGCCTATTTCTAATGACCTTGTTAGCCAATTTTCAACACGAAGTTTGCAAATTTGACGTTTCAGCCATTTTAGCCTGTATTTTATACTGCAATGTTAAAAGCCTCTCGCTTCGATTTTTAAAATAGCCCAGGAACCTTGATTTTTGCAACGACAGTCATTATATTTCGTTTAAATGGTGTATATTGTTGTGTATATTTATTTTCTGCCCCGGCAACCTGTCTATCACTTAAATCAAAGTTAAACAGACATTTTTTTCAAAATTCCCTATCATTTCAATATAATTTCCGTGACCCGTATCCGATTTCTTTAGTATAATATTCAAATAAGCAAAGTGGCGTTGATTTCTGGAGTTACATTTTAATTATTTAAAATGCTCGGCAAGACGCGTGCTTTAAATATTAAAATTTAACTGTCTCGAGTGGAGAAATATCGTAACACACTTGTTGCAGTGGTGGAATCTATATATATTGCTCACACACGTCAACTTCTACGCCCTTAAGATTAGTGCATTTGATTCTCACATTTTAGGTATATATATATACACGGGACAAAAGTCTAGCTCTAAATTTCCTCAAGTTTCTAAATTTAGCCGTAAAGAAATCCAACAGTCCGTAATAACTTTACCAGGAACATGAAACAATGACGGTAACTAAATGTACAAAAAAGATCGAATGATAGAATAAATACAGAAATAAAGGAAAAACTCTTAACTCTATACTATATATGTACTTAACTCTATACTATATATGTACTTAACTCTATACTATATGTGTACTACTAGGTATAAAATATAAAAGCACTAGTACAAGCCTATAATAATGCCGTGAAATATTCTTAACGCCTTCTAAAAGGAATAATAATGTATAGTTCGGGGGAGAAAAAATTGGATATAAATATAAGTATAATGCTTTTATGATTGCGAAGAAGAAGAAATAATAATAAAACGGTATCAGCTTGTATGACAATAATTTATAAATCGTTTTTGAATAATCGTTTGTAACTAAAGATAAATGTATTAACACATTTACTTCTCGTGTTGCTTCTAATTCTCTTTAAAGATATCAATACTAATTCTAGAACAGAACCGTTTGTAGTTTATAATAATCACGAAACGACAAGAGGTGCCGGAAAGTACAAGTGTATATAGGAATTGTCCAAAGTTCAAGGTTTGTAACGTCATCACTAACATTTCTCCTTAACAACTAAATAAAAATTACTATTAGAGTTATTTGTGACACTTTTCTTATTTCCGAAAATAGTATTATCATTTAATTTAGTGCGAAATAAGCAATATATATATACACCTAAAAAGGAACAATGGCGGGAGACGTCGAAATTGTCAGCCAGCGAGGTCGTGCATTTTCGCCCTAACGTTGAAGTTACAAAGGGCGGACGTAGTTTTCGGGATTTATTCCGATTTATCTCCGAATCCAGCACGAATGACATAATTTTTTATTTGTTATTTTGAGAAAGCATGACAAAAGGCAGTTAATGTAGAAAAATGAGAGAATGACATCGCAATACCTACACGATTACTGCATTTTAAAGTTTTGAAAAATCGCATCTAATTCGTGATTCCAAGCTTGGCCTGAATAATAAACTCATTATTCTTAATTGTATCTATTTTTCCCTTATTTTCATTTTTTCACGGCTTTGAAAATGAATCCATCTTGATAAATTATGACGGAAAATAACTACTCTTAAAATTTGTATAATTTAAACTTATTTTTTTTACTAAAGTGCAAGAATCCCAATTCTCAGCCTCTTCTCGAAAACTAGCCCGGTAACCTATAAATAAAATTGAGAATGGAAATGGGGAATGTGTCAAAGAGACAACAACCCGACCATAGAACAGACAACAGCAGAAGGTCACCAACAGGTCTTCAATGCAGCGAGAAATTCCCGCACCCGGAGGCGTCCTTCAGCTGGCCCCTAAACAAATATATATACTAGTTCAGTGATAATGAACGCCATACTAAACTCTAAATTGTACACAAGAAACTAAAATTAAAAATAATACAAGACTGACAAAGGCTAGAGGCTCCTGACTTGGGACAGGCGCAAAAATGCGGCGGGGTTAAACATGTTTATGAGATCTCAACCCTCCCCCTATACCTCTAGCCAATGTAGAAAAGTAAACGCATAACAATACGCACATTAAAATTCAGTTCAAGAGAAGTCCGAGTCTGATGTCAGAAGATGTAACCAAAGAAAATAAACAAAATGACAATAATAAATAAATAACAACAGACTTCTAGCAGTTAACTGACATGCCAGCTCCAGACTTCAATTAAACTGATTGAAAGATTATGTCTTCATCATATGAATATCAGGCACAATCCTTCCCGTTATGGGTTTAGTATCATACCATCATAACATATATGAGAAGAACATAACCCGTGTCATGCCAACAACTGGTTTTTAAATAAATGTGTTTAGTGCCGATGCAAAGACCCTATAAGTGAATCAATATTAACGCCAAAATATGCAATCTTTAATGACCTGACAACAGTATCGTAACTATATCCCTTCTTAATAAGTCTATTTAAAGGTTTTGTAAGCTTCAGAGGTGAATACTGACATTTTTGTGCTTTATAAAGAATATTTCCATAAAAAATTGGATGTGAAATACCTGAACGTATAAGAAGTCTGCATGTTGAGCTATATTTACGAATGATGACCTTATACCGATGATAAAATTTAGTAAATGTTTTGACTAGTTTGTGATATCGAAAACCCTGGTGTAATAATTTTTCAGTAATACATAAATTTCTCTCGTTTATGTTTTGATTGGTTATTTGTTTTATAACTCACCCATGCCTTCAAAATATTTCAAAATTATAAAAATGACAATACAACGTGAAACTGTATCGGATGTCCTTAAACTAGACAAAATGTGGTAGCTTTTTTGGCATTGCAGTTTAAAAAACATTTTGTAGAGATTTACAAAAGAACTGGTCTTCCTGTACTTTTTTTATTAATATTTTGCTGTATGAAATCTACTCCATAGAAAAGTCAACACTAATACAGTGTGGAAGACTTTTCCATCACAGGCCAAGTAATTTAAAACTGCAGGCATTCCTGTATGACCCGAAAATTGTTCGTTCAAAAGTTATTATTGTTGATTTTATATCTTTTCATATTTCATGAATTGTCTTATTATTTCGATTCCTTGTCGATCTAAATACGATTCCTTATCGATCTAAGTTATTTAGATCGATAAGGAATCGAAACGATAAGACATTTAGATCGATAAGGAATCGAAATTAATTGATCAGGTTGTTGTCTCTTTGGCACATCCCCCGTTTGCATTCTCCATTCTATTACCCATCATAGACGAACCTTATTCAGACAATTTTCAAAAAATAATGACATTGGTCGATTTCAAAAAGTACCCTTATTCATGCAGCAACACTTTATCTTAACCAAAATTTAATCTGACAGCAGATGCAGTTTTACAAAATACAGAAATCGTCAATTTTAAACCCTGAACTGGTTCTGTTCTGTATACATGTCACTGAGTCAATTCATTTAATTCCCATCTACTGCAAAACAAGTTTGATATTTTGTACCAGTTTTCAATGCACAGCTATAGCGTTAACGACATTTAGCAACAAATTTCTCTAAATCCTTTGCTAAGAGTCTTGAACTTGAAGTGATCCTGGTGTGAGCTTTTGCTGTGTTAAAGGCCTCACTGTGGTTTTGTGTTTAATAAGAGCAGCAATAAAAAAAAAACCTGTTCCTTTGCTTTGTTTTATCATTTCTGTATACATAGGGATTTATTTTATGTCATGAAGTAATAAAATTGAGAATGGAAATGGGGAATATGTCAAAGAGACAACAACCCGACCAAAGAGCAGACAACACCCGAAGGCCACCAAAGGTCTTCAACGCAGCGAGAAAATCCCGCACCCGGAGGTGGTCCTCAGCTGGCCCCTAAATAAAATTATGTACTGGTTCAGTAAAAATGGATGTCACACTGAACTCCAAAACATACAAAGGAACTAAAATTAAAAAAACATACAAGACTAACAAAGGCCAGAGGCTCCTGACTTGGGACAGGCGTAAAAATGCGGCGGGGTTAAACATGTTTTGTGAGATCTCAACCCTCCCCCTATACCTCTAGCCAATGTAGAATAAAGAAACACATAGCAATACTCACAGTAAAACACAGTTTAAAAGAAGTCCGAGTCCGATGTCAGAATAGGTAACAAAAGAAACTAAGCAAAATGACAATGATACACAAATTAACAAAGGACTACTAGCAGTTACTGACATGCCAGCTCCAGACCTTAATTAAACTGATTGAAAGATTATGTCTTCATCATATGAAAATCAGGTACAATCCCTCCCGTTAGGGGTTTAGTATCATATCATCATAAAATATATGAGAAGAACATAACCCGTATCATGCCAACAACTGGTTTTAGAATAAATGTGTTTATTTCCGATGCAAAGACCCTTTGAGTGAATCAATATTACAAATGTAATACCAAAATATACAATCCTTAATGACCTGACAACAGTATCGTAACCATATCCCTTCCGAATAAGTCTGTTTAAAGGTTTGGTTAGCTTTTGAGGTGAATGCCGACATTTTTGTGCTTTGTAAAGAATATTACCATAAAATATTGGATGTGAAATACCTGAACGTATAAGATGTCTGCATGTTGATTTATATTTACGAATGATGTCCTTGTACCTATGATGAAATTTAGTAAATGTTTTGACTAGTTTGTGATATCGAAAACCCTGGTGTAATAATTTTTCAGTAATACAGAGATTTCTTTCGTTGAAATCAAATACGTTGTTACATACACGAGCGAATCGAAAAAGTTGAGATATATAAACACCATAAGATTGTGACAAGGGAACGTCACCAACTAAAAATGGATAATTAACAATAGGAAATGAAAAATCATCTCTTTTATCATAAATTATGGTATTAAGCTTCCCGTTAAAGATATAGATATCAAGATCTAGGAAAGGGCAGTGTTCATTGTTAGTATTAGCTTTATTTAAAGTCAGTTCGGCAGGATAAATCTCTTTAGTGTACATACTGAAGTCGTCATTATTGAGAGCCAATATAGCATCTAAATATCTAAAAGTGTTATTAAATTTTTGAATCAGATGTTGTTTCGATGGGTCTTTGCTGATTTTAGTCATAAATTGTAACTCATAACAATACAGAAACAGGTCCGCAATAAGTGGTGCACAGTTAGTTCCCATGGAAATTCCGATAACCTGACGATATACGGAATCTCCATAGCGAACAAAAATGTTATCTAGTAAAAACTCATGGGCAGTTATAGTATCAAAGCAGGTCCAATTGACATAGTTCTTTTGTTTGTTGTTACTAAAAAATGACCTAAAAGAGTTCGAACATATATATTCGCATTCCGACTTTTTAAATGCCCATTTAATACACTATATCAAATCTTTGCTATTTCAGATAACTTCAGGTATCTGTTCATAATATTTATTTGTGTATTGTGAATAGTATCTGCATTGAGAGTTACTTAGGTGTGAACACATCTTCTTTATATCTGTAATCTGTCCTATTAACCTTAACTGCAGAGCATATAACCACAAATACATGCAATTTTTTGTCATAATATATAAGTATCATGTAAACAGGAAGTTGAAGGAGAGTGAATTCTAAACTGCATTACTCAGTATAGCATGTTCACATGAAGACTGGTTACTTTCAGGAAGCTCTTTATTTGTAGATCCTCAGAAAAATGTGATGGATTTGTATATTACCGACGGACATACACAGGTAAAACAGTATAAAAATCTAAATACTGATGCCTAACAGAATAATTCATGTCTGAAGGATGTACTATGGTATATCTATAAACATTTTTAAACTCAAATGCCAAAAAAGAGACCTTGTCATACCTTCTCCTTTCATGAAAAAGGACTTAATCAATTATACTTCACCTTACATGAATTTGAGTTACTTTTGAAAATTTTTCAATACTAGTACTAACAAAAGCTCCTGTTGTAAAATGTCACCATAGTGAATCCACATTATCATGATTACTATTCTAACATTATTCCTGAAAATTGTGGTCAGGTGGCTATATTTGTTGACCATTTAAATACATGGTTAGCTCATCAAAATTGATTTTTTTTACTGAATGTCAAGTAAAACCTTACTGGTCGAGCACAAAATATGGTTTTTACAGACTCTGAACAGTTTGTAGTCCTATTTTGAAATATGTAACATAGTGGCAGCCATCTTGAATTTTTTATCAGCACCAAAACAAAAATTTTGTTATAGAGGACCATAATCTAATCATTCTGCAAAACTATCATTTCAATCTGTAATTTAGTTTCAGAGAAGGAAATCTTTGTTTGTATTTTCTTTAGGGTTCTATGTTAAACTATGTCCTGCTATGGCAGCCATCTTTGGATCGGCACCAAAAACACATATTACCATAATCTGATTATTCAGGCACAACACAATTCAGTCTGTCAAACGGTTAACTGAGAAGTTGTGTGTATGTACTTCCCATAGGGTTCTTTGTTAACCATATTGACATCTGTCAATTGTTGAAGAATTGTGTGTTGCCGTTTGTTCTTTTGAATATTTTTTCGCAAATGTTCCACTGTCACCTTTCATACCAGTGCTATCTCGATTTCAAACAGATATAATATCTGTTCATTACATGTTTTAGTCTTTGATCTAAGACTTTATTTTCTTCAACGGCTTATTCTGTGTGTTCTGGTGGGATTAACTTTTGGATTTCTTTTGGATACCTATAACAATAGATACTGCATCAAATATCTTCCATGAATTTGTAAAATGTTGTTTTTCCCAACAAGCTTTTTATGGTATTATTTATGGAACTAACACTTTATAAAGTGTCCCTTGAAAAAGTACATCATGTGAGAAAGATTGTGTCAAAGGTTTGCAAAATTCTGTCAAGTAGTTCAGGAGCAGTTGTTGATACATAAGTGGGACAGTAGGACAAAAGGAGAGACTCCCGCATCACTATATACCACCGCCGTTAGAAAGTTGTTTAATCCTGCCACATACATGAACAGGAATTCATGTGCCTGTCCCAATTCAGGAACCTTTGCGTTTATAGTTTATATGTCAAATCTTCATGTTTTTAATAAAATTTGTTTTTCTTATTTTGTTAATTTGGTGTAGAATTGAAAGCAAATCATTGATAGAGCTTCTGTTGTCAAAAACTCAGATAATAATACTAGTATTGACCAGACCAGCATTAATACTGGTGAAACTTGGGAAATAGTGGTCAATTGAAATTTTATAAGATATTTCTATAACAAGAGTGCACACGCTGAAATGTCTCACCTGCTTTACTGACCATGAATTATTTTCTTTTGAAAGTCTTAATGATAAAGGTGCATTTAACTCTGTTATTATCTGAAATATCACTGATTGAATTTTCTCAAAATAGGTAAACATTTGTATAGAAACCACACAAAATCGACGAAAAGCGTACTTAAATAATTATGTCTTTAATTAAAATTTAAAATCCGTAGATTTCTCTTAAAAAATATATGTTGGCTACAGAAACTTCCATTTTAATGATGTAAATTAATAATGGTTACAAGAGCGCAATTATTTGTTTACATTTTACCGGCAAGTTTTTTACCCCAAGATGGTACTCAGAATAGAATCATATACGGCTTCTGATTGGATGATACAGGATTGGAATTACATTTAATCGAAAGCTTATCCAATTAGGTTTAAAAATTGCAGAAAATCATATTCACATTTTACGAAGTATAGAAAATATCCTCCATTTCTGCACGTCGGAGCCATTAAAAATATGCCTTTTTCATTAAGCGAAAAAATTAGACGATCTTTTTCAACTGCATTTTAAGTCAATTTCTGCCGCATGACCCTATATATTTTTTTAATTGTAATGCAACACTGGCATTTTTAGTAACAGGAACTGCAATCCGTTTTTCCCTAGTTTGTGTAGTCTTCGAGAAAAAAAAATACGGAACACCAGTGGTACCCTATGGAAAATGCATTACGAATAATTGCGCTCTTGTAACCTATAAGGATGTACTACCTAAACAGAAGGGAAATGATTGATAAAGACAAGGTGAGCACTAAAACGTAAACACTGAGAGAAATAAATCAGTCCATGAAATACACTGAAAAACTAAGTACTGTTACAGTACTGAAAAACTCTGTACTGTTACAGTACTGAAAAACTCGGTACTGTTACAGTACTTAAAAACTCGGTACTGTTACAGTACTGAAAATATTCTGAAAATATCAGTACTGAAAATTAAAAATAAGTTACTGTGCAAATATAAGTATAAAATTCAGCAGTACTGAATTTACCAAAAGTACAACATAACAATTTTAAGATGTTGTGTTCAGTACCGATTTATAAGAGGGTAGAAATGTACAATAAAAGTGTGATACAATTCTTGGTAGTGTATTATTATCTGCCCAAGTCGTTTAGACCCAAGTTGTTCCCGTCCTATGTCTATCTAGTCCCATAATGAAATAATGAATAATTCCTAAAAAAAAAAAAAAAACGTCGAGAGTTTTGTGAAGTATTTGATTCAGGGTATCAGGAAACAGTATTGATGATCAATGACAACAGGTAACAACTTTTTATGGAAGGGATTCAGCAAATCAATTTTGAATATGTACTACTTTCCAGTATGTTCTTATTGACCGGGCCCGATTTTGTAGTGTTACATCTTACATGTTTTTCCTATCTTTTTTTGCAAATCAAAAAAGTGTTGCTCTGGTTTCTTTTGGCCATTTTCAATAATGTTTTTTAAAATTGTCTGATAATCTCTTAAATTTTTTTTAACATTACTCAACTATCATTCCTTTAGTTCAAACAGCTTATAGGCGTTTTTCAAAAAATGTCCACTTTCTCTGTCCAGGGGTTAAAATTGCGATAAAATCATATATGTATTTTTTTTTTTGTCTCAGTCTATATATTGTACTAAAGACAACGACAACACTTTTTGTCTACTTTGTGGTAAGGACTCAGAAAATATCAGACCAAAGGGCTCAAAAACAGCAAAAACAAGGTCCATAAATGATTCTTTTTTATAATTTGGGGATGGCCTGCACAAATCAGAAAACATAATAAGGACCTTAATTTAGTTTTACGGTTCCGCAGTTGCGTCAACCTATGCTATTGTTGATAAAATTCATTAATATTTATGAACTACATGTACAATATAATTATATATATGTTTTATCACGTGTAAATATTTTGATCGACTTTGGGCCAGATCGACCGTGAAAACTCTTGAAATGCTTATTTTATGTTTTGCTGTGATGCCTTTGTAGTACAAATAGTTTAGCTGCGGATCCGCAAATTGTAAAACAATATCATAAGGGCATAAGAGCTACGGTTCCCAAGCTACAAATAATTATGACTTCTCGAAAGGCCATTTCTAATATTTTGCGGTGATCCCTCTGTGGAAAGGAATCACAGCAAAACATTAAAATAGCCTTTCAAGACTAAAAAGAATTTTTTGGACTAGTATATTCAAAACTTTTTGGGGACTTTGCTATTTCAATTATCTCTGGCTCAAAATAGAAAACAAGATAAAAAATACTTTTATTTTTGGCCGAAAATTATTGTATACAAGTTCATTTAACCATGGAAGTATTATATTGACAATATAATACTTCCATGATTTAACAAATTAACAAATAATCTATAAACATACACGAAAAACAGAGTATAAACAAAAATAACGTATCGAAAATTTATCTAATAATGATGTACGAAATATCTTATAGTGACTTGAGTTTCACCAGCATATTATTAGCCTAGAAAATACCTATTTAGCCTTGAGATTTGAAAAGGTCAATTTATTACCTTCTCCTCGTTACCTTCTCCTAAGAGTTGAACGATGCACAGTCTGCGGGCTGAAAGCTTCTTGCTATCTGATTGGAAGATAATTACTGACTCTATAATAGTGAAGTTCGTTAATTGGTTGGGACAATCATAATCTAGTAAATGTCTGTTGTACGACTTTGCCCCCAGCAGAGCTATAGAAAAACAGTACATTAACGGGTGTTACACGGACACTTTTTAGATGATACACGGACACTTTTTAGTTGTTACACGGACACTTTTTATGAATAGAATCACTCGTGCATGATCAGTGAGTTCATGGGCACTTTAAATTTCAATTAGATTTGAACTTTTTGTTTCACCGACATATTTCCTGTCTTTTTAATTAAAATATTTACGTTAGCATCAATAACTATATTTTTTTCAAACAATTCCAGTAACTATTCATATTAGTACACTAAGGGATTGACCATTTAACTTCAAAAGGTGGGTTATGGTTTTTTCCTAAAAAAAAACATTTTGATCCTCAATTTTATGAGAAAAAATATATAATATATTATATAGTTGAAAAACTAAATAATTTTCTTACTCAGAAAAGAACAGACCCCCTTTTGAAGCTAAATGGTCGGTCCGTAAATGTTTTTTTTTTCAATATATGGACATGAATAGTATTCTGGACAATGCTGAAAGAAATGCTGGTACCAACGTTTATACTTCAATAAAAAAAGACAGGAAATATATATAAAAAAATCAAATCTAATCAAAAGATAAAATCCCTATCAACTCACCAATGCACGATTGATCCTATAAATAAAAAGTGTCCGTGTAATACATGTTCAAATAGGCAGCAAATCTGGAAGAAAATCATTCAACTTATGTCATCAATTTTGGACGGTAAGCTCTGATTGGATCATATAATGACACGTGTTTAATCCTGATCAACACTATCAGTCAGAGACATATAAAAACCTATAAGCATGAACATTTGTTTTAATCCAAAATATATGCTTTTATGTATCTAATAACAAGACAAAATCCATTTTTTCATAACATTTCATTCACTAATGAGATAGGAAATTCATTCTTTTGATTCACTTATATTGTTATTGAATTCATATATATTGAATTCATATATTTGGCGGCAAACGTACGATTTTTACGAATTTTTTAGGGGGAATGGATGCGGGGGGGGGGGCTGGAATGGTACATCCTGCATTCTTTCAACATAAAAAGGATGAAGCCTGTTTATTTTAATTTTATAATTTATTTACCCCCCCCCCCCCTTTCCCCCCCCCCAATAAAAATCAAATGGTAGCTTGCTTACCTCTGAAATCTTTTTTTATACATTACTTACTTGTGAAGTTGCATTTCAAAAATTCTCAAATGTGTATAACATTCACCTTTAACGTGAAATGGTTCTTTTTATAAAGTTATTAGATTCTTGAATTTTTTGAGAAAAAAACTCCCGGCTGAAGGGAAGTGAGAAAAAAAAATTGAGTTTAAACTGTAACTTACATTAACTGGTAAATGGCCATTTAAGTTTCTAATATCTTTAGTTTTGCTACCTCTTCTAAATGCAAAATGTACTTCTTCCTTCTTGAAACGTCGTACAAGTCAGATACAAAACAAAGGTAACTAAAAACAGGCCGGAAACAACCTGCCGTATAGTTTGTATGCACTTGTAGTCAGGTCAAGGTCCTCGGCTATCGCCTCGGACCTTGACCTGACTACTCGTGCAGAAAAACTATCCGGCAACGGTTGTTACCGGCCTGTTTCTTTGTTACCTTTGTATTGTATCTAATACTTAATCCCGTAGAGTGTCGGATTTGAACTCTTTATTTTAGCAATTAGATTTTGCCTGGTTACCAATCATGCATATCGGTACACACTTGTCTATAAATAGCCGAAACTGCTAAAATTTTGTAAACACACACGTGATTATTTCACATTGAAACAGTCGCTCACTGCCAAGTTACGTCTAGGATAGTCTATGGAAAGGTATATACTATGAAATTTAGAGCGAGGGGCTTGCCCCGAGCTCTTAATTTCATAGTATATACCTTTTCATAGACTATCCAATTTAGCACATATTTACAACTCGAGTAATCTTTTAATTGGTCTATTGATAGTTTATTTTGGCTGACTACTAGTATCACAGGTGTTTGTAAAAAGGAGCTCATTAACGCAGTTTTGTAAATCTACTCACTAGTACTATTGTAAAATATGTGATTTCAAAAGGCCCTTCACTCCAGAATGAAAAGATGGTAGCTGCTGGTGTAAGTATGTATACTGATATAAAGCGGTGTTTTACTATACATGTTCTTCTTACATGGTAAGATGACAAAATAAATTGACCAAAAGCAGACGCTTTACATGTTTTGATAACATTTATTAATTTCACAGTAAAACTAAAGCTATAATAAATTTAAATTTGAAACATTTGAAACATAGAGATAGTTTGTCCCCATAGATATAGTCTAGCAGATAGGCATTAAAAAGCAACTACCAATAGATCAGAGATTATAGGTTTTGTGTTTTGTGTTTTTTGTTTTTTTTTTTATTATTTCAAAGTAAAAACTAAAAGATTTATCAGAATATGTTTATATATATATATAGGTGGCACATTATCTTCAGACATAATCACAGTTTTTCAATTCATGACATCGTCCTGAACATGCATGAAATATTTGCCACTGGACATTAAGCAACCAATAATCAATAAATCAATCAATTCATGACGAAATAGATCACCTTCCTTAAGAAAGTTTAAAAAATTATCACCAAGTTGCTTTAATTTGTCCTGCACAAGGTTTCATAGTACACACTTTTCTGTGTACAAGGTAATTGCATGGATGATACATTATCATAATTTTAAGATATCGTTGTACTCTAATCAAGGTATAAAGAACCATATGTATGCGCATGTGTGAACATCATGGACGTAATTTTTTGGCTCGTTAAAAAATTAACGAAATTTACAAAAATGAACTTTAAAATTATATTGTGAGAATTAATTCTAGTGAATATACAAATGAACTGACTTTTTATACTGTATGAATTCAAAAAAGGATGGAAAAGGGACTCGAAAAAGGAAGAATTCGAAGGATCAAAATATCAGCGGTGAGAAACCACAAAAACAAACACAAAAGAGTAGTACTCACAACGTTAAAAATGTAAATAAACAATCGGTAGCAGTACATAACAAAACCAATTCTATATTAACTTCTACTATGACCTCTTATGACTCTTGTCAAATGATACAGGGAAAACAAAATATGCAGCACTATATTCAGCCTCAACAAAATTTCTCATCTCCGGTTTTTCAACAGATGTCTCCTATGTCAGGATATTATCCCGTACCCTCTCAGAGCCCGAGTCACTCGATGCCCCCGCCAATTATGCAATCCACTTTAAATCAAGGCAGCGAATCTGGTGATAAAATAGACTTTTTGGTTCAGAAAGTTGACGAAATATTTAAAAAACTGTCATGTATTGATGAATTAACCAAAAAGATTGGAAATTTTGAAACCAGTGTAAATAATTTGACAAAAACTGTTGAGAAAGCTTCAAAACGAATTGATGAAGTTGAAAAAAGTATGGAGTTTATGAACCAAAATTTTGAAAGTAGTAAATCTGAGAGTGAATATCTTAAAACAACAATCACGGAAATTAAAAGTGAACACGGTGAAATGGTTAACGGTTTCAATTGTCTGAGGGCTGATATAGACGAATTACATGAGCGACATGTAGATCTACAAATAAGGTCTATGAGGGAAAACCTTGTGTTTTCGGGTATACCAGAACATTCTGAAAATGAACAATCAGAGCAAACTGAAGACATTATAAAAGACTTTATGAAAACAGAAATGAAAATGGATATGATAGTCGACTTTCAGCGCGCACATAGGTTTGGAAAAAAATCACAAATTAAAATCGACGACAGAGACACTTATACGACCAGGCCAATAGTGTGCAGATTTAAAAATTTCAAAGATCGCGAATTGGTCAGATCTTTTGCTCGCCAGCTCAAAGGTACCAAATTTGGGGTGAATGAACAGTTCCCAAAAGAGGTTAATGACCGCCGCAAACTTCTTTGGCCATATTACAAGGAGGCAAAAAAACAAGGACAGAAAACGCACTTTAAACGAGACAAATTGTTTATTGACGGCGAAGAAATTGGACCCCCTACTGATCGTCACATGGAAGCAGACAAACAGCGACATGAAACAGAAGGTGTACGACAGAAAGAACCATCCCGCCGAGGTCCTCAACAGAACAACGACCGTACCCGTGGAGCCCCTCACAGACGTGGAAGACGAAGATAGGTAAACCGTGGAGGTTTAACGGACAATTTAAATTATAGTTTAAATCACTCAGATAGAACTGGCTCTCACACTAACACTGGTATTAATTCTAATCATGTAAATAAAAATATCGTTCATTTATTGTCATTAAATGTTTGTGGATTAAAACGAAAACTACTGTATCAAGAATTTAGGGATTTATTAAACTGTAATGATTTATTATGTCTTACTGAAACAAAATTGGACGATTTAGATGAAATTAGTTTTGAAGATTTTACCTTTCATTATAAAAACAGGAAAAAATTTACTAGCTTTAGATCAGGTGGGATAGCTTTAGGCTATAGGTCACAATATGCAAAATTTATTCATTGTATAGAAACAGATTGTCCATTTGTTTTATGGTTTAGAGTAGATCGTACATTATTAAGAACAGAAGATGATATAATAATGGGTATAGTGTATATCCCGCCTGAAAATACTCGTTATACGTCTGAAAATGCGATGTCAGAAATTGAAATAGAATTTCTTGAATTACAAAAGAATAGTAACTGTATTTTTCTTCTTGGTGATTTCAATAGTCGTACTGCAAATGAACAAGATTTTTTCGATATATCTGATTTCGAAGAACATTTAACTGATTTTATAGATGTAAATGAGTTTAATGACATTCATGTCTTAGACGATCTTAATTTACCAAGAATACGTAATAGTTCTGATACTGTTATTAATACATATGGAAGAAAATTAATTCAATTTTGTAAAAATAATCACATGTATATTTTAAATGGAAGAGTCGATAAAGACCGAGTACTTGGTAAACCTACAAGCCGAAGTATTAGTGTAGTAGATTATATATTATGTACTGCTAATATTTTATGCAAAATAGATAATTTTGAAGTTTCTGATTTTTGTAATTTATTCTCAGATATACACTCTCCTTTGTGTTTGTCTTTAACTGTAAATGGTTTTAATAATACACAAGGTGAAAGTAAAGTAAATAATGACAGTAATGTACACATTGGTAAATGGAAACATGAAAAGACAATTGAATACAAAAACAACATTGATGTTGATAAAATAAACGAATTATTGTTAAATGTAATGTCTAAATATGATGATATAAGTTCAGTTGATCAAGGTACTGTAGATGGTATTGTAAGTGATATTACGACTGTACTATTGAGTGCTGCAAAAGACACATTTGGGGTATTTACTAAAAATTTTAAAAACACTGGCGGGAAAGGGAACTTTTCAAACAAAGATTGGTTTAATAAAGACTGTAAAAAAGCTAGACAAGAATTTCGAAAAACCAGAAGACTTTATAAACACTATGGATCTAATTTATTTAAAGAAAGACTTCGACAATCAGAAAAACAGTACAAAAAAGTCATGGACGAGAATATCAAATTATATAACGAAAACTTGCGCACTAAGATGAGAAATATGCGATTCAAAAACCCAAGGGAATTTTGGAAAATTTGGAACAAAGTAAAGCATAAAAACAATTGTAATATCACCACTGAGTCATTGTTTAACTTTTTTAAAGATATAAACAAAAATAATTATAAAGGAGATACTTATGATATTAATAATGATGTTAGCCAAGAATCTTCAAATTCTATGTTAAATGAAAGTATAACAGCTGAAGAAATATTGAAAGCTATAAAACATATTAAAAATAACAAATCGTCGGGTGACGATATGATTGTAAATGAATACATTTCTTCGTCTATTGATTGTATGATTGATATTTATGTGTATATATTTAATATTATTTTTGATTCGGGTATTTTACCCGAGGCATGGATTATAGGTAACGTCATACCAATCTTTAAGAACAAAGGTAGTACTACCGAACCACAAAATTACCGTCCTATTACTCTTTTGTCATGTCTTGGTAAGATTTTTACTTCTATTTTGAACACTAGATTATGTGATTATCTTGATGAATATTCTATTTTACTAGAAAATCAAGCCGGTTTCAGACATGGATATTCAACTACTGATCATTTATTTTCATTATATGCACTATTTGAGTTACTTAGGTTAAGGAAGAAAAAACTTTACTGTGCCTTTGTCGACTTTGAAAAGGCCTTTGATTTTATACAAAGAAATTTTTTATTATTTAAACTTTTAGAGAATAATATAAATGGCAAATTTTTCCGTATTATACAAAATATGTACGAAAATGTAAAATCACGCATTATATTTAATGGTGAAAAATCAGAGTTATTTGCTTGTGAAATGGGTGTAAGACAGGGAGAAAATCTTTCTCCTGCTCTTTTTGCAATATTTTTAAATGATTTACAGCATTTTTTTGAAGGCAAAGATGTACTTGGTGTTAACTCTATTAGTAATGACCTTGAACACGAGTTGACAGTATTTTTAAAAATATTTATGTTATTATATGCGGATGACACTGTAATGTTTTCCGAGAGTAGTGAAGATCTACAAAACATGTTAAATGAATTCTGTGATTATTGTGAAAAATGGCAACTCAAAATAAATATTAATAAGACAAAAGTTCTTATATTCTCCAGAGGGAGACAACCCAAAAATATTAGATTTTTTATACAGAATAGAGAATTAGAAATTGTAACTGATTATAAATACCTTGGTATATTTTTTGCTAGAAGTGGTTCATTTTTAAAGACCCGAAAATATATTTGTGAACAAGCTACTAAAGCAATGTATGGTATATTAAAAAAATGTAGACAAAACAGTTTAACTATAGAATGTCAGTTAGACATGTTTGATAAGATAGTTTTACCTATCCTTCTTTACGGTTCGGAAATTTGGGGATTTGAAAATTTTGATTTGATAGAACGTGTACATTTAAAATTTTGTAAGCTTGTTCTACATTTAAAACAGAGTACACCTAGCTGTATTGTTTATGCAGAATTGGGTAGATATCCTGTTATTCTTAATGCCAAAGTGCGTATGGTTAGTTTCTTATGTAGATTACTGTGTGGTAAAGAAAGTAAAATTTCATGTCTTTTATATAAACTATTGTATATTAATTTTCACAACTATGGTCTTAATTGTAAATGGATATCATTTGTAAAAAATGTTTTTGATACCTGTGGAATGTCAAATATCTGGTTTAACCAACTGTTAGATAAATGGGTAATTAAAAGTATTGAGTTGAAACTTAAGGTTGCAGTCTTGTAATTGACTGCTCCATAGGCTTACATGCAAAACAGCTCATCTTTGAAAATAAAAAAATAAAAAATGCTACATAGAAAAAAAATTTCATGTTCATATCATGTATGTATTAATGTGAAATTGTGATTTAATCGAAAAAAAAGTGGGTCATGCCACGAAGAATAAAAAGTTATGTAACCCTGTTGTCAAAACAATTTTTTTCTACTTTCTGTTTGCTGTTTTTACTAGGCCGCACCACTTCCAGTAAACATGATATCCTTCCACTTTCTTGGATTGATATCCCCAAAAAGATGCAAGATTTTTTTTAAATCTATATATATGTTTGAATTCAGCATAAACTTTTAATCAAACAGAAAAAATTGAGTCCAGAAAAAAATTCTGAAAAAAATGGACTATTTTATTTACCTCCATGTTTTGACATGCACCGGAAACTGGAGTTGTAATACAAGACTGGTACCTATAACTATAATGACATGTCTTAAAAAAATAAATCATTTACTTAGTTTCATTAAGTAGCCATATTTGAACATAAAAAATGCCATTAAAAGAATTGTTTTGTTGTATTAATAAATATAATCCCACTATTAAAGGAGTACCCCTTTCTGAAAAAAGGCAAAATTTGGAAATAAGTCATGCCTATCAAATGATCTGTAAATCTCATTCTACTCTATCTTTATGAATGTTTTCTTATTATTTGGATACTGTAAAGCTAGAAGAGAATTCTTATCTATTATTTTTATTTTTTTCCTTCTATTTGATTGAACCACATTCAATAGTTTACCCCTCCCCCTTTTTTCCATGAAATCTACCCAAGTGGGCCTCTTGTTTAAGTCAAATTGAAAAACTACCCAAAACTTTTTCATATTGAAGAATTTGTTGCAATTCAACTATCTAAAGACAAGAACGACCATACCTTTCTCTTTTTTGACTATACATGTCTTTATACATGCCTACTATATGATGGTTTTTAGACTGTACTTGACACCCCAATGCATATAAACTTTGCAATAAAATTCAAGAAAAAACAAAATGAATACTCAAGTTAGTGTTTTTGGTAAGAATATTGATTACTTGTCACACCTAATCACAAAAATCCTTGTCATGATGGATAGTTTTAGAAAAATTCTACTTTTTAAACAAATTTTTAACCCAAATATTGAATTTTCAATTAACCATACAGTGCCGCAGACAGGAAAAGAAGTCATAGACTCTTGTAAAGTGAACATTTTGTGAAAATCTTTTCACCAAAAGTTCATTTTATACATATTCTACCTATATGTCAACTATTGAGCCATAAAAATAATAACCCTAAAGAAAAAAGTTACTTTTGTATGTAACTGTCCCTTCAACTTTACACTGATTTTCAATGAAACTGCGCAACTAGAATTTCCATCACAAGAAGAAGATTTTATAGAGGAAAAAATCTTTCTATGTTCTTTTTAATTAAAAATCATGTATGTAATACTACCAGAATCTCAATTTACCTCAAACTGATGTGCTTTATATCTATTTATACTTTTGAATGGTGTCTTGTATAAAAAATCATAATTATTACATAATTTAAGTTTTTTCATTGTAACTTGATACCCCATGATTTTTTTTTCTTAAAAAGTCCTTAAATCATGATGTTTTGTCATTCTGGGCACACAAAAGTCCACATGAGCTACTTCCTTGCAGTGAACATATGAAAAAATTACCCTATGCAGGTTGCAGTCTTGTAATTGACTGCTCCATAGGCTTACATGCAAAACAGCTCATCTTTGAAAATAAAAAAATAAAAAATGCTACATAGAAAAAAAATTTCATGTTCATATCATGTATGTATTAATGTGAAATTGTGATTTAATCGAAAAAAAAGTGGGTCATGCCACGAAGAATAAAAAGTTATGTAACCCTGTTGTCAAAACAATTTTTTTCTACTTTCTGTTTGCTGTTTTTACTAGGCCGCACCACTTCCAGTAAACATGATATCCTTCCACTTTCTTGGATTGATATCCCCAAAAAGATGCAAGATTTTTTTTAAATCTATATATATGTTTGAATTCAGCATAAACTTTTAATCAAACAGAAAAAATTGAGTCCAGAAAAAAATTCTGAAAAAAATGGACTATTTTATTTACCTCCATGTTTTGACATGCACCGGAAACTGGAGTTGTAATACAAGACTGGTACCTATAACTATAATGACATGTCTTAAAAAAATAAATCATTTACTTAGTTTCATTAAGTAGCCATATTTGAACATAAAAAATGCCATTAAAAGAATTGTTTTGTTGTATTAATAAATATAATCCCACTATTAAAGGAGTACCCCTTTCTGAAAAAAGGCAAAATTTGGAAATAAGTCATGCCTATCAAATGATCTGTAAATCTCATTCTACTCTATCTTTATGAATGTTTTCTTATTATTTGGATACTGTAAAGCTAGAAGAGAATTCTTATCTATTATTTTTATTTTTTTCCTTCTATTTGATTGAACCACATTCAATAGTTTACCCCTCCCCCTTTTTTCCATGAAATCTACCCAAGTGGGCCTCTTGTTTAAGTCAAATTGAAAAACTACCCAAAACTTTTTCATATTGAAGAATTTGTTGCAATTCAACTATCTAAAGACAAGAACGACCATACCTTTCTCTTTTT
The DNA here is from genome assembly GCF_021869535.1 of Mytilus californianus. Classification (NCBI taxonomy): domain Eukaryota; kingdom Metazoa; phylum Mollusca; class Bivalvia; order Mytilida; family Mytilidae; genus Mytilus; species Mytilus californianus. The sequence continues at coordinate 141,909,364 of NW_026262581.1, read as the reverse complement.
TGACTATACATGTCTTTATACATGCCTACTATATGATGGTTTTTAGACTGTACTTGACACCCCAATGCATATAAACTTTGCAATAAAATTCAAGAAAAAACAAAATGAATACTCAAGTTAGTGTTTTTGGTAAGAATATTGATTACTTGTCACACCTAATCACAAAAATCCTTGTCATGATGGATAGTTTTAGAAAAATTCTACTTTTTAAACAAATTTTTAACCCAAATATTGAATTTTCAATTAACCATACAGTGCCGCAGACAGGAAAAGAAGTCATAGACTCTTGTAAAGTGAACATTTTGTGAAAATCTTTTCACCAAAAGTTCATTTTATACATATTCTACCTATATGTCAACTATTGAGCCATAAAAATAATAACCCTAAAGAAAAAAGTTACTTTTGTATGTAACTGTCCCTTCAACTTTACACTGATTTTCAATGAAACTGCGCAACTAGAATTTCCATCACAAGAAGAAGATTTTATAGAGGAAAAAATCTTTCTATGTTCTTTTTAATTAAAAATCATGTATGTAATACTACCAGAATCTCAATTTACCTCAAACTGATGTGCTTTATATCTATTTATACTTTTGAATGGTGTCTTGTATAAAAAATCATAATTATTACATAATTTAAGTTTTTTCATTGTAACTTGATACCCCATGATTTTTTTTTCTTAAAAAGTCCTTAAATCATGATGTTTTGTCATTCTGGGCACACAAAAGTCCACATGAGCTACTTCCTTGCAGTGAACATATGAAAAAATTACCCTATGCAGGTTGCAGTCTTGTAATTGACTGCTCCATAGGCTTACATGCAAAACAGCTCATCTTTGAAAATAAAAAAATAAAAAATGCTACATAGAAAAAAAATTTCATGTTCATATCATGTATGTATTAATGTGAAATTGTGATTTAATCGAAAAAAAAGTGGGTCATGCCACGAAGAATAAAAAGTTATGTAACCCTGTTGTCAAAACAATTTTTTTCTACTTTCTGTTTGCTGTTTTTACTAGGCCGCACCACTTCCAGTAAACATGATATCCTTCCACTTTCTTGGATTGATATCCCCAAAAAGATGCAAGATTTTTTTTAAATCTATATATATGTTTGAATTCAGCATAAACTTTTAATCAAACAGAAAAAATTGAGTCCAGAAAAAAATTCTGAAAAAAATGGACTATTTTATTTACCTCCATGTTTTGACATGCACCGGAAACTGGAGTTGTAATACAAGACTGGTACCTATAACTATAATGACATGTCTTAAAAAAATAAATCATTTACTTAGTTTCATTAAGTAGCCATATTTGAACATAAAAAATGCCATTAAAAGAATTGTTTTGTTGTATTAATAAATATAATCCCACTATTAAAGGAGTACCCCTTTCTGAAAAAAGGCAAAATTTGGAAATAAGTCATGCCTATCAAATGATCTGTAAATCTCATTCTACTCTATCTTTATGAATGTTTTCTTATTATTTGGATACTGTAAAGCTAGAAGAGAATTCTTATCTATTATTTTTATTTTTTTCCTTCTATTTGATTGAACCACATTCAATAGTTTACCCCTCCCCCTTTTTTCCATGAAATCTACCCAAGTGGGCCTCTTGTTTAAGTCAAATTGAAAAACTACCCAAAACTTTTTCATATTGAAGAATTTGTTGCAATTCAACTATCTAAAGACAAGAACGACCATACCTTTCTCTTTTTTGACTATACATGTCTTTATACATGCCTACTATATGATGGTTTTTAGACTGTACTTGACACCCCAATGCATATAAACTTTGCAATAAAATTCAAGAAAAAACAAAATGAATACTCAAGTTAGTGTTTTTGGTAAGAATATTGATTACTTGTCACACCTAATCACAAAAATCCTTGTCATGATGGATAGTTTTAGAAAAATTCTACTTTTTAAACAAATTTTTAACCCAAATATTGAATTTTCAATTAACCATACAGTGCCGCAGACAGGAAAAGAAGTCATAGACTCTTGTAAAGTGAACATTTTGTGAAAATCTTTTCACCAAAAGTTCATTTTATACATATTCTACCTATATGTCAACTATTGAGCCATAAAAATAATAACCCTAAAGAAAAAAGTTACTTTTGTATGTAACTGTCCCTTCAACTTTACACTGATTTTCAATGAAACTGCGCAACTAGAATTTCCATCACAAGAAGAAGATTTTATAGAGGAAAAAATCTTTCTATGTTCTTTTTAATTAAAAATCATGTATGTAATACTACCAGAATCTCAATTTACCTCAAACTGATGTGCTTTATATCTATTTATACTTTTGAATGGTGTCTTGTATAAAAAATCATAATTATTACATAATTTAAGTTTTTTCATTGTAACTTGATACCCCATGATTTTTTTTTCTTAAAAAGTCCTTAAATCATGATGTTTTGTCATTCTGGGCACACAAAAGTCCACATGAGCTACTTCCTTGCAGTGAACATATGAAAAAATTACCCTATGCAGGTTGCAGTCTTGTAATTGACTGCTCCATAGGCTTACATGCAAAACAGCTCATCTTTGAAAATAAAAAAATAAAAAATGCTACATAGAAAAAAAATTTCATGTTCATATCATGTATGTATTAATGTGAAATTGTGATTTAATCGAAAAAAAAGTGGGTCATGCCACGAAGAATAAAAAGTTATGTAACCCTGTTGTCAAAACAATTTTTTTCTACTTTCTGTTTGCTGTTTTTACTAGGCCGCACCACTTCCAGTAAACATGATATCCTTCCACTTTCTTGGATTGATATCCCCAAAAAGATGCAAGATTTTTTTTAAATCTATATATATGTTTGAATTCAGCATAAACTTTTAATCAAACAGAAAAAATTGAGTCCAGAAAAAAATTCTGAAAAAAATGGACTATTTTATTTACCTCCATGTTTTGACATGCACCGGAAACCATGCACCGGAAACTGGAGTTGTAATACAAGACTGGTACCTTAAAGACCAGTTTTTACAGAATTGCCTAAGCGAAATTAACACTACTCCTAAATGCTTATGTTATAGAATTTTTAAAACTGATATTAAATTAGAAAGTTATTTTTCCAAATTGTCAATATATAATCAATTTTTATTGTGTAAATTTAGATGTGGAAGTCACCGATTACCTATCGAGACGGGAAGGTGGAATAACATATCAAGAAATGATAGGTTGTGTCATCTTTGCGAATCAAGAGACATAGGTGATGAATATCATTATGTTATGACATGTAATGCTCTAACTCAAGAAAGAAAGAGGTTGTTACCACACTATTGTACTTTTTGTCCAAATATATATAAATATCAACAATTAATGAGCTCTAGTAACTATATTGTTCTTGAAAAACTATGTAGATTTATAAAAATTATAAATGTGAGGGTCACTCCTCCTGGTTAGTTTGTAATTTAAAGTTTATGTCTGTATTGTTCACATGTGCTTTAATATTTAATGTAATTGTTTATACATATATATTTTCTGTAACTATGTAATTTGTAGTTAATGAGAAATAAAATTCATTCATTCATATTACCCTTTATTTTAATGATAAAATTTGCAATTGTCAAAAACATTTTTTAGATCCAAAGATTTTAATAGCAGGATATTTAAAAATCAACGTGAAAACTAATTACAAACTATTTAATTTAATTTGGAACACAGCATTTTATTTCAAAATAGCCAGTGGCAATTTTTGTTTTAAATATCTTGATTACGCTACAATGAAATCTTACCCTTGTGGTCATTCATGCGTAGTTACTTAGTACACAGGAAAAGTATGTACTATGAAGATTAGAAGGCAAATATAAGCAATTTGATTGGACGAGAAGTTGTAAGTATGTGCTAAGTACATTTTATACATGAAATCATAGGAAAACACCGCGCATGCTTTTTTCTTAGGTTATAGTAGCCTGGGGTCCTGGCTAATCTTGTCAGCCAGGCGTGTATCAATGTCCTGCCTGTCAATGATTGGTTAATACTAATTTTGTCGCGCAATGTTTGTTTTACATCTGTATCCAATCAATTTTTGTTTAACATCAATTAGTAAAAATTAGACTGTATTTATTTTTCTTTATGAAATGATGTACAGTGTTATCATATCTAACTATGATGATAATTAGTAAGCAGAAAAGGGTTAATTCTTATCAGCAATCAACTGGTGAGAAAGTTAAAAGTTTAAGATTTCACATGACCAAGGTGTGAATTGGATTTCACTTTTACGACCTAATTTACATGTACCCATGTATCTCAAAGGGCAAAATATATATGGAAAAAACCATAAAAAGTAAAGGCCAACAAAAATTGCAGTTATTTTTTTTGGGGGGTTACATTTCAAATGATGTGTACATGTGCGAAGATACACCATCGTACATCTATTTTAAATTATAATTACATTAGACAATTACAATATTTATTAAGTTTGATTTTTTTTATTATAAAGAGTTGTTTCGTTGACTCTTACGCCATATAATCCTTCCTGATAAAATATATATTAAATGTACAACATTTTTCAAAGTTTCTTTTGATTACACATACTAGTATTTATTTATACTGTTTAATATATATTTATTTTATTATATTACTGACAATGGGGACTCGTCAATCTGAGAGCAAAATTTATTGAATCAGAAGCAATGTTTCTTAATCATTGGTTTGAAATCGCTGGTTTACATCAAACATCAAAATTTATGCAAATATTTATTCAGCCTCACTTTAGATTCAGAGTCAACTGGCACTGAATCGATCACGTGGTATTTGTTCCCCACCTGGCCCTTGTGGTGTGGGTTGGGTTGGACGTTGTCTAGCTCTCCCTTGCTCTTCCTGTCTTGATGCTATTGCAATTTGAAAAGTTCATAATTCACAGGCCACAGAAGGGGTCATAAACCTTATGAAGATAGACAGCTCTCATATGACCCCTTCTGTGGCCTGTGAATTATGAACTTTTCAAATTGCAATAGCATCAAACAGCAAATATAATGAATAATAAAGATGGGTTATTTTGTACATATACCGAGGGGAAACTTCGTGCAAAGCACAATTATTTATAGTCTCATTGCATTTAATAGAAAAGGGGAATTTGGTGAAAATAAAATCAAGAATTTTGTAGAAAATCCACAGACTTTAATACAGAGATTTTTGTTATAAAATTTGAAACATAACTTTCTCACTTGTTTTTCTATGATCAGCTAGCGTTTATTGTTTTTAAAAAAGTCCTAAACAACCTTTAAATTCCAAAACACCTCGTGCTGAGTCACTAAAGTCGAGCGCACCATAGAAGGTGTACTTGAATTGGTCCATATATTTTTATTTATTCTAACCAATATTTTAAATTTATAAACTTGTTTTAAGGAAATCATTGCTAGCACTGCATGCAATAATCCTCTATCTATCAAGTACCGAATTGCCAAATATGAGAGTACAAGGGGAAAGGCTGTGGATTTTCTATAAAATTTCCATATGTTTAGCATTGAAGCAACACAAGGGTACATAATCCATAACAAATGGACAAAAATGTCTGTTTGCACCTAAAAATGAACCCTTCTTTCAGACAAACATATGTTGTTATAATGTCAAGAATCCATTAGAACCATAAAAGTAAAATGCAATTTGTGCTTCAAGCTCCGTGTTGGAGGCCGTACTTTAACCTATAATTATTTACTTTTTACACATTGTGACTTGGATGGAGAGTTGTCTCATTGGCACGCATACCACATCTTATTTATATTCAGAAAGATAAAAAAAAAAAAAGGATTTTGATGGACATTTTTTTAATTCTGCAGAATGTGCAAATATAAACTAAGTTGGTTAAATCTTTAATTCATGTGTTTGTTTATTTACTATCATCTGCAGTAATAAAAAAAATGCCCATCAAAATCCAACAAATACTTTATTCCTCTGAAACACAAAATGCATTTAATTTCAAATACATGTATATATGTAGTGGATGCTAGGCCTTAAAACTTCATAGCATACTAACTCGATGTATAGTTTTGTTAGTATTCAGTATTTTCACTAAAAACTTTCATATTTTATAATAATTATTGTATTATGATATTTGTATTCAAATTAAAATCTACAGTTAGTATAAGATTATACGTAGGAGAGTAAGTAGCATTAAATACGGGAAAACAGTTGAAACAAGGAGACGACAATTTGATTTTCTGGGCTGATGGAAGAAGCATGCGTAGCAAAAGATGAAAATAAACGATCAATCCTGAAATTCTCCCCCCCCCCCCCTCCTCCGAATTTCAAATGGTTTCCCCCAGTGAAGATAACAAAATATGCATGATAACAGAAAGTTCTTGAGTTGAGATACAGATGAATGTTTGACTATCAAAGTCAGGGCGTAATGTGAAGGACCAAAAATAACATTTAGGGCGATATCCTGGCTACACTGAGACCGTGGGCCTGTGCTAGAACTCACTGTGGAAGACATCACACGATTCCACTGAGTTAGTCTGAGTTTAATCAATATTCTCGTGTGTAATACAGAGGCGGCTGCGTCCAACGTTTTTGAAAGGGGTCGATATTGTAGAAGACTGAAATCTTTTTAGAAGTTTTTATGCTAAAAATGATATATCATAAGTTTCCAGTCATAGAGGATGTATAGCCTCTACGTACCTCTCTGAATCCGCCAGTGTACTAAGAATTAAGTACAAAAAATACGCGGTCATTCACTCAAGTTTAACTGAGACAAGATGAATGAGAATAAAAATAAAGAAGATAGATTATTTGTTGTTGGGTTGCTGTCTCATTAACCCATATCTCCTTTTATTCATATTTATAATAAAACCTGAAACTTTGGTATATATCAATTTGCTTCAGTTTCCAAAAGAACGTAAAGACAAATGGCAAATCTGGAGAATTTTTGAATGTATTTGCCTTAAGCTTTAATCATACATAGGCTGGAGGTCACAAGAAATATGTTTTGTCTTTCAGTCCATTTCACTGTCATCACCATTCATTGTCTACTCTTTATGATTTATGAGTAGTATAATAAATGCATAAAAAGATAACAGAAATTACTGCAAATATTGGACACTTCAAAAGACATATTCATCAACGTAACCAACAAACCATTCCCCCAGAAATAGATATACTTAACCGTGTGACTATAAATTGAATTAATTAGTATATCGCCAGACAGAAATAGGTAAAAATAAAAAATAAAAAGTCCACTTTAAATATATCTAAAAAAAAAAAAAAGGAAAAAGGAAGTCCATGCCCCAGGTTACTGTTATCAAACCTGAAAGCCCAAGTTTTTGAAGGAAAGGCTGACATCTATTTTCATATGTTAATTCATTGCTATTAGTTTTGTGGGTAATCTGACGTATGTGTTTTACTTTTGTTGCTATTGCCATACACAGATATGTGATTGTCTACACTACTTGCCTTCTATTACGGGTGCATGTGTATGCATGCAACTGACTTTTCGAATTAACACATGACTTTGAAAAACAACAATATCGACTTTTGAGTTGAATACTATATCAATATATCCTTTTATAACGTTATATGCAAGCGGTGCATCATCTGTGTCCCATGGACACATTCTTCATTTATTTGTTCATATGTCTATTAAAACATATAGAAAACATCTGAAAATAATATGTTTTTCACATGATTACAAAACCTATGTTTTCATATGTTTTAAACCATATGAAAACATGTTTGTTTACTTATGTATTCATATGTTTCAAAACATATGAAAACATATGTTCATAAACATATGTTTATCAAATGTTTGTGCTATACATATGAAAAACATATATTGCAAAGAACAAAATTTTATGGTAAATGACTTGCGAAAATATTTATGTTATAAAACTTATGTTAAATGTGATATCTGAAATATCAGAAAATCGGGAAGACCGTTGGTTTTCCTGTTTGAATGGTTTTACACTAGTAATTTTTCAGGCCCTTTATAGCTTACTGTTTGGTGTGAGACAAGGCTCCGTGTTGAAGACCGTACTTTGACCTATAATGGTTTACTTTTATAAATTTTGACTTGGATGGAGAGTTGTCTCATTGGCACTCATACTACATCTTCTTATATCTATTCATTACTTATGAAATATGAGTGATTGAGTTGTCTCTCTTTGTCCAATTCTAGCTGGATGTCCTCAATACTTACTAAATTTATGCTGACATTTCTATTTCATGTTAAAAGTTTTTTATACAAACAATACAGTTATCATTCTAAAGAACCATTATTGTCTAATTAGTTTATTGAGTAATTTTTTATTGTGTTATGAATAACTATCAGTGGTAACATTCAAAAAGGAAATATGTCACAAGAAAAACATAACGATAAGATATAGATAAATATATTTTATTTGAGTGTCACACATTGATTGATACAGTACATATATACAAATGAATTTAAGTAATATCTTTTAAATTCAATCAATGCCCAGCCAAACATTTGACTTATGAGACACTTTAAAAACATACATGTACATATATACAATAAACTGCATGTTAATTTGTAAAATATTTCTAGAATTAAAAATCTAATAAGTTATTTTTTTTTTTTTTTAAATCGCTTTCCAAATACAATCAAATATAAAATATTATTATTAATTATATAAAATACACTATTAGAGTTCTTATTAAAAAAAAGTTATCAGTTGTTTTCTAAAATAGAAATAAATATAATAAAAATATAAATCTCAATGACTAAAATTGCCTTATTTTAAAGATTTGAGAAAAACAAATATGCTTAATGTTTAAAACTTCGACAAAAACTAGGCTATCAAAATAAAACATTGTATATATCTTCAATCAAATGTAAATAATTTCCTTCTCATAAAACACGCATGTAAGTCTTACATCAGTTGTTTGTAAAATAATGGAGAAAATCATAAGAGAACATATATAATAACACACATGAAGCTCAACAAATTATTCTAAGAAAAAACAGTATCAGGGATTTCTGGTTTACCGACAATATCAGGGATTACTGGTTTACCGACAATATCGGGGATTACTGATTTATCGACAATATCAGGGATTATTGGTTGACCGACAATATCAGGGATTACTGGTTTACAGACAATATCAGGGATTATTGGTTGACCGACAATATCAGTGATTACTGGTTTACCGACAATATTAGGAATTGCTGGTTTACAGTCAATATCAGGGATTGCTGGTTTAACGCCAGTATCAAGGATTACTGATTTACCGAAAATATCAGGGATTGCTGGTTTACCGACAATATCAGGGATTACTGGTTTACTGACAATATCAAGGATTACTGATTTACCGAAAATATCAGGGATTGCTGGTTTACTACAATATCAAGGATTACTGATTTACCGAAAATATCAGGGATTGCTGGTTAAACGACAATATCAGGGATTACTGGTTTACCGACAATATCAGGGATTATTGGTTGACCGACAATATCAGGGATTACTGGGTGACCGATAATATCAGGAATTGCTTGTTTAAATACAATATCAGGGAATGCTGGTTTAACGGCAGTATCAAGGATTACTGGTTTACAAACAATATCAGGGATTACTGATTTACCCAAAATATCGGGGATTGCTTGTTTATCGACAATATCGGGGATTACCGGTTTACCGACAATATCAGGGATTACTGGTTTAAATACAATATCAGAGTTTGCTGGTTTAACGACAATATCAGGGATTACTGGTTTAACGACAATATCGGGGATTGCTGGTTTATCGACAATATCGGGGATTGCTGGTTTACCGACAATATCAGGGATTACTGGTTAACGGACAATATCGGGGATTGCTGGTTTACCGACAATATCGGGGATTACTGGTTTATCGACAATATCGGGGATCGCTGGTTTACAGACAATATCAGGGATTGCTGGTTTAAATACAATATAAAGGTTTGCTGGTTTAACGACGATATCAGGGATTGCACATAAAGTATATCAAGTATATTCTAATAACATAAAACCTTTATTCACGAAAAACATAAAATTATAGCTCTATCACACAGTTTTTGCAGTTTTTTTCGAACCTATAATGATTCTATCTCTTCCCTTAAAAACACTGATAATACTTATAACCTTTTCCTTCAAAATATTCATCGAAAAACTCATAATCAAGCATAAATATATCGTAATGGTTTAAGATAGCGTCTTAACATCTGTCTTTATAAGAATTATTTTTCTTTTATGACCTGCAGAGGCGAACAGTTACACATGCGAGAGCACATCTGAAGCTCCCCTTAAAATTAAAAGAATAACATTTTTTGGAATGAAAGACGTCAATTTTTATCGCAATTGTTAATATCACAACTCCCCTAATTTCAAATCCAAAGATTCAACATGTTGTTCGATCCATTCACTGGATAAGTATTTCACCTTAAGTTTTACTAACTTCTTTAACAAAGGATTGGATAAAAGAACAAACCAGTACTAAGTTGAATACATTACGAGTAAATGTCGTGAGACCATAACAAGCATATCCGGAAAAAATCCCCGAGATAAAAATAAACTCCACTACATGAAGCTCAGGATCCGCTAATGTTTATTGGATAATATTGATAATAAGAAATTTCATGTATGTATTTTTGCTATCATAAAATAAAGGTATTGAGAAATGGTGGGAAAATGGGGAAGAAGAGGGGGGCTGAAATTCTTGAAAAGGGATCTTGAATTTATTTTTATTTTTTTTTTTTTTGGTAAGGGCTTGAAGAAAATAGAGAATTTCCCATATTGCATTGTGGATTAATGGGATACAAAGACTTTAAGTATTGAGGTGTATTGTGGAATAATGGGGTACACAGTATTGAGGTGTATTGTGGAATAATGGGAAATAAAGTATTGAGGTGTATTGTGGAATAATGGGCCATAAAGTATTGAGGTGTATTGTGGAATAATTGGATACAAAGTATTGAGGTGTATTGTTGAATAATAAGGAACAAAGTATTGAGGTGTATTGTGGAATAATGGGATACAAAGTATTGAGGTGTATTGCTGAATAATTGGATACAAAGTATTGAGGTGTATTGTAAAATGAAGGGAAACAAAGTATTGAGTTGCATTTTAGAATAATGGGCACAATTGAGGTACATTGTAGAATAATGAGTACAAAGAATTGGGGTACATTGTAGAATAATGGGATACAAAGTATTGAAGTGTATTGTGGAATAATTGGATACAAAGTATTGAGGTGTATTGTTGAATAATAAGGAACAAAGTATTGAGGTGAATTGTGGAATAATGGGATACAAAGTATTGAGCTGTATTGTGGAATAATGGGATACAAAGTATTGAGGTGTATTGTGGAATAATGGGATACGAAGTATTGAGGTGTATTGTGAAATTATGGGATACGAAGTATTATGGTGTATTGTGGAATAATGGGATACAAAGTATTGAGGTGTATTGTGAAATAATGGGATACACAGTGTTGAGGTGTATTGTTGAATAATGGGATACAAAATATTGAGGTGTATTGTGAAATAATGGGATACAAAGTATTGAGGTGTATTGTTGAATAATGGGATACAAAATATTGAGGTGTATTGTGAAATAATGGGATACAAAATATTGAGGAACATTGTGGAATAATGGGATACAAAATATTGAGGTGTATTGTGGAATAATGGGATACAAAGTATTGAGGTGTATTGTTGAATAATGGGTAAAATGTATTGAGGTACATTGTAGAATAATGGGATACAAAGTGTTGAGGTGTATTGTGGAAAAATGGAATACAAAGTATTTAGGTGTATTGTGGAATAACAGATACAAAGTATTGAGGTGTATTGTGGAATAACGGGATGCAAAGTATTGAGGTGTATTGTGGAATAATGGGGTACAAAGTATTGAGATGTAATGTGGAATAACGGGATACAAAGTATTGAGGTGTATTGTGGAATAATGGGTACACAGTATTAAGGTGTATTGTGGAATAATGGGTACATAGTATTGAGGTGTATTGTGGAATGAAGGGAAACAAAGTATTGAAGGGTATTGCTGAATAATTGGATACAAAGTATTGAGGAATATTGTAGAATAATGGGATACAAAGTGTTGAGGTATTTTGTGGAATAATGGGATACAAAGTATTGAGGTGTATTGTGGAATAATGGGATACAAAGTATTGAGGTGTATTGTGGAATAATGGGAAACAAAGTGTTGAGGTGTATTGTGAAATAATGAGTACAAAGTATTCAGGTACATTGTAGAATAATGGGATACAAAGTATTGAGGTGTATTGTAGAATAATGGGAAACAAAGTATTGAGGTGTATTGTGCAATAATGGTATACAAAGTGTTGCTGTGTATTCTGGAATAATGGGTACAAAGTATTGAGGTACATTGTAGAATAATGGGATACAAAGTATTGAGGTACATTGTAGAATAATGGGAAACAAAGTATTGAGGTGTATTGTGGAATAATGGGAAACAAAGTGTTGCTGTGTATTGTGTAATAATGGGATACAAAGTATTGAGATGTATTGTAGAATAATGTGAAACAAAGTATTGAGGTACATTGTAGAATAATGGGCTACAAAATGGTGAGGTGTATTGCTGAATAATTGGATACAAAGTATTTAGATTGGTTGTAGAATAATGGGATACAAAGTGTTGAGGTATTTTGTGGAATAATGGGATACAAAGTATTGAGGTGTATTGTGGAATAATGGGAAACAAAGTATTGAGGTACATTGTAGAATAATGGGTACAAAATGTTGAGGTGTATTGTGGAATAATGGATACAAAGTATTGAGGTACATTGTAGAATAATGGGAAACGAAGTATTGAGGTGTATTGTAGAATAATGGGATACAAAGTATTGAGGTGTATAGTGGAATAATGGGAAACAAAATATTGAGATGTATTGTGGAATAATGGGTACAAAGTATTGAGGTACATTGTAGAATAATGGGTACAACGTATTAAGGTGTATTGTAGAATAATGGGTACAGGGTATTGAGGTACATTGTAAAATAATGGGTAACAAAGTATTGAGGTACATTGTAGAATAATGGGTACAAAGTATTGAGGTACATTGTAGAATAATGGGATACAAAGTATTGAGGTACATTGTAGAATAATGGGATACAAAGTATTGAGGTGTATTGTGGAATAATGGTGAACAAAGTATTGCTGTGTATTGTGGAATAATGGGATACAAAGTATTGAGGTACATTGTAGAATAATGGGTACAAAGTATTGAGGTACATTGTAGAATAATGGGTACAAAGTATTGAGGTACATTGTAGAATAATGGGTACAAAGTATTGAGGTGTATTGTGGAATAATGGGATACAAAATATTGAGGTGTATTGTGGAATAATGGGATACAAAGTATTGAGGTGTATTGTGGAATAATGGGAAACAGTATTGAGGTGTATTGTGGAATAATGGGATACAAAGTATTGAGGTGTATTGTGGAATAATGGGATACAAAGTATTGAGGTGTATTGTGGATTAATGGGTACAAAGTATTGAGGTACATTGTGGAATAATGGGTACAAAGTATTGAGGTACAATGTAGAAAAATGGGATACAAAGTATTGAGGAATATTGTAGAATAATAGGTTCAAAGTATTGAGGTGTATGGTGGAATAATCGGTACACAGTATTGAGGTGTATTGTGGAATAATGCGTACACAGTATTGAGGTGTATTGTTGAATGAAGGGATACAAAGTATTGAGATGGGTTGTAGAATAATGGGATACAAAGTGTTGAAGTGTATTGCGGAATAATTGGAAACAAAGTATTGAGGTGTATTATGGAATAATGGTATACAAAGTATTGAGGTGGATTGTTGAATAATAAGGAACAAAGTATTGAGGTGTATTGTGGAATAATGGGATACAAAGTATTGAGGTGTATTGCTGAATAATTGGATACAAAGTATTGAGGTGTATTGTAAAATGAAGGGAAACAAAGTATTGAGTTGCATTGTAGAATAATGGGCACAATTGAGGTACATTGAAGAATAATGAGTACAAAGAATTGAGGTACATTGTAGAATAATGGGATACAAAGTATTGAGGTGTATTGTGGAATAATTGGATACAAAGTATTGAGGTGTATTGGTGAATTATAAGGAACAAAGTATTGAGGTGAATTGTGGAATAATGGGATACAAAGTATTGAGGTGTATTGTGGAATAATGGGATACGAAGTATTGAGGTGTATTGTGGAATAATAGGATACGAAGTATTGATATGTATTGTGAAATAATGGGATACGAAGTATTATGGTGTATTGTGGAATAATGGGATACAAAGTATTGACGTATATTTTGAAATAATGGGATACGAAGTATTGAGGTGTATTGTGGAATAATGGGATACAAAGTATTGAGGTACATTGTAGAATAATGGGATACAAAGTATTGAGGTACATTGTAGAATAATGGCTACAAAGTATTGAGGAACAGTGTGGAGTAATAGGAAACAAAGTGTTGAGGTGTATTGTGGAATAATGGGATACAAAATATTGAGGTGTATTGTGAAATAATGGGATACAAAATATTGAGGAACATTGTGGAATAATGGGATACAAAATATTGAGGTGTATTGTGGAATAATGGGATACAAAGTATTGAGGTGTATTGTTGGATAATGGGTAAAAAGTATTGAGGTACATTGTAGAATAATGGGATACAAAGTGTTGAGGTGTATTGTGGAAAAATGGAATACAAAGTATTTAGGTGTATTGTGGAATAACAGATACAAAGTATTGAGGTGTATTGTGGAATAACGGGATGCAAAGTATTGAGGTGTATTGTGGAATAATGGGGTACAAAGTATTGAGATGTATTGTGGAATAACGGGATACAAAGTATTGAGGTGTATTGTGGAATAATGGGTACACAGTATTAAGGTGTATTGTGGAATAATGGGTACACAGTATTGTGGAATGAAGGGAAAGAAAGTATTGAAGGGTATTGCTGAATAATTGGATACACAGTATTGATATGGGTTGTAGAATAATGGGATACAAAGTGTTGAGGTATTTTGTGGAATAATGGGATACGAAGTATTGAGGTGTATTGTGGAATAATGGGATACAAAGTATTGAGGTGTGTTGTGGAATAATGGGAAACAAAGTGTTGAGGTGTATTGTGAAATAATGAGTACAAAGTATTCAGGTACATTGTAGAATAATGGGAAACAAAGTATTGAGGTGTTTTGTGGAATAATGGGAAACAAAGTGTTGCTGTGTATTGTGGAATAATGGGATACAAAGTATTGAGGTACATTGTAGAATAATGGGTACAAAATGTTGAGGTGTATTGTGGAATAATGGGATACAAAGTATTGAGGTGTATTGTGGAATAACTCGATACAAAGTATTGAGGTGTATTGTGGAATAATGGGAAACAAAGTATTGAGATGTATTGTGGAATAACGGGATACAAAGTATTGAGGTACATTGTAAAATAATGGGTACAAAATGTTGAGGTGTATTGTGGAATAATGGGTACAAAGTATTTAGGTACATTGTAGAAAAATGGGAAACAAAGTATTGAGGTGTATTGTAGAATAATGGGATACAAAATATTGAGGTGTATTGTGGAATAATGGGTACAAAGTATTGAGGTACATTGTAGAATAATGGGTACAACGTATTAAGGTGTATTGTTGAATAATGGGTACAGGGTATTGAGGTACATTGTAGAATAATGGGTAACAAAGTATTGAGGTACATTGTAGAATAATGGGTGCAAAGTATTGAGGTACATTGTAGAATAATGGGATACAAAGTATTGAGGTACATTGTGGAATAATGGTAAACAAAGTGTTGCTGTGTATTGTGGAATAATGAGTACAAAGTATTGAGGTACATTGTAGAATAATGGGTACAAGGTATTGAGGTACATTGTAGAATAATGGGTACAAAGTGTTGAGGAATAGTGTGGAATAATAGGAAACAAAGTGTTGAGGTGTATTGTGGAATAATGGGATACAAAGTATTGAGGTGTATTGTGAAATAATTGGATACAAAATATTGAGGAACATTGTGGAATAATGGGATACAAAATATTGAGGTGTAGTGTGGAATAATGGGATACAAAGTATTGAGGTGTATTGTGAAATAATTGGATACAAAGTATTTAGGTGTTTTGTGGAATAATGGGTACAAAGTATTGAGGTACATTGTGGAATAATGGGTACAAAGTTTTGAGGTACAATGTAGAAAAATGGGATACAAAGTATTGAGGTACGTTGTAGAATAATGGGTACAAAATGTTGAGGTGTATTGTGGAATAATGGGATACAAAGTATTGAGGTGTATTGTGGAATAACGGGATACAAAGTATTGAAGTGTATTGTGGAATAATGGGATACAAAGTATTGAGATGTATTGTGGAATAACGGGATACAAAGTATTGAGGTACATTGTAGAATAATGGGTACAAAGTATTGAGGTACATTGTAGAATAATGGGATACAAAGTATTGAGGTGTATTGTGGAATAATGGTAAACAAAGTGTTGCTGTGTATTGTGGAATAATGAGTACAAAGTATTGAGGTTCATTGTAGAATAATGGGAAACAAAGTGTTGAGGTGTATTGTGGAATAATGAGTACAAATTATTGAGGTACATTGTAGAATAATGGGATACAAAGTATTGAGGTACATTGTGGAATAATGGTAAACAAAGTGTTGCTGTGTATTGTGGAATAATGAGTACAAAGTATTGAGGTACATTGTAGAATAATGGGTACAAGGTATTGAGGTACATTGTAGAATAATGGGTACAAAGTGTTGAGGAACAGTGTGGAATAATAGGAAACAAAGTATTAAGGTGTATTGTGGAATAATGGGATACAAAGTATTGAGGTGTATTGTGAAATAATTGGATACAAAATATTGAGGAACATTGTGGAATAATGGGATACAAAATATTTAGGTGTATTGTGGAATAATGGGATACAAAGTATTGAGGTGTATTGTGGAATAATGGGATACAGTATTGAGGTGTATTGTGGAATAATTGGATACAAAGTATTTAGGTGTATTGTGGAATAATGGGTACAAAGTATTGAGGTACATTGTGGAATAATGGGTACAAAGTTTTGAGGTACAATGTAGAAAAATGGGATACAAAGTATTGAGGTACGTTGTAGAATAATGGGTACAAAATGTTGAGGTGTATTGTGGAATAATGGGATACAAAGTATTGAGGTGTATTGTGGAATAACGGGTTACAAAGTATTGAAGTGTATTGTGGAATAATGGGATACAAAGTATTGAGATGTATTGATGAATAACGGGATACAAAGTATTGAGGTGTATTGTGGAATGATGGGTACACAGTATTGAGGTGTATTGTGGAATAATGCGTACACAGTATTGAGGTGTATTGTTGAATGAAGGGATACAAAGTATTGAGATGGGTTGTAGAATAACGGGATACAAAGTGTTGAGGTATTTTGTGGAATAATGGGATACAAAGTATTGAAGTGTATTGTGGAATAATGGGATACAAAGTATTGAGGTGTATTGTAGAATAATTGGAAACAAAGTATTGAGGTGTATTATGGAATAATGGTATACAAAGTATTGAGGTGGATTGTGGAATGAATAATGGGTACAAAGTGTTGAGGTGTATTGTGGAATAATGGGATACAAAGTATTGAGGTGTATTGTGGAATAATGGGAAACAAAATATTGAGGTGTATTGTGGAATAATGGGTACAAAGTATTGAGGTACATTGTAGAATAATGGGTACAAGGTATTGAGGTACATTGTAGAATAATTGGTACAAAGTATTGAGGTGTATTGTGGAATAATGGGTACAAAGTATTGAGGTACATTGTAGAATAATGGGTACAAAGTATTGAGGAACATTGTAGAATAATAGGAAACAAAATATTAAGGTGTATTGTGGAATAATGGGTACAAAGTATTGAGGTACATTGTAGAATAATGGGTACAAAGTTTTGAGGTACATTGTAGAATAATGGGTACAAAGTATTGAGGAATATTGTAGAATAATGGGTACAAAGTATTGAGGTACATTGTAGAAAAATGGGTACAAAGTATTGAGGTACATTGTAGAATAATAAGTTCAAAGTATTGAGGAACATTGTAGAACAATGGGTACAAAGTGTTGAGGTTTATTGTGGAATAATAGGATACAAAGTGTTGAGGTACATTGTAGAATAATGGGATACAAAGTATTGAGGTGTATTGTGGAATAATGGGTACAAAGTATTGAGGTACATTGTAAAATAATGGGTACAAAGTATTGCGGAACATTGTGGAATAATAGGAAACAAAATATTGAGGTGTATTGTGGAATAATGGGTACAAAGTATTGAGGTACATTGTAGAATAATGGGTACAAAGTATTGAGGTACATTGTAGAATAATTGGTACAAAGTTTTGAGGAACATTGTAGAATAATGGGTACAAAGTATTGAGGTGTATTGTGGAATAATGGGTACAAAGTGTTGAGGTGTAATGTGGAATAATGGGTACAAAGTGTTGAGGTGTAATGTGGAATAATGGGTACAAAGTGTTGAGGTGTAATGTGGAATAATGGATACAAAGTGTTGAGGTGTAATGTGGAATAATGGGTACAAAGTGTTGAGGTGTAATGTGGAATAATGGGTACAAAGTATTGAGGTGTATTGTGGAATAATGTGTACAAAGTATTGAGGTGTATTGTGGAATAATGGGTACAAAGTGTTGAGGTGTAATGTGGAATAATGGGTACAAAGTATTGAGGTGTATTGTGGAATAATGGGTACAAAGTGTTGAGGTGTAATGTGGAATCAAATGATATATAGCAGTGCATTGTGAAATTATAAAAGTAATAATAATGGGATATAAAGTAATTATGCAAACAAACAAGGTTGAATAAGACACATTGAAGTATATATAGAGATACGAAATAATAAAAAAAACATGGCTGCATAATGTGATAAGAATACACTCAACACATTGTGGAATTTGGAATAAAAAGAAATAATACACATTGTGGAATATGTGATAAGATATTTTATTGGAGAAAGTCCTCCGTTTTTATAATTGTGGACATACACATTAAGTTGTTTATAACTATTTGTATACATTTTTTCTTTCAATAGAGCAACAACATTATCCTAGTGAATAAATTATCAATAAAATACAACATGACTTGTATCTAAACATGTGTTATCTTATACAACACATGTCATTACAGGTTTTACAGTAAAGGATATTTCTTGTCTATCAGGTACTTCTTCTTTTATCCGTTGTTTATAATGTTGAAATATATATGATTATCCTTACCTTATTCCCGTCAACATGAGCAAAAATTCGCACCCCATTCCAAGTTAAAAATGGCCCTTTGTTTTGGATGTTTTTTAGATGTGGATTACACTATGTTTATTTGTGCATTAAAGAACACATGTGCAGGGTTATAGCAACAGATTACAGACTAAATAATGAACAAAGAACTCCAACATATATTTGTATTCCGGATTTTTTTTTTAGATAAAACACTCTGACTAAAGGAGATGTTGGGTTTATGTCAATGAAACAACAACCCACACTGACAAATGACATTATAAAAGATCTGCGATAATAGACAAGTGGCTATGAATATTCCAAGTTCTAGAACGCCCGAATCCAGAGGATTACTGAATACAACTTAAAGAAATAAATAAATAGAGTATGCCGCCATCAACAACTCCGTTATTATGTGGTGGTTGTTTATAACTTCATATTATTTTTCAGATTTCTATTTTTACGGACGATGAGAGAAACTATGACTATATTTAGATTTGGGAAATTATTCCAGGCCGTCACATTATGTGTTGTTGTTATTATTCTCAGATGCTTGCCGCAAGATGACAATAGTAAGAACCATAGGCAAATAAAGGAGACAATAAAACCATCCGGTGACATTCATGATGAACTATTATCTGCTAATGAATTTGAGAGTTTAAAAAGAATAGACCGTGGCCCTCCTGTTGTCGTACCAAAGTACAAACTGATATTTTTCTGGAATCAAAAATCAGCGTGCTCCTACTGGAAGCGAGTTTTCCAGTATATACAAGGAATTCCCAGGAAACAATTCCAGTTTATACATACCCCAGAAAGGAGCGGTTTAAAGTATTTAGATAATTATAGTGACAGTAATATATCAAAGATGATGAATGACCCAACCTGGATTAAAGCCACCTTCGTCAGAGAGCCAAGAGAACGGATATTGTCAGCGTATTTAGATAAAGCAATCGATAATTCATTTGTATTGAAAAAATGTAACAGGAGTGTTCAGTCTTTTCCAGACTTTATAGAGTTAACTAAAACATGTAAAGATCCTCACTGGGAGTCACAAGTTCGGATACCACAACATTATTACAAACATATGATAGTTGGTTTCATGGAAAATTTACCTCATTTTACCGAAAAATTATTGCGAAGAGTAGGGGCATGGAATGACACGGTAAGTCAGTGGCTTCAAAACCAGAACCGTAATGACTTAGTCGTTACAAGAATGCATGCTACTAACGCAAAGAACAAAATCTTAAAGTATTATACACACGATTTAGAAAAAGAGGTAGTTACTAGGTATAGAAAGGACTACGACGTGTTTGGATTTGACTGTTCATTGTTAACATCCTAACTGTTCATTGTTAAAACAACAATAGACAAGAACATATTGCTTACTGACTCTTTATTGTTAACACCACAATAGTCAACATCCTAACTGTTCATTGGTAAAACAACAATAGACAGAAACATTTTGCTTACTGACTCTTCATTGTTAACATCGACATAGTCAACATCCTAACTGTTCATTGTTAAAACAACAATAGACAAGAAAATTTTGCTTACTGACTCTTCATTGTTAACATCAACATAGTCAACATCCTAACTGTTCATTGTTAAAACAACAATTGACAAGAACATTTTGCTTACTGACTCTTCATTGTTAACATAAACATAGTCATTATCCTAACTGTTCATTGGTAAAACAACAATTGACAAGAACATTTTGCTTACTGACTCTTCATTGTTAACATCAACATAGTCAACATCCTAACTGTTTATTGTTAAAACAACAATTGACAAGAACATTTTGCTTACTGACTCTTCATTGTTAACATAAACATAGTCAACATCCTAACTGTTCATTGTTAAAACAACAATAGACAAGAACATATTGCTTACTGACTCTTTATTGTTAACACCACAATAGTCAACATCCTAACTGTTCATTGGTAAAACAACAATAGACAGAAACATTTTGCTTACTGACTCTTCATTGTTAACATCGACATAGTCAACATCCTAACTGTTCATTGTTAAAACAACAATAGACAAGAACATTTTGCTTACTGACTCTTCATTGTTAACATCAACATAGTCAACATCCTAACTGTTCATTGTTAAAACAACAATTGACAAGAACATTTTGCTTACTGACTCTTCATTGTTAACATAAACATAGTCATTATCCTAACTGTTCATTGGTAAAACAACAATTGACAAGAACATTTTGCTTACTGACTCTTCATTGTTAACATCAACATAGTCAACATCCTAACTGTTCATTGTTAAAACAACAATTGACAAGAACATTTTGCTTACTGACTCTTCATTGTTAACATAAACATAGTCAACATCCTAACTGTTCATTGTTAAAACAACAATTGACAAGAACATTTTGCTTACTGACTCTTCATTGTTAACATCAACATAGTCAACATCCTAACTGTTCATTGTTAAAACAACAATTGACAAGAACATTTTGCTTACTGACTCTTCATTGTTAACATAAACATAGTAATTATCCTAACTGTTCATTGGTAAAACAACAATTGACAAGAACATTTTGCTTACTGACTCTTCATTGTTAACATAAACATAATCATTATCCTAACTGTTCATTGGTAAAACAACAATAGACAAGAACATTTTGCTTACTGACTCTTCATTGTTAACATCACAATAGTCAACATCCTAACTGTTCATTGGTAAAACAACAATAGACAGAAACATTTTGCTTACTGACTCTTCATTGTTAACATCAACATAGTCAACATCCTAACTGTTCATTGTTAAAACAACAATTGACAAGAACATTTTTCTTACTGACTCTTCATTGTTAACATCGACATAGTCAACATCCTAACTGTTCATTGTTAAAACAACAATTGACAAGAACATTTTGCTTACTGACTCTTCATTGTTAACATAAACATAGTCATTATCCTAACTGTTCATTGGTAAAACAACAATTGACAAGAACATTTTGCTTACTGACTCTTCATTGTTAACATAAACATAGTCATTATCCTAACTGTTCATTGGTAAAACAACAATAGACAAAAACATATTGCTTACTGACTGTTCATTGTCAACATCGACATAGCCAACATCCTAACTGTTCATTGGTAAAACAACAATAGACAGAAACATTTTGCTTACTGACTCTTCATTGTTAACATCAACATAGTCAACATCCTAACTGTTCATTGTTAAAACAACAATTGACAAGAACATTTTGCTTACTGACTCTTCATTGTTAACATAAACATAGTCATTATCCTAACTGTTCATTGGTAAAACAACAATTGACAAGAACATTTTGCTTACTGACTCTTCATTGTTAACATAAACATAGTCATTATCCTAACTGTTCATTGGTAAAACAACAATTGACAAGAACATATTGCTTACTGACTCTTCATTGTTAACATCACAATAGTCAACATCCTAACTGTTCATTGGTAAAACAACAATAGACAAGAACATATTGCTTACTGACTCTTTATTGTTAACATCACAATAGTCAACATCCTAACTGTTCATTGTTAAAACAACAATAGACAAGAACATTTTGCTTACTGACTCTTCATTGTTAACATCAACATAGTCAACATCCTAACTGTTCATTGTTAAAACAACAATTGACAAGAACATTTTGCTTACTGACTCTTCATTGTTAACATAAACATAGTCATTATCCTAACTGTTCATTGTTAAAACAACAATAGACAAGAACATTTTGCTTACTGACTCTTCATTGTTAACATAAACATAGTCATTATCCTAACTGTTCATTGGTAAAACAACAATAGACAAGAACATTTTGCTTACTGACTCTTCATTGTTAACATCAACATAGTCAACATCCTTACTGTTCATTGGTAAAACAACAATAGACAGAAACATTTTGCTTACTGACTCTTCATTGTTAACATCAACATAGTCAACATCCTAACTGTTCATTGTTAAAACAACAATTGACAAGAACATTTTGCTTACTGACTCTTCATTGTTAACATAAACATAGTCATTATCCTAACTGTTCATTGGTAAAACAACAATTGACAAGAACATTTTGCTTACTGACTCTTCATTGTTAACATTAACATAGTCATTATCCTAACTGTTCATTGGTAAAACAACAATAGACAAGAACATTTTGCTTACTGACTCTTCATTGTTAACATCAACATAGCCAACATCCTAACTGTTCATTGGTAAAACAACAATAGACAGAAACATTTTGCTTACTGACTCTTCATTGTTAACATCAACATAGTCAACATCCTAACTGTTCATTGTTAAAACAACAATTGACAAGAACATTTTGCTTACTGACTCTTCATTGTTAACATCGACATAGTCAACATCCTAACTGTTCATTGTTAAAACAACAATTGACAAGAACATTTTGCTTACTGACTCTTCATTGTTAACATAAACATAGTCATTATCCTAACTGTTCATTGGTAAAACAACAATTGACAAGAACATTTTGCTTACTGACTCTTCATTGTTAACATAAACATAGTCATTATCCTAACTGATCATTGGTAAAACAACAATAGACAAGAACATTTTGCTTACTGACTCTTCATTGTTAACATCAACATAGTCAACATCCTAACTGTTCATTGGTAAAACAACAATAGACAGAAACATTTTGCTTACTGACTCTTCATTGTTAACATCAACATAGTCAACATCCTAACTGTTCATTGTTAAAACAACAATTGACAAGAACATTTTGCTTACTGACTCTTCATTGTTAACATAAACATAGTCATTATCCTAACTGTTCATTGGTAAAACAACAATAGACAAGAACATTTTGCTTACTGACTCTTCATTGTTAACATTAACATAGTCAACATCCTAACTGTTCATTGGTAAAACAACAATAGACAAGAACATTTTGCTTACTGACTCTTCATTGTTAACATTAACATAGTCAACATCCTAACTGTTCATTGTTAAAACAACAATAGACAAGAACATTTTGCTTACTGACTCTTCATTGTTAACATCAACATAGTCAACATCCTAACTGTTCATTGGTAAAACAACAATAGACAGAAACATTTTGCTTACTGACTCTTCATTGTTAACATCAACTTAGTCAACATCGTAACTGTTCATTGTTAAAACAACAATTGACAAGAACATTTTGCTTACTGACTCTTCATTGTTAACATAAACATAGTCATTATCCTAACTGTTTATTGGTAAAACAACAATAGACAAGAACATTTTGCTTACTGACTCTTCATTGTTAACATTAACATAGTCAACATCCTAACTGTTCATTGGTAAAACAACAATAGACAAGAACATTTTGCTTACTGACTCTTCATTGTTAACATAAACATAGTCATTATCCTAACTGTTCATTGGTAAAACAACAATAGACAAGAACATATTGCTTACTGACTCTTCATTGTTAACATCAACATAGTCAACATCCTAACTGTTCATTGTTAAAACAACAATTGACAAGAACATTTTGCTTACTGACTCTTCATTGTTAACATCAACATAGTCAACATCCTAACTGTTCATTGGTAAAACAACAATAGACAGAAACATTTTGCTTACTGACTCTTCATTGTTAACATCAACATAGTCAACATCCTAACTGTTCATTGGTAAAACAACAATAGACAGAAACATTTTGCTTACTGACTCTTCATTGTTAACATCAACATAGTCAACATCCTAACTGTTCATTGTTAAAACAACAATAGACAAGAACATTTTGCTTACTGACTCTTCATTGTTAACATAAACATAGTCATTATCCTAACTGTTCATTGGTAAAACAACAATAGACAAGAACATTTTGCTTACTGACTGTTCATTGTTAACATCAACATAGTCAACATCCTAACTGTTCATTGGTAAAACAACAATAGACAGAAACATTTTGCTTACTGACTCTTCATTGTTAACATAAACATAGTCATTATCCTAACTGTTCATTGGTAAAACAACAATTGACAAGAACATTTTGCTTACTGACTCTTCATTGTTAACATTAACATAGTCATTATCCTAACTGTTCATTGGTAAAACAACAATTGACAAGAACATTTTGCTTACTGACTCTTCATTGTTAACATAAACATAGTCATTATCCTAACTGTTCATTGGTAAAACAACAATAGACAAGAACATATTGCTTACTGACTGTTCATTGTCAACATCGACATAGCCAACATCCTAACTGTTCATTGGTAAAACAACAATAGACAGAAACATTTTGCTTACTGACTCTTCATTGTTAACATCAACATAGTCAACATCCTAACTGTTCATTGGTAAAACAACAATAGACAGAAACATTTTGCTTACTGACTCTTCATTGTTAACATCAACATAGTCAACATCCTAACTGTTCATTGTTAAAACAACAATTGACAAGAACATTTTGCTTACTGACTCTTCATTGTTAACATAAACATAGTCATTATCCTAACTGTTCATTGGTAAAACAACAATAGACAAGAACATTTTGCTTACTGACTCTTCATTGTTAACATTAACATAGTCAACATCCTAACTGTTCATTGTTAAAACAACAATTGCCAAGAACATTTTGCTTACTGACTCTTCATTGTTAACATCAACATAGTCAACATCCTAACTGTTCATTGGTAAAACAACAATAGACAGAAACATTTTGCTTACTGACTCTTCATTGTTAACATCAACATAGTCAACATCCTAACTGTTCATTGGTAAAACAACAATAGACAGAAACATTTTGCTTACTGACTCTTCATTGTTAACATCAACATAGTCAACATCCTAACTGTTCATTGTTAAAACAACAATAGACAAGAACATTTTGCTTACTGACTCTTCATTGTTAACATCAACATAGTCAACATCCTAACTGTTCATTGTTAAAACAACAATAGACAAGAACATTTTGCTTACTGACTCTTCATTGTTAACATAAACATAGTCATTATCCTAACTGTTCATTGGTAAAACAACAATAGACAAGAACATTTTGCTTACTGACTGTTCATTGTTAACATCAACATAGTCAACATCCTAACTGTTCATTGGTAAAACAACAATAGACAGAAACATTTTGCTTACTGACTCTTCATTGTTAACATCAACATAGTCAACATCCTAACTGTTCATTGTTAAAACAACAATTGACAAGAACATTTTGCTTACTGACTCTTCATTGTTAACATTAACATAGTCATTATCCTAACTGTTCATTGGTAAAACAACAATTGACAAGAACATTTTGCTTACTGACTCTTCATTGTTAACATAAACATAGTCATTATCCTAACTGTTCATTGGTAAAACAACAATAGACAAGAACATATTGCTTACTGATTGTTCATTGTCAACATCGACATAGCCAACATCCTAACTGTTCATTGGTAAAACAACAATAGACAGAAACATTTTGCTTACTGACTCTTCATTGTTAACATCAACATAGTCAACATCCTAACTGTTCATTGGTAAAACAACAATAGACAGAAACATTTTGCTTACTGACTCTTCATTGTTAACATCAACATAGTCAACATCCTAACTGTTCATTGTTAAAACAACAATTGACAAGAACATTTTGCTTACTGACTCTTCATTGTTAACATCGACATAGTCAACATCCTAACTGTTCATTGGTAAAACAACAATAGACAGAAACATTTTGCTTACTGACTCTTCATTGTTAACATCGACATAGTCAACATCCTAACTGTTCATTGTTAAAACAACAATTGACAAGAACATTTTGCTTACTGACTCTTTATTGTTAACATAAACATAGTCATTATCCTAACTGTTCATTGGTAAAACAACAATAGACAAGAACATATTGCTTACTGACTGTTCATTGTCAACATCGACATAGTCAACATCCTAACTGTTCATTGGTAAAACAACAATAGACAAGAACATATTGATTACTGACTCTTCATTGTTAACATCAAAATAGTCAAAACATATAAAATATTAACTCTTCATTGATCAAACCACAATAGTAAAAAACATATAACATATTAACTTTTCATTGGTAACACCACAATAGTCGAAAACATATTGTATACCCACTCTTCATTGGTCACTCCACAATAGCAAGAACATGTAACATATTGATTCTTCATTGGTAACATATATTACAATAGTAAGAAAATATATTATACTGTCTCTTCATTGATAACACCATCAAAGTCAAGAACATTTACCATTTAGACTCTTCATTGGTAACACCACAATAGCAAGAACATTTAAAATATTTACTTTTATAAGAAATAATTCCTTCATGCCATACTCTATGATCATTTTAACATGGGTAGGCATTATATTTATCAATATCTTTATACCGAGTGTTGGTGAGGTGTAAAATGTTGACAAATATAATGCCTACCCATGTTAAATGAGAATAAACCATGGTATGATAGAATTATTTCGATTCTTATAGGAAATTTGAGAACTTTTATCCTCTGAAGCGGACCTTTAATACACGTTCGAACGTTCGAAAGGCAGTCATTCCGATTTAATGAGGCTAAAACGATATAGTAAATTAACCGTTTCAAGATAAAAAATGAACAGATACATGTAAACTTACTTTTAGAATGATTTTGTTTAATTTCCTAGCGAGCAACACCAACACAAATGTCTATTTTGATCTCCGGCGTTGTTAAAAATACAACTGACATTGCAATTTCAATTGTTACATCAGTCACGTGCAGCCAATGTTTTATTCGAATTAGAACGTGTCTTTGTTGTCAAAGCGAAAGAAGAACATCATATTAGAATAGTAATTCTTCATTGGTAACATTCCATTAGCAAGAGCGTATACGTATTCATTATTCATTGGTAACACCACGATAACAAGAACATATAACATATAACATATTGACTCCTCATTAGCTACACCACAATAGACAAGAACATATAACATTTTGACTCTTCATTGGTAGCACAACAATAGTAAGAAAATATAATATATTGACTCTTCATTGGTAACACCACAAACACAAGAACATGTAACATATTGACTCTTCATTGGTAACACCACAATAGTAAGAAATATAACATACTGACTCTTCATTGGTAAAACCACAAAAAAACAAGAACATATAACATACTGACTCTTTATTGGTAGCAACAAAATAGTCAGAAACATTTAAAGTATATTGAATCTTCATTGGTAAGTCCTCAAAAACAAGAACATATAACATATTGAATCTCATTGGTAACGCTACAATAGGAATAACATATAACATACTAACTCCTCATTGACAACACAACAATGGCAAGAACATTTAGCATATTGACTCTTCATTGATAGCACTACAATTGGAGGAATATATAACCTACTGATTCTTATTGGTAAAACCACAATAGGAAGTACATATAACATATCGACTCCTCATTGGTCACACCACAAAAACAAAAACATTCAACATTTTGACTCTTCATTGGTAACACTACAACAGACAGGAACATATAACATATTGACTCTTTATTGGTAACACCACAAAACAAGAACACTTAACATATAATTGACTCTTCTTTGGTAACACCACAATAGTAAGAACATTTAACATACTAGTACTAACTTTGTGCAAAGCCTTGCCTTTTGAGTCGTAACAGTGTGAACTTTGTGTGACGCCTTACCTTTTGAGTCGTTACAGTGTGAACTTTGTGTGACGCCTTACCTTTTGAGTCGTTACACTGTGAACTTTGTGTGACGCCTTTAACTTTTGAGTAGTAACAGTGTGAACTATGTGTGACGCCTTACTATTTGAGTTGTTACAGTGTGAACTTTGTGTGACGCCTTACTATTTGAGTTGTAACAATGTGAACTTTGTGCGACGCCTTACTATTTGATTCGTTACTGTGTGAACTTTGTGCGACGACTTACTATTTGAGTCGTAACAATGTAAACTTTGTGTGACGCCTTACTGTTTGAGTTGTAACAGTGTGAACTTCGTGTGACGCCTTACTATTTGAGTTGTAACAGTGTGAACTTTGTGTGACGCCTTACTTTTTGAGTTGTAACAATGTGAACTTTGTGCGACGACTTACTATTTGAGTCGTAACAATGTAAACTTTGTGTGACGCCTTACTGTTTGAGTTGTAACAGTGTGAACTTCGTGTGACGCCTTACTATTTGAGTTGTAACAGTGTGAACTTTGTGTGACGCCTTACTTTTTGAGTTGTAACAATGTGAACTTTGTGCGACGCCTTACTATTTGATTAGTTACTGTGTGAACTTTGTGCGACGCCTTACTGTCTGAGTTGTAACATTGCGAACTTTGTTTGACGCCTTACTATTTGAGTTTTAACAGTGCGAACTTTGTGAGACGCCTTACTATTTGAGTTGTAACAGTGTGAACTTTGTGCGACGTCTTCCTATATGAGTTGTAACTGTATTAACTTTATGTGACGCCTTACTATTTGAGTCGTTACAGTGTGAACTTTGTGTGACGCCTTAACTTTTGAGTAGTAACAGTGTGAACTATGTGTGACGCCTTACTATTTGAGTTGTTACAGTGTGAACTTTGTGTGACGCCTTACTATTTGAGTTGTAACAGTGTTAACTTTGTGTGACGCCTTACTATTTGAGTCGTAACAGTGGGAACTTTGTGCGACGCCTGACTTTTTGAGTCGTAACAGTGTAAACTTTGTGTGACGCCTTACTGTCTGAGTTGTAACAGTGTGAACTTTGTGTGACGCCTTACTGTCTGAGTTGTAACAGTGTGAACTTTGTGCGACGCCTTCCTATTTGAGTTGTAACAGTGTGAACTTAGTGTGACGCCTTACTGTTTGAGTTGTAACAATGTGAACTTTGTGCGACGCCTTACTATTTGATTAGTTACTGTGTGAACTTTGTGCGACGCCTTACTGTCTGAATTGTAACATTGCGAACTTTGTTTGACGCCTTACTATTTGAGTTTTAACAGTGCGAACTTTGTGAGACGCCTTACTATTTGAGTTGTAACAGTGTGGACTTTGTGCGACGTCTTCCTATATGAGTTGTAACTGTATTAACTTCATGTGACGCCTTACTATTTGAGTCGTTACACTGTGAACTTTGTGTGACGCCTTAACTTTTGAGTAGTAACAGTGTGAACTATGTGTGACGCCTTACTATTTGAGTTGTTACAGTGTGAACTTTGTGTGACGCCTTACTATTTGAGTTGTAACAGTGTTAACTTTGTGTGACGCCTTACTATTTGAGTCGTAACAGTGGGAACTTTGTGCGACGCCTGACTTTTTGAGTCGTAACAGTGTAAACTTTGTGTGACGCCTTACTGTCTGAGTTGTAACAGTGTGAACTTTGTGTGACGCCTTACTGTCTGAGTTGTAACAGTGTGAACTTTGTGCGACGCCTTCCTATTTGAGTTGTAACAGTGTGAACTTAGTGTGACGCCTTACTGTTTGAGTTGTAACAATGTGAACTTTGTGGGACGCCTTACTATTTGATTCGTTACTGTGTGAACTTAATGTGACGCCTTACTATTTGATTCGTTACTGTGTGAACTTAGTGTGACGCCTTACTGTTTGAGTTGTAACAATGTGAACTTTGTGCGACGCCTTACTATTTGATTCGTTACTGTGTGAACTTAATGTGACGCCTAACTATTTGATTCGTTACTGTGTGAACTTAGTGTGACGCCTTACTGTTTGAGTTGTAACAATGTGAACTTTGTGCGACGCCTTACTATTTGATTCGTTACTGTGTGAACTTTGTGTGACGTCTTACTATTTGAGTTGTAACAATGTGAACTTTGTGCGACGCCTTACTATTTGATTCGTTACTGTGTGAACTTTGTGCGACGCCTTACTATTTGATTCGTTACTGTGTGAACTTAGTGTGACGTCTTACTATTTGAGTCGTAATAATGTAAACTTCGTGCGACGCCTTCTTATTTGAGTTGTAACAGTGTGAACTTTGTGTGACGCCTTACTTTTTGAACAAGAACACGTGGCCTCATTACTAAAAGAAAATAACACGTTAATGACAGACATTCAAAATTTTACTTATTTATCAGATTATATCACTGATCTTAAACAATCAACAAAAATGGAAAACAAAATTGACCCTCATATCTCCCAGAATATGGAGAAACTCAAGGAACTTTCTACTACTGCTAACCAGGTACTTGGTGTACTAACACAACAGACAAGTCATTGTGCAATAACACTAGAGTCATCACTTGTAACTATTCAGGAAACAAGTTCCAACACTTCAAAACGTGTCGAAATGCTTGGAATTAATTCTGACAATGTATTAGCACTGAAGGACCAGCTAACACTCTGCACAGGTAGAGTCAAGCATGCATTTGATGAACTACATACATGTAATGACGAAATGACAGTAAAAGAAACCTTGGACACCAAAAATGCCTCAAAAAATGAGGATGAAGAACAACAATATCAGTGTTCAACATTCAACCGCTTCGAATCTTTACAAGAAAATAAATCTCCAGATTATAAATCTGCAATGACATCTACACCGTTAAACTCTAAAAGAACCACAAAAAAACTTGCATATGGAAAGCTCTTAAGCTTAATTTTTCAAAACAGAGTTATCAGCCAGCTCATAATTGGTTCCCCCCCAAAAAAACAAAGGTTGGGGATCTGGTTATAACAATTTTTGGAATGGTAATTATATCAAAGGACGTTATGGTTAAATGAACATTGATGTACACAATATTGATTTACATGTACATGTGCAAGTCTTTTTGATACATTTATGTCATTCAATTCAAGATGTGAAAATATTCTTCTGACATGTTTTTTCGATTTTTGAGAAAAAACTTAATATGTGAATGTATGTCACATTATATATGAGTGAGAAGTTATGCCTATATTTTAACTTTGAAAGAATTATAAAAAAAAAAAAAAAAAAAAATAAATAGTTTTAAAGGTAAATTTAATTGCAAGTATTTTACAGTTACCTCCCTTATACCACAGGTAAAAATCTGAATATAAAAAAGAAGATGTGGTATGATTGCCAATGAGACAACTCTCCACAAGAGACCAAATGACACAGAAATTAACAACTATAGGTCACCGTACGGCCTTCAACAATGAGCAAAGCCCATACCGCACAGTCAGCCATAAAAGGCCCCGAAATGACAATGTAAAACAATTCAAACGAGAAAACTTACGGCCTAATTTATGTACAAAAAATGAACGAAAAACAAATATTTAACACATAAACAAACGACAACCACTGAATTACAGGCTCCTGACTTGGGACAGGCACATACATACAGAATGTGGCGGGGTTAAACATGCTAGCGAGATCCCAACCCTCCCCCTAACCTGGGACAGTGGTGTAACAGTACAACATAAGAACGAACTATAAAATCAGTTGAAAGAGGCTTAACTCATCAGATGGATAAAAGTACAAATACATTGTACTACAATTACAAGTGGACGTGACCGGGTACTTGTACATCCAAACAACAAAAAGACACTAAGTACAGATCTGAGAGTACTTGCAGTTATACTGACAGCAAGTTCAAAACCACTAACAACTAATAAAAAAATCATGCATCTAAGACTAAATTATCAATCCGTACACATCCAACATTCAGTGGATTTAGTGTAAAGACGTCATAAACAGTCAGAGAAAAACATGACCTTGTGTATTTCTATTCATTTACAGATTTGTGACAATTATATATATGGTGAATTATAACCACTATGTATGAAGAATTTAAGTTGTCAATAAGTTTATTATGCTAAAAGAAAGATATTCTTTTCGTAATTTACAGATTGGATTTGGGAATATAAATGGATATGTATGTAAAGATTATAATAAGTACAGTGACCCAAGTTTTTAAGCCAAATTAATGATAAAGATATAATGTGTCTACTAGAAACTCATTGTCCATTTGAATCAAAAAAATCATCACAAAAGTGCTCAGGAGGCATATCTATAAAGTAAAAATTGAACTGCGAGGTGGAGTCAAATTTTTGAAACACGAAACCAATGACTATATATGGTTAAAAATAAGTAAAAATCTTTTTAATTTAATGGGGGATATATATTTATGCTTTATTTACGACCCACCAGCATACTCATCTTACTCTAAAAAATTAGATAAGGATATATTGGATATACTTGAACAAGATGTTAATAAATATTCAACAATGGGGAACATCATTCTTGCTGGGGACTTAAATGTACGCACAGGCACAAATTCAGATTCAATTCTCAGTGATGATAAATGCTATTTGCCACTTTACGATAAATATATATCTGACACGCCTGTTTTAAGTAGAAATAGTATGGATAGTATAGTATCACCTCGAGGTAATCAGATTAATGACCTCTGCATACAGTCAGGTTTAAGAATATTAAATGGTCGTACAACTGGTGACTTTCTGGGCCAGCTCACTTGCCACACAAGTCGAGATAGAAGTGTTGTTGATTATTTTATAGCTTCAGAGAGATTATTGCAAACAATTTCTTTTCAATATGTACATAGTTTTTTACCTGACATGTCAGACCATTGCCAGGTGTCCATGATGTTAAAGACTAATTATAATGTATATAAATCAGGGCAAAATGATATCAAACCTTTTCCAATACAGTACAAATGGGATGACAGTTCAGCAGAAAATTTTATTGAAACCTTGTCCAGTGATAATATTTTACAAAAAGTAATAGAGAGTTATCTGTAATTTAGAGAATGATAGTAATTTGGACCCAAACCATTTGGTAGAAAAGTTTAAGATTATATTATAGATAATACTGCTGAGACATCATTAAAGAAAAAAAATAGTTAAAAAGTTAAATACGGTAATAACACTAAATGTATAAAAGGTCCTGTAAAACATGCTAAATGGTATGATCAATCCTTAGTTAAATTAAAAAGAGAACTTGATTGTAAAGCTGAATTGTTTAGAAAGTATAATAAAGATCCATATGTAAGATCTAGTCTTTTTCTTTGTCTCAAAACATACAGGAAAACTAGAAAATACTAACTTAGAGCTTTTAAACAAAACATTATTAATAGTCTTGATAATTTCAAGGAAAATAATCCAAAGTTATATTGGAAACTACTCGATGACCTCAAAAATGATAATATATCATCAAATAACTGTACAGAAGAAATAGAGGCATCAGAGTGGCATAATTATTTCAAAAATTTAAACTCAGTTTCACAGTGTGGTTCAGCTAATATAAATGATAAACTTAAACAGTTAGAGAAAGACAAGATATTTAATGAATTAGATTATAAGATTGACAATAAAGAAATAATAAAAGCAGTCAAAACTAGCAAAAATGGAAAAGGCAGTGGGGTTGATGGTATAATAAATGAAATGCTTAAATGTTCTATAAACACGTAACACTCAGAAACGTGTCCTTCCCCCCAAACTTGTCCGATTCCCCCAAACGTGTCCACATGACGTCACTGAACTGCAAAATATGTCTAAACGTAAAAGGGCGCCAAAGCGTGTCATTTTTATTAACGCCCAATCGTGTCCATTTTTACAATAACGCCCGCACGTGTCCAATCTCACAAACGTGTCCATATGAAGCCTAACTGTTTCCTTCTTTCTCTGAAAGCTCAATCGTGTCCATATCATAAAAATGTCCAAACGTGTCCCCGTTATTTGCATGGTTATTGCTCTTTCATATACTCCTTTTACTATTTCATTGCAAATTGAAATATAGTCCTTTAGGTCTTTATCAAACGAACAGTATAACCCGTGCCAAAATGGGGCCTCCGTTTGGTTGGGCGGGGTGTAAAAGTACGCAGCAATGTCTATAGGTAATAATGTGGATATTGAATCAGATACCTCCTGTATAGGGAGAATGCCCACTATCTGCACATAAAAATCCTTGTAACAACTCTTTCATGGTGCCGTCGATGGTATGCATCAAGGCAACCATTTTTATCCCTATACATATACCCTTATTATCTAGTGGCAGTTAGAATTTCCCAAACTTTAATTTTAAACGGCCTCTATTATATAAAGGGGAATAAAAGATTGTTATACTGAAGCCCCGTAAAAATAAAGTGGTCTTTCTCCGCTCCCAAAAATTATTATCTAATTCTGAGTCCCGATTACTAGTAGTGTAAATTCCTAATAACCGTACAGTGTAAATTCCTAATAACCGTACACATTTAGGCCCAATCCCAAATTCCAGTCATAAAAATGTTACAATCCTAAAGTCCCGGGAAATAGTCTTCCGTCTCTCATTAAAGAACTTACCAATACTATTTATTGTTAATATGTTTTCGTCCTAAAAATGCATGACATATTTGCCACTGGACGTAATGTCTCTTGTTTGTGTGTCTTTAAGTGATGTTCGAAACCCCAAATTTATAATATTAAAACTGAAAACAAGTTTATGATTTCAAGAGCTTTTAAAAAATCAGAACTGTTGAAAAAAATTGGAAAACACCGCTGCAGGAAGCCAGTCGTACATTATCCTCATACATGATTAATTCAGTAAGGCATCACTGCAGTTTATTAGTACAAAATAATTTACTGAGTAAACGATTAATTCAACTGTACTAAAGTAATGTTTATGTTCGCTCTTAATATGTATCAAATATATGCCACTAGACATTAAGCAAGCAAGAGTCAAGAATTATGTATATGTTGATAATCAATCTTGTATACATATACAAACTAATGCTAATACATTTTGAATGTTCTTCTTTTAGCTCTGTTCCTTTTTAATTTCTGGTAATTGTGCCCAAAACATATACTCCAGGATTAATGTCTTTTGAATGCGGCTTTTATCTTATTTAGGATCCAACAAAAACCCGCGACATCTTCAATGTCCCCTATTATGGAATTGCCGTAAATGTTATAGACGTCACTGAGAATATAATAGCGCTTAAAGTTTTCAGACGTTCCGGCGTTTTAAAGTGGACACGTTTTGGCGAATAACAATTATCGGACACGTTTGGGGGTTTTGAAATCGGACACGTTTGGGCGATATCAACTTTTAAGGACACGTTTGGGGGAAATAGACACGTTTGGGGGAATCGAACACGTTTGGGGGGATGGACACGTTTGAGAGTGTTACAAACATAATATTAAAATCATTATCTAAAATCTTTAATAGTATTCTCAGTTCAGATATTTTCCCAAAAGCATGGCCAGAGAGCTTTATAACCCCTGTTTTTAAACGTGGTGACAAAGCAGACCCTGAAAATTATCGTGGTATAGCTATTAGTAGTTGTCTTTCTAAAATTTTCACTAAAATATTGAATAACAGACTAACCAGGTTCTTAGATAAAAACAAAATTATAACCATTGAACAAATCGGATTTTGTAAAAAGAAAAGAACTGTTGATCATATGTTTATTTTAAAAACATTAATAGATAAATATACTGGATCTGGCGGGAAATTATTTACATGTTTTATAGACTTCGAAAAGGCCTTTGATCTTGTATGGCATCTAGGGTTGTTTTTCAAATTAAGAAGCATTGGAATTGGAGATAAGTTTTATAATGTCATTAAAGATATGTATGAACAAACAAATGTATGTGTTAAAATAAAAACAGGTCTAACTCCTTTCTTTAAATCTGAGATAGGAGTTAGACAAGGGAATAACTTAAGTCCTTCCCTCTTTAAACTATTTATAAATGACCTCCCAAAGTATTTATTTGATAATAACCATGATAGAAGTGGTACACTTAATTTAAACTGCCTCCTATATGCAGATGATTTAGTGCTTATTTCAAAATCAGCAGAAGGCCTTCAGTCATCTATTGATAGACTATCAGAATATTGTAAAATGTGGGGCCTAGAGGTTAATATGAAAAAAACAAAATGTATAATGTTTAATAAATCAGGAAAAGTACATTCCAAAAAATTCCTTTATAATAATAATGGCCTAGAAAATGCTAAAAGTTATCGCTACCTTGGAGTTA
Organism: Mytilus californianus; assembly: GCF_021869535.1. NCBI lineage: Eukaryota > Metazoa > Mollusca > Bivalvia > Mytilida > Mytilidae > Mytilus > Mytilus californianus. The sequence continues at coordinate 141,872,210 of NW_026262581.1, read as the reverse complement.
TATTCCACTGCTCTGGCAGTTTTAAAGAAGCTAGATATTCAAAAAGGCTAAAAAGCATATTTTAAACTTTGTAAAGCATTTGGTAATCATAAACCAAAGATAAAAAAATTTTTTCATATTTTTGATCACACAGTAAAGCCCATTTTATTATATGGTAGTGAGATTTGGGGTTTCTCGAAAAAGTACAAAACATTAAATAACCCCCCAGATAATTTTAAATTTTTTATTTACCTTATGTAAAAATCTTGAACAAGAAAAGTTGCACTTAAAAATGTGTAAATATTTATTGGGTGTAAACAAGAAAACCATAAATATTGGTGTAATGGAATAGGTTGGCCGTTATCCACTTTTTCTAGAAACAATTTATAATATGTTAAAGTACTGGAAACATCTAGAAAAAAATTGTGATACATTGTTACCTGCATCAATGCAGGAATCCTCAGAGTTACACGAGCAGGGCAAATTATCATGGCTAGGAAACATCAACTCAATTTTGAATTATTTACATCTTAATAAAGATATTTACAAATTATCAAAATTTAAATTTAAAAAAACTGTTTTTTCACAATTGAGAATAAAAATATACCAACATTTGGAAAAACGAAATATTTTCTGATTTTAGAGATGGTAATAAGAAAAATAAATTGCGTACATATAGACTGTTTAAATCCCAATTTAAATTTGAACCATATTTAGATTTGAATAATGAACAAAGACATATGATTACTCTATTTCGACTAAGTGCACATAAGTTAGAAATAGAAGCCGGAAGATACAAAAATGTAGATGTAAATGATAGAATATGTCGAATTTGTAAAAATAATATTGAAGATGAAATACACATTTGTTTTCAATGTCCAAAATATACAGAAGAGCGCAGGCAATTTTTAGCATATATAAACAAAGGGTGCCAAATATAAACACATTAGCTGATGAGTCTAAGTTTGTCTGGCTTATGAGCTCTGAGGATCCCAAGATTATTAAACTTTTAAATTTCCTGTCTTTTTTTAAATAATAAGACAAGACAGGAATTCCTACAAGTACCATAGTCAATCGATAGATTGTTATTTTCAAATAAAATTATAGTTATCTATTATTACAATGATATATATATATATATATATATATATAAACAAGTCAAAATCGAAAACAACGTTCAAACCTATGATTGCGTTGGATAAAAAGCGCAATTTTTATACGTGTGCATGTAAAACAAATTTCTTGTTAGAGGGGTCTAAATACAGCACAAACAACATTTTCCAAAAGACCAAAAAGTGAAAAGTATATTTTAACAAAACGCATTTGACTAACAGGTCGAACAACAAATGTTCTTAAACCCTGCTGACTGCAATTGACGATTGCCAAATAAATTGATCACCAGATGTAACATGGATCTTATATTTAATTTAATACCAAACAGAAAACAATAAACTTTCGGAAAAGATGGTATACCGCAAACAAAAGGTGCAAAAATTAGTACACCATATCCAGATTTCGACAATTAATGTCTCTTCAGTGATGTTAGGAATCGAAACGGTATTTGGAAGGCCATATACTCTACCTCAATATAGGATAGACTCTTGAATTTTGAAGAGTCGAAATAGGATGAACGGATCATATAAACCCAAAGGCAAATATAATACAAGCCCAAACGAAAATATATAAACAAGTCTAAATTGAAAACAACGTTCAAACCTATGATTGCGTTGGATAAAAAGCGCAATTTTTATACGTGTGCATGCACAACAAATTTCTTGTTAGAGGGGTCTAAATACAGCACAAACAACATTTTCCAAAAGACCAAAAAAGTGAAAAAGTATATTTTAACAAAACGCATTTGACTAACAGGTCGAACAACGGATGTTCTTAAAACCTGCTGACTGCCATTGGCGATTGCCAAATAAACGGATCACCAGATGTAACAAAATGGATCTTATTTATTAATTTAATACCAAACAGAAAACAATAAACTTGGGAAAAGATGGTATACCGCAAAAAAAAGGTGCAAAAACTAGTACACCATATCCGGATTTCGACATATATATAGTTAGAAATGGCAGGTGAGTTTGGTCCAGCTTGTCAGTATTATAGAACTGGGTCACTGTACCTAATATATTATTAAATGTAACAGCTGGTTTTTATTGCTGGTCTTAATTGAATAGTTTGATTATTTTATTTTATATATATTTTTTTTTTATTTATTTTTTTATTTATTTGTTTTGTTTTACTGGTGCTTATTTTTCATCTGCAATTGTTTTAAACAATCATTGTAATCATTGTATATAAATTTAATGTAATTATTCAGCTCAAGTTTTGGGCGCTGTAATTAGCAATAAAATTATTCTATTCTATTCTATTCTATTCTATTTGAGTCGTAACAGTGTGAACTTTGTGCGATGCCTTACTATTTGAGTCGTAACAGTGTGAACTTTGTGCGACGCCTTACTATTTGAGTCGTAACAGTGTGAACTTTGTGTGACGCCTTAACGTTTAGTCGTAACAGTGTGAACTTTGTGCGACGCCTTACTATTTGAGTCGTAACAGTGTGAACTGTGACGCCTTAACGTTTGAGTCGTAACAGTGTGAACTTTGTATGATGCCTTACTATTTGAGTCGTAACAGTGTTAACTTTGTGTGACGCCTTACTATTTGAGTCGTAAAAGTGTGAACAGAAAAGCACAATTAATGATGTAATCGCAGTGCATGGCCGTTTTTCTATTCAATAAGCACTCGTTATCTTACGAAAATTCCGAAGGCATTCTATGAAGAGAAACACTAACTTTTATAAAGCCTACAAGAAAAAAGACCATTTATCATTTATCAACTATACGGTATGGGTTGTTCTAATTGTTGAAGGCCTTACGGTTGCCTATAATTGGTTACATCCACTTCATTTGAACTTGGGTGGGTAGTTGTCAATCATACCACATCTCCTTATTTTTATATAGTTATATCATTTAGATTTCGGAGCTTTTGGATTTCACCCCATTAGTAAGTTTTCCTCAAAAGAATACCTTTTTTTATATAAGAAATATTTGCAATGAATAAGTGAATAAGTAGATGTTAAAGAGTGGAACATGAAGATATTTAATGAATTAAAAATAATGGAAACACATAAAAAAAAATTTCGTACATTTCTTCTAGTTAACTCTAATGCAAATGTTGAACCCCTACTAAAACCAATTAAAATTAAATCAAGGACAACTATTTACAAACCTTCGAAATGGGGATCATTAAATGGAAATTTAAAAATGTAGGCATAAGAGCATAAAAGCTTCTGAGCGCATATGTTACCTTTGCAAGGATGAAGTGAAAGATGATGACCACTTCCTCCTTAGATGACTAAAATTAGAAAATTATAATAGAAAACCATACACTGAAGATCTTTGTAAGATATATCCTAATCTAAAGATGTAATCAAGAAAATATGTCCATGTTGATAGTGGGCTGAAGAAACCAGTAGTTAAAAAACTTTAGAGTTGCAGTGCAACTTTGGAATAAAAAAATGGCTGCCGTTACCATGGAAACCAAAAAAATGTGAATTATTTGAGTATGCTTATACTTAAAATCATTGAATTTTTATACAATATAGATGTCCACTATATTCAAGTTTTTGATGATTTTGACAATCATCAGAATTGCTATGTTGCCATGGAAACTACAGCAAAAATTTCAAAAATTTCAAAATCCTTCAAACTTGTTGAAACTTCAAAGTAATGTTGACTGGCATGTGTAAATGTGGCATTTGGCTTTGGAATTTCCAAAATGGCTTCCGTTAACATGATAACAATGCAAGAAATGTCAAAATGCTCTTAAACCTTTCTTAAAGCTTTTAAGTAGCAGTTCCTTTTTTAAAATGGTAGGCCAGCGAAACTTTGATGGTATGTTCCCTGTCATGTATCAATGTGGCATCTGTCATTAAAATTTTGGGAAATGTTCACTGTTACCATGGAAACTGCAAAATTTCAAAATGCTCCAAACTTAATGAAACTTAATATTAATGTCAACTGACAAGTAAAGATGAGAATTTCCAAAATGGCCTCACTTATGTTTGATAAACAATGTACTTGTTAAAAATAATCTGTATATATGTGTAAAGAATTAGTTGGATCTTATTATGCACAGAAACACTTTTAAACATGTAAATTACAAATCATACATCTAGAATTAATCTTTCAGCGTATTAATTTCCAAAGCGTTCACCAAACGTCTTATTAAATGATTACCAACGCCCTAAACAATGCATATTCCATCAATGCTGAACATTTGTTTTGTTTTAGCGAACGAAAAATTGAATAACCATATCTAGATCCTGAAACATCCTGAAATTTGATACTTTTAAAAACTACAACTCTATAATAAAATTGAGAATGGAAATGGGGAATGTGTCAAAGAGACAACAACCCGACCATAGAGCAGACAACAGCCGAATGCCACCAATGGGTCTTTAATGCAGCGAGAAACTCCCGCACCCGGAGGCGTCCTACAACTGGCCCCTAAACAAATATGTATACTAGTTCAGTGATAATGGACGTCATACTAAACTCCAAATTATACACAAGAAACTAAAATTAAAATGATACAAGACTAACAAAGGCCAGAGGCTCCTGACTTGGGACAGGCGCAAAAATGCGGCGGGGTTAAACATGTTTTTTGAGATCTCAACCCTCCCCCTATACCTCTAGCCAATGTAGAAAAAACAAACGTACAACAGTACGCACAGTAACTCTATAATGCATGCTTGTATAATATACCACAAAAAATCTTCCCTCACCTTCCAGTGTTTATAGAAGTAAGGGATGTACAAAAATTGACACCAGGAAACGATATTGATTAGCACCAAGACAAATAATTCAACAACATTATCAATATACATAAAAAATTTATCAATATCATAACATTATCAATTTACAACAACATTTGTACGTGCTAATTTGTAAAATTATGTTGATGTAGAGATGAGTTGTTGCTAATTCAAATATATGTGGAAATGAGGAAAATCTATGTTTTCCTCTGCTAAAGAGAAAATGAAAATTAGACATTGTTGGAAATGTTAATAGGTCAATAGATAACATTTGACAATTACAAACTGCTTTACTCGATCTTTGATGAGTTTGTATTCGACGTCAGAAGATAACGTTTTTACTCGATCTTGAATGAGTTTGTATTCGAAGTAAGAAGATAACGTTTTTACTCGATCTTGAATGAGTTTATATTCGACGTCAGAAGATAACGTTTTACTCGATCTTGAATGAGTTTGTATTCGACATCAGAAGATAAATATTTGACTGACTCGCTTGGCTTGCAGGAAAATGGCCAATTTCACATGAATTTATTACGGACCATTGTTTTGCAAATTTGAAATCTCTAGATTCTACTGACGAGGAAAGGTAACACTAGGCCATCGAAAGCTGAATTTTTAGTTCAGTCTAGGTGGCCCAGTGGTCTAGAGCGCTGCACACAGTGCAGGCGTCGTTGTCACGATATCCCAATAGCATGAGTTCGAATCCCGGCGAGGGAAAAACAAAAATTTGCTTCCGCAAAATTTGCAGAGTTAACATTGCTGTGCTGATTTTTAGAGTAATTATATATATATATATATTTATGGATAGAAATTGATTCATTTTGGTTAAAGATATGCTTTGATTAAAATGTTCAGAAAACAAAACAGTCACGGTACTACAATCTGTCGGTATCTATATTTTGGCATTGCACAATATCATGTTTTTCTCTGACTGTTAATGACGTCTTTACACTAAATCCATCAAATGTTGGATGTGTACTGATTCGTATTTACTGTCAACGGCAACATGTAGATCTGAATTACACTTTAGATTAAGAATTTGAAATTGTAAAACATTTTATGAATATGATATAAATTCTTTAATATACAAATTCAAGTAGAAAATTACAAGTTTAAGATCGTGATCCTACTAAAAGCTATAATGACTAATCATTAGTAAATGCAATGACGAATGTTACACAGGAGAATACCACTCAAAGCTATAATGACGAAATCATTAGTAAATGAAATGACGAATGTTTCACAGTAGAATATCACTCAAAGCTATAATGTGAAACAGGATCATACATATAAAACTAAACATTAGAAATTTAAATTTAAATAACGAACTTTGGCCACATTTGTCATTTTCAATGTGGCAAAAGAGAATCCCACTCAAATCTATAATGACTCATCATGTCCAAATAAAATGACGAATGTGGCACAAGAGGATCCCACTCATAGCTATCATAACTAATCATTAGTAAAATACTTACTTACATCGTATTTTTTTATATCAAATAAAAAACATTTTTTAGACTAAGTCATTCTATTTGCAATTGTTTTTTTTTTGTTATTCCAAGTCTTGTAACTCTGAGTGTCTTCAATTTACTTTTTGATTTTGAAAGCTGAATGGAGCCTTTCTTTTATCCTAATTTTGTGTGGCACACGTTGTACCTTATCATATACATCTTTTCCAGTATTTTCACCCGACGGATTTTCTGAAGCATCATCCGTGTTCGGCATCATCATATAAGGAGAATAGGCCACCTCTGACTGAAACATCATCATGGCCGGAGTACGAAGTGGTACAGAACGATACCTAGGCGACGGACGAAAACTCTCTGAAATTGATTGTAACTCATATATTGGTGGAAATATTCCATGAAAACTTGGGAATGTCTGACTTAAATTATCATCTAAGGAAATGGTGTCATTTCTTCCATCATCCATTTCAGATTTTCCAGAGAAGCTGCTGCTATCTTCCTCACGAAAAATATTTTTCTGTTTATACTTTCCCTCATTGTCTGATTTGTCGTTGACTTCCTCGTTTTTACAATCGTCCGTGATCAATCGGCAAGTATCGGCAAAATCCGATACCCCACATCTTACATTCGGGTATCTTGTCTTATCAACTTTACATTCATAATCGGAATTGTTAACGTCCTCATTTTTGTCATCGTTCGTGATGACATCATTTCGGTTGGTTTCTAGTCTTTCACTGTTTTTATTCATAACATGACGGTACATGATATTAATTGCCGCCAATTCATTTCGGAGCTGTATATTTTCTTCCTGCAGCGCCAATATCTGTTTCTCTATGACCTGGTCCATAGTTTTCCTTTTTATTCTAGACTTTCTAGCCGATGCGTTATTCCTCACCCTTTTGAACCAGTATTTGTCATCTTTTCTCTCCGCTGGTACAAATTCACGGCTTGCTCTGTGTTGTAAATGGACATCGCTTACTATCATATTGGACTCAGGTGAATGATTCAACTTCACGTAACGATGACCTTGTTCATATGAAGGAACAACTAAATCCATATGTGTATATATTTTGGTCGAACCTAAAATTATAACGCAAGATTAATATAAAAATTTGCTAAAATTCAAATAGCAAAAGAACAGTTCCTTGCATTGTGATGAATTGGTTTTTTTTTCTTAAAAATCTGCGCCAATGAGCTAGAAACAATGAACACTACTACTGAAACAACAGTTCTTCGTTCATAGCTAGGCCAATGCATACCAATAAACACCAAAAAGAGACAACAGTTCTTCGTTCATAGCTAGGCCAATACATACCAATAAACACCAAAAAAGAGACAACAGTTCTTCGTCCTTAGTGCTATTTTACCGGCGCTGCCAGTATTTATAAAGAGTTTTCCTATTTTGCCGGTCTTATTAGATTTTTTCCAGACTAAATGAAATAAATTTTTCGAAAATGGAAGACTACACTTCGTTGTCAAAAAAAATTGAAATAAACGCTATGTTCGACTAATATGAAAACCTAAATAGGTTTTGGAGCACTTTGAAAAGGACAACCATGTGCATCTGTGGAAACGTGATTCAAGGACTAAAAAATTTATAACTAGAGCACCAAATAAAACCTTTAATATTGATGTTGTCTATGGTGCAATAAAGTACTGCTGTGTTCATGGTGGAAAGACTACAAATCTTCGTTTACTAGTTAGCCAAGTTGTTTCAACATTACAAGCTCATGTTTGCAGTGGCAGCATTTTTCTTTTGCAAGACTAAAAAGTGCACCATTATTATTATTATTATTATAATTTTTATTATTATTGTTGTTGTTGTTGTTTTTTTACTGTCGCAATGACGTCTACCCGTTCATCTCTGTTTATTAATTTTAAAACAATTTTGAATGATTTTTTTGTTATTAAATGCGAAATATATAATAAAGCACTGTACCTTAAATAGACGTCTTTAATGGTTGATGTTCGCTGAAATTATAGGAAAATTATTGTTGTCTACTAGGCAATTATCACTTTACCATAATAATCACATTTCATCTTGTATATACACGTGAACATAAAAAACGTTGCCATATCGTTTTTAATCATAGCATTTAGTATCTATCAACTATCACTCATATTCAATTAAATATGTAAATGTTATAACACTTTTAAACATTTAATCAGATTCTCTTATTTCTCACTTTACATATGCATTGCCTCAATGTAATATCAACAGCAGAACAATGAACAGCCTTGTCATAATATCAACAGTAGAACACTGACAGTCTTAATATAATATTAACAGCAGAACAATATACAGAAATATTATAGTAGCAACAGCAGAACAAGGAACAGCCTTGTCATAATAATAACAGGAGAACAATATACATAAATATTATAATATCAATAGCAAAATAATGAACAGCCTTATCATAATATCAACAGCAGAACAGTCGCATCACTATAAACCAGTAATAGTCTGAAATGGCCTATATCTGTACTCGACTGTACTGATTATTACTAGACTAGTCTCAATTGGTCTGAAATTTACTCGATATTACTCGACTGTACTGATTTTTACTCGACCAGTCTCAATTGGTCTGAAATTTACTCGATATTACTCGACTGTAGTTTGAACCATACTTAACAGTCTGAACTTGTACTAGACCTTTAATTGACCAATACTTGACCTTTTTATAAGTGTTTGAATCATACTTGACCAAGTCTTAACCATTCTTGACCAAGTCTTATCCATGCTCAACCTAGTCTGAACAAGAATCAACCTAGTCTGAACCATACTCGACCAAATCGTAACCAACCTATACCTATTTCTGTATCTATCTATCTATTGTATTTTATCAATTTAAGAACTAATTTTAAGTTATTTACTTTGGCTAGAAATTCACAACAATTTGAAATCCAAAATGTATTTCATATAGCATAGAAACCAACATTTCACAATAAACATAATAAAATCATCAACACCATATTCATCAACACTTATACATATTCTATATACAATGTTTATTACCTCTAAAATAAAAATAAGATGATCAAAGGAAGTGATTTTTGGTCGGATTAAAAAAATATTATTTAATAAATAAAGTTTTCTGTTAAATGATTTTTTGTATACATGATCACCTGCCTTGAGGTAATTAATCCTCATTAAGGAGCTTCTTGTAATTTTGACAAAACTTAATTAATCAACCTAATGTTTTACTGCAACTTTGGAACAAAATTCATTTTCTATAAGGTTATCAAGGATTGTTATGGAAGTTCTATAATATTAAGTTATTGTTTAACAGAACAATAATGTAATTTTTTTTAAATTTATGAAGTTGCTTTACATACAATATACATGTTTTTCCAGTAATCATAAAATATATCTGAAACATTAAAAAAACTTTAAATACCATTTAAGATATTGAAATAATGGTCAAAAGTTCTAGTATTTTTGATGAACATAATGCAGAGATGTTGATAAAAGAAATAAAGCAATCCAATGCATGACAAAGGAGTTCTATCGATGCCAGCCATCACTGATGTCGACATGGAAAATTGTACAGTCTGTACAGATTTGAAACGTCCCAAAATACTACACAAAAAGGAAAATGTACAAAATAAAGAACTTGAAAAGAGACAAAAGATACCAATGGTAAATTCAATCTCATAAGTCGAAAACATACTGTCAATGTCATGGCAATCAATGAAAAACGATCACAAGACAAACAGTATACAAAAATACAACATAGAAAACCAAAAACTGAACAGCATGATTATAGAAATAAGGAGATGTGGTATAAATGCCAATGAGACAACAATCCACCAAAGTTCAAATGAACTAGATAAAAGCAATTATAGGCAACCGTATTGCCTTCAACAACGAGTAAACCCCACACCGTATAGTAGGTAATAGATATCTCCGATATGAAAAATAGGAAACAATTTAATTGAGAAAAATAACGACCGTATTCATAACAAAACAATTTACGAAAAAAAATATGACAGACACGAACCAACCACAATCACTTAATTACAGGCTCCTGACTTACGACACGCACATAAAGAATTTAGCGGGGACAAACATTTTTGTGAGCGCTCAACTCTCCCCCTAACCCGAAACAGTGGTGTTACAGTACAACATAGGAACAAACTATAAAAACAGTTGAAAAGGGCTTAACTCATCAGATTGATACAAAGCAAAAACACATTCTAACAAAAACACATCCCTTACAACAAAGGAGACACAAAGTACAGATCTGAGGGTACTCTCAGATACTGACAGCTAGTTCAAAGCCAATAACAATAATAAAAAAATATGTATTTGAGGATAAAAAGTATTGTTTTAATTTACTGATAACAAAATAAATTTGTACCGATAAATCAATATTCAAAGATCTAGTAACAATGTGAAATTAGTAACGTTTTAGAATAAGTTTATTTACAGGATTGATAAGTTTACCCGGATCGTATCTAAATTTCCAGGCTCGGTAATCAACATCACCGTAAAAATAAGAATGTGGTATTCTAATTGAAATAAGTTTTCTACAGGTACAGTCAAACTTGCAAACCAAAAATTTTTATCTAAGGAAGAATTTAGTAAAGGTTTTAAGTAAGTTGTGGCACCGAAATCCCTGACTTAATAATATACCAGTAATACATAGATTAAACTCATTGGAATCCAAAAGTACCGCCAAAAATTGAAGGTGATATCAGGTCTTCTCGAATGGTAAGCATATCCTGCTCCACATGTGGCAACCATCGTGTTGCTCATGTAAGCACAAACCCCGTGATAAGTCTTATTTAGTAGGTCACATTAGAGGAAAAGAGGGCGAGTTAGTGGTAACGACATTTGGAACACATCCGTCGTCATTTGTGAAACAGATATTACATAACGGCCAACCAACTGCTGGAATGTTGCTACACAGAAATGGAAAGTTCATAAATGGGAAGCTGATATCATCTCTTTTGTGGTAAAGTCTTTTTACCAACGTATCTATATTGTCATTTATTTCTAGATGTAAGTCACAGATATGAATCAGACTTAGCTGTATCTGTTGTATCCTTTATTTTAAGTTAAAAAGGATGGATGTGATCAACATTGTCGTCAAACTTTGAATTATTGAATGCATGAAAGGACATCATCAACACAACGGTATGTAAATAATGCTAGCTTATTTTGATTTTTCCTTATAAGCTCCTGTAGGAAGTCTGCCTCGTATGGATAAAGGATCAAGTCGCCAAGGTGATGAGTATAGTTGATCCTATGGGAATGTCGATTGTTGAAAAACACGTCCTCGAAACGTAACAAATATGTTGTCAATCAAGAAATTAAGCATTTTGATAATGTCAGTATTAGAGAATGTTTTGTATGAATGGATGAGTGGATTTTTACAAAGTACGATTTATATTTGTGTAAAGGGTAGAAAAATCAAATGTTTTAATTATTGCAGGATGAAAGCATCTTCGATTGTATATACTCTAACAGATCATTGGATTCTATTAGTTTCCACATCTGATTCATGCAGCCATAGAGAAGGTAGAATCACAATACCTTTGAAGCCCAACTTTGATTGCTGGTAAAATTGCTGTTAATAATTTAGAAGAGGTTTAGTTGAGCACTTGGAAGACAAAGCAGTATAACGTTGTTTGTAAGGACACTTGACTGTGTAATTTATGCATCCAATACAGTGAAGGATAATCCAGTTCTTCATCTTTGGTTGAAATTCCAAAGGAACATAGAACGGACCTACGATCATTCAGGATTTCCTCCTTGGTGAGTGTCGTTGGAGTATATGTTGAGTTTTCAATGCCTAAATTCTTTATCAAGCAATTTGTGTAATGTGATTAACATATAGAATCAATGTTGTTTGGGGTTGTATCTGCCCTGGCAACAACATATTTATCAATTAGGTAGGGTAGGTAATAAGAAACATTTGGGTCATTAAAGATCGATATAACATGTGTATTTACAGAATCATTTAGTTTTTAAATTTTGATTTGTGTCAACGACCTCACAACCAAAACCCAATCTTTTTGCGTTTAGCCCTTTTCTTGGTATAATCGTCGACTGAATCGATCAGTATTTTGAAGTTGTGATTCCAATTGATGGATATGTGCCCACATATTTTGGATAACATATTTCGCCGAGAAGTGTTTTTAATAAGGTTCAAATGTCTATTAGTCACATGGCCACTGCATCGTACATGAATGGGGAACTAGCACATGTTCAATCAGGCGGTTTAGACTTGAAGTCGTTAATATTGAGATCCTTTAACATGTGTTTGCATTTGAAAATTGTATTTGCAATGGGTTTGGTATAGGTATAACAGATGATAGGTATAGACTGATCTTTAAAGTAGGGAAGCATTTTCGAGTTAACCATTGATGATGAAGGATATTTCCCAAATTTTATTTTGTTTAACATTTTCAATGCAGACTAGAATTTAAGTTTTATCAAGCGCTATTGTCTTGAAACATGCTTTCCATTAAGATCAGATGATATACAACTATATACTGGATAATAGTGTATGCATATGTATATATTCCTTATTAATGGATAATTTCAACTTTTTGAACACAATGATATAATATGGCCGCAGTTCACCGAGAATCCGATGGCTTCACTTTATGTATAGGAAACCAACAATGATTGGACCAAAAATCACCAGACGGATAGCGAAATAGCGTCTGATGAATGAAATGTAACTATATTAATTTCAATGTTTGAATACTTAACTTTGATGCATACATTGTAAGTCATGTACATGTGTGTGTTATGTATTGATATTGAATGACTAAATTATGGAAACACTTAAAACTATGTTTACACATCAGATACAAATGAATTTGAAAATGGATGTTAAATTATGTAGTTTATACCTAAATTATTTCCAGAGAAACATAATTCTGCAATTTGACGGTTGAAAATTAAGAAATGATCTATGGCTTCCATGAATTATTTTGATTCTAATAGGACATTTAAAAAAATGAAGCGAGGATGGGTATCCTGTATGTGTGGCTGTTCTATTTTACCCACTGATAGATAAAGCTAAAAATTTCTAATAAATTTATAGCTTGCATGAAGTATTTCTTAAATAACCGCTAGAAAAAAATGTGTTTAATTCTTTTTAATCCCAACCCTAACATTTGCCAACTTGAATTTACATTTTTTCTCGTAAGCTACAGTAAATCCACAGTTGACATTTCGTAACTAAGGAGCCGCCATGTTGACTTGCTGAAATCAGTAAATGTGCGAATAATGCAATAAAATAGACAGCATAACAACACCTACTTCAAAACTCCATTTAAATGCAATATTATCCGAATTTGGAGGATTAAGGCAACCGAAAAACCTTCAGCTTTGGCATTTTCATTCGTATGACGTCATGTTTTGAAATGACTTTAATGCGCCAAAAACTTTAATGGAATTTCGCGGTATTTTATTTTATTTTAATTTTGTACATTTTTCCTAGCTCTAATGCATTAATTCTTATTTCTTATGCATCAGAATAAGAAGAAAGATTGTGTATTTTTTTTTTCAACTGCAATTTTTAACACAGCGAAATCGGCATAGCGTTTGCACATAGGTTACGATACATGTGGATTTACGTGGGATGTATATTGTAATAGCCATTATTATGTACATCTCCGAGTCTGCGCTAAGTATAGATATATCGAGAATTTTTCACGGTGTTGTTTACAAAGCGAAAGAAGCACGTCAAATTAGAATTTACGATAGTTAAGGTATGATACAACTAGTGCTGCACAAATCCATTCAATAGAAAAAAGTAAAATCACAAAAATACTGAACTCCGAGGAAAATTCAAAAAGGAAAGTCCCCAATCAAAAGATTGAAAAGAAAAAGACAGTATAGATAAGACTACTGCAAAAATGATATGTGGTTAGCTATAGTATCTGTGAGACAACTAACTCTCCAACAATGTTTTTTAATATAAATGTATGTTTGTATTTGTCTTTTCAGATCGATTCACCGTCTGATTTCAAAATGTTATAAGAAGTTCCAGCCGCCAACATCTACTCCTGAAGAGAGGATATACAACGACAATATATTGGAATATATGCTGTTTGGTCGGTTATAATAGACTGTTATATAGTTACATATATAAATGGAATGTAATATCACTGCACACTTACATTTTTGGATCAAATCAAAATCATGGATGTTTTGTTTATTTGTGTTATTTTAATAAATATCTTTCAAAACTTGACAAATATGATCAATCAAGTACATTTATAATAACGAAAATGACATAATATCAGTTGTAAAACCCCAGTACTCGAATAAATGGAAAGACTAATGTGGCACAGGAGATGTTTGGTAAAATCACTACTGAAAACTTAATTTATAGTAAATCTTACTTGTATATTATTTTCAAAGTCAAACAGAAAGAAAATATTTAAAAATTGATAAACAATTGTTTAGGACTTAATATGCATTTGCGATTGATGGATTGAATTCAAACAGTTTATAGTGGACGTTTCACGTCTAAAGAAGGTTATCATAGATACCAGGATTAAAATTGTGTACGCCAGACGCGCGTTTCGTCTACAATGAAGATTCATCAGTGACGCTCGAATCAAAACTGTGTAAAAGCTAAATAAAGTACGAAGTTGAAGAGCATTGAGGACCTAACATTCCAAAAAGGTTTTTTTTATTTTTTTTTATTGACAATGATAATCAATTAATTAATCCAAAGCTGTTGCAATTACCTTATTGCTACAGCTCTCACGAAAAAGGTACTCTGATATAGTAATATCTTTAAGAACAGGGTGTCTTGAAGATAAGACTTACTTTATAATTGTTAGTTGATTACATAATTTGATGCATACGTTTATAAATACAAAAAATCTGAATTGGTTATTATGTATTTTTCCGAAAAGGCTTAGCCAATTACAACTACGGTAATCTATTCCTGTGGTAGACAATCATTAGTATTTCGAAAATGTAAAGTTTTGTAAACAGTTTATTTATAATTAAGACGATATCAATGTCAACACAGAAGTGATGACTACTGGGCTGTACACTTTACTTTAAATTTTGTTTTTGGAAAGCTGAATGGAGCCTTTCCTTAATTCTTATTTTGAGCGGAACATTATGTACATTTTCAGAGATATTTTTTTCTGAATAGTCAGGCGATGAATTGTCTGTAATATTGTTTTTTTTCTGCATCATGATTTGAGGGACAAAGGCTGACTGAATAGTCATCATGGCCTGATAGCTAAGAGGCAAGGACAGGTACCTGGAGGACGAACTTTCGGATAACTGACTAGCAGCGTAAGTTGGTGGAAATATTCCGTGAAAACTTGGGAAAGTCTGACTTGAGTTATCATCCGAGGATAGGGGGTCATTTCTTCCATCATCCATTTCAGATTTTCCAGAGAAATTGCTGTTTTCTTCTTCACGATAAATATTTATATGTTCATATTTTCCTTCATTGTCTGATTTGTTGGTGTCTTCCTCCTTTTTATCATTGTTCGTAATGACACCCTTTTGGTGGGTTTGGTGTTTTATGCTCTGCTTAGCCATCGAACCACGGTACATAATATTAATGGTCGCTAATTCATTTCGGAGCTGTATGTTTTCATTCTGAAGTTCCATTAGTTTTCTCTCTATGACATTGTCCATAGCTTTTCTTTTCATTCTTGATTTTCTAGCGGATGCGTTATTTCTCACCCTTTTAAACCAGTATTTGTCATCTTTTTTCTCTGCTGGTACAAACTCCCGATTAGCTCTGTGCTGCATATGAACATCGCTTGTATTCATTCTTGACTCAACTGGATGATTAAACATTCCGTAGCAAAGGCCTTGTTCATGCGGTTGGACTACTAAATCCATATTTGTATATGTTGTTTGGACCTAAAAGTGTAACGAGTGATTAGTACAAATTTGTTAAAGTGGAAAAGGGTTAGGGTTAGGGACGAAAAAACATTTTATGCTAAGATTCAAATTTACATCTACCAATAGGCAGCAAAGACCGTTCACCTTGATAAAACAAAACGTGATGACATATCTTTTCAAAGTTTATTTAGATACATTTTTGTGTAATAACACAAGTGACGGTATATACATCCGTTCTTTTTCCAGTTTTGCATCAGCACATTAAATTTGCATTTGACTACTGGACTACGATGGGTGTTGCATGTCAAACAGGATATGTTTACCGGTCTAAAGAATATGATATCATGTCTGATAATCTTTTCAGCATTTCTTATCATATGGTCATCTGAATATTCAATTTGTGATCTGTTAGAGAATAGTTGGTTTTATTTTACCTAGTATT
This sequence comes from Mytilus californianus, assembly GCF_021869535.1. Taxonomy (NCBI): domain Eukaryota; kingdom Metazoa; phylum Mollusca; class Bivalvia; order Mytilida; family Mytilidae; genus Mytilus; species Mytilus californianus. Next base: position 141,855,651 of record NW_026262581.1, on the reverse strand, counting down.
AAAATTTTACCGATTAATTGAAGATTCACCCCACATATCTGTGTAAATATTTTCTAAGTCGTGTTTAATCAATTATTTATTTTTACCAGAATGCCAAAAAAGCAAAATACAAAAACAAATAATAAATGAGTACTGTACCTTAAATGTACGTCTATACTGGTTGATATCTGGTGAAATTATAGGAATATCAATTGTTAAACAACTCAATTATCACCTTACTTGTATTATCACATCTAAACCTACATAAAAACGTGGAAAAAGAAAACGTTTCCAAATCGATTTTAGATTAAAGTAGTTTCTATTATATGAATGGTCTCTTCATAATCAATTAAATGAGTTGTAGAGTCAAATTTAGAATAAGAGATTTGTCGGTTTAGGTTTGAATCCCTGTTTTCTCTTTATTGTCCATTTTCTTTTATTGTTTACGTTTTTCTTATTTTGTGTGTTGCTGTTGATATAACAAAAGATTTCCCGTTGTTTATGTTTGGTTTATCATTGGCTATTTCATGTATTTTAAAGAAAATGATAATATTTGTTTTATAAGATAGGATGATCTCGTCTGTTTTAATACATATATTTAAGTTTGCATTTTGGCAAATCACTATGAAAGTAAATCGTGATGTTGCAAAAATTAGATATTTTGCATGAAATTCGGTAACATTCGTATTATATCTACTTAGAAGTTAGTTCGAATATGCTTCATTTTGTAAAAAGTAAAACAACAAAAATACCGAACTCCAAGGAAAATTCAAAACTGAAAGTCCCTTATCAAATGGCAAACTCAAAAGCTCAAACACATCAAACGAATGGAAAACAACTGTCATATTCCTGACTTTGTACAAAATATAGAAAATGGTGGATTTAACCTGGTTTTAAAGCTAGCTAAACCTCTCACTTGTATGACAGTCGCATATAATTCCATTATACTGTAAATTCAAAAGCTCAAACACATCAAACGAATGGAAACAACTGTCATATCCTGACTTCGTACAGGCATTTCCTTATGTAGAAAATGGTGGATTAAACCTGGTTTATAGCTAGTTAAACATCTTACTTGTATGACAGTCGCATATACTTCCATTAAATTGCACATAATAATCAGACTCATAATAATTCAATGGAAACACAGAACAGTATAGTGAAAATGCACGCGATTTTGTTTTTAAATTTAAATCCTCTACCTGTATACTTCTAATTATTTTTTTCTAATTATAAAGTCTAGTTGTTTCTTGTGAATTATTCGTGATGATAAGATGGTTATTTGAACTAACCCTAACCCTTACCCTAACCTCTAGTTGTTTCTTGTAAATCGTTCATGATAATAAGGTGGTTATTTGAACTAACTGATAATAGGGCCTAATAAATGAAAGAACTGTTATTCTGAAAAGTAATATTTTAAATCATAGACACAATGGATAGGCGTTGGATCGTTACCTTCGGGTTTGTGATTTCATTTTAATTAACCAAAATTTTTTCATTATATCTAAAAAGTAAAATAACAATAATACCGAACTCCAAGGGAAATTCAAACCGGAGAGTTCTTTATGAAATGGCAAAATCAAAAGCTCAAGCACATCTTACTAATGGAAAACAACTGTCATATTTCTGACTTGGTACAGGCATTTCCTTATGTAGAAAATGGTCGATTAAACCTGGTTTTATAGCTAGCTCAACCTCTCACTTGTATGACAGTCGCTTTGAATTCCATTATGTTGACAACAATGTGTGAGCAAAACAAACAGACATAATAGGTAAAAATGTCAAAGATAGGGGTACAGCAGTCAACACTGTAATATAATCTTAATCACTATAAAAATAAATAACTGTTTCAACAAAGAAACACAAAATGACATACAGACATAGTACATAAGCAAAAATGAAAGACAAGAATTCAAAATGTGCCTTAGCACAATAACAATAATGGATCTAAATTTTTTATTAAATGACCTAAATGTCTTACAGTAAGCACATTAGAATCGTGTCATTAAAATGACGAAAAGATACAGAATACCCAGTCTTTAGTTTAATATCCCACATTAAGACAATGCCCAGCCTTTGTTATAATATCAGAAAACATGAATTGAATTTTATGTCCTCCGTTTTACAATTGTAAGCCTTTAAGATAACGAAGAAGTAAGAACATACCCAGTCTTTAGTAATAGGGTGTTCTGTTTAAGACAACGGGCAGTCTTTAATATAGTGGTCTCATAAAGACAACGGACAGCCTCTAATATAGTGTTCTCATTAAAACAACGGGCAGCCTTTAATATAGTGTTCCCATTAAGACAAAGGGAAGCCTTTAATATACTTTTCTCATTTAGACAACGGACAGCCTTTAATATAGTTTTCTCATTTAGACAACGGACAGCCTTTAATATACTTTTCTCATTTAGACAACGGACTGCTTTTAATATAGTGGTTCATTACGACAATGGATAGCCTTTGATATAGGTTCTCATTTAGACAATGGTCAGCCTTTAATATAGTGTTCTCATTAAGACAACGGGCAGCCTTTAATATAGTTTTCTCATGAAGACAACAGACAGCCTTTAATTTAGTGTTCTCTTTAAGACAATGGGCAGCCTTTAATATATTTTTCTCATGAAGACAACGGACAGCTTTTAATATAGTGTTCTCATTAAGACAACGGACAGCCTTAAATATAGTTTTTTCATGAAGACAACGGACAGCCTTTAAAATAGTGTTCTCATTAAGACAACGGGCAGCTTTTAATATAGTTTCCCATGAAGACAACGGACAGCCTTTAATATGGTGTTCTCATTAAGACAACGGACAGCCTTTAATATAGTTTTCTCATGAAGAAAACGGACAGCCTTTAATATAATATTCTCATTAATACAACGGGCAGCCTTTAATATAGTTTTCTCCTAAAAACAATGGTCAGCTTTTAATATAGTGTTCTCCTAAAGACAATGGTCAGCATTTAATATAGTTTTCTCATGAAGACAACGGACAGCCTTTAATATACTGTTCCCATTAAGACAACGGACAGCCTTTAATATACTGTTCCCATTAAGACAACGGACTGCCTTTAATATAGTGGTCTCATATAGACAACGGACAGCCTTTAATATAGTGTTCTCTAGTGTTCTTTTTAAGAAAATGGTCAGCCTTTAATATAGTGTTCTCATTAAAACAACAGGCAGCCTTTAGTATAGTATTCTCATTAAGACCATGGTCAGTCTTTGATATAGTTTTCTCAATGTGCAGCCACAATTAAGCATTGTCTTTAAGACAATAAGTAAGTAAATGGCATTTTTTTATTATAAAACTCAAAGTAAGACAAGGCCAGCCATTGATTTAATGTCCACAGTAGAACAATGGCCAACCATCAATTTAATGTCCACAGTAAGACAATGGTTAGCCATTGATTTAATGTCCACAGTAAGACAATGGTTAGCCTTAAATATTATGTCCCTAGTCCGTACTCTAAGGGGCGGTGTGAATCAGATTTAGATACTAAAATATTCCAAAGATCTGTCAGATTACATATGGTCAAAGTCTTGTCGACTTGTTCCTTTATTCATATGCGGCTGACTTCAAAAATGAACTTCTTAGAAAGAATGAAAATAACTAGCATTATCGTTTAACTTCATGTTCCGTTATATAGATGATGTCCTCTCACCAAATAATCCAAAGCTTGATGACATTGTTGAACGCATCTATCCCATCGAGCTTAAAGGATACCACATACACAATTACGTATATATCTTGACTTACATTTACAATTTATTAATAAAGGTCAGTTAAGACTATAACTTTTTGACAAAAAACAGGTAATTTCAGCTTCCTAATTGTGAACTTTCCATTTTATGCAGCGCCGGCATATGGAATATATATCTCTCAGTTGATATGATATTCCAGAGCTTTAATTTCTTGTCATTATTTTATTAAAAGAAGATTGCTGCTTACACAGAAGCTATAAATCCAAGTGTTTCAAGTGATGAAATTGAAGTCGACCCTTCGAAAATGTTATGGACGCTACCACGAGTTGGTTTTACGTTTCACATATAACGACGGAAATGTTCCAGTAGTCGTAATTACAATCCAGTCATCTTTTCTCTCTCTTGTGTACACTGTGACTAGGAGACCTTCCGTGAGTATATCTGTTACAATTCCTGATTGACATATTGCTAGGATAATTTTGTGTGTGCTGTCAAAAACTTCATATCCGCCACAAAGAAAGTGTTCGATCGTCAAATCGAATTAATCTGCTGGGGTTTTTTTTTCATATCCAGCATAGCTTCAGAGACTTCCCTTTTAGTGGTTAATTGTACATCTACATATTTGACTAGGTCAATTATAATATATATGTCCTGTTCGATACTCTGGTGGTAGTTATAGGAATTGTCGTGCGTTGGTATAGCCAGATTCGCAAAATTTGACTTATAACCCTATAGAATGTTTTCTTTGCCAGTCAATATTTCTTTGTCAACATGTCAATCTTATATACATTCTTTGAGTGAGCGTCTCTGGTTCTTGATCATCAGTTGAACTGTTTGCTGTTCTTGTAGACATCCTTTGAATGAGTGTTTCTGGTTGTTGATCATCAGTTGAACTGTTTGCTGTTCTTGTAGACATCCTTTGAGTGAGTGTTTCTGGTTGTTGATCATCAGTTGAACTGTTTGCTGTTCTTGTAGAAATCCTTTGAGTGAGTATTTCTGGTTGTTGATCATCAGTTGAACTGTTTGCTGTTCTTGTAGAAATCCTTTGAGTGAGCGTCTCTGGTTGCTGATCATCAGTTGAACTGTTTGATGTTCTTGTAGACATCCTTTGAGTGAGCGTCTCTGTTTGTTGATCATCGTTTGATCTGTTTGCTGTTCTTGTAGACATCCTTTTAGTGAGCGTCTCTGGTTGTTGATCATCGTTTGATCTGTTTGCTGTTCTTGTAGATATCCTTTTAGTGAGCGTCTCTGGTTGTTGATCATCGTTTGATCTGTTTGCTGCTCTTGTAGACATCCTTTGAGTGAGCGTCTCTGTTTGCTGATCATCAGCTGAACTGTTTTCTGTTCTTGTAGAAATCCTTTAAGTGAGCGTCTCTGTTTGTTGATCATCGTTTGAACTGTTTGCTGTTCTTGTAGACATCCTTTGAGTGAGCGTCTCTGTTTGTTTATCATCGTTGAATTGTTTGCTGTTCTTGTAGACATCCTTTGAGTGAGGGTCTCTGTTTGCTGATCATCGTTTGAACTGTTTGCTGTTCTTGTAGACATCCTTTGAGTGAGCGTCTCTGGTTGTTGATCATCGTTTGAACTGTTTGCTGTTCTTGTAGACATCCTTTGAGTGAGCGTCTCTGGTTGTTGATCATCGTTTGAACTGTTTGCTGTTCTTGTAGACATCCTTTGAGTGAGCGTCTCTGGTTGTTGATCATCGTTTGAACTGTTTGCTGTTCTTGTAGTCATGATCTTACCTTTACAATTAACTTTTCTAATGGCAATTTCTGTTCTATATTCGCTTTTTGATTTTTAAAATCTGATGTTCCTTTCCTGTACCATTCAAAGTTTGTTGTTTTTAGTTCTCTGTATGCTTCGGATACGTTTAGATTCCAAACCTATAAACTTCATTTTTTTTCCTCTTGACAGGTATATGTATACATCTTCGATCTGAATTTTTCAAAGTATCTGAAATATTTGTGACGGCACTTATTACATTGTAGTTTGTATTCAGATTGTCAAAAAATTCCGCATTGTGTCGGATACAGTGCTTTCAATTGTTTCTGCTTATCTATTATGGTCAATTCGTTCCCAGTTAATTGTGACTTTATCATTGAGCAATATTTCTCATAGATACTTGAAAATGATGTATTTATGGGAAAGTGGTCCGGTGTGTTTTGCTCAAGATTATTATTTTTTATAGGATTGCAATACGTCGATATCCTCAAGGGATTTATGCAGGTTGTATGTACATGTAAACAAATCATACAGGTAATCATATGAGGGTGACATTAAAACGGGAATCTCAATGAAAACCAAAATACCATATGATTCATCACAAATTGGCGATTATTTCAAAATCCTGACATCATTGTTTTAAACTTGACCAAATTTAATTAACAACACACATTGTTTGGCAATAATTGGTTCATTCGTGCGTGTCTACAATCTATATCACTAGTGGTAATGCTTAATACAGAAATGACTTTTTCGAATAGTGAAATTTTCTGTTTTCAGAGTTTTTCAAACCAGTTCCATTATTCCTTTTTATTATTCTTTTTGCCTTACAACCTCATTATTTTGTTATCATTATTTTGTCTCTTTTATTCCCTTTTCGTTATTTTCATCATTTCTAACCTTAACCGTCGTAAAGGTTGGTAATTGTTTTCTTCTTTTATTCACAGGAATGTGCTCATCACCCACTAACAAGTTTATGTAACACGATTCCTACTGCATACAATATTGATATTATAAATAAATATACTGGGACGATTTAATTCTCCATGATAGGGCGTTAGTCGCTAATAGCATTGGTAAATATGAAACTTTAGGTAATATTACATCGTGTGTATCGCGTGTATAGTTGGAGCACGTGACCATATGAACGTGATACGTTTACTCGTGTCTTTGATTGATGTGATTATATTCAATCATAGAAATGGAAGCCATTGAAGGGATGACGCGCTGTTAATTTAGCTCTTGAAACACGAATAATTTATTCACATGACAACATTCCGATCCTTATTTGAAAGTTAGTTGTATTTAAAAAAAAAATAATTGTATCTTTTTCTTTTTGAGGCATCATATAATGTGCTTTAATGTTTTTTGTCAATTTGAAATTATTGTCAGATTGCTTGTCAGGGTGGAATTTTCGAAAGTTAAATAAAATAATACAGAAAAATTCGCTTTAAATATTTCGTGGAAAGGTACACTAGAAAGGTTCACAGGTTGAAAACTGATTACCATTCCTTCATACTTTTTCGATACAAAACAGTAAACTCAAACACGCATTTTTGCGATAAGATTATTGCCCATTTTTTGATTTTTTCCCTAAAATACTGTTGTGTGGGGCAGCTCTTTCTGTGCATATTATCAGTGACCGCTGTGGATAGTAAACTAGCAATTTATAGTAAATAGTAAACAAATGTTATGTAAAGTATATTTATGTAAGTCTAAAACAAACAAACACAAAAATAACTAATGTTAGATGAAAATAGATAAAAAACTAACGTACAACGGATTTTGGAAAAAAGGGTAAGGGCAGAACAAGAGCCACTCTAAAAAGAGTTATGAGAGACTTTAAAATCATAGAACATACCACATACAAATATCTGTAGGTATATAAAATATTGTTTTCTTATCAATAAGACATCATAGCAGATGTTGGCTATAAATAAGACAAATTTTCATCTGTGATTAAAAAACTAAATCTATCAATCATATTTGGACAATTAACAAAATTACAATCAAATGAACTATCACGGTTGAATAATATAGCACGCAAATTAAATCTACATTTACTGGACACTTTAATAATAAATGTTGATCATCTTCGACCATATCATTTTTATTACATATTTCATGAAAACAAAATCTATTCTCAGCAACAATGCCTTCATATCGGCCCGTTTCTATTCTTTGACGCGAAACACCACATCTAGATTTTGCATATGCCGGGCATATTTATACATAAGTACATTTCTCTATAAAATTTGTGTTTAAGTCCATTACACATTAAGTCAAACTAACATTTCTCTCTTTTCTACTAAAATTATCATTTTCAATTTGTTCAATAGAAATATCAATACTACCCATAAAACTCCATATTTATATCTTTAAATTTTACATGGATTTTATGGTTCTAATTTTAAATTTGCTTTTACAAGATGCTTTTCCCCATAAAACTTGTTTGTTTACTCGACAAAATCTTAACCATAATCTAAATATGCATGTCCACTGAGTTACAAGGCATTCATCCCATGTCTCAATATAATGCCAAGTTTGGGTGTATTTTCAAACACCCATAAACATATCATTGCTACATTTTTTAATAACATCAATTTATATACTAGAACGATTTAATTCCACACATTTTGTCGCAAGTACCGGTGTCGCAAGTCACTAATAACTTAGTAAATATAAAACTTCAGGTAATATTACAGCATGTTCTTGATATTATTGGAGCACGTGACCATATGAACTTGGTATATGGTATTGTGCCCTAGATTGATGTGATAATATGATTGGTATTTAATTTTGTTCATTAAATATTAACTAAAGGTTGAGTAACAGTTTTTTTGCCAGCTTTAAAGTGATGAATTGTTTAATGATAAATCCACCTGCCACCTCACTTGTTTTATAATTTGATAGTTCAATTAGGGTCTATTAGACATTTTCGAAAAGTCATCTACACCGACACTTATACCGACACCGATACCTACACTGACTAAAAAAATAGAGGGACCGTATCAAAATGTCAAAATACACTAAATGAATTTAATTTAACATTTATAACTATATAAACGAGGTAAACTATATTTAAAAATAAACGCATATATTTTTAATATGGCGACCCTGCAAATAGGATGGATATCCCATAGAAGAAAAAGACTCCCCTCGTGAAACTTTGTTTGACTCAGCAGAGGTAGAAAAAAAAAATATAAATTCATTCTATAATTTTTAATTCAAAATCTGAGCTAGAAACACAAAGTCCTCTCATCAGTTTTGGAATTCTTTAAGTGATGATTTGTGATATTCCAACTGTTTTCTTCTAATTGTCGAATTATACTGATTTGTCCTTTTCAAGCAGTAAATTACATTTCATGTAGTTTTTGAGGTAAAATAACCAAAATGGGTATTCATCTTATCAAAAGAGAAAATCGGGTACAACTTTTTACGTTCAAGCGTGTTTGAGTTGACTGTTTTGTCCTGAATACGTATAAAGCAAAAATATTGATACATCAGTCTCGCTTCAGATCCGTTATTTTTTTTTTTTTATATATTTAGGCTACATTTTGATATAATACATTCACAGTACCAAAACAGGAAATATATGGGTCAAGTGAAATACCTTTCTAATATGTCATAACAACAGAGTAGGTGTGTTTGAATAAAATAAGAAAAGCTTCGTGCTATTTCAAATGTTTAAACTGGAAGTGTATTTCTTAGTTGTATTTTGTTTTACTTTCGTTCACTCATATTTTAGTGAAAAATTTAGGCACATTAATTATTCTATTTATGAAATGTATTTAAAAAAAAAAGTGGGACAAATGTTGTTCACTAACTCCTCCTTGGATTTATACAAAAAGTCCATGACGTTATAAGTGGATCTTAAAAATGCATAACTGGAAAAAAAAACATTTTTCTGTGTGTAATCTAGGTTAATTATTCTTCAACCTCTGCAAATGTTTAGTCTGGCCTTCCACATAATACTTAAATAGAATTTTTTTAATGTTTTTATTAACTTTTAAAATTTCCCCCTGACAACCAAACAGACAATAGTTTTTAGTTGACAAAAGGCCTAAAAGTACATGAGATGCTTTATAGCTAGTAGATACATTTGTTTTTTAAAACACAACTGTCATGTAAGGATCGTAATTATGCCAAGTGGATAAATTTATCGGTTTTCAAGAGCTAAGTTGACAACGCGGGTCATCCCTACTATGGCTTCCATTTTCACGATTGAAAAAATTAATCGGCGTTATTGAGAGATGATTTTGACGAAGTAGAATCCTGACTTTCTGTGGAAAGTTCTACTAATTTACACAAAGCCTTCCCCCTTTTTTTAAAAATTATAATATGAAGATCGGTCAATTCTCAGCTTCTAAGCAGAGCCAATAAATCAACAAATCATTGAAAATATTTTTTAATACAGTATTTAAAGTGTAAATTATATATATATTTTTTTTATAAATGCCTGTGCTCATTGTACACCTTGAGATGACCCCACCTAAAAAGGTTACCTGTCGTCCTAGGCATAGGTGTAAGCGTCAGTGTCGATAAGTTTTCGAAAATGTCTAATAGCATGTTTAGGTTACCCAAACCAGATATACAACGGCACTGTTTATTGGTTATAGATATGATTGGAAATAAAGATTTCCAATACATTTCTTATGTCATTTTCTTTTTTGAAATGAAATGACAACTTCCATACTTAGCTCATAGAATCTTGATGAAGCATGTAAAAGCGTCAACTAGAAATATATCCCACACCTCCTTTGACTTTTATCTCATTTCTAATATATCTCACATCTCCTTTAACATTTATCCAAAATCTCCTTTCATATATCCCACATCTCACTTAACGTATATCCCACATTTCATTTGACGTATACCCCACATCTCATTTGACGTTTATCCCACATCTCATTTGACGGATACCCTACATCTCATTTGACGTATACCCCACATCCCCTTTGACTTTTGTCTCATTTCTAATATATCTCACATCTCTTTTAAAATTTATCCAAAATCTCCTTTCATATATCCCACATCTCTTTTCGCGTATGCTCTGCATATTCCTTAGCGTATATCATACTTTTCCTTTTAGTTTATCCCACAACTTCTTTAACGTTAATCATTCTTCTACTTTGAATTTTTTCCAACATCTCCTTTGACCTTTACCCCACTTCTACTTTGGCGTATATCCCACATATATTTTGACGTTTATCCCACATCTTTTTTGACGTATACACCACATATCTTTTAACGTATACACAACATCTTTTTTTGCCGTATAATCTGCATATCCTTTGGAGTATACCCTACTTTTCCTTTGGTGTATATCTCGTTTCTCCATTTACGTATATCCCACTGCTCCTTTGACGTTGATCTCACTTTTAATCCCGGTATCTATGATGACTTTATTGACGTATACCCTACATTTTCTTTGTAGTTTATCTCACTTCTCTTTTGACGTATAATCCACTTCTCCTTTGACGTTTATACCATTTTATTTTACCTATACCCTACATCTCCTTTGACGTATACCCTACATCTTTTTTCGGCGTATTCCCCACATTTCCCTTGACTTTTACTCCATTTCTCCTTTGAAGTATACCCACTTCTCCTTACACGTTTACCCCACTTCTCCTTGACGTATACCCAACAATTCCTTTGGTGTATACCCCACATCCCCTTTGAAATATACCCCACTCATAATTTGACGTATAACCCACTCCTTCTTTGATATTTATCCCACATCTCCTGTGTCGTATATCAAACATGTTTTAAGACGTATACCCACATCTCCTTAGATGTATTCCCTACTTATACATTGACGTATATCAAACATCTCCTTTAGCGTATATTATACTTTTCCTTTTACGTTTATCCCACAACTTCTTTAACGTTAATCTTTCTTCTACTTTGAATTTTTTCCAACATTTCCTTTGACCTTTACCCCACTTCTACTTTGGCGTATATCCCACATATACTTTGACGTTTATCCCACATCTTTTTTGACGTATACACCACATCTCTTTTAAAGTTCACACCACATCTCTTTTAACGTATACACAACATCTCTTTTTGGCGTATAATCTGCATATCCTTTGGAGTATACCCTACTTTTCCTTTGGTGTATATCTCGTTTCTCCATTGACGTATATCCCACTGCTCCTTTGACGTTGATCTCACTTTTAATCCCGGTATCTATGATGACTTTATTGACGAATATCCCACATTTTCTTTGTAGTTTATCTCACTTCTCTTTTGACGTATAATCCACTTCTCCTTTGACGTTTATACCATTTTATTTTACCTATACCCTACATCTCCTTTGACGTATACCCTACATCTTTTTTCGGCGTATTCCCCACATTTCCCATGACTTTTACTCCATTTCTCCTTTGACGTATACCCACTTCTCCTTACACGTTTACCCCACTTCTCCTTGACGTATACCCAACAATTCCTTTGGTGTATACCCCACATCCCCTTTGAAATATACCCCACTCATAATTTGACGTATAACCCACTCCTTCTTTGATATTTATTCCAAATCTCCTGTGTCGTATATCAAACATGTTTTAAGACGTATACCCACATCTCCTTAGATGTATTCCCTACTTATACATTGACGTATATCAAACATCTCCTTTGATGTCTACAATGCATCTCCTTTCGCGTAAACTCTACATCTCATTTGGTGTATACCCCACATCTCCATTGACGTATACCCCGCATTACCTTGGCCTATACTCCACATCTCCTTTGACGTATAACCTGTTTCTTCTTTGACATTTATCCTATGTCGTATATCATACATGTCTTTACACGTATACCCACATCTCCTTACATGTATTCCCTACATATACATTGACGTATATCACACATCTCCTTTGGTGTATACAATACACCTACTTTCGCGTAAACTTTACATCTCATTTGGCGTTTATCCCCACATCTCCATTGACGTATACCCCACATCTCCTTGACGTATACCGCACTTCTCCTTTGACGCATACCCCACATCTCCTTGACGTATACCGCACTTCTAATCAGAATGGTGACTTTATATTCAAAACCAATTTTTGAATTTATTGTTAATGAATATGCATGGAATACTTGCCACTATACATTAAACAGACTTAAATAAGCCTTTTTTCATCTATAATTGCTAAACACTCTTTTGGAACCCTGTTTTCGCCTTTGAATTATCCCCTCTCAAGCAGCATTGCGGTCCTTTGTCCACATTTGTGCCTTGACCTCCTTTGCCTAACTAGAAATAAGGGTCAAGCTACGCCACTGCAAAGCCAAAATACAACTGAAAAATAATCATGTTCTCTCAAACTTAAGTATCAATCAGTTCACATCCAACGGATTTTGGTTAAAACGTCTGAGAAACGCATGACCGTGTGCAATATTAGTAAACAGTGTCGACAGTTACTATGTTCTAATTCATCAATAATAAAATAAACGTTAGTACAGTTAAAATTATTATAAGGTTTTATAAAGTATTAAATTGATAACCTTTTAGAATAAGCTTATTCAAAGCATCGATAAGTTCACATTGAGATCATATCTGAATTTGTCTATAAACAACATCACCGTACACATTAGGATGCGATGTCAGTTTCAGAGAATTTTTGTTTGCATCAGAGTGCTTTGTTTTTTACAAAGTATGTTCCCTTCTCAAAACAAGATATTTGTGTTTAAGATGTCATTTCTTTTTACATATGAAAGATATTTGAGATAACTCGTTCAATCTATCTTTAAGTTAGGAATACAATTGTAAATGAGTAGAACAGTCAAATGTTTTATGTCATTCCAAGAGGAAAGACACTTAGATAATATCTATTTTTTTATATATCTTTGTATTTGTTATTATAGTATCCACATCCCGGCTTTCATACTGATAAAATTGATGTTAATAGTTAGAAAAGAGGTTTCGTGGAGCACTTGGCAGAACCAGCATTGTTTGTTATGACACATATGTTGGTATCCAGTATACAGTGACGGAAGCCCAAGTTATTTGTCTTTGGGTGAAATTTTAAAGTAGCATAGATCAGACATATGATTGTTCAGATTTCCTCTTTTGTAAGTTTTGTGGGAGTTTATGTTGCGATTCCAAGTAAATTTGCTTTACCTATTTCCATAAGCAAGCAGTTTTTGTCATGTGATTTACACACAGCAACGATATGTCATGTGATTTACACACAGCAACGATATTACTTCCTCGTTTGATTTATAACATCTTGTTTATTATTAATTGTCATTATCAGAGGTCCGTCACATGTTAATCTGTTGTTCTGTTATTTATTGTCATTATCAGAAGTCCGTCACATGTTAAACTGTTGTTCTGTTATTTATTGTCATTATCAGAGGTCCGTCACATGTTAATCTGTTGTTCTGTTATTAATTGTCATTATCAGAGGTCCGTCACATGTTAATCTGTTGCTCTGTTATTAATTGTCATTATCATAGGTCCATCACATGTTAATCTGTTGTTCTGTTATTAATTGTCATTATCAGAGGTCCGTCACATGTTAATCTGTTGTTCTGTTATTTATTGTCATTATCAGAAGTCCATCACATGCTAATCTGTTGTTCTGTTATTAATTATCATTATCAGAGGTCCGTCACATGATAATCTGTTGTTCTGTTATTTATTGTCATTATCAGAGGTCCGTCACATGTTAATCTGTTGCTCTGTTATTAATTGTCATTATCATAGGTCCGTCACATGTTAATCTGTTGTTCTGTTATTTATTGTCATTATCAGAAGTCCGTCACATGTTAAACTGTTGTTCTGTTATTTATTGTCATTATCAGAGGTCCGTCACATGTGAATCTGTTGTTCTGTTATTAATTGTCATTATCAAAGGTCCGTCACATGTTAATCTGTTGTTCTGTTATTAATTGTCATTATCAGAGGTCCGTCACATGTCAATCTGTTGTTGTGTTATTTATTGTCATTATCAGAGGTCCGTCACATGTTAATCTGTTGTTCTGTTATTTATTGTCATTATCAGAGGTCCGTCACATGTGAATCTGTTGTTCTGTTATTAATTGTCATTATCAGAGGTCCGTCACATGTTAGTCTATTGTTCTGTTATTTATTGTCATTATCAGAAGTCCATCACATGCTAATCTGTTGTTCTGTTATTAATTGTCATTATCAGAGGTCCGTCACATGATAATCTGTTGTTCTGTTATTTATTGTCATTATCAGAGGTCCGTCACATGTTAATCTGTTGCTCTGTTATTAATTGTCATTATCAGAGGTCCGTCACATGTTAATCTGTTCTGTTATTTATTGTCATTAGCAGAGGTCCGTCACATGTTAATCTGTTGCTCTGTTATAAATTGTCATTATCATAGGTCCGTCACATGTTAATCTGTTGTTCTGTTATTTATTGTCATTATCAGAGGTCCGTCACATGTTAATCTGTTGGTCTGTTATTTATTGTCATTATCAGAGGTCCGTCACATGTTAATCTGTTGTTCTGTTATTTATTGTCATTATCATAGGTCCGTCACATGTGAATCTGTTGTTCTGTTATTTATTGTCATTATCAGAGGTCCTTCACATGTTAATCTGTTGTTCTGTTATTTATTGTCATTATCAGAAGTCCGTCACATGTTAAACTGTTGTTCTGTTATTTATTGTCATAATCAGAGGTCCGTCACATGTTAATCTGTTGTTCTGTTATTTATTGTCATTATCAGAGGTCCGTCACATGTTAATCTGTTGTTCTGTTATTTATTGTCATTATCAGAGGTCCGTCACATGTGAATCTGTTGTGTTATTTATTGTCATTATCAGAGGTCCGTCACATGTTAATCTGTTGTTCTGTTATTTATTGTCATTATCAGAGGTCCGTCACATGTTAATCTGTTGTTCTGTTATTTATTGTCATTATAAGAGGTCCGTCACATGTTAATCTGTTGTTCTGTTATTTATTGTCATTATCAGAGGTCCGTCACATGTTAATCTGTTGTTCTGTTATTTATTGTCATTATCAGAGGTCCGTCACATGTGAATCTGTTGTTCTGTTATTTATTGTCATTATCAGAGGTCCGTCACATGTTAATCTGTTGTTCTGTTATTTCACATGTTAATCTGTTGTTCTGTTATTTATTGTCATTATCAGAGGTCCGTCACATGTTAATCTGTTGTTCTGTTATTAATTGTCATTATCAGAGGTCCGTCACATGTCAATCTGTTGTTGTATTATTTATTGTCATTATCAGAGGTCCGTCACATGTTAATCTGTTGTTCTGTTATTTATTGTCATTATCAGAGGTCCGTCACATGTTAATCTGTTGGAACGGAAATATGGTCTGTTCGTCCTTGTTCTGGATCTGTCGGGTTTCGACATGTCTACATGTATACACTGGAAACGTGCTGGATAAAATTCCGGCATACAGACGAGACCTATTTCTGAAGAAAAAATCAAAACGATATTATTCTTAAACACCGTAAGAATTGTCTGTGGGTAAGGTCATGTTTATCTCTTACTGTTTATGGTTCTTTACATTAAATACATTGGATGTTGGATGTGTACTGATTGATAATTTAGTCTTAAATACATGATTTTTTTATTAGTTGTTATTGGCTTTGAACTAGCTGTCAGTAACTGCGAGTACTCTCAGATCTGTACTTAGTGTCTTTTTTGTTATGGGATTAATAAATTCCCTGCCACGTCCTGTCTGTGTTTTCGTTAGATGTTTTCTGCTTTGTATCGATCAAATGAGTTAAGCCCTTTTCAAATGACTTTTTATAGTTTGTTCTTATGTTGTACTGTTACATACACCACTGTCCCAGATTAGGTGAGGGTTTGGCACCAACAAACTAGTTTAACCCCGCCACATCTACTTATTCCTGTCCCAAGTCAGGAGGAGCCTGTCGTTCAGTGACTGTCGTTGTTTCATGTCTATCATATTTGGTTTTCATTAATTGTGTTGTTATGAATTAGACCGCTAGTTTTCTCAATTGAATTGTAACATATTTTTCATGTCGGGGCCTTTTGTAGCCGACTATACGGTATGGGTTTTTCTCATTGCTGAAGGCCGTACGGTTGCCTATAATTGCTCACGTCCACTTTATTTGAACTTTGGTGAATAGTTGTCACATTGGCAATCATACCACACCTCCTTGTTTTTATATTTATTATATCATATTTGACAAATAACTACAGCTTATGATATTGATATCTTTCATTTATAAACTGCAACGATTTAATATGACACATTAGGGCGTAAGTATTCATTAGTATATATGAAACATTAGGTAATATTACATCGTGTTTCGGATATAATTTGCGCATGTGACCATGTGAACATATTATCGTGTGCCTTAGATTAATGTGATAATAAGATTGGTATTTTATTTAGTTCAATAAATATTACCTAAAGGTCGAGTGTCGATTTTTTTTATCAGCTTTTAAATGGTAAACTGAAGAATTATTTTAATATATATATATTAACACCACCTGCAATCTTCGTTGATTACTGTTTTATTTTATAGTTCAATTTTAACACTTTTATGGCACCATTGATAAATATATGGAGGCACTGGTTATAGATATGTTAAAAAAAAGATCCAATTATGACATTTTCTTTTTGTTCTGAAATGACAACTTTTCGTTTAAACGTCATCTTGAAATAATCACACGTATCCTTTGACGTTTACTGACATCTTCTTGGACGTATTTTTATAATCTCTTCTGACGTGTACTCCACATCTACTTTGACATATAATCATATTTCCACTGACGTATACCCAACAGATTCTAACAAATCTTTGGATGTATAACACACATCTCATTTGACGTATATCCTATATATCACTTGACGTATACCCCAAAGCTTCTTACAAATCTTTAGACGTATAACACACATCTCATTTGACGTATATCCTATATATTACTTGACGTATACCCCACAGCTTCTTACAAATCTTTAGACGTATGACACACATCTCATTTGACGTTTATCCTACATATTACTTGAAGTACTGTATAACACACATCTCCTTTGACGTGTATCCTACATATTACTTGACGTATAACACACATCTCCTTTGACGTGTATCCTACATATTATTTGACGTATAACACACATCTCATTTGACGTGTATTCTACATATTACTTGGAGTACTGTATAACACACATCTCCTTTGACGTGTATTCTACATATTACTTGACGTATAACACACATCTCCTTTGACGTGTATTCTACATATTACTTGACGTATAACACACATCTCATTTGACGTGTATCCTACATATTACTTGACGTATAACACACATCTCATTTGACGTGTATTCTACATATTACTTGACGTATAACACACATCTCATTTGACGTGTATCCTACATATTACTTGACGTATAACACACATCTCATTTGACGTGTATTCTACATATTACTTGACGTATAACACACATCTCATTTGACGTGTATTCTACATATTACTTGACGTATAACACACATCTCCCTTGACGTGTATCCTACATATTACTTGACGTATTACACACATCTCATTTGACGTGTATCCTACATATTACTTGACGTATAACACACATCATCTTTGGCGTATATCCTACATATTACTTGACGTATAACACATATCTCCTTTGACGTATATCCTACATATTACTTGACGTATAACACACATCTCCTTTGACGTATATTCTACATATTACTTGGCGTATACCACATAACATTTCCAGGCTTATGGAGGTATAAGTTATAACGTTACTGTGATAACAACGTCGTTAACTTTTAACGTTACATCAAATTATGTATGGGAACAAACGTGTACATTTCTTAACTTAGCGTCTGGATGTGTCTACGAATCAAATATGAAATATCAATCGAATTTGTTTGATATAACATGAGAATAATCATAATATTATATATAATCCTATATATTATCACAACATAAAGTTTGGAACTTTTTGCATATTTTATTTTATCTCCGTCTTTTCAAAAACGTGAAATTTTAGCAAAACATTTTTTTTTCTCAGTCCTTATTCTTTACACAAGCACACTGTACATAACCTTTTCTTATTTACAATTATTCAATAACAACCAATAGTACCATAATACTATACTAATAAACTGGTTTGAATATTAAATGTCCAGTTTGACAACTGAACTGGCTCATTTATACAATTTAACCAATTTGTTGGATAAGCTATGTTTAATGTCCAGCGGCAAATATTGTAATGGATAGTCATGACAAGAACACGTCGCTATAAAAATAAACTTTAATCATATATGCTGAGTCGTGATTTTTATTTGCTAAATCACAAAATGACAATCCAAAGAAATACTTGTGTCATCTCGACCGGCACAAACTATTCTAATTCAAAGCTAACCAGCCTTTGCTCTTGACTTTGCGTACTTAGAAGAGAAGCAGGGCAATACAGTTCTAGTGATTAAACACACGACCTCCCTCAACATCCAATGTGAGCGCTCTGCCACGAAACCACCGATATAGTTATAATAAATTATAAACACATTAGTATCTTGTTCTCTTGTTCTTGATATGGTATAAGTCAATAAGCTGTGGGCCCAAACGCAAAATTACAAAGATACCAGGGTTTTCATAATGATAATAATGAAATCAATGGCAATGGCCATAGCTTCCAAAATCAAACATTTAAGTAAACAAAAACTTTTATTATATATTTTTGTATTTTATCTCTCTCTCCTTCTCTCCTTGTTATATAGATTGATCGACAGATTGTTGTACATTGTAATATGTTGTTTTCAGGGTAGTGTTTGTTATATAGATTGATCGACAGATTGTTGTACATTGTAACATGTTGTTTTCACGGTAGTGTTTGTTAAATAGATTGATCGACAGATTGTTGTACATTGTAACATGTTGTTTTCACGGTAGTGTTTGTTATATAGATTGATCGACAGATTGTTGTACATTGTAACATGTTGTTTTCACGGTAGTAATAACAAAAAAGAAGATGTGGTATGATTGCCAATAAGACAACTCTCCACAAGAGACCAAACGACACAGAAATTAACAAAAATATGTCACCGTACAGCCTTCAACAATGAGTTAAACCCATACCGCATAGGAAGTCTTTGTTATATAGATTGATCGACAGATTAGATTGTTGTACATTTGTAACATGTTGTTTTCACGGTAGTGTTTGTTATATAGATTGTTGTACATTGTAACATGTTGTTTTCACGGTAGTGTTTGTTATATAGATTGTTGTACATTGTAACATGTTGTTTTCACGGTAGTGTTTGTTATATAGATTGTTGTACATTGTAACATGTTGTTTTCACGGCAGTGTTTGTTATATAGATTGATCAACAGTTTGTTGTACATTGTAACATGTTGTTTTCACGGTAGTGTTTGTTATATAGATTGATCAACAGATTGTTGTACATTGTAACATGTTGTTTTCACGGTAGTGTTTGTTATATAGATTGATCGACGGATTGTTGTACATTGTAGCATGTTGTTTTCAGGGTAGTGTTTGTTATATAGATTGATCGACGGATTGTTGTACATTGTAGCATGTTGTTTTCAGGGTAGTGTTTGTTATATAGATTGATCGACAGATTGTTGTACATTGTAACATGTTGTTTTCAGGGTAGTGTTTGTTATATAGATTGATCGACGGATTGTTGTACATTGTAACATGTTGTTTTCACGGTAGAGTTTGTTATATAGATTGATCAACATATTGTTGTACATTGTAACATGTTGTTTTCACGGTAGTGTTTGTTATATAGATTGATCGACGGATTGTTGTACATTGTAACATGTTGTTTTCACGGTAGTGTTTGTTATATAGATTGATCGACGGATTGTTGTACATTGTAACATGTTGTTTTCACGGTAGTGTTTGTTAAATAGATTGATAAACAGATTGTTGTACATTGTAACATGTTGTTTTCACGGTAGTGTTTGTTATATAGATTGATCAACAGATTGTTATACATTGTAACATGTTGTTTTCAGGGTAGTGTTTGTTATATAGATTGATCCACAGATTGTTGTACATTGTAACATGTTGTTTTCACGGTAGTGTTTGTTATATAGATTGATCGACGGATTGTTGTACATTGTAACATGTTGTTTTCAAGGAAGTGTTTGTTATATAGATTGAGCAACAGATTGTTGTACATTGTAACATGTTGTTTTCACGGTAGTGTTTGTTATATAGATTGATCGACGGATTGTTGTACATTGTAAAATGTTGTTTTCACGATAGTGGTTGTTATATAGATTGATCGACAGATTGTTGTACATTGTAACATGTTGTTTTCACGGAAGTAATAACAAAAAAGAAGATGTGGTATGATTGCCAATGAGACAACTCTCCACAAGAGACCAAACGACACAGAAATTAACAAAAATATGTCACCGTACAGCCTTCAACAATGAGTTAAACCCATACCGCATAGGAAGTCTTTGCTATATAGATTGATCGACAGATTAGATTGTTGTACATTTGTAACATGTTGTTTTCACGGAAGTGTTTGTTAAAAAGATTGATCAACAGATTGTTGTACATTGTAACATGTTGTTTTCACGGAAGTGTTTGTTATATAGATTGGTCGCTAGATTGTTGTACATTGTAACATGTTGTTTTCACGGTAGTGTTTGTTATATAGATTGATCGACGGATTGTTGTATATTGTAACATGTTGTTTTTATGGAATTAATAACAAAAAAGAAGATGTGGTATGATTGCCAAAGAGACAACTCTCCACAAGAGATCAAACGAAACAGAAATTAACAACTATATGTCACCTTACGGCCTTCAACAATGACTTAAACCCGTACCGCATAGGAAGTCTATGTTATATAGATTGATCGACAGATTAGATTGTTGTACATTGTAACATGTTGTTTTCACGGTAGTGTTTGTTATATAGATTGATAAACAGATTGTTGTACATTGTAACATGTTGTTTTCAGGGTAGTGTTTTTATATAGATTGATCAACAGATTGTTGTACATTGTAACATGTTGTTTTCACGGTAGTGTTTGTTATATAGATTGACCAACAGATTGTTGTACATTGTAACATGTTGTTTTCACGGTAGTGTTTGTTATATAGATTGGGCAACAGATTGTTGTACATTGTAACATGTTGTTTTCACGGTAGTGTTTGTTATATAGATCGATCAACAGATTGTTGTACATTGTAACATGTTGTTTTCACGGTAGTGTTTGTTATATAGATTGATCCACAGATTGTTGTACATTGTAACATGTTGTTTTTACGGTAGTGTTTGTTATATAGATTGATCGACAGATTGTTGTACATTGTCACATGTTGTTTTCACGGAAGTGTTTGTTATATAGATTGATCAACATATTGTTGTACATTGTAACATGTTGTTTTCACGGTAGTGTTTGTTATATAGATTGATCGACATATTGTTGTACATTGTAACATGTTGTTTTCAGGGTCATGTTTGTTATATAGATTGATCGACAGATTGTTGTACATTGTAACATGTTGTTTTCACGGTAGTGTTTCTTATATAGATTGATCAACAGATTGTTGTACATTGTAACATGTTGTTTTCAAGGTAGTTTATAGATTGATATAGTGGTTTTTGTACATTGTTACATGTTGTTTTCAGGGAAGTTTATAGATTGATCGACAGATTGTTGTACATTGTAACATGTTGTTTTCACGGTAGTTATAAAAAAAATGAAGATGTGGTATGATTGCCAATGACACAACTCTCCACAAGAGACGACAAGAGAAATAAACAACTATATGTCACCATACCGCATAGGTTGTCTTTGTTATATAGATTGATCAACAGATTGTTGTACATTGTAACATGTTGTTTTCACGGAAGTGTTTTCAGGGTAATGTTTACTATATAGATTGATAGGGTGATTGTTGTACATTGTAATATGTTGTTTTTAGGGTAGTGCTAGCTATATAGATTGATTGATTGATAGTTGTACATTGTAATATGTTGTTTTCATGGTAGTATATGGATTGATAGAGTGATTGTTGTACAATGTAATATGTTGTTTTCATGGTAGTATATAGATTGATAGAGTGATTATTGTACATTGTTATATGTTGTTTTCAGGGCTGTTATTTAGATTGATAGAGTGATTGTTGTTCGATGTAATATGCTGTTTTCATGGTAGTATAGATTGATAGAGTTATTGTAGTACAATTTAACATGATGTTTTCAGGGTAGTATATAGATTGATAGAGTAATTGTTGTACATTTTAATATGTTGTTTTTAGGGCTGTGTTTGTTATATAGATTGATAGAGTGTCTGTTGTTCAATGTAATATGCTGTTTTCATGGTAGTATAGATTGATAGAGTTATTGTTGTACAATGTAACATGTTGTTTTCAGGGTAGTATATAGATTGATAGAGTGATTGTTGTACATTTTGATATGTTGTTTTCAGGGGTGTGTTTGTTATATAGATTGATAGAGTGACTGTTGTTCAATGGAATATGCTGTTTTCATGGTAGTATAGATTGATAGAGTTATTGTTGTACAATGTAATATGTTGTATTCAGGGTAGTATATAGATTGATAGAGTGGTTGTTGTACAATGTAATATGTTATTTTCATGGTAGTATGTAGATTGATAGAGTGATTGTTGTTCATTGTAATATGTTGTTTTCATGGTATAATTCTAGCTATATAGATTGATAGAGTGATTGTTGTCCACTGTAATATGTTGTTTTCAGGGTCTTGTTTGTTATATAGATTGAAAGAGTGACTGTTGTTCAATGTAATATGCTGTTTTCATGGTAGTATAGATTGATAGAGTTATTGTTGTACAATGAAACATGTTGTTTTCAGGGTAGTATATAGATTGATAGAGTGATTGTTGTACATTTTGATATGTTGTTTTCAGGGCTGTGTTTGTTATATAGATTGATAGAGTTATTGTTGTACAATGTAATATGTTGTATTCAGGGTAGTATATAGATTGATAGAGTGGTTGTTGTACATTGTAACATGTTATTTTCATGGTAGTATGTAGATTGATAGAGTGATTGTTGTACATTGTAATATGTTGTTTTCATCGTATAATTCTAGCTATATAGATTGATAGAGTGATTGTTGTCTACTGTAATATGTTGTTTTTAGGGTCTTGTTTGTTATATAGGTTGATAGGGTGACTGTTGTTCAATGTAATATGTTGTTTTAAGGGTAGTATATAGATTGATAGAGTGATTGTTGTCCATTGTAATATGTTGTTTTCAGGGTCGTGTTTGTTATATAGATTGATAGAGTGATTGTTGTTCAGTGTTATATGTTGTTTTAAGGGTAGTATATAGATTGATAGAGTGATTGTTGTCCATTGTAATATGTTGTTTTCAGGGTCGTGTTTGTTATATAGATTGACAGAGTGATTGTTGTTCAGTGTTATATGTTGTTTTAAGGGTAGTATATAGATTGATAGAGTGACTGTTGTTCAATGTAATATGCTGTTTTCAGGGTTGAGGGTAATATATTGATTAATAGAGTGATTGTTGTACAATGTAACATGTTGTTTTCATGGTAGTATATAGCATTATAGAGTGATTGTTGTACATTGTAATATGTTGTTTTCAGGGGTGTGTTTGTTATATAGATTGATAGAGTGACTGTTGTTCAATGAAATATGCTGTTTTCATGGTAGTATAGATTGATAGAGTGATTGTTGTACATTGTAATATGTTGTTTTCAGGGTAGTATAGATTGATAGAGTGATTGTTGTTAATTGTAATATGTTGTTTTCAGGGTAGTTTGTAGATTAATAGAGTCATTGTTGTACATTGTTTTATGTTGTTTTCAGGGTAGTGCTAGCTATATATTGATAGAGGCATTGTTGTACATTGTATCATGTTGTTTTCAGGGTCATGTTTGTTATATAGATTGATAGAGAGATTGTTCTTCGATGTAATATGTTGTTTTCAGAGTAGTATATAGATTGATATAGTAATTGTAGTACATTTTAATATGTTGTTTTCACAGTAGTGTTTGTTATATAGATTGATATAGTAATTGTTGTGTATTGTAATATGTTGTTTTCACAGTGGTGTTTGTTATATAGATTGATATAGTAATTGTTGTACATTGTAATATGTTGTTTTAGGGTCATGTGTGTTATATAGATTGATAGAGTGAT
The DNA here is from genome assembly GCF_021869535.1 of Mytilus californianus. NCBI lineage: Eukaryota > Metazoa > Mollusca > Bivalvia > Mytilida > Mytilidae > Mytilus > Mytilus californianus. The sequence goes on along the minus strand of NW_026262581.1, from coordinate 141,831,092 downwards.
TGTTGTTCAAAGTAATATATGGTTTCAGGGTAGTATACTAGCATATAGATTGATAGAGTGATTGTTGTTCATAGTAATATGCAATCTAATTAAAATATAGATCTCGGATTTCGTTATACTACGTTATACTACATACGAAGATCTAACAACTACCCGTATAAGGTTTCACTTCTGAAAGATTTTGCATGTGACTTTTTCAACCAATCAGAATTCTAGTTATCCAATCTGAACAGCGCACGCGGAACATATTTACTTGAATGAGGTTCATTGAAAGGTCCCGAGGGTATCCAAAAAATAAAAACAATGGGACTTAAAATGTATCGCTTCGATTGTTAATCGTTTGGAAATAGTTTTTAAATCTCTTTCGTCGTCATATTGTAACTATAGCCATGAATATTTGAAATATGTGACGTTTGTCAAAGTTTTCAGATGTGCCTCATATGCTTTATGACTTGAGGTCGGATCGTAATCGTGGAAATTAAAGAGTACAGTAACTGTTAAACTGTACACTATAGCACTGCCAGAGGCGGATCCCAGGGGGGGTGGCTTCCGGGGGTTGGAACCCCCCCTTTTTTTTGACGATCAATGCATTTGAATGGGGACATATAGTTGGAACCCCCTCTTTATCCTGGGTTAGGAACCCCTCCCCCCTTTTATAAATGGCTGGATCCGCCCCTGACTGCTTCCCTCTGCCAGACGTGGATCAAGGATTTTGATAAGGGGGTGCAAACTATGCATAGTTTGAATGGGACATGTAAAAAGTCTAAGCATTGATAAACCATACATATATATGTTTAGCGCCACAAGCACCCCCCTCGGCTTGCATACAAGAAAAAAAACTGTCCTCTATTAGCTGCTCTGGTGAAGTTTTTTTTAGCTCAGTTGGTCGAGTCTACTAGAGAGGTGCCTTACTGTACGAATTTTTGTGAACTGTCAGGTGGGGGGGGGCTCTTTTATTTTGTATCTAGTAAGAAAAAAATCTTAAGTAGTAGGCTATATATTTAAATACATGTGTATTTCCTATACAATTCCCATGCTGTAGCAGATACATATATACAAAAAACCAATCCTTGTCTATCATTGACATAATAATTGATAAATAAAATTCTAACTTGATCTGTAACTTGTCATGATAAAACAATACACCAAAAATCAAATCAATATCTTCAAGCACGAAGAAAAAAAAAAGTGTGGAAAACTGATTTGCCAGACTGACAGATGGACAGACAGACAGACGGATGGAGTGCAAACCTGACTTTGACGGTAGGGGACTAATAACCAGGCATTTTGTAATATCAATATATGATTTAGATAGCTGTGAATTTAGCTCGAACTGAAAATTCTTGCTTTTTTACCTTTTAAATAAATCCTTACATTTACAGCTAGCAATAAACCTGACTTCCAAATAACCTTGCATTTTGTAAGATCAATATATGATTGAGATAGCTGTAGAGTTTTATTCAAATCCAAGTTAATTTGAAAAAGTTATATAGGGAGCTACCATTTTATTTTTAGGGGGGGGGGGGCTAGGATGAAATTTGAAAAAAATAGGCAGGACAGGAGTTTTGAGTAAAAAAAAGGCAGGATGAGACACTTGCAAAAAAAAAAGTCAGGCCACACTTAAAAATATTTTGGTTTGCCCAAACCCTACCCAAAGGTAGAGACAGTGAGTAGGTAGGTAGGCATTTTCTTTTTTTTCAGTAAAGAGTAATTAAAGTGTCAGATGATTTTTAGTCTTCATGCCTATCTGATTAAAAAAAAAACTTTTTCACATCAGGACAATAAAAGATTTTGAGTAGGCAGCTATTATATGGGTAGATAGGGTTAGGGCAAACAAACATGGCCTCAGGATGACAATTTAGGTAAAAAAAAAGTCAGGATAAACTTTAAAAAAGGCAGGACCAAATAGAGTGAAAAATAAAAAGGCAGGACAGATATTACAACTAAAAAAAATGCAGAACAAAATTTTTCATCCTAGCCCCCCCCCCCCCCCCCCCATAACAATCAAATGGTAGCTCCCTTAGTCCAAAATGAAAATTCTAGCTTTTTTTACCTTTTAATCAAATTATTTTTAAAATTGAAAGCAATAAACTAAATTATCAATAACCTGTCATTTTTTAAGATCAATATATATTTGACATAGAAGGGCTGCAGAAGTCATATGCAGAATATAGTGGCCCTATTGCTTCAAAGTGTCTGCAAAATAGACCAAAATCATAAATAATAAATCATGAAAAAGGTCAAGGTCAGAAAAAAATGCCTGTGTCGGACATGTTCACCTTAAAATCATTCCATATACCAAATGTAGAGGCCTAATTGCTAGTTTGAGAAATAGACTTAACCACAACAACTAAAGATTGAACCATGAAAAAGAGGTCAAGGTTCGATGAAAACTGCTAGTCCAAAATGCATATGTACATCTAACAATTATTCTATACACCAAATATAGTTGACCTATTGCTTATAGAATATGAGATACAGACTTGACCATAATACATTTGTAAAGTGAAAATTTCAAATGAGAAAAAAAAGCATAATTTTTAATCAAGCAGTCACTGAACCATAAAAATTAGGTCAAGGACAATGGACATTTGTTGGACTTAGTGACTTAGTGACTACACATATAAGGTACACAAAAATGTATCTGTGTACAAGGTATAAAACATCCAGGTCATCTATCTTCTGAAATATCAAACTTTATTCAAATAGTTTATGCTGCTGCACGATTATGCTGATTGTAATCCCTAAGTGTCACATTTTACAACAATGGTCTCAGGTGACACAAAAACTATTTCATTAAATTCAATCACATTTCATGTGCCTGTACCAAGTATAAACCCTGTTGTATACTTGTAGTACATGTTGCATGGCCTATAGTTTTTATTTTTTTATTTTTAGAATTGTGTATTAAATGCATATGACAGATCTATATAAAATAGATGTGGTACATTTTTGTACATGCAGTGATGTGATGTACATGTACATGAATGATTATCACAGACACAATGAACAAGATATTTCTGCTGAATTTATTCACTACTTTTATAGACACATTAAAGACTAGAGCTTGACATATTGCATAGACAATTGCCTTTCCTTCTATTGAAGCCTTATACATGTATATACATGTAGGTTGCATTCTAGATGTCATTTAATTATTTTTTGCTATTTTAGTTGCTGTCGGTCTATTACAAAGCAGGGTTATTATTCACATCACATAAACATATTCTTGTCCTGAATATGCATATTAATTTGCCACTGGACTGTAAGCAGCTATCCATCATCATCATCATCATCATTAACATATATATAAACGTTTCATGTATAGTATCTCTTCTTGTTCATATGTAAACTTTGACCTACTGCTTTATATACATTGTGTAGAATCTGAGAAATGGAATTAACCACAATATATATTAATTTGCACAAAAAAATAACCTTAATCACTGATGGGTAAAATGAGGTTGGGGTCACATGAACACCGTCTTTTATTTTTACCTAATGTATATACCTTAATTTTTTATTTAGATATCTGTAGACTTATAAGTTGAAACAAGAGTGCACACGCTGAAATGTCTCGCCTACTATACTGACCATTGATTTTATGTTGATAGTCCTACTTATAAAGTTTTACTACAAGTATCACATTAACATTTATGATCCAAGAAAATGAGGTCAAGGTCAGATAAACCAAGGCGGAAATACATGTACACCTTTAATACAATCATTCCATACACAGAATATAGATGACCTATTGCTTGTAGTATAAAACAAACAGACCAAACCATGGAAATTCCATATGGACCAATGAACCATGAAAATGAAGTCAAGGTCAGATGATACCTACCAGACATACATACATGCATACACCTTACAATCATTCCTTACACCAAATATAGTTGACATATTGCTTAAATTTTAAGAGAAACAGACCAAAACACAAAAACTTAACATTGAGCAATGAACCGTGAAAATTAGGTCAAGGTCAAATAAAACCTGCCAGACTGATACATGTATGTACATTGTAAAATATTTCCATACACCAAATATAGTTGACCTACTGCATACAGTATTAGAAAAACAGACCAAAACACAAAAACTAAACTAGTAACACTGAACCATGAGGTCTCAGATGACACCTGCCAGCTGGACATGTACACCTTACAATCATTACATACATGTACGCCAAATATAGTAGACTTATTGCTTATAGTATCTGAGATATGGACTTGACCATGAAAACTTAACCTTATTCACTGATCCATGAAACAAAATCTGAACTTTTTTTTCAAGTAGTCACTGAACCATGAAAATGAGGTCAATGACAATAGACATATGACTGACGGAAACTTCATATCATAAGGCATCTATATACAAAGTATGAAGCATCCAGATCTTCTACCTTCTGCAATATTAAGCTTTTAAGAAGTGAGTTAACGCCGCCGCATCACTATCCCTAATTACACAAAATTTAGATTATTTTTTAACTTTTGTGATAAAATGGTGATATACATGTATGTGCTCAGTTGATACAACATTTTACAATTTTCATGCATCTTGGGACTCGCAAGTTTTGAAAATGATGAGTCCAGGACTCGCCTTAGTGAGAACCCGGGGCTCGACAAAAAATTGAGAGACAAGTTGAACCCGTCTGACAACACATGTTCATGTAAACCTTTGATCCCATACATGTATACCAAATATAGTTATCGTATTACTTATAATATGCCACAAATTCACTTGATAAAATCACTACACATGTAGTTTTTTAAGGAGCACTGAACAATGAAAAGAGAATAAGGACAATGGACAAATTTCTTGACAGAAACTTCTAAACATAAGGATTCCTTATACATTATCATGATTATGATTTTAAGAATGACAAATCCATGATTTCTACCCTCTGAAATATAAAACTTCATATAAATAGTAAATGTTGTTGTCCGATTAGCATTTCATGTTTTGCATGTCTTGTATTCTGAAACTTTTGTCACAGACAGGACATAACTGGAGACCTTGGAGGAATTAAGCCTACTTATACATGTTATAAGCCTCATGGTGATAGTCAGTAATTTATCTGGAGGAAAATGAACAAGGAAGATACAAAAAGTGAAGGTAGTCTTCAGTTCCAGAACAGACATAGTTGTCAGAATTTTTTTTTTTTAATTATCTGGTTTATCCGTTCAAATAAAGACAGAAGAAATCTATCTATTACTAAAATATAACTGTTGTGAACTGCATTTTATTTAATGAACGTATAGCACTGTCAACATGTACAATGTACCTGACAACAAACAAGCAACAATCTTTTAGTTCACAAGTACAACAGCTTGATCCATATGTGATCCAAAATGTGCAGAATGCTATTATGGTGGGAGGTTCAAATTCACTTTATACTTCTCTACTTTGAATATTATATCCTATATCACCTTCATTGCTGGTGATCATCATGTCATGTACATGTAGAACTTATTTTTAAACTTCTATTGGAAACCAAATTGGTCAAATTTGTCTTCATAACGAGTTGAAAATATGGAATGTCTTGGACTAGGTACTGTGGCTTCCAAAGATTTAAAGATTGTCTGATGGTCTTAAATCTGTATTGTATATGACTGTTACATGTATAAATGAAAAAGGCTTTTATATCTTTGCTTTTGTACAGACATCATTGACATTTATATTAGCAAACAATTTGCATTTCCTGGCATATCTATTTGTTTGGCGGCTGAACATTTCCAAATGCATGTTTCATGTTTTTCACATCCTTTTTAGTTTTCTGATGAAAATGCTGTTGCTTCCAGTTGATACAGATTCTATAGCTGAGCCTGTGTCTGGCCATTTCTTTATGTCTAGCATGTGTGTGAATTATTCACAGTGACTCTCAATTTCATTTCCCCAAACTTTCTGTGTCTGATTCCTTTCAATAAAGCTATATAGACCAGGGAAGAATGTCTGCTCCTGAAATATCAATTTAAATATATTTATGGAATATTCTGATTTCAAAACAATGCTGACTCCATTATAAAGCTTATTTAAGATTATTTAACATCCGTTTCAGAGGAACTCATTTAATTTTTTTCTTTAATAATTATTACTAGCTTTTCCAGACTAAAAGATGAAGAAAAAATGTACATGCATGTTTGTTTAGGGTTTCCCTACCTACATGTACCCTGTTACTTAATACTAGTGTTTATTCAAACACATTTTAATTGATATGTTCCTCTGGTTAATGACAGAATGTTTTATTGTCCTTAAATAAATTTTACTTACAGATATACATGTAGGTTATCTAAAAGTAAATTTATAAATTGACACTGTGAATCCATTTCTAGGATCCACATCTTCTTATCTTTGAACATTTTTTGGGGAAATAAAAACACTGGCCCTTGAGTAATCCTTTTTGGGATAAGTCCTTGAGGTGTGGATTCCCTAATCAAATTTGTACGTACATGTATTTATTATCAGAATCTGTACACAAATCTTTAAACTTGTATTTCATTTCATTTCACATTTTTTACTTTTTGTTTAGCATCATCATTTCCAGACATTAATCTTATAAGATACCTATTGATTTTGTTTGATGGTTGGTTGTTTTCTGAACAATTTAACATACATGTATGTACTATGATAGAGATAGCCTCGTCTGTCTTGTTCTTCTATATATTGATCAAGTATATGTATTGGACATGTTGAATTTAAAGATAGAGTATTCTATCAGTCAAGAGCATAATTACTTAATCAAGTCTTCAAAATTATTTATACTAGTAATGTTACAAATGAAAACAAAGCAGTGGCGAACCCAGAAATTTTCTTCATAATGACAGCCATGCTTCAGTGATTCCCTATATAAACAACCAAATTTTTCCAAAAAGGGGTCCTGAGCCCCCTGAGCTCCCCCTCTAAATCCGCCTCTGCAAAGTTACTCAATCATGTAGTTAAAGCTAAATATTTGAGTATAAAAGACTACAATAAATGGGGAATGTGTCCATAGGACACAGATGATGCCCACTCTTGCAGATCATATAAAGTTATAAAACGACATAACTGAAGAACGGTAAAAGTGATGCTACCCAAATTTGTGCTTGATCTGAGTTTTTTTGGTAATAAGTATTGTGTATAAGTTTCATAACATTTGGTTGAGGCAAACTAAAAGTATGAGAATGGAAACGAAAAATTCAGAAATTTTACCATTTGTTCTGGAACGGTTAAAGTAACACTTTTTGCCTCTTTCAACTGATTTTTATAGTTCGTTCTTATATTGTACTGTTACACCACTGTCCCAGGTTAGGGGGAGGGTTGGGATCCCGCTAACATGTTTAACCCCGCCACATTCTGTATGTATGTGCCTGTCCCAAGTCAGGAGCCTGTAATTCAGTGGTTGTCGTTTGTTTGTGTGTTATATACTTGTTATTCGTTCATTTTTTTTTTACATAAATTAGGCCGATAGATTTTCTCGTTTGATTGTTTTACATTGTCATTCTGGGCCTTTTATAGCTGACTGTGAGATATGGGCTTTGCTCATTGTTGAAGGCTGTACAGTGACCTATAGTTGTTAATTTCTGTGTCATTTGGTCTCTTGTGGAGAGTTGTCTCATTGGCAATCATACCACATCTTCTTTTTTATATGTACATAAACAGGATGAAGTTATTTTTCTCACAAAGCATTAAGCTAATATTTAATGAACACTGAAACACTAATTGCCATTCTGACCCACTGTAGCCGAGTCCAAGAATAGTGAACAATTAATTTCTTTCTTGGCAGAAAATTTCCCCTAACAATTATCTGGAGCACCACATGATATCAACATGTATCAGTGTGTGACAGAAGTAAAAAAAGTATGCTGATATTAAAACTTCTTCTGCATGTGCTGGCATAAGTATACATGTATATCTTTGCAAGTACACAGTAGAATATCATTAATAAGATGACATTATGATTTATATACTATTACCAATGAATTTAGATTTATCTGATCCCATATCTTCATTGACTTTGTAAATTATAATTTTTTGGTAGGAGAATTAGAATGAAGACTTGCAATGTATTTTCTGGGATATTGTCATGTTTTTTTAAAGTACACTGTGAATCCTCCACAAAGATTTTTTTTAATAAACACTCGAGAAGTTGCCCAATGATAGAAAAATGTCAACCTTTAATACTCTTATTTTCGAGAATTTACCTTTGAATGCTGACTTGATTATCGGGTAGCAGATATCTGGTATGTAAACTCTTCCATAGCCCGTTTGAAGCATGTTGGAAGCCTGACCGTGCAATCTTTGATTTCCAAAATTTGTCTCTTCTCAAATTTCAATTCTTTCACTTTGTACTAAGGCAAAATTTCAGTTAATGCATTTTCTATGTTGTTTTTCCATTTCTACGTCGCCATCTTCAACATGTTCCTAGGTCGCGTTTATAAGGAGCATTCTGATTGGTCGATATAAATACTTTCTGGGGTCAAATATTACGTTATATAAGGTCACAAAAGTGAAACCTTGTAGGGTACTTGTTAGATCTTCGTATGTAGTATAACGTAGTATAACGAAATCCGAGATCTATATTTTAATTAGATTGAGTAATATGTTGTTTTCATGGTAGTGCTTGCTATAAAGATTGATCTTGTGTTTGCCCAACGTTTTTTTTTTTAAAAATCATACATATCCGCGACGAGAGAAGATAAACAATAGTAATCCCTCAGGAAGATCTGCAAAATGATCGAAGTATACGGATGACCGAAAAAATTTTGGACTAACAATAGATGAAAAAGACATCTTGGATCTCGAGCGACTACTAAAAGAGTTGATGCAATGTTTTTTTTTTATTATTATTTAGAGACAGTTAACACGGCTGAAAGAATGGCGAGAAGATAAGAGCAATGTTACAATGTACCCGTATCCTCGTCCATTTGTGGTAAATAAATCACACCTTTATATTTTTTGACCCCTTGGGATAAGTTCCTTATAAACTGACAAATGAACAAAGATATAAAACAGTTGAAGAACAAAGAGTAAATGCGTATTTGTTAATACATTGTTAGAATAAAGAGTAAATGCATATTTGTTAATACATTGTAAGAATAAAGAGTAAATGCATATTTGTTAATACATTGTTAGAATAAAGAGTAAATGTATATTTGTTAATACATTGTTAGAATAAAGAGTATATGCATATTTGTTAATACATTGTTAGAATAAAGAGTAAATGCATATTTGTTAATACATTGTAAGAATAAAAAGTAAATGCATATTTGTTAATACATTGTAAGAATAAAAAGTAAATGCATATTTGTTAATACATTGTTAGAATAAAGAGTAAATGTATATTTGTTAATACATTGTTAGAATAAAGAGTAAATGCATATTTGTTAATACATTGTAAGAATAAAAAGTAAATGCATATTTGTTAATACATTGTTAGAATAAAGAGTAAATGTATATTTGTTAATACATTGTTAGAATAAAGAGTAAATGCATATTTGTTAATACATTGTAAGAATAAAAAGTAAATGCATATTTGTTAATACATTGTTAGAATAAAGAGTAAATGTATATTTGTTAATACATTGTTAGAATAAAGAGTATATGCATATTTGTTAATACATTGTTAGAATAAAGAGTAAATGCATATTTGTTAATACATTGTAAGAATAAAAAGTAAATGCATATTTGTTAATACATTGTAAGAATAAAAAGTAAATGCATATTTGTTAATACATTGTTAGAATAAAGAGTAAATGTATATTTGTTAATACATTGTTAGAATAAAGAGTAAATGCATATTTGTTAATACATTGTAAGAATAAAAAGTAAATGCATATTTGTTAATACATTGTTAGAATAAAGAGTAAATGTATATTTGTTAATACATTGTTAGAATAAAGAGTATATGCATATTTGTTAATACATTGTTAGAATAAAGAGTAAATGCATATTTGTTAATACATTGTAAGAATAAAAAGTAAATGCATATTTGTTAATACATTGTAAGAATAAAAAGTAAATGCATATTTGTTAATACATTGTTAGAATAAAGAGTAAATGCATATTTGTTAATACATTGTTAGTTTCTACGGAATAATATATAGGTGGTATCAACAACTGCATCTTATAAATAAATTGTGTCATGTGATCACGTTTCTAACTTATTGGATTGTATATAACACTTTCATATTTTCCTTGTTAGTCTCCTGACTACTATTGTATTTATGCGACGGATAACATACTTTTCATTATTTATTGTCATTATCAGAGGTCCGTCACATGTTATTCTGTAGATACGGACATATGTTCTGTTCGTCGTTGTTATGGATCTGTCGGTTTTCAACATGTCTTCGTGAATACACTGGAAACGTGCTGGATAAAATCCCGGCATACAGACGAGACCTCATCGGCCACTTCTGAAAAAAGAGAAATATATTATTCTTAACCGATAGAATGGCCCAAAAATATGAGAGAATGTTATTTAAAGGGCTTTCGAGGACATGTTTACTGATTTTTTAAAGGTCTTTCAATGACATGTTTACTGATTATGTAGAGGGCTTTCAATGACAGGTTTATTTGTGACTTGAAGGGCTTTCAAGGACATGTTTACTGGTGATTTAAAGGGCTTTCGGGATATGTTTACTGATTATTCAAAGGGCCTTCAATGACATGTTTATTGATTATTTAAAAGGTTTTCAATGACATGTTTAATGATATTCAAAGGGCTTTTAATGACATGTTTACTGATTATTTAAAAGGTTTTCAATGACATGTTTACTGATTATTTAAAGGAATTTCAAGGCTATATTTACTGACTATTCAAAGGACTTCCATGGCCATGGTTACTGATTATTTAAAGGGCTTTCAATGACACGTTTACTGATTACTGGTATGTAAAGTACTTTCAATGATATATTTACTGATTATTTAAAGGACTTTCAAGGCTATGTTAATTGATTATTGAAAGGGCTTACAATGATATGTTTACTGATTCAAGGACATGCTTATTAATTATTTAAAGGACTTTCAAGGATATGCTTATTAATTATGTAAATGGATTTCAAGGACATGCTTATTAATTATTTAAAGGGTTTTCAATGACATGTTGCTGATTATTTGAAGAGCTTTCAATGACATGTTTACTGATTATTTAAAGGACTTTCAAGGCTATGTTTATTGATTATTGAAAGGGCTTACAATGATATGTTTACTGATTCAAGGACATGCTTATTAATTATTTAAAGGGCTTTCAAGGATATGCTTATTAATTATGTAAATGGATTTCAAGGACATGCTTATTAATTATTTAAAGGGTTTTCAATGACATGTTGCTGATTATTTGAAGAGCTTTCAATGACATGTTTACTGATTATTTAATTGACTTTCAAGGCTATGTTTATTGGTTATTGAAAGGGCTTACAATGATATGTTTACTGATTCAAGGACATGCTTATTAATTTTTTAAAGGGTTTTCAAGGATATGCTTATTAATTATGTAAATGGATTTCAAGGACATGCTTATTAATTATTTAAAGGGTTTTCAATGACATGTTGCTGATTATTTGAAGGGCTTAGAATGACATGTTTACTGATTATTTAACATATAATGTTATAATATAAATCATAATGTATTGCAGAGACTAAGTGGAGGCAATCTCCGTTCTAGGAATTTTCAATTGTGTTTGCATATATGATAATTTTCTTGAATGTAAATAAGGTTTTGGAAGTCGTGAAGTCTTATAATAAGTACCGTAACTATTATTGATACCTTGTTTGTTCGCTAATTTAAATCATAATTTCATATTTCATATCATATATACAAGTTAACTTGGTAAAGAATTACTTACAAAACGCGCTGCAATTTGGCATTGTTGTCCCTTATTGAGATAGACATAGGCATAGACATAGACATATTATTAATCAAATCGTGGAGCCCTAAATAGAGCAGTAAAATCATTCATAACTAAATAAACAAATTTCAAAAATAAACAGAGAAATTATTTTAATAATTTAATATTAAACATATTGGAGCAGGAAAAATAAAACAAAACTGCAAACACATTAGTATACTATTCCAAGGTACAATATAATTAATTTTCTAGCTTCTTTCTTACTGGGAAAAGGGAGACAACTCCTACTCCAAAGTACCACTTGTTATTAACTGTAAGAAATAAGTTTGCAATACATATCTATACATACTGGTGTAGACTTGAACATCGTCCGACTGAATTCATACTGTTGAAATATGCATGTAAATGCAGCCAATATCTTCATAAGACTAACATAACATTTTGGTACACTTTCTTTCAAAGTATTTAGAATTTTTTTAATCAAACAAGACTTTTAGAATTTAAACATTTTGGACAATATACATTTTGTATTTAGAAATTTGATGCATGAGAAAACACTTAGTTTAAACCGACAGTTTTGATGGGGAACTATTCAATTATTGGAAATTCAAACAACATTTTGGTTATGATAACTATCTTTCTTTGGTTAAGAAAACATGGCCGTTTTTCAAAGATATCAATAAACGAAATATGTTTTAAAACAAAGGCTCCTCTGGCTGTGTTCATAAGATAAATCCAAATCTCATAGAAATGTTCATTTTGATTTTGTTAGCTAAAAAGCTTTTAATTTTTCAATACTTGACACTCAACAAATTGATTTCTTTATTAAGCAATAAAGAAAATTAGGGTTTCAATGTATTTGGAAAATTTGTTGAAGATTAACAGAGTTAGTTCAATTGCATATTAATTATTGTATATTATATTGTATGCCTGTGACATTGTAAAACACTGGATACTGTGTATTAAATAGGTATTGTAATTGTATATCTATGTATCTATGCTAACGACATTCGATTTTTTTTTGACGCAGTCGATGTGGTTTCGAATTCGTAACCTTTGACCACAGGCACTTGTCTCTGAAAAAAAAATTGTTTTCCTATATACCTTAATATAACATTATATTAAGATATATAGCAAAAACAATTTTTCAGACACTAGTAAAATTCTTAAGTCGTATGCATAAAATTTCTTAAGGGTTGACTTAACTAAGGAATACTTAAATCGAAAACAACTTGAATTGTAAGTAGGGGGTCTGGTGGGCGACAGCCCCCCCCCCCCCCCCTAAGCTGAACGATTATAGTAAAACTCTTTTTTATAAAATTATTTGGAAGCACAATGCTACACCGGTGCTACGCCACTGCTATGATATATGTAAGCTCATCGCATTTACTCATCCGTTCAAAAGTTTGTTTTGATTATTTACATTGTAGCCCGGTGACCAGAGTCAGAACTTTCAAAATTTAATCGTCAAAAAGACTACATGGCTGTATCATATATCATTCGATTCGAAAATGTGTGTACTTTAAAATCAATTGATTGAACAATACATACTTTTATTAAAAACTGGGGTTCAATTGATGTTCGGGTGTAAAACAATTCAAAAATACGTAACCAACTAAAATGTCAAAATAAATTCCTAATTGGCGCAAAACAGAAAAAAGGCTGTATTGATGGACGAGCATGGGAAGAAACAAATATTTGTAATGCAAAACTTCTCCCACTGTTACTACAGGAGAGATGAAAGGGACTTGGAAGGAAATTGATTAATTATTGATGTTTGCTTAACGCCCAGTGACAATTATTTCATGCATGTCAAGGTCTTAAGGACGAGAACAAATTAACAATAAATGCGATAGTTGGATCCTGTTATAGAGGCTGTCCGGGTTGAAAGTCGGGGAAATTTGGACTGCCACTGGAAAAAGAAAGCATATTGAATAGGGACCAAATTTTGCTTTGCAACATGCACTCTCCTTACATCGGCATCGGGTTAAAAGTCCCCATTCTGACCGGACGTGGCTGCGTACTTATACATTGCACACAGCCACTTTGGCAAGGGTTTTACTGCCGGTCGTAAGAAGACCAAAGTGACCGTATTTCTATTACCCAGTCCCAATAAATATATAACAATCTAATAAGCTCCGAAAATTCCATAAGGAGAGATTTTTAAGAGATCCCAAAGAAGAAGAACAACTTATGCATGGAGTGATAAATGTAAGATATCAAAACAGTTCTAAATTAACCACTAAATACCAAACAAAACCGTCACTCACACGAGGAGTCGCTTAATGGATACTCAAAATTATCTTGTAGCAAATCATCCAGCTTGATAATGGTATATGTTAGTAAAATCCTATTCTAAAAAAATGTCCCAAATCATCGTACTTATCAAACAGATTCGTCCCATCTCTAACGCACTGACCATTCATCTTTCATGTGTGTTGCTGGATGGAGGGGCATGGTTTTGTTTTTCTATAGATAGCCATATATTTTTCAACTCTATCAAAACATTATCAAGATTTTAAAAATCTATTTCGATTTAAAATAAACTTTTTTTATCACTTCCCTTTTACAACAATAAAAAGCGGATATGATCAATTTTCCATGTATTCATATCAAAACAACGGCATTTTTCAAAAGTTCTTTAATCTTTACTAAAACACACATTTTCCAATTCATAATTTTCCTGTAAGGTATTATCAACATCTTAGCGTATTTACGAATGTTTCACTTGAAAGTTATAATTGCATAAAGATGACTCAAAAATGCATGCATTTTTTCGAGATTTTAGAAAAATTTAAGCAATTATCCAAAAATTGTCGAGAAGGACACACTTAACCAAAACCAAAATTCTATTTGAAGTAATAAGATAAATTTTCTTTCAGATACATCATAATTTGTTAAGGTAAATGTCTTCTTTCTGTTTAAAATAGGAAATTTGCAAGATTTTCGTTAACAGGAATATTCCGGAGCACCTGAGATCACCCCCAGTTTTTGGTGGGGTTCGTGTTGCTCAGTCTTTAGTTTTCTATGTTGTGTTTTGTGTACTAATGTTTGTCTGTTGGTCTTTTTCTTTTTTAGTCGTGGTGTTGTCAGTTTGTTTTCGACTTGTGAGTTTGAATGTCCCTCTGATATCTTTCGCATCTCTTTTAAGGAAAAATGGAAAATAGTTTAATACTGCATGTTTAAGTATCATGAGTATGTTATATAGACTGCGAATTCCATGGAGTAGGTCTTAAAACTTTCTGATTTTGTCCCAGTAAGTGAAACAAATTTAGAGGAAATTCGCGCCCTATATTTTTAGAAAAAATAATAAAAAACTTTATAATTAAAAATGAAACCGATTCCCCCCTCCCCCAGGAAACAGGACTTTGCATGCCTAACTGTCCTTATCGCTTCCTCCATACTGTTTTGTACTAACAATTAATACCAGGCGGGGTATGTTAATAATATAACGTTCAATGTTATTTATGTAAACATGCACGAGCAGAGGAATCAAAAGAAAAATGATAGCATGACTTCAATGCGCGTAAAACTAATTACTTTTCAGTATACACAATACGAGAAATAAGGGTGAATTATATAACTACCCTCTGTTATCGCTTGAATTTGTGATTATACGTGAATTTAAGAAAACAATAATGGTTGTTAATAAACGAAATATCACTGATATAATTATTAATCAATTAAATGGTAACTAATCTATCCGTGTTCTGCAAAAAAGCCTACTTTCGACTGATTTTGTCTATTTATGAAAATTTAAGGTTGCTCTATAGATACCTTATACTTAGATATAATCTGTTTAATGTATATGTTGTTTACAAGTTATCATTTTGTACAAATTATAATTTAAAGTATGGATTTTGTTATAAAAAAGCATTGATACACAGTATAGAATTTTTATTCAATAAACCTTATTTACAAAATACAAAACAAAACCAGATGGAGACAGGAAATGTAATTGATACATGCATGCCAGTTAATTCTGATAGTACAGTAGAAATTGGCCCCAGGAACAATTCTGACAGAATAATAAAAATTGGCCCAGTGACAATTCTGATGGTATAATAGAAATTGGCCCCATTGACAATTCTGATAGTATAATATAAATTGGCCCGAGTGACAGTCATCTCCCTTCGGCGTACGTCCGTTATACGCGCCGAAAGGGTTTGCGTCTTTATGCTTGTATAGTTATGATTGACATTTCTTCACTATTCTGAAACCGTTTTTTGTTCAAACTTTTATGTGTTACATTGTATATATTTTATTTTGACTTAGTTTCTGATTCAATTTTTAATTATTTGTTAGAGCCAAGTGCGTGTGCTCAATTTTTAGAATTTTTAAACTTTTGACGTCAAATTTAAGGCATTGATTTAGTTTAAACATAATTATTTACTCAAAGTAAAATGGATTGGACACAAGTAAACCATACTTATGAAGTCCGCTCCGAATAACAATAAATTACAATACAATATTAATGTGAGCATGCAATAATTCAGAATATACAATACTATAAGAGTCTATCTATTGAAAAAAAAGATAAAACAATAAATAACAGAAACATTGGTAATGATGATGAGGATGATGACGTGAATGTACCGCAAATACACTTAGTCTATTAGTATCATGTAACAAGAAATCTCTCAGACCTTTTAATAAACTCGAATACATGTTTAAATATATTGACGTTTTGTTCATACGAAAGGTTCGGATTACCAGATGTTAGTAACTTAACATTTAAAATAAGGTCACCAGGAAGCCATCTTAGATTGTTCATCAGAATTTCTCTCTGGTGTGTATATAAAGAACAGTCGAAAAGGAAATGGTGTACAGTCTCAATGTTGCATTTACAAAAACAAGATGGGTCAGCAATTATATTGACTCTAAACAAGTCATAGTTCAAGAAAGATGAATAGTATTTGAATTGTGTTAGAATTATATTTAGTTTCCTCGGTCCATATAAATAGTGCTTCGGTACATCTTTATTTATAGTATTTAGCCTTTTTAATTGGATTTTAAATTTTGAGATAGAGTATGATTTTCGAAGGGACAAATCGGTATGATTCCATAGTCTAATAGTTGATGGTATAAAAGATTCTTTAGTAAGGGATAATCTACAAAAAGGAACAATGATATCATTGCCATTTCGCAAGGGATATACAGTTGTGCTCTGTACACTGGGTGGAACTAGATTACATAGATAATCCGGAGCATGTTTATATTGAATGTTATAAAACATTTGTAATTTTCGTCTTTTCCTCCTGTCAGCTAAAGTTTCCCACCCAACTTCCTCATACAGATTTTCAGATTTTGTAAATATAGGCAAACCAGTAACTATTCTAGCAGCTTCTAGCTGCAAACTTTCAAGTTTATTAGCATATCCTATCCCACAATTATCCCAAACCTCAGTTGCATATTCAAAAATTGGTCTTATAAAAACTATATAGAGTTTTTCTAAGATTTTCCTACAAAGTTGATACTTGAGTTTTCTCAGTATATTTAAATGTTTCGTTACATTAATAATCAGATTGTCTATATGGCTTTTCCACCGAGCATCAGAGCAAAACGTTACCCCAAGGTGTTTGTGACATTTTGTAATAGGAATTTCTTTGTTATTTAAGCAGAATTTTAGATCTGGAGCGTCATTACTTGAAAAAATCATTATTTCTGTTTTGTCTGGATTAAAAGACATAAGCCACCTTCTTGACCATTCGTTCAGCTCCTCGAGGTCACGACCAATAACATTTTTTATATGTTCTTCGTCGTGCCCGGAGTAATTAAACGAAGTGTCATCCGCATAGAGTCTGGTCAGGGATGCGAGTTTCTCTGCAATGTCATTTATATATATTATAAATAATAAGGGACCAAGGACTGATCCTTGAGGTACTCCAGCTGAAAGACTGCAAAATGAGGATGATGATTTGTTAATCACAACTTTTTGTTTCCTATCACAAAGATAACTCTCAAACCAGTTCAGTAATTTACCATGTATTCCGTAAGCTTTCATTTTATGTAAGAGCCCTCTATGCCATACCTTGTCAAAAGCTCTAGAAAAATCGCAAAAGACAAAACAATTTATTTCCTTCTTTTCTAGTGAGTTAAGAATACAATTATACATTTCTAGTAGCTGATGTACAGTTGAGTATTTTGGCAAAAATCCAGACTGATATTCATAAATAAGCTTATTCATATGTAGATGATTATATAAATGTTTAAAAACAATTCGTTCCATGATTTTACCTACACAGCTTATTAAAGAGATTGGCCTATAGTTTGAAGGTAATGACGAACCACCTTTTTTAAAAATAGCAATAACATTTGCAATCTTCCAGCTAGAAGGATACTTACATTGTTGAAGAGATTTATTTAATATTATTTGTAAAGGAACCGACACTTTCTTAGGGCAAATTTTCAGCATTCTGTGACTAATCAAATCTGGTCCCGATGCCTTATTCGGATCAATAGTTTTGATAATATCAATTATTTCAGTTTGATTTATGTATATATCTTGAATATTAGTATTAGTTTTTACTTTAAATTCTGGAACAGGAACATTTTCTTCCTCTAGTTTGGATATCAAACCAAAATATTTGTTCAACAGGTCGCACTTCTCACTATCCTCATCTATTATTATGTTTTGAAGAGGAGGAATATTATTTGAACTCTTGTTCGACTTAATTAACATTTTCATTATTTTCTAATAGTTTTTTGAATTTGGAGCATTACTCAATATAATATTATCTAAATTAGTTTCAAATCTTTCCTTAGCGATCTTTTTTAAATTGTTAACTTTGTTTCTCTGTTTCTTGTACTTCGCAACATCCGATTCTCTTTTATATTTCAGGGCATTTTTTCTAAAACGGTCTCGTTAACGAATTTCTGTTTTTAATTCACCATTAAACCATGGTTTATCAGAACTACGTATAGTAACTAATTTAGTTGGAATGCACTCCCTCGCGATATTTAAGAATGTTTCAGTAAAGATTCCAGATAGTTCATCCACATCTTTATTATCAGGAAGCAGTGCATTCCAGTCAACGTCGTCCATTTTTTTCAGAGAATTTAATTGTATCAACTTTTTCATAAATCCACACTTCTCTTTTATACGAACGTGTAACAGTTGTCGGACACTCGAGAAAAATGATTGGTGCATCGTGGTCGCTTATATTAGCAGGCGTTGGTATAACATCTGAGATATAGTACGACAAAGTGTCACTTAAAATAATTGGATCGAGTAGTGAGCTACTATGATTTGTCATTCGAGTTGGTTTATCAATAACATTTCGTAAATTAAATATATTTAGAATTTCTATTAGTTTGTTGTTCTGCGTCTTGAATAAATCACTGTTCAGGTCACCCGTAATTACGATATTTTCATTGAATTGATAAGCCAATCCTATTGCATGATTTAAGCGTGTCCAATAATGACCGTCTGTCAATTCGGGAGGTATAACAGAGTAAGAATGTTTGACCTTTAGCACGGATTTCAACCCAGAGAGATTCATCTGATTGATTTTCAAGATCATTTCTACGAAGAATACCAATATCGTCTTTAACATAAATAAGGAGGGCGCCGCCAAAATTGTTACGATCTTTTCTGATGATTTTATTTGAAAATGAATTATGTTCTAGATCTTTGTCGCATATATTTGAATCTAAGTGTGTCTCTGTAATAGCTAAAATATCAAATTCATCACTGAAATTGTCTAGGAACTCTAGTTTATTCCTTATACTACGGATATTTAAAGTGCATATTGAAATGGATTTTTCATTGACCGTTAAGGGTGTATTCGATTCCTTCATTTCACTAGGACCAGGATTTGTTTCAATATCCCCAATAATTAGGATGGAGTGAAGCACAAAAAACAGAAAAACTATGTCGATGTTTGGATTTACTGACTGTAGAAGAAAAAGTGAGAAGATTAAACAAGTAGACCGTAAGTTGGTTATAGATATTTCGTAATAAGAACTAAACCGACAGTCGTGAAATCTGAAAGACTTTTTTCTTGTCATATGAAATGAACCTATGGCTGCCCTGTAGTCTTCTATACTGTTACCCATTTGGGTTCAGTATAGCAAATAAGTTACAGCAAATTGCAGCCAAACGATCCATGCATACCTGAAAATACACACACAACACCATCATCATCATCATAGAAACAAAATGAAAATATATATACAAAATATCACAATGTATGAACAAAATTGAAAGAGAAAAAAACAAATAGATGTGGGTAGTCATTTTTGTAGGATATGGGATTTATATTTAAATTACATAATTAGGGATGATGGAGATATTTTAACAACTTCCTTACTTTGAACTTGTGGTAGATTTTAGATATATAAATAAAGCAAATATGGTGAAGATAGAAATACAAATAAAACTTATACCGCAACTTGATTTTACTTCAAAATAATTGAATGACATATAAACGCAGAGTACATGTGAACCCAAGCAAACAAGTCCTACATCGCAGTTGAAATCAACAACATTAAATTAATAAATTGACCTGCTTTATTTTTTAAAAGTGAGAATGAGGCAAAAACTTTTTCAATGTAAGACTTGTGTTATAAAAAAAGAGATGATGGCGAATAATTAGAACAATAGTAAGTAAATCATGACATTCTAATTGATATGTAGACAGGAATGCTAATACCGAGCATACTATTAACTGGTCTGAAATTACTTTTTTCACTAGTACAAAATTATATGACATACGATGTCACCTGTTTAAAAGAAAGACTTTTAGTGCATATTCGCATTCAAAGGAACACGTTTGGGTACATTTTATTGGCATTGATCAAAAAGAAATAAAAAATTTAGTTTTAAAAATGAACATTTGATGTTTGAACAATAATGGTTGAAGCTAAGTTTGGTTCAAAAGATTTGGCGCTTAATTGGCCCTATGAATTAAAACATATTTCAAACTGTATCTGAATTTCAGAATTCAATGATGATTGTATGTATTTTGAAAAAAAATAATTCAGTTTTGACGTCTTATGTTTTATACAACCAAAAAATAAGAGTAATTTCAGTAAACTTGCCA
Source organism: Mytilus californianus (assembly GCF_021869535.1). NCBI lineage: Eukaryota > Metazoa > Mollusca > Bivalvia > Mytilida > Mytilidae > Mytilus > Mytilus californianus. The sequence continues at coordinate 141,810,220 of NW_026262581.1, read as the reverse complement.
AATAATGCAAAATCATATTTATTTGACTTGTACATGCTTTGAAATAATAATTTTTATATTTGACACTTATCAACATTTGTTCAATAAAAGCTTAGAATTTATAAAAGTTGAATAAGCAAAAAAACGTCAGTTATAAGAACTCAGAACTTCATATTTTAAATTTAAAGATGAACCTTTATATACTTGCCGAACATTAATCCTGAACTGTTTAAGCTATTTAAAAGTGCCCAACATGTGCATACGAATTGGCGGATTTATTTTTGTAATGTCGGTTCATTCGCTATAATAATCTAGAATTAACACCAAACAAATAACCCAACATACAGTGTTTGCATGTTGTTTTTTTTTATATATAAGGAAAGCCGTTGACAGAGTAAATCATTGGACACTCCTTTACAAATTATTAAATCTGACATTCCAAGTTATATTATTCGTTTTTTAATGAATTGGTTTGAAATTCATGTATAATTGTATTAGATGGGGAGAATTTATTTCTAGTGAGTTTAATGTCAGCAATGGTCAAGGAGGTATTTTATCAACTTACTTATTTAATTCTTATATAAATGACTTGAAAACCGATTAGCAAAAGCTAATGTTGGTTGTTATTCAAATAAAACACCCATGAATAATTTTAGTTGTGCTGATGATATATGTATAATAAGCCCATCAGTTGCTGGGTTGAGAATATTTTTATCTATTTGTAAAGAATTTGCTAACGAAAATGATATTTTATTTAATGCCAAGAAATCTATGTTTATGATTTTTGAGATTCACAATGTGCCAAAATTTTATTTATGTGGTAATCTATTAGAATTTGTTGTTGCATTTAAATATCTTGGACATATATGGTTTGTAATGATTTAAATATCTTAGACATATGGTTTGTAACGATTTGAGTATCTTGGACATATGATTTGTAATTTAAATATCTTGGACATATGGTTTGTAACGATTTGAGTATCTTGGACAAATGGTTTGTAATGATTTAAATAACTTGGACATATGATTTGTAATGATTTAAATATCTTGGACATATGGTTTCTAATGATTGAAATGATGAGTGTGACATAAAGAAACAATGTCAAAGTATATGCAGTAAGTTTATATGCTGAAACGAAAATTTAACAATGTTCTACGGGTGTAAAGATTCAACTTTTTCAGTCTTATTGTATGGATGTCTATTGTGTCTCTTTATGGTCTAAAAAAGCGGCGAAAGAAAATGTAAGTATGCCTCTTTAAATTAAATGCGTGTGATGTATAATAATGCTTTCTGAATAATAATGGAAAATCAATATAGATGTAGTTCAAGTAATATATATAGAAGAAGAAGAAGAAGAAGAAGAAGAAGAAGAAGAAGAAGATGCTTTATTTCCATCAAATGGGCTCACAAGGAGCATAATATCATTATAATATTAGAAGAAGAAGAAGAAGAAGAAGAAGAAGATGCTTTATTTCCATCAAATGGGCTCACAAGGAGCATAATATCATTATAATATTATTTTTACAAATATAATAAACAATACAGTATACATAGTTACAAACACAAATAAGGAACAACAGTTTACACATATTCGTATATTTATAGGAGTATATATAAAACCTTCGTCTCAGGCACACCTCTAGAAAGTAACAAAAACGAATTCTGTGAGTAGGCTAAATATATCTAGCTTAACTGCAGGAGGCACCAAGGGACGGTGCTATATGGCATGGTGGGTGCATATTAAAATGTGTATCGGGACATTAACATGATTAATGATATGGTAAGATATTGTAAGAAGTTGCACATAACTGGTATGTCATCCTCGTGCCTGGTGCAGAGGAGTCAGTACTATTTAAAGTGACACAACTGCAAGAGGCACCAAGGGACAATGCTAATTGATATGCCAAAGTGCACATATTACGAAAAGATAAAATATTACCAGTTTAATCAAAAAATATCTCAAACAGAAAGGTAATAGATCTTATACGATGTGTCCTGTATCCCACCATGCCAACCTCGTGCCCAGTGCAGAAAGCCTGATTTAAATATTTATCTTTCAAGTTATATTTTGTCTTCATCAACTAACTCACAGACAGATATCAAGATATCAAGATTCTCTACATTAAGAAGCCATATCAGTTTTTGGCTAGGAATCAAATGCGTAAAGTTTGGGCATAGTGAGTTAATAGTGGAATTTAAACAATTTCTCTTATCTTGAGATGATGTACACGAAAATAAAAAATGTTTTTCATCATCAACTTCATTTGAGGTGCACCTGAGACATATTCTGTCTTGTCGGAGAGTACCCTGATAGCGACCTTGTTCAATTCTTAGTCTGTGAGAAGAAATTCGCAATCGAGTGAAATTTCTCCTCTGCTCAGGTGATTGTAATAAAGTAAGATATCTTTCAAGACCAAAATGGGTCTTAAAAGTGATATAGCTACAAAGCTTCCCATCAGCACAATTGTGCATTTGTTTTCTCCACTGTATTTCATAGTGCTGATAAAAAAAGTTTTAACTAAAATTTTGAATCTAAAGTTGCTTGCAAAGGCTAGACTGTCAACCCCATTAATTTTTTTTTTTGCAAATAGTTTAAAGATCCATACCAAGAGGGAATTTTTGATTCAAATAATAGCTTTGACTCTAAATATGCATCTTTTAGTAATGGAAAGGATAAACCCAAGTTTTCAAGCCGGTGCCAGTATCTGATCATAGATTTGGTGATATCAAAATGTAAAGGAAATCTCCCAAGTTCTGAAAGAGTGGCAAAGTTTGTTGCTCTTTTCCCCACACCTAGTAATAGTTTACAAAATTTCATATGTAATCTTTCAGAAAGAAGTTTAGGATAGGCTTGATCAACTGTAGAAGTCTGAGAATTTAATTTTTTTTGAAGGGATTAAAAAAGCCCCAAATTTCCGAACTATACAAAAGAATGGGTTTAATTGTATGATCAAATACGTGGAGGCTGTTTTTAATATTTGGATTCAGTGACAAGAAGTCCTTTCGTAGCTTGTAGTATGCTTTCAGTGCCTTATTGTACAATTCCTTCTGAGCAAAGGAAAAAGATCCTGATGCACTAAATGTTATACTAAATATTTATAATGTTGAACACAATCTATCAACATGTCATTAAAATAAAGATTATGTTTTATATGCCTGCCTGCCTTGTTAAATACCATCACCTTAGTTTTTTTTTAGATTAATTTTCATACACCAATCTTTACAATAATTATTTAAATGATCAAGTTTACACTGAAGCCCCTTTTCCGAGGAAGAAAAAATGACAATATCGTCAGCATATAATAAACAATGAACTGGCTTTGAGTTAACCAAGACTGGACCAGGTGACTTTTCAAGATAATCAGGGAGGTCATTTATGAAAATTTTAAACAAATTTGGACTCAAATTATCTCCCCGTTTCACTCCCACCTTAGTTGGAAAAGATATGTAACTCTATTCTTTAATCGAATACACGATTTACTCTGAACATACATACTCTGAATTATATTATAAAAATTTATACCCAGCCCGATGTTTAATAAGTTTAGTTTTATACCTGGGTGAATGACGGTGTCAAAGGCCTTCTGGAAATCAACAAAACCGGCAAACACTCTACCTTCTTTAGTATGACAGTACTTATCAATAATGGTCTTAAGTATGAACATATGGTCAGATGGTCGTGCATTTTTTGTGAAACCAATTTTGCTATCTTTAATGATCTGATATTTATCTAAAAATTTGCAAAGACGGGTGTCAAGAATTTTATTAAAAAGCTTCCTCAAAGCATCAGTAATAGTTATTCCTCTATAATTATTAGGATCAGATGCATCATTCCCTTTATGAATTGGGAATATGTAATCAGTAGTCCAGGGTTCTGAGTATTTTCAATAAGAGAGGCAATTATTAATTTTTTTTAGTAAACACGGTAACAAAGAGGTTTTACCATATTTTAGCATACTGTTAGAGATGTTATCCAACCCTGCTGCTTTATTAACCTTTAAAGATGACAAGGCAGTAGATATTTCAGAGATCCTACTATCAAGTTTATTAAAGCACTTTCTCTTTTCAAGAATGTTTAGCTTTTCCTCTAAAAATTGCAGTCGCTCTTTAAACTCATCTGTTGGTTCGGTCAAATTTTCTAAATGATTCAACCAATCAAATGGTGCATATTTATAGGGGTCTAAATACAGCACAAACAACTATATATAAATAAGTCTAAATTGAAAACAATGTTCAAACCTATGTATATATATAAATAAGTCTAAATTTTAAACAACGTTCAAACCTATGATTGCGTTGGATAAAAACCGCAATTTTTATACGTGTGCATGCAAAACAAATTTCTCGGTTGAGGGGTCTAAATACAGCACAAACAACATTTTCCAAAAGGCCAAAAAAGTGAAAAAGTATATTTTAACAAAACGCATTTGACTAACATATATATTACTTGTACTACATCTATATTGATCTGAAATAAAGAGTATTATCTTATCTTAAATAATGCAAGGTGAATTAAAAAAATTAAAAGGTTATACAAATTTCGATTCATTGCTAGCACAATTCAACAATATGAAATAAGGATATCTGACAAAGCGACAACTCTCTACCAGAGACGAAAGAACACGGACGTAAACATCTATACTGGACTTCAACAAAGCGACAACTATCCACCAGAGACAAAAGAACGCAGATGTTAACATCTATACTGGACTTCAACAAAGCGACAACTATCCACCAGTGACCACAGAACGAGGATGTCTTTACTGGACTTCTACAAAGCGACAACTTACCACCAGAGACTAAAGAACGAGGATGTCTGTACTGGACTTCTACAAAGCGACAACTATCCACCAGAGACTAAAGAACGAGGATGTCTATACTGGACTTTTACAAAGAGACAACTATCCACCAGAGACCAAAGAACGAGGATGTAAACATCTATACTGGACATCAACAAAGCGACAACTATCCACCAGAGACTAAAGAACGAGGATGTCTATACTGGACTCCAACAGAGAGACAACTATCCACCAGAGACCAAAGAACGAGGATGTAAACATCTATATTGAACTTCAACAAAGCGACAACTATCCACCAGAGACTAAAGAACGAGGATGTCTATACTGGACTCCAACAGAGAGACAACTATCCACCAGAGACCAAAGAACGAGGATGTAAACACCTATACTGGACATCAACAAAGAGACAACTATCCACCAGAGACTAAAGAACGAGGATGTCTATACTGGACTTCAACAAAGAGACAACTATCCACCAGAGACTAAAGAACGATGATGTCTATACTGGACTTCTACAAAGCGACAACTATCCACCAGTGACTAAAAAACGAGGATGTCTATACTGGAATTTAACAAAGAGACAACTATCCACCAGCGACTAAAGAACGAGGATGTAAACACCTATACTGAACTTCAACAAAGAGACAACTATCCACCAGAGACCGAAGAATGAAGATGTCTATACTGGACTTCAACAAAGAGACAACTATCCACCAGAGACCAAAGAAGGAGGATGTCTATACTGGACTTCAACAAAGAGACAACTATCCACCAGAGACTAAATAACGAAGATGTGAACTTCTATACTGGACTGCAAAAACGAGACAACTATTCACCAGAGACAAAAGAACGAGGATGTCTATGATGGACTTCAACAAAGCGACAACTATCCACCAGAGACAAAAGAACGAGGATGTAAACATCTATACTGGACTTCAACAAAGCGACAACTATCCACCAGAGACTAAAGAACGAGGATGTTAACATCTATACTGGACTTCTACAAAGAGAGAACTATCCACCAGAGACAACAAGAGGATGTCTATACTGGACTTCTACAAAGAGACAACTATCCACCAGAGACAAAATAACGCGGATGTAAACATCTATACTGGACTTCAACAAAGAGACACATATCCACCAGTGACTAAAGAACGAGGATGTCTATACTGGACTTCAACAAAGAGACAACTCTCCACCAGTGACTAAAGAACAAGGATGTCTATACTGGACTTCAACAAAGAGACAACTATCCACCAGAGACCGAAGAATGAAGATGTGAACATCTATACTGGACTCCAACAAAGAGACAACTATCCACCAGAGACTGATGAATGAAGATGAAAACAACTAGTGGACTGAGCGATATTCAACAATGAAAAAACCTATACCGTATAGAAAGCTATTAAATGCCCACGATAGGACAAAGTTTAGAACAAAAAAATAAAAACAATTAAGGTAGACGGCAACCTACCACAGGTCCTAACTTGCGATAAGTATATATACATAATGTGATGGGGTAAAACGATAAGTATATATACATAATGTGACGGGGTAAAACGATAAGTATATATACATAATGTGACGGGGTAAAACGATAAGTATATATACATAATGTGACGGGGTAAAACGATAAGTATATATACAAAATTTGAATACAAAGCTCAATAGATTAATTAAATTTGTAAAATGTAAACTTTGTAACAGTTTTAAAACATTTTGGGGGGTCAAAAGATCTGATACCTTATCACAAGGTAATAGTAAATTAGAAAATTATTTCAACCTCAAGACTGACTTCGTAAAGGAGGCTTATTTATCAATTAAAGATTTTAATATAAGAAGAGCTATATGTAAATTGAGAATAAGTGCACATGATCTTAAAATTGAGAAAGATAGGTATAGTAAAAAATACATAGAGAGAAGTCAGCGTCTATGTCATCACTGCCTATCACATGGATCAAATTCTATTGAAGATGAGACCCATTTCACAGTAAGTTGTCCTTTATATAACGAACAGAGAAAATTATTATGGGATAAAGTAAACAGTTTTTGTAATAATTTTAAAGAATTACCCAAGGATAAAAAATATTTCTGGCTGTTCACAAATGAGCATTTACCAACTCTTATGTGCCTAGGCAATTATATAATTAAGTGTTTAGAAATAAGATCCAGGTGGATACAAAATATATAAAATTATTATGCAATTATTGTTAATGTTATGTAAGACACATGATGTGTTAGGCTCTGATCCTGTCCAATATATGATAGTATTATATTAGGATATAGTTTTTCTTTTTTCCAATCATATTGTGCTTAATATTGTTGTAAATGATGCCCTTTATGGGTTCTTGATTAGATTAATAAAATTCTTATCTTATCTTATCTTATCTTATACATAATGTGACGGGGTAAAACGATAAGTATATATACATAATGTGACGGGGTAAAACATGTGTGTGAGTTCTGAACCCTCCTCCTTAACAGGAACAGTTGCGTAATAGCACAAATAACAACAAACTAAAAAAAAGTTGGGAAAAAGTTGACTCATCATATCGACCCTAAGCTCACAAAAACTCTAACAAAGTAAAACAATACACAAGAGTACTCATAGTTACTGAAGGCTAGTTCATTAGTACTCCCAGTTACTGAAAGCTACTTAAAAATCAATTCCAACTAATAAAAAGAAAACATTTTCACCACGACTATAACATAATTTATAATATGACTTATATTTTGTAAACAAAGCCATTTTCTAATTCCAATAAAACACGGAGAGCACGCAATTAAATGTGCAACGTCAGTTGTATTTTGAACGACAATGGAGATATAGAAATGAACGTTTTTGTGAAAATCTCGTTATGAATTTCATTAAAATCTTTTAAATAGTTAGTTTATTTGTCAAATCGTTAAACGGTTATTTTTCCATGTCATCCAATGGATTTAGTGTAATAGACGTCATAATCAGTCTGATAAAAAGCATTGCCTTGTATAATGTCAAATTACATGCATCGACAGTGTGTAAGACCAAATGTGTATAGCCTTAGATATCTAGCATTTTCAAATATATCAAAAAAATCAATATAAGTATCGATGAAGACAATATTCAAAGATCTCACTACCTTGTTAAATTGATAACATTTCAGAAAGCTCGTTGCAACCTGCACGAAATCATACTTTTTCTTTTAAATGAACTTATAAAATACAAGAAGCTCTGAATTTATCAGATCAAACACGTAGGTACAACATGAATCGCGGAAAAATAATACTTATAAAAATACGTGGAGCCCTGTATAAATTGGAGCTTTTGCTTCGTTACAACATGGAAACTGTAGCTTGTATGCATTGGAGCGGGCGTCTCGTAACACCATGGACGGAAATAGGACTCATGGCAAATTAAAATTAAGATTAAAAGATTACGTTATCCTACCTTTACTGGGTGCAAGATTCCATTTGCAGCCACATTTAGATTTTCTTCCTCGTCATTCAAAGTTCTCATCAAATGTGCTATGTATGTTGTGGCTAACACTAAAACATCTAACTTGGATAACTTAGTGTCCGGGGGTACGGCAGGGAGACTCCTCTGTAGTTCTAAAAACGCCCCTCTTAATGTTTTGACCCTAGTCCTTTCACGTTCCGCATTGTCTCCCACATTTTGCATTAAATCCCGTCTGTAATTTATCCTATCGGGTCCATGTAACTGATGCTGGTATTGAGGATAGTTGAATTCATACATTATAGTCTGGACCCAATGTAAACTACACAATGTATAATGTTCCAGGGTTTGGTCTCGCTACACACGTTAGTATGCGAGACAGATCAAACCTTACAGGGTTTGGTCTCGCTACACACGTTAGTACGCTCGACAGATCAAACCTTATAGTTTGTAGCTTCAGATTTTTAACTTTTACGTTAATATGCTGGACACAATTCAAACTGCTGGACACAATTCAAACTGTTCAATTTTGAATTACAGTTACAGCTTTTTTGTCTTGCTGTAGTAAGTTATAAAGGCACAATTGAGTCTTTGATATAAAGTTCCTGGTTTTGACTTTGTTGCACACGTTAGTAAGTAAGACACATTTCAAACTGTTTTATATACGTGTCTAAGTGATGATACACGTATGAAAGTTAGCTAGACACAATTCTTTCTAAAAATATAAAGTTCCTGGTTTTGACTTTGTTGCACAAGTAAGTAAGTAAGACACATTTCAAACTGTTTTATATACGCGTCTTAGTGATGATACACATGAGTAAGTTAGATAGACATATATATATATATAGTTCCAGGTTTTGGTCTGATCGTACACGCGACATCCATCCATCACTACCACATATACAATAAAACAATAAAACAATGTAAACATAAACAATATTATCTATCTTTTATTTTGTAGGAAAGTTGTAATTATCCGTACCTTCAAAAACTACAGTGTTTATACGTAGGTTCAAGATTTGTTTTCATTTAATTTATTTTAGTGCGATGAATTTTTAATGTTTTCTTTTTATTAATCTGTATAATTTGTTATATTTATATAGACAACAGTTTCATTTGATTCAACGGATAGTTCGACGTTGATACTTTCCAAGTTTCGCGATATAAAGAGATAGATATGGCATATTTATTTATATATTAGGGCTAATGATAAGGCACTGAATCAATTTGTTCAATAGAAATGAAATGTTTAAAATATTTTTATTTTCAATTTGTTTTAATTTATCTACAACTTCCTTGGAAATAAATATAGACGGACCTCGTCCCTTCGTGAAACTCACTGTGAAATTATTATATGAATATAATAAAATAGAATTCCATGTCAAATCGATGTATATATTTTACACTCTATATATTAATATTATAATTTTTCTTAGTATTACACACTCTCTAGATATAATACACTCTATTTTATACATCAAATGAATGTATCTGCACCGATAATTGAAAAAAATACTGTAAAAAAAGTTGTTTTTTTTTGTTTGTTTGTTTTTTTTTTTTTTTTATCGTGAAAAACACCATGCATTGTTTAATGAGTTATATCCTCTTGATGTTTATAATATTTTTGAAAGTCTTTTCTTTCAACACTTGCACATAGTAAGGTTACTAACAATATACTTTATTTTGAAAATCAACTTCCCCTAGAACGTCCGATATCTAAACAATCAAATGCCTTATTCATCATTGAACAGTTTCATTATTTCACAGTATTTATTTTTGCCAGGAGTTTGACTATTTGTGCGATTTGACACATACAGTGGAATACCCTGTGACCGGTGATATAGTAATGAATATTCAGGCTAATGTTATTTTTATATTTATTTGAAGCATAGACGTATAAACCCATTTATACATCTATGTTTGAAGTATGATCAGAATATTTTAATGTTAATAATAATAATAATAATAATAATAATAATAATAGTAATAAAAATGACTGTATTTAAAGAGAGTGGCTCAATTATCTTTCACTAATCTACCATGAGGCCCTCACAAAAAACAAACAGAACAAGTATTACAGATATTACAATTTTTGAACATATAATTAAACTTTCATGCTAAATGAGTGTCTGTAGAACAAGACTGAAAACAAAATTATAAATTATACACAAACATTAAAAAGACATGATAGAGTTAAAGAGTTGTTACATATCAGTTATAGTTAAAAACATCTACACATTTTCTTTTAAAAGTATTTTGACTGAGTTTATTGACAGGATGCATCGTTCTAGTTTCGATGTCAGCTGATATAACTGTGACATTTGAGAAATGTCAGAAAAGTTTATTTTCTGTCATTATCATGCAGCCTGTTATATTTAGTACCCAATAAATATTGTATTTATGTATGTTGACTCGGGTGTCCCGCTAGTCCTTATCCAGATATAACTTTCTCACTACATGTAAATATATATATATATCAAAGATCTGAACTTAGATGTGTAAAGGTGTAGGTTTATTTTCTCACGGGAATATACTGTCAATCATCCGTTAGTTGTAATTATTTGTTAATACACGCGTTAATTGCAGACAAAGTAGTTTTTACGAGATATTTATTACAACCTAGTTATAAATGATTATTAGAAGTGATTATTAAGACCTTTTGACAAGTGATATTTTTGTTCCGGAAAGTTGTTTTGATTTTATTTTTAAATTGATTGCAAAGAAGACAAACATATCAGTTATTCCCGTGAAATTTTTTGAAATCTAGCTGTACATTGATATTTATTATTATTAATTTTCAATATATATATATATATATTTTTTTATCCCGTCTCTCATTATTCTTTTAAGAATGACATTAATATTTTACATTGTTTTATGTATTCGTGTATTATGTTATGTATTGTAATATTAATGGTGAGACGTAAATAAACTATTTGTATTGTACGGAGAGTTTAAAGTCAGGGAAAACAAATCGATTAAGTTCTGGTGCGATTTCATGCTGATTTGACACTTTTTTTGTAGACTTTCCCTTACCACTGAATCTTTAGTATTCCATCCACAACACAAGAATGGAATAGGCTTGATTTAAAAACGCAACATCGACTCTAAATCTTAATTTAAGAAAGAATTAAAAAATGATAGTGTCCAGAGTAGAATTGCAACGTATTATCTGTACGGTCCGAGGAAACTGAATATTATTTTAACTCGAATGCGATGTTCCGCTTCATTTCGAAACTATGTCCTTCAAAGATAACATTATACTGGATCCTTCCTGTCAGTGTGGTTCTGATATTGATGATGTTTATCTTCTTTTTTTCGTTTTCCCAATATAAACAACATGTAGAGAAAATTTACTCAACAATCATAATTGTCTTACCGAAAATTTTGTTTTATATACTAAACTGTTAACTTGCGGAGACTCTGAACTTTCAAATGAACAAAATCACCTAATTTTCAAACATGATCAATATTTTATTAAAAAGTCAGACAGATTTCTAGTGCCTACATAAAGTGTTATTGATACTGACAAGGGACGAATGTCGTCAACAAAACCTTAGTCACCATCACAGAAAAATAGGATTTGTTTCTTTTTCTCTTCTTCTTTTTATTTATAGTTCGTGTAATAAATATCTAATGAATTTGTTCGTTCTATGTACATGCTCATAATATTATCATTGTATATATATATTATACTTATAGAAAATAATGGTATAATTGTACCCTTTGATAAAACTAATTTGTACATATAAATGATTTATTCATTAAATTTGAAGAATTGTCTTAGCCATGTGATATGACTTTTGTTATCAACTGCTTCCGGTATATATCAACTGCTTCCGGTTTATACAAACTGCTTCCGGTTAATACCGCATATGCCTTCAAGTTTCTTTAACGTTATCGCAAAGCATTTCGACGTCATTCTGCAAACTCCGGAAAATAAACCTCAGTGGTACATTTTTAGTGAAAAACATAACTAAGTAGTGTAAAAAACGAATAGTTGGAAACAGGAAAATATGTTATTAAAAAATGCAAAACAAATAATAGATTAAATGAATTTATAAAGTTTTAAAAAGTTTTCTTTTCTGTATGGCTTCTGCTGAAGCGTATGATAAAAAGAACATAACATGTCATTTTTCATATCAGACCCCTTATCAGCCCATGGTCAAAATCATCCCTCGAGCATGTCGGCTCTCGTGCTGATATAATGACCTAGGGCTGATAAGGGGTCTGATATGAAAAATGCCATATTATAATCTACTTCTATTGTAATATGGAGAAGATTTCATAAGTATGATTTCATCCATTTTGCTAAGATTTAGCAAATACAATATTTTTAAACTAATTTGATACTTTCCGCCCTTTATAAACCCTGTCAAAATTTTCACAGCATATCAAACAATATACGTGAACTATTTGCCACTAAACAATATGCGAACAGTTATTTATGAAATAAATTGTCTTTGCCACTAAACACTTTGCTAATTCTAATGTTAACCATAATTTGACTAATTAGTTTTCGTATTCACAAAGTATTTTTTTTTAATTTTCATTTCTTCTTTTTCTGTCCATTATTTCATTTATTTAATTTCAGATTTGATCTATTATATATACGGAGTTGAATTTCAGGATCAATAATGTCTCGACACTTGTACAACATAAATCATTCACACATAAAACATGATATACATTAAAACTAACAATAAAACATCATTAGCTTAAACAACTCAACATTACAAGTGCCATTCTATTAAGAAATATAAGAGACTATTAAAATAATTATTGTATAATTTACATCATATTTTAAAAACTATTGGGATATATCTAACATTCAATTACATTATCAGCTATAAAACTATTAGGATATAGCTAACATTCAATTACATCAGGATATATCTAAGATTCAATTACATCAGGATATATCTAATATTCAATTATATAAATATTAAATTTCCTCTTCTACATTAATATCAAACCAGGTTTTAACAACTAACTTAAACACTCCTTCAATTTTGTTGAAAAAGGCAAACTTTTCGTTGTCAAACAATGGTATAGAAGTGATCATTTACCGCTTTGTTACCCACAATGCTGTTACTAATGACGATACACGTTCCCTGCAATAACACGTGTCATTTCACGCGTTCAAGCTCATATTTGATGACCTTAAATAACTGTACTGAATTTGGTAACCTTAATTCGGTTTGTTGAAAAAAATGCATAGTTTTTACTAATGAAACTTTAAGTGGTTGCATATATTTTTTTCATGAATATTCATTTACAGAAATTGTCACCATTTCAGTTCCATAATTGAAGATTCTCTATTTCCTTTTGTTAACACTTCCCATTCATGAATGCGTACATTACTTTCCAAGTTTACACAGAATTTTCTTTTTTCTTTTCGCGATGTTATCTTTGTCGCAAAAGATCTAGGCTAGCAAAATATTTGGGGGTCATGTTTTTCACAATTCCGTACTTTTGTTGCATCCTGAATGTCTTTTTGTATGTTTTAATTTAGCAATCGTATTTCTCTTTTTTTCTTTTTCAATTAACGATGATATTATACTCTTTCTTTTGACGATTTGTAACTTATAGACAGACGACGTTCCTTGAGTAAAACAAAATATACTCTAAAACGATGATCCCGATAAAATATACTCTGAAACGATGATCCCGATAAAATATACTCTAAAACGATGATCCCGATAAAATATACTCTAAAACGATGATCCCGATAAAATATACTCTAAACGATGATCCCGATAAAATGTACTCTAAAACGATGATCCCGATATTTTTTTTTATCTCATTTGATCAACATTTGATTTTTAACTTAAAATTCTGTAAGTTATACGTTGGTCATATTATAACTTATATTTCATTCTTTTATTCGAATTAAACTGGAAATAAATAATTATAATATAAATTTCAAAACGCAAGCATGACATCAGTTACGATTTGCGGACGTTGTGACAAAACGCTTATAATTACTTTTGATACGATCTAAAAATTATAAACAAATAAAAAAATAAAAAAATAAATAATCTTTATTTCAAGAGGATAATCACATTAGTTAAAACTAATTTTCCTGGGAGTCCTTAGAATAATAATAATAACATATAGATAAAGTACATACAATACAATAATGATATATACACAATATACAATTTTATGTAGATATTAATGAAACAGCATATTAATCTGCATTCTTCATGAAAAAATTAAAACATTTTGTTTTTAAAGATACAAGTGTATTACTCATCTTTATTTCATTTGGTTAACTGATCCATATTTGAAAACCAGAATATATAAAACTATTTAGTTTAGAATAGAAAATCTTGATTACTTTGAACACCGATGTTTATTTTCTGTTATCTAACCATGCTTATTGACATACAGCCGGTCAAAACCTCAATCTGAGGTAAGAGGTTTAGTAACAGTAAGGCGAGAGGTTAAGCGCATGTAAGGTAAGAGTTTCGGCAACAGTAGGTATTTGTCTACAATGCATGTGAACATGTATATCTAAGTGTTGCTCGGCCAATACTTTTCAAACTTAAAGAATTTATAATAAGAGTTTTATTTTCTATTTAGAAATTGTTTTATCTAAACATAACATCATACATATTTATTATAAGGTTAAATCCTAACTATCCTACTGCCTGTCGCTACTTTTATTTTGGCATTGCACAAGTCATGTCTTCTTCACTTCTGTACTCGTACTATGATACATTGTAACAATTTTTTTCCTAGGTTAAAATTGTCTTTTTGACATTGAAACATCTTTTTTATTTATATTGTGTCATAAATCAAAATTATTCGTTCAGTGTATATTTACTTGTTTTTGTGCATTGTCTTTTTGATCGAGTTAAGCCATTTCAATTGATATTTTATTGTGTGTTTTTTATGTTGTAATGTTATACCACTGTTTCAGGTTAGGGCGAAGGTTGGCGCCTGTTAAAACGTTTAAACCCGCTGCATTTTTATGAACCTGTCCTAAGTCAGGAGCCTGTTGTTCAGTGGTTGTCGTTTGTTGGTGCGGTTCATAAGTGTTTCTCGTAATTGTTTTTTTTTTATTTAGATTAGACCGTTGGTTTTCCTGTTTGAATTGTTTTACACTAGTCTTTTGGGGGCCCTTTATAGCTTGCTGTTCGGAGTGAGCCAAGGCTCCGTGTTGAAGGCCGTACTTTGACCTATAATTGTTTACTTTTTACACATTGTGACTTGGATGGAGAGTTGTCTCATTGGCACTCATACCACATCTTCTTATTTATACTTAAACAAATGAACGTATTTCCAACTATTCTTAAGATGTTCCACGATGTTAATTCTATGTTCAACTGTTTGCTTTGTTGTTTTTGATACGTTACTGTCTCGTTGACAGTTGTACATCATTTCGTTACGATACGTTACTGTCTCGTTGACAGTTGTACATCATTTCATTACGATACGTTACTGTCTCGTTGACAGTTGTACATCGTTTCATTACGATACGTTACTGTCTCGTTGACAGTTGTACATCGTTTCATTACGATACGTTACTGTCTCGTTGACAGTTGTACATCGTTTCATTACGATACGTTACTGTCTCGTTGACAGTTGTACATCGTTTCATTACGATACGTTACTGTCTCGTTGACAGTTGTACATCGTTTCATTACGATACGTTACTGTCTCGTTGACAGTTGTACATCGTTTCATTACGATACGTTACTGTCTCGTTGACAGTTGTACATCGTTTCATTACGATACGTTACTGTCTCGTTGACAGTTGTACATCGTTTCATTACGATACGTTACTGTCTCGTTGACAGTTGTACATCGTTTCATTACGATACGTTACTGTCTCGTTGACAGTTGTACATCATTTCATTACGATACGTTACTGTCTCGTTGACAGTTGTACATCGTTTCATTACGATACGCTACTGTCCCGTTGACAGTTGTACATCGTTTCATTACGATACGTTACTGTCTCGTTGACAGCTGTACATCGTTTCATTACGATACGTTACTGTCTCGTTGACAGCTGTACATCATTTCATTACGACGAAAGAAATACTCAGAGCACATGATTTAAAAATGATTTGTTACAACGATACTATATAACATCAATTTTCTCACAATATTGTTTTTACATTATATAACATGTATTTCATAGACGTATCACTAAATAGTCGAAACATATCTGTGAAAAATAATACCAGTTTACACACGGTTGTATTGAAGTATTAAAGTAATGGACATATTGAAGTATAAAAAGTAACAGGTGTATTGAAGTTGAAATATTAAGGTAACGGGCGTATTTAAGTAATAAAGTAACGGGTGTATTGAAGTATCAAAAAAATTCAGAAAAATATAGACACAAACAATTAAAAATAAAAAAAAACAACATAAGCGATAATCATTATTAACGTTTTAGTACTATATAAGAAACATTTCATTATTTGTAATAAAACGATTAAAATATAGAGAAAATCAAATCCATGAGTCAACTTCAATAAGATTGATGTTTACAGAATTATTATAAGATGTATACATCCTAGTTAACAAGACTGGCGGCGTGTTTGTCCGCCTGTGTCACATGACCTTGGTTATTCAGCAGTCTTGTGTTGCCCGGTGGTCTGCGGATAAACCACAGTGGACATTAACCCGCCAATTTCCTTGTTACTAGTCGTCTGTTTGAGTGACAAATATAATGAATCGCCATGTTACCTTTTTTGTCAATCGTTTTCATTCATCACTATAATTACTTTGATCTGATTCAAATATATATGTCACAAAACTAATTGAAATATAGACTGATAGATCTTTCCTGTTATAGTTAAACTTGTGGTTATTATAATCCCTAAAGATCGTTAGACTTATTGAAATATTCTTGAGGACGATCCAAGATATATATGCATAGACTTTTACATGCTCCTCTCTAAACATTGCATAGTTTATGGGCCCCGGCACCGCCCCTTATCAAAAATTAAATACAGGATCTACATTTGGGCTGTGCTACTATTTATTATCTTAAATAAAGCTTTATTTCCACTATTTTTTTTTATTTTTTTTATTTTTGCCTTTTATCTTGTTTTTAATACCAATTTTTAGCGTTTTTGCATATTGTCTGAAAAGCTATAAAAGATATATAGAAACTTTAAAAAAACAAAATTGACCAGCAAGACATGATCTACAAATAGGTCAAAACAATTAAAATTGTCAGTTGACTCTTTCTACGGGTTATTGCCCTTTAAAATGACGATGTGCACGCTTTTTTGCGTTGTAGTCAAAAGCAATAACAAAGAGTGAAAGTGTAAACAGTTAAGGTAGATCAACTGTATACCGCCATCTTGGGTTGTAAAATAGCAGTACACAATCGGCCCAGTTCATTGCTTAAATCTGCAAATTATGAGATAGATTGGCAATTAATTTGTAAGACTTTATTTGAATAAAGAAAAAAAAACAAGAGATTTATTGATAGATTTACATTGGTTTAACAAATACCATATATTAGATTTTGTTCAAATAAAGTTTCGAGTTTAGCCCTTTAAAGCAAGATAACTCTTATAGTAAAAATTCTATAAAGGAATGTTTAAGAAATTTTCTGTAGCAAGAACACAAGATCAGTAAAACCATTTTTTCGTTTTATTTTCTTGTAGCATATTATAAAACCTATCTTCTCACATTCTATTTCATAAATTTTATTTTGTTCACAAGTGTGTTTTCATGAATAATCTATGCAAAATTGAACATTTTGCACGACTTGTAACTTGAAAAAAAGCAAGGTGACCCATATTTTGTATTATATGTTTGTAAAAAAGCATCCTTAAATCTACATTTTGGCAAATTATAAGAAAATTCTACCTGAGGAAATAAATACCGATGATCCTCCTTAAAATGATCAGCACACAGGTCAAGAAAGCCAAAATTATCAGTTGATTTCTTATAGGGGGTGAATGATGATTTGTTTTCCATGTTTGTGTTTTTGGCATTGACATACATACAGAATGTGGCGGGGTTAAACATGTTAGCGGGATCCGAACCCTCCCCCTAACCTTGGACAGTGGTGTAACAGTACAACATAAGAACGAACTATAAAAATCTGTTGAAAGAGGCTCAACTCATCAAATGAATACAAATACAAATAATACAAATACAAGTGGACGTGGCGGGTACTTATACATCCAAACAACAAAAAGACACCAAGTAAAGGTCTGAGAGTACTCGCAGTTACTGACAGCTAGTTCAAAGCCACTAATAACAAATAAAAAAAATCATGCATCTAAGACTAAATTATCAATCCGTACACATCAAACATCCATTGGATTTAGTGTAAAGACGTCATAAACAGTCAGAGAAAAACATGACCTTGTGCAATGCCAAGATACAGGTATCAACAGATTGTAGATCCATGAACTTTGTTTTACATCCTATGACATGTCTCAGACACGTCCTACGACCATCCTAAATAATGTCATAAGACATATCTTAGGACATATCCTAGGATATTTTTATTCTATTCACCTATGAAATTTTAACGTCAATTTTGAATTTTTAAGTTGCTTTTTATTGGTCAATCATTCTTTCTATGTTATAGATTTATATGATTGACATATATCTTATTTAGTTATGTAAAAGCAATAAATGGATTGACTATCAAAATCTTAACTTGACTTACAGGATTATTTTAGTGGACAATAGAAACACGTAAGTATCATTTTCCTACGGCAAATTACATACATTTTTATTCAATCCATTTACATTCTAC
Source organism: Mytilus californianus (assembly GCF_021869535.1). NCBI lineage: Eukaryota > Metazoa > Mollusca > Bivalvia > Mytilida > Mytilidae > Mytilus > Mytilus californianus. Next base: position 141,791,258 of record NW_026262581.1, on the reverse strand, counting down.
TATACAAAGTTTCAATGACTGTTCCTATGTCATTACATTCTACAATACAAAGTTTCAATGACTGTTCCTATGTCTTTACATTCTACTATACAAAGTTTCAATGACTGTTCCTATGTCTTTACATTCTACTATACAAAGTTTCAATGACTGTTACTATGTTTTTACATTCTACTATACAAAGTTTCAATGACTGTTACTATGTTTTTACATTCTACTATACAAAGTTTCAATGACTGTTCCTGTGTCTTTACATTCTACTATACAAAGTTTCAATGACTGTTACTATGTCTTTACATTCTACTATACAAAGTTTCAATGACTGTTACTATGTCTTTACATTCTACTATACAAAGTTTCAATGACTGTTCCTGTGTCTTTACATTCTACTATACAAAGTTTCAATGACTGTTCCTATGTCTTTACATTCTACTATACAAAGTTTCAATGACTGTTCCTATGTCTTTACATTCTACTATACAAAGTTTCAATGACTGTTACTATGTCTTTACATTCTACTTTACAAAGTTTCAATGACTGTTCCTGTGTCTTTACATTCTACTATACAAAGTTTCAATGACTGTTACTATGTCTTTACATTCTACTATACAAAGTTTCAATGACTGTTACTATGTCTTTACATTCTACTTTACAAAGTTTCAATGACAGTTACTATGTCTTTTCATTCTACTATACAATTTTTAAAAGAGAGGCGAAAGATAGATGGCATTCAAACTCACAAGTAAAAGAGGGTGGTAAAGGGTTATTTTCGTGCAACGTGCTTTGCCATTTTATTTCAGCCGTGAAAAAGGTTCGTTTTTCACCGTGTTTCGTGAAATCGGTAAAAAAATCAACGTGCAAGAAATTTTTAATTGTTTGTTCATCGTGAAATGGCAATTTTATTTCGCGTTCTTCCTTGCAGACACCCCTTCCTTTACGCCCCTCGTAAAAAATAAACCGACAATGGCTAAAAAAGCAAAAGACCAACAGACAAACAATAGTACACAAAACACAACACAGAAAACTTAAGACTGAGCTACACGAACCCCATCAAAAATTTGGGGTGATCTCAGGTGCTCCGGAAGGGTAAGCAGATCTTTAAGTGACTGTTCCTATGTATAAAACGAGAAAAAGCTGACAAGAAATCATAAGATTCTTTTTTTAATTCGGTAATGAACATAGTTGATATACGTATTCAACATTTTAAAGATCATTTTACTCCTAACAACAACCATAATAGCCCAATTTCCCGTATCAAACATAAGCTAAAAGAACTCGCCAAGGAATAAATTTTTGTCCTGGCTGATAAGGCTGCTAACAATATCATTATTGTTTGACGTAAATTTTACATTGATGTTCTACAAAAGGAAATCACGAATTAACCAACATTTCAACTGACTCCATTTTCGGAAAATGACATCTGTAACAAACATAAACTTTTAGCAACCTCTTTACAAGCAGAACCAAATACAATGAAAGTTCCAACTATGTACTGGCTTCCGAAGCTGCACAAAACACCTTACAAATATAGATTATATCGTCTTCAAGCCATTGTTCCACTACTAAACTATCTATTCTACTTACAAGTACACTTGGTACAATCAAAACCCTGGTAATAAATTGTTCAAATAAGGCCTTTGAAAATAGTGGAATTAATTACTTTTGGAGTGTCAAAAATTCGTTGGAAGTACTTGATAAATTACATGCTTATATTGGTGATTTCGAATCTGTTCAAAGTTTTGATTTTTCTACCCTTTATACCACGTTGCCTCATAATCTTATTAAGAAAAAAATCACACACCTGATTAAATGGGTATTTAAAAAGTCGGAATGCGAATATATTTATGTTCAAACTCTTTTAGGTCATTTTTTAGTAACAAAAAACAAAAGAACTATGTCAATTGGACCTGCTTTGATACTATAACTGCCCTTGAATTTTTACTAGATAACATTTTTGTTTAAGACTGTTTCCATGTATATACAGTATACTATACAAAGTTTGTAAATTAAGACTGTTTCCATGTCTTGACAGTATACTATACAAAGTTTGTAAATTAAGACTGTTTCCATGTCTTGACAGTATAGTATACAAAGTTTGTAAATTAAGACTGTTTCCATGTCTTGACAGTATAGTATACAAAATTTGTAAATTAAGAATGTTTCCATGTCTTTACAGTATACTATACAAAGTTTGTAAATTAAGACTGTTTCCATGTCTTGACAGTATACTATACAAAGTTTGTAAATTAAGACTGTTTCCATGTATTTACATTCTAATATACAAATTTTCAATAAATCTTCCGATGTGTTTGACGAGTGTTCCTATATCTTTACATTATACTATACAAAGTAATGACTGCTCCTATAAAAATAAGAAGATGTGGCATGATTGCCAATGAAACAACTCTCAACAAGAGACCAAATGACACCGAAATTAACAACTATAGGTCACCAATGAGCATAACCCATACCGCATAGTCAGCTATAAAAGGCCCCGAAATGACAAATGTAAAACAATTCAAACGAGAAAACTAACGGCCTAATTTATGTTCAAAATAATGAACGAAAAACAAATATGTTACACAGCAACAAACGATAACCACTGAATTAAAGGTTCCTGACTTGGGACAGGCACATGCAGAATGTGGTGGGGTTAAAGCAGTTTGAAGGCGTCAACCCTCTCCCTAACCTGGGACAGTGGTATTACAGTACAACATAAGAAACAAACTATAAAAATCAGTTGAAAAAGGCTTAACTCATCAGATGGATACAAATAGAAATACATCTAACAAAAACACAGTGGACGTGGCAGAGTACTTATAGATCCCCACAACAATAAGACACTAAGTACAGATCTGAGAGTACTCACAGTTACTGACAGCTGGTTCAAAGCCAATAACAACTAATTAAAACAATCATGCATCTAAGACTAAAATATCAATCAGTACACATCCAACATCCAATAGACTATTTTCATATTACCGACTTTTGACTCCGGATTATATAATTTGTCGACTGGTTACCTTGGACATCATGGTACTCGGTCAAGTAAGAGCAACCAAAATAAGTAAAATCAAACATAAATTATAATCGGTGTAATTTGAGGGGAAAGGTTACTGTTTTCCGATGATTTTGTAGTGAAAAAAAATATTAACCAGGTAATTTTCCCCCAAAATTGTACCGATTGAAAGCTTGGTTTTACTTCTTTAGCATGCTCTTACTTGACTTGGTACCATGATGTCCAAGGTAACCAGTCGACAAATTATAAAGTCCGGAGTCAAAAGTCGGTAATATGAAAATAGTCTATTGATTTAGTGTAAATACGTCATTAACAGACAGAGAAAAACCTGACCTTGTGCCATGCCAAGATACAGGTATCGATAGATTGTAGAGCCACGAATGTGCATATGTATATAAAAATAATATTTAGTTTGATTTTCTGATAACAAAATCAATATTGATACCAATAAAAACGATATTCAAAGATCTAATTATAGTGTTGAATTGATAACCTTTTAGAATAAGTTTATTTAAAGGATCGATAAGTTTACCCGGGTCGTTTCTAAATTTCCGGGCTCCGTAAAAATTAGGATGTGCTATCCCGTTTGAAATAAGTTTTCTACAGGTACAAACAAACTCCAAAACCAAATCTTTATATCTATGGAAGAATTTAGTATGTCTTGTCTGTCTGTCTGTCTGTTAACAGTGTTCCTTTAGATTTATATCTATGGAAGAATTAAGTATGTCTTGTCTGTCTGTCTGTTAACAGTGTTCCTTTAGATTTATATCTATGGAAGAATTTAGTATGTCTTGTCTGTCTGTCTGTCTGTTTACAGTGTTCCTTTAGATTTATATCTATGGAAGAATTTAGTATGTCTTGCCTTCGTGTCTGTCTGTTAACATTGTTCCTTTAGATTTATATCTATGGAGGAATTTAGTATGTCTTGCCTTCTTGTCTGTCTGTTAACAGTGTTCCTTTAGATTTATATCTATGGAAGAATTTAGTATGTCTTGCCTTCTTGTCTGTCTGTTAACAGTGTTCCTTTAGATTTATATCTATGGAAGAATTTAGTATGTCTTGCCTTCTTGTCTGTCTGTTAACAGTGTTCCTTTAGATTTATATCTATGGAAGAATTTAGTATGTCTTGCCTTCTTGTCTGTCTGTTAACAGTGTTCCTTTAGATTTATATCTATGGAGGAATTTAGTATGTCTTGCCTTCTTGTCTGTCTGTTAACAGTGTTCCTTTAGATTTATATCTATGGAAGAATTTAGTATGTCTTGCCATCTTGTCTGTCTGTTAACAGTGTTCCTTTAGATTTATATCTATGGAAGAATTTAGTATGTCTTGCCTTCTTGTCTGTCTGTTAACAGTGTTCCTTTAGATTTATATCTATGGAAGAATTTAGAATGTCTTGCCTTCTTGTCTGTTAACAGTGTTCCTTTAGATTTATATCTATGGAAGAATTTAGTATGTCTTGCCTTCTTGTCTGTCTGTTAACAGTGTTCCTTTAGATTTATATCTATGGAGGAATTTAGTATGTCTTGCCTTCTTGTCTGTCTGTTAACAGTGTTCCTTTAGATTTATATCTATGGAAGAATTTAGTATGTCTTGCCTTCTTGTCTGTCTGTTAATAGTGTTCCTTTAGATTTATTTCTATGGAGGAATTTAGTATGTCTTGCCTTCTTGTCTGTCTGTTAACAGTGTTCCTTTAGATTTATATCTATGGAAGAATTTAGTATGTCTTGCCATCTTGTCTGTCTGTTAACAGTGTTACTTTAGATTTATATCTATGGAAGAATTTAGTATGTCTTGCCTTCTTGTCTGTCTGTTAACAGTGTTCCTTTAGATTTATATCTATGGAAGAATTTAGTATGTCTTGCCTTCGTGTCTGTCTGTTAACAGTGTTCCTTTAGATTTATATCTATGGAAGAATTTAGTATGTCTTGCCTTCTTGTCTGTCTGTTAACAGTGTTCCTTTAGATTTATATATTTGGAAGAATTTAATATGTCTTGCCTTCAACAAACTCCAAAACCAAATCTTTATATCTATGGAAGAATTTAGTATGTCTTGCCTTCAACAAACTCCAAAACCAAATCTTTATATCTATGGAAGAATTTAGTATGTCTTGCCTTCTTGTCTGTCTGTTAACAGTGTTCCTTTAGATTTATATCTATGGAAGAATTTAGTATGTCTTGCCTTCTTGTCTGTCTGTTAACAGTGTTCCTTTAGATTTATATCTATGGAAGAATTTAGTATGTCTTGCCTTCTTGTCTGTCTGTTAACAGTGTTCCTTTAGATTTATATCTATGGAGGAATTTAGTATGTCTTGCCTTCTTGTCTGTCTGTTAACAGTGTTCCTTTAGATTTATATCTATGGAAGAATTTAGTATGTCTTGCCTTCTTGTCTGTCTGTTTACAGTGTTCCTTTAGATTTATATCTATGGAGGAATTTAGTATGTCTTGCCTTCTTGTCTGTCTGTTAACAGTGTTCCTTTAGATTTATACCTATGGAAGAATTTAGTATGTCTTGCCTTCTTGTCTGTCTGTTAACAGTGTTCCTTTAGATTTATATCTATGGAAGAATTTAGTATGTCTTGCCTTCTTGTCTGTCTGTTAACAGTGTTCCTTTAGATTTATATCTATGGAAGAATTTAGTATGTCTTGCCTTCTTGTCTGTCTGTTAACAGTGTTCCTTTAGATTTATATCTATGGAGGAATTTAGTATGTCTTGCCTTCTTGTCTGTCTGTTAACAGTGTTCCTTTAGATTTATATCTATGGAGGAATTTAGTATGTCTTGCCTTCTTGTCTGTCTGTTAACAGTGTTCCTTTAGATTTATATCTATGGAGGAATTTAGTATGTCTTGCCTTCTTGTCTGTCTGTTAACAGTGTTCCTTTAGATTTATATCTATGGAAGAATTTAGTATGTCTTGCCTTCTTGTCTGTCTGTTAACAGTGTTCCTTTAGATTTATGATGTCTCTATCTCTACGATTTTCACTGTTAGTGGATTCATTCACAATTCCTTGACAACCATTCCACAGCTGTAAATGTCAGACATCCGGGTATGTTGAAAGTTGTATTGAGTGACCTCTGGTGGATGATAATGTTTGATTCCAACCTCCCTACCTTTTGTAACAATGTATTCTTTGTCTTTCGAGCGGTCAACATCACACAGTTTTTCACCTACAATTTTGTATAATACACCACTTCATGTTTTATATGTCTTCTAATTTTTGGTTTCGCATATAGAGTATGTATAAAAATTCCCAAAAAGTCTGCAGCGTTCAAAGGATGTATTATATTCCTAATAACGCTATGAGTGTATTGATATTGAAATCACTTATTTGGAACGATTTGAAATGATACTGAAACTTACTCGAATTTGAATAGCACATTGTCTAAATAATGTAAATAAACTCATCATGGACACCAGGATTAAACTTTTGTACGCCAGACGCACGTTTCGTCAACAAAAGACTCATCAGTGACGCTCGAATAGAAAAAAAGTTAAAAAGTCCATATAAAGAACGAAGTTGTAGAGTATTGGGGAACCAAAATTTCGAAAGGATTTGTCAAATACAGTAATCTAATTCTGAGGTTGAAAATTCTAAGTATTTCTACAAAGTTTTATAAAAACAGTTCTTTATAATTATGACCATATCCATGATAATTCATGTCAACACAGAAGTGCTGACTACTGGGCTGATTATATCCATCTGCAGTATCATCGACCCTGTGGTTGTAAATAAACTCATCATAGATATCAGGATTTAAATTAAAATTTCAATCCTTTTTCTTTCGCTTGTTGTAACGCAGCTCTAGCCTTCAATTAAAAAAAAACGCACAAAAAATGTTTCTTTCAATAACATACAGGAACATTTTTTTTAAAACTCAATGTTGAATCCCACATCCTAATTTGCCAGTTATCTACCGCCAGTATATTGTATTGATGGTTACATGTATTTTAGTAAACTTTCTGATGAAAAGAAATGAATTTAGCTTTTAAGCAATGAATACAAAGACATCATTTATATAATTCATTAACTTTTAAAACAACTGTCCAAAGAAAGAGATGCACTAATGAATACTTAACTTAAGAGCTATCCCCCTTTATTATTATTTTTATCATTGTATGAATTTTTTGCGTTCCAAGTGGAATCCTTATTGCTGGTTATAAATCTTTTCTTTGATAATTGTATATATATTCAATGTTTTAATCAACTTATCATTCAAATCATGTTTAGTATTGATGTTTTGTCTTGTAGTCATGATTAAACTGTAATTATTCTGCCCTAATTCTTTCTAAAAATAAAAGTATTTGTATTTGTATTGATTCGTATTGTCTCCCTTACTCGATTGTTTTTGATCATATGTGGTTATTGTCGTGTCATGTCCCCTTATTCTTCCCCGCATCATGATCATTAATAAAATTTAATGTGTCTTCCCAAAGATAAGTTGTGTTTCAATGCTCTCTGCTTATTGGATTATACCCCTCCAAGCGACCCCCACGAGCATCACCACCAACAAAAGATAAACTGGTCTCTGCATAACAACATGATGTCTCAGAGCTGCTTTTTCGAGTATTCATCCAAAAATGATTACAAAAAGTGTTCTTACTCATAACCAATTTTACATCTAAAGTTACGCTGTGTAATATCTTTCAGATGTAAGCTTAATTATTGTAGTTGATGTCCTGCGATAATATTTATGCCCCCGCCGTCACCGGAGGGGGCATTAAGTTTCCGTTCTCCAACTTTAGTTTGCCTCAACTAAATGTTATGAAACTTATACACAATGCTTATTACTACAAAATACATATTAAATTCGAATTTGGGTGGCGTCACTTTTATCGTTCTCGAGTTACGCCTCTTTATAACGATGCAAGCGGGGGCATCATCTGTATCCCACGGAAACATTCTCCATTTATTTTTTAATGCAAACATATAACTTAACATATAATTTTTCCAATATTGTCTTGAAATTGCCTTCAACAGCAATGTTTCAATTTTATTTCATAATATAACTTAAATAATACTATAGAGGCCTTAGTTACGAGATATGAAAAAAATAGAATATGATTTATTAATTAATAAAAGCAATAATGAAATAATAATTCACTTTTAGCAACCAATTTGGTTCCATTTTGTCAAAATAAACCAAGAAACATCGCTGATGAATTATTCGCTTGCAATGAATAATTCAACCTCATTGAATCCGTATTCATGTGACCTTTAATTTGACCCATTAGCTAGAGATTGGTTACTCATGTTTTAGTCGTGTTCAGCCACTTAAAGGAAAAGAATGTCAACATTGAAAGTGAAACAAAGGTGAACCATTTCGTTGACTGATTCGATCCACAAAAAAATCATTCTTTTACAGGTAAAAACGATAATTAACTCATTTTTTTAACCTATAACATGAAATCAAACAGACATAGAAAAATCCAATTGCACGAGGTCGCTATCTATTTATATTTATGTTTATGTTTATATCGGGTTGTGTGACCGTCGGCAGTCTTCGGAGGTCATCTCGATAATTAATTAGATGGCGTCTAGACTAAAAAAGACACGAAATTCTGATAAATATTATGAAGTACATGCGTTGTTAACTGTTTATTTCAGACTTATTGTGATTTGGATTTACGTTTTAGTACGTTATAAATCAAATATGAGAATTTGAGTCAAATCGGTGAACATAATTTTGACACCTAATGCCCCTTTAAATAAAAAAATGGAAAATGTATCAAATATTAAACTTTGAATTTTTCGAAATACTAAGGATTTTCTACCCCAGGAATAAGATTACCTTAGCTGTATTGACAAAAACTGTCGGAATTTTGGGTCTTCGGTGCTTTTCAAATTCGTATTTTATTTAGCCTTTTTACTTTTTACTTTTTTGATTCGAACGTCACTGATGAGTCTTTTGTAGACGAAACCCGCGTCTGGCGTACACAAGTTTAATTCTAGTATCTTTGATCAGTTTATTTACAACCACTGGGTCGATGCCACTGCGGTGGAGGTTTCTCCCAGAGGGTATCAGTAGCCCAGTAGTCAGCACTTCTGTGTTGACATGAATTATCATTGATATGGTCATAATTAATGCGTGTCTGGCGTACAAAAGCTTAATCCTCCCATATTGGCGTATTCCTGCACATACTATTCAGTTGTTTCTGCTCATAGTTCTGCTGCCATAACTTTCTAGTTTCTGTCTGAGTTAACTTAATTCGGAAAGACATTTCCAAGTGAATATGACGAAAGAGTTATTAAATGGATGACACTTTCATATTGTTGTGAAAAGTGGGAACAAGACGATTTTGGAAATACATACTTAGTATTCTGGCTCAAAAATAACCTTGCCAAAGACAAGACTTACAGGAATATTACGTCCTACATAATGAGAAACAAAACAAGAAATAGTTGAGTAGAAAAGTGAAAATAAATTTTGGCGCGAAATTAATAAGCCATACTATCGATGACTAAGGAAAACCGTTCTGCTGATTTGATATTTTTTCAATATGCCAATCACTTCACCAACTCTTTTTTCTCTACCTATACTGGTTCTGAGTTACTCTTTTTTCTACCTATTACTGGTCTGAGTTACTCTTTTTTCTCTACATATTACTGGTTCTGAGTTACTCTTTTTTCTCTACCTATTACTGGTTCTAAGTTACTCTTTTTTTCTCTACCTATCATTGGGTCTGAGTTATTCTTTTTTCTCTACATATTACTGGTTCTGTGTTACTCTTTTTTTCTCTACCTATTACTGGTTCTGAGTTACTCTTTTTTCTCTACCTATTATTGGATCTGTGTTACTCTTTTTTCTCTACATATTACTGGTTCTGTGTTACTCTTTTTTCTCTACCTATTACTGGTACTGAGTTACTCTTTTTTCTCTACATATTACTGGTTCTGAGTTACTCTTTTTTCTCTACCTATTACTGGTTCTGAGCTAATCTTTTTTATCTACCTATTACTGGTGCTGTGTTTATTAGCTAAAAACAAAGACCAAAATCACATATCAAAGAATCCTAGGGTCTTTACGACTTACCGAACTAATGTTACAAAATTCCGATATTTTTAAATGTCGATATGTCTTACGGTTTCTGAAATAATCATATACTTGATAACTTATATCACTTCAACATTGTATGTATGGGGCGGTGGGGGCATTTTTCGTTGAAGTTTGGTGGGGTAAAATAGTAAATAATAATCAGAAGAAATACATAAAGGTTTTTCCCATTGTAAAAGGAAGACCTTGATAATATAAATAATGGCACATTTTTCAAATGCGTACCTTTATATCTACAACTTTCACAGATAGACCCAAACAAAGTTAATGGTTCTCTGGATAAAATGATACAGATATTCAAAGCAATATATTAAGTTATTTCATCATATTCTTTTAGAAATGATTGCAATGTCGAAAGTAAATATCTTATTCGTTTATCGTATTTAGTAAGTTAATAAATATCTTATATATTTATCATATTAAGTAAGTAAATATTTTAAGAAGGTAGCACAGTTAGTAACAATATAGTTAATTGATGAGAACCTAAACAATAAAGATTAAAATTACAATACACAACAAGATTAAAACTACAATACACAACAAGATTAAAACTACAATATACAACAACATTAAAATTACAATAAACATCAGGATTAAAACTACAATATGCAACAAAATTAAAACTACAATATACAACAAGATTAAAACTACAATATAGAACAACATTAAAACTACAATATACAACAACATTAAAATTACAATATTCATCAAGATTAAAACTACAATATGTAACAAAATTAAAACTACAATATATACAACAAGAATAAAACTACAATATACAGCAAGATTAAAACTACAGTATACAACAAAATAAAAACTGCAGTCTACATCTAGTTGATGTGTTTCCCTCGGTTTTAGTCTGTCTTAGAGAGAGGTACTTACTCATTGTATCCACTGGTTTAAATGTGTCATTTTCATAAATAGTTATATTCACCCCTTGTCGAAAGGGATCACGCTTTGATGATCGCAGGTGAAAAATGAAAAACTGTTTCCTCGGATCCACAGTGATATCTTGCAAAAATACTGTACAGAAATTATCATTGTAAGACCGACAGGTAAATTCTCCACACCGAAGAAAACCGAAGAATGCCATTTTAAAAGCACACTGAAACATGAGGTCTAGCAATGGTGAAAACATTCCTTTCGATGATAAATCACAAAGCTTATTCAAAATTGAGGATGTAATTGGCAATCTTTCTTGAACAACATTGTTCTGTGATTTTTTAATACCTCGAAGAATAATGGGTAATCTGATAGCATTCGCCATAGGATCATATCCTAAAAATCTTATATTATAATGGCGTACTCCGGCCAGATACAGTTTAATAGTCTGGTGTTTAAGATCAAGTGTTTTTGACAATAAGTAACGAAATAAACAAGAAGCACTTCTTGTACATAGGGAAGATTGACTTCGGAGCACGATTGACCATTCATGACCACGGAAGTTCTGAAACATTTAAAAGCGGATTTATATGTCAGTCTTGTGCTTTCGCTTATAGACGCATCCCATAATTCTTCTATTTTCAAATTCAAACCATCATCAGCTCTGAGGGATGCAGACAAAGAGATTGTATCGCGTTTGCATGTGGTACTAAGGCTCTGAACTTCACCATCTGTTAAAGAGAGAGAGAATCAGTTATACAGGTTTTTTTTATACCAGGAATGTGTTTGGCATGCACTACAAAATTTTTAATCGATTGAATCTCAATTACTTCATCATGTTCATCAGACTTTGAATCTTAGATCTACCCCTTTTTGTAATGTCAACAGTGGCTAAATTGTCACAATTAAATAATATACGTTTTCTTTTTCATCTATCTCCCAACAATACGCATGCCATTACAATTGGATGCAATTCATAAAACGCCATAGATGTTTGCTCACAAGACAATAGGTCACAAGGAAAGTCACCTTGAAACCATTCATTTTGATAAAATCCTCCAAATGAGGAAGGTGTAGCATCAATATACAAGTGAATGTCCGCACCATTCGTTATTTCATCATTTAAAAAGAAGGAAACACCATTCCATTTTTTTTTAAATTTCGACCACATAACAAGATCTGGTTTACAGCTTTTTAAGTGAACATGGTGATACAAATTTTAACCGTAGTAGACAGTTTAACTAAGTGTGAAACAAATGATCTACCTGGCACTATAACTCAAATTTAAATTTAAATGCCCTAATAAACTTAATAACTCTCTCTTGGTGCAAGAATTGCGCCTACTAAAAGATTCTATAATTTCTTGAATTCTTAATACCTTTTCTAAAGAGAGATAAGCTTCCATGTTTATAGTATCTAAATATATTCCTAAATATTTCAATTTATGGCATGGTCCTTCAGTTTTCTTAACTGAAAAAGGCACACCCAATGACTTAAAAATATCTAAGAAAGTACTCATAGTTTGTTCAGCGTTGTTTTGTTTTGGTACAATAACTAACAAAAATCATCTTACAAGTCTAAAATGTGCTCTATATTGTAACTGTTATGAGCAATCCAACAAATTGCTTGTGAAAGTGTGTCAAATATTTTTGGGCTAAACCTGCACCCAAACACTGATTTATTAAAAAAGTAATATCTGTTATGCCATTTGATTCCATGAAAAGGCCATAACATTGGCGACAGGGGCGTAACCTTGAAGGCATCGGTTATATCGGTTTTTAAAAGCCAACATTTAAAACCAAGGCATCATCAATTGAAAAATATTGCAATAAAAATTCATCTTTATCGATAAGTTCGTTTAAACTAGGATTTTTTGGATCCTCATGAGGCGCTGACAAGTCTACGATTAAACGCTTCTTTTTATGTATTTACCCTCTGCCACACCGATAGGGTTATGCGGTAATTTTCAAATAGAATAAAATCAAATGGTCCTTCTAAGTAGTTTTTCTCTACCTCCGACTCTTTTAATTATAAAACGTGTGCTGGTTGAAATAACGCTGATCTCAAGTTTTTGCACTCAATAGAATTAGATGGTAATGTTGTAATACCTGTGAAAAAACCTTGCTATAATCCAGAAAATAGGTAATTCTTGAATTCCTTATTTGGATGATTTTCAAATTCATGAACTAAATTATTAATCACTTTTTTTTTTTTTTTTTATTCAACAACTAATTGCACATTCTGCTGTTAACAATGTACTTCACTAGTCCAGCATTCCAGTAAAGAGTCCCTGTTTGTTAATACCAGAAATCCAGGGTTGTTTCTGGTAATCATCATTATATTAAATTAACATTAGTTTTAATTTAACAGCTAATTTATAAAATTATCAGCAATGAAATTAACAAGTATATATCAATGAGAGTTGTTTGTTTAACAATTTACTATTTATATCATCTTGCAATAATTGATTTTTGGGTATTGTTTCCGGAAATTTTTCATATTTCCTCCGTAAACGGGTGAATTGTTTTTCTATCAAACATCTTCCTGGTTTTAAAACAATATTTTTTTTTTATTTTTTAAGTCATGGCCGGTGTGACAATATTTGTTTCAAATTATTAATCACAATGGGCGTTGTAACTTGTAAACTTAGGGAAACTTGATCGTTTACAGTTTTCTCTGCAAATTGGACCAGATTTTGTGGGGTCCTAGTCCCTCGTTTTTTTAACTCATACAAACAGTTTTAGGGTGTTCTTCGTAACAACTAAATTGTAAATTTCTACAATGGGGTCTAAAACAACCTGTTTTCCCGTTGAAATTGTTACAAATTTCCTTACCGAATGATATGAAAGCTATCTGCCGTGTATGTCTTGATCTGACCTATATAATCCTGTCGTATTCCAATTGCTGTTGTTTCACTGATTACAAAAACCAGTTGAGTGAAAAGAGCAACTGCAAATGCTACATGTGTTAGGTTTAATGTTTGCAAACATATTGCAACATAAAGTGTTATTTCTGATAGACCAGTCAACTGGAATATTGTTGTCTGGGTTTAGTTGTAGTACTTCGCTTGTGTAAATTATAGAAAGACGTTATGAATACAAAAGCGTAATAATAATATGACGTTACAATACGTTACGTTAACAATTAGAGTTGCATAAGTAAGTGTCTCTGTATTTCGGTTAATTCGTAATACTCCGGTCGCAGGAAAGTGAAAAAGAAAAAAACTTAAATAAAATCGAAAATTTCAAACTTTCACATTAAATTTAAATCACTTTAAAGTCCATGTATTAAAACGAATTACTTCTTTAAAGTTCATATGAAGAAATAAAATTTACTGAACAGCCCTTATGTAAATCACAAATTATAATGTCCATTGTCGAATCTTTAATTTGGCCTCTTCCTTTGATCGGCGAAATTTGGTAGCATCTTCTATTGGCAAATATTCTTCAGAAACTTCAGTTGGATATAGTTTCGCAATCGGGCGATTAGTAAATCCATTTTTCGTTCGTAGATTAACGGCTCTGACTAATTTATCGTCTCCATGTATTAATTCATCAACGACAGCTAATTTCCATGTAATTCTCGGTGACTCATCATGAATTTGAACTACATCTCCTACTTGAATTGTATGATTGTTGTGACCTAATGTTCTATGATATTCCCGTAATGAAATCAAATATTCGTTTCTCCATCTGTTTCGAAAATTATCAATTATTTCCTGTTGAATTTTCAAACGTTTATTCAAATTTGCATTATTTAGTGGTCCACAATGTTCGCCATTTTCACAGTAAGTCGATGGGTACGGTAGACAAGTAATCCTTCGACTAAAGAGAAGATGAGACGGGGTTAACGGATCTGGGTCTGTAGAATCTGAAGATACGTAGGTTAACGGTCTATCGTTTAACGTAGCCTCGATTTCAGAAATAACTGTTTGTAAAGTTTCTGTCTATGCAAGATCTCCCCAGCACTTTTTTGAGACAGATTTTAGTGAGACCAATCATACGTTCCCAAAATTCACCGAACCATGGCGCTCTCTTTGGAATGAATTTCCACTTAGTTCCAAAAGTACTGAGATTTTCGTGAAAAGAAGGTGAATTGGTCAAATTTTCAATTTCCTTACTGGCGGCAGTAAAAGTTAACGCATTATCCGAAATAGGTGTTCTAGGAAGCGACTGTCGGCTGGCAAATCTCCTAAACGCTAATATAAACGATGATTCTGTTAAATTAGGAACTATATCCAGGTGAAGGGCTCTAGTTGAGGCACAAGTAAATAGACATAAATAAACTTTGAGCTTCGTGTTTTCGCTATTTCTGACATAAAGCGGTCCTGCAAAATCCACACCAGTTACAGAAAACGGTACGACCTCTTGCACTCTTTCTTTTGGTAACGGCGTGGGGTCCGGGATCGACTAGGCTTTCCCTGTAACTTTACGGCATGTGACACATTTTCTTAAAATTGACCCGACGCATTGACGTATCCTTGGTATGTTTGACGAAGATGTGTAACGGTACTACTTATTCCACTGTGCAAGTGGTTCTCATGAGCGTCCATAAAATTTTACAAGAGATGTAAATTGGTGTTTGGTAGGTAACAAGTAGGGGTATTTTGCGGTATCCTTGATTAATGCATTATCGATCCGTTCTCGACATCTGAATATTTCATGTTCGTTTTTGTACAGTTTTAATTGTTTTACTATTGACGATCGTTTACTGTCATTTTTATGTATTTCCGGATAATTAGTTTCTTGTGCATTCTTTATCCATAAGATTGTTGCGTCTTGAATTTCATCCACGGTTAGCGATGTAGCTTTTCGGTTTTTCTTTTCCGTTCTACAATTCCTAATAAATCTAAATACATAGGCAGTTATCCTTAATAGCTTCTTAAAGACTATTATGTCGCTTTAGATGGATAATCCTATGAATTCCATGTTCATTTTCATTAGTATCTGTTGTCATCGATAAAGTTGTATCTTGCTGTTCCTCATCCTCGAACGTCGATGTTATCATGGTAAATGTGTTCCCATTCCAGCTTGGCCATTTGTCTTCATTGGTATCCAATTTGGTCCTTGAGTCCAAAACGTGTTTTTCGTAATTTTATCAGCTGTGGTACCCCTTGTAAGTGGATCTTCGGGATTCATATCTGTTGGGCAATATCTCCACTGTTGCGAGTTTAAAATTCCTTTTTTTTTCTTTAACACAATTTTCTATAAATTTCTTGAATGGTTTGGTTGATGATATTCATTTCAATACAATTTGACTATCCGACCAAAAATTAACTTATGTTTAGGCAAAGTTATTTGTTTCAACGGAGCTACTCTATTCTTCAACATTACAAGTGACGGTTGACTTCCCTTAACGATATATGCACATGCGCCATATGCTCTCTGACATGCATCCGTAAATATTTGTAATTTATTACCTGGTGTTTTATCCACGATATCTTCCTCTGAAAAATAGCATCTTGGTATACGTATAGTTATAGCTTGTCGTAAGTCACGGACTATGTCCATCCATTTTGTGTTTAACTCGTCTGGTAAGGGTTGGTCCCATTCAATTTTTTTCTCCCTCAGTGTTTGCATCAACATTTTAGCACGGACTGTTACCGGACTTAGTATCCCAAGCGGATCAAATATCCTCGAAGATTGTTGTAAAATGTCACGTTTAGTTAAACATGTCTTTTCATCAAATGTTACGCTGTCTTGAAATGATATAGTATCAGTTTCATTGTTCCATCTCAACCCTAAAATCTTCACTGTGTTGTCGTTGTCTAGGCAACCTTCTGTGGTGGCTATTTGACACAATTTCGGGTTATTTGAGGTCCGAGATCTCAGATTAAATCCCCCTTCTGCGAAAAGTTGTCTCGATTCCCGATAAAACGATAGTAAGCTGTCCTCGTCGGGAAAACTAGATAAAATATTGTCGACATACAAACTATTCTTTATTAAATCTGTGTAGCGGAAAAGATTCCGGTTTAAATGTTTCATAATTGTGGCATGTAAAATGAACGGAGAGCAGGTGGTACCAAATAAAACTATCCGAAAACGGTATGTAGAGAGTTGACTGGTCGGGTCGTTTGGATTCTCAAACCAAAAAAATCTTGTGACATCTCTGTCATCCTCATGTAACTCAACTTGTAAAAAAGCTTTCTCTATGTCCTGCATATTTGTTCATCCTAAATCTGGCAAGTATTCCAGTTAAGTTGTTCATCTCTGGTGAAATTGTTCTAAGGCAGTCATTCAGGCTTGGCTTATTGGCAGATTCCCGACAACTGCAGTCATAAACTATTCTGATTGGTGTTGTAGCTGAGTCTTTTTTCACGCTATGGTGAGGTATGTAGTGCACTCTGTGGTCTGGACATTCATTTTCATCAACTTTTTCTATAAATCCAAGTTTTTTTTGATCGGCGATTATATGTCCATATAATTTCAGTGTTTCTGGTTCCCTGCTAAGTCTACTGATCATGCTAAATGTTCTGTTCTTTGTTAAAATTACTCGGTAGCTCAGGAAAATTCTCTTTCCATGGTGATTTAGCTATGTAGTGATTGTTGCGATATGTTATACTTGACTCGTATGTCTCGTTGTAATTTTTGTCCTTTTGTGTCGATTCATCAGACGTTACTCCCATAGATTCCGACTTCCAAAATCGTTCCAGATCTACCTCTTCCTTCTTGTGTTGTACTAGTACATTCAGCATAGTAGTTGATACTGCTGTTCCTCTTGCAGTTTGCATTGGTCCAGACAATAAATATCCTAGTTTTGACTTAACTGCAGTGGGACCCCTTCCACGTATTATCTTGTTTTCCACGATATCCCAGTAATAATCTGCTCCTATTAACAGAGCTATTTCAAAATTTTCTTCCTCACTCACAGGATGGGCTAATTTTATACCTTCTAAATATGGCAACGTTAACGCTTCGTAATGAATACGATTTGATAGCGGTGCGGCGATTGTTGGTACTACTAACACTTCCATTGATATATTACCTCCGTTTAGAGTCTCCAAGTTAACAACTGCTTTTTCTAGGTTCCTTACATTACGATCAGCATCTCCAAAGGCAGCTAGACTGAGTGTAGTTACTCCACAGGTAATTGTAACTTCCGTGCTAGATCCTCGGTGATAAAAGATTTCTGTGATCCTTCATTTAATAGAATATTAGTTAAAATAGAACTATTGCCTGCTGTAACTGGTGATACGGCTGTCTTCAAGAGTACGTCTGTTCTCTGTTTCACGGTATTTTTATACGAGGTGTACTATGTTGCTGTATGTGTTTCTACTTCACCATTTATAGTACTAGTATTAACGGCTGCGCTTGTTTGTCTGGTTGTTTGGTTCTCTGTCCGTTGTTTGCTGTCACATAGGCTTGTGTGGTGCTTCCTATTGCATTTACGACTTGAATGTTTAGATGTACATTCTGAAACTTTGTGACTTCCAAAGCGGTTAAAACAAAGTTTTTTCTGTTTTATAAAGGCATAGCGCTTTTCAATTGTAACTACTTTTGTGCAATCTGATGCAAAATGTGGTTCTTGGCAATAAACACATGATTTTACCTTATTTGTTTTGTTCTTATTTCCTCTGTTTTGTTGTATATTAGTGTTGTACCTTGATGATGCTCCAGTATGGAATGATGCGGTAGGTGTCAAAGTGTCGGACATTTTGAAATTTCCTGCTTCCTGTACATATGCTTCTTTGCCAATGGCTTCTCTCAATGACCTAATATCCCAGCTATTATTACAATGTTCCCAAGTTTGACTTTTACGCATTTCAGTGGGAAGTTTACCAAATATAATCGGGACCAGTAGTGAACCAAATCCTGAGATTGTCCTAGTGGTTTTAACCCCCGTATACTGGTTTCAATTTTGTCGTAAAAATGTCTAAGATTGGTTGGCGATAGTGACGGGCTGGGCAATTCCAATAAGTTTTGCATGTGTGCGTTGATAATGTTTTGTTTTTGTCCAAAACGCATCTTTAATAGATGAATTGCTTGTTCATAGTTGGCGCTAGTGCGAAATAGTCCTGAAATACATTGCTCCGCTTCCTGAACTATTTGGGATTTTAAGTAGCTGAATTTCTGGACATTCGTGAGAGACGGATTTGTGTGCACTGTTGTTTGGAAAGAATCCCAGAAGGTTTGCCATGCTTATATATCCCCGAAAAATGTCGGTAAATCAAGTTCAGGTACTAGTAGTCTGTGATAAAAGTTTGACGGGATTACGGGAATGTGTTGTGACGGGTTTGTTTCTAAATCTTCATGAGTTTGATTACAATTCTGATTGAATATAGTATAAGAAGTGTGATGCGATAAAGAATGTGCATAATCACTCACCATTTGTTGTGGTACACTTGCCTTTGTGTCTGACAGCATATCCTTAAATTTGCGAATAGTGATTTCCATCTGAAAAGTGTAGTCATCCGTATCTAATATTATTTCTTGTTCCATTTCTCCGACTTCTGTAATGTCAATAATCTTGTTGTCCAAATTCAGTAAAACGTCTCTTTTGTTCTCGAGTGTTTCAACTGTTGCACAGAGTTCCTGATTAGAAATTTCATTTTCGGCAATTTTTCCATCTGTTCTGTGAATTAGTCTGGTAACGGCGCTTCTGTGTCCGCCACGTATAGCCTTAAACTTCTCCATAAGTCACGGCACCAATGTCTGGGTTAAGTGGTAGTACTTCGCTTGTGTAAATTATAGAAAGACGTTTGTTTATTTCAAACTATGTTTACTATACTGACTAGAGACGTTATGAATACAAAAGCGTAATAATAATATGACGTTACAATACGTTACGTTAACAATTAAAGTTGCATAAGTAAGTGTCTCTGTATTGCGGTTAATTCGTAATAATTGTTATGCCTTAAATGAGCTGCCGCGTCAGCAGAGAACCGCTTATGGTACTCTTAACATCCCTTCCCCGGATACCTGGTGGCCATATCTACCAAATCACGTTCATATAGATCAAGCTCACTTCTGCGGTGTGGCAATGCGGTACACATTATATTCTTATAAATGCCGAAAGCCTGAATAAACTCGCCCAGAGAAAGGGATCTTTAACATCTAGGGTCGATTTTATTGTTTTTGTCTTCACCTAAGGTTATCTCATAGATTCCTGAACCAGAATAGTATGATATCAGTAAGGATGTAAGATTTATGTCCATACCTGATATAATATTCTTTCTTAACTAGGGTGAAATTGTTTCCACAAACGGTAGAGTTTCTGCAGAATACCCGTGCGCTGTTCTCACCATGTTCCCGGAGGTTCCAAGTTGTTCCTCGCTTCCTGCGGCTGCGTTCGGTACAGTTCGTGTGTTTTGCAATGCATTGTATGCTGACTGTAGATTAAAGTTTGACCAAGATTGACTAGAATTTGTGGTATTATGATTTATGAGATTGGATGCACTATCCACCGGAGCAGAGACATATAAATTATATGTTTCTACGATTCTACAGGTATTTTCATTTGATCTGGCTTGAAGTAATGAATTAACCTTTCCTGTTGAGCAGTGATTGAACTGTTGTTGATAATTTAGGAACAATTCCAATCAAAATTCGATTGTCATTACTGGGCGTGTTTTCGTTGTTATTGTTTGTGCTAGGTGCATCATGGGATCGCGCATTCTCATCACACGTGCGTTTTGCATTGGCAATGCATTGTGGTACACCGCACTACCATTTATGGGTTCCTCATCACGTGCTTCCTCGCCACGTGCGTTTGTTGTGTTTGATGTGATGCCTTCACTATCGGCATTGTCGTATTGTCTCAAAATACGTACTAATGTCATACGTTTTGCATTAGTTGGATAAGCGATATTCTTTTTCTCTAACTCTGCTTTCAGTCTGGCTATTGTTCAATTTTCATGCAATGTAGGATTATAAACTACATTATTGTTTTTCTTTCTCTTAATCGGACCT
This sequence comes from Mytilus californianus, assembly GCF_021869535.1. Lineage (NCBI taxonomy): Eukaryota > Metazoa > Mollusca > Bivalvia > Mytilida > Mytilidae > Mytilus > Mytilus californianus. Next base: position 141,770,400 of record NW_026262581.1, on the reverse strand, counting down.
GTTGTGTCAGTACACGTATAACTATGTAATGTTCAAATGACCTATTGTGTCAGTACACGTATAACTATGTAATGTTCAAATGACCTATTGTGTCAGTACACGTGTAACTATGTAATGTTCAAATGACCTATTGTGTCAGTACACGTGTAACTATGTAATGTTCAAATGACCTATTGTGTCAGTACACGTGTAACTATGTAATGTTTAAATGACCTATTGTGTCAGTACACGTGTAACTATGTAATGTTCAAATGACCTTTTGTGTCAGTACACGAGTAACTATGTAATGTTCAAATGACCTATTGTGTCAGTACACGTATAATTATGTAATGTTCAAATTACCTATTGTGTCAGTACACGTATAACAATGTAATGTTCAAATGACCTATTGTGTCAGTACACGTATAATTATGTAATGTTCAAATGACCTATTGTGTCAGTACACGTATTTCTATGTAATGTTCAAATGACCTATTGTGTCAGTACACGTGTAACTATGTAATGTTCAAATGACCTTTTGTGTCAGTACACGAGTTAACTATGTAATGTTCAAATGACCTATTGTGTCAGTACACGTATAATTATGTAATGTTCAAATTACCTATTGTGTCAGTACACGTATAACAATGTAATGTTCAAATGACCTATTGTGTCAGTACACGTATAATTATGTAATGTTCAAATGACCTATTGTGTCAGTACACGTATTACTATGTAATGTTCAAATGACCTATTGTGTCAGTACACGTATAATTATGTAATGTTCAAATGACCTATTGTGTCAGTACACGTATAACTATGTAATGTTCAAATGACCTATTGTGTCAGTACACGTGTAATTATGTAATGTTCAAATGACCTATTGTGTCAGTACACGTATAACTATGTAATGTTCAAATGACCTATTGTGTCAGTACACGTGTAATTATGTAATGTTCAAATGACCTATTGTGTCAGTACACGTGTAGTTATGTAATGTTCAAATGATCTATTGTGTGAGCACACGTATAACTTTGTAATGTTCAAATGACCTATTGTGTCAGATTAAAACTACAATATACAACAAGATTAAAACTACAATATACTGCAAGATAAAACTATATACAACAAGATAAAACTAAAATATACAACAAGATAAAACTATAATATACAACAAGATAAAACTACAATATGCAACAAGATAAAAACTATAATATACAACAAGATAAAACTACAATATACAACAAGATAAAACTAAAATATACAACAAGATAAAACTATAATATACAACAAGATAAAACTACAATATACAACACGATAAAACTATAATATACGACAAGATAAAACTACAATATACAACAAGATAAAACTAAAATATACAACAAGATAAAACTACAATATACAACAAGATTAAAACTACAATATACTGCAAGATAAAACTATATACAACAAGATAAAACTAAAATATACAACAAGATAAAACTATAATATACAACAAGATAAAACTACAATATACAACACGATAAAACTATAATATACAACAAGATAAAATATACAACAAGATAAAACTATAATATATAACAAGATAAAACTATAATATACAACAAGATAAAACTACAATATACAACAAGATAAAAACTACAACTTATACCACAAGATGTAAATTACAATATGCAACAGGATTAAAACAACCTCATCAAAAGTCAATAATTGTATAATGTATGATTGTACGATTCTACACTTTATTCAGTTTCTAAACATAATTGTATTTGGACTCTGCGCGAAACGGGATATAGTTGATCGGCAGGGCCTAGCATTCAACCTGTTTCTAAGCCTTGTACATATGCATTTTATATTTTGAGACAATTTACAGATATTCTATATTTAAAAGGAACCTTTTGGTTTTTAAGAGGGGCTTAGAGAAAATTGAAATGAATAACCCAGGATGACACATAACATCCTAAAATTAGGTATGCTGAATATGTAAAGGTCCGGTTTAATCTGACAAGATGGCACCGTTATTGTAGAAAATTTATCATAAAGCAGATTTGTACTAAATTAACGAATAGGATAAACTTTAACAAAGAAAGAATGGAACAAAAAGATATTTTGGGCACTTTGACGGAATTGTTTATAAACCGCCCTTAAGTGGATCACAGCCCTTTTATAATGATAACATAACTGAAACCCAAATAAAAGTATCAGAAAATAGACAAAGAAAACTCCTTTTCCCCAAATAGAATATCCGACTTACACACAAACAACAGCTGATACTGCAACTACGTCATAGCTTTTTCGAAAGGTGAAACTTGTAATTTATTAATCAGCTATCAAGATTTGTAAGGTTGACCTATATTTAATGTAAAGAACTCCTTGAGTAAATATTGTTAAAACAAGGTTACTATGAACACACTTGTAGCACTCTCACTATTTATTTCACACTATTTTACAGAAATTATTTATAAATAAATCGATTACACGTATGGACAAACAAAATGATAAGATTGTATAATCAATATGGCGGATGGAATACAGTCAGAGATTTTAATATCGATTAACTTAAGTTGACATCGTAAACTGATGCCATTCTAACACGCAGACTCAACAGTGATGAACCTTCATTAGTGTGTCATTTTACAGTCATAATTAATATATATATATAAGGTAAGGAAATCTATATTATATATCTGGATTTTCATTAAAACATATGACAAGAATATAATACTATATATAATTCCTATTCATAGTACCTTAAATTAACGACCCCGAGTGACAGGGAATAACTGTCATCATATATATCGGTGTATATTAATCAGTTGCCAAATTCTATATTTAGAGCAACCTGTTGTTATCAGGTTGTTTAAAAATTATATTTATAAAAACATTTTTAATTTTCAGGAAAAAAATGTTTATTAGAATATATCATATATTTAGAGTAACCTGTTGCTTTCAGGTTGTTTAAAATTATGTTTATCAAAATACTTTTAAATTCCAGAAGAAAAAGGTTTATTATAATGAATATCATCATATGAATGTATAACTCTAGCTAAAAGCATTTCCTGTGAAATGGTTAATCGATTTGTATGTTAAAGTAGATTAGTATTGTAGCTTGATTGCTTAATTTATAAGGGAGCTATTGAATTGATTGGTACATAAAAATAGAGATGTCACCATGCTACTGTCAGGTTTGAGATGATATGGTTGTGGCTTTTTGTAACAGAGCAACTGCAGCTTGAGGCGGTCTGATTTGTAACATTTTACTATAAAAATAAAAAGATGTGGTATGATTGACAACTTTCAACCAGAGACGAAATGACGTAAAAATTAGAAATTATAGGTCACCGTTCGACATTCAACAATGAGCAAAACTCATATCGCATAGCAATCTATAATTAAGTTAAGGCTATAACATTAAAACAATTCAAACGAGATAACCAAAGGCATGTTATTTTGTATACCATTGTTACTCCAATGTACATACTAGTGGTTTGTTTCGTCTTTCAGCTTCTCAATGCCAAAAGAATGTCGTGCAGATTAAACCTTGAATAAAGATGTCAATACGTCAATGTTAATAACGCAGTAAAATGCCTATCGTCAAAATACTACTCAATACTAGTCGTCCAGAGCTGTTTGGTAATAATACTATTTATGAACTTCATCATAATACTAAATATAAAGACAGTGAATTAAATGAGTTGTTGTACGTTGTCATAGTGATTATGTTTTATGCTACTGCATTAATGGTGATGATTGCTACACAAATAAGAAAACAAAGACGAGAAGGACAGGATGCGGAATATTATGACGAGTACTTAGAGCGTAATAGAAATATAAAAGACAGATTTGGAAAACAGCCATTATTAGCGCAGCCGCATAAAAATGACGGGAGGGGTACCAGTACGAATGGTGCAGGGCTAGAGATAATATCAGATGAAAATGAACAGCACCAAGGTCCATCAAAATGTTGAAATTGTCGGGTTGTCGGAAATTGTTATTTGGTGATATCGTAGTTGTGTTATGTTATATTTTTGTATCTCTTTTATTTTTGTGAAATATAGTTTTAAGATTAAAATCAATGTTTTTTTTTAAATATTTTAAATCAATTATAAAAATCTGTTTTTTTAAGAAATTTAATTTCCCCTTGAAACATGTTTTCATACCCATTTTTTTTTTCGCTCAGATCTGCATCAAGCACACTCTAGAACAATACTTATTCATGATAAAGACCTGTAAAAACACACCGATTACATAAATACCTAAACGAACAGCTGCAATCCCTATATACAGCTTCACACCAGAATAGGAAAGAACCTTTACATAATGAAAATTACGTTGAAAATTACATTCTAAGAGAGAATGAACAGAAGCTAGCACGATTCTTTTACTACTATACATATGATTTCCGTCACAAAATAATTCAAAATACAATAAGGAGACATGTTATCATTGTCAATGAGCCAACTATCCACCAGAGTCAGAATGACTTATATGTAGGCAACTATAGGTTAACGTACGGCCTTCAACAATGATCAAAACCAATACCGTATAGTCAGCTATATGAGGTACCGACATGGCAAAATGTAAAACAATTCAAACGAGAAACTTGACAGACAGCAACAAACGACAACCACTGGATTACATGCTTCTGAATTTGGGACATGCACTACCAGGTTAAACATGATTGCGAGAGCTCAATCTTTCCCTCATCTAGGACAGTGGTGTTACAGCACAACAACCCTTCCCTCATCTATGAGTGTGGTGGGTGTTACAGCACAACAACCCTTCCCTCATCTAGGAGTGTGGTGGGTGTTACAGCACAACAACCCTTCCCTCATCTAGGAGTGTGGTGGGTGTTACAGCACAACAACCCTTCCCTCATCTAGGAGTGTGGTGGGTGTTACAGCACAACAAAAGAACAGCACCAAATTGGCACACACCACACAAAACAAAAAAATACACCAAGCACCTATATAAGAGTACTCGAAGTTACTGTAAACTAGTCAAAAGCCTTACAACTAATGAATAAATCATATTTGTCCCAGACTAAAGTATCAATCAGTATAAATGAAACAGATTTAAGTAAGGACGTCAACACATTCTTGTATTTCAGATTTCGTAGTTTATACACCACGAACATAATTAATATACTAAGATACGGTTGTTTGTTGCCATATTAAGATTTGGTTGTTTGTTGCCATATTAAGATTCGGCTGTTTGTTGTCATATCAAGATTCGGCTGTTTGTTGTCGTATCAAGATTCGGCTGTTTGTTGTCGTATCAAGATTTGGTTGTTTGTTGTTATATTAAGATTCGGTTGTTTGTTGTCATATTTAGTTGTTTGTTGTGATATTAGGCGTCTTACATTTTTATGACAAATTAAAATGAAAAAGTTGTCGGTCATGCCAACAGTCAGATATTTTTCTCTTTAAATAAGCAGATAATAGAATGCACTAACAAAAACGAGAACCACTCACCTTTATTTCTTTTGTATAATTAACGACAATACTAGTATTTTTAAAATCGATTTTTAAAGACCCAAATGTTGCCAAGCACCTGTTCTACTCCATGACAAATATGTTGTTGTTTCCCGGCGTTATAGCACCCACAAAATGGCATCGGTATTTTTAATGTTAAAATGCCATTACATAAATTGCTTGATAGCATTATTATGTATTGACAATTCACTTGGTAACTCAACATATACCCCCAAGACACTTACCATTCTGTTCTATATTCCTTTGGAATTTCAACCAAAGATGAAGAACTGGATCTTCCTTCATTGTATTGGATACCTAAATTACAATTGAAATCAAATTTAATTACTGTCCTTACACACAACGCTATATTGCTGGGTCTATGAAGTGCTCCACAAAACCTTTTTTAAACTATTAACATCAATTTTATCAGCAATCAAAGTAGGGCTGCGATGTTAATCAAATGTGGATACTAAAAGATTCCAAAGGTTATGTTAGAGTACATACAATCTAAGTCTATTCTATTGCAATAGTATTAAAATATTTGACTTTTCTACCCTTTACACCATTCCAAATAAGACATACTGGAAGAATTTATCCTGCATTATTCATAAAAAACCAATGTAGATACCAGTATCTTATCTTAGGAAGAGATAAATCGTACTTAGTAAAAAAAACACTCTGATTGATACAAAACATTCTCTGATAATGACATTATCAAGATGCTTGCATATTTGTTACGTTCGGAGGATGTGTTTCTCAACAAACAATCGGCGTTCCTAAGGGAACACCAAACAATCGGCATTCCCAAGGGAACAACAAACAATCGGCATTCCCAAGGGAACAACAATCGGCATTCTCAAGACTTACTTGTTCCTTTATTCATACGAGACAGACTTCATACAGGAACTTATTCATACGAGACAGACTTCATACAGGAACTTATTCATACGAGACAGACTTCATACAGGAACTTATAAGGCAGAATGAAAAGAAGATATAGATGATGTCCTCTCATTGAATAATTCAAAGTTTGGTGACTATGTTGATCGCATCTATCCTACCGAACTTGAAATATAGGATATAACAGATACAGTTCAGTCTGCCTCATGTCTTGACTTTGACAACGAGGGTAGGTTGGTAACAAAACTTTACGACAACGATGTCAGCTCGTGAAATCATCCCTTCAAACATTTAAAGGACGGCATCACAAATTGACCGTTATGGAACATCTGTCGCTGCTTACAAGGTAGTTATTGAATAAAGGGTTTTAGGATATAAAGTAAGAAAAAAGGTCGCTGCTTACAAGGAAGTAATTGAATAAAGGGTTTTTGGAGATAAATTTAGAAAGAGAGTTGCTGCTATACCAGTTGGCTAAAAAATTTACGAACTCCATCATGTTTTGGTTGACCGTTATGGAATATCTGTATCACAGATAACCGCGGATATGTTCCACTTTTGATTGACCGTTATGGAATATCTGCATCACAGATAACCACGGATATGTTCCACTTTTGATTGACCATTATGGAATATCTGCATCACAGATAACTACGCGTTATAGAATATCTGCATCACAGATAACCACGGATATGTTCCACTTTTGGTTGACCGTTATGAAATATCTGTATCACAGATAACTACGGATATGTTCCACTTTTGGTTGACGGTCATGAAATATCTGTATCACAGATAACTACGGATATGTTCCACTTTTGGTTGACGGTCATGAAATATCTGTATCACAGATAACTACGGATATGTTCCACTATTGGTTGACCGTTATGAAATATCTGTATCACAGATAACTACGGATATGTTCCACTTTTGGTTGACGGTTATGAAATATCTGTATCACAGATAACTACGGATATGTTCCACTTTTGGATGACCGTTATGAAATATCTGTATCACAGATAACTACGGATATGTTCCACTTTTGGTTGACGGTCATGAAATATCTGTATCACAGATAACTACGGATATGTTCCACTTTTGGTTGACGGTCATGAAATATCTGTATCACAGATAACCATGGATATGTTCACTTTTGGTTGACCGTTATGAAATATCTGTATCACAGATAACTACGGATATGTTCCACTTTTGGTAGACGGTCATGAAATATCTGTATCACAAATAACTACGGATATGTTCAACTTTTGGTTGACCGTCATGAAATATCTGTATCACAGATAACTACGGGTATGTTCCACTTTTGGTTGACCGTTATGAAAAATCTGTATCACAGATAACTACGGGTTCGTTCCACTTTTGGTTGACCGTTATGAAATATCTGTATCACAGATAACTACGGATTTGTTCCACTTTTGGTTGACCGTTATGAAATATCTGTATCACAAATAACTACGGATATGTTCCTCTTTTTGTTGACCGTTATGAAAAATCTGTATCACAGAAAATTACGGGTTTGTTCCACTTTTGGTTGACCGTTATGAAATATCTGTATCAAAGATAACTATGGATATGTTCCACTTTTGGTTGACCGTTATGAAATATCTGTATCACAGATAACTACGGGTTCGTTCCACTTTTGGTTGACCGTTATGAAATATCTGTATCACAGATAACTACGGATATGTTCCACTTTTGGTGGACCGTCATGAAATATCTGTATCACAGATAACTACGGATTTGTTACTCTTTTGGTTGACCGTCATGAAATATCTGTATCACAGATAACTACGGATATGTTCCCCTTTTGATTGACCGTTAAGAAATATCTGCATCACAGATAATTACGGATTTGTTCCACTTTTGGTTGACCGTTATGATATATCTGTATCACAAATAACTACGGATATGTTCCACTTTTGATTGACCGTTATGAAATATCTGTATCACAGATAACTACGGGTATGTTCCACTTTTGGTTGACCGTTATGAAATATCTGTATCACAGATAACTACGGATTTGTTCCACTTTTGGTTGACCGTTATGATATATCTGTATCACAAATAACTACGGATATGTTCCTCTTTTTGTAGACCGTTATGAAAAATCTGTATCACAGAAAATTACGGGTTTGTTCCACTTTTGGTTGACCGTTATGAAATATCTGTATCAAAGATAACTATGGATATGTTCCACTTTTGGTTGACCGTTATGAAATATCTGTATCACAGATAACTACGGGTTCGTTCCAATTTTGGTTGACCGTTATGAAATATCTGTATCACAGATAACTACGGATATGTTCAACTTTTGGTTGACCGTTATGAAATATCTGTATCACAGACAACTACTGATTTGTTCTCCTTTTGGTTGACCTTTATGGAATATATGTATCACAGATAATTGCGGATTTGTTCCAATTGTGGTTGACCGATATGAAATATCTGTATCACAGACAACTACGGATTTGTTTTACTTTTGATTGACTTTAATGGAATATATGTATCACAGATAACCACGGATTTGTTCCAATTCTAGCTGACCGTTATGAAAAATCTGTTTCGCAGATAACTTCGCGTTATGAAATATCTGTATCACAAATAACTACGGGATTGTTCTACTTTTGGTTGATCTTTATGGAATATCTGTATCACAGATAACTACGGATTTGTTCCACTTCTGGTTGACCGTTATGAAATATCTGTATCACAAACAACTACGGATATGTTCCATATTTTGATAACTACGGATATGTTCCACTTTTGGTTGACCGTTATGAAATATCTGAATCACAGATAACTACGGATATGTTCCACTTTTGGTTGACCGTTATGAAATATCTGTATCACAGATAACTACGCGTTATGGAATATCTGCATCACAGATAACTACGCGTTATGAAATATCTGTATCACAGATAACTACGGATATGTTCCACTTTTGGTTGACCGTTATGAAATATCTGTATCGGAGATAACTACGGGTATGTTCCACTTTTGGTTGACCGTTATGAAATATCTGTATCACAAATAACTACGGATTTGTTCCACTTTTGGTTGACCGTTATGAAATATCTGTATCACAAATAACTACGGATTTGTTCCACTTTTGGTTGACCGTTATGAAATATCTGTATCACAAATAACTACGGATATGTTCCTCTTTTTGTTGACCGTTATGAAAAATCTGTATCACAGATAACTACGGATATGTTCCACTTTTTGGTTGACCGTTATGAAATATCTGTATCACAGATAACTACGGATATGTTCCATTTTTTGGTTGACCGTTATGAAATATCTGTATCACAGATAACTACGGATATGTTCCACTTTTGGTGGACCGTCATGAAATATCTGTATCACAGATAACTACGGATTTGTTACTCTTTTGGTTGACCGTTATGAAATATCTGTATCACAGATAATTACGGATATGTTCCACATTTGGTTGACCGTTATGAAATATCTGTATCACAGATAACTACGGATTTGTTCCACTTTTGGTTGACCGTCATGAAATATCTTTATCACAGATAACTACGGAAATGTTCTACTTTTGGTGGACCGTGATGAAATATCTGTATCACAGATTACTACGGAAATGTTCTACTTTTATTTGACTGTTATGAAATATCTGTATCACAGATAACTACGGATATGTTCCACTTTTGGTTGACCGTCATGAAATATCTGTATCACAGATAACTACGGATATGTTCAACTTTTGGTTGACCGTCATGAAATATCTGTATCACAGATAACTACGGATATGTTCCACTTTTGGTGGACCGTCATGAAATATCTGTATCACAGATAATTACGGATATGTTCAACTTTTGGTTGACCGTTATGAAATAACTATGGATATGTTCCACATTTGGTTGACCGTCATGAAATATCTGTATCACAGATAACTACGGATATGTTCCACTTTTGGTTGACCGTTATGAAATATCTGTATCACAGATAATTACGGATATGTTCCACATTTGGTTGACCGTTATGAAATATCTGTATCACAGATAACTACGGATATGTTCCACCTTTGGGAGACGGTCATGAAATATCTGTATCACAGATAACTACGGATATGTTCCACTTTTGGTTGACCGTTATGGAATATATGTATCACAGACAACTACGGATTTGTTCCACTTTTGGTTGACCGTTATGAAATATCTGTATCACAGATAACTACGGATATGTTCCACTTTTGGTTGACCGTTATGGAATATCTGTATCACAGATAACTACGGATTTGTTCCACTTTTGGTTGACCGTTATGGAATATCTGAATCACAGATAACTATGGATTTGTTCCACTTTTGAATACACCTTTAGTGATGTATATAAGATATAGAAATATATTCAAGTATATATGAAAGGTACATATATATTCGATGACATTGTGTAAATGAGTTATGAAATCATAGTGTAAAATAAATGTTTGTTCTTGTTTTCTACAATAAGTATAAAGGGGCGTTGTGAAGACTACTCACTTGTATGTCTGTTATAAGTATAAAGGGGCGTTGTGAAGACTACTCACTTGTATGTCTGTTATAAGTATAAAGGGGCGTTGTGAAGACTACTCACTTGTATGTCTGTTATAAGTATAAAGGGGCGTTGTGAAGAACTACTCACTTGTATGTCTGTTATAAGTATAAAGGGGCGTTGTGAAGAACTACTCACTTGTATGTCTGTTATAAGTATAAAGGGGCGTTGTGAAGAACTACTCACTTGTATGTCTGTTATAAGTATAAAGGGGCGTTGTGAAGAACTACTCACTTGTATGTCTGTTATAAGTATAAAGGGGCGTTGTGAAGAACTACTCACTTGTATGTCTGTTATAAGTATAAAGGGGCGTTGTGAAGAACTACTCACTTGTATGTCTGTTATAAGTATAAAGGGGCGTTGTGAAGAACTACTCACTTGTATGTCTGTTATAAGTATAAAGGGGCGTTGTGAAGACTACTCACTGTTATGTCTGTTATAAGTATAAAGGGGCGTTGTGAAGACTACTCACTTGTATGTCTGTTATAAGTATAAAGGGGCGTTGTGAAGACTACTCACTTGTATGTCTGTTATAAGTATAAAGGGGCGTTGTGAAGACTACTCACTTGTATGTCTGTTATAAGTATAAAGGGGCGTTGTGAAGACTACTCACTTGTATGTCTGTTATAAGTATAAAGGGGCGTTGTGAAGAACTACTCACTTGTATGTCTGTTATAAGCATAAAGGGGCGTTGTGAAGACTACTCACTTGTATGTCTGTTATAAGTATAAAGGGGCGTTGTGAAGACTACTCACTTGTATGTCTGTTATAAGTATAAAGGGGCGTTGTGAAGACTACTCACTTGTATGTCTGTTATAAGTATAAAGGGGCGTTGTGAAGACTACTCACTTGTATGTCTGTTATAAGTATAAAGGGGCGTTGTGAAGACTACTCACTTGTATGTCTGTTATAAGTATAAAGGGGCGTTGTGAAGACTACTCACTTGTATGTCTGTTATAAGTATAAAGGGGCGTTGTGAAGACTACTCACTTGTATGTCTGTTATAAGTATAAAGGGGCGTTGTGAAGAACTACTCACTTGTATGTCTGTTATAAGTATAAAGGGGCGTTGTGAAGAACTACTCACTTGTATGTCTGTTATAAGTATAAAGGGGCGTTGTGAAGAACTACTCACTTGTATGTCTGTTATAAGTATAAAGGGGCGTTGTGAAGAACTACTCACTTGTATGTCTGTTATAAGTATAAAGGGGCGTTGTGAAGAACTACTCACTTGTATGTCTGTTATAAGTATAAAGGGGCGTTGTGAAGACTACTCACTTGTATGTCTGTTATAAGTATAAAGGGGCGTTGTGAAGAACTACTCACTTGTATGTCTGTTATAAGTATAAAGGGGCGTTGTGAAGAACTACTCACTTGTATGTCTGTTATAAGTATAAAGGGGCGTTGTGAAGACTACTCACTGTTATGTCTGTTATAAGTATAAAGGGGCGTTGTGAAGACTACTCACTTGTATGTCTGTTATAAGTATAAAGGGGCGTTGTGAAGAACTACTCACTTGTATGTCTGTTATAAGTATAAAGGGGCGTTGTGAAGACTACTCACTTGTATGTCTGTTATAAGTATAAAGGGGCGTTGTGAAGACTACTCACTTGTATGTCTGTTATAAGTATAAAGGGGCGTTGTGAAGAACTACTCACTTGTATGTCTGTTATAAGTATAAAGGGGCGTTGTGAAGAACTACTCACTTGTATGTCTGTTACTGTAATAACAGCAAGAAAACATTACATATGTGAAAAGTAAATTAAAATATTGAAAAAATTAAAACAAAAAAAAGTATATATATAAAAGGAGGGTTATGCCCCCCCCCCCAAGCGCATGTGGTTGGAATGCCGTCTCTTGTTCTAGACCACGATGGCGTAGGCTACATATATCTTAATCGGGCTACAAATTGACCTGTTTTCGAGTCCTATTAATCATTGACAATATTTCCGAACTGATCTCTGTGAGTAAAAATATTGTGAACAAGAAATTAGAACCTTCTATTTACATGTAATAATCAAATTCAAATGTAATACTAGTAACCAACCTAAAGGTCACCACAGAATTCCAGTAAGAGTTAATCATCTCAGTCACTTCCGGTTAACCAAAGTGGATAGGTCTTATTAAGAAATATTTGCTAAAAGTAGATGTGGTGTATATGCTACTGTACAGTGGGTTTGTAAAATCAGGGATTCTGTAAAAAAGTACAACAAAAATACCGACCTCCTAAAGGCAAATTCATAAAGGGGAAGACCATAAAAACTGATAAAATCAAACGATATCAATCAACGGAATAAGTGAAAAACAATTGCAAAATACCTGAAATATTCGCAGATTTCAACCATTTTATGATATCTGTAAATTGACTGTTCAAGTTTTAACATATCTATGATATCTATATCTTGACTGTAAAAGTTTCAATCAATTAATGATATCTATACCGTGACTATACAAGTTTTTGACACATTTATGATATTTAACGAGCGAAAAACAACTGTCGTATTCCTGACTTGGTACAGACATTTTCTGAAGAAACCTACTTTGATAGCTAGCTAAACCTCTCACATGATTATATTTATGATATCTCTATTTTGACTGTAAAAGTTTTGACCAATTTATGATATCTATAACTTGACTGTAAAAGTTTAACCCATTTATGATTTGTATATCTTGACTTGAAAAGTTTTAACAATTTATGACATCTTTATGCCTACAGTAAAATTTTTGGCCAATTTATTATATGTATATCCCTGCGTAGTTTTTAGTTATGCAAATACTATGTTGCTTGAAATTTGAGATGTCACTGCAAATCATCGTATCACTGTTGTACGGTTACACGGTGTAATATTCCGTACAACCCGGATTACAAAGTAATAGTACTAGTAAATACATTAGCTTCGTTGTGGTGCTGTTTACATCCGGGTAATTAACCAATCAGATTGCAAGGTTCTTGGTTCAAAAGAAATACCGGTAATAAAGTTTATTGATATGGTATTCATATCCTCAGAATCATATGTGTACTGAATGGCAAATATCCCTTTCTCATTTAGGACATGAAAATCGGCAGTGTGGCAAGAACAAAATAGAACAATAAGATCAACCGAAAAAAAACAGGTGGTTCAAAAACTTTAGCTGCTGAAGAATTATCCGTGCAAGTTTGGTTATTTTCTACTTAGCTGCTGAAGAATTGTCCGTGCAAGTTTGGTTATTTTCTACTTAGCTGCTGGAGAATTGTCCGTGCAAGTTTGGTTATTTTCTACTTAGCTGCTGGAGAATTGTCTGTGCAAGTTTGGTTATTTTCTACTTAGCTGCATGCTGGAGAATTGTCCGTGCAAGTTTGGTTATTTTCTACTTAGCTGCTGGAGAATTGTCCGTGCAAGTTTGGTAATTTTCTACTTAGCTGCTGAAGAATTGTCCGTGCAAGTGTGGTTATTTTCTACTTAGCTGCTGGAGAATTGTCCGTGCAAGTTTGGTTAGTTTCTACTTAGCTGCTGGAGAATTGTCCGTGCAAGTTTGGTTATTTTCTACTTAGCTGCTGAAGAATTGTCCGCGCAAGTTTGGTTATTTTCTACTTAGCTTCTGGAGAATTGGCCGTGCAAGTTTGGTTAGTTTCTACTTAGCTGCTGGAGAATTGTCCGTGTAAGTTTGGTTATTTTCTACTTAGCTGCTGGAGAATTGTCCGTGCAAGTTTGGTTATTTTCTACTTAGCTTCTGGAGAATTGGCCGTGCAAGTTTGGTTATTTTCTACTGAATATCGAGCTGTGATTTAGAGCTGTATAGTTATACTGAAACATATTTAAGATCGAGGGGCGATAACCCAGAATGACAAATCGCAAAGCAAAACTTTGTTTTTTATAAATCACTTTATGTAATTAATAGATATAAGAGGATGTGGTATGAGTGCCAATGAGACAACTCTCCATCCAAGTCAAAATTTATAAAAGTAAACCATTATAGGTCACAGTACGGTCTTCAACACGGAGCCTTAGACTTTTACCAATACTCTTTTCAATTTGTCCAAGACTCTCGGACGTCTGACAGCATTTTCTAGAACAGTAGGTCCTAAAAAAGGATGTCAGACGTCAAAGCAACCTAGAACTACTTTTTCAGTTACTGCGTGTGTTATGTATCACTATGGTCCTATTGATTATTGTGACTTTATCATTATCACAATACCACATTATCTTAGATTATTAAAATTTGCGACTTTTAGGAATACCTGATAACTACAGTTAATTTTAGTAGACATAGAGATTATGGCACTAACAACTGCAGATAAAGTTAAACTCCGATTTATCGACATACCGTTTTATTAGATAAGAACATTTCTGTTTGTTTAGCTTTTATGAGAACACTAAGGCACTGCCTAGCACGGAGCGAGTGTGCCAAGAAAAAAAATGCTTCTGTCGAAAAATACATACCCTTATCCTCAAACAGGAAACAATATTAGAAGAACAGGTTGTATGTAGACAAACCTAAATAGAGGACGAAATGGAGAAAGAACCTGGTGCTGGGGGCAATCCAGTGGGAAAGTAGGCTATACATAGAAAGGTTCAGTTGGATCAGGAAGGCGTACGTAATGTACGGGAAAAGGCTGAACTTTAATTAGCTTTGGACCTTCTTGAAAAACACTGAGAAGCTGCAGCTACAGAAACTGATCGCCATATGCTAGAGTGCGACTACATCCCGGGGCTAATCAATTTTCCTGAAGAAACAAAAAAAAAAAAACCCCGCCCAAATATAAAACAATATAAATAAGAAGATGTGGTATGAGTGCCAATGAGACAACTATCCATCCAAGTCACAATGTGTAAAAGGTAAACAATTATAGGTCAAAGTACGGCCTTCAACACAGAGCCTTGGCTCACACCGAACAGCAAGCTAGAAAGGGCCCCCAAAAAGACTAGCGTAAAACAATTCAAACAGGATTAAGACGAGATATAACACAAAATAAGTAAACATTGAATAACAGAAATGCATTACAAATTCTGTCAACAGGTCAAATTAACACGAAAGACTTTTTTAACCTGAATCCTAACTCTGCTGTCGTGCCGTTAGATAGGGGTAGGACGTAATGTCAGACTACTGCATCCTAACTCTGCTGTCGTGCCGTTATATAGGGGTAGGACGTAATTTCAGACTACAACAAACGTTAGTACGTCATTTCAGACTAGAAACAAAGGTAATATGTCATGTCAGATTGAAACAAACGATAATATGCCATGTCTGACTACAACAAACAGTACAACGTCATATTAGACAAAAACCGGTAGCACGTCATATCTGACTAGAACAAACGACAGTACGTCCTGTCTGACTACAACACACGGCAGTACGTCATATCTGACTACAAAATAGTACGTCATGTCTGACTACAACAAACGGTAGCACGTCATGTTTGACTAGAACAAACGACAGTACGTCATGTCTGACTACAATATACGGTAGTACGTCATATCTGACTTGAACAAATGACAGTAAGTCCTGTCTGACTACAACAAACGACAGTACGTCATATCTGACTACAAAATAATACGTCATGTCTGACTAAAACATACGGTAGTACGTCATATCTGACTACAACAAATGGTAGTACGTCATGTCTGACTTCAACACACGGTAGCACGTGATGTCAGATTGGAACAAACGGTAACACATCATGTCTGACTACAACAATCAGTACTACGTCATATCAGACAAAAATTAACGGTAGCACGTCATGTCTTACTACAACAAACTGCACTACGTCATATCTGACTACAACAAATGGTAGTGCGTCATGCCTGACTACAACATACGGCAGTACATTATGTCTGACTACAATAAATGGTAGCACGTCATGTCTGACTACAACAAATGGTAGCACGTCATGTCTGACTACAACATACGGCAGTACATTATGTCTGACTACAACAAAAAGGAGTACGTCATATCTGACCACACCAAACGGTAGCACGTCATTTCTGACTACAACAAACGGTAGAACGTCATGCTTGACTACAACAAACAGTAGTACGTCATGCCTGACTATAACAAACCAGGCGCGTAGCTGCCTTTACGCAAAAAATCATTTGCTTGCACATTTTTTTCACCAAAAAAAAAAATAATCTGAAATTGAATTACGGATAGTCTTTAGTCTTTACAGATTATCGTGTCGGGCGGTGTTTAAAGCCCAAATCTTTGATGTCGTCTGTAGCAGTGACTAATAAGGAACTATATATCCTTCAATATTCGCAATCTTCTCAATTCTAATTACAATGCCAGTAACTACATCAACTACTGAACGGTCATTTAGTGCATTAAGGCAGAGACATATTTACACTGTGTATATATGTCTCTGATTAAGGCGACCGAAAACTTATCTCCGTTCAACCATGGTACAGGACGGACTATCTTCGTTGGCGCTCATACATGTTCACAAAGAAATGGATATTAACAGTTACACCGAGAGAGTTCTGCGATCATTTGCCTTGGCAAAAAATAGATATATGGACTTTCGATATTAACTTTACTTTAAGTCTTACATGCAGTATTAACATTTAATAATACAGGCTCAATACAATCACCTTGAAGACATCTTAGATTTATATCCCTTACTTATAAGTCAAAACTTAAAAGTGGCCGTTAGATTTCGTATTCCCATTGTCCGTTCGTCCAAAAGACTATTGATTCACCTGGGGTATCTGTGTCCCAAATGACCTTCTACCGTTGTCGTAGAAACCTCTCCTTTGATTTGAGAATGACCTTCGTGAGACACACTACGTGTGTCTTGCAAGAAGCAGGAACTGCTAACCCTTTTGGCCGGAGCACCGGAGGTCGCCACATTGTTTTCTGGGTCCGTGTTTTTCATCTGTATTTAGTTTTCAATGTTGAATGTTTTTGTTTCTCCTTTTGTGTCTTATCTGTTCCCAGGTTTGTCAATTGTCCATTGGTTAACGCTTCGGTTGTCGACTCTTCCTGATCTTCCCGTTTTATAAATTTTTTTTTATATTTGAAAATAACCATGTTAATAATATAAGCAGCAAATTACGGAACTCACTAGACTTTTACTATCGTTTCATGAAAATATGGTATAGTAAGAAACAGATAGGGTATTTTTCATGTTCAAAGCAGTCACTGTAATTACTCATATGCCCGGAGCTTCATGGGGATTCGCTTCCCTGGACCACCGTCTACGGTGCTGCCCTGAATCCCCGACTAGGGTGCTATCCTGGACCAGCTGGGGACTTTGAGCGGTCCATAGCCTCCTCCCTTGCCGAATCACTATAAAGTCCACAAGTATTCACAAAATAGGAGTTTGGGCGTGAATGTGATGTGAATTTCATAAGCATGGCATACCAGGAAAATGCCCGAAAAAAGTTATCATTTTCTACATAAAATGGTCCAAAAAAATTTTTCGCCTCGCTTCGCTCGGCCATAGTTATGATTGCACTTTATTTTAGTCCAGCTACGCCCCTGCAAACTGTAGTATACGTCATGTCATAGTGGGACAAATGGTAGTATGTCATATTTGACTTCAAGAAACGGTAGTACGTCATATCTGACTTGAACAAACGACAGTACGTCCTGTCTGACTACAACAAACGGCAGTACGTCATATCTGACTACAAAATGATACGTCATGTCTGACTACAACAAACGGTAGCACGTCATGTCTGACTAGAAAAAACGGCAGTACGTCCTGTCAGATTACAACAAATAGTAGCACGTCATGCCTGACTACAACAAACGGTAGTATGTAGTATCTGACTACAACAATCGGTAGTACGTCATATTTGACTACAATGAACGGTAGCACGTTTTGTCAGACTGGAACAAACGGTCGTACGTCATGAGAGACAGGATCAAACGGAACAGATCTGTATAGCAATTGAAAAAAAACACACAATCATTAGTGACAACGTATGGAAAATACATGTAGACACATACCAAAAACAGTAGTTTTATGACTATAGATATAAGAAGATCATGTGGTATGATTGCCAATGAGATAACATTCCACCAGATACCAAATAACGTAGTGTTAGCAAGTATAGGTCACAGTACGGTATTCAACAATGAGCAAAACCCATACCGCATAACAAGCTATAAAATGCCCCGATATGACAAAGTTAAAACAGTTCAAACGAGAAAACAAACGGCCTAATTTATGTGCAAAACAAATAAACGGAAAACAGTTAAAAAATAGAGCAACAAACGACAACCACTGAATTACAGGCTCCTGACTTTGGACAGGCACATGCAGAATGTGGCGGGTTTTTACAAGTTCCATTAATATATCCTCCAGAACTAGAAATTAAAGAAAGAAACAACACACACGGCTTCCTCCGCCTCATTTTTAGAATTATACCTGACTTTGACCTAAGCGGTCATCTCAGTACCAGAATCTATGACAAACGAGACGATTTTAATTTTGAAGTTATCAATTTCCCCAACCTTAGTAGCAATATACCAACTTCATCTGCATATAGGATATACATTTCCCAACTCATCCGGTATTCAAGAGCTTGCAGCTGCTACTCAGACTTTATAAAACATCACCAGTGTCTGAGCAGAAAGTTGGTGAACCAGGGTTATGTCAAAGAACGTCTCGTCCTTTTTCTAAAAAAGTTCATCGGAAGATACCAAGACCCTTGCTAATAAATATTCCGTATCAACTTCACAAATAATACACGGTGGTCTTGAAGTATAGATTCTAGGTACTGACGTTGTTATCATCTTAATTACGTGTTATAGTGTTCTTTTATTTGTCTTCGTAAATTATTTACTTTACTGTTTAGTACATTTTTGGTAATATCCTCTTGGCGTGGCTCGGTACTTATACATCCCGCCATTATACATGTTATTGTGATATCGTCATTTTTGTATTCTTGTCTTTCATTTTTGCTTATGTGCTTTGTCTATGTGTCATTTTGTTTTTCTTTGTTGACATAATTGTTTGTTTTTATAGTGATTAAAATTTTAACACAACGTTGACTGCTGTACCCCTATTTTTGACATTGTTACTTGTTATGTCTGTTTGTTTTGTTCACATATTGTTGTCAATATAATGGAATTGTATGTGACTGTCATACAAGTGAGAGATTTAGCTAGCTATAAAACCAGGTTTAATCCACCATTTTCTACATAAGGAAATGCCTGTACTAAGTTAGGAATATCACAGTTGTTTTCCCTTCGTTTGATGTGTTTGAGCTTTTAATTTTGCCATTTTATAAGGGACTTTCCGTTTTGAATTTTCCTTGTTCGGTATTTTTGTTATTTTACTTTTTACTGAAAGCTAGACTCAGTTCAAAGCAAAGTACATATCTGATAGTACTCGCATTTACTGAAAGCTAGTCCAAAGATAATAACAACAAATAAAAAATCATGTATTTAAGTCAAGAATATCAATCAGTACACACCCAACATCCAATTGATTTAGTGCAAAGTTGTGATTAACATGATTTTGTGGAATGCTAAAATATAGGTATCGACACAATATAGGACCGTGCATATGTGTATAGCAATAATATTTAGTTGGGTTTTAATTTATTGAAAACAATATAAATACTTTTACAAATAAAAACAATATTCAAAGATCACGTTTATAGCATGGCATCACGTAAAATTGGTAACCTTTAAGAATAAGTTTATTTAAAGGATCGATAAGTTTGCTCGGATCGTATTCAAAGTTACGGGCTCGATAAACAACATCACCGGAAACATTATGATGTGCTATCCCGTTTGTAATAAGTTTTCAAGGTACAGCCAAACTTTCAAACCAAATCTTTATATCCATGAAAGAATTTAGTAAAGGTTTTAAGTAATTGGTGATAGCGAAATCCTTGACTTTAAAATTTATCAGTAATACATAGATTCTTCCATTGAATCCAAAACGTCACTACAGATACGGGTAAAAACGTATACATTTATGCTGTCAAGCAGAACGTTTACAGCTTTAACCATCTCGTCACACTTCCAGTAAGTATATCTAGCATATTTACATTTCTCATTAAAGAAGAAAGCATATACATGATATATGTTGCAGCAGATTATGCAATCAGATTTTTCAAACAACCATTTAGATAAATAAGAAAACTTGTGCTTGATTAAACTATGTGGAAGTGAAGTATAGAGAGCTGAAAAGTAAAAAAAAATATCCACCATATTAGAAGGACCATCAAAAGTAACCAATATATAGTAGGGACCTTCAAATTACTTTATCATTGATTCGTGTTTAATGATGAAATATTGTTGTATGTCGTTGTCATTTGTAGATCCGATCTTGAATTGTATTTCTACTAAATATGGCATTCTAGACAACAGGTAAGAAAATAATATAGTTTAGCGTAAACAACGGATAGGGTGACAGTCACTTGATTGCGGAAAACTTAAATCGGAACCTAGCTTTATATAATATGTTAGCTCATCGCTTGTGCTCATCCGTGCAAAAATAAATTAAAATGTCCAAACAAATGCTAAGTTGGTGCACATGAGAAAAGGTTGTTTTGTTGGACAGGCATGGATGGGCGAGGGGGTATATTTTCATCATAAAAAGAACAGAATATTGTGTTAGGAGAAATTCTAATGAGATCCAAAAGTAGAGGGACAAATCATGAATGGAGTGATAAATGTAAAGTATCAAAATATTTTGAAATTTTCCACTAGCAATTTTTAAAGCCATCAAAACTTCAATCACAGAAGGAGTGGCTAAATCAGAAAGAGTGGCTAAATGGCGAAGTCACGTTGAATACTCAAAAATCAAACTATCTTGTAGCAAATCACCCAGCTTAAGAATGCTATTTGTTAGTTTAATCTTAAATTTAACAAAAGTTCCAAATAATCGTGTATACCAATTAGTTTTGTCCCATCTCTAAGGCTTTGTCCCATCTCTAAAGCACGGAATCTGTTATTGGTGTTGCTGGTGGAGATGGCAGTTTTTTTCTAAAGACAAACATATATTTTACAACTCTAACAATCCATGTTCAAGGCGTGTTTAAATCTATTTTATTTTCTTATTTTTTGCTTTATAAATTTCAGATCCCGCCCGCCGACCAAGATGGCCGACATGGCTAAAAATAGAACATAGGGGGTAAAATGCAGTTTTTGGCTTATATCTCTGAAACTAAAGCATTTAGAGCAAATCTGACATGGGGGTAAAAATGACATCAGGTTAAGTTTTATGTGCCCTGATATTTCAGACGAATCAGACAATCCGTTATTGGGTTGCTGCCCCTGAATTGGTAATTTTAAGGAAATTTTGCAGTTTTTGGTAATTATCTTGAATATTATTTTAGATACAGATAAACTGTAAACAGCAATAATGTTCAGCAAAGTAAGATCTACAAATAAGTTAACATGACCAAAATTGTTAATTGACCCCTAAAGGAGTTATTGCTCTTTATAGTCAATTTTTAAAATTTTTTCATAAATTCTTGTAATCTTTTACAAAAATCTTCTCCTCTGAAACTACTGGGCCAAATAGAATCAAACTTGGCCACAATCATCATTAGGGTATCTAGTTTAAAAAAAATGTGTCCGATGACCCCGCCTGCCAACAAAGATGAACGACGTGGCTAAAAATAGGGGTAAAATGCAAGTTTTGTCTATTATTTTGATAACCGTTATAAATAGAGGAAATCTGAAAAGGGTAAAATTGTTCAGAACGTTGAGCTCTACCAATTCTCCATATACGTCAAAATTGTCAGACGATTTCCTGTAAGAGTTATTGCCCTTAAATGACAAATGTTACCACTTTTTTCGATTTTTGCCTATTATCTTGAAAACTATAATAGATAGAGAGAAACTTTAAATTGTAAAAATGATCAGAAGGACAAGGTCTACAAACTTATAGTCAAAATCGTCAGTTGACTCCTTATTAGCGTTATTGCCCTTTGATAACGATTTGTACAAGTTTTTTAGCGTTTTAGTCTTATATCTTAAAACTTATAATAGATAGAGAGAAACTTAAATATACAAAAATGATCAGCAAGACAAGATCTACAATTATAAGACAAATGGAGGAAATTGTCCGACGACTCCTTGTTGGAATTATTGCCCTATAATGACGATTTTTACCATTTTTTTTTCGTTTCGTATATGATAAAAATTATAATAGATAGATAGAAACTTAAATAATCAAAAATGATAAGCAAGACAAGAAAAACTAACAAGTCAAACTTTGCTGATATAATTAGTATACTGTTACTCTTTATAGGAGTTATTGCCCTTAAATTAGGAAATTTATTTTACCCTCTTTTGTGTTTGGAGCAAAAGCTAAATAAGATAGAGAGAAACTAAACAAACTTCAATGATCAGCAATATAAGATAAAAAAAACAGATATTTTTGTTATTAATTCTAGCTATTCTCGTCTACAATGTTGGAGAGTGTCCTTTGTTGAATATGCATATATAGACCAAGGTGAGCGACACAGGCTCTTTAGAGCCTCTAGTTCTTTTTATTTTTGTATTCTAGCAGTTTGATCCTTGTGATATTTCCGCTTTTTTGAAAACTTGTTTGAATAGTCTTGTGTCTACAGCCGCCGTCTCTTCTAGCGGTTTTCGAGTTGTCTCGTTATTTAGTTGTTTCTGTGTTGGAACATATTCGCTTGACTCTGAGTGTCCTATCTAATTAAAATATAGTTCTCTGATTTCGTTATACTAATGCTTATTTTAATCTGTCTAAAATTGATGATGTCATGCACAATGAATACTTGGAGCATGCTCTGTCAAATCTTTAGACTTTTATATTTTTTTTCTTATCTGGCGGCAGTATATCGTCTATTGGAGACGATCCGGTACATATTAAATTTGCTGATTGATCCTTTTTATAGACTTATATGTCCAAATAAATGATGTCATGCACAATGAATACTTGGAGCATGCTCTGTCGATTTGAATAAAGAAAGAATAGTAAATATAAAATAAAATTGATTATTTTATAGTTTGAGAGGGAAAAAAACCAAAACAAGTGAGTGAGTGAGTGAAATAACCTAAATGAAATGCAAGGAAGACCTGTAAATGAAGCTTTCAAATTGTGATGTGAACCTTTTACTTAGCGATATTTATATTTCTGTATCAATTCAAAGAGAGTACTATTTTCTTCGCCAGTTTAAATATCTGATCCAAAAGTAAAATATTTACATCAATCTGCTGCGGAAAATTCGCCAAAAAAAATAATTTATCCATACGCACTTGGCGTATGTTATTATAAATAGGACAAGTCAATACAAAGAGAGCTTGTTTCTGTAGCACCACAACAACAATTTTGGCGAATCCACTAAACTGGGACTATTATACTAACTATTAGTATAATAGTCCCAGCACAGTAAATTACGTTAAAAGTTAAAATGAATTTGTGTTTAAAGTACTTGAGTTCATTTGCAAGCGTGCATGGATAATTTGTTCAACATAATAATATGAGGGAACCTTATTTTGTTTACAAATATGTTTTTTTTTAAATATTGAAGGATACTAGAGTATTTTAAAAAAAAAAGGTATTTTATTCCATAATCATAAGTTCACTTCTGTTATTGTACAAAATATGAGCGCCTGTGATTAGTCAGTATCAACGCAGCGTAATGACTGTGTTTTGTGCAATCCAAATTATTTATTAAAAAATCAAATGAATGTTAAGATATGGTACTTTGAGTGCAATAAATACCAGTAACAATTAATATAAATTGATTTCTGATTACTCTTTCGTTTCTCACTAGCTCATGGTAGAATTATCTGTTTTAAACCAGTCAGATTTAATCACCGGTTTTTGACATGCCCAGGATAGTTGTCGATCACGTGATCAAAATAGAATAGACCTTATTCTGGAATTCCGAGTGTCGAATTCAAAAGTTGACAGCTAAATGTCTTGTTATATTGGAAGATAGCAGGTAAAGGACAGTTTTTTTATTACTCAATGCATTTAACTAAAGTATTTCAAGATAAAACAAAACACTGTAAGCGTAAGACATTGAGAAAAACATCGTAAAGTGACAAAAGGGTTGACCATCGATCAGCTGATCGTAAACAATATTTTACATTAAGTAAATTACTGCTGCGGTGTAGATTTACAGATAAAGTGTCACATAAGATGTTCTGATTTGTAAAAAGGAAGAAAGATTAGCACCCTGTTCGATCTATGTACCTAAAATGTTCATATGATGCCAGTGTCATATAGCAGCATATATAGCAGTGATTGTGCCAAAAGAGTAGTTTCCAGTTTCAGTAGTTTTCCTTAGAATTTACTGCATAACTCCCTTTGGGAGTCAGTCCTATCTGATATGCCTGAATAAATGAACTGAAGGACATCACTTGTGTCTCTCAGTTTGTACTAAGATACCATGCCTGTACCCTTTCTGTTTTACAGGTTGGGGAAAGTAAGAGGTCAAAGTAAGACACCATTAAAGAAAAATCCTTAAATGAGGAGGCAAACTGGGAAAATATAGAAGCAGATCTACAAAACACACTTAAAGAGCTTACTGATATGAACAATAACACCAAAAGTACTATAAATGAAATGACAGTCCGCACTGGGTACTTAATATCATCACCATGATCATAAAATCAGTAGAAACAAATATCCCACACAAAATGTAAACATACATGTATAAACATCACCTTCCCTGGGTGCACAACAAACTAAGAAAAATGGTGGATCTCCTGTAGTTGGTGATCGCAATACTGGTATACTAGTATTGTGCACAATACTGGTATAAAAATTTTGTACCAGTATTGTATTCCAGTATTGTACCAGTATTGTGTTTTTTTTAAATAAACAATACATATAGGTAATTAATCTTTTATCAAAGGTGTCACATATATATATGCATAATGATATTAACATATGACATGACAATTTTATATGGAATGATTGTATGTTTAACTGATGATGCCATTGATGGTACACTGTGATTGTAATCAAAGAAAGTTAAATCTTCTGATGTTTTTTCTTAAGGGAACCGTACTGTCTCAGCATTTTAAAAAACTTTTTACTTTCTTCAATGTTTTCTTCCAGCTCTCTCTTTCCAAGTCTCAATAGTATATTTTAGTGAATTTTATATTGACATCAATGCTGTTATAGCTTCTGTATCATCAGCATTGGTATTGTTTATTTCTTCTTCAGATGGCATTTCTGCAACCCCCACTTCCTATATTGATATTTATGTATTCAGTCTGTGGACTTTCTCTTACGCTTACTAGATTACAAGCTTGTTTAGATAGCACCTGTACGGCTCTCTTACTGTAGGAGTGCTTGTCTAGTATTAGTATTTGAGTATTTGTACCAGTAGATATATCTGCTACAAATTGTATTGCCCATGGTTCTGAATCAACTGCTTTAACTATATACCCTTAACATTCATGTAGACAAACTAGTTAATTTGATTATAATCAGGTTCCCCTATTAACATGATTAAGCAACTTTTAGTTTTTATGTTTAATGGATATTGATATCTTTTATCATGTTTATTGTGAAAGATTTATACATGTTACAAGAAAAAAAAGACAAACAAATGCTTAGAATCTTAGTATACATGTATTAAAATATCTGTAAAAAATATACGATGGCATACATGTAAATGCTGAATTTACAGTGTTATAGTGACTAATAATTTGCTTGAATTTATTAAATAATATCTCAGATAATAAAGCTTTTATTTTATCTAAATTGAATTAAATAAAATATAGAAATATGATAAAATTATTAGCAATTATTTATATAATTAACAATTGTTTGAATAAGATGAGTTAATTACAATAATTTTTGTTTATTTGTACAAGTATAGTAATTATTTTTAACTGGTTGTTAATTGATTTCACAATTATCCTCTATAATCTTTTTGAGTTCATTTAATCTCCCTTTGATCTTCAATATCTAATTTTGCTTAAAATTCATTTTTCATTATACACCTTAAAGTATAGTGAACAATACAACTACAATACTGGTATATCAGTAATGTACCAGTATTGTTGTTTTTAAAAAAAAAGTTACAATACTGGTACAAAATTTTTATACCAGTATTGTGGACAATACTGGTATACCAGTATTGCAATCACCAACTACAGGAGATCCAAAATGGTTAATAAAAAGAACAAATTGTGCTCCAAAATGAAAAAGGACAAAAAGCATTTGGAGAAATATCAAAAACTAAAACAAAGTCCTACAAGAACAGAGATGTGCCCATTTTACATATATATATATAGAAAAAATGATGACCTCCCAACAAATGACCCTGACTAAAGATACAGCAATCAATCAAAACCAAAGAAAATTTTCTCTTATATAAAATCAATTACCTGTGTCAATAAAACTCAGACTTAATAATTACAGACTTTGACAAAGCCTTTGACAAAATCCCACACCAAAGACTCTTTCTTATACACAGTTCATTTTCATTGTATACAAAATGAAACATTAAACTACCGGTAGATCTCTGCCTTTTGATCAAACCACACAAAAACAGTAGTCCTGGATGGAGAGTCATCAGATGTTGCTCCAGTTACTTCTGGTGTCCCACAGGGAACAGTTCTGGTATATATAAACGACCTACCAGAATATTTGAAATCCAGTAAACTCAGACTGTTCTCAGACGACAGTATTATATACATGATATACAAAACTATCAAATCTTAAAAAGATTGTGGTAGCCTTCAGTAAGATCTTGATGCTGCTGCGAAGTGGGAAGAAGACTGGCTGATGGCTTTCTATTCTGACAAATGTGCTTCAAACAAGAAAACTATTAAATATTATTACATCCTTCATAGTCATACCTTGGAATCTGTCTCTTCAGCAAAATATCTCGGCATTACTCTTCAAACTGACTTAAAATGGACTCAACATACAAATAATATTATTGCAAATGCAAATAAAGCCTAGGCTTTCTTAAAAGAAACCTCAAAACATCCATCACAAACATTAAGTCACTGGCATACCTAGCATTTGTCAGTCAGAACCTCGAGTACGCTTGCTCTGTTTGGAACTCTCTTACTGCTGAACACTATAAAACTTGGAGATGGTTCAGCGTGGTGCTGCTAGGTATGCCCATCATCTTTATCATAACACCAGGAGTGTTACAGACATGCTCAATACTCTCAACTGGCCTACCTTATAACAACGCAGACTTTAAACAAGACTCATACACATATAATGTTCTATAAAATTATACACCATATTGTCGCAGTACCCTCAGTATTACTTTTACCAACAGACAATAAAACTGCAAACCTTTCCATATACCATTTATTCATACAGATCTTACAGTTATCATGGTTATCTTGATGATATTTTTTCGTTAAATAATCAAGAATTTTCTAACTCTACACTAAAATTTACTACAAAAGGGACGATTTTTTGTTCCCTATTGTTAATTTTCCTTTTGGATGGTGATGTTCCTTTGGCACCATCTTACGGAGATGTTGTTTACCGTGCCCAGAAATTTAGAAACGATCCAGGTAAACTTATCAATCCTTTGAATAAACTAATTCTAAAAGGCTACCAAATCAACACTAATCATGGTAATTAGATCTTTGAATTTTGTTTTTATTGGTATTAATATTGATTTTGTTATCAGTAAATTAAAATCAAACTAACTATCAGTTTTTGATTCAGCCATGCTGGATCTATGCGATCACTCTGGTTTTGGAGATGGTGCAGAATACTAAGTTGAAGACATATCATGAAACTAATTATGTGTTTTTATGACTTGCAGAAACTTTCTACACCATTTTAATCATCAACTGCAAACTTTTGACATGTTATTTGCCCTTAAATTAAGAAAAGATTGGTCGAATAGTGACTTTATTTTAGATATACACTTGCATATAGTTCCTTTCTAAATCAAAATTTATGATGATTTACTATTTATGAATTTATTTGAAAAAGTATTTGTACATCAATTGAATCAGTTGATAAGAATTTTGAAAGTATTATATTAGTATCTTGTGCTTGTTTAAATTATTGTTCAATGAAATGTAGGTCAACATGTGTATTAAAATATCTAAGTTGATTCCCACACTTTTTTGAAATGGTATTACTCCAATTCTTTCCATAGGCAAGTAAGAGTCAGAATGATTATTAACTGTCATGATTTTCAAATAAGTATTAATTAAAAACAACCCCAGGCTTATAATTCAAAACAGTTAATAACCCATGACCTGTTACATAATTAAATAGACACAATTTATTACACACCTAACTGAATACACAAATTCTTGACCTCAATAGTAAACCGAAAAATGTATTATTTATTTTGATCTACACTACATTAAAATATTCTGTTAATTTTGCTAGCTAGCTGAATGATTAATCTGATGTGTTTTTTTTTTTAAAGAAAATACTTAAAATGAAAAAAATATGTATAAAAAATGCAAGCAAATTTTTTTCTACTTGTAAAATCAGTGCCATTATCATCTGACAGAAGTCGAAAATCAAGTTCTAATTAAAATTATCAGAAATTTGGTTGAAATATTAAACAAAATTGCATAACTCTTATCTGAGCATTTTCTGCAATAAAATTTATTTGTTTGTTTTACATTTATATCCCATTATATTGCTATTTAACAGTAATTGGAAATATCTCAGCATTAGGTATTTGTACATTCAGATTTGAATACAGGAAATGTATTTTTTTTTAATGAAGAATAAACACGAATTTAGATAAAAAATAGTTATTATTTTCTTTAATTTTTGTTGTTGAGAAAGTGCATTTATAAGGCCTCTTTCTGGAAATTATTAAACCTGTCATTTTTAATGGCATATAAAAAATATATTACTTGTTTGACGATTTTCCTTTCCATTCTTGTCAAAAATAAAATCTGACAGAGTCTAAAATTGAAAGATCGGTATATATATATCTATATTTGCATCAATATTGCAAAATTCCCTACCTTTGGACAATAACATAGAAATTTTACAGTAAGATTGGAAATGAAAAGAGAAAAAAATTTAGAAAAAAGTATGGTCAGAAAGAATATGAGACTAGCTATGAATATGGCTGGATCACAACATCAACGATGTTTTGATTTTTATATGATCGCAAAAAAAATTTTGCGGTCGTATATTGGTATGACGTTGGCGTTGGCGTCGTCCGGCAGTGGCGTCGTCGTCTAAAGACACATTGGTTTTCGCACTCTAACTTTAGTTTAAGTGAATGGATATCTATGAAATTTTACCATAAGGTTCAATACCACAAAAGGAAGGTGGGGATTGATTTTGGGGGCTATGGTACCAACAGTTAAGGAATTAGGGGCCAAAAATAAGCATTTTTGTAACTTCCAGACATAACTTGTGTGTTAGTGTATGGATCTCTCTGACATTGTACCACAAGGTTCCATATCACAAAGGGAATGCTGGGATTGATTTTGGGGGTAATTGCCTCCAAATTTTAGGAATTAGGGGCCAAAAAAGGGGCAAAAAACAAGCATTTTTCTAGTTTCATGACAATAACTTGTGTGTAAGTGTATGGATCTCTCTGACATTGTACCACAAGGTTCCATATCACAAAGGGAATGCTGGGATTGATTTTGGGGGTAATTGCCTCAAAATTTTAGGAATTAGGGGCCAAAAAGGGGCAAAAAACAAGCATTTTTCTAGTTTCATGACAATAACTTGAGTGTTAGTGTACACATGGTGTATGGATCTTTATGAAATTGTACTACAAGGTTCCATATCACAAAGGGAAAGCTGGAATTGAGTTTAGAGGTAATTGCCTCAAACGTTTAGGAAAAAGGGGCCAAAAATAAGCATTTTTCTAGTTTCCAGACAATAACTTGTGTTCAAGTGTATCGATCTCTCTGAAATTGTACTGCAAGGTACCATACCAGAAAGGGAAGGCTGGGATTGATTTTGGGGGTAATTCCCTCAAAATTTGAGGAATTAGGGGCCATAAAGGGGCAAAAAAACAAACATTTTTCTAGTTTCAGGACAATAACTTGTGTGTTAGTGTATGGATCTTTATGAAATTGTACTGCAAGGTTCCATATCACAAAGGGAAAGCTGGGTTTGAGTTTGGGGGTAATTGCCGTAAACGTTTAGGAATTTGGGGCCAAAAAACAAGCATTTTTCTAGTTTCCAGACAATAACTTGTGTTCAAGTGTATGGATCTCTCTGAAATTGTACTGCAAGGAACCATACCACAAAGGGAAGGCTGGGATTGAGTTTGGGGGTGGTGAATCATAAGGGGGTTCAAAAAATTTGGGGGGGGGATTTTTTTTTTCTTTAAAATTTTCCATTTTAAATTGGTTATTTCTGATTTATATATAAAAGCAAATAATAATGATATGGTTTGAATAGGTAAATTAAAATTTTTTAAGTTTTTAGACCACATTCATTCTGTATCAGAAACCTATGCTGTGTCAAATATTTAATTACAATCCAAATTCAGTACTGTATCAAGCTTGAATGTTGTGTCCATACTTGCCCAAACTGTTCAGGGTCCGACCTCTGCGGTCGTATCAAGCTGCACCCCAGTGGAGCATTTTATTTCAGTTAACATTCAGATTTAGTCTGAGGTTAAAGTTTTTCAGTCATCAATAACTTTGTCAAACCTTCATGGAATTTTAGGAAATTTAGACAGAAGTTTTTTTTACAGTTAACAGATACAGTCTGGAGTTAAAGTTTGTTACACATCAAATATGTTATCAAACCTTCATAAACCTTGATGAAACTTTGGCACAAGCTTTTTTATGATTAAGAGATAATGTCTGAAGCAAACCTTAGAAAATATATTTTTTTTGTTTTCAGTATTTTTCTGATAGATGGACTTAGTAGTTTCATTGAATTTACAGTTAACATTTACAAACAGTCGGGGATTAAACTTTTTTGACATGATAAAATTTCAAACCTTCATGGATTGTTATGAAACTTGAACAGAAGCTAATCTTCAAGACCATGAAATAGCATTTGAAGAAAAAGCTTGAATATTTATAAAATTTTGTATTTTACTGATACATGTAAATGGACTCATTATTTAAGTCAACATTACTCTTTTACACTGATAGCAGCAATCGTAGATGAGACACAGGGTTCCGCAGAACCCCTTACGAAATTTTATAGGGAGCGGGCATTAAGTGTTTCCCCTGTACGTCTGTCTGTCCAAAAATTGGTTTCCGTTCTCCATGACTATACATTGCCTCAACCAAATATGAAACTTATACACAATGCTTATTATCACAAAAGACAGGTCATGCAGGTCAAGTTTGAATTTGAGTTGCTTGACTTTTACTGTTCTAGAGTTATGCCCCTTTACAAATGCCAAAATTGTTTAATTTTTCGCTTTTGTTCTCTAACTTAAGTTTTCCTCTACCAAATGTTATGAAACTTATACCCAATGCTTATCACCACAAAACTCAGATCTATTTTGAAAGTTGTTGGCGTCACTTTTTACCGTTCTTGAGTTATTTCCCTTTACAATGTTATATATAAGCTGGGTATTATCTGTGTCCCATGGACACATTTACCATTTATTTCCTATTATATTACACAATCATGACAATGGAATTTACTATCTTTAGATATAGTACTTTCCCCTACACTCAATATTTTTATAGAACAGTTGACACCTACTGTTCTCTACAATAAAGAACAGTAAACCTTAGTAGTTATGTAAATATAGATTCTACCACTACATCGAGTGTGATACGATATTTATCCACTCGAGATAGTTAAATTTTCAAATTTTAAACGCGAGGCTCGCAGAGCGTTTTAAATATTTAAAATTTAACTGTCGAGAGTGGATAAATATCGTATTACACGAGATTTGGTGGTGGAATCTGTTTCTCTAATGATTTTCAAACAATATGCAGTCAAACTTATTCCGTCTTTTCAAATGATCTGTAAAAAGATGTGTTCTTTCTATGTGACGTCATCAGGCATGGTCGCCTTTTTTCATGCCGTCACAATAGGAAATTCGGAGGAAAGCAAGTAAATTTGACGTCATAATCGGATTTTAACCAATGAAGAACTGAGATCAAACGAACCACACGTTGATTAAATTTTTTTTATACAATGGGTGCAGAAAGGGATAAATTGACGAAGAGTTAGAGAAATAGTTTTAACCACATGTACATGTTAGTATCTATTGTTGGCACTACTCTTTTTGAAAATATTTATTGATAAGTATCATATGCATGAGCAGCAGTTAATAATCATAAAAAATCTGTTGAATAACTGGATACCATATATAAGAAGGGGACAACTTGCCAAATGGGGAATACATGTACATTTAGTTCCCCAAATGAGTAACTATACCTTAAATGAGGGATACTCTTCTAGTGTTAAAAGTTTGTTTTTAATGAACATAGAATACTTGAAATGGCACATTATGTACTGGAAATGGCACATTTTTATATAAAATGAAGCAAAATTCCCCAAAAATAATATCCCTGACCTGATTTACTGACATGACAGAAAAGTTACAAGCCTTGAAAATTTGAAAAATAGACAATTTCCAAGGCTACTAATTATATATATAACTTTTTTAAAACCCAAAATAAAAATATGGCTCTTAGGAAGAAGTTCCATTTTCTATAAATTCATCAGTTCCCCATTTGGCGGGTTGTCCCCAACCTGTTTTATGACCCCAAATGTCATGAATGTGAAAGGGGAATAGTGATATGGTCACCTTGGTCTTTGTGTGAAGGGCAGTAAAACCTTTGAAAAGTGGGACATCCATTTGGCTGTGTGTGATGATTGCTGTCCAATCAGAATGAAGACATTGAATCCCATTCCTTGTGTATATTGTAGAGAGCAGCAAGGTCTCTGTAAGTTAAACAGTCATCACAAGACCAACCATTGAGCTCCTGTGAGCTTTCAAACTGACTCACGCTGTTTTCAATATTAAATACATAAATATACTGGTAAATAAATTTTGTAAATATCATTTATCATGTTTACAGAAACATAAAAACCAATCCTCCTGAAACACTTATTAATATAGCCTGATAGGTATCCTGGTGTAATTAATAACAGTTAATATTCATGTCTTTGGGTCAGAGATTGGTCATTTGGAACTATTAGAATATATATATATATACTAGCTAGATTGTAATTTTCCTTCAAACCTTGAAGGTAAACAGATATAAATTTTGATTTGATTTGATTAATAATTTCTATAAACCATAGTGAACAAATGCCTGGTACTTCTTTTGATTCTCCCTAGAACAAATGCCTGGTACTTCTTTTGATTCTCCCTAGAACAAATGCCTGGTACTTCTTTTGATTCTCCGTAGAACAAATGCCTGGTACTTCTTTTGATTCTCCCTAGAACAAATGCCTGGTACTTCTTTTGATTCTCCCTAGTTGTTGTCTTCTGCTTTAACTGAATTCAAATAATTATATACTGATATATATCTGTATACAATTCTAACTATTAACTATATAAAATACATGTAGATTATAGACATGATAGAAGTTACATTTCTATCATTATTTTTAAGGTTTATCCGTTTACCTGTAACGTCATGACTAGGTTCTCAAATCAATTTTAATTAATTGTTATATTTATGTCAACAAACAATGTAAAAATTCTTAAAAACTGCATGTACAAAATGAAGTCCACATACTTCTATCATGTCTATTGTAATTTAAAATAACTCTTCCGAGTAATTTTTCATATAAAGCTAACTACATGTATGTAGATAATTAAAAATAATAACTTAAAGTAATTGAGTGTTATATCAATTTTTGACAAAAATGAGGTACACTTTTGGGGTCCAACTCAACAAACTAAAAAAAGGTAGAAGGACAAGTTTGTGAGTGAAAGTCCAAGTTGATACATCAATAAAATCTGTAAAAGTACTTTAATTACTTGTAATCATGTCATTGATCAAAAACTTCATCAGAAGAAATATTTATCCTGATGTACATGATGTATGAATTCATTCTCATGGCATCATGACATATGTTTTTACATGTATAAACTTTTTGGTTGCTATGACACTAACCATGCTAACAGACAAAATAAGACTAACAACCTACAATAGAACTATACACATCATCATTCATGTACATGTTGGTACTCAGGTAGTGGTATTCCTTGCTAAATAAAAACTTGTTTTGCAAGATGTACAGGTCCTCTCCTCTTTTAGAGTATTGTATCAACTACCAACATGACCTGTATTAAAATGAATTACATACATCATGCATTATACATGTGTTATACATTCTAAACTTTGTTATCCAGATTCCATTTACTGTAATATAAAAAAAATTAGCAGCAAAATTAGTTGAGTCATAAATCCATATTCAGTACATGCAAATCATGGTAAAAACAAACTCTGGGGGAATTGTGGGAACTCCCAAAGGTGAAAGAGCAGTGCGATGACAGGGTTTTAATCTGACAAACATTGTATCAATATTATTTAGGATTGATAATTACACAATGTATTTGGGTTGAAATTTTTTTTTGCCAAACTTGCAACTTTGCCATGTTTGCTGAAAAGACATTTTGATTTGATGGAAAAAAGTAAGATTAATGAAAATGTATATAAATTCAAGTAGTATTTGACAACTTTTAGATTTTGGCCCTGTAATTGAAAGAAATACAGAGGAAATTGACCCATACATTACATTTGTAGCTCTTTCTTTAATAGCATAAGTACTTTTCTGAGTAGAAATTTATTTTACAAGCATTTAATTAAAATCAAATATATCATTATTCTGTAACTGAGACTTAATATGTCTGTCATACAAAGTCAATATATATATATACAAGTCTAAATTGAAAACAACGTTCAAACCTATGATTGCGTTGGATAAAAATCGCAATTTTCATACGTTTGCATGCAAAACAAATTTCTTGGTAGAGGGGTCTAAATTCAGCACAAACAACATTTTCCAAAAGACCAAAAGAGTGAAAAAGTATATTTTAACAAAACGCATTTGACTAGCAGGTCGAACCACGAATGTTCTTAAACCCTGCTGACTGCCATGGCGATTGCCAAATAAACAGATCCCCAGATGTAACAAAATGGATCTTAATATTTGATTTAATACTAAACAGAAAACAATAAACTTGTGGAAAAGATGGTATACAGCAAACATGAGGTGCAAAAATTTGTACACCATATCCGGATTTCAACAATTAAGGTCTCTTCAGTGATGTTAGGAATCGAGATGGTATTTTGACGGCCATATAATTTACCTCAATTTAGGATTGACTCTTGAATTTTGAAGAGTCGAAATAGGATGAACGGATTATATAAACCCGAAGGCAAATATAATACAAGCCCAAACGAAAAAATATAAACAAGTCTAAATTGAAAACAACGTTCAAACCTATGATTGCGTTGGATAAAAATCGCAATTTTTATACATGTACATGCAAAACAAATTTCTTGGTAGAGGGGTCTAAATACAGCACAAACAACATTTTCCAAAAGACCAAAAGAGTGAAAAAGTATATTTTAACAAAACACATTTGACTAGCAGGTTGAACAACGGATGTTCTTAAACCCTGCTGACTGCCATGGCGATTGCCAAATAAACGGATCACCATATGTAACAAAATGGATCTTAATATTTAATTTAAAACCAAACAGAAAACAATAAACTTGCGGAAAAGATGGTATACCGCAAACATGAGGTGCAAAAATTTGTACATTATATCCGGATTTCGACAATTAATGTCTCTTCAGTGATGTTAGGAATCGAGATGGTATTTTGAAGGCCATATAATTTACCTCAATTTAGGATTGACTCTTGAATTTTGAAGAGTCGAAATAGGATGAACGGATTATATAAACCCGAAGGCAAATATAATACAAGCCCAAACGAAAAAATATAAACAAGTCTAAATTGAAAACAACGTTCAAACCTATGATTGCGTTGGATAAAAATCGCAATTTTTATACGTGTGCATGCAAAACAAATTTCTTGGTAGAGGGATCTAAATACAGCACAAACAACATTTTCAAAAAGACCAAAAGAGTGAAAAAGTATATTTTAACAAAACGCATTTGACTAGCAGGTTGAACAACGGATGTTCTTAAACCCTGCTGACTGCTATGGCAATTGCCAAATAAACGGATCACCAGATGTAACAAAATGGATCTTAATATTTAATTCAATACCAAACAGAAAACAATAAACTTGTGGAAAAGATGGTACAAAATATATACCGCAAACATGAGGTGCAAAAATTTGTACACCATATCCGGATTTCGACAATTAATGTCTCTTCAGTGATATATATATATATATAATTACTCTAAATATCAGCACAACAATGTTAAATCTGCAAATTTGCGGAAGCAAGTTTTTGTTCTTCCGTCAGTGGGATTGGAACTCATGCTATTGGGATATCGTGACAAAACCGCCTGCACTGTGTCCAGCGCTCATATATATATATACATGTATTCAAAGCAGTGCATTGCATGTAAAAATGGCTACATTTGCTGCAGCTATTTTATTACATTTCCTCACTTTCATGACAGGTACATTGTAACCACAGGAATGTTTTTTTATTAACTATTATTTGTCACACATTAAGTCTTTAAGACATAAGAACAGTAAATCTGGTTATTTAATATCTATAATGACAAAAACATGCAAAGAATCTCAAGAAAAAAGACAGTAATGTTTTTACATATATCTTATTTGTGTTGAATATTTGAAGCACACATGTACAGGTTTTAGCATGTTTAGAAAATGACTTCGATAAATTTAACTATTCTGATATTTTGGGATCTGCTCTATCAAGGACTTCGTTTTCTCATTATTTAATTAACCATTCTAATATTTTGGGATCTGCTCTATCAAGGACTTCGATTTCTCATTATTTAACCATTCTGATATTTTGGGATCTGCTCTATCAAGGACTTTGTTTTCTCATTCTCAGTTCTTCGTATACAATTTGCTACTGATGGTTGAAGCCCTCTTAGTTTGGCAGATTTGTCTGTTTAAAGATAGTATCAAGAAACACAGAAATGCATGCATGTGCTAAATAGAATAACTCATTGGATTACAAAAATGTAGTTATTCCAAGCAGTTGGTTGTACGACTTGCTTCTGCTGATAGTCAGATAGAAGTGTTGCCCAAACACCATGAGACAATGGGGGAAAAGTGAACTGAGGATATGTGACCCTAAAAATGAATACATTTATATCATTTATAATTAACTTTGTGTTACTAAACATAATATAAACATTTTGTTACATGTTTTATACATGTAAAAATAAGAAGATGTGGTATAATTGCCAATGAGACAACTCTCCATCAGTTTAATTATATGTTGTCAAATTTTTTAATTTTTGCATAATATTTGATTGGTTTGTCCAGTCAGTGTTAACTGTGACTGTCAGTGCCTGACAGGAGGTTGACCTGTCCAGTCAGTATTAACTGTGACTGTCAGTGCTTGACAGGAGGTTGACCTGTCCAGTCAGTATTAACTGTGACTGCCAGTGCTTGACAGGAGGTTGACCTGTCCAGTCAGTATTAACTGTGACTGCCAGTGCTTGACAGGAGGTTGACCTGTCCAGTCAGTATTAACTGTGACTGCCAGTGCCTGACAGGAGGTTGACCTGTCCAGTCAGTATTAACTGTGACTGCCAGTGCCTGACAGGAGGTTGACCTGTCCAGTCAGTATTAACTGTGACTGCCAGTGCCTGACAGGAGGTTGACCTGTCCAGTCAGTATTAACTGTGACTGCCAGTGCTTGACAGGAGGTTGACCTGTCCAGTCAGTGTTAACTGTGACTGTCAGTGCCTGACAGGAGGTTGACCTGTCCAGTCAGTATTAACTGTGACTGCCAGTGCCTGACAGGAGGTTGACCTGTCCAGTCAGTATTAACTGTGACTGCCAGTGCTTGACAGGAGGTTGACCTGTCCAGTCAGTATTAACTGTGACTGCCAGTGCTTGACAGGAGGTTGACCTGTCCAGTCAGTATTAACTGTGACTGCCAGTGCCTGACAGGAGGTTGACCTGTCCAGTCAGTATTAACTGTGACTGCCAGTGCTTGACAGGAGGTTGACCTGTCCAGTCAGTGTTAACTGTGACTGTCAGTGCTTGACAGGAGGTTGACCTGTCCAGTCAGTATTAACTGTGACTGCCAGTGCTTGACAGGAGGTTGACCTGTCCAGTCAGTATTAACTGTGACTGCCAGTGCCTGACAGGAGGTTGACCTGTCCAGTCAGTGTTAACTGTGACTGCCAGTGCCTGACAGGAGGTTGACCTGTCCAGTCAGTATTAACTGTGACTGCCAGTGCCTGACAGGAGGTTGACCTGTCCAGTCAGTATTAACTGTGACTGTCAGTGCTTGACAGGAGGTTGACCTGTCCAGTCAGTATTAACTGTGACTGCCAGTGCCTGACAGGAGGTTGACCTGTCCAGTCAGTATTAACTGTGACTGTCAGTGCTTGACAGGAGGTTGACCTGTCCAGTCAGTATTAACTGTGACTGCCAGTGCCTGACAGGAGGTTGACCTGTCCAGTCAGTATTAACTGTGACTGCCAGTGCCTGACAGGAGGTTGACCTGTCCAGTCAGTATTAACTGTGACTGTCAGTGCTTGACAGGAGGTTGACCTGTCCAGTCAGTATTAACTGTGACTGCCAGTGCCTGACAGGAGGTTGACCTAATACTAATAAAGAATTGGAGTGTCTGTGACCTTAAATTGTTACACTGCACTGGATTAAACCTTCTTTTTAATATCTCTAAATATAAATTCCTATTCACACATATATTTAAACTGGATATAAATATCACTGATTTATAATCATTTAAGCAAAATCATTATTTAATTTAGTCTGTACTTAAATTAGTGTAGCTTTTATATCATGTATAAAGGAACTAAATGTAAATGTATTTTGGCTAAAAACTGGGTCACAAATTAAAATGCAGACCAAAAGATCCACATTTAAATAGTATCATGAGTATCACTATCAATAAAATGAATAATAGTAATGACCATGTGTCTGATGATTTGAATATAGATTTGAATTATTTTGACATGTTTACAAATACATGTACACAATATAAATATGATCATATATATTCTTGTATAAACAATTTCAGTGTAGGCACTTTGTGTTGAAATGAATAATAATGGAGG
Source organism: Mytilus californianus (assembly GCF_021869535.1). Classification (NCBI taxonomy): domain Eukaryota; kingdom Metazoa; phylum Mollusca; class Bivalvia; order Mytilida; family Mytilidae; genus Mytilus; species Mytilus californianus. Next base: position 141,730,463 of record NW_026262581.1, on the reverse strand, counting down.
AAAGAGTACACAGAATAACAAAACCAACAATTACAATCTATGATAAAACCTATCAGCTCATACATGTGGATAGGTATCAGTTCATACATGATGGGTTTTAGTGAACATTAATTTCTACTTCTAGCTGATGCAGAATGGCTGAAGGTGTAGACCCAAATTTAGCCCAGGCTGTCAGTTCTACCCTGACTGTTGCCAGTATACATACTATTGGTAGTGCGAACCTGACTCCACAGCTACAGAAGAAGTTTACGTCTCGAGAGAGTTCAATGACAGGGACAGATTTACTGCCAATATGTCGTATTTGTCAAATGCCTGGTGATGCTCAGGACCCTCTATTTTCACCGTGTCGTTGTTCAGGGACGCTAGGATTTATACATTTTTCATGTTTAAAAGTAAGTTGTGATAAGTAGCTGACAACTTTTTTGAGAATTTTGTTAAAATTTAAATAAAGGGAGTGTTAAGGTACCATTCTATTAGGCTCATGATGTCTACTGACTACATCTTTTTCATATATTATAAAAATATGCTTAAAAAAATCAGTTTACAGACGAAAATGTGGCTTTTATAGTGTGTTTAACTTTGGTTCTGTCATTTATATAATAGAAGTTTGACTTTTAGTTTACACACTTTTGTCAATGATAGAATTAATTAATTAAGATTTGGCAAACAATACACATTGTATGTCCCTGACTTCTGCTAACACTGTGTCCCTGACTTCTGCTAACGCTATTTCCCCGACTTCTAGTAACACTATGTCCCTGACTTCTGGTAACACTATGTCCCTGACTTCTGCTAACACTATGTCCCTGTCTTCTGCTAACACTATGTCCCTGACTTCTGCTAACACTATATGTCCCTGACTTCTGCTAACACTATGTCCCTGACTTCTGCTAACACTGTGTCCCTGCCTCCTGCTAACACTATGTCCCTGACTTCTGCTAACACTATGTCCCTGACTTCTGCTAACGCTATGTCCCTGTCTTCTGCTAACACTATGTCCCTGACTTCTGCTTCTGAATTGGTCTATTTATTTATATTCTTCTCTACTATGTAGGTAAGACACTGGACATATTTAGCATGTTGAGGGGAACACAGGGATATTTTAGGGGATCACTGGGTTTATTATAGAGAGATCACATGGTTTATTTAGGGAAAATATAGGTTTTATTCACGGGGAATAGTGGGATTTAATAAGGGGACCAACAGGTCATTTATGGAACAACACAGGGTTTATTTATAACATGTAGGGGGAAGACATAGTTTACTAAGGGAACAGTGTATTTACTCAGGGGAATACTGGTTTTATTTATTGAGACAACTTGGTAAATATTTAGTGAACACTGGGTTTAATAAGGGGAAAATCTTGATTTATTTAGTGGAGAACACTGGGTTTTATAAGGGGGAATACTTGGTTTGATAAGGGGGAATACTTGGTTTATTTAGTGGAGAACACTGGGTTTGATAAGGGGAAATACTTGGTTTATTTAGTGGAGAACACTTGGTTTGATAAGGGGGAATACTTGGTTTATTTAGTGGAGAACACCGGCTTTGATAAGGGGGAATACTTGGTTTATTTAGTGGAGAACACTGGGTTTGATAAGGGAGAATTCTTGGTTAATTTAGTGGAGAACACTGGGTTTGATAAGGGAGAATACTTGGTGTATTTAGTGGAGAATACTGGGTTTTATAAGGGAGAATACTTGGTGTATTTAGTGGAGAATACTTGGTTAATTTAGTGGAGAATACTTGGTTTGATAAGGGGGAATACTTGATTTATTAGTAATACCAGGTTTATTAGTTTAAACATATGGGTTACAATGGGAAAAACCTGCACACATGTACAATGGAAAGAATCTGTACACATGTACACTGATGTACAATGGGAAGATTTTGTACATGTGTACAATGGGAAGAATCTGTACACGTGTACAATGGGAAGAATCTGTACATGTGTACAATGGGAAGAATCTGTACACGTGTACAATGGGAAGAATCTGTACATGTGTACAATGGGAAGAATCTGTACACGTGTACAATGGGAAGATTTTGTACATGTGTACAATGGGAAGAATCTGTACACGTGTACAATGGGAAGAATCTGTACATGTGTACAATGGGAAGAATCTGTACACGTGTACAATGGGAAGAATCTGTACATGTGTACAATGGGAAGAATCTGTACACATGTACAATGGGAAGAATTTGTACCTGCACAATATCTCTTGAACTTCCTAGTTACAGTGAAATATCGGTTCTTAGAACAGGTTAAAAACAAGTTTTACTTTCATGAATTGGTCATGAAGTTATGTTGATTATAATCAGAAGAGAAACAAGACATATTATTGTACATGAATGTACCTTGATCTCAATAAACAAGACATAGTATTGTACATGTATGTACCTTGATCTCAATAAACAAGACATAGTATTGTACATGTATGTACCTTGATCTCAATAAACAAGACATAGTATTGTACATGTATGTACCTTGATCTCAATAAACAAGACATAGTATTGTACATGAATGTACCTTGATCTCAATAAACAAGACATAGTATTGTACATGAATGTACCTTGATCTCAATAAACAAGACATAGTATTGTACATGTATGTACCTTGATCTCAATAAACAAGACATAGTATTGTACATGAATGTACCTTGATCTCAATAAACAAGACATAGTATTGTACATGTATGTACCTTGATCTCAATAAACAAGACATAGTATTGTACATGTATGTACCTTGATCTCAATAAACAAGACATAGTATTGTACATGAATGTACCTTGATCTCAATAAACAAGACATAGTATTGTACATGTATGTACCTTGATCTCAATAAACAAGACATATTATTGTACATGTATGTACCTTGATCTCAATAAACAAGACATATTATTGTACATGTATGTACCTTGATCTCAATAAACAAGACATAGTATTGTACATGTATGTACCTTGATCCTAATAAAAATGGACAGAATAAAGAAATAACTGGTAGAACAATTATAGAGAGCAATTCAGTTTTTATCTTTTATGGAAAATTACTAACAAGAATATCAGCATCAAGAAAAAAGTATTTATTATAATTGGGTTTTTTTTTCTGACTACATGCAGTCAGGGGTACTACTTGTACAAGTAATTTTTATTTACTCGAAGAAGTAATATTAATATACTTATATATGTAAATTTGTAGGATACTTATACAAGTGTATTTTATTTACTTGTATAGGTAAAAAAAAATTGGCTTAGTTATGTCCCTTAGACATTCAGATTTTTATGTCCCCGTAACAAAGTTGTCGGGGCCATATAGTTTTACCCTTGTCCGTCATTCCGTCATTCCGCAACAAACCATTATACAGACTTTTTTTTCTAAACGCCTTCAGATATTGGGCTGATTTTTGGTATGTGAGTTAACCATGATGAGTTACAGATCAAGTTTAAGTTTCGTTCTGCTCGGCTAATTTTTGCCGAAATTACGGGCTTTGGACTTTGATTAATTGTTGAAAATCACAGTTATACAGACTTTTTTTTCTAAACGCCTTCAGATTTTGGGCTGATTTTTGGTATGTGAGTTAACCATGATAAGTTACAGTTTGAAATTTAATTACTCATTGATCAAGGAAATTTTTCATCAAACTAGTATTGGTCTTGAGAGCTTGATTCTATCCATGCATGTTTTTGTCCACATGTGTTGTTCATGTTGTTGAAATTGCAGATTTTTCAACTTTTTGAGACGGGGCTATTCGTGTCGTTCCGACACATCTAGTTTTACTTATATAATTGAAAAAGTCATCCTATTCTTTTCTTGAATTCTTAGGACTTCTTTGCTCCAATAGAATTTTAAATTGTCTGTCCTTTGCAGATGTCTTAACTAATCATTTAAGTGTAATTTCATGGACAATGAAAATCTCATTTGTCTGTTATCTTCAGAACACTGCTCATTTACAAGCCCCCAAGGAGCAATTTTTGAAGGCCTTGCTTAAGATCTTTGCCCAATCAGTTTCTTTGTTGAATTAATGAGATGAAACATTGAACTCTAATAAAAAATTATGAGCTAACCTGGGAAAAACCATTAGAGGCATGTTTTTTACATCTCAAAACTTGAGAATTTTTGTGGGATTGTAAAAAAAATTTACTTATACAAGTGAATTTTTGAGAAAATTAAGGGGAGATTATTCAAACATTATAATTAACTTATATAAGTATATTTTTTTTTACTTCTTCATCAAGTAAATAAAGATTGCTTGTACAAGTATTACCCCTTACTGACATGTGCATGCATGTATACAAGTATTTTAAATACCTGGTCTTATTGTTTTAACATACAAGAATTAGGTTTTTGAGGTTATGTACTTTTGTATGATTAAATGCATGGACACACAGATACCATGCACATTTTCATAGGAAATATAAGTGCAGCAATTAAGTTTACAATACATGTTAAATTGATGTGAAAAAAAATATTAAAAGTACATGTAGGTACTTATTGCATACTCTAGACCCTCCATAAGATTGTTTGTAACATTGATATGTGATAACATACTTACAAATGTTACATGCACCAATCTAGTTCAAATTAAATATTAAACTGTTCCTGTTTTCTGATGTGTCGTGACATATATAAGAATACAGGGAGAAATTAAATAATTGTTTTTAATTAGATTAGTAATATACATGATATATAATCTATACAGAATCTGAACAGGCACAGACTGAGTAGATGTAAATCCGTAAGATTCATTGGGTCAATGAGGCACCTAATTGTACCATACATGTATAAATTGAATACTCACTGCACATGGTGTATAGATATATTCAATATAAGAATAAGGAGATGTGGTTTAAATGCCAATGAAACAGCTATCCACCAGAGTTCAAACATAAGTGGATTTATCAATTATAGGTCACTGTTCAGCCTTCAACAATGAGAAAAACCCATACCTTATAGTCAGCTATAAGTGGCCATACCTGAATATTTGTTATTAAAACAATTCAAACAAGAAAACAATCAGCCAAGTTTATAACAAAACAATTTATGAAAAACAAATTTGACAAGACATAAACCCATGACAACCACTGAACTGCAGGCTCCAGAAATGAGAATTGACAGACACTTAAAGAATGTGGCAGGGTGAAACATTTTTGTGAGCACTTAACTCTCCCCCTAACCTGGGACATTGGTGTAATAGTACAACATAAGAGTAAACTGTAAAAATCAGTTGCTATTGGCTTAACTTCAAAGATCAATGACACAAAAACAACTAGCATAAAAACAAAAGACACAAATTAAAGCACTGGTATAAAAGTACTGTAAACAGTGAAATCTTCAATGCAGGTTTTATTATTCGCTATTTTTGCGAATAGAGTTTATACACGAAAATAAGACTACCACAAACAGTTCGTGGGAACTCAATTCATATGACTAAGACCGTACAAAAATAAGTATTTCCATGAAATTGCAAATTTTAAGCTGTAGGAATTTGAATTCAATAGGCATATCATGAATAAAGGACGATGCGTAATTTTCCAGTTTACAGTACTCATGTTTGTCCAAAGCTCCAGAATTTTTTTAAGTAATTATAGTTTAGTTTTATAGTTTTTATTTACCTCAATTTGATAGATTTTGATTATATATATTGGACCGTTATGTTTGTATTTACACCATGTACACTAGTCATTATCCTATAAATATAGATAACATATAAACCTTTCAATTATTAAATTACAGAGGTGGATAGAAATCTCAACAAGAAAAAAAAAGAAGCAGCCGAGGTGTGAACTATGTCATTATCAGTTTCACAGACATAAAACATTTAAGGTGAGCAGAGTAAAATGTAAACTATGTCATCATTCCTCAGACATTTAAGATCAATAGAGTGTAAACTATGTCATGAAATTGAGAATGGAAATGGGGAATGTGTCAAAAAGTCAACAACCCGACCAAAGAGCAGAAAACAGCCCAAGGCCACCAATGGGTTTTAAACACAGCGAGAAAATCTCGCACCCTGAGGTGGGCTTCAGCTGGCTTCTAAACAAAAATGTGTACTAGTTCAGTGAAAATGGCTGTCATACTAAACTCCCAAACATATAATAGAACTAAAATTAAAAACATACAAGACTAGCAAAGGCCAGATGCTCCTGACTTGGGATAGGCGCAAAAATGCGGCAGGGTTAAACATGTTTTGTGAGATCTCACCCCTTCCTCTATACCTCTAGCCAATGTAGAATAAACAAAAACACAGCAATACGCACAGTAAAACTCAGTTTAAAAGAAGTCTGAGTCCGATGTCAGAATAGGTAACAGAAGAAACTAAGCAAAATGACAATGATACATAAATTAATAAAGGACTACTAGTTTTTGGGGAACCACTAGTGGTAGGTCAATGATATTTGGTGTGCAGTTGTATTAGCATTGGCACATCTCATTTCCATGGAGATTTTTTTGGCCCCACCCCCTCAGTCATGGTCTATTGACTTTGAATTTTTTGCTTAGTTTTTATACGACCGCAAAAAAATTTTGTGGTCGTATATTGGTATGACGTTGGCGTCGTCGTCGTCGTCGTCCGGCGTCGTCGTCCGAATACACATTGGTTTTCGCACTCTAACTTTAGTTTAAGTGAATGGATCTCTATGAAATTTTACCATAAGGTTCAATACCTCAAAAGGAAGGTGGGGATTGATTTTGGGGGTTATGGTACCAACAGTTAAGGAATTAGGGGCCAAAAAGGGGCCAAAAATAAGCATTTTTGTAACTTCCAGACATAACTTGTGTGTTAGTGTATGGATCTCTCTGACATTGTACCACAAGGTTCCATATCACAAAGGGAATGCTGGGATAGATTTTGGGGGTAATTGCCTCCAAATTTTAGGAATTAGGGGCAAAAAAGGGGCAAAAAACAAGCATTTTTCTAGTTTCATGACAATAACTTGTGTGTAAGTGTATGGATCTCTCTGACATTGTTCCACAAGGTTCCATATCACAAAGGGAATGCTGGGATTGATTTTGGGGGTAATTGCCTCCAAATTTTAGGAATTAGGGGCCAAAAAGGGGCAAAAAACAAGCATTTTTCTAGTTTCATGACAATAACTTGTGTGTAAGTGTATGGATCTTTATGAAATTGTACTACAAGGTTCCATATCACAAAGGGAAAGCTGGAATTGATTTTGGGGGTAATTTCCCACAACGTTCAGGAATAAGGGGCCAAAAAGGGGCCAACAATAAGCATTTTTAGGCAGTTAAGCTGCCTTATGCGAGCACCCTAGATTTGTGTTCTACCCAATAAATGCTGAAATACGTGCTATTGTTATTATCTAGCTGGCTATTATGTTATTTATAACTAATTGGACATTTTTTTAATACTTTTATTTCTGGAATACAAAAAATATGACCAGAAAAACCTTAAATGATCGTCGAACTACCCAAAACTTTTGAAGTTGCACATAGGAAGTAGTGCTCAATAGAAATCCGTATGTAGTTTATTATCCCCTGTGCTTTTGGCTACGATGTCAAAGAACAATTGTATGAAATATTTCATCGCCGAAAATCCGTTATTACAAGTCGTTTATATTTCCCAAATGGCAAAATGCGCAGGAATATTGTTCATGTACAACAAATCTCTATAATAGAGGAAATAAAGTAATATAAGTGGGCGGTAATTTTTAACTTATCTTGCCAAATAAGGTTGTTGATATTTTATGAATGAAACGGATGCGGAAATCGACGTTGATGGGATGTTTTAAGTAAAGTGGACAACTCGTCCCCGAGACAAGTCGGACCGAATCCACTCAAACCGTCTAAGAAGACAACTTTGACCGTTTGTCAGATTTACTTAGGGTTTCATAAAATATTAGACTAACATGTCTAGCGGAGCCATTAATCTTTTGTTTGTGCATTGGGGTATATTTAGGGGTATTTGGAGGGGCCTGAAGAAGGGAGGGATTTACTATAGAACCCTATGGGATTTTATTTTTTTAAATTTTAAATTTTCAAATGAATATTTCTCAAAAACAGTAAGTGATAGACACATGCAGTCTTCAGTAATGAGAACAGGACAATAAAAAAAATCAACCAAAATATAGGGTGAGTCCCTGGGGGTCATCCCAACCCCCTTCAATTTGAAAATGTACTTTTATCTTGTAAACCGTCGACATCCCCACCCCTAAACAATATATATACTTGTATGGGACAATAAAAGAAATCAAATGAAAATAATTTGGAGGAGTCCCGGGTGTCGTCCTTACCCCTCCAATTGGAGAACTTGGAAATGGTCCGGATCCCCACCCCTAAACCATATATATTCATGTATGGGACAATAAAACAAATCAAATGAAATATAGGGGGAGTCCCTGGGGTCACCCCAACCCCTCCTGTTTGAGAACTTGGAAATGGTTGAGATCCCCACCCCTAAACCATATACATTCATGTATGGGACAATAAAACAAATCAAATAAAATATAGGGGGAGTCCCTGGGGACACCCACCCCCTCCTGTTTAAGAACTTGTAAACAGTCAATATCCCCACCCCTAAACAATATATATTCATGTATGGGACAATATAACAAATCAAATGAAATATATGGGGAGTTCCTCGGGTCACCCCACCCCCTCCTGTTTGAGAACTTGGAAATGGTCGAGATCCCCACCCCTAAACCATATATATTTAGGTCTCCCAAACAAAGTTTGGAGACTTATTGTTTTTGCTCAGTTCTTATTATTTTTATTATTCTTCTTCTTCTTTTTCTTTTTCTTGAAAACTTGTAAACGGTCGAGATCCCCACCCCTAAACCATATATATTCTTGTATGGGACAATAAAACAAATCAAATGAAATAAAAGACGAGCCCCCTGGGGTCACCCCCATCCCCTCCTGTTTGAGAACTTGTAAACGGTTGAGATCCCCACACCTAAACCATATATATTCTTGTATGGGACAATAAAACAAATCAAATGAAATATAGGGGAAGTCCACGGGGGTCACCCCCACCCCCCTTTTTTTTGAAAACTTGTAAACGGTCGAGATCCCCACCCCTAAACCATATATATTCTTGTATGGGACAATAAAACAAATCAAATGAAATTTAGGGGAAATCCCCTGGAGTAACCCCCCCCCCCCTTTCTTTTTGAAAACTTGTAAACGGTCAAGATCCCCACCCCTAAACCATATATATTCTTGTATGGGACAATAAAACAAATCAAATGAAATAAAAGGCGAGTCCCCTGGGGTCACCCCCACCCCCTCCTGTTTAAGAACTTGTAAACGGTTGAGATCCCCACCCCTAAACCATATATATTCTTGTATGGGACAAAAAAAAATCATATGAAATAAAGGGCGAGTCCCCTGGGGATCACACCCCCCCCCCCCCCCTTATATTCTTACCCCACCCCCCTTCAATTTGAGAATGTGCTTTTATCTTGTAAACGGTCGAGATCACCATCCCTGAACCATATATATTCCTGTTCGTCATTTCAAGAAGATTTGAATGACATACAGGGTTAATCCATAGGCGTCACTTATGCATATCACAAACCAATTTGTACTGGACTTTGCCCAATGTCAGGCGACCATGGGAATGACGAATTATTGGAGCTTTGTTTGGGAGACTTCGTAACAGCATCCTGTTACAATTATTTCTTGTCATGTATTGGACAATAAATCAAATCAAATGAAATATAGGGGGAGTCCATGGGGACACCCCACCCCCCTCTTGTTTGAGAACTTGTAAACAGTCAAGATCCCCACCCCTAAACCATATATATTCATGTATGGGACAATATAACAAATCAAATGAAATATTTGGGGAGTCCCTGGGGTCACCCCACCCCCTCCTGTTTGAGAACTTGGAAATGGTCGAGATCCCCACCCCTAAACCATATGTATTCATGTATGGGACAATATAAAAAATCAAATGAAATATAGGGGGAGTCCCTGGGGTCACCCCACCCCTCCTGTTTGAGAACTTGTAAACGGTCGAGATACCCACACCTAAACCATATTTATTCCTGTTCATCATTTCAAAAAGATTTGAATGACATACAGCGTCAATCTCCTAGGTGTCACATATGCATATCACTTTACTAGACCAAACCAATATGAACTGGACTTTGCCCAATGTCAGGAGACCATGGGAATGATGAATTATGGGGGCTTTGTTTGGGAGACTTCGTAACGGCATCCTGTTACAATTATTTCTTGTTTATTATAAAATTTTATTGATGCAAAAAATGAGTCTAGGTTAATTGAATTTACTTTAACTATTAATAAACTATTTCTGGGCCTATAATAATTTTCATTTATGGCTCATTTTAAAGAAAACATATAAATCTTTCAAGCAGTGTAAAGCCCGAGAATGTTTGACCAACTGTTTTATAATCACCTGTCATTTTATTCCAAACTTGGTATGAAGTAACATCATACATATGGGAGTGAAGATGGGGGTCATTTACATTGATATATGAGTTGCTTTTGAAAACTTTGATGAAATATTAATTAATTTGCCTTAATAATCAATTCATTAAATGAACATAAATGTACAACATACGAATGTTTAATGTTTGTTCTTTCAAATCTTGAAAAAAAAATTGAAGCAACACTGCCACAGTTTTCATAATTACGTTTGCCTTGGTTTTTGGTTAACTGCCTACAGCGCTTACAGTGCTTTGATTCTAGTTTCCAGACAATAACTTGTTCAAGTGTATGGATCTCTCTGAAATTGTACTGCAAGGTACCATACCACAAAGGAAAGGCTGGGATTGATTTTGGGGTTAAATCCCTAGAAATTTGAGGAATTAGGGGCCATAAAGGGGCAAAAAACAAGCATTTTTCTAGTTTCAGGACAATAACTTGTGTGCAAGTGTATGGATCTTTATGAAATTGTACTGCAAGGTTCCATATCACAAAGGGAAAGCTGGGTTTGAGTTTGGGGGTAATTGCCGTAAATGTTTAGGAATTTTGGGCCAAAAAGGGGCCAAAAAATAAGCATTTTTCTAGTTTCCAGACAATAACTTTTGTTCAAGTGTATTGATCTCCCTGAAATTGTACAGTAATCATACATGTGAACCTCCCGAAGGGAATACAATAATCCCGTTTTCAGGGGTCTCCTCCCGACCTCCCGTTGAAGACAAAAAAATCCTGTGTATGAAATATTTCATGAATGAAAAATTTCAGCCCAACATATCTGGTGTAACTGACATTACCTGAAGTTATATTTTACCTGTAAATCAATTAACATGATAATTATATGGCTTCACTTGTCACCTTGGGTGTCAAACATACTGGTAATCAACGATTTTTACATCAGGCTAACTGCCGTTGTGTAATAAAACTTTGTATATTTATAAATGAATGTTGGGTTACTTCCCTTGATTTATCCTGTTTTAAGTTACTTTCCTTTAAATAATGTAAATTTTTAAAAGAATATAAATAAAATATAAATTGAACAAATAATCATAAAAGGATGGTAATTAAATGATTTTAAATGTCTTAGGACAAATAAAAAAATAATAATTTGAAAATTATTTGAGGGTTCTATACTTCCTTTCAAGGCTTAAATTGAAATTTATATATTAACTATGACCCATGAATCTAGTTTGAATGTGTTACTTATCATGCATTAAAAATCTACTTGCATAAAGATTAAAATAAAAGATCTACTTGCAGATAGATAAGCAAATATTCTGATTGCAATGAATAATGGAAAAAAAGATATGACCTAAAAAATTTAAAGAACATACTTAAAAAGAAGAATGTTAGATTGAACAAGTTGAAAGTTTAAAAAGATAGAGAAAATTTATAAGTACAAGGGTACTATAAACATAATACATTCGGATGGAAAGTTGAAGAAAGCACACTTTAACAGACAATTTCTACAGCACACGGTTACATTTATGACAGAATTTATGTCGATTAAAAACCTCCTGATCTGAGTCCTAATCTCCTGACCAAAATTTCCCAAACTCCTGATCTTAGTTTCACAGTCCATCATATGTACTGCAAGGTACCATACCACAAAGGGAAGGCTGGGATTGTGTTTGAGGGTGATGAATCATAAGGGGGTTCAAAAAATTTTGGGGGGAGGGGGATTTTTTTTCCTTTTTTTTTCTTTGAAATTTTCCATTTTAAATTGGTTATTTCTGATTTATATATAAAAGCAAATAATAATGATATGGTTTGAATAGATGAATTAAAAATTTTTAAGTTCTTAGACCACATTCATTCTGTGTCAGAAACCTATGCTGTGTCAAATATTTAATTACAATCCAAATTCAGTGCTGTATCAAGCTTGAATGTTGTGTCCATACTTGCCCCAACTGTTCAGGGTTCGACCTCTGTGGTCGTATCAAGCTGCGCCCCAGCGAAGCATTTTATTGGTTCTGTTTTCAAATTGGTCTACATTAAGGTCCAAAGGGTCCAAAATTAAACTTAGTTTGATTTTAACAAAAATTGAATTCTTAGGGTTCTTTGATATGCTGAATCTAAACATGTATTTAGATTTTTGATTATGGACCCAGTTTTCAAGTTGGTCCAAATCGGGGTCCAAAATTAAACTTTGTTTGATTTCAACAAAAATTGAATATATGGGGTTCTTTGATATGCTGAATCTAACCATGTATTTAGATTTTTGATTTTTGGGCCCCATTATCAACTTTGTCCACATTGAGGTCAAAAGGGTCCAAAATTAAACTTTGTTTGATTTCATCAAAAATTGAATTCTTGGGGTTCTTTGATATGCTGAATCTAACCATGTATTTAGATTTTGGATATTGGACCATAATAGGTGAATGTCCAATTTAAAATTTTTAAGTTCTTAGACCACATTCATTCTGTGTCAGAAACCTATGCTGTGTCAAATATTTAATCACAATCCAAATTCAGAGCTGTATCAAGCTTGAATGTTGTGTCCATACTTGCCCCAACTGTTCAGGGTTCGACCTCTGCGGTCGTATCAAGCTGCGCCCTGCGGAGCATTTTATTATGTATTAGTTTGTGATTAGGTCAGTTTATGGGGAACCACTAGTGATAGGTCAATGATATTTGGTATGCAGCTGTATTAGCATTGGAACATCTCATTTCCATGGAGATTATTTGGCCCTGCCACCTATGTCATGGTCTACTTACTTTTAAACTTTTGCTTGGTTTACATGTAAAAGTTCGTGATTAGGTCAGTTTATGGGGAACCACTAGTGGTAGGTCAATCATATTTGGTATGCAGCTGTATTAGTATTGACACATCTCATTTCTATGGGGATTATTTGGCTCCACCCCTCAATCATTGTCTTTTGACTTAGAAACCTTTGCTTAGTTTACATTTATTAGTTACTAAGTCAGTTTATGGGGAACCACTAGTTATAGGTCAATGATAATTGGTATGCAGCTGCATTAGTATTTGCATATCTCATTTCCATGGAGATTGTTTGACCCTGTACCTTCAGTCATGGTTTATTGATTTTGAATATTTTGCATAACTTACATGTTAAAGTATTGCTATTTTAATAATAACATTTGCATTTTACTATCAAAATAACAAAAAAGTGAGACATATCTCTGTGTTCCAAAGGTGAAAACCACATTATAATGTCTACACATCTCATTCCTATTGATAGTAGTTTATTTTCCTTTGCAGTTTAAGTACTGGAGGTTCCCATGGGTGGACAATAGAGATTTATGTTTTCATTTCTTATTTCTATTTATAGTAATTTATTTTCCATTGCAGTTTAAGAACTGGAGGTTCCCAAGGGTGAACAATAGAGATAAATGTCTTCACTTCTTTTTTTCCATATATAGTAATTTATTTTCCATTGCAGTTTAAGAACTGGAGGTTCCCAAGGGTGAACAATAGAGATAAATGTCTACACATCATATTTCTATTTATAGTAATTTATTTTCCTTTGCAGTTTAAGAACTGGAGGTTCCCAAGGGTGAACAATAGAGATAAATGTCTACACATCATATTTCTATTTATAGTAGTTTATTTTCATTTGCAGTTTAAGAACTGGAGGTTCCCAAGGGCGAACAATAGAGATAAAAGTCTTCACATCATATTTCTATTTATAGTAATTTATTTTCATTTGCAGTTTATGAACTGGAGGTTCCCAAGGGTGAACAATAGAGATAAAAGTCTTCACATCATATTTCTATTTATAGTTATTTATTTTCCATTGCAGTTTAAGAACTGGAGGTTCCCAAGGGTGAACAATAGAGATAAATGTCTACACATCATATTTATACCCCACGCAAGGAGTTGCGGAGGGTATAATGTTTTTGACCCGTCCGTCCGTCCGTCCGTCCGTCCGTCTGTCCGTCCGTCCGTCCGTCCGTCTGTCCGTCCGTCCGTCCGTCTGTCCGTCCGTCAGTCCGTCAGTCTGTCAGTCCGTCAGTCCATCAGTCCTGTTTCTTGTCATCGCAATTTCCTCTCAAACCACACTACAGAATTTCACGAAACCTTTTTAGATAATAAGGACATACTTTGTAGTTGTGCATATCGACAGGAAATTGCGATTCAATTTTTTTTCTAGGAGTTACGCCCCTTTGAACTTATTTACTTTAATGTACTACTGCAACAGTTTGTCATCGCAACTCCTCTGATATACCACAACAGAATTTCATGAAATCTTTGTAGATAATAAGGACATACTATGTAGATGTGCATATCAACAGGAAATTACGGTTCAATTTTTTTTCTAGGAGTTACGCCCCTTTGAACTTATTTGCTTCAATGTACTATGCAACAGTTTGTCATCACTACTCCTCTGATACCACACAACAGAATTTCATGAAACCTTTTTAGATAATAAGGACATACTATGTAGATGTGCATATCGACAGGAAATTACGGTTTAATTTTTTTTCTAGGAGTTACACCCCTTTGAACTTATTTACTTTAATGTACTACTGCAACAGTTTGTCATCGCAACTCCTCTGATACCACACAACAGAATTTCATGAAACCTTTGTAGATAATAAGGACATACTATGTAGATGTGCATATCGACAGGAAATTACGGTTCAATTTTTTTTCTAGGAGTTACACCCCTTTGAACTAATTTGCTTCAATGTACTACTGCAACAGTTTGTCATCACAACTCCTCTGAAACCACACAACAGAATTTCATGAAACCTTTTTAGATAATAAGGAAATACTATGTAGATGTGCATATCAACAGGAAATTACGGTTCAATTTTTTTTCTAGGAGTTATGCCCCTTTGAACTTATTTACTTTAATGTACTACTGCAACAGTTTGTCATCGCAACTCCTCTGATACCACACAACAGAATTTCATGAAACTTTGTAGATAATAAGGACATACTATGTAGATGTGCATATCGACAGGAAATTACGGTTCAATTTTTTTTCTAGAAGTTACACCCCTTTGAACTTATTTGCTTCAATGTACTACTGCAACAGTTTGTCATCACAACTCCTCTGAAACCACACAACAGAATTTCATGAAACTTTGTAGATAATAAGGTCATACTATGTAGATGTGCATATCGACAGGAAATTATGATTCAATATTTTTTCTAGGAGTTACACCCCTTTGAACTTATTTGCTTCAATGTCTTCTGCAACAGTTTTTCATGGCAACTCCTCTGAAACCACACAACATAATTTCATGAAACTTTGTAGATAATAAGGACATACTATGTAGATGTGCATATTGACAGGAAATTATGATTCAATTTTTTTTTCTTACACATATTTTATTTCTCCAATGACAATGTGAGGACGTGGGGTATGTGAGCGTGCTCACTAAGGTTCTTTAATTCTATTTATAGTTATTTATTTTCCATTGCAGTTTAAGAACTGGAGGTTCCCAAGGGTGAACAATAGAGATAAATGTCTACACATCATATTTCTGTTTAATCTGGTTGTTATGATCGGGTGTGCTGTAGCTACAATTATGTGCTTTCTATCTGATAAAGGACAGATTACAAAGTTCCCTAAAAACAAGGTCGAGTTAACAACAGAGGAGATCATCACATTAGGGTGTGGAGTGGCATTCTTTGTGGCCTTTTTCATTGCAATGACTGTGGAAATAAAAGCTAAACACACCGTGTATAAATTGTGTATGAGATTTATTATGCATAACACAGAATGGGCTGTGGACTCTTACGATCGCAACAAAGACCCAGATATCAATAAACCTCCCAAAGCACAGTATGTTTAATGTTGCTCATTCATCTCTACAGATCATAATATATATTTTATCACAGTTATGTCCCTTGACTAGTGTATCCTTGATATTATGAATTTTGTACAAAGCTATTCATCAATTTTATTTAGCTAGCTGTATGAATCTATAAGAAATTCATAGTTTACAAATTAGTAATTCTGTTTTGTGCAATAGAAAGCTCCTATAAGTATTTTAGTACTGATTGTGGTGGAAGAAATATGTAAACCCATATATTTAATTTTAACTTTTACTCCAACATCCCTATCAGAAGAAAAAAAAAAAATTAAATATGTATGTAAAAGTATAACTTGAGCTTTAAATATGTTTCAAAAGTCCATATTATATTTTGCAATGTTGTATATCTAGATAATTATCAAATGTAATTGTATGTTCTCTGTAGGCCTTTTAATTTGTAATGTTGATACACAATAACATGAATTAGATCATTAATTTAATTATTCATCAAAAAGTGACCCGCATGCATTTACTCTGTCTGCGTGTCCTAATCTGACTGCATAAGACTCCATACTAAAAATACATCACAAAAAGTTATTCAGGAAATATCTACTTCATCTTTAAATTACAGCAAGTTTAATTATAAGAAATAATCTTTTGATTTTACAATGAATACTTGTAATACTGAAATGTGAATAGACCAATATAACAGAAAAACAAAGGATATGGGGAATCCATCCATGACAAAAAAATCAGAACATGCACAACAAAAACACATAAAAAGCAAAGTAACAGTGCTTTCATTGCTGTTTTTTTTATCTCAAAGTCACAGTGAGGCCTACAGCATAGAGCAAAACAACTCCCATCTCACTGCAAGTTTAAGATGGCCCCTAGCACTGGCTTGAGCGGAATTTTTTGCAAAAATAATTGGTATAGACTTTGTAAGATGTAACACCACCAAATCATATGTCTGAATTGGTATGTAAATTATCAGTCTTTAATGGACACCCCCAAAAAGGTTTTTAGTTTAAAAGTATTTATTTTTATGCTGATTGTCATTCATGAGTATAAATGCATAACTAGATTTTCAGAATGCATTATTTGTCCATTTCACTGGAACATGATATAAATGACCATATGTATATATCTTTGGGATGTTCAAACATCATACTGATTTCTATTGTCATGATTGTAGTATATATTATAGTTTATCACAAATGTATTATTTTGGCAAAAAAATATTTGATCATAAGTTCCCATCCCTGCCTCAAGTTATATTCAACACTTACCAGGGGTTTTTCTATTTCACACTTTTGCTATTTGAATTGGAATGTTTGAACCTAAAATTAACAATATGTTCATTACCGTGATTACCAGCATGACCAGAAATGATTTAATTAGAAATCTCCAGCAACTACATTTTTTCTTTATGAAACAACTTTTAAAAAAGGTTTAAAGTGTGATATGTTTTAATAAACCCTTTGTTTAAGTGGAGAAAAAAATCAGAATGAGGGATAAGATAAATTCTATATGTGCCCAATACAACTCTAATTCTGTACAGAGAGAGGGGGTAGACAAAGTAGCATTGTTCAGTTGTAATTCTGTACAGAGAGAGGGGGTAGACAAAGTAGCATTGTTCGGTTGTATCATTTTACTCGTACTTATCATTTGGATTGTATGTCATATTTTGAGATGAATCAGTTTGCAAATAGTTTTATAATGAATCAGTTAGAACTATATGTAGAGAATAAACCTGAAGGATAATTGACCATTAACTCTGTACACTATATCTGTATGTGGCAGCAATAACCATGATAAGTGGGAAGGGGGGGTGTAAAAGCTAATATGATAACAAAATTACGAAAAATGGGCCTGGGGTAAAAGTTTAAGAGAGAGATAAGATTGGAGAATAGGATGTAGATGTACAGTTATGTTAGAAGGATATGGTATACATGTATACTTTATTTAGAAGGATATGGTGTACATGTATGCTTATAGATGTATGCATTTGTTATAAGGTAATCAAATGAGAGTTATGGATACTGTTTTGGTGTAAGCTACATTAAAGTGAATGTTAGAATTGGTAAAGTGTTATGTTTGTGTGCTGAAAGCTCCATGTATATCTGTATACTGCATATGTGTG
Source organism: Mytilus californianus (assembly GCF_021869535.1). Classification (NCBI taxonomy): domain Eukaryota; kingdom Metazoa; phylum Mollusca; class Bivalvia; order Mytilida; family Mytilidae; genus Mytilus; species Mytilus californianus. Next base: position 141,712,188 of record NW_026262581.1, on the reverse strand, counting down.
TTAAATGGACAGAAAATGATAGGAAAAATTCATAAAATTGATAGGACAAAAAGTCATAATTAACTAGTTTACAATTGTTTGAATATTTAAAAGAAAATTCTGAAAATAATTTCTTTTCATAAAGTGAATATTTTGTACATGTAGTTTGGTTTCTAGATTCCAAGTGCAACTGCTTTATAAATCTCAGACACCATGAAGCTAATCAATTAAGAAGACACTTTGACAGCTTGTTTTCTAAAAACAAAAATTTTTCATTTAGAAAGTTTTGTATATATATATATATATATATATATAAGTCTAGAGATTTGCACAACGATACTAATATAAGATGGTATTATACGAAGATGTTGTTAATAAATCGTGTTGACAAATATTTCGGCTTAACAAATAGCCTTCTTCGGTGTCAATTATTTTAACAATACTGATAATATGTGCATATTATCAGTATTGTTAAAATAATTGACACCGAAGAAGGCTATTTGTTAAGCCGAAATATTTGTCAACACGATTTATTAACAACATCTTCGTATAATACCATCTTATATTAGTATCGTTGTGCAAATCTCTAGACTTATATAATTTTTTTCCTTATCTGCACAGTATCGTCTATTCTAGACGATCCAGTACATAGTAAATTTGCTGGTTGGTCCTTTTTATAGACCTATATATATATATATATATATATATATAAATGTAAGAAAAGTACAAAAAAAATTTTGAAAAATAATGCTATTGTTAATTAAAGAAAGGATTATCTAGAAACTGTGGTCTCTTAAAAACACAGCAAAGGACCTCTTTTGTGCATTATATATATATATATATATAAATCGTGCACAATTTCCCACAAAGGACTGCAAAGGAGTATCATAAGTGCACACAGGACCTAAATTGAAATACTTTATAGTGAAAATTAAATGTCCTTTCAACATGTTCAAGCCAAATAAAAAATATTAATTTATATCAAATTTTGTCTGTAAATCAATAACAGAAAATTTAAGATTTACAAATCCGTGTTCCAAAATCAGTACAGATAAGCATGCCATTACGGTACATTCAAGACAATCCATAATCAAAGATTTCTTATTATGTATATATATATTTATATATATTGAATAATATAAAACAAAAGCTAAGGTAAAATACCCTCCCCCCCAAACCAACCAAACAAACAAAAAACTAGTACACTGAACATATGAACTATCATTTATTTGGTCATATTTATAAATTGACTGTTTACAAAACTTTGAATAGTTTGAAATACTACGGATTTTCACCCACAGAATAGATTACCTTAGCTGTATTTAGGATTTTCCACCCACAGAATAGATTACCTAAGCTGTATTTAGGATTTTCCACCCACAGAATAGATTACCTTAGCTGTATTTAGGATTTTCCACCCACAGAATAGATTACCTTAGCTGTATTTAGGATTTTCCACCCACAGAATAGATTACCTTAGCTGTATTTAGGATTTTCCACCCACAGAATAGATTAATATATTTAGGATTTTCCACCCACAGAATAGATTACCTTAGCTGTATTTAGGATTTTCCACCCACAGAATAGATTACCTTAGCTGTATTTAGGATTTTCCACCCACAGAATAGATTACCTTAGCTGTATTTAGGATTTTCCACCCACAGAATAGATTACCTTAGCTGTATTTTGGATTTTCCACCCTTAGAATAGATTACCTTAGCTGTATTTAGGATTTTCCACCCATAGAATAGATTACCTTAGCTGTACATGTATTTAGGATTTTCCACCCACAGAATAGATTACCTTAGCTGTATTTAGGATTTTCCACCCACAGAATAGATTACCTTAGCTGTATTTAGGATTTTCCACCCACAGAATAGATTACCTTAGCTGTATTTAGGATTTTCCACCCACAGAATAAATTACCTTAGCTGTATTTAGGATCTTCCACCCACAGAATAGATTACCTTAGATTTTCCACCCACAGAATAGATTACCATAGATTTTCCACCCACAGAATAGATTACCATAGATTTTCCACCCACAGAATAGATTACCATAGATTTTCCACCCACAGAATAGATTACCTTAGATTTTCCACCCACAGAATAGATTACCTTAGCTGTATTTGGCAAAAGGTGTGAATTTTTGGCCTCAATACTACTGAGAAGTGTTAAATTTTAATGTGTCCTTGAATGATATATAGGAATAAATGTAGGTTATACTTTCAAATGACAGCAACCCAACAACAGATATAGTCAAACATATACTTGTCAAGTCCAAGTCCAATTTCCATTTCAAATTGTAATTAATTGGTAGTCATTTTAAACCATCCACACAATTAATTGACAGTATTGAATAGTGAAATTTGAAAAGTAAAATATTTTCTGTAGAAACCTCTTTTCTTTTATCAGAATAAGATATTTGTTTTATCAAATAAAGTGTATATCAACATAAGGATTTTCAAACTGTAGGTGTTATATATACCCGAACCTTACTTCGTAATACAAAGATTTTTATCTGATATGCTCTGCAAGTCATTTTTAAACATGCATATTAATGGTCCTCATAGCAAACAATTTTTAAAGGATGAATATATATCACCACATACTATATTTTTCTCCATGATAACATTTGATAAACAAAGTGTACTTATTGATATTTCTGAAAAAACAAATTTTCAAAATTATACTTGTTTAATACATGCAGGGCCTGAGTATGCTGCAGCTGATTACACTAGATAATAGCAATTTAAATGTTAAAATAAAATAAATGTTTGACTTTTTTCTTCAGAAATGTTAAAATTACTATACAAAGAAGAATATGTTATGTCCATTGTGCTCTTATGATACTCTTTTGTGGTCCTTTGTGGCAAATTTTGCTACTGAGAAAGTACTTTGCAGTGTTTTTAGAGACCCACTCAATTGTGGCATTTCTTATGTCTGTGAATTCTTGTCTATGACATTTTGTCCTTTGACAGGGTGTATGTGAATTTTGACTGTGACCTACTGTCGTCATACATTCATGTTAAACATGTTAAGTGTGGGTTATATTTGTGTATAGACTGTATGTTATTGTTAAATGAATGAAGTTATGTTTGTAACATGAATGATTTGTTTGAAGATAGAATGGCTATTGTGTGTGATATCTATTTTTCTGTTATGGTTGTGGCCTGTTATCTATTTCTCATATCACACTGTACTGATACAAAAAATGCTTTAATTTGATTGGCTTATCCAGCATCATTAAACAGTATTCCTACATTTCCATTGGTTATTTGTCAGGTCATTGACGACTTTCAAAGGTCAAAACGATGTACATTTCCTCCATGGCAACAGAGATTTGTGATTTCTTCAATAATGTACAAAACACTCACACTTTTAACATGAAAATCATTATGTTAACAAATTTTATTACTTTTTTACGAGTTGAAAGTTTGACACCAGAGCAGGACACATGATGTCATACTGCTATGTGCAAAAGACTAGACCAACGAATCACAGACTTTTTTTATATAACACAAATAGAATGTTTAACATAAGAGAAATAGGTTTACCAACTCTTGAGAATTGGATATCACTTGATATTTCATAGAATATACTTAGAATGTTATGGTATCCATAGAATTTACTTATGACTTGCTGTTACATGCATCTATATTTCATTTATATGTTGTTTTAATATTATTATTGTCTGTATTCAGATCACGCCTCTATTGTGCTCTTTCCAATAGATATTGAATTGAATTGAATTGATATCATCTCTTGTTATATAATTGAAATAGTATTAAGAAACTCACCAAAGGCTTGTTTATTTATTATATTAAAATTAAATAACTTGAGTTGTTATCAAGCAAATTCAAATTCTCACTCGTTATGAAACCTATAAATAAACATGATATTCATGTGCAGTAAATATCAAATAATGGTGCTGTTTTGGTGTATAGTGTGGTCATGGTTTGTATGATCTATTTGTTTTAACTGTATGATTTGAAATAAAATGCAACTTTCAAACAAAAACTGTTGCTATTGAATTTGTTTGAAATGTTGATAGGATGGATGTTATAAGTGAGTATAGTGTTAAAATGGTGCAAAAGTTTTTTTCACCTGAAGTGATCTGTTAAAAGAATTCAGAATATTGCATTTTTAAACTTATAAAAAATAAGGAGCTACATGTATCATTAGAGCCACTGTGTGACCCCAGAAATTCTAAAATAAGATGTAAACTTTTCATTTCTTTCAAATTAAGGTAGATGGCGGGTCTAAATAAAACATTTTAATACGTTGTAAAAATGTAGTTTATATCATGCTTTTTTTCAAAAATATAATAAAATGTATGGGTCACCAGGCTTTTTTTCACGCTACAGGTTGTGGAAAATGGTCAGATTTTATATAGATTATGCATGGAATTTTGAGATAAAATGTGAGAAGATAGCTCTAATGATATGCTTTCAGATAAGAAAAAAAATGGTGTCACTGGACTCGTTTTCTTGCTACATAATAAAATAGGTAAATTCATAACACATTCTATTATAAAAGTTACTTTATCTGAGTTATCTCCCCTTATGTGGCAAAGTTAAAAATATTGAATTAAACAAAAATATTCTATTTTTGGAAAATACAGCAGTAAAATATGATAAAACACATAATTTTCTATATAAGAATGAAAAGTCTTGCACATGAATTACATACTACTCTCAAAATTTCAACATTTAATTAAAGAACTAGACTGGATTGTTATCTGCTATTTCAAAATCCAAGAAGGAGGAAGACACCCCAGCTACCTTAATGTTAATTGTGATGATAATTGAATAAGATGATATTGATTAATGTGTTAACTTTAGTAAATCCTGTTTAATGGCACTATGAAGTCTCATTATTGACATGTTTATGAAAAAATTGCTATTTTACTTATAGTTTGTGGCAGAATATAATATTAACAACAGTTTTAAGCCCAAAATATTTGACTCACATCAACATCTTTGTAAATATGGTAAAAGATATATTTTAGCACAGTAATCTTTGCAAGGCTGTTGCCTACATCTAAAAATAAATAAGATTTTACATAAAGCTGTTGTTGTTACTTTCATGCTGTAAAAATTTTAAGGCCTAAATGAAATATGTTAGACAAAATTCAGACATTGTACAGGAATCTGACAGACATAGCTTGTGAACTAATTTGAAAGATCTATGAAACTTTTCAATCAAAAAGGGTCAACAAGGCCTAAATTAATATATTGTTTGTTTCCCCAATCCCGACCCTGCCAAGCCAGGTGTGGGTAGATAGGTAGGGAAATAATATTATTTTTCCAAAAAGCTTGAACATTATCGGACGATCTGGCAAACCTGAAAATCCAAAATGATTAAAATAATATTTGACTTAGTTTTGACAATAAAATTTTACGAGTAGCACCATTTTTGCAGGGTCGCTCGGGATTGGGGAAACAAACAATATTTTATTTTAGGCCCAATGTGGCCTCATTATGCCTTCTCTATTTCAGATAAATAACCTGAAATAAATATAATGAATGAATAAGTGCTAATTGTCAGGGATTATTTTTCCCATTTTGTAAGAATTAAGGAATGTATTGCCAACAAGTATTATTATAATGATCATTTACTATGATAGGATATAAGTGATAGGATAGTGAATTCTAAATAGGCTATGCTAGGATAGTGAATTCTGAATAGGCTATGATAGGATATTAGTGAATTCTGAATAGGCATTTTGGTGCACTTTATAATAGAGATTTACCTTTACATATATTGTGATACATCTAATATACAGTGTTATAAGAGGCTTCAGTGTATATATTATCTCTGTTTAAAGAACAAACACTGTACATATATTAAATATGGTTTGTTTCTAAGGAAAGCTGCACCATATTTATGTCAAGAAAACATAGTTTAATTTCTTAGTTTTAGTTTTTATTTTCCCTTTGAAGTTTTTTTTTTTAATTATTTTCAACATATTTTGATATTTTCTAGCATGGATGTTGTTTGACATAAATTATATTTTTTGTTCATTTAGCTGAAAATGAGTAGTTAATTTGATATTGTTATCACAAACTCTCTGTATCATCACTTTATGTTTTTTATGATTATTAATATTTTTTCTAAGTTGGTGTTCAAGCATATATATTCTTGGAAGTCAGCTTTGGTGATTTACATATTTGCCACTGGACATTAATCAATCAATGAATCAATCGGTGACTTGTACAGAAGCTTTTTTTTCCTCATTGGATTTTAATTTATGGATTCATTTTTGATAAAGAACAAGTTGTTGAAAATTAATTTATAGTATGTTTAAATTATACATTTTCTAATTTTGGTCTAACACAACATTTCTGAGAACATTTATAGAATAATGTATTTTCTCAGTTTTAAAAATTCTATTTCAAACAGATATGTAACCCAGCATTATAGTGTATTCCTCATTGTTTATAGTAATATATTTAGATTTTTCATGTGATGCATGCATGTAGATGTATATGTGTGTCTAAATTATCCTAGGTTCCTTTGAATCATTTAAAAAAAAAAAACAGAAACAGTTCAAAAGGATTGAAGAAAAGTGTTATTCAATTTTTAGAATATTTCCTTTAAAAAATAAGTAACTAAAAGAAATATGAAAGTCACAAGGGAAATAACTCATGCTGAACAGGAATAATATAACCAGAAAATATTGGATTTTATTTGTCATGTTGCATTTATTTGATGTAGAACTAGAAAAGACTTTAATCTTTGTACCTCTTTATTACAACTGAACAAGACAGCTATGGTTTACCCTTTGACAACATATGTTTGAAACTTATTTATCATACAAGTGCTTGTGGATGCATTTAGTTATAAAATATATTCAATGTTTTGTTTTTGTAACACAAACTTGTGTTTAGTGCTATTGTGTGGTTAAAACCTCAGCAACAAAGTTGATGAGGAAATGTGAAGTTTTAAACTTGTCGTAAAAACGAAACTTGTTAAAATGTGTAAGGAGCTGAATAGTTAACTTCACAGGAGTATATAATTCACATGGAACTCTCCAAGATTTAAACAGTAAAGGGAAAGAGTAATGAAGTATACATGAAGTATAAAAGACGTATAAATGGCAAATTGTAGATAGAATTTCCTCCTGTTTATCTAATTTGTTTGTTTTTCATTAAATATATACATTGACATATGCCTTGTGTTATTTGATTAAGTTTTTTTACACATTGAATTCTTGCCCAAGTTGAAGGTCTTCATTTATGGACGCCATCATCATTTGGTTAACGTTTATGGAATAATGTTTCACTTCGAAAAAAGTTTATAAAAGTTACCAGGCTTATAATTTGGTCTGCCATGTGCTTGTTTACACCAGACTCATCAGTGGCACTCCAGTCAAAACAGTTAGAGGCCAAATCATATACGAAGTGGAAGGAAGAATCAAAACTCAGAGAGACCAACATAATCATGACAGAGAGACCAACATAATCATGGCAGAGAGACCAACATAATCATGGCAGAGAGACCAACATAATCATGGCAGAGAGACCAACATAATCATGACAGAGAGACCAACATAATCATGGCAGAGAGACCAACATAATGACGGCAAAACTAAAATTGATAAAAAAAACAATCTACAAAACACTCCAAAAACATAAGACTGAGCAACACTTAGCCCACCTTTCTTTCTGTCTTTGCAGTAAATTCCTCCACTATCTGGAGCACCACGAAATATCTGTAACAGAGGAACGGATTTTAAAATATGCGTATTTTAAAACTTATGCACCGGGCCTAAGTTTATGTCTTTGCAACTACATAGTAGAACATGGTCTATACAACAACACAACTATATGCACATTTACCCACCACCTATAAGAAAACTCAATCTACAGCATTCTTAAAGGGAAATCACACTATTGTTTATACGCATCGCTCTCGGCGCCGCTATAGTGTCGTGACCGTATTATGACGTCGCCGTTTTCGAGTCCGTCGTAAAGGTTGCTAATTTCTAAAATGGCGGCCCGCTCAAAGGGACGTTCACTAAAGCAAGAGAAAGCATATGACGTTTTGATTTAAGTGCAAAAAATGAAAATGCTACTCGAAACGGACAAAATGTATGGCAAAAAAATAGCCAAAAGTGGTCTTGATATGGTCTTGATATGAATTACCTTACGATTGGGTTTAATTCAAATGAGTAACTCTCTTTAAAAAAAAGATATTATTATTATTATTATTATTATTAGCTCACCTGGCCCGAAGGGCCAAGTGAGCTTTTCTCATCACTTGGCGTCCGTCGTCCGGCGTCGTCCGTCGTCGGCGTTAACTTTTTACATTTTGAACTTCTTCTAGAGAACCACTGAATGGAATGAAACCAAACATGGCATGAATGTTCCTTATGAGGCGCTGACCAAGTGTTGTTACTTTGTAGCCGATCCATCATCCAAGATGGCCGCCAGCGGGGGACTTAGTTTAACATAGGACCCTATGGGAAATGCATACAAATGACTTCTTTTATAGAACCACTGAATGGAATAAAACCAAACATGGCATGAATGTTCCTTATGAGGTGCTGACCATGTGTTGTTACTTTGTAGCCGATCCATCATCCAAGATGGCTGCAATCTGGGAACTTAGTTTAACATAGGACCCTATGGGAAATACATACAAATGTCTTCTTTTAGAGAACCACTGAATGGAATGGAACCAAACATGGCATGAATGTTCCTTATGAGGTGCTGACCAAGTGTTGTTACTTTGTAGCCGATCCATCATCCAAGATGGCCGCCAGCGGGGGACTTAGTTTAACATAGGACCCTATGGGAAATACATAAAAATGTCTTCTTTTAGAGAACCACTGAATGGAATGGAACCAAACATGGCATGAATGTTCCTTATGAGATGCTGACCAAGTGTTGTTACTTTGCAGTCGGTCCATCATCCAAGATGGCCGCCAGCGGGGGACTTAGTTTAACATAGGACCCTATGGGAAATACATACAAATGTCTTCTTTTAGAGAACCACTGAATGGAACGAAACCAAACATGGCATGAATGTTCCTTATGAGGTTCTGACCAAGTGTTGTTACTTTGTAGCCGATCCATCATCCAAGATGGCCGCCAGCGGGGGACTTAGTTTAACATAGGACCCTATGGGAAATACATACAAATGTCTTCTTTTAGAGAACCAATGAATGGAATAAAACCAAACATGGCATGAATGTTCCTTATGAGGTGCTGACCAAGTGTTGTTACTTTGCAGTAGGTCCATCATCCAAGATGGCCGACAGCAGGGGACTTAGTTTAACAAAGGACCTATGGGAAATACATACAAATGTCTTCTTTTAGAGAACCACTGAATGGAATGAAACCAAACATGGCATGAATCTTCCTTATGAGATGCTGACCAAGTGTTGTTACTTTGTAGCCGATCCATCATCCAAGATGGCCGCCAGCAGGGGACTTAGTTTTACATAGGACCCTTTGGGAAATACATAAAAATGTCTTCTTTTAGAGAACCAATAAATGGAATGGAACCAAACATGGCATGAATGTTCCTTATGAGATGTTGACCAAGTGTTGTTACTTTGCAGCCGATCCATCATCCAAGATGGCCGACAGCGGGGGGCTTAGTTTAACATAGAACCCTATGGGAAATACATACAATTGTCTTCTTTTAGAGAACCACTGAATGGAATTGAACCAAACATGGCATGAATGTTCCTTATGAGCTGCAGACCAAGTGTTGTTACTTTGCAGTCGATCCATCATCCAAGATGGCCGCTAGGGGGGGGGGGCTTAGTTTAACATAGGACCCTATTGGAAATACATACAAATGTCTTCTTTTAGAGTACCACTGAATGGAATGAAACCAAACATGGCATGAATGTTCCTTATGAAGTGCTGACCAAGTGTTGCTACTTTGTTGCCGATTTACTGTTCAAGATGGCCACCAGGATATTTTATTAAATAACGGGACCAATATTAATCAAAATTTAGCCTCAATCATTATTTGGGTATCTGTTATGATTTTTATCTATCTTTACAAACCAAAGTAGAGTCAGGTGAGCAACCCTTTCTTAAAGGTTTATTAATTTCACCGAAAAATATTTTTAGATATGAGAAATATCAACATTTTTTGTTGATCTGGTCTTTATTTTTTGTAGCGAAATCCGTCAGCTCAACTTTTTTTTGTAGAAAAACTTTTTTTATTTACTATAAAGTATATATTTTCATATATTAACATATTTATTGATCTCGAAGATTTCTTAGTTTCACGAAGAAAAAAAATATTTAAAAACAAAAGAGATATTTATAACACTTTTTGTCGATCATTTCAGTATAATCAAAGCGTACATCAACGGATGTGAAATCCGTCCGGTCAACTTTTTTTTTAAGAAAAACATTTTGTTTTACTATAAAGTTTAAATTTTCATATAAGATAACTATTAATCTCGCAGATTTCTTAGTTGTATGAAAAAATATTTTAAAACAAAAGAGATATTACTAGTAACACTTTTTGTCGATCAGTTCAATATGTGTAAAGCGTACATCAGTGAGTGTGAAATCCGTCCTGTCAACTTTTTTTGTTAGATTTTCATAAAATATAGTCTAATATTTCTAAGGTCTTCAAATATTAAAATAATCTATCAAATAACAAAAAAGTTCTGACTATTTATATCTCATCCGGTCAATATGGGCAATTGTCCTGTCATTAGTGTAACCCAACTGTTGGCAGCGTATCGTCGCGATGTTGTATGTGGGAATATACTGGAAAAAAATAACAATATACCAAGAGTAACAGCATGTAAGCGTACAGCTTCCGGAATTTGTAGTTTTCTGTCTAACAGAGGGATGTAAATAAGAACAATGAGTTTCGATGTTCCTTTGGTGTCAAACGCCTCTCTCTCTCTCTCTCTCTCTCTCTCTCTTTTTTGGGTTTTACATCGGTTGCTGGCTGTTGAAATCAAAGAAAATTTAGCACCGTATTATATAGTACATTATACTCAATCTTCTTTTAATGCTTTGTACAGGCTTACATAATTTGGGCACAACAAAAATCATATTTTGTAGTATTTCTTCAAACTGTCAATTGTAGCGAACTGTACGACCAGCAAGTTAAAAAATAAGGCCTCTGGACGTCAGAGCAATCTGGGAATATCAAACACTATGCCTAGTTATTTTTGTACTATTGATGACCGTACTGCCTACAACAACAACAAAAAATCCACACTGTATATTTGGCTTTACAAGTCTCCAACAAGAGAAATATTTAACACACACACATGTATTTATGTAGAGTAACATGTCTTTCAGAGTGCTAAACTGTAACCATCACATTAAGGTCCGTCTTGTGAAAGAGTATTCATCTATAGAAAAAAATTTTGTGCTGATATTCATGTAATATTTGCCACTGAAAGTTTTGCAAAAATCAAGAAAAAAACGAAAACAAAAACAAAACAAAAACTAGTAGTTCAGATGTAGGTTCGTGTTCAGATCACTCAATGTGATCACTTGCTATGTCAACAAAAAGTGATATAGGGAGATAGTCAGATTCCGATCATGACTGTAAAGGACAACCATTTGTTTAATACAAAGGTAGCTGATTTACTCTTGATACCTTGGTTCTTTAAAAATAAATGGCCAACATGATATAGCAGAGTGCTGAAAGTGGCACACACAATCAATCAGTTATTTTCAAATTACCTATTATTAATCAGTTTTGGCAAAAAAAAAGTATACTAGTATAGGCTATACCATACTGAAACATAAATGTGATAAAAGAATATACAATTCAAGAAAGAGAGGTGCACCAACAGAAAATAGAAACTGTAATCTTTCTTTTAATTTCATCGGATCTCAAAATTTTAACTCTTACCAGAATTTATTCTATCTTACAGTATAACTCGGAAGTTTCTAAGTGGAACTCGAGCTTTAACTAGAACTCTTACTCGAATTAACATTCGAACTAAAAATAAAACTGGAACTTTAACTCAAAATTTAGCTGGAACTGGAACTCTTATTCTACCTCAAAGGTTATCCACACTCTCATTTGTCATCTGATAAAAAAATTCGTAAAGGTTCCACGGAACCCAGTGTCTCGCCTACTTTCGCTGTTAATCGCAGGCTCAACAAAAATGAGGAAAAAATCAATAAAAATATTCTTTTCGATACTATCTTTTGATTGTAAGAAGCTTCTGTCCAAGTTTGGTATACATCTAGGATAGTGTATGGATCTATTAAATGTTTTAAAAACTTTAACTGCATACTGTATGTAATGTTACCTGGAAGAAAAACTAAGTCCATTTATAAGTAAAATGCGGATAAAAAGGTACAAAATTTTGACAAAATTTCCTTCGAGATACAAGCTTTTGATCATAAACAAGCTTCTGTCCAAGTTTGGTACATATCCAGGATAGTTTAAGAAAGTTATTAAAATCTTAAAAACTTTAACCACAGAGTGAATGTATTGTTTCCTGGCAGAAAAACTAAGTCAATTTATAAGTAAAATACGGAAAAAATAGATTTATTTTTTACAAAATTTACTTCTGGATACTATCTTATGATCATAAACAAACTTCTGACCAACTTTGGTACAAATCCAGGATAGTTTAAGAAAGCTATTAAAACTTCAAAAACTTTAACCACAGAGTAAATATTTGTGGACGCCACCGCCGCCGCCGACGACGACGACGCCGACGACGGAATGTAGGATTGCTATGTGTCGCTTTTTCGACTAAAGTCGAAGGCTCGACAAAAAAACTAGAGTTAGATAAAATATATCAACATGTCCACAGAAACACGGATAGATGTAGCAGAACAAGAAAAAAAAAACTAGATCCGTTTATTACAAGTTAAAAGATTTTTTTATTACATATCAATTGGGAACATTATATGTTCCTGATATCAATATGGCGATGTGTATTTTATTGTCAATTAACTCTAAATTATCAGATGCATTGTATTTCTCATAACATACCAAAGTTGAACGATTAATCGAACGGTAATAAAATATACGTAATACATAAAGTTTTAATACACAGGCGATGAACATTGAACATATTATGTACAATGAACATGAAACGATGTATGAAAAATGGGTGCGGGATAATAGAACTAAGAAAAAAATTTGGTTTCCACAGTTCGAATAAATTATGAAGCGTTGTGTAATTACGGAAATGTTAACCAATTTTAAATTCCTACCGAAAATAGGTTTCTTTTAACGTGCTGAGTTTGTGGCATTTTTAACACGGCATTTCAGGTTTTATCTTCCCGGTGCGAATGGACAGGCTAGTGAAATTATAGTAACGAAATTATTCTGCCTGCAGTCTAAAAGGAACGTGATACTTTTCAGCCCGGATACCCTCAGTCTTCCGAGGTAGAAGACTCTTTATCTGGAAGCCAAACATTATTTCTATAATACGGCATGAGGCAAACATTCGTTTTCCCCATAAAACAAATGCAATTAAAAAAATGAGATGACTTCAACTTTGACAATTACTTTATAATAAACTGTTATTGTATCTATGTTTAACGATTCGATATATTGATAAAAATATCAATGAATAATCAAAATACCTTAAAAAATGTTCCAAAATGATATTATATTTTGTAGTGAAAAGGTTTAATTCAACCCAAGCGTTGCAAGAAATGCTGTTATGCCAGCAACGTCGTTCTATAACGTTAACAGAAAAGGTTATAGTTCCCGCCAAAATTCAATAATAAGATTATTTCCGTTTTAGCGGATTTAAAACATCGGTGACCCCCCTTTTTTATTTATGCTTTTAAAATCTTCCCTGAAGCTGCAACTTATGCAGAAGTTTGAAGGGAAAAACATTAGTAATTTTTTTTTTTATTTCAAGAAAAATCTATTATAAATAGCAATTAAAAATGGCGGGAAATGTTCAAAGGCCTTCAAAAATAAGGAAACCGAGACAAATAAATGTTCATAAGGTACAAGTTACATTTGACTGTTTTTGTTATTCCAGTTAAACATCGTTTTTCAATAAGTTTGTCTTTTTTTAGCAATTTAGAGCGCTATTTCTATATTTCGTTATAACGCGATTCTTAAAGTTTTGATGACGTCATATCTCGAAAACAACATCGGTGACCCCAATTTTTTTTTGCCTAAAATATCTTAATAAGTATGATCTGTCTACATGCAAAATTCAATGAATTATTATTAGTAGTATAAATAGTGTGATTTCCCTTTAATTTAAAAGTCTACTATTGGTTTTACAAGTCCCTCTTTTCAAATCACGTAGCTCACAGTTAAAAAGTCTATTTCTCATGTGATGTAAACAAACTGTTCTAACAACTGTCCTGTTAGCCTTCACTATAAAATGTCATATGTGTAACATCCAATCAATATAAGATACATTTTCTTAAGATTAAAAATTATCCTGAAAATTAATCTATTTAGGATTTATGAGATTATCTTAATTAAATGCCACAGGATTTATCTACTTAATATGAAAATAAGGAGATGAGGTATGATTGCCAATGAGACAACTATCCACCAAAGTTCACATAAAGTGGATGTAAGCAATTGTAGGCAACCGTACGGCCTTCAACAATGAGAAAAAAAACCCATACTGTATAGTCGGCTATAAAAGGCTCCGACATGAAATTATGAAACAATTCAATTGAGAAAACTAACGGCCTAATTTATAACAAAACAATTAACGCAAAACAAATATGACAGACATGAACCAACGACAACCACTGAACCACAGGCTACCCACTTAGGACAGGCACATAAAGAATGTGGCGGGATTAAACATGTTTGCGAGCGCTCATCCCTCCCCTAACCTGGGACAGTGGTATAACAGCACAACATAAGAACAAACTATAAAAATCAGTTGAAAAAGGCTTTAACTCATCAGATCGATACAAAGAACATAAACACAGACCGGACGTTAATCAATTTAAACCTTAAAAATTTATCAACTTGTTACTAAAAGGTAAAATGGACTTCAAGCGCACCAAGCCCTTAGACTAGCCCCAGTCTCACCCAACATGTATATCAAGCCTGGAACATCTTTCTCGGTGTAAGGCAAAACACAATCCTCTGGATATCACTTCTATCTGCTGAGATTTCTCACTGGCTTGTAGTACCATTGGCAAAGACGGATGCGAAATGTCTAGTATCAACTGAAAAAATAGTTTACTACACTTTATATGATTTAATAGATAACTGTCCATTTGTTTCTCCAAATTTTCGAGGCTATTTATAAAATGTTACTTAGTATTTTCTAATGTCCTACACTTAATATAAAATGTTCAATATCTTCTTCGCCGTCGTTACACAACGGACAAATTGGTTTCTGTTTCAAAAGAATTTGGACCTATCCTTCTGTATGACATATACTCCAGTAGCAATTCTAGCTCTTATAAATACCTTCTTTATTGACACGGTTTCTTAACATGCAGGTATCCAGATATTATGAGGTGTACCAGACGTCACAGAGCGATTTAAATATACCAAACGATTTATTTTATTTACTGCACCTTTTTCTACTAATTTCTTCCAGTGGCCATTTATTTTCTGATTTACCATGTTGTTCCATACAGTTGGAGATGGCATATAATCTATAAGAGTAATATGAATGTAAGATCATACTGGTCTAGTAATTTCTTTGCATAGTTAAATCAATTATTCGAAGTGTAATCTTAAACAGGTATCTGACGAATGCAAATTTCCTTCTCAATACATCATATCACATGATACTGCCGAGTCTGATCAATATTTGTTATTATTTTAGACTCAAATGGTAACTGTCCAGAGAGAATGTATACTGCTGAATCTGCTGTTCCGTCTGGAAGATTTTGTATATACTTTAGAACTTTCTTGTAATATTGATTTAGCTCTTCTTGATCCTTTTTCTTTAGTACTACTGATTCAAGTCCAAAAATTAACCTTGGCATAAAATATGTATTTTATAACTTGATGCTAACCTTGAAATTTATCCCATTATAATTACCAATGTTCTCCATGCCATTTTTAGCTCACCTGGCCCAAAAGGGCCAAGTAAGCTTTTCTCATCACTTGGCGTCCGTCGTCTGTCGTCGTCGTCGTCCGTTAACTTTTACAAAAATCTTCTCCTCTGAAACTAATGGGCCAAATAAAACCAAACTTGGCCTAAATCATCGTAAGGGTATCTAGTTTAAAAAATGTATCCGATGACCCCGCCAATCAACCAAGATGGCCGCCATGGCTAAAAATAGAACATGGGCGTAAAATCTGAAATGCGGTAAAAATGTTCATCAGGTCATTATCTATCTGCCCTGAAATTTTCTCACGCATCAGACAACCTGTTGTTGGGTTGCTGCCTCTGAATTGGTAATTTTAAGAAAATTTTGCAGTTTTTTGTTATTATCTTGAATATTATAATAGATGGAGATAAACTGTAAACAGCAAAATTGTTCAGCAAAGTAAGATCTACAAATAAGTCAACATGACCAAAATTGTCAATTGACCAATAAGGAGTTATTGCCCTTTAAAGTCAATTTTTCGTAAATTTTTGTAATCTTTTACAAAAATCTTCTCCTCTGAAACTACTGGGCCAAATTAAACCAAACTTGGCCTAAATCATCCTTAGGGTATCTAGTTTAAAAATGTATCCGATGACCCCGCCCATCAACCAAGATGGCCGCCATGGCTAAAAATAGAACATGGGGGAGGGGTAAAATGCAGTTTGGCTTATATCTCTGAAACTAAAGCATTTAGAGCAAATCTGACATGCGGTAAAAATGTTCATCAGGTCAAGATCTATCTGCCCTGAAATTTTCACACGCATCAGACAACCTGTTGTTGGGATGCTGCCTCTGAATTGGTAATTTTAAAGAAATTTTGCAGTTTTTGGTTATTATCTTGAATATTATAATAGATAGAGATAAACAGCAAAAATGTTCAGCAAAGTAAGCACTACAAATAAGTCAACATGATCAAAATTGTCAATTGACCCCTTCAGGATTTATTGCCCTTTAAAGTCAATTTTTCACAATTTTTCGCAAATTTTTGTAATCTTTTACAAAAATCTTTTCCTCTGAAACTACTGGGCCAAGTTCATTATAGATAGAGATAACTGTAAACAGCAAGAATGTTCAGTAAAGTAAGATCTACAAACAAGTCACCATCACCAAAACAGAGAATTTCGTCATGAATTCTATTCTTGTCTATAATGTTGTAGAGTGTCCTTTGTTTTAATATGCACGTAGACCAAGGTGAGCGACACAGGCTCTTTAGAGTCTCTAGTTAATCTTTCCGCTATCATATTTGACTTGACTCAGTTTCTCTGTATAACAATGTGTGTATAACTTTCAACTTTTTCAAGCTGACTGCCATGCAGCTTTATAGTGACTTACATCTAGAAATGAACAATGAGGGTTGGTTGAAAACAAAACTTTACGAAAAAAAGAGATGATTTCAGCTGCCCAATTTTGAACTTTCCATTTCTATGTAGCAACATTCCAGCAGCGCCTGTATACGGAGTATATATCTCCCAGTTGATATGATATTCCAGGGCTTGTATTTCCTATCATGATTTTCTTGATAGAGGGTTGCTGCTCTCAAGGAAGCTATTAAACCAAGGGTTCCAAGTGGAAAAGTCTCTTCGTAAATTTTACGGACGCCATCACGAGTTGTTTGACCTATATGGAATATCTGTTTCACAGATGACAACGGATATGTTCAAAATGTCCCAACTACAATGCCGTCTCCTTTTCCCCGAATGCGACCTACCGAATTAGACTTATCTTCGGGTTTGTTGGGGTTTGTGTTGCTCAGTCTGTATTTTTCTATGTTGTGTTTTGTGTACTGTTGTTTGTCTTTTTGTTTTTGGCCATGGCGTTGTCAGTTTGTTTTCGACTTATGAGTTTAAATGTCCCTTTAGTATCTTCCGCCTCTCTTTTAAGTTTACCCCATCGACCACCTTGTATTTATTATATTAATTTAGTCATAAACTTTCTCTTTACATCGGACAAAATGTAACATCCACAGTCGTGGAAGTAACCATACTTAAATGTTAGTATCGTAATCACTGTTCACCATAATAATCATTCTTAAATCTTAGTCACATAATCACTTTTCACCGTAGTTATCTTCAACTATTTTTTACAATTCGTTCATGTTGTGTAACACCACTGTCGCAGATTATTGGATTGGATTGAGTGTCCGCAGACATATTTAGCCCCGTCACATTATGTATGTTTCAGTCCCAAATCAGGAGCCTGTAATTTAATGTTTGTCTTTTGTTTCATCAAAAAATTAATATATGGGGTTCTTTGATATACCGTGTATTTAGATTTTGGGCCCGTTATCAAATGGGTCCACATTGAGGTCCAAATGGTCCAAAATTGAGATTTGTTTAATTTCATCAAAAATTGAATTCTTGGGGTTCTTTAATATGCTGAATCTAACCATGTATTTATATTTTGGATATTTGACCATAATAGGTAAATGTCCAATTTCAAATTTTTAAGTTCTAAGACCAAATTCTTTCTGTGTCAGAAACCTATGCTGTGTCAAACATTTAATCGCAATCCAAATTCAGAGCTGAATCAAGCTGGATGTGTCCATACTTGCCCCAACTGTTCATGGTTCGACCTCTGCGGTCGTATTAAGCTGCTCCTTGCGGAGTATTTTATAAGTCATGCACTTACTATTCACCGTAGTAATCACCTTAGTCATATATTCTTAATTTACTGCTTTGTTCAAATGTAGTCATTGACTATAAGTGATGTAGTGATTTACTGGTCACATTTTCAATATGTTTTGTTCCTTTCTTGTAAAAGGATCGACACAACTCCTACTTTACCACTCCTCCCATTCCTTTATAAGGAGTGAAGTTATAAACCTTATACTTGAAGGTTTGTAAAAATCGATCATTTTCATCAATGAAGTATTGTGTGAGTTATAATCTGCTGTAGGCGACATAGATGTTTCGTTGAAACCTAATTATATTGTTGAAGATTGGTGTTGCTCAATCTATATTTCTCTGTGTATTTTTTTAACAACTGTGTTTTCTGTTTGTCGTTTTCTTTTGGTCATAGTGTTGTCTGTTTTACATCTTCCACGAAAGAGGAAATTCAAAAAAAAATCATCAATCCGTCCATCTCTTCTCTAGCATTGACACCAAAAAGGAAGACAAAAATCTCCCTTATACTGGATGCCTAATCGTCACAAAAATCCTTATTACTAACGATACATTCAACCAATGGTTTCAATTAGATCTGGATTCTAAAAAATTCTAAAAATATAGTCCGAAATCTACAATCACAATCGTTACAATTTTCCAGTTTATATCAAAAACTTTGATTTTTCTACGCTTTACACAACTATTCCCCATACTCAACAGACAGATCGCCTACATCGTCTCATTAAGCAGAGCTTTTTCTACCAAAGTGGAAACGTAGATACAAATTCCTTGTTTTAGGTCATGAATAATCTTACTTCATCAAGTTTCGGGAGGTTTAGATAGCTATAAAACTACGTTTAACCCACCATTTTCTTCAAAACTTGTCAGTACAAAGTCAGAAATATGACATTTGTTTTAACTCGTTCTGTTGATTGATAACGTTTGATTTGGTCCGTTTTAATGGACTTGTATATTTGTCGAGTTTGGTTGACTGATGTTTCAGTTTTTTCACGGTATTCCGATGGATACTAATTGTGCACCACTTCTGGTCGACTTATTTGTGTACTCATATGGAGCAGAATTCATACAGAACCTTTTCAAAAACAAAACGAAAAAATCATATTGCAAAGTTCTTATATTCACATTCAGATATATTGATGAAGTTCTGTGACTCAATAACCCACATTCTAATGAGTGAATACATCTTATGTATCCCAGTGAACACGAGAAAAAGGATACTACTGAAAGTAGAAGGTCTGCTTCGTCACTTGATTTTTTTTCTCGATATTGACAGAGATAGACGACTTTAAACTAGAATATATAATAAACGTGATGATTTCAATTTTCCAATTGTCAACTTCCCATTTCTCAGCAGTTAATACGTTACACTCGTATATTTTTACACTATTCGGACCTTGCTGTTCGGTGTGAGCCAATGCTCCGTGTTGAAGGCCGTACCTTGACCTATAATTGTTTACTTTTATAAATTGTTACTTGGATGGAGAGTTGTCTCATTGGCACTCTTACCACATCTTCCTATATCTATTCATTAACAGAGTGTGTTCCTTACACAAAAACTGTTCCAACAGATTTACGAAAAAGAACGACTGAAATCGACATAGATATACTTACTGGAGGTGTGATGAGACGATTAAAGCACAAAATGTTCTCCTTGACAACATTTATGTACGTTTCGGCAATGAAGTTTATCGACGGCCGGATTGTAGGTATTCCTATGGGCACCAATTCTGCCCCTTTAATAGCAGACTTGTTCCTTTACTGTTATGAATCACTGTTTATGGCCAAACTCAGTAAAGAACCGTCTAAATTCCATTTAATTGATAAATTCAACAACACTTACCGTTATCTTGATGATATTTTTTCGTTAAATAATCAAGAACTATCTAACTATACTGCTGAAATTTACCCAAAGGAACTTACTTTAAACAAATCTCATATCAACAGCAATAACTGTCCTTTCCTAGATTTAGATATTTCAGTATAACACCAGAAACTCTACACAAAAATTTACGACAAAAGGGATGATTTTTCTTTCCCCATTGTTAATTTTCCATTTTTGGACGGTGATGTTCCTTTGGCACCGTCTTATGGTGTTTATATATCTCAACTCGTTCGCTATGCTCGAGTTTTATAGTGACGTTTTGGATTTTAATGAGCGTAATCTATGTATTACTAGTAAATTATCAAGTCAGGGATTTCGTTACCACAAATTACTTAAAACCTTTACTAAATTCTTTCATAGATACAAAGATTTGGTTTGCAAGTTTGGCTGTACCTGTAGCAAATTATTTCAAACGGAATAGCACATCCTAAATTTTACGGTGATGTTGTAAAACGAGCCAGGAAATTTAGATATGATCCGGGTAAACTTATCAATCCTTCAAATAAACTTATTCTAAAAAGTTACCTATTCAACACTGTAATTAAATCTTTGAATATTATTTTTATTAGTGTAAATATTGATTTTGTTATCAGTAAATTAAAACCATACTAAATATTACACATATGTACTTTCACGGTACTACAATCTGTCGATACTTATTATTTGGCATTGCACAAGGTCATGTTTTTCTCTGACTGTTAATGAAGTCTTTACACTAAATCTATTGGAAGTTTGGATGTGTACTGATTGATATTTTAGTCTTAGATACAAGATTTTTTTCATTAGTTGTTAATGGCTTTGAACTAGCGGTCAGTAACTGCGAGTACTCTCAGATTTGTACTTAGTGTTTTTTTTTTTTTTGGGATGTATAAGTACCCGTCCACGTCCACTTTGTGTTTTTGTTAAATATATTTCTATTTGTATCCATCTGATGAGTTTTTTTCAACTGATTTTTATAGTTTGTTCTTATGTTGTTCTGTTACACCACTGTCCCAGGTTAGGAGGAGGGTTGAACGCTCACAAACATGTTTAACCCCGCCACATTCTTTATGTTCCTGTCCCAAGTCAGGAGCCTGTAGTTCAGTGGTTGTCGTTGGTTCATGTCGGTCATATTTGTTTTTCGTAAACTGTCTTGTTATAAATTAGGCCGTTAGTTTTCTCAATTGAATTGTTTCATATTTTTCATGTCGGGGCCTTTTATAGCCGACCATACGGTATGGGTTTTTCTCATTGTTGAAGGCCGTACGGTTGCCTATAATTGCTTACATCCACTTCATTTGAACTTTGGTGGATAGTTGTCTCATTGGCAATCATACCACATCTCCTTATTTTTATAATAATCGAAACAAGTGTTATGGTCACCAATACCAATTGGTTGACCGATACAATGTGTCGGTCTCTTAACTCACTACCGACATGTTTTTGCGGTCTAATATTTTTGTATTCAAGTATAGTCGTCTGATCCATAATTTTACCGATTGTGACATTTTAACTGTGTGAATTCGTATGGCGGGTGATGCGTGAATATGAGAAGATGCTTATCCTGTGAACACATCCGGTCTCGCTGCTTTCGGTATTCATTCGATTCCCTCGGTTTTTGTTTCTCTTGGTGTTCATTCGATTCTCTCAACTTTTGTTTGTTACCTTGATTTGTCTCTTCTGAATCGATCCACGAGATTTGAACATCAGTAAACTACTGTTGCCTTAATTTTAAGTTTAAATGGAAGTTCAGTTGAAAACCTTCAAGCATAGTGTAGTCACTTACTCATTGATTACTATAGTATTCCAAGCATAGTGTAGTCACGTACTCATTGATTACTATAGTATTCCAAGCATAGTGTAGTCACGTACTCATTGATTACTATAGTATTCCAAGCATAGTGTAGTCACTTACTCGTTGATTACTATAGTATTCCAAGCATACTAGTGTAGTCACGTACTCATTGATTACTATAGTATTCACTTTGCTGCAGATATGTTTATTGCTATATACCCAATTATTAAAAAGTCATTATCTACTATACTATAGAGGGGGCCTCGGTGGCCCAGTGGTCCAACTACTGTGTCACTAGCCTGTCAACACTGAGGTTGTGAGTTGGAACCCCTCATGTGGCGGGTGCATTCGAATCAAATCGTAATTGATTAGGAATGTTAGTTTTGTTTCCTGTCGAAGGTCGGGGGTTTTCTCCGGGTACTCCGGCTTGCTCCACCAATAAAAACTGACCGCAACGAAATAGCCATTAGCGCTGAAAATTGCGTTAAACACCTATCAATCAATCAATCAATCAATTAATCAATCAATCTACTATAGTGTAAATGGATTGTGCTATGATTTACCAGGTTAAGTTATGCTGTAATTATTTATGTCCTATTGACAGGCGCATTAGGTAAGGGTCTCCCTTTTTTCTTATATAACTGGTTCTTGCTCTGATCGTAAAATCTTACAAAATTTGTCGCCCTCTGCTCTTATATTTGCCACTCATAAAATGGTAGAGGGACATGTAGCACGTGAAAATTACAACTATTGTAAGATATGTATGCAAGGACAAAAACACATAAAAAAAAGGGAAAAAAGTTGAATAATAGAGATAGTTTAATAAAAAGTCTAAAACATCCAAATAAATAAATAAGTAAAGAGGGGTCCACGCACCTTTGGACATTTTTTTTTTTCAGCGAATAATCCCGAAAGCAGTATGGTGGATAGAAGTTGCTTCCATATATCATTCTCAAATAATCCTTATCCAATTTATTAATTTCTGATGAAACCGTGACGTGCAAAGGCCACACAATTCTTATCTTAATCTCACATAGAAAATACTAGTAAGAATAAATCGCTAACCATGTTTAATGCTATTTATATATCTATATTGATCCGGAGATATTGATTTTTGTTTCTATATTTAAATCTTAGTGTTTACCTGTTGTTTGATATAAACCTATGAAGTGGATATATCTATTCGGTGAGTGATAAACTATCCATTGTTTGTACAGTGGGGCGGACATTGTATATGTTTCCTTTCTAAATTCCTCTTCCCCTTACATCATATCTACCTTCACCTTTAACATGTTTAACCCGTAAGCTTAATCAATCTTCTGTCCTTTCTCTTCTTTCTTTGAATGCTACTCCTTAATTATCGTCCCCTTCAAGGGGCGGATCTAGCCATTTTTAAAAGGGGGTTCCAACCCAGGAAAGGGGGGTTCCAACCGTATGTCCCAATTCAAAAGCATTGATCGTCAAAAAAAAGGGGGGTTTCAACCCCCGGAAACCCCCCCCCCCCCCCCTTTCTGGATTCGCCACTAGCTGCCTTCTACCGTGTGAGTTCTTCATGACAGACAGCCATGGAGAATAACGAATGTGTGATCCCTGTCAAATACCAATCTATTTGATTCCTTCTTCTAACTGCTGGCCCCCTTCCACAGTGTCACGGTAGGTATAATGACCGGCTGAGATCGTGTTTTTTCGTGTGTAGATCAGGTTTTTTCGAGTGATATTACATGCGATCAGATCGATTTACTGCTATTTCGCGAGTATAATAGTTTTATTCATGACTGTTCATCTTATTCTGAATATTTTACATGTTTTGAGCACAAACCCACAATTTCTTTCTGGTTCACTTACAATTCAGTGTTTTACCTTTACTGTTTAGTCCATTTTTGGTAATATACTTTTGGCGTGACTCGGTATTTATATACATCCCGCCATTGTGTTATTGTGCTATGGTAATTTTTTGTATTCTTGTCTTTCATTTTTGATTATGTACTTTGTCTATGGAGTGTTTATTATATGTCATTTTGTTTTTCTTTGTTGAAGTAGTTATTTGTTTTTATAGCGATTAAGATTATAACACCATGTTGACTACTATGCCCCAATTTTTGACATTTTTACCTATGCCGTTTTGTTTTGCTCACACGTTGTTGTCAATAAAATGGAATTCTATGTGACTGTCATACAAGTGAGAGGTTTGCAGTATAAAAAGTAAAATAACAAAAATAAAACGGAGAGTCCCTTATCAAATTGCAAAATCAAAAGCTCAAACACATCAAACGAATGGAAAACAACTGCCTGACTTTGTATAGGCATTTTCTTATGTAGAAAATGGTGGATTAAACCTGGTTTTATAGCTAGCTAAACCTCTCACTTGTATGACAGTCGTATACAATTCCATATATTAACAACAATGTGTGAACAAAACAAACAGACATAATAGGTAAAAATGTCAAAAATAGGGGTACAGCAGTCAACATTGTGTAATAATCTTAATCACTATAAAAACAAACAAACATGTCAACAAAGAAAAACAAAATGGCATATAGACAAAGCACATAAGCAAAAATGAAAGACAAGAATACAAAAATTTACCATAGCAAGTAATAACACAATGACGGGATGTATAAGTGTAAATGCTCTTTTGTTCCGACGTTGGAAAGTTCCGGGCGGAAAGAACTAACTAGCCGAAAAGTTCCGGAGGAACTTATTAACTAGTTACTTTATTCTTCCTCTGGTTTAAAAGTTCCACCGGAACAAAGTGACTAGTTGAAAAGTTCCAAGGGAACATATCAACTAGTTAGAAAGTTCCTTTTTGCCAAATTAGTCAAAAGCGGAAATAACAAAGTAGCCTAAAAGTTCCAATGGAACTTATCAACCAGGCAGAAAGTTCCATTTGGAGAATTGATGCAAAGTAAAAGCGCAACATATTATATTTGAACCTTTCAAAGGGAAACCAAGATACTGATTACAAAAGTCAAAAGGAACTTATCAACTAGCCACAAAGTTCCTCTTTGGCAAATAAGTCAAAACCGGAACTAACAAACTAGCCCAAAAGTTCCAACGGAACTTATCAACCAGTCACAAAGTTGCATTTGGAGAATTGATGCAAAGAACCACATGAGGAGGGGGGTATTCTTCCCTCTCTTGAGGGTACTATGACTGAATACTAAACTTATTCCGTTTTATGTGAGCTATGAAATACAACTTAAATTTTGCATATTTGTCCCCAAAGAAACCCCTTTCAGTGCGTTGGGTAGTCTTGTAAATTAATGATTTGCTCTTATATATACTGATACTCATTCTTCCCCCTCTTTCTACAAAAAGGACGAAATATGGTATATTCGGAACGATGTAACTAGTTGTTCTGTTCCGCCAGAATTATTCAACTAGCTACATTGTTCCGGGACTTTTCAACTAGCAACTTTTTTCCGGAACTTTTCGACTGCACTCGGAATAAAACAACTAGTTGGAAAGTTCCATCGGAACGAAATAACTAGTTGAAAAGTTCCGCCGGAACAAAGTAACTGACGGAACACAGTGGCTGTTACATAAGTACCGAGCTACGCCAAAGGGATATTACCAAAAATGGACTAAACAGTATAGGTTATAATCTACAAAGACAAATAAAAGAACACTACATCATGTATATCACGTAATTAAGATGATAAACAACGTCAGTACATAGAATCTATACTTCAAGACCATCATGTATAATTTGTGAAGTTGATACGGAATATTTATCAACAAGGTCTTGGTATCTTCCGATGAAATATTTTTAGAAAATGGACGAGACGTTCTTTGTCATTACCCTGGTTCATCAACTTTCTGCTCAGACACTGGTGACGTTTTATAAAGTCTGAGTAGCAGCTGCAAGCTCTTGAATACCGAATGAGTTGGGGAATGTATATCCCATATGCAGGTGAAGTTGGTATATTGCTTCTAAGGTGGGGGAAGTTGATAACTTCAAAATTAAAATCGTCTCGTTTGTCATAGATTCTGGTGACCGCTTATGTCAAATTCGAGGTATAAGTCTAAAAATGAGGCGGAGGAAGCTGTGTCTGTTGTTTCTCTAATTTCTAGTTCTGGAGGATATATTAATGGAACCCAATCAGAAAAGTTTGACTGTAGCGAAGGACAATATTATATATTCACAAAACATGTTACTGTGTAAATCAAATTAAACCCTTTACAATTCATTGATAACTTTCTGTTATGATTTTTTTTCCATAACCTTGCAGTATTAAAATATATTAGAAACTACTTGATTCTGTCTAAAACTGTCTTTAGAACCGAGAACAGGGGACTCGTAATCTTTTCAATATCATGTAAAGCTACTTTTATATATATCACAGTGGTGAACCCCGGAGTAGGGATACGAAAACTAAGGGACAGCAGTAATAAATCACATTATAAAGAGATGCCTGTTGTCAGCCCCATCCTCACCAAAACAGTGTTATAGCAAAAAACACACAAACTTAATTCGCCTTGTATTATTTCCCATTGACAATACTTTTTGAATTGAATGGAATATATACTAAACAAAGAAATAAATAAGCTATAAGCTTTAGTATGATTCTTTTGGAATATTAATAAGAAAAAATATGTATATGAAAGCGTACACCTCGTGTAATAGTATTTAATTTATGTCTTTCGTAGAGTTCCGTGGGTACACATTGTTAATTCCAATGTCTAGATAGAAATACGTATTTTCCATTTATCTGATGGAAAAATAAGCTATCATGGTGCTTTATTGCTGTGCGACCAAGTATAGCATACGCTTGATCATACTCCTCTTCACAGTAATAACACATGAGCATTGATTTTGTTTTTCCAAAACAAATTTTCATCAAAACAAATAATAAAGGAAACATTTAGTATGTATTTTCTGTTAGATAAAAATACATATACCTGCTTTACACACACAATGTACGTGATACTTAAGTATGGGATATGATGATTTATTTATTAGTTGTAATTTGCTTTGAACTAGCTTTTAGTAACTGCGAGTACTCTTATATCGGAACTGTGTGTCTATTGTTTTTATGTCAGTTGTTTTGTTTGAGCTTTGTACCGATCTATTGAGTTCAGCCATTTGCAGCTAATTTTTACAGTTTGTTTTTATGTTGTGCTGTAAGCCTGTAACACCACTGTCCATTGTTAGGAGAGGGTTGCGCGCTTACAAACATGTTTAACATCGGAGACAAATCCTAATTTTTACGGAGATGTTGTTTACCGATCCCGGAAAATTAGATACGATCAATCCTTTAAATAAACTTATTATAAAAGGTTACTAATTCAACACTGTAATTAGATCTTTAAATATTGTTTTTATTGGTATAAATATTGATTTTGTTACCAGTAAATTAAAACCAAACTAATATTATTGTTATATACATATACATATGCGCATTAACGGTTCCACTATCTGTCGATACCTGTATTGTGGCATTGTACAAGGTCATGTTTTTCTCTGACTGTTAATGACGTCCTTATACTAAATCCACTGGATGTTGGATGTCTGTTGATTGACTCTTTAGTCTTAGATAAATGATTTTTTTATTAGTTGTTATTGGCTTTGTTCTAGCTGTTAGTAACTGCGAGTACTCTCAGATCTGGACTTATTGTCTTTTTTTGTTGTAGGGATGTATAATACCCTGCCACGTCCGGTCTGTGTTTTGGTTACATGTTTTTCTGCTTTGTATTGATTTGATGAGTTAAGCCCTTTTCAACTGCTTTTAAATTTTGTTCATATGTTGTACTGTTACACCACTGTCGCAGGTTAGAGGGGGGGTTGGGCGCCCGCTAACATGTTTAACCCGTCCACATTCTGTATGTGCCTGTCCCAAGTCAGGAGCCTGTAATTCAGTGGTTGTCGTTTGTTGTTTTTGTATTTCGTTCATTGTTTTACATAAATCAGACCGTTAATTTTTTTACCGTTTGAATTGTTTTACATTTTTCATTTCGAGGCCTTTTATAGTTGACTATGCGGTATGGGTTTTGCTTATTGTTGAAGGCCGTACGGTGACCAATAGTTGTTAACTTCTATATCTTTTGGTCTCTGGTGGAGAGTTGTCTCATTGACAATTATACCACATCTTCTTATTTTTATATTAACCTCGCTACATTCTTCATGGGCCTGTCCCACGTCAAGAGCCTGTAATTCAGTGGTTGTCGTTGGTTCATGCCTGTCATATTTGT
Source organism: Mytilus californianus (assembly GCF_021869535.1). Lineage (NCBI taxonomy): Eukaryota > Metazoa > Mollusca > Bivalvia > Mytilida > Mytilidae > Mytilus > Mytilus californianus. The sequence goes on along the minus strand of NW_026262581.1, from coordinate 141,683,725 downwards.
TTTTCGTCCATTGTATTGTATACATTAGGCCGTTAGTTTTCTCGTTTTAATTGTTTCACATTTTTCATGTTAGGGTATTTTATAGCTAACTACAATTCAAGGTATGTGTTTTTCTCATTGTTGAAGACCGTACGGCAACCTATAATTACTTTTATCTTCGTCAGTTGTCTCATTGTAAATCAACACATCTTCAAATTCTATATATGGATGTGCTCACATAAATATTGTTAGAATCACGAATATTTACTGTATGAAACCATATCGGAACGCGAACAAGAAGATTGTTCACATCACGCAAATTTACTGAATGGAATCGATAAACGCATGTTCAACCCACCATTTTTTTTCTTAAAATGTCCTGTACCAAGTCAGGAAAATGGCCATTGTTATATTATAGTTCGTTTCTGTGTGTGTTACATTTTAATGTTGTGTTTTTGTTGTGTCGTTTTTCTCCTCTTATATTTGATGCGTTTCCCTCAGTTTTAGTTTGTAACCCGGATTTGTTTTTATCTCTATCGATTTATGAGTTTCGAACAGCGGTATACTACTGTTGCCTTTATTTAGAACGTTAGAACATGTGTACTTGGGAGTTGACTTGTTGGATAGTTCCACCATTTTTGCATGGGCGTGGACATGTTGGATTGATTCAAACAAACGTTAACCCGTGTGGGTTAAATAGAGTAGACGTGCATGATGTCAACAGTCTTTAGCTGCGCGCAGACATGTTTGATCTATTCAAATATACGTATGCTAGAGTCCATGTAATTTATTAGATGTGGCAAACAATTGTATACACAAATGAACAATGTTTTTTATGAAATGTACGTGTTACGTAATACAGTATTATCAAACTGGTTTAATGCATCGGTTTCGTGCTTTTAGAAATACTTTATTTCAGAGTTAATCAAACGTATATGCATTGACATAAAATATTATAAGCCAATGAAATTTTGTGTTTTCACTCGATAAAAACCTTGACCGCACTAAAAAAAAAAACCAGACTCCTCTCGAAGCAAACCAAGGACATATACAAACGAATTTATTCTAAAATGTCCTTCTCAATGCAATAACAAGAATTTTTGTCTGTATTTCTAAAGATATATAGATTTATAATATACATTTCCTTTGACATTTACATTGGTATTTGTATAGAAATAGCTTTATTATATATTTTTAAATAAAGCATTGTAGAGCTAAATCAAGATTTTATAACATTAGACAATGTAGGGTTGATGATATCTTTTTATCCCAAATACTAACTTACCTTGGATGATATATATGATCTTGTATATTAAGTTCAAGCATCTTCATCACGTCTTACAACAAAAGAAGTCTGTTTGTTTTCATTTTTGATCATATTCACTCGAAAAAAATGTGGTCACACTATACCAAACCCGATCAAATCACACAAAAAAAACACGATCCAAACCGGACACTATACTTTCTGTGAATGTTTGTTCCTCGTGACGGATAATCATGGATGATTACAAATTAATGATCTCTTTACAGTACATCTTGCAGTCTCTATAATTGAAAAAAGTATAACAAAAATACAGAAAAAAACTCCAAGGTAAATTCTAAATGGGAAAGTCTATAAAAACTAACAAAAATCAAATGTTATCAATCAACGGAACGAATGAAAAATAACTGTCGTATTTCGGACTTGGTACAGGCATTTTCCGAAGAAAATGGTAGGTTAAACCTTGTTTCACAGCTAGCTGAACCTCACACTTGAAACCGATGTCTGTACCAAAGTTGTATAAAATTGTGAAAACAGTAAAAAATGTATTGTCTCTGACATATTGTGAAAACAATAGTTCAATTGTCCCTGGCATGTAGGGAATACAGTAACGTTGTATTGTCTCTGACATGATTAAAAACAATAAAGTATCGTTGTCTCCGACATGTTAGGGAAACAGTAAAGTTGTATTGTCTCTGACATGTTAGAAAACTGTAAAGTTCCATTGTCTCTGACATGTTGGGAAAAAGTCTCTGACACTTTTGGAAACGGTTAAGTTGTATGGTCTCTGACATGTTGGGTACATAGAAAAGTTGTATCTGACATATTGGAAAACTGTAAACCTAAATATCATACGTTGCTGTCAATCTAAATCTTTCTTTCCAGAGATTTCCCACATGGCAGATCTCATTCAATGTTGGAGGACACTAAGTCGTGATCGCCTTGGAGTATCTGAGGAGAAAACATTAAATTGGTGGAAACATATCCAGTCTCAGTACAGCGAGAGTCACAGATATTATCATACACTGAATCATCTGATAGATATGTTTCATCTTTTCAACGGACATAAAACCAAAATGTCAGAACCAGATTTAGTGTCATTAGCTATTTTCTTTCACGAGTAAGAAACAACACACACTATTTAATGTGTTTTCTTTCACGAGTAAGAAACAACACACACTATTTAATGTGTTTTCTTTCACGAGTAAGAAACAACACACACTATTTAATATGTTTTCTTTCACTTTTAAGAAAAAACACACACTATTTAATGTCTTCAAGTAAAATAGATGAATACCAATCATCGTCATTTTCTCCTTATAAGAAAAACAAAACATTGTATCTACCAACTTATTTTATGTTTTTTTTTAATTTAATTTTTTTTTAAATATCAATGTATTTGTTTCCTTTTAGGCTTTGGACATTAGGCATTATTATTCATGCATTTACGGAATGACTGTAATATTTTTCTTTCTCTGAAGAAAAAAGATAAAAAAAGTGGTGCACACTGAATAACCCGCGTAACGGGTTATTTAAAAGTGTGCACCACATTTTTTTAAGGTTATTTCGAATAGACAGAAAAAATATCACAGTCATTCCTTATAATTTAATTCTAAATTCTATTTTTAAAGGAGTAAATTTTGAAAAAAAACGTTGGTGACGTCACGGTCACATGACAAAATTATGTCTATGAGCTGACAAAACACTTTCAGCCAATCAGAAGACGTGTTACATCCAAAATTATATCTTCTTAAACTTTAGATATGCATGTTATTTTATTTAATTTCACACCTAGCTGACCACTATACGTATTTTTATCTATGTTTTGCAGTATTATCTATGATCCTAAGAAGAATGACAACGAAGAGAGAAGTGCTGACATGTTTGTGCAATATGCCAGGGAATGCTGTGTCAATCTGGTAAATATCAGTTTGTGAACAAAAGGAATGCATGGTTAAACTGGTAATACTATATGGTTTTTTTTTTTCATTTTGGCACTTATAAAGGGCCAAATAAAGTATGACATCGAAGAGATTTGACGACCAAAAATTCAAAAAGATTTTGCAAAATACAGCTAAGGTAATTTATTCCTGGAGTATACAATCCTTAGTATTTAGAAAAATTCAAAGTGTTTTAACGGTTAATTTATAATTATGACCATATCAATGAGAATTCATGTCAACACAGAAGTGCTTACTACTGAGCTGGTGATACCCTCGGGGCAAAAAAAAACCTCCACCAGCAGTAGCATCGACCCAGTAGTAGTAAATAAACTCATGGATACATTATTAAAATTGTGTCCTCCAGACGCGAGTTTTTTTCTACAAAAGACTCATCAGTGACGCTCGAATAAAAAAGTTTTTAATATACCCCAGAACGCGTGATAATAGAAATTCAGTATACCACAGAACGCTCACGTAGTGTGGCAGTGGTTCAGTATATCACAGAATGATCACATAGTGTGACAGTTATTTAGTATACCACATAATGCTCGCTTAGCGTGACAGTAATTCAGTAGACCACAGAATACTCGCGTAGTGTGGCAGTAATTTATTATACCACATAATGCTTGTAATTTAGTATATACTAGAATCTCGCATAATGTGGTAGTAACTCAGTATAAAGCAGAATGCATGCATAGTGTGGTGGTATTTTAGTATACCATAGAATGCTCACCAGGTGTGGCAATAGTTCAGTATATTAAACAATGCTCGAGTAGTGTGATATAGTTATTCAGTACATAACATAGTGATCGCATAGTGCTACAGTAGTTCAGTTTGAAACAGAATGCTCGCAGTGTAGTTGGTCAGTTTTTCATTGTACCGCAGAATGCTCGCGTAGAGTGGTAGTAGTTCAGTATGCCAGAGAATGCTGGTATAGTGTGGCAGTAATTCAGTATACTTCTCACAGAATCTTCTAATAGTTTGGCAGTATATCAGTATACCCCAGGATGCTCCCAGCGTAGTGGGACAGTATTTCAGTATACCCCATAATGCTCGTGTAGTGTGGCAGCAGTTCAGTATAAAACAGAATGTTCAATAGTTTGCCATTAATTCAGTATACCTCCGAATGCTTGCATAGTTTGGTAGTAGTTCAGTATACTTCAGAATGCTCGCTTAGTATGGCAGTAATTCAGTATATTAAAGAATGCTCGCGCAGTGCGGCAGTATTTTAGTACAATCAATAATGTGTGAGTACTGTGACAGCAGTTAAAAGTATACTTCAGAATTCTTGCGTAGCTTGGCAGTAATTCAGTAATATCAGAATGCCGTTTCTATCTGAAAATTATCTCTTTATTATACCAAATAAGCTAACACTTATCATTTAAGTACAGTTATACTCTATTCATTTTTCTATAAAAAGAGGGAAAAGATATCAAGTAGGCACTCAAAACCAATAGAAAAACATACAACACCTGGACAAAACGACGAAAAGACAAGAACCAGTAACTAGAATCCCACCAAAACCTTGGGCTAATCTCAGGTGCGTCTCCAGGTTCAGCAGTTCTTGCACCACTGTTGATGCACGATTTGTCTCCGAGGATGATATCAGCCCAGTAGTCAGCCCTTTTGTGTTAGCATGAAATATCACTGATGTTCATTTTCTATAAGTTTACTATATGTCAAATGTTAAATTATTCGAAACAATAAGGGTTTTTTTTATACCCAGGCATACATTTTTAGTTATATTTAGCGAAACGTTTGGGAAATTACCGTATGTAATGCTCTTCAATTTAATATTTGATTTGGGAAGCGCGAGTCTTGAGTACCAAATTAATATTGAAAAGCAAAGAACATGAGGTATCCATCCATGACACAAAATCAGTTCATGCACAGGAAAAAACACACAAAAAGTAAAAGAACACCGCTTTTATTGCTGTTTTTCGTCTCAAAGTCACAGTGAGGCCTTCAACACGGAGCAAACAAAAATTAAGATGGTATCTTCAATGAATGTTCACAACCACTGGTACGATCCACTACAAGTTTTGTGTTGATTAACGCCATGGCTAAAAGAGAAAAAGACCAACAGACAAACAACAGTACACAAAACACAACATAGAAAACTTCAGAAAGGGCAACACGAACCCCACCAAAAACTGGGGGTGATCAAAGATGCTCCGAAAGGTTAAGCAGATCCTGCTCCACGTGTGGCACCCGTCGTGTTTCTTATGTAAGTACAAGCCCGGTGATAAGTCTAATTCGGTAGGTAACATTCGGGGGAAAGGGGACGGGATTATAGTTACGACAATTGGAACATATCCGTCTGTGAAGCAGATATTTCATAAAGGTCAACCAACTCGTGATGGCGTCCGTAAAATTTAAGAAGGGATGATTTCAACTTCACCACTTGGAACTCTTGGTTTTATAGCTCTCTTGTGAGCAATACAAGCCCTGGAATATCTTATCAACTTTGAGATATATACTCCGTATGCAGGCGCTGCTTGAATGTTGCTACATAGAAATGGAAAATTCACAATTGGAAAGCTGAAATCATTTTCTTTTGTCGTAAAGTTTTGTTTTCCCCCGACCCTCAGTGCCATTTTCTAGATGTGAGTAACGATATAAGGCAGACTTAACTGTATCTGTTGTATCCTTTATCTCAGGTTCGATGGAATATATGCGTTCAACATATTCACCAAATTTTGAATTATATGTGACAGAACATCATTTATATAGCGGAAAGTGAATATAAACGATTCTGCTAAATTCCTTTCTTTCTTCTTAAGAAGTTCCTGTATGAAATCAGCCTCATAAGAATAAAAGAACAAATCGGCAAAAAGAGGGGCACAGTTGGTTCCCATGGAAATACCGATTGTATGTTGAAAAACACGTCCTCCAAATGTAACAAAATATGTTGTCAATCAAGAAATCAAGCATCTTGATTTTATCAGTATCAGAATTTTTTGTTTAAATCAGTGTGATTTTTACAAAGTACGATTCATCCCTCCTAAAGACAAGATACTTGTATCTACGTTGGCCATTCTTTTTTTATGAAACATAGCAGGCCCAATTCTTTCAATTTGTTTTTAGTTTACAATGGGGAATACTTGTGTAAAGTGTTGAAAAGTCAAATATTTTAATACTATTGCAAGATGAAAGAATCAAAGGTTGTATGTACTCTAAAGGATCTTTGGAATTTTTTAGTACCCACATCTGATTCACGCTACCTCCAGAATAGGTAGTTTCACAATAACCGTGATTACCGGCTTTGATTGCTGATAAAATTGATGTTAATATTTTAGAAAGATGTTTCGTGAAGCACTTGGAAGATCCAGCAATATAACGTCGTTTGTAAGGACGCTTATGTAGTTTTGGTATCCAATACAGTGAAGGAAGATCACGTTCGTCATCTTCAGTTGAAATTCCAAAGGATCATAGAACAGACCTATGATTATTCATCATTTACTCCTTGGTAAGGGAGCTACCATTTGATTTTTATGGGGAGGGGCTAGGATGAAATTTAGAAAAAAGGCAGGACAGAAGTTTTGAGTAAAAAAAAAGGCAGGATGAGCAACTTAGCAAAACAATAAGGCAGGATGACAAATAATGTATAAAAAGTCAGGATAAACTAATAAAAAAAAAGGCAGGACCGAATAAAGTGAAAAATAAAAAGGCAGGACCGAGATTACAACAAAAAAAAATGCAGGACACAATTTTTCATCCTAGCCCCCCACCCCTAAAAATCAAATGGTAGCTCCCTAAGTGTCGTTGTGGTATACATTGAGTTTCCAATACCTAATTCATTTATCTAGCAGATTATGTAATGTGATTTACACACAAAAACTATGTTGTTTGGTACTTAATCTGCGGAGACAACAACATATTTATCATGGAGGAAGGACAGGTGTTTTGCAACATTTGGGTCTTTAAAGATTGATGTAGCATAGGTATTCATAGACCCATTAAGTTTTTCAATTCTGATTTGTATCAATGACCTCACAGTCTTATTCCATTCGGAAAGAGAATATTTAGCTGAACAGTAATAAGGTGGCCAGTCGGACTATATACGAATGGGGAACTAGCACAGGTGCAATCAATATTGAGATCCTGTTTGTAATTAATTTTGGTTGCAATTGGTTTGGTTTAGGTATATGACATGACTGATCTTTAGAATAGGGCGGTATTTTCGAGTGAACTGATTTATAAAGAAGGATATTGCCAAAGTTGATGGCATCAAGACCTTTGTTTGCAAAGTAATGTTTTAAAAAGGATCTTTTCATCTTTTCCAATGCGAACTGTTTTGAAAAGTCTGTGACTGGCAATATCCGAGATGATAGCTGTGAGTTTGTATAGGTTTGAACGGGGGTTTGTAACAGTGGTTTCCAAACATAAGTTGTACAGAGAATGCAGTTTTGAAAGTGGCAATGCATAAAGCTTCGTGCGAACGTGATCAATCCCTAATGGCTTTTGTATAAATAGCAGCAGGTCATTAATAAAGACATTATTGAGATTAGGTGATGTATAATGACGATGACCATGACTGCATCTACGTCGAGGAGTAGAGTTTAAAATTTCTTCACATTCACCGAGCTACAGGAAGGACTAGATAAAATACATATACCATCAATTTTGTCATTGCAACTAGAGGGTATCGCAATTCCCAATTGGAATCGATTAGTCTTACGTAGCAAAAGCTGCATTTGGAAACAAAGGTTTCGGAATTTTCTGTATTCAATGCTAGTCAACTTTCACTGTTTAGATATTAGGAAATATCTATTATCTAACTCGTAGACGTCACCAAATGCATATAACATCGGCCATGTCATGTAAATTGCTAACCCTATAAATGTGAAAGGTTGAAATAAAAACAAGGGTTTCAGGTCAACGTATAGAAAAGACTGTTGGTTGTACGTTAATCAAATCAAGTAATCATTACAATCACGTGCATAACGAACTTATTGGGAAATATAAACTCCGAAAGAAGGGTGCAAAGGAACATCACTGTCCACAAGGACTAATATATATGTTAGTGTTATAGTCCCCCAACTGTCCATGAAAAATAAATTAACAATAGGGAACAAATCGCCTCTTTTGTCCAAATATGTTTGGTATAGAGATCCCGTTTGAAACTGAACTGAAAGTTTCAAGCCAAGAAAAGGACAATTATTGCTGTTCAGATCAGATTTATTGCAGTCAGTGTCATCGGAGTGAATTTCCGCTGTATAATTAAAGAATTCTTGGTTATCTAAAGCAAACTTATAATCAAGTTAAGGTAAGTGTTAAGGTCTTTTGACATATGTTTTCTGTGTTTGTCTTTAAACTGTGATGTAAATGTTATCTACCACTTCCTTCCATTCCACCAACTCAAGGTACAACATGTTGGAGAGTTAAGTCTTCAATGCTCTCAACTTCACAATTGATTTGATCTTCCAATCATTTTGGTTCGAGCGTCACTATTGAGTCTTGTGTGGAAGAAAAGCATATATATCTTAATAAACTAAAATATACTGCAGTTATGAGGATTTCTTAAATAACATATTTTATTTGTTCAGTATATCAAAAATGTAACAAATAAATATAAAGAACCAAAGACTAAATCATGATGGCTAACAGTTAATGATGTAAAAAATGAAGAATATCATCTGTTTAACCTTTGAAAAATATCATCTGTTTAACCTTTGAGCAATATCATCTGTTTAACCTTGGAATAATATCACCTGTTTAACCTTGGAACAATATCATCTGTTTAACTTTGGAATAATATCATCTGTTTAACCTTATGCATTCTGAATTAAGTTAGCAACCACAAGTGGAAAAAATCACTTAGTTTGAAAATATTTACAAATCGACTTAACTTGTAGAAAGAAGAGGAAATAAACAAGGTTAAGGACTGGATTCTTTTGACAAAAACACATCAGGTCATAGATGTAGGATCAGAAGACTATCATTATTTTCTAGATATTGATATGGCCGTACTGGGAAGACAAGAAAAAGGTAGGCATTTATCTATTTCTAACTGAAGAATAAAAAATAACAAGTCTGTTTATTGACTAGTTTGTTATGCGTTATTGTCATAATTGTATTTATTGACCTATTTGTTATGCGTTATTGTCATAATGGTATTTATTGACTAATTTGTTATGCGTTATTGTCATAATGGTATTTATTGACTAATTTGTTATGCGTTATTGTCATATTGGTATTTATTGATAACAATTTACTAGGCTTACTTAAATAGTAAAAATACATAATTTTAAATTTGATATTGTTTTTTCTTGGGCACACATACTCCGTAAATAATGTGTATTAAATAATAAGTATAATATGATGTTGGTGACCAACACGCGTTTCTTAAATAACCTCCATCAGTTACGCTCGAGAGCAAAAGTTTGGCCAAATTTAAGTTCAAGAGAACAAAATTATAATGATTATTTTGTGTAAATGTACTGTTTATATAATGTTGAATCGAAGCACTAAGGTTTTATCTACTGGGCATAGTTTGCCTTAACCGTATTTGACCCAACATTTTTGGGATTTCGGTTTTTAATGCTTTTCAACTTTATATTTCATTTGGTCCTCCAATTTGTTTGATTAGAGCGCACAACATGCCTTCAACTTTATATTTCATTTGACCTTCCAATTTGTTTGATTACAGCGCACAACATGCCTTCAACTTTATATTTCATTTGGCCTTCCAATTTGTTTGATTACAGCGCACAACATGCCTTCAACTTTATATTTCATTTGGCCTTCCAATTTGTTTGATTAGAGCGCACAACATTTTGGGGATTTCGGCTTTTGATGTTCTTTAACTTTAAATTTTATTTGGCCTTCCAATTTGTTTGATTAGAGCGCACAACATTTTGGGGATTTCGGTTTTTAATGCTCTTCAACTTTAAATTTTATTTGGCCTTCCAATTTGTTTGATTGGAGCGTCACTGATGAGTCTGATGTCGACGAAACGCGCGATTGGCGTACACAATTATTAGCCTGGTATCTTTGATGATTTTTAGCTCACCTGGCCTAAAAGGCCAAGTGAGCTTTTCTCATCACTTGGCGTCCGTCGTCCGTCGTCCGTCGTCGTTAACTTTTACAAAAATCTTCTCCTCTGAAACTACTGGGCCAAATTATATCAACAATCATCATTGGGTTATCTAGTTTAAAAATATGTCCGACGACCTCGCCTGCCAACCAACATGGCCGACATGGCTAAAAATAGAACATAGGGGTAAAATGCAGTTTTTGGCTTATATCTCTGAAACTAAAGCATTTAGAGCAAATCTGACAATGGGTAAAATGTTCATCAGGTTAAGACATATTTGCCCTGAAATTTTCAGACGAATCAGACAACCCGTTGTTTGGTTACTGCCCCTGAATTGGTAATTTTAAGGAAATTTTGCAGTTTTTGGTTATTATCTTGAATATTATTATAGATAGAGATAAACTGTAAACAGCAATAATGTTCAGCAAATTACGATCTACAAAAAAGTCAATATGACCAAATTGTCAATTGACCCCTTAAGGAGTTATTGCCCTTTGTAATCAATTTTTAACAATTTTTCTTAAATGTTTGTAATCTTTTACAAAAATCTTCTCCACTTAATCTACTAGGCCAAATATAATTAAACTTAGTCACAATATTTAATAGGGTATCTTGATTGAAAAAATATATCCGATGACCCTGCCATTAAACTAACATGGCCGCCATTGCTAAACATAGAACATAGGGGTTTACTATAGAAGTTTATTGGAAAATTATAAAAAAAACAATTTCAAATGGTCACATCTTGAAAACTTATTTAAATAATTATAAGGGTCTCTTCAGTAACTATTGTAAGACTACAGTGGGATGACCTGCTTTAAATTTAACTACTGGGCCAAATTAAACTAAACATGGCCTCAATCATTATTAAGATATCTAATACTATTTATTATGATTTTAACCTTTAGTTATTTAACATGATTTCCAAAACCACAGTAGAAAAAGGTGAGCAACACAGGCTCTTGAGAGCCTCTACTTTTTTTAAAACCTGACATATTACAGGTTACAAAGAATATGCAGATCAGATAAGAGAGGAATATAAACATATACCTGACAAGGAATATAAAACAAGAAGATCTAAGGTAATGATAAGAGAGGAATATACACATTTACCTGAAAAGAAATATAAAACAAGAATATCTAAGGTAATGAGAGAGGAATATAAACATATACCTGACAAGGAATATAAAACAAGAAGATCTAAGGTAATGAGAGAGGAATATAAACATATACCTGACAAGGAATATAAAACAAGAAGATCTAAGGTAATGAGAGAGGAATATAAACATATACCTGACAAGGAATATAAAACAAGAAGATCTAAGGTAATGAGAGAGGAATATAAACATATACCTAACAAGGAATATAAAACAAGAAGATCTAAGGTAATGAGAGAGGAATATAAACATATACCTGACATAGAATATAAAACAAGAAGATCTAAGGTAATGAGAGAGGAATATAAACTTTTATATGGCACAGAATAAATGACTAGAAGATTTAAAGTGATAGATTAAAGAGATAAAACATATTATCTGGCGATCTGTTGATCGAGATTAAGAAATGGAGAGGGTTGAGATCTTATAAAACTAGTTAAACTCTCCCCATTATCTTGTGCTTGTTTGACATGGGGAACCCCGTTAGCAGTAGATGTATGTCATATCTTGATGTTTGTGGAATTTGGTGTTGGTGGCAGATCATAGTTATGGTCGTTTCCAATTAGGTTGAAATACTGATCCTTTGTCCACTTATTGATTTGCCTTTTAACAAAATCGTGGAATCATGCTCTTTATTCAAATCTGATTGGATATTTTATGTTGCATCTATTGTTTTAGTTGAAATATTTGAACATTAACGTTTGTCTTTCACCAGTCAGAACAGAGAGGCGAAAGATACCAAAGGGACATTCAAACTCATAAGTCGAAAATAAACTGACAACCCTATGCCTAAAAAACAAAAAAAAAAAAAGACCAACAGACAAACAGTACACAAAACACAACATTGAAAACTACAGACTGCGCAACACGAACCCCACCAAAAACTGTGGGTGATCTAAGGTGCTCCGAAAAGGTAAGCAGATCCTGCTCCACATGTGGCACCCGTCGTGTTGCTCATGTGAGTACAAACCCGATGATAAGTCTTGTTCTGTAGGTCACATTCGGCGAAAAGGGTGCGGAAGTGTAGTCACGACCATTGGAACATATCCGTTGTCATCTGTGATATAACAGATATTCCATAACGGTCCATCAACTCGTGATAGCGTCCATAAAATTTACGAAGAGATGATTTCGACTTCACCACTTGGTACTCTTTGTGTAATACCTTTCTTTTGATCAGCAACCCTCTACAGAGGCGGATTTAGGGGGGGCCAGGGGTCCCGGGCCCCCCCTTTTGTGGGAAAAATTTGGTTGATTATATAGGGAATCACTGAAGCATGACTGGAGTGGGCCCCCTCTTAAGCAGTCAGTGGGCCCCACTTATGAAAATTTCTGGATCCGCCACTGCTCTATAAGGAAATCATGATAGAAAACACAAGGCCTGGAATATCGTATCAACTTGGAGATATATACTCCGCATGCAGGCGTTGCTGGAATGTTGCTACATGGAAATGGAAAGTTTACAATTTGGAAGCTGAAATCATCTCTTTTCAACCGACCCTCATTGTTATAAACTGTCTTAGTCGTATTTGGCACACCTTTTTGTTTTTAATGCTCTTCAACATATTCAACTTCGGAAAATGCCTGTACCATGTCAAGAATATGGCTGCTGTTTTCACTTGTTCTCCTGATCTGTTGAATGACAGCGTTTAATTTTGTCAGTTTGAATCCCCTTTTTGAATTTGTCATGGGATTCTGTATTTTTGTTATACTTTTTTCGTATTTGATTATGATTTGTCCTTCCTACTTTTTGATTCGAGCATAATTGATGAATCTTATTGGGGCGAAACGCGCATCTTCCGTACCAAATTATAAGCCTGGCATCTTTTGGGTGATGCCAGTACTGGTTAAAGTTTCGTTTCCGAGGGTATTACCAATCCAGTAGTCAGCACTTTTGTGTTGACATGAAATATCACTGATATGGTCAAATTGTTCATTTTCGGTAATTTCACTGTTAATAAAATGCTGAATTATTTGAAACATAAAAGGTTTTTCTACCACCAGGTATAGATTGCTTTATCCCCATTTAACATTACTTTTCGGAATTTTCGGTTTGTAATGCTTTTCAACTTCGTTTTATATTTGATTTGACATTCCAGCTGTTTGGATTCGAGCGCAACTGATGTCTTATGTAGATGAAACGCGAGTCTGGCATGTCAAATATTAATTAATCCTGTTATCTTTGATGAAGATTTTTTCTATACTTGGGACAATTTAGAACTTCGCATTTTGCATTCTTGATCACTGTATGTTTCTACCTGGATGTCTCTTGGTTATTCTTGTCGTTGGGGTGCTGGTTAATTGTCGCTTATCCCAAATCTCCTCTGCACTTTGACATGCGTGTTACAATCATGTATCACGACCTTGTACTTCTATCAGTATAGCGTCATAGTAAATAGGTTCTAATACGCTTTGTTTCTAACAAAACTGCTTGTTTTCAATAATCTATGATAAAAAAGGAATCCAAAATCATTGAAAGGTAAATCAATCGGACACAAGAGGTCAGTATTGCCTCCAACAAGATAATTTTATTCTTATCGTTAGACGAGAAATCTTTTCAATTGGATGTGCATGTCTTGTATTGTGACGTATGTTATGTATGCTGGAACCAAATACAGACATGACAGAGGCATCTCATAATCCCGATTTTAATATGTAGGTTCAAATTTTGCATGAATAGTTCAGCAAAATATTGATCTTAAACATTTATATATATATTAAAATATGTCTACAGTATTAGACACAAATTATAAAAATTAAGTAACCAAGTCATAATGGTATAATAAGATATAAATATTACATAAATATTACAATTAAACATTTATAGTTTACACATGCATCCTTTTGCAAATGTATTAATTTGTCCATATATGTACATATACTACCAATTATTTCAGTTTTTCTAAATATGTCTATTTTACGTATATATTGATATTGATATTGATGTCCACAACACATGTATAGTTTATCAACAGATTGGTGTGTCACCTGTACATGTATGCTGTCATATAGAATACATAAAAAGATGACATCAGGTAACAACAAATATTCAACAGACTACCGAAGAATTTTTTTTTTTCTGTCTGTACTTTTACTTTTGGCATGCTAGGGGAAACGTAACATCAAGTAACACAGTTTTTAAATTAACACAACTTTTGGCAAAATATGATCCTTCTTGCCTGTACTTTTTTTTATTGTTGTGATCAAACAGATTATCAATAATTTTGAAGAAATAAATATCAATCTATCGTTATATTTTTTTTTAGGTTTTATCCAATTTCTGCAAAAGAGACAGATTATATTCAACAAAGGAATTCTTTGATAATTATGACAATCAAGCCAAAGAGAACATGGCTAAAGAAATAGCAATCTTAACAGAATAAAACAACTTTTTGATGTGCTTATAAAGTTGCCTACCTGAACATTTCCTTATCTCAGTGGAATAAAATGTATCATATATATATATATATAAATAATAAAGGTTGTCTAATGATCAATGCCATAGTATGACATCATGATGAAGAACAACAATTATGTTACTGTTTATATCTCAGACCATACATTTCTAATGCCTTTCTAATATATACATTTACATCTCAATGGCATTCATACTACTCCTACTAATTTATATATTTACCAAACGTTCTCTCTGCTGTAATGTTATCACATCAGTTACAAGATCTTTACAGTATAAAATGTTTTAATTTGATAATTAGAATCTATGAGTACAGTTTTATGATTTAACTATGCAATGTAATATGATGTATAAGTCAGTAACCTTATCAACAGACTGTACAACTGATTAGTATCATTAAAAAAAAACTTGACTGATATGTTCATGCACTGCTGTACATGTATACCTGAAAGGAGTGTCAAGAAGTCAGTATGTATATCATTTTATTTTCTCCAAATCAAATATTTTTCATTTGACTTTTTTGTTTTACGTGTGTGGGGGTAACGATTGCATTTTTAAAAATGACTGCCAGGACAGGGCCAAGGATTCTATATGAAAATGATATGCACAATGGTAAAACAAATGCATATATCATTGACTTTTTTTTAGTGTTTCACCTGAAACTGACCTAATCACACACTTCAACAAATTGTTGACACTGCCGACACCAGACGAAGCACGCCTAAGTCTTGCTTTCATGACTTCATCAAGGAGAGACCAAAAAAAACCTTGTATTTTCCCCCAAAATGTTGGACACATCACTTCTATCTGAAAACTCGATACAAGTGTGTATATATTTCCAGCCTTCATACATTTTTTTTTTTAAATCCAGTCATTTTGACTCAAAATATCACATCTACAACATTCTAAAAATCTTTCTTCAAACAAAAAACTTTTATTTTATCAACAAAATATATAAAAAATAACTTCCTCTAAAAAAAACCAAAGCCTTAATATTCATAATTGATCTTATAGATAGGAATGAAATGATAAGTAATACGTCCATTTCTAGGATTAAAAACAAAATTCAAGTACTTACAAAGCGTTTTATGGTCGTACCGGCCGACAAATCAGCCAACAATGTGGTGGTGGTATGACGTTAATACTACACGGAAGTCCTTAAGAATGAAATTATACATTCAACTACATTCAAGGCCGTACGCTCCACAGAGAGTCATATAGTAAATAATCGTGTCACTACCACATCTCAGCTTAAGGCCTCCTCTGAACATTTGAAGGTTCCCCCTATGTATTGGTAACCTAAATTACACAAAAAAAAACCATAAATTATTGTTTCATCTCGGCCTCTAGTAAGTGTTCTACTACTAATCTTTTGGTGCTTTTAACGAGTTCCTTAACTACTATCAAAGAACGTATCATTAGTTTTATAATTTAACATATGAAAATAGTAGAATTAACCATTTTTGGAGTGTAACAAAATCTTTGGATGTTTTAGATAAGTAACTTGCTTTTGATGGTCCTTTTTATTCAGTTGACAGTTTTGACTTTTCCACTCTTTATACTACACTTCATCACAACCTTATCATACAAAAGTTTTCCTATTTAATAAATGGTCGTAGCTAATGCCCCTTTAAACAAAGTTTCCTAAAAGAGAGGCCACAGATACCAAAGGGATATTTAAACTCATAAGTCGAAAACAAACGGACAATGAAATGGCAAAAAAACGAATAACGATCAAGACTTATAACAGTATACAAAACACAACATATAAAACTGAAGACTGAATATTACTATTGGTTAAGACAAGAATAGAATCAACCCATAGAAATTCTACTGAAATCAAAAACTGTTTCCAATGTTACCAGTGATATAGAAAGTTTACTGAAATGAACATCCTGTTTTTTTTTCCGAATCACATATCTATTATTCAGATAACATCTAGTGCCCACAATATCAGGGTTGTACAACAAATGGCTCTTAGAATTCTGAATATGTTATCCTGTCCTTCTCAACTTTATAAATCATTCTTACCACATTGTTAAGTAATAACATAACACAATGTAATAAAGGATAATCATAACAAGAAACAGTTAACATGCTGCCAGCATTCTATGATCATTCTCTAATAATATTTTAATTAGTATCGTCTTGTTCATTTATGAGTGTTTTTATTTTTAATTTGTATTATTGTTTTCATTGTCTGATTTCAATCCTTTAACAGATTTAGATTACTATTTTTGTTGTTTTAAAATGCAGGTTGTTGTGTTACTAACTTTTCATTCATGTGTCTATTTTCTGAAAATCTTTTTTTTTATAAAATGTTAAAATGATTAGAAATACTAAGGTTTTTTCTACATTGAGGCATAGATGGACCACTTTTTGGAATTATTTCAACATTGTCCCACTCTATTCATGTTTTATACTGAATTCAGATATACTGTAGGTACATCACTCGACACCAGTTGTCTTGTAAACTCAGCCAATGTTGCGTTGTCTTTTCATAATAGCTGTAGAATGGATATAGAAATCAATCATAAGCAGTAACAACACAGGCATCAGATGGACTCTCTTGACCTATATAGATGATATGGCCTTACTGTCACATCTAGAGACACACATGCAAGCCGAAACCACCAAATTAAAAAAAAACAAAACAAAAAACGCAAGTATGATATGACTAATCATCAACGTCAAGAAATCAGAGGTTATACCCCTTAACATCTCAAAGCCCCCTGGGATAAGTTTAAATGGGAAATATCTGGAATGCACTTCATTGTTTACTGACCTGAGCAGCAACATCTGGGGGAGGAACAGACAAAGACATCCAAGCCAGAATATTAAAAGAAAGAACTGCATTTGTAAAGCTATGTAACATCTGGAAGTCTAACAACATCAGTAAGAACACCAAACTGACTACATAATAGCCGTGTGCTAGCAGTGCTGCTATATGGGTCAGAAGTTCTCCAAAACGAAATTATCAATTCGTCTACATAGAGGTCCGTACGCTCCACAGAGAGTCAAATTGAAAACAAGCATATCACTGCCACTACCCAGCTTAAAGCCTCTTCCGAACATTTGAAAGTCCCGACTATGTACTGGTTACCTAAATTACACAAACAACCACTTAAATTCCGTTTCATCGCCGCATCTAGTAAGTGTTCTACTACTAATCTATCAGAGCTTCTAACTACCTCTCTTACTACTATCAAAGAACTTGTTATTAACTTTTGTAATAAAGCTTATGAAAATAATGGTATTTTTGGAATGTTAAAAATTCATTAGAGGTTTTAGATAAAATACGTGCTTTTGATGGTCCTTTTAATTCTGTTGACAGTTATGATTTTTCTACTCTCTACACTATACTTCCACACAATCTTATCAAGAAAAAGTTTTCATATTTAATTAAATGGTCTTTTGAAAAATCTCATTGCAAATTTATTTGCTGTAACTCGTTTAAAGCCTTTTTCTGTAACGAAAAAGGAAAATATGCTAGATACACTTACTTGAAATGTGAAGATATGATTGAAGCTTTAAATTTTCTCCTGGACAACATATATGTACGTTTCGGCGATAAAATGTATTGACAGGTAGTAGGTACTAACTGCGCCCCTTTTATAGCAGATTTATTCCTGTATTGCTATGAATCTCAGTTTATGACCAAACTCAGTAAAGACACGTCATTGTTACATTTGGTTGATACATTCATCAATACCTATCATTATCTTTATAATATTTTTTCGTTAAATAATCAAGAGTTCTCTAAATATACTACCGAAATTTACCCAAAGGAACTTACTTTAAATAAATCTAACATAAACATCAGTAGTTGTCCTTTTCTAGATTTATACATTTCAATTTTTAAAGGGAAACTCCATACTAAAATGAACGACAAGAGAGACGATTGTTCATTCCCTATTGTTAATTTTTCTTTTTTAGACGGCGATGTTCCTTTGGCTCCATCATACGGTGTTTATATATCCCAACTCGTTCGTTATGCCCGTGTTTGTAGTGATGTCATAGATTTTAACGAACGTAATCAATGCATCATTGGTAAATTATTAAGTCAGGGATTTCGTTACCATAAATTTGTTAAAACTTTTACTTAATTCTTTCATAGATACAAAGATTTGATTAGTAAATTTGGCTGTACCTGTAGAAAACTTATTAAAAACGGTATTTCACATCCTAATTTTTACGGTAATATAGTACTAAAAGCGCGGAAATCACTATGTGATCCGTGTAAACTCATCGAACTTTTTAACAAACTTATTAGTAAAGGTTATCTTACCAATGTTGTAATTAGATCTTTGAATATAGTTTACATTGGCACAAAATGTCATCAGCAAATTAAAACATAACTAAATTTGTATTCTTTTCAAATGTTTTTTTGGGATGTATAAATACACATCCACGTTCATTTTCTATATAGAGATTACTCTATCTATATATTACATTATACAGATTTTTTAACAAGTTCACTCCTAACTATCCTACTGCCTGTCGATACTTTTATTTTGGCATTGCACAAGTCATGTCTTCTTTGACTGTCCATGACGTTAAACACTAAATCCCTGGGATGTGTTTTAGTTGATTTTAGTCTATGATGCATGCTTTTTTATCATTAATTGGTTTTGGCTTTTAACTAGCTTTCAGTAACTGCGAGTACTCTCAAATCGTACTTTCATGTTAATTTGACCTGTTGATACAATTTGTGATGTATTTTTGTTATTTAATGTTTACTTAATCAGTGTTATATCTAGTCTCACTATTTTTAATATATACCACCTTTGATAAGTATTTAGTATGACAATAAATTTTCACTTTTGTTCTCATACTAGGAACAACAAAATTATTTATTTTGTAAAAATTATTCCCGTACTCCATGTATACATTACAACAAAATTATTTTTATTTACCTTTGTATGTTATTTTATTTGGCGGCATTTTGTCCAAGGTTATGGTTGTCTTTCTAATATTGTTTTACATCTAATCCCCTTGCTTTATTAATTTTGTATTTACATTGTGTCATAGATCAAATTTATTCGTTCAATGTATGTTCACTTGTTTTGGTTAATATGTCTTTTGATTAATTTAAGCCATTTCAATTGATATTTTATAGTGTGTCTTTCTATGTTGTGATGTTACACTATTGTTTCAGGTAGGGTGAAGGTTGGCGCCTATTAAAACGTTTAAACCCGCTGCATTTGTTTGCACCTGTCCCAAGTCAGGAACCTGATGTTCAGTGGTTGTCGTTTGTAGATATGGTTCATAAGTGTTTCTCGTTTCTCGTTTTTTATATAGATTAGACCGTTGGTTTTCCTGTTTGAATGGTTTTTCACTAGTCATTTTTGGGGCCCTTTATAGCTTGCTGTTCTGTGTAAGCCAAGGTTCCGTTTTGAAGGCCGTACTTTGACCTATAATGGTTTACTTTTACTAGATGTGACTTGGATGGAGAGTTGTCTCATTGGCACTCACACCACATCTTCTTATATCTACAGAATGTTGGAGAATGACCGAAAAGGACATCAATAAGCTTTCCAGTTTTCACAACGGCTGCCTCAGAAAAATCTTAAGGATATTTTTTATTGTCCATAACTTGCACAAATTTGAATGGATATTCAGACATAAAATATTTCAGATCAAACTAAGTACTCATAACAGATTAGGGCCAAATTAGTCATAAAATCAAATGTTCTTCAAATTTTCTCTATTTTTCAGAATAAGATGTTGAGTATGTGTACTTTTGTAAAACGTTACAGTATTAATCTGAAGTATCCCCTTTTTACAAGTGATACAAAAATATGCACCTAATTCAGTTATATGACGAAATTACACAGAATATCAACTATTGGCCTTTTTTTGCTAAACATCTGGATAATCCCTCTTATGACATCACTTTAATATTGCCACAGTCATCAAGGCTTCCTAAATAATTACATTTTCTTAAGTCTTTCTTCAGAGTTTAATAAAAATGTGAATTGTAATGGTTTTATACAATTCTTTATTTTTGGTGAATTAATAGGACCAAAGCAAATTAAATAAGACCCAACATGTACACCCTTCTTTTAAATTAGGTGTGAAGATGTATTAAAACAGATATAAAACTTTTATTCAAAATCATAAGCTTATTCAACTTTATACATTATTTTCAGATGAGGAACTAACCAAAATGGAAAAGTTTGTGACTCTTTGTTAAATTATCAAATGTAGTCAGAAATTGTGTTTGACTTTAATTATCTACAACGATTCTATATAAACAATCTATATTACAATGTGTCCAATACAAATTATACAAATGTTACGATACAAAATCATCTCAAATAGGAAAATATGAGAACTTACACATATTCAAGGTGAGGAGATTGTGAATAAAAACATAAAGATCTTCCCAAAAAGTCATTAGTTAATGTGTCAATGAAAATCTAACCCAAAAGTTTGAAACTGTTAAATTAATGGTTGAGTACAATCCTTTTTTGAAGAATAATATAGTTCCATTTATATTTTCTTTTATATCATCAGACAGGTTATGGCTGATTATCTACTACTAACACCAGAATCAACCAGGAAAATAAAAAAAAATGAAAAAAATATCAATATCACAAGTTTTATCTATAAATAAATTATTTTCTATTCTATATCATCATAATTATCTACAACTTGTTTTTTAATCATGTCAAATGTACATCTCGATAAAAAAAAACTACGTGTATTATAATTATTGTACAATAATGCAACGATATGTACACTATATACATCACATCCCAATTTATACAAGTAATGGAACAATGTGTACAGATTATACATCACATCCCAATTTATACAAGTAATGGAACAATGTGTACAGATTATACATTACAGTACAATTTGTACAAGTAATGGACCAATGTATACATTATATCTATCACAGTACAATGTGTACAAGTAATGGACCAATGTATACATTATATCCATCACAGTACAATTTGTACAAGTAATGAACCAATGTATACATTATAGCTAGCACAGTACAATTTGTACAAGTAATGAACCAATGTATACGTTATATCTATCACAGTACAATTTGTACAAGTAATGGACCAATGTATACATTATATCTATCACAGTACAATGTGTGCAAGTAATGGACCAATGTATACATTATATTCATCACAGTACAATTTGTACAAGTAATGGACCAATGTATACATTATATATCACAGTACAATTTGTACAAGTAATGTACCAATATATACATTATATCTATCACAGTACAATTTGTACAAGTAATGGACCAATGTATACATTATATCTTTCACAGTACAATTTGTACAAGTTATGGACCAATGTATACATCATATCTATCACAGTACAATTTGTAGTAATGGACCAATGTATACATTATATCTCTCACAGTACAAGTACAGGACCAATGTATACATTATATCCATCACAGTACAATGTGTACACATTATGGACCAATG
This sequence comes from Mytilus californianus, assembly GCF_021869535.1. Taxonomy (NCBI): domain Eukaryota; kingdom Metazoa; phylum Mollusca; class Bivalvia; order Mytilida; family Mytilidae; genus Mytilus; species Mytilus californianus. The sequence continues at coordinate 141,661,471 of NW_026262581.1, read as the reverse complement.
TATACATCATATCTATCACAGTACAATTTTTACAAGTAATGGACCAATGTATACATTATATCCATCACAGTACAATGTGTACAAATTATTGACCAATGTATACATTATATCCATCACAGTACAATGTGTACAAATTATGGACCAATGTATACATTATATCCATCACAGCACAATTTGTTTAAGTTGAAATATGTACATATGAATAAAATATAATGTTTTCTGTTTTAAAAGCCCATTCATTAAAGCAGGTATCAAGATCCAAACTCGGTGGTGTCAGATGTGATTGGTTTGAACTCGTACGCTCCTCTGCCATCCATCTGTAGGTAAAACTGAAATGAAAAAACAATAACAATTATGACACAGAGATCTTAAATGTCTCAGATACAATGTCTATCCACAAAACTGTTTGTATGTACATGAGGTTGATTGTATTTTTAAGGAACTCCAGTTCATGTGTATTGTATTTCAGGAAGAACTTACAAATTAGGACTTATTGACCAATATCACATTAAATCATAGCTTAATCAATGACTAGAAAGGAAATAAGTCTATGTGCTGAAACTTTACATATAATATAAACATTTTTTTTATGATGTCACAAATAGCACACATGTTGATTACCACGAAAATTCAATTAAAACAGGTAACATAGAGCACAAGTGTCAACAAAATACATTTTTTACCATGATGCTTGTCATAACATTTTAGATATCTGACTTGAATATTCAGTAGGTCCAAGTCTCTATATTTTCTAGGCCTAACTTTAATTGAAATCCAGACATTTTTGTCAAATTTCACCAAAATCTTCATTACCGCCTATTTGGATTGTAAACAACTGACTTAATATTTTGAGATTTGGCGATTATTGAACTTACTCCTTTAAAGAAGATCTGATAAAAAATGACGACACTTTCCTCACAACAAGAAACTACGAGATATAAATGGTCCTTCATTTCAGATTTATCTGATTATCAAACTCACTCTAGGATGAGTGGAATTTGGAGTCCATTATTAATATCAACTGATTTCAATCCCAGATAACTATTTAACACTAAGTAATATTGGTTTGGGAGATTGATCAAGATGAATAATTGATGGATTAAAACCAATCACCAGTAAGCATTGAACTATCAACTTGAAAAAAATATTGCTCATTGAAAATGTTTCAAAAAGATGGGCCATCCATAATATCTGGTATGTCTTATTAAAACCACCATCAACTAAGAGAATATATACATCCTTAGTTTGTATAAATAGGAATTAAGGACAGGTGCTAGTTACAGTAAAACCATTATCAACACTGTCACAGATTGAAAAAGAGTACTGTAAATTCAGAAATTATTGCGAGGTTTTTATTAATGCGAAGAATCCGACTGGGTTTGTATCGCAAAAAACCTTTTGAAATTTAATACATAATACTGTATATATATATATATATATATATATATATATAGATTGCCTAACAATGTAATTTTAACACACTATTTAGTATGTAAATATAAGAATGTTTAAAATATTTACAAAATGATGAAAATAAACGCAATATTTCGCTAGACTAACTAGCTTTATCAAGCGTGCATCTATCCAGGTGAAATCGGATGTAGATGATAAGAAACTTTTGCAGCTCAATGTATATGTTGCACTTGAATTTAGCTGCCTTGAAAATAATACATAATTTGGATGAAGTTCAAGATTTTTACAAAATTGGTAGTTGAAGTTAGCAACGTCCATTGGCCAATATTACAGGATAGCTGATGAAAGAACTGCTTGTATTGGCAGCTTTACAACACAAGCAGTTCTTTCATCAGCTCCGTTACTAAACAAAATTATACCATCTACTCAAATTCCAACTGTAAAACGGAGAACTCAATTTATATATTAACATGTGACACATGTGGCATTCAGTATGTGGGAGAAACAATGGACAAATTTAATATTCGGCTCAATAACCATCGTTCATGGTACAAAACCAACAAAAACTGTCCTCTCACAAGACATCTTCGTTCAACGAAACATTCTTTTGATAATGTTACCTTCCAAATCATAGAAGTCAACACCGAGTGGGACACCACGGCGAGAAGGAGAAGAGAAAATTTTTGGATCCACCAACTCCACACTTTAGAACCTGATGGTCTTAACGAAAAAGATGAGAAAAGATACAGGAAAGATAAAGAATAATTTAGTACACAGCATCGTCCTTTTTATCCTGTAATATTGGCCAATGGACGTTGCTAACTTCAACTACCAATTTTGTAAAAATCTTGAACTTCATCCAAATTATGTATTATTTTCAAGGCAGCTAAATTCAAGTGCAACATATACATTGAGCTGCAAAAGTTTCTTATCATCTACATCCGATTTCACCTGGATAGATGCACGCTTGATAAAGCTAGTTAGTCTAGCGAAATATTGCGTTTATTTTCATCATTTTGTAAATATTTTAAACATTCTTATATTTACATACTAAATAGTGTGTTAAAATTACATTGTTAGGCAATCTATAATTTTATTTTTGTAATTGAATTAATCTCTGTACTGATTAATCCACACTCCCATAGATTTGTATGTCATGTGCTGCTATTTATAGGCACTTATATATATATATATATATATATATATATATATATATATATATATATATATATATATAAGAAGATGTGGTATGAGTGCCAATGAGATAACTCTCCATCCAAGTCAAAATTTATAAAGGTAAACCATTATAGGTCAAAGTACGGTATTCAACACGGAGCCTTGGCTCACACCGAACAGCAAGCTACAGTACTGATAAATAAAACCATCTACATCTACACTGCCAGCACTAGTACATTCATCTAGGATGGCAAACTGTGGCTTATGGTAAAGTAATCTGGCCATCTACAACAACCAAAGATACATTAAGCATTGTGAACAAATACAATACACTATGATTTATATTCTACAATTAAAAGTGAAAATTTACACAAATTATCAAAAATGATAACTCCAACTTGTGAAAGCCTTTATATAAGAATATTCAATAATTTTATAATAAAACTAGAGGTGTCGGAATGACATGAATGGCCCTGCTTGCAAAATAAGCTTGAAGCCATTGTTAGGAGTTAAAATTTTCAAAGTCCAAAGCCGGTAATTATTGCAAAAATCAGTAGAGCGCAATTAAACAAACGTAAACTTGATCTGTAACTCATCATAGTAGACTCACATACTAAAAATCAGCTAAATATGTGAAGGCGTATAGAAGGAAAGTCTGTATAGTTGTTTGTTGTGGGATAAGGGTAACATTATATGGCCCTGACCTAAGTCGGTGGGATGGATGAATATTTTTATTAGCAAAGTTCTGTGTCATTCTACATTTAACATTCTGCAACTATTGTCTATTGTCTATGATGAAAAATCACAAATATCATTAATACTTATTTGATAATGATCATCATATAAAAATAAACACAATGAATAATAAATCCCTTTAAAAAATAACAGAGGACATCTGTACTTACTGCAACTCTTTGTTTCTCTCCACCACTCAACACATCAATCTAATCCTGAAAATACATCAACTCGATAAAAACTTTATATGTAAAATGAGTATTCAAACTTGTTAAAAACTTTATATGTGGAATGAGTACTCAAACTCATTTAAAAAACTATATATGTGGAATGAGTACTCAAACTCTCAAAAAAAACTTTATATGTGGAACAAGTATTTAAACTCATAAAAAAAGATTTAAATGTGGAACAAGTACTCAAACTCATTAAACAACTTTACACATGTTGAATGAGTACTCAAATTCATTAAAAAACTTTTTACATATGGAACAAGTACTCAAACTCATAAAAAACTTTATATGTAGAATGAGTACTCAAACTCATTAAAAACTTTTTACATGTGGAATAAGTACTCCAACTCATAAAAAAACTTTATATGTGGAATGAGTACTCAAACTCATAAAACAACTTTATATGTGGAATGAGTATTCAAACTCGTTAAAAAACTTCATACATGTGGAATGAGTATTCAAACTCATTAAAAACTTTATATGTTAAATGAGTATTCAAACTCGTTAAAAAATTCGAATACATATAAATAAGATGTGTTACAGACAAATAATTATCCATTGCACAAGAAAATCAAGTTTTATTTGATAAAACAAATCATTTCACAACATTGTGCAATTTTTAATAGAATTAACTATACATCTTTCAGATGGGAGCCATCTCTGTGGGCCCCGCTGTGAATAACATGTGGTAAAAAATTTGTATCTTTACCATAGGACATGGATGTTGTCAACTGAAACCAAAGTTTTTGACCTTGACCTTTGACCTAGGAAGTTGTACATACATAATGACACACCCTCTGGTGTTGGATAATATACATGTCAAGTATTAACTTTGAAATCATAACCGTTCTCAAGATATAGAGGGGACACGATCTTTACCATAGGACATGGGGTTGTCAACTGAAACCAAAGTTTTTTTACCTTGACCTTTGACCTAGGAAGTTGTTCATACGTTATGACACACCCTCTGGTGTTGGTCAATATACATGTCAAGTATAAACTTTGAAATCACAACGGTTCTCAAGATATAGAGCGGACTCGATCTTTACCATAGGATATGGGGTTGTCAACTGAAACCAAAGTTTTGACCTTGAACTTTGACCTAGGAAATTGTACAAACATTATGACACACCCTTTGGTGTTGGTTAATATTAGGGATGTCAACGAGTACTCGAGTACTCGAGTATCGCTCGGTAGTACCGAGTATCGAATACCAAAATGATAATTGACTAATCGGTTTCCTGTTAGAATGTTGTTGCCTTCTTAAGCTTAAATACAAAATATTTTTTATTAAGAGCGCCTCCCGGGAAATTTAATATTCATCAAAATTAGTCAAACTTAAAATATTTTTGGAATGTTTGCGTTTAATTGTAATTTAAAATTCCTCCGAAAAGAGGTAGATTAAGAACAAGAGCACCTTTCCAAGGCTTACACGTTTAGATTTTCTTAGTCATTCACCCATCTCTGTACCGTCAGAGCAAATATTTTCATCAGCAGGACTGTTAGTTACGTAACAAAGTTGAGAAATCTCCTCGTCCCAGAAAAAGTTGACAAGGTAATATTTCTAAAAAAGAACAAATTCGTAGCACCCTGTGTCGACCCTCAGAAAATGATTCAAGACATCAGTAAGTTTTAATCATCACCTCCTTGTTGATAATTAAATGTGTTTTTTTACGGTTCCAAAAATACTGTTGTTTGAGTAATCATTTTTCCATAGGGTTTATTAATTAATTGATTAGTTTATTGCCGGTTTACATAATTGGTACAAGTAGTAAATGGGCTATTAATTATGGTATGAAATTCCTGGTCCTAGTTATGGTGTGCTTGTTCGTGTGAGAATTTCTTATATTAATACACCGTCAAAATTTCATGTTTGGTTAAATTTCTTCAAAATACTGGTCTGGTCATCTGTTTTGTATATTGCCCTTTCATACTATTTTAAACTGCTAGGTTTTCTTACATATACTTCGATGTGCCCCGAGCTGTCTATCATTTGTTTTTTTAGTTTTATATGTTTTGTCTATCATTTGTTGTTTCGAAATTATTGGTCTTTTGTTGGGCAATGTATGACAAATATATGTTGAAAAACCTCGCCCGTAATTATAAATTATGTAATTCATTGACCGCTCCCGACATGTGTAACTTCAAAGCATGTTTAAGCGGCGATCGATGTCTTTCAAAATTACTGCACTTTTCTTGTATCCCTGGTGCTTTCGACTGAAAAACCGTCGTACACAAGCATCGCACAAGTTGGCACTCCGAGGCGGGTGGGGAGCAAGAAGATGAACTGTGGTTTATTTTTATCAATAGTACCGCTTAAGTCGACGCTAGGGGCCGTCTTGACCTTGTTGTAGGGTTTGAATGATTCGTTCATTGTTGAAGACCCTACATCAACTGTCAAAATGAAGAACAGGAATAAAAGCTCTGTTCATTGATAATTTTCTATGTTTTCTATGTATTGTGTGCGATTTTTTCCCATGTACATTTACTCCATATCCTTTCATTTTCTATATAATAATGTTGAGGGTTTTACGTCCATAAGACAACTACCCACAATTCATAAAATGGATATAATTTTGTGTTTCCATTTTGTAGATGTTTTTCCAAGCCAGTGCTATAGTATCGCTCGGTAAATCAAACGAGTACTCGATTAGTAAATCTTTACCAAGTTGACATCCCTACTTATAACATCACCTGCTGATATGACCCCTCCCTATAGGCACCATAGAAAGTGTCTTTATTGAACCGCGTTTTTACTAAATACATCACTTGCTGATATGACCCCTTCCTATAGGCACCATAGAAAGTGTCTCTATCGACCCTTTTTTTACTTGAAACATCTCCTGCTGATATGACCCCTTCCTATAGGCTTCATAAAAAGTGTCTCTATTGACCCTTTTTTTATTTATAACATCACCCGCTGATACGACCCCTTCCTATAGGCACCATAGAAAGTGTTTCTATTGACCCTTTCTTTACTTATAACATCACCTGGTGACATGACTCCTTCCTATAGGCACCAAAGAAAGTGTCTCTATCAACCCTTTTTTTACTTATAACATCACCTGCTGATATGACCCCTTCCAATAGGCATCATAGAAAGTGTTTCTATTGACCCTTTTTTAATCTATAACATCACTCGCTGATATGACCCCTTCCTATAGGCACCATAGAAAGTGTTTCTATTTACCCTTTCTTTACTTATAACATCACCTGCTGATATGCCTCCTTCCTATAGGCACCATAGAAAGTGTCTCTATCGACCATTTTTTTACTTATAACATCACCTGCTGATATGACCCCTTCCTATAGGCACCATAGAAATAGTCTCTATTGACCCTTTTTTTATTTATAACATCATCCGCTGATATGACCCCTTTCTAAAGGCACCATAGAAAGTGTCTCTATTAACCCTTTCTTTATTTATAACATCACCTGCCGATATGACCCCTTACAAGAGGCAACATAAAAAGTGTCTCTCTTGACACTTTCTTTACTTATTACATCACCTGCTGATATGACCCTTTCCTATAGGCACCAGAGAAAGTGTTTCTATTGACCCTTTCTTTACTTATAACATCACCTGCTGATATGACCCTTTCCTAAAGGCACCATTGAAAGTATTTCTATTGACCCTTTCTTAACTTATAACATCACCTGCTGATATGACCCCTCTCTAAGGCATCATAGAAAGTGTTTCTATTGACACTTTCTTTACTTATAACATCACCTGCTGATATGACCCCTTCCAATAGGCACCATTTAAAGTGTTTCTATTGACCCTTTCTTTACTTATAACATCACCTGCTGATATGACCCCTTCCTAAAGGCACAATAGAAAGTGTCTCTATTTACACTTTCTTTACTTATTACATCACCTGCTGATATGACCCCTCCCTTTAGGCACCATATAAAGTGTTTCTATTGACCCTTTCTTAACTTATAACATCACCTGCTGATATGACCACTCCCTATAGGCACCATAGAAAGTGTCTCTATCGACCCTTTCTTTACTTATAACATCACCTACCGATATGACCCCTTCCTATAGGAACCATAGAAAGTATCTTTATTGACCTTTTCTTTACTTATAACATCACCTGCTGATATGACCCCTTCCTATAGGCACCATAGAAAGTGTCTATATTGACCCTTTCTTAACTTATAACATCACCAGCTGATATGACTCCTTCCTATAGGCACCATAGAAAGTGTCTCTATTGACCCTTATTTTACTTATGCCATCACCTGATGATATGACCCCTTCCTATATGCACCATAGAAAGTGTCTCTATTGACACTTTCTTTACTTATTACATCACCTGCTGATATGACCCCTTCCTATAGGCACCATATAAAGTGTCTCTATTGACCTTTTCTTTCCTTATAACATCACCTGCTGATATGACCCCTTCCTATAGGCACCATAGAAAGTGTTTCTATTGACCCTTTCTTAACTTATAACATCACTGGCTGATATGGCCCCTTCCTATAGATACCAAAGAAAGTGTCTCTATCGAAACTTTCTTTACTTATAACATCACCTGCTGATATGACCCCTTCCTATAGGCACCATAGAAAGTGTCTCTATTGACCCTTATTTTACTTATGACTTCACCTGATGATATGACCCCTTCCTATATGCACCATAGAAAGTGTCTCTATTGACACTTTCTTTACTTATTACATCACCTACTGATATGACCCCTTCCTATATGCACCATAGAAAGTGTCTCTATTGACACTTTCTTTACTTATTACATCACCTGCTGATATGACCCCTTCCTATAGGCACCATATAAAGTGTCTCTATTGACCTTTTCTTTCCTTATAACATCACCTGCTGATATGACCCCTTCCTATAGGCACCATAGAAAGTGTTTCTATTGACCTTTTCTTAACTTATAACATCACCAGCTGATATGACTCCTTCCTATAGGCACCATAGAAAGTGTCTCTATTGACCCTTATTTTACTTATGACTTCACCTGATGATATGACCCCTTCCTATATGCACCATAGAAAGTGTCTCTATTGACACTTTCTTTACTTATTACATCACCTACTGATATGACCCCTTCCTATAGGCACCATAGAAAGTGTCTCTATTGACCCTTATTTTACTTATGACTTCACCTGATGATATGACCCCTTCCTATAGGCACCATAGAAAGTGTCTCTATTGACACTTTCTTTACTTATTACATCACCTACTGATATGACCCCTTCCTATAGGCACCATAGAAAGTGTCTCTATTGACCTTTTCTTTACTTATAACATCACCTGCTGTTATGACCCCTCCCTATAGGCACCATAAAAAGTGTTTCTATTGACCCTTTCTTAACTTATAACATCACCTGCTGATAAGACCACTCCCTATATGCTCCATAGAAAGTGTCTCTGTTAACACTTTCTTTACTTATTACATCACCTGCTGATATGACCCCTTCCTATGGGCACCATAGAAAGTGTCTCTATTGACCTTTTCTTTACTTATAACATCATCTTCTGATATGACCCCTCCCTATAGGCACCATAGAAAGTGTTTCTATTGACCCTTTCTTAACTTATAACATCACCTGCTGATATGAACCCTCTCTAAGGCATCATAGAAAGTGTTTCTATTGACACTTTCTTTACTTATAACATCACCTGCTGATATGACCCCTTCCAATAGGCACCATTTAAAGTGTTTCTATTGACCCTTTCTTTACTTATAACATTATCTGCTGATATGACCCCTTCCTAAAGGCACAATAGAAAGTGTCTCTATTTACACTTTCTTTACTTATTACATCACCTGCTGATATGACCCCTCCCTTTAGGCACCATATAAAGTGTTTCTATTGACCCTTTCTTAACTTATAACATCACCTGCTGATATGACCACTCCCTATAGGCACCATAGAAAGTGTCTCTATCGACCCTTTCTTTACTTATAACATCACCTACCGATATGACCCCTTCCTATAGGAACCATAGAAAGTATCTTAATTGACCTTTTCTTTACTTATAACATCACCTGCTGATATGACCCCTTCCTATAGGCACCATAGAAAGTGTCTATATTGACCCTTTCTTAACTTATAACATCACCAGCTGATATGACTCCTTCCTATAGGCACCATAGAAAGTGTCTCTATTGACCCTTATTTTACTTATGCCATCACCTGATGATATGACCCCTTCCTATATGCACCATAGAAAGTGTCTCTATTGACACTTTCTTTACTTATTACATCACCTGCTGATATGACCCCTTCCTATAGGCACCATATAAAGTGTCTCTATTGACCTTTTCTTTCCTTATAACATCACCTGCTGATATGACCCCTTCCGATAGGCACCATAGAAAGTGTTTCTATTGACCCTTTCTTAACTTATAACATCACTGGCTGATATGGCCCCTTCCTATAGATACCAAAGAAAGTGTCTCTATCAAAACTTTCTTTACTTATAACATCACCTGCTGATATGACCCCTTCCTATAGGCACCGTAGAAAGTGTCTATATTGACCCTTTCTTAACTTATAACATCACCAGCTGATATGACTCCTTCCTATAGGCACCATAGAAAGTGTCTCTATTGACCCTTATTTTACTTATGACTTCACCTGATGATATGACCCCTTCCTATATGCACCATAGAAAGTGTCTCTATTGACACTTTCTTTACTTATTACATCACCTACTGATATGACCCCTTCCTATAGGCACCATAGAAAGTGTCTCTATTGACCTTTTCTTTACTTATAACATCACCTGCTGTTATGACCCCTCCCTATAGGCACCATAGAAAGTGTTTCTATTGACCCTTTCTTAACTTATAACATCACCTGCTGATAAGACCACTCCCTATATGCTCCATAGAAAGTGTCTCTGTTAACACTTTCTTTACTTATTACATCACCTGCTGATATGACCCCTTCCTATGGGCACCATAGAAAGTGTCTCTATTGACCTTTTCTTTACTTATAACATCATCTTCTGATATGACCCCTCCCTATAGGCACCATAGAAAGTGTTTCTATTGACCCTTTCTTTACTTATAACATCACCTGCTGATATGCCTCCTTCCTATAGGCACCATAGAAAGTGTCTCTATCGACCATTTTTTTACTTATAACATCACCTGCTGATATGACCCCTTCCTATAGGCACCATAGAAAGTGTCTCTATTGACCCTTTTTTTATTTATAACATCATCCGCTGATATGACCCCTTTCTAAAGGCACCATAGAAAGTGTCTCTATTGACCCTTTCTTTATTTATAACATCACCTGCCGATATGACCCCTTACAAGAGGCAACATAAAAAGTGTCTCTCTTGACACTTTCTTTACTTATTACATCACCTGCTGATATGACCCTTTCCTATAGGCACCAGAGAAAGTGTTTCTATTGACCCTTTCTTTACTTATAACATCACCTGCTGATATGACCCTTTCCTAAAGGCACCATTGAAAGTATTTCTATTGACCCTTTCTTAACTTATAACATCACCTGCTGATATGACCCCTCTCTAAGGCATCATAGAAAGTGTTTCTATTGACACTTTCTTTACTTATAACATCACCTGCTGATATGACCCCTTCCAATAGGCACCATTTAAAGTGTTTCTATTGACCCTTTCTTTACTTATAACATCACCTGCTGATATGACCCCTTCCTAAAGGCACAATAGAAAGTGTCTCTATTTACACTTTCTTTACTTATTACATCACCTGCTGATATGACCCCTCCCTTTAGGCACCATATAAAGTGTTTCTATTGACCCTTTCTTAACTTATAACATCACCTGCTGATATGACCACTCCCTATAGGCACCATAGAAAGTGTCTATATCGACCCTTTCTTTACTTATAACATCACCTACCGATATGACCCCTTCCTATAGGAACCATAGAAAGTATCTTTATTGACCTTTTCTTTACTTATAACATCACCTGCTGATATGACCCCTTCCTATAGGCACCATAGAAAGTGTCTATATTGACCCTTTCTTAACTTATAACATCACCAGCTGATATGACTCCTTCCTATAGGCACCATAGAAAGTGTCTCTATTGACCCTTATTTTACTTATGCCATCACCTGATGATATGACCCCTTCCTATATGCACCATAGAAAGTGTCTCTATTGACACTTTCTTTACTTATTACATCACCTGCTGATATGACCCCTTCCTATAGGCACCATATAAAGTGTCTCTATTGACCTTTTCTTTCCTTATAACATCACCTGCTGATATGACCCCTTCCTATAGGCACCATAGAAAGTGTTTCTATTGACCTTTTCTTAACTTATAACATCACTGGCTGATATGGCCCCTTCCTATAGATACCAAAGAAAGTGTCTCTATCGAAACTTTCTTTACTTATAACATCACCTGCTGATATGACCCCTTCCTATAGGCACCATAGAAAGTGTCTATATTGACCCTTTCTTAACTTATAACATCACCAGCTGATATGACTCCTTCCTATAGGCACCATAGAAAGTGTCTCTATTGACCCTTATTTTACTTATGACTTCACCTGATGATATGACCCCTTCCTATATGCACCATAGAAAGTGTCTCTATTGACACTTTCTTTACTTATTACATCACCTACTGATATGACCCCTTCCTATAGGCACCATAGAAAGTGTCTCTATTGACCCTTATTTTACTTATGACTTCACCTGATGATATGACCCCTTCCTATATGCACCATAGAAAGTGTCTCTATTGACACTTTCTTTACTTATTACATCACCTACTGATATGACCCCTTCCTATAGGCACCATAGAAAGTGTCTCTATTGACCTTTTCTTTACTTATAACATCACCTGCTGTTATGACCCCTCCCTATAGGCACCATAAAAAGTGTTTCTATTGACCCTTTCTTAACTTATAACATCACCTGCTGATAAGACCAATCCCTATATGCTCCATAGAAAGTGTCTCTGTTAACACTTTCTTTACTTATTACATCACCTGCTGATATGACCCCTTCCTATGGGCACCATAGAAAGTGTCTCTATTGACCTTTTCTTTACTTATAACATCATCTTCTGATATGACCCCTCCCTATAGGCACCATAGAAAGTGTTTCTATTGACCCTTTCTTAACTTATAACATCACCTGCTGATATGAACCCTCTCTAAGGCATCATAGAAAGTGTTTCTATTGACACTTTCTTTACTTATAACATCACCTGCTGATATGACCCCTTCCAATAGGCACCATTTAAAGTGTTTCTATTGACCCTTTCTTTACTTATAACATTATCTGCTGATATGACCCCTTCCTAAAGGCACAATAGAAAGTGTCTCTATTTACACTTTCTTTACTTATTACATCACCTGCTGATATGACCCCTCCCTTTAGGCACCATATAAAGTGTTTCTATTGACCCTTTCTTAACTTATAACATCACCTGCTGATATGACCACTCCCTATAGGCACCATAGAAAGTGTCTCTATCGACCCTTTCTTTACTTATAACATCACCTACCGATATGACCCCTTCCTATAGGAACCATAGAAAGTATCTTAATTGACCTTTTCTTTACTTATAACATCACCTGCTGATATGACCCCTTCCTATAGGCACCATAGAAAGTGTCTATATTGACCCTTTCTTAACTTATAACATCACCAGCTGATATGACTCCTTCCTATAGGCACCATAGAAAGTGTCTCTATTGACCCTTATTTTACTTATGCCATCACCTGATGATATGACCCCTTCCTATATGCACCATAGAAAGTGTCTCTATTGACACTTTCTTTACTTATTACATCACCTGCTGATATGACCCCTTCCTATAGGCACCATATAAAGTGTCTCTATTGACCTTTTCTTTCCTTATAACATCACCTGCTGATATGACCCCTTCCGATAGGCACCATAGAAAGTGTTTCTATTGACCCTTTCTTAACTTATAACATCACTGGCTGATATGGCCCCTTCCTATAGATACCAAAGAAAGTGTCTCTATCGAAACTTTCTTTACTTATAACATCACCTGCTGATATGACCCCTTCCTATAGGCACCATAGAAAGTGTCTATATTGACCCTTTCTTAACTTATAACATCACCAGCTGATATGACTCCTTCCTATAGGCACCATAGAAAGTGTCTCTATTGACCCTTATTTTACTTATGACTTCACCTGATGATATGACCCCTTCCTATATGCACCATAGAAAGTGTCTCTATTGACACTTTCTTTACTTATTACATCACCTACTGATATGACCCCTTCCTATAGGCACCATAGAAAGTGTCTCTATTGACCTTTTCTTTACTTATAACATCACCTGCTGTTATGACCCCTCCCTATAGGCACCATAGAAAGTGTTTCTATTGACCCTTTCTTAACTTATAACATCACCTGCTGATAAGACCACTCCCTATATGCTCCATAGAAAGTGTCTCTGTTAACACTTTCTTTACTTATTACATCACCTGCTGATATGACCCCTTCCTATGGGCACCATAGAAAGTGTCTCTATTGACCTTTTCTTTACTTATAACATCATCTTCTGATATGACCCCTCCCTATAGGCACCATAGAAAGTGTTTCTATTGACCCTTTCTTTACTTATAACATCACCTGCTGATATGCCTCCTTCCTATAGGCACCATAGAAAGTGTCTCTATCGACCATTTTTTTACTTATAACATCACCTGCTGATATGACCCCTTCCTATAGGCACCATAGAAAGTGTCTCTATTGACCCTTTTTTTATTTATAACATCATCCGCTGATATGACCCCTTTCTAAAGGCACCATAGAAAGTGTCTCTATTGACCCTTTCTTTATTTATAACATCACCTGCCGATATGACCCCTTACAAGAGGCAACATAAAAAGTGTCTCTCTTGACACTTTCTTTACTTATTACATCACCTGCTGATATGACCCTTTCCTATAGGCACCAGAGAAAGTGTTTCTATTGACCCTTTCTTTACTTATAACATCACCTGCTGATATGACCCTTTCCTAAAGGCACCATTGAAAGTATTTCTATTGACCCTTTCTTAACTTATAACATCACCTGCTGATATGACCCCTCTCTAAGGCATCATAGAAAGTGTTTCTATTGACACTTTCTTTACTTATAACATCACCTGCTGATATGACCCCTTCCAATAGGCACCATTTAAAGTGTTTCTATTGACCCTTTCTTTACTTATAACATCACCTGCTGATATGACCCCTTCCTAAAGGCACAATAGAAAGTGTCTCTATTTACACTTTCTTTACTTATTACATCACCTGCTGATATGACCCCTCCCTTTAGGCACCATATAAAGTGTTTCTATTGACCCTTTCTTAACTTATAACATCACCTGCTGATATGACCACTCCCTATAGGCACCATAGAAAGTGTCTCTATCGACCCTTTCTTTACTTATAACATCACCTACCGATATGACCCCTTCCTATAGGAACCATAGAAAGTATCTTTATTGACCTTTTCTTTACTTATAACATCACCTGCTGATATGACCCCTTCCTATAGGCACCATAGAAAGTGTCTATATTGACCCTTTCTTAACTTATAACATCACCAGCTGATATGACTCCTTCCTATAGGCACCATAGAAAGTGTCTCTATTGACCCTTATTTTACTTATGCCATCACCTGATGATATGACCTCTTCCTATATGCACCATAGAAAGTGTCTCTATTGACACTTTCTTTACTTATTACATCACCTGCTGATATGACCCCTTCCTATAGGCACCATATAAAGTGTCTCTATTGACCTTTTCTTTCCTTATAACATCACCTGCTGATATGACCCCTTCCTATAGGCACCATAGAAAGTGTTTCTATTGACCTTTTCTTACCTTATAACATCACTGGCTGATATGGCCCCTTCCTATAGATACCAAAGAAAGTGTCTCTATCGAAACTTTCTTTACTTATAACATCACCTGCTGATATGACCCCTTCCTATAGGCACCATAGAAAGTGTCTATATTGACCCTTTCTTAACTTATAACATCACCAGCTGATATGACTCCTTCCTATAGGCACCATAGAAAGTGTCTCTATTGACCCTTATTTTACTTATGACTTCACCTGATGATATGACCCCTTCCTATATGCACCATAGAAAGTGTCTCTATTGACACTTTCTTTACTTATTACATCACCTACTGATATGACCCCTTCCTATAGGCACCATAGAAAGTGTCTCTATTGACCCTTATTTTACTTATGACTTCACCTGATGATATGACCCCTTCCTATATGCACCATAGAAAGTGTCTCTATTGACACTTTCTTTACTTATTACATCACCTACTGATATGACCCCTTCCTATAGGCACCATAGAAAGTGTCTCTATTGACCTTTTCTTTACTTATAACATCACCTGCTGTTATGACCCCTCCCTATAGGCACCATAAAAAGTGTTTCTATTGACCCTTTCTTAACTTATAACATCACCTGCTGATAAGACCACTCCCTATATGCTCCATAGAAAGTGTCTCTGTTAACACTTTCTTTACTTATTACATCATCTGCTGATATGACCCCTTCCTATGGGCACCATAGAAAGTGTCTCTATTGACCTTTTCTTTACTTATAACATCATCTTCTGATATGACCCCTCCCTATAGGCACCATAGAAAGTGTTTCTATTGACCCTTTCTTAACTTATAACATCACCTGCTGATATGAACCCTCTCTAAGGCATCATAGAAAGTGTTTCTATTGACACTTTCTTTACTTATAACATCACCTGCTGATATGACCCCTTCCAATAGGCACCATTTAAAGTGTTTCTATTGACCCTTTCTTTACTTATAACATTATCTGCTGATATGACCCCTTCCTAAAGGCACAATAGAAAGTGTCTCTATTTACACTTTCTTTACTTATTACATCACCTGCTGATATGACCCCTCCCTTTAGGCACCATATAAAGTGTTTCTATTGACCCTTTCTTAACTTATAACATCACCTGCTGATATGACCACTCCCTATAGGCACCATAGAAAGTGTCTCTATCGACCCTTTCTTTACTTATAACATCACCTACCGATATGACCCCTTCCTATAGGAACCATAGAAAGTATCTTTATTGACCTTTTCTTTACTTATAACATCACCTGCTGATATGACCCCTTCCTATAGGCACCATAGAAAGTGTCTATATTGACCCTTTCTTAACTTATAACATCACCAGCTGATAAGACTCCTTCCTATAGGCACCATAGAAAGTGTCTCTATTGACCCTTATTTTACTTATGCCATTACCTGATGATATGACGCCTTCCTATATGCACCATAGAAAGTGTCTCTATTGACACTTTCTTTACTTATTACATCACCTGCTGATATGATCCCTTCCTATAGGCACCATATAAAGTGTCTCTATTGACCTTTTCTTTCCTTATAACATCACCTGCTGATATGACCCCTTCCGATAGGCACCATAGAAAGTGTTTCTATTGACCCTTTCTTAACTTATAACATCACTGGCTGATATGGCCCCTTCCTATAGATACCAAAGAAAGTGTCTCTATCGAAACTTTCTTTACTTATAACATCACCTGCTGATATGACCCCTTCCTATAGGCACCATAGAAAGTGTCTATATTGACCCTTTCTTAACTTATAACATCACCAGCTGATATGACTCCTTCCTATAGGCACCATAGAAAGTGTCTCTATTGACCCTTATTTTACTTATGACTTCACCTGATGATATGACCCCTTCCTATATGCACCATAGAAAGTGTCTCTATTGACCCTTTCTTAACTTATTACATCACCTACTGATATGACCCCTTCCTATAGGCACCATAGAAAGTGTCTCTATTGACCCTTATTTTACTTATGACTTCACCTGATGATATGACCCCTTCCTATATGCACCATAGAAAGTGTCTCTATTGACACTTTCTTTACTTATTACATCACCTACTGATATGACCCCTTCCTATAGGCACCATAGAAAGTGTCTCTATTGACCTTTTCTTTACTTATAACATCACCTGCTGTTATGACCCCTCCCTATAGGCACCATAGAAAGTGTTTCTATTGACCCTTTCTTAACTTATAACATCACTTGCTGATAAGACCACTCCCTATATGCTCCATAGAAAGTGTCTCTGTTAACACTTTCTTTACTTATTACATCACCTGCTGATATGACCCCTTCCTATGGGCACCATAGAAAGTGTCTCTATTGACCTTTTCTTTACTTATAACATCATCTTCTGATATGACCCCTCCCTATAGGCACCATAGAAAGTGTTTCTATTGACCCTTTCTTTACTTATAACATCACCTGCTGATATGACCTCTCCCTATAGGCACCATAGAAAGTGTCTGTATCAACCTTTTCTTTACGTAAACCATCACCTGCTGACATGACTCCTACCAAAAGGCACCATAGAAAGTGTCTCTATCGACCCTATTTTTACTTATAACATCACCTGCCGATATGACCTCTTCCTATAGGCACCATAGAAAGTGCCTCTATTGACACTTTCTTTACTTATAACATCACTTGCTGATATGACCCCTTCCTATAGGCACCATAAAAAGTGTGTCTTTTGACCCTTTTTTTGTTTATAACATCACCTGCTGATATGACCCCTTCCAATAAGCACCATAGAAAGTGTCTCTATCGACCCGTTCTTTACGTATATATAGAAGATGAGACCCATTTCACAGTAAGTTGTCCTTTATATAACGAACAGAGAAAATTATTATGGGATAAAGTAAACAGTTTTTGTAATAATTTTAAAGAATTACCCAAGGATAAAAAATATTTCTGGCTGTTCACAAATGAGCATTTACCAACTCTTATGTGCCTAGGCAATTATATAATTAAGTGTTTAGAAATAAGATCCAGGTGGATACAAAATATATAAAATTATTATGCAATTATTGTTAATGTTATGTAAGACACATGATGTGTTAGGCTCTGATCCTGTCCAATATATGATAGTATTATATTAGGATATAGTTTTTCTTTTTTCCAATCATATTGTGCTTAATATTGTTGTAAATGATGCCCTTTATGGGTTCTTGATTAGATTAATAAAATTCTTATCTTATCTTATCTTATCTTATAGGGATGTCAACGAGTACTCGAGTACTCTAGTATCGCTCGGTAGTACCGAGTATGGAATACCAAAATGATACTCGACTAATCGGTTTCCTGTTAAAATGTTGTTGCTTTCTTAAGCTTAAAGAAAAAATATTGTTTTTAAGAGCGCCTCCCGGGAAATTAAATATTCATCAAAATTAGTCAAATTTAAAAAACGTATCGAATGTTTGCGTTTAATTGTCATTTAATATTCCTCCGAAAAGAGGTAGACTAAGAACAAGAGCACCTTTCCAAGGCTTACACGTTTAGCTTATCTTAAGTCTTTCACCCACCTCTGTACCGTCAGAGCAAATATTTTCATCAGCAGGACTGTTAGTTACGTAACAAAGTTGAGAAATCGCCTCGTCCCAGACAAAGTTGACAAGGTAATATTTCTAAAAAAGAACAAATTCGTAGCACCCTGTGTCGACCCTCAGAAAATGATTAAAGGCATCAGTAAGTTCTAATCATCACCCCCTTGTTGATAATTAAATGTGTTTTTTTACGGTTCCAAAGATGTTTTTCCGAGCAAGTACTCTAGTATCGCTCGGTAAATCAAACGAGTACTTGATTAGTAAATCTTTACCAAGTTGACATCCCTAGTTAATATACATGATCAGTATAAAGTATGAAATTATAACGGTTCTCTAGATATAGTGCGGACACAATTTGTTACGGACGGACAGAAGGACTGACGGACGGACAGACTGATCACTATAGGGCGGGGCCCTAATATTTCCAAAGGGGCATCATCCCTTTTGAAAATAATTGATAGGCACTGATTTTTGAAATTTTCTAAGACATTGCTAATATATAACTATGATTAAAATTTTATTAAATTCTGGCAAGAATTGCACAAAAAAGAAGGCTTGCATTACAATTGTCTATACAATTTCTGTATTCCATTAAAAATAGTTGTTTGGCACTGATTTTCAAACTTAGCTGAGACATTGGTGATATTAATTTCATTAAAATGTGGTAAGAACTGTACATGCAAGAGCACTTACAAAACTTTTTTTTATGTCCCCCATAATGCGATGTGCAGGGGACAAATACAAGAAGAAAGCTCTCACAATTTGCTTACAGAAAATAAAAAGAAAAATTAGGGTCATGGGACTCATTTTCTTACCACAAAACAAAATAAGTAAATTCACCACACATTTATGTATAAAAGATTCATTATCTTAGTTATCTCACCTTATATGGCAAAATTGCAAAACAATCAGGACAATATTCACCAATATTCATGCAATAACCCTTTATTATCTAATGATATAAATATAGAAATAAGGAGTTGTGGTATGATACAATGAGACAAATGTCGACTATAGTAAGTGTTTTAAAATAGTACAAAAGCCTGTCATCCCATTGTTGATATAGTATACAATATTTATATTTTGTAATAGATCAATTTAGGTCACATCATGATTAACCTTTTATTGTTTCTCTAGGTGAAGTCAATCAATCTGAGATTCCATACTATCTTGTCTTTCCAGAATGCATCCTGTTAATCAAATCTTTCACATCATTGTCTCTTACACCATTTATAGTATACCAAAACTATCGGCTCTAAAGAGTCTGTGTCCCTCCCCTGCATCTTCAACAATGGCTATTTTTTTGTAAAAACCATCAGGCAATAACTCGTATTTAAATTTCTCTGATAGTTTTGACGTAAATGGATGGCAGGTAGATCTAAACATTCTCAATATTTCTGACCATGGCAACAGATGCTAAGTCATGAGAAAAGTCTTTCGGCAGGTGAGCTAAAAATGAACTGTCATGTATAATAAACTATTTTGCTACGATCCTTGGATACAAAATTGTACTAAGGTGAAGTTTGACAAAGATTGTTGAGAAACAACGAAGATTTTCACTTTTTTTTCTGCACATGGCACAATAATTCAAGCCTGTCAAACTGCCTGCCAAAATTTGAACAAGCCACACAGTCGCAGAAAAACAAATTACAGATACACAGCCATCTACTCCAGCCAGAATGTTGAACTTACATGTAACAAATACCAGCAACTTTCTTTTTTCAAAAAGAAGGTAAGACATTCATGACAGAAAATCCCTACATGTACTTGACTCAAAGAAAAGCAAAGAACAATACTTTTCAAAAAATCTGTCAAAACTTACTTAAACAGAATCCCAGCCCCTTCTCTTTCCAGGATGTACTCCAGCTGTACCTATAATGTTCAAATTTAAAATTAAATACAACAAGCCTTGTACATATAAATAATAATGAATCATTCATCAATCTTTTTATTATGAAAGAAATATAAGACTTAGTACACAAATCCACAAATCCATCTTTCAAACTTTCCTTGGGATGACTTACACTAATAATTTAAGAAGCAACACTCTATTTAGGAAATTAAGACCTGCAATATGGTATCAAATTAAGAGAAATACAGTCAATACACATTCATTACTGAACTGTTGCTACAGAAAAATTAAAATCATCTCTTTTGTCATAAAGTTAAGTTCTCAACAAACTCTTATTGTAAATTTCTAGCTATATATATAGATGTAAGTCAAGTTATTAAGTTGTCATAACTATGTCTTTGGTATCATATATTTCTAATTCAATGTAATATTTATAGAATAACTAATTGAAGAATTCAACTATATAAAAATATTTCAGGCCTAACCGAACAACACATTAATTCACAAATTTTTAAGGCCTAACTGAACAACACATTTATTCACAAATATCCAAAGCCTGACTGAACAACACATTAATTCACAAATGTTTAAGGCCTGACCAACAACACATTAATTTACTAATAAACTAGGCCTAACCGAACAACACATTAATTCACAAATGTTTAAAGCCTAACCGAACAACACATTAATTCACAAGTGTTTAAGGCCTCACGGAACAACAAATTTATTCACAAATGTTTGAGGCCTGACTGAACAACACATTAACTCACTAATATTTAAGGCCTAACGGAACAACACATTAATTCACAAATGTTTAAAGCCCAATCGAACAACACATGTATTCACAAATATTTAAGGCCTAACCGAACAACATATTAATTCACAAATATTTAAGGCCTGACTGAACAACACACTAACTCACAAGTGTTTAAAGCCTGACTGAACAACACATTAATTCACAAATATTTAAGGCTTAATGGAACAACACATTATTTCACAAATGTTAAAGGCCTAACCAAACAACACATTAATTCACAAATGTTTAAGGCCTGACCAAACAACATATTAATTCACAAATGTTTAAGGCCTAACCGAACAACACATTAATTCACAAATGTTTAAAGCCTAACCGAACAACATATTGATTCAAAAATTTGTAAGGCCTAACCAAACAACACATTAATTCACAAATGTTAAAGGCCTGACCAAACAACACGTTAATTCACAAATGTTTAAGGCCTGACAGAACAACAAGTAAATTCACAAATATTTAAGGCCTGACAAAACAACAAATTAATTCACAAATATTTAAGGCCTGACCAAACAATACATTAATTCACAAATGTTTAAAGCCTGATCAAACAACACATTAATTCACAAATGTTTAAGGCATAACCCAACATCATATTATTTCACAAATATCTAAGGCCTAACCGAACAACACATTAATTCACAAATATCTAAGGCCTGACTGAACAACACATCAATTCACAAATGTTTAAGGCCTGACCAAACAAAACATTAATTCACCAGTGTTTAAGGCCTTACCGAATAACACATTAATTCACAGATATTAAAGGCCTGATTGAACAACACATTAATTCACAAATATTTAAGGCTTAATGGAACAACACATCAATTCACAAATGTTTAAGGCCTGACCGAACAAAACATTAATTCACAAATGTTTAAGGCCTGAATGAACAACACATTAATTCACAAATGTTTAAAGCCTAACCGAACAACACATTAACTCACAAGTGTTTAAGGCCTAACGGAACAACATATTAATTCACAAATGTTTACGGCCTTACCGAACAACACATTAATTCACAAGTGTTTAAGGCCTAACGGAACAACATAATAATTCACAAATGTTTAAGGCCTGATTGAAAAACACATTAATTCATTAATATTTAAGGCCTAACGGAATAACATATTGATTCACAAATGTTTGAGGCCTGACTGAACAACACATTAATTCACTAATATTTAAGGCCTAACCGAACAACACATTAATTCACAAATGTTTAAAGCCTAACCGAACAACATATTGATTCAAAAATTTGTAAGGCCTGACCAAACAACACATTAATTGACAAATGTTTAAGTCCTGACCGAAAAACACATTAATTAACAAATATTAAAGGCCTAACCGAACAACATATTAATTCACAAATGTTAAAGGCCTGACCAAACAACACATTAATTCACAAATGTTTAAGGCCTGACAGAACAACAAGTAAATTCACAAATATTTAAGGCCTGACAAAACAACAAATTAATTCACAAATATTTAAGGCCTGACCAAACAATACATTAATTCACAAATGTTTAAGGCCTGATCAAACAACACATTAATTCACAAATGTTTAAGGCATAACCCAACATCATATTATTTCACAAATATCTAAGTCCTAACCGAACAACACATTAATTCACAAATATCTAAGGCCTGACTGAACAACACATCAATTCACAAATGTTTAAGGCCTGACCAAACAAAACATTAATTCACCAGTGTTTAAGGCCTTACCGAATAACACATTAATTCACAAATATTAAAGGCCTGATTGAACAACACATTAATTCACAAATATTTAAGGCTTAATGGAACAACACATCAATTCACAAATGTTTAAGGCCTGACCGAACAAAACATTAATTCACAAATGTTTAAGGCCTGAATGAACAACACATTAATTCACAAATGTTTAAAGCCTAACCGAACAACACATTAACTCACAAGTGTTTAAGGCCTAACGGAACAACATATTAATTCACAAATGTTTACGGCTTGACTGAACAACTCATTAATTCACTTATATTTAAGGCCTAACGAAACAACACAATAATTCACAAATGTTTAAAACCTGACCGAACAACACATTAATTCACAAATGTTTAAGGCCTGACTGAACAACACATTAATTCACTAGTATTTAAGGACAAACCGAACAACACATTAATTCACAAATGTTTAAAGCCTAACCGACCAACACATTAACTCACAAGTGTTTCAGGCCTAACGGAACAACATATTAATTCACATATGTTTAAGGCCTGACTGAACAACACATTAGTTCACTTATATTTAAGGCCTAAAGGAACAACACATTAATTCACAAATGTTTAAGGCCTGACCGAACAAAACATTTATTCACAAATGTTTAAGGCCTGAATGAACAACACATTAATTCACTAATATTTAAGGCCTAACCTAACAACACATTAATTTACAAATGTTTAAAGTCTGACCGAACAACACATTAATTCACAAGTGTTTAAGGCCTAACGGAACAACATACTTATTCACAAATGTTTAAGACCTGACTGAACAACACATTAATTAACTAATATTAAAGGCCTAACTGAACAACACATAAATTCACAAATGTTTAAAGCCTAACTGAACAACATGTTGATTCACAAATGTTTAAGGCCTGACCTAACAACACATATTCACAAATATTTAAGGCCTGACTGAACAACACATTAATTCACAAATATCTAAGGCCTGACTGAACAACATATTAATTCACAAATATCTAAGGCCTGACTGAAAAACACATTAATTCACAAATGTTTAAGGCCTGACCGAACAACACATTAATTCACAAATATTTACAGGTTTTAAATTATCAGTGTTGTTCGGTCACATGTTGAATATTTTTCTTATTACTTTGACCATGGGCTTTTTCATAGAAATAAAGAATAAAGTTCAAGAGACTATATCTCTGTCGTCCACTCCTATTTGGTTTTTATGCAGCATCATTGACAAATTTTTGACAACTCCTTTTTTGTATGACATCAGAGGAGTGAAATCATCAGATTTATTTTGCAAGCGAAATTATCGGTTTTTATTTAAGTGGGAAATCAAAGTATTTCATTGTAACCAATGTAAAAAAGTGTCCCCCATCTACATAGCCAGCATTATTCATAGAGAGAAAAGTATTTTTTTTCAATTAAAGAATACCTTTTAAAGAATATCTTCTAACTGTGCATCTCTTATTCCTTTCTTTAATTGGTTGTCTCTGCTATCAGGATATATTACTTGATCTCTCAATGTACCCAAAGTCATATACGGTCTCTATAGAAAGAACAAAATGTTCAGGTAAGGTACATATAAGAAACAAACAACTGGAATTCAAAACTTCAACATGATCCTATTAATAAATTTGCAATGAAATTCATACATACGAATCATACATTTAACTTGTCTGCTAGGCAAGAATTCAAGTCAGTGAATCATGACAGGTGTTGGAGCAATACAGTATCCATGAAAATCAGATGTGCCAATACTAAAACAACTTTAGTTAAATGAAGGTTTCTGGTTTTCCTAAACTGTTTTTATCAATGCTAACATGATACTGTTGCATTTTTCTTTATTTCTAGTTAAAGCATCACATTAGTTTCTGAATTTTCAGTAACCATGACTGAGGAAGCAAGGATATACAGTATCCATGCAAATAAGATGTGCAAATACTTTCACAACGGTATACCAAATATCATGGACTTAACATAGTAGTTCCCCTTTAACTGACCTAAATCACAAACTTTAACATGAAACAACTATGCAAAATTTTTAAAACAAATAAACCATGACTATCTAGACAGGCCCACATAATATCACTGGAAATAAGATGTGCTAATTCATTTAGGAACAGAAACTTATAAAATTATTTTTCTGACAATTTTTGATAAAATGGACATGTTGATTGGCAGGCGAGTTTATGGGAAATATTTTTAGTAAAAGTTAACAGATGACAAAACAGGATGAGGCCAGACGATGGAGTTAATAGACGGACAACACACAGAGACAGATTATTAACATGCTAGTTCACAAGGTATCAGCATTAAAGGACATGTTGTTCTGACTTTGAGCTGACCCTAGTCCAAATAATTATGACAGCCATTTCAATTTTATGATGTGATGTTGTTGGAAGGCGTCACAGCAATAACTTCAATTATGGCCTTTCAAGAAGTCATAATTATTTGGACTAAGCTGAATCTAAAGTATTTGCTCTTTCTGTTAAATGTTGCCTCTGCCTTGTGTACAAGTGTAAGTACCAATTTTCAAGTTTTTGGTTTGATCTAGCCAGGGATTGAACCCAGGTAAGTCGATTTTATGAATATAACATAAACGGTACCAACTATACTTAGCAGCATTTCTGAATTAATGTTTTATATGGATGACTGCAGATGCTGCTGTATACAAAAAAAGTACCTATTATAAACGTGATGATCAATAACCATAAAATAAGAGGCTACATGTGACATCAAACTGTGACAATTTTACCACATTAAATGTTTATAAATATTATATACAAAATTGACATAGATTTTCTAAAGTGAAAAATTTAAATCCCTGCATTATAATATGTCTGGTAACATGATTGTTGACCTAATCATATTTACTGGGTCAGGTATTTAAATATCTATTGGTTACCTTGATCAGGATTCAACTTGTTCTAATTAACTTCCTGGTCGGCTGATATTTTATGTCAAACATTTTAATTGCCATACACACAATGGAAGTTATATTCAAATGAGGTGATTTAATATACAGAACAGATTTTTTTGTAAACAGGTATGGCGATCTTATGTCAAGATATTTCACATATACATGGAAAAATACTAAACAATTTCTTTAGAGATTTGTATCATATGACTTGACCTTTAAACTTCAATAACCTCTATAGGATGTAACTTGAAAATTACAAATCCATTTCTAATTTACCGAAAGGGACAATAAAGTTTTTTTCTAAAATTAAAATGTCTTTTTTTTTTTTTTTTTTTTTTTTTTTTTTTTTTTTCAGTGTATAATTTTATTTGAAATGTACATTTGTTAGAGATACATAAAGTACCGGTACCTTATCCCGGTCTCGTTGACGTTAGTATATAGCATTTCATAAGGTTAGTACTTATTAGTACACAACATACAATTTTGCTAATAAATAATGTATAACAGGATAAAAAGAAATTACTATGATATATTATAAATCTTAGTTAAGAAGATAAATTAATTTTTTCTGCAACCAAATTGTAGAAGTTTTTATATTTGCCTTGTTTATTTGTCAATATTTCGTAATGTTGGAAAAGTTTACCTTTAAAAATTTCAAACACATTAATTTGTTTTGTTTTCTGCTCGGATATGTAATACACTTTATATATAGTAAAAAGTACGATTGTTAGAAAATCGTTGATATTGTAATAATTTGTATCGTTTATCTTATATCTATACAAAAGTGATGCCAGTGATATTATATGATGTCCTATTTTAAGTTTGTCTAGTATTAGTTTTATTTGATCCCAAAATGATTTTAGATATTTGCATGTCAGAAAGTAATGATCATAATCTTCAATGACATTACATATATTACATAGAGGAGTTTTAGTTATTTTCCAAGAGAAAAGTAATTGTTTGGTTGGTAAAATGTAATGTAGAAATTTCCATCTTAACATTCTCAATTTATTATCTTGGATATAGTTAAAGATGAAGTACAACATTTGTTCTCTTTTCCTTGTATTGTTATCTAAATTTAGAATTCTGTCCCATTTTTGAAATCCTATTGCTTTCTCATAATATCTATTTAAAAGCGAGATGTAGATATCTTTCGAGGAAAATATTTTTATTGGTACCATTTTTCCTTCTCTATCTTTGAATTTAAATTCGGAGTCGGTAGCAACTTTTGTTTTGATTGACTCTTCTTTTATGAGCTCTTGTAACCACTGTTTTGGTATTGCTTTCATCAATTTAGAATATTCCGAAAACCAATTAGCATGGCAAGATAGTTTATCCAAAATCTTATTTTGATTAATTTTTCCTTTATCATCAATTATGTCATTTACAAATAAAATTTTGCTGTTTATCCAATTTTTGAAAATAAGACATTTACCATTTAATTTGATATGCTTATTGCCCCATATTAGTTGCTGTCTGATATGCTTATATGTTAGTCGATTTGATTCTTTTTCAGATTTTGAGTTTATCCATGATATAATTATTTTTAAGTAAAATTCTGGAACAATTTCTTTTAGTTTATTGATTAGATTAATATTGTTAAAGTCCATTTTAAATATAAGGAATTCTTGTCCAAACTTGTCTAAGTAAAATTTTGGTAAGACTTTCCAATTGGGTGATGAGTCTTCATTATCAATGAGTCTTTTTACCCAATTAATATTTATGGATTCTATATATTTATCTATGTCTATCATTTTAAGTCCGCCGGCAAGATAATTTTTACTTATTATAGGTCTTTTAATTTTTTCTGGTTTATTATTCCATATAAAACTATATATTATTTTTTTAAATTTTGCGAGATATTCTTTATCAATATCTGTTACTGATGCAACATAGGTTATATTTGGTAGGATTAGTGATTTAACAAGAGTTATTTTACCTAACATAGTTAATTTTCTTTTATTCCAATCTTTAATTATTTTTTCCGATTTTTCGTATTGTCTTTGCAAGTTTAATTTTTTACACTCATTTTTATTAAGTCCAAAATATATTCCTAATACTTTTATCGGTCCTTGTGTCCACTTAATGTTTTCAACTTTATCTTTACAAGATTTTAAATTTCCGAGCCATATCCCCTCTGTTTTATTTCGATTAAGCTTTAGGCCTGAAAGTGATCCGAAAATTTCGATAATATTCAAAGTTAATGAAATTTCTTGTTTTGAATTTAAAAATAAAGTGGTGTCATCTGCAAGCTGGCTTAACTTTAGAGTATGGGTTTTATTATCTAGTTTGATTTGAAAACCTTTAAATTTTTTATCTTGTCTTAATCTACAGGCTAAAATTTCAACAGCAATAACGAAGATTATAGAACTCGCGGGACACCCTTGACGGATCCCGCGCTCAATGCTGAAGGGTCTTGAAATCCACCCATTATTTAATATACAACCCTTTATATCTGTATATAAAGTATTTATCCACTTCAATAAAGATTTCTGAAAGCCAAATTTCTTTAATGAACAATACATAAATTCCCATTCTAACGAGTCAAATGCCTTTGAAAAATCTAAAAAAAGAATAGCCCCGTCTACGTTGAATTTTTCTGAATAGTCTATAATATCTTGGATTTGTCTAATATTAAACCCAATATATCTGTTTTTTACATACCCGTTTTGATCACTGTGAATGATTTTATGCAATACTGGTTTAAGTCTTTGTGCAAGAGAATATGCTATAATTTTGGTATCTACATTTAATAAAGTAATTGGTCTATAATTGTCTAAATTTAACGGGTCATTTTTCTTGTAAATAAGGGTAATTAATCCTAGTTTCTGTGAATTTGTTAATTCTTTTTTCTCATAACAATGGTTAAAGACATCTACAGCAAAATATTGTAAGTTGGACCAGAAAGATCTATAAAATTCAATTGGAAGACCATCAATACCCGGTGTTTTGTTAAGTTTCATTTTAAAAACAGAATTTGTACATTCCTCTATTGTCAGCTTTCCTTCAATTTCATTACTTTCGTGTGTAGTTAGTTTGCTGTTTATTTTTGTATTTTCAATATAATTCTCAATGTCTTCCAAATCTGGCTTAGTTGACGTATATAAATTTACATAATAATTCCTCCCCGTTTCTAATATTTTACCTTGATCCTCAGTTATTTCCCCTTCACTGTCCCTAATCGCAGTAATATTTTTTCTTGTCTGTCTCGATTTCTCTAATCCCAAAAAATATTTTGTATTTTTTTCGCCTTCTTCTACCCATTTAACTCTTGATCTTATTTTTGCCCCTTTTATTTTATCAGAATATAGAGTTTGTAACATTTCTTCTGTTTTCTTTATTGAATCTATTATGTTATTATTTTTCTTTTCATCAAGGACATTATCCTGAATTTCATTCAAAAGTTTAAGTTCTTGTTCTAATTCTTTAATTTCATCTCTTTTATTTTTAGCTTTGATTTTACAATGTTCAATAGTCGTCTCCTTAACCTCTATTTTAAACAGATCCCACACGATTGCTAAACCTTTTCGGTCTCTTAATTTTTCATATTTATCTATTAAAGTGTTTATTTTCATTTTGTATGATTCGTCTTTAAGAATACTATTGTTTAATTTGAAATAACCCTTTCCTTTCTCCCCCTGACAATGATTTATCTTAAGTGAAATTGCTAGATGGTCTGTATATTGAATTGTAGCGGGTCTTATATCAGTGTGGAGTACTCTAGGTCTCACGTCTTGACTAACAAGAAAATAATCAATTCTACTAGCTACTTCATTATTTTTTCTTCTCCAGGTATATTGTGTTTTATTTGGATTTATTACTCTCCAGATGTCTATAACTTTTAGTTTTTTTATTAAACTTTTCAACGCATTTGTCTTATTTTTTATTTTTTGTTTATCTTTTCTATTACTTTTTCTATCCTTTATATTAAGCGTTTCATTCATATCACCCCCTATAATAAGTATACCAAGGCTATATTTTTCAATGACACTTAAAGCTTTTTTAAAGAATATATTTCTATCTTTACATGTGTTTGGGGCGTAAAGGTTAACAAAAGTAAATATATTTTTATCAATTTCTATGTTGATTAAAACAATTCTTCCCTCTTGATCTACATATTTGTCAATAATTTCATGTTTAATTATTTTGTTAATGTAAATCGAAACACCCTTTGCTTGTGTACTTCCAAAACTATGATATAATTCTCCCGTGAATTCTTTGTCTATAGAATTATCCGAAAAATGAGTTTCTTGTAAAATTATAATATTGCATTTCTGTTGTCTCATCCATTCTTTTAGTCTAATTCTTTTTTCATGTTTTCTCAACCCCTGACAATTTAAAGAACATATGTGTAATAGATTAAGTGACATCTTGATTGTTTTTTAAAAGTATTCGATGATAAATAAATAAACAAAAATAAAACATACAGGTATTTACAACTATAGAAATTAGAGACAAAATAAATGACACACATATATCATCAATGACAGAGTTAACCTTCACCCTGTGAGTTGCAATATAATATACATGTACGCACATACATTTAATTCCATATTGACCGACTTTGATAGGTTTTCACCTGTTTCTATATTTAGAATCATTGACTGGTAAAATATATCGACCTTCACATGTATAACAATTGATTTCCACGAGCATCGACACTATATTAACCGGTATACCTTACATTGAAATATATAATTGTGTTGGATGTATAACAAATGTTTCTAAATGGGTAAGTATTTTGTTTATAAATAAATATTTGTATACTTTTAAAAAGGTTTTCAAAAAGTATGACAGCGAGATTAGAATTCCATATAAACTGAAAGATTATTTTCAAATGCTTTCGCATGTATATGATATATATACAGACACGATTGTTCGGTTTACTTGGGTTGTCTTTACTAATACGGAGATTTATCAATTCAAGGAAATCATTAGTACCATGAATAAATATTGTTTGATTATATATTGAAATTTTCGCAGCTACTATAAAATATTGATAATTATCTATATAGATAAAAAGGTATAGATAGATCAAAACGATTTGTTTACATTTTTTACACAGGTGAGTGGAGATAGCGATGTGATTAATTTGCATATCTATATAAATAGCTAAGTGTTTTGTAGTACATTGTAAATATATTTATAGGGCTATACGACGTAAACGCACATATACATTTTTCTATACATTAAAACAAAATAATTACATATTCATGTATAACTATACTAGTTATTTCATGTGAAAAGTTTATTATCTCATTCATGGTCTATATATTCTATATTGACAAACATCTATATATACAAGTTATTTGTTGTAATGATATTGTGCAGAGTATATACAATCTAAGGGTATTGTATCATACACTGCCACATATTTTTTATTATGTTTTTCATAGCTATAGATAAAATAGGAATATTTACAGATGTTTATACAAGTATATATCATTTTGATCATTTAGAGATCAGTAGAAAATGTGAAAGAAAATGATATATGGTAACTGTTCTTAGACCTATGTCTTTGAAGCTTTGCTGGAGTCAGTTTCTCTATTGTGGTATTCATCGGTTGGGGTTGTTGCTGTTCTTTTTCCATGTTTTTGTAGTGGTGTGTTGATTTCAGAATTCACAATAAATTTGTCAATTGGACCTTTTGCTTCTGATTTTGCCTTGTTTTTTGTTTTATCTTTTTTGTTTTGTTTCTTTTGTTTCTTTTTCTGTAGTTCAGACTCAGTTTCTTTATTTGTGACTTCACTGATTTCTGTTGATGTTTCTGTTATTGCATCTGTAGGTTGCAATATGGACTGTGAAGGTGGGATTTCACTGTGATCAACATGATCACCAATGTCAGTCTCATTCCCACTTTCACTTTCACTTGAATCAGATTGATCATCATTGTTATTCCCTTTAGTGTCTGATGCTTTTGTAGTTAGAGTTGGAGTTTGGCATTCTTTTGCTTTATGCCCTTCTTTTCCACATTGGTTACAGACCCAATTGTTTTGGCACTTTTCTTGTTTGTGTCCCTTTTTCAGACATTTCTGACAAGTTATGTAAGGATTTATGTAGATTTGTCCTTTATAATAAATTTTGGCATTGTACTTTCCAATCTTTGTGAATCTGGGCAAAGTGCCTTCCAATGGTTGTACATAGAAGATTCTGTCTCCAGATTGGCAGTCAGTGAGAAAACCATCTATTCTCAGTCTCTCTCTGAAATAACTTGTTATAACTACGCCAATAGACTGGAAGAACCCGAAAATCTGACCGTCATCAGCTGATAATGGAATATTGGAGACACGTACTCTGAGATATTCTGGCTGGTCATTTACAGTTATTCTTGGGTTTTTATTATAGATTGTTAAAAGTTTATTACGTATAGATACGCCAGATATGAGGAGGTGGTCTCTTGCTTCTTCTTGTGCAAGGTAAATGCGCCACATTCCCTTGACTCTTTGTAGTCCCTTCATTTGGTATCTTGGTATCTCTGTGCCGATACTTTTGAATACTTCTTGGTGTGTTAAGAAGTCTTTTTGTTGAAGTATTGAATTGCCGAATAAATCTGTCTCAAGGATAAATACGGGCTTTAATGACGACAGTTCTTCAAGATGTTCATTTTGATTATCATGATTTTGATTTGCTGGTTTTGAAACAGCGCCGGCATATGAGTTGTTGTCGGCCATGTTGTTTGTTTTGGTTTAGTTAACGGGTTGATTATATTAAATTTATGGTTTTAAGAGTTTATATAAACTGTTAAATATACTTTTCTACCATTTCTGATGATTGTTTTCTGTAGCAAAATATAAATTGGTAGTCCTAGACGGTTATTTAACTTATTATTAGACTAATTTTGAGGAGCATGAAAAGTTCCGTGGATATCGTTCGATGCCCCTTAGATCCTTTAAAACTTATTTCAAATAGGAGTGTAAGCAAAATGAGAAACATGAAATCATCCAGCTTTAAAAGATTTTGGCCAAAAAGTCAAGAAAAAAGTTGAGATAAAATTAAACAATTGTTTCTGGACAAATCATGAACAATCTTATCTTGTATTTGTATTTTTTATGAGATAACAGTATTCTGCGATAATTCTTCTAAGAAACCAATTTTATGAAACTTTTGCATAAGACTTAACTAGATACTGCATTGACAAGACAGGGGTAACGATTTGACAAGGTGACAATTTAACCTGGTGCCATTGTGACTATTTCAAAATTCAAAATTCCAAATCCAATCTTACATTTGACAGCTATGAAAAGATGATCAAGTCAAACCAAACATTGACCTGTTTATCAGGCAAAATAACTTATATCTCGTATATGTTTAGGGTCATGGCATCCAGTAAACCTATACCATGTGGACCTGCCCATAAGGCTAAATAACTTATATCTTGTATATGTTTAGGGTCATGGCATCAAGTAAACCAGAACCATGTGGACCTGCCCATAAGGCTAAATAACTTATATCTTGTATATGTTTAGGGTCATGGCATCCAGTAAACTTGTACCATGTGGACCAGCCCATAAGGCTAAATAACTTATATCTTGTATATGTTTAGGGTCATGGCATCCAGTAAACCTGTACCATGTGGACCTACCCATAAGGCAAAATAACTTATATTTTGTATATGTTTAGGGTCATAGCATCCAGTAAACCTATACCATGTGGACCCTGACCATGAGGCAAAATAACTTATATCTTGTATATGTTTAGTGTCATGGCATCCAGTAAACCTATACCATGTGGAGCCTGACCATGAGGCTAAATAACTTATATCTTGTATAAGTTTAGGGTCATGGCATCCAGCAAACCTGTACCATGTGGACCTACCCATAAGGCAAAATAACTTATATCTTGTATATGTTTAGGGTCATGGCATCCAGTAAACCTATACCATGTGGACCTGCCCATAAGGCTAAGTAACTTATATCTTGTATATGTTTAGGGTCATGGCATCCAGTAAATCTATACCATGTGGACCCTGACCATGAGGCTAAATAACTTATATCTTGTATATATTTAGGGTCATGGCATCCAGTAAATCTATACCATGTGGACCTGCCAGTAAGCCTAAATAATGTATGTCTTGTATATGTTTATGGTCATGGCGTCCATTAAACCTAAAACATGTGGACCTATCCATAAGGCTAGATAACTTATATCTTGTATATATTAAGGGTCATGGCATCCAGTAAACATAGTATACCATGTCGAACTGCCCATCAGGCTAAATAACTTATGTCTTGTATATGTTTAGGGTCATTGCGTCCAGTAAACCTATAACATGTGGACCTACCCATAAGGCAAAATAACTAATATCTCGCATCTGTTTAGGGTCATGGCATCTAAACCTGCACCATATGGACCCTGACCATAAGACTAAATAACTTATATCTTGTATATGTTTAGGGTCATGGTATCCAGTAAACCTATACCATGTGGACCCTGACCATAAGGCTAAATAACTTATATCTTGTATATGTATAGGTCATGGCATCCAGTAAACCTATACCATGTGGACCTGCCCATAAGGCTAAATAACTAATATCTTGTATATGTTTAGGTCATGGCATCTAGTAAACCTGTACCATGTGGACCCTGACATGAGGCTAAATAACTTATATCTTGTATATGTTTAGAGTCATGGGGTCCAGTATACCTATAACATGTGGACCTACCCATAAGGCAAACTAACGTATATCTTCGTATATGTTTAGGGTCATGGCATCCAGTAAACTTGTACCATATGGACCTTGACCATAAGGCTAAATAACTTATATATTGTATTTGTTTAGGGTCATGGCATCCAGTAAACCTATAACATGTGGACTTGCCCATAAGGCAAAATAACTTTTATTTTGTATATGTTTAGGGTCATGGCATCCAGTTAACCTATAACATGTGGACCTACCCATAAGGCGATATAACTTATCTTGTATATGTTTAGGGTCATGGCATCCAGTAAATCTATAAAATGTGGACCTACCCATCAGCCTAAATAACTTATATTTTGTATATGTTTAGGGTAATGGTATCCAGAAAACCTATACCATGTGGACCTACCCATAAGGCTAAATAACTTATATCTTGTATATGTTTAGGGTCATGGCATCCAGTAAACCTATACCATGCGGACCTGCCCATAAGACAAAATAACTTATATCTTGTATATGTTTAGGGTCATGGCATCCAGTAAACATAGTATACCATAAGGACCTGCCCATAAGGCAAAATAACTTATATTTTGTATATGTTTAGGGTCAAGGCATCCAGTAATCCTATACCATGTGGACCTACCAATAAGACAAAATAACTTATATCTTGTATATGTTTAGGGTCATAACATCCAGTAAACATAGTATACCATGAGGACCTGCCCATAAGGCAAAATAACTTATATCTTGTATATGTTTAGGGTCATGGCATCCAGTAAACGTATACCATGTGGACCTACCCATAAGGCAAAATAACTTATATCTTGTATATGTTTAGGGTCATGGCATCCAGTAAACCTATACCATGTGGACCTGCCCATAAGGCTAAGTAACTTATATCTTGTATATGTTTAGGGTCATGGCATCCAGTAAACCTATACCATGTGGACCCTGACCATGAGGCTTAATAACTTATATCTTGTATATATTTAGGGTCATGGCATCCAGTAAATCTATACCATGTGGACCTGCCAGTAAGCCTAAATAATTTATGTCTTGTATATGTTTATGGTCATGGCGTCCATTAAACCTATAACATGTGGACCTATCCATAAGGCTAGATAACTTATATCTTGTATATATTAAGGGTCATGGCATCCAGTAAACATAGTATACCATGTCGACCTGCCCATCAGGCTAAATAACTTATGTCTTGTATATGTTTAGGGTCATTGCGTCCAGTAAACCTATAACATGTGGACCTACCCATAAGGCAAAATAACTATTATCTCGCATCTGTTTAGGGTCATGGCATCCAAACCTGCACCATATGGACCCTGACCATAAGGCTGAATAACTTATATCTTGTATATGTTTAGGGTCATGGTATCCAGTAAACCTATACCATGTGGACCCTGACCATAAGGCTAAATAACTTATATCTTGTATATGTATAGGTCATGGCATCCAATAAACCTATACCATGTGGACCTGCCCATAAGGCTAAATAACAAATATCTTGTATATGTTTAGGTCATGGCATCTAGTAAACCTATATAATGTGGACCTGCCCATCAGGCTTAATAACGTATATCTTGAATATTTTTAGGGTCGTGGCATCCAGTAAACATAATATACCATATGGACCCTGACCATGAGGCTGCATAACTTATATTTTGTATATGTTTAGGGTCATGGCATCCAGTAAACCTGTACCATATGTACCCTGACCATAAGGCTAAATAACTTATATCTTGTATATGTTTAGGGTCATGGTATCCAGTAAACCTATACCATGCGGACCTGCCCATAAGACAAAATAACTTATATCTTGTATATGTTTAGGGTCATGGCATCCAGTAAACATAGTATACCATAAGGACCTGCCCATAAGGCAAAATAATTTATATTTTGTATATGTTTAGGGTCAAGGCATCCAGTAATCCTATACCATGTGGACCTACCAATAAGACAAAATAACTTATATCTTGTATATGTTTAGGGTCATGGCATCCAGTAAACATAGTATACCATGAGGACCTGCCCATAAGGCAAAATAACTTATATCTTGTATATGTTTAGGGTCATGGCATCCAGTAAACATAATTTACCATGTGGACCTGACCATGAGGCTAAATAACTTATATTTTGTATATGTTTAGGTCATGGCGTCCAGTAAACCTGTACCATATGGACCCTGACCATAAGGCTAAATAACTTATATCTTGTATATGTTTGGGGTCATGGTATCAAGTAAACCTGTACCATGTGGACCTACCCATAAGGCAAAATAACTTATATGTTGTATATGTTTAGGGTCATGGTATCCAGTAAACTTATACCATGACCATGTGGACCTGCCCATAAGGCTAAAGAACTTATATCTTGTATATGTTTATATGTTTAGGGTCAAGGCATCCAGTAAACCTATACTATGTGGACCTGCCCATAAGACTAAATAACTAATATCTTGTATATGTTAAGGGTCATGGCATCCAGTAAACCTATAGCACGTGGACCTGCCCATAAGACTAAATAACTAATATCATGTGTATATGTTTATGGTCATGGCATCCAGTAAACCTATAAAATGTGGACCTACCCATAAGGCTTAATAACTTATATCTTGTATATCATGTATATGTTTAGGGTAATTGCATCCAGTAAACCTATACCTTGTAGACCTGCCCATAAGGCTAAATAACTTATATTTGTATATGTTTAGGGTCAAGGCATCCAGTAAACCTGTACCATATAGACCTACCAAAAAGACAAAATAACTTATATCTTGTATATGTATAGGGTCGTGGCATCCAGTAAACATAGTATACCATGTGGACCTGACCATGAGGCTAAATAACTTATATCTTGTATATGTTTAGGGTCATGGCATCCAGTAAATCTATACCATGTGGACCTGCCCATAAGGCAAAATAACTTACATCTTGTATATGTTTAGGGTCATGGTTACCAGTAAACCTGTACCATATGGACCCTGACCATAAGGCTAAACAACTTATATCTTGTATATGTTTAGGATCATGGTATCCAGTAAACCTATACCACGTGGAACTACCCATAAGGCAAACTAACGTATATCTTGTAAATGTTTAGGGTCATGGCATCCAGTAAACTCATAACATGTGAACCTTGTAAATTAGACAAAATAACGTATATCTTGTATATGTTTAGGGTCATGGCATCCAGTAAACATGTACCATGTGGACCCTGACATGAGGCCAAATAACTTATATCTGGTATATGTTTAGAGTCACGGGGTCCAGTAAACCTATAACATGTGGACCTACCCATAAGGCAAACTAACGTATATCTTGTATATGTTTAGGGTCATGGCATCCAGTAGACTTGTACCATATGGACCCTGACCATAAGGCTAAATAACTTATATATTGTATATGTTTAGGGTCATGGCATCCAGTTAACCTATAACATGTGGACCTGCCCATAAGGCAAAATAACTTATATCTTGTATATGTTTAGGGTCATGGCATCCAGTAAACCTATAACATGTGGACCTACCCATAAGGCGTAATAACTCATATCTTGTATATGTTTAGGGTCATGGCATCCAGTAATTCTATAAAATGTGGACCTGCCCTTAAAGCTAAATAACTTATATCTTGTATATATTTAGGGTCATGGCATCCAGTAAACCTATAAGATGTGGACCTACCCATAAGGCTAAATAACGTATATCTTGTATATGTTTAGGGTCATGGCATCCAGTAAACCTGTACCATGTGGACCTGCCCATAAGGCAAAATAACTTATATCTTGTATATGTTTAGGGCCATGGCATCCAGTAAACCTGTACCATGAGGACCTGCCCATAAAGCTAAATAACTTATATCTTGTATATGTCTAGGGTCATGGCATCCAGTAAACCTGTACCATATGGACCCTGACCAGAAGGCTAAATAAGTTATATGTTGTATATGTTTAGGGTCATGTCATCCAGTAAACCTATACCATGTGGACCTTGTCAAGAAGGAAAAGTAAAGACTGAAGCTGACATCTGGTGTTACACCTGTGAAGAAGGATTATGTTCAACATGTTCTAGTTACCATAAAAGATCCAATGGAACAATTGATCATAAGACTATTGATATCAATAATTATAAACCCTCCATTGGAGCTATCAATACAGAATGTGACATACATGGTCAACAGCTTAACTTGTATTGCCCCAATCATTTAATGCCTTGCTGTGATGAATGTATTCCTTCTAGCCATTTACAATGTACGGGAATAAAAAGTTTAGCTAGTGTTGTGGAGAAAACAAAGATTGATGAAACAAAAGAAACTGTAGATAAAGATATCAACTCCATCTTACATCTCTTGGATAAAATGGTAAATAACAAATCAACAAACATCAAAACTGGAGAACAACAATGTGAATGCATAAAAAAATCAATTGTTAAAATAAGGAATCAAATGAATAAACATTTAGACCACCTGGAGAAGAAATTATGCCATGAAGTAGACATCATCTGGAATCAGGAAAAGTCAAACGCAACAGATTTAATAACTGAAATCAAACAAAAAAAGAAAATGCTCAAAAAGTTCATAACAATTTGCCAGCAGTCACAACACATAGTTCAAAACTCCAATCATTTCTAGGTGTACATCAGATTGAACAACAAGTACATAAATGTCAAGGTATGTCAAAGATCTGGAAAATGATGACAGGGCAAAAAAATTTGACATCAAAATGAGGCAAAATAATGAAATAAAAAAGATACTAAGCAATTTAGGATCAATAGAATACCTGGGAGAAATAATGGTTGTTAAAATAGAAATAGCCTTGAATAGAGAAACAAGTGTGAGTAGGAAAGCACAAGTACAGTCAAGAGAACAATCCAACATAAACAACATGACAATGAATATTGAAATAAAAATAGATATAAACATGAAGAAGTACAGCAGTGACATGATTTGTCTGATAGATGAAAGAGTTGTAGTTGTGGAATGGTGTGATAAAATTAACCTACTTAATTCTGATGGCAAACTACAGCAACAATTACCTATACCTGATGGAGCCTACTGTATAACACAGATCAATCAGAACACTATAGCCATAACTTATCCTAAGACGGGACACATTCAGATCTTCAATATGGAGAATGAAACGGTTACCAAAGTTATCACATTAGACATACCATGCTATGGTTTATCATTCTCCAATAATTCCCTGGCTGTAGGTTTGCGTGATGATGAAATCCGTATTATAGACTTGGAAGGAAATACACTGAATTCAATACAAGTTCAGAGTAAATCAGCACTGTTTAACCTTGTTTATAGTAATGACAGAGTAATCTATAGTGACGAGGTAGGTAAAGCAGTATACTGTGTGGATGGATCAGGAAAACAGATCTGGCAATATACACAGGATTTAACAGGACCAAGAGGACTTTGTATAGATACTTATGGTAACATTATTGTAGCAGACGGTAGATCTGATAGAATAATAGAAATATCAAAAGATGGACAGAATAGTAAAGTACTGATTTGTGAAGAGGATGAACTGAAGTGTCCTTGGTGTATTTGTTTTAAGCAGAATGAGAATTCAGGTTTTATTTGTAATATCAATGCCACATACTTGGCAAAATTCATTTTATCTTCTGGAAAGTTTTCCATGATTTTTTAATATTTCACATAATGATCAATTTGTTTTACATTAATGATTAGGAGTTAACACTCAACAAGTTGACTTGAAAGCAATAACTCAATGGAAATCATATCCTATATACAATTGAAATTTAGTGCAAAATTGATTTTGAAAATGACAACAAAATTGAATGAAAAATTGAAAGTATCATAAGGAAATTTCTAACAAAGTGATTAATACATTATAAAGATTTTCATTATGAATGTATAACATTTTTTGTTAAACAAAGATTATTCTAGGCATAAAGGTGGAAAGAAATATCATAGTTTGTTGTAGTACAAAAAAAATGTAGAATGAAAGTCAAATTTCAAATTTCCAATTTTCGATTTACCAAAAATCACAGCACAATATAAGAACAAACTATCAAATCTTAAGCATGTTTGCTGCTCCCATTTCCGAACCATTACATTACATTTCAATTCTAATAAAGATTTAAAACTAAAACCAGGGAAAATTCCCGATGCTTTACAATGTATGATAAAATGTTATGAAGTAGAAAAAGTATATATTTTATTAGGATAAAAACAAAAATAAATAGAAATGTTAAAAGTAAGTTTCTGTGCATGTGTCAAACATATTTCGGATTAAGTCTAGCATCTATCCATGTGCACCACTGGAGTTAAAATGGGATTTAGTCTAACATCCACCAATGCGCACAACCGGGAGTTATTTTCAACATTTTCACAATCGTTTTTTTTTTTTATTATTGAATCAAACTTTTTTTTCTCAATAAATACTGTTTTATTAGTCGATAATTGTAAAAAA
Source organism: Mytilus californianus (assembly GCF_021869535.1). Lineage (NCBI taxonomy): Eukaryota > Metazoa > Mollusca > Bivalvia > Mytilida > Mytilidae > Mytilus > Mytilus californianus. Next base: position 141,620,081 of record NW_026262581.1, on the reverse strand, counting down.
ATATTTTTTCAACGTAAAAGGTAAGATATATTGATTGGAATGATGTAAACAATGAACACTTTCTGTTACTTTACATCGGTCCCTTTATTGATTATTAAATACGTAACTATCAACATTATCGTTTAATTTTTAGCACAATTGCTTAGATTACACTAGTTTTCATATCACTTATCAACAATCTTTCTCATCTTAAGCTACTGTATGTGGACAAGTTAAAATTATTATTATTATTTTTAGTTTGTATTTTTAACTGATTTACTTTTTCGCTGCATGTTAAAAATCTGACATCGATAACTGTAAGTTACTTAGTTTACACATGTATTTTTCATTAAATGGTGAATATTTATTGGAGGTACTTATCTGACTAAGATCAATAATGTTTGGAAGGGATTAACGATAGATAAACTGGAATGCTGTTCTGCTTGAGTGGATTATCTTACTAAAGGCTGACACTTTAAATTTTAATAGGACATAACACAGTATGATTTCGTTAAACAGGGGTGTGGCTTACTAGTTTGACGTAGCTTTACCATATCTTAAAACAACTTAAATGACCGCAAGGGAATCTATTTGACTGGTATTAAAATGATTTGAAATGGATTAAAATAAATTGAAAAACAATTTTAATTTTTGTCAATCAAATTAAAATAATCAGTAATCTTTTTCAAATAGGGTTACTGTGGAATTATTAATATTCGTTGGTTAAGGAATGTATGCAGACTTTAACAAAACCACGAAATCTAATATCCACGAAAATGCAAGTTTTTCTCAATCCACGAAAATTGGTACCCACGAAAATTCAGATACTGTAAAAGCTTTTTTGGATAGAGCTGGTGCGATTTTTTTCAATTAGCGTTTTTCGTCAAAAAGAAATTCAAAATTCGAATTCAAATTCAAATTCTTTATTTCCTAATCACAGGACCCTTTCTGGCATTACAAAATTTAACACGATCATTCACACTTTTATACATGTCTTTCTTGCTCCACTCACTTTGATTAAGTTAATTGGATACAGTACATTGCAGAAATGCACTACGAATTAACTGTGTTCTCGGGCCAGATATTCGATAAAATAATAGTGATATTACTTTAGATCTCAGGAAGACAAGTTCACACTTTGAACTGTAAGACAAATTTATGCTCTGAACAGAACCTTGCTAAGTATTCATGGAAACAATAACTATAATGAGGTCAATTCATGACAAAAATTAATTGATTGTTGCTAATGTGCTCCGGAAGGGTAAGCAGATCCTGCTCCATGTGGCACCCTTGTGTTGCTGGTGTTAGTACAAACCCGGTAACAAGTCTAATTCAGTAGGTCACATTCGTAAACTAGAGGCTCTAAAGAGCCTGTTAATATGTGCATATTAAACAAAGGACACAGATGGATTCATGACAAAATTGTGTTTTGGTGATGGTGATGTGTTTGTAATTACTTTACTAAACATTCTTGCTGCTTACAATTATCTCTATCTATAATGAACTTGGCCCAGTAGTTACAGTGGAAAATATTTTGTAAAAATTTACAAAAATTTACAAAATTTATGAAAATTGTAAAAAATTGACTATAAAGGGATATATATAATAGTTATATATAATAATATTATATATATATATTGACTAATAACTCCTTGAGAGGTCAATTGACAATTTTGGTCATGTTGACTTATTTGTAGATCTTACTTTGCTGTACATTATTGCTGTTTACAGTTTATCTCTATCTATAATAATATTCAAGATAATAACCAAAAACGGCAAAATTTCCTTAAAATTACCAATTCAGGGGCAGCAACCCAACAAGGGGTTGTCAGATTCATCTGAAAATTTCAGGGCAGATAGATCTTGACCTGAAAAACAATTTTACTCCATGTCAGATTTGCTCTAAATGCTTTGGTTTCAGAGATATAAGCCAAAATCTACATTTTACCCCTATGTTCTATTTTTAGCCATGGCGGCCATCTTTGTTGGTTGGCCAGGTCACCGGACACATTTTTGAAACTAGATACCCCAATGATGAATTTGGCCCAGCAGTTTCAGAGGAGAAGATTTTTGTAAAAGTTAACGACGACGGACGACGACGGACGACGACGACGGACGACGGACGCCAAGTGATGAGAAAAGCTCACTTGGCCCTTTGGGCCAGGTGAGCTAAAAAAGGGAAGGGGATTGTAGTTACGACATAAGAAACATATTCGCTATCATCTGTGAAACGGATATTCCATAACGCTCAACCAACTCGTGATGGCGTCCGTAAATTTTACGAAGGGATGATTTCAACTTCACCATTTGGAACTCTTGGTTTTATAGCTTCCTTGTGAGCAGCAACCCTGTATCAAGAAAATCATAATAGGAAATACAAACCCGGGAATATTTTATCATTTGGGAGATATATACTGCGTATGCAGGCGCTGCTGGAATGTTGCTACATAGAAATTGAAAGTCCACAATTGGGAAGCTGAAATCATCTCTTTTGTCGTAAAGTTTTGTTTTCAACCGACCATCATTGTCAATTTCTAGATGTTAGTCAAGATATGAGGCAGACTTAACTGTATCTGTTGTATCCTGTATCTCAAGTTCGATGGGATAGATGCGTTGAACATAGTCACCAAATTTTGAATTATTTAGTGAGAGAACATAATCTATATATTAAGGTGCTGCTCAATAGCTATTTGTCACATATTTTTAGAATTATGCCTTCAATATATTATGACCCACCAAACAAGAATGCTACTTTAATGTTAAAACAAATAAAATTTGCTGAGGGGTTTCAACTTTTTGAAAAAGGGTGTATGGATTTTACCTCAAATATAAGAAAAATATAACACAAAACAGTAAATTATTTTTTCAGGAAAATTGTGGAATAAAATTAAAAACAACAGTTTACAACTGAAGATCAGCAAAAACTGTAATGTGATCTTGCAAGCATCTGTTGAGAAACAGTGACACCAGAATTTATCCAGAAATGGTCAAGCAAGCCTCCTAATCGATGGGTCGCTGTATTGATCACCTGTTTGAATTGAATATGGTTCATGAATACTTGCAATCCTCTATAGGCAGCTGATTGTTCAAGCATGTTTAAAATAATTTCACCTACTATTACAGTAGGTATATCTCTCTTAATGCTTGAAAGGATTTTTGTAAGTCATCTCATAAACTTCTCAAATGTACAAGATGGAAGCCTGTAAACACCAATGTTGTTCATTTTAGCACTATCTATTTTGTATTGAAGAACAATTGCATCACATACATCTGAAGATACTTGCATCTGTACAGGAACCATTGGTGTCTTCAAAAGCACTGACACCCACACAACTGTTTTCTGTTTTCTGTTTTCTGTTTTCTGTCCTGACACTATGATATTGGTATTCAAATTGTGAAACATTTATATATGTTTTGTTCCTTTTCCAAGTTTCCAAGATCATTATGTCCGCACTACCCAGATGAGAATCTGAATTAATGTGGTTCTCTTTGTTTTGAACTGATCTTATATTGAACAGGAGAACACGAGTTAGATCCTTCTCTAGCTGATCATAAAAAGTTTGAAGTTTTATTTCTGTACGTAAACGTCTCATTTTCTCTTTGGTGGATGCTGAAGCTTTGATTGCCTCAGGTTTAAAATCAATTAAATGAAGTCCAGAAAGTGAGGTCACTCGACTGCAAGCAACATAAATCATTTCAAGTTATCGTATATTTGAACATGACATGACAACATTCTTCAAAGATGTACCTTGTATTTTATGAATTGTACAAGCAACACAAAGCACAAGTGGCAGTTGTACTCTCCTTCCAACATGTTCTTGAACTTCAATAGGGTAAATTGGTGTACCTTGTGGATAATTGTGAAGTGAAATTGTTGAGGCTTGTTGTGTCAAAAATCCACAGGACGGATCATCAAATCTAACTATCACACATTTTGGCACAGATGGAGGCTTAACATTCTGGCTATATATTAAATCTAACAGTAAATATGTTGCTCCATTTGCAAGCTGAAAAAAAGCAATTCAAAAATTAACTCAAGTAAGACTTTTGCAGGTTTGCCAATACTATGCTCTTTGCTGAAAATTTCATCATCTATGAAAAGAAAAATCTTCAGTAGAAATGCTCTTGTTTCTATATTTGATGATAATCTGTAAGACAAAATTATGAAATAAAAAGTATTAATAAAATGTAAAAATCATGACCTTTTAGCCAGACCATTGTAGTAAATATTTTTTTTCTCTTATATAATTGACATTAGTAATATCAATAATAGTTTTTATATATATAACAAGCCCAAAATATGTGGAATATATATAGCTACACACGCATTAAAAGACTGTTACCAGTGCAACCTCTAGGAGGATCAACATTATACAAACGTAGCCTATGTAATGAATAATGCAGACAGGTCATGCATAATCAGACTTTAATCCACTACCATAATTGCAAAAAAGTAACAACTTGATAAATACTAATAGTAACTGAAGCTAAAAATGTGTAAAATGTGAATATAAATATAGCATGTAAGCTGTGAACATATCCTTTTATCAGTACAATACAAGAGATTGGAAAAAATAAGTCTGCTTTGCACCATAAAGACATACAGAGTAAGGCGGTGATAAAAGGTGATTTAAAAAAGTAAGAAAGCATAGAAAATGCAAGCACGCAATGCAAAGAACCGTCAAGATAATAAGACAGGTATTTTTAGAAAACAGCACGACAGAAATATCATATTGAAATAAGTGCATGTATACTAGTATGAGAAAGTTGAAATATGGTACTTACTGTAATTTCATCGACATCCAATTTGATTATTGTATGATACTCCACATCCATTTTTGGGGGTATTATGACACATCTCCACACACTCTGGTGTTAGTTAATATACATGTCAAGTATAAAGTATGAAAATATAACGGTTCTAAAGATATAGATCGGACACGATCTTAACCAGAGGACATCGGGTTGTCTACTGAAACCAAATATTTGGACCTTTGACCTAGGAAGTTGTACATACATTATGAAACACCCTCTGGTGTTGGTTAATATACATTTCAAGTTTAAAATCATAATGGTTCTCAATATATAGAGCGGACACAGTTTGTTGGGGAAAGACGGACCGACAGACAGACGGACGGACCTTTGACCTAGGAAGTTGTACATACATTATCACACACCCTCTTGTGTTGTTTAATATGCATGTCACGCATGAACTTCGAAATCATAACGGTTCTCAAGATATAGAGCGGACATGATCTGTACCATAGGACATGAGGTTGTCAACTGAAACCAATGTTTTTGACCTTGACCTTTGACCTAGGAAGTTGTACATACATTATGACACCCTTCTGGTGTTGGAAAGTATACATGTCAAGTATAAACTTTGAAATCATAACGGTCCTCAGGATATAGGGAGGACACTATCTTTACCATATGACATTTGGTTGTCAACTGAAACCAAAGTTTTTGACCTTGAACTTTGACCTAGGAAGTTGTACAAACATTATGACACACCCTCTGGTGTTGGTTAATATACATGTCAAGTATAAAGTATGAAATTATGACGGTTCTCTAGATATAGAGTGGACACAGTTTGTAACGGACGGACGGACGGACAGACTAATCACTATAGGGCGACCCGCCACTAGGCATAGCCCTAATCAATGGACGTTTGTCAGGTTTACCCCATTATTTTATCTTAAAATGTCCTGTGCCAAGCCAGAAATAGATCAGTTGTTATTAAATAATCCGTGTCTATGTATGTTGTTTTTGTAGCAGTTCAGTGTTCTGTTGTTCCGTTGTTTTCCTCTTATAGTTGATGTGCTGCCCTCGGTTTTGGTTTGTGACCCGGATTTGTTTTCGCTTAATCGATTTATGACTACTGAACAGCGGAATTTGATGCGACTGTCATACAAGTGAGAGGCTTAGCTAGCTTTAAAACCAGGTTTAATCCACCTTTTTCTACATAATAAAATACTTGTACCAAGTCAGTAATATGACAGTTGTCCATTCATTGGGTGTGTTTGAGCTTTTGATTTTGCCATTTGATAAGGGACTTTTCTTTTTGAATTTTCCTCGGAATTCAGTATTTTTGTGATTTTACTTTTTATTCTACTGTTGCCTTTATTTATACTAAATTCAGATGTACTGTAGGTACATCACTAGACACTAGTTTTCTAGTGAAATCAGGAGTTAGACAAGGTTGCGTAATGTCTTTTGAGTAATATAATCAATCATAATCAGTAACAACACAGACATCAAATGGACTGTCTTGACCTATATAGATGATCTGTACTATACAGGCGAGTTTGGCCTTAGTTACATCTACAGACTCACTTGCAAGCCAGAACCACCAAATTACAAAAGAACGCAAGTATGATTGGACTAAACATCAGCATCAAGAAATCAGAGGTTATGTCTCCTAACATCTTAGATCCTCCTGGTATAGATTTAAATGGGACATATCTGGAAATCTCTTCATCGTTCACTTACCTGAGCAGTAACATCTGAAGGAGGAGCAGACATTGACATTCAAGCCATGATAGAATAAAATGCTTCGCTGGGGCGCAGCTTGATACGACCGCAGAGGTCGAACCCTGAACAGTTGGGGCAAGTATGGACACAAAATTCAAGCTTGATACAGCTATGACTTTGGATTGTCATTAAATATTTGACACAGCATAGGTTTCTGACACAGGATGAATGTGGTGTAAGAACTGGAAAAAATTTAATTTACCTATTATGGTGGAATATCCATAAACTAAATTGTTTGTTAATTTCAATATATCAAAGAATATGTAGAATTCAATGTTTGATGTAATGTAATAAAGTTGAAATTTGGACCGTTTTTGTTCAATGTGGACCAATTTGGTAACATGTATAAATAATCAAAAATCTAAATACATGGGAGCCCATTTAAATACATCATAAAGGTATTAAAATAGAAAGTGACATCATAGTCATGGCTAAAAATAAACAAAAATCCTTAATCAGCAACATTTAAAGTAATATCTAAAAATAAAATTCCTTTGTAACCATAAAAGCCCATTTAAATACATCATAAAGATATTAAAATAGAAAATGACATCATAGTCATGGCTAAACATAGCAAAAAACCCTTAATCAGCATCATTTAACAGTAATATCTAAAAATGGAAATTACATCATAAAGGTATTAAAATAGAAAATGACATCATAGTCATGGCTAAAAATAAACAAAATCCTTAATCAGCATCAGCAACATTTTATAGTAATATCTAAAAATAAAATTCCTTTGTAACCATAAAAGCCCATTTAAATACATCATAACAGATATTAAAATAGAAAATGACATCATAGTCATGGCTAAACATAGCAAAAACCTTAATCAGCATCATTTAACAGTAATATCTAAAAATAAAAATTTCTTTGCAACCATAAAGGTAAAATAGAAAATGACATCATAATCATAGCTTAAAATAAACAAAAAATTTTTTTATTGGCAAATTTTAAATGGAGTTTATTATACTAAAACAATAAATTTGCAACCATAAACATGATAAAACCCCATTTAAACACATCATAAAAGTATTAAATAATTCAACTACATCATAAGGCTATAAAAATAGAAAATGACTTCATAGTCAAGGCTAAAGGTAAACAAAAAACCTTCATCAGCAAAATTTTATATTGGCAAATTTCCAATGAAGTTTATTACACTAAAATTGTTGGCAAATTTCCAATGCATTTATTAACAATAAAGTTATTGGCAGATTTCCAATTTACATAATTTAAAAGCAGTGTAGATGAGATATTTAAATGAGTTTGAATTACCAACCTTACACTGCTTTTAAATAATGTTCTTTACTCAATTATTTGTCTATTAAAATGGAAACCCTTGTTTTTTAACCTTTTTTCCCCTTATTCCTTAAACATTAGAGTCATAACCCCCCCCCCCCCCCCCCCCCCCCCCCCCCCCCCCAAAGCCAATTATTACTTTCCAATGTAACCTAAATTTCCAATATACATAATTTTAAATTTCAATTCCTCATGATATATAACCGTATCATTATTATTTTCTTTCATATATAAATCTGAAACAACCATCTTTAAATGGAAAATTTTAAAGAAAAAAAAAGGAAAAACAAAAATCCTACCCCCCACACATTTTTTCAACCCCCTTTTGATTCATCATCCCCCACCTCAACCACAATGTGGTATGGTACATTGCAATACAATTTCACAGAGATCCATACACTTGAACACAAGTTTTTGTTGCAAACTAAAAAAATCCTTATTTTCGAATAATATTTGGCCCCTTATTCATAAATGTTTGAGCAATTAGCCCCAAAACTCAATTCCTACTTTCTCTTCGTGATAAAAAATAACTAACTTAAAATGTAAATTTTAAACAAAAAAAAAAGGAAAACAAAAAAATTACCCCTTTTTTGACCCCCGCCCCCCTTATGATTCATCACCCCCACCCCCCCTTTCCCCCCAAACCAAGCTCAATAACAGCCTTGCCTTTGTGGTATGGTACCTTGTAATACAATTTTAGAGAGATCCATACACTTGAACACAAGTTATTGTCTAGAAACTAAAAAATGCTTATTTTAAACCCCTTTTTAGGCCCCTTATTACTAAACGTTTTGGGCAATTACCACAAAACTCAATTCCAGCTTTCCCTTTGTGAAATGGAACCTTGTAGTAAAATTTCAGAAAGATCCATACACTAACACACAAGTTATTGTCATGAAACTAGAAAAATGCTTGTTTTTTGCCCCCTTTTGGCCCCTTATTCCTAAAATTTTGAGGCAATTAACCCCAAAATCAATCCCAGCATTGACCCTTTGTGATATGGAATCTTGTGGTACAATGTCAAAGAGATCCATATGCTAACACACAAGTTATGTCTGGAAGTTACAAAAATGCTTATTTTCGGCCCCTTTTTGGCCCCTAATTCCTTAACTGTTGGTACCATAACCCCCAAAATCAATCCCCACCTTCCTATTGTGGTATTGAACCTTATGGTAAAATTTCATAGAGATCCATTCACTTTAACTAAAGTTAGAGTGCGAAAACCATTGTGTATTCGGACGACGCCGCCGGACGACGACGACGACGACGACGACGACGACGCCAACGTCATACCAATATACGACCTCAAAATTTTTTTGCGGTCGTATAAAAATCTAAACACATGTTTAGATTCAGCATATCAAAGAACCCCAAGAATTCAATTTTTGTTAAAATCAAACTAAGTTTAATTTTGGACCCTTTGGACCTCAATGAAGACCAATTTAAAAAACGGGACCCAAATTAAAAATCTAAAAACACGGTTAGATTCAGCATATCAAAGAACCCCATATATTCAATTTTTGTTAAAATCAAACAAAGTTTAATTTTGGACCCCAACTTGGACAAACTTGAAAACTGGGCCCATAATCAAAAATCTAAACACATGTTTAGATTCAGCATATCAAAGAACCCCAAGAATTCAATTTTTGCTAAAATCAAACTAAGTTTAATTTTGGACCCTTTGGACCTTAATGTAGACCAATTTAAAAAACGGGACTTAAAATTAAAAATCTAAATACACGGTTAGATTTGGAATATCAAAGAACCCCAATAATTCAATTTTTGATGAAATCAAACAAAGTTTAATTTTGGACCCTTTTGACCTCAATATGAACTAATTTGATAGCGGGGCCCACAAATAAAAAATCTAAATTCATGGTTAGATTCAGCATATCAAAGAACCCCATATATTCAATTTTTGTTGAAATCAAAAAAAGTTTAATTTTGGACCCCAACTTGGACCAACTTGAAAACTGGGCCCATAATCAAAAATCTAAACACATGTTTAGATTCAGCATATCAAAGAACCCCAAGAATTCAATTTTTGTTAAAATCAAACTAAGTTTAATTTTGGACCCTTTGGACCTCAATGAAGACCAATTTAAAAAACGGGACCCAAATTAAAAATCTAAAAACACGGTTAGATTTGGCATATCAAAGAACCCCAATAATTCAATTTTCGATGAAATCAAACAAAGTTTAATTTTGGACCCTTTTGACCTCAATATGAACCAATTTGATAGCGGGGCCTACAAATAAAAAATCTAAATACATGGTTAGATTCAGCATATCAAAGAACCTCATATATTCAATTTTTGTTGAAATCAAACAAAGTTTAATTTTGGACCCCAATTTGGACCAACTTGAAAACTGGGCCCATAATCAAAAATCTAAATACATGTTTAGATTCAGCATATCAAAGAACCCCATATATTCAATTTTTGTTGAAATCAAACAAAGTTTAAATACTGGACCCTATCTTAGACCAACTTGAAAACTGGGCCCATAATCAAAAATCTAAACACATGTTTAGATTCAGCAAATCAAAGAACCCCAAGAATTCAATTTTTGTCAAAATCAAACTAAGTTTAATTTTGGACCCTTTGGACCTCAATGTAGACCAATTAAAAAACAGGACCCAAAATTAAAAATCTAAATACACGGTTAGATTTGGAATATCAAAGAACCCCAATAATTCAATTTTAGATGAAATCAAACAAAGTTTAATTTTGGACCCTTTTGACCTCAATATGAACCAATTAGATAACGGTGTCCACAAATAAAAAATCTAAATACATGGTTAGATTCAGCATATCAAAGAACCCCATATATTCAATTTTTGTTGAAATCAAACAAAGTTTAATTTTGGACCCCAATTTGGACCAACTTGAAAACTGGGCCAAAAATCAAAAATCTAAATACATGTTTAGATTCAGCATATCAAAGAACCTCATATATTCAATTTTTGCTAAAATCAAACAAAGTTTAATTTTGGACCCTTTGGACATTAATGTAGACCAATTTGAAAACTGGACCCAAAATTAAAAATCTAAATACACTGTTAGATTCGGCATAACAAATAAATAAATGTGATCAAAGATTTTACAAATCTAATGCGCCATGCTGTGCAATTAAAGATTACTTCTTGAAATTTTTCAATATTTGAAATTTGAAAAAAAAATAATATTTGAAGAATAATTCTTTTTAATTTCTGAAATCTGAAATGAGAAAAAATTGGCCCCCCACAATTTCTTTTTATCCCCCCCCCCCCCTTTTTCCCCCCAAAAAAATCTTTCCCTCAAGATATGGTCATAATCTCAATTCAAATTTCCAATGGAGTTGGCAACCATAATTACCCATTTAAATTTACCATAGTGCTAACTTAATCTATTTTATAATAGAATTAATAAAAATATAGTGTCAAATCTTTCATATGGATTTTTTTGTTAAAAAAAAAAGATGAAAACATTTGCAGATATTTTTACTGGTCTTCCTTTATAAATATGCATTTCCTTAAACATAATTTAAAAGCAGTGTAAGGGAAGTAACCAAAACATTGTATTTGGATTACCTCCCTTACACTGTTTTAGATTATCTTTATTGTTCATTAACCATTACTTTATACATAATTTAAAAGCAGTGTAAGGGAGATAATTTCAATGATGTATTTGATTTATCTCCCTTACACTGCTTTAAATTATGTTTTGTACTAAAGTATTTGTCCATTAACCAGGACAACCTTGTTTTCCCCCCTTTTTTGCCCCTAATTCCTAAACGGTTTGAGCCATAACCCCCCAAAGCAAATCCTAACCATCCCTTTGTGGTATGGAAACTTGTAGTATAATTTCAGAGAGATCCATACACCGTTCCACAGTTATTGTCTGGAAACTAGAAAATGCTCATTTTTGGCCCCTTTTTGGCCCCTAATTCCTTAACTGTTGGTACCATAACCCCCAAAATCAATCCCAACCTTCCTTTTGTGGTATTTAACCTTATGGTCAAATTTCAAAAAGATCCAATCACTAAAACTAAAGTTAGAGTGCGAAAACCAATATGTATTCGGACGACGACGCCGGACGACGACGACGACGCCGGACGACGCCGCCGACGACGACGACGACGACGACGACGCCAACGTCATACCAATATACGACCACAAAATTTTTTTGCGGTCGTATAAAAAGCAAGAACAGCAGTTTTAAAGCTACGTCACATCTGTAAGTCTAACAACATCAGTAAGAACACCAAACTGACTATGATAGCTGTGTAGAAGCAGTGCTGCTATATGGGTCAGAATGCTGGAGAATGACCAAAAAGGACATCAATAAGCTTCCCAGTTCTCACACTGGTTGCCTCAGAAAAATCTTTAGGAGTTTTTTTTATCGTCTACACTACTAATTTTAAATGTTTATCCAGACATAAAATATTTCTGATCAAACTATATATATATAGCTATTAACTCATAACAGATTAGGGCCAAATAAGTCATAAACATATGGATAATCTCTCTTTTGACAACACCTAAATAAGGCTACCTTAATAATTACATTTTCTGAAAGTCATTCTTATGAGTTTAATAATCAAAGCATCGTCGATGTTGTGATCCAGCCATATTCATAGCTAGTCTGATATTCTTTAATGACCATACTTTTTTCAATATTTTTTTTCTCTTTTCGTTTCCATAATCTTACTGTAAAATATCTATGTTATTGCAAATATTTATATGGATATTTAGACACTGTCAGATTTGTTTTATAAATATTTGCAATTTAATGATTTTGACCAGAATGGAAAGGGAAATCGTCAAACAAGTAATATATTTTTTTATATGCCATTAATAATAATTGGTTTAATAATTTCCAGAAAGTTGACTTGGAAATTCATTTTCTCAACAACAGAAATTGAAAAAAATAATAACTATTTTTTTATCTAAATTGGTGTTCATTCTTTATTAAGAAAAATACATTTCCTGTATTCAAATTTAAATGTACAAATACCAAATGCTGAGATATTACAATTACTGTTAAATAGTAATAAATGGGATATAAATGGAGAACAAACAAATAACTTTTATTGCGGGAAATGCTCAGGCTAGAGTGATGCAATTTTGTTTATTGTTTTAACCAAATTTCTGATAATAGTAACTAATTAATTAGAACTTGATTATTGACTTATGTAAGATGATTATGACACTGATTTTACAAGTGAAATAAAATTTGCTTGCTTTTTTAATGCATACTTTTTCATTTATTGTCTTTCTTTGAAAAAGAACACATCTAATTAATCATTCAGCTAGCTATATATATATATATAGCTTACACACAAAATTAACACAATATTTTAATGTAGTGTAGATCAAAATAAATAATACATCTGTAGATTTAATATTGAGGTCAAGAATTTGTGTAATCAGATAGGTGTGTAATAAATTGTGTCTATTTAATTATGCAACAGGTCATGAGATACTAACTGTGGCGAATTAAGCATTGAGTTGATTCCAATTAATACTTACACCTTTTAGTGTAATTGTTTGAAAATTATGACAGTTGATAATCATACTGGTATAGTATCAATAAGGGAAGAATTGGAGTAATAGCATTTCAAAAAAGTGTGGGAATCAACTTACATATACATCTTGACCCCCAAAAAAATCATTCAATAACTTACACAAGCATAAGATACTAATAAAATACTTTCAAAATTCTTATCAATTGGTTAAATTGATGTATATTACTTTATTACATTAATTCATAAATAGTAAATTATTATAAATTTTGACAAAGAGAGGAACTATATGCTAGTATATATCTAAAATAAAGTAGCTGTTCGACCAATCTTTTCTTAATTTAAGGGCAAATAACATGTCAAAAGTTGGCAGCTGATAATTAAAATGGTGTATGAAGTTTCTGCAAGTCATAAAAACACATAATTAGTTTCATGATATGTCTTCAACTTAGTACTCTGCACCATCTCCAAAAGCAGAGTGATCGATAGATCCAGCATGGCTGAATCAAAAATGTGAATTGAAATGGTTTTATACGATTCTTTATTTTGGTGAATTATTAGGACCAATGCAAATTAAATAAGACCCTAAATATACACTTTTACTATAAATTAGGTGTGAAGATGTATTAAAACAGATATAAAACTTTTATTAAAAATCATAAGCTTATTTAACTTTATACATTATTTTCAGATGAGGAACATACCAAAATGGAAAAGTTTGTGACTATCAAAATATCAAATGTAGTCCGAAATTGTGTTTTACTTCAATTATCTACAACGATTACTTCTATTTAAACAATCTCTGTATATTACAATGTGTCCAATACAAATTATAAAATAATGATACAAAATGATCTCAAATTTGAAAATACGAGAACTTACAAATATTCCAGGTGAGCAGATTGTAAAAATGAGAAGTTCACACATATATCAGGTGAGGAGATTGCTTTATCACATCTTTGATCTGTATGACGTCACATCATCGATGCCATACAGTCACTGTTGCAAAGGCTTTATCAAACCCCTAATCCGCTGTATGATGTCATGTCACATAAAAAACATCTTCGTAAAGTCAGGAACATATATATTTAGATATACTGTTCCCAGGTTAGGTATATTGTGGATTCATTTATGTTCGTGGGTACCAATTTTCGAGGATTGAGGAAACCTTACATTTTTGTGGATATTTAATTTTGTGGTTTTGCCAAAGTCTGCATACGAGGCTATATAAATATATAATAAGTTGAAAATTTATATTCTTGGTTCATCTGTTCCAATGAAATCAACAAAAATTAGGATCCAACAAATAAAAATGAATCCACAGTATAATAAAGTGTATATGACATGGCTTTTTCAATATCTCACACCGTATCAACCCTCATTCAATATAATCCCTCAAGCAGAGCTCTTGTGATTATATTGGTGTCTTGGGTTGATACAGATGTGAAATTGAAAAATCCTTATGACATTTTTTTTCTATCATTAGACAGCTCAGGGCTAATTATCTACTACTAACACCAGAATCAATCAGGAAACTTCAACATCACAAGTTTTATCTATAAATAATTATTTTCTATTCTATATCATTATAATTATCTACAATTTGCTCTTTAATCATGTCAAAATTTCAATCTTGATAGCAAAACCTACTTATATTATTATAATTATTGTACAATTATGCAACGATGTGTACACTATATACATCATATCTGAGTTTGTACAAGTATTAGAACTGTGTGTACACTATATACATCACATCACAACTTGTACACGTAATGGCACAATGTGTACACTATATACATCAAGTACAATTTGTACATGTAATGAAATAATGAGTACAGAATATACATAACATCACAATTTGTACAAGTAATGGCACAATGTGTACACTATATACATCACAGTACAACTTGTACAAGTAATTGGACAATGAGCACACTAAACATCACAGTACAATTTATACAAGTAATCTTACATTGTGTACACTCACAGACAATCTCTTCCAATATAAAGGTAAACACAGATATGCCGGTGGTATGGGTAACCATTTTGGAATCTTAAATATATCAATGGGGTACTATTTCACATAGATAATATATCAATTGGTAGATATCTATACGTCAATGGGTCATCTTCAGTTAAGATATCTGCCAAACTGTGTTCTGATCTTCTTGTCTAATAGTTTAAGTGATCCAAAGGTGTTAATGTCTAAATAAGTAAATAAGATGTCATGATATATTGACATAAATATTGACACATTCCCCATTTCCATTTATAATTTTATGATAGCTTGTATATATATATAATTGGGTTGTGATTTTCCTATGAAACCTTAACCAGACGACTGTACCCAATGCAAACGTGTATGTTGATAACCTTCCTCCACCTTTGTGTACACTATAAACATCACAGTACAACGTGAACAAGTAATGGACTAATGTACATTATATCTATCACAGTACAATTTGTACAACTTAAAGTATATAAATATGAATAAAATACAATGTTTTCATTTTAAAAGCCTATCATTAAAGCAGGTATCAAGATCCGAATTCGGTGGTATCAGATGTAATTGGTTTGAACTCATACGCTCCTCTCCCATCCATCTGTAGGTAAAACTGAAATGAAAAAAACAAAAGCAATTAGGACACAGAAATCTTAAATGTCTCTGGTAAAATGTTAAACCAAATGGTTTATTCTGTTTTGAATTTTCCTAGGCGTTCAGTATTTTTGTGATTTCACTTTTTTTATCCACAAAACTGAATATCTGTACATGAGGTTCATTATAGTTTAAAGGAATTCCAGTTTATGTGTATTGAACTTCAGGAAGAAATTTTCAAATTAAATTTTATTGACCAATATCACATTGAATCATAGTTAAATCAATGACTAGAAAACAAATATGTCTTTTTGCTGAAAATTTGCATATGAGTATTCTTTTCATGATGTCACAAATATCAGACATTTTTATCTACCACAAATATTCCATGAAAATAGGTAAATTTCCATTCTATTTCATCTAGTTATCAAACTCACACAAAGATCAGCAGAATTTTGAGTTCATTTGATTAACTGATTTGCATCCCATATTACTTTTTAACACTATGAAGTAATATTGGTTTGGGTTATTTATCACGGTTAAATAGGAATTAGAATAATATTAAAGAAGTGATGGTTACAGTAAAACAATTATCAACAATGTCACAGTTAAAGAGTAATAAACAAACCTCATGATGTCTCCATAATGATTTTCTGTGTGATACTGTAAACAATGTTATTCCAACCTATAAATATAATACACATATAATTATGATAACAGGTATCACACATGTTAACATGTTAAATTTCAATACCAAGTAACATCAGAGTACCATGAATTCATCATTATTCATTGAATAACTATTTTTAGATTAAGTGGGTAATAAATTTAAATGGTTAGCTAATTACAAATTTTCTATCAGCATGATAAGCTTGTATGTCAATTTTGGAATTTTGGAATAAAATGCTTCGCTGGGGCGCAGCTTGATACGACCGCAGAGGTCGAACCCTGAACAGTTGGGGCAAGTATGGACACAACATTCAAGCTTGATACAGCTCTGAATTTGGATTGTTATCAAATATTTGACACAGCATAGGATTCTGACACAGAAAGAATGTGGTCTAAGAACTTGAATTTTTTTAATTTACCTATTATGGTCCAATGTCCAAAATCAAAATACATGGTTAGATTCAGCATATCAAAGAACCCCATATTTTCAATTTTTGTTGAAATCAAACAAAGTTTAATTTTGGACCCCAACTTGGACAAACTTGAAAACTGGGCCCATAATCAAAAATCTAAACACATGTTCAGATTCAGCATATCAAAGAACCCCAATAATTCAATTTTTGCTAAAATCAAACTAAGTTTAATTTTGGACCCTTTGGATCTTAATGTAGACCAATTTAAAAAACGGGACTTAAAATTAAAAATCTAAATACATGGTTAGATTTGGAATATCAAAGAACCCCAATAATTCAATTTTTGATGAAATCAAACAAAGTTTAATTTTGGACCCTTTTGACCTCAATATGAACCAATTTGATAGCGGGGCCCACAAATAAAAAATCTAAGTTCATGGTTAGATTCAGCATATCAAAGAACCCTATATATTCAATATTTGTTGAAATCAAAAAAAGTTTAATTTTGGACCACAACTTGGACCAACTTGAAAACTGGGCCCATAATCAAAAATCTAAACACATGTTTAGATTTAGCATATCAAAGAACCCTAAGAATTCAATTTTTGTTAAAATCAAACTAAGTTTAATTTTGGACCCTTTGGACCTCAATGAAGACCAATTTTTAAAAATGGGACCCAAATTAAAAATCTAAAAACACGGTTAGATTTGGCATATCAAAGAACCCCAATAATTCAATTTTTGATGAAATCAAACAAAGTTTAATTTTAGACCCTTTTGACCTCAATATGAACCAATTTGATAGCGGGGCCCACAAATAAAAAATCTAAATACATGGTTAGATTCAGCATATCAAAGAACCTCATATATTCAATTTTTGTTGAAATCAAACAAAGTTTAATTTTGGACCCCAATTTGGACCAACTTGAAAACTGGGCCCATAATCAAAAATCTAAATACATGTTTAGATTCAGCATATCAAAGAACCCCATATATTCAATTTTTGTTGATCTCAAACAAAGTTTAAATACTGGACCCTATCTTGGACCAACTTGAAAACTGGGCCCATAATCAAAAATCTAAAGACATGTTTAGATTTAGCATATCAAAGAACCCCAAGAATTCAATTTTTGTTAAAATCAAATTAAGTTTAATTTTGGACCCTTTGGACCTCAATGAAGACCAATTTTAAAAAATGGGACCCAAATTAAAAATCTAAAAACACGGTTAGATTTGGCATATCAAAGAACCCCAATAATTCAATTTTTGATGAAATCAAACAAAGTTTAATTTTAGACCCTTTTGACCTCAATATGAACCAATTTGATAGCGGGGCCCACAAATAAAAAATCTAAATACATGGTTAGATTCAGCATATCAAAGAACCTCATATATTCAATTTTTGTTGAAATCAAACAAAGTTTAATTTTGGACCCCAATTTGGACCAACTTGAAAACTGGGCCCATAATCAAAAATCTAAATACATGTTTAGATTCAGCATATCAAAGAACCCCATATATTCAATTTTTGTTGATCTCAAACAAAGTTTAAATACTGGACCCTATCTTGGACCAACTTGAAAACTGGGCCCATAATCAAAAATCTAAACACATGTTTAGATTCAGCATATCAAAGAACCCCAAGAATTCAATTTTTGTTAAAATCAAACTAAGTTTAATTTTGGACCCTTTGGACCTTAATGTAGACCAATTTAAAAAACAGGACCCAAAATTAAAAATCTAAATACACGGTTAGATTTGGAATATCAAAGAACCCCAATAATTCAATTTTAGATGAAATCAAACAAAGTTTAATTTTGGACCCTTTTGACCTCAATATGAACCAATTTGATAACGGGGTCCACAAATAAAAAATCTAAATACATGGTTAGATTCAGCATATCAAAGAACCCCATATATTCAATTTTTGTTGAAATCAAACAAAGTTTAATTTTGGACCCCAATTTGGACCAACTTGAAAACTGGGCCAAAAATCAAAAATCTAAATACATGTTTAGATTCAGCATATCAAAGAACCTCATATATTCAATTTTTGCTAAAATCAAACAAAGTTTAATTTTGGACCCTTTGGACCTTAATGTAGACCAATTTGAAAACTGGACCCAAAATTAAAAATCTAAATACACTGTTAGATTTGGCATAACAAATAAATAAATGTGATCAAAGATTTTACAAATCTAATGCGCCATACTGTGCAATTAAAGATTACTTCTTGAAATTTTTCAATATTTCAAATTTGAAAAAAAAATAATATTTGAAGAATAATTCTTTTTAATTTCTGAAATCTGAAATGAGAAAAAATTGACCCCCCACAATTTCTTTTTACCCCCCCCCCCCCCCCCCCCTTTTTTTCCCCAAAAAAATTCTTTCCCTCAAGATATGGTCATAATCTCAATTCAAATTTCCAATGGAGTTGGCAACCATAATTACCCATTTAAATTTACCATAGTGCTAACTTAATCTATTTTATAATAGAATTAAAAATATAGTGTCAAATCTTTCATATGGATTTTTTTGTAAAAAAAAAAAGATGCAACATTTGCAGATATTTTTACTGGTCTTCCTTTATAAATATGTATCTCTTTAAACATAATTTAAAAGCAGTGTAAGGGAAGTAACCAAAACATTGTATTTGGATTACCTCCCTTACACTGTTTTAAATTATCTTTATTGTTCATTAACCATTACTTTATACATAATTTAAAAGCAGTGTAAGGGAGATAATTTCAATGATGTATTTGATTTATCTCCCTTACACTGCTTTAAATTATGTTTTGTACTAAAGTATTTGTCCATTAACCAGGACAACCTTGTTTTTCCCCCTTTTTTGCCCCTAATTCCTAAACGGTTTGAGCCATAACCCCCCAAAGCAAATCCTAACCATCCCTTTGTGGTATGGAAACTTGTAGTATAATTTCAGAGAGATCCATACACCGTTCCACAGTTATTGTCTGGAAACTAGAAAATGCTTATTTTTGGCCCCTTTTTGGCCCCTAATTCCTTAACTGTTGGTACCATAACCCCCAAAATCAATCCCAACCTTCCTTTTGTGGTATTTAACCTTATGGTCAAATTTCAAAAAGATCCATTCACTTAAACTAAAGTTAGAGTGCGAAAACCAATGTGTCTTCGGACGACGACGACGACGCCAACGTCATACCAATTTACGACCACAAAATTTTTTTGCGGTCGTATAAAAATACGGTTAGATTTGGCATATCAAAGAACCCCAATAATTCAATTTTTGATGAAATCAAACAAAGTTTAATTTTGGACCCTTTTGACCTCAATATGAACCAATTTGATAGCGGGGCCTACAAATAAAAAATCTAAATACATGGTTAGATTCAGCATATCAAAGAACCTCATATATTCAATTTTTGTTGAAATCAAACAAAGTTTAATTTTGGACCCCAATTTGGACCAACTTGAAAACTGGGCCCATAATCAAAAATCTAAATACATGTTTAGATTCAGCATATCAAAGAACCCCATATATTCAATTTTTGTTGAAATCAGACAAAGTTTAAATACTGGACCCTATCTTGGACCAACTTGAAAACTGGGCCCATAATCAAAAATCTAAACACATGTTTAGATTTAGCATATCAAAAAACCCCAAGAATTCAATTTTTGTTAAAATCAAACTAAGTTTAATTTTGGACCCTTTGGACCTTAATGTAGACCAATTTAAAAAACAGGACCCAAAATTAAAAATCTAAATACACGGTTAGATTTGGAATATCAAAGAGCCCCAATAATTCAATTTTAGATGAAATCAAACAAAGTTTAATTTTGGACCCTTTTGACCTCAATATGAACCAATTTGATAGCGGGGCCTACAAATAAAAAATCTAAATACATGGTTAGATTCAGCATATCAAAGAACCTCATATATTCAATTTTTGTTGAAATCAAACAAAGTTTAATTTTGGACCCCAATTTGGACCAACTTGAAAACTGGGCCCATAATCAAAAATCTAAATACATGTTTATATTCAGCATATCAAAGAACCCCATATATTCAATTTTTGTTGAAATCAGACAAAGTTTAAATACTGGACCCTATCTTGGACCAACTTGAAAACTGGGCCCATAATCAAAAATCTAAACACATGTTTAGATTCAGCATATCAAAAAACCCCAAGAATTCAATTTTTGTCAAAATCAAACTAAGTTTAATTTTGGACCCTTTGGACCTTAATGTAGACCAATTTAAAAAACAGGACCCAAAATTAAAAATCTAAATACACGGTTAGATTTGGAATATCAAAGAGCCCCAATAATTCAATTTTAGATGAAATCAAACAAAGTTTAATTTTGGACCCTTTTGACCTCAATATGAACCAATTTGATAACGGGGTCCACAAATAAAAAATCTAAATACATGGTTAGATTCAGCATATCAAAGAACCCCATATATCTAATTTTTGTTGAAATCAAACAAAGTTTAATTTTGGACCCCAATTTGGACCAACTTGAAAACTGGGCCAAAAATCAAAAATCTAAATACATGTTTAGATTCAGCATATCAAAGAACCTCATATATTCAATTTTTGCTAAAATCAAACAAAGTTTAATTTTGGACCCTTTGGACCTTAATGTAGACTATTTTGAAAACTGGACCCAAAATTAAAAATCTAAATACACTGTTAGATTTGGCATAACAAATAAATAAATGTGATCAAAGATTTTACAAATCTAATGCGCCATACTGTGCAATTAAAGATTACTTCTTGAAATTTTTCAATATTTGAAATTTGAAAAAAAAATAATATTTGAAGAATAATTCTTTTTAATTTCTGAAATCTGAAATGAGAAAAAATTGACACCCCACAATTTCTTTTTATCCCCCCCCCCCCCTTTTTTCCCCAAAAAAATTCTTTCCCTCAAGATATGGTCATAATCTCAATTCAAATTTCCAATGGAGTTGGCAACCATGATTACCCATTTAAATTTACCATAGTGCTAACTTAATCTATTTTATAATAGAATTAAAAATATAGTGTCAAATCTTTCATAATGATTTTTTTGAAAAAAAAAAAGATGCAACATTTGCAGATATTTTTACTGGTCTTCCTTTATAAATATGCATTTCTTTAAACATAATTTAAAAGCAGTGTAAGGGAAGTAACCAAAACGTTGTATTTGGATTACCTCCCTTACACTGTTTTAAATTATCTTTATTGTTCATTTACCATTACTTTATACATAATTTAAAAGCAGTGTAAGGGAGATAATTTCAATGATGTATTTGATTTATCTCCCTTACACTGCTTTAAATTATGTTTTGTACTAAAGTATTTGTCCATTAACCAGGACAACCTTGTTTTTCCCCCTTTTTTGTCCCTAATTCCTAAACGGTTTGAGCCATAACCCCCCAAAGCAAATCCTAACCATCCCTTTGTGGTATGGAAACTTGTAGTATAATTTCAGAGAGATCCATACACCGTTCCACAGTTATTGTCTGGAAACTAGAAAATGCTTATTTTTGGCCCCTTTTTGGCCCCTAATTCCTTAACTGTTGGTACCATAACCCCCAAAATCAATCCCAACCTTCCTTTTGTGGTATTTAACCTTATGGTCAAATTTCAAAAAGATCCATTCACTTAAACTAAAGTTAGAGTGCGAAAACTAATGTGTCTTCGGACGATGACGACGACGACGCCAACGTCATACCAATATAATATACGAGCACAAAATTTTTTTGCGGTCGTATAAAAACCACAAGTCCAATTTGTCCTCACTTCATGTTAATTGGTAACTACTTCTTATCTCCCTTTGTACAATGAAGTGCATTATTAATGTAAATGAAACAGTCTTCCTCATGGTTGATGGTTAAAATGTATCTGTTTATGGAGTCTTATAAAAATAGCTTATTCAATTTAAAGGAATTTTGTTAGAAATGAAAAAAAAATCATTTGTAGGAATTTAATGAGAAAACTACAAAAGAATATTAAAGTAATCTGTCATTCTTTTTTCAAATGCTATCTTTAATCAATGATGTTGACAGTTTAATTATTCTTCTACTTATTGGTTTTAATGTCTCTTTAATATCTCTCTCTTAGATCATTGATTGTGTTATTGTCTGTTTAAATCCTTCTGGGATCTTTGACTATGCTGGTGTACTGAAAATTATTAATTTAACTGACTTTATAATACATATTGCTAGTTCAAACTGAAATCTAACAAATGTCAATGTAAATGCATTGCATCAGGTAGAATTGAAGACCTCTATCTCTAAAATAAATTACTAACCTCTCTGCAATACTGATAAATAAAACCTTCTACATCCACACTGACTGCACTAGTACATTCATCTAGGATGGCAAACTGTGGCTTATGGTAAAGTAATCTGGCCATCTACAACAAGCAAAGATACTTTTTCAGCATTGTGAACAAATACAATACACTATGATTTATATTCTATAATTAAAAGTGATAATTTACACAAATTATCAAAACTCCAACTCATGTAAGCCTTCTAAATATGTTCAATAACTTTATAATAAAACTAGATGTGTCGGAATGACATGAATGGCCCTGATTGCAGAACAAGCTCAAAGCCATTGTTAGGTTGAGCAGAACCAAACAAACGTAAACTTGATCTGTAACTCATCATAGTAGACTCACATACTAAAAATCAGCTAAACATGTGAAGGCTTTTAGAAGGAAAGTCTGTATAACTGTTTGTTCTGGAATGTCAGATAAAGGTAAAATAATATGCTGGTGGGATGAATGAATATTTTTATTAGCAAAGTTCTGGGTCATTCTCCATTTAACATTCCTCTACTATTGTCTATGATGCGAAATCAAAAATTTCATTAATACTTATTTGTTAATTATCATTATATAAAAATAAACACAATGAATAATAAATCCCCAACGTCTGTACTTACTGCAACTCTTTGTTTCTCTCCACCACTCAACACATCCATCCAATCCTGTAAATACATCAACTCATTAAAAACCTTATATATGTGGAATAAGTTCGTAAACTCATTAAAAAACTTTAAACGTGGAATGAGTACTCAAACTCATAAAAAACTTTAAATGTGGAACAAGTACTCAAACTTATTAAAAACTTCATACATGTGGAACAAGTACTCAAACTCATTAAAAACTTTAAATGTGGAATGAGTATTCAAACTAGTTAAAAAAAATTCTAAACAATATAGATAAGAAAGCTGTGTTACAGACTACTAGTTGCACAAGAAAGTTTTATTTGAAAAGCAAAACATTTCACAACATTGTGCATTTTTTTAATAAGAAATTCATGATAGAAAATCCCCTCATGCACTTAAAACAATGAAAAGCAAAAGAACAACACTTATCAATAAATCTGTCAAAACTTACTTGAACAGAATCCCAGCCCCCTTCTCTTTCCAGTTAAAACTTACTTGAACAGAATCCCAGCCCCCTTCTCTTTCCAGTCAAAACTTACTTGAACAGAATCCCAGCCCCCTTCTCTTTCCAGTCAAAACTTACTTGAACAGAATCCCAGCCCCCTTCTCTTTCCAGTTAAAACTTACTTGAACAGAATCCCAGCCCCCTTCTCTTTCCAGTCAAAACTTACTTGAACAGAATCCCAGCCCCCTTCTCTTTCCAGTCAAAACTTACTTGAACAGAATCCCAGTCTCCTTCTCTTTCCAGTCAAAACTTACTTGAACAGAATCCCAGCCCCCTTCTCTTTCCAGTCAAAACTTACTTGAACAGAATCCCAGCCCCCTTCTCTTTCCAGTCAAAACTTACTTGAACAGAATCCCAGTCTCCTTCTCTTTCCAGTCAAAACTTACTTGAACAGAATCCCAGCCCCCTTCTCTTTCCAGTCAAAACTTACTTGAACAGAATCCCAGCCCCCTTCTCTTTCCAGTCAAAACTTACTTGAACAGAATCCCAGCCCCCTTCTCTTTCCAGTCAAAACTTACTTGAACAGAATCCCAGTCTCCTTCTCTTTCCAGTCAAAACTTACTTGAACAGAATCCCAGCCCCCTTCTCTTTCCAGTCAAAACTTACTTGAACAGAATCCCAGTCTCCTTCTCTTTCCAGTCAAAACTTACTTGAACAGAATCCCAGCCCCCTTCTCTTTCCAGTCAAAACTTACTTGAACAGAATCCCAGCCCCCTTCTCTTTCCAGTCAAAACTTACTTGAACAGAATCCCAGTCTCCTTCTCTTTCCAGTCAAAACTTACTTGAACAGAATCCCAGCCCCTTCTCTTTCCAGTCAAAACTTACTTGAACAGAATCCCAGCCCCCTTCTCTTTCCAGTCAAAACTTACTTGAACAGAATCCCAGCCCCCTTCTCTTTCCAGTCAAAACTTACTTGAACAGAATCCCAGCCCCCTTCTCTTTCAAGTCAAAACTTACTTGAACAGAATCCCAGCCCCCTTCTCTTTCAAGTCAAAACTTACTTGAACAGAATCCCAGCCCCCTTCTCTTTCCAGTCAAAACTTATTTGAAATTCATGATAGAAAATCCCCTCATGCACTTAAAACAATGAAAAGCAAAAGAACAACACTTATCAATAAATCTGTCAAAACTTACTTGAACAGAATCCCAGCCCCCTTCTCTTTCAAGTCAAAACTTACTTGAACAGAATCCCAGCCCCCTTCTCTTTCCAGGATGTACTCCAGCTGTACCTATAATGTAAAAATTTAAAATTAATTACAAAAACCTTCTACATATAAATAATAATTAATCATTCATCAATCTTTATATTCTGAAAGAAATATAAGACTTTGTACACAAATCCACAATTCCATCTATAACACTTTCCAAGGCATGACTTCCATTAATAATTTAAGAAGCAATTCTCTATCACGGAAATCAATATTGTATCAAAGTAAGAGATATACAGTCAATACCCATTCATTGCTGTTTACTTTTTTTTAAATTGAAATCATCTCTTTTGTCATAAAGTTAAGTTCTCAACAAAATCTTAATGTCATTTTTTTGCTATTTATAAAGATGTAAGTCAAGATATTAAGCTGTCATAAAACTAAACCTGTAGTATCCTATATTTCTTATTCAAAGGAATATTTATAGAGAATTCAACTATAAGAAATATTTAAGGCCTGACCAAACAACAGATTAATTCACAAATGTTTAAGGCCTGACCGAACAACACATTAATTCACAAAAGTTTAAGGCCTTACCAAACAACACAATAATTCACAAAAGTTTAAGGCCTTACTGAACAACACATTAATTTCACAAATGTTTAAGGCAAACAGAACAACACATTAATTCACAATTGTTCACAGGTTTTAAGTTATCAGTGTTGTTTGGTCACATGTTGAATAACAACATCAACAAATCTTGACAACCCCTTTTTTGAATGCAAAATTATCGATTCTATTTAAGTGGGAATTGTCGTATTTCATTGTAACCAATGTAAAAGAATGTCCCCCATCTAAATAACCAGCATTATTCAGAGAGAGCATTTTTTTTTCAATTAAAGAATACCTTTTTAAGAATATCTTCTAACTGAACATCTCTTATTCCTTTCTTTAATTGGTTGTCTCTGCTATCAGGATATATTACTTGATCTCTCAATGTACCCACAGTCATATACGGTCTCTGTAGAAAAAACAAACTGTTCAGGTAAGATATATATATAAGAAAAAAATTTGTAAGGGTTCCGCGGAACCCAGTGTCTCGCCTACTTTTGCTGTTAATCGCAGGCTCAACAAAAATGAGATGAGGAAAACATTTAATAAAAATATTCCTCTCCATACAATTTTTTTATTGTAAAAAACTTCTGTCCAAGTTTGGTTAAAATCCAGGATAGTTTATGAATCTAAAAAATGTTTTAAATAATTTAACTGCAGACTGTATGTAATGTTAACTCGAAGAAAAACTAAGTCCATTTACAAGTAAAATATGGATAAACAAGTACAAAATTTTAATAAAAATTTCCTTCTAGATACCAGCTTTTGATCATAAACAAACTTCAGTCCATGTTTGGTACAAATCCAGGAGAGTTTAAGAAAGTTATTAAAATTTTAAAAACTTTAACCACAGAGTGAATGTAATGTTTCCTGGCAGAGAAACTAAGTCCACTTATAAGTAAAATACGGAAAACAGGATTTTTTTTTTTTAAATTTACTTCTGGATACTATCTTATGATCATAAACAAGCTTCTGTCCAAGTTTGGTACAAATCCAGGATAGTTTGAGAAAGTTATTAAAATTTTAAAAACTTTAACCACAGAGTGAATGTAATGTTTCCTGGCAGAAAAACTAAGTCCATTTATAAGTAAAATACGGAAAAACAGGAATTTTTTTTTTACAAAATTTACTTCTGGATACTATCTTATGATCATAAACAAGCTTTTGTCCAAATTTGGTAGAAATCCAGGATAGTTTAAGAAAGTTATTAAAATTTCAAAAACTTTAACCACAGAGTGAATATTTGTGGACGCCGCCGACGGAATGTAGGATCGCTATGTCTCGCTTTTTAGACAAAAGTCGAAGGCTCGACAAAAACCAACTGAAATTCAACTTCAACATGATGCTATTAATAAATTTACAATGAAAGTCATACATACCAATCATATATTTAACATGTCTGCTATGCAAGAGTTTTTAAGTCAATGAACCATGACAGGTGTTGGACCCATACAATATCCATGGAAATGAGATGTGCCAATACAAAAACAACTTATGGAGACGGGTTTTCTTAACTTAATCTATCATGTGGAGCAGGATCTGCTTACCCTTCCGTAGCACCTGAGATCACCCCCAGTTTTTGGTGGGGTTCGTGTTGCTTAGTCTTTAGTTTTCTGTGTTGTGTCTTGTGTACTATTATTTGTCTGTTTATCTTTTTCTTTTTTAGCCATGGCGTTGTCAGTTTATTTTCGATCTATGAGTTTGACTGTCCCTTTGGTATCTTTTGCCCCTCTTCTATCATTGATACTGTTGCGTTTTTCTTTATTTCTAATTAAAGCATTACATTAGTTTCTGAGTTTTCAGTCACAATGATTGAGCGAGCAAGGATATACAGTATCCATGCAAATGAGATGTTCAAATACTATTACAACTGTATATCATGGACTGACAGTTAGTAGTTCCCCTTTCACTGACCTAAATCACAAACTTACATGAAACAACTAAGCAAAAGTTTTAAAATCAATTAACCATGACTATCTAGGCAGGACCATATAATATCACTGGAAATAAGATGTGCTAATACATTTAGGAGCAATAACTCATAAAATTCGTAAGGGTTTCGCGGAACCCAGTGTCTCGCCTACTTTTTCTGTTAATCGCAGGCTCAACAAAAATGAGGAAGTAAATCAGTAAAAATATTCCTCTTGATACTATCTTTTGATTGTAAGAAGCTTCTGTCCAAGTTTGGTAAAAATCCAGGATAGTTTATGAATCTAATAAATGTTTAAAAACTTTAACTGCAGACTGAATGTAATGTTAACTGGAAGAAAACAAAATTTCCTTCTAGATACTAGCATTTGATCATAAACAAGCTTCTGTCCAAGTTTGGTACAAATCCAAAATAGCATAAGAAAGTTATTAAAATTTTAAAAACTTTAACCACAGAGTGAATGTGTTGTTTCCTGGCAGAAAATCTAAGTCCATTTAAAAGTAAAATATTGAAAAAAATGGATTTATTTTTTTACAAAATTTCCTTCTAGATACTAGCTTTTGATCATAAACAAGCTTCTGTCCAAGTTTGGTACAAATCCAAAATAGTATAAGAAAGTTATTAAAATTTTAAAAACTTTAACCACAGAGTGAATGTGTTGTTTCCTGGCAGAAAATCTAAGTCCATTTAAAAGTAAAATAAGGAAAAAATGGATTTATTTTTTTACAAAATTTACTTCTGGATACTATCTTATGATCATAAACAAGCTTCTGTCCAAGTTTGGTAGAAATCCAAAATAGCATAAGAAAGTTATTAAAATTTTAAAAACTTTAACCACAGAGTGAATGTGTTGTTTCCTGGCAGAAAATCTAAGTCCATTTAAAAGTAAAATATGGAAAAAATGGATTTATTTTTTTACAAAATTTCCTTCTAGATACTAGCTTTTGATCATAAACAAGCTTCTGTCCAAGTTTGGTACAAATCCAAAATAGTATAAGAAAGTTATTAAAATTTTAAAAACTTTAACCACAGAGTGAATGTGTTGTTTCCTGGCAGAAAATCTAAGTCCATTGAAAAGTAAAATAAGGAAAAAATGGATTTATTTTTTTACAAAATTTACTTCTGGATACTATCTTATGATCATAAACAAGCTTCTGTCCAAGTTTGGTAGAAATCCAGGATAGTTTAAGAAAGTTATTAAAATTTCAAAAACTTTAACCACAGAGTGAATATTTGTGGACGCCGCAGACGACAACGCCGACGGAATGTAGGATCGCTATGTCTCGCTTTTTCGACTAAAGTCGAAGGCTCGACAAAATATGATTTTCTGACAATTTTTTTATAAAATGGACATGTTGATTGGCAGGCGAGATTATAGGAAATTCTTTAGTAGAGTTAACTGATGACACAACAGGCTGTGGATAGACGATGGAGGTTAAAGATGGACAACTGACACCAAGTGAATGGTAAAACATAAACAAAGTTGCCAAAGTTTACCTAGTACGAGAACAAAAAAATAAATTGACTTACCTGAGGAACATAAAATAATTTCCCTTTTTCTGGCTTTGTCATTGTGCCACCAAATAATGGCCATAACTACAATAGAAATATTCTGAGAGTGATGATAATAAATTGGTTTTTAATGTCTAGTGGCAAATAAAACATATATGTATATCAATACTAGAAAATGTTATTGATATAAATATAACCCCTGCATTTAACAAGACCAACACACAGAGACAGATAATCAGATTGTTAATATGCTTGTTCACAAGGTATCAGTTTTTACATAAGACATATCATCCTACCAAGACAGGACACATTGTTTTGACTCAGAGCTGACCCTAGTCTAAATAATTATGAAAGCCTTTTCAAATTTGCTGTGATGTTGTCGGCAGTCGTCACATCAAAAAAATTGAAATGGCCTTTCACCACATCATAATTATTTGGACTTTAAGCTGAATCTCGAGTCTTTGCTCTCTCTGTTAAATGTTGTATCTGCCTTGTGTAAATACCAATTTTTTATTTTTGGTTTGACCTAACATGGGATAAAACCCGTCATCACCACCATATGCATTGAAGGCAAAAATCTAAACACAAGACAAGTAAGTTGGTGAGGATGAATAACATGAACCATACCAACTTAAATGAGCTGCATTTCTGCATTAATGATTTTATATTGATGAATTTCATGTAGCTGCAATTGTTAACAAAATAGCAATGATTTGAAGTAGTCCTATTATAAACTTGAAGATCAATTACCCTAGAATAAGAGGATACATGTGACATCAAACTGTGACAATTGTACCACATTAAATGTTTATAAATATTATACAGCAAAATTGACATAGATTTTCTGAAGTAAAAAATTTAAATCCCTGCATTATAAAATGTCTGGTAACATGATTATTGACCTATGTCATATAAACTTGGTCAGGTATGGTATTTTAAAAATATCTATTGATTACCTTGATCAGGATTCAACATGTTCTTATTAACTTCCTAGTGGGCTGATTTTTATGTGAAACATTTTAATTGCCTGCACACAATGGAAGTTATATTCAAATAAGGTGATTTAATATACAGAACAGATTGATTTTTTTAAACAGGTATGGCGATCTTATATTAAGATATTTCACATATACATGGAAAAATACTAAACAATTTCTTAAGAAATTTGTATCATACAAATTGCCCTTTCAACTTCAATAACCTCTAAAGGATGTAACTTGAAAATTACAAATCCATTTCTAATTTTTCTAAAATTCAAATTAAAACTTGTTTCAAAGTTGAGTGTAAACAAAATGAGAAACACGAAATCATCTTGTTTTAAAAGATTTTGGCCAAAAAGTCAAGCAAAGATTTTGAGATAAAATTAAACAATTGTTTGCCTATCTGTGTCCAAATCATGAACAATGTTGTCTTGTTTTTGTATTTTAAATGAGATTACAGTATAGCAATTATTCTACAATTTAGAAACCATTTTTCACCTAAAAAGCAGAAAGATTTGAAGTTGACAATGATCATTTGGTAAACAAAAAGACATCTGAGGGCCCTCTGTAGTGCATTTCCTATAGATTGAACCTGTAAGACCACCTGTCTTATGAAACCTCTTTTTGGTCCCCCTTAAGTGGTCTCTTAAAAAAGTTTCACTGCAAATAGAAAAAACCGATATTGATACTTTTTTATAAAGGAACACAAACCAAGAACAGAAATTTTCCGTTTTTAAAGGGCACAACCTTAGAATGGTTAAAGTGAAGCCACTAAAATTCAAACTTGATCTGTGTTATATGGTAATAAGCATTGTGTATAAGTTTCATAACATTTGGTTGAGGCAAACTAAAGTTAAGAGAACGGAAACCAACTTTTGGGATGTATGTACGTTCTTACATACAGACGAACAAGGGTAAAACTTAATTCCCTTTCCGCTTCTGCAGGGGGCATAAAAATTAATTAAAATATGTTTTTCAATAATGAATATTTTCCTGATAAATGGAATAAGATGTGAACAATTACAGTATATTTTATTGAAAACCATTATATCAAACCATAGTCAAGATAACTATATTACTTGCTGATTTAACTAGAAACTGCATTGACAAGATAAGGGAGCCGATTTGACCAAGTGACAATTTAACAAGGTGCAATTATGACTAGAATTAAAAATTCCCTATACAATCTTATATTTGACAAGATGATCCAGTCCAACCAAACATTGACCTACCCATAAGTTGTACTAACTTATATCATGTGTATGTTTATGGTTAGGGCATCCATTAAACCTTTACCTTGTGGGCCTGCCCATAATTTGTACTAACTTATATCGTGTATATGTTTAGGGTCAGGCATCCAGTAATCCTATACCATGTTGACATACCCATAAGGCTTAATAACTTAAATCTTGTATATGTTTAGGGCCATGGCTTCCATTAAACCTTTACCTTTAGACTTGCCCATAAGTTGTACTAACTTATATCGTGTATATATTTAGGGTCAGTGCATCCAGTAATCCTATATACGTTGTGGACCTATCCATAAGGCTAAATAACTTATATCTTGTATATGTTTAGGGTCATGGCATTATATTAAACCTTTACCATGTAGACCTGCCCATAAGTTGTACTAACTTATATCATGTATATGTTTAGGGTCATGGCATCCATTAAACCTTTACCATGTAGACCTACCCATAAGGCAAAATAACTTATATCTTGTATATGTTTAGGGTCATAGCATCCCGTAATCCTATACCATGTGGACTTACTATGGAATGCCACAGCTGTCTTATGTGGAACTCTGATATTACTTTATGTTGTTTTATTATTACTTGATGATATTTTGTCTTTACTTAATATGGTTTTGACATTACGTAATGATGTTTTGATATAACTCAATATGGAACAGTCATTACTTAATGATATTTCGATATTACATGATATGGTTTCATATTGACTTGATATAGTTTTGTCATTACTCAATATGGTTTTGTCATTACTCGATGTGGTTTCACCATTATTTAATGTGGTTGTGTCATTAGTCAATGTGGTTTTAACATTACTTGATGTGAATGTGACTTAACGTTATGTAGTTGTTTCATTACATGATGTGGTTTTGTTATTTCGTAATGATGATTTGCCTATTCTTTATATGATTTTAACATTACGCAATGATGTTTCAAAATTTGACGATTTTACACTACATGATGTGTTTGTTCCATTATTTGATGTGTTCCTGTCATTCTTTGATGTGGTTATCCCATTACCTGATGAGGTAAAACCACGTGACCAATTCGGAAAAAAATATGTTCTTTTTTAAACAGATTTCAATATATCGTTTGTTTAATGTGCTTTGGATGGGTATCGCTATCCATTGAGTTAAAGTTCAAATTAAAGTTCGAGTGGTTGTTCAGAGTTATTTGGTATGAAAAAGGGGAACGGCGGACAATGATAAGAAAAAAAGTATTAAAAAGTTTACAGTATTTCGGACATAATTGGGATATCCCCAAACCACTTGGTCCTGTTATTTTTATCCTAAGTTCTCAATCGGAAGCAGTATTTTTGTAATAAATTTGTAAAATATTCCACGGAACCATGTGTCTCACCTGATATTGCTACTGTAAGTGTAAAAGCGTCATGTTGATCGTCTGTACATTTATCTATACATTTATCGGTAAAAACAAAATTAAAAAAAAAATGTTTTTCTGTAGATGCTTTTTCTTGAAATTGAGGAATAACTCCTATACAAGTTTTAAAACACTTCATGGAGGTTTACAAATTTATCATGTCAAAACAGTTTAATTCGGTTTTATTTAACAAAAAAACAAAACTGTATGGTTTTCAACAATGAGCAAAACCCATACCCTATAGTAAGCTGTAAAAGGTCCCGAAATGAAAAATATAAAAAACTAGAAACCTAACGATCTATAGATAGATACATAGATACTTTATTCTCTAAAAAACTAAATACAAGTTTACAGAGAAACATACAATATAAATACAGGTACAATAGTCGAGGTAAACAAATACAGTATGATATTCTAAAAGTACAAAATTATGATGGCATACATGTTTAGTAACATGTATAATGAAAGGTTAAACTCAATAGAAATAAAAAAAAAATGGAGATGTAGACGGCGACGCCACTATCGACGACGAAATATAGGTTTGTTGTGTCAATACCATAAAATAAGATTTTTCCGAATTTTTTTTAGCGTAAATGATCATTTGAACTTATACGAATATCAATATTTTATTTGTAATCAATTGAATTCCCTGATCTACCTCGCACTAATTGAAAAATAAACTTTTTGGAATATCTGTTTCACATGTGACGACGGACATGTTCCAGTGGTCGTAACCATAATACCGTCATCTTTTCCTTGAATGTAAACTACCAAATAAAACCAAATCACTGGGTTTGTACTTTCTCGAATAACACGACGGGTGCCTTTCTGGAGCATCCGAGATCACCCCGATGGATTTATATTACCAAGTCATACCGATCTATTGAATCAGCCAAATGAAACTGTTTTGTATGCCACCGCAACTGGAAGTTGGGGGGCATATTGTTTTACCCCTGTTCGTCTGTCCGTCCCATTATGGGTATATAGTTATTCCGCATAACTCCTCCTACAGTTTGAATCCTAGGAAGTTTTCTCTTTACTGTCTGTTTGTACATATATTGAAGGTGTGCATGTGGTCAGGGTTTAATGTTTATTAATATTTGCTCTTTTGGGAGATAGTTGAACTTTGTAATTTTTTGGGAAATTTACTTGCATAAGAAGAGCGTTTCCAGATAACTCCTCCTACAGTTTGAATGCTAGGAAGTTTTCACTCAGCTGGCTGTTTGTACATATATTGAAGGTGTGCATGTGGTCAGGGTTTTTATTTTTATTATCTTTTGCTCTTTTGGGAGATAATTGAACTTTTTTTTGTCATTTTTGGGGTATAAGCAGTTAAATGAGTTGAGTGCGGGGGCATCACTTTGTCTAGTTTACATTTTTTTCTCGTATTGTACTGTTACACAAATGTAACAGTCCGATGTAAGGTTAGGATTTAGCGCTCACATACATGTTAAACTCCGCCACGTGCACTTTCTTTATGTACCTGCCCCAAGTCAGGAGCATGAAGTTCAATTGTTGTCGTTGTATAAATGTGTGTCATTTTTTTTTGTAAATTGTTTATTTATAAATAAGACCATTTGTTTTTTCGTTTGAATTTTTTCACATGGTGCATGGTGGCCTTTTGTAGCTGACTATACGGTGTGTTGAAGGCTGTACGGTTGCCTATATATATGTATTTCTTACATCCACTGCATTTAAACTCTGTTGGATAGTTGTCCCATTGTCAATCACACCACATCTAGCTTTATTTCAACTTCTATGTTGCGTTTTGTATACTGTAACATTGTTTATCTTTTGTACGCATACCTGGAGCCCTCTTTTCGGAAACCCTAGCAAAAGTCCTTGTTCCGCGATAGAAAATTTAATTACGAACTCATATAAGAAAGCTCGAATTTCAACTCATAATCTTAATTAATCTAAATGAGACTTAAATTCGAATCTTACTCAAACTCTACCTCAAAAAGTGACTCAAATTTAATGTTGTAACTAAAACTTTACCTTTAAATGTGACTCAAACTCGAAGTCCAACTCGAAACTCAATGCTAACTAAAACTTTAATTCTAATAATGACTTGAATTCGAAATTGAAGACTAACTCAAAGTTTAACTCAAACAGTAACCCAACCTCTAATTCGATGGATGGCCACACTCATCCAAGGCACATACAACATGGAAATCTATCTAAAAATAGAACAGGTTTTTCCGAATTGGTCACGTGATTTTACCTCATCAAGTAATGGCATAACCACATCAAAGAATGACAGGAACACATCAAATAATGAAACAAACACATCATGTAGTGTAAAATTTTCAAATTTTGAAACATCATTACGTAATGTTAAAATCATATAAAGAATATGCAAATCATCATTACAAAATAACAAAACCACATCATGTAATGAAACAACTACATAACGTTAAGTCACATTCACATCAAGTAATGTTAAAACCACATTGATTAATGACACAACCACATTAAATAATGGTGAAACCACATCGAGTAATGACAAAACCATATTGAGTAATGACAAAACTATATCAAGTCAATACGAAACCATATCTTGTAATATCGAAATATCATTAAGTAATGACTATTCCATATTGAGTTATATCAAAACATCATTACGTAATGTCAAAACCATATTAAGTAAAGACAAAATATCATCAAGTAATAATAAAACAACATAAAGTAATATCAGAGTTCCACATAAGACAGCTGTGGCGTTCCATAACTTACCCATAAGGCTAAATAACTTATATCCGGTATATGTTTAGGGTGATGGCATCCATTAATCCTTTACCTTGTGGACCTACCCATAAGTTGTCTTAACTTATATTATGTATATGTTTAGGGTCATGGGGTCCAGTAAACCTTTACCATGTAGACCTACCCATAAGGCAAAACAACTTATATCTTGTATATGTTTAGGGTCATAGCATCCCGTAATCCTATACCGTGTGGACCTGCCCATAACTTGTACTAACTTATATCGTGTTTATGTTTGGGGTCATGGCATCCAATAATCCTATACCATGTGGACCTGCCCATAACTTGTACTAACTTATATCGTGTATATGTTTAGGGTCATGGCATCCAATAATCCCATACCATGTGGACCTACCCATAAGGCTAAATAATTTATATCTTGTATATGTTAGGGGTCATGGCATCCATTAATCCTTTTCCATGTGGACCTACCCATAAGGCTAAATAACTTATATCTTGTATATGTTTAAGGCCATGGCATCCAGTTATCCTATACCTTGTGGACCTATCCATAAGGCTAAATAACATATATCTTGTATATGTTTAGGGTCATGGCATCCAGTAATCCTATACCTTGTGGACCTACCTATAAGGCTAAGTAACTTATATCATGTACATATTTAGGGTCATGGAATCCATTAAACCTTTACCATATGGACCTGCCCATAAGGCTAAATAACTTATATCTTGTATATGTTTAGGTCATAGCATCCAATAAATCTTTACCTTGTGGACCTGCACATAACTTGTACTAACTAATATCATGTATATGTTTAGGTCATGGCATCCATTAATCCTATACCATGTGGATCTGCCCATAAGACAAAATAACTTATATCTGGTATATGTTTAGGGTCATGGCATCCATTAATCCTATACCTTGTGGACCTACCTATAAGGCTAAATAACTTATATCATGTACATGTTTCTGGTCATGGCATCCATTAAACCTTTACCATGTGGACCTACCCATAAGGCTAAATAACTTATATCTTGTATATGTTTAGGGTCATGGCATCCAGTAAACCTATACATGTGGACCTTGTGAAGAAGGAAAAGTAAACACTAAAGCTGACATCTGGTGTTACAACTGTGAAGAAGGATTATATTTAACATGTTCTAGTCACCATAAAAGATCCAATGGAACTGGTGATCATAAGACTACTGATATCAAAAGTTATAAACCTCCTATTAGAGCTATCAATACAGAATGTGACATACATGGTCAACAGCTTAACTTGTATTGCCCCAATCATTTAATGCCCTGCTGTGATGAATGTATTCCTTCTGGCCATTTAAAATGTACGGGAATAAAAAGTTTAGCTAGTGTTGTGGAGAAAACAAAGATTGAAGAAACAAAAGAATCTGTAGATAAAGATACCAACTCCATCTTACATCTCTTGGATAAAATGGTAAGTAACAAATCAACAAACATCAAAACTGGAGAACAACAATGTGAATGCATAAAAAAATCAATTGTTAAAATAAGGAATCAAATGAATAAACATTTAGACCACCTGGAGAAGAAATTATGCCAAGAAGTAGACATCATCTGGAATCAGGAAAAGTCAAACGCAACAGATTTAATAACTGAAATCAAAGAAAAAAAGAAAATGCTCATAAAAGTTCATAACAATTTGACAACAGTAACAACACAAAGTTCAAAACTCCAATCATTTCTAGGTGTACATCAGATTGAACAACAAGTACATAAATATCAAAGGTATGTCGAAGATCTGGAAAATGATGACAGGGCAAAAGAATTTGACATCAAAATGAGGCAAAATGATGAGATAGAAAAGATACTAAGGAAGTTAGGATCACTGGGATACCTGGGAGAAGTAATGGTTGTTAAAACAGAAACCGCCTTGAATAGAGAAACAAGTGTGAGTAGGAAAGCACAAGTACAATCACGAGAACAATCCAACATAAACAACATGACCATGAATATTGAAATAAAAATAGATATAAACATAAAAAAGTACAGCAGTGACATGATTTGTCTGATGGATGGAAGAGTTATAGTTGTGGAATGGGGAGGAAAAGTAAACCTACTTTCTTCTGATGGCAAACTACAGAAACAATTACCTATACCTGATGGAGCCTTCTGTATTACACAGATCAACCAGGACACTATAGCCATAACTTATCCTAAGACGGGACACATTCAGATCTTCAATATGGAGAATGAAACGGTTACCATAGTTATCACATTAGACATACCATGCTATGGTTTATCATTCTCCAATAATTCCCTGGCTGTAGGTTTGCGTGATGATGAAATCCGTATTATAGACTTTGAAGGAAATACACTGAATTCAATACAAGTTGAGAGTAATTCAGGCCTTTTCAACCTTGTTTATTGTAATGACAGAGTAATCTATAGTGATGATGATGGTAAAGCAGTATACAGTTTTGATGAATCAGGTAAACAGATCTGGCGATATACACAGGATTTAACAGGACCAAGAGGACTTTGTAAAGATAATTATGGTAATATTATTGTAACAGACGGTAGATCTGATAGAATAATAGTAATATCAAAAGATGGAAAGGATAGTAAAGTACTGATTTGTGAAGAGGATGAACTGAAGTGTCCTTGGTGTATTTGTTTTAAGCAGAATGAGAATTCAGGTTTTATTTGTAATATCAATGCCACATACTTGGCAAAATTCATTTTATCTTCTGAATAAGTTTCCCATTATTTTTTATATTTCACATAATGATCAATTTGTTTTACATTAATGATTAGGAGTTAACATTCAGTAAGGACTTTAAAGCAATAACTCAAAGGATATCATATCCTATATACAATTGAAATTTAGTGCAAAACTGATTTTGAAAAAGACGAAAAGTAATTGAATGAGGAATTAAAAGTATCATAAAATTTCTAACAAAGAGATTAATAAATTATAAAACTTCCACCCATGCACACCACTTGGAGTCATTTCAACATTTTCACAATAGTTTTTTTCATTGAATAATACTATTTTTTTCAATAAATACAGTCTTTTTAGTCGATAATTGTAAAAAGATTTTTTCAACTTAAAAGATCATTTTAACTGATTTACTTTTTGGCTGCATGTTAAATATCTGGCATCAATAACTATAAGTTACTTAGTTAACACATGTATTTTTTATTAATTTTTAATGGTGAATATTTATTGGAGGTACTTATCTGACTAAAATCGTTAACGTTTGGAACGAATAAACGATAGATAAACTGGGATGCTATTCTGCTTGAGTGATTTACTTTACAAAAAGGTGGACACTTTAAATTTTAAAAGGACTTAACATCAGTTTGATTTCGTTTAACGGGGGTGTGGCTTATTAGTTTGACGTAACTTAACCATATCTTAAAACAACTTAAATGACCTCAAGGGAATCTATTTGACTGGTATTGAAATGATTTGAAATGGATTAAAATAAATTGAAAAACAATTTTAATTTTTGTCAATCAAATTTAAATATTCAGTAATCTTTTTCAAAATGGGTTAATACCTTTTTGGCCAATCAATCTAAATTCTGGTTACTAGTGCAGTGTATAACCTGCAAATGTTTTTCATACACCTTCCAAGTTTATTCTTTATAGTTTATGCATAAAATAGTAAGTAGTGGATGAAATTACATGTAAAACAAATTTGGGGCATGAATTTTTAAGGAAAGTAGCGATTTGGTCCAGTTTGAAAAGGTCATATTAGTATGTCTGAAGCTGTCAAACTGAAATACAGACCCACTTAACATAAAATTATCCACATTTTGAGTTAAGAGCCGAGAGAATTTTCTATAATTTTGTTATATATAATTTGTCCCAAAAGAAATGCACTATGAAATAACTGTGTTCTCAGGCCAGATATTTGATAAAATAATAGTGATATTACTTTAGATCTCAGGAAGATAAGTTCACAAATTTATGTTCTGAACAGGTCACCTTGCTTAGTGTTCATGGAAACAATGACTATAATGAGGTCAATTAATGACAAAAATTAATTGATTGTTGCTAATGTAACACCATGACAAATTATTTCATGCATATTCAGGAGTTTAAACAAGTTTAAAACAATCTCTACAAAAGGCAGCTTCAGCAAGGTAGGTTGGCCTGAAAGGTTGGAAAGAAGTAAGTTCAAGATGGGTTAAATAAAGGCAATAGTAGTATACTGCTGTTCAATAGTCATAAATCGATTTAACTGAAACAAATTCGGGTCAGAACCAAAACTGAGGGAAACACATCAACTATAAGAGGGAAATGGAACAACAGAAACACTGAACTAGCTGCTACAAAACCAATCGCCAACATACATAGAAACATACTATTTGATAACAATTGCCATATTCGACTTGGTATTGGACATTTTAAGAAAAAATGGTGGGTTGAACCAGGCCAGGTTTAATGGCTAGCCAAACCTCCTGCTTATATGGCAATGTTAAAAATACTGTAAAATGACAACATTATGTGACAGGAATACAGTACAATAAATGCAAGAACACTCAGGACAGAGAAATACATAAATAATATAATAGTACATTTCAACATGTCAACCACAGAATAAGAACGACCACCTAAAATTAATTGCCGACAGTACACAATACAGCACAATAGAATTATGAACTGTGCGTCACAGGAATGTATAAATGCCACAAAAAGTGATGTAACAGGTAAATTTCTAAAAATAGAATATAAAATTGGGATTAAGTTTGTAATGGTGTAAATATTTGATGTATTTTCTAACCATTACAAGAATATTAATATAGAAGTGTGTTAGTAATGGTGTAATTATCTGTATTTTATAACCATGTCAGTTTTCTTCTAAATCCAACTGAGTAAAAACAAATAAATCCTGTGCATATAGATGCTTTAAACTAAAAAATTTTATCCTAAACTTTTGATGTTTTTAAAGCAGGCTAAAATACTACTTTCACAAAGAAATAGTTTTGATATTCTATTTATACAAAATAGCTTCTTTTTGGCACATCCCATTCAAATTGACAAAGATGTAATCCCTAAGGTATGCATTATTTGTGTTATAAAGTCAAGTTTTGGTAAAATATTTCATGATTCTTAACCGTTTTTAGCATAATTTATTTTGCCCACCACCCCTTATCCATAAGGAATTGCATCTAGAGATTTAAAATCATCATTGGCAACTTTTGGTAACAGAAAATTCTGGATCCTAGGTTGAGGTTAAGTGTTTCCTCAAGCTTTTAGGTCAGTAAAACGCATAAAATCATTGTGTTTTGATAATGTATCTAAAATATACTCTCTTTGACATATTCCCTATTTCCATTCTCAATTTTAGCTTTGAAGCATAGAATGTACTCTTATGAAGAGATTTGTTTAACCTTGTAGTAAGTGAACCTTGTCCTTTAGACTGCCACTGGAAAAAGAGGGCATGTTGGAAAGGGGCAGAATTTTGCAGACCTATCTGACAAGTGTTTGAATGGTTCTTTAACATGCAGAGTATAGAACTTGTCTCATGAGAGGCATAGGATTTAATGTACTGATTTCCACCAGACATGGCTCACTGCGTTTTTTACCTCCCCACATCACCAAAGTGATGCTTTACTTTTCACAAGG
Source organism: Mytilus californianus (assembly GCF_021869535.1). Taxonomy (NCBI): domain Eukaryota; kingdom Metazoa; phylum Mollusca; class Bivalvia; order Mytilida; family Mytilidae; genus Mytilus; species Mytilus californianus. The sequence goes on along the minus strand of NW_026262581.1, from coordinate 141,578,496 downwards.
ACTTAGAGCTGGAGAAGTCTAGGGATAATTACATTTCTATATCTTAGTCAATCTTTGGGGTCTTTGATTACAATGATCATTCTTCAGTTTAATTTCATATATCCTAGTCCATTATAACAACTGTAACACTGCTTTAATAGAAACTAATACCCCATTCACACTTGGACATTTAGATCGATTTAAACTATTTCAGTTCATGTTAGATCGATTTAAGGGCCAATGTGAACGCTTTGAATCAATCTTGAATCAGTCTAAACTAAAACACCAAAAGATTTAGTTTTGTTTGATAAGATCTAAGGTGAACTGATCTAGCTTTGAATGTGAACACAGAGATCGATCTAAACTAGTACGATTAAATCAAAATAATTTTGTACCATGTACGGCGGAAAAATTACACGTGCAATTTATTACAAAATGGAAGACCAACATAAAAGGGCTGAAAGTTAGCAAAACTGTAAATATAAGACCAGCAGTATCACATTTGAACTTAAAATTTAAGTGAAACAACTACTTCATCCATTATTTTTGTTTGCAAGCTTGTGTATCAACACATTAATTTGATTAAATATTTCTGTTTAAACACTGTGTTTACATTTTCCTTGGTAATAAGGTCAGATTGATTGCATTTTTACTTGTAGTGTGAATGCAGTTGTTCAGATTAGACTGATAGAGATTGTTAAGATTAAAGATAATGTGAACACTAACCAATATAATATGGGAATAAAAATATAACTGAAAGAATTTTATACAACTCTAAGTTGTGACATCAAATATTTCACTAGAAACTGTCTCTGAAGAGGTCCCATAAAGCCCTCCCCATTGACAGAAACAGAGATTAATTGGAGGTCATATCAATGTTAAGGCTTTCCTAAAAATATTTGCTCTAATAGCCTTGGGTGTTGCTAACCAATATACCTGGGTGTTGCTACCCATTACCCTTGGGAACTTACACATACCGAGGGGTTTCTTCAACACAATCTTTGTTTAGGCATACTCAATAAAACTTACATAATTTTAACTCACAATATTGGAATTATTGATTAATTTGGTGAAAAAGTAATATAAAAGCTTCAGTGAAAATTATAAATAAATGTATACCTCACCAAGTGTCCTAAATAATGAACTTTTACCACATCCATTTGGTCCGCATACCAATACATTCATACCAGATTTTACCTGAAAATATAACTTAAATTAATCATCTGGAACCTCAGTAGGATATTCAATAGAAAATAATAATAAATAATTGAACAAGGTAAATATAGTTAGTTTAGATAATTAATGTTTCCTGAGGCCCTCATATACAATGTCAGCAACAGAGAGAAGCTGGTAGCTACTGCCATTTTCGTATATTTGAAAATAAAATGCCTCGCCGAGCGCAGCCTGATACGACCGCAGAGGTCTAACCCTGAACAGTTGGTGCAAGTTTGGACACAATATTAAAGCTTGATACTGGCTGAATTTGGATTGTGATCAAATTTTTGACATAATACAGTGTTCTCCCCAGGCCCTTAAAGGACAGCGGGCCTGCGATGTATAATTTTTTAGCGTGGTGCTATCAGTCTTACCGTAAGTATAATTTTTGTCCGTGGTGCTAAAATTTTCAGTAAAAAAATCGTAAATCGGTAAAGTTTTAAACGACTTGTTAAATCTTTTCGGTGAGGTATAAAATTCCAGGTGAAATTTGACCAATTCAGACCAGTTCAACCCAGATTGTTTACACCACGTGATCGATTTACCTTACGAGGTTAACCTTGTTGATTGGGTTTAATTGATGTAATTAACACTTGTTACATGATTCTTTTGTGTTTTAATTATTAAAGAGATCATAACTTTATGATCACAGATAACTATTTTATGGCTTCACTCACTACCCAAGCGCTAACCCATGACAAGTCGGCAAATACTTTGTACACAAACAGTGCTGACCCGATAGCTGTACACACGTCGGTTCATTTTTTGTACATAATAAATTGTTGGCTCATTATGTATAATTGACAATTATACATTCCTCAATATTATATTATAGTATTATATGTCTCTGATTAAACCATGGCCCAAATTATCTTTAATTATGACATAGTTATTGCATGATAGTCGGGTTTCAAACTATAGTATCTGTCAACAAGTAATTCAAATGGGATGGACATCTGTACATATCACATGACCCAGTTAGTTCAAGAAGAATATTCAAGTTTATTTACAATTAATTGCTATCTATTTTATAAATAAAATGCATGGCTGTACCTTCAAACTGGATATCTATATCCATTATTAATGAATTACAGAAGTAATCTTGCAAATTTTATCCATAACACATGTTAAAATCTATTTATATCTTCTTCCTGTTATTTAGGCTGGAAAATAGGGATTTTATTTTGATTTTTGGTGTTTTAACGCCACTTTTAAACACCGCTTTTGGGCTATTTCGTGGCGGCCAGTTTTTATTGGTGGAGGAAGCCGGAGTGCCCGGAGAAAACCACCAATCTTCGATAGGAAAACTGACAATCCTAGTCAATTAAGATTGGAGTCGAGTGCACCCGCACGAGCGGGGTTCGAACTCACAACCTCATCGTTGACTGGCTAGTGATTACAGTAGTAACTACTTAGACCAATCAGCCACCGAGGCCCCTGGAAAATAGGGAGACTTTGTTGTTGACATTGATATGGTTACTTATAGATCTATAGACCTAAGATAAATTTATAGTTTTAGGAATTCTTTTTAAATGGATCATGACAAATAAAGATTTAGATTTCAGTGCAGTATTAAGTCTGTATCTATGTTTGATTATCACCAAAGACAAGAAAGGTTAATATTTACATGAAATTTATGCCAAAATGTTTTAAAGTTTATGAAAAATTTCTTTTTATTAAAATTTAAGATAGAAACTGGTTCAAAGATAAAGATGTTGCACTTTAAACATTAAAGTATTTTGGGCTTTTAAAGACAAAGTTAAAAATTTAGTCATCTATAAAATATTATATTCTATTGCAATTAACTTATATAAACAAATGAAAATTCTATTCTGTTAATATTGCAAATTATTCGTTACAATTTCCTTTCAACATCCCAAATAAATTTGAAAGATGTAATGAGAAAGTCAGTACTCAGGCCATTCATTAGGAGGTGGTACTCGGTACTTTTATCCTCCTATGCTACTGATAAGTACCGCCTGAATTCAGGAATTTTTATACAAGATGTTCATTGAATATATTGAAAAGTACCACCTACAAATAGGAGTGTACCAGTCAACATGAAAGATAGTGAAACTCCTGAGTACTCCTTAACTGTCTTATTCACAAAATATGTTTTCAGTATTTTGAGATTTTCAATGAAAATCAGACTTAATCTCACCTCAAAATCCAGTTCTTCTATTAAAACATCACCATTTGGAGTAACCAATGGTACTTTCTCAAATCTGAAAAAAACATGAAATGATCCCTCAAAATAATGAAACAATAAGAACAGTATTCAAATACTGAAATGATAATGCTGGTGTACTCAAATACTGGAATGCTGGTGTACCCAAATACTGGAATGATAATGCTCGTGTACCCAAATACAGGAATGATAATGCTCATGTACCCAAATACTGGAATGATAATGCTGGTATACCCAAATACTGGAATGATAATGCTGGTGTACCCAAATACAGGAATGCTGGTGTATCCAAATACTGGAATGATAATGCTGGTATACCCAAATACTGGAATGATAATGCTGGTGTACCCAAATACAGGAATGCTGGTGTACCCAAATACTGGAATGATAATGCTGGTATACCCAAATACTGGAATGATAATGCTGGTATACCCAAATACTGGAACGATAATGCTGGTGTACCCAATTACTTGAATAACGCTAGTGTACACAAATACTGGAATGATAATGTTGGTGTACCCAAATACTGAAATGATAATGTTGGTGTACCCAAATACTGGAATGATAATGTTGGTGTACCCAATTACTGGAATGATAACGCTGGTGTACCCAAATACTGGAATGATAATGCGGGTGTACCCAAATACTGGAATGATAATGCGGGTGTACATACCCAAATGAAAAACAGTATTGAAAATATTTCTGACCAGCTCATACTGCCAACAATATCAGAATACTGTGAGCATGAAAAAATTCAGAGTAAGGTTTTCAAAACAATTTTCAAAAATATAGCTGGCAGACATTTTCCTCACATGTAAAAAAAATAAATATAAATTGCAGATACATGTATATTCTTTATGAATTCAATAAATTTTCATACCTATTTGCAGCGGGGGAATTCAATTAATATTTCATAATTACATAACTTAAGGCATGTAAATTAAATATTTTCTGTTTTCAGGTGTTTTTTTCTGGTCAGCAAAACATGCAAAATATATCAACGATAAAATTCAACAGAATGTGTAAAATGACTGCCATTTAATTAAACTATCTTTACACTGGTCAAAGGGCAACAACTCTAATGGCATTTGGGTTTTTAATGTTTTTCAGTAAATTTGCACTTTTTCAGCAGTCAAATTTACACAATTTCTGTGGCAGTTTTTAGTGCTGTACTACTTCTTTCCCTGAATCAGTGGTTTTAACTTGTATTAATTACATAGTTATGTTCATATTTTTCACTGTTTTCTTCATTCCACATGTGAATAGCTTACCTGACCCTAACACTATTAAATGATTATCAACTTTATTTATTCCACACATATACATGCAGATGTCTGTTGTTCAGTTCTGTTCCCTGTTTAACAGATGGAATAGCTTACCTGACCCTAACACTATTAAATGATTATCAACTTTATTTATTCCACACATATACATGCAGATGTCTGTTGTTCAGTTCTGTTCCCTGTTTAACAGATGGAATAGCTTACCTGACCCTAACATTATTAAATGATTATCAACTTTATTTATTCCACACATATACATGCAGATGTCTGTTGTTCAGTTCTGTTCCCTGTTTAACAGATGGAATAGCTTACCTGACCCTAACATTATTAAATGATTATCAACTTTATTTATTCCACATGTGATACATGCAGATGTCTGTTGTTGGGTCCTGTTCCCTGTTTAACAGATGGAATAGCTTACCTGACCATAACATTGTTAAATGATTATCAACTTTATTTATTCCACATGTGATACATGCAGATGTCTGTTGTTCAGTTCTGTTCCCTGTTTAACAGATGGAATAGCTTACCTGACCCTAACATTATTAAATGATTATCAACTTTATTTATTCCACATGTGATACATGCAGATGTCTGTTGTTCAGTTCTGTTCCCTGTTTAACAGATGGAATAGCTTACCTGACCCTAACATTATTAAATGATTATCAAATGTATTTATTAGTGTTATTGTTCAATTACTTGCTTTTGCCAGTGTAACGTTGCATGTTCCTATTCTTGTACATGTTTATGAATAACTTGTGAAGTACATCACCAGGAAACGATACTTTATTACAAATAACAGAACACATACGTAGAATGGGAGAGTCTCTTAAAGAGTCTACTCCCCTTTAGCAGTATATAAAGCTTTGAGTTGCAGCACTTAGTGAAAATGCTTGGTGATAATAATTTATGCACTTGACAATTGAACCAAGTATTCTTATCAAAATGCTGTTATACTATTTGCAATGATAAGAAATAAACCATGAACTGAGTATGGAGAGTATTAGAATGCAGTACACCCAGTGCTAGAAGCAATATTCTATTTAACTTTAATTTGTGAAAGTAATACACCTAGCTATAGTACAAATGTATATAGATATATATCATTTCATGTCATATGTTTATGAACCACTGTATTTGTTATATTGATAATCAAGCAGCAAATAGTACAATTTATCAGTAATTTGTACATTTTCAGTTTGATCTTACTGCTAATATTGCTTGATATTCTTGCTGATAGTCAGTATCGAAAATGCCATCATTCTATATATATGAACTTCCATTATGATTCTTATTGTTATTTCCTTAACCTGAGGCCAACATAAGTAACATGGTGAAACTCCAACTCGAAAATAAGGAAGAAGTTAGGCATATGACAGTTGTTTTCCATTCGTTTGATGTGTTTGAGCTTTTGATTTTGCCAATTGTTAAGGTGGTACCCAACACCTTGACTAATATTAATTTGGCTCGTTTAATTTTCATAAAATTTTTACAAAATGTTTACTTTGACCCTTTGACAAAAATATAAAAATTTCAAAAAATTTGAACCAACCACTTTATCAGAAAAATTTCATTGTTTATATAGCAGTTTGACAAACACTAATTTTGATCATTGAGAAGCTTAATATTTCCTTAACAATACAACGTAATTAAAACGTTTAGCTGATTTTTACAGAGTTATCTCCCTGTAGTGTTAGGTACCACCTTAAGAGACTTTCTGTTTTGAATTTTTCTAGGAATTTCAGTGTTTTTGTTGTTTTACTTTTTACAATACTATTTGACTATGGTAGTCATGGTATTATTTGATTGTAGATTTAGACCATGGATTGTTTACTTAAAAACTTATTGTAACACATCCTATATACTGACATGAATTGTTTAGAACCAGAAAATTTATTTTACATGGCCTTAATATGTTGAATACTTTTTTGACATTCTGTAAAATATGATATAACCATAAATCCAATATAAACCCAACTTTATACTTAGCCTAAAAAGAAACCATTCACAAATAGCAGTTTCGTTTAATGGTTTCTGAAGTGACCAAAGCATGCAATGGTTACATTGGCAAGTACACAATAATGATAAATAAACATGACCATACCTTATTATGTGATCTTGAGGGATGATTTTACCACTGCCAGGTTTAAATACTTTATTATTTTTCTTTTGTCCTGAAATAAAATAAAATATTACATTTTGTCTTCTCTCTATTATAAATTCTGCTTAATTTTCCCATTATAGATTTAATATCCCACAACAACTTGGAAAACAACTCTTTTTATTCCTGTTCTTAATCTTAAAGTCATATGAAACGCAATGATATTAATGTTTAGGGAATTATTGAACCAATACTAAACCAAACCTGCGTGCATATTTTTTTCCAATTATTGCCATCTATAATATATAATCATGTCTGGATGCATAGACATGGTAAGTGTCTTTTGCTATGCATGCATCACCTGCCATGGGAATCCACACTCAGTCAAAACATCACAATTAGATCACCTGTCATGGTCAAAACATCACAATTAGATCACCTGTCATGGGAATCCACACTCAGTCAAAATATCACAATTAGATCACCTGTCATGGTAATCCACACTCAGTCAAAATATCACAATTAGGAATATCACACAATCAGTAAATTACAGATCAGACAACTCTACTATACAAGCTAGATGATAGAGCAATGTTAATTTGATGCTTTTTATCTATATTTTCCTTGCAATCCCATTTGTTAATTAAACTTTGTCATAACAAAATGTTGAAAGATTTTGGTGTATTCAAATATTTTTTTTCAGAATTGGTTCATACTATCTTCCTTCCATCATTTCCATTGCACTTGACAAGTGTTGTTGACAATTTCTAATAAGAGGTGTTATTTTATGGTTACTGCATACCAAAAAGCTGTCGCCAAACTAGAGCTCAGAAAGACAATAATTCAACAGCAGTGCATTTCCTGAGAGTTTGGATAAAATAAGGGTTTTCTACTATAAGAAAATCTACGTCTTGTGTTATAAAATAAAATTTTGCAATTCAGTTATATAAAACATAATCATCTGTTTTGTTAAATTTGAAGGATCATATGACTTTAATAGTGCGTTGCAAGTCTTCTATAGGGATCTTAGGTATATATTACCATAGGTTATAAAATTCTGTAGTGTCATTAAACATGCAGATGAGTAGTTACAACTATCTTCTTGTCATTTAATATTAAATTAAAAGTATAAAAAAACAAAAAATAATAAACAACATGGAAAAATATTACTATACAACAAAATACTGAGGCCAAATAAAACAATATGTCTGTTTCCAGTTATATTCAAAAGGTTAGGTAGGCAGTTTTGTTTGTTTTTTTAGATACAGAATGGGAGATAACTCTGTATTTTACAGGGTAATACCACTATTGTTTATTCCCTATCAGTCTTTGGTAAATTCTAAAAATTGGGCAGAATTTATCTTTGTTTCAAATAAAGAAATACTTGGCATAAGTAAAATTTTATCCTGTCCAGAACTACAGTGAAAATTTCACAAAGCATTTAATTGCATATAAGAAAATAACCATCACTGAAAGTAAACCAAGCAACTTTTCGTTCCTTTTTTCCTGTTTACAAGCTTTAGCATGTTTAGTAACCATGCCTCCTCAAGTTTCCAAAATATTTTATTGGAACACCAAATAAGAAAAAAATGGTGCCTTGAAACACCCAAGATATATGTTTATGACTAAGAAATAAATGTTCTGCAATGAAATCCGGGGTTAATTTGATAAGATAGGTAAAGGAAATAATGTCTTCTCATAAGATAAATCATACAGTATGAGAGATAACTCTGTATTCCATAATAGCTTTGATAATAACAATTAATTTTAGTATGCATGAGTTGTAACATCATATTTGTCTTACCACTCTGATCAGAAACCATGGTTCTTTCATAATGTCCTTTGTTTAAATCATCTAAAACTGTGTTTAACTGTGTGATTCTGGCCGTGAACCTAGAAATACATAAACCCATGTTAAAAAATCATCTGCTACTTAGTGTTAGAACCGTAAACCTAATGCATAAGAGGGACAATTCTTATTCATAGTGTACGCAAGTATTTTTCTCCCAAGAAGAGTTCTGAAAATGAAGCCAGGCTGATGTCACCTGTACTTTGAGTTTTACGATATATATTTAAAGATTTAAATTTACAGTCACATAATTATCAACAATTTCACTGTCAATGTGAGTATGATGTGGGATATACATCAATCAGACAGCAACCCAATCACAAAAATAATCAAAAGACATCTAAAACGGCAACATCCAGTCATCATTTATAGACAGCTGTCTATACAATATGTCAAGCTGAATTGTCAGGAGTCTATAAAGGTTGGAAGGTTTTGTAAGTATGCATAAAAGGAACTATGGGGTAAAGATCAATGAGAGAGTTATCAAATGACACAAACAAAAACATCTAAAGGATTCAACAATATACAAGTGACTATTCAAAATGTCAAGCTCTGAATCACACTGAATGTGAAAAGCTGTGAATCAAAACCAGTTAAAGAGATACTGAATCAATATGTTGCTGGCCACCATGGCCATAAACTTCATAAACAGAAATAGATGTAGTAATTGTGATATTCATAGATTGGTACATTGTGGTCTTTTGTCTTTTTATAAGATGTCTTTGTGCTTAGTACTGATCTGATGAATCAACTTTTAACTGAATTTTACAGTTAGTTCTTATGATGTGTCTTTAAAAGACTGTAATTCTGTGGTTATAGCTTACTATATGTTATAGGTTTTGCTCATTGTTGAAGCGGTACAGTGACCTGTAATTAATCACATCCTTATCCTTTTGTCTCATTTGCAATCATACAGCATCTTGCATTGGGTGAAACATATACTTTTTGCACTTATTGGTTATCATGACTTTTAAAATACTTACCCAGCTAATCTGGTCATATCTCTGCCAGCTAATACAATTCTACCTATAGCCTCCGCCATTCGTACTAACATCCTGCCACTTTTATAATAATCCTTTACAGAATAAAACATAATAACTGATGATGTAACATTAGATTCAAAATATTTGGAAGGAGAAAGTCGCTCTGATTTCTGTTTAAATTCTAAATCATATAGCGATAAAAAAAATTATTATCAGGCCTCTTACCATGGTTTGATTTAAAATAGACAATTTAAGCAATTTTACAAAGATTTTGTTTAAATGTTTATTCTGTAACCTTAAATACCTGTGATGTTTCTTTATAGTAACGATAATATTTGTATGATTGATATATTTACCTCTAATCTCTCACTGGAAGTGCTGTTTAAATGGCGTGGATCTGCTAAATCTAAAAATGGTCTACTGACAACTAAATAACCAAATACAGTTGCTACATCTGAAAATACACATTTAAAAATGGTGTAACACAAAAAATATATAACATATATATACAACATAGTGTAACTGCCTAACAGAGATGTAGAAAATCATTCAGTCCTAATCAGCAAATTGGAAGAAGGTTCTACAGCCTTCCCTATCATGTCATGTGTCAGTCCTGCTGTCCAATAAAAAAAACGTCAAAGGACTGGTAAATTGACAATTCTGACAGATAAAATTTTCTGATCCTTTTTTCACATTTTGATCAATGGAACAACTTTTCCATTCTCAATCTGATCGCACGTAAGTTTTGGGAAACCTCCATAGCGTATAAATATACATGTTTTGACTGGTTTCCAGATCTAAAGCATGAGGACTTTGAAGCAAACTATGTTTCTGGTTACCAGTTGTTCACTAATGAGCATATGTCTTTGAAAAAGCACAGGCCTGCCCAAGTGAAACAAACTCGGGTTTGATTGGACGAGCTAGATCAAACAAATCAAGCTGTTGTTGAAACATAAGAAACTAGAACAGAATCTGAAGTTAAATTAAACCAATCAATTGAAAATGACAAAATTGAACATACAGTAATTGAAAAAAAAGATGCAGAAAACTATACTGAATCAGACTCTTCATCAGAAAGTGACTTGGATAATAAACAAACCAAACAATCATCTTTCTTTACCTGTCAAAATTTGCTGCAGAAGAATAATTATAAGAAATGTTTTGCATTTCTATATAATTTTTATCATCAATTAATTTTACCTATATTTCATAGGTTATTCATTAAATATGAAACAGATGTAGAGTGTAACTCAATGAGACATATAAATACCTAAAAATTTATATAAATCAATCATATAATCAATATTTGTAGGGCTGCCATGCCAGATCTAGAACAGAAACAACAAGAGTGTCAGTCCCACTGAACTATCAGAGTTCTGGTCATCTCTGGACAAATATATAACACATTTATACTGTCAGGAACATTTATTACAAAGCTGTGATCTAACATCACAATTAATTTCCATAATATCTTGTTTCTTCCAATTCTAACATGTCTAATTTCAAATACAATATTAGTAAAGATCAACACATTTGTATCATGTTGTATAATTTGTCTTTTCTATTTCTCTTCCTTAAGCTTTATTTGTGAATAGGAGTAATTTATAAATAGACAAAGTATAGATGATGTAATAAGAATTGGTTTGTATAGAAATGTTTAAGATAACTTACATTTTGCTATAATATTATCTACAAATCCCATCTGCATCCTAAATGATATAAAATTCCGTAAATGTCGTACCTATGAAAATGATAATAAATTGAATTCATTTAGTAATATTTAAGAAAATAAAAGAGATAAATGCATTATTTTTTTTATAATTTTCAGTAATAGTTCAATGAGCCAAAGTTGTATGAAAACTGTGACATAGCCCATTTACTGTAACTTGACCTTAAACAGTAAATTATGTGATTAATAATGTCAAATTTTGGATTATTTTGAGGGAAAATTTAGTTTTTTAAACATCAAATTCTGATAAAACTAGAATATAGGTGAAAACATGTCCAATACTTAACTCCAGGGTTATTTAAATACCCAGATGGATAATAAACAAGTCTCTGTGAGAAAATAAATAGTTCACAACAACAAAAATGGAAATAGTTGACAGGTATGCTAAACGACTCGTAGAGATTAACACCGATCAAATTCTTCTTTCATTGACAATATTATAACAACTATTCTATTCTTATCCTGACTTACCAATTTTCTAAATGTAGCTATAATAATGGTTTGTTCTCTTTTGTTTCCTTGGTAAAAAGCTATTTCTTCACTGAAATAAAACAAAGAATTCAATGGTTACATCTTCCTTAGCAAGGTATTGTTGTGTTAAATCTATTTCTTGTTCTTCATCATAAGGACTGTACAGGGAAGCAGATTAACATTTAGTGACCAAGAAGACTGATGCCATTTATACAGATCTCATGAATTATTATACTGAAAAGTAGTTTTAGACAGCTACTTATGAATATCATTTTAAACTGTTTTCTTTTGAAGGTAGAGTGAGAGACCCATATTCGCCGCATAATTCGTTCATTTCCACTTACATCCGACCTACATTCAAATATTTGGAACTTTTTATGAAGGTTTCAGAAATTTAACTATATGAAACAAATGTTTGATAAAGAAATTATCTTCAAAACATTGTTTAATTGTTCTAAAAACGAACGCAAACTCAAGAGGAAATCAAGTTGCTCGTGTACCATGGGGGACACATTTTTGCTGTAATGTATGATATGACCATCCTCATTATCCTGGTATATTATAAAAAAACGAATGTTTGCAATTACATGAATTAGCTTGAGAGATCATTCCTATACGATTTTTCTCACAAATATTTACTTTAAGACTGCGCATGATTGCCATATAAATCTTACATAATTGCCAAAATCATTTAAAAACACCTGTGTATTTCTCAATATGTGCAAATAATCTTGGAAATGGGGTAAAGAGGAATATCAACAGTTGTAACATTACAAACAGCCTTTACCATCTATTTAGGCAAGTATTGGGTAACGGCACACACATTTTACAGAAAAAATAGCAAAACGGCGAAAATGTGTCCAAGGCGAATATGCGCCAACCACTCTACATGTTTTAATTGGATAGATTCAGAAAAGCTTAATTAGCTCAAATGCCAAACATGTTGATATTGTAGCACTTTGCCGTTTTTTTCTACTATAGTTCCAAAGATAATTGGTGAAAAAAATGCAAACAATCATTATTTAAGGGCAATGACTACTACAAGAAATCATTTCAAGGGTTTGGTCATAATTACAAAAAAACATTTGTAGATCTTGCATTACTGATAAATTTTGGTGCTTACATTTTGTCTTCAAAAAACTATTTTTTTAATTAAAAACTAATTTAAAATATCTTTTTACTGGTTACCTCTTATTTATCATTCTAAATTAAATGACATGTTAACTTGTTATCAGTTCTAAAATGATCATAAGACTGGTTACCTGTTAGTTATCAATCTAGCATTAACATATATGTTTACTGGATACTGGCTCAAAAATGATCTTGAGACTGGTTACCTGTTAGTTATCAATCTAGTATTAACATATGTTTACTTATTGGATACTAGCTCCAAAATGATCTTAAGACTGGTTACCTGTTAGTTATTAATCTAGTATTAACATATATGTTTGCTGGATCAAAAATGATCTTGAGACTGGTTACCTGTTAGTTATCAATCTAGTATTAACATATGTTTACTTATTGGATACTGGCTCAAAAATGATCTTAAGACTGGTTACCTGTTAGTTATCAATCTAGTATTAACATATCTGTATTCTCCCTCTAACTTTTGTTCTTGCATGGTAAACTTTCCAATAGGTCGCCGTAATCTGTTGAAAAGGGAGAGGAAGCTCAGGAACTATTATATTCACTAAATTTAATCATACATGAAACATGAAACAAATAATTTTGATATTCATACATGTATATCAATATGAATATAATCAACTAAATTTTAAAATCTTAAGCCAAAGCCATTACAGAGCCATAAGCATATAAGTAAATAAATGGGGAATTGTCCATGGGACACAGATGATGTCCCTGCTTGCATATAACGTTATAAAGGGACATAACTCAAGAACGATAAAAGTTACCCTACAAAAACTTGTACTTGATCTGAGTTTTGTGGTAATAAGCATTGTGTATAAGTTTCATAACATTTGGTTGAGGCAAACTTAAGTTAGAGAACGGAAACGAAAAATTTAGCACTTTTTCTATTTGTAAAGGGACATAACTCTAGAACGGTATAAGTGACACCATTAAAATTCAAACTTGATCTGTGTTTTGTGGTAATAAGCATTGTGTGTAAGATTTATAACATTTGATTGAGGCAAACTTAAGTTAAAGAACGGAATCGAAAAATTTAGCAATTTTTCCATTTGTAAAGGGGCATAACTCTAGAAAGGTAAAAGTGACACCACCCAAATTCAAAATGGATATGTTTTTTTTGGTCATAAGCATTGTGTATAAGTTTCATAACATTTGGTTGAGGCAAACTAAAATTAGAGAATGGAAACCAATTTCGGGATGTACGTACAGACCAATAAAGGATAAAACTTAGTGCCCCCTCTGCTATGGTGGGGGCATAAAAAGCAGTAGCCTAACAGATTATATATAATATTAACAGACAAATATTCTTACATATAAACATATCTGTATAGGTTAGGTTGTCTTGAATATAAAGCCAATTTAGCTTGGCACTTGTGTTTAACATTTCGAAATTTTTACAATACACATGTATATGAATGGGGGGGGGGGGGGGGGTATTTATAACCCCAGCCAGACATCTGTACCCAAATTTGTATGCTGAGAAACCATAATTCAGGGACCTAGATATATAACTAGTTCTCATAGGCCACTGGGCAACCAGGAATTTTAGGCAAGGTACTCTCCAAAGGTAATCATTTTTCATTCCCATCCACTAGGCTGTCATTGTTAATCAACACTTCTTTTTACACTTTCTTCAAAACTAGTATGAATGAGAGGAAATTGAGGACAAAAATTTATAAGACAGCAAGCCGACAACATGTGTAAACCAGAATATAGTATTCTTAAACAGGAAAGCTGCATTTTACTTCAGAGTAGACAAGATAAAAATTAAGACTGGCAAACATATAAATATAAGAAAATCATGTTTCCTCTGGTAAAGGGCTGGCAGTTTACATACGTTGTTAAGATAAGTCCATAAACTTCTAAATATTTATACATAACAGCTGGACCCTGAAATAAATTACCTTGTTAAGATAAGTCCCGAAACTGCTAAATATCCTAACATAGTTGCTGGACCCTGAAATAAAACAATATCAAAACTATAGAGATTCAAAGTAAGTAATTGATAAAGAGATTTAGATCAAATAAACAGTAAATAACACTTCTTGAATGTACATATTCTTCAAAATAGAAAGAAATTTAAAAAATTAACCAAAACAATATTTTAGTTTAAATTTGACAAAATGTACAATTACATTAATATCATATTAATGTTTTTTTTTCCTGTTTTCTTGTTTACACATTTTTCTTGTTTTGAAAAAGTTATCCAAGGTACTTAATTTTGTGTTTTAAAACATTTTACTTTTTTCGAAAATGCATCTGAAAGTAAAGCATGCACACATAAAGATGAAATTTAATTTCAGGAAGTTCTGATTTGTAGTTCCTGAGAAAAGTGCAACCAAAATTTGATGGGAAGGACAGGAGGAAGATGAACAGATGAAAATCAGTAAACCTCCTCAGAGTAGGGGTTTAATATATATTTACCTGTGCTCCAATACTGCCAGTTAACTTAATTGTGTATAACCCTACATCCAGTAACGGCTGAAAATATAAAATATCTTTTAAGTATTATCATCAGCTGTTGAAGGAGCTATCAAAGTCATGTTTACTGATGTGACTCAAATTCTCATATTTGATTAATAAAACACTAAAACTTATATCCAAATTACAAAAAGTATAAAATAAACAATTAACAATGCATGGACTCGATAATGTTTATCTGCATTTCATGTGCATTTTCATCTTAGACTAGACGCTATCTAATTAACAGTAACTAACTCTTTACCTTACTAAGATTAGAGTATTACTCATCCACACTATCCCAGAACTTCTGTACATCCTGAGTGAGTAACTGACCCATACCTTACTCAGATAATAGTATAACTCTCTAACAGCATCACAGAACTTCTCTTCATCCTTTGTGAGTAATTGACCCATACCTTACTCAGATAATAGTATAACTCTCTAATAGCATCACAGAACTTCTCTTCATCCTTTGTGAGTAACTGACCCATACCTTACTCAGAAAATAGTATACCGGGTAACTCTCTAACAGCATCACAGAACTTCTCTTCATCCTGAGTGAGTAACTTACCCATACCTTACTCAAATAATAGTATAACTCTTTAACAGCATCACAGAACTTCTCTTCATCCTGAGTGAGTAACTGACCCTTACCTTACTCAGATAATAGTATAACTCTCTAACAGCATCACAGAACTTCTCTTCATCCTTTGTGAGTAACTGAATCATATCTTACTCAGATAATAGTATAACTCTCTAGCAGCATCACAGAACTTCTCTTCATCCTGAGTGAGTAACTGACCCTTACCTTACTCAGATAATAGTATAACTCTCTAATGGCACCACAGAACTTCTTTTCATCCAAAGTGAGTAACTGACCCTTACAGTTACTCAGATAATAGTATAACTCTCTAACAGCATCACAGAATTTCTCTTCATCCTGAGTGAGTAACTGAACCTTACCTTACTCAGATAATAGTATAACTCTCTAACAGCATCACAGAATTTCTCTTCATCCTGAGTGAGTAACTGACCCATACCTTACTCAGATAATAGTATAACTCTCTAACAGCATCACAGAATTTCTCTTCATCCTGAGTGAGTAACTGACCCTTTCCTTACTCAGATAAGAGTACAACTAACAGTATCAAAGAACTTCTTTACATCCTTTGTGAGTAACTGACCTTTACCTTACTCAGATTAGTTTAACTTTCCAAAAATATTAAAGAACTTCTCGTCATCCTGAGTGAGTAACTGATCCTTTCCTTATTCAGATAAGAGTATAACTCTCTAACAATATCATATAACATCTTTACATCCTTTGTGAGTAACTGAATTTTACCTTTCTCAGATTAGAGTTTAACTCTCCAAAAATATTAAAGAACTTCTCTTCATCCTGAGTGAGTAACTAACCCTTACCTTACTCAGATAAAAGTATAACTCTCTAACAGCATCACAGAACTTCTCTTCATCCAGAGTGAGTAACTGACCCTTACCTTACTCAGATAATAGTATAACTCTCTAACAGCACCACAGAACTTCTCTTCATCCTGAGTGAGTAACTGACCCTTACCTTACTCAGATTAGAGTATAACTCTCCAACAGCATCACAGAACTTTTCTACATCTTGAGTGAGTAACTGATCAGCATTAGATATTCTGTTATCTAAATTACTCATTTTATAGTATGTGAACCCCCTGAAATTGAAATATTTTCATATTTTTAACTTATATTTAGTTTAATCAAAATCTTTTCATATATATATATATCAGTATACTTCATCTCATATTTACAATTTCAAATCTTTTAACATATAGGTTGATTGATTAGTGTTTAACGCCACTTTCAGCCCTACTGGCTATTTCGTGGAGGTCAGTTTTTATTGGTGGAGGAAGCCAGAATGCCCAGAGAACCACCTACCTCTGGCAGGAAAACTGACAAGCCTAGTCAATTAAGATTGAGTCGAATGCACCTGCAACATGCAGGGTTTTGGAATCACAACCCGAAGTGTTGACCGGCTAATGATACAGCAGTATGACTAATTAGACCCTTTTGGTAATGTATTGGATAAAATCTAATTAATCTTAGACTGGGGTTTAGACAAAGCTGTGAATAATTCTCAAAGACTATCAAAGTTCTGTCACTAACACCAAATTCTCCTAAGAACAACTACAGGTTCTAAAGATCCTGTGTCACTAGGTCTTTGTGCACCTTACCAAATGGGCACCCTCAAACATTTTAGACTAATATTATTTATAATTCATGACTAAAATCTGTATTTTGTTGAACCCAAATTGATGATCATTTTTTCTGTTTACAGTTTCTCCCTATCTTCTATAGTTTTTGCCCAAAACACAAAAAAGTGTTAAAATTGTCATTCAAGCCAAATAACTCCTATTTGAAGACAACTGACATATTTATCTAAATGTTAGTTGGCCAGCCTGACCTATTTGCAGATCTTGTTTTGCTGATCATCTTTGATTTTTTAAGTTTCTACCTATCCATTATAGTTTTCAAGATAACAGGCAAAAACATTAAACAAGAGTGCACACTCTGAAATGTCTCACCTGTCTTATTGATCATTGATTTCATGTTGAAAGTCTGTAATATGAAGGTTTTAATACAAGTATCTCATAAACTTAACATTATCAATGTACTATGAAGATTAAATGACGGTCAGATGAACCATGCCAGACAGACATGTACACCTTACAATCATTCCATACACCAAATATAGTGGTCCTATTGCTAATAGTACATGAGAGACAGATCAAACCACAAAATCTTAACATTGACCAATAAACCATGAAATGAGGTCAAGGTTATAGGAACCCTACAAGACAGACATGTACACCTTAATTACAATCATTCTATACATCAAATTTAGTTGACCTATTGCTTATAGCATCTGATAAACTTACAAAATTATGAAAAATTATCATTGACCAATGAACCATGAAAATGAGGTCACGGTCATATGAAACTTGCCAGACAGAACATGTACACCTCACAATTGTTCCATACTCTAAATATAATTGACCTATTGCTTATAATAACTGAGAAATAGACCAAAAAAAAAAATAAACATTGTCCAATGAACCATGAAATCTGAGATACAAACTTGACCACGTAACTTTAACTTTGATCACTGATCCATGGAATAAGGTTGAGGTCAGGTAAGCCCTACCTGATGGACATGTAGACCCATATATACCAAATATAATCATCCTATTACTCATAATAAGTCAGTATTTCACTAAACAAAAAAAACTCTAATTTTTTTTCAAGCAGTCACTGAACCATGAAAATGAGGTCAAGGACAATGGACATATGACAGACGGAAACTTCGTAACATAAGGTATCTGCACACAAGGTAGGAAGCATCCAGGTCTTCTACCTCATGAAATATAAAGTTTACGTCGTCACCACCACCTCCAGATTGTAATACCTATGTCTCTCATACTGGCTAGACAAATAAACTGTTATCAGAGAGATATGTCTCGCTTTTTTGAAATTTTGATTATGCAAATGTTGAAATTAAAATGGCAATACTTAACAAGTTAGGCTAATATTCATAGTCAATGAACCATGACTGAGGTACATGGCTAATATAAACCATCTCCATGTAAATGAGATGCGCCAATGCTAATACAACTGCATACCAAATATCATTGACTTATTATAAGTTATTCCCTTTAAACAAACCTAAACACAAACATTAACTTGTAAACTATGTAAAAGTTTCAAAATCAATGAACCATGAAGAGGGGGTGGAGCTATATAATCTCCATGGAAACAATACTTACAAATGCCAATAAATTTGCATACCAAATATCATTGACTTAACATTAGCAGTTCATCTTAAACTGCTCTTATCACAAACTAATACATGTAAACTAAGCAAAAGTTTCAAAGTCAACAGGCCACAACTGAGGGTATCGTGCCAAATATTCTCCATTGAAATGAGATGTACTGATGCTTATACAACTGAATACCAATTAACATTGGCCTACCACTAATGGTTCCCCTTGAACTGACCTAATCACAAACTAATACATGTTAACTAAGCAAAATTTTTAAAGTCAATAGACCATGACTAAGGGGGGCTGAGCTAAATAATCTCCATGGAAATGAGATATGCCAATGCTTATACAACTGCATACCAAATATCATTGACCTACCACTAATGGTTCCCCATAAACTGACCTAATCACAAACTAATACATGTAAAATAAGCAAAAGTTTCAAAGTCAATAGACCATGACTGAGGGGGCAGGGCCGAATAATCTCCATGGAAATGAGATGTGCGAATGCTAATACAACTGTATACCAAATATGATTGACCTACAACTTGTGGTTCACCACAAACTAGACCTAATCACAATCTAATACATTGTTGACGCTGCCACCGCCGCCGCCGGAAACAGCATACCTATGTCTCACTTTTTGACTTCGTCAAGTAAGTCAAAAATGATAAAAATCATCATTTAAGGGCAATAACTACTATATATTATGAGTCAAATGACCCAAGAAATGCGACTTAACACAACATCAAACTTAAGACTAAAAGCTGAGGGCACAGAAATCCAACAGGTAGATAAATTTACTTATCTAGGAACTGTGGTTAGTACAGAAGATCCAACACAAAAAGACATTAAAAGTAGGCTAGCCAAGGCAAGATCTGCATTTCAAAGACTACGACCCATTTGGAAGTCCAAACAATACAACAAGAAAACAAAAGTAAGGCTAAATAACAGTAATGTTAAATCTGTCCTTCTGTATGGAAGTGAATGCTGGAAAGAAACAAAAACAGATATGAGATCGCTCTCAAGTTTCCACCACAATTGTCTGAGGCGAATTTGCAAAATCTTCTGGCCAAACCTTATTTCAAATGAACATCTCCCTGGAATGACTAAGTCCACATGTATCCTCAAAGAAATACAAGTAACAACAGAGGCGCTTCAGATGGCTGGGGCATGTTCTCAGAATGCCTGTATCTAATATAACCAGGATAGCTCTTAGATGAACACCCCAGGGGAAGAGACCAAGAGGAAGACCCAAAACCACCTGGCGTCGAACGATTGAAGCAGAACTGAAGGAGCTTGACATGACCTGGGGAGAAGCCGAAACAAAGGCTAAAGACAGAACTAGATTGCTAAAACTTGTGGTGACCTTATGCTCCACCAGGAGCGAAGAGGATAGGTAGGAATTATGAGTCAATTTACGAATTCCGCAATTGATTTTTTGTAGATCTTTCTGGTGCGAAAATCTGTTTCCGATATCAGGTTTTCTTTTACTTTTAATGTTTTTAAAATGGCTGATGAATCTGACCTTGTAAGGTCCCTGACCCAAAGAATCAGATAAAGATCATATGTTCACGGAGGATTCGAATCCAAGAAAACGAAAAGGGACATTATTATTGTTTTAAAAATCCCCCACTTTGATTTATTGAAGAGAAGGAGAATTTTTCATCTGACCTGGAGACATTTTTGATAAGTTATATACACTTCCAGTTACAAAAATGTAACCTCAGAGTGCAGATTTCACATCTAATTTTCCAAAATGTCCATGGGGGGCATGCTCCCAAACCCCTCTAGCAGTTTCGGGATACTACGTGATCCTCAACGGTGACACAAAAGTTGTGGCTTATCACATGAAAATATGGCTAAGCAAAAAAATAGTGGTTAACCACTTTGGCTATTGACATTTTCTTACTACTGCTAACACAGAATAATTATAACAGACAGCAACCAATTACTAACCACTGGGATACAGTCTCATGCCTTGGGACAAGCACATATAAAGAAAGTGGGTGGTGGGGTTTAACATGATTATTAGTGGTCCCCCTCCCTTAATCTGCAGGGACAGTGGTGTAACAGTATAACATAAGGACACACCGTAAAAAAGTGTTATTAAGGCACAACAAACACATTGTATTAATGGAAAGGTATTGTCATGATTGCATTAATGGAAAGGTATTGTCATGATGATATTAATGGTAAGGTATTGTCATGATGATATTAATGGAAAGGTATTGTCATGATGATATTAATGGTAAGGTCTTGTCATGATGGCATTAATGGTAAGGTCTTGTCATGATGGCATTAATGGAAAGGTATTGTCATGATGGCATTAATGGAAAGGTATTGTCATGATGGCATTAATGGTAAGGTATTGTCATGATGGCATTAATGGAAAGGTGTTGTCATGATGGCATTAATGGAAAGGTGTTGTCATGATGGCATTAATGGAAAGTTGTTGTCATGATGGCATTAATGGAAAGGTATTGTCATGATGGCATTAATGGAAAGTTATTGTCATGATGGCATTAATGGAAAGGTATTGTCATGATGGCATTAATGGAAAGGTATTGTCATGATGGCATTAATGGTAAGGTCTTGTCATGATGGCATTAATGGAAAGGTATTGTCATGATGGCATTAATGGAAAGGTATTGTCATGATGGCATTAATGGAAAGGTCTTGTCATGATGGCATTAATGGTAAGGTATTGTCATGATGGCATTAATGGAAAGGTATTGTCATGATGGCATTAATGGAAAGGTGTTGTCATGATGGCATTAATGGAAAGGTATTGTCATGATGGCATTAATGGAAAGGTGTTGTCATGATGGCATTAATGGAAAGGTATTGTCATGATGGCATTAATGGAAAGGTGTTGTCATGATGGCATTAATGGAAAGGTATTGTCATGATGGCATTGATAAGGTCTTGTCATGATGGCATTAATGGAAAGGTATTGTCATGATGGCATTAATGGAAAGGTATTGTCATTGCAAATTAAATGTATATGGTTAATGAATGTATCTTTTAATAACTGTTTTCAATATATCTAACAAATTAAAATATCAGGAGACAAAACATGAACCCAAGCCATCACACACACATATATATAGTGCACTATTATTGAATATATCAAAATGTGTTCAGATTTACATCCCTTAAAACCATATGCATTCTGAATTGCCATTACAAGACCTTTTGAGTGCATCATAGATTTTTATCGGTGGATTGGGGCTTGGATTCAGCCTTGACCTTTTAAGGTCATAGTTCAATTTACCTTAAGTATTTATCATATAAGTGTTGAGACAGATTGGTTCTAAACCTCAACTTCAACTCATTTAAACCATACTGAAATAGAAATATAACTGTAGTATAATATCATTACTCGTAATTTATATTTGATAAAATTGTAATTTTTTCAATTTTTTCAATTAAAATCTATTTATAATCCAACATACTTACCTCCTTCCTATCTATCCAGTATCTTAAAAAAATGTTGGGGTTTTATACTATTTTAGGCAGACATAACATTTTTGGTAAATTCTATCATGAGAAAACTGGAATGTGACATTAATACCAGAACAAATAACTGAAATATATTATACAAATCATATTTGATATTATTCCATACCAGATAATTGCATGAAATGACCTGTAAACATAGGTTTCAAAATACAAAAAATTAGATCAATAAAGGAGTTTGGTGCCTAAGAAGACAACTATATTTGAGATGCCAATGTAAATCAAACAAAGTATAACATCAATTACTAATGCATTTAACTAATACAATGATTTCAAGTGTATATCAGAACATTCTATTTCGATGCTTTACACAATATTTTTTCTACATCACTGTCTAATGTAAGTTTGTGTGAATTAATCAACAAAATATTATTTTTTTTGAGTGACTGAACAATACTTATATTAATAAGTAAATATAAACTTTACCTTCAGCATGTTGTTTACAACTGATATCTACAACAGAAAACAAAATATTCCTATCAATATATCTTACCTATGATTTCAGGCAGTAACTTCCTATCTATTAAACATCAATATTTTAATAGGTTACCGATTCTTTGTTCCATTCTCAAACACCATCAATCATGTAAAAAATAGGGCAAGGTTTACCTAACCCTGTCTAATCCATCTGTCTTGAGAGACAAATGGTCAATAATATCAAATTTAAAAACGAAAAATGTTTCAAGAGATTTCATAGATCTAAAACTTCTGATTCAATTTTTATGTACATGATATATAGCTGTCATACAATAATGCTTGCTTCAAAGTCATGATATACAAAACCCTCTTCTGGGTCCTTGTTTGTTAAGCCAGGGGTTCCATTGACCCTGGTTAACCTGCCAGGTATGGAAGCACACACAAAGTAAAAATATTAACATCCAGAAACTATTCTTCCCTTTTTCTCCATTTTTAACATGAACTTTGACATATTGACCCCAAAATCAATAGGCTTATTCCCCTTTATTTTATCTTCCATGTATAAGTTTCATTCTAATCAAGCGAGGGATACTCCAGTTATCACCTGGAAACCTTTTGTTTTTAACACACAGATTGAAGAAAGTACAGACAAAGCAATTACATTATGCTTCAACATTTTTTTTCAGGGAGAATAATAATTGAGAATGGAAAACAAGAGTTTGATATTATTTACTTAAAGACTATTACAAATACAGCTTACAGCTCATTTGTCCTTGATATAGAGATTGGTCTTGTAGTTACAGATTGAATTGTATTAAATTTGTAAGTCAAAAGAAAGAAGACTAAAAGATGACAATTTTTGTAATACTTCCTGAAAATAATTTAAAATGTTCATGTTAAGTACAGTAGATCTGCACTGCCAATGTTCTATAAAAACTATTTTTTGGCTGCACAAAATATCTGATCTTTGTTTTGCTTTAAGTAAGTTGCATTGGTGTAATTTTCTCTTCAGGAAGAACATGAATTAACCACAGGTTTTTGATGAGGTTAGTCTTTCTCAATTCTATAGTTTTCTGTATAGTAATTTATGGACTGTTGTTTGTAATTTCGTCAGTTTTTTTGGGCCATGTTTATCTTCACTTATGGGTTATAAATTTGTACAAATACTCACTAATTATATAATGGCATTGCATAAATTTGTACAATTACTATTCATGGCATTACATAGATTTTGTACAATTACTATTCATGGCATTACATAGATACATTTGTACAATTACTATTCATGGCATTACATAGATACATTTGTACAATTACTATTCATGGCATTACAAAGATACATTTGTACACATGCTCACCAATGGCTTACATAGATAAATTTGTACAATTACTATTCATGGCATTACATAGATAGATTTGTACAATTACTATTCATGGCTTTACATAGATAGATTTGTACAATTACTATTCATGGCTTTATATAGATAGATTTGTACAATTACTATTCATGGCTTTACATAGATAGATTTGTATAATTACTATTCATGGCTTTACATAGATACATTCGTACACATACTCACCAATGGCATTGCGTAGATAAATTTGTAAAGATGCACTTTGAATAAGGACATATCTCTCCCAATAATAGCACTGTAAATCATAAAATATCAAATAATAAATGGAGAATGCTTCCATGGACACAGATGATGCCCCCGCTTGCATATAATGTTATAAAGGGACATAATTCAAGAACGGTAAAATTGAGGCCACCCAAATTCGAATTTTGATCTGAGTTTTGTGGTAAGCATTGTGTATAAGTTTCATAACATTTGGTTGAGGCAAACTAAAGTTAGAGAACAAAGGGTAACACTCAATGCCCCCCCTTCCGCAGCAGTGGGGACATACAGAGAAATGTTTACATTCTATCACAACATCTGTTTATATGTTATACTTAATCTTTTCTGTATTTTGATTTGAGAACTGTTGTTTGTCTTTTCTTTATTTGTTCTTTTGGACATTTTTTCTTCTTCCACTTATGATTTTTAATTGCCTCCCCTCTAGATCTGGTATCTTCATTCTTTTTTATCAAGGTATGTGTCAATTCCATGATTTATACTTACGAATTATAGCAAACTCTGTTATGTAGTTTATTTTATGTCTGTATATTTTGCTTGTATCTAACCGAAAGGAGAATGAGACTACAATGTAATCCAATCAGATCTGCCATATTTAATTGTACCTGGCAAAAGCCAGGAGGACCGTGCCATATTTATATGTACCGAGCAAAAGCCAGGAGACCACTGTCCCAGAACACTGCCTAAATTACTGTACCTATCCATTGCCAAGAATAAGATACCAAATAGATATATTTGTGGTATTTGATTTGTACCTTCTTGGTTTTGTGTTTATAAATAGGTTGTTTACCATATTTATACACTTGCCTATATATCACCTATCACCTTTTGGAGATTAATTATAGCATAATTCGAAACTCAACATAAACACCATACGATAGACTTAATATTTTTGGACATTGTCTCCTGCACATCGACCATTTTTTCTCTTATTTATATAAATAATTCCAATAAATTTTACATTTGTATGTGGAGAGTCTCTACAACACAGTTTAAATGAAATACGTATTTTAATCAATAATTTGATCTCCAATGATGGCTTAATTACATGCATGTATTTTTTTTGTGGTTTGTAACACTTTCAATTCCTTACAAATCTTTTCAGTTTCATTTTACTGTTATCTGATTAACAATCAAATGTCTTCAAATTTAACTCTGGAGATGTTTTGTAATATATCGATGTTCTATATAAGACTAAATGTAACTAACACTAACCTTTCTATAGATGTACCATTCTGTATCATCCATACGTCTGCATAAGTTCTGGCTATAAGTGAAGCTGCTACTAAAGTCATATAAAACGCCTGAAAAGAATATAATGGCTATAACTTAAAACGTCATGTGCAGTGTCTCAAGTATGGTGCATTATTTACACTTAAAATCAATCAAAGATGTTCATCAGTCCACTAAATTGACTCAAATCATCTTTCCAATATCACTGAGTCAACTGAAGTTACATACATGTGTCTGCTCTAACTATATGATAGTTACACAATACAACTTAATCATGTACAACTTAATGCATAGATATGCTTCGTTAAAATCAGATGACTTTGGTTTTACTAGATAGGTCAATAAGGGAAGTACATTCTTTCACATGATTAATCATTCTTACATGCATTTTCATTTTCTTTTTTCTATTATATTCACTTTTCTTTTGTTTTAATAAAGATAAGTCATTTCAGGGCCTTTTATACCCGACTCTGCGGTATGAGTTTTGCTCATTGTTGAAGGCCGTATGGTGACCTATATCTGTTAACTTCTATGTCATTTGGTCTCTGGTGGAGAGACTGACAAACAAAACCATTTAAAGTGCCCCTTACTACTTTGCATATACATTGTATGGAAACAATCAAGGTCATTTAAACAGTGGACACACTATCATGACTATGCAAGTCGAAAATACTGCATGTCAAAGGCATATGAGTACACTCTTGTTTCACATATATAGGATCATGATAGGGAACATTTTTTAGCTAATTATATTAAACATACCAGTTTTACTCATTGTTGAAGACAACACAGGGATTTACAGTTGCTTACATTCACAACGTTTGGTCTTCGATTGATAGTCTCAAATCATACCACATCTACTGTTTTATGTCATGTACCAAAATGCAATGTATCAGTGTTCGTAGATTTTAGACTTTCAAAATGTTTTGCCTGTAATTCCTAAAAAGTGCTTCAAATGGATTTAATTCTGTGTATATATATATATCTATTTACTTGAATGTTTTCTGTTTCATCTACAAACTTACCTCTTTTGTTACCCATCCAGGTATGAGGATTTTTAGTAAGGACCATAGTCTCCTGAAAATAAACAAAGTTGTAACTGTCGATAACTTAAACTTGACCATCAACACAACTGCTGTTAAGTAATTAAAACAAATGAATGTGATAAATTATCAACTAGTACAGAAGTTTTTATTTAATTTTAAGAGTAATCATTATAATTCATATATTTTATGTTTTCTTCTGACACTTGTTGTGGTTGTAAGAATAGGACAGGCAAGGTGTATGTATTCTATGTTTTCTTCTGACAATTGTTGTGGTTGTAAGAATAGGACAGGCAATGTGCATGTATTCTATGTTTTCTTCTGACACTTGTTGTGGTTGTAAGAATAGGACAGGCAATGTGCATGTATTCTATGTTTTCTTCTGACACTTGTTGTGGTTGTAAGAATAGGACAGGCAATGTGCATGTATTCTATGTTTTCTTCTGACACTTGTTGTGGTTGTAAGAAAAGGACAGGCAATGTGCATGTATTCTATGTTTTCTTCTGAAACTTGTTGTGATTGTAAGAATAGGACAGGCAATGTGCATGTATTCTGTTTTCTTCTGACACTTGTTGTGGTTGTAAGAATAGGACAGGCAATGTGCATGTATTCTATGTTTTCTTCTGACACTTGTTGTGGTTGTAAGAATAGGACAGGCAATGTGCATGTATTCTGTTTTCTTCTGACACTTGTTGTGGTTGAAAGAATAGGACAGGCAAGGTGCATGTATTCTATGTTTTCTTCTGACACTTGTTGTGGTTGTAAGAATAGGACAGGCAATGTGCATGTATTGTTTTCTTCTGACACTTGTTGTGGTTGTAAGAATAGGGCAGGCACAGTGTGTGTATTCTATGTTTTCTTCTGACAATTGTTGTGGTTGTAAGAATAGGACAGGCAATGTGCATGGCACTTGTTGTGGTTGTAAGAATAGGACAGGCAATGTGCATGTATTCTATGTTTTCTTCTGACAATTGTTGTGGTTGTAAGAATAGGGCAGGCACAGTGTATGTATTCTATGTTTTCTTCTGACACTTGTTGTGGTTGTAAGAATAGGGCAGGCAATGTGCATGTATTCTATGTTTTCTTCTGACACTTGTTGTGGTTGTAAGAATAGGACAGGCAATGTGCATGTATTCTATGTTTTCTTCTGACACTTGTTGTGGTTGTAAGAATAGGACAGGCAATGTGCATGACACTTGTTGTGGTTGTAAGAATAGGACAGGCAATGTGCATGTATTCTGTTTTCTTCTGACACTTGTTGTGGTTGTAAGAATAGGACAGGCAATGTGCATGTATTCTGTTTTCTTCTGACACTTGTTGTGGTTGTAAGAAAAGGACAGGCAATGTGCATGTATTCTGTTTTCTTCTGACACTTGTTGTGGTTGTAAGAATAGGACAGGCAATGTGCATGTATTCTATGTTTTCTTCTGACACTTGTTGTGGTTGTAAGAATAGGACAGGCAATGTGCATGTATTCTATGTTTTCTTCTGACACTTGTTGTGGTTGTAAGAAAAGGACAGGCAATGTGCATGTATTCTGTTTTCTTCTGACACTTGTTGTGGTTGTAAGAATAGGACAGGCAATGTGCATGTATTCTATGTTTTCTTCTGACATTTGTTGTGATTGTAAGAATAGGACAGGCAAGGTGCATGTATTTTATGTTTTCTTCTGACACTTGTTGTAGTTGTAAGAATAGGACAGGCAATGTGCATGTATTCTATGTTTTCTTCTGACATTTGTTGTGATTGTAAGAATAGGACAGGCAAGGTGCATGTATTTTATGTTTTCTTCTGACACTTGTTGTAGTTGTAAGAATAGGGCAAGCAAGGTGCATGTATTTTATGTTTTCTTCAGACATTTGTTGTGATTGTAAGAATAGGACAGGCAAGGTGCATGTATTTTATGTTTTCTTCTGACACTTGTTGTAGTTGTAAGAATAGGGCAAGCAAGGTGCATGTATTTTATGTTTTCTCCAGACATTTGTTGTGATTGTAAGAATAGGACAGGCAAGGTGCATGTATTTTATGTTTTCTTCAGACACTGGTTGTGATTGTAAGAAAAGGACAGGCAATGTGCATGTATTTAATGTTTTCTTCAGACATTTGTTGTGATTGCAAGAATAGGGTAAGAAGCGAACCTTATAGCGAATTTATCACACACAGAACTTTTCCTGCCAAGTTATTTATAAATATAAACAATGAAATACAATAACATTTATAGATGAGGTCACCATTAAAAGTAGATGCAATAATACCCCTATGAAATGTTCTTAACCCCTACGTATCCATAGGGGTCACCATGTGATGGCGTTAAACCAATCACAATGTCACTAAATTTCCCAATGTGAGATAAATATGTATAATACATATCAAATGTAAACATATAGCTACATTCTAAGAAGCCTTATAACAAAAAACTCACTTGAAGAAATCCAGATCTACTGCAGCTCTTTCTTTCTTACCACCAGTCTGAAAAATGGAAAGTTTCTACAATGAACGGCAATCAGTGCACTGTTTCAGTGCACAATCATAAAATAGGTCATGGAGATCACAGATGCTTCATAGTGAATAACTCATCATCAGCAATCCCACTGTTTCACAGTGAATCACTCAACACCAGCAACCAACCTGCTACTCAGTGTATCATTCATCAAAAGCAATTGTCATGTTTCACAATAAATCACTCAACACTTGCAATCAGCCTGACTCACAGTGAATTACTCAACACAAGCAATCACCCTGACTCACACTGAATCAGTCAACACCAGCGATCACCCTCACAATGAATCAGTCAACACCAGCAATCACCCTCACAGTGCATCACTCAACACCAGCAATCAACCTGACTCATAGTGAATCACTCAACACCAGCAATCACCCTGACTCAAAGTTAATCATGTAACACCAGCAATCCCCTTGACTCATAGTGAATCAGTCAACACCAGCAATCACCCTCACAGTGAATCAATCAACACCAGCAATCACCCTCATAGTGCATCACTCAACACCAGCAATCACCCTGACTCATAGTGAATCACTCAACACCAGCAATCCCCCTGACTCAAAGTCAATCATGTAACACCAGCAATCCCCCTGACTCAAAGTGAATCAGTCAACACCAGCAATCACCGACTCATAGTGAATCACTCAAAACCTGCAATCATCATGACTCAAAGTAAATCACTCAACACCAGCAATCATCCTGACTCATAGTGAATCAGTGAACACCAGCAATCATCCTGACTCATAGAGAATCAGTCAACACCAGCAATCACCCTGACTCATAGTGAATCAGTCAACACCAGCAATCATCCTGACTAATAGTGAATCAGTCAACACCAGCAATCACCCTTACTCACAGTGAATCAGTCAACACAAGCAATCACCTTGTTTCACAGTGAATCACTCAACACAAGCAATCTCCTTGTTTCACAATGAATCACCCAAAAACAGCAAACTTCCCTTTTTCAAAAAATCACTCAAAATAAGCAATCACACTGTTTCACATATTTAATGCATGTATGGTAATATGGATAACAGCTTCTAATTTCATTCAATTACAACAGATAACATACCTTGTGTATAATTACGGATAAAAGCTTCTATTTTCATGTGACTACACCAGACAACATATACATGTACCTCTGACATGTATAACAAAACATACAAGTAACTACACCAGACAACATACCTCTGACATGTATAACAAAACATACAAGTAACTACACCAGACAACATATACCTCTAACATGTACAACAAAACATACAAGTAACTACACCAGACAACATACCTTTGACATGTATATCAAAACATACAAGTAACTACACCAGATAACACATACCTCTGACATGTATAACAAAACATACGAGTAACTACACCAGACAACATATACCTCTGACATGTATATCAAAACATACAAGTAACTACACCAGACAACAAATACCTCTGACATGTATAACTAAACATACAAGTAACTACACCAGACAACATATACCTCTAACATGAACAACAAAACATACAAGTAACTACACCAGACAACATATACCTCTGACATGTATAACAAACATACAAGTAACTACACCAGACAACATATACCTCTAACATGAACAACAAAACATACAAGTAACTACACCAGACAACATACCTCTGACATGTATAACAAAACATACAAGCAACTACAACAGACAACATACCTCTGACATGTATAACAAAACATACAAGTAACTACACCAGACAACATACCTCTGACATGTAACTACACCAGACAACATATACCTCTGACATGTATAACAAACATACAAGTAACTACACCAGACATGTATAACAAACATACAAGTAACTACACCAGACAACATACCTCTGACATGTATAACAAAACATACAAATAACTACACCAGACAACATATACCTCTGACATGTACAACAAAAAATACAAGTAACTACACCAGACAACTTACCTCTGACATGTATAACAAACATACAATTAACTACACTAGACAACATACCCCTGACATGTATAACAAAACATACAAGTAACTACACCAGAAAACATACCTCTGACATGTACATCAAAACATACAAGTAACTACACAAGACAACATACCTCTGACATGTATAACAAACATACAAGTAACTACACCAGACAACATACCTCTAACATGAACAATAAAACATACAAGGAACTACACCAGACAACATATACCTCTGACATGGATAACAACACATACAAGGAACTACACCAGACAACATATACCTCTGACATGTATAACAAAACATACAAGTAACTACACCAGACAACAAATACCTCTGACATGTATAACAAAATATACAAGTAACTACACCAGACAACATATACCTCTGACATGTATAACAAAACATACGAGTAACTACACCAGACAACATATACCTCTGACATGTATATCAAAACATACAAGTAACTACACCAGATAACAAATACCTCTGACATGTATAACTAAACATACAAGTAACTACACCAGACAACATATACCTCTAACATGAACAACAAAACATACAAGTAACTACACCAGACAACATATACCTCTGACATGTATAACAAACATACAAGTAACTACACCAGACAACATATACCTCTAACATGAACAACAAAACATACAAGTAACTACACCAGACAACATACCTCTGACATGTATAACAAAACATACAAGCAACTACACCAGACAACATACCTCTGACATGTATAACAAAACATACAAGTAACTACACCAGACAACATACCTCTGACATGTAACTACACCAGACAACATATACTTCTGACATGTATAACAAACATACAAGTAACTACACCAGACAACATACCTCTGACATGTATAACAAACATACAAGTAACTACACCAGACAACATATCTCTAACATGAACAATAAAACATACAAGGAACTACACCAGACAACATATACCTCTGACATGGATAACAACACATACAAGGAATTACACCAGACAACATATACCTCTGACATGTATAACAAAACATGCAAGTAACTACACCAGACAACAAATACCTCTGACATGTATAACAAAATATACAAGTAACTACACCAGACAACATATACCTCTGACATGTATAACAAACATACAAGTAACTACACCAGACAACATACCTCTGACATGTATAACAAAACATACAAGTAACTACATCATACAACATACCTCTGACATGTATAACAAAACATACAAGTAACTACACCAGACAACATATACCTCTAACATGAACAACAAAACATACAAGTAACTACACCAGACAACATATACCTCTGACATGTATAACAAACAAACAAGTAACTACACCAGACAACATATACCTCTTACATGAACAACAAAACATACAAGTAACTACACCAGACAACATATACCTCTGACATGTATAACAAACATACAAGTAACTACACCAGACAACATATACCTCTAACATGAACAACAAAACATACAAGTAACTACACGAGACAACATAATCCGACATGTATAACAAAACATACAAGTAACTACACCAGACAACATACCCCTGACATGTATAACAAAACATACAAGTAACTACACGAGACAACATACCTCTGACATGTACAACAAAACATACAAGTAACTACACCAGACAACACATACCTCTGACATGTATAACAAAACATACAAGTAACTACACCAGACAACAAATACCTCTGACATGTATAACAAAATATACAAGTAACTACACCAGACAACATATACCTCTGACATGTATAACAAACATACAAGTAACTACACCAGACAACATACCTCTGACATGTATAACAAAACATACAAGTAACTACACCAGACAACATACCTCTGACATGTATAACAAAACATACAAGTAACTACACCAGATAACATATACCTCTAACATGAACAACAAAACATACAAGTAACTACACTAGACAACATACCCCTGACATGTATAACAAAACATACAAGTAACTACACCAGACAACATACCTCTGACATGTACATCAAAACATACAAGTAACTACACCAGACAACATACCTCTGACATGTATAACAAACATACAAGTAACTACACTAGACAACATACCCCTGACATGTATAACAAAACATACAAGTAACTACACCAGACAACATACCTCTGACATGTATAACAAACATACAAGTAACTACACCAGACAACATACCTCTAACATGAACAATAAAACATACAAGGAACTACACCAGACAACATATACCTCTGACATGAACAATAAAACAGACAAGTAACTACACCAGACAACATACCTCTGACATGTATAACAAACATACAAGTAACTACACCAGACAACATATACCTCTAACATGAACAACAAAACATACAAGTAACTACACGAGACAACATAATCCGACATGTATAACAAAACATACAAGTAACTACACGAGACAACATACCTCTGACATGTACAACAAAACATACAAGTAACTACACCAGACAACACATACCTCTGACATGTATAACAAAACATACAAGTAACTACACCAGACAACATACCTCTGACATGTATAACAAAACATACAAGTAACTACACCAGACAACATACCTCTGACATGTATAACAAAACATACAAGTAACTACACCAGACAACATATACCTCTAACATGAACAACAAAACATACAAGTAACTACACTAGACAACATACCCCTGACATGTATAACAAAACATACAAGTAACTACACCAGACAACATACCTCTGACATGTACATCAAAACATACAAGTAACTACACCAGACAACATACCTCTGACATGTATAACAAACATACAAGTAACTACACTAGACAACATACCCCTGACATGTATAACAAAACATACAAGTAACTACACCAGACAACATACCTCTGACATGTATAACAAACATACAAGTAACTACACCAGACAACATACCTCTAACATGAACAATAAAACATACAAGGAACTACACCAGACAACATATACCTCTGACATGAACAATAAAACAGACAAGTAACTACACCAGACAACATACCTCTGACATGTATAACAAACATACAAGTAACTACACCAGACAACATACCTCTAACATGAACAATAAAACATACAAGGAACTACACCAGACAACATATACCTCTGACATGAACAATAAAACATACAAGGAACTACACCAGACAACATATACCTCTGACATGGATAACAACACATACAAGGAACTACACCAGACAACATATACCTCTGACATGAACAATAAAACAGACAAGTAACTACACCAGACAACATACCTCTGACATGTATAACAAACATACAAGTAACTACACCAGACAACATACCTCTAACATGAACAATAAAACATACAAGGAACTACACCAGACAACATATACCTCTGACATGAACAATAAAACATACAAGGAACTACACCAGACAACATATACCTCTGACATGGATAACAACACATACAAGGAACTACACCAGACAACATATACCTCTGACATGGATAACAACACATACAAGGAACTACACCAGACAACATATACCTCTGACATGTATAACAAAACATACAAGTAACTACACCAGACAACAAATACCTCTGACATGTATAACAAAATATACAAGTAACTACACCAGACAACATATACCTCTGACATGTATAACAAACAAACAAGTAACTACACCAGACAACATATACCTCTTACATGAACAACAAAACATACAAGTAACTACACCAGACAACATATACCTCTGACATGTATAACAAACATACAAGTAACTACACCAGACAACATATACCTCTAACATGAACAACAAAACATACAAGTAACTACACGAGACAACATAATCCGACATGTATAACAAAACATACAAGTAACTACACCAGACAACATACCCCTGACATGTATAACAAAACATACAAGTAACTACACGAGACAACATACCTCTGACATGTACAACAAAACATACAAGTAACTACACCAGACAACACATACCTCTGACATGTATAACAAAACATACAAGTAACTACGCCAGACAAGAAATACCTCTGACATGTATAACAAAATATACAAGTAACTACACCAGACAACATATACCTCTGACATGTATAACAAACATACAAGTAACTACACCAGACAACATACCTCTGACATGTATAACAAAACATACAAGTAACTACACCAGACAACATACCTCTGACATGTATAACAAAACATACAAGTAACTACACCAGACAACATATACCTCTAACATGAACAACAAAACATACAAGTAACTACACCAGACAACATACCTCTGACATGTATAACAATACATACAAGTAACTACACCAGACAACATACCTCTGACATGTATATCAAAACATACAAGTAACTACGCCAGACAACATACCTCTGACATGTATAACAAAACATACAAGTAAATACGCCAGACAACATACCTCTGACATGTTCAACAAAACATACAAGTAACTACACCAGACAACATACCTCTGACATGTACAACAAAACATACAAGTAACTACACCAGACAACAAATACCTCTGACATGTATAACAAAACATACAAGTTATATCTGGTCTATATACCAGATTTGATAAGTGTTTGGTATAACTATAAATGTTCACTTCGTACTATGAACATCAAAATTATTTATTTTGTAAAAATATTTCCTTTCTCTATTGGTACTGTACACATATACCTAACAACAAAATTATTTTCATTTACCTGTGTTTAAAGTTATTGCAAATGGATGGTATTTTTGTTCGAGCATATTGTTTTTCTTTAATTGTTTAACATTTCTTACCGATATAACATGTTACTTTTATTATTCTTCCCTTAGTTTATTTATTTTGTATTAACATTGTGTCATAGGTCAAATTTATTTGTTCAGTGTATGTTCAATGTTGTTAATATGTCCTTTGATTGAGTTAAGCTATTTCAGTTGATATTTTATAGTGTGTCTTTCTATGTTGTGATGTTACACTATTGTTTCAGAAAAAGGGTTTTTTATATAGATTAGACTGTTGGTTTTCCCGTTTGAATGGTTTTACACTAGTAATTTTTTGGGGCCCTTTATAGCTTACTGTTCGGTGTGCAGTCAGAGATATAACTCTATAGGGTTATTACAGAAAATAACTTGCGTGTGTTATTACAGATACTTTCATGAGTTGTCTACTCTTTATTCTTTAAATTTTCTAAATCTGTAATAACATATGTTTGTAATTAGTAAAATAAATCAATTTATAGTGGGCTCTAGGGAACTCTTGAGACTTTGCGCAGAAACTAAATGCATAGCATTGATAACTAATTCTTTAATTAAATTAATTACATTTTTATTAACCATGGTTAATCAATGAGACGAGGCTTTTAAGGGATAAATAATAACAAGGCTTAGTTATGAAAGGAATTTAACTTAATATATGAGACACTTGGGAATTACTGGGAAGCTTGTGCAGAACCTCATTACATGCTCTGGTCATTATTTCTTACAATAAATTAAAATACATTGTAATTAAGCATGATGTGTGTCTGAGCAAATGCTTTGGAGTGATATAGAGAAGCTGTGATAACACCCTTTAGTTATTACAGGCAATTTTTTCTGTAATAACATAGGTGTACTAGGAAAAATTGACAAACTATGAACTGTTATATCTTTCTATAGTTAAGTATACATAAAGACAATAGTAATATCAATAGAATTTGTACACATCTTAACTAAACTTATGATGTATATTGCCCCTTTGAAACATGTAACATACATATGTTATCGCAGTTCTTTGATTTTTTAGTCCACAGTATCAAATGCATGTTATTTTTCTGTAATAACCCTATAGAGTTATATCCCTGACTGGTGTGAGCCAAGGCTCCGTGTTGAAGACCGTACTGTGACCTATAATGGTTTACTTTTATAAATTTTGACTTGGATGGAGAGTTGTCTCATTGGCACTCATACCACATCTTCTTATATCTAAGTAACTACACCAGACAATATATACCTCTGTCATGTATAACAATACATACAAGTAACTACACCAGACAATATATACCTCTGACATGTACAACAAAACATACAAGTAACTACACCAGACAACACATACCTCTGACATGCATATCAAAACATACAAGCTACTTATTCAGACAACATACCTCATGTATAACAACTTTAATTTCTGGTTCTTCAGCTCTGTCAAATATAAATAGTATACAAAATAAATAAATATTCTCTTAACTTTTTTATTTTATTTAGATAACAGTAAGAAAGCCATCGTAAAGTCACCCTAATCCAACATTTCGACTGACCAAATAGTTGAAGTGGTCATACTTGAAATAAAAATATAAACAAACAGCTGATTGTTTACGTAATGTTCATCACATGCACTGTAAAATTATTACTCAAACGATCGCCTGGTTCCTTTCTAAATTGTCTACATTTTAAATTTGTAGAGGTACAAAGCTGATGTTGTCCTTATTAGATTCAATCAAGTATTAGTACTCGGTCGCTTCAAAAAGGTTCAAACACATAATTTTGAAATTCAATAAAATGTTGGCCATACAAATTTTGATTTCGTGCAAAGGGAAATGGTCTTACTAATAGATGAATCGCAGAACTGATCTTCAATTATGGGAGGATGTTATAAAATAAGGCAGAAAAGGGGCATGGCGCCATTTTTTTTCCAAAAAATGACAGGGTGCCATACCACGCCAAAAGCTCCTTTAGGAAACACTACAAATATATCAAAAAGGGTGGATCAAAAGACAAGGGCCTACATGTGTTTCATGTTGATTCAGCCCATATTTTAAGTCGATTCGGCCCCTTTATGAAAAACACTTTCAAGGGTTCCCATCGGACTTATAAAATTCTGCTTCTATAGATAAAATTCATATGCTCTACTAACATGACTAACATGACTAAAAAGTATAAAAAAATCCAGACCACATGATTTTCATGGCATCAGTTTTCTACTTGTGAACTACTTATATTATGGTATTACAAAATGTACTTCCAGTGTACTTCTTTCAAATTGCTTTCAGGAAATAGTTAAAAAGGAAAGAGCAGCCACCTGGGCAAACAGTAGTTATCCTCTCAGTGTCAGTGATCTGTGACCCCAAAGGTCTGCTCGTATTTACCGGACAATTGGTCCAGTAATGGTCTAGATTATTACTTGACCATTTCATTAGGGCCAACAAAAAAAACACAAACAAACAACAAACTGGCTTGTAATTAATTTTTATTCACAACTAACTTCAAAATCCTATTCCAACTGTCCATTTCATTCAACCCCCCTTCACAATATTCATTCTTTTATATCTTTTTCATATAACACATGATGCATAATACACCTTATCACTATTTATTCCGTTCCGGGTAAGTTCTGAAATTACACAACTTTTTCATCCAGTTGAAGCTGTCTGGGGCCCTGTTTAAACACTGTATCATGCATAACACTTTTTAAAGAGACCTGTTTAAACCATCGTAAACACTTCAAACAAAACATTTTTTTACTTTAATTTGAGTTTTGAAAAAGTGGATCATAATCTATCAAAGTTTCAAAGTGTTCGCTTTCTAAATTTCTAAATTTTTTCCTCTCTCAGCTCGTTACTGATGACCTTTGTTTTGGCGCCAGATGACCCAAACAGGAAGTTGTCTAAGTGACTGTTTTTTCAGGATTGGACTAAATAGCGATAAGGCGTATTTTCATCATGTGTTCATTAGCCCCCTAAAGAATTTCAAGGCAAGTATCGTCGATGATTGCAAGTTCGTAATGCTTGTAAGTTCATGACATTTCGGGAGTTCCACTTTACTACTCCTAACGTCATGCATAAGTATTTATCATCGGCAACGTGCTACTTCAAATAATCTTAACCGGATGTTTTTCATTGCATGTTCACAAATATCGGCTTTAAAAAGAGAAGTTGTTTATGTTCTTGCATATTATTTGTTTAAACATCTATTTCCACTATAACCATGATAACTGTTTTATTCCTCTCCTAGAATTTCGTTGAATTCTTGGGAAAATCCTTTCAGCAATGTTATTGACATCTAAGCAATGAGTCATCACATATCATGCATATCAGGCTATGTGGCACTCATTTTCCTTTTTTTAAGGCCAAGAGTATTATTTTTTAAATTCTGTATGTGAGTGGATTTTTTAAGATCAGAAATTGATTTGATGTATTTTGATAAAACAAAACATGTCCATTATTGGCTCGTAAAAGCATTTTAATCCTGTGCCATTAATGCAAATTGAATGAAAAAATATTTTGATGCATTAATGACATTGTGACATCGTTATAGTTATCTTAAACGTGTTTTAAGTGTTTTAATTCTGGACTTTCCAATTGACCATTGAAAGTCACATGTAAAAATTAAAATAATTGATGAAGGGAGAATAAAAGAGTTAGTATGTCCCAATTTCTCTTTTTATCGAGATATTCATTTGTTATTTGATCTCAAATTTATTCTGTAATGTTTAAATACATAATAAGGAGACGAAGTCCCCTATTACAGAAGAAAAATCAATAAAAAAAAAAAAAAAAAAAATAGGGAAAATTTCCCGAAATTTTCATTGTACTAATGAACTCAAAATCATTAACTTTTTTTATGTAACTTTTTTTAATTCCCGCATTTGCGCAGAAATCTAATTCCTTCTTCCGGTGTCGTTTGTCATGAGACTTTGAGTGAAATATATATTTATCAGTCCAGTAAAATATAGGAAGGAACACAATAACAATTTCATTTCTAATTATTTTTTTATATGAAAAAACGTTACCTGATGATAGCGTTTCTTTGTTTACATTGAATATGACCTCATAACTAAAATAACGTCACAACTAAAATCCCTAACAACAGAACCAAAATCTGAAACGTTACGATATTTCCGTTTCCTTTTTAACAGATTTAGAACTTAAAATATGTTTGAATTAAAAAAAATAATTTATATAGACTTCGTCCCCTTTCACAGGTAATGCTTGCCTCATATTACAATATGCCTGACCTATATCTATTGTTGCACATGCGCAAAAGCCACCGTCCAAGACAAAGGTCACGAACTTAAAAGCATGTCTACTTATTTTATCGGATCACAATACGAAACATAGACAGATTGACCATGTTTCTGAGGCTATTCATCAATAAAGTGTATCAGACTGTTTGCAAATAAGTAAAGAATATTTACATTCACAGTGGATAATATTTGCTCTTTCTTCTGTTTCGAGTTAGGGTAAGGAACTTCCAATCATTGAGGATACTGTTCACCAGTCTGTGACTCATCATATTTGTTTACAATGATCAATGTTAACAGTCAAGGGACTTACTTAAATGAGTGATTTTCTAAATCACTGATTCAAGTAACATTATGTACATAAAAGTTGGAAGTAAGAGTTGTCTTTCTTTAATAATCACCTATTTAAGTAGTACAAATTAATCACTAGACTAAGTGATTTAATTTTATTGTAGCTTTAAATATAGAATACTAATGATCCAGGAACTAATTATGTTGCTAAAATTATCAGAACCAACATCTGTGTTGATAGGATGACCGGGTCATGTCAGGTGATGACCTTGTACTAAATCAAGGATAATGACATAAAAATCACTTGTTCAAGTATCATACCTCAATTTCCTTCCAAAAAATTACTTCTTTAAGTATCATTATTTTAATAACCCCCACTAATTTCAACACCCCCGAACAGTGAAATTTTGATCGTGAACAGTAGAATTTTATTACATAATCTATAAGATGAAACCTTGCATTTTACAGGAAAAATTCTCCCACTGCTGGGAAAAATCTGTTGAGAAAGTATCAGTTCATTATGTAAAGCCATTTTTATAGCATTTTTTCAAGTAAAATAGAATTTGCAGCTAAATGATTGCATCAAAGGCATAAACCTTGATGCTTAAAAGAGGCAAAAAGTTCATTTTTTTCAATTTTACTAATGAAAAGATATTATTTAAAGCTATGTGTTTAAAATTTTGGTAAAACTACAAAACCACAATTTGTGACAAAACTTCGAATTTGCTACTTAAATAAGTGATTTAAAAATCACTTATTTCAATAAGTCCCCTGACTGGTTAAATTTACACTTTCATACAAATAAATCATTCATCTTTTAAAGCATGATTAGGATCCCAAAAATTTCCTTCAGGATCGGATCCATTTGGGCCAAATAGGTCACTTCACGGTTATTTCGGCCATATTGAATAGGGGGTTGATTTTTTGGATAGAGGTGGAAATAGTATGAAAGTACGGGAAATCCTATGCATGTTTCCAAGCAACTGCTCTGTTTTAATGTTTTCCCGTATTTTTCAAACCATTTTTACCTCCATTATGAAAATCTGCCCCCCTATTCAACATGGCTGCACTAACCATGAAGGAGCCTATTGAATAAGGATGGAACGACTAGGTTCTGGTACAACGGGATACCCCTACATTTTGTACACGGGTTAGTTATCACATGCAGTAATTGGTAATTATACAGCATCTGCCTATTTTCATAGAGTCTCTACGCATTCGTGATGGTGGCTGTCGATATCTATGGATAATTTGACTGAAATGTATACGTTCTACTTTCTGACCTTTCAAAAAGTTGGACTTTGACACTGCTTCTTTGAATGGCGAGGGAATCTTACGGACTTAAATTTTTGAAAACGTTTGAAGGACATGAACTTTATACCTGGTCTTCCGTTTCAAACCAATTTTCTTATACAGAAAGTAAGCAGCTACAGCGGCTACGGTTAAGATTGCCGACCTCTGCGGTGTGAGCTTGCTGAGCGCTGCCATATTTCACCAGATAAACTTCCGGTAATAAAGTCGACTCCCTGTTAACTCGGCCCATATAAAACTCGGACTGACCCAAACTCGACCTATAACAA
Organism: Mytilus californianus; assembly: GCF_021869535.1. Taxonomy (NCBI): domain Eukaryota; kingdom Metazoa; phylum Mollusca; class Bivalvia; order Mytilida; family Mytilidae; genus Mytilus; species Mytilus californianus. The sequence goes on along the minus strand of NW_026262581.1, from coordinate 141,536,083 downwards.
AATCGCCCTAACTTACTCGACCTATAACAAATTCGGACTATAGTATAGTATAGTATAGTTTTATTCAGATAAATTCAAGCACATATATAAAAATTCACAAGACAAAACAAGACAAATAATATATATATATATATACTTTTTTAAAATAGTATCATAATATAAGTTAAAACAGTGCTTAGAAAGAAGACTGGGATATCCCATAAAAGCTTACATAGTATAGCTTATTTCCAATGGGGTCCCTTGTTTGAAAATATATAAAAATAATATTTCAAATTATATGTTAAAATTTGACTTTCACCAAAAAAAGAAAGATCAATTTTTTCTTAAAAAACATATAAAAAATCTTCAGTTTCTATATTTCTTGTTGTTATTTTTAATTGCAGTCTTAAAAGCAGATCTATTTGATATATTTTTTTGGTTGGCTGGTAGCTTGTTCCAGTCTTGTATAGCATTATAGACAAAACTGTTTTTATTACAGTTTTTAACATTTGGTACAAAATAATTATCATGTGCAGCATTTCTGGTATTATGATTATTCAAATCAAAATGTTCACATACATACTCTGGAGCATGTCCATGATTTATATTGAATACATGGTTTAATCTAAGTTGACTAACTCTATCTTTTACACATAGCATATTAACTTTATCTAAAATATCACATGTAATTCTAAGTCCTTGGACCCAGACCTAGGATGAATCTCACCACCTTATTCTGTACAACTTGCAATTTTTTTGTCATCCCTTTGCCCAGATTACTATACCACGAAGAGCAGTAATAATCGAAATAGCATTGTATCAGAGCAGATGTGAGAGTCATCCTTGATCTAGTATCCAAACATTTGGCATTTCTCCTCTATATAAAAATCTTAATCTTGCATTAACTTTTTTTATGATATTGGAAACTATTTGTTCACAATTTAAAAAAAATATCAATGTGAACTCCTAAATATTTTACACAATTTGCCGATTTGATAAGATGATCATTACATTTAACCTGAAAATTAATATTTTATCTAATCTTTTTTGGAGGTCCAAAAAGCATACATTTAGTTTTTCCTAGATGTGAAAGACGGTTTATTATCTACTAACCATTTTTCTAGAACTTTTCCCAATTTTGTAGAAATAATATCTGGATTTTTATGAGTATATAAAATAGCGCTATCATCAGCATATAAAATTAATTTACAGTCTTCATCAATATTGATTGACATATCATTTATATATGTTAAAAATAATAGCGGTCCAAGGATACTTCCTTGGGGGACACCACATGTAACTTCCATGGGTTCCGACATAACATTATTCAAAGATACAAATTGAATCAACAAACTCGGACTATCAAAAGAATATAACTATGATAAATGATGTTAAATGCTTTATTTGAAAATAATTATCAATAACATGTCCTTGTTTGTATACTATGCCGACTCTAAATAAACATATTTAGTACCAGAGACATATAATACATTTGTATTAAATGTCTCTGTTAGTAATTTGAAGTTGGTCTCATTGGGTTATCCGGGATTGGCCTATTTTTTGTAAGCGTGGCACGTTACTCTGGTTTCCAGCTATGTATAATGACCTTGTGATAATATGCCGGAAATATGTAGTATTTATAGAATAACTAATCGAAGAATTCAAATACTTTTTAGAGAAAAATATTCAAAGTCAAAAACCACCGTGTATCATCGGTACAGCGGATATAGGTACTAACCAAGCGGGGCGTGATCGATTTTTACCTGACACGGTAAGAACATCTTTGTTTTGTTTTATCTACATTCACTGTACATTTCTCAACATCTGAAATTCCTGCTCCCAAATAATTTTCGCATCGATTTTTTCCTATTTATAAGACAACTTTTATGTTCTAATAAGAATAATAAACTTTTACATGCGCAAATAGTTGTGAATGTCAACACCAACTTTCAATTTCGATACAGTCGTCGAGCCATTTACATGTTTTATATGAATGAAAGCTAATACAGGGCAAAAGTAATAGTGACCTATCATAAACCTACCTGTGATTACTGGATAAATCATTCCATGAAACATTCTGGGTAATAAACAAGTGTGAAAAAGCTATACTCCGTACATTCACTTAACTATGCACCGTACAGAAGGACTTATGAAGTCAGCTATACATGCTATACACCGTACACAACGCTTCTTTTCGGGATAAAATATCGAAAAATAACATATTATGTATGAAAGATTTCAATGCAAATTATTGAAACAGCTATACTTATTATGCACACACAGTGGCCTTCTATCAGAAAAAGAGTTGCAATGCATATAGAATCATATCGAATGAGACGAGCGCCAACTTCTTTGACAAGTATTTGCACATGTTTTAGTAAGCGTTCTTGTTTTGGGGAAATAATGAGACTTCTCTAAATTAAATCATCAACCTACGACCAAATCATCTCTTAAAACAACAATTATGTTTAGATTGAAGTACACATTGATATTATGTAAACAAAACAAAGATTTTCTTGCTGTGTCAGGTCAAAATCGATCACGCTCGCTTGGATAGTACTTTTATCCGCTGTACCGATGATACACGGTGAAAACGGGAAACGAAGTCGCGCTATTATTACAATGATAAGCGGGATACGGGATTCTGACAAATCAATAAGCGAGATCCGGGATCAGACCCAGTTATAGCCTCTCATGCAGTAAGACCAATGTGGCAAGATATTGAATCCTTCTCGAAGTGGCAGATGTAAACTGGGTATCATACGATCCCAGGCAGAACCATAGGGTCTCGGAGGAGACTAGGCCCCCAGATACACGGCATGCAGCCCCACCGGTGTTTGGACACGCCCTGATGCCTGCAAACCTAGCCCCCAGCTATGGGATAAATATTGCTCCACTGCCTTGTGGATGACTCACGAAAAGTCAAAGGCTACGGAAGTAAATTCAGACAGAAAATCCGGATAAAAGGAACTCGTTAGTTCAGTTGCAGCAATCGTCTAAGGGAAGGAACATCCTGACAGAAAAACCCGACCCTCTACGTAAGAGGTTGAGCCTAGGACAAACAACCCAATTTTGTTAAAAAAAAACTATTTTACAAAAACTGTAACGAAGAATCCTCCGTTACTGCCCTACACGCCAATGGCGTACAGGACAGTAAGCACTGAAGTAAGTAAGTAAGGGATCAGGACACCCCAATGTGACCCCCTTTGAAATTATTATTATGAGTTAGAATTATGAAATAATTTATTTTGAACATATTACAAGCAAGAAATATAAATTACATTAACAATAAAGACAAAATCAATTTTCTATACTTATTGTTACCAGGAATGGTAGTTCATGCCAAGGCAATGCCTGCAAATGATTAATGCTTAATTTATAGTGCTTTTTCTGCTTAATGTGCTTTAATTGCTTATGTGTTTTTAAAGTGTTTTATATGCTTTTAATATTGATTGCTTACGGTACTTTTAATATTTCTGCATAATATTATAACATATTTATCTTCTTCATGTCATTTATATTGTATATATATGCTTCAATGTAATGATTTGCTTTGTGTAGCTCTTGTGTATGAAGCTTGCTTGCTTTGTTTTAAACGTGCATGTTTTAAATAAGACGATATAAAAGCTCAATAGAGCTTATGTTTTCTGTATATTATTGATATTCGTCTATAAATAAAGCTTTTGAACTTTGAACTTGAAAAGTAAGACTTAATTCAGTTAATAATAAAAAGTTACCACTAAATACTTGTCTTTACTTTAAGTTTTTTAATTTTTTATTTCCTTTTTTAAATTATTTATAATATGCATGATTTTTTGATTGAACTGGACCTAACATGCTATCATACTGCCACGTGTACTGTTGACACCTTTTTTTATCACCTTAAAACTAATAACTGACACGTGTTCTGTACTGTTGACACATTTTCAATCGTCCTGCACTCTTTTTGCATGTGCACAAATCCTTAGGATTTGAAACACTGCGTATTTTTTGGTACACAAAGTTTTGTTTTAAACTCTATTCACATATATACTTGATAATTCGACTGCGCTAAAAAAATAATTTAAGTGTTTTGGATGGTACACACATTATTTAACAATTTCTTATGGATCTAAGTTTATCTTAATACATTTTATAGATTTTTTTTTCAAAAATATTTATTATTATCTCGTAAATTCGTATGTAAACATAAAAAGTTGTAACAGTTATAAACAATAAAAAAAAATGAAAATAAGTGAAAAACAAAATCTACAAATCGTAGGCCGAGTTTGTTCCCTTTATTTTTTAAAATTAAAGGGGCATAAGCTAAGAGATAAACAAAAATTAAAGTATGAATTATTTTTGTTCAATCATTAATGCAAGTGAAATAGTGAAATAATAATTCGCTTTTAGCAGCCAGTTTGGATCAATTTTGTCAAAATAAGCTAAGAAACATCGCTGATGAATTATTAACTTGCAGGTGAATAATTCGACCTCATTGAATGAGTATTCATGTGACCTTTAATTTAGCTCCTTAGCTGGAGATGGGTTACGCATGTATTCAGCTATTGAAAGGAAAAGAATGTCAACATTGAAATTGAACCAATAACCTACAATATGAAATCAAGCAGACCTAGAAAAACCCAATTGCACGTGATCGCTATCTATTTATATATCGGGTTATATGACTATCGACAGTCTTCGGAGGTCATCTCGGGAAATGGTTAATTAGTTGACGCCTAGAAAAAAAAAACACAAGAAATATCAATACATATTATCGAGTGCATGCGTTGTTAATTGCTTATTTTTTTTAACTTTTTGTAATAAGATATACGTTTTAGTATGTTATAAATCAAATATGAGAATTTGAGTCAAATCGGTGAACATAAATTTGACAGCTAATGTCCCTTTAAAGTTTATATGCAGTTTTGGCTTTTATTTTGTTTGAATTTTACAAAATTATGTTATTTACATGTGTGGGTGTCATATACATGATATATGCTAAACTAATAGCTGGGTAAAAGGGAGATGATTAAAAGTTCATTGTTTAGTTTACATAGGGAGAAACTGTATCATTAAGTATACAAGTAGCATCAACATGATTAACTTAAAAAGTGGCTTCCGTGACAAAAAAGAATAATTTTGAATTAGTCTTAAAGTTTTAATATTAAAATAAAAATTATATATATATAGTAAATTAAAATTGCAATATTTATTTTTTTGGCATTATTGGCATTATGAAAAGAAAGAAATATTAATGGTTTAAACCTCCCTCTGCTTTAATTGAATATTTGATTAAATGATAAACCTTCTTGCATACACTATTCTTATCAAAGTAATATCCAAATACCACCGTGCTTGCAACCGGTGATTTGCGATATGAAGAGCTTATCCTCCTTCTTTATTCATGATTCAAATCCTGCTCAATTTTTCGCTTTTCCACGAATGTAATATATTTTAAATTATATCTATACACTAGTATAACAACTTATTATTTGATGTTAAATTCTCTGCTAATATCTAAACATTTTATGAAATTGTTAAAATATAATACCAAACGGATTACTTCCAACTTGTTACCACATAAAGCATTCCAATTTGTTGACCCAATACTATCCAAGATTTCCCTTTTTTTTTTTTTTATCTATAAAGTATTTCTCTCTTATAGTACTAAGCAATCGACACTATGTTACCATATGCACTACGTCTTCATTTTCTGCATGAAACAATTGACATGTTGGTTCTGCTGTAAAGTGTGTAAATTATGTTTCTCTGATTACAAAATGTATACTCCAGTCATCATTCTGGCTTTCGAAATAGCTTTCTTATCTCAAGCCTCGGTTGATTTTTTAGATTCCAGATTTGTGCCTTTTTTATCCAATTCTAAGGCTTTCTATGTTCATATATTTAAGGCTGGTTTTGTTGATGGCTTCAGATTTCAACTTAGTGCTCCAAAATTGGTTTATTTTTTTCTTAGTTTCTTCTTTCCAGGCATTTTTTTTTTTGGGGTATGTTTTGTGGCAATTTGTTTATTCATAACATCTTTAATTTTGTTGTTATCACATGATATTGTGGAGTATAGATAGTTGTCTCTTATATATTTCAGCTTCTATTGGTTATGCTCCTTATAATAATAAGACAACAGCATTTGATGTTCTCTTAGGTAGTGACTGCAGGTGCCTCAAATTTTTCCTGTAGAATATCTCGGTTTCCTCAATATTTGCTTTTGTCAACGGCAGAACTTCTAAACCAATTATGTTAGACTTGGTATCACATATGTTTTAATATATTTGGTATGAGGTTGCAAGGTTGAGCCCATTTGTACCATGTACACCAGAACACTTACTAGTAAGTGCACACTTTGTTCTTCTAGCTGTTTGGATTCTTTCTTTTATGTTGAAGTTATTTTCTAGCCAATATGTTCTCTCTTATGCCTAGATGGTCACTGCAATCTATGGTTTTTACTTTTTCATCACCCATAGTCCAGTTGTAGTCAAAATAAAATTGAGAATGGAAATGTGGAATATGTCAAAGAGACAACAAACCGACCAAAGAGCAGACAACAGCCGAAGGCCACCATGGGTCTTCAACTGCAGCGAGAAAATCCCGCACCCGGAGGTGGTCCTCAGCTAGCCGCTAAATAAAACTGTGTACTAGTTCAGTGAAAAAGGACATCACACTAAACTCCAAAACATATAAATGAACTAAAATTAAAAAAACATACAAGACTAACAAAGTCCAGAGGCTCCTGACTTGGGACAGGCGCAAAAATGCGGCGGGGGTTAAACATGTTTTGTGAGATCTCAATTCTCCCCTTTACCTTTAGCCAATGTAGAATAAAGAAACACATAGCAATACGCACAGTTTTCTGTTTTGAGCTATCAATTATTTCAGTTGTGGCTGGATGAATTTTATAATGGTGCTCTCTAGCATATTTGTCAATTAAATTCAACATTATTTGTAACTCATATTCGTGTTTTGAAATGAAGACTAAATCATCTGCACAAGTTGGCGCTCCTAGATATATGTCCCACAAATGATATCCTAATGAGTTCTGCTCCAGTTCTATCAATAAGTCTTGTACAAATATTTTGTAAAAATGAGTGGAAAGTATTCCGCATTGTCTTACTCCTTGTTTAATTTTTAATGGTTCATTTAACTCATCCATCCATTTTACTTTGGAACTAAGCCCATCATATAGCTCTGTTATAATTCTCCAATAAATTGGCTGTATATTTTGATCAATTGTCTGTTCATTTATAGTTTGACATGCTGTAAAACATCGAATGCTGATTGTACATCAAGAACAGATATGAAAAAAAAGTTGGTTATGACAGTGCTTCTGTAAGTCCAAACTGTAAATCCAAACTGTAGTAATGTTTTTTGATTGTAGATTAGTAATGTTTTTTGATTGTAGATTAAGTTTTTCCAGAAAGACATATTCAAATGTTTTCCCAATGGCATTGTAACTGTTATGCCCCGGTGATTCCCCTTAATTGTTGGATCGTTTTACTTTTTGAGTACTGGAGTCACGGGGGGGGGGGGGGGGGGGGTCACTTCCTATTATTGGGTGTATGGGGATGTGCCAAAAATATGGGTCATAATTTTGCGAGATTTTATAAAAAAATGACCCTCCTTTTTATAACATCCTATATTAAAATGCCCTGTATATTGATGTGAGGTATGTATGATCTACATATCATATATAGATATGCTATTCGGAATCTTAAATTATTAATGGTCAATCATTATATTAAATTAAATCAATTCATTTGAAAGCTCACCTTTCAAATAAGTTCCCAAATGAACCCCAGACATTTTTCTCCTGATTTGTATATAAGTATAGGTCATTCATTCTTAAATATTTATATAACTATAGGTACTGAATTTTAGTGAATGTTATATTAAAATGGTAAAATTTGGAGGCAAAAATGGCACACCCCTACCAAAAAATATGGAAGTTACCCAAGCCAAATCTAAATGATATTGGTACTGTTTTATTCAGTAGTATGTTGTTAAAGATGTTAGCACAGAATGAACATGTTAAATAGTGATGTTAGCACAGAATGAACATGTTAAATATTGATGTTAGCACAGAATGAACATGTTAAATAGTGATGTTAGCACAGAATGAACATGTTAAATAGTGATGTTAGCACAGAATGAACATGTTAAATAGTGATGTTAGCACAGAATGAACATGTTAAATAGTGATGTTAGCACAGAATGAACATGTTAAATAGTGATGTTAGCACAGAATGAACATGTTAAATAGTGATGTTAGCACAGAATGAACATGTTAAATAGTGATGTTAGCACAGAATGAACATGTTGAATAGTGATGTTAGCACAGAATGAACATGTTAAATAGTGATGTTAGCACAGAATGAACATGTTAAATAGTGATGTTAGCACAGAATGAACATGTTAAATATTGATGTCAGCACAGAATGAACATGTTAAATATTGATGTTAGCACAGAATGAACATGTTAAATATTGATGTTAGCACAGAATGAACATGTTAAATACTGATGTTAGCACAGAATGAACGAACATGTTAAATATTGATGTTAGCACAGAACGAGCATGTTAAATATTGATGTTAGCACAGAATGAACATGTTAAATATTGATGTTAGCACAGAATGAACATGTTAAATATTGATGTTAGCACAGAATGAACATGTTAAATACTGATGTTAGCACAGAATGAACATGTTAAATACTGATGTTAGCACAGAATGAACGAACATGTTAAATATTGATGTTAGCACAGAATGAACATGTTAAATATTGATGTTAGCACAGAATGAACATGTTAAATATTGATGTCAGCACAGAATGAACATGTTAAATATTGATGTTAGCACAGAATGAACATGTTAAATATTGATGTTAGCACAGAATGAACATGTTAAATACTGATGTTAGCACAGAATGAACATGTTAAATACTGATGTTAGCACAGAATGAACGAACATGTTAAATATTGATGTTAGCACAGAACGAACATGTTAAATATTGATGTTAGCACAGAATGAACATGTTAAATATTGATGTTAGCACAGAATGAACATGTTAAATATTGATGTTAGCACAGAATGAACATGTTAAATATTGATGTTAGCACAGAATGAACATGTTAAATACTGATGTTAGCACAGAATGAACGAACATGTTAAATACTGATGTTAGCACAGAATGAACGAACATGTTAAATATTGATGTTAGCACAGAATGAACATGTTAAATAGTGATGTTAGCACAGAATGAACATGTTAAATAGTGATGTTAGCACAGAATGAACATGTTAAATAGTGATGTTAGCACAGAATGAACATGTTAAATAGTGATGTTAGCACAGAATGAACATGTTAAATAGTGATGTTAGCACAGAATGAACATGTTAAATAGTGATGTTAGCACAGAATCGACGGTTGATTTTGAGTTTTTTAAATGTTCACCTGTTATTCCAGATTCATCTGCACTGTTTAGCGGACGACCATTTGATTCTGAGTTGGGGGCCTGGTAGATTTTGTAAATAAATATGCTGGCCCTCATTAAGATGGAAATCAATAATATTCCATTACCACAAATGAAAACAAATATTCTGGCCCCGAAATATTCAAGACGTTCCAAATATCTTTAATACAAATATCTGGCGAAGCGGTTATCAGTATGACAATTATTCTTTCATTGCCGTTTTTTGATTTTTTAACAATGTTCGTCCATGGCTTAGGTCACACTATGGATCATTTGTGTCCGAACAACTTGCGTGATTTTCAATTGATGGTAGCAATTTTTTTATTTCTCTAATTTGAAATCCCATAAAAAGTGCTCTTGTGAACATATTATTGATTTTGATAGATCTAATGAGTGTAATATTTGTATTAATCCTACGATATTGCTGGTAATAATTTCTATTGTTGGAATGCCACCATTCCATTTCTTGTTATTTGTGTTTGATCTGGTGGGCGATTTTCTTGGGCTAGTGCACGAAAATTTTGTTGTTCTGTTTTTTTTTCATATTTGCTACATGTTGTTGGTATTTTTTAATAGTCAGATGCCGGACGTATTTTTTATCCTCTTTTTTTTTGTAGAGATCTTCATACCTATATTTTTTTTTCATATTTTGATATTGTTCAGACCCCTGTGTTGGTACGACTTTTGTACTAGTTGTTTCTGTCATCGTGACCTTGAGAGTGATTTATACGTTCGGTTAGTCTTTTGTCAAAGTTATTTGTTCTTTCTCTTATATCAATATTTGTATTTCTTTTTCTTTGACTACATATATTGTTTTGGTTTTGGAATCATTGTGTTTCTATATTTATGAAATCTCGGTTAGATTGACTGTTGATATATTTGCATTTGGATGATCTGAATGATTTATATTCAGAAGGATATTTTGACCATTAATATAAGGATGAGGTAGAAGCCCTGGTTTCGTAATCTGTTGCATAGTCTCTGGATTCAATGATTGGCCTGATATATTACTTCTTTGTAGGTTTTGTTGATATTATAAGTGCGGATTTTTATAGTCATTAGTCTTTACATGATGACGTTAAGTTGTCCTTGAAGTACTTGTTGGCTTCCTTATGTTGTTTACCCCGTCGGGCATCGGATTCACAAGACGTCATGACTCGTCTTGTATTCCCGGAGTCTCCCTCAGCAGTATCCATTGCTTTCTGACTCCAAAACCCATACCTAGACCCTCTGGCAGCATGGTCCAAAAGAGTCCTTGACTCTTCACCAAAATTCTGTTTTACCGTACGCGCTGCATTTGTTTCCAAATGCACAACCGTTGCCCTATTTGAAACTTCCGGGTTTTTCGCTTGGTCAACGGCCACTTTCCTTGATGATGATAGATCCCCTGACAATGGCCTATTGTCAGCATGATGTATACCATCCTTTTCGTATCTGTTTGTATTCTCTTGTGAGGGCCATTGATCTTAGTTCACTCTTATGCCTATCTCTCCGGTCGACGTCAGATCATGGAAAAGTTTACAGGACCGAGATCGGGGGAGCACTGGTCTACCCTGGGCAGTTAACCTAGGTGTTTCAAATTTATTTTCCGCGCTATCCATTTTACTTATTTTTATTTATGCCTTATCTTGAATATAATTACACTTATTGTAAGAATATAAAAATGTAGATACGTGCCTCCGCTGCCACCACTGTAACGAAAACCGAGCGGTCGGGCCTTAGTGTTAAGCTATAAATGTTTATCCCTTAGTGCTTTGCTATAAAAATGTGTTTTGTTAGAGTGTACGAGTATATAAGAAATAAAAGTAATAACTGATGACACTTCTTTGGTAGCGTGGTACTCTGGTATCGTGGTACTATGTGGTACTTTGGTATTCTGAATACACACTGGTAAGGTTAGTTCCTCTGGTAAGGTAATGACTCGGATATAAAAGGGTAGATTGGAGTATAGGTTTTTGTATGGTAACTCTAACACGTTCTCATCTAAAATTAGAAATTCTCATATGCCATTTAACTCATTTTTGTGTGAAAAAGCTACATCTTTTGGCATGATTGATATATTTTGCGTTAAAAAGTCACTGTATAGCATTATTTATATTTGTCTGTCATTTTTTGGCAAAATTTTTGGTCTTTTTTTGTTAATGCGAATCCAAAACTTCATCATTTTAGCATTATCCTTATTCATAGGATGCTAGAATGAACTATTTCAACACCCAAGAAATAGTTGAAGCAATTAAACCTTAAAAAATTACTCATTCTGCATTTTTGTTGTACTTTTATGCCATTTTTGCAATATATACATAACATAGCATTTACCCATCTTTATTTCAGATGTTTCAATGAATAGTATGCTAAATTCAGTCTTTTTTCTCTTACTTGTATTTGTCAGGTATGTATGCCAGCATACCGACCTGGTGTATGCTAAACTCTCACTCTATGTGTATACTAGAATTTGTCAGGTCGGTATGCCAGCATACCGACCTGGTGTATGCTAAACTTTCACTCTATGCATATACTAGTATTTGTCAGGTCTGTATGCCAGCATACCGACCTGATGTATGCTAAACTCTCACTGTATGTGTATACTAGTATTTGTCAGGTCTGTATGCCAGTATACTGACCTGGTGTATGCTAAACTCTCACTGTATGCGTATACTAGTATTTGTCAGATCTGTATGCCTGCATACCGACCTGGCGTATGCTAAACTGTCACTCTCTGCGTATACTAGTATTTGTCAGGTCTGTATGCCTGCATACAAATCTGGTGTATTTAGTATCTTTACAATATTTATTTTGGCATAGTTTAGGTCTGTATGCCTGCATACGAACCTGGTGTATGTAGACATAAATTATTATTTATTTTGGCATTTTTCAGCCAGGTATGCCTGCATGGATTCTTAAATCTTATTCTGGATACATGTTTGTAGTGGCAAGTCTGTATGCCTGAATGCTAAGCATTTACTGTGTAGTAACATTTCTTATTTACTTATGTCTGCATAACCAACCCCCCATCAAAAATAAGGAGATGTGTATGATTGTGAAAGAGACATATCTCCATCAAGGTCCGAATTACATGGATGTAAGGGATGACTTATGTATAGCCTTCAAATTCGTTTGAATTTGAAAGAAAGCTCTCAATTCTTAACTGCAACACTCAGGGGTTTATACCTTATTTCAACCCGCTTTGTAATAAACTCTTGTGAAAAAATGGAATTCATAGGTTTGCTTGTCGGCATACCGACCTATAAAAGGACCCCACTGGAAATAAGTTTCAATAACTTTTGTGGGTCATCCTAAGGTATTAGGCTACAGTGAAAATCTAGTCAACTTAAATTTCACTCATTTTTTTAATCTAGTCTATTCATATTATCAAAATATCATGACAATTTTCATAATTTTATTTTTTGAATTATATTTTTTAGTAAACATGTAAATCATTTTAGTGTCTATGTCTAGTGCTATATCCGTGTCATTGTAATTTAATGTATCTGTATTCTGTCAAATTCATTCCTTTTATCTTGAATAAATATATATATATATATATATAGTCCTATACACATTTGAACGTGAAAGTTTGCATACTTGTTTGACATTTTCAGTTCACGGTATTAATTCCTGCATACATTACTGGTGTACGGTGAACGCTTATTTTTTTTACTTGGATATATACAAGATTTGATTGCCTGTATACCCACCTATGTTCTATTGAATTATAGTTTTACATACATTTTAGTATTGTCAAACCAAGCTGGTGTTCAAAGAGCTTGTGTAATTGTGTAGGGTTTGCCTCCAGTCTAAAATTTCTGCATATTTGGTGGAACTTATTAGATATTTAGCAAGCTGAACAATATGTATAAAATAGATAGCGATATAGCAAAGTTTTTAAGTCATTGTGCTTTCATCTCTGCCTGTCAACATGCTGTATGACAAAGTTCTTGTTTGGTATTTTTTTAAATGCTTTTAGGGGGATGTCTGTATACAATTTGCTGTAAAAAGATTTATGCCAAACATGCATGTATTTTAATTATCGGTAATTTAAACAATTTGCAATGATCTGTCTTGACTGCATATCATAAGTCGATATCATCCTGGACTGGCTCAGATATGAAAATTACAGTGAATTTATAGTATTATACTATGGTAAAAATTGGGTATACTGGCATATACACTGGAGTTATGAAAATAAATCCTTCAATCAGGAAAGCCAAAGAATTGATGCTTTTTCTAGGTGTCGTCCTTTTCTAGTGAAGCCATTTTTACTTTATTAGCAGGAACAGTAAAAGGTCAGGTGCTGTTCATTGGTGTCGTAGTTTTCTAGGAAGGCATTGGTTTAACCTATCGAGTCACTAAGAAGTGTTACAATTCAATTCATAAGCAACACATAAATAGTTACATGAAAGGTATAGCCACTGTTTGAAAAATTCTGAAACGAGAAATGGAAACTACATATTATATACATAAATATATATAAAAAAAATTATGTAAATATTATACACTTCATAACTTTAATATTATCACAATTACTGATTTTAGAATTTATTGAACTTCGTGGTTGAATTGAAGTCGTTCCCTTGAAAGTTTTTTTTTGCCATGCATCTGATTGAAGATCAATGAAATATGTCATTTCCTTAATAACATTCATTTTTCCAATTTGAACACTCTTGAAATGTGCTGTTAAGGTAGATGGGGTGTCTAAATTATAATCCATAGAATATTTTTATAATTTGTCAAAATGTAGTTTATGTCATGCTTTTTAAAAAAAAATACTAAAAAGAATGGGTCACGGGGCTTATTTTCACGCTACAGGTTGTGCAAAATTGAAAGATTTTGTATAGATTATGCATGGAAAACGCAATTTTCTGCCATAAAAACGAAAACTACACCATAGAATTTCGAGATAAAATATGAGAAGATAGCTCTAATATACTTTCAGATAAGAAAAAGAAAAAATGGGGTCACGGGACCCGTTTTCTTGCTACATAATAAAATAGGTAAATTCCTAACACATTCTATTGTAAAAGTAACTTTATCTGAATTATCTGTCCTTACATTTGAGTTGCCTCCCCTTATGTGGCAAATTTGGAAAAAATTTAATCAAACAAAAGTATTCTGTTTTTTTGTAAAATACAACCATAAATATTATAAAACATGTCATTTTCTATATTAAAATGAAAATTCTAACACATTACCCACTACTCTCAAAATTTGCACATTTTATTAAAGATCTAGACCGATTATTTTCTGGTATTTCAAAATCCAAGATGGAGGAAGACACCCTATCTACCTTAAGATCCTTTCGCAATAAATGTATGTTTAATTTGTTTGAATTACCTTCTTTTTTGTTTTTTATTGCTCACTAAATTTCAAAAGTTTTCTGTCTGTCTTTCGATTTTGTTGATTGTTTTTCATAAATTACCCTGTTACAGTAACATCTTCTTACATACACACACCACAGAATGCTGCATGATCATGTGACAAATGTACAGTTTTCCCAAACAAGGACACATCATACAACCTCCTTGTAAATATAAGGAGATGTGGGATGATTGTATATGAGACAACTATCCACCAAAGTCCAAATGAAGTGGATGTAAGCAAGTATAGGCCGTACAGACTTCAACAATGAGAAAAACCAATACCGTATAGTCAGATGATAAAATGCCCCAACATGAAAAATAAGAAACAATGCAATTGAGAAAACTAACGACCTAATTTATAGCAAAACAATTTACGAAAAAAAAATACGACATACATGAACCAATGACAACTTCAACTACAGGCTCCTGACAGCAGACAGGCACATAAAGACTAGTGTGGCCGCTTTTAACATATGAGCGCTCATCCCTTGTCCTTACCTGGGACAGTTGTTTCCCTAATATTTTTTTAGAATAAGAACTGAATGGGTTAACTGAAGGGCATTGGTCATGCATTTTGAAAATCTGGATAGGGGCTGAATTTCAATTTTAAAAAAAGCCGGGAGACTTAACTCAGTAGCAGATCCAGAAGTTTAATAAGGGGGGATAGGGGTGGGCACTGACTGCCTTAGAGATGGACCGCTCCAGTCTTGCTTCCCTCAATAATCAACCAAATTTCCCCCACAAAGCACCCCCTAAATCCGCACTCTGTAACTAATGCAAGGAGACATCACTGAGGATGTACACCTAATCGTATTTCCCATTCACTTTTTTCTCTAAATCACTGAGTAAATGCTTTCAAGGGGATGGGGGTAGTCCAAATACTTATGACATCTTGCAAGGCTATTTTTTTTTTGGGGGGGGGGGGGGGGGGGGCTTCTTGATTCTTGATTTTTTTATGCAATAACGGTAGGTTTACTTACCGTAATGTGCTAATATTCTGTTTTGCTTCTGGTATATTAAAATTTAGATAATAGAGCGTACTTTTCAATGAATTGTCCATTTTCTTCTCCATGACGGGAACTCCTTCATTGATCATGCTCATTGTTTACATTTAGAAATGACGTCATATAGGAGCGCGTGACATAAGGGGTTATTAGTGGTCATTCAACGCAGATAAATAGCCCACTTGTTCTTTGACTTTTTATCAATTACCAATACAAAGTATAAAAAAACCTATTTTGTTTTGTAATCAATTGCTATTATTTTAATTAAGTGTACTGGTAAATGTAACTCGCGTAAGTCAAGGCCCTCATTGTGCTCCGTCTGTAATTCCCTCCGCCTTACGTCACAAGGTCCCTGACGTCATTTAAAAGTTTGTCAACAACTTGGAACCTTGTACAAATGTATGATCGCCTCATTTTTCCGTAATTTTAATTTGCAAAAAACAAAACGGATAACTTGCATGTCAATAAAGTGATTATAGTCGTGGAACTTGAGAATCGGTTTTCATTTTTAGATTTACAACAGTAAACGCCGTAGAACCGGTTTGCCTTGCAATTTAACGCTTTTCTGTTTTCCGATCGGGAGAAAATATAGAGGTCAGTCTTAGACTTGTAGTTTAAAAACAAATAAATCGAAATCGGTGTTAAAACACAACTACTGAAGTAAAGGATTTTGGCAACACCATGTTTGTATGCTCTACTGATTCATATGCATTACATTGAAGATTCTGGAAACACCCAGGTGCGTATGCTAGCATACAGACCTGCGAAATACAACATTTGATTCAATATTGGCCGTTCTGCATACACCAGGTTCGTATGCAGGCATACAGACCTGAGAAATGCAATGTATAAATTAAATGTAGACTTTAGCATACACCAGGTTCGTATGCTGGCATACAGGCCTGAGAAATGGAGGTTAATTTATTCAATTCAGTTCAGCATTCACCAGGTGTTCAATATGCCAGATTCTCGATTTTCAAGTGTTTGATAAAAAGAAAAACGTGTTTTCCTTTATTTTTCTCGTTTTTGCATACGTTTGTATTATGAGCAATAATTCGACCTATTTGAGTACGAATTATGGCAAATGACCGTGAATGAGAATTTTAAATTTTAGATGAGAACGTATTCTCTCGATGTTTGTAAGAATAACAGACTCGTTAAATAAAAATAAACTTGTATTAACTTTAAGATGCATTGAATATCAACAATACATATAAATATTAAATAAATTAACAGTATTCTAGTCAAACAAATAAATACTTTATTAACCTTAGCCGGAATATCGTGAATTAAAGAAAAATGGATAGCGGAACAATTTACCCAGAAAGTTTTCTAATTGTAGTTTGGTAATCGGCAAATGGTAAATCAAGTTCAATGCCAAAAGATAAAGTTTCTCTCGAGAAGTTATTCTCTAAATGCAACTTGGAAAGGAATTAACAAACCCACATTATACGGACGTCGTCTCCTCGGACATTGTAATAGTGTTGACTGTCTGGTTACTACTTGGTCTGGTACATGGTATCTGTACGTATATCAAAATCGCTTGGACTTAACGTGTGTTACTTGCCCAGGGTAAAATTGTGCTGAAGACTTATCTGTATTCTCCGTCGTATTTATACTTAGGTAAACCAATTTACCGATTTGGTTTACCATTTACCATTTTGGTTTACCATTTACCATTTCGGAAAATACCTAAATTACCAAAACCGGAACTGACGTCATTGTACGTCAATTGAAATAAACAATTCAGAAGTTTTCCGAATGTAAAAACATAGGCAAGAATAATAAAAAGTTTTAGAGTTAACAATGTGTAAACATAGTTATACAAGAAATATTTAATAAGAAAAGTCAATTATCGGTAAGATTTAAACAACGTCATCACACAATTTTAGGGGAAACAAGTTCCATTTCAGGGGACCCACATTTCGTTACAATAACTATGTTTTTAATCAGTTCTTGAAAATCCGGATATTGTAATCGAAAACGCATGTTCATCAGAACTTACAGGGAAAACACTCAGTAGAAAGTGAAAAAAGAACATATTGGATTAAACGATAGCATAACTAGTTTTGATTTTAGTATATTATGTTTAAATGCTTATAAGAAATAGATTACGATGTGTGACCTGCATGACTATAGGAGAGGCTGTCAGTATGTTGCTGTGTGGTAACTGGGGTTTTCTCTTGGATATGACTGTGAAGTTCATTGTCATAGCATCACAGAACACATATCTGAGAAAAAGAAACATATTTGAGTATATGACGTCACAAGACACAGATCTGAGGAAAGGATACAGATTTGATGCTCAGCAAAATACCACAGATTTAAGTGTAATGACGTACGTCACAGGACATAGATCTGACAAAAGTACACAAATTTGAGACAGGACAAAAGGCCACGGATTTGAGTGGCATGACGTCACGGGACACACATATATATAATACTACCAGGATGACCTTGGGAGAATCCGTAGTAATGTTATGGGTCAATTTCTTCAACTGTTTTGATTGGTCAATCGATCTTCTGAGTTACAACTGCTTTTAATTTAACTTTTTTGCGTAGATACGCTGACGTTATCGAGTGTACACTAGCATTCTTCACATCTGCATATATATTAATATTATCAATGATATTTCATGAAATTTTTTTTCAAAGAATTTGACATATTTGTGATACAACATGTTTTGTTATGAGAAATATATATCAGTAAACAATCATGCATATCTGTGTGCGCATAGATTATGTGATTATCAAGTCAGTTTTTATTTTTTTTTGTTGTTTTAATAAGATGTACTGAGTAATGTCTAGCTATAAACGGTGTATAAAAAACAACTTCTACAAAATATAATTTAATAGTAAATTTCAATGGAATTCATACGTCGTCTATTTCTTCTTCGCTGTCGATGAATTTGAGTGACAGTTCTGTTTTAGACACACTGAGATACAACTGTATGTCTTCAGGTGCTTCCTCTATCTCTGGCATTACATCTGCTTTAAAAGTAGTTACAGCATTGACAGGACTAATTGATCCTAGTCGGCTGCTTTCTTCATTGATTGTGGAGGGAATACTTAATGATGTATCAAGAATTTCTTTTTTATGAGCTTTAAGTAATCGTTTCCCGCCATTTCCATGCATGATAACAAGAGGCAGAGTATAACTTTTTCTTTCGATCATTAATGTATCTTTATCCGATTCACGTTTTTTGTCACTTCTACTGTCACGTGATCGACTTGACAAGTTTGAAGATTTGAGACTTGTATTTGATGACCTGGAAAATCTAAAACTTCCAGTACCCGAAGACTTAAAACTTCCGGTACTTGAAATTCGTATGCGAGGTTTGACATTTGCATCTTGGTGTTTATTGTTCTGAGCAGGTGTATATCGAACGGCAAGCGAACGTTTAGTTCTCTTTGACTTACATTTCAAAGCTCTGTACAGGTACTTTCTGAAATTTTTACTGGAATAGAAATATAATATAGGATTGAAAGCACTGTTAGAATGCCCCAACAATATAGTGAACGGCAAAACGAGCAAAAAGTTCTTGGCACCTTCTGTTGTGAAATCTAAGTACAAACTTACAATATAATAAGGCAACCAACATACGGCAAATAATACTGCTAAAGCTATCAACATCTTAGCTACTCGCTTCCGCCCGGACATTACATGTTTCCCAATACCTTTACTTGTCTCCGACTCGGTCCTCTGTAGATTTTTGTCCTCGGTCCACAATTTATTACCTATAAGACTATATGCAATAAAAATTACAATACCTGGTATAATGTATACAAACAAAAATAAACAGATATCATAAGCTTGTCGATGTGTGATATGTGGCCATATCTCATGACAGAAATGTATTGGTTCTTCAAATAGATGTAAAGTGTTCACTTTCTTAACAATAAGAAGTGGCGCCATGATCACAATTGAAACTATCCAAATGACTATAATAATTCTGGTAGCGGCTCTTGTGTTACTCACTCGACGGAATATCATTGGATGACGGATAGCTAAGAATCTATCTACACTTAATGTTGATATCGTAAAAATACTGGCAGCAACGGTTACTCCTGAAACAAAAAGAAAAAAACATTAATTTTTGTATGTTCAACTTATGAAAACTGTGAGAACCAAGGTTTATTTAGTAGTTGAACATTGACTTAGAACAAGCCTTCAGTAACAGCATAAGCCCATTTGTCGTCTGTAATTTTTAATTTTCGTTAAATATTAGCTTAAATTGGACCGTTAGTTTTCGCTGTTGTTACGTTTTACATGTTGTCATGATGTGCTTATTATAACTTTCTCATTGTTGAAAGCCGTACAATGATATGTATTTGTTTATATCTTTGTCCGTTGTTCTACTGGTATATAGTTCTCTCTGAAATAAGACCACAGCTTCGAACACATAGTAGGTGATCCCGCCTCTTCTCCGAAGGCTAAGTTGTTGAGTACTTGAAAGGCCGAACTTACACATCTCCATTAAAAAAATTCGTTTCCTTGTTATTTCAAATAAGAAATACTAAAATAGTATATCAAGATTAAAATTATGATTACAGAAACTTTTTCCTGTGTAGTAATTCATATACTCATGACGTCATGAAAATAGTTTATATTGATGTGTTTGAGCTATTGATTTTGCCATTTGATAAGGGACTTTCCGTTTTGAATTTTCCTTGATTTCGGTATTTTTGTTATTTTACTTTTTAAACATGAATAAACATGTTTGGTTGGCATGACGCTCACCAATAAAACTAAGGCACTGGCTACGATTACGTTGAAATGTAACAATAATAAAAAAAATTGTTACATTGGACACTAATTACCGGAATGCAAGGTTGGGTTAGGAACCGATTATTTACGAACGTAACAATAATATTTGTGTATACGGTTACGTTGTGTTGTTGTTACGTTAATGCGCTTCAATGTATGATGGAACTAGTAATATGTATCAAAATACAACTTTAACACTTTTTATTCGTAAACACTGCACTGCTACAATATTGCATACATTTTTGTTTCATCTTATTTACACTGATAGCAGCTTCTACATATCCAGTATGTGCCTTTGGGAGCATGTTTTAGTCCGACGCATATTTGGTGAAACCACTCTAGGTACCCATCACAAACGAGTGATTCAGCAATGTGCACGTCGGTTTTGCAGACAAAAAAGTTCCAATCAATCTGAACGTACTCCATCTGTTTTTGAAACGAAATTACGTCCTCCATGGATACAAGCATACAGATACTACAGAAGATCGCAGTATTTTAGTTCACTGCTTTAAAACTTTGCCTTTGATGTGTCAATTTTTTCGAAAACTGCATTTGTATAACTACATACAATTTGATTCTTGATATTGTTTTAGTTTTGATTCAAACGCATCTAAAGTTTTTAATTTGTCACCCAAAACAAATTTGGTAATAGAAATCACTTCATCCATTGTTCAAATTATAACGACAGTAATAAGGGTAGGTTTTCAGTTCAATACTTAGAATATAGCAAAGTGCTTTCGACCAATGAAATTGTAGGATCCGATTGTTTATGCATATTCACAGTTCAAAACAAAGAGATTTGATGTGTTTTAATTTAAATGGTATTATCCTATTATTTATGAATATTTACAGTTCAAAACAAAGAGTTTCTATAAATGAGTTACAACTGCCCCGAAGCACATTTATGAGCTTGAACGGATTTGTGATTGAAACTGACTAATAAAAACTTGAACTTTGAAACAAACAAAAAAATCAGCATAAGTTGAAGTCTGCTGGTGCAGTAAAATTGAAACCGTTAATGTTATTATGAGAATATTTTAAATATAACTTCAAATTACTAAAAGATTACACTAAATCAAAGCAATGCAAAAAAAAAAGGTTTTAAAATTAAATATAACCTCAATCTTTTACTTTTGGATATATTAAGAAATTACTTAAAAACTATATTAACTATTTAAACATTATTTGAATAATATTATTATTATTATTATTATTATTATTATTATTATTATTATTATTATATCGAAGAATTAAGCACAAAACTATAGTAGTTTAATAAATCTAACGCAACAATAACGAAACGTAACAGTAGACGCAAATATTATTGTTACGTTCGTAATCAATTGGTTCCTTACCCAACCTAGCATTCCGGCAATTAGTGTCCAATATAACAATAACTTTTTTTTTATTATTGTTACATTTCAACGTAATCGTAGCCAGCGCCTAAAACTTAACATACAACATTGAAATTAATAAATGATAGATACACAGAATACAATTATAAACACTAACACACATATAATTCTCTTTTTAACTTTTATTTAATTATAGAACACGAGTTTTTCTCTGTTCTAAATAGACAGTGCTCAAATAAATAGGATCGTTTTACGTGTTTGGTAATAAATAAGGCATTGTACGAAGATAGATGATATCGATAATTAACCAGCTTAATACTCTTTAATATTATCTGATGCCAACATAGAGGTCATCTGAAGTTTATTACACGTATTATCATACACTACAAGATCCTATTAATTGTAATAGGATGACAACATATTTTGAAATTATAGAACAACGCTAACTTTGATTTAGGAATTGTATGCTTCTTTTTGTAGATTTATTCGAATGAAATAGTGTTGACAAAAGCAATTTGTGTGATACTAAAAACGTGTGTACGACCAACGTTATCACAACTCTATAGAACTTCAAAGAGAAGCCGACCAACGTTATTTCAACCCTATAGAACTACAAACAGAAGCCGACCCTAAATTGTTATTACAACCCTATAGAACTACAAAGAGAAGCTGACCAACGTTATTAACCCTATAGAACTACAAAGAGAAGCCGACCTACGTTATTACAACCCTATAGAACTACAAAGAGAAGCCGACCAACGTTATTAACCCTATAGAACTACAAAGAGAAGCCAACCAACGTTATTAGCCCTATAGAACTACAAAGATAAGCTGACCAACGTTATTACAACACTATAGAACTACAAACAGGAGCTGACCAACGTTATTACAACCCTATAGAACAACAAAGAGAAGCCGACCAACGTTATTACAACCCTATAGAACTACAAAGAGAAGCCGACCAACGTTATTACAACCCTATAGAACTACAAAGGGAAGCCGAGCAACGTTATTACAACCCTATAGAACTACAAAGAGAAGCTGACCAACGTTATTACAACCCTATAGAACTACAAAGAGAAGCCGAGCAACGTTATTACAACCCTATAGAACTACAAAGAGAAGCTGACCAACGTTATTACAACCCTATTGAACTACAAAGAGAAGCTGAACAACGGTATTCCAACCCTATAGAACTACAAAGAGAAGCTGACCAACGTTATAACAACCCTACAGAACTACAAACAGAAGTCGACCAACGTTTTTACAACCCTATAGAACTACAAACAGAAGCTGACCAACGTTATAACAACACTACAGAACTACAAAGAGAAGTCGACCAACGTTATTACAACCCTATAGAACTTCAAAGAGAAGCCGACCAACGTTATGACAACCTTATAAAACTTCAAAGAGAAGCCGACCATCGTTATTACAACCCTATAGAACAACGAAGAGAAGCCGACTAACGTTATTACAACTCTATAGAACTACAAAGAGAAGCCGACCAACGTTATTACAACCTTATAGAACTACAAAGAGAAGCCGACCAACGTTATAACAACCCTATAGAACTACAAAGAGAAGCTGACCAACGTTATAACTACTCTATAGAACTACAAAGAGAAGCCGACTAACGTTATTACAACCCTATAAAACTACAAAGAGAAGCTGACCAACGTTATTACAACCCTATAAAACTACAAAGAGAAGCTGACCAACGTTATCACAACCCTATAGAACTACAAAGAGAAGCTGACCAACGTTATTACAACCCTATAAAACTACAAAGAGAAGCTGACCAACGTTATCACAACCCTATAGAACTACAAAGAGTAGCCGACCAACGTTATAACAACCCTACAGAACTACAAACAGAAGTCGACCAACGTTATTACAACCCTATAGAACTTCAAAGAGAAGCCGACCAACGGTATTACAACCCTATAGAACTACAAAGAGTAGCCGACCAACGTTATAACAACCCTACAGAACTACAAACAGAAGTCGACCAACATTATTACAACCCTATAGAAAAACAAAGAGAAGACGACCCTTAATTGTTATAACAACCCTATAGAACTACAAAGAGAAGCCGACCAACGTTATTACAAACCTATTGAACTACAAAGAGAAGCCGACAAACGTTATTACAACCCTATAGAACTATAAAGAGAAGCTGACCAACGTTATTACAACCCTATAGAAGTACAAAGAGAAGCCGACCAACGTTATTACAACCCTATAGAACTACAAAGAGAAGCCGACAAACGTTATTACAACCCTATAGAACTACAAAGAGAAGCCAACCAACGTTATTACAACCCTATAGAACTACAAAGAAAAGCCGACCAACGTTATTACAACCCTATAGAAATACAAAAAGAAGCCGACCCTTAACTGTTATTACAACCCTATAGAACTACAAAGAGAAGCCGACCAACGTAATTACAAACCTATAGAACTACAAAGACAAGCCGACCAACGTTTTTACAACCCGATAAGACTACAAAGAGAAGCTGACCAACGTTATTACAACCCTATTGAACTACAAAGTGAAGCTGACCAACGGTATTCCAACCCTAAAGAACTACAAAGAGAAGCTGACCAACGGTATTTCAACCCTATAGAACTACAAAGAGAAGGTGACCAACGGTATTACAACCCTATAGAACTTCAAAGAGAAGCCGATCAACGTTATTACAACCCTATAGAACTACAAAAAGAAGCTGACCAACGTTATAACAACCCTATAGAACTTCAAAGAGAAGCCGACCAACGGTATTACAACCCTATAGAACTACAAAGAGAAGCCCACCAACGGTATTACAACCCTAAAGAACTACAAAGAGAAGCCGACCAACGTTATTACAACCCTATAGAAATACAAAAGAAGACGACCCTTAACTGTTATTACAACCCTATAGAACAACGAAGAGAAGCCGACTAACGTTATTACAACTCTATAGAACTACAAAGAGAAGCCGACCAACTTTATTACAACCTTATAGAACTACAAAGAGAAGCCGACCAACGTTATAACAACCCTATAGAACTACAAAGAGAAGCTGACCAACGTTATAACTACTCTATAGAACTACAAAGAGAAGCCGACTAACGTTATTACAACCCTATAAAACTACAAAGAGAAGCTGACCAACGTTATTACAACCCTATAAAACTACAAAGAGAAGCTGACCAACGTTATCACAACCCTATAGAACTACAAAGAGAAGCTGACCAACGTTATTACAACCCTATAAAACTACAAAGAGAAGCTGACCAACGTTATCACAACCCTATAGAACTACAAAGAGTAGCCGACCAACGTTATAACAACCCTACAGAACTACAAACAGAAGTCGACCAACGTTATTACAACCCTATAGAACTTCAAAGAGAAGCCGACCAACGGTATTACAACCCTATAGAACTACAAAGAGTAGCCGACCAACGTTATAACAACCCTACAGAACTACAAACAGAAGTCGACCAACATTATTACAACCCTATAGAAAAACAAAGAGAAGACGACCCTTAATTGTTATAACAACCCTATAGAACTACAAAGAGAAGCCGACCAACGTTATTACAAACCTATTGAACTACAAAGAGAAGCCGACAAACGTTATTACAACCCTATAGAACTATAAAGAGAAGCTGACCAACGTTATTACAACCCTATAGAAGTACAAAGAGAAGCCGACCAACGTTATTACAACCCTATAGAACTACAAAGAGAAGCCGACAAACGTTATTACAACCCTATAGAACTACAAAGAGAAGCCAACCAACGTTATTACAACCCTATAGAACTACAAAGAAAAGCCGACCAACGTTATTACAACCCTATAGAAATACAAAAAGAAGCCGACCCTTAACTGTTATTACAACCCTATAGAACTACAAAGAGAAGCCGACCAACGTAATTACAAACCTATAGAACTACAAAGACAAGCCGACCAACGTTTTTACAACCCGATAAGACTACAAAGAGAAGCTGACCAACGTTATTACAACCCTATTGAACTACAAAGTGAAGCTGACCAACGGTATTCCAACCCTAAAGAACTACAAAGAGAAGCTGACCAACGGTATTTCAACCCTATAGAACTACAAAGAGAAGGTGACCAACGGTATTACAACCCTATAGAACTTCAAAGAGAAGCCGATCAACGTTATTACAACCCTATAGAACTACAAAAAGAAGCTGACCAACGTTATAACAACCCTATAGAACTTCAAAGAGAAGCCGACCAACGGTATTACAACCCTATAGAACTACAAAGAGAAGCCCACCAACGGTATTACAACCCTAAAGAACTACAAAGAGAAGCCGACCAACGTTATTACAACCCTATAGAAATACAAAAGAAGACGACCCTTAACTGTTATTACAACCCTATAGAACTACAAAGAGAAGGCGACCAACGGTATATCAAACCGTTAGAACTACAAAGACAAGCCGACCAGCGTTTTTTCAACCCCATAAAACTACAAAGAGAAGCTGACCAACGTTATTACAACCCTATAGAACTACAAAGAGAAACCGACCAACGTTATTACAACCCTATAGAACTACAAACAGAAGCCGACCAACGTTATTACATCCCTATAGAACTACAAAGAGAAGCTGACCAACGTTATTACAACCCTATAGAACTACATAGACAAGCCGACCAACGTTTTTACAACCCTATAAAACTACAAAGAGAAGCCGACCAACGTTATTACAACCCTATAGAACTACAAACAGAAGCTGACCAACGTTATTATAACCATATAGAACTACAAAGAGAAACCGACCAACGTCATTACAACCCTATAGAACTTCAAACAGAAGCTGATCAACGTTATTACAACCCTATAAAACTACAAAGAGAAGACGACCAGGTTATTACAACTATATAGAACTACAAAGAGAAGCCGACTAACGTTATTACAACCCTATAGAACTACAAAGAGAAACCGACCAACGTTATTACAACTCTATAGAACTACAAAGAGAAGCCGACCAACGTTATTACAACCCTATAGAACTACAAAGAGAAACCGACCAACATTATTTCAACCCTATAGAACTACAAAGAGAAACCGACCAACGTTATTACAACTCTATAGAACTACAAACAGAAGCCGACCAACGTTATTACAACCCTATAGAACTACAGACAGAAGCTGACCAACGTTATTACAACCCTATATAAACTACAAGGAGAAGCCGACCAACGTTATTACAACCCTATAGAACTACAAAGAGAAGCTGACCAACGTTATTACAACTCTATACAACTACAAAGAAAAGCTGACCAACGTTATTACAACCCTTTAGAACTACAAAGAGAAGCCGACCAACGTTATTACAACCCGATAGAACTACAAAGGGAAGCTGACCAACGTTATTACAACTCTATAGAACTACAAACAGAAGCTGACCAACGTTATTACAACCCTATATAACTACAAAGAGAAACTGACCAACGTTATTACAAACCTATAGAACTACAGACAGAAGCCGACCTACGTTATTACAACCCTATAGAACTACAAAGAGAAGCTGACCAACGTCATAACAACCCTTTAGAACTACAAAGAGAAGCCGACCAACGTTATTACAACCCTATAGAACTACAAAGAGAAACCGACCAACGTTATTACAACCCTATAGAACTTCAAAGAGAAGCCGACCAACGTTATATCAACCCTATAGAACTACAAGGAGAAGCTGACCAACGTTATTACAACCCTATAGAACTACAAAGAGACACCGACCAACGTTATTACAACCCTATAGAACAACGAAGAGAAGCCGACTAACGTTATTACAACTCTATAGAACTTCAAAGAGAAGCCGACCAACGGTATTACAACCCTATAAAACTTCAAAGAGAAGCCGACCAACGTTATTACAACCCTTTAGAACTACAAACAAAAGCCGACCAACGTTATTACAACCCTATAGAACTTCAAAGAGAAGCCGACCAACGTTATTACAACCCTATAGAACTACAAACAGAAGCCGACCAACGTTATTACAACCCTATAGAAATACAAAGAGAAGCCGACCAACGTTATTACAACCCTATAGAACTACAAAGAGAAGCCGTCGAACGTTTTTACAACCCTATAAAACTACATAGAGAAGCTGACCAACGTTATTACAACCCTATAGAACTACAAAGAGAAGCCGACCAACGTTTTTACAAACCTATAGAACTACAAAGAGAAGCCGACCAACGTTATTACAACCCTATAGAACTATAAAGAGAAGCCGACCAACGTTATTACAACCCTTTAGAACTACAAAGAGAGGCTGACCAACGTCATTACAACCCTATAGAACTACAAAGAGTAGCCGACCAACCTTAGTAACCAAGTCGAATAATTACCCTAATTGTCCCTGACATTTCATATTTAACTGATAATCTCCTTAGGTGTAAATTGACCCAGCTGAGTTAAAAGTAATAGTTATCCCATGAGGACGGAGTTGTTAATTTACCCTGATCGCCCCTGACCTTAGAGCTTATCTCAGTGGTCGGAGTTGTATTCAACCCTGAGTGCCCCTGACCTTTGATGTTTAACTGATAATCACAGTGGAAGGAGTTGTTACTTCACACCCTGATCGGAATTGAAATTTAATCCTGCATGACCTTGACCTTTAACGATTATCTGATAATATCAAGAGGTGAGAATGTTATTTGACCCTCAAAGCGATTGGCTGACTTTCTCTGTAGTCATTATTTGACCCTGAATGCCCCTGACTAACTAGAATAATAACTGAATATTTCAATGGATCAGAAGTTTATAAGTCCCTTATTTCCACCTACACTCTCTCAGTGATTCACTGTTCTCGTCTGTTGTCATTATTTACCCCTAACTATGATATTAGATTTGGATGGAGTAATTAATTACATGACCTAAGTGTCATCGTCGTGTGGTAAGTAACTCATAATCTTAACATTTGAATGGGTAGATGAAACAATTGTTAATATATATACACACCCCAACAGTCGTATGTTACTGATGACCTCGACCAATACCGATAGACTTGATATCGTGGATGCTTACCTTGTAAATAAGCTGTTACCTTACACATAAACTCTCCATAAATCCACACTCTGTATAAAGCATCACCAACAGCCATAGGAACACATATCAAGCTCACTGAAATATAGATACAACAATATCAATGATCCCCCGGTCTATGTTGATTTAAAACAACTATTCAAAAATACAAGGATTCAAAGATTCAATAAGAGTTGGGAGGTCAAATAAGATGCGAAGTTGAAGAAACACTGAAAATCTAAGATTCTGAAAAGTTGAGCTAAATAAGGCTAAGGTCATCTTTGCCGGAGTCCGAAAAAACCTTAGTGTTTCGAATAATTCAAAATTTTATAAACAGAAAAGTAAAAGAGAAAACTATTTGATGACCACCGTTTTGATGATTTTTCATGTCAACACAAAAGTGCTAATTAATGACATGGTGACACCCTCGGGCAGAAACGTCCACCAATAGCGGAATCGACCCAGAGTTTCAATGTCCGTTATATCTTCTTGACTGTAAATAAATGGCGATGTAGGTGTATGTATATATTAATCAATCAATGTAGGTGTATGTATATATTAATAAATCAGTGGCGGATCCAAGGGGGGGGGGGGGTTCCGGGAGTTGACGATCAATGCATTTGAATGGGGACATATAGTTGGAACCCCCCTCCCCCCTTTATCCTAGGTTAGGAACCTCCTTTTTATGAATGGCTGGATCTGCCCCTGCAAATGATGCAACAAAAGTCAAACAAACAGTCCTCACCTATAAATAGTATATCAAACAAACAGTCCTCACCTATAAATATTATATCAAACAAACAGTCCTCACCTGTAAACAGTATATCAAACAAACAGTCCTCACCTATAGATATCATATCAAACAAACAGTCCTCACCTATAAATAGTATATCAAACAAACAGTCCTCACCTATAAATATTATATCAAACAAACAGTCCCCACCTATAAATAGTATATCAAACAAACAGTCCTCACCTATAAATAGTATATCAAACAAACAGTCCTCACCTATAAATATTATATCAAACAAACAGTCCCCACCTATAAATAGTATATCAAACAAACAGTCCTCACCTATAAATATTATATGCAACAAACAGTCCTCGCCTATAAATATTATATCCAACATACAGTCCTCACCTATAAATATTATATCAAACAAACAGTCCTCACCTATAAATAGTATATCAAACAAACAGTCCCCACCTATAAATAGTATATCAAACAAACAGTCCTCACCTATAAATAGTATATCAAACAATCAGTTCTCACCTATAAATATTATATCAAACAAACAGTCCTCACCTATAAATATTATATCAAACAAACAGTCCTCACCTATAGATAGTATATCAAACAAACAGTCCTCACCTATAAATATTATATCAAACAAACAGTCCTCACCTATAAATAGTATATCAAACAAACAGTCCTCACCTAAAATATATCAAACAAACAGTCCTCACCTATAAATAGTATATCAAACAAACAGTCCTCACCTATAAATATATCAAACAAACAGACCTCACCTATAAATATTATATCAAACAAACAGTCCTCACCTATAAATATTATATCAAGCAAACAGTCCTCACCTATAAATATTATATCAAACAAACAGTCCTCACCTAAAAATATATCAAACAAACAGTCCTCACCTATAAATATTATATCAAACAAACAGTCCTCACCTATAAATACTATATCAAACAAACAGTCCTCACCTATAAATATTATATCAAACAAACAGTCCTCACCTATAAATATAATATCAAACAAACAGTCCTCACCTATAAATATTATATCAAACAAACAGTCCTCACCTATAAATATATCAAACAAACAGTCCTCATCTATAAATAGTATATCAAACAAACAGCCCTCACCTATAAATAGTATATCAAACAAACAGTCCTCACCTATAAATATATCAAACAAACAGCCCTCACCTATAGATATTATATCAAACAAACAGTCCTCACCTATAAATATTATATCAAACAAACAGTCCCTACCTATAGATATTATATCAAACAAACAGTCCTCACCTATAAATGGTATATCAAACAAACAGTCCTCACCTATAAATAGTATATCAAACAAACAGTCCTCATCTATAAATAGTATATCAAACAAACAGTCCTCACCTATAAATATATCAAACAAACAGTCCTCACCTATAAATATTATATCAAACAAACAGTCCTCACCTATAAATACTATATCAAACAAACAGTCCTCACCTATAAATATATCAAACAAACAGTCCTCACCTATAAATAATATATCAAACAAACAGTCCTCACCTTTAAATATATCAAACAAACAGTCCTCACCTTTAAATATATCAAACAAACAGTCCTCACCTATAAATATTATATCAAACAAACAGTCCCTACCTATAGATATTATATCAAACAAACAGTCCTCACCTATAAATGGTATATCAAACAAACAGTCCTCACCTATAAATAGTATATCAAACAAACAGTCCTCATCTATAAATAGTATATCAAACAAACAGTCCTCACCTATATATATATATCAAACAAACAGTCCTCACCTATAAATATTATATCAAGCTCTAAATCGTAACGGGTATAGAAAAGCTCTGAATAAATTCATAAAAGACCATCAAAGATCTCAAAATATTCGCTCAGTGACAAAGTATTTAGATAGAACTACGAGATCTCTTACAAATGACTACCACTGACTCTGACCACTGACGAGATTCTTTACACTTATTAGTACAATAGACACCACAATAAAATAAAGAAAAAGATACAATGAACAAGTAAACATCTAAATAAATATTACTGGTTCTGTGAGTGTTGTTAGACAATTCTGTTAGTTGTAAAAGGTCATTGACACAAAAGGTTTGACGACATGTGTAATGTTATTATCTGTTCAATTAAATGTTTTAGTAACCTGAAAGTTTAATAATCGATACAAACAAAGCTTAATACCAAAATTTACGATAAAAGAGATGATTTTTCATTTCCTATTATTAATTATCCATTTTTAGATGGTGACGTTTGATTCGCTCGTTTATGTAACAAAGTATTTGATTTTAACGAAAGAATTCTCTGTATTACTGAAAAATTATTACACCAGGGTTTTCGATATCACAAACTAGTCAAAACATTATTAAATTTTATCATCAGTACAAGGACATCATTCGTAAATATAAATCAGCATTCAGACATCTTATACGTTAATTATTTCACATCCAATCTTTTAGGGTAATATTCTATACAAAGCACAAAAATGTCGTCATTTACTTCAAAAGCAAACCAAACATTTAAACAGACTTATTCAGAAGGGATATAGTTACGATACTGTTGTCAGGTCATTAAAGATGGCATATTTTGGAATTAATATTGATTCACTCATAGGGTCTTTGCATCGAAAATAAACACATTTATTCTAAAACCAGTTGTTGGCATGAAACAGGTTATGTTCTTCTCATATATTTTATGATGGTATGATACTAAACCCCTAACGGGAGGGATTGTGCTTGATTTTCATATGATGAAGACATAATTTTTCAATCAGTTTAATTGAGGTCTGGAGCTGGCATGTAAGTAACTGCTAGTAGTCCTGTGGTTATTTATGTATCATTGTCATTTTGCTTAGTTTCTTCTGTTACCTATTCTGACATCGGACTCGGACTTCTTTTAAACTAAGTTTTACTGTGTGCATTGCTGTGTGTTTGTTTATTCTACATTGGCTAGAGATATAGGGGAAGGGTTGAGATCTCACAAAAGATGTTTAACCCCGCCGCATTTTTGCGCCTGTCCCAAGTCAGGAGCCTCTGGCCTTTGTTAGTCTTGTATGTTTTTTTTTAAATTTTAGTTCATTTATATGTTTTTGGAGTTTAGTGTGACGTCCATTTTCACTGAACTAGTACACATTTTTGTTTAGGGGCCAGCTCCAGGAGGCGGGCTTTTCGCGCTGTGTTGAAGACCCATTGGTGGCCTTCGGCTGTTTTCTGCTCTATTGGTCGGTTTGTTGTCTCTTCGACATATTCCCAATTTCCATTCGCAATTTTATCTATAGTCCATTTGAGTCAGTTGTGACAAAAAAACCGACTTAGTCTAGTATTCTTTTCTGATATATACAGACTAGCCGTTAATTGATAAAAAAAAAACCCAACATTTTCTCCACATTTTTCTAATAAACTCGTAAATTTAGATGACAAAAACAATGCATTATTTCCCATGAACTTTCTTTTCCTTTCATTTTCCTCCAGCCTTTCATTAAGATATAATCAGATATGGGTAAGTTTTACAAAATTTTAATATAGAAATATGTAAAGCAGAAGGCATGCCAAGGCCAATCAAAAAAGTATTATAAATCAATCAAAATTATTAACAGTCTTAAGATGTTAACAAGACATTTTTAGTCTGTCAGATTTCAGTATCTAAATTTTCATATTGTGTCTGAAATATTAACGGTGAGGCTTCCGAGGCAAAACTTGCAAAAACAACCCTCTTCTTAAAAAAACATCCTTTAGAGATCTTGTCATGCAATTGAGATTCAAGCCATGGCCATACCCAAACGGATTTTTTGCCCAAAAAAAAAGATTTCTTGTATATGACCATGACAATGTTCGAATTGTCGGAACCACTTCTCCGTCTTCTTTACCTCGATTATGACATCACCGAATGAGACTTATCAGATTTATAGTTATACCACGAGCAACATGATGAATGCCACATGTGCACGGATCAGGATCTGCGCGCCCCTCTGGAGCATTACAAACAGTTGAACACAAAGCATACGAACAAACGACTATTACAAACAGTTGAACACAAAGCATACGAACAAACGACTATTACAAACAGTTGAACACAAAGCATACGAACAAAACGACTATTACAAACAGTTGAACACAAAGCATACGAACAAAACGACTATTACAAACAGTTGAACACAAAGCATACGAACAAAACGACTATTACAAACAGTTGAACACAAAGCATACGAACAAACGACTATTACAAACAGTTGAACACAAAGCATACGAACAAACGACTGTTACAAACAGTTGAACACAAAGCATACGAACAAACGACTGTTACAAACAGTTGAACACAAAGCATACGAACAAAACGACTATTACAAACAGTTGAACACAAAGCATACGAACAAAACGACTATTACAAACAGTTGAACACAAAGCATACGAACAAAACGACTATTACAAACAGTTGAACACAAAGCATACGAACAAACGACTATTACAAACAGTTGAACACAAAGCATACGAACAAAACGACTATTACAAACAGTTGAACACAAAGCATACGAACAAACGACTATTACAAACAGTTGAACACAAAGCATACGAACAAACGACCATTGCAAACAGTTGAACACAAAGCATACGAACAAAACGACTATTACAAACAGTTGAACACAAAGCATACGAACAAAACGACTATTACAAAGAGTTGAACACAAAGCATACGAACAAAACGACTATTACAAAGAGTTGAACACAAAGCATACGAACAAAACGACTATTACAAGCAGTTGAACACAAAGCATACGAACAAACGACTATTACAAACAGTTGAACACAAAGCATACGAACAAACGACTATTACAAACAGCATTAAAAACAAAGAACAATACAACCAACATAAAGGCAAAAGAACACAAGTTTAACCTTTCCAAAATGTCAGGGGGAGCTTCGAAGTATCGGGAATTTACGGGTTACAGTTTCATTATTATTAGAAATATAATACACAATGCGACCTAACAGGGAATATAATCCGTTTTTAGGGTCCCTAATACGGGACAAATACGGGAGTGTGAAAGAGGAAAACATAATATAAAATACAGGTACATAAAAACTAGAAATAATAATTACTCCACGAAGCGTATTCGCACGCGATACCGTTTATTCTGAAATATTACCATTCTCTCTGATGAATCAAATTATTTATGTCAGACGAACGTAAAAAAAAATCTGAATTAATCGTCACTTAAAGTATATAGCGTGAGTTAAAAAAACACTCGACGTTTCATAAGCTTTACTTTCACCATCACGAATTGGTTGACCGATACGATGTGTCGGTGTCTCAACTCACTGGCGACTTGCTTTCGTGATCTTAAATACTTGGTTATCAGTATAGATCCATAAGATTTATTTATTTTAGCCATTTTACAGAGAAAACAGTTCAATTAAATCAAACTTAAAACTAACAAAAATGTAAGTTATAACAGTGTCGCACAGAAACTAATCACCTAAATAACCGTATATCTAACAAACAAAAAAACAATCTTATAGCCATTGTACTGAAGTTCAATTAGTTAACCGTAAAACTGACAACAATAGATAAGAGGTAATCCCATAACAGTGTGGACAACCGTAATGATTATGTTTTTATGTATATGTAAGAGAATGATAATCCCTTTCTTCGTGAATAAGTACGAGCGTTAGCGAGTACTTATCATGAAGTAAGGGATTATGATTCTCTTACAAACTTAGAATATTGTAAAGTGCTCAAGGCTCAAATGATCTATTCAAGAATTAGTTTCATTGTGAGTGCAATGTTTTTAATGTATGCATGACTTCCTTTTTCGGCATGTCATTTATGGATTAGTTTTAGTGATGTGAGGACTTTCTTATCATTTGGGAAATATTTAAAAAAAAAAAATGTGTTATAGATATTAGGTGACACAACAGTAGAAAGAAAAGGTAGGGATTGTATGTTTCCTGATTGTGAGTATGAATGTAAATCATGTAATATTTTAGTGAGGAATTATCCTTTTTTTTATTTACAGTTTATATCAATTAATGCATTTGAGTTACAACTAAATTCTGTTTCACAGCCAATAATTTGGTCCGGCTTTTTACATCAAATACTGTTTCATTATGTCAGGGAAATGTTAAAAAATAATGCCCTTAAAAGTTTTTAATATGTTCAAAATTAAATTCCTGTTTTTTTTTATCGGAATACATGTATTGGAAATAACTATTCTCCCCAACCGCTGATCAAGTAATCAAAGATTTGGAAAGCTAAAGATTTAGGTTATTTTTTATCTGAAAGATTTTTTCTTTTTTTTTTTGCATTGCTTTGGTATTGTTTAATTTTATAGTAATTTGAAGTTATTAATATTTTCATAATAAAATTCACGGTACCAATTTTACTGCGCCAGTAAACTTCAACTTATTTTGAGATTTTTGTTTATTTCACAATTCAACTATTAGTCAGGTTTCAATCACTGTGTGATAAATCCTTTCAATCTGATAAATGTGCTTCGGGGCAGTTGTAACTCATTTATAGAACTCTTTGTTTTGAACTGTAAATAGACCCAATTAATAGGATAATCCCTTACTAAGAACATGATTTACATTCATTCTTCACAATTAAGAGGCATCCAATCCTACAATTTCATTGGTCGAGAGTACTTTGCCATATTCTACATAACACTGAATCATTTACCTTTAACTTGTTTGTCATCGGCTATCGATAACAATGATTTTACGCTCACTCAGTCTGTAAGAGGCCTTCCAGTGGGGATTTAAACAATCACTTGTTTCACATTTCGATACATAAAATTAAACTTTCTTTAAAAAAAATTTAAAAAGGAATTTGTTTTAAACATTGTTTTTATCATCACACCCAAAGTTTCACTTGAAATAACAATAAATGTGCAGAGCTAATATCATTAAATTAAAGAAAAATATATTAAATGTAAAACATGTCGATTTTTATTTTGTACCTAACAATAAATGTAAACACAAATGAAGAAAAGGTATAAAGATGATAACTTTAGCT
The DNA here is from genome assembly GCF_021869535.1 of Mytilus californianus. Classification (NCBI taxonomy): domain Eukaryota; kingdom Metazoa; phylum Mollusca; class Bivalvia; order Mytilida; family Mytilidae; genus Mytilus; species Mytilus californianus. The sequence goes on along the minus strand of NW_026262581.1, from coordinate 141,499,298 downwards.
GAAAAAAAACGTTAAAAGTCTATGCATTAACCATTATGAAGCTCCAACTGTGAATGTCAGATCAGGTGATTACGCATCAGTTCCTGCTCCAACTGTGGATGTCAGATCAGGTGATTACGATCAGTTCCTGCTCCAACTGTGAGTGTCAGACCAGGTGATTACGCAACAGTTACGGCTCCAACTGTGAATGTCAGATGAGGTGATTACGCATCAGTTCCGGCTCCAACTGTGAATGTCAGATCAGGTGATTACCTAACAGTTCCGGCTCCAACTTTGAATGTCAGATCAGGTGATTACGCAACAGTTCCTGCTCCATGTGTGAATGTCAGATCAGGTGATTACGCAACAGTTCCTGCTCTAACTGTGAATGTCAGATCAGGTGATTACGCAACAGTTCCTTCTCAAACTATGAATGTCAGATCAGGTGATAACGCAACAGTTCCTGCTCCAACTGTGAATGTCAGATCAGGTGATTACGCAACAGTTCCTGCTCCAACTGTGAATGTTAGATCAGGTGATTACCCAACAGTTCCTGCTCCAACTGTGAATGTCAGATCAGGTGATTACCCAACAGTTCCTGCTCCATGTGTGAATGTCAGATCAGGTGATTACGCAACAGTACTGCTCTAACTGTGAATGTCAAATCAGGTGATTACGCAACAGTTCCTGCTCCAACATGTCAGATCAGGTTATTACGCATCAGTTCCTGTTCCAACTGTGAATGTCAGATCAGGTGATTACGCAACAGTTCCTTCTTAAACTATGAATGTCAGATCAGGTGATTACGCAACAGTTCCTGCTCCAACTGTGAATGTTAGATCAGGTGATTACCCAACAGTTCCTGCTCCAACTGTGAATGTCAGATCAGGTGATTACCCAACAGTTCCTGCTCCAACTGTGGATGTCAGATCAGGTGATTACGATCAGTTCCTGCTCCATCTGTGAATGTCAGATCAGGTGATTACTCAACAGTTCCTGCTCCAACTGTGAATGTCAGATCAGGTGATTACGCAACAGTTCCTGCTCCAACTGTGAATGTCAGACTCAGGTGATTACGAATCATACAATAGCCGATTAGTTAAACTAATGTTTTTTTGTCTAACAAATTCCTTAATCATCGGCACATGTGAATTGGTGATCGTAAGAAATATTGCTGACAATTTTGTTTAGTAAATTTACGATTAAAGTCCAAAAACTCTGGAACGACTCAGCCAAAAATCACAAAACAAATATGGAAATCATTTATATAGACGGCAATAGGACAACTCGAATTCGGAATATAACTTACCACACAGATCGCTGATAGTCATGTTAGACAGATAATAATATAACTTACCACAAAGTTCGCTGATAGCCATGCTTTACAGATAATAATATAACTTACCACAAAGATCGCTGATAGCCATGCTTCACATATAATAATATAACTTACCACAAAGTTCGCTGATAGCCATGCTTTACAGATAATAATATAACTTACCACAAAGATCGCTGATAGCCATGCTTCACATATAATAATATAACTTACCACAAAGTTCGCTGATAGCCATGCTTTACAGATAATGATATAACTTACCACAAAGATCGCTGATAGCCATGCTTCACATATAATAATATAACTTACCACAAAGATCGCCGATAGCCATGCTTCACAGATAATAATATAACTTACCACAAAGATCGCTGATAGCCATGCTTCACAGATAATAATATAACTTACCACAAATATCGCTGATAGCCATGTTACACATATAATAATATAACTTACCTCAAAGATCGCTGATAGCCATGCTTCACATATAATAATATAACTTACCACAAAGATCGCTGACAGCCATGCTTCACATATAATAATATAACTTACCACAAAGATCGCTGATAGCCATGCTTCACAGATAATAATATAACTTACAACAAAGATCGCTGACAGCCATGTTACACAGATAATAATTGGCAGAATTCCTCAGTGGTTGATACACAAACACAAGTAATACAACTATAATATTTCCAACAAATCCAAGAAGAAATACAGGAACATATAAAATTGCCAAAATAACATTGATATAACTCAAATCGACGGCAAACATTTCATCCAACAAAGTGAATATTTCAGTTGCATTAGACATATTTAATGGCGATAAAACTGAAAATTCTGTTCTTTCCATTCTTTTACAACCGTCTCACATATAAACATTATTTTACTAAAGACATTATTTTTCACATATTGCTTCAGAACCCATTTTCATTTTTACCAATAGAACTAGCGCTTCACTCGTATAGTTATTAGTATCCAATGATGTAATTTAATTTATTGTAAATAGTTAATCACTAATTATCTGGTACGCTAACTGCATTCTATAACCTTCAATCAACTCATGTTCACAAAAAGCAAATTCCAGGTTGAAAAACAACGCGGAGATTATTAAAAGCAACGATATTGCATAAACGTCGTACTGTCGTGCAATTTATTTTTTAGATGACTAATTCAACATATAAATGCGAAGACTAGTGTCAGAAGATTTGTTTAAAATAAAGTCTGGAGAAGTTAAACAATTCATTTATCAAAATTCAGACAGTATTCTTGGAAAGATCAGGCTTGTAAAACAGACTCGAGGAGGTAATCTACGATTACAAGTAATTCTTCAATGTTATATTGTATCACTGTATAGAAGCCATGGACACATCTTTCTACTGTATATATCATTTGTATATCAAGAAACTTTCACACTGGTGACACTTGCTCACCACTCTTTCTGACACAAGAACACTCACACTAGTTATACTAGATTACCACTCTGTCTGACACAGGAACTCTCATAATAGTGACACTTGATCATCACTCTGTCTGACACAAGAACGCTCACACTAGTGACACTAGCTCATCACTCTGTCTAACACAAGAACGCTCACACTAGTGATACTAGATCATCACTTTGTCTGACACAAGAATGCTTACACTGTTGACACTAGAACATCACTCTGTCTAACACAAGAACGCTCAAACTAGTGACACTAGATCACTACTCTGTCTGACACAAGAACGCTCACACTAGTGACACTAGATCATCACTCTGTCTGACACAAGAACGCTCACACTGGTGACACTAGAACATAACTCTGTCTGACACAAGAACGCTCACACTAGTGACACTAGATCACTACTCTGTCGGACACGATAGTTCTTACTGATGAATTTAGATCACCACTCTGTCTGACACAGGAACTCTCACACCGATGACATTATATCACCACTCTGTCCCACACAGATTTTCTCCCAATGATGGCATTATATCACCACTCTGTCCGATACGGGACCTTTTACACTGATGACACTAGATCACCACTCTGTCCCATACAGATTCTCTCACAATGATGGCACTAGATCACTACTCTGTCCGATACGGGACCTTTTACACTGATAAAACTAGATCACCACTTTGTCTGACACAGGAACTGTCACACTGATGGCGCTAGATCAGCACTCTGTCCGACACGGGACCTTTTACACTGATGACACTAGATCTACACTTTGTTTGACACAGGAACTCTCACACTGATGGCACTAAATCAGCACGCTGTCCGACATTGGATTTTTTACACTGATGACACTATATCACCACTTTGTCTTAAACAGGAACGCTCACACTGATGACGCTAGATCAGCACTCTGTCCGATACGTGACATTTTACACTGATGAAACTAGATCACCACTTTGTCTGACACAGGAACTCTCACACTGATGGCACTAGATAACCACTCTACTGTTGCCTAAATCTAACAAGAGGTATGTAAAACATTACAAGGAAAACAATGATAACTTTATATTTACTGTTGGGAAGTAGATGGCGCTAGATCAACACTCTGTCCGATACGGGACCTTTTACACTGATGACACTAAATCACCACTTTGTCTGACACAGGAACTCTCAAACTGATGGCACTAGATCACCACTCTGTCCCACACAGAAACTCTTACACTGATGACACTAGATCACCACTTTGTCTGACACAGGAACTCTCACACTGATGGCACTAGATCACCACTATGTCCGACACGGGACTTTTACACTGATGACACTAGATCACCACTTTGTATGACACAGGAACTCTCACAATGATGGCACAAGATCAGTACTCTGTCCAACACAGAAACTCTCACATTGATGGCACTAGATCAGCACGCTGTCCGACACGGGACCTTTTACACTGATGACACTAGATCAGCACTTTGTCTGACACAGGAACTCTCACACTGATGGCACTAGATCAGCACGCTGTCCGACACGGGACCTTTTACACTGATGACACTAGATCAGCACTTTGTCTGACACAGGAACTCTCACACTGATGGCACTAGATCAGTACTCTGTCCGACACGGGACTTTTACACTGATGACACTAGATCACCACTTTGTATGACACAGGAACTCTCACACTGATGGCACAAGATCAGTACTCTGTCCAACACAGAAACTCTCACACTGATGGCACTAGATCAGCACGCTGTCCGACACGGGACCTTTTACACTGATGACACTAGATCAGCACTTTGTCTGACACAGGAACGCTCACACTGATGAAACTAGATCACCACTGTACTGTCGCTTAAATCTAACAAGAGGGTATGTATAACATTACAAGGAAAACAACTTTATATTTACTGTTGGGAAGTAGAAACTTTGTAATTCACAATGGGTCGTCATTTTGACCTACCTATAATCTCATTTCATGTTGAAAAGAAAATGTAAATTAGGTTACTTTATTAGCTTAGTGAAATCATATTCATCATATCTTGTACACAAAGGGAATCTATCAGAACGTTTATTAGGTTATAGATAAAAGCTTTGAATCTGATCTTTTCTTTTAGTGAACGTATTGTATTACATACTACATTTTTTCAGCAAACTTCCCTGTTCTGTCTAGGAATTTTTGCATCACTTATGTGAAATATATTTATAGTTATCGGCGATATTTTCCCCTTACCTCGTTTATGTCTTATCACAAAATGCAACTTAATATCGGATTTTTACTTTTGTTCCCATTATTGTCTGTCTTTCTTCAGATAAGAGTTTTTGTTTCACTCTTTTTATTTTTATTGCTCCCTTGGTATTTCCTTCTTGGTATTTTTAATGCTCCCTTTGCATTTTCATTGGTCTCTGGGTAGTAATATTACTGTCTTAGTATTTTCATTTTAACCTTGGTATTTGTAATTGCCATTTGTATTTTTATTGTCTTCTGGGTATTTGGTATTTTTATTGCTCTTTATAAATTTCATTTCCGCCATAGTATTTTTTATTGCCCCTCCTCAATTATATTGCCCGCTGGGTATTTTTATTGCATACTTGGCATTTTTTTAACCTTGGTATTTTTATTGCCCACATAATATTTGCATTGCTATCTTGGTATTTTATTTGATCTATGGGTATTTTTTTTCTATTGGCCTATTGGTGTTTTTATTTCCACCTTTATATTTCTATTCCCCCTTTATTCTAATTGACACCTTGGTATTTTCATCTACTGATCTGTTGTAATTTGCATTGCCCCATTGGTAACTTCTTGTCATTTTACTATGAAGGTCATGTTCTTTATTTAAACTTTAATTAAAAAACGACACACATGGAATCTGTTTGGCTGCACTAAACCATGTCCATGTGTTCAGGGTGTATATTGATGGTGTGCATTACAGTTCAAGAGCGTTTATTCATAGAGGAAAATGTTATGCTTAGCGTACAATACCAAATTTCAAAGTTCAACCCGAGTTCTTGTTTTGAATTACATAAGTTGTACATTAAGCCATGTTCTCTATACAAAGATATTGATGACGTTGTTTGATTATCTGCATGATAGGTACCGATTATCTTCATGATAATTACCGATTATCTTCATGATAGGTACCGATTATCTTCATGATAGGTACCGATTATCTTCATGATAGTTACCGATAATCTTCATGATAGGTACCGATTATCTTCATGATAGGTACCGATTATCTTCATGATAGTTACCGATTATCTTCATGATAGGTACCGATTATCTTCATGATAGTTACCGATTATCTTCATGATAGTTACCGATTATCTTCATGATAGGTACAGATTATCTTCATGATAGTTACCGATTATCTGCATGATAATTACCGATTATCTTCATGATAATTACCGATTATCTTCATGATAGTTACCGATTATCTTCATGATAGGTACCGATTATCAGGTTGTCTGCATATTGATATTGTAAAATATCAGCTGCGAGTCACAATTTGAAGCCTTTTGTCGAATGAGCGCAACGAACTAGTCCAAAAGGCTTCATATTGTGTTGAGCAACTGATATTTTACAAATAGATATGATGAAAATTTGAGAATTGATTTATTGGATTGCATTTATATATGTTGCATGATAGAAACAAGTTATTTTATTTTTGTTTCAACAGCAAATCGGAAGATGACTTAATAAGTTCGGGTCTAACTAATGAATGTCGGTTCATTCATTATGATGTCGGTGATATGTCCGGGTCAAAGTTATTTAGGCCGGGTTAACGTATGTAACGTCACTAACCCTATACAACAATTCAATCGAAAAACCAGAGGACTAATTCATGTAAAAACATTAAATGAAAAACAATTATGGCAGACAGCAACCAATGACAACCAATGAATGAATACAAGAATGTAGCAGGATTAAACTTTATGAGAAAGTTCATTTTCTAACTTGTTAAATGTAGTTGTATTCAATTTTAATAAAAGAGATATGAATTAAACGTCAATAAGGCAGCAAGCAAACATCACAAAAACAACACAAAAATGTTGAAAAAAAATCTCCCAGAAATAAACATATATTCGTATGTCATTAACATATTGACATATTTTACAAACACTTGTTAAATATCGTTAAAGGCTTGATGTCTTTAAAGAAGAGAGTGCACGTCATGCTTTGATTCATGTAACACAAAACGAATAATGTACGAACTTCAATGCATTTCTAACCTACGTCACATATACCTCATCTCTTCAATGACGATTATCTATGCGTGAAACTGTACTGACTTCTTTATTTCAACAATACAGTGCATGTTAAAACAAAAGTTAATCTGTTAAATTGTACGTTTTAGGAGAAGAACTCTGTTAACGTTTATATATCCATTAAAACGTCAACATTGATCAAAGACTAAATGAAATTCAAAATGTCAAATGGTCAGTAGCTTTTAAAATCATTCAAGTTTTCCTTTATTGGTATTGATGATGCACCGAATTTTAATAAAATGTTAGCAAGCGAGAGAAGTTATTAACTTTTTAGCTGGTAGCTGTTTCCTGACAACAAGTATAGGAAAAATGTTTTATTTCAATGTTTTTATTGCCGCGTTGCAGTTGCGTCAGAGTCTTCTCTTTTAGATTTATACCAATTTGTTGATTTATATATTTAATTTGTTTAATTAGATAGCACCCTTGTTACCAATATTCACCGAGTTTAGCAGCAAGGGGATACATATGGAGCACGATTTGTTTATATCTAATGACACCTTCACCGAGTTTAGGAGCAAGAGGATACATATGGAGCACGATTTGTTTATATCTAATGACACCTTCACCGAGTTAAGAAGCAAGAGGATACATATGGAGCACGATTTGTTTATATCTAATGACACCTTCACCGAGTTTAGGAGCAAGGGGATACATATGGAGCACGATTTGTTTATATCTAATGATACCTTCACCGAGTTTAGGAGCAAGGGGATACATATGGAGCACGATTTGTTTATATCTAATGACACCTTCACCGAGTTTAGGAGCAAGGGGATACATATGGAGCACGATTTGTTTATATCTAATGACACCTTCACCGAGTTTAGGAGCAAGGGGATACATAAGGAGCACGATTTGTTTATATCTAATGACACCTTCACCGAGTTTAGGAGCAAGGGGATACATATGGAGCACGATTTGTTTATATCTAATGACACCTTCACCGAGTTTAGGAGCAAGGGGATACATATGGAGCACGATTTGTTTATATCTAATGACACCTTCACCGAGTTTAGGAGCAAGGGGATACATATGGAGCACGATTTGTTTATATCTAATGATACCGTCACCGAGTTTAGGAGCAAGGGGATACATATGGAGCACGATTTGTTTATATCTAATGATACCTTCACCGAGTTTAGGAGCAAGGGGATACATATGGAGCACGATATGTTTATATCTAATGACACCTTCACCGAGTTTAGGAGCAAGGGGATACATATGGAGCACGATTTGTTTATATCTAATGATAACTTCACCGAGTTTAGGAGCAAGGGGATACATATGGAGCACGATTTGTTTATATCTAATGATACCTTCACCGAGTTTAGGAGCAAGGGGATACATATGGATCACGATTTGTTTATATCTAATGACACCTTCACCGAGTTTAGGAGCAAGGAGATACATATGGAGCACGATATGTTTATATCTAGTGACACCTTCACCGAGTTTAGGAGCAAGGGGATACATATGGAGCACGATATGTTTATCTAATGGTACCTTCACTAACAATTTAAGTTTAACGGTCAGTTGGAATTAAACACCATCTGAAAGTTCTGAATAAATAAATTATTCAGTCATGTTCAGTCTTCCAGTCAGTTTGTAGATGAATCCATTATGGTAATTCAGTACTGTTCAGACAATTCACTTGCAGTTAATTCAGTACTGTTCAGACAATTCACTTGCAGTCAATTCAGACCTGTTCACAAATTCACTTGCAGTCAATTCAGTACTGTTCAGAGAATTCACTTGCAGTCAATTCAGTACTATTCACTAGCTTTTCAGGCAGTTCAGTATAGGATTGATGTGTACATGTAACTGATAACTACTGAACAGTCTGAACATAGACTAAACAGATCTTAACTGATTGCAAGCGAACTGTCTAAATAGTACTGAATTTACCGCAGTGAATAAGTCTGAACATTGTCTTTAAAGTTGAAAATGACTTAACAATTATTCGTTCAGTCTTTTAAGAGCTGTTTAGATCAAAATGACCGTTTCAGATGTAAATTGGTTTACTAATGCTTGTATTATAATGAAAGTGTGTATTTAACCCATCAACCATTTAGTGTTTTGTGTAAGAAAATAAGGAGACGTGGTTTGATTGCCAATAAGACTCACCCATAACGACCAGTGGTCAAAGATGTGAACAGAGTAATCAATGTTTTGAAGAAAACCCACTTATTCATCGTCCCATTGCTTACTATGTTAAATTGTACAATTTCAGATATACAAAGATCGTATTACAAAGATTGCATGCCTCAAACTGGAAAACAGTATTGACAATAAGTTGATGATATTGAGAGTTTTTGGAATGTAAATATTAATTTTGGATATTTGGAATAAATTTTGTTTTGAGAATCAATAAAATACCGTGTACAGTTATAAATACGTACTTGTCTTCAACCATTATAAATTAAATTGAATGAAAAAATTTATACCAATTTATCTAATAAGTAAAAATAAACTGGAGAAAAAACTATGTTTGAAAATATGCAGGTCTAGATTGGGCGTACAAAATAGAGAATAATCTATCACACATTATAGACAGCGGGCCCCAAAAAAGAATGATAGATGATGCTGGTCTGCTAAGATATAAACAGTAAAGAATAATGAACAACATAATACAAAATCAAGAAAAATACTTATGTAGGTCAAATAAATAAAGAATACAGAAATGAAGACCCCCAACAGAGATCATAAACAAATTGTCAACTAAATAAGTCAATATCTTGTAAATAGCAAATCCTATACAATAAACTGGAGTTGGTTTCTTGGGAAGAATTTGAAAAAAAGTTAACCGGACAATAGTTATTCAACCGAAAGCAATTGCTTCCGTAACCACTGATCAATACAGGACAAGAAATGTTATAATGAAGGTAGCCAATGAGACAATAGTGCAACTCTATTATTGTAAAAAATAGAATGTTGTAAAAAAGGGGGAACGTAATATTATTGATATGGTTATTGACCATGTAGTTATCACGTGATTAACCTGAATGTCTCATGCTATAATGGAAAGGACTTTGTAACAGCTGAAAAATAAAGGATTTAACAAAAGTCTAGACTTACTAACTGGATAAAAGTAAATCTACTAACTTATTGGCAGATACTTTATCATCTATCTATATTGAATAAGTCTTTCAATTTTGATAGCTTTTTTAGATCATAAAACATGTTTTCATATTGCACCTTATGTTTTCTATTTTACATAGAAAAGCAACATGTAGGTCGTGACACAGAAACTCGGTTAGTGGAATATATTTTTCAATAATTGAAATTTGTGTTTCGACATTCAATGTTGAAAATGTAAGACACTATCCACAAATAAACAAACTGATCCTCACGATAAAGACAAAAGTGCCGTAGGTGGCTTTAAACACCAACATTCAACATATCTCATCAACGTGTGCTCGTCTAATATATGTATATAGATAAATTATTCATAGCATTCTATTATCAAACGTTAGACGTTTTAAAAGCATAAACAATGCATCATCCCGTTAGAATGAGCAGATATATCTATAGACCTGCGTAGGCTTATTATACCAGAATTCATAGAAAGAGTGCCTTAAATAAGCGCTCTTCTATAAACATAGTAATATATAACAAAAGTAATCTGATGATTTAATAAAATAGACTTAAATCATTGAGAAGGTTTCGGTTTCCTGTTATCTTTATAGAAACAAAATAAGAAGGTGTTTGCCGCTAAGCTTATTATCTTGATTCCTATGAGGATTGGTTGGAAGCCGATATCAAAACTAAAGTCATCGTTTACTATACTTCATGTATCATCTGGATTCCAATCGTGATAGGTTAGAGGCCGATATCAAAACTCCAGTCATCGTTTACTATACTTCATGTATCATCTGAATTCCAATCGTAATAGGTTAGAGGCCGATATCAAAACTCCAGGCATCGTTTACTTTACTTCATGTATTATCTGGATTCCAATGAGGATAGGTTAGAGGCCGATATCAAAACTCCAGGCATCGTTTACTTTACTTCATGTATTATCTGGATTCCAATGAGGATAGGTTAGAAGCCGATATCAAAACTCCAGTAATTTTTTACTATACTTCATGTATTATCTGGATTCAAATGATGATATGTTAGAGGCCGATATCAAAACTCCAGGCATCGTTTACTATACCTCATGTATTATCTGGATTCCAATGAGGATAGGTTAGAGGCCGATATCAAAACTCCAGCCATCGTTTACTTTACTCCATGTATTATCTGGATTCCAATAAGGATAGATTAGAGGCCGATATCAAAACTCCAGTCATCGTTCACCATACCTCATGTAATATAGGGATTCCAACGAGGACAGGATAGAGGCCGATATTGAAGCTCAATGCATCGTTTATTATACCTCATATATTATCTAGATTCCAATCGTGATAGGTTAGAGGCCGATATCAAAACTCCAGCCATCGTTTACTTTACTTCATGTATTATCTGGATTTAAATAAGGATAGGTTAGAGGCCGATATCAAAACTCCAGTCATCGTTCACTATACCTCATGCATTAAAGGTGTTCTAATGAGGATAGGTTAGAGGCCGATATCAAAACTCCAGTCATCGTTTACTATACTTCATGTATTATCTGGATTCCAATGAAGATAGGTTAGAGGCCAATATCAAAACTCCAGTCGTCGTTTACTAGACTTCATGTATTATCTAGATTCAAATGAGGATAGGTTAGAGGCCGATATCCAAACTCCAGTCATCGTACACTTTACCTCATGTATTATCTGGATTCCAATCATGATAGGTTAGAGGCCGATATCAAAACTCCAGTCATCGTTTACTAGACTTCATGTATTATCTCGATTCAAATTAGGATAGGTTAGAAGCCGATATCAAAAATCCAGTCATCGTTTGCTTTACTTCATGTATTATCTGGATTCTAATGAGGATAGATTAGAGGCCGATATCAAAACTCCAGTCATCGTTCACCATACCTCATGTATTATAGGGATTCCAACGAGGACAGGTTAGAGGCCGATATTAAAGCTCCATGCATCGTTTATTATACCTCATATATTATCTAGATTCCAATCGTGATAGGTTAGAGGCCGATATCAAAACTCCAGCCATCCTTTACTTTACTTCATGTATTATCTGGATTTAAATAAGGATAAGTTAGAGGCCGATATCAAAACTCCAGTCATTGTTTACTTTACTTCATGTATTATCTAGATTCGAACCATGATAGGTTAGAGGCCAATACCAAAACTCCAGTCATCGTTTACTAGACTTCCTGTATTATCTGGATTCAAATAAGGATAGGTTAGAGGCCGATATCAAAGCTCCAGTCATCGTTCACTTTACCTCATGTATTATAGGGATTTAAATGAGGATAGGTTAGAGGCCGATATCAAAACTCCAGTCATCATTTACTATACTTCATGTATTATCTGGATTCCAATCATGATAGATTAGAGGCCGATATCAAAACTCCAGTCATCGTACACTATACCTCATGTATTATCTGGATTTCAATGATGATAGGTTAGAGGCCGATATCAAAACTCCAGTCATCGTTTACTAGACTTCATGTATTTTCTCGATTCAAATGAGGATAGGTTAGTGGCCGATATCAAAACTCCAGTCATTATTCACTAGACCTCATGTATTATTTGGATTCCAATCATGATAGGTTAGAGGCCGATATCAAAACTTCAACCATCGTTTACTTTACTTCATGTTTTTTGTGGATTCCAATGAAGATAAGTTAGAGGCCGATATCAAAACTCCAGTCATCGTTTAATATACTTCATGTATCATCTGGATTCCAGTCATGATAGGTTAGACGCCGATATCAAAACTCAAGGTATCGTTTACTATACTTCATATTGATAGATACAAAGATACAAGACATAAGAAAAACCCCAAAAAAAACCAAACAAATGCAAGGCGGTATAAGAGTTGCAACAACAATAAATAACTATCACCAATAACCAGTTCATCTGTATAAAGAAAAAAAAAAGCATTTTGGAATTTTTAAAACTGATACCTATAACTATATTCAACAACTTTTATCTACCTGTGACACATAAAAGTGGTAGATGCACGTCTCAGTAACAGGAAAAAAGAGTAAAATAATAGGATTCAAATATGTACAACAAAGTTGCATCCCCAGTGTAAAGTTCTGCCCCTGTGCATGTATCATCCGTCGTCAATCCATAGTTCGTGTTAAAGCAAGGTGCATGAACAAAAAACAGTAAAATTTTCAAATTGAAAATAGTGGACATGTATCTATGACTGAGTTAACCTTTTTTATCAATGAAAACGGGACACCGTAACAACCATTCGGTCGTTTTTTCCCGAACCCAGTTTGAATATTTTGTGTGTGAAAGTAATCGAAATAACGAGAAAGATTACAAACGAATGTTATCAACTGGGATCATAAACGCCATAAGCTGTCATTTAGGGTTTGGTACTACCAAGGCATGAATTTGACAATGAAAAAAAGCAGAAATCATCGCATTTGTTATAGATTTTAGTTTTTGATGTCCATCAATTGTGAGAAAATATCTTACAATGGAGTACACATTCTTGTCTTTATGGTATACCTCATCTAAGATTCCCATGGATATGCGGGATAAATGCAATGGAAATACTAACTTATAGTACAATCTCAAGGTAAAAAAATTGGACAATCAACTGCATTATGAAACAGGTCATACTGACAACAATCAATATGGAAACTTAATATGAGTAGTGTTATAAATGCTGAAATCTCCATGTTTTTTATATCATTATAAAAGAGCGGAGATATGAAATAATATAAACAAGGCAAATATCCACTAACGAGCAGGCGGACAAGTGTTTTTAGACTTCAGAAATGACCCAAACCAATACCGCATAGTAATCTATTAAAGGCCCTGGGATAATTAAATGTAAATATGATGAAGCAGTTCAAAATTGATAACGAACGGTCTGGTGTATGATAAAATCATAATAACACGAGCAGACAACAACCAAGGACAACAACTAGACTACATATTTCTTGCTTAGAATAAGAATGTGGCAGGATTTAATATGTTTGATTTATTGGATATTAACTAGATTTTCGAGTTGAATAAAAAGTTAAAACGGTTTTTTAGTTAAATTCATATTTCATCGTTGATGACGTAGAAATTTACTTCAGGGTAACGTAAACGTTTCTTTCCGTAATAAGAATAAAGGGATATCTTTGACAATATTAAATGTCTTCATCATATCAGCCTTTTTTTTACCATGCCATTAGTAGTTCTTGGTAGCAACAAAAAAGGGGGGAAACAAAAGACGGTGTACATTTTCAAATCAGTTAACCACATACAATGTATTGTTCAGATAATTATTGATTTGGAGTGTTTAACCTTCTAGTATACTATGGTAAACATGAACATCGATTGTTTTTTTTTTATAAAACTTAAAGTTTAGAAAGTTATATTCCTAGCAACAATATTGATAGTCATGTATCATGTGACATTTCTTTGATTTTTTCAGATAAAATGTTAAGCTGTTCTACACTCATATTTATAGCACAGGTTTTAGACTTGTTTAAACTTTAATATTTCGTCGTATTGATTGCAACTTTATTTTTAGGAAGACTTTTAACAGTTTATCTTAAAAATGAAAGAACTTAGCTTACTTAGGACGGTTAGAAACTTTGTAAACATCAACATAGGTTCATTCAGAGTCAAACTATAAAAAAAGAAAACAATGATAGTGAAAGATATACAAAAGAATAAAATCTGCAACAAAGATTCCTAGATATTATCCAGTACAATGATATTTTAATGCAGTTTTGCAATGTATGAACAACAAATTTTCATCAAATTGTAATAGATAAATCATGTAGGTTCCAAAGTTTGCTTTGTTGAACTGGCCATGCCCGCAATCAATTACAAAAAATGGTTATGGATACAATGCTAAGGATATTGTAAGATAGATTTTCAAAAATACCATATACATAAAGCAAGCTGTACAAAAAATAGGGAGTTTAAAAAATTTCGATACCTTACCGAACAAGTCTGCTACAGCCATATTACACAAATATAGATTGGTAGAATTTCTCAGCTGTTGGTTTGTTAGTACCAGAAGAGTAACTATTATATTTCCAAGAAATCCGAGAAGAAATACCGGAACATATAAAGCTGTCAAAACTATACTTTCCTCATGGAGATAGGTGTCAAACATTTGCAAGGATCTATATAGTTCTAAAATCTCCGTCTCATTGATTCCTGATACATTCCTATCTAATAACTTGACTAATATTCCCTGATCCATCGCCAAAGATTCAAGAAGGTTAACACTTTTTCTTCTCCTTGCAAATAAGTCGGCGATTTTTAATGATAAATGCAGTTATTAATGCCACATTGTATTACTTAGTGACTAATATCATACACTCGCCGATCATCCCTGTCACAAACACTAATCATTACTGAATGCTCATATAGATTTGATTTCTAATAGTACCCACTAAAGGAGAAAATGATATAAACCACATCCAATGTAAACAGTTATCAAGTATTATTGGAAGGAGTTAATATAAAAAAAAGTAAATATCTACGTACGTTTCAATCAAACAGGACAAACAAGTTAATTTACCTACTTTGCAGAAATAATAATTATCATATCTGATTGAATTGAACCCAATCATTTAATTACATGTTGAATGCATATGTCAATAAATACCAAAGGGATACTCTCCTCATTGTAATTGGATTTTTTTACATTGGACATGCAATCATTCCTTTTTCATATATAGTCAACATTTACAACCGCGACTCGGTCGAGCATGAATTGTGGAGATTTTTGTTTCCCTTGGAGCGGAAATGATAAAAACTTTGTGTATACTACTGTTGGTTGTTAACCATGGCGATTTATAATAGGATGGCTACTTCAACTTTCGTTTTAGAACAGATGCGATTTGCATGAAACGATTTATTTTATGATATCAGGGAACGATAGAATCTATTGTCTCGTCACAAAATCTATACGAAAGCTACGTAAACTGATTTAGCTTTATCTTCAGTAAATATTTTAGATATGATTCTAGTCTTTCCTAAATAAATAAACAAGATTGAAACAAACTTAGAACCAAGACGACGGCGATATATTAAGAAAATCAACATCAGGAGTCACCAAACACAAATTTCTATATGTTAACAAAGGACAATTAGGAATGATTATACGTTAAGAGACTTTCGAAAAAAAAAAAGATTTGATAAACATTCTTAAATAAGCTTCAGAACGTATACCTCCTTAAACACACTATTGACATCCCAATCATGAACGCTATTAAAATTTCCGTCTTTATAGCTTTTTACTAATTATTATTGTTTCCTTTACTAATTGTCATAAATGTTCTATAATGAAGTTCTTGAATGTTTTATATTAGCCTATTCGAATGTTTTATATCATATATATTGACCTATTCGAATGTTTTATTTTGGCCAATCTTGAATGTTTTGTGTTGGCCTATTTGAATGTTTTATTTTGGCCTATTCTGAATGTTTCATATTGGTGTATTTAGATGTTCTATATTGGCCCATTTAGAATGTTTTATATTGACCTTTTTAAATGTTTTATATTGGTCTATTTTGAATGCTTTATATTGGCCATTTTGATTTCTATATTGGACTATTATGACAAAAGTAAAATAACAAAAATACCGAACGCCGAGCAAAATTCAAAACGGAAAATTCCTAATCAAATGGCAAAATCAAAAGCTCAAACACATCAAACGAATGGACAACAACTGTCATATTCCTGACTTGGTACATGCATTTTCAAATGTAGAAAATGGTGGATTAAACCTTATTTTATAGCTAGCTAAACCTCTCACTTATTTGACAGTCGCATAAAATTCCATTATATTGACAATGATGTGTGAACAAAACAAACAGACATAATAGGTAAAAATGTCAAAATAGGGGTACAACAGTCAACATTGTGTTATAATCTTAATCACTATGAAAACAAACAAATATGTAATAGATAAACACAAAAAGGTATATAGACAAAGCACATAAAATTTACCATTGCACAAAAACACAATGACGGGATGTATAAGTACCGAGCCACGTCAAACGAATAACACCAAAAATAGACTAAAGAGTAAAAGTAATATTCAAAAAGACAAATAAAAGAATAATATAACACGTTATTAAGATGATAAACAACTTCAGTATCCAGAATCTATACTTCAAGACCATCGTGTATTATTTGTGAAGTTGATACGGAATATTTATCAATAAGGTCTTGGTACCTTCCGATGAACCTTTTTAGAAAAAGGACGAGACGTTCCTTGCCATACCCCTGGTTCATCAACTGTCTGCTCAGACACTGGTAACGTTTTACAAAGTCTGAGTAGCAGCTGCGAGCTCTTGAATACCGAATAAGTTGGGAAATGTATATGCCATATGCAAGCGAAGTTGGTATATTGCTACTAAGGTGAGGGAAATTGATAATTTCAAAATTAAAATCGTCTCGTTTGTCATAGATTCTGGTACTGAGATGACCGTGTATGTCATATTCGAGGTATAAGTCTAAAAATGAGACGGAGGAAGCCGTGTCTGTTGTTTTTTTAATTTCTAGTTCTGGGGGATATATTAATGGAACCCAATCAGAAAAGTTTGATGGGTAATGGAAAGAACATCATCAATATATCTGAATGTGAAATTAAATGACCTGGCTTCTTTGATCTTTTTATTTTTGACAAGTGTCTGAAGGAACTCCGACTCATATGAAAATAAGAAGAGGTCGGCAAGGAGAGGCGCACAGTTTGTTCCCATAGGAATGCCGACAATTTGTTGAAAAAGTCTACCTCCAAATTCAACAAATATGTTGTCAAAAAGAAACTCACTTGTTCCTCTGTGTTTTACCTTTTTGTTCACTATTAACAAAATATACCGTATGGTATCCCAAAGTAATAAATTTATAGCGTATGCTACCATTTTTATGTTGAAAACCATTGTAGATTATGTCTTTCAGACGATTTTTCAATTTCACATGGGGAATGGTGGTATTCAGGGTTGAAAAATCAAAAGTTTTGATAGAACTAATTTCAGAAAAAGATCGAGATTTAAAATTATCCAGAAGTTCTTTAGAGTTTTTTAGAATCCACATATGGTTAATACCACTACGCAAGTAAACAGTTTCACAGAATTTCTGAAGACCCTCTCTCACTGCTGACAGAATTTTTATCAATCTAATGGACAATTCCTTTGTAGAATATGCAGATGAGCTGGCAATGTACCGTTGTTTGTATGCATTTTGTGAAGCTTAGGTATCAAATATAAACAAGGTAAGTCCTCCGATTTGCTGTTCAATGTAATGTTCATTGAAGCCATGAAGGACTTATGATTCGCCAAAATCTCATCCTTGTCAAATGATATGTTTTTGTATGTGGGATTACCTGAGTGCTCATTTATTCCTAATTCTTTTACAAGACACTATATAGGCCCATTTAACATATTCTTTATTGGTCTACTTTGAATGCTCTATAATGGCTAATTTTGAATATTCTATATTGGCCTATATTGAATATTTTATTTTTATTCTATATTGGCCTATATTGAATATTTTATTTTGGCCTAGTTTGAATGTTTTATTTTGGCCTAGTTTGATTGATTTATATTTGCCTAGTTTTTAGTCGAGCTAGAAACGACCTTTCCATCGTGTACCTGAGTCACACCCAACTGAATGTCTATTTATTTACAAAGGGGATTGTTGAGCCTATTGTATGTCGTTGCCTTTACTCTAACTATTAACCACAATATTGGTACTGATAATCTTATCAGTATATTTCTGGTTGATATCTGTGTTTTTTTTTTCGTTCAAGGCTTTCTCTTGTTCGTTAACTGTTTTTATCAATCTTCGGTGTTCTTGACCCAAAATAGCTGTATAGAAAAGACTGTATTCTGTTTCACGTGAATGTCATTCTTCTTGACTTATCCCTGGAAGTACATGTCGCCGGAACTTTACATGGATGTCTCTTCTTGAGCAGAACGTGATTATCCTCTCATTGCAAAACACATTAGTTGGATTGTTGTTTCTCATTTGTGAATGTAGTAATTATTAGTTTTGTCGTCTTTATCTGTTTTTTTTGTCTTTCTATATTATTTCCATTGCACTCTTTTTATCTTTATTAATGATAACTAATGGTCCCCATCGAGAATTGGTTGACCACCAATAGTATATGTTGGTATCTCAACTCAATAGTGACATGTTTTGCTGTCTTAGATCTTTAGATATCATTATAATTGTTTGAACTGTTATCTTACCGATTGTGACATCGTATGCTGGATTAGATCTTTAGATACCATTATAGTTGTTTGAACTGTTATCTTACCGATTGTGACATCGTATGCTGTATTAGATCTTAAGATATCATTATAATTGTTTGAACTGTTATCTTACCGATTGTGACATCGCATGCTGGATTAGATCTTTAGATACCATTATAGTTGTTTGAACTGTTATCTTACCGATTGTGACATCGTATGCTGTATTAGATCTTTAGATATCATTATAGTTGTTTGATCTGTTATCTTACCGATTGTGACATCGTATGCTGTATTAGATCTTTAGATACCATTATAGTTGTTTGACCTGTTATCTTACCGATTGTGACATCGTATGCTGGATTAGATCTTTAGATACCATTATAGTTGTTTGAACTGTTATCTTACCGATTGTGACATCGTATGCTGTATTAGATCTTAAGATACCATTATAATTGTTTGAACTGTTATCTTACCGATTGTGACATCGTATGCTGTATTAGATATTTAGATACCATTATAGTTGTTTGAACTGTTATCCTACCGATTGTGACATCGTATGCTGTATTAGATCTTTAGATACCATTATAGTTGTTTGACCTGTAATCTTACCGATTGTGACATCGTATGCTGTATTAGATCTTTAGATATCATTATAGTTGTTTGACCTGTTATCTTACCGATTGTGACATCGTATGCTGTATTAGATCTTTAGATACCATTATAGTTGTTTGACCTGTTATCTTACCGATTGTGACATCGTATGCTGTATTAGATCTTTAGATATCATTATAGTTGTTTGACCTGTTATCTTACCGATTGTGACATCGTATGCTGTATTAGATCTTTAGATATCGTTATAGTTGTTTGAACTGTTATCTTACCGATTGTGACATCGTATGCTGTATTAGATCTTTAGATACCATTATAGTTGTTTGACCTGTTATCTTACCGATTGTGACATCGTATGCTGTCTTCGATCTTTAGATATCATTATATTTGTGTGAACTGCTATCTTTCCGATTGTGACATCGTATGCTGTATTAGATCTTTAGATATCGTTATAGTTGTTTGACCTGTTATCTTACCCATTGTGACATCGTATGCTGTATTAGATTTTTAGATACCATTATAGTTGTTTGACCTGTTATCTTACCCATTGTGACATCGTATGCTGTATTAGATCTTTAGATATCGTTATAGTTGTTTGACCTGTTATCTTACCCATTGTGACATCGTATGCTGTATTAGATCTTTAGATATCGTTATAGTTGTTTGAACTGTTATCTTACCGATTGTGACATCGTATGCTGTATTAGATCTTTAGATATCGTTATAGTTGTTTGACCTGTTATCTTACCCATTGTGACATCGTATGCTGTATTAGATTTTTAGATACCATTATAGTTGTTTGAACTGTTATCTTACCGATTATGACATCGTATGCTGGATTATGCATGCATAACAGAAGATGTTTACCCTGTCAACACACTAGATGCTTACCCTGTCAACACACTAGATGCTTACCCTGTCAACACACTAGGTCTTACCCTGTCAACACACTAGGTCTTCTCTTGGAGTTCATGCGATAACCTCAGTTTTGGTGTTTGTAATCTTGACGTGTCTCTTCCGTATCGATTAAAGAGATTTTAATATCGGTAAACTACTGTCGCCTTAATTGAATACTCTGCGTCTTCATAATAGCTTTTCGAGTTTTATTTGTCCATCTAACTGATCTGGGTTTAACGGTCATTTCCGTTGTCTTCTTTCACATGATAATGAATTCCAGTTTGGTAAAGTCTATACCCATAATAGGCGCAACATAGTATAATTATTAATCTTTTGTAACAAAGTACAAGATAACATTTACATATAAATTATCTCAAGATGCTATTTAATGGATCTATTTGGGCCTAACTTATCCTTGAGTTGAATAGAAAGAAAACAAATCAAAATACATATCAAATTAGAAATCAAAATGACTGTTACGATAAATAGAATCATTAAGATCGAGAATAAATTTGATAGAGAAGATGAAATATATCCCCACTGGTCATTTCCCTAATATAACAGAGAAAGGATGAAATAAAGCAGCAATTGAAAGAAGATATCAATGATGTAAATTCGTTTCTTTAGTTAATACGGTAGTTGTTTTCCTCCGAAGCTTAAATCGTGAAATCCTAGAAGCAACGACCATTACCAGCATTAACCTTTTACATATAACCATCTATTTCATTACACTATACACAATGTAAGAAATGAAATGCAAACATCAAGATAACATTAGGTATTATGAATGAAAACTAATGGCAAAACAAGCCAGCGATATTAGAACAAACAATACGACGGATACTAAAATACCAGGGAATAGAACGGTTCCATTCATTATGAATACCAACATATTTTCCAGTTGACATTTCAGCCAAATAAATATGATCAACTAAAATTGCTGTCCTGTTATACCTGCTCATCTCTACTAACAATATGAAGCATTATTCATGAATATCACATACATTTATAAATTCGTATATGATTTATATACATAATTATATCTTCTATTAAATCAAAATTTTAAAAATAGCATATAGTTAATGGAAGTTTGAACATAACCAAAACACAAAGATAACGTTAAGAATTATAATAGTAATTAATAAATAAAGAAGGAGAAGGAAAGAAAGAAAAAAATGGGTCAAACGAGGATCAGAACGAGTAAAAAAATCAAGCATAATATTAAAGTAAAACGATTATCAAAACGAGTATTACATTATACCATTAAAGTCAAACGAGGATCAGAAAGAATATAAAATTAAAGTCAAACGATGATCAGAACGAGTATAACATTAAAATGAAACGAGGTTCAAAACTTTGTAACATTAAAGTCAAACGAGGATCAGAACGAGTATGAAATTAAAGTCAAACGAGGTTCAAAACTTTGTAACATTAAAGTCAAACGAGGATCAGAACGAGTATGAAATTAAAGTCAAACGAGGATCAGAACGGTGTAAGCGTAACGTCAAACGAAGATCAGACCAAGTATAACATTAATGTCAGAAGAGGATAAGTACAGTGAAACATTAAAATAAAACGAGGAATAGAACGGTGTAACATTAAAGTCACACAAGAAACGAGTATCACATTAAAATCAAACGAGGATCAGAACGAGTATAAAACTAAAGTCAAACGAAGATCAAAACGTGGTAACATTAAAGTCAAACGAGGATCAGAACGGTGTAACAATAAAGTCAAACGAGGATCAGGACGAGTATGAAATTAAAGTCAAACGATGATCAGAACGAGTATGAAATTAAAGTCAAACGATGATCAGAACGAGTATGAAATTAAAGTCAAAGAGGACCAGGACGAGTATGAAATTAAAGTCAAACGAGGACCAGGACGGTGTAAGCGTAACGTCAAACGAAGATCAGACCAGGTATAACATTAATGTCAGAAGAGGATAAGTACAGTGAAACATTAAGATAAAACGAGGAATAGAAGGTTGTTACATTAAAGTCACACAAGAATCAGAACGAGTATCATATTAAAATCAAACGTAAATCAGAACGAGTATAAAATTAAAGTCAAACGAAGATCAGAACTTGGTAACATTAAAGTCAATCGAGGATCAGAACGGTGTAACAATAAAGTCAAACGAGGATCAAAACGGTGTAACAATAAAGTAAAACGAGGATCAGAACGAGTATGAAATTAAAGTCAAACGAGGATCAGAACTGTGTAACATTAAGGTCAGACGCTGATCAAAACCAGTATAACAATAAAGACAAACGAGGATCAGAACCAGTATAAAATTAAAGGCAAACACGGATCGAAACGAGTATAACATTCAAGTGAAACGAGGATTAGAAAGGTGTAAGATTAACATCAAACGAGGATCAGAACGGGTAAAACATTAAAGTCAGACGGGGATCAGAACCTTGTAACATTAGTCAAACGATGATCGGAACGGGCATACCATTAATGTTAAAAGAGGAGCAGAACGAGTAAATAATTAAAGACAAAAGAGGATCAGAACGAATATATAATTAAAGACAAAAGAGGATCAGTACGATGTAACATTTAAGTTAAACGAGGATCAGAACGAGTATAACATTACAGTCAAAAGAGGATCACAACGAGTATAAAATACAAGTCAAACAAGGATCACAACAATTATAACATTTAAGTCGCACGAGGATCAGAGAGAGTATAACAATTAAAGCAAACGAGGATCAGTCGATTATATCATTTAAGTCAAATGAGAATATGAACGGTGTAACATTTAAGTCGAACGAGGATCAGAACGGTGATACATCAAAGTTCGACGAGAGTCAGAATGGTGTAACATTAAAATCAAATGAGGATCAGAACGAGTTTAACATCAAACCCAAACGAGGATCAGAACGAGTATAACATTAAAGTGAAACAAGGATAATCACGAGTATACAATTAAAGTCCGACGAGGATCAGAATGGTCAAATATTAAAATCAAACGAGTATCAGAACGAGTATAACGTTAAAGTCAAACGATGATCAGATTTAGTATGTCATTTAAGTCAAACGAGAATCAGATTAAGTATATCATTGAAGTCAAAAGAGGATCAGAACGATGTAGCATAAAAGTCGAACGAGGATCAGAACAAGTAAAACATTAAAATCAAACGATGATCATTACATATAAGTTTAACGAAGATCAGAACGAGTATAACATATAAGTTTAACGAAGATCGAACGAGTATAACAATAAAAATCTAACGAAGATCAGAACGAGTATAACAATAAAATCTAACGAAGATCAGAACGAGTATAACATATAGGTTTAACGAAGATCAGAACGAGTATAACATATAAGTTTAACGAAGATCGAACGAGTATAACAATAAAATCTAACGAAGATCAGAACGAGTATAACATATAGGTTTAACGAAGATCAGAACGAGTATAACATTAAAGACAAACAATGATCAGTACGATGTAACATTTAAGTTAAATGAGGATCAGAACGAGTATAACATTACAGTCAAAAGAGGATCAGAACGAGTATAACATTACAGTCAAAAGAGGATCAGGACGAGTGTAACATTAGAGTCAAAAGAGGATCAGGACGAGTGTAACATTTAGGTCAAACAATGATAAGGACGAGTGTAATATTATAGTCAAACGAGGATCAGGACGAGTGTAATATTAAAGTCAAATGAGGATCAGGACGAGTGTAACATTAAAGTCGAACGAGGATCAGGACGAGTGTAACATTAAAGACAAACTAGGATCAGGACGAGTGTAATATTAAAGACAAACCAGAATATTGATACAAATGAAAGTGTTGAATTTAAATCAATTTGAAACTTATATAGTCGGTAAAATTGCAGTTTGCTTTGAAAACATCTTCTCGTCTATTTACTTTTACTTTCATGTTTTACTCGTTCTTGTCCTCGTTTAACTTAATGTTGTACAATTTGATAATCCTCGTAGATACACATTTGGTCACAATTTTATCAATATAACGGAACTATAGATAATTGTTATACAAATCATGTAAATTGGAGGTTAAGCTAACTATAAAACCAGCCTGTACCAAATGTGAATGTTTTCCATTCATCCTGTTGGGTGATAACGTCTAACGTTTGATTTTGTCGGTTGTAACGGACTTCCCCTTTGTGAGTTTACCTTGGAGTTCTATATTATTGTTAATACTTTTGTATAGATTGAACCACACTTTGGCGAAATATATTCTCCAAATTAACCTTGGCGTCTCAATCTTTCATAAAGTGGACATACATTTTGATCGATATCAATTTTTTGTTACTTAATCTTTTTTGTAAAGAAATATTCTCATTATGTCACCGAATTAGTTTACGTATTTTTTATGATTCTGAATGAGCTTATTGGTGTAACACTATCCAAAAACGTCGTAATTATCGTATTGTTGTAATATTGATAAGCCGTTGAGCGTGGTATCCATTTTTTTTTCTCTGCAAACAAATTGAGTAATACATATAACATTGAATATGCTAATTGTGAATTCGCATGATGGGCGATGCATGTAGAGCAGGAGACGCTTACCCTGTATACCCACCAGGATTGTTGCTTTAGAGTTTATGCGACTCCCACAGTTTCTGTGTGCTACCTTAATTTGTCTATTGTCTATCGATTAACGATATTGAACATCGGTAAACTACAGTCGCTTTAAAACCTAGATTATACATTATTAATAAAAAGGTGATTATTTTAACTATAGGAAAACATACAAAATGGCCTTTCAACTGTTTTAATTTAAGCGTCAATGAAAAGTCTTGTGTAGACGAAACGCGAGTATGGCGTGCTGAACCAAAAAGCCTGGTATTTTTTAAAAGTTTTTCCCACCGATTAAACTTCTAAAATTGTGTGCTAGTTCAGTGAAAATGGACGTCACACTATACTCCAAAACTTATAAATGAAATAAAAGTAAAAAAACATACTAGACTAACAAAGGCCAGAGGCTCCTGACTTGGGACAGGATAAAAACAGTTTGAGAAACACGAACCCAAGCTGTGCATCACCATAAACATTTCAAGTAGTCTTCAAGCCGCGCTCGCGCGGGTTTTTTCTCTAGTGATTTCTAGAATAGGTAGTATCTAATTATTTTTGAAAATATATCCAGCAATAAACAAACATTTCGCTTGTTTCTAAAACTACCTCCACCACAGGACCAAATTTAATATCCTTAATCGAGTCCATAAAATTTTTCAAATACTATTGAACATTTTTTATGTTTCAATGTAATGTATAAATAAAGGCAGTAGTATACCGGTGTTCAAAAGTCATAAATCGATTGAGAGAAAACAAATCCGGGTTACAAACTAAAACCGAGGGAAACTAATCAACTATTAGAGAAAAACAAAGGAACAACAGGAACACCGAAGTGCAACAAAAACAAACGCCAACATACATAGAAACGAACTATTTGATAACAATTGCCATATTCCTGACTTGGTACAGGACATTTAAAGAAAAAATGGTGGGTTGAACCTGTATGAATATCCAGTATTGAAAATGTAAGGCATGAAAACGAATCATGCACTGTTTGAAACTTCATTCAATTTCAAATAATTGGCAGGACTGTTTCGCAAAAACTAAAGTGATAATTGATTCCTATATATTAACCGTGAAATCGTTTCCTGATCACAGAAGGTATAACGACATCTTATGATTAGTTTACTTTTTCATTTCCTATAAAGGCAGATGAGAGTATGACACCTTATGATTAGTTTACTCTTATTTTTTTTAAAGGCTGATGCCAATACGTATGACGACATCTTATGATTAGGTTACTCTTATTTTTTTTAAAGGCAGATGACAGTAGGTAAGACGACATCTTATGATTAGTTTATTTCTATTTCCTTTAAAGGCAGATGACAGTAGGTATGACGACATCTTGAAATAAGTTTACTCTTATTTCCTTTAAAGGCAGATGACAGTAGGTATGACGACATCTTGTAATTAGTTTACTCTTATTTCCTTTAAAGGCAGATGACAGTAGGTATGACGACATTTTGTAATTAGTTTATTTCTATTTCCTTTAAAGGCAGATGACAGTAGGTATAACGACATCTTAAAATAAGTTTACTCTTATTTCCTTTAAAGGCAGATGACAGTAGGTATGACGACATCTTGAAATTAGTTTACCCTTATTTCCTTTAAAGGCAGATGACAGTAGGTATGACGACATCTTGTAATTAGTTTACTCTTATTTCCTTTTAAGGCAGATGACAGGAGGTATGACGACATCTTGTAATTAGTTTACTCTTATTTCCTTTAAAGGCAGATGACAGTAGGTATGATGACATCTTGAAATAAGTTTACTCTTATTTCCTTTAAAGGCAGATGACAGTAGGTATGACGACATCTTGTAATTAGTTTACTCTTATTTCCTTTTAAGGCAGATGACAGGAGGTATGACGACATCTGTTAATTCGTTTACTCTTATTTCCTTTAAAGGCAGATGACAGTAGGTATGACGACATCTTGAAATAAGTTTACTCTTATTTCCTTTAAAGGCAGATGACAGTAGGTATGACGACATCTTGTAATTAGTTTACTCTTATTTCCTTTTAAGGCAGATGACAGGAGGTATGACGACATCTTGTAATTAGTTTACTCTTATTTCCTTTAAAGGCAGATGACAGTAGGTATGACGACATCTTGAAATAAGTTTACCCTTATTTCCTTTAAAGGCAGATGACAGTAGGTATGACGACATCTTGTAATTAGTTTACTCTTATTTCCTTTAAAGGCAGATGACAGTAGGTATGATGACATCTTGTAATTAGTTTACTTTTATTTCCTTTAAAGGCAGATGACAGTAGGTATGACGACATCTTGTAATTAGTTTACCCTTTTTTCATTTAAAGGCAGATGACAGTAGGTATGACGACATCTTATAATTATTTTATTTCTATTTCCTTTAAAGGCAGATGACAGTAGGTATGACGACATCTTGAAATAAGTTTACTCTTATTTCCTTTAAAGGCAGATGACAGTAGGTATGACGACATCTTGAAATAAGTTTACTCTTATTTCCTTTACAGGCAGATGATATAACATATTCAAATTATTTACGAGAATTCAAGAAAATTTAGGACGGTCACCCCATGAGTCTTAAATATCTGGATTGATAAAACTGAGTTCATGATATTCTCAGTTGATGACTGAGTAGCTATGATGCGTTTATTGATAAATTTTGAGTAATTATTAAAAAACTAAGGTTCCAACTCCCTTAAGCAAACGAGAAGCGAAAGATACCAAAGGGACATTCAAACTCATAAGTAAATTACAATAATAAATTGACAACACCATGGCCTAAAAATGAAACGACCAACAAATAAACAACAGTACACAAAACACAACATAGAAAACTAAATACTGAACAACCATCAAAAACTGGGGATGATCTCAGGTGCTCCGGAAGGATAAGCAGATCCTGCTCCACATGTGGCATCCGTTGTGTTAACGTTGCTCATGTTAGTACAAACCCATTGATAAGTCAATTCGGTAGGTCACATTCGGGAAAAAGGGGACGGGTTGTAGTTATGACAATTGGAACATATTTTGTAACGGTCAACCCACTCGTGATCTAAGTTGAATTTGGTTACTATTTTAGACTCCTTTTGATCATATAAAAATAAGGAGATGAGGTATGATTGCCAATGAGACAACTATCCACCAAAGTTCAAATAAAGTGGATGTAAGCAATTATAGACAACCGTACGGCCTTCAACAATGAGACAAACCCATACCATATAGTCGGCTATAAAAGGCCCCGACATGTCACATGATTAGGTTGTTATACATGATTGGCTACCATTTGTTATGCATGATAGTTCATGATGAAGCTAAACGAAGTTCAAATTTGCTCTCGAATCTGGTTTAAATATGTAAACACTACATGTATATTTGCAGTGTAAATAATGTGACACAGTCTCCTGTAAAACAGAATTTTAAAACGTCAAAACATTGTGACATCACTCAATTCTTTTGTAAATGTTGTTTGATGACAACGATAGGTGATAACAAATTAGTAATCATTCACACACAGTTTTAAAAAGACTCCTCATGCAAATTAAGTTAAAAATCTGATAATATTGACCGACGTGTTATTTTTTACTGACTAATAAATGAAGCAAAATTCATAAAGAATCTTATCAAAGACAGAAGGAAAAGGGATCGGATAAATCTCTTTAATTTCCTCCCAGATATATTGATGATGCTCTGTATTTCATTGACACCAAAACAAAAGAGAGAGAGAGATATAGAGCAGATGCCGGTCCAGTAAATCGACCAAAGATAATTTTAAAAAGAAAGCAGGTACATGTCCACATAAGGACATAATGACAATACCCAAATTTTAATACGAATCATCACATCTTAATACGAACATACACTAAATTTACAGAGAATTTAAGGTTAGGAGATGTATGTTTTGATATCCTTAATCATTTAGATGTTATTCAGTACGTAGGAGTACAATACTTTTATTTTAGATTTATGCAAATTGAAAATGACAACGGAAGCCAACAGAAGATTTCCGTAAATGACTGACAAAGGATATCATCGGTGTTTACAGAAAGCCATTACCATACGATTTTAAGATAAATTTATTTCCTTCATTTTGTTCTCTAAAACCCAAGCATCAATTTGACAACAAAAAATTTCTATTACTCACATGGTGACAGATAGATCTTTTAAACTTATATACGACGATATTTCATATACATCTAAGCTATAAGAATTTTGTCAGTGACAAAATATTTTAAGTTGCCATTTTTTTTCTTCTGTGTATGTATGTATCATTATGTTTTTTAATGTTTTATATCTGTTAACATATTCAGTATTATATTACGAACGAACAACATGAATCAGGACAAAAAGCTGTAGACAATTGAACAGAGATTAGATAATTAGAGAGGGATTTAATCCTTGACGAGAAGATGTCTGCATTAAGATAAAACTGTTAGATGTAATGAGACGATTCACAGTCGGTTTATTTCAGTAATTCAAGTGTTTATAAAGATAGAACGAGACATGTTACTATGGTGATCTATTTGCTAAACACAATTCTATAGCTACAAATAAGGTTATACACCCGCCATTTTCGCTTACGTAGTCAGTTTCCTCAGCAAATCACAAAAGTTCGCCAAAATTATCATATCACTATATAAGATGACACAAAAGAAGATTTATTTTAATAACAGACTATGATCTTTTGCCAAATTCATCGCCCGCTAAACACTGTTATCAAAAGTCATCCTTTTATACAAATTGGAATATATATATATATATATATATATATATATGCAGTCTGCAGTTAACCTTAGGCAAAGTACAGAAGTTATAATATAAATTGCTGATATCCTTCATGTTTTTGTGATTGTATTAAGAAACAGCTGGTCCAATTGGGACTATAACTCTCAATCATCTCATATGTAAATATTAAATATCACACGTATTGTAACTACGGTTTTCAATTATTATTGCACAATCTTAACTTTGATCACTCTAGAGGTAGCGCGAATTAGATGTGGATACTAAAAAAATCCAAAATCTTTTGGAGTACATACAATCTAAGACTCTTAACTAAGAGACAAATCGAAAGAGTTGGTCTTGCTTTGTTTCATAAAAAAAGAATGGACTACGTAAAAACAAGTTTCTTGTCTTAGGGAGGGATAAATCGTACTTTGTAAAAAATCACTCTGATTCAATCAAAAATTTCTCTGCAACTGACACTATCAAGATGCTTGATTTCTTGATGGACAACATATTTGTTACTTTTGGAGGACGTGTTTTTTCAACAAACAATAGGCAGTCCCTTGGGAACTAACTGTGCTCCTCTTCTTCTTTATTCATACGAGGCTGACTTCATACATAAACTTCTTAGAAGAAAGAAAAGAAGTTAGCAGTATCCTTTACCTTCACTCTCCGCTATATAGATGATATTTTCTCACTAAATAAATCAAAATTTGGTGGCTATGTTGAACGCATCTATCCCATCGAACTTTAGATAAATGGTACAATAAATGTAGTTAAGTCTGCCTCATATCTTGACTTACATCTAGAAATTGACAATGAGGTCGAAATAAAAGAAATGATTTCAGCTTCCCAATTGTGAACTATCCATTTCTATTTAGCAACATTACAGCAGCGCCTGCATACGGAGTATATATCTCCCAGTTGATATGATATTCAAGGGCTTGTATTTGCTAACATGATTTGCTTGATAGAAGGTTGCTGCTCACAATGAAGCTATTAAACCAAGAGTTCCAAGTGGTGAAGTTTAAATCGTTCCTTCACGAGTTGGTTAACCGTTATATGGAATATCCGTTTCGCAGGTGACAACGGATATGTAATAATTGTCGTAACTGCAATCCCGTCCCTTTTTCCCCGAATGTGACCTACCGAATTAGACTTATCATCAAGATTGTACTAACATGAGCAACACTACGGGTCCACATGTGGATCAGGATCTGCTTTCCTTTCCAGAGCACCAGAGATCATCCCCAGTTTCTGGTGGAGTTCGTGTTGCTCAGTCTCTAGTTTTCTATGTTGTGTTTTGTGTACTATTATTTGTCTGTTTGTCTTTTTTTTTTAGCCATGGAGTTGTCAGTTTATTTTCGATTTATGAATTAATTATTAATCCCTTTGGAATCTTTCACCTCTCTTTTAAGTCTTAAAGTACCGAATGTATATTTTAAAGTCTCCAGTTATATTCCGAATGGCCACGTTATATTTGTTTAACTTACTGGTGTCAACCCACTACTGGTTGATTTATATAACCATAGATCGCAATACCGTGAACATAAATCAATAACCTTGAAACCTACCAGTTTTTGCATCAGTTTGAGTTTTTATACAGTACTATATTATGCACTTGTACTATTGCTTGTCTTTTACTTTAGTTTTGTAATGTATTCCTGTGACTTTTTTTCTTTTCTGCTTTGATATATTCCTATTTTCGAATTAGCAAAAAATTCATAATAATAGTCCACACTCATAATGAATGAAGACATATATACCGATACTAATTGTTTTTGGCGCTGCACGTGTTCTGGAATAATTTTCATTAGATACTGTTTGTAAAACGTTGCATTTTATTAAAAATGTAATCACTATGTTCTTTCTATCAGAATTAAAATGGGTATCTGGCTAGCCGTTTCACAAAGATATACAATTTGTATTATATTGATACTTGATGCGAAATCAATAACTTAGTAAAACATCACATGATTTATTAATAGAATACATGTGACAAATAGATAAATCATTAATTGAAATCATATCCTCTGTATAAGATGCAATTAAATCACGCTAACAAATAAAGTGGATGAAGTATTATTTTGAGTCAAGATCACGGGTAGAACTAGTCATATTTCCTTTATAACACTAATGGTCATCCACAGTGTTTGGTGATTTTTTTTTTGCTCAGCCAATAGTTATCTGTAGCGTCTCATGAACTTGTTTGTATTTTCGTCATTTTTCGCGTTTGTTTTTACCGTGTCGTTCTCAGTTTCTAACGACTTGTGAGTTTTGAATGTCCACTCGGTATGATCCGCGGCCTTATTATTACAATATTGATTTTCTCTGTAAAACAGTATAACCATAAATAAATCATATAAGCGGCATTTGAAAAGTGATACAAATAAAATGTGTATTTTTTCATCAAAATGTGCTCATTAAAGAAACAATATTGACTGCTTATTGTTATAATTTGTGATTTATAATGACAGAAAACTCCCAAACAACGTTTCTGTGACAGACGCTTCTTATAAAAACATAGTCTATGAGCGTTTAAACAAAATTACTGTCAATCAAATTTAATAAAACATGAATGTTCAACAGTCACCAAGATATAGTGGAACTACAAAAAACCATAAGCCATTTGCATTGATATCAGAAAATAAACAAGGAATACATATATTTTGTTGAACTGAAGCTGTAATTAGTCAGTTTCAAGAGTATTACTTTTTAACAATTACCTGATCATGTAGTTGATACTTGAATCTTAACTTCCACAGTTTGTTTCTTTTCGTTATTTGGATGCAAAACAACAATTTCATTTCATTCTTATTTATTTAAGTAAACTCCTCGTATGGTATTTTGTGCAATAACAAAAAGAAGACACCACTCTAACAAATGTTTCCAAATACAAGATATGACGGGACCCATTTGTATACCAGGAACAATACGTATCAATGAGTTTTGATTTTTGCACAATCATCAATTTGACCATCGTATCATCTATTATTTTATCGATTGAAAAGCTTTGATTGTCTCTTCCTTATTTTCTTACGTTTGTGACGATTTATTTGGTTTTTGTTTAAAGCTGCTCTTTATATTGTAAGCAATTTTCTCAAAACAATTTTCTCTAATCAGAAATCCCTAATGGAAAAACTCATTTATTGGAATTTCAGTCAAAGGTTTTCCATTAAATGATTTCATTTCATTAATCAAAAGGTTTTGTAAAATATTATGATTGAGTGGATTTACTTATTGTTTTCATTGATCATCATTTTCTGTTTCAAAATGCAGAAATTTTGCGGCAATTATCATTGATATTACTTGGAATTCGCTGTGTTATTCTTCAAAAGAAAATAATGATTGTTTTGTGTGAATCTAACTTAACTAAAATCATGATGTTTTACAGAACAGTTTTGTACAGTTTATTTATTTCAGGAAGAATAAATAAACAATTCAACATCACATTCGATAATTTAAGACACTTTTTGACTCTAATATCTAAATATGTATAAATGATTTTATAAAATGTAAACAACACATTGTAAGTTTCATACGTCCGAAACGCTTTACTGGATTCACTCAAAGCCGAAAATTTGAAACCATAGAAGGTAAAAGAAAGGAAACAGTTCAAGAGCTTCGTGATAAGAAATCCCCAAATATAAAAGCCAACTCCATTTAAGTTCAACTTTCTCTGTCTCAACCTAGAACTGTAGGTACATATATATACATATAAGAGGAGGAAGTCGAAGAAAAACTGACAATGTCATGGCAAAAAAAAACAACAACGAAAAAACAAATCATCAATACATAGAAAACTAAAAACTGGGCAACACGAACCCCATCAAAAACATCCGATGAACTCATGTGCTCCGAAAGTGTACACAGTTCTGCTTCACATATGGAACCGGTATCGTGTTACTCATGCAAGTACAAATCCGATGATAAGTCTGATTCGGTGATGTCACAATCGGGGACAGGACAACAGGATTTAGGTAACGATAATAGGAACATAACCGTGGTCATCTGTGACACAGATATTCCATTTCGGTCAAACAACTCGGGATTGCGTCCGTTTAAATTTCTAAGGGATGACCCCAACTTCACACTTTGAAACCTTGGTTATATACCTTCCTTGTGAGCAGCAATCCACAAAACAAGGAAATTACGATAGGAAACGAAAACTAAAAAATACAGTTTCAACTGGGAGATATATAAGATACCAAGACATTGTTGATAAATATTCCGTATCAACTTTACAAATACTACATGATGGTCTTGAAGTATAGATTCTAGGTACTGATGTTGTTTATCATCTTAATTATGTGTTATAGTGTTCTTTTATTTGTCTTTGTAAATCATTTACAGATCAGACGACTATTCTGCTATCCAAAGATCTAAGGCAACGAATACGTGTTACAGATCAGACGACTATTCTGCTATCCAAAGATCTAAGGCAACGAATACGTGTTACAGATCAGACGACTATTCTGCTATCCAAAGATCTAAGGCAACGAATACGTGTTACAGATCAGACGACTATTCTGCTATCCAAAGATCTAAGGCAACGAATACGTGTCACATGTTATAGATCAGACGACTATTCTGCTATCCAAAGAACTAAGACAACGAATACGTGTCACATGTGAGTTAACTAACAGACACATCGTTTCGTTCAAACAAACTACATATAATACATCGGTCAAATTTCTGCATGTTGAAAAAATACCCATCCTTTTATTTGTAACAGTTAAGGATTAAATCTGCACTAATGGGACAGTAAATTGCTTTAATCATTTGTTTGCGTGTCCAGCTGGTTTATTTTTGTAATTTTCATTACAGAAAAAGGGATTTATCGACTAAAACATTTATAGGATTACAATCACGTTTATCGAGTGACAATACGACAAAGATCAGTATGTTGATTAATGTTTCAAGAAAAGTTAACATTGACCTTTAATTAATTAAATAAGGTGCTTTATCATAGTATTTCCATATCATTCTTTTAATACCATTATGTAATTCAAAATGCATGATTCTTAACAAATCTCCCTATGTCTGTATATACAGGTATTTTTCATCAATTAACTTGCACGCATCAAAGAGAAAGTGTATGCAACAGTAGTATATCGATGTTAATTTCTGGTAAATCAATGACCAACATTCCACCAGCAGAGGTATCTTTGATGTTTCCCTAGGCGACTAGCATTCCACCAGCAGAGGTATCTTTTTTAAAGCCAACAAAACAGTAATAGTGTCGTGAAAGGTTATCTTAAATAAAAGGTATAGACTAACTTTCGTTTTACCGTCTTATTTATACAAGATGAACTCATGTGCTCCGAAAGTGTACACAGTTCTGCTTCACATATGGAACCGGTATCGTGTTACTCAGGCAAGTACAAATCCGATGATAAGTCTGATTCGGTGATGTCACAATCGCGGACAGGACAACAGGATTTAGGTAACGATAATAGGAACATAACCGTGGTCATCTGTGACACAGATATTCCATTTCGGTCAAACAACTCGGGATTGCGTCCGTTTAAATTTCTAAGGGATGACCCCAACTTCACACTTTGAAACCTTGGTTATATACCTTCCTTGTGAGCAGCAATCCACAAAACAAGGAAATTATGATAGGAAACGAAAACTAAAAAATACAGTTTCGTTTTACCGTCTTATTTATACAAAATTGTTCTTGATGTTTATAAAGCAATGTATAGTTAGAAAGAAACAAGCAATTATGTAATTATTGAATTTTAATAATGACCGCATGTAAATGCGAGGCAGAGGTTAACCAACGAATTTGAAACCTATGTAGGAGCAGGTATTATTTTTAACTTTAAGGTCACATTATGTGGAATTGTCAAACAACTAAACCTGTTGATATTAATTTACGACAATTAAAAACTCTACCACGAAAGTGTTACACTTTCCTGCATACCGAGTATATATCTCCCAATTGATACGATATTCCCGGGCTTGTGTTTCCTATCATGATTTCCTTGATAGAGGATTGCTGCTCACAAGGAAGCTTCACACTAAAATATATGACAAACGGGATAATTTCAACTTCCCAATTATCAATATTTACATTGCTATACGACGTGTCTCGGTATTTTGTACATCCAACATTCATGTTTTTATTTTTTGATGTTTTTGTTATGGTTTCGGTAGAATAATGTGTTATGTCGTATCGTTTGTTGTCCAAATATTTAAAAAATTGCCTTACAATACCATCATTGTCATTTTCCCGAATATGACTGTTATACTTAATGTGAATTTACATTGCTGTGCGGCGTGTCTTGGTGTTTTGTACATCCAACATTAATGGATTTATTTTATTGTTTTTGTTATGGTTTGGATTGGATAATCTGTTATGACTTATCGTTTGTAGTCAATATAATTATAAAACTGCCTTTCAATACCATTATTGTCATGAAAATTGTTTGGACCAATATTATGAAAATAATTGTATAAAGTTCCAGATTGCATGTTAGTTACGTAAGCGCGCAACTGTTTTTGATATCCTGTGGTGTATTTCGTTGATGGAGAATATGTTCGCTGTTGTTCTGTGGTTTGTATGTTGTGTCGACTATTATATTATTTGTTTGTGCGTTTCTATGATATTAATGTTCTTGCGTGTGTTTGTGATGTATTTCTGTCACGTAGTGTTTTAGCAATATTTTTTATCATTGTCATAAAGCGGGAGGTTTGGCATGCCATGAAACCAGGTTCAACCCACCATGTTTTCTTAAAATGTCCTGTAACAAGTCAGGAATATGGCAGTTGTAATCAAATAGTTCGTTTCTATGTGTGTTGGCGTTTGTTTTTGTTGACTTTTGAACATCGGTATACTACTGTTGCCTTTATTTACTGTTGACAAAATTCTCAGACACACCTAAAATTACTTCTTTTGCGCTAAAAGGCAAGAAAATTTCATAATTTCCAATACATTCTATCATGGATAGCCAGAAATTTAGTACAACATTACATTCCCAAAAATTGTGAAAAATGTTTTCTCTGATTTCTGAACAAAATGTACATAGCACAGTTTCTTTTAATTAACATTTAGATAAAAAATAAATTACATGGTAGAATCCTATGAACAATCTTAAAATGGAAATTTTATAAAAATGAATTTCTTGTAATAATAAAAGGCATTGAGTAAATAGTATCCCAATCTTCAATCTGCGTATTCAGATCTATTTCCCATTTATAACCAGAAGATAACGCTCATACTTTATTATCTTCCAAAAATAACTTATAGAAAAATTTACAGGATTTTAGTTTCTTTTTAGCCTTGTCTACCAATTTATTTGAATATTGTCCAATTTAGAACTACTTCTGTCATACCTTTTAAATCTATTTGGAATTGCGCGTATAATACCATAAAACTCTACAAAATTAGTATTGATATTTTACTTTTTTTTTAGATTCTCCATTTGAGAATAATATATAATTATCTGACACCACATCATTAATAAATAATACACAATTTTCAATATATTTGAACTTCAAAATCATCTTGCCATCTATTTATCCACTTAAGCAAGCTCAAACCATATACCTAATAATTTGAACCTCCCAGAAAGGTTCCAAACAAGATTTATGTCTGGCAAAAATTTCTCCATACTACCTTTTTTTGACCCAATTCATATGGCTTCAATTTTGTCAACATTGCACCTAAGTCTAGCACATTCTGAAAATTTTCAAACAGATGTCAACATTGATTTAGGGACTTTCGATCACCATCCAGGACTGAGGAAAAATCATCGGCATTTTGACTCAATAAAAATTCGGAGTCATTCATTATTACACCAGCAACATCAGGGTCATTTTCAATAGCTGCACTGAACAATTCAAGCACTAAAATAAATAGATAAGGAGACAGAGGATCCCCTTGACTGTCCCCCCTTTTCAAGGAAAACATATCTGAAATATACCCGATATTTAACACTGCACTAATTAACTTATAACTGTATGATCAAAGCCATAAAACCTGCAATGCCTCTAATACAAAAGACCAGTCGACTAAGTCGAATGCTTTTTCAAAATCGACTATAGGTAAAAGCCCAGGAATGTCATCTTCCTCCATCTTTTTGATCAGGTCATAAATAAATCTAATACATTGCTCTATATACCTTTAAGATTTTTTTTGTGTGTTTGGCTTATTATATTTACCAGCACCTTTTTGAGTCTTTTTTTAGACTTGATGTAGCTATCTTTTAGTCTACACACAGCAATGTGATAGGTCGCCAGTTCTTTAAATAACATTTTGACTTACCTTCCTTTGGTATGCAAGTAATGAGTGCCTACCTTTTAGTGATAGATAACTTTCCATATTATAAGGCCTTTTTAAAAATCTTACACGTGGTATCTTAATATCATTCCAATATTTTTTTATAAAACTCAATAGTGAATCTATCTATACCAGGTGATTTGAAATTCTTCATATGTTTAAGAGAAGACCGACATTCCTGCATCATTAGAGGTCCCTCACAGTGACTCACCTCTTCCTCATTAGCTTTAGTAATAAACGGATTGTCATGTTGAAGAAATGGGATTCAAGTAACAATGGATTAGAACTAGTGTATTATTTTTTTATAAAATTGTTTTTGTTGATTTCTGATATTACTTTGATTTGTTATCTCAGACTCGTCCTCAAGAATAAGTTTAAGAATATTTTTTTCTGTATAATAAAATTGAGAATGTAAACGGAAACAACCTGACCAAGGAGGAGATAACAGCCAAAGGCCACCAATGGGTCTTCAACACAGCGAGGAAATTCCTGCAATCGGAGGCGGGGTTCAGATGGCCCCTGAACAATAATGTATACTAATTCAGCGACATTGGACGTCACACTAAACTCCGAAACATATAAATGAACCAAAATTTTAAAAAAAACATACAAGACTAACAATGTTTTTCTTCCTCTACTTACCATCTTGCCTTCGCCCTTATAAACAGTAAAACAAAAAAAATACCGAACTCCTAGGAAAATTCAAAACGGAAGGTCCCTTATCAAATGGCAACATCAAAAGCTCAATCCCATCAAACGAATGGAAACATTTGTCATATTCCTGACTTGGTACAGACAATTCCTCATATAGAAAATGGTGGATTAAACCTGGTTTTATAGCTAGCTAAACCTCTCACTTGTATGACAGTCGCATAACATTCCATTATATTGACAACAATGTGTGAACAAAACAAACAGACATAATAGGTAAAAGTGTAAAAAATAGGGGTACAGCAGTCAACATTGTGTTTTAATCTTAATCACTATAAAACAAACAAAAATGTCAACAAAGAAAAGCAAAATGGCATATAGACAAAGCGCATAAGCATTCTTTTTCTTTTTTATTTCCTACCTCTTTCTGAAATAAGGAAAATGAGATTGCAGATTCGCGGACTTTCATCTTTATCATATCCCATAACTAATAGCTTATATTAAACTGTTTATCCTATGTCTCAATATCCATAGATGGAGATCAAACTCATATTCTTCAATGACAGTTTTGATGTCCCCATTTACTTTGTCATCTAATTCAGCTTCCCGCAAAAGACTGTGATTTATTTTCCATGTACCCATCCCTCTTATTTGGCTTGAAAATCATAAATTAACAATAACCGGAGAATGATCCGAACTATAACTGATCCCTACATCTGACGAAATTACAAATGCATGCATGTATGTATAACTGATACATTTTTAAGTCAGGGATTTCGTTTGTAGAATTCTTATCAAAAACGGGATTTCACATCTTAGTTTTACGGCGATGTTATTTATTAGGCACGTAAATTTAGA
Organism: Mytilus californianus; assembly: GCF_021869535.1. Classification (NCBI taxonomy): domain Eukaryota; kingdom Metazoa; phylum Mollusca; class Bivalvia; order Mytilida; family Mytilidae; genus Mytilus; species Mytilus californianus. Next base: position 141,459,419 of record NW_026262581.1, on the reverse strand, counting down.
TACTTTCTATTTAAACTTATCGATCCTTTAGATAAACTACTCCAGGAATAAATTACCATAGCCGTATTTAGCAAAACCGTTTGAAATTTTTGGTCATCAATGCTCCTCAACCACGAACTTTAGTTGGCCTTTTTAACTGTTTTGATTCGAGGGTCACTGATTAAATCCTGATTCCGAAACGAAACCTTACAGCCTATCATCACTTTATTAGAATACCAGAATTCCTTTTGTGGTCTTTTCACTGGACGAAAAGCGATTGGTCAAAGTTAAACTATGACGAATTGTTCATTTCAAATGCCTGTTTACTTTAAAGTAGCTCACGTGGTTGAGAATATACCACGACGGGTACTATACGTGAAGTAGGAACTGCTTACCTTTGGTATTCTTCGCCCCTCTTTTTGTTTACCCTTCTGGAGCATTAGAGTTCATCTCGGCTTTTTTTGGGGTTCGAGTTTCTCAATCTTTAGTTTTCGATACAGTATATTATGGATTTGTTCGTCTTTTCGTCGATTATCGTATTCTTGCCATGGCGGTTGACAGTTTTTTTTTATTTTTTGAGTTCTGAATGATACATTCGTTTCTTCTTTTATGTTTATACATCATTTGCTTTTAACGTTTTGTGTTTGATCTTTCGTGTTGGAGGTAAACTCATCAAAGTTCTTTAGATGTATGAATGCATGGATGAATGAATCAATATTTCATTGCAGAAGCACGCATACTGCTATAGCAAAATGAAATAATATATAATGACAATAATGACATGATAATGAAAAAATGTGACAATATGCAATGTACAAAGTGTTATTTCCAGGTTAATGTCTGTTCTGTACACACAATTACACTAAATATTTTACAATCGATAACAGAATTCCATTGTTGTTTATGAAAATGATAAAACAAAAATTTCAATAATGAGTTCTGTTTCCTTTCAACATGTTCAATTCATTCGAAAACCTTGACATTTCTTTAATCTCTCAGGTATAATTTACAATAACGAATAAAAATTTTCTCAGAATAAACTGAAAGCGGTTGTATTAATATTGTAGAGATATTAATACATTTTTATCTTTTTTTCTTTCGAGTAGACGTATTACGAAATAGTATATACTCGACGCTGAGGTTGACAAATTAGACTTTAAATGTGGGTATCGTATCAAAGCACAAAAGGGATTTAAAGATTTAAATTACCTGTGTATCATTTAAACTGCATACAATACTGTTTAACAGATGTCCGTTTGAAAGCATTATTATAGACAATTTCATTATCAATATTCCTTATGGGACGAGAATTCCATAAAAAATTTTCCGTGAGGTATACATATTATAAGATCCATAATATTTCATCCAAATAGACCTCTTACAGGGGACAAGGGTATTGCAGAAGGTACATGGATCCAAAAGAAAAGAGAAAAAGGAAGCCGCAAGAAAAGATTCGGGGTTGAGAGAAACAAATCCCCTGGCCTCCCTTGTAAATTATTTCAATTTTTACTTGGTATTTTTACTTTTTGCAATTTTCAAAATCAATGTCGACAGACTTTTTAACATAAAGGTTTACTCGAGTTCAAAACTTATGGACGGGTTGCGAACAGTAAAAAACAGTCGAATTATATAATGTTATGACAGTATGGCCAGATGCAGGGCGGGTTGACGTGCAGGAGAGTGGTATAAAGGATACCCCTTTTGTTCATCATATTACTCTCAGAATATTAATCTAAGATCTTTCAAATATGCGCAATGTATATGCATATACAAAATGTACATAGAACATGACCACCTCTTTTAGATTTATTTCGAATATATCTTTTTTCAGATCTCCGGAGGTTGAAGCTTAGTGAGTTTCGGCAAAAATGTCCAAATTACCAAATGTGGCACCTTTAGGGCCTAACGAACCCTCATTAGACCTTTCAAAAGATCTAACGTATACATATATGTTTAATATCTACACGGGAATATATCTGCATTGCTAGTTTCTTTTCACAATATCTTATATGATATGAGAAACAAGAAAGAATTATCAATTTGATATTTGCTTGGATCAATATTTTTCATCAAACCGAGACTTACTTTACATATATGTTTATCAAGATACTTGAAACATGTATCATTATGTAGAAAATGGTGGGTTAAACCTGGTTTTATAGTAACCTAAACCTCTCACTTCTTCATGTTGTATGACAGTCGCATCCAATTTCATTATATTGACAACGATGTGTGAGCAAAACAAACAGATATGATAGGTAAAAATATCAAAAATAGGAGTACAGCAGTCAAAATTGTGTTATAATCTTAATCACTATAAAAACAAACATGAAAGACAAGAATACAAAAAAGACCATAGCATAATAACACAATGGCGGGATGTATAAATACCGAGCCACAACAAAAGGATATTACCAAATATGGACTAAACATTAAAGGTTAATAATATACAAAGAAAAATAAAAGACCACTAAAGCGCGCAATTCAGTTGATAAACAACGTCACTACCTAGAATCTATACTTCAAGACCATCATGCTTTATTTCTGAAGTTGATACGGAATATTTATCAACAAGTCTTGGATTCTTCCGACGAACTTTTTTAGAAAAAGTACGAGACTTTCTTTGACATACCCCTGGTTCATCAACTTTCTACTCAGACACTGTTGATGTTTTATAAAGTCTGATCCGCAGTTGCATGCTCTTGAATACAGAATGCGTTGGGAAATGTATATGCCATATGCAGGTGAAGTTGGTATATTGCTACTAAGGTTGGGGGGGGGGGGGATTGATAATTTCAAAATTAAATCGTCTCGTTTTACATAGATTCTGGTACTGAGATGACCACTATGTCAAATTTGAAGTATAAGGTATAAGTCTGAAAATGACGCGTAGGAAGCCGTGTCTGTTTTTTCTTTCATTTCTAGTTCTGGGGTTTATATTATTGGAACCCATTCAGAAAAGTTTGGATTGTTCATGGAAAGAACATCATCAATATATCTGAATGTGAAATTAAATGATCTGGCTTCTTTGATCTTCTTGTTTTTGACCATTGTCTGAAGGAACAATGACTCAAAAGAAAATAATAAGAGGTCTTCAAGGAGAGGCACATAGTTCGTTCCCATAGGAATGTCGACAATTTGTTGAAAAATGTCTACCTCCAAATTCAATAAATATGTTAATTAGAAACTCCAACATACTGATCACCTGTTCCTCGGTGTAGTATGTTTTATCTTTTTTGTTCAGTATTAACAAAATATGCCGTATGGTATCCAAAGGCAATACCTTAATAGCGTATTTTACCATTTTTATATTTATAAGCATTGTGGATTATTTCTGTTAGACGATTTGTTTTCAATTTGACATGAGGAATGGTTGTATAAAGGGTTGAAAAATTAAAGATTTTGATTCAATTATTTTCAGAGAAGGATCGAGATTTAAAATTATCGAGCAGTTCTTTAGAGTTTTTTAGAATCCACATATGATTAATACCACTACGCGAGTAAACAGTTTCATAGTATTTCTAAAGACCTTCGTTCACTGCGGACAGAATTTTGAAAATCTAATGGACAGTTCCTTTGTTGAACATGCAGATGAGCCGGCTATGTATCGTAGTTTGTACTGAATTTTGTGAAGTTTATCTTATACAAACAAAAGCTAAGTCCTAAGATTTGCTGTTCAATTTAATGTTAATTGAAGCCATGAAGGACTTATGATTCGCCACAATTTCACACTTGTCAAATGATATGTTTTGTATGTAGGATTACCTGAGTGCTCATTTATTCTTATTCTTTTACAAGACACTCCTAGTAGTACGATTTACATACAAAAACAATATTATTTTAAACTTTGTCCGCACAAACAACAACATATTTATCATGAAGAGATGATAGACATTTCACAGCTTCTCTGTCTCTGTATATGGACTTTGGTCGATCATTTACACAGTTTTCAACTTTTGGAATCGACGTTTTATCAGAGACCTGATAGAAAACACAGAAACGTATTCCTGTTTTACTAGTGAAACCCGTTGACTAGCCAAATTGAAATAGTACACGTCTGTTGCCTTAACCGATGACATAACAAAACTAATACCTCGTCGTTACGTACAAATTATCTGTCTCTAAAGCATAATCATATGTGCACTGATAATAGATACAGTAATAGCACTACACCCTTAAAGTAACAGGAACGTCATTTATCAATCTCACGAAGTTTTTTGTTTTTTTTTTAATTTTTGAATGCAATTAGATCACGGGGAATTGCATATGTATATCGACATGATACTAGTATGTATTGCTAAATGGAATACCTACAGATATATCGAGAATTTTTAAATATCAGGAACACTGAAGTACAAATGTACAAATTTACAATGCACGGAAACTTCACGAAAAGTTCAGCAATTTTGACTTTAAATACCCATTTCGCGATAACCTGTTTGTCAAATTCTCCTTGAAAATTATTTTTACTTTAATTTATAAAGGGTTACCGAATTCATTTTTGGGTGTAAAATGTTTATCGTCTGCACAGCGTTAACAAATTTCCGAAAAAACAAAAGTTATGTTACGTCGTGACTGCATTGTGCATCGACATCTTAGTTTTTGACGCTTTCAGAAACAATACACAATGATATATACATTTGAATGAAATAATTGATGACCCGCTTTAAATTTTATATTAATAAATGGAAGCTTTAGTGGAATTAATCAAAAACAATTCGAAAGATAGTGTTTGAGAACATGCAATTTAAAGTCAATATTTTTGGCTATATTTACGTGCATTCTGTATATATGTACCTCTTTCCAAAGCGTGTTTAATTTGCCTTATCCGAAAGTATGAAAGTTACTTCCATTTATTTTTTTCGGTATTCCTTTTACAATTCCACATGGTCTAGTTGCTAGCTTCACTATAAATCACGTGTGCATAGACTTACTTTAAGAAGAAAAATGTTCTATCTTATCAAAATATTCAGAATTGTACTGCTAGAGAATTATTGTCTTCCCTATGGTTTTACAGTATACAGCGAACTTCATAATGACACATCTTTTTTTAGGCATTTGCCATTCGAACAGAGCAAGTGCAAAGAAAAAAACTACGATGAAAGAAAATGTAAACTAAGTTTTAGGGGATACAATGTTAACCGTTTTAGAAAGAAAAAAAATAATGCACCAAATTATTAAATAACTGTTTTTGCAAGGTTTTGGTTAACAAATTGGAACTATTGGAAAAACAAAATAAACGAACATCGCTCTATCATCTCGCTTATTATACATGTGCTCAATAATACTGTGTTGATTGTTTATCAAGGTAGTGAGCTGAACATTCGGCCCCAAAACCCGACAATTTATTAGCAGCTAATGTTTGCAATCAAAACTTACCAAATGAAATATTTTTTGTCGACAAAAGGTCTTGGGATCGTGTCATATGACTTTAATACTAGTACAACAAATGACAAGAAAGCCGCTTTCATTCAATACAAAAATAAAACAAAATAGTTTTTAAAAATGCTAGTAGTTCTTAGAGAAACCTCACACTGAACAGGGTCATATTCTCTCGACATGCATGCATCGCCTGTCATAGCATTCCAAAGTAATTTTCATTAATCAATATCCACAACTAACAGAAGAGAGAAGGCAGATGACTATGTTGCCAATCAATAATGGAAAGTTGGCAAATGGAAAAAGTACACCGTCTCAATGATAGCAGACATTCATTCCAGCTATCTTTATTGTATCTGCAATATTTTCAAATTCCAAATCACAGCATGAGAAACTAAACGATTCTTGACTGATATGACAATATCGTTAGATCGGAGATTAAAGCATTTTGCTCTATTCATTTTATTGTTACATATTTGTTACGTTTCGAGTCAAAGGTACCTTCTCTTTTATTATTATAAGAATGACTTCATAAATGAGTTGGATTGGACACATCAGATTCGATCAAGTCTGTTTAATATCTTGACTAACATCTAAACATTGACGACGACAAAAGAGATGATTTTCCCATTGTGAACTTTTAATTTCTGTGTAGCAAACTTCAGGAGGCGCTGCATATATAGTATACATCTCCCAGTTGAAAAGATATTCCAGGACTTGTTAATCATTATTCATTCTATAGATACGGGATAGATTGTTTTAACTTTGTGAAGTTGCAGTAGAAGTTGGCTTTTGAATTACCGTTCTTGATAAGTCTTTACATAAATATGTCTGCGATATTCTATATATTAAATTTGATTCTCGAAAAAGGGTCTTGTGTCCAGTGAACCAATAACGTTTGTGGCGTCATTCCATCGTCTGTGTTAGTACTCAGAGAGTTGAAGAGGAATCAAGCAGACATAAAGCAGAGTTACATTTTAGGTTTTTTATAAACACTTTTATGTAATGTGAGAAAAATATAAATATTTCTATATAATATGAGAAAAATATAAATATTACTATGTCATATAAAAAATATAAAAATATTCTATGTAATGTGAGAAAAGTATTAATCAGAAAGGAAAAAAAACGTGTTTTATAAGGTTTTCTAATCAAATATATTCGATTCTGTAGAGGCGGAATTTTAAGAATTTTTTACAGCGGGTTATAAAGGTTTTTCGTGGTACTGTGGTATTGCAAAGTATAAATATTCATGAAAAGTAGAATTTTTAATGCGTTTAAAAAATAATAATGTAGTTTTGCATAATTATTTGACGTAAGAACGAGGATCGATATAAAAGAGAGGCGAAAGATACCGGAGGGACATCCAAACTCATAAGTCGAAAATAAACCGACAACGCCATGGCTAAAAAAGAAAAAGATCAACAGACAAACAGACAAACAGACAAACAGACAAACAACAGTACAGAAAACACAACATAGACAGCTAAAGACTGAGCAACATGAACCCCACCAAAAACTGGCCACATGTGGCATCCGTCGTGTTGCTCATATTAGTACAAACCCAGTAATGAATCTAATTCGACAGGTCACGTGCGGAGGAGGACGGTGTTGTGGTTACAACGATTGTTTCATATCCGTCGTCATCTGTGATAAGATATTCCAAAACGGTCAACCTTCTCGTGATGGCGTCTATAAAATTTTCGATGAGATGCTATCAACTTCACCACTTGAAACTCTTGCTGTAATAGCTTCCATGTGAGCAACAACCCCTTTATCAAGGAAATCATGATAGGAAACGTAATTCCTGGAATATCGTATCAACTGGAAGATATATACTCCATATGCAGGCGCTGCTGGAATGTTGCTACATAGAAATGAAATGTTCACAATTTGGAAGCTGAAATCATCTCTTTTGTCGTAAAGTTTTGTTCTCAACCGACCCTCATTCTCAATTTCTAGATGAAAGTTCAGATATGAGGCAGACCTAACTGTATCTGTTATTTAGACGATTTCCTACTTGCTTGAGAAGCTAGGTCGGGCAGTGTTTTCATCGCATGAAAAAGTTTAATCTTATTTGTAGTGATATTAAAGTTCCCTTAGCGGAGGAAAATACTTCAGGTCCTTCGTGTATTTTGACTTATCTTGGTTTAGAAATAGACACTTTGGAGATAGTTATTCGAATACCACAAGACAAATTAAAAGAAGTTAGGGAAAACTGTATTGACTATAATAAAAAGAAAAATCTTTCTGAAGGATAGTCAATCTTTAGTGGGATCTCTGCATTTTTGTGCCAAAGCAATTCCGTCATAACGAGCTTATCACCGATATGGTGTTAGCTAACGAGCCTCCCTTGGGGTCTAAAATTCATGGCTGGCGTATTTCTATTTCAGAAATGCCTGTATCAAGTCAGGAATATGGCAGTTGTTTTTGACTTGTACCGTTCATTGATAGCGTTTGATTTTATCAGTTAGACTTCACCTTTTTTAGAATTGACTTGGAGTTCGGTATTTTTGTTATCCTTTATTTTTAACAGGAGGTTTTGTGATGCGATGTGTTGGATACAAAGGCCAAATCAATTTAAACGAGTGTCACTAGGTTTGAAAGAGGATATAAAAATTTTTCTCGAGATTTGAAATGGTATTTTGGCTTTTGGTGAGAGTAAATTTCTTTCAAATTGTGAATGCATTTGTATACGGGTATCTCAGATTTAGAGTGTGGGGTTTACTTTTCAGGTCGATGGGGGCCTTCTAGTTGGGGAAATCCTGATATAATGGCTGACATAGCGTTCGTACAGTCGGTGCCTATTGTGCCTATTGTGATCTCAATGTTATTATTTAAAGACGATTTGCATTACAAAAGAATGCTTTTTCATACAGATGATAAGGCGCTTGTGAGTATTTTGAACAAGAAATTCTCAAAATGGAGTTGGTTCGACCTTTTGTTTTACCTACAATGCTTTTTAGTATGCAATTTAAAACCGTACATATAAAAGGTCGCTCACTTCATCCCTGATGCTATTTCACGAAAACAGTACCACATATTCCGCACGGTAAAACAAAAGGAAGAGACGGAAGCGACACTAATTTCCACAAACTTTTCTGCAGCTGATTTCGGACCTTCAATTGATCGTTTAGAAGATGCTTCAATAGCTTCGAACACGAAGGATACATACAAACCGGGGATTCAGAGTTTTGAAATATTTCGTAAAGATTTTGATTGTGAATGCGTTTGACCACCTCCCCTCGCATATTGTGCGAATAATTGCATATTTATCATTGAAAGTGAGAGCACATAAAACTGTCAGTTGTTATGTGACTGTTATTGGATTTCGTTACAAGGTTCCACAAGCCTAAGTTAAGAAGCTTACAATTGGTAAAGGTATTTCTATTGGAGACGGACACCCAATTTTGTCCAATACATCTATTAAAAAGATACCTAACAGTAAGACCAAATGAAGATGGCCCTTTAGTTTGTCACTTTAGTGGAAAATATGTGGCTCGATATCAGTTCTCCTGTATATTGATCAAGGCATTAAATGTCATAGGTATTGATTCAAGTGGCTACAAGTTCCATTCTTTCAGGATTGGGGCAGCTTCAGATGCCTAGACTAAGGGAATTTCTATTGAGGAAAATATGAACTAGGACGATGGAAATCTGTTGCATATAGGTCATACATTAGATTGTAATACTTTTATTTTGATGTGGTCATGGGCTGAGCAATAAAAGTTATTGGTTATGAATGTAAACATGTGTTATCAAACAAATATTGTATTTCAATAGACCTACTTGAAAGATATAATAAAAACTCGGTTTGGATCATTGCTTGTACATTATAAAACATGCATGTACCTTTGCCCGCACCACTTATGACGGCTTCAATTTGGGTTTGAAGCGAAAAAATTGTATCTTTTGGTCACTTTAAAGGGAGCATAAATTCGGCGAATTAGTACCAAGGATAAAATATTTGTTTTTGTTTAAATTTGAACAGGAAACAATTTTTTTTAATTGTACTATGCTGGGACAACGACAATAGGCTCCTGCAAGTTACATAATTTTAGACGGTAGATTAAGACATCACTGTATAAGTTTTTGGAATTTCTAATTTAAACTAAACATATTTTATCCCAGATACTACCGAGGTTTTTTTGGCAGAATGGCAAAAACATTATGTCTCTGAACCGTGTTGCTGTCAGGATTATCAATGTTGTCTGCTTGGTTATGTCGCAAGTCCAATGGGGGATAGATTAAATATCTTTAAAAAATAAGAATGAGAAATGACTATTCCACAAGGACAAGGTCCACCTTTCAAACATAGGTAATTAACTATTTATTTTTTAAATAATTCATTTTTTTATATCCAGGAAGTTGTTAAAGCGTTACAAAATGGAAAAAAATATATATATACTAATTTTTGATGTATAAACTGTGTGATTACAAATGCAATAATGTTTATCGATTTAAGTCGTGCACTTGCAATAATGTGCACTGATGTTCGTTTATTTCAAAGCTTCGCCCTAAAAGAGAAGGTATTGATATAATGATCTGTTCACCAAAAGTCAATAAATTTACGGCATGTTGTCTCTTTTTTTTTATTTCATGGCGGTGGGTCGCGTTTTATATATGTGATCATGTGGCAAGAAAGCGACAAAACACCAACAATCTTCCACCATGTTCACATAATGAACTATAATATTCTTTATTGAGCTTCTGTTCCCAGGACCATAATCTTAAATGTCAACGTTCTGTATTCATAAATGAACAGTTATGGTAAAGGGTTCTGTTTTTACAGATCGTTCTGATTGATCAATCTTGATCCATGATTATGTTATAATTGATCAGTTGTGATCCATGCTAATGTTTTAATTGATCAATCGTGAACCATTCTAATGTTAAAACTAATCATCAGTGATCCACACTAATGTGTTAAATTTGATCATTTGTAAAAACCCTAACCCTAGTCGAAAATAAACTGACAACGCCATGGCTAAAAAAGAAAAAGACAAACAGACAAACAGACCAACAATACTAGACAAAACACAATACAGCAAACTAAAGACTGAGCAACATGAACCCTACCAAAACTGAGAGTGATCTCAGGTGCTCCGGAAGGGTAAGCAGATCCTGCTCCACATGTGGCATCCGTCGTGTTGCTCATGTTAGTACAAACCCAGTAATAAGTCTAATTCGGTAGGTCACATTCGGGAAAAGGGGACGGGATTGTAGTAACGACATTAGGAACATATCCGCTATCATCTGTGAAACGGATATTCCGTAACGGTCAACCATCTCGTAATGGCGTTCGTAAAATTTACGAAGAGATGATTCCAACTTCATTACTTGGAACTCTTGGTTTAATAGCTTCCTTGAGAGCAGCAACCCTCTATCAAGGAAATCATGATAGGAAATACAAGCCCTGGAGTATCGTACCAACTGGGAGATATATACTCCGTATGCAGGCGCTGCTGGAATGTTGCTACATAAAAATGGAAAGAAGATCACAATTGGGAAGCTGAAATCGTCTCTTTTGTCATAAAGTTTTGTTTTCAACCGAGCTTCATTGTCATTATTTCTAGATATAAGTCAAGATATGAGGCAGACTTAACTGTATCTGTTGTATCCTTTATCTCAAGTTCGATGGGATAGATGTGTTCAACGTAGTCACCAAATTTTGAATTATTTAGTGAGAGAACATCATCTATGTAGCGGAAAGTGAAGTTAAAGGATACTGCTAACTTCTTTTCTTTTTTCCTTATGTTCCTGTATGAAGTCAGCCTCATATGAATAAAGGAACAAGTCGTCAAGAAGAGGGGCACAGTTGATTCCCATGGGAATGCCGATTGTTTGTTGAAAAACAAGTCCTCCAAACGTAATATGTTGTCAATCAAGAAATCAAGCATCTTGATACTGATAATTTCAGAGAATTTTTTATTAGAATCAGAGTGATTTTTTACAAAGTAGGATTTATCCCTCCCTAAGACCAAATACTTGTATCTACGTTGGCCATTTTTTTTATGAAACAAAGCAGGACCAACTCTTTCAATTTGTCTTTAGTTTGGAATGGGGAATACTTGTGTATAGTGTAGAGTAATCAAATGTTTTAATACTATTGCAAGATAAAAGAGTCTTAGATTGTATGTACTCTAAAAGATCTTTGGACTTTTTTAGTATCCACATCTGATTCACGCCACCTCTTGAATAGGTAGTTTCACAATAACTTTGAAGCCCGGATTTGATTGCTGATAAAATTGATGTTAATAATTTAGAAACAGGTTTCGTGGAGCACTTGGAAGACCCAGCAATACACCGTTGTTTGTAAGGTGGGGGTATATGTTGAGTTTCCAAGTGAATTGTCAATACCTAATTCATTTATCAAGCAGTTTATGTAATGTGATTTACACACACAAACTATGTTGTCTGGGGCTTTATCTGCGGGGACAACAACATATTTGTCATGGAGGTAGGACAAGTGTTTAGCAATATTTTGGTCTTTAAAGATTGATGTAACTTGGGTATTAATAGACCCATTCAGTTTCTTAATTCTGATTTGTATTAACGACCTCACAGCCTTAATCCATTCGGAAAGAGTATCTACGTCTTCTTTCTCGCGTTTAACCCATTGAATGGCATAATCCTCGACTGAATCCATCAGTATTTTGAAGTTGTGTTTCCAATTGATGGATTTAGGCTCACGATATTTCGGGCCTTTGGATAACACATTTCGCAGAGAAGTGTTATTGACAATGTTTAGGTCACCAGTAATAACGTGTCCAGCCGGATTATATATGAATGGGGAACTAGCACAGGTGCAATCAGGAGGTTTAGACTTGAAGTCGTCAATATTGAGATCCTGCAACACGTGTTTGTAATTGAAAATTTTAGTTGCAATTGGTTTGGTATAGGTATAAGAAATGATAGGTACAGACTGATCTTTAAAATAATTCATGATCATCCTAATGTTTCATCTTGATTTATGATATATTTGTGAGCCGTGGCCATTATTTTTTGCCAATGCCTATTAAAAAATAAAAATAATGGTTCATTTTTGTTTTATCGTTTCGGTTTTTAATCAAGCATGAATCGTAAGTTAATATGGTTTCCTTGATAGAGTATAACTCCGTTCAAGGTAGGTTAACTAACAAGGTTTCAAAAGATAAAGTTGAAGTAATCTCTTTAAAAATTTACGGCCGCTGTCATGATATTGACTAAAAGACCAAAAGGCATACAACAGTACACATAACACAACATAGAAAACTAGACTGAGCAACACGAACCCCACAAAAGAAAACAAGCAAAAACTGATGGGATTCCATCAACTCCAAAAGGACCATAACCGGGTGTTTCGACAGGGTAAGCTTTCCCTGTTATGCATACATCAACTGTTCTTAAAACCAAATAGCGTGTACAGTATTCCAGTATATGGTTATCTTGAATCAATATCAGAATATATTATAATATTATAAGAATTACGGACTTTAACGGCATTTCACGTACCAGATTTATTTAGTGAAGTTTTAGTGGCATTTTGTCAGAAATCAGACATTTACTATTTAAAGTACGGCTTTTACGGAAATCTGTTTTCTTTTAGTGATAAACGTGTTAAGTCTGCAGATAAAACTTACCGGGAAGATACGGGTTCAGTTAGTTGGAATCATCTATATATTGGTTGCAAAACATCACCGATTTATCAAATAATCGAATTATTTACATAAAATGTCAAGACTATAAGGGGATTAAATGGCAACCATTTTGTAAGCTAAAACCATAAAAATAATTGGAAATGAATATAAAACTATTTAAGATGAAGTAAAAACAATCAATGTCTTCACTTCTATGCACAACGTCACAAATATTAATTACCCCGTGATTTCATTATAGATGACTAAATAACAGGTATAAATAACCCCGTGATTTCATTACAGATGAAAAAATCACAGGTATAAATAATCCCGATATATTTTCATACAGATTACACCCCAGTTCTATTGTTATACTTCATAGTTTCTATTTCTGAAACATGTGTAAATTGAATAGATCTATTGTTACGAATAACAATGGATTTTGACCACAGGGTGTGACGAGCGGGGTTTCTGGAAACCCCTGCTTCTACACCCCGCAAACAAAGTCCATTGTTATTCGTAACAATAGAAATTGATTATTTTTTAAATAGCATGAACATAAGAAATTACTAATAGTGTTCACTACAAATTGTTTCATGATATTAAAAAAAACATTTTAGGAAATTCCAATAAGCATCTATATGGAATACAAAAATAATCCTTTAAATACTCTTTTGCTTGAAGGTATTTTTTTTTTATCCCAGTCATATGTCTCTATTCTAAAGCATTGATCTTTAAAAAAAAGGGGGATTCTAACCCCCCGAACGCCCCCCCCCGTTACCCAGTTGCCGATCCGGGGTTAGGGGTTCTGCGGGTTGGACCCGACATTTATTTAAAAGATCAATGCATTTGAATGGTTGGACCCCCCCCCCCCCTTTTCTCTTGAGTTGGGAACCCCCGGGATCAGCCCCTGATTGCCCCCAAAAAGGGAGTTCCTCTATATCAAATATTGTATGTTGAGCGTGTCTGGTAGTCGGATTTTTAATGCAGACACACATATCCCTTAGTATGTTCGAATATGAATGTTTGTTTATTCTCGAGAAGAGGGGGAGGGGGGCTTTCGTTTTTTGATAAAATCGTAAGATATAAAATACAGTTATGATTACCTTTATTAAACTGATACAGGTAAGTACTTTGGGTTATAATATTGTCTTTGTCTTTAGTCTCTTATACCAAATCCAACGCTTGCCACAAAATGTCGTCCGTCTTATACGCGTCCATATTGACAACTGTATACCAGGAGTATGATGTATTTTTTGTTTGTAATAAGAATACACGAAACAGTTAACCTTGACCTGCTGATCCATATTAGCACATGTTTTTAACGGGAATATGCAAAACAACTTTGACATTTGTAAAATATACTCACTTGTCAAAGTTTGAACGAAGATAACCAAAAAAAGGTTACTAGTGGGGTTTCATGTAATAAAAAATTTTTTTTTTATAAATCATGGTTTGATATTGTCAATAAATATGCTATCGTTTTTATTTTCATTTAATAATCAATGTTAACAAATATAGGGTTTAAAATGGGGTGTAAGTTAGTTATACACCTCGGGATACGGCGTGTCTGGATAAGAAACCCCTCCGGCCTCCGGCCGACGGGGTTTCTTATCCAGACACACCTATCCCTCGGTGTATAACTATTACTGAAAAAATCACAGGTAAAAGTAATCCCATTATTTTAATACAGATGACAAAATCACAGATCTAGAAAAACATGATTTGATGACAGATGACAAAATCACAGGTAAAAAAAACCCGTGATTTCATTACAGATGACAAAATCACAGGTCTAAAAAAAACATGATTTCATTACAGATGACAAAATCACAGGTAGAGGTAACTCCGTGAGAAAGGTATACAAGTTTAGGTAACCATTTGATATCACTTTTTGATGAAAAGTGAAGAAAAACGAAAACAAACAAACAAAGGAAAAAATATAAAGAGATTTTTCAGGGCAGAACTGGAATTTATGTGCAACAGATACTAAAACTGATGATAATTATGAAAATAATATTTAATTTTATAAAACAATCGAGTCCGACTTCGAACATTCACTAATGCAAAGGTGAATCAACTATTTTAATCCGAATGCCACTAAGCGAGTCTTGTGTAGACGGGCGTGTGTCTGGTAAAGTAGATTTTCGGTCTTGTATCTATGATGAATTTTACAGAAAGATTATAACCATTATCCATAAAGAAGCCAAAAAAGAATTATTTGTATGTTGAAATCGAAAACGTCGCTTAAACAACGGGGATTTTAAACCAACTGCATAAACTGAAATGCGTCCATCGTTTGGAGTGATTGTTATGTATCAATTTACAACGTAAACCTATACATTAAGATTAAGGTTAATGATAGAATCAGATCACATAATTTTCTAGGTTTTTGTTTGAAGGACAAGCATTTGTAAATTTTACAATATATGAGATAAAACTAAAGTTTCCTTGCTTATCATTTTCTACGGTAAAAATAAAAGAAAACCTGTTCTGCGATAAGCGCTAAAAGTATTTAATTATAGGAACCATCATTTAGGAAGTCATTTTTTTCATAAAAGCTAAAAAATATTTCAAACATTTCTGTACAAAAACATGTTAAAATATCTATATATATAATAATCCAAATTTTATACGTACTGCAGTTACATATCATTTTAACAGACCAAAACAATATCACAATTAATATTTTTTATACAAATACTAATTCCATGTTTTGGTATATGTAATAACTTTCAACGCTTGGTGTATGATAAAAAATACGGCCTTAATATATTTAGAGCAATGATGTTTTATATTTAAGACAATAATTATACAAAACCCACTGCTATAGAAAAAAAGGTGCAAAATACCACAAAAAAATGTGCTTCTGAAGGGTACGTAGATCATTCTGCTCAAATAGAAGCATCCATCGAGTTAGTCATGGGAAGTACAAATTCTGTAATGAGTCTGATTCGCTAATATTATAATTAGGGAAAAGAGGATACGATTGTGGTTATAATGTTTGGTACACACTCGTGCTCATCTGTTACACAAATATTTCATTACGGTCAACTAGCTCATGGTAGCGTCTGTAGAACTTTTAAAAGTTCTGGACAAGTCAAATGATCTCTATTTTTAAACGTTCATACCAACACATCGTATATCTTTACCAGGTCATTATTGTTGTCTTTATTCTTGTTTTCCCCAAATAAGGAAAGATAAAAAAGTTAATAAGTATTCATATTGCGATAACTTTTGTTTGAATATCACTCAAGATGCGAGGACAATATAGATAAAACAAATACTTAAAACTAAATCACTTACCGGATAAATCTGCTATAACTAAATTAAAAAGGTATACGTTCTTCGCAAGCCTCTCTCTAGACCTAGTTAAACGAGTCAATACCAACATTGCCAATGAATTTCCAACTAATGATATCAAAAAGATAACAATATAGAAACAAATGAGCACAACGGATGCTACCCCATCAGCTGGATGCATAGAGTTCATAAAATCCATTAGATTAATCTGCTCATCCAGGGTTGTGTTAATTGGGGCGGTAGTCGAATTGTTCATAATGTATTCCATTAGAAAAAGAGTTGTATTAACAAACAAATATGCAAAATATAAAAACTGTTATCGCACTGACAGTCAGATGATTGTTTGATCATCAGTGCTTGAATATTGCCGAATTAAACCAATTGATTTTTATTTATTTGACCATCATTACAATGCCTATATCTGTTTTGTTATCAGTTATACAAAAATCAAAGTATTTGTCAATGAATATGATTTGTCGATAACGACCTCCTAAACCTCTTGTCACGACTCACATCTTCTAGTAAATCCAATCTCCATTTCTAATGTGACATTAAAGCAGCTCAAATCCGGAAACAAAACGTCCTACCCGAAATTAGATAAAGTTGTGAGATTTATCAAAAATGACATTAATTACTTCAACTGTTCAAGTAGTAGTATTTAAGCCTCCAAGCCGAGAGATGACTTATTATATCTAGCAAAACAACAATCAATACTATATACAGTAGGTAAGAACACCACCTGTGACAATGTGTTCTGTCATATAAACTGTCATATCAATTAATTAAAATACTCACTCTAATTAAAATCTCTAATGAATAACCAGGCTTAAAGCAACAGGAGATGCCAATGCTATAATGTTTGGTATAATGAATGTCTGTAAGTTATGGAATCAGTATCCTATTCCGATGTGGGATTTACTCTTTAATGAAATATATAAGGGGCAGCTAAAATCGAATATCATAAATACGCTGTTACCAAGAATAAGTACAAATCAAAGGTTATGACATAATTAAAAACCGAGGGAAACAAATATACTATAAGAGGAAAACAAAGGAACAACAGAAACACTGAAGTGCAACAAAACCAAACGCCAACATACATAGAAACGAACTATTTGATAACAACTGTCATATTCCTGACTTGGTACAGGAAATTTTAAGAAAAAGTGGTGGGTTGAACCTGGTTTGATGGCTAGCCAAACCTCCCGCTTATATGGCAATGTTAAAAAATATCGCTACAATGACAACACTACGTGACAGAAATACAGCACAAACACACGCAATAACACACATCACAGAGAAACGCACAAATAAATAATATAAAAGTCGATACAACATGTAAACCGCAGAATAACAACGAACATCTTCCATTAACGACAGACAGTACAGAACATCACAAACAATGACGTATTTTTGTAACGAATATTTAATCTTGAAATTCATACAATTATTTTCACAAACAATTATCATGATAATGACGGTATTGAAAGGCTATTTTATAATTATTTGGACTACAAACGATAAGACATAACACATTATCCAATCGAAACCACAACAGAAAAATCATAAATAAATACATGAATGTTGGATGTATAAAATACCGAGACACGTCGTATAGCAATTCAAATTCACACTCGACAAAACAGTCATATTCGGGAATAGGTCACGTTCGGTACTTAGCATACAGACGACATAGATGTTAAACCACAATCTAAGACGTGGTAAAAATGTCATTAGTTAGTTTAGACACAGACACATCGTATAGATCAACCAATTCGTGATGGTGTCCATAAAATTTACGGAGTGTCATTTTTAATCTTTCCTCCTCATAATTCTGTTGGGGCAGTTTCTGCGTAAGGAGAACACTCCTGTATATGAAGTCCGTATAGTGTGAACATGCACGAGCATAACGTAGCAATTGAGATATGTAAACACCATACGACGGAGCAGAGGGTATGTTACTGCTGAGAAATGGGAAATTGATTATTAGGAAGTTGAAATCATCCCGTTTGTCGTAGATTTTAGTGTGAAGTCGTCCATCTGTGTCAATATTGAGGAAAAGATCAAGGTATGAAGCAGTCCTTCTTGTATTAGTAGTATCCTTAATTTCAAGTTCACTGGGATATATGAGATTCAAGTACTGACTGAAATATGGGTAATTCAGTGATAGGATATCATCAATATATCTGAAAGTAAAATTAAAGAATTTTGCAAGGTTCTTTTTCTTTCGGTCTTTTAGAAGGTTCTGAATGAATTCTGCTTCATACGAGTACAAAAACAAGTCGGCCAGAAGGGGTGGACAATTTGTACCCATTGGAATACCGACTGTCTGTTCAAATATCAATCCTCCAAACTCAACAAATATATTGTCGATTAAAAAGTCCAGCATTTTGATAATATCATCTTCAGTGTATTTTCTGATAGAATCAGTGTGATTCTTCACAAGATAAGAATTATTATAACCCAAAACAAGAAATTTATATCTACGATTCCCATTTTTATAGAAAAAGCTCTGTTTAATGAGATGGTGAAGTCGATCTTTCAATTGAGCATGGGGAATAGTAATGTAAAGCGTAGAAAAATTAACGGTATTAATGTTGCTGCAAAATTAGAGAGATTGTGATGTAACATTTAGCAGTAGATCTTTTGAATTTTTGAGAATCCACATATGATTGACACCACTGGTAGAATATATCTCATCACAATATTTTTGAAGGCCATCTTTTACTGTAGAAAGAATAGTAGTGAAGTTTGATTATCTCCTTCTTTAAACAATGTATTCGCATCTTCTACTGTCATTTGTTTTTAATGAAACAATTTCATTGTTATATCCCTTGTTTGAAAAAAAATTATTGAGGTATAGTCAAAATTTTAATCAAATATTTTACATTTTTGAAAAATTCAGTAAAAGTTTTAGGCAAATTAAGGTAACGAAATCTCTGACTTAATAATTTACTATTCATACACAACATATGTCTGAAATACAAAACGTCACTATAGACCCGAGTCATTTGCTTAAGTCATAAGTCACAAGTTCTTTTCTTTCAGGGAATACGTTGAAAGCACAGAAAAGTATAAAACAAGATCACTTACTTTGTATTGTTTCTGTATTTATCAACTAGACTGTTGAGCAAAATCTGACAATATATATATTCAGTTACTCTGCCGGTTATATTCTATTATTTGTCGATATGCCATCGCATCTGTTATTTTTAATACATACACATTCAGGATATTCATATCTAGTGGATAACAGTTGTTTAACCAAACAATACTTAAGGATGTACTTATGTGAAATTAAAAAATCTAGAATTTAAAATAGATACTATAAATTAGAAGAGCATCAGTTAGGAAACAAAATTAGCTAAAAATTATGATAGGTTATAGAGCTCCTTTTCGAGATATTTTTCTTTTTTAAATGGCGTGAAAAGGCTGACTCGGACTTTTACCTTATATTTGCATTGGTAATATTCTGGTCTAAAATCGAAAGAAAAGAAATCAAGAATCTGCTTAATTTTTTGTAAATGACCTTTTATGAGCTATTGAAGTCTTATATGAAAAGAAAGATGGGTGTTATGGGGCAACATATTTTACCCTGTATCGTAGGAAAAAAATCAAGGAGTCCTAACATTTGACAAACATGCCTAAACCTGACCTGAGTACATCCTTAAGTCAAATAAAACAAAGAATTTATGATCAATGCTTGCAAATTCAAAATGAAAACATACAGGAATCTATCCCAATTTTTGACATTTTTACCTATTACATGTATTATGTCCGTTTGTTTTGCTCACACATTGTTGTCAATATAATGGAATTTTATATGCCTGTCATACAAGCTAAAGTGTGAGGTTTAGTTAGCTATAAAACCATGTTTAATCCACCATTTTCTACATAAGGGAATGCCTGTACCAAGTCAGGAATATGACAGTTGTTTTCTATTTGTTTGATGTGTTTGAGCTTTTGATTTTGCCATTTAATAAACAAAACTTTCCGTTTTGAATTTTCCTCGGGGTTCGGTATTTTTGTTATTTTACTTTTGTCTAAACTTAGTTTCTTTATAAAGTCTTCCATGAACAATTCATAACAATAGAGTATTTACAAAGCATGCATGCAAACAATACTTTATAAATGTTGGAAATGTTGACTCTTTGATAAATCCATATACATTCTTTAAAATTCTTTCATTTTCATCATTAGTTAATGGCGATTCACCGGAGGTTAAGATGTTCAGTTTTAGTGGAGAGTTATCTGGTAACCAGTTCAGATTATTAGATAGTTTGATTCTTATATTCGCATAATTAGGACATTCAAAAAAGAAGTGATATGCATCTTCACGCTTACCTGTGACGTCACTTTTTGTGGCGTTGATACATTCGTGTGACGCACAGTTCATCATTCTATTGTGGTGTACATGGGAAGTGTCCGTTGTTATTCTGTGGTCTACATGTTGTAATGTACTAATATATTATTTATTTATGTATTTCTCCGTCCTGAGTGTTATTGCGTTTATTTGTACTGTATTCCTGTCACGTAATGTTGTCATTTTAGTCGTATTTTTAACATTGCCATATAAGCGGGAGGTTTGGCTAGCCGTTAAACCAGGTTCAACCCACATTTTTTTCTTAAAATGTCCTGTACTAAGTCAGGAGTATGGTAGTTGTTATCAAATAGTCCGTTTCTATATATGATGGCGTTTGTTTTTGTAGCAGTTCAGTGTTTCTTTTGTTTTGCTTTTTCCTCTTATAGTTGATGTGTTTCCCTCGGTTTGGTTTGTGACCCGGATTTGTTATAGTTAAATTTATTTATGACTATTGAACAGCGGTAAACCACTGTTGCTTTTATTTAGCACCACAGCGACAAGACGGATCGGAAATGATATTGACTCTGTTAAGATCGTGATTCGAAAAAGAAGCTGAGCATCTAAGTTGAGTCAACATGATATAGAGTTTACGATTGCCAAATGCATAATGTTTGGGTACTTGGGCTTTTGAATTCAGTTAAATATTTTTTAATTCGGTTTTAAATTTACGTAAAGAGTCAATGTTGCGGGTAACCACATTAAGGTTATCCCACGGTCGTATAGTTGAAGGTATGAAGTATTCTGTGGTCAATGAAAGTTTAAAAAATGGGTATATTATATCATTCCCATTACGTAAGGGGTAAATAGCTGTACTTTGGATTGTTGGTGGAACAAAATTGCAAAGATAGGTTAGTGAATTACTATGTTGAATATCATAAAAGAATTGTAACTTCCTTATAAAATAATTGTAACTTCAAGAGAGGAAGTATCAAACGTGACCACTAAAGAAAGGTGACCTTTTAAAACTGGTTACGAAAAAAATCCGTTTCCGACATCGCATGTGGCCGGGAAACAGGCAAATTGTTTAAGTGTTTTAATCGGTAAAGTTATCGTTCTTGTGATCAGTGATATGAAAACGGGCGGATGCCATCGTTGAAAATTTACGAAATACGAAATCTGTTGATATTCTTTGAGAAATAAGTTGGTGATACGGTTTTCAATGGGCACTGAAAGGATTGGAACACGAGGAATTCAAAGATTCATCACTTGTTGAGTGATATCGGTTGCAAACGGGTTCCGGTTCTTTTTTGGACTTCCACACTAAACTTATATAGTTTTTTTTCAAGATTATACTAGTAGTTAAAATTATTTCAATGAACGTTGTTAAAAGTTGGACTGTAAGCAGGTTAACTCTAAAAACAGTTAAATTATATAGGAGAAAAACGTTTGGGCGGATCTGCGAGTAACTGTCAGAACCAGGTGACTGCAGAAACGAGGTGACCGTTAAAGCAAGTTTGAGTATTGTTTAATAATATGATATATTAGTATTTAACTTTTCATTCTATCATGTCTGTTGATATTGTTAAATATGCAATAGGTCTTAACCATTAACTGAAAATGAGTTTGTGCCAAAAAAATATGTGTATTTGTATTTGTATTCTATGCACAAATGTAGCATTATTGATATCTTTAAAAAAATCAACTTAAGAGCGTCATGATGGAATTGTGAGATTTTGAAGCATTTACTTTGACTTTGAGATGACAAGCAGCAACAAAACAGCTGCTCATTGTCTTTTTCAATTGCGTGCGCACATTTTGGATCAGGAATACATCCTCAATATTGCTAAAACAAAATGCACGTACACATACATTCGATTCTCATGTACACAGTGATTCTAGGATGTTTTAATTTTTCATGACAGATACAAGCATGGTTATAAACGATGTATAATTTCCAAATGAAGACGTTAATTACATTAAGATTTGAAAACAGGTCATACCAAATCGATGTTTAGGATTGAAGACGATCGTTTGTACATTACGATTTGAAAACGAGTCATACTTAATCGACATTTACCATTGAAGACGATCGTTTGTACATTAAGATTTGAAAACAAGTCATACCAAATCGACGTTTACCATTGAAGACGATCGTTTGTACATTAAGATTTGAAAACAAGTCATACCAAGTTGACATTTACCATTGAAGACCATCGTTTGTAGATCAAGATTTGAAAACGAGTCATACCAAATCGACGTTTAATATTGTAGACGATCGTTTGTACAATAAGATTTGAAAACGAGTCATACCAAATCGACGTTTAGCATTGAAAACGATCGTTTGTACATTAAGATTTGAAAACAAGTCATACCAAGTTGACAATTACCATTGAAGACGATCGTTTGTACATTAAGATTTGTAACAATTCATACCAAATCGACGTTTAGCATTGAAGACGATCGTTTGTACATTAAGATTTGAAAACAGGTCATACCAAATCGACGTTTAGCATTTAAGACGACCATTTGAACATTAAGATTTGAAAACTAGTCATACCAAATCGGTTTTAACATTGAAGACGATCGTGTGTGCTAATTACTTTAGATAAAACTTAAATGTGTCTTCAATTGGATGTATCAATTCTAAAAGTTTGGTATTACAGTCAATCAATTATGATATACAAATGCAATGATACGGATTTCTGTGCGCATGACACTTGGTTCTGGAATATTCTTCATCAGTTATATACGATCAGGATCAAACATTTGGAAAACCTTTATGATTGTTTACCTAGGTGCATTTGTAAATTTAATTACTTTACTGCTTATTCTAGAACTGAAGGGTAAGTATTTGAAAATATATTTTTAGGATATCCTCAACGGTCTTTTTAACACGGTAAGCAATAGTAAAAGGCCTTATTCCTTTACCGATATGACCTAAAGCAAATCCATATCGGGATACAGAATTAGAGTTTTGCATCAGGAAGATATTTTCCTTAATTTAAGACAGTTTCAAATTTCAACAAATAATAACAGTATTTTCTAGCTACTAACAGTCCCGCAAAAGCGGTATTGACCCAGTGGTAGTAATAACATTGACAACACTAATTTTACTGCACCAGATGTTCATTTCAGTGATGCTCGAGGCAAACAAAAATTTAAAATCAAGAACTCAATACAAACACAGTGATGATTGCAGATATGCCGCAAGTGAGAGCAGATACTGCTCCACTAATGTACAAAGGACAGTGTCAAGGATTTGCCGCTATTCAATAACCATGTAACTAACGTCACTTACGTTATCTATACAATTTGTTTGAAACATACTTCTTATCAATCAAAGAGAAGTAACTGCCACAACCTTCACGATATTGGTGCCGTGACTAATGGAGAAAAATAGAGCAATACGAGGTGGACACAGAAGTGTAGTATTTAGAATAATCAACAAGATCGACGACAAAATAACGAGCAATGACATTAGTACACAGGAATTGCATGCCGCATTGGAGACCCTTAAGAGGAAGCGAAACATTCTTCAGGAGTGGGTCAGATTTTGTACCTTATAGAAGTTGACGACATGGAAGAATAATCCTTGACGCCGACGATTACAATTTGAATATAGAAGTCGCCATTCGCCGATACAAGGACATAGTTTCTAGAAACAAACAAACACATTCAGCCTACGGTGAGTGAATCATCTTCTGTTCCTATAGCACATACATACCGCAAATCACAAGTAAAACCATACCGATAACATATTTTCAGTGGAAAAATTCTCTATTAATACGAACGCAAACACAACAACAAACTTTTATCAAAGATTACAAAAACTGAATTGCCGAACTTTACTGGAGACATGTTAAGATGGCATAAATTCTGGGAATCGGTGAAGAGAACCGTTCATCACAATCCCTCTTTGACAAACGAGCAAAATCCCAGTTACACTATGAGCCGCAAAAAGCATATTCGGTTTATCTCTATCAAACGCCATCATAGTAGCATTTATGACAGGACAAAGAATCAAGAAAGAAAAGCGTAAGTACAAAAACCATTACTGCAAAATGCCTTCGTAAACACAGTATAGAGCGACAATGATACATTAACATTCTACATAGCGAGATCAAGCATCAAATACAGGACTCACGTATTGTTAAAAATAGCTATCTCATCAGTTTGGGTAGATAACAGGTCAGTAACTGCAAAAATACTTTTAGATAAGGATATCAGAAGTCATTTATACACGAAGAGTTAGCCGTTGAATTACAATTTAACTTCGACAATCAGCCTCGCAGTATTTGGAGATGCAAAGATAAATGTAATTTAGAATGGAAGAAAAATACGATGGAAGATAAATAGCTCCCACTATCGTAGCACCGTTACAAAATCGCATGACATACAATGCTGCTCAATTATCATTGCTCAGAAGACTTAAATAAGCACACCCTGTAAGCGACATTGATAAAAAGATTTCTGTTTTTAAAGGTTCT
This sequence comes from Mytilus californianus, assembly GCF_021869535.1. Classification (NCBI taxonomy): domain Eukaryota; kingdom Metazoa; phylum Mollusca; class Bivalvia; order Mytilida; family Mytilidae; genus Mytilus; species Mytilus californianus. The sequence goes on along the minus strand of NW_026262581.1, from coordinate 141,434,349 downwards.
TACACGTTGTAGAGGATAAGGTTATCCGTGGACCATGCCCGACCGCAGTAAAATCGAAACTAGGATACGTGTTTTCTGAACCAATGATAGACTCGACTTTACTCACAACTTCAGCTTGCATGTTCAATGTTATGATGCAACACAAAAAAGAAGAAGTAGATTTGAAACTTTTTTGGAAAATCGAATCATTGGAAAATGTAACTGACGAATCAGTGAAATCTAGCCAAGACTCTTTCGAGACATATGAATCAGACAGTATTACAATGAAGGACAACCGATATATATTGATGACAGTCTATGGAGACATTCAAGATGAAAATACAGGTGAGAAAAAAACTACATTCCTCATCATGCTGTCAGGAAAGACTCAACAACCACCCCCATTCGCATTGTAAATGATTGCAGCTGTCGGAAATCATCAGACAACCCCAGTTAAAATGATTACCTTATAGACATCCCGACACAAATGAATGATGAGTTAACTGGGATAATAGAAAGATTTAGATTACACAAATATGCAGCAACGACAGACATTGTAAAAGCTTTCCTTCAAATTTAACTTAACGAAAAGAATCGAGACGTGACGAGATTATTTTGGCTGAGTGAACCTGACAACCCAGCCAGCCAGTTGATTACATACCGTTTCAGAGTGGTTTTATTTTAAAGGAAAACAGAGGCGAAAGATACCAAAGGGACATTAAACCTCATAAGTCGAAAATAAACTGATAATGCCATGGCTAAAAACAAAAAGACAAACAGACAAACAACAGAACACAAAACACAAAACACAACTTAGGAAACCAAAGAATGAGCAACACAAAACCCATCAAAACTGGGGATGATCTCCGAGAAGGTAAGTAGATCCTGCTCCATATGTGGCACCCGTCGTATTGCTCCTGTTAGTACAAACTCGGTGATAAGTCTAATTCGGCAGGTTACTTTCGGGAAAAAGGGGACGGAAATGTAGTTACGACAATTGAAAGAAATCAATTGTTATCTGTGAAACGGATTTTCCGTAACGGTCATCTAACTCGTGATGGCGACCGTTGAATTTACGAAGGGATGATTTCAACTTGACCACTTGTAACTCTTTGTTTAATAGCCTCCTTGTGAGCATCAAACCTCTATCAAGGAAATCATGATAGGAAATACAAACCCTTGAATATCGTATTAACTGGGAGATATATAATCCGTATGCAGGCACTGCTGGAATGTTACTACATAGAAATGGAAAGTTCACAATTGGGAAGCTGAAATCATCTCTTTTGTTGTAAAGTTTTGTTTTCAATCGACCAAATTTCTAGATGTAAGTCAAGATATGATGCAGGCTTAACTGTATCTGTTATATACTTATCTCAAGTTCGATTAGATAAATGAGTTCAACACAGACAACAAATTTTGAGATATTTAGTGAGAGAACATCATAGGCGAGTGACAATTTTCAAAAAGACGCTTAGTTAACGACTTTAATGCACCCACCTAACATACGGCTATATTATATATCATTCGAAAGCTTATTACCTGTACTTTAATTTTTGCCCGTTCGTCAATAATTCGTACGGTGCAATTTTCGTTAAATGAAGGTCAAAGGTTTAAACTGAGCATTCCAAATGTTTGCTATAACTACACAAAATGCCATTTTCAGGTACTTGTATGGCATTTTATTCCCTAAAATTGATCTAAACCTTAAAAACTTCCAAAAATGATAAAAATTGCAATAAAATCTAAATGTTTTCTGAAATTTGAATATTTGTATGTCAAAAATAGAATAGGTTTATTGTTTATGGACCGAGGGAATTTTTTCATCATTTTAAACTGCAAATTATATGATGTAGGTCCAGATGCAGCCTTCTAATGAAGCTTTTGTAGTTGCCCCAAAAAACACCATCTGCAAATGGGGATCATTTAGCTTTTTTTTTGTTAGATAATATTGCTAATATCGGCAGATAATGATCAACCATGTTTAAAAAAAGGTTATGGAAGACTTTTAAGGAACAAAAGAAGTCTATTTGGTAAAAATTAGTTTCCCATGTGGAAAGACATGTTACGAAGATTATGCTCGTTCAATGTTCGAAAGAAAACTGTCTGTACCATGCGCTTTTCAATGTCAAATCCGGCGATATCCTTTTAATGTTAACCCATTTTAATATACTTTGTTTGTTGTATTATTAAATATGACTGAAAATTAATAATTCAGATTAATTATGATTGAATAACCTTCATGAACTACTGTAATCACCATACTGGTTTATGTATTGTTCACACAATTCGGTATAGTGTTTTAAGAAGATTTGTTTGTCTGTCTTACTTTTTCGCCATGGTCATGCTGTCATCTGTTTTTCTTCGACCATGGTTTGAGACTTTTATCCCTTTTTATCCCTTCTTTCAATCAAAGAAAAGAAAACCATTAATTTCAAAGCTGAGCGAAAAAAGACAACAGAACTTTAAACTCAGATATTGATGCAAAAAATTAAGTTAGTAAAACAACATAAATTACCGGACTCCAAGTGAAATTTCAAAACAGAAAGTCTCTTATCACATATAAAAAACCAAAAGCTGAAACACATCAAACGATTGGAAACCAGTTGTGATAGACCTCGTAGTTCTCTCTCCATCTCTATCTATCTTTATATGATATAGCGGAAATGTAGGAATCATCTTGTCCTTACGTCCTTTTTTCTTTTGTTCTTTCCATTCACATATCCATATGTTAGTCTCCGAATTGTAATGAGCAATATTCCTTCGACATTGCTTGGCAGAATTATGGAAGTTCAAAGTGCACATATGGAGGTTATACGTGAAGGGATTTGTTTCATAATAGACGTATTCAAATAGCGCTAAAACAGTAATTGCTTTAAATTTACCAGAACATACCTGCTTTCAAGCTATCAAATCAAGTTAACCCTAATCTTATTAAAATGTAGTTCTCTGATTTCGTTATTCTCATGCGATATATGAGCAGGCGAGTCGGGATTGATCTTAGTTTTAGTCAGATTGTTTTAACCCATGTTTTTAACACTTATACATAATATTTTGTACGGTTTTTTTTCATGTCAACTTATATCACTTATTATTGTTGTGAGATCTTCGCACCATTAGAAACTTGAACAAGATCAATAACAGAGGGCTCAGTGCACAATAAATATTCACGAACATAATTTAAGATCAGATGACATAAAACCAATTAAAAAAACTGAATAAATGCAACCACATTTTTTTCATTTCTCACAATTGTATAGATATTTTAGAATAAAATAACTTCAGTTTAGCCATATGTATTCTTAATATAAATGTACTATCTTAAATATGCCAATGATCAACCAATGCTTAATAGATGATCTACTAAAATAGTAGATCGTGCTCTTTTTTTTAATGCCTAAAATGAAAATATTATGTGGCAAATCTACATTGAAATTTTAATGCAAAATCATGGCCAATTAAATTTGAAATAAAAATGGTTCAAATGCATTTATATTTTTGTTTCTATTAAGAAACTTTACTTGTAACATTTAGCTGAAGTAAACATCAACATTAACACTGCTGTGTTTGGTTAGAGGTTGCCTACTTTTACAAAAGGTGATCAATGCTGATTGGTATATTTGTGTTGTGACACCTACACAGTAACTTAGTCCTTGATACTAATAGCTATAACTAATGTATTGTTGATGGGGATTGCCAGTTTTCCTTCCAAAGGTCGGTGGTTCCTTGGGCATTACATGGGCCTAAACCATTTAAAACTGATCGCCGCAAAATACTTTAGAAGCCAAAAGTGCTAAAACGAAAATTGCGTCAAACACCAACAATCAATCAATCATTTTTATATTAAAATGTATTTATATGTAAACAATTCAGGGAGTAAATTTGATTAATGGAAATGTATGTATTGTTATTGCGAATTGCTAGATTTCCCAATTCAAAAATTAATGTAAGTAAATATAATTACTAGGGTCTCAATTTATTTACATGATATTGCGTAGTTGGATAAGAATAAATATATTGGCCAGACATGAAGAACATTTCAGTGGCTAGCTTATAATAGTTTTCACTTCCTCATTCAATGCAAGATGCAGTATAAGCAACCAAGAAAACATACAAATATTGAAATATTGAAGTATCAAAGTTTCGCTCCCAAACTTTTCCCTAAATGCACGAATTTTCTGTGTATTCTATCCTTTAACATTTTTGCACTTTTAAAATTTGTATTTTTCAACATAATATCGACTACATATAAATTGTTTTAACAAAGAACAGCTAAAAAAGCTATTTTCTTGCAGATGGCGGTATTTTGGGCAGCTGCATGGTTGTTATAAATGGCTGTTTAATTAACAAGAAGCGTAATTGCAGTAATTTAATGATGTCAAAAACATCCTTAGCACTAAATAAAATATTTTATTTGGTTTTATGGTGAATAACAGTTGAATCACAGACATAAAATTTGATTTTCATGCATTGTTGTCATTCTCAATGGAATTTCTGGAAAACTGCGCTATTTATTAAAAATCCGACATTAATATTTCAAAGTGCTTTTAATAAGTTACTATTAACATCTGTTCTAACAGATTTCCATATGTCCATACAAAATATCATTATTCAGAAGACAGAATATGCAAAAAATGCTGACTTCTTGTAAAATTAGAAGTTGTCCGTCCTAGACATTTCGTTGTGATTTGACAGAAACTGCACCATACGAATTTTTGACGACCGGGCAAAAAAGGGTAGTGCAGATGATGTGCTTTCGAATGGTATATGATTTAGCCGTATGTTAGGTGGGTGCATTAAAAATAAAATTTTATGGTTAATGTCACTCGTCTATCATCTGTATAGAGGAAAGTGAAGTTAAATGATACTGCTTACTTCTTTTCTTTCTTCTTAAGAAGTTCCAGTATGAAGTCAGCCTCATATGAATAAAGGAACATCGTTTTATTCATACATCTTATAATACATGTTTTTATTGATAAAATTGGAGATAACAGCTGAAGGGGGATCATTTATTAAAGATAGATAGGTACAACCTGTTATCCAAACTTAACCCCGACACATTCTGTATGTGTCTGTCCCAAGTCAGGAGCCTGCAATTCAGTGGTTGTCTTTTGTTGCTGTGTTACATATTTGTTTTTCGTTCATTAATTTGTACATAAATTAGGCCGTAAGTTTTCTCGTTTGAATTGTTTTACATATGTCATTTCGGGGACTTTTATAGCTGACTATGCGGTATGAGCTTTGCTCATTATTGAAGGCCGTACGGTTACGGTTACGGTTATTTCTGTGTCATTTGGTCTCTTGTGGAGAGTTGTCTCATTGGCAATCATACCACATCTTCTTTTTTATATTATATACCTTAATGCATAGTATATTCTGTTTTGATTTATAAATATGAAAGGACTTGTTAATTATTACACGAGACAAGAAAAGAAACAATATATGATGTAGATTTGTCGGTGATGAACTTATATTCTTAGTATCGTACTTTGTTCTTTTTCCTATGTGCTGTAATAAAAAAAAGAGTTATTCACCTTCTACCAGTTTTCCTCATTCTCAATTACTCCAGAAAGAGTTGATCGTTATTGAATATCCGTTTCACAAATGATAGCGGATATCTTCCAACTGTCGTAACTACAATCCCGTCCTCTTTTCCCCAAATGTGACCTACCGAATAAGACTTATTACCGGGTTTGTACTAACATGAGCAACACGACGGGTGCCACATGTGAAGCAGGATCTGCTTACCCTTCTGGAGCACCTGAGATCACCCCCAGTTTTTGGTGGAGTTCGTGTTGCTCAGTCTTTAGTTTTCTAAATAGAAAATTAACGTGAATGTGTATTTATACATCCTAAAAACCATTCGAAATTAGTTATGTTTTAATTCGTTGATGTCAAAATCGATGTTAATGCCAATGTAAACAATATTCAAAGATCTTATTACAACATTGATAAGCTAACATTTACTAATAAGTTTGTTTAAAGGGTCGATGAGTTTACACGGATCACATAGTGATTTCCGCGCTTTTAGTACAATATAACCGTGAAATTTAGGATGTGAAATACCATTTTTAATCAGTTTTCTACAAGTACAGCCAAATTTACTAATATAATCTTTGTATCTATGAAAGAATTAAGTAAATGTTTTAAGTAATTTATGGTAACAAAATCCCTGACTTAATAATTTACCAGTGATGCCTTGATTACGTTCGTTAAATTCTATAACATCACTACACACACGGGCATAACGATGTGAATGTTCTGATTTGTTTTATGAAGTTGAACATCGATAACTACTGTACTATCCTACAAAAGCATCCGGTTTATCTCCGCATTGATTCGTTCGATTTCCACAGTTTGTTTTATATTTGTCACGGAAATTCTAGATTTCAACATAAGTACACTAGTGTTGCCTGTTGAATACTAAAAGAAAGGCCAAAGATACCAAAGGGATATTCAAACTCGTCAGTCGAAAATGAACTGACAACGCCATGGCTAAAAAAAGAATAAGACCAACAGACAAACAGACAAACAGACAAACAATAGTACACAAAACACAACATAGAAAACTAAAGACTGAGCAACACGAACCCCACCAATAACTGGGGTGATCTCAGGTGCTCCGGAAGGGTAAGCAGATCCTAATTAACCTGTGTACGTTGTTTTTTTTACGCCATTTTGTCCCAGGTAAGAGTTGTCTTATTGACACTCTTCCTACATCTTTTTTTATTACTACCTGTAAAGTCTATGTTATAAAAGCACCTACGTTTTAATATTGTATTTATATTGTCATAGATCAAACTTATTCGTTTAGTGTATGTTGACCTAATTGTTTTTGTTTAAATGTCTTTTTGATCGAGTTAAGCTATTTCAATTGATATTTTATAGTGTGTCTTTTTATGTTGCAATATTACACTACTGTCTCAGGTTAGGGGGAAGGTTGGCGCCTGTTAACACGTTTAAACCCGCTGCATTTTTATGCACTTGTCCTTAGTCAGGAGCCTGTTGTTCAGTGGATGTCGTTTGTTGGTGTGGTTCATAGGTGTTTCTCTTTTCTCGTTTTTTTATATAGATTAGACCGTTGGTTTTCCCCTTTGAATTGTTTTACGCTAGTCATTTTATGTCCTGTATAGCATGCTATCCGGTGTGAGCCAAGGCTCCGTGTTGAAGGCCGTACTTTGACATATAATTGTTAACTTTTTTATACATTGTGACTTGGATGGAGAGTTGTCTCATTGGCACTCATACCACATCTTCTTATGTATATTCAAATTAGGATAAACAAAACAAAACCTTGAGAATCTCATGAACTAAACACAATATGAGATCAGGTGCGTCGACATCTAAGTGGCTCTTGTTTTTCATGCACCACCCAATACGTGAATCCATACTATTCTGGCATTTAAAGATCTTAGACCGCATAAACATGTCGGTAGTAAGTTGGGACACAAAAGTATGGAGCAGAAGTCCTAGTTTCAGTCGTTATTTCAATTTCACTGGTAAAATATAACATTCAAGCATTCACAAAAATGTAGGTTTTTGAATGACATAATTGATATGTATCAAGTATGTATAAATACTATGCAAAAAAAGAAACGTTACATGTTTGTAAGATCTTTTATATTTTTTTATAACAAAAAATTGATAACAATAAGTTAATGGAATAGTTAGCTAACATCATTTTGAAGAGAACAATAACAAGTTTTCTTTATTGGAAATGATATTGCACATTTTGGGACAATTTTAGCAGGACGAGTACAAAATTCAAGTTAACATGTCAATACTGTGTATGACCACCTCTTGCATTTATGACCGCCTGACACCTCCGTCGCATGGAATCAATTAGACATTGAATGAAGTCTTGAGGGATATTGTTCCATTCCCTAAAAAGTGCTATTCGGAGCTGGGCCAGCGTTTCTGGTGAATTTTGGCTGTTTCTGATACGTCGTCCAAGTTCGTCTCAAAGATGTTCGATTGGCGATAAATCTGGAGACTTTCCTGGCCATGGCAACACACGAATGTGATTATTCTTCAAAAAATTAATCGAAATGTGTGCCACGTGACAACGGGCGTTGTCCTGCTGAAAAACGTGATTGAAACGATGCCTTTGGAGAAACGGGAGAACAACTGGAGCCAGAATTTCGACCCTATACCTGGTGCATTTAGGTTACCATCAATAATTTTGAGATCGGTGCGTTCCTGGTAGGTTATTCCGCACCATACCATAATTCCGCCACCACCAAACTGATCTGTTTCCTGTACGCACGCATCAGAAAATCGTTCATTGCGCCCCCGGTAGACCCTGGCTCTGCTGTCGCTAAATTCCAAGTTGAACTTCGATTCAGGCCATTTCAGACTTTAACTGGTTTGTATTGATTGACACGCTTATCTTTTGCTTGTTGACATTGTACGGACTTCATTAACAGGGATGTGGTGCCGACACAAAATCTGCTCCAAGTGTTATAAGGATGAACGACTAAAATCGAAACTATTAAGTAGTCCGGTCACAATCACGACATTGTTTACCGATAATGTGTGTCTGTGTCGTCCCACCTAAGTACCAACATGTGTTAGTGGTTTACATGTCTGTCTGTGTTGTCCTAACACAGTATCGACATGTTTTAGTGGTTTAGATGCCTGTCTGTGTTGACCCACCTCCGTATCGACATGTTTTAGTGGTTTAGATGCCTGTCTGTGCCATCCCACCTCAGTACCGACATGCTTTAGTGATTTAGATGCCTGTCTGTGTCGTCCCTACTCAGTACCAACATGTTAAAGTGGTTTACATGCCTGTTTGTGTTGTCCCACCTCAGTACCGACATGTTGTAGTGGTCTAGATGCCTGTCTGTGTCGTTCCACCTAAGTACCGACATGTTTTAGTGGTTTACATGCCTGAATATGATCTGTAGTTTTTCTAAGTATGTCCTTTACTCTTTTGTGACATTTTGAAAGAATGTGAATTGCAATGGCGGGTGATACATGCATCCTTGAAAGATAATCACATTTTTAGGGTTTTTTGAATTTGTAATAACATAAACGGTACAATTTTTCTGCACCAGATGCGCATTTCGACAATCAATAATGCTCGAGGCCAAAATATTTGAAAATTTGTAAATTATCTCACCCTGGCGTTGAAAAACTGGATCAGTAGTCAACACTTTTATGTATCCAAATGGTAGGGTAAGTAAGGCGAGTAAGATATATGATATATGAATGAAAAGGACAAATGTGAACTATATCGTTCAAGTTGATATTTACGGTAGCGCAGCTCTCAATCTGTTTCTTGATTTTGACTTTTCTTAATTACCTATTCATCTTTATCAAATCTACTTTGAAATAAAATTTATTTTCTAATGAATAAATAACACAAAAGATTATTTTAATTACACTGTTATATTTGGAGTTGTATTAACGGTACCATTTTGCACTAAATGGGCATGTTGATAATTAATTTCTATGCGGTGATACTCGAGGTCAACAAATCTATTAAAAAGGCCTTTTACCAAAATTGAAGCGCTGATAAAACAACAAATACTTAAAGAAACACACGAACAAGGATTCTATGTAAGCTATGTAAATCTATATTTGGAAAATGTACTAATATAAAAATGAAGAGATTTTGGTATGATTACCAATGAGACAACTTTCCACCAAAGTTCATATGAAGTGGATGTAAGCAATTATAGGCAACCATACGGTCTTCAACAATGAGAAAAATCAGTTTCAGAAGGACACAAACACACCCAGAAATACGATTTAGACATATTAAAACAGACATTAATATATATATCTGACATTATATAGCTACCCAGAAACAGTTATTATAGCGTACACAAAGGTGGATGATAGCATCAGCTCAGAGGTCAGTGCTACGGTTCTGACATCACTGAAAACATGCTTTCACTCACTCAAAAGAACAATAATATCCGCTCTTCAACGTTTATATTTCGTTAAGGTTTTCAAATAGTCCGGCATTGAGTATCACTGAAGACCCATTTACTATCAAAATGCACATCTGTAGCTGTTAAAATTGGTATCGTTTAATTAGATTTCTTAAATTCTCGGTTGATAAATTCTTACCAAACAAAGGTTCCAACTATTTATCCCGTTCAATGATTTACATGTAGCAGCTCACGTATCTAACTATTCGTACATCGTTGGCGTCCAATTTGATGAAAAGGGAGTAACTCTATTTTAATCAGAAGAAAATAGTTTGGTGCACTATATAATGTGGACACTACCAAACTGCATCCAAGAATATTCATAGGAACGTATGTAAAGTTCTTCATCAACAAAAATGTATTTCTAAAATTTGATATCCTCCTTTCCGTGGATTGTAACTTGCTTTAAGTTAAAGGCTTTTTGTCGCGATTTTATAGGACAGTTTCAGTATCTGTCCTCTGCGAAACTGTAGGTTACTTCTCGTGGCTTGAAAATTTTTTCGCAGTGAACAAACATCGATTTGTGTATTTAAATGTGGGGACACATTAGAGATAACAAGTCTTGTATTAAGTAGTACTCTGTTATCGGGACACATTAGAGATAACAAGTCTTGTATTAAGTGGTACTCTGTTATCGGGACACATTAGAGATAACAAGTCTTGTATTAAGTGGTACTCTGTTATCGGGACACATTAGAGATAACAAGTCTTGTATTAAGTGGTACTCTGTTATCGGGACACATTAGAGATAACAAGTCTTGTATTAAGTGGTACTCTGTTATCGGAGAAAATAGCTGTCAGTTTTTCACATCTGTTTTCCAATTTTTAATGATTATGCGACATGAAAAATACTCAAAATGTATACATTGCCTCTGGATCTAAATGATTGGGCTCTTACTGAATATATCAAACGAAGTTTTCAAAGCTTTAAAAACAAATTTTAGCTATTAACCAGCTTACTGATTTCCTACCAAAATATTTCAAATTTTAAAAGTTATATTTTTTTTATCTTTTACTCGTTATGTCACGGAACCTTCATGTTTTAATTGAAAATAAAAGAGTACAAATCAAAATCTTAAAAAACAAAACAAAACACAAAATGAATACGCAAGTAATAGCTGCAATACCATATCAAGTACTCGATCATGGGCTCTCGGTCATAAGACTTTACTCAGTACTCGGGGTACAAAATTTGTGCTCGAAACACCAAATCCAGTATATTGTTGGTTGATTTCTGAGTCTGTGTACGATAATTGTACTCGATTTGTTTTTTTGATTTTTTATCTCTCATGATTTATAGCAGTAAAATGTATGAATTTACAATAGGTTATTGCTGAAAATGATTTATCTTTTAAGTTTAAAACATTTCTAATTTTTTATTTGACATTTGATTGCGATGTTGATCACCACATTATCCTTCAGCTTGAAATTAAGGATATCTTATATACAACAAAGCGTGACTGTACTTAGGTGAAGACAATGAGGTTCTCTTAGATACAACAAAGCGTGTCTGTACTTAGGTGAAGACAATGAGGATATCTTATATACAACAAAGCGTTACTGTACTTAGGTGAAGACAATGAGGTTCTCTTAGATACAACAAAGCGTTACTATACTTAGGTGAAGACAATGAGGGTATCGTATATACAACAAAGCGTGACTGTACTTATATGAAGACAATGAGGATATCTTATATACAACAAAGCGTGACTGTACTTAGGTGAAGACAATGAGGATATCTTAAATACAACAAAGCGTGACTGTAATTAGGTGGAGACAAAGAATATATCTTATATACAACAAAGCGTGACTGTAATTAGGTGGAGACAATGAATATATCTTATATACAACAAAGCGTGACTGTAATTAGGTGGAGACAATGAATATATCTTATATACAACAAAGCGTGACTGTAATTAGGTGGAGACAATGAATATATCTTATATACAACAAAGCGTGACTGTACTTAGGTGAAGACAATGAGGATATCTTATATACAACAAAGCGTGACTGTACTTAGGTGAAGACAATGAGGATGTCTTAGATACAACAAAGCGTGACTGTACTTAGGTGAAGACAATGAGGATGTCTTAGATACAACAAAGCGTGACTGTACTTAGGTGAAGACATCTTAGATACAACAAAGCGTGACTGTACTTAGGTGAAGACAATGAGGATATCTTAGATACAACAAAGCGTGACTGTAATTAGGTGAAGACAATGAGATTCTCTTGAAATATTTAGAACATCAGACCTATCTATGATTAATAAAACAGAATCTACAACGCACTTGCTCTTTTGGAAATGATCTTTTGTATATATATATATATAAAAAACACATACTAAATCGAACAAATAGTTCACTGAAACTGATATCATCAAAATGCTTGATTTTATTTATCTGACAACGAAGAATTGGAGGAGAAAATATTTTCAACTGAAAATCGGCGTTCCTATATGAACTAACTGTATCCCTCTGTTTGTAGATTCGTCACTTCATTCAAGCCTTCTCAAAAGATAAGCAAAAAGAAGCTGACATTATCATTTAACTTCACTTTTCGCTATATAGAAAATGTCCTTTCAATGAATAATCGAAGTTGGGTGACTATGGGGACTGCATCTATCCCCATGAACTTGCACAGATTCAGTTAAAGTCTGCCTCATATCTAGACTTACATCTAGAAATCAACAAAGAGGTTATGTACAAAATAACTTTACGATAATGCTTTCAATTTCCAATTATGAACTTCCATTTCTCTGTAGCAACATTAAAGTAACACCATTTAATTAGATTTGTTAGGGCTTGTGATTCCTATTTTTATTTCTTTAATCAGGGTTTACTGCTAACAAGAAAGCTATTGAATCAAGAGTTCAGTCTTGTAAAGCTGACATCATCCTTTCGAAAGTTTTACGGACACTATCAGGATTTAGTTAACATAAAAGTCTTACCCTTCCGAAGCATCTTTTTGTTATGGTTCGTGTTTTGCTATTGTAATTAACCTAGTCGTCGTTTTTCTTTTTGGTCATGGTCTGATTTTATTGAACTCATGCTTTTCAACACGAGATGGCAAACAACAGTCAACACCATGGCCAAAAAGTATAAACACGAGATGGCAAACAACAGTTAACACCATGTCCAAAAAATATAAACACGAGATGGCAAATAAAAGTCAACACCATGCCCAAAAAGTATAATAACGAGATGGCAAACAACAGTCAACACCTTGGCCAAAACGTAAACACATGAGATGGCAAATGACAGTCAGCACCATGGCCAAAAAGTATACATACAAGATGGTAAATGACAGTCAACACCATGTCCAAAAAGTATAAACACGAGATAGCAAATGACCGTCAACACCATGGCCAAAAAGTATAAACACGAGATGGCAAATGACAGTCAACACCATGACCAAAACGTATAAACACGAGATGGCAAATAACAGTCAACACCATGCCCAAAAAGTATAATAACGAGATGGCAAGCAACTGTCAACACATTGGCCAAAAAGTAAAAACATGAGATGGCAAATGACAGTCAACACCATGGCCAAATAGTATACACACGAGATGGCAAATGACAGTCAACACCATGACCAAAAAGTATACACACGAGATGGCAAACAACAGTCAACACCATGGCTAAAAAGTATAAACACGAGATGACAAATAACAGTCAACACAATAGCCAAAAAGTGTAAAACGAGATGGCAAACAACAGTCACCACAATAGCCAAAAAGTATAATAACGAGATGGCAAACAACAGTCAACACCTTGGACAAAACGTAAACACATGAGATGGCAAATGACAGTCAACACCATGGCCACAAAGTATACATACAAGATGGCAAATGACAGTCAACACGATGGCCAAACAGTATAAACACGAAATGGCAAACAACAGTCAACACCATGTCCAAAAAGTATAAACACGAGATGGCAAATAACAGTCAATACCATGCCCAAAAAGTATAATAACGAGATGGCAAGCAACAGTCAACACATTGGCCAAAAAGTAAAAACATGAGATAGCAAATGACAGTCAACACCATGGCCAAAAAGTATACACACGAGATGGCAAATGACAGTCAACACCATGCCCAAAAAGTATAATAACGAGATCGCAAACAACAGTCAACACCTTGGCCAAAACGTAAACACATGAGATGGCAAATGACAGTCAACACCATGGCCAAAAAGTATACATACAAGATGGCAAATGACAGTCAACACCATGGCCAAACAGTATAAACACGAGATGGCAAACAACAGTCAACACCATGTCCAAAAAGTATAAACACGAGATGGCAAATGACAGTCAACACCATGGCCAAAAAGTATAAACACGAGATGGCAAATGACAGTAAACACCATGACCAAAAAGTATAGACACGAGATGGCAAATAACAGTCAACACCATGCCCAAAAAGTATAATAACGAGATGGCAAGCAAAAGTCAACACATTGGCCAAAAAGTAAAAACATGAGATGGCAAATGACAGTCAACACCATGGCCAAAAAGTATACACACGAGATGGCAAATGACAGTCAACACCATGGCCAAAAAGTATACACACGAGATGGCAAACAACAGTCAACACCATGGCCAAAAAGTATAAACACGAGATGACAAATAACAGTCAACACAATAGCCAAAAAGTGTAAAACGAGATGGCAAACAACAGTCAACACAATAGCCAAAAAGTATAATAACGAAATGGCAAACAACAGTCAACACCTTGGCCAAAACGTAAACACATGAGATGTCAAATGACAGTCAACACCATGGCCAAAAAGTATACATACAAGATGGCAAATGACAGTCAACACCATGGCCAAACAGTATAAACACGAGATGGCAAACAACAGTCAACACCATGTTCAAAAAGTATAAACACGAGATGGCAAATGACAGTCAATACCATGCCCAAAAAGTATAATAACGAGATGGCAAGCAACAGTCAACACATTGGCCAAAAAGTAAAAACATGAGACGGCAAATGACAGTCAACACCATGGCCAAAAAGTATACACACGAGATGGCAAATGACAGTCAACACCATGGCCAAAAAGTATACACACGAGATGGCAAACAACAGTCAACACCATGGCCAAAAAGTATAAACACGAGATGACAAATAACAGTCAACACAATAGCCAAAAAGTGTAAAACGAGATGGCAAACAACAGTCAACACAATAGCCAAAAAGTATAATAACGAGATGGTAAACAACAGTCAACACCTTGGCCAAAACGTTAATACATGAGATGGCAAATGACAGTCAATACCATGGCCAAAAAGTATACATACAAGATGGCAAATGACAGTCAACACCATGGCCAAATAGTATAAACACGAGATGGCAAATAACAGTCAACACCATGCCCAAAAAGTATAATAACGAGATGGCAAGCAACAGTCAACACATCGGCCAAAAAGTAAAAACATGAGATGGCAAATGACAGTCAACACCATGGCCAAAAAGTATACACACGAGATGGCAAATGACAGTCAACACTATGGCCAAAAAGTATACACACGAGATGGCAAACAACAGTCAACACCATGGCCAAAAAGTATAAACACGAGATGACAAATAACAGTCAACACAATAGCCAAAAAGTGTAAAACGAGATGACAAACAACAGTAAAAAAACACTTCAAGAAAAAACTAAGGTCAACTACAACCCCACCATTAGTCGGTAAGCAGGTCCACTAATGGCATCCTAAGTCATACTCATTACAAGCAGGTCCACTAATGGCATCCTAAGTCAAAGTCATTACAAGCAGGTCCACTAATGGCATCCTAAGTCATACTCATTACAAGCAGGTCCACTAATGGCATCCTAAGTCATACTCATTACAAGCAGGTCCACTAATGGCATCCTAAGTCATACTCATTACAAGCAGGTCCACTAATGGCATCCTAAGTCATAGTCATTACAAGCAGGTCCAATAATGGCATCCTAAGTCATACTCATTACAAGCAGGTCCACTAATGGCATCCTAAGTCATACTCATTACATGCAGGTCCACTAATGGCATCCTAAGTCATAGTCATTACAAGCAGGTCCACTAATGGCATCCTAAGTCATACTCATTACAAGCAGGTCCACTAATGGCATCCTAAGTCATAGTCATTACAAACAAATTTCGGTGTAAGAAGTGTAAGAAGTAACATTTGCTACAATAAAAGGAAAACATTACTGATATAAGATCAAACTTTCAGAGTAATGAATTTCGGTAAAGAAGTTGTCAATATCACCACTGTCAAATCATTGGATTTTGTAGGCTTATTAACCTTTAATACATGAGAAGGTAAATATCACTGACAAGTTCATTAGATCTACAATTGAAGCTAATGCAGGTCAATTATGCAATTAATAGCTCGAGTGCTATAAATATATCTTATCGACTTTGTGTACTTGCAAGTGCAGTCTAAAACTTCCAAGGCGAAATAATCTCACAGAGTACAAAATAGAATACTTCTTGTAAGAAGTCACATTCGGTGATGTTCTTATCGGGACAAGGAGGATGAAATGGTTCCTTCGACAATAGGAACATAATTTTGGTCATTTGGGACACATACTTAACATAAATGTCAAACTATTAATGATGGCGTCGGTCTTTAGAACGGATGAATTCAACTTTGCCAAAAGAAACCTTTGATGCAGATTGATTTTGATATAGATCCTGGTTTTTTTCTTAATGTTTACAATCAAAACAATACCATTACTGTTTTGACGCGTAATCTATTTTTCTATTCGTTTTTCTCTTCTTAGAATTCAGCACAGCAACAATCTTTTTTTCTGTCATTTTGCTCATGCAATTATTATAGGTTTTTTCTTTTGGACTATTCTTACCTCTAATTAGTTTAGAATAATGGAAATTGAATGAAAACAAGTTTTGTTAAACTTATATAAAACTAATGGCAATAATCCTGTAATGATATCCGGAATAATGCCTTAAAGACTATATAGTCCATACTTCCGACGATTGTTTCATCCTCTTGATTTGTGGGATCAATTATAAAAATTGAATCCTATACACGCCAAAAACCATAAACAATTTAACTACCCAGAATGTTTAAACGATTCAGGTAATCATACAAAACGTCGATACGTTAATTACGGGAGAACATCAAAGGAGTGTAGAAATGTGAGACATAAATCATCAGTACCAAAGGCAGAACATTGATTATCTCCGAGAAAGAAGAAGCTGTCCAAAATCATCAATCATTTCCATACTACCTTAAATATTACACAGTCTTACTAAGGGTTATAGACAACAAAAGTACAAATAAACCACAGAGAAAAACAAAATAATGGAGCAGCATAATTCAATCAAATCCGGGTTCCAATAACATACACTATATCAAAATTGATAATCTTCTAATAGATAATTTTAAGAGGTGGAAAGTATGGTGGCCGGATGCGGCCATTTCGCGTTTTCGCGTATTCTCCTTTCACTTTCACGCGAAATCGAGAAATAGAGAAATAGAGAAATCGGGAAATCGGGAAATCGAAAAATCGGGAAATCGGGAAATCGAGAAATCGAGAAAGCGAAAACGAGAAAACGCGAAGGCCAAAACGCGAAAACGGGAAATAGATTTCTCGATTTCGCGTTTTCGCTTTCTCGCTTTCCCGATTTCTCGATTTCCGATATCTCGATTTCGCTTACTCGATTTCTCGATTTCTCGATTTCCCGATTTCCCGATTTCCCGATTTCTCGATTTCTCGATTTCGCGTTTGCAAAGTGAAAGGAGAAAACGCGAAAACGCGAAAAGCCAAAATGGCCGCATCCGGCCACCATAGGAAAGACCTTTTGAATTTTACTGACTCAGTCAGTAATAAGTTTGGTTTGTGTCCTAATGGACGCTTAACTTTGGTAACGGTATGCAAGATGTCACCAATCTTTACGAAATTGAACAAAAACCGCCAATAAGAGATATTTGCTACAATAAAAGGAAAACATTACTGATATAAGATCAAACTTTCAGAGTAATGAATTTAGGTAAAGAAGTTGTCAATATCACCACTGTCAAATCATTGGATTTTGTAGGCTTATTAACCTTTAATACATGAGAAGGTAAATATCACTGACAAGTTCTTTAGATCTACAATTGAAGCTAATGCAGGTCAATTATGCTATTAATAGCTCGAGTGCTATAAATATATCTTATCGACTTTGTGTACTAGCAAGTGCAGTCTAAAACTTCCAAGGCGTAATAATCTCACAGAGTACAAAATAGAATACTTCTTGTAAGATTTGTCTGTCCGAAAACTTTTTTTTTTGTAAGCGCATCTCTTCCGTAAACGTAAAAGAAATCGACAAACTTGTTTTCCAAATTGATCCTCAGAATATTCTGTTCAATTTTGACTGAATCGATACGAAGACTCCATGTGAGATTTATTTCCCCTTCTGTATTTGGCATATGATTTTTGTATAAAGTTTCGTGTGTAAAACTGATATGTCCAAAATCTAAAAAATGAACATTTATTGCTGTTTGTATTAGATTTATTTAAAGTTAGTTTTCTTGCGCAGTAAAATTAGAAAGCTCTTGATTAATTCAAGCAAAAATATCATCAATGAAACGGTAAGTGTTTTCAAAATATCAATTAAATGTAATTTAAACGGATCATTACTGATTTTTGCCATAAATTGATTTTAAAAAAAACAATACAGGAACAAGTCTGCTATTTAAGGAGCGCAATTAGTTCCTATAGGGATCCCTACAACCAGCCGATAAACTTAATTGCCGAGTTGACAGTTCATGTAAGTATATCTAGCATATTAACAACTCTAATTAGAGAAGAAGGC
The DNA here is from genome assembly GCF_021869535.1 of Mytilus californianus. Taxonomy (NCBI): domain Eukaryota; kingdom Metazoa; phylum Mollusca; class Bivalvia; order Mytilida; family Mytilidae; genus Mytilus; species Mytilus californianus. The sequence continues at coordinate 141,415,607 of NW_026262581.1, read as the reverse complement.
TTCATATGAGTTGAAGCAAATATATTTGCAATCAGATTTTTCAAACGATCATTTAATTAAATAGGAAAACTTTTTATTGAAAAGATTGTGTGAAAGTGTAATAAAAGTCAAAACTGTCAACCGAAATAAAAGGACCATCAAATGCGCTTATATTTATTCAAAACATCCAAAGAATGTTTTACACTCCAAAAATAATTGATTTCACTATTTTCATATGCTTTAACTCAAAAATTAATGATAAGTTCTTTCATAGTAGTTAAAAGCACTGAAAGATAAGTTGTAGAACACTTACTATCTTGAAATTGTAAAGAAACTAAGGTTTCAACTCCCTCAGGCAAAGTTGAATTTGGATGGATTTGACTATTTCTAGGTCCTTTTTGGTTATATAGATCTTCAACTACTTCGGTTCTTATACATCCTTGGCTTTCAAATATTTGGCATTGAGCGTTCTGGGTGAAGGTTAATCCAGAAAAGCGCTTCAGACTATACTTGGTCGATACCTCTGCATGCTGGACTATCAGTCCCCGGGGGTATCATCAGCTCAGTAGTCAGTACATCGGTACTGACACGATTTATAACAAATTTTTCTAAATTTGTCCGTTTTGAAATTTTGAAATTATAAAGAAATTAAGGCTTCAACTCCCTCAGGCAAAGTTGACCTTAGATTGATATGGCTATCTTTATGTCCTTTTGGTCATATATATATAGCTCTTCAACTGTTTCGGTTCTTATACATCCTTGGCTTTCAAATATTTGGCTTTGAGCATTTGAACTTATACTTTAAGAATCGCAGCTATAAATCCTTTAATATCGGTACCTGTTTTGTATGTCAATAAACACAAAACGTTATCGAGCCTAGCGGTTCTGAAGAGTTCACCTTCTGTGAACTGATCTTTACGTAAGTATTCTTCCCGAACCTGATATATCTATTTAATTTAAAGTCAAGGTGACTGTCATGTTTCTTAAATCGTCCTCTGATGAATAAGCCAGTCGAGATTGATTGCATTCTAATTAACTAAAAAGGCGAGCCATCCACGTTAATATACTTAACCTTTACAGGGAGAAATAACATCTTGTTTCTTCCTCGAGCTTTTTCTATTTAATTTCTGTCTTTAGATTAAGAATCTATAACGTGGGATTAAAAATGTCACGTTATTTTGATCTTGTTCGTCGTGTTTTTCTTCTTTTTATTAATATTTTCATCGAGGGAAAATCTCTTTTCAAGAACAAAATGTGTTATTTGCGTAAAAAGAACAGTTGTAGGCCGAGTATATAACGATAGACAAATAAACGGAATGCAGAGAATGCTGAGCCAATTATGTCAAATAAAAACTAATAGGATATTCAAAACACGTACGTCGGATAAATACAGAATATTACATGGCTTTTTAGCTCAACTGGCCTAAAAGACCATGAGAGTTTTAATCATCACTTGGCGTCCGATGTTAACTTTGTAAAGGAACTTCTCCTCTGAAACAACTGAACCAATCTAGGCCTGCTTGATACGCAGGGAATCTAGTATATAGTTTGTGTTAATGCATAAGTTGTCTTAAATCTTGAAAATCATATCAGATAGTGAAAATATGACAGAACCAAAATGATCACACTGTCAAGATCTACCTACTTCCTATTTTCATTTCATTTATCAGATGAGTCATTAAGGAGTTAATTGCCCTTAACTGACGATTGTTTAACTTCTTTTCATGTTTTTTTCTTATCATATAATCGCTAAAAAGAAAAACCTGGGGGTAAAATGAATTAACTTTCTTATATTATGAAAACCATAACAGAAATGGAAAATTTGACTGAACAAAATTTAAGAGAATATTAAGATATACCTACATCCTTTTTTACCAAAATTAACAGAGGTTTTCTTAAATTGCGATTTTGGGCTAATTTTCATATTCTTGCCTAGAATCTCAAAAAGTGTAATCATTAGGTAAAACTATTAACAAAAATGCCAGTACAACCGAAATCATTGGATGACTTCTTAAGGAGTTATTGCCGTTACATGACGTTTTATCTTCATGGTTTTGAATATTATCTCGAAAACGATAATAAGTCGGCAGAAATTGTGATAAGCCAAACAGATATCAGTCATACAAGATTTACAAAAATATAAATGCAACCAAAACCATTGAATGACCATTTAAGGAGTTATTACCCTTTCATGTTGATTTTTTTTACTAATTTTCATGTTTTTCCTACTATAGATTGAAAGAAACTATAAACAATAAAAATGACCACCAGCAATACAAAATCTACAAAAATGACATTTAGCTAAAACCATTCCATGACTGCTTATTGGGAGTTATTGACCTTAGATGAAATATATTGCTACATGTATATAGCTATGGACATTTACGTATATGATATATTCTGTCGATACCTTTATTTTGGCATTCCACAGGATCATGTGTTCATAACTTTTTTATACTAAATCCATTGGTTGTGTAACGATTGATATTTTAGACTAGATACATGAGTTTTTTTTAGTTGTTATTCAATTGGCTTTGAATTAGCTATCTTGTCTTAGGGAGGGATAAATCTTACTTTGTAAAAAATCACTCTGATTCAAACAAAAAATTCTCTGAAACTGACATTATCAAGATGCTTGATTTCTTGATTGACAACATATTTGTCACGTTTGGAGGACGTGTTTTTCAACAAACAATCGGCATTCCCATGGGAACAAACTGTGTCCCTCTTTTTGCCGACTTGTTCCTTTATTCATATGAGGCTGACTTCTTCATACAGGAACTTCTTATGAAGAAAGAAATGAAGTTAGCAGTATCCTTTAATTGTACTTTTCGCTATATAGATGATGTTCTCTCACTGAATAATTCAAAATTTGTTGACTATGTTGAACGCATCTATCCCATCGAACTTGAGATGAAGCATACAACAGATACAGTTAAGTATGCCTCATATCTTGACTTACATCTAGAAATTGACACTAATGGTCGGTTGAAAACCAAACTTTACGATAAAAGAGAAGATTTCAGCTTCTCAATTGTGAACTTTCCATTTCTATGTAGCAACATTCCAGCAGCGCCTGCATACTGAGTATATATCTCCCAGTTGATACGATATTCCAGGGCTTGTATTTCCTATCATGATTTCCTTGATAAAGGGTTGCTGCTCACAAAGAAGCTATTAAACCAAGAGTTCCATGTGGTGAAGTTGAAATCATCCCTTCTTAAGTTTTGCGGACGCCATCACGAGTTGGTTGACCGTTATGGAATATCCGTTTCACAGATGATAGCGGATATGTTCCTAATGTCGTAACTACAATCCCTTTTCCCGAATGTGACCTACCGAAGTAGACTTATTACTGGGTTTGTACTAACATAAGCAACACGACGGGTGCCACATGTGGAGCAGGATCTGCTTACCCTTCCGGAGAACCTGCGATCACCCCCAGTTTTTGGTGGGGTTCTGTACTTTTAACCCGAGTGATTTTGTTAGTTTGTTAATTGTGCTTTGTATATATCTGATGAGTTATTTAAACTGATTTTCAAAGCGTGTTATTATGTTGTGCTGTTAATACACCACTGTCCTAGGTAAGGGGAGAGTTTGGGGGCCCGCAAACAAGTTTGACATCCTGAATGTGCCTGTCCCAAGTCAGCAGGCTGTAATTCGGTGGTTCTCATTTGTTTCTGTTTATCATATTTGTTTTCGTTTATTGTTTTGTACATAAATCAGACCGTTAGTTTTTCTTTTTTTTTTATTTGTTGTGGGCCTTTTATAGATTACTATGCGGTATTGGTTTGCTCATTGGTGACCTATTGTTGCTAAATTTCTATGTAAATTGGTTTGTGGTTGAGGGTAGTCCAATTGGCAATTATACCAATTCTTATTTAAAATTGAAGGATACCAGAAACAGGGTAAACAAACAAAATGGAAGGTAACCAGGTACGCGGTAAGACAAAAGAGGGGATACCCGATACAAGGTAAGCCAACTGGAGGGTTGCCAGATACTTTGGTAAACAAGACAGAGATATATCAGATACAGGGTAGGCCAACTGTGAAGTTACCAGGTACAGTGTAAGTCAATTAGAAAGTTACCAGATACAGAGTACGCAAAATGGAAGGTTACCAGGTGCAGGGTGAATCAAACAGAAGGTTACTATTCACAGGGTAAGCCAGGTACAGGATAAGTCAAATGAAAGGTTACCAGATACAAGGTAAGCCAAAATGAAGTTTACCATGTACAGGGCAAGTCAAATGGAAGGTTACCAGATACAGGGTAAGTCAAACGGAAGGATACCAGGTACAGGGTAAGCCAAACGGAGGGATACCAGGTACAGGGTAAAACAACTGGGAGGAAACCAGGTGCAAATAAGTTAAACGGAGGGAGACAATATACAGGGTAAGCAAAACGGAGGGAGACCAGATACAGGGTAAGCAAAACGGGGGAATACCATGGGGATACCATGTACAGGGCAAGCCAAACGGGGGATACCAGATACAGGGTAAGCAAAACGGAGGGAGACCAGATACAGGAAAAGCAAAACGGAGAGGGATCAGATACATGGTAAGTTAAACAAAAAGATATCAGGTACAGGCTGAACTATACAGAGGGATACCAGGTCCCAAACGGAAGGTTACCAGGTACAGTATAATTCAAATGGAAGGTTACCAGATACAGGGTAATTCAAATGGAAGGTTACCATGTGCAGGGTAATTCAAATGGAAGGATACTAGGTACAGGGTAATTCAAATGGAAGGTTACCATGTGAAGGGTAATTCAAATGGAAGGATACCAGATACAGTATAATTCAAATGGAAGGTTACCATGTGCAGGGTAATTCAAATGGAAGGTTACCATGTGCAGGGTAATTCAAATGGAAGGTTACCAGGTACAGGGTAATTCAAATGGAAGGTTACCAGGTACAGGGTAATTCAAATGGAAGGATACCAGGTACAGGGTAATTCAAATGGAAGGTTACCATGTGCAGGGTAAGTCAAACGGAGTGAGACCAGATACAGGGTAAGCATAGCAGAGGGAAACCAGGTACCAAATGGAAGGATACCCGGTACAGGGTAATTCAAATGGAAGGAGACTAGATACAGAGTTAGACAAGCGGAGGAAGACCAGGAACGTAAATCAACAAGGTCACGGTTTCCAAACGGAGGGAAATCAAGGCTAGTAACTGTTCACTAAAAATACTGTGTGAAGGGGAAAATACTACATTTGAAGGTAGTAAGTCCCATTGCGTGATACATTTGAAGGTAGTAAGTTCAATTGTGTGATAGTTTGATTGAAAAATTAATATTTGTAGCAGTAGATGTCAATATGTATATGGATGGATTCGCCATAAAATGTATTCGCCATAAAATGACAGATGGACAATGGTGGACACCTTCTTGTTATGCTTTGAATTTTAAATTCCAATTAAAGGAAAAAAAATGTAAATAAACTCAACATAGATACCAGGATTGAAATTTTGTACACCAGACCCGCGTTTCGTCTACAAAAGACTCACTAGTGATGCTCGAATCAAAAAAGTTAAAAAGGACAAATAAGTACAAAGCTTAAGTTGGAGGGCATTGAGAATTCCGAAAAGTTTCGATAGTGTTATGATAATGTAACTATCATGTTTATTTATTTGGCCTAATTTGTTTTGTGTGGCCTTATAACATGTATAATTTGTTTACATAATATTTATATTTGTTTACAAAATAATGTTATAACTGTGCAGTTTAGAAATCACTGGAACAATCATAGATACTGATGGAAGATTAGAACTTTCTATTTGACTTACATAATAGTTCTGGAATGATCATAATCTACGATGTGTAAACTTCTACCGTATTCTAGAAGTTTCTCTTCTACAATGTTCTAGAGATTTCCGTGACAACTATATATATACAGACACTAAAGTCAGATTCTCAGAAGTTCTCTGGAGTTGTTACATTGGCATTTTTATTTACGAACATCATACTAGATTGTAACTTATTGGACATAATATTATGTTTGGATTCCCGTAACAGTGAAGAGAAGAATTCCGTTATAAAGAAAAGACAAAGGATGGGACATATATTTTAACAGTTAAGTTCACATTTCAATTTGTATAATAAATCTTGTTAAATTTTATTATTGATTTGTGTCTTTTTTTTTGGTTTCAATTTAAAGGTGATATCTGGCCGTAACAATAGATAATCGTAACAATAGATAATCTGGCCGTAACAATAGATAATCTTGCCGTAACAATAGATAATCTGGCCGTAGCAATAGATAATCTGGCCGTAACAGTAGATAATCTGGCCGTAACAGTAGATAATCTGGCCGTAACAATAGATAATCTGGCCGTTACAATAGATAATCTGGCCGTAACAATAGATAAGATCACATTTGATCATTTTTGTTTGTTATACTTACCATTATTTTCTCAATTTCTTTCGTTCAAACGAACATAAAGACATTAATATGTATACTGGTCTATATAATTCTATTTTAGAGACACTCCGGCTTCCTCCACCAATAAAAACTGACCGCCACGAAAAAGCACAATAGTGTTGAAAGTGGCGTTAAACACCAATTAATCAACCAATCAATCTAGTTTAGAGACTACAAACAACCAACTGACCCATCTGTTACTTATCTCATTCAATATATATAATATGAAAATTTCTCTGTAAAGTCTGTAGTAATTTTAAGATTACACGTATGTTTAAAATATACTATATTTCTACAAATATGTTTCAAAAACAAGAAACTGTGAAACTACTATATATGGTAAGATGTGATAGATCTTGTCAGGCACGATGACCATTCCCAATATACACATATCCGCTACCCTCATCTCTTCAAAGTGCTGGTCGTCGAATCATCTCCGTTCCTTGGGCATTTGGCAAAATCAATACATAAAGAATGGATCACTGATGAAAGTTAGGATTAAAACATCAATTGTGAACGAATTTAAGTCGCGGAAGCTTGACTGCCATTAGTCATATACGAAAACGTCTGATTAGAAATACTTGAGGTGATTCTAATTTCAATTTTGATACGATAATTGTAGATCAGGACAAATTCACGCCCACAGATCATGCCACAATGAAAACGTTTCAGGACGGATTTATAATTTCAATTATTACATTAAATCAAATCTTGTAAGTGACGGCTGCTGTATGACAGGATCGATGGAAAAGTATATGGCGAAATCTAAATATGACAAAGGGGATGAAAGGAATACATCATATTGACAGCTAAACTCATAAAACGAAAAACCTAACAGGCTTCTTGAAGACTGATAAAACGTCATTGAGAAACACCTCCACTGACATATGCCTGTTTCTCTTTGTAAAACCCCCTTGCAGTTGTAACATTAATCCTAAAATTTAGAAGGGTATTACACTTTTTCCTATGTTGATAACCTGTTGTTTCATTCATCACAATTTGACCTTTTAAATGAATACATTATTTCTATTTTTGTATTTTCCTATAAAGGCAACCCCCTTCCCCTCCCAAAAAACCATAGACATTAACTGAAAATATGTAAGCATACCCCCCTCTTCCAACTTAGGGATCTTCTTTACATCACCATTCCTTCTCCTTAAGCTGGTTTGAAAAAAAAGATGAAATTGATGACGGATATATTCCATTCATTTGTGAAACATGAATCATAAATCTTTATCAAAATCTACAATAGAAAGTAATGAAATTGATTGGGTATTTGTTTTACATCCAGTGTCATATATTTCATGCACGTTCAAGAGGAGATAATTATAAATCTTGATTTGTTTACCTTTTCTAAATGCTGATCTTTTGAAGGTTTTCTGAAGACTGTTTTGCATACAATGTAAAAATACGGAAATGTGGTATGATTGCGAACGAGACAACTTTCACTAATCCAACAAATAATGTGTATGCAAGACAATGACCATTCATAATTTCATATGTGTGTTAGGGGCGATTCATACGAGGTCTTTTCTAAATACATTATTGTCCTTAATTTTTTTTTAGACTGGTTTCAGAAGTAAAGAATAAAAAAAGTGTTTCAATTAAAAACTTAGGGTAAAACTAAATACATTGATTGGGTTTTCAAAATAATCCTATGTTCGGAATGTATGTTGATGAAAAAAAAAATTATTGTAAGTAAATATATTTTTTTTTGCTTATAATGTAAGTCCAAAAACATTGTTTGTTCCCATAGAAAAAATATAAAAGACAGCTGGAATGGCTCGACTTATTGATTATTGGAGTGCTCTAAGGCAGATGGTTGGCTTGACTCATTAGATTGCCAAGAAGCACAAATACAAAAATAAAACAAAAACACAGTACTGATCGATCTAAGAATAATCACAGTTACTGAAAGCTAATTTGACACCCACCTACAACTAGCAGCCTACAACTATTGTATAATCAATGTTCTCCAAGACTTACAAAATATTAATCAGTAAATATTCAATGAATTTAGAAAAAAAAAATTCTTCGAAAACAACTTAAAAATAGTAACATATGAACAGGGCATGTTCTTTCATCAAAGTTTAGGATATCAACATCCCTCTTGTTCCTCTGATGAAAAGTCATTTTGTTATACTAAACTGTGAATCAAAAATATTCCTGTAATTTTACTTCAATTGAGTATTATAATCCCCGATTCGTGAGGGAAAAAATGTACATATGGGAATTGAACCGCAAAGTTAAGGCTCTGTAATTTTCGAGTCACATTGCTACATCTTAAACATAGGAATTCATGGAACAATATTTTTATATGGTCTTTGAACTAACGATTGTGAACAAAATATTGATCGTCTTTTATTTGTGTAAATGTCACTGTAAAAACGGCAAATTCGATCGGTGGGTGGGGCTTAGAAGCACAACTTATGGATGCAGAATATAGCTGAATAATTACCTATTCTCGTTACAATTTTAATTAAAATTGAAATGAAAATATGATTGAAACTAAAATGTTTCTTTCTATAAGTAAAACATTATTGGAAGATAGCAATTGAATGAGTTTTTGATCAGGTCATTAAAAGTTGTATGTTCCCGCCCACTTTACTGATGGTGAATGATAAGGTTCACAGACATATGAATACAAAAGTCAACGAGACAGAAAACCGAAAAAAATCAATACACCAACGATCGGTTTAAATGTTTGTCGATAATAAAAAAAAAAGGAAGAAAAAAAAGACACCAATAATTACACGTCGTCGTGAAAATGCCTTTATACCAATTCATATAAATTAAAAGAGATACAACTGATTGCCATGAGACAACTATCCAGCAGAGAACAATTGACATGAATGTAAGCAACTATAGCAAGCCATAAAAGGCCCCGACATAAAAAATACTAAACAATTCAAACTAACGGCCTGATTTAAAACAAAACAATTAACAAAAAACAAAAAACAAGTATGACAGACACCAACCAAAGACAAGCACTGGATTACAGGCTTCTGACTTGGAACAGACATATAAAGAATGTGGATGGGTCGATGCTTAATTTTTGTGCTAATTTAAATGAAGAGACACAAGGTTCAATTGGCCGGACATTTTTTATCAGTTAATTTGAAATGATTTCATTTATTATACAATAATACACATTTCATCATTATAAACAATGTACCTATCTACTTGCTTAATTTGAAAATAAATATTACCTGTGAGTAAAATTCAGCTTTCATCATATACCAAATCATAAAGAGTCCGTTGGAATTTTGAAGTGCGTTGTAGTAGAATATGTCTGCATTTATTATATGTCATCGTTTTGGTTATGTTCAGTAAGATTTGACAAAAGCCTGTTGACATAATTATATCTACACATACATCAATCGTCCTGAACATGCATCAACTATTTGCCACTGGACGTTAAACAACCAACAATCAATCGATCCGTTAAGACAAAAACAGGTACAAGATATTGGACAAAAGAATGTTTCCAGACTAACATTGTACATGTTATTGGACTTAAAAAGACTGACCTATAATGGTTTACTTTTACAAATTGTGACTTGGATTGAGAGTTGTCTCATTGGCACTCATACCACATCTTCTTATATTTGTTAACATATATCTACATTTACACCCAGCTTCCAACCTAAAATAGTTCAAGTTGCTGGACTTAAAAGACTAATAGAAAATATCTACATTTACACGCCAGCTTCCAACCTAAAATAATACACTTTATTGAACTTAAAAGACTGATAGCATATATCTACATTTACACTCCAGCTTCCAACCTAAAATGGTTACAGATGTTGGAAAAGACCCGTAACCTGTAGGAAGAGAGAGAGACAATTAAAAAAATGCATCTGAAAAATAGTAATAGTTATGAGAGGAAAAAAATAAACCTTGACCCTATGTCATGGGAGTTTTATTTATCAAGCTTCTACTAGTGTGGCGCCTGATTGATTGTGTATGTACAGCTGTCTTAGAGATATTACTGCGTCATTTGTTATGACATTTTTATGTAAATTGAAGATTCCGAGGATATTCATTTTTGACTTTTTTAATGTTTTATTTATTACCGTGCGGCAACGATCATTAATAATACAAAGCCATGATTACAATAAAAAGTTTGGAATATTCCCATAACACGAGTGATGTATCGAATGTTATGTTATTTTATCGTAGCAACTCTGATATAATGTCCGAAAATAATGTCCTGCATGATTTGCTTCATTGAAATGAAACACATAAACATTTTATATTGATATTTAATATGTATAAAACAACAAAAGCATAAGGCATAACATCAACTAGATAATGATTGAGCAAATATAATCCACGATACCCTCTCTTTAACCTGGATATTGTGATGAGGCAAGTCAATACACACGAGGTACCATATCATCCCCTTAACCTGGAAATTGTGATGAGGCAAATCAATACACATGAGGTACCATATCCTCCCCTTAACCTGGATATTGTGATGAGGCAAATCATAATACACATGAGGTACCATATCCTCCCCTTAACCTAGACACTGTGATGAGGCGATCAAGGTTAATCGTTACAAAACATGGTGTTTATGTTGAAACTTCATGGAATTATTTCAAGTCTTTTTATTCTTTCAGGAAAGCAATAGATTCTAATTAAGAGGGAAAATAGTCCGAACAATTTAAAACAATATTATACAAAACCTTCCATGACGTCACTGATAAAATTACATCACACGATAACCATTATGTCGGAATCAAATGTTTAGAAAATATGGATTTGTTTATATAGTTTGCCATTAATTTTCGAAATGCACGTCTGGTGCAGTAATGCATTTTTGTTATTGTACAGTATCACAGACTGATCTATACATATCAGTTGTAAAATTAGTACAAAATATCAAAAATGATAAAATTTCTGTCGCGTCGTATTGTGTAGTTCTTATTACCTTATTTTTGACCAGTGAAAGAAAAAAATGGAAAGACCCCACCACCCCCCTTTTTGATCTCTAGATCACGTTTGTTCTCAAAACAAATCAGACCTTGATCTCGATTGACTTGAGTATGCTTTCGATTCTTCTTTAATTATTGAAGGAATTTCCAGTTTTCGTGGTAAGGTATATTTCTCTATGTCGAGAGGAGTGAAATTGTTTCTCAATAATAACTTTTCCTTCAAAGTTTCTGGCATTTCTTGATTTCCTTTATCGTCCATTCGTCCCTGTGTACTTGAAGTCGAGGACGAGGCACGTCGTTGTGAACTCAATGATTTGATAGAACCTTTTCTATTTGAATTGTTGGGTGTTCCTCTATTAAGAGTCATGTACGGCTGCAAAAGAAATAAATGTATGAATTTAATCATATGAATTTCACTTGTTTATGAAGGAGATGAGACAACAACACAAAATGCAAAATTCATCCAATTTAAGTTCATCATTCGATCTTTAACAATAGACGAATATCAACAAATCAACATCAAATGTCCGAAACTATTCAGATAAAACAAATGCCATAAACAAATTGAGGGATTAAACTCTGATTTATTTATTTTTTAAGCAATGAAACTTCCTTCTCTTAACTTCTATCAGGAATATCATTATGTAGAATAACGTATTTAAATTTTAGTTCAGAAAAGGCGATCAACTCTTTAATACCAGCATTATAGATAACTAACAGGTTAATAAGGCATTAATTCCCTATCAGATAATGTCCCCATTAGCTAAAAGCAAGTTTCTGTTAAAGTTTTTAAAACTTTTAGATTTGGGGCAAATGAGTTTTACTTATTAGTATCATGGAATAGAACTTCCTTTATAATATTAGTTCCAACTGGAAGAAATATTTTGTAATATTATTTCCAAAGAAAGAAGTATTTCAGTATTTGTTTCCGTCGGAATAATATATAATATTTATTTCAACAGTAATTACATATTAAAGGTACTATTTATCACTAAGTATCCATTGGAACTTCTGATAGACAAGACAAATAATAAATAAAGAAAATGTAGACACGTGGAGTAAGGAATATTTCTAGGTCATTGGATAAAAAGTGTTTCCGAATGAACAAATTGTATGTATTGTGAATGTTATTAATGTTAATGTTTCCATTAGACATACGCAGTGGCGGATCCAGGATAGGGCGTACAGGGCCCACAAATTTTTGATTTTTTTAGGAAAGGCAGTATCTATTACGATGTATGGAAATATGCTGTCTTTTGAAAATCCTGGATCCGCCCCTGATATGTTATAAGAAATGAAAACTTTGTGAAACAGATAAATTGAGTGAGTTGAAAAAATAGTTTAATGACAGAAATGAAGGTAACAGTCTGGTAACTGCGAGTAGTCTCAGATCTGTACTTAGTGTCTTTTTGTTGTGTGGATATATAAATACCCGTCCACGACCACTCTTTGTTTTTGTTAGATGTATTTCTATGTGTATCTATCTGATGAGTTAAGCCTTTTTCAACTGATTTTTATAGTTTGTTCTTATGTTGTACTGTTACACCACTGTCCCAGGTTAGGGGGAGGGTTGAGTGCTCACAAACATGTTTAACCACGCCACATTCTTTATGTGCCTGTCCCAAGTCAAGAGCCTGTAGTTCAGTGGTTGTCGTTGGTTCATGTCTGTCATATTTTTTTAACGTAAATTGTTTTGTTATGAATTAGGCCGTTAGTTTTCTCAAATGAATTGTTTCATATTTTTCATGTCGGGGCCTTTTACAGCCGACCATATGGTATGGGTTTTTCTCATTGTTGAAGGCCGTACGGTTGCCTATAATTGCTTACATCCACTTCATTTGAACTTTGGTGGATTGGCAATCATACCACATCTCCTTATTTTTATATGGTAAAGGCCGATGGATAATAACTGGACAGAAATGGAAAAGGTCATAGATTTATCTATTCATCATACATTTCCGATTTACGAGCGGACCCAGGCTGAAAATCGCATATGAAATCGTTTATTTTACTCTAGATTATTGTTTTGATAAATGAAATTCGACTTCGGTTTTTACATATGCAAGACTGGACATATCGTTGCTTAGTATATGATGAGTTCAATTAATGAAAAATTTTCATTAAATTTTCAGTTATTTATCTTAGATGTTTGATAAATCAAAATCAAAATACGAGAAAAACGTTTCTTGTAAATTGAAGAACATTTTCCTTTATTTACATTAATGATAATATCCTGAATAACAATGAATAACATAAAAAACATTAAAAGTTATATTGATGCTAGTTGCGTAAGGTTTCATTCAATATTTTTTATTAATGGGAGACTTAAGCAATTTATCAATTTTCTATTATTCTCCGATTTTCATATCAGTCTGGTGTTGGTCTTCCTAAAAAGGTTATATATTCTAATATATGTATATTTTAATGGCACACTGATATTATTTCCATATTGGTATGTAATCACATTCATTGATAAGATCGTCTAACCTAGAACCTAGAATCTGAAGTATACGATAAACCGATTATTAATTCTGGCCTGTTCCATATCGACCCGGTTATTATCCCTTAAGCTATCAGCCAATCGGTAGCTCCTCTAATGGGGACCTCGGAATGACAACCAGGCCGATATGGAATTGGCCATTTATTAAACTGTATGTAAATCGTGTGACTACTTAAATGTCATGTTAAAATGATTCAAAATCATTGGGAAAATATAGAAAACAGCTAAACCTTGTTACAAAACTTAAAAAAGTGTCCATGCAAAACTAGCCAAAAACAGTTACTTTTGGACAACTGTAAAGCCGTTTTTCTAAGAAAAAATGTCACTCTGGGGAACAAAAAATTCTTTATGAGAAAACAACAAAATCTTGATAACACCAAAGATGTTTATTACATTTTTTTTGACAGTTGCAGGCAAGATTGGCAGTGATGTGACATACGACCCACCAACTCCTGCTAGTGTTTTGCAAATAAAAGATCATAATTGCACTAACACACAATTTGATTTTCAGAAAACAACAATAGAAAATGTAGCAAAAATTACAAACATAATTAACATTAACTAGAGGCTCTCAAGGTTCTACTTTGGTTTTGGAAATCATGTAAAAATAGATTAAAATCATAACAGGTACCCTAATAATGATTGAGGCCAAATTTGGTTTAATATTGGCCCCGTAATTTAATCAAAAGCAGAAGACTTTGGTAAAGTTTACAGAAATTACCAATAAATTCATTGAAATTGTAGAAAATGACTTTATAAGGACAATAACTCCAACAAGATGCTAATTGACAATTTTGCTCATGTTGACTTATGTGTAGATCTTCTTTTCTTGATATTTTTGCAGTTTACAGTAGATCTCAATCTATAAAGATACATGTATTAAGGTCTTCATCAGCACCTCATAAGGAACATTTATGCCATGTTCGGTTTCATTCCATTCAGTGCTCCTCTAGAAGAAGCATTTGTATGTATTTCCCGTAGGGTCTTATGTTAAACTAAGTCCTCTGATGGCGGCCATCTTGGATAATGGTTCGGCTACAAAGTAACAACACTTGGTCAGCACCTCATTAGGAACATTCATGCCATGTTTGGTTACATTCTATTCAGTGGTTCTCTAGAAGAAAACATTTGTATGTATTTCCCATAGGGTCCTATGTTAAACTTACTCCCCCTGCTGGCATCCATCTTGGATGATAAATCAGCTACAAAGTAACAACACTTGGTCAGCACCTCATAAAAACATTCATACCATGTTTGGTTTCAATCCATTAAGCGGTTTTCTAGAAGAAGACATTTGTATATATTTCCCATAGGGTCCTTTTTTAAACGAAGTCCCCCGTTGGCAGCCATCTTGGTTGATTGATTGGCTACAAAGTAACAACACTTGGCCAGCATCTCATTAGGAACATTCATGCAATGTTTGGTTTCATTCTATTCAGTGGTTTTCTAAAAGAAAACATTTGTATGTATTTCCCATAGGGTCCTATGTTAAAATAAGTCCCTCTCTGGCGGACACCTTGGATGATGGATCGGCTTCAAAGTAACAACACTTGGTAAGCACCTCATAAGGAAGATTCATGCCATGTTTGGTTTCATTCCATTCAATGGTTCTCTAAAAGAAGACATTCGTATGTATTGTCCATATGCTAAACGAAGCCCCCCTCCCCCCCGTAGGCAGCCATCTTCGATGATGAATCGGCTACAAAGTACAAACACTTGGTCAGCACCTCATAAGGAACATTCATGCCATGTTTGGTTTCATTTTATTCAGTGGTTCTCCAGAAGAAGTTCAAAATGTAAAAAGTTAACGACGACGACGACGGACGACGGACGCCAAATGATGAGAAAAGCTCACTTGGCCCGTCGGGCCAGGTGAGCTTAAAAGACTACTGAAGTATATGGCATACCAGCAAAGGAAATGAAATATTAAAAACCTATCATTGTGCCATAGTATAATTAACAACACTAATAAATTTATTTTTAGAAACTGGTGTATTTCCTGATAGACTAAAGCAGAGTCAAACAACACCACTGCAAATTAAAACAAGAGTGCACACGCTGAAATGTCTCGCCTACTATACTGACCATTGATTTTATGCTGATAGTCCTACATATAAAGTTTTACTACAAGTATCACATTAACATTTATGATCCAAGAAAATGGGGTCAAGGTCAGATAAACCAAGCCGGTAATACATATACACCTTTAATACAATCATTCCATACACAGAATATAGATGACCTATTGCTTATAGTATAAAAGAAACAGACCAAACCATGGAAATTCTGTACTGACCAATGAACCATGAAAATGAAGTCAAGGTCAGATGAACCCTGCCAGACAGACATGTATACCTTAAAATCATTCCGTGCATCAAATATAGCTGACCTACTGCTTAAAGTATCTAAGAAACAAAGTTAACCAAGAAAACTGAACATTGACCAATCAACCATGAAAATGAGGTGAAGGTCAGATGATACCTGCCAGACAGACATATACACCTTACAATCATTCCATACACCAAATATAGTGGACCTATTGCTTAAAGTTTAAGAAAAACAGACCAAAACACAAAAACTGAACATTGAGCAATGAACCGTGAAAATGAGGTCAAGATCAAATAAAACCTGCCAGACTGACATGTACATTGTAAAATATTTCCATACACCAAATATAGTTGACCTACTGCATACAGTATTAGAAAAACAGACAAAAACACAAAAACTTAACATTGAGCAATGAACCGTGAAAATGAGGTCAAGGTCAAATAAAACCTACCAGACTGACATGTACATCGTAAAATATTTCCATACACCAAATATAGTTGACCTATTGCATACAGTATTAGAAAAACTGACCAAAACACAAAAACTAAACTATGACCATTGAACCATGAAAATGAGGTCAAGGTCAGATGACACCTGCCAGTTGGACGTGTACACCTTACAATCATTACATACACCAAATATAGTAGACCTATTGCTTATAGTATCTGAGATATGGACTTGACCACGAAAACTTAACAAGGTTCACTGATCCATGAAATGAGTTCGAGGTCAAGTGAAAACTGTCTGACAGTCATAAGGACCTTGCAAGGTACGCACATATAAAATATAGTTATCCTATTACTCATAATAAGAGAGAAATTAACATTACAAACAATCTTAACTTTCAACTAGTCACTGAACCATGAAAATGAGGTCAAGGACAATGGACATATGACAGACGGAAACTTCATATCATAAGGCATCTATATACAAAGTATGAAGCATCCAGGTCTTCTACCTTCTGAAATATTAAGCTTTTAAGAAGTTAGTTAACGCCGCCGCCGCCGGATCACTATCCCTATGTCGAGCTTTCTGCGACAAAAGTCGCAGGCTCGACTAAAAACAACCAACTTGACAAACCTAACTATAGGCCTGTCCGTGTTCTACCTATCTTTTCTAAAATTTATGAAAAGGAGTTTGAAATACAACTTGGTGATTTAGAAAATAAATATATTTCATCCTTATCTATGTGCTTTAAGACGTAGCCAAGGTGTCAGACCACACTGTTCAAATGCTTAAAGATTGGCGTGCAGCATTAGATAATATCCAGTATATAGCTGCGGTTTAATGGACCTTTCTAAGGCTTTTGATTGCCTACCGCATGAAATTCTACTTGATGAATTATCAGCATATGATGTCTCTTCTCATTCGATTTCACAACTTCAATCTTATTTTTCGGACAGGAAACAGCAAATTAAAATAAACAGTATGCTTAGAAGTTGGACTGACATTCATAAGGGGGGTCACCAAGGGTTCTATCCTGGGCCCCTACTGTTCAATGTTTTTTATCAACGATATATTTTTATTAAAAAAAACGCAAATCTGTATAATTATGCAGATGTCAATACTTTATTTTACTGTAATCTATATTATGATGTTTTAATTTTTACTTTAGAATCTGAATCATTTAACTTAAATGGTTCAAAATTAATAAAATGCAGGCAAACCCTGACAAATTTCTGGTTTGAGCAGCTGGAGAAAAGACGTATATCAAAAATCCATGTATACGTATTCAAAGTGCTGATCTTTCATGTGAGTCAACTGTCAAACTTCTTGGCATTGGCATTGATTATCAGTTAATTTTGTTACTCATATCAGTAAAATATGCAGAAAGGTATCTCAGCAACTAAATATTTTGAAACGTTTGAGAACTTATGTGATCAAGCTAAGTAGGCTAACTATATTCCATACATTTATTTTGAGCAATTTCAATTTCTGCCCTTTGGCATGGAATTTCTGTACTGAGAAAAAATCAAAAAAGTTAGAAAAAAAAGTGCAAGAACATTCAATTAAGGTTTGTTCATGAAGATCATTCAAGCTCATACCAACAGTTACCTGAGAAAAAAAACTAAGATGCCGTCACTGCATATTAAAAGACACAGATCAATGGTAATTGAAACTTTCAACAGAGTTAATAAAGTAGCACCTGTCTGTTTAAGGTAGCTGGGGTGTCTTCCTCCATCTTGGATTTTGAAATAGCAGATAGCAATCGGTCTAGATCTTTAATGAAATGTGCAAATTTCGAAAGTAGTATGTAGTTCATGTGTAAGACTTGTCATTTTAATATAGAAAATTATGTGTTTTATCATATTTACGGCTGTATTTTACAAAAAACAGAATATTTTTGTTTGATTCACTTTTTTCCAACTTTGCCACATAAGGGTAGATAACTCAGATATAAGGGGACTTAACTCAGATAAAGTAACTTTTATAATAGAATGTGTTGTGAATTTACCTATTTTCTTATGTAGCAAGAAAACGAGTCCAGTTACCCCATTTTTTCTTTTTCTTATCTTAAAGCATATTATTTGAGCTATCTTCTCATATTTTATCTTAAAATTCTATGGTGTAGTTTTCTTTTTATCACACAAAATTGGGTTTTCCATGCATAATCTATACAAAATCTGACCATTTTGCACAACCTGTAGTGTGATAAAAAGCCCGGTGACCCATACTTTTTATTATATTTTTGAAAAAAACATGACATAAACTACATTTTGACAAATTATCAAAAACTTCTATGGATTTTAATTTAGACCCCCCAATGTACCTTAAATGATCTATACAGTCCGCCAAAAGTTAAGCACCCCCTAAATATAACTGTCAATATTTGTTTAACTATTGCGAAAAAATATTTATGTTTGGTGTTGTGAATTACCTGTAGCATACACTAAGAAAATTCATTACTACCAAAAAAATTAAACTCCGATATACCCGCCAAGCAACCTTTTATTGAAGGTCATCTGCACTTTTACAAATACACTGTTTCGATGCCTTTAAACCATCTTCCTACTGTCCCGCGTACAGGTGAAATTTGACCTTCACCAAGTCACTGTGAAATATGGCAAGCGGTAAGTTATCTGTGACTGAACGTTGACAATCAATTGACATGTCAAATGCCGGTAGTAGCAATAGGAGCATTGGTAACCATTTCAATGTTAATCGCACCGTCATTGTCAGATTTTTACAACGTCATATTGACACAGGAACTGTGAATGATAGATCAAGGTCCTGTGTCCGGAAGACCCCGTTTAACTACCTATCTTGATGACAGACTACTTATTGGTCGTGCTAAAGCCAACCCATTTACTCCTACCCCATAGCTTAGACACCACTGGCCTCCAGGTAGTCGTGTTAGTGTTCGAACATTGGTCCGTCAACTTCATAGAGGCTACCCAAGAGCACGTCGTGTTGTCAAAAGACGTGCCCTAACAGCCAGGCACCGTATAATCAGGTTTCAAAGGGCTAATGACCATCGACGATGGAACATGAGAACCTGGCAAAATATTCATTGGTCAGATGAGAGTTGGTTTCTGTTACGACCAATAGACGGCAGAATACGAGTTTGGTGGGGAAATAAAACTGCCTATCACCAAAACAACAATTGCCCAACGACAGCAATCTTTGTTGGTGGTGTTACAGTATGGGGTTTCTTCTCATACTGTTGTAAGGTGGTTATGCATATTTTGCAGGGTACTAGTAACATGAACAGACAGACATATAGGGATTTGGTGCTTAGAAACATTGTAGTCCCTCATTTTGAGAATCCCCAACTTGCGTCAAGACCCTCGTACATGGACGACAACGCTAGACCACACAGGGCAAGGATTGTCGATTACAAAGATCAAGAAGCCATTGACACTATCTTTTGGCCTTCCATGTCTCCAGACCTGAACCCTATCGAACATGTCTGAGATGCCATTGGCAGAAAACCAATCGCAGAGATCCACCTTTGCAAAATCATGGCGATTTAAGAGGGGCAATTGTTGATGAATGGAATAAATTTGCTCAACTAAAGTTCAGAAGGCTTGTACAGAGTATGAGACGCCGTGTTGTGGAACTGTACCGGAAGAGAGGTGGTTACACGTCCTATTGACTTAAATATTGACACTAAATTTGCCGAACATACCAAAGATTATTTGTAGAGACTTTTAATGATTTTGGGTGATTAATTGTTGTAAAAAAATAAAATCAAAGTAAAACTTAAATTCCGTTTCTGATTTGTGTAATTTTCACTATTTCTATGAACGCAAAATTCAAATGCATAGAACTTGCATCAGTGACCAAACTTAAGTTTATGGTTTGTTTATGGCATATGTTAGCGAAATTGCTACATGAATATTTTCTCTTTTTCGAGGATTAACTGGTTTTTTTAAAGGAAAGAAATTTCGATGCAACAAAGATAGGTGGTGCTTAACTTTTGGCGGACTGTATATTAAATGCAAAAAATTGTAAATATTCTTTCAGATATATAGTAATATACTGGATTTTCCCCATGTAAATTCAACACAATTTGGTAGGAATTTTTACATTTGCAGCTGCTACTCTGTGGAACAGCCTATCCGCCCATTTCAGGACTGAAAATAGTTTTTTTTTTATAATTCAAGAGCCCTATGCAGTCCTAGAATGGATCAGAATGTCGTTGTGCTGCATGTAAATAAGCTTTTCGTGTATTTTAGTTATAGCGCTTAATGTTTGTATTTTGGATGTGTGATTTAATTTTTAGTTGTGCTTCGAATTAGTTTTGCTGAAAAGTTAGTTGTGCTTTAATTTAAGTTATGCTTCAGTTTTAGAATGTTTAGATGTGTAGTTTAGTAGTGTCAACAAAAAAACTACTAATCTAGCTGTGCTAGCTGAGTTGGGGCAGTTTCCAATTTAACTTGTAACATCTATTTCTATGTATTGGCATAAAGTGGAATCAAAACCAAGCAGTTTGATTGAGTCAGCATATGCAGAATATAAACTTTTACATGATAAAAATATATTATCACGATATACTACTGTACAAGTGCTTGCAGATAAACTAAAGATAAATTTGGCAGTTGTTAAAAATATGGACAAGGAAAATTCAGAATAAATATTAAATAAAATGCTCCGCAGCTTGATACGACCGCAGAAGTCGAACCCTGAACAGTTGGGGCAAGTATGGACACAACATTCAAGCTTGATACAGCACTGAATTTGGATTGTGATTAAATATTTGACACAGCATAAGTTTCTGACACAGAATGAATGTGGTCTAAGAACTTAAAAATTTTTAATTTACCTATTCAAACCATATCATTATTATTTGCTTTTATATATAAATCAGAAATAACCAATTTAAAATGGGAAATTTTAAAGAAAAAAAAGGAAAAAAAAATCCGCCCCCCCCCCCAATTTTTTGAACCCCTTTATGATTCATCACCCCCAAACTCAATCCCAGCCTTCCCTTAGTGGTATGGTACCTTGCAGTACAATTTCAGAGAGATCCATACACTTGAACACAAGTTATTGTCTGGAAACTAGAAAAATGCTTGTTTTTTGGCCCCTTTTTGGCCCCTTATTCCTAAACATTTTGAGAAATTACCCCCAAACTCAATTCCAGCTTGTCCTATGTGATATGGAACCTTGTAGTACAATTTCAGACAGATCCATACACTTACACACAAGTTATTGTCATGAAACTAGAAAAATGCTTGTTTTTTGCCCCTTTTTTGGCCCCTTATTCCTAAAATTTTGAGGCAATTACCCCCATAATCAATCCCAGCCTTCCCTTTGTGGTATAGTACCTTGCAGTACAATTTCAGAGAGATCCATACACTTGAACACAAGTTATTGTCTGGAAACTAGAAAAATGCTTATTTTTGGCCATTTTGGCCCCTTATTCCTAAACGTTTTGGGCAATTACCCCCAAACTCAATCCCAGCCTTCCCTTTGTGGTATGGCACCTTGCATTACAATTTCAGAGAGATCCATACACTTGAACACAAGTTATTGTCTGGAAACTAGAAAAATGCTTGTTTTTTGGCCCCTTTTTGGCCCCTTTTTCCTAAACGTTTTGGGCAATTACCCCCAAACTCAATTCCAGCTTTTCCTTTGTGATATGGAACCTTGTAGTACAATTTCAGAAAGATCTATACACTTACACACAAGTTATTGTCATGAAACTAGAAAAATGCTTGTTTTTTGCCCCTTTTTTGGCCCCTAATTCCTAAAATTTTGAGGCTATTACCCCCAAAATCAATCCCAGCATTCCCTTTGTGATATGGAACCTTGTGGTACAATGTCAGAGAGATCCATACACTAACACACAAGTTATGTCTGGAAGTTACAAAAATGCTCATTTTTGGCCCGTTTTTGGCCCCTAATTCCTTAACTGTTGGTACCATAACCCAAAATCAATCGCAACCTTCCTTTTGTGGTATTGAACCTTGTGGTAAAATTTTATAGAGATCCATTCACTTAAACTAAAGTTAGAGTGCGAAAACCAATGTGTCTTCGGACGACGACGACAACGACGACAAAGCCCGCCGGACGACGACGACGACGACGACGCCAACGTCATACCAATATACGACCACAAAAATTTTTTGCGGTCGTATAAAAATGCCTGAAAGAAAATTATCTAAAATTTTTGGAACACAAAAAAGAGTCGGGCTTGAACTCTGGTAAACTTACCACATTTTATAGATTAAAAACTAGATTCCGACGAGAAGCCTATTTAAATGCCTTGGATTTTAAACCTCGTAATATTGTAACCAGATTTAGATTAAGTCGTATAGAAACTGGGCGATACGAAAAAAAGAAAATAAATGAACAATTAGTGCCACTAAAAAGAGAAAATCGATTATGTACTCATTGTACATTAGGGAGCTACCATTTGATTTTTATGGGAGGGCTAAAAAAAAAAAAGGCAGGACAGGAGTTTTGAGTAAAAAAAAAAGCAGGATGAGCAACTTGGCAAAAAAAAAAGGCAGGACCGAATAGAGTGAAAAATAAAAAGGCAGGACAGAGATTACAACTAAAAAAAAAGGCAGGACAAAATTTTTCATCCTAGCCCCCCCCCCCCCCCCCCCCATAAAAATCAAATGGTAGTTCCCTTATACGAAGTTGAGAATGAACAACATTTTATGCTCGAATGTCCACTCTATGCCAATGAACGTCTACAAATGACAAATAAAATTGTTCAATTATGTCAAAACTATTTATTGTTAAACAACTGGCAAAAATTTTTATTGGCTTTTCAATAATGAAGACAAAACCATTTTATGTATACTTGCAAATTTCATGCAAACTAATTATGAAATAAGAAACCAGGACATTCTTTAAATAAATATTTACATATTATTTCTATAAACATTTTGTATTATGACATCATACAAAAGATTTAAACTGTACTTAAATCTTTTAATATAACTACTAAAATAACATCATATGTCAGAACATAGTTTATATTTTTGCTACCTCTATATGGATCATTATATTCTCATAACATGTATGTATCTGTATGCCCCACAAGGGCTCCGAATTGGAAATAAAATATGTTTAATGTTTAATGTTTAAGTAGAGCTTTGCATGTATTTCAATATGTCTGTGCTGTATCAATGCATTGTACTATATGCTGCTT
The DNA here is from genome assembly GCF_021869535.1 of Mytilus californianus. Taxonomy (NCBI): domain Eukaryota; kingdom Metazoa; phylum Mollusca; class Bivalvia; order Mytilida; family Mytilidae; genus Mytilus; species Mytilus californianus. Next base: position 141,391,827 of record NW_026262581.1, on the reverse strand, counting down.
ATATATTATCTGCATGTTCTCTGTTTTATGTTATGAATATGTTATTTATATTCGATATGTTTGTACTGTTATATGTGAACCTAATCAAAATAAAACTTTCGTATTATAGTATTCGTATATGTTACAAACTAATATGTAATGATACACCAGTTGATATGTTCTTTAATGGAGCATAAATGATCGGAGGGTCGATTTTGGTCTTGTCCAGTATGGTACTTAAAGACCTTCAACAAAATGGTGGGCTTTAAATCTTTCCGGTTTTCATTTATTTTCGGGATTTTTCGTAATACGTTATAAAGGATATTACAATGTCTCGCAAATTTTTATTAACAAAATTTGTAATTTAAAAAATTGTAAGTCGGTGTTCTCAACTGCAGAGGTACGATAAGAAGTCAATAAAGAAGATAGAAAGGTTGGGTGCTGTGGTGAATTATGTCGATTAACGATTTCTACACAGTGTTCAGACAACTATAAAGCTGGTAATGTTAAGAAATATCTTACCGCTTCATATACTCCTGCTGTTGCCCTCTTCTTGACGTGCCCTGAGAAACATCGAAATACGTAATGACGGAATGTTTTATGGAGAAAGCAATATACAATTGGATTTGTTACACAGTGCATATGGCCTATCAAAAGTGTGTAGCTCAGTATGTCAATGTTGCTTACGTCAGACTGGAAGTCTAAATACGTACTGACAATAAAATATGGCGTCCAACACATAATAAATACAACTGCTATAGCAATACATAATTTAGCTAATCTCCGTCGATTTAGAGTCAGATTTCGCATACTTCTTTCGCGTTCACTACTTGTTTGTCCACTCCTTCTAGTAATTGGCCTTTCTGCACTTAATTTCCTGTCTGGGACCCATAACTTCTTTCCCATCAAGAAATATGCCACAAGAAGCGTAGAACTTGGAATAACAAAGATTAGAACCAATAAAATGATGTCATAAATCTGTCGGTGCAAATTATTTTCCCAGTTTTCTGAGCAAAACGTTACAAAATCACCGGGTATTATTTCGGTTGTAACCGTAGACCTAACAAACAGCATAGGTATAGCCAATAAAAGTGAAATAATCCATATAACTACGACGACAATTCGGACATATTTTGTTGTCCTAATGTGTCTGTATTTAACCGGATGTCGTATTGCTAGACATCTATCTAAACTCATACTCGTTATTGTTAATATGCTGGCTGTTATGGCTACACCTGAAATAAACATAATATTTTAAATTATGAAGTAATAAGATAATCAACTGTTTTTTACACAGTCCTTGACCTTTGTAAACTATATTAAATTTCACTTCCGTTAGTTTTAATGAAATGAGGGAAATAATTCCATGTCTGGTTGAAAAAGGGACTTTTAAAATTTGATGCCTCTGTTTGATATAAATGAAAAAAATCCTTTAGAAACAAAGGTTTTAACTCCCTCAAGCAAAGTTAGCCATACATTAATTTGACAATTATTTTAAGGTTCCTGTTGGTGATATAGATTATAACGTTCCTACGTATTTTTACTTCACTGGCGTTCACGTGTTTAGGTTTGAGCGTTCCTGATGATGGTAAATCCAGAAAACGCTTCGGACGCGCCAAATTCATAAATAGTTATCTAGAATTATTAAGAGAAATTAAACTATTTTTAAAACGTCATAAATGGGCATGTATCAAAGCAAAAATTCCTTACCAACATACCATAATTTTACGTGAAACAAAATCAATTAGTCCGCGTTTACATTGAGCTAAACTCGGTGTGGTGTACTCGACACTTAAAACTAAATTCTATTACGTGTACATGTTGTTACTGTCATGTAAAGGTAATTACATGTGAAACCAGTGTTCAATACATGAAACTAATTGTAAACAGGTTTGTACGACTTTGCCCCCAGCAGAGCTATAGAAAAACAGTACATTAACGGGTGTTACACGGACACTTTTTAGATGATACACGGACACTTTTTAGTTGTTACACGGACACTTTTTATGAATAGAATCACTCGTACATGATCAGTGAGTTCATGAGCACTTTAAATTTCAATTAGATTTGAACTTTTTGTTTCACCGACATATTTCCTGTCTTTTTTTATTAACGTTGGCATCAAAAACTATATTTTTTCAAACAATTCCAGTATATTACTATTCATATCAGTACACTAAGGAATTCAAAAGGGGGGTTATGGTTTTTTCCTAAAAAAATATTCTGATCTCAAATTTTGTGAAAAAAAATATATTGTGGTCAAGCAGATGACAAAATAATGTTCTGATTCCTGATTTTCCGAATACCGTATATAATAGTGCTTATTTCGAAAAAAAATATTTGGGTGATAGCGTTGAAAAACTAAATAATGTTCTTACTCAGAAAAAAACATACCCCCCCCCCCCTTTTGAAGCTAAATGGTCGGTTCGTAAATGTTTTTTTCTTCTTCAATATATGGACATGAATAGTATTCTGGACAATGCTGAAAGTAAAGAAATGCAGGGACCGACGTTTATATTTCAATAAAAAAGACAGGAAATATATATAAAAAATCAAATCTAATCAAAAGATAAAATCCCTATCAACTCACCAGTGCACGATTGATCTTATAAATAAAAAGGGTCCGTGTAATACATGTTCAAATAGGCAGCCAATTTTGAAGAAAATCATTCAACTTATGACTCCAATTTTGGACGGTAAGTTGCGATTGGATCATATTGTGACACGTGTTCAATTCTGATCAACACTATTAGAGACATTTAAAAACCTATAAGCATGAAATTTAAAAAGAAAATCCAAAATATATGCCTATATATATCTAATAACAAGACAAATTTAAATCCATTTTTTCATAACATTTCATTCACTAATGAAATAGGAAATTCATTCTTTTTATACATTTATATTGTTATTGAATTAATATCTATTGAATTCATATATATTGAATTCATATATTTGGGAGCAAACGTTCGATTTTTATTATTTTTCAAGGGGGAATGGGGGAATGGAATGGCACATCCTGCATTTTTTCAACAAAGAAAGGATCAAGCCTGTTTATTTATTTATCCCTCCCCCCCTTTTCCGTTTTTCCCCCAAAAAAATCAAATTTTAGCTTGCTTAAATTTTCCTCTGAAATCTTTTTCATACATTACTTACTTGCGAAGTTGCATTTTAAAAAGTCTCAAATGTGTACGACATTCATCCTTTACTTTACATGGTTCTTTTTTTTTATTATTATTAGATTCTTGAATTTCTTAAGAAAAAACTCTCGGCTGCAGGGAAGTGAAAAAAGTTTGTTTAACCTGTAACTTACATTAACTGGTATACCGCCATTTAAGTTTCTAATCTGTTTAATTTTGCTAACTCGACTAAATGCAAAATGTACTACTTCTTTCTTGAAACGTCGTACAAGTCAGATACAAAACAAAGGTAACAAAAAAAACAGGCCGGAAACAAACTGTCGTATAGTTTGTCTGCACTTGTAGTCAGGTCAAGGTCCTCGGCTATCGCCTCAGACCTTCACCTGACTACTCGTGCAGAAAAACTATCCGACAATGGTTGTAACCGGCCTGTTTCTTTGTTACCTTTGTATTGTATCCAATACGTACAGTGTACGCGACGTTTGGTGTGAACACGGCCTTAGTCTGTCTAAAAGGGTGTCGTTCAATGCGAATCTGGCAAATATTATTTCATATATTTTATCCTCTGGAGAAGCTCGAATAATGGCTATTAAAATTATTTTAAAATAACTTATAGAAGAAGTACGTCTATAAATGTATGTTTCGTGTATAATATTAGATAATATATAAACCACGTGTTTTTAAATTTTATTAAATTTGAATCAACAAACAGTAATACTTTTACTGACATTTAAAACTTCTGAGTGCGTAAGAAAGTATTAACATTATATTTGATTCAAACATTATATACACCACGCATTTTCAAGAAATGTAATTAAATATATCGGTTTTCATTTGATTGACATTTGCTTTCATGGGTTAAATCTCAAAGGGGTCATTTGTTACAATATTGTAACATGTTTTTATTTGGAACTTTTGTTTTTATCAAACATCCTTACACATGCATACGTCAAGTAGAATTGTTTAATTTGTTGAGAATTAAAACTCCCGATTCCAATTCTGAATAAAAGGTTATGCTAGGCATTCAGCATGACACAACTACAAAATGTCGAATTCCAGTATTCACTTTTTTTAAACAGCACAGCAAAGTATTTGCTGTAGACAGTTTATAGATATTCAAATGCATTTGTGCCGTGTAAAAGTTTGTGCTGCGCAAAAGTGAGATTGCCCGATTATTAACTTAGTCGGTGTTATATTATGCCCAATGTGATGCATTTAAGGAATGACTGTGATATTTTTTCTGTCTATTAAGATATAACATCAAATTGTGGTGCACACCGAATAACCCGTGTGGCGGGTTATTTAAAAGTGTGCACCACATTTTTGAGGTTATTTCGAATAGACAGAAAAAAAATTACTGTCTTTTCTTATAATTTAATTCTAAATTCCATTTTTAAGGAGTAAATCATGAAAAAAACGTTGATAACGTCACGGTCACATGACTGAATTATGTCTATGAGCTGATAGACAAAAAAACTTTCAGCTAATCAGAAGACGTGTTACATCCAAAATTAAATCATAATGAAATGAACTTTACAAAAAAATATATCCCCAACATTGAATGAAATAAATAAATAAAAATATACTTTCTCGTAACGTAACGGTTCATGCTGTTGAAACCTTCAAGTTTAATAAATTGTTTTCCCTTTTTGAATATTGGTCAGATAAGCTAACATTGACATCTTAATTAAAAGGGCATTAGCTGTCAAATTCATGTTCACTGATTTGACTCAAATCTTCATATTTGATTTATAACATACAAAAAATTATATCCAAATTACAAAAAGTCTAGAATAAATAATTGAAAGTGCTTGGATTGTCAACGTATATTTGTTCCGCCTAACAGAAGTTCCATTGGGAACTTTGTTATAAACAATGTCATAATATCTGTTCCTGTTGGAACAAATATTCTATACCATTTATTCCGTTAGGAACATTTACTGTTATATTTATTCCAGTGGAAATAATATTCCAGAATATTGTTTCTATTTGGAACTTATATTATGAAGGAGCTTCTATTCCATGACAGGACTCGATAATATGTATCAGCATTTCGTTTGTATTTGAGTCTAGAAGCTATCTAATTAACCATCAAAATGACCTCCGAAGACTGCTGACCGTCATATAACCCGATATAAACATAGATATAAATATAAATAGATAGCGAGCACGTGCAATTGGATTTTTCTAGGTCTGTTTGATTTCATATTATAGGTTAAAACAAACTGTTAATCATCGTTTTTACCTGAATAAGAATGATTTTTTGTGGATTGAATCAGTCAACCATAAATAGTTCATCCTTGTTTCACTTTTAAAGTTGACATTCTTGTCGTTTTGATAGCTGAACTTGCCTAGTACATGCGTAACCCATCTCTAGCTAAGGAATTAAATTGAAGTACACATGAATACGGAATCAATGAGGGCAAGTCAATAATACATCAGCGATGTTTTTGTGCTTATTTTGACAAATTTGGGCCAAACTGACTGCTTATAACGAAATTTTATTTAAAAATTCCGCTTTTATTAATACTTGAAACAAAAAAGAATCGTATTTTAAATGTGTGTCTAAATCTAATGTGTCTAATGCCCTTTTAACAAAAAAAAAAACAAATATAAAAACAGAAAATCCTTTGATACAAAATTTACCACAAGAATTGGCAAAAATTGTATCAAATTGGCATCATCATGAATGCGTAGCGGTGGAAAACTTTTTAATTTTATGGCTGTTGTAAAATTATCGTAGAAAATTATTAAGACTCTTGAATATTTAAAGGAGAAGGTATGATGAGATCGGTACATGTGACACTCGATTTCTGTCTTTCAGTGAAACAAAAGAAGAAGAATCAACTCAGATGACTTGTATTTTGTCACTGCTCTACCATATAGGTTAATGTGCCTCTGTTTAACCATATAGGTTAATGTGCCTCTGTTTGACCATATAGGTTAATGTGCCTCTGTTTGACCATATAGGTTAATGTGCCTCTGTTTGACCATATAGGTTAATGTGCCTCTGTTTGACCATATAGGTTAATGTGCCTCTGTTTGACCATATAGGTTAATGTGCCTCTGTTTGACCATATAGGTTAATGTGCCTCTGTTTGACCATATAGCTTAATGTGCCTCTGTTTGACCATATAGGTTAATGGTCCTCTGTTTGACCATATAGCTTAATGTGCCTCTGTTTGACCATATAGGTTAATGTGCCTCTGTTTGACCATATAGCTTAATGTGCCTCTGTTTGACCATATAGGTCAATGTGCCTCTGTTTGACCATATAGGTTAATATGCCGCTACATGACAATATAAGAATGGTCCTCTGTTTGACCATATAGGTTAATGTGCCTCTGTTTGACCATATAGGTTAATGTGCCTCTGTTTGACCATATAGGTTAATGTGCCTCTGTTTGACCATATAGGTTAATGTGCCTCTGTTTGACCATATAGGTTAATGTGCCTCTGTTTGACCATATAGGTTAATGGTCCTCTGTTTGACCATATAGGTTAATGTGCCTCTGTTTGACCATATAGGTTAATGTGCCTCTGTTTGACTATATAGGTTAATGGTCCTCTGTTTGACCATATAGGTTAATGTGCCTCTGTTTAACCATATAGGTTAATATGCCTCTGTTTGACCATATAGGTTAATGTGCCTCTGTTTGACCCTATAGGTTAATGGTCCTCTGTTTGACCATATAGGTTAATGTGCCTCTGTTTGACCATATAGGTCAATGTGCCTCTGTTCGACCCTATAGGTTAATGTGCCTCTGTTTGACCATATAGGTTAATGTGCCTCTGTTTGACCCGATAGGTTAATGTGCTTCTGTTTGACCATATAGGTTAATGGTCCTCTGTTTGACCATAAAGGTTAATGTGCCTCTGTTTTACCCTATAGATTAATGTGCCTCTGTTTGACCATATAGGTTAATGTGCCTCTGTTTGACCATATAGGTTAATATGCCTCTGTTTGACCATATAGATTAATGTGCCTCTGTTTGACCATATAGGTTAATGTGCCTCTGTTTGACCATATAGGTTAATGTGCCTCTGTTTGACCATAAAGGTTAATATGCCGCTACACGACCATATAGGTTAATGGTCCTCTGTTTGACCATATAGGTTAATGTGCCTCTGTTTGACCATGTAGGTTAATATGTATCTGTTTGACCATATAGATTAATGTGCCTCTGTTTGACCATATAGGTTAATGTGCCTCTGTTTGACCATATAGGTTAATATGCCTCTGTTTGATCATATATATTAATGTGCCTCTGTTTGACCATATAGGTTAATGTGCCTCTGTTTGACCATATAGGTTAATATGCCGCTACACGACCATATAGGTAAATGTTCCTCTGTTTGACCATATAGGTTAATGTGCCTCTGTTTGACCATATAGGTTAATGTGCCTCTGTTTAACCATATAGGTTAATATGCCTCTGTTTGACCATATAGGTTAATGTGCCTCTGTTTGACCCTATAGGTTAATGGTCCTCTGTTTGACCATATAGGTTAATGTGCCTCTGTTTGACCATATAGGTCAATGTGCCTCTGTTCGACCCTATAGGTTAATGTGCCTCTGTTTGACCATATAGGTTAATGTGCCTCTGTTTGACCCGATAGGTTAATGTGCTTCTGTTTGACCATATAGGTTAATGGTCCTCTGTTTGACCATAAAGGTTAATGTGCCTCTGTTTTACCCTATAGATTAATGTGCCTCTGTTTGACCATATAGGTTAATGTGCCTCTGTTTGACCATATAGGTTAATATGCCTCTGTTTGACCATATAGATTAATGTGCCTCTGTTTGACCATATAGGTTAATGTGCCTCTGTTTGACCATATAGGTTAATGTGCCTCTGTTTGACCATAAAGGTTAATATGCCGCTACACGACCATATAGGTTAATGGTCCTCTGTTTGACCATATAGGTTAATGTGCCTCTGTTTGACCATGTAGGTTAATATGTATCTGTTTGACCATATAGATTAATGTGCCTCTGTTTGACCATATAGGTTAATGTGCCTCTGTTTGACCATATAGGTTAATATGCCTCTGTTTGATCATATATATTAATGTGCCTCTGTTTGACCATATAGGTTAATGTGCCTCTGTTTGACCATATAGGTTAATATGCCGCTACACGACCATATAGGTAAATGTTCCTCTGTTTGACCATATAGGTTAATGTGCCTCTGTTTGACCATATAGGTTTATATGCCTCTGTTTGACCATATAGATTAATGTGCCTCTGTTTGACCATATAGGTTAATATGCCTCTGTTTGACCATATAGATTAATGTGCCTCTGTTTGACCATATAGGTTAATGTGCCTCTGTTTGACCATATAGGTTAATGTGCCTCTGTTTGACCATATAGATTAATATGCCGCTACACGACCATATAGGTTAATGGTCCTCTGTTTGACCATATAGGTTAATGTGCCTCTGTTTCACCATATAGGTTAATATGCCTCTGTTTGACCATATAGATTAATGTGCCTCTGTTTGACCATATAGGTTAATGTGCCTCTGTTTGACCATATAGGTTAATATGCCTCTGTTTGACCATATAGATTAATGTGCCTCTGTTTGACCCTATAGCTTAATGTGCCTCTGTTTGACCATATAGGTTAATGTGCCTCTGTTTGACCATATAGGTTAATATGCCGCTACACGACCATATAGGTTAATGGTCCTCTGTTTGACCATATAGGTTAATGTGCCTCTGTTTGACCATATAGGTTAATATGCCTCTGTTTGACCATATAGATTAATGTGCCTCTGTTTGACCATATAGGTTAATGTGCCTCTGTTTGACCATATAGGTTAATATGCCTTTGTTTGACCATATAGATTAATGTGCCTCTGTTTGACCATATAGGTTAATGTGCCTCTGTTTGACCATATAGGTTAATGTGCCTCTGTTTGACCATAAAGGTTAATATGCCGCTACACGACCATATAGGTTAATGGTCCTCTGTTTGACCATATAGGTTAATGTGCCTCTGTTTGACCATATAGGTTAATATGCCTCTGTTTGACCATATAGATTAATGTGCCTCTGTTTGACCATATAGGTTAATATGCCTCTGTTTGACCATATAGATTAATGTGCCTCTGTTTGACCATATAGGTTAATGTGCCTTTGTTTGACCATATAGGTTAATGTGCCTCTGTTTGACCATATAGGTATATATGCCGCTACACGACCATATAGGTTAATGGTCCTCTGTTTGACCATATAGGTTAATGTGCCTCTATTTGACCATATAGGTTTATATGCCTCTGTTTGACCATATGGATTAATGTGCCTCTGTTTGACCATATAGGTTAATGTGCCTCTGTTTGACCATATAGGTTAATGTGCATCTATTTGACCATATAGGTTTATATGCCTCTGTTTGACCATATAGATTAATGTGCCTCTGTTTGACCATATAGGTTAATGTGCCTCTGTTTGACCATATAGGTTAATGTGCCTCTGTTTGACCATAAAGGTTAATATGCCGCTACACGACCATATAGGTTAATGGTCCTCTGTTTGACCATATAGGTTAATGTGCCTCTGTTTGACCATATAGGTTAATATGCCTCTGTTTGACCATATAGATTAATGTGTCTCTGTTTGACCATATAGGTTAATATGCCTCTGTTTGACCATATAGATTAATGTGCCTCTGTTTGACCATATAGGTTAATGTGCCTTTGTTTGACCATATAGGTTAATGTGCCTCTGTTTGACCATATAGGTATATATGCCGCTACACGACCATATAGGTTAATGGTCCTCTGTTTGACCACATAGGTTAATGTGCCTCTGTTTGACCATATAGGTTTATATGCCTCTGTTTGACCATATAGATTAATGTGCCTCTGTTTGACCATATAGATTAATGTGCCTCTGTTCGACCCTATAGAGTAATGTGCCTCTGTTTGACCATAAAGGTTAATGTGCCTTTGTTTGACCATATAGGTTAATATGCCTCTGTTCGACCATATAGATTAATGTGCCTCTGTTTGACCATATAGGTTAATATGCCTCTGTTTGACCCTATAGGTTAATGTGCCTTTGTTTGACCATATAGGTCAATGTGCCTCTGTTCGACCCTATAGAGTAATGTGCCTCTGTTCGACCATATAGGTCAATGTGCCTCTGTTTGACCATACAGGTTAATATGCTTTGCTCGACCATATAGGTTAATGTGCATCTGCTCTATGATATAGGTTAATATGCCTCTGCTCGGCTTAATAGGTTAATGAGACTCTGCTTGGCTATATAAATTAATATGCCTCTGCTCGGCCATATAGGTTAATGTGCCTCTGCTCGATCATATAGATTAATATGCCTCTGCTCGGCTAAATAGATTATTTTGGGGCCCTTTATAGCTTGCTGTTCGGTGTGAGCCAAGCGTGTTGAAGGCCGTACTTTGAACTATATTTGTTAACTTTTTAAACATTGTGACTTGGATGGAGAATTGTCTCATTGGCACTCATACCACATCTTCTTATTTATATAATGTGCCTCTGCTTGGTCATATAGGTTAATGTGCCTCTGCGCTACCATATAGCTTAATGTGCCTCTGCTCTACCATATAAGTTAATATGCCTCTGCTTGGCTATAAATAGGTCCGTGTGCTTCTGCTTGGCTATATGGGATAATGTGCCTCTGCTTGGTCTTTTAGGTTAATGTGCCTCTGCTCGACCATATAGGTTAATATGCCAGTGATTGGCTATATATACAGGTTAATGTGTCTCTGCTTGACTATATAGGTTAATATGCCTCTGCTCTACCATATAGGTAAATATGCCTCTGCTTGGCTATATAGATAAATGTGCCTCTGCTCGACCATATACGTTAATGTGCCTCTGCTTGGCTATATAGATTAACATGCCTCTGCTCTACCATATAGGTTAATATGCCTCTGCTTGGCTATATAGGCAAATGTGCCTCTGTTTGTCTATATAGATTAATATGCCTCTGCTCTTCCATATAGGTTAATGTGCATTTGCTCTACCATATAGGTTAATATGCCTCTGCTCGGCTTAATAGGTTTATGAGACTCTGCTTGGCTATATAAATTAATATGCCTCTGCTCGGCCATATAGGTTAATGTGCCTCTGCTCGATCATATAGATTAATATGCCTCTGCTCGGCTAAATAGATTATTTTGGGGCCCTTTATAGCTTGCTGTTCGGTGTGAGCCAAGCGTGTTGAAGGCCGTACTTTGAATTATATTTGTTAACTTTTTAAACATTGTGACTTGGATGGAGAATTGTCTCATTGGCACTCATACCACATCTTCTTATTTATATAATGTGCCTCTGTTCGACCCTATAGAGTAATGTGCCTCTGTTTGACCATATAGGTTAATGTGCCTTTGTTTGACCATATAGGTTAATGTGCCTCTGCTCTACCATATAGCTTAATGTGCCTCTGCTCTACCATATAAGTTAATATGCCTCTGCTTGGCTATAAATAGGTCCGTGTGCTTCTGCTTGGCTATATAGGATAATGTGCCTCTGCTTGGTCTTTTAGGTTAATGTGCCTCTGCTCGACCATATAGGTTAATATGCCAGTGAATGGCTATATATACAGGTTAATGTGTCTCTGCTTGACTATATAGGTTAATATGCCTCTGCTCTACCATATAGGTAAATATGCCTCTGCTTGGCTATATAGATAAATGTGCCTCTGCTCGACCATATACGTTAATGTGCCTCTGCTTGGCTATATAGATTAACATGCCTCTGCTCTACCATATAGGTTAATATGCCTCTGCTTGGCTATATAGGCAAATGTGCCTCTGTTTGTCTATATAGATTAATATGCCTCTGCTCTTCCATATAGGTTAATGTGCATTTGCTCTACCATATAGGTTAATATGCCTCTGCTCGGCTTAATAGGTTTATGAGACTCTGCTTGGCTATATAAATTAATATGCCTCTGCTCGGCCATATAGGTTAATGTGCCTCTGCTCGATCATATAGATTAATATGCCTCTGCTCGGCTAAATAGATTATTTTGGGGCCCTTTATAGCTTGCTGTTCGGTGTGAGCCAAGCGTGTTGAAGGCCGTACTTTGAACTATATTTGTTAACTTTTTAAACATTGTGACTTGGATGGAGAATTGTCTCATTGGCACTCATACCACATCTTCTTATTTATATAATGTGCCTCTGCTTGGTCATATAGGTTAATGTGCCTCTGCGCTACCATATAGCTTAATGTGCCTCTGCTCTACCATATAAGTTAATATGCCTCTGCTTGGCTATAAATAGGTCCGTGTGCTTCTGCTTGGCTATATGGGATAATGTGCCTCTGCTTGGTCTTTTAGGTTGATGTGCCTCTGCTCGACCATATAGGTTAATATGCCAGTGAATGGCTATATATACAGGTTAATGTGTCTCTGCTTGACTATATAGGTTAATATGCCTCTGCTCTACCATATAGGTTAATATGCCTCTGCTTGGCTATATAGATTAATGTGCCTCTGCTCGACCATATACGTTAATGTGCCTCTGCTTGGCTATATAGATTAACATGCCTCTGCTCTACCATATAGGTTAATATGCCTCTGCTGGGCTATATAGGCAAATGTGCCTCTGTTTGTCTATATAGATTAATATGCCTCTGCTCTTCCATATAGGTTAATGTGTCACTGCTCTATCATATAGGTCAATATGCCTCTGCTCGGCCATAAGGTTAATATGCCTCTGCTCGGCCATATAGGTTAATATGCCTCTGCTAGGCAATAAGGTTAATATGCCTCTGCTCGGCCATATATGTTAATATGCCTCTGCTTGGCCATATAAGTTAATATGCCTCTTCTCAGCCATATAGGTTAATGTGTCTCTGCTCAATTATATAGATAAATGTGTATCTGCTCGACCGTAAAGGTTAATGTGTATCTGCTCGACTATATAGATTAATGTACCGCTGCACGACCATATAGATTAATATGCCTCTGCATGGCCATATAGGTTAATATGCCTATGTTTGGCTATATAGATTAATGTGCCTCTGCTTGGCTATATAGATTAATATGCCTCTGCTCGGCCATATAGGTTAATATGCCTCTGCTCGGCTATATAGGTTAATATGCCTCTGCTCGACCATATAGGGTAATATGCTTCTGCTCGACCATATAGGTTAGTGTGTCTCTTTCTTAATATTACGATTTTGTATCTGCAACGGCAGCGTAATCCGTGAAAATGAAATAAGGTCATCTGTATGGTTTCCGTGAGACAAACTTCACCAGTCGCACTTCAATTGTCTCCTTGTCATCTTCTGAGGAAATTGATTGTGTCGGGAATGACAGATATCTTCTTGTAATCGGAATTTCGATTTTAAATACTTTTTTTATTAAGAATTATGAAAGAAAGACATGTTTAAACTTGTATTAATTATATCTAATTAAAACTTTCCTTACGTCAAGTGTATTGTCTCATTGTTTCTGAAGGTGTTCCCGTTATGTGTGTTGGTCAATTGTTGATGTCTCATTGTTTCTGAAGGTGTTCCCGTTATGTGTGTTGGTCAATTGTTGATGTCTCATTGTTTCTGGAGGTATTCCCGTTATGTGTGTTTGTCAATTGTTGATGTCTCATTGTTTCTGAAGGTATTCCCGATATGTGTGTCGGTCAATTGTTGATGTCTCATTGTTTCTGAAGGTGTTCCCGTTATGTGTGTCGGTCAATTGTTGATGTCTCATTGTTTCTGAAGGTATTCCAGTTATGTGTGTTGGTCAATTGTTGATGTCTCATTGTTTCTGAAGGTGTTCCCGTTATGTGAGTTGGTCAATTGTTGATGTCTCATTGTTTCAGAAGGTGTTCCCGTTATGTGTATCGATCAATTGTTGATGTCTCATTGTTTCTGAAGGTGTTTCCGTTATGTGTGTTGGTCAATTGTTGATGTCTCATTGTTTCTGAAGGTATTCCCTTTATGTGTGTCGGTCAATTGTTGATGTCTCATTGTTTCTGAAGGTGTTCCCGTTATGTGTGTTGGTCAATTGTTGATGTCTCATTGTTTCTGAAGGTATTCCCTTTATGTGTGTCGGTCAATTGTTGATGTCTCATTGTTTCTGAAGGTGTTCCCGTTATGTGTGTTGGTCAATTGTTGATGTCTCATTGTTTCTGAAGGTGTTCCCGTTATGTGTGTTGGTCAATTGTTGATGTCTCATTGTTTCTGAAGATATTCCCGTTATGTGTGTTGGTCAATTGTTGATGTCTCATTGTTTTTGAAGGTGTTCCCGTTATGTGTGTTGGTCAATGGTTGATGTCTCATTGTTGCTGAAGGTGTTCCCGTTATGTTTGTTGGTCAATTGTTGATGTCTCATTGTTTCTGAAGGTATTCCCGTTATGTGTGTTGGTCAATTGTTGATGTCTCATTGTTTCAGAAGGTGTTCCCGTTATGTGTATCGATCAATTGTTGATGTCTCATTGTTTCTGAAGGTGTTTCCGTTATGTGTGTTGGTCAATTGTTGATGTCTCATTGTTTCTGAAGGTATTCCCTTTTTTGTGTGTCGGTCAATTGTTGATGTCTCATTGTTTCTGAAGGTGTTCCCGTTATGTGTGTTGGTCAATTGTTGATGTCTCATTGTTTCTGAAGGTATTCCCTTTATGTGTGTCGGTCAATTGTTGATGTCTCATTGTTTCTGAAGGTGTTCCCGTTATGTGTGTTGGTCAATTGTTGATGTCTCATTGTTTCTGAAGGTGTTCCCGTTATGTGTGTTGGTCAATTGTTGATGTCTCATTGTTTCTGAAGATATTCCCGTTATGTGTGTTGGTCAATTGTTGATGTCTCATTGTTTTTGAAGGTGTTCCCGTTATGTGTGTTGGTCAATTGTTGATGTCTCATTGTTTCTGAAGGTGTTCCCGTTATGTGTGTTGGTCAATTGTTGATGTCTCATTGTTTCTGAAGGTATTCCCGTTATGTGTGTTGGTCAATTGTTGATGTCTCATTGTTTCTGAAGGTGTTCCCGTTATGTGTGTCGGTCAATTGTTGATGTCTCATTGTTTTTTTAAGGTGTTCCCGTTATGTGTGTTGGTCAATTGTTGATGTCTCATTGTTTCTGAAGGTGTTCCCGTTATGTGTGTTGGTTAATTGTTGACGTCTCATTGTTTCTGAAGGTGTTCCCGTTATGTGTGTTGGTCAATTTTTGATGTCTTATTGGTTTGCATACCAAATCTTTCTTCGTAGACGGTATATAAATAAAGTCAAGACTATGGCTAAAAAAGGATCAGCATTAACACCACAATTTGTAATGAAAAAAAAAATCAATTGTTAGAATAGTGATCAAATTAATTGCCCCTGGTGTTTCTCTTAGCTATTGTTTTACTAATTTAATATCCAATGTAAATTTCAAATTATTATTCAAAACAAACAAATACACTTCTTTTTATCTTGGGATATATGTGTTTAGACGAGAGAATATAACCGTGTTCATATATCCAACCTACTCTAAGATATAAAAAAGTTAACAAACATATGGTACCAGCTGTTCAACTTTTATCAATGGAACTTAAAGTTGCATTTTTATTGAAGTAATTGATCTCTAATATACTCATTCTCATTATAGAATATTGTTTTATGGCCATGTTCTGCTTCAATCTGTTTCTAATAATGAAACACGAACATCTTTTCATTAATTTCTGCACTTTGTTTATTAAGATCACTGTTTAAAATGAAGTTCTTTACAATTGACTGGTTTTTGTCGTATAGAATGATAAATGATCATAGCGTCTCAAAAGATTCTATTTCGATGAGTTTTTTCAAACAAAGGGAAAACTCTTTGATGCCTATTTCTTTATTGTCATGGAAAGATAGTATGTTAATACTGTTATCATTAAACGTGAAAGGGCGTATAAACGAATTAGTTTCAATAGGATTACGAACGCTTTGAATTTGTTATGATATAAATAAACAATATCCGTACATTGTAAAAAAATATAAAATTTATTTGTACGAGCTTTAGAAACAGTGAGAAAACGTAGCAAATAAAAACATCAAAAAAAGCTATTTGACATAAGGACTGGGAGACGACTGGTGATACCTTAAAAATGTGAAACAAATTCCAACTGGTTATATATAATCAATTACCTTGAAGATATGGAACTAATTTACATAACGCATCTCCATATATCCATAGTTTATAGATCTTCTCTGCAACGGTCATTGGCACACATATGAAGGCAACTGGAAAAAAAAAAGAAAGACGATTAATTGCATTTATTAAAACGCGCAATAATATAACATATGGTGACTTTTCCTGTAAATTTTAAGACATGTCCAATGCAAAGAGTTCAGTGATATTACAGCTGTTGAATGGTGTAAAAAACGCGTATGTCGTAATGGGAAATGTTGTAAGATGTCGAAGATGTTGAAGTAGGGTAAATTTTCATAAGAGAGGCGGAAGACACCAAAGGTGTAATCAGACTAGAAAACGAAATGACAATGCCATGCCAAAAAAAACAAAAAAACGACCAAAATACAAACAACAGTATACACTACATATTACGAATGTAAACCGTTAAATCGATATTGTATTTATTTAGCATATTAAACCAGCTTATCTCCAACCGCTCGAACACCAGCCAGTGTAGGTCATTAAACCGATATTGTTTTCTCTACCGCATAATTTTGTTTCCATAACAATGATTTATATCATAATATTTTGATTTATATCATAATACTGTGTTATCAGTAAGGTTCATTACACGACTGGTATTTATTGTAAAGCTTCTTAACGTTTTCCCCTTCCAACTGATTTTCTGATTACGAACCAAAGATTTCACAATTTCCAGCCGTGTATTTTTTTTTAATTCTTGCAAAAATGAGAAAAATGCATAATGAAATTGTTGTCTCGCATGCTGTTAAAACACTGGTCTTTTTCGATATTGGAATAAGAGCTATACGAACCCTATTGTTTATTGAAATTGGAAACAGAATCATTTTGACCTTACTGTTTCTTTATTAGACTTATTCTGACCCTACTATTCCTGTTATCGGAAACAGAGTCATACTGACCATACTGTTTACTGATATTGAAAACAGAGTTATACATACCATATTGGTTCATTGGTGTATTTTATTTTGTATCAGATTGAAAGAAATGGTTTGTCTTTAAATAATATCAGGGAAAAGAAATTCTAATGAATAGTTCATCACCAACTTCACTTAAGGGAGCTACCATTTGATTTTTATGAGGGGGGGGGGGGGGGGGGGAGCTAGGATGAAAAATTTTGTCCTGCATTTTTTTTTTAATTGTAATCTCTGTCCTGCCTTTTTATTTTTCACTCTATTCGGTCCTGCCATTTTTTTATTAGTTTATCCTGACTTCTTTTACATAAATTGTCATCCTGCCTTTTTTTTTACAAAGTTGCTCATCATGCCTTTTTTTTTTTAACTCAAATCTCCTGTCCTGCCTTTTTTTCAAATTTCATCCTAGCCCCCATAAAAATCAAAAAGAGTATAGTAACATGTACATCAACATGACTAATGTAATTTTACTATAAACGGTACATATGATTTCAGAGGTGACCATTGAAATTTTTTGGACAAAAAAGCACAAAACAAAACACATATCGACACATTAAAAAAACAAAAGCGGAACCAATTCAAATGTTCAAATAGTCTTAGGTGACAAAGATTTAGATTATTCGGGTATTGGTGATCTAAGACTATTTCAACTGTTATGTTTGGGTCATTATTTATGATTTTTAATCTCTCATGTTGTTTCCAAGCTATCAACACATACACTTATTATCCAATGCAACACGTTTGACTTTTTGTTAGTAAATTATTCACCCTCGATCTCTTACAAGATGCTCCAGAAATATCAATCGTTCACAAGACATCAACAATGTTAACATAAATAAGTAGATGTGGTATGAGTGCCAATGAGACAACTCTTGATCATAGTCACAATGTATAAAAAGTTATAAGTCTAAGTACGGCCTAACAGTATGTTTTCACCAGACTTCTACAATGTCAACATCATGTTTTCACAAGACATTGGCAATGTTACATTATGATTTTTTTTGTAATATCTGTTATTGTTTTATGTTGTATGACGAAAGAAACAGTTCGAGGATTGCATTGCGAAGTAATTCTTCTCGTTAAACGTTTTTGCAATATGAAGAGGTTATGTTATACAACTTCATGTCTAAGACATGTTTATTCGATTGTATACGAATCAATAAGTAATATTATTCACACAATCAATATTTTTTTTTACGATCAATGCTTTTGAATGGCGACATATGGTTGGATCCTCCCCTTTATCCTGGGTTGGGACCCCTTAAAAAATGGCTGGATCCTCCCCTGTTATTCTCTGATGGTGTTCCTGTTTTCGGGTTACCTGCTGACTGGTGTAAGGCATCTCAACAAAATAACGGTCTTGATATATTTTATCCCACTCCCAGAGAAAATTCATATTGAACGAGAAAAGAAGCGATTGGTCTATTCCGATTTGATGCATGACCCTGTACTGCTGGGCACCTGACGTCCCAGAAAACGATGTAATCATGATTGTCGATTACAACCTGGGTGTGTATGCAATTAAAGTGTTTGTGTCCTCCTCAAGATGTTCTTAAATACATATCTCTGTTGAGGTTCCCCGGGCGTCGATTGCACCTACAGGAGAGAGTAAATTATGACGAGTGACATCCATTCTCCTAATATTGGCAAGCACATTTAGGGTGTGGTCATTTCGATAATGTATTATTAGTTACTGTAATTTTCTTCTTCACAGAAAGTAGCATGATTGATAAGATCGAGTCGAGCCACAGAACGAGAAGACCACATTCTTATCGGTTAAGTTTCTTGAGGTCGACCCAACCTTTGATGGAATAAATATTATTAATTGTTCAATTTATACCTTTTCTTCGGAAATTGTTTGACATTCAAAACTTGACATAAATGCAACTAACTACCTTTCGCTTAAAAAATTAATCGAAATTTCAAAAAAAGATGATGCGTAAAGTTTTATGGATCTTATTTAATAATCTAAAATGTCTTCTCCGAAGCAATACGACAGTCATTATCCAAGCGTTCCCACGAGAATTGACACGATATAAAGCAACTACTAAGCACTATTATAGTCAAACTCTAAATGTTAAGATATGTAGCCAGCTAGTCATTACTATGACAGTCAATATCCAAGTATTCCAACGAAGATCGTTCAGATATGTAGCCAGCTAGTCAGCATTATGACACTCAAACTCCAAGTGTTCCACGAGGATCGTTTAGGTATGTATCCAACTACTATGACAGTCAATCTCCAAGCGCTCTCTCCAGGATCATTTAGAAGCTAGTCAGCACAAAAGCAGTCAATCTCAAAGTGTTCCACGAGGATCGTTTAGGTATGTAGCCAGCTAGTCAGCACTATGACAGTCAATCTCCAAGCGCTCTCTCCAGGATCATTTAGAAGCTAGTCAGCACAAAAGCAGTCAATCTTTAAGTGTTCCACGAGAATCGTTTAGGTATGTAACCAGCTAGTCAGCATTATGACAGTCAATCTCCAAATGTTCCCACGAGGATCGTTTAGGTATGTAGCCAGCTAATCAGCACTATGACAGTCGATCTCCAAGTGTTCCACGAGTATCCTTTAGGTATGTAGCCAGCTAGTCAGCACTATGACAGTCAATCTCCAAGTGTTCCACGAGGATCCTTTAGGTATGTAGCCAGCTATTCAGCACTATGACAGTCAAACTCCAAGTGTTCCCACGAGGATCGTTTAAGAATGTAGCCACCTAGTCAGCACTATGACAGTCAATCTCCAAGCGCTCTCTCCAGGATCGTTTAGAAGCTAGTCGGTACAATAGCAGTAAATGTCCAAGTATTCCACGAGGATCCTTTTGGTATGTAGCCAGCTAGTCAGCACTATGACAGTCAAACTCCAAGTGTTCCCAAAGTGTTCCTCGAAGATTGTGTAGGTATGTAGCCAGCTAGTCAGCACTATGACAGTTAATCTCCAAGTGTCCTTCGTGAATCCTTTAGGTATGAAGCCAGCTAGTCAGCACTATGACACTCAAACTCCAAGTGTTCCCAAAGTGTTCCTCGAAGATTGTGTAGGTAAGTAATCAGCTAGTCTGCACTATGACAGTCAATCTCCAAGTGATCTCTTCAGGATCGTTTAGAAGCTAGTCAGCACAATAGCAGTAAATCTCCAAGTATTCCACGAGGATCCTTTTGGTATGTAGCCAGCTATTCAGCACTATGACAGTCAATCTCCAAGTGATCTCTCCAGGATCGTTTAGAAGCTAGTCAGCACAATAGCAGTCAATCCCCAAGTGTTCCACGAGGATCCTTTAGGTATGTAGCCAGCTAATCAGCACCATGACAGTCAATCTCCAAGTGTTCCACGAGGATCCTTTAGGTATGTAGCCACCTAGTCGGCACTATGACAGTCAATCTCCAAGTGCTCTCTCGAAGATCGTTTAAAAGCTAGTCAGCACAATAACACTCAATCTCCAAGTGTTCCTTCGAAGATTGTATAGGCATGTAGCCAGCTATTCAGCACTATGCCAGTCAATCTCCATATGTTCCACGAGGATCCTTTAGGTATGTAGCAAGCTAGTCAGCACTATGATAGTCAATCTCCAAGTGTTCCCACGAGGATCGTTTAGGTATGTAGCAAGCTAGTCAGCACTATGATAGTCAATCTCCAAGTGATTTCTCCAGGATCGTTTAGAAGCTAGTCAGCACAAAAGCAGTCAATCTCCAAGTGTTCCCACGAGAATCGTTAAGGTATGTAGCAAGCTAGTTTCCACTACGACAGTCAATCTCCAAGCGCTCTCTCCAGGATCGTTTAGAAGCTAGTCAGCACAACAGCAGTCAATCTCCAAGTGTTCCTTGAAGATTGTGTAGGTAAGTTGTCAGCTAGTCAGCACTATCACAGGCAATCTCCAAAGTCAGCACTTTGACAGTCAATCTCCAAGTATCCCAATGAGGATCGTTTAGATCTATAGCCAGTATAGATATTGATGTTTAGAATTTCCCCAACTGAAATATGTTTGTAATTTCCAATTTTTTTGTAAAACAATTTAGATATTTAAAACTGCTGATGATTTTTGGCAGATTTTTAAAGCAGTTCATTTCCATGTAATGATTCACTTAGGCTGATTTAAACAATCGAAACCACCGCCATGCCATGTTGTAGAATTTCAGATAAATCTGTGTTAGTCAAGTACGTCGTTTATCATTATTTGAACAACAGCAATTTAAACTATTAGTATAAATGAGGATGTATTGACGTTTAACAAAATAAACCTGGCTAAACAAATCATCTTGAAACAAAGATAAATGAATGTGCTTCTCAGAGATAATTGTTTCTTCTACATCGAATAACGTTTTATCTTTTTCGCCTTCTAGGTTCTTAATGTAGACCTAGATTATACGTTTGGCCTTGAGTGAATGGGTCGTTGTCCTGTAACTGTTTCTGTTAATTCCTTCTGTCTGTCGAATGTGTCAGACAAGTGACATTTTTCTTTAGATGATTAGTACACAAAGGTCATAAATAATGTCAATTAATAATCTGGTTTGTCTGGACATGGAATGCCTTTGTCATGCAGAAGCAATATTTTATATTTCTGATAAAAAAAAATTGGTTGTTTTATCTGTCGCTTTATTGGTAAGCTAGACGTATAACTAATTAGCTTGTACTATTTCTTGCGATCTGTTTATTAATCCCTGAGAGCTCCACACAACTTGAAGACAGTGATTTAATACTAAAACGACTAGGCATGTACTGTTTGTAGCGGACTGTTCATTAATCCCTGAGAGCTCCACACACCTTGTAGACAGTGATTTAATACTAAAATGACTATGCCTGTACTGTTTCTAGCGGACTGTTCATTAATCCCTGAGAGCTCAACACACCTTGTAGACAGTGATTTAATACTAAAACGACTATGCCTGTACTGTTTGTAGCGGACTGTTCATTAATCCCTGAGAACTCCACACACCTTATAGACAGTGGTTTAGTAGTAAAACGACTAGGCATGTACTGTTTGTAGCGAACTGTGCATTAATCCCTGAGAGCTCTACACACCATGTAGACAGTAATTTAGTACTAAAACGACTAGGCAAGTACTGTTTGTAGCGGACTGTTCATTAATCCCTGAGAGCTCTACACACCATGTAGACAGTGATTAAGTACTAAAACGACTAGGCATGTACTGTTTGTAGCGGACTGTTCATTAATCCCTGAGAGCTCCACACACCTTGTAGACAGTGATTTAATACTAAAATGACTATGCCTGTACTGTTTCTAGCGGACTGTTCATTAATCCCTGAGAGCTCAACACACCTTGTAGACAGTGATTTAATACTAAAACGACTATGCCTGTACTGTTTGTAGCGGACTGTTCATTAATCCCTGAGAACTCCACATACCTTATAAACAGTGGTTTAGTACTAAAACGACTAGGCATGTACTGTTTGTAGCGAACTGTGCATTAATCCCTGAGAGCTCTACACACCATGTAGACAGTGATTTAGTACTTAAACGACTAGGCAAGTACTGTTTGTAGCGGACTGTTCATTAATCCCTGAGAGCTCTACACACCATGTAGACAGTGATTTAGTACTAAAACGACTAGGCAAGTACTGTTTGTAGCGGACTGTTCATTAATCCCTGAGAGCTCCACACACATTGTAGACAGTGATTTAATACTAAAACGACTAGGCATGTACTGTTTGTAGCGGACTGTTCATTAATCCCTGAGAGCTCTACACATCATGTAGACAGTGATTTAATACTAAAATGACTAGGCATGTACTGTTTGTAGCGGACTGTTCATTAATCCATGAGAGCTCTACACAACTTGTAGACAGTGATTTAATACTAAAACGACTAGGCATGTACTGTTTGTAGCGGACTAATCATTAATCCCTGAGAGCTCCACACACCTTGTAGACAGTGATCTAATACTAAAACGACTAGGCATGTACTGTTTGTAGCGGACTGTTCATTAATCCCTGAGAGCTCTACACACCATGTAGACAGTGATTTAATACTAAAACGACTAGGCAAGTACTGTTTGTAGCGGACTGTTCATTAATCCCTGAGAGCTCCACACACCTTGTAGACAGTGATTTAATACTAAAACGACTAGGCAAGTACTGTTTGTAGCGGACTGTTCATTAATCCCTGAGAGCTCCACACACCTTGTAGACAGTGATTTAATACTAAAACGACTAGGCAAGTACTGTTTCTAGCGGACTGTTCATTAATCCCTGAGAGCTCCACACACCTTGTAGACAGTGATTTAGTACTAAAACGACTAGGCAAGTACTGTTTCTAGCGGACTGTTCATTAATCCCTGAGAGCTCTACACACCATGTAGACATTGATTTAGTATTAAAACGAGTTGACCTGTACTTCTGTTTATTATTCATCGAGGGTGTGGTCATAGTGGACGATGATTCGGTATTTATGACGTCTGTTCCTGTACCGTGTAACGGACTATTTTATTATTCACTGAAGGTACTATCAACCAGTAGACAGTGAATCGGAATTATAACGACTGGGCCAGTGCAGGTATTTGACATATGAACAATTTTATTTACGGTTAATCAACTTGTCAGCTACGTGAAGGTTTTCGACAAAGACATAGTTTAGCCATATTCAGACAGTCCCTAGCGTTGACGTAAGCGGCACTCATTGACATTCATCAATACTTGTCCTATAAATGGTCTAATCACTGAGTGGTAGTTTCGCAATTAAAGGTAACATTTTAATTTCTTCTGTTGGATAAATAATTAACGCCGTTTAATTAAAAATGGAGATCTATTATAAATAGATTCTTTGAAGTAAAAACAATCGTTAATGAAACATGCAACACAACAACAAATCGATCTTCTTATTTTTATGAACTTTTAAGTATATTGTTATTAGAAATTCTTCCTGGTATTCCCTATTCACCCTGTCCTATTGTAGCTTCAATAAACCATCATACTACTTTTTCATCAAAGTCTTGTGTACTTTTAGTATGTGTTTTACCCTGTCCAATAATAGCTTCAATAAAATGATATTACTTTTTCATCAAGGTATATGTACTTTTCGTATGTTTTGTTTTCACAATCATGGATTCCCGTCTTACTCTCAGCTCTCATCGTACATGTTTAACAAAACAGAGTAATAACTGATTCTAACATGAAAATGCCAGAAACATTGGTAAATTTGCGAGAAACTTTAAACTTATTGCGTTGTTATTTCACAGATCTACATAGGAAAAAACGGAACGTACGTTTGACGGATGTTAATGTATTCTGATATTGCTGTGTTGCTGTCTTGTTGTTATGTACCCATATCTTCAACTCGGCCAAATTCAGGGCTTTTTAACCACTTATTCATTGTTGAGGATCGTGTGTTTTAATATCAATACATTTTTCAATGAGGTAAAATTGAGAATGGAAATGGGGAATGTGTCAAAGAGACAACAACCCGACCAAAGACTGAATTTTTTGCTCGTGGTTACCATGGTAACATCTGTTATTTCATACGGTATTAATCAGTATCAAGGTTTCCATTGTTTTGTTTAATGAGCGATGTTATTCTGCTCTGATTTTATTGCATATTGAAATAAGGAGATGTGGCTTTATGGCCTAAGATACATGAAATAAGGAGATGTGGCTTTATGGCCTAAGATACATGAAATAAGGAGATGTGGCTTTATGGCCTAAGATACATGAAATAAGGAGATGTGGCTTTATGGCCTAAGATACAACTATTCGTTGGAGACCAAAAGGAAAAAGATGCGACATTGCAATTACTGGTCACAATACAGCGTCCAACAATTAGCAAAACCTAGTATATTGTTTATCCAGCTATAAAAAGATTTGGTATGACAAAATGTGAAACAATTATAAAAACAAAATTCAAAACGAACAAAAAAAAACACATCCTGATCTTTACTTCTTCATTTAAAGAAAAACAAATGTGACAGTCAGCAACCAATGACAATGTATATGTTTATGTACAACCAATGACAATGTATATGTTTAAGTACAACCAATGACAATGTATATGTTTATGTACAACCAATGACAATGTTTATGTTTAAGTACAACCAATGACAATGTATATGTTTATGTACAACCAATGACAATGTTTATGTTTAAGTACAACCAATGACAATGTATATGTTTATGTACAACCAATGACAATGTATATGTTTATGTAGCTTGTTATCCCACAATTGCAGCACACATATACACTGAAACTTTGATGAGAAGTTTTTTTGAAAGACTCTTTATTACCTGTAATTATAATTTTGAACGACGGTATGTTGAATATTGTAGGCAAGCTCAGTAGGAATAGGACGGGGCCATCATTTGACTTTATTTTTCTAATACTGAATAATGAAATGCCTTAAGTAAAAGAAGCAAAGTAAAAGAAATGTGAGTTTAATCCGATATATTGTCAGACTATAACCGTTTTCCCTGTAAATAAAGTATCTCAAATTTTTATATTAATCTTATTTTCTTCCTAATCAGTTAAAAATCTCAAATTACCAATTCCCAAATATAATTATTAACCATGTCCTTTCTAAACTTCCAGGGATATGACTGGTCCTTTCTAAACTTCCAGGGACATGAATAGTCTTTTCTAAACTTCCAGGGACATGACTGGTCTTTTCTAAACTTCCAGGGACATGACTGGTCTTTTCTAAACTTCCATGGACATGACTGGTCTTTTCTAAACTTCCAGGGACATGACTGGTCTTTTCTAAACTTCCAGGGACATGACTGGTCCTTTCTAAACTTCCAGGGACATGACTGGTCCTTTCTAAACTTCCAGGGACATGACTGGTCTTTTCTAAACTTCCAGGGATTCTAAACTTCCAGGGACATGACTGGTCTTTTCTAAACTTCCAGGGACATGACTGGTCTTTTCTAAACTTCCAGGGACATGACTGGTCCTTTCTAAACTTCGAGGGACATGACTGGTACTTTCTAAACTTCCAGGGACATGACTGGTCTTTTCTAAACTTCCAGGGATTCTAAACTTCCAGGGACATGACTGGTCTTTTCTAAACTTCCAGGTACATGACTGGTCTTTTCTAAACTTCCATGAATATGACTGGTCTTTTCTAAACTTCCAGGGACATGACTGGTCTTTTCTAAACTTCCAGGGACATGACTGGTCTTTTCTTTACTTCCAGGGACATGACTGGTCTTTTCTAAACTTCCAGGGATTCTAAACTTCCAGGGACATGACTGGTCTTTTCTAAACTTCCAGGGACATGACTGGTCTTTTCTAAACTTCCAGGGACATGACTGGTCCTTTCTAAACTTCCAGGGACATGACTGGTCTTTACTAAACTTCCAGGGACATGACTGGTCTTTTCTAAACTTCCAGGGACATGACTGGTCTTTTCTAAACTTCCAGGGACATGACTGGTCTTTTCTAAACTTCCAGGGACATGACTGGTCTTTTCTAAACTTCCAAGGACATGACTGGTCCTTTCTAAACTTCCAGGGACATGACTGGTCCTTTCTAAACTTCCAGGGACATGACTGGTCTTTTCTAAACTTCCAGGGATTCTAAACTTCCAGGGACAAGACTGGTCTTTTCTAAACTTTCAGGGACATGACTGGTCTTTTCTAAACTTCCAGGGACATGACTGGTCCTTTCTAAACTTCCAGGGACATGACTGGTCCTTTCTAAACTTCCAGGAACATGACTGGTCCTTTCTAAACTTCCAGGGACATGACTGGTCTTTTCTAAACTTCCAGGGACATGACTGGTCTTTTCTATACTTCCAGGGACATGACTGGTCCTTTCTTAACTTCCAGGGACATGACTGGTCTTTTTTAAACTTCCAGGGACATGACTGGTCCTTTCAAAACTTCCAGGGACATGACTGGTCCTTTCTAAACTTCCAGGGACATGACTGGTCTTTTCTAAACTTCCAGGGATTCTAAACTTCCAGGGACATGACTGGTCTTTTCTAAACTTCCAGGGACATGACTGGTCTTTTCTAAACTTCCAGGGACATGACTGGTCCTTTCTAAATTTCCAGGGACATGACTGGTCTTTTCTAAACTTCCAGGGATTCTAAACTTCCAGGGACATGACTGGTCTTTTCTAAACTTCCAGGGACATGACTGGTCTTTTCTAAACTTCCAGGGACATGACTGGTCCTTTCTAAACTTCCAGGGACATGACTGGTCCTTTCTCAACTTCCAGGGACATGACTGGTCTTTTCTAAACTTCCAGGGATTCTAAACTTCCAGGGACATGACTGGTCTTTTCTAAACTTCCAGGGACATGACTGGTCTTTTCTAAACTTCCAGGGACATGACTGGTCCTTTCTAAACTTCGAGGGACATGACTGGTACTTTCTAAACTTCCAGGGACATGACTGGTCTTTTCTAAACTTCCAGGGATTCTAAACTTCCAGGGACATGACTGGTCTTTTCTAAACTTCCAGGTACATGACTGGTCTTTTCTAAACTTCCATGAATATGACTGGTCTTTTCTAAACTTCCAGGGACATGACTGGTCTTTTCTAAACTTCCAGGGACATGACTGGTCTTTTCTTTACTTCCAGGGACATGACTGGTCTTTTCTAAACTTCCAGGGATTCTAAACTTCCAGGGACATGACTGATCTTTTCTAAACTTCCAGGGACATGACTGGTCTTTTCTAAACTTCCAGGGACATGACTGGTCCTTTCTAAACTTCCAGGGACATGACTGGTCTTTACTAAACTTCCAGGGACATGACTGGTCTTTTCTAAACTTCCAGGGACATGACTGGTCTTTTCTAAACTTCCAGGGACATGACTGGTCTTTTCTAAACTTCCAGGGACATGACTGGTCCTTTCTAAACTTCCAGGGACATGACTGGTCCTTTCTAAACTTCCAGGGACATGACTGGTCTTTTCTAAACTTCCAGGGATTCTAAACTTCCAGGGACAAGACTGGTCTTTTCTAAACTTCCAGGGACATGACTGGTCTTTTCTAAACTTCCAGGGACATGACTGGTCCTTTCTAAACTTCCAGGGACATGACTGGTCCTTTCTAAACTTCCAGGAACATGACTGGTCCTTTCTAAACTTCCAGGGACATGACTGGTCTTTTCTAAACTTCCAGGGACATGACTGGTCTTTTCTATACTTCCAGGGACATGACTGGTCCTTTCTTAACTTCCAGGGACATGACTGGTCTTTTCTAAACTTCCAGGGACATGACTGGTCCTTTCTAAACTTCCAGGGACATGACTGGTCCTTTCTAAACTTCCAGGGACATGACTGGTCTTTTCTAAACTTCCAGGGATTCTAAACTTCCAGGGACATGACTGGTCTTTTCTAAACTTCCAGGGACATGACTGGTCTTTTCTAAACTTCCAGGGACATGACTGGTCCTTTCTAAATTTCCAGGGACATGACTGGTCTTTTCTAAACTTCCAGAGATTCTAAACTTCCAGGGACATGACTGGTCTTTTCTAAACTTCCAGGGACATGACTGGTCTTTTCTAAACTTCCAGGGACATGACTGGTCCTTTCTAAACTTCGAGGGACATGACTGGTACTTTCTAAACTTCCAGGGACATGACTGGTCTTTTCTAAATTTCCAGGGATTCTAATCTTCCAGGGACATGACTGGTCTTTTCTAAACTTCCAGGTACATGACTGGTCTTTTCTAAACTTCCATGAATATGACTGGTCTTTTCTAAACTTCAAGGGACATCACTGGTCTTTTCTAAACTTCCAGGGACATGACTGGTCTTTTCTTTACTTCCAGGGACATGACTGGTCTTTTCTAAACTTCCAGGGACATGACTGGTCTTTTCTAAACTTCCAGGGACATGACTGGTCTTTTCTAAACTTCCAGGGACATGACTGGTCTTTTCTAAACTTCCAGGGACATGACTGGTCCTTTCTAAACTTCCAGGGACATGACTGGTCCTTTCTAAACTTCCAGGGACATGACTGGTCTTTTCTAAACTTCCAGGGATTCTAAACTTCCAGGGACAAGACTGGTCTTTTCTAAACTTGCAGGGACATGACTGGTCTTTTCTAAACTTCCAGGGACATGACTGGTCCTTTCTAAACTTCCAGGGACATGACTGGTCCTTTCTAAACTTCCAGGAACATGACTGGTCCTTTCTAAACTTCCAGGGACATGACTGGTCTTTTCTAAACTTCCAGGGACATGACTGGTCTTTTCTATACTTCCAGGGACATGACTGGTCCTTTCTTAACTTCCAGGGACATGACTGGTCTTTTCTAAACTTCCAGGGACATGACTGGTCCTTTCTAAACTTCCAGGGACATGACTGGTCCTTTCTAAACTTCCAGGGACATGACTGGTCTTTTCTAAACTTCCAGGGATTCTAAACTTCCAGGGACATGACTGGTCTTTTCTAAACTTCCAGGGACATGACTGGTCTTTTCTAAACTTCCAGGGACATGACTGGTCCTTTCTAAATTTCCAGGGACATGACTGGTCTTTTCTAAACTTCCAGGGATTCTAAACTTCCAGGGACATGACTGGTCTTTTCTAAACTTCCAGGGACATGACTGGTCTTTTCTAAACTTCCAGGGACATGACTGGTCTTTTCTAAACTTCCAGGGACATGACTGGTCCTTTCTAAACTTCCAGGGACATGACTGGTCCTTTCTAAACTTCCAGGGACATGACTGGTCTTTTCTAAACTTCCAGGGACATGACTGGTCTTTTCTAAACTTCCAGGGACATGACTGGTCTTTCCTAAACTTCCAGGGACATGGCTGGTCCTTTCTAAACTTCCAGGGACATGACTGGTCCTTTCTCAACTTCCAGGGACATGACTGGTCTTTTCTAAACTTCCAGGGATTCTAAACTTCCAGGGACATGACTGGTCTTTTCTAAACTTCCAGGGACATGACTGGTCTTTTCTAAACTTCCAGGGACATGACTGGTCCTTTCTAAACTTCGAGGGACATGACTGGTACTTTCTAAACTTCCAGGGACATGACTGGTCTTTTCTAAACTTCCAGGGATTCTAAACTTCCAGGGACATGACTGGTCTTTTCTAAACTTCCAGGTACATGACTGGTCTTTTCTAAACTTCCATGAATATGACTGGTCTTTTCTAAACTTCCAGGGACATGACTGGTCTTTTCTAAACTTCCAGGGACATGACTGGTCTTTTCTTTACTTCCAGGGACATGACTGGTCTTTTCTAAACTTCCAGGGATTCTAAACTTCCAGGGACATGACTGATCTTTTCTAAACTTCCAGGGACATGACTGGTCTTTTCTAAACTTCCAGGGACATGACTGGTCCTTTCTAAACTTCCAGGGACATGACTGGTCTTTACTAAACTTCCAGGGACATGACTGGTCTTTTCTAAACTTCCAGGGACATGACTGGTCTTTTCTAAACTTCCAGGGACATGACTGGTCTTTTCTAAACTTCCAGGGACATGACTGGTCCTTTCTAAACTTCCAGGGACATGACTGGTCCTTTCTAAACTTCCAGGGACATGACTGGTCTTTTCTAAACTTCCAGGGATTCTAAACTTCCAGGGACAAGACTGGTCTTTTCTAAACTTCCAGGGACATGACTGGTCTTTTCTAAACTTCCAGGGACATGACTGGTCCTTTCTAAACTTCCAGGGACATGACTGGTCCTTTCTAAACTTCCAGGAACATGACTGGTCCTTTCTAAACTTCCAGGGACATGACTGGTCTTTTCTAAACTTCCAGGGACATGACTGGTCTTTTCTATACTTCCAGGGACATGACTGGTCCTTTCTTAACTTCCAGGGACATGACTGGTCTTTTCTAAACTTCCAGGGACATGACTGGTCCTTTCTAAACTTCCAGGGACATGACTGGTCCTTTCTAAACTTCCAGGGACATGACTGGTCTTTTCTAAACTTCCAGGGATTCTAAACTTCCAGGGACATGACTGGTCTTTTCTAAACTTCCAGGGACATGACTGGTCTTTTCTAAACTTCCAGGGACATGACTGGTCCTTTCTAAATTTCCAGGGACATGACTGGTCTTTTCTAAACTTCCAGAGATTCTAAACTTCCAGGGACATGACTGGTCTTTTCTAAACTTCCAGGGACATGACTGGTCTTTTCTAAACTTCCAGGGACATGACTGGTCCTTTCTAAACTTCGAGGGACATGACTGGTACTTTCTAAACTTCCAGGGACATGACTGGTCTTTTCTAAATTTCCAGGGATTCTAATCTTCCAGGGACATGACTGGTCTTTTCTAAACTTCCAGGTACATGACTGGTCTTTTCTAAACTTCCATGAATATGACTGGTCTTTTCTAAACTTCAAGGGACATCACTGGTCTTTTCTAAACTTCCAGGGACATGACTGGTCTTTTCTTTACTTCCAGGGACATGACTGGTCTTTTCTAAACTTCCAGGGACATGACTGGTCTTTTCTAAACTTCCAGGGACATGACTGGTCTTTTCTAAACTTCCAGGGACATGACTGGTCTTTTCTAAACTTCCAGGGACATGACTGGTCCTTTCTAAACTTCCAGGGACATGACTGGTCCTTTCTAAACTTCCAGGGACATGACTGGTCTTTTCTAAACTTCCAGGGATTCTAAACTTCCAGGGACAAGACTGGTCTTTTCTAAACTTGCAGGGACATGACTGGTCTTTTCTAAACTTCCAGGGACATGACTGGTCCTTTCTAAACTTCCAGGGACATGACTGGTCCTTTCTAAACTTCCAGGAACATGACTGGTCCTTTCTAAACTTCCAGGGACATGACTGGTCTTTTCTAAACTTCCAGGGACATGACTGGTCTTTTCTATACTTCCAGGGACATGACTGGTCCTTTCTTAACTTCCAGGGACATGACTGGTCTTTTCTAAACTTCCAGGGACATGACTGGTCCTTTCTAAACTTCCAGGGACATGACTGGTCCTTTCTAAACTTCCAGGGACATGACTGGTCTTTTCTAAACTTCCAGGGATTCTAAACTTCCAGGGACATGACTGGTCTTTTCTAAACTTCCAGGGACATGACTGGTCTTTTCTAAACTTCCAGGGACATGACTGGTCCTTTCTAAATTTCCAGGGACATGACTGGTCTTTTCTAAACTTCCAGGGATTCTAAACTTCCAGGGACATGACTGGTCTTTTCTAAACTTCCAGGGACATGACTGGTCTTTTCTAAACTTCCAGGGACATGACTGGTCTTTTCTAAACTTCCAGGGACATGACTGGTCCTTTCTAAACTTCCAGGGACATGACTGGTCCTTTCTAAACTTCCAGGGACATGACTGGTCTTTTCTAAACTTCCAGGGACATGACTGGTCTTTTCTAAACTTCCAGGGACATGACTGGTCTTTCCTAAACTTCCAGGGACATGGCTGGTCCTTTCTAAACTTCCAGGGACATGACTGGTCCTTTCTAAACTTCCAGGGAAATGACTGGTCTTTTCTAAACTTCCAGGGATTCTAAACTTCCAGGGACATGACTGGTCTCTTCTAAACTTCCAGGGACATGACTGGTCTTTTCTAAACTTCCAGGGACATGACTGGTCTTTTCTAAACTTCCAGGGACATGACTGATCTTTTCTAAACTTCCAGGGACATGACTGGTCTTTTCTAAACTTCCAGGGACATGACTGGTCTTTTCGAGGACAAATTACTGAGGTAAAACACGCTGACTTTACACCAATAGTAAAAGCAATAATTAACCACTTTTGAAACAACAAGTTATATTTTGTATATGTTATGTAGCTTGAATTTACCTTATGCTGTCTACCGTATATTTGTCTTATTTTAAGGAATTTCAGAACAAATAGCTCTGGCCAGTGTGGTGATCCTTTTGAAATTTTATTTATTGCAAAGACAGTATTTTGTTTGATCTAGCTTAGTCTATACAAAAGACAATCACTATCCATTTGCGTCTATCTACGTGGGTTGTGGGGGCCGGTCAAAAAGTGTTTGAGTGCAGTAATGTCTTGTCACCATCAGTGTGATGATGAAGTATGCTTTGTCGTTGGCGTTTAACAGAATCATCAATAACTATAATCAACCTGTTCTGATTAAAACGCTCCCGAGTTGCTTCTAACTCTTTAAGTCTCGTGGAATTGTTCATGCGAGATTAATGCTCTTTTACAAAGGCAATTACAACCGTTGCATTTTAGCGTTTTAATGAAAATTAATGTGGACAAGACGCTAACGAAGTAACGTCATGCATAAGAAATTATTCCCTTAAATTTACTTAAAATTGTTAAGTAACACATTGACCGGTTTATAAATCAACTAATGATAGATAACTTATGTCAGTCAAGTATGATTAATATGTCGTTCACAGATTGCTACAAAACAGAAAATCTGTAATCCTTACTAAATGTATCAAACCAAATAAAAATAACGTGTTTATCCTTAAACTTTTACCAAACTCTTTCAAAGCTACAAATACTTGGTTTTGTGGTACCTGTAGAGTTTATATAAAACGGATATCACATCTTAATTCATACGATAATGTAGTTTATAAAGCACGTTAATCCTAATAAGATTCAAACACATTCATTGATCCTTGAAATAAACATTCGTAAAGGATACATTTTTAACACTGTAGTAAGATCTTTGAATATGATTTTTATCGGTACAACATGTAACATTGATTTTGTTTGTGATAGTCAAATTAAATGATTACTAAATACGTATTTCTTTTTATTTCAATTTTATGAAAAGTTATGGTCCTACATCCAGTTGATATTATGTATTATATTTTGGCATTACACAAGGTCATGCATTTCTCAGACGGTTTATGACGTCGTTACACTGAATCCGTTGAATATGTACTGATTGCTACATGTATAAGTCTGGCAGAACCTGATTTATTTTATTAGTTGTTATTGGCTTTGAACTTACATTTAGTGAAAAGTAATATAACAAAAATACCGAACTCAAAGGAAAATTTAAAACGGAAAGTCTATATCAAATGGCAAAATCAAAAATTCAAACATCAAACGAATGGAAAACTGTCATATTCCTGACTTGGTACAGGCATTTCATAAAGTGGAAAATGGTGGATTAAGCCTATTTTTATAGCTACATGTAGCTAAACATCTCACTTGTATGACAATCGCATAGAATTCCATTATATTGACAACAATCTGTGAGAAAAACAAACAGATATAATAGGTAAAAATGTCAAAAACTGAGTACTCTTAGATCGGTACTTTTTATCTTTTGTCTTTATGATAATATTGTTTGTGCTTCTTGCCAATCTGATAAGTCCAGGCATTTCCAACTGTTTTTACAGTTTGTTATTATGTGGTACTATTACACCTTTGTACCAGGTTAAATGAGGGTTTACCTCTCACAAACATGTTTAACTCCGCCTCATTCTGTATGTGCCTGTACTAAATCAGAAGCCTGTAACAAGAAATTCAGTGGTTGTCGTTGGTTTCTAACTGTTATACTTGTTTTCCGTTCATTGTTTGTTGATAAATAAGGCCGTTTCACATTTGGCATTCCATGGCCTGTTATAAGCAATTTATTATATTATCACATGTTTGCAATTGAGACACCAATCACATAGAATAACGTGTTTATCATTGAGACACCAATCACACAGAATAACGTGTTTATCACTGAGACTCCAATCACACAGAATAACGTGTTTATCATTGAGACACCAATCACACAGAATAACGTGTTTATCACTGAGACTCCAATCACACAGAATAACGTGTTTATCATTGAGACACCAATCAAACAGAATAACGTGTTTATCATTGAGACAACAATCACACAGAATAACGTGTTTATCATTGAGACACCAATCACACAGAATAACGTGTTTATCATTGAGACACCAATCACACAGAATAACGTGTTTATCATTGAGACACCAATTACACAGAATAACGTGTTTATCATTGAGACACCAATCCCACAGAATAACGTGTTTATGATTGAGACATCAATTACACAGAATAACGTGTTTATCACCAATCACACAGAATAACGTGTTTATCATTTAGACACAAAAAACAATCCTTAATAATAGTAAGAAACAAAGAGAAAAATCAAAAAGGAGAACTTTAAACTTCAATATTTCAGCCAATCAGAGCTGTAGTGACTACGTTTGTTATATAATAGGAACAAAGGTAACCAAGTTTTGATCGACGTTTCAATCTACAATTAGTTTGGTCTCATTTCAAAGTGTTGAACAAAAAAATATGTGCTATATGACGCAAAAAGGTCATATGGGATTTTGCGAGATGATCAATGAGCAAACAAACTGCTGAAAAAAAAATCAAATGGTGTGTTCTGCAATACTTGTCGTCCGGATTGGAAGGCATTTAATTATAATGTTTCACTTGAAAAAAAGGATATGTTAGATGGAGACTGGTTTTATTGCCAGCTCAGAGCGTGACAATCTCTCGTGAGGCATTGAATATAATGCTCATTCAGACCAGACGTGGCCGAGTATCTGTTCATCTACACAGTTAAACGCACGCACCCACAGTCTTGGTTTTGTGAATCTGAATAAAAATTGATACGAGATCTAACTGTTTTAGTAAAATATAGGCTAAAGAAAGAAGAATGTTTAATTAAAAAACTTTTGTAGCTGTTCTTAAAAATGTGATCAAAGTGGAATGCGATATGATATGATATATTTCTATTTACACTCAGTTTTTTTAAAATTAATTCGAGACCGTGGAATTATAACTTTTCCCAAGATAGCAAAAGTTTTGATTGTTTGTTCATTCATTGGCTTAAATCCATGGCCCATTTTTCACAACGTTCTCGGCCTTTCATTTGATTGACAGTTTCATGCAAACTTACATGTAAACTTTACATATATGTCATATATGATTATAAAATGTAACTTTATGTAATTAGCATGAAAGTTAACGGATGTCATATTTTGTCAAATATTAACACATACAATTTATACTTGGGCTCGGGTCAAATAATGAATATATTTTGTAGAGTATTATATGCACATACATAGACAGATATTTAATGCAGCGTACCAGTCTACTTTATATAAAACAAAAAGAATAACATTTTGTCATGCTTTAAAACAAATGTTCGCGTTTAGATTGAGTTAATATTTTGGCATACAAGTTGAAAATCAGATACAGACATCATATATGTCAAGTTTTCAATTGTTCTAAAATAGTATAATTTAATTGGTGAAGCAACGTGTTTTGGTTAATTTAGTGGAAGTTCAATCTAAATATGAAAATTGTCTATATTGAAATAATACTAGAAACAATTCACCCGGGTGCTTTAGACATATTGTAGCCCTGTGTTGTAAAATTCCATATGCAGACCTCTTTGTGTCGTTTGGATTTTTGTGTCGTCAGGTTGTTGTTTAATTGACATATACTCCGCATCTTGTTTTATTCGTACGCCATTATCATGTGACAGGTTGTTGATAATTCATATAACAATCTGTATATCTAAAGTTTTGGTATATGTTTAGGTTTGTTGTTTACTCCTATTCATCCGACAGATAAGATATGGTGTACCAATTCATACACTCACTTTCTTTGTGCACTTGACACACCCTATAGTAAAGGATACATCCCTTTTGTGTACTTGACACACCCTATAGTAAAGGGTACATCACTTTGTGTACTTGACCCACCCTATAGTAAAGGATACATCACTTTGTGTACTTGACCCTACCTATAGTAAAGGATACATCACTTTGTGTACTTGACACACCCTATAGTAAAGGATACATCACTTTGTGTACTTGACCCATCCTATAGTAAAGGTTACATCACTTTGTGTACTTGACACACCCTATAGTAAAGGATACATCACTTTGTGTACTTGACACACCCTATAGTAAAGGATACATCACTTTGTGTACTTGACACACTCTATAGTAAAGGATACATCACTTTGTGTACTTGACACACTCTATAGTAAAGGATACATCAATTTGTGTACTTGACACACCCTATAGTAAAGGATACATCACTTTGTGTACTTGACACACCCTATAGTAAAGGATACATCACTTTGTGTACTTGACACACCCTATAGTAAAGGATACATCACTTTGTGTTGCTCTCCTTTACCGTAATGTCACAGTGCGGTCTACAACATGGTGCAAAATCTCACACACGACGACTGTCCCTAGCACAGGATTTGATGGTCCATTTATGGGAGGTTGGGATCTTGTGTCAGTTCACGCACCTTCCTTAGTTTATTGTTGACTCCTGTTACAGTTTTCGGAGCTATTGTTTGCCTTTGTTAGATTTTTTTACACATTTCATAAAGTCTTCTGTAAAATCATTCTATACATTCAATATAGCTGAACTACCTCTTACGATATCTGAAAAATTGATCTAAACACAAATTCTTTAAGATTGACCAATGAAGTTTGAAAATGAGGCCAAGATCAAATGAACCCTGTCAGACAGACATATACTGTAACTCCTTTCACTCATTGTATTACTAATAGTATCTGAGTATTGGAGCTTATCACGAAAACATGTCTACCAATGAAACATGACAAGGTCAGAGGAAGCTTGTAATTGTATATATAATTCATGATTTTATCGTTTACTTTTTAATAATGTGTACATTCAACAGATTTGTTTGAGCAAAAAAAGGTATAGAATGAAGATGGTTAATCCATAAAATTATTCATGTTTAGAAAATTTTTAACAATCTAAAAATTAGGAGACGTGGTATGATTGCCAATGAGACAACTATCCACCAAAGTTAAAATGAAGTGGATGTAAGCAATTATAGGCAACCGTATGACCTTCAACAATGAGATAAACCTATACTCAAAATTCTTGTTGAAAATTATATTCGTTGTCACTCTTTATCTTATTTCATTGTTTATGTTGTGAGCTCGGAATGCTGCTCTTAATGCATTCGGTTGTTTGTAACCTATCAAGTCAATATATACAGATGTTACTTTTTATCAGCGGCCATATTAACATTGTAATTTCCACAACAATCAGTGGTTGTGTATGCGATCAATATGGAAGCATCTGGTTACCTTAATCCACTGTTTTCTTAACTTGTCGGGAGGTTTTAGGTCATTCCATTCAAATAAATAGGCCACATACCAGACAACAGAACTATGGGATTAACTTTGGTAGTCAGACATTCCCTTTGTTACACAACTGGTTTCACTTTTATTGATTGAAGTTCTGATTCACACAATTGTAATTGAAAGCTTATAACTTTGTGATAGTTTTGACAAATCTGCTGCACAACTATTCATGTTAACGTGTATATATGTTACACCTTTTATCAACTAGTATTAGACCAAATCAATAAACAGGTTTTTGACATATCTTGGAAAGGTTGACCATTCGTTCGGTATGATACAGTAGCAGCTATTTTATTTAGATTTTACGACAAAGCTGTTGCATTTATTTGTTAACCTGTCCAAACTTGTATATTGTTATTGCTATATAATTCCTCTGCAGATAATTGGATATTAAATTCTCATCTTCAATTATAGGGTGTCGAAAATTGTCATCTTTTCCCGAAATATAAATTTGACCACTTTGTTAAATAATACCATATTGCTTTCCATTTTACCTACGTAGTCTGAATTTCTGAATAATGTATAAACTGAATTTACAAATGAATGGGATAATTTAACAGTTTTCCCCTTCATATAATATTAATATTTGACTCCCCATAAAATCAATTTCAGTCGTGTGTCGATACTTTTGTTGATGATATATAAACAACATAAAATTTGGTATATATTAGATTTTAAACATTTCATGTTACAGAGGAATTATATTGTTATTTGGTGATATTTGTATTTCATATTTTTAATGTTTTGGCAAATAAAATGGTGTCTTAGATGACCACAAAAATTGTACTCTACAGTGTAATAAAAGTATGATACGCATTAAAAGTCATATATAGTGTTATTTTTTCTTAAAATGCCTTTGTTTGGAAGTTTTACACCATATATATTTATTGTGTTTAATTAAATTTGATTTCCTAGTTCGATAACCTAATTATCACTCAAGTTTCCTTGTTGTTACCGTTATGATTATAAGGTGAATCTTCAACCTCATACCCACTGATACAACCTCATACCCACTGATACAACCTCATACCCACTGATACAACCTCATACCCACTGATACATCACTGATACATCAATGTCTGTTTTTGTCATCATATTATGTGCATTTTATTATTTTTATTACCTTGGAATACCGAATCAACATGAGCAAATATATCAATTACCACAAAAACCAAACAAACCACAAAGAACCTGGCGACAACACATCGTTAGTTCATTCTTTGTACAGATTATGTAAACAGAAAGACGAAAATTAGGCGTTGTAATAAGCAATTTGTTGATAGAAATATTGTTTTATGTTTCCGATCTATGAATACGTTTTGTTGAGAACCTGAATAATCTGTTTTCAGAAATGTTATGAGATTGTATATATTATTGCATTTAGATAAAATCCTTTAAGAAACAGATATTAAACACATTTGTTAAAATTATAGAAATTCACCTTATCTACAAAAATGATAAGAGTTTGGAATCATTTATATTGATAGGTAGCATGCATTCTTTGCATAATCCCAGTAATTGTGAACGTAATTGTGGTATAATTTCTGTTTTTAAAATATGTTTCTTAATTGTTTTGCCATTAATCAAATAAGTGTTTTCGTTTCAAAGAAGTAATGCTATGGTATATATTGATATAAAGAGAAAAGTTCAAAATACATGCATTCTCTTTCTTGCCATTTTTTGTTGTCTCGGCTGTCTGGTGTTCGATGGATATTTACGGTATTGCATAACGTCGTCTACACAGGTCCTTCAATTTACTATGCTTTATAATATATGAATACAATAAGAATCCCCTGATTTAACATACACATATCTGAATAAAGAGGTTAGTAACGTTTTGCTAGCGTTTTGTTACACTTTTCCTATAGTAAGCGTGTACAGATAATAAGTTGGGGGGAAATGGTTTGATTGTTGTTTGAAATTGGAAATAGCTTTCAGTAACCGCGAGTACATTTAGGTCGATAATTTGAGGGCCAGATTCGTTCTTCATCATTTTTCATTGGTTTTAAGGAAGAGCATTAAAATGTGAACGGTAAACAGACTGATCACAAACCATATACATTATATTTGACAAATTAAATAGGAGAAGCTCCATTTATTGAGGCTACTGATTTTAGAACAAAACTAAAAGACTACACTATAAATTCACTTAACCCAGAATCAACGCATAAAACAAAATAAATATTTGTATTCATAAAATTGACAGAGTACTATTTAGAAAAGACACGACGCTAATGATTCCATTGGACTGAAAGGGAAAGATAATGGTTCAAAATATAATATCAAGACTGTCACAAACTATCCAAACGACTGTCTGTCGCCATATAATAGAAGCGTTTGAATTCGCACAGAATTAACACAATTGAAAGAATTCGCACAGAAATAATACAATTAAAAGAATTCGCACAGAAATAACACAATTAAAAGAATTCGCACAGAAATAACACAATTAAAAGAATTCGCACAGAAATAACACAATTAAAAGCACAACATTACTATTATTAAAAATAAGTAATATTAAAGATGATCAAATCATGAGTAAAAACAACTATTTTCCAGATGACAAATATCTTTTATCAGTATCAGTTTCATTTTGTTACTTTATTGGTGTTTGTACTATAAATTTGATAAAGCCTTGACAACAGTTATGAAGAACTATTTGCCACTGGACTCCAGGCTAACAACAAACAAACAAAAGTACTTTATAAATTTCGTGCGTCCGAAGCAAGTTTCTGGATTTACCTCCATCTGGAACATTTGAAATCCACGAGTGTTAACATATTATGTAGAAATGTAAGAATTTAAATGACCAAAAGGGATATTAAAAGAATAACCCAATTCAGCAAGACCAACTTTGCCTGAGTCATATAAATGATATATGTATGGAAGCTCAAGCTCGAAATTGGAGATATAATCATTTACAGTCAATGAAATATGTTTAGCAATTACATCCTTAACTGATCTAATGAGATATAACAGCAATAGAGCTATCAACAGACATATAAAACCAATTATATGATACTTCAAGACTTTGCTTTTTTCTTTGTTTCCAATAGATCATTGTTTATTA
This sequence comes from Mytilus californianus, assembly GCF_021869535.1. Taxonomy (NCBI): domain Eukaryota; kingdom Metazoa; phylum Mollusca; class Bivalvia; order Mytilida; family Mytilidae; genus Mytilus; species Mytilus californianus. Next base: position 141,350,612 of record NW_026262581.1, on the reverse strand, counting down.
TAAATAGAACATTTTCTTATACATATTTTATTCATGTCGTGTTTTATAGTATCTATTGCATATGAATCACGAGCATTGTTGACGTGAAGATAGTGAACTTCATAAAATAACATTTATTTTGTTTTCCTTCAATAGGCTTCTATTATTATTTTTGTGGTTTTGGTGTTAGTATTATCAACTTTATTTATTAGTTCTGACTATCTTAACACTGATTACTTGCAGTAACAGTTTTTTCGGTGCAAGAGTCGGTCTCTGTTTTTGTCAACGTAAATGCATTTTTTTTTACTCATGCGCAAGGAGAGTTTGAGTATCTTTTACAATGCTATTTCTGTTGCTAGTCGAGCAAATATCTTGCAGCTAGCGATACTCTTTCTAAGTACTTCTCGACATATATTATAATACTAGTATTCAATTTATTTAACCCCAATTCTTTCCAAATTAGATTGGGACATGATATAATGCATAAAATCTTCAAATTCTGTAATGTTTTGAGGCTATTCCTGTGAAAATGTATGTATCTACACGCCACTTTCCCGCCCTACAGGTACTCTTCTCCAAATTTTGAACCAAAACCTTGAGGCCCGAGTATGATACAACTCGGGGATCTTTGAAAAAATACAACTCTGACCGTCTATGGACACAACTCGGATCTCCTACAGAGCCAATTTGGAAAGTTTATAAAGACAACTTGGACCGTCCTTAAAACAAGGCCAGTGAATAATTTGATTGATTTAAAGACATTAATTGAAAACCGCTTGTACTGTCTTTGGAGACAACTGGAACACTAAAACAAATATAGAGCATAACTCAGTCCGTACGGCCTTCTTCAAATAGAGCATAACTCAGTCCGTACGGCCTTCTTCAAATAAAGCATAACTCAGTCCGTTCGTCCTTGTTCAAATAGAGCATAACTCAGTCCGTACGGCCTTCTTCAAATAGAGCATAACTCAGTCCGTACGGCCTTCTTCAAATAGAGCATAACTCAGTCCGTACGGCCTTCTTCAAATAGAGCATAACTCAGTCCGTACGGCCTTCTTCAAATAGAAAAGAAACATACGGTGTAAAAAAAACTCAAAGATACCAGGATTATTATTGTGTTCGTCAGACGTGCGTTACGTTTACAAAAGACTCATCATTGACGCTAATATTCAAAAAGTTAATAAAAGGCCAAAGTACGAAGTAAGTTGAGGACCCAAAATTCAGACCAAAAACAGACCCGGCATGATAAAACAATTCAAACGACAGACGCATAAAAGAATGTGGCAATGTCTATATAAAAATAAGGAGATGAGGCATGATTGCCAATGTGACATCTATCCACCAAAGTTCAAATAAAGTGGATGTAAGCAATTATAGGCAACCGTACGGCCTTCAACAATGAGAAAAAACCATACCGTATAGTCGGCTATAAAAGGCTTAGACATGAAAAATATGAAACAATTCAATTGAGAAAACTAACGGCCTAATTTATAACAAAACAATTAACTAAAAACAAATATGACAGACATGAACCAACGACAACATGTTTATAAGTGCTTAACCTTCCCCTTAACCTCCGACAATAAGGAAACAACAATTCCTAGGAACAAAATGTACAAGATATCCCCCCCCCCCCCTGTTTTACTAAAATATACAAACTACAATATTCGAACTTTGACCGGCAAAATGACAAAATGAGTTTAATTGATCAATCGGACGAAAATTAAAGTCTCTCTCATCTACCACTACCAACGGCATATAATTATATGAATAAGTTTCAAATAAACCATGAATTAGTATTAATAAATGTTGCAGACATAAAGAGTATTGTTTGCATATAACAAATTTTACAAATATTGTTCCAAATTTTCGTACAAGGTTTCAGCAAAAATCTTCTGAAATGAATTGAAACAGTTGTTACAAAGACTTTACGATAAATGTCAAGCATAGCTTAGTGTAATCATGTTATAGAATCAAACTGTGTCTATCTCTGAAGGTTGGTCGATGACATCCGCCTCTGTTTAGTGACCAACATCTTGAAGCTCTGAAATCTTTAAAGCACTGCATTGACCGTGAACTTATTTGCAGAAAGCAATTCAAGATGGAAGAGTATATCACAGGAAATGAAATCTTTTTGTTAAGATTTATTACCTTTACCTTGGACAATACACGTTCTACGTGCAATATCATTTAAACTAAACTGAATCAGACAATTTAAGTTAGTATGAGACGAACAAAGTACTATATTTAGGTCGGAGATGAGCTTTGATAAAGGTCTTCTTTCTCTCAAAATAATTTTTCAACCTAAAAGTTAGTAAGTTCTGATATATCTAAGAGCTGATGGGTAAATGCATTTAATATGTGAGTTATTTTGATATAAGAATATATATAGCACTTCTATAATTACCATTCTATATAATTGGAGTCTCTACAATGGGGGATCTGGGAAAGTGTGTATATAACATTACCGATACTAGTTTTACTGCACCAGAATTCAGTCGTTTTTCCTAGTCATTTTTCTCCTAGAATATTTACAATGCGAGATCGATGATGATGACGGATGGCTGCATAACGTCCAGTGGCAAATAAAATGCATGTTCAGGACGAGAACATGTTAATGTAATATAAACATTAACCCTGCGTTGTACTAGACTGACACGCTGAGCCGGATCTTTAACGTGTTAGTTTACAAAGTAACAGTCCACAGGAAGACATGTAACCCTAACTGGGCACGTTCTTTGCTCTTACTCCATAATGCCGCGTTCTTAGTAGAGAAGCAGAAAATACCAATTTTATAGTCTTTGGACCTACGACCTCCAGCAATCCATAGGAACACGCTACCAAGTAGACCACCCAGGCGGAACAATGCGAGATTGAACTATCTTAGCGAAAGCGAAATTCAATAAGTATCCGACAACGAAGGATCGAGTGGAATTGATATAAAATAAGGAGATGATGTGTCAATGAAACAACTATCCACCAAAGACCAAATAAGGAGATGATGTATTACCGTCAACGAGACAACTATCCACCAAAGACCAAATAAGGAGATGATGTATAACCGTCAATGAGACCACTATCCACCAAAGACCAAATAAGGAGATGATGTTTAACCGTCAATGAGACAACTATCCACCAAAGACCAAATAACCATAGGTCACCGTACGGCATCCAAAGGAAGCCATCATCATTTCCTTAGGTCACCGTACAGCATCCAACGGAAGCCATCATCATTTCCTTAGGTCACCGTACGGCATCCAACGGAAGCCATCATCATTTCCTTAGGTCACCATACGACATCCAACGGAAGCCATCATCATTTCCTTAGGTCACCGTACGGCATCCAACGGAAGCCATAATCATTTCCTTAGGTCACCGTACGGCATCCAACGGAAGCCATCATCATTTCCTTAGGTCACCGTACGGCATCCAACGGAAGCCATCATCATTTCCTTAGGTCACTGTACGGCATCCAACGGAAGCCATCTATTTCCTTGAAATAGGGTTGTTGCTTACAAGGAAGTTATTGAACCAAGGCTTCAAATGGCTTAGTTTAGTCATTCCTTCAAAAGTTTAACGGACGCTAACTATTACAGGTAACCATGGATATGTTAAACTTGTTGTAGTTAAAAACTAGTCCTCTTTTCCTAAGTTGTGTCACACGACATATCATTGCCTTTACTTGCAATGAGAAACTGACGGGTGCCACTAGAGGAGCATTAGCTGCTGACCTCAACTGTGTAGTGTTTTGCGGACTCTTGTTTTTTTTTTTTCGTGTTTCTTTCTTTTGGCTTTTGTGAAGTCTGTTTTTCATCAACTTATATTATTATTCTCCTCTTGGTATCTTCGGCCACTTTTTGAATGTGTAATCCCTACGCATTTCTTTCAGGTTTTAATTTTTTTTCATGTAAACATTTTCCCAGGCGTTCAATATATTGTTACATACAAGCCTACAGTAGACAGAATAATTTGATAAAAACAAAGGATGTGACTAATTATCCTCACGTACTAGCATCGTGAACTTTTAAATCTCGAACGTTAGATTAACGTTAGAGCAGATTATCGAATTATCGACAATAATCAGCTGTTGTTTACATCATTGACAATAATGATGAGCTGTTTCAAAATTCTATATCAGAAATATAAGTGCGTTAATCATGCGTACGAATAAAAAAAGTTGTTTTCAAGATCACAAATTATATTTCACGAACAATAAAACTTTCTCAGTGCATCTAATAAAAATCGGATCCATTGAAAAGTGAATTTGAAACATTTCATAATGTATGTATCTCGATTTATATTGGAATATTTCATTAAAAAAAGAAATCGTCATAAAAAGAAACCTGGACACATTGTATATGAAAAATATCAAATATATAATATCACTTGAGTTTTTATCATATCTATAGAATTCAAACAATGAATGTTGTTTTATTTGTTGATGATAATTCGTAGAATGAGGAAGAATGTTGTTGTATTTGTTGACGATAATTGGTAGAATGAGGAAGTAGGTTGTTGTATTTGTTGATGATAATTGGTAGAATGAGGAAGTAGGTTGTTTTATTTGTTGACGATAATTGGTAGAATGAGGAAGTATGTTGTTGTATTTGTTGATGCTAATTGGTAGAATGAGGAAGTAGGTTGTTGTATTTGTTGATGATAATTGGTAGAATGAGGAAGTAGGTTGTTTTATTTGTTGATGATAATTGGTAGAATGAGGAAGTATGTTGTTGTATTTGTTGATGATAATTGGTAGAATGAGGAAGTATGTTGTTGTATTTGTTGATGAGGAAGTGTGTTGTTGTATTTGTTGATGATAATTGGTAGAATGAGGAAGAATGTTGTTGTATTTGTTGACGATAATTGGTAGAATGAGGAAGAATGTTGCATTTGTTGATGATAATTGGTAGAATGAGGAAGTATGTTGTTTTATTTGTTGATGATAATTGGTAGAATGAGGAAGTATGTTGTTTTATTTGTTGATGATAATTGGTAGAATGAGGAAGAATGTTGTATTTGTTGATGCTAATTGGTAGAATGAGGAAGTAGGTTGTTGTATTTGTTGATGATAATTGGTAGAATGAGGAAGAATGTTGTTTTATTTGTTGATGATAATTGGTAGAATGAGGAAGTAACATATACCTTTGAGAATCGAGCTGATGACTTATTACGCATTTTCAAATAAATGAGGAAACATGAGTATCTTCTTATCTATATAGAAGTTGTGGTTAATCAAAAGTCAAACAGGTATAGTGTAAAGATGCAAACTTTTATATCAATTTGTAAAGAACACTCAGTCATCAATCGTCGAAGAACAGGCGACCCAACATAACAAATGTATAAATCATCTCTAGCAGCAGTAGACCAAAAATATCAAATGTATCAATCGCCAAGGAGCACTATACCAAACACACCAAATGTTTCAATCGTCAAAGAGCACTAGACCAAAAACACCAAATGTATAAATCGCCAAGGAGCTGTAGACCAAAAACATCAAATGTATCAATCGTCAAGGAGCTGTAGACCCAAAACATCAAATATATCAATCGTCAAGGAGCACTAGACCAAACACACCAAATGTATAAACCGCCAAGGAGCTGTAGGCCCAAAACATCAAATATATCAATCGTCAATGAGCACTAGACCAAACACACCAAATGTATAAATCGTCAAGGAGCTGTAGACCCAAAACATCAAATGCATCAATCGTCAAGGAGCTGTAGACCCTAAACATCAAATGTATCAATCGTCAAGGAACTGTAGACCCAAAACATCAAATATATCAATCGTCAAGGAGCTGTAGACCCAAAATATCAAATGTATAAATCGTCAAGGAAATGTAGACCCAAAACATTAAATGTATCAATCGTCAAGGAACTGTAGACCAAAACTCCAAATGTATCAATCGTCAAGGAACTGTAGACCAAAATCACCAAATGTATAAATCGTCAAGGAGCTGTAGACCCAAAACATCAAATGTATCAATCGTCAAGGAGCACTAGACCCATAACATCAAATGTATCAATCGTTAAGGAACTGTAGACCAAAAACACCAAATGTAACAATCGTCAAGGAGCTGTAGATCCAAAACATCAAATGGATAAATCGTCAAGGAGCTGTAGACCCAAAACATCAAAGGTATCAATCGACAAGGAACACTAGACCAAAATACCAAATGTAACAATCGTCAAGGATCTGTAGACCCAAAACATCAAATGTATCAATCGTCAAGGAGCACTAGACCAAAACACCAAATCTATAAATCGCCAAGGAGCTGTAGACCCAAAACATCAAATGTATCAATCGTCAAGGAGCTGTAGACCAAAAACACCAAATGTATAAATCGCCAAGGAGCTGTAGACCCAAAACATCAAATGTATAAATCGCCAAGGAGTAGACCCAAAACATCAAATGTATCAATCGTCAAGGAACTGTAGACCAAAACTCCAAATGTATCAATCGTCAAGGAACTGTAGACCAAAATCACCAAATGTATAAATCGTCAAGGAGCTGTAGACCCAAAACATCAAATGTATCAATCGTCAAGGAGCACTAGACCCATAACATCAAATGTATCAATCGTTAAGGAACTGTAGACCAAAAACACCAAATGTAACAATCGTCAAGGAGCTGTAGATCCAAAACATCAAATGGATAAATCGTCAAGGAGCTGTAGACCCAAAACATCAAAGGTATCAATCGACAAGGAACACTAGACCAAAATACCAAATGTAACAATCGTCAAGGAGCTGTAGATCCAAAACATCAAATGGATAAATCGTCAAGGAGCTGTAGACCCAAAACATCAAAGGTATCAATCGACAAGGAACACTAGACCAAAATACCAAATGTAACAATCGTCAAGGAGCTGTAGATCCAAAACATCAAATGGATAAATCGTCAAGGAGCTGTAGACCCAAAACATCAAATGTATCAATCGCCAAGGAGCACTAGACCAAAAACACCAAATGTTTCAATCGTCAAGGAGCACTAGACCCAAAATATCAAATGTATAAATCGTTAAGGAGCCGTAGACACAAAATATCAAAAGGGTGTTAAGTAAGGAAAATAATGGCTTATGAATAATAGATGTCCTATTTGTTTTATTAAAGGGTACGTGTTGTTGAAAATTAATTCAATATACCGTTATGTGTTCTACTTTCTATATGTCTTAGGTATTTAGTTCATGGTGCAATGTTCTTTGATTTATAAGTTCTAATTGTCCAACTGTAGTTTTAAGTGATTTTGACCAATTTTAAGCTTCAAATTCTAAACCGAAAGCATATCTGTCGGATATAAGCAAAATTTACATTTCGATTTTTATTGATAGAAGAAAATTTGTTGGAAAATGATTAACATGGAAAGGTATATATCGTATAAAGTATATTATTTATGTACAAATTTCATATTTTGTTTTAATTCTAACTCTATAAAGGAAACAATAAAAAGGAGAAATAGCCATACATATCTTTCTGTTTTACTATTAACAATTGGTGCACACGTTTTGAATTAGCAAATCATTCCATAATTCTTATCATTCATTTTGGTATCTTTCTTCTCTCTTTAACAGTCATAGCAAACATACTTTTTCGAACTTTTTTTTGTTTAAAACCATGAATAATGCAGCAACAACAAAAATGACGAAGATCCTAAAAGGACAAAAATCACTAGTCAAGAAAAACTGACAACACCATGGCAAAAACTGACAACACCATGGCAAAAATGGAAAACAAAACCGGAGAAACAAACAACAGTCTACACACAAATACATAGAAACACAAACCCAACCAATAAAACAACAACAAATAAAACGGGGATGACGTCTAGTTCTCCGGACAGGAAAGCGAATCTTGCTCCACGCGTATATCGATAACAAAATGATCTTTAAAAACATTGTAAAGGTTACATCGAACAAGAATTTTCAGGGAGGGACCACTATTCAACAAAACAATAAACCATTTACTAAACGTTATCGGTTCTGCAAACTTCATTGAAAATCTCAAGACCACAAATGTATGCATCAGAATTACAAAAACACTGGGCATTGAATATATGTAAATTTATATTTTATGTGTAGGCGCGCCTTTATTAATATAAAAATAAGGAGATGTGATACATGTATGATTGCCAATGAGACAACTATCCACCAAAGTTCAACTAAAGTGGATGTAAGCAATTATAGCCAACCGTACGGCCTTCAACAATGAGAAAAACCCATACCGTATAATCGGCTATAAAAGGCCACGACATGAAAAACATGCAACAGTTCAATTGAGAAAACTAACGGCCTAATTTATAACAAAACAATTTACGAAAAACAAATATGACAGACATGAACCAACGACAACCACTGAACTACAGGCTCCTGACTTTGGACAGTCACATAAAGAACGTGGCGGGGTTAAACATGTTTGTGAGCGCACAAATATATGCTCTCCGATCAACCTAAAAGAAGTTAAAAGGGACATCCGAATTTACCTAAACATAAATCATAACCCTGCATAAAAACATATTCAAAATTAATCAGCTTTATGATATTGTACGTAAACATGTATTGTGACCATTGTCGAAGTATTAAATTTCATTAACATACAGAAAAAAATTTGCGGACTTAAAAGTCCTAATCATATAATTATTACAGTTTGACTTTTTATGAAAGGATCAGTCACTTTGCATTTTAGCCTAATATACTTGTTATGATAAACACACAAATAAAATATATAATTAAAATGCTGATATAAATTAGCTTTTTTAATTAATTATGTCGCGAGCAGTAACAGGTGGTTTGTTTCAATAATGTGCCGTACATGTGTAGTATTTATTATACATTGTTTATTGTTATGTTTAAATATTTCTTGTCTCGTAAACCATTTATCTTTTATTTAAGACGGCATGTTTTAGGTGCATACAAGATGACCTGTTCGTCTTCTGCTCTTTTGGTCATGGCCGGTAATACATTCAACTTTTAAAAGGTCTTCAACGTAAGTTCTTACCCTTTTTATGAATGATCATTGTGGCTCAGATGATAGATTTATTGGGGAAAAAAACAAAAACAAAACAAAACAAAACAGACCATATAACAGTTATGGTAGTCTGTTGAAATGAAATGAACTTGTTGTTTTCTGTTAGTCTTCTGTCACCATTGAGCTATGTGTTAAGTCGTCGTTGGACTATACTTATTTACATTTATGTCAGGTCATTGTTTCATTTGACTATACTTACTGACTTTCGTGTTTGGTGGCATTTTATTTATCTTCCATGGATACAAAGATTTGGTTTGCAAGTTTGGCTATAACTGTGGGGGACTTATTTCAGACGGAGTGGCACATCCTAAGTTTTACGATGGTGTTGTTTGCCGGGCCCGGAAATTTATATACGATCCGGGTAAACTTATCAATCCTTTGGATGAACTTATTCTAAGGGGTTGCCAATTCGACACTATAATTGGATCTTTAAATATTGTTTTTGTTGGTATAAATGTTGGTTTTGTTGTCAGTGAATTAAGGTCATACTGATAGTATTGTTATAAATATGTGCACTTTGATGGTACTGCAGTCTGTCGGTCTTTTTAGCATTTTGGCATTGAGGAAGGTCGTGTTTTTCTAGCTCTGACTGTTAATGACGTCTTTGCACTGGGTCAATTGGATGTTGGGTGTGTGCTGATTGATATTTTAGTCTTAGATACATGGTTTTTTATTAGTTGTTGTTGACTTTGAACTGTCTGTCGGTGACTGTGGGTACTCTCTGATCTGTACTTGGTGTCCTTTTTGTTGTTCAAGACCAAGAATTCAGAAGGGAAGCTCCGCACTTATGTAAAATTTAAGAATAATTATGGTTTCGAAAAATATCTAAATATCATGTCCAATTTTGAACTTAGGAGATCATTAACAAAATTTAGGGTGTCATCTTACCATTTGCAGATTGAAATAGGACGATACCAGGGTACTCCTCCACACCTTAGACTATGTCAGCAGTGTAACTCTGGTAATATTGAAGATGAAGTTCATTTTCTCTTTTATTGCACAAAATATAACGAAGACAGACACCATTTATATCACATTATTTCGGAATCATGTCACAATTTCATTAACTTAAATTCCCAAGAGAAATTGCTATGGCTGTTGTCTTGTGAGAACTTAACTGTATTAAAAGAGTTATGTATATTCCTGGTTAAACACTGCAAATAGCAGATTTATATGACATGTTTCGCATAATTAATAATTGTTGTTATTTAAAAAAAAAAAAAAATAATAATAATTATTTGTTAATTGACCGGATTCAGTTTCTCTATTTATTTTGTTCATCTGCTTCTGACACGGGGAGGATTGCTGTTATTGCCTATCGCAATCAACAGTATATCCTAGAGCACCGTCCCTTGGTGTCTCCTGCAGATGAACAAGTTTCCATCTTTATAGATAATAATTGAAGGTTGATCAAACTTTATTATTAATACCTTTTTTTTTATTTTTACACTGCTGGACATAAGGAAGGAAGGAAAAAAAATACTCAAGAGTACTTTTAATGTATTGTTGTTATTAATGCTATTTTCATTGTCTATTATAATATCTGTCACGTTATATACTGTACAATGTCTCATGTTTGTTGCTTATACTATCATAATTGTTAATTGTAAATGCCCCCTGTGGGACCATGATTGGAATAATAAATATTTGATTTGATTTGATTTGATTTGTTGTTGGGGATGGGGGATGAGTGCCCTGCCACGTCCGGTCTGTGTTTGTGTTTGATGTTTTTCTGCCTTGTGTCGGTCTGATGAGTTGAGCCTTTTTCAACTGATTTTTATAGTTTGTTCTTGTATTGTGCTGTTGCACCGCTGTCCCGGGTTAGGGGAGGGTTGGGCGCTCGCAGACATGTTTGACCCCGCCGCATTCTTTGTGTGCCTGTCCCGGGTCGGGAGCCTGTGGTTCAGTGGTTGTCGCTGGTTCATGTCTGTCATGTTTGTTTTTTGTTGGTTGTTTTGTTGTGAATTGGGCCGTTGGTTTTCTCGGTTGGGTTCTTTCATGTTTTTCATCTCATGTTCTTTTATGGTCGACTGTACGGTATGGGTTTTTCTCATTGTTGAAGGACGTACGGTTGCCTATAATTGCTCACATCCACTTTATTTGAACTTTGGTGTCTCATTGGCAATCATACCTCATCTCTTTGTTTTTATATAAATATCTTTCTTATATTGCTGGTGGTCGTTTTAGCAGGCTTTACCTATTATCAGAAAGGTTCGATGTACCAATGTTACCTGATAACCGGAATGGTACGTTGTTACCATGTTACCTGATTACCGGAATGGTACGTTGTTACCATGTTACCTGATTACCGGAATGGTACGTTGTTACCATGTTACCTGATTACAGGAATGGTACGTTGTTACCATGTTACCTGATTACCGGAATGGTACGTTGTTACCATGTTACCTGATAACCGGAATGGTACGCAGTAACAATGTAACCTGATTACCGGAATGTTACGAGGTTACCATGTTACCTGATAACCGGAGTTGCACGATATGACAACGTTACCTGATAACCGGAATGGTACGATGTTACAATGTAACCTGATTACCGGAATGTTACGAGGTTACCATGTTACCTGATAACCGGAGTAGCACGATATGACAACGTTACCTGATAACCGGAATGGTACGATGTTACAATGTTACCTGATTACAGGAATGGTACGATGTTACAATGTTACCTGATTACCGGAATGGTACAATGTAACAATGTTACCTGATAACCGGAATGGTACGATGTTACAATGTTACCTGATTACAGGAATGGTACGATGTTACAATGTTACCTAATTACAGGAATGGTACGATGTTACAATGTTACCTAATTACAGTAATGGTACGATGTTACAATGTTACCTGTTCACCGGAATGGTACGATGTTACAATGTTCCCTGATTACAGGAATGGTACGATGTTACAATGTTACCTGTTCACCGGAATGGTACGATGTTACAATGTTCCCTGATTACAGGAATGGTACGATGTTACAATGTTACCTGATTACCGGAATGGTACGATGTAACTATGTTCCCTGATTACAGGAATAATACGATGTAACAATGTTCCCTGATTACCGGAATGGTACGATGTAACAATGTTCCCTGATTACCGGAATGGTACGATGTAACAATGTTACCTGTTCACCGGAATGGTACGATGTTACAATGTTCCCTGATTACAGGAATGGTACGATGTGACAACGTTACCTCATTACTTAATTGCCGGAATGGTACGATATTTCAATGTTCCCTGATTATACGGAAATGGTGCGATGTAACAATGTTCCATGATTACAGGAATGGTACAATGTAACAATGTTACCTGTTCACCGGAATGGTACGATGTTACAATGTTACCAATTACCGGAATGGTACGATGTAATTGTGTTACCTATTATCGGAATGGTACGATGTAACAATGTTACCTATTATCGGAATGGTACGATGTAACAATGTTACCTATTACCGGAATGGTACGATGTAATTATGTTACCTATTTTACGTTATGGGATATGTAGTATACAGACAAAACACATTATCTCTGGTTACCGGTATAGATTAATTAGTGACCAGGGATATTGGGACATGCAGTATGCAGATGTAACACATATAATTTATCTCTGGTTACCTTTAACAAAACAGTAGGACATATCATAAATAACAACATTCTTAATTTCAAACTAAAAGTGTTATAATTAATTGTCGTCTTTGACTATGAGTTGTTTAAATTTTTGTTTCTCAAAAACAAAATTCAATAAAAGAAAAGAAACAATTAGTAATCTTGTAATGATGGTTATAAAACGAGAACATTAATCGTACAATACATACTGTATGACGTGTAAATTTTACTTTATTAAAAGTTGACTTACCTAACAGGTCTGCTATAGCCAGATTAAGTAAGAAATTATTGGTAACACTCCACATCCGTCGGTTTGGTATAATCACAAACAGTACGGTCAGATTACCTATTATAGCGGTCAGAAATACCGGCACATATAAAGCTATCAAAATAATTGTATTGGGCTGGTTTAAAGTGATCAAACTTTGTTTCCACGCTTCAATAATTCCGTCGAAATCCGATAAACCTAAATCTGAGTCATTAAAATCTGGAGTCCAAAATATTGACTCGTTCCACGGAGGACCGGGATGGAAAACTAGACTCACATTGCTAGAGTTAACCATTATCTACAAACTTATCTTCCAGATTTCTACATCCATTGTTTGAAAATAAATCAAAAATGTTTATACATACTAAACTTTAACAAGTCGTTGTACTATAGTTTTTTTTAAACACAGGTCTTTTATGACTTTTTTGTGTCGCAGTTTTCCCGCTATTTGTAAATCTTTATAAATCGTAGTTCTAAGAATCGTAGTATGTTTCCATTTCTAGATCACAATAACATACATCTCTCACTTATCAATAATCAATAAACGACAACAGAAGTTTTCGTCTTCATTCTAAACTTTTTATATTGTGTTTGTGAAGAAAATCTCCTTACAATAATAGCCAATCAGCGTGTTAAACAATCTATTGGTTTACCTGAGCTTAATATTATGATATACAGTGCTAACGAAGAAAAATGTATAATTATAACTCCAGACGTTTTCAAGACTTTCAACATTTTCTCATTTTTGTTTTTGTTTTTGTCATTGTAAAGTCAAGAAAGGTTTAAGCAGGAACATATATATATATTTATACTGTTCCCAGGTTTAAGGTGTAAAAGTGGGTTAAAACTGGTTTAACCCCAAAAGGGTCATGTCAGGTGTTGAAGACATCGACGATTCCTGCAGGATCTTTAATTAACAGAACGGAATTATTATGTAGTGATGAATTACTAACGTTATATAGCATTAATGTATTTAAATACATAGGTAATGTAACCGGAGAGCATGATTTTCATTACAACATCGGAAGTACTTCTTTAGCTCAGTCGGTTAACGCGCTGCCTTGTAACACAGAGGTCCCGGGTTCGAGTCCCGGTGGAGACAGGCGATTTTGTTATGAAAATCATGCTCTCCGGTTACATTTGGCTCCAAACAGTAATAACCCAGGTTAGAAGAATTACCTAGCCCGGGAAATGTTGACGATATCAACATTATAGTATAATGACTCTTGAAAGGAGGGAGTGTGACGGAGTTGCTTCCGTTAATATATGTAGTAGATACTTAGCCAGCCGTAAGCGGTTGAGCTAGGGAAGTACTTCTTTAGCGCTGCCTTGTAACACAGAGGTCCCGGGTTCGTGTCCAGTCCCGGTGGAGACAGGCCTAGATCAACCGCTTACGGCTGGCTAAGTATCTACTACATATATGAAGGGAAGCAACCCCGTCACAGTAAACTGAAATTTAAGTTTCAAGTAAATAGCTTCTCAAAATCAATGACTCTGATTGAATTCACTAACTTCGTTAAGAAGTCATGCTGAACTCTAAAATTGTTCTATGTTTAAATAGAACATTCCAATCATATAATTATTAGATACTCCTTGAGGGAGTTAGCCCGAACGGGTGTATCTAATTAAAACCTAGATATTATTGTCAATGCATAATGGTAGTTTTCAATAATTTAGGAGGGGGTCATTCAGCGATTTGATCATATGTTATTGAAAAGCATGATAAATGCCATCTTCGCTAGCCAAGTTACAATTCAGTCCCCTCCTCTCCGCCCTTGGCGGATTGAGATATAATTTCGGATCCACAAATAAATTATTTCCATGGTAGCAGTTGTAACTGGCTGCAATCAATCAAACAGCGATTATTTATATGTACTTTTCTCCTTATATGATTATTTAATAATAATAATAATAATAAATTCTTTATTTTCAGAAGGTTACACAGTTAACAAAACAGTTAATCCGCCCCGTGGCCTTCTAATCTACATATAAGAATACACAATTTGAATCCCAATTCGGCTATTGTTTTCCAATAGAGAGAAACTGTAACCGACAAAAACTATCACCAAGATACACTTTATGATCGACGAATAATTCTTTTCTTGGAAACTATAACAGAAATTAAAACCCAGCAAAGATAATCTAGACTAGATTATCTTTGCTGGGTTTTAATTTCTGTTTAGTAGAAATAACGGATTGCAATAAAAGTGAAATAAATACAAAAATGATATTTTTGCCAGGTGAGTTATGCAGGCTCTTATGAGTCTTTTGTCTATAGTTCGTAATAATTAACTCTAATTTTCTATGATACCTGATGGGTGTGTGTGGTGGGGGGTTAGGGAGGGGGGTCCAGGTTTGTGTTTCAAGCAGTATTGACATTTTCATTGTAAGACGGCTACCTCAATGCTAATATTATAAATGAGAAACCAGGCTTGT
Organism: Mytilus californianus; assembly: GCF_021869535.1. NCBI lineage: Eukaryota > Metazoa > Mollusca > Bivalvia > Mytilida > Mytilidae > Mytilus > Mytilus californianus. The sequence continues at coordinate 141,335,283 of NW_026262581.1, read as the reverse complement.
TTATAAATAATAGATGTATTTCAGTTGTATACTATAACTGTCGTACCGACATCGTGCACTTCAGTAACTTTGCTGTACAAACCACAATAATGGTCTGTGACAAACTCTAAAACCGAGATTTTGTGAAGGTGTAAAATAAAACAAAAAATAAAACCAATGTTGAATATCTGATATAGCTAATAGTTAACGGATTCTTGTCAGCTCCAAATTACGTAACATTTGGAGCTCAATTGAGAAAAGGTAAGTATTGAACTGTTAGAGCATGAAACAGCAAATGGTTTCAATCTAAAATCTTCATTGAAAGGAAACAGAAAAACGGTTTCAACTCAAAGTACTTCATGTAGTAAAACCCATGCCGTTTTGAATTAGTATAGACGCGAAACAAACAACAATCAATCGATATCTTTGTTTCATTATTATAATTATTATAATTATAAATAAAAGTACATTTTTTATCCTCACATTAAAGATGGTGTTGTTTGCTTGAAATGACAATCCTACTTTCTACATTATAAGTATTTCTAGTAATAAATTGGTAAGTGTTCTTAAATAAAAATAAAAGTGTGAAGATTTTATAAAATTTGAAAATCAATTATTTTGTGCTATAACCTTTTTGTCTTTCCACAACAAACTACACGGGCAATTTTAAGAAAAAATTGTAATTGATATATACACATTATTCTATAGTATTGCTAACTAACTGATTATGATTGCTTTATATTTGTAAAAGTCCGTAGTAGTTTCTGTCAATGACTTTTAATAGTTTGTCAATATTGACATGTTAGTGTATTTTGACGGTACTTACAACGAGCAAGGGAAAAAAAGAGTACAAAAATGTCTTTGAACTTTGAAATCCCAAGACGAGGTCTTCATTTGAACATTATGTGGTGAAATTTACACTTCCAACATTCATAGAAAACTTTCTAACTTAATTTGGTTTAAATGTTTCCTATCAAGTATTCCATATGGACAGTCAGCCATTATTCGTTACAAAGTTTTGACATGATAAGTATATATCTGCTGAATTGTGACTTTCCCCGACGATTGATTGATTCTTGATGCTACATGGGATCAAATTCGTATGAATAAAATTAGAATGTTGATGATGTTAGTCAGAATTATGAAATATTACTTTACCGGAAAGCCTTACTCTAGCCATTAATAATGCTTGAAAAATAGATTCAACAAGACGGACAACGACTTATCAATAATATTTCTATTAGAACTAAAATTCATTTGTTAGCTCTTTATGTGTTTTATTCCTTATCCACATCACATATAAGGGAAGACATATTGGTGTCTGTTCTTTGCGTCCGTCTATCCGTCCGTGCGTCCTTCCGTTTGCTCTCATGTGTACAATACGTACCAGATTTTTTTGAAATTTATATCAAAGGTTTATATCAGCAATGTCTCGGACAATTTCGAAAATCAGTGCCGTCACTATTTTTAAAAGAGTTATGCCCATGAAAATATAAGTTATATGAAAAATTGCATTGTAAGCGCTTTCACCTGTACAATTCTTGCCCGATTTTTATCAAATTTTTATCAAAGGTTTATACATGTTATACCAACAAGACAAGTTCGAAAATTCAAGGCGTCCGTAATTTCGTTCGTGCTTCCGTGCATCCTTCCGTCCGGTCTTGTAAGCGCTCTCATGTGTACAATTCTTAAACAGATTTTTATAAAATTTATATCAAAGGTTATATTAGCAATGTCTCGGTCATTTTCGAAATTCGGTTCCGATCAACAATTTTCAAAATAGTTGTTTCCCTTTGAAATATTAATCATATTGCTTAAGAGTGCATTGTATTTGATCGTCCTGAACATGCATGAAATATTTGCCACTGGACGTTAAGCAACCAGCAATCAATCACATATGAATTCGAACTTTGTAATATTTCTTATATGCAATACGAATACGAATTAATTCAATAAAAAAAAGGAAGTACATTCAGTAAATATACAAGGTGTACAGAAAAAAATAAATATTGAGTAGGAAAAAAAAAACAATCGTAAGCAATTTCTGTCATGGTTGTGTATCAAGCGTAATCCATTGATAAGTTCAGTGATAAGCAAACATAAGAAGGGCCTATTGTAACATCAACTAGCTTAACTTATCCATTCATGGTAATCTGGCACACATGTGTTTTGAACGGTCATCCAAAGTAAATATTCGGGTTATCGAAGTATAAAGATTGAGATTGTTTAGTCACAAACTTAAATGACAATGGTTAAGTTAATATTATGCTCAACTAGTTGTTTACATTTTGCACATATAAATGTTATTTTATTTGACTGTCTGTCCTTATTTGATTTCTTGTCCTTATAGGTTATCAGTTCAACACTGTTATTAGATCTATCAATATTGTTTTTATCGTTATAAATATTGATTTTGTCATCAATTAATTAAAACCTAACTAAATATTATTTTTATACATATATGTGTAGGACTCGGAAGTGCGATGGGGACGCTGAAGTGCAATGGTCACGCTGAAGTGCGATGGTCTGCGCCGAAGTGCGATGTTCCTTTCGCTGATGTGCGATGGTCCTTTCGCTGATGTGTGATGATCTATAAGACGCTTGTTGGCTAGCCGTTTAAAATTTACTGGTGTTCAGTTATTATGAGAGCTCGATTTTTATATAAGTTAGTATATAAATACCAAACACTCAATATTTTCTCTAGTTGCAATAAAAAAAGCATCGGTGATTTATCTTATTCCTTGTTCTTATTCACAGCAGCCGTATACATTTTTCGCTTATTTTGTTTCGTTCTGACTAACTAGGAAGTATCTCAAACAACTACCACATGTTTTTCAGTCAATGAATTAATACTGCTTTTAAAGGAGAATAGCTTTTGTATGTAACGTCAATTCTGAAAGATCATAAGATCGTATGAACGACTGCTTTTTGTTGTCTAAGCTATTGATTATATTTAAAAAGTACCGTATAATGTACACTACAACGTTACAGTGAGGACTGGAAATGGAATGACTATTTATCTCGACTGTTTTAAATTAAACGGGTTATACTCTTGATGATTTACATTAAAAAAAAAACCGAAAAGCTTCTTCTAAAAAAGAATGAATGAATAGCGTCACAATGACACCATCGCACGTCGGCGTGATCAAAAACGCACTTCAGCGTTAATCTATCGCACATCAGCGTAACCGTCCCTACGTGTACTTCCCAATTTCTCCTGCTCAGCGTAGAAGCAGCTAATTTTAAAGTTTTTGGTGGAACACTTGACACGTCTCGACATAAGTCAAGCATAATGTACTTGGTGGTTTTTTTCTTTTGTGAGATTGACCCTGCTTAGTACTATAGACCGACATGCTTATATTTTTTTATCGCCATTGTACACTCCATATAAAGATATGTCCTCCCACTCGAATCCATTATACTTAATCTGAGCCATCCAGTCTTTTTTCTGGCTCCATACTGCTGCATGTTAGGCGGAGAATTTAAGTTTTAAAGTCTTTGGTATCACCTGACCAGAAATCAAAATCGACCTTCCAAATGCAAGGCTAGCACGCTAACCACCACATTAAATGTGGTTCTTACTTCAGGCCATTGCATTTTAGCTAGTAAACACCATCGCACTTCATCGTGACCATCAACGTCAACGTCACAGTTAGACCATCGCACTTCAGCGTAACCACCAACGCACTTCAGCGTAGCTATCAACAAGTTAGCGTCACAATGCCACCATCGCACTTCAGCGTGTTAACCAACGCACTACAGCGCAGACCAACGCACTTCAGCGTGACCATCGCGGTTCGGAGTACCATCGCGGTTCAGAGTCTTACATATGTACATTCACGGTCCTACAATCTGTCGATACCTATATTTTGGCATTGCACAAGGTCATGTTTTTCTCTGACTGTTAATAACGTCTTTTCATTAAATCCATTGTATGTTGGATTGTCTATTGATTGATATCTTAGTCTTAGAAACATGATTTTTTTTATTAGCTGTTATTGGCTTCGAACTAGCTTTCAGTAAAGTTCTGCGAGTACTCTCAGATCTGTTCTTTGTGTCTTTTGTGTTTATGTTAGTTTTTTGTGCTTTGTATATATCTGATGAGTTAGGCTCTTTTCAACTGATTTTTATAGTTTTTCTTATGTTGTACTGTTACACTGTTACTGTTACTGTCCCAGTTTAGGGGCCGGGTTTGGCGCCAGCAAACATGTTTAACCCCACCATATTCTGTATGTGTCTGTCCATAGTCAGGAACCTGTAATTCAGTGGTTGTCGTTTGTTGCTGTATATCACATTTGGTTTTTGTTTATTGTTTTGTACTCAAATCAGGCCGTTAGTTTTCTTGTTTGAATTCGGGTCCTTTAATAGCTTACTATGCGGTATGGTTTTTGCTCAAAGCAGGAAACACTCTACCTTATTTTGTGTTACAATGCTTATCAATAATAGTCTTAAGAATGAACATAAGATCCGATAGTCTTCCTTTTTTGGAGAAACCGATTTTGCTATCATTTACGATAATATATACTAGTCAACAAAAGTAACGATACACAAGTTTGAACTCTAATTTATCATAAAATATAATAAATACGAAAAACTGTTAAATTATCCAATGAAAAGCATTCATTTGCAAAGCAAATGCATATGATTAAAGGAATCTGACCAAACTGGAAAGTGAGAAAATACCGTGTTATTGAACACAGGGGTCAAATTTATTTTGCGGAAAATGATGACAAAAGTCGGCACTTAATTTCGAAGATGAGAATTAAGTATTCAAATATCTGCACAGGCATTCAAAATTTTAGACAGACTATGATTAAGTTTAAAGTTTTAAGTTCTAAAGTCGATTTTTGAATTTTGGGGTGAAAATACGATTTTTGAAATAACAAAAATTGCAAAAAAAAAATATTTCGCATATTTGCCTTAAATCAATGGTTTTGATAAGAAAATAACACTCTGTAAATATTAGACCAATTAGGCAATTATCTACCTTGGTACAGTGAATCCAATTACATTATATATGGAAAATACATTGCCTTGTATCGTTTCTTTTGTTGACTAGTATACTTTTCAAAGGACCTGCTTATTTAAAAGCTTCCCAAATGAATCAGTGATACTGATTCCTTGATAGTGCATAATTCCCTTTATAAATTGAGAATAAATAACCTGTAGTCCAGGGTTCTGGGTTCAAACGAATGAATTGAGAATAAATAACCTATGGTCCAGGGTTCTGGAATTCAAAAGAATGAATTGAGAATAAATAACCTATGGTCCAGGGTTCTGGGTTCAAAAGAATGAATTGAGAATAAATAACCTATGGTCCAGGGTTCTGGAATTCAAAAGAATGAATTGAGAATAAATAACCTATGGTCCAAGGTTCTGGGTTCAAAAGAATGAATTGAGAATAAATAACCTGTGGTCCAGGGTTCTGAGTTCAAAAGAATGAATTCTGTTCAGTGGCAGATATTTTATGCGTATTCAGACCGAGAACATAATAACAAAACATCTAATATCATTGGTAGGCTTTGAATGAGTGGATCGACCGGAATGAAGGGCGAGACATTTGATTCCCGCTAAAAACTCTAGGGTAGGTTGGATAGGGGAGACAATTTTCCTTGCAATAGATAACCTTCGGATCACTCAGGGAGTTGTTGCAAGAATCGAAAATCTACATCTCGCACTTGAGGTGCGCACGGAATTACCACTAGCCTATCAAATCTAATTAAAAATAAGAAGAATATAATAAATGGATTATTTTTATTTTAAATGGATAAATTAAACCTTACCAAGATATGATCTTGATTGATTGTTTTAGACGTATTGAAGAAAATTTTATATGCATAAACTATGGGGGAAATTAGATATCGCCTATTAATATTATTATAATAAACATATAAACAAACACTTCGTTTACTGTATTGCCCAATGCAGTCGATATATAAACCAATGAAAACACCCGACACATCAATTACGCCTAATTTGCATAATAACGCACCCGTTAATATCACAATATTTACGGAAACGTTAAAACTTTGTAAATACCACCCACGTTAAATTTTAACGGACATACCGGTTAACGTCTCCGTTAAATTAACGGGTCCGTAAATTAACGGATGCTTTACAAGTGATCAACCAATTTTTTAAAGAGTTATGCCCTTGAAAATATTAATTATATGGAAAATTGCATTTAATTAAGCGCTCTAAAGTCTACATTTCTTGAATAATTTTTATGAAATTTATATCCAAGGTTTATATCAGCAATTTTAAAAATCAGCGGTGCTCTCACTTATTTTTTAATATTGGAATGTGACCATTATAGATAAAAACGTATTTTTTTTCTTATTGATTCTCATAGGATCGTGTGTCGCTTTTTGTGTTTTCTTAAAAAAATGTACTGCCTTTTTTCTTTAATGTAGTGCACTGTATCATTAAGGATGTTGAATCATTTTGACAGACATATTTCTTTTTTTTCTTATTTGTTCCACCTTTTGCAAATACAGCAGTTTTCCCCAGATTTTGAACTATAACTTGCATTCACGACCCGATACCAGATCTTTCCTAGGTTTTTCAGTATACAGATGTGGATAGTAAACTGCACATTGCTAGAAAACAAAGATCGTTAAAAACGTTAATACAAATAGACAGGAAATACTAAAAAAAAATAAAAAAACATTGATTAATTTTTTTATCATCTTCTAACCGAGTCCCTGTGATGAGTTTGGGTAAGTGTGTCATCCTGACCGTGCAGATTAAATGATATATACCGATTTGATTGGTCAATAACTGTGTTAACACATGACGCCATCAATTTACATGAACGTTTTGGAAATATTCAGACGATATTCAATCTACGGCTACTGGGAAAGTTTTCTTGTAGGTTATACGTAAAGAAAGGGGGAAATACGCATTTAAGAAGTAAAAGTTTGGTAACTTTTTAATCACTTTAAATTTTTTTGATATTCAGGTTTTCTTCTTAATAATGTTACAGTATTTATAGAATTTCGTTTTAATGGCAGGCATATCTTTGATTGTTTCTGTTAAATTTATTCACATTTTCTATTTAAATTTGTGACGAATAAATCAAATCAAATAAGTTTTCTTTTTAGTCGGCAAGTTAAATAACAATACAACATAAGCTCTGAGTGAGCTTTTGAACCGACATAAACGATTTAGAACTTGAAATGTTGTTAAGACACATGTCTGTTGAACACTATATGTTGCCCTCTAGATGTGCGTAGGTGGTTTTTGTCGTTTGATTGCTGTCTTATTGGCGTATAACCCACATCTCCTACAGTTTTAGTTCCGTTTGATGTACGTTTAAATCGGTGTGTGACAAATCTTAAATGAAAGGGTTATATTGAGTATAGATTAATTGCATTGGTTTCCCTCAAGAATGTGCACAGAAGAAGATTCAAAGAGAGATGTACTTAAATTTAGAGTGCAAAGTAAATAAAAACAAAAAGCGTTTCACTTTTCAATCTTTAACTCCCCGAAGACATGTCCCATCTAAACGAAGTCTCGGATTGATCTCCGACTTACTTGTATATTGTTTTTGGTTTTGGCACATACTTGAATATGAACCTCATTCAATTCGATCCCAAAATAGTCACTTAAAACGAATTAATATTTAAAAAGTGATAATAAATTCTATTGGAACAAAACTAATCCAAATCAGTTTTCAGCTATTTGGATATTTTAAGAAATAACAAAAAAAAAAAATATTCTCCTTTGATTGGAAAATATATAATGTTTAATCCTGAAATCATCAAACTTTTTTTATGGAATTACGCCCTTATGCCTTTGAAAAATCCTGGATCCGCCCCTAAAGATAAGAGTATCCTTGAACTATGCAGTATATCTGAAGTAGTTAATGCACAACTTAGCTGTGCATTATCCAGATTATAACAAAGTAAGAACAAAGAGATTTTGCCTATGTCATGTGTTAATACATTTTACCAAGTTTGAAATGTCAAACTTTAAAGCTATAATTTTTGCTTTCGGTGAAAAATGTGATTGTGAATTATCGGACTTGGATTTTAAAAGTGCAGTATTTATTCCGAAATTTATGTCTTCTTTTTCTTCTTATAGTTCAGCAATCCATCAACATAATGATGATAACGTACCGGGCACTGCTGTCACTATGCCGCGCGTGCGTGGGATATAATTTCTATTTACAGTTCAATATATACAAATAACAGTTCAAAGTAATTTTCTTTTTCTTCAGTTTTGTACTTTTTATTTTGCATTGTATGTTTAATTTATATATGTAGGTGATTGTTGAGAACAGATATTGGGATCTGTACTCGAAAACAGTCAAGTGTAGTACATTTAACTGCAGCTACAGGTAGAAGGTTTCATTGTAATATTGTTCTTGGAAACAGTCAAGTGTAGTACATGTTACTGTAGCTACAGGTAGAAGGTTCCATTGTAATATTGTTCTCGGAAACAGTCAAGTGTAGCACATGTTACTGGAGCTACAGGTAGAAGGTTCCATTGTAATATTGTTCTCGGAAACAGTCAAGTGTAGTACATGTTACTGCAGCTATAGATAGAAGGTTCCATTGTTATATTGTTCTCGGAAACAGTCAATTGTAGTACATGTTACTACAGCTACAGGTAGAAGGCTCCATTGTAATATTGTCCTCGGAAACAGTCAAGTGTAGTACATGTTACTGCAGCTACAGGTAGAAGGTTCCATTGTTATATTGTTCTCGAAAAAAATGAGTATTTATACGAGTCTTAAGTGGTCTGTATTGCTCTGTAAAAAAGATTGTGTGAAGTTTGTCCTGTTCTTGTGTCGGATTGGATAAGAAGATCGGTTTGGTAAATATCTACAAGATGATGTATTATTTTATAGAAAAAAGATGATTCATGTTCTTATTCGCCTTTTCTCAAGAGTTGTCCAGTTTATAGTTTGTAACATTTCAGTGACGAAGCTGGTGTACGTTGTGGTATATGTTGGAAGTGTGCCTAGCTGTCCTGCGCTGGACCATTTCAAGTTGGTGTGTTTAAGATTTGGTATGTGGGTCCCAGACGCAGCTACTGTATTCTAGCTTAGGTCTAGCCAGTGATGTATATACTTTCTCGTTTACTGTTTTGAAGTTAACCTTTATATTTCTCTTGATGAAGTTAAGCTTTTGTGTGGCTGAAGCTGTAATATTATTAATATGTTTGTTAAATTTTAAGTCTGTTTGTATTGTTACCCCAAGGTATTTTGTGGATTTTTTTACAGTACTTGATGGTGGAGATTGAAGTCAAATTTAATTGGGTTTTTCTTATTTGTTATCAGAAGGACTGAGCACTTGTCTTCTGGGTAGAATGACATGAGCCAGTCCTTCTCCTATTTTGCTGCTAATGTCAGTTTGTTTTTTGCAGTTTTTGAGTGTCTTCTTTGTTTCGTATTGTTTTGTATATTATGCTGTTATCTGCAAATAGTCTTAGAGTGCTATATTTCATGTGTTTCTTTTGTTACCTATTCTGACATCGGAATCAGACTTCTTTTAAACTGAGTTTTACTGTGCGTATTGCTGTGTGTTTGTTTATTCTACATTTGCTAGAGGTATAGGGAGAGGGTTGAGATCTCACAAAACATGTTTAACCCCGCCGCATTTTTGCGCCTGTCCCAAGTCAGGAGTCTCTGGCCTTTGTTAGTCTTGTATGTTTTTTAATTCTAGTTCATTTATATGTTTTGGAGTTTGGTGAGACGTCCATTTTCATTGAACTAGTACACATTTGTTTAGGGGCCAACTGAAGCTCGCCTCCGGGAGCGGGCTTTTCTCGCGGTGTTGAAGACCCATTGGTGGTCTTCGGCTGTTTTCTGCTCTTTGGTCGGGTTGTTGTCTCTTTGACACATTCCCAGTTTCCATTCTCAATTTTATTCATTGAAGTCATTTATGTATACAAGAAACAGGAATAAGACAATATTTATAATTATGTCATTAAATCAGAAATGGACCTACATAAACTGTCAGTCGACTGCAACACCAATACCTGCATACCTATATCTCAATTCCTATAGATGCTATAGAAAGAATATGCAAAAATTTGGTCTATGCATTGCATATCAAGAGAGCTGAACCACTGTGGTAATTAAAAGAACTGTGTTCTAAGAAAACTAACATTAATCGACTAAATAGTCACCACAACTATACATCAGCGGTTGTGCTATCGGTCATGAGAATCGATGACATATTGGTTCTAACAAAACTAACATTAATCGACTAAATAGTCATCACAACTATACATCAGCGGTTGTACTATCGGTCATGCGAATCGATAACTACATATGTTTTATCACAACTTCTTTACTGGATTCTTAGTATGCGATGTATTTTATAGAATTAACTAAGTTAACTTTATATCCCCATGTTTCTTACATCTAGATAATAGGTAACTACCATTTTTAGACGTTGAGGACTTCTTAAGGTTAAATCTTGTATTTTAAAATCATTACAAACTCACTGATATTTAAAATTAAATTTGATACTATCAGTAGAATTTAAAAATGTTAGATTTTAATTCACTCAAATATGAGGGTTCCCACTCGATAAAAAGGCCCTATCCATTTACCATTTTGCCTTTATTTAACTAACATTTATAACTATATTAACAACTTGAAGGTAAATTAATTTAAAAAAACCCGCATACGTTTTTAATGCGGTTACCCTGCAAATAGGGTGGTCGTCCAATAGAAGAAGATAGGACCCAAAACTGTTCCTTGGGGAACGCTAGATGTTACATTAATTTTGTCTGATTGTACACCATTGATATTGACTGTTTGTGTGCAAAATGTGAGGAAATCTTCTATCCAATTTAAGGTATAGTATTCATTGCCATAGTATTTAAGTTTGGAAACAGGGACTTTCTATACTATTTTTTTTTATAGAAAGTCCCTGTTGGAAAGAAGTCAGAGGAACTTTGTCAAGTGCTTTGGCAAAGTCCATCACAACTGGGACTGTTAGTATAATAGTCCCAGATCACAATTATATCAGTTTGGATGTTATTGTTGTTGTTTTTGCAAGTTCTTGAATAAATGATACCAACTGAGTTTCACATGATTTTGATGCTCGGAATCCATGTTGAAGGTCGTATTATAAGATTTTGTTATTTTCCAAGTATTTATTAACATTTCTTTTTTTTTACGGGCAACCCAAATCTTATCAGTTTGTAGGCTAGTCTATTATCAACAAACTGATTATATAATTTCAAATATGCAATACAGTAGTTATTTCGATCATATAAAATTATTAAAATTGAATGATTTAGCGAACTAGAATATGTTGATTTGAAATTATGAAGGCAATATGAAAAATATGAAAAATATCTAAAAATTGGGTGCGAGTTGGTAAAAGTACGAGTTTGTAAAAATCGGGTACGAGTTGGCAAAGGTACGAGTTGAGATTTGCACAGAGGGAAATAACCTAAGCTCACCAACAGTGAAATTGAAAGTGAAAATCCTTTTTTGTCTACATGATGATGAGGATCACTGACTAACTTGTTTCGAAGCTTCATGTGGTAACGTTAGTTACATTTAATACTTTTCAAAAATTTAAAACTTATTATAATTTAGTTCGTTAAAAATCACTCAAAATGTCAGCTGACCCTCCCCACTCACTTTTCCAGGTAAACTAGTTAGTAATATTTAACTAAGTGAGGAAATTTAATTTCAAGTCGGCATATATGTACACAATAACCACGAAACATGTTTAACCGACTGTAATATAAAAATCATGCAGTTTCATGCATTCCCATCACAGGCACTTGTCTCTGAAAAAAATTCTTATATATTATACCTTACAACAAATACCTTTAATGTTATATTAAGGTATATAGGATTTTTATGCCCCTGCCGTAGCAGAGGGGGCATTAAGTTTTACCCTTGTCCGTCTGTATACGTACGTACGTACGTCCCAAAATTGGTTTCCGTTCTCTAACTTGAGTTTGCCTCAACCAAATGTTATGAAACTTATACACAATGCTTATTACCACAAAACACAGATCAAGTTTGAATTTTGGTGGCGTCACTTTAACCGTTCTAAAGTTATGCCCTTTTATAAATGGAAAAATTGCAAAATTTTGGTTTCTGTTCTCTTACTTAAGTTTGCCTCAACCAAATGTTATGAAACTTATACTCAATGCTTATTACCACAAAACACAGATCAAGTTTGAATTTGTATGGCATCACTTTAACCGTTCTAGAGTTATGCCCCTTTATAAATGGAAAAATTGCAAAATTTTTAGTTTCCCTTCTCTAACTTAAGTTTGCCTCAACCAAATGTTATGAAACTTATACAAAATGCTTATACACACAAAACACAGATCAAGTTTGAATTTTGGTGGCGTCACTTTAACCGTTCAAGAGTTATGTCCCTTTATAAATGGAAAAATTGCAAAATTTTAATTTTCTTCTAGATATCAAGTAATTTTTAAAATTGGAGTTATCTTCCTTTGTCCATGATTATAGTTGAATCAACTACAATCAATGCTTTTAAAATGCAATGTTTAATTTTGACTTCCACTGATAAAACACAGATCAAGTTGAATTTGGGTAGTGTCACTTTAACCAGTCAGAGATACAACTCTATAGGGTTATTACAGAAAATAACTTGTGTGTGTTATTACAGATACTTTCATGAGTTGTCTACTCTTTATTCCTTAAATTTTCTAAATCTGCAATAACATGTGTTTGTTATTTGTAAAATAAATCAAAAATATTTTAATTTATAATGGGCTCTAGGGAACTCTTGAGACTTTGTGCAGAAACTAAATGCATAGCCTTGATAATTAATTTTGATAATTAATTTTTTAATTAAATTAATACATTTTTGATTAACCATGGTAAATCAATGAGATGAGGCTTTTAAGGGATAAAATTAGCTGTAATAACATAGCTTAGTTATTAAAGGAATGTTACCTATTATATGAGACACTTGGGAATTACTGGGAAGCTTGCGCAGAACCTCATTACATGCTCTGGTCATTATTTCTTACAATGAATTAAAATACATTGTAATTAAGCATGATGTATGTCTGAGAAAATGCTTTGGAGTGATATAGAGAAGCTGTGATAACACCATTTAGTTATTACAGGCATATTTTTTTCTGTAATAACATATAGGTGTACTATGCAAAATTGGCAAACTATGAACTGTTATATCTTTCTATAGTTAAGTATACATAAAGACAATAGTAATATCAATAGAACTTGTATGCATTTTAACTAAACTAGTGATGTATATTGTCCCTTTGAAACATGTAACATACATATGTTATCACACTTCTTTGATTTTTTAGTGCACAATAACAAATGTATGTTATTTTTCTGTAATAACCCTATAGAGTTATATCCCTAACTGTTAACCATTACTGAGTTATGCCCCTTTATAAATCGAAAGATTGCAAAATTTTTAGTGTCCATTCTGTAACTTAAATTTGCCCCAACCAAACATTATGAAACCTATACACAATATTCATTACCACAAAACTAAGATCAAGTACAAATTTTTTGTTTCTGTTTTCTAACTTTAGTTTGCCTCAACCAAATGTTATGAAACTTATACACAATGCTTATTACTACATAATACAGATTAAGTACGAAATTTGGTGGCGACACTTTTACCATTCTTGAGTTATTAAAATTGGAGTTATCTTCTTTTGTCCATGATTATAGTTGAATCAACTACAATCAATGCTTTATACAATGCAATGTTTAATTTTGACTTCCACTGATAAAACACAGATCAAGTTGAATTTGGGTAGTGTCACTTTAACCATTATTGAGTTATGCCCCTTTATAAATCGAAAGATTGCAAAATTTTTAGTTTCCATTCTGTAACTTAAGTTTGCCCCAACCAAACATTATGAAACCTATACACAATATTCATTACCACAAAACTAAGATCAAGTACAAATTTTTTAGTCCCCTACTGACGAAGTCGAAGGGGACTTTAGGTTTGCACTCTGTCCGTCTGTCTGTCTGTCTGTCTGTCCTTCTGTCAGTCCGGCAAATCAGCTTTCCACACTTTTTTTCTTCGTTCTTGAAGATATTGATTTGATATTTAGTGTATAGTTTTATCATGACAAGTTATAGATCAAGTTCAAATTTTGTTCCGGTCTGATGATTTAATCCAGAGTTATGGAGCATAACTCTGGACCATATCTAATGTTAGAGTACTATGTTAAACCATATTTCTGTACAAAGGGAGATAACTAATTTTTTAAAAGACATTCTTTGTTTAATTATTTGAAGAATTTTTGGCAGGTTTGTTTGTTATTTAGTATAAACTAATTTTCTGAATGCTATATATATATAAATAAAAAATGTGAAGAGAAATCCTTTAATTAGATAATAATCTATTTTTATTATGTATATATTTCAATACATTACATTGTGTAGATAAAAGTTGTTGACATTTTATAGAAAAGTTACAAATCTATATTAGTTTGTGACAAATGAAAGAAAAAATATTTGGAACTATTAATTATATTTGATTATAATTTGAAAATAGATATACACTGTATTACATCATATCTAATTTTAGAGAACTATTATCATATTTAATGTTTTTTTCATCATGCTTATACGATATTGATTGATAATTGGTATATAGTTTTATCATGACATGCTACAGATCAAGTTCAAATTTTTGTTTCGGTCTAATAATTTTGTGCAGAGTTATGGTCCTTGGACTTGAAAAATTCACTCATATAATCAGTTTTCCACACTGTTTTTAGTCATGCTTGAAGATATTGACATGATATTTACTTTTTTGTTTACACCATGGCAAGTTATATAACAAGTTAGCATTTTGTTCCAGTATAATGAATTTTTATACGCCCGTCAAATTTTTGACAGGACCTATTATGGTATACAAATGTCCTCCGTCTGTCTGTCTGTCCGTCTGTCTGTCCGTCCGTCTGTCTGTCTGTCTGTCTGTCCGTCTGTCTGTCTGTCTGTCTGTCTGTCTGTCTGTCCGTCTGTCTGTCCGGCGTAAACATGTCGCACCGTAACTTGAGAATGACTTATCCAAATTTCATGAAACTTAACATAGTTGTTTCTTATGATGGTCAAACGATCTGTATACTTTTTGGTGAAAATAAGATTAAAACTTTTTGAGTTACGGGACTTAGTAACTAAAACAGGTGTGTGTTTTTTTTCACATGTCGCGCCGTATCTCAAAAACAATTTATGATTATTGCTTAAAACTTTACACACTTCTAAGTTATATTAATCTTAAGATCTGTATACTTTTTGGTGATGATTCAAAATTTTATTTTAGAGATATTGAGTATTTTGTTAAAAAAGGGGGAGGGGTTTTTCACATGTCGCGCCATATCTCAAAAACTGTTTATGATTATTGCTTAAAACTTTACACTCTTCTTAGTTATATTAACCTTAAGATCTGTATACTTTTTGGTGATGATTCAAATTTTATTTTTGAGTTATTGAGTATTTTGTAAAAAAAGGGGGAGGGGTTTTTCACATGTCGCGCCATATCTCAAAAACGATTTATGATTATTGCTTAAAATTTTACACACTTCTTAGTTATATTAATCTAAAGATCTGTATACCTTTTGGTTTTGATTCAAAATTTTATTTTTGAGATATTGATTTTTTTAAAGGCAGTGCTTTAATGCCTTTCTAGTTGCCGGGTTAATCCTTCCTTCCGCGATATCCAACTTATCTACGTGGGGGGTCATTAGACTCCAAGTAGATCCGGAAATGTTGAATTCTCTCCTCTTCTTATTGCGATATAAAATGTTTTTTGTTTCATTTCATTTACATTGGGAAATAGAGAAACGATCATTGTGTTTTGTTAGTTTTAAAAACTTTTGATATATTAGTATTTTGCATTATAAGCAGTCAACCGATTGACAAACTAGAATTATTTGAATTCCGTGTGGAAAGAGCTCGGGTTAATTTCGAGTGTTATCTGCAATCTAGATGTTTATAAATCATTTCAGTCGTTGATATAATAATTAAAGGTCGACTGAACATGAATTATATTATACAATTTAAAGCGCATTTCTGTTTATGCACGTGAACCCGTCTAACGTTATTTTCGCAGTTATTTAAAGTAGCAAATTATCGTTCCTGAATAGGTGGCGCCGTGGTAGCGGATCCTGTTCCTCTTCTTCCGGTTTCTGCACTGTGCAACTATTTCAGTTATATTTTTAATTAACGATGCCAAATACTTGTTGTTGTGTACCTGGATGTCATTTAAGAGGAGGACATGCATTTCCAAATGACTTAAAAAGAAGGAAAAGTTGGATCAACGCCATGGCCCATACGCAGATTGGACGAGAACACGATGATATCGTGGAGTCCATCTCAATCAGCTGTTGTTTGCAAGGCACGTTTTACTGAAAAAGACTACGTGCAGGAAACTATTCATGGTAAAACTCTATTTTCTTTGTGAAATATATAGTTATATATGTAATCGCCATGCGAATAAACCAAAGTCTGTTTACAACCGCAATTATCGTTTTAGAATAAAAGGGGGTGGGTAATTCAAGACGTCATAATTTTTTGGATTACGATTCAATGTGATCTGTTTGAGATTTTTTGGTGATTGCTACAATTATAATGATTTCTTACAAGAGGTATATCATACTGAGAATTATTGTAGCAGTAATTATGCTAATGTAGTAATGACAGGAATGCATAAGCTATGCCTCATAGACTTTCTTGAAAAATATCAATGACAATGTTAACAGGAACAAAACAATGACATGCTCTCATCTATATTATAGTTATTTAGGTACAAACAATGTACGTTTGTTGCATAAGTCTCTCATTGTTTGTCCTTTGAATTTACATAACATACATTGAATCAGGCAAACATAGTTTTATCCAGATTGTAATGAATAAATCTAGTTAATATTTCGCCAGGTAGTACAAAGTATACATTGCTAATGGAAGTTCATTTAATTATAAAAAAACTAATGTTTTATAACCTTTTTCAGGGCGCAAACCCACCATACAGAGACTTAAGTCTACTGCAATTCCCAGCCTATTTTCCTGGACCAAGCAAGAGACTAAATCGTCCGCAAAAAGAAAAATCAGGGCAGTTTCCTGTGAAAACAAAAGAACTAAACTTGATGAATATTGTAGTAGAAATCTAGAGGAAAGTTTTGATTGTAAAGTTGGTTTTCCTGAAGAAGTCATTCATACTGCAGAAAGGATTTATGACTGTCCACCACCAACTGCCGAGCTAATGTTGAGCTTCACAGATGGAATTACGCAAACACCATCAATGCCTATGTTTTCAGCAGAGAATTTTGAAATGAAGACACGTGACACAGCCATGCATTTTTATACCGGTTTAGAGTTGTATACTAAATTTTTATTTGTTTTGACCACACTTGGTCCAGCAGCACATTGTTTGAGATACATATATTTTCAAATTGATAGGGTGTCAGTTGAAAATCAGTTTTTTTATGACTTTGATGAAATTGAGGCATCATACAACCAACTTTGAACTGTCTAGATTCTAGATTGAATCTAGTGTTAAGAATATTGTGTATACATGGATTGTTTTTATGTCTAAACAGTGGTGTGAGGCTAACACTTGGCCATCTAGTGGTTTAGTCAGGTATTTTTCACCATCCAACTTCAAATTAAAGTTTCCTACGACTTGGATTATTATTGACAGCACAGATTATCCCGTGATAAAACCTAAAGCTCCTAGAGCTCAGGCAACCTTTTCATCAAATAAAAACAGAAACACTGAAAATTCTTGAATGTTCGACACCTGGTGGTTTAGTCAACTATGTCTCTATGTCACATAGAGCGAATTATTGGACTTGGCAAAACATACAAAATTCTAATAAATCCTATGAATGGAACTGAAACAAAACTTTCATCTGAAATAACATTTAGTTGTTTTATGTTGTGTAATTTTAGAACTTGTATTGTGCCAAAGGATGCATAAATAAAAGTGACGCAATGAATTTTGTTCTGATATATATATATTTACAATTACATCCACATGTAAATTGTAATGCATATAAAAATAAGGAGATGTGGTATGATATTCAGTGAGTTTATCAAACTAAAGTGCATAAGAAATGGGTTTAAGCAGTTACAGGTGTTACTGTCACCGTACAATCTCCAACAATGAGAAAAACTCGTACCGTGTAAAAAATTTCAGAGATCTTACAACTAAGTTTTGTTGTTTCACCTTGACTTTGGTGAATGTTTTATATCTGTTGATGTAAATATAAAAAAGAAGATGTGGTATGATTGCCAATGAGACAACTCTCCACACATGCACAAGAGACCAAATGACACAGAAATTAACAGCTATAGGTCACAGTACGGCCTTCAACAATGAGCAAAGCCCATACCGCACAGTCAGCTATAAAAGGCCCAGAAATGACAATGTAAAACAATTCAAACAAGAAAACTAACGGCCTATTTTATGTAAAAAAATGAACAAATATAACAAATATGCAACACATAAACAAACGACAACCACTGAATTACACTTTTATAGGCTGCTGACTTGGGACAGGCACATACATGTACATACAGAATGTGGCGGGCTTAAACATGTTAGCGGGATCCCAACCCTCCCCCTAACCTGGGACAGTGGTGTAACAGTACAATATAAGAGAGAACTATAAAAATCAGTTGAAAGAGGCTAAACTCATCAGATGGATAAATACAAATACAAGTGGACGTGGTCAGGTAGTTGTACATCCAAACAACAAAAAGACACTAAGTACAAATCTGAGAGTACTCGCAGTTACTGACAGCTAGTTCAAAGCCACTAACAACTGATAAAAAAATCTTGCATCTAAGACTAAATTATCAATCCGTAAGCTCCCTTTAGAATTTTATAAATTTTAGATTTTACATTTCTGAGTTATGGGGTTTTATTCATTAAAAAAGGGGGGATTTTCCAGTTTTTGGACAACAACTCAAAAATGCTTTAAGCAGTTCACATGAAACTTTGGTGAATTATTTATAGCTATTGATGTAATCTCCCTATTGATTTTCATAAATTTCAAATATGACATTGAGAAGAAATTGAACTTTATTTGTTTATAGTCTGGCAACAGATTTATTAAGTATTGCACAACAGCACAGTGTATTGCACAACAGCAAGAAATCTTTAATTGAATATAAATTCAATTCATATAACCGATTTCAAGTTCATTGACTACATTTATTCAGAAACTATAATATGTCAAATATTTAATTACAATCCAAATTCAGACCTGTATCAAGCTTGAATATTGTGTCCGTTTTTGCCTCAGCTGTTCAGGGTAGTACCTCTGCGGGTGTATCCAGCTGCGCTCAGCGAATCAGTTTATTTCTTAATTAAGAACTCCTTTTTATACGACCGCAAAAAAATTTTTGTGGTCGTATATTGGTATGACGTTGGCGTCGTCGTCCGAAGACACATTAGTTTTCGCACTCTAACTTTAGTTTAAGTGAATGGATCTCAATGAAATTTTAAAATAAGGTTCAATACCACAAAGGGAAAGTGGGGATTGATTTTGGGGGTTATGGTACCAACAGTTAAGGAATTAGGGGCCAAAAAGGGGCCAAAAATAAGCATTTTTGTAACTTCCAGACATAACTTGTGTGTAAGTGTATGGATCTCTCTGACATTGTACCACAAGGTTCCATATTACAAAAGGAATGCTGGGATTGAATTTGGGGGTAATTGCCTCCAAATTTTAGGAATTAGGGGCCAAAAAGGGGCAAAAAACAAGCATTTTTCTAGTTTCATGACAATAACTTGTGTGCAAGTCAATGGATCTCTCTGACATTGTATCACAAGGTTCCATATCACATAGGGAATGCTGGGATTGAATTTGGGGGTAATTGCCTCCAAATTTTAGGAATTAGGGGCCAAAAAGGGGCAAAAAACAAGCATTTTTCTAGTTTCATGACAATAACTTGTGTGCAAGTCTATGGATTTCTCTGACATTGTATCACAAGGTTCCATATCACAAAGGGAATGCTGGGATTGAATTTGGGGGTAATTGCCTCCAAATTTTAGGAATTAGGGGCCAAAAAGGGGCAAAAAACAAGCATTTTTCTAGTTTCATGACAATAACTTGTGTGCAAGTCTATGGATTTCTCTGACATTGTATCACAAGGTTCCATATCACAAAGGGAATGCTGGGATTGAATTTGGGGGTAATTGCCCAAAAAGTTTGGGAATAAGGGGCCAAAAATAAGCATTTTTCTAGTTTCCAGACAATAACTTGTGTTCAAGTGTATGGATCTCTCTGAAATTGTACTGCAAGGTACCATACCACAAAGGGAATACTGGGATTGATTTTGGGGGTAATTGCCTCCAAATTTTAGGAATTAGGGGCCAAAAAGGGGAAAAAAACAAGCATTTTTCTAGTTTCATGACAATAACTTGTGTGTAAGTCTATGGATCTCTCTGACATTGTATCACATGGTTCCATATCACAAAGGGAATGCTGGGATTGATTTTGGGGGTAATTGCCTCCAAATTTTAGGAATTAGGGGCCAAAAAGGGGCAAAAAACAAGCATTTTTCTAGTTTCATGGCAATAACTTGTGTGTAAGTGTATGGATCTTTATAAAATTGTACTACAAGGTTCCATATCACAAAGGGAAAGCTGGGTTTGAGTTTGGGGGTAATTGCCCTAAACGTTTAGGAATTTGGGACCAAAAAGGGGCCAAAAAACAAGCATTTTTCTAGTTTCCAGACAATAACGTGTTCAAGTGTACGGATCTTTATGAAATTGTACTGCAAGGTACCATACCACAAAGGGAAGGCTGGGATTGAGTTTTGGGGTGATGAATCATAAGGGGGTTCAAAAAATTTGGGGGGGGGATTCTTTTCCCTTTTTTTTCTTTAAAATTTTCCATTTTAAATTGGTTATTTCTGATTTATATATAAAAGCAAATAATAATGATATGGTTTGAATAGGTAAATTAAATTTTTTTAAGTATCTTAGACCACTTTCATTCTGTGTCAAATATTTAATTACAATCCAAATTCAGTGCTGAATCAAGCTTGAATGTTGTGTTCATACTTGCCCCAACTGTTCAGGGTTCGACCTCTGCGGTCGTATCAAGCTGCGCCCCAGCGGAGCATTTTATTTCATTCATAAATTACTTTATGCTTGGAAATATAATTTTGCTTGGAGTTGAAAGAGTTGACATGTTGCAATGTACATTTACTCTACATAGTTCTATGGTACCAAATCAAAAGTTTATATAAAGAAAGAAGTCAAAGGTTTCCCATCATAGTTTAGTTATATACATTTTTTTTGTACCTGAGGTCGTTGAATATAGATCATTATATAAATAAGGAGATGTGTTATGATTGCCAATGAAAAAACTAAGGATTTTCTTATCCAAGGAATAGATTACCTTAGCCGTATTTGGCACAACTTTTTGGAATTTTGGGTCCTCAATGCTCCTCAACTTAGTTCTTGTTTGGCTTTGTTACTATTTTGATCTGAACGTCACTGATGAGTCTTATGTAGACGAAACACACGTCTGGCGTATTAAATTATAATCCTGGTACCTTTGATAACTAATTTGACTATAAACATAGATAAAAAAGGTACAAACTGGACATAATGCACTAGTTCATAAACAAGTGAGAACAATGCCTTCATATAGTGCTCAGAATATGACATTCATAAAACTTATTCAATATCATTAGAGAACTCTAAATCTTAAATACTGAAAAGTACGCCTCTGATAAGTACACTGTACTATGCAAGATAATGATATAACTGGACTTAAAATACACACAACCTGTAATTAACTGCCTTTACAGCGCTTTCGTGCTTTGATTTTTTAAAGGGGTGGGTTTTCACATGTCGTGCCGTATCTCAAAAACGATTTATGATTATTGCTTAAAATTTTACACACTTCTTAGTTATATTAATCTTAAGATCTGTATACTTTTTGGTTTTGATTCAAAATTTTATTTTAGAGATATTGAGTTTTTGTAATAAAAAAAAGGGGGTTTTCGCATGTCACGCCGTATGTCAGAAACTAATTATGCTTATTGCATAAAAATTCACACACAAGACGACGGGCTTATCATGCGCTCATGGCGCAGCTGTTTATTACCCGGTAGCTATAGGGGACTATGCATTGCCATGCAATACTCTCAGAATGCTTGTTGTTTCTGTTTTTAGGCAGTTAAGCTGCCTTATGCGAGCACCCTAGATTTGTGTTCTAGCCAATAAATGCTGAAATACGTGCCATTGTTATTATCTAGCTGGCTATTGTGAAATTTATAACTAATTGGACATTTTTTTAATACTTTTATTTCTGGAATACAAAAAATATGACCAGAAAAACCTTAAATGATCGTCGAACTACCCAAAACTTTTGAAGTTGCACATAGGAAGTAGTGCTCAATAGAAATCCGTACGTAGTTTATTATCCCCTGTGCTTTTGACTACGATGTCAAAGAACAATTGTATGAAAATATTTCATCGCCGAAAATCAGTAATTACAAGTCGTTTATATTTCCCAAAAGGCAAAATGCGCAGGAATATTGTTCATATACAACAAATCTCTATGATAGAGGTAGCCTGGAATCCCGGCCCGATCTAGCTGCGCGTCGCAAGGGCCAGGTGGGGAACAAATACCACGTGATCGATTCAGTGCCAGTTGACTCTGAATCTAAAGTGAGGCTGAATAAATATATGCATAAATTTGTATGTTTCATGTAAACCAGCGATTTCAAACCAATGTTTAAGAAACATTGCTTCTGATTCAATAAATTTTGCTCTCAGGTTGACCAGTCTCCATTGTCAGTAACTTAATAAAATAAATATAAATTAAACAGTATGAATTAATAACTATTAGTACGTGTAATCAAAAGCAACTAAATATACTTTGAAAAATGTTGTACATTTAATATATATTTTATCAGGAAGGATTGTATGGGGTAAGGGTCAACGAAACAACTCTTTATGATTAAAAAAAATCAAACTTAATAAATATTGTAATTGTCTAATGTAACTGTAAATTAAAATAGATGTACATGTATCTTTGCACCTGCACACATCATTTGAAATGTTAAATGTTTTAACCCCCAAAAATATAACCGCAATTTTTGTTGTCCTTTAATTTTTATGGTTTTTCCCATGTGTTACCATCTTTTGCCCTTTTAGATACATGTGTACATGTAAATTAAGTCGTAAAATTGAAATCCAATTTACACCTTGGCCATGTGAAATCTTAGAGTTTTAACTTTCTCACCAGGTGATTGCTGATAAGAATTAACCCTTTTCTGCTTACTAATTATAATCAGACTGATAATTAGATACGGTAATACTGTACATCAATTTATAAAGAAAATAAATACAGTCTAATTTTTACTTATTCATGTTAAACAAAAATTGGATACAGATGTAAAACAAACCAAAAAGACTCATATCTTAGCAAAAAATAATCATAATAACTTAAAATTTATAACATATATGTTTGAAAAGTTTTGATGTATTGTTTCTCTTTGTATCTGAACATTCAATTGGGCAAAAATTGATAGTTTTAATATGCTTAAATATATAGTCTGCATCGATTGTATAGAATTTGAAAAAGCGAAAAAATATATGGAAAATTCTTCTGGCTAGCATATACACTTGCATACAGGTACATATATTATGAACGTGGTATTTGTTCCCCACCTGGCCCTTGCGACGCGCAGCTAGATCGGGCCGGGATTCCAGGCTACTTTCCCAGTATACATTGCGCGACAAAATTAGGATTAACCAATCATTGACAGGCAGTATATTTATACACGCCTGGCTATATTGACAAGATTAGCCAGGACCCCAGGCTATGATAGAGGAAATAAAGTTATATAAGTGGGCGGTAATTTTTAACTTATCTTGCCAAATAAGGTTATTGTTATTGTATGAATGAAACGTAGCCTGGGGTCCTGGCTACTAATTTGCTCCGCTACATGTTATCGACGCAGTATGATTGGGCCAGGATGCCAGGCTAGAATGAAACGAAGCCATGAAACAGATGCGGAAATCGACGTTGATGGGATGTTTTAAGTAATGTGGAAAACTCGTCCCCTAGACAAGTCGGACCGAATCCACTCAAACCGTCTAAGAAGACAACTTTGTCAGATTTACTTAGGGTTTCATAAAATATTAGACTAACATGTCTAGCGGAGCCATTAATCTTTGTTTGAGCATTGGGGTCTATTTAGGGGTATTTGGAGGGGCCTGAAGAAGGGAGGGGTTTACTATAGAACCCTATGGGATTTTATTTTTTTAAATTTTCAATTTTCAAATGACTATTTTTCGAAAACAGTAAGTGATAGACACATGCAGTCTTCAGTAATGAGAATAGGACAATAAAAAAAATCAACCAAAATATAGGGTGAGTCCCTGTGGGTCATCCCAACCCCCTTCAATTTGAAAATGTACTTTTATCTTGTAAACCGTCGCGATCCCCACCCCTAAACAATATGTATACTTGTATGGGACAATAAAAGAAATCAAATGAAAATAATTTGGGGGAGTCCCGGGTGTTGTCCCACCCCCTCCTGTTTGAGAACTTGGAAATGGTCGAGATCCCCACCCCTAAACCATATATATTCATGTATGGGACAATAAAACAAATCAAATGAAATATAGGGGGAGTCCCTGGGGACACCCTGAGAACTTGTAAACAGTCAAGATCCCCACCCCTAAACTTATATATTCATGTATGGGACAATATAACAAATCAAATGAAATATATGGGCCACCCCTCCTGTTTGAGAACTTGGAAATAGTCGAGATCCCCACCCCTAAACCATATATATTTAAGTTTCCCAAACAAATTTTGGAGACTTATTGTTTTTGCTCAGTTATTATTTTTATTATTCTTCTTCTCCTTTTTCTTTTTCTTTTTCTTTTTCTTTTTCTTTTTCTTCTTCCGCCACTTTAAAGATGAACTTGTCCGCAGTGGTTCTCCAAAACCCCTTGTCAGATTTACTTAGGGTTTCATAAAATGTTAGATTAACATGTCTAGGGGAGCCATCAACCAATCGTTTGTGCATTAGAGTCTATTTAGGGGTATTTTAAGGGGAATAAAGAAGAGAGGGGTTTACTATAGAAACCTATGAGATTTTATTTTTTTAAATTTTCCAATGACTTTAACTTGAAAATTGTAAGTGATAGACACACGCAGTCTTCAGAAATGATCACAGACCAATAAAACAAATCAGATGAAATAAAGGGTGAGTGCCTGGGGTCACACCCACCCCCTTCAATTTGAGAAAGTGCTATTACCTGGTAAACAGTCGAGATCCCCACCCCTAAACCATATATATTCTAGTATGGGACAATAAAACAAATCAGATGAAATATAGGGGAAGTCCATGGGGGTAACCCCCACCCTTTTCTATGGAAAGCCTCAGCTGTCATATATTTGAGATCTACAAAACGTTATGCTGAAGCTTAAAATGTAAAGTTAAGACAGCGTGATGTTGAATTGAGTCTTCAAAATGCTAACTCTAAATTACAATATGCTAAGTTGAATTTGCGCAATGTTGACTTGCAATGACAAGTGCTTTAGTCGTGATAGTATAATGATAAGTCACGATGTTGTGATGATATGCCAAATACACGTAACGTTGGGTTTAAAGTACATGATGTGAAGTTGACGTTGCATGATGTTAGCTTGCAGATGGATACTGCTCAATCATCCACATCGACAGCTATGATAACAAATAAAATGAATAGCTAAAATGTATGGTGCTGACTTGTTATTAATAAATGTTGAGCTGAAATAGTACGATGTTATATCATTGTGATATTACGATTGGTCTTTCATGCAATCTGTTGATTTAAAACACCATGATGCACAGTTGAAAGAACATGATGTTAAGTTAAGATAACACGATGCTACACCACTATACTGAAACGAAAGGTTTACCATACAATTTGTTGACTTAAAACAACACGATGCAACGTGTTAAGCTTAAGATGCTCACTTGAAACTACAGGACGCACAGTTGAAATTTTGTAATATTAAGCTACGATAGCACGATGTTATATCATTATAATGTCACAATAGGCTTATCATACAATTTGCTCATTTAAAACTACACAACGTACAGTTGAATGTACGTGATGTTAAGCTAAGATGGCACGTTGTTATATCATTAGAATGTCACGATAGGCTTACCACACGATAAGCTCGTTTAAAACTACACGACGTACAGTTGAAAGAACGTGATGTTGAGCTATGATAGCAATATCTTATATCATAATAATATCACGATAGGCTTACCATACAATATGCTCATTTAAAACTACACGACGTACAGTTGAAAGTACGTGTTGTTCAGCTAAGATAGCACGATGTTATATCATTATAATGTCACGATAGGCTTATTATACAATTTGCTCATCTAAAATTACACCACGTACAGCTGAAAGTACGTGGTGTTAACCTAAGATAGCACGTTGTTATATCATTAGAATGTCACGATAGGCTTACCACACGATATGCTTATTTAAAACTACATGACTTTCAGTTGAAACTAGGTGATGTTAAGCTAAGATGGCATGTTGTTATATCATTTGAATGTCACGATAGGCTTACCATACAATATGCTCGTTTGAAACTACACGACGTACAGTTGAAAGAACGTGATGTTGAGCTATGATAGCAATATCTTATATCATAATAATATCACGATAGGCTTACCATACAATATGCTCATTTAAAACTACACGACGTACAGTTGAAAGTATGTGATGTTGAGCTATGATAGCACGATGTTATATCATAATAATATCACGACAGGCTTGCCATACAATATGCTCATTCAAAACTACACAACGTACAGTTGAAAGTACGTGTTGTTGAGCTAAGATAGCACGATGTTATATCATTATGACGTCACGAGAGGCTTATCATACAATGTGTTGACTTGAAACTACACGATGTCAACTTAAAGTATTTGGTCTTGACTTGAAACAGTCAAATGTTAAGTTATAAAAACAGAACGTAATGTCAAAATAAAACAATGATAGGATGACATATACTTGTTCAGAATTGAAGATTTTTGGTGTTGACTTCGAATATAGTACAAATATTAGATCGGTTTATGTTAAATTAAAAGACAATAACGATGCGTAAAACATTACAGAATTATGTGAATTGAAACTGCAATTCTACGGAAAAGAATGAGTGACAAATCCACAGGATTTTTTCTTCTTCATTTGCAAGTTCGGAGGCAAAATGATATACAAAGAAAGTTTTCCATACATTCATAAAGCAAAAGAATTACCCATCGCTATATATTACACTTGAATACAGTTTTGCCGTATATTTTACATGTTTTGTTTGGATTTTTTTTTTATGATTAAAAACCAGACTTTTTTTTATGAACGACAATATTTAAGAAAATATTTATCTATGTTGTGTGTTAATATATATATAACATTATATTGTGCTTATAAGACTTATGACTGTGAGGGTCAAATTTTACTCATATAAAATCACATCTATGTAAGAGTTAGCGGAGAATTAGTATAATTTACCACTCCCGTTTCCAACGAAATAAAACATAAGAATCTGGAGTCTTAATCTTAAAAAACAAAGATCAACTGATATGACAAATAATACGGAAAAGCGTAGGACTGAGAGGGTCAGAGCTATATGAGAATGTGACACCCAACCCCGGCCTTGTTAGAGGTATCTGAAAATTTGAATTTTCTTTTCCACGAAATAAAAGAAAAAGAATTGATAGGTGGAAGAATCCTACTGCATTGGGCCAACCAAAACATAAAGTATGGTAGATTCTGTTGTATACTTTTCGCTCATACATGAAGTCTATATGAAACCTTATAAAATTTGACCTAGAGCCTCCAGTCTAAATCGTCAACTTTAAAAAAAAAAAAAAATACATCATTTACAGCAGTGCCAACCATTTTTTCAGCACCAAGTAAGATAGTTCCCAGGTTTATGTATATATCCACTCGGAGAATGTTTAATTTTTTTAAATTGGTAAATTCATTAATGGACAATGACTCCTATAACTTATAATAAGAAGCCAATTAATGATTTCCGTCACTTATTTTCTTAGTTCTTTGCAGCTTCTCTCTATCTATATGTGTTTTCAAAGAAAAATAAAAAGATCAAAAATCTGTAAAAATTGTTAAAGTCCATGAATTATTTTGGTATTGCTTTGATTAATTTGTAAATATGTTTTTTTTATGTCAACAGTTTCTCTCTCTCTCTCTCTCTCTCTCTCTTATAGTTTTCATGAGTGTGGTCTAAATTAAAATTGGTAGATTTGTTTTTAATTATTTGCTAAATGTAGTTTATTCTTTTTTGAATAACATAATAAAAAGTTTGGGCCACATAGCTTTTTGCAAGCTACAGGTTATGCAGTATTGTCAGAATTTGTATAAACTATACATGGAAAACTCAATGTTAGAAAATGAAAATAAAAATTGGGATCACGAGACTCGTTTTCTGTCTACAAAACAAAATAGATAAAGTCCCTACACATTCCATCATTAGAGACGAAATATGCCAAAGGGATTTCAAACTCATAAGTCGAAAACAGACTGACAATGCCATGGCAAAAAATAAAAATAAAAAAAAAACGACAAAAAAAATAATGTTATCCGAGTTATCTCCCCTATATGGAAAAGTTGAAAAAATATGCAAAAAACGTTCTGTAGTCAAAAACAAATAGTCGTTTTAATCAGATAAATCTCATAATTTTCTTCATCAAGATGAAAAGTACTACATATGAATAACATTCCTCTCTCAAAATGTGTATATTTTTTTAGATCTAGACCGATTGTGTTGAGCTATATGAGAATCTAAGGGAGCTACCATGTGATTTTTATGGGAGGGGATGGGCTAGCAAGGACAAAAATGTTTGTCCTGCCTATTTTTTTAGTTGTAATCTCTGTCCTGCCTTTTTATTTTTCACTCTATTCGGTCCTGCATTTTTTTTATTAGTTAATTCTGACTTATTTTTACATGAATTGTCACCCTGCCTTTTTTTTACTCAAAACTCCTGTCCTGCCTTTTTTTTCAAATTTCATTCTAGCCCCCAATAAAAATCAAATGGTAGCTCCCTAAGATGGCGGAAGACACCCGATCTACCCTAAGGGCAATATATCTAATGAGGAAGAAATTTACAATTTCGGTCACTTCGAGTTACTTGTAGATCTCCTTTTGTTGAAAAAGGTTTCTGTTTTCATTTATCTATCTATTATACTGTTCAGGGGAGGGGAGAATCGAAAAAAAAAATACACAAAAATGGATAAAAGAAGGCGAAAGATACAAAAAGGATAGTAAAAATCTTAACCAAACTGACAATGTCATGACAAAACACATCAGCCGAAATAAACGAGAGAAAAAAGATCAAAAGCCAAACAACAGTATATTAAGCGCAACATATAGAAAACCAAAAACTGAGCAACATGAAACCCTCAAAAAAGGGGTGATCTCAGGTGCTCCAGAAGGGTAAGCAGATCCTGTTTCTTATGTGGCACCCGTCACTTGGCGGTTGTGCAAATAAAGAAGGAATGTGTTATAATTTTCGAGGAACTCCCAAAAACATGAACTACAGGGTGTCAAATCGATGAACGTGCTTAAAATAGGCTCCTTTTCATAAAAAAGAATTGATGAAAATGTATTTGTATTTAGTGTACAGTGGCAAATATTACATGCATATAAGGACGAGAATATGTAAGTGTGATATAAATATGAATAAATCTTGGCTCTGTACAAGACATATTTTGCTTGCAGTGGCGGATCCAAGGGGGGGGGGGGGGGGGGGGTTCCGGGGGTTGTAACCCCCCTTTTTTGACGATCAATGCATTTGAATGGGGACATATAGTTGAAACCCACCCTGACAATCTTTGGAAATCCAAATAGCATCGGTTTTGATTACGTCCAGATTTTTTGGTTTTATTTCGGGGAAAAGGGGTGCGTTTTACGTACAGTGGCAAATATTACATGCATATTTTCAGATACCTCTAACAAGACCGGGGGGGGGGGGGGGGGGGGGGGGGGGGGGGGGGTCACATTCTGATATAACTCTGACCCTCTCAGTCATACGTTAATCGTATTATTTGTTATATCAGTTGATTTTTGTTTTTTAAGATTAAGACTCCAGATTCTTATGTTCTATTTCGTGGAAAACGGGAGTGGTAAATACAAATTCTCCGCTAACTCTTACATAGATGTGATTTTAAATGAGAAAATATTTGACCCTCGCAGTCATAAGTCTTATAAGCACAATATTATGTTGTATATATTAACACACAACATAGATAAATATTTTCTTAAATATTGTTCTTAAAAAAAAGTCTGGTTTTTAATCATAAAAAAAAATCCAAACGAAACATGTAAAATATACGGCAAAACTGTATTCAAGTGTAATATATAGCGATGGGTAATTCTTTTGCTTTATGAATGTATGGAAAACTTTCTTTGTATATCATTTTGCCTCCGAACTTGCAAATGAAGAAGAAAAAATCCTGTGGATTTGTCCCTCATTCTTTTCCGTAGAATTGCAGTTTCAATTCACATAATTCTGTAATGTTTTACGCATCGCTATTGTCTTTCAATTTAACATAAACCGATCTAATATTTGTACTATATTCGAAGTCAACACCAAAAATCTTCAATTCTGAACAAGTATATGTCATCCTATCATTGTTTTATTTTGACATTACGTTCTGTTTTTATAACTTAACATTTGACTGTTTCAAGTCAAGACCAAATACTTTAAGTTGACATCGTGTAGTTTCAAGTCAACACATTGTATGATAAGCCTCTCGTGACGTCATAATGATATAACATCGTGCTATCTTAGCTCAACAACACGTACTTTCAACTGTACGTCGTGTAGTTTTGAATGAGCATATTGTATGGCAAGCCTATCGTGATATTATTATGATATAACATCGTGCTATCATAGCTCAACATCACATACTTTCAACTGTACGTCGTGTAGTTTTAAATGAGCATATTGTATGGTAAGCCTATCGTGATATTATTATGATATAAGATATTGCTATCATAGCTCAACATCACGTTCTTTCAACTGTACGTCGTGTAGTTTCAAACGAGCATATTGTATGGTAAGCCTATCGTGACATTCAAATGATATAACAACATGCCATCTTAGCTTAACATCACCTAGTTTCAACTGAAAGTCATGTAGTTTTAAATAAGCATATCGTGTGGTAAGCCTATCGTGACATTCTAATGATATAACAACGTGCTATCTTAGGTTAACACCACGTACTTTCAGCTGTACGTGGTGTAATTTTAGATGAGCAAATTGTATAATAAGCCTATCGTGACATTATAATGATATAACATCGTGCTATCTTAGCTGAACAACACGTACTTTCAACTGTACGTCGTGTAGTTTTAAATGAGCATATTGTATGGTAAGCCTATCGTGATATTATTATGATATAAGATATTGCTATCATAGCTCAACATCACGTTCTTTCAACTGTACGTCGTGTAGTTTTAAACGAGCTTATCGTGTGGTAAGCCTATCGTGACATTCTAATGATATAACAACGTGCCATCTTAGCTTAACATCACGTACATTCAACTGTACGTTGTGTAGTTTTAAATGAGCAAATTGTATGATAAGCCTATTGTGACATTATAATGATATAACATCGTGCTATCGTAGCTTAATATTACAAAATTTCAACTGTGCGTCCTGTAGTTTCAAGTGAGCATCTTAAGCTTAACACGTTGCATCGTGTTGTTTTAAGTCAACAAATTGTATGGTAAACCTTTCGTTTCAGTATAGTGGTGTAGCATCGTGTTATCTTAACTTAACATCATGTTCTTTCAACTGTGCATCATGGTGTTTTAAATCAACAGATTGCATGAAAGACCAATCGTAATATCACAATGATATAACATCGTACTATTTCAGCTCAACATTTATTAATAACAAGTCAGCACCATACATTTTAGCTATTCATTTTATTTGTTATCATAGCTGTCGATGTGGATGATTGAGCAGTATCCATCTGCAAGCTAACATCATGCAACGTCAACTTCACATCATGTACTTTAAACCCAACGTTACGTGTATTTGGCATATCATCACAACATCGTGACTTATCATTATACTATCACGACTAAAGCACTTGTCATTGCAAGTCAACATTGCGCAAATTCAACTTAGCATATTGTAATTTAGAGTTAGCATTTTGAAGACTCAATTCAACATCACGCTGTCTTAACTTTACATTTTAAGCTTCAGCATAACGTTTTGTAGATCTCAAATATATGACAGCTGAGGCTTTCCATACTTTTCTTTTTGATAACTTGTAAACTGTCAAGATCACCACCCCGCAACCATATATATTCTTGTATGGGACAATAAAACAAATCAAATGAAATATAGGGGAAGTCCATGGAGGTAACCCCACCCCCCTTCTTTTTGAAAACTTGTAAACGGTCGAGATCCCCACCCCTAAACCATATATATTCTTCTTTGGGACAATAAAACAAATCAAATGAAATATAGGGGAAGTCCAGGGGGGTCACCCCCACCCCCATCTTTTTGAGAACTTGTAAACGGTCAAGATCCCCACACCGAAACCATATATATTCTTGTATGGGACAATAAAACAAATCAAATGAAATAAAAGGCAAGCCCCCTGGGGTCACCCCCACCCCCACCCCCTCCTGATTGAGAACTTGTAAACGGTTGAGATCCCCACCCCTAAACCATATATATTCTTGTATGGGACAATAAAACAAATCAAATGAAATATAGGGGAAGTCCACGAGGGTCACCACCACCCCCTTCTTTTTGAAAACTTGTAAACGTTCCAGATCCCCACCCCTAAACCATATATATACTTGTATGGGACAATAAAACAAATGAAAGGAAATTAAGGGGAAATCCCCTGGGGTAACCCCCATCCCCCTTCTTTTTGAAAACTTGTAAACGGTCAAGATCCCCACCCCTAAACCATATATATTCTTGTATGGGACAATAAAACAAATCAAATGAATTAAAAAGCGAGTCCCCTGGGGTCACCCCACCCCCTCCTGTTAAAGAACTTGTAAACGGCCGAGATCCCCACCCCTAAACCATATATATTCTTGTATGGGACAAAAAAAAACAAATCATATGAAATAATGGGCGAACCCCCTGGGGATCAACCCCCCTCCCCCCTTATATTCTTACCACACCCCCCTTCAATTTGAGAATGTGCTTTTATCTTGTAAATGGTCGAGATCACCAACCCTAAACCATATATATTCCTGTTCGTCATTTCAAGAAGATTTGAATGACATACAGGGTTAATCCATAGGCGTCACTTATGCATATCACAAACCAATTTGTACTGGACATTGCCCAATGTCAGGCGACCATGGGAATGACGAATTATTGGAGCTTTGTTTGGGAGACTTCTTAGCAGCATCCTGTTACAATTATTTCTTGTCATGTATGGGACAATAAAACAAATCAAATGAAATATAGGGGGAGTCCATGGGGACACTCCACCCCCTCTTGTTTGAGAACTTGTAAACAGTCAAGATCCCCACCCCTAAACCATATATACTCATGTATGGGACAATATAACAAATCAAATGAAATATTTGGGGAGTCCCTGGGGTCACCCCACCCCCTCCTGTTTGAGAACTTGGAAATTGTCGAGATCCCCACCCCTAAACCATATGTATTCATGTAGGGGACAATATAACAAATCAAATGAAATATAGGGGGAGTCCCTGGGGTCACCCCACCCCTTCCTGTTTGAGAACTTGTAAACGGTCGAGATACCCACACCTACACCATATTTATTCCTGTTCATCATTTCAAAAAGATTTGAATGACATACAGGGTCAATCTCCTAGGTGTCACATATGCATATCACTTTACTAGACCAAACCAATATGAACTGGACTTTGCCCAATGTCAGGAGACCATGGGAATGAAGAATTATGGGGGCTTTGTTTGGGAGACTTGTAACGGCATCCTGTTACAATTATTTCTTGTTTATTATAAAATTTTATTGATGCAAAAAATGAGTCTAGGTTAAATGAATTTACTTTAATTATTTATTAAATTATTTCTGGGTCTATAATAATTTTCATTTATGTCTCATTTTAACATTGTTTTAAGCAGTGTAAAGCCCGAGAATGTTTGACCAACTGTTTTATAATCACCTGTCATTTATTTTAAACTTGGTATGGAGTAACATCATGCATATGGGGGTGAGGATGGGGTCATTCACATTGATATATGAGTTGCTTTTGAAAACCTTGATGAAATATTAATTAATTTGCCTTAATAATCAATTCATTTAATGAACATAAATGTACAATATACGAATGTTTAATGTTTGTTCTTTCAAATTTAAAAAAAAAAATTGAAGCAACACTGCCACAGTTTTCATAATTACGTTTGCCTTGGTTTTTGGTTAACTGCTTACAGCGCTTACAGTGCTTTGATTTAACTTTAGTTTGCCTCAACCAAATGTTATGAAACTTATACACAATGCTTATTACTACATAATACAGATTAAGTACGAAATTTTGGTGGTGACACTTTTACCATACTTGAGTTATGTCCCTTTATAAACATAAACATTGCTGAATTTTTTAGTTTGTCTCAACCAAATGTTATAAATCTTAAACACAACCGTTCTAGAGTTATCATGGTTATGCGTGTTTACAAATAGATAAATTGCTGAATTTTTAGTTTCTCTTGACTTAAGTTAGCCTCAACCAAATGTTATGAGACTTACACACAATGCTGGTTACCACAAAACTCAGATCAATTTCAAATTTGGATAGCTTCACTTTTACCGTTCTTCAGTTATGTCCCTTTATAACTATATGATATGCAAGCAGTGGCATCATCTGTGTCCACATGTGGACACTATCCACATTTATTTTTTTCAGAGACAAGTGCATGTGATTCCCATTGCCATTCCGTCATAAAAATTACCTTCTACATCATAGTCTGTCTACAACAAGGTCTTCCCATGAAAACTGCTACAGACAAATTCAATGTAATAAAGACCGCTACAGATTTTCTTTCTTTTGTCAAACAATTAAAGGCTGGAAAAAAATGTTCTTAAGTTATATTAAATTACATGTAAGGTGTACATGTCTGTCTGGCAGATTTCAGCTGTCCGTGACCTCATTTTCATAGTTTATTGGTCAATGTTAAGATTTCATGTTTTTTTGTCGAGCCTGCGACTTTTGCAGAAAGCTCGACATAGAGATAGTGATTCAGCGGCAGTTATGGCGGCGGCGGCAGCGTTAGATAACTTCTAAAAAGCTTTATATTTTAGAAGGTGGAAGGTCAGGATGCTTCATACTTTGTATATGGATGCCTAATGTTACGAAGTTTCCGTCAGTCACATGTCCAATGTCCTTGACCTCATTTTCATGGTTCAGTGACTACTTGAAAAAAAAGTTAGGATTTTTTGTATTGTTAAATTCTCTCTTATTATAAGTAATAGGATAACTATATTTGGTATGTGCGTACCTTGCAAGGTCCTCATGCCCGTCAGACAGTTTTCACTTGACCTCTACCTCATTTCATGGATCAGTGAACGAGGTTAAGTTATGGTGGTCAAGTCCATATCTCAGATACTATAAGCAATAGGTGTAGTATATTCGGTGTATGGAAGGACTGTAAGGTGTACATGTCCAACTGGCAGGTGTCATCTGACCTTGACCTCATTTTCATGGTTCAGTGGTTATAGTTAAGTTTTTGTGTTTTGGTCTATTTTTCATATACTGTATGCAGTAGGTCTACCATATTTGGTGTATGGAATGATTGTAAGGTGTACATGTCTAGCTGGCAGGTGTCATCTGACCTTGACCTCATTTTCATGGTTCAGTGGACAAAGTTAAGTATTTGAGTTTTGGTCTTTTTTTCTAATACTATATGCAATAGTTCAACTATATCAATGTATATTTGGTGTATGGAAATATTTTATGATCTATTTGTCAGTCACGCAGGTTTTTTTTTTACCTTGACCTCATTTTCAAGGTTCATTGCTCAGTGTTAAGTTTTTGTGTTTTGGTCTGTTTTTCTTAAACTATAAGCAATAGGTCAACTATATTTGTTGTATGGAAGAATTGTTAGCTGTACATGCCTGCCTAGCATGGTTCATCTGACCTTGACCTCATTTTCATGGTTCATTGGTCAATGTTTAGTTTACTTGGTTAATGTTAAGTTTATGTGTCAGTTGTAATAAAGCTTTATATTTATCAACATAATATCAATGATTAGTAAAGAAGGCGAGACATTTCAGCGTGTGCACTCTTGTGTTAATCAGATATTATAAGCAAAGGTCAGCTTTATTCGCTGTATGGAATAATTGCATGGTGTTCATTTTGTCTAGCAGGGTTCATGATATCTGACCTTGACCTAATTTTTATGATTCATTAGTCAATGTTCAATTTGTGCAATTAGGTCTGTTTCTCAGATACTATAAGCAATAGTCTAACTATATTAGGTGTATAGTATGAAATTCAATCATGTTTTAGTAAAGCAGGCGAGAAATTTCAGTGTGTGCACTTTTGTTGTATCTTTTAATACAATGTTTTTTTTACCAATCTAATGAATAAAAGATAAATTTTACATAAACCCTTTAATCAGGTGATTACTATAGGTTTCATAACCACTGAGATTTGATTATCTGACATGGTTATCGCTTGATATCAACTTGAGTTATTAAATATCAATATAGTAATAAGTGATGTTTTGTTGAGTATATAACTATTATTGAAATTAAATAACAAGAGTTGAACAAGTGGTTGTTGTATGTCATGTATGTTGGTGTGGTTCATAAGTGTTTCTCGTTTTTTATATAGATTAGACCGTTTGTTTTCCTTTTCGAATTGTTTTACACTAGTCTTTTTGGGGTCCTTTATAGCTTGCTGTTCGTTGTGAGCCAAGTCTCCGTGTTGAAGACTGTACTTTGACCTATAATTGTTTACTTTTTACACATCGTGACTTGGATGGATAGTTGTCTCATTAGCACTCATACCACATCTTCTTATTTATATTAACACAACATTAGAATTGACAGAAGAAAGTCCCCTTTTGATTTTTTCAATTATTGGCTGCTTAGTCATTCAAGAGTTACGGATCATTGATCCTTAGATTTAAGGCAATTATACACAAATCCTGAACTTACTCCAGTATTCCTGGATTGATTTCCTCCAAACTTTACATTATTGTTGGGTTTGATGAAAGGAAGCTCCCATTTTGAGTTTTAAAGAATTTTTCAGTTTGTCACTCTAGAGTTATGGAACTTGAGCTGTACAGTAAATGGGCTACATTTTGTATGTCACAGGTTTTGGTACCACTTTGGCTCATCAATGCTCATTGAACTATAACCATGATAACTGAAAATAAAAGAGATAAATGCTTTATTTTTCTATTTCCAGTTATAGTTCAATGAGCCAAAGTTTTTTGTAAAATATTACCAAAATCTGCGACATAGCAGGGGCGTAGCTAGGCCAACATGATGTGTACTCAATGCCGGAAGGATGAAGTCAAAAGGCAAGGGTTCTGGGGGTCGCTTAAGGCCCACAGAAGCTCTGGGCCGGGGTTAATGGTGCAAAATCCAGCATTCTCACAATTTCCTGGGATTTAAATTGAACTCATGGAAATCTTATTTTCATGAGTAATTAGTCAATTTTTGAAAATAATTTGCAGGCCTCATCTCTTCTTTGAGGATATAAACAACATAGTACAGCGAGGTTAGAATTCTTTTGATTTTAACCATGCACATGTCAAATAATGTATTTATGATATACACGTTTGCTCAGATATTCAAATTTCTAAATGACATGTACATGTATGTGTATAATCATATTTTTGAAGAAAACTTGTTTATTAAAAATACATAAGTTGTTCAAGATATAAAAAAGAAGATGTGGTATGATTGCCAATGAGACAATGATGTATGTATTTATCTGTTCCAAAGATGGGTGCCACTACAACGCTACAAAAATGGACAAAGGAAGATAACCTCCATTCACAATGATTCAAATATAGTCTTATTTTTAATTTTATGCTCACATTGCAAAATGTTCCAAAATTAGAGCTATCTTAACAGTATGTTTTAAGGGAATATGATAGACACACATATTTTAATTAATGGAAATGTTGATTGTATCCTTTTTTTGTACTGAAGGATATATATTGTATTATTAAAATTGTCTTGAATGTACATGAAATATTTGCATCTTGATGTCTAGCAACAATCAATCAATCATGAGTTCTTTATTTTTTTGGACATTTGGTATATTTCTGCTTTAGGAAATACAGATGTGAAACCAAGGTGAAGTGGAATGCTGGTACTTGGGAAAATTAACTGAATGCAGGTTAGTAAGAGAAACAAAAAGGTCAGGACTGTTCAATAAATATGATCTTGATGATAGAATGCCAAGATAACAAGGAAAAGGGCACATGACATCAAATAAAAAGGACTGCCATCAACACAAAAGATTTTAAGGATTGATAGACACCATTTTTGATTATTGTCCTGCCTCAAGTGAATGGTAGAGGTGAGACTTAAGCATACAGATTCTTGTGATGGCATTTACATCAACAATTTATTAAAGTTTGTGACTAGGTCAGTTTAAAAGGAACTTTTAATGGTAATTAAATCAGTGACATTTTGGAATACATATAAACAAGTCTAAATTGAAAACAACGTTCAAACCTATTATTGCGTTGGATAAAAACCGCAATTTTTATACGTGTGCATGCAAAACATATATATATATATATATATATATATATATATATTCTTACCCCTAATCATGCTAATGGCCATGTATTAAATTTTGGTGGCATTTTTCACAGGGACTACAAATCATTTCTTTTCTGAAATTTAGAATAGCCTCTAAATTTCATGTTACAGATTTTTGACTCATAGCATATAGTTTCAGACAGTTTTTATACAACAGCAAAAATTTTGCGGTCATATATTGGTATCATGTCGTTGTCATCGGACGAAGACACATTGGTTTCCGGACAATAACTTTTGTTTAAGTGTATGGATTTCTATGAAATTTCACCATAAGGTTTATGACCACAAAAGGAAGGTTGGGATTGATTTTGGGGGTTATGGTCTTAACAGTTCAGGAATAAGGGGCCAATATGGAGCCCAAATAAGCATTTTTCTAGTTTCCAGACAATAACTTGTGAAATGGTGTATGGATCTCTCTGAAATTATACCACAAGTTACTGTATCACAAAGGGATGGTAAGAATTTGCTTTGGGGGGTTATGGCTCAAACTGTTTAGGAATTAGTGGCAAAAAAAGGGGAAATACAAGGGCTTCCAGGTTAATGGACAATTACTTAAGTACAAAACATAATTTTAAAGCAGTGTAAGGGAGGTAATTCAAACACATATTGTCAAATAACCTCCCTTACACTGCTTGTTAATTATTTATAAAGAAATGTATTGTCATTAGGTGATTAGCTGTCAATTTATTTTTAGAAGTTACTATTTTAAAAATGTTTAATAAAGGTAATTTAATTATAGCCATGATTATATATGTGAAGGAATTTTATTTTTACATATTACTTTTTAATGTTGCTAATGGAGGCTTTTTAATTTTAGGCATGATTATGATGTCATTTTCTATTTTTAAAATTATTTAATTTTAGCCATAATTATGTACATGATGTATGTGAAGGAATTAATTTTAGATATTACTATTTAATGTTGCTGATGAAAGTGTTTTAATTTTAGGCATGATTATGATGTCATTTTCTATTTTAATACTTTTATGATGTATTTAAATGGGTTTTATGGTTGCAAAGTCCTAGCTGTCAATTTATTTTTAAAAGTTACTTTTAAATGCTGATGAAGGAATTTTATTTTTAGGCAGTTAAGCTGCCTTATGCGAGCACCCTAGATTTGTGTTCTACCCAATAAATGCTGAAATACGTGCCATTGTTATTATCTAGCTGGATATAATGTTATTTATAACTAATTGAATAGTTTTTTCATACTTTTAATTCTGGATTACAAAAATATGACCAGAAAAAACCTTAAATGATCGTCGAACCACCCAAAAGTTTTGAAGTTGCACATAGGAAGTAGAGCACATTAGGAATCCTTATGTAGTTTATTATCCCCTGTGCTTTTGGTTAAGATGTCAAAGAACAATTGTATGAAATATTTAATCGCCGAAAATCTTTAAAGACAAGTAGTTTAGATTTCCCAAATGGCAAAAGTCGTAGGAATATTGTTTGTCGTCAATACGTGGTACAACTACGTCAGTAGTCTATTAATAAGTTCAACTGTTCATGCTGTTGGCGGCAATTTCAAATTAGAAGACGAAATTTTCGTATCATTTCAATTTGGAGGCAGGGGTTCAAATTAGCGGTGGTCCGAGGTCCGCGACCTTCCACTTTTGCAATCGGACTCTCGACTTGGTTACTAGCTACGCCCGACGGACCTTTCACTTGAAAGAAATTAAAAATAACTTTGCAAACCTTTTTACCAAAGTCTCTAAATAAACGATCTCAAAACGTATTTTCATCTTTATTATTCATAACAGCGATGTTCATTTTGTTCAACCGCTAGCTTTATACAGATAATCGCCGACAAGTAATGTGTAAATTCGAGTAAAATCGTATCTGACTGACAAAAACAACATCGAAAAACAATGGATGCCGTGTAGACAATTACAATATCGGGTCCGATTCCGGAAGCGGATAAGGGTAATTCCGGGTTTTGGAGATCAACTACAAAATAAATTTCAGGCAGGTGACAAAATACATCTATGCATGGTAAATAAATATAAACACTAGAAATGGAAACCAAAAGATATATGTAAAAGAAAGAAAAAGCAAAAAATATTTGATACAGAAACTCAAAATTACTTTCTGACAAATTTTAATGTCCAAATCCAATACAATGTGACAGCTGGGAACAGTATATCTAACAATATATATGTTCCTGGTGACAGTATAAATCTTCTTTATCAGTGATAAATGTTGATAATGCATGTAAGATGCTTTTAAAGTGTAAACATATTACTGCAATTTTTTTCTCAATTTTGAAGGGTCAGTTAAAATAGCTGGAAGTTTCTTACTTTGTTTTCACAAATAGTGCAACTAGATTATATGATACCTGAATGTAAGCAAATCATATGATATATAGGTGGAATCCTTTGGGTCACTCTACCCCCTCCTGTTTGATAACTTTGAAACGGATGAGATCCCCACCCCTAAACCATATATATTCATGTATGGGACTATATAACTAATCAAATGAAATATAGGGGGAAGTCCCTAGGGTTACCCCACCCTTCCTGTTTGAGAACTTGGAAACAGTCGAGATCCCCACCCCTAAACCATATATATTCATGTATGGGACAATATAACTAATCAAATGAAATACAGGGGAGTCCCTGGGGTCACCCCAACCCTCCTGTTTGGGAACTTTGAAATGGTCGAGATCCCCACCCCTAAACCAAATATATTCATGTATGGGACAATATAATAAATCAAATGAAATATAGAGGGAGTCCCTGCGGTCACCCCACCCCTCCTGTTTGAGAATTTGGAAACGGTCAAGATCCCAAGACAAGACAAGACAATTTATTTAAACTTAAGCACACGTATGGTGCTACAAGAGGATAACAATTATACATTAACAATTACATATATACTTATACATTTACAAGCAAGACACACAATAAATAAATAAGTGATATCATACAATAAAATTGAAATAAACCATATTTGGTTGATTTGTTTGCAAAATTCTTAATTGCAACGTGGATATGAAGTTATTGTAACATGCTTTGTATTATGAAAATATTTTTTCAATATGTCTTAGAAACATGCACACTTTTGTTAGCAGTGGCACGTTACAGTGTGATAATAGACCAGTAAGTTTCAATTGGGAAGGATTTTGTGTGTAATATGTAGGTATATACCTTTCTCTTAAAGACATAATTTGTTCATTGGAGCATACAAAAAAATAATGATCCCATAAACCATACATATTCATGTATGTGACAATATAACAAATGAAATGAAATATAGGGGGAGTCCTTGGGGGTCACTCCACCCCTCCTGTTTGAGAACTTGGAAACGGTCGAGATCCCCACCCCTTAACCATATATATTCATGTATGGGACAATATAACAAATCATATGAAATATAGGTTGAGTGCTTGGGGCCACTCTACCCCTTCCTGTTTGAGAATTTGAAAACGGTCGAGATCCCCACCCTAAACCATATATATTCATGTATGGGACAATATAACAAATCAAATGAAATATAGGGGCAGCTCCTATGGTCACTGTAAACCATCCTGTTTGAGAACTTGGAAACGGTCGAGATCCTCACCCCGAAACCATATATATTCATGTATGGAACTATCTAACAAATCAAATGAAATATAGGGGAGTCCCTGCAGTCACCCCACCCCTCCTGTTTGAGAACTTGGAAACAGTCGAGATCCCGACCTCTAAATTAAACCATATATATTCATGTATGGGACAGCAGAACTTATCAAATGAAATATTGTCCTGTTTGATAACTTGGAAACAGATGAGATCCCCACCCCTAAACCATATATACTTATGTATTTGGCAATATAACAAATCAAATGAAATATAGGGGAAGTCACTGGGGTCACCCCACCCCCTCCTGTTTGAAAACTTGATAACGGCCGAGATCCCCACCC
The DNA here is from genome assembly GCF_021869535.1 of Mytilus californianus. NCBI lineage: Eukaryota > Metazoa > Mollusca > Bivalvia > Mytilida > Mytilidae > Mytilus > Mytilus californianus. The sequence goes on along the minus strand of NW_026262581.1, from coordinate 141,292,617 downwards.
CTAAACCATATATATATTCATGTATGGGACAACATAAAAAATCAAATGAAATATAGGGGTAGTCCCTAAGGTCACCCCATCCCCTCTTGTGTGTGTTTTAAGAACTTGTAAAAGTTTGAGATACCAACTCCTAAACCATATTCATTCCTGTTCGTCATTTCAAACAGATTTGAAGGTCACATATGCATATCACTTTACTAGACCTAATCAATGTGTACTAGACTTTGCCCAATGTCAGGCGACCATGGGAATGAATAATTATGGGAGCTTTGTTTGGGAGACTTCGTAACAGCATTCTGTTACAATTATTTCTTGTTTATTATAAAATTTTATTGATGCAAAAAATGAGTAGGTTTAAAGAATTTACCTTAATTATATTTTGAATAATTTCTGGTTCTATAAAAAATTTCATTTTAATATGGCTCATTTTAAAGAAAACATATCTTTCAAGCCCAAGAATGTTTGACCAACTTTATTATAATCACCTGTCATTTTATTCCAAACTTAGACATCATGGACTTGGGGTGAAGGCGGGGGTTATTTACATTTACTATGGGCAAGTCAGTCAGACCTCACCTTTGATCCCCGTAGTAGTAAACATTTGTCTGATTTGTGTCTCATAACTTTTGCACTGTAGAACACAAACTCAGTTTTCTTTCCAGGGAAGCAAGTCCATGCATACTATTACAAGCTCGTACTAAGTCAACTTGAACTACTAACAGTCAACTAATACCAACGTTAACTATCAACTAGAACAACTGCAATCATTTCGAACTTGTACCACTGCAGACACATGACCATTAAAAATATACTTGATATATGCGTTGCTTTGGAAAACCTTGATAAAATATGAACTATTTGCCTTAATAATTAATTCATTAAATGAACATAAATGCACAATATATGAATGTTTAATGTTTGTTCTTTTAAATCTTAAAAAAAATGAAGCAACATAGCCACAGTTTTCATAATTATGTTTGCCTTGGTTTTTGGTTAACTGCCTACAGCGCTTACAGTGCTTTGATTAGATATTACTATTAAAAGTTGCTGATGAAGGTTTTTTAATTTTAGCCATGACTATGATGTCATTTTCTATTTTAATACTTTTATGATGTATTTAAATGGGCTTTTATGTTTTAAAAAAAGCATTTTTCTAGTTTCCAGACAGTAACTTGTGATTGAGTGTATGGATCTCTCTAAAAATGTACTACAAGGTTTCATACTACAAAGCAAAGACTGCAATTGAGTTTGATGGTTAATGCTAAAAGGGGGATTCAAAAAGTTTGGGGGGAAGGAGGGGTTTCCAATTTTTTTTTAAAAGGGTTCATATTTTTTTTTTTAAATTTTCAAAATTTCAAATTTTTGAAGTTTCAAGAAGAAATCTTCAATTGCACAGTATTGTGCATTAGATTTGTAAGATCTTTGACCACATTTATTTTGTGTCAGAAACCTATATTATGTCAAAAATTTGATCACATTTATTTTGTGTCAGAAACCTATATTATGTCAAAAATTTGATCACAATCCAAATTGAGATAGTATCAAGCTTGAATATTGTGTCCAAATTTGCCCCAACTGTTCAGGGTTCCACCACTGCAGTTGTATCAGGCTGCGCTCAGTGAAGTATTTTCTTATCTAATGTCTATCTATTGAAGTGTTCATTAAAATAGCAAGAAACACATTTGGTATAAATATAAAAAATAAGTAGATGTGATATGATTGCCAATCCACCTAACTATTCACTAAAGTTCAAATGAAGTGGATGTAAGCAATTATAGGCAACGGTACAGCTGTCAACAATGAGAAAAACCAATACCGTTTAGTCAGACATGAAGCTTTAGGGCCCTGACATGAAAAATATGAAATAATTTAATTGAGAAAACTAACGGCCTAAGGCTAATGTATAAGAAAACAATTTGCCAAAACAAAAATGTAGTATTATAACTATTTTATTGTCTCGCCTTGACGGAGTCAAAAAGCGAGACATAGGTATGCTGTTTCCGGCAGCGTCGACGGCGGCGTCAACAATGTATTAGTTTGTGATTAGGTCTAGTTCATGGTGAACCACTAGTGGTAGGTCAATGATATTTGGTATGCAGTTGTATTAGCATTGGCACATCTCATTACCATGGAGATTATTTGGACCCGCCCCCTCAGTCAAGGTCTATCGACTTTGAAACTTTTCATAGTTTACATGTATAAGTTTGTGATTAGGTCAATTTATGGGGAACCACTAGTGGTAGGTCAATGATATTTGGTATGCATTTGTTTAAACATTGACATATCTCATTTCCATGGAGATTATTTGGCTCTGCCCCCTTAGTCATGGTCTATAGACTTTGAAAATTTTGCTAAGTTAACATGTATTAGTTTGTGATTAGGTCAGTTCAAGAGGAACCATTAGTGGTAGGCCAATGTTAATTGGTGTTCAGTTGTATAAGCATTAGCACATCTCATTTCTATGGAGAATATTTGGCCCCGCCCCTCAGTCATGGTCTTTTGACTTTGAAACTTTTCATAGTTTACATGTATTAGTTTGTGATTAGATCAGACTAAGATGAACTGCTAATGTTAAGTCAATGATATTTGGTATGCAAATGTATTGGCATTTGCAAGTATCATTTCCATGGAGATTATATAGCCCCACCCCTGATCATGGTTCATTGACTTTGAAACTTTTACATAGTTTAAATGTTAATGTTTGTGTTTAGGTTTGTTTAAAGGGAATGACTTATAATAAGTCAATGGTATTTGGTATGCAGTTGTATTAGCATTGGCACATCTCATTTCATGGAGATTGTTTAGCCATGTACCTTCAGTCATGGTTCATTGACTTTGAATATTTGCATAACTTACATGTTAAAGTATTGCTATTTTAATTTCAACATTTGCATATCAAAATTACAAAAAGGCGAGACATATCTCTGTGATAACAGTTTATATTACCAACTTTTGACTCTGGAGTATATAATTTTTCGACAGGTTACCTACTCTGTGGTAGGACATTATGGTAATAAGCCTATTAATAGAAACTAAAAGAAATTCATTTAGTTACTCCTACTTGACTGAGTGTCAGAAGGTCCTACCACAGAGAAGTTAACCTGTAGAAGAAATATATACTCTGGAGTCAAAATTGGTACAGGTAATATAACCCGAATAATTCAGTCATTATATTCCGCTGATCTACGATTACTACATTAACGTACCTCGTAAGTAGGAGAGATCGATTACGGGGAGGGACTGAATTATTCGGGTACCGGTAATATGAAAATATAATGTGAGCATACTTTATACCAAATGTGTTTCTTGCAATTCTCATGAACACTTCAATAGATAAACAGTAGAGAGAAACTGTCAACAGTAGAGATGATCAGCATACCTAGATCTTCCATTAGACATAATATGAGGGAACATGTTAAACCCTTGTTGCAGTAGGATGACATTTTCCTATGTGAAATGTTCCACAAAGGTATTGTAGAGAACAAAACATTGATGTTTCGTGCACAGTCAGCTCCACCCAGTAAGTGTTGATTGTTTGGTGTATCAGATGTTTCCATTGAAACTGTGGATGGCAATTGGTTACCAACAATGAGCGAAATCCGCAATCTTACTGTAAGAACTACTGACACATGCATGGCTCAGCTGACACAAGATTTAGGAGCCCAAAAGTGATAAATACGCATTCAACATACATTTATTGACATTTTGTGAAATTCCTTTAGTTACAAAAAATGTTTTATGCAAATCATTGTTTCAATTTGGTGATTTCAGTTGCTTATTTGTTAAATTTATACTCTTTTTACAATGAAAATATATACTTTTTTACAATGTTTTAGTGACAACATGAATGAGAAACAATGAATATCAAAAATTGAATAGTTTACCTCATAAAACTTTAATTGATGAATCATAATTTCTTTTTCATTTTTTTTTAACCCGTTGCAGGGGTCATGGGGGACATAGAAATACCGGGCGTCCATCTGTCTGTCTGTCAATCCATCCCTGCATCCTTTCGTCTGGTCTTGTTAGCACTCTCACTTGTACAATTCTTGCCAGATTTTTATTAATCTTATATCATAGATTTTTATCATCAATGTCTTGGAAGCGTTCGTAAATCAGTGCCGATCAACTAAATTTTAAAGAGTTTTGCCCCTTTGGAAACATTAGTTATATGGAAAATTGCATCGTTAGCACTCTCATGTGTACAATTCTTGCCGGATTTTTGTGAAACTTATGTTATAGGTTTATATCAGCAATGTCTCAGACAAGTTCGAAGATCAGAGTCAATCTATATTTTTTAAAAAGAGTTAACGTTATGTGCCTTAGAAATATATATTATATGGAAATTTGCATTGTAAATGCTCACACATATACAATTTTTGCCAGATTTTTATCAAATTCATATCAAAGGTTTATAACAGAAATTTCTCTGAAAATTTCGAAATTAAGTGCTGATCAAAGATTTTATTGAGTTATGGCCCTTTATCTCTAAGATAATTTTAAAAAGTTTCAAAAAACAAAAAACAAACAAAAAAAATGTACAACATGGGGGACTTTGGAAATCTGTTCTATTATTTATAGATGGTTTACTTTTAAGAAAATATTTCAGATGTTAACCAAGTTAAGAAACAGACCTCAGGAAAATCGTGAAAAGTGCAGCTGTGAGCATAAAGATCCAAATATGCATGAATAGCTGTGATGATCTTTGTCTAAGGAAAAAAAGATAGAACTCTGTACAAAAGATAGCTATAAGCTAAATTATTATAGCCTTACATCATGGCATCTAGACTCTCACAAGAGGAAGAAAACTATGTCAGGATGAGCTTGCTACTGACAGGAATATCTCCTCGTGCAGCACGAGCTTTGTTTGATCGTGAATTTGTTCCAGCATGCTTGAATGCCACAATAAAGAAAGAGTACAATAAACTTAGAGAACTTCAGAAGAAGCGAATAATTAACCAGCCACAGTGGAACCTACTGTTCCCAAGACGTCCTGGTAAGTAGCATTTGCCTAGCTACGTACGTTAACATCAAAAGGCACATGTCTACACAGTGTGAAACTAAATAACAAAAAATAGTTGTGTTTCCAGTCGCCCAACCTAATTTATTTTAAAAGCTCTTCCTTTAGCATTTTAAGGTAGCAATATACAGTTAGAAGGTGGATAACGCATTTTGGCCGTGAATTTTTTAGTTCTATATGAAAGTTATTGTGCAATAAAATTGATTTTTAGATTGCTGAAGAATAATATAGCCTTCAAAAGTGGGTTTATGTAAACATCAAGATTTGTTTTGCATGTTATAGGCCATTTTCTGTTTGACAGTCCGTATTTTCACATCTGTACCGCCCATGTCCATAAATAATTGTAGTGTTTCCAAAAAATATTTAAGCCTCAAATTTTCCAATTCAGTTTTATGGAAAAATGAGGTGAAATGCATATGATTTTTATCTGATCTATAGATCGATATATGTCAATGGTTTCAGAAAAAGTATCACTTGAATGGATTGCAATTCTACTTTGGACCTAATTTTGGTGACATTTTCACTCCACCTTTTTGCAATATTTTTTATCAAATAAATGCAGATTGTTGCCATGGTTTCACCAAAGAGAGATTATATTTCACCATTTCAACTATTGAAAATAAAGTCTATGGAAGATGCTGTTTCCATACATATGATCATGAACATACATAACACAAACATTTAAGCCTTATTTGTTAGAAAGCAAGGGAAAGAGGGTTGTTAAAAATTATGAGTGTCAATTTTTAAGTTTTTTTCCATAACTGTGTATTACTACCTTAGCTTGTCCCTAAATCTTCTGGGTCTAATAAGCTCTATTTAAAGGAACGTTTTTGTGACCTTGAATAATAATAATAATAATAAATGTGTCACAATTGACTTCATATATCTACACAATTCACGACATTCCAATTTTGATTTTGTAAATGAATTGCCCGATTGACTTGGCGTCATTTGGGGGGAAATGCTTCAAAGGACATTGTGACGTAAATATATTTGCTTTGTGATGTCAAAGTTTTCCGGGAAAATAACCAATTGGAAGATCACGTAGGAACTGATGAAATGGACCCAAAGACATAACAGATTGATGGTTTAAAAACACAATTCCACATGTGCAAGCAGGCAAAAAAAATAATTCTTTGCTATTTTAGGGACATGTAACAGGAAACAAAACTATTTATTTTGGTGCCTAAATACTTGTGGTAGTGGAGCCATTTTGTTTTCTTGTCTTTGACTCTATCGTCCCTGACAGACATAAATCGTAGACCTGTATACTTAACAGTCTTTATCATCAAACAAACAAAAATAACTACCTCAACACAACAAAATGTTTCCATCATAATAATGCAAGGGTGGATCCCAGAATTTGTCATTTTTAGCTCACCTGGCCTAAAGGGCCAAGTGAGCTTTTCTCATCACTTTGCATCCGTCGTCGTCTGTTAACTTTTACAAAAATCTTCTTCTCTGAAACTACTGGGTCAAATTTAACCAAACTTGTTCACAATCATCATTGGGGTATCTAGTTTAAAAAATATGTCCGGTGATCCGGTCAACCAACCAAGATGGCCGCCATGGCTAAAAATAGAACATAGGGGTAAAATGTAGATTTTGGCTTATATCTCTGAAACCAAAGCATTTAGAGCAAATCTGACATGGGGTAAAATTGTTTATCAGGTCAAGATCTATCTGCCCTGAAATTTTCAGATGAATCTGACAACCCGTTGTTGGGTTGCTGCCCCTGAATTGGAAATTTTAAGGAAATTTTGCCGTTTTTGGTTATTATCTTGAATATTATTATAGATAGAGATAAACTGTAAACAGCAATAATGTTCAGCAGAGTAAGATCTATAATTAAGTCAATTTGACCAAAATGGTCAGTTGACCCCTTAAGGAGTTATTGCTCTTTATAATCAATTTTTAACCATTTTTCATAAATTTTTGTAATCTTTTACAAAAATCTTCTCCTCTGAAACTACTAAGACAAATTTAACCAAACTTGTCCACAATCATCATTAGGGTATATATAGTTAAAAAATGTGTCCGATGACCCCACCCGCGAACCAAGATGGCCGACATGGCTAAAAAATAGTACATAGGGTAAAATGCAGTTTTTGGCTCATATCTCTGAAACCAAAGCATTTAGAGCAAATCTGACATGGTGTAAAATTGCTTATCAGGTCAAGATCTATCTGCCTTGAAATTTTCAGACCAATCAGGCAAATCGTTGTTTGGTTGCTGCCTCAGAATTGGTAATTTTAATGAAATTTTGTTGTTTTTGGTTATTATCTTGAATATTATTATAGATAGAGATAAACTGTAAACAGCAATAATGTTCAGCAAAGTAAGATCTACAATTAAGTCAACTTGACCAAAATGGTCAGTTGACCCCTTAAGGAGTAATTGCCCTTTATAGTCAATTTTTAACCATTCTCGAAAATATTTGTAATCTTTTACAAAAATCTTCTCCTCTGAAACTACTTAGACAAATTTAACCAAACTTTTACACAATCATCATTAGGGTATATAGTTTAAAAAATGTGTCAGATGACCCCGCCCGCGAACCAAGATGGCCGACATGGCTAAAAATAGAACATAGGGGTAAAATGTAGATTTTGGCTTATATCTCTAGATCTGAAACCAAAGCATTTAGAGTAAATCTGACATAGGGTAAAACTGATTATCAGGTCAAGATCTATCTGCCCTGAAATTTTCAGACCAATCAGGCAACACGTTGTTGGGTTGCTGCCCCTGAATTGGTTATTATCTTGAATATTATTATAGATAGAGATAAACTGTAAACAGCAATAATGTACAGCAAAGTAAGATCTACAAATAAGTCAACATGACCAAAATTGTCAATTGACCCCTTAAGGAGTTTTTGCCCTTGATAGTCAATTTTTTACAATTTTTTCATAAATTTTGTAAATTTTTGTAAATTTTTACAAAATATTTTCCACTGTTACTACTGGGCCAAGTTCATTATAGATAGAGATAATTGTAAGCAGCAAGAATGTTCAGTAAAGTAAGATCTACAAACACATCACCATCACCAAAACACAATTTTGTCATGAATCCATCTTTGTCCTTTGTTTAATATGCACATATACCAAGGTGAGCGACACAGGCTCTTTAGAGACACTAGTTTGAGGATGCCTGTGTGCAAGCGATCACATTATTCTATATATGTAAATTATAATGCACATGCATCAGTGCAAGTCCATTTAGTCGTTTCTGGCCCATTGTTGCATGTAAAAATGTTTTCAGTAACCTGAGCCCACTATTAGAATGCACCACATTCACAACTTGTTACACTCATGGTGCAAACAATTATGATGATGGCAAAAATGTTCGATAGTCAAGCTTGTACCAGAATTGAAACTCTTATCTGATACATGTTTTGCATCATCCCTATGACCTCTAATTGGAATGTTTGCTTACCTCAAAGCAAATAAATTTACAGATCGACTTTAAAACAGTTCTGTTTGCTTTGATTTGCTCAGTCATGGCTCAATCAATAAAAGTTTGTATATTGACCACCTTTTTCTCAATATTGTCAAGGAAAAGCTGTGCTTTGGCTCTTGCCTCAGCATGGCTCTTTTTACAAAGTTTGTCATCTCGCCAAAATGTTCGTTAAGTCTAGTACAAGCATGTGCCATTTCATTTAATGGTTTGTATGCTAGGGTTCCCAAATTGTCAACCCCAAATAGAGCACAATATATGCAATAAGCTCCTTCTTTTGAAGGGGAGTACACAAGCCTGTCATATTGATTCAGACAAAATCTCTGAAACTGTCTGTTCTTTCCTGTGTATTTCTTTCACTACTCAATGATTTTATGATCTTGCATATATTTTATTTTAGATGGACCTGATTCTAAAACATTTGATGTAACTCTAATAATAACATTAATTAGACACCTGACTGATCTGACCCCTCCTCATGGTGGATATGACTGGTTACCATCTGATAATGAAACTACACCAACCTCAGATTTAGCCAGGATAAAATATTACAGAAATATTTTGGCTCACCTGGATGAGGGGAAAATAGACAATACTACATTCACCACAGCATGGGACAATATAACTAATGTAAGTTCATTTTAAATAATATGTTGTTCACCACATTTAATGGACGATATTACTGAATCAACTAGTAGCTTAATATCTTAACCCTTTCCCTTTTTATACGCCCGTTTATGGGACGTATTATGGTATACCTCTGTCCGTCCGTCTGTTTGTCTGTCTGTCTGTCCGTTCGTCGTCAACATGTCGGACAATAACTCAAAAACGCTTGAACCAATTCGCATGAAACTTCGGTGAATTGTTTATATCTATTGACGTGAGCTCCCTTTTGTTTTTTATAAATTTTAGATTTTATGTTTTCGAGTTCTGGGGTTTTATTCATTAAAAAAAGGGGATTTTCCATTTTTAGCTCACCTGGCCCGAAGAAATTTTGCCGTTTTTGGTTATTATCTTGAATATTATTATAGATAGAGATAAACTGTAAACAGCAATAATGTTCAGCAAAGTAAGATCTACAAATAAGTCAGCTTGACCAAAATGGTCAGTTGACCCCTTAAGGAGTTATTGCCCTTTATAATTAATTTTTAACCATTTTTTCGTAAATTTTTGTAATCTTTTACAAAAATCTTCTCCTCTGAAACTACTTGGCCAAATTTGTCCAAACTTGGCCACAATCATCATTGGGGTATTAAGTTTAAAAAATGTGTCCAGTGACCCGGCCAACCAATCAAGATGGCCGCCATGGCTAAAAATAGAACATAGGGGTAAAATGTAGATTTTGGCTTATATCTCTGAAACCAAAGCATTTAGAGCAAATCTGACAGATTAAAATTGTTCATTAGGTCAAGATCTATCTGCCCTGAAATTTTCAGAACAATTAGGCAACACGTTGTTGGGTTGCTGCCCCTGAATTGGTCATTTTAAGAAAATTTTGCAGCTTATGGTTTTTATCTTGAATATTATTATAGATAGAGATAAACTGTAAACGGCAATAATGTACAGCAAAGTAAGATCTACAAAAAAGTCAACATGATCAAAATTGTCAATTGTCCCCTTAAGGAGTTTTTGCCCTTTATAGTCAATTTTTTACAATTTTCATAAATTTTGTAAATTTTTGTAAATTTTTACATAATATTTTCCACTGTAACTACTGGGCCAAGTTCATTATAGATAAAGATAATAGTAAGGAGCAAGAATGTTCAGTAGAGTAAGATCTACAAACACATCACCATCACCGAAACACAATTTTGTCATGAATCCATCTGTGTCCTTTGTTTGATATGCACATAGACCAAGGTGAGCGACACAGGCTCTTTAGAGCCTCTAGTTCAGGCTATAACTCAAAAATGCTTTCAGCAGTTTTCATGAAACTTTGGTGAATTGTTTATATCTATTGACGTAAGCTCCCTTTTGATTTTTATAAATTTTAGATTTTACGTTTCAGAGTTATGTGATTTTATTCATAAAAAAGGGGATTTTCAAGTTTTCAGACAAATTGCTTTGAGCAGTTATCATGAAACTTTAGTGACTGGTTTATATTTACGAAGATAACCTCCCTTTAGTTTTTCATGAATTTCTGATATGACATTGAGAAGTAATTGAACTTTATTCTTTGAAAAAGCGAAGGGCGTATCATGTGCTCATGGCGCAGCTGTTTATTAATATTGGTCAGTGGCATAACAAAAGGTACATTTATACAAACCCTACAATAGAATCAATACAGGAAGAGTATTTTCAGTGGCTGTTATAATATTTGTATGCCCCCGCCGTAGCGTAGGAGGCATTAAGTTTTACCTTTGTCTGTCTGTATGTCCATCTGTATGTCCGTACGTCCAGAAATTGGTTTCCGTTCTCTAACTTAAGTTTACCTCAATCAAATGCTATGAAACTTATACACAAAACTCAGATCAAGTATGAATTTGGGTAGCTTCTTTATTACTGTTCCTGAGTTATGTCCCTTTATAACGTTATATGCAAGCAGGGGCATCATCTGCATGATCTGTGTCCCATGGACACATACCCCATTTATTTATATACCGGTACATTAATAAAAGATTCTGTGCTTGCTATATACATTGGCCATGTACTCGTTGTACAATTTGTTATTTTTTGACATTCTATCTTTTCAGCTCAACTGACCGAAACGTTTTTTCTCATCACTTGGCATCCGCCATCAGTCGTCCACTGTTGTTGTTTCACTTTACAAAATTTTTTTACTCTGAAACTATTTTGTCAAATTTAACCAATCTTAGCCACAAACATTATTGCGGTATGTAGTTTTAAAAATGTGTCTGATGCCCCGCCTGCCACCCAACATGGCCGACATGTTTAAAAATAGAACATATAGCCCTAGGTAAAATGCAAGTTTTGTCTATTATCTTGAAAACCCCTATGATTAGGGAAATTCTGACAGGCGCAGAAATGTTCAGAATGTTGAGATCTACCTGCTGTTCATTTACATCAAAACTGTCAAGCGACTTCTTCTAGGAGTTATTGCCCTTCAGTTTCATATTTTAACAATTTTTTTTCGTTTTTGCTGATTATTTTGAAAACTGAAAAAGATAGAGAAAAACTTTATCTAAGAAAAATGATCAAAAAGACAAGATCTACAAATGAGTCAAACATGGCTTAAATTGTCAGACGACTCCTTATTGGAGCTAATGTCCTTTTACTATGAATTTTACTAATTTTTTTGCATTTTTGATTATTATCTTACAAAACTCTTCTCCTCTGAAACTACAGGGCAAAATTTAACCAAACTTGGCCGCAATTATTATGAATGTGTCATGTTTAAAAAATGTGTCTGATGGTCTGGGCTGCAAACAAACATGGCTGACATGGCTAAAGATAGAATATAGGGGTAAAGTGCAAGTTTTGTCTATTATCTTGAAAACTGCTATGAATAGAGATAATCCAACAGGGACAGAAATGTTCATAATGTTGATATCTACCTGCTGTCCATTTTAAGTCAAACCTGTCAGAGGACTTCTTATAGGACTTATTGCCCTTAAATGTCAAATTATACCTTTTTTTTTCATTTTTATATGACCGCAAAAAAAATTTGTGGTCGTCTATTGGTATGACGTTGGCGTCGTCGTCCGAAGACACATTGGTTTTCGCACTCTAACTTTAGTTTAAGTGAATGGATCTCTATGAAATTTTATCATAAGGTTCAATACCACAAAAGGAAGGTTGGGATTGATTTTGGGGGTTATGGTACCCACAGTTAAGGAATTAGGGGCCAAAAATAAGCATTTTTGTAACTTCCAGACATAACTTGTGTGTTAGTGTATGGATCTCTCTGACATTGTACCATAAGGTTTCATATCACAAAGGGAATACTGGGATTGATTTTGGGGGTAATTGCCTCAAAATTTTAGGAATTAGGGGCCAAAAATAAGCATTTTTCTAGTTTCAAGACAATAACTTGTGTTCAAGTGTATGGATCTCTCTGAAATTGTACTGCAAGGTACCATACCACAAAGGGAAGGCTGGGATTGATTTTGGGGGTAATTGCCTCAAAATTTTTGGAATTAGGGGCCAAAAAGGGGCAAAAAACAAGCATTTTTCTAGTTTCAGGACAATAACTTGTGTCTTAGTGTATGGATCTTTATGAAATTGTACTACAAGGTTCCATATCAGAAAGGGAAAGCTGGGTTTGAGTTTGGGGATAATTGCCCTCAACGTTTAGGAATTTGGGGCCAAAAAGGGCATTTTTCTAGTTTCCAGACAATAACTTGTGTTAAAGTGTATGAATCTCTCTGAAATTGTACTGCAAGGTACATTGTACCATACCACAAAGGGAAGGCTGGGATTGAGTTTGGGGGTGATGAATCATAAAGGGGTTTCAAAAAATTTGGGGGGGATTTTTTTTTCTTTAAAATTTTCCATTTTAAATTGGTTCTTTCTGATTTATATATAAAAGCAAATAATAATGATATGGTTTGAATAAGTAAATTAAAAATTTATAAGTTCTTAGACCACATTCATTCTGTGTCAGAAACCTATGCTGTGTCAAATATTTGATCACAATCCAAATTCAGTACCCCTACAGAAAAAAAAGTTGAGGGCCAGTTGAGGGCCATGTGGCGGACAGTTGAGGGCTAGCTGTTTTAAGCAAAATAGTTGAGGGCTAGGGGTTGAGCATCTTAGCTCAACTCAAACCTGGCCAAGCACTGTATGTTTGATAGATGTCGCTCAACTGGCCCTCAACTGAAGCTGGCCATTAAGTTGAGGAAAAGTTGAGCAATTGATCTTTGGTTTTCATATAGTTGAGCAAAAGTTGAGCATTCAGACTTTGAATTTTTTGTAGTTGCATGGATTTTTCTAGCATTCCACAGGGTCCGGTATTCGGACCCATTCCCAATGGCAAATACCCTACATTTTTCCCAATTTTGGGAGCAAAATTCCCAAACGATCTCAAAATTTATTTTCATCTTTATTATTCATGACAGCGATGTTCATTTTGTTCAACCGCTAGCTTTATGCCGAAAATCGCCAACAAGTAATGTGTAAATCCGAGTAAAATCGTATATGACTGACAAAAACAACATTGAAAAACAATGGATGCCATAAACCGGAAATGAAGACAATAACAATACCGGGTCAATTCCGGGGACGGATAAGGGTAATTCTGGGTTTGCCGATCAAATACAATAAAAAAATAATAATTCCAGGCAGGTGACAAAATACATGTTGATGATGAAATATAAACACTAGAATTGAAAACCAAAAGAAATATGGGAAAACAAGAAAAAACAGGAAATAATTTATACAGAAACTCAAAATTACTTTTAGTCAAGGATTTGTATTGTTTTAGTTCACAAATTTTCAAGTCAAAATCCAATAAAATGTGACAGTAATTTTCCTAATCATTAATAAATGTTGATATTACATGTAGATGTTTTTATAGTGTAAACATATAACTACAATTCCAAGAGGTAATTTCTTCTCTATTTTGAAGGGCCAGTAAAATTCTGGAAGTTTCTTACTTTATTTTCACAATAAAAGATAATTTTAATAATTTAATTTTGGATGTAACGCGTCTTCTGATTGGCTGACGTTGTTTTGTTTATGAGCTCATAGACATAATTTTGTCATGTGACCGTGACGTCATCAACGTTTTTTCATGGTTTACTCCAGTTTAAAATGGAATTTAGACTTAAATTATAAGAAATGACTGTAATATTTTTTCTGTCTATTCGAAATAACATAAAAAATGTGGTGCACACTTTAAAATAACCCGCTACGCTTTCTTCATAGACAGAAAAATTATTACAGTCATTCCTTAAATGAACTAAACACACTTAAGCTCAAATCTGGTATATTTGCTGTTTTCCCTATTTCATTGAAAAGCGCGTGAAAAAATTCCCAAAACTGGCCAGGGTCCTTTTTCCCAAAATACACAGAAAAAACCCTGAGTTGAGGAAAAGTTGAGGAAAAGTTGAGCATTCAGACTTTGATTTTTTTTGTAGTTGAGGAAAAGTTGAGCAATTGATCTTTGGTTTAACTTTTCATATAGTTGAGCAGAAGTTGAGCAATTAGAAATATGAGCTGGTGATATAAATGTAATGTGCCATCTGTTTTCCATTTATCTCTGTGTATAATGCAAGTAGACAGGAAGTACTATTATAAATGTACACAGAGTTTGAGGCCAAATTAAGGGAAGCACATGTTTTTATACATTTTTCTGTATTTTAACTTAACTATAACTCATAACATAAAGATAAATTAAAAAAACAAACAGTATTTTTTTTATTATAAGATATATCAAATATTCATGATTTAGGTAATTAACAGTTATTATTACGGCAAATTTCAAAGGGATCACACTGTCAAAATACCATAAAAAACCTCAAACATTTAAAATTTGAACTGGGCTTGAGCATGCACATGGCAAGCAAAGATGTCTTCTAGCTATCATGAATAAAATATGAATTTTTCAATGGATGTAGATCAAAAAGTTACAAATAACTGTATTGACATTGAATAGTGCAGTGTATTCTTCTGATGACATGACTCTTGGATTTAGGAAGATTGATGTTTTAACACATATTTATGGAAACATCTTTTGGTAAGTAGTCATTGGATTAGAATTTCCACCATTTTGAATAAGTGTATATGCTCTTTAATAGTTCAAAACAGTGATATTTAAAGTGTCTTGTTAACTTTTTAGAGTGAAGAAAAATTTTAGACAATATATTTATGCATTAATTTATATATTATCAAAATGTGTAAGACAGGAGACATATTTATTTTATTATTTAAGACAATTTGTTTTAGAAAGTATTACTAATAAAATAAGAATATTCTAATATAATGAATTTGGTATAAAACTAGAGATCTGGGGTATGACTGCAAATAAGACATCTATCCACAAATGACAGATAAATATATATATAATTTTTTTTCTGGTTGAACAACACTTTCTGTTTTGAGTATTTCAATATATATCTAAATACTTCTCCTTGCATAAAGATTAATATGGCTGCAGGATTAACTAGATTTTATTTACTAGATAATAACTTTTAAAAAGCAAGGATAAAGCTGTCATGTAGTCTGTTGTGTGTTAAGATCTTTCAGCAGTATTTTGGCTAAATAAAATACACAATTTAAATTTATTTTTTCTACAATGTGTAGTCATCAGTTTGCAATGACCAGATACATGTTATGCTCAACTTTTAAAGACCTGGCCTTCAACTATTGGCCACCTAGCCCTCAACTTTTAATGACCTGGTCCTCAACTATTGGCCACCTAGCCCTCAACTTTTAATGACCTGGTCCTCAACTGTTGGCCAGGTAGCCCTCAACTCTAATTGCTCAACTGTTGGACACCTAGCCCTCAACTATGATATTTTTTCAACCTTGCTCAACTAATTTGCATAAAGTTGAGCATTTGATAGTTGAGGGCTACCTAATTTGCATGGCAAAAATCCAGGTAGCCCTCAACTGGCCCTCAACTATTTGCTCAACTGATGGCCAGCTAGCCCTCAACTGTTTGTTCAACTGGCGGCCAGTTGAGCAATGCAGTTGGCCATCCTATCATTTTTTCTGTATGGGTACTGTATCAAGCTTGAATGTTGTGTCCATACTTGCCCCATCTATTCAGGGTTTGACCTCTGCGGTCGTATCAAGCTGCGCCCAGCGGAGCATTTTATTGCTGATCATTTCGAAAACTATAAATATAGATCATGTAGATAGAGAGAATCTTTATTTAAGAAAAGTGATCGGCAAGACAAGATTTACAAATAAGTCAGCATGGCTGATTGCCCTTTAATGACAATTTTTACCAATTTTTGACCTTTTGCCTAATATCTTTATCTAGAAACTATAAAAAATAGATAGAAATTTTATGTAGCCCAAATGATCAATAAGATAAAATCTACAAATAAGTCAACATGACCTAAATCTAAAATGATGATTTTTACTTTTTGTTGAAAATGCAGGTGAGCGCCACAGTCATTTTAGAGCCTCTATTTTTTTTTCTATCTATTTACTATTGCAACCTTATCATGCTTTTACTTACTACAGATTTAGTCAGAGGCAGACTGACAATGACTGGGATTCATCTTCTTACTACACTTGTTGGGCTCAGTTAACAGAGAACGATGAGCCAAAGAGGGAACAACATGCACTCTATGTACATACTTAGATGTTTTGTTAGAATCCCTTATGATAAGTTACCAGTGTATATAATAATGCAAATACATTGATTCAATTCAGTTATTCAAGTTGCCTCAATTAATTCAATTTATACATTCGCTGAAGAGAAGCATTGGGTATAAACAAAACAGTTTACTTCATTTAAATTTACTTGATAAATGGTTTACTTATATCTTGGTTTATGTCGAGCCTGTGACTTTTGTCACAGAAAGCTTGACATAGGGATAGTGATCCGGCGGTGGCTTAATATTTCAGAAGGTAGAAGACCTGGATGCTTCATACTTTGTATATAGATGCCTTATGATATGAAATTTCCGTTTGTCATATATGTCTATTGTCCTTGACCTTATTTTCATGGTTCAGTGACTACTTGAAAAAAAAGTTAAGATTTTTTGTAAGGTTAATTTCTCTCTTATTATGAGTAATAGGATAACTATGTTTGGTATGTGTGTACCTTGCTAGGTCCTCATACCTGTCAGACAGTTTTCACTTGACCTTGACCTCATTTCATGGATCAATGAACAAGGTTAAGTTTTGGTGGTCAAGTCCATATCTCAGATACTATAATCAATAGTTATACTATATTTGGTGTATGGAATGATTGTAAGGTGTACATGTCCAACTGGTAGCTAGGTGTCATCTGACCTTGACCTCTTATTCATGGTTCTGTGGCAAAAGTTAAGTTTTTATATGACCGCAAAAAAAATTTTGCGATCGTATATTGGTATGACATTGGCGTCGTCGTCGTCGTCCGAAGACACACTGGTTTTCGCACTCTAACTTTAGTTTAAGTGAATGGATCTCTATAAATTTTTAACATAAGGTTCAATACCACAAAAGGAAGGTTGGGATTGATTAAGGGGGTTATGGTACCAACATTTAAGGAATTAGGGGCCAAAAAGTGGCCAAAAATAAGCATTTTTGTAACTTCCAGACATAACTTGTGTGTTAGTGTATGGATCTCTCTGACATTGTACCACAAGGTTCCATATCACAAAGGGATTGCTGGGATTGATTTTGGGGGTAATTGCCTCAAAATTTTAGAAATTAGGGGCCATAAAAGGAGCAAAAAACAAGCATTTTTATATGGACAAATACTTTAGTACAAAACATAATTTAAAGCAGTGTAAGGGAGATAAATCAAATACATCATTTAAATTACCTCCCTTACACTGCTTTTAAACTATGTATAAAGTAATGGTTAATGAACAATTAAGACAATTTAAAACAGTGTAAGGGAGGTAATCCACATACAACACTTTGATTACTTCCCTTACAGTGCTTTTAAATTATGTTTAAAGAAATGCATATTTATAAAGGAAGACCAGTAAAAATATCTGCAAATGTTGCATCTTTTTTTTTTTTTACAAAAAAATCCATATGAAAGATTTGACACCATATTTTAAATTCTATTATAAAATAAATTAAGTTAGCACTATGGTAAATTTAAATGGGTAATTATGGTTGCAAATTCCATTGGAAATTTGAATTGAGATTATGACCATATCTTGAGGGAAAGAATTGAGGGGGGGGTAAAAAAAAATTGTGGGAGGTCAATTTTTTCTCATTTCAGATTTCAGAAATTAAAAAGAATTATTCTTCAAATATTATTTTTTTTTCAAATTTCAAATATTGAAAAATTTCAAGAAGTAATCTTTAATTGCACAGTATGGCGCATTAGATTTGTAAAATCTTTGACCACATTTATTTATTTGTTATGCCAAATCTGACCGTGTATTTAGATTTTTAATTTTGGGTCCATTTTTCAAATTGGTCTACATTTAGGTCCAAAGGGTCCAAAGTTAAACTTAGTTTGATTTTAACAAAAATTGAATATATGGGGTTCTTTGATATGCTGATTCTAAACATGTATTTAGATTTTAGATTTTTGGCCCAGTTTTCAAGTTGGTCCAAATTGGGGTCCAAAATTAAACTTTGTTTGATTTCAACAAAAATTGAATATATGGGGTTCTTTGATATGCTGAATCTAACCATGTATTTAGATTTTTTATTTGTGGGCCCCGCTATCAAATTGGTTCATATTGAGGTCAAAAGGGTCCAAAATTAAACTTTGTTTTATTTCATCAAAAATTGAATTATTGGGGTTCTTTGATATGCTGAATCTAAACATGTGTTTAGATTTTTGATTATGGGTCCAGTTTTCAAGTTGGTCCAAGTTGGGGTCCAAAATTAAACTTTGTTTGATTTCAACAAAAATTGAATATATGGGGTTCTTTGATATGCTGAATCTAACCATGTATTTTGATTTTTGGGCCCCGTTATCAAATTGGTCCACATTGAGGTCAAAAGGGTCAAAATTAAACTTTGTTTGATTTCATCAAAAATTGGATACTTTGGATACTTTGATATGCTGAATCTTACCATGTATTTAGATTTTGGATATTGGACCATAATAGGTAATTTAAAAAATTTTAAGTTCTTAGACCACATTCATTCTGTGTCAGAAACCTATGCTGTGTCAAATATTTAATCACAATCCAAATTCAGAGCTGTATCAAGCTTGAATGTTGTGTCCATACTTGCCCCAACTGTTCAGGGTTCGACCTCTGCGGTCCTATCAAGCTGCGCCCCGCGGAGCATTTTATTGTGTTTTGGTCTGTTTTTTTAATAGGTCAACTATATTTGGTGTATGGAAATATTTTACGATGTACATCTGAGTCTGGCAGGTTTTATTTTACCTTGACCTCATTTTCATGGTTCATTGCTCAATGTTAAGTTTTTGTGTTTTGGTCTGTTTTTCTTAAACTTTAAGTAATAGGTCAACTATATTTGATGTATGGAATAATTTTAAGGTGTTCATGTCTGTCTGGCAGGGTTCATCTGACCTTGACCTCATTTTCATGGTTCATTGGTCAATATATAGTTTCCATGGTTTGTTCTGTTTCTTTTATACTATAAGCAATAGTTCATCTAAATTCGGTGTATGGAATGATTGTTTTAAAGTTGTACATGTATTTCCGGCTTGGTTTATTTAACCTTGACCTCATTTTCTTGGAACATAAATGTTAATGTGATACTTGTAGTAAAACTTTATATTTAGGACTATCAACATAAAATCAATGGTCAGAATAGTATGCGAGACATTTCAGCGTGTGCACTCTTGTTTAAAATTATAATTTAAATAATGGCAGTTATTTTATATATATTAGCTAAACATTGTGTTATCAGAGGCAAACTAGCACTTAATTTTCTGAAGTTAAAAAAGAGTCACTTCTCCCTGTTATTCTGAAACAGTTTGAGCCCTGTATAAAGTGAATCACTGAAATATGGGAATCCTGTTTTTATACGACCGCAAAATATTGGTATCGCGTCATAGTCGTCAGTGTCGTCCAAAGACATTTGGTTTCAGGACCATTACTTTAGTAAATGTAAATAGAAATCTATGAAATTTTAAACAAGGTCTATAACCACAAAAGGAAGATTGGGATTGATTTTGGGGGTTATGGTCCTAACAGTTTAGGAATGAGGGGCCAAAAAGGGGCCCAAATAAGCATTTTTCTAGTTTCCAGACAATAACTTGTGGGACGGTGTATGGATCTCTCTGAAATTATACCACAAGTTTCCATACCACAAAGGGATGGTTAGGATTGGCTTTGGGGGGTTATGGCTCAAACCGTTTAGGAATTAGGGGCAAAAAAGGGGGAAAAACAAGGGTTTCCTGGTTAATGGACATTTAAAAAAAAGTACAATGTTATGTTTGGATTACCTCCCTTACATTGCTTTTAAATTATGTATAAAGAAATGTTGTATTGTCTTGAGGTGATTAGCTGTCAATTTATTTTTAGAAGTTACTATTTAAAAATGCTGATTAAGGAATATTAATTTTAGCCATGATTATGTATGTCATTTTCTATTTTATGACTTTTATGATGTATTTAAATGGGTAATTATGGTTGCAAACTCCATTGGAAAGTTGAATTGATATTATGACCATATCTTGAGGGAAAGATAAGGGGGGGGGGGAGTGAAAAAAAAATTGGGGGTTCAATTCGCAACAGCATAGTGTATTGCACAAAAGCAAAAAAAAGGTGGGGGGGGGGGGGCAATTCGCAACAGCATACAAAGCAAAAAAAATATATATAATTTAAATCATATAACCAGTTCTACAGTTATTCTGTTTCAGAAACCTATTATGTGTCAAATATTTAATTACAATCCAAATTCAGACCTGTACCAAGCGCGAATATTGTGTCCATTTTTGCCCCAACTGTTCGGGGTTGGACCTCTGCGGTCGTATCCAGCTGCGCTCGGCGAATCAGTTTATTGTCAGAAGTAATTATACCCCCGCTTTAAAAAAGTGGGGTGTACTGTTTTACCTCTGTCTGTCCATCTGCATATGTCCATCCGTCAGTCCTAGCTTCCCATGAATATTTTTCGTCACATCTTTCTCAGGAACTACATTACAAGGATTTCTGAAAGGAGTATGGCCACGAAGTGCCGATATTGGCCCTGTGAGGTGACAAAAAATAAAAGAGAAATAAGGTGGATCCTTTATAGCAAAAACATATCTTCTTAGTTATTATAGTTTAAAATCATATTTTTGTGACGTCATTAATGTGACGTAATACCCGGAATCAAACCGAAACGCTCAAAATGTTCAAATTCCGAAAGAATTTCACACTTCCTGGTTAAATTTTGCATTGGCCACAGGCCTTGACCAAAGTAAGTTTTCTCTTATTTTGATTGTTTGACACTTTGACTCAGTTTGCAACAATATTTAGCGTGGTCGAGGCCTGTGGCCACATTGATAATTTAACTTTTGCTGACAAGCAAATCCTGATTCAACGTCGCCATTTCTGAGGTACGATAGATTCTGTGACGAAATAACTGTACCAAGAACTTGTTCAATTGCTATAAATAGAATACATTCTATAATTTATTATTTTCTTATTTATAACAAACAAAAAAGAAGAAAATGGAATAACAAGTCTTTGTTTTAAGCGAAGCTTCGTTAACCGCTTTTTTTAAACACAGATACGTCCTCATAAGTTACATATCGTCGATGTTTGCACTTTATTTGTGACGTCATGCATAAGTATTTATCATCGGCAACGTGCTATTTCAAAAAAACTTAACCGGATATTTTGCATTGCATTTTTACTAATATCGGCTTGAAAAAGAGAAGTTGTGTATGTTCTTGCATATTATTTGTTTAAACGTCTATTTCCACTATGACTGTTTTACTCCTATCCTAGAATTTCGTTGAATTCTTGGGAAAATCCTTTCAGCAATGTTTTTGACATCTCAACAAAAAGTCATCATCTATTTTTAGGTTATGTGGCGCTCTTTTTCTTTTTTTAAGGCCAAGGATATAATTTTTTAAAGTTTGTATGTGAGCGGATTTTTTAAGATCAGAAAATGATTTGATTTATTTCGATAAAACAAAACATACGGACTATTGGCTCGTAAAATAAATTTAATCCTATGGCATTGAGTGCAAATTAAATGAAAAAATACTTTGATGCATTAATCACATTGTGACATCGTTGTAGTTATCTTAAACGTGTTTAAATTGTTTAATTCTGGACTTTCCAATGACCATTGAAAGTCACGTGTAAAAATTAGAATAATTGTTGTAGGGAGAATGCAAAAGTTAGAATGCCCCAATTTCTCTTTTTTCGAGATATTCATTTGTTACTTAGTCTCAAATTTATTCTGTAATGTTCAAATACATAATACCAGAGACATATAATACAAGAGATTCGCAACTCTAGTGGAGTCTATATAACAGCCAAGGAAATGACGTGGCCACCGGAAAGCCGATTAATCCGATGGATTTATGGGTAAAAAACCGCTATTGTTGTGAAAAAGGTTCTACGCCTCACGATTTTTCTAATGGATAATGCCGATACCTTTCACAGCTAAAGCATTCGTCCTTACTTCAAGTACTTTTAATACTTTTATTAATGACTTTATTACCTAAGGAGATCTCGCGAGGTTTAACTAGTGGCCGCGTGTTATTACGGGATTTCGCTGAGTTGCGAATCTCTTGTATTATATGTCTCTGATAATACAATAGGCCTGACCTATATATTGTTGTACATGCGCAAAAGCCAACGCCCAAGACAAAGGTCACGAACTTACAAGCATGTCGACTTATTTTACGGAATCGGGTCACAATACAAAACATAGACAGATTGACCATTTTTCTGAAGCTATTCATCAATAAAGTGTATCAGACTGTTTGCAAATAAGTAAAGAATATTTACATTCACAGTGGATAATAGTTGCTCCAATGTTGTGATTTTTTTCTTCCGTTTCGAGTTAGGGTAACGAACTTCCAATCATCGAGGATAACTGTTAAAAAAAAGACCAATTGGTGGAAATAAAAATTATGAATTTGCAAATTATTTTAAAGTTCATATCTACGTTATTTTGTAATAACTAGCCTGGTCTTAGTCTGTCTTGAAAGGCTTGCCCGGTCTGTGCTATGCAAACAAAAATATGACAGTTTTAAATACACCTTATCGCTATTTGTCCACCATTACTGGACTTTACAAAAGTTCCCATAAAATTTTGACATCATAATACAAAATATCTGACGGCCACAATGAAAAAGTGATTGTTGTATGACATCAATAGTTCAAGCGGTGCAGATTCTCAGGTCAACTGGCGCAGATTTCCAAATAGAGATAAGGGGACGACCATTTGATACTCTGGGGGGGGGCCAGGAGGATTTGTTTTGGATCGGTTATTTATTTTTGTAAACTAAGAGGACAGATTATCTATTTTCTGCACTATTGAAGCAAGATTTTTCATTTTCATTAAAGCAAGGGACTGATTATTTATTTTCTCAACTATATTTATAATATTCGAAAACATACAATTTTTAAATTATTTGTTTATTATAAATAATTCATGTATAGTCAAGTCATTATGTACCATTTAATCAGAATTAATTATTATCCTCTGCAGAAATGAATCTTCTATATCCCCCAATGCATATACATGTATTGCATACACAATCAGTATTAAAGTTTGGTTGTAACTAAGGCTCTTTTAAAAGTATTGGCAAACATGTTTTGCCGAGCGGAGCAAGGCAAAATTTTTTTTGAAGGGTTTTTGAACCGCTGAAGGCCCAAGATGCTATAGAACAAATGATGCAAAATCATGCCTTCTGGGTGTTCCCCAGACCCTTTCTTAAACTGAAAATGCAAGTTCTGTTTTAATAATTTTATGACAATATTTTGATCTCAAAGCAAAATCACGTTATAGATTCAGTGTAAGACTTAAGTTTCTAGGAACAACATCAAAAGACAAATATGCATGATAAAGCAAAAATGTAATTCACATAGTTAAGTCTGTGGCTGCTGTTTTTTTTTAAACTCATAATCAAGTTAATAATAAAATTACTAAATTACAAAATGAATGCAACACTAACAGAATACAGAAGGGCAATCAATGAACAAAAGACAAATAAATAAGAAACAGTGATCCCGAAAAATCAGGGGCTACGTCTGAGGGAGAACAGAACTTGCTTCTTGCAAGGCACTCACGGTGAACACAATTTGATATGGAGACAAGCGTTTGGTTTTGAAATTTCCTACATGAGGCATTTGTCTCAATGTAGTTACGGCCCTGATTTAATAAAAGTGAGGCAAGTGTTCCTGAGACAATTAACCTCAAGTTAAATGAAACCAATTTTCTGACATTTCAAGTATATTTAAATAATATTTATACTTTTATTAAAAGATATGGGAAGTGTTTCCCGATTTTTTTTTTTTGGAAAAAAGATGAATTTATGAAGAATCTGGTGCCATCTCATACTTTCGATTAGACCTGCTGAGTTATTTATTTTCAATACATTGCAAGTCAGGTAATTTATTTTCAAACTACCACAGAACAAACCATTTATTTTTGTGATTATCAAGGCTGAGTTATTTATTTTCAAAATCCTCCTGGCCCCCCCCCAGAATATCAAATGGTTGTCCCCTAAAGTGTATTAGAGCCGTAGTTTTTTTCCGTAAAAATCTGCATCCAGCAGATCGATATGGGTGTCGACATAAACATTTAATACAAATTTCCTTTTAGATACACTTATTTTGTTTTTTAAAGACGAAATCGTCGAAATGTAATTCCTCCACGGAATGTAATCTCATGTTGATGCTTTTGATGAAGTGCTTTCTTTCACGTCCACATTTTATATCATGTATGGCATGCCAAGTTAACATTTTAGATAATTTCTTCAGATGGTGTAAATAAATTACAGAACTATGAGCAATAACATACATAGAAAATCGTAGGACATAAGAAGAAACCACGTGAGAATTTTGATATCATATTGCACAGTGGTTCAATAAG
The DNA here is from genome assembly GCF_021869535.1 of Mytilus californianus. Lineage (NCBI taxonomy): Eukaryota > Metazoa > Mollusca > Bivalvia > Mytilida > Mytilidae > Mytilus > Mytilus californianus. Next base: position 141,267,593 of record NW_026262581.1, on the reverse strand, counting down.
CTTTTTAATATTTCTTTAATCATGTTAATTAAAATAAAATTTACGACGCCATGAGAGGGCATGGTGTATACTATCCGTGACATTCAACCAGAACAAATATTTGTTTTCAATGAAAACTGAAATAGAGATGAAACAAAACTATCCGACACAATCATATAGCTTGGGTAACTTCAAATAAATATCTGATATTCAGTCGGGATAGCGTACATAATTGGTCAGAATGCATACAAGGAGCAATTGTTTATTTGGTCCCTTTTTGGTGGTCTCTTTTAAATTTGAGTGAGACTATGTTATAAGCGACCAACAAAAATGGCTGCTTACTATGAATAAATTATCTATGAGATATCTTTATATTTTTGATTTTTGCATTTCTTGTGGTGGCCTGAGGTTGTGTTCAATCTGTACTTATCTGTTTTTATATTTTTTTATTGCTGTTTTTTTTTTGTCGCCTCTATATGATCATGGTGTTGTATGATTTTATTCACCCACCAACTTTGTAGAATTTTCTCTTATGTTCAATGACAACACATGCAATTTCTTGTTTAATTCCTGTTTGAAATAGATTCTCTAAATTGCTCTACATCATAAATATGCATGAAGTATTTGCCACTGGACATCCATCAAACAACTATCAATCATATCTCCTCTAAAGTTACAGAACAATAATGACTTTAAACATAACTAAATAAATGATTAAAGATTTTAAAATCTTTTGAGAAGATATTTAAACGTCTATTATTTCACTTTTTGGGAAAAAAGAAAAAAAAAAGAATATTGAATATCAAAGAAACACACCATTTTACTACTTGAGTTGTTTGTCTCATGATGATGGATGACTGTTTAACTTCCAGCGGCAAGTTAGATGCATATTCCAGACGAGAACATATTAATTTGCGCACACTGCCTCTAGACTCTGGTATCTAGGGTATACAAGATATAATCTGAACATCACACATAGAGTACAGAATTGAGGAACTTCTCTTGAAGATGCAGCATTTATTCACATGCCATGGATGAAAGTGACAGTGAGCAGTGTGTAGTTGAAGAATAGAATATTAATTTTATCATTGTTGGGTAGCTGTCACATCTACGTTTATCTCAGTATTCCTCTTGCTCATCTTTGTGAAACCTATTTGTTTATATCGTACTTTTTGGAACTAAGCAAACTTTTTGAAAACTCTTAAAACATTTTTACAGGTTCACATTTCATTTCACTTTAAACATGTAGTTGAAATTACTTCTAAAATCAGTCTATTGCTACATGTATATGCATAAGAATAAATTTCAGATTTTTAAACTATGCTGTAAATAAAACTAAAGACATAGCATATCGATTTGATAAAAATGTTATACAGTCTAAAAAATAGAATCACATAGCTTCAAAATCAAAAATGTTTAAATTAAATTTAATTTTGAAATAATAGTCAGTTTTGAATTGCATATCTGTAAACAAAATCTTTTACTGGCATGCTTCCGCTTACCGAGAGTTAGCAAAATAGCATATTTTCAATGTTGGCGGCGCCAGCAAAATAGCCACTGCCTTTAAACTATTACTTTGTCTAGTAAAAGAGTTCTGGGAAAATATAAAAAGGATTTATTGAACCATTTGAAAGAATTATATTTCAATTTTTACAAATGACTACATATTTCATGCCCTGTAGGTACAATTAGAGAAAGCAGTACTATGTAATGTGGTCAGTGACGTATGAATGGAAGTATTATATGAAACTATCGTTTATTTAAATGTTTATTTCTGAATGTTGATTTGAGAGTAAGCATGTAATCCTCCGGAATGAGAATGATGTTTATGAGTGCACGTGTGGTTCTGGTGTCTGAAGACTTTTGTACAATTATAATGTGTTCTATGATTATTGAAATACATGTAATGCTATGTACTGTCTATACACAATGTTTATCTTTATCTGTGTTTTCATCTTTTACTTCTTTACTAGAAAATAAAATTTTCTGTGTTGAAGTGAATTACGGTTTTCTTTCCACATACAAATAAGATGATGTGGTGTGATTAATTATCTTCATACTGTACTTCGCTCGCCAAGATATTTTACAGCTTTCAATTTAAATTCTTTCTGCTCAATAGAAGACATTTGTTGCTTATTTTTAAAAATCCTTTATGACTTTTGATTTAATCTATGCTATAGAACTGTTTGTTAACATCATAGTCTCTGCAATTTCTACTTCGTGAATATCAATACAGAAAACGAGTATTCGGGCCACTAATACAAAATTTAATTGAAGCGCTTATGTGCAGTTTAAACCTTAATATTAGTAAGTTTCTGTTAATAGAGTTTAAAAAAAAAACAAGATATATGAAACTTATTCACAATGCTTATTACCACAAAACACAGATCAAGTTTGAATTTTGGTGGCGTCACTTTAAACGTTCTAGAGTTATGCCCCTTTATAAATGGAAAAATTGCAAAATGTTTAGTTTCCGTTCTCTAACTTAAGTTTGCCTCAACCAAATGTTATGAAACTTAGACACAATGCTTATTACAACAAAACACAGATTAAGTTTGAATTTTGGTGACGTCACTTTAACCGTTCTAGAGTTATGCCCCTTTATAAATGGAAAAATTGCAAAATTTTTATTTTCTTCTAAATATCAAGTAATTATTAAACTGGAGTTATCTTCCTTTGTCCATGATTATAGTTGAATCACCTACAATCAATGCTTTATACAATATAATAAAATTAATGCAATGTGTAATTTTGACTTCCACTGATAAAACACACATCAAGTTGAATTTGGGTAGTGTCACTTTAACCATTATTGAGTTATGCCCCTTTATAAATCGAAAGATTGCAAAATTTTTAGTTTCCATTCTGTGACTTAAGTTTGCCCCAACCAAACATTATAAAACCTACATGTATACACAATATTCATTACCACAAAACTGAGATCAAGAACAAATTTTTTGTTTCCGTTTTCTAACTTTAGTTTGCCTCAACTAAATGTTATGAAACTTATACACAATGCTTATTACTACATAATACAGATTAAGTATGAAATTTGGTGGCGTCACTTTAACCGTTCTAGAGTTATGCCCCTTTATAAATGGAAAAATTGCAAAATTTTTAGTTTCCGTTCTCTAACTTAAGTTTGCCTCAACCAAATGTTATGAAACTTAGACACAATGCTTATTACAACAAAACACAGATTAAGTTTGAATTTTGGTGACGTCACTTTAACCGTTCTAGAGTTATGCCCCTTTATAAATGGAAAAATTGCAAAATTTTTATTTTCTTCTAAATATCAAGTAATTATTAAAATTGGAGTTATCTTCCTTTGTCCATGATTATAGTTGAATCACCTACAATCAATGCTTTATACAATATAATAAAATTAATGCAATGTGTAATTTTGACTTCCACTGATAAAACACACATCAAGTTGAATTTGGGCAGTGTCACTTTAACCATTATTGAGTTATGCCCCTTTATAAATCGAAAGATTGCAAAATTTTTAGTTTCCATTCTGTGACTTAAGTTTGACCCAACCAAACATTATAAAACCTATACACAATATTCATTACCACAAAACTAAGATCAAGAAACAAATTTTTTGTTTCCGTTTTCTAACTTTAGTTTGCCTCAACTAAATGTTATGAAACTTATACACAATGCTTATTACTACATAATACAGATTAAGTATGAAATTTGATGGCGACACGTTTACCATTCTTGAGTTATGTCCCTTTATAAACATAAAAATTGCTGAATTTATCGTTTCCTTTCTCTAACTTTAGTTTGTCTCAACCAAATGTTATAAAACTTATACACAACCGTTCTAGAGTTATATGTGTTTACAAATAGAAACATTGCTGAATTTTTAATTTCTGTTCTCTACTTAAGTTAGCCTCAACCAAATGTTATGAGACTTACACATAATGCTTATTACCACAAAACTCAGATCAAGTTTAAATTTGGGTAGTGTCACTTTTACCGTTCTTCAATTATGTCCCTTTATAACTATATGATATGCAAGCGGGGGCATCATCTGTGTCCACATGTGGACACTATCCACATTTATTTTTTTAAGGGCTAAGTTAATTTTTGTTGCTGGTAGAAAGGAATAAGTCATATTTACCATTGTTATTTAACTTGATTTAACTGATGAAGACTGTTCTCTGTACATTTCTAGGCTATTAGTAGATTAGGTGGACAGCCAATGAAGCAAGAGTGTGATAAGTCATATTAACCTCTGTTATTTAACTGATTTAACTAATGAAGACTGTTCTCTTACATTTCCAGGCTATCAGTAGATTAGGTGGACAACCAATGAAGCAGGAGTGTGATAAGTCATATCATTCCACTGTTTAAACATATTGATAGTTTAATCAATATTTGATTGGTTGAGACTATCCCATGTGTCATTGAACAAATCTTCATATTCCATTCTGAGGATCATATTCCCCTCTGAAATGTCGGGATTACTTCGTGCGACGTTACGCGTGGTTAATGTACATAACGTTTTGAACTTCTTATTCTTCTTAAAATAGCGATAGCAAAAATCATTATCATGTTCAAATTTATTTCAGACGATAAAACAAAAAGACTTAAAATTAAATTTTGATCCTTACTGTTTATAAATGGGTATGTCGTGTTTAGTTTGACTTACAAAAACAAGCGGATAAGAAAAAAAATGTATGCAAAATAATATTTAATGTATTGATAGTAAACAAAGCATAGGCGTGGAATAAAACATTCATTTCCCTTTGCCTCGGGAGATATGAAGATTTGCTCACCCTCGAAAAATCATATTTCCCTCGGGCAGAGCCCTCGTGAAATATGAATATTCTTGGGTGAACAAATCTTCATATCTCCCTCCGGCACGGGAAATAAATGTATATTAACCTCTGTTATTTAACTGATTTAACTAATAAGACTGTTCTCCTACATTTCTAGGCTATTTGGAGATTAGGTGGACAATCAATGAAGCAAGAGTGTCATAAGTCATATTAACCTCTGTTATTTAACTGATTTAACTAATGAAGACTGTTCTCTGTACATTTCCAGGCTATCAGTAGATTAGGTGGACAACCAATGAAGCAGGAGTGTGATAAGTCATATTATTCCACTGTTTAAACATATTGATAGTTTAATCAATATTTGATTGGTTGAGACTATCCCATGTGTCATTGAACAAATCTTCATATTCCATTCTGAGGATCATATTCCCCTCTGAAATGTCGGGATTACTTCGTGCGACGTTACGCGTGGTTAATGTACATAACGTTTTGAACTTCTTATTCTTCTTAAAATAGCGATAGCAAAAATCATTATCATGTTCAAATTTATTTCAGACGATAAAACAAAAAGACTTATAATTAAATTTTGATCCTTACTGTTTATAAATGGGTATGTCGTGTTTAGTTTGACTTACAAAAACAAGCGGATAAGAAAAAAAATGTATGCAAAATAATATTTAATGTATTGATAGTAAACAAAGCATAGGCAGTGGAATAAAACATTCATTTCCCTTTGCCTCGGGAGATATGAAGATTTGCTCACCCTCGAAAAATCATATTTCCCTCGGGCAGAGCCCTCGTGAAATATGAATATTCTTGGGTGAACAAATCTTCATATCTCCCTCCGGCACGGGAAATAAATGTATATTAACCTCTGTTATTTAACTGATTTAACTAATAAGACTGTTCTCCTACATTTCTAGGCTATTTGGAGATTAGGTGGACAATCAATGAAGCAAGAGTGTGATGAGTCATATTAACCTCTGTTATTTTTAACTAATGAAGACTGTTCTCTGTACATTTCCAGGCTATCAGCAGATTAGGTGGACATCCAATGAAGCAGGAGTGTGATAAGTCATATTATCCTTTGTTATTTAACTTATAAAGACTGTTCTCTTACATTTATTTAACTTATAAAGACTGTTCTCTTACATTTATTTAACTTATAAAGACTGTTCTCTTACATTTATTTAACTTATAAAGACTGTTCTCTTACATTTCCAGGCTATCAGCAGATTAGGTGGACATCCAATGAAACAGGAGTGTGATATTTTGAAGACAAAGATACTGGACCAGAGTAATCAGGAAATAATGCTTGGCATTAAACATTCCAATGATGAAATAATGGAACTGAAAAAAGCCAATGAAGATATGTCAGTAGAAGTGAAAAAGATGAAAACAACCAATGAAGATATGACAGAAGAAGTGAAAAAGTTGAAAATATCTCATGAAGATACAGTTCCTTGGAATATTAGAGGTAAATATTTGTCAGTCAACAAGGAGGTGGTTCAATTTTGGCCAAATTGGCCCTAAAATCAAATATATTTTCAAACTATATCTGATTTTTGCTGGTCAATGTTGAATATATGTTCTTAAATAAAACATTCTAGGCAGCGGTCTTTCAAAAAGATAATTTAATAGTATGTTTATTTTGCATTATCTTTTCCCGGGAAAAAAAATCAGTTTGCCAATGCTTGTGCTCTACATTGTATGTTAATTAATATAGCCAAAATGTACTTAAAATTAGCTTATGTTTGCTAAAGATCTGAAATATCATACATTTAACGTTACTATAATTACATCACAGTCATCAAGGCTAATAGTCACATGTTCTGAAAGCCTATTTTCTTTTGCTTAAAATATGTTAATATCAAACAATGTTTTCTTTTTAATGAATGTACATCTGGCTAAATAAGCTCTAAAATGTACATTCTCATTAAAAGGGACAAATAAAAGATACTATAAAAAGTCTAAAAATGTTAGTTTTTGTAGAAAAAAAACCCTGTATACCCGGTCAGGCTAGTTAAACATATATTGGAAGGGAAACATGTAAAACCTCATCTATTGATATTATGGATTGTTTCTTCAAAAGAAACCTTAGTCTAAAGTGGTTGTCAATTTGTGAATACAAAAAAAATCAGAGATGTCGTCCTTCTATGAGCAGTCAGGGGACTTACTTAAATGAGTGATTTTCTAAATCATTGATTCAAGTAACATTATGTCCAGAAAGGTTGGAAAAAAAAGTTGTCTTTCTTTAATAATCACCTATTTAAGTAGTACAAATTAATCACTAGACTAAGTGATTTAATTTTATTGTACCTTTAAATAGACAATACTAATGATCCAGGGACTAATTACGTTGCTAAAATTATCAGAACCAACATCTGTGTTGATAGGATGACCGGGTCATGTCAGGGGATGACCTTGTACTAAATCTAGGATAATGACATAAAATCACTTGTTTAAGTATCATACCTCAATTTCCTTCCAGAAAATCACTTCTTTAAGTATTGTTTTAATAACCCCCACTAATTTCAACCCCCCCCCCTTTCGAACAGTGAAATTTTGATCGTGCACAGTAGAATTTTATTACATAATCTATAAGAAGAAACCTTGAATTTTACTGGAAAAAAACTCCCACTGCTGGGAAAAATCTGTTAAGATAGTATCAGTCCATTATGTAAAGCCATTTTTATAGCATTTTTAACTAAAATAGAATTTGCAGCTAAATGATTGCATCAAAGGCATAAACCTTGCTGCTTAAAAGAAGCAAAAAGTTCATTTTTTTCAATTTTACTAATGAAAAGATATTATCTAAACCTATGTGTTTAAAATTTTGGTAAAACTACAAAATCACAATTTGTGACAAAACTTCGAATTTGCTACTTAAATAAGTGATTTAATAATCACTTATTTCAATAAGTCCCCTGACTGATGAGTCTTTAAGATCTTTTTATTATCATACGGAGTCAAAAAGTGAGACATAGGTATGTAGTTTCCGGCGGCGGCTGCGTCAAAAATGTATTAGTTTGTGATTAGGTCTAGTTTATGGAGAAAACAGAGTGGGAAGCAATCCAACAGAGAAAAACAACCGCCTGATTTATACTTAAACAAAAAATTTACAACAATTTTGGTAGACAGCAACAAATGACACAAATATGCACATGTATACAGAATGTGGCAGGATTATACATGACTCATGAGACAAGCAGCAAGCACAAACAACAACAAACAAAAAAGGGTCCAAAAATTAAACTGTTTGATTTCAACAAAAATTGAATGGTAGGGTTTTTGCTATGCTGAATTGCTTATAGTTGATCAATTTCATTTGTTTGGTTTTTTATACGACCGCAATTTGCGTTAGTATTATGTTATGGTGTTGTCTGCGTCTGCGACTGAAGACATTTTGGTTCGCAGACAATAACTTGAGTATAAGTTCATGGATCTCTATGAAATTTTAGCACAAGGTTCCATACCACTTAAGAATGGTTGGGATTGTTTATGGGGGCTATTGTCCTTGCTGTTTTGTAATCAGGGGCCAAAAAAGGTCAGTTTTACTGGTTCATGGAAAATAAATTGGTTCGCAGACAATAACTTTCATGACTTTAGTGTAATGATGGATGTGTAAGAAATTTTAGTACAAGGTTCCATACCACAATAGGAGGGATGGGATTGATTTTGGGGTTTATTGTTTTAGCTGTTTTGTAATTAGGGGCCAGAAAGGGGCCAAAAACAATTATTTGTCTAGTTTTAAGACAATAACTTGAGTATAAAAGATATTTCTTTGGTCAAAATTTTAGCACAAGGTTCCACACCACAATAGGAAGGTTGGGATTTATTAAAATTTGGGGGTTTATTGTCGTAGCCGTTTAGGAATTAGGGGCCAAAACAAGCAATTTTCATGTTTCGGGACAATAATTGGTGTATAAGAGTATAGATTTCTTTAAATTTTACCACAAGGTTCCATACTTCAAAAGGAAAGTTTTGAATGATTTTTGGAGGGTCATGGCCCATACCATTTAATAATTAGGGGTTGAAAAGGGGCAGAAAACAACTATTTTTCTGGTTTGCAGGCAATAAGTTGTGTATAAGTGTATGGATCTCTATTCAATTTTAGCACAAGGTTCCATACCACAATAGGAAGGTTGGGGGTTATTATAGTAGGAATTAGGGGCCAAAAAGGGCCTAACAAAAACAATAATTTGTCTGGTTCACAGACAATAACTTGAGTATACATGTAACTGTATAGATCTGTATATCATTTTAAGCACAAGGTTCCATTCCACAATAGGAAGGTTGGGATTAATTTTGGGGGTTATTGTTGTAGCTGTTTAGTAATTAAGGACCAAAAAGGGGTCAAAACCATGTATTTAGAATTTGAATATTGGACCTTAATTGGTAAATGTCACATTTTAAAATTATTTAAGAACTTATACCACATTCATTCTGTGTCAGAAACTATGCTATTATTACATATTTGCTCAGAATCTAAATTCAGAGATGTTATTAGACAATTAGCAGAAATTTTAAGTTGGGTCATAGTTGAAAATAGAAATAACATCATATCTAATTTCAGAGAACTATTTTTGTGGTTTACATCACTGGTTCATGGAAAATAATTTGGTTTATGGAAAATAAATTGGTTCACAGACAATAACTTTAGTATAAGTGTATGGATGTGAAAGGAATTTTAGCACAAGTTTCCATACCACAATAGGAGGGTTGAGATATTAAATAGTTAATTAAGCTCTACATTTATAGATTTATTGAGGGGCCTCGGTGGCTGAGTGGTCTAAGTAGTTACTACTGTAATCACTAGCCAGTTAACACTGAGGTTGTGAGTTCGAACCCCGCTCGTGCGGGTGCACTCGACTCCAATCTTAATTGACTAGGATTGTCAGTTTTCCTATCGAAGGTCGGTGGTTTTCTCCGGGAACTCCGGCTTCCTCCACCAATACCAACTGGCCGCCACGAAATAGCCCAAAAGCGGTGCTTAAAAGTGGCGATAAAACACCAAAAATCTAAATCTAAATCTATAGATTTATTGAACAACTAATAGTTGAGTCATATTCTAAAATAGATTGGCTTTTTCAGATCAAAGGGAAATAACTCAAAATACAATAAAATCATAATTCACTATAAATACATAACATTATCTCCCTTTGAATACAAATTTCCAAACATTTCTGGTTACAAGAGCGCAATTATTTGTAATGCATTTTCCATAGGGTACCAGTGGTATTCCATATTTAATTTCTCAAAGACTACACAAACTAGGAAAAAATGGGTAGCATTTCCAGTTATTAGAAATGTCAGTGTTGCATAACAACCAAAAAATTATATATGGTCATGCGGCAAAAGTTGACTTAAAATGCAGTTGCAAAACATCGTCTATTTTTTTCGCTTAACGAAAAAGGTGATTTTTAATGGCTCTGACGTGCAGATATTGAATATATTTTCTATACTTTGTAAAATGTGAATTTGATTTTCTGGATTTTTATGCCCCCGACTAGTGGAGGGAGCATTAAGTTTTACCCTTGTCCGTCTGTACGTCTGTCCGTCCGTACGTTCCAAAATTGTTACCGTTCTCTAACTTTAATTTGCCTCAACCAAATGTTATGAAACTTATCCACAATGCTTATTACCACAAAACACAGATCTAGTTTGAATTTTGGTGGCATCACTTTTACTTTTCAAGAGTTATGCTCCTTTACAAATGGAAAAAATGCTGATTTTTTTGTTTCCGTTCTCTAACTTGAGTTTGCCTCAACCAAATGTTATGAAGCTTATTCACGATGTTTATTACCGCAAAACACAGATCAATTTTGAATTTTGGTGGTGTCACTTTTACCGTTCTAAAGTTATGCCCCTTTACAAATGGAAAAAATGCTGAAATATTAGTTTTGTTCTCTAACTTTAGTTTGCCTGAACCAAATGTTATGAAACTTATGCACAATGCTAATTACCACAATACACAGATCAAATTTGAATTTTGTTGACGTCACTTTTACTGTTCTAGAGTTATACCCCTTTGCAAATCTCAAAATTGCTGAAATATTTGTTTCTGTTCTCTAACTTTAGTTTGCCTCAACCAAATGTTATGAAACTTATGCACAATGCTAATTACCACAAAACACAGACAAAGATTGAATTTTAGTGGCATCACTTCTACTATTCTAGAGTTATGCCCTTTAAAAATGGAAAAATTGCTGAATTTTTCGTTTCTGTTCTCTTATTTAAGTTTACGTCAACTAAATGTTATGAAACTTATAAACAATGCTTATTACCATAAAATTCAGTTCAAGTTCAAATTTGGGTAGTGTCACTTTTACAGTTCTTGAGTTATGGCCCTTTATAACATTATATGCAAGCGGGGGCATCATCTGTGTTCCATGGACACATTCCCCATTTATTTAAACCTAATTAGATGAGCTTTCGATTAAAACTAGTATATGTATGATGTACACTAAACTGTATTTTTTATTCCTATTCAGTTTGTCATTTACAAATAAATAGTGGATAAAAGGCAACTAGAAAAATAACAAAACTTAAATCCCCCACCCCGGGAGTGAAAATTGAATATTCAGAAAATCTTGCCTATTTTGTGGGTTAAAGTGCACAAATTTACCTCAACAGTAGCACTTTATAATTTCAATGTAACTTGCAATACATTTTTAATTATAAATACTCGCTTTAACTTTTCGAAGTGTTTGACACATGTACAACCACTGGAATTTGAGACATGACATACTTTAGCTGCCAGTATATCCAATAACTTTCACCACCCTTGAACGCCACTTAGGATAAAAAATGTTCAGTAGCCAAAAGTTGCCAATCATGTTATTCAATCCCTAGACACAAAACATCCTGGATCAGGGATGGCGTCCAAAGTAAATTATGTAAAAAACTGTTGGTAATATTGAAAATTTTACAAAAAACTCATGTTTAAAAAATAAGGCATACTTAATTTTAGATATGATGTGTCAAAAACAAGTTACCTTGTATAAATAGTTACATCGCAACTATTTCTACTTGAAATTTGTAGTATTTTGGACTGATTTAAAAAAAACATCAAATTCTTAGTTTGAACCATTCGTGATCTTACTCCTATATTGATTTCTTGGTATACTTGAATATGCTGATTCTGTCCAAAAATTAATTATATGACGTTCTTTAATGTGCTAAATCTAACCGTGTATTTAGACTTTCGATTTTCAGGGCCCTGTTATCAAATTGGACCACAGTGATGTCCAAAATTAAAGTTTGTTTGATTTCATTAAAAAATCAAATTCTTAGGGTTATATGATAACCTGAATCTAACCATGTATTTAGATTTTGGAAATTTTACCATGATAGGTAAAAGTCCAATTTCAATTTTTCCAGTTCTTTAACCACATTGAAGTCATTCATTCTGTGTCAGAACCCTATGCTATGTCAAATATTTAATCACAATCCAAAACCAGAGCTGTATCAAACTTGAATGTACTATCCATACTTGCCCCAACTGTTCTGGGTTTGACCTCTGCGGTCGTATCATTTTATATAATTTTTGTCGAGCCTGCGACTTTTGTCGCAGAAAGATCAACATAGGGACAGTGATCCGGCGGCGGCGGCGTTAGCTAACTTCTTAAAAGCTTTATATTTTAAAAGGTGGAAGACCTGGATGCTTCATACTTTGTATATAGATGCCTTATGTTACCAAGTTTCCGTCTGTCACATGTCCATTGTCCTTGACCTCATTTTCATGGTTCAGTGACTACTTGAAAAAAAAGTTGAGATTTTTTGTAATGTTAATTTCTCTCTTATTATGAGTAAAAGGATAACTATATTTGGTATTTGTCTACCTCGCAAGGTCCTCATGCCCGTCAGACAGTTTTCACTTGACCTCGACCTGATTTCATGGATCAGTGAACAAGGTTAAGTTTTGGTGGTCAAGTCCATATCTCAGATACTATAAGCAATAGGTCTAGTATATTTGGTGTATAGAAGGATTGTAAGGTGTACATGTCCAACTGGCAGGTGTCCCCTGACCTTGACCTCATTTTCATGGTTCAGTGGTTATAGTTAAGTTTTTGTGTTTTGGTCCGTTTTTCTTATACTTTATGCAAAAGGTCTACTATATTTGGTGTATGGAATGATTGTAAGGTGTACATGTCCAACTGGCAGGTGTCATCTGACTTTGACTTCATTTTCATGGTTCAGTGGTCAAAGTTAAGTTTTTGAGTTTTGGTTTTTTTCTAATACTATATGCAAAAAGTCAACTATATTTGGTGTATGGAAATATTTTATGATGTACATGTCAGTCTCGCAGGTTTTATTTGACGTTGACCTCATTTTCACGGTTCATTGCTCAGTGTTAAGTTTTTGTGTTTCGGTCTGTTTTTCTTAAACTATAAGCAATAGGTCAACTATATTTGTTGTATGGAAGGATTGTAAGCTGTTCATGTCTGCCTGGTATGGTTCATCTGACCTTGACCTCATTTTCACGATTCATTGATCAATGTTTAGTTTTCTTGGTTAAGTCTGTTTCTTTGAAACTATAATAGGTCAACTATATTTAGTGTATTGAATGATTGTAAGGTGTACATGTATTTCTCGTTGGATTATCTGACCTTGACTTCATTTTCTTGGATCATGTTAAGTTTATGTAATAGTTGTAGTAAAGCTTTCATTTAGGACTATCAACATAATATCAATGGTTAGTAAAGAAGGCGAGACATTTCAGCGTGTGCACTCTTGTTTACATTAAGAGTTAACTTATGTCTTATCTTTGATTTATCTTTTATCTTTTGACCATATTCATTCTGTGTCAGAAACCTATGCTGTGTCAAATATTCAATCACAATCCAAATTCAGAGCTGTATCAAGCTTGAATGTAGTGTCCATACTTGCCCCTTCTGTTCAGGGTTCAACCTCTGCGGTTGTATCAAGCTGCGCCCCTTTATTTTTAAGTATTGTAATAGTGTCACATTTGAATGCAACTTCTCTGAGACCATTTGACAGAAAGCTCTCATACTAAGTAGGATTGTTTGCCATCATGTGTAATTGACAACATTATACCATCATTTTGATTTGACCATTTTTATGAGAGTTGTGGGACTTTTACAATATTTTGACTATCGTACCACAATGACACATTGTGACACACAATTTTATTCCTCATTTATACAGCGTGGGGGACATTTGGCTACGGCAAAGCAATCTTGTTCAAAATAGAATAGATTTTTATGAGTGATAAAAGTAAAAAAAAGTCCTTTTCCTTAGAATAAGGAATATAACCTTTTTGGAACAGCCCTTTAAAGGTTGGAAAAAGCAAGGTTTTTGTCTCGCCCGTTACAAAGGTTGCAGAATACAAGACATAGAGATGTTAATCGGGGTGTGATTGAAGCCAAGGCATGACCTATTTTTTCAAATTTAAAATTTCAGAAGGTAGAAGTCTCTGAAGCTTCATACCTTGTATACAAATGCCTCATGTTACGAAGTCTGTCTGTAATATGTCTATCATCTTCATTTTCATGGTTATACACTGCTTAAAAAGCAGTATTTCTCACCTATAATGAGTAGAAGGATAACTATATTTGATATACGGCATCCCTGCAAGGGTTTCATGTCTGAGACATGGTGACCTTGGCCTCATTTCATTGATTAGAGATCCATGTTAAATTTTCATGAATAGATTCATTTCTCAGATACATTAAGTGGCAGGTTAGCTATATTTATTGTATGGAATGATTGTAAATTGTACATGTCCATCTGGCAGGGTTCGTCTGACTTGACCTAATTTTTATGGTTCATTGGTCAATGTTAAGTGTTGGAATAAGGTATGTCTCTCAGATGCTATAGCAGTAGGTAAACTATATTTGGTGTACAGAATGATTGCCAGGTGTACATGTCTGTCTGGCAGTTTTCATCTGACTTTGACCTCATTTAATGGTTCATTGGTGAATGTTGTGTTTTTTGTGCTTTGGTCTGGTTCTCAGATACAATAAGCAGTAGGTCAACTATATTTGGTGTATGGAATGATTGTATGTTTTACATGTCCATCTGCAGGCTTGATCTGACCTTTTCCTCATTTTCACAATTCATTTGTTAATGTTAAGTTTTTGTGGTTATGTCTGCATGTTTCTTACATACTATAAGCAATAGGTAAAATATATTTGGTGTATGGAATGGTTGTATGGTGTACATGTCTGTCTGGAAGGGTTCATCTGACCTTCACCTCATTTACATAGTTCAGTGATAATGTAAAGATTATTTGATACTTGTATTAAACCTATTGACTATTTAAAGAGGTTGACTCAATTAGCATTCACTAATCTACCTTGAGGCCCTCACAAAAAAACATACAGAACAAGTATTACAAATATTACAACTTTTGAACATATAATTAAACTTTAACGCTAAATGATTGTCTGTTGAACTAGAAAAACAAAATAATACATTATACACAAACATGATAGAGTTAGAGAGTTGTTACATATCATTTATAGTTAAAAAACATCTACACATTTCCTTTTAAAAGTGCCAAGATTTTCAAATAGTTTTATTTCATTTGGTAGTTTATTCCAAAGTATTGAGGAGCTGTATGTGAATGATTTTTTCATGGAATTTGTATTAGGCCTCACTACCGCTAGATTATTATTTGTAGAGGATCTTAAATTTCTGCTGTGTAGGTTTATAATTGGACAACATAGTTCTTTAAGGTAATTAGGTGCCTTAGAAACAGTTTCTAATCAGTTATGAGTTTTGAATGTCCCCTTGATATATTCTGCCTATTTTTTCCAAATATGATTTATTATAAAGCCAATAGTGCCACACTGAGATGTCTCGCCTGTTTTACTGATACTGATTGAATTGATGTTGAAAGATGTTCATAAAATTCTCAATAATAAAGCACCTAATTACCTTAACCTTATCTAGCATGAAAGTTGAGTTATATGTTCAAAAATTGTAATATCTGTAATATTTATTCTGTATGTTTTTTGATAACTTAACGCCATTTAACAATATATGTACTTGTTACAAGGAAAAGGAGTAAAAGAGTCATGAAAATAAACATTAATTTCTTCAACAGATGTTTGTCTCCTTTTTATGATAGTTTTGTCTTATTACATCTTAGGGAGCTACCATTTGATTTTTATGGGTGGGGGGAAAATAAAAAGGCAGGACAGAGATTACAACTAAAAAAAATGCAGGACAAAATTTTTCATCCTAGCCCCCCCCCCCCCCCCCCCCCCCCCCATAAAAATCAAATGGTAGCTCCCTTATAATATCTCGACTTCTTATAAACTTAACATAATGAATAAAAGAAGTGGGACATATATTAATGAGATAGCAAGCAAACAACATCAGAAACAAAAAAACATAGAGAAATTTGGAATTTTAGTCAAACGAATATGTTGTTAAAACTAGTTTCAAGCAAAAACAGTTAAAGTGGTTGCACTGATTGAATGCATCAATCCTCAAAAAGCAAGAAAAAAGATTATACATCTGTGAGAAAAAGACATTGAGGTCATTTAAAGGGACAACAACCCAACTACACCAAAAATCAAAAGAGATCTAGAGGTCAATGCCTATATAATTAGAGACAATGACTTGGCCTCTTTACTTCAATAAAACGCTCAAAATTAGTTAAATTATTTGAAATTAGCAAACTCGTGTTTGTGGTGAAAAAAATCATAATTCAGACAATAACCAAATACTTTAACTGCAGAATAATCTAAATAAATATTTTATTATTCATTTTTTAGCACAAATTAATGAGATCCTTGTGGAGTGGAAGGACAATGATAAGATGTTTATAACAACAGAAGCTACCAAACATGTACTGAAATGTATAAAGGAGAACAGTTGTGTAACTATTACTGCTAGTTCTGGCGTAGGGAAGACAGCTACACTGCGACATGTAGCTTTACAGATGTCAGATGAAGGGTACGATGTACTTTTAGTGACAGATCCAGGTGACATTGTCAAGTATTATAACCCAAAACAGAAAACATTGTTTGTTATCGATGATTTATGTGGAAACTATTCTTTAAACCAGACTGACATGAAAGTTTGGGAACCTGTCATGGAGAGAATTAAAAAAATCCTTTCAAATAAGCTTGCCAAGATAATTGTAGCATGTCGATTACAAGTGTATCAGGATGACAAATTTGAATGTTTATCAGTTTTCAAATCATGTGTATGTAACCTATTATCAGAAAGCATGTGCTTGACAAAAACTGAAAAGGGGTCAATAGCTGAGTTATACCTGAAAACTAAAGCTCCTGAGATTATAGATTATTATAATTTATATGATTGTTTCCCACTTTTATGCAAATTATATAATGAAAATCCTGCACTTAATATCACAGATTTTTTCCAGAACCCATTTACAGTTTATAAAGCAGAGATTGACAAACTACAGAAAAAAGGATTTTCTAGTAAATACTGTGCTTTGGCTTTATGTGTCATATTTAACAACAATTTAAAGGATGAAATGTTAACCGAGGAGGTGAATGAAGAAACAAGAATCATCATTGAGAAAACATGTGAGGCATGTAAACTGGATAGGGGGACATCAAGGATTACATTACAAGATGACCTGAACTCACTTATACATACATTCTTGAAAAAGGAGGAAAACATATACAAAACTATTCATGATAAAATATTTGACTTTCTGGTGTACTACTTTGGACAGAAAATAATCCACTGCTTGATAAAGAATGCACATAGTAGGTTGATCAAGGAAAGATTTTTACTAGAAAAACAAGAAAATATGGATCAGTTTATAACAATTGTGCCTCCTATGTATCATGAAATGTACATACAAAGAATGATTAATGACTGGTCAAAAGGTGAAGTCAATTATGTATTTAGTAACATCAATATGAAAGTACCTCAGTTCAGACAGAGATTTCTATGTGTTGTGAATGCACTGGATGTATCTTACCAGAAACAATTAGCACAAACCTGTGATGTGTATAACAACAATACTACTCTGTTAGTGTTATGTTTTATAGGTGATATTCCTTTGATTCATTGGTGTGTTAATCATGGTGTTGATGTTAATCAGTGTGGGAGTGAGAAAATAACACCATTGCATACAGCAGCATTTACAGGTTTGACAGAAATAGTAAGGATGTTCTTAGAATTAGGAGCAGATTATAATAAATGTGACAATAAAGGTTGGTCACCTGTAATGATTGCTTGTAGTAAGGGACATACAGACATAGTAAGGATGTTGTTAGACATAGGAGTAGATTATAATAAATGTAACAATGAAGGTTGGTCACCTGTAAAGATTGCTTGTAGTGAGGGACATACAGACATAGTAAGGATGTTGTTAGACATAGGAGCAGATTATAATAAATGTAACAATGATGGTTGGTCACCTGTAATGAATGCTTGTAATAAGGGACATACAGAAATAGTAAGGATGTTGTTAGACATAGGAGCAGATTATAATAAATGTGACAATGATGGTTGGTCACCTGTAAAGATTGCTTGTAATAAGGGACATACAGACATAGTAAGGATGTTGTTAGACATAGGAGCAGATTATAATAAATGTAACAATGATGGTTGGTCACCTGTAATGAATGCTTGTAATAAGGGACATACAGAAATAGTAAGGATGTTGTTAGACATAGGAGCAGATTATAATAAATGTGACAATGATAAAGGTTGGTCACCTGTAAAGATTGCTTGTAGTGAGGGACATACAGAAATAGTAAGGATGTTGTTAGACATAGGAGCAGATTATAATAAATGTGACAATAAAGGTTGGTCACCTGTAATGATTGCTTGTAGTGTGGGACATACAGACATAGTAAGGATGTTGTTAGACATAGGAGCAGATTATAATAAATGTGACAATGATGGTTGGTCACCTGTAAAGATTGCTTGTAGTAAGGGACATACAGAAATAGTAAGGATGTTGTTAGACATAGGAGTATATTATAATAAATGTGACAATGATGGTTGGTCACCTGTAAAGATTGCTTGTAGTGAGGGACATACAGACATAGTAAGGATGTTGTTAGACATAGGAGCAGATTATAATAAATGTGACAATGATGGTTGGTCACCTGTAAAGATTGCTTGTAGTGAGGGACATACAGAAATAGTAAGGATGTTGTTAGACATAGGAGTAGATTATAATAAATGTGACAATGATGGTTGGTCACCTGTAAAGATTGCTTGTAGTGAGGGACATACAGAAATAGTAAGGATGTTGTTAGACATAGGAGCAGATTATAATAAATGTGACAATGATGGTTGGTCACCTGTAATGAGTGCTTGTAATAAGGGACATACAGAAATAGTAAGGATGTTGTTAGACATAGGAGTATATTATAATAAATGTAACAATGAAGGTTGGTCACCTGTAAAGAGTGCTTGTAGTAAGGGACATACAGAAATAATAAGGATGTTGTTAGACATAGGAGCAGATTATAATAAATGTAACAATGAAGGTTGGTCACCTGTAATGATTGCTTGTAGTGAGGGACATACAGAAATAGTAAGGATGTTGTTAGACAAAGGAGTAGATTATAATAAATGTGTCAATGATGGTTGGTCACCTGTAAAGATTGCTTGTAATAAGGGACATACAGAAATAGTAAGGATGTTGTTAGACATAGAAGCAGATTATAATAAATGTGTCAATGATGGTTGGTCACCTGTAATGAGTGCTTGTAATAAGGGACATACAGACATAGTAAGGATGTTGTTAGACATAGGAGTAGATTATAATAAATGTGACAATGATGGTTGGTCACCTGTAAAGATTGCTTGTAGTGAGGGACATACAGACATAGTAAGGATGTTGTTAGACATAGGAGCAGATTATAATAAATGTGACAATGATGGTTGGTCACCTGTAAAGATTGCTTGTAGTGAGGGACATACAGAAATAGTAAGGATGTTGTTAGACATAGGAGTAGATTATAATAAATGTGACAATGATGGTTGGTCACCTGTAATGAATGCTTGTAATAAGGGACATACAGAAATAGTAAGGATGTTGTTAGACATAGAAGCAGATTATAATAAATGTGTCAATGATGGTTGGTCACCTGTAATGAGTGCTTGTAATAAGGGACATACAGACATAGTAAGGATGTTGTTAGACATAGGAGCAGATTATAATAAATGTGACAATGATGGTTGGTCACCTGTAATGAATGCTTGTAATAAGGGACATACAGAAATAGTAAGGATGTTGTTAGACATAGGAGTAGATTATAATAAATGTGACAATGATGGTTGGTCACCTGTAAAGATTGCTTGTAGTGAGGGACATACAGACATAGTAAGGATGTTGTTAGACATAGGAGCAGATTATAATAAATGTGACAATGATGGTTGGTCACCTGTAAAGATTGCTTGTAGTGAGGGACATACAGACATAGTAAGGATGTTGTTAGACATAGGAGCAGATTATAATAAATGTGACAATGATGGTTGGTCACCTGTAAAGATTGCTTGTAGTGAGGGACATACAGACATAGTAAGGATGTTGTTAGACATAGGAGCAGATTATAATAAATGTGACAATGAAGGTTGGTCACCTGTAATGAGTGCTTGTAGTGAGGGACATACAGAAATAGTTAGGATGTTGTTAGACATAGGAGCAGATTATAATAAATGTGACAATGATGGTTGGTCACCTGTAAAGATTGCTTGTAGTGAGGGACATACAGACATAGTAAGGATGTTGTTAGACATAGGAGCAGATTATAATAAATGTGACAATGAAGGTTGGTCACCTGTAAAGATTGCTTGTAGTGAGGGACATACAGACATAGTAAGGATGTTGTTAGACATAGGAGCAGATTATAATAAATGTAACAATGATGGTTGGTCACCTGTAAAGATTGCATCTGAAAAAGGTCACAGTGAAATAGTTAGTTTGATAAATGAACGTTCCAGGAAAGTAACTGTAATATCTGAGGATATATAGCAGAATAGGAATGAGATATCAGTAATATTGATATGATTATGCTTATTACATATAAAGTCAAAGGCACAAGACTTTGTTGTTTCATACAAATCATTTTGAAGATTTTAAACTTAATGTTAATTCACCATCTTGTTTAATACTTTGTACTCAATCTGTTAATAATAGATATAATTTTATTCTAATATTTACCACTGTAATTTAAAACTGTCATCTAGTTACATCACAAAAAGTCTGAGAAATATAAAAATAAGAAGATGTGGTATGATTGCCAACGAGACAACTCTCACCAAGAGCCCAAATGACATAGAAGTTAACAACTATAGGTCACTTTACGGCCTTCAACAATGACCAAAACCCATATCGCATAGTCAGCTATAATAGTTCCCAAAATGACAAATGTAAAACAATTTAAACGAGAAAACTAACTGCCTAATTTGTGTACAAAATAAATTAACAAAATACAAATATCATATAAAGCTAAAAGTCCATAATGGAGTATACGTATATATTAATTTTGTTAAGCATAATTTATGGCGTTATTTTTCTCATTTTGGATTGTTTCACAATTAAATATGC
Source organism: Mytilus californianus (assembly GCF_021869535.1). NCBI lineage: Eukaryota > Metazoa > Mollusca > Bivalvia > Mytilida > Mytilidae > Mytilus > Mytilus californianus. The sequence goes on along the minus strand of NW_026262581.1, from coordinate 141,246,296 downwards.
CAATGTTTTTCATTGAAGTTATTTAATAGAAAATGGTGTCCAAATTTATAAGGATTATAAACATGATAAAGAGGCAAACCATTCTTTTTGCAAATAAAAAAAGTTATAATATCTGTCATGATTGTTAAAATTGATAACGTTTGTGTGCCACAATGATTCAGATCAACTGCCTTCAAGTTTCAGCAAAATAACTTTAATAAATAGACAAATGGGGTACTTGATTTGGTTGTGTAAAGTTTTTATAGTTAACTTAAAGGTAAATGGTCAAAATATGTAAGAAGAACGTCAAATGTATTTACTATATATAGACTCATAGTTAGGTCTAAATTATTCATTCTGTACTTATAAAGGTTGACATGTCTGTTTGACATGTTAAACTGATGCTACCTCTATTTCATTTTTAATTAATTTAGTGTTTGAATGATATCAATAGTATTACCATAAACTTTAGCATAGTATTTTGCCACAAATAGTCAAGCAGGTGCTTAAGTCTACTTTATTTTAAATTGAGGACGAAATAAACATTAATATGAATGTACAAAAATGTATTAATTGTTTGTTGTAATCAATGCTACCATGTTTGTATTGGGCTTTGTATTATAAAAACATTGAGTATCACTGAAGAGATATTGATTGTCGAAATGCCCATAATTTACAATAGAATTGGTCAAGTTAATGTTCTTATAGGAAATAAAGGTTACAAGTATTAGGACATCATTTATTTAAGCGGGTCATGTTTTAATCAATATAGGAGATATTGTGTATATAATTATGTAAATGAGACAGCAATCCAACAATACAAAAAAATAGACATCTGGAAACCAAATTAATGTCTCCCCTACAGAGAATGTTTTTACTAACTTCTATGTCATTTGGTCTCTGATGGAGAGTTCTCTCCTTTGCAATTATACCACATCTCCTCAATTTTATAGTTACCACAGAGTTATTAACTGATAATTTTGACATTTGTTACCATAGAATTAATTTCTGATAATTTGAAATATGTTACCACACAGTTATTAACTGATAATTTTGACATATGTAATCACAGAGTTAAATAGTGATAAATTTAACATTTGTTAAGCACAGAATTAAATTTACTGATAGTTTTGACATTTGTTACTATAGACTTATTTACTGAGCACAGAATTATTTACTGAAATTTTTAACAAACATGTATGTTTACCACAGGGTTATTTATTGGTCATTTTAACATATGTTTATCACAGAATTATTTATTGGTCATTTTAACATATGTTTATCACAGAGTTGTCATTGGTCATTTTAACATATGTTAATCACAGAGTTGTTATTGGTCATTTTAACATATGTTTATCACAGAGTTGTTATTGGTCATTTTAACGTATGTTTATCACAGAGTTGTTATTGGTCATTTTAACATATGTTTATCACAGAGTTGTCATTGGTCATTTTAACATATGTTTATCACAGAATTATTTATTGGTCATTTTAACATATGTTTATCACAGAGTTGTCATTGGTCATTTTAACATATGTTTACCACAGAGTTGTTTATTGATCATTTTAACATATGTTTATCACAGAGTTGTTTTTGGTCATTTTAACATATGTTTACAACAGAATTGTTAACTGATGATTTTAACATATGTTTACCATAGAGTTGTTTATTGGTAATATTGACATTTGTTACCACAGAGTTTTTGCCTGATTATTTTATTTTCACATAGGTCAACCTTGTCCATGATATAAAAAGTATTATTTAGTCAATGATTAAACTTTGTTATGAAATTATTATAACTTGTAAATATCAATAAATATTGCTGCCTTTCAGTTTTTGATGAGTTTTACTAAGTCTCGAAAACAGTAAAGTTTTTTAAAGAGTATTTTCCCTCACTATTTAAAATGGATCAAATGAGATATAGGGTATATGTGGATGAGACAGTTACTATCTCAATGTTTTTGTTTATACCGGATTCTATGAAATTTTGACGGAATATGACAACATGTCCTCTTTTATTTTTAATAATATAGTTATAAAGTTTTTATACGACCTCAAAAAAATGTTTGTGTCATATAATGCTATGATGTTGGCGTCGTCGTCCGAAGACACATTTGGTTACGGACAATAACTTTAGTTTAAGTGAATGCATCTCTAAGAAATTTTACCAGAAGGTTCAATACCACAAAAGGAAGGTTTGGATTGATTTTGGGGGTTATGGTTCCAACAATATAGGAATTAGGGGCCAAAAACAAGCATTTTTGTAGTTTCTGGACAATAAATGGTGTGTAAGTGTATGGATCTCTCTGAAATTGTACCACAAGGTTCAATATCACAAAGGGAAGGCTGAGATTGAGTTTGGAGGTAAATGCTCCAAGCGTTAAGGAATAAGGGCAAAAAGGGGCCAAAAACAAGCATTTTTCTAGTTTCCAGACAATAACTTGTGTTTAAGTGTATGGGTCTCTCTAAAATTGTACTACAAGGTTCCATACCATAAAGGGAAGGCTGGGATTGAGTTAGGGGTAATTACTCCAAGAGGGGGGTTCAAAAAGTTTGGGGGAATTTTTTTTTCCAATTTTTTTTTGTTCATATTATTTTTTCTTCAAAAAATTTCAAATAATTGCACAGTTTTGCGCAACATCACGAAATCTTCAATTGCACAGTATTGCTCAATAGCACAATATTGTACAATACCATAGTATTGGGCAAAAGCAAGAAATCTTCAATTGCACTATAGCACAGTATTGCGCAATAGCAAGAAATCTTCAATTGCACAGTATTGTGCAAAAGCAAGAAATCTTCAATTGCACAGTATTGCGCAATATGAAGAAATCTTCAATTGCAAAGTATTGCGCAATATCAAAAAATCTTCAATTGCACAGTATTGCACAATCGCACAGTATTGTGCCATAACATAGTATTGCGCAATAGCAAGAAATCTTCAATTGCACAGTTGTGCGCAATAGAACAGTATTGCACAATAGCACAGTATTGCGCAACAGCAAGAAATCTTTAAGTGCACAGTATTTTGCAATAGAAAAAACCTTCAATTGCACAGTATTGCGCAATATGAAGAAATCTTCAATTGCAAAGTTTTGCGCAATATCAAAAAATCTTCAATTGCACAGTATTGCACAATCGCACAGTATTGTGCCATAATATAGTATTGCGCAATAGCAAGAAATCTTCAATTGCACAGTTTTGCGCAATACCACAGTATTGCACAATAGCACAGTATTGCGCAACAGCAAAAAATCTTCAATTGCACAGTATTGCACAATAGTAAGAAATCTTCAATTGCACAGTATTGCACAATAGCAAGAAATCTTCAATTACACAGTATTGTGCAATAGCAAGAAATCTTTAATTGCATAGTATTGCGCAACAGGAAGAAATCTTCAATTGCACAGTATTGCAAGATAGTGCAGTATTGTGCAATAGGACAGCATTGTGCAACAACACAGTATTGTGCAATAGTAAGAAATCTTCAATTTTGCGCAATAGCAAGAAATCTACAATTGCACAGTATTGCGCAACAGCAAGAAATCTTCAATTGCACAGTATTGCACTATAGCACAGTACTGCACAATAGCAAGAAATCTTCAATTTCACAGTATTGTGCAATAGCAAGAAATCTTTAATTGCACAGTATTGCGCAACAGAAAGAAATCTTCAATTGCACAGTATTGCACAACAGCAAGAAATCTTCAATTGCACATTATTACACGATTGGACCGTTTTGTGCAACAACACAGTATTGTGCAATAGTAAGAAATCTTCAATTACACAGTATTGAGCAATAACAAAGTATTGCGCAATAGCAAGAAATCTTCAATTGCACAGTATTGCGCAATAGCAAGAAATCTTCAATTGCACAGTATTGCGCAATAGCAGGAAATCTTCAAGTGCACAGTATTACGCAATAGCAAGAAATCTTCAATTTCACAGTATTGCGCAATAGTACAGTATTGCACAATTGCATACTATTGCGCAAGAGCACAGTATTGCACAATAGCAAGAAATCTTCAATTGCACAGTATTGCGCAATAGCAAGAAATCTTTAATTAAACAGTATTGCGCAACAGGAAGAAATCTTTTATTGCACAGTATTGCGCAATAGTACAGTATTGCACAATTGCAAGAAATCTTCAATTGCACAGTATTGCACAATAGCAAGAAACCTTCAATTGCACAGTATTGCACAATAGCAAGAAATCTTCAATTACACAGTATTATGCAATAGGAAGAAATCTTTAATTGCATAGTATTGCGCAACAGGAAGAAATCTTCAACAGTATTGCACAATAGCAAGAAATCTTTAATTAAACAGTATTGCGCAACAGGAAGAAATCTTTAATTGCACAGTATTGCGCAATAGTACAGTATTGCACAATTGCACAGTATTGCGCAAGAGCACAGTATTGCACAATAGCAAGAAATCTTCAATTGCACAGTATTGCACAATAGCAAGAAATCTTCAATTACACAGTATTGTCCAATAGCAAGAAATCTTTAATTGCATAGTATTGCGCAACAGGGAAAAATCTTCAATTGCACAGTATTGCACGATAGTGCAGTATTGTGCAATAGGACAGCATTGTGCAACAACACAGTATAGTAAGAAATCTTCAATTTTGCGCAATAGCAAGAAGTCTTCAATTGCACAGTATTGCGCAATAGCAAGAAATCTACAATTGCACAGTATTACGCAACAGCAAGAAATCTTCAATTGCACAGTATTGCACGATAGCACAGTACTGCACAATAGCAAGATATCTTCAATTACACAGTATTATGCAAAAGCAAGAAATCTTTAATTGTACAGTTTTGCGCAACAGAAAGAAATCTTCAATTGCACAGTTTTGCACAACAGCAAGAAATCTTCAATTACACAGTATTACATGATTGGACAGTTTTGTGCAACAACACAGTATTGTGCAATAGTAAGAAATCTTCAATTGCACAGTATTTAGCAATAACAAAGTATTTGTGCAATAGCAAGAAATCTTCAATTGCACAGTATTGCGCAACAGCAAGAAATATTCAATTGCACAGTATTGCACGATAGCACAGTATCGCACAATAGCACAGTATTGTGCAACAACACAGTATTCCGCAGTAGTAAGAAATCTTCAATTTCACAGTACTGAGCAATAGCAAAGTATTGCGTAATAGCAAGAAATCTTCAATGTTGCGCAATAGCAAGAAATCTTCAATTACACAGTATTGCACATTAGCACAATAGCACAATTTCTTTTTGGGGTTCATATTTTTTTGTCTTCACAATTTTTGAAATTTCAAATTTCTAATAATTGCACAGTAATGCCCAATAGTAAGAAATCTTCAATATCACAGTGTTTAGCAATAGCACAGTATTGCACAATTACACAGTATTGCGCAAGAGCACAGTATTGCACAATAGCAAGAAATCCTCAATTGCACAGTATTGCGCAATAGCATAGTATTGCACAATAGCAAGAAATCTTCAAGTGCACAGTATAACGCAATAGCAAGAAATCTTCAATTGCACAGTATTGCACAATAGTACAGTATTGCACAATAGCAAGAAATCCTCAATTGCACAGTTTTGCGCAATAACACAGTATTGCACAATAGCAAGAAATCTTCAATTACACAGTATTGTGCAATAGCAAGAAATCTTTATTAAACAGTATTGCGGAACAGGAAGAAATCTTCAATTGCACAGTATTGCGCAATAGTGCAGTATTGCACAATTGCAAGAAATCTTCAATTGCACAGTATTGCACAATAGCAAGAAATCTTCAATTGCACAGTATTGCACAATAGCAAGAAATCTTCAATTGCACAGTATTGAGCAATAACAAAGTATTGCGCAATAGCAAGAAATCTTCAATTGCACAGTATTGCGCAACAGCAAGAAATCTTCAATTCCACAGTATTGCACGATAGCACAGTTATGTGCAACAACACAGTATTGCGCAATAGTAAGAAATCTTCAATTGCACAGTATTAAGCAATAACACAGTATTGCGTAATAGCAAGAAATCTATAATGTTGCGCAATAACAAGAAAACTTCAATTGCACAGTATTGCGCAACAGCAAGAAATCTTCAATTGCACAGTATTGCACAATAGCAAGAAATCTTCAATTGCACAGTATTGAGCAATAACAAAGAATTGCGCAATAGCAAGAAATCTTCAATTGCACAGTATTGCGCAACAGCAAGAAATCTTCAATTCCACAGTATTGCACGATAGCACAGTTATGTGCAACAACACAGTATTGCGCAATAGTAAGAAATCTTCAATTGCACAATATTTAGCAATAACAAAGTATTGCGCAATAGCAAGAATCTTCAATTGCACAGTATTGCGCAACAGCAAGAAATATTCAATTGCACAGTATTGCACGATAGCACAGTATCGCACAATAGCACAGTATTGTGCAACAACACAGTATTCCGCAGTAGTAAGAAATCTTCAATTTCACAGTACTGAGCAATAGCAAAGTATTGCGTAATAGCAAGAAATCTTCAATGTTGCGCAATAGCAAGAAATCTTCAATTACACAGTATTGCACATTAGCACAATAGCACAATTTCTTTTTGGGGTTCATATTTTTTTGTCTTCACAATTTTTGAAATTTCAAATTTCTAATAATTGCACAGTAATGCCCAATAGTAAGAAATCTTCAATATCACAGTGTTTAGCAATAGCACAGTATTGCACAATTACACAGTATTGCGCAAGAGCACAGTATTGCACAATAGCAAGAAATCCTCAATTGCACAGTATTGCGCAATAGCATAGTATTGCACAATAGCAAGAAATCTTCAAGTGCACAGTATAACGCAATAGCAAGAAATCTTCAATTGCACAGTATTGCACAATAGTACAGTATTGCACAGTATTGCACAATAGCAAGAAATCCTCAATTGCACAGTTTTGCGCAATAACACAGTATTGCACAATAGCAAGAAATCTTCAATTACACAGTATTGTGCAATAGCAAGAAATCTTTATTAAACAGTATTGCGGAACAGGAAGAAATCTTCAATTGCACAGTATTGCGCAATAGTGCAGTATTGCACAATTGCAAGAAATCTTCAATTGCACAGTATTGCACAATAGCAAGAAATCTTCAATTGCACAGTATTGCACAATAGCAAGAAATCTTCAATTGCACAGTATTGAGCAATAACAAAGTATTGCGCAATAGCAAGAAATCTTCAATTGCACAGTATTGCGCAACAGCAAGAAATCTTCAATTCCACAGTATTGCACGATAGCACAGTTATGTGCAACAACACAGTATTGTGCAATAGTAAGAAATCTTCAATTGCACAGTATTAAGCAATAACACAGTATTGCGTAATAGCAAGAAATCTATAATGTTGCGCAATAACAAGAAAACTTCAATTGCACAGTATTGCGCAACAGCAAGAAATCTTCAATTGCACAGTATTGCACAATAGCAAGAAATCTTCAATTGCACAGTATTGAGCAATAACAAAGAATTGCGCAATAGCAAGAAATCTTCAATTGCACAGTATTGCGCAACAGCAAGAAATCTTCAATTCCACAGTATTGCACGATAGCACAGTTTTGTGCAACAACACAGTATTGCGCAATAGTAAGAAATCTTCAATTGCACAATATTTAGCAATAACAAAGTATTGCGCAATAGCAAGAATCTTCAATTGCACAGTATTGCGCAACAGCAAGAAATATTCAATTGCACAGTATTGCACGATAGCACAGTATCGCACAATAGCACAGTATTGTGCAACAACACAGTATTGCGCAATAGTAAGAAATCTTCAATTTCACAGTACTGAGCAATAGCACAGTATTGCGTAATAGCAAGAAATCTTCAATGTTGCGCAATAGCAAGAAATCTTCAATTACACAGTATTGCACATTAGCACAATAGCACAATTTCTTTTTGGGGTTCATATTTTTTTTCTTCACAATTTTTGAAATTTCAAATTTCAAATAATTGCACAGTAATGCGCAATAGCACGAAATCTTCAATATCACAGTATTGAGCAAAAGCACAGTATTGCGCAATAGCAAGAAATCTTCAAGTGCACAGTATTACGCAATAGCAACAAATCTTCAATTGCACAGTATTGCGCAATAGTACAGTATTGCACAATTGCACAGTATTGCGCAAGAGCACAGTATTGCACAATAGCAAGAAATCTTCAATTGCACAGTATTGCAAAATAGCAAGAAATCTTCAATTACACAGTATTGTGCAATAGCAAGAAATTTTAATTGCACAGTATTGTGCAACAGGAAGAAATCTTCAATTGTACAGTTTTGCACGATAGCCAATATTGTGCAGCAACACAGTATTGCACAATAGCAAGAAATCTTCAATTTTGCGCATTAGCAAGAAATCTTCAATTTTGCGCATTAGCAAGAAATCTTCAATTGCACATTATTGCCAAATAGCAAGAAATCTTTAATTGCACAGTATGTCGCAATAGCACAGTTTTGCACAATAGCACAGTATTGCACAATAGCACAGTATTGCGCAATAGCAAGAAATCTTCAATTGCACAGTATTGCACAACAGCAAGAAATCTTCAATTGCACAGTATTGAGCAATAACAAAGTATTGCGCAATACCAAGAAATCTTCAATTGCACAGTATTGCGCAACAGCAAGAAATCTTCAATTCCACAGTATTGCACGATAGCACAGTATTGTGCAACAACACAGAATTGCGCAATAGTAAGAAATCTTCTATTGCACAGTATTAAGCAATAACACAGTATTGCGCAATAGCACAGTATTGTGCAGCAACACAGTATTGCACAATAGCAAGAAATCTTCAATTTTGCGCAATAGCAAGAAATCTTCAATTGCACAGTATTGCGCAATAGCAAGAAATCTTCAATTGCACAGTATTGCGCAACAGCAAGAAATTTTCAATTGCACAGTATTGCGCAACAGCAAGAAATCTTCAATTGCACAGTATTGCACGATAGCATAGTATTGCACAATAGCAAGAAATCTTCAATTACACAGTATTGTGCAATAGCAAGAAATTTTCAATTGCACAGTATTGCGCAACAGCAAGAAATATTCAATTGCATAGTATTGCACGATAGCACAGTATTGTGCAATAGCACAGCATTGTGCAACAACACAGTATTGCGCAATAGTAAGAAATTTTCAATTGCACAGTATTGAGCAATAGCACAGTATTGCGTAATAGCAAGAAATCTTCAATGTTGCGCAATAACAAGAAAACTTTAATTGCACATTTTTGCACATTAGCACAATAGCACAATTTCTTTTTGGGGTTCATATTTTTTGTCTTCACAATTTTTGAAATTTCAAATAATTGCACAGTAATGCGCAATAGCACGAAATCTTCAATATCACAGTATTAAGCAATAGCACAGTATTCCGCAATAGCAGGAAATCTTCAAGTGCACAGTATTACGCAATAGCAAGAAATCTTCAATTTCACAGTATTGCGCAATAGTACAGTATTGCACAATTGCACAATATTGCGCAAGAGCACAGTATTGCACAATAGCAAGAAATCTTCAATTGCACAGTATTGCAAAATAGAAAGAAATCTTCAATTACACAGTATTGTGCAATAGCAAGAAATGTTAATTGCACAGTATTGCGCAACAGGAAGAAATCTTCAATTGGACAGTTTTGCACGATAGCCAATATTGTGCAGCAACACAGTATTGCACAATAGCAAGAAATCTTCAATTGCACATTATTGCCCAATAGCAAAAAATCTGTAATTGCACAGTATGTCGCAATAGCACAGTATTGCACAATAGCACAGTATTGCACAATAGCACAGTATTGCGCAAGAGCAAGAAATCTTCAATTGCACAGTATTGCACAACAGCAAGAAATCTTCAATTGCACAGTATTGAGCAATAACAAAGTATTGCGCAATAGCAAGAAATCTTCAATTGCACAGTTTTGCGCAACAACAAGAAATCTTTAATTCCACAGTATTGCACGATAGCACAGTTTTGTGCAACAACACAGTATTGCGCAATAGTAAGAAATCTTCAATTGCACAATATTTAGCAATAACAAAGTATTGCGCAATAGCAAGAATCTTCAATTGCACAGTATTGCGCAACAGCAAGAAATATTCAATTGCACAGTATTGCACGATAGCACAGTATCGCACAATAGCACAGTATTGTGCAACAACACAGTATTGCGCAATAGTAAGAAATCTTCAATTTCACAGTACTGAGCAATAGCACAGTATTGCGTAATAGCAAGAAATCTTCAATGTTGCGCAATAGCAAGAAATCTTCAATTACACAGTATTGCACATTAGCACAATAGCACAATTTCTTTTTGGGGTTCATATTTTTTTTCTTCACAATTTTTGAAATTTCAAATTTCAAATAATTGCACAGTAATGCGCAATAGCACGAAATCTTCAATATCACAGTATTGAGCAAAAGCACAGTATTGCGCAATAGCAAGAAATCTTCAAGTGCACAGTATTACGCAATAGCAACAAATCTTCAATTGCACAGTATTGCGCAATAGTACAGTATTGCACAATTGCACAGTATTGCGCAAGAGCACAGTATTGCACAATAGCAAGAAATCTTCAATTGCACAGTATTGCAAAATAGCAAGAAATCTTCAATTACACAGTATTGTGCAATAGCAAGAAATTTTAATTGCACAGTATTGTGCAACAGGAAGAAATCTTCAATTGTACAGTTTTGCACGATAGCCAATATTGTGCAGCAACACAGTATTGCACAATAGCAAGAAATCTTCAATTTTGCGCATTAGCAAGAAATCTTCAATTTTGCGCATTAGCAAGAAATCTTCAATTGCACATTATTGCCAAATAGCAAGAAATCTTTAATTGCACAGTATGTCGCAATAGCACAGTTTTGCACAATAGCACAGTATTGCACAATAGCACAGTATTGCGCAATAGCAAGAAATCTTCAATTGCACAGTATTGCACAACAACAAGAAATCTTCAATTGCACAGTATTGAGCAATAACAAAGTATTGCGCAATACCAAGAAATCTTCAATTGCACAGTATTGCGCAACAGCAAGAAATATTCAATTGCATAGTATTGCACGATAGCACAGTATTGTGCAATAGCACAGCATTGTGCAACAACACAGTATTGCGCAATAGTAAGAAATTTTCAATTGCACAGTATTGAGCAATAGCACAGTATTGCGTAATAGCAAGAAATCTTCAATGTTGCGCAATAACAAGAAAACTTTAATTGCACATTTTTGCACATTAGCACAATAGCACAATTTCTTTTTGGGGTTCATATTTTTTGTCTTCACAATTTTTGAAATTTCAAATAATTGCACAGTAATGCGCAATAGCACGAAATCTTCAATATCACAGTATTAAGCAATAGCACAGTATTCCGCAATAGCAGGAAATCTTCAAGTGCACAGTATTACGCAATAGCAAGAAATCTTCAATTTCACAGTATTGCGCAATAGTACAGTATTGCACAATTGCACAATATTGCGCAAGAGCACAGTATTGCACAATAGCAAGAAATCTTCAATTGCACAGTATTGCAAAATAGAAAGAAATCTTCAATTACACAGTATTGTGCAATAGCAAGAAATGTTAATTGCACAGTATTGCGCAACAGGAAGAAATCTTCAATTGCACAGTTTTGCACGATAGCCAATATTGTGCAGCAACACAGTATTGCACAATAGCAAGAAATCTTCAATTGCACATTATTGCCCAATAGCAAAAAATCTGTAATTGCACAGTATGTCGCAATAGCACAGTATTGCACAATAGCACAGTATTGCACAATAGCACAGTATTGCGCAAGAGCAAGAAATCTTCAATTGCACAGTATTGCACAACAGCAAGAAATCTTCAATTGCACAGTATTGAGCAATAACAAAGTATTGCGCAATAGCAAGAAATCTTCAATTGCACAGTTTTGCGCAACAACAAGAAATCTTTAATTCCACAGTATTGCACGATAGCACAGTATTGTGCAACAACACAGTATTGCGCAATAGTAAGAAATCTTCAATTGCACAGTATTAAGCAATAACACAGTATTGCGTAATAGCAAGAAATCTTCAATGTTGCGCAATAGCAAGAAAACTTCAATTGCACAGTATTGCGCAACAGCAAGAAATCTTCAATTGCACAGTATTGCACAATAGCAAGAAATCTTCAATTGCACAGTATTGAGCAATAACAAAGAATTGCGCAATAGCAAGAAATCTTCAATTGCACAGTATTGCGCAACAGCAAGAAATCTTCAATTCCACAGTATTGCACGATAGCACAGTTTTGTGCAACAACACAGTATTGCGCAATAGTAAGAAATCTTCAATTGCACAATATTTAGCAATAACAAAGTATTGCGCAATAGCAAGAATCTTCAATTGCACAGTATTGCGCAACAGCAAGAAATATTCAATTGCACAGTATTGCACGATAGCACAGTATCGCACAATAGCACAGTATTGTGCAACAACACAGTATTGCGCAATAGTAAGAAATCTTCAATTTCACAGTACTGAGCAATAGCACAGTATTGCGTAATAGCAAGAAATCTTCAATGTTGCGCAATAGCAAGAAATCTTCAATTACACAGTATTGCACATTAGCACAATAGCACAATTTCTTTTTGGGGTTCATATTTTTTTTCTTCACAATTTTTGAAATTTCAAATTTCAAATAATTGCACAGTAATGCGCAATAGCACGAAATCTTCAATATCACAGTATTGAGCAAAAGCACAGTATTGCGCAATAGCAAGAAATCTTCAAGTGCACAGTATTACGCAATAGCAACAAATCTTCAATTGCACAGTATTGCGCAATAGTACAGTATTGCACAATTGCACAGTATTGCGCAAGAGCACAGTATTGCACAATAGCAAGAAATCTTCAATTGCACAGTATTGCAAAATAGCAAGAAATCTTCAATTACACAGTATTGTGCAATAGCAAGAAATTTTAATTGCACAGTATTGTGCAACAGGAAGAAATCTTCAATTGTACAGTTTTGCACGATAGCCAATATTGTGCAGCAACACAGTATTGCACAATAGCAAGAAATCTTCAATTTTGCGCATTAGCAAGAAATCTTCAATTTTGCGCATTAGCAAGAAATCTTCAATTGCACATTATTGCCAAATAGCAAGAAATCTTTAATTGCACAGTATGTCGCAATAGCACAGTTTTGCACAATAGCACAGTATTGCACAATAGCACAGTATTGCGCAATAGCAAGAAATCTTCAATTGCACAGTATTGCACAACAGCAAGAAATCTTCAATTGCACAGTATTGAGCAATAACAAAGTATTGCGCAATACCAAGAAATCTTCAATTGCACAGTATTGCGCAACAGCAAGAAATCTTCAATTCCACAGTATTGCACGATAGCACAGTATTGTGCAACAACACAGAATTGCGCAATAGTAAGAAATCTTCTATTGCACAGTATTAAGCAATAACACAGTATTGCGCAATAGCACAGTATTGTGCAGCAACACAGTATTGCACAATAGCAAGAAATCTTCAATTTTGCGCAATAGCAAGAAATCTTCAATTGCACAGTATTGCGCAATAGCAAGAAATCTTCAATTGCACAGTATTGCGCAACAGCAAGAAATTTTCAATTGCACAGTATTGCGCAACAGCAAGAAATCTTCAATTGCACAGTATTGCACGATAGCATAGTATTGCACAATAGCAAGAAATCTTCAATTACACAGTATTGTGCAATAGCAAGAAATCTTTATTAAACAGTATTGCGGAACAGGAAGAAATCTTCAATTGCACAGTATTGCGCAATAGTGCAGTATTGCACAATTGCAAGAAATCTTCAATTGCACAGTATTGCACAATAGCAAGAAATCTTCAATTGCACAGTATTGCACAATAGCAAGAAATCTTCAATTGCACAGTATTGAGCAATAACAAAGTATTGCGCAATAGCAAGAAATCTTCAATTGCACAGTATTGCGCAACAGCAAGAAATCTTCAATTCCACAGTATTGCACGATAGCACAGTTATGTGCAACAACACAGTATTGTGCAATAGTAAGAAATCTTCAATTGCACAGTATTAAGCAATAACACAGTATTGCGTAATAGCAAGAAATCTATAATGTTGCGCAATAACAAGAAAACTTCAATTGCACAGTATTGCGCAACAGCAAGAAATCTTCAATTGCACAGTATTGCACAATAGCAAGAAATCTTCAATTGCACAGTATTGAGCAATAACAAAGAATTGCGCAATAGCAAGAAATCTTCAATTGCACAGTATTGCGCAACAGCAAGAAATCTTCAATTCCACAGTATTGCACGATAGCACAGTTTTGTGCAACAACACAGTATTGCGCAATAGTAAGAAATCTTCAATTGCACAATATTTAGCAATAACAAAGTATTGCGCAATAGCAAGAATCTTCAATTGCACAGTATTGCGCAACAGCAAGAAATATTCAATTGCACAGTATTGCACGATAGCACAGTATCGCACAATAGCACAGTATTGTGCAACAACACAGTATTGCGCAATAGTAAGAAATCTTCAATTTCACAGTACTGAGCAATAGCACAGTATTGCGTAATAGCAAGAAATCTTCAATGTTGCGCAATAGCAAGAAATCTTCAATTACACAGTATTGCACATTAGCACAATAGCACAATTTCTTTTTAGGGTTCATATTTTTTTTCTTCACAATTTTTGAAATTTCAAATTTCAAATAATTGCACAGTAATGCGCAATAGCACGAAATCTTCAATATCACAGTATTGAGCAAAAGCACAGTATTGCGCAATAGCAAGAAATCTTCAAGTGCACAGTATTACGCAATAGCAACAAATCTTCAATTGCACAGTATTGCGCAATAGTACAGTATTGCACAATTGCACAGTATTGCGCAAGAGCACAGTATTGCACAATAGCAAGAAATCTTCAATTGCACAGTATTGCAAAATAGCAAGAAATCTTCAATTACACAGTATTGTGCAATAGCAAGAAATTTTAATTGCACAGTATTGTGCAACAGGAAGAAATCTTCAATTGTACAGTTTTGCACGATAGCCAATATTGTGCAGCAACACAGTATTGCACAATAGCAAGAAATCTTCAATTTTGCGCATTAGCAAGAAATCTTCAATTTTGCGCATTAGCAAGAAATCTTCAATTGCACATTATTGCCAAATAGCAAGAAATCTTTAATTGCACAGTATGTCGCAATAGCACAGTTTTGCACAATAGCACAGTATTGCACAATAGCACAGTATTGCGCAATAGCAAGAAATCTTCAATTGCACAGTATTGCACAACAGCAAGAAATCTTCAATTGCACAGTATTGAGCAATAACAAAGTATTGCGCAATACCAAGAAATCTTCAATTGCACAGTATTGCGCAACAGCAAGAAATCTTCAATTCCACAGTATTGCACGATAGCACAGTATTGTGCAACAACACAGAATTGCGCAATAGTAAGAAATCTTCTATTGCACAGTATTAAGCAATAACACAGTATTGCGCAATAGCACAGTATTGTGCAGCAACACAGTATTGCACAATAGCAAGAAATCTTCAATTTTGCGCAATAGCAAGAAATCTTCAATTGCACAGTATTGCGCAATAGCAAGAAATCTTCAATTGCACAGTATTGCGCAACAGCAAGAAATTTTCAATTGCACATTATTGCGCAACAGCAAGAAATCTTCAATTGCACAGTATTGCACGATAGCATAGTATTGCACAATAGCAAGAAATCTTCAATTACACAGTATTGTGCAATAGCAAGAAATTTTCAATTGCACAGTATTGCGCAACAGCAAGAAATATTCAATTGCATAGTATTGCACGATAGCACAGTATTGTGCAATAGCACAGCATTGTGCAACAACACAGTATTGCGCAATAGTAAGAAATTTTCAATTGCACAGTATTGAGCAATAGCACAGTATTGCGTAATAGCAAGAAATCTTCAATGTTGCGCAATAACAAGAAAACTTTAATTGCACATTTTTGCACATTAGCACAATAGCACAATTTCTTTTTGGGGTTCATATTTTTTGTCTTCACAATTTTTGAAATTTCAAATAATTGCACAGTAATGCGCAATAGCACGAAATCTTCAATATCACAGTATTAAGCAATAGCACAGTATTCCGCAATAGCAGGAAATCTTCAAGTGCACAGTATTACGCAATAGCAAGAAATCTTCAATTTCACAGTATTGCGCAATAGTACAGTATTGCACAATTGCACAATATTGCGCAAGAGCACAGTATTGCACAATAGCAAGAAATCTTCAATTGCACAGTATTGCAAAATAGAAAGAAATCTTCAATTACACAGTATTGTGCAATAGCAAGAAATGTTAATTGCACAGTATTGCGCAACAGGAAGAAATCTTCAATTGCACAGTTTTGCACGATAGCCAATATTGTGCAGCAACACAGTATTGCACAATAGCAAGAAATCTTCAATTGCACATTATTGCCCAATAGCAAAAAATCTGTAATTGCACAGTATGTCGCAATAGCACAGTATTGCACAATAGCACAGTATTGCACAATAGCACAGTATTGCGCAAGAGCAAGAAATCTTCAATTGCACAGTATTGCACAACAGCAAGAAATCTTCAATTGCACAGTATTGAGCAATAACAAAGTATTGCGCAATAGCAAGAAATCTTCAATTGCACAGTTTTGCGCAACAACAAGAAATCTTTAATTCCACAGTATTGCACGATAGCACAGTATTGTGCAACAACACAGTATTGCGCAATAGTAAGAAATCTTCAATTGCACAGTATTAAGCAATAACACAGTATTGCGTAATAGCAAGAAATCTTCAATGTTGCGCAATAGCAAGAAAACTTCAATTGCACAGTATTGCGCAACAGCAAGAAATCTTCAATTGCACAGTATTGCAAAATAGCAAGAAATCTTCAATTGCACAGTATTGAGCAATAACAAAGTATTGCGCAATAGCAAGAAATCTTCAATTGCACAGTATTGCGCAACAGCAAGATATCTTCAATTCCACAGTATTGCACGATAGCACAGTTATGTGCAACAACACAGTATTGCGCAATAGTAAGAAATCTTCAATTGCACAGTATTAAGCAATAACACAGTATTGCGTAATAGCAAGAAATCTTCAATGTTGCGCAATAGCAAGAAAACTTCAATTGCACAGTATTGCGCAACAGCAAGAAATCTTCAATTGCACAGTATTGCACAATAGCAAGAAATCTTCAATTGCACAGTATTGAGCAATAACAAAGTATTGCGCAATAGCAAGAAATCTTCAATTGCACAGTATTCCGCAATAGCAGGAAATCTTCAAGTTCACAGTATTACGCAATAGCAAGAAATCTTCAATTTCACAGTATTGCGCAATAGTACAGTATTGCACAATTGCACAGTATTGCGCAAGAGCACAGTATTGCACAATAGCAAGAAATCTTCAATTGCACAGTATTGTGCAATAGCAAGAAATCTTTAATTTAACAGTATTGCGCAACAGGAAGAAATCTTTAATTGCACAGTATTGCGCAATAGTACAGTATTGCACAATATTGCGCAATAGTACAGTATTGCACAATTGCAAGAAATCTTCAATTGCACAGTATTGCGCAATAGCAAGAAATCTTCAATTGCACAGTATTGCACAATAGCAAGAAATCTTCAATTACACAGTATTGTGCAATAGCAAGAAATCTTTAATTGCATAGTATTACGCAACAGGAAGAAATCTTCAATTGCACAGTATTGCACGATAGTGCAGTATTGTGCAATAGGACAGCATTGTGCAACAACACAGTATTGTGCAATAGTAAGAAATCTTCCATTTTGCGCAATAGCAAGAAATCTTCAATTGCACAGTATTGCGCAATAGCAAGAAATCTACAATTGCACAGTATTGCGCAACAGCAAGAAATCTTCAATTGCACAGTATTGCACGATAGCACAGTACTGCACAATAGCAAGAAATCTTCAATTACACAGTATTGTGCAATAGCAAGAAATCTTTAATTGCACAGTATTGCGCAACAGAAAGAAATCTTCAATTGCACAGTATTGCACAACAGCAAGAAATCTTCAATACGATTGGACAGTTTTGTGCAACAACACAGTATTGTGCAATTGTAAGAAATCTTCAATTGCACAGTATTGAGCAATAACAAAGTATTGCGCAATAGCAAGAAATCTTCAATTGCACAGTATTCCGCAACAGCAAGAAATCTTCAATTGCACAGTATTGCATAACAGCAAGAAATCTTCAATTGCACAGTATTACACGATTGGACAGTTTTGTGCAACAACACAATATTGTGCAATAGTAAGAAATCTTCAATTGCACAGTATTGAGCAATAACAAAGTATTGCGCAATAGCAAGAAATCTTCAATTGCACAGTATTGCGCAACAGCAAGAAATCTACAATTGCACAGTATTGCGCAACAGCAAGAAATCCTCAATTGCACAGTATTGCACGATAGCACAGTACTGCACAATAGCAAGAAATCTTCAATTACACAGTATTGTGCAATAGCAAGAAATCTTTAATTGCACAGTATTGCGCAACAGAAAGAAATCTTCAATTGCACAGTATTGCACAATAGCAAGAAATCTTCAATTACACAGTATTGTGCAATAGCAAGAAATTTTCAATTGCACAGTATTGCGCAACAGCAGGAAATATTCAATTGCACAGTATTGCACGATAGCACAGTATTGTGCAACAACACAGTATTGCGCAATAGTAAGAAATCTTCAATTGCACAGTATTGAGCAATAGCACAGCATTGCGTAATAGCAAGAAATCTTCAATGTTGTGCAATAGCAAGAAAACTTCATTTGCACATTATTGCACATTAGCATAATAGCACGATTTCATTAATGGGGTTCATATTTTTTGTTTTCACAATTTTTGAAATTTCAAATAATTGCACAGTAATGTGCAATAGCACGACATCTTCAATATCACAGTATTAAGCAAAAGCACAGGATTCCGCAATAGCAGGAAATCTTCAAGTGCACAGTATTACGCAATAGCAAGAAATCTTCAATTTCACAGTATTGCGCAATAGTACAGTATTGCACAATTGCACAGTATTGCGCAAGAACACAGTATTGCACAATAGCAAGAAATCTTTAATTGCACAGTATTGCGCATTAGCAAGAAATCTTTAATTGCACAGTATTGCGCAACAGAAAGAAATCTTCAATTGCACAGTATTGCACAATAGCAAGAAATCTTCAATTAAACAGTATTGCGCAACAGGAAGAAATCTTCAATTGCACAGTATTGCGCAATAGTACAGTATTGCACAATTGCAAGAAATCTTCAATTACACAGTATTGCACAACAGCAAGAAATTTTCAATTGCACAGTATTGCACAAGAGCAAGAAATCTTCAATTACACAGTATTGTGCAATAGCAAGAAATCTTTAATTGCATAGTATTGCCAAACAGGAAGAAATCTTCAATTGCACAGTATTGCACGATAGTGCAGTATTGTGCAATAGGACAGCATTGTACAACACCACAGTATTGTGCAATAGTAAGAAATCTTCAATTGCACAGTATTGCGCAACAGCAAGAAATCTTTAATTGCACAGTATTGCACGATAGCACAGTACTGCACAATAGCAAGAAATCTTCAATTACACAGTATTGTGCAAAAGCAAGAAATCTTCAATTGCACAGTATTGCACAACAGAAAGAAATCTTCAATTGCAGAGTATTGCACAACAGCAAGAAATCTTCAATTGCACAGTATTACACGATTGGACAGTTTTGTGCAACAACACAGTATTGTGCAATAGTAAGAAATCTTCAATTGCATAGTATTAGGCAATAACAAAGTATTGCGCAATAACAAGAAATCTTCAATTGCACAGTATTGCGCAACAGCAAGAAATCTTCAATTGCACAGTATTGCACAACAGCAAGAAATCTTCAATTGCACAGTATTACACGATTGGACAGTTTTGTGCAACAACACAAAATAGTGCAATAGTAAGAAATCTTCAATTGCACAGTATTGAGCAATACCAAAGTATTGCGCAATAGTAAGACATCTTCAATTGCACAGTATTGCGCAACAGCAAGAAATCTACAATTGCACAGTATTGCGCAACAGCAAGAAATCTTCAATTGCACAGTATTGCACGATAGCACAGTACTGCACAATAGCAAGAAATCTTCAATTACACAGTATTGTGCAATAGCAAGAAATCTTTAATTGCACAGTATTGCGCAACAGAAAGAAATCTTCAATTGCACAGTATTGCACAACAGCAAGAAATCTTCAATTGCACAGTATTACACGATTGGACAGTTTTGTGCAACAACACAGTATTGTGCAATAGTAAGAAATTTTCAATTGCACAGTATTAAGCAATAGCACAGTATTGCGTAATAGCAAGAAATCTTCAATGTTGCGCAATAAGAAAAAATCTTCAATTGCACAGTATTGCATAACAACAAGAAATCTTCAATAGCACAGTATAGCGCAATAGCAAGAAATCTTCAATTTTGCGCAATAGCAAGAAATCTTCAATTGCACAGTATTGCGCAATAGCAAGAAATCTTCAATTGCACAGTATTGCGCAACAGCAAGAAATTTTCAGTTGCACAGTATTGCGCAACAGCAAGAAATCTTCAATTGCACAGTATTGCACGATAGCACAGTATTGCACAATAGCAAGAAATCTTCAATTACACAGTATTACGCAATAGCAAGAAATCTTCAATTGCACAGTATTGCGCAATAGTACAGTATTGCACAATTGTACAGTATTGCGCAAGAGCACAGTAATGCACAATAGCAAGAAATCCTCAATTCCACAGTCTTGCTCAATAGCACAGTATTGCACAATAACAAGAAATCTTCAATTGCACAGTATTGCACAACAGCAAGAAATCTTCAATTGCACAGTATTACACGATTGGACAGTTTTGTGCAACAACACAGTATTGTGCAATAGTAAGAAATTTTCAATTGCACAGTATTAAGCAATAGCACAGTATTGCGTAATAGCAAGAAATCTTCAATGTTGCGCAATAAGAAGAAATCTTCAATTGCACAGTATTGCATAACAACAAGAAATCTTCAATAGCACAGTATAGCGCAATAGCAAGAAATCTTCAATTTTGCGCAATAGCAAGAAATCTTCAATAGCACAGTATTGCGCAATAGCAAGAAATCTTCAATTGCACAGTATTGCGCAACAGCAAGAAATTTTCAGTTGCACAGTATTGCGCAACAGCAAGAAATCTTCAATTGCACAGTATTGCACGATAGCACAGTATTGCACAATAGCAAGAAATCTTCAATTACACAGTATTACGCAATAGCAAGAAATCTTCAATTGCACAGTATTGCGCAATAGTACAGTATTGCACAATTGTACAGTATTGCGCAAGAGCACAGTAATGCACAATAGCAAGAAATCCTCAATTCCACAGTCTTGCTCAATAGCACAGTATTGCACAATAACAAGAAATCTTCAATTGCACAGTTTTGCACGATAGCCAGTATTGCGCAATAGCACAGTATTGTGTAGCAACACAGTATTGCACAATAGCAAGAAATCTTCAATTTTGCGCAATAGCAAGAAATCTTCAATTGCGCAGTATTGCGCAATAGCAAGAAATCTTCAATTGCACAGTATTGCGCAACAGCAAGAAATTTTCAATTCCACAGTATTGCGCAACAGCAAGAAATCTTTAATTGCACAGTATTGCACGATAGCACAGTATTGCACAATAGCAAGAAATCTTCAATTACACAGTACTGTGCAATAGCAAGAAATTTTCAATTGCACAGTATTGCGCAACAGCAGGAAATATTCAATTGCACAGTATTGCACGATAGCACAGTATTGTGCAACAACACAGTATTGTGCAATAGTAAGAAATCTTCAATTGCACAGTATTGAGCAATAGCACAGTATTGCGTAATAGCAAGAAATCTTCAATGTTGTGCAATAGCAAGAAAACTTCAATTGCACATTATTGCACATTAGCATAATAGCACAATTTCATTTAGGGGTTCATATTTTTTGTTTTCACAATTTTTGAAATTTCAAATAATTGCACAGTAATGCGCAATAGCACGAAATCTTCAATATCACAGTATTAAGCAAAAGCACAGGATTCCGCAATAGCAGGAAATCTTCAAGTGCACAGTATTACGCAATAGCAAGAAATATTCAATTTCACAGTATTGCGCAATAGTACAGTATTGCACAATTGCACAGTATTGCGCAAGAACACAGTATTGCACAATAGCAAGAAATCTTTAAGTGCACAGTATTGCGAAATAGCAAGAAATCTTTAATTAAACAGTATTGTGCAACAGGAAGAAATCTTCAATTGCACAGTATTTCGCAATAGTACAGTATTGCACAATTGCAAGAAATCTTCAATTACACAGTATTGCACAATAGCAAGAAATCTTCAATTGCAAAGTATTGCACAATAGCAAGAAATCTTCAATTACACAGTATTGTGCAATAGCAAGAAATCTTTAATTGCATTGTATTGCGCAACAGGAAGAAATCTTCAATTGCACAGTATTGCACGATAGTGCAGTATTGTGCAATAGGACAGCATTGTGCAACAACACAGTATTGTGCAATAGTAAGAAATCTTAAATTGCACAGTATTGCGCAACAGCAAGAAATCTTTAATTGCACAGTATTGCACGATAGCACAGTACTGCACAATAGCAAGAAATCTTCAATTACACAGTATTGTGTAAAAGCAAGAAATCTTCAATTGCACAGTATTGCACAACAGAAAGAATCTTCAATTGCACAGTATTGCACAACAGCAAGAAATCTTCAATTGCACAGTATTACACGATTGGACAGTTTTGTGCAACAACACAGTATTGTGCAATAGTAATAAATCTTCAATTGCATAGTATTGAGCAATAACAAAGTATTGTGCAATAACAAGAAATCTTTAATTGCACAGTATTGCGCAACAGCAAGAAATCTTCAATTGCACAGTATTGCACAACAGCAAGAAATCTTCAATTGCACAGTATTACACGATTGGACAGTTTTGTGCAACAACACAGTATTGTGCAATAGTAAGAAATCTTCAATTGCACAGTATTGAGCAATAACAAAGTATTGCGCAATAGTAAGCAATCTTCAATTGCACAGTATCGCGCAACAGCAAGAAATCTACAATTGCACAGTATTGCGCAACAGCAAGAAATCTTCAATTGCACAGTTTTGCACGATAGCACAGTACTGCACAATAGCAAGAAATCTTCAATTACACAGTATTGTGCAATATCAAGAAATCTCTAATTGCATAGTATTGCGCAACAGAAAGAAATCTTCAATTGCACAGTATTGCACAACAGCAAGAAATCTTCAATTGCACAGTATTACACGATTGGACAGTTTTGTGGAACAACACAGTATAGTGCAATAGTAAGAAATCTTCAATTGCACAGTATTGAGCAATAACAAAGTATTGCGCAATAGTAAGAAATCTTCAATTGCACAGTATTGCGCAACAGCAAGAAATCTACAATTGCACAGTATTGCGCAACAGCAAGAAATCTTCAATTGCACAGAATTGCACGATAGCAAGAAATCTTCAATTACACAGTATTGTGCAATAGCAAGAAATCTTTAATTGCACAGTATTGCACAACAGAAAGAAATCTTCAATTGCACAGTATTGCACAACAGCAAGAAATCTTCAATTGCACAGTATTACACGATTGGACAGTTTTGTGCAACAACACAGTATTGTGCAATAGTAAGAAATCTTCAATTGCACAGTATTGAGCAATAGCACAGTATTGCGTAATAGCAAAAAATCTTCAATGTTGCGCAATAGCAAGAAATCTTCAATTGCACAGTATTGCACATTAGCACAATAGCACAATTTCTTTTTGGGGTTTATATTTTTTGTCTTCTTAATTTTTGAAATTTCAAATTTCAAATAATTGCACAGTAATGCGCAATAGCACGAAATCTTCAATATCACAGTATTGAGCAATAGCAAAAAATCTTCACGTGCACAGTATTGCGCAATAGTACAGTATTGCACAATTGTACTGTATTGCACAAGAGCACAGTATTGCACAATAGCAAGAAATCCTCAATTGCACAGTATTGCTTAATAGCACAGTATTGCTCAATAGCAAGAAATCTTCAATTGCACAATATTGTGCAATAGCAATAAATCTTTAATTGCACAGTATTGCGCAACAGGAAGAAATCTTCAATTGCACAGTTTTGCACGATAGCCAGTATTGTGCAGCAACACATTATTGCCCAATAGCAAGAAATCTTTAATTGTACAGTATGTCGCAATAGCACAGTATTGCACAATAGCACAGTATTGCGCAATAGCAAGAAATCTTCAATTGCACAGTATTGCACAACAGCAAGAAATCTTCAATTGCACAGTATTGAGCGATAACAAAGTATTGCGCAATAGCTAGAAATCTTCAATTTTGCGCAATAGCAAGAAATCTTCAATTGCACAGTATTGCGCAATAGCAAGAAATCTTCAATTGCACAGTATTGCGCAACAGGAAGAAATCTTCAATTGCACAGTTTTGCACGATAGCCAGTATTGCGCAATAGCACAGTATTGTGCAGCAACACAGTATTGCACAATAGCAAGAAGTCTTCAATTTTGCGCAATAGCAAGAAATCTTCAATTGCGCAGTATTGCGCAATAGCAAGAAATCTTCAATTGCACAGTATTGAGAAACAGCAAGAAATTTTCAATTGCACAGTATTGCGCAACAGCAAGAAATCTTCAATTGCACAGTATTGCACGATAGCACAGTATTGCACAATAGCAAGAAATCTTCAATTACACAGTATTGTGCAATAGCAAGAAATTTTCAATTGCACAGTATTGCGCAACAGCAAGAAATATTCAATTGCACAGTATTGCACGATAGCACAGTATTGAGCAACAACACAGTATTGCGCAATAGTAAGAAATCTTCAATTGCACAGTATTGAGCAATAGCACAGTATTGCGTAATAGCAAGAAATCTTCAATGTTGTGCAATAGCAAGAAAACTTCAATTGCACATTATTGCACATTATTGCACATTAGCATAATAGCACAATTTCATTTAGGGGTTCATATTTTTTGTCTTCACAATTTTTGAAATTTCAAATAATTGCACAGTAATGCGCAATAGCACGAAATCTTCAATATGACAGTATTAAGGAAAAGCACAGGATTCCGCAATAGCATGAAATCTTCAAGTGCACAGTATTACGCAATAGCAAGGAATCTTCAATTTCACAGTATTGCGCAATAGTACAGTATTGCACAATTGCACAGTATTGCGCAAGAACACAGTATTGCACAATAGCAAGAAATCTTTAATTGCACAGTATTGCGCATTAGCAAGAAATCTTTAATTAAACAGTATTGCGCAACAGGAAGAAATCTTCAATTGCACAGTATTGCGCAATAGTACAGTATTGCACAATTGCAAGAAATCTTCAATTACACAGTATTGCACAATAGCAAGAAATCTTTAATTGCATAGTATTGCGCAACAGGAAGAAATCTTCAATTGCACAGTATTGCACGATAGTGCAGTATTGTGCAATAGGACGGCATTGTGCAACAACACAGTATTGTGCAATAGTAAGAAATCTTCAATTGCACAGTATTGCGCAACAGCAAGAAATCTTTAATTGCACAGTATTGCACGATAGCACAGTACTGCACAATAGCAAGAAATCTTCAATTACACAGTATTGCGCAATAGCAAGAAATCTTCAATTGCACAGTATTGCACAACAGAAAGAAATCTTCAATTGCACAGTATTGCACAACAGCAAGAAATCTTCAATTGCACAGTATTGCACAACAGCAAGAAATCTTCAATTGCACAGTATTACACGATTGGACAGTTTTGTGCAACAACACAGTATTGTGCAATAGTAATTAATCTTCAATTGCATAGTATTGAGCAATAACAAGAAATCTTCAATTGCACAGTATTCCGCAACACCAAGAAATCTTCAATTGCACAGTATTGCACAACAGCAAGAAATCTTCAATTGCACAGTATTACACGATTGGACAGTTTTGTGCAACAACACAGTATTGTGCAATAGTAAGAAATCTTCAATTGCACAGTATTGAGCAATAACAAAGTATTGCGCAATAGTAAGAAATCTTCAATTGCACAGTATTGCGCAACAGCAAGAAATCTACAATTGCACAAAATTGCGCAACAGCAAGAAATCTTCAATTGCACAGTATTGCACGATAGCACAGTACTGCACAATAGCAAGAAATCTTCAATTACACAGTATTGTGCAATAGCAAGAAATCTTTAATTGCATAGTATTGCGCAAAAGAAAGAAAACTTCAATTGGACAGTATTGCACAACAGCAAGAAATCTTCAATTGCACAGTATTACACGATTGGACAGTTTTGTGCAACAACACAGTATAGTGCAATAGTAAGAAATCTTCAATTGCACAGTATTGAGCAATAACAAAGTATTGCGCAACAGCAAGAAATCTACAATTGCACAGTATTGCGCAACAGCAAGAAATCTTCAATTGCACAGCATTGCACAACAGCAAGAAATCTTCAATTGCACAGTATTACACGATTGGACAGTTTTGTGCAACAACACAGTATTGTGCAATAGTAAGAAATCTTCAATTGCACAGTATTGCACGATAGCACAGTACTGCACAATAGCAAGAAATCTTCAATTACACAGTATTGTGCAATAGCAAGAAATCTTTAATTGCACAGTATTGCGCAACAGCAAGAAATCTTCAATTGCACAGTATTACACGATTGGACAGTTTTGTGCAACAACACAGTATAGTGCAATAGAAAGAAATCTTCAATTGCACAGTATTGCGCAACAGCAAGAAATCTTCAATTGCACAGTATTGCACGATAGCACAGTACTGCACAATAGCAAGAAATCTTCAATTACACAGTATTGTGCAATAGCAAGAAATCTTTAATTGCACAGTATTGCGCAACAGAAAGAAATCTTCAATTGCACAGTATTGCACAACAGCAAGAAATCTTCAATTGCACAGTAT
Organism: Mytilus californianus; assembly: GCF_021869535.1. Taxonomy (NCBI): domain Eukaryota; kingdom Metazoa; phylum Mollusca; class Bivalvia; order Mytilida; family Mytilidae; genus Mytilus; species Mytilus californianus. The sequence goes on along the minus strand of NW_026262581.1, from coordinate 141,219,207 downwards.
TACACGATTGGACAGTTTTGTGCAACAACACAGTATTGTGCAATAGTAAGAAATCTTCAATTGCACAGTATTGAGCAATAGCACAGTATTGCGTAATAGCAAGAAATCTTCAATGTTGCGCAATAGCAAGAAATCTTCAATTGCACAGTATTGCACATTAGCACAATAGCACAATTTCTTTTTGGGGTTCATATTTTTTGTCTTCTTAATTTTTGAAATTTCAAATTTCAAATAATTGCACAGTTGTGCGCAATAGCACGAAATCTTCAATATCACAGTATTGAGCAATAGCACAGTACTGCGCAATAGCAAGAAATCTTCAATTGCACAGTATTTCACGATTGGACAGTTTTGTGCAACAACACAGTATTGCGCAATAGTAAGAAATCTTCAATTGCACAGTATTGCGCAACACCAAGAAATCTACAATTGCACAGTATTGCGCAACAGCAAGAAATCTTCAATTGCACAGTATTGCACAACAGCAAGAAATCTTCAATTGCACAGTATTACACGATTGGACAGTTTTGTGCAACAACACAGTATTGCGCAATAGTAAGAAATCTTCAATTGCACAGTATTGAGCAATAGCACAGTATTGCGTAATAGCAAGAAATCTTCTATGTTGCGCAATAGCAAGAAATCTTCAATTGCACAGTATTGCACATTAGCACAATAGCACAATTTCTTTTTGGGGTTCATATTTTTTGTCTTCTTAATTTTTGAAATTTCAATTTTCAAATAATTGCGCAGTTGTGCGCAATAGCACGAAATCTTCAATATCACAGTATTGAGCAATAGCACAGTACTGCGCAATAGTAAGAAATCTACAATTGCACAGTATTTCGCAACATCAGGAAATCTACAATTGCACAGTATTGCGCAACAGCAAGAAATCTTCAATTGCACAGTATTGCACAACAGCAAGAAATCTTCAATTGCACCGTATTACACGATTGGACAGTTTTGTGCAACAACACAGTATTGTGCAATAGTAAGAAATCTTGAATTGCACAGTATTGAGCAATAACAAAGTATTGCGCAATAGTAAGAAATCTTCAATTCCACAGTATTGCGCAACAGCAAGAAATCTACAATTGCACAGTATTGTGCAACAGCAAGAAATCTTCAATTGCACAGTATTGCACGATAGCACAGTACTGCACAATAGCAAGAAATCTTCAATTACACAGTATTGTGCAATAGCAAGAAATCTTTAATTGCATAGTATTGCGCAAAAGAAAGAAAACTTCAATTGCACAGTATTGCACAACAGCAAGAAATTTACAATTGCACAGTATTGCACGATTGGACAGTTTTGTGCAACAACACAGTATAGTGCAATAGTAAGAAATCTTCAATTGCACAGTATTGAGCAATAAAAAGTATTGCGCAATAGTAAGAAATCTTTAATTGCACAGTATTGCGCAACAGCAAGAAATCTACAATTGCACAGTATTGCGCAACAGCAAGAAATCTTCAATTGCACAGTATTGCACGATAGCACAGTACTGCACAATAGCGAGAAATCTTCAATTACACAGTATTGTGCAATAGCAAGAAATCTTTAATTGCACAGTATTGTGCAACAGAAAGAAATCTTCAATTGCACAGTATTACACGATTGGACAGTTTTGTGCAACAACACAGTATTGTGCAATAGTAAGAAATCTTCAATTGCACAGTATTGCACGATAGCAAAGTATTGCGTAATAGCAAGAAATCTTCAATGTTGCGCAATAGCAAGAAATCCTCAATTGCACAGTATTGCACATTAGCACAATAGCACAATTTCTTTTTGGGGTTCATATTTTTTATCTTCTTAATTTTTGAAATTTCAAATTTCAAATAATTGCACAGTAGTGTGCAATAGCACGAAATCTTCAATATCACAGTATTGAGCAATAGCACAGTACTGCGCAATAGCAAGAAATCTTCAATTGCACAGTATTACACGATTGGACAGTTTTGTGCAACAACACAGTATTGTGCAATAGTAAGAAATCTTCAATTGCATAGTATTGAGCAATAACTAAGTATTGCGCATTAACAAGAAATCTTCAATTGCACAGTATTGCACAACAGCAAGAAATCTTCAATTGCACAGTATTACACGATTGGACAGTTTTGTGCAACAACACAGTATTGTGCAATAGTAAGAAATCTTCAATTGCACAGTATTGAGCAATAGCAAGAAATCTACAATTGCACAGTATTGAGCAATAACAAAGTATTGCGCAATAGTAAGAGATCTTCAATTGCACAGTATTGCGCAACAGCAAGAAATCTACAATTGCACAGTATTGCGCAACAGCAAGAAATCTTCAATTGCACAGTATTGCACAACAGCAAGAAATCTTCAATAGCACATTATTGAGCAATAACAAAGTATTGCACAATAGTAAGAAATCTTCAATTGCACAGTATTGAGCAATAACAAAGTATTGCACAATAGTAAGAAATCTTCAATTGCACAGTATTGCGCAATAACAAAGTATTGCACAATAGTAAGAAATCTTCAATTGCACAGTATTGCGCAACAGCAAGAAATCTACAATTGCACAGTATTGTGCAACAGCAAGAAATCTTCAATTGCACAGTATTGCACGATAGCACAGTACTGCACAATAGCAAGAAATCTTCAATTACACAGTATTGTGCAATAGCAAGAAATCTTTAATTGCATAGTATTGCGCAACAGAAAGAAATCTTCAATTGCACAGTATTGCACAACAGCAAGAAATCTTCAATTGCACAGTATTGCACAACAGCAAGAAATCTTCAATTGCACAGTATTACACGATTGGACAGTTTTGTGCAACAACACAGTATAGTGCAATAGTAAGAAATCTTCAATTGCACAGTATTGAGCAATAACAAAGTATTGCGCAACAGCAAGAAATCTTCAATTGCACAGTATTTAGCAATAACAAAGTATTGCGCAATAGTAAGAGATCTTCAATTGCACAGTATTGCGCAACAGCAAGAAATCTACAATTGCACAGTATTGCGCAACAGCAAGAAATCTTCAATTGCACAGTATTGCGCAACAGCAAGAAATCTACAATTGCACCGTATTACACGATTGGACAGTTTTGTGCAACAACACAGTATTCTGCAATAGTAAGAAATCTTCAATTGCACAGTATTGCGCAATAACAAAGTATTGCACAATAGTAAGAAATCTTCAATTGCACAGTATTACGCAACAGCAAGAAATCTACAATTGCACAGTATTGTGCAACAGCAAGAAATCTTCAATTGCACAGTATTGCACGATAGCACAGTACTGCACAATAGCAAGAAATCTTCAATTACACAGTATTGCGCATTAACAAGAAATCTTCAATTGCACAGTATTGCACAACAGCAAGAAATCTTCAATTGCACAGTATTACACGATTGGACAGTTTTGTGCAACAACACAGTATTGTGCAATAGTAAGAAATCTTCAATTGCACAGTATTGAGCAATAACAAAGTATTGCGCAATAGTAAGAGATCTTCAATTGCACAGTATTGCGCAACACCAAGAAATCTACAATTGCACAGTATTGCGCAACAGCAAGAAATCTTCAATTGCACAGTATTGCACAACAGCAAGAAATCTTCAATTGCACAGTATTACACGATTGGACAGTTTTGTGCAACAACACAGTATTGCGCAATAGTAAGAAATCTTCAATTGCACAGTATTGAGCAATAGCACAGTATTGCGTAATAGCAAGAAATCTTCTATGTTGCGCAATAGCAAGAAATCTTCAATTGCACAGTATTGCACATTAGCACAATAGCACAATTTCTTTTTGGGGTTCATATTTTTTGTCTTCTTAATTTTTGAAATTTCAAATTTCAAATAATTGCGCAGTTGTGCGCAATAGCACGAAATCTTCAATATCACAGTATTGAGCAATAGCACAGTACTGCGCAATAGTAAGAAATCTACAATTGCACAGTATTTCGCAACATCAGGAAATCTACAATTGCACAGTATTGCGCAACAGCAAGAAATCTTCAATTGCACAGTATTGCACAACAGCAAGAAATCTTCAATTGCACCGTATTACACGATTGGACAGTTTTGTGCAACAACACAGTATTGTGCAATAGTAAGAAATCTTGAATTGCACAGTATTGAGCAATAACAAAGTATTGCGCAATAGTAAGAAATCTTCAATTCCACAGTATTGCGCAACAGCAAGAAATCTACAATTGCACAGTATTGTGCAACAGCAAGAAATCTTCAATTGCACAGTATTGCACGATAGCACAGTACTGCACAATAGCAAGAAATCTTCAATTACACAGTATTGTGCAATAGCAAGAAATCTTTAATTGCATAGTATTGCGCAAAAGAAAGAAAACTTCAATTGCACAGTATTGCACAACAGCAAGAAATCTACAATTGCACAGTATTGCACGATTGGACAGTTTTGTGCAACAACACAGTATAGTGCAATAGTAAGAAATCTTCAATTGCACAGTATTGAGCAATAAAAAGTATTGCGCAATAGTAAGAAATCTTTAATTGCACAGTATTGCGCAACAGCAAGAAATCTACAATTGCACAGTATTGCGCAACAGCAAGAAATCTTCAATTGCACAGTATTGCACGATAGCACAGTACTGCACAATAGCGAGAAATCTTCAATTACACAGTATTGTGCAATAGCAAGAAATCTTAAATTGCACAGTATTGTGCAACAGAAAGAAATCTTCAATTGCACAGTATTACACGATTGGACAGTTTTGTGCAACAACACAGTATTGTGCAATAGTAAGAAATCTTCAATTGCACAGTATTGCACGATAGCAAAGTATTGCGTAATAGCAAGAAATCTTCAATGTTGCGCAATAGCAAGAAATCCTCAATTGCACAGTATTGCACATTAGCACAATAGCACAATTTCTTTTTGGGGTTCATATTTTTTATCTTCTTAATTTTTGAAATTTCAAATTTCAAATAATTGCACAGTAGTGTGCAATAGCACGAAATCTTCAATATCACAGTATTGAGCAATAGCACAGTACTGCGCAATAGCAAGAAATCTTCAATTGCACAGTATTACACGATTGGACAGTTTTGTGCAACAACACAGTATTGTGCAATAGTAAGAAATCTTCAATTGCATAGTATTGAGCAATAACTAAGTATTGCGCATTAACAAGAAATCTTCAATTGCACAGTATTGCACAACAGCAAGAAATCTTCAATTGCACAGTATTACACGATTGGACAGTTTTGTGCAACAACACAGTATTGTGCAATAGTAAGAAATCTTCAATTGCACAGTATTGAGCAATAGCAAGAAATCTACAATTGCACAGTATTGAGCAATAACAAAGTATTGCGCAATAGTAAGAGATCTTCAATTGCACAGTATTGCGCAACAGCAAGAAATCTACAATTGCACAGTATTGCGCAACAGCAAGAAATCTTCAATTGCACAGTATTGCACAACAGCAAGAAATCTTCAATAGCACATTATTGAGCAATAACAAAGTATTGCACAATAGTAAGAAATCTTCAATTGCACAGTATTGAGCAATAACAAAGTATTGCACAATAGTAAGAAATCTTCAATTGCACAGTATTGCGCAATAACAAAGTATTGCACAATAGTAAGAAATCTTCAATTGCACAGTATTGCGCAACAGCAAGAAATCTACAATTGCACAGTATTGTGCAACAGCAAGAAATCTTCAATTGCACAGTATTGCACGATAGCACAGTACTGCACAATAGCAAGAAATCTTCAATTACACAGTATTGTGCAATAGCAAGAAATCTTTAATTGCATAGTATTGCGCAACAGAAAGAAATCTTCAATTGCACAGTATTGCACAACAGCAAGAAATCTTCAATTGCACAGTATTGCACAACAGCAAGAAATCTTCAATTGCACAGTATTACACGATTGGACAGTTTTGTGCAACAACACAGTATAGTGCAATAGTAAGAAATCTTCAATTGCACAGTATTGAGCAATAACAAAGTATTGCGCAACAGCAAGAAATCTTCAATTGCACAGTATTTAGCAATAACAAAGTATTGCGCAATAGTAAGAGATCTTCAATTGCACAGTATTGCGCAACAGCAAGAAATCTACAATTGCACAGTATTGCGCAACAGCAAGAAATCTTCAATTGCACAGTATTGCGCAACAGCAAGAAATCTACAATTGCACCGTATTACACGATTGGACAGTTTTGTGCAACAACACAGTATTCTGCAATAGTAAGAAATCTTCAATTGCACAGTATTGCGCAATAACAAAGTATTGCACAATAGTAAGAAATCTTCAATTGCACAGTATTACGCAACAGCAAGAAATCTACAATTGCACAGTATTGTGCAACAGCAAGAAATCTTCAATTGCACAGTATTGCACGATAGCACAGTACTGCACAATAGCAAGAAATCTTCAATTACACAGTATTGCGCATTAACAAGAAATCTTCAATTGCACAGTATTGCACAACAGCAAGAAATCTTCAATTGCACAGTATTACACGATTGGACAGTTTTGTGCAACAACACAGTATTGTGCAATAGTAAGAAATCTTCAATTGCACAGTATTGAGCAATAACAAAGTATTGCGCAATAGCAAGAAATCTTCAATTGCACAGTATTGAGCAATAGCACAGTATTGCGTAATAGCAAGAAATCTTCAATGTTGCGCAATAGCAAGAAATCTTCAATTGCACAGTATTGCACATTAGCACAATAGCACAATTTCTTTTTGGGGTTCATATTTTTTGTCTTCTTAATTTTTGAAATTTCAAATTTCAAATAATTGCACAGTTGTGCGCAATAGCACGAAATCTTCAATATCACAGTATTGAGCAATAGCACAGTACTGCGCAATAGCAAGAAATCTTCAATTGCACAGTATTACACGATTGGACAGTTTTGTGCAACAACACAGTATTGTGCAATAGTAAGAAATCTTTAATTGCATAGTATTGAGCAATAACAAAGTATTGCGCATTAACAAAAAATCTTCAATTGCACAGTATTGCACAACAGCAAGAAATCTACAATTGCACAGTATTACACGATTGGACAGTTTTGTGCAACAACACAGTATTGTGCAATAGCAAGAAATCTTTAATTGCATAGTATTGCGCAACAGAAAGAAATTTTCAATTGCACAGTATTGCACAACAGCAAGAAATCTTCAATTGCACAGTATTGCACAACAGCAAGAAATCTTCAATTGCAGAGTTTTACACGATTGGACAGTTTTGTGCAACAACACAGTATTGTGCAATAGTAAGAAATCTTTAATTGCATAGTATTGAGCAATAACAAAGTATTGCGCATTAACAAGAAATCTTCAATTGCACAGTATTGCACAACAGCAAGAAATCTACAATTGCACAGTATTACACGATTGGACAGTTTTGTGCAACAACACAGTATTGTGCAATAGTAAGAAATCTTCAATTGCACAGTATTGAGCAATAACAAAGTATTGCGCAATAGCAAGAAATCTTTAATTGCATAGTATTGCGCAACAGAAAGAAATTTTCAATTGCACAGTATTGCACAACAGCAAGAAATCTTCAATTGCACAGTATTACACGATTGGACAGTTTTGTGCAACAACACAGTATTGTGCAATAGTAAGAAATCTTCAATTGCACAGTATTGAGAAATAACAAAGTATTGCTCAATAGTAAGAAATCTTCAATTGCACAGTATTGCGCAACAGCAAGAAATCTACAATTGCACAGTATTGTGCAACAGCAAGAAATCTTCAATTGCACAGTATTGCACGATAGCACAGTACTGCACAATAGCAAGAAATCTTCAATTACACAGTATTGTGCAATAGCAAGAAATCTTTAATTGCACAGTATTGCGCAACAGAAAGAAATCTTCAATTGCACAGTATTGCACAACAGCAAGAAATCTTCAATTGCACAGTATTACACGATTGGACAGTTTTGTGCAACAACATAGTATTGTGCAATAGTAAGAAATCTTCAATTGCACAGTATTGAGCAATAGCACAGTATTGCGCAATAGCAAGAAATCTTCAATGTTGTGCAATAGCAAGAAATCTTCAATTGCACAGTATTGCACATTAGCACAATAGCACAATTTCTTTTTGGGGTTCATATTTTTTGTCTTATTAATTTTTGAAATTTCAAATTTCAAATAATTGCACAGTAATGCGCAATAGCACGAAATCTTCAATACCACAGTATTGAGCAATAGCACAGTATTGCGCAATAGCAAGAAATCTTCAAGTGCACAGTATTGCGCAATAGTACAGCATTGCACAATTGTACAGTATTGCGCAAGAGCACAGTATTGCACAATAGCAAGAAATCCTCAATTGCACAGTATTGCTCAATAGCACAGTATTGCACAATAGCAAGAAATCTTCAATTGCACAATATTGTGCAATAGCAAGAAATCTTTAATTGCACAGTATTGCGCAACAGGAAGAAATCTTCAATTGCACAGTTTTGCACGATATCCAGTATTGTGCAGCAACACATTATTGCACAATAGCAAGAAATCTTTAATTGCACAGTATGTCGCAATAGCACAGTATTGCGCAATAGCAAGAAATCTTCAATTGCACAGTATTGCACAACAGCAAGAAATCTTCAATTGCACAGTATTGAGCGATAACAAAGTATTGCGCAATAGCAAGAAATCTTCAACTTTGCGCAATAGCAAGAAATCTTCAATTGCACAGTATTGCGAAATAGCAAGAAATCTTCAATTGCACAGTATTGCGCAACAGCAAGAAATTTTCAGTTGCACAGTATTGCGCAACAGCAAGAAATCTTCAATTGCACAGTATTGCACGATAGCACAGTATTGCACAATAGCAAGAAATCTTCAGTTACACAGTATTATGCAGTAGCAAGAAATTTTCAATTGCACAGTATTGCGCAACAGCAAGAAATCTTCAATTGCACATTATTGCACGATAGCACAGTATCGCACAATAGAACAGTATTGAGCAATAGCACAGTATTGCGTAATAGCAAGAAATCTTTAATGTTGCGCAATAGCAAGAAAACTTCAATTGCACATTAGCACAATAGCACAATTTCTTTTTGGGGTTCATATTTTTTGTTTTCACAATTTTTGAAATTTCAAATAATTGCACAGTAATGCGCAATAGCACGAAATTTTCAATATCACAGTATTAAGCAATAGCAGGAAATCTTCAAGTGCACAGTATTACGCAATAGCAAGAAATCTTCAATTTCTCAGTATTGCGCAATAGTACAGTATTGCACGATTTCACAGTATTGCGCAAGAGCACAGTATTGCACAATAGCAAGAAATCTTCAACTCCACAGTATTGCGCAATAGCACAGTATTGCAAAATAGCAAGAAATCTTCAATTACACAGTATTGTGCAATAGCAAGAAATCTTTAATTAAACAGTATTGCGCAACAGGAAGAAATCTTCATTGCACAGTATTGCGCAACAGGAAGAAATCTTCATTGCACAGTATTGCGCAATAGTACAGTATTGCACAATTGCAACAAATATTCAATTGCACAATAGCAAGAAATCTTCAATTGCACAGTATTGCACAATAGCAAGAAATCTTCAATTACACTGTATTGTCCAATAGCAAAAAATCTTAAATTGCATAGTATTGCGCAACAGGGAGAAATCTTGAATTCCACAGTATTGCACGATAGTGCAGTATTGTGCAATAGGACAGCATTGTGCAACAACACAGTATTGTGCAATAGTAAGAAATCTTCAATTTTGCGCAATAGCAAGAAATCTTCAATTGCACAGTATTGCGCAATAGCAAGAAATCTATAATTGCAGAGTATTGCGCAACAGCAAGAAATCTTCAATTGCACAGTATTGCACGATAGCACAGTACTGCACAATAGCAAGAAATCTTCAATTACACAGTATTGTGCAAAAGCAAAAAATCTTTAATTGCACAGTATTGCGCAACAGAAAGAAATCTTTAATTGCACAGTATTACACAACAGCAAGAAATCTTCAATATCACAGTATTAAGCAATAGCACAGTATTCCGCAATAGCAGGAAATCTTCAAGTGCACAGTATTACGCAATAGCAAGAAATCTTCAATTTCACAGTATTGCGCAATAGTACAGTATTGCACAATTGCACAGTATTGTGCAAGAGCACAGTATTGCACAATAGGAAGAAATCTTGAATTGCACAGTATTGCACAATAGCAAGAAATCTTCAATTGCACAGTATTGTGCAATAGCAAGAAATCTTTAATTGCATAGTATTGCGCAACAGGAAGAAATCTTCAATTGCACAGTATTGCAAGATAGTTCAGTATTGTGCAATAGGACAGCATTGTGCAACAACACAGTATTGTGCAATAGTAAGAAATCTTCAATTGCACAATTTTGCACAACAGCAAGAAATCTTCAATTGCACAGTATTGAGCAATAACAAAGTATTGCGCAATAGCAAGAAATCTTCAATTGCACAGTATTGCGCAACAGCAAGAAATATTCAATTGCACAGTATTGCACGATAGCACAGTATCGCACAATAGGACAGTATTGTGCAACAACACAGTATTGCGCAATAGTAAGAAATCTTCAATTGCACAGTATTGCACGATAGCACAGTATTGCACAATAGCAAGAAATCTTCAATTACACAGTATTATGCAATAGCAAGAAATTTTCAATTGCACAGTATTGCGCAACAGCAAGAAATCTTCAATTGCACAGTATTGCACGATAGCACAGTATCGCGCATTAGAACAGAATTGAGCAATAGCACAGTATTGCATAATAGCAAGAAATCATTAATGTTGCGCAATAGCAAGAAAACTTCAATTGCACAGTAGCACAATAGCACAATTTCTTTTTGGGGTTCATATTTTTTGTTTTCACAATTTTTGAAATTTCAAATAATTGCACAGTAATGCGCAATAGCACGAAATTTTCAATATCACAGTATTAAGCAATAGCACAGTATTCCGCAATAGCAGGAAATCTTCAAGTGCACAGTATTACGCAATAGCAAGAAATCTTCAATTTCACAGTATTGCGCAATAGTACAGTATTGCACAATTGCACAGTATTGCGCAAGAACACAGTATTGCACAATAGCAAGAAATCTTTAATTGCACAGTATTGCGCAATAGCAAGAAATCTTTAATTAAACAGTATTGCGCAACAGGAAGAAATCTTCAATTGCACAGTTTTGCACGATAGCCAGTATTGCGCAATAGCACAGTATTATGCAGCAACACAGTATTGCACAATAGCAAGAAATCTTCAATTTTGCGCAATAGCAAGAAATCTTCAATTGCGCAGTATTGCACAATAGCAAGAAATCTTTAATTGCACAGTATTGCGCAATAGCAAGAAATCTTTAATTAAACAGTATTGCGCAACAGGAAGAAATCTTCAATTGCACAGTTTTGCACGATAGCCAGTATTGCGCAATAGCACAGTATTATGCAGCAACACAGTATTGCACAATAGCAAGAAATCTTCAATTTTGCGCAATAGCAAGAAATCTTCAATTGCACAGTATTGCGCAACAGCAAGAAATTTTCAATTGCACAGTATTGCGCAACAGCAAGAAATCTTCAATTGCACAGTATTGCACGATTGCACAGTATTACGCAATAGCAAGAAATCTTCAATTTCACAGTATGGCGCAATAGTACAGTATTGCACAATTGCACAGTATTGCGCAAGAACACAGTATTGCACAATAGCAAGAAATCTTTAATTAAACAGTATTGCGCAACAGGAAGAAATCTTCAATTGCACAGTTTTGCACGATAGCCAGTATTGCGCAATAGCACAGTATTATGCAGCAACACAGTATTGCACAATTGCAAGAAATCTTCAATTTTGCGCAATAGCAAGAAATCTTCAATTGCGCAGTATTGCGCAATAGCAAGAAATCTTCAATTGCACAGTATTGCGCAACAGCAAGAAATTTTCAATTGCACAGTATTGCGCAACAGCAAGAAATCTTCAATTGCACAGTATTGCACGATAGCACAGTATTGCACAATAGCAAGAAATCTTCAATTACACAGTATTGTGCAATAGCAAGAAATTTTCAATTGGACAGTATTGCGCAACAGCAAGAAATCTTCAATTGTACAGTATTGAGCGATAACAAAGTATTGCGCAATAGCAAGAAATCTTCAATTTTGCGCAATAGCAAGAAATCTTCAATTGCACAGTATTGCGCAATAGCAAGAATTCTTCAATTGCACAGTATTGCGCAACAGCAAGAAATTTTCAGTTGCACAGTATTGCGCAACAGCAAGAAATCTTCAATTGCACAGTATTGCACGATAGCACAGTATTGCACAATAGCAAGAAATCTTCAATTACACAGTATTATGCAATAGCAAGAAATTTTCAATTGCACAGTATTGCGCAACAGCAAGAAATCTTCAATTGCACAGTATTGAGCGATAACAAAGTATTGCGCAATAGCAAGAAATCTTCAATTGCACAGTATTGCGCAACAGCAAGAAATATTCAATTGCACAGTATTGCACGATAGCACAGTATCGCACAATAGGACAGTATTGTGCAATAACACAGTATTGTGCAATAGTAAGAAATCTTCAATTGCACAGTATTGCACGATAGCACAGTATTGCACAATAGCAAGAAATCTTCAATTACACAGTATTATGCAATAGCAAGAAATTTTCAGTTGCACAGTATTGCGCAACAGCAAGAAATCTTCAATTGCACAGTATTGCACGATAGCACAGTATCGCGCATTAGAACAGTATTGAGCAATAGCACAGTATTGCATAATAGCAAGAAATCATTAATGTTGCGCAATAGCAAGAAAACTTCAATTGCACATTAGCAGAATAGCACAATTTCTTTTTGGGGTTCATATTTTTTGTTTTCACAATTTTTGAAATTTCAAATAATTGCACAGTAATGCGCAATAGCACGAAATTTTCAATATCACAGTATTAAGCAATAGCACAGTATTCCGCAATAGCAGGAAATCTTCAAGTGCACAGTATTACGCAATAGCAAGAAATCTTCAATTTCACAGTATTGCGCAATAGTACAGTATTGCGCAATTGCACAGTATTGCGCAAGAGCACAGTATTGCACAATAGCAAGAAATCTTCATTCCACAGTATTGCGCAATAGCACAGTATTGCAAAAAAGCAAGAAATCTTCAATTACACAGTATTGTGCAATAGCAAGAAATCTTTGATTAAACAGTATTGCGCAACAGGAAGACATCTTCAATTGCACAGTATTGCACAATTGCAAGTAATCTTCAATTGCACAGTATTGAACAATAGCAAGAAATCTTCAATTACACAGTATTGTCCAATAGCAAAAAATCTTAAATTGCATACTATTGCACAACAGGGAGAAATCTTCAATTGGATAGTATTGCAAGATAGCACAGTATCGCACAATAGCACAGTATTGTGCAACAACACAGTATTGCGTAATAGCAAGAAATCTTCAATGTTGCGCAATAGGAAGAAATCTTCAATTACACAGTATTGCACATTAGCACAATAGCACAATTTCTTTTTGGGGTTCATATTTTTTGTCTTCACAATTTTTGAAATTTCAATTTTCAAATGATTCCACATTAATGCGCAATAGCACGAAATCTTCAATATCACAGTATTAAGCAATAGCACAGTATTGCGCAATAGCAAGAAATCTTCAAGTGCACAGTATTACGCAATAGCAAGAAATCTTCAATTGCACAGTATTGCGCAAAAGTACAGTATTGCACAATTGTACAGTATTGCGCAAGAGCAAAGTAATGCACAATAGCAAGAAATCCTCAATTCCACAGTCTTGCTCAATAGCACAGTATTGCACAATAGCAAGAAATCTTCAATTGCACAGTATTGTGCAATAGCAAGAAATCTTTAATTGCACAGTATTGCGCAACAGGAAGAAATCTTCAATTGCACAGTTTTGCCCGATAGCCAGTATTGCGCAATAGCACAGTATTGTGCAGCAACACAGTATTGCACAATAGCAAGAAATCTTCAATTCCACAGTATTGCGCAATAGCACAGTATTGCAAAATAGCAAGAAATCTTCAATACACAGTATTGTGCAATAGCAAGAAATCTTTAATTAAACAGTATTGCGCAACAGGAAGAAATCTTCAATTGCACAGTATTGCGCAATAGTACAGTATTGCACAATTGCAAGAAATCTTCAATTGCACAGTATTGCACAATAGCAAGAAATCTTCAATTGCACAGTATTTCACAATATCAAGAAATCTTCAATTACACAGTATTGTCCAATAGCAAGAAATCTTTAATTGCATAGTATTGCGCAACAGGGAGGAATCTTCAATTGCACAGTATTGCACGATAGTGCAGTATTGTGCAATAGGACAGCATTGTGCAACAACACAGTATTGTGCAATGGTAAGAAATCTTCAAGTTTGCGCAATAGCAAGAAATCTTCAATTGCACAGTATTGCACAATAGCAAAAAATCTACAATTGCACAGTATTGCGCAACAGCAAGAAATCTTCAATTGCACAGTATTGCACGATAGCACAGTACTGCACAATAGCAAGAAATCTTCAATTACACAGTATTGTGCAATAGCAAGAAATCTTCAATTGCACAGTATTGCACAACAGAAAGAAATCTTCAATTGCACAGTTTTGAAACAACAGCAAGAAATCTTCAATTGCACAGTATTACACGATTGGACAGTTTTGTGCAACAACACAGTATTGTGCAATAGTAAGAAATCTTCAATTGCACAGTATTGAGCAATAACAAAGTATTGCGCAATAGCAAGAAATCTTCAATTGCACAGTATTGCGCAACAGCAAGAAATATTCAATTGCACAGTATTGCACGATAGCACAGTATCGCACAATAGCACAGTATTGTGCAACAACACAGTATTGCGCAATAGTAAGAAATCTTCAATTGCACGGTATTGAGCAATATCACAGTATTGCGTAATAGCAAGAAATCTTCAATGTTGCGCAATAGCAAGAAATCTTCAATTACACAGTATTGCACATTAGCACAATAGCACAATTTTATTTTGGGGTTCATATTTTTTGTCTTCACAATTTTTGAAATTTCAAATTTCAAATAGTTGCACAGTAATGCGCAATAGCACGAAATCTTCAATATCACAGCATTGAGCAAGGCACAGTATTGCACAATTGTACAGTATTGCGCAAGAGTACAGTATTGCACAATAGCAAGAAATCCTCAATTCCACAGTCTTGCTCAATAGCACAGTTTTGCACAATAACAAGAAATCTTCAATTGCACAGTATTGTGTAATAGCAAGAAATCTTCAATTGCACAGTATTGCGCAACAGGAAGAAATCTTTAATTGCACAGTTTTGCACGATAGCCAGTATTGCGCAATAGCACAGAATTGTGCAGCAACACAGTATTGCACAATAGCAAGAAATCTTCAATTTTGCGCAATAGCAAGAAATCTTCAATTGCACAGTATTGCACAATAGCAAGAAATCTTCGATTGCACAATATTGCGCAACAGCAAGACATTTTCAATTGCACAGTATTGCGCAACAGCCAGAAATCTTCAATTGGACAGTATTGCACGATAGCACAGTATCGCACAATAGCACAGTATTGTGCAACAACACAGTATTGCGTAAAAGCAAGAAATCTTCAATGTTGCGCAATAGGAAGAAATCTTCAATTACACAGTATTGCTCATTAGCACAATAGCACAATTTCTTTTTGGGGTTCATATTTTTTGTCTTCACAATTTTTGAAATTTCACTTTTCAAATGATTCCACATTAATGCGCAATAGCACGAAATCTTCAATATCACAGTATTAAGCAATAGCACAGTATTGCGCAATAGCAAGAAATCTTCAAGTGCACAGTATTACGCAATAGCAAGAAATCTTCAATTGCACAGTATTGCGCAAAAGTACAGTATTGCACAATTGTACAGTATTGCGCAAGAGCACAGTAATGCACAATAGCAAGAAATCCTCAATTCCACAGTCTTGCTCAATAGCACAGTATTGCACAATAGCAAGAAATCTTCAATTGCACAGTATTGTGCAATAGCAAGAAATCTTTAATTGCACAGTATTGCGCAACAGGAAGAAATCTTCAATTGCACAGTTTTGCCCGATAGCCAGTATTGCGCAATAGCACAGTATTGTGCAGCAACACAGTATTGCACAATAGCAAGAAATCTTCAATTCCACAGTATTGCGCAATAGCACAGTATTGCAAAATAGCAAGAAATCTTCAATTACACAGTATTGTGCAATAGCAAGAAATCTTTAATTAAACAGTATTGCGCAACAGGAAGAAATCTTCAATTGCACAGTATTGCGCAATAGTACAGTATTGCACAATTGCAAGAAATCTTCAATTGCACAGTATTGCACAATAGCAAGAAATCTTCAATTGCACAGTATTTCACAATATCAAGAAATCTTCAATTACACAGTATTGTCCAATAGCAAGAAATCTTTAATTGCATAGTATTGCGCAACAGGGGGAAATCTTCAATTGCACAGTATTGCACGATAGTGCAGTATTGTGCAATAGGACAGCATTGTGCAACAACACAGTATTGTCAAATGGTAAGAAATCTTCAAGTTTGCGCAATAGCAAGAAATCTTCAATTGCACAGTATTGCACAATAGCAAAAAATCTACAATTGCACAGTATTGCGCAACAGCAAGAAATCTTCAATTGCACAGTATTGCACGATAGCACAGTACTGCACAATAGCAAGAAATCTTCAATTACACAGTATTGTGCAATAGCAAGAAATCTTCAATTGCACAGTATTGCACAACAGAAAGAAATCTTCAATTGCACAGTTTTGAAACAACAGCAAGAAATCTTCAATTGCACAGTATAACACGATTGGACAGTTTTGTGCAACAACACAGTATTGTGCAATAGTAAGAAATCTTCAATTGCACAGTATTGAGCAATAACAAAGTATTGCGCAATAGCAAGAAATCTTCAATTGCACAGTATTGCGCAACAGCAAGAAATATTCAATTGCACAGTATTGCACGATAGCACAGTATCGCACAATAGCACAGTATTGTGCAACAACACAGTATTGCGCAATAGTAAGAAATCTTCAATTGCACGGTATTGAGCAATATCACAGTATTGCGTAATAGCAAGAAATCTTCAATGTTGCGCATTAGCAAGAAATCTTCAATTACACAGTATTGCACATTAGCACAATAGCACAATTTTATTTTGGGGTTCATATTTTTTGTCTTCACAATTTTTGAAATTTCAAATTTCAAATAGTTGCACAGTAATGCGCAATAGCACGAAATCTTCAATATCACAGCATTGAGCAATAGCACAGTATTGCACAATTGTACAGTATTGCGCAAGAGTACAGTATTGCACAATAGCAAGAAATCCTCAATTCCACAGTCTTGCTCAATAGCACAGTTTTGCACAATAACAAGAAATCTTCAATTGCACAGTATTGTGCAATAGCAAGAAATCTTCAATTGCACAGTATTGCGCAACAGGAAGAAATCTTTAATTGCACAGTTTTGCACGATAGCCAGTATTGCGCAATAGCACAGAATTGTGCAGTAACACAGTATTGCACAATAGCAAGAAATCTTCAATTTTGCGCAATAGCAAGAAATCTTCAATTTTGCGCAATAGCAAGAAATCTTCAATTGCACAGTATTGCGCAATAGCAAGAAATCTTCAATTGCACAATATTGCGCAACAGCAAGAAATTTTCAATTGCACAGTATTGCGCAACAGCCAGAAATCTTCAATTGCACAGTATTGCACGATAGTACAGTATTGCACAATAGCAAGAAATCTTGAATTACACAGTATTGTGCAATAGCAAGAAATCTTCAATTTCACAGTATTGCGCAATAGCACAGTATTGCACAATTGCACAGTATTGCGCAAGAGCACAGTATTGCACAATAGCAAGAAATCTTCAAGTTTGCACAGTATTGCACGATAGCACAGTATTGCACAATAGCAAGAAATCTTGAATTACACAGTATTGTGCAATAGCAAGAAATTTTCAATTGCACAGTATTGCGTAACAGCAAGAAATCTTCAATTGCACACTATTGCACAGTATCGCGCAATAGCACAGTATTGTGAAACGACACAGTATTGCGCAATAGTAAGAAATCTTCAATTGCACAGTATTGCGTAATAGCAAGATATCTTAAATGTTGTGCAATAGCAAGAAAACTTCAATTGCACATTATTGCACATTAGCATAATAGCACAATTTCATTTTGGGGTTCATATTTTTTGTCTTCACAATTTTTGAAATTTCAAATAATTGCACAGTAATGCGCAATAGCACGAAATCTTCAATATTACAGTATTAAGCATTAGCATAGTATTCCGCAATAGCACGAAATCTTGAGGTGCACAGTATTATGCAATAGCAAGAAATCTTCAATTTCACAGTATTGCGCAATAGCACAGTATTGCACAATTGCACAGTATTGCGCAAGAGCACAGTATTGCACAATAGCAAGAAATCTTCAATTGCACAGTATTGCACGATAGTGCAGTATTGTGCAATAGGACAGCATTGTGCAACAACACAGTATTGTGCAAAAGTAAGAAATCTTCAATTGCACAGTATTGAGCAATAACGAAGTATTGCGCAATAGCAAGAAATCTTTAATTGCACAGTATTGCACAACAGCAAGAAATCTTCAATTGCACAGAATTACACGATTGGACAGTTTTGTGCAACAACACAGTATTGTGCAAAAGTAAGAAATCTTCAATTGCACAGTATTGAGCAATAACGAAGTATTGCGCAATAGCAAGAAATCTTCAATTGCACAGTATTGCGCAACAACAAGAAATCTTCAAGTGCTCAGTATTGCGCAATAACAAGAAATCTTCAAGTGATCAATATTGCGCAATAACAAGAAATCTTCAATTGCACAGTATTGCGCAATAGTAAAAAAAATTCAATCGCTCAGTATTGTCCAATAGTAAGAAATCTTCAATTGCACATTATTGCACAATAGCACAGTACTGCACAATAGCACAGTATTGCGCAATAGAAAGAAATCTTCAATTGCACAGTATTGCGCAATAGCAAGAAATCTTTAATTGCACAGTATTGAGCAATATTACAGTATTGCACTATTGCACAGTATTGCGCAATAGCAAGAAATCTTCAATTGCACACTAATGTGCAATAGCAAAAAATCTTCAATTGCACAGTATTGCGCAGTAGCACAATAGCACAATATTTTTTTTGGTGTTCATATTTTTTTTCAACAAAATTTTTGAAATTTCAAATAATTGCACAGTATTGCGCAAAAGCACGAAATATTCAATTGCACAGTTTTGTGCAAAAGCACAGTATTGCTTAATAGCAAAAAATCTTCAGTTGCACAGTATTGAGCAATATAAGAGTATTTCACACTAGCACAGTATTGTGCAATTGAAGATTTTTTATTATTGCACAATACTGTGCTATTGTGCAATACTCTAATATTGCTCTATACTGTGCAATAGCAAGAAATCTTCTTTTTCACAGTATTGAGCAATAGCACAGTATTGCACAATAGCAAAAAATCTTCAAGTGCACAGTGTTGCGCAATAGCAAGAAATCTTCAATTGCACAGTATTGCGCAATAGCAAGAAGTCTTCAATAACACAGTATTGCGCAATAGCAAGAAATCTTCAAATGCACAGTATTGCGCAATAGCAAGAAATCTTCAATTGCTCAGTATTGTGCAATAGTAAGAAATCTTCAATTGCACAGTATAGCACTATTGCTCAGTATTGCGCAATAGCAAGAAATTTTTAATTGCACACTATTTTGCAATAGCAAAAAATCTTCAATTGCACAGTATTGCGCAAACGCAAGAAATCTTCAATTGCACAATAGCACAATAGCACAATTTTTTTTTGGTGTTCATATTTTTTTCTTTAAAATTTTTGAAATTTCAAATAATTGCACAATATTGCGCAATAGCTGGAAATATTCAATTGCACAGTATTGCGCAATAGCACAGTATTGTACAATACCACATTATTGGCCAATAGCAAGGAATCTTCAATTGCACAGTTTTGCGCAAAAGCACAGTATTGCACAATAGCAAGAAATCTTCAGTTGAACAGTATAAGGGCAATATAACAGTATTGCACACTAGCACAGTAATGTGTAATTGAAAATTTTTTGTTATTGCACAATACTGTGCTATTCTGCAATACTCTAGTATTGCTCAATACTGTGCAATAGCAAGAAATCTTCAATTGCACAGTATTGTGCAAAAGCACAGTGTTGCGCAATAGCAAGAAATCTTCAATTGCACAGTATTGCGCAATAGCAAGAAGTCTTCAATTGCACAGTATTGCGCAATAGCAAGAAATCTTCAATTGCACAGTATTGCACAATAGCAAAAAATCTTTAATTGCACAGTATTGCGCAATAGCAAGAAATCTTCAATTGCAAAGTATTACACGAAAGCACAATAGCACAATTTTTTTGTGGGGTTCATATTTTTTCTTCCAAATTTTTGAAATTTCAAATAATTGCACAGTATCGGACAATAGCAAGAAATCTTCAATTGCACAGTATTGAGTAATATTACAGTATTACAAAATAGCAAGAAATCTTCAAGTGCACAGTATTGCGCAATAACAAGAAATCTTCAATTGCACAGTATTGCACAATAGTAAGAAAACTTCAATTGCACAGTATTGTGCAATAGTAAGAAATCTTAATTGCACAGTATTGCACAATAGCACAATATTGCGCAAGAGCACAATATTGCGCAATAGCAAGAAATCTTCAAGTGCACAGTATTGCGCAATAACAAGAAATCTTCAATTGCACAGTATTGCGCAATAGTAAGAAAACTTCAATCGCTCAGTATTGTGCAATAGTAAGAAATCTTCAATTGCACAGTATTGCACAATAGCACAGTACTGCACAATAGCACAGTATTGCGCAATAGAAAGAAATCTTCAATTCCACAGTATTGCGCAATAGCAAGAAATCTTCAATTGCACAGTATTGAGCAATATTACAGTATTGCACTATTGCACAGTATAGCGCAATAACAAGAAATCTTCAATTGCACAGTATTGCACAATAGCACAATAGCACAATTTTTTTTTGGTGTTCATATTTTTTTCAACAAAATTTTTGAAATTTCAAATAATTGCACAGTATTGCGCAAAAGCACGAAATATTCAATTGCACAGTTTTGTGCAATAGCACAGTATTGTACAATACCACATTATTGGCCAATAGCAAGGAATCTTCAATTGCACAGTATTGAGCAATATAAGAATATTTCACACTAGCACAGTATTGTGCAATTGAAGATGTTTTCTATTGCACAATACTGTGCTATTGTGCAATACTCTAATATTGCTCTATACTGTGCAATAGCAAGAAATCTTCAATTGCACAGTATAGAGCAACAGCACAGTATTGCACAATAGCAAAAAATCTTCAAGTGCACAGTGTTGCGCAATAGCAAGAAATCTTCAATTGCACAGTATTGCGCAATAGCAAGAAATCTTCAATTGCACAGTATTGCGCAATAGCAAGAAATCTTCAATTGCACAGTATTGAGCAATATAAGAATATTTCACACTAGCACAGTATTGTGCAATTGAAGACGTTTTCTATTGCACAATACTGTGCTATTGTGCAATACTCTAATATTGCTCTATACTGTGCAATAGCAAGAAATCTTCAATTGCACAGTATAGAGCAACAGCACAGTATTGCACAATAGCCACAAATCTTCAAGTGCACAGTATTGCGCGATAGCAAGAAGTCTTCGGTTGCACAAAATTGCGCAATAGTAAGAAGTCTTCAATTGTACAGTATTGCGCAATAGCAAGATTTAATTGCACAGTATTACGCAATAGAAAGAAATCTTCAATTGCAAAGTATTACACAAAAGCACAATTTTTTTGGGGGGTTCATATCTTTTTCTTCAAAATTTTTGAAATTTCAAATAATTGCACACTTTTTGACAATAGCAAGAAATCTTCAAGTGCACAGTATTGCGCAATAGTAAGAAAACTTCAATTGCACAGTATTGTGCAATAGTAAGAAAACTTCAATTGCACAGTATTGTGCAATAGTAAGAAATCTTCAATTCCACAGTATTGCACAATAGCACACTATTGCGCAAGAGCACAGTATTGTGCAATAACAAGAAATTTTGAATTGCACAGAATTGCGCAATAGTAAGAAAACTTCAATTGCTCAGTATTGTGCAATAGTAAGAAATCTTCATTTGCACAGTATTGCACAATAGCACAGTATTGCACAATAGCACAGAATTGTGCAATAGCAAGAAATCTTCAATTGCACACTATTGTGCAATAACAAAAAATCTTCAATTGCACAGTATTGCGCAAACGCAAGAAATCATCAATTGCACAGTATTGTGCTATAGCCGAATAGCACAATTTTTTTTTTGGTGTTCATATATTTTTCTTCAAAATTTTTGAAATTTCAAATAATTGCACAGTATTGCGCAATAGCACAGTATTGTACAATACCACATTATTGGCCAATAGCAAGGAATCTTCAATTGCACAGTATTGCGCAAAAGCACAGTATTGCACAAGAGCATGAAATCTTCAGTTGCACAGTATTGTGCAATATAACACTATTGCACACTAGCACAGTAATGTGCAATTGAAGATTTTTTGCTATTGCACTATACTGTGTTATTGTGCAATACTCTAATATTGCTCAATACTGTGCAATAGCAAGAAATCTTCAGTTGCACAGTATTGAACAATAGCACAGTATTGCACAATAGCAAAAAATCTTCAAGTGCACAGTGTTGCGCAATAGCAAAAAATCTTCAATTGCACAGTATTGCGCAATAGCAAGAAGTCTTCAATTGCACAGTATTGCGCAATAGCAAGAAATCTTCAATTGCACAGTTTTGCGCAATAGCAAGAAATCTTCAATTGCAAAGTATTACACAAAAGCACAATAGCACAATTTTTTTGGGGGGTTCATAATTTTTTCCTCAAAATTTTTGAAATTTCAAATAATTGCACAGTATTGGACAAAAGCAAGAAATCTTCAATTGCACAGTATTTAGTAATATTACAGTATTACACAATAGCAAGAAATCTACAAGTGCATAGTATTGCACAATAACAAGAAATCTTCAATTGCACAGTATTGCGCAATAGCAAGAAATCTTCAATTGCACAGTATTGCACAATAGCAAGAAATCTTCAATTGCACAGTATTGCGCAATAGCAAGAAATCTTCAATTGCACAGTATTGAGTAATATTACAGTATTACACAATTGTAAAAAATCTTCAAGTGCACAGTATTGCGCAATAACAAGAAATCTTCAATTGCACAGTATTGCGCAATAGTAAGAAAACTTCAATTGCACAGTATTGTGCAATAGTAAGAAATCTTCAATTGCACAGTATTGCACAATAGCACAATATTGCGCAAGAGCACAGTATTGCGCAATATCAAGAAATCTTCAATTGCACAGTATAGCACAATAGCAAGAAATCTTCAATTGCACAGCATTGAGTAATATTACAGTATTACACAATAGCAAAAACTCTTCAAGTGCACAGTATTGCGCAATAGCAAAAAATCTTCAATTGCACAGTATTGCGCAATAGTAAGAAAACTTCAATTGCACAGTATTGTGCAATAGTAAGAAATCTTCAATTGCACAGTATTGCACAATAGCACAATAGCACAATATTGCGCAATAGAAAGAAATCTTCAAGTGCACAGTATTGCGCAATAACAAGAAATCTTCAATTGCACAGTATTGCGCAATAGTAAGAAAACTTGAATCGCTCAGTATTGTGCAATAGTAAGAAATCTTCAATTGCACAGTATTGCACAATAGCACAGTATTGCGCAATAGAAAGATATCTTCAATTGCACAGTATTGCGGAATAGCAAGAAATCTTCAAATGCACAGTATTGAGCAATATTACAGTATTGCACTATTGCACAGTATTGCGCAATAGCAAGAAATCTTCAATTGCACACTAATGTGCAATAGCAAAAAATCTTCAATTGCACAGTATTGCGCAATAGCACAATAGCACAATTTTTTTTTGGTGTTCATATTTTTTTCATCCAAATTTTTGAAATTTCAAATAATTGCACAGTATTGCGCAATAGCACGAAATATTTGATTGCAAAGTATTGCGCAATAGCACAGTATTGTACAGTACCACATTATTGGCCAACAGCAAGGAATCTTCAATTGCACAGTTTTGCGCAAAAGCACAGTTTTACCCAATAGCAAGAAATCTTCAGTTGCACAGTATTGATCAATATAAGAGTATTTCACACTATCACAGTATTGTGGAATTGAAGATTTTTTACTATTGCACAATACTGTGCTATTGTGCAATACTCTAATATTGCTCTATACTGTGCTAGCAAGAAATCTTCAATTGCACAGTATTGAGCAATAGCACAGTATTGCACAATAGCAAAAAATCTTCAAGTGCACAGTGTTTGGCAATAGCAAGAAATCTTCAATTGCACAGTATTGCGCAATAGCAAGAAGTCTTCAATTGCACAGTATTGGGCAATAGTAAGAAGTCTTCAATTGCACAGTATTGCGCAATAGCAAGATTTAATTGCACAGTATTACGCAATAGCAAGAAATCTTCAATTGCAAAGTATTACACAAAAGCACAATTTTTTTGGGGAGGTTCATATTTTTTTCTTCAAAATTTTTGACATTTCAAATAATTAAACACTATTGGACAATAGAAAGAAATCTTCAAGTGCACAGTATTGCGCAATAGTAAGAAAACTTCAATTGCACAGTATTGAGCAATAGTAAGAAAACTTCAATTGCACAGTATTATGCAATAGTAAAAAATCTTCAATTGCACAGTATTGCAAAATAGCACAATATTGCGCAAGAGCACAGTATTGTGCAATAACAAGAAATCTTGAATTGCACAGTATTGTGCAATAGTAAGAAAACTTCAATTGCGCAGTATTGTGCAATAGTAAGAAATCTTCATTTGCACAGTATTGCACAATAGCACAGTATTGCACAATAGCACGGTATTGTGCAATAGCAAGACATCTGTGCAATAGCAAGAAATGTTCAATTGCACAGTATTGCACAATAGCAAGAAATCTTCCATTGCACAATATTGCACTATTGCACAGTATTGTGCAATAGCAAGAAATCTTCAATTGCACACTATTGTGCAATAGCAAAAAATCTTCAATTGCACAGTATTGGGCACACACAAGAAATCTTCAATTGCACAGTATTGTGCAATAGCACAATAGCACAATTTTTTTTTGGTGTTCATATTTTTTTCTTCAAAATTTTTGAAATTTCAAATAATTGCACAGTAATGCGCAAAAGCACGAAATATTCAATTGCACAGTATTGCACGATAGCACAGTATTGAACAATACCACATTATTGGCCAATAGCAAGGAATCGTCAATTGCACAGTTTAACGCAAAAACACAGTATTGCACAATATCATGAAATCTTCAGTTACACAGTATTGCACACTAGCACAGTAATGTGGAATTGAAGATTTTTTGCTATTGCACAATACTGTGTTATTATGCAATACTCTTATAGTGCTCAATACTGTGCAATAGCAAGAAATCTTCAATTGCACAGTATTGAGCAATAGCACAGTATTGTACAATAGCAAAAAATCTTCAAGTGCACAGTGTTGCGCAATAGCAAAAAATCTTAAATGCACAGTATTGCGCAATAGCAAGAAATTTTCAATTGCACAGTATTACGCAATAGTAAGAAAACTTGAATCGCTCAGTATTGTGCAATAGTAAGAAATCTTCAATTGCACAGTATTGCACAATAGCACAGTACTGCACAATAGCACAGTATTGCGCAATAGAAAGAAATCTTCAATTGCACAGTATTGAGCAATAGCACAGTATTGTACAATAGCAAAAAATCTTCAAGTGCACAGTGTTGCGCAATAGCAAAAAATCTTAAATGCACAGTATTGCGCAATAGCAAGAAATCTTCAATTGCACAGTATTGCGCAATAGTAAGAAAACTTGAATCGCTCAGTATTGTGCAATAGTAAGAAATCTTCAATTGCACAGTATTGCACAATAGCACAGTACTGCACAATAGCACAGTATTGCGCAATAGAAAAAAATCTTCAAGTGCACAGTGTTGCGCAATAGCAAAAAATCTTAAATGCACAGTATTGCGCAATAGCAAGAAGTCTTCAATTGCACAGTATTGCGCATTAACAAGAAATCTTCAATTGCACAGTATTGCGCAATAGTAAGAAAACTTGAATCGCTCAGTATTGTGCAAAATCTTAAATGCACAGTATTGCACAATAGCAAGAAATCTTCCATTGCACAGTATTGAACAATATTACAGTATTGCACTATTGCACAGTATTTTGCAATAGCAAAAAATCATCAATTGCACACTATTGTGCAATAGCAAAAAATCTTCAATTGCACAGTATTGGGCAAACACAAGAAATCTTCAATTGCACAGTATTGTGCAATAGCACAATAGCACAATTTTTTTTTGGTGTTCATATTTTTTCTTCAAAATTTTTGAAATTTCAAATAAATGCACAGTATTGCGCAATAGCACGAAATATTCAATTGCACAGTATTGCACGATAGCACAGTATTGTACAATACCACATTATTGGTCAATAGCAAGGAATCGTCAATTGCACAGTTTTGCGCAAAAGCACAGTATTGCACAATAGCATGAAATCTTCAGTTGCACAGTATTGCACACTAGCACAGTAATGTGGAATTGAAGATTTTTTGCTATTGCACAATACTGTGTTATTATGCAATACTCTTATAGTTCTCAATACTGTGCAATAGCAAGAAATCTTCAATTGCACAGTATTGAGCAATAGCACAGTATTGTACAATAGCAAAAAATCTTCAAGTGCAGAGCGCAATAGCAAAAAATCTTGTATGCACAGTATTGCGCAATAGCAAGAAGTCTTCAATTGCACAGTATTGTGCAATAGCAAGAAATCTTCAATTGCACAGTATTGCGCAATAACAAGAAATCTTCAATTGCACAGTATTGCGCAATAGCAAGAAATCTTCAATTGCAAAGTATTACACAACTGCACAATAGCACAATTTTTTTGGGGGGTTTATATTTTTTTCTTCAAAATTTTTGAAATTTCAAATAATTGCACAGTATTGAACAATAGCAAGAAATCTTCAATTGCACAGTATTGAGTAATATTACAGTATTACACAACAGCAAGAAATCAACAAGTGCACAGTATTGCACAATAACAAGAATTCTTCAATTGCACAGTATTGCGCAATAGTAAGAAAACTTCAATTGCACAGTATTGTGCAATATTAAGAAATCTTCAGTTGCACAGTATTGCACAATAGCACAATATTGCGCAAGAGCACAGTATTGCGCAATAGCAAGAAATCTTCAAGTGCACAGTATTGCGCAATAACAAGAAATCTTCAATTGCACAGTATTGCGCAATAGTAAGAAAACTTCAATTTCTCAGTATTGTGTAATAGTAAGAAATCTTCAATTGCACAGTATTGAGTAATATAACAGTATTACACAATAGCAAGAAATCTTCAAGTGCACACTATTGCACAATAACAAGAAATCTTCAATTGCACAGTATTGCCCAATAGTAAGAAAACTTTAATTGCTCAGTATTGTGCAATAGTAAGAAATCTTCAATTGCACAGTATTGCACAATAGCACAGTATTGCGCAATAGCAAGAAATCTTCAATTGCACATTATTGCGCAATAGCAAGAAATCTTCATTTGCACATTATTGCACAATACCAAGAAATCTTCAATTGCACACTATTGTGCACTAGTAAAAAATCTTCAATTGCACAGTATTGCGCTATAGCACAATAGCAAAATTTTTTTTTGGTGTTCATATTTTTTTCTTCAAAATTTTTGAAATTTCAAATAATTGCACAGTATTGCGTAATAGCACGAAATATTCGATTGCACAGTATTGCGCAATAGCACAGTATTGTACAATACCACATTATTGGCCAATAGCAAGGAATCTTCAATTGCACAGTGTTGCGCAAAAGCACAGTATTGCACCATAGCAAGAAATCTTCAATGTCACATTATTGAGCAATATAACAGTATTGCACACTAGCACAGTAATGTGCAATTGAAGATTTTTTACTATTGCACAATACTGTGCTATTGTGCAATACTCTATTATTGCTCTATACTGTGCAATAGCAAGAAATCTTCGATTGCACAGTATTGAGCAATAGCACAGTATTGCACAATAGCAAAAAATCTTCAAGTGCACAGTATTGCACAATAGCAAGAAATCTTCAATTGCACAGTATTGCGCAAAAGCAAGGTATCTTCAATTGCAAAGTATTGCGCAAAAGCACAATAGCACAATTTATTTGGGTGGTTCATATATTTGAAATTTCAGATAATTGCACAGTATTGCGCAATAGCATGAAATCTTTAATTGCACAGTATTGTACAATACCACAGTTTGGACGATAGCAAGAAATCTTCAATTGCACAGTATTGAGTAATATAACAGTATTGCACAATAGCAAGAAATCTTCAAGTGCACAGTATTGCGCAATAGAAAGAAATATTCAAGTGCACAGTGTTGCGCAACAGCAAGAAATCTTCAATTGCACAGTATTGCGCAATAGCAAGAAGTCTTCAATTGCACAGTATTGCGCAATAGCAAGAAATCTTCAGTTTCAAAGTATTACACAAAAGCACAAGAGGACAATTTTTTTTGGGGGTTCATATTTTTTTCTTCAAAATTTTTGAAATTTCAAATAATTGCACGGTATTGCGTAATAGCACAAAATATTCGATTGCACAGTATTGCACAATAGCAAGAAATCTTCAAGTGCACAGTATTGCGCTATAGCAAGAAATCTTCAATTGCACAGTATTGCGCAATAGTAAGAAATCTTCAAGTGCACAGTATTGCGCAATAGCAAGAAATCTTCAATTGCATAGTATTGCGCAATAGTAAGAAATCTTCAATTGACAGTATTGCACAATAGCACAATATTGCGCAAGAGCAAGAAATCTTCAAGTCAACAGTATTGCACAATAGCAAGAAATCTTCAATTGCACAGTATTGAGCAATATTACAGTATGCACTATTGCACAGTATTGCGCAATAGCAAGAAATCTTCAATTGCACAGTATTGAACAATAGCAAGAAATCTTCAATTGCACAGTATTGAGTAATATTACAGTATTACACAATAGCAAGAAATCTACGAGTGCACAGTATTGCACAATAACAAGAAATCTTCAATTGCACAGTATTGCGCAATAGTAAGAAAACTTCATTTGCATAGTATTGTGTAATATTAAGAAATCTTCAATTGCAGAGTATTGCACAATAGCACAATATTGCGCAAGAGCACAGTATTGCACAATAGCAAGAAATCTTCAAGTGCACAGTATTGCGCAATAACAAGAAATCTTCAATTGCACTATTGCGCAATAGTAAGAAAACTTCATTTGCTCAGTATTGTGTAATAGTAAGAAATGTTCAATTGCACAGTATTGCACAATAGCACAATATTGCGCAAGAGCACAGTATTGCACAATAGTAAAAAATCTTCAATTGCACAGTATTGCGCAATTGTAAGAAATCTTCAAGTGCACAGTATTGCGCAATAGTAAGAAATCTTCAAGTGCACAGTATTGCGCAATAGGAAGAAATCTTCAATTGCACAGTATTGCGCAATTGTAAGAAATCTTCAATTGCACAGTATTGCGCAATAGTAAGAAATCTTCAATTGCACAGTACTGCTCAATAGCACAGTATTGCGCAATACCAAGAAATCTTCAGTTGCACAGTATTGCGCAATTGTAAGAAATCTTCAATTGCACAGTATTGCGCAATAGTAAGAAATCTTCAAGTGCACAGTATTGCGCAATAGCAAGAAATCTTCAATTGCACAGTATTGCACAATAGCACAATATTGCGCAAGAGCACACTATTGCACAATAGCAAGAAATCTTGAATTGCACAGTATTGCGCAATAGCAAGAAATCTTCAATTGCACAGTATTGCGCAATAGTAAGAAATCTTCAATTGCACAGTATTGCACAATACCACAATATTGCGCAAGAGCACAGTATTGCACAATAGCAAGAAATCTTCAAGTGCACAGTATTGAGTAATATAACAGTATTGCACAATAGCAAGAAATCTTCAAAGGCACATTATTGCGCGATAGCAAGAAATCTTCAATTGCACAGTATTGCGCAATAGTAAGAAATCTTCAATTGCACAGTATTGCACAATAGCACAATATTGCGCAAGAGCACAGTATTGCGCAATAGGAAGAAATCTTCAATTGCACAGTATTGCGCAATTGTAAGAAATCTTCAAGTGCACAGTATTGCGCAATAGTAAGAAATCTTCAAGTGCACAGTATTGCGCAATAGCAAGAAATCTTCAATTGCACAGTATTGCGCAATTGTAAGAAATCTTCAATTGCACAGTATTGCGCAATAGTAAGAAATCTTCAATTGCACAGTATTGCACAATAGCACAATATTGCGCAAGAGCACAGTATTGCGCAATAGCAAGAAATCTTCAATTGCACAGTATTGCGCAATAGCAAGATATCTTCAATTGCAAAGTATTGCGCAAAAGCACAATAGCACAATTTTTTTGGGGGGTTCATATTTTTTTCTTCAAAATTTTTGAAATTTCAAATAATTGCACAGTATTGCGCAATAGCACGAAACTTCAAATGCACAGTATTGCACAATAGTACAGTATTGTACAATACCACAGTATTGCACAATAGCAAGAAATCTTCAAGTGCACAGTATTGAGTAATATAACAGTATTGCACAGTAGCAAGAAATCTTCAAGTGCACAGTATTGCGCAATAGCAAGAAATCTTCAATTGCACAGTATTGCGCAATAGTAAGAAATCTTCAATTGCACAGTATTGCACAATAGCACAAAATTGCGCAAGAGCACAGTATTGCGCAATAGCAAGAAATCTTCAATTGCACAGTATTGCGCAAAAGCACAGTATTGCGCAATAGCAAGAAATCTTCAATTGCACAGTTTTGCTAAATAGCATAGTATTGCGCAATAGCAAGAAATCTTCAGTTGTACAGTATTGCGCAACAGAAAGAAATCTTCAATTGCACAGTTATGCACGATAGCACAGTATTATGCAACAACACAGTATTGCGAAATAGTAAGAAATCTTCAATTGCACAGTATTAAGAAATAGCACAGTATTGCGGATTAGCAAGAAATCTTCAATTGCACAGTATTGCTCGATAGCACAGTTTTGCGCAATAGCACAATTTTGTGCAACAACACAGTATTGCACAATAGTAAGAAATCTTAAATTGCACATTATTGTGCAATAGCAAGAAATCTTCAATTGCACAGTATTGCATAATAGCAAGAAATCTTCAATTGCACAGTATTGCGCAATAGCAAGAAATCTTTAATTATTTTTAAACGCCGTCTGCGATTGTAGGGAGTATTATGTTTTCTGGTCTGTGTATCTGCCAGTCTGTTAAAAGTAATGGTTTAAGGTATAATATAAAAATAAGGAGATGTGGTATGATTGCCAATGAGACAACTATCCACCAAAGTTCAAATGAAGTGGATGTTAGCAATTATACGCAACCGTATGGCCTTCAACAATGAGAAAAACACATACCGTTTTTTTGCACAGTATTAAGTAATATTACAGTATTGCACAATAGCAAGAAATCTTCAAGTGCACAGTATTGCGCAATAGTAAGAAATCTTCAATTGCACAGTATTGCGCAATAGTAAGAAATCTTCAATTGAACAGTATTGCACAATAGCACAATAGCACAATATTGCGCAAGAGCACAGTATTGCGCAATTGCAAGAAATCTTCAATTGCACAGTATTGGGCAATAGCACAGTATTGCACAATAGCACAGTCTTGCGCAATAGCACAGTATTGCGCAATAGCAAGAAATCTTCAATTGCACAGTATTACACAATAGCACAATATTGTGCAATAGCAAGAAATCTTCAATTGCACAGTATTGCACAATAGCAAGAAATCTTCAATTGCACAGTATTGCACAATAGCACAGTATTGCGCAATAGCAATAAATCTTCAATTTTTTTTAAACGCCGTCTGCGATTGTAGGGAGTATTATGTTTTCTGGTCCGTGTATCTGCCAGTCTGTTAAAAGTAATGGTTTAAGGTATAATATAAAAATAAGGAGATGTGGTATGATTGCCAATGAGACAACTATCCACCAAAGTTCATATGAAGTGGATGTTAGCA
The DNA here is from genome assembly GCF_021869535.1 of Mytilus californianus. Classification (NCBI taxonomy): domain Eukaryota; kingdom Metazoa; phylum Mollusca; class Bivalvia; order Mytilida; family Mytilidae; genus Mytilus; species Mytilus californianus. Next base: position 141,186,885 of record NW_026262581.1, on the reverse strand, counting down.
ATTATACGCAACTGTATGGCCTTCAACAATGAGAAAAACCCATACCGTATGGTCGGCTATAAAAGGCCCCAACATGAAAAATATGAAAGAATTCAATTGAGAAAGTTTACCATAAAGTTATGGTCACACCAACTTGAAAATTAGTACAGATGTTCATTATTATTATTATAAGAGAACTTTTCAATATAGATGCCAAATTGTTGTTGTAATCCAAAAACCGCTGCTCACTGGACATTCTAATGTGATAGTGCAGTTTGGCCAATGTGTCCTATGTACACATACATGGACAGTATATTACCGTTAAGATATCCTTTGATAATTTTATATACGACCGCAAAAGTTTTGTGTTCTTATAATGTTATCACGTTGGCAGCGTCATTGTCGTTGTCCGAAGGCATTTGGTTTCCAGACAAGATCTCTATGAAATTTTAATACAAGGTTCCATACCTCAAAAGTAGGGTTAGGATTGATTTTGGGGGTTTGGGGCCAAACAATTTAGAAAAAAGGGGGCTAGGATTTTCTTGTTTCCGGACACTTACTTGAGTATTGGTCTATGGATCTCTATGAAATTGTACCACACGGTTCCATACCAAAAAAGAAAGGTTGAAATTGATTTTTGGGGTTATGGCTCTAAATGTTTAGGAAAAAGGGGCCAAAAACAATACTTTTCTTATACTTTGTATAAATTGCTTTTTTCTTGACCAATTTCAATGGGGTTTAATTCAAAGTCTGTAATATGCTGAATCTAACCGTGTATTTAGATTTTCGAATTTGGGCCCCGTTTTTAAATTAGTCAACATTGAGGCCGAAGGGACCAAAATTAAACTTTGTTTGATTTCATTAAAAATTGAATTATTGGAGTTTTTTGATATGCCGAATCTAACTCTGTATTTAGATTTTTAATTTTGGACCCAGTTTTCAAATTGGTCCAGATTTAGGTCCAAAGTGTCCAAAATTAAACTTAGTTTGATTTAAACAAAAATTGAATTCTTTGGGTTCTTTGATATACTGAATCTAACCGAGTATTTAGATTTTTGATTTTGGGCACAGTTTTCAAGTTGTTTCAAGTTGGGATCCAAAATTAAACTTTGTTTGATTTAACAAAAATTGAATGTATGGAGTTCTTTGATATGCGGAATATAACCATGTATTCAGATTTTGAATTTTGGGCCCCATTATCAAATAGGTCCACATTGAGGTCCAAAGGGTCCAAAATTAAACTTTGTTTGATTTCATCAAAAATTAAATTCTTGGTGCTCTTTGATATGCTGAATCTAACCATGTATTTAGATTTTGGATATTGGACCATACAAGGTATATGTCCAATTTCAAATTTTTATGTTCTTAGACCACATTCATTCTGTGTCAGACACCTATGCTATGTCAAATATTTAATCCCAATCAAAATTCAGAGATGTAACTGCACAATTAATAGAAATTGTTAAAAAAAGATACAGCATCATATTCTAATTTTAGAAATTATGTATGAATATAGTTTGAAATTTACTGTTCATTATTAGATATTTTTAAAAATAATCAAAAGTTTTATAGATTTTCAAAAGACATTGTACTAATGATGAATGATATTTTGGAAACAAAATTTATTTTCTTTTTTTGTAAATGTTTGTCGGGTTGTTGTCTCTTTGACACATACCCCATTTCCATTCTCAATTTTATTTTGAAGAACTTCGTGGTTGGTTTGTTTAATTTTTTGTATAAATTAATTTGCAGAATGCTATATATTTAAATTTTTTTTTTGTAAGCTACCCCCTTTTAAAAACTTAGCTAATATTGCCCATCAATATATAAATTAATTGAATTCTTGATGTACTTGTATATATATATGCTGGTTCTAATCGTGTATTTAGATTTTGGATATTGGACCATAATAGGTAAAAGTCCAATTTCAAAATTTTCAGTTCTTTGACCACATGTATTCTAGCTGTGTCAGAAACCTATGCTGTGTCGAATATTTATTCATAATCCAAATTCAGAGCTGAATCAAGTTCGATCTAATTAAAATTAGTTCTCTGCACTTGCTCCTGATTTTCGTTCAGTTGTTTATATGTCGCGTTTGGGAGCGCGACATATAAACAACTGTCAGTGAACGAAAATCAGGAGCAAGTGCGGAGAACTAATTTTAATTAGATTGTATCAAGCTTGAATGTAGTGTTCACACTTGCCCCGACTGTTCAGGGTTCGACCTCTGTGGTCGTATCAAGCAGCGCCAAGCGGAGCATTTTTTTCTATGGTTGCTGTCTAATTGGTGTATACCTCATATCTGATATTTTATTGTAGAAGAATGTAAGATATACGGATGCTTATCCGACGGCGGTGGCGTTAGCTTTTTGATTGAAGCTTTATATTTCAGATTGTAATATACCTAGGTATTTAGCAGCGTGTATACATATGCCTTACGTTACAAAGTTTCCACTTGGCATGTACATGATGTATCCATTGTCCTTGACCTCATTTTTATGGTTCAATTACTGATAACAAAAAATGTAGTTGATGAAGTTACTGATATAAGTAAAAGGACAACTTTATATATTTAGTATATAGAATTATAGTTAGGTACATGTATACATGTCCATCAGAGAGGGTTCACCTGTCTTTTATCCAATTTCATGGATCAGTGATCAACGTTAATTTTTTGTGATTAGATCCGTTTCTCATATACTATTAGCAGAATGTCAAATGTATTGACTTTTGTAGGAAAAATTTGGTTGATTATTTAGGGAATCACTGAAACATGACTGGAGCGGGCCCCCTCTTAGGCAGTCAGTGGGCCCCCCTCATGAAAATTTTTGGATCCGCCACTGATATATAGAATAAGGAATGGAAACGGGGAATATGTCAAAGAAGTAACAACCCGACCAAAGAGGAGAACACAGTCCAAGTCCACAAATGGGCCTTCAACGCAGCGAGAAAATTGTGCACCCGGAGGCGGGCTGGTCCCTGAACAATAATGTATACTAGTCCATCAAAATGGACGCCACACTAAACTCCGAAACATATAAAGGAATAAAAATTAAAAGTGCACAAGACTAACAAAGGCTAGATGTTCCTGACTTGGGACAGGTGCATACATGCAGCGGGGTTAAACATGTTTTGTGAGTGTCAAGTCCTCCCCCTATACCTCTAGTCAATGTGGAATAAACAAACACACAGCAATACGCACAGTGAAACTCAGCTGAAGAGAAGTCCGAGTCAGATGTTGGAATAGAAGAAACTTAGCAGAATAACAATGATCAACATAAATTAACAAAAGACTACTAGCAGTTACTGACATGCTAGCTCCCGACATCAATTATACTGGTCGAAAGATTATGTCTTCATCATATGAAAGTCAAGCACAATCCCAGTTAGGGGTATAGTATCATGCCATCATGAATTTTACGAGAAGAACATAACCCGTATCATGCCACAACAAGTTTTAGAATAAATGTGTGTATTTCCGATGCAAAAACCCTATGAGTGAATCAATATTAATCCCAGTTATAGTCAGGATTAGGATCTTTATCTTATGATGAGGACTATTGATAATTGGCTTGTGGTAGTTATATGGCATCATCCGAAATGATCATTCTGTATCATTATGACTGAAATATATTGCATTGTTCCATGATACCAAAGTCAAGTTATTGTTCTTTTTAAAATACAGATGTGTGTATAAGCCTGAATTTTGCAACTTTTTTTAAAGATTAGATAAATGGCAAGTATGTATATCGCCATCAGAGAATCAGAGACTTGGAAAGTTGGCAAGTATGTCTATCGCCATTACAGGCTTGAGATATTTGGCAAGTATGTCTATCGCAATCAGAGGCTTGAGATATTTGGCAAGTATGTCAGCAACTCTACAGATACTTGAAATATTTGGCTAGTATGTCTATCGCCATCTGAGAATCATAGAATTTGACAAATATGTCTATCGTAATGAGAGGCTTGAGATATTTGGCAATTGTGTCTATCGCCATCAGAGGCTTAAGATATATGGCAAGTATGTCTATCGACATCCTCGACTTAAGATATTTTGCAAGTATGTCTATCGCCATCAGAGACTTGAGATATTTGGCAAGTATGTCTATCGCCATCAGATTCTTGAGATATTTGGCATGTATGTCTCTCGACATCAGAGACTCGAGATATATAAAAGTATGTCTATCGCCATCAGAGACTTGAGATATTTTGCAAGTATGTCTATTGCCGCCTATCGTATTCAGAGAATTAATATATTTGGTAAGTATGTCTATCGCCATCAGATACATACGATACTTAGCAAGTATGTCACAGCGAATAAAGATATTTGGCAAGTATATCTATCGTCATTAGAGACTTGAGATATTTGGAATGTTTGTCTATGATTTTACATGCAGGTGTTTCCAGACCAGACATGAGCTTTTTATCAATAGAATGACGATATTAAGCATGTGTATCTCCATAAAATATCTTGTGTCATAGCATCAAGGCAGATACTTGACTTTTGACCTAGAGATCAAATTATGATTTTTCAAGCAAGCAAATCTGTGTAAAAACCAGAAGGTACCGTTAGAAATCAGGAAAACCTGGAATTCTTCCAGTAGTTGTTTAATTCTATGTTAAACTAAAGTACACTTTTCTTTACAAGTCTGTTTTCTCCGACCTCAATACCACTTTCAAATTGATTTATTAGTTAATATTTATTAACTATCTAAAATAAAAAAAATGTACAGTTTTTCTTAACCATGATTCTTCCGCTGTGTATGCAATGTTACTCCGAAAATACTAAATAACTAGTGGTACTTCGTTGTATGTTAATTGTAATACTCAATAACTAGTGATACTTCGCTGTATATTAATGGTAATACTCTAAAACTAGTGGTACTCCGCTGTATGTTACTGGTAATGCTCAATAACTAGTGATACTTCGCTGTACGCTAATAACAATACTCAATAACTAGTGATACTTCGCTGTATATTACTGGCAATACTCAGTAACTAGTGATACTACGCTGTATGTTAATACTCAATAACTAGTGATACTTTGTGTATATTAATGATAATACTCAATAACTAGTGGTACTCAGCTGTATGTTAATGGCAATACTCAATAACTAGTGATACTTTGTGTATATTAATGATAATACTCAATAACTAGTGGTACCCCGCAGTATGTTAATGGTAATACTCAATAACTATTGATACTTCGCTGTATATTAGTGACAATACTCAGTAACTAGTGATACTACGCTGTATGTTAATGATAATACTCAATAACTAGTGATACTTTGTGTATGTTAATGGTAATACTCAATAACTAGTGATACTTTGCTGTATGTTAATGGTAATATCCAATAACTAGTGATACTCCGCTGTATGTTTATGGTAATACTCAATAACTAGTGGTACTCCGCTGTATGTTAATGGTAAAACTTAATAGTTAGTGATACTTCGCTGTATGTTAATGGTAATACTCAATAACTAATGGTACTACGCTGTATGTTAAAGGTAATACTCAATAACTAGTCATACTTTGCTGTATGTTTATGGTAATACTCAATAACTAATGGTACTACGCTGTATGTTAAAGGTAATACTCAATAACTATTGATACTTCGCTGTATGTTAATAGTAATACTCAAAAACTAGTGATACTTCGCTGTATGTTAATGGTAATACTCAATAACTAGTCATACTTTGCTGTATGTTTATGGTAATACTCAATAACTAGAGGTACTGCGCTGTATGTTAATGGTAATACTCAGTAACTAGTGGTACTCCGCTGTACGTTAATGGTAATACTCAATTACTAGTGATACTTTGCTGTATCTTAATATCAATACTCAATAATTATAGATGTTATCATATAATTTTCCATATCGGACCTGGTATCATCCCGAGACCCCCATATTAGTTCAAGGCGCAAGCCGAGGGTTCATATGGGTCGAGATAGTCTGAATTTGTCCGTTCCCTCCGTGCGTCTGTCTGTCCATCCAGCCTTCTAATTGCGCTCATATGTACAGGTACATATTTGCACTGCCAGATTTTATATGAAATTTACATCCAAGGTTTACATCAGCAATGTCTCGGACACAAGTTCGAAAATCAGTGCCGATTAACTATTTTCACTGGAGTAATGTTCCTTAAAAATTTAAATTTTATAGAAAATTGCATCGCATACAATTCTTTCCAGAAATGTTTTAAATTTATATCAAAAGCTACTTTGATTTATATCAATGTTTCGGAAAAGTTTGAAAGTCAGTGCTAATCAACTATTTTTAATTATCAATTATCAATTATATAGAAAATGGCATTGTTATCACTCTTACATCTTCATTTCTTGTAGGATTGTAATGAAATTTATATCATAGGAGTATATATCAGCAATATTTTGGGTGAGTTCGAAAATCAGCGCTGATCTGTTACTTCTACAGGAGTAATGTCTCCTTGAAATGTAATTTAAATTTATCATTGCATAGTAAGCACTTTCAAACCTACATATCTTGTCGTTTTTTAGAAGTTTATATCATATGCTTATATCAGCAAAATCTTGGAAGAGTGTCGAACAACTTTTTTTACGGGAGTTATGCTCCTTTGAAATAGAAGTAGATTTCGTTATCTCCTATGTCTAGGATGAGAGCAAATTAACAATAAATACAATAAGTAGGTCTGTAATAGAGAGTGTTTGGGACTAGCAGCAGGTTTACTGCATTTTGAAACTTTTATGTCCTTCCAAATTGATTGTTTCCTTTCTATACTATTTCATTGGTCCTGATCACGTCCGGTCAGATTGGGAGTTAATTCCGTTGCCTCGTGTAAAGAGAGTGGCACGCTATCTGTAGTTAAGAACCCTTGCAACAATTCTTTAAGTGATTCGTAGGTACGTGTAGCCGCTTGCCAGGCTGAATTTCTGTCCCTAACCTACTTTTAAGTTAATTATTTATAGATGTTTCCATTGAATTCTTTGATAACTGTATCAATGAAAACAATCATTGTTGGAATAGTTTGTATAGCTGTAACAATGTTTGGAGGAAATCAATTATTATAACAAAGAGAATATACATTATCTTATAGGAATTTATCTTAAATCATTTATACAATAATTGTTTCCAAATATCACAACAAAAAATAAAACAAAGCCATTTAGTTTCATAATTTTTGTCCAGCATCATATAGGAAGATGGAAGATCCGTATCAGGTTAGCACATTAACTTATTTCACATTTAAGATATATACAGAAAGTCTACTCTATTGTTCTTGTTCTGATTTTAAAGGATGTTTTTTATAAATGATTTTCCTCTATAGTTATTTTTTTCATTTTAATGTTTTTTAGTTGTTATAAATATATATATAATTCGTCTCAAATTTAGCCCAACAATGTTAGATCTTCAAAAATATATCCTTTTCAATGATATCGCGTAATTGAGATGATAGAGTAAACTTTCATGACACAAGACCTGGTCAAATATATAAGATTTTTAAAAAAAACAGTCTGTAGAAATAGTAATTACCTGAATTTATTAAATAAAAAACAATAATTCCATCAAATTTCTCAGTAATTAGTAGTAAATATATCGAAAAAGCGTACTTTACTTCTTTCCGTGTATAACGGATAAATTTTGTATGAAATAATTTTTCAAAATTTATTTTTTGGTAACAATAAGCAAACAGTATGAATATGAATTCCAACATGTACTCTGCCTCTGACGGTATCTTTGACATAAAAAGAAAATCAAAGTAGCTCCAAATTGGTTGATGCATCTTAAATGTCAACATTTTGTTGAAATAGCAAATACGTGCAACATTATAAAGGTAAGAGGATGTGGTATGATAATGAGACAACTCTCCACCATAGACCAAATGACGTAGAAGTGATCAACTATAGGTCAACGTACGGGTTTAATAATGAGCAAAATTAATTCCACATGACAAGCTATAAAAGGCCCGACATGACACATGTGAAACGATTCAAACGGGAAAATGTACATTACGTTCTAGTTCCTAATTGTATCATTATGGGGAAATAGATTATCCGCAAAAATAAGTTGGTTTATAGGTTTGAAAACAAATGAAGGTTGACATCATATTTTACCTGCAAACATTTTAATTACTCGATGTAAATTGGACAGGACAGACGTATATCATACATATGCAGTCCTTCCCAAATTATAAATTCTATTATGGTACAATGTTAATGTGTACATGCAGTATTTTGACTATACAATACTTTATGAGTCTATTTTGAGACAAGTGAAAAGGGGTAAAAAAGCTGGCCGTTTTTTTGATTATGATGTGTCTATACAATATATAATATATACAAAAACATCATATGATATAAAGTAATGAGATGTGGTATAATTGCCAATGACACAAACATCCACCAAAGTGAAGTGGATGTAAGCAATTATATGCAACCGTACGGTCTTCAACAAGGAGCCCATACCGTATAGTCGGTTATAAAAGGCCCCGACATGAAAAATATGAAACAATTTAATCGAGAAATTAACGACCTAATTTATAGCAAAACAATTAACGAAAAAGAAATTATGACAGACATGAAATAACGACAACCACTGAACTACAGGCTCCTGACTTGGGACAGGCACATAAAGAATGTGGCGGGGTTAAACATGTCTGAAGGCGCAAACCATACCATTAACCTGGTACAGTGGTGTAACGGCATAACACAAGAACAAACTATAAAAATCATTTGAAAAGGGCTTAACTCATCAGATCGATACAAAGCAGAAAAACATCTAACAAAACTACAGACCGGTAGTGGCAGGGTACTTATTCATCCCTCGCAACAAAAAATACACAAAGTACAAATCTAAGAGAACTCGCAGTTACTGACAGCTAGTTCAAAGCCAATAACAACTCATGAAAAAATCATGTATCTAAGACTAAAATATCAATCAGTACACATCCAACCGGCAATGAACATTTGAGCGATAAAAAAGGACGTTTGAGCGCCAAAGTACAGGACATTTGAGCGTATAGATATTTTAGGTTATTTGTGCGAAAATAAAAAATAAGCATGGGACATTTGAGCGAAAAAAAATTAAGAATGATGAAGGAGTACCTCCTCCGTTCGACAGATATAATCTGTTACCCATGCTCATCACGGGGAGGTAGAAGTATGATTTCGAGAAGGATATAGTTGATAGAACGCACAACTTTTAAAACATCATTCTTTTAAGTCCAAAACAAAAAACAAAAGCACTGTCATAAAACTTAAAACTCGGCAATGTTAATTTAAACAAGTCAGTTCGGACTTGAAATTTATATCCTAGGCTTCTGATATGAAAAAAATCGTAAGAGGTTCCACGGAACCCTGTGTCTCGCTACAATTGCTGCGGTCAGTATAAAAGTGTAATGTTGACTTAAAAAGTGAGTCCATTTATCAGTAAAATCCAGAATTTTAAAAAAGAATCAAACTTTTTCTTTAGATGCTATTTCTTGGATTAGTTTCTGTTCAAGTTTCATAACAATCCATGAAGCTTTACAAATTTATCATTAATCATAAAAAAGATTTTGCCAAAGTTCCATAAAATTCTATGAAGTTTGACAAAGAAATTGATGTGTAACAAACTTTAACCCCAGACTATATCTACTTGTTAACTGTAAAAAACTAAGTCAATTTATCAGTTAATATTTTCAAAAGTTTGCTCATGATACTGTATTTTGGTCATAACTAAGCTTCTGTCTAAATTTCCTAAAATTCAATGAAGGTTTGACAGAGTTATTGATGACTGAAAAAACTTTAACCTCAGACTCAATCATAATGTTAACTGTAAAAAACTAAGTCCATTTATCAGTTAAATACGGAAAAATTAAAATAAATATTATCACAATTTTGCTCTGGATACTGCATTTTTTGTCATAAACAAGCTTCTGCAAATTTTCATAAGATTCCATGAAGGTTTGACAAAGTTATTGATGACTAAAAAGGGCTTAACTCATCAGATCAATACAAAGCAGAAAAAAACATCTAACAAAAAAACAGACCGGACGTGGCAGGGTATTTATACATCCCCACAACAAAAAGGACACAAATTACAGATCTGAGAGTACTCGCAGTTACTGACAGCTAGTTCAAGGTCAATAACAAGTTTGTTTTATAGTCCATAGATATAAGTTACTAGTATCTACAATTATGAGAGAGTTAAAATGCAGAATTCATCATGTGAAAAGACTGATTATGAATGAAACCTTCATCCGTCGACTATAATTATTATTATTTATTGATAGTATTGTCAATATTCTATGAGAGACCATTGTTTTAAACATATTATTGTAGCAAACTGACATGTATCCATTAAACAGTATAAATCAAAATCAATATGAGTGAATATCTGTAATATAAAATATGTAAATCTTGACACTGGAAATATCCATGACTTCATTTAGAATTATTCAGAAGACAATAAATAAAATAAACAATTATCAATTGTTCAAATTTCACATAGCTTATAGTGCGCTTCATTAACTTTGTAAAAATGTTTCAATTTGTACTTGACATAAATGCTGATCGTATTTTTACGACGTCTTTTAAATACCTTAAGCTACACAGTTATTTGATTTTTGTTTATGATTTGTTCCTATTTTGTGCTGTTTCACTCTCGCATGTTAAGTGGGGGATTAGCGCAAAACATGTTTAAACACGCCACATTATGTATATTCCTGTCCCACGACAAGAGTCTGTAAATCTTATATTCTTCGTCCTTTGATAAGTTTTATACAGTACGGGTTTTGCTCATAATTAAAGGCTGTACGGTATCCGTAGTCGGTAACATCCATGTTCTCGTCCTTTGCTCTCTGGCGAATAGTTTTTACTTGCAAACACACCACATCTCCTTATTTTTTTTTATATTACATGGCTACACGTTTCTATTTATTAACTTTCTCGATTAACTGTGTTGCAAGGTTGCTGTCGCCTGAAATTATCCAAAACTTTATTCAGGCATCACCTGCATATGTTAAAATTGAGAATGGTATTTTTCTCCCAGAGTTTTCAGGCTTCATTTATCTTGATGGTGTCAGTTTGAGAGAAATTCAAGTTTGTGTGGTATTATTAATAAGTGTGAACTGTCTCTTCCGAAAGCAAGTGTTTGCACCAACGCATGTCATTATTTTCTATTGAAAATAACACTAGTCATGTTAATTTAAAAATGTCAGACTGACTCAAACGTTTTGTACGGTGTGCAAATACCTTCTATAGTTATAGTTTAACCCTGTTTGAGGGGGGGGGGGGGGGCATTTTCTATTTCAATCTGTAGTTTTATGTGTGATGTTTTGTTGTATATGGATTGTCTGTTCATCGGTTTGCCATGGTGTTTGTCGGTTTGTCATGGTGCTGTCTGGTTTTTTTACTGATAGTTTTTAATTGCTCCTTTGCTATATTCTTCCAATTTGGCAAAATGCATGTGTAGAAAACTTTGACATCAATGTGTTAAAGTAATTTGAAAGAAGATAGAACTGACATGAGATTATTAATTGTTACTATACGAATGCTCCTCATCCTTTACTTTATTATGTCAGAAGAAAACATGAGATTATTAATTGTTACTATACGAATGCTCCTCATCCTTCACATTATTATGTCAGAAGATGACACGAGATTATTAATTGTTACTATAAGAATGCTCCTCGTCCTTCACATTATCATGTCAGAAGATGACATGAGATTATTAATTGTTACTTTAAGAATGATCCTCATCCTTCACATTATCATGTCAGAAGATGACATGAGATTATTAATTGTTATTTTACGAATGCTCCTCATCCTTCACATTATTATGTCAGAAGATGACATGAGATTATTGATCGTTACTATAAGAAAGCTCCACATCCTTGATATTATTATGTCAGAAGAAAACATGAAATTATTGATTGTTTCTATAAGAATAATCCTCATCCTTCACATTATTATGTCAGAAGATGACATGAGATTATTGATTGTTACCATAAGAATGCTCCTCAGCCTTCACATTATTATGTCAGAAAACATGAGATTATTGATTGTTACTATAAGAATGCTCCTCATCCTTCACATTATTATGTCAGAAGATGACATAAGATTATTAATTGTTACTATAAGAATGCTCCTCATCCTTCACATTATTATGTCAGAAGATGACATGAGATTATTGATTGTTACTATAAGAATAATCCTCATCCTTCAAATTATTATGTCAGAAGAAAACATGAGATTATTGATTGTTACTATAAGAACGCTCATCAGCCTTCACATTATTATGTCAGAAGATGACATAAGATTATTAATTGTTACTATAAGAATGATCCTCATCCTTCACATTATCATGTCAGAAGATGCCATGAGATTATTGATTGTTACTATAAGAATGCTCCTCATCCTTCACATTATTATGTCAGAAGATGACATGACATTGTTATTTGTTACTATAAGAATGCTGCTCATCCTTCACATTATCATGTCAGAAGATGACATGAGATTATTAATTGTTACTATCAGAATGCTGCTCATCCTTCACATTATTATATCAGAAGAATGCATGAGATTATTGATTGTTACTATAAGAGTTCTCCTCATCCTTCACATTATTATGTCAGAAGATGACATGAGATTATTAATTGTTACAATAAGAAAGCTCCACATCCTTCACATTATCATGTCAGAAGATGGCATGAGATTATTGATTGTTACTATAAGAATGCTCCTCATCCTTCACATTATTATGTCAGAAGAATGCATGAGATTATTGATTGTTACTATAAGAGTTCTCCTCATCCTTCACATTCTTATGTCAGAAGATGACATGAGATTATTAATTGTTACAATAAGAAAGCTCCACATCCTTCACATTATCATGTCAGAAGATGGCATGAGATTATTGATTGTTACTATAAGAATGCTCCTCATCCTTCACATTATAATGTCAAAAGATGACATGAGATTGTTAATTATTACTAAAAGAACGCTCATCAGCCTTCATATTATCATGTCAGAAGATGACATGAGATTGTTAATTATTACTATAAGAATGCTCATCAGCCATCACATTATTATCGCAGAAGATGACATGAGATTATTGATTGTTAATATAAGAATGCTCTTCAGCCTTTGCATTATTATGTCAGAAGATGACATGAAAATATTAATTGTTATTTTAAGAATAATCCTCATCCTTCACATTATTATGTCAGAAGATGACATGAAGTGATTGATTGTTACCATAAGAATGCTCCTCAGCCTTCACATTATTATGTCAGAAGATGATATGAGATTATTAATTGTTACTATAAGAAAGCTCCACATCCTTCACATTATCATGTCAGAAGATGGCATGAGATTATTGATTGTTACTTTAAGAATGCTCCTCATCCTTTAAATTATAATGTCAGAATAAGACATGAGATTGTTAATTATTACTATAAGAACGCTCATCAGCCTTCACATTATCATGTCAGAAGATGACATGAGATCGTTAATTATTACTATAAGAACGCTCATCAGCCTTCACATTATTATCGCAGAAGATGACATGAGATTATTGATTGTTACTATAAGAATAATCCTCATCCTTCACATTATCATGTCAGAAGATGCAATGAGATTATTGATTGTTACTATATGAATGCTCCTCATCCTTCATATTATTATGTCAGAAGATGACATGAGATTATTAATTGTTAATATAAGAATGCACTTCAGCCTTTGCATTATTATGTCAGAGGATGACATGAAAATATTAATTGTTATTTTAGGAATAATCCTCATCCTACACATTATTATGTCAGAAGATGACATGAGATTATTAATTTTTACTATAAGAATGCTCCTCATCCTTCACATTATTATGTCAGAAGATGACATGAGATTATTAATTGTTGCTAAAAGAATACTCCTCATCCTTCACATTATTATGTCAGAAGATGACATAAGGTTATTAATTGTTACTATAAGAATGCTCCTCATCCTTCACATTATTATGTCAGAAGATGACATGAGATTATTGATTGTTATTTTAAGAATGCTCCTCATCCTTCACATTATTATATCAGAATATGACATGAGATTATTAATTGTTACTATAAGAATGCTCCTCATCCTTCACATTATAATGTCAGAAGATGACATGAGATTATTAATTGTTACTATAAGAGTTCTCCTCATCCTTTACATTATTATGTCAGATGACATGAGATTATTAATTGTTATTGTAAGAATGCCCCTCATCCTTCACATTATTATGTCAGACGTTGACATGAGATTATTAATTGTTACTATACGAATGCTCTTCAGCATTTGCATTATTATGTCAGAAGATGACATGATATTATTGTTACTATAAGAATGCTCCTCAGTCTTCACATTATTATGTCAGAAGATGACATGAGATTATTAATTGTACTATAAGAATGCGCATCAGCCTTTGCATTATCATGTCAGAAGATGACATGAGATTATTGATTGTTACTATAAGAATGTTCCTCATCCTCCACATTATTATGTCAGAAGATGACATGAGATTATTGATTGTTACTTTAAGAATGCTCCTCATGCTTCACATTATCATGTCAGACGATGACATGAGATTATTGATTGTTACTATAAGAATGCTCCTCATTATTCACATTATTATGTCAGACGTTGACATGAGATTATTGATTGTTACTATAAGAATGATCATCAGAATTAATCTTTATATATAACTTATATAGGACAATGGTATTATTTAAGAATAACTCCATGCCAGGCCCTTTTGTTATTCACATAATTAACAAGTTCTAGGTCGAATCCGATACCGATACCAATATTTTATGTCACATGTAGTTTTCATTTGTAGTTACCTGTTACCTTCTGTAAATCCCTCCAATATAGCTATATTACACTATAGTACACTATTTAACAAGTCTGTTTTCTTCCACCATAAAACTACTATTAATTCTGGTTAATTAGTTAAAAAATCACATTTAGTTTATAGTCATGATAGTAAGTTTATTGTAGTGAGAAAACCAGGACGGGTTCAAACTGAAAGATTTTGAAATCAGAGAAAACTGTGCATCTTACAATCAGCATGACTTTATCAGTGTATAACAACATCTTATAGCTCATTCTAGTCTATAATCAGTATATAACATCTAATAACTCATTCTAGTCTAAAATAACATCTTATAACTCATTCTAGTCTAAAATAACATCTTATAACTCATTCTAGTCTAAAATAACATCTTATAATTCATTCTAGTCTAAAATCAACATATAGCATCTTATAAATCATTCTAGTCTTAAATCAACATATAACATCTTATAACTCATTCTAGTCTAAAAACAACATATAACATCTTATAACTCATTCTAGTCTAAAATCAGCATATAACATCTTATAAGTCATTCTAGTCTAAAATCAACATACAACATCTTATAACTCATTCTAGTCTAAAATCAGCATATAACATCTTATAACTCATTTTAGTCTAAAATCAACATATAACATCTTATAACTCATTCTAGTCTAAAATCAGCATATAACATTTTATAACTCATTCTAGTCTTAAATCAGCATATAACATCTTATAACTCATTCTAGCCTAAAATCAACATATAACATCTTATAACTCATTCTAGTCTAAAATCAACATATAACATCTTATAACTCATTCTAGTCTAAAATCAACATATAACATCTTATAACTCATTCTAGTCTAAAATCAGCATAGATTTTCCACGTTGACAAAAAACATTACATACAGCATAACATTACATACAGCATAACATAACATAACATACAGCATAACATTACATACAGCATAACATGACATAAAGCATAACATTACATACAACATAACATGACATACAGCATAACATTGCATACAGCATAACATTACATACAGTATAATATCAAAAAGAGATACACACAATCTCTCCATTCAAATATGTCAAATCACCTGTTTGTATTACTTAACATTGAATCTCTGAAGAACAGTGAACGATATGTCCATTTGATGACCCCTTATTAAGGTAGCACAATACAAAGATTTTTTTACTTCCAATCTCCAACCTTTAAAATGATGTTACTTTCTTATGACTGCATACAAATTAATAAAAGAGGTATATGTAGATAGATAAAAGATTAATCTTTTAAATGAATGCAATATTTTTGTTATGCAATCATTATGTAATCAATTATTATGCAATTAATGGCAAAATCTTGGTCAGTTCACTAGAATGAATTTAGCTCTGACATCTCTATAACTACACAAGAAATTTTAACGTTATCTTAATCAACACAGCAGGAGCTACAAAAGGTGTCTCAAATTATCGCTATAGTATTCCATTCTCTCATAAATCTGTAATTAGTGTAAACATCCTTATCACATAAAAGTAGAGATTATTTGATTAGGTGTAAAATTTGATCTATACATTCTATCCAAAATCTGAGACACCCTTTTGTAGATAATGGCTCTAGGAACAACATATTATAAAATCAACCCTCTCGGGGTATCCATGAAGAAGCTAATTTCAATTGAAAGTGGAAATTTCTTGTAAAATTTTGTAGACACAGTTAAAATTATAATTAATTACATAATTGTTGTATAATACTAACATTGCATTAATTTGAAAGAGTGATCTGTTAGCTATCCATAAATACCACTTTTATAAATTTTCAAGCATTATAAAGAAAGTTACAGCATTTTAAAACTGGGGAGTTGGAGGTTTAAAATCTTTGTATTGTGCTACCTTAAGTTAAAACCTATCTCAAATTTGAAAGTATCTACTTTTTTTTTAATTTAAAAGCTTCAATCTCGATTAGGGAACAACCATTTAGCTTAAAGGAGGAGGAGTTTATGGTTTTTTTTAAGAAAAAAAAATATTCTGATTACAAACGGACGAAAAAAAAATAATCTGTCGCAGAATTAATCAAAAATATATTCTGTTTTACAAAAGTATGAAAAAAATATCCTGGTTAAGGTTAAAACCAATTAATTCCAAGCGTTGCTTGAAAAATCCCTAGCGTTACAAAAAATGCTTTAGACTATATTTACATACCTGACTTTATTTTGAACGTAAACAATTTTCTTTGTTTTTTCGGTCCATACTTGAGCTTTCAGTTATTTAAAATCGTTTAGATAGAGAGCATTGTTCCTTCAAAAATACTTAAACCATTGTTGTGACGTCATCTATTCAAGAAACAGTTGATTATTTTTCAAGAATCCACTGAAGTTTTGACCTATTTGTAATGTAACACTACTCACTATGGTTCATTGAATTGAAGAGATGAGTGAGTAGATTACATTACAAGCGAAGAAATGACTGATGTTTACCAATAAACAAATGTTGTTGACAATACAGAACACAGAAGAATTGTACGGAAGCGTATAAGCGCCACACAATTTATTTTTTTATGTTTTTTTCTTATGTTTGCGTTAACGCAAACCTTTGTGGCGCTAATACGCTTCCGTAGAACTGATAACAAAAGCACCCAGAATTTGTTTGGTTGGAAACTCAATTGAATAAAATGCTTGTTTTCTGCTCTTTGGTCGGGTTGTTGTCTCTTTGACACATTTCCGTTCTAAATTTTATTGTGTGTAGTAAAAAATGTGATTGATAACATTTTAACGGTTCACGAGCAACATTCAATGAAGGCATAAGCACTCATACCACATATTCTTATTCATAAGACACTTTATGAAAAAGATCAGATATTTGTACATGTACATAAATTTATTTCACATGATAGTTGGTCCACGACTCAGTTGTGTCTTAAACAGCATTGAAATAAAAATCCTTCACACGTTACTTTGAATTCCCAAAGTTTACTTGAAGCGTTATGTTGATATTATTGCCATCCACTTGAAAGGTAGACGGTGCACTGTTTATTTGTAGTTCTGAACGGGGTTTCTTTTGTTCTGACGGCTTACTGTTGATCGTCTGGTTGGCCTTTCGTTTCATTTCGGTGTTTGTTCTTTTATATTCGCGAACTGCCTTACTTTTGTGGCCTGTTATTTCAGATATCAGCTGTTCGTCCTGACCATCTTCATATAACCTGGTAGCAGCAGTGGCACGAAGCGAGTGGTTCGACCTGAATCCCTTTAGTCCGGCTTCTTTGCATAACCTTGCAATTGTTGCTGTCAGCATATTTATACCCACGGGCATAGCAGCAAACCAAACTTGTCCAGTCGATTTTGGTAAGGGTTTCAAGTAAAAGGCATTTTTTGGTCTTTTTTCTGGGCTGAAAAATACAAAACACTTTATAATATCTTTCAAGTATAATCCAAGGACTTACTAAACCTTCCCCTTTCTTGGTTTTTTATTTACTTTTATGTGCCTATCCCATCAGGAGCCTATAGATCAGTGGTGGTCGTTGGTTCATGTCTGTCATATTCTTTTCTAAAATTGTTTTGTAATAAATTAAGACTTTAGTTTTCTTAATTGAATTGTTTCTTTTTTTTCATGTTTGGGCCTTTAATAGCCAACTATACGGTATAGGATTTTCTCGTTCTTGAATGCTGTACGATTGTCTAATTGCTTACATCCACTTTATTTGAACTTTGGTGGATAATTGTCTCATTGGCATCATACCACATCTCCTTATTCTTATTATATAGGTCCCTGTGTTTTTTTTCAAGCTACAAGTTGTGCAAAATTTATTCATGAAAAATTACTTGTTTTGAGAATAGAACATGTAGGAAGAAATCTAAAAGCTAGCATTTTAAGGTAAATTGTTGACAATAAAAAAAAGTACACTGGCAATTTAATCTTTGTCGCTAAAGGAAACCTACCAATGAGATATGTAGTCTCTATAAAATTTTACAATACATCTGTCAGGATTGTCTTTGTTCTCATAAGCAAAAACCACTTTTTGCTTGCACTTCCGCGATTTCAGTCCGCCTTGGTTTGACTTGGAAACATCCTCTCTGTATACAAGGTAGGAGTCACCATTTGTATCCGTGTGCTCTGATATTTGACTGTTTTCCCATCTTAGATCTCGATGCTCCTTTCCAGCACGAAGAGCAAAATTTAAACCAAATAAATAAATAGTCGTATCAAGGAGCTTTTGCGGAGTAGTATTTCCTAGAATTCCATTCTCCCATAGCATGTTTTCTTCGTCGTAAGTAATTTCCTGTGCTTTTTTCTTGTGAGTTCCTAAACCAGATCTCGCTCGTTCTTTCATAGTGTGATCGAGTGTATTCTTTATTTGGATAAAACAATCTTCGTTTAGAAATTTGAAATATTTCCCCTTTCCCTCTAAATATAACTGTATGTTTATTAAAATTTCGTAAAGGGTTTGACCGGGATATTCTTCTCCGTTTTCTTTTTTGATCTCACAGATGAACCTAGAAAGAGCAAAACACAATTCATCCTTTGTCATCACTTCTAGATCTGGTGAAATAATACTTATATTAAGACTGAGATCAGCTACGGCTATGGCATTTCTTTGTGTTTTCCATGTGTTGAAAAGGTTATATGCCCACTTAATTTTCTTTTTAGTACTCTCAGCTAAACTGAAAATAAAATATTTTGATGGTGACATATTTATCTTATCAGATATTTTTATTATTATACATTTCATATTATACATTTTATATTCGAATTTCAATTTGAAGGGTGGTGCATTTCTTTTTTGTCGGGTATAATACTAGGTACATTTATAGTGATAATTATTATTCGAACACACCTACGATGTTCCAAAATTTTAAACAAGTGTATATTATGATACTATAACGTGGATTACATTGGTGAGTACGATTTTTCATATTAAACGATTAATCGTTTAAATATAATAATCATCATATTTTATTTCAAAAGTTTATTCGAACGATCTATCGAAAAAAAAAATATGACTAAACTTAAGCAGTTAAGAGCTCATGTTCCTTGTTATTATGTAAATATGCAACCCGAATTTAAACAAGATTACTTTTACTTTACTTTACTTTACTTGCTTTGACTTATTGACCAGGGCTGATATGCATAAAACTACTTAAGTTTAGATTTATCCCGAACGAACGGATTTTTTTGACATGTCATAAGATAAATTATTACTACGATTGGATATGTTAACTTTAAATATGTTTAAAATCACAGACCTAGATTTTAATGTTTACAACGGATGCCTAATGAACTTCAAAAAGGGGGTATGTTTTTTTTTCTAAAAAAAAAATATTCTGGTCCCCAATTTGATGAAAAAAATACTTTGGTCTAGCAGATGGAAAAGAAAATATTCTGAATCTAGATTTCCCCAATACCTTATGGTGTAATATTTAAAAAAAAACAACACCAATTTGATTGATACGTTCGAAAATCTAGAAAAACTGTTAACACAGAGATATGTCTCGCCTATTTGTTATTTTGATAATAGATATGTTGAAATTAAAATAGCAATACTTTAACATGTAAGTTATGCAAATATTTAAAGTCAATGAACCATGACTGAAGGTACAGGGCTAAACAATATCCATGGAAATCAGATGTGCCAATGCTAATACAACTGCATACCAAATACCATTGACTTTTCATGTGTCGTTCTCTTTACACAAACCTAAACACAAACATAAACTTGTAAACTATGCAAAAGTTTCAAAGTCAATAAACCATAATGATGGGGTGGGGTTATATAATCTCAGTGGAAATGAAACTTGCAAATACCTATACCCTTGCATACCAAATATCATTGACTTAATATTAATGGTTCATCTTAAACTGACCTAATCACAAACTAATACATGTAAACTAAGCAAAAGTTTCAAAGTCAATAGACCGTGACTGAGGGGTAAGGACCATATATACTCCATGGAAATGAGATCTGCTAATGATTATACAACTGCATACCAATTATCATTGACCTACCACTAACAGTTCCCCTTAAACTGATCTAATCAAACTAATACATGAAAACTAAGCAAAAATTTAAAAGTCAATAGACCATGACAGAGGGGGCGTGGCCAAATAATCTCCATGGAAATGAGATAATCCAATGCTTATACAACTGCATACCAAATATCATTGACCTACCACTAGTGGTTAACCAGAAACTGACCTAATCACAAACTAATACATGAAAACTAAGCAAAAATGTCAAAGTCAATAGACGATGACAGAGGGGGTGTGGCCAAATAATCTTCATGGAAATGAGATATGCCAATGCTTATACAACTGCATATCAAATATCATTAACCTACCACTAGTGGTTCCGCAGAAACTGACCTAATCACAAACTAATACATGTAAACTAAGCAAAGTTTCAAAGTCAATAAACCATGACTGAGGGGGCGGGGCCAAATAATCTCCATGGTAATGAGATGTGCCAATGCTTATACAACTGCATACCAAATATCATTGACCTACCACTAGTGGTTCACCATAAACTAGACCTAATCACAAACTGATACATTGTTGACGCCGCCGCCGACGCCGGAAACAGCATACCTATGTCTCGCTTTTTGACTCCGTCAAGGCGAGGCAATAAAAATGTTCTGACTCAGTAATTTCATATACAGTTTAAGGAGCCAAAGGTGTTTACAAAATTTTGAGAAAATCTGACAAATTTGTAGCTTTTGAATCATATCACATCTCCATCTTTTATATCTATTTTTTTTTAATTAATAAGAACTTTCTCGTTTTCGAATTTTTAAGCTATTTGATTCGACCCGTGGCTTGCTAATATTATTGTTTAAAAATTGACATGTAGAATATGGAAAGGGTCGGATTTCATGTCGGACCCTTTTATAATCAACTATACGGTATAGGTTCTTCT
This sequence comes from Mytilus californianus, assembly GCF_021869535.1. NCBI lineage: Eukaryota > Metazoa > Mollusca > Bivalvia > Mytilida > Mytilidae > Mytilus > Mytilus californianus. The sequence goes on along the minus strand of NW_026262581.1, from coordinate 141,165,166 downwards.
CATTGTTAAAGGTCTAACAGTTACCCATAATTTCCTTACATTCACTTCATTACATTTCTGGAAGATAGTTGTCTCATTGGCAATCATACCACATTTCCTTATTTTTTATACGGAACGGTGTTAGAATAACAAGTTGAATAGGGTAAATCTTTTTTCGTGTTAAATACAATCATGCATTTCCTTTTGGGCTCGGTTAATGTTACCAATACATTAATCTTGGTTAGAAGTAGTAAAGAATTTATAAGAAGTAGTGGATTCGGAAACCATAATCGAACAATCAAAATCTAATGTTTTGTTTTTTTAGTTATTTGTGGTACTTTGTTAAGTTTTTCCCATAATATCTTTTCATATTTCTTTGTAATTGTTAAGTTAAAAGAAGAAAAAATACAGGTTAAAAATTCAGTTTTAAACGGACTTTGTTTTAGCAAACTTATCAACCTGAAATTTTCATAACAGTCCTGCAACTGGAAACTTATCGAGTGAGTTCTTTCTGTAACTTTTTTTCATCCATTTTCCTTTATTTGTAGACATAAGTATCTTGATAATTTCCCCCCAAAAATGAATGCCAAACATATTTATTTCACTTACTCTGGACTCGTTTTCTCAAAAAATTCAATCCTAATCAGGTTTAGTACTGAACGGGGTCTATCAAGCGTAATCTTGTAATTTTTTGTATAAAGGCAAAAAAAAGGGGGGGGGGGGTGGTATTTAAAAATAATGTATATAGCACAATAATATTTCGAATAAATATAATACTGACCTCCTAACAGAAAGATCCTCTATTTTGTTGTCGGACACAATCTTGCTTAACCTTGATGGTCCTGGCTTACTGCGTAAGTCAGAGTCTACACGATCTACTAAAGTACACATTAATTCTTCATCTGACGCAGACGATATATCTTCATAAATCGGCTTTTTGGGAAGAGTAGCTTCATTTTCAGAAGCAGATGATATATCCTCATACATAAGAAGAAAATTTCCACTTATATCCTCATCACTTTTCGTAGAATTATCACAAAACTTTGACTGAGTTATAAATATATCCTCATCGTCCGATTCCATTGTCATACAATTTTTGATGAGCTGTTTTTACTCAAACTTATACATTTATACATTTTCTTTTAAGGGGTGAGTTCAAAACTTTTTAATTCCAATTATCTTTACATAGTGATGAATATATTATTACATAGTGATGAATATAGCATCGTTTTTAAATATATTTATGATATATGCTTATTATTTGTATCTTCAATAAAATAAATATGGTTAATATTCTGTTCTAGAAATTCGTATTTTTTTTAATTCAGACTATAAAATTATTTTGTGAACAGTTTTTTATTTTCAGCTTTGAAATAATCCATCCATGAAAGAAAACAAATCAGTTCGAATAGTGAATATTTAATCACTTTATGTGAAAAATTGATTGAGAATTTGTGATTCGTAAGGGATACGTTTTACTAGGTTCCGAGTAAAGAAATGTTGAAATAATCGTAGGGGGAGGATACTGTTCCTCATCCTAAAAAAGAATTGTACAAAGAATCCATAGCAATGGTTTAAGTAAGAGAATTGATAAGAAGTAGTGGATTCGGAATCGATAATCAACTCGCGACTGACGTCGCTCGTTGATTATCGTTTCCGAATCCACTACTTCTTATCAATTCTCTACTACATAATACATGTACATCTACATGTACAACCACAAAATGTCTGTCTACTCGCATATCCGATACTGTTGAAAACTGTGTATGCTGACAAAGATATATAAATGCATTGCAACACAGTGGCGAAATAAGGAGGGGGCGGTGTAGAAGACATATCCCTTTGATCAGATAAATATATGTTATATTTTGCTTAAAATCGTACAACAAAATGTCGGCTCACTACTTACGGCAGTATTTTTACCATTTTGGGCAATATCGGCCCTCAATTCCTCCGTCCCTGCAACCATCCCTGTTAACCCAATGCTTTCAAGTAATTCTCTACAAGGTATTGTTGTCTCATTAATATCCACATATAATATGTATATCATTAAAAATAATGAGTGTAAGTTGAAAAAATATTAATAATGTAGCCATCTGTTGAATAAAAGAAAAACGATAACACCCTCTTTTTATAAGTTCAAATTTTTTTTTATCTTTCATGATAAAACATGCAGTACAAAAAAAGAATACAGCTCCCCATGAAAATATACTGAAATATACTGAAGAGTTACTAATATACATTAAAATATTTCAAGCTTAACTATCATTGGTAAACGGTCAATGTTAAAGTGTGTTAATTGTCAACACTGTTGGTTTTTTAAAATCTTGTAAAATCGAACTCTTACTGTTACACTATACATTTTACTAGGCTAGAAATCGGCATTTCGGAGATATTCTGATTTCTAGCCTAGAAAGTAACTTACAATTAATCAAAGACAACAATGGAGTATGAAGTTGTGAGTTCGAACCCCGCTCGCAGAATTTTTCTCCTGGAACTCGAGCTACCTACCTCTGAGGTTGTGAGTTCGAACCCCGCTCGTGGTATTTTTCTCCTGGAACTCGAGCTTCCTACCTCTGAGGTTATGAGTTCAAACCCCGCTCGTGGTATTTTTCTCCTGGAACTCGAGCTTCCTATGTTAATGAAAACAGATTTCTGGATATAATCAATGTCACTGAAAGTTGCACTATTCACCAACAAACAACCAAACAATTAATGAAGCATGTGCTGTTTGAATTTATATTATAAGAAGTGCATTAACAAAAATATGTATGACTAACATGAGGGCCCTGAGGGGGTCTTCTTTCGTGTTTTCTTTTTTTTTTTAGGCCATCTTCTATATCCTTTTTTTATTTGGTCCATTATTCATTTTTCTCTATTCCTTATTTTAAGCCCATTTTTCTCCATTTTTTAATTTGTCAACCCCATGTAGACAATATTGCAGGGTACCTATGAGGGGAATTAATTAGTAGAAAAAAATATCAAATTATAAGGTAACGGTACGAAAAAAGGCGGTTTCACGTTTTTTTTTTTTTTTTTTATTTTCAAATGAATATCGAAATGTAATACTGAATAAGTTTAACCTTTCAAAAAAGGTATGGAGTGCTTCACAATATCATAAATTACGTCAACATGAAACAATAATTGTTGGTCGGGTTTTGAATACCCATACTGTTATTTTATTCCTTATCTTCTATATAATGTTGATATCATCTTGTATATCCCTTCTAGTCAATGCATATATAACCTGAGCCACATCAAAAGACAACCAATCAGAACCGATATCTGTTAAGCAATGAGTTCAAGATGGCGTGAATATTGTATGAAAACAATAGCTTACCTCATAGCTTCGAACCGTGATGAGAAGCAAAATTTTTATACTTTTACGAGACAAAGTAAATTAGTCCTACTAGAGTTATCATTCTTTGGTACCAAGAAAATTATAAACATAATTTATTTCATCAAATTGCTTAATTTGATCATTTTATTTCATGAACATATCTGTCACAAAGGTTAGTCGCAATAGCTGTAAGGCCATTCATAGTTTAAGATCTTAAAGTATTGGAAGTGATACTAAAACGAAGGTGTACTACACTACAAACCAGTAAAAGTCTGAAATGGCCTATATCTGTACTCGACTGTACTGATTTTTACTCGACCAGTCTGAATTGGTCTGAATTTTACTCGACATTACTCGACCCCAGTCTTAACCATACTCGACTGTACTGATTTGTACTTGACCCTTATCTTTGCCATTGAAAATAGTCTGAACTATTACTCGACCAGTCTGAAACAGTCTTAACCCATTCTCGACCTGTACTCGACCTATTTTTTCAGTCTAAACCATACTCGACCAGTCTGAACCATACTGGACCAAATAACCTCTACTTTTTCTAAATTTTAACTGTTAAAATAAATTTCTTTTTAACTGACATGACAACAGCCACAATAAAATAAAGATATATATTATAAAAAACAGATTTTTACATTCTCACATGATTCTCAGATATAATCTTATATAATAATTTAATTATATTAATTTTTTTAGAGTTTTGTTAAAAAAAGATTTTCTTTTACCTAAAAACCACACCTATACTGAGGGTAATTAAACCTGGTAAACGGACAGAAAGTCACAGGACAAAAAGTCACAAGACATAAAGTCACAAATTTGATAGGACAAAGTCACAGGACAAAAAGTCACAAATAATTTGTTGACAATTGTTTGAATATATAAGAGAAAGATCTTGAAATATTTTAGGTGCTTCTTTTTTGGCATGTGTTTTTTTTTTTTAATTAATTTTCCTAAATTCCTAAATAAAAACTACATAGGTTTCATGGTTACATACAAAAAATGTACAATAGTTATATAATTATCTTTTTAATGAGGTAACAACAGCCAACAAAATCACTGAAATTGTTTAACCTTATTTTAGAAATATATCTATTATTATAATTTGGGATATATGATATACAATATATATCAAAAAGGGATAAAAATTAAAGAAATTAATAAAATTGTTCTTCTGATTAGTGGTGAAGTATAAAGTAATACCTCCTGCTTGGGGCAAACTCATGAAAAAGATCACACCTGGTTAGAGAGTATTAAATTCTAAATAACATTCATTCAAAATTGCAACATCCTGTGAAACTTAAATCGCAAGGCCTTTTGAATTCACTAGATAAGTAATACACGAGTTTAAGAAAAATAGGCTTTCTTTTTACCTGTAAAACACACATGTCATTCCTTAAATAAAAAAAAATGTTCACTGCATTATTAACTAAACTCAACTGACACCATTAATCTATACAAGGCTTAAGTTAATGGTGAAAATTGTCCAGTAACCATAAAATATATCTGAAACATTCAAAAAATTTTGAATAACATTGAAAATATTAGTCACAATTCAGTTTTGAGATTATTTGATCAGCTTGTTTTATTTTTATTTTAAAGGTGATATATATGTATGTATATAAGTGTTGATGAATATGGTGGAGTTATATCATGTTTATTGTGAAATTTTGGTTTCAATGCTATATTGAATACATTTTTAATTGCAAATTGTTGTTCAAATTTCTAGCCAGGGGAAATAGCTGTTGTTAAAAACAGTTCCTAAATTGATGAAATACAATAGATAGATACAAAAAATAGGTCTAGGTTGGTTAAGACTTGGTCGAGTATGGTTCAGACTAGGTCGAGTATGGTTCAGACTAGGTCGAGCATGGTTCAGACACGTATAAAATGGTTAAGTACTGGTCGAGTACAAGTTCAGACTGTTAAGTATGGTTCAGACTACAGTCGAGTATTATTAAGTAAATTTCAGACCAATTAAGACGGGTCGAGTAAAAATCAGTACAGTCGAGTACAGATATAGGCCATTTCAGACTTTTACTGGTTTGTAGTGCTATGAACAAGAGAAGGGGAACCAGGATTGCTCAAAGAATTCTGAATTTTCTGGTTTCATGTTAAAAAATATTCTTGCTATATTATTCAAACCTTCAGTTGGTATTATTTTATCAATTCATAATAGCCATAATATCTAATTGACTTCAATTTTGACATTTTTTCTTTCTTTAAGATTAACATATAGGGCAATTAGCGCATAACAACTTTTGGCAGATGATTTAGCATTCATTTTATCAGACATACAAACCAACACGTAGTCGTTCGTAATCCTCTTTAAATAAATAATCGATTATGAAACTAAACTTTTGCTGAATACAATATGGATTAGATAATATCACCAAATTCCGCCCCGAAAGTCACTCAATAACCATTCGGAAGTTCTTAACTTATACTTCGTAATAGCATCCCCTGCGGAAAGACTTCATATATTCGTTCCATATGCTTCTTGTTTTTCATAAAATGTTAAAAACTAAATAAGCTCAATAAGAATTGGGTCCCTGAAAGTGAATTTTCATCTATGAAGTTGCCGCCAAAAAACTCGGAGAAAGTTGCTCCAAAAAACTCGGAATCAGTGACCTTACCAAACATGAGTGGAGCTGAAAGTTCACCAGGGACATTTAATTAATATTGAGATAAATTTATAATTGAGTGTTTCCTTCCGTGCATTATAGTATTTGGCACTAAGAATTCTCAAAAAAAGGAACTTGATAATCACTTTTATTCACATCGATCATTTTGTCTTCGCTTCGAATCCGCGACCCCTTGTCATAAATAGCCCACACCCCACATGTGGCGTTGTTTATGATAAGGAAAAATGATTGTTTCCATGCAAAATTATGAAATTCACACTTAAAGAGTGTACACCTTCTTCCGTTAATAGGACACCAATTAACAAAATGCATAAGTGAAAATCTACAGTCAGTTGTATTGGTCTCTAATAATAGACAGCCTAACACGAATTTTGGTCTCAGCCAAGTTTGTCGATTATATAAAAATGGGGACTCGGTTTCGTATGCATGGTATTAAACGAATGAAGGGCATGAGAAGAATATTATTATTATTTTTTCACTCGATACAGATTAGAATTTACTCTTAAAACCAGGGGAATTTTTACAGATATTTTCGAGTCTTATTTCACGATAACTATATTTATATGCGTTCTCTTGTGTCAGAAGAGAATCCACAAATAAAGGAATTTGAAACTTTTAAAACGATCATAAAATAATTCTATACAAGTATGAAGAACAGCAATAAAAGCGCTGTTCCTTTGCTTTTTTTATTGCTGTTTATATACTGATTTTGTGTCATGGATTGATACCCCCAGCATATCCTTTATTTTTTTATTAAGTTATAAATCTGATTTTTATCTTTGCTTGTGAATGCAAAACAAAACATATTAAAATATGCAAACAAAATTTAATATGTAAAATGTAAACTAATTGATTTTACTTCTAAATGTTTATTACAATGTCGATAAATATATTAATTTATATATGACTCTAGAACACGAGTTACAGTAATAATGTATAGTATTTCATTGATGATAAGACTAAAAGAAATGTCTGAGATTGATTACACTCAATGTAAAATTGAAATACAATTAATTATTAATTTGTCAATTAAACTTCATGACAGATATATTGTAATTGAAATCTGACAAACAGAACTATCATGGCAGAACACAGTCTCCGATTACAAAATAAAGAGCAGGTAGGCCCGTTACGTTATTTAGGAAAGGCGTTGAAATGTTTTAATCATTGTCTTAGACGTTACGCACGTAGACTGGTACCCGGCCGTTATTGTATATTCCGAAGGCATACTGGATATTTTACGGAGGGAACCAACCTATTACGCACGATACTGGTGATACCTGACGTTACATTAAAATAACGTCGAAATACACTTTTTGACTGACGTTTTATCCAAGTCGCTTGTTGTTAGACGAACGTATGAATTTATGTTTGTTACGATTGTCCCCCCATTCGTTTTTACCTCTTTAAAGCATTCCCTACATGTACATGTATATATTTTCATATATTATTGGTTTCTATAACTACTGTTTCTTTATAGGGATAAATACTGATTAATAAATTTTTAGCATTTTATTTCATTAATACATTCTAAAACATTTAAATGTGTTTCTTCTGTGATTCGAATGACATTGTTTGCGGTTACTTCCGAACAAATATAGACCACTAACGCAGCAGGTACAACCGCTTTCCTGTTCACAAGACGATATTGAAAAGGCGAGTTCGTTTTGTTGTAATATAGACCACGAAACACAGGTGTTCCCGCAGGGAGTAAAGATTTCCAAGAATCCGTTGTGTCAATGCGTAACGTTTCCATGCTTTTCTCTACTTTCAGCATGTAGTACTCCTCCTCATCGTCGTCAGTATATAACGCAACTAATTGACCAACCGAAACTAATTCTTGCAAAGACACTTGTTCATTTTCTTCATTTTCTTGTGCATCCGCTCTGTATTCTCGCTTCATTTCCCATTCAGTATAACCACCAGTTTTTATCGAATTAGAACACTGGTCATACATGTGATGACAACAGTTAACACAGAAACAAGACAATTCACTGATATTTATCAATCCTTTAGCAGAATCACGACTAGCTCTTACTTGGTGAAGAGATCGAATGCTAGGCACCAGCTTAAAAGACAGTCTGTTGTCACGGTGAATCGTTTCCCCATATCGGAATATTCTTCTCTTACAATGTGACCTCGGTTGTGTTAGAAATGAATTCGCGTATTCATAGAGATCTTTTGCTGTCCTTATCTGAGTCTGTCCGCGTAAAATAGCACAGTCGGCTTGTCTCTTAATAATTCCTCCAGCAGCGTCTTGTGGTCCTGAAATGCACAGATAAGTTTTTTATGTCAACTGCATGACATTGGACCTTACCATTTTACCGCGTTCAAGGTTTATGATTTTTATAATAGTAACAATACCGAAAGTCACGAGAAATATAAGAGATACATTGAATACCCTACAGCGACTGCCAAGATGAAGAACAGAAATAAAAGCCCTGTTCCTTGATACAACGTATTTATTTTTGTGTCAGGTGTTATTTAGTCCGACGCACATGTTTTATCAAAATACATTTATTTCAAATTCGATATAATAAAAAAAACATGAAAAAAAAACTTTCTAGAATAATGTTTTCAAACATTAACCCATAATGTGACGGATTGAAAGAAAACAGTTTACCGATAATGTGAATAACCGACCGCTTTTAAAATATTTACATTTTACACAAATAACTCATAAATATTCAATCAAAAGCTAAATAACATGTATTCCATTGTACTCGAAAATGTGAGAAAAATCATTAAATCTGTGTCCAAGATATCTAGCGTAGACTGACAGACGGACTGACATTCAACTGTATTTAAAGGCAATCATAGTAGTAAGTTTGAGGATAGTAAACTAAATTATTATAAATACCTTTTGCATGGGAAGTTTCGAAGAAATTTCTTGTGAAATGTTGATATCCAAAGTCGTCGCTTGTTTGACTAATATCTCCGAAACAGTGTCTGCTCTTATACTGGGCTGCACACCCGTCAGTAAACTCGTGCATTGTTTCTACTGAATATGAAATCGACTGTAAATATTCCGCTATATAATTTCGGACTTGGTGAACAAAGTATTGATCATGAAGTAAGTCTGGGCTTATAACGAAAAATTGTTCCGTGATAATTTCAGGAAAGTCTTCTGAACTATCAACACCATCGTATTCTAGCAATGCATGTCTATGTAGAATAGTAACATGGACCGACACTTCGGTTTTTTGAAAGCAAGCACTTTGAATCTCAGTAAGCTCGGAACTCCTGTAATTTTCACTAAAGTCATGCACACAAACACATTGCTTTTCTGGGAGATTTCTAACAAGATTTTGAAATTGTTCATTTTGCCATGTAGCTCTGTGCTGATGCACTGGAAAAGTTTCAATTAGTTTTCTCAAATATGAAAACAATTCACCAACTTGACTTTCTTTTTTCACGAGCATTAGTTTCTTTATGGTTTTGTTCCCTTTAACATTAACGCTTACATTTTCAAACTTTTCCCACTTTACAAATTCCGCAGTGTCAGATACATCAAGTTCACAAGGCAGTAAATTCAAGATTTTAACTCTACAATCGGAACAGTTTCTTTTAAGGCACTGTAAATTGTGTGAACCATCAACTTTTTTGCATAATGTTGCATTAACGACATCAGATATTGAATCGTACACAGGATTAGAATAGCATTCATTCGGTTCATTTTCTATCAAAAGTTTCTTTCGGAATTCCATACACGATTTAAAGACAGTTTTAAATTCTACATGGTACTTGCAGCAACATGTTTGTCTATCCTTAGGTCGGACGGGTCGCACAAAGTAGGGTTTGCACCTTTCGAACATTCTTTGAGCTATTTTAATAGAGGGGTTTTCTCCGATAAAGTCCAAATACACATCGGTCTGTGTTTTTTCTAGTATGTGTGTCATGTGGCTTGAATAAGTTTTCGGACTAATGCTGACCCTTTTGATATCTGCCTTGTTACCAGTCGGACGAGAAATACCAGGCTTACACCAGAACTCATAAATACGTTTATTCGTGTCAGGTGTTATTGCATCTGATCTAGTTTTTCTATTTGTGTAAGTCCAGCTTGATTTTTCAGATTTAAGTATTCTTGTTCTAATTGCATGACCACGGCTAACTCTTCTTACCGGTAATCCCAATTTCCTAGCCAGTTTCTTTCTGCATTTATTGTCACTGATTTTTTTCACCACTTACTGATGAAATAATAACATTCATCGTTTTCAAAGATTCATCCGATCTTTTCCTCTTACAGTTGTCAATAACTGTTTTTAAATCTTCCGTCAAGGCTTTTGATGTTTTGTGTTCTTCTATTTCCTCTGGCGAAGAAATCACTTCAGAAGATTGCAGTTTTCTCACAGTCGGCGAGTTCGAATTTTGCAAGTATGCGACCATGGTTGTCACCCGCCTGTCTGGGCTCTTTGGTAGGGCCAGATTCAGTTTCTTCAATGCCCGATGTTTTTCTGTTCTATTCTCGAAAGTATTTCGCATATTTAAATCCTCGTTTTGCCTTTGATCATTGATATTTTCTTCACGTTTTCTCTTTCTATATTTCCGTTTTCTCTCCGTTTCTTTGACCCGTCTCATTTGTTCTTTCTCTTGTTTCTCTCTATGTTGTCTTTGGCGTACTGCCTCATCTGATAAAGCATACTCGTTTTCCTTTAGATTTCTATTTCTGTAATAAGATTCAAGCCTTTGTTCTCGTCGCTTTTGAAGCTTTTCTTGTTTGTACCGTTCAAGTCCTTCCTTAGATGACATCCTTTTTTTCACTGAAATAATTATGAAAGTTTTATTATATAATTTTTTTAGATACGATTAGGACAGATTTACGATGACAAAAAATAAATACAAATACAAACACTTGCAGATAATCTTGAATAGTTTAATAATATCCGATTGATTTTCACAGATAATGTAATCTTCAAATTATTAGGAGCGAATTTGTTTCTCGCTTCTGAATAGACTAATTTATTTATTCAAATCAGGGGCCCTCGAAAGGCCATACAATGCATACATTAATCATTTTGACAATTATCAACAACAAAAAACGTCTGTAACGTTACGTGTAACTTTCAGAAACGGAGTTCCATGTATGTGACATTTTATTGGACATGCGGTTTTGTTTGTAATTTGTGCAAACCTGGGCGCATTGTCATGTTTCAAGGCTCAAAATGCGAAGAAAGGTTTGTACTTTTTAAAGCGGTAAATAGAATTAAGGAAATATTCAATAAAACAAATTGATTTAATCTCATTCGACGGATTAGTGCCGGAAAATGTGTGAAAACTGTACTTATATGACAAATTCTTGGACATGAGAAAAATTCCGACCTGTGTAAACCGACGTAACAACAAAGAAAAAAAAATAAATGATTTAAAAGGCGAGTCTTTGTACAAAATAATGATACCAATATTGATTAACTTACCAGTATTCTGTTCATAAAAATCAAGTCCGTAAGTTCGGCTAAAATATTTCCCTGCTTGTGGGACACTTTTTAATATCTCATTCAGGGGCCCATTGCTTCGCTTCTAGTACTGGTTGTGTTCAAATTTTTTGACGTCACAATGCTATGACGTTGAACGTTGCGCTGCCCGAAAATGGTGACTTTTGGTGAAAAAATCACCAATCTTCAGCACATTTTGCCCAAATATCGGCATCTATTTGTAACGCGGGACAGGAGAAAAATGATGTTATTTTTTAAAATCGTGTTCGGTTTATTCACATACACTTGTATTAAAATGTCATTCAAGACTTAAAATAAATTCCCAAGACATTCAGCTTTATTTTGATGTAAAATTTATATGTTTTCCAGTAGCAACGACAATATAGTGATCAATTGTTGCTTATGACACGGTATTTTTTCTTGAGTGTGACCAGTTCCGTGCGTAACGTCTTAATATTATTTCACGTTTGATTTTCCCTTGAACTGTCAATCAATCAGCCTACCCCAAAAAATACGTTCAGATACTCAAATACCGAATATATCATCAGCATTTGCATCCGTCATTCAAACTCTTACTTTGAGTTGACCATTTAGAATGGCATTTTTACAAAGACGTAAAAAGCCGCCAGATGATGAGCAAGCTGTCATATGTTTCTAAAATCTAGAGTCTGATTAGAACAATGTGTTTGTACAGTGACAAGATATATAGTTTTGTTAAAATAGTCTCTATAGTAACCACCAGTAAAGTCGATTTTAACAAGGTTAAGATTTTCTGAAGTTTATATAACACTGTTCATATAACACTTATTCATTTTTTGTTTTGATATTACGGTTGGACGGTATATATATAAATATATATATATAAAGTGCCTAGAAAATCAACCTAACAATGTTAGAGTAGATTTGGTTCTTTACTTTCTCCCCAACAGGGGCTGGAACCTGTATTTTTCACTTCTCACTTCTACGACAACACCATGAACACCGCCTAGCATTGTGTAGACGCCTTATCCCCTTTTTGGATTTTAAAATATTTTGGCCTCGAGCATCACTGAAGAGACATTAATTGTCGAAATGGGCATCTGGTGCAGTAAAATTGGCCCTACCATAGCCAGAAATTAGTAGTACTTTTGCTAATTAATATTCATAATATGTAAATGAGAATTGTACCACGTGATAATAGTTTGAACTGGACTGGCTTGGTATCATTAAAATCTTTAAAACACGGATATTATAAGTTGCCCGTCACAGAGTCCTTGTTTATAATCACTCTGATATTTCCGTAAAGTTGTCAGGCGGTCAAAATCAAAACAATGAACGCGAATTTAGTGAATTTTTCGTGTTTTCGTGAGTTTATTCTTCTTGAAATAGGGGCATTTTAACTTTACGTGGGAACCTAGAGTTCAACGACTACACATACAAGGTTTGGACTTGCTTATTTTTTGGACATTCAAGTTTAAAGTTTCATCCCCGCAACCTGTTTTTGTAATGACCTTGTTAGCCAATTTTCAACACGAAGTTTGCAAATGTGACGTTTCAGCCATTTTAGCCTGTATTTTATACTGCCATGTTAAAAGCCTCTCGCTTCGATTTTTAAAATAGCTCAGGAACCTTGATTTTTGCAACGACAGTCATTATGTTTCTGTTGTGATCCCGAGTATATCTAAAGACCGATATACATGTATACCTTGCATGGTCGTTCCAGCAGTCAGGAACGGCCGATTGCTCTTCTAGTGTGAATAGTCGTCTGTAATAGCCATTGTTTCGACCGGAAGAGAGGGATTTCTGGGTAGTTCTTCGGACATCTCTAGATGGTCTGTCTGATGACCTAAAACTAACCCTACGAATACTATACTCCCCCCAGTTTTATTAATAAGGCCCCCTCTACTGAGGTGGGCCCTGTGAATTTCGCCAAAAATTAACAAAATACGGAAATCATACCAAATTTAGAGAAAATATACATCAATTTATAATAAACAGTATACGCCCTATCCCCCTAACAATTTTTAAAAAGTATTCAACCTATCCCCCAACCAGACCCTTTGTATCCATGGGTCTACTGATACACTAAAATTTAGTACAATGGGTTCCCATCAAATCGGGAACCTAGACAACTGTAAATTGTTCTTCTCTGGATCGTATGCCACCTCTTCCCTGTCTTTATACAAACTAAGACCGGGCCATTTAGTGGCTGCATGTCCTCTGTAAAGTTGGACCCAGTAGGTTGTGCTAATCCATTCTCCATCGTGAAGAGTTTAATCTCATTTTTCCTCACTTGCACTGTATTTATACCTTTGTTAAGGTAGGGAATTCCAGGGTCCCACTGTCTTCTGTTGGGACCTGATCTAACTGTAACATTACTCACACAAAAGACTGGTGTCCCACTGTCTACTTGTGGCGGCTGCAGATTAAAATAACTAGTGCCCACATTATCTGCTCTAAAAAGTGACCACAAACTCAATCTTGGGTTTTCTGGATTAACGGATGCCGATAATAAGTCCTTGTCACATAAAGATTCTATACTAATGACTGTTCCTTTGTTGATTGGACTGTTGTTTTCAGTTGTGGCCTTTTTGTAAATTGTTCCCGTGGAGGACCCTGTAGATTTTCTGTCAATTTCTCCAGTTGAGGAAGGGTCCACAAAAGTGATGGGTGTGCGACCTTTTTCAGTATTGTCAGTCATTCCGCCGTCAACTAAAGGAGTAGGACATGTCGAACCCTGGTATTGCGGGCAAACTGTGACTATCTTCTCATCACTGGCTTTTTCTATCAAAGTGGTATCTGCCTCACCATCTGAGGTGGATTCCCAACTTTCTTGGGTCTCCTCATCATTTGCGAAAGTTGTCTCTGTTGCGGCAGCACATGTGTTTGCAAGACATTTTAATAAGAAGCAGTCCAATCTGCCTGAAGGAGCTGCCTCCCTGTCAGAATTGGAGCACTGCTCTGACTCAATCTCTGCTCTAACCTTCACCGACACACTGGGTTCTCTGTTCCCCTCTCTGTCCCTGGCACCTACCCCTGGGCCCACTATAGCTACCTCCGCTACTCTGCCTTGGGGTACAGACTCAACTACTGAGAGGCCTAACTTCATTTGCGGGGACACACTCCGGCCTCCTGAGTAGTCCCGTTTAAGTTTAATGGTCCTGTTGCAGTTCTGCTTAACTGATTTATGAAGGTAACAGTTTTATCCCTCCCCTGTAAATCCAGACAGTCTCTCCTAACATGTCCAGGCTTTAAACAGTGGTAGCACACTCCCTCGCATAGAGGCCCTCTATCAGTGGAGGGACTCCCTGAGACGGACTTACCTCCAAAGTTTGGGCATTCCATTTTGAAATGGCCCCTCTCCCCACAGTGGTGGCAACTTTCTGTCCCTGTCTGTCTGCCAGGTGAGCAGCTTCCTGCAATGGGGCTTGTGAGGAGTTGCTTGAATTGGTCCATCATGTCGTCTAATTTTTCATGGACTTGACCAAGTTTGTTTTCAAACTTCTTATCAGACTTTTCTAACTCCACTTTCCATGTACTGACTGGGGCCCTCTCAAGGGCCATAGTAGCCCTTACATGGGGCCCCTGATACTCATGGAAGGCCTCAGGGTGGTCTTCATACTGCCCATCAGTTACCTGCCTAACCTCACGCCGATTTGGCTTGCCATATATTGCCTGGGTGTTATGTTGGAATAGCCGTATTTTATCTATGGCCTCCTCAATACTTTGGGGCTGAAGGTTAGAGACTTGCACCCCCAACTGTTTGTTTTCAATACCCTGACACAGCCGTGTTATGGCTTGCTCGTACATGTAATCGTCAGGAAGGTTTCTAAATGCCCTGGTCGCTAAGGACAACACCCGATCAGCCCAGTCCTCAACAGACTCCTCAGGGGCTTGCCGGGCATTGTTAAACTGGACCCGGGCAGTCTCGGGGAGCGCCTTGAAACCAAAACGTTTGTGTAGCTTCTCCACAAGCTCCCTATAACTGACCTTCTGGTCTCTTTCTGTTATGAGGGCATAATACTAAGTACTCACTGGCTTTTCCCTCAAGACACCAGCAAAGTTGGTCCTTGCAATCTTGTGGACCCCATTCACAAACCTCCGCATACCTTGCAAATTTTGTGAAAAAGGCCTGCCAGTTGCCCTTCCCGTCATACTTAATATTTTTTGGGGCATTGGTAACTTTAGAGATGCCACCTGAAGTTCCTTGTGCCCCACCTCTGCTGTCGGGTCCCCTTGTGTTTTCCCTAGGCCTATCCTCAATATATGGTACTTGGTAGGCCTGTTGCCCATAGCTCCCCCCTGCGATGACCCCTTGTGGGGGCACCGGCGTATACCCTTGATTATACTGGTTCTGGGGTTGCCTATCCCCATAGGCACGGGATGGGGTCTGCCTTGTGTCCTCACCCCCATTGTCTTGCCTCTCTCCATAGATTTGTGATGGGGCCTGCCTTGTGTCTTCGCCCCTATTGTCTTGCCACTTGCCATACCTACTGCAGGGTGTCTCATACTGTACCCCACCAGTGTGAGCTGGTTGGTTACAGGGTGCTGACCCCTGACCTGCATAGTTGCTTATGTGACCCATGGGGTATGAAGGTATTTCCCCATAGGTCGGTTTATTTTTGTCCCACGCACTGTCTTTACCTGGCCAATACGGCTTGTTCCTAATAATACCTCTGTGGTGAGGGGGATAACCCTTTTTTGGGTCACCAATATGGAGACTCCACTCTTTTTTCTGCAACTGTTCCCTGTAGCCCCCGTCCCAATTCCCTGTGGGTTCGGGTCTAGCTTTAGCATCCCCAGGATATGGACTATATTCAAGGAAGGCAGAGTCCATCTGGCTGGGCCCTTCCGAGGGCCCGGGACTTTGCCCCTGGTGCCATGCTTCTTGCCTAAATGCAGATTTGCCTTGTACTTGGGATGGTGTTCCCTGTGGGGCAATGTGTCCCCAGTCTATGAGAGTGTTTTCCCTGTCTAACATCTCACCATGCCTGTCTTGGGGCTGAGGTGGTGGCCCAATATTTTGGCCACCTCCATTTGGGCTGAAGTCCAGCCTGGATAAGAGGCCCCTTGTTACTCGTAGGTGGGAGATTGTGGCCAAGTCTGACTCGTTCACAAAGCCCCTGCGCTCCCTAATATCCATTATTTGCTCCCCAGTTTTTATGCCTATGCCTGGGAGCTGGAGTAACTCTTGAAAGCTACAAGTGTTTAGGTTCACAACCGACATTTGTAACTGTAAATCACTGAACAACAATTTATAACAAAGTTTATTAATTTGAAGAATAAACAACAACAAACAACACACTTAGAATACCACAAGTTATTTATTTAATAACACAAAAACTTCTGGTTCGGGTAACCCGTCCTTCTGGTCTGCGGTTAACAGAAGTAAACAAAACAATAACACAACGACTGGTAACCCGTCCTTCTGGTCTGCGGTTAACAGAAGTAAACAAAACAATAACACAACGACTGGTAACCCGTCCTTCTGGTCTGCGGTTAACAGAAGTAAACAAAACAATAACACAACGACTGATAACCCGTCCTTCTGGTCTGCGGTTAACAGAAGTAAACAAAACAATAACAAGTCGACTGGTAACCCGTCCTTCTGGTCTGCAGTTACCTGAAAAACAAAACAATAACAAGACGACTGGTAACCCGTCCTTCTGGTCTGCGGTTACCGGTGACTGGTACCCAGCTGTCCCTTCAGGGTCATCAAGGTAACCTGTCGTCTACTTGAACAATCCGTTCTCCTAAACTACCGTGAAGTATTCCGTTATATAGATACAATGGATAAGCGTGGATTCTTGAAAAAGAAACCATGAGCCCGGAGGGCGAATGGTTTGTTTTTCATGAATCTACGCTTATCCATTGTATCTATAACTTAAACTATTGTGTTAATTTCTTTTCAAAATTAAAGCCTTTTCTTAATTAGAAGGTATTATAAGTGAGTTTAAATAACCATGTTATCGTGTCCAACGATGCATTGATAAATCTCAGATCACAATTAGTTGGTTAACAAAATACAAATATAACACTTCTACCTTTAAAGAATTTATATTACCAGGCATATGAATATTATCAGTTTATACAAATGATAAGACATATTCGAAATTATTTCTAATAAAATTGAAAATGGAAATTGGGAACGTGTCAAAGAGACAACAACCCGACCAAAAAGCATATATAAAGTATATATAATACGTATGTTATCGAAATTTTTCTAGCACTCTAGGCACATCACGATTTTCTCGCATAGGAATTTGCGAACAAACCTTTGTAAAATTATGTAGTAAAACAGATGAAATCATACTATATTTATAAAACAAAAATTGACAAATAGAATGTAATCATTTTTGTTTCAAACATGTGAAATAGCCAATAATAATAAAAAAAAACCCGGTAAAACTCGCTATTATTACAAAAATATCCACTATAACATGCAAATTTAGAAAAAAAACAGGATAACTTAAGAATTGGAACAACAGAGAGAATACAGGGATTCGAACCTAAACCGACAAATCCCTATCTTTAACTCATTGATTTTAACCATGCTAACCTCGCGGCTACCAACTCATACTATACGACTGCCTATTTTGTCTATATAAAGGTACAAGCCCTGTGTGTCCGATGAACCGATGTATATCAGATGTTCATTTAAATATATAAAATAGACATCTATAGTGTAACCCATTGGTAGCCGAGAGGTTTCGTCGATGTGTTGATGTAAAGTCACACATAACAGATTTCAAGGAAGGGTTTGATTCCCAGTGAAGGCATATAAAAATTACAAAAATTAAAGGTAAGTTTTTAAATTAATTCCATAAGTGAACAGAAATCAGTAAATTAGCCAATTCAAACTTAATGAAATTAGGCACACAAAGGAAACAATTGAATATAATTTGGTGATTCAATTTCAGCGGCAGATTTAGGAAGCGTTGATTCTAGAAAAAGAATCCACGGTAAATGAATAGGCTGACGTCACCACAATGGTTTAATCCAAAATACTCCACGAGTGCCTGAAATGATTTATTCCCTCGCTGGAATAAACCAAATCACCTTTTCCCCTCCTGCCTTACTATTTTTGCCGTCCACAACCGGCACGGCAAAAACCTCAAAAAAAACCCTAAAAGCTCTGACACTGCCCGCTAATTGCTCGCAGCGCCAATGTTGTGATCCCGAGTATATCTAAAGACCGATATATACCTTGGATGGTCGTTCCTGTAGTCAGGAAGGCCAATTGCTCTTCTAGTGTGAATAGTCGTCACTAATAGTCATTGTTTCAACCGGAAGAGAGGGATTTCTGGGTAGTTCTTCGGACATCTCTAGATGGTCTGTCTGATGACCTAAAACTAACCCTACGAATACTACACTTCGTTTAAATGGTGTATATTGTTGTGTATATTTATTTTCTGTCCCCGCAACCTGTCTATCACTTAAATCAAAGTTATAACAAACATTTTTTTTTTTTAAATTCCCTATCATTTCAATATAATTTCCGTGACCCGTATCCGATTTCTTTAGTAGAATATTCAAATAAGCAAAGTGGCGTTGATTTCTGGATATGCCGTTTATATTACTTAGTATTTGGAACATTTTCATTCAGTTGAATATTGAAATGTTACAAATATTGTGGTAACCAAAGTCCTGTCCCTTTTTCCCTTCGTATGATCCGGTCGTCTTTGGTTTATTTATGACATCATCGAATGCAACCAACAGATCTATTTATTTATACTCATATTCGTACACCCTCGTGAGTTATCTGTTGTCTGTCTTTCTCTGACTGACGGTTTATATTCGTACACCCTTGTGAGTTATTTGTTGTCTGTCTTTCTCTTACTGACGTTTTATATTCGTACACCCTCGTGAGCTATCTGTTGTCTTTCTTTCTCTGACTGACGGTTTATATTCGTACACCCTTGTGAGTTATCTGTTGTCTGTCTTTCTCTGACTGACGGTTTATATTCGTGCGCCTCAAAAATTACCTTTTGCTAGTAAAGATATATTCTGTGAATAGCTATTAAACCTTACAAGTACTATCGTACTTCTGTCAGTTTCATATAAATTTCACAAAATATTCATTCAAATTCACTTTTTTACAAATTATGTGTGCAATTCAGTTCAGTTTCTTGTATATTCCTCCATTAATTGTGGAGCACTACCCATAGGGTATAATAGTAGCAACTATATACACTTTAAAACATAAGGAAACATTTAATTATGTACAGATGACTGAATTTAAGCAAAAATAATTACTAAATAATTAATATAATTATAATTAATTCATAGGATTGTCATCATAAAATTTTAAAAATAATATTCATAATGTGCTGAGGTGTAAGAACAAGTTAAGTAAGAACTGAATATATTTACAAATAAGAATTAAGAATTTAAGTGGTCTTAAATTAAACTTTCTTATAATTGTTAGTTAAAGGTGCTATACATACATCAGAATTTATAATGAAGAGGTTATTTTATAAGACTTATGTAAAAGGGTTGGGGTTTAGAACAATTCAACATATAAAC
Source organism: Mytilus californianus (assembly GCF_021869535.1). Taxonomy (NCBI): domain Eukaryota; kingdom Metazoa; phylum Mollusca; class Bivalvia; order Mytilida; family Mytilidae; genus Mytilus; species Mytilus californianus. The sequence goes on along the minus strand of NW_026262581.1, from coordinate 141,145,256 downwards.
ACAAGTTTTCCTTCACAGTTTAAAATTACCTTATTTGGGATCTTGTCATTATTCTTTAAAGGTACTTGATATCTTAAAACTTTGCAAAGAATTAATTAATTTAGGTCCTAATAAGTCATAAAATAGTAAGATGGTAAAGTAGGGAACTATTTTGTTTTAAAAAGTTTACTTATACTGTACTTGTGTTCAAGTTTTTTTTTATCCTTTTTGTGCGCAGCATGTGCATCTCATAGCACATATTTCTAGCCAGAGTTTCAATGTTTTCATACACAGTTGAGTAACAGTTTATATCCTTGCTAGTACAGTCCATTATGAGCTGCAGTAAATTCCCTTGTTGTATGATCTTCTTGTATGTTGAGGTATCAATTTCATCCATTGTCTGTTCGATTTTTGAGCAATATTTATATCTTATTTGCTCCAATTCTTTGCAGCGTAGAATAAAATGTTCTAGATCTTCATTTTCCTGTTCACAGATTTTACATATCGGGTTAACTTTCGGATCGAACTTAGCTCTTTTGGCTTGGAATATGTACGTTTGAGTACTTATTCTTGCTTTTATTTCTCCTGCCTTTACATCTTTACTATTGTTTTTTACGCTTTTCCATATATTGTGAGCTTCATTTAATGGATTGTTCTGTATCTCTATGTATTTAAGTGATGTTTTTTATTCCATTTTTTCATAATGACATTCATTTTTCCAGTATTTCTTGATCTTTATTCCTACTAGTCTTTTCCATTCGATTTTCTTAAGTGGTTTTTCTATGTAGTAACTACTAGATTTCAAATTGTATTTTGATAGAGTTTTTTCCACTCTGTTGATAAAGTCTTTTCCTCTATGGTCTGAAAATGCTATTTGTCGGCGCAGAATTTCACATTCTATGGTTCCTGAATTTCGAACAATATTCATGAAGAAGGTAAGTAGATTTTTGTCTAATGTGATGGCAAAAATCTAGAAAGACACACTATAAAATATCAATTGAAATGGCTTAACTCAATCAAAAGACATATTAACAAAAGCAAGTGAACATACACTGAACGAATACATTTTATCTATGACACAATGTAAATACAAAATTAAAAAAACAAGGGGGTTAGATGTTTAACAATATCAGAAAGACACCTATAATCTTGGACAAAATGCCGCCAAGTAAAATAACGTACACAGGTAATTTTGTTGTAAGGTATACATTGAGTACGGAAATAATTTTTACAAAATAAATAATTTTGTTGTTTCTAGTACGAGAACAAAAGTGAAAATTTATCGTCAAACTAAACACTTTTCAAAGGTGGTATATATTAAAAATAATGAGACTAGATATAACACTGAATAAGTAAACATTAAATAACAAAAATACATTACAAATTGTGTCAACAGGTCAAATTAAAAAGTACGATTTGAGAGTACTCGCAGTTAATGAAAGCTAGTTAAAAGCCAAAAACAATTAATAATAAAATTCATGCATCAGAGACTAAAATCAACTAAAACACATCCCATTGATTTAGTGTTTTAACGTCATGGACAGTCAAAGAAGACATGACTTGTGCAATGCCAAAATAAAAGTATCGACAGGCAGTAGGATAGTTAGGAGCTAACCTGCTAATAAATATGTATAATGTAATATATAGATAGAGTAATTTCTATATAGAAAATGAACGTGGATGTGGATTTATACACCCCAAAAAAAACGTTTGAAAAGAATACAAATTTAGTTATGTTTTAATCTGCTGATGACAAAATCGATATTTGTGCCAATGTAAACTATATTCAAAGATCTAATTACAACATTGGTAAGATAACCTTTACTAATAAGTTTGTTTAAAGGTTCGATGAGTTTACACGGATCACATAGTGATTTCTACGTTTTTAGTACAATATTATCGTAAAATTTAGGATGTGAAATACCGTTTTTAATAAGTTTAGGTACAGCCAAATTTAAAATTGAAAGAATTTATTAAAAGTTTTAAGCAATTTATGGTAACGAAATCCCTGACTTAATAATTTACCAGTGATGCATTGATTACGTTCGTTAAAATCTATGAGATCACTACACACACTGGCATAACGAACGAGTTGGGATATATAAACACCGTATGATGGAGCCAAAGGAACATCGCCGTCTAAAATGTGAAAATTAACAATAAGGATGAAAAATCGTCTCTTTTGTCGTAAATTTTAGTATGGAGTTTCCCTTTAAAAATTGAAATGTCTAAATCTAGAAAAGGGCAACTACTGCTGTTTATGTTAGATTTATTTAAACTAAGTTCCTTTGGGTAAATTTCGGTAGTATATTTAGAGAACTCTGGATTATTTAACGAAAAAATATCAACAAGATAACGATAGGTATTGTTGAATGTATCAACCAAATGTAACAATGACGTGTCTTTACTGACTTTGGTCATACACTGAGATTCATAGCAATACAGGAATAAATCTACTATTAAAGGGGCGCAGTTAGTGCCCATAGGAATACCTACTACCTGTCGATACATTTTATCGCCGAAACGTACATATATGTTGTCCAGGAGAAAATTTAAAGCTTCAATCATATCTTCGCATTTCCAGTAAGTGTATCTATCATACTTTCCTTTTTCGTTACAGAAAAAGGCTTTAAACGAGTTACAGCAAATAAATTTGAAATGAGATTTTTCAAAAGACCATTAAATTAAATATGAAAACGATTGTGTGGAAGTGTAGTGTAGAGAGTAGAAAAATCATAACTATCAACAGAATTAAAAGGACCATCAAAAGCACGTATTTTATCTAAAACCTCTAATGAATTTTTAACACTCCAAAAATAATTAATTCCATTATTTTCATAAGCTTTATTATGAAAGTTAATAACAAGTTCTTTGATAGTAGTAAGCGAGGTAGTTAGAAGCACTGACAGATTAGTAGTAGACCACTTACTAGATGCGGAGATGAAACGGAATTTAAATGATTGTTTGTGTAATTTAGGTCGGGACTTTCAAATGTTCGGAAGAGGCTTTAAGCTGGGTAGTGGCAGTGATATGCTTGTTTACAATTTGACTCTCTGTGGAGCGTACGGACCTGAATGTAGACGAATTAATAATTTCGTTTTGGAGAACTTCCGTGTAGTATATGCGTCACACCACCACTACATTATTGGCTGCTTTGTTTGCTGGTACGAACACAAACCGCTTTGCGAGTACTTGGAGTTTATTTTTTATTCTAAAAATGGGTATATCATGGACACTATTATTAATTTCAGAATTGTTTTCAAAATGAGATATACGAATATCAACAGTATTCATAATTTTATTCAAATAACTGTCTAGAGATTTTTTATCAGATTTTTCACGTTTACACCATTTTTTACAGTAGGCTGACAAAGCGTCTTTAATGACCTGACGACACTGTTTCCAATCTATTATAGATGGAGGACGATATTTAGGTCCTTTCATAAGAAAAGTTTTGACCTCACGGTCTTCGACGATGTTGAGGTCTCCTGTAATGACATGACCATAGGGAACATATCTAAAACTAGATGTGTCACAGTCTCAAGTGGAAGGAGCATTATTTTCTATATTGACGTCTGCTGTAACTGACGTATAATTAAAAATCAAACTTCTGCTGGGATAAGCTGTTTGAAGTCTTTTTATCCAAAATAGTTCGCGAACTTCACGGGATTTTTCAAATTGCTTGTGTGATTGTCCTAGTTGTTTCTGAACGGTTTCAAGCGGTTGGAATTTTATAAATTTTAGATTATGATTATGCTTATCTAAATGTTGGTATATCAATCTTTTGAATTTTTTTAGGTCTTCGAAAGCGGTAAAGGTGCTCTCGATTTCTTCTGATGGTAAAATGTAGATATTGAAATTTTAAACTGTTGACACAGAGAAATGTCTCGTTGTGTAATTTTGACAGTAAAATGCAGATATTGAAATTATAAACTGTTGACACAGAGATATGTCTCACCTGTGTGTAATTTGGATGATATAATGCAGATATTGAAATTATAAACTGTTAACACAGAGATATGTCTCGCCTGTGTTTAATTTTGATAGTAAAATGTAGATATTGAAATTATAAACTGTTGACACAGAGATATGTCACGTGTGTGTGTAATTTTGATAGTATAATGCAGACATTGAAATTATAAACTGTAGACACAGAGATATGTCTCGCCCGTGTGTAATTTTGATAATATAATGCAGACATTGAAATTATAAACTGTTGACACAGATATATGTCTCGTTTGTGTGTAATTTTGATAGTGAAATGCAGATATTGAAACAATAAACCGTAGATACAGAGATATGTCTCGCCCGTGTGTAATTTTGATAGTATAATGCAGACATTGAAATTATAAACTGTAGACACAGAGATATGTCTCGCCTGTGTGTAATTTTGATAGTATAATGCAGATATTGAATTTATAAACTGTTGACACAGAGAAATGTCTCGACTGTGTGTAATTTTGATAGTGAAATGCAGATATTGAAATTATTAACTGTTGACACAGAGATATTTCTCGTCTATGTGTAATTTTGATAGTATATAATGAAGATATTGAAATTATAAACTGTTGACACAAAGAAATATCTAGGCTGTGTGTAATTTTGATAGTGAAATGCAGATATTTAAATTATAAACTGTTGACGCAGAGATATGTCTCGCCTGTATGTAATTTTGACAATAAAATGCAGATATTGAAATTATAAACTGTTAACACAGAGATATGTCTCGTCTATGTGTAATTTTGATAGTATAATGAAGATATTGAAATTATAAACTGTTGACACAAAGAAATATCTAGGCTGTGTGTAATTTTGATAGTGAAATGCAGATATTTAAATTATAAACTGTTGACGCAGAGATATGTCTCGCCTGTATGTAATTTTGACAATAAAATGCAGATATTGAAATTATAAACTGTTAACACAGAGATATGTCTCGCCTGTGTGTAAATTTGATAGTATAATGCAGATCTTGAAATCAGTATTGCAATACTTTACATCCAATAACAAGTCAATAAAGCATGACTGAGGGAGCGGGGCAATATGATCTTCAAGGAAATATGACTGAGAGGCGGGGCCATATGATTTCCAAGAAAATGAGACGTTCAAATGCTGAACAACTGTATACCAAAATAGCATTGACCTACCATTAGTGATTTATATTTTTTTTTCTAGAAATTAATTTTCTTGTGCAACATCTTTCGTATTTGAAAATTTCATGGGAGCCAATATCAGAAACTACACGGCTTACCGTGTCTTGGGACCAATACCTTTTATCTTAGACATTTGTAGCTTGAATAGACGGAATAATATCATACAAGTTATCAAATTTCTTAGTGTTCCAACTATTTACTCACAGGCGTATACCGTTTCTGGTCAAAATAAGTAAACATTTGAAAAATATTGTCACCTAAGCTTTACTTTATTGACTTGTCCGTGTTTTCAAGTTATTATACATTTGCAAAAATAAAACTGTCGCATCCCAACAGTGCGATCGAAAAATTGTATGAAAAGCTTAATATTTTCGAACAGTTACAGGGATTTAGCATAATTTCTTTTTTTTTAATACATTAAATGTATGCAGATAAATCATATATATATTTAGACTTTTATATATTTTTTCGTTTGGGCTTGTATTATATTTTCCTTCGGGTTTATATGATCCGTTCATCCTATTTCGACTCTTTAAAATTCAAGAGTCTTTCCTAAATTGAGGTAAATTATATGGCCTTCCAAATACCGTTTCGATCCCTAACATCACTGAAGAGACATAAATTGTCGAAATCCGGATATGGTGTACAAAATTTTGCACCTCATGTTTGTGGTATACCATCTTTTCCACAAGTTTATTGTTTTCTGTTTGGTATTTAATTAATATTAAGATCCATTTTGTTAGATCTGGTGATCAATTTATTTGGCAATCGCCAATGGCAGTCAGCAGGGTTTAAGAACATCGGTTGTTCGACCTGTTAGTCAAATGCGTTTTGTTAAAATAGACTTTTTCACTTTTTTTGGTCTTTTGGAAATTGTTGTTTGTGCTGTTTTTAGACCCCTCTACCAAGAAATTTGTTTTACATGCACACGTATAAAAATTGAGGTTTTTATCCAACGCAATCATAGGTTTGAACGTTGTTTTCAATTTAGACTTTTATATATTTTTTCGTTTGGGCTTGTATTATATTTTCCTGCGGGTTTATATGATCCATTCATCCTATTTCGACTCTTTAAAATTCAAGAGTCTTTCCTAAATTGAGGTAAATTATATGGCCTTCCAAATACCGTTTCGATCCCTAACATCACTGAAGAGACATAAATTGTCGAAATCCGGATATGGTGTACAAATTTTTACACCTCATGTTTGTGGTATACCATCTTTTCCACAAGTTTATTGTTTTCTGTTTGGTATTTAATTAATATTAAGATCCATTTTGTTAGATCTGGTGATCAATTTATTTGGCAATCGCCAATGGCAGTCAGCAGGGTTTAAGAACATCGGTTGTTCGACCTGTTAGTCAAATGCGTTTTGTTAAAATAGACTTTTTCACTTTTTTTGGTCTTTTGGAAATTGTTGTTTGTGCTGTATTTAGACCCCTCTACCAAGAAATTTGTTTTACATGCACACGTATAAAAATTGCGGTTTTTATCCAACGCAATCATAGGTTTGAACGTTGTTTTCAATTTAGACTTTTATATATTTTTTCGTTTGGGCTTGTATTATATTTTCCTTCGGGTTTATATGATCCGTTCATCCTATTTCGACTCTTTAAAATTCAAGAGTCTTTCCTAAATTGAGGTAAATTATATGGCCTTCCAAATACCGTTTCGATCCCTAACATCACTGAAGAGACATAAATTGTCGAAATCCGGATATGGTGTACAAATTTTTCGCCTCATGTTTGTGGTATACCATCTTTTCCACAAGTTTATTGTTTTCTGTTTGGTATTTAATTAATATTAAGATCCATTTTGTTAGATCTGGTGATCAATTTATTTGGCAATCGCCAATGGCAGTAAGCAGGGTTTAAGAACATCGGTTGTTCGACCTGTTAGTCAAATGCGTTTTGTTAAAATAGACTTTTTCACTTTTTTTGGTCTTTTGGAAATTGTTGTTTGTGCTGTATTTAGACCCCTCTACCAAGAAATTTGTTTTACATGCACACGTATAAAAATTGCGGTTTTTATCCAACGCAATCATAGGTTTGAACGTTGTTTTCAATTTAGACTTTTATATATTTTTTCGTTTGGGCTTGTATTATATTTTCCTTCGGGTTTATATGATCCGTTCATCCTATTTCGACTCTTTAAAATTCAAGAGTCTTTCCTAAATTGAGGTAAATTATATGGCCTTCCAAATACCGTTTCGATCCCTAACATCACTGAAGAGACATAAATTGTCGAAATCCGGATATGGTGTACAAATTTTTGCACCTCATGTTTGTGGTATACCATCTTTTCCACAAGTTTATTGTTTTCTGTTTGGTATTTAATTAATATTAAGATCCATTTTGTTAGATCTGGTGATCAATTTATTTGGCAATCGCCAATGGCAGTCAGCAGGGTTTAAGAACATCGGTTGTTCGACCTGTTAGTCAAATGCGTTTTGTTAAAATAGACTTTTTCACTTTTTTTGGTCTTTTGGAAATTGTTGTTTGTGCTGTATTTAGACCCCTCTACCAAGAAATTTGTTTTACATGCACACGTATAAAAATTGCGGTTTTTATCCAACGCAATCATAGGTTTGAACGTTGTTTTCAATTTAGACTTTTATATATATATATATATATATATATATTATATATATATATATATTTATTAAGAAACTATCCCTTTAAAACGGGGGCACTTGCAGGCAGGGTACCTACAAATGCGTCTAAGAGCATATATATACAATGAATAATGTACAATGAAATAAAATACACATAGGACATTATCCCCGGCTTAGTATATTTCTAGGAGTTTGATTGGTTAACGCACGTCGTTACAAAACCCATAGCCCCTGGGTGTTGCTAACCCATGTCCCCGGACGTTGCTACCCATTACATCGGGGAATTTCACGCGCGTATTCCTTAGTTCCATGGTTGTTCTTTATGAAATATCGAATTCTGTAGATTTTCCATGATGTCTGTATAATTAAATACGTAATCCACTAACGATTTTATCTAATTATATCGATTATTTGCACTCATTCATCACTATGCAGCCACATTGTCAATGAATGGTACTACTGACCTAGCTATGCAAATGACCCACGTTGACGTCACACCGTTTATGATGTAACTCTCACAACATTGCGCGCCAAATTCGACCCATTTCAGTTTCTCTGTCTTTAGTTTAAAAACTTCTTATATTTGTCTACATGTAGGGTTCTACCAAAGGTAGTACCCTACACCCCGTTAAAAATATGTCAAATTCCCAATTTTCAATAAAAGATATTTAAAAAATGAAAAAAACGTTGCTTTCACGTTAAACTTTGTGGTCGAATTTCTCTAAAAATCGCCAGATTTAGACTAAGACCGGGGATAAATTCGTTATCTACGTTCATATCCGTAGATATGGATATTTTAACACCCTTCAGTACAATATACACCCTTCGGCTGCGCCTCAGGGTGTATTTGGATACTTCAGGGTGTTAAAATATCCGTATCTACGGATATGAACGTAGATAACTTATAATATCATAGTTAAAAATTGATTCTCTATAAAACAAGTCAACTTTCATATAAAACATAACAGCATTATATATTAAGATAACATCTCAACATTTAGAGATCACATCAATTAAATTGCACACGCAAATCACAGTTAGCTTAATTTTCTAAAATCGAAGACCTGTAAGTGTACATTTCACTCAACATCTTTTTACTAAAAGTGTCAACATGTTTACAAACATTTGGATCAACCTTATGGAAACATTCACCTAGCAGTATGTTTATTTTTTCGTAGGACGGTAACTCTGTGAAGCAAAAGTCGGTGAAGTTAGTACTTAGGTACTCATTTATATCGGCAAAATACTTAATTCGTATAGTGGAATATTCAGAACATTCAAGAACGAAGTGTTCCATGGACTCCTCAGATTTGCATGAACACATTTGACAAATGGGAGTCTCGCACATATTCATTCTATACAAAACTTGATTCATTGGTAAACAATTTGTTCGTGCTAACAATTTTAACCGTGTAGACTTAAAATCGAGCAAGTTTGACAAATAAGGTTGTCTACCAGGCGCAAGGTTAAATTTGGAGAACGCATTTAGACTGCTTTTATTTCTTATAACTTGAAATTCTCTTTCACGAACAAACTTTCCAAAAAACTGTTTGAAAATATTCAGGTTAACATTTGAATTGTAAAAATGATCAAGACCAACAGTATTGAAGACATTTTTCATATACTGGGGATATTCCCATCCTCGATGTAGCGTTAAGCCCTTTAGTTCGTCAAATATGATTCTACATAATCTATTCTTATCTAGGTCATGATTCTAGCAAAATAAGATATACTTTGTCTATCAAGGAAATCATTTATCGGTTCCAAACCCAAATCTACGAAAAGAGCCGATTTAGGGATATTCATATTAGTACTGAAAATAAATTTCGCCGATTTATATTGCCAAGTTTCAAGAATTTGTTTGCTTGAAACTGACGACGGCAGCCATACAGCACAACCGTGTGCGATAGATGGCCGTATTACCGAGTTCCAGAGGGCATCTCCGAAGGATATACGATTGAAAGATCCGTGCTCATTTAGCAACTTAGTCATATAATTGAGCTTGCGCTCGAAGTTATCTTTTAAGTAGCAATTTATATGGTAGGCAAAAGTCAATGAGCGGGTAAAATAAACTCCAAGATATTTGTATTCATTGGTTTCATCAAGCAGAAGATTACAGAAGATCATAAACTCATCAAGATTTAATGTCATGTTTTCAGATGTAAATTCTTACATTTACCTTAAATATGAATGCTATTTGGAAGCAATTATTTTGATCTTATCTTAAATGAAAATTTTCATTTAGTCAGAATTTTGTTTTGTCCTCCTTCTCGTCCTACTCCTCCATCCCACTCCTCCTCCTCCTCCTCCTCATCATCATCATCATCATCATTATCATCACAATAAACATTGTAGCTAATGAATAAAAAATGCGAAAAACAATTGATAGGTTTGCACCTTGCTTTTTCGTCTACACGTGTTAAGCAACAATATCTAATATGAATTAATGTTTGATTACAAATGGAATATGTTTGGAATCAAAGTAATTGTACGAAATGTATGACTGTGAAATAAAATTTAAGAAATAAAAGTTACATAGAGCTGAATTTGCACAACATCAGCCTATGAAACATAGTGATTTATCTTAAATTGACCTAATCATAACATTTAACTTGTAATCTAAGCAAAAGTTTCAAAGTCAATAAGCCATAACTGTAGCGGCGGGCCAAATAAAATAATCAATAGGAAATGAGATGTGCAATGGTAATACAACCGCATACCAAATTCATTGACAGACCGCTACTCCCCTCACACTGATGTAATCACAAACTAATACATTGTTGGCGCCGATGCCGCAGCAGGAAACAACACTCCTTTTCGCCTTCGCTACTTCATTGAAGCGAGTCAATAAATCCTTTAAAGCTTTATTACCGTCTATCGTAAACTGTAACAACAATAAAAAAAAACACGCTTAGAGGGTCCCTACTTAATTAAAGTAACATAAGCTTTGATGGAGTTGCAATTACTGAAAGTGGATTTGAATGAAGTTATAAATAATAAACCTATGTAAATATAATGTCTAGTGTTGCCCTCTAGATGTTTATGATATTACAATGCCATTATGGCTGACACAATCTAGATGATATTTTTAGCAGGTAACATACATTACAGATCCATAGTGTTGGCATGTTACTAATGAGTTTCGTATTTATTGTCACTTCTACAATGATATAATTACACTGAAATCATTTCAACTTTGATTTGTATACTTACTATATAATGTTAATGTTATGGATGAGTTAATATTAAAATGGGATGACCAATGTGTACATATACCGTTAAAGTTGAAGGTAAGGTAGTCCGTTTTGTAATGTTTGTACATATACCGTTAAAGCTGAAGGTAAGATAGTCCGTTAGGTAATGTTTGTACATATACCGTTAAAGCTGGAGGTAAGATAGTCCGTTAGGTAATGTTTGTACATATACCGTTAAAGCTGGAGGTAAGATAGTCTGTTTTGTAATGTTTGTACATATACCCTTAAAGCTGGAGGTAAGCTAGTCCGTTTTGTAATGTTTGTACATATACCGTTAAAGCTGAAGGTAAGATAGTCCGTTTTGTAATGTTTGTACATATACCGAAAGCTGAAGGTAAGGTAGTCCGTTTTGTAATGATTGTACATATACCGTTAAAACTGAAGGTAAGCTAGTCCGTTTTGTAATATTTGTACATATACCCTTAAAGCTGGAGGTAAGCTAGTCCGTCTTGTAATGTTTGTACATATACCGTTAAAGCTGAAGGTAAGATAGTCCGTTTTGTAATGTTTGTACATATACCGTTAAAGCTGAAGGTAAGATAGTCCGTTTTGTAATTTTTGTACATATACCCTTAAAGCTGAAAGTAAGATAGTCCGTTTTGTAATGTTTGTACATATACCGTAAAAACTGAAGGTAAGATAGTCCGTTTTGTAATGTTTGTACATATACCCTTAAAGCTGAAAGTAAGATAGTCCGTTTTGTAATGTTTGTACATATACCCTTAAAATGAAGGTAAGCTAGTCCGTTTTGTAATGTTTGTACATATACCGTTAAAGCTGAAGGTAAGATAGTCCGTTTTGTAATGTTTGTACATATACCGTTAAAGCTGAAGGTAAGATAGTCCGTTTTATAATGTTTGTACATATACCCTTAAAGCTAAAGGTAAGATAGTCCGTTTTGTAATGTTTGTACATATACCCTTAAAAACTGAAGGTAAGCTAGTCCATTTTGTAATGTTTGTACTTACACCCTTAAAGCTGAAAATAAGATAGTCCGTTTTGTAATGTTTGTACATATACCATTAAAGCTGAAGGTAAGCTAGTCCGTTTTTTAATTTTTATACATATACCCTTAAAGCTGAAAGTAAGATAGTCCGTTTTGTAATGTTTGTACATATACCATTAAAGCTGAAGGTAAGCTAGTCCGTTTTGTAATTTTTGTACATATACCCTTAAAGCTGAAAGTAAGATAGTCCGTTTTGTAATGTTTGTACATATACCGTTAAAGCTGAAGGTAAGCTAGCCCGTTTTGTAATGTTTGTCGAATATTACATTCCAAAATCTAGTTATTTTTCAGCAGTTTTTGTCTAGCCTGCGACTTTTGTCGCAGATAGCTCAACATAGGGATATTGATCCGGCGGCGACATCGTTATCTAACTACTTTTAAAAAAGCTTTTTATTTTAGAAGGTGTAAGACCTGGATGCTTTTGTAATGTTTGTACATATACCGTTTAAACTGAAGGTAAGCTAGTCCGTTTTGTAATGTTTGTACATATACCCTTAAAGCTGAAGGTAAAATAGTCTGTTTTGTAATGTTTGTACATATACCGATAAAACTGAAGGTAAGCTAGTCCGTTTTGTAATGTTTGTACATATACCGTTTAAGCTGAAGGTAAGATAATCCGTTTTGTAATGTTTGTACATATACCGTTAAAACTGAAGGTAAGCTAGTCCGTTTTGTAATGTTTGTACATATACCATTAAAGCTGAAGGTAAGATAATCTGTTTTGTAATGTTTGTACATATACCCTTAAAGCTGAAGATAAGATAGTCCGTTTTGTAATGTTTGTACATATACCCTTAAAGCTGAAGGTAGGATAGTCTGTTTTGTAATGTTTTTTTATATACTGTTAAAACTGAAGGTAAGCTAGTCCGTTTTGTCATGTTTGTACATATACCCTTAAAGCTGAAGGTAAGATAATCCGTTTTGTAATGTTTGTACATATACCCTTAAAGCTGAAGGTAAGATAGTCCGTTTTGTAATGTTTGTACATATACCGTTAAAGCTGAAGGTAAGATAGTCCGTTTTGTAATGTTTGTACATATACCCTAAAAGCTGAAGGTAAGATAATCCTTTTTGTAATGTTTGTACATATACCGTTAAAGCTGAAGGTAAGATAGTCCGTTTTGTAATGTTTATACATATACCCTTAAAACTGAAGGTAAGAAAGTCCGTTTTGTAATGTTTGTACATAAACATTTTGTACCCTTAAAGCTGAAGGTAAGATAGTCCGTTTTGTAATGTTTGTACTTACATCCTTAAAGCTGAAAATAAGATAGTCCGTTTTGTAATGTTTGTACATATACCCTTAAAGCTGAAAGTAAGATAGTCCGTTTTGTAATGTTTGTACATATACCCTTTAAATGAAGGTAAGCTAGTCCGTTTTGTAATGTTTGTACATATACCGTTAAAGCTGAAGGTAAGCTAGTCCGTTTTGTAATTTTTGTACATATACCCTTAAAGCTGAAAGTAAGAAAGTCCGTTTTGTAATGTTTGTACATATACCGTTATAGCTGAAGGTAAGCTAGTCCGTTTTGTAATGTTTGTCGAATATTACATTCTAAAATCTAGTTATTTTTCAGCAGTTTTTGTCGAGCCTGCGACTTTTGTCGCAGAAAGCTCAACATAGGGATATTGATCCGGCGGCTACATCGTTATCTAACTACTTTTAAAAAAGCTTTATATTTTAGAAGGTGTAAGACCTGGATGCTTCATACTTTGTATATAGATGCCTAATGTTATGAAGTTTCCGTCTGTCATATGTTCATTGTCCTTGACCTCATTTTCATGGTTCAGTGACTACTTGACAAAGTTAAGATATTTTGTAATGCTAATTTCTCTCTTATTATGAAAAATAGGATAACTATATTTAGTATGTGCGTACCTTGCAAGGTCCCCATGCCTTACAGGTAGTTTTCATCTGATCTCGACCTCATTTCATGGATCAGTGAACAAGGTTAAGTTTTCGTGGTCAAGTCCATATATCAGATACTTATAATAAGCAATAGGTCTACTATATTTGGTGTATGGAATGATTGTAATATAATGAGGTGTACATGTCCAGCTGGCAGGTGTCATCTGATCTTGACCTCACTTTCATGGTTCAATGCTTAAATTTAAGTTTTCTTGGTCTACGGCAATTGGTATTATAAGGCAAACGTTTTAGCATTCAATACAACATATTTATTTACCAAAATGTCTGATTAGTAAACGTCAAGTCGAATAAAAACGGTAATAATCATAGAAAGCATGTCATTTGTATACAAAATTCAGTGAACAGGTTTACGAGATATTACTAAATTTAGTGTTAGAAATTTATATTGGCAACACTTTTTTACTTGCATTCTAAATATTTATAGTTGTATATTTTACAGATTTACATTGTTTGAAGCTCTGGAACAATAAATTCTATTTTTATAGATGATTTTTATCAATATTCAGTTGCACTTCTACGGCATCCATACAAAATTTTATACAAATGCTGATTACCTCATGTATTTACGTATAGTTCGAAATGATTAACTCATCGCACATTTATTTAGTTTCAGGACTTTATACATACAACTCTTAGCAGTTAACCTCCCATACCTTAGTGTGTCTTTATTCCAATATTCATGTTGGGCTTAGTACATATAACTCTTAGCACTAAACCTCCCATACCTTAGTGTGTCTTTATTCCAATATTCATACTGGGCTCAGTATATACAACTCTTTGCAGTAAACCTCCCATACCTTAATGTGTCATATTCCAATATTCAGGTTGGACTCAGTACATACAACTCTTAGCAGTAAACCTCTCATACCTTAGTGTGTCTTTATTCCAATATTCCTGTTGGACTCAATACATACAACTCTTAGCAGTAAACCTCCAATACCTAATTGTGTCTTTATTCCACTGTAGGGCTCAGTACATACAACTCTTAGCAGTAAACCTCCCATACCTTAGTGTGTCTTTATTCCAATATTCATACTGGGCTCAGTACATACAACTCTTAGAAGTAAACCTCACATACCTTAGTGTGTCTTTATTCCAATATTCATACTGGGCTCAGTACATACAACTCTTAGCACTAAACCTCCCATACCTTAGTGTGTCTTTATTCCACTGTTGGGCTCAGTACATACAACTCTTAGCACTAAACCTCCCATACCTTAGTGTGTCTTTATTC
The DNA here is from genome assembly GCF_021869535.1 of Mytilus californianus. Classification (NCBI taxonomy): domain Eukaryota; kingdom Metazoa; phylum Mollusca; class Bivalvia; order Mytilida; family Mytilidae; genus Mytilus; species Mytilus californianus. The sequence continues at coordinate 141,130,088 of NW_026262581.1, read as the reverse complement.
CACTGTTGGGCTCAGTACATACAACTCTTAGCACTAAACCTCCCATACCTAAGTGTAAAATTGAGAATGGAAATGGGGAATGTGTCAAAGAGACAACAACCCGACCATAGAACAGACAACAGCAGAAGGTCACCAACAGGTCTTCAATGCAGCGAGAAATTCCCGCACCCGGAGGCGTCCTTCAGCTGGCCCCTAAACAAATATATATACTAGTTCAGTGATAATGAACGCCATACTAAACTCCAAATTGTACACAAGAAACTAAAATTAAAAATAATACAAGACTAACAAAGGCTAGAGGCTCCTGACTTGGGACAGGCGCAAAAATGCGGCGGGGTTAAACATGTTTATGAGATCTCAACCCTCCCCCTATACCTCTAGCCAATGTAGAAAAGTAAACGCATAACAATACGCACATTAAAATTCAGTTCAAGAGAAGTCCGAGTCTGATGTCAGAAGATGTAACCAAAGAAAATAAACAAAATGACAATAATACATAAATAACAACAGACTACTAGCAGTTAACTGACATGCCAGCTCCAGACTTCAATTAAACTGATTGAAAGATTGTGTCTTCGTCATATGAATATCAGGCACAATCCTTCCCGTTAGGGGTTTAGTATCATACCATCATAACATATATGAGAAGAACATAACCCGTGTCATGCCAACAACTGGTTTTTAAATAAATGTGTTTAGTGCCGATGCAAAGACCCTATAAGTGAATCAATATTAACGCCAAAATATGCAATCTTTAATGACCTGACAACAGTATCGTAACTATATCCCTTCTTAATAAGTCTATTTAAAGGTTTTGTTAGCTTCAGAGGTGAATACTGACATTTTTGTGCTTTATAAAGAATATTTCCATAAAAAATTGGATGTGAAATACCTGAACGTATAAGAAGTCTGCATGTTGAGCTATATTTACGAATGATGTCCTTATACCGATGATAAAATTTAGTAAATGTTTTGACTAGTTTGTGATATCGAAAACCCTGGTGTAATAATTTTTCAGTAATACATAAATTTCTCTCGTTAAAATCTAAAACATTGTTACATACACGAGCGAATCGTACAAGTTGAGATATATAAACACCGTAAGATGGTGACAAGGGAACGTCACCATCTAAAAATGGATAATTAACGATAGGAAATGAAAAATCATCTCTTTTATCATATATTTTAGTATTAAGCTTTCCGTTAATGATATAGATATCAAGATCGAGGAAAGGGCAGTGGTCATTGTTAGTATTAGCTTTATTTAAAGTAAGTTCAACAGGATAAATTTCTTTAGTATACATACTGAAGTCGTCATTATTGAGAGCCAAAATATCATCCAAATATCTAAAAGTATTATTAAATTTGTGTATCAGATGTTGTTTCGATGGGTCTTTGCTGATTTTTGTCATAAATTGTAACTCATAGCAATACAAAAAAAGGTCCGCAATAAGTGGTGCACAGTTAGTCCCCATTGGAATTCCGATAACCTGCGATATACGGAATCTCCAAAGCGAACAAAAATGTTATCTAGTAATAATTCAAGGGCATATATAGTATCAAAGCATGTCCAATTGACATAGTTTTTTTGTTTATTGCTACTAAAAAATGACCTAAAAGAGTTTGAACATATATATTCACATTCTGACTTTTTAAATGCCCATTTAATTAGGTGTGTGAATTTTTTCTTAATGAGAATATGAGGCAATGTGGTATATAGGGTAGAAAAATCAAAACTTTGAACAGATTAAAAATCACCAATATATGCATGCAATTTATCAAGTACTTCCAACGAGTTCTTGACACTCCAAAAGTAATTAATTCCACTATTTTCGAATGCCTTATTTGAACAATTTATTATCAGGTTTTTGATTGTACCAAGTGTACTGGTAAGAAGAATAGACAATTTAGTAGTGGAACAATGGCTTGAAGACGAAATGAATCTATATTTGTAAGGTGTTTTGTGTAGCTTCGGAAGCCAATACATAGTTAGGACTTTCATTGTATTTGGTTCTGCTTGTAAAGCGGTAGCTAAAAGTTTATGTTTGTTACAGATGTCGTTTTCTGAAAATGGAGTCAGTTGGAATGTTGGTGAATTGGTGATTTCTTTTTTCAGAACCTCAATGTAAAATTTACGTCAAACAATAATAATATTATTAGCAGCTTTATCGGCCGGGACAAAAACAAATTCCTTGGCTAGTTCTTTTAGTTTATGTTTGATACGAGAAATAGGTTTATTGTGGTTATTGTTAAGAGTAAAATGTTCTTTAAAATGTTGAATACGTATATCAACTATGTTCATTACTGATTTAAAAAAAGAGTCCAAAGATTTTTTGTCAGCTTTTTCCCGTTTTATCCATTTTAAACAGTAAGTATGGAGTGAGTCGTGGATGATATTACGACACTCATTCCAATTAATAATTGACGGGGGACGATATTTAGGTCCTTTACTGAGGAATGATTTTAACTCTCGGTCTTGAACGATGTTAAGCTCTCCTGTTATAACATGGGAAATGGGTCCATAAATGTATTCGGAATTACTGCAATTACATGAAGTATTTTCACTGATATTAACATCTTTACATAATTGGCTATAATTAAACACAAATTTCCGGGTAGATTTCTTGTAAATATAACAAATAAGAGGGAGCTCAGTATTATCAAAATATCCCGGAATTTGTTCTTTAACAGAATGGTCGTTAAAAATACCGGCAATATTTACAAAATCAAAACCTTTATTGACATACTTTATTTTAATAAACTGTTTTTTATGATCTTCAGGGCGATCAATTTTGGGAAACAGTTTAGAATAACAATATGCCATTATAATTTGAACGATTTCATACTTAGGACTGCTATATGAAATTGTGTTGCAATCCTCTAAAATTTTATTTAACTTATTAACCGGTAATGAACAGAGCTTTGTTAACAGATAATGTCTGCCGTTGTTTTTTGAAATAGAAATTAGGTCCGAAATATTGGTATGATTGGTCCGAAATTTTCTTTGATTGCGATTTTTTCTACGACCATGAGAACGGTTTTTACGAACAGTTTTAGAAACTATATCCAAAATGTTAACAGAATCGGTTCTTGATATATTACCAATTCCCATGATATTATCATTAAGACCGAGAGAGTAGACTGTCTGTAATTTTTTAATCCAATTTAATTCAATTATTTTCCGCGATCGTACAAACTTTGAATGAGATTCACCAGGCTGCTTATTTACTACTTCTAAAGGTTGAACTGCTAAATATTTAATAGGATGATTGTGTGTCTTTATTCCACTGTTGGGCTCAGTACATACAACTCTTAGCACTAAACCTCTCTACCTTAGTGTTTCTTAATTCCACTGTTGGGCTCTTTGTTGTTGTTCACATCCCTGTATCATTGTTTTGTCTGTTTCTTTTTCAGTTAGACGACGATGTACCTATAACAGTTGTATGTAACGTACAAAAAGCTATAATAAATGTCATTTTTGGGGACGGGTAAGTATATTTATATAGATAAGAACATTCCCGACCGAATTCGCGTTAACTTTTCTTGATGAAGTTGCCACCACATATTGTGCCTGTATCAAGTCCTACAATCTGAAGCATATTTTGTTCGTGTCCGCTTGCCTTTATTTGTACCTCTTTTTTGGGAGATTGGATGTTGAGGGTCAGTGTGGTCACTAAGGAAATCGTCTGTTTCATTATCTCTTAACAAAAAATCTGCAGGATGATTTAAATTACGAGTTAATATCAAAAAGGGAATATCGACAAAAATCGTGTTCTGGTGTGAAAACTGAAGAGGAAATAACATGCTGAAATTTTATAGATATGAATGAAAAAATATATTTCTTAGCATTTTCGGTACTCCAATGAACGTAATTAAGAGCAGAAACACTGTTGTATGTTAGGCCATACAATAATATATACACTCACGTCACGAGTAGCCTATTATAACAGCTTAGATCGGCCAGAGACATGACATTGTCTCTCGGTCAGCACATGTAAATACGAAATTAAGTATAAATTTCTTTGATTTCACTTCAATATTCTTTGTATTTGTCTATTTCTAATGATTTCTCGTAACAAATGTGTGAATTATTACACTTTTTAAGTAACAGTAAATCGGTTAGGATTTGTATTTTGAGTTATTGAGGCATACAAGGAATATTTTGACTTGGATGGAGAGTTGTCTCATTGGCACTCATACAACATCTTCTAATATCTATATAGTTGGTAATTATAAACTAGTTTCTCGCAAAATCGTAATATTATTTGCTGAAAACCATTTATGGATTAATCAAAAACACATTTATTATTTAAATATAATTGGTTTAATGTATGAAATGTAATGAGATATTCAAAACTTTCCCGATATCCTATGCTCTTTTATGATGTTTTACGAAATTCTTGAGAAAGAAACCCACACACTGCGGAAAATCCTGCATATGCGGAAGAATAGACGTGTGAAAGATTTTGTAATTTCAAATATTGACCCCCTCTGGTAAATATGTCAAAGCCAACCAATATATGTTATTTGTCATTCTTTGTTTTGTCACTGGACGTTAAGCAAGCAACAATCATATATACACTTACTATTGAAGGATAAAAAAAATGGAAGAAGGGAGATATGACCCAAAATGTACATCCTAACTATCTATGAAAAAATAAAATGGAAGGAGGGAGATATGACCCAAAATGTATATCCTAACTATCTATGAAAAAATAAAATGGAAGGAGGGAGATATGAGCTAAAATGTATATCCTAACTATCTATGAAAAAATAAAATGGAAGGAGGGAGATATGACCCAAAATGTATATCCTAACTATCTATGAAAAAATAAAATGGAAGGAGGGAGATATGACCCAAAATGTATATCCTAACTATCTATGAAAAAATAAAATGGAAGGAGGGAGATATGAGCTAAATGTATATCCTAACTATCTATGAAAAAATAAAAATGGAAGGAGGGAGATATGACCCAAAATGTATATCCTAACTATCTATGAAAAAATAAAATGGAAGGAGGGAGATATGAGCTAAAATGTATATCCTAACTATCTATGAAAAAATAAAATGGAAGGAGGGAGATATGACCCAAAATGTATATCCTAACTATCTATGAAAAAATAAAATGGAAGGAGGGAGATATGACCCAAAATGTATATCCTAACTATCTATGAAAAAATAAAATGGAAGGAGGGAGATATGAGCTAAAATGTATATCCTAACTATCTATGAAAAAATAAAAATGGAAGGAGGGAGATATGAACTAAAATGTATATCCTAACTATCTATGAAAAAATAAAATGGAAGGAGGGAGATATGAACTAAAATGTATATCCTAACTATCTATGAAAAAATAAAAATGGAAGGAGGGAGATATGAACTAAAATGTATATCCTAACTATCTATGAAAAAATAAAATGGAAGGAGGGAGATATGAGCTAAAATGTATATCCTAACTATCTATGAAAAAATAAAAATGGAAGGAGGGAGATATGAACTAAAATGTATATCCTAACTATCTATGAAAAAATAAAATGGAAGGAGGGAGATATGAACTAAAATGTATATCCTAACTATCTATGAAAAAATAAAAATGGAAGGAGGGAGATATGAACTAAAATGTATATCCTAACTATCTATGAAAAAATAAAATGGAAGGAGGGAGATATGAGCTAAAATGTATATCCTAACTATCTATGAAAAAATAAAAATGGAAGGAGGGAGATATGAACTAAAATGTATATCCTAACTATCTATGAAAAAATAAAATGGAAGGAGGGAGATATGAACTAAAATGTATATCCTAACTATCTATGAAAAAATAAAAATGGAAGGAGGGAGATATGAACTAAAATGTATATCCTAACTATCTATGAAAAAATAAAATGGAAGGAGGGAGATATGAACTAAAATGTATATCCTAACTATCTATGAAAAAATAAAAATGGAAGGAGGGAGATATGAACTAAAATGTATATCCTAACTATCTATGAAAAAATAAAAATGGAAGGAGGGAGATATGAGCTAAAATGTATATCCTAACTATCTATGAAAAAATAAAAATGGAAGGAGGGAGATATGAGCTAAAATGTATATCCTAACTATCTATGAAAAAATAAAATGGAAGGAGGGAGATATGAGCTAAAATGTATATCCTAACTATCTATGAAAAAATAAAAATGGAAGGAGGGAGATATGAGCTAAATGTATATCCTAACTATCTATGAAAAAATAAAATGGAAGGAGGGAGATATGAACTAAAATGTATATCCTAACTATCTATGAAAAAATAAAAATGGAAGGAGGGATATTAGAGCCATAATGTGTACCCTTACTAATAGTATCGTTGGGTAAATAAAATAAAAGAAGGGAGATATGCTCCAAAATGTATACCCTTACTATCAATGGGTAAATAAAATGAAAGGAGGGAGATATCAGCCAAAATGTATACTCTAACTATAAATGGGTAAATGAACTATAATGAGGGAGATATCAGCCAAAATGTATACCCTGACTATCGATTGCATGGTAAATAAAATAAAAGAAAGGAAATATGAGCCAAAATGTATACTCTGACTATCGATTGGTAAATAAAATAAAAGAGGGGAGATATCAGTCAAAATGTATACCCTTACTATCGATGGGTAAATAAAAAGAAGGGAGATATGAGCCAAAATGTATATTCTTACTATAAATGGGTAAATGAACTATAATAAGGGAGATATGAGCCAAAATGTATACCTTGACTATCGATGGATAAATAAAGTAAAAGAAGGGAGATATCAGCCAAAATGTATACCCTAAATATCGATGAGTAAATAAAATGGAAGGAGGGATATATGAGCCAGAATGTTTACCCTTACTATCGATGGGTAAATTAAATGGAATGCAGAAGATATGAGCCAAAATGTATACCCTTACTGTCGATGGGTAAATAAAAAAGAAGAAGGGAGATATGAGGAAAATGTACATCCTAACTATCGATAGGTAAATAAAATGGAGGAAGGGAAATTTGAGTCAAGATGTATACCCTTACTGTTGATGGGTAAATAAAAAAGAAGAAGGGAGATACGAGGAAAATGTACATCCTAACTATCAATATAAAGGGAAATAAAATGGTGGAAGGGAAATATGAGTCAAGATTTATACCCTTACTATCGATGGGTAAATTAAATGGAAGGCAGAAGCTATGAGCTAAAATGTATACCCTTACTGTCGGCGATGGGTAAATAAAATATAAGAAGGGAGATATGAACCAAAATATATACCCTTACTATCGATGGGTAAAAAAATGGAAGGAGGGAGGTATGAGCCAAGACATCCTCACTACAGTTGGGTATTTTTGAATTATCGTTTCAAGGTGTCAACATAATGTTTTCTCCCTTTCCAAACTATCAATTCTAAGTGCCAATTATATTGTTTTCTCCCTTTCCAAACTATCAATTCTAAGTGCCACTTATATTGTTTTCTCCCTTTCCAAACTATCAATTCTAAGTGCCACTTATATTGTTTTCGCCCTTTCCAAACTATCAATTCTAAGTGCCACTTATATTGTTTTCTCCCTTTCCAAACTATCAATTCTAAGTGCCAATTATATTGTTTTCTCCCTTTCCAAACTATCAATTCTAAGTGCCAATTATATTGTTTTCTCCCTTTCCAAACTATCAATTCTAAGTGCCACTTATATTGTTTTCTCCCTTTCCAAACTATCAATTCTAAGTGCCAATTATATTGTTTTCTCCCTTTCCAAACTATCAATTCTAAGTGCCAATTATATTGTTTTCTCCCTTTCCAAACTATCAATTCTAAGTGCCACTTATATTGTTTTCTCCCTTTCCAAACTATCAATTCTAAGTGCCAATTATATTGTTTTCTCCCTTTCCAAATAAGCATTTCTAGGTTCCACTTATATTGTTTTCTCCGTGGATCCTCTCAAGTCATCAGAAATATGTTGATGCTTTAGGTTGAGGTTTGTGATGTTCCTGGAACTCGATCTTGGTACCAATATTTTAAACCAGACGCCGAGTTTGCTTACAATTTACGAGTTAGTATTTTGGGAAATTCGAATTTCCATTTTTTTTTAGGAATTTGCAAATCATTTACTGTATTGTGTTGGAATGACAGTACTGTATTTTTGTTCCCCTCGCAACGCGTTGAGGGGGACATAGAAATGGCGGGCGTCCGTTTGTCCGTCCGTCCGTCCAGTCTTGTTAGCGCTTTCACATGTTCAATTCTTGGCAAATTTTTATAAAACTTATATCATAAGTTTATATCAGCAATGTCTTGGACGAGTTCGAAAATCAGTGCCGAGCAATTTTTTTTAAAAGAGTTATGTCCCTTGGAAACATTAATTTTATGAAAAATTGCATCATTAGCGCTCTCATGTGTACAATTCTTGCCAGATTTTTATGAAACTTATATTGTAGGTTTATATCAGCAATGTCTATGACACTTTCGAAAATAAGTCCTGATCAAATATTTTTAACGAGTTACGGCCTTTGAAATATTAATTAATTACATTGAATTTGCTCTGAAGCATTAACTTTTTTCTAAGATATTTATGAACAATTTTAAAGAAAAAAATAAAGTGTATTTTTTATTTATTGCCCTTGTACCTTGGATAGATAAACTATGTGCAACGCGGGGGACATTGGAACTCTGTTCTTTTATTTAGTTTCATTGACTTTTTCAATTTGATTGTGAAAAATAAAAAAAAAATGATTATTCTTTGAGATAATGTAAAGTGAATGATTAAAAAAACATGCTCATATTTAACGATCTTTCTCCATCAATCAAAATTTTTAGTTCTACTAATTTGCATGGAAAAATATTGTTCAAAGGAGATTACTGAATATTGACATATAAGTATCACATTGGTAAGATCACAATTCAATGTATAGCGATTGTGATATTTCTTTCGTAAGTGTTTTTGTTACATCTTATCATGCATTATTGGTCGTTTCACGTTTTAAAAAGGAAACCTAGTCAGTAAAGAAAGTTAAAAGCACCTGAATGCTGAATAGCCCAGAAAACACTGAAATGAATTTGTTTTATCCAGTTGCTCTTTACATTGAATTAACTATCCTTACTGTTGTTGTATTAGTATATAATCAATACAAAAGTACTTAGATAGGAAAACAAACAGAAAACAGAGAATATGTGTGTAATCTAAAGCCATTAAAATTAAAACAACTTTAGATGACACAAATCGATAGCTGAAACAGAATAAAATAATCAATTTCAAACGTTTACTTGATTTGCTTTGGATGATCGTTTAAACTATTTATACTTGAATGTGATATATATATATAGTAAATAACCAGAGACCGTTTAATGCTTTCCCTGTTTCATGTGTCTTCTCAAACGACTTCATTGTTCATGGCCACATTAGAGAAGGGATAAATCTGATGTAGGGTATGCAAAGACAGGTTTTTGTGATTTTTTCGCTTTGAAATCTTTTTGAAAATTAAACATTTGTAATTGAATGTAATATTTATGAAAAAGTTGATTTTTTAGCCAGCAAGATGTCTTCAATTAAATGATGCTTTTCGTAAGAATTTTCTGTATCCGAGCAATAAAGGGGGTTCACAAGATTTGAATCTTTCCCCTGATTCGTATGATATTTTTGCCTGTTTTATCAATCAGATTAGTTGTAACAAATTTACTGTTTTAATCTTCTAAAGGTCAAAGGCTAAACTATTTCACTTATAGTTAACTTAAATTTGTTTTCTCTGTTGGATTTCTTATAATATATATATATCAACAGATTTTACAAAGCACGTGCAGTTTCTAAGAAATAGGGGACTATTAATTCCAATGCGGCATGTGAAGCCAAATTGAGCGAGTGTCGTGTCAACCAAAATTCCCGTTTCATGAGATCCCGAGTATATATTCCTATAAGGACAAAATAAGTACTGTAGGTGTTGATCCCCATTTTGTTCATTTTTTTGAATTTTAATTAAAACAATGGTTATTTTGACTCCTAAACGAAACATAAATCATTTCGGACTTTATTCAGTTTGTGAGCGAAGCCGTCGAGTAAACACGCAAATAAAATCCGTCAAAATAACCTTTATTACTATAATGGGCATATACATCAGACTATCACATCACTTTTCATGTGTACATCACTTTACTTTAGACGCGGGGTGAATTGACCAGTTTCATGTTCTATACTGTAGGTCACCTTTAGACTCTGGGTAAACTGACCTGTTACATCTTCGACCATATGTCATCTTAGACTCTGGATGAACTGACCTTTTAAAAGTTATACCGTAGGTCACCTTTAGACTCTGGGTGAATTGAACTGTTACATTTTCTACCATAGGCCACCTTAAGACTCGGAGTGAATTGACCAGTTACATGTTCTACCGTAGGTCATCTTTAGACTCTGAGTGAACTGACCTGTTACATGTCCTACCGTAGGTCATCTTTAGTCTCGGGTGAATTGACCTATTACATGTTCTACCATAGGTCAGCTTAAGACTGTGAATGAATTGACCTGTTACACATGTACTACCGTAGGCCATCTTTAGTCTCGAGTGAACTGACCTGTTACACATGTTCTACCGTAGGTCATCTTTAGTCTCGGGTGAATTGACTTGATACACATGTTCTACCGTAGGTCATCTTTAGACTCTGGGTGAATTGACCTGTTACATTTTCTACCATAGGTCACCTTTAGACTCTGAGTGAACTGACCTGTTACATGTTCTACCGTAGGTCATCTTTAGACTCTGAGTGAACTGACCTGTTACATGTCCTACCGTAGGTCATCTTTAGTCTCGGGTGAATTGACTTGATACACATGTTCTACCGTAGGTCATCTTTAGACTCTGGGTGAAGTGACCAGTTACATGTTCTACCGTAGGTCATCTTTAGTCTCGGGTGAATTGACCTGTTACACATGTACTACCGTATGTCATCTTTAGTCTCGAGTGAACTGACCTGTTACACATGTTCTACCGTAGGTCATCTTTAGTCTCGGGTGAATTGACTTGATACACATGTTCTACCGTAGGTCATCTTTAGACTCTGGGTGAAGTGACCAATTACATGTTCTACCGAAGGTCATCTTTAGTCTCGGGTGAATTGACTTGATACACATGTTCTACCATAGGTCACCTTTAGACCCGGGGTGAATTGACCTGTTACCTGTTCTACCGTAGGTCATCGTTAGACTCTGGTTGAATAGACCTGTTACAGATGTTCTACCGTAGGTCATCTTTATACTCTGGGTGAAGTGACCAGTTACATGTTCTACCGTAGGTCATCTTTAGTCTCGGGTGAATTGACCTGATACACATGTTCTACCGTAGGTCATCTTTAGTCTCGGGTGAATTGACCTAATACACATGTTCTACCGTAGGTCATCTTTAGTCTCGGGTGAATTGACCTGATACACATGTACTACCATATGTCACCTTTAGAATCGGGGTGAATTGATCTGTTACATGGTCTACCGTAGGTCATGTTTAGACTCGGAGTGAATTGACCTGTTACATATTCTTCCGTAGGTCATTTTAGACTCTGGGTGAACTGACCTGTTACATGTTCTACCATAGGTCACCTTTAGAATCTGGGTGTATTGACATATTACATGTTCTACCGTATGTCATCTTTAGACTCCACGTAAATTGACCAGTCGCATATTCTACCGTAGTTCACCTTTAGACTCGGGAGTAAATTGACCTATTACATGTTTCATTGTAGGTCTTTTTATGACTCGGATGATTTGAACTGTTGTATGTTAAAACGTAGGTTACTCGGAAGATTTGTCCTATCAAAAAAAGAGGCAAAAACTACCAAGTAAACATTCAAAAATGTTGATGGGTTATTGACAACGCCATGGCAAAAAACGGAAGACGAGGAAAAGAAAAACAAGTATATAAAACACTACATATGAAATAAAAGACTATGTAAAAAGAACCCCACCAAAATAAACTGGGCTTGATCACATGTACTCCGGAAGGGCATGCAGAACCTGCTTCATTAGTGACACCCGTCATGTTGTTCATGGTAAGTGTGGGTAGTCTCAATCGATGATTTCACACTCGAGTAAAAGTAGACGGGATTGTGGTAAAGACATACTAGTGTTCGTGGGATTGTGGTAAAGACATACTAGTATTCGTGGGATTGTGGTAAAGACATACTAGTCTTCGTGGGATTGTGGTAAAGACATACTAGTATTCGTGGGATTGTGGTAAAGACATACTAGTATTCGTGGGATTGTGGTAAAGACAAACTAGTATTCGTGGGATTGTGGTAAAGACAAACTAGTATTCGTGTGATTGTGGTAAAGACATACTAGTATTCGTGGGATTGTGGTAAAGATATACTAGTATTCGTGGGATTGTGGTAAAGACGTACTAGTATTCGTGGGATTGTGGTAAAGACATACTAGTATTCTTGGGATTGTGGTAAAGACGTACTAGTATTCGTGGGATTGTGGTAAAGACAAACTAGTATTCGTGGTCATCATTGACATAGATATTCCATAACGGTCAACTGACTCGTGATGGCGTCCGAAAAACTTTTGAAAAGATTACTTCAATTTTACCATTTGAAACCCTTGGTACAATAGCTTCTTTGTAAGCAATAATCCTCTATCAAGAAAATCATGAAGGGATAAGCAAGCTTTGAATTATCGTGTAAACTGGGAGATATATACTCCACTTCCCTCTCTGGGATCGAGGTGATTCAACGTTTTAGGTTACTCTCGGAGGTTGATTTACTTTTTGTATGTTCGATCTCGGATAGGTTGGTTACGTACATTTTCAGTATACCTTCAAGTTTGTCAAATATACCAGACGGGAAACAGCAAATATACCAGACGGGAAACAGTCTATACTACAGGTTATACACCTTGTCGCGCGGGCCTGGATGGTCCAATTGTAAACCACTCGTGGCAAATGCAGGAAGTACTGAAAAGTACAAGAATTACACCTTGCATTGAGTGAATCAACATTACATTATTTTGTATGCGTTACATGTTTAACGAAAAGGAAATAAAGAACACTCCTTTTTAACAGTTGTTGTGATATGTGATTTTCATTACAATATTTTATTTCTAACGATTTCAACCCGGCTAAAGTTAGTCTACTGTAATTATAGTTCACAGGTGGCAATGCGATTTTTTTCCTTTAATACCAAACAAAAAGAAATAGTTCATAGAAACCGAGATTTTATATATAAGACTTAGTATTTTAAGTATTGAAATATCGACAAGATCTTTTTAAAATCATTTTCTCCATAGCAACCATTGTTTATATGCATTGTTTGTCTTATCGATTACCAGATGGCGCTGTGACAGTTCTATGACGGTTATGAATTAGTAATAGCATTGATTAGCTTTTAAATTGCAGGATTCCCAAACGTTTTACGATGTGGTGATTTGTAGCAGTTGAACGTACTTCATTTTAAAACATGTTATTGCAGTTGAACTTTCATGACTAGTTAACATTGCTTAATTGAGGTTTTTTGGTTCCAGACATACCGCAATGGAAGAGTTACTAAAAAATCCAGATATTCAGGGCAAAATCAAAAGACTCAGTCCACATGTGCGGGTAAGTACAAAGGCAAAATCAAAAGACTCAGTCCACATGTGCGGGTAAGTACAAAGGCAAAATCAAAAGACTCAGTCCACATGTGCAGGTAAGTTAAAAGAATAAATTTTTATTTTAGCAATCTTTATATTTTTCTTTCCCTTTTACTTACTTCAAATCAAAAGTGTCTTAAGATATTGTGAAGCCTTAATTTTCTTATTGTACTGTCGATTTTTAACACTGAAATACCAGCATGACCAGTGTCTTCTACAGTTTGTTTTGTTCAAACGGGTTATAGAAGGACAAAAAAAAACGGTTATTGATCAGCCCGAAAACAACTATTAAACTATTTACATACATATGTAAATGGTCTGAAAACGAGGAAACTAGTAGATAGCGGTATTGTTACTTTACGAAGCGAACTGAAGTTCGGAGCACTTATTTTGATTGTATTTGAAAATCGAAAAAATATTACCATTACCTCTTTTATTTTCTGAAATTTATTGAATTCTTTCAAAATATGTGAACATTTGTATAGGAAGCACATGACATCAACGAAAAACGTTCATAAATTTACCTTCAAATCATAAAATTTTCAATTTTTACTACATAGATTTTTCTTAAAAAACTATATGTTGTTGATACATAAATTTCCGTTTTAATGATATAAAATAATCATATGGTCACCGACGAAAGGCGCTTCTATCGGGTACTATAGAGACAAAAATCGTTCGTACGATGAAAAGAACTAAATAATGTTTTTAGATTACAATTTCTCTCCATTTTCTCAGGATTATTGGTAGTATTTGGTTATTTTATGCAGCACTTCTACATAAAGAAATATTTGTTCTTTATTGTAAACTTGTTCTGGTCTAGAATATACACGAAATATATGGGGAAACATTTCAAACAATCTTCCTATAGAGTAGAAATTAAATAGATGTTGAAATGGAAGTTGCTGAACCTATTCTCTAATTTCTTATAAACGCTAAAAATGTCAAGAATTCATAGACAAAATGTAATAAAATGCAAAAATAATTTAATAATATCAAATATGCATAAAAGCGTGAATTTCAGATACGCTTAAATTAAGGTATAAAGACAAGAAACTGCACATCTTAAAAAATGTATCCAATTGAAGTTGTACCCCCGGTTTCTGGTGGGGTTCGTGTTGCGCAGTCTTCAGTTTTCTATGTTGTGTTTTGTATATGTCTTTTGGTCTTTTTCATTTTTGCCACGGCGTTGTCAGTTTATTTTCGACTCATGAGTTTGAATGTCCCTTTGGTATCTTTCGCCTCTCTTGTATGAAAAGATCATTTTTATTATGAAAGTTCCTGTAAAAGAAAATCTAATATCGATTGATCTTATAATTAATATCTGTGGTGTAATCAAAACAAAGGTCAAACAATTGTTCCATCAGCAATCAATATTTGCTTTTTAAATGTTGGACTAAGTAATTTTATTGATGTTCTAACAAAATAGTCCTTAAAATTAAATTCTTCATCAATATCATGAAGTTTTATGTTTTTGAGGGGTTTATTTTTTATTTTATTTTTTATTTTTGCCTTTGTTTTTGTTTTTGTTTTATTTTTGTTTAGTTTTTTTTCTGAACCAATACCTGGTTTAGTTAAATTTCTGGATCTTGGTATATTCCTTTGGCTTTACCTATACTTTGTACTTATTGTCCAACTGTTGAATACATTTAACTCTCACCTTTATATGTCCTTGACGCCTATATTTTGTAATGATCAGTGTCAATTTCATTAATAAAAAGGAAATATTGCGGAGAAGTCAGCAACCCAGCAGTATAATTCGATCAACATAAACTTCCTTGCACAACCTTTACGGTGTTATATGCATCTTATTATTGTAGAACTGGTTAAATTTTCTTTGACTTATGTGGATATTGAACCATACGGAATGTGGTTAATCCTATTAATTGTGCTGTCAGATTTCAGGTAAATCGGAAATATTAATGAGATTGAAAGAGCTATGCGATCGATTCCGTGTTCTGTCTACTTACTCAACCAACACTAAACACGCTGTTTCAAAACAAAGTGACATCACGTCCGCTTATCATAGTTGGAAGCTTTATCAGCAGTTAGGAAATTTGTAATCATAAAACCAAATCAAAGTACTGAAGTACTGAACATCGTACCGCAAGTTCTGGTGGATGATCACAAGCACTTGTCTCAGAAAAAAATCCCATCTCTATACCTGAAAGTTAGGTTAAGGTACATAGATATTTTTTTTTTCTGAGACAAATTCGTGTGTGGATGATGAATAAATGACAGGGAATTCAATCTCACCGTAATAACTATATTATTGTAGTGATATAATCATTTGTTATCAGTATACTCTGGTTTGTTGTTAT
Source organism: Mytilus californianus (assembly GCF_021869535.1). Classification (NCBI taxonomy): domain Eukaryota; kingdom Metazoa; phylum Mollusca; class Bivalvia; order Mytilida; family Mytilidae; genus Mytilus; species Mytilus californianus. Next base: position 141,114,169 of record NW_026262581.1, on the reverse strand, counting down.
TATATTAATATTTGTATAACAGTTATATATAATTTTTATCCATTTGTACATCATTCTATTCTACTATTCTAATGATAATGCAGTACAAGTGCATGGTGGACACTCTTCTGTAATAATTCGTTTTTCTAATAGATTGGATTTGAGTCGGCATTCATTCTTCTCCGCGTTTGTTGCAAAACGTTCTTGAGATATTCTTCACCATGCGTTTACACAAATTTTCGATATTCTTGATTTATTATTGATATATATATTTCTCACGACAAAACATTTTCATTTCATTTATCTATGTTCTTAAAAATTATTTTCATGAATATTTATTGATGAAATTAATATATAACAAGCGATAAGGAATGTTATTTTGCATTCGATAATATCCGCGTAATTATACGAAATACGTTCGGTTATCAGTCAAAAACGCAAGTCACGTGGGTAGAAATGTCTGTGGCAACATATCACCGGAATGCCCTCACGGTCATCCGCTGTAAAAAAACGCTGTCGGATTAGATCGTAGTGTTGTTCCTCTGTTCAACCGACCTTTTTGTAGGTGATGCTAATTTATATTCTATCGGGATAGAAGTAGAAAAAAGGAGGCGAAAGATACCAAGGGGCCATTCAAAGACAAAAATACGAAAGAGGACGAAAAGACAAACAAGTCCACAGTAGATGTCCATACAATAGGTCAAACTCGCCCCTAGAGTAGAAACTCGCCCCAGACTAGAAACATTGTAAATAAATAAACTATCTATCGCCAACATTCCTACAGGATAAAGTATTTGAATATAAAACACTGACGAAATCCTGACATAGGCACAGACACGTTTTAAAACACGTGACGTAGTAAACAAGTTCCTTTTTAATCACGACCTTCCATTTGTTATATCTATCAATCAAATCATAAAAAGTACAAGAAAACAAAAAAAAAAGAACTAATTTTCGGGTAATATGGTGGTGGATGTTTTCGTTCACTTTTTGCATTCCTCTCTTTTCTTTATTATGAAAAACAATAGTTATGTAAAGGAATGTCTTCAATGTGCATCTATAGTGTAATGCTAACTTACTGTACAATGTTTACGACATAATCTTTATTGGCGGCACCCGTATTGAATTTCGCAATTTTCGTAAAGATTCTACATACATTTATGAATACTTCTAATATATCGCTCAGATTTACATTATTTTGAATATCCTCACACAATTCTGACGACAATGAAACTTTTCAACAACATTAAACTTATATATATGTAATAGATACATGCACTTAACTGTTAAGAAATACAAATAAAACTATTTCCGCATAGTATAGAAAAAGTTCTATGGATTTAATATACGGCTTACCGTCATTTCAACTATATACAAAAAATATTGACTAACCATAATGTATATGCGTATTTGATACTGGGGGCCTCGGTGGTCGAGTTGTCTGAAAAGTTCATCTATAGTTTTAGCCTGTCAACACTGAGGGGTCTCGGTGGCCGAGTTGTCTGGGAATTTCATCTATAGTTTTAGCCTGTCAACACTGAGGACCCTCGGTGGCCGAGTTGTCTGAGAAGTTGATCTATAGTTTTAGCCTGTCAACACTGAAGAGCCTCGGTGGCCGAGTTGTCTGGGAATTTCATCTATAGTTTTAGCCTGTCAACACTGAGGGGCCTCGGTGGTCGAGTTGTCTGAGAAGTTCATCTATAGTTTTAGCCTGTCAACACTGAGGGGTCTCGGTGGTCGAGTTGTCTGAGAAGTTCATCTATAGTTGTAGCCTGTCAACACTGAGCAGCCTCGGTGGCCGAGTTGTCTGGGAATTTCATCTATAGTTTTAGCCTGTCAACACTGAGGACCCTCGGTGGCCGAGTTGTCTGAGAAGTTCATCTATAGTTTCATCTATAGTTTTAGCCTGTCAACACTGAGGAGCCTCGGTGGCCGAGTTGTCTGGGAAGTTCATCTATAGTTTTAGCCTGTCAATACTGAGGAGCCTCGGGGGTCGAGTTGTCTTGGAAGTTCATCTATAGTTTTAGCCTGTCAACACTGAGGAGCCTCGGTGGCCGAGTTGTCTGGATTTCATCTATAGTTTTAGCCTGTCAACACTGAGGAGCCTCGGTGGTCGAGTTGTCTGGGAAGTTCATCTATAGTTTTAGCCTGTCAACACTGAGGGGCTTCGGTGGCCGAGTTGTCTGCAGGGAAGTTCATCTATAGTTTTAGCCTGTCAACACTGAGGAGCCTCGGTGGCCGAGTTGTCTGAGAAGTTCATCTATAGTTTTAGCCTGTCAACACTGAGGGGCCTCGGTGGCCGAGTTGTCTGGGAATTTCATCTATAGTTTTAGCCTGTCAACACTGAGGGGCCTCGGTGGCCGAGTTGTCTGGGAATTTCATCTATAGTTTTAGTCTGTCAACACTGAGGAGCCTCGGTGGCCGAGTTGTCTGGGAATTTCATCTATAGTTTTAGCCTGTCAACACTGAGGACCCTCGATAGCCGAGTTGTCTGAGAAGTTCATCTATAGTTTCAGCCTGTCAACACTGAGGGGCCTCGGTGGCCGAGTTGTCTGAGAAGTTCATCTATAGTTTTAGCCTGTCAACACTGAGGGGCTTCAGTGGCCGAGTGGTCTAAGTTGTTTCTCTACGGTCTCATTCTTTTTACAACTGAGAGTGGCGTTTAACACCAACAATTAATCAATCTATAGATATTTGATACTTTAAATGTAAAGTGAACATAAACTTTCCAAGATAACAAACCTAAAAGTTGAGCATCTGACAATTGGTCATAATGCTATATTTTGAAAAAATATATATATACGGTACGAAGGATATCAATATAAGTAATGTTCGACCATTCTAACAACTTTTGAAGGCCATAGGACACAAAATCTCATGAAAATGTACATCTGAAGACCGTGATACAATTGCCACCTCTAAATAAAGTACTGGATTATTATTGATCGTCATTGTCTTTTCCTGAAGAATATTGATGCTGTTAAGTTTTAAATGTTCCCAGGTTCGACCAATATCGATGCAAATTCTCACTAAATACAATTCAAATGTGTAAACACACCTTTTTATCGAGTAGTGAGCTGTTATTTGGTATTAAGTTGAAAGTAAAATAAAGTAGTGGTCGATATTACTTAAAGTGATCCCCAACATTAGAAGACTACATTGATTTATAATTGTTTCTAAACACTCTTCAAATTGGTATTTTTATTCTCTTTTTCGTGTATTATGAGAGAGGGTTGACACCGAGGCTTTTGAACATGTAATTTACATTATTTCCAAATGACACGGAAACCTATTTGGAGATTGATTAGAACAAAAGTTGTTTCAGCAGGTTATTGATGACGTAGAACTCATCTCTTTTTATTCGTATTAGATTATTTAGATTACTTAGTACAGTTGAAATTACATCTATATTGAAGTTATTATATAATAAGATCACACCAACCTTCATTTCTATCATTGTATCACCGCTATATCTACATTGTATCACCGCTATATCTACATTGTATCAACACATCAACGCTAGTCTGGCGTACAACATGTTAGTCCCGGTTTCTATGTTGAGTTTATTTTTAACCACATCATATTGTTGTAGATCTATTGTATGATAATGTTGCAATATTCGGTTCTCCCCAATAAACTTTAAAATTGACATGTAGTCTTTTATAATACAACAATTCTCCCTTAATAAACTTTTCCTGAGCAAAAGACCTAGCCATTTCTGTAAAACAGGTGCTCTTGAGCAATAGTGAAGCCTCATATAAAATGAACAAAGAACATGTTTGGTATATACGACAATGAGACAAATCTCATATCATAACCCTAAAACACAACCTCAAAACACAATCCCAAACACCTGAATAACCTGACAAGCCACCAGAAGTTGCCAGCCAGTGGGTAACAGCCAAGTAGCAGAAACATTAAAGTCTGATACAAAATATCGTGCGTACTACGCATGAGATTCTCCGAGAACCTTTATCAAAATTAATTTCAAAAGAACATTGTGTAAGTGTTAAGGAAACAACACCACACAATATTAAAAAAATAGACGCAGAGATCAACATACGGGTTTCAATAATAGACAGATGTCTGTACCCAAGTGTTACGATCCAATCCCCTCCTCTCGGATCGTAACCATGGTCTGTACCATATGTCAACCTCTATATTATTCCCAGTATAGACTACAGCATATGAATTGACTGTCGATGCTCTGCCATTAAAGACAAAACGAAATGATATGATCACCCACTGACGAGTCTCTGCCATTAAAGACAAAACGAAATGATATGATCACCCAATGACGAGGCTCTGCCATTAAAGACAAAACTAAATGATATGATCACCCACTGACGAGGCTCTGCCATTAAAGACAAAACTAAATGATATGATCACCCACTGACGATGCTCTGCCATTAAAGACAAAACGAAATGATATGATCACCCACTGACGATGCTCTGCCATTAAAGACAAAACGAAATGATATGATCACCCACTAACGAGGCTCTGCCATTAAAGACAAAACTAAATGATATGATCACCCACTGACGAGGCTCTGCCATTAAAGACAAAACGAAATGATATGATCACCCACTGACGAGTCTCTGCTATTAAAGACAAAACGAAATGATATGATCACCCACTGACGAGGCTCTGTCATTAAAGACAAAACGAAATGATATGATCACCACGGACGAGGCTCTGCCATTAAAGACAAAACGAAATGATACGAACACCCACTGACGAGGATCTTGACTTTGCAAATTGTGTGAATATTTTGTAATGTCTTACATGTTTAACATGCTCCCTTTAATCTTTTATTCAAATTTTATTATGTCTTGCTGGAACTGTGTAGACAGTTTCTTTTTTTTTTATCGTACATGTCTCTACAAATTCCTAATACACCAATCAACAATGCAATGACTCTGCAATGTAAATATAGTTCGTTATTAATTTAATTATATTTTATCAAGCAAGGAAATTATTAAATCATCAATATAAATGGAATTTGTTATAATTGCTTTCTTTCAAGTAGATATTGAACTGTGCACGAAGTCAATTGTTCTAAACAGTTTCAAAAGTACATGTCAGTAACATTAACTATTCCATAAACTGGTACATCGATAATCAAGATCCGGTTTATGATAAATTCTTCTCTTCCTTGAATGTATCAGAATTCATTCCTGAAAACACATCCTGGACAACCTTTCTATAAATCATTAATACTGTAGTTCAAATATATGCAAACTACACAACAATTAATCTACCAGAATGTCCCGATAATCACAGAATGTCACGATATTCCATATTTCTATTGACACAATCTGCATTATATATTCAATATTACTGTTTCGTATGATATCATAATGTCCCCAAAGAAAAGTAAATGTCATTTAACCAAATCCAAATGTCTTTTATCAAATTTGAAAAATTTGATAAGTCTGTTATTGTACTCCAATCAAAACTAAGAATCTCATTAAGATACTGAACCAGAACTTTTAAGTTTAACATAGGCGGATCCAGGGGGGGGGGGGGGGGTGCTGGGGGGCCTGCCCCCCTTTTCGTGGGAAAAATTTGGTTGATTATATAGGGAATCACTGAAGCTTGACTGTAGCGGGCCCCCTCTTATGGCAGTCAGTGGGCCCCCTCCCTTATAAAAAGTTTTGGATCCGCCACTTTAAGTTTTTGACCGTACAAGATACTGAAAAGGTCAAGTACAATGAGAACTTAGGATCTAATTAATTTTTTTGATCGTATAAGATACTGAAAAGGTTGAATACAATCAGAACTTACGGTCTAATTTAAGTTTGTGACCTTGTAAGGTACTGAAAAGGTCGAGTGCAATCAGAACTTAAGGTTTGACCTACAAATGTAGTAAGATACTGAAACAGTGGATTATATAATCAGATAGGTCATATATATATAAATTTTGTCTATCCTTTTATCTTGTATATTTTATATATTAGATCCCAATTATTCCAATCTTTATTTGTTCGGCCCATTTTCACTATTCTTTTTTGTTTTTACCAATTATTATCTATTCTGTCAATTCCGTTGAGCTATACCCTCATCAATGCTGCACTCGCTAACAGTTTTGTGGATTTTTCTTTTAGAAAGCATTTGTGGAGAGTCTTCTTGATTTGTTCGAACAAGAAACAGAAGACATGATTGATGCTATAGAAGAAAGTCGGATGGAACTGAGGGGAACAATGTTGGATTTTGAGGACGAAACCGAACAACTCAGGGCAGAATCTAGAATGTTAGGTACGTGAAGAACCTTCGGAATCAAAAATAGACATACCGATTTTAAGTATGTTATCGATTATATCAACAGAAATTAAACCCGACTTTTTAGATACTCTTATTATAAAATTAATTCATATATATGTTAAGAATATTTAAGAAAACAAATAAATATAGATTCTACCACTGCATCGAGTGTGATACGATATTTATCCACTCGAGACAGTTAAATTTTCAAATTTAAAACGCGAGGCTCGCCGAGCGTTTTAAATATTTAGAATTTAACTGTCGAGAGTGGATAAATATCGTATTACACGAGATTTGGTGGTGGAATCTGTTTCTCTAATGATTTTCAAACAATATGCAGGCAAACTTATTCCTTCTTTTTGAATGATCTGCAAAAAAGATGTGTTCTTTCTATGTGACGTCATCAGGCATGGTCGCCTTTTTTCATGCCGTCACAATAGGAAATTCAGAGGAAAGCAAGAAAATTCGACGTCATAATCGGATTTTAACCAATGAAGAACTGAGATCAAACGAACCACACGTTGATTAAATTTCTTTTATACAATGGGTGCAGAAGACGAAGAATTAGAGAAAACAAATTACCAATTAAATATTCATTGTTAAGTTAGAAACTTTATGTATACCCTACATCTAATTGTTCATACACTGATGTTAAGCGGGGTTAAAGTGCTTTTCAATGAACAGCTCTCCGTTCGTTGTCCTAAGTATTGGCGCAACGAAAGCTTCAGCGTGAAATGCGAAATCAAAATCAGCTAAGAAAAAAGCAGTAGATAGAAAATTTTAGAACCATATTCACAGGTACTTGAAAAAGTACGTTTAGAAATATTAAAAGATGATATATAAGTTTTTATGTTGAAATAAAGCAAGATGATTAAATAATGTTTCCTCATCAGATGTTAATTCTTATTACAGAACAGCGACGTATGGACTATGAACGGAACTGTGTTAACAAGTATTTAGACGAGAAAGGAAGGAAGAGTAGGTCGTCCAGTTCACGTATATCATTTATAGACGAAAGATCAGATGAGAATAAAGCAAGTGTCAAAGACTATATGAGAAGGAAAGAACAAAGTAGACTTATGTTTAATGAATCAAGGAGTCCTTCATCACTCAGTGTACCATCTCTTGCACCTGTTGAAAGGCCCATCAGTGCTCAGACATCCAGAAGTTTACCTTCTCCCAGTCCTATAATGAGCAAAAAAGCTTTACAAGCGGTAATTATGCAATACATTCATTTCATATGACTTGATATTTTTGTGTGTGCTTTTATTACACTACAATTGAACAGTTCTTCCAAAGAAAGAAATGTGAATCCATATCACAATACACGGTTTTAACAAAATTGCCAAAATCCCTGGTGTGTACAAAACTTTTGAATTTATACGTTTCCCCTTAATGATAGAGATATCTGCCTTACAGTAAAAATAATCATTGAAAAAAGAAATTACATCATTACCTTCATCTCTACAAAAAAATTGGCCCTTTATATGATAATACATTTCAAAGCATAATCAATCTAAATGCTACATCTACATGGACTTAGTCGTGTATTGTATCAACTTGTACAGTCAAGGCCAACATCGTTTAAGTGATATACTTAACTGAAAAATAGTGCTGCTGTTTGTTTACTTATCAATCAATATCAGATCGATGAACAGGAAGAAAGCGACATTTTTTTTATATACTTCTTATTTGCTTAGAAATTCAATAGACATTCCTTTGTGGTGTATGGGGTGTGTTGACTTTAGAAAATTAGACGACGAACATGTAACAGTCAACTAAACCTTGAAAGTGACAAGTAATAAGTTTTTGAATTTTAAAAGTCGAATTTTGAGTATTAAGTTGAAATTTCGACTTTTGAAAAGTCGAAATTTTGAGTTTATAAAAGTCAAAATTTCTAGAAAAGTCGAAATTTTGAGTTTATAAAAGTCAAAATTTCTACTTTAAAAAGTCGAACTTTCAAGATTTTAAAATACAAAGTTTTAAGTTATTGTCAAACTTTTGAGATTAGAAAAGTTAAAATTTCGAGTTTAAGTCGAAATTTAAGATTTTCAATGTCAAAATTTCAATTTCGAAAAGAATGCCAAAGTCAATTTTATTTTCACTATGTCTCTTATACGTTTCCGTAACCTTGACAGTATACCTTTGTTAGATAAATCGACATAAAGAAAAAATGCTCGAACATGGTTCTAAATGAGAAACGTTCACGTTATATGCAGAGGGACTCGATAAGCAGATTAAAATTTGGTAATCAATGTTCGTCAATTTTTGTTCTCGTATTTCCTGTTTATTTGTATTACATTATTCACGTATTTAACATTGACATCATTATTTCTTTGTTTTCTAGCAATGTTCAGTTTACTATCCATATTCGTATACTGAATAGGATTTGTTAATTAACGAAATGAACATTTAAATAATGAAATTAATATATTAATAATAGATGTATTTCATATTGTTTAAATGACATTTTATTGCAGAAATAAGATCAGTTGAATATCAAAATAATCGCTTAAAGCTATGCTTAATGACACAAAATGTTATGAATAAGTTATAAGCAATATTAGAAAGTACTATATTTCTGATATTTTCCATATTGAGTTGCTAAGCATTACCCATGGTTACTGAAACAGATATCAATATGGATGATTCAACAATTTTCTTGCAAATTTGTATCCGCGAAGCATACATTTTCCCAAAAATGTGTATATATATATAAAAAAAAAGGAGATGTGGTATGATTGCCAACGAGTTGTCAACGAGTTAACCAAAGTTTAAACGAAGTGAATGTAAGCAGTTATAGGCTACCGTACGGACTTTAACAATGAGAAAAACCATTCCGTATAGTCAGTCGGCTATAAAAGGCCCCGACTTGAAAAATTTGAAACAATTCAATTGAGAAAACTAACGGCATAATTTACAACAAAACAATTTAGGAAAACAAATATGACAGACATGAACCAACGACAACCACTAAACTACAGGCTCCTGACTTGGGACATGCACATATAGAATGTGGCTGTGTTAAACTAGTTTGCTGGCGCCAAACCCTCCCCTTAACCTGGGACAGTGTATAACAATACAACATAAAAACAAACTATAAAAACAGTAGAAAAGGGCTTACAATTACCGAATTATAAATAAGTGAATAAAAAACATGCACCAAAAACCTTCGGGAGCTCATCCGGTGGCACCTGTCTTATTCTATTTAGCAGTAATTGAGAAGTGTTTCTTTAGACAATGCTAGGTGCTGACATGCTTTATAAAATAGAATTCTAGAATTAACCGTTGACAAAGGAGAAGATATGAAAAGAGTCTTGGCCTTGAAATTAAAAAAAAAATACCATTACTGAAATCTTTTACAATTATGTAAACTTTAATGATCAATCAACATGTTGAAATAATCTGGACAGTGTGTACAGAAAAGTCACTTGTGATCTCATATACATTTCAAAATAAACATATTTGACCTTAAATAGAATTTAACGCATAGATTTTGGAATAATAGAAATGAGTCATGGTTTTATTACAAACAATTACTTTAGGGAAAAAACATCGTGTAGATCTAATGCAAAGATGCAAGACAAAATTTGTTTTTGAATTTTGTCTTGCATACTGCATCATGGCTACACGAGTTATGTAGATTTAAAACACTTTTGGATATTCTAATGCAAGGTGCCAATAGAGTGGCCTTTTCATACCTTCTTCTTTAGAGAGATTGATAAGAAACTAAGGTTCCAACTCCTTCGGACAAAGTTGACCTTAGACTTATTTGGCTATTGCTTTTATGTCTCTTTTATTCACATTCCTTTTCACGTATTTATATGTACCTTTGGGTTTGTGCGATCCTGAGGAGGACCAATCTACAAAAGCGCCCGGACGCACCAAATGTATGGTCATTTACATTTGATTTAATCACAAAATACGACAATCATGAGTTTACAAGTAGCTGTTTACATGCTATATTTCACTGCATAATTCACTTATACAAGGAATACAGATATAATTAGGTCTGTCCCATGCCTAATACATAGAAGTGAACAGTGAGGGTGGTCGGTTAAGCGAATTGATAAAAGTATGACTCAATTTTATAAATAAACGAACTTGTTTTATGTAGTAATGTTACTGCAGGATTTATTTGAAATTAGTTCATATTACTTGCATTTTATAATCTCTCTGCTTTGCTGTCTAGTGACTTTATTGTTTTCTACTTCCACTTATTTATAAACGGACTAGAGAAATATATCCTCTTTTTTTCTAAAGCGGCGATATATAGTGATTAGGGAGTCGATCCGTTCTTCCTTTTGTCCAACTTTGTTTTATCCACTAATGCTCATAAACTGCTTGACAGACTTATGTGAAACTTTTACAGAATCTTATACACATAATTTAGTTTAATATCTACTATTCGTTTCTTCATCTGAATGATTTTTGGGGATTAGTTTTGGATTTGGTGGACTTTTTGTTAACATGTATGTCATTTGGTCTCTGGTGGAGTGTTGTCTTATTGGCAATCATACCACATCTTATTTTTATATTTGTCATATTTGTACTATAGTACACGTTTCGGGGGTACATCTTTTGTATCCGCCTACTAAACCTTTATTACAGTTGAAGTTTACCAGTCTGTACCATATAATGCTATTGTGCACCTGCTATTTTGTTTTTTTTTTTTATTCCGGATCATTTTTTGTTAGTTTACAAGGGGTTTGCATATCATTTTATTAGCTTTACGAACAATACCATATACTACAAATATTCGAGAGAAGAAGGTCAATTTAGATGTTTTACGTATCCATGTTTGCTATCACGTGACTTTTAAGTAAAATATTTTCCCAGCCTTATTCTAACATATTATGCATGTAAACATGTCACTAATGGGATTTTCTTTGATAACTTATTTAAGTATTATCTGTCCATTTAGTTCATCATAGAGGTTTTAACATTTCTATTTTTGTTTAGATTTAAATATCCTTTATTTGTGGAAATTCTATCATCATTTGCAGATAAGGCCAACGCACGTGAACTGCAAAAATACTTCTGTAATTAAAAGATATAATTTAAGACGTTTTTTCTACAGTAAGGACTTTTGACACGAAAACATCGCATGAATCTTACGTTTGAGTAACAGATCACCTTGATCAAAATAGTAAAACAATATCAAAATTAGCGATGACAGTTCTTTAATTCTCTGTGTTGAATTATTCACTGCGTTGGTAGATTATGGGCAATGAAGATCTCCAGAGGCGGGTACCCTGTCCCCCCTTAAATGGAGCTACATATATGGTTATTGCATAGAACTTTTACATGTTCCACTCCAAACGTTGCCTAGTTTGGGGGGGTACGGCGGGGGACGGACCCTTCCCCTTTTTCAAAATTCTGGATCCGCATCTGATCTCAGCATCTAGAAACGGTCCTCGTCTATTCACGATCTCGACATGTAGTAAAGGTTCACGTCTATTAATGAAGATCTTGACACGTAAGAATGGTCCACATCTATTAATGAAGATCTCGACGGGTTACTGCTTCCTTGACGTTTATACTTCATCTCTTTTTATTCGTAATATACAATAAAGCAATTTATTTTAGGAAACCGATGCCATTATGCAGAATCTGTCCACTGCTGATAATAAACTTGCGACTGAAAGATACAGACAAACAGAATTACTAGAGGAAAGAAAAGCCAGAAGGAAAGAAACACATAAGTCTAGGGAGGAACAAGCCCTGGAATTATTAGAGAAGGCTTTAATGATGGACAAACAGTAAGTAAAAGTGAACATAAGTTGGGGGATGTTATTCTTTCAATCAGTCCTCTAATAACACTGCTACAAATATCCATAGGTTGTATTTTAAACACGTATCTATTTATAAACCTTTTCTTTTGTAACATCAGTGTATAAGAAGGATAAATATATTTGTAAAATGTCTCAGAAATCAATTGTATTTTGAACTAAACATAAAACAAGTAAATTTCGACAAACCTCGTGGTTTAAGTGGTATCTTGTTTTAGAAATGATAATCTTTAAAAATTCCCGCTTGAAACCAGACCGGCTAATATATTGTTTATTTTAGAGAAACAGACCGTTTGTAAGAACTCTTGTTATACTGTTCTTAAAAACGAAATCAAAATATTTTCTTTTTCTTTTTCTGTAATCGATTGCCTTACCGAATTTGTAACACGACAGGTGCCACATGTGGGACATGATCTGCTTACCCTTCGGGTGCAACTGATATCACCTCTAGATTTCTGTGGGGTTCATGTTGCTTAGTCTTTAGTTTTTGATGTAGCATTTTGTAGACTTTTGTTTGTCCCCCTGTCGTTTTCGTTTTGTTCCATATATTTTTTTCGGTCTCTATTCGACATAGATGTGTTACGCCTCTTCCGCCTCTGTTTTTGGAGTTATGGTATTATGATCATTACATTTCTCGTTAGTCTCTTTCCCCTCTGTTTTTGGAGTTATGGTATTATGATCATTACATTTCCTGTTGGCCTCTTTCCCCTCTGTTTTTCTAGTTATGGTATTATGATCATTACATTTCCTGTTGGTCTCTTTCCCCTCTGTTTTTTGAGTAATGGTATCATGATCATTACATTTCCTGTTGGCCTTTTTCCCCTCTGTTTTTGGAGTTATGGTATTATGATCATTACATTTCCTGTTGGCCTTTTTCCCCTCTGTTTTTGGAGTTATGGTATTATGATCATTACATTTCCTGTTGGCCTCTTTCCCCTCTGTTTTTGGAGTTATGGTATTATGATCATTACATTTCCTGTTGGCCTCTTTCTCCTCTTTTTTATTGGAGTTATGGTATTATGATCATTTCATTTCATGTTGGCCTCTTTCCGCCTCTGTTTTTGGAGTTATGGTATTATGTTCATTACATTTCCTGTTTCTCTTGTAATTGCAATGAAATTTAATTGCATACATTTGACAATTTTATTTCTTTCATTATTCATGTTTCTCAACTTTAAAATTAAAATTTTGCAGACTGACAGCTAAAAAAGAGGCACAAGAAAAGAGACTGAAAGAAAGACTGGAAGAAATGAAAAGAAAGAAAGAAAGAACAATGTGTGAAAGTGTGGAACCTTCCGACAGATTGGAAGATTTCGAACGTTTTTGATAAATCAAAATATTTCATCACCTCATGACGTACTGTCAATACACAATTGACAGAGAATATGATAAAGGAGGATTTTTAATTGAGAAAGATATCTTCTAGACTACAGTACAGTACGATAGAGTATTTAGATGTATTTATGAAACAGTATTTAGTAGAAACATAGTTAATAAGATCATTCAACATAATGTTGTTAGCTGTCTACAACAAACTGTTTCATTATGAGAATATGAGTTGTATAAATATTAGATGTATCGTGTCCTCAAATTACCCTTTTCAACAATTTGGAATTGTAAAAATAAGGAAATATATACTATTTTGTATTTTGTATTATTCTGCTTTTTTGGGGTTTTATATTGAAACATAAATTGTAATTTGTTCTGTTCTATCAACTCAAAATTTGATATGATATTGTTTTATTATTGAGTTTCTGTGATAGATTTAATAAGAAAGTAAAATGTGATAATGACCCTTTAATTGACAATTGAAGACAAATTACGTAACATCAGTTCAATCATTAGAACTAGATTGATGAATCATTGTGCAACGTTTATATTTTTTCTTCACAATGAAACAATGGCACCTAACATATGAGCTGCGTCGGATAGAAATCGACCTTATGCACATTAATATCAATATATCTGTTAACCTATCTCGGGATGAAAAATCTCTACGGAAAGTCTGTTACTGTTTGAAAATTGAGTTGTTATAAGAACCCTACAAACCAGACTGACATTTATCTTTTATTTCGTTTTTGAATGTTCCATAATTAATCAAAGTCGTATACATGTACACGTATATGTGTACTTGCATAAGGTCGATTTCTATCCGACGCAGCTCATATATTCTATATTCTGTTTGTTGTAAGTATTATTCTCGCTACGATATAGACTTTTTGTGCCGAGGCGGCGTAAAGCATACACGAATCAGTCAATACTTGTGAAAGTCAACTGTGACTTTAAATATTTATGTATTTAACTTAAAGCAATTCGACTAAGATGTTTTTAAGTTTTCCTATATATTTCATAACTAACATATTCCATAGAGTAATAGACAATAAGGTAATAAAATATAAATAGAGTATAATATTGATTTACAATAATACAGAATATAGAAAAACGCATGCTCTGATAAAATGATTGATTTGAATGTTCCTAGCACACAACATGCGATGGTATGCACTGATAAAAATCAATACATCTTTATTTTTACAAAATTGATACTAGACTGGTTTAAAGATTGTTTTTAGTTTTTGTATCGGCTTAATTTACATAGAAATCTTCACTCATATATGCAATTCATTTTAGTACATTTCAAGAATTCACTTTAAATGAACAATTTGACAAAATTGACACTTTATTTAGTACAATTGTTAGAACCTATGTATTACGTACATATAATAGAAACTATGTATTACGTACATATAATAGAAACTATCTATTTAGTTCAAGTATTATAACTTTTATAATTCTATAAAGTTGTTACAACTTATCACTTATTTTGGTCTTGGCTTGACACGTTTCCTTTTTTTTTTTTTTTATCTGAAAGTACAATTGACGAGTGTTTCAAGTGCTCATGGGCAACTGAGTACGAACACGATACGGTATTAGCGATGTAAATTTGGCGAAAAAGTTTCGGCGTTTTATTTGATTTTGGCCACGTCTAGGCGATTCGGACACCTCAAGGCTGGGTTAGCACGTTTGAAATAGAGAATAAATTTGAGAGCTTTAGTATTTGAGCATCATTTCAATCATAAAGGTTGGAGAACACAAATAAAGAGAGTTATACATTTAGAGTTATTCCCCTTACGATGCATTACACAATTGTTACTATAGGTTGTGATTAAACTATATGGCAGGCCATATACTGTATGTAATAAATGTAAATGTTGTTCAAAATAAATCATTACTAGTATACTTCTTGAAACTTGATAATGTCTTCTATGAAACGTCCATAAGTATAATGGTAAAAAACATCATAGTATACCGACAAGCGTCTTCTACTATGCACATTGCAGCACTCGTTAAGCGTCTTCTTCTATGCACATTGCAGCATTCGTCAAGCGTCCTCTACTATGCACATTGCTGCACTCGTTAAGGTGTAATACCACCATTGATTTTCCCCTATTAGTCTTTGTTAAATTTGCACTTTTCAAAAAATTGTGCAGAATTTATCTTTGTTTCAAATAAAGAAATACTTGGCATGAGTAAAGTTTGATCCTGTCCAGTACTATAGAAAAACTTTCACATAACATTTCATTGCATATAAGAAAATAACCATCACTGGAAGTTAACCAATCAAATTTTCCCCCTTTTTTAACCTGTATACAAGCTTTAGTAACCATGTAACCTCAAGTTTCCAAAATATTTCATAGAAACCCCAAATAAAAAAATAATGGTGCTTTGAAATACCCAAGATATATGTTTATGACCCAGAAATGTTTTACTGCAATGAAATGTAGGATCAATTACCTACAACTGTCAAATTCAAGGGAATATTTTTTTTCGACCTATTTTCGTATGCAACCGGATGTGACGTACTATGATTTGGTGGTATTACACCTAAAGAAGACTTTTTTGTTAAATAAACTGAATGTGACTTTTTTCCTTTGTTATACTGGTTATTTCAAGAATTCCTGTCAAGTTTTGTCATAATCAGTTCAATAGTTTGGGAAAAATCTAGTATAATGTAAGGCGACATCTGCAGCGATTCGAGCTAAATTTCTTCGAAAAATCCAAACCAAGCCGCATCATGATAGAATATAGTGTGGACCAATAAATGATCAAATATTTATCTCATCTGCCTACAAACAGTTGGATATGATACAAAAGATGACTTTAGGATGATAAATACTACCAATGGACCTCTTTGTCTTCCTTATAAGGTCTCTTTTGGTCCATTTATACCTCTCATTTCCTCAAAATTTCTACTTTATAGGCCAATAAATAAAAATTTTGGGGTAACTTTCACTCATTTATGATAGAAATGTTATAATAAATGATAAATTGAAGTATTCAAGCTGAATGAACTATCCGTATAAAAGTTTACTGTCTCCAAGGAGGTTTCAATAAGTCCTTACGTAAAACTTAAATTTACGCCGCGTTCCAGAGAGGGACATAAAAAGCTTCTCTTTTGGTGAATAATTTGTTGTTACTGCTTTAAAAATAATTTCATTTACTTAAAACTATATATTTATTAAAGTATTTCTTAGGAAAAATTTTCTAGTATAGCAGAATATAAGAAAAAAGGAGAAAAAGCTCCCCAAAACTCTAAGTATGGCTTATTCTGTCAACTAATATTCATGGTAAAGTCCTATTTCAAGGAAATTTTCTCATAAAATGTGTTTTGGAGACTCAATCCACTCAGAATATTTCATTATTAGTAATATTTCACTTAAATAGCAAGAAATTTTAACACATGAGAGTACTCACAAGGTCAAATGTGCATGTACAGCTTCCCATATTAGGTGTAATACCACCATTGATTTTCCCCTATTAGTCTTTGTTAAATTTGCACTTTTCAAAAAATTGTGCAGAATTTATCTTTGTTTCAAATAAAGAAATACTTGGCATGAGTAAAGTTTGATCCTGTCCAGTACTATAGAAAAACTTTCACATAACATTTCATTGCATATAAGAAAATAACCATCACTGGAAGTTAACCAATCAAATTTTCCCCCTTTTTTAACCTGTATACAAGCTTTAGTAACCATGTAACCTCAAGTTTCCAAAATATTTCATAGAAACCCCAAATAAAAAAATAATGGTGCTTTGAAATACCCAAGATATATGTTTATGACCCAGAAATGTTTTACTGCAATGAAATGTAGGATCAATTACCTACAACTGTCAAATTCAAGGGAATATTTTTTTTCGACCTATTTTCGTATGCAACCGGATGTGACGTACTATGATTTGGTGGTATTACACCTAAAGAAGACTTTTTTGTTAAATAAACTGAATGTGACTTTTTTCCTTTGTTATACTGGTTATTTCAAGAATTCCTGTCAAGTTTTGTCATAATCAGTTCAATAGTTTGGGAAAAATCTAGTATAATGTAAGGCGACATCTGCAGCGATTCGAGCTAAATTTCTTCGAAAAATCCAAACCAAGCCGCATCATGATAGAATATAGTGTGGACCAATAAATGATCAAATATTTATCTCATCTGCCTACAAACAGTTGGATATGATACAAAAGATGACTTTAGGATGATAAATACTACCAATGGACCTCTTTGTCTTCCTTATAAGGTCTCTTTTGGTCCATTTATACCTCTCATTTCCTCAAAATTTCTACTTTATAGGCCAATAAATAAAAATTTTGGGGTAACTTTCACTCATTTATGATAGAAATGTTATAATAAATGATAAATTGAAGTATTCAAGCTGAATGAACTATCCGTATAAAAGTTTACTGTCTCCAAGGAGGTTTCAATAAGTCCTTACGTAAAACTTAAATTTACGCCGCGTTCCAGAGAGGGACATAAAAAGCTTCTCTTTTGGTGAATAATTTGTTGTTACTGCTTTAAAAATAATTTCATTTACTTAAAACTATATATTTATTAAAGTATTTCTTAGGAAAAATTTTCTAGTATAGCAGAATATAAGAAAAAAGGAGAAAAAGCTCCCCAAAACTCTAAGTATGGCTTATTCTGTCAACTAATATTCATGGTAAAGTCCTATTTCAAGGAAATTTTCTCATAAAATGTGTTTTGGAGACTCAATCCACTCAGAATATTTCATTATTAGTAATATTTCACTTAAATAGCAAGAAATTTTAACACATGAGAGTACTCACAAGGTCAAATGTGCATGTACAGCTTCCCATATTAGGTGTAATACCACCATTGATTTTCCCCTATTAGTCTTTGTTAAATTTGCACTTTTCAAAAAATTGTGCAGAATTTATCTTTGTTTCAAATAAAGAAATACTTGGCATGAGTAAAGTTTGATCCTGTCCAGTACTATAGAAAAACTTTCACATAACATTTCATTGCATATAAGAAAATAACCATCACTGGAAGTTAACCAATCAAATTTTCCCCCTTTTTTAACCTGTATACAAGCTTTAGTAACCATGTAACCTCAAGTTTCCAAAATATTTCATAGAAACCCCAAATAAAAAAATAATGGTGCTTTGAAATACCCAAGATATATGTTTATGACCCAGAAATGTTTTACTGCAATGAAATGTAGGATCAATTACCTACAACTGTCAAATTCAAGGGAATATTTTTTTTCGACCTATTTTCGTATGCAACCGGATGTGACGTACTATGATTTGGTGGTATTACACCTAAAGAAGACTTTTTTGTTAAATAAACTGAATGTGACTTTTTTCCTTTGTTATACTGGTTATTTCAAGAATTCCTGTCAAGTTTTGTCATAATCAGTTCAATAGTTTGGGAAAAATCTAGTATAATGTAAGGCGACATCTGCAGCGATTCGAGCTAAATTTCTTCGAAAAATCCAAACCAAGCCGCATCATGATAGAATATAGTGTGGACCAATAAATGATCAAATATTTATCTCATCTGCCTACAAACAGTTGGATATGATACAAAAGATGACTTTAGGATGATAAATACTACCAATGGACCTCTTTGTCTTCCTTATAAGGTCTCTTTTGGTCCATTTATACCTCTCATTTCCTCAAAATTTCTACTTTATAGGCCAATAAATAAAAATTTTGGGGTAACTTTCACTCATTTATGATAGAAATGTTATAATAAATGATAAATTGAAGTATTCAAGCTGAATGAACTATCCGTATAAAAGTTTACTGTCTCCAAGGAGGTTTCAATAAGTCCTTACGTAAAACTTAAATTTACGCCGCGTTCCAGAGAGGGACATAAAAAGCTTCTCTTTTGGTGAATAATTTGTTGTTACTGCTTTAAAAATAATTTCATTTACTTAAAACTATATATTTATTAAAGTATTTCTTAGGAAAAATTTTCTAGTATAGCAGAATATAAGAAAAAAGGAGAAAAAGCTCCCCAAAACTCTAAGTATGGCTTATTCTGTCAACTAATATTCATGGTAAAGTCCTATTTCAAGGAAATTTTCTCATAAAATGTGTTTTGGAGACTCAATCCACTCAGAATATTTCATTATTAGTAATATTTCACTTAAATAGCAAGAAATTTTAACACATGAGAGTACTCACAAGGTCAAATGTGCATGTACAGCTTCCCATATTAGGTGTAATACCACCATTGATTTTCCCCTATTAGTCTTTGTTAAATTTGCACTTTTCAAAAAATTGTGCAGAATTTATCTTTGTTTCAAATAAAGAAATACTTGGCATGAGTAAAGTTTGATCCTGTCCAGTACTATAGAAAAACTTTCACATAACATTTCATTGCATATAAGAAAATAACCATCACTGGAAGTTAACCAATCAAATTTTCCCCCTTTTTTAACCTGTATACAAGCTTTAGTAACCATGTAACCTCAAGTTTCCAAAATATTTCATAGAAACCCCAAATAAAAAAATAATGGTGCTTTGAAATACCCAAGATATATGTTTATGACCCAGAAATGTTTTACTGCAATGAAATGTAGGATCAATTACCTACAACTGTCAAATTCAAGGGAATATTTTTTTTCGACCTATTTTCGTATGCAACCGGATGTGACGTACTATGATTTGGTGGTATTACACCTAAAGAAGACTTTTTTGTTAAATAAACTGAATGTGACTTTTTTCCTTTGTTATACTGGTTATTTCAAGAATTCCTGTCAAGTTTTGTCATAATCAGTTCAATAGTTTGGGAAAAATCTAGTATAATGTAAGGCGACATCTGCAGCGATTCGAGCTAAATTTCTTCGAAAAATCCAAACCAAGCCGCATCATGATAGAATATAGTGTGGACCAATAAATGATCAAATATTTATCTCATCTGCCTACAAACAGTTGGATATGATACAAAAGATGACTTTAGGATGATAAATACTACCAATGGACCTCTTTGTCTTCCTTATAAGGTCTCTTTTGGTCCATTTATACCTCTCATTTCCTCAAAATTTCTACTTTATAGGCCAATAAATAAAAATTTTGGGGTAACTTTCACTCATTTATGATAGAAATGTTATAATAAATGATAAATTGAAGTATTCAAGCTGAATGAACTATCCGTATAAAAGTTTACTGTCTCCAAGGAGGTTTCAATAAGTCCTTACGTAAAACTTAAATTTACGCCGCGTTCCAGAGAGGGACATAAAAAGCTTCTCTTTTGGTGAATAATTTGTTGTTACTGCTTTAAAAATAATTTCATTTACTTAAAACTATATATTTATTAAAGTATTTCTTAGGAAAAATTTTCTAGTATAGCAGAATATAAGAAAAAAGGAGAAAAAGCTCCCCAAAACTCTAAGTATGGCTTATTCTGTCAACTAATATTCATGGTAAAGTCCTATTTCAAGGAAATTTTCTCATAAAATGTGTTTTGGAGACTCAATCCACTCAGAATATTTCATTATTAGTAATATTTCACTTAAATAGCAAGAAATTTTAACACATGAGAGTACTCACAAGGTCAAATGTGCATGTACAGCTTCCCATATTAGGTGTAATACCACCATTGATTTTCCCCTATTAGTCTTTGTTAAATTTGCACTTTTCAAAAAATTGTGCAGAATTTATCTTTGTTTCAAATAAAGAAATACTTGGCATGAGTAAAGTTTGATCCTGTCCAGTACTATAGAAAAACTTTCACATAACATTTCATTGCATATAAGAAAATAACCATCACTGGAAGTTAACCAATCAAATTTTCCCCCTTTTTTAACCTGTATACAAGCTTTAGTAACCATGTAACCTCAAGTTTCCAAAATATTTCATAGAAACCCCAAATAAAAAAATAATGGTGCTTTGAAATACCCAAGATATATGTTTATGACCCAGAAATGTTTTACTGCAATGAAATGTAGGATCAATTACCTACAACTGTCAAATTCAAGGGAATATTTTTTTTCGACCTATTTTCGTATGCAACCGGATGTGACGTACTATGATTTGGTGGTATTACACCTAAAGAAGACTTTTTTGTTAAATAAACTGAATGTGACTTTTTTCCTTTGTTATACTGGTTATTTCAAGAATTCCTGTCAAGTTTTGTCATAATCAGTTCAATAGTTTGGGAAAAATCTAGTATAATGTAAGGCGACATCTGCAGCGATTCGAGCTAAATTTCTTCGAAAAATCCAAACCAAGCCGCATCATGATAGAATATAGTGTGGACCAATAAATGATCAAATATTTATCTCATCTGCCTACAAACAGTTGGATATGATACAAAAGATGACTTTAGGATGATAAATACTACCAATGGACCTCTTTGTCTTCCTTATAAGGTCTCTTTTGGTCCATTTATACCTCTCATTTCCTCAAAATTTCTACTTTATAGGCCAATAAATAAAAATTTTGGGGTAACTTTCACTCATTTATGATAGAAATGTTATAATAAATGATAAATTGAAGTATTCAAGCTGAATGAACTATCCGTATAAAAGTTTACTGTCTCCAAGGAGGTTTCAATAAGTCCTTACGTAAAACTTAAATTTACGCCGCGTTCCAGAGAGGGACATAAAAAGCTTCTCTTTTGGTGAATAATTTGTTGTTACTGCTTTAAAAATAATTTCATTTACTTAAAACTATATATTTATTAAAGTATTTCTTAGGAAAAATTTTCTAGTATAGCAGAATATAAGAAAAAAGGAGAAAAAGCTCCCCAAAACTCTAAGTATGGCTTATTCTGTCAACTAATATTCATGGTAAAGTCCTATTTCAAGGAAATTTTCTCATAAAATGTGTTTTGGAGACTCAATCCACTCAGAATATTTCATTATTAGTAATATTTCACTTAAATAGCAAGAAATTTTAACACATGAGAGTACTCACAAGGTCAAATGTGCATGTACAGCTTCCCATATTAGGTGTAATACCACCATTGATTTTCCCCTATTAGTCTTTGTTAAATTTGCACTTTTCAAAAAATTGTGCAGAATTTATCTTTGTTTCAAATAAAGAAATACTTGGCATGAGTAAAGTTTGATCCTGTCCAGTACTATAGAAAAACTTTCACATAACATTTCATTGCATATAAGAAAATAACCATCACTGGAAGTTAACCAATCAAATTTTCCCCCTTTTTTAACCTGTATACAAGCTTTAGTAACCATGTAACCTCAAGTTTCCAAAATATTTCATAGAAACCCCAAATAAAAAAATAATGGTGCTTTGAAATACCCAAGATATATGTTTATGACCCAGAAATGTTTTACTGCAATGAAATGTAGGATCAATTACCTACAACTGTCAAATTCAAGGGAATATTTTTTTTCGACCTATTTTCGTATGCAACCGGATGTGACGTACTATGATTTGGTGGTATTACACCTAAAGAAGACTTTTTTGTTAAATAAACTGAATGTGACTTTTTTCCTTTGTTATACTGGTTATTTCAAGAATTCCTGTCAAGTTTTGTCATAATCAGTTCAATAGTTTGGGAAAAATCTAGTATAATGTAAGGCGACATCTGCAGCGATTCGAGCTAAATTTCTTCGAAAAATCCAAACCAAGCCGCATCATGATAGAATATAGTGTGGACCAATAAATGATCAAATATTTATCTCATCTGCCTACAAACAGTTGGATATGATACAAAAGATGACTTTAGGATGATAAATACTACCAATGGACCTCTTTGTCTTCCTTATAAGGTCTCTTTTGGTCCATTTATACCTCTCATTTCCTCAAAATTTCTACTTTATAGGCCAATAAATAAAAATTTTGGGGTAACTTTCACTCATTTATGATAGAAATGTTATAATAAATGATAAATTGAAGTATTCAAGCTGAATGAACTATCCGTATAAAAGTTTACTGTCTCCAAGGAGGTTTCAATAAGTCCTTACGTAAAACTTAAATTTACGCCGCGTTCCAGAGAGGGACATAAAAAGCTTCTCTTTTGGTGAATAATTTGTTGTTACTGCTTTAAAAATAATTTCATTTACTTAAAACTATATATTTATTAAAGTATTTCTTAGGAAAAATTTTCTAGTATAGCAGAATATAAGAAAAAAGGAGAAAAAGCTCCCCAAAACTCTAAGTATGGCTTATTCTGTCAACTAATATTCATGGTAAAGTCCTATTTCAAGGAAATTTTCTCATAAAATGTGTTTTGGAGACTCAATCCACTCAGAATATTTCATTATTAGTAATATTTCACTTAAATAGCAAGAAATTTTAACACATGAGAGTACTCACAAGGTCAAATGTGCATGTACAGCTTCCCATATTAGGTGTAATACCACCATTGATTTTCCCCTATTAGTCTTTGTTAAATTTGCACTTTTCAAAAAATTGTGCAGAATTTATCTTTGTTTCAAATAAAGAAATACTTGGCATGAGTAAAGTTTGATCCTGTCCAGTACTATAGAAAAACTTTCACATAACATTTCATTGCATATAAGAAAATAACCATCACTGGAAGTTAACCAATCAAATTTTCCCCCTTTTTTAACCTGTATACAAGCTTTAGTAACCATGTAACCTCAAGTTTCCAAAATATTTCATAGAAACCCCAAATAAAAAAATAATGGTGCTTTGAAATACCCAAGATATATGTTTATGACCCAGAAATGTTTTACTGCAATGAAATGTAGGATCAATTACCTACAACTGTCAAATTCAAGGGAATATTTTTTTTCGACCTATTTTCGTATGCAACCGGATGTGACGTACTATGATTTGGTGGTATTACACCTAAAGAAGACTTTTTTGTTAAATAAACTGAATGTGACTTTTTTCCTTTGTTATACTGGTTATTTCAAGAATTCCTGTCAAGTTTTGTCATAATCAGTTCAATAGTTTGGGAAAAATCTAGTATAATGTAAGGCGACATCTGCAGCGATTCGAGCTAAATTTCTTCGAAAAATCCAAACCAAGCCGCATCATGATAGAATATAGTGTGGACCAATAAATGATCAAATATTTATCTCATCTGCCTACAAACAGTTGGATATGATACAAAAGATGACTTTAGGATGATAAATACTACCAATGGACCTCTTTGTCTTCCTTATAAGGTCTCTTTTGGTCCATTTATACCTCTCATTTCCTCAAAATTTCTACTTTATAGGCCAATAAATAAAAATTTTGGGGTAACTTTCACTCATTTATGATAGAAATGTTATAATAAATGATAAATTGAAGTATTCAAGCTGAATGAACTATCCGTATAAAAGTTTACTGTCTCCAAGGAGGTTTCAATAAGTCCTTACGTAAAACTTAAATTTACGCCGCGTTCCAGAGAGGGACATAAAAAGCTTCTCTTTTGGTGAATAATTTGTTGTTACTGCTTTAAAAATAATTTCATTTACTTAAAACTATATATTTATTAAAGTATTTCTTAGGAAAAATTTTCTAGTATAGCAGAATATAAGAAAAAAGGAGAAAAAGCTCCCCAAAACTCTAAGTATGGCTTATTCTGTCAACTAATATTCATGGTAAAGTCCTATTTCAAGGAAATTTTCTCATAAAATGTGTTTTGGAGACTCAATCCACTCAGAATATTTCATTATTAGTAATATTTCACTTAAATAGCAAGAAATTTTAACACATGAGAGTACTCACAAGGTCAAATGTGCATGTACAGCTTCCCATATTAGGTGTAATACCACCATTGATTTTCCCCTATTAGTCTTTGTTAAATTTGCACTTTTCAAAAAATTGTGCAGAATTTATCTTTGTTTCAAATAAAGAAATACTTGGCATGAGTAAAGTTTGATCCTGTCCAGTACTATAGAAAAACTTTCACATAACATTTCATTGCATATAAGAAAATAACCATCACTGGAAGTTAACCAATCAAATTTTCCCCCTTTTTTAACCTGTATACAAGCTTTAGTAACCATGTAACCTCAAGTTTCCAAAATATTTCATAGAAACCCCAAATAAAAAAATAATGGTGCTTTGAAATACCCAAGATATATGTTTATGACCCAGAAATGTTTTACTGCAATGAAATGTAGGATCAATTACCTACAACTGTCAAATTCAAGGGAATATTTTTTTTCGACCTATTTTCGTATGCAACCGGATGTGACGTACTATGATTTGGTGGTATTACACCTAAAGAAGACTTTTTTGTTAAATAAACTGAATGTGACTTTTTTCCTTTGTTATACTGGTTATTTCAAGAATTCCTGTCAAGTTTTGTCATAATCAGTTCAATAGTTTGGGAAAAATCTAGTATAATGTAAGGCGACATCTGCAGCGATTCGAGCTAAATTTCTTCGAAAAATCCAAACCAAGCCGCATCATGATAGAATATAGTGTGGACCAATAAATGATCAAATATTTATCTCATCTGCCTACAAACAGTTGGATATGATACAAAAGATGACTTTAGGATGATAAATACTACCAATGGACCTCTTTGTCTTCCTTATAAGGTCTCTTTTGGTCCATTTATACCTCTCATTTCCTCAAAATTTCTACTTTATAGGCCAATAAATAAAAATTTTGGGGTAACTTTCACTCATTTATGATAGAAATGTTATAATAAATGATAAATTGAAGTATTCAAGCTGAATGAACTATCCGTATAAAAGTTTACTGTCTCCAAGGAGGTTTCAATAAGTCCTTACGTAAAACTTAAATTTACGCCGCGTTCCAGAGAGGGACATAAAAAGCTTCTCTTTTGGTGAATAATTTGTTGTTACTGCTTTAAAAATAATTTCATTTACTTAAAACTATATATTTATTAAAGTATTTCTTAGGAAAAATTTTCTAGTATAGCAGAATATAAGAAAAAAGGAGAAAAAGCTCCCCAAAACTCTAAGTATGGCTTATTCTGTCAACTAATATTCATGGTAAAGTCCTATTTCAAGGAAATTTTCTCATAAAATGTGTTTTGGAGACTCAATCCACTCAGAATATTTCATTATTAGTAATATTTCACTTAAATAGCAAGAAATTTTAACACATGAGAGTACTCACAAGGTCAAATGTGCATGTACAGCTTCCCATATTAGGTGTAATACCACCATTGATTTTCCCCTATTAGTCTTTGTTAAATTTGCACTTTTCAAAAAATTGTGCAGAATTTATCTTTGTTTCAAATAAAGAAATACTTGGCATGAGTAAAGTTTGATCCTGTCCAGTACTATAGAAAAACTTTCACATAACATTTCATTGCATATAAGAAAATAACCATCACTGGAAGTTAACCAATCAAATTTTCCCCCTTTTTTAACCTGTATACAAGCTTTAGTAACCATGTAACCTCAAGTTTCCAAAATATTTCATAGAAACCCCAAATAAAAAAATAATGGTGCTTTGAAATACCCAAGATATATGTTTATGACCCAGAAATGTTTTACTGCAATGAAATGTAGGATCAATTACCTACAACTGTCAAATTCAAGGGAATATTTTTTTTCGACCTATTTTCGTATGCAACCGGATGTGACGTACTATGATTTGGTGGTATTACACCTAAAGAAGACTTTTTTGTTAAATAAACTGAATGTGACTTTTTTCCTTTGTTATACTGGTTATTTCAAGAATTCCTGTCAAGTTTTGTCATAATCAGTTCAATAGTTTGGGAAAAATCTAGTATAATGTAAGGCGACATCTGCAGCGATTCGAGCTAAATTTCTTCGAAAAATCCAAACCAAGCCGCATCATGATAGAATATAGTGTGGACCAATAAATGATCAAATATTTATCTCATCTGCCTACAAACAGTTGGATATGATACAAAAGATGACTTTAGGATGATAAATACTACCAATGGACCTCTTTGTCTTCCTTATAAGGTCTCTTTTGGTCCATTTATACCTCTCATTTCCTCAAAATTTCTACTTTATAGGCCAATAAATAAAAATTTTGGGGTAACTTTCACTCATTTATGATAGAAATGTTATAATAAATGATAAATTGAAGTATTCAAGCTGAATGAACTATCCGTATAAAAGTTTACTGTCTCCAAGGAGGTTTCAATAAGTCCTTACGTAAAACTTAAATTTACGCCGCGTTCCAGAGAGGGACATAAAAAGCTTCTCTTTTGGTGAATAATTTGTTGTTACTGCTTTAAAAATAATTTCATTTACTTAAAACTATATATTTATTAAAGTATTTCTTAGGAAAAATTTTCTAGTATAGCAGAATATAAGAAAAAAGGAGAAAAAGCTCCCCAAAACTCTAAGTATGGCTTATTCTGTCAACTAATATTCATGGTAAAGTCCTATTTCAAGGAAATTTTCTCATAAAATGTGTTTTGGAGACTCAATCCACTCAGAATATTTCATTATTAGTAATATTTCACTTAAATAGCAAGAAATTTTAACACATGAGAGTACTCACAAGGTCAAATGTGCATGTACAGCTTCCCATATTAGGTGTAATACCACCATTGATTTTCCCCTATTAGTCTTTGTTAAATTTGCACTTTTCAAAAAATTGTGCAGAATTTATCTTTGTTTCAAATAAAGAAATACTTGGCATGAGTAAAGTTTGATCCTGTCCAGTACTATAGAAAAACTTTCACATAACATTTCATTGCATATAAGAAAATAACCATCACTGGAAGTTAACCAATCAAATTTTCCCCCTTTTTTAACCTGTATACAAGCTTTAGTAACCATGTAACCTCAAGTTTCCAAAATATTTCATAGAAACCCCAAATAAAAAAATAATGGTGCTTTGAAATACCCAAGATATATGTTTATGACCCAGAAATGTTTTACTGCAATGAAATGTAGGATCAATTACCTACAACTGTCAAATTCAAGGGAATATTTTTTTTCGACCTATTTTCGTATGCAACCGGATGTGACGTACTATGATTTGGTGGTATTACACCTAAAGAAGACTTTTTTGTTAAATAAACTGAATGTGACTTTTTTCCTTTGTTATACTGGTTATTTCAAGAATTCCTGTCAAGTTTTGTCATAATCAGTTCAATAGTTTGGGAAAAATCTAGTATAATGTAAGGCGACATCTGCAGCGATTCGAGCTAAATTTCTTCGAAAAATCCAAACCAAGCCGCATCATGATAGAATATAGTGTGGACCAATAAATGATCAAATATTTATCTCATCTGCCTACAAACAGTTGGATATGATACAAAAGATGACTTTAGGATGATAAATACTACCAATGGACCTCTTTGTCTTCCTTATAAGGTCTCTTTTGGTCCATTTATACCTCTCATTTCCTCAAAATTTCTACTTTATAGGCCAATAAATAAAAATTTTGGGGTAACTTTCACTCATTTATGATAGAAATGTTATAATAAATGATAAATTGAAGTATTCAAGCTGAATGAACTATCCGTATAAAAGTTTACTGTCTCCAAGGAGGTTTCAATAAGTCCTTACGTAAAACTTAAATTTACGCCGCGTTCCAGAGAGGGACATAAAAAGCTTCTCTTTTGGTGAATAATTTGTTGTTACTGCTTTAAAAATAATTTCATTTACTTAAAACTATATATTTATTAAAGTATTTCTTAGGAAAAATTTTCTAGTATAGCAGAATATAAGAAAAAAGGAGAAAAAGCTCCCCAAAACTCTAAGTATGGCTTATTCTGTCAACTAATATTCATGGTAAAGTCCTATTTCAAGGAAATTTTCTCATAAAATGTGTTTTGGAGACTCAATCCACTCAGAATATTTCATTATTAGTAATATTTCACTTAAATAGCAAGAAATTTTAACACATGAGAGTACTCACAAGGTCAAATGTGCATGTACAGCTTCCCATATTAGGTGTAATACCACCATTGATTTTCCCCTATTAGTCTTTGTTAAATTTGCACTTTTCAAAAAATTGTGCAGAATTTATCTTTGTTTCAAATAAAGAAATACTTGGCATGAGTAAAGTTTGATCCTGTCCAGTACTATAGAAAAACTTTCACATAACATTTCATTGCATATAAGAAAATAACCATCACTGGAAGTTAACCAATCAAATTTTCCCCCTTTTTTAACCTGTATACAAGCTTTAGTAACCATGTAACCTCAAGTTTCCAAAATATTTCATAGAAACCCCAAATAAAAAAATAATGGTGCTTTGAAATACCCAAGATATATGTTTATGACCCAGAAATGTTTTACTGCAATGAAATGTAGGATCAATTACCTATAACTGTCAAATTCAAGGGAATATTTTTTTTCGACCTATTTTCGTATGCAACCGGATGTGACGTACTATGATTTGGTGGTATTACACCTAAAGAAGACTTTTTTGTTAAATAAACTGAATGTGACTTTTTTCCTTTGTTATACTGGTTATTTCAAGAATTCCTGTCAAGTTTTGTCATAATCAGTTCAATAGTTTGGGAAAAATCTAGTATAATGTAAGGCGACATCTGCAGCGATTCGAGCTAAATTTCTTCGAAAAATCCAAACCAAGCCGCATCATGATAGAATATAGTGTGGACCAATAAATGATCAAATATTTATCTCATCTGCCTACAAACAGTTGGATATGATACAAAAGATGACTTTAGGATGATAAATACTACCAATGGACCTCTTTGTCTTCCTTATAAGGTCTCTTTTGGTCCATTTATACCTCTCATTTCCTCAAAATTTCTACTTTATAGGCCAATAAATAAAAATTTTGGGGTAACTTTCACTCATTTATGATAGAAATGTTATAATAAATGATAAATTGAAGTATTCAAGCTGAATGAACTATCCGTATAAAAGTTTACTGTCTCCAAGGAGGTTTCAATAAGTCCTTACGTAAAACTTAAATTTACGCCGCGTTCCAGAGAGGGACATAAAAAGCTTCTCTTTTGGTGAATAATTTGTTGTTACTGCTTTAAAAATAATTTCATTTACTTAAAACTATATATTTATTAAAGTATTTCTTAGGAAAAATTTTCTAGTATAGCAGAATATAAGAAAAAAGGAGAAAAAGCTCCCCAAAACTCTAAGTATGGCTTATTCTGTCAACTAATATTCATGGTAAAGTCCTATTTCAAGGAAATTTTCTCATAAAATGTGTTTTGGAGACTCAATCCACTCAGAATATTTCATTATTAGTAATATTTCACTTAAATAGCAAGAAATTTTAACACATGAGAGTACTCACAAGGTCAAATGTGCATGTACAGCTTCCCATATTAGGTGTAATACCACCATTGATTTTCCCCTATTAGTCTTTGTTAAATTTGCACTTTTCAAAAAATTGTGCAGAATTTATCTTTGTTTCAAATAAAGAAATACTTGGCATGAGTAAAGTTTGATCCTGTCCAGTACTATAGAAAAACTTTCACATAACATTTCATTGCATATAAGAAAATAACCATCACTGGAAGTTAACCAATCAAATTTTCCCCCTTTTTTAACCTGTATACAAGCTTTAGTAACCATGTAACCTCAAGTTTCCAAAATATTTCATAGAAACCCCAAATAAAAAAATAATGGTGCTTTGAAATACCCAAGATATATGTTTATGACCCAGAAATGTTTTACTGCAATGAAATGTAGGATCAATTACCTACAACTGTCAAATTCAAGGGAATATTTTTTTTCGACCTATTTTCGTATGCAACCGGATGTGACGTACTATGATTTGGTGGTATTACACCTAAAGAAGACTTTTTTGTTAAATAAACTGAATGTGACTTTTTTCCTTTGTTATACTGGTTATTTCAAGAATTCCTGTCAAGTTTTGTCATAATCAGTTCAATAGTTTGGGAAAAATCTAGTATAATGTAAGGCGACATCTGCAGCGATTCGAGCTAAATTTCTTCGAAAAATCCAAACCAAGCCGCATCATGATAGAATATAGTGTGGACCAATAAATGATCAAATATTTATCTCATCTGCCTACAAACAGTTGGATATGATACAAAAGATGACTTTAGGATGATAAATACTACCAATGGACCTCTTTGTCTTCCTTATAAGGTCTCTTTTGGTCCATTTATACCTCTCATTTCCTCAAAATTTCTACTTTATAGGCCAATAAATAAAAATTTTGGGGTAACTTTCACTCATTTATGATAGAAATGTTATAATAAATGATAAATTGAAGTATTCAAGCTGAATGAACTATCCGTATAAAAGTTTACTGTCTCCAAGGAGGTTTCAATAAGTCCTTACGTAAAACTTAAATTTACGCCGCGTTCCAGAGAGGGACATAAAAAGCTTCTCTTTTGGTGAATAATTTGTTGTTACTGCTTTAAAAATAATTTCATTTACTTAAAACTATATATTTATTAAAGTATTTCTTAGGAAAAATTTTCTAGTATAGCAGAATATAAGAAAAAAGGAGAAAAAGCTCCCCAAAACTCTAAGTATGGCTTATTCTGTCAACTAATATTCATGGTAAAGTCCTATTTCAAGGAAATTTTCTCATAAAATGTGTTTTGGAGACTCAATCCACTCAGAATATTTCATTATTAGTAATATTTCACTTAAATAGCAAGAAATTTTAACACATGAGAGTACTCACAAGGTCAAATGTGCATGTACAGCTTCCCATATTAGGTGTAATACCACCATTGATTTTCCCCTATTAGTCTTTGTTAAATTTGCACTTTTCAAAAAATTGTGCAGAATTTATCTTTGTTTCAAATAAAGAAATACTTGGCATGAGTAAAGTTTGATCCTGTCCAGTACTATAGAAAAACTTTCACATAACATTTCATTGCATATAAGAAAATAACCATCACTGGAAGTTAACCAATCAAATTTTCCCCCTTTTTTAACCTGTATACAAGCTTTAGTAACCATGTAACCTCAAGTTTCCAAAATATTTCATAGAAACCCCAAATAAAAAAATAATGGTGCTTTGAAATACCCAAGATATATGTTTATGACCCAGAAATGTTTTACTGCAATGAAATGTAGGATCAATTACCTACAACTGTCAAATTCAAGGGAATATTTTTTTTCGACCTATTTTCGTATGCAACCGGATGTGACGTACTATGATTTGGTGGTATTACACCTAAAGAAGACTTTTTTGTTAAATAAACTGAATGTGACTTTTTTCCTTTGTTATACTGGTTATTTCAAGAATTCCTGTCAAGTTTTGTCATAATCAGTTCAATAGTTTGGGAAAAATCTAGTATAATGTAAGGCGACATCTGCAGCGATTCGAGCTAAATTTCTTCGAAAAATCCAAACCAAGCCGCATCATGATAGAATATAGTGTGGACCAATAAATGATCAAATATTTATCTCATCTGCCTACAAACAGTTGGATATGATACAAAAGATGACTTTAGGATGATAAATACTACCAATGGACCTCTTTGTCTTCCTTATAAGGTCTCTTTTGGTCCATTTATACCTCTCATTTCCTCAAAATTTCTACTTTATAGGCCAATAAATAAAAATTTTGGGGTAACTTTCACTCATTTATGATAGAAATGTTATAATAAATGATAAATTGAAGTATTCAAGCTGAATGAACTATCCGTATAAAAGTTTACTGTCTCCAAGGAGGTTTCAATAAGTCCTTACGTAAAACTTAAATTTACGCCGCGTTCCAGAGAGGGACATAAAAAGCTTCTCTTTTGGTGAATAATTTGTTGTTACTGCTTTAAAAATAATTTCATTTACTTAAAACTATATATTTATTAAAGTATTTCTTAGGAAAAATTTTCTAGTATAGCAGAATATAAGAAAAAAGGAGAAAAAGCTCCCCAAAACTCTAAGTATGGCTTATTCTGTCAACTAATATTCATGGTAAAGTCCTATTTCAAGGAAATTTTCTCATAAAATGTGTTTTGGAGACTCAATCCACTCAGAATATTTCATTATTAGTAATATTTCACTTAAATAGCAAGAAATTTTAACACATGAGAGTACTCACAAGGTCAAATGTGCATGTACAGCTTCCCATATTAGGTGTAATACCACCATTGATTTTCCCCTATTAGTCTTTGTTAAATTTGCACTTTTCAAAAAATTGTGCAGAATTTATCTTTGTTTCAAATAAAGAAATACTTGGCATGAGTAAAGTTTGATCCTGTCCAGTACTATAGAAAAACTTTCACATAACATTTCATTGCATATAAGAAAATAACCATCACTGGAAGTTAACCAATCAAATTTTCCCCCTTTTTTAACCTGTATACAAGCTTTAGTAACCCTGTAACCTCAAGTTTCCAAAATATTTCATAGAAACCCCAAATAAAAAAATAATGGTGCTTTGAAATACCCAAGATATATGTTTATGACCCAGAAATGTTTTACTGCAATGAAATGTAGGATCAATTACCTACAACTGTCAAATTCAAGGGAATATTTTTTTTCGACCTATTTTCGTATGCAACCGGATGTGACGTACTATGATTTGGTGGTATTACACCTAAAGAAGACTTTTTTGTTGAATAAACTGAATGTGACTTTTTTCCTTTGTTATACTGGTTATTTCAAGAATTCCTGTCAAGTTTTGTCATAATCAGTTCAATAGTTTGGGAAAAATCTAGTATAATGTAAGGCGACATCTGCAGCGATTCGAGCTAAATTTCTTCGAAAAATCCAAACCAAGCCGCATCATGATAGAATATAGTGTGGACCAATAAATGATCAAATATTTATCTCATCTGCCTACAAACAGTTGGATATGATACAAAAGATGACTTTAGGATGATAAATACTACCAATGGACCTCTTTGTCTTCCTTATAAGGTCTCTTTTGGTCCATTTATACCTCTCATTTCCTCAAAATTTCTACTTTATAGGCCAATAAATAAAAATTTTGGGGTAACTTTCACTCATTTATGATAGAAATGTTATAATAAATGATAAATTGAAGTATTCAAGCTGAATGAACTATCCGTATAAAAGTTTACTGTCTCCAAGGAGGTTTCAATAAGTCCTTACGTAAAACTTAAATTTACGCCGCGTTCCAGAGAGGGACATAAAAAGCTTCTCTTTTGGTGAATAATTTGTTGTTACTGCTTTAAAAATAATTTCATTTACTTAAAACTATATATTTATTAAAGTATTTCTTAGGAAAAATTTTCTAGTATAGCAGAATATAAGAAAAAAGGAGAAAAAGCTCCCCAAAACTCTAAGTATGGCTTATTCTGTCAACTAATATTCATGGTAAAGTCCTATTTCAAGGAAATTTTCTCATAAAATGTGTTTTGGAGACTCAATCCACTCAGAATATTTCATTATTAGTAATATTTCACTTAAATAGCAAGAAATTTTAACACATGAGAGTACTCACAAGGTCAAATGTGCATGTACAGCTTCCCATATTAGGTGTAATACCACCATTGATTTTCCCCTATTAGTCTTTGTTAAATTTGCACTTTTCAAAAAATTGTGCAGAATTTATCTTTGTTTCAAATAAAGAAATACTTGGCATGAGTAAAGTTTGATCCTGTCCAGTACTATAGAAAAACTTTCACATAACATTTCATTGCATATAAGAAAATAACCATCACTGGAAGTTAACCAATCAAATTTTCCCCCTTTTTTAACCTGTATACAAGCTTTAGTAACCATGTAACCTCAAGTTTCCAAAATATTTCATAGAAACCCCAAATAAAAAAATAATGGTGCTTTGAAATACCCAAGATATATGTTTATGACCCAGAAATGTTTTACTGCAATGAAATGTAGGATCAATTACCTACAACTGTCAAATTCAAGGGAATATTTTTTTTCGACCTATTTTCGTATGCAACCGGATGTGACGTACTATGATTTGGTGGTATTACACCTAAAGAAGACTTTTTTGTTAAATAAACTGAATGTGACTTTTTTCCTTTGTTATACTGGTTATTTCAAGAATTCCTGTCAAGTTTTGTCATAATCAGTTCAATAGTTTGGGAAAAATCTAGTATAATGTAAGGCGACATCTGCAGCGATTCGAGCTAAATTTCTTCGAAAAATCCAAACCAAGCCGCATCATGATAGAATATAGTGTGGACCAATAAATGATCAAATATTTATCTCATCTGCCTACAAACAGTTGGATATGATACAAAAGATGACTTTAGGATGATAAATACTACCAATGGACCTCTTTGTCTTCCTTATAAGGTCTCTTTTGGTCCATTTATACCTCTCATTTCCTCAAAATTTCTACTTTATAGGCCAATAAATAAAAATTTTGGGGTAACTTTCACTCATTTATGATAGAAATGTTATAATAAATGATAAATTGAAGTATTCAAGCTGAATGAACTATCCGTATAAAAGTTTACTGTCTCCAAGGAGGTTTCAATAAGTCCTTACGTAAAACTTAAATTTACGCCGCGTTCCAGAGAGGGACATAAAAAGCTTCTCTTTTGGTGAATAATTTGTTGTTACTGCTTTAAAAATAATTTCATTTACTTAAAACTATATATTTATTAAAGTATTTCTTAGGAAAAATTTTCTAGTATAGCAGAATATAAGAAAAAAGGAGAAAAAGCTCCCCAAAACTCTAAGTATGGCTTATTCTGTCAACTAATATTCATGGTAAAGTCCTATTTCAAGGAAATTTTCTCATAAAATGTGTTTTGGAGACTCAATCCACTCAGAATATTTCATTATTAGTAATATTTCACTTAAATAGCAAGAAATTTTAACACATGAGAGTACTCACAAGGTCAAATGTGCATGTACAGCTTCCCATATTAGGTGTAATACCACCATTGATTTTCCCCTATTAGTCTTTGTTAAATTTGCACTTTTCAAAAAATTGTGCAGAATTTATCTTTGTTTCAAATAAAGAAATACTTGGCATGAGTAAAGTTTGATCCTGTCCAGTACTATAGAAAAACTTTCACATAACATTTCATTGCATATAAGAAAATAACCATCACTGGAAGTTAACCAATCAAATTTTCCCCCTTTTTTAACCTGTATACAAGCTTTAGTAACCATGTAACCTCAAGTTTCCAAAATATTTCATAGAAACCCCAAATAAAAAAATAATGGTGCTTTGAAATACCCAAGATATATGTTTATGACCCAGAAATGTTTTACTGCAATGAAATGTAGGATCAATTACCTACAACTGTCAAATTCAAGGGAATATTTTTTTTCGACCTATTTTCGTATGCAACCGGATGTGACGTACTATGATTTGGTGGTATTACACCTAAAGAAGACTTTTTTGTTAAATAAACTGAATGTGACTTTTTTCCTTTGTTATACTGGTTATTTCAAGAATTCCTGTCAAGTTTTGTCATAATCAGTTCAATAGTTTGGGAAAAATCTAGTATAATGTAAGGCGACATCTGCAGCGATTCGAGCTAAATTTCTTCGAAAAATCCAAACCAAGCCGCATCATGATAGAATATAGTGTGGACCAATAAATGATCAAATATTTATCTCATCTGCCTACAAACAGTTGGATATGATACAAAAGATGACTTTAGGATGATAAATACTACCAATGGACCTCTTTGTCTTCCTTATAAGGTCTCTTTTGGTCCATTTATACCTCTCATTTCCTCAAAATTTCTACTTTATAGGCCAATAAATAAAAATTTTGGGGTAACTTTCACTCATTTATGATAGAAATGTTATAATAAATGATAAATTGAAGTATTCAAGCTGAATGAACTATCCGTATAAAAGTTTACTGTCTCCAAGGAGGTTTCAATAAGTCCTTACGTAAAACTTAAATTTACGCCGCGTTCCAGAGAGGGACATAAAAAGCTTCTCTTTTGGTGAATAATTTGTTGTTACTGCTTTAAAAATAATTTCATTTACTTAAAACTATATATTTATTAAAGTATTTCTTAGGAAAAATTTTCTAGTATAGCAGAATATAAGAAAAAAGGAGAAAAAGCTCCCCAAAACTCTAAGTATGGCTTATTCTGTCAACTAATATTCATGGTAAAGTCCTATTTCAAGGAAATTTTCTCATAAAATGTGTTTTGGAGACTCAATCCACTCAGAATATTTCATTATTAGTAATATTTCACTTAAATAGCAAGAAATTTTAACACATGAGAGTACTCACAAGGTCAAATGTGCATGTACAGCTTCCCATATTAGGTGTAATACCACCATTGATTTTCCCCTATTAGTCTTTGTTAAATTTGCACTTTTCAAAAAATTGTGCAGAATTTATCTTTGTTTCAAATAAAGAAATACTTGGCATGAGTAAAGTTTGATCCTGTCCAGTACTATAGAAAAACTTTCACATAACATTTCATTGCATATAAGAAAATAACCATCACTGGAAGTTAACCAATCAAATTTTCCCCCTTTTTTAACCTGTATACAAGCTTTAGTAACCATGTAACCTCAAGTTTCCAAAATATTTCATAGAAACCCCAAATAAAAAAATAATGGTGCTTTGAAATACCCAAGATATATGTTTATGACCCAGAAATGTTTTACTGCAATGAAATGTAGGATCAATTACCTACAACTGTCAAATTCAAGGGAATATTTTTTTTCGACCTATTTTCGTATGCAACCGGATGTGACGTACTATGATTTGGTGGTATTACACCTAAAGAAGACTTTTTTGTTAAATAAACTGAATGTGACTTTTTTCCTTTGTTATACTGGTTATTTCAAGAATTCCTGTCAAGTTTTGTCATAATCAGTTCAATAGTTTGGGAAAAATCTAGTATAATGTAAGGCGACATCTGCAGCGATTCGAGCTAAATTTCTTCGAAAAATCCAAACCAAGCCGCATCATGATAGAATATAGTGTGGACCAATAAATGATCAAATATTTATCTCATCTGCCTACAAACAGTTGGATATGATACAAAAGATGACTTTAGGATGATAAATACTACCAATGGACCTCTTTGTCTTCCTTATAAGGTCTCTTTTGGTCCATTTATACCTCTCATTTCCTCAAAATTTCTACTTTATAGGCCAATAAATAAAAATTTTGGGGTAACTTTCACTCATTTATGATAGAAATGTTATAATAAATGATAAATTGAAGTATTCAAGCTGAATGAACTATCCGTATAAAAGTTTACTGTCTCCAAGGAGGTTTCAATAAGTCCTTACGTAAAACTTAAATTTACGCCGCGTTCCAGAGAGGGACATAAAAAGCTTCTCTTTTGGTGAATAATTTGTTGTTACTGCTTTAAAAATAATTTCATTTACTTAAAACTATATATTTATTAAAGTATTTCTTAGGAAAAATTTTCTAGTATAGCAGAATATAAGAAAAAAGGAGAAAAAGCTCCCCAAAACTCTAAGTATGGCTTATTCTGTCAACTAATATTCATGGTAAAGTCCTATTTCAAGGAAATTTTCTCATAAAATGTGTTTTGGAGACTCAATCCACTCAGAATATTTCATTATTAGTAATATTTCACTTAAATAGCAAGAAATTTTAACACATGAGAGTACTCACAAGGTCAAATGTGCATGTACAGCTTCCCATATTAGGTGTAATACCACCATTGATTTTCCCCTATTAGTCTTTGTTAAATTTGCACTTTTCAAAAAATTGTGCAGAATTTATCTTTGTTTCAAATAAAGAAATACTTGGCATGAGTAAAGTTTGATCCTGTCCAGTACTATAGAAAAACTTTCACATAACATTTCATTGCATATAAGAAAATAACCATCACTGGAAGTTAACCAATCAAATTTTCCCCCTTTTTTAACCTGTATACAAGCTTTAGTAACCATGTAACCTCAAGTTTCCAAAATATTTCATAGAAACCCCAAATAAAAAAATAATGGTGCTTTGAAATACCCAAGATATATGTTTATGACCCAGAAATGTTTTACTGCAATGAAATGTAGGATCAATTACCTACAACTGTCAAATTCAAGGGAATATTTTTTTTCGACCTATTTTCGTATGCAACCGGATGTGACGTACTATGATTTGGTGGTATTACACCTAAAGAAGACTTTTTTGTTAAATAAACTGAATGTGACTTTTTTCCTTTGTTATACTGGTTATTTCAAGAATTCCTGTCAAGTTTTGTCATAATCAGTTCAATAGTTTGGGAAAAATCTAGTATAATGTAAGGCGACATCTGCAGCGATTCGAGCTAAATTTCTTCGAAAAATCCAAACCAAGCCGCATCATGATAGAATATAGTGTGGACCAATAAATGATCAAATATTTATCTCATCTGCCTACAAACAGTTGGATATGATACAAAAGATGACTTTAGGATGATAAATACTACCAATGGACCTCTTTGTCTTCCTTATAAGGTCTCTTTTGGTCCATTTATACCTCTCATTTCCTCAAAATTTCTACTTTATAGGCCAATAAATAAAAATTTTGGGGTAACTTTCACTCATTTATGATAGAAATGTTATAATAAATGATAAATTGAAGTATTCAAGCTGAATGAACTATCCGTATAAAAGTTTACTGTCTCCAAGGAGGTTTCAATAAGTCCTTACGTAAAACTTAAATTTACGCCGCGTTCCAGAGAGGGACATAAAAAGCTTCTCTTTTGGTGAATAATTTGTTGTTACTGCTTTAAAAATAATTTCATTTACTTAAAACTATATATTTATTAAAGTATTTCTTAGGAAAAATTTTCTAGTATAGCAGAATATAAGAAAAAAGGAGAAAAAGCTCCCCAAAACTCTAAGTATGGCTTATTCTGTCAACTAATATTCATGGTAAAGTCCTATTTCAAGGAAATTTTCTCATAAAATGTGTTTTGGAGACTCAATCCACTCAGAATATTTCATTATTAGTAATATTTCACTTAAATAGCAAGAAATTTTAACACATGAGAGTACTCACAAGGTCAAATGTGCATGTACAGCTTCCCATATTAGGTGTAATACCACCATTGATTTTCCCCTATTAGTCTTTGTTAAATTTGCACTTTTCAAAAAATTGTGCAGAATTTATCTTTGTTTCAAATAAAGAAATACTTGGCATGAGTAAAGTTTGATCCTGTCCAGTACTATAGAAAAACTTTCACATAACATTTCATTGCATATAAGAAAATAACCATCACTGGAAGTTAACCAATCAAATTTTCCCCCTTTTTTAACCTGTATACAAGCTTTAGTAACCATGTAACCTCAAGTTTCCAAAATATTTCATAGAAACCCCAAATAAAAAAATAATGGTGCTTTGAAATACCCAAGATATATGTTTATGACCCAGAAATGTTTTACTGCAATGAAATGTAGGATCAATTACCTACAACTGTCAAATTCAAGGGAATATTTTTTTTCGACCTATTTTCGTATGCAACCGGATGTGACGTACTATGATTTGGTGGTATTACACCTAAAGAAGACTTTTTTGTTAAATAAACTGAATGTGACTTTTTTCCTTTGTTATACTGGTTATTTCAAGAATTCCTGTCAAGTTTTGTCATAATCAGTTCAATAGTTTGGGAAAAATCTAGTATAATGTAAGGCGACATCTGCAGCGATTCGAGCTAAATTTCTTCGAAAAATCCAAACCAAGCCGCATCATGATAGAATATAGTGTGGACCAATAAATGATCAAATATTTATCTCATCTGCCTACAAACAGTTGGATATGATACAAAAGATGACTTTAGGATGATAAATACTACCAATGGACCTCTTTGTCTTCCTTATAAGGTCTCTTTTGGTCCATTTATACCTCTCATTTCCTCAAAATTTCTACTTTATAGGCCAATAAATAAAAATTTTGGGGTAACTTTCACTCATTTATGATAGAAATGTTATAATAAATGATAAATTGAAGTATTCAAGCTGAATGAACTATCCGTATAAAAGTTTACTGTCTCCAAGGAGGTTTCAATAAGTCCTTACGTAAAACTTAAATTTACGCCGCGTTCCAGAGAGGGACATAAAAAGCTTCTCTTTTGGTGAATAATTTGTTGTTACTGCTTTAAAAATAATTTCATTTACTTAAAACTATATATTTATTAAAGTATTTCTTAGGAAAAATTTTCTAGTATAGCAGAATATAAGAAAAAAGGAGAAAAAGCTCCCCAAAACTCTAAGTATGGCTTATTCTGTCAACTAATATTCATGGTAAAGTCCTATTTCAAGGAAATTTTCTCATAAAATGTGTTTTGGAGACTCAATCCACTCAGAATATTTCATTATTAGTAATATTTCACTTAAATAGCAAGAAATTTTAACACATGAGAGTACTCACAAGGTCAAATGTGCATGTACAGCTTCCCATATTAGGTGTAATACCACCATTGATTTTCCCCTATTAGTCTTTGTTAAATTTGCACTTTTCAAAAAATTGTGCAGAATTTATCTTTGTTTCAAATAAAGAAATACTTGGCATGAGTAAAGTTTGATCCTGTCCAGTACTATAGAAAAACTTTCACATAACATTTCATTGCATATAAGAAAATAACCATCACTGGAAGTTAACCAATCAAATTTTCCCCCTTTTTTAACCTGTATACAAGCTTTAGTAACCATGTAACCTCAAGTTTCCAAAATATTTCATAGAAACCCCAAATAAAAAAATAATGGTGCTTTGAAATACCCAAGATATATGTTTATGACCCAGAAATGTTTTACTGCAATGAAATGTAGGATCAATTACCTACAACTGTCAAATTCAAGGGAATATTTTTTTTCGACCTATTTTCGTATGCAACCGGATGTGACGTACTATGATTTGGTGGTATTACACCTAAAGAAGACTTTTTTGTTAAATAAACTGAATGTGACTTTTTTCCTTTGTTATACTGGTTATTTCAAGAATTCCTGTCAAGTTTTGTCATAATCAGTTCAATAGTTTGGGAAAAATCTAGTATAATGTAAGGCGACATCTGCAGCGATTCGAGCTAAATTTCTTCGAAAAATCCAAACCAAGCCGCATCATGATAGAATATAGTGTGGACCAATAAATGATCAAATATTTATCTCATCTGCCTACAAACAGTTGGATATGATACAAAAGATGACTTTAGGATGATAAATACTACCAATGGACCTCTTTGTCTTCCTTATAAGGTCTCTTTTGGTCCATTTATACCTCTCATTTCCTCAAAATTTCTACTTTATAGGCCAATAAATAAAAATTTTGGGGTAACTTTCACTCATTTATGATAGAAATGTTATAATAAATGATAAATTGAAGTATTCAAGCTGAATGAACTATCCGTATAAAAGTTTACTGTCTCCAAGGAGGTTTCAATAAGTCCTTACGTAAAACTTAAATTTACGCCGCGTTCCAGAGAGGGACATAAAAAGCTTCTCTTTTGGTGAATAATTTGTTGTTACTGCTTTAAAAATAATTTCATTTACTTAAAACTATATATTTATTAAAGTATTTCTTAGGAAAAATTTTCTAGTATAGCAGAATATAAGAAAAAAGGAGAAAAAGCTCCCCAAAACTCTAAGTATGGCTTATTCTGTCAACTAATATTCATGGTAAAGTCCTATTTCAAGGAAATTTTCTCATAAAATGTGTTTTGGAGACTCAATCCACTCAGAATATTTCATTATTAGTAATATTTCACTTAAATAGCAAGAAATTTTAACACATGAGAGTACTCACAAGGTCAAATGTGCATGTACAGCTTCCCATATTAGGTGTAATACCACCATTGATTTTCCCCTATTAGTCTTTGTTAAATTTGCACTTTTCAAAAAATTGTGCAGAATTTATCTTTGTTTCAAATAAAGAAATACTTGGCATGAGTAAAGTTTGATCCTGTCCAGTACTATAGAAAAACTTTCACATAACATTTCATTGCATATAAGAAAATAACCATCACTGGAAGTTAACCAATCAAATTTTCCCCCTTTTTTAACCTGTATACAAGCTTTAGTAACCATGTAACCTCAAGTTTCCAAAATATTTCATAGAAACCCCAAATAAAAAAATAATGGTGCTTTGAAATACCCAAGATATATGTTTATGACCCAGAAATGTTTTACTGCAATGAAATGTAGGATCAATTACCTACAACTGTCAAATTCAAGGGAATATTTTTTTTCGACCTATTTTCGTATGCAACCGGATGTGACGTACTATGATTTGGTGGTATTACACATTAAGCGTCTTCTACTATGCACATTGCAGCACTCGTTAAGCGTCTTCTACTATGCACATTGCAGCATTCGTTAAGCGTCTTCTACTATGCACATTGCAGCACTCGTTAAGCGCGCTAAACGTCTTCTACTATGCACATAACAGCACTCGTTAAGCATCTTCTACTATGTACATTGCAGCACTCGCTAAGCGCGCTATATACGCGTCTTCTACTATGCACATTGCTGCACTCGTTAAGCGTCTTCTACTATGCACATTGCAGCACTCGTTAAGCGAAAACAAACCTTTTGAGACACAGAAAATCTTTATTACCCTGCTGAAGAAGTTTTGAGTCAGGAGCATACCCCTGTTAATGAAGTCTGTATGATATAACATGCACGTACGTACCGTTTCAATTGAGATATGTGGGCACCATTCGATTGGATAGCAGTTATGTTACGGTTGAGAAATAGACAGTTGACAATAGGAAGGCTGAACGTGTGTTATAGGTCCTAGT
Organism: Mytilus californianus; assembly: GCF_021869535.1. Classification (NCBI taxonomy): domain Eukaryota; kingdom Metazoa; phylum Mollusca; class Bivalvia; order Mytilida; family Mytilidae; genus Mytilus; species Mytilus californianus. Next base: position 141,070,392 of record NW_026262581.1, on the reverse strand, counting down.
GAAAAAGATAAAATCAGAGGTCAGTCTGGTATGGTTGCCAATGAGACAACTATCCACAAGAGTTCAAAAGACGTGGATATAAGCTATTATAGGTGACCGTACGACTTCGACCATCGATTGTTTTAAAAGTTCACTGTGATATATCAATTATAGGTGACCGTACGACTTCGACCATCGATTGTTTTAAAAGTTCACTGTGATATATCAATTATAGGTGACCGTACGACTTCGACCATCGATTGTTTTAAAAGTTCACTGTGATATATCAATTATAGGTGACCGTAAGACTTCAACCATCGATTGTGTTAAAAGTTCACTGTGATATATCAATTATAGGTAGCCGTACGACTTCGACCATCGATTGTTTTAAAAGTTCACTGTGATATATCAATTATAGGTGACCGTATGACTTCGACCATCGATTGTTTTCAAAGTTCACTGTGGTATATCAATTATAGGTGACCGTACGACTTCGACCATCGATTGTTTTAAAAGTTCAACGTGATATATCAATTATAGGTGACCGTACGACTTCGACCATCGATTGTTTTAAAAGTTCACTGTGATATATCAATTATAGGTGACCGTACGACTTCGACCATTGATTGTTTTAAAAGTTCACTGTGATATATCAATTATAGGTGACCGTACGACTTCGACCATCGATTGTTTTAAAAGTTCACTGTGATATATCAGAGACGAGCATGCATTGAAATGTGGGTTATTAAGTGAGAGTACATGGAACACTATATCTTGAAGCGAAATATAAGAACTTTGAAATATGCTTCATCTTTTTGTCTTTGAAAGGGTGTTTGGACAATTTTTGCTTTAAACGAGTTTAAAATCAATTCGATCAGTAACAGTTCACAATTAAGGCCCAGTAACATATCAAAGATTGATTGCAAGATGCTTTTATCAAAGAGAGGCGAAAGATACCAAAGGGACATTCAAACTCACAAATCGAAAATAAACTGACAACGCCATGGCTAAAGAAGAAAACGACAAACAGACAAACAACAGTACACAAAACACAACATAGAAAACTAAAAACTGAGCAACACGAACCCCACCAAAAACTGGGGAGGGGGGGGGTGATCTCAGCAAATATATGTTGTCGGTCAAAAAGTCAAGCCATTTGATAATATCTTTTTGTCATATTTGTTGTGGGATCAGTAGAGTTCTTCACAATCAGATCAGATTTTTTTAAAATAAAACAAACGATTTTTATCTAGGATTCCCACGTTTGTTGGAAAATCAATGTTTAATGAGATATGTAACCGATATTTTAATTGAGAATGGGAAATAGTAAAGTTGAGCCAATAAAGATCAGGAGTCGGTTTCACAAAATAACTTAGAACTAAGATTGATCGTAAGTATACTGAATTGTTTAGGTCTTAATCATGTTTTTTTTCTTCAAAAACTGTAATGATTTCGATTGAAGAATTTTTAGTAGATTTTTAGGAATCAACCACTAGTGAACACCGCAGGTTGAGTATATCTAAACACAATATTTTGAAGGCCCTTTTTGCTGTTGACAAAACGGTAGCAAGAATTTTAGAAAAAGATATATATAAGATCACACATGTAGACAAGCATGCTATTTTCATATAGTTCTTCATAAGAATTTTTATGAAGAGGAACATTAAAAAACAAGTAATATCTTCTAGATTATGGTTGTTCTTAGAACAGATGTTTGCAACCTAGTAAATATGATGAAGTCCCTTACTCTGAAAGATATGCAAAATTCACTCATCCTATAAATACTCTCGCATAATATGAGTATATAGTGTTTTATTAGTCCGTCCGTCCGTCCGTTAGATTGAAGTTTCCAGACGATTATTTGAGAATCGCTCCATGAAATGACTTGAAATTTTCATCTAAAATGTATAACAAAAATACTGAACTCCAAGGCACATTCAAAAGGGGAAGTCCATAAAAAATGACAAAATCATACGCTATCAATCAACGGAACAGGTGAAAAACAACTGCTAAATAAAGGTTTACTTCGATTAAATTCATTTTTATTTAGTTGTTAAATTCAAAAAAAGAAACCCTCTTCCATTTCTTTTTATATTTGATCTAAGAAATGTAAAAGTTGAAAATGACGCCAAGTGGATTACCAAGCAATTATATCTCAAAAGAAGACAGTTGAAAATGACGCCAAGTGGATTACAAAGCAAATATATCTCAAAAGGAGACAGTGGAAAATGACGCCAAGTGGATTACCAAGCAAATATATCTCAAAAGAAGACAGTTGAAAATGACGCCAAGTGGATTACCAAGCAATTATATCTCAAAAGAAGACAGTTGAAAATGACGCCAAGTGGATTACCAAGCAAATATATCTCAAAAGAAGACAGTTGAAAATGACGCCAAGTGGATTACCAAGCAATTATATCTCAAAAGAAGACAGTTGAAAATGACGCCAAGTGGATTACCAAGCAATTATATCTCAAAAGAAGACAGTTGAAAATGACGCCAAGTGGATTACCAAGCAATTATATCTCAAAAGAAGACAGTTGAAAATGACGCCAAGTGGATTACCAAGCAAATATATCTCAAAAGAAGACAGTTCAAAATGACGCCAAGTGGATTACCAAGCAAATATATCTCAAAAGAAGACAGTTGAAAATGACGCCAAGTGGATAACCAAGCAATTATATCTCAAAAGAAGACAGTTGCCAAGTGGATTACCAAGCAATTATATCTCAAAAGAAGACAGTTGAAAATGACGCCAAGTGGATTACCAAGCAAATATATCTCAAAAGAAGACAGTTGAAAATGACGCCAAGTGGATTACCAAGCAAATATATCTCAAAAGAAGACAGTTGAAAATGACGCCAAGTGGATTACCAAGCAAATATATCTCAAAAGAAGACAGTTGAAAATGACGCCAAGTGGATTACCAAGCAAATATATCTCAAAAGAAGACAGTTGAAAATGACGCCAAGTGGATTACCAAGCAAATATATCTCAAAAGAAGACAGTTGAAAATGACGCTAAGTGGATTACCAAGCAAATATATCTCAAAAGAAGACAGTTGAAAATGACGCCAAGTGGATTACCAAGCAATTATATCTCAAAAGAAGACAGTTGAAAATGACGCCAAGTGGATTACCAAGCAAATATATCTCAAAAGAAGACAGTTGAAAATGACGTCAAGTGGATTACCAAGCAAATATATCTCAAAAGAAGACAAACAACATCATTACTTTCAAATTCTTTATAAAAATGATATTGAAACTAAAGCAAATATTGTAATTTATATTGTAGCTAGAAAACTTCATGTTGTCATTATTAACCAAACATAGCAATGACGTGATATTTCGTGCAGTTCGATTTCTTGTCATGTCACTACTGCATTCTGAGGTTTGTTAAGGTGGTACCAAATACCTTGACTAAAATTATTTTGGTTCGTTTAATTTTTATAAAATTTTGACAAAATATTTACTTTGACCCTTTAACAAAAATATAAAAATTTCAAAAAAGTTGAATCACACACTTTATCGGAAAAATTTCATCGGATAAATAGCAGTTTGACCAACACTTATTTTGATCATTGAGAAGCTTAATATTTCCTTAACAATAGAACGTGATTAAAACGTTCAGCTGATTTTTAAAGAATTATCTCCTTGTAGTGTTATGTACCACCTTAAGGTGTGATATTTACATTACATGTATGTTTCATTAGAATCTGTAATTTTGATTGGCTGACAACAATCACGTGGTATTTTTGACTTCTTTTAAACTGAGTTTTACTGTGCGTATTGCTATGTGTTTCTTTATTCTACATTGGCTAGAGGTATAACGTGAGGGTACCCAAATTGCACCTATTTTGACAGTTTTTTCACCTATTTTTTGTAACGATCCAGACAAAAGTTACCATTCTGTGTTCATTTTTTAGATGTATCCTTTTTTACTGTATAGTTACACCAATTTAATTTTGAATCCATAGTGAATCATAGAAAATGGGTTTGAACCGACCTCCAAACGATCCATGATTCTGTAATGAGGAGTACCCAAATTGCAACCATGCTTTAATTCACATCCTTAAAAATTGAATAACAGTTGTTTTGTTTTATTTCTTCAAATATTTAGAACAATTTGACATTAGTCCATGCTTAGTATTCATTTTTTAAGAAATATATCTTGTAACATATTTTATTTGCTCATTTTTAAAAGATGACTTTTTGTGAACGTGGCATGGCGACGTTCAGTAGATTTTACTTTTTCCAGTGTGCTTCATCTGTTGAAATATAGACTGTGAACGTTTTTTGTATATTTGAATATAGTTACCTATGTTAAAAGACGTCTATAATGTCAAATCATAAAAATACAAATTATTTAATCTCAAAGAAAACTTGTAAGATTTTCGCAGCTATTTTTGTTGAATAGGTGCAATTTGGGTACTGTGACGTTAGGGGGAGGGTTGAGATCTCACAAAACATGTTTAACCCCGCCGCATTTTTGCGCCTGTCCCAAGTCAGGAGCCTCTGGCTTTTGTTAGTCTTGTATGTTTTTTTAATTTTAGTTCATTTATATGTTTTGGAGTTTAGTGCGACGTCCATTTTCACTGAACTAGTACACAATTTTATTTAGGGGACAGCAGAGGACCACCTCTGGGTGCGGGATTTTCTCGCTGCGTTGAAGTCCCATTGGTGGCCTTCGGCTGTTGTCTGCTCTTTTGTCGGGTTATTGTCTCTTCGACATATTCCCCATTTCCATTCTCAATTTTATTTATATCTGCATAAAAGACAATCTCTATGACTGCACGTGCTATCCGTGAAAGGTTAAAACATTGCATGGAAAAACAAACGAAAAGCCTTATTTCATGGTTGTAGCATAAAAATTTAATCGTAAGGATTCAATGCTTGTTTTCAAAATTTTATGGGGTGGAAAAAGCGTTGGTCGTGCACAAAATTAAGTAAAAAGCGCTCTCGCGCTTCTTACAAAATTTGCTTCGGTCAAAGCTTTTATACCCTTTCTTAAATATCTTTAATTGTGGCCATATTTAACTGCAGTATGAAAACAATATTGGATCAATGTCAGAAACATATAAACCTGTTTGTATTGGCACGAAACAGTTGAAAGTCTCGGTAAACCTAGCCCTTCCCGAGTTTCTAAAAGTAGATATTTTTCTATTATTGGGATTATATATATCAATATTGTATAAACAGATTAAGTTTGAATAAAATAAATTGCTACAAACATTTGCTCTCATCATATAATAAAATAATTATACAAATATATTTAAAAATGTAATTTGAATGGCCGAGATATAATATCAAACATCTTTTCATGGCATGGTAGTTTAATTCATTTACAAGTATTCTTCACACATAGTTTGGTCAATTAATACATGTAACAAAATATGACCGTACAATACCTGTCACAAAGTCTGTACAAACAGGGAAAGAATCAGAACATTGAAATGTTTGATGTATAATTACGTTCATTTGCACAAAAGGAACATATTTAGTTAAGACTAATTTTAAATGGGTGAAGAAAAAACCAAGGGAGCGATCGAATATCGCAAGTCCAATGAAAACATATAACGCATGGTAAAAAATTGAAAAGCATAAGGACTAACAACCTTAACAAAACATTACATAGAAACTATTATATAAAGAGACTGAGAAACATGACCAACACTGGGTTAGTTATATACTGCTTCATGTTTTTGTTATGTACAAGTTGTGTATACCGTGTATCAAAATGCTAATAATTTTTTGTAAGCCCGATTTTGATTATTGTCAGTTAATGCCAAGGCACATACATATTAAGACTTTTATGTTAAGTATCATTTAAAATTTTCAAAAGGGAACATATGTACACTTTAATTGATAGATATGGTACCATATCATGAAACTTCATAAATCAGGCCGTTCAAAATCCGTTGGTATATGTTAAGGTAAATATTTATTTTTTTTATAAAAAATAGATAAAATTGTTTATCCCGAGAGAGAAAAACCATGCCCCTTTAAAGGGGGAGTGGTCGGTGCCTGATTAGTTTCCCACTATAATTAACCACATTTTTGTTTAGGGGCCAGCTGAAACCCGTCTCCGGGAGCGGGATTTTCTCGCTGTGTTGAAGACCAATTGGTGGCCTTGGGCTGTTTTATGCTCTTTTGTCGGGTTGTTGTCTCTTTGACACGTTCCCCATTTCCATTCTCAATTTTATAATAACTATTAGGTTACGCTGTAAATATGCATAAACGAAAATGATAATGCATGATAATACGATATATAACATTTCCTTCACCTAGGAGGACCATTCACCTAGGAGGATAGGTTTTTTTCTACAATAAATTGTTTGATTCCATTATTTTTAATTGGATCTGAAGGCAAAAAAGTGTTTTTCCATTGCAAATTTAGGGAAAAATTTATAAAATGTCACATAAAATGTAGCTTTAAAAAGCTTTAGACATGGTCTAGAGTACATAATTATGTATGTTACAGGCGTTTTCTAAATTTAGGCATTTTGTAAAATTTCTGAATTTTTCAGGCAATTTATAAAATGCCTTACCTTTACAGGTATTATATAAAACGACTAAAACTACCTATTAATTTTGTAAAACTACTGAAATTTGAAACAAAATTCAGCAAATTGCCTGTTCAGTTTCAGGTAATTTGTTAAAAAAAAAGGATAATTATCATTGAGATACATATGACTAAACCACAATGTCTTATAAGGAAAATAACCAATAGTACGGTAAAATTGAGTTTTTTCTTCAAAAACCAGCCGAGAAAGTTTGTTTCTATTGAAACTACGTTAGGTATGTACTTACTCTGTATTTCAGATAGTAATTGTATGACCCTCTTGTCTTAATGGCAGAATGACAAATTATTATTATAATAGAAGAAAGTTTGCAAACACATTTTCAGAAAATCTAGATTCAAAACAATAGTGTGTAATATAAAGCAGAGAAAAAAAAGCATATTTTTTATGGACTGATTGTTGTTTGTTTGCATTCAGTAGCAAATATTTCATGGATATTTAAGACGAGAACAAATTGATAATAAATCAAAGAGGTAAATTCTGCAATGGATTGACCCAGATAAAGGACATGAATTTTGACTGCCGCTTAAAATGAAAGTATTTGGAAAGTGACAGAAAGGTTGCCTGTGTGACTTTGAATCTGTTGTGAACACACGAAAAATACGATATTCATGTGTGTGGTTTTTGCGAAACCCAATGATGATCGAATGTTAAAAGAGAGGCAATAGATACTAAAGGGACATTCAAAGTCATAAGTCATAAACAAACTGACAACGCCGTGGCAAAAAAAGATCAAAAGACAAACAAGTTTTTTAAGTGTTTTATGACAAAAAGTATTGACAAAGCTGAATGTGTAATGGTTCGGGTTTCATATTTGGTGAGATTGTAGTGATAAGACCATATTTTAAGCTAAACGATTTATTTGCAAATAAATAAGGACAAATGTGTTACAGATCCTACCGTCCAAACATTATATGGAAAAAACAAATAATTGTCAAATTCGGTGCGAGTGGAAAGTTTAAATAATTCAGTAGACTTTACTTTTACTTAATTAAAACTCTTAATATGCAAGCTTTAAAACTCCATTATTATCATAGATAAAACTGATCTGTTGTTCGATAATTTCATTTGCTCATTTTTTGTGAATATTTCATTAAAATAATTTCAGGCAATGTGCAAAATGCCTTTTAATTTTTTCAGGCATTTCTTATACTGCCTGAACAAATTAGTCAATATATAACATAGATATAAGAAGATGTGGTATGAGTGCCAATGAGACAACTCTCCATCCAAGTCAGAATTTATAAAAGTAAACCATTATAGGCCTGAATATTACGGGCAATTCCAGAAAATGCCTAAAGTTTTCGGGCATTTTACAAAATGCTTATATTTAGAAAATGCCTGTAACATATACATAACTCTATGGTCACAATAACGAAGATGACAAAAACCCATGTACTCCACAAAATTTGCCGGATCAGTAAAGAAAACATTCTTTAGTGAAAGAGACTTCATAAATATCATTTGTATTTTTTTCAAGTCTTCAAGCAAATTTAAGCAAACATGTCAATAATAATAACTATTAGACATTCATTATATTACAGAATTTTAATAATTAAACTAATACAATTGAAATTGTGTTTATAAATAGTCAAACATGTATATAAGGTAAACATTGAGAGAAAAGAAAACTAACTTTCGAAGAAAGGTTAATTATTATTTTTATTATAATTATAATTGTCAGACCTTCAGAGCTGTATACATATTTAGCAGAAATCAATCTCTCCACTCTCTGAATAAGGCCCATTTCAGAACAAAATTCTCTTGAAAAATCAAATTTTGAGATATAAGAATATCAATTCTGTTCATATCAGTTCAGGAATAAAATTTTGATGTTGTGACAGTATTCCATCCCTGAATATAATAATCAATTTCAATATGAATGATATATAATAAATATGTAAACAGTCAAAGCAAGTACAAGTAACTTCGACAGTTTATGTATTGTGGCTGAACAAATGGTTGGTGGTTCAATACATATTTCGGGGGTGACCGAACTTCCAGGATCCATAATGAATTCTGATACAACATTCATCCAAAAGGTTCTCTGGCGCCTAGCAATCGTTGCTCTGTAAATGAATAACATATAAAATATCAAATACTTCCATATCATCTTTAATATTAAATTTCTTTAATAATATTGTCTGTAATGCAGTTTTGATTTTGTCGCCATTTTATCCTGGAGGTCCTGGTTTTGTACTTTTTTAGTGCAGAACTGTTATGCACTGTTTACAGTGCACTAGTAAAGAAACGGGATTGGTAAAATCTCGAATTGACTTTGTTTATATCTTAATCTATAAATGCTGCAAAACCTTAGGAGTTGATAGCAGGTAGCTATTACATATCAAGACTATTTAGAGTTTGACATATATTAAACATGTTTAAGACATGTATATTTATGTTTAAGACATGTATATTTATGTTTAAGACATGTATATTTATCTTTAAGACATGTATATTTATCTTCAATGGGAAAAACTCATCAATGATACCTGCATTTTTTCATGATCTTGTCTAAACTATAACCTGGATTTTTTCTTGTCTAAACTATAACCTGGATTTTTTCATGATCTTGTCTAAACTATAACCTGGATTTTTTCATGATCTTGTCTAAACTATAACCTGGATTTTTTCATGATCTTGTCTAAACTATAACCTGGATTTTTTCATGATCTTGTCTAAACTATAACCTGGATTTTTTCATGATCTTGTCTAAACTATAACCTGGATTTTTTCATGATCTTGTCTAAACTATAACCTGGATCATGATCTTGTCTAAACTATAACCTGGATTTTTTCTTGTCTAAACTATAACCTGGATTTTTTCATGATCTTGTCTAAACTATAACCTGGATTTTTTCTTGTCTAAACTATAACCTGGATTTTTTCATGATCTTGTCTAAACTATAACCTGGATTTTTTCTTGTCTAAACTATAACCTGGATTTTTTCTTGTCTAAACTATAACCTGGATTTTTTCATGATCTTGTCTAAACTATAACCTGGATTTTTTCTTGTCTAAACTATAACCTGGATTTTTTCTTGTCTAAACTATAACCTGGATTTTTTCATGATCTTGTCTAAACTATAACCTGGATTTTTTCTTGTCTAAACTATAACCTGGATTTTTTCTTGTCTAAACTATAACCTGGATTTTTTCATGATCTTGTCTAAACTATAACCTGGATTTTTTCATGATCTTGTCTAAACTATAACCTGGATTTTTTCTTGTCTAAACTATAACCTGGATTTTTTCATGATCTTGTCTAAACTATAACCTGGATTTTTTCTTGTCTAAACTATAACCTGGATTTTTTCTTGTCTAAACTATAACCTGGATTTTTTCTTGTCTAAACTATAACCTGGATTTTTTCATGATCTTGTCTAAACTATAACCTGGATTTTTTCTTGTCTAAACTATAACCTGGATTTTTTCTTGTCTAAACTATAACCTGGATTTTTTCATGATCTTGTCTAAACTATAACCTGGATTTTTTCTTGTCTAAACTATAACCTGGATTTTTTCATGATCTTGTCTAAACTATAACCTGGATTTTTTCTTGTCTAAACTATAACCTGGATTTTTTCTTGTCTAAACTATAACCTGGATTTTTTCTTGTCTAAACTATAACCTGGATTTTTTCATGATCTTGTCTAAACTATAACCTGGATTTTTTCTTGTCTAAACTATAACCTGGATTTTTTCATGATCTTGTCTAAACTATAACCTGGATTTTTTCTTGTCTAAACTATAACCTGGATTTTTTCATGATCTTGTCTAAACTATAACCTGGATTTTTTCTTGTCTAAACTATAACCTGGATTTTTTCATGATCTTGTCTAAACTATAACCTGGATTTTTTCATGATCTTGTCTAAACTATAACCTGGATTTTTTCATGATCTTGTCTAAACTATAACCTGGATTTTTTCTTGTCTAAACTATAACCTGGATTTTTTCTTGTCTAAACTATAACCTGGATTTTTTCATGATCTTGTCTAAACTATAACCTGGATTTTTTCATGATCTTGTCTAAACTATAACCTGGATTTTTTCTTGTCTAAACTATAACCTGGATTTTTTCTTGTCTAAACTATAACCTGGATTTTTTCATGATCTTGTCTAAACTATAACCTGGATTTTTTCATGATCTTGTCTAAACTATAACCTGGATTTTTTCATGATCTTGTCTAAACTATAACCTGGATTTTTTCATGATCTTGTCTAAACTATAACCTGGATTTTTTCTTGTCTAAACTATAACCTGGATTTTTTCTTGTCTAAACTATAACCTGGATTTTTTCATGATCTTGTCTAAACTATAACCTGGATTTTTTCATGATCTTGTCTAAACTATAACCTGGATTTTTTCATGATCTTGTCTAAACTATAACCTGGATTTTTTCTTGTCTAAACTATAACCTGGATTTTTTCTTGTCTAAACTATAACCTGGATTTTTTCATGATCTTGTCTAAACTATAACCTGGATTTTTTCATGATCTTGTCTAAACTATAACCTGGATTTTTTCTTGTCTAAACTATAACCTGGATTTTTTCTTGTCTAAACTATAACTTGGTTTTTTTTATGATCTTAACCTGGATTTTTTCATGATCTTGTCTAAACTATAACCTGGATTTTTTCATGATCTTGTCTAAACTATAACCTAAGTCCGGACAATACAGATCACATGCACTGTGTTGTACTAAGGGTGACAACTCTGAAAAGCAGATATTCATTTGTAGGTTTTTCTAACAGACGAGAAAGAAAGACAATCTAACATAACGTGAAAAATACTTTTCAGTCACATTTGAGCAACATAACTGACATTCATTGTTTGCTATAAGGTTCATTCGTTGGAGCGTGGCACTTATGGGCATAAAATTCGTTCTTGCCAAAAATTTTACCTTATTGAGCGAAAGTCGTCGATGTTTGATAAATTTCACTGCTTATACGTTTAACAATCACAATTGATTATTACATGTTTAAAGTGCTCTTTTCTAAAACATTGGATAGTTGTGTATTTGTCGTTTTGTTACCATAAAGCTTATTAAGGATATTAACGTTTATATTTCCATTTGCAAAATGGTCAAGTCCGCAGTCTGTAGAATAATTTCGATGTTTTCTATATATTTCCATTCATTACATTTTGAAATTATTATTTCATTTAGGATAATTTTAGACAATCGATTTTCAGACAGGTTACAATACTTTCATTCAATCTCCGTTTTTATTTTACAGAAATTGTTCTACCTTATTAAATGCTATGCATTATCTTTGAATTTAATTTTACATTTAATTTATCTAACGCTGCAAAAACAACGTTTATCTTTGCAACATCCAAAATCTAATTATCTATCAAAACTGCAAATTAATGGTTTAATAGACGATTTACTAACTTCTCCATGGTAGAACATTACGTTGTCATGACATCATCAAACTTTAGTTTCACTTTTTATTTGCTCTAGGGCTTCTCTTGAATATGAATTTGCTTGTATATAAAGTCCCTACAACTACGCAGAAATCATGTTTAATATAATTAAAATCACCACTGGTGTGATGTAAATAAAGCAGCATTAGCAACACATACTTTAGTTACATATTTCAATATTTATGTAGTATGCAGAAAAACCCATACCTAATAAACAGTGGACCTTCTGTCACTGGGGGCGCTTTCCAATAAAATGTCCTGTTATAGATATGCGCATGTGCCATGTGGCCAACTGTATCCTGTAAAAGAAGGATGTGTCGTAGGTCATAAAAAAAGTACAATTATATTAGATGGTGTGGTGTCAACGTTTTTTTCTTTTTGCAAATATAGTCTTATTTCAAATTGCATTTATACTCAATTTGGAATCCTAATCCTCTCTTTACCACACATATGGTGTTGGTCTAGCAGACGAAAACTCAAAATATAGTTAAAATTCGGTGTATTGTAATAGACAATAGTTTAACATGGTTATTGCCACAGGATGTAGTTGTATTAGAGATAATTGTAACAGAATGTAGTTATATTAGGGGTAATGCCACAGAATGTAGTTATATTATTGGTTAATGCCACAGAATATAGTTATTGTAGGGGTAATGCCACAGGATGTAGTTACATTAAAGAGAATTGTGACAGCATGTAGTTATATTAGGGGTAATGCCACAGGATGTAGTTATGTTAAAGGGAACGTGACAGAAAGTAGTTATATTAGGGGTCATGCCACAGGATGTAGTGATATCATGGGGTAATGCCACAAATTGTAGTTATTTTTAGGGAATCACTGAAGCATGAGTGGAGCGAGCCCCCTCTTAGGCAGTCAGTGGGCCCCCTTATGAAAATTTCTGGATCCGCCACTGTATGGCGTAATGCCACAGAATGTAGTTGTTTAAGAGAGAATTGTGACAGACTGTAGTTATATCAGGGGTAATGCCACAGGATGTAGTTATATTTGGGGTAATGTCAAAGGATGTAGTTATATTATGGGAATGCCACAGGATGTAGTTATATTAGGGTTAATGCCACAGAATCTAGTTATTGTAGGGTTAATGCCACATGATGTAGTAACATTAGAGAGAATTGTGACAGAATGTAGTTATATTAGGGGTCATGCCACAGGATGTAGTGATATTATGGGGTAATGCCACAAAATGTAGTTATTCTAGGGGTAATGCCACAGAACGTATTTAAATCAGGGGTAATGTCACAGAATGTTGTTGTATAAGAGATAATTGTGACAGAATGTAGTTATATTAGGGATAATGCCAAAGGGTGTAGTTATATTAGGTGTAATGCCACAGGATGTAGTTATATTATGGGTAAATTCCACAGAATCTACTTATTGTAGGGGTAATGCCACAGGATGTAGTTACATTAGAGAGAATTGTGACAGAATGTAGTTATGTTAGGGGTCATGCCACAGGATGTTGTGATATTACGGAGTGATGCCACAAAATGTAGTTATTTTAGGGGAAATGCCACAGAACGTAGTTATATTAGGGGTAATGCCACAGGATGAAGTTGTATTAGAGAGAATTGTGACAGAATCTTGTTATATTAGGGATTATGCCAAAAGATATAGATATATTAGGGGTATTGCCAAATGATGTAGTTATATATTAGGGGTAAAACCACAGGATGTAGTTATATTAGTGGTAATGCCACATAATGTAGTTATATTAGGTGTATTGTTATAGACAATAGTTAAAACATGGTTATTGCCACAGGATGTAGTAATATAAGGTTTAATGCCACTAAATGTAGTTATATTAGAAATATTTTATAGATAATAGTTAAAACATGGTAATTACCACAGGGTGTAGTTGTATTAGAGAGAATTGTGACAGAATCTTGTTATATTAGGGATTATGCCAAAAGATATAGATATATTAGGGGTATTGCCAAATGATGTAGTTATATATTAGGGGTAAAACCACAGGATGTAGTTATATTAGTGGTAATGCCACATAATGTAGTTATATTAGGTGTATTGTTATAGACAATAGTTAAAACATGGTTATTGCCACAGGATGTAGTAATATAAGGTTTAATGCCACTAAATGTAGTTATATTAGAAATATTTTATAGACAATAGTTAAAACATGGTAATTACCACAGGGTGTAGTTGTATAAGAGAGAATTGTAACAGTTATATAAGGGGTAATGCTACAGGATGTAGTTATATTAGGGGTAATGCTACAGGATGTAGTTATATTAGGGGTAATGCTACAGGCTGAAGTTATATTAGGGGTAATGCCACAGGATGTAGTTATATTAGGGGTAATGCCACAGGATGTAGTTATATTAGGGGTAATGCTACAGGATGTAGTTATATTAGGGGTAATGCTACAGGATGTAGTTATATTAGGGGTAATGCTACAGGATGTAGTTATATTAGGGGTAATGCTACAGGATGTAGTTATATTAGGGGTAATGCTACAGGCTGAAGTTATATTAGGGGTAATGCTACAGGATGTAGTTATATTAGGGGTAATGCTACAGGATGTAGTTATATTAGGGGTAATGCTACAGGCTGAAGTTATATTAGGGGTAATGCCACAGGATGTAGTTATATTAGGGGTAATGCTACACAATGTAGTTATATTAGGGGTAATGCTACAGGATGTAGTTATATTAGGGGTAATGCTACAGGATGTAGTTATATTAGGGGTAATGCCACAGGATGTAGTTATATTAGGGGTAATGCTACAGGATGTAGTTATATAAGGGGTAATGCTACAGGATGTAGTTATATTAGGGGTAATGCTACAGGATGTAGTTATATTAGGGGTAATGCTACAGGATGTAGTTATATTAGGGGTAATGCTACACAATGTAGTTATATTAGGGGTAATGCCACAGAATGTAGTTATATTAGGGTTAATGCCACAGGATGTAGTTATATTAGGGGTAATGCTACAGAATGTAGTTATATTAGGGATAATGCTACAGGATGTAGTTATATTAGGGGTAATGCTACAGGATGTAGTTATATTAGGGATAATGCTACAGGCTGAAGTTATATTAGGGGTAATGCTACAGGATGTAGTTATATTAGGGGTAATGCTACAGGCTGAAGTTATATAAAGGTTTATGCCACAGGATGTAGTTATATTAGGGGTAATGCTACAGGATGTAGTTATATTAGGGGTAATGCTACAGGCTGAAGTTATATTAGGGGTAATGCTACAGGATGTAGTTATATTAGGGGTAATGCTACAGGCTGAAGTTATATTAGGGGTAATGCCACAGGATGTAGTTATATTAGGGGTAATGCTACAGGATGTAGTTATATTAGGGGTAATGCTACAGGCTGAAGTTATATTAGGGGTAATGCCACAGGATGTAGTTATATTAGGGGTAATGCTACAGGATGTAGTTATATTAGGGGTAATGCTACACAATGTAGTTATATTAGGGGTAATGCTACAGGATGTAGTTATATTAGGGGTAATGCTACAGGATGTAGTTATATTAGGGGTAATGCCACAGGATGTAGTTATATTAGGGGTAATGCTACAGGATGTAGTTATATAAGGGGTAATGCTACAGGATGTAGTTATATTAGGGGTAATGCTACAGGATGTAGTTATATTAGGGGTAATGCTACACAATGTAGTTATATTAGGGGTAATGCCACAGAATGTAGTTATATTAGGGTTAATGCCACAGGATGTAGTTATATTAGGGGTAATGCTACAGAATGTAGTTATATTAGGGATAATGCTACAGGATGTAGTTATATTAGGGGTAATGCTACAGGATGTAGTTATATTAGGGATAATGCTACAGGATGTAGTTATATTAGGGGTAATGCTACAGGATGTAGTTATATTAGGGGTAATGCTACAGAATGTAGTTATTTTAGGGGTAATGCTACAGGATGTAGTTATATTAGGGGTAATGCTACAGAATGTAGTTATTTTAGGGGTAATGCTACAGGATGTAGTTATATTAGGGGTAATGCTACAGGATGTAGTTATATTAGGGGTAATGCTACAGAATGTAGTTATTTTAGGGGTAATGCTACACAATGTAGTTATATTAGGGGTAATGCTACAGGATGTAGTTATATTAGGGGTAATGCCACAGAATGTAGTTATATTAGGGTTAATGCCACAGGATGTAGTTATATTAGGGGTAATGCTACAGGATGTAGTTATATTAGGGGTAATGCTACAGAATGTAGTTATATTAGGGGTAATGCCACAGAATGTAGTTATATTAGGGTTAATGCCACAGGATGTAGTTATATTAGGGGTAATGCTACAGGATGTAGTTATATTAGGGATAATGCTACAGGATGTAGTTATATTAGGGGTAATGCTACAGGATGTAGTTATATTAGGGATAATGCTACAGGATGTAGTTATATTAGGGGTAATGCTACAGGATGTAGTTATATTAGGGGTAATGCTACAGGATGTAGTTATATTAGGGGTAATGCTACAGGATGTAGTTATATTAGGGATAATGCTACAGGATGCAGTTATATTAGGGGTAATGCTACAGGATGTAGTTATATTAGGGGTAATGCTACAGGATGTAGTTATATGAGGGCTTATACAACATGATGTAGTTATATTAGGGGTAATGCCACAGAATGTAGTTATATTAGGGGTAATGCTACAGGCTGAAGTTATATTAGGGGTAATGCCACAGGTTGAAGTCATATTAGGGATAATGCTACAGGATGCAGTTATATTAGGGGTAATGCCACAGAATGTAGTTATATTAGGGGTAATGCTACAGGATGTAGTTATATTAGGGATAATGCTACAGGATGTAGTTATAATATGGGGTAATGCTACAGGATGCAGTTATATTAGGGATAATGCTACAGGATGTAGTTATATTAGGGGTAATGCTACAGGATGTAGTTATAATATGGGGTAATGCTACAGGATGTAGTTATATTAGGGGTAATGCTACAGAATGTAGTTATAATATGGGGTAATGCTACAGGATGTAGTTATATTAGGGGTAATGCTACAGGATGTAGTTATATTAGGGATAATGCTACAGGATGTAGTTATAATATGGGGTAATGCCACAGAATGTAGTTATATTAGGGGTAATGCCACAGAATGTAGTTATATTAGGGGTAATGCTACAGAATGTAGTTATAATATGGGGTAATGCTACAGGATGCAGTTATATTAGGGGTAATGCTACAGGATGTAGTTATATTAGGGGTAATGCTACAGGATGTAGTTATATTAGGGGTAATGCCACAGAATGTAGTTATATTAGGGGTAATGCTACAATATGTAGTTATATTAGGGGTAATGCTACAGAATGTAGTTATATTAGGGGTAATGCTACAGAATGTAGTTATAATATGGGGTAATGCTACAGGATGCAGTTATATTAGGGGTAATGCTACAGGATGTAGTTATATTAGGGGTAATGCTACAGAATGTAGTTATAATATGGGGTAATGCTACAGGATGCAGTTATATTAGGGGTAATGCTACAGGATGTAGTTATATTAGGGATAATGCTACAGGATGTAGTTATATTAGGGGTAATGCCACAGAATGTAGTTATATTAGGGGTAATGCTACAATATGTAGTTATATTAGGGGTAATGCTACAGAATGTAGTTATATTAGGGGTAATGCTACAGAATGTAGTTATATTAGGGGTAATGCTACAGGATGTAGTTATATTAGGGGTAATGCTACAGAATGTAGTTATATTAGGGGTAATGCTACAGGATGTAGTTATATTAGGGGTAATGCTACAGGATGTAGTTATATTAGGGGTAATGCTACAGGATGTAGTTATATTAGGGATAATGCTACAGGATGTAGTTATATGAGGGCTTATACAACATGATGTAGTTATATTAGGGGTAATGCCACAGAATGTAGTTATATTAGGGGTAATGCCACAGAATGTAGTTATATTAGGGGTAATGCTACAGGATGTAGTTATATTAGGGGTAATGCTACAGGATGTAGTTATATTAGGGGTAATGCTACAGGATGTAGTTATATTAGGGGTAATGCTACAGGATGTAGTTATATTAGGGATAATGCTACAGGATGTAGTTATATTAGGGGTAATGCTACAGGATGTAGTTATATTAGGGGTAATGCTACAGAATGTAGTTATATTAGGGATAATGCTACAGGATGTAGTTATAGTATGGGGTAATGCTACAGGATGCAGTTATATTAGGGGTAATGCTACAGGATGTTGTTATATAAGGGGTAATGCTACAGGATGTAGTTATATTAGGGGTAATGCCACATAATGTAGTTATATAAGGGGTAATGCTACAGGCTGAAGTTATATTAGGGGTAATGCCACAGGTTGAAGTCATATTAGGGATAATGCCACAGGATGTAGTTATATTAGGGGTAATGCCACAGGATGTAGTTATATTAGGGCTAATGCCACAGGATGTAGTTATATTAGGGGTAATGCAACAGGATGTTGTTATATTAGGGTTAATGCCACAGGATGTAGTTATATTAGGGCTTATGCCACAGGATGTAGTAGGCCAAAATTGCTCTGATGTCTGATGGATTTTTGGCCTTTTAGTCGCAGTAGGAAGATGTGTCGCAGGATGAAGTTGTTATGGGTTTTTCCGCCATCGTTGTAATTTTAAAAGAGGGGTTTTACAAAAGCTTGTAGACCCTGAGATGGTTTGCAACAGGCTGTTGTTGTAATTGGTGGTATGTTACAAGTTTTGATGTCTACTGATGAATATTTTGTTCTTTTGAATTGTTTTGTTCTAGCAAAGACCTCAGCATTCGTTTGATAAATTTAAAGTAATTATGGCATGACAAGTGGTTCAGTGTTCACTAGATACCTATCATTCAAATGTTAGGTTCCAGCACAAAGTTTTGTTTGCCACGTTAAACATTATCAGACGAAATGACCCAAATTAATAGTGTTATTTTAATTAAGAACAATTCTTGACGTAAAATAATGTACTTCACTTACATCCAGATTAGTACAAGAGATCGTTGTTAGAAAATCTTCTCCAATATCAAGCATAAAGTTGCCAACTGCCACATCTGTGTACTTATGGTCACAGTTACCACGGCGAACTTGTAAAAGCATTCCCTCGTAAAAAGTGTAGCCATGGTCACCATTGGCATATACAAATACTATAAAAAAAAAAACTTTTTTTTAAAATTCTATTTGGTTTGTTATCAATTCGTTTCTTATTTTTCACTTCGGTAGAAAATACTTAAAGACCAATAAAAAATCATAGGTCAAAGTAGATGGATACAACTAATAAGCATTCTGAAGGTATGGCATACATATGCTGTACAATATCAATTTAGGTGAGAAAAACTAGAACAAAATCCAAACTTAATCTATTACTTTTAATGATTTGATATATAAGCAATTGATTAAGACATAGCAGAACAAATTGAGGAAAGCAAATATTGTCAAGCAACTATATCCAAGGAATGCAACAATCATTCAACCGAAACGAAACCCATACTTAAACTGTTACTTCTCATGACGAGATTGCTGCGATTAATTGTTTTAGTATGAACTGTTTCACATTTTGTCCTGCATTTTATAGTTTACTATACAGTAAATATTTAGCACTTTGCTTAAGGCCGTACGGTGACCTATAGCTACTTACAACAATGACATTTAGTCTCTGGGTGATAATTGTCTCATTGGCAATCAAGCCACATCTTCTTATCATACAATGTGGTAGTTTTGTGAAAACTCAACACTACCCCTTTTTGTCTGAATCGGTGGACGAACAAACTAAAAAACGTGCAATAAAATCTTACCAGATTCGGAACATCAGTATTAAAGAATACCGATATTCTCCTACATAAATATAAAAATATTCAAATATTTCAGTAAATTCAATGATGTTCAAAATACTTGACGATAATTTTAAATCAAATTCACATTGTAATGACACCTAAAGACTGGTGTATTAAAATATGTTCATCTGGAACTCTCCCACTAAAACACATGCTGACAGTGGGGGAAGTCTGGAACTCTCCCATCCAGCACTAAAACACATGCTGACAGTGGGGGAAGTCTGAAACTCTCCCCTCTAAAACACATGCTGACAGTGGGGGAAGTCTGGAACTCTCCCACTAAAACACATGCTGACAGTGGGGGAAGTCTGGAACTCTCCCACTAAAACACATGCTGACAGTGGGGGAAGTCTGGAACTACTTTCATCCAGCACTAAAACACATGCTGACAGTGGGGAAGTCTGGAACTCTCCCATGCAGCACTAAAACACATGCTGACAGTGGGGGAAATCTGGAACTCTCCGACTAAAACACATGCTGACAGTGGGGGAAGTCTGGAACTCGCCCATCCAGCACTTAAACACATGCTGACAGTGGGGGAAGTCTGGAACTCTCCCATGCAGCACTAAAACACATGCTGACAGTGGGGGAAGTCTGGAACTCTCCCATCCAGCACTAAAACACATGCTGACAGTGGAGGAAGTCTGGAACTCTCCCATCCAGAACTAAAACACATGCTGACAGTGGGGGGAGTCTGGAACTCTCCCATCCAGCACTAAAACACATGCCGACAGTGGGGGAAGTCTGGAACTCTCCCATCTAAAACACATGCTGACAGTGGGGGAAGTGTGGAACTCTCCCATCCAGCACTAAAACACATGCTGACAGTGGGGAAAGTCTGGAACTCTCCTATCCAGCACTAAAACACATGCTGACAGTGGGGGAAGTCCGTTTGCCAGCCCGAGATGTATAAATACGCGCCAGATCCCTATGAGGAAGTTATAAAAAGCTTGGTCTAAGGATATTGTGAGGATCCCTATGAGGAAGTTATTAAAAGCCTGGCGTAAGGATATTATGAGGATCACAATGAGGAAGTTATTTAAAGCCTTTTGTAAGGATATTATGAGGATCCCTATGAGGAATTTATTAATAGCCTTTTGTAAGGATTTTGCCTCTTTTTCTGAACTTTAAAGAAAAATGGCAACATCTTGATCTTTTTAAAGAGGTCATGTCAGAAAGTACTGAGCTTTGAATGGAAAGTAAAAAACATCATTAAATTTGTGTTAAAAGTACGTAGATGTAAGCTTCTATTCGTCATCATTCAACCTTCAACAATGAACAAACCCCATATGTTCATCTGGAATTCTCCAGTCTAACACTAAAACAAATGCTGAAAGTGGGAGATGTCCGTTTCCAGCGCGAAATGTATAAAAACGCGTCCGATCCCTATGAGAAAGTTACTTAAAATAATAATTTTAAATCCTGGTGAAAGGCGGGGGGGACTATTTCTGAACGTTAAAGAAACATTTTAACAACTTGATCTTTAAATGATGATCAATATATCAGACATTCATAAATTTACTTTTATAAATTGGTCAATATTCGGTTAATAGACCTTAAGATTGCTGTTAGATGTTGAAATTTACTAAATATACTAATCGTTGAGAACGCCGCTGCAATTTTTAGGGAGTTGCGCACAACAATTATAATTATCTTTTGAATTTGAAGTTTTGCTTTTTACTATCTATACCAATATACATGTATGTATGATCTAGTAAATAAATATTCCTCTGAAACGGTCATTTAGATCTTAAGAACTGATTTTCCGAACATAAAATGTTAAAGCTATATTCTAAGGTTTTTTTTTATCCCGGCGAATCGAGTATCGTCAGATATTTCGCTTGTAGAAAATCAAGTCCTTTCTGTTAATTTATAATTTTCATTGCAATTGTATTGCTCATGTTAATGTCAGCAGCTGAACAGATATAGACGGAACAGCTAGTGAATATTCTATTGCTACACATTTTATTGTTACAAACCGTTCGTTGAAGAAGACTTTTTGTTTGTTTTCTGTTTTCCCTTTTGATTATTCTAACAAATAAAATGTATACACGTATCATCAAAACAGTTTGGTAATTTACCGACATATACATATGAAAACTGCAATAAGAGTAAACATAGCTGACATATTTATTTCCCATTCTTAGCAGATCCGTTCAGTTCGGAATTGTCGTTTAGTACAAAACCGATGTACTTATGATATGATAGCTGTTAACATAATATACATATTATTTGAACTCACTGACATTATGTACTATTCCCTTTGATATATACATTCTTTAGGGTTTTAAAAACTTTCTGATCACGACCCTGTATATGATTTCTATAGAGAAGAAGTGTCTTAGTATTTACAAATGATTGTAACTTCATCTTTTTTACTTGGATTTAATAAATTTGTTAATTTATTTCATACATCAACAACGGAATTTAGTGAAATCTTTTTCGGCGTAAAATTTATGTTAATTTTATATTCTACAGATGAGAGGTAATATCATTTCTTTCAAAGATAACTAACTAATGCATATACAAATACAGTAATTTAGTTTTGAAAATGCGTGCGTTAATTTAAAGACAAAAGTGTTGTGTTATATTTATATTTCTCTGATTAATTGCTGGGACTATTATACTTATATAATAGTCCCAGTTAATTGTGAACTTTGATTTATCAATGCATCGTTGAACATGCTACCATGCATTGTTATTTAAACTCACTTCTAATACTTTCTAGTTAAGAAAAGGCTTTAATTTTGAAAAGACATCAGAACAATAGTTTAAGTTAGAGAAACAATGGATAAGCGTTGGTTTATCATGAAAACAAACCATTCGCCCTCCAAGCTCATGGTTTCTTTTTCAAGAGCCAACGCGAATCCATTGTATCTATAATACATATTACCTTCAATGACCGAATTAGCTGTGTAGGTCGTGCTGTTGATCGATATTTTGTAAGGAGATGATACTGTTTGTGAATAGGCCTTATTTCCTTCTGAATCTAAATGTCCTACTGGATTCATGTCTACGCATGCTTGACCTGGTACGTATAACCCATGGCTACTGACGGAAGCCACCAAAAGGCAAATTATCAACAGGCTCACTGTCATACTAAAAAGAAAAGGCATAATATAGTAAACGACTATCGAGAATGAATGATCTGAAGTGGACATCGATTGTTCGTCTACATTGTTAAATGTATTAAGTAAATATCAAATTATTCACGTGAACTTTCAGGGGCGGATGCAGCCATTTTTAAAAGGGGGAGGAGGGTTGGGGGGTTGGGGGGGGGGGGGGTTGGGGGTTTCCAACCCAGGATAAAGGAGGTTTCAACCATATGTCCCCATTCAAAAGCATTGATCGTCAACAAAAAAGAGGGGTTCTAACCCACAGAACCCCAGCCCCCCCCCTTTCTGGATCCGCCACTGCCTTTTGTCTAAGTAGATTAAACGACTATCGAGAATGAATGATCTAAAGTGAACATCGATTGTTCGTCTACATTGTTAAATGTATTGAATATCAAATTATTCACATAAACTTTCAGGGGCGGATCCAGCCATTTTTAAAAAGGGGGCAGGGGGTTCCAACCCAGGATAAAGGAGGTTCCAACCCTATGTCCCGATTCAAAAGCATTGATCGTCAACAAAAAAGAGGTGTTCCAACCCCGGAACCCCCCCCCCCCCCCCCTCCCCCTGGATCCGCCACTGTCTTTTGCTAAAGTAGATACAATCATAATGCTCGATATGCTCTGTAGATAGCATTGTTCATTAAGAAGCAATGTACTCTATTGCTTTTATACGTTTTCAATAGCTGTTTTAGTAAGTGATGCTGCTTTAAGCTTTTATCATAGACTTGGGTAAGCAGGGGTGAGGGTAGGGGGAGTAAATGTTTGGACAACAGAATTCGTTCACAAAACAACTTGTTTGAAAAACACTTTCATTAGAAAATGTCTTCTGCTTGAAGCATGAAAGTTGACAAAGATATCCAATTACATCTTATCAAGGGAAATTGTTAAGATTTAGTCGTTATAAATACAAGCACTTCGAATAGGATCTAAATGTTTATTGTTTGTTTTTTTTTTATTAATCAAGATGAAACTAAATGCTTCTACTCTAATGAAGAACGTATATTTGACAGTTTGATTTGTACAGTTATTCTCACGCTTTACTGTTCCATATCTAAATATGGTGACAGGTTATTTTTGGTGGGGTTCTTGTTGCTCAGTCTCTAGTTTTCTATGCTCTGTTTTGTATACTGTTGTCTTTTGGTCTTTTTCGTTTTTCTCCATGACCATGGCGTTGTCATTGACATATGGTTCAGGTATTTCACATCCCATTTTTTATTGTAATATTCTATACAAAGCACAAAAATGTAGTCATTCACCTCAAAAGCTAACCAAACCTTCAAACAGACTTATTCAGAGGGGATAAAGTTATGATACGGTGGTCAAGTCTTTAAAGATGGCATTTTTTTTAATTGATATTGACTCACTCATACGGTCTTTGCATCGGAAATAATCACATTTATGCTAAAACCAGTTGTTATCATGATACGGGTTATGTTCTCGTAATGATATTAAACCACTAACGGAAGGGATTGTGCTTGACTTTTATATGATGAAGACATAATCTTTCAATCAGTTTAATTGAGATCTGGAGCTGGCATGTCAGTAACTGCTAGTAGTCCTTTGTTAATTTATGTTGATCATTGTCATTTTGCTTAGTTTCTTCTGTTACCTATTCTATCATTGGACTCGGACTTCTTTTAAACTGAGTTTTACTGTGCATATTGCTGTGTGTTTGTTTATTCCACATTGGCTCGAGATATAAGAAATCTTAAGTAAAGCGCTTTTGGCGTTTCAATCTCGATTGAGATGAGAAATCTTAAGTAAAGCGCTATTGGCGTTTCAATTTCGATTCGGATGATAAATCTTAAGTAAAAGGCTTTTGGCGTTTCAATCTCGATTGGGATGAGAATCTTTAGTAGAAGGCTTTTGGCGTCTTAACCTCAGTTGGGATGAGAAATCTTAAGTAAAAGGCTTTAGCGTCTCAGTCTCGATTGGGATGAGAAAATTTAAGTAACAGACTTTTAGCGTATCAATCTCGATTGGGATGAGAAATCTTTAGTCAAAGGCTTTTGACGTTTCAATCTCGAAGACGTAGTTGTTATCTTTCTTGTATCATGAATCAAATGTCTTTTAGAAATCTTGCAAAAAGAGTAGAATTAAACGAGAAAAAAATACATATTTTGAAAGCAGTAAGAATTGGTAGAATTGGTAGAATAACAAATTGGGTCTCCAAAAAATGTACAGATGGATACTGCAGTATCCTGTTGAGATTATAATCGACAAAATAAACGTGGCGGTTTTGACTTGTTTTTAATAAAAATAACAAGATGTATACATCAGTTGTTCTTAACACAAAGTGCACATCTTAATAAAATGTTATCTTGACGTTTAAATTATTTCATATTTATGTTAAAATAACAATTTCTTTCATAATTGAATAGTCTATAGAGCATGACAAGTTATACATTTATCGAGTCAATCTATCCAACTTCCTTTTTATTATACAACTTACCCAAATATGAAAATTTTGAAGAAAACCGTGATGAGTTGAAAAAAAACCCAGAGATTTAAATTGCATTTAAACAAGAAAAGAAACACTTATGCATCTCGGTATTATAATGAGTTCGCAAAGAATATGTAAATCATTTTCTTAGTCGACACACATTCCTTCTACTTTTTTACCGGAATGATATAGAATGGAATTCATAACAGCTTGAATATGCGTACTCCAATATGATAAGATAAGATAATGATTATAAGTGTCACATATTGATCGTACAAGTAACTATACAAGTTCAGTACACAAAACAGTTAAAACAAAGATCAATACCCAACCTATATAGACTTACGAGATACTAAATTTACAATAAAACACACTAAAATATATAATTTATAAATTATTTACAAGCACATATTTAATAACGACATAAAAAAAATCCACATTTGACACAAGTAAAAACCTTTATGAAAATGGTAATGTTGTGATAATATAGTAAATACCATTGTCATTATCTTTTAAAAATAAAATCAAAGTATTTAAAATTGGGTATTAAATGGAGACTATCACATTAACCTTTATGTAAATTACAAAAATATACAAAGAAAGAAAAAATAATACTGATGATAAATAAATAGTTTGCAAATCATAATTCCATAAAAACTTTTCCTAAGAAAAAATCTATTCAATGTATGAGCTAAAAAAGTGTGTATGTATTTACAGTTCATAAGCGCAATAAATCTATTCTCTGTGTTAATACTGACAAAGTCATCAATGAGTTCTAGTGATTTTTGAAAAAAGTTCGTATCTGATGGCTGTATATAAAGGACAAACCATTAAAAATGTATTTCGTTTTCTACAGAGTTCGTATTACAAAATTTGCAAAGTCTATCATTTAATGGTATCTGCGGTCTGGAATATCGTCACGTCTCAACAGCTAGCGGTAGTGCGACGCTTCAAATGATGCCATTGTACGTCTGACAGTTTGTGGAAGTTGGCATGTAATGTAGTTTTCGGTTTCTATCGTCGTCTTATATAAGCGGTACGTTCTTTTAAAATTTATTGCCATTCACTTTGTTTTTATCATTGTTCAAATCTTGCAGAAATTGGTTTTGATCTAAATTAAGCAACTTGTCGTTGATAATGCGTGTTGTTGTTTTCACTCTCAAACCAACGTTATTGACCGTATCAGAAACGTCTAGTTCGTTTATACATTTGTTTACTTGTGAGTGCCAGCCTTTTCTACGACGCGATGCCCAATTTGCAACTTTTGAAATCAGCCTATCATCATCTGCTCGGACTAATTTGCATTTTAATCGTATGCATGACAATTTTTGCTTAGTATGACAAGATGTTAGTCCTAGGTCACCACGCACAGACGTATTAGAAGTTCTTTTTCCCACTACAAGGAAATATTTGGATGCTTAAGTCTAAACATTATTTATCACATTGTAAGATTTTGTTCCTCAAATACCACTGCCATAATATAAAATCGGTTCCACCATCGATGTGTATTTTTATGGTAAACATTCCAAGTCATACCTCCCGCCGAAACGAATTTGCCAAATAGGTCACCAAGAGCTCTACTAGCCGATTTCGCAAGCTCCTTTACAGCTTTATTCAAAGCTAAGTGTTCATCGAACCAAAGTTCCAAATATTTATACGAATCTGCATAGTCAAGGTCGTGATTTCCACAGGAGAACGGAAAATCGTATGTTGTTGATTAACCTTGATTGTGTTTGTCATTGACGATCGGTGACCATGATTTAACTTAATTAGAGTCTGTCAGGGCCCTTTCGGTGGTACCGTCTACACATTTTCATTCATAGAATAAAAGATTTTTGCATAAAGTTTATGTTTTATATATACTATATAAGACGCAATTCTGTTTACAATAGTTATTTGAAAAAAATAACTTTCTCCAACAAAAAGATAATTTCATGAATAATTTGTTATTTTCAAGAACATGACAAGTGTTTTATAATTATTTAATATCAACTTAGGTGACTTATAGGTCCATTCGGCCGTGTGTATTCATATTTATCAAATATTATATGTTTATAATCTGATAAATGTGCATATTTACACATGTCACTATAACAAATAATTTACTTACTATACTTTGATCACATCAAATAATTTCATTCGAAAGAATAATAAAAATTATTTACATCTTCATTTTTTTCTGTGCACAAAACTTAATTTTGTGGCTCATTTATGATAAAACCTACGAGAAAAATATTTGTAAGGTATAAAAATTTGAGATTAACCTACATCATGATACAAAAGTTATCATAAAACATGTGTGAATAAAAGTATGTAGTGAAAATACACAAAACACATAGAAATAAAATAAAATATGAGCAATATAGCATATTATTACAGTATAAAATGTGTAGGTCGATTTTTTTTTATAGAAGATATAAAATATATTTAAAAGAAATAATAGAATATGAAATATAGTTTAATATTTTGTAGTAGTTCTCCTCATGATTAGTGCATAGCAGTCAAGAACTTTACGTCACCACAATGCAGAGGTCATCAAATTGCGGTCGTTTAGAACCACCTAAAAATATCATAATAAGCGCACAGCAACAAGGGTTTAGACATTGCTACTGTGTAAAATTCATCAAGAGACGATGCTCTAGAACGCACTACGGAAAAATTCTAAAGTTCAAATGATAATAAAAAGAAGGTGCTTATTTTATATTATCTGAGATATAGTAACTATCGAAAAAGGAAGATTTAGATGGATTTGTTTGTGTCAATTCCATCAAAACTTTTCATATTTCTTAATAGATATGCATAATTCTGAAAATAATGTCTCATCTTCATTATTCATAAACCAAATCAGTTTTTTTTGTGGGGTCTAGTTTTTAAAATACTTGCAACAATTATTTATCATTGTTATCATATCTTTTCGTTGGTCTAAAAGTCTATCACAGTTAAAAAGATATATTTTATGATGGTATGATACTAAACCCCTAACGGGAGGGATTGTACTTGATTTTCATATGATGAAGACATAATCTTTCAATCAGTTTAATTGTTACCTATTCTATCATTGGACTCGGACTTCTTTTAAACTGAGTTTTACTGTGCGTATTGCTGTGTGTTTGTTTATTCCACATTGGCTCGAGGTATAGGGGGAGGATTAAGATCTCCCAAAACATGTTTAAACCCCCCCCCCCCCCCCCCCCCACTCCACATTTTTGCGCCTGTCTCAAGTCAGGAGCCTCTGGCCTTTGTTAGTCTTGTAAGTTTTTTAATTTTAGTTTATTTATATGTTTTGGAGTTTAGTGTGACGTCCATTTTCACTGAACTAGTACACAATTTTATTTAGGGGCCAGCTGAGGACCACCTCCGGGTGCGGGATTTTCTCCCTGCGTTGAAGACCCATTGGTGGCCTTCAGCTGTTGTCTGCTCTTTAGTCGGGTTGTTGGCTCTTTGACATATTCCCCATTTCCATTCTCAATTTTATTTTTTACAGAGTTTGTCTTTAGTGCCGTGTGGAGACAGTAGAGTGCCTCCCCGTGCTTCAGGTTTATGCTCTTATAATATACTAGTTAATGGAGTGTGTGTCCGAGCGAGAACATCCCTATGTTCATTACTTTAGGAATATTTATTCAAACCACAGTTTTCACTATTCAGCCCCATTCTACTATTAAGTCAGACGTCAGACGCTACCCTGATATACCCTGTCTTTTGTTTTTTGTCCTCAAGTTTTGTTGTTAACGTATTTTGTCGGGTACTTAATGACGGATAGCGTTTGACGTCTTTTGCCAAACAGTTTTATCAATTTTTATATTCCTGTGTGCTGGTTCATATTCTGGACGCCATTCTTTGCTCCTTTCAATTGGTAAAACAGATAACAAAAAACAACTCATGAAACTTCGATATGAAAAAATACTTAATACTAAACTCGTTCAAAGGGAATCTACACGTCTCAATCTTCAAAATCGATTATCTAAAAATACTACAATCGCTAACATTTTAATAACACAAATCGTGGTAACCCTTCTATCTATAAGTGTCATGTCAAAAATTGACTTACATGTCCCCGTCTTTCCACCAACAATACGGTAAGGTCCACGTTTAATGGTCGCACATTTGTCCTAAATTTTGAAACTGATATTACTTGAAAAACTAACAGTATTATATATTTACTCACATGAAACAAACCGGGATGCGGTATTCAGTACGTCGGTGAAACTGGACGATATTTATCTAAACGCACTCAAGAACACCTTTATCGTTTTAAAAGACCCCATAAATTCAAAAGTATCATTTATCAACACCTTAAGAAGCACAATCATCCTTTTAAATATTTAACAGTTCAACCTCTAGAAGTAGTAAATAAGCAGCCTGGGGAATCTCATTCAAAATTTGTACGATCACGAAAAATAATTGAATTAAATTTGATTAAAAAATTACAGACAGTCCATCCTCTCGGTCTTAACGACAATATCATGGGAATTGGTATTATATCTAGAACAGATTATGTTAACATTTTGGATATAGTTTCTAAAACAGTACGTAAAAAACGTTCTCATGGGCGTAGAATAAATCGCAATCAAAGAAATTTCGTAATAACAATACAAATATTTCGGACCTAATTTCTATTTCAAAAAGCAACGGTAGACACTATCTATTAACCAAGCTCTGTTCTTTGCCTGTTAATAAATTACATCAAATTTTGGAGGAATGCAACACAATTCATATTGCAGTCCTAAGTAGGAAATCGTCCAAATTATAATTGCATATTGTTATTCTAAATTGTTTCCCAAAATTGATCGCCCTGAAGATCACAAAAAACATTTTGTTAAAATTAAATATGTCAATAAAGGTTTTGATTTTGTAAATATTGCTGGTATTTTTAATGATCATTCTGTTAAAGAACAAATTCCTGGCTATTTTGATAATATTGAACTCCCTCTTATTTGTTATGTTTACAAAAAATCTACCCGGAAATATGTGTTTAATACAGCGAAGTGTGTAAAGATGTTAATATCAGTGACAATACACCTACCTCATGAAATTGCAGTAAATCCGAATACATTTATGGCCCAAGTTCCCATGTTATAACAGGAGACCTTAACATCGTTCGTGACCGAGAGTTGAAATCATTCCTCGGTAAAGGACCTAAATATTGTCCCCCGTCAATTATTAATTGGAATGAGTGTCGTAACATCATCCACGACTCACTCCGTACTTACTGCTCTAAAAGGATAATTCGAGAAAAAGCTGACAAGAAATCATTAGATTCTTTTTTTTAATTCGGTAATGAAAATAGTTGATATACGTATTCAACATTTTAAAGATCATTTTACTCCAAACAACAACTATAATAGCCCAATATCCCGTGTCAAACATAAGCTAAAAGAACTCGCCAAGGAATATATTTTTGTCCCGGCTGATAAGGCTGCTAACAATATCATTATTGTTTGACGTAAATTTTACATTGATGTTCTACAAAAGGAAATCACGAATTCACCAACATTCCAACTGACTCCATTTTCGGAAAATGACATCTGTAACAAACATAAACTTTTAGCTACCTCTTTACCAGCAGAACCAAATACAATGAAAGTTCCAACTATGTACTGGCTTCCTAAGCTGCACAAAACTCCTTACAAATATAGATTTATTTCGTCTTCAAGCCATTGTTCCACTACTAAACTATCTATTCTACTGACTAGTACACTTGGTACAATCAAAAACCTGGTAATAAATTGTTCAAATAAGGCCTTTGAAAATAGTGGAATTAATTACTTTTGGAGTGTCAAAAATTCGTTGGAAGTACTTGATAAATTGCATGCTTATGTTGGTGATTTCGAATCTGTTCAAAGTTTTGATTTTTCTACCCTATATAACACGTTGCCTCATGATCTTATTAAGAAAAAATTCACACACCTTATTAAATGTGCATTTAAAAAGTCGGAATGCGAATATATATGTTCAAACTCTTTTAGGTCATTTTTAAGTAACAACAAACAACAGAACTATGTCAATTGGACCTGCTTTGATACTATAACTGCCCTTTTTACTAGATAACATATTTTTGTTCGCTATGGAGATTCAGTATATCGTCAGGTTATCGGAATTCCCATGGTGATCAACTGTCACGCACCACTTATTGTGGACCTGTTTCTGTATTGTTATGAGTTACAATTTATGACTAAAATCAGCCAAGATCCATCGAAACAACATTTGATTCAAAAATTTAATAACACTTTTAGATATTTAGATGATATATTGGCTCTCAATAATGACGACTTCAGTATGTACACTAAAGAGATTTATCCTGCCGAACTGACTTTAAATAAAGCTAATACTAACAATGAACACTGCCCTTTCCTGGATATTGATATCTTTATCTTTAACGGGAAGCTTAATACCAAAATTTATGATAAAAGAGATGATTTTTCATTTCCTATTGTTAATTATCCATTTTTAGATGGTGACGTTCCCTTGTCGCCATCTTATGGTGTTTATATATCTCAACTTGTTCGATTCGCTAGTGTATGTAACAACGTATTTGATTTCAACGAAAGAAATCTCTGTATTACTGAAAAATAATAACACCATGGTTTTCGATATCACAAACTAGTCAAAACATTTACTAAATTTTATCATCGGTACAAGAACATCATTCGTAAATATAAATCAACATGCAGACATCTTATACGTTCAGGTATTTCACATCCAATATTTTATGGTAATATTCTTTACAAAACACAAAAATGTCGGCATTCACCTCAAAAGCTAACCAAACCTTTAAACAGACTTATTCGGAAAGGATATAGTTACGATACTGTTTTCAAGTCATTAAGGATTGCATATTTTGGTATTAATATTGATTCACTCATAGGGTCTTTGCATCGGAAATAAACACATTTATTCTAAAACCAGTTGTTGGCATGATACGGGTTATGTTCTTCTCATATATTTTATGATGGTATGATACTAAACCCCTAACGGGAGGGATTGTACTTGATTTTCATATGATGAAGACATAATCTTTCAATCAGTTTAATTTGAAGTCTGGAGCTGGCATGTCAGTAACTGCTAGTAGTCCTTTGTTCATTTATGTATCATTGTCATTTTGCTTAGTTTCTTTTGTTACCTATTCTGACATCGGACTCGGACTTCTTTTAAACTGAGTTTTACTGTGCGTATTGCTATGTGTTTCTTTATTCTACATTAGCTAGAGGTATAGGGGGAGGGTTGAGATCTAAACATGTTGAACCCCGCCGCATTTTTGCGCCTGTCCCTAGTCAGGAGCCTCTGGCCTTTGTTAGTCTTGTAGTTCTCCTTCTGGATGGTTATTGAGATATTTTTCCCGATCTTTCAAAAAGATGATTTGAAGTTTTCTGTTGTCTATTGGTTTACCGCTGTCAGAGGATGTTAGACGATTATTGATCAGTGAAAAAATTTCAATTGTATAAAACTTCCGTTGTCTCCAATTTAAAAATAAGACAAGAATAGCTCCATTGTTTTCTTGAATATCTGATGTAAGTAAAATTTTAAGTTTGGATGATAAACAATTATTTAATGGATTATAAGCATCACCATTTTTTTTGTGCAGACTAATCACATTGTGAGTGTAGGTTTTTGCAAGATTGTAGAAAAGCAATAATATATTTCATTTCATAACAAAGTTCAC
Organism: Mytilus californianus; assembly: GCF_021869535.1. Taxonomy (NCBI): domain Eukaryota; kingdom Metazoa; phylum Mollusca; class Bivalvia; order Mytilida; family Mytilidae; genus Mytilus; species Mytilus californianus. The sequence continues at coordinate 141,037,321 of NW_026262581.1, read as the reverse complement.
TGACTCAGTAAATTTTAAAAAAATATTACATATACCTAATACTAGGTTTGACAGGGGGTGACAGGGGATAGAATAATGAACCATCTGTGTAGTCCTGGAAAGGATGATCTGGACTTGATTATCAAATTGAATTGAATGAGTTTATACTATTATTTAAATTGCATGCATTGTTTAAAAATTCATTTAAAAACTTTTAAAAATGAAATTAAAAATTATGGTATTGATATTTGTTTTATAAATCAACGTAACATTATAGATATTATTTTATAACTCAGAAATGTTATTTTATTTACCCCGAAAATACAATTCTGACTCCATTCACGTGACATGTCAACACCAATGCGTTATTAAGTAAGGTTATATCATGAATATCATATAACGTAAATTAGTTTTTCTATCCGCCCTTTGAAATATTTCAATTTCATTATAAACTTTTTTAATCAAAATAATCTTATTCTTCCACACTTTGTGTCGTATGTTTATAAGAAACAACTTAATAAGATATATCTCTAATAGCAGGTATATCATAAAATAAAAGAATACTAAAGAATAAGACAAAGTATTATTATCGAGTAAAGTAAAAATCAGCTGAACGTTTTAATCACGTTCTATTGTTAAGGAGATATTAAGCTTCTCAATTATCAAAATTAGCTTTTGTCAAACTGCTATATATCCAATGAAATTTTTACGATAAAGTGTGTGGTTCAAGTTTTTTGAAACATTTATATTTTTGTCAAAGGGTCAAAGTAAATATTTTGTCAAAATTTTATGAAAATTAAACGAGCCAAATTAATTTTAGTCAAGGGGTTTGGTACCACCTCAATTTGTTTAAAATCCAAATATTGGATAGCAACCAGGACAATTTAAAAAAAAACTTATAAATATACACACAATTCAAGGCTAAACAAATCATTCAAACAAAATATCTACCAAATATCTTCTTAATAATGACTCGTTACCAAAACGTATACAAAAGACAATTTTACAAATAAAATGATAACAAAATCATGTGAGACAAGGTTGTCAAAAACATAACAAAGGAGGGGGTTTTAATGTCTACCTTTCAATATTTTCAATATAATCTTGCTGTTGGAGCTTAAAGGTAAATAATACTCAGATAAAATTGGAATGTCCGAAGAGTAATGTCTTGAACTGAAGTGGCTAACTGTGTTTTCTAAGTAATAAATGATATTTAAAAGATGTTCATAATTTCAGGAAAAGATAGCCTCCATTTTGGAAGACATGTGTGATATACCTAAACGAGATAAGCAATATCTACAAAACGAGGCTATATTTTTTTTTATCAAATACGTATTTGTAATCGGTGAGATACATGTCTGTTTGAGTACAAAATTGCATTATTCTTAAATTTATATGAAAAGGATTTTGCTTTATTACATTTTTTTTAATCTTCAATATTTCTTTATTTTTTCCATTTATGTAAACATTTTGAAATAAGGAGATATGGTATGATTGTTCACCAAAGACCAAATGACGAGGATGTTAAGGTTTAGAATAAAGGTCCCCAATGTTGTCTATGTTCTGTATTAATACAGATTCAATTAATATAATCTCTGAAATTAATGGAAGAAGAATGAACATCAATCTTAAATCATAATCATTGCTATGGTTAGGTTTACTCCTAATAATATGACAATTAATGGGAAGAAAAATGAACAACAATCTTAAATCATAATCATTGCTAGAGTTAGGTTTACTCCTAATAATATGACAATTAATGGGAAGAAAAATGAACAACAATCTTAAATCACAATCATTGCTATGGTTAGGTTTACTCCTAATAATATGACGCTTTGGAAGACTTCCGGTTGAATGGGGGATTTATAAAAATGAAAAATCGAAAAATACTTTCTGCACGCGTCAAGATTGCCTTGGCAAGGGTTAGGGTTATAAATCCTGAAAATGAATAGAGATTTTGACAAAAACTACTTCTGAAAAAATAGCTCCAACGCAATTTTTTGGCGGTCTTTCTGTACAAATTCAACCTTAACAGACTTACCTTTTATTATTTGTCAATTTACAGCTAAAGAAAACCAAACATTTTAACATTAAGTAATCCTTATTCACCTGCACACTTTCCGCTCCAACAGTTTTTACTGCTGACAGTACTAATCGAATAAACGTTTATTTCGGATTTATTTTACATTTACATGACGTTGGTGACACCCTTTTTCCTGATCATTTTTTAAATCTATTCATAATATTTTGTTATTGGAAATATATACGATTTTCGGCTTGGTAACAAACAAGAAAACTACATCAATTTCCACAGCTCCGGTAAATACCTCCTAATGTCCAATCCATGGCTGGGTCAAACCAACCGGTTCAAGTTATATTTACATGACATAATTCTATCAGCAAACAGACTTGTCATTAAATACGTACTGTCTGTACAAGCATACTGGAAAATAGCTTTAAAGAATTCCATTGCAACTTAAAATGCTTACAGGTCGTAAATAATTATATTACACCTGTATTTGAATATAGATAATGCATTTCTTTGCATGATAAGCATTATGAAATATGCACTAACAGGCTTACTCCTCAGTCGAATATTAACTGCATTAACAGTATCAAACACACCAAGTTAGATATAACAAAACATTAGTAGACAACTCCAAACAAATATTCAAAAACTACAAAATACCTACATCATCTATGGGAAATGATTTATTTTTTTAGTATTTTATTTATAAGGATTGTAAAGATTTTGATATCAATTATCCTAAGATATAAATCAAAACAGATTACAATAAACTCAGTGTTCAACTGTGTGAATAAAAGGAGATGTGGTACGTCAATGAGACAGAGACCCAAAGACACAAACTACAAAATCATCGTTATTACTGACTTTCCGTAACGATCAAATATGTGATGATACTAGTATCGTTATTACTGACTTTCCGTAACGATCAAATATGTGATGATACTAGTATCGTTATTACAGACTTTCCGTAACGATCAAATATGTGATGATACTAGTTTTTCGTAAAACCTTGGAAGTGTAGACTTTAAATTTACCATAGTTTTACTGAACATTGCAGGTGCTGCAGTGTTGTTACGCAATTATCATGAAATGGTAAATATTAAGATTCTGTGATTATTTCATAAAATACATGGTATCTAAGAAAGCCACAAAACGTTACCTGCCACGCATACTAAATTAGTATTTATCCACTTTTATTTGGAGGGAAATGAGACGAAAAAACTAGTATGTACATTTGTCAATGCTATATCTTCAATATAGTAAATAAACTGATGATCATAACAAACAAACAAAATTTAATCTGCCCTCAGCTCTTAAACGACGTCCATATAGATATATTCAGTTTATATACACCTAGTTATTCTAAATTTGAAAAAAAACTTCCTTACCTGACTTTTTTATGAAAAAAAACTTGTATCCCTTAATACGTTATCTATACTAGTATATGTTATTTTTGAGTATTAATCCAATAAGTTTTCCTTCGTTTGACATGCCCTATTCTGTTGCACATCGTTAAATCCTTTTTTTTTTATCGTGTTCACGCTTACCTGTCCCCACATAAATGTATTTCTCAATAAGTCTATATAAACTGCCCGGCTCAACGTCAAACCAATAAAATCTTGAAATTCATACATCGTTCAATAGGCGTTACATTATCAATGATCTTTATTCTTCAGGCTAAATCAGATCTTAATGTTATTCATTATTAATTGTAAGATTAACCCTACGTATAACTACACGTTCTGTAATACTACCGCAATATTAGTGATGTACATTTAATATGTTCCTTTTTTATTGTTCTTAAACTATCGCCAATATTTGCTACTTCTAATTTGTTATTCCTTCGTTAGAGAGCAAAGGGACAACATATTAAAAAAATATAACGTAACCAAAAGATAAATATTGATAAATCAATGGAAAAAGTAAATACTGACTGCAATATCCAACACAAATATTAACTACAATATCCAACACAAAAAGTAATATAACCTCCTGTATCCAACACAAAAAGTAAATATAACCTCCTGTATCCAACACAAAAAGTAAATACAACCTCCTATATCCAACACAAAAAGTAAATATAACCTCCTGCATCTAACACAAAAAGTAAATATTACCTCCTGTATCCAACACAAAAGTAAATATTACCTCCTGTATCCAACACAAAAAGTAAATATTACCTCCTGTATCCAACACAAAAAGTAAATATAACCTCCTGTATCCAAAACAAAAAGTAACAAGAAATGATTGTAACAGGATGCTGTTACGAAGTCTCCCAAACGAAGCTCCCATAATTCGTAATTCCCAGGGTCGCCTGACAATGGGCAACGTCCAGTGAAAATTGGTTTGGTCCAGTAAAGTTATATGCATTAGTGATGCCTGGGGACTAACCTTGTATATCATTCAAATCATCTTGGCATGACAAACCAGAATATATATGGTTTAGGGGTGGGGATCTCGACCATTTACAAGATACTAGAATATTGGGGGTGGGGAGGAACCCCTGGGGACTGGCCCTATACGTCATTCAAGTGTTCATTGCATGACGAACAGGAATATATATGGTTTAGGGGTGGGGATCTAAACCATTTACAAGATATTAGAACTTTCTCAAATGGCAGGGGGTCGGGATGACCCCTGGGGACTAACCCTGTATATCATTCAAACCATCTTCGCATGACAAACCAGAGTATATATGGTTTAGGGGTGGGGATCTTGACCACTTAGAAGATATTAGAACTTTCTTAAATAGCAGGGGGTGGGGTGACCCCTGGAGACTAACCCTGTATTTCATTTGATGTGCTTTATCATGACAAACCAGAATATATATGGTTTAGGGGTGGGGATCTCGACCATTTACAAGATATTAGAACTTTCTCAAATGGCAAGGGGTGGGGGTGACCGCTGGGGACTAACCCTGTATAACATTTGATGTGCTTTATTATGACAAACCAGAATATATATGGTTTAGGGGTGGGGATCTCAACCATTTACAAGATATTAGAACTTTCTCAAATGGCAGGGGGTCGGGATGACCCCTGGGGACTTACCCTGTATATCATTCAAATCATTTCAGCATGACAAACCAGAATATATATGGTTTAGGGGTGGGGATCTTGACCACTTAGAAGATATTAGAACTTTCTTAAATGGCAGGGGGTGGGGGTGACCCCTGGGGACTTACACTGTATAACATTTGATGTGCTTTATCATGACAAACCAGAATATATATGGTTTAGGGGTGGGGATCTCGACCATTTACAAGATATTAGAACTTTCTAAAATGGCAGGGGGTTGGGATGACACCTGGGGACTAACCCTGTATATCATTCAAACCATCTTAGCATGACAAACCAGAATATATATGGTTTAGGGGTGGGGATCTTAACCACTTTCAAGATATTAGAACTTTCTTAAATGGCAGGGGGTGGGGGTAACCCCTGGGGACTAACCCTGTATAACAGTTGATGTGCTTTATCATGACAAACCAGAATATATATGGTTTAGGGGTGGGGATCTCAACCATTTACAAGATATTAGAACTTTCTCAAATGGCAGGGGGTCGGGATGACCCCTGGGGACTTACCCTGTATATCATTCAAATCATCTCAGCATGACAAACCAGAATATATATGGTTTAGGGGTGGGGATCTTGACCACTTAGAAGATATTAGAACTTTCTTAAATGGCAGGGGGTGGGGATGACCCCTGGGTACTAACCCTGTATATCATTCAAACCATCTTAGCATGACAAACCAGAATATATATGGTTTAGGGGTGGGGATCTTGACCACTTACAAGGTATTAGAACTTTCTTAAATGGCAGGGGGTGGGGGTGACCCCTGGGGACTAACCCTGTATTTCATTTAATGGGCTTTATCATTTAGAACATTTTCAATTAAAAAGTTTGTGTCTATCACGAACGGTTTTCAATTTATAATCATTTGAAAATTTAAAAAATAAAATCCCATAGGGTTCTACTGTAAAACCCTCTTTTCTTTTTGCCCCTCAAAGTACCCCTTTATAAACCCCATTGCAAAAACAAAACCCTGATTGCACCACTAGACATGTTAGTCTAACATATTGTGAAACCCTAAGTTAATCCGACAAGCAGTTTTGGAGAACGGGTGCGGACAAGTTCAAATTTAAAAGCGGCGGAAGAAGAAGAAGAAGAAGAAGAAGAAGAAGAAGAAGAAGAAGAAGAAGAAGAAGAAGAATAATAATAATAAGAACTGAGCAAAAACAATAAGTCTTCCCAAACTTCGTTTGGGAGACTTAAATATTACCTCCTGTATTCAACACAAAAGTAAATATTACCTCCAGTATCCAACACAAAAAGTAAATATAACCTCCTGTATCCAACACAAAAAGTAAATATTACCTCCTGTATCTAACAGTTACACAAAAGTAAATATTACCTCCTGTATCCAACACAAAAAGCAAATATAACTTCATATATCCAACACAAAAGTAAATATTACCTCCTGTATCCAACACAAAAAGCAAATATAACCTCATATATTCAACACAAAAGTAAATATTACCTCCTGTATCCAACACAAAAAGTAAATATTACCTCATGTATCCAACACAAAAAGTAAATATTACCTCCTGTATCAAACACAAAAGTAAATATTACCTCCAGTATCCAACACAAAAAGTAAATATAACCTCCTGTATCCAACACAAAAGTAAATATAACCTCATATATCCAACACAAAAGTAAATATTACCTCCTATATCCAACACAAAAAAGCAAATATAACCTACTGTATCCAACAAAAAAAGTAAATATAACCTCCTGTATCCAACACAAAAAGTAAATATAACCTTCTGTATCCAACACAAAAAGTAATATAACCTCCAGTATCCAACACAAAAAAAAGCAAATATAAACTCCTGTATCCAACACAAAAAGTAAATACAAACTCCTGTATCCAACACAAAAGTAAATATTACCTCCTATATCAAACACAAAAAGTAAATATAACCTCCTGTATCCAACACAAAAAAAAGCAAATATAAACTCCTGTATCCAACACAAAAAGTAAATACAAACTCTTGTATCCAACACAAAAGTAAATATTACCTCCTATATCCAACACAAAAAAGCAAATATAACCTACTGTATCCAACAAAAAAAGTAAATATAACCTCCTGTATCCAACACAAAAAGTAAATATAACCTCCTGTATCCAACACAAAAAGTAATATAACCTCCTGTGTCCAACACAAAAAAAGCAAATATAAACTCCTGTATCCAACACAAAAAGTAAAATAACCTCCTGTATCCAACACAAAAAGTAAATATAAACTCCTGTATCCAACATAAAAGTAAATATTACCTCCTATATCCAACACAAAAAAAGCAAATATAACCTACTGTATCCAACAAAAAAAGTCAATATAACCACCTGTATCCAACACAAAAAGTAAATATAACCTCCTGTATCCAACACAAAAAGTAATATAACCTCCTGTATCCAACACAAAAGTAAATATTACCTCCTATATCCAACACAAAAAAGCAAATATAACCTACTGTATCCAACAAAAAAAGTAAATATAACCTCCTGTATCCAACACAAAAAGTAAATATAACCTCCTGTATCCAACACAAAAAGTAATATAACCTCCTGTATCCAACACAAAAGTAAATATTACCTCCTATATCCTACACAAAAAAGCTAATATAACCTACTGTATCCAACAAAAAAAGTAAATATAACCTCCTGTATCCAACACAAAAAGTAAATATAACCTCCTGTATCCAACACAAAAAGTAATATAACCTCCTGTATCCAACACAAAAAGTAAATATTACCTCCTGTACCCAACACAAAAAGTAAATAAAACCTCCTGTATCCAACACAAAAAGTAATATAACCTCCTGGATCCAACACAAAAGTAAATATTACCTCCTATATCCAACACAAAAAAGCTAATATAACCTACTGTATCCAACAAAAAAAGTAAATATAACCTCTTGTATCCAACACAAAAAGTAAATATAACCTCCTGTATCCAACACAAAAAGTAATATAACCTCTGTATCCAACACAAAAAAAGCAAATATAAACTCCCATATTCAACACAAACATTAACTCACAAAACCAACACAAATATTCAACACAATGAGTAAATATTATTTCCAGTGTTGCCTATATTCACGACCAGTTTATATATTTTCGGGGTAAAATATTGACATCACCGTACATCATTTAATTGTTGCAGGACCATCGCTTCCGTCTTCTGTATATCAACCTTGCCACGTCACATCACTTTACAAAGGACTGTCGCAGTGTTCTTTTTATATGACAATTTGTGGCTAACCACTGCGTGAATAACATTTGAAATATCCTTTTGATCCCTTCAACATATTTATAAACTATTAACCTGTACTGTGAAGGATTGCCCGATGTTTAACCTGTACTGTGAAGGATTGCCCAATGTTAAACCTGTACTGTGAAGGATTGCCCAATGTTTAACCTGTACTGTGATGGATTACCCAATGATTAACCTGTACTGTGATGGATTGCCTAATGTTTAACCTGTACTGTGATGGATTGCCTAATGTTTAACCTGTACTTTGATGGATTGCCCAATGTTTAACCTGTACTGTGATGGATTACCCAATGATTAACCTGTACTGTGATGGATTGCCTAATGTTTAACCTGTACTTTGATGGATTGCCAAATGTTTAACCTGTACTGTGATGGATTGCCCAATGATTAACCTGTACTGTGATGGATTGCCCAATGATTAACCTGTACTGTGATGGATTACCCAATGATTAACCTGTACTGTGATTGATTACCCAATGATTAACCTGTACTGTGATGGATTGCCCAATGTTTAACATGTACTGTGATGGATTACCCAATGATTAACCTGTACTGTGATGGATTGCCCAATGTTTAACCTGTACTGTGATGGATTACCCAATGTTTAACCTGTACTGTGATGGATTGCCCAATGATTAACCTGTACTGTGATGGATTGCCCAATGTTTAACCTGTACTGTGATGGATTGCCCAATGATTAACCTGTACTGTGATGGATTGCCCAATGATTAACCTGTACTGTGATGGATTACCCAATGATTAACCTGTACTGTGATGGATTACCCAATGATTAACCTGTACTGTGATGGATTACCCAATGATTAACCTGTACTGTGATGGATTACCCAATGTTTAACCTGTACTGTGATGGATTGCCCAATGTTTAATCTGTATTGTGATGTATTGACCAATGTTTAACCTGTACTGTGATGGATTGTCCAATGTTAAACCTGTACTGTGAAGGATTTCCCAATGTTTAACCTGTACTGTGAATGACTGCCCAATGTTAAACCTGTACTGTGATGGATTACCCAATGATTAACCTGTACTGTGAAGGATTGCCCATTGTTTAACCTGTACTGTGAAGGATTGCCCAATGTTTAACCTGTACTGTGAAGGATTGCCCAATGTTTAACCTATACTGTGATGTATTGCCCAATGTTTAACCTGTACTGTGATGGATTGTCCAATGTTAAACCTGTACTGTGAAGGATTTCCCAATGTTTAACCTGTACTGTGATGGATTGTCCAATGTTAAACCTGTACTGTGAAGGATTTCCCAATGTTTAACCTGTACTGTGAAGGATTGTCCAATGTTAAACCTGTACTGTGAAGGATTTCCCAATGTTTGACCTGTACTGTGAATGACTGCCCAATGTTTAACCTGTACTGTGAAGGATTGCCCATTGTTTAACAGTGCAACCTTGTTCACTCTAGCAACCGTTTTATCTTCATCTACATCTACATCGTACGACGACCCATCAGCACATTGATGACTATACGTCGGTGCATCGCAAACAGACACTTATTAAAAGATAACAATTTTATGAGTGCAATAATCAAAAATAATTTTGTGCAAACATTTTATAAAATAAACACATTTACATATTTACATATTTAAAAACAGGCTAGATGTCTTTATGTAGTGACTTTGAATCAGTATTTTAAACTGACCCAAAGAGTTAACGCTGGTGATGTTTTGTGGAAGTAAATTCCACAGTTCACATGTGAATAGAAAAAGCTGTACTCGATGTATACTCATAATTTCGTATATAGCAACATATTCTATACAGCGTTATATTTAATGCTTCCAAACTGCCTGTGAGATATTTAACTGTTTAAGTTACGTAGAAATCTTACTATTTTAATGTTGGGAGAACTTTATTGCTAGATTCCGGACTATGCCGAATCGGAGCCTCGTATTGCTACATTCCAGACTACGCCGTTGCTTCATACCGGATGATTTATTAACTATGATAATTATTTGACACATTGTAAATTTGTACTTTATTTTGTATTTTCAGTTGATTTACCATTTTTTGGATTGGCACTAGAATAAAAGTCAGCACCTGATTCTTTATCTCTTCTTAAACCCTATCACCTGGTTTAAACTGACTGGTCGAGCCAGCACAATAAATAAGCTTTAACCTGCCTGTCGTGTCTCACAGAAAACGCCACCTTGCGGCAGTGACAAAGCTTAAAAACAGACTGTTTTCTCTGCATTCCTTTACTCAGCAAGACGACGTTGGGTCTAAGTTGACAACACTTTAATTTTAATCTAACTATCCGTTAATTGATTAACATCATCGATCTCAGTCACACGTAGAAGCAAAGAGAGACTTCTGTGAATAGATAGCAGGAAACCCGTCAGACACCACACATTTAGATAAAAATCCCGAGACTAAGAGAGTACTGTAAACCGGGAAATTTTCGCGGCAGTTTTATTTTCGCTATATTCGCGGTAAGAGTGGAAACGCGAAAATAAAACTTCCGCGAATATTTCAAGGAAAACTGATTCAAAGAAAGAAACCCATCCATTAACATATACCAATAGGATTATGCACAGGGCCAATTTAGAACAACAGGTTTTCAGGCGACAGATATTTGTCTATATCTCAAATTGAATTAAACTTTATTTCTAAATGAAAGGCAGTGTTAGAAATCAAAACATTTCAAATTGAAATGAAATCTATTTTCAACAAGCGGAATTTATTGATATTGTTATATAAACAACATTCGAGACCGTTATGAAAATGACACCTTCAATCATTTTTAAAATGATTACCACATTGTATCTGCTACACTGATTAATATGATCAAAAGATTGATTAATTAGGGGAACTCCTCGCAGCTTAATTTAAAATGCTCTTTATAAAGCTATTCTTTTATGTTAATTGTGTATGTGTTTTAACAAGCAACGTAAATGTAGCGGTTAAATTATACTTCAACATACAAGCAAAATAACTTGAAATATACGCGTACACTAATGAACCGACGAAAATCTGTTCACTTTGTTTAGACAAAAAAGTGTTTGATCGATTTTCAACACTTGCTTTACAATACATGTTAAACTATACCGTAAAATCATTCACTAAAATTTTTACAGGACTCCTACAAATCGCGAATTCAAAACGTCGCGAAGTAAGATTCAGTTGGTAATTCGCGAAATAAAGACGGCGCGAAAATTTCCCGGTTTACAGTAAGTGAACTCACCGAAAAAGAATAAGGAGCATTCACAGAGAAACGTGACCAGTTCTGTCTAGAGATGAGGCCCTCTGGTCAGGTATAGCATTTCAGTTATTGGAAGTGACCACGCCTCTTAACGAGCTCCAGCAACCGCTAAGAGCACAGGATAAAATTGTACAAGCCTGTACTAATTATAACAGGCTCACAGATGAGTACCTGAACTTTATGAAGAAGACCATAACGTAGGACAATCTTAAAAATATGGACCCACGTAACCTTTTAACAGATATTCGACTGTCCAAAGCGGACCTTGTCATGAAAACACTATACAAGCATCGCCTCGTCCTGACAAAGGTTAAATCCACTAAAACAAAGACATCAAAGTGTAAAAAAACTTCACACAGTGGGAGCTTCAACGTTTCTGACATGTCTAGTCTAGCACGGAGGAAGCGTTCCAAAGCAGAGGCTGCTAAATCAAAAATAGCATCTGCCGAAAATCATGCCCTGATCCTTGAACAGAAGGCAATATTAGGGGAACATGCTCTGTTCAGAAAAAAACTGAAATCAAAGTCGAAACGGAACAAGTAGCCATTCGAGGAAAACGACGGGTACAACATGTGGATCAAGATATGATCACCATTCCGGATCACCTGGGATCACTCCTGGTTTTTTGGTGGGGTTCGTGTTGCTCAGTCTTTGGCTTTCTGTGTTTTGTATACTGTTTTTTGTTGTTTTTTCTTATTTTTTTTTCTTATTTTTTGCCTTGGCGTTTTCAGTTTATTTTCGACTTATGAATTTTACTATCCAGTTGATATCTTTCGCCTCTCTTTTCTATAAATTAATGTAAGTAATTATGGGTCTTCCACATTTCCATGGAAAGATCTTTAGAAATTGTTCAGGTTTTTTTTTCTTCTGTCATACTGTTCTCGATCTTGCGCTTCATTTTTCTTTCGCTAGATGTCGATAAGCTATGAAAAAAAGATGTGGAATGATTTGGTATATGATATAAAACAGTTACTACGCTTTTGAAACTCACAATATGTAATCGAACACTTTTTTAGCAAGAGTAATCAGTCCTGATATTTTTTTTTATAGTTTTTCCTTCCAAATTAAATATTTAGTTACATTTGTACTTAAGATATAACAAACACTTTTAAAGTTAACGATATTTAATTAACAGGTGAAAAAAATAATTCGGCAACAGTTATAGAAAACCAAGTGGTCTAAATCGTGCAATATGGAAAATCATTTTCATTAAATAGTCATTTCTATCAGTAAAAAATGTCCAAAATTTCTTCAAAACCATGATTTCATATTTGACAACTCTACCACTGGCATACATGACTGACATACTCTATCGGATAATAATGGGTTATGTTTACATGGTTAACGACTGACATACTCTATCGGATAATGGGCTGTGTTTACATGGTTAACGCCAAAAATGACATTTACTTCGTCTCAATATATTCAAACAAACAAAAAATTAAAAAAAAACATACATAAGAATGGGGTCTATTGAATATCATATTTATATCTCCCTAAACAGAGTCTTCTAAATACCAAATGTATATCGCCTTAGACAGGGACCTACTGCTTACCGAATGTGCTTCTAACTAGACGGGAGTTTATTCAATACTGTATGTATCTCTTCCAGGACAAGAGCATACTGTATACCGTGTGTGACTCTCTATAGAAAGGAGTATATTGTATACTTTATGTGCCTCTCCCTATGCATGAGTCTACTGTATATTGTATATGCCTCTCCTTAGACAGAAGTGACCTGTATACCGTATGCACCTTTCCTGGACAAGAGATATATTTTCCTTTTCCTAGAAAGGAGTCTATTGTAAACTTTATTTGCCTCTCCCTAGACAATAGTCTACTGTATACTGTAGGTGCCTCTCCCTAGACACAGTATGCTGTGTATGCATCACCTGGACAAGGACATATTGTGCTTTGTGTCATTCCGTAGACAGGAGTCCACTGTATATTGTTAGTTACACAGTGTGCTAGTGACCTAATACGATATATACGGGATCAGTAAATTTCATATGGGGTGAGAATGAAGCTCCAAACCCATATAAGATTTACTGACCCCGTATATATCGAATTTGGTCACTGTCAAACTGTGTAACGAGACCCCGTATATATCGAATTTGGTCACTGTCAAACTGTGTAACGAGACCCCGTATATATCGAATTTGGTCACTGTCAAACTATGTAACGAATTTATCTTACCGACTATCTTAACATGTGGAATTCAGACTAATTACCTAATAAAGTGATCAAGTCTTCAATATTAACAACCTTCTTACATTATTTTTTGTTTATACAAAAACAAATACCAACAATAACAATTTGTGAGCCTTTAATGTGTTTTCTGCATTTTTTTTCAATCATGTATCATCAATTTCTTCATCTGCTGCTCTGAGCGATACGTTTCAGGTTTTTCTTCATCGTCTTATTGTTTTTATAAGTGGACGTGACATTGGTATTAACCGTGTAATAAAATACTAACCCAGGATCTCCACGTATTCGCTTTTAACCAATGATACTCCTAGAAATTTATAGGATTTAAGATCACGTATATGCCTCTCCCTCTCTCTGGACAGTAGCCTATTGTGTCAAGAGTCTATTGCATACCGTATTCGCATCTCTCTAGACATGAGTTCACAGTATATTGTATAAGGTTCTCCCTCCCTCGACAGGAGTATATTGTGTTTTGTGTAAGATTCTTCCTCCCTCGACAGGAGCATATTATGTGTTGTGTATCTCTCTAGAGAGTACAATGTATATTGTATAAGATTATTCCTCCCTCGACAAGAACATATTGTGTTTTGTGTATCTCTCAAGTCAGTAATCCATTGTTTATTCTATAAGCCTGTCCCTCCCAGGGCATGTGCATATTGTGTTTTGTGTATCTCTTTAGACAAGAGTACACTGTATAAGGTTCTCCCTCCCTCGACATGAGCATATTGTGTTTTGTGTATCTCTCTAGACAAGAGTACACTGTATATTGTATAAAATATTGGAAACAACACGTTTGATAATTCCATGCGTCCGAAGCGCTTTTCTGGATTTACCTTCATCAGGAACGCTCAATGCCAAACATTTGAAATCCGAGGGATATATAAGTACCGAAACAGTTGAAGAGCTATATGACAAAAATACCTAAAACAAATAGCCGAATTCATCTAAGGTCAACTTTGCCTGAGGGAGTTGAAACCTTAGTTTCTTTATAATTTCAAAATTTATAAACGGACAAATTTAGAAAAGTTTGTTATAAATCATGTCAGTACCGAAGTACTGACTACTGAGCTGACGATACCCTCGGGGACTGATAGTCCACCAGCAGAGGTATCGACCCAGTGATGTAAAAAATGGGAAACAACACGTTTAATAATTCCATGCGTCCGAAGCGCTTTTCTGGATTTACCTTCATCAGGAACGCTCAATGCCAAACATTTGAAATCCGAGGGATGTATAAGTACCGAAACAGTTGATGAGCTATATGACAAAAATACCTAAAACAAATAGCCAAATTCATCTAAGGTCAACTTTGCCTGAGGGAGTTGAAACCTTAGTTTCTTTATAATTTCAAAATTTATAAACGGACAAATTTAGAAAAGTTTGTTATAAATCATGTCAGTACCGAAGTACTGACTACTGAGCTGACGATACCCTCGGGGACTACCAGCAGAGGTATCGACCCAGTGATGTAAAAAATTGGTTCTTCCTCCCTCAACAGGAAAATATTGTGTTTTGTGTATTTCTCTAGACAGGATTCCACTGTATATTGTATATGGTTCTTCCTCCCTCGACAGGAGCATATTGTGTTTTATGTATTTCTCTAGTCAGGATTCCACTGTATATTGTATATGGTTCTTCCTCCCTCGACAGGAGCATATTGTGTTTTGTGTATCTCTCTAGACAGGATTCCACTTTATATTGAATAAGATTATATCCTCCCTCGAAAGGAACATATTGTGTTTTGTGTATCTCTCTAGATAAGAGCACACTGTATATTGTATAAGATTCTTCCTCCCGCGAAAGGAGCATATTATGTTTTGTGTATCTCTCTAGACATGAGTACACTGTATATTGTATAAGATTCTTCCTCCCAGGACATGTACATATTGTGTTTTGTGTATCTCTCTACTGTAGACAAGAGTACACTGTATATTGTATAAGGTTCTCCCTCCCGCGAAAGGAGCATATTGTGTTTTGTGTATCTCTCTAGACAAGAGTACACTGTATATTGTATAAGTTTCTTCCTCCCAGGACAGGAACATATTGTTTTTTGTATATCTCTGTAGACATGAGCCTACTGTATATTGTATAAGGTTCTCCCGCACTTGACAGGAACATATTGTGTTTTGTGTATCTCTCACGACAAGAGCCAACTGTATATTGTATAAGGTTATCTCTCCCTCGAAAGGAGCATATTGTGTTTTGTGTATCTCTCTAGTCAGGAGTCCACTGTATATTGTAGAAGGTTCTCCCTCCGAGGACAGGAACATATTGTGTTTTGTATATCTCTATAGACAGGAGTCCACTGTATATTGTATAAGGTTCTCCCTCCGAGGACAGGAACATATTGTGTTTTGTATATCTCTATAGACAGGAGTCCACTGTATATTGTATAAGGTTCTCCCGCTCTCGACAGGAACATATTGTATTTTGTGTATCTCTCTCGACAAGAGCCTACTGTATACTGTATAAGGTTCTCCCTCCCTCGAAAGGAGCATATTGTGTTTTGTGTATCTCTCTAGACAGGAGTCCACTGTATATTGTATAAGTTTCTCCCTCCAAGGACAGGAACATCTTGTGTTTTGTGTATATCTCTCGACAAGAGCCTACTGTATATTGTATAAGGTTCTCCCTCAGTAATTATTAATGTTCTAACTCTTTCGACAAGAGCCTACTGTATATTGTATGTGTCTCGTCAAAAAGAGTAGCATATAGCTGATTGATGTCGTTCCTGTTGTGATGTAATTATTCATGTTCCATCGCTCTAGACAAGAGCCTACTGTATATTGTATGTGTCTCGTTATAAATAGTAGCATATAGCTGGTTGATGTCGTTCCTGTTGTGATGTAATTATTCATGTTCTATCTCTCTAGACAAGAGCCTACTGTATATTGTATATGTCTCGTTATAAAGAGTAGCAAATAGCTGATTGATTTCGTTCCTGTTGTGATGTAATTATTCATGTTCTATCTCTCTAGACAAGAGCCTACTGTATATTGTATGTGTCTAGTCATAAAGAGGAGCATATAGCTGATGGATGTCGATCCTGTCGTAATGTAATTGTTCATGTTCTATCTCTCTAGACAAGAGCCTACTGTATATTGTATGTGTCTCGTTATAAAGAGTAGCATATAGCTGATTGATGTCGTTCCTGTTGTGATGTAATTATTCATGTTCTATCTCTCTAGACAAGAGCCTACTGTATATTGTATGTGTCTCGTCATAAAGAGGAGCATATAGCTGATGGATGTCGATCCTGTCGTAATGTAATTATTCATGTTCTATCTCTCTAGACAAGAGCCTACTGTATAATGTATGTGTCTCGTCATAAAGAGTAGCATATAGCTGATTGATGTCGATCCTGTCGTAATGTAATTATTCATGTTCTATCTCTCTAGACAAGAGCCTACTGTATATTGTATGTGTCTCGTCATAAAGAGGAGCATATAGCTGATGGATGTCGATCCTGTCGTAATGTTATTATTCATGTTCTATCTCTCTAGACAAGAGCCTACTGTATAATGTATGTGTCTCGTCATAAAGAGTAGCATATAGCTGATTGATGTCGATCCTGTCGTAATGTAATTATTCATGTTCTATCTCTCTAGACAAGAGCCTACTGTATATTGTATGTGTCTCGTCATAAAGAGGAGCATATAGCTGATGGATGTCGATCCTGTCGTAATGTTATTATTCATGTTCTATCTCTCTAGACAAGAGCCTACTGTATAATGTATGTGTCTCGTCATAAAGAGTAGCATATAGCTGATTGATGTCGATCCTGTCGTAATGTAATTGTTCATGTTCTATCTCTCTAGATAAGAGCCTACTGTATATTGTATGTGTCTCGTCATAAAGAGGAGCATATAGCTGATGGATGTCGATCCTGTCGTAATGTAATTATTCATGTTCTATCTCTCTAGACAAGAGCCTACTGTATATTGTATGTGTCTCGTCATAAAGAGTAGCATATAGCTGATTGATGTCGATCCTGTCGTGATGTAATTATTCATGTTCTATCTCTCTAGACAAAAGCCTACTGTATATTGTATGTGTCTCGTCATAAAGAGTAGCATATAGCTGATTTCTGTCGTTCCTGTCGTGATGTAATTATTCATGTTCTATCTCTCTAGACAAGAGCCTACTGTATATTGTATGTGTCTCGTCATAAAGAGTAGCATATAGCTGATTTATGTCGTTCCTGTTGTGATGTAATTATTCATGTTCTATCTCTCTAGACAAGAGCCTACTGTTTATTGTATGTGTCTCGTCATAAAGAGTAGCATATAGCTGATTGATGTCGATCCTGTCGTAATGTAATTATTCATGTTCTATCTCTCTAGACAAGAGCCTACTGTATATTGTATGTGTCTCGTCATAAAGGGTAGCATATAGCTGATTGGTGTCGATCCTGTCGTAATGTAATTATTCATGTTCTATTTTTCAACATTCATAAATTAATTGGATCATAAAAAAATATAAGCTTTTATAACCAGAAAAGAGTTAAGTTCGTATAAAGATACGATAAGATCCTAGGGATGATCGAAATTTTTTTTAAGCGACAATATTTATAAACTGTCACGAAAACAGTTACGTAAAAGTTAAAGTAGATATCTCAAATAAAAAAAGACTAAATAATTTGTATTTTAATAATTTGCTATTATGCGCGTCGTTTAACATGGTTAAATATTTGTTTGGATCTTTAATGATATTAAATAAACGTAGATGAAAAAACTGTCAAAATAGGTGCAATTTGGGTACTGTGCACGTTATACATGTGGACGAACTTGTGAAAAAAAATATAACCTTTGCCTGCATATGGATACACAATAGATAAAATCATGTAAGTTTAGAATTTACATCTCTTTCTAATATCCTATTTTCAAAAACTTCAAAATAATACTTTGCGTGATTCAATTTCGCGAAATTTACCTTTCGTTTATATGTACATGATTTGTTGCCGTTGGATTTACATATAAGTTTACAGATCCGAGAGCCATTTATATAAAGCGAAAAAACTGTTTTATTACGCTTACGTTTTACCTCATTTAGATGATTGTTGTTCAATATATATATATGGGGGAACTGCAACAACTTAATATTAGACAGTTTACTAAAACTGCAAAAAAGGGCAGCAAGAATAATTTTAGACGAACATGATTACAGCAAACATTCTAGCGAATTATTTCCCGAATGTGACATTGTCCCGATTACAAAAAGAAATGCATTATCATAAATTATTACTAATGTATAAGGCAAAAAAAAAAATGGTTAAGCTCCAGAATATTTGTCAAGTCTTATTTTATTAGCTTCTGCAAACCAAAAATACAAGACGAGATTTTCGTCTTCTGATAATTTTATAATTCAAAAACCAACTACAGAGTTGCATAAGTCTAGTTTCTCGTACAGTGGACCAAAAGTTTGGAATGCTCTTCCTAATACAATTAAAAAATCAAACACAGTATAAGAATTTAAGCATAACTACAAATGTATGTACTTTTAACATTACCATATTTGTACTGTAATGCCATATAATAATTGTTTATCACATATTTGTTACGAATACGTTGGGTTTTGCATATGTAATGACCTCGAAATTGCCCGGGGCAAAAAACTTGAGAGGTAATTGGTTATTGTGCCCTGATTTCAAATGACGTGACGTCATTCATTGCGTCCTTAACGACAATGGCGAACAATGACGGTGGCTCGTTTCATCGCAGTGGAGGAAAGCGATAAGGCAGACTTTGTAGAGCAAATGTGCCCTGATTCCAAATTCCAAAATAAGTGGAAATGTGACAATAAATTTCTATGGAGTAAATGATAAAAACTAAATTTGAAAATGTGATATCACTTCAAGTTTGTGATAAAATTTTTAAGATTTTACCTGTTATATTTCATTAAATTGTTATAATTGAACTTTTTTCTCTTTTCTGCAGAATTAAATATGTGATAAATAGATTATAACATGTCTTTTCCATACTGGCCCTGGTATCATCCCTCGACCCATATCGGCCCTCGGCTAAAGCCTCGAGGCCGATATGGGAATCTCGGGATGATACCAGGGCCAATATGGAAAATATTATATGTTATTGAATATTTTTTTTTTTGAGGGGGGTAGTTATAAAATGTTTTTCGGTGTTTATCTGCCTTCAAACCCCAAAGAGGACGTGTAGATTCAAAGGAGTTGAACGTTGTGATAAGAAGGAAACATTTTAAAAACCAATTATGAAGGTAATTACTATTCTTCCATTCCCAACAAGTGGAAAAAGATTGGTTAATTGATTGGTTGTTGATTGCGTAAGGTCCAGTGACAAATATTTCAATTCACGGAGATAAGACCTTTGTAAAATGGAGAAAATGACTAAACATAAATTGACATTTTTGGAAAATAAATTCCTTCACGATAAAAAAAGGTATCCAATCAATATGACAGTACGAAAATATACGGTCATTTTTATTTCATTTTATTATATTCGTTCATTATTTACTAGTCTAAAGAGGCGGAGTCAGAAAGTGCATTACAATTTCGTTGCTAACGGTAAAATTGACTCCTCCCACCAAAGTTTTACGTATATCATCATGTTTTTGTTTATCGTTCTGGAATAGTTGTGTCACAGATGACCAGAAAGATGTTCCACTTGTCGAAGCCACACTCCTGCCGACTTTGCTTGATTTTGCCATCACCAAATGCGACTTATCAACGATTTTTGTTATTGCATGATAGGAACACGCCGGATGTCACTATTAAAGCTGGAACTACTTATCCTTCCGGAGAACTCGTGATCAGCCGTTTTCAGTGGTGTTTGTGTTCAATATTTAGTTTTCTGTGTTTTGAGAACTGTTGGTTGTCTTTCCGTCATTTATCTTTTGACAATGGTTGTGTCTGTTTTTCTCCAACTTTCAGCTGGATGCAGTTTCAGCATAACATCGAAATAAACTCTGAAAGTTAACGCCTCTTTAAAGTAAAGACAATATTAATATAACGTCCATTTAGCGGAGACATTACTGCAAAAAGGGTCAAAATCAACAGACCACTTTCGAGTTCATCCTTCACCGGAAAAAACTCGTCAATTATGCGCGCCTTTATGACGTCATTTACCAGATAGAGGGGATCGCCTGTATCCCTGCACTATTAACGTTCATCAACCGTCTTAGTGATCGTCATTGTGCAGGATAAACTAGAAATAATGTTTGTTTTGTAAGTACTTAATCAAAATTCCCTAATGACAGTAGTACTGATTGTCAATTATGAGAATTTAATTTGCCGAATTTGTCGTGCAATATAGGATTATAGTTTTCCAACCACTTGCTCAACATTGGAACGGAAGTGACGATGCCCCTAATCGCACGAATGATGTTCACTAAAACCAGAGTTTTTGACGGAAATGCATCGAACTGAGATAAATTTTTCTATTACAAAGTGACATATGTCTTTTACTCTAATTCTTTGGCATTTTAACCCTTCCTTGGCCCATCGTTTTAAAAATTATCAACGTGTGATTGCCGATGATCTCAGTAGATGTTTTGCCAAGTTAAAAGGTCATAACCTTTATCAGCTCTCTGGGTGATATACAGGTGTTTGAGAAATTGACAACTTGACATTTTTATGACGTAGAAGTCCGGAATGTTGAAGGCACTCGAAGGGTATTGTCGTTTATCAAAAATGAAATCATTAGAGAAACAGATTCTTACTTAGTTACTCGTGAATTATCGGATTTATCTAAACTCGATAGTTCAATTATCTAATTTCAAAGTCTTCGCCGAGACTCGGACTTCAGAATTCGATAATGTAACTATCGAGATTCGATAAATCCGATAATCCACTGGTACAAATGCCTCCAATATATCTTAGACAGCATATATATTCAAGATATTGTACAAGGGGCAATAACTTTAATTTATTTGTGTACAAGTTTAGAAAAATTGTGATTAGTTATATGTTTAATAGAAACTATAAAGTATCTTCAATCAACACCAAACCTTCTAGTATACGGCAAACACATTAATGGACAGAACACAAAGCTATACATTCAATATATATTCTTTTCTAATACACGAAACATTACTAAGTTTGGTACCATTAACTTGGTTGCAGTACCTTTATGTAAAGTTCATCTTCATATGGGGTTCAACTTGGATCGAGAGTTGTCTCATTGGCGCTCATGCCACATCTTCTTATTTATATTCATATAGGGCTTTTACAACCTTTTATTTTTAAACTCTCGCGCTTTTTAGGTGTAATACCACCATTGATTTTCCCCTATTAGTCTTTATTAAATTTGCACTTTTCAAAAAAATGTGCAGAATTTATCTTTGTTTCAAATAAAGAAATACTTGGCATGAGTAAAGTTATATCCTCTCCAGTACTATAGACAAAATTTCACATAACATTTCATTGCATATAAGAAAATAATCATCACTGGAAGTTAACCATTCAAATTTCCACCCCTTTTTTTCCTGTGTACAAACTTTAGTAACCATGTAACCTCAGGTTTCCAAAATATTCTATAGAAACACCAAATTAAAAAATAATGGTGTTTGAAACACTTTCCGTTTTAAATTTTCCTTGGAGTTCGGTATTTGTGTTGTTTTACTTTTATCATCATTTCGACCCTTGTACCTATAACCTGTGAAATAGTTATTTATTCATAGGGAACAGTCAGACTCATTCACCATAAACCTGATAAATACAACTAATGTATTCATAGGGAACATTAGAACCCTTTTGTAGACTTCATGGCCTTCCGTACACAATTTGCCTTCCTCCGACATTGTGTTATTGAAACCGATAACAACACTCTGGGTTTTATAAGTCCCTATGAGTACTCTCGATTTAATTGTTCCTTTACTGAAATCTCTTACTTGGTCTTTGACACTGCTCCAACAAATATGCAATTATTAGCGATAATATATACACACTCGAAACCTAAATGTGCTACTCTGGAAAGCCAATAATATGAAACGCGCGAGAGTTTAAAAATAAAAGGTTGTAAAAGCCCCATATGAATATAAATAAGAAGATGTGGTATGAGTGCCAATGAGACAACTCTCCATCCAAGTTGAACCCCATATGAAGATGAACTTTACATAAAGGTACTGCAACCAAGTTAATGGTACCAACCCTATAAATACATATTTTTTTTGATCAGGTTTATGGTAGAAGTGTCTGAATGTACCCTATGAACACATATTTGTTTTGACCAGGTTTATGGTAGAAGTGTCTGAATGTACCCTATGAACACATATTTGTTTTGACCAGGTTTATGGTAGAAGTGTCTGAATGTACCCTATGAACACATATTTGTTTTGACCAGGTTTATGGTAGAAGTGTCTGAATGTACCCTATGAACACATATTTGTTTTGACCAGGTTTATGGTAGAAGTGTCTGAATGTACCCTATGAACATATTTGTTTTGACCAGGTTTATGGTAGAAGTGTCTGAATGTACCCTATGAACATATATTTGTTTTGACCAGGTTTATGATAGAAGGCTCTGAATGTTCCCTATTTGGCTCAGATTTCGAAAATAAAATGTTTACTAACAAACTATAGAAGTGCAGGATATAAACAAATATGTTTAGTATAACGATTGGATTTTGTATAGCTCATCTCCTCGTATTCACATTGTAATACTGCTGTTAAACGCATACAAATGACACGTTTTAAGATCCCAAAGGAAGATCACTAATATCGGTGAATTGCAATTAAGCTTATTGTTGCATGAAACAGTAACATTTAACCAAGATATTTCATATTTCATGCCGATTTTAACCATAGTTTGTGTAAATAAGGTCAACGACAACCTAGTAAAGAAAAGGTTTGGCTGTATTATAGAGAACTTATATTATATGATACGGCATCGTCTATATTTATAAGTATCACATAATAATCTATTCATGAGTAGAAAATCCTTAACATTTCGAACATTTCTTTGTTTTGTAAATAGTTGATATATAAATCTGATCATATTAATGATATTTCATATCAATAAAGAAGTGCTGACGTCTGGGCTGGTGATACTGTAATGATTTTATAGGGGTATGTGTATGCGTTATATTACCTCAATATAACAATCCTAGGCTTGAGTCATTTGGTCATCTATCAGGCCGCTCATCAAATGGGGACGTCCGATCAGGATAACAACTTGGGTAATGACTGTCAAATATACCATGGGGAATCCCGGAATTCCTAAATATGACGTAGTAGTCTTCCGAATGTACATTGGTAATAGTAAACCCAAGTATATGTAGTTCCGAGTAAACTGATGTTATACCATATTCATAACATTCCTCCCTCTTTCATAGAAATGGACCCGTTTTGTAGAATAAAGTCATGGCACTTTCTTTTACATCTCAACACTAAATTGTATAAACTGTTTGCAGTTTAAATGCGAGAAAATACATCCTTCATTTGAAATACACTAGTCAGTAAAGTTGTAGTTATACTTGTAGATAGATTCTCCAATGTCATGCAATATAACCCTATAATCATTTAATTTATGAAACACAGCTAACCTTTCCAATCTGTACACGAATATACAAAAGAATCTCTATATACAAAATTTATTATGAAAAGCTTACTTTAAAAAGTTTTATACTAAATATTGATGACACAGCTTTCAATACGACATATTGAAATCGCCAAACAAGGACTTTATAGAATTCATCTATTGAGGATAACACATTGTAATATACTGTAAAGATGAATGATCCAAATAATATCAGGGCTTTGCATATGTATGCCAACCATGTGCTGTTTCACTGAACGAATCCTACAATTTCGGATTAACTGTCTAATGGTTATAGATGTATGAATAAACGTCAATGTAAAATATCAAATAAATATCATTCCCACTTCACTCTCCTATCAAAATGATCAGCAATCTAATTTCCTTCTTAGTTCTTAATTCCACATTGGTTTCTATTACAAATACAGTTGTTATCTAAACTAATTATAATTTGAATGTACCTGCAATTCATATGATTTCATATAACCAAAATCAGTTCTAAACTAAAAGTTCTGGTCCAGCATTATCCAGAAAGATGCGGTTATTATTCCGTTCAACAAATAAAGTGGAATGACAGTAAATTATAGAATGTGTTGTTTCTGAAATCTAAATGTGATAAAAGAGTTCACTTCAACATCAAAAAGATCCTAACTGTAAAAATTCTGGGAAGAAAGGATATTCCTTGAGAACAGAAAGACCCACAAAATATGTTTTATATGAATATTATACCGACATAATCCAAGCAAAAGCTGAAACTATCGTCAACTTTTAAACAGGAAACATGTTTAATACGAATAAATAGATGGATTGTATTTTTGCTCATTAATATTCACTCTAAACAGCTAAATAAATATTCGTTTTAAAAATAAAAGATATCTCAACTGCAAACAAATGACAAACACGAATTATGGAGCAACGCAAATACATGCTTATATTTTGTACATGACATATGCATTTAAATATACAGCATTCAATACAGATAATACAAAATATGAACTACACATATATTTACAATAAAATTTAAGAACAACTTTAGAATATACAAACACTCAGGTAGCAAATAAGGACCTAATTTTTAAAAAACGCTATCTTTCTCAAAGGTTGTAGAACCGCTATATAGTGTGTCTGTTCCCAAACATTCATTGTTGATGTCAGTGTTGTAAGTGTTCGTATTTCTCACTAATTTCCCCATTGTTATCCAATGTTTTCTTTTATCCATTTGCCTTGTTGTTGGTTTTTTAAGTCCCTTTCTAAACCTACTCCTGGTTTTCTGTAGAGCTTGCATATCAAGTCGTTCTTTTCTTCTTATAAGTGTTCTCGAAGTAGTTGGAATTGTGTCCCTTGAGTGTGTATTTTTATTTCCTCTTAGGTAGATCAACTTCCGTTTTTCAAGTTTTATCTTCTGCACAAAATTGCTTTTCTTTGTCTTGGATGATCGAGTCTCTTTGTATGGTTTCTTTTCAGTTTCTGTTTCCCATTTATCATTGGTCAGATTGTTATGCTTTATTTCTTCCCCTGTGGTTCCTATTTTATGTTCTTCTATATGTGTGTCCATGTGATGTTCACATTTTGAATTGATTGTTTGTTGTTTTATTTCCGTATGTGTGAAACCATATCTCCATTTTTTTCCTTCACCATTATCCATTTGTAAATCATCCGTTGTTTGCGTACTCTGATTGTTCCTCTCCTTTCTTTTATGACTGACATCCATCCTGAGTAATTCTTTGTCAGTTTGGGTGAATTGGTCTGTCTTTAAAGTCTGTCCTTTGAGATGGTAACACATGGCGTCTTGAAAATATTGTTTACTTCCTTGAACAGCAATCTGACGTTTCCTTTCACCATCATCTTCTCCTGTATTTCTTTCATCAACCAGTGGTGGTGTTGTCCAATAACGATATTTCCTACTCTTCAGTTCACAAGTCAGCCACTTATCTGAACGATAAACAGAAGTTGGCGCTAATTGGTCAATGATGTCACTGAGCATTTCTAACTCATGGTGATTTAATCGATTCTGACATGAAGCTTTTTTTATTTCATATTTCGATGACGAATTTCTTTCTACTTCATTTTTAGTGTCCTTGTTTTCTCCTGGTTCATATTTGGTCTGAGTTTGTTTGGCCTTGTCGTATTTTTGTATACGAGCTTCTGCACTGAGTCTGTTGTCTTCCTCCGGTATCCGTTCCCGTCTGTTTGATGACATCTTTTTATTCAAGTTATTATTTTCATCGACAATTGACTGAACCATTAAATGGAGCTTTTTTCGTGTAATTAACCTTGGGGACTATGTCTGTTTCGTGACATTTACTTTTCTTTCGTTTATCTTTAATCCACAGTTACTTTTCGGTTTATTGAAACATTGGCGAGTTGTAGGTATTGTTTGCTCTTTTTCATCTGTTTCCGATAAAGAATCTTGTTCTTTCTTTGGACTCTCCCTTGTTTTCATAGTATAATCTTCCTCTTCACTCAGATGCTTAGAGAGGATATAATATTCTGGTTCACCGTTATGTACATGTACTGTGTCAACCTTCTCTTCTAAATCAACAATCTCCTCTTTTCCCTGGTTTCCTACAATTGGATCCTGGTCTTCAGTCTTTTCAATCTGTAAATTGGTTTCATCTCTTTTGTTTTTCATTTCAGGTTCCCACAAACTTTTGAGCTTTAAATATCTCTTAGCTGTTATTTTACTTAATGTACAGAGATAGCGTTTTGCCTCGTACACTGAATCTTCGGCGACAGCTTTCACTAGTTCCTTCCCTTCTTCATCACAACAAGCATTAGTGAGGTATTTTATAGTCAGATGTTCTTTTACATTTTCTGTTTCATTTTGGAATGCCCCTTCTACCAACTCTTCAATCCTGTCTGTAAATTCGTCCAATAACTCATCTGGATATGGGAAGATATTATTTAGATTTTCCAAAATGAGTAATGGATAGCCAACTGAGTCAAATCGGTCGTTAAAGAGTTTGCACAATGTTTCGTAGTCTGCTTGTACTGTATATGACCTGTTCTTATAGAACTTCAGTGCTTTTCCAGTAATTCTCGATACCAATGTTTGTAATTTTTGTTCACTTTTCCATCCTTTCACAAAAGCTGTAGACTCTATATCGGCTTTCAGCAGGGACCATCCGAGCGGCGCTGTTCCGTCAAAATTACTTGAGTTACTCATATTTTGAGTTGAGATTTACTAACTAAGATTAAAATAAAAGCATAAAAAAAACCCCGAATATTACAAGGAATTACACACAAAAAACACACAAAATATATACAATACAAACTGTGTAACACTACAATATACAAACAAGATTTTAAAAAAATAATCACAAACACCTGTACATACAATCACAATTTAAGAAAAATTGGTATACTAATTTTATTCTGATTTGCCAATGAAAACACAAGTATAGCAAAATAAAAAAAACAATCTGAAAACACTTATGACATCAGAGGATCTGACGCGCAATGCTGCTTCAGAAATTAATTAATTCTAATAACCCTGTTTATATCATCATATAAATCAGGGGACCTAAATATTAAAAATGTTCACATATGCATAAATGTAAATAAACATATAAGTGACACAAGCAAATATGTTTATATTTGTCTTTGTTTTAATATCAAATATACGAACTCACAAACTCCGAAAAATTACTATTTAAACACAGACATGAAACTGTAAACAATGACGTATGTATACACAATTCACAACAATTAGTAGTACAAGTATATTATCAACACATTCTTATATCTTAAATGAGTGAACACTTTTCAGACGGTAAAACAGACAAGACAATTAAACAAAATGAAAAAAAAAATAATTTGATAACAACTATGACATTAGAAGATCTGACGCACACAGTTGTATCAATAATTTATGAAAAACAAAAGAAAAACATAAATGATATCTGACATCAGAAGATCTGACGCCAAATGCAACGGAATATCAATGAATGAAAAAAAAATGTGTTGATTTGTATTAAAATAAATAAACAAAACCTGAAATAAACCAAATAGATAATCAATAACTATCCACTAGTAGTTTGTTTATAAGGTTATTTTGTCTTATTCTCAAGGTGTATGCAAATCTGTGTATTTTGTAAATGTGTTACAAAAAGGGGGATGGGAATTTTATCACACGGAAAGTCTGATAATTACAATATGAATATGAAACGAATATATCACTTGCGCAAATATCAAAAGTATTGATAAATCAGCGCGCCATGAAATAATACAATCGCGGGAGAGAAGAAACAAAAATTTTCCTCTCGCGAAAACAAAGAAAAAATATGAAATTCGGCGGGAATAAATATCACCGATAAACCGCAGTGTAAATCAGTGGAATCGTGCCGACTTCTGACACCACTGTAATGATTTTATAGGGGTATGTGTATGCGTTATATTACCTCAATATAACAATCCTAGGCTTGAGTCATTTGGTCATCTATCAGGCCGCTCATCAAATGGGGACGTCCGATCAGGATAACAACTTGGGTAATGACTGTCAAATATACCATGGGGAATCCCGGAATTCCTAAATATGACGTAGTAGTCTTCCGAATGTACATTGGTAATAGTAAACCCAAGTATATGTAGTTCCGAGTAAACTGATGTTATACCATATTCATAACAATACCCCCGGGGAGGAAACCTCCAACAGCAGTGACATCGACCCAGTGGTAGTAAAAACAAATAAGCAAAGATACCAGGCATTTAATTTTCTAAAAAGGATATTTGTTTGCAGCCTACTCTATCCGTTCTACAACACGACTGTAATCTCCGGAGGTTTCAAGCCTGTTTAACGATATGTTTATATCATTCTGTCACGATTAACTATAAAATACAAAAATGCACTTTCCTATTTAATTAAATATATTGGTCATTCTCTTTGACTGTATAAAACCTATTTACAACATAATTAACGTAATCAATTTTCGAGCAGCATAGCAGTTTTATTATTCCAATATTATGAATTGTCGATTCCATTAGAAAAACAAATTAAGAATATCTTCACAATGTTAACCATACTTTTGGCAAATTTATATGGAACGCCACAGCTGTCTTATGTGGAACTCTGATATTACTTTATGTTGTTTTATTATTACTTGATGATATTTTGTCTTTACTTAATATGGTTTTGACATTACGTAATGATGTTTTGATATAACTCAATATGGAATAGTCATTACTTAATGATATTTCGATATTACACGATATGGTTTCGTATTGACTTGATACAGTTTTGTCATTACTCAATATGGTTTTGTCATTACTCGATGTGGTTTCACCATTATTTAATATGGTTGTGTCATTAGTCAATGTGGTTTTAACATTACTTGATGTGAATGTGACTTAACGTTATATATATGTAGTTGTCTCATTACATGATGTGGTTTTGTTATTTTGTAATGATGATTTGCCTATTCTTTATATGGTTTTAACATTACGTAATGATGTTTCAAAATTTGACGATTTTACACTACATGATGTGTTTGTTTCATTATTTGATGTGGTCCTGTCATTCTTTGATGTGGTTATCCCATTACTTGATGAGGTAAAATCACGTGACCAATTCGGAAAAACCTGTTCTATTTTTAGATAGATTTCCATGTTGTATGTGCCTTGGATGAGTGTGGCCATCCATCGAATTAGAGTTCAAATTAAAGTTCGGGTTACTGTTTGAGTTATACTTTGAGTTAGTCTTCGATTTCGAATTCAAGTCATTATTAGAATTAAAGTTTTAGTTAGCATTGAGTTTCGAGTTGGACTTCAGAGTCGAGTTTGAGTCACATATAAAGGTATATAGTTCTAGTTACAACATTATTTATGAGTCACTTTTTGAGTTGAGTAAGATTCGAATTTAAGTCTCATTCAGATTAATTAAGATTTTGAGTTGAAATTCGAGCTATCTTATATGAGTTCGCAATTAAATTTTCTATCGCGGAACAAGGACTTTTGCTGGGGCTTCCGAAAAGAGGGCTCCTGGGTATGCGTACAAAAGATAAACAATGTTACAGTATACATACATACATGCAGAAGTTGAAATAAAGTTAGATGTGGTGTGATTGACAATGAGACAACTATCCACCAGAGTTTAAATGCAGTGGGTGTAAGAAATCATATATAGGCAACCGTACAGCCTTCAACACACCGTATAGTCAGGTCAGCTACAAAAGGCCACCATGCACCATGTGAAAAAATTCAAACGACAAAACAAACGGTCTTATTTATATTTAAACAATTTAAACAATCTACAAAAAAAAAAAGACACACGTTTATACAACGACAACAATTGAACTTCATGCTCCTGACTTGGGGCAGGTACATAAAGAAAGTGCACTTGGTGGAGTTTAAGTTCAATTATCTCCCAAAAGAGCAAATGATAATAAAAATAAAAACCCTAACCACTTGCACACCTTCAATAATTGTACAAACAGCCAGCAGAGTGAAAACTTCCTAGCATTCAAATTGTAGGAGGAGTTATCTGGAAACGCTCTTCTTATGCAAGTAAATTTCCCAAAAAATTTCCAAAAAAAATTCAACTATCTCCCAAAAGAGCAAATATTAATAAACATTAAACCCTGACCACATACACACCTTCAATATATGTACAAACAGACAGTAAAGAGAAAACTTCCTAGGATTCAAACTGTAGGAGGAGTTATGCGGAATAACTATATATCCATAATGGAACGGACAGACGGACGGACAGGGGTAAAACAATATGCCCCAAACTTCCAGTTGCGGTGGCATACAAAACGGTTTCATTTGGCTGACTCAATAGATCGGTATGACTGGGTAATATAAATCCATCGGGGTGATCTCGGATGCTCCAGAAAGGCACCCGTCGTGTTATTCGAGAAAGTACAAACCCAGTGATTTGGTTTTATTTGGTAGTTCACATTCAAGGAAAAGATGACGGTATTATGGTTACGACCACTGGAACATGTCCGTCGTCACATGTGAAACAGATATTCCAAAAAGTTTATTTTTCAATTAGTGCGAGGTAGATCAGGGAATTCAATTGATTACAAATAAAAGATTGATATTCATATAAGTTCGCTAAAAAAAATCGGAGAATTCTTATTTTATAGTATTTATGCTTTGTCGCTAAGTCCGAGCCCCCCTCCCCCCGTTTCCCTGTAACTTCAGTGTGAGTTGAAGTGATTTGAAGTGTTTCATTTGTTAACAATAAAGTTCAAGTCTTTTGATTTGTGTCGAGCCTGCGACATCAATGTAGCGGCAGTGAGACACAACAAACATATATTTCGTCTTCGGTAGTGGCGTCGGCGTCGGCGTCTCCATCTCCATTTTTTTAAATTTCTATTGAGTTTAACCTTTCATTATACATGTTACTAAACATGTATGCCATTATAATTTTGTACTTTAGAATATCATACTGTATTTGTTTACCTCAACTATTGTACCTGTATTTGTATTGTATGTTTCTCTGTAAACTTGTAATTAGTTTTTTAGAGAATAAAGTATCTATCTATCTATCTATCTATAGATCGTTAGGTTTCTAGTTTTTTACATTTTTCATTTCGGGACCTTTTATAGCTTACTATAGGGTATATGTTTTGCTTATTGTTGAAAACCATACAGTTTTGTTTTAGTTAAATAAAACCGAATTAAACTGTTTTAACATGATAAATTTGTAAACCTCCATGAAGTGTTTTAAAACTTGTATAGGAGTTATTCCTCAATTTCAAGAAAAAGCATCTACAGAAAAACATTTTTTTTTAATTTTGTTTTTACCGATAAATGTACAGCCGATCGACATGACGCTTTTACACTTGCAGCAGCAATATCAGGCGAGACACAGGGTTACGTGGAATATTTTACAAATTTATTACAAAAATACTGCTTCCGTTTGAGAACTTAGGATAAAAACAACAAGACCAAGTGGTTTGGGGATATCCCAATTATGTCCGAAGTACTGTAAACTTTTTAATACTTTTTTTCTTATTATTGTCCGCCGTTCCCCTTTTTCATACCAAATAACTCTGAACAACCACTCGAACTTTAATTTGAACTTTAACTCAATGGATAGCGATACCCATCCAAGCACATTAAACAAATGATATATTGAAATCTGTTTAAAAATAGAACATATTTTTTTCCGAATTGGTCACGTGATTTTACCTCATCAAGTAATGGGATAACCACATCAAAGAATGACAGGACCACATCAAATAATGAAACAAACACATCATGTAGTGTAAAATCGTCAAATTTTGAAACATCATTACGTAATGTTAAAACCATATAAAGAATAGGCAAATCATCATTACAAAATAACAAAACCACATCATATAATGAAACAACTACATAACGTTTAGTCACATTCACATCAAGTAATGTTAAAACCACATTGACTAATGACACAACCACATTAAATAATGGTGAAACCACATCGAGTAATGACAAAACCATATTGAGTAATGACAAAACTATACCAAGTCAATACGAAACCATATCGTGTAATATCGAAATATCATTAAGTAATGACTATTCCATATTTAATACCAAAACATCATTACGTAATGTCAAAACCATATTAAGTAAAGACAAAATATCATCAAGTAATAATAAAACAACATAAAGTAATATCAGAGTTCCACATAAGACAGCTTTGGCGTTCCATAAATTTAGCTTAACTGTTTGTTCTTGGTGTATGCTTTCCACTATCTGATGATAAGGCAACAGTAGACACAAGACACAAATCTTTTTCACCGTTTGGTGTAGATCTTCAAGATGTTTTTGACAACAAATATATTTTCTTGAAGACGTTTTGATAATTCTGAGGTCAGCACATAAGACAGTGCAGGACTTGTTGAACAAATTTGAGGCTAGACATAGATTTAAGGCTTACATATATTTCTGTTCTAATTGCTAAATCTTCGTCAGCTTTAATAGTTTTAGAAGTATTCAAGTTCAAATTGCACAATGCTATCAATTTCGCATGCTTATCTATGCAATTTCTGTTGTAAATACTTAACCTGTGTGAACTTTGAAAATTTCACTACTTTAGTATTGGGTGTACTTCAAAAAGTCAACAGTCTGTATGTTTGTTTTTTTCTATTTTGATATGCAGCTAACAAAATACAAAACTTCATAAAAATTCTAATTTACAATGACCCGAGTTTGTGTCAGCTTGTAAAATGATAACGATTGTCTGTTTAATTCGAAGTAAACGGGATTTAAATTTTTAATCTCGAAAATATTGTCAAACAATTACTTTAATGAAGATCTTATTTTTCCTTGCTTAAGCTTCTTCGTTCAGTACTGCGTTGCCTGGGTAGTTTCTATATGATAAACATGCACACTATTAAAGAAACGAATATATATCTATATATTTTGATTCTTTTCTCTATAACACCCTTCAAATATAATATGGTTATTGCAGGTAAACAATAAAAATGTTATTCATAAAAGTTGTGACGCACCACGATACAATAGATATAGAATGTCATGATATTATACCGTGTAGGATTTCATATTAAACGAGCTTAGAAGTGCTATAATTGTCCTGTAGATTTTTTTGTAAGCATGAAACCCGTGTTACCTATTGTTAATTAATCACAAATGCAACAGCATGTGCAATCTTTTTTAATCTCAATCTTGTTTCACAGAATTGTTGTGCAATGTGTATTGCTTTCAGTTTATTCCTCCGCACAAAGCTTTATAATATTTGACAGAGCACGTAAAACGCTAACCAGTAATTACTGTATTGCAGATTAAACACTTTACACAGTTACAACATACGGTTTTGATATTTCCGTGATCTTCGCTTAATAAATTAATGTTCAAAAAGCTTTTAGATGTTGTAATCAACGATCTTATAGCCTTTCCATTTGCCGAACAAGACCTTTCTCTATTAATAAATGTTCAAAGTTGACCAGTCAGAGTGATGAATGACTTTCTAATGAAAAGTTCTTTTTTACTTTAATCCTTGGTCTACCTGGATATTGTTGAGATAAAAGCTGAACGCAAAAGAGATCTCAATCTCATTGTCAATTCCAACAAAACATACGCTAAAATTCCTGTCTTCAGTCCTAAGAGAATTCCCGTCAGTTATCAAATAATTGAAAAAGTAAGCAACTAAATGTTACGATCAGTTATCTGAGAATTTATGGCTTTGGAAATAGTGTTTCCTGTTGGGTAAACGATTTGTTTAAATTTCCAGGAGATGACAAGTACTTTATTGGTGATACATAAAAAGCTGAATAATTTGTTTAGATATTTCATAGATAAAAAAACCATTTGTTAATTAGTGAATGAATATACCAAGAATTTATTAACATATTCAAAGCAAAAACAGTACGAGAAGTACTTGATTGATAATATGAAAGGTAAGTCTATTAACATTTTGTACCATATTAGAATTTGTAATCATTTATCATATAATCTAAAATATTAGATTTTTGCTTCCGTTTTTTATACCTATTTTTTTATGTAGATATAGCCTCAATATCGGAATCCTGATAAAACATGGCCTGGTTATAGTTCCTAAAAATAATATTCTGTATCTAAATCCTCAAACTCTAACATTAACTGTTTACTTATATTGTATAGCAGCATTTTGTACCGAGTTGAAGATAGTAATATGTTGGTCTGTCTATTTGTATCTTTGTGTCGTGTAATTGACGTTTACCTTTCATCTTCTTTTACTTATGTTCAAAGAGACGACCTGACCCAAGATTTCTAAAATGACATTTCGTATTAGCCTAATCTTCAAACTTTTGATAAACAAAAGACGGTCTATTTGTAGATTCCTCTGAAGCACCAGTCTATGGACTGTCTAGTACAATTACATTACTCTAAAAAATGAAAACTTTATAAATTTCATGCAACCGAAGCGCTTTTCAGTATTTACCATTATCAGG
Source organism: Mytilus californianus (assembly GCF_021869535.1). Taxonomy (NCBI): domain Eukaryota; kingdom Metazoa; phylum Mollusca; class Bivalvia; order Mytilida; family Mytilidae; genus Mytilus; species Mytilus californianus. The sequence goes on along the minus strand of NW_026262581.1, from coordinate 141,002,138 downwards.
AAAGCCCAAAGCTAAATATTTGAAAATAATAGCCAAATTAATTTAAAGTCAACTTTGCCTGAGGGAGTATCTTACAGTCTCTTTATTGTTCAAGTAACTAAAATTAGCTGATAAGTTAACACTACAGTACTGTAGAAAAACATCTATGTATATATTTCTGTAACGCTCTTTCTCTTACTAGAATACTGAAATGAATAAAAATGAAAATGTATTCGACAGCTTGTGTTCGATTTTTATTTACAGCTTTTGGGTTTCATAAAGAGTAATATAGCAAAAATACCGAACTCCAAGGAAAATTCAAAATGGAAAGTCCCTTATCAAATGGCAAAATCAAAAGCTCAAACACATCAAACGAATGGAAAACAACTGTCATATTCCTGACTTGGTACAGGCATTTCCTTATGTAGCAAATGGTGGATTAAACCTGGTTTTATAGCTAGTTTAACCTCTCACTTGTATGACAGTCATATAAAATTCCATTATATTGACAACAATGTTGACAAACAGACTTAATATGTAAAAACATCAACAAGATGCTCTCAAGAGCCTGAATCGCTCACCTGTATTTCAGAGGAGAAGATTTTTAAATGTTAGCAAACTTGATGAACAATTTGTGTAAAATTGTCTTTAAAGGGCAATAACTCCTTAAGGGGTCAATTGACAATTATGGTCATATTAACTTTTTTTGTAGATCTTACTTTGCTGAACATTATTGCTGCTTACAGTTTATATATATCTATAATAATATTCAAAATAATAACAAAAAACTGCAAAATTTTGTTAAAACTACCAATTCGGTGGCAGCAACCCAACAATGGGTTGTTCGATTCGTCTGAAAATTTCAAGGCAGATAGATGTTGACCAATTGAACAATTTTATCCCGTCACATTTGCTCTAAAAGATTTAGTTTTTGAGATATAAGCCAAAAACTGCATTTGACCCCTTATGTTCTATTTTTTAGCCATGGCGGCCATGTTTGTCGATGGATACAAACTTTGGATACAATTTATAAACAAGATACCCTAAGGAACATTTAATTAAAGTTTGAAGGTAATTGGCCCAGTAGTTTCAGAGGAGAAGATTTTTGAAATAGTTTACGACGACAGACGACGGACGACGACGGACGCCAAGTGATGGCATAAGCTCACATGGGGCCCTTCGGGCCACGGTGATTTAAAAAATGGGGAACAGCAGTCAGCATTGTGTTATAATCTTAATCACTATAAAAACAAATAACTATTACATCAAAGAAAACAAAATGGCATATAGACACTCTATAGACAAAGTACATAAGCAAAAATGTAAGACAAGCTTACAAAAATGACAATAGCACAATAACACAATGATGGGATGTATAAATACCTAGCCACGCCAAAAGTATATGCCAAAAATGGACTCAACAGTAAATGTTAAAAATATACAAAGGCAATAGAAAGAACACTATAAAACGTAATTAAGATGATAAACAACGTCAGTACCCAGTCTACTAAATGATAGATCGACTCCTTTCTAGAAAAGACACAACAGTCCATTACACGCTAGTCGATAATTCAACGACTCCTATTAGAAAAGAACATTCCAAATAAATGTAACCTGTGAATTATGATATTCCCTGAGCTTACCAATTAATCTTCTAATAGGGATCAAATTCATCAATAGTCCTTTTTTTACATGACAATAATACTATGTTAACTCACCCTTAATTTGATTATTTTCAAGCAATATTGCACTATCGATGACTATTGCACGCTAACTTTTGTTCGCGCTCCTCGTGGAATATTTAATTGCTATATAACAAGCAAATATGCAGTATTTTTCCCACGAAGTAAATCCTAATTATATGCGGTCTTAGAGGAACAAAAACGTCGCCATGTCAGATGTGACATTGTCAATAACGTGTAGTAGTATTGCGTGTGCATTCACTTAGTTCATGTACCACACATCAGTTTGATTCAGTATTTAAAGCATTGACATATATCATCATGAAATATACACCACTCAATTCTAACTCCTAATGCATTTTATTGTTTTTATTGCAATGTAGGATTTTATATAATTTATTAGTGATTTATAAGTTTATTGTTAAATGACAGAAGTAATTTACAGAATTAAAATTTCAAAACAGCATCATCGTAAATGTAAAACAGTTTATTGTTAGCCTGTCTTGGTTTGACATTATTTAGTTTATTGTTAGCATGTCTTGGTTTGACATTATTTAGATATGATTTAAATCGAGTGTATTTTTGCTTTCATTAGATTTGCAAAGTTTTCCATTGAGAGTGGTAATTTGACAAGCATTTTTTCAAGCTTTAGGTTAGCAATCGATTGAGTTTTCTAATTTCATACATAACCGTCCCAAAATGATTCGATCTTTTTTAATCACCCTTTTCAAAGAAACTGACAAAGATGAAACATAATCGGTCTTTCCATATTAACGTTATTTTCCTATGCCTGTCTTCCCATAACATGAAATTAATGAACGTGTTCCGGTCTTCCCATAACATGAACACTATGTTCCTGTGCCGGTCTTCCCATGACATGGACGTTGTGTACATGTATCGGTCTTCCTATAACATGAACGTTATGTTCTTATGCCGGTCTTCCCATAAAATGGACGTTATGTACATGTATCGGTCTTCCCATAACATGAACAATATGTTCCTGTGCCGGTCTTCCCATAACGTGGACGTTGTGTACATGTATCGGTCTTCCTATAACATAAACGTGATGTTCTTATGCCGGTCTTCCCATAACATGGACGTTATGTACATGTATCGGTCTTCCCATAACATGAACAATATGTTCCTGTGCCGGTCTTCTCATAACATGGACGTTATGTACGTGTATTATTGTTCAAATAATATGAACGTTATGTTCCTGTGTCGGTCTTCCCAGAACATGACATAATGTACGTGTACTGGTCTTCCCAGAACATGACATAATGTACGTGTACTGGTCTTCCCAGAACATGACATAATGTACGTGTACTGGTCTTCCTATATTATGAACGTTATGTTACTGTGCCGGTCTTCCCATAACATGGACGTTATGTACGTGTATCGGTCTTCCAATAACATGAACGTTATGTTCCGGTGTCGGTCTTCCCAGAACATGACATGATGTACGTGTACTGGTCTTCCCAGAACATGACATAATGTACGTGTACTGGTCTTCCTATATTATGAACGTTATGTTACTGTGCCGGTCTTCCCATAACGTGGACGTTATGTACATGTATCGGTCTTCCAATAACACGAACGTTATGTACGTGTATCGGTCTTCCAATAACATGAACGTAATGTTCCTGTGCTGGTCTTCCCATAACATGAACGTTGTGTACATGTATCGGTCTTCCAATAACATGAACGTTATGTACCTGTACCGGTCTTGTCATAACATGAAGGTTATGTTCCTGTGCTGGTCTTCCCATAACATGAACGTTATGTTCCTGTGCTGGTCTTCCCATAACATGAACGTTATGTTCCTGTGCTGGTCTTCCCATAACATGAACGTTGTGTACATATATCGGTCTTCCAATAACATGAACGTTATGTACCTGTACCGGTCTTCTCATAACATGAAGGTTATGTTCCTGTGCTGGTCTTCCCATAACATGAACGTTATGTTCCTGTGCTGGTCTTCCCATAACATGAACGTTGTGTACATGTATCGGTCTTCTCATAACATGAAGGTTAAGTTTCTGTGCTGGTCTTCTCATAACATGAAGGTTAAGTTTCTGTGCTGGTCTTCCCATAACATGAACGTTATGTACCTGTACCGGTCTTCTCATAACATGAAGGTTAAGTTTCTGTGCTGGTCTTCTCATAACATGAAGGTTAAGTTTCTGTGCTGGTCTTCCCATAACATGAACGTTGTGTACATGTATCGGTCTTCTCATAACATGAAGGTTAAGTTTCTGTGCTGGTCTTCCCATAACATGAACGTTATGTACCTGTACCGGTCTTCCAATAACATGAAGGTTAAGTTTCTGTGCTGATCTTCCCATAACATGAACGTTATGTACCTGTACCGGTCTTCCCATAACATGAAGGTTAAGTTTCTGTGCTGGTCTTCTCATAACATGAAGGTTAAGTTTCTGTGCTGGTCTTCTCATAACATGAACGTTAAGTTTCTGTGCTGGTCTTCTCATAACATGAACGTTAAGTTTCTGTGCTGGTCTTCTCATAACATGAACGTTAAGTTTCTGTGCTGGTCTTCTCATAACATGAACGTTAAGTTTCTGTGCTGGTCTTCCCATAATATGTACCTACCTTTCAATTTTCATGCTTTTCCACATTTCTCGATTGGTGTGAGAAAAATATTTCTCATCTCTAGAGAAAACTTTGTTATCGGCAAATGATTGGTCGAAATTTAATTATGACGTAAAATTTTCTTGGTTTCTTCTGAATTTTCTATTGTGACCTCATTAAAAGGCGACCATGGGCGGCGACGGCATGCCTGGTGACTTCATATATAAGAACACAACTTTCTGCAAATCTTTGAAAAGGAAGATAAACTTTGTTAGATATCGTCTAAAAACCATCAGAGAAACAGATTACACCACTATAACTCGTGTATTACAATATTTCTCCACTCTCAACAGTTAGATTCTAATTACCGGTATTTAAAAAGCTCGGCAAGCCTCGCGCTTTAAATATTAAAATTTAACTGTCTCGAGTGGAGAAATATCGTAACACATCTATATGTGCCGGTCTTCCCTTAACATGGACGTTATGTACGTTTAACAGTCTTCCCATAACATGGACGTTATGTTCCTTTATTGGTCTTCCTGTAATATGGACGTTGTGCACGGGCACCCGTCTTCCCATAATATGGACGTTATATATGTGTACCGGTGTTCCAATAACATGAACGTTATGTTCCTGTACTAAGGAGGTTGTAACATGAACGTTATGTTCTTTTATCGTCAATTTGTACATTTTTCCTTTGATCTTTTGATACTGCCAAATAATTGTTAAGATTATGGGCCACACTTGATACTCGAAAATATTAGACAATGACGTCACGTACGTATTAATGCAGCAAAGTCGCGTGTCCATGTCCGATATGTCCATCCGCGTTAATTTATCTATGAAATGCAGGCGACTTCATTTATACAACCGAACAATTATCACAACGCTCGAATATCTGCTTGCCGTAGCGGGCTCGCCTGATATTCCTGCTGATAAAATTAGTATCAAAAACAAAAATGCCTTTATTCTATATTTTTTAAGCATGAAATGAACGTAATGTTCCTGTACCAAGCATAACATGAACGTTATGTTTCCGTGCCAAGCATAACATGAACGTTATGTTCCCGTACCAAGCATGAAATGAACGTAATGTTCCCGTACCAAGCACAACATGAACGTTATGTTCCCGTACCAAGCATAACATGAACGTTATGTTCCAATACCAAGCATAACATGAACGTTATGTTCCGGTACCAAGCAAGGATCACGTAGTCTTTTATAGTTAACTATGGGGTTTGTTCGTTATTGAAGGCTGCAAAGTGACTTTTAGTTGTCGTTTCCCTGTCCTTTGGTCCTGAATGCCAGATGGAAAGCACGTATCTTTAATTTGTTATTATTTTGTTAATCAAGAGATCGTAATCAATAGCGATATATATTTATATGGAAAGTAGGATAAAAGTTTTAAAATGAGAACGTGATGATATTATTTCAGTAAGATTAACTTTTGTCGCAATGTAGGGTAAATTGACACATGACCCTCAGTACCACGAACTGTTTCTTGCATACTATTCACATATGTACCACCCGTTTTGTCTAATATATGGATATGGTTCCATTCATACGATAAATTTCAACGTGTGCTGTCTTGTCTTTGAAATTATTTTATATGGAGATACCAGCAAAGGTCTACATAACCAACACGGGTCTACATAAACAGCACGGGCCTATATAACCAACAAAGGCCTAAATAACCAACAAAGGCCTAAATAACCAACAAAGTCCTAAATGACCAAAAAGTCCTATATACCCAACAAAGGCTACATAGCACACAAAGGGATACACAACCAGCAAAGGTCTACATAACCAACAAAGTCCTAAATAACCAACAAAGTCCTATATATCCAACAAAGGCTACATAGCAAACAAAGGGATACACAACCAGCAAAGGTCTACATAACCAACAAAGGCATAAATAACCAACACAGTCCTAAATAACCAACAAAATCCTATATACCCAACAAAGGCCTACATAGCAAACAAAGGTCTACATAATCAACAAAGATCTACATAACCAATAAAGGCCTACATAACCAACAAAGGTTTATATAACCAACAAAGGTTCATATAACCAACAAAGGTCTACATAACTATTAAAGGCCTACACAAAATAGTAAAACTCATTTATGGTCATCATGGACTGAAAGAACTATGACCTTAGGTACATTAACATAATTTCTATACTAAAACGCTGAATTAAGAATGACAAAATTAATGTTGCGAGATTGTCATAAGATCAACTTTCGTATAATATATAAAGAAATAGTCAAAGGTTCTACCAATAAAAATGAAAGGGAAACATCAAAACGTAACAAAATACAAGCTAAAAGAGAGGCGAAGGATACCAAAGGGACATTAAAACTCATATCGAAAATAAACTGATAACGCCATGACTAAAAAAGAAATAGACAATCAGACAAACAGACAAACAACAGTACACAAAACACAACATAGAAAACTAACAGATGAATTATTTTTCACAGAAAAACGAGTTTCTGTATTTTATCATTTATTCTTTTGTGGTTTTATATCCGTTTATATATAGTGGTTGTAAATTAACTTGCTTATTTTTATACAAAACATATGTATCGCTTTAATGTTACTACTAATTGGATAATATCCTGGGAGACCTACAGTCCACAAACACTGACAGTATAGTACATTATATATGCGTACACAGTAAATTGATGAATAGAAGATTAACTTACGTTTTGCTTTTTTGCTGAGAAACCTTTGCGTATTTAAATTCTCTCCAGCAATTACACTAGGGATTTTATATAGAGATTATTACCATAACTGAATGCCTGCTCATAAATTATTATATGCAACAAGAAATGTCACTATGTTTCTGGTAAAAAGGGTGTTCAACATGTTACAAAGAATAAAATTTTTGAATCTCAAAGGTTTAAAAAAAATCCACTTGAAAGCTATAAACCTCTAGATGTATTTTACTTTTTGTTTGTTGCATTGCACTAGATGGCAATCCCATGGTAACTCCTATTTTAATTCCTTAAAAAAAGAGTGCCATTTCTTTGCTTGTTAAAAAAAAACATTCGATTAATAGCTGATCGAAGTGGTCCGTTGGTGTCTAAATTTTTTTACCGAATCAAATCATATTTTCAACGGTTGACAAAAGATAATACAGTGTCCCATAATAATAAGTTGCTACAGTTTTTCAACGACAATGTTTCCGCAGTCTAGTAACATTTTAGTAATCAGAAGTCAAAGTAGCACAAACAACATTTAGGTAAAAACGACGAAAGACAAATATGTTAAAAGAACACTTCACAGAATAATAAAGAATCAAACCAAAGATCGTATAGTAAGCTATAAAATGCTACGACATCAAATATGAAACAATTCAATGGAGAAAACCAACGGCTTAATTTACGACCCACATTTCAGTGAGTGCATGATTGATGATACTGTACCGAAACTAGAAGGTCTACTTAATATCTTGATCTTTTCTGCGATATAGACACAGAGGGGCGACTTCAAACTAGAATCTACAACAAATGTGATGATTTCAACATCTGGCCCATCGTATGTCGTTTACATATCTTAATTTATACGTTCATTCTATATTAACGTATCGACAGGGGTGTGACTGCTCCAACAGTTATAAGCAAGAACGACGCAAAATATGAGGGTCTGCATGGAGTTTTCAGAAAAGAAAATAATGTTATGGGGGACAAAGAATGAAAAAAAATGGATAAAAAAACGAACAGAAAATTCATGGACGGTCCATAAAGTGGCATATATTGTCATCCATGGGATACCCGGTAAAGAACAATCCCAAATCATAACTGCTTCAAAGTTAGTCTTCAACTAGCTGTCATTAGCGGTGAGTACAAGATTTGTACTTTGTGCCTTTTTGTTTTTATGGGAATTGGTTTTTATTTATGGTTTGTGCCAATCTGATGAGTCAAGCCATTTCCAATTTTCTTGTGTTGTGCTGTTACACTGTTCAAGTTTATGGGGTTGGGCGCTAATAAACTTGTTTAACCACGCCAAATTCTGGGGTTGGGCGCTAATAAACTTGTTTAACCACGCCAAATTCTGGGGTTGGGCGCTAATAAACTTGTTTAACCACGCCAAATTCTGGGGTTGGGCGCTAATAAACTTGTTTAACCACGCCAAATTCTGGGGTTGGGCGCTAATAAACTTGTTTAACCACGCCAAATTCTTTATGTGCTTGTCCTAAGTCAGAAGCCTGTAATTCAGTAGATGTCGTTGGTTCATTTCTGGCATTATTATTTTCGTTGTTTTTTTTTTGTTATAAAACAGGATGTATATTTCCTGGTTTAAATTATTCACATTTTATCATGTTTTGACATTTAACCATGTTTATAGCTTACTATACGGTATGGTTTTGCTCATTTTTGAAGGCTGTACGCTATGTAGTTACTTATATCTACGTCATTTGGACTCCGATGGACAGTTGTCTCATTTGCAATCGTACCACATCTCCTTATTTTTATATGCTATATTAGGATTATTTCTCTTTTTTTTCTTATTGTCAGATGGGAAATAAAGATTACTAACGGAACAGAGTATTATTGTTTTATTTTTTAAAGCCGAAATGACTTCCTTGAAATCAACCCCAGTTTTGGTGGGGATCATGAAGCTCAGTCTCTTCTCTACGACTAATGAGATTTAGATGTCCTCTTGTTATATTTCCCGTATATGGTAATACACAAGTGGACTTTTATTCCAAGCTTAAACAACTACAACATTGTTTATTAACACCCTCACAAACAATAATGGATTATAAACTATATTTCCTCTGCCAACTCGAATCCATTATAATTCATCACGACTGTCGTAGTACAAATTATAACCAGTTATTACACAGCTTAAAGTGTTTCTATTCATTCAAATGGAGGCGATTAATCTAGGATGACTGCGGGATCCTAATACAATGTAGGAAGTTTCAAAGAATTGTTTAAATCATTTTGTATGGCGGATTCAATTTTATGCTCATGATACCGGATATAAAATATGATAGATCGGACTTTTTTATATTCATTCAAGATTATAAAATCTAAACATAATAGATGGTCTTTTAAACAGATGAATCTGAGACATCACGAATCGTGCAACCGTTTGACTCGAATATTAAATCATATTGAAATATTAGACTGGTTCCCTGTCCTTTATCTGTTTGGCTCTGATACCCATATCTTGCAAAGGAGAGAACCAGCATACTAGTAATTGAAATATTTGAATCACTAAAGTACTACATGTATTATACCTCGACACCAAGAGGGGAGTATTCATCAATGGTCTTGTTGGTCCGTTCACCCGACCGTAATTTTCATTAAATATTCTCCGGTTTTGTATCAGGGAAATGATTTCGTATTTTGTCTGTGAACTTTATAATGTTGGTTCTGCCATAAGTAATCTTCGGGAAGTCTATTGTATAATGTTGGTTCTGCCATAAGTAATCTTGGGGAAGTCCATTCTATAATGTTGGTTCTGCCATAAGTAATCTTTGAATTGAATTTTATTTCTCATTAACTACAAATTACATAGTTACAGAGAATGTATATGTATAAACAATTACATTAAATATTAAAGCACATGTGAACAATACAGACATAAACTTTAAATTACAAACTAACCAGGAGGAGTGACCCTCACATTTATAATTTTTATAAATCTACATAGTTTTTCAAGAACAATATAGTTACTAGAGCTCATTAATTGTTGATATTTATATACATTTGGACAAAAAGTACAATAGTGTGGTAACAACCTCTTTCTTTCTTGAGTTAGAGCATTACATGTCATAACATAATGATATTCATCACCTATGTCTCTTGATTCGCAAAGATGACACAACCTATCATTTCTTGATATGTTATTCCACCTTCCCGTCTCGATAGGTAATCGGTGACTTCCACATCTAAATTTACACAATAAAAATTGATTATATATTGACAATTTGGAAAAATAACTTTCTAACTTAATATCAGTTTTAAAAATTCTATAACATAAGCATTTAGGAGTAGTGTTAATTTCGCTTAGGCAATTCTGTAAAAACTGGTCTTTAAGTTTCAACTCAATACTTTTAATTTGCTGTAAATCATTTAAAAATATTGCAAAAAGAGCAGGAGAAAGATTTTCTCCCTGTCTTACACCCATTTCACAAGCAAATAACTCTGATTTTTCACCATTAAATATAATGCGTGATTTTACATTTTCGTACATATTTTGTATAATACGGAAAAATTTGCCATTTATATTATTCTCTAAAAGTTTAAATAATAAAAAATTTCTTTGTATAAAATCAAAGGCCTTTTCAAAGTCGACAAAGGCACAGTAAAGTTTTTTCTTCCTTAACCTAAGTAACTCAAATAGTGCATATAATGAAAATAAATGATCAGTAGTTGAATATCCATGTCTGAAACCGGCTTGATTTTCTAGTAAAATAGAATATTCATCAAGATAATCACATAATCTAGTGTTCAAAATAGAAGTAAAAATCTTACCAAGACATGACAAAAGAGTAATAGGACGGTAATTTTGTGGTTCGGTAGTACTACCTTTGTTCTTAAAGATTGGTATGACGTTACCTATAATCCATGCCTCGGGTAAAATACCCGAATCAAAAATAATATTAAATATATACACATAAATATCAATCATACAATCAATAGACGAAGAAATGTATTCATTTACAATCATATCGTCACCCGACGATTTGTTATTTTTAATATGTTTTATAGCTTTCAATATTTCTTCAGCTGTTATACTTTCATTTAACATAGAATTTGAAGATTCTTGGCTAACATCATTATTAATATCATAAGTATCTCCTTTATAATTATTTTTGTTTATATCTTTAAAAAAGTTAAACAATGACTCAGTGGTGATATTACAATTGTTTTTATGCTTTACTTTGTTCCAAATTTTCCAAAATTCCCTTGGGTTTTTGAATCGCATATTTCTCATCTTAGTGCGCAAGTTTTCGTTATATAATTTGATATTCTCGTCCATGACTTTTTTGTACTGTTTTTCTGATTGTCGAAGTCTTTCTTTAAATAAATTAGATCCATAGTGTTTATAAAGTCTTCTGGTTTTTCGAAATTCTTGTCTAGCTTTTTTACAGTCTTTATTAAACCAATCTTTGTTTGAAAAGTTCCCTTTCCCGCCAGTGTTTTTAAAATTTTTAGTAAATACCCCAAATGTGTCTTTTGCAGCACTCAATAGTACAGTCGTAATATCACTTACAATACCATCTACAGTACCTTGATCAACTGAACTTATATCATCATATTTAGACATTACATTTAACAATAATTCGTTTATTTTATCAACATCAATGTTGTTTTTGTATTCAATTGTCTTTTCATGTTTCCATTTACCAATGTGTACATTACTGTCATTAATTACTTTACTTTCACCTTGTGTATTATTAAAACCATTTACAGTTAAAGACAAACACAAAGGAGAGTGTATATCTGAGAATAAATTACAAAAATCAGAAACTTCAAAATTATCTATTTTGCATAAAATATTAGCAGTACATAATATATAATCTACTACACTAATACTTCGGCTTGTGGGTTTACCAAGTACTCGGTCTTTACCGACTCTTCCATTTAAAATATACATGTGATTATTTTTACAAAATTGAATTAATTTTCTTCCATATGTATTAATAACAGTATCAGAACTATTACGTATTCTTGGTAAATTAAGATCGTCTAAGACATGAATGTCATTAAATTCATTTACATCTATAAAATCAGTTAAATGTTCTTCGAAATCAGATATATCGAAAAAATCTTGTTCATTTGCAGTACGACTATTGAAATCACCAAGAAGAAAAATACAGTTACTATTCTTTTGTAATTCAAGAAATTCTATTTCAATTTCTGACATCGCATTTTCAGACGTATAACGAGTATTTTCAGGCGGGATATACACTATACCCATTATTATATCATCTTCTGTTCTTAATAATGTACGATCTACTCTAAACCATAAAACAAATGGACAATCTGTTTCTATACAATGAATAAATTTTGCATATTGTGACCTATAGCCTAAAGCTATCCCACCTGATCTAAAGCTAGTAAATTTTTTCCTGTTTTTATAATGAAAGGTAAAATCTTCAAAACTAATTTCATCTAAATCGTCCAATTTTGTTTCAGTAAGACATAATAAATCATTACAGTTTAATAAATCCCTAAATTCTTGATACAGTAGTTTTCGTTTTAATCCACAAACATTTAATGACAATAAATGAACGATATTTTTATTTACATGATTAGAATTAATACCAGTGTTAGTGTGAGAGCCAGTTCCATCTGAGTGATTTAAACTATAATTTAAATTGTCCGTTAAACCTCCACGGTTTACCTATCTTCGTCTTCCACGTCTGTGAGGGGCTCCACGGGTACGGTCGTTGTTCTGTTGAGGACCTCGGCGGGATGGTTCTTTCTGTCGTACACCTTCTGTTTCATGTCGTTGTTTGTCTGCTTCCATGTGACGATCAGTAGGGGGTCCAATTTCTTCGCCGTCAATAAACAATTTGTCTCGTTTAAAGTGCGTTTTCTGTCCTTGTTTTTTTGCCTCCTTGTAATATGGCCAAAGAAGTTTGCGGCGGTCATTAACCTCTTTTGGGAACTGTTCATTCACCCCAAATTTGGTACCTTTGAGCTGGCGAGCAAAAGATCTGACCAATTCGCGATCTTTGAAATTTTTAAATCTGCACACTATTGGCCTGGTCGTATAAGTGTCTCTGTCGTCGATTTTAATTTGTGATTTTTTTCCAAACCTATGTGCGCGCTGAAAGTCGACTATCATATCCATTTTCATTTCTGTTTTCATAAAGTCTTTTATAATGTCTTCAGTTTGCTCTGATTGTTCATTTTCAGAATGTTCTGGTATACCCGAAAACACAAGGTTTTCCCTCATAGACCTTATTTGTAAATCTACATGTCGCTCATGTAATTCGTCTATATCAGCCCTCAGACAATCGAAACCGTTAACCATTTCACCGTGTTCATCTTCGGGACGTCCATTCTATAATGTTGGTTCTGCCTTAAGTAATCTTCGGGGATGTTTATTCTAGTTCAATGATAATTTAAATAATTTATTTCACCCACTTAACATATATTTTTTCTTATCTAAGTTTTATAATGAGTGGAAGTATATATTGCACGGCTATCGTTGAACTCTTTTTTTCATTCCAAAAACGATGTTCCTTCTCGGGTTCAAAATAGGAAATTTTCTTGAAGTTAATTGTTTTATATGATTTTAAAAATAAGAAGACATTGAGAGGAAAATCAAACATATCGAAAAATAAAATAAAAAATTGAAATATACAAATCCTATCCAAATTTGTGGTAGAGTGAACTAGCAGATCCTGCTCCACTTTTGATATCCAACGTGTTTCTCTTTTAAAGATTTAGTAGATTTATTAGATTTTAAGAATTTGATTTTCATCTTCCTATTTTCTTTAATTTTTTTTTTATATTTTTGTACACAATTACCAGAAGTTCGTTTACCAGTGTGCTCTTATTACATTCAGAGATTATGATTTCGAATATTCGCAATCTACTTTTATTTCTTATCAAATATGAATATTAATACAAATAACATGGTATCTTAAATCCATTGGTTTTTTTTTTTAGATAGAATGGATAAGCGTTAGTTCGTTAAAAAGATACCACAGCAGTGGTTTAAATATATATAATGACAAACTTTTATAAGGATGTTGTATGAATAAAAATTCTAGAAAAAATGTGGTATTACTTTTATAGAGACATGTTGGTCTCATACAGATAAAGAGTTGTACTTTTATCTTATAGTTACAATCATCTAAATAAAGACGACGAAATGCAAAGACTAATAGAGTTAATAACAATGCACTTAACGTCAGAATATATCTAAATTATCAATTTCACATTGTCTTTATTTCATGCCATAACTATTTAATGTAAATTTCTTTTCTATATATTGTATAGTAAAGCTTGTTTCGAGAAATATTTACAGACGATATTTTTGGAACAATAAGTGATTTGCAACAACGATATATATATATGCATTATATTGTAAAATTTCTGATTAAATCAAACTTTTTATTTTACATGTTATGTAACTTTTATATAATTTACTTCTTGATCCGAACAGGTGTACGGGTATTCTTCGTAACTATCGTAACGATACTTTATTAGTTACACATTTCCATAAGAAGTTTAGGCTAAAAAATTGATCATTCAAAACAAGCTGGAAAGGGACAACCATTTGATTTACTAGGGCGTGTCGTTGATGGTACTTTCATTTTCACTTGTTGTTAGTCGGACTTATTTCTTTCGCGCAGCTTTGAAATTCATCTTCACTTTTGTACACATTTAATTCCTGCATTTCGTAGCGCAAAACAACCATGTTCGTCCTATCTTGGGGCACGATTATTTATTTCTAGTTTTTTATGACGCCAGCCTATTCATTTCTAAAATTCTCCTGCGTGCCAACGCTTTCTTCGGAAGTAAACTTTATAAGAAGAAAACTATATATACGCTGCATTCTGCAGAAGTATACCTTGTGTACGCTGCATTCTCCAGAAGGATACTTTGTGTACGCTGCATTCTCCAGATGGATACTTTGTGTACGCTGCATTCTCCAGATGGATACTTTGTGTACGCTGCTTTCTCAATAAGGATACCTTGTGTACGCTGCATTCTCCAGATGAATACTTTGTGTACGCTGCTTTCTCCAGAAGGATACTTTGTGTACGCTGCATTCTCCAGAAGGATACTTTGTGTACGCTACTTTCTCCAGAAGGATACTTTGTGTACGCTGCATTCTCCAGAAGGATACCTTGTGTACGCTGCATTCTCCAGATGAATACTTTGTGTACTCTGCTTTCTCCAGAAAGATACTTTGTGTACGCTTCATTCTGCAGAAGGATACCTTGTGTACGCTGCATTCTCCAGATGGATACCTTGTGTACACTGCATTCTCCAGAAGGATACTTTGTGTACGCTGCATTCTCCAGATGGATAATTTGTGTACGCTGCATTCTGAAGAAGGATACTTTATGTACGCTGCTTTCTCCAGATGCATAGTTTGTGTACGCTGCATTCTGCAGGATACTTTGTGTACGCTGCTTTCTGCAGAATTATGCTTTGTGTACGCTGCATTCTCCAGAACGATACTTTGTGTACGCTTCTTTCCTCAAAACTGTAGTTTGTGTACGCTGCTTTCTGCAGAAGTATGCTTTATGGACGCTGCTTTCTCCAGAACGATACTTTGTGTACGCTTCTTTCCTCAAAACTATAGTTTGTGTACGCTGATTTCTGCAGAAATATTATATGTGTACGCTTCTTTCCTTAGAACTATACTTTGTGTACGCTGCTTTCTGCAGAAGGATAATTTGTTTACTGCTTTCTTTAAAAGTATACATTTTGTGTACGCGTCATCTTCAGAAGCATACTTTGTGTACCCTGCTTACTTCAGAAGTATATTTTGTGTACGCTATTTTCTGCAGAAGAATATTTTGTGTACATTGTATGCTGCATTCTCCAGAAGGATACTTTGTTCATACTCCTATTTTCAGTTTTATTTTCATTGTTCAAGGAATTGTGATATAATTTTTACGATTATTTGACAATTTCATAGAATTCCTGAAATGTGCCCTTGCCTGAATTATTAGTCCCTGACTCATAGAATTCCTGAAATGTGCCCTTGCCTGAATTATTAGTTACTGAACACTATCATGATTTGTCTCCTATTATAATTTTCATAATTTGCCTCTTGGGAAATCTCGTATCATCAAATACATTATTGTTATGTTACGGTTAAAACTCTTCATGTGAAGATAACAGTTATATAGGTTTTTTCTTTCTGTCCAATCGATGAGTTTAGTTTACAAAAGCATTTAATAAAACGAGCTTTTCTGCAATGACATTTGTAGGTTTGGAAACATAACTTAGATTTTAGCAAACCGGTTTTGGATAATGCAACTTCGGGTGAAAAGATGCGGACTGATTCTTAGATTACTGGGTAAAATGTCAAGGTCACTACAGTAGTAAGTATACTGAAATTTGGGTATTTTTTAATATTTGTTTTCAAATAATATTTTTAAGATCATAACTCCGATCTTCACAAAACTTCGAAGGGAAATAATTCGTTGAAAGATCGGTATTTTTCGGGGCGCATTGCATTAGCGCCAATTTTTACAAAATCCAATCTTTCATTTGCGCCACAAGGCTATATTTCATTTGCGCCAAAAAATAAAAACTACATTTGTGCCATTTTACAGGTAATATAAATCGGAAATTTTAAACATTCATATGATGAAGACATCATCTTTCAATCAGTTTAATTGAGGTCTGGAGCTGGCATGTCAGGAACTGCTAGTAGTCTGTTGTTATTTATGTATTATTGTCATTTTGTTTATTTTCTTTTGTTTCCTATTCTGACATCGGACTCGGACTTCTCTTAAACTGAGTTTTACTGTGCGCACTGTTGTACGTTTGTTTTTTCTACATTGGCTAGAGGTATAGGGGGAGGGTTGAGATATCAAAAAACATGTTTAACCCCGCCGCATTTTTGCGCCTGTCCCAAGTCAGGAGCCTCTGGCCTTTGTTAGTCTTGTATCATTTTTTTATTTTAGTTTCTTGTGTAGAATTTGGAGTTTAGTATGACGTCCATTATCACTGAACTAGTATACGTATTTGCTTAGGGGCAAGCTGAAGGACGCCTTCGGGTGCGGGAGTTTCTCGCTGCATTGAAGACCCATTGGTGGCCTTCGGCTGTTGTCTGCTCTATGTTCGGGTTGTTGTCTTTTTGACACATTCCCCATTTCCATTCTCAATTTTATTGCTATATCATGAATCACAACTTGGAATCGGAGTTCGAAAAGCATCTGGTGAAATTACTGAAAGACCATCAAAGGTTATCGCACAGAACTACAAGGTCATTTCTCTTTGCGTTGCAAAAAAAAAAAAAAAAAACAATATTGCTTATACAACTGCTTATACAATATGTCAAACCAAACATAGAATAATACTTATATTAGCTATCTGCAAATGTACAAAAACCGTCGGCATTTTCATATATTTAGAAGAATATTTTGTAGCAAATACTCCAGTGTATAGTACTTTCATTTAGGTTTTATGATCACGTTGATTTGTAACAGAACTGTTTTAATATTATTATGAAAAGTCTCTTATCAGTGTGTAGTGCTTTCATTATGGTTTTATGATGCTTTTTTTTTCTGATGAATATGTTTTATTATGTAAACAAAAACTGTGTTTTAAAGTTATTATTAAAAGTCTCCTTTGAATAAATCGATTTTTTATACTATTTACATTATTTACCTGTATTATAGGCGAAAATGAAATGTTTTATTTGTTTAGGATGAAATTTGAAAAAAAGGCAGGATGACAATTTATGTAATAAAAGTCAGGATAAACTAATAAAAAAAAGGCAGGACCGAATAGAGTGAAAGATAAAAAGGCAGGACAGAGATTACAACTAAAATAAAATTCAGTACAAAATTTTTCATCCTAGCCCCCCACCCCATAAAAATCAAATGATAGCTCCCTAATGGGTTCATATAGGGAAAAGTGAAATATAGTGTTTATATAAAAAATCATAAAGGCGATCAAAGGTGAGAATCTTTAAAACAGTATTATACTGTAATTCGTCCGTATTCATTTTCTGGAGAGATAATGTTCTCTGGGACAAATTGTCCACCAACAGTGACCAAGTAGTGGTAAAAAATGATACTCAGGCGGCAATAAAAGGTCAGTCCTTTGCTGTTCTTCGTAATTTTCATACATTTATATGGTACCTGGTGGGTGATGTCCTCTGGATCAAATAAGCAATGTCGTAGGGACGAATAGCTTATTTTCGTAATTAATTGATAAACGAAACGAAATGACTATCAATCAAGCAACAAATTGATTTAGAAATCTTCTTATTAGAGACAAACGAATCAAACACCGACATTGTACATCAAACAATTGGTAATATTGTACCACCGTCATTGAACAACAAACACTTGGTAATATTGTACCACCGACATTGAACATCAAACACTTGGTAATATAGTACCACCGTCAATAAACAACAAACACTTGGTAATATTGTACCACCGTCATTGAACAACAAACACTTGGTAATATTATACCACCGTCAATGAACAACAAACACTTTGTAATGTTGTACCACCGGCATTGAACAACAAATACTTGGTAATATTGTACCACCGTCATTGAACAACAAACACTTGGTAATATTGTACCACCGACATTGAACATCCAACACTTGGTAATATTGTACCACCGTCATTGAACAACAAACACTTGGTAATATTGAACCACCGACATTAAACATCAAATACTTGGTAATATATTACCACCGTCATTGAACAACAAACACTTGGTAATATTATACCACCGTCATTGAACATCAAACACTTGGTAATATAGTACCACCGTCATTGAACAACAAACACTTGGTATTATTCCACTGTTTAAACATATTGATAGTTTAATCAATATTTGATTGGTTGAGACTATCCCACGTGTCATTGAACAAATCTTCATATTCCATTCTGAGGATCATATTCCCCTCTGAAATGTCGGGATTACTTCGTGCGACTTTACTCACGGTTAATGTACATAACGTTTTGAACTTTTATTCTTCTTAAAATAGCGATAGCAAAAATCATTATCATGTTCAAATTTATTTCAGACGATAAAACAAAAAGACCTATAATTGAATTTCGATCCTTACTGTTTATCAATGGGTATTGTCGTGTTTAGTTTGACTTACAAAAACAAGCGGATAAGAAAAAAAATGTATGCAAAATAATATTGAATGTATTGATAGTAAATAAAGCATAGGCAGTGGAATAAAACATTCATTTCCCTTTGTCTCGGGAGATATGACGATTTGCTCACCCTCGAAAAATCATATTTCCCTCGGGCAGAGCCCTCGTGAAATATGAATATTCTTGGGTAAACAAATCTTCATATCTCTCTCCGGCACGGGAAATAAATGTATAATATTGTACCACCGACATTGAACATCAAACACTTGGTAATATAGTACCACCGTCATTGAAAAACAAACGCTTGGTAATATAGTACCACCGTCATTGAACAACAAACACTTGGTTATGTTGTACCACCGACATTGAACAACAAACACTTGGTAATATTGTACCACCGTCATTGAACAACAAACACTTGGTTATATTGTACCACCGTCATTGAAAAACAAACACTTGGTTATATAGTACCACAGTCATTGAACAACAAACACTTGGTTATATTGTACCACCGTCATTGAAAAACAAACACTTGGTAATATAGTACCACCGTCATTGAACATCAAACACTTGGTAATATTGTACCACCGTCATTGAACAACAAACACTTGGTAATATAGTACCACCGTCATTGAACAACAAACACTTGGTTATGTTGTACCACCGACATTGAACATCAAACACTTGGTAATATAGTACCACCGTCATTGAACAACAAACATTTGGTTATGTTGTACCACCGACATTGAACAACAAACACTTGGTAATATTGTACCACCGTCATTAATCAACAATCACTTGGTTATATTGTACCACCGTCATTGAAAAACAAACACTTGGTAATATAGTACCACCGTCATTGAACAACACACACTTGGTTATATTGTACCACCGTCATTGAACATCAAACACTTGGTAATATTGTACCACCGTCATTGAACAACAAACACTTGGTAATATTGTACCGCCGTCAAAACTTACTGCTGGCTAGGCTACAGTCATTTATTTGTTAATATTGAGAAACATCATGTCATCCTCACGAAAGTAGACAAATTTCCCATGTGTGCACAGTTCCGTGCATTTGAAACATTAAGGGGACATCACAAATTAATGGTACTTGGAAATACGAAAATAGGATATGCTGCAAGATAATGGTTACACTGCACTGACATCTATTATCAATCCTGTTTTTATCGGAGGCATTTTATTTCAATATTGTCAAGTGTTTTTCATGGGGTTGAAATGCGTTTTATTTTGGTCTTTATGTATGCTTCCGACATCAACTAAAAATGATGCAGATACTAACAACATGTAAGGGCGTGGAAAATTTGATGTCTGATAATTTTAACTTTGAAAGAAAAATGCAATTACAACTTTTTTTCTCTTTCTCCCAAATGCGCTTCCGTATCATAAAAATGAAAATGAAAACAAAATTATTACGTTTTAAAAAGACTCGTTTACAAAATTCTCTACTTTTTTTTAATTTAAGATTTCAGTAGCGATATTTTTTTCAGCTAAAGAAAAGATAAAAAAGAAAGCACAAATATAACTCTAATATACAGGTATCAATTGAGGAGAACAGTAACGCTCTTATATACCCCGGGGGAGGGGATATCAAACTGCTTTCAAAAAAGCGACTATATCTAGTTTACATTATTTCGTAGAGAGAGAAATGATAGATTTGTCAAATATCGAATGCATTTATTACTGTGGTCTTGATTACATGAATTACTTAACATTTCAGATATGATGTAAACAACCTTATCCTATATTTAGTTTTAAGTACTAAACCTTATGATATATTATGAAAAGGCTATTTATTTCAGCTGCTGACATATAAACGATGCTGTCCTGCCCGACGTTGTTGTACATGCTGTCCTGCCCGACGTTGTTGTACATGCTGTCCTGCCCGACGTTGTTGTACATGCTGTCCTGCCCGACGTTGTTGTACATTTCAGTAGATTTTATACAGAAACGACATTTACGGTACAAAAAAACACTATCTTTTGCAACAACAAAAGTACATGTGCACTGACTATCCATTCAAAATAAAAAGAACAATTTGAAAATTTGATACGTCCGAAGCGCTTTTCTGGATTAAACTTTATCAGGAACGCTCGAAAAGAAAAAAAACAATGAGCCCACCGATGAATACATGTAGATACTTGAAGAACTGTATGAACATAAGGGAACCTCTTAGGTAAACCTTTCCTGATCAGTGTTTTTCAAAAGAGTTATGCCCCTTGGAAATAATATTTATATGGAAAATTGCATTTTAAATGCTTTCGTGTGTACAATTGTTGTCAGATAAATATTAGATTTATATCAAAGTTTTATATCAGCAATGTCCCTGACAGTTTCGAAAATCATTGCCTATCTAAAATTTTGAAAAGAATTATGTCCCGTTGGTATCTTCCTCGTGTTTTATCACTCTTACTCTTTTTCCCTTTGTGTCTTGTTTTTAGCAAAAACGGGTGATTTGTTATAATCAAATATATGTTTTCTATTATTCACTCATTTAATATACATACATTGTATATCACAATGCTGAATTCACACGTACTCCGGAAATTCATTACCGCGAACGATCAATGCCAAAACAGAATGCAATCAACAACTCTCATTTATTTAATGCATTTATATGCATTGATTATTAGTATAATTATCAAACGTAAAATATATAATGACTTTGTGTGTTGTTGTTATATGATCTGTTACGTTGAATACATGATCCATCCTCCACCTTGTATACCTTATATCCTCAGGTTAATACATGATCCATCTACCACCTTCTATACCTTTTATCCTCAGGTTGATACCATCCACCACCTTTTACACCGTATATCCTCAGGTTAATACATGATCCATCCTCCACCTTTTATACTTTCTATCCTCAGGTTAATACATGATCCATCCTCCACCTTTTATACTTTCTATCCTCAGGTTAATACATGATCCATCAACCACCTTCTATACCTTATATCCTCAGGTTAATACATGATCCATCAAACACCTTCTATACCTTATATCCTCAGGTTAATACATGATCCATCCACCACCTTTTATACCTTATATCCTCAGGTTGATACATGATCCATCCACCACCTTTTATACCTTATATCCTCAGGTTAATACATGATTCATCCACCACCTTTTATACCTTATATCCTCAGGTTAATACATGATCCATCCACCACCTTTTATACCTTATATCCTCAGGTTAATACATGATCCATCCTCTACCTTTATACCTTATATCCTCAGGTTAATACATGATCCATCCTCCACCTTTATACCTTATATCCTCAGGTAAATACATGATCCATCCTCTACCTTTATACCTTATATCCTCAGGTTAATACATGATCCATCCACTACCTTTTATACCTTATATCCTCAGGTTAATACATGATCCATCCACCACCTTTTATGCCTTATATCCTCAGGTTGATACTTGATCAATCTGCCAAATTTAATGCCTTATATCCTCAGGTTAATACATGATCCATCCACTACCTTTTATACCTTATATCCTCAGGTTAATACATGATCCATTCACCAACTTTTATACCTTATATCCTCAGGTTAATACATGATCCATCCACTACCTTTTATACCTTATATCTTCAGGTTGATCCATGATCCATCCACCACCTTTTATACCTTATATCCTCAGGTTAATACATGATCCATCCACCACCTTGTACACTTTATATCCTCAGGTTAATACATGATCCATCCACCACCTTTTATACCTTATATCCTCAGGTTAATACATGATCCATCCACCACCTTTAAACCTTATATCCTAGGTTAATACATCCTCAGGTTGATACATGATCCATCAACCACCTTTTATACCTTATATCCTCAGGTTAATATATGATCCATCAACCACCTTTATACCTTATATCCTAGGTTAATACATCCTCAGGTTGATATATGATCCATCAACCACCTTTTATACCTTGTATCCGCAGGTTAATACATGATCCATCAGCCACCTTTTATACCTTATATTCTCAGGTTAATACATGATCCATCCACCACCTTCTATACCTTATATCCTCAGGTTAATACATGATCCATCCACCACCTTCTATACCTTATATCCTCAGGTTAATACATGATCCATCCACCACCTTTTATACCTTATATCCTCAGGTTAATACATGATCAATCAACCACCTTCTATACCTTAAATCCTCAGGTTAATACATGATCCATCCAGCACCTTTTTTACCTTATATCCTCAGGTTAATACATGATCCATCCACCACCTTCTATACCTTATATCCTCAGGTTAATACATGATCCATCCACCACCTTTTATACCTTATATCCTCTGGTTAATACATGATCCATTCACCATCTTTTATGCCTTATATCCTTAGGTTAATACATGTTCCATCCACCATCTTTTATACCTTATATCCTCAGGTTAATACATGATCCATCCACCACCTTTTATACCTTATATCCTCTGGTTAATACATGTTCCATTCACCATCTTTTATGCCTTATATCCTTAGGTTAATACATGATCCATGCACCACCTTTCTTACCGTATATCCTCAGGTTAATACATGATCCATCCACCACTTTTTATACCTTATATCCTCAGGTTAATACATGATCCATCCTCTACCTTTATACTTTATATCCTCAGGTTAATACATGATCCATCCTCCACCTTTATACCTTATATCCTCAGGTTAATACATGATCCATCCTCTACCTTTATACCTTATATCCTCAGGTTAATACATGATCCATCCTCTACCTTTATACCTTATATCCTCAGGTTAATACATGATCCATCCTCTACCTTTATACCTTATATCCTCAGGTTAATACATGATCCATCCACCACCTTTTATGCCTTATATCCTCAGGTTGATACTTGATCAATCTGCCAAATTTAATGCCTTATATCCTCAGGTTAATACATGATCCATCCACTACCTTTTATACCTTATATCCTCAGGTTAATACATGATCCATTCACCAACTTTTATACCTTATATCCTCAGGTTAATACATGATCCATCCACTACCTTTTATACCTTATATCCTCAGGTTAATACATGATCCATCCACCACCTTTTACACCTTATATCCTCAGGTTAATACATGATCCATCCACCACCTTTTATACCTTATATCCTCAGGTTAATACATGATCCATCCACCACCTTTATACCTTATATCCTAGGTTAATACATCCTCAGGTTGATACATGATCCATCAATTACCTTTTATACCTTTTATCCTCAGGTTAATATATGATCCATCAACCACCTTTATACCTTATATCCTAGGTTAATACATCCTCAGGTTAATACATGATCCATCAGCCACCTTTTATACCTTATATCCTCAGGTTAATACATGATCCATCCACCACCTTCTATACCTTATATCCTCAGGTTAATACATGATCTATCCACCACCTTCTATACCTTATATCCTCAGGTTAATACATGACCCATCCACCACCTTTTATACCTTATATCCTCAGGTTAATACATGATCAATCAACCACCTTCTATACCTTAAATCCTCAGGTTAATACATGATCCATCCACCACCTTTTTTACCTTATATCCTCAGGTTAATACATGATCCATCCACCACCTTCTATACCTTATATCCTCAGATTAATACATGATCCATCCACCACCATTTATACCTTATATCCTCTGGTTAATACATGATCCATTCACCATCTTTTATATCTTATATCCTCAGGTTAATACATGACCCATCCACCACCTTTTATACCTTATATCCTCAGGTTAATACATGATCAATCAACCACCTTCTATACCTTAAATCCTCAGGTTAATACATGATCCATCCACCACCTTTTTTACCTTATATCCTCAGGTTAATACAGGATCCATCCACCACCTTCTATACCTTATATCCTCAGATTAATACATGATCCATCCACCACCATTTATACCTTATATCCTCTGGTTAATACATGATCCATTCACCATCTTTTATGCCTTATATCCTTAGGTTAATACATCTTCCATCCACCATCTTTTATACCTTATATCCTCAGGTTAATACATGATCCATCCACCACCTTTTATACCTTATATCCTCTGGTTAATACATGATCCATCCACCACCTTTTATACCTTATATCCTCTGGTTAATACATGATCCATCCACCACC
Source organism: Mytilus californianus (assembly GCF_021869535.1). Classification (NCBI taxonomy): domain Eukaryota; kingdom Metazoa; phylum Mollusca; class Bivalvia; order Mytilida; family Mytilidae; genus Mytilus; species Mytilus californianus. The sequence goes on along the minus strand of NW_026262581.1, from coordinate 140,976,901 downwards.
TTTTATACCGTATATCCTCAGGTTAATACATGATCCATCCACCACCTTTTATACCTTATATCCTCAGGTTAATACATGATCCATCCACCACCTTTTTTACCTTATATCCTCAGGTTAATACATGATCCATTCACCATCTTTTATGCCTGATATCCTTAGGTAAATACATGATCCATGCACCACCTTTTTTACCTTATATCCTCAGGTTAATACATGATCAATCCACCACCTTTTATATCTTAAATCCTCAGGTTAATACATGATCCATTCACCACCTTTTATACCTTATATCCTCAGGTTAATACCATCCACCACCTTTTATACCTTATATCCTCTGGTTAATACATGATCCATTCACCATCTTTTATGCCTGATATCCTTAGGTTAATACATGATCCATCCACCACCTTTTTTACCTTATATCCTCAGGTTAATACATGATCAATCCACCACCTTTTATATCTTATATCCTCAGGTTAATACATGATCCATCCACCACCTTTTATACCTTATATCCTCTGGTTAATACATGATCCATTCACCATCTTTTATGCCTTATATCCTTAGGTTAATACATGTTCCATCCACCATCTTTCATACCTTATATCCTCTGGTTAATACATGATCCATTCACCACCTTTTATACCTTATATCCTCTGGTAAATACATGATCCATCCACCACCTTTTATGCCTTATATCCTCAGGTTTATACATGATCCATCCACCACCTTTTATACCTTATATCCTCAGGTTGATACATGATCCATTTACCATCTTTTATACCTTATATCCTTAGGTTAAAACATGATCCATTTACCACCTTTTATGCCTTATATCCTCAGGTTAAAACATGATCCATTCACCACCTTTTATACCTTATATCCTCAGGGCAATACATGATACATCCACCACCTTTTATACCTTATATCCTCAGGTTGATACATGATCCATTCACCACCTTTTATACCTTATATCCTCAGGTTAATACATGATCCATCCTCCACCTTTTATACCTTATATCCTCAGGTTGATACATGATCCATCCACCACCTTTTATACCTTATATCCTTAGGTTAATACATGATCCATTTACCATCTTTTATACCTTATATCCTCAGGTTAATACATGATCCATCCACCACCTTTTATGTCTTATATCCTCAGGTTAATACATGATCCAACCACCAACTTTTATACCTTATATCCCCAGGTTAATACATGATCCATCCACCACCTTTTACACTTTATATTCTCTGGTTAATACATGATCCATCCACCACCTTTTATGCCTTATATCCTCAGGTTGATACATGATCCATCCACCACCTTTTATACCTTATATCCTCAGGTTAATACATGATCCATCCACCACCTTTTACACCTTATATCCTCAGGTTAATACATGATCCATCCACCACCTTTTATACCTTATATCCTCAGGTTAATACATGATCCATCCACCACCTTTATACCTTATATCCTAGGTTAATACATCCTCAGGTTGATACATGATCCATCAACCACCTTTTATACCTTTTATCCTCAGGTTAATATATGATCCATCAACCACCTTTATACCTTATATCCTAGGTTAATACATCCTCAGGTTGATATATGATCCATCAACCACCTTTTATACCTTGTATCCGCAGGTTAATACATGATCCATCAGCCACCTTTTATACCTTATATCCTCAGGTTAATACATGATCCATCCACCACCTTCTATACCTTATATCCTCAGGTTAATACATGATCTATCCACCACCTTCTATACCTTATATCCTCAGGTTAATACATGACCCATCCACCACCTTTTATACCTTATATCCTCAGGTTAATACATGATCAATCAACCACCTTCTATACCTTAAATCCTCAGGTTAATACATGATCCATCCACCACCTTTTTTACCTTATATCCTCAGGTTAATACATGATCCATCCACCACCTTCTATACCTTATATCCTCAGATTAATACATGATCCATCCACCACCATTTATACCTTATATCCTCTGGTTAATACATGATCCATTCACCATCTTTTATGCCTGATATCCTTAGGTTAATACATGATCCATGCACCACCTTTTTTACCTTATATCCTCAGGTTAATACATGATCAATCCACCACCTTTTATATCTTATATCCTCAGGTTAATACATGACCCATCCACCACCTTTTATACCTTATATCCTCAGGTTAATACATGATCAATCAACCACCTTCTATACCTTAAATCCTCAGGTTAATACATGATCCATCCACCACCTTTTTTACCTTATATCCTCAGGTTAATACATGATCCATCCACCACCTTCTATACCTTATATCCTCAGATTAATACATGATCCATCCACCACCATTTATACCTTATATCCTCTGGTTAATACATGATCCATTCACCATCTTTTATGCCTTATATCCTTAGGTTAATACATCTTCCATCCACCATCTTTTATACCTTATATCCTCAGGTTAATACATGATCCATCCACCACCTTTTATACCTTATATCCTCTGGTTAATACATGATCCATCCACCACCTTTTATACCGTATATCCTCAGGTTAATACATGATCCATCCACCACCTTTTATACCTTATATCCTCAGGTTAATACATGATCCATCCACCACCTTTTTTACCTTATATCCTCAGGTTAATACATGATCCATTCACCATCTTTTATGCCTGATATCCTTAGGTAAATACATGATCCATGCACCACCTTTTTTACCTTATATCCTCAGGTTAATACATGATCAATCCACCACCTTTTATATCTTATATCCTCAGGTTAATACATGATCCATTCACCACCTTTTATACCTTATATCCTCAGGTTAATACCATCCACCACCTTTTATACCTTATATCCTCTGGTTAATACATGATCCATTCACCATCTTTTATGCCTGATATCCTTAGGTTAATACATGATCCATCCACCACCTTTTTTACCTTATATCCTCAGGTTAATACATGATCAATCCACCACCTTTTATATCTTATATCCTCAGGTTAATACATGATCCATCCACCACCTTTTATACCTTATATCCTCTGGTTAATACATGATCCATTCACCATCTTTTATGCCTTATATCCTTAGGTTAATACATGTTCCATCCACCATCTTTCATACCTTATATCCTCTGGTTAATACATGATCCATTCACCACCTTTTTTACCTTATATCCTCTGGTAAATACATGATCCATCCACCACCTTTTATGCCTTATATCCTCAGGTTTATACATGATCCATCCACCACCTTTTATACCTTATATCCTCAGGTTGATACATGATCCATTTACCATCTTTTATACCTTATATCCTTAGGTTAAAACATGATCCATTTACCACCTTTTATGCCTTATATCCTCAGGTTAAAACATGATCCATTCACCACCTTTTATACCTTATATCCTCAGGGCAATACATGATACATCCACCACCTTTTATACCTTATATCCTCAGGTTGATACATGATCCATTCACCACCTTTTATACCTTATATCCTCAGGTTAATACATGATCCATCCTCCACCTTTTATACCTTATATCCTCAGGTTGATACATGATCCATCCACCACCTTTTATACCTTATATCCTCAGGTTAATACATGATCCATTTACCATCTTTTATACCTTATATCCTCAGGTTAATACATGATCCATCCACCACCTTTTATGTCTTATATCCTCAGGTTAATACATGATCCAACCACCAACTTTTATACCTTATATCCCCAGGTTAATACATGATCCATCCACCACCTTTTACACTTTATATTCTCTGGTTAATACATGATCCATCCACCACCTTTTATGCCTTATATCCTCAGGTTGATACATGATCCATCCACCACCTTTTATACCTTATATCCTCAGGTTAATACATGATCCATCCACCACCTTTTATACCTTATATTGAGATTTGGCTCAACCCACCATTTTTTTCTTAAAATGTCCTGTACCAAGTCAGGAAAATGGCCATTGCAATATTATAGTTCGTTTCGGTGTTTGTTACATTTAAATGTTGTGTTTCTGTTTCGTCGTAGTTCTCTTATATTTGATGTGTGTCCTTCAGTTTTAGTTTGTAACCCGGATTTGGTTTTTTCTCAATCGATTTATGAATTTCGAACAGCGATATACTACTGTTGCCTTTATTTAAGATACTAAGTATTATCTATTTCCTACATATTAGTCGTTTTGACTGTAATATACATATGAAAGTTTTATTCATTGGCAATATTACCACATCTTTTTTATGACCCCGCCATAGCGGAGGGGGCATTAAGTGTTACTCTTGTCTGTCCGTCCCGTTTGTCCGTCCCGAAAATTGGTTTCCGTTCTCTAACTTTAGTTTGCCTCAACTAAATGTTATAAAACATATACACAATGCTTATTATTACAGAATACAGATCAAGTTCGAAAATGGGTAGCGTCACTTTTACCGTTCATGAGTTATGCCTCTTTATAAACATAAAAATTGCTGAATTTTTCGTTTCCGTTCTCTAACTTTAGTTTGCCTCAACCAAATGTTTTTAAAACTTATACATGATGCTTATTACCACAAAACACAGATCAAGTTTGAAATTTGGTGGCGTCACTTTTACCATTCTTGAGTCATGCCCCTTTATAAATGGAAAAATTGCTACATCTGTCGTTTCCGTTCTCTAACTTTAGTTTGCCTCAACCAAATATTATGAAACTTATACACAATGCTTATTACCACAAAACATAGATCAAATTCGAAAATAGGCGGCGTCACTTTTACCGTTCATGAGTTATGTCCCTTTATAAACATAAAAATTGCTGAATTTTTCGTTTCCGTTCTCTAACTTTAGTTTGCCTCAACCAAATGTTTTTAAAACTTATACATGATGCTTATTACCACAAAACACAGATCAAGTTTGAAATTTGGTGGCGTCACTTTTACCATTCTTGAGTCATGCCCCTTTATAAATGGAAAAATTGCTACATCTGTCGTTTCCGTTCTCTAACTTTAGTTTGCCTCAACCAAATATTATGAAACTTATACACAATGCTTATTACCACAAAACATAGATCAAATTCGAAAATAGGCGGCGTCACTTTTACCTTTCATGAGTTATGTCCCTTTATAAACATAAAAATTGCTGAATTTTTCGTTTCCGTTCTCTAACTTTAGTTTGCCTCAACCAAATGTTTTTAAAACTTATACATGATGCTTATTACCACAAAACACAGATCAAGTTTGAAATTTGGTGGCGTCACTTTTACCATTCTTGAGTCATGCCCCTTTATAAATGGAAAAATTGCTACATCTGTCGTTTCCGTTCTCTAACTTTAGTTTGCCTCAACCAAATATTATGAAACTTATACACAATGCTTATAATCACAAAACGGTCTTAACTACATGAATCGTGCATCTGTATGTATAAGTTGACTCATGCATATTTACAAGCGGGGGCATATGTGGCCCATAAACACATTCTCTATTTATTTCATAATAAGTGAGAAACTTAAAAACAAATGGTAATATCTATCCCCCCCCACCTCCCCCATAAAAATAATAATATTGGAATATGGTTAAATGTGTTACCGTTGCCGAAATGCTTGCAAAAAGGATGCAAACTACTTACTATTGTAACGTACCTGATGTGTATCTCTTTTTATTGGTGTTTGTCTCTTTTTATTGGTATTTGTGTTTGTGAAAATCAAAGTTAGCCTTTATTTTTGTTCCCCTTTTCGATCATTGTAAAATTGAAACAGGAAACTCAATAACGATAATAATTTTATATCAATATATATTGTAGTCTACATCAGTTATTCACTCGATTTACTTACTTGTACTAATTATCAGAAATAATCAAACAAACAGATTCTCAATACAAACTAACGCTTCTATCCATGCTGGACTTTCACGGGGTTTCAAAAAACGTTAACATTCAGATCGCCACTGAAAAAGATATGCGCACGCTACATAAAAATATACTAATTAACGGACGGAAAACCTCATCTTTAAAATGAAAACAATCTTGATTTTATATTAGGTTTGAAAATCTACAATTGAAGCATTAATACCTCAAATACTATAAGAAAATATCTTTCATTGAAAATTTTCAAGGGATTAATCGGAACAAAATAACGAGTGTCGAAATATATATAGCAAATTTATTTACCTGTCAAAAGATGTATTATAGATCATATTGTACATAAGGAAATGCCTGTACCAAGTCAGGAATATGACAACTGTTTTCCAGTCGTTTGATGTGTTTGAGCTTTTGATTTTGCTCTTTTATAAGGGACTTTTATTTTGAATTTTCGTTGGACTTCGGTATTTTTGTTATTTTACTTTTCCCTTTGGCGTCCGTCAGTCGAACGCACCGAAAGGGTTTGCGTCTCTAATTGTTAAATTAATGCTTATATATAAGTGAATCTTTACTAACCTTTAGCAGCATGTCATTTGTCACAAGTGGAGTAGGATCTGCTTACTCTTCACGAACACATGAGATAACCCCTAGTTTTTTTTCATCCATGTATATATTACTGCATGGACAAACGATGTTCGGTGTGATAAGTTCCCCCCCCCCCCCCCCGCCTCCCGGCCCCCAACCTATTGGGCATTCTTTGATATTTCATCCATGTATATACTACTGGCCAAACAATGTTCTATGTGACAAATTGCTCCCTCCCCCAAAACCTATTAGGTATTCTTCGATATTTCTACATGTATACTCTACTTGGCAAACAATGTTCTTTGTGACAAATTGCCCCCTCCCCCAAAACCTATTTGGCATTCTTCGATATTTCATCCATGTATATACTACTGGGAAAACAATGTTCTTTGTGACAAATTGCCCCCTCCCCCAAAATCAATTGGGCATTCTTCGATATTTCATCCATGTATATACTACTGGGCAAACAATGTTCTATGTGACAAATTGCCCCTTCCCCCAAAATCAATTGGGCATTCTTCGATATTTCATCCATATATATACTACTGGGCAGATAATGTTCTATTTGCCATTCTTCACATTTCATCCAAGTATATGCTACTGTGCGGATAATGTTCCATAGGACTAAATCTATAAAAGCATTTTAACAAACATACCCGATTTTTTTTCTCTAGTGTGTTTTGCACTGAATTTTAGTTTTTTATTACATGGAGAAATGACTCAGAATGAAATTTGTTATCCTTTTTCTTCATTCATTATCATTTGAAATAATAGAGAAGTCTGAGAATACAACCGAATAAATTTCAAAAATGTATTAGCAATGCAGCCTTTAATGACTTCGTTGTTCTCCTTAAATACAAGCACTAAACATGGCGGGTTTTGGGTAATAAACGTAATATAAAATGGTAATTTAATAGAAATAATGGTCCTCAGTTATGTAATTCATAGTCCTAATAAGCATTTTAGCAGTACATATCCCTTACCCTTTTAAAGTACATAGTTTTGTCATATTCACTATGCAATGTATTTATTTTTTCTGCATTAAGTAAAAGTCATTTTCAGACAACGCTAGACGTATTTAAAGAATCTGCATATGAAGACTTCTCTTTACTTTAAAGTGCATCGTTTTAATATATACTAGTCAACAAAAGTAACGATACACAAGTTTGAACTCCAATTCATCTTTAAATATAATAAATAGGAAAAACTGTTAAATTATCCAATGAAAAACATTCAAAGCAAATGCATATGATTAAAAGAATCTGACCAAATTGGAAAGTGAGAAAATACCGTGTTATTGAACACAGGGGTCAAATTTATTTTGCGGAAAATGATGACAAAAGTCGGCACTTAATTTCGAACATGAGAATTCAGTATTAAAATATCTGCAAAGGCATGCAAAATTTTAAGCAGACCATGTTTAAGTTCAAAGTTTTAAGTTCTAATATCGATTTTTGAAATCAATGGTTTTAATAAGAAAATAACACTGTAAATATTAGACCAATTGGGCAATTATTTACCTTGGTATAGTGTATCCAATTTCATTATATATGGAAAATGCATTGCCTTGTATCGTTTCTTTAGTTGACTAGTATATTAAAGCCATAAGACAGTTTATATTCTAATGTAAATCATATGGATCGTTATCCTCATATCTCATGACACTAATTTTAGTTCTTAAATTGCAAAATCATCCATTTCAATATCTTCACTATTTCCATTGAATGTGTATCTTTCGTTTAATCGAACAATTGCATGGGAGTTAAACCTTCAATATGACAGTTGAATATGAGTTAAATGGCTGTGGGGTAACCTTCAATGTGACAATTGAATATGAGTTAAAAGGCTGTGTGGTAACCTTCAATGTGACAATTGAATATGAGTTAAAGGACTGTGTGGTAACCTTCAATGTGACAGTTGAATATGAGTTAAAGGACTGTGTGGTAACCTTCAGTGTGACATTTGAATATGAGTTAAATGGCTGTGGGGTTACCTTCAATGTGACAGTTGAATATGAGTTAAATGGCTGTGTGGTAACCTTCAATGTGACAATTGAATATGATTTAAAGGACTGTGTGGTAACCTTCAATGTGACAGTTGAATATGAGTTAAATGGCTGTGGGGTAACCTTCAATGTGGCAGTTGAATATGAGTTAAATGGCTGTGTGGTAACCTTCAATGTGACAGTTAAATATGAGTTAAAGGACTGTGTGGTAACCTTCAATGTGACAGTTGAATATGAGTTAAATGGATGTGTGGTAACCTTCAATGTGGCAGTCGAATATGAGTTAAATGGCTGTGTGGTAACCTTCAATGTGGTAGTCGAATATGAGTTAAAAGGCTGTGTGGTAACCTTCAATGTGGCAGTTGAATATGAGTTAAAAGGCTGTGTGGTAACCTTCAATGTGACAGTTGAATATGAGTTAAAAGGCTGTGTGGTAACCTTCAATGTGGCAGTTGAATATGAGTTAAATGGCTGTGTGGTAACCTTCAATGTGGCAGTTGAATATGAGTTAAAAGGCTGTGTGGTAACCTTCAATATGACAGTTGAATATGAGTTAAAGGACTGTGTGGTAACCTTCAATGTGACAATTGAATATGATTTAAAGGACTGTGTGGTAACCTTCAATGTGGCAGTTGAATATGAGTTAAAAGGCTGTGTGGTAACCTTTAATGTGACAGTTGAATATGAGTTAAATGACTGTGTGGTAACCTTCAATGTGGCAGTTGAATATGAGTTAAATGGCTGTGGGGTAACCTTCAATGTGACAGTTGAATATGAGTTAAATGGCTGTGTGGTAACCTTCAATGTGACAGTTGAATATGAGTTAAATGGCTGTGGGGTAACCTTCAATGTGGCAGTTGAATATGAGTTAAATGGCTGTGTGGTAACCTTCAATGTGACAGTTAAATATGAGTTAAAGGACTGTGTGGTAACCTTCAATGTGACAGTTGAATATGAGTTAAATGGATGTGTGGTAACCTTCAATGTGGCAGTCGAATATGAGTTAAATGGCTGTGTGGTAACCTTCAATGTGGTAGTCGAATATGAGTTAAAAGGCTGTGTGGTAACCTTCAATGTGGCAGTTGAATATGAGTTAAAAGGCTGTGTGGTAACCTTCAATGTGACAGTTGAATATGAGTTAAATGGCTGTGTGGTAACCTTCAATGTGACAGTTGAATATGAGTTAAATGGCTGTGTGGTAACCTTCAATGTGACAGTTGAATATGAGTTAAATGGCTGTGTGGTAACCTTCAATGTGACAGTTGAATATGAGTTAAATGGCTGTGTGGTAACCTTCAATGTGGCAGTCGAATATGAGTTAAAAGGCTGTGTGGTAACCTTCAATGTGACAGTCGAATATGAGTTAAATGGCTGTGTGGTAACCTTCAATGTGACAGTTGAATATGAGTTAAATGGCTGTGTGGTAACCTTCAATGTGACAATTGAATATGAGTTAAATGGCTGTGGGGTAACCTTCAATGTGACAATTGAATATGAGTTAAATGGCTGTGTGGTAACCTTCAATGTGGCAGTTGAATATGAGTTAAAGGACTGTGTGGTAACCTTCAATGTGGCAGTTGAATATGAGTTGAATGGCTGTGGGGTAACCTTCAATGTGACAATTGAATATGAGTTAAATGGCTGTGGGGTAACCTTCAATGTGACAATTGAATATGAGTTAAATGGCTGTGTGGTAACCTTCAATGTGGCAGTTGAATATGAGTTAAAGGACTGTGTGGTAACCTTCAGTGTGACATTTGAATATGAGTTAAATGGCTGTGGGGTAACCTTCAATGTGACAGTTGAATATGAGTTAAAGGACTGTGGGGTAACCTTCAATGTGGCAGTTGAATATGAGTTAAAGGACTGTGTGGTAACCTTCAATGTGGCAGTTGAATATGAGTTAAAAGGCTGTGAGGTAACCTTCAATGTGACAGTTGAATATGAGTTAAAGGACTGTTTGGTAACCTTCAATGTGGCAGCTGAATATGAGTTAAAGGACTGTGTGATAACCTTCAATGTGACAATTGAATATGAGTTAAATGGCTGTGTGGTAACCTTCAATGTGGCAGTTGAATATGAGTTAAAGGACTGTGTGGTAACCTTCAGTGTGACATTTGAATATGAGTTAAATGGCTGTGGGGTAACCTTCAATGTGACAGTTGAATATGAGTTAAATGGCTGTGTGGTAACCTTCAATGTGGCAGTTGAATATGAGTTAAAGGACTGTGTGGTAACCTTCAATGTGGCAGTTGAATATGAGTTAAAGGACTGTGTGGTAACCTTCAATGTGACAGTTGAATATGAGTTAAATGGCTGTGTGGTAACCTTCAATGTGGCAGTTGAATATGAGTTAAAGGACTATGTGGTAACCTTCTATGTGGCAGTTGAATATGAGTTAAATGGCTGTGTGGTAACCTTCAATGTGGCAGTTAAATATGAGTTAAATGGCTGTGTGGTAACCTTCAATGTGACAGTTGAATATGAGTTAAATGGCTGTGTGGTAACCTTCAATGTGGCAGTTGAATATGAGTTAAATGGCTGTGTGGTATCCTTCAATGTGGCAGTTGAATATGAGTTAAATGGCTGTGTGGTAACCTTCAATATGACAGTTGAATATGAGTTAAATGGCTGTGTGGTAACCTTGAATGTGGCAGTTGAATATGAGTTTAATGGCTGTGTGGTAACCTTCAATGTGACAATTGAATATGAGTTAAATGGCTGTGTGGTAACCTTCAATGTGGCAGTTGAATATGAGTTAAATGGCTGTGTGGTAACCTTCAATATGACAGTTGAATATGAGTTAAAGGACTGTGTGGTAACCTTCAATGTGACAGTTAAATATGAGTTAAAGGGCTGTGTGGTAACCTTCAATGTTTTTATATAATGTCCGAAAAGTTTCAAAATAATGTTTTCCATTTTCCCACTGCAACAATACGTCAGTAACTCAAAAACACACATAAACAAAAGATATCCATACGTCAACAACCGGTCTTCGACAAAAGAAAAATCGATACGTGTATGCCAAGTACTTGATCGCAACTAAAGTTAAGAATGAATTACACAGATGAACAAATCCTCTAAAGCAGTACAGTAACAAAGAAATGCATATTCATGGTATACACAGTTTGGCTGCTGGATCCCAATTATTGTCACATTAACCTATTATGTCTGTTTTTGGTTGCTCACCCAATTTTGTCAATATAAAGGAACTATAAACAAGTGGGAGGTTTAGCTATAAAACCAGGTTTAACCATCCATTTTCATTGGAAAATGCCTGTACCAAATCAGGAATATGACAGTTGTTTTATATTTGTTTCGTTGGTTGATAAAGTTAAACGTTTGATTTTGTCAGTTTGTATGGACCTTTTTGAATGTACCTTGGAGTACAGTATTTTTGTTATTTTTTTTTTGGTATTTGCTTTGCCTTGAAGACGGTACCGTAACAAGTGCATGTATATATACACAGTAGGTGGCTTCACTTATACGACGTATGTATTAACATTCCTAAACATGTGCATTGCTATTGGCTTTGAAGTAGCTGTTGGCGCCTTCAAACTAGTTTAACACCTCCACATTCTGTATGTACCTGTCCCAAGTCCCTGTTGTTTGTTCCCGTATATCATATTTGTTTTTCGTTCATTATTTTGTACATAAATCCGGCCGTTGGTTTTTTCATTTGAATTGTTTTACTTTTTTTATTTCGGGGCCTCTTATAGCTGACTATGCCGCATGGGTTTTGCTCATTGTTGAAGACTGTAAGGTGACCTATAGTTGTTAACTTCGATGACATTTAGTCTCTGGTGGAGAGTTGTCTCATTGGCAATTATACCACATTTTCTTATTTTTATATTCACGGTAAGAGGATTCCTCAAATGCCGTACGGTAACCTGTCTGTGTATATTTTCAATTTACATTACTTTTCTATGCATTGCGGGTCGTAAGCTTAAGTTGTCACGATAAGCTGCTTTGAAAATGGTAATGCTACCTGTAAATATGATTGTTTTTACTGTAACCGGTGTTGCTATGCCTTGTTGGTCGTACGGTTACCTGTTAATGTGAATGTTTTTACAGTAACCGGTTTTGCTATGTCTTATAGGTCATACGGTTACCTGTTGATTTGAATGCTTTACTGTAACCGGTTTTGCTATGCCTTGTACGTCGTACGGTTACCTTTTAATGTGAATGTTTTTACTGTAACCGGTTTTGCTATGCCTTGTAGGTCATACGGTTACCTGTTAACGTGAATGTTTTTACTGTAACCGGTTTTGCTATGCATGGAGGTCGTACGGTTACCTGTTAATGTGAATGTTTTTACTGTAACCGGTTTTGCTATGCTTTGTAGTCGTACGATTACCTGTTAATGGTTTGTGCGGCTTTACTATGCCTTATAGGCCGTAAACGGAAACTTCCATAAGCAATACATGTATATACAGATCAGATTACAAGTTCGGATGTGGAATACGTGAAAAACGACAACTCCTAGTATCTGGTTACATTACATAAAATCGTTACTGCTGGTTCATTGGTAACAAGCACTAAAAACGCTTTAATTTTGTCATCATTTTTAACAAGACCTTTAAAACCAAATTTGATATGATATTTGCATTCAATGCAAAAACTGCTTAATTATACAAAATTGATTGATAGTAGCAATATTTTCATTTGAAAAGGACAAAATCCTTCTGAATATTATTTTTTTTAAACCTAGGACCATTAGTACTTGTCACATGTTAAACATATAACAATGTTGTTAATGACTTTTCCGCTGACATCTCATTAGCTACGTGTTTATTTAATTGATGAATTGATTAAACACGATGGTTAATATGTGTTTATTATGTTACTTTACATTTTCGATACAAAGAGACCGACTATTGTTCGTTTAATGACTGTGTTTGAAGGCAGATACCCAATCAAAGCTAAGGCACCTAACATTCATGTCTGTCATATTTGTTTTTCGTAATTTTTATTGTTATGAATTTGGCCGTAAGTTTTCTCAATTGATTGGTTCATATTTTTCATGTCGGGGTCTTTTATAGCCACTATATACGGTATAGGTTTTTTCTCATTGTCGAAGACCGTACGGTTGCCTATAATTGCGTAACACATGACATTGGTCTTTTGTAGACGAAACACGCGTCTGACGTACAAAGTTTAAGTCCTGGTATATATGAAGACTTTATTTACCTATAGGGGTGGATCTATAGGACTTTTCAAAAGAGGTGCATAATTTCCAAGCAAAAAAGGGGGGGGGCGTACGCCATCTTTGTCCCCTGAATCAGCCACTGGCCTTGCAATTACGACATAGTTGATCAATTAACACATTTGTTCAAACGATACTAAAAATTGTATAATCTATACTCAATAACCATTTCAGTTATGATCTGTCATAAACCTATTTAAAAGTACATCAAACGGAACTAAAACTGTAGAAGATGTGGATTATACTTCAATAAGACAGCAATCAAACGACAAAAACACGCTAAGGACATCTAGAGGGCTGCATATAGTTTCAAGAGTAGACAGGTGTCTACACAATATGTTTAGTTCTAAAATGTCACGAACTCATATATTGTGAATAATTTAACAGAAACAATCAAAGATCTGCCATTAAAACGCAATTCTCTAAATAATATAACCATTTAGCTAAACCAGATATTGGTCAATCAAATCGGTATATATCATTTTATATGCACGGTCGGGTCAAGTAGGGTCACCCGAGAACTATAATAACTTACATCCACTGCATTTGACTTTGATCGATATTTGACTCATTGGCAATAATACCACATCTCCTTATGTTTTATATTGGTGTCAATAAAATAGACATAACAATCATGCTAGTCATGATATATGGTTTTCAACGTTACCATCCTTACTGTCGTAAATGCAAAACTATATTTGTTTTCCAATACTATAATATGCATTATATAAAGAATATGTCGGTTAAAAGTCAAAGAAACAGCAACTCAACAATACATAGAGGTATACATACGGTCATCGATAATAGATAGGTATCAATACAATACATAGAGGTATACAGACGGTCTTCGATAACAGATAGGTATCAATACAATACATAGAGGTATACAGACGGTCTTCGATAACAGATAGGTATCAATACAATACATAGAGGTATACAGACGGTCTTCGATAACAGATAGGTATCAGTACAATACATAGAGGTATACATACGTTCATCGATAACAGATAGGTATCAATACAATACATAGAGGTATACAGACGGTCTTCGATAACAGATAGGTATCAATACAATACATAGAGGTATACAGACGGTCTTCGATAACAGATAGGTATCAATACAATACATAGAGGTATACATACGTTCATCGATAACAGATAGGTATCAATACAATACATAGAGGTATACAGACGGTTTTCGATAACAGATAGGTATCAATACAATACATAGAGGTATACAGACGGTCTTCGATAACAGATAGGTATCAATACAATACATAGAGGTATACAGACGGTCTTCGATAACAGATAGGTATCAGTACAATACATAGAGGTATGGTCTTCGATAACAGATAGGTATCAGTACAATACATAGAGGTATGGTCTTCGATAACAGATAGGTATCAGTACAATACACAGAGGTATACAGACGGACTTCGATAACAGATAGGTATTAATACAATACATAGAGGTATACAGACGGTCTTCGATAACAGATAGGTATCAATACAATACATAGAGGTATACAGACGGACTTCGATAACAGATAGATATCAATACAATACATAGAGGTATACAGACGGTCTTCGATAACAGATAGGTATCAATACAATACATAGAGTTATACAGACGGTCTTCGATAACAGATAGGTATCAATACAATACATAGAGGTATACAGACGGTCTTCGATAACAGATAGGTATCAATACGATACATAGAGGTATACAGACGGTCTTCGATAACAGATAGGTATCAATACAATACATAGAGGTATACAGACGGTCTTCGATAACAGATAGGTATCAATACAATACATAGAGGTATACAGACGGTCTTCGATAACAGATAGGTATCAATACAATACATAGAGGTATACATACGGTCTTCGATAACATATAGGTATCAATACAATACATAGAGGTATACATACGGTCTTCGATAACAGATAGATATCAATACAATACATAGAGGTATACATACGGTCATCGATAATAGATAGGTATCAGTACAATACATAGAGGTATACATACGGTCTTCGATAACAGATAGGTATCAATAAAAGACATAGAGAAAATGAAAGGATATGGAGTAAATGTACAATGGGACAAAATCGCACACAGTACATAGAAAACATAGAAAATTATCAATTAACAGGGCTTTTATTCCTGTTCTTCATCTTGACAGTTGATGTAGGGTCTTCAACAATGAACGAATCATTCATACCCTACAACAAGGTCAAGACGGCTCCTAGCGTATACAGACGGTCTTCGATAACAGATAGGTATCAATACAATACATGTATGTCAAGTTTTAAATCAACTCGAAAGTCTAAAAACAAATTATAAGAAATATCAAAGATCGTCCATCGGCATCGACCCCCCCCCCCCCCTTTTCCAAAATAAAAAATGCATCAGATATAACAATAGACAATTATGAACAAGGGAGAGAGAAAGATTTGTTTCTCATACAACAGTAACTTTCCATTATTTTGGCTTTGTGCGTTCCTGGTGAAGGTAAACCTCAAAAAATAGTTCGGACTTACAAACTAGTACTTCGGACTTACAAACTAGTACTTCTGACTTACAAACTAGTACTTCTGACTTACAAACTAGTACTTCTGACTTACCAACTAGTACTTCGGACTAACAAACTAGTACTTCGGACTTACAAACTAGTACACACTTCGGACTTACAAACTAGTACACACTTCGGACTTACAAACTAATACTTCGGACTTACAAACTAGTACACACTTCGGACTTACAAACTAGTACTTCGGACTTACAAACTAGTACTTCGGACTTACAAACTAGTACTTCGGACTTAAAAACTAGTACTTCGGACTTTTACAAACTAGTACACACTTCGGACTTACAAACTAGTACACACTTCGGACTTACAAACTAGTACTTCGGACTACTACTTCGGACTTACAAACTAGTACTTTGGACTTACAAACTAGTACACACTTCGGACTTACAAACTAGCACACACTTCGGACTTACAAACTAGTACTTCGGGCTTACAAACTAGTACACACTTCGGAATTACAAACTAGTACACACTTCGGACCAAAAAAGTACTTCGGACTTACAAACTAGTACTTCGGACTTACAAACTAGTACTTCGGACTTACAAACTAGTACACACTTCGGACTTAAAAAAGTACTTCGGACTTACAAACTAGTACTTCGGACTTACAAACTGGTACCTAGGACTTACAAACTAGTTCTCACTTCGTACTTACAAACTAGTACTTCTGACTTACAAACTAGTACTCTAACTAGTAAATATTTCACACAGAATAAAGGATTCTTTCATTTTCATGGAATTAAAGGGAAGATAGACTTCTAAAAATCTATTTACTACCTGACTTTAATATTTCAATCTCAACCAATACATGTTATATGATTCGTTAGATAATTTGTAACATTATTATGGCAACGAAGATTCAATTAATAAAGTTCCTGTAGAAATATGGTAAATATTTACATATTAAATACACGTTATCGTTAAAAGTTCAGTACTTGATGATAAAAACAATCAAATCAACAATGAGAGTATTATAGACAGAATTTATAGATGATAGATCAGAAAGAATAAGTGTCATTGTTTGTTTTGGGGGGCTTGGGTGGGGTGGGGTGTTGGAGGGGGAGGGGTTCGACTTGTGTGTGGGGTTTTGTCCTAAGTGGGGAGGTATGGCTATTATATATTGTTTGCCTATTAAAATCTATGCAACCAAGTATTGAACATGCCCGTAAAAAACATGTTTAACCCCGCCGCATTCTGTAAGTGCTTGTCCTAATAGGAGCTTTTAATTCGGTGGCTGTCGTCTGCTGCTGTATATCATATTTGTTTTTCGTTTATTGGTTTTTACATTTATCAGGCTGTTTTTCTCAGTTTTCTCGTTTGAATTATTTTACAGTTGTTATGTCGGAACCTTTTAAAATTTGCCATACTATATAGGTTTTGCTCATTGTTGAAGGCCGTATGGTGAACTATAGTAGTTAACATAGACGTCATTTTGGTGTTTGGTTGAAAGTTGTCTTATTGGAAATCATACCACATCTTCTAATTTTTAAGATGTAAAGATATATTAAATTCGCTTTTAAAACCACCCACTTATCATGAAACTACGGAAACAAATCCTTTAATTTTTTTACCGCCCCCCCCCCCTTTCCCAAACAACACACACATACACACCCGATAGATTGGTGGCTGTATAAAGATCAGTGACATGTATAATCAGGACGACATGTACTAGACCGAGATGCAGTCGAAATATACTACAAAGCCAGCTGCAAGTTAATTTATATTGACTTCGTGAAACTTGAGTGAACGCTTCATTAGAAATATATAACATTACTTAATATTTATAATTATAAGTACTAGATTATTTAGAGGAACTCGCCCATGCTTGTTTAAACTTATTACTTGATAAAAACCTTAATTTATCTGTCTGCACTGTTTAACGATGTTCAAACATAATCAGGTAATTGCATTTATACATCACTTTATCTGCATCAAATATGCATAAACACTAAATAGCCAATGCAAGGTTGGAAACTGACATTTATTTGAAAAAAGATGGATATTGTACATTCAACTTTTTACTGATTACAAATTATTTCTTTATCATTTTCAGTGTTTTTATTACATTAATGAATGAAAACGGTTTTGTATGACGGGATCGTCAGCTGCCCATGGTTCGACTGATTATATATCGTTTAAAATGGTATTTTCCAAAACTTGTCAGTAACCCTGAATACTGGTTTTCTTAATTTAGCCTAAAAGTTTAGCGTATTTTTATTCCATATTCTGTATATTTTCCATTAATAAATTTCTTGCAATTTCTCATTTACAAAATGAATTCAATAGACTACTGACTTAACAGTCAAATGTGTCTGTGACGTGTACAGAGTAGAGAAATTACAACTATCAATGGTAAATATGTACCCTTTAATTGAACGCAGCCATTAATCTTACATACCTGACACGTGCACTTAACACTATCCAACTACCAAAAGACTTCCACTTCACACGTGCTCTTATCAAAAACCGCTATTAACCGAAACTTCCGTAATATTTTAACACCTGACACGTGCACTTAATAAATAGCGATATTAACCAAAACTTTCGAAACATGTTAACACTTAATAAATACCACTATAAATTGAAACTTTCGAAACATGTTAATACTCCATAAATACAGCTATTAACAAAAACTGCAGAAACATTTTAACACCTGACGAGGGCGCTTAATAAATACCGCTATTAACCAAAACTGGAGAAACATTTTAACACCTGACAGGGGCGCTTAATAAATACCGCTATTAACCGAAAATTTCTCGAAACATGTTGCCACTTAATAAATATCGCTATTATCCATAACTGGAGAAACATTTTAATACCTGACAAGTGCGCTTAATAAATACCGCTATTTACCGAAACTTCCGAAGCATTTAACAGCTAACACATGCACTTTATATATACCGCTTTTAACCGAAACTTTCGAAACATTTTAATACCTGACAAGTGCGCTTAATAAATACCGCTATCAACCGAAACTTCCGAAGCATTTAACAGCTGACACGTGCACTTAATATATACCGTTTTTAACCGAAACTTTCGAAACATTTAAACACCTGACAAGTGCGTTTAATAAATATCACGATTAACTGAAACTTACGAAACATGTTAACAACAAATAAATATTGCTATTAATCATAACTTCCAAAAAAGTTAACCTCTGACACGTGCATTTAATATATACCGCTTTATAGCTATTAACCGAAACTGCTGAAACATTTGATACCTGACACATGCATTTGATATATAACGCTTTATAGCTATTAACCGAAACTGCAGAAACATTTGACACCTGACCCGTGCATTTAATATATACCGCTTCATAGCTTCATAGCTATTAACCGAAACTACGCCCCTCCCTTCTGATCACCTGTTTTTTCAAGATAGATATGAATATTTAGTGTAAACTCGTCCAAAGTTGTTCGGTATATCTTCAATTATCGGGAATTACGCCTCCTTTCAAAAATCTTGGATCCGCCCATGCAGTTGTTAACATATGTAATTTATGTAATCTTCTGTAATTTATACCAGTTGCAAAAATATTACATAGATATAAGAAGATGTGGTATGAGTGAAACTCTCCATCCAAGTCACAATTTGTAAAAGTAAACCATCATATGTCAAAGTACGGTCTTATGCATATCAGGAACGAACACATCTTTGTGTGATTTAATTTAAAGTTAATCCAACTTTTTACTATACCAAGTAAGATTTTCATATGCTAGTTCATAAGATAACATTTCTACAGGAAGACATGTCACCCTCTCCGGACAAATCATCAAGACTCCAAACCGACCATTTATTTGTTCTGAATCCTAATGCAAGATATATATCTACGTGATATACGGTTTGATGAAAAAAGTAAGTTCTCTTCGAGAAAAAGAACAAAATTGCAATCGATTTAAATGGGATTTGTGTATAATGTGCCCATCTGGTTTAAATATCATGAAGATGTTTTATAATTAACACTGTTTGATGATTTGCATCGTGGTGTCATTGTTTCTGTATCTTCTACAAAATTCATTTTGAAAAAAATTCTTTTTGTGCATTTGTTTATCCAGACTTACAAGACCTTCTGTCATTTACAACAATTGCTTAAACATATTTTTTCCTGTTGAATGCATTGCAGTAGACAAAACGTGCGTATCTTCTTCTTCATTTCTTGAGTAATACATGAAATGCGCGCACGCATGATAGGTGTGTAGGAATGATAAGACAATTTACAAACAACTTTTAACTATATAATGAATGTTTCGTTGTTATTTTCAAAAATATAGGTGCAAAAAAGTTCGCGATAAAGCAAATAGAACTTAATCTTAAGCATCAACATTTTGTAACATTATTTCATGGTTTTGTTGTCACGACATGAGTGCTACATAACTGGTATAAAAACTATCATGTGATTTCCATGTGCTCCACTTGTATTCTTGATAAAGCGATTTTTAGCACAATTAGATAATTATATGAAGTGGAAATTTTCTAAATAAGGAATCATTAAAATTATGCTAGCACTGGGTAATGGGTGTCTGAAATGAATAACCGAAATTGTCAAAGGTCAATTTTGCCCGAGGGGGTTGCAACCTTTAGTTTATGTTATTATTGTCGCTGGTCTGGATTCGCGGTCTTTTACTTGGATTAACCCTTGGCCTATAAAAGATTTGTATCGGATGGACATATGCGGATAATCTCTGGAGTTTTCCACTCTCTACTCGAGACAAACCCGCTTCGACGAGACCATCGAGTCGCTTATCTAAATTGGATGGTCATAACTGTGTTCAATTCATTCCATTTAATAAGTCTCCAGAATGACTTTTAGAGAAACTTGATTGTCTTGCTTCGATATGATTATGATGTTCAAATGATTCGTTGGTGTCATTTTCAATATAATATATATATTTATAGTTATATCAAAAGGGCTACACAATAAATTGTTATTTTTTTAGCGATCCTAATGGGGATGAATCCAGAAAGGCGCTTTGGATGCACCAAATTTATAAAGTGTTATGATTGTTTCTAACTTGCTAATGAGCTACTAGTCCAGAGTTTATTATAAGATCAGCAGTCAGTGCTTCGGTACTGACATGATTAATACTATACCTTTGTTAAATTCACAGTTCTTATTACATCTAGAAATTATCAAGAAACTTAGGTTCCAACTCTCTCAGATAAAGTTGCTCTTTGATGACATTGGCTACTCTTTTAAGGTAATTATTTTTATCTTTTAGCTCCTCAAGTATTGAAGTATACATTTTTGTATTTCATTTTTTTGGGTTTTGGACACAGGGACTCGATTAGCAAACTAAAATTTTGTTAATCAATGTTTTCAATTTTTTTCGTATTTCTTCTATATTTATAACGTGTTATTTTCATTTGACACAGTTGACACGGCTGTCATTCGGTACACAGTTGACACGGCTGTCATTCGGTACACAGTTGACACGGCTGTCATTCGGTATACAGTTGACACGGCTGTCATTCGGTATACAGTTGACACGGCTGTCATTCGGTATAGAAAAATGATCGTGAAAGAATAAGTAACGGTGGTCAAGTATTGCGATTGGATCGTGAAAGATCTGGTATAGGATCGTGAAGGAAAAATGATCGAGAAGACACATGCAACGTCAGTAAATAATCCATCTGGTATAGGATCGTGAAGAAAAATATGACCGAGAAGACGCATTGCAACGTCAGTAAATAATCCATCTGGTATAGGATCGTGAAGGAAATATGATCGAGAGCACACATGCAACGTCAGTAAATAATCCATCTGGTATATGATCGTGAGGGAAATATTATCGAGAAGACACATGCAACGTCAGTAAATAATCCATCTGGTATAGGATCGTGAAGAAAAATATGACCGAGAAGACGCATGCAACGTCAGTAAATAATCCATCTGGTATATGATCGTGAAGGAAATATGATCGAGAGGAGACATGCAACGTCAGTAAATAATCCATCTGGTATAGGATCGTGAAGAGAATATGACCGAGAAGACGCATTGCAACGTCAATAAATAATCCATCTGGTATAGGATCGTGAAAAAAATATGACCGAGAAGACGCATTGCAACGTCAGTAAATAATCCATCTGGTATAGGATCGTGAAGAAAATATGACCGAGAAGACGCATGCAACGTCAGTAAATAATCCATCTGGTATATGATCGTGAAGGAAATATGATCGAGAAGACACATGCAACGTCCGTAAATAATCCATCTGGTATAGGATCGTGAAGGAAATATGATCGAGAAGACACATGCAACGTCAGTAAATAATCCATCTGGTATAGGATCGTGAGGGAAATATTATCGAGAAGACACATGCAACGTCAGTAAATAATCCATCAGGTATATGATCGTGAGGGAAATATTATCGAGAAGACACATGCAACGTCAGTAAATAATCCATCTGGTATAGGATCGTGAAGGAAATATGACCGAGAAGACACATCCAACGTCAGTAAATAATCCAGTTTGATGGATTATAATGACAAATATTGGAAAAATAAAACTGTCCGTCAAAATGGTTCAACATTATGATCAGTATCCGAGAAAAATCAAGGTTTAAAAGTACACCATTTTTACGAAACTACAAAATGAAAATTGCTCGTCGAAGTTTCAGAAATAAAGACGTAAACAAACATGATTTTTTTCATATTTTTAATGCGTAAACTAAATATACTTTTCTCTTAAAAATGTAGTTTCATATTACTGTTTAAAATGGTTCTTAAAGTTATTTTGATTTAGAATAATCAGAAACTTTGCAAAAATGGGAATATTTGTGAAATTTTGATATTTCGAATCGTGAAAGATCGGGTACCACTTTTTGATGATCGTGAAAAGGATCGTGAAAGATATGATGTCGCTTATTCGTTAATGCAAAAATCCACGAATTAAACATAATTAATCTACCAATATGCAAAGATAAACAATTTATATTCAATTTATTCATACATAAGAAAAATAAAACAACCATGGCATACATTGTTGTTAAACTTACAATTCAACACCTTGTTAAAAGTATGATGACTTGTAAGAGTATTTGAATGCAGATACAGTTTTTGGTTTTTTGATTTTACTGGATAGTAAATTTAACACTTTTTTTGGACCACTGAGTTTTCTCTTAGTAACGGGAATAATTTTAGATTACTTAAATAGTTCAATAGATCATGGAAGTATTATATTGAATATAATTCTTCCATGAATTAATGAATACAATTCGTGCATTATGATTCGAATTTTATTTTACAATGCTTATCCTCTTCCACATTTTGATTACTGTTGTTCAGTATGGGGAAACTGTAACAAGTTTTTAATTGACAGTTTACTAAAATTGAAAAAAAAGGTCAGCTAGAATTATTTTAAACGAACGCGATATTCGAAAACCATTTATTGAACTATTTAAGGAATCTAAAATTATTCCCTTCACTAAGAGAATAGTACTATAACACAAGACATTATCAATGTATAAATCAAAATATAAACTGGCACCCAAATATTTATCAAATCTAAATGTGCCTACAAAAAGTAAAAAATCAAACAATACTCGACTTTCATCATCAGAAAATTTTGTTGTTCCTAAATCAAAAACAAAATTATACAAATCAACATTTTCTTTTAGTGGTCAAAAAGTGTGTAATTCACTATCCAGTAAAATTCACAAAAATTAAAAACTGTGTCTGCATTCAAATACTCTTACAATGAGTTGAGCCCTTTTCAACTGATTTTTAAAGTATGCGTTTTCGAACAATAGAATATGAAAGGCGAAAACGCGTAATGGCCTTAACCGGCCACCATACTTTCCCGATAAAATGCAAATATAAGTTTTTTGGTACTTTCCAATGAAATTCTTGAGAAAAAGGACGCGGCGCTTTTTTTTCACAAAACCGTAGCTCATTAATTTTTTGTTCAGACACTGATGACGTTTTACAAGTTCTGAGTAGCAGATGCAAGCTTATGAATATCGTATGCATTGAGAAATGTATACTTCATACGAGGAAGAAGTTGGTAAACTGATGCTAAGGTTAGGAAAATTTATATTTTCAAAATTGAAATCATCTCGTTTGTTATAGACTCGGGTATTGAGAAGACCTCTGTAGTCATTACGGGGTATATATGTCTAAACATTAGGCTGAGGAAGCTGTATATTTGGTGTCTGTAATCTCTAGTTCAGGACTACTACTGGGACCCAATCAGAAAAGTTTGTATTGTTAATGAAAATAACATCTCCAATATACCTGTATGTAAAATTAAATGAAATAGCTTCTTTTGTCTGACCCTTACGAAAACAAAAATGTACACATTCAGATATTTCCAGAGGAAGACCACCAGAACCCCTCTCGCTTCACTTATTCGTGGATGCAATTAGCATTAATAATACAAACATATTTACTTTTCTACAATTTACGCTCCATGAGGTGTTATTATCTCTGACGCCTTGTTAAATGAAAACAGGTATACATATGGGTTTATATGTATATAAATATATATTACCAAAAAAAATGAAAGCATTAATTTACGTTCTAATTAAACAAATGAAAAGAACAGGTTATAAATTTCATGCGTCCGAAGCGCTTTTCTGGATTTATTTTCATCAGGAACGCCCAGATCCGAATATTTGAAAGCCAAGGATGTAAAAGAACCGAAACAATTAAAGAGCTATATAACCAAAAAGGACCTAAAAATATTGCCAAATCCATCTAAGGTCAACTTTGCCTGAGTTATTAAGTAATTACACGCTTCAACCAATAACAAGTATATCAATTGGTAAAATAAATGTTGTTTTCTGATCATAAGCCTAGAATAATGCGTTGCCTGATCTTTTACGATCAATTTTGATTAAAAATCAACGAAATTGTACTTTTGAAAAAATAATATGACCTTTTTGAAGTAATAACATACTTTTATTTTACTGGACTATTTGACACACTAAAGATAAACTTTCAAATATTACATGATATATTGGAATGTGACCATTATAGGTACAAAACGTGATTTTTTTTTCTTAAAGATTCTCATTGGATCGTGTGTCGCCTTTTGTGTTTTCTAAAAAAAAGTACTGCATTTTTTCTTTAACGTAGTGCACAGTTTCATTAAGAAAGATGAACCATTTTGACAGACATATTTCTTTTTTCTAATTTGTTCCACCTTTTAAAAATATAGCAGATTTTTCACAGATTTTGAAGTAGAATAACACTTAATTGCATTCACCATCCGAAACCAGATCTTTCACGATCCGATCGCAATGCTTGACCACCGTTCGTAATTCTTTCACGATCCTTTTTCTCGATATACCGAATGACATCCGTGGTTGACAATATGACCAAGTACTAGTATTAATCATGTGTAAATATTGGTGATGACTTTTGACTGATATTTCAATTACACCTTGTTTATTTAATCACTTTACTAGTTACTGCTAAATATTGATTCCCTATTGGGAGAAAGGTCAATCAATACACTATGTAAATTTCTCCATTCTATGGGTTTCATAATTTGGCAAAATAGGTTTTGCAGTTAAAGTTCATTCCCGAGTGGGTGTCCGTACAAAGTAGTATATTGATTGCGTAGCTATTTGATAATATTATTGGACAAATAATCGCCGAGTAAAGACTGTAGGATTAATTAAAGTGCTAGATTTGTCCTAGTCGTGACACAGTTTATCCCCCTTAGGAGTAACGAGAGTCCGTCATTACATCCTATACAATACTGTAAAGTCCCATGAGTATTTCTCCCTTAATTCCATTATATATATTGCGATCCGTTATAGTCGTAAATTTCCTTTCCCTGAAGATGTCATAATTTTTTATACTTGAAGTTCGTGCGATTTATCGGCATTTTTCTCCTTTAAAATTCTTTATAGTGACTTTCGGGTTGTTTCCTCATTTTGGCGTTACAACTTCCAGTTTGCAGATGTTTAATGAGTATGTCATTACATTTCATGTTTTCCCAAGGGATACTATCACGTGTGATATGTTTACATATTCATGTTATTTGTTTACATATAAATGTTGGTCACGTTTTTATACTACATTAAAAATCAGGAAAAGCACTTAGTCCGAGATTGCTCTGACTTCTGACGACCACGGCCCGACCAAGTAAAAAAAAAACCCGTCAGACGGCCACGGCCCGACCAAGTCCAAAAAAGGCCGTCAGACAGCAGAGCTCTGACTTCTGACGGCCACGGCCCTACCAAGTAAAAAAAAAGGCCGTCAGACAGCAGAGCTCTGACTTCTGACGGCCACGGCCCGATCAAGTCCAAAATAAGGCCGCCAGACGGCATAGCTCTGACTTCTGGCGGTCACGGCCCGACCAAGTCAAAAAACGGCCGTCAGACGGCAGAGTTATCTAGGGCTAGAAAGAAACTGTATAATACTGTTAAATAGACAATAAAACCTTAATAAACAATATCGTAAATAAATTCTGTGAGTTTCTGAAAGCTTTAATGTCTTTTTATTGTTGGGATGTCATAATATAAAACAACAAGCCAGTGTATACTGATTTGTATCACTACAATATAATAGTTATTACGGTGAGGTTGAATTTCCTGTCATTTATTCATCATCCACGCACGAACTTGTCTCAGAAAAAAAATATCTCTGTACATTAACCTCAGTTTCAGGTATAGAGATTTGATTTTTTTCTGTGACAAGTGACTTGCAAGAACTTGCGGTCATCCGATGTTCAGTACTTCAGTACTTTGATTATAGTTCGTTCTTATGTTATACTGTTACACCACTGTCCCAGGTTAGGTGGAGGGTTGGGGTCCCGCTAACATGTTTAACCCCGCCACATTCTGTATGTATGTGCCTGTCCCAAGTCAGGAGCCTGTAATTCAGTGGTTGTCGTTTGTTGCTGTGTTACTTATTTGTTTTTCGTTGATTTTTTTGTACATTAATTAGGCCGTTAGTTTTCTCGTTTGAATTGTTTTACATTTGTGATTTCGGGGCCTTTTATAGCTGACTATGTGGTATGGGCTTTGCTCATTGTTGAAAGCCGTACGGTGACCTATAGCTGTTAATTTCTGTGTTATTTGGTCTCTTGTGGAGAGTTGTCTCATTGGCAATCATACCACATCTTCTTTTTTTATATTTAAGACGTGAAATTGTGCGGTCTAAATATCGATAGCTGTACTTCTGATTAAATTTTAGACAGAAACGTAAAAAATGACACAGGAAGATATCTAAAGCTTCTGCAAAGTCCTAAATTTGTTTTACCGAAAAAAATAAAGAAACATTTTAGCTTTGCTTCAAACTATAGATTAGTAAATTGATGTTTACAAAAACAGAGCCTGACACAACGATTAACTAACTTAGTTTTAACCTTTATAAACAATTGTAAAGTAAAAAAATAAATGAAATAAGATTTAAATGAAAGTTCTAAAACTTGTAAGCTTTTTAAATGAAATTACAATAAAACATCAAAGCGAAATACCTGATTTTATCATACTCCTACAGGTCTCCTATGCATATCCTTCAGGCAAAGTTGGCTATTTAACGGTTTTGGCTAATGTTTAGGCCCCTTTGGTTGTTGCGATCTCATATCTTTTATACTTCCCTGAACATTTGAATTTGGCGTAACCTAGTTCTAGGCATTTCTATGGTACTGACATGATTAAAAAGAATTAATGTATTTATTCAATTCCTCTTTAATGACCTAAAATGTTGATGTGTGTTCTGTTTAGAGCCTTTCGATTGTTATGCATTGTAATGCTGCATATGTTTGACCATGGAAGTTTTATATTCACAATATTTGAATTTGACAGACATTCAAATGATTTTTTGAATGAATTTTGAGATTTTGAGTAAATCAGTATGTTATTTATGTCTAAAAATGGCAACATTGTGTGCAGCTTTGTTAGCTGATACAAACACAAAATATTTCTCAAAAGTATTTAACGTCTTGTAATAGTAGAACAATGTGTTTCAGGAATAACTGTCACCGGGCACATGCGATATTAAAGGCGTCTGTCTTTGTCTGTATACTATTTAACCTAGCGTATAATGTCTCTCTAATGAGATGGTCGATTTCTTACACTTATTTACCACTTGTGCAGTTTTTTATGTTATATTCCATCTTTTTTCAAAGGGCGTTTTATCTTGATTTGCTATCAATGAGCCAATTACACTGATAAAATAAATGTTATTCTCACAGGACCACAGACCGATACCGTTGGTAAAAAATGTAAGTCCTCAAGGGACCGATGTGTCTATATCTCTGCTTAACTGTTTGTTCTCGAATGGCCAATGGATCAATACTGCTTATAAAGGAAGCTAATGAACTGTTCCCAAGTGACTTATAGGTCAATACCGCTGATAATGAAATATTAATCATATATGAACTACTGGGTATTGTTGCTGCTAATGACCTGTCTATACTGATGATTAAAGCTAATCAAGACTGTTTGTCCCCGAATGACCATTTGGTTGATACCGCTACTGATTGACTGTTTGTCCCCGGATGACCATTTGGTTGATACCGCTACTGATGGACTGTTAGTCCCCCGAATGACCATTGGGTTGATACCGCTATTGATGGACTATTTGTCACCGAGTGACCATTTGGTTGATACCGCTTCTGATGGACTGTTAGTCCTAGAAGGTTACCATCTACTAAATAGTCAATATTCGACACTGGAAGCGATTTACCTGTATCATTATCATAAATTTCGTAAATTTTGTATAAAACTAAGTTTTTATCCTTTTAAAAAACAAAGTTGGTCTTTGGTTGTCTTAAGTTATGTTTCCTGTTTTTAATATATTTAGTGTTGATAAATTCTGTCTTATCAATCCACCTATTATCATTTCTCCCGGAGATTTAGTGTTGATACATTCTGTCTTATCAATCCACCTATTATCATCATTTCTCCCGGAGATTTAGTGTTGATACATTCTGTCTTATCAATCCACCTATATATCATCATTTCTCGCGGAGATTTAGTGTTGATAAATTCTATCTTATCAATCCACCTATATATCATCATTTCTCGCGGAGATTTAGTGTTGATAAATTCTATCTTATCAATCCACCTATTATCATCATTTCTCGCGGAGATTTAGTGTTGATAAATTCTATCTTATCAATCCACCTATTATCATCATTTCTCGTGGATATTTAGTGTTGATAAATTCTATCTTGTCAATCCACCTATTATCATCATTTCTCGCGGAGATTTAGTGTTGATGAATTCTATCTTATCAATCCACCTATTATCATCATTTCTCGCGGAGATTTAGTGTTGATAAATTCTATCTTATCAATCCACCTATTGTCATCATTTCTTGCGGAGATTTAGTGTTGATAAATTCTGTTTTATCAATCCACCTATTATCATCATTTCTAGTGGAGATTTAGTGTTGATAAATTCTATCTTATCAATCCACCTATTATCTAGTGTTGATAAGTTTTATCTTATAAATCCACCTATTATCATCATTTCTCGTGGAGATTTAGTGTTGATAAATTCTATCTTATCAATCCACCTATTATCATCATTTCTCGTGGAGATTTAGTGTTGATAAATTCTATCTTATCAATCCACCTATTATCATCATTTCTCGCGGAGATTTAGTGTTGATAAATTCTATCTTATCAATCCACCTATTATCATCATTTCTCGTGGAGATTTAGTGTTGATAAATTCTATCTTATCAATCCACCTATTATCATCATTTCTCGTGGAGATTTAGTGTTGATAAATTCTATCTTATCAATCCACCTATTATCATCATTTCTCGTGGAGATTTAGTGTTGATAAATTCTATCTTATCAATCCACCTATTATCATCATTTCTCGCGGAGATTTAGTGTTGATAAATTTTATCTTATCAATCCACCTATTATCATCATTTCTAGATTTAGTGTCATATAGTACACCTATTTTTTAATCTTAAAACCCGTAATAGTTTATCTACTGTCTTATGTTTATAAAAATAAGGAGATGTGGTATGATTGTCAATCAGACAACTATCCACCAAAGTTCAAATAAAGTGGATGTAAGCAATTATAGGCAACCGTACGGCCTTCAACAATGAAAAAAATCATACCGTATAGTCGGCTATAAAAGGCCCCGACATGAAAATTATGAAACAATTCAATTGAGAAAAATAACGGCCTAATTTATAACAAAACAATTTACGAAAAACAAATACGACAGACACGAACCAACGACAACCACATAACTACAGGCTACTGACTTGGGACAGGCACATAAAGAAGGTGGCGGGTTTAAACATGTTTGTGAGCGCTCAACCCTCCCCCTGGCCTCGGACAGTGGTGTAGCAGAACAAACCATAAAAATGAGTTGAAAAAGGCTTAACTCATCAGATGGATACTCTTGTTATTTGTATTGCTTGTTTTCTCATTGATATTCCACATCTCATTCATACTAAAAATATCTTATATACCCACACCTCTTTGGTATGCTCCTCGCGGTTTTATTTTTTGAAGAGCTGTTTCTTCGATGGTTTTACAAGACTTATTTAATTTTTAGCATAAGAAAAAAATGGAGTTATCTGGTAACAATATATAAGATACAAGATACAAGATATTTATAAGTGTTTAATTATTGCGAACAGTTTTTAAAACTTTTTTATTTGTAAAGTGCATATCCTCTTTCATTGTACAGCTATTTCTACAATGACTCATTTTGAAAATAAGATTCTTGTAGAGGTGTATTGATCTTCGTTGTAATACAGGACACTCGATCAGTATAGCTGTAGAAGACATTTTGTGGGTAAAAAAGTACTTTAGGATTCTTTGATTTGTAAATTAATGTACAAAACGTGTGTACGGATGATAAACTAATTGGAAAATGAAGATGAACTTTGCAAACTGCGCATTTACTTAAAACTGACGATAGACTGTTTTACTTTGTAAACTACAAAATGTATTGTTAAAAGTTCAAAGTTGCTGTACTATTGTAAACATATGCACTTAAACTTACCAGGGTTTTATTCAATATACATGACTTCCATTATGCTTTAGATATACCTCACAGCGTCCTCTGCACATATTAATCCTTTTAAAATATGCATTGATTTCTTTAAACATTAACTGAGATATTTATACTTATGTATCAACAACTAAGTAATTATATATTAAACTATATTTTTGATTATATAAATTATTAACTTTCTTACTGATATCTAACGGCAATCAGAGAAATGTTATGTTCCAAATCGATCATTAAAAACTTGACACATGCTATCATGTTAGTGTTCTATTACCAAGCTCTGTGCTTTTAACTAGGTTTTTTTTAACTACTTTCAAAGAACATATCATTACATTTTATATTATTATAAAACATATGAAAATAGTGGAATTAGCTATTTTTGGATTTTAAAAAAATCTTTGGATGTTTTAGATCAATTACGTGCTTTTGATGATCCTTTTGGTACGGTTGACAGTTTTGACTTTTTCGCTCTTTATACTACACTTTCACAGTCTTATCAAACAAAAGTTTTCCTACTTAATTAAATGGTCCTTTGAAAATCTAATTGCAAATTTAATCTATTTGCTGTAACTCATATAAAGCTTTTCTTTCTAATGAGAAAGGTATACTTACTGCATGTATGATGAGATGAATAAGGCTGTACATTTTCTCCTTGACAACATTTATTAACGTTTCGGCAGTACAGTTTATCGACAGGTTGTAGGTAGTCCTAACAGCACCAATTATGTCTCTTTAATAGCAGACTTGTTCCTGTGCTGTTATGAACCACAGTTTATTGCCATACTCAGTAAAACACCGTCTAAATTCCATTTAATTGATAAATTCGACAACCCTTACCGTAATCTTGATGAAATGTTTTCGTTAAATAATCAAGAATTCTCTAAATATACTGCCGATATTTAACCAAAGGAACTAACTTTAAATAAATCGAATATTAACAGCAATAACTGTCCTTTCCTAGATTTAGATATTTCAGTTTTACACGAGAAAATGTACCAAAAAATTTACGACAAAAGTGACGATTTTTCTGTCCCTATTGTTAACTTTTCTTTTTTGGACGGTGGTTTTATTTTGGCATCATCTTACGGTGTTTATATATCCCAACTCGTTCGCTATGCCCGTGTCTGTAGTTTTGGATTTCAATGAGCGTAATCTATGTATTACTGATAAATTATTAAGTCAGGGATTTTGTTACCACAAATTACTTAAAACCTTTACTAAATTCTTCCATAGATACAAAGATTTGGTTTGAAACTTTGGCTGTACCTGAAAACTTATTTCAAACGGAAAAGTACATCCTAAATTTTACGGTGATGTTGGTTACCAAGCCCGAAAATTGAGATACGAGTTGACAATTTTATCAATCTTTAAATAAACTTTTTCCATAAAGATTACCCATTCAACATTGGCATAAATATTGATTTTGTTATCAGTAAATTAAAACCACACTAAATATTATCGTTTTACACATATGCACATTCACGGTACTACAATCTGTCGATACCTATATTGTGGCATTGCACAAGGTCATGTTTTTCTCTAACTTTAAATGACGTCTTTACACTGAATCTATTGGATCTTGGATGTGTACTGGTTGATATTTCAGTCTTAGATACATGATTTTTTATTAGTTGTTATTGGCTTTGAACTAGCTGTCAGTAACTGAGAATTTCAGATCTGTACTTTGTGTCTTTTTTGTTGTGAGGGATGTATAAATTCCCTGCCACGTCCTGTCTGTGTTTTTGGTAAATGTTTTTGTGCTTTGTATCGATCTGAAGAGTTAAGCCTTTTTCAACTGATTTTTATAGTTTGTTCTTATGTTGTACAGTTGTACTGTTACACCACTGTTCCATGTCAATCATATTTGTTTTTCGTAAATTGTGTTGTTATAAATTAGGCCGGTAGTTTCTCAATTGAATTGCTTCATATTTTTCAGGTCGGAGTCTTTTAAAGCCGACAATACGGTATGGGTTTTGCTCATTGTTGTAGGCCGTACGGTTGCCTATAATTGCTAACATCCACTTCATTTGAACTTGAGTGGATAGTTGTCTCATTGGCAATCATATCACATCTACTTTTCTTTATTCTAAATTATAACTACACTAAAAACTGTTGTACCAGAATGGCACTATAAATTAGTTCTTGCTTAATTTACGAAGCATAAAGATATCTTAGGTCGGAACTTTGGGTCTTTTATCATTTTTTTGGGGGGGGGGGGGGGGGGGGGGTTGGTATTGATTCGATGAGTCTAATCCTTGTCGCTTAAGTTTTACAGTTTGTTCAATTGTTTGTTCGACTTTTCCATATTAGACAAAAAGGAGAGCGCTAACATACATGCTTAACCCCGCCACATTCTTTAAGTCAGAAGTCTGCAATTCAGTGGTTGCCGTTGTTTGCTGTCTGTCATATTTGTTTTTAGTTTATTGTTTTTGGCATAAATTAGGCTTTGGGTGTCTCTTTTTAATTGTTTCATATTTTATCACCCTGATCTCTGGTGGATAGTTGTCTCATTGACAATCTTACCACAAATGAGTAGACAGGATTAATAAGAGTGAAACAAGGACCGTGACCAAGGTCAAAATAGAGTGAGGATAGGAGCGTGGACAGGCTAAATAAGAGTGAGACCAGAAGCTTGAACAGGTTAAATAAGAGCTAGACCAGGACGTGAACAAGGTAAACCAGAGTGAGACCAGGAGCGTGGACAGTGTAAATCGGAGTGAGACCAGGAGAGTTGACAGGGTAAATTAGACTGAGACCAGGAGCGTGGACAGGTTAAATTAGAGTGAGACGTGGATAGGTTGAATTAGAGTGAGACCAGGACGTGAACAATGTAAACCGGAGTAAGA
Organism: Mytilus californianus; assembly: GCF_021869535.1. NCBI lineage: Eukaryota > Metazoa > Mollusca > Bivalvia > Mytilida > Mytilidae > Mytilus > Mytilus californianus. The sequence goes on along the minus strand of NW_026262581.1, from coordinate 140,942,848 downwards.
CCAGGAGAGTTGACGTAATAAATCAGAGTGAGACCAGGAAAGTTGATAAGATAAACTAGAGTGAGACCAGGAGCGTGGACAGGGTGAATAAGAGTGAGACCAGGAGCGTAGACAGGTTAGATTAGAGATAGATCAGGACATGAACAAGGTAAATCAGAGTGAGACCAGGAGAGTTTATAGGATAAATTAGAGTAAGACCTGGAGCGTGGAAAGGATAAATCAGAGTGAGACCAGGAGCGTGGAAAGGGTAAATCAAAGTGAAACTAGGAGCTTGGAAAGGGTAAATTAGAGTGAAACCAGTTGCGTAAACAGTGTAAATCAGAGTGAGACCACAAAAGTTTATAAGATAAATTAGAGTGAGACCAGGAGCGTGGATAGGGTAAATCAGAGTGAAACCAGGAGCGTGAAAAGGATGAATAAGTGTGAGACCAGTTGCGTAGACAGTGTAAATCAGAGTGAGACCAGGAGAGTTTATAGGATAAATTAGAGGGAGACCAAGAGCGTGGATAGGGTAAATCAGAGTGAGACCAGAAGCGTGGATAGGGTAAATTAGAGTGAGACCAGGAGTGTGGACAGTGTAAATTAGAATGAGACCAGGAGTGTGGAAAGGGTAAATCAGAGTGAGACCCAGGAGCGAGGAAAGGGTAAATTAGAGTGAGACCAATTGCGTAGGCAGTGTAAATCAGAGTGAGATCAGGAGAGTTTATAGGATAAATTAGAGGAAGACCAGGAGCGTGGATAGGGTAAATCAGAGTGACACCAGGAAGATAGATAGGGTAAATTAGAGTGATACCAGTTGCGTAGACAGGGTAAATCAGAGTGAGACCAGGAGAGTTTATAGGATAAATTAGAGTGAGACCAGGAGCGTGGACAGTGTAAATTAGAGTGAAACCAGGAGTGTGGACAGTGTTAATTAGAGTTAAACCAGGAGTGTGGACAGTGTGTATTAGAGTGAAACCAGGAGTGTGGACAAGGTTAATCAGAGTAATATCAGAAATGTAAAGAGGGTAAATAAAAGTGACACCAGCAGTGTGGACAGTGTAAATTAGACTGAAACCAGGAGTGTGGACAAGGTTAATCAGAGTAATATCAGAAATGTAGAGAGGGTAAATTAGAGTGAGACCAGGAGTGTGGACAGTGTAAATTAGAGTGAAACCAGGAGTGTGAACAGTGTTAATTAGAGTGAGACCAGGAGTGTGGACAGTGTAAATTAGAGTGAGACCAGGAGTGTGGACAGTGTTAATTAAAGTGAGACCAGGAGTGTGGACAGTGTAAATTAGAGTGAAACCAGGAGTGTGGACAGTGTAAATTGGAGAGACCAGGAGTGTGGACAGTGTAAATAAGAGTGACACCAGCAGTGTGGACAGTGTAAATTAGAGTGAGACAAGGAGTGTGGACAGTGTAAATTGGAGAGAAACCAGAAGTGTGGACAGTGTAAATTGGAGAGATCAGGAGTGTGGACAGTGTAAATTAGAGTGACATCAGCAGTGTGGACAGTGTAAATTAAAGTGAGACCAGGAGTGTGGACAGTGTAAATTGGAGAGAAACCAGGAGTGTGGACAGTGTAAATTGGAGAGACCAGGATTGTGGACAGTGTAAATTAGAGTGACACCAGCAGTGTGGACAGTGTAAATTAGAGTGAGACCAGGAGTGTGGACATTGTAAATTGGAGAGAAACCAGGAGTGTGGACAGTGTTAATTAGAGTGAGACCAGGAGTATGGACAGTGTAAATTAGAGTGAGACCAGGAGTGTGGACAGTGTCAATTAGAGTGAGACCAGGAGTGTGGACAGTGTCAATTAGAGTGAGACCAGGAGTGTGGACAGTGTTAATTAGAGTGAGACCAGGAGTGTGGACAGTGTAAATTAGAGTGAAACCAGGAGTGTGGACAAGGTTAATCAGAGTATATCAGAAATGTAGAGAGAGTAAATTAGAGTGAGACTATGAGTATGGACAGTGTAAATTAGAGTGAGACCAGGACTGTGGACAGTGTAAATTGGAGAGAAACCAGGAGTGTGGACAGTGTTAATTAGATTGAGACCAGGAGTATGGACAGTGTAAATTAGAGTGAGACCAGGAGTGTGGACAGTGTAAGTTGGAGAGAAACCAGGAGTGTGGACAGTATCAATTAGAGTGAGACCAGGAGTATGGACAGTGTTAATTAGAGTGAGACCAGGAGTATGGACAGTGTAAATTAGAGTGAGACCAGGAGTGTGGACAGTGTAAATTAGAGTGACACCAGGAGTGTGGACATTGTAAATTGGAGAGACCAGGAGTGTGGACAGTGTAAATTAGAGTGACACCAGCAGTGTGGACAGTGTAAATTAGAGTGAGACCAGGAGTGTGGACAGTGTAAATTGGAGAGAAACCAGGAGTGTGGACAGTGTAAATTGGAGAGACCAGGAGTGTGGACAGTGTAAATTAGAGTGACACCAGCAGTGTGGACAGTGTAAATTAGAGTGAGACCAGGAGTGTGGACAGTGTAAATTGGAGAGAAACCAGGAGTGTGGACAGTGTTAATTAGAGTGAGACCAGGAGTATGGACAGTGTAAATTAGAGTGAGACCAGTAGTGTGGACAGTGTCAATTAGAGTGAGACCAGGAGTGTGGACAGTGTCAATTAGAGTGAGACCAGGAGTGTGGACAGTGTAAATTGGAGAGAAACCAGGAGTGTGGACAGTGTAAATTGGAGAGACCAGGAGTGTGGACAGTGTCAATTAGAGTGACACCAGCAGTGTGGACAGTGTAAATTAGAGTGAGACCAGGAGTGTGGACAGTGTAAATTGGAGAGAAACCAGGAGTGTGGACAGTGTTAATTAGAGTGAGACCAGGAGTATGGACAGTGTAAATTAGAGTGAGACCAGGAGTGTGGACAGTGTCAATTAGAGTGAGACCAGGAGTATGGACAGTGTAAATTAGAGTGAGACCAGGAGTGTGGACAGTGTCAATTAGAGTGAGACCAGTAGTGTGGACAGTGTCAATTAGAGTGAGACCAGGAGTGTGGACAGTGTCAATTAGAGTGAGACCAGGAGTGTGGACAGTGTAAATTGGAGAGAAACCAGGAGTGTGGACAGTGTAAATTGGAGAGACCAGGAGTGTGGACAGTGTCAATTAGAGTGACACCAGCAGTGTGGACAGTGTAAATTAGAGTGAGACCAGGAGTGTGGACAGTGTAAATTGGAGAGAAACCAGGAGTGTGGACAGTGTTAATTAGAGTGAGACCAGGAGTATGGACAGTGTAAATTAGAGTGAGACCAGGAGTGTGGACAGTGTCAATTAGAGTGAGACCAGGAGTGTGGACAGTGTCAATTAGAGTGAGACCAGGAGTGTGGACAGTGTTAATTAGAGTGAAACCAGGAGTGTGGACAAGGTTAATCAGAGTATATCAGAAATGTAGAGAGAGTAAATTAGAGTGAGACCAGGAGTATGGACAGTGTAAATTAGAGTGAGACCAGGATTGTGGACAGTGTAAATTGGAGAGAAACCAGGAGTGTGGACAGTGTTAATTAGAGTGAGACCAGGAGTATGGACAGTGTAAATTAGAGTGAGACCAGGAGTGTGGACAGTGTAAGTTGGAGAGAAACCAGGAGTGTGGACAGTGTTAATTAGAGTGAGACCAGGAGTATGGACAGTGTAAATTAGAGTGAGACCAGGAGTGTGGACAGTGTTAATTAGAGTGAGACCAGGAGTGTGGACAGTGTCAATTAGAGTGAGACCAGGAGTGTGGACAGTGTTAATTAGAGTGAAACCAGGAGTGTGGACAAGGTTAATCAGAGTAATATCAGAAATGTAGAGAGGGTAAATTAGAGTGAGACCAGGAGTATGGACAGTGTCAATTAGAGTGAGACCAGGAGTATGGACAGTGTTAATTAGAGTGAGACCAGGAGTATGGACAGTGTAAATTAGAGTGAGACCAGGAGTGTGGACAGTGTAAATTAGAGTGACACCAGGAGTGTGGACAGTGTAAATTGGAGAGACCAGGAGTGTGGACAGTGTAAATTAGAGTGACACCAGCAGTGTGGACAGTGTAAATTAAAGTGAGACCAGGAGTGTGGACAGTGTTAATTAGAGTGAGACCAGGAGTGTGGACAGTGTTAATTAGAGTGAGACCAGGAGTATGGACAGTGTAAATTAGAGTGAGACCAGGAGTGTGGACAGTGTTAATTAGAGTGAGACCAGGAGTGTGGACAGTGTCAATTAGAGTGAGACCAGGAGTGTGGACAGTGTTAATTAGAGTGAAACCAGGAGTGTGGATAAGGTTAATCAGAGTAATATCAGAAATGTAGAGAGGGTAAATTAGAGTGCGACCAGGAGTATGGACAGTGTCAATTAGAGTGAGACCAGGAGTATGGACAGTGTCAATTAGAGTGAGACCAGGAGTATGGACAGTGTCAATTAGAGTGAGACCAGGAGTGTGGACAGTGTTAATTAGAGTGAGACCAGGAGTGTGGACAGTGTTAATTAGAGTGAGACCAGGAGTGTGGACAGTGTCAATTAGAGTGACACCAGCAGTGTGGACAGTGTAAATTAGAGTGAGACCAGGAGTGTGGACAGTGTAAATTAGAGTGAAACCAGGAGTGTGGACAGTGTAAATTGGAGAGAACAGGAGTGTGGACAGTGTAAATTAGAGTGACACCAGCAGTGTGGACAGTGTAAATTAGAGTGAGACCAGGAGTGTGGACAGTGTAAATTAGAGTGAGACCAGGAGTGTGGACAGTGTAAATTGGAGAGAAACCAGGAGTGTGGACAGTGTTAATTAGAGTGAGACCAGGAGTATGGACAGTGTAAATTAGAGTGAGACCAGGAGTGTGGACAGTGTTAATTAGAGTGAGACCAGGAGTGTGGACAGTGTTAATTAGAGTGAGACCAGGAGTGTGGACAGTGTAAATTAGAGTGACACCAGGAGTGTGGACAAGGTTAATCAGAGTAATATCAGAAATGTAGAGAGGGTAAATTAGAATGAGACCAGGAGTATGGACAGTGTTAATTAGAGTGAGACCAGGAGTGTGGACAGTGTTAATTAGAGTGACACCAGGAGTGTGGACAAGGTTATTCAGAGTAATATCAGAAATGTAGAGAGTGTTAATTAGAGTGAGACCAGGAGTTTGGACAGTGTAAATTAGAGTGAGACCAGGAGTGAGGCCAGGAGTGTGGACAGTGTAAATTAGAGTGACACCAGGAGTGTGGACAAGGTTAATCAGAGTAATATCAGAAATGTAGAGAGTGTTAATTAGAGTGAGACCAGGAGTATGGACAGTGTAAATTAGAGTGAGACCAGGAGTGTGGACAGTGTTAATTAGAGTGAGACCAGGAGTGTGGACAGTGTAAATTAGAATGATACCAGGAGTGTGGACAGTGTAAATTAGAGAGACCAGGAGTGTGGACAGTGTAAATTAGAGTGAGACCAGGAGTGTGGACAAGGTTAATCAGAGTAATATCAGAAATGTAGAGAGGGTAAATCAGAGTGAGGCCAGGAGTGTGGACAGGATAAGCGTGTCAGCTTTGAACCCATCATTCGTCATTCGTTTCAAATTCATATCTAGGGGAAAGTATCAAATCCTTCAGCATGGCTAAACTGCTGGGCCAAGTAGAGAAACACATTACAAGTTATGCAAAAAAGAACTCGTTAAAAAGATATGGTTATTGTAGTGTATATGCAATGTTTGAGAATGGGTGAGGTAATCTATGCTTAAAACTAATTTTATGGATTTTGATTTAAACAAGTTGACATGTGCGTGGTTATTGTCGATATATTACCTGGTAAATATGTATTTAGTGAATAATGATGTAAATATCAAACTCTTTATTGATATTCAGTGGTATATAAAAATATAAGATTTTTCATTCAATGCAACCATGAAATACCTTCTTTTGTAGTTTAATAAATATTTGATGGTATGTAAAATATTTTGACACGTGCCCCGAGACCGTAACAATGAGTAACGATAGTAGCTATACTATTTTCTTTAACCAAATTACTTTATATTCCTGGTGTACCATTATTTCAGTTACGTAACCAAGCGGGCACTTATTCTTTTATTTAGTCAACCAATCGATTATATCTTTAAAGATTTTTTTTAAAGATTTACTTAACGTAAATACTTCCTTTATATTGGACCACCTTACCTAATGGAAGAGGTAAGTCGTCATTAATAAGATTATCCCTTGTTGAGACACACACTGATTTATTTCCATAGGATTTTATTGTAGAAAACATTTTGTTATTGTTTTGTCAACATTGTGGAGGTCGTAAGCATATGTTACAGGATGTAAAAATCATTTTGACTAATCGCATGAATCCATTGAAAGTCGTGTCTATTTTCTTTTGAAGCCATCCCCCTTTTTCTCTCCAGTTATCACAGCGAGCATAGACAGAAACGAAGAAATGGTCAAAAGGAAGTCTTGTCGAATATAATAATGTCATTTCCTCTGAAAATGAATAAAAAACAAAAGGTAAAACCCAATACTTTAAAAATACGGAAACAAAATTTCACGGTACACCAGCCATATATAAATTTCTATTTGTATGAATGTATTTAACAATGATAGATAGTTAACACATGTACTTGTGAGGTGTACAAAATAGTACGTACGTTATTTTAATTAACACATATTTATTTGACTATGATAATAATGACATTGTTATCTTTTTTGACGTTCTTTATATTAGGCTTTATTAATTGGTAAAATTCACTTACAAGGGGATCTGATCTGTGTAAACTGTGTAAATCAAGATTAAGATTAATCTTCTGATTTATTTGAGTAATCTTAATACATATAGTATAGCTTTGTGTCTGCGAATGTATAAAAACTTTAATATATAATACGAACTCTTTTTTTTAAATAATTAAATATACATGCACGATATGGTCACTTATTAATTTGATTGATTATCTCAATCCAGTCAAATTCATTGCGACTGATTTTTTTCTTTTTCTTTTTTTTTTCATTAAATAAAGATAACCAGAACAATATAGAAATAAACAATGATTGTTTACCAAACAGTTTTTTTATCATTATTTCCACATCATTAGAATCAGTATTGATCCAATAGTTAATTAAGGTATAGTGTTGATTGCTTACCAGTTAAATTGTCGCAACAGATTAACAAAGCGAAATAATGATTTTCCTAGGTGAAATCGGTTTCGTATCTATAGATTACGGACCACAGTTGTGTGGTTTACAGGTTTTCAGTCGGAATTCTATTTGATAGGAATTAACTGTAATTGTTGTCCGGTGAATTATGTATTATCTTGACAATAATTAAATAATAAACTGAATATTTTATTACAATTTCTTTAATTACGATTTCAGGTGAAAAGAGAGGTGGCACTTTCTCCTAGAACTGATGGTAATATATTCTCATTGGAGCTACTGAAGTGATTTAAATAAATTAATACGGTTAACGGTATGCAGTACACATCTGTGAACGAGAGTAGTAACAATCAGTCACTGCAGATTATCATGGGGAATACAAGTGCTAGTCCGCAGACGTCAGCTTTTCTACCCAATATAACAGACTTTTCTTCAAAGAAAAATAATACGGTTATTAATTCTGGAATAATGTTTGGGGCAGGGGTTTTTGGAAATATTTTAGCGCTTATTGTTTTAATTCGATCCGGACCAGAACAAAAAAGGACTATATTTTACAGATTAGTAGCTGGTCTTTGTGTCACAGACTTATTAGGAACAACATTGACATCACCCGTTGTGATAGCTGTTTATGTGAATAATTTCCGATGGATGGGCGGAACAGCTATGTGTAATTATTTCGGATATGTGATGATCATGGCAGGGTATGCCACAATGTTGATTGTATGTAGCATGTCTATAGAACGGGTCGTTTGTATAAAACATCCACTTATATACAATGCCAGGTCATCTACAAAACATGCTACAATGATTTTAATATTTTGTTGGGCCTTAGCAGCTTTCATGGCCGCGCTACCGTTTATGGGTTTTGGCAATGTAGTGCTTCAGTACCCTAAGACGTGGTGTTTTTTCGACTATTATACGAAAGAACCGGTTGACAAGGCATTCAATTATTTATTTGCGATATTAGCAACTGTGATTATTTTTGTGACTGCTTGTTGTAATTTAACTGTGATGTGTACTCTAATAAAAAGTCGCCGTCGCCAGTATCTACTCGCCGCAGGAAACGGCAGAAGAAGATATTTTAGTCACTCTAAACGATTCACTGAATGTCAGATGTTAGTACAATTAGTAGGCATAACTATAGTGTTTAGTACTTGTTATATGCCTCTTATGGTGAGTATACACTAAGTCTTTTTAGAAAATACTTTTTTATTTATACTATTATTTGAAATGGAATGATTCAACTTTACTTGGTTTTCTAAATTGTTTAAATAGCAAAAAAAAACCGTTATAGGTCTATTTATCGGGGTTTTTGTTATCCAAAACCATTTGAGAATCAAGTCATATTAGATATTTATCATATTGCTACCTTCTAAATGATTAAAGCCCAAAAGTTCAATTGTAGAAAATATTCTGATTATATATTTATACCTTTGGAACATATGACACCAAAATGGAAATAATAAATGCAATCATAATCTTTATGCTATTTAATCCGACCATTAACCTTAAAAAAATAAAAGATAACAGAATAAATCTTTTCTAGTGGTTATAAGAATAAAACACCCAAAAAAAAGAACTGTTCTTGGACACAATCACCATTTAAAAGGTAAAGACACCAAAACTTTCTAAAAAGAAAAAACACACAAATACAAAGACAGGGGGATTATATCTATCTGGACACTAACAAGCTTCTTACAACAATCAAGATTTCAGTTGTAGTTGTAAAAGAAAATATTACATAAAATATATAGATCTATACTTTATTCGCCAAACAAGGACTCTAATTTAGGACGGCCAGTTTCGTCATTTAGCATTTTTGGCAATGAGTTTGTTTTCTGACATTTAAAATCTGCTGGTTATAGCTGAAACTAGTTAACTAGGTAACAAATCCTGCATCGGCAAATTTCCGAGCAGTATTTTTCTGACTGAACGGTATTTTATTAACGGATAGTTTGGTTTTTTTTTTGTAAAGAAACTTTTTTTTTTATCTATATATATATATATAATACTAGACGCAATGAAGGATAGGATTTTCATCGTGAAATTTGAAGAGAATGATTTATCGATAGGTGTTTTACATAAACGTTGCTGTTAATGTACTTTTGAATATATCCGGCTTTGTACTATACCGACTCTTGCTTTAATGATTTTTCAACATATAAGCTCACAAAGTAAACTGAATAACTCGCGAAAAGACATGATTCATAACTGGACCTAACCTATTCCAACTCCGAGCTCAAATTGTATTGCTATCATTATTAAAAAAAATGGTAAATTTCTTAATTATAAAGTATTGATAAAACTATTATGTAATATTATCACAGGTCTTTTGTTAAATGAACTTGTGTCGTCAGGTTACTTACTATATTATTGGTGTTTTTTTTTTGCCATACATATTCATTAAACAAACACAAATTAATTTGCTTTTAAGGATGGTTAATTTACATCAAGTTACGGAAAACATGTTTGTTAACTACATTTTTTATAGTTTCCTATTTAAAGTACACAACTGAAAAATGAATGTAATTATCATATGCATTATCTGTCGACTGCTTTAACAAATATAAACAAAAATACCGCACTCCAAGGTCAACTAATAAAAAGGGAGAACACCATACAACCTTACAAAACTTAAAGCTCTAATATATCAATCTACGGAACGAATGGAAAACAAATTTCAAAATTCCTGACTGAGAACAGGCAATGATGGCTAGCTAAACCGCACACTTTATGACAGTTGTTTATTAAATTCATTGCATGTTAAATTTCATGGCTATTTGCAAGTCATACTAGTACGAATTCAATTTTAAGAAAGTTTGTTACATTTAGATATCAGATTCATAAACAAAATATAATTTCTGAATATGATGTGCATTCCATGACATATCGTATTACAGTTTTAAATAAATCACTGTCATAAAAATTGTTGACTATCTTACATAATATAATATAAAATCTTTGTATTAGTTGCACCTTGAAGGTGTAAGCCCGAATGGGTGTATCTAATTTACTCCAAGATAGTATTGCCAATGCAAAATAATAGTTTTCAATAATTTAGGAGGGAGGGTATTCAGCGATTTGACCATATGTTATTGAAAAGCATGATAAATGCCTGGTATCCAATTTCATTTAACGAACGACATCTTGGTGTAAATGGAAAATGTATGGAAAGTTTGAAGTATGTTATGCAACTCTTATCGTTTGTTAGTTACGTTAACTTCTGTTGATAGTTTACTGTTGATAGTTTACATGCACTTGTCTCTGAATTTTCTTTGTACTGATACACCTTTATTTAATGTGTTATATAAAGATTTATAGGGGGAAAAAGAGACAAGTGCCTGTACGATGATTTCATCTATTCATCTCTCCCCTGTCAAAATAAAATAAGGAGATGTGGTATGACCCAACATACATACGACACGAACGGAATAGTCATAGTTCATTCTCCTATTTACAAAGTCTTCAACACTGACTTGTTCCTTTTTATGTAGAAATAAAATCAAATTAGCAAAATGACATTTACTAGAACTCCATTTCGCCTGGTCTATGACAACATTAGCTGTTGCCATCACTTTGGTGGCGTAGTCGGCCGTCGACGTACCTTCAAAACCTCCTCTGAAACCACTGTACCAATTTGACTTAAGGTGGTACCTAACACTACAGGGAGATAACTCTGTAAAAATCAACTAAACGTTTTAATTACGTTGTATTGTTAAGGAAATATTAAGCTTCTCAATGATCAAAATTAGTGTTTGTCAAACTGCTATATAACCAACGAAATTTTTCTGATAAAGTGGTTGGTTCAAATTTTTTGAATTTTTTATATTTTTGTCAAAGGGTCAAAGTAAACATTTTGTCAAAATTTTATGAAAATTGAACGAGCCAAATTAATATTAGTCAAGGTGTTGGGTACCACCTTAATGTTCTTTTTGGTATCTAGTTTAAGGATTGTGATTTTCGCTGCCAATCAACCAACATCCTCTGAATGGTTAAAAATATGGAATGGGGGTAAAATGCAATAGAATTTCAAGATCTACAAAATGTTTTTTTTACCAAAATTGTCAGAAAACAAATTACGATTTTTACCATTTTTTTGTGTTTTGAGCTATTATTTTCAAAACTTTAAGATAGAGAGAAACTGAAAAATACAAAAAAAAGTTATCAGAAAGACAAGATCTACAAATAAGTAAACAAGGAAGAAATCTTCACTTGACTCCTTTTATGACTTATTGCTCTTAAACGACCATGTTCACCTTTCTTTTGCGGTTCAACTTTTAATTTTGAAAACTATTATAGTTGGAAAGAAATTTTAAACAGCAAAATAAAATCTACATGTACAAATAAGTCAAATGACCGAAATCGTCAGTAGACTCCTTAAAGGAGTTGTTCTCATTCAATGACGATTTTGACCTTTTTTTTTTCATCTAACCTTGAAACGATTATAGATCCATAGAAAATTAAAATGACTAGCGAGACAAAATTTCTTAATAGGTCAAATAGTTCGATAGAAACGCCAACGAGCAAAATAAGATCTACAAATAAGTCAATATAACCGATATTGACAATCAACTACATTTGTAGGAGTTATTTCCCTTAAATGACGAATATTTTCCTCGTTTTTCGAGTTTGGACTATTATGTTGAAGACTTTAAAGGATAATTTTTGTTAATGAAGAGCCAACATGATCATCAATGCAGTATCTGCCAATAAGTTACACGACCAAAATCATCATTTGACTCCTAATAAGTTTAACTTCGATTGAATTGCAATTAAACACATTTTCTCTTTCAACAATCATCTTGAAAACTATAAAATTGAAAATGATCAGCCAGACAAAATCTACATATAAGCGATACGATAGAAAGTTTTCAAAGGACTCCGTATTAGAACGGTTACCCTTAAATGATATTTTTTACCAATTTTGAGGGGAATCACTAATGGTATATCAATGATATTTGGTTTGTAGTTGTATCAGCATTATCACATCTCATTTCCATGGAGAGTTTATTTATAGCCATTCTCCTTCAGTCATGATTCCTTTGCTTTGGAATTTTTGAACGGTAAGTTAGAGGGGCACCACTTATGATAAGTCAATAATATTTGGTATTCAGTTGTATTAGCATTGACATATCTCATTTCCTCGGAGATTATTTGGCCCTGAACCTTCAGTTATGGTTAATTGACTTTGGATGTTTTGCATAGTTAACATGTTAAAGTATTGCCATTTTAATATCATAATTTGCATTTTACTATCAAAATTTCACACAGGCAAGTTATATCTCTGCTCGTATCTCTGTGCCAACAGTTTATTACAGTGTGTTCTTAAGTTGTGCTGACACAACTGTCCTTGTTAGGGGAGGCTTAAGCGCTTGCAAACATGTCTAGCTCCGCCACATTCTGTACGTGCAAGTCATATGTCAGAAGCTTATAATTCGGTGGTTGTCGTTGTTTGCCGTCTGTCATATCTGTTTTCGTTTGTTATTTTGTCATAAAACAGGCTGTTTGTTTTCTTTATTGAATTGTTTTACATTTGATCATGTCGGGGCCTTTTTGTTTAGCTTACTATACAGTACGGGGTTTCCTCATTGTTGAAAGCCGTATTGTGACCTGTAATTGCTTACATCCACGTCATTTGGTCTTTGGTGGATAGTTGTCTAAATGGTTCATAAAATCCAGTTAAAGACTACACAAATAAATTGTTACAAAAAGAGAAAACACAAAAAAGGATATTTTTGTTTAACTATTTTATTTATTTATTTAGTTTAAACAAATTAAAAAAAACAGATTTCGCTGTCCCAGGCTAGGGGGAGGGTTGGGATCCCGCTTATATTTTTAACCCCGCCACATTCTGTATGTATGTGCCTGTCCCAAGTCAGGAGCATGTAATTCAGTGGTTGTCGTTTGTTTATGTGTTACATATTTGTTTTTCGTTCTTTTTTTGTACATAAATTAGGCCGTTAGTTTTCACGTTTGAATTGTTTTACATTGTCATTTCGGGGCCTTTTATAGCTGACTGAGCGGTATGGGCTTTGCTCATTGTTGAAGGCCGTACGGTGACCTATAGTTGTTAATTTCTGTGTCATTTGGTCTGTTGTGGAGAGTTGTCTCATTGGCAATCATACCACATCTTCTTTTTTATATTGTTGATTTAATTAGGGACTCTTAATCTTTACAATCCTGAATTATTGAGAATTAACAAAGAAAACGGTTTGAAGGCAACAACCTTGGTATTTTTTCATTATTCATATCTATACATACATATATTGTGTGTCGATACACACTCCTGGCCCGTTTTTGTTATTTTTGGCATATACTGTCAATATCGCTTCGCCATTTGCTAAAAAGTTATGCTATTATTTGTAAATTATTCTCCGAATCACAATAGCTCTCATTGACAGCCAAAATCCTCAGTGATAATTGTTTTCCAATAAGCAATAATTACCCCTCTATTTATATGTTGAATAGAAGACGATTTACTTGCTCTAAGAACAAAAAACAATTCCTTAATTAACATATAAATAACACAAAGGTTAACCAAGTGTCAGTTAAACTAAGAAACAACTGAAAGGAATTTTTGTAAGTACATCTGGAGGTATTTTGGGCTCCGATAGTTTAAAATACCCATAACATAAAAAATGGCCCTACGTGGACACAAAAAACATCTGCTGTTGAACGTATTTTCGTCCTTTACAAAAAAAAAAATAATATGCCCAAAGATGTCCGACTAAAAAAACAATGTATGAAACAACAATAGATGTTCTCAAGTTTAAAACTCGCGACCATTTAAACTGTAATGAGATATTGAACGAGATTGTTAGCGCTTTTTAAAGAAGCATTCTTTGATCCTATTATCTCCATCTGGTGCCTCACGTCATTCGATACATCTGCTTTAAATTTGTATTATTTCTTCTCCAATATCACATTTTTTGTGTCAATGTCATTTTTTTGTTATTGATATTTTGCAAAAAAATATTATAAACAAACATTGTAAAGGCATTTCATTGTATTAAACGGAGATTATCGGGAGTTTTGTTTTCTTTTTAAGGACGAAGTTCGAAGTGTATCGTTATTTTTATCGGAAAATTTAAAGTAAAAATTTTAGTGGTTTATTTTTAGAAATTTATCTGCATAAACTTACAGGCACTGAACCCAACCTAGCATCATATTTGACCGTTGGCTGTTTTGACCTTGATATCAGAATATATATTCTTCATACCAAAAGACGGCACGAATTTCTTTTCCTATTGGTAATTTTCGTTTCTTTTAAGCCGATGCATTGTTTGCTCCATCATGTACGTGTTTCCAGTAACTGAAAAAAATAATGTTATATTTTCATACTAAAATACATTGACAAAAGTACTATTAATACATGTAATATAAAATGGGTTATAACGCTTACTTAATTCGTCACCAATACAGGTTTCATTGTGAAAGTATGGTTGCTCTTGCAGAATTTAAAAAAAATGTATGTCTCACGAAAATTTTATACCCCACCCAACTTCGTACAATGTTTTGACGGGTCCATCCGGCAGTTCGTGTCTTAGTTTGTACGTCACCACTTTATTGTTGCTATGATAACACCTTCGTTTTTGTCGGATCCTTTTCAAATGTGAATTTAGGCTTCCACTCAACAAAAATTGGGTCGAGACCGATAATCTGAAATAGAATACTATTTTCTTGGGAAGGGGGTTTTGTAAAAATCTACCATGTTACATTACGTAGGGGAGTTGGTTATGTGATCTGGCTCACTAAAGGTTCTTTTCAGCACGATTAATCTGACCTATCCAAAATGGTTATGATAATATTGCTATAATTAAACCATTGCGGGGATTAATATCAATTCGCTTATTTACAGTTTTACTTGAATGTCTCTTTTATTATTTTTCCTTCTATATTGTAATTCTGTACATCATTGCACAATATCATATCTTCTTACAAACACATGTACAGCATTGCACAATAGCATATCTTCTTACACTTCATGATGTTGCTTGCATGTATGAAAGTTATTTTGAACTTCATCCCGGTAGGACAGCACGATTTCTATAAAAGTAATATAGATATAGTATTACGTTTATTAACACCAAACTGTCTTTGATATGGTATCATTAAGTATTGTTTCACTTATATATCGGACTTTGTGACACCTTGTTTTATTGTATATGTTCATGTACTTTTTGTTATTTTATTCTACCGATAAAATTACACGGGGAATTGTTGATTGCTAAAAAAATAAACACAAAATCTAGAGCTATATAGAAATAAGGAGATGTGGTATGATTGCCAATGAGATAACTATCCACCAAAGTTCAAATGAAATGGATGTCTAGAGTGGAGTCAAATGAAATGGAAGTAAACAATTACAGGCAACCGTACGGCCTTCAGCAATGAGAAAAACCCATACCGTATAGTCGGCTATAAAAGGCCCCTACATAAAAATATGAAAAAAATCAATTGAGAAAACTAACGGCCTAATTTATAACAAAACAGTTTACGAAAAACAAATATGACGGACATGAACCAACGACAACCACTGAACTACAGGCTCCTGACTTGGGACAGGCACATAAAGAATGTGGCGGGGTTAAACATGTTTGTGAGCGCTCAACCCTCCCCTAACCTGGGAAAGTGGTGTAACAGCACAACATAAGAACAAACTATAAAAATCAGTTGAAAAAGGCTTAACTCATCAGATCGATACAAAGAAAAACATCAAACAAAAACACAGACAGGACGTTGCAGGGTATATATCTATCCCTCATCCCTAACAACAACAAAATCACTAAGTACAGATCTGAGAATACTCGCAGTTACTGACAGCTAGTTCAAAGCCAATAACAACTTTTTTAAAAAAAATCATGTATCTAAGACTAAAATATCAATCAGTACACATCCAACATCCAATGGATTTTGTGTAAAGACGTCATTAACAGTCAGAGAAAAAAATGAACTTGAGCAGAGCAATGCCAAAATATAGGTATCGACAGATTGCAGTACCGTGAAAGTACATATGTGTAATATTTAGTATGGTTTTAATTTACTGATACTAAAATCAATATTTATACATGTACCAATAAAAACAATATTCAAAGATTTAATTACAGTGTTGAATAGGTAACCTTTTATAATAAGTTTATTTAAAGAATTAATAAGTTAACTCTGACCGTATCTAAATTTCCGGGTTCGGTTAACAACGTCACCGTAAAATAAAGGATGTGCTATTCCGTTTGAAATAAGTTTTCTACAGGTACAGCCAAAATTCCAAACCAAATCTTTGTATCTATGGAAGAATTTAGTAAAGGTTTTAAGTAATTTGTGGTAACGAAATCCCTGACTTAACGATTTACTAGTAATACATAGATTACGCTCATTGAAATCCAAAACGTCACTACAGACACGAGCATAGCGAACGAGTTGGGATATATAAACATCGTAAGACGGTGTCACAGGAACATCACCGTCCAAAAAAGGAAAATTAACAATAGGGAAAGAAAAATCATCTCTTTTGTCGTAAATTTTTGTGTAGAGTTTCTGGTGTAATACTGAAATATATAAATCTAGGAAAGGACAGTAATTGCTGTTAATATTTGAATTATTTAAAGTAAGTTCCTTTGAGTAAATTTCAGCAGTATATTTAGAGAATTCTGGGTTATTTAACGAAAAAATATCATCAAGATAACGGTAAGTGTTGCTGAATTTATCAATTAAATGGAATTTTGACGGTGTTTTACCGATTTTGGCCATAAACTGTGATTTATAACAGTAAAGGAACAAGTCTGCTATTTAAGGGGCACAATTGGTCCCCATAGGAATACCCACAACATGTCGATAAACTTTATTGCCGAAGCGTACATAAATGTTGCCAAGGAGAAAATTTAGGGCTTTAATCATCTCATCATACCTCCAGTAAGTATATCTAGCATATTTACCTTTCTCATTGGAGAAAAAGGCTTTATATGAGTTGCAGCAAGTACATTTGCAATCAGATTATCAAACGACCATTTAGATAGGAAAACTTTTGTTTGATAAGATTGTGCGGAAGTCCAGTATAAAGAGTGGAAAAGTCAAAACTGTCAACCGAATCAAAAGGACCATCAAAAGCACGTAATTTATCTAAAACATCCCCACGACATGGTCATATGCCTGTCATAAGTTAGAAAGTTTTAGTTCTATCTAAACGTTTTCCCTTTTCGGAATAATTCCGTTAATCTATTGATGTCTTTTGTTGTTCGTTAGGTTACTTTTTCATTGATGCATACTCAAGCTATTCTCTTATTCAAATTTTAACGTTATCATAGATATAAGAAGATGTGGTATGAGTGCCAATGAGTCAACTCTCCATCCAAGTCAAAATTTATTAAATAAACCAATATAGGTCAAAGTACGGTCTTCAACACGGAGCCTTGGCTCACACCGAACAGCAAGCTATAAAGGGCCCCCAAAATTACTAGTGTAAAACCATTCAAACGGGAAAACCAACGGTCTAATCTATAAAAAACGAGAAACGAGAAACACTTATGAACCACATCAACAAACGACAACTACTGAACATCAGATTTCTGACTTAGGACAGGTGCAAACAATTGCAGCGGGTTTAAACGTTTTAATGGTACCAAACCTTCACCCTTATCTGAAACAATAGTGTAACATCACAACATAGAAAGACATGTCTGTTTATTTTACATTTATTTCCATTGTTTGGTAAATGACCCTTATTCCGGCTGACTTTTTAGGATAATGTTGTGGAATTCTTTCCTACATATCTTCCGTTAAAACAGCCGTCCAGAGCTGTTGACCTTCCAATCTTTTGACTTATCTTCCTTTAAAACAGCGGTACAGAGCTGTTGCCCTTCCAATCGTTTGACTTATCTTCCTTTAAAACAGCAGTCCAGAGCTGTTGACCTTCCAATCTTTTGACTTATATTCCCTTAACACAGCAGTCCAGAGCTATTGACCTTCCAATCTTTTGACTTATCTTCCTTTAAAACAACGGTCCAGAGCTGTTGACCTTCCAATCTTTTGACTTATCTTCTTTTAAAACAGCAGTTCAGAGCTGTTGACCTTCCAATCTTTTGACTTATCTTCCTTTAAAACAACGGTCCAGAGCTGTTGACCTTCCAATCTTTTGACTTATCTTCCTTTGAAACAGCAGTCCAGAGCTGTTGACCTTCCAGTCTTTTGACTTATCTTCCTTTAAAACAGCAGTCCAGAGCTGTTGACCTTCCAATCTTTTGACTTATCTTCCTTTAAAACAGCGGTCCAGAGCTGTTGATCTTCCAATCTTTTGACTTATCTTCCTTTAAAACAGCGGTCCAGAGCTGTTGACCTTCCAATCTTTTGACTTATTTTACTTTAAAACAGCAGTTCAGAGCTGTTGACCTTCCAATCTTTTGACTTATCTTCCTTTAAAACAGCAGTCCAGAGCTGTTGACCTTCTAGTCTTTTGACTTATCTTCCTTTAAAACAGCAGTCCAGAGCTGTTGACCTTCCAATCTTTTGACTTATCTTCTTTTAAAACAGCGGTCCAGAGCTGTTGACCTTCCAATCTTTTGACTTATCTTCCTTTAAAACAGCGGTCCAGAGCTGTTGACCTTCCAATCCTTTGACTTATATTCCTTTAAAACAGCAGTCCAGAGCTGTTGACCTTCCAATCTTTTGACTTTAGTACATCTGTAAAGTCTTGCTTTTAAACGAAACGTGCCTCTGGCAATCTTCATGTTAATTATGATTTAATTATAATTTGATATCTTAATGACCTATTTTATTTATATTAAGACGTTCATGTAAGTTTAGTCTGTGTTTTAATCTTTATTTGTTCTTTGTAACAAATATTATAAAGAAACGTTGGTAGAAATTTCAAATGATTTAGGATATGCTGTCTCATTGAACTTTAGAACGGATCTTAAAATATACTACATATCTCCTAAACAAATATAATGTTATATAACAGCTACGTACTAGTTTAACTCCAAGATAAGTTTCCGAGAATTTCTGTAACCTGTGAATGTGATGACTTATTACAAACAACATGCAGATTTATACAATACCTGATCCTTCATGTATGTTTGTGTCATCGATCGCTTTTCTGTTAAACACAAAATCTTTTTGAGGTCGTATCATGTTTTTCAATTATGTTTATTCTTAATTCACATGATATACTTGCAGCTGATCACGAGTAGACAACGATGTCTTGTCACGAGATATTAAAACCCCATTTACATTTTTCTCTTACATATATTTGGCAATTTCGTATATGTTTCTATAAAAAAAACATTTAAAATAAACAATAAACTCGTACAGAAAGGGTAGTTCTCTTCTTAAATTTCAAAGATTTAATAGATAACATATGTCACAAAGGAATATGTGCAAGTCCAATTACGGAAGACAATTTGTGTCTGAGACCTTTGATGTCTTTACTTATAATTCGTACAAAATATGTAATAACCGGAGCTCTACTGCCATACTTATCTCATTGTATAATGTTTTGTGTATAATTTAAGTGTTCAGTTCAATGCATAAAATGACTGATATATTAAGTAAATGAACAACAATAAAACTGACACGTTTTTATACGCCCGTTTACAGGATTTATTATGGACTACCGTTTTCCGTCCGTCCGTCCGTCGTTAACATGTCGGACAATAACTCAAAAACGCTTTTACCAATTTTCGTGAAACTTTGATGAATTGTTTATATCTATTGACGTAAATTCCCTTTCGATTTTTATAAATTTTAGATTTTACGTTTCCGTTTATATATATTGACATATTTTCGATTTTTTTTAATTTCCTAATTTTACATTTTTGAGTATTGGGACTTTATTAAAAAAAGGGGGGATTTTTTAAATAAAGTAAAAACAATATGCCCCCCAACTTTCAGTTGCGGGGGCATAAAAAGGGCGGGGGGGGTTTCAGTTTTCGGACAATAACTCAAAAATCCTTTCAGCAGTTTTCATGAAACTTTGGTGACTGGTTTGTATCTATTAATATAAGCTCCTTTTATTTTTTTTATATAAATTTCTGATATGACATTGAGGAACTATGGAAGTTTATTCGTTGAAAATCGACGGGCGTATCATGCGCTCATGGCGCAGCTCTTTATTTTTTCATTGCGACTGTTGATAATCAGTCCCGATGGTCTCAAAGATCGATACCACTGCTAGCGAATGAAAGTCCCGAGGGTCTCATTGTCAATACCCCTTCTAATGGACTGACTGTCCCGTTGGTTTCACTGGTCATTACCATTGCTAGTGGACTGACAGTCCCTTTGGTCTCAATGGTCATTACCGCTGCTAGTGGACCGACAGTACCATCTGTCTCATTGGTCAATATCCCTTACTATTGGACTGACTGTCCCATTAGTCTCATTTGCCATTACCCTTGCTAATGAACTGACTGTCCAATTGGTCTCATTTTCCATTACCCTTGCTGAAGAACTGACTGTCTGATTGGTCACATTTGTCATTACCCTTGATAATGAACTGGCTGTCCCATTGGTCTCATTTGCCATTACCCTAACTAATGAACTGACTGTCCCATTGGTCACATTTGTCATAACCACTGCTAATGAACTGGCTGTCCCATTTGTCTCATTTGTCATTACCCTTGCTAATGAACTGACTGTCCCATTGGTCTCATTTGTAATTACCACTGCTAATGAACTGACTGTCCCATTGGTCACATTTGTCATAACCACTGCTAATGAACTGGCTGTCCCATTTGTCTCATTTGTCATTACCCTTGCTAATGAACTGACTGTCCCATTGGTCTCATTTGTAATTACCACTGCTAATGAACTGACTGTCCCATTGGTCTCATTTGCCATTACCCTTGCTAATGAAATGACTGTCCCATTGGTCTCATTTGTCATTACCCTTGCTATTGGACTGGCTGTCCCATTTGTCTCATTTGTCATTACCACTGCTGATGAACTGACTGTCCCATTGGTCTCATTTGCCATTACTCTTGCTAATGAACTCGCTGTCCCATTAGTCTCATTTGTCATTACCACTGGTGGTGGACAGTAAGTTCCGTGGGTCTCGTTGGTTGATACCATTGCTAGTGAACAGTCAGTCCCGTAGGTCTCGTTGGTTAATACAATTGCTAATGGGCTGACAGTTCCATTGGTCCCATTATTCTATACCAATAATCATGGACTGATTTTCCCTTTGGTCTCATACTTACAATATCCGTACTTACACGAATAGACTTGACCTGACAGTCCCATTTGTCTTATTGGCCAGTACCCCTGCTTATGGACTGACAGTCAAATTAATCTCATTAGTCAATACCCCCGCTGAAGGACTAACATACCCTATGGACCTGCAAAAATCGATTTGGATCTACAAATGAATCAACTGGTCGAAATCAGACGACTTCTTATTGGAGTTATTGCCCTTGACGATCTTTACCGTTTTTTGGCGTTTTGCCAAATATCTCAAAACCTATAATAAATAAATAGAAATTTAAAAAAAGCAAAAATGATCAACAAGACAAGATCTACAAGTATGTCAACATGGCCGAAATTGTCAATTGACTCATTATTGCTCCTTAATAACGATTTTTACCAATTTGTGCGTTTTTACCTTGAAAACTATAAAAGATAGATAGACACTTTTAATATAAAAATGACATAGCAAGACAATATCTATAAATAAGTTAAAGTTTGCCGAAATCGTTACTAGACACTTCATATGAGTTATTGCCCTTAATTGGCGATTTGTTTATCGTTTTTTTTTTTGTGTTTTGGGCAAAACAAAAGAAGATAGAGAGAAATTGTAAACAGAAAAAATGATCAATAATCAGCAAAAAAAGAGATTTTTGTCATGAATTCTATTCTGTTCTAGTCTAGATGTTAGATGTTACTTTTTCTATATTTTTTTGTTTTGGTTAGTCATATGTGTTAATGGTTAGAACTTATTTTGACTTATTTCATTTATATTAAGAAAAAGTAGCATCTACTTTAGATGTCAACATGCAGTGTTCAACAATGAAAAGGTGTCTATATTATATGCTAACCTCTCAATCGCCCCAGTATCCAAAATAAAATCTCGGAGAATATCAAACACCAAATTCAACAAATAACGAAAGAAAAATTACGGTTTCTGTATAGATATCAAACAGTTTTTATAAACAATTCCCGATCTCAATGGGTTTTCAAACTGAGAATTGTCATAAAATTCATTCAGCGTTTCATAAAGTTTATAACGATTTAATTGTACAAATATTTATCAAATGTTGATGACTTTTTATTGTAATCTTAATTATTTATACTTTCAGGCACGAGTCATTATAAACCAAACAGAACTGTTACCACGAAATGTTCGATTGGATTTAATCATGATTAGATTCGCGTCACTCAATCAAATATTAGACCCGTGGGTTTATATTCTATTGCGGAGAGAATTGTTATGGAAAGTGATATCAGGCTTTAAAATGTTGTGTCGTATTAAACAAAACGAACCCGACATTATTCCACAGAGACCTAACTTTGACATAGATAATGATACGTGTTGTATATTTTGTTATCATTGTTTGTGTGACCCCCCAGTGAAACGTCCAAGAGCAGAATCTACGTATTTTTCAACATATGAATCAGAGCATCGCCGCTCAACTCTGACGCCATCGACCCCAAATGGCATTCGAAGGGGCTCATTAAGCGAAACGAATAGAAACCTTTGTCTACTGGTGAACCAACCTCCATACAGCAGGGTTAATAACAAATCACCATCCTAACCCGAAACAACGTATCGAACATTTAATAACGACGCCATGACGAGTCTCGTGACGAGTACATCCTACTGCTCAGTCGTCAAGTTTTGCCAGGAAGTTTAGAACATGCACACATGTTTTCTTTATAAGAAACAAGAATGTTTTGTATTTATTTAATTTTTTTTTTATTAATTTTTAGCTATGGTCTTTAATTTGTAGACTACTATATGTTATTCGGGTTCTTCACAGGGAATATGGGCCCATATCCCCTGTGAAGCCCGATTAACAGTTATATTATATTATACTGGAGTGTCCTGATTTTAACATTATTTACCATTCGTATCTTCGTTTTTGTTAAATGGGGATATGGATTAAGAACCCTGTCAAGGTAACCAATCAAATTGCAGGATTAGCCTGGATATCTGTCAAGGTAACCAATCAAATTGCAGGATTAGCCTGGATATTTCACTCCAATATACTATAACTACTTATTTGGGGAATTTACAAGTTAAATTATACATGACATACTTATCGCAGTGATTTGTTCATGTTCATAAAAAGAAATTTTTCTTATAAACAAAATTATCAACAAAAACAAAAAGAGGTGTAGTCATTTCCCATGTAACTGCTTCACATATAGTTTCAACACCGGAACATTAATAAAGGATAGTGTCACGAGAGGAAAATGATTGACCTGTAGAATTGTGTAACAAGAGCCTGACTGAATGACCTCTTGTTATTGAAACTGTGTGATTCACCTGATCACACAACGAACGGTTATTCTTTAAAATGACAATGACAACTCTGGATCTGAAACTCTGGTGCAAACTAATACTTGAGACTCTGGAACACGCGATGAATAATCCAAACTGAGAATTTCACACATCAAAACATGTTGATTAAAAGTTATGGATATGAAATGTAAATAGAAACCAAAATATAAAATAAATTATTAAACATAATGAATTTAAGTCCAAAATGTCAGAATTGTGAATTTTGAATAAAAGAAGCATATTTTTGCTTGGTCACAATATATTCACGGGTGGGGGGTCTCTTCCTATATAAAGGTACACATAATACAATTTTTTGGAACGTCCAATATATCAATTGGGTGCAATTTCACGTAGATAATATAACAATGGGTAGAAATGTTTTATATGTCAATGGGTCACAAATGTTAATCTTCTGTTAAGAAGTCTGCAAAAACTGTGTTCTGATATTTTTATCTAATGAAATGAATGATCCTTTGTGGTTAACGTCTGAATAAGGTGTCACAATAGCTGGGAAATATATATAAATGGGTTGTGATTTTCCTATGAAATATATGAATGGGTAGGGTTTCTAGCATGAATCAACATATGAATGGGGGTGTTTTGTAAACTCCAGCCGGACTTCTGTACCCAAATTTATATATTGAGACCCCCCTGGATAGAGTCTGAACTAGTATACATTATTATTTAGTTGTTTAAGGGCCAGCAGAAGCCCGCCTCCGGGTTCGAGATTTTCTCGCTGCGTTGAAGACCCATTGGTGGCCATGGGCTGTTTTCTGGTCTTTGGTCCGGTTGTTGTCTCTTTGTCACATTCCCCGTTTCCATTCTCTATTCTATCTTAATTATGTTCTTTGAAGAACTTTCAACAGTATTAGACATGATCACTCATTAAACATGTAATGTATTGCTCACTGCCATTGTCATTGAAGAAAGAAGATTTACAATGTTTTTTTGTGTATTAAAGAAGATCTGAAAACGAAACTTTTGGTTTCATCAAATTGGTCAAAGTCTCTTAAACAAGATATTTTGAGTTGTCATACAGGTACAATATTTATAACTTATATACGCATGAAACTATATATATATATGATACTTTGAGTTTTAGTTACGATTCGAAACCTTTTAAAATGTGCCCATATTTGCATAAAAGAATACAAAGAAAAATGGCTTACCTCTTTAATATGTAACGAACACAAAAAGATGCCAAGGTCGCAATCGAAAATTCACTGAATAAAGAACGCAGTTCTAAACTAAAAAGAGTGAACATTAAATACTTAGTCTAGTTTAAAAACGTTATACCGAAAACTAAAGATTTAGTGACACAAGCCAAACTAAAAACCTGAAGTGAACTTGCTTTCGGATGGTAAAATGTTCCTGTTCTTCTTGTGGGTCCCGTGTACTGTTTATGGCTTGAACTATACAGAATAATTTGTGGTTCTTTTACCATTAGAATAAAATGGGTTTTTGGTGTATGCACATAAGACAATCCAATAAAACATCAAGACCAATTTCAGTTTTTCATCCATTAAATATATCTTTGAAGAAAGAACAAATTTATTATAAAACTAATGAATTATATTATGTGTTGCTCAGAAGGTTTCTACGTTATTTGATCTCTGGTGGAGAGTTGTCTCATTGGCAATCATACCAAATCTTCTATAATGAAAATAACTACAGACGAACATACCACCATAGTACATCATATATACTAAACAAACAAGTCAGCTTGTTACACCGTAAACTCATCAAACAGACAAACAAACCAGCTGGTTACACCATATACTCATCAGACAGACAAACAAACCCGCTAATTACATCATATACTCATCAGACAGACACACAAACCAGCTTGTTACACCATATACTCGTCAGACAGACACACAAACAAGCTTGTTACACCGTATACACATCAGACAGACAAACAAACCAGCTTGTTACACCGTGTTCTCATCAGAGGACACACAAACCAGCTTGTTACACCGTATACTCATCAGACAGACAAACAAACCAGCCTGTTACACCGTGTTCTCATCAGAGGACACACAAACCAGCTTGTTACACCATATACTCATCAAACAGACAAACAAACTAGCTTGTTACACCATATACTCATCAGACAAACACAAACCAGCTTTTTACACCGTATACACATCAGACAGACACACAAACTAGCTTGTTACACCGTGTTCTCATCAGAGGACACACAAACCAGCATGTTACACCGTATATTCATCAGACAGACACACAAACCAGCTTGTTACACCGTATACTAATCAGACAGTCAAACAAACTAGCTTGTTACACCGTATACTCAACAAACAGACACACAAACTAGCTTGTTACACCATATACTCATCAGACAGACAAACAAACCAGCTTGCTACACCGTATACTCACCAGACACACATAAACCAGCTTGTTACACCATAAACTCGTCAGAAAAACACACCCGCTTGTTACACCGTATTCTCATCAAAAAGACTCACAAACCCGCTTGTTACACCGTATACTAATCAGACAGACAAACAAACCCGCTTGTTCCGCCATAAACTAATCAGACAGACAAATAAACTAGCTTGTTACACCGTATACTCATCAGACAGACAAACAAACTAGCTTGTTACACCGCATACTCATCAGACAGACACACAAACCAGCTTGTTACACCATATATTCGTCAGACAAACACACCCACTTGTTACACCGTATTCTCATCAGAGGACAAACAAACCAGCTTTTTAAACCGTTTACTCATCAGAGGACAAACAGACCAGCTTGTTACACCGTATACTCATCAGACAGGAAACAAACCCGATTGTTTCACCGTATACTCATCACACAGACAAATAAACTAGCTTGTTACACCGTATACTCATCAGACAGACACACACACCAGCTTGTTACACCTTATACTCAACAGACAGACACACAAACCAGCTTGTTACACCATATACTCATCAGACAGACACACAAACCAGCTTGTTACACCATATAATCGTCAGACAAACACACCCGCTTGTTACACCGTATTCTCATCAGAGGACAAACAAACCAGCTTGTTAAACCGTTTACTCATCAGAGGACAAACAGACCAGCTTGTTACACCGTATACTCATCAGGCAGGAAACAAACCCGCTTGTTTCACCGTATACTCATCACACAGACAAACAAACTAGCTTGTTACACCGTATACTCATCAGACAGACACATAAACCAGCTTGTTACACCGTATACTCATCAGACAGACAAACAAACCAGCTTGTTACACCATATACTCATCAGACAGACACACAAACCAGCTTGTTACACCGTATACTCATCAGACAGACAAACAAACTAGCTTGTTACACCGTATACTCATCAGACAGACAAACAAACCAGCTTGTTACACCGTATACTCATCAGACAGACACACAAACCAGCTTGTAACACCATATACTCGTCAGACAATCACACCCGCTTGTTATACCGTATTCTTATTAAACAGAATCACAAACCCGCTTGTTTCTCCGTATACTAATCAGACAGACACACAAACCAGCTTGTTACACTGTATATTCATCAGACAGACAAACAAACTAGCTTGTTACACCGTATACTCATCAGACAGACAAACAAACCCGCTTATTACATCATCTACTCGTCAGACAGACACACAAACCAGCTTGTTACACCATATACTCACCAAACAGACAAACAAACTAGCTTGTTACACCGTATACTCATCAGACAGACAAACAAACTAGCTTGTTACACCGTATACTCATCAGAACAGACACACAAACCAGCTTGTTACACCGTATACTCATCAGACAGACAAACAAACCAGCTTGTTACACCATATACTCATCAGACAGACACACAAACCAGCTTGTTACACCGTATACTCATCAGACAGACAAACAAACTAGCTTGTTACACCATATACTCATCAGACCAACACAAACCAGCTTTTTACACCGTATACACATCAGACAGACACACAAACTAGCTTGTTACACCGTGTTCTCATCAGAGGACACACAAACCAGCTTGTTACACCATATACTCATCAAACAGACAAACAAACTAGCTTGTTACACCATATACTCATCAGACAAACACAAACCAGCTTTTTACACCGTATACACATCAGACAGACACACAAACTAGCTTGTTACACCGTGTTCTCATCAGAGGACACACAAACCAGCTTGTTACACCGTATTTCCTCAGACAGACACACAAACCAGCTTGTTACACCGTATACTAATCAGACAGTCAAACAAACTAGCTTGTTACACTGTATACTCAACAAACAGACACACAAACTAGCTTGTTACACTATATACTCATCAGACAGACAAACAAACCAGCTTGCTACACCGTATACTCACCAGACACACATATACCAGCTTGTTACACCATATACTCGTCAGAAAAACACACCCGCTTGTTACACCGTATTCTCATCAAAAAGACTCACAAACCCGCTTGTTACACCGTATACTAATCAGACAGACAAACAAACCCGCTTGTTACGCCATAAACTAATCATACAGACAAATAAACTAGCTTGTTACACCGTATACTCATCAGACAGACAAACAAACTAGCTTGTTACACCGCATACTCATCAGACAGACACACAAACCAGCTTGTTACACCGTATACTCATCAGACAGACACACAAACCAGCTTGTTACACCGTATACTCATCACACAGACAAACAAACTAGCTTGTTACAACGTATACTCATCAGACAGACAAACAAACTAGCTTGTTTCAACGTATACTCATCAGACAGACACACAAACCAGCTTGTTACACCATATACTCGTCAGACAAACACATAAAACAGCTTTTTACACCGTATACACATCAGACAGACACACAAACCAGCTTTTTACACTGTAGTCTACTTAAACAGACAAACAAACAGCTTCTTACACCGTATTCTCATCAAAGGACACACAAACCAGCTTGTTACACCGTATACTCATCAGACAGAAAAACAAACCAGCTTGTTACACCGTATACTCATAAGACAGACAAACAAACTAGCTTGTTACACAATATACTCAACAAACAGACAAACAAATTAGCTTGTTACACCATATACTCATCAGACAAACACACAAACCAGCTTTTTACACCGTATACTAATCAGACAGACACACAAACTAGCGTGTTACACCGTATACTAATCAGACAGACAAACAAACCAGCTTGCTACACAGTATACTCATCAAACAGACCAACAAACCAGCTTGTTACACCGTATTCTCATCAGACAGACAAACAAACTAGCTTGTTACACCGTATTCTCATCAGACAGACACACAAACTAGCTTGTTACACCGTATACTCATCAGACAGACACACAAACCAGCTTGTTACACCGTATACTCATCAGACAGACAAACAGACTAGCTTGTTACACCGTATACTCATCAGACAGACAAACAAACCCGCTTATTACACCGTATACTCATCAGACAGACAAACAGACTAGCTTGTTACACCGTATACTCATCAGACAGACAAACAAACCCGCTTATTACATCATCTACTCGTCAGACAGACACACAAACCAGCTTGTTACACCATATACTCATCAAACAGACAAACAAACTAGCTTGTTACACCGTATACTCATCAGACAGACACACAAACCAGCTTGTTACACCGTATACTCATCAGACAGACAAACAGACTAGCTTGTTACACCGTATACTCATCATTCAGGCAAACAAACAAGCTTGTTACACCGTATACTCATCACACAGACAACCAAACCAGCTTGTTACACCATATACTCATCAGACAGACACACAAACCAGCTTGTTACATCATCTACTCGTCAGACAGACACACAAACCAGCTTGTTACACCATATACTCATCAAACAGACAAACAAACTAGCTTGTTACACCGTATACTCATCACACAGACAAACAAACTAGCCTGTTACACCGTATACTCATCAGACAGGAAACAAACCCGCTTGTTACACCGTATACTCATCAAACAGACAAACAAACTAGCTTGTTACACCGTATACTCATCAGACAGACAAACAAACCCGCTTATTACATCATCTACTCGTCAGACAGACACACAAACCAGCTTGTTACACCATATACTCATCAAACAGACAAACAAACCAGCTTGTTACCCGCTTGTTACACCGTATACTCATCAGACAGACAAACAAACCAGCTTGTTACACCGTATACTCATCAGACAGACAGGCAAACTAGCTTGTTACACCGTATACTCATCAGACAGACAAACAAACCAGCTTACTACACCGTATACTCAACAGACAGACCCACAAACCAGTTTGTTACACCATATACTCGTCAGAAAAACACACCCGCTTGTTACACCGTATTATCATCAAACAGACTCACAAACCCGCTTGTGCACCGTATACTAGTCAGACAGACAAACAAACCCGCTTGTTACACCATATACTAATCAGACAGACAAACAAACTAGCTTGTTACACCGTATACTCATCAGACAGACAAACAAACTAGCTTGTTACACCGTATACTCATCAGACAGACACACATACCAGCTTGTTACACCGTATACTCATCACAAAGACAAACAAACTAGCTTGTTACACCGTATACTCATCACACAGACAAACAAACCAGCTTGTTACACCGTATACTCATCAGACAGACACACAAACCAGCTTGTTAGACCATATACTAATCAGACAGACACACAAACCAGCTTGTTACACCATATACTCATCAGACAGACAAACAAACCAGCTTGTTAAACCGTATACTCATCATACAAACAAACAAACCAGCTTGTTACACCGTTTACTCATCAGACAGGAAACACACCAGCTTGTTACACCGTATACTCATCAGACAGGAAACACACCAGCTTGTTACATCGTATACTCATCAGACAGGAAACAAACCAGCTTGTTACATCATATACTCGTCAGACAGACACACAAACTAGCTTGATACACCGTATACTAATCAGACAGACATACATACCAGCTTGTTACACCGTATACTCATCACAAAGACAAACAAACTAGCTTGTTACACCGTATACTCATCACACAGACAAACAAACCAGCTTGTTACACCGTATACTCATCAGACAGACACACAAACCAGCTTGTTACACCGTATACTCATCAGACAGACAAACAAACCAGCTTGTTACACCGTATACTCATCACACAGACAAACAAACTAGCTTACTACACCGTATACTCATCAGACAGACAAACAAACTAGCTTGTTACACCGTATACTCATCAGACAGACACACAAACCAGCTTGTTACACCGTATACTCATCAGACAGACAAACAAACCAGCTTGTTAAACCGTATACTCATCAGACAAACAAACAAACCAGCTTGTTACACCGTTTACTCATCAGACAGGAAACACACCAGCTTGTTACACCGTTTTCTAATCAGACAGGAAACACACCAGCTTGTTACATCGTATACTTATCAGACAGGAAACAAACCAGCTTGTTACATCATATACTCGTCAGACAGACACACGTACTAGCTTGTTACACCGTATACTAAACAGACAGACATACATACCAGCTTGTTACACCGTATACTCATCACAGAGACAAACAAACTAGCTTGTTACACCGTATACTCATCACACAGACAAACAAACCAGCTTGTTAAACCGTATACTCATCAGACAGACACACAAACCAGCTTGTTACACCGTATACTCATCAGACAGACAAACAAACCAGCTTGTTACACCGTATACTCATCACACATCAAACAAACTAGCTTACTACACCGTATACTCAGCAGACAGACAAACAAACTAGCTTGTTACACCGTATACTCATCAGACAGACACACAAACCCGCTTGTTACACCGTATACTCATCAGACAGACAAACAAACCAGCTAGTAACACCGTATACTCATCAGACAGACAAACAAACTAGCTTGTTACACCGTAAACTCATCAGACAGACACACAAACCAGCTTGTTAGACCATATACTAATCAGACAGACACACAAAACAGCTTGTTACACCATATACTCATCAGACAGACAAACAAACCAGCTTGTTTAACCGTATACTCAACAGACAGACAAACAAACCAGCTTGTTACACCGTTTACTCAACAGACAGGAAACACACCAGCTTGTTACACCGTATACTCATCAGATAGGAAACAAACCAGCTTGTTACACCATATACTCATCAGACAGACAAACAAACCAGCTTGTTAAACCATATACTCATCAGACAGACAAACAAACCAGCTTGTTAAACCGTATACTCATCAGACAGACAAACAAACCAGCTTGTTACACCGTATACTCATCAGACAGACACACAAACCAGCTAATTAAACCATATACTCATCAGACAGACAAACAAACCAGCTTGTTACACCGTATACTCATCAGACAGACACACAAACCAGCTAATTAAACCATATACTCATCAGACAGACAAACAAACCAGCATGTTACTGCGTATACTCATCAGACAGACAAACAAACCAGCTTGTTACACCATATACTCATCATATACTCATCAGACAGACAAACAAACCCGCTTTTTACACCGTATACTCATTAGCTAAACGTCAGCTGTAATAAGGTACCTTTTTCTGATACAACTTTTAATTAGGACTTTCCACATTTCCTTGGAAAGACATTCTGATTCTGTTCTTCCGCCGCATCTGTTTTGTTAACTGTCGATAAGATATATGATGTCGAACAGTTTTTGCGATTTTGAAATTCACCCTGTTTAACCGAACACATTTTCATATGGGAATGTTCTCCCCGTATACTGTTTTTCTTGATATCGCTTCTCGTTAGACAATAAAAGATATTGCTTATTTTTTTCCTCCAGAATGGTCATTACTTCCTCAGAATGATCTGTTCAATTTGGATTGAAGCGAAACGGTTATATGTAATAAAAGTTATTTTCCTTTGTGTGTTCAAAATAAACGATATATGTCAGTGTAACTCATAAACCGTTAGTGATAGATACCTAATTGTAGTCATTATGCTTTGACCCAACTGGCATGATTATTTAGACAGTGTCGAAAATCATTGAACGGTGAGGGCGAAAGTCAAATTGTAGGTAATGACTTGGCGCCAAGCAAATACATTTGGGTCGAAGTGCTCTGGTGACTTTATTATTTAGTTTTCTCCCCTTAAATATTCAAAATAAAGTGTTTGGTAGGACATCTTCTTAATCTTTATCTTACATAGAAGAGATTTGGGGGTTTGGATGTAACATCCTTGATATTTGACCTCGAAATTGAGATCATGGTAAAAATCTAGAACGTCAAGTTGACCTTTAACCTTGAGTTGGAGCTCAAAAGTAAATTTTGCGTTCTAGATTTTGACCTTTGCTCGAACTTTATACTGGTACATGATAAAGCTAAAGGGTCTTCTATCTTATGTTGGATCATATATGACCTTGAGAAGGTCAACCGGAAGTGACAGTAGGTAAACTGGGAGTGGCAATTTTTGCACTTATCTTATGTAAAAGTACCTAGAAACCATTTAATTAAGAATCAGTGGAAAGTAACAAAACATATGAACCGGAAGTTTTGTAGACTGGAGGTAGCACATTTTCTTCCTTATTTCAAGCAAAAGTATATAGAAACCATATATTTTCTTATCAAATCAGTGTAATGTGAGCTATCACAATTATGACACCGTAAATGGCATTTGAACGAACGGAAGTAATCATTTATCTCCCTTATTTCAAAGGGAAATATATACAAACCCTATATTTGCTAAATCAGTTAAAAGTAAGCTGTGAGTTGGCAAGGAATTGACTTTTTGAAACAAGAAGTAGCTGTTCTTTTTCAAAGAATAGAGCTAGAAACTCAACATTTTTGAAATCTGTGCAAGATAAGTTATCTTCTGACACCGTTTTTTTTTTTGTTTTTTTTTTTGTAATTAAAAAAAAAGTTTCTCGATATTTGTCAAACAGTTCATTGAAATCCTTATTATTAACATGTCATGTGAACAGTGTGGTTTTTGATTCAAAACGAAACGCTTACTGTCGATCAACTTTTTGTGTTATATCCTGAGATCTATGAGACGATATGCCTTCAAAACCATGAAATTGTAAATTAATCAATTTAATATTTCACAGTGAGCCGCATACATTACATTGGTATCGCTTTCCGTGGCCTAAAGTCGAAATCTTTCAAAACAGTTAACTGTTTCTAGGTTATATGATTGTCTGTTAATGTGCTTATATGCTTTTAAGACATCATTGAATCCGCGATTGTATATGAAAGTAAAACGTATAGACCCTGCGATATCAAATCAAATAGAGACTTATCTGCCCTGCGATAGTAGTAAAAGTATAACGCATCGACTCCATGATAGCAAATCAAAATATAACGTATCGACTCGCCGATAGAAAATCAAAGTGGGTCTATCAATCCCGCGATAGTGAATCAAAAATAGACCCAGCGATGGTGAAAATCCAAAACTATCGACTCGCCGATAGCAAATCAGAGTAATACGAATGTATCCCGTGATATTAAATCGATATCAGACTTATAGACCCTTCGGTTATCAATCAAAGTTAGACGTTTCGATTCTGCGATAGTAAATCTAAGTGAGACGTATAGATCCTTCGATCGTTGATCAGAGTGAGACGTATGGACTATTAGATATTAATCAAAGTCAGACATATGGACCCTTCGACAGTAAATCAAAGTCAGACGTACAGTCCCATCGATAATTAATCAAAGTCAGACATATAGACCCTTCGACAGTAAATCAAAGTCCGACGTATGGACCCCTCGATATTAAATCAAAGTCAGACGTATAGACCCTTCGACAGTAAATCAAAATCAGATGTATAGACCATTCGATGTTTAATCAAAGTCAGACGTACAGACCATTCGATAATAAATCAAAGTCAGACATATAGACCCTTCGACAGTAAATCAAAGTCAGACGTACAGACCCTTCGATAGTTAATCAAAGTCAGACGTACGGACCCTTCGATAGTTAATCAAAGTCAGACGTATGGACCTTTCGATAGTTAATCAAAGTCAGACGTATAAACCCTTCGATAGTTAATCAAAGTCAGACGTATAAACCCTTCGATAGTTAATCAAAGTCAAACGTACAGACCCTTCGACAGTAAATCAAAGTCAGACGTACAGACCATTCGATAGTTAGTCAAAGTCAGACGTATGGACCCTTCGATGGTTAATCAAAGTCAGACGTATAGACCCTTCGACAGTAAATCAAAGTCAGACGTACAGAACCTTCGACAGTAAATCAAATTCAGACGTACGGACCCTTCGATAGTTAATCAAAGTCAGAAGTATAGGCCATTCGATAGTTAATCAAAATCAGACGTACAGACCTTTCGATAGAAAATCAACGTCTGACGTATAGACCTTTCGATAGTTAATCAAAGTCAGACGTACAGACCTTTCGGTAAATCAAAGTCAGACGTACAGACCTTTCGATAGTTAATCAAAGTCAGACGTATGGACCCTTCGATAGTTAATCAAAGTCAGACGTATAGACCCTTCAATCAATAACCAAAGTCAGACGTATGGACCCTTCGATAGTTAATCAAAGTCAGACATATAGACCCTTCGACAGTAAATCAACGCCAGACGTATAGATCCTTCGATAGTTAATCAACAACAGACGTATAGATCCGTCAATAGTTAAACAACGTCAGACGTATAAACCCTTCGACATTAAATCAACGTCAGACGTATAGACCCTTCGATAGTTAATCAAAGTCAGACCTATAGACCATTCGACAGTAAATCAAAGTCAGACGTACAGACCCTTCGACAGTAAATCAAAGTCAGACATACAGACCCTTCGATAGTTAGTCAAAGTCCGACGTATAGACCCTTCGATAGTTAATCAAAGTCAGACGTAATGACCCTTCGATCGTTAATCAAAGTCAGACGTAAAGACCCTTCGATCGTTAATCAAAGTCAGACTACAGACCCTTCGATCGTTAATCAAAGTCAGACGTATAGATCATTCGATCGTTAATCAACGTCAGACGTATAGACCCTTCGATAGTTAATCAAAGTCAGACGTACGGACCCTTCGATAGTTAATCAAAGTCAGACGTACGGACCCTTCGATAGTTAATCAAAGTCAGACGTATGGACCTTTCGATAGTTAATCAAAGTCAGACATATAAACCCTTCGATAGTTAATCAAAGTCAGAAGTAGAAACTTTTCGATAGTTAATCAAAGTCAGACGTACAGACCCTTCGACAGTAAATCAAAGTCAGACGTACAGACCATTCGATAGTTAGTCAAAGTCAGACGTATGGACCCTTCGATGGTTAATCAAAGTCAGACGTATAGACCCTTCGACAGTTAATCAAAGTCAGACGTACAGACCCTTCGACAGTAAATCAAATTCAGACGTACAGACCCTTCAATAGTTAGTCAAAGTCAGACGTATGGACCCTTCTATAGTTAATCAAAGTCAGACGTATAGACCCTTCGATAGTTAAACAAAGTCAGACGTAATGATCATTCGATCGTTAATCAAATTCAGACGTACAGACCCTTCGATCGTTAATCAAAGTCAGACGTATAGATCCTTCGATCGTTAATCAACGTCAGACGTATAGACCCTTTGATAGTTAATCAAAGTCAGACGTACAGACCCTTCGATAGTTAATCAAAGTAAGATGTAAGGACCCTTCGATAGTTAATCAAAGTCAGACGTACAAACCCTTCGATAGTTAATCAGTCAAACGTATGGCACCTTCGATAGTTAATCAAAGTCAGACGTATAAACCCTTCGATAGTTAATCAAAGTCAGACGTATAAACCCTTCAATAGTTAATCAACGTCAGACGTACAGACGATTCGATAGTTAATCAAAGTCAGACGTCCAGACCCTTCGATAGTTAATCAACGTCAGACGTATAAACACTTCGATAGTTAATCAAAGTCAGACGTACAGACGATTCGATAGTTAATCAAAGTCAGACGTACAGACCCTTTGATAGTTAACCAACGTCAGACGTATAGACCCTTCGATAGTTAATCAAAGTCAGACGTATAAACCCTTCGATAGTTAATCAAAGTCAGACGTACAGACGATTCGATAGTTAATCAAAGTCAGACGTACAGACCCTTCGATAGTTAATCAACGTCAGACGTATAAACCCTTCGATAGGTAATCAAAGTCAGACGTATAGACCCTCCAATAGTAAATCAAAGTCAGAGGTATAGACCTTTCGATAGTTAATCAACGTCAGACGTACAGACCCTTCTATAGTTAATCAAAGTCAGACGTACAGACCCTTCGACAGTAAATCAAAGTCAGACGTACAGACCATTCGATAGTAAGTCAAAGTTAGACGTATGGACCCTTCGATGGTCAATCAAAGTCAGACGTATAGACCCTTTGATGGTCAATCAAAGTCAGACGTATAGACCCTTTGACAGTAAATCAAAGTCAGACGTACAGACCCTTCGACAGTAAATCAAATTCAGACGTACAGACCCTTCGATAGTTTGTCAAAGTCAGACGTATGGACCCTTCGATAGTTAATCAAAGTCAGACGTATAGACCCTTCGATAGTTAATCAAAGTCAGACGTACAGACCCTCCGATCGTTAATCAAAGTCAGACGTATAGATCCTTCGATCGTTAATCAACGTCAGACGTATAGACCATTTGATAGTTAATCAAAGTCAGACGTACAGACCCTTTGATATTTAATTAAAGTCAGACGTACGGACCCTTCGATAGTTATTCAAAGTCAGACGTAAAGACCCTTCTATAGTTAATCAAAGTCAAACGTATGGAACCTTCGATAGTTAATGAAAGTCAGACGTATAAACCCTTCGATAGTTAATCAAAGTCAGACGTATAAACCCTTCGATAGTTAATCAAAGTCAGACGTATAAACCCTTCGATAGTTAATCAACGTCAGACGTACAGACGATTCGATAGTTAATCAAAGTCAGACGTACAGACCCTTCGATAGTTAATCAACGTCAGACGTATAGGCCCTTCGATAGTTAATCAAAGTCAGACGTATAAACCCTTCGATAGTTAATCAAAGTCAGTCGTACAGACGATTCGATAGTTAATCATAGTCAGACGTACAGACCCTTTGATAGTTAATCAACGTCAGACGTATGGACCCTTCGATAGTTAATCAAAGTCAGACGTATAAACCCTTCGATAGTTAATCAAAGTCAGACGTACAGACGATTCGATAGTTAATCAAAGTCAGACGTACAGACCCTTCGATAGTTAATCAACGTCAGACGTATAAACCCTTCGATAGTTAATCAAAGTCAGACGTATAGACCCTCCAATAGTAAATCAAAGTCAGAGGTATAGACCTTTCGATAGTTAATCAACGTCAGACGTACAGACCCTTTGATAGTTAATCAAAGTCAGACGTACAGACCCTTCTATAGTTAATCAAAGTCAGACGTACAGAGCCTTCGATAGTTAATCAAAGTCAGACGAAATAACCCTTCGATAGTTAATCAAAGTCAGACGTACAGACGATTCGATATTAAATAAAATTGAGACGTCAATACCCTTCGATAGTTAATCAACGTCAGACGTATAGACCCTTCGATAGTTAATCACAGTCAGACGTATAAACTTTTCGATAGTTAATCAAAGTCAGACGTACAGACCTTTCGATAGTTAATCAAAGTCAGACGTACAGACCCTTCGATAGTTAATCAAAGTCAGACGTACAGACCTTTCGATAGTTAATCAATGTCAGACGTACAGACCCTTCGATAGTTAATCAACGTCAGACGTACAGACCTTTCGATAGTTAATCAACGTCAGACGTACAAACCCTTCGATAGTTAATCAAAGTCAGATGTGCAGACGATTCGATATTAAATAAAATCAGAAATTATTTCGACAGGAATTAAAAGAGATGTGCGGTGCACGCAACCCCCAAAAAATCAACACAAATTTTCCAAAACAGACGTCTTGGTATGTCTTGTTTAAACTTACCATGTTCTTCGATCTATATATGAATATAAGATAATATTGGGTATACCTAAAGGAGACAGAAACAAAACGATACAAAGAATTCAGGATATTGTTTGTTTTTGATTGCTTATCCTCTAGTATCATATGGCTAAAAATAGACGCGTCAATCAAAATACGTAACATCATACAAAATACGCTGTATTATACAAAATACGCCGCATCATACAAAATACTCCAAATCATACAAAATACTCCAAATCATACAAAATACACTGCAGCATACAAAACAAGCCATATCATACAAAACCTGCCGCATCATACAAAATACGCCGCATCATACAAAATACTCCATATCATACAAAATACACTGCAGCATACAAAACAAGCCACATCATACAAAACCTGCCGCATCATACAAAATACGCTGAATCATACAAAATACACTGCAGCATACAAAACCTGCCGCATCATACAAAATTCGCTAAATCATACGCTGAATCATACAAAATACGCTGCAGCATACAAATGCACCACATCGTACAAATACAATATGCCGCATCATACACAATACGCCGTATTATATAAAATACTCCGCACTACACAAAATACGGCGCATCATACAAAATACTCCGTATCATACAAAATACGCCGCATTATACAAAAAACGCCAAATCTTACAAAATACGCCGCATCATATAAAATACGCCTTAGCATACAAGATACAGTGCATCATATAAAATACGCTGCATCATACAAAATACGCCACATCATACAAAATAGCCGAATCATACAAAATCCGCGACATCATACAAAAAACGTGACATCGTACAATACTGTCGCATTACACAAAAATAAACCCCATAAAAAAAATAGCCGAATCATACATTATACCCCTGCAATATTGAAATACGTCGCATCATACAAGTTATGCTCCATCATATAAAAAAAACCTGCAATATTGAAAATACGCTGCATTATACAAAATATGCAGCAACATACAAAATACGCCACATTAAACAAAATACGCAGCATCATACAAAATACGACGCGTCATACAAAATACGCCGCATTATACAAAATATGCCGCATCATACAAAATACGCTGCATCAATTAAAATACGCTCCGTCATACAAAAGACCCCTGTAATATTCAAAATACGCCGCATCATACAAAATACGCAGCATGATACAGAAACCGCCACATCATAAAAAATACGCCACATCATACAAAATATACCGCATCATACAAAAAACGCCGCATCAGACAAAATACGTCACATTAGACAAAATACGCTGCAGCATACAAAATACGCAGCATCATACAAAATACGCCGCATCATACAAAATACGCAGCATGATACAGATACCGCCTCATCATACAAAATACGCCACATTATACATGAAGGAACCTTAGTGAGCGCGCTCACATACCCCACGTCCCCACATTGTCATTGGAGAAATATAATAAGTGTAAGAAAAAAATATTGTATCAGAAAAAAAAAATGAATCATAATTCCCTGTCAATATGCACATCTACATAGTATGTCCTTATTATCTACACAGTTCCATGAAATTCTGTTGTGTGGTTTGAGAGGAGTTGCGATGACAAAAGGTTGCAGTAGTATATTGGGCAAATAAGTTCAAAGGGGCGTAACTCCTGGAAAAAAATTGAATCGTAATTTCCTGTCGATATGCACATCTACGTAGTATGTCCTTATTATCTGAAAAGGTTTCATGAAATTATGTTGTGTGGTTTGAGAGGAGTTGCGATGACAAAAGATTGCAGTAGTATATTGGGCGAATAAGTTCAAAGGGGCGTAACTCCTGGAAAAAAATTGAATCGTAATTTCCTGTCGATATGCACATCTACGTAGTATGTCCTTATTATCTGAAAAGGTTTCATGAAATTCTGTTTTGTGTGGTTTGAGAGGAGTTGCGATGACAAACTGTTGCAGTAGTACATTAAAGTAAATAAGTTCAAAGGGGCGTAACTCCTAGAAAAAGAATTGAATCGTAAGTTCCTGTCGATATGCACAACTACATAGTATGTCCTTATTATCTAAAAAGGTTTCGTGAAATTATGTTGTGTGGTTTGAGAGGAGTTGCGATGACAAGAAACAGGACTGACGGACTGACGGACTGACGGACGGACAGACGGACGGGTAAAAATCATTATACCCTCCGCAACTCGTTGCGTGGGATATAAAATATACCGCATCATACAAAATACGCCACATCATACAAAATACGCCGCATCAGACAAAATACGCCGCATCATACAATATAGCCGTAACATACAAAATAAACCGCTTTTTAAAAAATACGCTAAATCATTCAAAATATTCCGCATCATACAAAATACGCCACATCACACAAAATATGATACATCATTCAAAATACGCCACATCATCACAAAACGCCGCATTTTACAATAAACGCCGCATCATACAAAAAACGCCAAATCATACAGAACACACAACATTATTAAAAATACGTCGCCGCTCTGTTTAAAAATATCAACAAATATAATGCCTACCCATGTTAATTAAATTGAGCGTAGAGCATGGCATCATAGAATTGTTTCGATTCTGATAGGAATATTCACTTTTTGCATTTCGAAGAGTACCTATAAATAATGTTCGAGAGGCAGCCATTTTGATTTTATGAAGAAAACCAACGTTTTGCGGTTATAAAGAGAACAGATACTATTATAAGGAGACTTATTTTGTAAAAAGATTTTATTTCATTTCATAGCAAGCAACACTAACAAAAATGGCCATTTTGATTTCCGGCGTTGTTAAAATATAACTGAGGTTGCAATTTAAATTGTGACGACACGCATGTGCACCTCATTTACTATAGGAATTAGAACATGATTTTGTTAACACAGCAAAAGAAGAGCGTTATATTAGAATGAACAATAGATCATAATAGACTGGTGCTTATACAGTGTGTTAAGACTTAGTTCTAAACTCACGGGCATAGAAAAGAATTTTCGTTCCAGTCCTTCAACCCAATTCTCTTTTTTTTTCTCCTTTGTTCCGATTATGAAACAGAAAATTAATACTAATAGAATAAATCGATAGGTATTTTCATCTTAAGCAATTAATTACAAAGATTTAATGAGGGTCTGGATGGGGTTTACAGAATATAGAATAATGTGCCAAATTTACCGAAAAATAAGCAAAATAGAGAAAATTACGGAAAATAGTAAAGAATACTGGGCTAAAATATAAAGAAAAGGGAATGATGGGCAAAAATATAAAGAATAACGAATAATAAGCAAAAATATAAAGAATAGGGGAAAATGTGCCAAGTCTACAATAACATGAGCATAATAAAGAAAAATAGGTCAAAATGATAAAGAATAAAGAATACTGGGCTAAAATATAAAGAATAGAGAATACTGGGCGAAAATATAAAGAATATGGAATAATGGGCAAAAAATATAAAGAATACAGAAATGGAGACCACCATTTAGACCCTCTTTAATGGTTCATTGACCACCATTTAAACCCTTTTTAATGTTACATTGACCACCATTCAGACCCTCTTTAATGTTACACAGACCACCATTTAGACCCTCTTTCATGTTACATTAACCACCATTTAGACCCTCTTTAATGTTACATTGACAACCATTTAGACCCTCTTTAATGTTACATTGAGCACCATTTAAACCCTCTTTAATGTTACATTGACCACCATTTAGACCCTCTTTAATGTTACATAGACCACCATTTAGACCCTCTTTAATGTTACACTGACCACCATTTAGACCCTCTTTAATGTTACATTGACCACCATTTAGACCCTCTTTGATGTTACATTGACCACCATTTAGACCCTCTTTAATGTTACATTGACCACCATGTAGACCCTCTTTAATGTTACATTAATAACTAATTGTCATACAACAGATATGATAAACATTAATCAGTCTGGATGAGAGTGTTAAACAGATGTTCAAGTTTCAGTCCCACACTAATTAAACAAGTTCAAATATCAATTTCTACAGATTGAGCTGAATTTTATTTATAGGTTAGATAATAGGATGCCCATTCCCTGACTTAACCCACTTTTCAGGACCTATCTTATTTTGAAAATAAAAAAAAAAACTGCAATTACACGTCATGTGACCAAAAATGACCTTATAATTATATCTAGTAATCCTGTGAAATGTTGTACCTTTGTATATAATTTACTTACTACTGTATTATGATAATTAGGTGGAGCTATGAAGCAATGTTTTCACACCTCCACTGTGTTACATGGTTAACCCACCTACATAGTTATAATAGAAAAAAAAACTCATTCCAGGCTTATAATTTAGTATGAAAGGACGGTAATTTAATTCAGTTTTAGCACATATTTTTTTAAATTGTATTGTAAAATTGTTGTAGGTTGTTTCCGACAACTATTTTTGTTTTCCGGGAAACAAAATCATCGTAAAGTACATTTGTCTTTTGTTATGAGATTTGTACATTTATTTCATATGACTTTTTGACGCTTTCAAATTCGCAATAGAACTGTTAATTGATCAAATTCACTAAGCTGAACTCAAGTTTGTTTAAACTATCATTATTTTTTTTAAGTAATTGACCAAAAAGATTCATTTTACCTTTTACTGGTCAAGTTTGCACAGTTTACACAATTACTATACATGATATCTCTAATGATATGTAACATAGATCTGCCTACGACAAAGGATACAATTATTTGATGTTTGGTGTCATTGGGAACACTAGTGGCAGTCCACAATCATCAGCAGTTCTACCTTATATTCATACCAACGAAACGGAATTTACTTCAAATAAAAATAATACGGTAATTAATTCGGGAATAATGTTTGGAGCAGGAGTTTTAGGAAACATTTTGGCTCTTATTGTGTTGATAAGATCTGAACCTGAACAGAAAAGAACGATATTTTATCGATTAGTAGCTGGACTCTGTATCACCGATTTTCTGGGCATCACATCTACATCACCTGTTGTAATAGCCGTGTATGTAAACAACCTTCAATGGATAGGCGGGACGGCGATGTGTAACTACTTCGGATATGTGATGATCTTTGCCAGTTTTGCAACAATGCTGATAGTGTGTAGCATGTCTATAGAGAGGGTGTTTTGTATTAAATATCCTCTTATATATAATACTCGTTCGTCAACAAAACATGCTACAATAATCTTGATATTCTGCTGGACTATGGCAGCATGCTTTGCCGCACTCCCATTCCTAGGCTTGGGACAATTTGTTCTACAGTATCCTAGAACGTGGTGTTTTGTCGATTATTACACCAATGACCGAGTAGATAAAGTATTTAACTATTTATTCGTGATATTATCCATTGTCGTCATTAGTGTTACTGTTTGCTGTAACTTAACTGTTATGTTGACCTTGACAAAACGTCAATGTCAACACGTGTCACAATACGGAAGATCCAAATATGGTAGTTATTCTAAACGCTTCAATGAATGTCAGATGTTAGTACAACTAGTTGGAGTCACCATAGTATTTAGTGCATGTTATATGCCTCTTATGGTAGGTACTGTTTCAACTTATATAGGAGCCACTGTAGTATTAAGTTTATTTTACGTGTACATGTATCTTATGCTAGGTACTGCATCAACTAATAGGACTCACCATAGTATTAAGTTTATGTTATGTGTACATGTATCTTATGGTAGGTACATTTTCAACTAATAGGAGTCACCATAGTATTAAGTTTATGTTATGTGTACATGTATCTTATGGTAGGTACATTTTCAACTAATAGGAGTCACCATAGTATTAAGTTTATGTTATGTGTACATGTATCTTATGGTAGGTACTGTTTCAACTAATAGGAGTCACCATAGTACTGTAACGTGTAACCAGGCGTTTATATCTTAAACGAACGTTCCAGTAAATACTTGGATCCAAGTTGTCCACAAACAATACGGCAATACTATTACTATCTATATTATGCACAATGAACTAAAATATACACACTGACTCTTTGCCGATATAAAGTAACAACGGACAATTATATATATACAAATATAATACAATAAACAGCCTGTCCTCAAGAT
Organism: Mytilus californianus; assembly: GCF_021869535.1. Taxonomy (NCBI): domain Eukaryota; kingdom Metazoa; phylum Mollusca; class Bivalvia; order Mytilida; family Mytilidae; genus Mytilus; species Mytilus californianus. The sequence goes on along the minus strand of NW_026262581.1, from coordinate 140,898,220 downwards.
GGGACGGTCTGTCACTAAAAGACAGTATGGCTGGTACAGTCTGTCTGTATCAGACAGTGTGTGCTGGTACAGCCTGTCCTCCGAGTGGGACAGTCTGTCACTTCCGGACAGTGCGGGCTGGTACAACTTGTCCTCCGAGTGGGACAGTCTGTCACTACCAGACAGTGCGGGCTGGTACAGCCTGTCCTCCGAGTGGGACAGTCTGCTATGTCAATCCTATCAACGTGTACGTCCACTTTGTACCTAGTACAAAGTGTCCTCTGAATATCAAGGCTCTTCTAGCACTTAATATATCCGACGTACGCTCTGTTGAAGTATGACAGCTCATCGACCGCCAACCGACAGCCTCAAGTGCCGTTTCTCATTCTCTTATATACTCGTGGTCGATACCACTATTTCCTTGATAGGGATGTTCTCTATATATTACCCTTACGGAGCATAGAGAGTCCCTTACGGTCACCCCTATAACTTTCGACCCGGCCACTTATTTTCCCGCCAAACGTCTAAATCCACACAACGCTTCCTTCAGAGTGAAACATGCATTGATACAACAAGATTCTCCTGATTTGTAACCATAACCATCAAAAAAACATTACATAACCCACGCCTCAATCTACATGCGTCCCGCATGATACATTTAAAATTACAAAATTTAATTCAACAACATTTATACACAATCTGAATTTTACTTATTTACATAATCAGCCATCCAGGCTGGTCTCTTACTCTCGTGACGACCATTGTCCTCCTCTAATCTTATTGAGGCACGCTTCCTTTTCATTGGGCGTTTTTTCCTGTTGCACTTAGTGCAACTAGTGACATATGCTCTCACTTCAGATTGCAAACCAGGCCAATAGAAAGACTGGCGTATTTTATCAAGAGTCTTATGCGTACCTAAGTGACCAGCATACTCTGTGTCATGGCAGTATTCTAATACTTGCTTGCGCTCCGACATTGGAATTACCGCTTGTAATTTCACAATGTTCCGTTCCCGATCGTCGTGGCGTCTAACTACTACATCACCGTGGACCTCTAAACAACCAAACTGACTCCATAATGACCTAAGAAAATATCCCTTACTGGATACCTCATTGTATTGTGGCCTTTGACCCTCTGTCAGCCACCGCTTAACACGTTTAAGGTCCGAGTCATTCGATTGTAACTCTATTAAAGTCAAGTCTTTACCTTTGTCTGGTATCTGACTTGTAACTATGTTGACCTGGCTTTGTTCTCTCTTAGAACAATCACGGTTCGTTTTTAACTGTCTATCTGATGTTAACCGACATGGGTTTCTGTGAACATCAGCCTTTCTATTTTGAGTACCTTGAAAAAGCAGGGGAACCTTAAAGTTATCGAAGTGTAATAAGTTAGCAGATACGTCAATCAAACACTTATTTGTTTTCATAAAGTCTAAACCTAGAATACCATCGACTTGTAGGTCAGTTACAACGGCCTCTGAAGTAAACTTCTCTTTACCAAAATCAAGTGTAAAACTATCCTTCCCCTTGAGGCTTAAATAGTTGTCACAGACGGACTTAATCTGTGACTGAGTTTTACTCATATGCGGTCTATACAAGTCAGGAATTGAATCATACACTCTTGTAGAAACTAGAGTAAGCGTAGCTCCAGTATCAACCACAAACTTGACCGGTACATCTTGAATGCTCAACTCAACAAACATTCCTGCATCTTCTGATGCTGAAACAACAACAGCGCCTTTGTCATTGTTTGAAGATTTAACTTCAGACTTCAGTGTATTAACCGTACCGTCCGTTTTAAAATTGTTCTTATGTGTTCCCTCCGTACTTTGTTTCTGGTTATTATTGGGACAATTTCTTGCAAAATGTCCTATTTGTCCACAACTGAAACAAGGACCACCCCTTTTTCTGTTGCTTTGAGTGTTATTGGTCTTCCACCTTAGTTGGAACTTTCTTTTGGACTTTAATGCTTTAATCTCTTTTGTTAAGGACAGTAAATTATTTTCAATCTTCTGCATCCACGTCGTCATTTGTCCCATAGATACAGTCATATCAGGACTATTAGGTGCTTCTGTCCGTTCGTCACTAGTAGTATGTCGTAAGTGACCCATACTTTTCAGTGTTCTACTCTCAGCCTTGTTATAAGCTTCAAGCTCAACCGCCAACCGTATAGCTTCGTTAAGACCTTTTGGACGAGACTGTTTAATTCTCAGTCTCATTTCTGAGTCTACTAGCGCATCTATAAATTGTTCTTTAGCGAGCGTGTCCCTTAATTCTAACGGGGCAGTCGGGTAGGCAAAATTAGAAAGTCTTCGAACAGACTGACCTAACCCCGGCAAAGTATCGCTTGCTTTTTGTCGACATTCCTTGAATTGAACACGATAGAGTTCAGTCTGACTAGATGGAGCAAAGCGTTCCTCCAGTGCGTTTACTAGGTCTGAAAATATTTGTCTCTTTTCCTTTGGTAAATCACCAAGGACTGCTTGAGCCTGTCCAATCAGTGACACGGCCAAGAACAAACCTTTTTGATGTTCAGACCACATATTAACTAGGGCACACATCTCAAAGTGTGATAAGTAATCCATCCAAGGAGTATTGCCATCATATTTTGATGGTTTGATTTTAACATCGTTTGAACCAGAGCAAACAGTATGAGCAGTACTTTGATTTTTGGTTAAATACTGTTTATCTTGCCCTATGGATTTCCTATTACTCATGTGAGGATTTGATATGATATCCCCATCTGGCAAAGGCAGTGTATCACCCACGGCCAATCCACTATGTGCTGATAGAGACGGCCCTGTCGTCACTACTCCTGAATCATGATCTTTATTTGCAATAACCTTTGTACGTACACCCTGATCTTTAGGTGTAGAAGATATAAAGCCAAGTCCATGTTGCATTGTGCTTTCACTAAGAGACTGTATTTGTCTACTTATTTCAGCAATCTGATCGTCAATATTTAACATATTCATTGCAGTATAGTGCAAGTCAAATAAAACAATTATAGTGTTATAATCTTTTATTAAATAATACACTCGTGTTACAACTCAGCCGTGAACTACAACTATGCCTCACGGTTGATCCGCTTTAATCTTTAAAATAAACACTGATGTCAACTGACAACAAATTTAGTGACAATCAATCAATCAAATAGTATTTGATAGACAACTTGAATCCCAACCGCTAGCCACCAAATATGTAACGTGTAACCAGGCGTTTATATCTTAAACGTCCGTTCCAGTAAATACTTGGATTCAAGCTGTCCATAAACAATACGGCAATACTATTACTATCTATATTATGCACAATGAACTAAAATATACACACTGACTCTTTGCCGATATAAAGTAACAACGGACAATTATATATATACAAATATAATACAATAATCAGCCTGTCCTCAAGATGGGACGGTCTGTCACTAAAAGACAGTATGGCTGGTACAGTCTGTCTGTATCAGACAGTGTGTGCTGGTACAGCCTGTCCTCCGAGTGGGACAGTCTGTCACTTCCGGACAGTGCGGGCTGGTACAACTTGTCCTCCGAGTGGGACAGTCTGTCACTACCAGACAGTGCGGGCTGGTACAGCCTGTCCTCCGAGTGGGACAGTCTGCTATGTCAATCCTATCAACGTGTACGTCCACTTTGTACCTAGTACAAAGTGTCCTCTGAATATCAAGGCTCTTCTAGCACTTAATATATCCGACGTACGCTCTGTTGAAGTATGACAGCTCATCGACAGCCAACCGACAGCCTCAAGTGCCGTTTCTCATTCTCTTATATACTCGTGGTCGATACCACTATTTCCTTGATAGGGATGTTCTCTATATATTACCCTTACGGAGCATAGAGAGTCCCTTACGGTCACCCCTATAACTTTCGACCCGGCCACTTATTTTCCCGCCAAACGTCTAAATCCACACAACGCTTCCTTCAGAGTGAAACATGCATTGATACAACAAGATTCTCCTGATTTGTAACCATAACCATCAAAAAAACATTACAGTACTAAGTTTATGTAACGTGTACATGTATCTTATGGTAGGTACTGTTTCAACTTATAGGAGCCACTGTAGTATTAAGTTTATGTTACGTGTACATGTATCTTATGGTAGGTACTGTTTCAACTTATAGGAGCCACTGTAGTATTAAGTTTATGTTCCGTGTACATATATCTTATGGTAGGTACTGTTTCGACTTATAGGAGTCGCCATAGTATTAAGTTTATGTTACGTGTACATGTATCTTATGGTAGGTACTGTTTCAACTAATAGGAGTCACTGTAGTATTACGTTTATGTTACGTGTACATATATCTTATGGTAGGTACTGTTTCAACTAATAGGAGTCACCATAGTACTAAGTTTATGTAACGTGTACATGTATCTTATGGTAGGTACTGTTTCAACTTATAGGAGCCACTGTAGTATTAAGTTAATGTTACGTGTACATGTATCTTATGGTAGATACTGTTTCAACTAATAGGATCCACTGTAGTATTAAGTTTATGTTACGTGTATATGTATCTTATGGTAGGTACTGTTTCAACTAATAGGATCCACTGTAGTATTAAGTTTATGTTACGTGTATATGTATCTTATGGTAGGTACTGTTTCAACATATAGGAGCCACTGTAGTATTAAGTTAATGTTACGTGTACATGTATCTTATGGTAGGTACTGTTTCAACTAATAGGATCCACTGTAGTATTTAGTTTATGTTACGTGTACATATATCTTATGGTAGGTACTGTTTCAACATATAGGAGCCACTGTAGTATTAAGTTAATGTTACGTGTACATGTATCTTATGGTAGGTACTGTTTCAACTAATAGGATCCACTGTAGTATTTAGTTTATGTTACGTGTACATATATCTTATGGTAGGTACTGTTTCAACATATAGGAGCCACTGTAGTATTAAGTTAATGTTACGTGTACATGTATCTTATGGTAGGTACTGTTTCAACTAATAGGATCCACTGTAGTATTTAGTTTATGTTACGTGTACATGTATCTTATGGTAGGTACTGTTTCAACTAATAGGATCCACTGAAGTATTAAGTTTATGTTACGTGTATATGTATCTTATGGTAGGTACTGTTTCAACTAATAGGAGCCACTGTAGTATTAAGTTTATGTTACGTGCATATGTATCTTATGGTAGGTACTGTTTCAACTAATAGGACTCACTGTAGTATTAAGTTTATGTTACGTGTACATATATCTTATGGTAGGTACTGTTTCAACTAATAGGATCCACTGTAGTATTTAGTTTATGTTACGTGTACATGTATCTTACGGTAGGTACTGTTTCAACTAATAGGATCCACTGTAGTATTAAGTTTATGTTACGTGTATATGTATCTTATGGTAGGTACTGTTTCAACTAATAGGAGTCACCATAGTACTAAGTTTATGTAACGTGTACATGTATCTTATGGTAGGTACTGTTTCAACTAATAGGATCCACTGTAGTATTAAGTTTATGTTACGTGTATATGTATCTTATGGTAGGTACTGTTTCAACATATAGGAGCCACTGTAGTATTAAGTTAATGTTACGTGTACATGTATCTTATGGTAGGTACTGTTTCAACTAATAGGATCCACTGTAGTATTTAGTTTATGTTACGTGTACATATATCTTATGGTAGGTACTGTTTCAACTAATAGGAGTCACCATAGTACTAAGTTTATGTAACGTGTACATGTATCTTATGGTAGGTACTGTTTCAACTAATAGGAGTCACTGTAGTATTATGTTTATGTTACGTGTATATGTATCTTATGGTAGGTACTGTTTCAACTAATAGGATCCACTGTAGTATTAAGTTTATGTTACGTGTATATGTATCTTATGGTAGGTACTGTTTCAACATATAGGAGCCACTGTAGTATTAAGTTAATGTTACGTGTACATGTATCTTATGGTAGGTACTGTTTCAACTAATAGGATCCACTGAAGTATTAAGTTTATGTTACGTGTACATGTATCTTATGGTAGGTACTGTTTCAACTAATAGGACTCACTGTAGTATTAAGTTTATGTTACGTGTACATATATCTTATGGTAGGTACTGTTTCAACTAATAGGATCCACTGTAGTATTTAGTTTATGTTACGTGTACATGTATCTTACGGTAGGTACTGTTTCAACTAATAGGATCCACTGTAGTATTAAGTTTATGTTACGTGTATATGTATCTTATGGTAGGTACTGTTTCAACTAATAGGAGCCACTGTAGTATTAAGTTTATGTTACGTGTATATGTATCTTATGGTAGGTACTGTTTCAACTAATAGGACTCACTGTAGTATTAAGTTTATGTTACGTGTACATATATCTTATGGTAGGTACTGTTTCAACTAATAGGATCCACTGTAGTATTTAGTTTATGTTACGTGTACATGTATCTTACGGTAGGTACTGTTTCAACTAATAGGATCCACTGTAGTATTAAGTTTATGTTACGTGTATATGTATCTTATGGTAGGTACTGTTTCAACTATTAGGAGCCACTGTAGTATTAAGTTTATGTTACGTGTATATGTATCTTATGGTAGGTACTGTTTCAACTTATAGGAGCCACTGTAGTATTAAGTTTATGTGACGTGTATATGTATCTTATGGTAGGTACTGTTTCAACTTATAGGAGCCACCATAGTATTAAGTTTATGTTACGTGTACATGTATCTTATGGTAGGGACTGTTTCAACTGAAAGGAGTCACTGTAGTATTAAGTTTATGTTACGTGTACATGTATCTTATGGTAGGTACTGTTTCAACTAATAGGATCCACTGTAGTATTAAGTTTATGTAACGTGTACACCTATCTTATGGTGGGTACTGTTTCAACTAATAGGAGCCACTGTAGTATTACATGTAAGTTTATGTTACGTGTACATGTATCTTATGGTAGATACTGTTTCAACTAATAGGAGTCACTGTGGTATTAAGTTTATGTTACGTGTATATGTATCTTATGGTAGGTACTATTTCAACTAATAGGAGTCACTGTAGTATTAAGTTTATTTTACGTGTACATGTATCTTATGGTAGGTACTGTTCCAACTTATAGGAGCCACTATAGTATTAAGTTTATGATACGTATATGTAGATAATGTCATGAATAAGAAGTTCCTCCATAATATTAGTTCCAAATGGAAGACATATTTTGGAATATTGCAGAATTTGTTCCTACCCGAATAAAGGTTAAAGAATATTTGTTCAAACCGGATTCGTTGTCAGGACCTGATCTAGTTTACTTACACGTACACATTTTCCAATTGTATTTTACTAATATGTACTTTATGTTTTCAGGCAAGAATCATAATAAACCAAACAGGATTATTACCACGAAATGTTCATTTGGATTTATTCGTGATAAGAATTGCGTCACTTAATCAAATTCTAGATCCATGGGTCTATATTTTATTGCGGAGGGAACTATTATGGAAATTGATATCAGGCTTTAAAACTTTATGTCGTATTGAACAAAACCAACTAGAAGATATAAATCCGAAGAAATGCAGCTATGACATAGAGAATGATACGTGCTGTATATTCTGTTATCATTGTTTGTGTGACCCTCCTCGAGTGAAACGTCCAAGACCAGACTCTATGTACTCCATGTACTCATATTACCTTGAGGATCGACACTCTTTAACTCCAACTCTTATAAGGAGTCGATCACTAATTCAGAATGATAGAGGTAGTTATATATCTATGAAACCAGTTAACATATCTGCACAGAACAAATACATATCTGCACAGACCAGTTTATAACAAAACTTGAGCTTCGTTGACAATGTGGTCGACAGGTCATAATTCTGCATTCAGAAATATTTTGTCTCAATCGTTTGTACAAATATTTTATGATACGGGTTTCAAAAAATAAAAAGTACCTTTATATAGTATTTTTTTCATGAATTTTATGTTTCTATTGTTCTTTGGTGACGAGAGATACGTATGTATATTAGTAAGCAATAGATTAATCAGAAAATTATTGCAGTCAAAATAGGGGGATTAACAAAAAATAATAAGAACCAAATACATTGTCACGGCAATCAATTTCTGTTGCATGTGTGTCGTTATTCCGAATTCTTGTACGACAATCAATTTCTGTTGTGTGTGTGTCGTTATTCCGAATTCTTGTACGGCAATCAATTTCTGTTGTGTGTATGTCGTTATTCCGAATTCTTATTCTGCAATCAATTTCTGTTGCATGTGTGTCGTTATTCCGAATTTTTGTACGACAATCAATTTCTGTTGCATGAGTGTCGTTATTCCGAATTCTTGTACGGCAATCAATTTCTGTTGCATGTGTGTCGTTATTCCGAATTCTTGTACGGCAATCAATTTCTGTTGCATGTGTGTCGTTATTCCGAATTCTTGTACGGTAATCAATTTCTGTTGCATGAGTGTCGTTATTCCAAATTCTTGTACGGCAATCAATTTCTGTTGCATGAGTATCGTTATTCCGAATTCTTGTACGGCAACCAATTTCTGTTGCATGAGTGTCGTTATTCCGAATTCTTGTACGGCAATCAATTTCTGTTGCATGAGTGTCGTTATTCTGAATTCTTGTACAGCAATCAATTTCTGTTGCATGAGTCGTTATTCCGAATTCTTGTACGGCAATCAATTTCTGTTGCATGAGTGTCGTTATTCCGAATTCTTGTACGACAATCAATTTCTGTTGCATGAGTGTCGTTATTCCGAATTCTTGTACGACAATCAATTTCTGTTCGGTGTGTGTCGTTATTCCGAATTCTTATCCATGTGGAAGATAACAAATTATCATGGAAGATTTAAAATTACTGCTTTCTTTTGAAATGACGGTCTGCAGCCGTAGCACGCTGTTGGAATCATCAAGAAAATTGGCAGTTATCTGGACGCTGCCACCCCAGCTATATATAAATGATGCCTTGACTTAATTTATTTTGGTTACTGGTATCCATTTGATTTAGATACTAGCATCTTTTCGCCCGATGCAATTTAAGTTCATTCTCTTTGGTATTGATGTTGAAAGAATGTTTTTCGTTCAGTCAATTTACCAAAACCTACAAGCAACCGATAAAGGAAAACAGACACACAAATGAAATTTTCATAAATTATTTTGAACCAAATAGTAATTCAGGATATCCAGATAACTAAGTTCAATTGCCAAATTAAAAATCCTGTTTATTTTTATTTATTCCGAAAAAGTCAAATATTGTTTTGTTTTTATGTTTTCTTTCAGGACATAGAAATGCAGGGATAGAAATTACTCTTAAATAACGGTATGATAGAAAACAAAAACATAAGTACAACGAAACAATAATAAACATGATAAAAAGTAAAATAGCAAAAATACCGAACTCCAAGGAAAATTTAAAACGAAAAGTCCCTTTACAAATGGCAAAATCAAAAGCGCAAACACATCAAACGAATGGAAAACAACTGTCATATTCCTGACTTGGTACAGGCATTTCCTTTTGTAGAAAATGGTGGACTAAACCTGGTTTTAAAGCTAGCTAAACCGCTCAAAACCACTTCAAAGAGTGCAAAAAGTTTCTGAGATGTAAAATTTCCTTAATGAGAACCTAATCTGACTTATATAACAGACAAGTAGTATCAAACCAATTAGTCTCTGTTTAATAAATTCATAACTCTGATGTAGAGAAATATAGAATATCGCTTCGGTCGCACGAAATTTATAAAGTGTTCAATTTTAATAGATAGATTTTGTACTGGGCAATACAAAATCCCCTCTCAAACTAGATAAATATCAGGTGCTGCAAAAAGTGTAGAAAATGTTGGACAAAATATCATGAACAGTCGAAAGCGTTTGACAATACAAATTCCAATCTCATACGAGATAAATATCCGGTACTGCGGAAAGTGTTGGGCAGTACAATATTCCATCCCAAACGAGATAGACATCCGGTACTGCGGAAAGTTTGAGCCAATACAATATCCAATCTTAAACGAAGAAGTTATCAGGTACTGAGGAAAATGTTCGGCAATACAATATCCCATCTCAAACGAGGTAGATATCAGGTACTTCCGAAAGTGTTGGGCAATAGAATATCCCATCTCAAACGAGATAAATATCAGGTGCTGCGGAAAGTGTTGGGCAATACAATATCCCATCTCAAACGAGATAAATATCAGGTGCTGCGGAAAGTGTTGGGCAATACAATATCCCATCTCAAACGAGGTAGATATCAGGTACTGCCGAAAGTATTGGGCAATAGAATATCCCATCTCAAACGAGATAAATATCAGGTACTGCGAAAAGTGTTGGACAATACAATATCCGATGTCAAACGAGATCAATATCAGGTACTGCGGAAAGTGTTGAGCAATACAATATTCCATCTAAAACGAGATAGATATCAAGTACTTCAGCAAGTGTTGTGCAAAACAATATTCCATCTTAAACGAGATAGATATCAGGTATTGCGGAAAGTGTTGGGCAATAGAATATACCATCTCAAACGAGATAAATATCAGGTACTGCGAAAAGTGTTGGACAATACAATATCCGATGTCAAACGAGATCAATATCAGGTACTGCGGAAAGTGTTGGGCAATACAATATCCATCTCAAACGAGGTAAGTATCAGGTTCTGCGGAAAGTGTTGAGCAATACAATATTCCATCTCAAAAGAGATAAATATCAGGTGCTGCGGAAAGTGTTGGGCAATAGAATATCCCATATCAAAGGAGATAGATATCGGATACTGCCGAAAGTGTTGGGCAATACAATATCCTATCTCAAACGATATCAATATCAGGTGCTGCGGAAAGTGTTGGGCAATACAATATCCCATCTCAAACGAGGTAGATATCAGGTGCTGCAGAAAGTGTTTGGCAATACAATATCTTATCTCAAACGAGATAAATATCAGGTGCTGCGGAATGTGTTGGGCAATACAATATCTTATCTCAAGCGAGGTAGATATCAGGTACTGCCGAAAGTGTTGGGCGATACAATATCCCATCTCAAACGAGATAAATATCAGGTGCTGCGGAAAGTGTTGGGCAATACAATATCCCATCTCAAACGAGGTAGATATCAGATTCTTCGGAAAGTATTAGGCAATTCAATATCCCATCTCAAACGAGATAAATATCAGGTACTGCTGAAAATGTTGTGCAATACTATGTCCCATCTCAAACGAGATAGATATCAGGTTCTGCGGAAAGTGTTGTGCAATGCAAAATCCCATCTTAAACGAGATAGATATCAAGTTCTGTGGAAAGTGTTGGGCAATACAACATCCCATCTTAAACAAGATAGATATTAGGTACTGCCGAAAGTGTTGTGCAATACAATATTCCATCTCAAACGAGATAAATATCAGTTACTGCGGAAAGTGTTGTGCAATACAATATTACATCTCAAACGAGATAGATATCAGGTGCTGCGGAAAATGTTGGGCAATACAATATTCCATCTCAAACGAAATAGATATCCGGTACTGCCGGTAGTGTTGGGCTACACAATATTCCAATTCAAACGAGAAAGATATGAGGTGCTGCTTAAAGTGTTGTGCAATGCATAATTCCATTTTAAATGAGATAGATATCAGGTACTGCCGAAAGTGTTGTACAATGCAAATTCCATCTTAAACGAGATAGATATCAGGTATTGCAGAAAATATTTGGCAACAAAATATTTGATCTCAAACGAAATAGATATCCGGTACTGTGGAAAGTGTTGAGCAATACAATATTCCATCTAAAACGAGATAGGTATCAAGTACTTCAGCAAGTGTTGTGCAAAACAATATTCCATCTTAAACGAGATAGATATCAGGTATTGCGGAAAGTGTTGGGCAATAGAATATACCATCTCAAACGTGACAGATATCAGAAACTGCGGAAAGTGTTGGGCAATACAATATCCATTTCAAACGAGGTAAGTATCAGGTTCTGTGGAAAGTGTTGGGAAATACAATATTCCATCTCAAACGAGATAAATATCAGGTGCTGCGGAAAGTGTTGGACAATAGAATATCCCATATCAAAAGAGATAGATATCAGTTACTGCCGAAAGTGTTCGGCAATACAATATCTTATCTCAAACTAGATAAATATCAGTCGTGCGGAAAGTGTTGGGCAATACAATATCCCATCTCAAACGAGGTAGATGTCAGGTACTTCCGAAAGTGTTGGGCAATAGAATATCTTATCTCAAACGATATAAATATCAGGTGCTGCGGAAATTGTTGGGCAATACAATATCTTATCTCAAGCGAGGTAGATATCAGGTACTGCCGAAAGTGTTGGGCGATACAATATCCCATCTCAAACGAGATAAATATCAGGTGCTGCGGAAAGTTTTGGGCAATACAATATCCCATCTCAAAGGAGGTAGATATCAGGTTCTGCGGAAAATATTAGGCAATACAATATCCCATCTCAAACGAGATAAATATCAGGTACTGCAGCAAGTGTTGGGCAATACAATATTCCATCTCAAACGAGATAGATATCAGGCACTGTGGAAAGTGTTGGGCAATACAATATTCCATCTTAAACGAGATGGATATCAAGTATTACTGAAAGTGTTGGGTTATACAACATCCCATTTTGAACGAGATAGATTTCAGGTACTGCGGAAAATGTTGTGCAATACTATGTTCCATCTCAAACGAGATAGATATCAGGTTCTGCGGAAAGTGTTGTGCAATACAACATCCCATCTTAAACGAGATAGATATTAGGTACTGCCGAAAGTGTTGTGCAATACAATATTCCATCTCAAACGAGATAGATATCAGTTACTGCGGAAAGTGTTGGGCAATACAATATTACATCTCAAACGAGATAGATATCAGGTGCTGTGGAAAATGTTGGGCAATACAATATTCCATCTCAAACGAAATAGATATCCGGTACTGCCTATAGTGTTGGGCTACACAATATTCCATCTCAAACGAGATAGATATGAGGTGCTGCTTAAAGTGTTGTGCAATGCATAATTCCATTTTAAATGAGATAGATATCAGGTACTGCCGAAAGTGTTGTATATTTGCAAATTCCATCTTAAACGAGATAGATATCAGGTATTGCGGAAAGTATTGGGCAATAAAATATTTCATCTCAAACGAAATAGATATCCGGTACTGCGGAAAGTGTTGAGCAATACAATATTCCATCTTAAACGAGATAGATATCAGGTACTTCAGCAAGTGTTGGGCAATACAATATCCCATCTCCAGCAAGATAGATATCAGATACTGCCGAAAAAGTTGGGTAATACAATATCCCATCTCAAACGAGATAGATATCAGGTACTGCAGAAAGTGTTTGGCAATACAATATTCCATCCCAAACGAGATAGATATAAGGTACTGCAGAAAGTGTTGGGCAATACAAAATCTCATCTTAAACGAGATAGATATCAGGTGCTGCGGAAAGTGTCGGGCAATATAATATCCCATCTCAAACCAGATACCGGTAGATATCATGTATTGCGAAAGTGTTGGGCAATACAAAATCCATCTCCAAGTGAAGCATATCTTACTTCGCGAACTGATCAACCTCAAACATATAAAGCCAAAAGGAAAATGTTTTGTGCATGTCAGTTTCACTACTCAATATGCTATAGACATTATTTATAAACCAAAGAACGATGTTACTCGGTTATGAATTTCATTTGAACAAAATGTAAACAAAGCCATCTGTTTTCCTCGAAAATACTGACTAGCCATAAAAATAAGCATTGTTATTATAAACATACGGGACATTGACATTGTTATCATTGAAATTTTACCTTTGGAAGTTTCTAAGACTTTGCATATCTGTCTGTTGTGTAATCTTTTTTGAAATACTGATTTTATATCAAAGTTGTTAAATCAGATGAACAAAACACTTTAATAATTTCTTGCATCTTTAGATCACCTTCCTCAGGACTAAAATATTTTAAAGACAAAAGTGTAAAAGACCTAAACACGTGAAGAGCTATTTGACCAAAAGGGACGTAAAAATAGCCAAATTCATCTAAGGTCAACTTTGCCTAAGGGGATTGAACCTTAATTTCTTAATAATATCTAAATTTATCAACGGAGAATTTATGAAAATTTTGTTAAAAATTGTGTCAGTACCGAAGCCAATATACTGTGTTGATGAGACCCTCGGGGACTAACAGTCCACGATCAGTGGTATTGATCCAGTGCTGGTAAATGAAGAAAAAAACACTCGAAACAGGTTTCTTGGTAGTACATTTAAATAATACTCGTATCCAAAGAAAAAAATACAACATTCTTTCTTTTCACACTAACATATAAAGATAACAGGAAGAAAATATTGAACAATTTGCGTTACAAGGAAAATCGAAATAACCCGGACAAAACAATTTTTTAGCGAGGACAAATAATACAGATAACATCAGCTACATAGACCTAACACTAGTAGAAAAAGTCAATATTGTCCATTTCTAAACACAACTTTGTTGTTACAAAATGCAAAATTGAAACAAAATATACGACAAAAGAGATGATTTCTAACTTTTTCAATGCAAACTTTTCTTTTAAGACTGCAATGTTCCTCTAAATGCATCCTTCGGTGTATACATTTTATAACCTGTACGTTTTGCAACAATATATTCTAGTGAAGCTGATCTTAAATAGCATAATTAATATTATAGTATGTTCTTATGTTGTGCTGTTACACCACTGTCCCAGGTTAAGGGAGGATTGAGCGCTCACAAAAATGTTTAACCCCACCACATTCTTCATGTGACTGTCCCAAGTCAGAAGCTTGTAGTTCAGTTGTTGTCGTTGGTTCATGCATATATGTCTGTCATAATTTGTTTTTTCGTAAATTGTTTTGTTATAAATTAGGCCGTTAGTTTTCTCAATTGAATTGTTTCATATTTTTCATGTCGGGGCCTTTTATAGCCGATTATATACGATATGGGTTTTTCTCATTGTTGAAGGCCGTACGGTTGCCTATAATTGCTTACATCCACTTCATTTGAACTTTGGTGGATAGTTGTCTCATTGGCAATCATACCACATCTCCTTATTTTCATATAACTTAGCATCAACACACAAAAGTTAATTATAACACAGATTTTTAAATATTTTCAAAACATTTTCATTCGTTATCAGCATATTATCTAAAAATTTATGTTCCTCGTAAAAAAAAACTATAAGAAAAAAGTAAAATAACAAAAATACCGAACTCCAAGGAAAATTCAAAACGGAAAGTCCCTTATCAAATGGCAAAATCAAAAGCTGAAAAACATCAAACGAATGGAAAACAACTGTAATATTCCTGACTTGGTACAGGCATTTCTTTATGTAGAAAATGGTGGATTAAACCTTGTTTTATAGCTAGCTAAACCTCTCACTTGTATTACAGTCACATAAAATTCCATTATATTGACAACAATGTGTGAACATTAGGTAAAAATGTAAAAAATATGGGTACAGCAGTCAACATTGTGTTATAATCTTAACCACTATAAAAACAAACAAATTTGTCAACAAAGAAAAATAAAGAAGATATTTCTCACCTTACATTCTAACCGGTTACATTCTATTGTGATGTCATACGTTGGACTAAAACATCAAAAAAGGATATATGTCAATTTGGAAAGAAAGTTCTTTCTTCTGTAAACAGCAATGGACACAAGCATGAGATATTAACTAATTCAGTTAAACGACTGCTTCTTTTAACCGGTGTTAGATGGCAAATGATTTCATTTAAATTTCATGATGAATGGTATAGAAGATGTTTCAGTCTTTCTCTAATATAAAGATATATGGCTAACATAGACTCTTGCACAACACAATTTATTTTATTAACAGTTGAATGATAACTTTATAAGAATCGCTCAATTAAATAGCGCAAGCCATCGGTCATTACAAACTTTATTTGCCGAGGATATGTTCCCTTGAGAATAATGTTAATTATTGTGATATGACTATCATCTCTCTGATAATGTAAATAGAACGTAAATACAGTACTAAATGGAATATTAACTCCGTCACTCGATATCTTGTGACGGAAGCAACACGAGCAATAGACATTTCATTGAGCATATTCATAAAGCGAAATAATCGAAGGTAGGCGACTAAATCCACGAGAAGATCACATGTCCGATCTATTGTTTTTTTTTCAACCCACGTGTCAGTATGATTTATATTTCATTTAAGAATGCAGAATGGTTATTTTCGGTGAAAGTCATTCTTATTTGTTGGAGATTCAGTCCACCTCTTTCTTTTGGCAATTAGTAAGATGACACATATGATTCCTAGATTGCCAGAGACTGAGAATATACTTTTGCCTCATTCATCAAGAGTATTTTCTATGTCAAAGTCAGAAATATGGACTCACTGGAGCATCTAATGAGTAAATGAGTGAATATGTCGGCTAGATGATTTGTAAATGTCCCTGCTTTGAATTTGTTTGACATAATTTTGAACCTAATGATTGATGATATTGCCGCTGTTTTTCAAAGACGGTCAGCATTTATCCAGTCGTCAGTGCTTAGTCAACGGTTTTCACGTTGACAATTTACGTGTATTTTAAGCACCACAATTCTCCACTCCGAAAAAAAACCATCAACAACAACCATCACAAAAAATATCTATAGAAAATAATTCTCCAATTTAACATGGGACTTAGGAAAAGTAAAATTTTGATATGATCCCGATGGCCAGGTAATTAAGGTGAATCTCAACATCGTCCCTCAAAACCGAGTGTTTATCATGGTTATACACTTTCTAAAATAAGGATAGAAATATTGTCCACCATCTATAATAAATTGGAAAGAGTGTCACCTTGCTTTAAAAGATTCTCGTTCATCCCCGTTTAAACATTGTCGTAAACGGAAGAAATCCGATAATAATTCTGTTTATTCTTATTGAATTAAATGTACAATATTATAGATTATTTTTAAATAAATATAAGGGTTGAAAAAAATTAGTTCAGTTCTCAGATTAAAACTATTTTGAGAATTTCAATTAGAACGGTACTATTTTTATAATATTATACTCGAATGCCATAGAGATTGATATCAAATAAAGAAATGAAAGTTTTATATTGAGGATTGACTTTTGCAAATATTTTCCATATAATAAAATAAACGACCAATTCGTTAATGCTCGCAGGCCTTTGATGTACAACTACTAGTAATTGAAGTTAAAAAGCCATTCATTTATTAGCGAATACTTATTCATTTCGATTTTATACATCATTTAAAGTACATCCGACCTGTTAAATTGAATCAAAACATGCAATACGAAAAGTGTCAAACTATGTAAGGGTTTGTAATTTAGATAATTATTTGATTGTTGATAATTGCTGTATAACAGAAAGAAACCCTACTTAATAATAGTTTCTCTGCTTTTCTGTGTAGCATTTTGATATATATCTTATAATGTCGGAGGTTCTTTCTATCGCTTATAAAAAAGGATATGTGGTAAGATTGCCAAATAGGCAACTATCCACCATGATGTCCAAAGGACGTTAAGCAACTATATGACACAGCACAGCCTACAACAATGAATAAAACCCACACCGTATAGTAAAATATCAAAGGCCACATCTTGACAAAAAGTTAAAAAAAGTCATACGAAAAATTGCTACATGACACGTGTCATTAGTGGAGCAGATGCTCGACCTACTGAAATAACTTGACGGATGTCACTAGTGGAGCATATATTCACCCAACTTAAGTTACATGACGGATGTCACTAGTGGAGCAGATGTTCACCCTACCTAAGTAACATGACGGGTGTCACTAGTGGAGCAGATGATCATCGTACCTAAATAACATGACGGGTGTCACTAGTGGAGCAGATGATCATCGTACCTAAATAACATGACGGGTGTCACTAGTGGAGCAGATGATCACCCAACTTAAGTAACATGACGGGTGTCACTAGTGGAGCAGATGTTCACCCTACCTAAATAACATGACGGGTGTCACTAGTGGAGCAGATGTTCACCCTACCTAAATAACATGACGGGTGTCACTAGTGGAGCAGATGTTCACCCTACCTAAATAACATGACGGGTGTCACTAGTGGAGCAGATGTTCACCCTACCCAAAAAACATGACGGGTGTCACTAGTGGAGCAGATGTTCACCCTACCTAAATAACATAACGGGTGTCACTAGTGGAGCAGATGTTCACCCTACCTAAATAACATGACGGGTGTCACTAGTGGAGCAGATGTTCACCCTACCTAAATAACATGACGGGTGTCATTAGTGGAGCAGATGTTCACCCTACCTAAATAACATGACGGGTGTCACTAGTGGAGCAGATGTTCACCCTACCTAAATAACATGACGGGTGTCACTAGTGGAGCAGATGTTCACCCTACCTAAATAACATGACGGGTGTCACTAGTGGAGCAGATGTTCACCCTACCTAAATAACATGACGGGTGTCACTAGTGGAGCAGATGTTCACCCTACCTAAATAACATGACGGGTGTCACTAGTGGAGCAGATGTTCACCCTACCCAAAAAACATGACGGGTGTCACTAGTGGAGCAGATGTTCACCCTACCTAAATAACATGACGGGTGTCACTAGTGGAGCAGATGTTCACCCTACCTAAATAACATGACGGGTGTCACGTTCACCCTACCTAAGTAACATGACGGGTGTCACTAGTGGAGCAGATGTTCACCCTACCTAAATAACATGACGGGTGTCACTAGTGGAGCAGATGTTCACCCTACCTAAATAACATGACGGGTGTCACTAGTGGAGCAGATGTTCACCCTACCTAAATAACATGACGGGTGTCACTAGTGGAGCAGATGTTCACCCTACCCAAAAAACATGACGGGTGTCACTAGTGGAGCAGATGTTCACCCTACCTAAATAACATGACGGGTGTCACTAGTGGAGCAGATGTTCACCCTACCTAAATAACATGATGGGTGTCACTAGTGGAGCAGATGTTCACCCTACCTAAATAACATGACGGGTGTCATTAGTAGAGCAGATGTTCACCCTACCTAAGTAACATGACGGGTGTCACTAGTGGAGCACATATTCACCCAACTTAAGTTACATGACGGATGTCACTAGTGGAGCAGATGTTCACCCTACCTAAATAACATGACGGGTGTCACTAGTGGAGCAGATGATCATCGTACCTAAGTAACATGACGGGTGTCACTAGTGGAGCAGACGATCACCCTACTTTAGTTACATGACGGCTGTCACTAGTGGAGCAGATGTTCACCCTACCTAAGTAACATGACGGGTGTCACCAGTGGAGCAGATGATCATAGTACCTAAGTACCATGACGGGTGTCACTAGTGGAGCAGATGTTCATCCTACCTAAGTAACATGACGGGTGTCACTAGTGGAGCAGATGTTCATCCTACATAAGTAACATGACGGTGTCACTAGTGGAGCAGAGGATCACCCTACCTAAGTAACATGACGGGTGTCACTAGTGGAGCAGACGATTACCCTACTTAAGTTACATGACGGATGTCATTAGTGGAGCAGACGATCACCCTACTTAAGTTACATGACGGCTGTCACTAGTGGAGCAGATGTTCACCCTACCTAAGTAACATGACGGGTGTCACTAGTGGAGCAGATGTTCATCCTACCTATGTAACATGACGGGTGTCACTAGTGGAGCAGATGTTCACCCTACCTAAGTAATATGACGGGTGTTACTAGTGGAGCAGATGATCACCCTACTTAAGTAACATGATGGATGTCACTAGTGGAGCAGATGTTCAACCTACATAAGTAATATGATGGGTGTCACTAGTGGAGCAGATGATCACCCTACCTAAGTAACATGACGGGTGTCACTAGTGGAGCAGATGTTCACCCTACATAAGTTATATGACGGGTGTCACTAGTGGAGCAGATGTTCACCCTACTTAAGTAACATGACGGATGTCAGTAGTGACGGTTGTCACTAGTGGAGCAGATGTTCACCCAACCTAAGTAACATGACGGGTGTCACTAGTGGAGCTGATGATCACCCAACTTAAGTAACATGACGGATGTCAGTAGTGACGGTTGTCACTAGTGGAGCAGATGTTCACCCAACCTAAGTAACATGACGGGTGTCACTAGTGGAGCAGATGTTCACCCTACCTAAGTAACATGACTGATGTCACTAGTGGAGCAGATGTTCACCCTACTTAAGTTACATGACGGGTGTCACTAGTGTAGCAGATACTGGTCCTACTTAAGTTACATGACGGGTGTCACTACTATAGCAGATGCTGGTCCTACTTAAGTTACAAGACGAATGTCACTAGTGGAGAAGATGCTGGTACTACTTAAGTTACATGCCGGATGTCACTGGTGGAGCAAATGCAGGCCCTACCTTAGTTACATGACGGGTGTCACTTGCGGTGGAAATGCTCACCAAATTAAGTTACTTGACGGGTATCACCAGTGGATCAGATGATCATTTGTCTTAAGTAAAATGACGGGTGTCAGCTTACTTAAGTTACACCACGAATGTCACTAGTGGAGAAGATGCTGACCATATTTAAGTTACACAACGAATGTCACTAGTGGAGCAGATGATCACCCTATGTAAGTTACACGACGAATGTCACTAGTGGAGCAGATGATCACCCGATGTAAGTTACACGACGGATGTCACTAGTGGAGCAGATGATCACCGTATGTAAGTTACACGACGAATGTCACTAGTGGAGCAGATGATCACCCTATGTAAGTTACACGACGGATGTCACTAGGGGAGCAGATGATCACCCTATGTAAGTTACACGACGAGTCACTAGTGGAGAAGATGATCCCCTTATTTTAGTTACACGACTAATGTCATTAGTGGAGCAGATGATCACCCTACTCAAGCTACATGACGAATGTCACTAGTGGAGCAGATGATCACCCTACCTAAGTAACATGACGGGTGTCACTAGTGGAGCAGATGATCATCCTACCCAAGCGACATGACGAATGTCACTAGTGGAGCAGATGATCACCCTATTTAAGTTAATTTAAAACAATATAATTGTATATACTAAGTACCTGTTTCATATATTGTTTTGTCATGAATCAGGCATTTGGATTTTTTCGTTTGAATTGTTTCACGTTTTGTCATGATGGATACTTCAAAAGATGACACTGTGGTATGATTGCCAATGAGACAAATATCCAACAGAGTCTAAATGAAGCAATAGGTCTATAAAGGAAAGAGATATCTACCAAAGAAAGACAACTCTTGTAGAACCTGGTAGTAATATGCAATACACTGCTTTTCCTACCTTAATTTTTGTCATGAGTAGATTCAGATTGTTGTCTATTTGATCTTTCAGGATTGTTCTAGTTAGTCTACTGCATTTCCTTTGTTTTCTATCTCGGTAAAATATCATACTTTCTAATAAAAACAACGCATTTACTTATCAATAAATAATTTTAAAAATTAACATACCAGCGACCAGTTCATCTGGATTTTTTCCTTGTTTCAGATGCAATCTAATTAAAATATGGATCTATCGTAACTTGTGTCAAAGTATCATATGAGTATAAAGAAATCAGAGATCCATATTTTAATTAGATTGTTTCAGATGATATGAGTAGCCAATTAAAAAGGTAATGGTTGACAACGGCGATTTGGCTGTTCTATTGAAGCCTTTTGGTTTTTATACACTCGATCTTTTTTTTATATTTTTGACTAAACATCCACACTTTTGATCACGATTGTACTGGATGAAAGGTATTCCAAAAACACGTATTGTCTCTACATAAATAATTTGTTTAATAATTACATTTCGTCAGTAAAGCTGCTATTGAACTGTCTGTCCCGGAAGGTACCACAAATTAATAAGCGCTTTTGTATTGGCAACAATACAATACAAGACTATTGAATAGAATATTTTTATTTCTCAAATTACAGGGCCCATAAAGGGCATAAGAATCAGTTACAATTGATTGACATAATTGATCAAGGCAAGACAAGACAAGACACGACAAGAAGACAAACGACAAAAGGCGAAAGACAAGACAAGACAACAAAAAACTAGAAAAGGGTATTCCTACGAATTAAACAAATGCAACTATCACAACATGAACAAAGAACTATTTAATGGTATACTAAGATTGGAATTACATCCCATTATATCTTAGAGTTTCATATACATTTTTTTTTATTAAATTTGTTTCTGAAAATAAACGGTTGCTATGTACCACTATTTAAATGGTGTGCGTCTTAGAGTCTTTCAGGAAATTACGCAAAATTGGAAACGCAAGAAATTGTTCCATGTTTGAATTTGGATCCATGTTTCAAAAAAAAGAAGATTGCTTTGTACTTTTCCCCAAAAAAAAATGTGTGGGCCTTTGTTTGCTTGGTTTACTTTTACAAATTGTGACTTGTGTCACAGTGGAAAATTGGACAAAAGTTGATTTTGAGACTTTTCGGACATTTTGTAAAAGATTTTGTAGAATCACTGTTTTTGTTGTATTGGCAATATTTCAAAAAGGGATTTTGTTAATTTTATTGTGAAAGGTTTAAAGACAAGTTTAGAAGATTAAGATAATCTAATTTCATGTTTTAATTTGATTTTCAATTAGCAACATTTTACTTCAATTGGTCTATTATTCGTATATGACAAGCCAAGACTTTAATTCCATAAATAAGTCTGTATGTTCTATTGTTAATTATTATCTGTGTGCTAATTTTTCTGTAATCCCTTAATTGAACTTTCTCACTCATTTAGAGAAATATTTGTCAAGTCTATTCAAGTAATTTTTGGTTTGTTATATAAACTATCTTGTTATTTTGATGTAGCAGATTGGATTTAGTATTACACTGAGCAGTTCCAACTCTGTACAATTGTATTCCATGCTGAACTTATTAAATTATACATCGCGCTAACCAGAGTCGTCTTTTGTTACAAGAGCTAGTCCCAGAGTCGGAGTCCGTGCAGACTTGTCTTACTGTTTATTGTGTGTGTGTGGTTCCAGGCCAACACATTACCCAGTCACAAGATACACCCAGTTTTTATTTGTGACATTTGGTGCCTGGTCTGGGTCGTGTTGACTCTTTAGCTCAACACGCTTTCCTGATACCTCAGAGCAGCAAGCGAGTTACCAGTTCCCCAGCAGAGACGTACATATATACATGTAGCAGAGTTGCAGCGATGGAATACAACTTCAGGCCACAATGGAGACCATGGTTTTTCCAGATGCGTCAGATTCCAGCGTGCGCCAGATGTGGAAATCAGCATAGACAAACATTTTGTTATGCAGAAAGTAAGCAATGTTTTAAGTGTCATCACGTAGGACACTACGCCCGAATGTGTGTCTCTCGTCCTCATCAGGAAATTAAAAAGTGCAAAGATGTGCCGCAGATAAAAACCAAATCAAAATCGCAAAGGGATAGAGATTCGAGACGGATACAGGAATATTTGGATTCTAAATCATTAACCCGTAGTTTGCCATTTGCTAATCTTCGTGATTCAGCATTCCGAAGTTGTTTGGACTCCTCTAGTATTATCAAATGTGAATTAACGTGTGTCAAAGAGAAACTTTCAACAGAACATAAAAAGGGTGAAAGTCTGACAGCCGAAATCCAGAATTTACGCGAACAGTTACTTCATTTACAAAGTGTTTCAACTGAAAATGAAAAGTTACGTGAAAATGTTCTAAGCTTACAAGACAACCAGAAAAGACAATCCGTTAATATAGACAACTGTCAAAATCACGTAAAACGCATAAATGATTTGGAATTATACCTACAGAGAAAAATTGATTTTATTTTCGACATCCAACAACAATACGAAGAAATAGCTACAGAAAAGAGACAGTTTTTTAATGAAAACTCCATTTTACATTTCAAAGTGGACGAGTATTACAAGCAAATTGGAGAATTGAATATTAAATTAAAAGAATCCGATAGTGAAAAAGAACAATTGCGATCCACGCTAAATCAAAGGACCGTATACCAGAACCAACCCAGAACTTTTCTACCACAATTTAGGTATTTTCGTTGAATCTATTCGAAGCACGAGGTCGTGCTTCAGTGGGAGAAGAGGCATGTTGTCACAGTGGAAAAATGGACAAAAGTTGATTTTGAGACTTTTCGGACATTTTGTAAAAGATTTTGTAGAATCACTGTTTTTGTTGTATTGGCAATATTTCAAAAAGGGATTTTGTTAATTTTATTGTGAAAGGTTTAAAGACAAGTTTAGAAGATTAAGATAATCTAATTTCATGTTTTAATTTGATTTTCAATTAGCAACATTTTACTTCAATTGGTCTATTATTCGTATATGACAAGCCAAGACTTTAATTCCATAAATAAGTCTTGTATTGGCAATATTTCAAAAACAGTGATTCTACAAAATCTTTTACAAAATGTCCGAAAAGTCTCAAAATCAACTTTTGTCCATTTTTCCACTGTGACACTTGGATGGAGAGTTGTCTCATTGGCACTCATGCCACATCTTCTTATATCTACTTTGTGACTTTTGAGAAATCGAAAAAATTTAAGTTACGTCCTCTTAAAATCTAATCGTTTCTTGTAAAAATTGTGGGTCATAAGTTTCCTCAAAAAATTTTAGTAGGAGTGCATTAATGTTCATACAGATTTACAGAAAAGGTATCAAAATTTTAATCGACCTTTGAAATCCAATAGTTCCTTATAAAAGCTTGGGTCAACATGTTTCTTTAGATCGTTCCTGTGTACCTTTCCTAAAAAATTGTGGGTCTGAGAAACTTTCTGGAATTTAAACAAATTTAAATCACTTCCTTTTCAACTTCAATCCTTCAAATCAAAATTTGGGTCTAAACTTTCCCTCCAAATATATATAGTTGCTACATGCTTTTCTCAATTATAATTGTTCTAAAAGAATATCATAAATTCAGTAAAAATAGAGTAAAGTCCCATGAATTCAAACTGCTCTGAGGGAAATCTGAATTAGTAACCAAAACCGGGACTCAATATTAATTCCAAAATATGCCATCTTCAATGACCTGACAACAGTATCGTAACTATATCCCTTCAGAATAAGTCTGTTTAAAGGTTTGGTTAGCTTTTGAGGTGAATAACGACATTTTTGTGCTTTGTGTAGAATATTACCATAAAAGATTGGATGTGAAATACCCGAACGTATAAGATGTCTGCAAGTTGATTTATATTACGACTCGAATGATGTCCTTGTACCGATGATGAAATTTAGTAAATGTTTTGACTAGTTTGTGATATCGAAAACCCTGGTGTAAAATTTTTTCAGTAATACAGAGATTTCTTTCGTTAAAATCAAATACGTTGTTACATACACGAGCAAATCGAACAAGTTGAGATATATAAACACCATAAGATGGTGACAAGGGAACGTCACCATCTAAAAATGGATAATTAACAATAGGAAATGATAAATCATCTCTTTTATCGTAAATTTTGGTATTAAGCATCCCGTTAAAGATATAGATATCAAGATCCAGGAAAGGGCAGTGTTCATTGTTAGTATTAGCTTTATTTAAAGTCAGTTCAGCAGGATAAATTTTTTTAGTGTACATACTGAAGTCGTCATTATTGAAAGCCAATATATCATCCAAATATCTAAAAGTGTTATTAAATTTTTGTATCAGATGTTGTTTCGATCGGTCTTTGCTGATTTTTGTCACAAATTGTAACTCATAACAATACAGAAACAGGTCCGCAATAAGCGGTGCACAGTTAGTCCCCATTGGAATTCCGATAACTTGACGATATACTGAATCTCCATAGCGAACAAAAATGTTATCTAGTAAAAATTCAAGTTCAGTTATCGTATCAAAGCAGGTCCAATTGACTTAGTTCTTTTGTTTGTTGTTACTAAAAAATGACCTAAAAGAGTTTGAACATATAAGTTCGCATTCTGACTTTTTAAATGCCCATTTAATTAGGTGTGTGAATTTTTTCTTAATGAGATTATGAGGCAAAGTGGTATATAGGGTAGAAAAATCAAAACTTTGAACAGATTCGAAATCACCAATATAAGCATGCAATTTATCAAGTACTTCCAACGAATTTTTGACACTCCAAAAGTAAAATCCCGTACACAACTTCTATTGAGAAAGGCCTTATTTGAACAATTTATTACCAGGTTTTTTATTGTACCAAGTGTACTAGTAAGTAGAATAGACAGTTTAGTAGTGGAACAATGGCTTGAAGACGAAATAAATCTATATTGGTAAGGTGTTTTGTGCATCTTCGGAAGCTAGTACATAGTTGGAACTTTCATTGTATTTGGTTCTGCTTGTAAAGAGGTAGCCGTAGTAAAAGTTTATGTTTGTTACAGATCGATGTAATTTTCCGAAAATGGAGTCAGTTGGAATGTTGGTGAATTCGTGATTTCCTTTTGCAGAACCTCAATGTAAAATTTACATCAAACAATAATGATATTATTGGCAGCCTTATCAGCCGGGACAAAAACAAATTCCTTAGCGAGTTCTTTTAGCTTATGTTTGATACGAGAAATATGCATGATTATTCTATAAAACACCTATGAAAAAATACCATAATATAACATAATTGCATAAAAGTTGGAAATTTCTTGAAAAAAAAAAAGAATATACATTAATCAATATGTAACATGGGATTAAAATTTTTGTAGTTGAAAACTTTGTTGTAATGCGTCGTGGTTTAATTTGTCACATTGTTGTCATGTGACGGTATCAAAGTACTCACATGATCCAGTAAATGGCAGACAAAATGTTTGACAGATTTAAAATTAAAGTTGCAATAATTGTCTTGCATTTCGGTAAGTTATTTATTTAGATTGACATATGAAGTTTGCCACTAAAATCTATATGTTAATTAAAGACAACAACAGAAAAAACAGACCTTTTATTCAGACTGCTGTGAGTTACTGAGCAATGGTAACGGGTCGTTTCCCCCCTATCACTTGTTCGCTCTATGTTGATTCGCCCCGTAAATTTGTCGATTCGGCCCTGTATAGAAATATGTAAATCATATTCATTCGCTTTTACATGTATATTACCCCCATTTTTTATTTTTTATTTATTTTGAAAAGTTTTAAGTTGTTTAAAATTAAAGATATGTCTTAATAAAGTTTTAACAGAACCTGTTCATTGAGTCTTCCTGAACCACCCTGGCTGACGGAATAAGGGGGGTTCTAATTGAAGTCTTGCCAAAATGCACAGGTGATTAAATACCTATCACTCAATTAATTTTTGATTGATTAGTGAAACTTCAACACCTTGACCCCAATTGATAACCCATGATATTAATTAATTCATATTTTTTTCAAATGAAAGTATACCTGCATGAAATAAAAATCCAACATACAATTATAAGAAAAGCCTTATTGTTTCACTCACATTTTAAAATAGACAAACGCAAGTGGATTTTTGAAAAAGAGAAAAATCCCATATTTACAAAATTGACAGCATGGTCAATTTGACACGAAAAAGCAACAAAATTTTATAAAACTTTCTAATATTAACACAAACCTATAGTTTTTTTTTAGTTATTTTATTCAGATTGGTCCACTTCATCTTTAGTGAAAGTGTGAAAAAAAGTTTAATCGTGAAATTGTGATTTTTTTTCATTATAATAGCCCAAATAATGGGTAAAAATCGATGAAAAATGGGAAAATCATAAAAAATGGGTACTTTCAAATGGCCGTAGCAAAAAAAAAAGTGCACCACCATATGATTTTTTCTTCATCAGTTACTTTCTTACAGTCATATAAACCCAAAAATCAGGTTAAGAAAAAAAGTTTAATTCTAGAAATTTTTGGCTCCTCAGAGGTGTACAATTCCTTTAGTTAAAGATCCATAAATGAAGGTGACTGGGTCTGGATGGGTTTAACAGATTAGAATATATAATAGGCAAAAAGTGCAGAATAAAGGGCAAAAAAAAATGAAAAAAAAACAGAACTATTGGCAAAAAAATAAAGAATTGAGAATAATGGGGTACTAAAATATAAAGAATAGAGAATAATGGGGTACTAAAATATAAAGAATAGAGAATAATGGGGTACTAAAATATAAAGAATAGAGAATAATGGGCAATATAGAGAAAAAATTATCCAAAAAATTAACGAATAAGGAAATGAGGTACCCCCATCCAGATCCTCATTAATACTTTTGCAAAATTTGATAAAAATATATCCTTTGAATATGAAAAGAAGGGGATGTGTGATAAACATCAGTAAGACAGCAACCTAACAACAAAAATAACCATAAGATATCTAGATGTCAATGATCTGTTACTGTCATAAACAATAAACAGATGTCAACTTTAGTAATATGTCAAGCCCAAGTAAAACATTTCTATCAGAGACTATCAAAGATCATCTGCCACATAAAATTCCCTAAATAACAATCTAAAAGACTACCACTGACAAATTCACATCCTGATCTTTTAGTCTTTGTTGGATAGACATAAAAACATAAAATGTGGTATGATTGCCAATGAGACAACTCTCTACCAGAGATCAAATGACGTGGAAGTTAACAACTATAGGTCACCATACAGCCTTCAACAATGAGACAACTCTCTACCAGAGATCAAATGACGTGGAAGTTAACAACTATAGGTCACCATACAGCCTTCAACAATGAGACAACTCTCTACCAGAGATCAAATGACGTGGAAGTTAACAACTATAGGTCACCATACAGCCTTCAACAATGAGACAACTCTCTACCAGAGATCAAATGACGTGGAAGTTAACAACTATAGGTCACCATACAGCCTTCAACAATGAGACAACTCTCTACCAGAGATCAAATGACGTGGAAGTTAACAACTATACCCTGTTTTACACCATTGTACCCTTTGTCAGTACAACAGCTGTCTGAGTGCCAGAACTTTTACATCAGGTTCCTGGTAAATTGTGTATGTTATCTCTTTTAGCGTCATGTCAGGCTGTGGACAGTCTAAGATTCCTAGTGATGGTAAATTGTGTATGTTATCTCTTTTAGCGTCATGTCAGGCTGTGGACAGTCTAAGGTTCATAGTGATGGTAAATTGTGTATGTTATCTCTTTTAGCGTCATGTCAGGCTGTGGACAGTCTAAGGTTCATAGTGATGGTAAATTGTGTATGTTATCTCTTTTAGCGTCATGTCAGGCTGTGGACAGTCTAAGGTTCATAGTGATGGTAAATTGTGTATGTTATCTCTTTTAGCGTCATGTCAGGCTGTGGACAGGCTAAGGTTCCTAGTGATGGGAGATTGTGAATGTTATCTCTTTTAGCGTCATGTCAGGCTGTGGACAGGCTAAGGTTCCTAGTGATGGGAGATTGTGTATGTTATCTCTTTTAGCGTCATGTCAGGCTGTGGACAGTCTAAGGTTCATAGTGATGGTAAATTGTGTATGTTATCTCTTTTAGCATCATGTCAATCTGTAGACAGTCTAAGATTCCTAGTGATGGGAGACTGTGTATGTTATCTCTTTTAGCGTCATGTCAGGATGTGGACAGTCTAAGGTTCATAGTGATGGTAAATTTTGTATGTTATCTCTTTTAGCGTCATGTCAGGCTGTAGACAGTCTAAGATTCCTAGTGATGGGAGATTGGGGAGGATTACCAACCGTCCCATACACAACTTCTATTGAGACAGGTACTGCTAAGGCAATGGGTGCCCTAACCTCTACATATGGAACACAGTTTAATTTAGCACTAGGTGACAATTTCTACTTCGATGGAGTGAAAACAGTCAGTGATGCAAGATTCAAGGTACAATGTAATTAACTTGTATGATATCAAATTTAAACAGATGAATAATTCATAACTTTATCAATGTTTAAATATTTGAATGTCCTTCATTATGATGTGAACTTGTTAGAATAGATGCCATATTAGGGTTTTGACCCATATTTTGTGGTTCACTGAACATGGAAAAGAGAAAAAAACGTATCAGGTGAAAGTTTTTGGGTAAGATAGTTTACCTTAAAGTTGTGGTCACTTTTAAAATTTAATGTAGACATTAACACATTTATAATATTTCTACAATTGTCTGTTGTCAAGATGCAAACCTCTCTTCTCAAAACCTGATATACATTTTAGTGCAGATATCTGTACCAACTGGTAGATAACATTATAACATATCATTAAATGCTTCATTGAATAGATTTCCTTCAGAAACTTAAGAATTTTTTTCTGGTAAAGAATCATCTGTGAATAAGGGAAGTTTCATGTAAGGTAATGAAAAGAAATAGGGTGTTTTTAAATTGAATTAAAATTTGAATGAAACATTTGACAAAGTATTTACAGACCCATCATTACAAATGGTTCTATTCTTTAATTGTATTTTGTAGGAAACATTTGACAAAGTATTTACAGACCCGTCATTGCAGAAGACACCATTTTACCTTGTGGCTGGTAACCATGATCATAACGGCAATGTTTCAGCACAAATAGCTTATTCTAAAGTAGAAGACAGATGGTAAGAAGTCTAATGCCTTTTATTTGTTATTTGAACTCGGTATTACCGAGCAATACTAGAGTACTCCTTGAGATTCTTAATTTTTAAGAATGATGATTTAATAGACCATTTCACATTTTCCCTTAATTTTCACTCTTTCAGACAGCAAAATAATAAAAGTTAAGTTTATCCAAAATAATATTATAGAACAAGGACTTGCAGTTATGATGCAATGAATTCTTAGGAACTAAAGTTGCTTCAGGTGTAATACCACCAAATCATAGTACGTCACATCCGGTGTAATACCACCAAATCATAGTACGTCACATCCGGTGTAATACCACCAAATCATAGTACGTCACATCCGGTGTAATACCACCAAATCATAGTACGTCACATCCGGTGTAATACCACCAAATCATAGTACGTCACATCAGGTGTAATACCACCAAATCATAGTACGTCACATCCGGTGTAATACCACCAAATCATAGTACGTCACATCCGGTTGCATACAAAAATAGGTCAAAAATATTCCCTTGAATTTGACAGTTGTAGGTAATTGATCCTACATTTCATTGCAGTAAAACATTTCTGAGTCATAAACATATATCTTGGGTATTTCAAAGCACCATTATTTCTTTATTTGGGGTTTCTATAGAATATTTTGGAAACTTGAGGTTACATGGTTACACAGGTTAAAAAAGGGGGAAAATTTGATTGGTTATTTTCTTATATGCAATGAAATGTTATGTGAAATTTTTTCTATAGTACTGGACAGGATAAAACTTTACTCATGCCAAGTATTTCTTTATTTGAAACAAAGATAAATTCTGCACAATTTTTTGAAAAGTGCAAATTTAACAAAGACTAATAGGTGAAAATCAATGGTGGTATTACACCTAATATGGGAAGCTGTACATGCACCTTTGACCTTGTGAGTACTCTCATGTGTTAAAATTTCTTGCTATTTAAGTGAAATATTACAAATAATGAAATATTCTGAGTGGATTGAGTCTCCAAAATACATTTTATGAGAAAATTTCCTTGAAATAGGACTTTACCATGAATATTAGTTGACAGAACAAGCCATACTTAGAGTCTTGAGGAGCTTTTTCTCCTTATTTCTTATATCTGCTATAGTAGAAAATTTTTCCTAAGAAATACTTTAATAAATATATAGTTTTAAGTAAATGAAATTATTTTTAAAGCAGTAACAACAAATTATTCACCAAAAGAGAAGTTTTTTATGTCCCTCTCTGGAACGCGGCGTAAATTTCAGTTTTACGTAAGGACTTATTGAAACCTCCTTGGAGACAGTAAACTTTTATACGGATAGTTCATTCAGCTGGAATACTTCAATTAATCATTTATAATAAAAATTTCTATCATAAATGAGTGAAAGTTACCCCCAAATTTTTATTTATTGGCCTAAAAAGTAGAAATTTTGAGGAAATGAGAGGTATAAATGGACCAAAAGAGATCTTATAAGGAAGACAAAAAGGTCCATTAGTAGTATTTATCATCCTAAAGTCATCTTTTGTATCATATTCAACTGTTTGTAGGCAGATGAGATAAATATTTGATCATTTATTGGTCCACACTATATTCTATCATGATGCAGCTTGGTTTGAATTTTTCAAAGAAATTTTGCTCGAAATCGCTGTAGATGTCGTCTTACATTATACTAGATTTTTCTCAAACTATTGAACTGATTATGACAAAACTTGACAGGAATGCTTGAAATAACCAGTATTACAAAGGAAAAAAGTCACATTCAGTTTATTTAACAAAAAAGTCTTCTTTCAATGTTAGATATTCTTGCTCAATATTTTAA
Source organism: Mytilus californianus (assembly GCF_021869535.1). Lineage (NCBI taxonomy): Eukaryota > Metazoa > Mollusca > Bivalvia > Mytilida > Mytilidae > Mytilus > Mytilus californianus. Next base: position 140,866,048 of record NW_026262581.1, on the reverse strand, counting down.
TGCCTGTACTTTTATTGATTGATTGATTGATTGCTTAACGTCCAGTGGCAAATATTTCATGCATATTCAGGACGAGAACAAGTTCACAATAAATACAATAGGTAGGTTCTGTAATAGATTAAGGGGTTAAGGTCGGAGAAATTTAGACTGCCACGGGAAATGAGGGTATATTGGATAGGGACAGAAATTTAGCCTTCCAACAGGTCACCTACGGACCCCTCAAAGAGTTGTTGCAAGGGTTCTTAACGTGCAAAGAGCGTGGCACTCTCTTTACACGAGGCATCGGATTTAACGTCCCCATTCTGACCGGACGTGGCTGCAAATTTGTACATCCCGCACAGCCAAACGGACGCCCCACTTTAGCACGGGTTTTACTGCCGGTCGGAGGAAGACCAATGGTGACCATACTTCTATTCCCCAGTCACCCTTGGGGGGACCTGTACTTTTACATATACATCTATTGGATATTGTCTTAACTCTGAACTTGACGCAATGTTTACTGCTTATGCTTGCATATTACAATAGCTATGTCATTTCTGTTTTTCAGGAATTTTCCCGATTATTATTACAAGTTAAATTTCCCAATCCCTGGCAGCCAGATGTCAGTAGATATTATCATGATAGACACTATTCTACTCTGTGGTAATAGCGATCACGATTTTCTTGGAAAACAACCCAAAGGACCAGCCAATCAGAAGGTTGCTGATGATCAGCTGACTTGGATAGAAAAACAAATACAGACGAGCAAGTAAGATTTAACTCCTAGTTAGGCTGAGACTAGCATCAAAATTTGAAGTAAAAACTGATATTTTAATATTACATATGATTCTTTTCTTCTTCAAAGCTTCAAGATTCAAGTAACTTTTTTGTATACTGGTATTACTTTTACATGAAATACTGATTCATTAATAACAGTGATGAGGTTAACTTCATCTTGAAATCTGAAACAGTTAAGACTAAAATGAAATTGGTTAAGTTTCAATCTGATTAAAATATAAACAGATCATGTGTCCATGCTTGGCTTACAAGGATCTGATGTCACTCTGTTCTACTTTCTGTAATTATAACATCAGCCTTTGAAATTTCTGACTCCTAATTTTTGAAAGGTTATATCATTTGGACAAAACCAGCAGATTCAGAAAGGTCTTCAAAAGCAAAGATAAGACACAGGATATATATTTCAACCAAATTGGTTAAAGTTTGCAATTAAGTCAGTTTATGCTTGTTGATATAGCAACCAAATTTAACTGCTACAATATTGTATAGATCATGATTTTACAATAGAGAACATCATTATTTCAATGGGTCATCTAATTCTGTCAGAGTTTGTGATATTTCATTTAAATTAATCTCATGTATAATGAATGACCAGTAAAAAATAATTTCATTAATCTTTGGTTATTGTAATCCATATTATACTAATTCTTGTTACATTTACTAATGATATTTTACTGCAATATCTACATTTTATGGTAAGCATTGTCGAAGATAAGGTCATAATAACTTGCATTTTTTTGCATGTCCAATGGAAACTAAATTTTTTATCAATAGTTTTATTATAATGACGTTATACCACATGTTTTCTTCCATTACTTATAAATACCAGAGATTTTTGGGACCATGCCTATGAAACAGTAATCTAATGATACAAAAAAAAATTAGAAATCTTGAGGTCCACAAACCATCTTCAACAATAGACAGCCACTGGATGTTAAGCAACCAACAATCAATCAATCAATCAAACAATAATAGACAGGTTATTACAACACTGCAAGCTATAGTAGATCTTTGATAGTCTCTGTACAAGGGACAAAATAGAACCATACTAAAAAAACATACATACAGGCTCTCATAAACCATCTTGCATATTAAAATCATATCATGCAGAAATCCTAATGTGATCCCTTCTAATTTTGAGTTTTTGCTTTAATCCAGAAGCAAAGTAGTGTAACATATATTAACAGAATCATTTGGTAATCCATACAACATGTACAAAAAGTGTCTCCTGCATGACAGTCTTGAACATAAAAACCAAATATTGAATAAACGACACTGGTAATTTTAGTGTTTTGCACTGGCCTGATATTCAGGATGGCTGTCACTGTGGAACACAGTTTAACATAGAACACTATGGAAAAAAACCATAGAAAACTTTTTTATCAGAAAAAACTGTCAAACATCCAAACATACTATCCACACTGATCTGTGTCCACACTTGAAGTCTGTAAAATTTATTCATAATTTATCAAAGCTCTTAATATATTACCAGTGACTGCTGTGGATAGTAAACTAGGAATTGATAGTAAATAGTAAATATTTGTTATTTCTACTATATTTATGATTATATAGCACAGAAAAACGTGGAAATAATGGGAATTAAATAAAAAACAAAAATATTGGATTTGGGGAAAAAAGGGGAGGACTAAAACAAATTGTCCTGTCCCCAAGTACCTATGCAATTTTTTTAAACTCTGGGCCATTTACTTCTTCACTAAGAGGATAGACACTTGTCTATTGTATTATTGAAGATCATATGTTGACCTTTAGAGGATAGACACCTGTCTATTGTATTGTTGAAGACCATATGTTGACCTTTAGATGTCTTTTAGATACTTTTTTGTTGTTGTTTTGCTGACATATAGCAAACAGCTTTTATTCCTCTTCAGTAAAAACTATATATCCTTTCAGTGCCTCTTACCTCCTAGTTGCTGGACACTACCCAGTGTATTCCATAGCAGAGCATGGTCCAACTGATTGTCTTATAGATAAGCTACTACCAACTTTACAGAAATATAAAATCACTGCATATCTCAGTGGACATGACCATAATTTACAGGTAATCACCTCCTCATGAGTAAATATATAAATCTCAATTAAACCACAAGTAAGTATTACTTGCTCAGTAGACATAACCACTATTTAATAGTCAGCGATCAATTTCACAAACTGTCTTAAGAGTAAAATACTCATAAACATTTAAGTATAACATATAATAAATTTTTTTAAGTTAGAAGAATGTTTTGTGAAAAGAGTTACTTTATCTTACCCGAGTGTTTATTATAATGATTTATTGGTCAACATTACATGTCATGGTCATATTCCATCAGTTACTGGTGAATATAAATGCAAGCATTTAGATTAAAAGGAAGATACAGGAAAGATTAGGAGGAAGATCAAAGAAAGATTGAGTGGAAGATACAGGAAAGATGAGAGCAATATCAGAGCTTTTGTCAAATTTACCAAGACATACCTATGTTGAGAGTTGTCTCATTGGCACTCATACCACATCTTCTTATATCTACTAACTAATTCTCAATTAACTCATCTTGATTTATCAAAAAGTAAAATAACAAAAATACCGAACTCCAAGGAAAATTCAAAACGGAAAGTCCCTTATCAAATGGCTAAATCAAAGGCTCAAACACATCAAACGAATGGAAAACAACTGTCATATTCCTGACTTGGTACAGGCATTTCCTTATGTAGAAAATGATAGATTAAACTTGGTTTTATAGCTAGCCAAACCTCTCACTTGTATGACAGTCGCATAAAATTCCAAAAGTCAAAGAATAACAACAACAAATTATGTTATCATTATTTTCCTTTCAAGTAAATTGTTACATGGGACTAATCTGTAGTAATCTGCTGTCATGTATAACAATGGTTGGTGGCATGATCTTTTGGCATGTTATTGGTAGGAGTCTTATGAGTCCAAACTAACCCTTATAATTACAATGATTGATTTAATATTCGTGTAGTATTGAATTATGCATGAAATAATTGCCACTGAACATTAAGCCAGCTTGATATTGCCCATTAGTTGAAGGCTGTACAGTGACATATAGTTGTTAACCTCTACATCATTCGGTCTCTGGTGGAGAGTTGTCTCATAGGCAATCATACCACATCTTCTTTTTTTTATATTGATCTATATATCAGATTTCAATGTAAAAGTTTACTTGGAAAAATCATGCTATATAAATCCATGTGTTATTACAGTATGTGTCTATTACAGCATCTGTTGGTTACACGGCCTGGATTGAAGATGAATTTCTTTGTGAGTGGTGGAGCTAATTTTGCAGATAAAAGTAACAAGCATAAAAACAAGGTTCCTGACAAATCATCGAAATTTTTCTGGGCAGAAGAATCCCAACACGGAGGATTTGCCTATGTGGAGGCTCTCACCACAAATATGACATGGACATTTGTCAATGGAGAAAGTAAAAATCTATATCAGTATGTTTTATATCCTAGGTCATAGGTTTTGATTTCTTGATAATATTGGGTCATGACTTCTTGATAATATTGAGTCATGACTTCTTGATAATATTGAGTCATGACTTCTAATTAATATTGAACCATGACTTCTTTATAATAATATTGATGTGAAATGTGCCATTAACCATGACAATGATTTATTTTAATTAACACCAAGGGATTGGTTTCTTAACCTAATCATGCAGCATAATTTTTTATATTATATATTTACATTTTTTTAAATTTTAATAATTACATTGTTGACTTTTTTATACATGTAAGTTTGAAATGAACTTAGGGTAACATTTTTAATTTCTGTATTTTAATAAGTTTTTTTTATGAATACAGTTTTGGGTTTTATTATAAAAACGGAGTATTTTTCACACTTTTTGTAATTAATCTTTTGTTTAATAGTTTTATTTTCAACTTCAAACTTGAATGTGAATTTTTATAAGCTTTTACAGATAATTTATTTAATGATGCAAAGATAGAAAACAAACCAAAGATTTAATTATAGAAAAACATTGTGTAGTTGAAGGAGAGTGCACCAATGTAAGAACAAACAAAGAATTGGAGAACATCTTTTTTTCTAGTATGTTTTGAGAAATTTACAAACATCAAAAATAAATCAGGAATTAACTTGAAAAGAGAAAGAAAAAAGTATACCTACTGTCTGTTACAAATAACCATTTCCTCATTTGTGGTAATATTATTCATAGTGCAACTTACTTCTGAATAAAATTGTCTCATTTATATGTAGGTTTTATCTATTTAAGGTTTGAAAACATCATTCTGTATCAATCAATGTTCCAAAAAGAGATTACAGGGTTGCTTTTATTTAAAAATTTTTAGTTTTAAGTCAAATTTAGATCATTCACACAATAGGTCACACACTAATTTCCAGTCTTATAGCATGTTAGTCATTGAAATCTAGTCATTTGATAATATGTTTAAACATTGAACAGTTTTATATTCGTATATTTGAATATTTTCAAAATTTGTCTGTCTGTATCTCTTCCATTTTAGAAAAATAGTAAAGTTTGTGTTTGTTGCTCACATTTTATATTTTTATTACTGAATGTTTTTATCGTTTTTTTTGTATCCCCAAAAACCTTGCTGAATCTAGAACCCTCATGTTTTTCTTTTTTAAGTCCATTTCATGGATAATATTCATGGATAGTGTTGTAGTATCAGTACCCCTTTATTCATGCTCTAGTGATTTAGGAATTTTTGACATTGATATTTGGTTTACTGTTGCATTACTACCCCTTCAATTCAGGTTGCCTGAAATCGAAATATGATACAATGATATAAGAGTTATATCCCTTCTAGGAATTATAACTTGTTATGAAATTCAATGGTGAGGAGCAAATATTCCATGTGTATTTTTATAAATAGACTTTGGTAAATATAAAAATGAAAAAAAACTATTAACAAAAAAACTGAACTCCAAGGTAACTGTAAAACAGGGAAGGCCTTAAAACCTGACAAAACCAAAGGCTTGACTCTCAATAGATGGAAAATAACTTTCATATTCCTGACTTGGTTTCTGGTGGGTTAGATATGGTTTTATAGCTAACTGTACCTCCCAATTGTATGACAGTCAAATATAGTTTTGTCATATTGACAAAATTGGGTTGGCAATCAAAACAACATAATAAGTTCATGTGACAATAATTGGGATCCAGCAGCCAAATTGTGTAAACATACAACTGCTTAAGGCCTCTTTACTTCCAACATACCCCTAACCAATCTTTACTTTAAAACTGAAATATATGTTACAGTAGTGTTACAGAAACAATGGACCCTTTAAATATGGTGTATCATTAAATGAAGGTCACTGTTTTAGATATTCTTATTGGTCCAGACATGTTTGAGGTTTCTAGAATTATTTTTTGGTTGAGACAGTTTTAAGTGTATGTGTAATTTGTTTTAGATGTGTTTGACATTATATGTAGGAGTTTTTATGGTTGTTGTACACTGTGATAATAACTTGCATTCATTCCATTATTGTTGATCATACCAAACTGTCTTTCATTGAAATAAAATTATTTTCTTATGATATATATCATATGTTGTTTTTATTGATGTGTTTTTGGTTATTTTGGTGCTAAAGTTAATTTAGATTAAATAACATGGACATATTCCTAACTGAATAGATACCCAAAACCTTATTATCAAGTTATGATTATGCCATAAAATCTTACAATAAATGTGTTAAACATTAAAAGTAGATGAAAATTTCTTAAAATTGTCTGTGCAGTTTTGATAAATACAAAGGTCAACAAGGATGTTTCGGAATAGTTGGTAATATATATATTAACTATATTTTAACTGGCTTTCAGTAATTGCGAGTACTCTCAAATCGTACTTTCGTGTTAATTTGACCTGTTGACACAATTTGTAATGCATATCTGTTATTTAATGTTTACTTATTTTGTGTTATATCTCGTCTTACTATTTTTAATACGTACCACCTTACTCGTACTATGAATAACAAATTTATTTTGTAAAAAATGTTTCTGTACTCCAAACAACAAAATTATTATATTTAAATTTACCTGTGTACGTTACTTTATTTAACACCATTTTTGTCTCGACTTGACGGAGTCAAAAAGCGAGACATAGGTATGCTGTTTCCGACGACGGCGCGGCAGCGGCGTCAACAATGTATTAGTTTGTGATTAGGTCTAGTTCATGGTGAACCACTAGTGGTAGGTCAATGATATTTGGTATGCAGTTGTATAAGCATTGTCATATCTCATTACCATGGAGATTATTGGAGATTATTTGGCCCTGCCCCCTCAGTCAAGGTCTATTGACTTTGAAACTTTTCATAGTTTACATGTATTAGTTTGTGATTTGGTCAATTTATGGGGAACCACTAGTGGTAGGTCAATGATATTTGGTATGCAGTTGTATAAGCATTGGCATATCTCATTACCATGGAGATTATTTGGCCCCGCCCCCTCAGTCAAGGTCTATTGATTTTGAAACTTTTCATAGTTTACATGTATTAGTTTGTGATTAGGTCAATTTATGGGGAACCATTAGTAGTAGGTCAATGTTAATTGGTGTTCAGTTGTATAAGCATTGGCATATCTCATTACCATGGAGATTATTTGGCCATCCCTGATCATGGTTCATTGACTTTGAAACTTTTACATAGTTTACAAGTTAATGTTTGTGTTTAGGTTTGTTTAAAGGGAACGACTTATAATAAGTCAATGGTATTTGGTATGCAGTTGTATTAGCATTGGCACATCTCATTCCATGGAGATTGTTTAGCTATGTACCTTCAGTCATGGTTCATCGACTTTGAATATTTACATAACTTACATGTTAAAGTGTTGCAATTTTATAATTTCAACATTTGCATTATCAAAATTACAAAAAGGCGAGACATATCTCTGTGATAACAGTTTATTATGTCCTAGGTTAAAGTTGTCTTTTTGACATTGAAATATCTGTTTTATTTATATTGTGTCGTAGATCAAACTTATATTCGTTCGGTGTATATTTACTTGTTTTTGTGTATTGTCTTTTTGATCGAGTTAAGCCATTTCAATTGATATTTTATTGTGTGTCTTTTTATGTTGTAATGTTATACCACTGTTTCAGGAGGGTGAAGGTTGGCGCCAGTTTAAACGTTTAAACCCGCTGCATTTTTATGCACCTGTCCTAATTCAAGAGCCTGTTGTTCATTGGTTGTCGTTTGTTGATGTGGTTCATAAGTGTTTCTCGTTTTTTATATAGATTAGACCGTTGGTTTTCCTGTTTGAATTGTTTTACACTAGTCTTTTTGGGGCCCTTTATAGCTTGCTGTTTGGTGTGAGCCAAGGATCCGTGTTGAAGGCCGTACTTTGACCTATAATTGTTTACTTTTTATACGACCGCAAAAAAATTTTTGTGGTCGTATATTGGTATGACGTTGGCGTCGTCGTCGTCGTCGTCGTCTGGCGTCGTCCGGCGTCGTCCGAAGACACATTGGTTTTCGCACTCTAACTTTAGTTTAAGTGAATGGATCTCTATGAAATTTTACCACAAGGTTCAATACCACAAAAGGAAGGTTGGGGTTGATTTTGGGGGTTATGGTACCAACAGTAAAGGAATTAGGGGCCAAAAAGGGGCCAAAAATAAGCATTTTTGTAATTTCCAGACATAACTTGTGTGTTAGTGTATGGATCTCTCTGACATTGTACCACAAGGTTCCATATCACAAAAGGAATGCTGGGATTGATTTTGGGGGTAATTGCCTGGATTTTGGATATTGGACCATAATAGGTGAATGTCCAATTTAAAATTTTTAAGTTCTTAGACCACATTCATTCTGTGTCAGAAACCTATGCTGTGTCAAATATTTAATCACAATCCAAATGCAAAGCTGTATCAAGCTTGAATGTTGTGTCCATACTTGCCCCAACTATTCAGGGTTCGACCTCTGCGGTCGTATCAAGCTGCGCCCTGCGGAGCATTTTATTACACATTGTGACTTGGATGGATAGTTGTCTCAATGGCACTCATACCACATCTTCTTATTTATATGATCTCTTTAAATGCCTTACATATGTAAGGTAAGATTTTTTCATAGGTTGACCATTATAGAAAAAACTATGAAGTGATATCATTTCATAAAATGAAGGAAAAGACCTATCATATGTCATCTTGATAGATAACACTACATTCATTTACATTCTAGAAAATTCCATCTGTGGCCATCAATGTTGTCGAGACTAAGCAGCAATTCCATAAATGTCTCAATGAGCACATGTGCGATCTTGCAAAGGTACCATATCTTCAAGTCAGCCAACACATCCGTTTCATGTTACATCCATATGGTTCAAAATCCTTCAATATACAATTTTCCTTAAAAATTTAGTATAACAGGGTTTGAGCTTTAACTGTAACTAGACATTCACAAAACATAATTATTAACATCATATATGAGTTTTCATGACGCTTTTGTATTGTTCAACTATCTTTTAGTTGATTGTCCAGGATATTGACATCATATTTTGGATACCAGTATTAGTGGCAATCATACCATATCTCCTTATTTTAAATTAGTGATAAAATCATGGAAAATTGGACTCCATCTTATGAAAATATTTTGAGGTTGACACTATTGTATAGCTGAAAGAATATTACTTTTACTCAATCAAGATGTATGCTATTGATATAAGTAGTTATAGTCATGGACCATTGTGTATTCAGTTCTGTTGCTAAACATATTTCATTCATGTCTATTTTTGTAAAGTATCGTGACAATGAAAATTACGTCTGTTATACCCTAATACACAGATATTTCAAATATTCAAAATACACCTTATAACATTGATAAAAATCTCCATAGTGCATTAAGATTTGTTGAGTTTCAGATATAAAAAAACCTATACCGTATCCTAATGTAAGATATAATTTGTATGGTCTGCGTGAAAGCTTGAATCACTTTAACCTCCTTTTACAAGAGAACCAATGTCCCTGCTGACCACAGTTAACATAAAGAATGAACTAATAAAAATATATTCCACCATTGTATTTATTTTTATCCACTTTTGTTCCCTTTACCAATTTTTCAAACTATCTTATTTATCAATAAATTAATAACATATATATTAATTTTCATTGATATTGATAAAGATGTCACGATTATAGTCATAAGTGAATAACGTTTCATAAACAGTGTTTGACAAGTTTCCATGTTGTTTTTTAACAGAATAGTGTCTTATGAAAGCGACTTGATGAACATATGCATTTTCTTAACAATATCATGAATTTTATAAATATATGTACAAATATAGGCTCTAAAGAGCATATGTCGCTCACCTATATCAATGTGCATCTTCAACACTGGTCACTTCATTTAAGGACAGTAACTATTAAAAGAAGTCGCTTGACAGTTTTGGTCTAAATAGACGGTAGGTAGATCTCATCATTTTCAACATTTTGCACTTTCAGATTTTCTCGATCTTTAACGGTTTATAGGAAAGTATGTTATACTTGCATTTTACACTTATGTTGTTCCATTTGTTGGCCATACTGGTTGGCAGGCTGGATCACCGAACACAGTTTGAAATCTAGAAACCCTAAGGATGATAGTGGCAAAGTTTGGCTTTATTATGTGTGTGTGTGTGGGGGGGGGGGGGGGGGGGAGCGTTCCTCATGAATGTAAATCCAGAAAAATGCTTCGGACACACTACATTTATTGAGTATTGATTTTATATTCAGAATAAGAACATTAGTTGATTGGAAATGCATAATCATCAATCGAAACTTTGGAAGAACAATTATTGTAACCTAGACTGACCTAACGACATCATCTCTACTTTATCCTCACATATCATTTTGCATATATTTGACATTCCACAACCATTAGTACAAGATTGGGTACATCACTTAGTCTGGACCCGCATGGTCAATAATAAAGAAGTTTGTCACATCTTTAGTATGGCAAGCAGAACAACATTCCGTTCAGAACTGCGTATAAATACTCATCAGACAGTGATATCAGGCTCATAATTTTGTAAATGAAGGCATCAGTAGTTTACCAATGTTAAAAAAATCTCGCAAATCGATTAGGAAGAGACAAATCAAGGTAATATAAAAAAAATAAAGGATTTGCATGAACGCCAAAAGGAGCGAGACCTGACGCGTCGACAGGATAAGCCAGTTGTGAATTTCGTTGACACAATATTTACCAGTGGCACTCGTATTAAAACAGTTCTAAGGCCTAATAAATCAGGAAGTTAAAAACCATTGAAAACTAAACATTTCATTATATCCTTAGCATATTTGTTATAAATCTATTTTCATATCGTATCATTGACATAAATCAGATGGAACAGAAAACTTTTTGGAAAGTCATTCTAACTATTTTCTTTTTTTCCATGCATGATAGAAGGAGGTTTCAGACGACCAGTATTTACATAGTCATTATAATAAATACATAGACTATCCTTATGTGAAGAGCTTATGTATTTAAAGTTAAACATTCCTCGCCCTAAATACAATATAGTTTCCTTAAAAGAGAGACAAAAGATACCAAAGGGATATTCAAACTCATAAATTGAAAACAAACTGACAATGCCATGGCAAAAAATGAAAAACGACGAAAATAAAAACAGTACACAAACTACAACATAGAAAAACCAAAGACTAAGCAACGGGAAGCCCTCCAAAAAATCGGATGGATCTTAGGTGCTTCGGAATGGTAGTCAGATCCTGCTCCACCTGTGGAACCCGTCGTATTGTTTGTGTACGTACAAACCCGGTGATAAGTCTAATTCGGTACGTCACATTCGAGGAAAAGAGGACGGGATTCTGGTAACGACAATTGGAACATATCCGTCGACATCTGTGAAACAGATAGGACCTGTACAGGAAGTTTTATCTAGCACTAATTGTATATTTTTATTGTTGATATTCACCCCATATGTACCAAGTGTTAGATTAGTTTTATTGATATTAAAGAAATTTCTTGGTATTCCTAAACGGAAGATTTTATACACACAAAATTGAAGAAGAAGTATACATAACAACAAAATTATTTTCATTTACCTGTGTATAATATGACGCAGGTTTCTTCAAAAGTGATGATTTTCTATAAATTGTTTGAAATTTCACAGTGATAACATACTTTAACTTTGTTTAAACCTGTTTATTTACTTTTGACTTTTATTATTTATCCCTTGTAATTTTTTATTAACTGTGTATTTGCATTCAGGTGTCACAGGTCAAATTTATTCGTTCATTGTGTGTTAATTTACGTTTTTTGATTGAGTTAAGCCTTCCAATTGATATTTTATAGTGTGTTTTTCTATGTTGTGATGTTATACTATTGTTTCAGAAAAGGGAGAAAGTTTGGTACCATTAGAACGTTTAATCCCGCTGCAAATGTTTGCACCTGTCCTTAGTCAGGAATCTAATTACAGTAGTTGTCGTCTGTTTATGTAGTTCATACGTGTTTCTCGTTTCTCGTTTTTATATAGATTAGACCGTTCGTTTTTCCGTTTGAATGGTTTTACACTAGTAATTTTTTGGGGCCCTTTATAGCTTGCTGTTCGGTGTGAGCCAATGCTCCGTGTTGAAGGCCGTACCTTGACCTATAATGGTTTACTTTTATAAATTGTAACTTGGATGGAGAGTTGTCTCATTGGCACTCATACCACATCTTCGTATATCTATGTCTTAACGGTCAAAATTCGTAACAAAAGCATATGCCATAGAAATATTATATGGAAGATATTCTAGTATCACTTGAACAGATTTGACACGAGAAAGGCAAGCGCTTGTTTGAAACACTCTTCAGTTCAGCTGTTCTTCATTTTCCTGAATTAGTATATGGAACACTACCTGAGAGTATGTGTTTAAAGTATACGTGTATTTAAACCGAATTTAGAAAATAAGAAATAGTACTCACCACCTGCTAACCATGTAATATCAAATCAGTTGTTATAAATAAACAAATCATAGATACCAGGATTAATTTTTAGTACACCAGACGCGCGTTTCGTTTACAAAAGACTCTTCAGCGACGCTCGAATCAAAAACGTTCAAAAGGGGCAAACTAAAGTACGAGGTTTAATAGCGTTCAAGACTTAAAATTCCAAAAGGTTTTGCCAAATATAGCTTGGGTAATTTATTCCTGGGGTTTGAAATCCTTTGTATTTTGAAAAACAAACTCGATGTATTTTGCATTTTGTAGATAACTGACGTTTTGTAATTATATCATTCTCAACAATCACTTCTAACTTTTCAACTTCGTACTACTAGTATTGCAAATTACCCCGTAGGTAAAAGTCATATAAAACCTGACGATCTTATTGAATAATTGTAACGTTTTTTTTAGGTATTTTTGTGTTGCCACTGCGTTGTCAGTTTGTTTTCGACTTATGAATTGGAATGTCGCCTTGGTATCTTTCGACTCTCTTTTAGTTGATTGTCTTTGATATTGACACAGACTGACGACTTCAAACTTGAATCTTTAACTTCAAACTAGAGAGTGAAGACACCAAAGGGGCAATCGAAAACTGAAGTTAAAGGGACTGTTCTCCTTAGAAAGAAAAAATGAAAAGAAGCTAGCATTGTCCTTTGACTTCACGTTCCGCTTTTTAGAAGATGTCCACTTGCTAAATAATTCAAAGTTTGGTGACTAAGTTGAACGCATTTAGACCATCGAACTGCAAATTTAGAATACAAAGTAAAGCAACAAAAATACCGAACTCCAAGGAAAATTCAAAACGGAAAGTCCCTTAACAATGGCAAAATCAAAAGCTCAAACACATAAAAAGAATGGATAACAACTGTCATATTCCTGACTTGGTACAGGCATTTTCTTATGTAGAAAATGGTGGACAACAATGTGTGAACAAAACAAACAGACATAATAGGTAAAAATGTTAAGAACAGATATAGTTAAGTCTGCCTCATATCTTGATTTACATCAAAAAATTGACAATAAGGGTCGGTTAAGAACAGTAATTTACAACAAAGAATTTCAACTTCCCAATTGTGAACTTCCACATATATGACAAAATTCCAGCAGCACCTGCATATGGATTGCATTACCAATCAAAATTTTCTTGATAAAGGATTGCTGTTTACAAGGAAGCTATAACCAAATGTTCAAAAAGTGGTGAAGTTGAGGTCATCACTTTGAAAATTTTACAGACACCATCACGAGTTGGTTGACCGTTATGGAATCTCAGTTCAATTACATGAGCAACAGGACGGAAGCCACATGTAGAGCAGGATGTGCTTATTATCCTTCCGAAACATTTCACATCACCCAGGTTTTTAGCGAGGCTCGTGTTGCTCAGTCTTTAATCTTCTATGTTGTGTTTTGTATTCAGTTGTTTGTTGTTATTTATTTTCGTTTATCGTTTTATTGCCATTGCGTTGTCAGTTTGTCATAGACTTTTGACTTTAAATATCCCTTTGATATCTTCCGACTCTGTTATTTCTAAATTTATTCGGAGATCTTATTTTGATGATCATTTTTATTGATTGCATTATTTTTCTCTCTTTATTTTACCGTTTTCAAGAGAATATAAATAATGCAAAATGTATACAAAATTAAGGGCAAAAGCTCCAACAAATACTAGTAGCCAATTGACGATTTCAGTCCAGTTGACTTATTTGGAGATCTTATTTTTGTTGAATATTTTAGTTGCTCTCTAGCTTTTACAATTACCAAGAAAAATTAACAACGCAAAAATGGATAGAAATTCTGATTGAAGGATAGTAACACCTATAAAAATTCGATTTCCAATTCAGGTCATGTTGACTTATTTGTAGATTTTCAAAATGTTTTATTTGATTACAAGATTGTATATACAGCTATTAATAAACAAACCACAAACTAATAAGATAAAGCGTTCTTGAAATTGAATGTCAAAACACATTTTCGAAGAAGATATACTCGTTGGATCATAATATAGCCTTAGAACTATGCCGATGTAGATCCTATATGGAAGTATAAGTCTTGGTGATCTTGAATTGTGTAATCTTTTGATGAATCGTCAGTGTTTGCACTATATGGTATACGTGTCATTTCACTGTAATTTGAACTGTTCTCGTTGTGTATGGGTTGTTGTTGATTTTTCTTCCTCCGTCTTCTTCGACAAAACAAATAACCGCATAGTACAATCAGGATGACACCAAGACAGATACAAAATCCTATGATACCATCTGTTATGCGTTGTGATACTTGATCGGATTTATCCATAGTTGAAGGTACATTATTGCTTTCATTGGATGATAGATATATTCTGTATTGGCGAGTTAGACTGTATCTTGGAATGATCTCAAAGTTTTCATATTCGCAAAGAAGTTTGGCAAAAAAGGAATAATACTTCCAGCTCGTATATATATTTATGTATTGTTCATTTATTTTCTTTGTGTTTTCATTGTATGTATTGATTAAAACCCCTGCATCTTTTGATTTGATACAGCTATATTTCATAATGGCACATGTCGTCTTATCAGGAAGACATGTTAAATTCAAATCAACGTCTTTCTTACATAAATTGATTATTGCGAGTTCAGCTTTACAAGCATCTTGTTTAATGCCCTTCAATATGCCTTCTTCTTCAAGATTTTGATGAAACTGAACCATTATTGCAGAAATAATTGAATATATTGGAGAAGATATTTTTAGAACAAGTTGTCGATGGAAAGGTTGCACACCATTACCATCTTGAAGGTAATAAACTAAATTCACACTTCTATTCACAACTTCATCATCACAGACACCAATTAATGTACCTACAGAATTAGGGAGACATGCAAAGTTATCTCTCATACAATCATTTTCCTGGCATGGCGATTTGTGGTTTTTTCGGTAGGCGTTGAAACGAAGAGGGACATCATGATTGTCATCTTGGATTTTAGCTTTAACTCCAACTATGGATGCAAATACACCGGTTGCAAATACAATACATATCAACGTCACATATTTCATTTTCTGAAAAAGAAGCAAATTATTAAATTTTGTTGCCTATCACTTTTAAAAGCATTTGCTCTTGTCATAACATTATTAAGTAACATGTTTTAAAACTTAGTATTATTTGAACTAGTGTCAAGCTATCCAGCAATTCTCATCCTGCAATTCTCTTGCGATAAAGCTATCCTGCAATTAGTCATCCTGCAATTGCGTTCGAAAAACAACTTGAGTGACAATTTTATTTTTTTCAAAATCATGGTTTTTGACTTGTTTTGTTTGAAAAAAAAGATAAATATAAAGTTTTTTATATCCCATTCACAAATTTCTAGCTTTAGTTTACAAATTTCTAACTCATCTTTACGGTCTATAACTAGAATTTACAATTAGAAAAATCATGACGATTCACAAAGAGATATATATCTGTGAAGTACCGGATATGGTTTCGTTTTTATGCATGTTTAAGAATTTCTTGGGTAAGCATTCTTAAAGGCCCAAAATTTCGTTCGAAACACGGAAATAAAGCCAAATTCGATAAAATACGCTCTATGGTCACCCACTTTCCAACCAATTGTCTGGGTAGTTCCTTGTGGCTAGGGATTAAAGACTCTGCTTAAATGAACAGCTATTATATAGTACTACAACGGGAAGGTAACGAATTTTTGGGGTAAGCTTTCTTAAAGGCCGAAAATTTCGTCCGAAATATGCAAGTAAAGCCAAATATACGATATAATACGCATTTCGGTACCCACTTTCCGACCCATTGTTTTGGTAGTTTTTTATGGCTAGGGATTAGAGACTCAGCTCTAATGAATAGCTATTGAATATTACTACAACGGGAGGGTAATGAATTTCTGGGGTTAGCATTCTTAAAGGCCGAAAATGTCGTCCGAAACATGGAAATAAGCAAAATTCGATAAAATACGCTCTAGGGTCACCCACTTTCCAACCGATTATCTGGGTAGTTCTTAATGGCTAGGGATTATAGACTCTGCTTCAATGGATAGCTATTATATAGTACTACTTTGGGATAGTAGAGAATTTCTGGGGTAAACATTCTTAAAGGCCCAAAATTTCGTTCGAAACACGGAAAAAAGCCAAATTCGATAAAATACGCTCTAGGGTCACCCACTTTCCAACCAATTATCTTGGTAGTTCTTAATGAGTAGGGATTATAAACTCTTCTTCAATGAATAGCTATTGAGTAGTACTACAACAGGAAGGTAAAGAATTTCTGGGGTTAGCTTTATTAAAGGGCCAAAATATCGTTCGAAACACGGAAATAAAGCCAAATTCGATAAAATACGCTCAATGGTCACCTACTTTTCAACAAATTGTCTGGGTAGTTCTTAATGGCTAGGGATTAGAGACTCTGCTTCAATGAATAGCTATTATATAGTACTACATCGGTATAGTAGAGAATTTTTGGGGTAAGCTATTTTAAAGGCCAAAAATTTCGTTCCAAACACGGAAAAAAGCCAAATTTTATAAAATACGCATTGGGGTACCCACTTTCCGGCCCATTGTTTCTGTAGTTCTTACTGGCTAGGCATTAGAAACTCTGCTTCGATGAATAGCTATTATATAGTACTACATCGGGACGGTAAAGAATTTTTTGGGTAAGCATTTTTTAAGGCCGAAAATTTCGTCCGAAATATGGAAATAAAGCCAAATTCGATAAAATACGCTCTAGGATCACACACTTTCCAACCAATCATCTGGCTAGTTCTTAATGGCTAGGGATTATAAACTCTGCTTCAATGAATAGCTACCGGTATTATATAGTACTACATTGGGATAGTAGAGAGTTTCTGGGGTAAGCATTCTTAAAGGCAGAAAATTTCGTTCGAAACACGGAAAAAAAGCCAAATTCGATGAAATACGCGTTGAGGTACCCACTTTCCGACCCATTAATTTGGTAGTTCTTTATGGCTAGGGATTATAGACTCTGCTCTAATAAATAGCTATTGGATAGTACTACAACGGGAGGGTAAAGAATTTATGGGGTACGCTTTCTTAAAGGCCCAACATTTCGTTCGAAACACGGAAATAAAGCCAAATTCGATAAAATACGCTCTAGGGTCACCCACTTTCCAACCAATTGTCTGGGTAGTTCTTTATGGCTAGGGATTAAAAACTCTGCTTCAATGAACAGCTATTATATAGTACTACATTGGGATAGTAGAGAATCTCTGGGGTAAGCATTCTTAAAAGCCCAAAATTTCGTTCGAAACATGGAAAAAAGCCAAATTCTATAAAATACGCATTGGGGTACGCACTTTCCGACCCATTAATTCTGTAGTTCTTTATGGCTAGGGATTAGAGACTCTGCTCTA
Organism: Mytilus californianus; assembly: GCF_021869535.1. Classification (NCBI taxonomy): domain Eukaryota; kingdom Metazoa; phylum Mollusca; class Bivalvia; order Mytilida; family Mytilidae; genus Mytilus; species Mytilus californianus. Next base: position 140,848,015 of record NW_026262581.1, on the reverse strand, counting down.
ATGAATAGCTATTTGATATTACTACAACGGGAGAGTAAAGAATTTCTGGGGTAAGCATTCTTACAGGCCAAAATGTCGTCCGAAACATGGAAATAAGCAAAATTCGATAAAATACGCTCTAGGGTCACCCAATTTCCAACCAATTATCTGGGTAGTCATTACTATAGTGTGTCAACTTCATATGTGAATCAGTAAATAAGTGATTTATTTATTAAAGAAGAACATACATCATACAGTACCAACATTCGGCACTGTTCATTGTTTCGTTGACAGTAAACGAATAAGACCGATCGTGCGTCCCATATCTCTTAGACCACTTTAATGTCATTTAATGTGCTAGATCTTCATCAAACACATACAATATTTCAAAAATTCGAATGTTCGCATCTAAGGAATGTATACGCCAAAAAATCCGATTATATCTTAATGTCGTGTTATCTAATAACTTTTTCACTATATTCATTTTGGCAGTCATACTGTGAAATGGCCTTCCATACTCTCGGCATCCTGTAAAGTAGTTCCGAAAAAATAACAATATGTCTATGTTGAATGAGTAACTGATATTATCTGTATTATAGCAAATGTCTTGTAAAACAAAGCAGAAAAAGTGTATTACGCATTTTTCGTGCAAGTGGCTTGCGCTTGAATTTAATTAGATGGTGGGTTTATTTTTTTTAATCAATGTATGGCATGCAAAGAAAAAAAAATAATTTGACTTATGACGCACTATCCCGTTCTAGTTGAATCCAGTGCATATTTTATCAAATATGACTTTTTTTCCGTGTTACGGACGAAATTTTCGGCCTTTAAGAATGCTTACCCCAGAAATTCTTTACCCTCACGTTGTAGTACTATCCAATAGCTATTCATTAGGGCAGCGTCTATAATGCCTAGCCATAAAGAACTACCGAGACAATGGGTCGGAAAGTGGGTGCCCCCAATGCGTATTTTATCGAATTGGGCTTTATTTCCATGTTTCGGACGCAATTTTCGTCCTCTAGGAATGCTTACCCCAGAAATTCTTTGGCCCCTCGTTGTAGTACTACCCAAAAGCTATTTATTAGAGCAGAATCTATAACCCCTAGCCATACAGAACTGCCGGGGCAATGGTTTTGAACAAGTGGGTGACCCAGTTTTAAATAGAAGTTGTGTTGTAGGTATACCATGAAAAAAATCATTTTACATCAAAATTCTGTATTTTTAGTCGTTAATATGAGTTTCGAAAATCGCAAATTTGGGTTTAACATGGGTTTATACGAATCACATCCTGGACTTATTAACGGATAATACTTTGTTTGAATCGTCATCATGATAGTATTGTAAATGCTAATTACAAAACCGTAAATATGAGTTAGAAATTTGCAAACTAAATTTAGAATTTTGTTAATGGGATATAAAAGTCTTTGATTTTCTATATAAATCTTATTTTCGAACGAAAAAGTCAAAAACTATGGTTTTAAAGAAAAATAAAATTGTCGCTCAATTAAGTAGTTTTCCAAACGCAATTACAGGATGACGAATTGCAGGATAGATGTTTATAAAGAGAATTGCAGAATGAGAATTGCTGGATAGCTTGACACTAGTATTATTTTGAACTTGTTGAAACCTGAAGCAAACCCCAAATAATGTTATACTGTGAATTTTACGAAATACAGAACAAGATTTGAAATAGTTCCTAGCGTGAAAAATCATGGAAAACTGATTGCCGAGGACACAGTTTAATGTTATTACTCAAAGAACAAAAATAGTATAGAAACTAACGTAGAACCCATGTCTGTAATTCCTGATCGGGTAAACAGATCATGCCAACAATAAAACGTTCGAGTTAATTTGAATCTAAGATGTTATCATATTATCATTTTGTTTTAAAAATTTTATTATCAAATTCCAAAATCAAAATTATATCGCTGATATCAATAAGATTTATAATAAATATATATACAAAAAATACGCAGAAGCGGTTTTAACGCCTTTTTGATAACTGTTCCTTTCCTTCTCACGCGTATTGACCTACCTTCAAGTACATTTGCAAGCTGGGTTTATTGCATAATATGATCATAAAAAATTTACAAACAACAAATGTTTACACAGTACATGTTTGGCTTCAACACACACGTGTATACTTTAGATTTTAATAAATACCATTTGTGTGTCAACTGCTTTTCCCCTTAAGACCTCGATAGTTTAAATACCAGAAATAGTGGAGTAATAATGTGAGCCCATGCAAGAAGTACTATTTGACTTTGTAACCTGTTAAAGTATCGCATCATTCTCGCAACACCTGCCTAGAAACTTCTAGATCAGACAAATTTTATAGATAAACATAATTTATTTAAAGATTCGTCAAAATATACGCTGTTACTTTTATTAAAAGCTACACGATTTATTTAGATTCGAAGGAAGTTTCAGACAATTAATTTTGATTCGCATTGTCATTGTAACACAAATATACAGTACCCTATATTTATTGATTTTCATTCATATTGTCTATGGTGTAAGGATTCAGTTTCTAGTGAACAATTTTGTCAATAAAATAAAGAAATAATATATGACATATCTTGAATAATAAAATAACTTCGTACATATTAATTATTTAAAGTAAGTTCGGATTAATATATTTGAAGGGACAATCATATCATGCCAGTTCTTCCTTCAAACTACGAAGCCCAATAGGTATCTTATGTTAACTATATTTTTATAATAACTATCTAGTCACAAAAATAAAATGATAAGAAAGTAATCACTAACCATTTTTGTAATAAACAACAAGGAAACTTAATGATGGTGCACATTGAGTAAAAATATATCCATTCTGATAAACACTTACATTTTAAAGGGTTTAACGACCAGTATTCGCATAGTCATAATAATAAATAGAAACAGTATTATACAGAAAAGATTTTATGTATATAAAATAAATTAACTTTACCATATATAGAAAATGTTTGCTGTGTATCCAGAACAAAAGAATGTATGTGTCATATAGACGTGGAAGTATTTCACAATGACTCTGAGAAAGGGTGAGGCAAAACCCTCGTCTGAAAAACGTTTAAATTCAGGAGTCTTTTCGTTTCTTCAATTTAACTTGGAATATCAACCAAGGCTATCTAATAGAAAAACAAAATACACCACTCAGTAGCAGCTAAAAAATATAATTTCTCTGTAATATCAAAATACTTTTAATTGCACTGTTTTCTTCTTTTAAACAACTGTACATTTTAGTTTAACATTAATGCAAGGCCACCCGAAAAATTATGGAATCGTTAATTCCGTCAGAGACATGTTATACCCAATTATGAGTGTAGTATATGTCTCGGATTTATTACTATTATCACAAGTAACATTATAAAAGCAAATAGACATCTCACAAAAGACAACGATAACAATATCATACGTCTAGCTTTAAGTGAGAGAACCTCTTTCGAGTTTGTTCATACTTTGAAAACAATTCGACTTCTGTGGTTAATTGAAGGTCCCTGGGTCCAGTTGAATCAGGGGTTTAATTGTTTTTTTCGTATTCCATTGGCCCCTGAAGATTTGTGTACTGAATATTTTTTCATCACGCCCATATAATGAACATTTTTTCATCACGCCCATATAAAACGTAATAACTGAATATATATGTTTCACCATAGAAATACTATATTATACGGCTCTGGTTGCACTGACATATTTCACATTTCTGTTTACAAAATTAGAACTGATATTTTGATTCGTTGTCCAGGTACCGTCAATGGTAATACTACCACTGGTCGATACTTCTGCTAATTGACTGTCAGTCCCCGAGGGTATCACGTAAGCCCAGTAGCCAATATTTCGGTACTGGCATGAAAATACGGATAGTATTTGAATTTAACTTGCTGTTATAAAATTTTTAAAATCATTTTAAATTAAGCAAAAGCTATAATTCCTTGTTCGGATTTGGCTTTACTTTATGTCCTTTTTTGGTTTTATTAGCTCTTCAACGATTGTTTAGGGATTTGAATTTTTAAAATATTTTGTTCTCCATCATCACTGAAGAGACATTAATGGTCTAAATGCGCATCTGGTGCAATAAAATTGGTACCGTTAGTGTTATTAGCTGTACTAATTGATTTTGTTCGGTTATATCAGCTCGACTGCTGTTGCATTTGGTTTTCTTTTCCTAAAACTTGACCTCGACTTGGCTGGAGCATCACTGAGGATTAAATGTCGAAATGCGCACCTAGTGCATAACAATAGGTACAGTTAAATATTATAACTAGGCCATCAGAACCGATATCAGGTCTATTATAATAGACTTATTTCATCATTATCTAAAATCTTCACAAAGACTGCAAACAGGTTCAACATGTGCACCTCCTACTTTGGACAGACTTGTTGAAGTTTTTTCAGGTTCTCCAATGGAAGAATTAAGTAATAAAATTGAGAATGGAAACGGGGAATGTGTCAGATAATTATTCCTAAAGTAATGAACATAGAGAAGTTCTCGCTCGGACAAACACTCCATTATCTTGTGTATTATAAGAGCGCTAACCTTATTAAGCACGGGGAGGTAAGTTGTGTCATTACATGGTAAAGAGGGTATCTAGCTATCCTAAAGTTACCTGCAACATTATTTAAACTGTAAAAAATGATATGTTTCACTGACATTTTATTTCATTGTTCTGTGTGTCATTACGGAAGCATGGGTATTTTATATATAATAATTTCACCCAATATTTCCCTGCTTCATGTCCCACACCACCAATTCACCTACTTACCATATATTTAGAGCTTTGGCAAAACTACTCTGACAAAAATAGTGCTTTTTATGTTATTTACTTAAAATGGCAAATGAATTTACCTGAATGAAACTTGTGCTGAATAAGAAATATATTTTAACCCCAAGTTTACCTGCACATGAATTTGCAATTTCAATTTAAGTGTAGATGTGGTGCATGCTTATTGAGATTTTAAGAAAACCAAAGTGCTTTTTTTAGTAGTAAGTGACTCTGGAACATCATGCATCACTACAATACTTTATAAATTGGTCAAAATTGGCATGTAGAAAGGTGCTAATTGTACAATTCAGGATATGCATAGTTCTCTTGAAGCTAAACGTTGGTAAAATATTTGGAGAGCTGTGAAAATTGTAAAATTTGGATGAATATATAGAGATTTTGAATTTGTGGCGTGACACCTTCAGTTACAGAGAGGATTCAGTTAGTTATGATCAGCATGAAATTCTCTATTAACTATCAAATAAATAAGTATGAGATATTTGAGACAACACAAAATATTTACTGAACCAACAATATAAAAAAGAAACAGCACTTTTTGCTATCAAGAACAAACCTCAATCTGAAACAGCATGGCATGTTCATAAAAAATTGGGTTATTTATTAAAACAAAATGTGGTCAACTTCATCTTTCTTGATTTTTTTATAGCCAAGGGATGTACTTCCAACAAAGTCAATCATGTGAGAAGTCAGAAACAAGATTTAAAAGATATGAAAACATTTTATTTCTTCATAATTCTATCTTATACAAATAAATAAGAGGTGTAGCACTGAGGCTACAACATATATCTAGCACTATAGAAACACTTATACCCAGACCCAAAAAGTTCAAACATTAAAGTAGGTCACAGTGACATCAACATAAAATGTATTCAAATTACAATTGGCAAGTTTTATTAATATACCAAGTAGAATATGAGTTGCAAGTTTTTGATCCAATAAACAGAAAAAGAATTTTAAAAAAGAATTAACAAAATTTTGTCATACTATAACTATTAATCTGAAAATTTATTATATCCTTTGATGTGAAATTTCAAACCAGAATTATTCTTGTTTCCAAATTATGTATGTAAATTTGCATCTTACTTTTAAATATAGAAATATTGACTTTAATCTTCCATAAATCTGTCAGATATTTATCACTCCATATACTTTAAACTTTAAACAAAAAAAGTATCTTCAACATTCAATGTTATCAAAACCTTAATCTGACATATCAGCTATCTCTGGCAATGATAATTAAGTCTTTGTTATAACAACAATTGTAAAAATATTAATAAACCCAAGACAACAATATTAGACACACATACAGTCTTAACATTAATATACAAAGACAAAAAAACAAAATAATCAGAATAAACTTGCAGAAGTGTTTGAATAATTAAAAACCATCTTGTAAAACACAAGAATTGAAATGAAGAGACCAACGAATAATGAAATACTGAAATTACTATTATGACATAAAAATACCTTTCAATATGGCAAAAATATGGACGGATATTGATAATAAATTAAATATATATAAAAATAAAAGTATGATATATAAAAATATAATCATAGAAAAATGTGAAATAATATAAAATAGTATGTGTGATATTATGTTACAATGTAGCAAACACATCTATTTTTAAGAGACAGACCTAAAAACTAAATAAATATCTAAAGAAAATCAATTAAAATTGTCTGATTTGTGCTTATCTATAAATTTCTTTTGTTTGGTATGATAAAATTAAATCAAAATAACCTATACCTTCAAAAAACGAAACTGAAGTCATAAAGATAACAGAATATAAAACCAATTAATTATTGAAAAGGTATTGTTCGAATCTTAATGTAAGATATTTATCTAAATTTTAAAATAATTAATTCAGTGTTTGTAATAATGCATAATCATAAAAAATCTATACATTTCAAATAAATGAAATTAGAAGGAATAACAAAATTTCATTCTTGATGTAAATTAATTATTTTACACAACTTTTTACTTTAATATGTATAATAGAAATGATAATTTGGCACAAATTTTCTGTGTTTCTTAATACAATTAAATCACTATTGTAACTATGTGTTTCATTTCTACTTCTAAATTGTAAATCTACATACTGTTTTTACTTTTTAATAAATAAATGTGTATTCAATTTCATTTATGAAAATCCAAGTTTATGTTTCATCTGTACTATGTATTAGTATAAAAGACGTGATAATCCTCTGGCTAAATAAAACATTGTCATATATATAATACAAGAGAGCTATCCATCCTTATTTTCTTGGTTAAATAAATTCAAATATCACATAATATTGGACATAAATATCACAGTTTTGTTGTTGCTAAGTCATCCCTATTTATTTGGTTGCTGGGTCATTATAATTAATGTTGTTGCTATGGTGATGAGCATCTATTATTTTACAGGAATACCATTAGTCATATCTACAAATAGATCAAATGGCAAATTAATATATTATATAAGTCCAATTTCTAATTTTGTTGCTATGAAATTAACCTCCATCTTATACACCAAGGTCTATTGACAATCTACAAAAAAAGAACTACACAGAAAAAAAAACCCACAACATCTGTCAATGGCGCTTTCAATTTGTTTTTGATATGGACTTTAATCAGTTTGTTATCAGTAAATTAAAATCAAACTAAATACTATTGTTATACATATGCACCTTCATGGTTCTTTAACTTCTACAATCTGTCGATACCTGTATTTTGGCATTGCAGAAGGTCATGTTTTTCTTTTACTGATAATGACGTTTTTACACTAAACCATTGGATGTTGGATGTGTACTGATTGATATTTAAGTAATAGATACACAATTTTTTTATTATTTGTTATTGGCTTTGAACTAGCTGTCAGTAACTGTGAGTACTCTCAAATCTGTACTTAAATGTCTTTTTTGTTGTGGGGATGTATAAATACCCTAGGCTGCCATGTCCGGTAAATGTTTTAGTTAGTTGTTTTTTTTACTTTTGTTTAGTTATGTTTGAAACAATTGATTGAAATAATATATTAACTTACATTTACAAGGAAAATTGAAGTTACGAGAGAATATTTTACAGTACCTCCCTTCATATGAAATGCTTGTAATATTTCCATGCTGTGCTTTCCATATATAATTTATCAATACCATACCACCAAAGTGCACATAGACAAACATTCCAGTTACCACATTCAAGTAGTTGAAGGACCACTGTGGATTTATTTCATTTTTAGGACTTCAGTTTTTATAGATTTTGATTATAGGCAAAGCAATTCAAACAACAATGAAATACAGATTTTCTATTATCTTGATAAAAGACAATGATGAAATTATGATAAAGGATTATCATAAAACTCAATTTACTCTCTCAATTTACTCCCTCAAATGTAATTCCATAAATCCACAGTATACAAAAGATACCACTTTACTAAAGTTTGAGTTAGCTTGCAACCGTGTGGACCAGTGACAAGAGACCGTAAAGACTCATGACCATAGAAACCACTGCAGCTACACACAACTCAATACCTTAATACCTAGGTATAGATTAATCTAAATGGGCCTGTCATATGGTCTCTCCCCAGGTTGGTCCATTGGCCTATATCCCGGTTGGTCAATATGTCGGTCCATGGGCCTTGCTGCTCCAGGTCTCTCCATGGGCTTATTTTCTGTGCCATAATATGGGGTGTCAACAGGCCTTTCTGATGGCTTGTCTCCTTGTCTTGTTGTTGGCCAATCCCTCGGTCTATCATACATCATATCATTAGGCCTATCCCTAGATCTTGGTCGATATTCACCTGGCCTACCTGCAGACCTCTCCCTAGATCTTGGCCTATCACCTAGTCTACCTCTGGACAAGGGTCTATTTCTATGTTCATACCTGTCATTTGGTCCACCTAATCCACCAGCCCTCGAGTATTCTGGATCTTCAAATCGTCTGAAATAAAAGCAAAGTATCACATGCATGTCAATTTTAAAATATGTGAAAAGTTAGCAAACTTTTACCTTCCAGTATTGTTTAGAAGACATTATCATCCTTAAGAAGGCAACATTTTAATGAAATAATAAAACTGTAATTTTACAATGAAACAAATCTGTAGAAATGATATTAAATTACAGTTAGTTTTTTGGATCATCCTGAATTACTATCTACTACTTGTTACTATTACAAATTGTGACAGTTTTTCTCATTGTGAAACATAACTAAAGTATTAACAAGACTAGATATGAACTGCATAAAAAAAAATCAAACCATGAACAAAATGTAGGTCAAGGTAACCAACTTATAAAAAAATGTATAACTGTTAACAGGAGTTGTTGAAATGGAGTTGATAAATCATCACTGATTCCTTAGAAAAATGTTTTGTCAATATCAAACTGTATGAGAATTGTAATGTTGACATATCCTCATGGATTTCTGATATATGGACGTACCACAAAACTAAATCAAATCATTACAGACAAGACACACTGTCAAGTGAACATCAATATGGCTCTTATAAAATCATGCTTACATCTTTGTCACTAAGACTCTATGGGGATAGTTGTCTCATTGGTTTCTTAGATATGGACATAAACACAAACCAAATCAAATCAAATCATTACCAACACAGACCGTCACATATACATCTTTATGGCTCATACAAAACCATGCTTACATCTATGTGATGTAGATTCTATGGGGATAGCTGTCTCATTGGCAATCAAACCATATCTCCTTCTCAGTATCTAAAGTTTTACCTGTATGAAGCTTCCTCTCTTCGCTTTGAGTCTAAAATTTCCTCATATGATGGAGTTTGCCTTCTGCCATAACTTGCTGGACGATCTCTGAAAATATATTATAGAGGAATAAAGATTATGTTATGGTGTTTATTAATTTGTTAACTTGGAACAATTCACTCGAAGGATCTTGAAATTTAATTTGTGAGTGAAAAAAGGCAACTTAACATGTCAACTAACAATGCAACTTTTTTTACTTATAATTCTGATAAAATGCACTAAATTTTATTCAGATAAAAAATGTCTACAACAACTACATAACTACTCCCACTGTGCAGGACTTTATACTTGTGACACCATAAAACAGATTTATATATGTTATAAATTTTATAGGTTGTCATGATGCTGACCAAGTCAGAGAGATGCATCAGACATTTACTGTTGTTTAGTTTAAAATAAAGATTAAATACTGCAAGTTAACTGTAAAAGATAGAAATTCTTAATTTAACAAGTGAAACTGCGAGCTACTGTTCACTGACGATACCCCCGCCCAAATACTTTACAGTAAACAGGAAGTTGTTGAGTGATGAATCTGAAAACCCATCACACGGTATAGCTGACTTATATAAACCCTGAAACCAAATTTCAGAAATCCTTATCATTCTTATGATGTAGTTCCTGAGAAAAATGCGACGAAAAATAATCATGGGACGGACGGACGGATGGATGAACGGACAGACAAAGGTAAAACAGTATACCCCCCCCCCCTTTTTTTAAAGCGGGGGTATAATAATTTCTATATAAGTGATGGTTTTGAAATTAAATAATCTTTTTAATTTAATGTTGACCTAGATGTTTTTGTTTCAGATATAAACTGAGTTCTCTCATTGGCAACCATTTCACATCTTCTTATTTTTATATGTAAACAAGATACAGATGGTTCAAGGTATTACATATACTTGTATTACTGTACTGAAGTGCCAATTATCAGTGATATTTGTAATTTTGCTAATATTAATTATATATATAATTGTTGAACTGACAAAAATATGCAAAGGTTCAATTACAACTTGAAGGGGACAAATAAAGAGAATTAAGATGATGGAATGATAGATAAAATAATGTGGTTTACTTCGGGAAATAGCACCATTTATTACCATGATTTTTTCTCCTATATTTTATCTCTTATTAAATACTCTGTACATCTCATTATTTTACAACTAAGATAAATGTATCTAATGAGGTTAACAGTAGTATACCTTGGAGGTTCCTGGTCCCTTACAGGACTTTTGTGAAATGGTGGAGGATCCTGCTGGAACCAACTATCCTGTAACATAAAAGTTATAACATTTGAAATATTAACTCTAAGGATTCTTTTAAAAATTCCCAGGTGAAATATTTATTTTAAATTCCAAACAAATTATTTAAATAAAATTATTTTTGCTTTCATCTACCCTTAAGAGTGTAAAAAATTAAGACATATTTACTTTAAACCAACTTATTTTCATGAGCAATTTATTTTTCGCGAAATTCGTGAGTAGAAAAACATGTGAATATAAATCGTTGCGAATATGTAAAACTTGGATCTTTCCTTATTTAGCTAAATCAAATAAATTAGAAAAACTCAAAATTTAATCGCTGCAAAGTGGACTATAAAGGACTTAACTCTAAATAAAGTATCTGTGTAAATAGGTTGGTTTACAGTATATGTGAATGTTCCTTGGCTTGTCAATTGTGTGTGTAAGTTTGTAAATTTTGAGTCGCTTTCTTAATGTAGGTATGCATTCTTTGTTATTGAAGGCTACATAGTGACTTCTACATGTTCTTTTTGTTCCATTGTGCTGTTGGGCTGCTGTTAATCATTTTTCAGCATAAAGTACACATTTCGTACCTATTTTCTATTCACCTTTCATTAATTAGTTTTTTTCATGAAACAGAAGCATTTACAAGATCTTAGTTTTGTCAGTAGAAGAATCCAATGTGCACTAATGCACTTACATGAGGGTTTCTCAGAGATTTTTCTATACAAGTTATAATGTGCTGATCAAATTTCAAAGAAAGAAAACATATTTGCTTCACACACAAAATAAGCAGAAAATAAAAGTGCTCCATTCAAAGCCATTCATTTAAGAAACAGCAGTTCAGATTATTAAAGAATAGAGTTTAATGAAAATTGAAATGAATTTACTCTTTATTAAAACAATTGATTATTAGTAAGAGTAGAAGCAAACTCAGGAAAAATGTGTGCCTTTAATGTCGTCCTCACAAGAACAAGCAAGTTTGGATGTTTAAATAATTTCAAATGAACAATTTCATTAATACACATTTTCCCTACCAACCAAAGATAGATATAAGATTCACACAAGATGTTAAACAGTCAAATTTTCACATTTTCTATATTTTGCAAAACAATTCGCTGATCAGATTAAAGTTATCATCGATAACTACAAATTCAACACTGTAAAAATTTGACTCTAAGTTAACTGGAAATTTCTTTAAGGGACAAAATTTCTAATTTACTGTACATGTTTTTAAGTCCTGTTTCATTTCCCCATACCCAAGCCCAACTGACCTTTCAAAAACCAATTTTTTTTTTATTCTTAACTATATTTAATTTTATTTGATTTCAGACTCCCCCTTTCCACCGTTTAGACAAGATTTACCCCTTTTTTATCATCCTGGATTTGCCTATGGATAGTAAATAGACAGAGAAAATTAATTTTTCACAAATAAATCAACACTTTACAATAGGTTCCTTGTCTTTTAGGGGATATAAATTTTTCATTTATCTTCAGAGAAAGACAAAATAAATTATTTAACAAATCCTTTTAATTCCTTAACCCAGTTATAAAAAAAGGTACCCTTAAACCTTTCCAGTAAATATATTGATGTTTCACTGTACAGTTCATTTTTCACATAAAAAAATAAGAACTTGTCATTCATTAAAGAAATTTCCAGTGAGTTAGGACAAAATCAGATACCAACATTTTACCAGTATTGGAATTGTTCTGAGTTTGTGCTATAAATAGATTTAAGACGTTAGCAAACCACACATACAGGAGGTACCTTTCCATCTACCCAGTTAGGTCGACCCCGCGGCATGCCTTCTTTACCAAAAGCTTTCTGTAAAAATAGGTTAGATATTAGTTAAGCTGGGGGGTTAGTATGGCCAACTTCTGTTCAGACAGAAGGTCAACTTGCTGAATACATTCTGTTTCTTTATAAATAGTTGATGTCACGATAGGTTATTATTTATTATTATAGAGTTTCCTTTTTTGGTTATTTTCCTATTATTGTGTACCCAAAACTAATTGTCTACCATGCAGAAATGTCACAGTCTAAGAAAATATACTGATGTTTAATTTAACCTGGAATGACTTTTGTGAAGTTTTATAATTTGATACATTTACAGTATGCCTTCTTTCTATAAAATCTATCTTCTATTATTTGCTGTTACAAACTTTCTTATTGTATGAAAACCAGAAACCATTCTGAGCATTGACATGTTCGCACTACTATGAAGCTCTGTTATGCAACCCAAAGCAAATTAGACTGAAGTAATGATTTACAAACAGGTATTATCTCCCCTTATTATAGTAGTAGTTGACATCTCTACACTTTGGATTCACTTTGTATAGAACCACAGATTAATCTGTCATAGTTAAATTAATACTGCTCATTATTTTTACCTTTATTTTATTAAAAAAAAATGATTTTTTTTGTAAGTATTAAGTGATAAAAAAGCAAAGAATGACATTCATTACTTAGGTGTCTGGCAGAACTTAAATACACTTACAAATCATCACACCCATGTTTCTGACTAAATATCAACTTTTTTCTAGTGCATTCAACATATTGAAAAGTTCATAGACAAGAGGTAGAAAAACCAAAGAGCATTAAAAATTCATAAATCAAAGATAAACTGAAAAAGCCATGGCAAAACAGGAAAAATAAACATCAAAAAAACAAATGGATGTCTACAAAACAATACATAGCAAACTAAAGACAAAGCAACATAAACCTCACTAAAAACCAAGGGTGATCTCAGGTGTTCAAAGTATGGACAAACAGGAAGTAGGTGTTGGAAAGACCTGAAAAGTGCTTACATGTTTTACCTCATCAGTGTCAAATTGATTAATAAATATGAAGTCATTCTTTTCATCTGTTCCTGGGAAAACTGTGACGGAAGTACTTGTTGGACCAACAGAAGGACAAATAGGTAGATGAATGGAAAGACAGATGAACAGATGGAAGGATGCAGATACAAGGTGAATGTAATATAATCCCATTAATAATCAGTCTTAAAGAGATGATCATAACAACATAATCAAATAGATATAAGAAGTTGTGGTATGGGTGCCAATGAGACAACTCTCCATCCAAGTCAAAATTTATAAAAGTAAACCATTATGGGTCAAAGTACGGTCTTCAACTTGGAGCCTTGGCTCACACCGCACAGCAAGCTATAAAGGGCCCCAAAAATTACTAGTGTAAAACCATTCAAACGGGAAAACCAACAGTCTAATCTATATAAAAAACAAGAAACGAGAAACACAATCCACATGTCATAAATTTGCCAGTGTAACTGGGAACATGAATAAGCTTGATTTCTATAAAACATATATATGAAATGCTGAAATAAATCTTATTCAATTTGATTTTTATCAATAAGTAACTAATTTAAGCTTGTTTAATCTTATATCAAATATATTATCTCTTTACAAAATGTTTCAATATAAAAATAAAGAAATACCATTCATAATTTTGACACTTTTCTAAGGTGATTTTTTTTTTAATCCGTTGAATATAAAGGAGAATAAAGTAAAGATGAACAAATTCTGATCTTCCTCCTAACACCACCCTTTTCATTATAAATAAACTGATAGTTTCATCTGATTTACTTTTCAAATTTCTATTCAATAATTTAGAAATCTTATCACATCAAACCAATCAATAGTTTCTACTTTCTGTGTGTGTACCATGTATCCAACTTCTGATTTGAAATTGTAGAAAATCAACTGGCACTGTTAAATTAATAAACTAGTTCTCAATACATTCATTCATTTGTGATGATCATCATATTAAGGATGTATTCTTCTGGCGTTTCAGTCTTGTTGACATCTAGTTCAGGAATTATTTCCAAAACATGTGATACAAGTGGAAAATATCAATGAATATAAAAATATCATAATCCAACTAAACTCTGTGAAAAAATTGTGTACTTGCAATAAGTAGTTTTTGAGTAATAAAATTTTCAAATTTTATAACCAATCTGGTATTAAGTGTCACTAGCCAAAATGTTGAGAAAATAGGTGAGGTAACAAAGAAATGATTTTACCAAAGATATGTACATCCCATATCAATTTTTTCTTTTCAAAATTCTTAGATATAGAAAAATCCCAAATTTACAAAATTGACAGCATGGTCAATTTGACATTAAAAAGCTACAAAATTTTTTAAAACTTTCTAATATTAACACCAATCTATAGTTTTTTTTCAGTTAAATTTAATCAGATTGGTCCACTTCATCTTTAGTGAAAGTATGAAAAAAAGTTTGTGAAATTGTGATTTTTTTCATTATAATAGCCCAAAAATGGATAAACATTGATGAAAAATGAGAAAATCATAAAAAATGGGTACTTTCAAATGGCCATAGCAAAAAATAGAAGTGCACCACCATATGATTTTTTCTTCATCAGTTACTTTCTTACAATCATATAAACCCAAAAATCAGGTTGAGAAAAATAGTTTAAATCTAGAAATTTTTAGCTCCTCAGCGGTGTACATCCTTAAATCATCTTATTTTAGTCAGATGAAATAAACATACTGCAAGCATAGAAAAATATATTTAACAACCTGTACCATGAAGAAGAACTCACAGTACAAATATAAACAAAAGATAGCTAAGGAAGGGAATCCATAAACAAACCAAAACAAAAGTTAAGCTCTATGCAGAGTTACCTCCTCTGATTCTGCCAATTTTTTCAACATATTTTCATTCTCAATTTTTGTTTTCTGCAAATTGTTTCAAAGCTTATGATTAGTGAATAATCAATATTGAATTTACAAAAATATACAGCTGATAAGTAATGGCAAACAGATCAATTCAAACATTTTTCTATGTTTATATTTGAAAAACATATGAATAAAATGATCATTTTAAAAAATAATAATAGTGATTTGCACTCATGTTTTCACATTTGGCTGAAAAGTATTTCAATTAATCTCTGTAATAAATTGTTATTTTATACCTTTAATAATAAGAAACTTTATCTATTAGAAATAAAGAAGAAATTTATATTTTTAAATCTTCCTGCAATATGGAAATTAAACCAGTAACCATTAATTAAAATTAAAAAATAACAGTACTGTATTTGAAGAGGTGCCACTGTTAAATGAGGATTTGATGGTCACAAATGCAGTTTTTCTGGTGACACGGAGCGTAGTCAGTTAAACAGGTATTTACTCCCATCAAATCTAAAAATGACAATGGCAACTATTCATATACAGTATTGTTATTCCTATTCTAATGTAATATTCTTGAAATGTTCAAAAACAAACATTTTGAATATCCTGTTAGCAATGACTGCAATTACGCAACATTGTTGCCAAAGACTCAGACCGTCAACCATGGAATTGATGGCAGACATCATCCAATCATAATTGGTGTTACATTCAGAATTGCTTTAGAATAAAATACAATATTAATGAAGACATGCAATCAAACTTGTGTTATCTCCTAATCCTACACCCTATCTACTGATTCTTGTTTCATACCTCATCTAAGAACTTCCTGTATTCTCCCTGTCTTTCTTTATTTAATTTTTCTCTCTCCCTATCATGAAATCCAAGGTTAGCCATAAAACCAATACTGTTAGCTGGTGCTTGGTCTGGCATTCGTCGAGGAGCATGGCCGCCATGTTTCTATAGAAATAGAAACATTCAAAAAAATTATAGTCATGAATGAAATGGTTGTTTCTAAAATCACCTCAATACACTTTTTTAAATAAACCAAATGATCTAAACATATTCTTTGAACCACAAAACAAAACACATAATAACAATTTGTACTCCCTTTGGCTTATCCTTTAAAAAATTTCACCCAGTAACTCTTCTGTTTTTCAGTTCTTTAAATTACACCTAAAATTTACTACGAGTAAATATTTTGAAATTCTTATAACACATGTATTCACACATTTTAACATCCCCCCTTTATTTAACTTCTCTCTTCAGAAAGTGGTGCTTGAAATCTTCAATGAATAAACAAACATTTAGAATAGATTTACAAAATTTGCAGATAGCTGTGAATATATATTTTGCGTCAAATGTACTATGATGTCAGAAACATAATACATAGAATGTATATGTATATACAGAAAAGCCAGTGTATACAAATATAAATGTATATAAATCTGAAATAATAAAAAGTTGAAAAATCTCTAGTGCAATGTGTACATAATTGAAAAAAAAATTTATTTCAAACTAAAATAAAAGATCAAATAAAATAGAGATTTATACATAAACATCCATACTCATGTAAAAGGCTCACTTCGTCTTCAACTAAGAAAATTATATTTAGGTTGTGAAACCTAAAACATTTGCTGTTACTCAAAAGTTACTATTAGGCATTTAATGTTTCTCATTGGTTTCTTGAAATCAACATTTTATAAACTTTTAGACAAATTATCATTTGTAGATAAAGCTTTCTTACACAAGATATCATTCCCTTTGGGAATAACTGCACTAAATCTAGCAATGATCAAATTATTTGTTTTGAACTGAAACCATGGCAATAATCTTATCATTATGTAATGGTATATTTCATATGAAATAAGCCTTCGCAATAACTGTAGCTAAAAAACAAACAAACAAAAAGGGTATTAAAATAAAACAAATAAAAGAGAAAGCAAAACAAAATACAGCATTCAAATACAAACTCAAACATTTTAATTAAACAAAATAAAGTATTAAAACAAAACAAACATTTGGTTAAAACTATTAACAAACCAAAATATATTTTACAACAAGCAGCTGTTACTACTGAAGCAGCAAAGCAAATAGAGATACAGACTTCAGATCATGCTTTTAGTAATCAGTGTTTACATTAGACAATTTACATTGTGGTCTCGCAAAGAAATCATTCCTTTTTGGGGCCTAGAAAAACTCTCTTTCTAAACCAACATAGAAGTAAAATAATAAGACATTCTAAACATTCTGAGAGCATTACATGGTATTAATCATTTTTCACCTTGCACAATTTTTATGGATGAAGTTAAATTTTTATTTGCCAATAAACAATCATGCTTTGTGTTTGACCTATTTTGATTTTGAATTAATTTGAATATTTTCGTGACATAGTCTGTATCTATCTGCCAAGGCGTCTAGCACACAGTATCATGTGGTACCTGTATAAACTCATGATAATCTTTTGTCCTCTCGTCTCTCACTTTCTGACGTGTTTTTTCATACTCCCCTGTGAACAATACTGCACCAGGGGTACCAAACTCTTTAATTCTTTCTCTAGGAGGTTCTTGCTGTTATTCACGAAAAATAATTTATTAATCATTTTGCTTGATTAAATAATGTAAATTTTATCAATCACCTTTGGAAAAAGATTACTTTAATTATCATACCTTGAAGAAATGTGTTACTGAAATAGTTCTAGGTCTTATCGTCAATATCAATGTATAAGTTGTTATTACAATTGACACTGATATCAAAATTGGTTTCAATTTTGGGAGCTAAGAATGTGGCTCAGTTCGAACAAGGAACAAGTTCAGAACCCCAAATGACACTACCACAAACATTCTTATAATAAAAGACAATTTTTATCCTAAAATGATGGTTTTACCAAAGAGTTTAACATCATCCAAGGTGAGACAACTCTATTCTTCCAATTAACAAATATAATATGACTGATATTAATTAAATAATTTCCATTCATCACCATATAAATGTAAGTAATATTTCTGAGGTAAATAGACTGACATTTTCAACAAGCTAGATTTCTAGACCACTAAACATTAATCTAATCATGCAAAACTAACATCATATTTTACATTAATCAACTATCTTAGCCTAAATTACACAAATTATCTTTTTTTGAACAATCTTTCTATAACATATAGCACACACATGCAATATTCATAACATCTATAAATCTTAACATCATTACATGCAAACTCATAGAAGTGTCAACCAATTTTCTTACAACTGAGAACTGCAAATTGAGTTTTACTTAGATCTATTCAAACAACAGTCTATTATAAAAATAAGCCTATTCTGTAATTTACCGATCAATTTGTATAAATTGTTTCCATTAGGCGAAACATAAATTTTGATTGCCAATGAAGAGCATGTGGAAAGGAAGTATTTATCTTTGCATAATGTTTGTATTCTGTAACTTTTTCAAATCTTTTAATAACATTTAATCTTTCTTTAAGCTACAAATGTTTGATATCAATAGTTATTTTTTCAATAAGAATAGGTTAAAACACCTTTAAATCACTTTGAACTTATGCTTTGGCAACAGGAAACTAGAGGCTCTCAAGAAGCTGTGTGGCTCACCTGTATCTACTGTGGTTTTGGAAATCATGTAAAATACGGTTAAAATCATAATAGATACTCTAATAATGATTGAGGCCAAGTTTGGTTTAATTTGGCCCAGTAGTTAAATTAAAAGCAGAAGATTTTTGAAAAAATTTACAAAAATTACCAATAAATTGCAGAAAATGACTTTAAAGGACAATAACTCCAATAAGATGTCAATTGCCAATTTTGGTCATGTTGACTTATTGGTAGATCTTTCTTTGCTTGATATTTTTGTTATTTACAGTTTATCTCTATCTATAATAATAATGAAGAAAATAACCAAAAACTGCAAAATTTTCTTAAAATTACCAATTCAGGGGCAGCAACCCAACAATGGGTTGTCTGATTTGTCAGACAATTTCAGAGCAGATAGATCTTGACCTGATGAACAATTTTAATCCATGTCAGATTTGCTCTAAATGCTTTGGTTTCAGAGATATAAGCCAAAATCTACATTTTATCCAATGTTCTATTTTTAGCCATGGTGGCCATCTTGGTTGGGGGCAGAGTCTTCGGATACATTTTGTAAACTAGATACCCTAAGAATGATTTAGGCCAAGTTTGGTTCAATTTGGCCCAGTAGTTTCAGAGGAGAAGATTTTTGTAAAAGTTAACGGACGACGACGATGAGAAAAGCTTACTTGACTCTTTGGGTCAGGTGAGCCAAAAATAAGCTTGTAGTAACACAATCAAATCAACAATTTGAAAAAAGACTATTACATTGTATTAAGAATTGAAATCAATATTGTTCAAGTGTAGCAGCTTGCTTCAGGTGATTTTACCGTAGATTTACCCGAGATTACAGTTTCTATGTTGCATATTTTTGAAACAACTTTCATAAAATTGAAAAAGAAGTGAAAATTAGTTAACACTTTTATAATTTTCATTATAATTCCCAAAACATTTCTAACATAAATTAACTTGTCCTTCTCAAGACTTTATAAGCTCAGTAAATCTAAAATAGCAATTTGTAATATCAAACAAGTTTAGAATCTCATAGCATAGACATTTTTGAGTTGTTATATGTTCCCATGACTTTAGTACATAAACCCTTACAATGAATAATTTCACAAATTCCTACTATTTTCTATATTGAAGTATGTGTAAATGAATTCTATAGAGCACTAACCAATAAAGAAACAGTTTAAGTTAAAAGTGTTTTGGTTTGAAATTCAAAAACTTGTTCACATAATTAAATAAGCAACATGTTAAATGCTTCTGTTACATTAAACTTCAAATCATACAAAGTAATAAAGTTATACACCAACCCTGGGTTATATATCAAAATCAGAACCTTCAAAAAATATTTGTTAGGCTCCTTTGTAAATTAGGAACATCTGGTTTAAAGTAGTATAAATAAGTTAAGAAAGACATAGGGTTTTCTTCAGCTTTATAAGATATTTACAAATCTTAAACAAACACCAAAAAAAATCAGAAAAATAGTTTCTCCTGTCTAAAAAAGATTCAACTTAGGGGAGATAACTTCCAACATATTTTCTGATCCTAACACTAGTTCTTGCTAAATATGAAATAATATAAACTCCACATAATATAAAAAAAATCTGTTTAACCATTAGGACAATCTAGACCAACAAACATAAGATATATAAACATCTAAATTAATCCTTGTTTATCATACCATGTTAGTTTTAAAATGTATTACAATCATATATATTTATAACAACACACACATGCAATTCTGTGAGAAGCCATCTAAATATCATAGGTTTTAATTATCAAAACTCCTGAAAACATTCCATATAGTTGTTAGTTGACGGAGGATTATAATCAAACCTTAAGAACAAAATCACGCCAGTCTTTACGTAGCTCATCATTCAGCTTTTGTTTACGGTTTTTATATTCACCAGACTGAGGAAGTATTCTCGGCTTTGTAACTTTATTCCAAAACTCTTTATCTCTGTTGCCATGGGGTTGCTAAGCAAACATAATAATACTCAATGTATATAACAGATAAAAATGTATTGAATGTTAAAATTGTATGAACCACCATAAGAACTTTTAAATTATTAGAGACATTAAAAAATTATTTCTCTCCACCATTTACATGATTTCAGCTAATACTAAAGTTATCTTGAAAAAATAACTTGCAGTAAATCAAAAATAATAAATCTGTTTAACAAACCCTACTGATTATCATAGACACAGTAGGTATAGTGTCTGGCTGGAACAGTGTTTTTTTGAGGGAATATGATAAAAAATGTAAACAAACAGACTTCTTTTTTCGTAAGATGTGAAATAGATGCTTAAAAAACATGATCTCCGCTGGACACTATACCTACCGTGATAGATTGATCCTTGATTATAAGAGAAAATATCCATACAAAAAAGTATTATACAAAAAGATACAACTGAATAATGATATATATAATCATGGTAGCATTAGTATTACACAACATACTTGGTAACAAAGCAATATTTCACACTTTTATTTCAGAAAACTGTTTTGAACTCTATATAACCAATACTTCTCAAAAGAACCAAAACTCATGCAATTATCATAATGAACGTAACACTATGTTAATTTGTGCTTCAGAAGCACTTTTCTTGATTAACTTGCACAAGAAATGCTCAAAACCAAATTTTTGAAAGCCAAAGACTTATAAATACATAAGAATTTATTTTCAAATATGGTGGCTATCTTTAAAGGGATGAGATCAAATGATAATCTCCTAATCAAAAATAAGAAGATGTGGTATAATTGCCAATGAGACAACTCTCCACAAGAGACAAAATGACATAGAAGTTTACAACTATAGGTCACAGGCTCCTGACTTGGGACAGGCACATTTAAAGTAACTTTTTGTGTTTTAATTACCTGATAGGTGTAATAAATTGATTCAGGTAAAATATTAAATAAAAAACACAGAACAACATACAAGCAGTCCATTAATACAGTTATAAGTTCACAGCTAGTTACATTGAATCAAAGTTAAGGTCATGTCACCAGCAGATTTTCAATGATGTCAGATGATTAAAATGATTAAATCTTAACAAATATGATTCAAATCAGATGTTGTAAAGTTTTCCATTCTTTATGCAGATAGTTATCATGGCATTACTGGTATTTTTTATAGTAATTTTACAGGTTATTCAAAAGTTTGTTACATTATTAAGTATGAAAATCTACTGATTAATTGATATGACTTTAAGAAGCTTTTAAAAAAACCAGCACATTGTTTATACCCGTTCAAGGAAATTGACCATTTCTTGGTGGGCTTCTTGTTTGAACTGACGTTTCTTTGTGTCATATTCACCAATAGGTATTATAGGTGGCGACTCCATGAGTTCACGATCTAACATTTCACGAAAACTCTCACGGTTTTCTTGCTGCTTTTTATAGATTTCATTTTTCTAAAGAAAGAAAGAATTTTATAAAAAACATAACTATATCTTTATAATAGTTAAAACATATTTATATATTTTGTTTAGCTCTCATCAAAAATAACAAGGCTAAAAGATCCTAAATCAAATCAAAAGTTACAAAATGAATATGAATTATTTTTGCTTCCTGGAAAATTATCCCTTAGCTAATTTCCAAACAATTTGCATATATTTGGTTTGTAGAAACACAACAGATATCGGGTTCTGAAACTGGATAGTGGGTAAGTAAAATCTGGTTCTGATTCCCAAGAAGGAATCATGCTCCGTGAGAATCGGATCCAAATTTACCTACTCACTGTTACAAACTTTCCATTAATTGCTCCTGGGGATTCCTGTCCCTCCACAGACTTCCAGTCAGGATACCTGGTGTGATAAATAGGGTGTACCTAATCCAGTAGTCAAACTAGCAGATAAAGATGGTTGTATTGTTATATAAGAAAGAATGATTACTTATTTCTCAATGTACCTCAATTACATAGGATAACAAAATTCTCATAAAATACAAAGTATTACAATAACATAAAATAACACTACACAAACAATACAATGTTAACATTACAGGAACATAACAATGTCAACATCACACACCAAATCTATCTTCTTTCTGGTTTTCAGACAAACCTTTTCAGCAAAGTCTTTGAAATTTTTCTTTCTTTCTGCTTGTAATTCACGTTGTCTTCTGGTATAACCTGATCCCACAGGGAAAATCTTCACAGCATTAAGGTTAATAGGTGTGGTAGGTTTCCGTTCTAAAGCTGGCTACATGCAACAATTAGTATTCAAGTATCAATTTTAAATGTAAAAGAATATTTTGGAAGAATTTTGTTTTTAATAAATTCAACCATATTCATAATTCCTGCGATTTATCTCCCTTGGCATGTTTTTCTACAATTGATTTATTTTCTTTTACTTTAAAAACTGATACTTATAGTAAATGAAAAATGTTAATACAAAATCTGAATAATAATTTTTAACATGCATTTATCCCATTACTTGCAATATACAAACATTATGATAAAATCAAAGTGCTTGAGAGCACTGAAGGGTAAAGATTGCATTCATTTTGCAATGGGAACTTAAAATTAAACATTGCACTTTTTATTGATGGAACACAATATTTTAATTTGGAGATATCTTCTCTTGTCTATAAGTGTAGTTGGTTCAACTACAATTATGGACAAAAAAGAATTACCCAATTTTAATATTACATTCAAAAGCTATTTTTAAAACATACAGAAGTTGGTTCTACACATACACATCATTTTGTTACTTGAATATCTGAGTATATATTTCGATGAAAAATGCTTAAGATGTAAAGAATGTTCATCTCAATGCACTATGCTTTTGTGTTCTCGAAAGTATTGATTGTTTCAGAAAAATCCTATAGCAGTCAAGGCAGTTCCATAAGGGTTTAAACTGCATGAATGCAATCTTTACTTTGATTACCTGTATTGTACAAACTTGTAGATTGAAGTCACAATCTTATATTTTTAATTTAATTAAATGGACAGTCCAATTTAAACAAACATGTACACCCAGGAACTTTACTCATAACCAACTTCTCTGTGTGGGTACATTATCAACATTTGAAAATGAAAATGCAAAACTAAGTATTGAAAATATCTTCTATGGATGGGTATAATGTACGTTTTTCAAAAAATTCTTAAATAACCTCCACAAACTGACAATATCAAAATAACAAACCTCCTGTTCTTGAACTGGTTCCTCGACCTCTACTTTTGTGGAAGAAGCACCTGCTTTCTTTTTATAATTAATTAAATTAATTAAAAATGTTAATCAGCTACAATATGCAAATCAGAAAAGGAACCAAACAATAAAGTCATTTACAATAGAATTTTTCATAATATATTCCAACTTTGGCAAAAACTCCTAAAATTACCCAAAATGACCAACAGTTAAAAACTGCAGCATGCTTATTTCTAAAAATTAAAAAGACAAATACCAAAAAGGCTTGAGTTTAAATCATTTAATTAATTTGAATTTAAAATAAAAGACTCACTGAAGAAGAGGATAGAAAATACTCCAACCCAGAATTAGGGTAAAAACAAGATAACAATTTAAAAATTTACCAACACCAGACACTGTTAAACCCTTGGCCTCTGTCTAAAAAAAAAATCAGTACACATGTACCCTTTTTAACATTAATATTATTCTGGACAGCTTCCTTTTCCATATAATACATTATTAATAACTAATGCTATCACTTTTCATGCAAGATAGAGTTTGTTACTATTTCACCAATACCAAGTTTTCATGTAGACTGTTCAAGAAATAATACTTTCTTTATCTTGGCTGTTTGCAAACAATTTTTTTGCATGTGCCAGGACTGTTCAAGAATTGAAAAAAATTAAATGTTTGAGAAAATGAAGGTTTTTACATTTATTTTCAAAACCAAGCAACACCACTCAAATTTGATATGATTGTAGTGCTTTACTACCCCCTATAGAATATTTCTGAAAAATCCCTTCAATTTTGAGACAAGATAGAATTGTCTACCAAAAATCTGCAGTACATTTTATATACTGTGAAAGTACTTTTATTCGTGGGGTACCAATCTTCGTGCTTTCCATGGATGGCTTTATCCACAAATTGAAGTGTCCAACGAAATGTAAGAACTGTTGTCCAAATCAAGAGATGGAAATATCCCCATGTAGGTTTGAATACATGGATACGGGCATATCATCTAGAAAATACACCGGTGAGGAAATGCGATACTGAAGTGTTTATTAATCCCCATGTAATTCACATATGACAAAAAAATTAATAATTTCATATTAGGGCTTTGATTTTCTAATTCATAAGAATTAATTCTACAATTCTAAGTACATGTGTAGCATTTTTGTATGTAACCATTTTTCTTAAGTGACATGCTTATGGCCCAATGAACACCTTTGATGATGGTTAATCTGTTGATCATTTGATCTCGGGTAAATGGGTGTCATCATTTCTGATTATACATGTCCAACAATTCAAATGTTTTTTTTTTGCTATTTCCTTCAATCGAGACACATTCTGTAGGCATAGATGAATCTGCTTAATTTTTCCGTAGACAATTATTTTATTAAAACTTTGATGAATGTTGTCAGTAATGAAAGACAAACAAGTAAGTGAAAATGAACACCGTATTTTGCAATGTGTCACAAATCATTATTAAACAACATATGATTATTTTCAAGAATCTTTGTTTCTGACGGCTTCAAATTCTTCACTCGATTTTTTTCAAAAAACTAAACCCCACAAATTTAAGAACCCACGAACATGTAACTTTTGCTCAAACCAGGAAAACTGATACCCACAAATAACAGTACTTTCACAGTTACTTCAACATAAATCCATTTCCCACATAAAACTTGGTATCCAGTTTAAGAATTTCTTTATTAAATGTAGCTATACCATACATGGTAATTAATTAATCATTAGATAAGAGGAAATATTATATGACAACAATAAATATACATGGCTTTATATTCAATTAGCTTAATATCTATCATAATTATCTACATAAACTAGCTAAGCTAAAATTTTAATGTAACATGCTGAAAGGTTTTTCTAGGAAATTTCATAATTTGCTTTTAAATTCCTTTTCCTAATTACTACAATTCTTATTAGAAAGATATAAGTTTTTCATACATTGCATTGAAATAGTAGGCAACTTCAATGAACTTTGTTTTAGTAATGAAGCCATGTATATTCAAAACAACATATAATTTATGACACAACAGACATGTTATATAATCTACAGGGAACCAGAAAAACAAAGTAGAGCCAAGCACACATAGAACACTGGTACCTTTTCCATGATATCTTTATATTCTTTTTTACGTTCCTCAGCAAATGTTTTACGTTTATCATAGTTATATGAATCGACCCCTGCAATAATTCCTTTAGGACCGGAAGTATCTATCCACTCCCTTCTTCCCTGTTCTGGTGACTTCTGTGGTTATAAATAGCAATCATACATTAGTATCAAATAATATTCTAACCTGGCTTTGATGCCAGAAAATGTTTATATTCAGATAAAGGCAGAGTCAGCAAACCCTGGAATCGTGGCATCTTTAAATGAAAATAATGCTACTTGGTCAGTTTTTCTATCTTATTATTTTCATGATCTGCCTTTACAAAACACATAATTTATCATGCAAAAGTTTAAAAAAGAATTTTTTCACCTTTGTTACGAAAAAAAGAAAATTATTAGTCAGCAAACATTATAAACAAGAGTGCACACGCTGAAATGTCTCGCCTTCTTTACTAATCATTGATATTATGTTGATAGTCCTAAATATAAAGCTTTATTACAACTGTCACATAAACTTAACATTAACCAAGTAAACTAAACATTGACCAATGAACCATGAAAATGAGGTCAAGGTCAGATGAACCATGCTAGGCAGGCATGTACAGCTAACAATTCTTCCATACAACAAATATAGTTGACCTATTGCTTATAGTTTAAGAAAAACAGACGAAAACACAAAAACTTAACACTGAGCAATGAACCTTGAAAATGAGGTCAAGGTCAAATAAAACCTGCGTGACTGACATATAGATCATAAAATATTTCCATACACCAAATATAGTTGAACTATTGCATATAGTATTAGAAAAAAAGACCAAAACTCAAAAACTTAACTTTGACCACTGAACCATGAAAATGAGGTCAAGGTCAGATGACACCTGCCAGCTAGACATGTACACCTTACAATCATTCCATACACCAAATATAGTAGACCTATTGCATACAGTATAAGAAAAACAGACCAAAACACAAAAACTTAACTATAACCACTGAACCATGAAAATGAGGTCAAGGTCAGATGACACCTGCCAGTTGGACATGTACACCTTACAGTCCTTCCATACACCGAATATACTAGACCTATTGCTTATAGTATCTGAGATATGGACTTGACCACGAAAACTTAACCTTGTTCACTGATCCATGAAATGAGGTCGAGGTCAAGTGAAAACTGTCTGACGGGCATGAGGACCTTGCAAGGTATGCACATACCAAATATAGTTATCCTATTACTTATAATAAGAGAGAATTTAACATTACAAAAAATCTGAACTTTTTTTTCAAGTAGTCACTGAACCATGAAAATGAGGTCAAGGACATTGGACATGTGACTGACGGAAACTTCGTAACATGAGGCATCCATATACAAAGTATGAAGCATCCAGGTCTTCCATCTTCTAAAATATAAAGCTTTTAAGAAGTTAGCTAACGCCGCCGCCGCCGCCGCCGCCGTAGCCGCCGCCGCCGGATCGCTATCCCTATGTCGAGCTTTCTGCGACAAAAGTCGCAGGCTCGACAAAAAGACCAAAATTGAAATTTCAAAATAAATTCTTTTTTCTTAGTACCTAAGTAAAAATAAACTTTATCAAATCCTTATACCACAGCATCAGTTGTTACATGGATTTTTAATTTGCTCTTATAAATTATATTGTTAAAAAGTGTATTTGAGAATAGATCATAGTAGTTAGAATGGAAAGGACATATTAATTACACATTTATATAACAGATCAAACTCAAATTGCACAAGGTATAAATGTATAAACTGAAGAATAAAATCTTATCGCACCAAATTAATTTATACACTGAAGAATAAAATAATATCGCTAACAGTATAAATGTATAAAGTTAAGAATAAAATCTTAACTAAAATAACAAAAAATAAATTGTATTAAAACATGCATATATATATATATATATATGTTTACACTGTTCATAACAGCAGTTTGTGCATTCATGCTGTTAGGAAATTATTTCATAAAAATAGAAAAAGTATACCAGTATATAATCATGCATCATTTGTGTAAATAAACTTACAATGTTACATAAATATTACAATGTAAGCAGATACAACAAAATAAATAAATATACAAATAGTCATGCTGTTAACAGCAAAGTTATTAAATATATACAATGTTATATAGACATTACAATGTAAGCAGATAGAAATTACAAAATGTTATAAAATATTGAAATTTAAGCAGAAAAAAATCACAATATTTGCCAAACCGACCTCTGACAATATTCTATTGTAGTCTTGGTTTCTATCTGCATTGACCTTTTTACGTATATTTTCATAATATAAATCTTTTGCTGCTAGGACACCTTTAGGACCCGAGACATAGAAATACGTCAAATAATATCTGGTTAATTACCTCCCTTGAGATGTGTGTATCATCTTATTTACTTCATGTGTATGATGTATTACATCTTAAAGATAATTGTTAATTCCTTAACATCTAAAGACAAATATTTCTTGCATATTCAGTAAAATTTTCATCTCTATGGAGATTATAGTCAATAAAATCTGACAAAGTATATTTCAAAGGAACTCTAATACAGGAAGTTACCATTAAAGATATAAGGTTAATGTTACTTTTGGCTCATGCACTAATCCCTTAAAGATTTTAAATGTGTCATATGTAAAATGGCAAAATGATGGATATTCAAAGTGAACTTTTATTTTTCAAATTTTGTTAAAAAAAATACAAATACATTGTATTCATGTTACTAGAGCTTGGTACAAATGTATCAAGTTTTTTAACATTAACTTAAGCATTTGGCATTAATAAGCAAAGGAACGGAGTAGATAAATACCTTCGCTAAAATTTCATTATAATCTTTACGACGTTGATTGTTGAACTTTTTCTTATTATTATCACTATAAGTATCTTTCCCGCCTAAAGCTCCAACAGGGCTTGAAGTATCAACCCATTCATGGTGACCTGAAGACTGCTGTTCAAATGTCAAAATAATGTCACTTTTATTATAAATTTAAAACTAAATACATCCTAAAGGACAAAATAAAAAAAAAGAGGATCTTATACAAAAGTAAACTAGTTATTACCACAATTACTATTATTTTTTTTAGCAGCAATACTTTTTTGTCACTTTTGGAGTAATACCACCATTGTTTTTCCCCTATTAGTCTTTGCTAAATTGGGACTTTTCAAAAAAATGTGCAGAATTTATCTTTGGTTTCAAATAAAGAAATACTTGAGTAAAGTTTTATCCTGTCTAGTACTACAATGAAAAGTTCACATACATTTCATTGCAGATAAGATAATAACCATCACTAGAAGTTAACCAATCAAATTTTCACACCTTTTTTTTTCCTGTTTACAAGCTGTAGTAACCATGTTATCAAGTTTCAAAAATATTTAATAGAAAACACTAAATAAAAAAGAATGGTGCTTTGAAATACCCAAGATATATATTTATGGCTCTCAATTTTTTTTCTGCAATGAAATGCAGGGTTAATTTCCTACAACTTTCAAATTCAAGGGAATAATCATTTTCGACCTTTTTTCATATGAACCAGTAATAGTCCAATAAGTAGTATGTATGTATAAAACATGCTGGAAAAGATGTTTTGAAAATTTTTCTTAGCCATGGTATTTTGACCCCCCTCCCCCTTTTTTACCATGGGAAATTTAACTCCCTTTATATGTTAGGATTTCAAATAACCAAAGCATTCAAGGTACATGGTCTAGTCATAATGCTTCAATAAGTATTTTGAATGAAATTTTGTTGGTAAAGACTTTAGCATGTTCAGAGTACTTATACCAAGCCATGGTATTTTTTTTTTTCCTACCATGGAAAATTCACCTCCCCTTTTGGTATGTCTGATTTTCAATCTATAATAAGGTTTAAAATAATGTATAATGTTCTAATAATTATCTAGAATGAAAAAAAACAGGGGGGTTCAATTTACCATGGAGGGTCAATTTTCCATACAGGGGGGGGTTCAATTTACCATGGGGGGGGGGGGGGGTTCATTTTACCATAGTGGTATTTTGATCCCGGGGTCAATTTTCCATGGGGTTCAAAATACCATATGACACCGGATATGACGTACTATGATTACATGTATAACACCTTTTTAAAAAAATTGAAAAAGTAGGCCTTCTTTACTCCCAAAATAATTAGAGTTATTACAGTATACATGAAATAAATTACATGCACATAAAAAAAACTATAATTGGAAATATCAAGTGATAATATGTACCTTGATGTTTGTATTAGAAATGTTTGCCAAAGTACAATCTTTACAATAATGTGACAAATATAAAATGAACTTAATTACTTTCATTGGCACAAATACCGTACAAGCATTCTATATCATTTCAGTCAACTCTTTATACACCTTTTCAAATTTTTTATTTTAGGGTCTTTGATTGCAAAATAACAATATAAAGTCCCATATTGAAATGTACTGTTAAATTCTGTGAAGAATGGACCTTACTCCAATGGACCTTTACATATTTGTAGTAAGAAATGGTTCTTCCTCAAGTCAAAATTTAGGTTAAATAAAAATTCTCAATACAGACTTGAAAATATAAAAAAAACATCTAAAAAATTTCAAATAATATTGTGCTATTAAGGTGGCTAGGGTGTCTTCCTCCATCTTGGATTTTGAAATAGCAGATAACAATCGTCTAGATCTTTAATAAAATGTGCAAATTTCTAGAGTTGTATGTAATTCATGTGTAAGACTTTTCATGTTAATATAGAAAATTATGTGTTTTAATATATTTACAGCTGTATTTTACAAAAAACAAAATATTTTTGCTTGATTCATTTTTTTCAACTTTGCCACATAAGGGGAGAAAACTCAGATAAAGTAACTTTTATAATAGAATGTGTTGTGAATTTACCTATTTTATTATGTAGCAAGAAAACGAGTCCGGTGACCCCATTTTTTCTTTTTCTTATCTGAATGCATATTATTAGAGCTATCTTCTCATATTTAATCTTAAAATTCTATGGAGTAGTTTTCTTTTTATCACACAAAATTGGGTTTTCCATGCATAATCTATACAAAATTTGACAATTTTGCACAACCTGTAGTGAGAAAAAAAGCCACGTGACCCATTCTTTTTATCATATTTTTGAAAAAAGCATGATATAAACTACATTTTGACAAATTATTCAAAAATTCTATGGATTTTAATTTAGACACCCCATCTACCTTAAATAGTGTTTGTGTATATGATAAAGTATATACCCCTATATAAAGTAAAATATAAGGCATTTCTATAAGCCGGAAATTAAAGACAAATATTGTTACAAGCATGCTACATTTAGCAACAATCAACTACCACATGACTGAATTCAAAGTATAAGTTGAAAAAAAAATTAGAGATACTCTAGATAACATCTGTGCCGAGTTTAAAAAAGTATAACAATAATACCAAACTCCAAGGCAGATTCAAAAAGGGGATGTCCATAAAAACTGACAAAATCAAACACTGTCAATCAAAGAAACAAGCAAAAAACAACTGCCTTATTTCTGACTTGAAAAATCAACATGAAAGCAGCCTACTAAAGAAAGACAATCTTTCTTTATAGTACATGTATTTTCTTTGTAATTCTTTTTTTTTTCAAAGGCCACCCCTAATAAAACATTTTTCAACGATTTATCTGTCATTCAAAATTTGTTTGTCTTTTAAATAATATTTACTAAACAAATAATTTTGTAGAATGAATATTTACATTTAAAACATTAATGTTTCTTGCAAACTAAACATTTAGCAGTATAATCAAGTGTTCATGTTAAATTTTCCTAAGAATAGTTTGATGGATATGGACATTTTCATAACTTAAAACCCAGCAACTACAGATACTGACATGAAAAATTAAATAGAGAGGACTTAAGGATGAAGTTAAAATATTTACATACTGAATAATGCCATAAAATGAGATTTACATACCATAAATGTTTATATAAAAATGACTTATATAGCATATAAAACCTTCACCATAAGACATAAAAAGAAAAAAATATCCCTATAATTTAACAAAGTAAGCACCAGTAACCAAAATATTATAAATGGTGCTATTCCCGTACCAAAAATATTATAAATGGTGCGATTCCCGTACCAAAAATCCCATCTGTAGTGCTACCATAGCATGGTCAGACAAGTCAGATACCTGAGCCTGCATTTCTTGGTATTCTTTAGAACGTTCCACTTGTTGATGTTTTTTCCAATCATCATACCTAAACTGACCTATTGGTAATCCAAATTTATCTGGGCCAACATCTTTCTCCGGTTTTGTGAAATCCCGAAACTGTATTTTCAAATGAATTTTGAGTTAAAGTTTAAATGATAAATTTAATTTTTATAAAAATGAAAATTAGAAATAATCTTACAGGTTTCCTTCTCCCAAAAAAATGTATAGAATATCCACATTAAATACCATGACTATACCATTTCAGTCTTTTATCCGACATTTTTATTTAAAACCTAAAAAAAGGCATTTTTAGTGTGTATGAATCTTTATATTAAATTTTCATTGAAAACAAGATCTCTGAGATGTTCTTAGGTGAATAGCAAATTGAAAAAAAGCTGTTGACAAAACCTGTCAACTTTATTCTTTCTTGAATTATTTGTTGTTTTCTTCAGTAGTCTCCCTTGTTTACCTTGTCATGCATTTCACTCTTAACTTGATCTTCCATGTATTTCTTCAAGGTCATATCACGTCTCGTCAGTAATTCATCTTCCATTCCAATCTTCTCTCCTTTCTATAAAGTCCACAAATAAATTGTGACAAAACATGCCATTACATACTTAATTTTCAGGGATCCACAGGACATAAAATATATATTTAGTTATTTGAAAAAAAAATTGAAACTGTTTAGCAATTCATAATGGCAAAACAAAATGCCATGTCCATTTCTTTAAGCTGAGCAAAACAAGCAAATTGACCATTCAAATAGGATCAAAGCTTTAACTAAAAGGTTTTTGAAATATTGCGAAATTTGATTATGAATTAAAGATTGAAAGAAAGTGCAAATTTAATCTTTGTTCTTAAAATTTAATAGTTGGTTTGATATGACATAAATAAGTGATTGAGAAATTTCAAGCATGTGCAAGAAGCACTAAATAGTGTATGAGAAAATTTATTTTGAATTCAGTCAATATATGATAAGTTAAACATTATCAAAAACATATTTCTAGTCATTTCAGGCCAAATAGTAGATTATGGACCGTTTAATCAAATGGAAATTATGTGGACCGTTTTAGCATCTGTCATAAAGTGTAAGAACATCAGATTCACTTTGATCCATAAACTTTTAGGTAGATGACCAAACAGTCCATAAAGATTCTCAGAGATTACCAAATGGTCAATAAACCACCACAGAACAAATAGTGCTATGAATTTACAAATATTAAATCAAAATTACAATGCTATGTGAGAAATTTGGCCAATTAATGACCTTTACTATAGTGCACATTCTTTCAAAATTCTTTTCTTTTTTTAATTACGATACAAATAAATAAATATTAAAAAAAAAAAAAAAAATGAGAGATGAAGCAAAAAAGTACAATTGTAAATAAATGCAAAATAGAAGAAAGATGAAATGAAATAATGCAAAAATGTAAACAATGGAAAGTTAACCCTGTGCCCATCAAGATCAGATAACTCTAGTGCAAACTGGAAGAAAAAAAAGATACATGTGCATAGGAAAAGGCAGAAAATAGTGTATTAATGTTAACACAGCCAATATCCCAGCACACTTGGTGTCTACCTTAGCTAAATGTTCGTTATATTCTCTGTTTCGTTGTACTTCTTGTTGTCGTTTCTGATGATCGTATCGTGTCTGACCTATCGGTAACCCCTGAAGACTTTCTGGTGTATACTGCCTATATGAAGGACGATTTGTCTAAAATACAATTCCACATTTCATTCAATATAAGCTTTGTGTTATTAAACATAAACTTTCTCAGCATATTTGTATTAAGAGTGATTTTAATCACATGTGTACTTCATAGATTACCTAATATAAATTACCATTCAAAATTTGTAAACTTTTCTAATTTTGTTTTTAATGTCCAAAAATATGACGGAATGAGCTTCACATTAATAAAAAATAGATTAGATATTTAAACACATGCTCTAAACCAATAAACTATTTTTTGAGCAGCCAGCAAATTGTTTACCTCTAATTGGTAGTTACAAAAAAACATTTGAAAGAGTTCCTTGATTTCCTGATTGTCACTGATGGAGATAAACAATGTATCTCCTTATTCTCAAAACTGTTTATATGGTTGTTACTGTTAATATAATATGGATAGAGTCATTGATCTTTCAATACCCAAGGGAAATAGGTTTATAATGCATTGTGAAGGTCATTTTCATGCAGTAATGTAGAGATCAAGTTTTATTTTTCTCATATGATAAGGTGAAAGCAATTCTCTCTTACAAAGATAATTAGAGTAAATTATTATTACATTGAACCCATCAGGAATTTTCCAGCAAGTATTGGAACAATGGATTGGAAGGCATTTAGAATTTAATTTGTTAAATTTCTGAAGATATTGTTCCTGAAGATTTGTCTTTAAAAAAAAAACACTATATAACTAATTGTTGACACTTAATTAGATAAGATAAAGATGCCTTCCAACCTCCTCTCTTCCCCAATAAGATAAAGATGCCTTCCAACCTCCTCTCTTTCCCAATAAGATAAAGATGCCTTCCAACCTCCTCTCTTTCCCAATAAGATAAAGATGCCTACCAACCTCCTCTCTTTCCCAATAAGATAAAGATGCCTTCCAACCCCCTCTCTTTCCCCATATTTATTATTTCTTAAACATTGTTTATTGAATCTTTATCATAATAATAAAGCAAATAATAATAATAAAATAAAGCAAGCAATATTCAAAATACTATGTATGTAAAGATATATTATATAAGCTATATATAATCAGACTACATGTATATAGTATTTGTAAGCAATTATACTTTTAAATATATGTTTATTTGTTAATAGTAAATATAGGCTGAAGAGAAAACAGTTAATGTTACATTGAACAGAAAAAAATCTAAAGAATAAAAAAAGTCAAGTTTCTGAAAATATCACCTCTGAAACAAGTCAAACCCAGAACACAGTACAGTTTGTAAGAATTAAAATCAGATGAAGTTATAAAACCATGTGACATTAGAACACAATGTTAAATATCTAAACATGTCATTCCTATTCTACAGCATGGTCATTAAATTTCAGATTCTGAAATATTACTTCACTTTAAATATTTCTGTTTTGTAGTTCCTTTTTAAATATTTAACAATATAACCATACACATCTGGTATCTTTTATTAAAGAACATATCAGATTACTGTTATACAATATTTCCTGAAACCTTAGTAGAATTTCCTCTCAAATGTACTTTTCTCTTAAATAGGCTTCAAAATTTCATCTGACCAAACACATATGTATTTGAATAACTCTTAAACTACTTTGACTACAATAAAAAAGAAAACAAAGCCTTGTTTTGGATAACTGAGCATAATTGGCTTGTCTGCTTTTAAAAACTTTTTTAGGTAAATGTATTACAAATGCCTCACTGGCTATTTTGACCTGTACTTCAAATATCTTATATAGAACCATGGACATTGTTTATTTTTGATAAAAAAGTACAATTGCTGAGACATTTTTTCTATAATTTAATGACCATTGAAAGTACAAACGTAAATGTTTGGGAAGGATATACATGAGAATGTCAATGTTGGGATAAGAACATACAAATAATTTATCTGCTATCATGTTCTGTCTGTTACTCATCTGAAGAAAAAAAAAGTTTAATACTCAATACATTAAAATATTTAAAAATCAGAATAAGTACACATTAAATAAATAGCTTACCCTTGTTAAAAAGTGAAGGAAGAAAAATTGTAAATGTTGAAAAAATATATATGAAAGAAAGAGGTTTTTTAACTGAAAGCTCTAATTTTTAGGGAAGATGTATAAACTGATTAAAATTTATCACAAGGAAATGAAAAAAAAACCAGAAATGGAATCAGGGAAAATATCTGAATGTTTCTTAAAATTTGATAATAATTGACTTTCATGCAAAAATGACATACATCATGTATCTGACACAGCAAGTTTTATGATTGATTGATGGTTAATTAATGTGGAGTGGAAGTATGATATATATAAAAAATGTACAGGGTTCACAGGATTCTGTGTTTCATGTGCCACTGGTTCTTTTAGTGTAAAAGTTTAATTTTGACCGCCAAAAACACATGTGAATAATCTGTAAAATAGAAAAAAAATGTAAATTTTGCAAAGGATGCTGTCTCTTGACACATGTTAACTGGAAAAAAGTACACATGGACAATGGTATACTGTATTACATTGACGGGCATATAAAAATACTACTGAGTAATGGCAAAAACTAAAATATAAAGGCTGTGAACTTGCAGTGAGGAATAAGTAAAAATATACATGTGAAAGAAGTGAAAATCATTTTGTCTTTAGTGAACATAAAACTGAAGGACTGTGTTGCTAACAAAAGTGATTTTAGATATCAGTTAATTATGATTAGTTAGATTGGTAGGTGAGGTACTATTTATTCAGCAAAAGGTGGGAAATAATCACTTTAGTCAAGGACAACTTTTACCTGCTCTAGGAGCTCATTATATTCGTTGTTTCGTTTCAGTTTCAGTTGGTTATAATGATCATCATATTTTTCTTGATATAATGGAAGGCCAACATTAACAATAGGACCATTTCTCTGGGAGGAAACTCCACTATTTTGCTAAAAAATCAGGGGCAGTAATTATCATATATATATATATGAAATGATGTGTGTGTTCTAGCTCCTCACAGCTAAAACTAATCTTATTTTACAGAGCAAAAATCTTGTTCTTAATTTTTTTTTTTAAATATTATGATTAAACAAAAGAGACATCTCTTCCATTTTTCATCAATTTCACAAATAACTTTTAACAAAACTTTGTCAGGATATAAAATCAATAATTTAAAAAAAAACAATAATTAAAGGATAGCTAAAGAGTCTCCTTCAAGTCTAGCCACAGATAAATTTGAAACTAAAAATAGAGATGCTGCAATCAATAATTTGCTTTAGGAAGAAAGAAAAAATCCATAAATTAAAACAATAATAATATGACACTCATTATGACTATGACTCTATGTGATAATATACTGTCTATGAATGGTTAACTATGATAATGAAAAAAAATGCATATATAGTAAATTAAATAAATTTGTTAATACATATTTTCTTTTCATTCTTAATTCTTAATGCTTTCAGCTTCAGAAAGAAACAAAAAATACTTTTGTGAAACAATTGTCCATTTATGTGATAATTTCAAAACATTTGGTGAAAATTCCCTCCTTTTTAGTTACACCAAAATTGTAAAGTGAATTTGGCAGCACAGTGTAAATCTATGACAAGCAAGTTGTGAAGCATACAAGGTAATATGCTGTTATAATGAACAGTATAATTACATTCAGACTATCACTCTCATTCTAGTTATTTATATACAGAAAGCAAAGAATACCAAATGAAACAATTTTTAAAATGGATGACAGAATCAACATGGCAAATCCAACAAAGTAATATAAACAAACAAGAAAGGGAAACACAGAAAACATAATGCTAAATGTATTGAGGACAACTGGAATGGCTAAAT
This sequence comes from Mytilus californianus, assembly GCF_021869535.1. Lineage (NCBI taxonomy): Eukaryota > Metazoa > Mollusca > Bivalvia > Mytilida > Mytilidae > Mytilus > Mytilus californianus. The sequence continues at coordinate 140,810,080 of NW_026262581.1, read as the reverse complement.
GTATTGAGGACAACTGGAATGGCTAAATGTATTGAGGACAACTGGAATGGCTAAATGTATTGAGGACAACTGGAATGGCTAAATGTATTGAGGACAACTGGAATGAATCTATTCCTTTTTGATTGTATTGTAATTTGTATGTGAGGGCCTCAGGGAAGATTAGTTTATTGTAACTAACTGTGTTTACCCTCTTTAAATAAAGAATTTATTATTATTATTATTAATTTATCATTATTATTCCATAACAAAACTTTTCAGATGGCTACAATCCTGTTTTTGACTGGTAATGATAATTAATGATGAATGCCAAATGGCAACAAAAACCGAAGTTCTAGAAAAAAATTATCAGCCATTTACACTAATTCAATAAATATCTGACTTCAACAGATTGTCAACTATAAAATTAAAATTTGTAAACCATAGCCATGTTAGGTATGAATGAGATGAACTATGTTTCTATAACACACAATGACTAAAACCACCATAGCTTCAACACATCATGTTGTCATAATACCTTCTCCAAAAAATCTACAAAATCCTGATGCCTTTCCATGGCAAGTTCTTTTTGTCGTCTAGTCTGAAAATCTTCCTCCAATTGCAGAGGTTCAACTTTTTCATCTTTCAAACCTTCCTATAAGCCAATCGCAATAAGATATGTCATCAAATTTTAAATCTTTTAACCACTAATTCATCATAATGTCAAAAATGAGATTTTAGATCAGTTTTCCTTGATCTTAACTTGTCTAATACATGTTTAGCCCATTATAGCATTTAATCATAAGTTCTCTTATGTGGTCGATCAATTCTGACTTCATTTGGTTTGACAGAATTTTTTCCTATTTACGAAAAAAACATTCATTTTTTCTGTTTATTTTTTAAATAAAAGCTTTTGAAAGTGTAAAACAATTTAGTCTCACTACTGACAAGATATTTGAATCCATTTAATGTTATAAATGTGTGAGAAGGGAAGACTGGTACATGAAATATATACCTTTGTAAGGTATTGGTTATATTCCTCATTGAGAGCCTGCTTCTGTGCTATTTCACGTCTTTCGCTATATTCTTCATTGAAATGAAGACTGCCATAGCCTTGTGGAGTGTTCTCCTTTGTCAATCCCTGTGGCTATTTTACAAACATATAATTTATATATTTCATATCTATCTGTGTTTGTTTATTATCTTAAGCTTTCAAAAATGAAAACTTGAAAACTTATTCCAGTAAATTACATGACAAAATGTCAAATGAGATATCGTTGACATAAATAAAACACAAATTGAAGTTAAAGAATTTAATTTTTTTGCTCATATGAAAAAGAATATAAATAAAACTTTTTTCAAATCGAAAAAAAAAATATCTTCAAACTTGACAGGATTAGATTTTAATCAAATACCTTTTTACTGCTTTGGGTTTTTAAGTAATTGTTATATTCTCTTTTCCGTTCCATATTCATTGACATTTTTCTGGCCGTCTTGGCATCTTCATTGATACTTAAACTAGCTGACCAATGATCAGGGGTCACTGGTCTTAATCTCATATCTGACCTCTGATCAGGTGGTAAAGCTTTATAAAGGGACAAGATCCTGTCAGAATGAGGCCGGGTATCTTTCTTGTAATTAGATGCGTAAGTTATCCCGCCCATGTCACTTGTTATAGGTCTCATTTTTCGTTTCTATTCAGGAGAAAAACAGAAGTTTTAATTTCTCTAAACTTTTTTTTTTTCAAATTCATCTTCAGAAATTTTATTTTACATTGCTAGTCAAAAATTCTCAGGGATGCCAGATGGCCATAAATATCTAGTTACAATCAACAGTATGTTATATGTTGCTGTTACTGAATATTGATTTTGTCAATTTTTTTGAAAATCATCTAAAAAGTATTATTCATTGTTTTACTCTATTACCACATCTATTTAATGCTTTATTTACACTCAATCTACCATTGTATACAACAAATGTATAGACCAAATAGAGTTGACCTTTTTATATATAGAAATCAGAACCTGACCTAATTAATCATTTTACAACAATATTATTCCACAACCCAAGTCCAAATGTTAAGATAAGATGTACAAACTAAACTATTCCACAATACTCTACGAAATTTAAATTTCAAAAGTCCACACCACTTTTTATTCCATACACCTTACTTTAAAGATTACAAAAATCTCCAACTAATTACTTGTCATATTTTACACTGTGCCAGTGTACCCACAACCTTTACACAACCAAACAAACCTGTTCTAAAAACTCATTGTATTCTCGGTTTCTTTCTTCAGCTAAAACATGGCGTCTTTCTGTTTGAAAATCTTCAGTTTCTTTAACTTGAGACATTGGAGGTTTGTTCTCCTTTTGCTGAATCACCCAAAAATTTGAGATAGATAACTAATTTTATCATACTACAGCTTGGTAATCTTACTGATTCCCACCACCAAATGAACTTGCATTAAGTTTTGTTTGAAGTGATGTAAAAATATTGAAAACAAAATGATAAGACTATATAATGTAACCACTGTACGAGTTTCAAATGTTTGACTATAGGTATATAACTGTATGATTAGTAACCAATGTTATTATACGACTGTGGCTATATGATTTCTATGTAAATGAATTACTATGGGAAACAGATGTTATACTAAAAACACTATAGGACTAATTGTGACATGACAGTATAGTTTAAGGTCTCTATGAAATTCACTGATTATTTGTGACCTGACAGTATGGTTTAAGGCCTCTATGAAACACAATGATTATTTGTGACATGACAGTATGGTTTAAGGCTTCTATGAAACACAATGATTATTTGTGACCTGACAGTATGGTTTAAGGCCTCTATGAAACACAATGATTATTTGTGACATGACAGTATGGTTTAAGGCCTCTATGAAACACAATGATTATTTGTGACATGACAGTATGGTTTAAGGCCTCTATGAAACTCAATGATTATTTGTGACATGACAGTATGGTTTAAGGCCTCTATGAAACGCAATGATTTTTTGTGATATGACAGTATGGTTACTTTATAGAAGTTCCGATAGGAAGTATTTTTCTTAAATTTAAAAAAAAAATATTCAATTTCAAAAATATAAAGATGGATTTGGATACAAAGCAAAACTCAATTTTAACTGGACAAAACAAAACCATTGCATTAAAAATTAATTATATATTTTGAACATTTCTAAAAATAAACAAAAATGGGTAGAAAAGAACAGCTATTATTAAAAACCTTATTGGAATAGAAATTTGCAGATAACCTGGTTGCACACCTGACGGAACAAACATATGATACAATTAACAATCTGATTGTGAAACTTGTAACAATAAAAACATTCTCCTGTCACATATCAAACTTACATGAGAAAAATCAAACAACTGCAACAGTTTATAACAATTCACAATAACCAAAAATACAAATAAAAAATGAAAAATAATGAAATGATCTGAGAATTTACACTGACTGTTTTTCATCAAACACTGATATTTCTTTTTGTCATTATGAAATTTTTAAACGAATATAATAAAAAAATCCTACAAAGAGGTCTAAATAATACCTAGTCAGTATTTATTTTCATTTGAGCCAGTCCAGTTAAACTTATCACAATGACTTCGACTCAAATAATGTTTTTGTCTCTTTAATCACAAACTGGTATTTAAAATAAGTCACTTAAAATTTCTGCAAAGTTTTACTTTTATTCTCTTTTAATATTCATTGTATTTAGTAAAAAAAAATGTAAAAAAAAATGGCATGGTTGATTGAAATCAGTCAATGTAAATTGTCCAGATATCAGATGAATATACAGAGGTCAAAACATACAGGAGTGCACAAGAAAAAAAGAATGTATTAAAGTACCGTCAGAACAGTAATACCTTTTCCAAAAAATCATTATATTGTTGATTGCGCTGTTTTTCAAGACTTTTCCTTAATGGTATATACCTATACTGTCCTATAGGAAGACCATACTTAGGTGTTTGGTAACGGTATGGCTGTTATAATACAAATAAAAGTCTTCTAAAACTTGTAAAAACTTTCTTTCTTGAAAAGTTAAAAATTCTTCTTTTTCATATAGCAGAAAGAGTGACAATTAGATTTTCTTGGAAAAAGTGACATTTTCAGCTTGTCTGCTTATATACATGATAAAACACTCAGTTGTTGCAGAATTAACAAAGGTTGTATAAATAAAAGAGACAAACAAAACATAGAAAAAGAAAATGAAAAACATTAGATTCAGAAAGATAGCATTAAATATAAAATGTCTGCATGCTAGTTTATTAATCAGTGTTTAGATTTTTTTTATCTACATTAATAGATCAGAAGTTTTCGTAATACTTTGTGACATAATGGTGTTATTTTAAAAAAATTTAGTCTTTTTCTCATTATTATCTTAACATAAATATTTTTTTTTTCAAATCTTTCTTTAAACAAATATTAAAATAAAATGACTTAACCAAAATATGACTGCTTTTATAAATATTTTGAAAATTAACATGCATAGGTTCCAAATATGTTAATAATTTCTATTCTAACTCTCTAAGAACAATTTCAAGTCATTAAAAAATAAACAATAAGGAAATTGTAAAATTCTAACAGATTTATAACAAAGGACATACAATTTTATTTTTTAGAAAAATCTGTTTTTCCAGTCACTGCAGGTGTTAAATTTTTTATAATTTTCTTTATAAAATTTCTTTGATTTCATTTCATCCAACTGAATCCATGGTAAAAGAAGTTAAGTTAATCAATATATGTGTCTCTATCTATGACACTGTGAAAGAACCAAATGTTTTATTAAATAAACTTTCAAATTAAAAAACAAAACCATCCCAAAATATGTAGTCATCTTTTCAAAAAGTTTAAATTCTAAAAATGCATGTTTCAAAATATTCCAGTTTTGAATGACAATTAATAAATCTTATTATTTAATACGGTCCCATTTTCACATTGTGGGTATGAAGAATGAAACTTACCTTTGAAAGGAAATTCTGGTAATCATTCTTTCTCTCTGAATTTAAAGACTGTCGCTTTCGTTCATATGTTTCAGCATCATAGTAATCTCCCTTTGATAAATCCAGATGTGGTGCGTGTCGTTGGTCCTCTAATCTCTGATGTCTCATATCATCCTCTCTCTGTTTCTATAAATATATACTGCTGTTTCTTAACAAAATCCAATGTTTTTGCAGGAAAATAATTCATGTCATAATTTTTTAAATGCTGACATTTCTAATCTTAAAATATCAGCCAAGGTCATTTCTATCCAGGTTTAACCAAAAGAACAGTGAAATTACTGACAAAAAGTCACATCTTAAGGGCATACAATACAGTAGCAAGGGCAGATAATAATATATCCAAATGTAACATGTTGATTTTTAATCGTAGCTAATGAAAATAATAGAAAATTTGTGGAAAATCACTAACATCATCAAATAGATTACTTGAATTCAAAAGTATTTGCAATGGAAAAATGAACTTGTAGTATATTTACAGGAAATCTTTTAAGGGGGCATAAAAAACTGAAATATCTGGAAAAGTAAGTCATGATGATATATTTGTCATTGTATATTTCAAAAGTGCATATCAAAATTGACTTAGAGTCAAAATCTTGAGGAAAAATCAACGAGGGATCATTTCTGTATCGTATGCCCTTTAAGTCTTGTCTGGTTTAGACAGAAGACTGATGTAAGTTGAGTAATAAGTAAAAAGTAGTTAAATTGCCAATCTGCAAATCTTTTACAATTATTCATTTGATACAATGGACACAGCAAGGTCTGATTCAAATCTTCACTTACATCTAGTGATTTTCCTTCTCAAGCTTAAATGGTGATGGTTATTTGAAAAAGATGTGTTGTCCCCACTATGCTAAGTATAATACTTCTATTTCTACACCAACAATTACAATATAAACACAATATCCCAATAATATACATACATTTGCTAAAAACTGTTGATAATCTTGGTGCCTTTCATCTCTGTTTAAGGGACTCTGTCTTCTGTCATCAAAGAAGCCAGTCCTCAGCTCTCCTTCCTGGGGTCTGTGACTTTCCATAGGCTGTATAAATCAAAATACACCAGTTTATCATTCAGACCATATGGTAAGGTACCTTTACCGTTTTTATTTTTTGCCATGACATTGTCAGTTTGTTTTCGACTTATGAGTTTGAATATCCCTTTGATATCTTTCACCTCTCTTTTATCCTCCTTCGCAGTAGCTCAAATAATTTAATAAGAAGAATTTTATCATTGATCGTATGATTAAAGGCAGTTTCCGAGGAAAAATATTGATGTCAAATTCATGGAGCAAAAATTATTAGTTTTGATTTATCCTGAAATTAGCTTTTACCATTTAACTTTTGATGAAACAAATTTTGGTAAAAATAAAATACTCATCAAAGCAAATTATAAAACTTGTATCTTCTTGATTTATTAGATAAGGCATGTTAACTTGATAATCTATATATTATACAATACCATCTGGGAAAAAGGACTAAGTAACAATGGTCATCCAAAATTTTCTTTAGTATCATTCTGATATTTGACTGTTGAATACTATTTAAAATTAATTACATTCTCACTTTCAGAAAAGAAATAGCCTGTACATGCCTTTTGTGGTTTTTTGCATTGTTATAAAACTTTGCTTTTTGCTCTCCATATATTCAAATATATGACCTTGTTTTGTAGATTGAGGTTATAGCAATCAATTGACATAATTTCTCGATAAGTCTTCCTGAATTAGGGCAGATAACTCCTTATACATACAGTATGTCAATCATATTGGATACAATCATAAAAGTGATTAACTATTCACTGACATGCATTAAAATAAATGGAAAATGTGTCCCCATGGACATCGATGATGTCCCCGCTTGCATACAACATTATAAAGGGACATAACTCAAAAACAATACAAGTGACGCTACCCAAATTTGTACTAGATCTGAGTTTTGTGGTAATAAGTATTGTGTATAGGTTTCATAATGTTTGGTTGGGGCAAACTTAAGTTACAGAACGGAAACAAAAAATTTTGCAATTTTTCAATTTATAAAGGTGCATAACTCCATAATGGTTAAAGTGACTCCACCAAAATTCAACTTGATCTGTGTTTTGTCGTAATAAGCATTGTGTATAAGTTTCATAACATTTAATAGAGGCAAACTTAAGTAAGAGAACGGAAACTAAACATTTTGGAATTTTTCCATTAATAAAGGGGCAGAACTCTAGAAAGGTTAAAGTGACGCCACCAAAATTCAAACTTGATCTGTATTTTGTGGTAATAAGCATTGTGTATAAGTTTCATAACATTTGATTTAGGCAAACTCAAGTTAGAGAACGGAAACCAATTTTGGGACGTACAGATGTACGTACGGACATATGAATGTAAGTACGTACAGACGGACAAGGGTAAAACTTAATGCCCCCTCCGCTACGGCGGGGGTATAAAAATGTAAATATTAGTATTGCAAAGAATAAGACATACACTAAAGCTGAATATGATAAAGCAGTATAAACATACAGCAGTCAATCATATCAACACTTTTAAAGTGGTCAAAAAGTTTCTGAATATATAATATAGAATAAAAAATGTTTTATATAAATTCTGTATAATATGTTCAACTGCTGCATTCTATTTAAAAATATTTAAAGCATATAATTTTGTCTTTGTTCTGAAACTAACTGATGGGCAGATAACTTTGTTGTCATGTGCAAGCCTTACTTTACATCAAGATCCTCTGTACAACCTGTAGTAAGCTAACACACCTATCATCTAAACGCACCTAACACCTAAACGCACCTCACATCTATGCATAATATTGTTTCTCCCAGAAATCAATAGGGTATATGGAGAACCACAAAACTACAAAGTTAGACAAGAGTTTCCTATCTAACTGGTGTGCAGAAGGTTCTCCATAAAAACTTCACAAAAAGTGACTTGGAATTTATATTTGAGCTCCAATAATGCAATAAACTCATTTAATATAGAATGTCATTCACAAAAAACGAAGGGATTAGTGTTCCTCATACCCATTTTACATCTTTTACCCCAAATGAGCCATTTATAGTTATGATGGCCATGTTGGTTTGTCAGGGGCATCTTCATAAAAAGTTTATAAAGTTATTGGTGTCATGGTTAATGATATATGACCCAATGGTTTTAGACAAGATTTTAAACATGATGAATGTTGAATAGACAATGGATGACAGATGGTAGAAAACATCAAAGTTAAAGGAAAAAAAATATCTATTAAACATGCACTAGCAGACATGCCTATTAAGATAAGCTGACTATCTGAATACTTTAGAACTAACTCTCTGCATTCTATACATGCACTTAATACCTGTTTGTTTTTTGTTTCAGATTCACCATTTTTAGGTTGAACATTTTTGCTATCTGATTCTACAGATTTAGGAGACGGAGCTTGTCGACCTTCATTCCAGTAGTTCGGAGTCTCTCTGGATTTATCCTGTTACACACAACAATGTATAACTTATATCTGAACTTTAAAATATTTTGTAACCTATCTATATTCATTTTAATGTGGATGTACAGTTCTATTAAGCTTAAAACAAATCAAATGTTCAAATTCACCAATCATTTTATCAGTCTAAATATTTATTTGTATCAAAGTTCATATCATATGTAAAACACAAATACCTCTGATCATCAAGTTAGATACAGACAAGGGACATAACTCTGTTAAAAATTTGCCAACTAGAATGAAACACGTTCCAAACCCGAAATCAGATGAACATCTACATGCACTGCTTTGTAAACTATTTCTATGAGCAACATGCCCTTGATGTTTCAATTTCTAGCTGCTAATCTTACTGATAAGAAATATATTATAATTCATATCTCCTCTCTAGTATTATTTCAAACTTACTATATTATTGCACACCAACTGAAAAATTTTTAAAGAGCTACACTTTCTTAAATATAAAACTGTTCCTTTTCTCAATTTTCCCTAGCTCTTTTAGTAAATATCTATTTAAACTAGACTATGGCATTAACAACTTTGTCACAATAATTATGATTTGTTACAAGTTAAAACCCACCATTCTGTTCTGTGGAGGTGGTGGTCCTCTCCTTCTACCTGAGTCTTGATGTGGAGGTGGTCTACCTCTAGGAGATAAAACTTACCATTCTGTCGTTCTGTGGAGGTGGTGGTCCTCTCCTTTTACCCGAGTCTGGATGTGGAGGTGGTCTACCTCTAGGAGATAAAACTTACCATTCTGTCGTTCTGTGGAGGTGGTGGTCCTCTCCTTCTACCTGAGTCTGGATGTGGAGGTGGTCTACCTCTAGGAGATATTTGGTTTGGTGGAGCCTGAGTGGGTGACGATCTGTTTATTACAGAAACTTCCCCTTGCTGTGTTGCTCTGTTATATAACTGTTCTTTTTGTTGCTACAAATATGATGATTTAAAATGGATGAATTATTTATCTAAAATCATAATTAAATTGTGAATAAAAATTAAGTTGTTACTAGTCACTGCAAAAACACAAACATGTAAACAAAAGTTATCAATTATTGTTGAATAAAAATCCACAAAGACACACTATACAACATTATTTAGTTCATACACAACATTAGTTGATATCAAAGACCATTAGAAACTTGCTACACATGCAACAGGTACTGTAAAACAGTTTAAACTACAACCAGTGTGAAAGTAATTCAATTATAAAACCAATACCACAATTTCTCATATCCATACTATACCAGGTTCAAGGTCATGTTCATTTTGAACTTAAATTACTTAAGGTCATGGTTCAGGGTCATATTCATTTTGAAATTAAATTACTTAAGGTCATGGTTCAAGCTCATATTCATTTTGAACTTAAACTACTTAAGGTCATGCACATAATAAACTTTGATTACTAAAGGTCATATTCATTATGAACATGATCACATGAGTGAGCAGAATTTTATGAGAAATTAACCTTTAAGAGTTCATCTCTGTACATTGTTTTCTTTAAATCTTCTACCCTTTTTCTTTCTTGTTCTGTGGCAATATTCAGACCACCAGGTGGAGTCGGTGGTATTTGTCGTCTAGTGTGAATTTCCTGCTCTCTCTAATGCAAAATTAGATGTTAAATTTCAAACAGTTTAAACACAACATTTAGTAAAGTTAAAATGATATAAGTGATAAACAACAAACAAACATTTATTATTCAATCTTTCTCTCTGGATGCTGAGAAAAACAATAAATAGCAAACTCAAAAAGATTGAGAAAAAAAATTAACTTCTGTTAATTCAACATGCAAATTGGATATTAATCATTGTTAATCAAGACAACATTTATTTATCAAAACATCTGAAGAAAACCTAAAACTAATTTTATTCATTATTGTTTGGTAACAATTCTGGTCCTTATCTATTCATGGTATTACAGAGCTGTCACTTATCATCTCCCTTCGTTATCCAATGATTGTTGAAACCAACAATGGCCTTTGTCTTTTACAATATTGCTACATGAGGTAAGTAATGCCCCCTTCAATTACAAAACTCAATGGAGAGCAAAATGTACTAATCAATACAATCAATGGTAATTATCTCCCCTGTTACATCACAAATTTCTATAATTGCAATGTACTTCTTAATATATCTTAAAGAATATTAAGATAAGAAGTATTTTCAAAATTAATCATGCTTATTTCAATTTTAAAATCATATGATACAGAATAAAAATAAGCAACATATCCAAGATGGCTGCCTCCAAATATATCTGGAGATCGAGCCATATTGTGTTTTCCTAATCTACCTGAATAATTTAGGTTAGTGAACCTTAATGCAAACAAATCAGTCCATTAAATGTGCTATAGTGTGCAAAACTTCATGCGTGTAAATATAAAAGTGTTATAAGCTTCTAAGCATCTCATAATATTATAGTATCACACTTTTACACATATCAAAAACGTTTAGAATTAACTATACAGCAGATAGATATGTTATACATGCATTCAGTTATAACCATTTACAGCTAACATCTCAAATAAGATCAAACTGTCTTACAAAATACACTTAACAATAACATATCTAAAGCTATTATTAGCAGTTACTCTGAAAATATGAATAACATTATATTCAATATTTATTGAAGGCTTCCTTTGTTTTTCTATTAATATCTTGTTAAACAAAAAACTACAGCTAATTTAAACCAGACAACAGTTAAACCTACTACTACAATATAAACTGGTTCTATATAAAGGTTAAACTTGTTGATGCTATTAGAAAATTACAACAACTCCAGACTCCAGATGGTCCCTGTTATAATGGATTTTACTACATTAGAATATAGCAGATCAAGTCATTACTCTTTTAGTTACTTAGTTAAATTCACTTCCTAGGAGTAAAAAATGCACAGCTTCAAGTAAACCTGAGTTCAACAACATAGTTTAAGCATATACATCTTAGTTATAAAATTTTTATATTGAGGAAATTAAAGACAATATATAATAATTTACTCTTTCAATGAACGAAAAAACAGCAAAAATTCACAATTTGTAGGTATCAGACCTCATTGTGTTGTAAAACAAAAAACTGTTCGTGAATTTTGTTGTATGAAAAAATTACCTAGCTTTTTAATGTTTATAAATACCTATATAAATACTAAAGCCCAATACCTCTACGAATATATAGTCCGACTATGAGATCAGACTTAGCTCCCCACTGAGACTTTCTGGAAACCAGTTTGCCTAGGATTTTTATATGATATATCCCAACTAGACCACTATTATGTCACTACGGGACCAGTCTGGAGGTCTATTTACTACCATATAACTAGGACCATAGCAGAATGACTAAGAATCACAAAGACTCATGCAATGAATACCTGATATCTTGGAATCTCATAAGAATTTCGTGGAGAGCCTACAAGAGGTCTCTCCTCGTTTAAGTTGCCCAGATATTCAGGGGCTGAATCCAGTTGAAATTCCTTTGCCCTAAATACCAACTGATCTTGTCTTTGCTAAAAGTGTGAGAACAAAAAGTGAAAAAATGGGGTTAAAATATCTAAATGTAAAACAAGGGGTTAACATTACTAGCTGTCAAACAAGGAGTTAAAATATATAACTGTAAAACAAGGTCTACTGTGTTAATAGACTTTAATGTGATCAAAATATAAATAATGAGCAAAAAATTCCTACATAAGAGTCAAGTTGGTTAGAATTAGAAAAATACAAAAAAAATAAGTCGTGAACATTTTTTATTTTAGAATACAACCAGGTAAACAATTAAAATCAATTAGCTTTTTTATATATGATTCATATGGATTCAGCATTTACCTTGAGTAAAGACTGTTTGTAATCACGACTGAGTTCATCTCTAAGTCTTTTCCTTTGGAGGTCGTACTGCCCTATAGGTAGCCCACCAGCTGGTGTGTATCTATGTCGGTGTTTGATACGAGAGTGTTCCTCTGATATTTTCTGTTTCTGTTAGGAAAGTTCTAACAAATTAGTCGTCTATTTAAGATTATATGTTTGTATTGTAGGGCTATTGTTCTACACTATTTATAGGTCGACTACCTACAGCATTTGTTAAGCTTACATCAGTCTATTTATAGGTTGACTACCTACAGCATTTGTTAAGCTTACATCAGTCTATTTATAGGTTGACTACCTAAAGCATTTGTTAAGCTTACATCAGTCTATTGCATTTGTATTAAAAGTAAAAAGAATACTACAGGACCATATTTTAAAAAGAATACTACAGGACCATATTTTAAAAAGAATACTACAGGACCATATTTTAAAAAAGAAACAACACTAAATTTCCATCTTTTCATGGTACAACATAAGTATAACTTATTTGATTTAAAAAGGACTGATTCAAACAATAATAATTTTTACATATTTTCAAAAATTTATGAACATTCCTACCATTTCTCCAATCATAATTCACTTTATTTTCTTAACTTTATGAATAATATTTTTAATTTTTTTCCAAAAAATAGTCACAATTTAAAAATGGATTAACAATCAGCAGAGTCAGATTTAGGGGGCATAGGAGGCCAGGCCCCCCCTTATGGAGCTACATTTATAGTAAATGCAGAATTTTTACTTGTTTAACTCCAAACATTGCCTAATTAGGAGGCCCAGGCCCAGCCCCTCCCCTTTTCAAAATCCTGGATCCACATCTGATCAGGACAAAATTCCAGCTTCAACATAGCTGAATAATCTGACTTGCCATCAGAGTTAGCAAATTGTTAGGTTACTGTCTTGTAATTACATGCTCCATAGGCTTACAAGCAAAACAGCTGATCTTTGATTTTTTTTAAAATAAAATGCTACATATAAAAAAATGTTCATGTACATATCATGTATGCAGTAATGTTAAATTGTGATTTAATGGAATAAAAACTTCCTCATGCCACAAAGAATAAAAAATGTAATGAAACCCTGAAGTCAAAACTACTTTTTTCTACTTTCTGTTTGCTGTTTTTACTAGTCTGCACCACTTTCAGTAAACATGATATCCTTCCACTTTCCTGGTTTGATATCCCCAAGCGATGCAACATTTTTTTACATCTAAATAGATGTTTCAATTCAGCATAAACTTTTAATCAAACAGAAAAAATTCAGTCAAGAAAAAATGGACTATTTTATTTAACTCCATGTTTTGACATGCACTGGAAACTGGAGCTGTAATACAAGACTGGTACCTTGGTTTGTGGTATGAGTAATGAGTTTTCAAATATTTGCATATTAATATGAAAATTTTAAATCCTCTTTGAAGTTTGTTTAAAGTGAGGACGGGGAACTCCTTTCTCACTATCTATTCACTCGTGTAGATATTATGAAAACAGACAAAAATATATCATTTTGCTACTGTTTTTGACCCAAAAATGTATACTGGTAAAACTACCTTTTGATACATGTTCCAAAAATAAATTGTTGCACAAAATGGGACTACTCACATAAAGGAAAGTGATGAAAATTGACTGGTTTTACCATATTGAAAATCTATGACAGATCCCAAATGTGTTCATAATATGAGCAGTACATCTTCAATGTATATACAAATAATCTGTTAAAGTTTGAAAGACCCTTGTTGAAAACTAAAGGAATTCATTACACAAAAGGTAACCTTCTTCCCCATTAAACAATGAGCAGGATTTGCACTTCATCCAACCTTCCCATAAATAGAATACATGAATCAAAGTATATATTAGTAGATTTGGTCACTGTTGTGACTTTTACAGTGTTTGTCAGTTATTATTGACTTCTCCCCTTTTTGAATTTACCTTCGAGTTTGGTATTTTTTGTTAATATATTTTTTTAAACTTTGACTTACAGTCTAAAAAATAATATGGTTTACTAATTCCCAAGATAACATTGGGCATCTCAGTATTGTCAAGATCTGATTAATGGCTTAAAATAAATTGTTAAATTGTAAATGCCTAAGTGGATCTGACACAATAGTGAGTGTTTGAGTTCAACAAGAAACCATTTTATTTATAGTCATCTAGCATCAAACAAATAAAACCAAAAGAGGCAACAATTCAACTAGCCTAATTCAATCGCAAAAAATAATGACAAAAATGAAAAAAATTTGAATTGAAATAATTTGTTTGAAAATGTACTAAGCACTGTTCAGCAGAATAACTTATTATCATGTTCTAATGACCCTACATTATGATGGATGTATTTACAAATCAGCCAAAATGCTATTTATCTGCTTATGAACAAATATGAAAGAAAGAAAAATAATAATAAAAGGGCAAAAATATAAATGAGACGACCTCATCCTTAACCAAAAGTCTTTAAATACTAAAACAAAATGACTTGTATCATCTAATAACAAGTTGTAATACATTAATGTACACGTTTAATTCAATTGTTAAATGATTTACTATGACAACACTACTAAATGCATGTATAACATGGCAACAAGCTGAAGTTACATCAGAAAAAAAGGCTGAAAATACATCAGAAAGGCTGCAGTTACATCAGAAAAAAGGCTGAAAATACATCAGAAAGGCTGCAGTTACATCAGAAAAAATGGCTGAAAATACATCAGAAAGGCTGCAGTTACATCAGAAAAAATGGCTGAAAATACATCAGAAAGGCTGCAGTTACATCAGAAAAAATGGCTGAAAATACATCAGAAAGGCTGCAGTTACATCAGAAAAAATGGCTGAAAATACATCAGAAAGGCTGCAGTTACATCAGAAAAAAGGCTGAAAATACATCAGAAAGGCTGCAGTTTATAAATGACATGGACTAAAACATAATGTATAAAAACATGACAACAAGTTGCAGCTAAAACATGACAAGCTGCTGCTTAAAAAGGGACAAGCTGAATCTTAAAACTGACAAAAAGTTACAGCTGAAATGTGACAAGCTGCAACTGGAACATGAAACAAGCTCATTGTTGAAGGCCGTATGGTGACCTATAGTTGTAAACTTCTATGTCCTTTGGTCTCTTGTTGGAGAGTTATCTCATTGGCTATCATACCACATCTTCTTATTTTTATATGAACCTGAAACATGACAAGCTGAATCTTAAACATGATATCAACAGCTAAGATATGACAAACTATGTAGCTCAAATATGACAAGCTTAGATTGAATTATGACAAGATGTGACTAAAACATGACATCCTGTTGTTGAAACGTGAAAATAACCTGTAGCTTAAACATGGCAATAAACTTCAGCTAACACATGGCAACAAGCTGCAGATAAAACATTACTACAAGCCACAACTTAAACAGAACAACAAGCTGCAGATAAAACATGACTACAAGCCACAACTTAAACAGAACATCAAGCTGCAGATAAAACATGACAAAATCCTGTAGCTAAAACATAACAAGCTCTGACTTAAACATGACAATATGCTTCAGCTAAAACATGGCAACAAGCTGCAGCTAAAATATCACTATAAGTTGCAGCTAAAACTTGACAACACCCTGCAGCTAAAAATAACAACAACCTGCAGCTAAAACATGACAACAACATGAAGCTAAAAACATGACTACAAGCTGCAGCTTAAAATGACAACAAACTATAGTTAAAACTTGTCAACAACCTGAAGCTAAACCCATGCTAACAAGCTGCAGCTAAAAAATTACAACAAGTTGCTGCTAAAATATGACAAGCTGCATCATGATAATGACTTACAACATGAAAACAAGCTGCTAAAACATGAGAAGAAGTTAAAGCTAAAGCATGACAACAAGCTGCTTCTACAATATGACAAGCTTTAGCTTAAAATGACAACAAGATGATGTTCAAAACATGACAACATGCAGTAAAAACATGACAACAAGCTGCCTTAAAACATAACAAGCTGCAGCTTAAACATAACAACAACCTGGAGCTAAAAACATAACAACAAGCTGCAGATGAAACATGAGAACAAAATGAAGCTAAAAACATGAGAACAAAATGTAGCTTAAAACATGAAAACAAAATGTAGCTTAAATATGAGGACAAACTGAATCAATAATATGACAAACTAGGACAGACATATGACACCAAGCTGAATCTAAAACATGACACCATACTACTCAAAAACATGGCAACAAACTGCAGCTAAAACATGAAAAGCTGTGGCTAAAACATGATGACATTTTACAGTCAAAACATGACAACAAGCTGAAGCTAAAACATAACTTCATGCAACAGTTGTAACTTAAAATAATGCCAAGACTGAAAAATGATTTGTAGCAACAGTCTAAACACAAAATGTAATGATCTAGGATTACAATACAATATCAGGCTGCATCTAGAGATCAATGCAACATGTGTTTGGCTGAGTCTCAAGCTACAACTACAACTGAAAGCAAAACTTGTTTAACACAATCTCAATCTGCAACTAAAACTCAAGGCAAATTTTTCTAACACAATCTAAAGTTGCAACTAAAACTGAAAGCATAATGTATATGTGTATAACAAGGTGCAGCTTAAATGAAAGGACTGTGTTTATTATTTATATGTGTAGTAACATTTCAAAACTAAATATCTGGATGTGAAAAACAACAGTGGGCATCAAGATACATCTTATGTTCAATGTTTTTTTCTTAAATTCATATCATTTCATGTTTGTTGAAATAGGTATCATTATGTGTGCTATATATTACACAACCGGTATCCCACAAGTGTAACAGAAATTATATGCAAATCATAGGTTGCCTGTTGACAAAAAATGCTGTCTAAAACATCTAAAAAATACACATTAAAAAAACCTACAATTTGCCTTTATTTTCTCGGTTCATTTTTTTCTTTTTTCTTTGTAAGTTATTAAAGCTTTCAAACTGTCAAATGAAAAAGAACCTCACACCTTTTAATTGTCCTTCAATATTTTTTTGTTAATAAGTTATAAGTTTATCTACCAGTTTACCACCTGTGAATTGCATATGCTACAATAGCTAATCAAAAAAACTTTGAACAACTCTCACATAAAAATACTGATGCTACAATGTGCTCTACCAAAAAGTGAAACAAATAATCCATCTCCTAGTCAAAATACACCATTTGTCTATAATACACCATTTGTCTATACCTTTTTTTCAAGAAATTCATTATATTCATTATTACGCTCTTGAGAAAGAATTTTCTTTCTATCTTGATGGTGTGCAAATCCCTTGCTGGGAGGATCCTTTTAAATAATGTATGAAAACATGAATTTAGACAATATGAAAGTATCAAAAAGTTAAAAAAACATTTCTTCATATTTTTTTCCATTACGAACGGCATAGTTTATCCTAAAATCTATTAGCAAGAGTGCACATGCTGGAATGTCTTGCCTGCTTGACTGACCATTGATTTTATGTTGATAGTCCTAAATATAAAGTTTTACTACAAGTATCACATAAACTTAACATGATCAAAGAAAAAGAGGTTAATGTCAGATGAACCACGGGCTGCCAGATAGACATGTACATCTTACAATCATTCCATGATTTAAATATAAATGACCTATTGCACATAGTATCTAAGAAACAAACCTAACCAGGAAAACTTAACATTGACCACTGAACCATGAAAATGAGGTCAAGGTCAGATGACACCTGCCAGATGGACATGTACACCTTACAATCATTCCATATACCAAATATAGTAGACCTATTGCTTATAGTATCTGAGATATGAACTTGACCACAAAAACTTAATCTTATTCACTGATCCATGAAATGAGGTCGAGGTCAAGTGAAAACTGTCTGACAGGTATGAGGGCCTGCAAGGTAAGCACATACCAATTTAACCAAATATAGTTATCCTATTACTCATAATAAGAGAGAAATTGAGATTACAAAAAATGATTACTTTTTTTTCAAGTAGTCACTGAACCATGAAAATGAGGTCAAGGACAATGGACATATGACAGATGGAAACTTCATATCATAAGGCATCTATTCTACCTTCTGAAATATTAAGCTTTTAAGTAGTTAGTGAATGCAACCGTCGCAGCCGCTGCCGGATCACTATCCCTAAGTCGAGCTTTCTGCGACAGAAGTCATAGGCTCGACAAAAACTCAATTTCTATTTCAATTATTGCATTTAGTGACCATGCAACATTCATGTGATAATATGTATATTTATGATGACATTGTGATAATGTGTATATTTATGATGACATTGTGATAATGTGTATATTTATGACATTGTGATAATTTGTCAACTATTGTTATTACTTGAACACATCTTTGATAACAGACAAAATCCATGCAGCTTCATACAGAACATAACTGACACATGCAAGTTACCTTTGTTTATTATTTCTGTAAAAAGTTTAAGGTTATCTCCCTTATCAGATTATGTCATAAAACTGAACTCGCTATTATTTTCCAGGTGAACATCTAATACACAGCAAATTACTGTATTTTTTATTTTATTTCTGTGGTGTACTTTAATATGTTAGTAATTTATGTTGTTTGGTTGCTGTCTCAGTGCAGTAAAACCCCCAAATCTCCTTTTTTCATATCCCCCCCCCCCCCCCCCCCCCAATTACTTAAAAAACACAAGTCTTGATATCATAGAACCATTAAGAAAATACCAGTAAACATGCTGTGACTAAAAACAACATGAAAATTAAATTTGTTGAATGAAAGAAAATACATTAACAATACTAAATGTTTTAAATGAAAAAGTTTAAATGTAAAAAAATGTTTGCACTAAATAAGCACATAAGCCTGAAGCAGCTGTTTAGCTTTATGTGCTGTTCTACTGCATACACAAAGTAATATATATATCCTCTTTACTCTGATTGTCATCCCAACAGTTGATTTCTGATTGTACCTTATTCTGATTTTATTTTTATCCCTTTACCTTTTCCCATGGTTTCCATAGTGTTCCAGAATGTTTGTATATAATTTTCCAGTCAATTGTCATGGTACTTAATTAAATTTGTTCAGAACTTTTCAGAATTTTGTTCTATAACTTGCATGTAAGAGTGAAAGTCAATTATTAATGTAACTTTTAAATTATTAATGTCTTTTTAATAACATAATACATGTATATAATCATGTTATTCTAAAATTTCAAGCATTTTGCATTTAAAGGTAAACAAATTATGAAGAACAGTTTAGAAATGCTGCCTACTATGTTTCCCAGGATTGCTGGAAAGACCTTTCTCATAAAATATCTGTACTAAAAATAACAGGTACAAAATAATAAACCAAATCTTCTTTTTTTGATATCTTCATTTTAGGTCAGGTACAACCGTATTCTATATCTAAATAAATATTAAAACTTTACTTATATCAACCACATTTGAAACATTTAAAAAAAATGTAATTTAACTGTTATAAATAAAATAGGGAAAGATAGATGTCTAATCAAACTAAAAAATCACAAGAAATAACTAGAGGCTCTAAAGAGCCTGTGTCGCTCACCTTGGTCTATGTGCATATTTAACAAAGGACACTCTCCAACATTGTAGACGAGAATAGAATTCATGACAAAAATCTCTGTTTTGTTGATCTTGTATAACTGATCTTTTAGTCTGTTTAGTTTCTCTCTATCTTCTTTAGTTTTTGCTCAAAACACAAAAGAGGGTAAAAAAAATCCTCATTTAAGGGCAATCACTCCTATAAATAGTGACAGTCTACTAACTATTTCAGCAAAATTAGACTTGTTAGTAGATCTTAGATATAAGAAGATGTGGTATGAGTTCCAATGAGACAACTCTACATCCAAGTCACAATTTGTAAAAGTAAACCATTAGTTTGTCTATCTGATCATTTTTGTGATTTAAAGTGTCTATTTATCTATTATAATTTTTATCATATAAGACTAAATACAAAAAAATAGTAAAATCGTCATTAAAGGGCAATAATTCCAATAAGGAGTCGTCATACGATTTCCTCCAAATTATCTTAATTGTAGATCTTCTCTTGATGATCATTTTTGCTTATTTAAGTTTCTATCCATCTATTATATTTTTTAAGATAATAGGCAAAAAAGAAAAAAAATGGTAAAATTTGTCATTTAAGGGCAATAACTCCTATAAGAAGTTGTCTAACGGTTTTGACGTATAAAAGACAATTGGTAGAGTTTAACATTCTGAACATTTTTGCTTAAGTCAGATTTATTCTATTTATAATGGTTTTCAAAATAATAGACAAAACTTGCATTTTACCCCTATGTTCTATTTTTAGCCATGTCGTCCATCTTGGTTGGCAGGCAGGGTCATTGGACAAATTTTTTAAACTAAATACCCCAATGATGATTGCGGCCAAGTTTGGTTAAATTTGGCCCGGTAGTTTCAGAGGAGAAGATTTTTGTAAAAGTAAACGACGACTACGGACGACGGATGCCAGGTGATGAGAAAAGCTCACTTGGACCTTTGGGCCAGGTGAGCTAATGGCTCCTCAGAAACAATTCTGGTTATATTTTCCTAATCCCAACTAATCATTCTACTTTATCTTAGTGGCATTGTAAATTGTGGATAAGTAAGAAAACTTACAAGATAATCATTATATTCCTTTTGCCGTTCTTCTCTGAGGTCTTTTGCTATCTGACCGTGATCATACATTTCTGGCTCAGGTGGAGGTCTATAATTTTGTTGAGAGTTTCTGTACAATTCTTCTCTCCTTTTGTTTTCTGTATCTTTTTTCTATAAAAACATTTAATGAATACTATAAGTACAATGCATTAACTAGCATTCCAATGTTATATTCAGAAGAGTTACTTTCCTTGGTAGTTTTACAAGAGTTATCCTTCTTGGCACAATGAATAAACTAGTCTTCCAATATTATATTTGTTCCCTAAATCTGGTTACTTTTGTACTTTTGAATAAAAGAAGACATTGAGAATATATGTCAATGAGACAGTAACCAAACAACAAAAATAACCAATAGTCAACTATAGGGCAACCTACAGCAATAGATAGGTGTCTATATAATATGTCAAGAATTCTAAATCCTCCCAGGTATATAAATATTGTGAATTAATTAATCAGAAACTATCCAAGTTTATGACATCAAAACCAAATTCTCAAAAATAACAAAAAAAAACTAGTTAAGAATGGTCTAATACTTTCAAAAGAATGAATTTACATGCTTTCTTGTGCCAGTTTTATTGTTGAGAGAGAGACACTTAAAAATAACAACTGTGAACTCTCTAAGGAATGCGTTCCTATCTGAATAAAAAAAAAAAAAAAAAATACTAAGCAACCAAATAAGACCTAATTTCAGCCAGTCCTTATTAAACTGACAAGTAATATATAACCTATAAATCAAGGACACTTATTCTGTCAACTTTTCTGTCAGACAAGATGAGATAATTTGGTTTCAAACTACGCTGTACCAACACATTCCACAAAAACATACAGCAAAATCATATAAACTGCAAAAAAAAAACTCTAGCTACAAATAATTTCTTTCAAAGTTATCACAGGACCTTACTGCAATGTCAAATTAAGGAACATCTCAAAGTTATTCAAGTATAATGAAAAAAAAAAATGAACTAGATTTTTTTTTAATCAAAGTACAAATTATACCCACAAAAAGTTATTTGTTATTTTGAATAAGCTTTAAAAGCATTAAACAAGCCAAATAAAGCACGCTATTGTGTATACTAATTCATTATGATAATAGCCCTTTGAGATTATCCTTTAAACTTCTAAACATGTAAAACAATAAACACAATGTGTAGCTATCAATAAATAACAAACAAACCTTAATCGTCAACAAATACTGGTGTATTGTTTTTATTTTAAATGAGACAAAAGGACTGAACTCAATACATTTATATAGTTTGTCAACATATTGATTGCTCTGGTTCACTGATTTATTTTATGCCTTTTAATTGCTATTTTTTACACTAAATAAACCTTAAGCCGATAACAAAAGACATTGTTTACTGAAAAATCTTATCAAAAATAAATAGAAGGAATATAAACCTTATCAGGTGAAAATTATACTTATCATTAGAACTCATGAATGAAATTACAGTCAAACCTTTTCTCAAATGTACCTTGATTACACTGAAAAACCTGACAAAACTGAACCCATGCGGTTGAACAAAAATTCCTTCTTGTATTTAAGTAATTAAATCTGTCAACATTGAAAACCTATCTGAACCCATTCACATTCATTGGTCTCCAACATATTATTTAAAATAGAAAATATAAGTTTTAAAAATACCTGTATACCTGTTAATCAATATTAGTAATGAGGTTAAATGAAGTATACCAAGATAATCTAATATGAATTAAGTAATAAAAATATATGAATGGCTGCAATGAATAAGTATTATCAAAAGCAAGCTTTTTGACTTCATTGAATTACCTCAGAACAAAAACAGACAGAAACGGAATTCAATAATATTCAAATAACAACTTCACTTTTGATAGGATTTAATATATATGTGCCATCTTAATGGGTAATATTTGGGCATCAATGCTTTAATTCAACAATCAGTCCTCTTGACAATCACACGTACAAACTTTGTGTCCTCTTGATAAACACACAAACAAACTGTGTGTCCTCTTGACAAACACGTACAAACTGTGTGTCTTTTTGACAAACATGTACAAACTGTGTGGGTAACAGTTAAGATTGAATATACATGTGCCATCTTAATGTGTAATATTTGGGCATCTGACAAACACACATACAAATGATGTTGGTACCAATTCTCTTCACCTGTAAAATGTCTTATAGATGTATACCCTGTATACCCCACATCTCATTCAGAAACAAGATATCCATAAAGAAGCAGCCATTATTTGTCAGTTAGATGATTAGTAGTCTCACAGCATCTACTTTAATGAAATAAGATAGTAGTTGGACAACGGCATTATATTAAAGAAAGATGTGAAAGTTTCATTCAAATCCATTCATTTGTTTAAGAGTTGTGTGTAAATAATTCACCCTTTGTAGATGCGGCAAAGTCCAACCATGTTTTGCTATGAGAATTCAAAGATATAATTTCAAAAATTATAAATTAAATTGTGAAGTGTAAAATTCCAGTTCGGCATTAGCTTTTTGAGACTTTCTGAAAGTTTCATTGAAATATAGTCAACAGTTTAAGCAACATTGCAGACAATTAAGTGTGGATGGTCAAGGAAAACAAAGGGACACAACAATCAATGTATCTCTGACTTTTTTAAGCAGCAGTATAACAAGAAACCGAAGCCATCAGTCTTCTCATCAAAATATGCAGTTGAAAATTAAGCTGAGAACTCGCTGTAGTAAAGAACCAAAGACATGTTAATAATGAATAGGGAAAACACTCATGCTACAATGACATGGGTTTTAATTAAACAGGTATTGTGCAGGAACTCACTGAAAAAAGAGAAATATCATGGTGCAAATATTATAAAATATAAATAGGTGTGTCAAAATTTAATACGTAAAGTGTTCATTAAAATAAAATGCTGCAAATAAATATAAGATGTTAGCATCTACTAAAAGGTTGACGAATGGCGCCATCTAGCAGTGATACCTGGGCTACAAATTGATTGTACTCTTGTTGGCGCTGATCATCTAAAGTCCTACGGGATTCCTCGTAACTCCCTAATGGTAAACTATTTCCTGCTGCTCCTGTTTTATAATATACTGGTGGGGTTCGCTAAAAACAATTAAATGTAAAATCTATTCATCCTGATCTGCTTAAGATTCTATATTGCTTCAAGGAAGATTCTTCAATACTACTTAAGATTCTATCTTGCTTCGAGGAAGATTCTTCAATACTACTTAAGATTCTATCTTGCTTCAAGGAAGATTCTTCAATACTACTTAAGATTCTATCTTGCTTCGAGGAAGATTCTTCAATACTACTTAAGATTCTATCTTGCTTCGAGGAAGATTCTTCATAATACTTAAGACTTCAACTTTGTATCTGATGAAAACACTGATACTTTTTTTAATTGTATGCTTCAAGAAGCTAAGTCTGAGAGGTATGAAAAGAAAAATATTTGTTTTTGTACTTTTATACTTTTGACACAGTATCAATTGTCTTAATTAGAAAATCTTATGATAGGATTTTACCATCTATTGAGAGATAGAAGAGTGGAACAATCTATCAATGATACCTAGGCAATGAAATCAAATGTAATATTCTAACAGATTTAAAACAAATAAAAAACTGGTCAAATATATTCAATCGAAAAGGTATAAATAAAATGAATACATGTAGATGAAGTAATTCCCTTTTTTACTACAACACAGTTATCTCCCTGTCAATAGTACTATCATGGAGGTCCCTGTCAATAGTACTATCATGGAGGTAATTCAATTAAACAAGTGATTTAATTACATATGTTGGAAATTTTGATTTTGTGCTTTTATGAATAATTAATCATAGCATTTTAGTGACTTGTTATTATACTAGTCCAGAATCCGTTACCATTAGTTACATGTGAAATGACATTTGTGTTTGGTTTACTAAGTGACAATAGACATTTTCCTCTTTTTTAGCCTAACAAAAGCAAACCATGGAGTGGATATTTGCATCATGAAGTGGAAAGATTCTATCACTGCATCAAGTGTGATACAATATTTCTGCACTCCAGACAGTTAAATTTTCAAATTTTAAATAAAAGGTTTGTCAAGCTTTTTAAATATTGATATTTTTGCTGTCGAGAGTGGAGATAGTATTGCACGAGATTCAGTGGTGAAATTTGTTTCTCTAATGATTTCTGGATGATACATGTTTGTAGGCAAACTTTTTCACTGATCTAAAAAAAAGATGTGTTCTCTATATGTGTTCTTTAAACAAGACTTCATCAGGCATAGGAAACAGGAAATTCAGAAGAAAGCAAGACAATTTGATGTCATAATTGAATTTTGACCAATGAAAAACTGAGATTAAACGAACAACACATTGATTGTAAAAAAATAATCAATCTGATGGAAAAAATGTAAATTAGGTAAGAATAAGAGAAAAGCTGTTAACTGGTTCTCATGCACATAAAATATCACATCAATATTATCCCACTAGTCACCTTCTTGATTAATAGGAGGATAGACTGAACCCTTCATATATTGTTTCTGTTTCTGTTAACCAATATTAAAGAAAGACTTCATTTCTGAAGGCAGCTGGAACTTGACTAGTATCAGTAAAAATGATGAAACCAGCCACCCAAAAAACAATTAGATTAAACGTCTACATGTACATGACAATACAATATATATCTTAAAAGTATAATGTTTAATTAGTATTGAAATATACATGTACAAGTTAAATAATGTTACAATGTACATGTATAAGTTAAATAATGTTACAATGTACATGTATAAGTTAAATAATGTTACAATGTACATGTACAAGTTAAATAATGTTACAATGTACATGTACAAGTTAAATAATGTTACAATGTACATGTACAAGTTAACAATATTACAATATATACATGTACATGTATAAGAATTCAAACAAAACGTGAAAAATTGTTAAATGATTAGAAATTCATGCATTATATGTATAACCAAAACTTAAATTATTATTTATAAATTATTAATTAGAACTCTCAAGTGCAAAGGGCTGTCAAAGTACCGTAGAGTAAAGAAAGTTTGAGTTTTCTAGTAAAATAATAACTAAAAATAATCAAAAAAATCATCAACTTTTAAAGATTAGATTTGCTATAAAGTAAGTTGAAAATAAACCACTTGAGAGACAGAAACAAACAGATGTAGTGTGACTGTATACCTGTTGTTGTTGGCCTTGCTCTGGTTCCCCTGGCTAAATGAAAATTAGATTTGATTTCATAGAAAAGTCATTAACAAAAAAAGTATTTATTAAGACTAATATTAATTTTATAAGAATTACTGAAAAATGTGACGTTATGTCAGGTTTATTTATATCTTGATCTTTTACAATTGTATCATAAAATTTGACATTCAAGAAATAATATATTACAGCCTTTGGTTTATTTGATTTTTTCTCATGGGTACCCCTTGATCTTTATGTAATTTTATTCTAAGATAAGTGCAAAAGAGCAAATGGTATTTCATTCATTTAATGAGAATTGCCAACAGCAAGTGGCTACTAATTCAGTATGTTAACATGGAAGCTTACAACATCACTAAACAAAAACAGAAGAATAAAAACATCTTACAGGAGCTCTTTTAACCAAAAAACTTAAAGAGAAAAATAGATCGAAATTATACTGAACTGTTCATGACTTAAGGATGTTCGCTACTCTTGGTTTTGACATTTTGTTAGATATTATGAATCCTCTAGTTTTATCCATGTAGTGCCAATAAAAATTTTGCTTGCTAACTCCTACTTTTCTTTTCATAATTTTATGACATATAGTTGAAAAAGCCATTTTTGAAAATCTTATAAAATCCTTGTTATTTTTTCATAGTTTTTGAAAGAACAGAGGTGCCAATGTTAAATGTATGAAAAATCTAGAGATAATCATTTCCCGCCAAATTTTCAATTAATTATTATAATCTCAAAAGCAAAGGACATGTCATTTTTTTTCTATTTTCTAAGTTCTGTTATTTTTATACTATCTATTTATAACAGTCTTTTATTAAGCTTGTCTATTTATAACAGTCTTTTATTAAGCTTATCTATTTATAACAGTCTTTTATTAAGCTTGTCTATTTATAACAGTCTTTTATTAAGCTTGTCTATTTATAACAATCTTTTATTAAGCTTGTTTATTTATAACAGTCTTTTATTAAGCTTGTCTATTTATAACAGTCTTTTATTAAGCTTGTTTATTTTGAAACAGAGGAGAGAACATCCATAAAAGAATTTTTTCTCGTAAGTTTTTTTGCGAAATTGATCTCAGAAAAAAAGTACTAATTTTGTAATAAAAGATGAAGAAGAGATTAAATATTTATTTAACATCCTGTTGGTACAAACATTATTTTGTATTATCATTTAGTATAGACGGAACATGAACACCTATCAAAACACAAGGACCACAAATCTATATAACTCTATGTTATTCCTTTGTTTCTGAATATATATCATGAATAAATACATTTTAGTTTAACATTGTTTATAAACCATTTTAATTTTCTATGAAAAATCATGAGGCTGTTACTCAACTTGTCTCTAAAGTCTCTTAATTTAATAATCTAAAAAAGTCATTGCTTATTTCAAAACTTTTTTAAATACATAACTGGAGGTCATAATTTCCAAGTGCCACAAACTGTACCCATCAGTATTTACATATGAAAACAGGAAATTATATGATGATTATGTAAATATTTTACCTTATTCATCAGGTCTTCATACTCTCTTTGTCTTTCCCATTTAATTTGATCTTTTCTTTCTCTTTGTCTAATATCACTATTACTAACATAGCCAGAAGTTATCTGGAAAAAAAAGAGCAAGCTCAAAAAACAACAGAAAGCTAAAAATAGCATATATTGTTGATATGTTTCATTCAATTACAATAAATTTTAACTAGAAAAATTTATAATTATACAATCAAGTATGCAATCATTGCTGTTTATCTCTCAAGGGTTTATTTTGTTCAACCTTTTATAAGACCATACTGCTGTTCCTCTAAAGGATTTATATTTTTCATATCCTAAGCAATGAAATGAAACTGTGTCTCCAGACACTATGGGAAGTTGTAATTATTTGAGGGCACTCCTTATCAACTTCAAACAGCAAGGAAATCATTATAAGGGGACAAAACATTGACTGCTGGAACACACTAAAATTGAGGGCTGAGTTTAAGAGTTTTCAACAATGGCCTTTCTTTGAACATTTGTTCAGCTTCCATATATATATATACAGCAATAGTATTCAGATTTGCTGAAACTGTCACTTTTCTGAGACACATACACATTCCCCTATGTTGGTATGGAAAGGGGGGGGGGGTTTGCGGGGGCTGGCTTTAGTAAGACTGAAATTCACCTGCAGTGCCACTGTATCTCAGATTCTTTCATGTGCCACAATGTGACATGTATGACATCAGTATCACAACAATATTTTCAATACAATACTCTTTCAGGTACCACTTAATGTGTGGCATCAGTATCAATGTCATGAGCCATTATGTAACATGTGTACATTAGTACCACTTCCAGACAGACTGTCATATGCCACTATGTGACATGTGTGGCATCAGTACCACTACTACACAGACTCTGCCATGTGCCACTGTTCCATTACACTACAGGTTGTTATATGTGTAACTCTATCAAAGTAAGGCATTATTACCACTAAAACAAGCAGTTTTTTATTAAAAACTACAATATTACTGAGTATTCAGTCATGTGGCATACCCTTGGTGGGTGTGACATTTTTGCATGAAAAAGAATTCCACTGAATCTGTTTTATTAGTTGTAAACAGAATGTTATATCAATAGTTGCTAACTACCTTTTTACTGTACAACAGTACACTTTGTAATTGAGGTCATTTAAATCTGATGCTTTAATAGTCAGTGCTATGTATCATATTCATAGTTTTCTAACAACTATACAAATTATTTTTTAAAAGTAGTAGTAAATATTTCATCAGTCAAGGAAGCTTTCATTACATTTTTCCATTTAATGTATAGAAATGATTATAACAGTAAACACCCATCCATGGTGAATGTCATAATACAATTCTTTCCTCAATACAGAAGAAAAATATTTGTAATGAAATTGAAATGGATTTCAAATCAAATGTTCAGTCTGAATAATACTTTTACACAAGCAATATTAATGTGTTTGCTAATTTCTACACACTACTTAGTACAATTTTTTACAACATTATATAATGAAATAAGCAATGAATGCACTGATGATTATGAAATGACTGTCACTACGACACACAGTTATTATAGAAACCATATATTATTGCTTTAAATTTAAATGATGAATTACAAGAATTTCAACAAATTTTAGCATGATGATATTTTTTACATTTTTTTATTATCACACCGGTAATATTTCTGTAAAATATATTATGTCAAGAAAAATGGACATGCCTACATTAGTTAGAATATCTAAATAACTTGTGAAAAAAATACTTTTTATGTCTTTATCGTTATCTTCTTTACACACATAAAAAGATATGTTGTGTAATATGACTATGAAATAGCAACCCAACAACATCAGGTGTCCATGTAGTATGGCTCAACATCACCTCAAGTTTTGTTAGGTACATGTACATAACCACAGGTACATATTCTTGTAAAGGTTAATGGTTTCAATCCTTTTATAGTTTTCAGTGCTGGTTTCCAAAATTTTTGCTTGTCCTTTTCAAGATTTTGGTATTAAAGGCAGGTCTTTGTAAGTCCCTGTTTAATTTATTAACAACTTTTCTTAACTTTGGACAATTAAAATATAGGCATATGGTGTACATGTAGATTCTTGTCTATTATGTCTTTTCTTGTTTTAATACTTTTATAAGGGTTCTGTATCATTGACATATACACATCTGTTTCTTTTTATAGGTTATTTATGACACTTGGATGGAGAGTTGTTTCATTGGCACTCATACCACATCTTCTTATTTATACTGTAGAACCTTGGTGGCTGAGTAGCCTTAATAGTTCACTTACAGTATTAACACTGAGGCCGTGAGTTCAAAGCATCGTAAATGAAAGGTGTGTTTGACTCCAATCTCATTTAACTAAGATTACTAGTTTTCCTGACAAAGGTCTATGGTTTTTTCCTCCACCAATAAAAGCTGGTCATTATAATATAGCCAAGAGTGCTGAAAGTGGCATTTAACACCAACAATCAATCAATCATATTATCCAGTATCAATCAATCATATTATCTAGTATCAATCAATCATGTTATCCATTATCAATCAATCATATTATCTAGTATCAATCAATCATGTTATCCATTATCAATCAATCATATTATCCAGTATCAATCAATCATATTATCCAGTATCAATCAATCATGTTATCCAGTATATAAAGACTAAGAATTTTCTATGGTTCCTTATGACATTGTTATACTGCTATGCATTCCAATAAATATCTTCTGATGATTTAATACGTTATTCCTTTTTTCACTATTCATATATACATTTTGTAGGTTATGTAACAAAAAACGTTTACTGACAAAAAAAATATTTAGGTTTAAATCATTATGAAATTCTTTTCAAGTTATATTGTTACCAATTTTAAAAACAGATCAACTCTGAACAGTTGTGAGTTTTATGTTCTGATTTGATGACAAACAGGTATGTTTAGGATATTTATTACAGTGCCATTAAATGATTTTATAAAATGGTGCTAACTCATCTCCCTATTTCAGACTAAAGCTGTTAAAATACAAACTTTAAAGAGAACCTTTAGTCTAAAGACTCTAAAGAGATATCACTCACAGTTTATCAATTACTGTAACAGATCTTACTGTTTGTACATAAAATCAAGTAGTATAAAGGACCACATTTAAAAATTATACATAAATGTACTGCACTGCAACAGGGGACTTTCTACCTCCTAGCTCACACATTCTAGTTCTTGTTTGTCCTCAAATTGGTTCTAGAATCCCTTATTACTTCATAAAATCATACATTAACCTGACTGACTGATACTTGCAGGATTTTGACATGAATATCCCCTTATTACCTCAGAAAATCATATATTAGTATGACTAATCCTTGCAGAACTTTAAAATGGATATTTCCTCATTAAATCATACTTTACTCCTGACTGATCCTTGCAGGATTTTGACATTGATATATCCTGATAACCTCATAAAATCATACATGTCTGACTGATCCTTGCAGGATTTTGACATGGATATCTCCTGACAACCTCATAAAATCATACATGTCTGACTGATCCTTGCAGGATTTTGAAATGAATATCTCCTGACAACCTCATAAAATCATACATGTCTGACTGATCCTTGCAGGACTTTGAAATAGCTATAGATATCCCCTAATTACCTCATAAAATCATACATGTCTGACTGATCCTTGCAGGATTTTGACATGGATATCTCCTGACAACCTCATATAATCATACATGTCTGACTGATCCTTGCAGGACTTTGAAATAGCTATAGATATCCCCTAATTACCTCATAAAATCATACATGTCTGACTGATCCTTGCAGGATTTTGTCATGGATATCTCCTGATTACCTCATAAAATCATACATGTCTGATTGATCCTTGCAGGACTTTGACATGGATATCTCCTGATTACCTCATAAAATCATACATGTCTGACTGATCCTTGCAGGATTTTGACATGGATATCTCCTGACAACCTCATAAAATCATACATGTCTGACTGATCCTTGCAGGATTTTGAAATGAATATCTCCTGACAACCTCATAAAATCATACATGTCTGACTGATCCTTGCAGGACTTTGAAATAGCTATAGATATCCCCTAATTACCTCATAAAATCATACATGTCTGACTGATCCTTGCAGGATTTTGACATGGATATCTCCTGACAACCTCATAAAATCATACATGTCTGACTGATCCTTGCAGGACTTTGAAATAGCTATAGATATCCCCTAATTACCTCATAAAATCATACATGTCTGACTGATCCTTGCAGGATTTTGTCATGGATATCTCCTGATTACCTCATAAAATCATACATGTCTGATTGATCCTTGCAGGACTTTGACATGGATATCTCCTGATTACCTCATAAAATCATACATGTCTGACTGATCCTTGCAGGATTTTGAAATAGATATCCCCTGATTACATCATAAAATCATACTTACTGGTCCTTGTTGGTTCTGAAGAATAGGATCCCATCTATTATCTACCATGGTACTCATTTTAGTGCTATGTTCTGGAATAAATTAAAAAAGACCTCCTTTAAAAAAATAGTGATGATTAGGTAAAGTGTCAACAGTCTTAAAGTACAAACCAAAGTAAAGAAAGAAAGAGCACTTAACAGTTGATGAAAATAACTATAAACATACATGCATCATAGTCAATTATTATAGCAAATCAGAATTAACCCTGTTTGTACCAGTATCATTCTACTGGGACTAATTATTCTGATTCTAAGCTGACAAGTCTTTGCTTTTCTCATAAATGCAGCTTGCTTAGCAGATAAACATCAAATTCAAATTCTACAATTCTTATGATTAAACTTATGACCCCCTCTTTTCTTTCTAGGTGAACACTAACTAAATATACCACAGGACTACTGGTGCAGACTTTTGAGAAAAGTCTTATATGTATTTGCAAACTGAAATTGAACATAAATCTTATTCTAATGCAATTCTTATGTTAACATTTTTTCATTGGCTAAAATTTACCAGCAAATGCACAATTGACACGTCTTGAGCCGCCATATATAATCGCTGGAATCCACAAATATTCGATTAATACAACATAATCGAAAATAAAACAACACCTACCTCAAAAAAGATGTTTTAACATGTTTAATGAGATCTTATATATCCAAATCTGAATCGTACAAGTTTAATAAACAAAAATAACCTTCGGTTTAAAAGTTTAAATGACATCATTTTTAAAAGCTCTCATGTACATGTACTCTTTCTTTCTGTAATGCATTAGAATAGGAATAACAGTACTGTAGGTAAAGAGTTGCCACCGTCAATTGAGATTTGATGGCCACAAATATCTGTTTCATTGGCTCCCCTATACGTCACCATTAAAACTGTGATTGTGACCGTCAAATCGTCAATTGACAGCAGCAACTCTTCAACTACTGTACTGTAATAATTCCTTCATTAACATGATTAAGCTTAGGTTTACCAATGAACTCACTCTTCACTTACAGTTGAACATTGTGTGACATGGAATTTTTATAATTTATTGTTTACTCCTCATAGAATTTTATTAAATGCTGTACAAGTTTTTGTATTTAAACAAATATTAGTAGAGTAAAAGTATGTAAGTACTGTTATACAATATTTGTACATGTATGAAGTAAACTTTTACAATTGTGTTCAGTATTTAAAAAAATAGAATAAAAAAAAATTAAAAAAAATATTGCCCAAACATAACATAGCTTAAATGTTCAGAAAAAAAATTGGGAAAACATGGGAATTTACTTAAATTTTTCCTTTTAATGTGTTTCATAGGACTGTTTTATGCTTTAATGAAACCTTTAAGGCAGTTTGTGTCATCGTTCTAACTTTTTTGTGAGTTATATTTATATTGCATAACAGTCAGGTAACAGAAAAAACAAGTAAATTCTATCTATATTCCAGAAATACAAAACTGTTTATGCCATTGCAATGTATGTTGACTGAAAAGAATTAAGTAGTGAAAAAAATAGGTGACAAGGATAAAAATGTCTGTATATATATTGTTGAGATTGGATAAGAAGGAAGTTGCCATTTATGATTAATACATGTATCTCCTTGCTAAACTAGACTGAAAGTTTGACAGTTGTGTCCTTCACTGAATTTATCTTTTACGTCATGTATCTAAATGTGCAATGATTTCAGAAAACTTCTTTAAACTGTATTTTCTGGTCATAATGAAATTATACTTGTATTTGTTTGAATGTTGAAAATCCTAGAATATATGTTATATTTAGTTTTGAAGTACATGTAGTAAAAGTTAAAAAAGTAGTAATCATTCTTTAATTTGTTTGCAAAACTTTTTTGCGGCATTCTAAAAGTGACATATATGTCCTTAGCGCAGTCTGCTGACAAGTGATACATATGTCACTAGAGCGGTCTGCAGACAAGGGTCATATACATGTATGTCTCTAGCGCAGGAAAAGGGACAATATTTGATTCATCATTTTTATTTCATTATTATTCTACTACTGGAATTAACATTAATTTTGTATTAATATCTATTCTCTAAATTTTGCTTCGGTATTATAAGTAAATATTTGCGTTTTAATCTTTTAATGCGTTAAGGATTATACTACTAACCTGATTAGAACCAAAGCAATTAATTTTATGCACTTCCGTTGTTGAGAAGCAGTCGATGAAATCGCGTGGTTAGCAACCGAATAGTCGTTGATTTCTAGCAATCCAAAGTATATCTGATGTTGAATTTTGATTCAGATGGACCAATGTCGCATATTATCCAATTCTGAAATTCATATTTAAGTAATCTACCGTTTAATAAGTTGTTTTGATTGTGTAGTTACGAAGCACCTTGCAGTTATCAGGGAAGTACAATAATTTTAAAGTCCCAAAAATATCCGGAGAAAACACGACAAATATTCCGATAGGATTCTTTCCATTTTGAATTTTCCTTGGAGTTCGGTATTTTTGTTATTTTACTTTTTAATTGGCAGGTATTAAATGATATGTCTTTAGGCTTTGACAAATTGTGGCATATTGCATAAACAACACCCAAGATGAATTTTAACACCATTTCTTATCGAAAAAGAGATATAACACTGGAATAGTACAGCTATATAAAAAGTCATGTTTTGGTGGACCATAGATACATAAATAGCCACTATGGCTATTATATCCATGGGTGGACAAACTTGTATACATCTGTCTCCGAAAAAATCATGACATTACATATAATAAATTATACTTAAATAAAAACCAATCAACGAAACAGTTACTGTGATTTTTTTCTGAGAGACATTCACTCCGAGGCATTTTGCTGATGCAGACTACCCGATTAATTGCTATTAAGATATAAAGCTAATAAATACATATCCAAGGTCAATTTTCAAGACGTTTTGCATGGTTATTGGTATATTTAGAAATTGTGTGAATTTTCAGCTTATCGTCTTTATCAGGCTTTAAGCTGTCGTACAATACAATCTTTAGCATACAATGAGGAGATATGGTACGATTGCCAATGAGACAACTATCCAACAGATTTACAAAAACATATCCAAATAGTGTCCCTTCTTAATGAATTATATGTTTGCCTATAAGAAAACAATGAAAGGTAGATTCAACGTGACCACAGGAACACACTAACCTTTCGATAAAATTTCGTTTCAAAAGATGTTCCATTACTCTTGTGTCTGGTTTTAGTTTAAACATATTTTATTTACTCAAAGCAAAAAGGATCAAACACAAGTAATACATGATACTTATAAAATCTTCTCCACAATACAATATATATAACAATACAAATTGAATGCGAGCATGCACTATATAATATAAACATCATAATTATTACTAAGGTATACTGAAAAAAAGGAAAGGGGACGAAGAAAGAACGACAGAGATTAGGATTGTGTCGGAGTCTTGCAAATAGGATTTGTTCTTTTTAGAACCTACGTGAACACAGACGGATTATTATAGTACACGCAGCTTGGAAGAGATGTCTTAAAACAGATGTATAGATTGATTCAAACAAATGTCGGAATATCATTCCAAGGTTTATATCAGCTGATTGAAAATACTGATGATAACAAATTATTCTTTGTAAATAATATTATTTTCCAAGTTTTTCGAAATGAAAATTCCTTATCACAGGCTCTAAGATTCCAGAATTTTTATCATAAAAGGTGTTAGCTCCTGAAACCTTTATTGTTGTAACAAAAATATATACCTCCATCAGAATTAAAATGGTAAATCCACAAAGCAACTAAAATTTCACTAAATACCATATAAACAAAAATGTCTCCACAAGCATCCACAAGAAGACAACCACAAACAAGAAAAGAACTACCCTGGGTTGATAACACAGTAAAACTGATGGAGTGCTGAACTATAAAGAAGAAGAATATGTTATCTGGACATTTGTCTTAACTTATTTTGTGAACGTAGAATGACAGTGCGCCAGTTTGTGAACGTAGAATGACAGTGCGCCAGTTTGAAAATTTAATAAACACATGGAATGACAACTCATGATGTTAACAAATTATCATCTAGATGCATGAATAGTACTAGTATATTACTGTTTTATTGTTTTATGTACTTGAAATTATTTTTGCTTATGATACTGTTTGAGGGCTTTGTGATCTTGAAATTATCTGTGCTTATGACACTGTTTTAGTATATTATAGCTTAATGCACGACTATTAGTGTGTGTTATAGCTTGATACAAATATAATGTTTGTGCTTCATTGTATCTTTTTAAATGCATGAACAGACTTGTGAATGACATGACTGTGTCTATGGACATATGCCTTTTTTAAACTGTATATGTTTGTCTTTATTGTGAATGAGGGTCTGGATTGGTAGTACTTAATTTCAGTATTCTTTAAATTTTTAGGTCATTTTTCTCCATTCTGTATATTTGCCTTTTATTCTCTAACCTTTTATTATAGCACCTCATCATTCTCTATTCTTATTATTTTTTTGGCCTATTTTTCTCTATTCTTTTATTTTTCGCCGTTTTTCTGTAGAATTAGTTCAGAATTCTCTCTTCGCTATACCAAATTCCAAATCCTGTTGCATATTATGACTTATGCATGTTATTTTGTTTATCATAGTGTCTGTATACAATGATTATATGGAGATGTGGTATGATTGCCAATCAGACAACTATTCAACAGATTTCAAATAACGTGAATTTAAGCAATTATAGGTCATCGTACGGCTCTCAACCATTAGCACAACACATACTGTATAGTCACCTATAAAAGGCCCAGCCATGACAATATGTGAAACAATTCACACGAAAAAAAAATTACAACAAAACAATAAACGAAAAACAAATATAACAAACAGCAACCATTGAGGCTAAGCAATCCTCCTAACCTGAGACAATGATGTAACAGTACAACGTTTGAACAAACTGGCAAAATCAGCTCATCAGATCAGCACAAAAAAGCAACTATAATTTTCATAAAGACAAAAGACACAAAAGTACAAATCTAAGAGTACTTAGTTACTGAAAGCTATTTCAAAGCCAATAACAACTAATAAATAAACCATGTTCCACAGACTAAAGGATCAATCAGTACACAGGATTTAATGTAAAGATGTCATAAACAGTCTGAGAAAAGCATAACCGTATGCAATGCCAAAACCAAAATATAAGTATATTATTTCGACAGGATGTATAACCATAAGTTTTCAGAAAAGACAGTTGATCAATAACAAAATCAATGTAAGTACCGACGAAAACCATATTCAGATATCTTACTATGGTGTTAAAATGATATCCTTTAAGAATAAGTTTATTCTAAGGATCAATAAGTTTGCATGGGTCGAATTTAAATTTACGTGCTTTATAAACAACATTTGTGTGTTTTGATCAATAAAAAAGTCAATGTTAGTACCGATGAAAACCATATTCAAATATCTTACTATGGGGTTAAAATGATATCCTTTTAGAATAAGTTTATTCAAAGGACCAATAAGTTTGCATGGATCGAATTTAAGTTTACGTGCTTTATAAACAACATTTGTGTGTTTGGATCAATAAAAAAGTCAATGTAAGTACCGATGAAAACCATATTCAAATATCTTACTATGGGGTTAAAATGATATCCTTTAAGAATAAGTTTATTCAAAGGACCAATAAGTTTGCATGGATCGAATTTAAATTTACGTGCTTTATAAACAACATTTGAATGTGTCCTTGGAAGTTTGGGTATGTCTGTATCTTGATGGATGGTTTTATCTCGCTCTATTGTCTGTTTGCTCAAGATCATGCGTTGGAATGGCTACATGCCAGTTTATCACTTTATAAAATAAAACAAATCTAAATTATAGTCGTCTCTCAGCTAGTAGTTGACATTTAAGCTTGTTTATCATGTTAGTGACACTGTTTTTGTAATCGTAGTTGTTGTGTTCGAAGCGAGTCGTGCGTATCTGTACCTTTTCAAGTTTTAGTTGTTGGTCTTACCTCTGGGTTCCAGACACTACAACTATACGCTAGTTTGGGTCGTACTAGTGCCTGGAATGCTCTGAATTGTGTTTAAGACTTTTCATATTCATTTTTCTCATATTTCTTTTTCTCACTTTCCCATATTTCTTTTTCTGACCATAGGGTTACCTGCAAGTTGTCGATAAACTTTATTTCCGAAATGTACATAGATGTTGTAAAGGAAAACATTTACAGCTTTAATCCTCTCATCACAGTTCCAGTAAGTATAACTAGTCAGTCTCACTAAAGCCAATTCACACTATCCAAAAACGCTAGTGGATAGTGGGGGCTGGCGTTAGTCAGACGGTATAACTAGCATATTTACCTTTTTCATTAAAGAAGGCTTTAAATGAGTTGCAGCAAATATATCTGTAATCGACAATTTGAAAAAAAAAACACTTCTGTTTGATAAGATTGTGTGGAAGTGTATTGCAGAGTGTTAAAAAGTCTTAATTGTCAACCGAATTAAAAGGATCATCAAAAGCACGTTATATATCTATAACATTGAAATAGTCTTTTTACAATACAAAAATCATTATTCCGTTATTTTCATATGCTTTATCACAAAAGTTATATCATGAATAGGTCACAGTGGAGATTTCAGTTGGTACGGGTGCATTTTAGTAGAAAGTGTATACTGGACCATCCTACTATGCAGTAGTGCGTCGAAACAGAACGGCGATTCATATCTGTAGAAAGAAAGACTGAGATGGAATGATCATTAAAATTTTATTTGTCAACCAGCCAATTTCGTTACCAAGCTGAAGTTCTGTTCCCAGTCTAAATGAAATAACCTCATGGTTTCTATGCAAATATAGTACTAGTATTGCACTAGCATCCGCGTACAGTAGCAGTTTGCAATCGTTGTATATGCTAGTTTGACAGTGTCATTTACATAATGAATAACAAAGAAGAGGACACAAAATGCTGCTTTGTGTCATCCACAATATACATTTACAATGTCGTTAGTTCTAATTTTACGTTTCCTCTCTGATTGATAGGATTCAAACCACTTTTAAATTATTGAACATACTCTCATGCATTCCAGTTGCTTACACAATATCAGGTGCATGATACACTGTTCCAAACGCTTAGGTCGAGGATCGTCGAGCTGTGTCCGTTTATATATGAACATTTTGCTTATGCAATATAACAGTGTTTGTTTTGTATGTCTTATGTGTATGTTTTATATGTCTTAATAGTGTATGTGTTGTTAATTTACTAATGTCGACAAAAAACTCTACAGAGCTTATGTTTGTAATGTTCATGTAAACCCGACTTAAAATAAAATTTTCTATTCTATTTTTTTCTATAGAACCCTCTTGATGTTTGTCTTTTAATATAATTAAAAAAATGAATTAGAAAGATATCGGTGGAGTAATTTGATTTGAAATCTAATCTGAATTAATTTATAACCAGAATATTCAAGGGTCTGAAATTAACCACGTCAAGGGGCATACCATAGCTTATAACATGGATTAATTGTAACTAATGTTAACTGTGTGTCTGTATTAAGATAATATTACTCTTGTTAGAGGGGGTCGTATGAGGGAGTCTCACCCCGAATTCCCTAGAAAATAAATGTCAAATCCTGAATTCCCGTGAAAATAATTCAATTCAATTCAATTCAATTCAAAGTTTTGTTTAAAGTCGATATTCAATAAACTACATAAACACAAGCTCTAGTGAGCTTTTCAAATCGACTGAATAACAACATATATACAGACATACATAAGTAAAGAAAACAACACAATTTAAAAAAAAAAACATACAGTGCATAGTAAGATACCATAGATGACATATAAAAAACATACAGTGCATAGTAAGAATTAGATACCATAGATGACATATAAAACGGTTAAAAAGCATAGTATGCAAAATAAAGTATACCTTAAAACATAGCACAATATAAAATGATAAGTATAGCAGATACTAGCAACTAAAAAAGCTAAACTAATCAAAAAGTCACACAAAAAATAAAAAAATGAAAAAGCACAGGCATAAAAACACTATATGCATGCACTGCACTGACATGAGCTGTTATTTAGATCCCATGTTTGTAAATAATGTGTTCGTTCCTGCATCACGATATAATTAAATCCCGACTTCCCGACGATTTCATTTGGATATTTCCGAATTCCCGGGAATTAGACGGTTCAATCCTGAATTCCCGAAAAGGTCCTTCCGCCCCTCTTGTTGGACAGTATTTTATTCGGAAATAGTATCATGAGTACAATCGCTTATTGTTTTGATTTATAGTATTAATTTCTTACTTCCGTTCTGACATGCGCGTTCAATATTATATTTGAGCGCCAGTTTGAAATGAAAACAGATCAATGATTTAAAAACAACATTTACAACTTTTGACAATGCATATTAAATCTATGGTCGTAGACGGCTTTAAGTCGTATGCTCAAAGAACAGAAATCAACGGATTTGATCCCCTTTTTAACGCTATAACAGGATTAAATGGCAGTGGAAAATCAAATATTCTGGATTCAATTTGCTTTTTGCTAGGAATCACAAACCTTTCTCATGTAAGTTTGTTTCTTTCGACTAATGAGCAAATATTTTAAGTTACACACCCATATTAATGTTTACATAAAAGGGATATTGACCTGAAGTGTAGCCAAATCACTGTGCTGCACTTCCACTACCTCAAGAAAACGCATACATGGTAAATAATTTATGTACTGTAGTCGAGATTGCTCTGACGTCCAACGGCTGTTTTGCCAGAGAAACTGGGGCCGTGGGACGTCAGTGCTCGCCCCATATCATAAAGTTGATATTTGCCCTTCCAAAATGGATGCGCCGCTTCATTGCTTCTGGAGTCAACTGACCGCCTTGGATCCATATAAATCGGGCTTCAATCTTCTTCCAGGTAAGGAACCCAATTCAATATTTGAATTATGAGGTCCCACAAAAACTATACCCAGTGTCGGACAACACAGAAAGTTTTCTCTTGGCTATTTACAAGTTAAAACGTTCTCTATATATATATACAATTAAAATTATGTACAGGATGTTACTGTCTAAATTTTGCAGAGCATGCCTTCAGGGCAGCTCTGAATCCTTTAACTGTGTCAGCTGATGTTGGCAGTTGGTTCCAGTCTCTGATCCTCCTTGGAAAAAATGATTGGCGGAAGGCGTCTGTTATAGCCCTTTCTTGGTAGAAGCGGTTTTTACCTCTGGTCCGGCTACATGTATAATTTTGTTTGGCGTCAGATATTGGTGCTGATCTATGTCTATTAGATCATGTTGAATTTTGAACAGCATGCATAGCCTATTTTGTTTCCTGCGGTCTTCAAGGCTTTCCCATTTTAAAGATGTTACCATTTTTGTTACACAGCCAGGTGTGCGGTCTGTGTAGTTGTTGTTTTCAATTTGTTCATTTTTCATTTATCTCTTCATTTATGTAAGTTTCATGTACCTGCCACTCTTTATTTTCTCATATTTGTTCAGTTTTCATAGTGACCCATCGATTCCTGCATTTTAACTTTCATTTTCAAATGGATGTCAAGTTACGAGAGACTTCGCGGGCCTCAAGACTTAAGAATGCAAATTTTTATGCTAATTTCGGCTTTGAACCTTCTTAGCCAAACATGATAACAATCGGAACACACTTAGCCATTCAGCTTATTTGAGTTGTAAATGGACTAGGTGTTAGATTATGTATTCATATTGACCCAGGGTCATATGCATAAATCAGCTCCCATAATGCATTGCGCCTTACTTTTTTCTCGTTGGTCACCTGACAATCTCAAAGTGAACGTTAAAATACCGGAATCGATGGGTCACTGTGAAAACTGTCCAAATATGAGAAAATGAAGGGTGGCAGGTTTATGAGACTTGCATAAATGAAGAGATAAATGAATGAAAACTGCTCAAAGAACTTATGAGTTATTGTCGAAAACTGGAAAATCACCCCTTTTTTTAAGAAAAAAACCTCATAACTCAGAAGCGTCAATTCTAAAATTTATAAAAATCAAAAGGGAGCTTACATTATACAGTTATAGCCTTGGTATGAGGTCGATACAAGGATATATTGACCTGAAAGAAGTATATGGACTGAGGACGAAGTCCGAGGTCGATATACTTCTTTGGGTCGATATATCCTGTATTGACCTTATACATAGGCTATAATTGTTATATTATTAATTTCCGACCATATTTGTATGAAAACCGTCGTTTGATTTTGTTGGAAATTTATAGATATCATATTGTCTCCTAGACAATAACAACATATTAGTTGTTATTTCATTTATTTGTTTTTTAACATCTTATGTATTTGAAGATTTTTTTTCTTCAAATAATCGATCTAAGATATTTTTTAATAAAACTTTTAACAATATCATGAAATTCATTACATGAAGTATATCGGTTTTTAGATATTCTAAAAATAACCGTGCAATATGATTTTTGCTATGCAATATGCTTTTTGCAATCCGCCGTTTTCTGTCTACCTTCGAAAATATAGTTTAACATGTGACTATCCCTGAACGAATCAAATTAGTTAAAATATACGAATTAATAATATTAATAGATATAAACAATTCACCAAAGTTTCATGAAAACTGCTCAAAGCATTTTTGAGCTATTGTCCGAAAACTGGAAAATCCCCCTTTTTGCAATGAATAAAACCTCATAACTCGGAAATGTAAAATCTAAAATTCATAAAAATTGAAAGGGAGCTCACATCAATAAATATAAACAATTCACGAAAGTTTCTAGCAAATTGGTGAAAGTGTTATTGAGTTATTGTCCGAAAACTGGAAAATCCCCCCTTTTTTAATGAATAAAACCCCATAACTCGGAAACATATAATCTAAAATTTATAAAAATCAAAAGGGAGCTCACATAAATAGATATTTATAATTCACCAAAGTTTCATGCCTATTGGTTGAAGCGCTTTTGAGTTGCTGTCTGACATGTTGACGACGGACGGACGGAC
The DNA here is from genome assembly GCF_021869535.1 of Mytilus californianus. Taxonomy (NCBI): domain Eukaryota; kingdom Metazoa; phylum Mollusca; class Bivalvia; order Mytilida; family Mytilidae; genus Mytilus; species Mytilus californianus. The sequence goes on along the minus strand of NW_026262581.1, from coordinate 140,767,054 downwards.
AAGGGTATACCATAATACGTCCCGTAAACGGGCGTATAAAAATGAACAAAGCCCAATTTATATGGATCCAAGGCCGTCAGTTTGCTCCCGAAGCAACGAAGCGGTGCATCCATTTTTGACGGGCAAATATTCACTTTTTGATATGGAACAAGCTCTGACATCCAAAAAGGTGTCAATTAATGATTGGAATTCAAACATTGTAAATATTTTACTTTCTGGATGAATTTACAACAAATATTCCTGCTATTTAACATGTAACATTCAAACACTCGAACATTAAGGATTAAGGTTTTATTAAAATTCTGTGCATTATTAATATATATCATAAACTCTAGGCTAAATGAAAGGATGAGTCCAGGATGCATGGCCCTAAATCAGGCTGTTTGTTTTCTTGTCTGAATTGTTTTGCATTTTGACATGTCAGGTCCTTTTGTAGCTTACTATATGGTATGGGTTTTGCTCATGGTTGAAGGCTGTGTGGTAACTTTTAGTGGCTCTCATTTGGTCTCTGGTGGATAGTTGTCTCATTGGCAATCATACCACATTTTCTTATTTATATATATAATGTACACAACTTAATGAGAAACCTGGACAGGTAAAAAAATATTGTGTTTATGTTACATGATCTGTTCGATATTTTATTAGGTTTAAGTGATAGTTATCGAGGTAAAAGTAAGGTGAACATCAATACAAAAACATGTATTCCAATTATTCAAAATATTTTTTAATTCAGGTTAGAGCAACAAACCTACAGGAACTTGTATACAAAAATGGTCAAGCTGGTGTCACTAAAGCCACTGTCAGTATTACATTTGACAACATGGATAAAAAGCAGAGTCCATTGGGATACGAACAGTATGATGAAATAACCATTACTAGACAGGTAATAAACAGGAGCTCAATCATCTCTTGTGATGAGATAACCATTACTAGACAGGTAGTATTAACGAACAGGAACTCAATCATCTCGTGTGATGAGATAACCATTACTAGACAGGTAGTATTAATAAACAGGAACTCAATTATCTCGTGTGATGAGATAACCATTACTAGACAGGTAGTATTAATAAACAGGAACTCAATTATCTCGTGTGATGAGATAACCATTACTAGACAGGTAGTATTAATAAACAGGAACTCAATCATCTCGTGTGATGAGATAACCATTACTAGACAGGTAGTATTAATAAACAGGAACTCAATTATCTCATGTGATGAGATAACCATTACTAGACAGGTAGTATTAATAAACAGGAACTCAATTATCTCGTGTGATGAGATAACCATTACTAGACAGGTAGTATTAATAAACAGGAACTCAAACATCTCTTGTGATGAGATAACCATTACTAGACAGGAAGTATTAATGAACAGGAACTTAATCATCTCTTGTGATGAGATAACCATTACTAGACAGGTAGTATTAATGAATAGGAACTTAATCATCTCGTATGATGAGATAACCATTACTAGACAGGTAGTATTAATGAACAGGAGCTTAATCATCTCTTGTGATGAGATAACCATTACTAGACAGGTAGTATTAATGAACAGGAACTTAATCATCTTTTGTGATGAGATAACCATTACTAGACAGGTAGTATTAATAAACAGGAGCTCAATCATCTCTTGTGATGAGATAACCATTACTAGACCATTGTAGACAGGTAGTATTAATAAACAGGAGCTCAATCATCTCTTGTGATGAGATAACCATTTCTAGACAGGTAGTATTAATAAACAGGAACTCAATCATCTCTTGTGATGAGATAACCATTACTAGACAGGTAGTATTAATAAACAGGAACTTAATCATCTCTTGTGATGAGATAACCATTACTAGACAGGTAGTATTAATGAACAGGAACTTAATCATCTCTTGTGATGAGATAACCATTACTAGACCATTGTAGACAGGTAGTATTAATAAACAGGAGCTCAATCATCTCTTGTGATGAGATAACCATTTCTAGACAGGTAGTATTAATAAACAGGAGCTCAATCATCTCTTGTGATGAGATAACCATTACTAGACCATTGTAGACAGGTAGTATTAATAAACAGGAGCTCAATCATCTCTTGTGATGAGATAACCATTTCTAGATAGGTAGTATTAATAAACAGGAACTAGATCATCTCTTGTGATGAGATAACCATTACTAGACCATTGTAGACAGGTAGTATTAATAAACAGGAGCTCAATCATCTCTTGTAATGAGATAACCATTACTAGACAGGTAGTATGAATGAACAGGAACTCAATCATCTCTTGTGATGAGATAACCATTACTAGACAGGTAGTATTAATAAACAGGAATTAAATTATCTCGTGTGATGAGATAACCATTACTAGACAGGTAGTATTAATAAACAGGAACTCAATTATCTCGTGTGATGAGATAACCATTACTAGACAGGTAGTATTAATAAACAGGAACTCAATCATCTCGTGTGATGAGATGACCATTACTAGACAGGTAGTATAAATGAACAGGAACTTAATCATCTCTTGTGATGAGATAACCATTACTAGACCATTGTAGACAGGTAGTATTAATAAACAGGAGCTCAATCATCTCTTGTGATGAGATAACCATTTCTAGACAGGTAGTATTAATAAACAGGAGCTCAATCATCTCTTGTGATGAGATAACCATTTCTAGACCATTGTAGACAGGTAGTATTAATAAACAGGAGCTCAATCATCTCTTGTGATGAGATAACCATTTCTAGACAGGTAGTATTAATAAACAGGAACTCAATCATCTCTTGTGATGAGATAACCATTACTAGACCATTGTAGACAGGTAGTATTAATAAACAGGAGCTCAATCATCTCTTGTGATGAGATAACCATTACTAGACAGGTAGTATTAATAAACAGGAGCTCAATCATCTCTTGTGATGAGATAACCATTACTAGACCATTGTAGACAGGTAGTATTAATAAACAGGAGCTCAGTCATCTCTTGTGATGAGATAACCATTACTAGACAGGTAGTATGAATGAACAGGAACTCAATCATCTCTTGTGATGAGATAACCATTACTAGACAGGTAGAATTAATGAACAGGAACTTAATCATCTCTTGTGATGAGATAACCATTACTAGACCATTGTAGACAGGTAGTATTAATAAACAGGAGCTCAATCATCTCTTGTGATGAGATAACCATTACTAGACAGGTAGTATTAATAAACAGGAACTCAATTATCTCGTGTGATGAGATAACCATTACTAGACAGGTAGTATTAATAAACAGGAACTCAATTATCTCGTGTGATGAGATAACCATTACTAGACAGGTAGTATTAATAAACAGGAACTCAATCATCTCGTGTGATGAGATAACCATTACTAGACAGGTAGTATTAATAAACAGGAACTCAATTATCTCATGTGATGAGATAACCATTACTAGACAGGTAGTATTAATAAACAGGAACTCAATTATCTCGTGTGATGAGATAACCATTACTAGACAGGTAGTATTAATAAACAGGAACTCAAACATCTCTTGTGATGAGATAACCATTACTAGACAGGAAGTATTAATGAACAGGAACTTAATCATCTCTTGTGATGAGATAACCATTACTAGACAGGTAGTATTAATGAATAGGAACTTAATCATCTCGTATGATGAGATAACCATTACTAGACAGGTAGTATTAATGAACAGGAGCTTAATCATCTCTTGTGATGAGATAACCATTACTAGACAGGTAGTATTAATGAACAGGAACTTAATCATCTTTTGTGATGAGATAACCATTACTAGACAGGTAGTATTAATAAACAGGAGCTCAATCATCTCTTGTGATGAGATAACCATTACTAGACCATTGTAGACAGGTAGTATTAATAAACAGGAGCTCAATCATCTCTTGTGATGAGATAACCATTTCTAGACAGGTAGTATTAATAAACAGGAACTCAATCATCTCTTGTGATGAGATAACCATTACTAGACAGGTAGTATTAATAAACAGGAACTTAATCATCTCTTGTGATGAGATAACCATTACTAGAAAGGTAGTATTAATGAACAGGAACTTAATCATCTCTTGTGATGAGATAACCATTACTAGACCATTGTAGACAGGTAGTATTAATAAACAGGAGCTCAATCATCTCTTGTGATGAGATAACCATTTCTAGACAGGTAGTATTAATAAACAGGAGCTCAATCATCTCTTGTGATGAGATAACCATTACTAGACCATTGTAGACAGGTAGTATTAATAAACAGGAGCTCAATCATCTCTTGTGATGAGATAACCATTTCTAGATAGGTAGTATTAATAAACAGGAACTAGATCATCTCTTGTGATGAGATAACCATTACTAGACCATTGTAGACAGGTAGTATTAATAAACAGGAGCTCAATCATCTCTTGTAATGAGATAACCATTACTAGACAGGTAGTATGAATGAACAGGAACTCAATCATCTCTTGTGATGAGATAACCATTACTAGACAGGTAGTATTAATAAACAGGAATTAAATTATCTCGTGTGATGAGATAACCATTACTAGACAGGTAGTATTAATAAACAGGAACTCAATTATCTCGTGTGATGAGATAACCATTACTAGACAGGTAGTATTAATAAACAGGAACTCAATCATCTCGTGTGATGAGATGACCATTACTAGACAGGTAGTATAAATGAACAGGAACTTAATCATCTCTTGTGATGAGATAACCATTACTAGACCATTGTAGACAGGTAGTATTAATAAACAGGAGCTCAATCATCTCTTGTGATGAGATAACCATTTCTAGACAGGTAGTATTAATAAACAGGAGCTCAATCATCTCTTGTGATGAGATAACCATTTCTAGACCATTGTAGACAGGTAGTATTAATAAACAGGAGCTCAATCATCTCTTGTGATGAGATAACCATTTCTAGACAGGTAGTATTAATAAACAGGAACTCAATCATCTCTTGTGATGAGATAACCATTACTAGACCATTGTAGACAGGTAGTATTAATAAACAGGAGCTCAATCATCTCTTGTGATGAGATAACCATTACTAGACAGGTAGTATTAATAAACAGGAGCTCAATCATCTCTTGTAATGAGATAACCATTTCTAGACAGGTAGTATTAATAAACAGGAACTCAATCATCTCTTGTGATGAGATAACCATTTCTCGACAGGTAGTATTAATAAACAGGAGCTCAATGATCTCTTGTGATGAGATAACCATTTCTAGACAGGTAGTATTAATAAACAGGAACTCAATCATCTCTTGTGATGAGATAACCATTACTAGACCATTGTAGACAGGTAGTATTAATAAACAGGAGCTCAATCATCTCTTGTGATGAGATAACCATTACTAGACAGGTAGTATGAATGAACAGGAACTCAATCATCTCTTGTGATGAGATAACCATTACTAGACAGGTAGTATTAATAAACAGGAACTCAATTATCTCGTGTGATGAGATAACCATTACTAGACAGGTAGTATTAATAAACAGGAACTCAATTATCTTGTGTGATGAGATAACCATTACAAGACAGGTAGTATTAATAAACAGGAACTCAATCATCTCGTGTGATGAGATAACCATTACTAGACAGGTAGTATTAATAAACAGGAACTCAATTATCTCGTGTGATGAGATAACCATTACTAGACAGGTAGTATTAATAAACAGGAACTCAATTATCTCGTGTGATGAGATAACCATTACTAGACAGGTAGTATTAATAAACAGGAACTCAATTATCTCGTGTGATGAGATAACCATTACAAGAAAGGTAGTATTAATAAACAGGAACTCAATTATCTCGTGTGATGAGATAACCATTACTAGACAGGTAGTATGAATGAACAGGAACTCAATCATCTCTTGTGATGAGATAACCATTACTAGACAGGTAGTATTAATAAACAGGAACTCAATTATCTCGTGTGATGAGATAACCATTACTAGACAGGTAGTATTAATAAACAGGAACTCAATTATCTCGTGTGATGAGATAACCATTACAAGACAGGTAGTATTAATAAACAGGAACTCAATCATCTCGTGTGATGAGATAACCATTACTAGACAGATAGTATTAATGAACAGGAACTTAATCATCTCTTGTGATGAGATAACCATTACTAGACCATTGTAGACAGGCAGTATTAATAAACAGGAGCTCAATCATCTCTTGTGATGAAATAACCATTTCTAGACAGGTAGTATTAATAAACAGGAGCTCAATCATCTCTTGTGATGAGATAACCATTACTAGACAGGTAGTATTAATAAACAGGAGCTCAATCATCTCTTGTGATGAGATAACAATTTCTAGACAGGTAGTATTAATAAACAGGAACTCAATCATCTCTTGTGATGAGATAACCATTACTAGACCATTGTAGACAGGTAGTATTAATAAACAGGAGCTCAATCATCTCTTGTGATGAGATAACCATTACTAGACAGGTAGTATTAATAAACAGGAGCTCAATCATCTCTTGTGATGAGATAACCATTACTAGACCATTGTAGACAGGTAGTATTAATAAACAGGAGCTCAGTCATCTCTTGTGATGAGATAACCATTACTAGACAGGTAGTATGAATGAACAGGAACTCAATCATCTCTTGTGATGAGATAACCATTACTAGACAGGTAGAATTAATGAACAGGAACTTAATCATCTCTTGTGATGAGATAACCATTACTAGACCATTGTAGACAGGTAGTATTAATAAACAGGAGCTCAATCATCTCTTGTGATGAGATAACCATTACTAGACAGGTAGTATTAATAAACAGGAACTCAATTATCTCGTGTGATGAGATAACCATTACTAGACAGGTAGTATTAATAAACAGGAACTCAATTATCTCGTGTGATGAGATAACCATTACTAGACAGGTAGTATTAATAAACAGGAACTCAATCATCTCGTGTGATGAGATAACCATTACTAGACAGGTAGTATTAATAAACAGGAACTCAATTATCTCATGTGATGAGATAACCATTACTAGACAGGTAGTATTAATAAACAGGAACTCAATTATCTCGTGTGATGAGATAACCATTACTAGACAGGTAGTATTAATAAACAGGAACTCAAACATCTCTTGTGATGAGATAACCATTACTAGACAGGAAGTATTAATGAACAGGAACTTAATCATCTCTTGTGATGAGATAACCATTACTAGACAGGTAGTATTAATGAATAGGAACTTAATCATCTCGTATGATGAGATAACCATTACTAGACAGGTAGTATTAATGAACAGAAGCTTAATCATCTCTTGTGATGAGATAACCATTACTAGACAGGTAGTATTAATGAACAGGAACTTTATCATCTTTTGTGATGAGATAACCATTACTAGACAGGTAGTATTAATAAACAGGAGCTCAATCATCTCTTGTGATGAGATAACCATTACTAGACCATTGTAGACAGGTAGTATTAATAAACAGGAGCTCAATCATCTCTTGTGATGAGATAACCATTTCTAGACAGGTAGTATTAATAAATAGGAACTCAATCATCTCTTGTGATGAGATAACCATTACTAGACAGGTAGTATTAATAAACAGGAACTTAATCATCTCTTGTGATGAGATAACCATTACTAGAAAGGTAGTATTAATGAACAGGAACTTAATCATCTCTTGTGATGAGATAACCATTACTAGACCATTGTAGACAGGTAGTATTAATAAACAGGAGCTCAATCATCTCTTGTGATGAGATAACCATTTCTAGACAGGTAGTATTAATAAACAGGAGCTCAATCATCTCTTGTGATGAGATAACCATTACTAGACCATTGTAGACAGGTAGTATTAATAAACAGGAGCTCAATCATCTCTTGTGATGAGATAACCATTTCTAGATAGGTAGTATTAATAAACAGGAACTAGATCATCTCTTGTGATGAGATAACCATTACTAGACCATTGTAGACAGGTAGTATTAATAAACAGGAGCTCAATCATCTCTTGTAATGAGATAACCATTACTAGACAGGTAGTATGAATGAACAGGAACTCAATCATCTCTTGTGATGAGATAACCATTACTAGACAGGTAGTATTAATAAACAGGAATTAAATTATCTCGTGTGATGAGATAACCATTACTAGACAGGTAGTATTAATAAACAGGAACTCAATTATCTCGTGTGATGAGATAACCATTACTAGACAGGTAGTATTAATAAACAGGAACTCAATCATCTCGTGTGATGAGATGACCATTACTAGACAGGTAGTATAAATGAACAGGAACTTAATCATCTCTTGTGATGAGATAACCATTACTAGACCATTGTAGACAGGTAGTATTAATAAACAGGAGCTCAATCATCTCTTGTGATGAGATAACCATTTCTAGACAGGTAGTATTAATAAACAGGAGCTCAATCATCTCTTGTGATGAGATAACCATTTCTAGACCATTGTAGACAGGTAGTATTAATAAACAGGAGCTCAATCATCTCTTGTGATGAGATAACCATTTCTAGACAGGTAGTATTAATAAACAGGAACTCAATCATCTCTTGTGATGAGATAACCATTACTAGACCATTGTAGACAGGTAGTATTAATAAACAGGAGCTCAATCATCTCTTGTGATGAGATAACCATTACTAGACAGGTAGTATTAATAAACAGGAGCTCAATCATCTCTTGTAATGAGATAACCATTTCTAGACAGGTAGTATTAATAAACAGGAACTCAATCATCTCTTGTGATGAGATAACCATTTCTCGACAGGTAGTATTAATAAACAGGAGCTCAATGATCTCTTGTGATGAGATAACCATTTCTAGACAGGTAGTATTAATAAACAGGAACTCAATCATCTCTTGTGACGAGATAACCATTACTAGACCATTGTAGACAGGTAGTATTAATAAACAGGAGCTCAATCATCTCTTGTGATGAGATAACCATTACTAGACAGGTAGTATGAATGAACAGGAACTCAATCATCTCTTGTGATGAGATAACCATTACTAGACAGGTAGTATTAATAAACAGGAACTCAATTATCTCGTGTGATGAGATAACCATTACTAGACAGGTAGTATTAATAAACAGGAACTCAATTATCTTGTGTGATGAGATAACCATTACAAGACAGGTAGTATTAATAAACAGGAACTCAATCATCTCGTGTGATGAGATAACCATTACTAGACAGGTAGTATTAATAAACAGGAACTCAATTATCTCGTGTGATGAGATAACCATTACTAGACAGGTAGTATTAATAAACAGGAACTCAATTATCTCGTGTGATGAGATAACCATTACTAGACAGGTAGTATTAATAAACAGGAACTCAATTATCTCGTGTGATGAGATAACCATTACAAGAAAGGTAGTATTAATAAACAGGAACTCAATTATCTCGTGTGATGAGATAACCATTACTAGACAGGTAGTATGAATGAACAGGAACTCAATCATCTCTTGTGATGAGATAACCATTACTAGACAGGTAGTATTAATAAACAGGAACTCAATTATCTCGTGTGATGAGATAACCATTACTAGACAGGTAGTATTAATAAACAGGAACTCAATTATCTCGTGTGATGAGATAACCATTACAAGACAGGTAGTATTAATAAACAGGAACTCAATCATCTCGTGTGATGAGATAACCATTACTAGACAGGTAGTATTAATGAACAGGAACTTAATCATCTCTTGTGATGAGATAACCATTACTAGACCATTGTAGACAGGCAGTATTAATAAACAGGAGCTCAATCATCTCTTGTGATGAAATAACCATTTCTAGACAGGTAGTATTAATAAACAGGAGCTCAATCATCTCTTGTGATGAGATAACCATTACTAGACAGGTAGTATTAATAAACAGGAGCTCAATCATCTCTTGTGATGAGATAACAATTTCTAGACAGGTAGTATTAATAAACAGGAACTCAATCATCTCTTGTGATGAGATAACCATTACTAGACCATTGTAGACAGGTAGTATTAATAAACAGGAGCTCAATCATCTCTTGTGATGAGATAACCATTACTAGACAGGTAGTATTAATAAACAGGAGCTCAATCATCTCTTGTGATGAGATAACCATTACTAGACCATTGTAGACAGGTAGTATTAATAAACAGGAGCTCAGTCATCTCTTGTGATGAGATAACCATTACTAGACAGGTAGTATGAATGAACAGGAACTCAATCATCTCTTGTGATGAGATAACCATTACTAGACAGGTAGAATTAATGAACAGGAACTTAATCATCTCTTGTGATGAGATAACCATTACTAGACCATTGTAGACAGGTAGTATTAATAAACAGGAGCTCAATCATCTCTTGTGATGAGATAACCATTACTAGACAGGTAGTATTAATAAACAGGAACTCAATTATCTCGTGTGATGAGATAACCATTACTAGACAGGTAGTATTAATAAACAGGAACTCAATCATCTCGTGTGATGAGATAACCATTACTAGACAGGTAGTATTAATAAACAGGAACTCAATTATCTCGTGTGATGAGATAACCATTACTAGACAGGTAGTATTAATAAACAGGAACTCAATCATCTCGTGTGATGAGATAACCATTACTAGACAGGTAGTATTAATAAACAGGAACTCAATTATCTCATGTGATGAGATAACCATTACTAGACAGGTAGTATTAATAAACAGGAACTCAATTATCTCGTGTGATGAGATAACCATTACTAGACAGGTAGTATTAATAAACAGGAACTCAAACATCTCTTGTGATGAGATAACCATTACTAGACAGGAAGTATTAATGAACAGGAACTTAATCATCTCTTGTGATGAGATAACCATTACTAGACAGGTAGTATTAATGAATAGGAACTTAATCATCTCGTATGATGAGATAACCATTACTAGACAGGTAGTATTAATGAACAGAAGCTTAATCATCTCTTGTGATGAGATAACCATTACTAGACAGGTAGTATTAATGAACAGGAACTTAATCATCTTTTGTGATGAGATAACCATTACTAGACAGGTAGTATTAATAAACAGGAGCTCAATCATCTCTTGTGATGAGATAACCATTACTAGACCATTGTAGACAGGTAGTATTAATAAACAGGAGCTCAATCATCTCTTGTGATGAGATAACCATTTCTAGACAGGTAGTATTAATAAACAGGAACTCAATCATCTCTTGTGATGAGATAACCATTACTAGACAGGTAGTATTAATAAACAGGAACTTAATCATCTCTTGTGATGAGATAACCATTACTAGACAGGTAGTATTAATGAACAGGAACTTAATCATCTCTTGTGATGAGATAACCATTACTAGACCATTGTAGACAGGTAGTATTAATAAACAGGAGCTCAATCATCTCTTGTGATGAGATTACCATTTCTAGACAGGTAGTATTAATAAACAGGAGCTCAATCATCTCTTGTGATGAGATAACCATTACTAGACCATTGTAGACAGGTAGTATTAATAAACAGGAGCTCAATCATCTCTTGTGATGAGATAACCATTTCTAGATAGGTAGTATTAATAAACAGGAACTAGATCATCTCTTGTGATGAGATAACCATTACTAGACCATTGTAGACAGGTAGTATTAATAAACAGGAGCTCAATCATCTCTTGTAATGAGATAACCATTACTAGACAGGTAGTATGAATGAACAGGAACTCAATCATCTCTTGTGATGAGATAACCATTACTAGACAGGTAGTATTAATAAACAGGAATTAAATTATCTCGTGTGATGAGATAACCATTACTAGACAGGTAGTATTAATAAACAGGAACTCAATTATCTCGTGTGATGAGATAACCATTACTAGACAGGTAGTATTAATAAACAGGAACTCAATCATCTCGTGTGATGAGATGACCATTACTAGACAGGTAGTATAAATGAACAGGAACTTAATCATCTCTTGTGATGAGATAACCATTACTAGACCATTGTAGACAGGTAGTATTAATAAACAGGAGCTCAATCATCTCTTGTGATGAGATAACCATTTCTAGACAGGTAGTATTAATAAACAGGAGCTCAATCATCTCTTGTGATGAGATAACCATTTCTAGACCATTGTAGACAGGTAGTATTAATAAACAGGAGCTCAATCATCTCTTGTGATGAGATAACCATTTCTAGACAGGTAGTATTAATAAACAGGAACTCAATCATCTCTTGTGATGAGATAACCATTACTAGACCATTGTAGACAGGTAGTATTAATAAACAGGAGCTCAATCATCTCTTGTGATGAGATAACCATTACTAGACAGGTAGTATTAATAAACAGGAGCTCAATCATCTCTTGTAATGAGATAACCATTTCTAGACAGGTAGTATTAATAAACAGGAACTCAATCATCTCTTGTGATGAGATAACCATTTCTCGACAGGTAGTATTAATAAACAGGAGCTCAATCATCTCTTGTGATGAGATAACCATTTCTAGACAGGTAGTATTAATAAACAGGAACTCAATCATCTCTTGTGATGAGATAACCATTACTAGACCATTGTAGACAGGTAGTATTAATAAACAGGAGCTCAATCATCTCTTGTGATGAGATAACCATTACTAGACAGGTAGTATGAATGAACAGGAACTCAATCATCTCTTGTGATGAGATAACCATTACTAGACAGGTAGTATTAATAAACAGGAACTCAATTATCTCGTGTGATGAGATAACCATTACTAGACAGGTAGTATTAATAAACAGGAACTCAATTATCTTGTGTGATGAGATAACCATTACAAGACAGGTAGTATTAATAAACAGGAACTCAATCATCTCGTGTGATGAGATAACCATTACTAGACAGGTAGTATTAATAAACAGGAACTCAATTATCTCGTGTGATGAGATAACCATTACTAGACAGGTAGTATTAATAAACAGGAACTCAATTATCTCGTGTGATGAGATAACCATTACTAGACAGGTAGTATTAATAAACAGGAACTCAATTATCTCGTGTGATGAGATAACCATTACAAGAAAGGTAGTATTAATAAACAGGAACTCAATTATCTCGTGTGATGAGATAACCATTACTAGACAGGTAGTATGAATGAACAGGAACTCAATCATCTCTTGTGATGAGATAACCATTACTAGACAGGTAGTATTAATAAACAGGAACTCAATTATCTCGTGTGATGAGATAACCATTACTAGACAGGTAGTATTAATAAACAGGAACTCAATTATCTCGTGTGATGAGATAACCATTACAAGACAGGTAGTATTAATAAACAGGAACTCAATCATCTCGTGTGATGAGATAACCATTACTAGACAGGTAGTATTAATGAACAGGAACTTAATCATCTCTTGTGATGAGATAACCATTACTAGACCATTGTAGACAGGCAGTATTAATAAACAGGAGCTCAATCATCTCTTGTGATGAAATAACCATTTCTAGACAGGTAGTATTAATAAACAGGAGCTCAATCATCTCTTGTGATGAGATAACCATTACTAGACAGGTAGTATTAATAAACAGGAGCTCAATCATCTCTTGTGATGAGATAACAATTTCTAGACAGGTAGTATTAATAAACAGGAACTCAATCATCTCTTGTGATGAGATAACCATTACTAGACCATTGTAGACAGGTAGTATTAATAAACAGGAGCTCAATCATCTCTTGTGATGAGATAACCATTACTAGACAGGTAGTATTAATAAACAGGAGCTCAATCATCTCTTGTGATGAGATAACCATTACTAGACCATTGTAGACAGGTAGTATTAATAAACAGGAGCTCAGTCATCTCTTGTGATGAGATAACCATTACTAGACAGGTAGTATGAATGAACAGGAACTCAATCATCTCTTGTGATGAGATAACCATTACTAGACAGGTAGAATTAATGAACAGGAACTTAATCATCTCTTGTGATGAGATAACCATTACTAGACCATTGTAGACAGGTAGTATTAATAAACAGGAGCTCAATCATCTCTTGTGATGAGATAACCATTACTAGACAGGTAGTATTAATAAACAGGAACTCAATTATCTCGTGTGATGAGATAACCATTACTAGACAGGTAGTATTAATAAACAGGAACTCAATCATCTCGTGTGATGAGATAACCATTACTAGACAGGTAGTATTAATAAACAGGAACTCAATTATCTCGTGTGATGAGATAACCATTACTAGACAGGTAGTATTAATAAACAGGAACTCAATCATCTCTTGTGATGAGATAACCATTACTAGACAGGTAGTATTAATGAACAGGAACTTAATCATCTCTTGTGATGAGATAACCATTACTAGACAGGAAGTATTAATGAATGGGAACTTAATCATCTCGTGTGATGAGAAAACCATTACTAGACAGGTAGTATTAATGAACAGGAGCTTAATCATCTCTTGTGATGAGATAACCATAACTAGACAGGTAGTATTAATGAACAGGAACTTAATCATCTCTTGTGATGAGATAACCATTACTAGACCATTGTAGACAGGTAGTATTAATAAACAGGAGCTCAATCATCTCTTGTGATGAGATAACCATTTCTAGACAGGTAGTATTAATAAACAGGAACTCAATCATCTCTTGTGATGAGATAACCATTACTAGACAGGTAGTATTAATAAACAGGAACTTAATCATCTCTTGTGATGAGATAACCATTACTAGACAGGTAGTATTAATGAACAGGAACTTAATCATCTCTTGTGATGAGATAACCATTACTAGACCATTGTAGACAGGTAGTATTAATAAACAGGAGCTCAATCATCTCTTGTGATGAGATAACCATTTCTAGACAGGTAGTATTAATAAACAGGCGCTCAATCATCTCTTGTGATGAGATAACCATTACTAGACCATTGTTGACAGGTAGTATTAATAAACAGGAGCTCAATCATCTCTTGTGATGAGATAACCATTTCTAGACAGGTAGTATTAATAAACAGGAACTCAATCATCTCTTGTGATGAGATAACCATTACTAGACCATTGTAGACAGGTAGAATTAATAAACAGGAGCTCAATCATCTCTTGTGATGAGATAACCATTACTAGACAGGTAATAAACAGGAACTCAATCATCTCTTGTGATGAGATAACCATTACTAGACAGGTAGTATTAATAAACAGGAGCTCAATCATCTCTTGTAATGAGATAACCATTACTAGACAAGTAGTATTAATAAACAGGAGCTCAATCATCTCTTGTAATGAGATAACCATTACTAGACAGGTAGTATTAATGAACAGGAACTTAATCATCTCTTGTGATGAGATAACCATTGTAGACAGGTAGTATTAATAAACAGGAGCTCAATCATCTCATGTGATGAGATAACCATTACTAGACAGGTAATAAACAGGAACTCAATCATCTCTTGTGATGAGATAACCATTACTAGACAGGTAGTATTAATAAACAGGAGCTCAATCATCTCTTGTAATGAGATAACCATTACTAGACAGGTAGTATTAATGAACAGGAGCTTAATCATCTCTTTTGATGAGATAACCATTACTAGACAGGTAGTATTAATAAACAGGAACTCAATCATCTCTTGTGATGAGATAACCATTACTAGACAGGTAGTATTAATAAACAGGAGCTCAATCATCTCTTGTAATGAGATAACCATTACTAGACAGGTAGTATTAATGAACAGGAGCTTAATCATCTCTTGTGATGAGATAACCATTACTAGACAGGTAGTATTAATGAACAGGAACCAATCATCTCTTGTGATGAGATAACCATTACTAGACAGGTAGTATTAATGAATAGGAACTTAATCATCTCTTGTGATGAGATAACCATTACTAGACAGGTAGTATTAATGAACAGGAACCAAATTATCTCTTGTGATGAGATAACCATTACTATACAGGTAGTATTCAGTATTAACGAACAGGAACTCAATCATCTCGTGTGATGAGATAACCATTACTAGACAGTTAGTATTAATGAACTGGAACTCAATTATCTCGTGTGATGAGATAACCATTACTAGACACTCACAGGTAGTATTAATGAACAGAATCGCTATCAACACTTGGGTATCACAAGTGATATTGTAGCACAACACAGAATATCTATCAACACATGGGTATCAAGGTAAAATTATAGCACAACTCAGAAAGCTATCAACACACTTAATTTGACACACCAGCTGCAAGTACAAAGGAGATAAGTGACAGTTGTAAATGGCCAGTCATGTTAGCACTTCACTGCAATTAAATTATCAATCAATTTTATACATCTGTGGAATTTACGGACACCTGTCAAAGTGTCATTATGCTTTAACAACTTCTGGCAGTATAAATTTTCACATGTAGAAGCTTATGGTAGAATAGCAATGAAAATGAAAGTGTAAAAATGATAATGCTGTGTTAATAATGGATATGGGAAAATGCTGACTTCTGGTAAGGGCCACACAGGTATAGACACTAAGCAGTTGTTTGTGGAGGGTTGCTGTCAATATTTATTAATTAGGTACATGCAAGTTTATAGATAAGATATGGTATTATTATAGGGGGAAAATTAGTTTAATAGTGCATAGAAATAATGGAAGCTTTCTGTGAAGTCCTTGGTTTTCACACACTTATAATGTGGTAATTGGAGGAAGGAACAAATACCTAATCAATGGTAATATGCTAACAGAGTACAGGATCTGTTCAGATCTTTATAATGTTAACCATATATTATTTCAGGTGGTTATTGGAGGGAGGAACAAATACCTAATCAATGGTAGTAATGCTAACAACACCAGAGTACAGGATCTGTTCAGATCTGTCCAACTTAATGTAAACAATCCACACTTCCTCATCATGCAGGGCAGGATCACTAAAGTACTCAACATGAAGCCTCCAGAGGTAATATAAAAATAAGAAGATGTGTTATGATTGCCAAAGAGACAACTCTCCAAATGACATACACATGTAGGAGTAAAAAACTATAGGTCACTGTACAGCCTTCAACAATGAGCAAAACCCACACCGCATAGTCTGCTATAAAAGGCCCTAAAATGACAAATGTAAAACATTTCAAATGAGAAAACTAATGGCCAGATTTATGTATAAAACAATGAATTAAAAACAAATATGATAGACAGCAACATACGACAACCACTGAATTACAGGCTCATGACTTTGGACAGACACATAAGGAATGTTTAAGCCTGATGTCTTACCTTGGATTTTTTAGGTGAATCCTCTGGTAAAAGAGTTTTAAAAATCTGTTAGACCTTGTATTTTCGTAGCTTCTTTAACTATAATTTTGCTACAGATACTGTTGTCAAAAGTTATTTAAAAACAGCAAATAAATGATTTTGTCTTTATAATAGAAACATTAAATGGTATGTTAAGCTATGAATGAAAGGAGATGTAAGGTAAATATGAGACATCAACCCAACAATACAAAAGAAAAACCAGGGGAAAGTTTCAGTTTTA
The DNA here is from genome assembly GCF_021869535.1 of Mytilus californianus. Lineage (NCBI taxonomy): Eukaryota > Metazoa > Mollusca > Bivalvia > Mytilida > Mytilidae > Mytilus > Mytilus californianus. The sequence continues at coordinate 140,749,560 of NW_026262581.1, read as the reverse complement.
CTATATTATATCATTTTATTTGAAATTTCTGTACTAAGTTAGGAACATTGCAATCTTTATTTCTTTTTTATGTTTAGTTGTTGGCAGTGATTTGAATGTACCTTACAATTGAGATCATTTGTCCCATATTCTGCCCTGTGTTAGTATGGTGTTGATATTTGTTGAGGAATTTTCTTTTTATAAAAAAAACTATGTAAACGATGTCAGCATGCTCATGGCCACATTTCTTCACACTACAATGTCCAAGCTATATGAGAAAAAAGAAGGTTAATCAACTTCAAACTTTAAAACAGACATAAAAGAGATTTTAAATCTTAGTAAAAAATTAGCTTGAATTAGGTCCTTATCGCCTTCTTACCTTTGTATAGATTTTGAATATAGCAGTGTTTATCTTTGTAGATATTGTCAATGATAGAAGAGGCTGCAGGAACCAGATTATATGAAAGTAAAAAAGAAGCTGCACAAAAAACAATAGAAAAGAAAGATGCTAAACTTCGTGAGATTGATTCAGTAAGTTAACCAATACCATATGATACAGTAGGTTAACAAATTTCCCATAACTTAGAAACATTAAAAAGCTAAAGTTATAAAAAAATGTATGTTTTGATCACTTCTTAAAAAATTAAAGAGCCAGTAGGTTGGGATTTTTTTTAAGTCACAATCTTGTTTTCTTTGATTCTGGTATTATGCATACCACCATACCAATAGTTTGACATTTTGATTTTGTCAATGAACAAATGAACTGTTTAATGTGTGTTTGGATTGATCCAATCTACAACCTGTTTTGATGAAACATATTAGCAGTTACAACTGATATTGAGGTGAAAAGTTTTTGAAGAAATCCTGATAAAACGCCATGAGTTCGGCGAATTTTCATATGCAAAACTTGAAAAGAAAATATTTACATAATAAGAAATTCAACATTATATATCCTTCCAGGGGAGATGATAAATGATCTCTTTTGCACATCTTGTGTGTTAAATTTTACAAATAAGAAAATCTATTTTCCATTGTATAAAGTTGAAATGCATTGAACATCATGTATCTAAATGTTGCAGAAAATTGAGTATTGAAGGCCATACTTTGACCTACAATTGTTTACTTTTTACACATTGTGACTTGGATGGATAGTTGTCTCAATAGCACTCATACAACATCTTCTTATTTATATTTGAAGACATTTTATAAGATGTTTGACTTGAATATAATTTCCATTTATGGAAGGAACTTTCATTATAAAGTGCATTGTCCAAAATTTCTTCTTTTACGTTTTTTTTTATAATGTAAGAAATTTGAGCTTTCTTATCTAATAATGATATAACTGTATACGTAATTAAAATGAATTATTTCAAAGGTTGTTAAAGAAGATATCACACCAACAATGACCAAATTAAAAGAAGAGAGGTCATCCTATCTAGAATATCAGAAAATTATCAGAGAACTGGAACATCTTAACAAGTTATATATAGCCTTCCAGTATGTGTGTGCTGAGGTATTTATACTAGAACATCTTAGCAAGTTATATATAGCCTTCCAGTATGTGTGTGCTGAGGTATTTATACTAGAACATTTATACAAGTTATATATAGCCTTCCAGTATGTGTGTGCTGAGGTATTTATACTAGAACATCTTAACAAGTTATATATAGCCTTCCAGTATGTGTGTGCTGAGGTATTTATACTAGAACATCTTAACAAGTTATATATAGCCTTCCAGTATGTGTGTGCTGAGGTATTTATACTAGAACATCTTAACAAGTTATATATAGCCACCCAGTATGTGTGTGCTGAGGTATTTATACTAGAACATCTTAACAAGTTATATATAGCCACCCAGTATGTGTGTGCTGAGGTATTTATACTAGAACATCTTAACAAGTTATAAATAGCCTTCCAGTATGTATGTGCTGAGGTATTTATACTAGAACATCTTAACAAGTTATATATAGCCTTCCAGTATGTGTGTGCTGAAGTATTTAGACTTGAACATCTTAACAAGTTATATATAGCCTTCCAGTGTGTGTGTGCTGAGGTATTTATACTAGAACATCTTAACAAGTTATATATAGCCATCCAGTATGTGTGTGCTGAGGTATTTAGACTTGAACATTTTAACAAGTTATATATAGCCTTCCAGTATGTGTGTGCTGAGGTATTTATACTAGAACATTTAAACAAGTTATATAAAGCCATCCAGTATGTGTGTGCTGAGGTATTTATACTAGAACATTTAAACAGGTTATATATAGCCTTCCAGTATGTGTGTGCTGAGGTATTTAACTAGAACATCTTAACAAGTTATATATAGCCATCCAGTATGTGTGTGCTGAGGTATTTATACTAGAACATCTTAACAAGTTATATATAGCCTTCCAGTATGTGTGTGCTGAGGTATTTATACTAGAACATCTTAACAAGTTATATATAGCCACCCAGTATGTGTGTGCTGAGGTATTTATACTAGAACATTTAAACAAGTTATATATAGCCTTCCAGTATGTGTGTGCTGAGGTATTTATACTAGAACATCTTAACAAGTTATATATAGCCATCCAGTATGTGTGTGCTGAGGTATTTATTCTAGAACATCTTAACAAGTTATATAAAGCCATCCAGTATGTGTGTGCTGAGGTATTTATACTAGAACATCTTAACAAGTTATATACAGCCTTCCAGTATGTGTGTGCTGAGGTATTTATACTAGAACATCTTAACAAGTTATATATAGCCATCCAGTATGTGTGTGCTGAGGTATTTATACTAGAACATTTAAACAAGTTATATAAAGCCATCCAGTATGTGTGTGCTGAGGTATTTATACTAGAACATTTAAACAAGTTACATATAGTTTTCACTGTAGAAAAAGTATTGACCCCCACCTATTGTTGAGTTCCTAGGTTCCATGCGTGTTCCATGGAACAGCCATGATAAGCCTTTTAAGAATACAGTTTTTAATCTGTCAAAAATTTTGTCTGCAATTTTTCTGATTGTAATTTGATATTTGGAAGAGTTGCTAGTATTTGCTCCATTTTTTTCATTTGTTCAAAAAAGATAAACATGGTTATACATTTATTGTATTTTGAAGTCCTTCAACAATATTAGTAAAAGTGGATATCAATTAAATGTGTATGGGCTCAGAGGGCACTTTTTAGTTAACCTAACCAGGGTTTTCAATAAGTTCAATCGAAAACAACTTGTTTTACGCAATGATAGCACAGTTTTATTTATTTAATTTTTATTTGGAAACAAAATTTGAACTGGTGATTTTCCTTAATTTGAAACGGGAAATTTCGCTGGGTGCCTGTGCTTAGTGAAAAACCCTTTCTAAGTTACAGTTACTAAAATTTAAATTAATTATTTCCTATAATTGTCCAAGCTACGTTTTTAAAAATAAATACCACCATCAAATTTTATTAGAAGAACTTATCAACTGCCCATACAATTAACCCTAAGTTAGTTGTCCCCCGCCCAAAAATAGCGGGCGTCTGCCCGTTCAGTCTTGTTAGTGCCCTGACATGTACAATTCTTGCCAGATTTTAATGAAACTTATATCATAGGTTTATTTCGGCAATGTCTTGGACAAGTTTGAAAATCAGTGTTGATCAATTATTTTAAAAAGAGTTATGCCCCTTTGAAACATTAATTATATGGAAAATTGCTTTGTTATCACTGTCGTGTACTTTTCTTGCCAGATTTTTATGAAACTTATATCACTTGAACTCTGTTCTTTTATAAGTTTTGTGGTTGTTTTTTTTTTATAAATCAAATCAAATATTTATTATTCCAATCATGGTCCCACAGGGGGCATTTACAATTAATTATGATAGTAGAAGCAACAAACATGAGACATTGTACAGTATATAACATGACAGATATTATAATAGACAATGAAAATAGTATTAATAACAAAAATACATTAAAAGTACTCTTGAGTATTTTTTTTTTCCTTCCTTCCTTATGTCCAGCAGTGTAAAAAATAAAAAGAAAAAGTATTAATAATAAAGTTTGATCAACCTTAACTTATTATCTATAAAGATGGAAATTTGTTCATCTGCAGGAGACACCAAGGGACGGTGCTCTAGGATATACTGTTGATTGCGATAGGCACTAACAGCAATCCTCCCCGTGTCAGAAGCAGATGAACAAAATAAATAGATAAACTGAATCCGGTCAATTAACAAATAATTATTACTATTTTTTTATTTTTTTTTTAAATAACAACAATTATTAATTATGCGAAACATGTCATATAAATCTGCTATTTGCAGTGTTTAACCAGGAATATACACAACTCTTTTAATACAGTTAAGTTCTCACAAGACAACAGCCATAGCAATTTCTCTTGGGAATTTAAGTTAATGAAATTGTGACATGATTCCGAAATAATGTGATATAAATGGTGTCTGTCTTCGTTATATTTTGTGCAATAAAAGAGAAAATGAACTTCATCTTCAATATTACAAGAGTTACACTGCTGACATAGTCTAAGGTGTGGAGGAGTACCCAGGTATCGTCCTATTTCAATCTGCAAATGGTGAGATGACACCCTAAATTTTGTTAATGATCTCCTAAGTTCAAAATTGGACATGATATTTAGATATTTTTCGAAACCATAATTATTCTTAAATTTTACATAAGTGCGGAGCTTCCCTTCTGAATTCTTGGTCAGTTGATCCTTCCAAATTTTTATGCATGTCTCTTTCAATATTTTCTTGATGGTATTTTATGAAATATTTTTCCCATCATTTAGGTTTGCAAACCCAGGAAGAGTTTTTAAAATTTGTTGGAGAGAGCCATACCATGACGATTTATGGTGAGAAAATAAAGTTTTTGAATGCTGGTATGCATCTTGTTATAAAGGAAAGATGCATACCATTATATATATATATATATATATATATAACTAGCAGTATCAGTTAAATTTGAATAACTACTTTTTATCCAGGAAAGAAAAAAGAAATCAGCTGACGATTTATTAGAGATGCAGGAATCAATAGAGAATACTAAAGTTAAAATGGTCGAGGTAAGATACAGTTAGATCATTTATGTAAAAATGGTCGCAGTAAGTTAAAGTTACATCATTAAAGTTTAAATGGTTGAGGTAAGACAAAGTTACATCGATTTTAGCTTGCTATTGCAATGATCATGAACTTGTTAAATGAGGGTGTAACCCATATAATACACTCATTCAAAACTATATTCTGTGTTCAAAATTTGTTTTAGCCAGTGTCATATAAAATTTAACCACTCTGCCAAACAATGATTGTGGACTTGACTTTTGGGGAGAATGTTTAATATGCATTTACAAATTTTAATTTATTTACTAGATGAATGACAAAATAAAGGAAATAGGCCAGGTACTAACACAGCTGGAGAAGAAACGAGACGAAGAATCAGGAAGTGTATTACAGAAGTTAGAACATAATCTAAGTGAGAAACAGAAAGTAGAGGCTCTCGCTCAAAGTGCCGTCGATAATAAAAAGGAAGGACTTAAAGCAGAACAGAAAAAAAGGAAAGATCTGGTTAAACAGTCAGATAATGTAAGGATTAATCTCTGGTTAAACAGTCAGATAATGTAAGGATTAATCTCTGGTTAAACAGTCAGATAATGAAAGGATTAATTTCTGGTTAAACAGTCAGATAATTTAAGGACTAATCTCTGGTAAAACAGTCAGATAATGTAAGGATTAATCTCTGGTTAAACAGTCAGATAATGTAAGGATTAATCTGGTATCTGGATCAGGGGGTTAGGCTTAAGAATTTAATCTTATGGTCCAAGGACACAGTTATCGTCCTTTGGTTTTCGTTGTCTACGAATATAGTCCCTAGTGTGAACAGTGTATAACTTGCATTTTTTTTTGATACACTTTCCCAATTTATTTCTTGATATTTTATGCATGAAATATTAAGTAAGGGGATGAAATTACATGTTAAAAAAATTTGGGTGCTGAATCTTTATGTTAAGTAGTGATTTGGTCCAGTTAAAAAAGGTCAAAAATTAGAATGTCTGAAGCTGTCAAACTGAATTTTAGCCCCCCTTAACACAGAATTGTCAATATTTTGAGTTATAGCTGGTAGAAGTTTCTATAATTTTGATATTATTTGTATCAATAGTAGTACACTACACTGTAAAAATCTTTTTGAGATAGAGCAGGTGTGATTTTTTTAATTTGAATTTATTGTCTAAAAGAAATGCACTACGAAATAACTGTGTTCTCGGGCCTAAGAGATGAATTCCGTAAATGTAGATTTTGTACTTTGGCAACTTTCCTGAATGGTTTGCTGGTTTCAATTTGTCAAACTCAATAAAAGTAAAGGATTTACATCTTTGTTTGACAGAAGTTCTGTTAAAATGTCCCATTTTGGCATTATACGGCTAAAATAAGCATTTTAAAGCAGTTTCCATTTTATGCCTAAGAGCCATGCTGACTTTCTATCTGACAGCTTTTTATGTTCCTGATATTTGTGTTTCTATGCTTAAATCAAATTTAATTAACCATTTGTGAACTCTGAATCTAGAGAAAAGTAGATTATCACAGAAAAAATGTGCAGAATATTTGTATTTATGGCCCTGGTTAAACAGCCTGTTTGATGTATGTGAAATGTGAAGAGCTTTGTACATAAAATCTGTAGTCCATCACAAATATTTCACTAAGTCTGTAAAAAAAAAACTCTACAATGATCAGTACACCCCTATTCATTTCATATGCTACCATAATTTTCTTCTTTAGGATAGTAAGTGGTTCAAATATATGCCAATTGAGACTAAAACTACATGCAAGTTTTCCATTGAAAAGTGAAAAACTGGTCATCAGACCATACTGTCTGCAAAAAAAGTTGAATTCAAGAGTCCTTTTGCAATTAGACTTCTTGTATCATGACATCTTAGCATAGAAATGAGCAAAAAGTAACAAATTTCCATTTCTTATAGCCTCTGTGTGCATTTTTGTCGAGCCTTCGACTTAAGTCGAAAAAGCGGGACATAGCGATCCTACATTCCGTCGGCGGCGGCGTCCACAAATATTCACTCTGTGGTTAAAGTTTTTGAAATTTTAATAACTTTCTTAAACTATCCTGGATTTCTACCAAACTTGGACAGAAGCTTGTTTATGATCATAAGATAGTATCCAGAAGTAAATTTTGTAAAAATAAAATTCCATTTTTGTCGAGCCTGCGACTTTTGTCGCAGAAAGCTCGACATAGGGATAGCGATCCGGCGGCGGCGGCGGCTACGGCGGCGGCGGCGGCGTTAGCTAACTTCTTAAAAGCTTTATATTTTAGAAGATGGAAGACCTGGATGCTTCATACTTTGTATATGGATGCCTCATGTTACGAAGTTTCCGTCAGTCACATGTCCAATGTCCTTGACCTCATTTTCATGGTTCAGTGACTACTTGAAAAAAAAGTTCAGATTTTTTGTAATGTTAAATTCTCTCTTATTATAAGTAATAGGATAACTATATTTGGTATGTGCGTACCTTGCAAGGTCCTCATGCCCGTCAGACAGTTTTCACTTGACCTCGACCTCATTTCATGGATCAGTGAACAAGGTTAAGTTTTCGTGGTCAAGTCCATATCTCAGATACTATAAGCAATAGGTCTAGTATATTCGGTGTATGGAAGGACTGTAAGGTGTACATGTCCAACTGGCAGGTGTCATCTGACCTTGACCTCATTTTCATGGTTCAGTGGTTATAGTTAAGTTTTTGTGTTTTGGTCTGTTTTTCTTATACTGTATGCAATAGGTCTACTATATTTGGTGTATGGAATGATTGTAAGGTGTACATGTCTAGCTGGCAGGTGTCATCTGACCTTGACCTCATTTTCATGGTTCAGTGGTCAAAGTTAAGTTTTTGAGTTTTGGTCTTTTTTTCTAATACTGCATGCAATAGGTCAGCTATATTTGGTGTATGGAATGATTGTAAGGTGTACATGTCTAGCTGACAGGTGTCATCTTACCTTGACCTCATTTTCATGGTTCAGTGGTCAAAGTTAAGTTTTGAGTTTTGGTCTTTTTTTCTAATACTATATGCAATAGTTCAACTATATTTGGTGTATGGAAATATTTTATGATCTATATGTCAGTCACGCAGGTTTTATTTGACCTTGACCTCATTTTCAAGGTTCATTGCTCAGTGTTAAGTTTTTGTGTTTTCGTCTGTTTTTCTTAAACTATAAGCAATAGGTCAACTATATTTTTTGTATGGAAGAATTGTTAGCTGTACATGCCTGCCTAGCATGGTTCATCTGACCTTGACCTCATTTTCATGGTTCATTGGTCAATGTTTAGTTTACTTGGTTAATGTTAAGTTTATGTGACAGTTGTAATAAAGCTTTATATTTAGGACTATCAACATAATATCAATGATTAGTAAAGAAGGCGAGACATTTCAGCGTGTGCACTCTTGTTTCTGTATTTTACTTATAAATGGACTTAGTTTTTCTGCCGGGAAATATTACATTCACTCTGTGGTTAAAGTTTTTAAAATTTTAATAACTTTCTTAAACTATCCTGGATTTCTACCAAACTTGAACAGAAGCTTGTTTATGATCATAAGATAGTATCCAGAAGTAAATTTTGTAAAAAAAAAAATCCATTTTTTCCTTATTTTACTTTTAAATGGACTTAGATTTTCTGCCAGGAAACAACACATTCACTCTGTGGTTAAAGTTTTTAAAATTTTAATAACTTTCTTTTACTATTTTGGATTTGTACCAAACTTGGACAGAAGCTTGTTTATGATCAAAAGCTAGTATCTAGAAGGAAATTTTGTAAAAAAAATAAATCCATTTTTTCTGTATTTTACTTTTAATGGACTTAGATTTTCTGCCAGGAAACAACACATTCACTCTGTGGTTAAAGTTTTTAAAATTTTAATAACTTTTTATACTATTTTGGATTTGTACCAAACTTGGACAGAAGCTTGTTTATGATCAAATGCTAGTATCTAGAAGGAAATTTTGTTTTCTTCCAGTTAACATTAAATTCAGTCTGCAGTTAAAGTTTTTAAACATTTATTAGATTCATAAACTATCCTGGATTTTTACCAAACTTGGACAGAAGCTACTTACAATCAAAAGATAGAATAGAGAGGAATATTTTTATTAATTTTTTTCCTCATTTTTGTTGAGCCTGCGATTAACAGCAAAAGTAGGCGAGACACTGGGTTCCACGGAACCCTTACGAATTTTTCTCATGTGGTATGCTTTTTGTAACTTTTCTTTACATTTAAAGTACATTTAATATATATGAAAGAATAATGTATGGTTAAAAAACTTCAAAAACTTCAAATTGGTTGAAAAAAATGCATGTTTATGTAAGGCTTCCCTTAATTCGAAAATCTCTATTTTCAGGCACAGGCTCATATAAATTTGACTTTTGAATAGCTGTAATAAATCTGATAAATCAAATGAGTGTTCTGTTGCTTTTAATACTTATTATATTATATTCAAGAGTATTTAAAAAGCACATTTTTGCAATATTTAAATTTTTTAGGCCAAAATCTTGACAGTTGAAAATATTTGATTTAAACGTCAAAAATAAACATCCAAATTTCAATATTAAAATGGCCCTAGTTTCTATAATATATATCTTATGGCCATGAAACTTGGCTGACTATCTTATAATTTCCTAAGCTTAGGTCATGCAAAGTTTTATTAAAATTGGTCAAGTCTTTCTATCCTATTAGGTCCAAGGACACAGTTATCGTCCTTTGGTTTTCGTTGTCTACGAATATAGTCCCTAGTGTGAACAGTGTATAACTTGCATTTTTTTTTGATACACTTTCCCAATTTATTTCTTGATATTTTATGCATGAAATATTAAGTAAGGGGATGAAATTACATGTTAAAAAAATTTGGGTGCTGAATCTTTATGTTAAGTAGTGATTTGGTCCAGTTAAAAAAGGTCAAAAATTAGAATGTCTGAAGCTGTCAAACTGAATTTTAGCCCCCCTTAACACAGAATTGTCAATATTTTGAGTTAGAGCTGGTAGAAGTTTCTATAATTTTGATATTATTTGTATCAATAGTAGTACACTACACTGTAAAAATCTTTTTGAGATAGAGCAGGTGCGATTTTTTTAATTTGAATTTATTGTCTAAAAGAAATGCACTACGAAATAACTGTGTTCTCGGGCCTTTTGGACTAAAAAATTGTGTTGTCAAATTGGAGATTTTAACCTAACTGGTTACTCTGATAATCTTTCGACCAATTAACCGGTATGAAAGTTAATGTTCCTTAAGGGTGACGGGGGTAAAGAAATATGATGACTTTTCATCTTCTTCCGACCTGAAGTAAAACTATTGCAAAAGTGGGGCGTCCTTTTGGCTGTGTGTGATGAATGAATTTGCAGACAAGTCTGATCAGAAAGGGGATATTAAATCTGATCCCTCTATAGAAAAAGTGTTGTGCTCTTTGCAGGGTAATAACCCTTACAGCAACTTTTTGAGGGTCAATTTCTGTATGTCCCTCTCAAATATACCCTCATTTTCCAGTAGCATTTCAAATGTCCCACATCCTTGCGGGTCGACCCCTATTGCAGGACCTGCCTATTGAATTAATTGTTTATTTGTTCTCATCCTAAATAGCATGAAATATTTTCCACAGGTTGTTGTGCAAATGACAATCAATCAATCAAATATCTACTTTATCATGGTTAATGGTTATATAATATGATGTATTAAAGTTTATCTTCACACATTTTACTAAAACATTCTGTATAGTTCATGTCTGTATAGTAGTTGTAATTATTTTGTGTAACTCGGTCAAGGTTTCCTATTACTGACATTTAATACAAGTGTAATTAGTACATATGATAGTGAAAGTTAAACGTTATGCCAATGTATGTGTCAAGAGTATAAGCTTTATTGAAGTGATGTTAAAACAAAAGTTAACCTTTTCCTTTAGGATAAGAAAACTTTACAGTCTAAACAAAAAGAAATTGACAAAGTGGCCAAAGATTTGGAAAAGCTACAAGCGCAGAGTAATGAAGACCAAGAGGCCTACACTGCAGCTCAAAACAGATTCCAGGCTGTCAGTGCCGGTCTGTCTAGTAATACAGATGGAGAGGATGCCACACTGAATGATCAGTTATTAAGTAAGTAACCCTGCCACTTAGATTCAAAGCTGTCAGTGCCGGTCTGTCTAGTTATGCAAATGGAGAGGATACCACATTGAATGATCAGCTTTTAAGTAAGTAACCCTGCCACTCAAGATTCTAGCTTTTGTCAATCACTTAGCTTCAGTCGTTGTCGTAAACTTTTTCAAAGATCTTCTCCTCTGAAACTACTGAACCAATTTCAGCCAAACTTAAGGTGAATGATCCTTATGGTATCTAGTATAAAGTTTGTGTTTGTTTATTCAGGCCAGTCAACAAACATGGCTGTCATTGCTAAAATTAGAACATAGTGGGGGTAAAATGCAGTTTTTGGCTTATATCTCTAAAACTAAAGCAGTTTGAGCAAAATTGATTGAGGTTAAAATGATCAGCAGGTAAATTTCTATTAGTTCGGAAATTTTTAGATGAATCCGACAATCCAATTTTGAGTTGTTGCCCCTGAAATAATTTTTATGAAGTTTCTCAGTTTTTTGGTCTTTATCTTGAAAATTATTATATGTAAGTGAAATTTAAACCACAAAAATGATCAAATGATCAGCAAAGTATGTTCTACTAATAAGTCTAAGAAAGAAATTCATCAATTGATCCTTATAGGAGTAATTGCCCTTGAAAGACTACTTTTATTAAATTTGTACAGAAACTATGATAGAAACTTCAAGCAGCAAAAATGTTCAACAAAGTAAGAGCTATCAATAAATCAACATGACCGAAATTGTCAGTTGAACCCTTATAGGAGTTATTGCCCTTGAAAGATATTTTATACCAACTTTGTCTTGCCTGCGACGAAAAGTCCCGGAAAGCAATACATAGGGATTGCTTTTCCAGGGACAGCTTCAACAATTGTAGAGTTAGTTTGATAGTAACTACTTGTGATAGATCATTGATATGTTGTATGAAGATGCTTTACTATCAGTACATATCAGTTTTAAGACATTTTTTAGGCCTTGTCCCTAGAGTTCGCGAAAATTTATTTTGACCCGTCGGTCATGGGACCGACAAAGCATGATTATTTGTCAGTCCTACAAAATTTAAGCCAGTCCTACAAAATCTCTCAATTTTATCCTGAAATAAAATTAATAACATATTTTATCGAAAATTAACTTTTATTAATATTAGTTTTATTCTTCGCACCCACAGGCAAATTAACAATGAAGGACCAGTTCAGGTCTTCTGATTGTTCTTATTTAAAGTCATCTTCACTATCCATTTCATCATCTGAATCACTTTCTCGGCTGTTACAATATTTGTTTGCTCCATTTGTTTGTTACAATATTTGTTTGCTCCAATATTTGTTTGCTCCAACCAGTGACTTTGAATTAATAAGCATTTTAAATGTTTAATTTTCTGCTGAAGCTAGATTGATAGGAACTACTGATGATAGATCAATGATGTTTTGTGTGAAGTTGCATTACTATCAATACATATCAGTTTGACAACTATTTCGAAGCCCTGCCCCCTAGGCAATGGTTCAGTGACTTTCAATTAAATAGCAATTTTCAATGATAAGTTTTCTGCTTAAGTTAGTTTGATATGTACTACTTGCAATAGACAGTATTTTCTATAAAGTTACATTGCTATCTGTACATCTCAGTTTGTCAACCATTTCGAGGCCCTACCCACTAGTTGGTCCAGTGACTTTGAATTAATTAGCAATGTTGCTGTCCATCAGATTGTCTTTTTCTTCATTTTATGCCGACATGCGAGAAATATCTCTGTGTCAACAGTTTATTTTGCATATTTTCTGTTTCACTAAGATTTTGAATTAAACCCTACAAAAGATTATTTTCTATTGATCTTTAATTCACACAGTCTGAAATTCCATTTCCAAGATCACACAAACTGGGACAACTAACAACAAAGAATTAATATATTTTGACATGAGTGCAGTGAAATAAATTTTTTACCTTCATACATGTATTATTGAAAACCCATATTATATTTAGTGTCTACTATTTGTGTTTTCAGCTGCCAAGAATGACATTAGTAAAGCTCAGACAGAAACAAAACAGGCTCAGATGAGGTAAAAGGGAAATAACTCCATTATTGTTATAAGATTAAAGTGGTCATAATTAATGTTGTTAGAATGTTACTTATTTTTCACAAAATAAATCAGGGAAATTTGGTATGGTTGCCAGTGCCAAACTATCCACCAGATACCAAATGATATGGATGTAGGTAAATACAGGGCATCTAAGGCCTTCAACAATTAGAAAATCCATACTGTATTTAGTTAGCTTTTAAAGGAATGACATGACAAAATTTAAAACATTTCAAACAAGAAAACCTACCTGATTAATGATTAAATAACAAACGAAAAAACAACAAATATGACAGTCACCAACCAATAACAACCACTGAATTACTGGCTTCTGACTTTAGAGGGCACATGAAGAATGTGATTGGCTTAATTATGTTTTTTGAGTGCTTAACATTACCCTTACCTGTGACAGGGGTGTAACACCACAACATAGGAACAAACTGTTCAACTGTTAAAACCATTTGAAAGGGTTTGACTCATAAGATAAATATTTGATTAAATTATTTAATAACCTAGATTAAAGCATGCTAGAGATGAAGTAAAGAAGAAACAAGCAGAAGTAAAGAAAACAGAACAAGGCTACAAGAAAGATACTGCTGCTTATGATGCTATCAAGAAAAACATGCAAAACTTAGAGGTAAAAAACTTAAAAGTTTAGCAGGGGTGAAAATATGACACATTTAATGGTAATAGCTTTGGACAGTATGAAGAGAAATTATACCAAATTTAGATATGGCTTTGGCATATTAAGAAGAAAATATGTGAAATTTATAGGTTTAAAAACATTGGACAATACCATTGGAAATCTATGCAAAATTTAGAAATGAAAGTATAATAGAAATGATAACTTTATCAGTTTTGTTAGACAATTTGACAAAGAAGTAAAATTTGCAGGCTTGAATCATATTATTGCATTGAACTTCAAGAAAAATTGTGTGTAGAAGTAGAAACCATCAAGACAGAATATCATATCAAACTTTGCCAAACATAACTGGTGAAACTGCATTTCATGTAGCTGTCTGGTGAAACAGCATTTCATGTAGCTGTCTGGTGATACAGCATTTCATGTAGCTGTCTGGTGATACAGCATTTCATGTAGCTGTCTGGTGATACAGCATTTCATGTAGCTGTCTGGTGAAACAGCATTTCATGTAGCTGTCTGGTGATACAGCATTTCATGTAGCTGTCTGGTGATACAGCATTTCATGTAGCTGTCTGGTGATACAGCATTTCATGTAGCTGTCTGGTGATACAGCATTTCATGTAGCTGTCTGGTGATACAGCATTTCATGTAGCTGTCTGGTGATACAGCATTTCATGTAGCTGTCTGGTGATACAGCATTTCATGTAGCTGTTTATAGTCATCAACTTTTGTGTACTGGACTGATCAAAGACACAAATTTTTGATGATTTTTGTTACTGGGTACGAATTTTCTTGGATTTTCAAGTACACTCAAGATGAACCATTAATTTATCTTTTGATAAAATGCAAGTTCCATATTGACTTGTGTTATAAATTTGTCAAAACCATGAAATCTAGTATCTATGAAATACAGTTTTCCATTGATCAAAAAAATTGGTACAAACGGAAATAAATAATATCACAGTATGTATATCTTCTTAAAACTAGAGATTTGATGAATTGTTCTTTCTTTTCTTTTACATAGAATGAAATGAAGAAATTGGGTTTTGAAGAAGGAATAGATGAAAAGCTAGCTGGAGAAAGAAGAACATTGTCACAAGAAGTTCATAGACTAAAAGAACAACTAGATACTTTAGAGGCCAGGTCAGACTTATTGAAATATTTAGAAGAAATATATTTTCTCATCCATTTTAAAAAAAAAGTTTGTGGGTGAATGGCCCCAAAATCTATTTTTCACAAAATGATTCTAATATTAGGCAAAAGTTTTGGTTTAAGGTAGTTAACCATACTACTGTGGTCACATTTATTTGAAACTTCATACACTTTATTATTTAATCTAATTAAAGTATATGCAAAATTACATACAGGTTTAACCACAATTGTATGGTTTAGTGAACTTGTAAATGAGATACTAAATTTGAAATTAGTATATTCTGAGGTCAAAAGTTTTGGGTTAATGTACTTTACCATGAAGCCATGGTCACATAAAATTCAAATTTAGTACACATAATTATACATTTTGAACTTTATTAAATATACATTTAAAAAAAAAAACAATTGACTCAAATTCACTGAACATGGAATACTGTTTTACAAAGTTTCTAGTTAATTATGTGTATGTTTTGAGATATAAATGTAGAAATTAATGAGTGTATTTAGAGAGATTGAGATTTGTATGGTAAAGATAAAATGCAGGTTTGAACAGTGGGATCTACACAGTTATGTGGATTGCAATATTGCAAAAATCACTTTAACTTCTAAATTTACAGTATATGAAATATATGAGGAGTGTTAATGACAAACAGTTTTAATGTATGAATTGAATTATTTTTATGCCCCACCGCGGCAGAAGGGGCATTGAGTGTCCGTACGTACCTCCCGAATTTAGTTTCTGTTCTCTAACTTTAGTTTGCTTTAACCAAATGTTATGAAGACTTTTTACCATAAAACACAGATCAAGTTCGAATTTGGGTGGCATCACTTTTACAGTTCTCTAATTATGTCCATTTATAACGCTATATGCAAGTGGGAGCATCATCTGTGTCCCATGGACACATTCTCCGTTTATTTTGAAAGGTATTTTGTGTAAAAAAAAAATGTTACATTTTTAATTTTGTAGATTTCCCCATTTACAATTTGACTACAAAGATCCTGAGAAGAATTTTGATAGAAGAAAAGTTCATGGTTTAGTTTGTAAACTTATAAAAGTTAAAGATGTGAAAACTGCTACAGCATTGGAAGTTGCTGCTGGTGGAAAGGTAGGTATCGCTACGAACTCATCATTTGGGGATATGCATGTGACAAACATTGATAACTACACATGTAATTATATATCAAAGGAAAAACATTTTTATTGCTGTTCTTTATCTTTAGAGTAAATACATTGCTAAGTAAATAAAAGATATTGTGTCAACATAAAGATGCATGGTTGTCTCTCCATTCATTACAAATACATATTTGCAAGTTAATTCAATTTGACAGATATTGCTGATCTAATGCCCTTAAATCTAATTCAAATAAAATTTCACTGATATCTGATGCATTCGAAAATTGATTTTTTTTTTTTTTGGCATTTAATTACAGCATAATTTATACAAATTTAAAGTAAAAATTTGGCAAAAGATTGTGTTATTTACAGGTCTTTTTTTTTTCAGTGTACTATACCCGACTTATAGAATGAAAAACTTACCAATGATGTCATCAAAAATGGAAATACATTTGGAGAGAAGAAATGCAAATTAATTTGTGTACCAAGTAAAAACAATTCCTTGCAGCCTCTATTTTTATTTACCCTTATAGCATTTGATATACATGTTAATGTGTTTTGTTTCACAGTTATACAATGTAGTTGTGGATACTGAAGTTACTGGTAAAAAACTGCTGCAGAAAGGTGAACTGAGGAGACGATACACAATCATACCTCTCAATAAAATATCTGCCAGATGTATAGATCAAGGAGTCGTCAGGAAGGCAGAGGATCTAGTAAGTAGAGTTACTGATAGAGGAAAAGGGGGGGGGGGGGGGGGGGGGTCAGGTAATTTGTAACACAAAGATGAACTAAAGAGAAGATACCTAAACATAGTTATCTTTCAATAAGATATTTCCAGATGTATTTATAAAGGTAGTCAGAAAAGACATCGATATTGAAGATTTTAAGATGTGCATTTTAATACACTTTGTTATTCTAAGGAGGGTGTCTAAATAATCCTTTATATTGATTAAATGACAAACTTTTGTTTTTATGCCCCCGCCGTAGTGGCGGGGGCATTAATTGTTACCCTTGTCCATCTGTCCGTCGCGTACTTCCCCAAAATTGGTTTCCGTTCTCTAACTTTAGTTTGCCTCAACCAAATATTATGAAACTTATACACATGCTTATTACCACAAAACACAGATCAAGTTCGAAATTGGGTGGCGTCACTTTTACCGTTCATGAGTTATGCCCCTTTATAAACATAAAAATTGCTGAATTTTTCATTTTCATTCTCTACTTTAGTTTGCCTCAACCAAATGTTATGAAACTTATACACAATGCTTATTATCACGAAAAGGTCTTAACTACGTGAATCCTGCATCTGTATGTGGAAGTTGACTCTCGCATATTTACAAGTGGGGGCATCTGTGTCCCATAGACACATTCTCTATTTATTTTTAGGTTGGTAAAGGTAATGCCCACACAGCATTGTCATTGATTGTGGAACATGTTTCTATTAGTAGGTTGGTAAAGGTAATGCCCACACAACATTGTCATTGATTGGGGAACATGTTTCTATTTTTAGGTTGGTAAAGGTA
The DNA here is from genome assembly GCF_021869535.1 of Mytilus californianus. Lineage (NCBI taxonomy): Eukaryota > Metazoa > Mollusca > Bivalvia > Mytilida > Mytilidae > Mytilus > Mytilus californianus. The sequence goes on along the minus strand of NW_026262581.1, from coordinate 140,731,967 downwards.
ATGCCCACACAACATTGTCATTGATTGTGGAACATGTTCCTATTTTTAGGTTGGTAAAGGTAATGTCCACACAGCATTGTCCTTGATTGTGGAACATGTTTCTATTTTTAGGTTGGTAAAGGTAATGTCCACACAGCATTGTCATTGATTGTGGAACATGTTCCTATTTTTAGGTTGGTAAAGGTAATGCCCACACAGCATTGTCATTGATTGTGGAACATGTTTCTATTAGTAGGTTGGTAAAGGTAATGCCCACACAACATTGTCATTGATTGGGGAAGACGTTTCTATTTTTAGCTTGGTAAAGGTAATGCCCACACAGCATTGTCATTGATTGGGGAAGACGTTTCTATTTTTAGGTTGGTAAAGGTAATGTCCACACAACATTGTCATTGATTGGGGAAGACGTTTCTATTTTTAGCTTGGTAAAGGTAATGCCCACACAGCATTGTCATTGATTGGGGAAGACGTTTCTATATTTAGGTTGGTAAAGGTAATGCCCACACAACATTGTCATTGATTGTGGAACATGTTCCTATTTTTAGGTTGGTAAAGGTAATGCCCACACAACATTGTCATTGATTGTGGAACATGTTCCTATTTTTAGGTTGGTAAAGGTAATGCCCACACAGCATTGTCATTGATTGTGGAACATGTTTCTATTAGTAGGTTGGTAAAGGTAATGTCCACACAACATTGTCATTGATTGGGGAAGACGTTTCTATTTTTAGCTTGGTAAAGGTAATGCCCACACAGCATTGTCATTGATTGGGGAAGACGTTTCTATATTTAGGTTGGTAAAGGTAATGCCCACACAGCATTGTCATTGATTGGGGAAGACGTTTCTATATTTAGGTTGGTAAAGGTAATGTCCACACAGCATTGTCATTGATTGGGGAAGACGTTTCTATATTTAGGTTGGTAAAGGTAATGCCCACACAGCATTGTCCTTGATTGGGGAAGACGTTTCTATTTTTAGGTTGGTAAAGGTAATGTCCACACAGCATTGTCATTGATTGGGGAACATGTTTCTATTAGTAGGTTGGTAAAGGTAATGCCCACACAGCATTGTCATTGATTGGGGAAGACGTTTCTATTTTTAGGTTGGTAAAGGTAATGTCCACACAGCATTGTCATTGATTGGGGAAGACGTTTCTATATTTAGGTTGGTAACGGTAATGCCCACACAGCATTGTCATTGATTGTGGAACATGTTTCTATTTTTAGGTTGGTAAAGGTAATGCCCACACAACATTGTCATTGATTGTGGAACATGTTTCTATTTTTAGGTTGGTAAAGGTAATGCCCACACAGCATTGTCATTGATTGTGGAACATGTTTCTATTTTTAGGTTGGTAAAGGTAATGCCCACACAGCATTGTCATTGATTGTGGAACATGTTCCTATTTTTAGGTTGGTAAAGGTAATGCCCACACAACATTGTCATTGATTGTTGAACATGTTTCTATTTTTAGGTTGGTAAAGGTAATGTCCACACAGCATTGTCCTTGATTGTGGAACATGTTTCTATTTTTAGGTTGGTAAAGGTAATGTCCACACAGCATTGTCCTTGATTGTGGAACATGTTTCTATTTTTAGGTTGGTAAAGGTAATGTCCACACAGCATTGTCCTTGATTGGTTTTGAGAAAGATCTCCAGGCGGCAATGGAGTTTGTGTTTGGTTCTGCATTCATCTGTAATGACATGAACACTGCCAAGAAAGTGACATTTGATGAGAGAATCATGAAGAAATCTGTCACATTGGAAGGAGATTCCTTTGATCCTGCTGGAACACTAACAGGAGGTAGGTCAATATATAGCACACAACAAAAAATTTGCTTAACACTGATTACTCTTTGTTTTAATATATTTCAGTCTTTTCTCAGAATTATATATATATGTGACCATATTTTATGTTTTGTTCACTTAAAACTTCTATTATTGATGCATGGGCTCAAACCAATTCTATTGGTACAATCAGTGGAAAAAATAATTCTGTGTTGGTCAATATTTCATCTTTACTAAGGACCAGGACCATTACATTCTGTTGTTAATATTTCTTTTCACTAATTCAGGTGCCAGGACAGGGACCATTACATTCTCTTGTTAATATTTCTTTTCTCTAATTCAGGTGCCAGGACGGGGACCATTACATTCTGTTGTTAATATTTCTTTTCTCTAATTCAGGTGCCAGGACAGGGACCATTACATTCTCTTGTTAATATTTCTTTTCTCTAATTCAGGTGCCAGGACGGGGACCATTACATTCTGTTGTTAATATTTCTTTTCTCTAATTCAGGTGCCAGGACGGGGACCATTACATTCTCTTGTTAATATTTCTTTTTCACTACTACAGGTCCAAGGTCTCAGACTGGTCTCATTCCATGGGTTAATATTCCTCTTCACTATTACAGGTGCCAGGGCTCAGATTGGTTCCATGCTGTGTGTTATATTTCCTCTTTACTATTACAGGTGCCAGGACTCAGACTGGTTCCATTCTATGGGTTAATATTTCCTCTTTACTATTACAGGTGCCAGGGCTCAGACTGGTTCCATTCTATGGGTTAATATTTCCTCTTTACTATTACAGGTGCCAGAGCTCAGATTGGTTCCATTCTGTGGGTTAATATTTCCTCTTTACTATTACAGGTGCCAGAGCTCAGACTGGTTCCATGCTGTGGGTTAATATTTCCTCTTTACCACTACAGGTGCCAGAGCTCAGATTGGTTCCATTCTGTGGGTTAATATTTCCTCTTTACTATTACAGGTGCCAGAGCTCAGACTGGTTCCATGCTGTGGGTTAATATTTCCTCTTTACTACTACAGGTGCCAGAGCTCAGACTGGTTCCATGCTGTGGGTTAATATTTCCTCTTTACTATTACAGGTGCCAGAGCTCAGATTGGTTCCATTCTGTGGGTTAATATTTCCTCTTTACTATTACAGGTGCCAGAGCTCAGACTGGTTCCATTCTGTGGGTTAATATTTCCTCTTTACCACTACAGGTGCCAGAGCTCAGATTGGTTCCATTCTGTGGGTTAATATTTCCTCTTTACTATTACAGGTGCCAGAGCTCAGATTGGTTCCATTCTGTGTGTTAATATTTCCACTTTACTATTACAGGTGCCAGAGCTCAGACTGGTTCCATTCTGTGGGTTAATATTTCCTCTTTACTATTACGGGTGCCAGAGCTCAGATTGGTTCCATTCTGTGGGTTAATATTTCCTCTTTACTATTACGGGTGCCAGAGCTCAGATTGGTTCCATTCTGTGGGTTAATATTTCCTCTTTACTATTACAGGTGCCAGAGCTCAGACTGGTTCCATTTTGTGGGTTAATATTTCCTCTTTACTATTACAGGTGCCAGAGCTCAGACTGGTTCCATTCTGTGGGTTAATATTTCCTCTTTACTATTACAGGTGCCAGAGCTCAGATTGGTTCCATTCTGTGGGTTAATATTTCCTCTTTACTATTACAGGTGCCAGAGCTCAGACTGGTTCCATTCTGTGGGTTAATATTTCCTCTTTACTATTACAGGTGCCAGAGCTCAGACTGGTTCCATTCTGTGGGTTAATATTTCCTCTTTACTATTACAGGTGCCAGAGCTCAGACTGGTTCCATTCTGTGGGTTAATATTTCCTCTTTACTATTACAGGTGCCAGAGCTCAGACTGGTTCCATTCTGTGGGTTAATATTTCCTCTTTACTATTACAGGTGCCAGGGCTCAGACTGGTTCCATTCTAAGGGTTAATATTTCCTCTTTACTATTACAGGTGCCAGAGCTCAGACTGGTTCCATTCTGTGGGTTAATATTTCCTCTTTACTACTACAGGTGCCAGAGCTCAGATTGGTTCCATTCTGTGGGTTAATATTTCCTCTTTACTATTACAGGTGCCAGAGCTCAGATTGGTTCCATTCTGTGTGTTAATATTTCCACTTTACTATTACAGGTGCCAGAGCTCAGACTGGTTCCATTCTGTGGGTTAATATTTCCTCTTTACTATTACAGGTGCCAGAGCTCAGACTGGTTCCATTCTGTGGGTTAATATTTCCTCTTTACTACTACAGGTGCCAGAGCTCAGACTGGTTCCATTCTGCAGAAACTTCAACAGTTTCAAGAAACAGAAACACTATTGAGAGAGAAATCAGAGAAATTACAACACATAGAAAACCAACTGGCTTCAATAAAGAAAACTGCTGATAGGTATTTAAGTATATACTCATTGTATATAGGTGTCCATACAGGATACATATAAATGTATACAAAGTCTAACCCATTAATAGATAAAACAATATTTGACACAAAACAATCCACTAATTAGTAACTTACATTACAAAGGCAAACCAATGAGTAGCTAACATTCTGCTAGTCCAGATATTTGGTATTATTGATATGTGATAACAGTTGATAAACTTCTATATTCTTTATTACACAGATACACAACTATAAAACAACAATATGATTTGAAAGTGAATGAATCAGAATTATTAAAGGCCCGACTGGAACAGAGTTCACATCATCAACAGCTAGAGGAAATCAATTCACTGCAAGCTTCCATAGGTTAGTCTATCGTATATTCATTAGGTTAAAGTTTAGAGTTTTTATCATGAACAGATGAATGTCAATTTTATATATGCTATTTTACTTCTGTTAAGTCCAATTCAGTTTTTATTTGTTGTTTAAAGAATTTAAAGGAGATGTAAGATGTTTGGTAGACCTGTATATTTTTGATGACTCTATGTTAATCTCCAGATATTTGTCTGGTTTCGTTTTTTTTTTGCTGTCTCATCTTTTCTTCACATAATTGTTACTGACTAGTAGCTCAAGGATCATTCTGAGGCAAGTTAAAGATAACATCTTTAAAACAAACCAAGATAGATACAGTTAAACCTGTGTATAAAGGTTGCCATAATGACAAGAGAAAAGCTGACCTTATTTTAAAGTAAAGTTACCTTTGAATTGAGGTTCAAAATACATAGATATTACTATGGTAGGACAGGAAGAGGGTACCATGACAAGACAGATGTTTTCTTAGGGCTGTTCCTAAATTAAAAGCATTTAAGTATCATGTAATATTTGTTATAGTTGAACAAGAAGAAATAACAAAGAATGCAGAAGAAGTACAAAAGAAAGCTTCACAGAAAGTAAAAGATCTGGAAGATAAAATAAAGAATGCTAAAGCGATCAGAGAGAAAGAATTGAAGGAGGCTGAGACCAATGTGGGGAAATCTAAGAAGAAGATGGAAGAATCAAGCAAGAAAATGAAAGAAAAATACCAGGTAAATATAAAACAAAGAAAATAGAAGAAAATGTGAGGTTATTATAAATCTCAGAAAGAAGGAAGATTACTATAAAAAAATGAATGAAAAATACCAGGTAATTATAAACCAAAAAATAAATAAATGAAAAAATGAAAAATATCAGGTATTTATTATAAATCAAGGAAGATTAAAAAAAAATACAAAAGTAATTATAAAGCAAAGAAATTTAAACAAAATATCAGATAATTATCATGCTACAGAAAATAACACATGATTAATAGAAATATAATCACTGAAAGTCAACCTTTTAGTAAATGTTTTATTGCAAATATAGCAGAAATATGACAAACTTGAGTCTTCTGATGTCCATGCATCAAAGAATACTTTGTGTTCTTGGTTACTATAAGCCATTAACCATTCTTTGCCAGGGTTTCTGATGGCATTGAAAGCCTATGAACATGGAATAAAAAGTTATTGAAGAATTATGAATCCCTCACTTTCGGGTTGAATTTGTGAAGAAGATTAGACATCTAAGGAAAAGGTTATTATTTCTATGTGTTTACTTACAGGAAACAGATAGCATCAAATTAGAAGTAGAGGAACTGGAAAAAGATATAAAAAATTATGAAGAACAATTAAAAACAGTGGACGAAACCATTAAACAGTTTGAGGAACAGATTGATGATCTTGCCTCAAAGATGAAGGAAACAAAGGTATGTGAACTGGAAAAATGTTTAAAAAAAACAAGATTTTAAAGAATATTGGGTTTAAAACTGACAATGAAACCTATGTAAAATAGTTTGAGGAAGATTTCAGATCTTGCCTATAAATATCCTGATTAGTTACAGAATTAAATAAAATAAAAAAAATTGTGAATTAAACTAATGTCTGATAAAGATACTACAAACAGGTACAGTAGACTCAGGCAAATCGGATACCCAAAATGTCAGCTAAAAATATCCGATTACCCGATATATTCAATTAGACGATGAATGTATATTCTTTGAATATTCTGCAATAATGAGTAGATATAATCCTGAGATGTTACTAACCCTGACAATTGCTAAATATGTGAAAGGGCTGGAGGATTGATGGAGTGATTTTTATCAGTTACATCATCACGATGTTTGTGTAAAAAATTATCAGCTGTTTATGTAATGATTAAATTTGTTTGCAGTTTTTAAGTCCTTTATTTATTAAAATAAATCAAATGTCCTGAAATATTTATGTGAATTATTATCTACCATCCATAGTTTGTCTTTATTTGTTTTGTAAGCAAATTAATATCCATTATTTACATTATCACACAGGTAAACTAATTTGGCTATAAATAGATCTAAGCATGTCTGTGTAGAATCTCCAAACTAAAATCGTATTTGTTATAATTTTATTTTTTTAAATAATCAAATTTAAATTTATGAAAATAATCATGATTGATAAAATATTATTTCATAAAGTTTACGTTTTCTGAAGACTATTTATATTTAGGTCATAGTTCTAGAGGCTTCCTCACAAATTTGTAAACATCCAAAATGGCGTCCATGACATGTGGTTACTTTTGCACATGTGAAAAAAATATATCTGACAAAAGTCAGATTTCTCTTGTCAAAAGGGATTTATATTTATATTGCAATAAATTATTCAGAAGGAGGTACATTCAGTTTAGATTAAATTTCTGATTCTGTGAACACTTGGAGTTTAATCAAAATTCTCCAAACAGCAACGTCAACTTGTCAACTGAGTCTTGCACATTTTATAGATAAATTCAAACCATTTGAAGTAAAAGGGCATCTAATTCACACGACAGAGGAAGACAATGATTAAAGACAACAATTTATTAAGAAATAGTTCCTTTTATTTAGTAAAAACAAAATCTTCTTGTCTGCAAGATTGTAAATTCGTAACTTCCGGGTCCATTTCCTGTCAGGAAAAACATTGAAAATATCCGATTGTGCATGGTTTTGAACAAGATGACCTGAATATTTTTATCCGATTTGCCGATATATTCTTATATTCGATTACACGATAAAATTAACATTTAACATATAGGGAAGGGTTTGGTGTTTTGAAATAATATTACAATAGCCGATATATTCGTTTAGCCGATATACGATTAGGTGGAGTCTACTGTATTGAATTTTGAAATATTTAGTTGAAAACAACTAAAGAAGTAATTTATCTAAGGAATTCCTAAATTTAAAACATCAGCCAATCTGATCTTATCCGTTGAAGTAATGTGTGCTGAATATTTTGTCATGAAAAAGAAACCCAGTGATATACTGGATAATATAGTTACCATTGAGGATATGCTAGCTTTAGTGCTTCAGGAATTACAGTTAAAATTGTTTCTATAGGATGATGTGAAAGAGGCTCAATCTGAGGTGACCAAACAGAAGGAACTTCTTAAGGCTTGTAATAAAGATATCAACAAAAAGGTGGACGAACAAAAACATCTAACAAAGGAACTACACACGTCTGAACTGAAGATACAGGAAATGGAACATAAAATAGCCAAATACCAAACAGATTCTAAAACGGCTGCAAAACAGGTAACTATACAGTTAAATGACATTCAAATTTATAAGATAAGATAGTCTTAACTATTAAAACAGAAAATGGATTATTAAGGCATATGACATATGCATACAGCAACATTTCAGAGAAAAATAAAATGCTGATTTTATGAAACAAAATAATTAGTTTTGACTCGCAACATATTTGTTAATTGAGATAGAACATTCAAATAACTATCAGTTGGTTCACGTGTTACAATTTGTTTTTAAACAAATAAAATTTATTACTTCAAATTATGAGGTTTACTTGCATGTGAAAGTAAATATATAGAAACAAATAGCCAGTTACAGGTGTCTTAGTGTAAAACAAATGTCTTATTTGACAGATGGATACTTTATTAAATAATATGTACAATAACCTGGATGATAGTTAATTACAAAATAACTTTGTTATTTGACAGGATGATAGTGAATTACAAAATAACTTTGTTATTTGACAGGTGGATAATTAATTACAAAATAACTTTGTTTTTTGACAGGTTGATAGTTTATTACAAAACTATGATTGGATAGCTGATGAGAAAAAATACTTTGGACAGCAAAACACAGCTTATGATTTTAAAGCAAATGATCCTAAGGAGGCAGAACGAAGAATTCAGAAACTTACAGATACAAAAGAGAAATTGTCTAAAAGTGTCAACATGAGAGCTATGAACATGTTAGGCAAGGCTGAGGAACAGGTAAATAGTATTTGATGAAATGAATTATATATAGATTTGGAGGAGGGGACAGACAGATGGATTGGTAAGAGAAGGAGAATCTTGTAAACAAAGTGGAAGTTTTATGAATTTTTTAGAGAACATGTAAGAGTAATGGAAAGGTAAAGAGAAAGAGGGAAATTTAGATGAATCTCTGTCATACTTGAACAAAGTTTCATAATCTAATAGGATTCCATTTTATTGCGTTTTATTTGTGGAACAGACTACCAACAAACATGGTCCAATGGCCAAGATGGCTGCTGTTTCTCTTAGTTTTTAAAACTGGTTCAGGCAAAAGTGTAAACTTTTTTTCTATAAACTATTTTAATGGTAGAAGTGAGTACTTCATATACAAAAAACTTATACAGAAGCTTTTTATTGACCAACTGTAAATAGGATGTTACTGTTGATTATATATTTTTAAATGAGTGGGAAAAAAAATTTAAATCAAAATATTCATCTGCTATTCTCACTTGTCAGTGGATTTCTATGGAATTTAATTGAATACCTGCATTGTATTTTTTTCCAGTATGCAGATTTAATGAAGAAAAGAAAGATTGTACTGAATGATAAAGCTAAAATAGCTGCTGTTATTGCTGAACTTGATCAGAAAAAGAATGAGGCTTTGAAGAAGGCTTGGGAACAAGTTAATAAGGTCAGATATCAGAAAAATAATAATGAGGCTTTGAAGAAGGCTTTGGAATAGGTTAATACGGTCAGATATCAGAAAAACAATGAGACTTTGAAAAAGGCTTGGAGATAAGGTCAGATATTATTAGAGAAAAAATGAGGCTTTGGGACAAGTTAATATTGTCAGATATGAAAAAAATAGCTTGGCTTCGAGAAGGCTTTGGAACAAGTTGATAAGGTCTGATATCAGAAAATAATGAGAAAACTCCCATCTTATAGGATCACTTCATCAACATCTAATGGTTTTGAAGGACAGAAACCTTTGGTAAAATATATTTTTTTTCAAGTGTAAAATTACCACCATCTCAATGTGAACAACTTAAAATGTTAATGGCATATGGGGCAATACTCTCTGAATGCTTATTTCTATTAGATATACAAATCAGGACATCATATTTTTTTTTATTATTATGTATGAATGTATTTGCTTATATTTAACAGGATTTTAGTTCAATTTTCTCTACATTGCTGCCTGGTGCCAGAGCCAAGTTATCTCCCCCTGAAGGTCAATCTGTATTAGATGGGTTAGAGGTCAAAGTTGGATTTGGTGATGTGTGGAAAGAATCTCTCAGTGAATTGAGTGGTGGACAGAGGTAAGTCACCAACCCCTGTATGTCAGTCTTTATCAGATTGATTGGAGGTAAAAGGGGATTTTTTGAATTTTGCATCTCTATCAACTTGGAAGTAAAGGTTCCAGTAAAATTTTATGTTTGGAAAGAGTTTGAAATTACTCATTAAATTAAGAGGTAGGAAAAGGCATTTATCTTGCCTCCAATAAGCTACTAGGAATATCATTTGTTAAAAGCGAACACATGTATATTTAATACATGGTCAGTGCAAGTTATATTTAAAATACATAACCAGTGGGTTATTTTAAATACAGTACAAATCATTACATATGCAACACCAGATTCCATGTAATTATTTTATCAGTACTTTTGTATGTAATTTCTGATCATATCATTGTTTAGCGACAAGCAGTTTGCAACCCATTACATGTAATTTATTGCAGTAGCAGTAATAAATATTAAAAGATTTTTTTTGGTAGAGGTAATAAAGATAATTGCTACAGGCTTACATGTAAAAAATGAACCATTATCATATAACTTAACCAAAGACATAAAAGAAATAATAAATGTAAGTGGTTTGATAAGATATCACAGCTTACCTCATTACACGTAGAACTGTTATGATATCTGATGTATTTATATAGTACATTGTATTTTCACCAGAATGTCATTATATGTAATTGGATACCCTGCATTTATCATGCTTTCCCATTATTTAATGTAAAATTGCTGAAAGACCCCCTTCTTAATTATAGAAATATATCATTTTATATCCCCCCCACCCCCAGAGGGGCATTATGTTTTCTGGTCTGTCCCTCCATTGCTCATAATATCTTGGGTTGTAAATTCAACATACTCCAGCTAACGTCCTTGTGCTGTATCTAATACTTATCAAGTGTGGTTTATACTGTAGAACTTTTACGGTGACTCTTTTACCTAAGAGTGTTTCAACAGATATTCTTTAAAACTTATCTACATGTAGCTACTCAGAAAGGGGTGGGGGTTACTTCCTATATACAAGGTGATAGGATGTGCCGCTGGAATAGGTCACATTTTCCAGATTGAAAATATGTGAATAGGTGGGGGAAACTATCAGAAATATATGATAAGGTCAATTATTTGCTAATTTTTCTTCGTCTGTCATCTCTCTTGGTGTTTCTGGCTGTGTTTTTGTCCACAAAATGCAAAAGGAAAAGGCAAATTCAAATTTGAAAATAGCTGTAGAACAGTTGTTGTGTTATCTGAGTATCTTACACTATTGTTTTGTTAAAACATCTCTATCATGCCATTGTTTTAAAAAAGTATTTTCCAAGCATCTATTACTTAATTATTCAACTTCTATCGTTTAACTTTTTGGAAAGAAATACTTTTTTTTAATTTATAAAAGTGTTGTAAGTGAAATTTTACTGGATAAAATTACTTCAGTTGAACTGAAAAAAATGAAACTTTGTCAAAATAGTACCACACTTTTTCAAAAGTTACGATTTGATTATTGTCTATAAAAAGGTGCAAGACCTACCCAGCCCATGCATGTACAGTCGGTTGGACTATATGTATATTTCTGAGAGAGAGAAAAAATGTATGGTGGACATTATGCGTACCGTTCAAGGACATACACATATGGTCTGGAATATATATATATATATGGTGGTGAAAATGCTGCAATTATTGGTCAGTGTATTTAACACCACCACAATACTTGCCAGATGCATCTTCTCCCTATAGGTTGCACTGTTGTAAATCACAAAATGCATTTTTCCATAGGAACCTCATTTATCCTCTAATACTGCCCCTCTTTAACTATGAAGGGCTGGAAAAAATATTTCTGGAATAAAAAGTTCACATTCTCTACTTTTTTTTTTTAAAAGATCAAAAGATTGGGTTGTGTGACATATTTTCAACATTTATAGGCCTCCAAATCCTTAGTGTTTAAGCTTTCACTAAGACTTTGTACTACCCTCCCTTAAATTAGAGTCAGCAATCCAGATACTGGTAAAATTCCAAGGTTGTATCTCTATGAAATGAAAAAAGATGATCATATCTGGGAACCAGTAGGTAAACAAAACAAGATATTAATGAAGATTAAATTATTCCCCAAAATAGGTGTGGTTTGTAAATCAGCTATATTTACAAAGTGCAACCTATAAAATGTTGTTGGTAAATAGATATTTTTTCTTTCAAACTGTAGCTAAATGATTGCAATTAAACAATATCTCTTAAAATTAGTCAAGAATGTTGGAGAAACTTCATTCTGTCTATTGTAATATATATTAAAATATAAAAATGGTCATAAGAATATGGCGATTATGAACAAAAATGTTAATAGGCCATTTGTTAAATCCTGATAGTACACAGGTCTATGTTACATTTCACACCATGACAAAAAAGATAAACCAAAGAAACATATGTAAAAAATGTCTATTCATGTGTCATTTTATTTTTTTGCAATATCTAAATCATTAAGATACTGTAATATCACAGCTCATTAATGATTTTTATACGACCGCAAACAAATTTTTGTGGTCGTATATTGGTATGACGTTGGCGTCGTCGTCGTCCGGCATCGTCCGAAGACACATTGGTTTTCGCACTCTAACTTTAGTTTAAGTGAATGGATCTCTATGAAATTTTACCATAAGGTTCAATACCACAAAAGGAAGGTTGGTATTGATTTTGGGGATTATGGTACCAACAGTAAAGGAATTAGGGGCCAAAAAGGGGCCAAAAATAAGCATTTTTGTAACTTCCAGACATAACTTGTGTGTTGGTGTATGGATCTCTCTGACATTGTACCACAAGGTTCCATATCACCAAAGGAATGCTGGGATTGATTTTGGGGGTAATTGCCTCAAAATTTTTGGGAATTAGGGGCCAAAAAAGGGGCAAAAAACAAGCATTTTTATAGTTTCATGACAATAACTTGTGTGTAAGTGTATGGATCTTTCTGAAATTGTACTACAAGGTTCCATATCACAAAGGGAAAGCTGGAATTGAGTTTGGGGGTAATTGCCGAAAAGTTTAGGAATTGGGGGCCAAAAAGGGGCCAAAAATAAGCATTTTTCTAGTTTCCAGATAATAACTTGTGTTCAAGTGTATGGATCTCTCTGAAATTGTACTGCAAGGTACCATACCACAAAGGGAAGGCTGGGATTGATGATGGGGGTAATTGCCTCAATATTTTAGGAATTAGGGGCCAAAAAGGGGCAAAAAACAAGCATTTTTCTAGTTTCAGGACAATAACTTGTGTGTAAGTGTATGGATCTTTCTGAAATTGTACTACAAGGTTCCATATCACAAAGGGAAAGCTGGGTTTGTTTTTGGGGGTAATTGCCCTAAACGTTTAGGAATTTGGGGCCAAAAATCACATTTTTCTAGTTTCCAGACAATAACTTGTGTTCAAGTGTATGGATCTCTCTGAAATTGTACTGCAAGGTACCATACCACAAAGGGAAGGCTGTGATTGAGTTTTGGGGTGATGAATCATAAGGGGGTTCAAAAAATTTGGGGGATTTTTTTTTTCTTCCTTTTTTTTCTTTTTTTCCTTTTTTTTTTTCTTTTAAAATTTTCCATTTTAAGTTGGTTATTTCTGATTTATATTCAAAAGCAAACAATAATGATATGGTAGGAGATACACACCAAACAGGATGTGTAAATAATTATATAATAAGTATTGTGCAATAGCAAGAAATTTTCAATTGCACAGTATTGCACAATAGCAAGAAATCTTCAATTGCACAGTATTGCGCAATAGCAAGAAATCTTCAATTGCACAGTATTGCGCAATAGCAAGAAATATCCAATAGCACAATATTGCGCAATAGCAAGAAATTGTCAATTGTTCAGTATTGCGCAATAGCAAGAAATACTTAATTGCACAGTATTGTGCAAAAGAAGATACTTCGTATAAATTGCTTATTTCTTGACCAATTTCAATGGGGTTTTATTCTTGAATTCTTGGGGTTCTTTAATTTGCTGAATCTAACCGTGTATTTAGTTTTTGGATTTTGGGCCCTGTTTTTAAACTGGTCCACATTGAGGTCCAAAGGGTCCAAAATAAAACTTTGTTTGATTTCATCAAAAATTGAATTATTGGGGTTCTTTGATATGCCGAATCTAACCGTGTATTTAGATTCTTAATTTTTGGTTCCGTTTTCAAATTGGTCTACATTAAGGTCCAAAGGGTCCAAAATTGAACTTAGTTTGATTTTAACAAAAATTGAATTCTTAGGGTTCTTTGATATGCTGAATCTAAACATGTATTTAGATTTTTGATTATGGGCCCAGTTTTCAAGTTGGTCCAAATCAGGGTCCAAAATTAAACTTTGTTTGATTTCAACAAAAATTGAATATATGGGGTTCTTTGATATGCTGAATCTAACCATGTATTTAGATTTTTGATTTTTGGGCCCTGTTATCAACTTTGTCCACATTGAGGTCAAAAGGGTCCAAAATTAAACTTTGTTTGATTTCATAAAAAATTGAATTCTTGGGGATCTTTGATATGCTGAATCTAACCATGTATTTAGATTTTGGATATTGGACCATAATAGGTGAATGTCCAATTTAAAATTTTTAAGTCATAGACCACATTCATTCTGTGTCAGAAACCTATGCTGTGTCAAATATTTAATCACAATCCAAATGCAAAGCTGTATCAAGCTTGAATGTTGTGTCCATACTTGCCCCAACTGTTCAGGGTTCGACCTCTGCGGTCGTATCAAGCTGCGCCCTGCGGAGCATTTTATTAAGTACTAAATTGATTTGATTTCTTGATACTATCCAGACCTTAATGGAGCCTTAAGATTATTTTGAGAGCTTTTTCTTAAAATCTTGATACTAGAATTGAAGTACCTTCAAGGACAGACAATATAAAGTGAACTGAAGCAATTAACTTTCTGTTTATATCTAACAATCTAAAACAAAGATATTATGACATGTATATGAACTGCAGTAGCAAATAATGAATGCATGGGGTTAATTATGTTACAAACTGCATAAATATGGACTATCAGACAAGCACGAGAAAAATACCTTCAATTTATTTAGGAGTTTATCAGAAGAAATTTGGTATATTGCAAACTGAAAGACTTAGCTGTGTGCTACGATATTCAGTCAAAAATTTTAAAATTAGTAATATAAACATGACTTGAAAAAGTAAATTTTTCAATTTTTTGCAACTTTACATGTGCAACTTTCAGATACTTACAGAAAATGTCATTAAAATAAATTTTTATCTGAAGACAAAAATGTGATTTAGAGACTTGCAAAAACAAACAGCAATATGACTTTAAACATATTAAAAAAAATTGAAATATCCTGAAATTATCCATATTTACATAAAAGTGTTTTATCATTTACAGCACAATGTTCAGATTTTGACAATCAAACCAGTGTAATCAACACCATAAAGCAGAAATTTGACTTCTCAAAGAGCGTCTCTGATAAAACATTTAGATAGTATTGTTTTTCTATTAAATTAGAAGATATATCAAGAATAAACCACCCAAGTGCGAGAGGTGACCCAATTAAGTTCAGGTTATATTCTGCATTTTCCATCAAAGTGAAACATTTTGCATCCAAAAATAGTTGAGAAAAATCAAATAAAGGAAAACTCTAAATAATGGAAAAATATGTAAATGAACAAAATCATCATGCTGCCTTTACAATGATTTTTTTTTTAATTCTGCATTTACTTTTAAAAATACTACAAAAAGTTAGACCTACATTTTGTTTTTTATTACAACTGTGATTATAAATGTGTTATTTTTATATATTTTTTATATATTAAATGTATTACTTTGACACTAATGGGGTGTATAAATGAATAGAATATGTGTCATATATAAACAGTTTGTCTGTCATTAAATTTTCTTTATTCAGAGTCTGTTATACTTTGGAAGGAACCTTTACATAGTTACTAATTAACATCATAAACAGATTATTTTAAATGTTACTGTAGTACATGTAGTATTTTGTGGGTCTGGTGGTATATTGGTATACAAGTGTGTTGGTATGTGGGTCTGCTGGCATTTATGTTTTAAATAGAATAAAGAATGTCTTCATATGGAATCAGCTAGTTAATTCAGCATCAATGCTACTGGCATTGTAAGAGCCAAACAAAAAGGCAAAGTTTTATTTCATTTGTCCCTGATGAGTTTGTAGAAATTTACAAAAATTTACAAAAAAGGTGAATAATTGAATTTAAAGGGCTAATTCCTCAAGGAGTCAATTGTACAATCAGAACTTACTAGTTTTCCAACATGTCCACTGCCCCCCCCCCCCCCCCCCTTTTTATTTTTGTGTTTATTTTTGATTTGAAAATATTCTTTCATATTCCAACTTGATTTAACTTATTTTCACTTATTCTAACTCTTATCAATGTGATTTAACAATAACAGTAGCTTATATATGTTTATAATAAAGGGGTGTCCACTCCAATAATGCCTGTGGGTTTTCCCTGAAGTTAAACGTTAGGTAAAATATCAATACAGCTGTGAAAGTGAAAAAATGGTTTAATATAAAGGATTTTGAGGTGGTAATATGCATGACACCTAGTCCCATCCATATGTGTTTCAATGGAGTAACAAGGTTCTTTTTTTAGATGAATTAAAGGAACACTCTGTATATTAGATTCCTTTAAATGGCAATGTATACTTCATTATAACCCAAAGAATGCTAGTAGTTCTCTGATTGCTCCATTATCCATGATCATGTTGTCTTCAAACTCTCGAGAAACGATAGTGGATAGAGTGTGTGATATTATTCAAGTTAACTCCATTATAAAACTTGAGGTATTGTGAGTACAGCTGAAGAAATTAAACCCCTCCCCTTGCAAAGTCCATGTTTCTGTATTGGAAACCCAAATTAATCTTTACCATAACATAAAACATGTAAAATAAGAGGTGCACAATGGCTTTATATGTTAAAGAATAGAAAAAAACATTGAATTATAATAAGTGGTTTAGGAGTAGTTTCAGATACAAAATGGATACCCCTATTATAAGGCAATGGCAAAGTCAATGTTTTTGAAATAGAAACCTCAAAAATGATTTTGAACAAAAACAGAATAGGAGGTGCACAATGGCATTATATGATAAAGAATCGGAGAAAGTTTCATTAACTTATAATAAGTGGTTTAGGAGGAGTTGCGGATACAAAATGGGTACCCCCATTAAGAAAAGATATAGTAAAAAGCATACAAGGGGAATGTGATAGAAATACAATATTAAAGTATTCACTTAAAAGTTTAAGAAAGTCACATTCACATGCTAATGGAAGACTTAAATCATTCAGTAGTAAATTTTGCCACTTAGTAAAAGTCAATGCTATAAAGAGATCAAATTGAGAATGGAAATGGGGAATGTGTCAAAGAGACAACAACCCGACCAAAGAGCAGAAAACAGCCCAAGGCCACCAATGGATCTTCAATACAGCGAGAAAATCCCGCACCCGGAGGCGGCCTTCAGCTGGCCCCTAAACAAAAATGTGTACTAGTTCAATGAAAATGGACATCACACTAAACTCCAAAACATATAAATGAACAAAAATTAAAAAAACATACAATACTAACAAAGGCCAGAGGCTCCTGACTTGGGACAGGTGCAAAAATGTGGCGGGGTTAAACATATTTTGTGAGATCTCAACCCTC
Source organism: Mytilus californianus (assembly GCF_021869535.1). Classification (NCBI taxonomy): domain Eukaryota; kingdom Metazoa; phylum Mollusca; class Bivalvia; order Mytilida; family Mytilidae; genus Mytilus; species Mytilus californianus. The sequence goes on along the minus strand of NW_026262581.1, from coordinate 140,714,530 downwards.
CCCCTATACCTCTAGGCAATGCAGAATAAAAAAACATACAGCAATACGTACAGTAAAACTCAGTGTAAAAGAAGTCAGAGTCCGATGTCAGAATAGGTAAAAAAGAAACTAAGCAGAATGACAATGATACATAAATTAACAAAGGACTACTAGCAGTTACTGACATGCCAGCTCCAGACCTCAATAAAACTGATTGAAAGATTATGTCTTTATCATATGAAAATCAAGCACAATCCCTCCTGTTAGGGGTTTAGTATCATGTTTTATGATAACTGTAGAGGAAGGGACTTGTTATTGTCTGTTTGCTACTGACCATTTACTGACTATTTAGATATTTATAATAATTAGACATAGATCTTCATACTTTCTCTGTTTTACTTCCACAAATAATGCACATGCATGGTAAGTATATACCTAATTAGTTAAAATTTAAAACATTTTAAGGACAATAAGATCTTCATACTTTTTCAGTTTTACTCCCACATCTCCAATTGTTACAAATTTTTTTTCAACATTCCATTCACTCTCCTGTCTCATTTACAGGTTCATTCTTTTTGTCAGAAATCTAATTGCCCACTTGAGATTTAATACCATTAAGGTTGTTACTATCTGCAATTTATAAGTTTTATGTGGAATATCATTAAATTGTACTTTTTATCTGGATGTTGTTAGGAAGTAAAGACAATGCAATAAAAAAATAACAAAAATTTAAACTTAAAACAAAAAAAATGAATTCAACCTGTAGCAAGTCAATGTATAGAAGGCACAAACCATTTATTCTGGTGGAGTTGGGCTTTGAATTTTTATGCTGAATAGGATATCTTTTGTACATCATTTCAAAAATTATTTTAATCTACCATCCTACTCAGATAAGATTTTACAGCAAAATTTTCTGAACGCTTGATTTAAAAAAAAAAACATCATTAATCTTTTATATTTTGAATATAGCATCCCTAAAATCAACCGTTTGCTGACTCACTGCACTGACACTGGCTATTGAAACTTGGGTAAATAATTCAGACCACATTTGACAGCATCTGAGATAAATAAAAATTAAACACATTTCCTCTCTATGAACAGTGTCAAGTAAAACAAGATATCATTGTAACAAGATGCTGTTACGAAAGTCTCCCAAAATAACAGCAATTGAATTCCCCTCCCCCTAAAAAATGTACCCCCAAGAACCTGTATAATGTTGGAAATGCCTTGAAATGTCTTTTTGGAAAAGCCTTCAAAAAAAATTTGGGCAGGGGTTCCCCAGACCTCGGCTTACCTGCCAGGTCTGGGGGTCATGCGCCCGATATAAGTATGCTGAAAAAGATATAATGGAAATACTATTAAAAGTCTACAAATGAAGCTTTATTGTATCCCCCAGGGCCTGTATAATGCTGGAAATGCTTTTAAATGTGATTTTGGAACACCCTTCAAAAAAATTTGGGCAGGGGTTCTCCAGACCCAGGTCTGGGGAGCATGCGCCCAATATATGTATGCTGGAAAAGAAGATATAATGAAGAAGTAACACTGAATAGTGCTGAAAATGTCACATGTCAAGCAGAATTTATCCCCCCCCCTTCTATAGTAAACCTTACCCCTTTTGGCCACCCAAAAAATACTTTCCCTCCCACATATTGCAAAACTTTAACCCCTAAGGTCATCTAGGAACATAGGCCTACAATACCATGAAGTACTGTAGAGTTGCAGCTGACGGTTTGCTATGAGAAAGAAGTAGAAGAAAAAAATAATAATAATAATAACTAGATTTGCCATTGCAATCAATAGCGGATGGCACCCTGGCCACCAATTGTCACTATAACGCCATCCACTTTGAATCTTTTAAACAGCGAATGCACATATATGTATTACAACACATCTTTCTATCAATTTTTAGAAAGTTTGGAGCATTTTTTTATTTTTGACATTTTTGCTGTTTCCATGGTAACGGTGGCCATTTTGAAAATTCCAAAGTCAAATAGCACATCTTCATATACCAGGTAACACTTCTGTAAAGTTTCATAAAGTTTTGAGTATTTCTATTTTTTTTGCATTGTTTCCATGGTAACAGCAGCCATTTTGAAAATTCCAAAGACAGATGCCACATTGGCACATGCCATCTTACATAACAGTAAAGTTTCACTGGGTTTGATCTAATATTCTGTGAAAAACTGCTACGTTAATGTGTTTTCCCATTGGGTTCAATGTTAAACTTTTCCCGTTTCCATGGCAATGGCAGCCATTTTGGAAATTCCAAATACTGTTTGCATATCTATACATTCCAGGCATTATTACCATAAAGTTTCATTAAGTTGGGTCAAAAAATATAAAATTTACAATGATTTATAAATTTGAAAAAAAAATCACATTTTTGCAGTTTCCATGGAAACGGAAGCCATCTTGCACATTCCAATGTCAGGTGCACAATTTCACATGGTGGGTCACATTATGACATAGTTCCATCATTATCAGTCCAGCCATTTCAAATGGACAAATCCTTGGTTAAATGTTCAAGAATGTTCCATTAAAATTTCGAGTTTCCATGGAAAACGGTGGCCATCTCGCACATTCCATTCAGGTGCACAACTACACTTGGTGGTCTTCCTTATGGTAAAGTTCCATGAAAATTGGTCCATACAATTCCAAGAACTAGTCTGGTAAAAAATGTATCCACCCCCAATAATAAGAAAAAAGAGAAACGTAGAATAACAATATGTCACCCCAACTCCGTTGAGGGTTCCATAATAATAATAATAAGACCTGAGCAAAACCAATAAGTCTCCAAATTTTGTTTGGGAGACTTAACTAGAGGTATTGTGAGCAGAGCTCACGAAATTATACCCCCACCCCTTGCAAAGTCCATGTTTCTGTGTGGAAACCCAATTTTTTTTTTATTTTACCATAACATAAATTAGGTGGTGCATATACATAAGGCATAGGCGTAGTCCATGTTTTGAAAAAGAAAACCCTAAATATTATTTTTATCAAATATCAAAATAGGAAAGTGCACAATTGAATTATATGACAAAGAATCTGAGATAGTTTCAGTAGATTATAATAAATGGTTTAGAAGATGTTGCATTTACAAAATTGGTCCCCCCCCCCCCCCCTTATAAAAAAAGATCCCCAAAACAATTTTGACATAAAAAAAAATAGGAGGTGCACAATGGCATTATATAATTCAGAATCTTGGAAAGTTTCATTAAATTGAGATAAGTGGTTGGTTTAGGAGAAGTTCAAATACAAAGGGTATCCCAATTATAAGGCAATGGCAAAGTCCTTGTTTTGGAAATAGAAACCCCAAAAATGATTTTGAACAAAAACAAAATAGAAGGTGCACAATGGCATTATATGATTGGGAATCTGAGAAAGTTTCTTTAAATTATAATAAGTGGTTTTAGGAGGAGTTGCAGATATACAATTGGTACCCCCATTATAAGGCAATGGCAAAGGCCATGTGTTTGAAATAGAAACCCCAAAAATGATTTTGAACAAAAACAAAATAGGAGGTGCACAATGGTATTATATGATTGAGAATCTGAGAAAGTTTCATTTCATTCTGATAAGTGGTTTAGGAGGAGTTGCGGATACAAAGTGAAACATATTGTACCGAACGGATGAACGAGCAGATGAACTCCCCCATCACTATAAACCTCTGCTTTACAACAGAGTTGAGTGGTTAATACACCTGCTTTCACCTTGGTGACGCAGGTAAAAACACGTTCATTTCTATAGTAAATTCACTTTTTTTTTCTCATATTATAGTAGATTACTGCAATTACAGAAAAAATTTACTGTTGCTATGATAGGGTACATCCTTATCTACTAAAATTCTTTTTATCTAAAAACTACTTGCATAAAACTGATAAAAAAAGTCGAGGCTGATAAATAAAACATCTGATTACATGTAATATTATTTTTATCTGAAAACTACTTACATAAAACTGATATGAAAAGTGGACGCTGATATAAAAAAAAACATCTGTTTACATGCAATATGAAAGTAGCTACTGACTTTGTTTGACATGTAACTTATTGTATAATTACATGTCATTCTGAAACAATGATAAGGAAATCACATGTAATCTGAAAGATTTATTACTGAAGGAGATAAAAATAATTACATGGAATCTGGTGTTGCATATGTAATGATTTGTACTGTACACGCTAAGTAGTAGAGTTACGTTCCTTTTTTTAAAAAAAACACCCTGTTATGTTCTTATAAAAATATTATATACCGTAAATTGGGTGATTTTGGTTGTAGGTTGCCAAAATTAAGCACACGAAAATAACTCAAACACTAAAAATTTAAACGCTAAAATTGTGTACTGGTATGACAATATCGTAATGTAAATTGTTGGGAATAATACACAAGAACATGTAGTAAAAGGGAAATTACAGGTAAATATTTTATGTTATTATATCTTTCCTATATTTCCTACAATTCTATACATAGCAAAATCTGCAAATAAATACTGGGTATAATTTGACAACAACACTGTATGATTTTAACTTAATTGTCAATTTTTGTCGAGCCTGCGACTTTTGTCACAGAAAGCTCGACATAGGGATAGTCATCCGGCGGCATTAGCTAGCTTCTTAAAAGCTTCATATTTTAGAAGGTGGAAGGTCTGGATGCTTCATACTTTGTATATGGATGCCTCATGTTACGAAGTTTCTGTCAGTCACATGTCCAATGTCCTTGACCTCATTTTCATGGTTCAGTGACTACTTGAAAAAAAAGTTAAGATTTTTTGTAATGTTAAATTCTCTCTTATTATAAGTAATAGGATAACTATATTTGGTATGTGCGTACCTTGCAAGGTCCTCATGCCCGTCAGACAGTTTTCACTTGACCTCGACCTCATTTCATGGATCAGTGAACAAGGCTAAGTTTTGGTGGTCAAGTCCATATCTCAGATACTATAAGCAATAGGGCTAGTATATTCGGTGTATGGAAGGACTGTAAGGTGTACATGTCCAACTGGCAGGTGTCATCTGACCTTGACCTCATTTTCATGGTTCAGTGGTTATAGTTAAGTTTTTGTGTTTTGGTCTGTTTTTCTTATACTGTATGCAATAGGTCTACTATATTTGGTGTATGGAATGATTGTAAGGTGTACATGTCTAGCTGGCAGGTGTCATCTGACCTTGACCTCATTTTCATGGTTCAGTGGTCAAAGTTAAGTTTTTGAGTTTTGGTCTTTTTTTTCTAATACTATACGCAATAGTTCAACTATATTTGGTGTATGGAAATATTTTATGATCTTTTAGTCAGTCACGCAGGTTTTTTTTACCTTGACCTCATTTTCAAGGTTCATTGCTCAGTGTTAAGTTGAGTTTTGGTCTGTTTTTCTTAAACTATAAGCAGTAGGTCAACTATATTTGTTGTATGGAAGAATTGTTAGCTGTACATGCCTGCCTAGCATGGTTCATCTGACCTTGACCTCATTTTCATGGTTCATTGGTCAATGTTTAGTTTACTTGGTTAATGTTAAGTTTATGTGACAGTTGTAATAAAGCTTTATATTTAGGACTATCAACATAATATCAATGATAAGTAAAGAAGGCGAGACATTTCAGCGTGTGCACTCTTGTCTTAAATTGTTAAGAAAACACAATATGAATTTCTATTCAAACATGTTATAAATATGCCTGGCTATCAATATTGCTGATTATGCGTCGATATTGCTGATTATGTGCCGTTATTGATCATTAGATTATCAACAGTACTTGTAATCCTTGATCTTCATGTACTGCCAGAGGTTTAAGGATGACTGATAGCCTTGTCCCTGATTTTAGCCATGTTGTTATTCAAGCCAGCACCATTATATATTCTGTCCATTCTCATTCTAGATCACTGATAGCCTTGTCCCTGATTTTAGCCATGTTGTTATTTAAACCAGCACCATTATATATCCTGTCCATTCTCATTTTAGATCACTGATAGCCTTGTCCCTGATTTTAGCCATGTTGTTATTCAAGCCAGCACCATTATATATCCTGTCCATTCTCATTCTAGATCACTGATAGCCTTGTCCCTGATTTTAGCCATGTTGTTATTCAAGCCCGCACCATTATATATCCTGTCCATTCTCATTCTAGATCACTGATAGCCTTGTCCCTGATTTAAGCCATGTTGTTATTCAAGCCAGCACCATTATATATTCTGTCCATTCTCATTTTAGATCACTGATAGCCTTGTCCCTGATTTTAGCCATGTTGTTATTTAAGCCAGCACCATTATATATCCTGTCCATTCTCATTCTAGATCACTGATAGCCTTGTCCCTGATTTTAGCCATGTTGTCATTCAAGCCAGCACCATTATATATCCTGTCCATTCTCATTTTAGATCACTGATAGCCTTGTCCCTGATTTTAGCCATGTTGTTATTTAAGCCAGCACCATTATATATCCTGTCCATTCTCATTCTAGATCACTGATAGCCTTGTCCCTGATTTTAGCCATGTTGTTATTTAAGCCAGCACCATTATATATCCTGTCCATTCTCATTTTAGATCACTGATAGCCTTGTCCCTGATTTTAGCCATGTTGTTATTTAAGCCAGCACCATTATATATCCTGTCCATTCTCATTCTAGATCACTGATAGCCTTGTCCCTGATTTTAGTTATATATCCTGTCCATTCTCATTCTAGATCACTGATAGCCTTGTCCCTGATTTTAGCCATGTTGTTATTTAAGCCAGCACCATTATATATCCTGTCCATTCTCATTCTAGATCACTGATAGCCTTGTCCCTGATTTTAGCCATGTTGTTATTCAAGCCAGCACCATTATATATTTTGTCCATTCTCATTTTAGATCACTGATAGCCTTGTCCCTGATTTTAGCCATGTTGTTATTTAAGCCAGCACCATTATATATTCTGTCCATTCTCATTCTAGATCACTGATAGCCTTGTCCCTGATTTTAGCCATGTTGTTATTCAAGCCAGCACCATTATATTTTCTGTCCATTCTCATTCTAGATCACTGATAGCCTTGTCCCTGATTTTAGCCATGTTGTTATTCAAACCAGCACCATTATATATTCTGTCCATTCTCATTCTAGATCACTGATAGCCTTGTCCCTGATTTTAGCCATGCTGTTATTCAAGCCAGCACCATTATATATTCTGTCCATTCTCATTCTAGATCACTGATAGCCTTGTCCCTGATTTTAGCCATGTTGTTATTCAAGCCAGCACCATTATATATTCTGTCCATTCTCATTCTAGATCACTGATAGCCTTGTCCCTGATTTTAGCCATGTTGTTATTCAAGCCAGCACCATTATATATCCTGTCCATTCTCATTCTAGATCACTGATAGCCTTGTCCCTGATTTTAGCCATGTTGTTATTCAAGCCAGCACCATTATATATTCTGTCCATTCTCATTCTAGATCACTGATAGCCTTGTCCCTGATTTTAGCCATGTTGTTATTCAAGCCAGCACCATTATATATTCTGTCCATTCTCATTCTAGATCACTGATAGCCTTGTCCCTGATTTTAGCCATGTTGTTATTCAAACCAGCACCATTATATATTCTGTCCATTCTCATTCTAGATCACTGATAGCCTTGTCCCTGATTTTAGCCATGTTGTTATTCAAACCAGCACCATTATATATTCTGTCCATTCTCATTTTAGATCACTGATAGCCTTGTCCCTGATTTTAGCCATGTTGTTATTCAAACCAGCACCATTATATATTCTGTCCATTCTCATTTTAGATCACTGATAGCCTTGTCCCTGATTTTAGCCATGTTGTTATTCAAACCAGCACCATTATATATTCTGTCCATTCTCATTTTAGATCACTGATAGCCTTGTCCCTGATTTTAGCCATGTTGTTATTCAAACCAGCACCATTATATATTCTGTCCATTCTCATTTTAGATCACTGATAGCCTTGTCCCTGATTTTAGCCATGTTGTTATTCAAACCAGCACCATTATATATTCTGTCCATTCTCATTTTAGATCACTGATAGCCTTGTCCCTGATTTTAGCCATGTTGTTATTCAAGCCAGCACCATTATATATTCTGTCCATTCTCATTCTAGATCACTGATAGCCTTGTCCCTGATTTTAGCCATGTTGTTATTCAAGCCAGCACCATTATATATTCTGTCCATTCTCATTCTAGATCACTGATAGCCTTGTCCCTGATTTTAGCCATGTTGTTATTCAAGCCAGCACCATTATATATCCTGTCCATTCTCATTCTAGATCACTGATAGCCTTGTCCCTGATTTTAGCCATGTTGTTATTCAAGCCAGCACCATTATATATTCTGTCCATTCTCATTCTAGATCACTGATAGCCTTGTCCCTGATTTTAGCCATGTTGTTATTCAAACCAGCACCATTATATATTCTGTCCATTCTCATTCTAGATCACTGATAGCCTTGTCCCTGATTTTAGCCATGTTGTTATTCAAACCAGCACCATTATATATTCTGTCCATTCTCATTTTAGATCACTGATAGCCTTGTCCCTGATTTTAGCCATGTTGTTATTCAAACCAGCACCATTATATATTCTGTCCATTCTCATTTTAGATCACTGATAGCCTTGTCCCTGATTTTAGCCATGTTGTTATTCAAACCAGCACCATTATATATTCTGTCCATTCTCATTTTAGATCACTGATAGCCTTGTCCCTGATTTTAGCCATGTTGTTATTCAAACCAGCACCATTATATATTCTGTCCATTCTCATTTTAGATCACTGATAGCCTTGTCCCTGATTTTAGCCATGTTGTTATTCAAGCCAGCACCATTATATATTCTGTCCATTCTCATTTTAGATCACTGATAGCCTTGTCCCTGATTTTAGCCATGTTGTTATTCAAGCCAGCACCATTATATATTCTGTCCATTCTCATTCTAGATCACTGATAGCCTTGTCCCTGATTTTAGCCATGTTGTTATTTAAGCCAGCACCATTATATATCCTGTCCATTCTCATTCTAGATCACTGATAGCTTTGTCCCTGATTTTAGCCATGTTGTTATTTAAGCCAGCACCATTATATATCCTGTCCATTCTCATTCTAGATCACTGATAGCTTTGTCCCTGATTTTAGCCATGTTGTTATTTAAGCCAGCACCATTATATATCCTGTCCATTCTCATTCTAGATCACTGATAGCCTTGTCCCTGATTTTAGCCATGTTGTTATTCAAGCCAGCACCATTATATATCCTGTCCATTCTCATTCTAGATCACTGATAGCTTTGTCCCTGATTTTAGCCATGTTGTTATTTAAGCCAGCACCATTATATATCCTGTCCATTCTCATTCTAGATCACTGATAGCTTTGTCCCTGATTTTAGCCATGTTGTTATTTAAGCCAGCACCATTATATATCCTGTCCATTCTCATTCTAGATCACTGATAGCCTTGTCCCTGATTTTAGCCATGTTGTTATTCAAACCAGCACCATTATATATCCTGTCCATTCTCATTCTAGATCACTGATAGCCTTGTCCCTGATTTTAGCCATGTTGTTATTCAAACCAGCACCATTATATATCCTGTCCATTCTCATTCTAGATCACTGATAGCTTTGTCCCTGATTTTAGCCATGTTGTTATTTAAACCAGCACCATTATATATCCTGTCCATTCTCATTCTAGATCACTGATAGCCTTGTCCCTGATTTTAGCCATGTTGTTATTCAAGCCAGCACCATTATATTTTCTGTCCATTCTCATTCTAGATCACTGATAGCCTTGTCCCTGATTTTAGCCATGTTGTTATTCAAGCCAGCACCATTATATATCCTGTCCATTCTCATTCTAGATCACTGATAGCCTTGTCCCTGATTTTAGCCATGTTGTTATTCAAACCAGCACCATTATATATCCTGGATGAAGTTGATGCTGCTTTAGACATATCACATACACAGAACATTGGGCAGATGATCAAATCTCATTTTAAACATTCACAGGTAATTATTGTTTACTTTTGTTTTTGTTTTATTAACAATGTTGATGTTTGTATGTAAAATGTCCTAACAATATATATGTACAGTGCTATCTTTAATTAATGGTGTAGAAAGAATTGACAACAGGGACTAGAGGGTTGTCCAGAACTGAAGACATACTGTTGAAAAAAAATGTGAAATATATTATTATTACAAATTATGAATTTTTTTTTTTGGTGTGTCTGATGGAGTGTAATTTCCTAAATATTAATATTTTAGGATCATTTATCCTTATTAAAACAAAAGATAACAAAAGATTTATATTAGTTTCCATGTTATGGTAACACCTGTTTTATACCATATGTGTTCGTCCAGTGTTTGTATCAAATAAAGACTTATTACCCTTTGTCAAACACCTTATTATAAAGTAGCACTGCACTGTATGATAACAATTCACACAGTTCAGTCCATATCAGTTTTCATGATTTTATATCAAATTTCTTTTAACATGAGATCTATAATCTAATATAGATTCTGCCACTTCAACCATGTTGAAGACGTCTATGTCTTCAGTCAAAGGGAGATAAATCTTCAAATTTCTTTGTTGTTTCAAGATAATTAAGAGTTTCACATGAGGCCTAAAATAAAATTTCATTTGTTTGGCATTGACACCCGACCCACTGAAAAACTTACCGCCCAAATAATTTTATTTGTGTTTCAGAATTTTTTTTTTTTTATTTAAAAAAATTCGAAATTGTGCCGGAATTTGATCGTATCCGCCGAGTTTGTTCCTGGCTTTACTTATTTCAAATCACGATCTTAAAAGCGCTTGCCTTACACTTTATTGGGAGCAAACATTTAAATGACATGGAATAGAAAAAGTCTGCCAAATGTAATGTCAAAGAGGCCGACAGGGGGAAGCATCTCCCTATGCTGCAATGCATTGGTTAAGGGAGATGGATTTTATCAAAAATCAAATTTTCAGCTATTCTTTGAAAGAAACATTCTTAGAGACCTTATAAAGGACTCAAATTTTATCTTTTGTAAAGCAGAAACAGTTGATGTCTGCTTGACTTTGTCGCTTCATGAGAGAGAAGCTTTTCCCCGGGACATCACAGAACAAATATGCGTGGCTCTTACATTTGTTGAATTTATTAAATATTTGAAATTTATCATTGACAAATTTTCCCTTGAACCAGAGAACAAAGTATCTACTATAGTCAGAACCACAATGATGCATTCAAGATAATTATGGCTGAAAGCACCAAAGCTAAAAGACCAAAATGGTCCCAGATTTACAGGTTTATAGTACATGTAGTAGTTTTGTACCAGTAAATGCTAGCCTGGTACAAAACATACCGGTACATATTTTAAAGACTAGCATCTTGTGTCAATTGAAGTACTTCCCCCTTTTCTTGCCTTTCTTCTTAACATGAATAAGATAACATAAAAGATACTGACAGAAACATATTTATAAATGTATCTAGTGTACTAGTGATGAATAAAATCCCCTCCTTTTCCACAATTCTAAGGACTCATTAATTTATCTGTATTTGTTGAGAATACCGCGGGAGTTAAGACGTCGCGTTTTACCTATTGTATCTAGGGTTGACGTCAATGCGGGACGTAGCCTTAGCAGCTCGAATATATGAAGTAAACGTTAAACTGTATGGTTGTGTTCTTTCTGTATAACGATAGTTGAGTTAGCCCCGACATTTATAGTGCCGTAACCAAAGGATTACATCGATGGAGAAGTTAAAGAATATTAGGACTGGAAATAGAAGTGCAGTGACGAGACTTTTCCGAAAATTCGAGGAGGCGAAGGAAAACACGGACTTCGACAGAGATGAACTACTTGCAACGTACGATAATCTTACGCAAAAGAAGAAATTGTTGGAAAAACTGAACAAACAGATATTGGAAGCAACGGATTCAGACAACGTTGAAAGTGAAATAGTAGATACAGATGAGTATTCAAATAATTTAGACACTAAACTTAGACATTTTCGTAATTTTATACAAATTGGTCAAAACCGTACACCAAGTTCCAATGTAACACAATCTTCATATCAAGTACTCAATGTAGAAAGCCCTCCTTTCCGCCCGGCAAATGTTGATAACTTTCAAAACGCAACACCATTCTATGCTTCATCCGCCGCTCAACCACAGACAAGCTACAATGGCTCTGATACAGGTCATATTGCTCCACAAAATATAGCTAGTACTAGTAACCATCGTTTACCCAAGTTATCACTACCGAAGTTTAATGGCAACATTTTAGATTGGCAAACGTTTTGGGACTCGTACGAATCTGCTGTACATTTTAATCCTACTTTGACAAACATTGAGAAATTTAATTATCTGAAATCGCAACTTGAAAGCGAGGCATTAAATACGATAACTGGATTTGCGCTTACAAATGGTAAATACATGGAGGCTATAAATGTACTCAAGGAACGGTTCGAACAAACACACAGAATTACGGAAGCCTACTTACAGGCACTTTTAGATATTGCCCAACCACGATACACCTTGTCAAGCTTAAGATTATTTTATAACCGATGTGAAGCCTACGTAAGAGGTTTAGATTCGCTCGGACAACCTGAGACGTCATATGGAACTTTACTGGTACCGATTATCATGAGAAAGTTACCAAGTGAAATCAGACAACACATAGCAAGAGAACATGGACCGTCCAGTTGGAATTTGAAAGATCTGAGAAGGAGCATATTGAATGAAATTCAAATCATGGAGGCAGGACAAAATACAGGTACATATCTCAGAGTCTTTAAACCGTCAGTTCGCAACTGCATCTACTTGTACATTTCATACAGGAACCGAATCACCGCGAGAAAACACATCACACAACGCGAAGAGCCAACCCCGGAATATTACAGAAAGACCATGTGTTTTTTGTAAAGAGATACATGCACCAGCACACTGTACCAATGTTAGTAATCATAAAGCTCGCATGTCTATCGTAAAACGTGATAATTTATGTTTTAATTGTTTAGGTAACCATCATGCTAATGAGTGTCAATCGAAACGAACGTGTCGACACTGCAACCAGAGACATCATTCCAGCCTATGTAGTGCAAGTAGCAATGTTAACAGCGAAGGTTTAGCATTCATTACAAGCAATACAAATAAACAGATTCAATCTACACCCGTCAATCTTATAAATGACACTGAAAACGAGGAAGATACTAAAGTTTTGCATTCATCGACACAGATGCGTACAAATGTGCTATTGAAGACTGCTGTAGCTCCTGTATGGTCAGGTAATATATGTATGGATACGAATGTTTTATTTGATGAGGGTGCACAAAGATCTTTTTTAACTGATGATCTAGCGAAAAAATTGAATTTGAAAACTGAAGGAGTTGAAATTGTACATTTATCGGCATTTGGAAAGGATAACACCAGCACGAGCGAACTACGTAAATCCACCGTACACATTGAAACAGAGAATAGGCGTAAATTTCCTATTGAAGTCCTTATTGTTCCTACTATAGCAGTTCCAATACATAATCATATGCGGTACGTAAACCGAAATATGGATTATCTCAAAGGATTAAGACTCGCTCATCCAGTTACTCGGGACGATTCTTTTGAGATATCGTTACTTATTGGTGCCGACTACTATTGGAACTTTATCGAAGACAAAGTAATAAGAGGAGACGGACCGATCGCGGTTAAGTCAAAGCTTGGATACTTACTATCAGGACCCTTACAACCAGGCAGGGTACATTCGTCTACGACATCCAGCATCTTGAACGTACTGGTTTCGAATAAATCAGAGGAATTTGGCTTAAAAGAAATGATAAAGGAACAGACACGTCGCGGATTTATCGAGAGAGATGAGGAAGCAGGACCGACAGGGAAAATATTAAAAGATGGACTGAATGATACGTATCTAATGAACTGTTGTGACTTATTATGGACTGTTACGAAAATGTTTGATTTATTGACTTACTTTCAAAAACCTATAATATGATACTATTTCATTGAAAAAAGGAACAGGTGCACGGAAAATATAGACATACTGTGATTTGTGTATACGAGATAGACTCATTGTGATTTAATTCGAAGATAACTAATCTGGGAGTTAATGACTGTGCTAAAGTTATTAAGTTAAAGTCAAGTTTAGATTTGATAGACAGTAATTTTCATTCATTTTTACTTTATTGTAATTTAATTTTAATATTTACTTTTAGCGGCCCGGAGAATGTTGAGAATACCGCGGGAGTTAAGACGTCGCGTTTTACCTATTGTATCTAGGGTTGACGTCAATGCGGGACGTAGCCTTAGCAGCTCGAATATATGAAGTAAACGTTAAACTGTATGGTTGTGTTCTTTCTGTATAACGATAGTTGAGTTAGCCCCGACAGTATTCATGTATTAAATGCATGTCCAGATTTCTGTTAATCAAACAAGCATTACAACCCATAATTTATTTATCTGCAAAAATTGTCTGTCCGGCTGCATATTTCCGAATCCGGGTCCGTTAGCCCTGATTCACGTTCGCCCTAGTACCTGTTCGCCCTAATTCCTGTTCGCACTGAGTCCGTTCGACCTGATTTCTATTTTATTTTGTTGTCTTGTATAGTATAAATTATTTGAATTAATTATGTTAAAGTTTGTTGAAAATTTCGCTGAATATTTATGTTGTATTGCTGCTACCAGATAATTATTTTTCTTTTGATTTGCATTAAATATTCTTGCCAGAATATTCATCATGTTGAATGTGGGCAGTATTTTGAAGAAGAAAAAGTGTTCAGAAACTGAAGACCAAGTTATCTGTATGGATTTATCTTTTTTGAAACCTTGTAACAATTTCAAAACAATCCAAACAGGTATAACAAGATCCAACTCACTCAACACCTTGAGATTAAAGAAGCCAAGCGGCGAAAACAATTTCCCTTTAATGTCTTACAATTCTTACATCATTGTTTTAAAGGGAAACTTCGCAAAAAAATGAAAAATTGATATTATGTTGATTATGTATAAAAAACCACAAATTCATAAATATTAAAGTTTAATTCTGCTAGATAAGAGATCACCATCGATTTTAAATTTAGAGTATCACTTCTCCGCGTGCGGCCATTTTGACATCATTCCTGAATAGAAACCACGATATATCTATAAACCACAAAGGACCAAAACAAGCAGTAACCTAACGTAGCCGTAATTGAGTGTCGATATCTTGTCAAGCGTACGGTTGTTTACCCGACAAGGAAAGCCTAAACAGTTTCCCGGGTCACAAAAAAGATTATAATAGACATGGTTGTGCATGCAACCTTTCCTAACTAACTTGATACGGAAAATGTAATTATATATAATTTTTTTTTTAATAACTAGTACTATGGTCTGTCGTTTTGAAACTGGTTTGTTTACTAAGTTTTTGAAACAAGAAATGTTAATGGAAATTAGTTAAAAAGTTCAAAGTGATAAATTAAGTGTGCCGTGTAAAAATGTTTTCGAAAATCTAGTGTGTTCATAATTCATTTATGTAATAATCTTATTTAAATAAATTCGGACCTTCCCTTATCTGATCACCAGCATTGCTAAAGGAATTGTTCCCAGAGGTATTGTGAGTTGACACGTCCAGGTATTCAAGCGATTTCCTGTCGGGCTTTTAAACTCTTATTACACAATTACATAAAGCAAGTTCGTGCATCACTTCACCTCTGAGGGCATTGAGAAGTGTACACGGCCGATAACTTGTAACTTTCCATTTTGAAACTATCAGGTGAATATACATCTTTGTCTTGCGTGTCCGATAGTGATATGCTAGTCTTTACTAAACCATAGATATAATAGCCATTATATATATGACTAAACTCATACGCTTGTTTATAAATAACATTTATGGTGTAAAGAACATTTATGAAAATCTAAATTATTCCAAAAAAAGATTTGATAAAATAAAAATATATTTACATATTTTCCAAACGTAAATTGGGGAAAATGTAAGTAATTACTCGTTGTCAATAATTATGGACATTTTGAAACGTACAAATATTGATTTAACAAAATGTACGCACTTGTCGATCATTGGATTATACGCCTAGATAGAAGGTTACGGAACTATAGATAGTCGCAATTTAGAATATATACATGTATATTGAATATACGAAAGAAACATCCAAAACCAATCTGATTTAAATACAGGTCGATATCTAAGTGTCTCATAAGTCTATTCTAAGGCTGGATATTTGATCTCTGTTTTTATTATGAATTGTTGTATATATATATTGTTTGATCAAATATGTGACACTATAATAAAATAATTATTTATTCATTTTATTTATTTTATTTATTTTATTTATTTTATTTATTTTATTTATTTTATTTATTTTATTTATTTATGTATATCTAACTTGCTTTGGTTCATCAAAGTTATGCACATAGTAAAATCACAGATTTTTATTTCCATAAGATTATTTTGAACAGTTTAAGAAAGTCGTCATCATCTCAATGGTTGTGTATTATATATAATAATGTAATAATGTGAACATGGTTCTATTATACCTCATGTCAATTTTCCTGTTCCGACATGTATGTAATATATAGGCCACTGGACGTACACTAATGATCCCCAAAAAGCTTATTTGAAGAAATAAAGAAACTTCACTCCGAATTGACTGATAGTAGATGTGTTAACGTCTGGTCAGCTAGAAGGTTGATTAATTTATTTAGTTAGCTTAATAGGGATGAGGGATAAACCATTCCTAATATTGCACTTATGCATAAAATATTAAATGAGAGTAATATAAGAGAAAATATAAATACGAAAAGTCGCATATCTGGTAAAAAAAAAAGTCTCACTGGCAACTATAGAATTTCACGTACACTTGTCATTCTTAATCGAAATAACGGACAGTCATTAAAATACATGCATGTACACTTTGATAAAAAGGGGTGCTGCAGTTGCATATTA
Source organism: Mytilus californianus (assembly GCF_021869535.1). NCBI lineage: Eukaryota > Metazoa > Mollusca > Bivalvia > Mytilida > Mytilidae > Mytilus > Mytilus californianus. The sequence goes on along the minus strand of NW_026262581.1, from coordinate 140,697,658 downwards.
TTCATCATAAATCTATTTCAAGTATATACTTTCCTGTCATTCTTATAAGTTAACGCAGAGACATGTAACTTTACATCTCTAGTTAACGACAATCAACCATATAAATATTTGAATCTGATGTGACTTACCGTTCATCTCTTTCTTTTTTCATCTTTTTTTTTTTTATTTGGGCAGGTACACAAACATTGTTATGTTAGATATACTGTTCCCAGGTTGGGAGGGGGCGGTGGTTGGGGGTGAAGTATATCGAAAGTTACAAAATAAGAACGTTGTATTTATGAATTTACATGAAGAATTCTGATCTTGGGCGTATGTTTCTTTTTTTTTTTTAAGTTCAGTGATTTAAATTGAGAGAAAAAAATATAGTCAGAATTTAAATCGTACCGGCAATTTCCACCTAAGACTCCTCTAAAGTCATGAATGGTCATGCTTCACAATCATCAGAATTTTCTTTGCATTGGTACATTCTGTATCGGTAGTGATTTACCTTGACATTTCCGGGTATAACAGAGCTACTTGTATATTATCTGTATGTGGTAAGGTGTCGTCCCATGAGGTCTTACGTATACAGGTTCACATTTATAATGGTTTCTGATATAACAAGGTTTTATGACATTCACACTTCTGCATGTTCTGTATACCAAATTCTTATCTTATTTTCAGACCAAACGAGGATATGAATATTTTCCAGGAAAAATATTGAGTATCAAAGTATCAAATTAATTTCGGGATTTTTTTCTTTCTTGGTATTAAATCACAGAAACTTAAAGAAAATACTGCTTGTCCGCTTTAGGTGTATTCTTGTCAGTTAAGACTGACATATATGTCTCTGGTATAAAGTGGGTTTATGAATGAATGATAAGTCTTGCAAAGGTACAAGATATAAAGCACATTGAAAATTGATTCCTCCGGTCTGTCTCCATTCAAAAAAGGAAAGTTGACGTTAGATTGATTCTGTTATTTTTTTTAAACATCGTTGGTCAAATAGCTAAAGTATGAATACGTTGTGAGATTTTAAATATTTTAATAAGGGCATTCCCGATTAGGTAAATGTAGATCGCTGTGGACGGACCAAGCTATATTAATCATGTAACCGCGATAATTTTCTCTAAACATTGAAATATTCACGGTTAATACCCATGATAATTTGAAAAAGTAAGTACAGTGTTTGGTTTATACGCTCGTTTTCGTGGGCCATTTTTATTTGTAAAATTATTTAATTGAAAGTAATTCAGAATTTCGATGTTACAACAAAATACTCACCTATCTATTTTAAAATTAAGCTTACGCAAAATATAAAAGATATACATGTATATAACGGCGATTCAGGTATTTTGCCACCATATTCCTCCCCAAATAATTAATGTTTTTATCATTCATACGAAATGTTGTTCACACCTGTAACGGTGAACCGTGTTGGCTAAAATTCACCGAGTGAAGATCAAAAGAATAGAATTACAGAATGCTAATCTTTTAATTACCTTGAATTTAACCACGCAATCAACAGGTGGTCACTTAGTGTCACAGTACAATACACACTGTATTTACACAGTACTCGACTGAAGTAAAAGCCTTCAGGTGAGAATACAAACATGCATTTGTAAAACAATATCAGTTATATATATTTGTTCAAAGTATCCGTCGGAAAAAAAATTCATGAAAATATATTCTGTTGTATGATTTACTTTTATTACTATAATCATAGCAGAAATCCTTTAAATATAAATTGTACATTTTAATTTTGAAAGTTGCACGGCGGATCACTTTACTTTCTTAATTATTAGTTGGTTAATAGCTACGCCAAAAGTCGTCGATGCGCTTTAAATCGCGTTATTAGATGATTAACGAACAAGACTTACAACGAGATTTATTCACTCCCGGCATGCAAAAAGACTTAAACTACGTCACATAAGTCAGGAAGTTGGAATAAATTCAATTATTAATTCCCAATTTTCTTCTTTATTAGTGTTCATATCCAGATAAAACTTGGTAAATATGTTTTTTATGGTATTATGAACATAATAAGATGAAAAGTAAAAAATCGCGAATTTTCCCTTTAACTCATTCCAAGCTGACTTGTTTATTTAAAAAAAAACAATTTCATTATTAATCCATCAAAACAATAACTACAACAATCAGTGAGATCAAAGACATCGTAATCATACCTAATCAGCATTCTAAATTACAAAACTTTGAATTTTCGGAATACCAAGCCTTTTCCACCTCAGGAATAGATTACCTTAGTTTACCTTTGGCAAAACTTTTAGGAATTTTGGGTCCTCAATGCCCTTCAACTTCGTACTTTATTTGGCCTTATTAACCTTTTTGATTCGAGCGTCACTGATGAGTCTTTTGTAGACGAAATGTATGTCTGGTGTACAAAATTTCAATCCTGGTATCTATAATGAGTTTATCTATAATCAACAGTCATTAAAAGTAATTCTGAATAAAAACAATTGTAACAATGAAGCCAATTAGCCTGATTAATGCTCCAAAACAAAAACCATTTTTTTTTTTATTAATTTCCATGTTTATTCATGAATTTGGAGAGATATATATTTTTTTAATATTTACCATTTAAATATCTGAATAAGATTATAAAACCTTAAATTATACCATAAATATTAATTTATTTTTTTTTAAATTAGAGCAAACGGACCCAGGGCGAACGGACTCTATGGGCGAACGGACTCAGGGCGAACGGACCCAGGGCCAACATGTAATTAGAGCGAGAAAGGACCCGATACCTTAAATACCCATATTTCCATTTTGAATTTATCATACGTTTTAAACCTAGCCCTGAAAAACCTTGCACTTGGATAATATTAGTATAGACAACATGTCTATTTGTGCCTACCTTCCAAATTTTTAATATTTTGCTATCCTAATTTGGTACAGATCCTTTATCCTCAAAACTTATCAGGGGCAGTAGGCATGTTTGTATGGTAGTTTGTCACACCTTACATGTATGATTACTAGCCTCTAGGTGTTGGTTTGAGCCCTAGTTGGGAAGTTGCAAAATTAAGGTTTGATTTTCATGTCATATGTGATAAGGTTAGTCAGTTTCCTTCCGCAGGTTGGCACTTTCCTTCAAGTACTACGGTTTAGTACGCCAACAAAACTGACTGCCATGAAATAACCCATATGGTGTAGAAAGTGAATGATGATGTTCATAAAACCAAAGCAAACAATCAAAGTTTTAAATCATTAAAATTGAGAATGGAAATGGGGAATGTGTCAAAGAGACAACAACCCGACCATAGAACAGACAACAGCAGAAGGTCACCAACAGGTCTTCAATGCAGCGAGAAATTCCCGCACCCGGAGGCGTCCTTCAGCTGGCCCCTAAACAAATATATATACTAGTTCAGTGATAATGAACGCCATACTAATCTCCAAATTGTACGCAAGAAACTAAAATTAAAAATAATACAAGACTAACAAAGGCTAGAGGCTCCTGACTTGGGACAGGCGCAAAAATGCGGCGGGGTTAAACATGTTTATGAGATCTCAACCCTCCCCCTATACCTCTAGCCAATGTAGAAAAGTAAACGCATAACAATACGCACATTAAAATTCAGTTCAAGAGAAGTCCGAGTCTGATGTCAGAAGATGTAACCAAAGAAAATAAACAAAATGACAATAATACATAAATAACAACAGACTACTAGCAGTTAACTGACATGCCAGCTCCAGACTTCAATTAAACTGATTGAAAGATTATGTCTTCATCATATGAATATCAGGCACAATCCTTCCCGTTAGGGGTTTAGTATCATACCATCATAACATATATGAGAAGAACATAATCCGTGTCATGCCAACAACTGGTTTTTAAATAAATGTGTTTAGTGCCGATGCAAAGACCCTATAAGTGAATCAATATTAACGCCAAAATATGCAATCTTTATTTATTTATCATTGTCTATTTGTACAAGGAGCATTAGTGGTTGAGCCATTTAAAATATGGTTATTTTACCGAACTATGACCACAACTTCAAGATGTGACATCAGGTCTCTGTTCAATGGGCAGTCCCACAATTAAATTTCAAGTTTCACTTCATACATTTTATATGGTTAATTTGTCAGTTTCCTGCCTCAGTTCTGTATTTTTTTCTGGGTACTTTGGTTAACTCTGCCAATAAAACTGACTGTCTTACATGAAATTATCCATATGATGTAGAATGTGACATTGACGGTTGGCCCCTTTCAAAGAAACCATCAGCATGTACACACAACAATGCTGCAATGCTTTAGACACCATTGATCTAGAGACTTCATGATTTACATGTATAAAGCTTTTAAATATTAAAAAAAATAATTTCCCTACCTACCTACCCACCTGCTGATAGTGTGGGTCGGCAATGCCAAACAAAATTTTTTAAGGGTGGCCTGAGCTGTTTTTCCCCTATTAGTCTTTGTTAAATTTTGCACTTTTCAAAATATTGTACAGAATTTATCTTGTTTCAAATAAAGAAATACTTGGCATAAGTACAAGTTTTGTCCTGTCATGAATTTCTAAGAGCCAGTTGAAATCAGTATAGAATTCCATAAAGAATAATCCTCTTGTTGATAGTAGACTAGAACTGACTTTTAAAACTATACCTTTTGTTTACAGTAATACATCATGAAAACTGGTACCTCACATAATTAATTTTATTCATTTATTGTATAGCAATGTTTCTTGAGCGGGATTTTAAAATTGGATAAAACCAAAAACAAATTTGTTTTATGTGTGTTTTAGACATTTTTCAGATCTGTAGTCAATGTAAGACTTCATCAATATGAAGATATGGTTTGAACTTTTGAGATTTAACTTTAAACTTTTGCTATACAATGAATTTTTTATTGCATGATGTTGTTTCCTTCCGTCATACTAAATTTAAAATCAAATATTTGAAACAACTGGTAAAAAATATTTCTGGCAAGGACAAGAAGTAGCTTAGAAGTAGATTTTAAAGCATGCTAGAAATTTTCTATTTGAAACATTTGTAAACAAATTGTAATTTTATTTTCAGTTTATTGTGGTGTCTTTGAAAGACGGGATGTTTCAAAATGCCAACGTCTTATACAAGACACGGTTTATTGATGGTGTATCTACGGTGGAACGATTCACATCGACCACGGCGCCATCCACATCACGAGATATAACGTAATGACTTTACCTTCCTTTAATATTTTATTTTCAGTTCATTGTCGTCTCATTGAAGGATGGTATGTTTAATAACGCCAACGTTTTATACAAGACCAGGTTTGTAGATGGTGTCTCCACGGTAACCAGATATGTTCAGCACCACAAATCAACATCATCCTCAGCCAATAAAGAAAATGATTCAACAACAGCCAAGAAGAAGCAGTCTGCAAAACGAGCCAGAATTGAAGAGATAGCAACATAGAGAAATATTGTGTTGTAACATGATGAACATACCACAGAATGTCTTCCCTGCCTTTACTCCACATGTGTATATATACAGTAGTTATACATCTTGGTTCTACTTCATTCTTTCCTTTCACAAAACCTCTTATCTGTAAATCTTTTCATGTGTAGACGGATCCTAACTAGTGGTATTCCTTCCCAGACACAACGTCCTCTGAATATGAAAACTAAAAAATACTTGAAATTGCTTAGAAGGGTTTTGAATCAAGATAGTTTTAAAATATGTTAGAATTTTACTAATACTGCATACCCAACATTACAGGACATGCTGTAGAGTATTTAGATTAAGAGGTGTAGACATAGTAATTATAGGATTTTTGTCTTGTTTTAAATGTTTGTAAAAAGCTTGTCTTGTTTTAAGCATATTTATCTATGTTAATGTATTTAATTATTGTATAAAATGGTTTTAATTTCTGATAAGAAATTAAGCAGCCCTGTTTTAGCAGCTAATTATAATGGATAGTACTGTTTTTTATGCCCCCGCCGTAGCGGTGGGGGCATTAAGTTTTACCCTTGTCCGTCTGTACGTACGAACGTACGTCCGTACGTCCCAAAATTGGTTTCCGTTCTCTAACTTCAGTTTGCCTCAACCAAATGTTATGAAACTTATACACAATGCTTATTACCACAAAACACAGATCAAGTTTGAATTTTGGTGGCGTCACTGTAACCGTTCTAGAGTTATGCCTCTTTATAAATGGAATAATTGGAAAAATTTTAGTTTCCGTTCTCTAACTTAAGTTTGCCTCAACCAAATGTTATGAAACTTATACACAGTGCTTATAACCACAAAACACAGATCAAATTTGAATTTTGGTGGCGTCACTGTAACCTTTCTAGAGTTATGCCCCTTTATAAATGGAATAATTGGAAAATTTTTAGTTTCCATTCTCTAACTTAAGTTTGCCTCAACCAAATGTTATGAAACATATACACAGTGCTTATTGCCACAAAACCCAGATCAAGTTTGAATTTTGGTGGCGTCACTTTAACCTTTCTAGAGTTATGCCTCTTTATAAATGGAAAAATTGCAAAATTTTTAGTTTCCGTTCTCTAACTTAAGTTTGCCTCAACCAAATGTTATGAAACTTATACACAATGCTTATTACCACAAAACACAGATCAAGTTTGAATTTTGGTGGAGTCACTTAACCGTTCTAGAGTTATACCCCTTTATAAAAGAAAAATTGCAAAATTTTTATTTTCTTGTAAATATCAAGTAATTTATATTAAAATTGGAGTTATCTTCCTTTGTCCATGATTATAGTTGAATCAACTACAATCAATGCTTTATACAATGCAATGTTTAATTTTGACTTCCACTGATAAAACACAGATCAAGTTGAATTTGGGTAGTGTCACTTTAACCATTATTGAGGTATGCCCTTTATAAATCAAAAGATTGCAAAATTTTTAGTTTCCATTCTGTTACTTTAGTTTGCCCCAACCAAACATTATGAAACCTATACACAATATTCATCACCACAAAACTAAGATCAAGTACAAATTTTTTGTTTCCGTTTTCTAACTTTAGTTTGCCTCAACCAACTGTTATGAAACTTATACACAATTCTTATTACTACATAATACAGATTAAGTACGAAATAAGGTGGCGACACTTTTACCATTCTTGAGTTATGTCCCTTTATAAACATAAAAATTGCTGAATTTTTTTGTTTGTTTCAACTTAATGTTATAAAACTTATACACAACCGTTCTAGAGTTATGCATGTTTACAAATAGAAAAATTGCTGAATTTTTAGTTTCTGTTCTCTACTTAAGTTAGCCTAAACCAAATGTTATGAGACTTACACACATGCTTATTACCACAAAACTAAGATCAAATTCAAATTTGGGTAGCGTCACTTTTACCGTTCTTCAGTTATGTCCCTTTATAACTATATGATATGCAAGCAGGGGCATCATCTGTGTCCACATGTGGACACTATCCACATTTATTAAGTCTTGAATTACTTATTTAAATGGTGGTCTTTATGTATTTTATGTCGGAATAATCAGATTTAATTAGATTTTGATAACAAATCATTTATGTAATTTTTATCTTTTGGATAAGTGTCTTATAAAGCTTATAAAAATGCTGCTAGGTTTAATTCTGCAGCCCAAATAGCCAACTGCTGTTAGTCCAAGATAGCAAGATAATATAGTGCCCCAGGTAAAAATTCTGGAGATTGAGGCACTAAGCCAATGCCACAGGGTATAACTGCTCTGAGAAAGATTGAGGCACTAAGCCAATGCCACAGGGTATAACTGCTCTGAGAAAGATTGAGGCACTAAGCCAATGCCATAGGGTATAACTGCTCTGAGATAGGAGATATAACTTAGTTCTACGTAGCTACAAAGTTTCTATATAATTTTCTTGTTACAAATATTGTTTATATGTGCTAACAACCACAATGTGTTCATCAACAGTCTGACCTCATCACAACGGGGCCATATTTCATGTCATTTATGTAAAATTGGAGCTAGATATAAAAAAGAAGATAGTTTAACTTATGTTGCAAAAACTGATATTACCTTAAATATTGATCAAATGAGAGATAAACAATAAATATATGATAGAATTTTGTAAAAATAATGTCATCATTACTGGAGTGTAATTGTTCTATAATACAAAACCAATAAAATATGCAACAAAATATGTTGTGTTTGATAACATGTCTTCTTGTTAAGTATTCCAGGCATGCAGAGACAATTTTTTTATTTTTTTATTCTTTTGAAAAAAAAAGCCAAAGGAACAAGAAACTTATTTGTGCATTTTGATTTGTGGTGGTTGTTATACATTAAATGTATGATACTGATTTCACAGTACACAGCATGTGATGACATTTTTAGAAGGTCACAACAAAGGTCAAGGAAGCTGATGGTAAAACCATGGCATTTGCATCCAATTCTCAAAACTAAAAGCAGGGCTGCCAAGTCTCACGCATTTAGCGTGAGACTCACGCATTTTCATGCATATTTGGCGGCATTTTCCTTTGATCTATTGTTTTTTCTCTTTGATCTTTACGATTTTGGCCAAATCTCACGCATTTGCATTATTAAAAGTTGGCAGAACTGTAAAAGACATACAACAATTTATATAATAAGGTTTGCATACAGACTTACCATGTACGGTGTACCATAAGTTGAAAGAAGCATTTCATTGATTAATGATTTTGTCTCAACTGCGACAAATGTCCCTGAATGCGAGACATAGGGATTACTATCCAGCAACAGCATAAACTATTAGTATACAGCTTTATATTTCCAAAGGTGGAAGACCTGCATGCTTCATACCTTGTATGCAGATACCTCATGTTACAAAATTTCCGACTTTTATATGTCCATTGTCCTTGACCTCATTTTCATGGTTCAGGAACTGCTTGAAAAAATGTTTTTAGTTTTTTGTCATGTAAAATACTCACTTATTATGAGTAATAGGATAACTAATTTTGGTATATGGCATCTTTGCAATGTTTATATACCCTTCAGACAGGGTTCACCTGACCTCAGCCTCATTTCATGGATCAGTGATCAAGTATAAATTTTTCCGATCAAGTTCATATCTCCGATACAATAAGCAATAGTTCAACAATATTTGGTGTATGGAATGATAGAATGGTGTACATATTTGTCTAACCTGATTCATCTTACCTTGACCTCATTTACATTGATCATTGATAATGTTAAGTTTATGTGATACTTGTAGTAAAACCTTCATATTAAAAACTACCAACATAGATTCAATCATAATCAGCAATACAAAATAAGTAATAGGTCAGGTAATTTAGTGTATAGAACAATTATGAGGTGTACAATAGTTGTCAGAAAAGGTTAGGTTCATCTGACCTTTACCTCATTTTCATGAGATCAGTTTTGCAGATACTTAAAGTAAAAATTCAACTATATTGGTATATATGATTGTGCTGTCAGTAGCTACTTGGTGTATGGTGTCATAGTCTACAAGCAGCAGTTCAGAGATGGGTAGTTAAAATAAAGAAACCACACAAAATATTATTGTAAGTGCTTCCCTATACCACTTCTGTATATCATTTCTACAATAGTCCTTAGACTTACTTCAATGACTTAAAACTTGTGATTAGTTTAAACATGAAGTCACTACAATGAAACAATCTTAGAAGACTCAGTATAGACAAATAATCAATGGAGTGAGACCAGTACAAATTACAAGCTTTAAAGTGAAAGTAGTTACATTGACAGGTAAGTGTGTGCCATCATATCATTCCTGACCTGTGTATAGTAGCATAATTCACTACAGGTATAGAACCTGGCCTGGTCTGAAAGAACATACAAGAAAATAGTACATATTTTCAACAACATAGTTCCTACGCATAGCTGTAACTTTGTCAATAAGAGATATTTGGGTAATTTTGGTATGAAATGAAAGCTTAAGGACTTGGGATCACTGTAGAATCCTTGCTAAATGTTTTTTTTAATAATAAAAAATATGAAATTAAAATAGGAAGGCATATTTACCCTTTTGTTCAGATTAGAAGTACTTGGTTTTGTACTACTAAACTTCTGGGAACCAGTGCGCTTTAATAAAGTCAGTTGAATTTTTCATCACATCAGGATAAGGTATAATTTTGACATGAAATGACTCATTTTATTGAGATGGCTATGAATTGGTGTATTTTGCCCTCTGCACAATTCCTTGCCTCATGTGTACAATTATTTCCAGTTTTTTATCAAGTTCATAACATATCGGCAATGTCGAACAATTTTGAAAATCAGTGCTGATCAAATAAAAAAAAGTGGGGGTATACTGTTTTACCTCTGTCTGTCCATTCATCAGTCCATCCATCCGTCAGTCCGTCCTTCCGTCCCATGAATATTTTTCGTCACATCTTTCTCAGGAACTACAATACAAGGATTTCTGAAATTTGGTTTCAGGGTTTATATAAGTCAGCTATACTGTGTGATGCATTTTCAGATTCATCACTCAACAAACTTCCTGTTTACCGTACACTTGTATCATTTTACACATGATAGCCAAGTTGAAAATTTTCTTTACATTTTTCTCAGGAACTACAATACAAGGATTTCTGAAATTTGGTTTCAGTGTTTATATAAGTCAGCTATACCGTGTGATGCGTTTTCAGATTCATCACTCAACAGCTTCCTGTTTACTGAAATATTTGGGCGGGGGTATCATCAGTGAGCAGTAGCTCGCAGTTTCACTTGTTTAGTTATTGCTCTTGTTAAAATATGTGCGACGCATGTGCAGTGCTGGGTTCATTGGATCTCTGTTCTTTTATATTCATACAAAGACTCCTGGTTAAAAAAAAATTACAGAACCTACCCTTTTTATATTGTTGATCTGTTTCCTTTCACCCTGAATATACTTGAAAATTTTGACAATTAATGTTTAAAAGCAACAGTCACTACAAGGACAACATGACTCTAAATTCATTTAGAAGATATAGCAATGGAATTATTGAGAGTAAACATATTGATAAAAAGCTGACACATAATGATCAACCAATTAGTGAATAAGCTTGCACATCATAATGATCAACCAATTAGTGAATAAGCTTGCACATCTTAATGATCAACCAATTAGTGAATAAGCTTGCACATCATAATGATCAACCAATTAGTGAATAAGCTAACATATAAAAATCAACCAATTAGTGAATAAGCTGACATATAAAAATCAACCAATTAGTGAATAAGCTGACATATAATGATCAACCAATTAGTGATTAAGCTGACATATAAAAATCAACCAATGAGTGAATAAGCTGACATATAATGATCAACCAATGAGTGAATAAGCTGACATATAATGATCAACCGATTAGTGATTAACACGACTCTAATAATTTCATTTAGAAGATATAGCAATGGAATTATTGAGAGTAAACATTGATAAAAAGCTGACACATAATGATCAACCAATTAGTGAATAAGCTTGCACATCATAAAAATCAACCAATGAGTGAATAAGCTGGCATATAATGATACACAAATGAGTGACCAAGCTGACATATAATGATCAACCAATGAGTGAATAAGCTGACCTATAATGAACAACCAATGAGTAAGTAAGCTGACAAATAATGATCAACCGATGGGTTAGTAAGCTGACATATCATAATGATCAACCAATTAGTGAATAAGCTGACACATAATGACCAACCAATTAGTGACTAAGCTGACATATAATGATCAACCAATGAGTGAATAAGCTGACATATAATGATCAACCGATTAGTGATTAACACGACTCTAATAATTTCATTTAGAAGATATAGCAATGGAATTATTGAGAGTAAACATTGATAAAAAGCTGACACATAATGATCAACCAATTAGTGAATAAGCTTGCACATCATAAAAATCAACCAATGAGTGAATAAGCTGGCATATAATGATACACAAATGAGTGACCAAGCTGACATATAATGATCAACCAATGAGTGAATAAGCTGACCTATAATGAACAACCAATGAGTAAGTAAGCTGACAAATAATGATCAACCGATGGGTTAGTAAGCTGACATATCATAATGATCAACCAATTAGTGAATAAGCTGACACATAATGACCAACCAATTAGTGACTAAGCTGACATATAATGATACACCAATTAGTGACTAAGCTGACATATGATACACCAATGAGTGAATAAGCTGACAAATAATGATCAACCGATGAGTTAGTTAGCTGACATATCATAATGATCAACCAATTAGTGAGTAAGCTGACATCGTAATGATCAACCAATGAGTGAGTAAGCTGACATTTAATGATCAACCAGTGACTAAGCTGACATAATGATCAACCAATGAGTTTGTAAGCTGACATATAATAATTAACAAATGAGTGAGAAAGCTGACATCTAAGGATTAACAAATGAGTGAGTAAGCTGACATGTAATAATACAAAAAGCTGACATAATTATCAACCAATGAGTGAGTAACCTGACACATAATGATTACCCAATGAGTGACTAAGCTGACACATAATGATCAACCAATGAGTGAGTAAGCTGACACAATTATCAACCAATGAGTGACTAAACTGGCACATCTGAATGACCAACAAACGAGTAAGCTGACATATCATTATGATTTACCAATGAGTGAGTAAGCTGACACATGACATCATAATGATCAAACAATGAGTACCTTATTTATAGATGTTTAATGTTAAATGGTTCAGCTACTGTTTAAAACTCTGTTTTTTGGGGTCGTGTTAATTTCTATGATGGTCATGTATTATTCTTCTTATTATTATCTATTATTATTTTACTTCATTTCTTACAAGTAAAATCTAATTTATTTATTATAAAAGATAAATATGTTGTTGAAAAGGGGAGATATTTTTTATAGTCATGCACGGATATATGCAACACATTTATTTATGAAAGTAAGTATATATTTATTCCAACACATTTTGTTTCGTTGCTGTCTCATCGGCTGTGGTTTCCCTCATTCCTCATTTTGTTCATATTTACAGGAATTCAGGAATAATTCATCTTTCAAATGACAGTGTAAATATGTTACCAGGACTACAAATAAACACATCCTTCTTTTCCTGGAAGTTAGCAAATACAATGTGTTTGAATAAACTTTTAGTCCCCCTAAACTTAGAAATATCAAGGAGGAATTGTAAAAGACATCAAATAATTGTATAATGCTCAGGTATTATGATCTATTATGATTATGAATCTGAATATAATTAAATAAAAGGATAATTTATTTTATATGTTAATCAGAGGCCGCATAATATATATTATTTTTTGTCCAGATGTTAACCAATATGAACAAAGTTTAAGACGGACTCTTTAAAATATTATGACAGTAAAACAAATGATTTGCATGTATATTATACAAGTAAATATAGTTTAACTGTTACATAACATTTAACAAATGTTGTATTGTGGTTTCATGATAACTTAACTTACTAAAACAAATGATTTGCATACATGTATACAATGTGGACCCTGTCTTGGGAGAAATGTAAAGTCTAACACTGACATCTGGTGTTACAACTGTGCTGAAGGATTATGTTTCAGGGGACATGGTTCCTAACTATTTACGAGAAAACTTTCATTTTACATATAATGAAAATTATTATTTTCGTTCAACTGATGAACAACTATTAAAACTTCCGAAGCCAAAAAACAAATTTTTTGAAGAAAACTTTTATATATTATGGTTCTCAAATATGGAACAGTTTACCAAATGAAATAAAGATGAGTAATACACTTGTATCTTTTAAAACAAAATGTTACAAATTTTTCATGAAGAGGGCAAATTAATATGCTTGTTCGTGGGTTCTTAAATTCGTGGCTTTTTGTTTTCTGAAAAAGTCTAGTGAAGAATTTGAAGCCATCAGAACCGATGATTTTTGAAAATAATCATATGTTATTCTATAATGAATTTGATATCTTTATAGGCAATGGCATCGGGAACCCCAATACAATGTGGACCCTGTCTTGGGAGAAATGTGAAGTCTTAACACCGACATCTGGTGTTATAACTGTGCTGAAGGATTATGTTCCACATGTTCCAAACATCACATAACATTCAAGCCATCACGTGATCACAAGACCGTTAACATTGACACTTGTATATATAGGAATAATCTTTCTACGAGAACAAATTATGATAAACAACCGTTTGACTGTCCAAGTCATTCAATAAACAACATTGCAGTAAATATGGAGTTAAGGGAACGGATCAGTATAGATTGTATTAGTGCTTTGATATGTCTGATGGATAGCATTAAGGGAACGGATCAGTATAGATTGTATTAGTGCTTTGATATGTCTGATGGATAGCATTAAGGGAACGGATCAGTATAGATTGTATTAGTGCTTTGATATGTCTGATGGATAATTCAGTGTCACACAGATAGAACCAAGACACTATTGCCATATCTTATCCAAATGAGAAATCCATTAAAAGTGTCGCACAGATCGACCTTGACACTATTGCAATATCTTATCCAAATGAGAAATCCATTAAAAGTGTCGCACAGATCGACCAAGACACCATTGCCCTATCTTATCCAAATGAGAAATCCATTAAAAGTGTCACACAGATCGACCAAGACACTATTGCCATATATTATCCAAATGAGTAGTCTATAAAAAATTTCACACAGATCGACCAAGACACTATTGCCATATCTTATCCTAATGAAAACTCCATTAAAACAGTGTCACACAGATCGACCAAGACACTATTGCCATATCTTATCCAAATGAGAAATCCATTAAAAGTGTCACACAGATCGACCAAGTCACTATTGCCATATCTTATCCAAATGAGAAATCCATTAAAAGTGTCACACAGATCGACCAAGACACTATTGCCATATCTTATCCAAATGAGAAATCCATTAAAATAGTGTCACACAGATCGACCAAGACACTATTGCCATATCTTATCCAAATGAGAAATCCATTAAAAGTGTCACACAGATCGACCAAGTCACTATTGCCATATCTTATCCAAATGAGAAATCCATTAAAAGTGTCACACAGATCGACCAAGACACTATTGCCATGTCTTATCCAAATGAGAAATCCATTAAAACAGTGTCACACAGATCGACCAAGTCATTATTGCCATATCTTATCGAAATGAGAAATCCATTAAAAGTGTCACACAGATCGACCAAGACACTATTGCCATATCTTATCCAAATGAGAAATCCATTAAAACAGTGTCACACAGATCGACCTTGACACTGTTGCCATCTCTTATCCTAATGAGAAATCCATTAAAATCTACAATTTGAAGAATGAAACCGTAACAAGGTTATTAAATAAGACAAAGCATGCCATGGAATATCTTTCTCGAATCATTCTCTGGCTGTAAATTTGTACTTTAATGACAATGACGAAATCTGTATAATAGACTTGGAAGGGAACACACTGAAATCAAAAGAAGTTCTTATTGACAAATATTTGGAATACTTTGTATACTGTAATGACAGAGTGATATTAAGTGTTTTTAATGAAGCTGTGTACTGTTATTATGTATCAGGTAATCAGATCTGGGAATATCAAAATGACTTCTGGGCTTGCGAGGACCAAGAGGACTTTGTACAGATACTTATGGTCATGTTTTTGTTAAAGACTATATGTCTGACAGAATGATAGTGATATAAAAAAATGGAAAACACAGTAAAGTACTGATAAGTGAAGAAGATGAGCTGGACAATAAAAAATTCATTTGTTTAAATTAAAGTGATTCATCAGGGTTTATTTGTGATATAGATGGCATATATTTACTAAAATTGAATTTATCTTATGAATGAAATATATTGTATTTGTTTGGTGTTCTGTCTTGGTAACAATCCTTAAACTCAAGTGAAAAGTTGCCACAGTCAACATATGATCCCTGAACAACACATAATGCAGGTATTTAGACAACAATATTGATATAACTTTCTCCAGAGCCATGATGTACAGAGCAACCTTTTTGTGTGACATTCGCTTTAAACAAATTGGGTTGGGCATCGACATAGGTTACATTTGCAAGGGTAATATTTCAAGGAAAAGAGCCTTGTCCAATAGTAACTATTTTTTGTTTAGCCTGCAACATTTATGTTAAAAAGCGAGACATATCTATCCTGAATTCCATTGTCAGTGGCGGCGTAGGCATCGGCATCAATATTTAGGCTCAGTCTGCGATTACAGTATTATTATTAAGACATCAATAACTTTGTCAAACCTTTATGGAATTTTATGAAATTTAGATAGAAGCATTTTATGACCAAAAGACAGTATACAGTACAAAATTGTGAAAAATCTTATTTTCGTTTTTCTGTATTTTAAGCAAGTCTGCCTTATATGAATAAAGGAACAAGTCGACAAAAATGGAGACGAGTTGGTTTCCAAGAGAATGTCGATTGTTTGTTGAAAAACATGTCCTCAAATTGTAACAAATATGTTGTCAGTCAAGAAATCAAGCATATTGATAATGTCAGTTTCAGTGGATTTTTTGTTTGGACACACACCAAGTAATGACAATCATTCACACTCATCTTTTAAGCTTGAAGATATAACATAAACCTGAACACACACCAAGTAATGACCATCATTCACACTCATCTTTTAAGCTTGAAGATATAACATAAACCTGAACACACACCAAGTAATGACCATCATTCACATTCATCTTTTAAGCTTGAAGATATAACATAAACCTGAACACACACCAAGTAATGACCATCATTCACACTCATCTTTTAAGCTTGAAGATATAACATAAACCTGAACACATACCAAGTAATGACCATCATTCACACTCACCTTTTAAGCTTGAAGATATAACATAAACCTGAACACACACCAAGTAATGACAATCATTCACACTCATCTTTTAAGCCTGAAGATATAACATAAACCTGAACACATACCAAGTAATGACCATCATTCACACTCATCTTTTAAGCTTGAAGATATAACAAACCTGAACACATACCAAGTAATGACAATCATTCACACTCATCTTTTAAGCCTGAAGATATAACATAAACCTGAACACATACCAAGTAATGACCATCATTCACACTCATCTTTTAAGCCTGAAGATATAACATAAACCTGAACACATACCAAGTAATGACCATCATTCACACTCCATCTTTTAAGCTTGAAGATATAACATAAACCTGAACACATACCAAGTAATGACCATCATTCACACTCATCTTTTAAGCTTGAAGATATAACATAAACCTGAACACATACCAAGTAATGACAATCATTCACACTCATCTTTTAAGCCTGAAGATATAACATAAACCTGAACACATACCAAGTAATGACCATCATTCACACTCATCTTTTAAGCCTGAAGATATAACATAAACCTGAACACACACCAAGTAATGACCATCATTCACACTCATCTTTTAGACCAGGTGAACTATTAAATATAGTTGAATATAAACAAATAAATATTGTATTAGTCTATGAATTGGATTTGTTTTATGAGGCATATAAATCTGTTTTTTTTTCATTAGAAACTGTACTGTATCATAAAACTGACATATAGAAATGCGTTAATCATGCTGACAGTATTTGCTCTAAAAGGAATTTATAAGCCACATTTCTGATTAATTAGGAACTGTATACATATGTAGCTTCCATTTAAAATGAAGAAACTTGTACCATAAAATCTGATTTGATTGTTACCAGTTTCTCCAATGACTAGGAGGTATATTTCACCAAAATAGATTGGAACATAGACAATGTTTTGATATGGACTATGAAGTTTATCTTCGAAATATCAAAATGATCTTTATTTATCTAAAAAACAACACATGATGTATTTTTCATTATTAATAGTTTAACAAATCAGTAACAAAATCATCAGAGATTGGCATTCTAAAAATAGTCTTTTAAATCTGAATCTACTGATAATAATGAATAAAATCACTATGTAAACTTTGGTATAGATCTTAGTTTCCTTCCAATTCTTTGCTATAAATCTGTCTGTATATATGAGTCAGTTTGGAACATAAGTTTCCAACCACAGTTATATCATATATCTGTCTTTGTATATTGTTTTCAGTTCGGAACATAGTTTCCATCCAAGTCTATATTGTTCATCTTGGAGTATATATTATTGGATTGCTGAGACAAACATCCTTTGAATGAGTTCAGTCGCACATCAATTTCTCCATCTTCAAGCTGAAAAAGATTACATAAGATAAACAAGACATTAAAATAAAGATATGTGGCACAATTGCCAATGAGACAACTATCCACCAGAGTTAATGGTAGACAACTCACTCACAAGGCAATAAACCTGTATCTGTAAAATATAACAATTCATTGCTGGAGACATCCATCTTATAATCACTCTTGAGTAAAGTTGTTGTTTAGGGTGAAAGATAGTTTGGGAGTCTCTCCATTCTGCTTCTCAAATGTTCAAAATGGAGTTTTAGAATTTTTTCAAATAAAGACAGTTACATGTAATAGAATATATATTGTTTCTCTCTAAGAGACAGGTAAGTGTGTCCCAAAGTAAAAAGTACAGCTGGGTAAATGGTCAAAGCAATGGTAGCCTAACAGGCAAAGCAGCCAAGACACTGGTTAAAATATAGTACAATGTAGCTCAGAAACCAATCAACATTGACTTACATGTACTAGTTCATCTATAATAGATAATGAAATTGATAGTTTTAATGTTATCTTTGAACATATAGAAGTGCATGTACAATGTGTATGAACATGCACTTCTATAACCTGCAAAATGAACAGAAATATAATAGGGATTTTCAGACAAACTTATTCCTTTTCTCTGTTCTGGACTGCAAAGGTTATATTTTACAGTTCTTCAAAGTAAGTTTAATTTAATCAATTTTTTACATCCTTGTCCTTTAGTCTAATGGTTTTTGGCTGATAGTTGTTTCATTTGCAGGCATACCATATCTCCTAATTTATTACTCTGATAATATAGATTTGTCATATAATATAGATCAACACTGTCATTAGATCTTTGACTATTGTTTTTATTGGTATTAATATTGATTTTGTTATCAGTTAATTAAAAGCAAACTAAATATTATTGTTATATACATGTACATATGCACTTTCATGGATCTACAATAAGTCGACTCATGTATCTTGGCATTGCACAAGGTCATGCTTTTCTCAGACTGTTTATGACGTCTTTACTAAATCCATTGGATGTTGGATGTGTACTGATTGATAATTTAGTCTTAGATGCAGGATTTTTTTTATTAGTTGTTACTGGCTTTCAACTAGCTGTCAGTAACTGTGAGTACACTCAGATCTGTACTTAGTGTCTTTTTGTTGTTTGGATGTACAAGAACTTGGTCACATCAACTCTGTGTTTTTGTTAGATGTATTTCTATTTGTATCCATCTGATGATTTAAGCCCTTTTCAACTGATTTTTATAGTTCGTTATTATGTTGTACTGTTACACCACTGTCCCAGGTTAGGGGTAGGGTTGGGATCCTACTAACATGTTTAACCCCCACCACATTCTGTATGTATGTGCCTGTCCCAAGTCAGGAGCCTGTAATTCAGTGGTTGTTGTTTGTTGCTGTGTTACATATTTTTTTTTTAGGCTGTTAGTTTTCTTGTTTGAATTGTTTTAAATTTGTGATTTCGGGGCCTTTTAAAGCTGACTATGCTGTATAGGCTTTGCTCATTGTTGAAGGCTATACAGTGATCTATAGCTGTTAATTTCTGTGTCATTTGGTCTCTTATGGAGAGTTGTCTCATTGGCAATCATACCATATCTTCTTTTTTTATATCTACAGTGCCATTTCTGTACATTACTACAAAGATAAATCTTAACACTGACTTTTATATACTTAAGTGGTTACGCAATACACTTACTAGGTCATTTTTGTACAGTTCATCAAAGCAGAATTTTGACATGCACTCTCTGACACACATTAATTGGTCCACACCTTTATGAGCAAGACAGTCGGGTCTACCTTCACAAGGATTTTTGGCACTTCTATACTTTTTATCCTATAAAAGAATACAAGACTTTAATGAAACAAACTGTTGATTAAATTCAAAAAAGTTAGGTTTAGCCTTATAAAAATATGCAAATAGCAAATCTGAACTATTAAATCCTAAAAATTAAATTCTTCATCTTCTTCTCCTTCTTCCAGGTAAGGAACCGAATTCAATAGTTGAATGTATTAGGTCCCGTCAAAACTATGGGCAGTTGATTTAAAACTTTGTTTTTATACTATCCAAGAATATATCTCTCAATGATCACTGTAAAACATCTGTGTGTAAGTCCTAAGAGAAAGTAAAGCACCAAATTAAGATAAAATTAAAAGTATCAAGTTGTGTCAATATTTTGATCTTAGGATCAGGATCCTTAAATAAATTAATATTTTTTTTTTATCATTGAGTTTGTAGTTTTATTTGTTGATAAATGACAGTCCACCATGAAAAAGAAATTGTGTCTGTGGATTAAAAGATTATAAACAATAACATTTTGCAAAATAAAAAAACTTTGTACATGTACATGATGTACATGTATATACATATTAAAATGTATTCCAAATTTCAAAGAACTTACATCACGTTTCTTTTTGTAAGTGTAACGCTTGAACTGGTACATAGTATGCTGACAGAAAACTTCCAACAACAATAAACTGATGATAACAAATAAAATCTTCACTTTACCATCCATATCACCTATAAAACAAACAAACAAACTACAGTACATTTTGAGTCTTACTATGACGATAGTCGGACATCTGACATGTCCCAGATCTCATATGCGACATATGCCCGACAGTCATAAATTAAATGATAGACAGGTAATGCTACCACATGAACCCTTTCATCCTTAACCACCACTAAAGACAGCACGCGTTAATCGGTCTGTTACGGTTGAAAGCTTTTTATCTACCTGTGTTGACCAGTAAATGGATTAATACATGATAATCATCTTGTTGGATGCAATTGACAAAATTATATTGATGTAACTTCTTACAATAAATTTAAGTTTCTTCTTCATATTCGTGTAATAATTTGTTTTTCTCTTTTCTGTTGTCAATGGTTGTTAGCATTATCTTTCAATCTTGAAATAACTTTTTTACAATTTGTTCTATAGAATTTATCATTTATTTATAAAAAATAAGGATAAATACATTGTTTTCAACCATTTATTTACATAGATATTCATTATCACGCAGAGAAACGTGCATATAATGTTACATGTACATTGTCTTTTTTACGTTTTATATAAATATCAATAATATAAATGTTTCCTTTTTGCTCATTCATGTAACGGAAAGTACATCATTGTAAATTCTGTCCATAAAATATTTCATGAAATTCTGCAATAAAACATGTGCTCCAAAAGTTTGTTACAATCTATAAATACTATAACCGTGGGAAAAATCGATACACATTGCGGCAAACCATTTATGTCATGGGTGCCGACAATAATAGAGATGCAGGCTAAATGATGATCAAATGCAATGCTTAAACTGTGTTGAAAGCTGACGTGAATATTTTAAACATGCTATATATATATTGTTCATAACATATCTATTGTTTAATAAAATTGTGATAAAATGTAATGTGTAATTTAATTAATTACTTTAGTAAAGTAATTGTAATTTAATCAATTACATTTCAAAAACTGTGTAATGGTAATTAATGTAATTGATCATTTTTGCAATGTAATGTGTAATTTAATTAATTACATTCCAATAATATTAATGTAATTGAACCCAAATCTGTGACAATTAAATAATTTCAAACTGATTGACAAATAATTACAACTCAAAAATTGTATTCAGCATATTCAAATGAAGTTAAAAGATTTGTTCCGATGTTAATACATTTCTATAGTGGTCAATCAATCAGCTATAGGTATTATATATTTAAATGATGTGAGCAATCAAAATTTGATAACTTCGGGATGAACATATACATTGACTTGTGCATATTGTGTAAATAATTAATATGAAAACTTGTTTAGGTCCGTTTGTAATAATGAAAATAAATCATACAATTGAAAAATAGAGAAATAACTTTTAATTAAATATGTACTTATTTCTTATCCTTCAATTCTAAAATAGCATACACTATATGTAGCGATAAAACCAAAGGTATTAAATTGACACAAGTTGTCATTCCCCATGTAATTTCATTTATGACCAGATGCGGAACACCTACATCGTAGTTGTATTGATTTTTGATAGTAAATAAGTTAATTTCATTTTAAAACAATGTGTACCAGTGATCTTTTTTTTGTTTGCTCTCTCCTGTGAAGTGACAAAAAGTCGCTTGGATTTCCGAGAATAACGATTCTACTGATAACAATTATAGTTCTTTTCAGATATTGTATATATATATTTATAACTATAATTAAGATTTAATTATTCTTATATTTATAGCAGGGCTTCCAAAAAATATTTGAGCCAGCCGGACATTTAATGCCAATCCCGATTTTGATCCCTTAAGACTAAATAACAAAAGGCAATTATGGTAATCAGTTGGCAATCCCAATGATTGATATTAAAAAAACACGATATTAAACTTTACTTTGATATAAATTCGAAGTTCTGACGTAAACACTTAAATTGGCAGTGCACCATTCTAAGTGTGCAACATCAGCATACTTATATCTGCCTAAGACTCTTTATTTGTGCAAAATAACGTTGTCAAAAAGTTTACTTTCGTTTTGAAAAGCACATTTGCCTAATACCGGATGTTGACTTGACAATGGTAAAACATGGACCAGTGACGGATACGTAAAATCCGTGTACGTTTACAAAGCACGATTGAGCGTAAACTTGTAGCTCTTTCCACGTTATTTCTTCAAGAAAATACTCGAAATGAACGAAAGTTAAAGATATCAATGATAATTTTAGCATTTTTGAAAAAATTAGGATGCATAATTAAATTTCCCACCTGCGCACATGTGCATACGTGTTCTAGTTCAAACAATGTGGTTCTGACGGTTTTTCATTTAAAACCTTTTTAAATCTTTCATCAAATCATATTTATAAACGTATTTCTGATAATTTTAATCTTTTAGACTAAATTCATTAGATGCAAACTGCTGAAATGTAAGAAAATAACTTTGAATAGACCAATCAATGTCTGGTACAAAATTGTTTACCTGTCACCTGAACAGGTAAATTTCAGCTGTCCGACAACTAATTAGCCTTGATTAAAATGAGAAGGTATTTAAGTAGGGGTTGTTTTGATAGTACTTAATCATCATGTCAATTTTTATGACCGGAAAGGTGTGGCTGTTTAAGGCAAAAGGTTGGGACAAAAAGATCGCGAATTATGTTAAAATGAAGAAGGCCTTGAAAACTAAAAAGTAGATGTCCGGTTCATGCTTTCTCCAGGCGGACAATATCCGGTAAATACATAATTGTCCGAAATATATGACCGTTTTGGAAGCCATGATTTATAGCTCATTTATTCTTTTAAAAATCGATGACACATGAAAAAATATTTCCAAGAGAAAAGATGCAATTTTCAATTGTTTATACAATTCAAATAAGTACAATTTCCTTTCATTAAGTTACATTTCAAATTAAAAGTATTCTTTATCAAGTTGGTGAGAAGCCGTAAAATTAATCACGCATTACAATCCATTAATACCGTTAAAATCAGATACGCAATATTTTGACACGATTGCAAATAAAGCTGTTATTTGGGAATTTGATGAGACTGTCGTACAAGTGAGAGGTTTAGCGCTATAAAACCAGGTTCAATCCACCATTTTCTACATTTGAAAATGCCTGTACCAAGTCAGGAATATGACAGTTGTTGTCCATTCGTTTGATGTGTTTTGTCATTTGATTTTGCCATGTGATTAGGGACTTTCTGATTGAATTTTCCTCGGAGTTCAGTATTTTTGTGATTTTACTTTTTATTAAACGAATGAAAATGAAAGGAATAAATAAAACGAATGAAAAAGAAAGGAATAAATAAAACGCATGTTGACGGCATTGTAAACATTAAGAAACATATTCCAATATATTCAATTAATCAGTATATCATTTAAAATCACTTGATTGATTCGTAAAATAAACTTGACCTCCATCAATCATTTTATAAAAATGTTAGAATTGGCTGACAACATTTTACAAAAACCTGCCAACTGCACGAGCTTAGATTGGCGGGAAATTGTTTAATGTTAAACACGAGTGATTTAAATGACCAGGGTCAAATGAGTGTAACAATCGATAGAGAAGAATAAATGATAATGCTCTTACGGGAAAAGAAAAGCCAATGTTTTATCAATGAATTTTATGCATCTCCTCCAACGCCGTATATTTCATGAAAAATTCCATTTGACAGTTGTTAACTTGTTTATCATTTTTATACAATTCAAATATAAATATGATAAAATATGTATAATTTCATTTCATTTCATTTCAATGAGTAACATTTCAAATTAAAAGTATTCTTGAACAAGTTGGTGAAATACTGTATAGTAGCTGAAATTAAAAATTAACCACACATTTCAATCCATTAATATCATTAAATAACTGGTTAGGTAAATTTGTTTGACACAATGCAAACAAAGCTGTTATTTATAATTAAATTTAATTAATCAGTAGTATCAATTAAAGACATGTGTCTTTAATTAAATCTTAAAATGAACTTGACCTCACTTATTTTATAGCTGACAACAATTTACAAAAGCCTGAGGACTGCACGAGCTAAGATTGGCGGGAAATTACTTAACGGTAAACATGCATTATTTGGATTGCCTGGGTCAAATAAGTGTATTGATTAATGGAGAACTAAATGATAAGGCGCTTACGGGTAACGAGATAAGGGAAGAAAAATTAAAAGTATATTTTTTAAAACTTATTAATTTCCTGATTTTTGATAAAAAATCACAAATGATTTATTCAGGATTGATGACAAGGATATCAATTATAAATGAAACTTAGTGGGATTGAAAAATTTTGATGTTTATCTTAACTGTTTCTGTTTAGAAAGGTTTAATGTAGTAACAAAAATAATAATATCCTGTTCCGTTTTTTTCATCTGTAATTTCTTTTATAAAGACAGTGAAATATCATATATATATCTACTAGTATCATCCGCACAATTGATTTGGTTGACCAGGGTCAAATTCCAGCAATGATTGACATGAGAAAATAAACGTAGAGGCTCTTACAGGAAACGTGATATCGGAAGAAAAATAAAAGTTTATTTTTAAAAACTGATTAATTTCTGTAGTTTTCAGTAAATTACAATTGATTTCATTGGATTTGTACTTGACTAATATCTAGCATGTTGAAATATTTAGCTTAGTTGAAATACTCAATTTCGATGTTCATGATGTTCATAGCTTATAAATAAAAATATTGTGCCATATTTTTTATCCGTAATTTTATCTATTAACATGATTAAAACAATGAAATATGTTACAGGATTATATCATCCATAAATCTTTAAAATTTACAGGTAAGATTACAAATTTATCAATCACAGCTACAGATTAATTTGTGACCTTCCAGCAAGGTATTACACAGGTAATATCACTGCAGGGGTAGTTACAGTCGGGCAGATGTCCAACTTGTCGGACTTCTTGTCCCATAGGGACATTTATAGGAGCAAGACTTAAAATGTACTGTAACACGTAAAAATCTTCACTTTACCATCCTTATCACCAATAATCATGATAATACAAACAATTAAACTACACATCAAAATCTTTACTATTAGTAGGATGCCCAGTCAACATGGTCCAGTGTTCTCCCCAGGGCCTTAAAGGACCGCGGGCCCGCAATGTATAATTTTTTACCGTGGTGGTATCGTTCTTACCGCGATGTATTATATTTCTCTGTGGTGCTAAAACTTTTAGTTAAAAAATCAAAAATAGGTAAAGTTTTAAACGACTTGTTTAATCTTTTCCGTGTGGTATAAAATTCCAGGTGAAATTTGACCAGTTCAGATTGTTTACACCACGTGATCAATTTACCTTTATGAGGTTAACCTTTGTTGATTGGATTTAATCGATGTAATTAACACTTGTAAAATGATTCTTTTGTGTTTTAATTAAGAGATCATACCTTTTGATCGTAGATAACTATTTTATGGCTTCACTCACCACCTGACAAGTCGGCAAATACTTTGTACACAAACCGTGTTGACCCGATAGTTGTACACACGATGGTACACATTTTGTACATTATAAAGTTGGCTCATTACCTATAATTGACCATGATACACTTCTCAATACTTATATAATAGTACTCTGATTAAACCATGGCCAAATTATCTTTAATTTTGACATAGTTTATATGGCATGATATTCCGGTTTCAAACTATCATAGTATCTGTCAACAAGTAATTCAAAGGGGACGGATCACATGACCCAGTTAGTTCACATAGAATACCCAAGATTATTTACAATTAACTGCAATCTATTCTATTTTATAAATAAAATGCATGACTGTACCTTCAAACTGGATATCAATATCCATATGATAATTAATGAATAACAGAAGTGATTTGCAAATTTTATCCATAAGCACATGTTAAATCTATTTATATCTACTTCCTGTCATTTAGCGGGAAAATAGGGAGACTTAGTTGTTGACATTGAATAGGGTTACTTATAGATCTATAGAACTAGGGTAAATTTATAGATTTAGGAATTCTTTTTAAATGGATCATGACAAAAAATAGATTTAGATTTCAGTGCAGTATTAAGTCTGTATCTATGTTTGATTATCACTAAAGACAAGAAAAGTTAATATTTACATGAAATCTAAGGCAAACTGTTTTGGAATTTATGAAAAATTTCTTTTTATTAAAATTTAAGATAGAAACTGGTTCAAATAATAATACAATATTTATTCTTGTTAATTTTATATCTCCTTATGACAGGAA
This sequence comes from Mytilus californianus, assembly GCF_021869535.1. Lineage (NCBI taxonomy): Eukaryota > Metazoa > Mollusca > Bivalvia > Mytilida > Mytilidae > Mytilus > Mytilus californianus. The sequence continues at coordinate 140,670,844 of NW_026262581.1, read as the reverse complement.
TCCTTTCACAATACAACATCTTTCATTCTAGAAATAAGAAAGTTTTTTAAATTGAACATTTTTGTTCTCTTTTAAATGATATTTTATTCTTATTGATCATTGATTTTATAAAAGATTTAATAACTTTAAATTTAGATGAATATTTTGTAATGTATCATGTTTTATTTATTTTTAAAAAATATTAAAGTATACATGTCAAACTGTTTATTGATTTACTTCTTTTTTACCAATAATTTTCAATGTCTACATAACACAGTGCCACAGCATTAAAACAAAACAGGAGACATAAAAACTACAGTTACTAGAAATATAGCTAAGCGACGGGCACGACACAACTGATTGTATGAATCATTTCACCAAGCAGTCCACACGCGTTACCCTGGTGCTATCCAAAAATCCTGGGGAGAACACTGTGGTCAATGAAATTTATGGATTCGGGTTAACAGAATAACACACAGCTGTATTTTATATCATTGGAAAAAGGAGAACAGGACTCATAAAAATATTGATGTAGTCGTTGTCTACAGTGGTCACGATTTTCTTAAGTTAAGGTCAAAGGTCAAAGTTAAAATTTCAAGGAAAAAACACAGTCATATGTAGACAGCTGGTCGCCCCTACATATATGCGTTTAAATATAGCAAAATAAATGGATTGAATAAGCAGGCCTGAGTATGTCTTTGCTTTATAGAAATTAGAATAAACTGCAAACGGCGAAAAAGGGGGAGGGTTTCTGCTGAAGTTATGAAAACAAAAATGACAATTAGAAACAGGTTTATCACTGTATCAAGTGTACGGTAAATGACTTAAAAGCCATAAATGGTGCTAATATTGGCATGAAGTTAAAGATTATCTTCAAAAAGAGGCTTATGTACAGCATTGATGTATTTTTACAAACATTTGGAACAGCAAATTACGACTCTTTGTGACTTGCCTAACCTGTTTTTACAGTGCTGTAACTCGACATTCGTTTTCTTGGGCAAATGTTTCAAAAAATTACTTAATATGAGATCCCTTACATTTGTTTGTCTTTATATCATCTTTCCCTCTGACCAAGGGAGTAATTTAGAACAGAACTCTGAAGATATTGTTCTGTTTTCTCTCTAGGAAAAATTTTACCGGAACTTCTGTAGATGACGGACCAATGTCGGGTTACACTAATGACTGGACCGAATGACAGGACCGAATGACAGGACCAAATGAAAAATGCTAATAATTTTTTTATTTTTCATAGGATTAATTTCAAATTTAAAATATAATAAGATTTCATCATTTAATATATAAATTTAAAAAGACAAAATTAAATTTTTTTCAAAAGCTTGCGAAAACGTGACCTGACCTACGATGACAATGACAGGACCAATACACCTTATCGCTATTCCCGCTTGACCCGAGAATCTGTCCCGCTCGAACTTTTGACGTCATACAACAATCACTTTTCCATTGTGGCGTCAGACATTTTCTATTATGACGTCAACATTTTACGGGAACTTGTGTGATGTCCAGTAATGGCGGACAAATAGCGATAAGGTGTATATCGAGAATGACAGGACCAAATAAAAATGCTAATAACTTTTTTATTTCTCGAAGGATTTGTTTCAAATTTGAAATTTAATTAGATTTCAACATTTAATACATAAATATAAGAAAAAAATAGAAAAAAAATTATTAAAGCTTGCGAAAATATGACTTGACCAACGTTGACATTGACCTGACCAATATCGACATGACCTGACCGATGAAAAGTCCTAATGTTCTGTTATTTAAATAACAAAATTAGAAAATTGTTAAATTTTGATCATGAATAACTAAGAAATTACTAAATAATCAGAAAAAAATTTTTTTTTTGGGGTAATAAACTTGACTTGACCAACTTACGTTGACTGTGTCATAATTAACCGTTATCATGACAAGGAAAGATGACTAATTACATATCTATATGTAAAAGTATTTACTTCAAATTTTTCGAAATATTAAGATTTAAACCATTCATTTTATCAAATTTAAAAACTATAAAAAAAATCCTCCTGATCAATGTTCTTATTATTTTCAAGTCCAGACTAATCTAAATTCAATTCTAAAGTCCAGAATAGTTTAATTCCTATATCAAATTTATGTATAATCTAAATACTGATTCTGTAAAATAATTTTAACTGTTTTGCTAGCATTCTGCATGACATTTATAGTCATCCCAGGGTACAGGACGAGGACCTAGCTAGCAGTGTACCCCACCCTGAAATAAAGAAAAAATAAGTAGGATTACACATGTAAATAGATAATTAAAAATGTACTTGTAAAAAGAAGATATAAAAACTGAAAACTTTAAATTATAGATCACAATAAAAAAAACTACGTCTATGTTTGAAAGCATTTAAATCAAAATTATGTGATAGAAATTATCTTACCTAAAAAATAACTGAAAGGTAATGCATGTAAACTATTATCAAACATATTTACAAACGAACATTTATAGACTTTCGGGAAAATTTAAAACTAAGAAAGATATCCTGCACAAGGCTCGGGCATACCTCAAGTAGTCCGCGAAAATGTTTATTTATTTTTTATGTAAATATTTAAAACTACCAAGACATCCTGCACAAGGCTCGGGCATACCTCAAGTAGTCCGCGAAAATGTTTGTTTATTTTTTATGTAAATATTTAAAACTACCAAGACATCCTGCACAAGGCTCGGGCATACCTCAAGTAGTCCGCGAAAATGTTTATTTATTTTTATGAAAATATTAAAACTACCAAGACATCCTGCACAAGGCTCGGGCATACCTCAAGTAGTCCGCGAAAATGTTTATTTATTTTTATGAAAATATTAAAACTACCAAGACATCCTGCACAAGGCTCGGGCATACCTCAAGTAGTCCGCGAAAATGTTTATTTATGTTTATTAAAATATCTAAAACTACCAAGATATCCTGCACAAGGCTCGGGCATACCTCAAGTAGTCAACGGAAATAACTATTTACTGATATGAATTTAAAATATTAAAAAAACCTATATATGATGCTAATTACTGTAATCACAAACTATTTTGGATTTATCAACTTATTTATGGCTTATTTCACACCTATTGTTTGTTACTTTATAATTGTAAATCAAACGTGTCAAATCATGACCGGTAATGTACAACAAAATTTACAACACAGTTAGATACAATATACTACTATAAATACAATAAAAAGTTCAAGTAACACGGTGCTCGTCACAGTACCAATCTTCTAAAACTCCTGAACATGTCTGATGAACCCACTTAGCACAATTGATTCTTCCACGTTTTGCCTCACATCCTATCATGTTCTCAAAAACGTCTGGTTTGCCACATTGACAGTTACTTTCAATCCTTCTTGCATATATTCTCACAAAATCTGAACTTGATGTAATTCCTTGAGGAAATGGTGTAAAGTGACCTTTTTCTAAACAAGAAATTAAATGCGGTCTCATATATTTCTCAATAAAGTTGGTACGTCTCTGTGTGTTGAATTTTCCTTTATCACAATATTCCATCATGTTGGCAATAGCATAGACACCACAGTCATATCCGTTTGTTTGCTGTTGTACGTCAGGTAGTTTTACAAGTAAGTTCCTTTTTCCATGACCATAAATTGCTGACAACTGAATTTCCATCGAAGGTGTAAGTTTAAACTCTGTACTTTTACTGTCTAACACATAAACGGCACTTTCCTTTTTAGGTTGAATAGATGTTACCCAGTGCGACTTTCCTGTATGATGAACTTGAACACACGGTGTATCCTTACTGCTGAAATTCCCGAAACTTTCAGCCCAGCACTGTTTGTCTTCATCGTAAATTGGCGATAATCCTGTCGGTTGAAATCCAGATATATGTGGAAACTGTTTCGCTATCATATTTATACTTACATTCACAATTTCGGAACATAACCATGAGTTATTCTCCAGCATAAGTTTGTGTTCAGAATTTAAACTAGAAATCCAAGGCGTATAACTGGTGTTCTTCACGTCTGTATTAACTTTACGTTTTTTCATAGGTAGTTGACAAGACTTGGTACTCGTTGGAGACACTGTATCCACAGAAAATTTCAATATCTTTCCTTTTTTTGGTGTCGCACAACTATCAGTATCCTGTTCCTTGGATTTGAATTTAAGTTTCTTTCTCGATTTCGGGGTTTCTGTTGTTGATGATTGCCTTCCTGGTGTTTCTGGCATAACAGACGGAGCACTTTGTTCAACTATTTCGGAGTCTGGAGCTGGTATAACTTCATCATAATCATTTGGTCGTGGTTTTTTCCTTCCTGACTTTTTGTCGTTCCTTTTCAAATTTCTCTTCGAAAGCATTCTAAGATTCATAATTTTCGGTTTATTCTCACTTTCATCACCTATGAATATTTTCGCTGCCATTATATGATAACACTGCGTAGTCGATGGACACTGACATGTTTCTTTCGGCAGTAAGGTTACAGCATATACAGTACCTTGGGTTCCCTTCACCATAAATGCTTTCTGCTGTTGCACAAATGTAACATTGCCATTTTCGACTGTTAGACGGGCTAGCGATTTTTGTGAAAGATTCGTATCCTTAGAAATCACCACATTCGGAACGTCTTCAGACGACACACTATGTTCAGAGTTGGGAACATTACTATGAATAGTCGGACATTGCTCAGTGGTAGCATCACTTTTAATATCCACACTTTGTTCTTCACTTTCGAATGGCACTCTTTCAGATATATTTTCGGATTCTTCATGATCTTTTTTGACACATTCTCCTCTTAACGAATCTATTTCCGACATCACATGTTTCACTATATCATCGGGTTTAATAACACGTTTCGGTATGCAAATTTCGTCTTTCGGAATGCGTGCATGAATAAATTCTGGTCTCAAACGGTAATTTCCCACTCCTGCTAATCCTCTCTGAATTTCGGTAAAGTAGTAACACTGAAGGTAGTACATGGATAACACAAAGCAATCAACGGGAAGCTCCTTATACTTGTTCAGTCGTTTAATAACGGCATTCATACTCTCACACGGATTGTTAGTAACTCCAGAAAACGGATCATAAAGATTATCATACTTACTGATTATCCACTTTCCACAATGATATAATATATCCTTTTCAATTTTGTTGAAGTATGTAACAAACGGTTTGGACCACTTCACTATTAGCAACTGCTTTTTCTCCTTGAATTCTTCATCACTATCACAACGCAGTAATTCCCTAATATTAGATAGATAAAAGGCAATGTTTGTTTGATCGGCACCCATCTTCTGTAGGTTAAATTTGGCATCACCAATCAAATGGTTCCAACACATTATGATATCGCAGTTCGGGAAATTCTTTTCTATTGCATTTGATAATCCTGGTTCACGGTCAGTCACAAACGGTACACACTTCCTATTTAACTTTGGAAACACTGATGACACAAAATCGAAAAATTTCGAATGAACCTTTTCTTTTTTCCTTCCATGTATGAGAAATGCTACTGGCATGATAGGGCGATCCTCAAATATGATATTACGGAACACAAGAGGAGACACATAAAAATCTCCGAGTTTAAATGTTGTATCGTAGAAGAATAGAAACGGTTGATCATCTTCAGTATTTACGTCCAGTAGCTGATTAACTATCGATATCAACTCCGGTAAAGCTATTATAGAAGTTAAGTCAGGGAACACGGTAATTTCTTGAATATAACCCTCCATGTGGTAAGCTAACAACATCAGATTGTAAATGTCATCTTTACTAATTCTCTTCTGTTCGTTCACTTTTCGCACGATATTTTCAACTTGTTTAACGTTTCTTGCGTTCATTACACCTTGTTGTACACCAGGAATATCACTATTTGAAATACTGTCTCTATACACATCCATAGCTGTTTTGCCACCTGTTTGCACAACTTTTTCTATTGCTTTCAACACTGAGGGAGCTGTACGAACATATTCCGGTGCATTATCTCTTTCTTTTCGGTTTCCATGAGTTAAAGGAGTATACACATTCTCGTCACCTTCATAATGCACTAGCACTAAATTCTTCTTGTCTTCGAAGTAAAATGCTGTTCTTCTGAATTCTAATGAACCAACTGGTCTGCTCCTCTTACCTGATTGTTGACTTATAGAACCTGGTTGTTTTATCTTAAAATATTTCTTTTCTAGCACAGCACTACCAATTGTCACTTTTTTTAACCCATATTGTATCCACGGATATTGGTCACACGTTTTCGCAAGCTTTTGAAAAAAAAAAATATATTTTCTTTTTAAATTTATGTATTAAATGTTGAAATCTAATTAAATTTCAAATTTGAAACAAATCCTTCGAGAAATAAAAAAGTTATTAGCATTTTTATTTGGTCCTGTCATTCTCGATATTGGTCCTGTCATTGTCAGCGTAGGTCAGGTCACGTTTTCGCAAGCTTCTGAAAAAAAATATAATTTTTTTTTTAAAATTTATATATTAAATGATGAAATCTTATTATATTTCAAATTTGAAATTAATCCTTTGAAAAATAAAAAAGTAATTAGCATTTTTTATTTGGTCCTGTCATTCGGTCCTGTCATTCGGTCCAGTCATTAGTGTAACCCACCAATGTCGGATTGCAATTCCGTGCCTGTGTCGATACTTTTCTTTTGCTCGTTTGATTCTTTCGTACTACCAAGGATTTGTATAGTAAGACTATACAAATCCTTGGTATAATATATTAACGATATTTAATAATAATAATACGTAGTAGAAACACGGATAGATTCTAATATTATAGTTATAGCTCGTAAAATATATAAAGGATGTCTTAAGGAAGTTCGCTACTCAGTTTCAAAATAACAAGCTTTTCATAACACTAGTATATATTGATAGGGGATTAATAAAGGAACAAAAAGAGCGAAAAAAATATAGGTCCGTGAGCTTGTTTTCGAGATATTAGCCATCGAAATTTTTGCGGGAAAATGTTCTCTCTTGATTTTTCATGGCTTTATCATTGACAAGTTTAAGTTCTCAAAAACTATTAAAAAATAAAAAAGATTTTACAAGACTTTTACTCATTTCTTATAATTATACATGTAAAAGATTTATAAAAAGAAAAATGGGGGTTTGTGGGCAAAATTTTTGAAGGCATTCAAATGGATAAAACCAGAGGATTCCGAAAATCTGACAAAAATTTCAAAACATGACAAGCGAACATCCTTAAGGTGGCTGGGGCGTCTTAATTAAAATCCATAGAATTTTTTAACAATTTGTCAAAACGAAGTTTTTATCATGTTTTTTTTCAAAAATATAATAAAAGGTATGGGTCACCGCACTTTTTTCACACTACAGGTTGTGCAAAATTGTCAGATTTTGTATAGATTATGCATGGAAAATCCAATTTTGTGTGATAAAAAGAAAACTACACCATAGAGTTTTAAGATAAAATGTGAGAAGATAGCTCTTATAACATGCTTTCAGATAAGAAAAAGAAAAAAGGGGGTCACCGATCTTGTTTTCTTGCTATATATTAAAATAGGTAAATTCACAACACTTTCTTTTATAAAATTACATTATCTGAGTTATCTCCCCTAATATCTGAGTTTATCCCCTGATTTGGCAAAGTTGAAAAAAACTGAACCAAGCACAAACATGGTGTTTTTACAAAATTACAGCCGTAAATAGGATAAACACATGATTTTCTATGTTTACATATAAAGTCTTACGTATCTGGTTAGTCTTGTGTGGACGATACGCGCGTCTTGCATATTAAATTTTAAACCTGGTACCTTTTGTTAGCTATTATTCGTATGTTTCTCTGTCCTATATGTTCTCCCATTTATTTGTATTGTAGTCCTGTCATGTAATGATGTCATTTTAATGTTAAATTTAACATTGCCATAAAAGCGGGAGGTTTGGCTAGCCACAAAACCAGGTTCAACCCACCATTTTTTTCTTAAAATGTCCTGTACCAAGTCAGGAAAATGGCCATTGTTATATTATAGTTCTTTTCTGTGCGTGTTACATTTTAATGTTGTGTTTCTGTTGTGTCGTAGTTCTCCTCTTATATTTGATGTGTTTCCCTCAGTTTTAGTTTGTAACCCGGATTTGTTTTTTTCTCAATCGATTTATGAATTTCGAACAGCGGTATACTACTGTTGCCTTTATTTACACATGAATTACTTACTAATCTCAAAATTTGCACATTTCATTAAAAATCTAGACCAATTGTTATCTGCTACTTCAAAATCCAAGATGGAGGAAGACACCCGAGCCACCTTAAAAAGACTTGGCAAATACCTGAACAATTTTGGAAAAATTAACAATATATCACTCCTTCATTATGTCAAACTTTAATTTCTGCTCATTGTCCTGGCGTTTTTGCAGCGAGGCAAACAATACTAAAATGATAAAAGTACAAGAAAGAGCACCGCTTCATTTACCAGGATTATAATAGCACATATGAAGACTTACTTTTAAAATAAAAAATTCCATCACTTTAAAGTAAGACACCTAAGATCCATGGCAATAGAGGTATTTAGAACAGTTAATAATGAAAATCCAATATACCTTCATGATCTCAATTATCCAATTCAAGAGTCTAATAAACTCATGGAATGGCAACTTATGCCATTGCAATGCATGTGCTTAGTATTTATTTTTATGATTTATGTTACAGCTTTGAAACATAATAGTGCTGCTTATTATACTTCCACTCGTTTTGTTTTTAATTGCTTAGCTTTTTATAATTTGTGATTGCTGTGCTTAAGTGTTTTATGTTGCTGCTTTAATGTTGCTTTTATATAGCTTAGTGCTCATGCATGTATATAATATATAGTATTTAAATGAGTTCAGCCAAGGATTTGTACTACTATACAATTCCTTAGTTCAGCCTTGCCTAAGAGAGGGACGAAAGATACCAGAGGGACAGTCAAACTCATAGATCAAAAACAAACTGACAACGCCATGGCCAAAAATAAAAAGACAAACAGACAAATAATAGTACAGACGACACCACATAGAAAACTAAAGACTAAGCAACACGAACCGCACCAAAAACTGGGGGTGATCTCAGGTGCTCCGGAAGGGTAAGCAGATCCTGCTCCACATGTGGCACCCGTCGTGTTGCTTATGTTATTACAAATCCGGTAACTAGTCTAATTCGGTAGGTCACATTCGTGAAAAGGGAAGGGTATTGTAGTTACGACATAGGGAACATATCCGATATCATCTGTGAAACGGTTATTCCATAACGGTCAACCAACTCGTGATGGCGTCCGTAAAATTTATGAAGGGATGATTTCAACTTCACCATTTGGAACTCTTGGTTTAATAGCTTCCTTGTGAGCAGCAATCCTCTATCAAGGAAATCATGATAGGAAATACAAGCCCGGGAATATCGTATCGATTGGGAGATATATACTCCGCATGCAGGCGCTGCTGGAATGTTGCTACATAGAAATGGAAACTTCACAATTGGGAAGCTGAAATTATCTCTTTTGTCGTAAAGTTTTGTTTTCAACCGACCTTCATTGTCAATTTCTAGATGTAAGTCAAGATATGAGGCAGACTTAACTGTATCTGTAGTATCTCTTATCTCTAGTTCGATGGGATAGATTCGTTCAACATAGTCACCAAATTTTGTATTATTTAGTGAGAGAACATCATCTATATAGCGGAACGTAAAGTTAAAGGATTTTGCTAACTTTTTATCTTTCTTCCTAAGAAGTTCCTGTATGAAGTCAGCCTCATAATAATAAAGAAACAAGTCGGCAAGAAGAGGGGCACAATTGGTTCCCATTGGAATTCCGACAGTCTGTTGAAAAACGCGTCCTCCAAACGTAACAAATATGTTGTTAATCAAGAAATCAAGCATCTTGATAATGTCAGTTTCAGAGAATTTTTGTCTGAATCAGAGTGATTCTTTACAAAGTAGGATTTATCCCTCCCCAAGACAAGATACTTGTATCTACGTTCGCCATTCATTTTAATGAAACAAAGTAATACCAACTCTTTCAATTTGTCTTTTAGTTTGGAATGGGGAATACTTGTGTAAAGTGTAGAAAATTCAAATGTTTTAATACTATTGCAAGATGAGAGAGTCTTAGATTGTATGTACTCTAAAAGATCTTTGGATTTTTTTAGTATCCACATCTGATTCACGCCACCTCTAGAATAGGCAGTTTCACAATAACTTTGGAGCCCAGCTTTGATTGCTGATACAATAGATGTTAATAATTTAGAAAGAGGTTTCGTGGAGCACTTGGAAGACCCAGCAATATACCGTTGTTTGTAAGGACACTTATGTAGTTTAGGTATCCAATACAGTGATGGAAGATCCAGTTCTTCATCTTTGGTTGAAATTCCACTGAAAGGAACATAGAACAGACCTATGATTATCCAGGATTTCCTCTTTGGTAAGTGTCGTGAGGGTATATGTTGAGTTTCCAAGTGAATTGTCAATACCTAATTCATTTATCAAGCAGTTTATGTAATGATATTTACACACAAAAACGATGTTGTTTGGGGCTTTATCTGCGGGGACAACAAAATATTTGTCATTGAGGTAGGACAAGTCTTTTGCAACATTTGGGTCTTTAAAAATTGACGTAGCGTGGGTATTGATAGACCCATTTAGTTTCTTAATTCGGATTTGTATCAACGACCTCACAGCCTTAATCCATTCGGAAAGAGTATCCACGTCTTCTCTCTCGCGTTTAGCCCATTGCCTGGCATAATCCTCGACTGAATCCATCAGTATTTTGAAGTTGTATTTCCAATTGATGGATTTAGGCTCACGATATTTCGGACCTTTGGATAACAAATTTCGCAGGGAAGTGTTATTGACAATGTTGAGGTCTCCGGTAATAACGTGGCCAGCCGGATTATATGTGAATTGGGAACTAGCACAGGTGCAATCAGGAGGTTTAGACTTGAAGTCGTCAATGTTGAGATCCTGCAAAACGTGTTTGTAATTGAAAATTTTAGTTGCAATTGGTTTGGTATAGGTATTAGAAATTATTGGTACAGACTGATCTTTTAAATAAGGAGGTATTTTCGACTGAACTAATTTATGATGGAGGATATTGCCTAAGTTGACGCCATCGAGACCTTTGTTGGCAAAGGAAAGTTTAAGAAAAGATCTTTTCTCTTTTTCATCTTTTCCAATGCGAACTGGTTTGAAAAGTCTGTGACTTGCAATATCCGAAATGATAGCTGTAAGTTTGTATTGGTTTTAATGAGGGTTTGTAACGGTGGTTTCCAAACATAAATTGAACAGAGAATGAAGTTTTGAAAGGGGCAATGAATAAAGTTTCGTGCGAATGTGATGAATACCTAACGGCTTTTGTATAAATGACAGCAAGTCATTAATAGAGACATCATGCAAAGAAGTTGATGTATAATGACGATGACCATGACTGCGTCTTCGTCGAGGAGTAGAGTTGAAAATATTCATCACATTCACCGAGCTACAGGCAGGACTAGATAGAATACCTATACCATCAATTTTGTCATTGCAACCATATGGTGTCGCAGTTCCCAATTGTCGAATCCAGTAGTCCTCTTTTTGTCTACGGAGAGGCGTTGCAAGTTGAGGATTGTTAGTCTTGTGGTATATTTTTTCGATAATACGAACTGTCATAGAAACGATGTAATGATCAGGCTGATTAAAATGCTGGTACAGAATGTCGTTTGCATTGAGGTTGATATCTTATCTATGGCCGCACATACGTTTCACCGACGTAAACCAATTCGCAAAAATTACACTCTAATCCGTAGACGACATTTATAGATTTACAATTCAGATCATCGCAACTTCTAGTAAAATAAGACTTTTTAGTTAAATTGCTAGTGAATTGAGCATCTGTTATTAAAATTTCACAAGTTTTGCATCCATTTGTTCCACATTTCGAAATGAGACAGTGTTGTTCAGTCATCAAAATCCAAAATGTCTTTAAGGAGAACTGAACATGGCTGTGTATGTGTACTATTGCCATTGTCACTAGTATGATGATCTGAATGAGTCATGTTTGGAATATTTGTCATGTCTGGTGATGAGGGAACACCTGCCTTATCAGACGACACCGTGTCCATGGTGACGTAAATGTGCATGAAATATATGTTCTATGTCTTTTGTGTTTTAATATTAGTATTGTGTATGTTTATTGTGTAAATGTATGTATTTGTCAGCTTATGTTATTGTTATTGTTATGTGATATGCCGACTTTAAATAAAGCAGTTGATTTGATTTGATTTGAAGGATATATTTATTTAGGATTTTGAAAAAGCGTTTTACACCATACCGCATGAGCTATTAAAAAGGTAAACTTCACAAATATGGCGTGCACAAAATAATCTTGAATTGGATTAACGCCTACCTATCTACAAGATCTTAGTGTGTGGTAGTGAATGGGATTAAGTTCAAACATCGACAGTCCTATCCGGAGTACCCCAAATAACAGTTATTGGTCTCGTCCTATTTCTTGTCCATATCAATGACATAGCAGAAAATGTAACATCAGAAATAAGATTTTTCGCAGATGACTTTGTATGCTACAGAGAAATAAAAAATGAAGATTACTGTGCTGAACTACAGAAAGATATAGATACTTTTGGTAAGTGGTCGAATAATTGGGGTATGAGATTCAATCCAAATAAGGGAGCATTTGATTTTTAGGGGGGAGGGGGTAGGATGAAATTTGAAAAAAATAGGCAGAACAGGAGATTTGAGTAAAAAAAGGCAGGATGAGACACTTTGCAAAAAAAAAGGATGGTATTACGCGCTTTTGTGTTGATTATCGGAAGGTTAACGATTTTACAGTAATAGACGCATACCCATTGACCCGCATCGACGACCCATTGGAGAAATTGTCCGAAAATAAATGGTTCTCTACTTTAGACCTGTGTTCGGGGTACTGGCAGGTGGAAATGGAAGAGAAAGATTGCCCGAAAACTGCACTTGCCACCTGACGGGGACTGTTTCAATTTCGACAGATGCCATTCGGTTTCAAATAGACAAGACTAGAACCACGCCTTCTCATCTGCAGTGTGACGGAATGATCGAGATTTAATGGCACATTGGCAAACATGTTGATTGCTTATGTTCATGAACATCATTCCCATTGGGATTGCTTACTGTCCTACGTTATGATGGCATATAGATCAGCTCAACATGAGACCACAGGATGTACAACTAATCGCATGATGTTGGGTCGCGAAGTTGCCACACCAGTGGTCCTTATGTACGGGGTACCTGATTATTTAAAGAACATTCCACAAAACAAATGGGCGTGGGAACTTCAAGAACGAACGGAAGAAGCTTACCACTTTGTTAGAAAACATGTAGGGCTGGAAATTTTGCGTCAGAAAAAGTATTTTGACAAATAGTTAAACTAGAGCAAGTTTAGGAAAGGCGACCAGGTATATGTATTCTTTCCAAATCGAAAAGCTGGTCAATCTCCCAAATTCACATCCTACTGGCGTGGTCATTTTCGAGTACTCAAAGAATATTCGGATGTGAATTATCTCATTAACTGTGGTAGGCGTGGTCGACCACAGGTAATACATGTAGATAGAATAGCTCTGTACTTAACTTAACTATTTTATTATTGTTCTATTATAATTTTTGTATTCTGGTCTTTCATATTTGCTAATGCTTTGCCTATATGCCCTTTTGTGTTTCTTTTATACATAATGACGAGGCTCCTTTTTAGAAGAAGTACACAATAAGCATATAGACAAGCGACAAGAAGGACAAGGTAAACTTCTAATTTACATTCTGCAAAGGATATGCTTAAAGAACTATAGACTATATTATTTTCATACTTTGAACGACAAAATTATTTTATATCTCTACCTGTGTGACGTTTACATTCTAACGTCAAACGCGCGATTCTACGTTAGAGTCAATGTTAATCTAACCATTCGGTCTCAGTACTTAAAATCTTTCAATCGTTTATGGGTGGATTTAACTTGCATAAATAAAATTCAAAAACAAGAAAGCAATGAATGAGGTTGTTAAATTTGATATATGTGCTTTTTTGTTAAATATTTGTTTGTTTTTATTGTGATTAAGATACTTGTGGTACTTGTACATACTGTCATTATTGTTTATGATATTATCGTATTCTTGTCTTTCATTTTTGCTAATGTGCTTTGTCTATATGCCTTTTGGTGTTACTTTATACATATAGCGTTGCTCTGTACTTATACATCCCGTTATTGTGCTATTGTAAAACTTGTTAGTTGCTTGTCTTTCATTTTTGCTTTGTCTATATGCTCTTTTTTGTTTCTTTGTCACATATATGACGTGGCTCTGTACTTATACATCCCGTCATTGTGTTATTGTACTATGGTAAATTTGTGTATTCTTGTCTTTAATTTTTGCTAATATGCTTGGGTCTATATGCCATTTTGTGCTTCTTTGTTACATATTTGTTTGTTTTTTTAGTGATTAAGATTATAACACAATGTTGACTGCTGTATATTTGACATTTTACCTATGTCTGTTTGTTTTGTTCACGCATCGTTGTCAATATAATGGAATTTGATGCGACTGTCATACAAGTGAGAGGTTTAGCTAGCTATAAAACCAGGTTCACTCCACCATTTTCTACAAAAGAAAATACCTGTACCAAGTCAGGAATATGACAGTTGTTATCCATTCGTTTGATGTGTTTGCATGAGCTTTTGATTTTGCCATTTGATTAGGGACTTTCCGGTTTAAATTTTCCTCGGAGTTCAGTTTTTTTGTGATTTTACTTTTTTGTGCAAGGGCCAATATCTAAAAGGAGAATTAGAGATGTAAGAAAACGAAAATCAAGATGATACTTTTGTGATGGAAGGTGTGGTGCCCGAAATTTCTAATGATAAGTCTGATAGTGCGGACAACATTGTTGATCCAAGTGATTCAAGGGATAAGTCAGACTACACAGGGCGTCCGCGCAGGGTTACCAAGCAGCTAGCATGGCTGCTTGATTTTGTTAGATAATGTGGATCGCATTGTTGTTTATATATATTCTTTATCATGTATATAAATAAGTTTAGATATGTATATAAAGTTACGTTCTACATCAAATGCAGACAAAAGTCATTGAGTTATTTTTATCTTATTTTGCAGAAATGGTGAAAAAAAAGCAACCCCCAAAAAATAGACAGGACTGGCGATGCCATTATTGCAATACAGATTGTAAAACGGAGGCTGTATGGGATGTACACACGCTCAAATGTGCAAAAGAGAAGGAAAAGTTTCGGTCCTCCGAGTCTGGTTGTCACTATGCTTCGTCAAGAAAACAGGATTTGAATATACATAGGAAAAGAGTACATGGTCTTGACAAAGCTCTAGAGGAGTCAGATTGGGAAACGCAAAAATCCTGGCGATTTATCAGAAATTATTGGTGCGCCTGATGATCCGCGAACCGTGCGCAAACCGACCAAAGCCAACCCAGTAGTGACTCCTAAAAGGAAGCAGGAATTAATGGAAATGCTATAAAAATCCATAATACCACAGAAGATTCCCCGAGTGTCGTGCACTGTATCCACAGCGCCAGCTTCAATCGTCAGTGAAAGTAGAGGCTCAGAATCTGACGATTCCACTATCTTCAGTACAGTCTGGACAGCTACCCCAGTATCCGAGAGCTCATGTATACACCTAATCGCTATTTATTCCATTCCTGATAAGTTCTAAAATTACACAACTTTTTCATCCAGTTGAAGCTATCTGGGGCCCTGTTTAAACAATGCACCATGCATGATACTTTTTAATGAGATCTGTTTAAAACATCGTAAATACTTCAAACAAAATATTTTTTGACTATAATTTGAGTTTCGAAAAAGCGGATCATAATCTATCAAAGTTTCGTATTGATCGCTTTCTAAATTTTTCCCTCCCTCAGCTCGTTACTGATGACCTTTGTTGTTTACCTGTTCAAGGCCTGTTGACCCAAACAGGAAGTTGTCTAAATGACTGTTTTTTCCGGATTGGACTAAATAGCGATAAGGTGTATTGTACCAGGATCAATCTCGCCAACTACTGCAGTTTCAACTCTTATATTGAGTGCACCAATGCCAATATTACCGTTAACCTTGGACGACTGCACTCAAACTGAAAGGATAAGCCATCATCACCGCCTCAGACAAACAGGGCATTCATGTCTCAGAAACAGAGGAAGAAAGTGGGATGACTTTTCAAACACTATCTTTTTGTCACAAATATCAACCAGAGATGTTGAAGGTTAGTTATCCTTAATTAAGTGGACGTTTAATAAGTTATATGGACACTTTTTGGGAGTCTAGATGGAAAGACAGTTTAATTTGTAATCAAAAGTGAGGGAATCACTACTATAAATATAATTTTGGTTGTATATTTTAATATATATGTCCGACGGACGGACGTTAAATCTGAGGTTGTTAGGCAAAATCATTTTGGCTTTGTGATGTTTTCGGTGGTTTTCAAATGTACTATTTGGTTTGTTGGTTTTCATGGTCAAAGATTGGTTGCTCGGAAATCTGTCAGCAAGCATATTTTAAATACAGATGTAAAACGACTTAAGGTTACTAGAGATAAAGTTTCCTCCAATGTTAAGACAATAGTATACAGTTGAGTGGGAATCTTGTCATGTCGGGTAGATCATACATCTACGAGTTGTTCTAGTGGTTAGGTACTGAAGAAGTAATAGTTGTTTTCTGATATTTAAATTATTTTTTTGAATGATATGGCTCTAGGCAATACCAGGAGAGAGTTTGAGACTGAACAATGTCCACTCGATGTAGATGTTCTCAATGGATTTCGGTAAATGCGGGGATGCATTTCCTGGAGTCAGGGTAATGTGATGTAAATAGTTTACCTGTTTTATTTTACTAAGGTACAACTTATTATTACTTTTATCAAGTAAAAACATTGTTATACAAACTCGTTTAGTTTGTCTACTTTGCTGACATATATCAGGCCACAAGTTATCTTATTCAAATTGTTTTACATTTGTGATTGTGTGGTCTATCTTGCTTGCTATTTGGTTTAGGTTTTGCTCATTGTTGAAGGCTATTCAGTTACACAAAGTTTCTAACTTCTACGACATTTGGTCTCTGGTTGAGAGCTGTCTCATTGTCAATCATACCTTATTTTACTTTTGTTTTACTAAATTCTTATACTTGTATTTTTTAGCTGTATTTTGTTACAAGACTAAGTCAAGTTTAACTTTATACAGTTATTACTACAGTGAAGAAAAAAAATTCCCCTTGTGCTCTCTTTTGTATTGTATGTTTGCTTTAACATTTCATGTCATGAAATAATGGATGAAAGCATGTTCATGGCAACAAATATATTTGTTATTTTCATTTATTACACAAATAGTTCTGTGAACAAAATATATCAAAGTAAGTAGATTTTTATCTTTTGTGATTCTCTCTTCATTTTACATATCTTCAATTTCTACAGAAAACAAAACCAAATCACCTGTTTCTTCAACACATCAAAAATTTAAACTTGCAATATTTTAGGATAATTGCAAAGTAGTTTGTTATACTATATAAAAATAATTCAAATAACAATAAAATATTTATACAGTATTCTAATTCTTAAAAAACCACAGCGAAAATTAAATTTAGATGTTGAGAACTTTGTGGCCTGAGATGGTTGATGATCTTTTATTAATCAAAGTTGAAAGTATTTAAAATAAACTCACATACTAAATGCAGAGTAAAATATAGTCAAATATGTAAAGGAGTAAGTTCACAAAAAGTTAAAATTGGCCCTAGGGTTTTGATGTTTTATTAATCAGGCCAAAATACTACAAATTTCAAATAGAAATAGTTGCTACATTACTTTGAATACGAAATAACCACATTATAAATAACAAAACAATAATCCCTTAATTATGCAGTATTTTTTTTTGTTATGACAATTAAGGATTTCTGGATCACGCCAAAGTAAATTATACCATGGAAGTAATATTTAAAAGGAATAACAACGACTAATTAGCATGTATTAACAGCCTGCAGAGCTCTGTACTAAAGTCATATGATTTTATCCAATTATAGTCTCAGCGGCAATACCCCTTTGGTTACTATCTGTGATACCGCGGTTGTAAAATGGCATCTGGAATTTCTTATCAGTCACGTGATTTTATCGAGTCCGGTAATTATAAAGCACCTGTGTGAAATCCGAGGTTTATTAATAAGAAGGTGGCGCTGTATCATATAAAACCTCTACCTTCAGAAAGAAGTCGTATGATGTAAAAAACTTGAAAAACGGACGAGAATTGTTCAACCTACAACAGTTTAGCATGGAAAATTGTATTTAATTTAGCATATTTTTGCTCTTTGCCGTTTGTTTTAAACTAGTATTTTCCGGTTAAAAGCGGATCCCGAGTAAAACAGTTAAATACCGATGAATCGATCAGGTTTCACATGATGTTGAACAAAATAATGTAGACAGATGTAGACATAGAATATTTTACTGTTGAAATGTGCCAAGTTTATCGAGATTTATAAAAATATTTACTTTCAAGTAATTGATTACGTTATTAAAACTGGACAATTAAAATCGGGATCATAAGTTCGTAAACATGTTAAATTTATATCTATTTTAAAAAAGTGTTTACAATTGAATACTAATATTAATGTAGCACGTTACAGCAAAAAGAAAATCAACCATACAAAACGAGCTTGACGCTATCTGTCTAACCGCAAATTTATTTTATATGAATTTGTTTATGTACAAATTAAAGAATAGAAACGTTTAAAATTGTGAATATTTGTTTTGCCTGGTATACACGGAAGACTTGGATTATTCGTATTTAATAAAAGGGGGTCGACACATATTTTTTTGTACAATCATCTTCTTAACTTTCAGAAATGGCTTCTTAATTAACTGGTTTTAAGTATTAAAATTGAAAATGATCCACCCTTTTTTCTTAAATTCAATATGTGATAACTGTCGGCCTAAACTATTAAGATCGAAAAAGACATAAATAGGAAAAATAGACTAAAATCAACATTGAATAACTGACTCTATTCGGTAGCGTACAGCAGCGGAATGTAACGAGTGAACTATTTGGGTTACTTCGTACGTACATACGACAACAACTGGTCTATTCGTAATTTTCCGGGAACACAAAATGACCGAAAAGTGTCAGTGATTTGATCTATCACATGCCGAGAGTCAATTACCATGCCATATATTAAACCAATTAACGAGTTATCGAAAGATGGGCGGTAACGCAGATGAAACCTTTGAAGTGACGACGTTGTTATTCCTTTCAATATTACTTCCATGATTATACTAAAAAATATTTTAAATAAATCCATGATTCAAAATATTTTTTAGTATAATTTACTTTCGCCTGATCCAGAAATTTCTTGTGTCTAAGAATTCAACATCATCATTAGCATCTTTTGGTTACAGAACATTTGGGAAAATAGGTTGCAGCCAAGTTTTTCCTCATACTTTTAGGTTAATAATATGCACAAAATCATCATATTTTGACCATATGACTTCCAAGCCTAGAATGTACTCTTATGAAAAGATTTGTTTTAGATAGAAGTAAGGCTTTGACTATGTAATGTGTGGTAGGTAACTTTTCCAAGCTTCATGATATGTGATAAGGTCAAGAATCTAAGATGAAATATATGACTTCTGATTGAATCACAGGTATCCATTATCAATCAGTTGTTGATTATTTGCACGGATGCAATTTAAAACTAGAGTCATAGGTATTTGTTAAATCAATTTATCACTCTTGGAAATAGTGCAAGCATGATAGCAATAGATAAATCTTTTGTCAATAAACATACAAGAGGGTTTGCATTTTTGTTACTCAAAAAACATGAAAAAGGGTGGGAATCAATGTCTCAGCTTCTCATGCTATCAAAAAAAAGGTAGATAGGAGGTGGTGTTGTCTGATATAAATAAAAAAACACTCCATCAAAAGACAAGAAATCAATAAACTACAAGTCACCATACGACCCTAAATAATCAGCAAAAAAACATATCATATAGTCAGCTATAACAGACCATAAAATAACAAAATCTTCGAGATATAAAGTGAGTCAACTCAATTATTTAAAGTAATACATTTGAAAATTTTATAAATTAGAGTTAATTTCTACAGGAATTTTAATCTTCAGAGACAGCTCGTGAAATTGTTTGCCAAATGTAGTTTTTTGATGAATCAACTGTTTGGAATTAAAATCAAATAATTTTGATTTAAAAAAATACAAGCAAAAAATAACGAAATGTGTAAAAACTAAACTTGGTTATGTATAAAACGAACACTTACAATTTCTGCAGCTGCTTTGTATATGAATTTATCGCTCATCCCACTGTCTATATCACTCTGCTCAGCTCTTAATAAAATTGCATATCACGGCTTTGTGACCTCAAATACATTGACCTTGCCTTTATGACTTTGACCCGGACATATCAGCAACATCATAATGTTTGAACCGACGTTGATATGTTTGACCCGAACTTATCAAGTCATCTTCCGGTTGCTGGTGAAACTAAGAAATAACTTCCAAAAGACGCAAAAACAGCCCGATAAATCGATTATCTCGACAAAAAGCTTCATATTGTGACTCGCAGCTGATATTTTACAATATCAACATGCAGACAATTTGATAATCGGTACCAACATAAATTCATTGACTAATTATTTATTTGTTTTTCTTCCTTCCTCCTTTTAATAAAGATTTTTTCAAGATTGATTGATATTTTTTTATCATATTCAGTGATATGATAAATCCTTAAATAAATAACTTATACATTAAATAAATTAACCTACACACACAGAACAGTACCCTAAACATCAATTTACATTACCAACATTTCATTCATAGGACGTTAATTACCAACACCATTAATAACATACTAGTAATTATTCTCATTACATTAATAACATAGTAATTATTGACATAACATTAACAACATAGTAATTATTAACATAACATTAATAACATAGTAATTATTCTCATTACATTAATAACATAGTAAGTATTCTCATTACATTAATAAAATGGTAATAATTGACATTATAGTAATTATTCTCATTACATTAATAACATAGTAATTATTGACATAACATTAACAACATAGTAATTATTAACATAACATTAATAACATAGTAATTATTCTCATTACATTAATAACATAGTAAGTATTCTCATTACATTAATAAAATGGTAATAATTGACATTATGTTCTAGTTCGCCAGACTTACACTAACATAAATTATTTATACAATAAAACTCAACACATGTATCAGAAATTAACTCTCCTTGTGAGAGTAGCATATTTTATTTATTAACCAGCTAAAAGGTGCTGTCACTTATTTTTTGCTGTGGCTCTGTTTGATGGGTTGCTGTAGACGGTACTGGTACAAACAAACTAGGAAATGCAGCTTCTTTGTAAAGAACTAAAGGAGTTGTAGACTCATGTATTAGTAATTTGTCTTCTTCTTCAGAACGGTGGTCTGTTATGGTTAATACAGGCATGGCAGTAGTACAAAGTATGCTACTCAGCCTAAGGCAGAACTTCAAATGATAACATTATAAATTACATTTAATTTATATAAAACAGCAGGCACGAGAAACAAGAGCCGAAATCATACGATACATAGAATACCTGTTTTAATTCGGAGAATAATACCTGCTATGCGACAAATTTCATCCAAGGAAACCCATTGTAAACATTACAGGTATTCTAAAACATGTGTTGATGTAAATAAAACACATGTGTTTTACCAAAATAAATACATGTGCTTTCGTACTATTAATAAATATATTTACATTAATAACGTAGTAATTATTGACAGAACATTATATAATTAAATAACATGGTGATAGTAAATTTACATTATATTACATACATTGTAATTATTTTACATCTTAATTATTTACATTACATTAAATACATTGCACATCTTTATAAATTAAAGCACCAACATGATACACTAAAAGAGAGAAAACATGGACATTCCTGAGCAGATGATTTTAATATTTGACATGCAATTGTACCATTTATACAAAGCAATAATATTGATTTCAGAGTTCGATTTTTTATATAGACTTATAATACAAATAGAAAAAAGATATTTATAAAACCATGAAAATGATCATGTATAATTTGTATTTATAGATAATTCTCACACCCTTTTCTGCCATTAGAATCCATGATTTTTTTAAATAACCTAGTGAAACTATGTAAATTTCAATATTCCTCGAGTTGCACATATTTTATGTATCCGAGGTAAAAGGGCAATAAGTAAAGAAAGCACTTTTTTTTGTTCTTTATTTTTTTTTTATTATTATCTTAATAGAAATGAAGGCTTCAGAGCAAATGCAATGTGATTTCCATTATAATTTATATTTCCAAGGGATATATATAAAAAAGAAGATGTGGTATGATTGCCAATGAGACAACTCTCCACAAGAGACCAAACGACACAGAAATTAACAACTATAGGTCACCGTACGTATTACTCGTTAAAAATATTTGAACAGAACTTATTTTCTTAAGTGTCAAAGACATTACTTATAAAAACCTAAGATATAAGTTTCATAAAATTCTGGCAAGAAGTGTAGAAGTGAGAGCGCATAGAAGACTGGACGGACGGATGGACAGATGAATGGACAGACATACACCCTGTATATCCATATCCTCCACAACATGTTACGCGGGGGACAAAACTAACAAAACGAAAAAAGCTTCTTTTGTCATTAACTCCAAATTGAAAACAAAAACATGTTTTAATCAAAAAAGTTTGGTGTAGAAGTGTAACGAAATCTTATATTTATAGATATTGCAAATGAATACAACTCTAAAAGTAATAAATAGTGCTGTAATATTGTAGAGTATTGTTAAATATATGGATTTTTAGCTGGATAAGACAGCAGCAGCAGTCTAAAAACCAAATCTGAACCAATAATTATATTATATTATATTCTTGCCTTTATGCATGGTTAGGCAGCTACAATTAGATGTTAAGAATGATGTGAGTATTTTGTATTGAACCATTATATTTTGATATAAATGGTGGGTAAAGATGAACCAAATCTATTTGCAAAAATGCAATTTTTCATTAATCCCCTAAAATTGATACCTAAAAAGGTACATTATTTTAAAATTAAATAAAAGCAAATAAAAATTTATATACTGTATTTACTCTAAAAATATGACAGAAATAAATAAAATGAATACTACAAGGAATGATCATTTTGTTGGAATGTGAAATGAGTATTAGTCAATAATGTAAGGTTTAATATAAGATTAAAACTGAACTGTTATGTAAATGTATATAACATCAGATTCAGTTGCTGAGACATGTAAAGGTTTATTCACTTGCACTTTCTTCAATCCACAAATTTCTAGTAAAGTCATGATCATTGTATTTCACTGGCACTTTCTTTAATCCACAAATGTAATTTCTAGTAAAGCCATGATCATTTTAATTCACTGTCACCTGTAACTGGACAATGGGGCCATTACTAACTTCTCGACTACAGCATATTAATTCTATAACAAACTAGTATATTCTCCTGGTTGATCTGCATTTCTGAAAATAATTAAATTACATAATACAAAGTAGCTTCTATGACGACTTCTATACAAATCTGTATTTTAATATGGATCATTTGTAATTTTATTTCTCTTTTTGTAAGTACAAATGGTCTCAGACTGGAGTATAAGAAGAATAATTTCAGGCTCAGGATTGGAGTTTTAGTGCAAAAGATATGGGGATTTGAATGTTCATAGAAATTGGATTAATATGCAGTGATATGTACAATTGATTTCAGGTAGGCAGTAAAAGTAGCATTTTCTTCAATTCCTCAGCCCATGGGAATTATTTTTACGTAATGTTGAAGACACCAAAAACCCTTCAGATGTAGCTAAAAAATTCGCGTATTTTTACATTTATTCTCTAGAAATTAAGTTCCTTGCATCTTATTCTATGGTCTTTTGCACTTCAAAAATACACAAACAGTTAAGCTCAGTCCATTTTATATTGTTTGATGGTGTATTAAAGTTGTATTCCTCCTTTTGAGGCACATTTAATGAGGCACATAAGGATTACTGACCCCAGATGTTCAGAGCCTCATTCTGGAAGTCCTGTACTTACCTTTTACAGCAACATAAACAAGACCAGAGACCACACCCAGTGTCTTCTCCCCTGTATAAAGCTGACGTTGGGGGGTCATTACATTTACATATAAACTCTGTCAGATCACTCTTGGGAAAGCCATGTTCATAGTACTCCTAAAAATAGACAGTCATTATAACAGCATTGTCTTTAAATATGTGATGTGTAGTATAACAAATGTATTGATCTTCTTAAGGATGTACACCTCTGAGGAGCCAAAAATTTCTAGAATTAATCTTTTTTTCTTAACCTGATTTTGGGGTTTATATGACTGCAAAAAAATAATTGGTGAAGAAAAAATCATATGGTGGTGCACTTCTTTTTTTGCTACGGCCCTTTGAAAGTACCTAATTTTGATGATTTTCCATCAATTTTTACCTATTTTTGGGCTATTATCGTGAAAAAAATCATAGTTCCACAATTAAGCTTTTTTTCAAACTTTCAATAAAGATAAAGTGGACCAATCTGAATAAGGCGAGACAAAAATTAAAAATAAACTGTTAACACAGAGATATGTCTCGCCTATTTGTTATTTTGATAATGCGAATGTTGAAATTAAAATAGCAATACTTTAACATGTAAGTTATGCAAATATTCAAAGTTAATGAACCATGACTGAAGGTACAGGGCTAAACAATCTCCATGGAAATGAGATGTGCCAATGCTAATAAAACTGCAAACCAAATACCATTGACTTTTCAAAAGATGTTCCCTTTAAACAAACCTAAACACAAACAATTGAAACATTAACTTGTAAACTATGTAAAAGTTTAAAAGTCAATGAACCATAATTAGGGGGTGGGGTTACATAATCTCCATGGAAATGAAACTTGCCAATGCTTATACAACTGCATACCAAATATCATTGACCTAACACTAGTGGTTCTCCTTAAACTGACCTAATCACAAACTAATACATGTAAACTAAGCAAAGTTTCAAAGTCAATAGACCTTGACTGAGGGGGCTGGGCCAAATAATATCCATGGTAATGAGATGTGCCAATGCTAAAACAACTGCATACAAAATATCATTGACCTACCACTAGTGGTTCCCCATAAACTGACCTAATCAGAAACTAATACATGTAAACTAAGCAAAGTTTCAAAGTCAATAGACCTTGACTGAGGGGGCGGGGCCAAATAATACCCATGGTAATGAGATGTGCCAATGCTAATACAACTACATACCAAATATCATTGACCTACCACTAGTGGTTCACCATGAACTAGACCTAGTCACAAACTAATACATTGTTGACCCCGGAAACAGCATAACTTTGTCTCCCTTTTTGACTCCGTCAAGGCGAGACAAAAACTATTGGTAGGTATTAATATATTTTACCATGCTGTCAATTTTGTAAATTTGTGATTTTTCTCTGTTTTGAGAACAAAATGCATATTTTTTCAACTTCTTTGTTATAAATGATTGAAAAAATACATATCTAAGAAATTTGAAAAGAAATAAATGTGGATAGTGTCCACATGTGGACACAGATGATGCCCCCGCTTGCATATCATATAGTTATAAAGGGACATAATTGAAGAACAGTAAAAGTGACGCTACCCAAATTTGAACTTGGTCTGAGTTTTGAGGTAATAAGCATTGTGTGTAAGTCTCATAACATTTGGTTGAGGCTATCTGTAGAGAACAGAAACTAAAAATTCAGCAATTTTTCTATTTGTAAACACGCATAACTCTAGAACGGTTGTGTATAAGTTTTATAACATTTGGTTGAGACAAACTAAAGTTAGAGAATTGAAATGAAAAATTCAGCAATTTTTATGTTTATCAAGGGACATAACTCAAGAATGGTAAAAGTGTCACCACCAAATTTGTACTTAATCTGTATTATGTAGTAATAAGCATTGTGTATAAGTTTCATAACATTTGGTTGAGGCAAACTAAAGTTAGAAAACGGAAACAAAAAATTTGTACTTGATCTTAGTTTTGTGGTAATGAATATTATTGGTTTAATAATGTTTGGTTGGGGCAAACTTAAGTTACAGAATGGAAACTAAAAATTTTGCAATCTTTCGATTTATAAAGGGGCATAACTCAATAATGGTTAAAGTGACACTACCCAAATTCAACTTGATCTGTGTTTTATCAGTGGAAGTCAAAATTTAACATTGCATTGTATAAAGCATTGATTGTAATTGATTCAACTATATGGACAAAGGAAGATAACTCCAATTTTATAAATAACTTGAAATTTAGAAGAAAATAAAATTTTTGCAATTTTTCCATTTATAAAGGGGCATAACTCTAGAATGGTTAAAGTGACACCACCAAAATTCAAACTTGATCTGTGTTTTGTGGTATAAAGCATTGTGTATACGTTTCATAACATTTGGTTGAGGCAAACTTAAGTAAGAGAACAGAAACTAAAAATTTTGCAATTTTTCCATTTATAAAGGGGCATAACTCTAGAACGGTTAAAGTGACACCACCAAAATTCATTCTTGATCTGTGTTTTGTGGTAATAAGCATTGTGTGTAAGTTTGATAACATTTGGTTGAGGCAAACTCAAGTTAGAGAACGGAAACCAATTTTGGGACGTACGTACGTACAGACGGACAAGGGTAAAACTTAATGCCCCCACCGCTACGGCGGGGGCATAAAAAGTGATATGGGATGTACATGTTTCTGGTAAAATCATTTCTTGTACCCCTCACCCATTTTCTTTAAATTTTGGCTAAAAAGACTGACTTGATTGTTGATAAAATTTGAAAAATCGATTACTCAAAAACTACTCATTGTAAATATACAATTTTTTCACAGAGTTAAGTTTGATTATAACATTTTTTAAATTCATTGATATTTTCCACTTGTATCACATATTTTGGAAATAATTCCAGAACGAGATTTCAATGAGACTGAAACCTCAGAAGAATACATCCTTAAATAATATATCTGGACTTTGTTTCTTCGTATCATTTGACCATAAACTTTGGACATTCAAACAATTTAACTTCTGGTGTACCTTAATCAATTCAGCAATCAGGTTTTATCATGATAGATTATTAAACTAGAGGCTCCAAGGAGCATTTTTTGCTCACCTGAATTTTTGCACAAAATTGATATAATGTGACAAAAATACTTGTTTTTTGGGGGAAACTTTGTGGCAAAAACTTGTTTTGCTGTCAGATCATATTTTGCCTATTCACTATTTTTCAAAATAATAGACAAAAACGAAAAAATTGATTTAATTTTGATGAACAGGGGGAGCAGCTCCTTTAGGAGACTAATGATGATTTCAATCATATCGTAAAGATACCAAAGGGATATTCAAACTTGTAAATATAAAACAAACTCAAAATGCCATTAAAACTTCAATACCCCATCAAGCCTCCCACTAAAACAGGTAATACCCCAATATGCCTCCCCTGTAAACTGGGAATACCTCAATATACCTCCCATTAAAACAGGGAATACCCCAATATGCCTTCCCTTTAAACTTGGAATGCCCAAATATGCTTCGTAAAAACAGGGAATACCCCAATATGCCTCCCAATAAAACAGGGAATACCCAAATATGCCTCCATATAAAACAGGGAATACCCTTATATGCTTCCCACTATAACAGTGAATACGAGATATAAGTGTGGCAGATATCCAAGGTTTGTTCATTCCTAAGTAATCTCAATTTGTTCTTGATATGAATAAGATTAGACTAAGGATACTACATCTTTGAGACAGCAACAGACGTAGACTTCAATTTAAGAGTCAAAATTGGGAGTTACAACTGTACAAAGAAATATCTATACTTCAAAAATACAAACTGAATAAATAAATATCTGCCAAACAGTCTAAATAGCCTCAATAATTACCTTAATAGTTTCATACGTATCCAGAATAACAGCAATAAACAAATTCAAAACACAATAAATAAACAGTGAGATAAATATATACAGGTAGATTCGACTGAAATACCACACCACCATATTCTTTGTCATTGTTGCCGAAAATGTTACAAACATGTCATCTCCATTGATTAATGAATATAAACACTCCGATGATGTACTCAGATAACGGAACTGAAAAAAAGAATAAGGAAAGATAAATATATCATATAAATGTCATAAATATATCCTATTTTTAAGCAAACACTCATATAGAAGGAATGAACAGAGAGGAATTAAATGAAAATACCACAAATATACCAAATTAAGTAATGTGTTTTAAAAAAATTATTCAAAGAGAAGAATTGGACAAGACTATGTGTCTGTAGGACTCAATGTCATACTCACACTATCATGTGTATATGTTAAATGAATTGTGAAATCATGGTCAACAAATAGAAATTAGGCATACCATTTAAAAGTTTGCTTCAAAGTGAACATGTGTACTAATTTTTCAAGTTAATTTGATTAAATTTACGACAAATCCTTTTGTGGCAGCAGAGCAGATTTCTCATCTTTAATTCTCACTGTGAAACTTTGCAGAATCTAGCTTTATGATATATTAAATATTTCTCGTCATTTATATAAATGAAATACTTGCCACTGAACTCTTAGCAAACAGTCAATAATAAATGATCAATCACATTACC
This sequence comes from Mytilus californianus, assembly GCF_021869535.1. Taxonomy (NCBI): domain Eukaryota; kingdom Metazoa; phylum Mollusca; class Bivalvia; order Mytilida; family Mytilidae; genus Mytilus; species Mytilus californianus. The sequence goes on along the minus strand of NW_026262581.1, from coordinate 140,642,213 downwards.
TTTATATATCCTAACTTACTGTGGCGATTTTTATTAGTTTATTTTATTGTATTTAGTAGTTTTATTCATGTGTGAGTGTTAGGTGTCCAGGTGCCGACCGGTGCCTCGACGGAGTTGGAATGATTTAGGAGTTTGATGTTTAGATTAGTAGTAGTTTAGTGAGGAGTAGCTGATGATTATTTTTATTTATACTGTGACTACATGGAATTGTAAACTGTTATATATATTTGAAGAGAATGATTAAATGATTATATATTTTATATACTGTCGTGGTTGTACTAAGCCAAAATTACTACCAAATAAAAGTATAAATACGGACACGTTACAAATGGTGGCAGCGCTGGGATCGCTCATCCCAGTAAAATTAATGAGGAATGATTTATTTCAAATGTGATCATTTTGATTGTAATGGAAGATTCGAATAGAGATGGAACAAATTATGAGAATTATCCAATGGATTTTATTTGTGTGAATCAATACAATGATCATCAAATTGCTCCTACATATTATAGAAATACTCAGCCTCGGATATTTTCTCCTTCTGGTCAACAGAGGATGTATCGTCCAGGTACAGAGGTTTATAGTTATCAAGAACCAGTATCAGTTCCGACACCGGCAGCGTCGGAGCCATTGACACCATCTGGAGCTTTTAATCCTCGAGAATCTTACTTACATCCGAGTATGACATGTACACCTATTCCTGAACATTGTGTTGCAGAAGGTAGTAATAATGAGATAAGTTTCCGAAACAACAGGAATTCTGTTAAACGGAGGGGATTTTTCGTAAAATGGATTATCTCTATAGCCATAGTGACAAGTGTGATTGGAATAATTTTAACAATGAATCCATAACATGACGTGGTATGCTGGTTGCGGGAAAACTACATAGTGATTCCAACTACTGTTTTTATTCTGTTTATGTGTACAGTGATTTTCAAAATGTTTGAGGAAATTCAATCGCAACAGGCTAGCATAAGAGATCAGGAAGGTCGACCATTAAACGACACAAGGGATTGTATTTATCCTAGGACTACACCAAAGGTTAGACGGAAATTGACATTCCAGCCAGAAATACCAAATGGAACAATATTGCCAACTGGTGATGATAACAATCGATCGAGTTATAGATCTGAAACCCAAGCAAAGCGAACATTCAGTGGTACAGGGAAAGACATTTGGGCAGATTTCTTACGTTATTTTGAAAATATTGCTATATTAAATGGATGGAATAATGATAGAAAACGGCTAGTTTTCATGACAACGCTAAGAGGCCAAGCAGAGACATTTATGCATGGACTTTCTAGTGAGATTCAAACAAATTGGGATCGTTTAATTGAAAGCATGGAATTAGGATTTGGACATTCAAATATGAAAGAAAGTTATCTCGCTGAAGCAAGGCTAAGAAGAAGAACGCCAGTGGAATCGTTCAGAGATTTAGGACAAGCAATAGAAGATTTATATAGACGTGCATATCCGTCTAACTCAGAAGTTGTGCAGGAAAATAGCATTCGGACATTTCTTGATGCTGGTGGAGAATCTGAAGATTTCAGGATGGCAATTCGACGTACAAAACCTAAGACATTTCAGGAAGCAGTGACGAGTGCTATGCAAGAAGAATGCATACGCATAAACGAACGAAAATCTAGTAAGTTGGTTCGTAGAAATGTTTATGAAGTTGAAGAAGAAAGAAAAATACGTGGCGATGATAAATTTACCAAAAACTTGAAAAGAAATCAGAACTCTAGTATTCATGGACGACAAAGACGTACATATTATCCTTGCAATTACTGTGGAAAAACAAATCATACAGTGGATAAATGTTGGAAAAAAGGAAAATGATACTAGTATTCAGAAGACAAAGTCGATGCAGTCCAACAACACCGTTCGACTGAGTCAGGGTACCGACCAACAGTTTAACAGGGATCAGTCGGAGCAGTAGGTCATGCTCTGACCGGCGGTTTCAAAAGGCCTAGCAAAAGTGAATCAGAAAGTATTCTTGGTAGTTCAAAGATGTCAATAAGCACTAACTTGTGTTGAGGACATTGATGGTAGTTACATGGATCACTTGAAACAGTTGAACAGTTCGTCTGTACAACAAAAAGTAGACCAGAAAGTAACTCCTGAATGTTTTCATTCACAGGTAGATCAAAGTGATAATACATCTTATTTTCAAGAGGGGAATTATAATGTGAAAACATTAATGTCTACAGAATTTGAATTTCTACAGGACAATGGAAAAGATGAATCGGACATTGGGTCGAATGATGTGGCATTCTTAACAAGGGTGAATGGAAAACCTGGTATGGTTGTTGACGGTCAACTGGAAGGATCTCCAATCTCATGGAAAATAGATACCGGGGCTGGAAGGACCTTTATAACAGAAGAAAGCTACCGAAACATTCTGCCTGATAACAGACCTTTGCTTCGTCAAATGGAAACAAAATTCGAAACCGCAAATGGAAGTTGTTTAAATGTGTTGGGTACTGCAGTTATGACATTGTCTTTGACGAATTTTGTGTAGATTTTACTATAATTGTTGGAGGAGTTAAATCAAATTTGTTAGGATAAGACTTTATAAAGTGTTTTCGTTGTCATTGGGATTCGAATACTTCTTCTTTGGAAATAAATGGAAAGAATATACCATTTCCGAAAAACGGTGTCGATAATCGATCAAGTAGAGTGATTGCTTTAGAGACTATTATGGTACCTGCTAAACATGAAGACTTTGTAAAATCAGGATTAACAAGAAAGGTAGGAGATACTTCATTGAATATCTTTGGTGTATTGTCTCCTGAGAGAAGTTTTATGAAAAACAATGGATTGGCGCTTATAAGCAAGAGTTCTTGTGAATGCATCTCATGGATTAATTTATGCCAGATTATTTAATGCAACCAGTACAGATATTATTTTGTACAAGGGAACGCATATGGCTTTGTTTGTTCCAGTTATGAAGATCGGTGAAAATATTGAAGTAGAGTTTGATAATGTAGACGTTTGTCACATTGATGAGAGAAAATATAAGACTGATGAAATATTGCCTCAATATATGGATAAGATGTTTCTAGATGGGAAAAAGCTTTTAACCCAAGAACAGTCGGATCAATTTAAGAAGGCGTTAATGCAATACAAAGATGTATTTGCAAATCCTGATGGAAAACCTGGAAAAACTTTGTTCGGAATGCATTCTATTAAATTACATGATGAAACACCAAGTAAAGAACCCCCAAGAAGAGTATAATTGTTTAAAAGACAAATCTTAGCTGATGAAGTAGAGAATTTAAAGAAGAAAGGTATCATAAAGAAATCATGTAGTCCATGGTCGGCTCCCATTGTCTTGGTACAGAAGAAAGACTCATCATGGAGACTATGTGTGGATTACAGGAAAATAAATGAAAAGACCATAAAAGATGCGTATCCGATACCGAGAATTGAGGATAACTTAGATGCCTTAAGTGGATATCAGTGGTTCACCTCATTGGACTTAGATATGGCTTACCATCAAATACCAATGAGACCCAGTGACAAAGAAAAGACGTGCTTTTTCAACTCCAAACGGCGGACTTTATCAGTACGTTTCAATGCCCTTCGGACTATGCAATGCGGCATCAACGTTTCAGAGAATCATTGAAGCAGCAATTAGTGGACTACAATGGCATATTGTGGTGCTATATCTAGATGATATTATTGTTTATGGAAAATCTTATAAAGAACACCTTTCCAACCTATGCAAAATCATGAACAGACTTAAAATAGCTGGACTAAAACTTAAACCGAAGAAATGTGCATTCTTTCGACACGAAGTACAATATTTAGGACATATAGTTTCAAGAGAAGGTATACAAACAGATCCAAATAAAGTAGAATCCGTTTCAAAAATGGCGCCTCCACAAAACATGAAAGAACTTCGATCATTCTTGGGTTTAGTTTTGTATTATAGAAAATTCATCAAAAACTTTTCTTTAATAGCTAAAAGCCTTTTTGAACTTACGAAATCAAATATTAAGTGGAATTGGACAGAGGAATGTAGTACAGCCTGGGAAATTTTAAAGAACAAATTAATTTCTTCGCCCATCTTAGCTTAGCCTAGTGTTGATGGAGGTGAATTCATATTAGATTGCAATGCAAGTCAATACAGTATTGGAGCTGTTCTATCTCAGATGCAGAATGGTCAGGAGAAGGTAATTGCTTACTGAAGTAGGACGATGCAAAAGCCAGAAGTTAATTATTGTGTGACTAGAAAAGAACTTTTAGCCGTAGTTTACTTTGTAAAATATTTTAAACATTATCTGTTGGGACGTAAATTTACTCTCAGAACAGATCACGGTTCCTTAACTTGGCTGTTTAAGTTCAAAGAGCCAGATGGACAAATTAGCCGATGGCTGGAACAACTTAGTTTGTATGAGTTCAAGATAATCCAGGGAAAACATCATGGTAATGCTGATGTGCTATCAAGAATAAAGATATTGGATGAGGAATATTGTGTCCAATGTAAACTACCTTGGAATTATAAGTTTAACGAAAATGAAGGCGCAAATCCTGTGTTTGAGAAAAACGTTGAAGAAAATTCAATTGAGACAATTGTTAATGCAATAAATGATACAAGTACTGTTAATGCGAATGATACACCAAAACAACGAGGAAAGCATCCCAATGTTCCTAAACTTGCAAAACAACGAGAGCAGCCATCTATTGACGTAACACCAACATCGGTATTTACAATGCAACAAGAAGATAAAGACTTGAGTGAAATTGTAACATTAAAACTGAACAAAGCGGAAAAGCCAACTTTAGAATCATTCGTGAATAAGAGTCAGTGTTTTAAACTCTGGATACAGAAATGGGAATTGCTACAAATAAAAGACAAAATGTTATGTTATTATTGGGAAGACAGTGAAAAGAACAAAAGGTGGAGAATATGTACTCCGAAAGTTTTACAAAAGTATGTGTTATGGCATATTCATGACTCTCCAATAGGAGGACATCAAGGAATAACACGTTCATGTAAACATGCCAAACTTTGCCCATTCTATTGGCCAATAAAATGCTCCGCAGGGCGCAGCTTGATACGACCGCAGAGGTCGAACCCTGAACAGTTGGGGCAAGTATGGACACAACATTCAAGCTTGATACAGCTCTGAATTTGGATTGTGATTAAATATTTGACACAGCATAGGTTTCTGACACAGAATGAATGTGGTCTAAGAACTTAAAAATTTTAAATTGGATATTCACCTATTATGGTCCAATATCCAAAATCTAAATACATGGTTAGATTCAGCATATCAAAGAACCCCAAGAATTCAATTTTTGATGAAATCAAACAAAGTTTAATTTTGGACCCCGATTTGGACCAACTTGAAAACTGGGCCCATAATCAAAAATCTAAATACATGTTTAGATTCAGCATATCAAAGAACCCTAAAAATTCAATTTTTGTTAAAATCAAACTAAGTTTAATTTTGGACCCTTTGGACCTTAATGTAGACCAATTTGAAAACGGAACCAAAAATTAAGAATCTAAATACACGGTTAGATTCGGCATATCAAAGAACCCCAATAATTCAATTTGTGATGAAATCAAACAAAGTTAAATTTTGGACCCTTTTGACCTCAATGTGGACAAAGTTGATAACAGGGCCCAAAAATCAAAAATCTAAATACATGGTTAGATTCAGCATATCAAAGAACCCCATATATTCAATTTTTGTTGAAATCAAACAAAGTTTAATTTTGGACCCCGATTTGGACCAACTTGAAAACTGGGCCCATAATCAAAAATCTAAATACATGTTTAGATTCAGCATATCAAAGAACCCTAAAAATTCAATTTTTGTTAAAATCAAACTAAGTTTAATTTTGGACCCTTTGGACCTTAATGTAGACCAATTTGAAAACGGAACCAAAAATTAAGAATCTAAATACACGGTTAGATTCAGCAAATCAAAGAACCCCAATAATTCAATTTTTGATGAAATCAAACAAAGTTAAATTTTGGACCCTTTGGACCTCAATGTGGACCAATTTAAAAAGGGGGCCCAAAATCCAAAAACTTAATACACGGTTAGATTCAGCATATTAAAGAACCCCAAGAATTCAAGAATAAAACCCCATTGAAATTGATCAAGAAATAAGCAATTTATACGAAGTATCTTCTTTTGCACAATACTGTGCAATTGAATATTTCTTGCTATTGCGCAATACTGTGCAATTGACAATTTCTTGCTATTGCGCAATATTGTGCTATTGGATATTTCTTGCTATTGCGCAATACTGTGCAATTGAAGATTTCTTGCTATTGCGCAATACTGTGCAATTGAAGATTTCTTGCTATTGTGCAATACTGTGCAATTGAAAATTTCTTGCTATTGCACAATACTTAATAATTTACACATCCTGTTTGGTGTGTATCTCCTACCATATCATTATTATTTGCTCTTAAATATTAATCAGAAATAACCAACTTAAAATGGAAAATTTTAAAAGAAAAAAAAAAGGAAAAAAATAAAAAAAAATAAAAAAAAATAATCCCCCCCCAAATTTTTTGAACCCCCTTATGATTCATCACCCCCAAACTCAATCCCAGCCTTCCCTTTGTGGTATGGTACCTTGCAGTACAATTTCAGAGAGATCCATACACTTGAACACAAGTTATTGTCTGGAAACTAGAAAAATGCTTATTTTTGGCCCCTTTTTGGCCCCCAATTCCTAAACGTTTCGGGCAATTACCCCCAAACTCAATTCCAGCTTTCCCTTTGTGATATGGAACCTTGTAGTACAATTTCAGAAATATCCAAACACTTACACACAAGTTATTGTCATGAAACTAGAAAAATGCTTGTTTTTTGCCCCTTTTTTGGCCCCTAATTCCTAAAATTTTGAGGCAATTACCCCCAAAATCAATTACAGCCTTTCCTTTGTGATATGGAACCTTGTGGTACAATGTCAGAGAGATCCATACACTTACACACAAGTTATTGTCTGGAAGTTACAAAAATGCTTATTTTTGGCCCCTAATTCCTTAACTGTTGGTACCATAACCCCCAAAATCAATCCCAACCTTCCTTTCGTGGTATTGAACCTTATGGTAAAATTTCATGGAGATCCATTCACTTAAACTAAAGTTAGAGTGCGAAAACCAATGTGTCTTCGGACGACGCTGGACGACGCCAGACGACGACGACGACGCCGGACGATGACGACGACGACGCCAACGTCATACCAATATACGACCAAAAAATTTTTAATTTTTGCGGTCGTATAAAAATGAATCAACATGTAAAAGATTATGTACATACGTGTGACATTTGCGAAGAGAAGAAGCAACAACCACGTTCAAAACGCCATAAGATGAAATCATACATAATGGGAGCAAGATTTGAAAGAATAGCAAGTGATATCGCAGGACCATTCCCTTTGACAGACAGAGAAAATGCGTACATTTTAGTAATAGAAGATTATTTCACAAAATTTACCGAGGTATATCCAATTAGGGACATGGAAGCTGAAACAGTTGCGAACGTTCTGCTTAAAGGGTGGATAAAAATATATGGGTGTCCGATAGAACTGCACACTGATCAAGGGACTCAGTACGAGAGTAAACTTTTTCAAGGAATATGTAAACTTTTGGGTATATCTAAAACAAGGACGACTGTTGGTCATCCTAGATCGGACAGAATGGTAGAAAGAAGTAATAGAACAGTAAAAGAAATGTTATCGAAATACATTAATAAACATCAAAAAGACTGGGATTTGTACATAGATTTTATGGTTATGGCATATAACGCGACTCCACATGACAGTACAAACATAACACCTTACAAAATGGTTTTTGGGGACTAAATGAGAATGCCTTTAGACATCGTATCAGGAATTACAAATGAAGAGGATGAAGTGAATTATGACAAAAATGAACATTATTATGTTGTGAGGATGAGAGATGAATTAGAGAACGCGCATGAAATAGCTAGACGCAACTTAGCTAAAGCATCGCTAAGACAAAAAGAGTATTATGATAGAAATATCAAAGAAATTAACTATTCAGTGGGAGATTTAGTTAGACGGAGGCAGCCTCAATTTATTAAAGGTGCAAAACGGAAATTACAAAGAAATTGGACAGGACCTTGGGTTATTGCAGAGAAGTTAACCGATGTTCTGTTTAGAATTAAACACTCAAAGAACTCACCTGCTATTATAATTCATGCGGATAATTTAAAACCCTATCGAGGAGAAACTTCAGTTCCTTGGTATAAACCTAAAACAACTGTATTAGATGCCCCACTTCCATATCTAAACTATTTTTCGGATGATGACAGAAACGACAAAACATTGCATAAATAAAGTACCAGAAATACCGAAAAACACCGACGAAGTACCGTCCGAGAATGAATGTAAAAGAAACACATTAAAACAACAAGATAAATATAGAAATAGGGTAGAACCGACGGATGCCACTTCAGACGGTAGTGCAGAACCGACCAGTAGTTCTGAATCGACAGGTAGCTCCTGTCTCCGTCCGGTAGTGTCAAAGGATCCGCCAAATTACATTCGCACACGCATTGGTAGAACAATCAGACCACCGTCACGATATAGACTGGATAACACCTACAATTAAGGATAATGGATACAATACAATGTGAAATTTGTTTTAAATGGTTGAAAAATAAGTAGAACTTAAACAGGCATAAAAGGGAAATTCATGGACATATTAGAAAACTGTGGAATTGTACCGTTGAGTCGTGTCCACAAATGTTTAGTAGAAGATCCCACATTAAAAAAACATTTAAAGATGAAACATGGAATAAAGACGGAGGTGCATACAGAAATCCCAGTTGCAAAGGGTGATGCTGAGAAAGATATTGAGAAGAATAACACTGGAAATATTTATATAACTGTTAAAAACAATCAATATTCAGACATCAGTGAAGGTGAATTTGACAATTCTGTAACACTGGAACATATTCAAAATACAGAACAGGACGCCGACCATACAAAAGGATTACCGAATATAGATGATTTTATGGATTATTTAGACACTGAAGACATTCTGGATATGAATAACAATTCAGTAATTGTAGACAACATAACAAAACAATAACATTGGAAATTAAAAAGAAAACAACGACACTTGCTGATGGCACAGTAGAAGTAACAAGGGATAGTTTAATTGCATATTCTGTGAATGAAATAAATGTTACAGACATTGTTGAAAAAGTTACATCGGAAGTAAATGTGACTATTTACACAATAAACGTGAGGCTAAGTGCCAGGACATTTAGACTTATTTATAGCCGATATTGTTTCATCTATATTTAGAATTTACCTGACAGTGTGTTTATGGTCGATGGGTTAATTAACTATATATAGTAACAATTCAAAATGGGAATTTCAAGTGCAAGCCAGGGGGAATTGTGGTGATTTTTATTAGTTTATTTTATTGTATTTAGTAGTTTTATTCATGTGTGAGTGTTAGGTGTCCAGGTGCCGACCGGTGCCTCGACGGAGTTGGAATGGATACCAACAGGAACCGTCGGGGAACCGACACAGAACCGATAAGGCACCGTTGGCCACTTCGTATATAAGAGAGTTTGAAAGTGTGAGAGTTTAGTTTTAGTTGAAGTTGAATTTGATGTTTAGATTAGTAGTAGTTTAGTGAGGAGTAGCTGATGATTATTTTTATTTATACTGTGACTACATGGAATTGTAAACTGTTATATATATTTGAAGAGAATGATTAAATGATTATATTTTATATACTGTCTTGGTTGTACTAAGCCAAAATTACTACCAAATAAAAGTATAAATAAGGACATGTTACATTACCTTTATATGGTATGGTCCAAGTACAACCCATCCACAAAACATGAAACCTACATACAACATCAGAGCTCCAACCAAAAATCTGATCATATTTGGGCATGCTTTCTTTAAAACCATACTGAGAATCTAAAAAGAATTAAATAAAAATATAATGAATGTAACAATATATAAATGTGTTAACCATAATATGTAACTAAAAACAACCAAATTCCTAAACACACAAATCTATCTTATTTCCTTATATCATTACACATAGTTATGCTCATTCTGTTAAGCCCTTCATGTTTTAAAAATCCTGGGTTTCTGACTGACCCATACCTACTGATAACTTACATCAAACATTTTGAAGAATCCTAGATACCTGACTGTCCCATATCTATTAATAACTTACATTAAATGTTTTGAAGAATCCCAAATATCTAAGGACTCCTAACCATACCAGTATACTACCAGTTCCCAGAAACAAGCTACAGTTGTCATAGTTCTCTGAGGTACTCTGAGCATTCTGAAGATAAATAAACATTCAATAAAAAATTTGTCAAAATTAAGTCTGTCACATGTTGGTTTTTAAACCAATGTGGATTATACTTCATGAATGTTTGTTTTATGAAAGTTCTACAAAACAACTGTGTACATTATAACTTTAAATTGTGAGAACTGAATCTGTAAAACAAGAACATGTGACCTAAGGAAACCATACCCTGCCCGCGATATCACATTGTCATTTCCATCTTATGTGAACTACAAAAATTGGGTTAAAACCTAAATTTGGAATTTATTTTAAAAAGTTCACATCATATTGAACATATCATTGGCAGAGCACAAATTCTTTTACATATATATACAGTGAACTCTTTAAAATTCTTTGATTAATCTATTCCTAAAAGGCTAGCGTACTTTCAATGTAAAAACATGCAATGCTGAAAAAAAATTTCCAAACCCAATGCAAAACATGATTTCAAATGATGAACAATAAAGGTGTTAACAATACTTTGTGATGACTTAAGTTTTCATTTAGTTGAAATAAGAGACGAAACATTCTGTACCTGTATCCCCACTGTCATTCCTATGCCAAATAAAATAATATGTGTGTTTCCTATTACATCTTTGAAAAAATAGGGTAGGTAGGTAGGTAATTTTTTTTATTTTACAATTTTTTTTTTTACATTGAGTCTACGGGAGAGAAATTCTGACTTTAACAGTGCTTGTTGAATAAATTGCTTTGCCGAGCACAGCTGTATACCACAGCAGAGGTCCAACCCTGAACAGTTTGGGCAAAAATGGACACAATATTTGTGCTTGATACAGGTCTGAATTTGGAATGTAATTAAATATTTGACTCATAATAGGTTTCTGACACAGAATAACTGTGTTCAAAGAACTTAGAATTGGTTATATGATTTGAATTTATATTCAATTTTATGCTTTTGTGCAATACACTATGCCTTTGTGAATTGACCCCACCCCCCCCCCCCCCCCCAAAAAAAAAATAAATAAAAATTGACCCCCTGTTTTTTTTGCTTTTGAGCAATGCACTATACTGTTGCATATTGACCCCCCCCCCCCCCCCAAAAAAAAAAAAAAAAAACAGAATGCCACACACCCCCCCCCTCCCCCTTTTTTTTTGCAAAAAAATAAATATTTGAAGAATTTTTGTTTAATTTCTGAAATCTTAAATGATATGGTCATAATCTCAATTCAAATTTCCAATGCAGTTTGCAAACATAATTACCCATCTAAATACATCATAAAAGTCTTAAAATAGATAATTTAAAAGAAAGCAGTGTAAGGGAGGTAATCCAACATTGTACAACATTGTTCAATTTTGTGTTTGAATTACCACCCTAACACTGCTTTTTAATTGTCCATTATCCAGGATACCCTTGTTTTTCCCCCTTTTTTGCCCCTAATTCCTAAATGGTTTGAGCCATAACCCCTTCCCCCACCCCCCAAGCCAATCCTAACCATCCCTTTGTGGTATGGAAACTTGTGGTATAATTTCAGAGAGATCAATACACCGTTCCATAAGTTATCGTCTAGAAACTAGAAAAAAATGCTTATTTGGGCCCTTTTTTTGGCCCCAAATTTTTAAACTGCTAGGACCATGACCCCCAAAATCAATCCCAACCTTCCTTTTGTGGTTATAAACCTTGTGTTTAAATTTCATAGATTTCTATTTACTTATACTAAAGTTATTGTGCAAAAACCAAATGTCTCTGGACGATGACGACGACGTGATACCAATATACAATGGCAAAATGTTTTGCGGTCGTATAAAAATGACAAAAAAAAACCTTTACTGTAGGCTATACCTAAGCTTAAAATATATGGTAGGTAGGGAAATAGGAAACATACATATTTTTTTATTTGGCCCTAAATCAATTTTACTATAGAAGAAAAATAGATGTAGAGTATACCTAAATGAGACAGCAACCACAGTGTTCCAGCTAGGATTTCAAAAGGGCAGGGTGCCAATACTGAAAAAGGGCATTTAACGTGTGATATGATTATATGAAAAGGGCATGTTTTAATAAAGATATTAATCAAACATTGTCTTTATTCATTGAATCAATGGTTATATATATATACAAGTACAACATGATTAGCCCAGATAAAACTCAGTCTGTCTCCTTTTTATGCTGAAAAGACTTGTCAACCACCTTGTCACACAAGTTTTCAAGGCATTGCTTGTCACAGTTTAGCTTTATATGCAGTATGTTTTGCAGGGTTTCCTGCTTTATTCTGTTTCTATGGTCATACAAGTTATACCTAGGAAAGACCCTTTCTGTCTCTGCTGTGCTTAATGGTAATACAGCAGCTGTGCTCAGTAAATGCACAATGTTAGGATCTAGTGAACAGTGAAAATTTGTATTAAAAATAAAGAATACAGAAAAAGATGACCAAGGCACCCTACCCACCCTGCTACAAACACCCTCTTTAACTTTTCCCATAATTCAAAAGACCTAAACATATAAATTATAAAGCCAGAAGTATGTAGACATATCTTAGAATATCTTAAGTAGGTAACTCAATGCTAGGAAAAAAATCAAAATGAGTTATCTTTCTTTATTCGGGTGTGCTCCTTCTTTGGAGGATTATAAACAGTACATAGAAGAAGTAAATACAATTAACAATGGCGGCCGGTTTTGTTATTTTCGTATCAAAAGTGAGGGCAGGCAAAGACTTATACGTCTGAATTTGCTAAAAAAATTTACGGAAAACAAGTAAAACGATGTTTTTAACAAGTTGATTATGGTTTTCGTCTTTCTGTCAATTACATTTTCTCCATGAAACTACAGTAAACATCGCAAATTGTGTAGTCGTATAAACATTTCTTCATGCTTACTGACCGATTCTATTTGAATGAATTAATGTTGATGCTCATTAATGACCCATCCGATAAACGGATTACCTGTAACAACAGATTATGACACCTATTGTAACCGTTGATTAGCTTGGGGTCTTAAACAAAATCATAAACTTGCCGCAAGGTAAAATTTCGTAATGGCGGATCATAACATTTATAAAGAACAAAATAAAATACAATCGATCTTCAAAAAGGCAGGGCGCCCTGGAAACTGCAAAAAAGGCACAGGGCAGCACTCGGGAAAGGGCGGGCGGACTGCCCTGTGAAAACGGCCTATCTGGAACACTGAACCAATACACCCATCATGATAATCATTATAAAAATATTTTTCTTTTTTTTAAATACCAGTTATATTTTCATCTCTTATTTGACTTACAAGCCAAATGAAAAGGTTCATCAACAAAGGCATTGTTAACACTAAATACTATACATAAACAGATCCTTATAATGGCAATAATCCAGATTGTTGGCAATTATTCCATATTTATTTTGTTATATCAAATCATGCCTTTTTTTTATAAAAGCCCACAGGTACTTGTTTAGCATTTCTACCTTACTTTTAAATTTCATGCTTTATCTACTTACCAATAACTTGAATAAAAATAAACAGAAAGCAAGAATTAGTTGCTTTTGCAATCTATCACTGACCGAATTACTTTAATGCATCTTTATGTAGAAGAATATTTCACAGTTTGTTTCTTACTCTATTCATTGATCCAATTTTTTATTTTCCTTTTTTGAATACTCTATTAAAACCAACTAATGTTAGCAAGTGATTTTATTTTCATGACTTTCCCCAGTTGAAAAATAATGAATAGAAATTGTCCAGAATATGATAATTTGGATCTTCCCTTATTCAATTCCACCAAGAACATTTTAAAATCATGAAATCAGATCACTGTGAAGTGGCATTAAAATTACAAAGATCATATCTTAGGTGTACAAAGTTTAAAGTTGATTGGACTTCAACTTCCTTGATCAAAAATTTAAACCTGAAGCATGACAGACTGACGGACGAACAGATGAACAGATGCACGGACGCACATACCGAAAAACATAATGCCCCTAAGTGGGACATAAAAAAAGAGAAAATATAGAATATAGTACAATGGTTTCTTCCAATATCAGAGCAATCAAAACCTTTATTGTTGGCTCATTAACATCAATACTGAAGGAGATAACACTTCATTTACCAAAACAAAGGTTTCAAGCGCAGGCTAAATTTGTGTGCTTTTGCTTCTGATAATTGACAACTAGCAATTCAAAATAAGTCTATGATGAGTGAACAACTGTGAACAGTGTTTTGAGGAGAATGTGCTAAGCACATGATGAGGCAGTTGAATTGCAAGCAATTAAGTCAATCTATAAAGGTCCTATTTGGCCTGGAATATTAATTCAGTCCATTGTTTTAAGTTCAAAATTGTTCAAGTTGATGAGCAGACACATAAATAAGAGAAATACTGCTTGTGTAGAGATTTTCTTTTAAAGTGTTAACATTTACAATCCGATTGAACCAAAATTAGAGATTTAAGTGAAATTTGACAAAATCATCTGGATTTCAATTTAAGCCTAGAACACATAGAGTGTATGCTTTGACAAACTAAATAATCAAGTCAGATATGTAAAATGTTATAATAAAATATAGTTTAAAAGATCTTGCTTCACAGTGCATGTACTCTTCATTACGTCAAAAAATAATAATCTATGGAGATTGACATGTTTTTATTTCAATTTTTCTAGAAAATCAAAATGTGTGTCATCAAGGAAAGCCCGTTAATATGTAAATTTTCTACCTAGTCATGATTCATTATAATGATGGTCAATAAATCCTAATTTGAAATTTTTGCTGGATAAAGGAGTCATTTTTGGGCCTTATTGAACCTACTGGTTTTCAAAATGGATACCATTACTGAATTTCATGGCTACCGTTGGGGTGGGTGCTGGAGGCAGGAATTTGTCAACTCACCACATCATAATCCTCATCAAATAATTCCTAACCAAAAATAAGGAGCATTTACATAGCTAGTTATGGATGTGAACAAATTGTGACTTAATGTTTCTTTAATGTCCAGTCAAAAATATTTCACTCATACTCATAGCAATGAAGAAATTTTCAAATAAGTTAAAATTGAATTGATATTATAAATTTAAACACTGAAGAATGTCACACAAAGAAATTATTTCCAACATTGAAATTTTTTTTTATGAAAGCATAATATTTCCTACATGATGGCAATACATTATATATATATTCTTTTTTTTTATATCTATAAAACTTCACATTTACAGTCCTTTGTCAAACAAATGTTTAAAATGAAAAAGAGAAATCAAAAGACCTTCAATAAAACTTGACTTTTACCTTATTCTCAATCTGTATCTTGAATGAACTTCCAACAATCGTGAAGATATCATTGAGGACAATGGCAACATACCATAAGTTTAAAAACTCAAATTTATCTGACCGTGATAGTTCTTTACGATAAACTTTTCTGAAGTGTTCTATTGTCTTCTGCAACACAAAACATTTTAAATATAGGCTGATTTCAACACATGATAAAATATAAATCCCCCCCCCCCCCCCCCCCCCCTTTCAATAAAGTGTCCTACCTACCTATTTTAAAATATAGGCTGTTTTTAACATATGATAAAAGATGAAGATAAATTATTTTGAAGAACAACCAAAAAAGAGGATTTGGGGATCCCACCAACAGCTTTATCCCCCCTCCTAAAAAAAAGGCCTTCCTACCTATTTTGAAAATTTATGAAATAAGAATGACATGCATTTTTTTGTTAGGCCTTATTTACTCAACAAGCAAAAAATATAAAACTGCATCAAAGATGGGGGGGTTTTTTATTTTCACTGATGAGCCAAGTTATGGGAATAACAAAATCATCCCCTACTTCACAAAGTAATTACTGTATGCAGTTTAATATTATTATAACCTGATTCTATAACAACAAATAACAAGAACAAACACTGAATTTGTTACCTGTTTGAGTTGATGTCCTCTGTATAGAGACCTCAAACACAGAACTGCAGAGAGAACACTCACACATATAACAAAGATATCATACAGTGTATTCGTAAGTCTCTCCTGCTTCTCTTCATCTGAAAATAGGCAGAAAACATGTGAAGTGTGGAAACACAACAATGTCTTGTCTGAGGAAAACATTGATACATGAAACAGTTAGAAAATAAAGAGAAACACAATCTCTTCCTTCTTTCCTACCTCTGAAAATACACATTGATGTTGTGGACAATTGTGTACACATAGAAAATACACATTGATGTTGTGGACAATTGTGTACACATAGAAAATACACATTGATGTTGTGGACAATTGTGTACACATAGAAAATGATATAAAACCAATATATTGTATTTGTCTCACATAAATTAGTTCTTTTTCTCTAAACAAAACAATGATTCATGCAATATACAATAATATGACATTTCATGATAATATTAAAATACAAACATCTTTTCTCTGTTGTTTTTTTGTTGTTTACTTCATTTATAGACATATATGTAATTTATTCTTATATCAAAATTAACAACAAACAAATCTATGATCATCTTGTCAGTCAGTGTATGGTATGCAGTGATAACGGTATATTCAGAAAATATTCCAGCCATTCATCCATGAGATTGTGATATACAGTACAAATCATTACATATGCAACACCAGATTCCATGTAATTATTTTTATCTCCTTCAGTAATAAATCTTTAAGATTACATGTGATTTCCTTATCATTGTTTCAGAATGACATGTAATTATACGATAAGTTACATGTCAAACAAACTCAGTAGCTACTTTCATATTGCATGTAAACAGATGTTTTTTTTATATCAGTGTCCACTTTTCATATCAGTTTTATGTAAGTAGTTTTCAGATAAAAATAATAATATTACATGTAATCAGATGTTTTATTTATCAGCCTACACTTTTTTTATCAGTTTTATGCAAGTAGTTTTTAGATAAAAAGAATTTAAGTAGATAGGGATGTACCCTATCATAGCAACAGTAAAATTTTTCTGTAATTGCAGTAATCTACTATAATATGAGAAAAAAAAAGTGAATTTACTATAGAAATGAATGTGTTTTTACCTGCATCACCAAGGTGAAAGCAGGACTATTAACCGCTCAACTCCGTTGTAAAGCAGAGGTTTATAGTGATGGGGGAGTTCATCTGCTCGTTCATCCGTTCGGTACAATATGTTTCACTTTGTATCCGCAACTCCTAAACCACTTATCAGAATGAAATGAAACTTTCTCAGATTCTCAATCATATAATACCATTGTGCACCTCCTATTTTGTTTTTGTTCAAAATCATTTTTGGGGTTTCTATTTCAAACACGTGGCCTTTGCCATTGCCTTATAATGGGGGTACCCATTGTGTATCTGCAACTCCTATTATAAACCACTTATTATAATTTAAAGAAACTTTCTCAGATTCCCAATCATATAATGCCATTGTGCACCTCCTATTTTGTTTTTGTTCAAAATCATTTTTGGGGTTTCTATTTCCAAAACATGGACTTTGCCATTGCCTTATAATTGGGGTACCCTTTGTATTTGATCTCCTCCTAAACCAACCACTTATCTCAATTTAATGAAACTTTCCAAGATTCTGAATTATATAATGCCATTGTGCACCTCCTTTTTATACGACCGCAAAAATTAAAATTTTTTTGGTCGTATATTGGTATGACGTTGTCGTCGTCGTCGGCGTCGTCCGAAGACACATTGGTTTTCGCACTCTAACTTTAGTTTAAGTTAATGGATCTCCATGAAATTTTACCATAAGGTTCAATACCACGAAAGGAAGGTTGGGATTGATTTTGGGGGTTATGGTACCAACAGTTAAGGAATTAGGGGCCAAAAAGGGGCCAAAAATAAGCATTTTTGTAACTTCCAGACAATAACTTGTGTGTAAGTGTATGGATCTCTCTGACATTGTACCACAAGGTTCCATATCACATAGGGAAGGCTGTAATTGATTTTGGGGGTAATTGCCTCAAAATTTTAGGAATTAGGGGCCAAAAAAGGGGCAAAAAACAAGCATTTTTCTAGTTTCATGACAATTACTTGTGTGTAAGTGTTTGGATATTTCTTAAATTGTACTACAAGGTTCCATATCACAAAGGGAAAGCTGGAATTGAGTTTGGGGGTAATTGCCCGAAACGTTTAGGAATTGGGGGCCAAAAAGGGACCAAAAATAAGCATTTTTCTAGTTTCCAGACAATAACTTGTGTTCAATTGTATGGATCTCTCTGAAATTGTACTGCAAGATACCATACCACAAAGGGAAGGCTGGGATTGAGTTTGGGGGTGATGAATCATAAGGGGGTTCAAAAAATTTTGGGGGGGGGGTTTTCTTTTTTTTTCTTTTTTTCCTTTTTTTTTTTCTTTTAAAATTTTCCATTATAAGTTGGTTATTTCTGATTTATATTTAAAAGCAAATAATAATGATATGGTAGGAAATACACACCAAACAGGATGTGTAAATTATTATACAATAAGTATTGTGCAATAGCAAGAAATTTTCAATTGCACAGTATTGCACAATAGCAAGAAATCTTCAATTGCACAGTATTGCGCAATAGCAAGAAATCTTCAATTGCACAGTATTGCGCAATAGCAAGAAATATCCAATAGCACAATATTGTGCAATAGCAAGAAATTGTCAATTGTACAGTATTGTGCAATAGCAAGAAATATTCAATTGCACAGTATTGTGCAAAAGAATATACTTTGTAAATTGCTTATTTCTTGATCAATTTCAATGGGGTTTTATTCTTGAATTCTTGGGGTTCTTTAATATGCTGAATCTAACCATGTATTAAGTTTTTGGATTTTGGGCCCTGTTTTTAAATTGGTCCACATTGAGGTCCAAAGGGTCCAAAATTTAACTTTGTTTGATTTCATCAAAAATTGAATTATTGGGGTTCTTTGATATGCCGAATCTAACCGTGTATTTAGATTCTTAATTTTTGGTTCCGTTTTCAAATTGGTCTACATAAAGGTCCAAAGGGTCCAAAATTAAACTTAGTTTGATTTC
This sequence comes from Mytilus californianus, assembly GCF_021869535.1. Taxonomy (NCBI): domain Eukaryota; kingdom Metazoa; phylum Mollusca; class Bivalvia; order Mytilida; family Mytilidae; genus Mytilus; species Mytilus californianus. The sequence continues at coordinate 140,622,964 of NW_026262581.1, read as the reverse complement.
AACAAAAATTGAATATATGGGGTTCTTTGATATGCTGAATCTAACCATGTATTTAGATTTTTGATTATGGGCCCAGTTTTCAAGTTGGTCCAAATCAGGGTCCAAAATTAAACTTTATTTGATTTCAACAAAAATTGAATATATGGGGTTCTTTGATATGCTGAATCTAACCATGTATTTAGATTTTTGATTATGGGCCCAGTTTTCAAGTTGGTCCAAATCGGGGTCCAAAATTTAACTTTGTTTGATTTCAACAAAAATTGAATATATGGGGTTCTTTCATATGCTGAATATAACCGTGTATTAAGTTTTTGTATGTTGGGCCCCGTTTTTAAATTGGTCCACATTGAGGTCCAAAGGGTCCAAAATTTAACTTTGTTTGATTTCATCAAAAATTGAATTATTGGGGTTCTTTGATATGCCGAATCTAACCGTGTATTTAGATTCTTAATTTTTGGTTCCGTTTTCAAATTGGTCTACATAAAGGTCCAAAGGGTCCAAAATTAAACTTAGTTTGATTTTAACAAAAATTGAATTTATAGGGTTCTTTGATATGCTAAATCTAAACATGTGTTTAGATTTTTGATTATGGGCCCAGTTTTCAAGTTGGTCCAAATCGGGGTCCAAAATTAAACTTTGTTTGATTTCAACAAAAATTGAATATATGGGGTTCTTTGATATGCTGAATCTAACCATGTATTTAGATTTTTGATTTTTGGGCCCCGTTATCAACTTTGTCCACATTGAGATCAAAAGGGTCCAAAATTAAACTTTGTTTGATTTCATCAAAAATTGAATTCTTGGGGTTCTTTGATATGCTGAATCTAACCATGTATTAGATTTTGGATATTGGACCATAATAGGTGAATGTCCAATTTAAAATTTTTAAGTTCTTAGACCACATTCATTCTGTGTCAGAAACCTATGCTGTGTCAAATATTTAATCACAATCCAAATTCAGAGCTGTATCAAGCTTGAATGTGGTGTCCATACTTGCCCAACTGTTCAGGGTTCGACTTCTGCGGTCGTATCAAGCTGCGCCCTGCGGAGCATTTTATTTTTTTTTATGTCAAAATTGTTTTGGGGATCTTTTTTTTTATAAAGGGGGGGGGGGGGGAACCAATTTTGTATCAGCAACATCTTCTAAACCACTTATTATAATCTACTGAAACTATCTCAGATTCTTTGTCATATAATTCAATTGTGCACTTTCCTATTTTGATATTTGATAAAAATAATATTTAGGGTTTTTCTTTTTCAAACATGGACTACGCCTATGCCTTATGTATATGCACCACCTAATTTATGTTACGTATGGTAAAATAAAAAAAAAATTGGGTTTCCAAAACAGAAACATGGACTTTGCAAGGGGTGGGGGGTATAATTTCGTGAGTTCTGCTCACAATACCTCTAGTTTGAGTCTCCCAAACAAAATTTGGAGACTTATTGGTTTTGCTCAGGTCTTATTATTATTACTATGCCACCCTCAATGGAGTTGGGGTGACATATTGTTATTCTACGTTTCTTTTTTTTCTTATTATTGGGGGTGGATAAATTTTTTTACCAGACTAGTTCTCGGAATTGTATGGACCAATTTTCATGGAACTTTACCATAAGGAGGACCACCAAGTGTAGTTGTGCACCTGACATTTGGAAATTGAATGTGTGAGATGGCCACCGTTTTCCATGGAAACTCAAAATTTTAATGGAACATTCTTGAACATTTAACTAAAGATTTGTGCATTTGAAATGGCTGGACTGATAATGATGGAACTATGTCATAATGTGACCCACCATGTGAAATTGTGCACCTGACGTTGGAATGTGCAACATGGCTTCTGTTTCCATGGAAACTGCAAAAATGTGATTTTTTTTTCAAATTTATAAATCATTGTAAAATTTTATATTTTTGACCCAACTTAATGAAACTTTATGGTAATATTGCCTGGAATGTATAGATATGCAAACAGTATTTGGAATTTCCAAAATGGCTGCCATTGCCATGGAAACAGGGGAAAAGATTAACATTGAACCAATGGGAAAACACATTAACGTAGCAGTTTTTCACAGAATATTAGATCAAACCCAGTGAAACTTTACTGATATGTAAGATGGCATGTGCCAATGTGGCATCTGTCTTTGGAATTTTCAAAATGGCTGCTGTTACCATGGAAACAATGCAAAAATGTAAAAAATAAAAAAATGCTCCAAACTTTCTAAAAATTATTAGAAAGATGCTTTGTAATACATATATATGTGCATTCACTGTTTAAAAGATTCAAAGTGGATGGCGTTATAGTGGCAATTGGTGGCCAGGGTGCCATCCGCTATTGCTTGCAATGGCAAATCTAGTTATTATTATTATTATTTTTTTCTTCTACTTCTTTCTCGTAGCAAACCGTCAGCTGCAACTCGACAGTACTTCATGGTATTGTAGGCCTATGTTCCTAGATGACCTTAGGGGTTAAAGTTTTGCAATATGTGAGAGAGAAAGTATTTTTTTCGGTGGTCAAAAGGGGTAGGGTTTACTATAGAAGTCTATGGGAAAATTGAAAGAAACAATTTCAAATGGTCACAACTGGAAATCTAATGAAAATAATGATAAGGGGTCTTCAGTAACTATTGTAACACTACAATGGGATGATTTGGATTTTTTTTTTCCAGGAGAGGGGCTTTTCTTTTTTTTTTGGGGGGGGGGGGGGGAGAGTAAATTCGGCTTGAAATGTGACACTTTCAGCACTATTTAGTGTTACTTATTCTATTTACCTTCATTATATCTTCTTTTCCAGCATACTTATATCGGGCGCATGCTCCCTAGACCTGGGTCTAGGGAACCCCTGCCCAAATTTTTTTGAAGTGTGTTCCAAAAACACATTTAAAAGCATTTCCAGCATTATACAGGCCCTGGGGGATACAATAAAGCTTCATTTTTCATTTGTAGACTTTTAACAGTATTTCCATTATATCTTTTTCAGCATACTTATATCGGGCGCATGCCCCCCAGACCTGGCGGGTAAGCCGGAGTCTGTGAACCCCTGCCCAAATTTTTTTGAAGGGTGTTCCAAAAACACATTTAAAAGCATTTCCGGCATTATAAAGGCCCTGGGGGATACACTAAAGCTTCATTTGTAGACTTTTAACAGTATTTCCATTACATCTTTTTCAGCATACTTATATCAGGCGCATGCCCCCCAGACCTGGCGGGTAAGCCGGAGTCTGGGGAACCCCTGCCCAAATTTTTTTTGAAGGCTGTTCCAAAAAGACATTTAAAGGCATTTCCAACATGATACAGGTTCTTGGGAGTACATTTTTTAGGGGGAGAGGAATTCAATTGCTGTTATTTTGGGAGACTTTCGTAACAGCATCTTGTTACAATGATATCTTGTTTTACTTGACACTGTTCATAGAGAGGAAATGTGTTTAATTTTTATTTATCTCAGATGCTGTCAAATGTGGTCTGCATTATTTACCCAAGTTTCAATGGCCAGTGTAGTGAGTCAGCAAACGGTTGATTTTAGGGATGCTATATTCAAAATATAAAAGATTAATGATGGTTTTTTAAATCAAATGTTCAGAAAATTTTGCTGTAAAATCTTATCTAAGTAGGATGGTAGATTAAAATAATTTTTGAAATGATGTACATGTACAAAAGATATTCTATTCAGCATAAAAATTCAAAGCCCAACTCCACCAGAATAAATGGCTTGTGCCTTCTATACATTGACTTGCTACAGGTTGAATTCATTTTTTTTGTTTTAAGTTTAAATTTTTGTTATTTTTGTCGAGCCTTCGACTTTAGTCGAAAAAGCGAGACATAGCGATCCTACATTCCGTCGTCGTCGTCGGCGGCGTCCACAAATATTCACTCTGTGGTTAAAGTTTTTGAAATTTTAATAACTTTCTTAAACTATCCTGGATTTCTACCAAACTTGGACAGAAGCTTGTTTATGATCATAAGATAGTATCCAGAAGTAAATTTGGTAAAAATAAAATTCCATTTTTTCCGTATTTTACTTATAAATGGACTTCTGCCGGTAAATATTACATTCACTCTGTGGTTAAAGTTTTTAAAATTTTAATAACTTTCTTAAACTATCCTGGGTTTGTACCAAACTTGGACAGAAGCTTGTTTATGATCATAAGATAGTATCTAGAAGTAAGTTTTGTAAAAAAATAAATCCATTTTTTCCTTATTTTACTTTTAAATGGACTTAGATTTTCTGCTAGGAAACAACACATTCACTCTGTGGTTAAAGTTTTTAAAATTTTAATAACTTTCTTATACTATTTTGGATTTGTACCAAACTTGGACAGAAGCTTGTTTATGATCAAAAGCTAGTATCTAGAAGGAAATTTTGTAAAAAAATAAATCCATTTTTTCCGTTTTTTACTTTTGAATGGACTTAGATTTTCTGCCAGGAAACAACATATTCACTCTGTGGTTAAAGTTTTTAAAATTTTAATAACTTTCTTATACTATTTTGATTTGTACCAAACTTGGACAGAAGCTTGTTTATGATCAAATGCTAGTACCTAGAAGGAAATTTTGTTTTCTTCTAGTTAACATTACATTCAGTCTGCAGTTAAAGTTTTTAAACATTTATTAGATTCATAAACTATCCTGGAATTTTACCAAACTTGGACAGAAGCTTCTTACATTAAAAGATAGTATCAAGAGGAATATTTTTATTGATTTACTTCCTCATATTTGTTGAGCCTGCGATTAACAGAAAAAGTAGGCGAGACACTGGGTTCCGCGGAACCCTTACGAATTTTTTTATTGCATTGTCTTTACTTCCTAACAACATCCAGATAAAAAGTACAATTTAATGATATTCCACATAAAACTTATAAACTGCAGATAGTAACAACCTTAATGACATTAAATCTCAAGTGGGCAATTAGATTTCTGACAAAAAGAATGAACCTGCAAATGAGACAGAAGAGTGAATGGAATGTTGAAAAAATGTGTAACAATTGGAGATGTGGGAGTAAAACTGAAAAAGTATGAAGATCTTATTGTCCTTAGAATGTTTTAAATTTTAACTAATTAGGTATATACTTACCATGCATGTGCATTATTTGTGGAAGTAAAACAGAGAAAGTATGAAGATCTATGTCTAATTATTATAAATATCTAAATGGTCAGTAGCAAACAGACATAACAAGTCCCTTCCTCTACAGTTATCAGAAAACATGATACTAAACCCCTAACGGGAGGGATTGTGCTTGATTTTCATATGATAAAGACATAATCTTTCAATCAGTTTTATTGAGGTCTGGAGCTGGCATGTCAGTAACTGCTAGTAGTCCTTTGTTAATTTATGTATCATTGTCATTTTGCTTAGTTTCTTTTGTTACCTATTCTGAATTAGGACTCACACTTCTTTTACACGAGTTTTACTGTGCGTATTGCTGTGTGTTTGTTTATTCTACATTGCCTAGAGGTATAGGGGGAGGGATGAGATCTCTCAAAACATGTGTAACCCCGCCGCATTTTTGCGCCTGTCCCAAGTCAGGAGCCTCTGGCCTTTGTTAGACTTGTATGTTTTTTAATTTTTGTTCATTTATGTGTTTTGGAGTTCAGTGTGACGTCCATTTTCATTGAACTAGTACACATTTTTGTTTAGGGGCCAGCTGAAGCCTGCCTCCGGGTGCGGGATTTTCTCGCTGTATTGGTGGCCTTGGGCTGTTTTCTGCTCTTTGGTCAGACAAACTGTTTATATATGACACATATTCTATTCATTTATACACCCCATTAGTGTCAAAGTAATACATTTAATATATAAAAAATATCTAATAAAATGCTCCGCTTGGGCGCAGCTTGATATGACCGCAGGGGTCGAACCTAGAACAGTTGGGGCAAGTATGGACACAACATTCAAGCTTGATACAGCGCTGAATTTGGATTGTAATTAAATATTTGACACAGCATAGGTTTCTGACACAGAATGAATGTGGTCTAAGAACTTAAATTTTTTTAAATTAACTATTCAAACCATATAACTATTTTTTGCTTTTATATATAAATCAGAAATAACCAATTTAAAATAAGAAATTTTAAAGAAAAAAAAAAGAAAAAAAAAAATCCCCCCCCCAAAAAAAATTTTTTTGAACCCCCTTATGATTCATCACCCCCAAACTCAATCCCAGCCTTCCCTTTGTGGTATGGTACCTTGCAGTACAATTTCAGAGAGATCCATACACTTGAACACAAGTTATTGTCTGGAAACTGGAAAAATGCTTGTTTTTTGGCCCCTTTTTGGCCCCAAATTCCTAAACATTTAGAGCAATTACCCCCAAACTCAAACCCAGCTTTCCCTTTCTGATATGGAACCTTGCAGTACAATTTCATAAAGATCCATGCACTTACAAACAAGTTATTGTCCTGAAACTAGAAAAATGCTTGTTTTTTGCCCCTTTATGGCCCTTAATTCCTAAAATTTTGAGGGAATTACCCCCAAAATCAATCCCAGCCTTCCATATGTGGTATGGTACCTTGCAGTACAATTTAAGAGAGATCCATACACTTGAACACAAGTTATTGTCTGGAAACTAGACAAATGCTTATTTTTGGCCCCTTATTCCTAAACGCTTTGGGCAATTACCCCCCAAACTCAATTCCAGCTTTCCCTTTGTGATATGGAACCTTGTAGTACAATTTCATTAAGATCCAAACACTTACACACAAGTTATTGTCATGAAACTAGAAAAATGCTTGTTTTTTGCCCCTTTTTGGCCCCTAATTCCTAAAATTTGGAATCAATTACCCCCAAAATCAATCCGAGCATTCCCTTTGTGATATGGAACTTTGTGGTACAATGTCAGAGAGATCCATACACTTACACACAAGTTATTGTCATGAAACTAGAAAAATGCTTGTTTTTTGCATTGAAGACCCATTGGTGACCTTCGGCTGTTGTCTGCTCTATGGTCGAGTTGTTGTCTCTTTGACACATTCCCCATTTCCATTCTCAATTTTATTGTTTTTTGCCCCTTTTGGCCCCTAATTCCTAAAATTTTGAGGCAATTACCCCCAAAATCAATCCCAGCCTTCCCTTTGTGATATGGAACCTTGTGGTACAATGTCAGAGAGATCCATACACTAACACACAAGTTATGTCTGGAAGTTACAAAAATGCTTATTTTTGGCCCTTTTTGGCCCCTTATTCCTTAACTGTTGGTACCATAACCCCAAAATCAATCCCCACCTTCCTTTTGTGGTATTGAACCTTATGGTAAAATTTCATAGAGATCCATTCACTTAAACTAAAGTTAGAGTGCGAAAACCAATGTGTCTTCGGACGACAACGACGACGCCAACGTCATACCAATATACGACCGCAAAATTGTTTTGCGGTTGTATAAAAATAACACATTTATAATCACAGTTGTAATAAAAAACAAAATGTAGGTCTAACTTTTTGTAGTATTTTTAAATTTTTTAAATTTAAATGCAGAATTAAAAAAAAATCATTGTAAAGGCAGCATGATGATTTTGTTCATGTACATATTTTTCCATTATTTACAGTTTTCCTTTATTTGTTTTTTCTCAACTATTTTTGGATGCAAAATATTTCACTTTGATGGAAAATGCAGAATATAACCTGAACTTAATTGGGTCACCTCTCGCACTTGGGTGGTTTATTCTTGATATATCTTCTAATTTAACAGAAAAACAATACTACCGGTATCTAAATGTTTTATCTGAGACGCTCTTTGGGAAGTCAAATTTCTGCTTTATGGTGTTGTTTACGCGGGTTTAATTGTCAAAATCTGAGGATTGTGCTGTAAATGATAAAACACTTTTATGTAAATATGGATAATTTCAGGATATTTCAATTTTTTTTTAATATGTTTAAAGTCATATTGCTGTTTGTTTTTGCAAATTTATAGGTATTTAACAAAGTTCTGAAATTTAAAGCATTCTGTGTATTATTTCCCTTGCACACATTCAAACACAATTATCAAGAACACACAAGACTCAAGAAGTAGGGTCAGCATACATGTATTCACATGGGCAGTCTCTAAACCACATTTTTGTCTTCAGATAAAAAATTTTAATGACATTTTCTGTAAGTATCTGAAAGTTACACATGTAAAGTTGCAAAAAATTGAAAAATTTACTTTTTCAAGTCATGTTTGTATTACCAATTTTAAAATTTTTGACTGAATATCGTAGCACACAGGTAAGTCTTTCAGTTTGCAATATACCAAATTTCTTCTGATAAACTCCTAAATAAATTGAAGGTATTTTTCTTGTGCTTGTCTGATAGTCCATATTTATGCAGTTTGTAACATTATTAACCCCATGCATTCATTATTTGCTACTGTAGTTCATATACATGTCATAACATCTTTGTTTTAGATTAAACAGAAAGTTAATTGCTTCAGTTCACTTTATATTGTCTGTCCTTGAAGGTACTTCAATTCTAGTATCAAGATTTTAAGAAAAAGCTCTCAAAATAATCTTAAGGCTCCACTAAGGTCTGGATAGTATCAAGAAATCAAATTAATTTAGTACTTAAAAATCATTAATGAGCTGCGATATTACAGTATCTTAATGATTTAGATATTGCAAAAAATAAAATGACACATGAATAGACATTTTTTACATATGTGTCTTTCATTTATCTTTTTTGTCATGGTGTGAAATGTAACATAGACCTGTGTATTATCAGGATAAAACAAATGGCCTATTAACATTTTTGTTCATAATCGCCATATTCTTATGACCATTTTTATATTTCAATATATATTACAATAGACAGAATGAAGTTCCTCCAACATTCTTGACTAATTTCAAGAGATATTGTTTAATTGCAATCATTTAGCAACAGTTTGAAAGAAAAAATATCTATTTGTCAACAACATTTTATAGGTTGCACTTTGTAAATATAGCTGATTTATAAACAACACCTATTTTGGGGAATAATTTAATCTTCATTAATATCTTGTTTTGTTTACCTACTGGTTCCCAGATATGATCATCTTGTTTCATCTCATAGAGATACAACCTTGGAATTTTACCAGTATAAATGCATTTGGATTGCTGACTTTAATTTAAGGGAGGGGTAGTACAAAGTTTTAGTGAAAGCTTAAACACTAAGGATTTGGAGGCCTATAAATGTTGAAAATATGCCACACAACCCAATCTTTTGATCTTTTTAAAAAAAAAAAAAAGAGAATGTGAACTTTTTATTCCAGAAATATTTTTTCCAGCCCTTCATAGTTAAAGAGGGCCAGTTTTAGGGGATAAATGAGGTTCCTATGGAAAAATGCATTGTGTGATTTACAACAGTGCAACCTATAGGGAGAAGATGCATCTGGCAAGTATTGTGGTGGTGTTAAATACACTGACCAATAATTGCAGCATTTTCACCACCATTTATATATATATATTCCAGACCATATGTGTATGTCCTTGAACGGTACGCATATGGTCCACCATACATTTTTTTTTCTCTCAGAAATATACATATAGTCCAACCGACTGTACATGCATGGGCTGGGTAGGTCTTGCACCTATTTATAGACAATAATCAAATCGTAACTTTTGAAAAGGTGTGGTACTATGGTGAATTTGACAAAGTTTCATTTTTTTTCAGTTCAACTGAAGTAATTTTATCCAGTAAAATTTCACGAACAACACTTTTATAAATTAAAAAAAAGTATTTCTATCCAAAAAGTTAAACGATAGAAGTTGAATAATTAAGTAATAGATGCTTGGAAAATAGTTTGTATAACAATGGCATGATAGAGATGTTTTAACAAAACAATAGTTTAAGATACTCAGATAACACAAAAACTGTTCTACAGCTGTTTTCAAATTTGAATTTGCCTTTTCCTTTTGCATTTTGTGAATGTTCAAGGCACTTCAATAATTAAATAATTAATTGATAGGGGTGCTGCTAAGGTTCTCTTACCCCAACCTTTTCATATAATTTAGATTTTAAACATGCATACCATTTCATATATTGTGTAGATAAAAATGTAACCTTTTCCCATATTGGTTGGGGTTCGTGTGATGTATAGGAAAAGTAGGAATACCAAAGTGTCATAAGAGGGGAAATTTGTGGACAAAAATACAGCCAGAAACACCAAGAGAGATGACAGACAAAGAAAAATTAGCAAATAATTGACCTCATCATATATTTCTGATAGTTTCCCCCACCTATTAACATATTTTCAATCTGGAAAATGTGACCCATTCCAGCGGCACATCCTATCACCTTCTATATAGGAAGTAACCCCGACCCTTTCTGAGTAGCTACATGTAGATAAGTTTTAAAGAATATCTGTTGAAACACTCTTAGGTAAAAGAGTCACCGTAGAAGTTCTACAGTATAAACCACACTTGATAAGTATTAGATACACCACAAGGACGTTAGCCGGAGTATGTTTAATTTACACCCCAAGATATTATGAGCAATGGATGGACAGACCAGAAAACATAATGCTCCTCTGGGGGTGTGGGGGGATATAAAATGATATATTTCTACAATTTCATGAATTTAGGAGGGGGTCTTTCAGCAATTTTACATTAAATAATGGGAAAGCATGATAAATGCAGGGTATCCAATTACATATAATGACATTCTAGTGAAAATACAATGTACTATATAAATACATCAGATATCATGACAGTTCTACATGTAATGAGATAAGCTGTGATATCTTATCAAACCACTTACTTTTATCATTTCTTTTATGTCTTTGGTTAAGTTATATGATAATGGTTCATTTTTTACATGTAAGCCTGTAGAAATTATCTTTATTACCTTTACTAAAACAAATCTTATATTTATTACTGCTACTGCAATAAATTACATGTAATGGGTTGCAAACTGCTTGTCACTAAACAATGATATGATCAGAAATTACAGACAAAAGTACTGATAAAATAATTACATGGAATCTGGTGTTGCATATGTAATGATTTGTACTGTACAGACAACAATGCAAGATAAACTAATGAAAGCTCATAAAATTGCCGAATTCAAAATTTAACGAAATTTAGACTACTAATCCAGTCACATTTTTATGAATAACGAAAGTATCACAGACATTTATGAATTAACAGTATTATACCTATAACACTAACCTCCATAATTATAATGGCCATGACAGGTTCTTTCTTCTAGTTCTGTGTCTAAAGTCAATAACATCTGTCCATCTCTATTGGAGTCATCAAATACTATCTTAAAAATATATTTTCAATGTGGATTATTTGTATCATTTAAGAAATGAAATACAATGTGGATTATTTGTGGGATGATAAGTTTTCGTGGATTTTGTGGGTAAAAAAAAACCCTGAATTTTCTGTAGGCTTGCATTCAGTATTTGTTACAACCACAAAATCAAGTATCCACAAAAATTAAATGTTTACTCGATCCACAAAGAAATGATTCCACAGTATATATTTTATAAGTGTCAGTCCAGGATGGAAAAACCTAAATGAATACTACATCTAATTCATGTATATCAAATCTAATTCAAAATACACAGAGAGTTAACCTGGATCAACACAGAATATGTAATATTATACAAACAAATTGATATATTTCTCGGTAGCTGGAAGTATAAATAAAAGAAGAATGTGTCTGAAGACACCAATGCCTCCGCTCAAGCTTTGCAATTTTCCAAGTTAAAAAAGGGGCATAACTCTAGAAAGGTAAATGACTCACTGCCCAAATTCGATCCCTGTCTGCGTGTTATTGTTTTTAGTATTATGTATGAGTTTCATAAAATTTGGATGAGGCAAACCTAACTTAGAGTGAGGAAACAAAATGGGATGGACAAATGTAAAGACGGACGGACGAATGGAAAGACAGACGGTCAAGGGTAACTATTAATGACCCTTTTACTTTCTGTGGGGACATAAAAATATACTAGATAACTTATAAACCATTCCCATGTTTGAAGACATAATGATTATGAATTATTTTTAGTTGTTTCTCACAGGAAGAACTTTGAACTTTCTGAAAATATAAAAAAAATTATCAATAGCCTTAGCTTAGTGTTAATACTATATTCAATATGAACCGATTATCAGGTTGTCTGCATATTGATATTGTAAAATATCAGCTGTGAGTCACAATAAGAAGTCACAAAGACATGATATGTAATTTTATGAAGAGATGAGCAGAGTAATACAGACAGTAAGAACACCAATAATATGTGATACCAAGCAGTTGAAAAGGCCATGGAATCGAAAGCCAACTTACAAGGCCATGGACTAAGAAACATTCAGGTGCTACTTTTCTTCCTTCTGCATTTAGTCTGTAGGATTTTATTTTGAACTTCAGGGTCAACTTGATAATCCTAAAAAGAAACAGAGGAAAGCAGGTTTTAAATAAATCTTTAAAATGTGTAAAAGATTTGAGGAACCGTCACAGGTTTCCTTCTAGTATTTTACCTTTTCAAAATTAATTTCTCAAATTTATACCTGGTAAAAAATTTCTATTTTTGTCTCTCTGATGCACGATTATGTGGAATATACAAATATTTATATTTCTGTTCTTCTACATAGTATTTATAACCAAGCATACTTTGAAATAATGACTGTGAAATAAATATTTTATAGATGTCCTCAGACTTGTTATCTATGAAGGGTATTCAAACAGGTAAAAAGAATGCTCTAAAATACTGTACTAATATAAGATTACATAATATCCAAACTAGATATGTTTTTTGTTTTGTGACTACATATTACATGTGAAATAGATATATTTTGTTGTTTTTTGACAGGACAAATTACCTGTGAAATAGATATGTTTTTTGTTTTGTGACAGGACATATTACCTGTGAAATAGATGTGTTTGGTTTTTTTTTGACACTACAAATTACCTGTGAAATAGATATGTTTGTTGTTTTGTGACAGTAACATATTACCTGTGAAATAGATATGTTTTGTTGTTTTGTGACAGTAACATATTACCTGTGAAATAGATATGTTTTGTTGTTTTGTGACAGTAACATATTACCTGTGAAATAGATATGTTTTGTTGTTTTGTGACAGTAACATATTACCTGTGAAATAGATATGTTTGTTGTTTTGTGACAGTAACATATTACCTGTGAAATAGATATGTTTTGTTGTTTTGTGACAGTAACATATTACCTGTGAAATAGATATATTTTGTTGTTTTTTGACAGGACAAATTACCTGTGAAATAGATATGTTTTGTTGTATTGTGACAGGCAATTTTACCTGTGGAATAGATACTTTTCATAATTTTGAGACAGGGCATTTATATTACCTGTGAAATAAATTTGTTTTGTTGTTTTGAGTTAGATACTCCTTGATGTCATATTTATCCTCTGTCTTTCCTGTTGTTTTATTTGTTTCTTGTACTGGATACACAAAAACACAATCTGAAATTAATGTTAAAACTTAAAATCACCATACTTACTAAGGATTCTGTAGGATTTATTTACATCATTTTTGAAGATTAATTAAAGCAAAGGTGAAATAAATAACTTTGCCTAGTAAAAATTTCGATTTGGATGGTTAAGGATGCATTTTAGCCCAGTTGGAATAAAACGATTATCTGCCACATTTTAAAATTTACAAAATTGCAGCATTGTCATATATACAAGCATATCTTACACAACAAATATCCTTCAACCATAGATTTTAAGTCATACAAGTCTTAGACTCTCTAACAAACAAAATATTATACTTCATCTGTTAGAAATGTAGATTTAGGTGAACAATTGCTAATGAGACTTGCTTGAAAGCACAAAAGTTGGGGAAATTCTAACGAATCTTTGTGTACAATTTGTACTCATATCATTTAAACTGTTTAATATAAAAATACTTTAAGTACATGGTATGTGTAATTCAAAATTTTCATAGGACACGCCACAACCATAAGACAGGACGATATTGATCGAATAAGGTAGTGGTATACATTTGTGATATAAACTCGAATGGTATCAATTTTTATTAAAGTAGGCTATTGTTTTTCTTTTTTATCAAAGATATCATGCAAAGCAGTATCCATATATCCAACAGCCATATACAGATATTTAGTTTGCCATTTCTTGTGAGACTTATCTGTTGCTTGTCAACTTCACCATTATGTCAATGATTAGACAACTACATCAGATATTTTCCTTTTTTTTTGGTTGCATTTCAACTATTGGAAAATAAACTGATCTCATCCTTTTGCAAAATAACCTTTAATGGTGACATTTTAAAAATTGCTAATCAATCACTGGTTAATCCTTTTAATCACTGAGCTCTAGTTTCCACTTTACACAAAACTTTATTCTATTTTTTCTCATTAAATGTTTCACAGCGCTGGAAACTTTGTAACTTTGTTAAATGGTACTAATGCAGAGAAGATAGCAGAAATTTTGTTACATGCAGTAATTTTTCTCTCTTCTTTTCTTGTTCAATTTGTTTTACATTGAACCAGCTCAGGTTGAACAATGTCAGTCACAATATTCTGTATATTATCCCTGTATGACCAGCTCAGGTTGAACAATGTCAGTCACAATATTCTGTATATTATCCCTGTATGACCAGCTCAGGTTGAACAATGTCAGTCACAATATTCTGTATATTACCCCTGTACGACCAGCTCAGGTTGAACAATGTCAGTCACAATATTCTGTATATTATCCCTGTACGACCATTTCAAGATTGCTTTAACTTGTTTTAGGTCCAGAATTAGATTGTAATACTTGTCACTGGCCATTATTTAACTTACTAGAAAATAATGTAGTAATAATATGAATAGCATGAATTTCAGGAAGACTGAGGAACAAATTTTAAATTTTCATGTTATTGTAAAAATAATGATTAAAAGTGCTATAAAACCAACTGTGTGGTCCAAGAAGTCTCTACAGAAGTCCCTTACTGTTCAATGTCTAATGCTATCTAGATTTTCAATTTTATTAGCCCCAGGTTCTGTAATACACAGTAAAAGACATACATTCTACTGACTTTGCAATCAAATCACTGTAACCTGTTCATTGTTCTGTATTGAGTCAGCAAAGCTACTATTGCGGCAACTAGATTTATACGTGACAGTATATTGTACTTCTTTGAGTGTGTTTTCTTGAATTAAAACTATGGAAGTGTTTTATATACTTCCCAAATCATTCATTTATTTATCATATTTATACATAATATATGAATAAAAGGAGATGTGTGGTATGATTAAATGAGACATCAACCCAACGACACAAAAGACATTCAGAGTTCAATAAAGGTTTTCGACAGTACATAAAAATGAGACCATGTATATTGATAATTTTCTTTATAAAAATACAGTGAGCCATGAGCATGTTATATTCTTCAAAACAGGCATCAAATTTTGCATGGCAGTCTAAAAAAATGTTCATCTTTCATGGACAATTACCTTTCTAAACCTATATTTTTCAAGGCTAGAAGTCATACGAGACAATGGGAGTTATATACTGTGAAGGGACACCATTTGATACTTGTGGAGGGGTGCAGGAGGATTCTTGAAATGAGTATTCTAAAGTTAAAAACAATAACTTTGTCCTAAACAGGATGAAAATGAATACTGCTGGTAATGAATGTGTACAAAAGTAAAAAATACACGTATAAATATGCCCTAAAATACAACCAAAAATATGCACTGAAATATAAGCTGATGAGATCAATACTTCATGGTAAACAATATTAACCAAGACTTATACCTGAGAATGTGCTCATTTTAAATTATCACATTTTTATATTCAGTGAACCGTGTAATAGGGATCAAAACAGAAATCTGCCATTTAATATGAAAAGTTCACATTACGGTAAACATGTGTCCCAAAAATTAAGTTGATGTGACCACACCTTCATTACCTAAATCAAAATCTTAACCTGATACAGGACAAACTAACAGGCAGAGGCACAGAGCAGAAAACATAAGGCCCCCTTTCTATCATAGAATGACATAAAAATGAATGTAGGTTCATTGCAAATGAAACAAATGTAACAACAATAATAAGCTCTTCATTATTTCAGATAAGAAATATAAGCTATGGTTTCTGCTATGTTAAAAGTTTAAGTTAATTTATCTGTACTCAGTACTTGACTTTTATGTATCATATTATTGATTCTATTTTCGTTATTCATTAGGAGATATTTTTATAACATTGCCCTCCATAAGTACTATCTCTTGATTTTATTGTTTTTCTGTCAAGTGGTTTCCTTTCTTATATCCATATGTATGTAATGTATTTGGTAAAACCATTTTTTAAACAAGAGGCTGTGAATTGGAAATCCAGTTAAAAATTCAATAATAAGTATTTGGTTTTGATGACAGATCCTTGATTGATCCTGTTGAATCTTTCCACAACTTTCTTAACTCAGTGCAATGTAGAGCTTAACAGACTGTATTTTGCACTCTAGATATTTTCTAGTTACTTGTGTTGTTTGGTTGCTGTCTCTTTGGTATATTACCCTACATATTTAAAACGTAATCAGTCTCAGTTTGGGAGGTTGTCTTACTGATATATCGTACATAAATATGAGGAGATGTAGGTAACATTAATGAGGGGTGGTAGGAGGAGGTGTCATCCAGAATTCCCCCAAAAATAAAGTATTCTTTCCAAGATCCCTAAATTGATCATTAATTTCTGAGTCCCTATAAGGGTAAATCCAGAATTCCCACAAAATTAAGGCCCAATCCTGTATTTCCCGTAAAAATAAAGCCTAATCCAGACGTCCTGAAAAAGGTCCTTCTGCCCCTCATCAATGAGACAGCTTGTCTCCATCATCTATTCTATCTTATATCATGTCATTCAATAAATCAACATTTTAAATATTGTTTACCTGTCATGTTAAGTTGCTTAGTAACATTTTAAATATTATTTACCTGTCATGCTTAGGTGCTTAGTAACAAACCTACCTATGACTAAAAAGTTTAGAACTGAAGCATAAAAATAAGTTGGATAATTTTTCCAAAGCATTTAGTTTTCCGGTATCACCATCCTTGGAATTTTTCTCACATCAGTATTATCATACCTTGATTTTTCTCTGAATAAAAGCTGAATGTTCCATTAGGATAAAGAGTGCCACCATTGTAATGTTCGCTGCACAGTTCCATGGCTCTCACAGATCCGTTCTGACGTACCAACTGGAAAACAGCAAGAGCTGTGTCTTCTGTCCGATTATACTAAAAAATTGTAAAATAAATCAATAGGTTTTCTATTATAAATACTGCAGAGTTCCATTGGTCTTAGCTACCAGGCTTTAATTTTTAAGCATGTCCCTATATTGTCATTATTTCCTTAGATCTGAAATAGTTTATTGAAAGTGTCAATATGTTTATACCAAAAACAGTGCATTTTTATTGGCCTAATGACTGAATCATTTTTGTATAAAATATCAAAAATTAAAACTGTAACTAATATCATATGATAACCATGGCAACTTACTAAAACCCCTGTGTTTATTTGAACCTATGATAGCCATAACTAATGGCTATTAGGAAAATAATTTAGTGCTTATAAAGTATACACACCTCCTTAGAATGATTCCAACCAAAGTTAAGTCAACTTAACTCAAATGTTCTACAGGATATTTCTGAAAATCTTTAATAAATAAAACTAGAGGCTCTTAAGAGCCTGTGTCGCTCACCTTGGTAAATGTGCATATTAAACAAAGGACACAGATGGATTCATGACAAAATTGTGTTTTGGTGATGGTAATGTGTTTGTAGATCTTACTTTACTGAACATTCTTGCTGCTTACAATTATCTCTATCTATAATGAACTTGGCCCAGTAGTTACAGTGGAAAATATTTTGTAAAAATTTACAAAAATTTACAAAATTTATGAAAATTGTAAAAAATTGACTATAAAGGACAATAACTCCTTAAGGGGTCAATTGAAAATTTTGGTCATGCTGACTTATTTGTAGATCTTACTTTGCTGTACATTATTGCTGTTAACAGTTTATCTCTATCTATATCTATAATAATATTCAAGATAATAACCAAAAGCTGCAAAACTTTCTTAAAATTACCAATTCAGGGGCAGAAACCCAACAACGTGTTGCCTGATTGGTCTGAAAATTTCAGGGCAGATAGATCTTGACCTAATGAACAATTTTATCCTGTCAGATTTGCTCTAAATGCTTTGGTTTCAGAGATATGAGCCAAAAACTGCATTTTACCCTATGAACTATTTTTTTAGCCATGTCGGCCATCTTGGTTCGCGGGCGGGGTCATCGGACACATTTTTGTCGAGCCTTCGACTTTTGTCGAAAAAGCGAGACATAGCGATCCTACATTCCGTCGGCGTCGTCGTCGGCAGCGTCCACAAATATTCACTCTGTGGTTAAAGTTTTTGAAATTTTAATAACTTTCTTAAACTTTCCTGGATTTCTACCAAACTTGGACAGAAGCTTGTTTATGATCATAAGATTATATTCAAAAGTAAATTTTGTAAAAAAAAAATCCATTTTTTCCGTATTTTACTGATAAATGGACTTAGTTTTTCTGCCAGGAAACATTACATTCACTCTGTGGTTAAAGTTTTTTAAATTTTAATAACTTTCTTAAACTATCCTGGATTTCTACCAAACTTGGACAGAAGCTTGTTTATGATCATAAGATTATATTCAAAAGCAAATTTTGTAAAAAAAAAATCCATTTTTTCCGTATTTTACTGATAAATGGACTTAGTTTTTCTGCCAGGAAACATTACATTCACTCTGTGGTTAAAGTTTTTTAAATTTTAATAACTTTCTTAAACTATCCTGGATTTCTACCAAACTTGGACAGAAGCTTGTTTATGATCATAAGATTATATTCAAAAGCAAATTTTGTAAAAAAAAAATTCCATTTTTTCCGTATTTTACTTATAAATGGACTTAGTTTTTCTGCCAGGAAACATTACATTCACTCTGTGGTTAAAGTTTTTTAAATTTTAATAACTTTCTTAAACTATCCTGGATTTCTACCAAACTTGGAGAGAAGCTTGTTTATGATCATAAGATAGTATCCAGAAGTAAATTTTGTAAAAAAAAAATTCCATTTTTTCCGTATTTTACTTATAAATGGACTTAGTTTTTCTGCCAGTTAACATTACATTCACTCTGTGGTTAAAGTTTTTAAAATTTTAACAACTTTCTTAAACTATCCTGGATTTGTACCACACTTGGACAGAAGCTTGTTTATGATCAAAAGCTAGTATCTAGAAGGAAATTTTGATAAAATTTTGTTCCATTTTTTCCGTATTTTACTTATAAAGGGACTTAGTTATTCTTCCAGTCAACATTACATACAGTCTGCAGTTTATGTTTTTAAACATTTATTAGATTCATAAATTATCCTGGATTTTTACCAAACTTGGACAGAAGCTACTTACAATCAAAAGATAGTATAGATAGGAATATCTTTATTTTTTTTTTTCCTCATTTTTGTTGAGCCTGCGATTAACAGCAAAAGTAGGCGAGACACTGGGTTCCGCGGAACCCTTACGAATTTTTTAAACTAGATACCCTAATGATGATTGTGGACAAGTTTGGTTAAATTTGGCCCAGTGGTTTCAGAGGAGAAGATTTTTGTAAAAAGCTAACGACGACGACGACGGACGCCAAGTGATGAGAAAAGCTCAATTGGCCCTTCAGGCCAGGTGAGCTAAAAAAGTGTGGAAAACTGATTATTTGAGTGAATTTTTTAAGTTCAAGGACCATAACTCTGCACAAAATCGTCAGACCGAAACAAAATTCGAACTTGATCTGTAACTTGTTATGATAAAACAACACACCAAATATCAAATCAATATCTTCAAGCACGAGAAAAAAAAGTGTGGAAAACTGATTTGCCGGACTGACGGATGGACGGACAGACAGACAGACAGACAGACAGACGGACGGAGTGCAAACCTAAATTCCCTTCGACTTCGTTGGTAGGGGACTAAAAAGCTACAAAATATAGATTCTGAGAAAAATACAACAGACATGTGTAACTGACATACAGAAAGACAGAGGTAGACCAGTAATATACCCCTAATCCTTCTAGGCGGGGATATATTATATCATAAGCTATTTACCTGCTTCATTGCAAAGTTAATATGTTCATACAGTTCATCAAAGTTGTATATGGCATATTGTCCTATAGCTGGAGGATAAGGCATAGTTTCATACGAGTTTTCCCAGTCCTTCAGATACAGATGTTTTAATGCTATATTGTTTTTCTCAACATACTCAACAAACAATGACCTCTCTTTTCCAAACATAACAAGCTGAAAATATATAAAAAGTATTTAATAAAATATATCTCTCTTTCAAAAATGTTAAAAGTTAAAAGATGTTAACATGCCATCATACTAAGAAATCAATCCTAACACAATTACTTCAATTTACACAATGTACATGCATTTTCTCGGACTGTTAATGGCCACTTTATACTAAATCCATTGGATGTGTACTGATTGATTTTAGTCTGGGAAACATGATTAGTTGTAATGGCTTTGAACTAGGTTTTATCAACTATGAATACTCTAAAATCGGTACTTTTATTTTTTTGTCTCTTTTTAGTTTTTTTTTGGTGTTTTGTGTTAATCTGATGAGTTAAGCCTTTATCAACTGATTGTTATAGTTTGTTCTTAAATAATGTTGTGCTGTTTCACCACTGTCCTAGGTTAGGAAAGGGTTGAGTGCTTGCTAACATGTTTAACTCCGCTATATTCTCTATGTTCCTGTCCCACGTCAGGAGCCTGTAATTCAGTGGTTGTAGCTATATATATATAGTTGGTCACTCTATTCATAATTTTGTTTTGTACATAAATCAGGCGTTTGTTTTTTAGTTTGAATTGTTTTACATTTTGTCATGAAGGGGCCTTTTATATCTAACTAAATGGTGTGGGTTTTACTCATTGAAGGCTGTAAGGTGACCTTTAGTTGCTTACATCTATGCCATTTGGGCTCTGGTGGATTGTTTTCTCATTGGCAATCATACCACATTATTTTTGTATTTAAATCTTCCAAGATTAACTTTTAATATCTTAAACATCTACTCAGTGTTTTACAGGGAAAGTTAATGCATAGCAGGGCTCTTATGCATCAAACATGTCAAATTAAGTCTCATCATTTAAAATCTGAAATTTCTTATTTCTCTTTAAATAATCCCATCCTTCAAATTTCATGACCAAAAATTGTCCAGTAAAATCAGTGATCTAATATCACTATAATATGATATAAACATCATATATTATACGATCTTCAGCATGGCTTCAGAAAATCAAGGTCGTGTGAAACACAGTTAATAGATTTTATTCAAGAACTAGCACAAACAAATAATAGCAACACACAAACTGACTTAATCATAATGGACTTCGTTAAAGCGTTCGACAAAGTCTCACATCGTCGCCTCCTATACAAGCTCAACTACTATGGTATTGAAAATAACACACTAAATTGGATTCAGGCATTTCTACACGACAGAACACAAACAGTCGTCATCAATGGCATTTCTTCCACCTCAGTACCCGTAACATCTGGTGTACCACAAGGAACAGTATTGGGCCCAATACTGTTCCTCATCTATATAAATGACCTACCTGAATATTTACAACACAGCAAGCTAAGACTCTTTGCAGATGACAGCATAATTTACAGGGAAATAAAAACACAGGATGATTGTCATAAACTGCAACTAGATCTAGACTCAGCAGCACGATGGGAGTCAGATTGGCTCATGGCATTTCACCCTGATAAATGTACCAACCTTACCATCTCACAAAAGAAAAATAACTACCAGCATAATTACATCCTCCACAATCACATTCTCGAATAAGTAACATCTGCAAAATACCTCGGCATCACCTTACAATCCAATCTTAAGTGGAACAAGCACATAGACAGTATAGTATCAAATGGGAACAGATCACTTGGTTTTTTAAAAAGAAATTTAAAAGTTACTAACACAGAAATAAAATCAAGAGCATACCAGGCACTAGTAAGACCCAAACTAGAATATAGTTGTAGTGTCTGGGACCCCCATATGAAAGATCAACAGATAAAATTAGAAAATGTGCAGAGACGAGCTGCTCGTTATGTACACAACAACTACGATTACACGAGCAGTGTCACAAACATGCTAAATCAGTTGAAATGGCCACCACTAGCTGAGAGACGCCTAAAAACCAGACTTATTTTATTTTACAAAGTAATACACTGTCTTGTAGCCATTCCATCGCATATTCTTGAACAAACAGACAGCAGAACAAGACAAAACCATACTCAGACATACAGACACATACAAACTTCCAAGGACACATACAAATGGTCGTACTTCCCGCGAACAATTATTCAGTGGAACTTACTACCACAAACTGTTATTGAAACCGCCACTGTTGACAGCTTTAGAGATCAGCTAACACCAGCTGTTCTCTCTAGCTTCAAATAAACAAATCCAAACCAAAACATGTACATAAATTGCATATTTTTTAATCACAATCTGTATATACAAACACTTAAATTGTTAGTAAATATTTTTATTAATTCATATAAAAAATTTTTTTTTTGTCAATCCCGCATGCGCAACAACATGTATTCTTCAGTATTGAAGCCTTGTTGACCTAAAAGAAGAAGAAGAAGAAGAAGAATCCTGTATATAGAAACAAGAGTGCACTCGCTGAAATGTCTCGCCTTCTTTACTAATGTTGATAGTCCTAAATATAAAGCTTTATTACAACTGTCACATAAACTTAACATTAACCAAGTAAACTAAACATTGACCAATGA
This sequence comes from Mytilus californianus, assembly GCF_021869535.1. Lineage (NCBI taxonomy): Eukaryota > Metazoa > Mollusca > Bivalvia > Mytilida > Mytilidae > Mytilus > Mytilus californianus. Next base: position 140,600,237 of record NW_026262581.1, on the reverse strand, counting down.
ACCATGAAAATGAGGTAAAGGTCAGATGAACTATGCTAGGCAGGCATGTATAGCTAACAATTCTTCCATACAACAAATATAGTTGACCTATTGTTTATAGTTTAAGAAAAACAGACCAAAACACAAAAACTTAACACTGAGCAATGAACCTTGAAAATGAGGTCAAGGTCAAATAAAACCTGCCTGACTGACATATAGATCATAAAATATTTCCATACACCAAATATAGTTGAACTATTGCATATAGTATTAGAAAAAAAGACCAAAACTCAAAAACTTAACTTTGACCACTGAACCATGAAAATGAGGTCAAGGTCAGATGACACCTGCCAGCTAGACATGTACACCTTACAATCATTCCATACACCAAATATAGTAGACCTATTGCATACAGTATAAGAAAAACAGACCAAAACACAAAAACTTAACTATAACCACCGAACCATGAAAATGAGGTCAAGGTCAGATGACACCTGCCAGTTGGACATGTACACCTTACAGTCCTTCCACACACCGAATATACTAGACCTATTGCTTATAGTATCTGAGATATGGACTTGACCACCAAAACTTAACCTTGTTCACTGATCCATAAAATGAGGTTGAAGTCAAGTGAAAACTGTCTGACGGGCATGAGGACCTTGCATGGTACGCACATACCAAATATAGTTATCCTATTACTTAATTATAATAAGAGAGAATTTATCATTACAAAAAATCTTAACTTTTTTTTCAAGTAGTCACTGAACCATGAAAATGAGGTCAAGGACATTGGACATGTGACTGACGGAAACTTCGTAACATGAGGCATCCATATACAAAGTATGAAGCATCCAGATCTTCCACCTTCTAAAGTATAAAGCTTTTAAGAAGTTAGCTAACGGCGCCGCCGCCGGATCACTATCCCTATGTCGAGCTTTCTGCGACAAAAGTCGCAGGCTCGACAAAACTGTAACACAATCATTTAATATCAAACATATGTTGTTTCTACAGAAGTTCTAACATTTATGTTGTATTTCAAGCACTGACATGTGCCTTAACTTTCATAGTCAATAATATTCATTGGACATTTTTTCCAGCTTCTATTTTTTCATGTATGATCTCATGAAATCATAAATGAAGGAATACCCACCTGTGCTGTCACAATAACAACTTTCAGTATCTGTAATATAAGTTTCCAAGGACATTTTTTCCTAGCTACTATTTTTTCATGTGGTCCCATAAAAAAGAACTTCAACTTTCTTCTGAGTTTATCCTCCAAATATGGCGTTGAAGGAGATCGTTTTAGAGGTTTTGATGGATTTGGACCATGCCGAGACCGTCCAATATTTTCATTATTTTCTGGAGGAGAATTAATACTTTGATTTTCATTATTTTCCGGTTTTTCAGAATTAACTGGATTCTCATCATTGTCAGGTGTTAACCTTTCTCCCGGAAAGTCTGTCATTTCTGAAAATATTTAAATGTCTTACAGCATGTATAAAAGGATATGTCAACTTTAGAGATACAATGTAGAAATCCAACAACTCAAATTAACCAAAATAAAGGGCACATTATGTCCTAAAATAATAGACAAACACCCATGCCACATTAGAATCTAGATATTGTAATGGGTGTGTTAGATACGTCTAATATCAAGGAAATGTGATTGTGAACATATGAATGCATGTAGATACAGAATAAATTGTATGAAACAGAAATAAATATTTTTATTTCAAAACAGCAAATTTGTATTATATTGTGAAAAACTTTGTTGGTTTTAGTGAAATCTTATGTTTATTGTTGTTTTGGTCTTGTTTAATGTTGTAATGTTTTGTTATTTGGAACCCTTTGTCTGTATATAGTCACATCTTTAATTATTCCAGAAATAAGTTGTAAATATAGTAAAAACAAGACTGTATGTTGACCTCTAGATGTCTTTTGATTATTTGTGTCGTTGGGTTGCTGTCTCATTAATGTATACACCGTATCTCCTTTTATTCATAGAATATTGTAAGCATATTACACGCGTAAAATTACAGCACAGATCTATGTCCTGAAATGACAAATTCTATCTAAATATATATATATAGGGGTTCCCTAAATGTTGATAATGCTGAAGACTTCAATGTATAAATGCTACATGTATGTCTCACCTTCATGACCTTCAGTGCAGGTGAGAAAAAAAAGAGAGAAATCAAAAGTTTTTGTGACTTCCACATGTTCCAGTTTTCAAATTTCTGTTAATGTTGTTTAAAAGGCTGTAGTTGTTCCCTGTATACAAAACACTTCATGCTTATTATCTGTAATTTTTACTAACTTCAGTTTTGTGTTTGGTAGCAGCAATAAGTCTGACTGAATATAAGTCCTCAATTATGGCACAAAGTTATTTTTAAAATTGAACAACTTTTTGTTCTTAAAATTGAACAACTTTTTGTATTTAAAAATTGCAACCAGGGCATAATATGTGATTTATATTATTACATGATGAAATACATTCAACTAATAGAACAATGCTCTTTGTTATCCAGATGCTAATAAACACTTGACTATAACCTCAAACTGACTTTTTAATTCTCATTTCCAGCAATATATTATGTTTATTTGATTATTGAAACTACATTTTCTTGCCAAAGATTTACACAGCTACCAGTATTTGGCATTTGCTTAATAGTGTAAAACATCAAACCATTGGAATTATATTTCATATAACTGTTAGTTGATCATTTGGCAGATGGGTGTATTTATTATTCAATCAATTTAAATATATAAAGACTAAGGATTGTTCAATTGATATAACTTATTTTCAATATTTAATAAAAAACAAAAAATACATTCTCTAACTTTATCTTGAAATAAGAATGAATTAGAAATGAAAACATTAACTTGTTCATTTGGTTTTCCAGGATCTAAATAAATTATCTCATAGGAAATCACTACATCTCGTTATTTAGTTATCTGAAAAACAGATGACATGAAGTACTTGCAGTATCTAAGAATTTTGAACAATTAATGTTGATCAATGAATCATGAAAATGAGTTAAGATAGTTGTCGGACTGCAATCATACAATATCTTTTAATTTTATATTTAACAGTTTAAGGTCATATTACTATACAAATCCTTGTATGAACCCATTGGGTTGCTGTCTTATTGACATAGACAGACATATAGGCCCTAAATCTCCTTTTATTTATCGCTAAACTTTTTTGAACTTACCTGTTATCATATTAATGATGTAGAAATTTATCAAAGTGCTGCTGATATAATAAGGAAAATGTGTACTAAAATCCATTCTTTTCACTTTCAGATACAATCAGGACACAATTTCACAAACAAATGATAAATATACATGATATATATTATAACATGTTATTGTCTGATTTTAAATTTTGTAAACTAACTTGAAGTTAATGACAATTAGTCAACTCCCTGCAGTGTTGAGGGTAATTTGATGGAAATTCCCCTAAATGTGTGCAAGCAAATGACATGAATGACAGAATTGAAATTATATACCTTGAACTTTTTTCAACTTTTCTGAGAGTGTTCTTGTGCGAATTTCTTCTTCTTCACTATAATTTTCTGAATCTCTTTCAGTTGGAGAAATCTTGAAACTTTTCTGACTTGTCATTGGAGTTTGTTGGTGTTGACATTATCTAAAAAGGAAGTTTTTTCGGGTTTGTGAAAGAGAGAGGTGTTTGACAGTAAGTCAGCTGATTTATATAGTCGTAAAAGTTATTAGCGGATTCTGTTCTTTCATCGATAAATTAGAATAATTTTTTTTTAAATATATTCAATACACATTATGAAAAGTTACTAAAAAATTTTTTATGATTGAAAACAATTCTTTTTATATTTTACTTCACTTAATATTGTCGTAAATACTCTTACCAAAAATCCGTTCATTTACTGGTTCTGCCTTACACGTAGAGCAAGCAACTAACTAACTATAGGATATCGGTACCAGTCATTGAAATTTCGGCAGGATGACAGACGAAAGTAGTATGCGATTTATCTAATTTTTAATTTAATTAATTTAGATAATACGACCCAAACTTTTATACTAGAAAAAGAGAGAAAAACGGATTAATATCTGTGATTTTAATACCATGTTAGAGTGAATTTTATGATTTATTAGTGTAATTACTTATATATGAGTAATAAAAAGTAAAATAACTAAAATACCGAACTCCAAGGAAAATTCTAAACGGAAAGTCCCTATCAAATGGCAAAATCAAAAGCTCAAACACATCAAACGAATGGAAAACAACTGTCATATTCCTGACTTGGTACAGGCATTACCTGAAGAAAATTTTGGGTAAAACCTGGTTTTTTGACTTGGTACAGGCAATAACCCCTCTATCTGTAATTATGGAATATCTGTTTCACAGACTAGGACGGATATGTAGGTTCCAATTGTAATAACTACAATCCTGTCCAATTTTCCTCGAATGTGACCTACCGAATTAGACTTATCACCCGGTTTATACTTGCACGAGCAACACGAAGGGTGCTACATGTGGACCGGGAAGAAGGATTTCCGTAGCCTTCCAGAGCAGGTGAATCAATCACCCCCGGTATTTGGTGGGGTTTAAGTGTTTCTCAGTCTTTAGTTATATATGTTGTGTTTTGTGTACCATTGTTTTTCTTTTTTTTTTGGCATGGCATTGTCAGTTTGTTTTCAACTTATGAATTGAATGTCCCACTGGTATCTCTTTCCTCTCTTTTATGATGCATTACTCTCTTTTGAAAATTTATTCTTTATCCCTTACTACAAATTAATCCAAACTATTTTGACGCCTTGGAAATTTTAATTCAATTTTGCATTGATGCCTCCAATAAGAATCTTATAGGAGGCAGAATAGTTAACCAGTTGATGATGGCCGCTTGCAAGAAGAAGAATAAACTCCAGAAGGTTATTTGTTTTTAACAATTCAGGCCATAATCTTGCCGGCGAAATGACGATTTAAGTCGCCAAAGAATTTTGAAAATCGCTAAATCTCGCCGGCCGACTGACTTCATAGCGAAGTCAAATCGCTATCAAAATCGGTAAAAGGGAGACAACTTGTGAATGACAAGTCTCACAGGTAAAAAAAATGGCGGCTGACAAGGAAAATCGAGATTTTCAAAACGACCCAGGACTAATACTGTCAACGATGAAATTAAATAAATACAACGGCGACTTTGAACATCCTCGGATATAACTTTCAAAACTGTTCTAACGGAAAACTGACCGTCTGTTTAAGTTATCATTTTACGATGATTTTCATCTGAGGATGTTGCGTAATCACTCAGCTGATTTGTTTTATTTTTATAGCTTACACGAGTCGATCAATTTTACTATTCGGTAGGTAAAAGGTGGGAATTAATGGTAGATTTATTATATTGATTGAATAAATATTGAAATATAAAAGGTAGAAAGACTGCTGATGGATAATGTGATTGCAAACGTATGACACTCGACCAGGTTTTGATCAGCAGTGGATTGTTTCTCACGACCATTTCGTTGATATGGATGATATTTTTAAAAAATGATAGAAATTAGCTCTTTGTCGGATTGCGATTGAAAGATATTTTCATTTATAGACTTACAATCTTAAACGATAATCTCAATTTACAACTAACATAATGTCCAGACATTCAATAATATTTTACAAAATAATGACAAGTGGTGATATAAATTAAATTCCCAGTCATGTGAAATTCATCAGGTAAACTGGGAGTTATATTTTTTCTGGACTTTTAAAAATAAATTGAGGCAGATGCACATGAATTTAATGCATCATAATCATGATAATATTACTAGCAGGCTACTCCCTCATGTCCCAATTTACAAATTTTATTTACTGGAACACAATGGTATCAATAAATAAATAACAACTATATATTGTCTAAACCTTTTTATTAAGAACTTTCTATATATACATTGTGTACAATAACATATGAAAAAACTGCAAGTATATCTTTTATTGAATATAAAACAATTTCCTTAGCGATAAGCATGAAAACACGATGCAACCGAAACGGTAATGGAATCTCACTTCTCCAAGAAGTTGACCGCTTCTCCTTTCTCTCTCATGGAAGGAGAAGTCACTTCTCCCTCTTCAAAATCCTAGATTAGGCCCTGCAATTGGATTTGATGGTCAGCTACATTATGTAATGAGATTCATCAGATGGTCACCTATTCCCCTTTTAAGAATTCTGAATCTGAAGCAATTTTCTGATTTGGCCACACTCAGAATCCCTTATCAATCCCTATTCTCTCTAATTTGGTTACTGACTACAGATTCCAAAGTTTATCGTGAAGACTGCATGTATGCAAAGAAATTTCTCACGGTACTTTAGTATACCTGTTTAGGCGCAGCATCGGGATTCAGGGCTTGCCAGTTCTTTAAATCGCCTTGATCTTGCTATGTATTCCCCTACAATTTGAGATGTTGCTTCGTAAGTTTTCTCTTTGGTGGTGACGATATTGATTTTATGTCTGTTGAGATGTTTATTATTTCCATCTGTCTCAACATGTCTTCTCTTTCCGGTTGGTGTCTTGGGCTGTATAGTAAGAAATGTTCTGTTGTTTCTATAATGGCGTATGACATATAAGGCTTGGGAGATTGACATATTTGGTTTCTGTATTTATTAAATCTGCTGTAACCTGTTCTCAGTTCTTACAATATTCATCCTATTTGGGGTTTGGTGTGTCAAGTTGTACATCCTTCCCAACAATAGGTACTGGATTGAAACGTTGTCTCCCAGTTTCACCAATTGTCCATCTGCTTTTCCATTTCAATTTTATAGACATGTTAACTGAGCTTCTTTCATCTGACATCGTTATGACATTATATCTTGGTCGTTTAGGCCTCCTTTGCTGCATCTTTTGCCAATTGGTCCGCTATCTCATTCCCGACTATATGAGCATGGCCTGGGATTCAAGATCGGGTTGTTAGTATGTTGTGTTTCAAGAGTGTCTCCATGCTTTATCTAATGTCTGTTATTGTGTTTGAAGATTTCCAGTTTAGAGTCGAGATGCCTCACAGCAGTCTGGCTATTTGATAGTATTTTGACCTCAGAGAACTGATCATTAATTGTTTAGTGCAGTGCTCCAGAACCATTAGTTATCACCTGCATGCTTGAAAAATTCAGCAAACTGCTGATCCGGGCCTGTACGGAGGCGGTATATGGCGGCTTCTAATGACTATCTCGTCTTTGTTGATTCTCTATCAAAGCCATCTCTTTGTTGATCTGTTCCAGTAGTTTCTTTATATATTCTTTGTTGATCTCCTCGATGAATTCTTTATCAAATGAGTCAGCTTTCATTACATTGTAGCTCCCTCCAAAGAAGATACTTTCTTTCAATGTACAACTTTACCTTTATTGTCAAATATCGGATCTTTATTTTCAACAATTAATGGTGGCACTGAGTAATCTTTTGTTTTTCTGGACATCTTTTTGTAGGTTTTCAAAAAGTCTTTTAAATTAGAGCAATTAGCCTGGTTTATCTGGTTTACGAGGTTATTACTCCATTCTTCTTGTGCCTCTTCTTTTGCTTTATCAAAGTTATCTTCTGCAGTGATAAGTCTTTGTTTGTTTTGTGGTTCATTCCTCATTCTGTATTGTTTCTGGCAGTGATTAAGATGTTTTTTGGCTGATGTCACAGTGCTATTACTTTATTGCCCTGCTATCGCTACCACTCGGGCCACAATATTCACGACTATAATACATGTACCTCCCTATGTTAAAACTATACTAAAGTATAGCTTCAATGAATTATATCTTAATTTAACAATCTTAGTAACTTACCTTTATTTTTTTGTAGATTATATGTGTAAAGATATATAGACTATATCTACAAAGCAAAAAGTAAATTAGTTTAAGATAACCAATAATATTCACTAATTATGGATACACTATCAAACTTTTAAACAAGATTTAGATATATTTGCAGACCGCGTCAAGAGATACAGTTACGATTATCACTGATAAGTTACTATTATCATGTCCAAATTACGACTATCTGATAGTCCAGTTCTGATTATCATCAAATGATCATATCAAACAAATTTCATGGAGTTACGATTATCTTCCTTAAATTTACGATGGCTCTTATTTTGTTAACGGGGCCAAAATGATATTAAGATCACACACACACACAACAGAATTGAACAGATCAACCTGGCGTCAGAGTTATTTTTGAAAAACAACACGTTTACACAGAGAAATTAGCAGAAAACGATTTTACCGATTTTTACCTCCGCCATGTTGGGATTGTGGTTTCACGATCAGTTTAACACCAGTGCTTTTGAGGGTCATTATACATGTTATAGGTCCAGTCTGTGCCAAAAACTTTTTCAGCTAATAGCCCAAAAACCGGATTTCAAGAAAATATTTCTATTTGTCCAACAATTTTTTTGAAAATTTTCATTAGCCCAAACACATTTTTACTAGTCAGGGAATTTGGGCTAGTGGCTATAGGTGCAGACTATAGGTCCATTCCAAAAAGGATTACTTACCTCCTATTTTAATTCAATTTTTACTGTCCAATAAATAATTTTGGTATAGTTTTGTTAAATTTACAACTGTATGTATCTACAAAGAACAGATTGCTATGTAAAAGGTTAAATATTTTTCGCATGAGATGTATGATAGGAAGTTTTATCACTGTTGTGTTGTTGTCAGGGCGATGTTATTATAGACTTAAACAGACCCTGTTATCATTTCACCTCCCTTTTGGAGCTAAATTTGACTGTATGAGGCATGTGCTTTCTGTTTCTTTTTAAAATTTGAATTCAATTTAAGTCTGCTGAAAACTTTTAGCACTCAACTGTTGAACATATTTCAGTACGAACAAGACAACAAAAAAATCAAATTATTCTTTCAGATCTCTACAGTGCATAGAACATGACATTAACTGCACAAAGCAGCTAGAATTTAAAAGGGAAAATGCTTCATCCAATGTTATAATATTTTGTCCAATGTAATGACTCAAATGAGGTTTAAACTGATACAAAAATATACATGTAAATGATAGTCAGGGCTCAGACATAATTATAAATATAGGAAAATGTGGCATGATTGCTAATGAAACAACCCTCCACCAGAGACCATAAGCCTTTTTTTGTTTCTGAATACAGAAATCATCATCATGATAAAAATGTGTTTCAGTTTTGGACTTGTCTAAGTTAGAAAATTACAGACTTGTTTGGGTCAATATAGAACAAGATGAAAACACTTTATTTGACTTTGTGATTAAAGTACATCATCTATGACAATAACAAAAATGCTGAGACTCTTTAAGTTATGATCTGACTGAACTTTTCCCCTCACATCCCAAGTTTTTTTTCCCTATTTTTATACGACCGCAAAAATTGAAAATTTTTTGGTCGTATATTGGTATGACGTTGTCGTCGTCGTCGTCCGAAGACACATTTGTTTTCGCACTCTAACTTTAGTTTAAGTGAATGGATCTCCATGAAATTTTACCATAAGGTTCAATACCACGAAAGGAAGGTTGGGATTGATTTTAGGGGTTATGGTACCAACAGTTAAGGAATTAGGGGCTAAAAAGGGGCCAAAAATAAGCATTTTTGTAGCTTCCAGACAATAACTTGTGTGTAAGTGTATGGATCTCTCTGACATTGTACCACAAGGTTCCATATCACAAAGGGAAGGCTGTAATTGATTTTGGGGGTAATTGCCTCAAAATTTTAGGAATTAGGGGCCAAAAAAGGGGCAAAAAACAAGCATTTTTCTAGTTTTATGACAATAACTTGTGTGTAAGTGTTTGGATATTTCTGAAATTGTACTACAAGGTTCAATATCACAAAGGGAAAGCTGGAATTGAGTTTGGGGGTAATTGCCCGAAACGTTTAGGAATTGGGGGCCAAAAAGGGGCCAAAAATAAGCATTTTTCTAGTTTCCAGACAATAACTTGTGTTCAAGTGTATGGATCTCTCTGAAATTGTACTGCAAGGTACCATACCACAAAGGGAAGGCTGGGATTGAGTTTGGGGGTGATGAATCATAAGGGGGTTCAAAAAATTTGGGGGGGGGATTCTTTTTTTTTCTTTTTTTCCTTTTTTTTTTCTTTTAAAATTTTCCATTTTAAGTTGGTTATTTCTGATTAATATTTAAAAGCAAATAATAATGATATGGTAGGAGATACACACCAAACAGGATGTGTAAATTATTATATAATAAGTATTGTGCAATAGCAAGAAATTTTCAATTGCACAGTATTGCACAATTGCAAGAAATCTTCAATTGCACAGTATTGCGCAATAGCAAGAAATCTTCAATTGCACAGTATTGCGCAATAGCAAGAAATATCCAATAGCACAATATTGCGCAATAGCAAGAAATTGTCAATTGTACAGTATTGCACAATAGCAAGAAATATTCAATTGCACAGTATTGTGCAAAAGAAGATACTTCGTATAAATTGCTTATTTCTTGATCAATTTCAATGGGGTTTTATTCTTGAATTCTTGGGGTTCTTTAATATGCTGAATCTAACCGTGTATTAAGTTTTTGGATTTTGGGCCCCGTTTTTAAATTGGTCCACATTGAGGTCCAAAGGGTCCAAAATTTAACTTTGTTTGATTTCATCAAAAATTGAATTATTGGGGTTCTTTGATATGCCGAATCTAACCGTGTATTTAGATTCTTAATTTTTGGTTCCGTTTTCAAATTGGTCTACATTAAGGTCAAAAGGGTCCAAAATTAAATTTAGTTTGATTTTAACAAAAATTGAATTTTTAGGGTTCTTTGATATGCTGAATCTAAACATGTATTTAGATTTTTGATTATGGGCCCAGTTTTCAAGTTGGTCCAAATCAGGGTCCAAAATTAAACTTTGTTTGATTTCAACAAAAATTGAATATATGGGGTTCTTTGATATGCTGAATCTAACCATGTATTTAGATTTTTGATTTTTGGGCCCCGTTATCAACTTTGTCCACATTGAGGTCAAAAGGGTCCAAAATTAAACTTTGTTTGATTTCATCAAAAATTGAATTCTTGGGGTTCTTTGATATGCTGAATCTAACCATGTATTTAGATTTTTTATTTGTGGACCCGCTATCAAATTGGTTCATATTGAGGTCAAAAGGGTCCAAAATTAAACTTTGTTTGATTTCATCAAAAATTGAATTATTGGGGTTCTTTGATATGCTGAATCTAACCATGTATTTAGATTTTTGATTTTTGGGCCCCGTTATCAACTTTGTCCACATTGAGGTCAAAAGGGTCCAAAATTAAACTTTGTTTGATTTCATCAAAAATTGAATTCTTGGGGTTCTTTGATATGCTGAATCTAACCATGTATTTAGATTTTTTATTTGTGGACCCGCTATCAAATTGGTTCATATTGAGGTCAAAAGGGTCCAAAATTAAACTTTGTTTGATTTCATCAAAAATTGAATTATTGGGGTTCTTTGATATGCCAAATCTAACCGTGTTTTTAGATTTTTAATTTTGGGTCCCGTTTTTAAATTGGTCTACATTAAGGTCCAAAGGGTCCAAAATTAAACTTAGTTTGATTTTAACAAAAATTGAATTCTTGGGGTTCTTTGATATGCTGAATCTAAACATGTGTTTAGATTTTTGATTATGGGCCCAGTTTTCAAGTTGGTCCAAGTTGGGGTCCAAAATTAAACTTTGTTTGATTTCAACAAAAAATGAATATATGGGGTTCTTTGATATGCTGAATCTAAACATGTATTTAGATTTTAGATTTTTGGCCCAGTTTTCAAGTTGGTCCAAATTGGGGTCCAAAATTAAACTTTGTTTGATTTCAACAAAAATTGAATATATGGGGTTCTTTGATATGCTGAATCTTACCATGTATTTAGATTTTTTATTTGTGGGCCCGCTATCAAATTGGTTCATATTGAGGTCAAAAGGGTCCAAAATTAAACTTTGTTTGATTTCATCAAAAATTTAATTATTGGGGTTCTTTGATATGCCAAATCTAACTGTGTATTTAGATTTTTAATTTTGGGTCCCGTTTTTTAAATTGGTCTACATTAAGGTCCAAAGGGTCCAAAATTAAACTTAGTTTGATTTTAACAAAAATTGAATTTTTGGAGTTCTTTGATATGCTGAATCTAAACATGTGTTTAGATTTTTGATTATGGGACCAGTTTTCCAAGTTTGTCCAAGTTGGGGTCCAAAATTAAACTTTGTTTGATTTCATCAAAAATTGAATTCTTGGGGTTCTTTGATATGCTGAATCTAACCATGTATTTAGATTTTTTATTTGTGGACCCGCTATCAAATTGGTTCATATTGAGGTCAAAAGGGTCCAAAATTAAACTTTGTTTGATTTCATCAAAAATTGAATTATTGGGGTTCTTTGATATGCTGAATCTAACCATGTATTTAGATTTTTGATTTTTGGGCCCCGTTATCAACTTTGTCCACATTGAGGTCAAAAGGGTCCAAAATTAAACTTTGTTTGATTTCATCAAAAATTGAATTCTTGGGGTTCTTTGATATGCTGAATCTAACCATGTATTTAGATTTTTTATTTGTGGACCCGCTATCAAATTGGTTCATATTGAGGTCAAAAGGGTCCAAAATTAAACTTTGTTTGATTTCATCAAAAATTGAATTATTGGGGTTCTTTGATATGCCAAATCTAACCGTGTATTTAGATTTTTAATTTTGGGTCCCGTTTTTAAATTGGTCTACATTAAGGTCCAAAGGGTCCAAAATTAAACTTAGTTTGATTTTAACAAAAATTGAATTCTTGGGGTTCTTTGATATGCTGAATCTAAACATGTGTTTAGATTTTTGATTATGGGCCCAGTTTTCAAGTTGGTCCAAGTTGGGGTCCAAAATTAAACTTTGTTTGATTTCAACAAAAAATGAATATATGGGGTTCTTTGATATGCTGAATCTAAACATGTATTTAGATTTTAGATTTTTGGCCCAGTTTTCAAGTTGGTCCAAATTGGGGTCCAAAATTAAACTTTGTTTGATTTCAACAAAAATTGAATATATGGGGTTCTTTGATATGCTGAATCTTACCATGTATTTAGATTTTTTATTTGTGGGCCCGCTATCAAATTGGTTCATATTGAGGTCAAAAGGGTCCAAAATTAAACTTTGTTTGATTTCATCAAAAATTTAATTATTGGGGTTCTTTGATATGCCAAATCTAACTGTGTATTTAGATTTTTAATTTTGGGTCCCGTTTTTTAAATTGGTCTACATTAAGGTCCAAAGGGTCCAAAATTAAACTTAGTTTGATTTTAACAAAAATTGAATTTTTGGGGTTCTTTGATATGCTGAATCTAAACATGTGTTTAGATTTTTGATTATGGGACCAGTTTTCCAAGTTGGTCCAAGTTGGGGTCCAAAATTAAACTTTGTTTGATTTCAACAAAAAATGAATATATGGGGTTCTTTGATATGCTGAATCTAAACATGTTTTTAGATTTTAGATTTTTGGCCCAGTTTTCAAGTTGGTCCAAATTGGGGTCCAAAATTAAACTTTGTTTGATTTCAACAAAAATTGAATATATGGGGTTCTTTGATATGCTGAATCTTACCATGTATTTAGATTTTTTATTTTGTGGGCCCGCTATCAAATTGGTTCATATTGAGGTCAAAAGGGTCCAAAATTAAACTTTGTTTGATTTCATCAAAAATTGAATTATTGGGGTTCTTTGATATGCCAAATCTAACCGTGTTTTTAGATTTTTAATTTTGGGTCCCGTTTTTTAAATTGGTCTACATTAAGGTCCAAAGGGTCCAAAATTAAACTTAGTTTGATTTTAACAAAAATTGAATTCTTGGGGTACTTTGATATGCTGAATCTAAACATGTGTTTAGATTTTTGATTATGGGACCAGTTTTCAAGTTTGTCCAAGTTGGGGTCCAAAATTAAACTTTGTTTGATTTCAACAAAAATTGAAAATATGGGGTTCTTTGATATGCTGAATCTAGCCATGTATTTTGATTTTGGACATTGGACCATAATAGGTAAATTAAAAAAATTGAAGTTCTTAGACCACATTCTTTCTGTGTCAGAAACCTATGCTGTGTCAAATATTTAATCACAATCCAAATTCAGAGCTGTATCAAGCTTGAATGTTGTGTCCATACTTGCCCCAACTGTTCAGGGTTCGACCTCTGCGGTCGTATCAAGCTGAGCCCAGCGAAGCATTTTATTTAGTGGTTATTAATTGTTACATTCATGACATTAGAAAGTGAATAAATATTGTCATTGTTTTCTTAGACTCTCACTAATATTTTTCTTCGAACACAAAGTGTTGCCTAACAATGTTATACCATTTCATGTTGATGTTTGACGTTTTTATATTTCAACATGGGTCTTGAAGTTGGCCAATTTAGGTAAATTATTCACTTGAAGAAGTCAATATTGATCATTCACAAATTTTTGATTAATATGGAAAAAAATCATCTTTTTATCATTCAGATCTTTTTTGACAGTTCGATGACAATCATACCAAATTTTAATACTTTATTGTAATATGGAAAAGCATCTTGACCAAAAATGTTAAACTATTTGAAAAAAGGAGACTTGTATGAAATTTATGCTTCTGAATTCAGGTTTGATTGAGAGAGTGTTTTTGAGGATAGGATCAGCAGAAACAGATGACCAACTTCAGACAGCTTTAGCTAAATTCTTAACGCCAGTTATACTCAAGTTAAACAGTGGGGATGAAGCAGTTAGGAAGAAGGTCAGTTTCTATTAATAGAATAAATTCATTCAGTGTGATAAATGTATGTATGGTAAACTACAACACTAAGATAGCAACCCATCGACATAAAAAAAACCTTAGGACAAAGTCACATCTAGAGTTAACAGTCCAGATAATGGCAGATATACATGTAGTAAAGTGTGTGAATGCACTATGCTCAACACCTAGCACTTAATTGCTAAATTTAGAATTATATACACTATCAAAGATTTGCAGTAACCTCCACATTAGATAATTGAATTGTTTATTGAATGAGTCTATTTTGCTGTAATTGATCTTTGGTAAATATTGTAACAGAAGAGTTATTTTCCATTGTAATCCGATCCTGATTTTACCTAACCACTGTTACAAACTTTTAATTAATAGCTCCTCTGGATTTGAGCCCTCCCCAGATTTCTGATCGGGTGTGATTCTGGCATATTTTTTGTTCCCATATTTACTTTATATATGACTTGATAGAAAATCGCTATAAAAAGCTTCTCCTTTGAAATGTAACCTGATTAGATTGATCCCTACCTCTATGTAAAGTACTAAGGGCTATAGTCAGATGAGTCATTAAAGCCTCTTGTTTCTGTAACTATAAATTTGTATATATATGAATTTACAAATCATGCAATAGCATGCATGACACTTTTGTATTTATTTTTTATCATTTTCATTAGGTCATGGAGCTTCTTGTCCATATCAACAAGCGATTGAAAAGTTTGAATAAAGTTCAGCTACCAGTAGAATCATTAATTACTCAGTATTTGGATCCAAGTGCTTCGTCTATTATAACTGTAAGTCATTAAGAAAAAAATGTCAATAGTTAAATATTGGACTTAACACATCATCTGATACAGTGAAAAAGTAAGACAACAGTAATTGTTCACTGTAAGACTAGAAATAACATATGATACAAAACAACAGAAAAATCTATTGATACAAAAACAGGATTGAAACTTTAATGATTTGAGACATTTAAAGGAGTGATGTTTTTTTAACATTATTTATGTTTCTCAAGTCTTTCTTGATACTGACATCATTGATTAAGAGAATATCCCTTGAAATACACACATTTCACAAGATTAGAAAAAAATACATATTTGTATTATTTCATGGTTTGTTATGCTTTACTCAGCAGTAATGATATATAAAAGTACTTGAGGAAACAGTATGTAATGTAAGAGAACATTTATTCTGCTGTTTAGAATGTGGGTAATTGAAATGGCCTAGTGAATGTCCTTCTCACACTAGTGCGTTAAGTCTGTTGAGAAGAAAACCATAGGGAAAAGTTATAGAATACTTATTCTAGAGAATATAGTCCAAAGGGACAGATCTACTGTTGCATTTGGACTATCAAGTTTTTCTTATATTTTACAGAATTTCTCAATTATCTATATAAGGATGGGATATCCTAGGTTGGAACCAGTTAAACAAGCAGAACTGGTACCTTTATTGATAAAATGTTTGGATGGAAAACCCAATACACAGCAGGACAGGTCAGTGTGTGTGACCAAAATTTTGATAATATTGTATTAGATATGGAAGTATTATTGTTTCAGATTTATTATGTTAGGATAAAAAACTGAATTTTGATATAGGATAATCAATGTAATAATAAAGAATATTGCCTCTTAATGAGGGTCACTATCTTCCTAGGTTTATATGTTTAATTAAAATACCTGAAATGTATATATACACAGTACATTAATAAGTGATTATTTAGTCTCATAAAACTTCTATGGCATGAGGTTGCAATTCCAATATGCTATACCTTGAGATGTAATAACCCTTTTACAATATAGTAACAAATATTTCATCACAATGCTATCTCGTAACAATTTGATTTTAAATCATAAGTGATTCACAAACTGCTTTGCATCAATAGTGATTGCAGCTTCTGTCCTGTTGTGTTTTTGTGGTTTGTTGACCAGTGTGATATTGTATAACTTATTGTGATGTTGTATAACTTATTGTGATATTGTATAACTAATTGGGATATTGTATAACTAATTGTGATATTGTATAACTTATTGTGATATTGTATAACTTATTGTGATATTGTATTACTAATTGGGATATTGTATAACTTATTGTGATATTGTGTACTGTAAATTCAGAAATAATTGCGAAGTTTTTATTAATGCGAATAATGCGACTAGGTGAGTATCGCAATAATAAGAACTCGCATTTTGGTATCTGATACATATATCTGTATGCAGATGTTCCTGAAATCGCAATAATTAAACTCACATTTTTGTCCATTCTTCAACAATAGCAATAATTTCTGAATTTACAGTAACTAATTGCGATATTGTATAACTTATCAGAGGGATGTCAAATTTCTGGGTTTAATTATCACATTTGAATATTTATCACCAATTTCAACATTTAATGAGCCATTGCTTTTACAAACATTCATTGTTTGATTTTGTTAAGGTCAAGTAATTCATCTGATGTTTACTTTGTGTCTTTGCTTCATTCAAACAAACAAAGGTACTCCCAATCTTTTGGGTATTTAGATGTACCTTTGTAAGATTTATCAACATGCTAGCAAAAATAAGTTGTACCTTCAATTTCCATTTGAATGTTGACATTTTAACATCTGTATATTGTTTTACTTATTAGCATTCTACATTTAATGATGCCAGCATTGGAACATCTTAAAATGCCGCAAGATGACAAACAAAGACAGCAGATATTTGGCCTAACAGAGAAACCCCTGATTGTAAAGGTCATGTTGGACTATATGATGGATATTTTGCTGTTACCTTACAAGTATGTATTAAAAATAAGATTAGAAGCAGAGAAAGTAAGATCTTGGAACCGACAGAGAAACAAAGTAAAGATACTATTGTTCAAACAAAAAAAGACAGGCATTTTTTTGGCCTGACAGAGGAAATGGCATATTTAAAAAAAGAAGAGGTAATTACGAGGAGAACTGAGTTGAAAAAGGAACCAAAATGCTGTTATAGATATAAATGATATATAAAAATTTCTAGGAACAACCAAGACTATCGGACAATATACACCAACTTGTTACACCTGACTAAAAATAGATATAAAAGGAATAACAAACAACAAAAAATAGTCAACAAAGTCTGATACAAATTTCTATTAAAACTGTCAGAACTTTTCTTTCTTTATAGTGCCCACATATCAACTCCAACCCAGATTCGCCCATCTACTGCTCCAGCTGGAGGTCCAGGGCCTACCACTACACTTCCTCCTCCTGGCCTCAGTGAATACAGCAAGAGAAGAGTATTAGGAGACAGTCCATTGAACCCAGAGGCATTAGAGAAAGCCAAGATAGGAGTGTTGAAATTCCTTGGTTCTGGTTTGATAGAAGAAAAGATGGTTGTTTGTCATTATGTCATAGCATCATCAGATACAAGACATAGGTATGTCATTATGTCATAGCAAACTTCAGATACAAGACATAGATATGTCATTATGTCATAGCATCAGATACAAGACATATGTATGTCAATATGTCATTAAATCATAAGATACAATACATATGTATGTCATTATGTCATAGCATCATATACAAGACATAGATATTTCATTATGTTATAGCATCAGATACAAGACATAGGTGTGTCAGTATGTCATAGCATCATCAGACTCAATACATTTGTATGTCATTGTTGGTAGCATCTGCATAAACAAAACACAGGTATGTCATTATGTCATAGCGTCATCAGATACAAGACATAGGTATGTCATTTTGTCGTCAATATGTCATAACATCATTAACAACAAGACACAGGTATAATAATAATAATAATAATAATAATAAATTCTTTATTTAAAGAGGGTAAACTCAGTTAGTTACAATAGACTAATCTTCCCTGAGGCCCTCACATACAAATTACAATACAATCAAAAACAGATATTTACACATAGTTAATTTACAGTCAATTAGTTCAATGTAATATTACTAACATGATAAGATATAAGGCTGTTCAAGATGTACATGTAGTCAAAAAATCAAATACAAATAAAAATAAAAGAATATACAAATACATTGTAGAAAACATAATCTTATCAGGACTGTGTTAAGTACTTCTTGATACTTTGTTTAAAAGTATAAGTGTTTTGAGCTTTACGCATTTTGTGTGGTAGTCCATTCCATAACACTGATCCAGAATAAACAAAATATTTCTTAAATAGCTCAGCTTTTGGCTTAGGAACTATCAGATTACCTTGAGTGACGCCTCTCAGGGAGTAAGGATTATTATCTGATTTCAGTTTAAACTTTTGAACTAGGTACATTGGTGCTTCCATACGCATACATTTATATAGAAGTAAATATTTGTGGTATTTTATTCTATTGTCAACTGTCATCCACCCAAGTTCTTTAAATAAGGGGGCTGAGGGGGATAAAGGAACTGCATCTAGAATTAATCTTGCTGCCCTTTTTTGGAGTTTTAAAATTCTTGCTATCCCTTCATTTTTACATTCACCCCAAATAATACAGCAGTAGTCAATCAGGGGCAGAATATACCCATTGTAATATGTTTTCCTTGCATTTATATCTAAAAATTTCTTTATTTTAGAAAGAAGGTATATTCTGGATGATATATTAGCACAAACTTGGTCAATTTGATTTCTCCAGTTAAGTGTGCTGTCAATTTTAACACCTAATAATTTTTCACATGAAGAATTTTGTAATACTTTTGAATCTATTATTAAGTTTGGTTGATAAGTCTGAATTGATAGTTTCTGCTTTGTTCCAGTAACCAAACATTTTGTTTTATTTGCATTAACGAACATGTTATTCATTTTGCACCACTTTTCAACCCTGTATAAATCTTCTTGAACATCATCATGTATATTTTCTATGTTTTTCCCTGATTTATGAAGAGTGGTGTCATCAGCATATAGGTCTGTTTCACAATTTCCAATGCATAAGGGAAGGTCGTTTATAAATAGCACAAACAATAGAGGACCAAGTATGGAACCTTGGGGGACACCAAATTTTACATGTTGTTGTTCAGAGTAAACATTACAAATGTTTACCTGCTGTTTTCTGTTATTCAGGTATGACTTGAAAAAACTAACAGTAGCCTCACTAAATCCATAAATTTCAAGCTTTAAGCAAAGAATGTCATGATCTACCAAATCAAAATATTGATACATCAAATGGTATGTCATTGACACAGGTATGTCATTGTTGCGTAGCATCATAAGATACAAGACATATGTTTGTGGTTAATTGTTTTGTGAATATAGAACACTCAGTCACAAGACATCGATTAGTGCTTCATTCATTTGTTTTGTGTCTGATTGCTAAATGTGAAACAACTCGAAAGAGAAAAACCAATAGCAAAAAAAAAAAAAAAAAAAAAAATCATTAATAGATTTATATGCAGATGATTCTACATTACATAGTAAGGGTAATAATGTACTTCAGTTAACTGCTAACCTTCAAAATGATATTCATGTAATTGAAAACTAGTGTTCGCAAAATAGTATGAAACTAAATGCCAAAAAGTGTAAATCAATGATTATTGGTTCAAAACAGAGGCTTTATTCAACTGGGAACGGAACAGTTTAGATATCAAAATTTCAGATGAACAAATAGAGAATGTAGATTGTGAAAAACTTCTCGGTTTATATATCGACAAAAACCTAAATTGGAATGAGCAAATA
Organism: Mytilus californianus; assembly: GCF_021869535.1. Taxonomy (NCBI): domain Eukaryota; kingdom Metazoa; phylum Mollusca; class Bivalvia; order Mytilida; family Mytilidae; genus Mytilus; species Mytilus californianus. The sequence continues at coordinate 140,579,893 of NW_026262581.1, read as the reverse complement.
GATAAAATGTCATGTACAATATCAAATAGAATCAATTTATTACAAAAGATAAGAAAATATTTACCTATGCATATACGTATTATTTATTTTAATGCTTATATTCTGCCATTTTTTGATTATTGTTGCAATATATGGGGAAGTTGCTATGAAAGTGGAATAAATAAACTTAATAAGTTATTAAAGAAATCTGCTAGGGTTATATTAGTAGCTGACATAATGACATCATCCAGTTTGTTGTTTAATAGTTTAAACTGGTTAAATGTGGAAAAACGCATTCAATATCAAAAGGCAATATTTGTATTTAAATCATTAAATGATATGGTTCCTAACTATTTACAAGAAAACTTTCATTTTATTGGTAATCAGAATTATAATTTACGTTCGGCTGATGAAAAACTATTAAATCTTCCGAAACCAAAAACAAACTTTTTAAAGAAAACATTTACATATTCAGGTTCTCAAATATGGAACAGTTTACCAAATGAAATAAAAATGAGTAATACACTTGTATCTTTTAAAACAAAATGTTACAAATTTTTCATCAATTGTGCAAATTAATATGCTTTTTCATTATTATCTAGATACAATTGTATATTGTGTATAATATATCATTATAATATTGTATGTACTTATAGATATGTTATTATTATTTTGAGGACTCTCAGGAAGATTAGTTTTAACTAATGGGATTATCCTCTTGAAATAAAGATGATTTATTTATTTATTTATTTTATTTATAGCCTGATTTTTACTTAAACAAATATAGCAAACAGCAACTAACAACCAACAACAATAAAAAAATTACAGGCTGTAAATTCAGAAATTATTGCGTGTATTTATTATTGCGATTTTGTCATTTTAGACTTAAATGCGATTTTAATTTTTACGATTTTGAGCTTTAATCCTGTTTAGGTCATATAATATATTTCAAAATGCGAGTTTGAATTATTGCGTTTACAACTCTGGCGCACTTTTGGCAATAATAAAAACCTCGCAATAATTTCTGAATTTACAGTAATCATTAAATGTATAGAAAAATTATTTGCTTGTTCCAGACTTATACCTTTTATGAAAATATTGATGTATAAGATGATCTATGCCTATGTCATAATGACTTTTATAACAAATGGAATTATTAACTTATTAGAATTTACATTTTTCAGTGTTGCAACAGCAGCTGATTTAGAATTAAAGAGAATTACAGGGTAAGATACTTCAGTGGTAGAATAATTTTCTATTTTATAATTGAAATTGTTAATATTGCCAAGCACACCATGTTTTATTATACGCTCATCGTAATTTTGTGTGTTTCATGAACATATAAAGTACTTGAAATATTTTGCATGAATCCTTTACACTAATCAATAATATATTAAATGCGTTTATATCTCCACAAATAGTAAGTTTGAAATTGTTAAAATATTGACATTTTGTACAGCAATGAAGTATGATAAGACAATGCAATGAGATAAGAATAAATCAAAGTGGTAAATATAGGCAGGATATAAAATTAAATATTTTGACATTATGTCCGTTAAGAGAAAAAAAATGACTACATGTAAGACTCAGATCAAATTGTTCTTTAAGGTGGCTGTGGCGTCTTAATTAAAATTGATAGAATTTTTTAATAATTTGTCGAAATGAAGTTTTTATCATGTTTTTTTCAAAAATATAATAAAAAGTATGGGTCACCAAACTTTTTTTCACACTACAGGTTGTCCAAAATTGTCAGATTTTGTATAGATTATGCATGGAAAATCAAATTTTGTGTGATAAAAATAAAACTACTTGATAGAATTTCAAGATAAAATGTGAGAATATAGCTCTTATAACATGCTTTCAGATAAGAAATAGAAAAAATGGGGTCACCAAACTTGTTTTCTTGCTACATATTAAAATAGATAAATTCACAACACTTTCTTTTATAAAAATTACTTTATCTGAGTTATCTCCCCTTATTTAGCAAAGTTGAATTTTTTTTATCACACACAAATATGGTGTTTTTGAGAAATTACAGCGGTAATTATCCTAAAACATACAATTTTCTGTATTTACATCAAAAGTCTTACACATTTTAATAACATACTACACTAAAAATTTGCACATTATTCAAAGATCTAGACCAACGTTATCTACTACTTCAAAATCCAAAATGGAGGAAGACACCCGAGCCACCTTAATCAATTATTCCTCGAAGATGTCACATTCTCAAACCAATGATGTTAGATTGAATGTTGATTTGAGGAACAGACTCTGATACGGGGCTGTTCTAGTATGTGTCCAGCATGTATTAAAAGTTACATTAATTTTCTACTCTAAAGATATGCAATTATTTGTAGTTATCTCCCTTTGTAGAATATAGATTTCTATCTATTGTTTTGTCTTAACACACAAGTATCATTTTACTTTGTCATTATTATGAATGCTTATGGTTCTTGTGTGTAGATATTAATGTAGTTTTTTTTGTAAAAGAGAGGCAAAAAATACCAAAGGGACATTCAAATTCAATAGTTATAAAAAACCTGACAATGCCATGGCAAAAATGGAAACATGATCAAAAGACAACAGTATACAAAACACAACATAGAAAACCAAAGACTAAGCAATACACTACCCCATTAAAAACCTTGGGTGATCTCAGGTGCTCCTGAATGGTAAGCAGATCCTGGTCAACATGTGGAACCATCATGTTGCTTGTGCAAGTACAAACCTGGTGATGAGTCTAATTAGTTATGTCACATGTGAGGAAAAGAGGACATGATTGCGATTACAACAATTAGAAGTGTCTGTTGTCCTCTATGAAACAGATATTCCACATCACATGCTAAAAATAAGGATCACCTTAATTATCTTTTGATTTAATGATGAACAACATATTGCAAAAGTTACAAGAACATGAAATAATATTGTAAAATGTGTTTTTTTTTATAGGCATACAATTCCTTCTATTTGTAAAATGGAAATAATTGATTTGTTATCAGATTAATAGACAAATAATGGTAAAAAGGAAGATGATAGTTGTTACCATGATCTATCAGGTCATACTCATGTTATTCAGTATCATTTTCCTATTTATTACATTAAACAAATTAGTATGCCTCTGCCTTAAACATCATTTGATTGTGTATATTTTGATATTTCAGGAGTGTTGACTGGAACAGTTTGGATATTCTCAACAAACTGTATACCATCTTCCAAGGGACTATAGACATCAAAGGGAAGGTAAGTCAATAGAAAATATACCTTACTCATTGCATAATTTTATGATGGTCAGCTGGGACTTGCCAATTATATGCACATTTTCTTCTTAGAAGGGTAGGAAAATGTACAAAATGGACTTTTCATTATAAATCCCCTACCGACGAAGTCGAAGGGGACTTAAGGTTTACACTCCATCCATCTGTCTGTCTGTCTGCCCATCCATCAGGCTGGCAAGTCAGTTTTCCACACTTTTTTTCTTCATGCTTAAAGATATTGATTTGATATGTGGTGTATTGTTTTATCATGACTAGTTAAAGATCAAGTTTGAATTTTGTTCAAGTTTGATGATTTTGTGCAGAGTTATGGTCCTTGGACTAAGAAAATTCTCTCAAATAATCAGTTTTCCACACTTTTTTTCGTCATGCTTGAAGATATTGACTTGATATTTGTTATATAGTTTACACCATGACAAGTTATAGATCAAGCTAGCATTTTGTTCAAGTACAATGAATGTTTAACCAGTAGGGTACTAAGTATTGCAATGCTTGTATTCTATACAATTTTTCTAAACCAACAGACTTGAATATTTGCCTCTTCATACTTTATACTCTACACCACAGAACCAGGATATATATCAGCAGCACATTATCAGGGTAATTTTCTTTAAAGGAATTTGTACCCCTATTGCAACTAAAAATGGTTGAAAAATACTTCACAATGTATGTTGAAGGTATTAGTGATATAATGTAAGAAAACCCATCAGTACAATATATGTAACCAACAGCACAGAACATGTCCAAATCACTAACATATCCTTTCACAGGGTTGTCAGTTGATATTCCAAACACAAATTTAAATTTAAATCATTAAATAAGTCAGAGTCTTGATGGCTGGATTTAATGTCTTATTAGAGTTTGTACTTTACATTTTTTTTGTTAAAAAAAAATCAGAGGAATTGACTTAAGTCCTTAACCATTTTTGGAACCATCTCAAGTGTCAAAATTTAATCTCAGTTTGGAAATTGAAGATAAGTTGATATTGTTGAATAAAAGAAAAGTGTGCTATGGTTAGGGGAGTGTTGGGATCCCGCTTACATGTTCAACCCCGCCACATTTTGTATGTATGTGCCTGTCCCAAGTCAGGAGCCTGTAATTCAGTGGTTGTCGTTTGTTAATGTGTAACATATTTGTTTTTTGTTCATTTTTTGTACATAAATAAGGCCATTAGTTTTCTCGTTTGAATTGTTTTACATCGTCATTTCGGGGCCTTTTATAGCTGACAATGTGGTATGGGATTTGCTCATTGTTGAAGGCCGTACGGTGACCTATAGTTGTTAATGTCTGTGTCATTTGGTCTTTTGTGGAGAGTTGGCTCATTGGCAATTATACCGCATCTTCTTTTTTTATATGATTGTAAATAAGACAACTATTTACAAAATGTTTATCTTATCAAAATCTTCTATAATATGTTACTCTCAAATTATTGTCTTCCCTAACTCTTATTTGCCACCATCTTTTCTTTTTTTGATTTGTTATATAGAGACGGGCATATGAGTAAAACACATTCTAACAAAATTTTATGTTGGTATTTGTATGTTGGCAATATTGTTTGAAGCAAAACTATCACAATTTGATGTTCATCATTAGAGGGTACATTTATGATATCAGCATAACAATTGAAATTCATGGTTGTACATCATAGTAATTACATCAGGATATATTACATATTTGTACTGTGCAGATGGTTGTGATAATTTATATAAATTATTTATAATTGAATACATTTTGGACACTGAAGTCTAAAATGAAATTCATCTCCAATAATGGTACAAGTTGTAAAATACTCTATTTGACCTCTTTACACCATGGAAATGTCCATGTTTCAACAAATAAATTATGTGATTATTGACACATCTTAGTAAAGTATACATGACATGAGTGAGTTTTTCCTTAAAACATTCCAAGAATTTTAACTTTACAAGTCAAATGAAAATTATATATAATGGGTCTAAAAAAAGTGCCTCCAATACACCCCATGCCATTAATTCTATAACAACCCTCAATTAAAACTATACTGTAGAAATATCTTTGATACACAATATTAAAAAAACTCTTGCAGAAATTTTCAATCTTTAAATGCAGTTCCTGCTTTGCTTGGTCAAAAATTTGTTTTTCACAAAATGCCTTATTATCTTTGTTGTTGTCAAAATCATTGAGTCCAAGATTAAACAATGAATTCTTAACACTTGTTTAAATACCCTGTCAACTGAATTTTAATAGCATGAACACCTTTTAAATGAAGCACTTTTTTAATGTAACATGATCTTTAAAATACCGCTTTATGAATAAAAAAGTTTTTGATATTGTAAACATTCTTTTAAAAACCAGTAGATGTCTACCACAATCATTATAAACCCAATATAATTGCAGTTGTTTGTTAAACACAAAGTTTATTTTTACACCCTTTCTACATTTGGGACTTTGATAAAACCTCTAAACTGTAATTCAAAATTAAATTACTACATACATAAAAAAGGATAAAAAAGCTGTAATTTGTACATTGCTTTTAGACTTTGCTTAGCAAGTTTTGTTTGCGATTCCAAAAATCACAATTATAATTGTACAAAAACACCAATATATTTATATGTAAATACTAGTTCCATTTAAGCACCTATATACAGCTATACTTTGCTGTATTTAACTATACCTCTGTTTCCAAAGACTATAATATTTGCTGTTGAGCTCTATTTATGTGTGTATAGTTCTAAAGCAGGGCTTCCAAAACGGTCATATATTCCGGACTTGACCGAAACTTTCATAAAAAGTCCGGCTGCTCTCAGCCTCAAACGGTCAAATAGAATTGGTTTCCCACTTTTTGTTATTCAAGGCATTTTCATAAAACGGTCATTTCAATTTTTACCAACTATCGATCGATAAAAATGTCCGTTTGGGGCTTTGGGCATGTCCGTTTGGGCATTTTAGTTTATAATTGTGGCAATCTATTTCACAAAGATATTTAGGTCATAATTGGGTTTAATAAAACAGATGCAGCATATTTCAGATACTTTGAAGTGTCTCAGTTAGTCTAATCCTCTGGGTACATAAATGTACGGCTTGGTCTTTAGCTTGTGTACATCAATACAAAGTAGAAAAAACACGTTTTCTTTTATTTAAATAACAACAAGCTGTCAAACAATTATCACTTCAATAGTAATATTGAAGCCATAAATCATTCACTGATTACAGGTTGTTACCTCTGATGAGGTGTCCTTAGCTTGTCTTAATCAATAGAATTAATGATGCATAACAATGGACATAAAGGTGATCAGGTAAACGAGATCAAACATGTAAGCGTGTATGGAACAACATCCTATTTAATTACGCTTTGTAGATATTATTTTAACTGAGCATTCAGTTTTAAAAAAAGTATCCTGAGATTTTAAAATAATTCTTCAAATAAGAATATTTATAAATGAATTTGTATGATATTCATTATTATATTTAAACACTGTACATCGTGTTAAATACTGGGGTACGCTAAAGGGTATTCAAAGTTATTTTCTTACATTTCAGCAGTTTGCATCTAATTAATTTAGTCTGAAAGATTGAAATTATAAGAAATACGTTAATAAATATGATTTGACGAAAAATTTAAAAAGGTTTTAAACGAATAATCGTCAGAACCACGTTGTTTGAACTAGTACACGTGTGCGCATGTGCGCTGGTGGGAAATTTAATTATGCATCCTAATTCTTCAAAAATGCTAAAATTATCATTGATACCTTTATCTAACGTTCATTTCGAGTAATTTCTTGAAGAAATAACTTGGAAAGAGCTACTTAACTCAATCATGCTTTGTGAACGTACACGGATTTTACGTATCCGTCTCTGGTCCGTGATTTACCATTGTCAAGTCAATATCCGGATTAGGAAAATGTGCTTTTTAAAAACGAAAGTAAGAATCTTCTGTCCAAGTTTGATAAAAATCTCTACATACTATCTTTTGATTGTAAGAATCTTCTGTCCAAGTTTGATAAAAATCTCTAGATACTATCTTTTGATTGTAAGAATCTTCTGTCCAAGTTTGATAGGGGTTAATGTCACATTCTACAACATATGGGTAATTTCATGTCAGATGGTCACTTCAAGATGTGACATCAAGCCTCTGTTTAATAGACAGTCCCACAGGAATCTGATGTTTAGTAGTTGTCGTTTGTTGATGTGGTTCATAAGTGTTTCTCGTTTCTCGTTTTTTATATAGATTAGACCGTTGGTTTTCCCGTTTGAATGGTTTTACACTAGTAATTTTTTGGGGCCCTTTATAGCTTACTGTTCGGTGTGAGCCAAGGCTCCGTGTTGAAGACCGTACTGTGACCTATAATGGTTTACTTTTATAAATTTTGACTTGGATGGAGAGTTGTCTCATTGGCACTCATACCACATCTTCTTATATCTATCCACAGTTTAGATTCAATTTCCATGTCTGACATGTTATATGGTTAATGTCAGTTCCCTGCCACAGATCTGTTTCTGCTGGGTACTTTGGTTTACTCGGCCAAAAAACTGACCATCTGACATGAAATTACCCATATGTTGTAGAATGTGACATTAACCCCTATCAAAGAAACCATCAGCATGTTCACACAACAATGCTGCACTGCTTTTGGCTGTGATCTAGAGTCATCATGGTTGCAATATATAAAGTTTTTTAAATATAAAAAAAATCCCTACCTACGTGACCCACCTGCTGATGGTGTGGGTCGGCAATGCCAAACAAACAATTTTGGTAAACTTATAATGGTAAACTTATATTTTAATCAGTTCGACCACTACAGCTCCTTGTACAAATAGATGATTTAAAGCTTTGATTTGCTTTTTTGATCGGATTTAAAAGTAACTTTCTACATCATGTGGGCAAGTTCATGACAGTCAGTTATATTGGTGGATGGAAACGTAGTGCACGGAGGAACCTTATTATCAATGTCATGACAATCTAACCTTAATTTTGTGAATGCATACTTATACCTAGAGGTGATAGACTAGTATTGATACATGCAAATTTTGACGAACTACCATATGATCAAAGCCACTGCAGTCCCTGATAAGCTTTGAGGATAGCAAAATATTACAAATGTTGACACAAGAACATACATGAATGTCTTGCAGGGTGTTAAAACTAATAACCACAGTGAAAGTAAGATAATTTCAAAATATGAATATGCTGTAGGACAGATTATTTTTGCAGATAAATTAGAATAAATTTTAAGGTTGTTATGATTGTTTGATTGACAGGGTTCTTGACATGCATGCCATAAATACAGTTAAATTCATGAGCCCTTAATTTGCTTAAAACAATGGTACACTAGATACATTCATAAATATGTTGCTGTCAGATATCTTTTCTGTTTTAAGGATTATCGTATTCATGTTAAGAAGAAAGAGTGGGGTTGGGATTGTAAGTTCGTGACACACACAAGAGGCTAGTCTTTGAAATATGTATGTTTGTACCAGACTAACCTCTACTGGTACAAAACTACTATAAAACCTGTAAATCTGGGACCATATTGGTCTTTTAGCCTTGGTGCTTTCATGCAGGTACACCTTTCAGCCATCCAGCCAAGGCATCGCCATCTTGAATAGATATAAGAAGATGTGCTATGAGTGCCAACGAGACAACTCTCCATTCAAGTCACAATTTGAAAAAGTAAACCATTTTAGGTCAAAGTCAAAGAATGCATTGTTTTGGTATTTACATACTTTGTTATCTGGTGCAATGATAGATTTCTCATATTTAAGAGATTTTTCAAATGTTAAAGCCATAGATGTTTGTTCTGTCATGTCTAGGTGAAACGTTTCTATCCCATGAAGTGAGTATGGAAAGCAGACACCAACAGTGTCACTGTCTGCTTTATCAAAGACAACAATTGAGTTCTCTAAAAGGCCTTTCAGATCATGCACCCATGTTCCATCTAAAGAATAGGTGAACATCTTAGTTTTCATAAAATGTTCCTCTCCCTTGACTGGAGCATAAGGGGATGCTATCCACTGCCTGTCTTTTTGACATTTTTGGCAGACTTTTTCTAACCTATGTCATTCAAACGCTTTCTCTGAAAACAGTGTACAACAAAAGCTTTAAAGATCATGATTTGAAATAAGTAAAGCATGGAAACAAACTCCACGGCTATGATGAAAATTCCGGCAGTATTCTGATTTTTTACTATAAAAAAATACTAATTTTGAAACGTTAACCATGACGCCAATGACGGAATGTAGGATTTCTATATCCTGTTTTTTGAGACAAAAGTGTATGAGAGAATATGCATGATAAAACAGAAAGTCACAATATAATCCTAACCCTAGAATACATTGTTGAATGAGACAATAAAATCAGTATAAAATCTTAAGTTTTCCCCCTCCCAAAAATACATAAAATGTTTGATATGAATAAAAGTTGTGGGTTGTGGGTTGTGGGTTGTATGTCAAAAAGACAGCAACCCAACAACAATGATTATTAAGGACAACTACATGACAGCAGACAGTCTCCAATGATCTGAATGAGCAATGATCTAAATCTATTACTTTTTCGTTACAAAGTTTTCCTTTTGATAACACACATTGTTTTATTTGGAATTGTATTTAGTTATGTACAGACAATTTAAGATATGATATTATATAAAGGAAAAAAACATTTTAATTTATCAAAAATGAGGATTTCTTTTCACATTTATTCTGACTTTTATATAATTTAAGGTGATTTATAGATATCTTCAGTTACTTGAATAATTTTATGAATAATTGGTACAATTAAATAATGGATTAAAAGAATATTACTTTCAACCACAATAACAGAACTTTCGTTTTATAATATCATGAATATATTGAAAATTGACATAAGGCAACTACTTGTCATATATACATGTATATGTAATACATAACAATGTTATAGTATTATATATTTTATCCAGAAGATAAATTGAATTTTGCCAAGTATGTGTTATTGTAATCACATATAAAACCGGCTGACTCATTTTGTTTAAAACAAATACACTGAGGCTCCTTCAGTCCATCTTCTCCACCAATCAGTACTTTACTATTCTGTCCATCTTTTGATATTACTACTATTCTATTAGATTCACAGTCTGCTACAATAATGTTGCCATAAGTATCTATACAAAGTCCTCTTGGTCCTGTTAAATCCTGTGTATATTGCCAGATCTGTTTACCTGATCCATCATAACAGTTTACTGCTTTGCCACTATAGTCAGTATAGATTACTCTGTCATTACAGTAAACAAGGTAAAACAGGAATGATTCACTCTCAACTTGTACTGAATTCAGTGTATTTCCTTCCAAGTCTAAAATACGGATTTCATCATCACTACCTCCAGCATACATATCCTCATCAATCAAACCTACAGCAAGAGATTTATTGGAGAATGATAAACCAAAGCATTGTTTGTCTAATGGGATAAATTTGGTAACTTTTTCATTCTCCATATTGAAGATCTTAATGGCTTTCTCCTCAGGATAAGTTATGCCTATAGTGTTCTGATTGATCTGTGTTATACAGTAGGCTCCATCAGGTATAGGTAACTGTTTCTGTAGTTTGCCATCAGAAGTAAATAGGTTAACTTTATCACACCATTCCACAACTATAACTCTTCCATCCATCAGAAAAATCATGTCACTAACCACCCCCCCCCCCATTGGTCTTTATCTTTGTCTCTATATTCATTGTCATGTTGTTTATGATGGATTGTTCTCGTGTTTGACGAACTTGTGCTTTCCTCCTCACACTTGTTTCTCTATTCAAGTCTATATTTTTTTTAACAACCATTATTTCTCCCAGGGGTTCTAATGATATTAAGTTGCTTTGTATACTTTCTATCTCATCATTTTGTGTTATTTTGATGTCAAATTCTTTGGTCCTCTCATCATTTTCCAGATCATCAACATATTGTTGACATTGATGTACCTCTTGTTCAATCTGATGTACACCTAGAAATGATTGGAGTTTTGAAGTGTGTGATATGACTGTATGTAGGTGGTCTTTCATTTTCTTTAACTTTTTCTGTTTTCCTTCAATTTTAGTTTTTATATCTGATGCTTTTGATTTTTCTTGATTTAAGATGGTGTCTGTTTCTTGGCATAACTTCTTCTCCAGGTCATCTAAATGTTTATTTATTTTCTTTCTATATTTTGCAATAGTTTTCTTTATGCTGTTCACTTGTTGTTCTCCTCGTATCATGTTTTCTGATTTGTTGTTCATTATTTCTTTCAAGATGTGTAAAGTAGAGTTAATATCATTATCTATTTTTTTTTGTGATTTTTCAATTTTGGTGTTGTCTACTACACTCACTAGACTGTTTATTCCTGTACATTGTGAATGACTAGTGGAAATACATTCATCACAGCAAGGCATTAAATGACTGGGACAATACAAGTTAAGCTGTCGACCGTGTTTGTCACATTCTGTTTTGATAGTTCTGATTGAGGGTTTATAACTTTTAATATCAATAGTCTTATGATCACGTGTTCCTTTGAATCTTTTGTGATGACCTGAACATGTAGAGCATAATCCTTCAACACAGTTGTAACACCAGATGTCAGCTTTAGTGTTTACTTTTCCTTCTTGACAAGGTCCACATGGTATAGGTTTATTTGATGCCATGACCTAAACAAAAATAAAAAATAAATTATTTGACCTAAAGGGTAGGGTCCAACTGGTATAGATTTGCTATTATTATATCATCTTATTTTGTAAGAGAGGTGGATTTAAAACAAAAAATGGTTGTTATATGTACTGATGACAAAATAAAGGTCAAGTACGATATTTAATAGTTATTACACTTGTTGTAAAAATGCTAATATATATATATATGTAGGACTAAGAACTGCAATGGTACTCCGAACCTTGATGGTCACGCTGAAGTGTGATGGTTCATGCTGAAATGCATTGGTTAACATGTTGAAGTGTGATGGTGACATTGTGATGCTAACTTGTTGTTAGTAGTCTGAAGTGCGTTGGTGGGTACATTGAAGTACCATGGTCTAACTGTGACGTTGTGTATAGTAGCAAAATGCGATGGTCTTCATTTTGATCCCCATATAATGTGGTGGTGTAGTATTGTGTGAGCTATCCTGGCATATTTGGTCAGGTCAAAGCAAATGAACCAAAGGAACAAAAGACTTCTAATATTTTTTTTTCTAATTATCCGCTCATTACACAGCAGTATGGAGCAGAGAGTAGACTGGATGGTTCAGATTAAGTATAATGAATAATTGATTCCATTTGTTCAAGTGCTATAAGAAAAATTGGTTCAACGTAGAGGTCTATAGTACTTATTAAGCAGGGTCCATCTAATTTTATCAAATATATATGTAACTTAAGCTTGTTCTTGTCTTTACATAGCAAAGCAATTGCTCACAGCACTGATTCATCCAGTCATCTGATACATAACAGTTTATAAGAAATAAAAACTACCAAGGTTGAGAATATGAAGTAAAATAGAATAGTTAGCAAAATTACTTTTACGCATACAATGCAAATGTTGTGACAGTTGTTTGGTTGTATGAATGAAGTTGCATGCATTTCATTGATAAAATGACAAGGATGGACTTAAGCAAATGACGTTGCTGAACTGATACATGACATCATTGCCTAATATTTTTGTGTATCAAAGCCTGTTCATGATCTTTAAATTATTAAGCAGTAGGATCAAAAGGAAAATGTACAAATTGTCGATAAAGATAAGTAGTTCTATGTAACTAAATACCTCTTGATGGATGCAAAAGTCCTTTCAGTTTTCTGTATCAACTTTTAAAGTTATTTGCTTCACTGATTCTAAAAATATGGTCGTAGCAGGAAGTAGATAAGGTCATGTTTATACCTGATTCAGGTGATCTATAAACATTTAAATGACTAATATTATATATACAATGAAATATGATATATTGCTAACAATTGGGCCAAAGATGAATTAAAACATTTTGTCAGATAAGATCTCTTTCAGTTATTTATCATAGTTTAGAAATATTTCTTGTACTATTTGTTTCCATTTACGGTAATTGACATTGATCATACCACAGAATAGGATATATTGATAATAATCTTGCTTTTAAAAAGGAAGTTTAGATCAAAAATTTTTCTATTTATTTAGGAATTTAGCTTTGCCAGAAAAACTTCTATTCTAGTGCTTTGATAGCGGTATCACAGGATCAATATTTACCTTTCTTTTTTTGCACTATTATCTTCCTCTTTATTATGATATTAAAAGGCAGATAAACAAAGTGAACAATCTTGAAACCTTGAGGCTCTTTTCTCAAATTACTTTACCAGTAAAATTATTAGTAAGTCATGCACATTTCAGTTTAACTGAAGATTAATTTTAACAATTTTAATCGTAAAATTTTTTGTGAAAAGAGTAACTGAGGCTAAACACACTGACCTTATTATTTCATGTCCTATAAAATTGTCAACCTTAATTAAAACAAATCTTTTCAATTAAACGCCTCTTAATTAATGTGTTTTATATTTAACTCATTTCATTTATTTCTTTACTTCTTTTAAATGTAAAGAAGTTTTAAATAAGGTTAAAAGAGGCTATTATTTGAACTTGGAATTATTTTTAATTATGGAAATTGCATAATTTCTTGTGCTTGAAATTTTTAATAAATTCCATGTTTATTCTGTATTATAATGTTTTGAGCGGTGCATAACACTTTCCATACAATGTATTTTGTATAGATAGTGTTGTGCACCGCACAGTACATTCTATTGAAAATGTGCTATCTTCTTTGTAATAGAAAGTGTTGTGCGCCGCACAGAACATTAAAATACAGAATAAACATAAAATTTATTAAAAATCTCAAGCACAAGAAATTATGCAAATTCCATAATTAAAAATAATTCCAAGTTCAAATAATAGCCTGTTTTATGTTTATACCTGATAAAGGTAACCAGCAAACATTTAATTGACGTTGATCATACCAGAGAATATGATATATTGATAATAATCTTACCTTTAAAAATCTTGTTTTGTTAAAATCAAAACTTTTTTTATGCCCCATTATTACGTTTTTTGGTCTGTGTGTCTGTTCGTCCGTTCGTTCTTTCATTCTCTGTTCATCCGTCCATCTGTCCTGCTTCATGTTAAAGTATTTTGTTCAAAGTAGTTTTTGATGAAGTTGAAGTCCTATCAACTTGAAACTTAGTACACATGTTCCTTAAGATATGATCTTTCTAATTTTAATGCCAAATTAGAGTTTTTACCCCAATTTCACGGTCCACTGAACATAGAAAATGATAGTGCGATTGGGGCATCCGTGTACTATGGACACATTCTTGTTTTTATAAGCCTGTTTTTGGGACGTATTATGGTATATCGTTGTCCGTCCATCGTCAACATGTCGGACATTAACTCCAAAACACTTTAACCAATATGCATGAAACTTTGATGCATTGTTTATATCTATTGACGTGAGCTCCCTTTCATTTTTTTATAAATTTCAGATTTACCGTTTATGAGTTTTGGGGTTTTATTCATTAAAACGGGGGAATTTTCCAGTTTTCCGACAATAACTCAAGAATGCTTTCTCCAACTTGCAAGAAATTTTGGTGAATTGTTTATATCTATTGATTTAAGCTCCCTTTAGAATTTTATAAATTTTAGATTTTACATATCTGAGTTATGGGGTTTTATTCATAAAAAAGGGGGAATTTTCCAGTTTTTGGACAATATAAACTCAAAAATGCTTTGGTGAATTATTTATAGCTATTGATGTAATCTCCCTATTGATTTTCATAAATTTCAAATATGACATTGAGAAGAAATTGAACTTTATTTGTTTATAGTCTGACAACAGATTTACTAAGTATTGCACAACAGCACAGCGTATTGCACAACATCACAGTGTATTGCACAACAGCAAGAAATCTTTAATTGAATATAAATTCAATTCATATAACCAATTTCAAGTTCTTTGACTACATTTATTCAGAAACCTATAATATGTCAAATATTTAATTACAATCCCAATTCAGACCTGTATCAAGCTTGAACATTGTGTCCATTTTTGCCCCAACTGATCAGGGTTGGACCTCTGCGGGCGTATCCAGCTGCGCTCAGCAAAGCAGTTTATTAA
The DNA here is from genome assembly GCF_021869535.1 of Mytilus californianus. NCBI lineage: Eukaryota > Metazoa > Mollusca > Bivalvia > Mytilida > Mytilidae > Mytilus > Mytilus californianus. Next base: position 140,564,549 of record NW_026262581.1, on the reverse strand, counting down.
AATTTAGCTTTACCAGAATTTTTTAATTTACAACTATCAAATTCTACATTGATGACAAAAACTCTTTCACTACAGTAATATTCCTTCTCTAATGTATATCTAAAAGCAATCACATATTAGAACTTGAAAAATAAACTATAAAATTAAAATGAATTTTTATTTAGCAGTATTTCATAAATTATTTTAATGCACACAAGCTACATGGCAAAACAGCATGTTAAATCAATGAAAACTTTCAAAGGGAAGGTTATTCGGTATCTAAAGTTGAATGATATCTCAATAAAACAACATTTTATTATTTTAATTTGCAAATCTATTTTGTGAATAGAACAGCTGTTAATTATAGTAAATGGCAGCTCACTCATTAGTTACTGCAGACTGTAATTATGACCAGACAATGAAGATAGGGACCATTTTACATTTAGTTTTGATACCAAACTCTTAAATTATATTTACAGCCAGTAACAAAACCTGACCATAAAAGACGACCAGTATGTACAAGAATAAGACTGAAAATTTTCCCATTCTTCCTAAGAGCCAGAGATGCTGCAAATGTATTTCCTTCCTGTATCCAGGTAGGTGTTATATTAATCAAAGGTCTCTGCTTTTCCTAAGAGCCAGAGATGATCCAAATGTATTTCTTTCCTATATCCAGGTAAAATATAGGTGAAAGATACCAAAGGGACATTCAAACTCATAAGTCAAAAATAAACTGACAACACCATGGCTAGAAAAGAAATAGACCAACAGTCAAACAACAGTTCACAAAACCCAACATAGAAAACTGAAGATTGAGCAACATGAACCCCACAAAATTCTGAGGGGGATTTCAGGTGCTCTTGATTGGTAAGCAGATCCTGCTTCACATGTGGCACCCGTTGTGTTACTCATGTAAGTGCAAAACTGGTAATAAGTTTAATTTGGTAGGTCACATTCTTGGAAATGGGGACAGGATTGTAGTTTCAACAATTGGATCCTGCTCCACATGTGGCACCCATCTCATGCTCATGTTAGTACAAGTAATAAGTTAAATAAGTCTTAATTCAGTAGGTCACATTTGGTAAAAGGGGACATGATTGTAGTTGCGACAATTGAAACATATCTGCTATCATCTGTGAACATTATTCCATAATGCCTTTTTAATGGTCAACCATCTCATGATGGTGTCCGTCATATGTCCATTGTCCTTGACAACATTTTCTTGGTTCAGCCACTGCTTGAATAAAATATTTATTTTTTTTATATAAATTTCTCACTTATTAAGAGTAATAGGATAAAATTGTGAATAGAAATGGGGAATGTGTGAATGAAACAACAACCAAACAAATGTGCAGAAAACAGCTGAAGGCCACCAATGGGGATTCAACACAGTGAGTTAACTATATTTGGTATATGGTTTCCTTGTAACTTCTCCATGTCCGTCAGACAGGGTTCACCTGACCTTGACCTCATTTCATGGATCAGTGATCAAGGTTAAAGTTATATGACTAGGTCTGTTTCTCAGATACTTTATGCAGTAGGTGAACTATATGTGGTGTATGAAATGATTAAAAGGGGTACATGTTTGCTTAGCAGATATCATCTGACCTTGACCCAAATTTCTTGGTTCATTGGTCAATTTTAAGCTGTTGTGTTTTAGTCTATTTTTCAAATACTAGTAGCAATAGGTCAATTATATTTGGTGTATGGAATAGTTGTAAGGTGTACATGTCTGTCTGGCATGATTTGTTCTCATTGTCATGGATATTTTAAAATAGTTTATGTGATACTTGTAGTAAAACCTTTATCTGTAAGACTTCCAACATAAAATCAATGGTCAGTAAAGCAGGGGAGACATCTTATCTTGTTATGATATAAACTAGAAAAATTTCTTGATTTACAGTATTTTTGATAAAATAAAAGGAATACTACTTTCTTAACCTTATTAAAAAGCAGTTTTCAATTTTTTAACTTCTCTATAACTTGTTTTTAATTTTCTGAAATATAATATCTTAAAACAGGTTATATTTGACTGCTTGTATGGCCAGAGTACTAATGCCAAGTTGAAGAACATGGCTGTACAATTTGTTCATCATGTTTGTTTGAAGTGAGTATATATCATACCATGTTAGGAATGCAGTGTAAATTGTTAGCAGAATTACTTGAAGAGATGTGGAAGAAACCAAAGGGATATTTAAACTCATGAGATGAAAACAAAACTGAAAACAACATGGCAAAAAAACAGAAAATGACCAAAATAGTAGACAAAAAGCAACATTAAAAACTAAAAATTTAGCAACACAAACCAAAAAAAACAAAAAAACCCAGAGGGGATCTGAGGTGCTCTGAAAGGGTTAGCAGATCCTACTCCACATGTGGCACCAGTCATGCTGATCATGTTAGTACTACTAGCACTAAGCTACTTAATACTAGTGGAACAAAGTGTTCAGTACATGTAGATTTAAAAGTATTTTTTTCAAAGGAATTCTATTTTATTATTCATTACGGTAATTTTTGTTTTTAATGACAATTTATAATTAGATGATATTAGATGAAAGTTTCATTAAAAATTGATTGAAGGGCCAGGCAAATAAATACTTTCGATTTTTTTTCAATTGTACTGAAAATGAGATTACACCTAATTGTTGTCATTGTGGAAAAACATGTCAGAATTGTAGATTATTTTTATTTTTCAGTTGTGCTGACAACAAGTTTACCCCTGTGGCCCCTGTGCTATTATCTGGTATGGTTAAACTGATTGGTGAGGCCACTGATGTAAGTTCATATGATAATGAATATCTTATGAAATTAGCACTTTATCCAAAAGTTGGGAACCACCTTACTGGTCTTGTATGCTCAAATGTCAGAAACAGCATGTCTTGTAATAGACTCAAATACACTTAGTACAAGGTTGTGTAAATATTGGTAGGACATAAGCACATCATCAGCAATAAAAACATTGCTGCTTGACATGAAGCACCAATCTATTGTTATTAAACAGTTACAATAATACAGCTTAAAATAATTAAAAAGTCATATAAAAAGAAGATTCAGAATAAGTATGAAATTTTTGTCCTTTCAGTTCTTTTACTGTGATCCAAATATTTTTTTTATCTAGTATTCATTTTGATTTGTTGTAAAGTGCTGTTTTAATATTTCTAGAAATGAGTAAAATTATAAGTATTTAATTTATCTTGCAATACACTACCATTCATTGATAAAAGACTCTTGAATCCTTTCATTATCATTCAAGGGTTTAGAATTTGGTAGAGTTGGTAATAAATACATTTTTCTACAATTTTCCCCTTAATCCATGAAAACAGGCCTGATTATCATCTGTTGACTATGACCAAGAACATTTTTTCATATATTTAATAAATAGATTGATTGATTGTTGTTGCTTAACGTCCAGTGACAATAAGAGCTATAACCTATAACAAATGATTTGCTCTTTTTCAATTGCAGGAAGCTAAATTAAGAAACTTGGCTTATGTAGCAGTGGGTAAAATAGTACGTAGAGCTCCGCAGCTAGTGAAGAAAGATGTAGCTTTAGTACAGAAATTCTTTGATGCTATGAGTAAAGTAAGTAAAACATTTCTATTTGATTCAAGAATAACAATGTTAACTGTCAAAGTACTTTTAATGGTGGGTTTCAAGGAATATTTTGAATTAGTGATATTTAGTTTTGACATATTTTTATAGAAAGTCACAACAACAAGACTTGGTGTACAGAATGTGTTATCCTTAATGGTAGATGATATAAAATGACATTTTTTATTGTAGGAAGACCCAGAAACAAGACTTGGTGTACAGGAGTCCTTATCATTGATGGCAGATGCCTTTAAAGACATCGATCCTTCTTGTCAGAGTCTGATGGAAGCACTTATCATGCAAAATATTGAACAGGTAGTCTTACAAACATATAGAGATATCTAGGCTTGTCAGATCACTATTAGAACATAAAACAACTAACAAAAACACAAAAGACAGTACACTTAAAATTTGTCTAATGACAATCACCAAACGCTAATTCAAAGCCAACTTCAACTTATAAATGAAACCTGTTTTCTAAGACTAAATTGTCAATCAGTACACCTCAATTATAATGATATACACTTATACAAAATGTTGTTTATTGGTTGATTAAATAAATTAAAAGATTAACTTTGTAACCATTTTAAAGATTTCACTGGAAATGGGATATTGCAAACAAGTTATATATAGACACATATTCTTGTTTTAATATTTTTGTGAATATAAAGGAAAACAGATGTGTCAACCCATTTCTGTGTTTCATTTTTGTGGTGTCTAAAGCAAATGTTATCAGTGTACACCACAGAACTATAAAATATAAATGGAAATAATCACATACCAATGGCAAATCAATATGTATATAATATTTCATCCAGAGAGTGTCTGTGGATAATATCAAAAGATCTTATAACTGTAGTCTTTGATTCTTTTGAATGCACATGTTTTTTTTACAAATTAAAATTATTTTAGAGGTTTTTTTCTACAGTAAATTGAAAATTTTTGATATAGGGCTTTAATGTACGAAAACTTAACACTCCTGTCCCTTAAAAACCATATGCCAAAAAAGTAATCTTGAAAAATATTGAAGTAGATTTTGAAATTTTACAGGAACAACCCCAGTCTAGACTGATGTCTGTACAATATGCCAGGACAGTATTTTCCTCTGACCACATCCCTTCGCGGTATATTTTGTTGCTAGCCTGCGGTGATACTAAGGAAGATGTTAGGGTAGAGGCAATGAAAGCTCTCCATATAGCTCAGACTAAGGAGAAAGAAATAGAGAAAAACTCCACAAAGTTAGCAGCACCTAAACTACCAAAGTTTCACGACATGATGAAATATATATCTGAAAAGGTAATTGAAAAATTATCAGAAAGGCTCATAAACTCAACCTCACTCTCATCATCCCTCTGTTGGTATTGCTATTGTAATGTCTATGTAAGAAGAACGCCTAGAGATCATTAGGGTAGTGTAGTGGTAGAACAAAGGGCAAGACAAATGAAAAAACTTATAAACAAAACATGATCACTAGCTTCCTCTACTGCATTGAATGGGATATAGAAGATGTTACTTTCAAAATATTAAGATACATTATTGCATCAGAGTTATTTTCTTACAATAATCAGCTGTTTTTCACATAGGCATTTTAAATCCTGTTTAGAATTTAATGAGATATTTATTTGATATCAACTTGTACAAACTATACCATCAATATATGAAAGTTGAAAATCAAATATATTCTGGTATACCAACCAGGCCTGTTGACAAGGTAGAATCATAGTATAGGTGTTCAGATTTATGTTATATTTTCAGGGAAGTTTAAGAGTAAAGACACAAAATAAATATGTGATGGGGAATTATACTTTACCATTTATTCCTGCTACTTATGAAGAGGTGAGTAAACTTAGAGTTAGTTTGCACAACCTCAATCATTTCTATCTGTTCAATAAAAATTCATAATTCAAAATTGAAAGAAAAAAGAAATGATAGAAGAAAAAAAAAACAGAAATATGCAGTAAAATAAGCAAGATATGAAATTTGAAAATATTTAATGAAAAATCAGTAAGGCAGCAACCCAATAATATATTCCATATATCATAACTGATCTGGAACTATTTTCATAAAAATCTTAATAGAAGAAATACTCAAGTCATAAACATTATAGTATTTCTTAACACCAATTTGAACGGTAAGATTTTTTTTTGTGAAAAGGCATTCTTTAAAATTGTTTTTCTTGCTTCATTTTGCTATTTGAGGACAATTTTGTTTATATTGGTTAGCATTGCTGTTACTTTCTACTCAGTACTGTACTTTGTTATATAAAGGAGGAGCTATAAGACCCATGATGTGGTCCCTGGTTAAAAAAAAACATTATTATTGAGTAGAATTATATATCTGGTAACTTCTGTTGAGATATTGCAACATTTATATCATGCTGACATACACGACACATGTGCCTTTGATTGTAGATGATTTAATAAATACACATGTGCCTTTTACTTGTAGATGATACATTTGCACATGTCCCTTTTCTTGTAGATGATATACCTACACATGTGCATTTTACATGTAGATGATAAATTTGCACATGTCCCTTTTCTTGTAGATGATATTATACCTACACATGTTCCTTTTACATGAAGATGATAAATTTACACATGTTCCTTTTCTTGTAGATGATATTATACCTACACATGTGCCTATCACAGGACTCAGGCCAGATTCCTGACATGGAATCTTTAGCTACTATGCAGACACAAGCCCCTGGCATTGCCAAGTATATCAGGGATAATTTACAGGGAGATAACTCCATACAGACTTATTTTGATTTTATTAAGGCTTTATTGTCAGCTGTCAGTGGTAAGAAGAAAATAAGTTAATAAGATAGCCTTATAGATATTTTAAAATGGACTTTTCAATATTTCAGCAAATATTCTGTCACAAAATAATAAATAGGAAAAGAATAATTTATTTTTTATATATTTGATTTTTTTTATGCTAGTTGCATTTCTTTATGTCTGCTGCGACTATACGTTAAATTTGTTTTGATATTTTGTAAGTTAAGAAAAATCAGCTAAGTAGAAACAATATTTGTAGCATGAAAAAGTTATGATAGCAGGTTGTGTCACAACAAATTAATACCCTTTGCTATACTTTTGTTAATTTAAGAAAATGTAGTATGATTGTCAATGAGGCAAGTATAAGGTTATGACCCAAGGGGGGAAATTATATGTTTGAAAAATTGTGTATGGTCTACAAAATAATATTGAAGACCAAACATGATAACCAAGATGGCGTCATTAAACATTAAAACCATCTTGAGAAGGATAATGACAGCTATGGTACTTAAGTCTTTCAAATGTTATCTGAACTATAAAAATCAAGTAAATCTCATATAAGTGGTAGTGACAACACCATATACAGATATAACAAGCAAAGTGGAGTTCAAATACTCAAAGTAATCTTTTTTATATTATAATGAGTTCATGTTTGTTTTCTTTTTATTGTAGGTTCATCTGCTATGTACTGTTTAGTAGAACTGGTTGCCATAGCACCAGAGATGGCCAGTCAGATTATATCACAAACTGATTGGATGAAGGTAGGTACTTTGGTTGCCATAGCACCAGAGATGGCCAGTCAGATCATGTAAAGTTGTTCTCATCTTACACTTGTCTTCCACATTATCTGGCAAATCAAATGTATTTTTATTCCATGAAATTTTAATTTTCTAATAATAGCTGCCATCTTACCTGAAAAATAAGTTTGAGTGTATCAGACTGTTTGATGAGATTTTTTTTTATCAAAGATAAAAATTACATTAAATGCCATCAAAATCCTTAGACTCATAGAGTTTGAAATGTTTCTAATTCCAGAATTATATGTTCAGTAGTAAAGATGATTTAAAAGAGTTTGGGAGTCAGATGTATGCTGTAGTTATATGTCAACTATCCAAAGATATTATAAAGGATAGCATGGAAGAATTAATGAAGAATTTAAACCATAAGGTAAATTGTATGATTACAGCATCTGGGAGAGGTTACATTGAATTTTAAGATCATAAACTCCTGCTGAATTAAATTATGTAAATAATGGTTTTGATATAATTATACCCCACCTACTATAGTAGTAGGGGCATTATGTTTTCTGGTATGTGCGTCCGTTTGTTCGTTCGTTCTTTCGTTCGTTCAATCGTTTATCTGTTCTTTCGTCCGTCTGTCCGTCCGTCTCTCCCGCTTCAGGTTAGAGTTTTTGGTCAAGGTAGTTTTTGATAAAGTTGAAGTCCAATCAACTTGAAACTTAGTGCACATGTTCCTTTTCATATGATCTTTCTAATTTTAATGCCAAATTTAGAGTTTTGACCCCATTTTACGGTCCACTGAACATAGAAAATGATAGTGCGAGTGGGACATCCGTGTACTATGGACACATTCTTGTTTTATGTATGCAACTTTTTTCACAACAACAAGTCATGAATATTTCGCTTTAAATTACGATCAATTTTTGTCATAAGATTTTTTGTAAAAAGAGCCCCCGAGTTACAATTGGCTATATTATAGGATTAAACACGAAAGAAAGGATTTTTATTCAGTTTGTGGGTTAATTGCCTCAGTTTACACATCAATAACCTCTAGAAAAAATGTATTTAATTCTTTTAACTCAAAAGCCAAACATTTGCAATTTTCAATAATAATTTTTGTTCATTGGCTACTATATGCCATCAAGTTCTTAATGTCATGTTGTAACTTAAGAGGTTAGCCTCCATATCGACTTTCTGAAATCCATAAATGTCGGATAAATTATTTAGAATATAAAATGAAATAACACCTTCCTAAAAAACTTCATCTTGAAAGTTTTCATTGGTATATTTTCATGTTTATGCATGACTTTAATTCACCAAAATCATTCATGAAATTTCATGGTATTTGATTTTATATAATTTCTACACATTTTTCAAGCTTTAATGCATCATTTCATTTTGTTATATATGCATTAAAATAGAAATAACAGTTATGTATTTGTTTTTCAGTCTCAATTTGTTTGGAATCCCCTGGATCGAATTCATGAATAGATCCTAATGAAGGATGCAAAAGTAGTTTCGGCAACATGGACTATCTAAGTGTAAACCAAGGGCAAAAAATATAATGGACCAATCCGATTCACGTATTTGCAGATATGCAAATCATATAAGAATTATAAAGTAGAGTATTCATATTATACACTATTTACCTATTTATATTTTTGTTACAGGGTTTTGAGGTGCAAATGGGATCAGTAATTGGATTAGGGTATCTCATAGGCCAATACTTAAATGACAGAAGTCAGTCCTGTACCATGGAGGTGGATGGTACTACTAAGATAGAGGAAGAGATCAAATCTATCATCACAACTTGTCTACAGAAACTTGGTTTGTATATTAGTTCAGATCTAAAAATATTTCAATATACAATCAACTATAAGAAAATAAGACTTTAGATATGGAGAGCCGTGGTGTAGTGGTTAGGGCATCGGACTACAAACACAAAGGTTCCTGGTTCGATCCCCATTTCGGGGAGAAAATTTTATGGACTGAATTTTCAGCTCTCCCTTGACACCATTTGCGAGTATGGTCTTGAGAAATGGTGATAGTCTGTCGGAAGGGGCCGATAAATGGCTGACCCGTGTTAAGATAGAGCAATATCTCTTGTACGTAAAAGACACCCTTGTAGATTTTAAAAAAGAGCAGGATAATGACGCTACAAGGCAGCACTCCCACCAGCAAAGTGGAAAGGGATTAATATAAGTTGTAATAACTTGTTTCCCAATCCACTATAAATAAATATGTTTAAACTAGAAATGGTAAAAAAAATGTATAAGTGTTAGCTCATTATGTGTATTTTGTTACTTGCACATGTTTGTGTATCTTTTCAACAGCATATTATTTACTTATTATGTTGAAATTCATGTATATAGTTACATGCTTCTAACATCAATGGACTAATATGTCTTAGTCTTCTATTAACCCTGGATAGATGGCTCATTTTTGAAACAGGGACCCTTAGCCAGTTACCTGGGTGACCAAGGAAATTGTATACAAGTAATATTGGGGGAAAAAAACGTTTATATGTGTTAAAATAAATATTTTGAAAAACACATTCTAAAGAGGAGCGAAACAAGTATAAATACAAAGTTCTTACTTATCAATAAGCATAATGTTTAAAACATTTATTATACTTATAAACAAATATGGATAACAGGACCGATATAACATGTTACTTTTATTATTCTTCCCTTAGTTTATTTATTTTGTATTTACATTGTGTCATAGGTCAAATTTATTTGTTCAGTGTATGTTCAATGGTGTTAATATGTCCTTTGATTGAGTTAAGCTATTTCAGTTGATATTTTATAGTGTGTCTTTCTATGTTCTGATGTTACACTATTGTTTCAGAAAAAGGGTGAAGGTTTGGTACCATTAAAACGTTTAAACCCGCTGCATTTGTTTGCACCTGTCCTAAGTCAGGAATCTGATGTTCAGTAGTTGTCGTTTGTTGATGTGGTTCATAAGTGTTTCTCGTTTCTCGTTTTTTATATAGATTAGACCGTTGGTTTTCCCGTTTGAATGGTTTTACACTAGTAATTTTTTGGGGCCCTTTATAGCTTACTGTTCGGTGTGAGCCAAGGCTCCGTGTTGAAGACCGTACTGTGACCTATAATGGTTTACTTTTATAAATTTTGACTTGGATGGAGAGTTGTTTCATTGGCACTCATACCACATCTTCTTATATCTACTTTCATTATTCTTTATATTCTTATTATACAGCTGCAATTTTACTCCTGCCAACTGAAAGTAATGTGTCATTGAAAATGGCAGCCTGTCTGGCATTAGGAGAAATTGGTAGAAATGCACCATTACTGCTGCCATCTGGTGGTGGAGATGATGGTGAAGGGGAGATAACTAAATGGTCTATTGTCACATCATTACTAAAGATACTGAAATCAGGCTCTGAACCAAATAAGGTTAGTTTCTGTTATGTATAGGTAATATTAGAAAGATTCACAAAAGAAATTGAAACATGATGCATAACATAACACAAAAGATTTATTAACTACGGAGCTTTAATGAACAATAAGCCTTAGCAATTTAACCATGTAGCTTTAATGTATATAAAACAAACTATTTTTAAAACTTGTAGTCTTCATGCAAAATAACCCAAATGAACTATTCAATAAAATGCATAGCAGAGTATTAAGAATTTAGCAGGTATGTTTTAATGCATTTCTGCTTCTAGTACTGGAGTAAAAATGTGCTGGGATAATATGATGGTCCTTCTGAAAGTTTATATCTTCTTCTTCTTCTTTAAGTTTCTAGCGATCCTTCAATTATTGAAGATTATTCGCCGGGCGTCGACTATAAAATTTTATAATTTACATTGTAGCAAGAAAAATAAAAAGAAACAAAATCAAAAAATCAAAATAATGTATGTACATTTGAAAAATTTCATTTAGATAAAACTATATGCATTTGATAACAAAATAGTTAGGGATAGAAAATGGGGATGAGAGCAGATTCTGAGATCATACTCTTGAATCCCTGTACTGTACTGCATGATACTATTTGTTGTGGCAGAAGATTCCAATGTATAACTGTTCGTGGATAAAATGAATATTTATAACTGTCTTTAGATGTTTGTATTTGCCTAAATGAGTGTGGATTGCTATGTCTAGTTCTATTGTCTAGTGGGATCAAAAGGTTATATGTAGGGACTGCAACAATTTCATGTATAATTTTGTAGAAGAAGACAAGTCTGTATCGTAAACGCCTAATTTCAAGTGGGTACCAATTTAAGTCTGTCATCATTTCAGTAACTGAGCTGGTGTTATGGAAGCGGGTTGCATGAGAAGCACGCTGCTCTTCTCTGAACTTTTTCAATTTGTGAAATTTGCTGTTTTTGATGTGGATCCCAAATAGTTGAGCAGTACTCTAGTTTTGGTCGGACAAGAGATTTAAATGCATGTGCTTTAACTTTAGGTGTATTTTATTTTTTTCCAGATGTTTCAGTATATTACTAGCTACAACATGTTCTAATAGTTTGCAGCAGATGCAAGTCAATGATATGGGGCGATAGTTTATAGGGTCGTGTTTGTCGCCTTTTTTGAATGCTGGACATACACTTGCGTGACGCCAGTCATCTGGGATCTTTCCAGAGTTCAGTGATGTTTGAAATATGATTGACAAGATGGGAGTGATAGATGTCTTACACTCTTTTAAAATTTTTCCATGGATAAGATCAGGCCCAGCTGCTTTGTTGATATTGATGTTATAATATTTAGAAGATTTTCTATGCCCTGTTTTTGTATTTTAATATCAGGCATCTGTGGATGTTTACTGACGCCCTTATCTGGTATTGGATCATCTGTTACAGGTGTGAATGCTTTTTTGAACTGTTCATTTAAAATATTAGCTTTTGCTTTTGAATCAGATGTAAGTGAGCCCTCTTTTCGGAGTGGTGGTATGTTAGAGCTTACAGACTTTTGTGTTTTTATATAACTGAACAGATTTTTGGGGAAGCTCTTTGATATAGTAGTAGTGTTGTCATCAACTGGTATACCACATATCATATTTTCAATATAATTCCAATAAGATGTTCTTTGTTGTTTTTGTATTTCATGTTTTAATTTTTTGAGTTGGTCTTGTTTCCCTTTGCCTTTCAATTTGTACTTTTGATATTTTTTCTTGTACTTTTTCATTTGTCTTCTAAGACTGTCTGTTATCCAAGGTAGATTTTTGCTGTTTCTCATCATTTTCTGTGGTATGTTCTCAGAGATAGTGTTTTGTGATGAGTTTTTAAATATTAACCAAAGTGTATTTGTATCTTCACTATCCTTTTTATGCATGATCTTTTGATATGTTTGATCTATATCCTCTTTTATTTTTTGCCAGTTTGCATTTTTATATTTATAGATTTTACGTGGCTTGGTTTGGCATCATTTTAATGATAATAAACATTCTATATATACAATATCATGGTCTGCCTCTCCTAATGGTGGCATGGTTTCAGTTTTTTCAATGATGGCTGGATAATTTGTTAACACAAGATCTAATATTTTATCATTTCGAGTTGGTATGTTTACAACTTGTGCTAAAGAATAGTCATTTATTATGTCTAAAAATTGCTGATGTTGTTTTTGATTTGTTTTTCCAGGGATGACGCTTGTTGTTTCCCAATTGATGTTCCCTAAATTAAAGTCCCCACCAATAATTATGGCTGACTTTGAGCTGGCGTTTATTCTACTTATTGATTCATTTAGCAAATCTAAAGATGTATCATCATCTGGCTGAGGTCGATAATAAGCACATATATAACATTAACGTGCATTTGATATTAATAGTTCTACCCATATCATTTCACATCCTGTGTCTAGTTCTTTGATTTCTGTACATAAAAAATTATTTGATATAGCTATGAGTACGCCTCCATGACATTGGCCTTTTTTATTTGGTGGTCTATCTTTTCTAAATACCGTGTATTGATCTTTTGAAAAATATTCATAAGATGATGTTTTAGGATCTAACCAGGTTTCAGTACCTATTATTATATCAGGCTGTGTGGTATTGATCAGAATATCTACTTCTGGTTTTTTGTTCTTAATAGACTGGAAGTTAATATTTACTATCTTACTATATAAATCATTGGATATTTGAAACCAACAGATTACTTACATTGTTTTGATTTATAAAGATGAGAGAGTGTGCTGTCTTTCAGTTGTATGTATTTAAGTTGAAAACTAATGTGCAAATTTTATTCCTTTAAGATAAAAGAGAAATGTGTGATGTGTCTCGGTTATCTGTGTGTAGGAGAAGAAAACTTCCCACATCTACAGAAAGTAATGGAGGAGATCATGGATTCTGTTCAGGTAATTTATTTTGTTCATTATTATTTTTGTAATGTTCATTTTAAGGTTGAATTCAAAAATAAGTGTATTATTTGTTTACAATGCATATTAGCCCAGTTTGAGTTGCAGGGGAGGCTTTAGTTTGTGCTGCCCATGGGAGACCATTCATGGGTACATTAGTACCTGAACTAATTTGTATGTTACAATACATTTCAGCCTAAACAGTTTGAGTTACATATGACTACAGGGGAGGCTTTAGTTTGTGCTGCCCAGGGGAGACAATTCATGGGTACATTAGTACCTGAACTAATTTGTATGTTACAATACATTTCAGCCCAAACAGTTTGAGTTACATATGACTACAGGGGAGGCTTTAGTTTGTGCTGCCCAGGGGAGACAATCATCAGCAGCCAGAGATTTATGGACTGAATCAGAGGAGGATTACATGGTAAATATTGAATAAGAGAAACACGGAGTTACATCATTGAGACATCAACCAAGTGACACAAAAATGAGTTTGCATACTGGATTATTTGTTGGAAATATTAATGCTCTAATTATCATAAAGGGATTTCAAAGCATATTGTTGATAAATGTTATAGTATCTACTGTCACAATTTTTTTATTTATTATTTCTTTTACACTAAATTTACCTCAGCATTGATACTTACAATATTTGGACTTTATCCCTCCAGCCAGATAAGTTTTCTTGACTATATCAGCAGTTAGAATGAGCCCAGTTGCATTTATTTTATTTTAACTGATAGTTATGATATTTCTGTTAATATTTTATCAGAGGATTAATTTTCTGTAAACATTTTATCAGAGGAATAAATTTTCTGTAAACATTTTATCACAGGAATTATTTTCTGTAAACAATTTATCAAAGGAAGTTGAAATGGACTTAAAAAACTGCTAATATTATAGAATTAAAATAATTTTAGTCAACTTTATTTTAAAGAATCGAGTCTCAGTGAAGGAGACAAAAGTGGAATGGTATTTAGAGAGTTTATTGAACAAATCCTTGGTTAGCAGTAATCCACATCTCAGACAGGTAATAAACTAAAATTCCACACTAAAGTGGACAGGTATTTAGTCTACTGAACAAATCCTTGGTTAGCAGTAATCCACATCTCAGACAGGTAATAAACTAAAATTCCACACTGAAGTGGACAGGTATTTAGTCTACTGAACAAATACTTGGTTAGCAGTAATCCACATCTCAGACAGGTAATAAACTAAAATTCCACACTGAAGTGGACAGGTATTTAGTCTACTGAACAAATCCTTGGTTAGCAGTAATCCACATCTCAGACAGGTAATAAACTAAAATTCCACACTAAAGTGGACAGGTATTTAGTCTACTGAACAAATACTTGGTTAGCAGTAATCCACATCTCAGACAGGTAATAAACTAAAATTCTACACTGAAGTGGACAGGTATTTAGTCTACTGAACAAATCCTTGGTTAGCAGTAATCCACATCTCAGACAGGTAATTAAAATTCCACACTGAAGTGGACAGGTATTTAGTCTACTGAACAAATCCTTGGTTAGCAGTAATCCACATCTCAGACAGGTAATAAACTAAACTGCCACACTGAAGTGGACAGGTATTCAGTCTACTGAACAAATCCTTGGTTAGCAGTAATCCACATCTCAGACAAGTAATAAACTAAAATTCCACACTGAAGTGGACAGGTATTCAGTCTACTGAACAAATCCTTGGTTAGCATGCAGCGCAGTAATCCACATCTCAGACAGGTAATAAACTAAAATTCCACATTGAAGTGGACAGGTATTTAGTCTACTGAACAAATCCTTGGTTAGCAGTAATCCACATCTCAGACAAGTAATAAACTAAAATTCCACACTGAAGTGGACAGGTATTCAGTCTACTGAACAAATCCTTGGTTAGCATGCAGCGCAGTAATCCACATCTCAGACAGGTAATAAACTAAAATTCCACATTGAAGTGGACAGGTATTCAGTCTACTGAACAAATCCTTGGTTAGCAGTAATCCACATCTTAGACAGGTAACAAACTAAAATTCCACACTGAAGTGGACAGGTATTTAGTCTACTGAACAAATCCTTGGTTAGCAGTAATCCACATCTTAGACAGGTAACAAACTAAAATTCCACACTGAAGTGGACAGGTATTTAGTCTACTGAACAAATCCTTGGTTAGCAGTAATCCACATCTCAGACAGGTAATAAACTAAAATTCCACACTAAAGTGGACAGGTATTTAGTCTACTGAACAAATCCTTGGTTAGCAGTATTCCACATCTCAGACAGGTAATAAACTAAAATTCCACACTGAAGTGGACAGGTATTTAGTCTACTGAACAAATCCTTGGTTAGCAGTAATCCACATCTCAGACAGGTAATAAACTAAAATTCCACACTGAAGTGGACAGATATTTAGTCTACTGAACAAATCCTTGGTTATCAGTAATCCACATCTCAGACAGGTAATAAACTAAAATTCCACACTGAAGTGGACAGGTATTCAGTCTACTGAACAAATCCTTGGTTAGCAGTAATCCACATCTCAGACAGGTAATAAACTAAACTGCCACACTGAAGTTGACAGGTATTTAGTCTACTGAACAAATCCTTGGTTAGCAGTAATCCACATCTCGGACAGGTAATAAACTAAACTGCCACACTGAAGTGGACAGGTATTTAGTCTACTGAACAAATCCTTGGTTAGCAGTAATCCACATCTCAGACAGGTAACAAACTAAAATTCCACACTGAAGTTGACAGGTATTTAGTCTACTGAACAAATCCTTGGTTAGCAGTAATCCACATCTCAGACAGGTAACAAACTAAAATTCCACACTGAAGTTGACAGGTATTTAGTCTACTGAACAAATCCTTGGTTAGCAGTAATCCACATCTCAGACAGGTAATAAACTAAACTGCCACACTGAAGTGGACAGGTATTTAGTCTACTGAACAAATCCTTGGTAAGCAGTAATCCACATCTCAGACAGGTAATAAACTAAAATTCCACACTAAAGTGGACAGGTATTTAGTCTACTGAACAAATCCTTGGTTAGCAGTAATCCACATCTCAGACAGGTAATAAACTAAAATTCCACACTAAAGTGGACAGGTATTTAGTCTACTGAACAAATCCTTGGTTAGCAGTAATCCACATCTCAGACAGGTAATAAACTAAAATTCCACACTGAAGTGGACAGGTATTTAGTCTACTGAACAAATACTTGGTTAGCAGTAATCCACATCTCAGACAGGTAATAAACTAAAATTCCACACTGAAGTGGACAGGTATTTAGTCTACTGAACAAATCCTTGGTTAGCAGTAATCCACATCTCAGACAGGTAATAAACTAAAATTCCACACTAAAGTGGACAGGTATTTAGTCTACTGAACAAATACTTGGTTAGCAGTAATCCACATCTCAGACAGGTAATAAACTAAAATTCTACACTGAAGTGGACAGGTATTTAGTCTACTGAACAAATCCTTGGTTAGCAGTAATCCACATCTCAGACAGGTAATAAACTAAAATTCCACACTGAAGTGGACAGGTATTTAGTCTACTGAACAAATCCTTGGTTAGCAGTAATCCACATCTCAGACAGGTAATAAACTAAACTGCCACACTGAAGTGGACAGGTATTCAGTCTACTGAACAAATCCTTGGTTAGCAGTAATCCACATCTCAGACAAGTAATAAACTAAAATTCCACACTGAAGTGGACAGGTATTCAGTCTACTGAACAAATCCTTGGTTAGCATGCAGCGCAGTAATCCACATCTCAGACAGGTAATAAACTAAAATTCCACATTGAAGTGGACAGGTATTCAGTCTACTGAACAAATCCTTGGTTAGCAGTAATCCACATCTTAGACAGGTAACAAACTAAAATTCCACACTGAAGTGGACAGGTATTTAGTCTACTGAACAAATCCTTGGTTAGCAGTAATCCACATCTTAGACAGGTAACAAACTAAAATTCCACACTGAAGTGGACAGGTATTTAGTCTACTGAACAAATCCTTGGTTAGCAGTAATCCACATCTCAGACAGGTAATAAACTAAAATTCCACACTGAAGTGGACAGATATTTAGTCTACTGAACAAATCCTTGGTTATCAGTAATCCACATCTCAGACAGGTAATAAACTAAAATTCCACACTGAAGTGGACAGGTATTTAGTCTACTGAACAAATCCTTGGTTAGCAGTAATCCACATCTCAGACAGGTAATAAACTAAAATTCCACACTGAAGTGGACAGATATTTAGTCTACTGAACAAATCCTTGGTTATCAGTAATCCACATCTCAGACAGGTAATAAACTAAAATTCCACACTGAAGTGGACAGGTATTTAGTCTACTGAACAAATCCTTGGTTAGCAGTAATCCACATCTCAGACAGGTAACAAACTAAAATTCCACACTGAAGTTGACAGGTATTTAGTCTACTGAACAAATCCTTGGTTAGCAGTAATCCACATCTCAGACAGGTAACAAACTAAAATTCCACACTGAAGTTGACAGGTATTTAGTCTACTGAACAAATCCTTGGTTAGCAGTAATCCACATCTCAGACAGGTAATAAACTAAACTGCCACACTGAAGTGGACAGGTATTTAGTCTACTGAACAAATCCTTGGTAAGCAGTAATCCACATCTCAGACAGGTAATAAACTAAAATTCCACACTAAAGTGGACAGGTATTTAGTCTACTGAACAAATCCTTGGTTAGCAGTAATCCACATCTCAGACAGGTAATAAACTAAACTGCCACACTGAAGTGGACAGGTATTTAGTCTACTGAACAAATCCTTGGTTAGCAGTAATCCACATCTCAGACAGGTAATAAACTAAACTGCCACACTGAAGTGGACAGGTATTTAGTCTACTGAACAAATCCTTGGTTAGCAGTAATCCACATCTCAGACAGGTAATAAACTAAACTGCCACACTGAAGTGGACAGGTATTTAGTCTACTGAACAAATCCTTGGTTAGCAGTAATCCACATCTCAGACAGGTAACAAACTAAAATTCCACACTGAAGTGGACAGGTATTTAGTCTACTGAACAAATCCTTGGTTAGCAGTAATCCACATCTCAGACAGGTAATAAACTAAACTGCCACACTGAAGTGGACAGGTATTTAGTCTACTGAACAAATCCTTGGTTAGCAGTAATCCACATCTCAGACAGGTAATAAACTAAACTGCCACACTGAAGTGGACAGGTATTTAGTCTACTGAACAAATCCTTGGTTAGCAGTAATCCACATCTCAGACAGGTAATAAACTAAACTGCCACACTGAAGTGGACAGGTATTTAGTCTACTGAACAAATCCTTGGTTAGCAGTAATCCACATCTCAGACAGGTAACAAACTAAAATTCCACACTGAAGTGGACAGGTATTTAGTCTACTGAACAAATCCTTGGTTAGCAGTAATCCACATCTCAGACAGGTAATAAACTAAACTGCCACACTGAAGTGGACAGGTATTTAGTCTACTGAACAAATCCTTGGTTAGCAGTAATCCACATCTCAGACAGGTAATAAACTAAACTGCCACACTGAAGTGGACAGGTATTTAGTCTACTGAACAAATCCTTGGTTAGCAGTAATCCACATCTCAGACAGGTAATAAACTAAAATTCCACACTAAAACGGACAGGTATTTAGTCTACTGAACAAATCCTTGGTTAGCAGTAATCCACATCTCAGACAGGTAATAAACTAAACTGCCACACTGAAGTGGACAGGTATTTAGTCTACTGAACAAATCCTTGGTTAGCAGTAATCCACATCTCAGACAGGTAATAAACTAAAATTCCACACTGAAGTGGACAGGTATTAAGTCTACTGAACAAATCCTTGGTTAGCAGTAATCCACATCTCAGACAGGTAATAAACTAAAATTCCACACTGAAGTGGACAGGTATTTAGTCTACTTAATAAATTATTTGACAGCATTTTTCAAATTTAACAGCATTCCACAAAAATAAGTCACTCTGACCTATCTTACAGTTCATTGATTCATGTTATGTTTTTAGAATATCATTATTTGAATACAAAGGGACATAAAATTGGTCGCCTTCACAGTTTTAAGCTCAAGTTCACTGGTTCTTTTTATTGCAAGGTTCATGAAGCTAACTGTGGAATAAATTTAATGTTGTAATGATGAATTACCCATGTTTATTTTTGTTGTAACTTGTAATTCAGGCAGCATGTATCTGGTTGTTAGCTCTAACAAAGACATGTGGACCTGATCCAGCTGTACAGAGTAAACTTAGTCAAATACAGGGAGCTTTCATGAGGTTGTTGTCAGAGAATGATGGTAAGTTAGTCTATATCAAGGAGAGGTATTTATATCCATACTTCCTATAGATATTTTAAGGCAGTTAAGCTGCCTTATGCTAGCACCCTAGATTTGTGTTCATCCCAACGAATGCTGAGAAAAAGTGCCATTGTTATTATCTAACAGGCTAATATGTTATTTATAACTAATAAGACACTTTTTTCATACTTTTAATTCTGGAATACAAAAAATATGACCAGAATATCCTTAAATGATCGTCGAACAACATAAAATATTTGAAGTTGCACATAGGAAATAGTGCTCAATAGAAATCCATACGTAGTTCATTATCCCCTGTGCTTTTGGCTAAGATGTCAAAGAACAATTGTATGAAATATTTCATCGCTGAAAATCTCTAATAACAAGTCTTTTACATTTTCCAAATGGCAAAAGGCGCAAAAATATTGTTCATTTAAACCAAATCTCTATTAAAGAGGAAATTATTAGTCTAAGTTGGCGGTAATTTTAACTTACACGAAACCTAAGTTAGTAAGTATTCATTGATTCTAATGATATAAAGCCTGAATAAAAGAAAGTATGTTTAACATGATATTCTTTTTTTTTAAGAAGATTCCAATTATTAAATTGATTTCAATTAAATGCATGACCTTTAAATTCCTTTCTTTTATTACATTATTCCAATTAACACTGACCTTGACAAAGAAAGTTGTTATTTTATGACTAAAAAAAACGGACTTGTCAGATTTACTAAGGGTGTCATAAAATGTTAGACTAACATGTCTAGCGGAGCCATAAATCTTTTTTTTGTGCATTGGGGTCTATTTAGGGGTATTTTGAGGGGCCAAGAGAAGGGAAGGGTTTACTAGAGAATCCTATGGGATTTTATTTTTTTTAAATTTTCCAATGACTATTACTTGAAAACAGTAAGTGATAGACACACATGGTCTTCAGTAATGATAACAGGACAATAAAACAAATTAAATAAAATATAGGGTGAGTCCCTGGGGGTCATCCCAACCCCCTTCAATTTGAAATATGCTTTTATCTTGTAAACGGTCACGATCCCCACCCCTAAACCATATATATACTCAAATCAAATGAAATATAGGGGGAGTCCCTGGGGTCATCCCACCCCCTCCTGTTTGAGAACTTGGAAACGGTCGAGATCCCCACCCCTAAACCATATATATTCTTGTATGGGACAATAAAACAAATCAAGTTAAATTTAGGGGGAGTCCTTTGGGGTCACCCAACATCCTCCTGTTTGAGAACTTGTAAACGGTCGAGATCCTCACCACTACACCATATATATTCTTGTATGGGACAATAAAACAAATCAAATGAAAGATAGGGGAAGTTCATGGGGGTCACCCCAACCCCTTCTTTTTGAAAACTTGTAAACAGTTGAGATCCCCACCCCGAAACCATATAAATTCTTGTATGGGACAATAAACCAATTCAAATGAAATAAAGGGTGAGTCCCCTGGGGATCAATGCCCCCTTTTTGAGAACTTGTAAACAGTCGAGATACCCACCCCTAAACCATATTTATTCCTGTTCGTCATTTCAAGCAGGTTAATTGAATTTACTTATTATTGAAATTATTTTTTGAATTATTTCTGGGCCTATAAAAATTTTCATGTATGGCTCATTTTAAAGAAAACATATAAATCTTTCAAGCAGTGTAAAGCCCAAGAATGTTTGACCAACTGTTATAATCACCTGTCATTTTATTCCAAACTTGATATGGAGTGACATCATGGACTTGGGGTGAAGGTATGGGTCTTTTACATTTACTATGGGCAGATCAATAAGACCTCACCTTTGATCCGTGTAGTAGTAAACATTTGTCTGATTTGTGTCTCATAACTTTTGTACTTTAGAACCCAAACTCAGTGTTCGTTCCAGGGAAGCAAGTCTATTTATACTATAACAAACTCGTACTACATCAACTTGTACCACTAAAATTCAACTGGTACCAACGTTAACTACCAACTAGAACAACTGCAATCATTGCGAACTTGTACCACTGCAGACTCACCATTAAAAATATACATTGATATATGCATTGCTTTTGAAAACCTTGATAAAATATTAATTAATTTGCCTTAATAATAAATTCATTAAATAAACATACATGTACAATATACGAATGTTTAATGTTTGTTCTTTCAAATCTTTAAAAAAAAATGAAGCAACACTGCTACAGTTTTCATAATTATGTTTGCCTTGGTTTTTGGTTAACTGCCTATAGCACTTACAGTGCTTTGATTTATGAGTTATATGACCTTTAGAGATCTTCAAACACTTCAATCAATAATACAGGTACAGCAAAATAAAGGAAGAAACAAATTGTTTTGAGTAAAACAACAATAATCATACATGAAGAATTGAGTTCCGACAGTCTATAAAAGCTAGATTAGTAGAAATTTCATTCATTTTTTCTGGCTTAAGATATTAACAAAAAAAAACCTGTTTTGCCATTTATCTAAGCCTGTATGAAATGCAAATTGTCAGATACTTCCTAAAATTGTTTATTATTTTCTCCAAAGGAAGTGTACATACAGGTTTATGTTTGTTTTTCTGTCCTTCCTTCCTTGTTTTCCTCAATCATTTCCTTTTGTGATACACACCCCCCCCCCCTCCCACCCCCCCAAAAAAAAAAAGAAATAGTAAAATTAAATATGATGTATTGTCCTTTATCTGGGTTTGTAGGTAGTGCATTTATCAGATACTCTTCAAAATTGGTTATTTCTTTCACTTATAATTTTTTTAATCAGATAACTAAAAATATGTTGGTATTGTACACTTCCATGCAATCAAAGATAACACATTAACAATTGTTTCAATGCCTGTTGGATGGAGAGTTGTCTCATTGGCACTCATATCTTCTGATATCTGTTTATTATTTCTGTTGTTGTAGATATAACACATCATATCTTCTGATATCTGTTGATTATTTTTGTTGTTGTAGATATAACACATCATATCTTCTGATATCTGTTTATCATTTTTGTTGTTGTAGATATAACACATCATATCTTCTGATATCTGTTTATTATTTCTGTTGTTGTAGATATTACACATCATATCTTCTGATATCTGTTGATTATTTTTGTTGTTGTAGATATAACACATCATATCTTCTGATATCTGTTTATTATTTCTGTTGTTGTAGATATAACACATCATATCTTCTGATATCTGTTTATTATTTCTGTTGTTGTAGATATAACACATCATATCTTCTGATATCTGTTTATTATTTCTGTTGTTGTAGATATAACACATCATATCTTCTGATATCTGTTGATTATTTTTGTTGTTGTAGATATAACACATCATATCTTCTGATATCTGTTTATTATTTCTGTTGTTGTAGATATAACACATCATATCTTCTGATATCTGTTTAGTATTTCTGTTGTTGTAGATATAACACATCATATCTTCTGATATCTGTTTATTATTTCTGTTGTTGTAGATATAACACATCATATCTTCTGATATCTGTTTATTATTTCTGTTGTTGTAGATATAACACATCATATCTTCTGATATCTGTTTATTATTTTGTTGTAGATATAACACATCATATCTTCTGATATCTGTTTATTATTTCTGTTGTTGTAGATATAACACATCATATCTTCTGATATCTGTTTATTATTTCTGTTGTTGTAGATATAACACATCATATCTTCTGATATCTGTTTATTATTTCTGTTGTTGTAGATATAACACATCATATCTTCTGATATCTGTTTATCATTTCTGTTGTTGTAGATATAACACATCATATCTTCTTATATCTGTTTATTATTTCTGTTGTTGTAGATATAACACATCATATCTTCTTACATCTGTTTATTATTTCTGTTGTTGTAGATATAACACATCATATCTTCTTACATCTGTTTATTATTTCTGTTGTTGTAGATATAACACATCATATCTTCTGATATCTGTTTATTATTTCTGTTGTTGTAGATATAACACATCATATCTTCTTATATCTGTTTATTATTTCTGTTGTTGTAGATATAACACATCATATCTTCTGATATCTGTTTATTATTTCTGTTGTTGTAGATATAACACATCATATCTTCTGATATCTGTTTATTATTTCTGTTGTTGTAGATATAACACATCATATCTTCTGATATCTGTTTATTATTTCTGTTGTTGTAGATATAACACATCATATCTTCTGATATCTGTTTATTATTTCTGTTGTTGTAGATATAACACATCATATCTTCTGATATCTGTTTATTATTTCTGTTGTTGTAGATATAACACATCATATCTTCTGATATCTGTTTATCATTTCTGTTGTTGTAGATATAACACATCATATCTTCTTACATCTGTTTATTATTTCTGTTGTTGTAGATATAACACATCATATCTTCTTACATCTGTTTATTATTTCTGTTGTTGTAGATATAACACATCATATCTTCTTACATCTGTTTATTATTTCTGTTGTTGTAGATATAACACATCATATCTTCTGATATCTGTTTATTATTTCTGTTGTTGTAGATACAACACATCATATCTTCTGATATCTGTGTATTATTTCTGTTGTTGTAGATATAACACATCATATCTTCTGATATCTGTGTATTATTTCTGTTGTTGTAGATATAACACAAGACATAGCATCTAAGGGACTAGGACTGGTGTATGATATATGTACTCCTGAACAGAAAGACTCATTAGTATCTGAGTTAGTAGATACACTCATGACTGGCAAAAGGTATGTGTAATAAAGGTTCTACTGTTCTATCTGAGTTAGTAGATACACTCATGACTGGCAAAAGGTATGTGTAATAAAGGTTCTACTGTTCTATCTGAGTTAGTAGATACACTCATGACTGGCAAAAGGTATGTGTAATAAAGGTTCTACTGTTCTATCTGAGTTAGTAGATACACTCATGACCGGCAAAAGGTATGTGTAATAAAGGTTATACTGTTCTATCTGAGTTAGTAGATACACTCATGACTGGCAAAAGGTATGTGTAATAAAGGTTCTACTGTTCTATCTGAGTTAGTAGATACACTCATGACTGGCAAAAGGTATGTGTAATAAAGGTTCTACTGTTCTATCTGAGTTAGTAGATACACTCCTGACTGGTAAAAGGTTTGTGTAATAAAGATTCTACTGTTCTATCTGAGTTAGTAGATACACTCATGACTGGCAAAAGGTATGTGTAATAAAGGTTATACTGTTCTATCTGAGTTAGTAGATACATTCATGACTGGTAAAAGGTATGTGTAATAAAGGTTCTACTGTTCTATCTGAGTTAGTAGATACACTCCTGACTGGCAAAAGGTATGCGTAAAAAAGGTTCTACTGTTCTATCTGAGTTAGTAGATACACTCATGACTGGCAAAAGGTATGTGTAACAAAGGTTCTACTGTTCTATCTGAGTTAGTAGATACGCTCATGACCGGCAAAAGGTATGTGTAACAAAGGTTCTACTGTTCTATCTGAGCTAGTAGATACACTCATGACTGGCAAAAGGTATGTGTAATAAAGGTTCTACTGTTCTATTTGAGTTATTAGATACACTCATAACTGGCAAAAGGTATTTGTAACAAAGGTTTTACTGTTCTATCTGAGTACATAGACATATTCATGGCAAAAGGTATGTGTAACAAAGGTTCTACTGTTCTGTCTGAGTTCATAGACATTCTCATGGTAAATGGTATGTGTTATGATCTTTCTACCATTCTACCTGAGTACATGACATTCACCTCAAAAGGTGACAGGCAAAATGTATGTGTAACTAAGATTCTACAGTTCTATCTGAGTACATAGACATACTCATGGCAAAATGTATGTGTTACTAAGATTCTAGTTATATCTGAGTACATAGACATACTCATGGCAAAATGTATGTGTAACTAAGATTCTACTGTTCTATCTGAGTACATAGACATACTCATGGCAAAATGTATGTGTAACTAAGATTCTACAGTTCTATCTGAGTACATAGACATACTCATGGTAAAATGTATGTGTAACTAAGATTCTACTGTTCTATCTGAGTACATGGACATACTCATGGCAAAATGTATGTGTTATGATTGTTCTACCATTTTTATCTTTGTACATAGTCATATTTATGTCTGGCAAAAGGTATGTTTGTTATTTAAATATGGTTTAACTGTAGTATCTTGAATATGCACTCATAAGGAATAAAAAGATATGATAGTATTGTCAATGAGACAACTGTCCACCGAAGTTCAAAGGATAAGGCCAACTAAAATATGAATAAGTAGATTTTCATTCAGATTTTTTTTAAATGGGGTTGGGGAGAGGATTTAGGTATGAATATCTGCCGTAAACTCTTTTTTTGTGCAAAATTACTCTTTCAACAACTCAGGGCTTCCCAAAAATATTTGAGCCAGCGGGACATTTTATGCCTTATCCCTATTTTGATCCTTGAAGACTATATAACTTAAGGCATTTATGGTAATCAGTTGTCTATCCCAATGATTGAAATTTAGAAAAAAATGATATTAAACTTTACTTTGATATAAATTCGATGTTCTGACGTAAACTGTTAAATTGACAGTACACCAGTCTTTATTTGTGCAAAATAACGTAAAATTTCCAACCTTCGCACATTGTACTAGTTCGAACAACTTGGTTCTGATGATTTTTCATTTAAAACCTTTTTAAATCTTTCATCAAATCATATTTATAAACGTATTTCTGATAATTTTAATCTTTTTGACTAAATTAATAAGATGATACTGTTGAAATGTAAGAAAATAACTTCGATTACACCGATCAATAGATATAAGAAGAATGTGGTATGAGTGCCAATGAGACAACTCTCCATCCAAGTCAAAATTTATAAAAGTAGACCATTATAGGTCACAGTACGGTCTTCAATACGGAGCCTTGGCTCACACCGAACAGTAAGCTATAAAGGGCCCCAAAAATTACTAGTGTAAAACCATTCAAACGGGAAAACCAACGGTCTAATCTATATAAAAAACGAGAAACGAGAAACACTTATGAACCACATCAACAAACGACAACTACTGAACATCAGATTCCTGACTTAGGAAAGGTGCAAACAAATGCAGTGGGTTTAAATGTTTTAATGGTACCAAACCTTCACCCTTTTTCTGAAACAATAATGTAACATCACAACATAGAAAGACACACTATAAAATATCAACTGAAATAACTTAACTCAATAAAAGGACATATTAACACCATTGAACATACACTGAAGAAATAAATTTGACCTATGATACAATGTAAATACAAAATAAATAAACTAAGGGAAGAATAATAAAAGAAACATGTTATATCGGTATGCAATGTTAAACAATTTCAATGTCCGTTACAAAATTGTTTACTGAACAGGTAAATTTCAGCTGTCCCACAACTAATTAGCCTTGATTAAAATGAGAAGGTATTAAAGTAGGGGTTGTTTTGATGGTACTTAATTATCATGTCACTTTTATGACCGGAAATGTATGGCTGCTTAAATCAAAGGGTTGTGTCAAAAAGATCACGAATTATTTTAAAATGACCGTCTCTTTAAGAAGGCTTTGAAAACTAAAAGTAGATGTCCGTTTCATGCTTTCCCCAGGCAGACAATGTCCTGTAAGTTTATAATTGTCCCAAATATATGATCATTTTGGAAGCCTTGCAACAACTTGAATTGTTTTGAAAAACACACTTTCCTATAAAAAAACTAAAAACTTTTAAAAAAGAAGTGATAACAGCATCCATTGACAATAACTGGATTTAATATGACCGGGGTAAACATGTTTGTCAGAGATCAACCCGCCCCCTTATCTGGGACAATGGTGTAACGGTACAACAATAGAAAGCATGGTATGATGATGTTAACAATTATATGTCACCATATAACCATCTGATCAAATCTCATACCATATAGTCATCTGATCAAATCTCATACCATATAGTGATCAAATCTCATACCATATAGTGATCAAATCTCATACCATATAGTCATCAAATCTCATACCATATAGTCATCAAATCTCATACCATATAGTCATCAAATCTCATACCATATAGTCATCAAATCTCATACCATATAGTCATCTATTAAAGGCACAGGCTTTACAAAATGTGAAAAAATTCAAAAGAGATTTCACCGGTGTATCAGATTAAGTGGGAAAAGATATTGTTAAAGGCTGTAAAATATGAAACCATTTGTATTGACGATATTTATAATTTGATTACAGGGTAAAGCATGACTTTAAAGGAGATACTACAGTGGCTGTAAAATGTGAAGCCATTATATATTGACCATTTATAATTTGATTACAGGGCCAAGCATGACTTTAAAGGAGATACTACAGTATTCGAGGAAGGTTCACTAGGAAAATCTCCAGATGGGTAAATTTATATTCTTTTTAAGACTGAAGAGTTTGTTTTCAAATTTAAACCTTTTTTGAATGGTTCAAAATTAAAAACCAAGAACTTTAAATTAAACTGATACATTGTAGCATTATATGTATGAAACATTTACAGAAATAACAATGAACTGTCTGAAAGATAAACAAAATCACAATAATAAATGCATAGAAAAATTTCTGAATTACAATAAAAAAGAGATGTGAGGATTATGTCAAAGAGGCAGCAACTGAACAACACCAATAACATCTAGAGAGCTAAATACAGTCTTCAACAATAGACAGGTGTCTATTCAATATATCAAAATGTATATCATTCAGTCTATATAAGTTGTGGAGAAATTAAACCGAGACTATTTAAAATTTTCCATTAACACCAAATCCTCCAATTTAACTATAAGTAATGACATGGGACAGGAAATTGAACACGTGACTGAGTTAAACTAGTTTATGATTTGTCAGTAAAGGCATGGACGGACCTTCATGTTTTAAACACCAGTAATGTTGTGTCTTATTTATATTATGTTAAAGAAGGAAGTAATGTTGTGTCTTATTTATATTATGTTAAAGAAGGAAGTTTTACACCCTGTAAAGAGTTATCTCCCATTATGTAGTAAAGAGTTATCTCCCATTACATATGTACCTATTTCTGTTTTAGTGGAAGTCTATCAACCTACAAGGAGTTATGTGCCATTGCTAATGATCTCAACCAACCAGATCTTATTTATAAATTTATGCATCTGGCAAACCATAATGCCATGTGGAATTCAAGAAAGGTAACTCCACCATTTTCTAAAAGGATCAGAACATTGTATCTGTTAAAAATAAGGAAATTTGGTATGTTGCATGGATGTGCTGTTATCGATTTGAATTTTCAATGATATTTTGATGTTGATTTCAAATATAAAAGGATGTATATGTTCATTTAAGGTAAACATAAAATAGTTTATAAAATGAAAAATATTTAGAAATGCATACTTGAATTCCTAGGTAATAAGATGTATTGTATTGTATACCAGATACTTACATAGGATCATGAGATCTAAACGTCTCATATCCCTTTTACATCAAATGTTAACTATACTCATCCCTCAATTAATCTATCAGCTGTCATTGGCATATTCAAGTTCTTTCTTGTCATAATGATGATACTCAAGTCTCTAAATTTTACTGTTGATTTATTTGTACAATATTTTCTTCTTTTAAACGTTTTATACTAAATGAGTGTTGGGTTTACTTTGCACAACAATGTGGAATTTCTTATTCAAAATTAAGTTGGTAATGAAATTTCTTGATTCATATTTTCCATAATTTCTGTTTTAGGGTGCTGCTTTTGGATTCTCAACAATTGCATCACAGGCAGGGGAGCAATTGAGACCTTATTTAGCACAAATAGTACCCAGACTATACAGGTACCAGTTTGATCCAAACCCAAAGATTCAACAGGCTATGAGTAGTATATGGAATGCATTGATACAGGATAATAAAGATGCTGTAAGTTATCTCCCTTTTTTATATAGTTGGTATGCATTGATACAGGATAATAAAGATGCTTTAAGTTATCTCCCTTTAGTATATGGAATGCATTGATACAGGATAATAAAGATTCTGTGAGTTATCTCCCTTTTCTATATAGTAGTATATGGAATGCATTGATACAGGATAATAAAGATTCTGTGAGTTATCTCCCTTTTCTATAGAGTAGTATATGGAATGCATTGATACAGCATAATAAAGATTCTGTGAGTTATCTCCCTTTTCTATATAGTATTATGTGGAATGCATTGATACAGGATAATAAAGATTCTGTGAGTTATCTCCCTTTTCTATATAGTATTATATGGAATGCATTGATACAGGATAATAAAGATGCTGGAATTAAAGGGGCACTAGCTAAGAGATACTTAAAAAATTTAAATTCTTATTTTTTTTTTGTTCAATCAATAACAGTGATTTTTCTAGCGCTCGTCATTTTCGTCATTTACGAAACGTTTTTCAAAATGACGAAAGTTTTCCAAATCAATTTCGTCACTTAAATTTGGAAAGAGTAAAAATATTTTCGCATGAAAATACTATAATTCTACCTGTCTTATTGTTTCTGACAAGTTTATGACCCTCAGCTAATTAACATTTCCAACAGGTGTTATAAGTTGTGATTACAGATAATCCGCTTATCACCATGGGATGGGTCACTAATCTGTTAATTATTTATCAACCTCATAATTGATCATCATAATTATTTTCCCCAGTAAAATCAGTCAGTCGCCATTTCAATTTCAATATTTATCAAATGAGCACAATTTGCAGTTCGTTTGTCGTAGTTTTGTCATTTGAGTTTTCCCTCGGACAGTTCCCATTTTAATTTCAATATTTCACAAACGATCACAATTTGCAGTTCGCTTGTCGTAGTTTCGTCAAATGAACGTATTTTCGTCATATTTGATATAACTTTTAATCAAAAACTTTCGACAATTTCGATTAAAAAGATAGAATTTTATTCATAACAATCAGAAATGTTTTCACGAGTCAAGCAGGTGCTTCCTTTACGATGAACTGCGCATGCGCGAAAGTATTCTTATGACACTAAAACTTAAAGTACGAAATAATTAAGTATCAAACTAAACGAGAGAGACAAATATAGTTCTTATTAAGTAAATTTAATTAAAAAAAATGATTATTTCCTGCCTTTTTAAAACAACAAACCAATCCGTAGATGAATCCGGATTCGTTCTGAATTTATTATCCACTTGTCACTTCCCGTTTTGATTTCATTTGGAAATCGAGAGTAAACGTGATCTATTCATGATAAATTTACAATTTAAAGTCATTCGAATTATTCCAATAAGGATTTATACAAATCCTTGGCTCCAACTTTATAGAATTAATTCTAAATATCGCTTTAAAACGTTTTTAAGGATAATGAGTATGAATAATGCAGTGAAATAGTCCTTACAAGTTCATTTATGCTATGATTCCTGGTTTTAAAAAAAATGGATCACATTTTTTGCTGATTAGGAATGTACCCTGAAACTAACTGAAGTGAAATTGTGAATTAGATTTCTAGATCTTATATCATAATCTTCGTATTAAAGTGCCACATCAGTCAAATCATGCAGTAACTGCCTAGTATGCCTAAGTCCTATAAAGTCTGACAAAGATGTATAAATAGTAATATACATCCTAGTCTTTCCTAGACCTAGGTCCCTTGCTGCTAACCAAAATAAGGTTGATTTTCATCCCGCGCAAAAGTGACTAAAGCCCTTAAAATCCTAGCTTAAACCCTGAATAATGAAAGTGAAATAGTGAAATAATAATTCACTTTTAGCAGCCAGTATGGTTCAACTTTGTCAAAATAAACTAAGAAACATTGATGCTGAATTATTCACTTGCAAGTGAAGAATTAGACCTCATTGAATCTGTATTCAAGTTAACCCCTAAGCTAGAGATGGATTACACATGATTGATGCATGTTCGCTTATCAAAAGAAAAGAATGTCAACATTGAAAGTGAAACAAAGGTAAATCATTTGATTGACTGATTCGATCCACCAAAAAATTCATTCTTATACAGGTAAAATTGAAAAATTAATTTATTTTTTAACATAAAACATGAAATCAAACAGACGTAGAAAAATCCATTTGCATGAGATCCATGTCTATATGTTTATATCGTGTTAATTATGTGATGGTCGTTAGTTTTCGGGGTAATCTCGATAGTTAACTAGATGGCGTCTAGACTAAAATACACAAGAAATTCTGATATATATTATCTAGTATATGCACTGATAACTGTTTATTTAAGACTTATTATTATTTGGATATGTGTTTTATTATGTTATAAATCAGATATGAGAGTTTGAGTTAAATCGGTGAATATGATTTTGACAGCTAGTGCCCCTTTTAATGATAAATAGTATTCTGGCAAAGTTTTAAAAATAAATAAGATTTATTTTAAACTGGCCAGAATTTTTCGACTAACAGAATAGCTTAAAACCATTTATATACATTCAGGCTACAAAATGTACCATGACATTTCAGATTTACTTCAGAATATGTTTCTTCTACACATTTTAATATTCCTTATGGGAACATGTGCAGAAACACACAATAACATATGCCAACCCATTTTTGAGGGTACCCCAAAATTGGTCAAATTCAATATATGATAAACATAAAATGCAATGGCAGGTCATAATCTTAACAACGAAATGACGATTTAAGGTGCCAAGAATTAAGAAAATCGCTTAAACTAGCTGGACAGCTGACTTCACAGCAAAATTTTGAATAAAAATAGATATTTAACTATTATATTTACAGATCTTCTTTATTTTTTTTCTTTTGCAGAATCTATGATAGATTTAGAGAAACTCTTAACAACAAAAAATTGCATCAAAGTTAAACACGCTTATAAGTCAGCATGACTGAAAACCGTTTTTTCTTAAATTTACAGAAACTTTAATAGAAAGAGTAAAAATTTGAAATGGCATGTTTAAACACTAATTACTATACATTAAAGAGTAAAATAATCATTGACGAAAAATTCCAGGTGAGTGATTCAGGTTCTTTAAAGCCTCTTATTCAATAAAATCTGTAAATGTTTTAAAACTTTTAGTTCAAGTACACAAACAATGTGTAAAAAAGTGTTTATTTGTTTAGGTTGGTTGAGCTTATAATTATGTTGTGGTGTTGTTTTACATTCATTGGAAAAATACAAAGGAAATAGGTTATCCATTTTACAGATAATGAAATGAACACCTACTGGTAATATTTGTTTCAAAATCATTAAGGACAGGATTGTCAATTCTAGTTGGTAAGAAAAAAAATCTAGAATTTAAACGCAAAACACAAACCTGTGCTTCTGAGATTACCCGACTGGCCGACATCTCCTGTATATTGAGGTACAAATGAAGAAGATCAGATAGTCTATTGCATTGAGTTACATTAATATCAGAAGCATGTAGTCTGTATTAGGTATATGTGTTGAAACGCTAATATAGCACTCAATTACACATTAGAAATTCAAATTGGTATATTTTTATTTTTGCATTGACACATATTTTTATGTTTAGTAAATATATTGTCTGAAATTACATTTTTAAAAACTATGTAAAATAAAGAACTAATTATTATTTTTAAATTAAGATTTTCAGTAAACATAATATTTGTAATTTATATTAATATAAAAATTAAGGAAACAGGAGCAGTAACTCTTTTCATATTCAATAAATGCATAACTTAGTGTTACCAGAAGTCCAATACTGGGTGAAGTTAGCAAGCAGTGCTATATAGACCTGTCAACTGACTTGATTTTTTTGGGTCTCACCTATGAATTTTAGAACTTGCTCAAGATTTTTGAATACCCAACTAGGTCATAAAATAAACTGGGATTTTCAGCATATGACTCGTATTCACAGTTATTCTAGTGACATTAGACCTTCAATGTTTAAAATGCTAGATTTTCATCTGAAAAATAGCATATTCAAAATTCTTCCTGGATCGGAAGTTCAATAATTTGCTCTTAATTATATTTTTCAGCTATCGAAACATTATTTTTACACTCCTTTGATTAAAAGGTTACAATTTGCTAGTAAATTGTGCTTCAGAAAGGTTGAAGCCAGTAAAGCTTGACATACGATGCAGTCTGGTAAATCCGCCCACATAAGGCTTTGATCGTATGTATTTCTGCTTAATTATATACAAATTGTATCAAATTTCATATAAATCGATTCACTGACAAATGAACTTTGAGTAGTTTATCTCATTTCCCCAAAAAATATCTGAAATAAATTTCAAAATCAACAAAACAAGTGGGTCATCCATGTTTTTATCGGAAATGTGTTTGTCCGGTAAATCCGCCCACGCACAGTAAATATGTATGGCGGGCCAGTTTATCACAAATTTATGCAAGGAAAGGGTGATCTATTTATTAATTGACCACTTATAAAGATATTCGACATAATCCAAAAAAAAAATTTCAGTAAAATGAATTTTATACGCAATAATATGATTATCGTTAGCTTTAGGAACTGTATTATATATATCACTAGATATTTTCATAATAAATGATTTTTTCTTTAAAATTTGACATGCAGTGATGATAAGTACAGTTCCTATGAATAAAAAAGCAGACTAAATATTCACGGAAGTGACAATTACGAAAGTAAATGGTAGTGGGCAGGTTTACCAGACGGGCGGAATTACCGGACACTACTGTACCTCCCATTATTGGTATATAGTTATTCCAGATAACTCCTACAGTTTGAATCCTAGGATGTTTTCACTTTGCTAGCTGTTTGAACATATAGTGAAGGTGTGCATGTGGTCAGGGTTATGATTTTTATCAGTATTTGCTCTTTTGGGATATAGTTGAACTTTGTCATTTTTTAAAAATTTTCTTGCATAAGAGATGCATAGCATTTCTGGATAACTCCTCCTACAGTTTGATTGCTAGGAGGTTTTAATTTGCTTGCTGTTTGTACATATAGTGAAGGTGTGCATGTGGTCAGTGTTTTGATTTTTATCAATGTTTGCTCTTTTGGGAGATAGTTGAACTTTGTCATTTTTGGAGTATATAATTGCATATAAGAGGTGCATGGCATTCCCGGATAACTCCTCCTACTGTGAACCATAGACCTATGTGCTCCCATGCTCAACTTTGTGTATTTTCAAATAACACTTAACATTAGCTGTGGCATCATTTGTATCTCCCAGACAATATCTCAAAGAAAGACCTACATTGAATTTGTTATCATACAGTTTCTTCTTAGTGGAAAGTGGGGGCATCACTTTGTGTAGTTTTTTCTGTCTTTCTTTTCAATAAGTTTTCTATGTTTTATTTTTTGTTTACTATTATGCAAATCATTTTAAAAAAGATCAAAGACGAAAATTCTGAACACATAAGCATACAAATGTTGAACATTGAAAATAAAATGTGAAGGTATTAAGTCTCAAGACGAATCTTAAACCTCATACAGAATTGGCTCTAAAGATACAGATTGATGACATTATAAAAATAGTTAATTAGAATTAGACTATTTACCGGGTTTGTAATACTGTAAATTCAGAAATTATTGCGTGCATTTTTTATTGCAATTTTGTCATTTTAGACTTGAATGCAATTTTAATTTTTGGGATATTTAGAATATCCTGTTTAATTCATATAGAAAATTTCAAAATGCGAGTTTATATTATTGCGAATTTAACCCTTTCGTATTTTTTGCAATAATAAAAAGCATGGCAATAATATCTGAATTAACAGTAACATGAGCAACAAGATGGGTGCCACATGTGGAGCAGGATCTGCTTACCCTTCCGGAGCACCAGAGATCACCCCCAGCTTTTGGTGGGGTTCGTGTTGCTTAGTCTTTAGTTTTCTATGTTGTGTTTTGTGTACTATTATTTGTCTGTTTGTATTTTTCTTTTTTAACCATGGTGTTGTCAGTTTATTTTCGAGTTTGAATGCCCCTCTGGTATCTTTCGCCCCTCTTTTATAATTGTTCACAGTATCTGGCTGCCGCCACTTGTATTGATTTAACATGACAATTCATTTTATGTTTCACAGGTTGACAAGTTTATAAGCCAGATACTATATGATCTCAACAAAAATTTAACCAGTACACAATGGAGAATCAGAGAATCAAGGTACAGTAAATTTTTAAACACTTTGAAAACTTTTGCATTTGTAGTTCCAGAGTTACACTACTTTGAATATCAGATTAGAGAAAAACTTAAAATATTTTAATCACCAAATGTGCACAAATGTAATGCACCCATATAGATTTCCTTTAAAATCTATGAATCTTAATTCCCCTATGGATCAGATGGTAATGATTTATTTATTAGTAAGTTTAATATTATTTTGTTACGATTTTAGTTGTTTGGCAGTTAATGATTTATTGAGAGGACGTGCATTAGATGATGTATAATATTATTTTGTTACGATTTTAGTTGTTTGGCAGTAAATGATTTATTGAGAGGACGTCCATTAGATGATGTATAATATTATTTTGTTACGATTTTAGTTGTTTGGCAGTAAATGATTTATTGAGAGGACGTCCATTAGATGATGTATAATATTATTTTGTAACGATTTTAGTTGTTTGGCAGTAAATGATTTATTGAGAGGACGTCCATTAGATGATGTATAATATTATTTTGTTACGATTTTAGTTGTTTGGCAGTAAATGATTTATTGAGAGGACGTGCATTAGATGATGTATAATATTATTTTGTTACGATTTTAGTTGTTTGGCAGTAAATGATTTATTGAGAGGACGTCCATTAGATGATGTATAATATTATTTTGTTACGATTTTAGTTGTTTGGCAGTTAATGATTTATTGTGAGGACGTCCATTAGATGATGTATAATATTATTTTGTTACGATTTTAGTTGTTTGGCAGTAAATGATTTATTGAGAGGACGTCCATTAGATGATGTATAATATTATTTTGTAACGATTTTAGTTGTTTGGCAGTAAATGATTTATTGAGAGGACGTCCATTAGATGATGTATAATATTATTTTGTTACGATTTTAGTTGTTTGGCAGTAAATGATTTATTGAGAGGACGTGCATTAGATGATGTATAATATTATTTTGTTACGATTTTAGTTGTTTGGCAGTAAATGATTTATTGAGAGGACGTCCATTAGATGATGTATAATATTATTTTGTTACGATTTTAGTTGTTTGGCAGTTAATGATTTATTGTGAGGACGTCCATTAGATGATGTATAATATTATTTTGTTACGATTTTAGTTGTTTGGCAGTAAATGATTTATTGAGAGGACGTCCATTAGATGATGTATAATATTATTTTGTTACGATTTTAGTTGTTTGGCAGTAAATGATTTATTGAGAGGACGTCCATTAGATGATGTATAATATTATTTTGTTACGATTTTAGTTGTTTGGCAGTAAATGATTTATTGAGAGGACGTCCATTAGATGATGTATAATATTATTTTGTTACGATTTTAGTTGTTTGGCAGTAAATGATTTATTGAGAGGACGTCCATTAGATGATGTATAATATTATTTTGTTACGATTTTAGTTGTTTGGCAGTAAATGATTTATTGAGAGGACGTCCATTAGATGATGTATAATATTATTTTGTTACGATTTTAGTTGTTTGGCAGTAAATGATTTATTGAGAGGACGTGCATTAGATGATGTATAATATTATTTTGTTACGATTTTAGTTGTTTGGCAGTAAATGATTTATTGAGAGGACGTGCATTAGATGATGTTGTTGATCAACTTCCAGAATTATGGGAGAATTGTCTGAGGGTCAGAGATGATATTAAGGTTAGTTATATTACTAGGGGGAGGGGGTATAAGTACCTTGACTTCCCATGAGGATTTTGCATGGTCAGAACTGAGATAGGGGGGTGAGGTTTAGTTTAACAGCAATTAAATAGATATGAAGTTTCCATATTTGAGATTTTTTTTTATGAATATTACACATTTATTCTGTACAAACACATGACACTGGTATAAATGCAACTGAGACAGTCACCTAACAAAGATCAATGGGAAAGGTATTGTTCTCTTTGTCAACATCATTACACATAAAGTACTATATAAGTTGGGGTTTTCCAAGAAATCAATGCCTAGGGTCCAGATGTCTACCTTGTTGTCTGGCATTATAAATTTAACTTGAAATGATTTTACTATTTGTTTACACCTAAAACAATGT
This sequence comes from Mytilus californianus, assembly GCF_021869535.1. Classification (NCBI taxonomy): domain Eukaryota; kingdom Metazoa; phylum Mollusca; class Bivalvia; order Mytilida; family Mytilidae; genus Mytilus; species Mytilus californianus. The sequence goes on along the minus strand of NW_026262581.1, from coordinate 140,526,706 downwards.
GTATGCATATATTGACTTTATGTTTGGTCCTTCAGTATTTCATCACATTTAAAAAAAAAAGTGTTTTAAATTTCAGGAATCAGTAAGAAATGCAGCAGACTTGGCTTGTAGGTCTCTCAGTAGGGTGAGTACTGGGTCATTTAAATATTAAATAAGACAAAATCGTCATTTCTCTTGTTCTGTACTGTTTGATATATCTAAATTCAGTATTGTTATATTTTTATTGTGAAATCAATATGGTTTGATTGTTAAGTTAACATTTATCAGAAAACACTGGGTATCAAATTTTTTAACTGATATTTTTTTTTCAAATTTTATCCCAATCTTATGAAATGTACATTACTATATAAAATCAAGATTGCTACAGTGAATTATGTTTTGTCCTGTGATGTTTTTGAAAGAATTAAAGAATAGAATATAAATTGATCTGACCAGGTACCAGGGAAAATAAATCCCATGTTGATTTGTTTTAACGACCAGTTTTACGGCACTAGCATTTTATGTTATGAACATGCAAGACAAAATGAATTCATCAATGTAAAAATGATTATATTAGAATAAGTAGTCTTGTTGTTATAGGACATTTTCTCTTTTTAAGAGACATTTCATACAAGAAATGAATTGGGCTTTTTCTTTATCTTTTCATTTTACATTTAATGGGAACAATAAGTTTTTAAAGCATTAAACAAATGTTTCTTTTTTGGAAGTAAATTGCCAACACTAATTTTTATTTTTCATACAGGCTTCCATTAAAATCTGTGATATTAACTATGGAAAACTTGGAGAGAAAGCCACAAGATTAGTTATGCCTTGTTTGTTAAAACATAGTCTACAAAGCAGTGTGTCTGAAGTCAGAGCCATAGGGTAGGTACTCTAATAATACAAGATATTTTATTAACTCATTTACAGTTACTAGATGTTTTAAAATTTTTTTTGAGGGTGGGGGGGGGGGGGGGTGTTGGATATGTGAAATTGAGCAACACTTGAATACTTGTAACAAACTTTAGTTAAAGTCCTTAAGAGACATTTTGAACAATAGAAATGCAGAATTAACACACAAAGAACTGCTTTATCAAGATTGATCATTAGATTTTCATTGAAATCTATGAGATGTGTAAAAACATGTCAATCAGCATTTGAAAATATATAGATAGGTTAACAAAACTTTAATGACTTCTAGTTCTAATTTATCTGTCAATTTTCCTTTTACTAACCAGAACAGTAAAAAAATTAAATGTTTAATGCATTACAGTAGCAATATTAAGGCTTTTTACAATTATTGATAAACAGTTGTTCCTGTCATGTTTTCTGCAAAGCATTTTATTCATATTCATTTTTTTTTCAGTCTTTCTACCATGTTAAAGATCAGTAAGAATGCTGGTCCCCTGTTGAAACCTAATATTCCAGTATTAGTAACAGCTCTATTAGAAGCAGTCAGTGGTCTGGAACCACAATTTCTTAACTACTTCAGTCTACAAGTCTCAAGTAATCAGAAAGACTTAGAAAAGGTATGTCATCGGTGATCATTAATCTCAGATCCTGAACTATGAAGGTTTATATTTCATAGAATTGCAGTAAAGTGGTTTATACTGTAGTTAGATTGTACTTTTGTAATTAGTTAAGTTTTAGTAATGTGTAAAAACAAGTACTGTTCTTTTAAAAATTAATATATGCCCCAACATGAGAGAGTGAGGGGACATTATTTTTACACATCTGTTCATTTTTCCATCCCTAATATATTATGCCCTGCCTACCACAATAGCAGGGGCGATTTTTTTATGCTGTTCGCTCATCTGTTCATCTGTCCAATATCGGGTTAAAGTTTTGTTTAGGGTAGTTTACCATGAAGGTGCTGTCATGTCAACTTGAAAATAAAACCATATTTTCAATATGACAAATTAGTATTTGGACCCAGATTTGTTGTTCACAGAACATGCAAGAAATGTGATAGTGCGACATGCAGGGTATAGAGTCATATAGACACATATTCTTATTGATAATGTTATGTAAATAGAGTAATGTAATCTAATAGGATATACTATAGGATTAAACACATTTTTTCTAGAGGTTATTGATGTGTAAACTGGGGCGATTGACACCCAAACTCAATAAAAGTCCAAAGGACTTTTATGTAAAGTTTGTGAGTAAGCGACCAAGTTTGCTCATCAATAACCTCTAGAAAAAATGTGTTTAATCAATATAATTCTAAAGCCAAACATTCGCAATGTTTACATAACTTTTTTTTTGTTCATTGGTTACTATTTACCATCAAATGTACAAATTGACATGTTGTAACCAAGGAGTTAGCTGTCATATTGACTTTCTGAAATCCATATGCAGTAGAATTAAAGTGAAATAACACCTACCTCAAAAACTTCATTTTGATCAGATATTATCTGAAGTTGAAGGTACATTTAATGGAATAATCTTTAGTTTGAGATTTTTCATTTGTATGACGTCATGTTTTGCCATGACGTTAATTCGTCAAGATCATTCATGAAATTTCATGGAATTTTATTTTATCTTAAATTTACACATTTTCCAAGCATTAACACATTATTTCTTTGAGTGATGCATTTGAATAGCAATAACAGTCACTGTTATGTTTTTGCTTTTAGATTATCAATTTCCCTGTAACTCTTGGATCCAATACATATGTTTCACGCATAATTAGAACACAGTGTAGGTTACAGAAGTAGTTTTGGCAACATGGTCAATGAAAGTGTAAACCAAGGGAAAAAATTCTAATGGACCAATCTTATTCAAGTATCTTTAGATATGCAAGTCATATAAGAACTATTGTTTAATGTGTATTTATTTATTCCAGTTAGACAGTGGCAGGATTGCTGCATCCAGAATGTCTCCTATGATGGAAACTGCTAATTATATAATTATTTATTCCAGTTAGACAGTGGCAGGATTGCTGCATCCAGAATGTCTCCTATGATGGAAACTGCTAATTATGTAATTATTTATTCCAGTTAGACAGTGGCAGGATTGCTGCATCCAGAATGTCTCCTATGATGGAAACTGTTAATTATGTAATTATTTATTCCAGTTAGACAGTGCCAGGATTGCTGCATCTAGAATGTCTCCTATGATGGAAACTGTTAATTATGTAATTATTTATTCCAGTTAGACAGTGCCAGGATTGCTGCATCTAGAATGTCTCCTATGATGGAAACTGTTAATTATGTAAGTAACTTTAGATATACAACACTCTAAACATCTCCAAAAATGTGTCAGCTTAGCCGAAACATGTCCATTTTACTCCAATGTGTATATGCAATCACATATTGCCCAACCATGTCCAGCATTACTTCCCCCCAAACATGTCCGATTATTTTCTTCGCTCAAACATGTCCAATCTTTACCTCACTTAAACCTGTCTGACAATTTTTATCCACTGAAACGTGCCCACTTAAAGACCCCCAATATGACTCAAAATTTTTAGCACTAATATGCCCCTGTGACGTCAGTTATGTCTAAATTCAATCATGGGATACCTGATTGTAAGACATTGGTTTTCTGCTCAGGTCCAAAAGACAAAAAAAGATCAATGCTGAGGTACATGTTGGGCACAATTCTGGGAGATTAAACAGTTACTGATTTAAAAGAAGAAAATACAAAATGGGGACCTTATAAAATTGCAGAGATGGTTCTGAGAGGGTCATAGAATTGATGATAAAAAATAAATATCTAAATGAATTTTTTGACAAGGTATCTAGATATGTATGCAGGGAAAACCTTAATGTTGGTCTCAGTTTCAAATACTTCATGCATATTCATTAGGAAAACACAAATTAAAAATTGAAAAATATATAAGGTATTAGTGTAATGTATGATCAATACTGTTGAATGGTACATCATGTGAAATTTTACATCTTGAATAAAATGTATGTTCACTGCTTTGATTTATTACGTTTTGATAATTTAGGTATTTTATTTAGTTTTGCTAATATACTCCAGGGGTGCTTAGTTACCTTGACTATCCAGGAGGGTCTCAAATAATACTGTTTTTGACAGCTATTCATAGAATGTACAAGTTTTTGATTTTCAAATATTTTGGCCTTGACCATCACTGAAGAGACATTAATTGTTGAACTGCGCATCTGATAATTAAGTCTCCCAAACGAAGACTTATTGTTTTTGCTCAGTTCTTATTGTTATTCTTCTTCTTCTTCTTCTTCTTCTTCTTCTTCCTCTTCCTCTTCCTCTTCCTCTTCCGCCGCTTTTAAATTTGAACTTGTCCGCACCCGTTCTCCAAAACCACTTGTCAGATTAACTTAGGGTTTCACAATATGTTAGACTAACATGTCTAGTGGTGCAATCAGGGTTTTGTTTGTGCAATGGGGTTTATAAAGGGGTACTTTGAGGGGCAAAAAAAAGAGGGTTTTACTATAGAACCCTATGGGATTTTATTTTTTAAAATTTTCAAATGATTATAAATTGAAAACCGTTTGTGATAGACACAATCTTTTTAATTGAAAATGTTCTGAATGATTAAGCCCATTAAATGAAATACAGGGTTAGTCCCCAGGGGTCACCCCCACCCCCTGCCATTTAAGAAAGTTCTAATACCTTGTAAGTGGTCAAGATCCCCACCCCTAAACCATATACATTCTGGTTTGTCATGCTAAGATGGTTTGAATGATATACAGGGTTAGTCCCCAGGGGTCATCCCTACCCCCTGCCATTTGAGAAAGTTCTAATATCTTGTAAGTGGTCAAGATCCCCACCCCTTACCATATATATTCTGGTTTGTCATGCTAAGATGGTTTGAATGATATACAGGGTTAGTCCCCAGGGGTCACCCCAACCCCATGCCATTTAAGAAAGTTCTAATATCTTGTAAGTGGTCAAGATCCCCACCCCTAAACCATATATATTCTGGTTTGTCATGCTAAGATGGTTTGAATGATATACAGGGTTAGTCCCCAGGGGTCATCCCGACCCCCTGCCATTTGAGAAAGTTCTAATATCTTGTAAATTGTCGAGATCCCCACCCCTAAACCATATATATTCTAGTTTGTCATGATAAAGCACATGAAATGAAATACAGGGTTAGCCCCCCCAGGGGTCACCCCCACCCCATGCTTTTTAAGAAAGTTCTAATATCTTTGTAAGTGGTTAAGATCCCTACCCCTAAACCAAATATATTCTGGTTTTTCATGCTAAGATGGTTTGAATGATATACAGGGTTAGTCCCCAGGGGTCATCCCGACCCCCTGCCATTTGAGAAAGTTCTAATATCTTGTAAATGGGCGAGATCCCCACCCCTAAACCATATATATTCTGGTTTGTCATGATAAAGCACATCAAATGAAATACAGGGTTAGTCCCCAGGGGTCACCCCCACCCCCTGCCATTTAAGAAAGTTCTAATATCTTTGTAAGTGGTCAAGATCCCCCCCCTAAACCATATATATTCTGGTTTGTCATGTGAAGATGGTTTGAATGATATACAGGGTTAGTCCCCAGAGGTCATCCGGACCCTTTGCCATTTGAGAAAGTTCTAATATCTTGTAAATGGTCGAGATCCCCACCCCTAAACCACATATATTCCTGTTCGTCATGTCTCGAACATTTTAATGACGTATACGGTCAGTCCCCAGGGGTTCCCCCCACCCCCAATGTTCTAATATCTTGTAAATGGTCAAGATCCCCACCCCTAAACCATATATATTCCTGTTCGTCATGTCTCAAACATTTGAATGACGTATAGGGTCAGTCCCCAGGGGTTCCCCCCACCCCCAATGTTCTAGTATCTTGTAAATGGTCGAGATCCCCACCCCTAAACCATATATATTCTGGTTTGTCATGCCAAGATGATTTGAATGATATACAGGGTTAGTCCCCAGGCATCACTAATGCATATAACTTTACTGGACCAAACCAATTTTCACTGGACTTTGCCCAATGTCAGGCGACCCTAGGAATTACGAATTATGGGAGCTTCGTTTGGGAGACTTCGTAACAGCATCCTGTTACAATCATTTCTTGTTATATACATTTTAAATTTTTGTGAAGAGGAAAGTCTTCTATGTTTTTTTTTTTTTTCAAGAAATGAATTCTATTGTATTGAGTAATTTTGAATAGCTTCTCTTAAGGTTCAGGTTATAATTGGAAGCAATTTAAATTATCTATGATAAAAAGAGGGATAATCGTCAAATGTTTATCTCTTCAAAGCCTGAATGAAAAAGTGAAATTGGAGAAAATATTGGAGATCTGAAATATAGGGAACACATTCAATGTAGTTTATATGATAACTACAATTTAATATGTCAGTGATTCTTTCTTCTGATGATTTCAGTGTGTTCAGTATATAGACAGTGATGTCCTTGTAGAGTTGGTTCCAAGATTTACAGACCTCATCAAAAGTGGTATTGGGATAGGTACAAAGGTAAGTCATACCCACTCACACTTAGGATGATCATATGGAAGTTCCCCCTAAGCAAAATCACACATAAAGAATAATGGCATTTTTGTTTTTGATTCCATCTGTATCAACAAGAATATCAAATGAGCCAAGAATGGAATAATACATATAAAAAAATAAGAAGATGTGGTATGATTGCCAATATGTATTATTTTATATATGTATGTTTTACTTATTGTCCATAATTGTGAACTTAACATATATGCAACAAATATTCATCTAGCATACAGAAAACATAAAAAGACCAAAGTATTATACATTTGTAATGAATATGATAATTAGATGAATGGGGCATATGTCTGCCACATATTGTAAGTTAAACATGTGTAAATCTGATTTCTAAGTTTATATAGAGATGACAATTACAAAAATCTCGGTTACATTTATTGTAGAGTAGTATAACAACTCTGGCAAGGATAATAAAAACCATGTTTTCTTGTAGGCCGGCTGTTCTAGTTTTGTGATACAATTAGTTCATCATTGTCCTCAAGATTTAACTCCACATGCAGGTAAATATAAACCACTTGGTATTGTCAAAAAAATAATAAGAGAACATATTAGAAATAACACACAACATAGAATTCATAATTTGTTTTAAAAGTAAAATGGAATGGCTTTCATTTTGTTTACTACCAAAATTCTAATTTGCTTAGATAAAAAAAAAATCTTACCTGAGGAAGATGTATATTTTAATAAATGCTTATATAAAATTTTTAAATAGCCAAGGTTGAGGTACTCTAAGTGCAAATATTTCACTGAATGTCTTCCTTTTATTAAGATTTCCATTAAAATCAAGACTTCTCTTATGAATATTTTGTTCTTGCATATGCTTGATACTATCTACTTAAAAAGATATTTCAAAACTAAATATTTTTTTGAAGAAATTTGTTTATGCTATCATTAAACTTTACAATCTTAGTTTGTATTTTATAAAGTTATGACCACCTATTTTTTCAAATTTATATAATTTTGAATAAGATCAGTATTAGTTCAAGCCAGGCTTTAAACTTACCTTCTCGGCTGTATTCTCCAACTTTTCTTTTCTCTTTATAGGTAAATTGATGTCAGCTTTCCTAGCAGGTCTAAGTGACAGAAATTCTTCAGTGAGGAAAACATACGCATCTGCACTTGGCCATTTGATAAAGGTTTGTATAATATTTCGTAAGTGGCGAAACATGTAGACTCAATAAAACTATCACCTTGCGGTAACCCAGATGTTGTTGTCTCTACATATTATATTTCCATGAGGTTTTAAGACAACCGCAGCATACTTCGGTATCCATCTTGGTTACTCTACCAGCTTTTCCGTTAGAAGGTGTTGGTTCACTCGTCACAAATTATTTATTTTTCTGTGGACGCCACCGTAAGTGGCGAAACATGTAGACTCAATAAAACTATCACCTTGCGGTAACCCAGATGTTGTTGTCTCTACATATAATATTTCATTTTGTTTGGATCATCTCACATATGGTGAAACATTAAAACAAAAATTAATCAATCTGCTGTTTTGTTCTCCATGCCAGAGAAGTGGAGCGGGGGTAGATCTGAATTATGTATGGGTCCCTTATAGCTAAATATTAACTTTACCATATCTATACAAATGAAAGAAGAGGAGGGTATGAAATACACTGTTTCCTAATGCATTCTGGGTAATATTTTCAAAAGCGTACACCAAAACATTGTTATTGGTCAAAAATGTCTTTAACAATGGTGATTCCACTAATGAAGTAATGTTATTTTCGTTATTGTGTACAAACAGTGAAATTATCCATAGACCTTTAGTTTTCAAAATGGCAGATTGTCAGCTCTATTAACAGTTTGTCTCGTCAATGAATTATAGTGGAGGACAGAAAACGGGACATAAAAAATAAAAGCTGTGATAGATAAAAAGGGGGACAACTATTGACAAAATTCCTGGTTTATGACAAGCACATTAACATTTTGTATCAACAACCTTCTAACTTCTCTACATGTTATTATTGGATTGTTTTCTCAATGTTTGAGTTTTATTTTGGGATGACCTGAATGTTTTATTTTTGTCAAATTGATGAAGATAAAGATCTAGTATAACAGTGTGTGACTACATTGATTTTGTGAATTGTCATTGTAAATGTTCTTTTTCCTGCAGGTTGCAAAAGACAGTAGTGTAGAAAAACTGATAATAAAGTTAAAGTCTTGGTATCTTGATAAAGAAGGTATGTGCTAAATATGATGTGCAATTGAGAGAAACTGTACTTAAGATAAAAAAAAAGAAGACCTTATTTTGTTTTTCATAATATATTATAATAGTCAAACAACGAAACAGTAACTGTCAGGGAAATGAAGTTCGTAGTTTTAGTAACTGTTCAGAAAAGCATTGGTTGCTGCATGATGGTGAAGTTTGACCTATGACCTCACAATTTCTAGTCTAGTTCCTTATTAAAAAAAACATATATTATTTCTGTATTTTATCATTACTAGATATGCTATAATATATCTGCTGCCAGTGTAGATATTGTGCAGAGACATTTTTGTGTGTCCACCAGATTCGTATTTCTGGATGTTTTTCAGATGAAGCAGCTAGACATGCATGTGGTTTAACATTACAGTCCATGTGCCACCAGAGTCAAGATATAATGAAGAGACATGCCACACAAGCAGTGCCACTAGCTTTCTTTGCCATGCATGAAAAGAAACCAGGTAAAATTTCATTTGATATAAATAAGACATTAATATTTTCTTCTAATTATTGAAGTATTTTTTTCTTAAATCTATATTGTTCCAAACCTTAAAATACCATTTCAAGCAAAAGCCTCAAAATGCTCCATAAATTTTTTGTTATGCAGAGGGCTTTTATAGCTTACTGTACGGTTTGTATTTTGATCATTAGTGACAGACTTTCTGTGACATTTAGCTGCTTTCATCCACGTCCTTAGGTCTTTGGTGAAATATTTGTCTCATTGGAAATCATACCCAATCTCCTTATTTTTATACCTATTGCTAGCTAAATTTTCAAAAAAGGATTAATTGACCATTTTCAAAACAGTCATTAATTAGCCTGTAATTGAGTGGTTGTTGTTTGTAGCTGTCGATTTATATGTGTTGTTTGTTTATTGTTTTGAACAGTTCTTGTGTTGTTTGTTGCACCACTGTCCCAGGATGAGGGGAGGGTTGGGCGCCCGCTAGCAGGTTTAACCCTGCCACATTCTGTATGTGCCTGTCCCAAGTCAGGAGCCTGTAATTCAGTGGTTGTCGTTTGTTGCTGTGTTACATATTTGTTTTTCGTTCATTATTTTGTACATAAATTAGGCCCTTAGTTTTCTCGTTTGAATTGTTTTACATTTGTCATTTCGGGGCCTTTTATAGCTGACTCTGCGGTATGGGCTTTGCTCATTGTTGAAGGCCGTACGGTGACCTATAGTTGTTAATTTCTGTGTCATTTGGTCTCTTGTGGAGAGTTGTCTCATTGGCAATCATACCACATCTTCTTTTTTATATAGCTATTACTAGATAAAACTTGTTTGATGAAGGTTTCTTGTTCTCAAATGTTAAATTTCTTTTCAGAAACTGAAGACAAGTCATCGAAAGATAATATGTCAGTATGGGAAGAAATCTGGTTAGAAATTACTCCAGGTAAATCTTAGTCTGTATGAGAAGAAATCTGGTTAGAAATTACTCCAGGTAAATCTTAGTCTGTATGAGAAGAAATCTGGTTAGAAATTACTCCAGGTAAATCTAAAGATAATATGTCTGTATGAGAAGACATCTGGTTAGAAATGACTCCAGGTAAATCTAAAGATAATATGTCTGTATGGGAAGACATCTGATTAGAAATAATTCCAGGTAAATCTTAGATAATATGTCAGTATGGGAAGTAATCTGGTTAGAAATTACTCCAGATAAATCTTAGATAATATGTCTGTATGAGAAGAAATCTGGTTAGAAATTACTCCAGGTAAATCTAAAGATAATATGTCTGTATGGGAAGACATCTGGTTAGAAATTACTCCAGGTAAATCTAAAGATAATATGTCTATATGGGAAGACATCTGGTTAGAAATTACTCCAGGTAAATCTAAAGATAATATGTCTGTATGAGAAGACATCTGGTAAGAAATTACTCCAGGTAAAATAGTTTTAAGTAAAGAATGTATGTATATTTATTATCTGTTAAAAATGGAGCCACTCAGAGACAGTATGTTTAATAAAAAAGAAATAAAAAGAACTGACAGTCAAGGCAAGTGGAAAATGAATGAAAATTATAAAGAAAACAAAAACATTAGAAAGAGATATAATAAAAAGAATTCCATACTAACTTTGGAAAACTAAAATTTAGTTCTGTTCATTCCATGGTCATAGTTGACAAAATCACTATTGGTGAACTTATTCTATCATAGATTCTAACTATTTATGTTCTCATAGGTACAGAAGCTGGGATAAGATTATATCTCCAGGAAATCATGGAGCTGTTACAAACTTCAATAGATTCCCAATCTTGGGCAACAAAAGCTCAGGCAGCAGATTCCATGAGTACCGTAGCAGAGAAACTCAAGGACAAGCTAGGTCCACCTCACTTAGGCAACCTTCTCTCTATTTTGTTGTCAGGGTTACAAGGGAGAATTTGGACAGGCAAGGTAAGAATTTAAATTCATAGCCTCTACTACTGGGTACTCATGACACTGACTGAGACTGAGAAACTAAAGGACAAGTTAGAACTAAGTGTTGCTAAGTCTTTGGTTTTCTCTGTTGTGTCTTGTGTATTATTATTTGTCTGTTTGTCTTTTTATTTTTTGGCCATGGCGTTGTCGGTTTGTTTTCGATCTGTGAGTTTAACTGTACCTCTGGTATCTTTCGCCCCTCTTTTTTTAGAACCTCTGCACTTAGTCATGATACTGTTAATGTGAAACTAAAGGACAAGTTACGTCTTCCTTACCTTGGCAACCATTCGTTCTACATGGATAGGGAAAGTAAGAATTAAGATTCACAGTCTCTTATAGTCATAGTATTGTTACTTTGAAATTAGAGGACATGGATTGCCCTCCTATATTTGGCAAATTTGTCTCCACTTTGTTAAACATCTTGACTTACATTGCTAATTTGATATTGTATCAGATGATTGGTAGAGGTAGTCAATCTGGTTTATTAACAAAATGTAACTTTGTTTTGTATTTTATTTGAGAAAAATCTGTAGAAGTTAACTGCAAAAATAAAGAATTTTATTGGAATTAAGTCTTGAGATTCCACACAGTATAAGAACTTATGTCGTCTGCTTGGACAATTTTGTTTGTTTATTATTTTTATTTTAATTTAATTGAAATCCATTTTCTTTTTGTAAAATTGAGTCATGAATTACCATAAAGCTATTATTTCCAGGAAACTCTGATACAAGCCATAGACACTGTCTGCTGTTACTGCAAGTAAGTCAATAGTAAAAATGCATGTGTTTTTCAGTTTGATGTAAAAACCTCTCATTTTACTATCAAAACTATAGGTTGCAATTTCCCATAGGAACTCCTTTTACGACTAAAACTGTGCCACTTTTACTATGAAGTTTCGTAAAAATTTATATCCTAGATTGGAAAGTTCATATGCACTACAATATATTTCAAAGGTCAAAATATAGGGCTGAATATATGCCCCAAACTTCTAAGAGTTTAAACTTATACTAGAATTCTGTAATACCCCTCCCTTCACTTGGGGTCTTCCTTAGAATTCAATTTGACCTCTATCCATGTGTATTTATACTGGTAACGTTTCTATGAGATAAAACATTGAGATCATATCTGGGAACCAGTACGTAAACAAAATAAAATATCTATGAATATTATATATCTCCCCAAAAGAGGCATGGTTTGTGAAACAGCTGTATTTACAAAGTGCAACCTATAAGGTTATGACAATTGAAAGTGATACCAGCTGTTATAGCACAAAAAATTCATTGAAGGCAAGAATGATCAACAGTATTCTTCATTTATCAATATGCAAAATAGGTTGTCATGGAGGAACTTATCATTCATATCTTTTAAGGCATCACCCATTATTTGATTTTTAAGTAGTATTTAATCCTATCATAATTTGGTTTCTATGGTACTTTATACTTCTCACATTAGTGTTTTATAATACAATGTATATAAATGTTACACTACAGATTTATGTGTTGAATAATTTTCTGTTTTAGGGAAAATTTATCAAAAGAAACAGAAGGACAACCAAGCATTGAAAAGGTGAATTAGTATAAGTATATATATAGATTCTATTACTGTATCTAGAGTAATACATTATTTTTTTACTCAAGACAGTAAAATTTTTTAAACTTAAAACGTGAGGCTTGCCAAGCGTTTTAAATATTTGAAATTTAACAATCAAGAGTGCAGAAATAACATACTGCACCATAATTGGTGGTGGAATCTGTTTCTCTAATCATTTATAGACAATATGTAGACACACTTAATACGGATGATTGTTATGTACAAGACGTCATAGTTTATTACTTTGAATTTGAAATTAAATAGACAGTAATAACAGAACATTCAGTATAATAAATTAAATAACACATATCTGAGAGGGTGATAGAGCAGATTGTTTCCCCTCAAAAAGATATTGTCAACCTTGGCTTCGCCTCAGTTGACAATGTTTTCTCGGGGTAACAATCTGCTCTATCACCCTCTCAGCTATGTGTTATTTATATACTGTCGCAGCATTTTGTTTTAGATGATGTTATTTTAGATCAATTGTTGGTATATTGAGCAAAGTAATATCCATACCACAGCTAAGATAGATGTGGTAATTGTAGACTATAGATTGGTTTTTTAAATATTAAAGAAGGTTTTACTCAGTTTCAACAATTTTCCTAGAGGTTAATGATCCTAGATAATCTCATCATCCTTTTTCTAGTGTAGTACCTTTTAACTCCTGTTTGTTGTAAATACATTATCTTAAAAATGAGTTTCAATTCTTTTTCAATTTTTTTTACAGGTTGTTGATTCAATGATGAAAGAATCTAAGAAGGAGAGACTAGAATATAAACTTGAGGCCCTCAAGTGTACTGGGAATATTTTAGAAGAATACTCCTTAGACAGATTCTCAGAAATTTGGCAGATTGTCCAACCTGATTTATCCAAGGTATGTCATCATTCATTTTACAGACAGATTCTTGACCCATATATATAAATAATAACCATCCATTGTGTTCTGGCTGCTTTGTCATCAACCGTTCTCTAATCTCTTACAGTGGAAATTGATTAGAACTGTATCTGTTTTAGAACTGACAGTTTTATAAAATTTTATTCATTTATTTGTGAAGGTTTTTATTATGTTATCTTAAGATAATTATTGAAATTGCTACCTTTTACAATTTATGGATGAATTTAAGGAGACAGCAACCTTACAACACAAAAGAAAGTAAATGTTACCAATAGACAGTTGTCTCTACTTTATGTAAAGTTCTAAATCATCTATAAGAATTGTCTCCTATTTTGTGTATAACTGGAAGTATCTTTTACATTTCTTTTGTCTTTTATTTTCAGACAGGAAACAAAAATGGTGAAGAGGATGATATAAAACCAGAAATGAAACAAAAGAAATTTAATTGTTATTTTGAAATTTTAGGGCAGTCCTGGCCTTTAACAGTGACAACACAAGGTAGGTTACCTAGGTAACATGTAATGAGTAGGTTTGAATTTTAGGGCAGTAAATATAATGAAATGCATTACATCCTTTATCTGATGAAACCTAAACAAAAAAAAGACAACAGTTATAAATCATGGTTCTGACAGAGGAACAGAAGTTATTATAACACAAATAAAAATTAAATCTTCCCTAAATATTAAACAATTGTTATCTCATTCCTGTTTATCTTTATTTATTTCAGATGAATTTGGTTCAAAGTTTAGTGATTTGTTGCTGACATCTTTACTTCATAATACTTGGAAAATACAAGTCACAATACTGAAGTCTTTGTTTAAATTTATTGATAGGTAAGTTATTGTTCACCAAATGACATTTCAGATCTATTGTCTGATGTTGTAATGGTGAAGATAATCTTATCCTTTCCTGTACTACAGGCAGATGGAAATATCTATCAATTAAGGAATTTCATTAAGGAGAAAGCAATCTAAAAAATGCAGCAAAAAGAACCCAACGGAGAAAGCAACCTAGAAAATGCAGCAAAAACCCAATGGAGAAAGCAACCTAAAAAATGCAGCAAAAAACCCAATGGAGAAATCAACCTAAAAAATGCAGCAAAAAACCCAATGGAGAAAGCAACCTAAAAAATGCAGCAAAAACCCAACAGAGAAAGCATCCTAAAAAATGCAGCAAAAAAACCCAACAGTCAAAGGCTGTACAGAGACCTATAGTTGTTAACTTCAATGTCGATTGGTCTCTGGTGGAGTTGTCTCACTGGCAATCATGGCACATCTTCTTATTTTTATATTCAACAATAAAAAATGTCGATACATTAGGTAAATCTATTATTCTTCCCTAGCATAACGTCAAGGCAAAATGAAACTATTAAACACCTGCCATCTGTAGTCCAACAAACAAGAATAAATTATAATCCTATTGCAATGAAAATGAATTAGTTGATTGATTCAGGACAGCATAATATTAATAGACAGATAATATCATCGAAAAATTAATTTCTGTTGATGTGAGAACAATAAAAATATATCAATATTAGATAATCTATGAAAATAATACTTTTTATTCGCCAGTTTACAGGACGTATTATGGTATACCGTTGTCTGTCCGTCGTCAACATGTCGGACAATAGCTCAAAAACACTTTGAGCACTTTTCAGGAAACTTTGGTGAATTGTTTATATTTATTGATGTAAGCTCCCTATCGATTTTTAAAAATTCTAGATTTTACGTTTCCGAGTTGTGGGATTTTATTCATAAAAATGGGTTGATTTTCAAGTTTTCGGACAATATCTTTATAGTGCTTTGAGCAGTTTTCATGAAACTTTAGTGATTGGTTTTTATCTATTAAAATAACCTCCCTTTAGTTTTTATACGACCGCAAAAATTTTTTGGTCGTATATTGGTATGACGTTGGCGTCGTCGTCATCGTCGTCGTCGTCCGGCGTCGTCCGAAGACACATTGGTTTTCGCACTCTAACTTTAGTTTAAGTGAATGGATCTCCATGAAATTTTACCATAAGGTTCAATACTACGAAAGGAAGGTTGGGATTGATTTTGGGGGTTATGGTACCAACAGTTAAGGAATTAGGGGCCAAAAATAAGCATTTTTTTAACTTTCAGACAATAACTTGTGTGTAAGTGTATGGATCTCTCTGACATTGTACCACAAGGTTCCATATCACAAAGGGAAGGCTGTAATTGATTTTGGGGGTAATTGCCTCAAAATTTTAGGAATTAGGGGCCAAAAAAGGGGCAAAAAACAAGCATTTTTCTAGTTTCATGACAATAACTTGTGTGTTAGTGTTTGGATATTTCTGAAATTGTACTACAAGGTTTCATATCACAAAGGGAAAGCTGGAATTGAGTTCGGGGGTAATTGCCTGAAACGTTTAGGAATTGGGGGCCAAAAAGGGGCCAAAAATAAGCATTTTTCTAGTTTCAAGACAATAACTTGTGTTCAAGTGTATGGATCTCTCTGAAATTGTACTGCAAGGTACCATACCACAAAGGGAAGGCTGGGATTGAGTTTGGGGGTGATGAATCATAAGGGGGTTAAAAAAATTTGGGGGGGGGGATTTTTTTTTTTTTCTTTTTTTTTCCTTTTTTTTTTCTTTTAAAATTTTCCATTTTAAGTTGGTTATTTCTGATTTATATTTAAAAGCAAATAATAATGATATGGTAGGAGATACACACCAAACAGGATGTGTAAATTTTTATATAATAAGTATTGTGCAATAGCAAGAAATCTTCAATTGCACAGTATTGCGCAATAGCAAGAAATCTTCAATTGCACAGTATTGCGCAATAGCAAGAAATATCCAATAGCACAATATTGCGCAATAGCAAGAAATTGTCAATTGTACAGTATTGCGCAATAGCAAGAAATATTCAATTGCACAGTATTGTGCAAAAGAAGATACTTCTTATAAATTGCTTATTTCTTGATCAATTTCAATGGGGTTTTATTCTTGAATTCTTGGGGTTCTTTAATATGCTGAATATAACCATGTATTAAGTTTTTGGATTTTGGGCCCTGTTTTTAAATTGGTCCACATTGAGGTCCAAAGGGTCCAAAATTTAACTTTGTTTGATTTCATCAAAGTTGAATTATTGGGGTTCTTTGATATGCCGAATCTTACCGTGTATTTAGATTCTTAATTTTTGGTTCCGTTTTCAAATTGGTCTACATTAAGGTCCATCGGGGTCCAAAATTAAACTTAGTTTGATTTTAACAAAAATTGAATTTTTAGTGTTCTTTGATATGCTGAATCTAAACATGTATTTAGATTTTTGATTATGGGCCCAGTTTTCAAGTTGGTCCAAATCGGGGTCCAAAATTAAACTTTGTTTGATTTCAACAAAAATTGAGTATATGGGGTTCTTTGATAGGCTGAATCTAACCATGTATTTAGATTTTTGGGCCCCGTTATCAACTTTGTCCACATTGAGGTCAAAAGGGTCCAAAATTAAACTTTGTTTGATTTCATCAAAAATTGAATTCTTGGGGTTCTTTGATATGCTGAATCTAACCATGTATTAAGATTTTGGATATTGGACCATAATAGGTGAATGTCCAATTTAAAATTTTTAAGTTCTTAGACCACATTCATTCTGTGTCAGAAACCTATGCTGTGTCAAATATTTAATCACAATCCAAATTCAGAGCTGTATCAAGCTTGAATGTTGTGTCCATACTTGCCCCAACTGTTCAGGGTTAGACCTCTGCGGTCGTATCAAGCTGCGCCCTGCGGAGCATTTTATTTTTTATAAATTTCTGATATGACATTGAGAAGTTATTGAACTTTATTCTTTGAAAAAGTGACGGGCGTATCATGGCTCATGGCGCAGCTGTTTATTTCAATTATTTTATACAAAGAATTAAATTAATTTACTTTAAACTTCACACATATTGCTGACCTTGCCATTAACTAGAGGTTTTGTAAAAATTAGCTGAAGTAGATATGAAATGTACTACTTTTGGTTCATTTGTGTGTTTGGCATACATTTCGCTGAACTTGTATACATTATGTTTAGGGGCCAGCTGAAACCCACCTCTGGGTGGGGAATTTTCTAGGTTTCCATTCTCTATTGTTTTATAACTGTGTATGCTTTTGTTTTTTTTAGATACCATATCTTTCAAAAAGATGAAATATTATTACATCAAGCTGTGGTGCAAGGTTTAACAACCAGAATGTTAGAAACCATGATTCCATGTTTAGGTATGATATCCAAGCTATGCAATTTTTTCATACAGTATATGGAATTGAAATATTTCATTCATAAAAGTTGGTATGAATAAGCTTGTGTTATAAACCAACATAGATTTTCATGAAAATTTGTAATCTAGCACAGTAAAGTCCATTAATTTCTTTTACTCTGTGCCCAATGATCAGACTTTCCAGGTGAATGGAATTACATGCTATGGTCATGTATTTAAAGAATGGCCTTGTTTATTTACAATTATTGCATGGCACATATAAGTATGTCATTTAACTGCTTAGATTTGGGGTTTGTTCTTAAGTTTTCGTATTTTATCCACCAATGTAATATGATATAATATAAAATAAGATTTAACACCTACTTTGTATGGAGAAGGTTTAACCCAATGGGACACAGTATAAAAATACTTTGTCTGAATGACTTTGTTTTATGTTACACCTACATTGTATGGGGAAGGTTTAACCCAATGGGACACAGTATATAAATACTTTGTCTGAATGACTTTGTTTTATTATTATACCTACATTGTATGGGGAAGGTTTAACCCAATGGGACACAGTATATAAATACTTTGTCTGAATGACTTTGTTTTTTTATTACACCTACATTGTATGGAGAAGGTTTAACCCAATGGGACACAGTATATAAATACTTTGTCTGAATGACTTTGTTTTATGTTACACCTACTTTGTATGGAGAAGGTTTAACCCAATGGGACACAGTATATAAATACTTTGTCTGAATGACTTTGTTTTTTTATTACACCTACATTGTATGGAGAAGGTTTAACCCAATGGGACACAGTATATAAATACTTTTGTCTGAATGACTTTGTTTTATGTTTCAGGTAATATAAAGTTTACTGTGATACGACATGAAGCATTAAGTGCAACAGAACTAATTATAGATAAAGTCATCGGTGAGTTTAATTATATAAAGGGGTCTGATGATATTTTAATATAATATTTGGTTTTCTGAACATTTGGTGGAAGAAATTTAAAATCTGTAGCATTGTTTTGCATTTTGTCTGAAAATAATTAAATTACTTCAAACTACCCAGGAAACACCATTGAAAAAGAATGAAATCAATATCAAAGTAACAGTCAATTATGTTTGAAGTTTAATAAAAAAAATAAACGAATGATGGTATATTATCCAGTGATTTGTTGTCTCCATAGTAACATTTTGTCTTTATTTTACAGCTGCAGATGGAATTTTATTTAATGCACATGCTGCATGTATGGCAAATTGTCTCCATAGTAACAGCAATTTTATATTACAGATGTAGATGGAATATTATCCAGTAACATGCTGTCTCCGTAGTAACAATTAAATTTACATTACAGATGTATATGGTATATTGTCCAGTGACATGCTGTCTCCATGGTAACAATTATTTTATATTAAAGATGTAGATGGTATATTGTCCAGTGACATGCTGTCTCCATAGTAACAATTATTTTTATATTACAGATGTAGATGGTATATTGTCCAGTGACATGCTGTCTAAAGTACAAGATGCCTTGTCAGCCATGTCTGGTGATTCCAGCCCAGAATTACAGGACAAGTCACATGAACTGTTGAAACAAATCACTGTTAAAATATCTACTATTGAATAATTCTGTTGGGAAATCTGTGGGAGACATAAAAGTACATTATAAAAAAGAATCTTTTAATGCAAATATCTATAGATTTAAGAGATCATACAACATCAGAATATTTCTTTTGCAAATTATGTGTCCTTGACATCATAATCAACATCAGAATATTCACAATCCTATAAATCTTAAAGTAATTTATTTGTATATTTAAAGTTTGACACTACATAAACAACTGTTTATTGTAGAAAACTGTATGTTGATCTTTAATTATTTGTGATATTTATGATGCTGGGCTGCTGTCTTACTGACAAATACTCCACATCTCTGTTCATTTTTACTATGTACTAGAACAGTTAAGAATGAAGAAATAAAACATGGGAGGGTTATTTTTCTTGTATCCTATAAATTAATTATATAGTTTTGGTTTTTGTGTTTTCTTTAAAAAAAAATTTCAAATAACATATTTTAAAATTTCACATTTATCCATGAAAAAGTTCTTTTAATTTTAAACCAGCAGACATTGGAAGAAATGTTAATAATCAGCTATTTAATATAGGACTGTCCAATCATTCAATTATAATAAAAGTGCAATGTTTAAGATGGAATAAAGTTTAATGTATAATCATTGTTATGGATATTTTATTTTGAATTGTTAGAGATCTGAAAAATAAACCTATTAGAAGTTTATGTGCTGCTTATTGATGATTTGTTTACAGATATTTGTGAACATCGGATCCTCTACCATTACAACACCTATCTAAAGTTTATTTTATCTTTTCCAAAATCATGTAATGAAATATTAATGGCAGGAAGGCAGTGTATTACAGTAAACAGGATTGATATGTAAAGCAGATGTTTATGTTGGCTTCATTACCAGATATTATTAAGGGCTAGATTAAACAAGCATATAAATAAGACTTTCTATATGTAGCTATCCTTCCAAAATTTTATGATGGTTTATACTACCAAAACTTTTGGTCTGGATGGTCAAGAGGTCTGGGTAGTGGGTATACATCATTGATACAGAAAATTAATTGTATAAAAGTAAAAACAAACAACATACATTTGCTTATTCCACTTCAGTATGAGATTGAATCTGGCATTGTATTTTATAAGAGGTGTTGTAATGTATATCAGTTACCTACCCAAGAACACAGACTTCTACCTGCTAACTTTTATAAATCTCCATTGGGATTTTAAGCACACAAGGGAACCATATGCTTGTCATAAGTATTTTCAAACTAATGTTAAATGGTTAAGATGAGGGTAATGCATTTATAGCAGGAGACACTTACCCCTTTGGACACACCTTTGGAGTTCTTGTGATTCCCTCAGGTTTTGTTTGTTCCCTTAACTTGTATATCTTAGTAGATTTCTGTGATTTAACATCAGTTAACTACTGTTCCCTAAATTTTTAATGAGATTATGTGTGCCTAAATATTTTAAATGCATAATTTGAATAACAGTTTTTAAGGTATTATAAATTTAGGTAATTGATGATTTCAGTATCAGGTCAGCACCCATATAAATTGTAAAAATTCGTAAGACTTGGTCAATTCCTCAATGCTCTTGTTTCCTCCACCGTTAAAAAGCCATGAAAAAAACGTTCAAGCTACTAAGGGAGCAACCAAAAATTGTTAAGTCAAAAAGAAACAAACAAAAAACCAACACACACTACACAGAAAACTTTAAATTGAGTACCAAAAGCCAAAGGACTCGTGTTCATCAGGAGGAATACACTGTTTCTGTTCTATTGGTGGCACCCATCATGCTGATCATTGCAAGCAATATTTGTTGACCCAGATATTGCATAAAAGTAAACCAAATTATGATGAAACTTGTAAAATTTCTCTAGAAATAAATGCAACTTTATCAGTTTTGCTGCTTTGTTCAAGGGTTTCATAGTGAGCAGAACCCGGTTTTAAGGAAATCTACATAATATAGGTAAGCTTTGTAATATTGTTACTTGGAGATTTATAATCCATATAGAGGCAATGCTTGAATGTGCTGTACCGAAATGAAAAGTTCACAATGGGAAAATTGTCATCTCTTTTGTAGTGTAATTCTCAATTCTAAATTTATTGTTTTTTTTTAATTGGCACCATTGTTATGTCCATTTATAAATAAAATAAACTAAAATGTTCATCAAAATAAGTTTTCCACTTGATTTTCACAAAAACATGTAGTTTGTTCTGATTGAACCACTCCTGATAAAATCTATAAAATTGAATGAAAATTAATATTTTCATGAATTTGCATCTACCAAGAACAAAACAAGTTGAATTTAATTTTTGAACCATCACAAAACAATATCATGATGATATATGCAGAATAGAGAAAGATACCAAAGGGACATTCAAACTCATAAGTCAAAAATGAACTAACAACGCCATGGCAAAATAAGAAAAAGATCAAAAGACTAACAACATACACAAAACGCAACATAGAAAACCAAAGACAGAGCAACACGAACCCCACCAAAAACCGGTGGTGATTTCAGGTGCTCCAGAAGGGTAAGCAGATCCTGCTCTACATATGGCACCCGTCTTGTTGCCCATTGTATCACCATCATCACAATTAATTTGATGTAAGTGTTAAACAGTCATTTTTACCTTCACCATTCACGTCTGAATTCAATAAGGCATGCCAAAAGTGCCAGATCAACTGAGTATCTACCTGCTGTTATATGACTAATGAGTAGTTGTAGCTTTATAACTATGTTTCAAAGGAACTTTCTGTGAGGAACAAATATATGATGACATCTGTTATATCAATTGATAATACATGTAACCAGAACCCCATTACTTGGACCCTTATAAGGATTTCTGATGTTACAGTAAAGTTTTTTTTTGTATGTTTCTGTTCAGTTTATTCACTACTTTATTTTTATTTAAACACTTGCATATAGTTCCTTTGTAAATAAATTTATAACAAATTACTAGTTAGAAATTAATGTGAAAAAGTAATATATCAAGTTTAATCAGTTGATAAGAATTATGGAAGAATTTTATCAGTATATTATGCTTGTGTAAGTTACTGAATACAATTTCGTACAAGATGTGTATTGATATGAAAGTTGGTATCTACACTTTCCGAAATGCTATATATATATATATATTATTCCAATGCTTTCCTTAGAAAAGTAAGAGAACTGATAAAATACAGTATGATAGACAACTGTAATTATTGTATTATTGTTACATTGGAGACTAAATGCCAGAATGCATGGTTGGGTAAGGACCTGATTAATTACGAATGTAACAATAATTATTGAGGCTACGGTTACATTGCGTTATTGTTACATGAAAAACAGCAATGTACGATGGGACTAGTAATATGTACTAAATAATAAAAGTTGAAGACATTTATTTTATATTTACAATACATACAATTATTACATACAATTTCTCTTTAATTTTTTATTTACAATGACATTTTCTACATATCCAGAAAGTGGTTTTTGGAGCATGTTTAAGTCCGACACATTTCTGATGAAACCACTCCAAGCAGCCATCACACACCAGTGATGCCGCATTGTGAACGTCCGTATCGCATACCGTGCAGTTCCATTCTGCGATATCTCTTTTAGAAGATAAGGCAACCTTTAATGTTTGCCATGCTTCTGGTGAGAAATACTTTTTCACTCTAGCAATGTTGATATTCTCATCCAATATTTTGGTTGGAAGCATGTGGTGTAGAATCTCTTCATCCATTGTTCAAAGTATAATGACAGTAATAAGTAGTAGGTGTGCAGTTAAATACTTAGAAGTGAACACTTTTCTCAGCCCGAGTTCTCAACAACAAACCATTGAACTATATTTTTCGCCTTTGGCACTACTAATCTGAAGTAGTATCTTTAAGAACATCAAAACCATTAATACGTAAAACTATTTAAACACCATTTGTTGAATAATAATATTTATTATTTATCATTATTACACGTATTATTTAGTACATATGAAAAAATTAAGCAACAAAACTATAGAAGATTTAAGTTTAATAAATCTAGCGTACATTGCTGCTTTTCATGTAACAATAACGCAATGTAACCGTAGCCTCAATAATTATTGTTACATTCGTAATTAATCAGGTCCTTACCCAACCATGCATTCTGGCATTGAGTCTCCACTGTAACAATAATATTTTTATTATTGTTACATTTCCATGTAACCGTAGCCAGTGCCTATCTTGTATAACATAATTGATAGACAACTGTCATTATTTACAAACAATTTCACTCAAAGGTGGGAGTTAATTGGAATCACCTCAAATTTAATGCAAATCATATATAATTAATTGACCACAGTTAATATCTTGTATAAATAATAGAATAGTTAATTTATATCTGAATACAAGATTTATTGTCAATTATTCAATATTATACCTACAATCACTTGATCTACACTACATAAAATAATTCTGTAAATTATGTCTCAAAGATGAATGATTAAGGATTAAAGGGGCATTAGCCACAGGGGTTTGTTACAATTTGCCGGGTTTAGTTTTTTTCGGGGTTCGTATGGATAGTAAACCCGGCAAATTGTAACAAACCCCTGTGCATTAGCTACGAGATATACATTTTTAGGCAGTTAAGCTGCCTTATGCGAGCACCCTAGATTTGTGTTATACCCAATAAATGCTGAAATACGTACCATTGTTATTATCTAGCTGGCTATTATGTTATTTATAACTAATTGGACATTTTTTTAATACTTTTATTTCTGGAATACAAACAATATGACAAGAAAAACCTTAAATGATCGTCGAACTACCCAAACTTTTGAAGTTGCACATAGGAAGTAGTGCTCAATAGAAATCCATACGTAGTTTATTATCCCCTGTGCTTTTGGCTACGATGTCAAAGAACAATTGTATGAAATATTTCATCGCCGAAAATCGGTAATTACAAGTCGTTTATATTTCCCAAATGGCAAAATGCGCAGGAATATTGTTCATGTACAACAAATCTCTATGATAAAGGAAATAAAGTTATATAAGTGGGCGGTAATTTTTAACTTATCTTGCCAAATAAGGTTGTTGTTATTTTATGAATGAAACGAGGCCATGAAACAGATGCGGAAATCGACGTTGATGGGATGTTTTAAGTAATGTGGACAACTCGTCCCCGAGACAAGTCGGACCGAGTCCACTCAAACCGTCTAAGAAGACAACTTTGACCGTTTGTCAGATTTACTTAGGGTTTCATAAAATATTAGACTAACATGTCTAGCGGAGCCATTAATCTTTTGCTTGTGCATTGGGGTCTATTTAGGGGTATTTTGAGGGGCCTGAAGAAGGGATGGGTTTACTTTAGAACCCTATGGGATTTTATTTTTTTAAATTTTAAATTTTCAAATGACTATTTCTCAAAAACAGTAAGTGAAAGACACATGCAGTCTTCAGTAATGAGAACAGGATAATAATAAAAATCAACCAAAATATAGGGTGAGTCCCTAGGGGTCATCCCAAGGCCCTTCAATTTGAAAATGTACTTTTATCTTGTAAACCGTCGCGATCTCCATACCCTAAACAATATATATACTTGTAAGGGACAATAAAAGAAATTAAATGAAAATAATTTGAGGGAGTCCCGGGTGTCGTCCCACCCCCTCCTGTTTGAGAACTTGGAAATGGTCGAGATCCCCACCCCTAAACCATATATATTCATGTATGGGACAATAAAACAAATCAAATGAAACATAGGGGAGTCCCTGGGGTCACCCCACCCCCTCTTGTTTGAGAACTTGTAAACGGTCGAGATCCCCACCCCTAAACCATATATATTCATGTATGGGACAATATAACAAATCAAATGAAATATATGGGGAGTCCCTGGAGTCACCCCAACCCGTCCTGTTTGAAAACTTGGAAATGGTTGAGATCCCCACCCCTAAACAATATACATTCATGTATGGGACAATAAAACACATCAAATGAAATATAGGGGGAGTCCCTGGGGACACCCACCCCCTCATGTTTGAGAACTTGTAAACAGTCAAGATCCCCACCCCTAAACCATATATATTCATGTATGGGACAATATAAAAAATCAAATGAAATATATTGGGAGTTCCTCGGGTCACCCCACCCCTCCTGTTTGAGAACTTGGAAATGGTCGAGATCCCCACCCCTAAACCATATATATTTAAGTCTCCCAAACAAAGTTTGGAAACTTAATGTTTTTGCTCAGTTCTTCTTATTTTTATTATTCTTCTTCTTCTTTTTCTTTTTCTTTTTCTTTTTCTTCTTCCGCCACTTTAAAGATGAACTTGTCCGCAGCGGTTCTCCAAAACCCCTTGTCAGATTTACTTAGGGTTTCATAAAATGTTAGATTAACATGTCTAGGGGAGCAATCAACCAATCGTTTGTGCATTGGGGTCTATTAAGGGGTATTTTGAGGGTCATAAAGAAGGGAGGGGTTTACTATAGAAACTTATGAGATTTTATTTTTTTAAATTTTCAAATGACTTTAACTTGAAAATTGTAAGTGATAGACACACACAGTCTTCAGAAATGATCACAGAACAATAAAACAAATCAGATGAAATATAGGGTGAGTGCCTGGGGTCACCCCACCCCCTTCAATTTGAGAATGTGCTATTATCTTGTAAACGGTCGAGATCCCCACCCCTAAACCATATATATTCTTGTATGGGACAATAAAACAAATCAAATGAAATATAGGGGAAGTCCATGGGGGTAAGCCCCACCCCTTTCTTTTTGATAACTTGTAAACGGTCAAGATCCCCACCCCGATACCATACATATTCTTGTATGGGACAATACAACAAATCAAGTGAAATGTAGGGGAAGTCCATGGGGGTAAGCCCCACCCCTTTCTTTTTGATAACTTGTAAACGGTTGAGATCCACACCCCTTAACCATATATATTCTTGTATGGGACAATAAAACAAATCAAATGAAATATAGGGGAAGTCCACGGGGTGAAACCATATATATTCTTGTATGGGACAATAAAAAAAATCTAATGAAATTAAGGGGAAATCCTCTGGGGTAACCCCCACCCCCCTTCTTTTTGAAAACTTGTAAACGGTCAAGATCCCCACCCCTAAACCATATATATTCTTGTATGGACAATAAAACAAATCAAATGAAATAAAAGGCGAGTCCCCTGGGGTCACCCCCACCCCCCTCCTGTTTAAAAACTTGTAAACCGTCGAGATCCCCACCCCTAAACCATATATATTCTTGTATGGGACAAAAAACAAATCATATGAAATAAAGGGCGAGTCCCCTGGGGATCACCCTCCCCCTTATATTCTTACCCCACCCCCTTCAATTTGAGAATGTGGTTTTATCTGGTAAACGGTCGAGATCACCACCCCTAAACCATATATATTCCTGTTCGTCATTTCAAGAAGATTTGAATGACATAAGGGTTAATCCATAGGCGTCACTTATGCATATCACAAACCAATTTGTACTGGACTTTGCCCAATGTCAGGCGACCATGGGAATGACGAATTATTGGAGCTTTGTTTGGGAGATTTCGTAACAGCATCCTGTTACAATTATTTCTTGTCATGTATGGGACAATAAAACAAATCAAATGAAATAAAGGGGGAGTCCATTGGGACACCCCACCCCCTCTTGTTTGATAACTTGTAAACAGTCAAGATCCCCACCCCTAAACCATATATATTCATGTATGGGACAGTATAACAAATCAAATGAAATATTTGGGGAGTCCCTGGGGTCACCCCACCCCCTCCTGTTTGAGAACTTGGAAATGGTCGAGATCCCTACCCCCAAACCATATGTATTCATGTATGGGACAATATAACAAATCAAATGAAATATAGGGGGAGTCCCTGGGGTCATCCCACCCCTCCTGTTTGAGAACTTGTAAACGGACGAGATACCCACACCTAAAACATATTTATTCCTGTTCATCATTTCAAAAAGATTTGAATGACATACAGGGTCAATCTCCTTGGTGTCACATATGCATATCACTTTACTAGACCAAACCAATATGAACTGGACTTTACCGACGATCAGGAGACCATGGGAATGACGAATTTTGGGGGCTTTGTTTGGGAGACTTCGTAACGGCATCCTGTTACAATTATTTCTTGTTTATTATAAAATTTTATTGATGCAAAAAATGAGTCTAGGTTAATTGAATTTGCTTTAATTATTTATAAAATTATTTCTGGGCCTATAATAATTTTCATTTATGGCTCATTTTAAAGAAAACATATAAATTTTTCAAGCAGTGTAAAGCCCGAGAATGTTTGACCAACTGTTTTATAATAACCTGTCATTTTATTCCAAACTTGGTATGGAGTAACATCATGCATATGGGGGTGAAGATGGGGGTCATTTACATTGATATATGAGTTGCTTTTGAAAACCTTGATGAAATATTAATTGATTTGCCTTAATAATCAATTCATTTAATGAACATAACTGTACAATATACGAATTTTTAATGTTTGTTCTTTCAAATCTTTAAAAAAAAAATTGAAGCAACACTGCCACAGTTTTCATAATTACGTTTGCCTTTGTTTTTGGTTAACTGCCTACAGCGCTTACAGTGCTTTGATTTTTAACTATGATTGTTTTTTGTTCTTTCATTATTGAAAGTGAAATAGTGAATTAATAATTTGCTTTTAGTAGTTCAATTTTTATCAAAATAAGCTAAGAAACATCGCTGATGAATTATTCGACCTCATTGGATCCGTATTCATGTGACCTTCAATTTAACCCCTAAGCTAGAGATGGGTCACGCATAAACTAAAGTGTTCAGCTTTTAAAAGGAAAAGAATGTCGACATTGAAAATGAAACAAGGGTAAATCGTTTAATTGACTGATTCTATCAATTATTCTTATACAGGTAAAATAATGATTAACTAATTTTTAACCTATAATATGAAATCAAACAGACCTAGAAAAATCCAATTGCACGTGTAAGCTATCCATTTATATCTATATTTATGTTTACATCGTATTGTATGACCGTTGGCAGTCTTCGGAGATCACCTCGATGGTTAATTAGATGGCGTCTAAACTAAAATACACACGAATGCTGATGCATATTACCGAGTCCCATGCATCGTGAATTGTTTATTTTAGACTTTTTATATATAATCTGGATAAATGTTTTAGTATGTTATAAATTAAATATGAGGATTTGAGTAAAATTGAACACGATTTTGACAGCTAATGCCCCTTTAAAAAGCTGCATTTTTTTGCAGAGAAAAAAAAATTAAAATATGAATAAAAAATGCAAGCACGGTATATTTCACTTGTAAAATCAGTGTTCATGTTAAAATCATCTGATATTAATCAATAATTTAGGTTAATTTAAGTTACAATTATGATTAATGTGCTGGAAACAATAAACAAATATGCTTAAATAACTCTCACCTGGACAATTTCTGCAATCAAATTTATTTGTTTATTCCCTATAATATTGCTATTTAACAGTTCATGGTATTTGTACATGCATTTGAATACAGGATTTTTCTCGATGAAGAATGAACACGAATTTAGATAAAAATTAGTTATTAGATTTTTGTTTTTAAAAAGGTGCATTTTCAATGCCTCTTTCTGGAAATTATTGAGTCAAACTTAAAAAAAAAATATATACTACACCTTCCTTTGAAGATTTCTATTTCTAATCATGTCAAATTATATAATTGAAAAAAAAAGAAGAAATCAAAAATCAGTACCCCTTCTAAAAATGGAAATATCAAAAGAATTTGTATCAATATTGAGAAATTCTCAATCTTTGGGCACTTGAATGCAATTGTTTTTAGTAATGTTATGAAAATAAAATTGTTCATCCTCAGTGCCATATGATTTTTATCGAAAATCAATAAATGTTCTTAAGGTGAGTTAGAAAAATGGCATCCCTAAACATGTTTAAACATAGAAATACTCCCAAAAGCAACCATTTACAAGTTAATTTAGGGAGACAAACTTGTTTTATCAGCTAAAGAACCCAATAATCTTTCTGAATTTAATGAAAGAGTGACATTTCAAGGGGTTTTTTTTTGTCCACTGAGAATATGATTTTGAATTATGCACTCAACTCTTAAAGTCTTTCCACCAATGCTTTCGACTACTTTAATTGAGTAGTACCTTAAAACAAGTACACTTTTTTAGGAGAATTTCATGAGCTGAAAATGGTGATTTTAAAAAGGAAAAATAACACTGGTAGTTTTTTAGTGAAATAATAATGAAAATGATGACGTTCTATGTTTCAATCCTTGTGTGGTCTGTTTTTCAAGGTCTGTTTAAAACAAGTTAACATTTTGGGCTTTAATCACTTATCCAAAGTCGTGATGGTTATCTCTATATAAATGTCTTACAGAAGCTTGTATAAAGAAAACAATATTGAAAATGAGATAAAAAAAAATGTCCGACTGCATGTAGCTAAACAAATGGCTGAATCACAGATGCTTTGATTTAACTCACTATTGCCATCATTTGGTGTCGTTGTCGTAATCTTTTCAAAACCCTTCTTCTCTGAAACAACTGGACCAACACCAGCTTAACTTGGCCTGAATTATCCTGAGAGTCATACAAATTATTGCCCTGAAATGACAATCTTAGATTAATTTTCACGTTTTTGCCTATTATTTCGAAATCTTAGACAGAAGCTGTAACACCTATAATGAACAGCAATACAAGATCGACAAAAGTGTTAATTTGACAGACGACTCCTTGTAGGAGTTGTTGCCCTTAACTTACCATTTTTGAAAAATTATGTTTTTGCCTATTGTTTCGATAACGTTATAAGAAAGACAGAATAATTAAACGTAGAAAAGCAAAATGATCCCATTTATAGTTTTTATTTGGTGGTATTTTTGGTAAATGTAAAAGTTTCAGTAAATTGCTATTTCCATGACAATGTACTTTGTTTGAAAATTCTATAAGCTGTATTGCATTTGAATAAAAGACTATTATTACAGTTTCAAATGTTGAAAAACTGTCCTTTTGCGTTGAGACGACTTTAAAAAAAATAATCCTTCAACCATGATCGATCTCATACGAATGTTGAATTAAGGCGACAGTAGTTTACTGATTTTCAAATCTCGTAAAGCGATTATAAAGAGACAAAGCAAAATAACAACCAAAAACCGAAGAACAAAAGGAGCGAGAACGTGTGCGTTGATATAAACTGTAAACAGCAACATCTACCAAGTAAACAACAACATCTACCAAGTAAATAGCCACATCTACCAAGTTCCATATCACTCTGACCATTAAATCACTCCAATTAATTGTCGATAGAAACTGTAAACAGCAACATCTACCAAGTTCCATATCACTCTGATCATTAAATCACTCCATTTAATTGTCAATAGAAACTGTAAACAGCAACATCTACCAAGTTCCATATCACTCTGACCATTAAATCACTCCAATTAATTGTCGATAGAAACTGTAAACAGCAACATCTACCAAATTCCATAAACAGCAACATCTACCAAGTTCCATATCACTCTGACCATTAAATCACTCAAATTATGTGTCGAAAGAAATTGTAAACAGCCACATCTACCAAGTTCCATATCACTCTGACCATTTAATCACTCCAATTAAGTGTCGATAGAAATTGTAAACAGCCACATCTACCAAGTTCCATATCACTCTGACTTTAAATCACTCCAATTAATTGTCGATAGAAACTGTAAACAGCCACATCTACCAAGTTCCATATCACTCTGACCATTAAATCACTCCAATTAATTGTCAATAGAAACTGTAAACAGCAACATCTACCAAGTTCCATTTCACTCTGACCATTAAATCACTCCAATTAAGTGTCGATAGAAATTGTAAACAGCCACATCTACCAAGTTCCTTATCACTCTGACCATTAAATCACTCCAATTAATTGTCGATAGAAACTGTAAACAGCAACATCTACCAAGTTCCATATCACTCTGACCATAAAATCACTCCAATTATTTGTCGATAGAAACTGTAAACACAACATCTACCAAGTTCCATATCACTCTGACCATTAAATCACTCCAATTAATTGTCGATAGAAACTGTAAACAGCAACATCTACCAAGTTCCATTTCACTCTGACCGTTAAATCACTCCAATTAAGTGTCGATAGAAATTGTAAACAGCCACATCTACCAAGTTCCATATCACTCTGACCATTAAATCACTCCAATTAATTGTCGATTGAATGTGTAAACAACAACATCTACCAAGTTCCATATCACTCTGACCATTAAATCACTCCAATTAATTGTTGATAGAAACTGTAAACAGCAACATCTACCAAGTTCCATATCACTCTGACCATAAACTCACTCCAATTAATTGTCGATAGAAACTGTAAACAGCAACATCTACCAAGTTCCATATCACTCTGACCATTAAATCACTCCAATTAATTGTCGATAGAAACTGTAAACAGCCACATCTACCAAGTTCCATAAATAGCAACATCTACCAAGTTCCATATCACTCTGGCCATTAAATCATTCAAATTAACTGGTATTGCCCTTAAATGATTTTTATGCATATAGATAAGAAGATGTGGTATGAGTGTCCGTTTGATGTGTTTGGGTATTTTCGTGAAAACAGAAAAGGATAGCAAAACTGCCAACTATCAAATTGATAAACAACATAGTTGAGATGTACAAACCATTTCTTGCAATCTTTGAAAGTATGATGACTTCCTAGTGAAGATCATTTTGAATTCAAGAGTGGTTGGGTGGTGGTGGTGGGGCTTGGAAGATTTTGCCCAAAAATGTAATTTAGTTCGTAAATAACATTGGTGATTGTGGTTTTGAAAAAATAATAAATTATTTGTGTGTATTACATTTTAATGTTGTGCTTCTGTTGTGTCGTAGTTCTCCTCTTATATTTAATGTGTTTCCCTCAGTTTTAGTTTGTAACCCTGATTTGTTTTTTCTCAATCGATTTATGAATTTCGAACAGCGGTATACTACTGTTGCCTTTATTTCTCTGAATCTAACTTAAATGTCATGTAAACGCTGTATACATTTGTATTTGATTATAACTAGTTAAAACATATCAAAGATACCAGGATTATAATTTGTTTCGCAAGGCGCATTTTCAGTGCAAGAAAGGTAAACGTAAATATTGAAAACATCAGTTTCTTGCTAGGTGAGCGATGTAGGCTTAATGAATCTTCTAGTTTAATTTTTTCTCTCGATTTTTTGTAATGAATAAACTTTATTAAGATATGTAATTCAAATATTTGTTGAAGCTGATAACGCTGATACATTTCATCATTATATCTATTTTCTAATGCGCATTATGACAATATATAGGACAAATGTCATTGGGTTAATAAAACATAATTCTCATGTGATGCATATCCATGTGATCTATATTACCACCGATGCAGGAAATGATTGGATGGTAATTATCCAGGGACAAGGAAGTGTCTAGAAAATAGACCACAAGGATAATTTGCAGTCGTACTTAAACTATTTATAGGTGTCCATTAATTGCACCACATAACATACAAATCTATTTCAGTGTTGTTTATCAACAGATCATCTGTTAAGTAAGTAAATACATAGAATATTTACAATACAAGGACAACTGCAAACGCCTTATTTGTTGAACCAAATTGTCATTTTACATTAACAAAAATGGCCTATTTGACAAAGTTAACTTTAATAGTGACAACAGGGCTTAACGCTTCTTATCTTTGCAATTGAACAACATGGTTATAACGTTCGTAGTTGATGAATCAACAAGTTTAAAATTGAATTTTTCAAACGGTTGTCTCTTTTGATCAAGAAAAGCACTTTGGACATATGAAATTCATAAAGTGCTGTTTTCATTTTTGAACAGCAGTTTCTTCTAAGGTGTCAATTTATATTATATTCAATTTTTATGACAACAAAAGATGTTTTAATTAAACGTAGAAAAGCAAAATGATCCCGTTTATAGTTTTTAGATGGTGATATTTTTGGTAACTGTAAAAAGTAAAATAACAAAAATACCGAACTCCAAGGAAAATTCAAATTGAAAGTCCCTTATCAAATGGCAAAATCAAAAGCTCAAACACATCAAACGAATGGAAAACAACTGTCATAATCCTGACTTGGTACAGGCATTTCCTTGTGTAGAAAATGGTGGATTAAACCTGGTTTTATAGCTAGCCAAACCACTCACTTGTATGACAGTCTCATAGAATTCCATTATATTGACAACAATGTGTGAACAAAACAAACAGACATACTAGGTAAAAATGTCAAAAATAGGGGTACAGCAGTCAAAATTTTGTTATAATCTTAATCACTATAAAAACCACACATATATATTATCAAAGAAAAACAAAATGGCATATGACAAAGCACATAAGCAAAAATGAAAGACAAGAATACAAAGAGTGACAACAGCACAACATATTGGCGGGATGCATAAGTACCGAGCCATGCAAAAAGGATATTACAAAAAATGGACTAAACAGTAAAGGTTAATAATTTATAAAGACAAATAAAAGAACACTATAACACGTATCTATACTTCAAGACCATCATGTATTATTTGTGAAGTTGATACGGAAAATTTATCAACAAGGTCTTAAGATCTTCCGATGATCTTAACCGTGGCTCATCAACTTTCTGCTCA
This sequence comes from Mytilus californianus, assembly GCF_021869535.1. Taxonomy (NCBI): domain Eukaryota; kingdom Metazoa; phylum Mollusca; class Bivalvia; order Mytilida; family Mytilidae; genus Mytilus; species Mytilus californianus. The sequence goes on along the minus strand of NW_026262581.1, from coordinate 140,492,715 downwards.
GACACTGGTGTCGTTTTATAAAGTCTGGGTAGCAGCTGCAAGCTCTTGAATACCGAATGAGTAAGGAAATGTATATCCCATATGCAAATGAAGTTGGTATATTGCTGCTTAGGTGGGGGAAATTGATAATTTCAAAATTAAAATCGTCTCGTTTGTCATGACCGCACATGTCAAATTCGAGGTATAAGTCTAAAAATGAGGCGGAGGAAGCAGTGTCTGTTGTTATTTTTATTATTTCTAGTTCTGGGAGATATATTAATGGAACCCAATCAGAAAATTTTGGATTGTTAATGGAAAGAACATCATCAATATATCTGAATGTGAAATTAAATGATCTGGCTTCTTTGATCTTCTTGTTTTGACAAGTATCTGAAGGAACTCCGACTCGTAGGAAAATAGGAAGAAGTCGACAAGGAGAGGCGCACAGTTCGTTCCCATAAGAATGCCGACAATTTGTTGAAAAAGTCTACCTCCAAATTCAACAAATATGTTGTCAATAAGAAACTCCAGCATACTGATCATTTGTTCCTCTGTGTAGCATGTTTTACCTTTTTGTTCACTATTAACAAAATATGCCATGAGGTATCCCAAAGTATAAAATTATAGCATATGCTACCATTTTTGTGGATTATTTCTTTTAGACGAATTTACAGTTTCACACGGGGAATAGTGGCACACAGGGTTGAAAAATCGAAGGTTTTGATAGAATTAATTTCAGAGAAAGATCGAGATTTTAAATTGTCCAGAAGTTCCTTAGAGTTTTTTAGAATCCATATATGGTTAATAACACTACGCGAGTGAACAGTTTCACAGTATTTCGGAAAACCCTCTTTCACTGCGGACAGAATTTTTGTCAATCTAATGAACAATTCCTTTGTAGAACATGCATATGAGCCGTCAATGTACCGTTGTTTGGACGGAATTTTGTGAAGCTTAGGTATCCAATACAAACCAGGTAAGTCCTCAGATTTGCTGTGCAATGTAATGTTCATTGAAGCCATGAAGGACTTATGATTCGCAAAAATCTCATCCTTGTCAAACGATATTTCTTTGTATGTGGGATTACCTGAGTACTCTTTTATTCCTAATTCTTTTACAAGACATTCTTAGTAGTACGATTTACATACAAAGGCAATATTTGTTATCCGCAGGAACAAAAACATATTTATTACGAAGAGATGATAGACATATCACAACTTCTTTGTCTCTGAAAACGGACTTTGGTCGATCATTCACACAGTTTTTTTCAACTTATAAATTCGACGTTTTATCAGAGACCTGGTTGTTTTGACCCATTTTGACAAAGTGTCCAGTTCAACTTATCGTTTAGCCCATGCTTTGACGTAGTACGTCCTCAATGGAATCCATAATCATTTCGAATTTATGGTTCCAATTGATGTGTTGGGGTTCTCTGAACTTAATTAGGACCATGAGATATTACCTTTCGGAGATGTTCATGTTGAATAATGTTTAGATCCCCAGTAGTAACATGGCCAGAGGGGCTGTAAATATAAGGGGAGTGGGAACAGTCATATGTCAGAGGTTTTTTTTTTTGTAATTAAAGCCTATTGCAAAAATTGCCGACATTGGTATTATAACGGTCAAAATGGTGATGGAGAAACAACCCTTTTTAAATTGATATCATTCCGTTAATGTTTTAGGAGTTAAGAGCAATAAAAAACACATTTTTGTTTATCAAATCAGGATGGGAAATGTGTATAAATGTATCCTATTGGCTCTTTAATTTTTAACTTTGTATTCCAGAAGGTCATTTGCCTCAATCCCTTGTTATTTTTCCAATGCAATTTTCTTTCTTTTTATGTGCGTTTAAAAGCACTTACTCGTGACGTAGTTATTCATGTGGACCCGAATATCTCATCTGAAGTAGCAAGTGGCCTTTAAGCACCTACTCGTGACGTAGTTATTCACGTGGACTTGAATATCTCATCTGAAGTAGCAAGTGGCCTTTAAGCACCTACTCGTGACGTAGTTATTCACGTGGACTTGAATATCTCATCTGAAGTAGCAAGTGGCTTTTAAGCACCTACTCGTGACGTAGTTATTCACGTTGACTTGAATATCTCATCTGAAGTAGCAAGTGGCCTTTAAGCACCTACTCGTGACGTAGTTATTCACGTGGACTTGAATATCCCATCTGAAGTAGCAAGTGGCCTTTAAGCACCTACTTGTGACGTAGTTATTCACGTGGACTTGAATATCTCATCTGAAGTAGCAAGTGGCCTTTAAGCACCTACTCGTGACGTAGTTATTCACGTGGACTTGAATATCTCATCTGAAGTAGCAAGTGGAACGTTTGTGGCCAATTTTGCTTGTTTCCATGGTCAACAAATGGAGAATGGAAAATTAATTTTATAAATTTTATAACAAAAACATATTTGATATGTTCATTCTAAATATTCGATAATAGTTGATCACTGCATCATTCTTTTAATTTTTATTACGACTATCAATATATTCATATTCAGATTGACATTGTTACAACATGTAAGTACATGTAATATTGGTACATTTACTATCAGTACAAAATACTAATCATAAGATATAAAAAGTGTCCTATTTATTATCAGAGCATAAATGTTATGATAACGTGTGTGTTATTTATGTTAGACGGGTATGTTTGACCAGAAATGGCAGAAGCTCAGGACTCACCTCTTGTAAGGTTTACATAGATTATTTGTTTATATTCTATATATTGGTTTGTCTTTTGATCTTTTTAATTTTTGCCATGGCGCTGTCAGTTTATTTTTGACTTGTGAGTTCTTTCGCCTCCCTTTCACATTAAAAAACATCACACAAATATTATTTATCGTAGGGTATGATAACTGTTTCAAGCTCCAAGAGATATTTATCCGTTTGAACGGGACACACGTGAAACTTAATTATCTTTACACTATCATAATCCATGGTACAATTGTCGTAATAAATATAGTGTTCATGTTGATTCATTGTGTCTATCTTTTTTAAAATATTGTCTATTTTTATGACTTATTTTTTACCAAGTATTTCGCTTATTTATAATGTGAACATGACCGTATTATGCAGTGTTGATCATCATGTCCACGTATTTTTGTAACAATTCTTTCATTTTCATCTAAACATTAGTAAGCGATAGATTTGTCTACCTTTACCTTAAGCACACGGTGTAAATTGTCCTGATTGTTTATCTCCGTTGAGCAATCTGACATTGATGGCCAATTTTTTTATAGTCTCTCCTAAATATATTTGAAACTTTCATATCACCTATATGTGCTACTATATACCATAAAACACGTCAATTAAAAACCTTAGTGATGTGGTCAATCCAGCAATCTTAAAAAAATCACCTAATAAAAATCTCGAAATGGTCCTGCTAGGTATATTTTATGTGTAATGCCAATAAAGAAAAACAAAATTCAAAAAAATGAAAAGTGAAGTCACATAATACATTTTTCAGGATAAGTTGAAAAAAGAATTAAAAAAGTTTGATAAGACTTTTCAAACATGTTCTACTTTCTACAAACGTGTAGAAGACATACTTGGGGATGATTGCATAGATAGATTAACACTGGCAATAATACAACAGTATGCTCTAGGACGACAAGAAAATTCAATACACTTACAAGTTCACGAGAAACGAAAACAACTAGTTAAAGTATGGGATTTTCTCAGGATCGGAATCATAGGTAAGTCATGTATCACAACGAAACAAATAGTTAAAGTGTGGGATTCTCTCAGGATCAGGGTTAAATGTAAGTTATGTTTCACAACGTAACAACTAGAAAAATCAGGATCAGAGTTATAGATAAATCATATACCACAACGAAAAAACATTTTCACTACATGCGATTTCCTCATTTTTCTTTTATTCCCTTGACGACTGTCGCATTAATTTAACCCTTTATATCATTTGTATGTAAACCATGTTAATCTTCGGAAATGTTTGCTTAAAGAGTTTTAATTGCAGGTTTCTTATGTGATGAATCCATTTAAGCATTAAATATATGATACATCAATTAACATAAAATACCGAACAGTTTATGTGGTTTTTGTTTTCTTAAATTGAGAATGGAAACGGGAAATGTATCAAAGAGACAACAACCCGACCTAGTATTTATGAACATCTTAATCTTTGTCTGGATTCTAACTTTAAGTTAGAATATTTTACATAGTTCCAAAACTTTGAAACCAATTACCATATAACCTGCATATAAATACAAACGCGCATAAAATTATTACTTTTATTGGGTTCTTTTTCTAATATTATTCAGGGGAAGTTGCGGCGGGTAAAACCAGCTTGGTGAATTATTTGATGGGTGATAACTACCTCCCAATAGACCAGGGAATTTGTACAAAGGTAGTATGTGAAGTATATAACAGTGACTTCAAATATGTGCAAGTTATGTTTTGCGATGATACAAAACTGGAAAAGTTATTGGAGAGCAATCCTGATGACAAAAATTGGCATTGGTTAGGAGAGATAATCGAAAATGGGTATATTTTTTGTGATTTGACAAATGAGAAAGTGGATGTCAAATGTGTCCAGATTTTCTGGCCGCTAGATATATTCAAGGTAATAGTTTAAAGGACAAATTATATCAGTCCTTCAAGAATAATGATCGTCTAAACCAAATTGGCGTTACATTCCATACTAGTATTTATATTATAAATATGTTGTAACCAGTTTTTAGCACAGGGACTCGGTTAGCAGATTAAAAAAGTTTTAATCAATGTTTTTTTTTTTTAGTTTTTCTTGTCTATTTGTATTACTTTATTAACGTATTTTACGATGGTATCACTATGGAGTTTACTATCCATATCCGTATACTGAAAAATCCTAGTATAGAAATGAAATACTGTGGTTTTTAGTGTATCTGATGAAGGATGGTCCAGGAACACATATCTTGCTCATTGAAATCAGTATCAAGCGTTAAGTTAGAGGTTACCCTTCCGGAGAACCTTAGTTCACCCTAGGGTTTTAGTGTGGTTCTTGTTGCTCCTCTGTCTTTAGTTATATATGTACGGTTTTACGGACTTCATCGTTTTTCTCTCTTTGTCATGGCTTTATCAGATTTTTTCTACTTAGAATTTTGAAAGTCTCCTTGATATCTCCCGCCTGTTATTTTAAGTAAACAAGGTGAAGGATGATTAAAACTGATTTTTTTCTATTTTCCAAAAAGGGGAATTTTTCAAATGATTGCTATATCTCACCATAAGGTCAGTTAGTTATGGGTAGATAATTTACTTTTCTTTATCATCTACATTTTAAAAATGTAAGTCTAAAAGAATTTCAATCTTGCCATGTTAGGAACCACGGTGGTAGGAATGGAAAAAAATCATACTTTGTAAAATAAACTTTCTGATTCGACGCAAAGTTTAGTGAAACTGACATAATCAAGATGCTGGATTTTCTTTTATTTCCAATATATTTGTTATGTTTGGCGGACGAGTTTTTCAACTAGGAACCCACTGTGCTTCTGTTTGCAAACTTGTTTCTTTATTCTAATTAGGCAAACTTCATACAGTAGCTTCAAAAACATGGAGACGGAACTCATATTAATATGTTGCTTCATTTTCTGATATACGATGATGCACTTTCACTGAATAAGTAAAATCTTGGTGTATATGTTGGAAGCAACATTCATCATTACCTGCAGAGTCTTATCTTACCTCCTATAAACTTCTAAGAATTTCATTGGTTTAAATCGAACATGTGGAAACCGTGTATATTTAAAATTAGGTCAGTAGGCGTGTTTTGTTTTAATTACATGGTTAGTAGTAATTAGTGGTAGAGTTACATTACTTTTTAAAAAATCGGTATTGTCCTCAAACAATATTAATTTTTTAAGCTTTAGGACAAAACATGTTTTTTTGAGACGCACACTTTCACTCATATTGATTACTATAACAACAATTGAAAAATATTCATCATTGATTTTACAACTACGTCGAAATTTTGTTACAGTGTGCCTTTGACCTAATACAATATATATGAGGTCAGTAAATTCCATATGGGCTCGACAATTGCTCTCTCTCTCGCCCCATATGACATTGACTGACCCCGTATATATCATATTAAGTCATTAGCACACTGTGTAACTAATAATATCTCCAAGTTGATACGGTATTCAAGGGCTTGCATTCCTACCATTATTCCACGAGGTCGCTGTTTACAAATGAAAATATTCAATCAATGGTTTTAATTGCAAAAGTTGAATGTATAAATTCGAAAATTTAACGGATGCCATCATAATCATGATATCCGTAATGAGTCACAGATAACTACGAACATGTTTTGCTTATCGTAGTTACAGTTTCATCCTTTTTTCCTTTATCCCGAAAAGCGACATATCATCAAAGAAAAGGACATAACATTGCCAAGTGCAACACGACCGGTACAACTAGTTGAGCAAGAGCCGAGCACTATTCAGGAGCACAAGTTATTTAAGGGTTCGTACAGCTTTGCCTTAGTTGTTTGCGTTGTACATGTTGTATATGTGCTATTTTATTTCAAAAACATTAATATTCGGTCAAGTATTAGGTCTAGATAAATTTCATTTATCGATATATTGTAGATCGGTCATGTCTTTATGTTAGACCAGAGGCATTTACCAATTAGTAACTAATGCAATAGGACCGAATGATCCACCGGGAACACCCCGTTGATCTACTGTTGCTTAAATTTTCTTCTTAGAAACAAATGTTTTAAATCAAAATACAAATATGTTTTTTCAAGGACACCGAGTTGTTGAAAACACACAATGAAAGTGAAGAGAATGTAAGTATTCTTGACAACGTACTCATATTAATTAGTTTCATAAGTACATATACACATACGTAATATGTAGAAATAACATACATGATAGATGATGAAAATTTTGTTTAATCTAATAAGAAACTAGATTTATTGCGTAACAGGCTTTACTAAATTTCGTTTGGTTTCATGATCATAAAAATGATTTTGTAAAACGAAGTGGTATCAGATCTTTTACACCTGTCTAAGTCTGCTCAATTTTAAGAGAACAAATGTAAGATATTTGGTCTAGAAGTTGGATAAGGTTACGTCAAAAAAAGTTTATATATTTGCTTGAAAGATCACACAGACGAGACATAGAATTAGCGAGGACAAATACAAAAGGGAGAAACAAACTCCTCTCCTATCAAACAAGCGTACCTGATGTAGATTTTACCAGTTGAGTTAAACTATAATAGTCGACAAAAAGAGAAGCTCAGTTAATTTCTATAGAAAAGCAGAGCAGCTGTTGAAAACCGCGTCTTCCAAACGTAAACCAATTTGTTGTGAGTTAAAGAAAACTTTTTGTTTGGATGTACCTTCCTTTAATATGAATACAGCACTTCTAAATGTAATGCGTTTGAAGTGTTTTAAAACAAGATGTATGTGTCTGTGTTGGTAACTCTTTTTTTATGAAATAAAGTAGCATCTTTTCTTTCAATCTGTTTTAAGTTGAAAATGAGAAATGCTTGTACAAAAGAAGTACAATGTTTTTATTCTTTTGCTCGAGAAGACGGAGTTATGTTGTATGTACTCTTATTGATCTTTGGAATTTTAAATATAAAAGTATAACAAAAATACCAAACTTCAAGGTCAATTCAAAAAGGGGAAGTGCATAAAAACTGACAAATCAAACGTTATCAATCAACGGAACGAGTGAAAAACAACTGTCATATTCCTGACTTGGTACAAGAATTTTCCAAAGAAAATGGTAGGTTAGACCTGGTTTTATAGCTAGCTAAACACCTCACTTCTATGACATTTGTTTAAAGATCCGTTATATTGACAAATTGGGTAAGAAACCCAAACAGACATAAAAACAACGTAGTTAGTTTCAAAGTACAGTGCATGGTCATTAGTATTCGTCACTATAAAAACTATGCTTAAAAATATATTGTGTGGTCATTTCTAGTCGGATTATAATCAACTCGGTACAAATTGAACAGAATAGTCACAGATTTATTTGTTAAGATGGAGATAATTTTGATCCAAAGCGGTTTTTTTTTGTTCGGAAATTTGCTATGTTTTTCAATCAAATTAAATTGCAAAAAAGTATTTAAGATGTTCGCCTTAGCAGAAAACAAACAAACTTATCACCAAATAAACAAAAAATGTTCCCACAATTTTGACTTTTATTAAACACCTGGTTTGTTAAAACTAGAAAAATAAATGCCTGAAAATAAATATTTTTTAAAAATGTTTTTATTCTTATTTTAGAAATATATACAAATTATTGTAAATGACGAATACTTATATTGCCGTGCACTGTAACTATGAAGCCTGGTCTTGATTACTGATAATATACCTTATATTAATAATGATTTTCTCCTTCGTTTCATTCCTCTGAAAATATTGATGAAAACACAAACACAATATTGGGTTGTGCGTTCGATACAAAATCTCATTCAATACAACATATTAAACATATCTACAATCAGACATTCATAAATGCGACTTAGATTTTCTTTAGATACTGACCGCTGAAATCGTCCGTGCAGAAAGGAGTCCCATGAGTATTACCTTATTTGATTTAGATATTTAATATTGTTGTTAAACATAGGTCCTTAAAGAAATGTACATCAGTTTGTAAAGCCATTTATGTAATATTAGTAACTTCAGATAATTACCACAATTTCAATTGAGAAATATTGAGCAAACAATAAAACAGATAAGTTCTACTTATCAATTGTTTCCAATCATTGTTTTGATTGCAAATGTTCCCAACAATATGTAATGTATACTTAAACTTGGTCAAGCGGTTCCCACAGCCAGGGTTGAACATGACAACTTTGGCTGTTTTTTCTAGGTCTTTTTATGTCCTGGAATGTTTAATTATACATTTTAGCTCCCACCTAACTCTCAGTCTTCACACAGAAGATTATTTCAAAAGTATGTATCCTGCCCACTGAAAATACATGAAAAAGGTACGAAAATGCAAAAAAAATATTGGATAATTACAACTTTCAAAACGAATACCAATACCCGACTCGTCTGAGAAAATATATGGAACAAACAATGACAAACCACAAAAGTTGCAATCATACATTTACATAGCTGACTGCATGTCAACTGATATTTCACAATCGAGTTTTACTAAATTTGAAATTTTTTAATCTTAAAAGCCTTACCACATATTCTTATTTTTATATTATAAGGATAAGCATTTCATTTATTTGTAAATATTTTTGTATTTTTTTCGTTTTAGCAAGATTCTATTGTAGAAAACGAATTAGGTCATCCGATGGTACGTATATGTTTATATACTTGACAACAACAACAAACCCAGCAAAAACATTTGGTGAATGAAATATCAGTTGTGAAATTATGTTATCAAACACCTGAAAACTATTGAAAATATGTAATGAAAATATTATTTTTGTATATGCACAAAATTATATTTATGAATTAGACGTTATTACGTAAATGAAACAAAAGCAAAGGTAGAAAATATATTACAAAAAACCAAAAGAGGTTTACTAACGGGTACCAAAAACAAGGAAAGCAAATCTGAGGTAGTGCGAATTTAAAACAGAACTCAATCAACGCAATAAGCCCCAACGACGACACATTATGTTTTGTTCACTTTCTTAACTGTTTTTTTTTTATTGAACAGAGACATAAAAACCCATCTGTTGTCTTTGTGGACTACCCTGGACTGGATGATTCGACAGATGAGGACGGTAGTAGTCCTAGTCTTAAATTTATCCTGGAGGAAATTGAAGAGAAAATGGTGGATGGATTTCTGATTCTCATTGACAACTCACACCACAATTGTATGAAAGAAGTAATTATCTTTTACAATTCACGTTATTACTGTATGCAAAAAGTTATATTTGGTCACTTTTCTGTCCTTAATGTCATAAAAATGCCAAGTTGACCCCTTTATACTAATGTCCGAACTAGAGATATAGACGGTAAACTAGTGTTGTCTGCATATTACCCTTTAATATCTGTAATAAAAGCTGACATTTAAAGATAAACCTGTGGACGCACCCGGTCTCGTTCCTTTTGGAAGTCATGCGATTCTCTCAGGTTATGTTTATCTTGATTTGTATCTTCTCATGAATTTATGGGATTTGAACATCGATAATTTAATGTTGCCTCTAATTAATCAAACCAAAGAGAGTATATTTCAGAAAAAAAATATGTATTTTTCTCATTCGATATCGATGTCCGTTACTAGATAGAGACGTCTAATTCAACATGATCATTTCTTTCTTTCAGATACCTAACTAAATATGACAATTACTTCCTTTCAGATACAGAAGTTCATGTCTCACGCTGTCGTTCAGTTTCCTAATTCTAAACTTGATTCAGACAAATGTTTGTTTATATGTAACAAATGGGACCTCGTGTCAACGAAACCACATAAAAAGATGGAATTAAAAGTGTCAATTTTAAGCAAATTACAAAAGGAATGGCCTACTATTCAAGAGAGTCAAGTCATTCAGTTTTCTTGTGTAGAACAGGTATTTGAAAGAAATTATACAGCAGAATATTTGAAGTTAGTTTATTTTGTCCAAAAGTCGATATTTACTGCAATATCTAATTGTTAAGTTAGTAACTACATAGATAGTTTGACAACCAGGGCAAGGCTATTTAAGCAACCTTGATATGACTAGTCGCCTTTACTTTTTTCGTTTTCTATAGAAACATTTGTCTTATTAGTATTGTAGATAATTGTACTTTTAATAAATATACTTTTAGCTATAATGATGATAACGCTTTTCAAAATAAATATGCATGGTTTAGGGCTAGGAACAAACCTTGTTGTTAATTTAGATGAGGGGCCCTTAATTAGCATTGTGTGATAATAATTGCAAACTAATGTCCGATTAGCTGTGCAAAAACGAGCACATTCCACTTAACTCTTTTACTCCAAGATACCCAATTGGAATGAAATGAATTTGAAATAGGTAGGACGTTTTTCGCAGTGTGAAAATAAATCAATAATCTTTTATTCAAATTAAAGTTATGACCTAATGTAGTCAATTACTACTTCTTTACCACCTGAAGAGATTCCAAAAGAAATTAATCACTAAATAAGTTATTCCAGTTAATAGTAAACTTTGAAGTATTGAATGTGCATGTGTAAGTCAAAAAATAATGTTAACCTTATACATAATTCAAAAACAAAAAGTAGCTGCATATCAATTCTTGAAATGTGCATCTAGTGCAGTTATATTTGTATCGTTAATAAAACATCTGCTGGTGAATTGTTAGTCCATGAGGGTTTCGTCAGCCCAGTATACAGTTCTTCTGTATTGTCATGAAAATACAGTTATTGCTTTGAAATCATTTTAGATTATGGAATATATCTCCTCATGCAAATCTTTTATTCAACGTCTCGATTTTGCTATTTGCTTTGACTAGCTCTTCAAAATTTGTATTAGGGTTAGGATTTTCAATATTTTGGCCTCGAGCATCACTGAATATACATAAGTTGTCGAAATGTGCATCTGGCAATTGATATCGTTAGTATAATTACTACACATATTTATTCGGAAAAAGAACCATTAAATCGCATTTTTTATTTTCGTTGCAGCAAAACGAAACTGAAATGATCAATGCTGTTTACCAATTGGTAATAACAGCCAAACGGAGGCGATTGGAGGAGTATTGGTTGTAAGTAAAATTTATTTATTTGTTTTTCCGTGCTTAATCTTTGACAGTATATACATACCATATATATTCTAATATTCAAGAGCTTGCAGCTGCTATTCAGACTTTGTAAAACGTGTTCGGTGTCTGAGCAAAAGTTTACGAGGAAGGGTTTTGTCAAAGAACGTCTCTTCCTTTTTCTCAAAAAGTTCATCGGAAAGTACTAAGACATAATAAATAACTATTCAGTGTCTACTTCATAAATACTACAAGATGGTCTTAAGTTATAGATTCTCTGTGCTGAAGTTGTGTATCTTTTTATTTATCTTTAGTTTCCCCGTTATTCGTGTTTGTGTTACCATGTTTCTTTTGGTCGTGACTGGGTATTTATTAATCCCGCCATCTGGTTTTTTACTTTTTTAACTTTGGGCATTCCTGGTGCAGGTGGGTCCTGAGGTGCGTTTCGGACACAGAGTGTTTTACAGTGTTGTTACTATTTTTGTTACCCTTGTATTTCTATTTACTTAATTTTTACTTTATCGAGAATGTGTATACTATATATGGTATGTACTATCAACGACAAAAACTTTTTTTTGTTGGTGACGTCATTGTCTTTCTTACATCACCGAGTCCTTTGTAGACGTAACGCGCGTCTGGCGTAAAAAACTTTAGTCTTTGCATCTATGGTGAGCTATTACTATTTACTATAACTTTTTTGTTGGCGTCTTTGTTAGATTAAGCAATATGTTTGTTTGAATTATTTAGTCAGTTGTGTTGTATGTATGTGATGTATGTTGACACAGTTTTGGCTTCTAGATCCAAATTATTGTCACATTAACCTTTCATGTCTGTTTAGGTTGGCCACCGAATTTTGTCAATATAACAGAACTATAAACACTGATTATACTAGTGAGAGGTTAAGCTAGCTATGAAACCAGGTTTAACCCACCATATTCTTCGGAAAATGTCTGTACTTAGTCAGAAATATTGCAGTGGTTTTTCACTTGTTCCGTTGATTGGTAGCGTTTGATTTTGTCAGTTTTTGTAGACTTCACCTTTCTGAATTTGCCTTGAAGTTCAATATTTGTCATACTTTTAAACTACAATTATCTGGACATGGATAATAACAAATAATAACATACATGTACTAAGCGAAAAATGTATTTCAATATATAATTGACCCAATCACAAACTTTAAGGGATACACTTGATGTATGTAATATTTATCAGATTTTGAAACCTATCACATGTGCTTTTTTGTACTGAATCAATCGTCAATGCTATTGTTGTGATCATAGACATGCGTAAGTTGTATAATCTAAGAAGCTGCACGTAAAAAGGAAATAAAAGGACATAGACAGTTCATAATAAATAAAGTTAGATAGTTACAATCTACAGAAGAAAACTCAAGGTTAAAGTTAACAACAAATCAAAAAAGCAAGGTGATTACAGTTGTTCCCAAGTAGCCTTTTTCTAAAAACAAATTTTTGCATATTAATTAAAGTCTGCAAATAAGTATTGTCTGGCATTTTCTCTATAGATGAATCGTTTTTAATTTTGTAAGATTCTCAGCCAACGTGTAGGAAACGTATCAGTAAATAAACTTGTTAGTACTTACTTGTGATGTACTGTAGTCGCTCGCATTTTAATGTAAAATCTAATATTTTATTTATTAAATTTTTTTCTACCTATCATTTACAGATATATGCTTACATATCTATAAATTTTACTAATATTTAGGGCTTCCCCTTCAGGTGGTTGACAAACCTTTGTGAAGTTGCATTAGGACTCATCAAATGTCGACACCAGTGGTGCAAAACTAAAGAAACAATGAGGGAAGTAAAACACAAAGCTCTAAAAGATGTGGAGTTTCTAAAAAAGGTTAAATCAGAATTACACGTTAATGGGGCTGCAATCTTAGACAACAAAACTGATCAGATAAAGAGAGATTATGAGGCTTACTTAAAAGAAAGATTGCAAAGGTATTGCAAGTCAATGATTTTGAAAGAGAATAGTTCGTTTACACGTGATCTGTATGAGGCCAAGAGAGACTTTAGTTTAAATTTACAAAACTTCAAAGAAGATATTGATACTTGGTTTCAGAATCTGCAAACCAACATTGTTAATGAATCTTGGCTTTTAAATCTATTTTATAAATCCAGCGGCAAGTCCGTGAACCAATTTAATTTTCTTCTCTTTGGACTAGTGGTTGTTGTTCCATTGGCCAAAGTTGTATTGGTAGGAGCATTACTCAAAGATGAAATAAATGAAGCACGCATGAAAAATCCGAATCACAGAATTAAGATGGAGGTTAGCCAACTTAGTAACCATGTTGAAGAAATAAGAAACAATTTCATTATGCATATTGAACGTCAGATAGCGCTTCTAAACAATATCGGTGAATTGCAATTACAACCTTGCAATGAGCAAATAATTGATCGCTTACAAAGAGTGGTCGATGGACTTTTAAATGTTTTCCTCAGAGATGTAGCTGTCCATGAAATACCACCGGAGGATGTGCTGGTTATTGAGGAACTAGACAGATCAAGACATTTTGTTCACACAGTTCAATGTAACGGTCTTGGAGAGCTAGCCAGGAAGAAAATAGAAACCAGGATACCACATAAATTAAAAGGAGATGAAAAAAGCAGAGCAGAATACTCCGAAAGCTTGTCTACTCAAGTAACGTACTGTAGAGAATTAATATTGCTGAGGTAATTTATCATGATTTCAATTGGAAAAAAATGAACTATTTTCATATTTAAAAGGAGATTAATGCTTAAGGATGTTCGCTCCTTTCTTTCAAAATAACAAGCTTCTTAAAAGACTGTAATAAATTGCTAGTATATAAATAAAGGAACTTAAAAAGCAGAAAAAAATGAAAGGTCCGTGTCCTTGTTTTTGAGATATATTCAATTGAAATTTGGCGGGAAATGATTCTCTCTATACTTTTCATATATTTAACATTGGCACCATTTTTCTTTCAAATACTGTTACAAAATAACAAGGATCTTATAAGATTTTCACAAATAACCTTTAAAACTATATGTAATAAAATTGCGAAAAGAAAAGTCTGGGTTAGCGGGAAAAATTTTTGTTGGCACCACATGGATAAAACTAGAGGATTCCGAATAACTGACAACGTCAAAACAAGATTAGCGATCATCCTTAAGAAAGTAATTAAGGTAAGACAGACTAAAGGAAACAATTCAAAGACGACAAACAAAGAACGTATATTTTAACCACGGTTATTTCAAAGAACGACGAGTCCTTTTTCTAAAAAAGTTCATCGGAAGATACCAAGACCTTATTGATAAATATTCCGTATCAACTTCACAAATAATACATGATGGTCTTGACGTATAGATTCTAGGTACTGACGCTGTTTATCATCTTAATTACGTGTTATAGTGTTCTTTTATTTGTCTTTGTAAATTATTACCTTTATTATTTAGTCCATTTTAGGTAATATCCCTTTGGCATGGCTCGGTACTTATACGTGTTATTGTGCTATGGTAAAATTTTGTATTTTTGTCTATCATTTTTGCTTATGTGCTTTGTCTACATTTGTATATGCCATTTTGTTTTTCTTTGTTGACATATTTGTTTGTTTTTAGAGATTAAGATTATAACATAATGTTGACTGGTATTATCCTATTTTTGACATTTTTGACAATTATGTCTGTTTGTTTTGTTCACACATTGTTGTCAATAATGGATTTTTATGCGACTGACATACAAGGACAAGGTTTAGCTAGCTATTAAACCAGGTTTAATCCACCATTTTCTACATAAGGAAATTCCTGTACCAAGTCAAGAATATGATAGTTGTTTTCCAATCGTTTGATGTGTTTGAGCTTTTGATTTTGCCATTTAATAGGGGACTTTCTGTTTTGAAATTTCCTTGGAGTTCGGTATTTTCGTTATTTTATTTTTTTAGAAAGTCAGATCTTAGGAGATTAATTTTGAAATTTAATATAAACAAGTAATAATATGGAAGGATGCCCATGCAAAAGTCTCCCTATTCCCACGCTTGAGTGAAAAACCCAGTTAAATGTGTGGACCCAAAAAATGCAGTAAAATTCCCTTGGAACCTCATTCAAATTAATGATTAGAAGTTCCACTGACATAGTTTATATACTTATCTTGAGAGAGTTTATAAAATCACACTACCGTAAAACAAATATCTGAATTATGTTTTTGCAATCCCTTTTGAACATTAAATACAGTAAACGTCTATTGAAACATTAGACAGTTCAAGCCCAACTTACTTTGTATTACTGGCCTCAGTAACATATCTAACAAATAAACATTCATTAAATTATAATGCAATTTGCACTCCTGTAGATCTATATAATGCAACAATATCCATTCTAGAATCGCAGTTCAATGTATATGTTGGATGTATACTTTTTCACAGCCATTTGGGGTTATATATCTATTGATATAGCTGGTAGCATTAACAAAGTGTATAATTTATCCTATAGGGTAGTGATGTAACCTCCGCCCTTCTCTGGACCACTTAAGGTACCCTTTGATATACCCAATAATGATATTAACAACAAGTACTATTGGCATAGTTATTCCTTTCTAGAATTGGAAGATCGATATTTCAACAGACAGAAGGTATTCCAATGGGTACTAATTGTGCACTCCTTCTGGCCGACTTGTTTTTGTACTCGTATGAAGCAGAATTCATTCAGAACCTTCTGAAAGACAAAAAGAAAAAGCACCTTGCAAAATTCTTTAATTTTACTTTCAGATATATTGATGATGTCCTATCACTGAATAACCCATATTTCAGTCAGTACTTGCATCTCATATATCACAGTGAACTTGAAATTAAGGCTACTACTGATACTAGAAGGACTGCTTCATACCTTGATCATTTCCTCAATATTGACACAGATGGGCGAATACATACTAAAATCTATGACAAACGGGATGATTTCAAATTCCCAATTATCAATTTCCCATTTCTCAGCAGTAACATACCCTCTGCTCCGTCGTATGGTATTTACATATCTCAATTGAAACGTTATGCTCGTGCATGTTCATACTATACGGACTTCATATACAGGAGTGTGCTCCTTACGCAGAAACTGCTCCAACAGAGTTATGAGGAGGAAAGATTAAAATTGACACTCCGTAAATTTTATGGACACCATCACGAATTGGTTGATCTATACGATGTGTCTGTGTCTAAACTAACTAATGACATTTTTTACCACGTCTTAGATTGTGGTTTAACATCTATGTCGTCTGTCTGCTAAGTACCGAACGTGACCTATTCCTGAATATGACTGTTTTGCCGAGTGTGAATTTGCATTGCTATACGACGTGTCTCGGTATTTATACTTCCAACATTCATGTATTTATTTATGATGTTTCTGTTATGGTTTCGGTTGGATATTGTGTTATGTCTTATCGTTTGTGGTTTGAATTATGTATTCTCGGTACATTTCACATATGTCTTATTTGTCAGTATAGTAGAGTTAATTTCCATTTCCATGGATAAATTATTGTGTTTGTCCAAATAATTATGACGTCGTCACAGCATTTATTTAAAATAGCCTTTCAATACCGTCTTAGTCATGATAATTGTTTGGACTAGTATTGTGAAAATAATTGTATGAATTTCAAGATTATATATTCGTTACAAAAATACGTCACTGTGATGTCCTGTCGTTAATGGAAGATGTTCGTTGTTATTCTGTAGTTTACACTCTGTAACGACTATTGTATTATTCATTTGTGCGTTTCCCTGTGCTGAGTGTTTTTGCGTTTGTTTGTGCTGTATTTATGTCACGTAGTGTTGTCATTTTAGCGATATTTTTTAACATTGCCATATAAACGGGAGGTTTGGCTATCCATAATACCAGGTTCAACTCACCTTTTTTTCTTAAAATGTCCTGTACCAAGTCAGGAATATGGCAGTTGTTATCAAATAGTTAGTTTCTATGTATGTTGGCGTTTGTTTTTGTTGCATTTCATTGTTTCTGTTGTTCCTTTATATTCCTCTTATAATTGATGTGTTTCCCTAGGTTTTAGTTTGTAACCCGGATTTGTTTTCTCTCAATCGATGACTTTTGAACAGCTGTATACTACTGTTGCCTTTATCTATATCTATCAGGACATAGTTAACACGCAACAATCACACACGTCACAGCTGTTTTAGTTTTACATTAAATATTGCTTTAGATAAAGCTATCATACAAATTGTTTTCTTATGCGTTTAAGAATCAGGGAGCTGATAAAGATCTTAGTTTATATGGCTAACGATTGCAGCAAATTTTAATGTCATTCGTTTTCAATGTATACAAGAAACAAAGCTTGTGCCAATATATGTGATATATGCAAATCGTCTGTTCCAAATAGTTTTTAATTTTCTAAATTGTTTTAATCACTGGTGAGAACGACAGAATTTTAGTTGCTACTGCACTTAATGAGAATCATAAGTAAAAACCGAATAGTTTTGCATTTTTCATTTTCATATCGTTTGGATCTATGCTACCTTAACTTTTTTAAACTACTTTTCCCTACAATTAAGATAAAGAAGGAATATAAAACAGTAAAATCACAAAAATACTGAACTCCGAGGAAAATTCAAAAAGGAAAGTCCCCAATCAAATGGCAAAATAAAAAAAAAACAAAAAAACAAACACATCAAACGAATGGATAACAACTGTCATATTCCTGACTTGGTACAGGCCTTTTCTTACGTAGAAAATGGTGGATTGAACCTGGTTTTATAGCTAGCTAAACCTCTCACTTGTATGACAGTCGCATCAAATTCCAATTAAAAGGTAGTAACTTCAAATGCACATTCTGTAGAACCTATTTATTTTTTCAATGTACAGGAAACTTAGCGTGCTAACAGCAGACATATACTATCAACATTTTGCGCAGTACATAGGTTCATGCATAGAGGAAGAAAGTGATTGTATTACATTGTACCTATTTATGGAGAAATGTGATGGTAATCTGGCTGACATATACATAGAGAAGGGATTATGTTCCAGGAAAATGGTTGACATTTGTATAGAGACGGCTAAAGGTGTAAACTTTCTACATAAGCATGGAATTGTTCACAGAGATATTAAGCCTCAAAACTTTCTGGTAAGATTACTCACAAGTAATACTTATAACCCGAATTATTTTGTCAATTACCAATCAAACAAATATCATTTCTTTGAAATTTGTTTTTCAAATTGGCAAGTATAAAGACATTTACTATTTGGGAAAAGTTTATAGTCAAGCTTTGACCTTTCCCGCCAAAATCGACAATCATAAGTCCAATTAAAACACACCATGGCAAACAAAATATACCTCAACAGTAGTGCACCGATGTTCAAAATCTCATTAAACAGATTAAGAAGACAAATCGACGTAGCCGACAAAAAATGAGGGAATCCCATGAACTCCAAAATGAGCGAGACCGGATGCGTAGACAGGGTGAGCGTCTCCTGCATTCGTTCATCACCTGCCATGCGATTCACACTCTGTCAAATATCACAATTTGAAATAGGACACAATCGGTATAATAACAGATAAGAAGACTATTGTGGTATCTAAAGATATATGACTGCGAAAACATGTCGCTAGTGAGCTGAAACGCAGACACATATCGTATAGACAACCAGTTCGTGTTGATCACCGTAAAACTTATGATTTGGTTGACCGTTATGGATTATCTGTTTCACAGATGACAACGGATATGTTCCAATTGTCGTAACCACAATCCCGTCCTCTTTTCCTCTTATGTGACGTACTGAATAGGAATTGATCACCAGGTTTTTGTACTTACATGAGAAACACGACGGGTGCAACATGTGGTACAGAATCTCCTTTACTTTTATGTTGTGTTTTGTGTTTTGTGCACTGCTGTTTGTTGTTTTTTCGTGTTTTGTCATGGCACTGTCAGTTTGTTACGACTTATGAGATTGAATATCCCTTTGGTATCTTTCGAACGAACAAATAATAAAAACAAATATTTATAAAAAGAAACCTGCCAATTCAGACTGCTTAGATTTTAATCATAATTATGTATTTATAAGTTTATCAAACAATTCATTATAGAATGTGGAATGAAGAAACAACTATTTGTTGTTGGTTCATTGTCTGTCATATTTGTTTTTCGTAAATTGTTTTTTTTTATGAATTAGGCCGTTAATTTTCCCAATTGAATTGTTTCATATTTTTCATGTCGGGGCCTTTTACAGCAGAATATACGGTATGGATTTTTCTCATGGTTGAGGGCCGCACGGTTGCCTATAATTTCTTACATCTACTTCATTTAAATTTTTGTGAATAGTTGTCTCATCGACAACCATACCCAAACTCCTTATTCTTATATAATTACTTGTCTTGCCTTTGCAGATAAAACTATGAACTAATTACCGAACTTATGATATTTAACCCATTACAAAAAACAAAAAGGATTTCGGTACTATCCTTATCTCATATTCAATGCGATATATAAGATGCAAGCAGTCACTGTGGGTCATTGAATAACAGAATATGATTAGGATATCTGAAATTGAAATTAAAGAACTTTGCTAGATGATTTCTTTTTTCATCTGTAGTTTCGTGTAAACGCTGCTTCATATGAATATAAAAACAAGACAGCCAGTAGGGATACCGATAAGTACCTATTGAAAAACCGATGAAAATGTCCAGCATGTTAATGATATCATCGACGGTGTATTTGATTTTGGAATCAAGGCGGTTCTTAAAAGATATTTTCTGACCTAAAAAAAGAAATTTGTATTTACGATTACAACTTTTGTAATGTTTAATGAGACGATGCATTCCATCTTTCAATTGAGTAAAAAATACAAACGACGACGAAAGGAAAAACAACAATAGCAAAACATTACTCGTTCCCCTATCTATGACATTTCTACCTATTATAGATATAAGAAGATGTGGTATGAGTGCCAATGACACAACTCTCCATCCAAGTCACAATTTGTAAAAGTAAACCATTTATATAGATTAGACCGTTGGTTTTTCCGTTTGAATGGTTTTACACTAGTAATTTTTGGGGCCCTTTATAGCTTGCTGTTCGATGTGAGCCAAGGCTCCGTGTTGAAGACCGTACTTTGACCTATAATGATTTACTTCTATAAATTTTGACTTGGATTGAGGGTTGTCTCATTGGCACTCATACCACATCTTCTTATATCCATTATAGGTCAAAGTACGGCCTTCAACACGGAGCCATGGCTCACACCGAACAGCAAGCTCGTCTGTTTGTTTTCTTCACACATTGTTGTAAATTAAAATGAAATTTTATGCGACTATCATACAAGTGAGAGGTTTATCTAGCTATAAAACCAGGTTTAATCCAGCATTTTCTGATAAGGAAATGCTTGTACCAAGTCAGAAATATGACAGTTGTTTTCCCTTCGTTTGATGTGTTTGAGCTTTTGATTTTGCCATTTGGAAAGGGATTTTCCGTTTTGAATTTTCCTTGGAGTTCGGTTTTTTGTTATTTTACTTTTTACATATTAAACTAAAAACTGAGTAACCGAAACCCACTGCCAAAACACAAATCCGAATATTTCTAATCTGCATGAGGGGTTTTATTCATTGCACATATTAAATAAATTTAAGCTTTTTTTATCTACTTGACTTAAATATATACCTACGAATTCGTGTAGACACCAACTCATGTAATTGTCAATTGTATGAGTTTGCCTATTATTCATCTGCTTAGTAAAAAGGGACGAAAGATACCAGAGGGACAGTTAAACTCATAGATCGAAAACAAACTGACAACGCCATGGCCAAAAATAAAAAGACAGACAAATAATAGTACAGATGACACAACATAGAAAACTAAAGACTAAGCAACACGAACCCCACCAAAAATTGGGGGTGATCTTAGGTGTTCCGGAAAGGTAAGCAGATCCTGCTCCACATGTGGCACCCGTCGTGTTGCTTATGTTATTACAAATCCGGTAAATAGTCTAATTCGGTAGGTCACATTCGTGAAAAGGGAAGGGTATTGTAGTTACGACATAAGGAACATATCCGATATCATCTGTGAAACGGTTATTCCATAGTGAAGTTGTCTTTGTGGCAGACTATATGAATTTAAATAATACCGATATCTGGAGTAACCTTTTTGAAATTCATGTTCTTCCAGGTCCTTTAATTAGAAATATCAACGAGTTGGTACTTACATGAACATCACGACGGGTGCTACATGGAGAGCAGGATCTGCTTACCCTTCTGAAGCATTCTTAGATCACCCTAGTTTTTGGTGGGGTTCTTGTTGTTCAGTATTTAGTTTTCTATGTTGTGTTTGTATACTGTTGTTGGTCTTTTGGTCGTTTTTTATTTTTTGCATGGCTTTGTCAATTTGTCATCTACTTATGATTTTGTATATCCCTTTGGTATCTTCCGCCTCTTTTTTAATCGTTTCGATTCTAAGATAATATTAAATTTGCCAAAAAAATGCCTTGCTCTGCTACTAACCCCGGACATAATGATATTTAATTAGACCATAAAAATAAGAATAAACTCATCTTGAACACCAGGATTATAATTTGGTACCCCAGATGCGCGTTACATAAGACTCACCAGTGACGCTTAAATCTAAACGGTTGAAAAGCCAAATCTAATTTGAAGTTGAAGGGGATTTGAAACCACAAATCGCGAAAAGTTATTTCAAATAGGCCATCAATGCCTAGGGAAGAAAAATCTAAGCGTGCTAGTTTATCGTTGCAAATCGTATTTTCGCCTGTAAGAATCCAGATAATTGCTTATTTTTATATGATCAAATACACGAATTTTTTATCCTGGTGTCAATTTTCTCTCATTTAAGAAATGAATGCTTCTTTTTGTGATTTTATTGGTGTGTAAAAGTGTTGACCGAAGCACATGTTGTATGAAGCACGGAAGCGCTTCATTCTAAACAAATTTTAATGTGTGCACGATCAACACTTTTACACCCCAATAAACTTACAAAAAGAAGCATGTAATAAAACCATGAAAAAAA
The DNA here is from genome assembly GCF_021869535.1 of Mytilus californianus. NCBI lineage: Eukaryota > Metazoa > Mollusca > Bivalvia > Mytilida > Mytilidae > Mytilus > Mytilus californianus. The sequence goes on along the minus strand of NW_026262581.1, from coordinate 140,470,096 downwards.
AAGTTTTGTCAATTTTTCTTTTATTTACCTGAGCACTTTTTTGTGGAAGCACGTGTCATCACGAATGTAACATATTTCATTTTGATATGAAGGTTAATTTTTGAACAACGCACGATTGTTGTTAGCCAATCAAACTACCTGATTCTCGTGAAACATACATGAAATGTAATTATTGTTAGATATTGTAAAATAGAGGCGGAAGATACCAAATGGTTATTCGAACTCATAAATCGACGACAAATTGACAATGCCATGACAAAAAACGATAAAAACGACGAAAAGACAAACAAAACACAACATAGAAAGCGATGATGATGGATATAAAAGTTCAGTAGGTCAAGGTTTACTATTAATCTGTCTACTTTTTTTAAGGTCAAAGATGGTGTTATCAAAATATGCGACGTCGGTCATTCTAAAGAAGAGGACAAAATTGTAACCATAGGATCAGAGAGAGGAACAAAAAAGTATCATCCTCCGGAAATAATTAATGACTATTCAATGCACACACCAAAATCGGATATATACAGCCTAGGTATGGTCTTCTGTGAAGTGTGGAAAGATGGTTGGATTAATTCAACAGGAATATTAAGTAGTCTATCTAACACAGATACACAACAGAAAGTACAGAAAGCTATGAAAAAGCTTATAACAGGCTGTTTGCAAAACGATCCAAATATTCGTCCAGACATTCAAACTCTTCTTAAACAATTAGACTCAATTAAAAAAATATCTTGAAGATACAATTAGTGTAATACATAATTTTGGTAATTGTGTTTACTGTAATCACAAGAGCTACGAATCAAACATTTTTAAATTCATTTACCTGACAAAATAATAGTTCAGGTTCACGCAGTGAAACACTCGGTATAAATTTTATGTCTTGGAGAAGCTTATGATGTAAGGGTCTTAGTTAATGCTTCTACAGCATACCTGTTTCCTTTTATACGGCAGGAGATGTTTCATTGTTTTATACCTTCAAGCTGTGAAAAGCATACGAGTATAACTTAATATGCTGTTAGGGTTTACTCATTGTTGAAGGCCGTAAGGTGATTACATCTACGTCATTTGTTCTCTGTTGGAAATTTGTATCATTATCAGTCATACCACATCTTCTTATATCTTAATACTTAAACTTTTCGAATATTTTATGTTGATCATTGTCATTTCGCAAAATTTCTTCTGTTACCTATTCTTACATCGGATTCGAACTCCTAAACTGAGTTTTACCAGCGTATTGCTGTGTGTATGATTATTCCACATTGGGTAGATGATGTATAATGGAAGGTTGAGATCTCACAAAACATGTTAAACCCCGCCGCATGTTGTGCCTTACCCAATAGCTTCTAGCTTTTGTTAGTCTTGTGGTTTTTTTTTTTTAATTTTGATGCATTTGTATGTTTCGGAGTTAAGTGTGGCTTTCATTTCGCTGAACTTGCATGCATTATTGTTTAGGGGTCAACTGAGGCTAGCCTCCGGGTGCATGATTTTCTCGCTGCGTAAGACGCCTTTAAGGCCTTGGGCTGTTTCTGCTCCTTGGTCGACTTATCACTTTAAAACATTCCTCGTTTCCATTCTCTATTCTAAGGATTATAATGTATAAGATGTGCATTGCAAAAAAAAAAAACTTCAAAGGTTATGCCAAAACTGGCAAAAAGAGTCGAAAATAAACTGACAATACAGTTGAAAAAAAAGAAAAAAGACCAGAAAACAAACAGCAGTATTCAAAACACAAAACAGACAACTCAAGACTGAGCAAAACAAACTTCACCAAACACCGTGGGTGATCTCATGTGCTCCGGAAAAGATCCTGCTCTACATGTGAAACTAATAATTTCTCTTATGAAATATAACAAGGCGATCTATGTCTGGGTGTAAAAAAAACCTTACAGTTACGAATTAACACTTTATGAACAGTAGATTGACAGAAAGTGGCTACATTATTGTCATTTCGTATCAGCACAGACATTTTGACTACTGAGCTTTTAATTAATAGCCTCCGGTACGAAGATAGAATAAAGAATGGAAACGGGGATTGTGTCAAAGAGACAACAACCCGACCAAAAAGCAAAAAACAGTCAAAGGCCACCAACTGGTCTTCAACGCAACTTCAGCTGGGCCCTAAACAATAATGCATAATAGTCCAACAGCGGTTACATAGAAATTTTGGTTATTAAAGAAAATGAACAAATATACAAGGTTACCAATTAAGTACGCAAGGCAGTCATACAAATCATATGTCAAAGGATTAAACATTAGAAACAAAGAAGATATTGACAAACAAAAACAAAAAACAACCGAAAAAATACTCAACACAACATTGTAATAAAGTCTTATCAGTTAGCAAGAAGATTCCCATTGATAAACTGAAGTGATCAGTTCCTTCTCACTGAAAGAAACTAGTCCTGTTATTCCTTGCAAGTGAAAAGGTTAAGATATATCGTCTTCATAAAGGCCTTCACGTCTAAAACATTCTTATTATTATTCTTAGAAGAATATGTGTCCATGCCCGAATAACAGGATCCAATTTATATGTTTTTTGTGGCAAAACATCACATCCATTCACGACCTTCGAACCTGACGTTCGCGCAGACTAGACAACACAATGCCTCACTTCTAACGAAGGAGGGACAAAGTAACAGGCAATGGTAGTTTGGAAGATTAAAAATATCAAACTATCAAAGCCATTTTATTAGAAATCATCCATGTATACTTTTGTTTACATTTGGAACATTTTACCATCTGCGATTAAGATGTTAAGACTATTGCTTCTTTTAGATAAAACGGTTTGCATTCTCGAAAAAAGCAGATTGATATTTCATAATATTATTGTAGATGATAAAAGATTTCATTACATGTATATCTGGGAGTATTTTTGTATGATGTAATCTTTTGGTGATTTGTAAATATTACTTGATATTACAGAATCGGAAAGTAATAAGATTCCAAAAGTTACCCAAAAATTATGAAATTACTTTTCATTTCAACACATTATTACTGACTACTGTTGGGCTGCTGATATCCTTGGGGACGAAAAGTCCACTAGCACAGGCATCTATCCAGCGTTTGTAAAAATTCATCCAAGATATTAGGTATATGATTTAGAACGCTGGACGTGCATTTAGTCTGCACAAGACTCACCAGTGTCGCTCGAATCAAAACGGTTAAAATTCATAATCAAATACGAAGTTGACGATAGATATAAGAAGATGTGGTATGAGTGCCAATGAGACAACTCTCCATCCAAGTCACAATTTGTAAAAGTAAACCATTACAGGTCAAAGTACGACCTTCAACACAGAGCCTTGGCTCACACCGAACAGCAAGTAATAAAGGGCTCCAAAAATGACTAGTGTCAAACCATTCAAACAGGAAAACCAACGATCTAATCTATATAAAAAACGAGAAACGAGAAACACTTATGAACCACATCAACAAACAGTTTTACTGATTTAGGACAGGTGCAAACAAATGCAGCGAGTTTAAGGTAGCACTACAGTCTAACAATGATTTTTTGGAGATATTTTTTTATCACATAATTTTAAAGTAAGTATCATTCTGCACATTTTGTAAAAATCCCAAAGTCATTATCATATCACAACAGGTAGTAAATTGATAATGAACTTATGTAAATAAAAGCACATGGTAATTACTCTAAATATATGGGCATTTGGGAGGGGATAATATGTCAATCCTCTGTTGATGCCAGTGTTCAGCTGTTAATCCCTGACCACAAGATAAATATTGTGGTCTAATCTCACTGTATTGCAACAAAAGTAATTTATATAACCATGGAAGTAAACAGAGAAAAGGAAAAAGATATGAAAAGGAAAAAATCTATAAGATTTAAAATCTACCAAAATGAAAAAAAAAAAATATGGATAAGAGTGTGAAAGTATATTTGAAAGCCTCTGACAAAGGTTCTTACTACAAACAAGAAGAATATGTGTCTGAATCTTCTACATTTAAATGATGAGCGAGTCTTCTGTTAGGAGTTTTAGGCATTTTAACCAATTTTAAGTTTATGTGAAATTTTTTAATTCCATAAAACTAAAAAATCATGTGGGTCATTCTACTTTCAGGAAGGGGATGGTCTTGATATTTTTATGAACATATCTTTTATTGCATAATTTCAATGTTCTAGCTAATTTCATGGTATATTTCTTTTTAAAATACAAATGAAAATTATTCTTTATAGTGAGAATGATGATGTTAAATATTGATTATATGCAGCAGGTCAATCCTGTTATTCTCTTATCTTAGACTGTCTGGACAGAGGCGGAGCTTTGTCTATATTTCATTACTACATTACAGATGTTGGTCAAATCTGTGACGTCAAACTACCGCCAAATGCCAAGTTAGTGTTAGACAGTGCACACATAATGCAAAATTTACAGTCTAAGAGTATCAAAGACACGAACTGTGTGGTTCTACTGATAAAATAGTGGTGTCAGAACACTCCTGGGGTGTTCCCAGTGGAATGTTTATGATTACGTTGCATTTATAGGGGTTCTAAGGGGGAAATTCAGTTTTAAGGTGATTTCTCAGAACAATTTTTGATGAGAATTGTTAGCAAAAAATGAAAATAGAAGTTTTATGGGTACCCCTTTTGGTTTGGCTTAGATATATGTGATTAAATGGAGTATTTATTACAATACCGTGTCCCAGTTTTTGGATAATTTGTTTCTTAATGAATTTATAGGTCTCCAAAGATGAAAGGCGAAATGAGGTATGGCACCCAGCAGTTAAATTAATAAATCTTCTTACTGGAGGCATATATCAAAAATCTGAGACACGGTTTTGTAGCTTGTGTATGGTCCTTTGTTCATTTATGCATCATTGTCATTTTGCTTAGTTTCTGTTGTTATCTATTCTGACATCGGACTCGGACTTCTTTTAAACTGAGTTTTACTGTGCGTATTGCTATGTGTTTCTATTTTCTACATTGACAAGAGGTATAGGGGGAGGGTTGAGATCTCACAAAACATGTTTAACCCCGCCGCATTTTTGCGCCTGTCCCAAGTCAGGAGCCTCTGGCCTTTGTTAGTCTTGTATGTTTTTGAATTTTAGTTCATTTATATGTTTTGGAGTTTAGTGTGACGTCCATTTTCACTGAACTAGCACACAATTTTATTTAGGGGACAGCTGAGGATCACCTCTGGGTGCGGGATTTTCTCGCTGCATTGACGACCCATTGGTGGCCTTCGGCTGTTGTCTGCTTTTTGGTCGGGTTGTCTCTTTGACATAGTCCCCATTTCCATTCTCAATTTTATTGATTAAAGGGATGAGAACAAATGTTTACTACCATTTGACCTAGAAGTGCCATTTTCATCCAAGTTGGAAGACCACTTTTTTGGCAATTAATGAGCTATATTTTTAAATTAATCATACCAAAAATAAATTTATCTATGAATTAAGAAAGATTTATATTTTAGCTTTGAAATGAATTAAAGATTTTAAAAATCCATAGAGTAGTTTTGGAAAAATCAATCTTTAAAGACTGTTGGTTGGAGTCAGAAAATTCTGACTGTAGTGCTACCTTAAACGTTTTAACAGGCGCCAACCTTCACCCTAACCTGAAATAATAGTGTAACATCACAACATAGAAAGACACACTATAAAATATCAATTGAAATGGCTTAAATCAATCAAAAGACATATTAACAAAAACAAGTATATTTGACACAATATAGATACAAAATTATCAAAAAAGAGGGGGGGGGGGGGGGGGGGGGGGGGGGGGTGAGATGTAAAACAATATTAGAAAGACAACTATAACCTTGGACAAAATGCCGTTTAATAAAATAACGTACATAGGTAAATAAAAATAATTTTGTTGTAAGGAGTACATTGAGTACGGAAATATTTTTTACAAAATAAATAAATTTGTTGTTCAGAACAGAAGTGAAAACTTATCGTCATACTAAATACTTATCAAAGGTGATATATATTAAAAATAGTGAGACGAGATATAACACAAAATAAGTGATCATTAAATAACAAAAATGCAATTGTATCAACAGGTCAAATTAACACGAAAGTACGATTTGAGAGTACTCGCAGTTACTGAAAGCTAGTTAAAAGCCAAAAACATTTAATTATAAAAAAATCATGCATCAGAGACTAAAATTAACTAAAACACATCCCAGGGATTTAGTGTTTTAATGTCATGGACAGTCAAAGAAGACGTTACTTGTGCAATGCCAAAATAAAAGTATCGACAGGCAATAGAATAGTTAGGATTTAACCTTTTAATAAATATGTGTAATGTTGAAGAGCATTGAAAACCAAATATTCCGAAAGTTTGTGTCAAATACGTTTAAGGTTACCTATGCCTAAAAAAAACATGAGCACATTTTAAGCCTGGTATGGTCACTATCTTTGATTACTTCATACCTTCCTCCTTTGGAAAGGATGTATAATGTAGCAGGTCAGACTGCGTGTTGTTAGTTATTGTTTATACGTCTGTTTTCTTACGGAGGAGTCGATGTTGGTAGTTCGGTCTTTTGACTGTTTGTAATGTTTGGAAATTCTGGTTTTATGTTAAATTATGTGTTATTCTGGAAATATTTATAAGGAATGTAGCAAAACATTTAAATAAATCACACATTTTATTGTTTGAACGCTTGAAAACTTAGTTCATGGAATGGAATAATATAAAGAATGCAAACCGATGTCCAGAGAACATACCACTATGCTGGTGATTCCATTGGTAACAAAACGTCCACAGTAGTGGTCGTAAAAACATCAAAGATATCAGACTAACAATTCAATACGTGAGACGTAAGTTTTGACTACATAAGACTCGTCAGTCGCGCCCATATTAAACAGAGGGGGAGAATCAAATTAATTACGAAAAGCACTGAAAACCAAAATCACCTTTTGGTTGGCCATTATAGAACATCTGTTTGACAGATGACGACGAATATCTTCCAATTCTTATTCCTCGAGTGTGACCTACCAAGTTAATTTGTAATTACATGAGTAACAAGACGGACGCCACATATGGAGCAGAATCTGCTGGCCCTTCTAGAGCACCGAGGACGCCACATGTGGAGCAGGATCTGTTTACCATTCTAGAGCACCTAAGACCATCTCCTTTTTAGCTCACCTTTCCAAAGGAAAGGTGAACTTTTGCCATCACTTGGCGTCCGTCGTTGTCGTCGTCGTCCGTCCTGTGTAAACTATTTCAAACATCTTCTCCTCTGAAACTACTGCACCAATTCAAACCAAACTTAAGCTGAATGATCCTTAGGGTATCTAGAATAAAGTTTGTGTTTTATTTTATGTTTCGTCAAAAAACATGGCCGCCATAGCTAAATATAGAACATAGGGGTAAAATGCAGTTTTTGGTTTATATCTCAAAAAATAAAGCATTTAGAGCATATCTGACAGGGGTAAATATGTTCATTAGGTCAAGTTCTATCAGCCCTGAAATTTTCAGATGAATCTAACAACCCATTGTTGGGTTGCTGCCACTTAATTGGTAATTTTAAGGAAATTTTGCAGTTTTTGGTTATTATCTTGAATATTATTATAGATAAAGATAAACTGTAAACAGCAAACATGTTCAGCAAAGTAAGATCTACAAATAAGTTAATATGGCCAAAATTGTAAATTTACCCTTTAAGGAGTTATTGCCCTTTAAGGACCATTTTACACAATTTGTTCATCATGTTTTCTAACTTTTAAAAAATCTTCTCCTCTAAAACTACTGAACCAAATTAAACCAAACTTAAGCTAAACGATTTTTAGATTATCTAGAATAAAGTTTGTGTTTTATTTTCTGTTTCCCCAGAAAACATGGCCGCCATGGCTAAAAATAGAATATGGGGTAAATTGCAGTTTTTAACTTATATCTCAATAAACTGCTTTGCCAAGCGCAGCTGGATACGACCGCAGAGGTCCAACCCTGAACAGTTGGGGCAAAAATTGACACAATATTCAAGCTTGATACAGGTCTGAATTTGGATTGTAATTAAATATTTGACACATTATAGGTTTCTGACACAGAATAAATGTAGTCAAAGAACTTAAAATTGGTTATATGATTTGAATTAATATTCAATTGAAGATTTCTTGCTTTTGTACAATACACTGTGCTGTTGCGTAATACTTAGTAAATCTGTTTTCAGACTATATACAATGAATCGTGACCCCCAATTTTTCTTTGGAAAATTGACAATTTCTTAAATCTTGAAGAAAAAAAATTGACACCCCCCAATAAATTTTTTTTAACCCCCACCCCCATTTTCCAAAAATAAATATTTGAAGAAATTTTCTTGTTAATTTCTTAAAAATTGAAAATAAAAAATCATCCCCCCCCCAAATTTTTTTTTTTACACCCCTCAATTTTTTTTAACCCTCCTCCCCCCCCCCCCCCCCCCTTTTTCCCCCAAAAAATAACATTTGAAGAAAATTTTCTTTTTGTAAAATGTGGTACATTTTAAGAGACATCAATACACCTAAACACAAGTTATTGTCTGAAAACTAGAAAAATGCTTGTTTAAGACCCTTTTTGGCCCCATAATTCCTGAACGGTTTGGACAATTACCCCCAAAATAAATCCCAACCTTCGACTTGTGGTATTGAACCTTGTGGTACAATTTCAGGGCAATCAATATACTTATAAACAAGTTATTGTCCTGAAACTAGAAAAATGCTTGTTTTGGGCCCCTAATTCCTAAACGGTTGGGACCATCACCCCCAAAAACAATCCCAACCTTTCAACGACGATGTCATGATAGCAATACACGACCCCAAAATGTTTTGGCGGTCGTATAAAATCTAAAGCATTTAGAGCAAATCAGACAAGAAGTTAAAGTATTCATTAGGTCAAGGTCTACCTGCACTGAAATTATCAGCCAAATGGGGTATCTGATTTTAAGGTTATTGCCCCTGAATTGATGATTTTAAGGAAATTTTGCAGTTTTAGGTTATTATCTTGAATATTTTTATAGATAAAGATAAACTGTAAACAGCAAAAATGCTCAGCAAAGTAAGGTCTACAAATAAGTTTTGAATGACCAAAATTGTCAATGGACCCCTTAAGGAGTTATTGCCCTTTAAAGACAATTTTTCACAATTTGTTCATCTAGTTTGCTTATTTAAAAAAATATTCTCCTTTGAAACTGCTGAATCAATTTTAACAAAACTTGGGCTGAATGAGTTTCAGAGTATCTAGTATAAATTTTGTATTTTATTTCCTTGTACGTCTAGAAAGATAGCCACTATGGCTAAAATAGAACATAGGGGTAAAATGCATTTTTTTGCTTTTGAAGAAAATATGACAGATACAAAGAACATTTAAATGGCATTTTTAAGCCACTCATTAATATATATTGAAAAGCAAAAATAATCATTGAAATATTTAACCAAAAAATTACAGGTGAGCGATTCAGGCTCTTGAGAGCCTCTTGTTTTAGTTATTATCTACATTACACAAACTTTACACTGTATGACAAACTTTTATTGTGGCTGTTATGTTAAAATCATGAGGATATACCATAGCAATATAATTTAAAGGCAAAAATAAAATAATGGTAGTCTAAATCATAGTTGACTGTCACATTTCTAAATAGTTCATTGGATGTATCCAGCTGTTAACCATAAGTGATATCTGAGATCAAAGGATTTCTCTTTACCTATTATTTAATCAAACATATATTGTTAGTCTTGTATGTTTTTTTTTTGTTTTTTTTTTTTAATTTTAGTTCATTTATATGTTTTGGAGTTTAGTGTGACTTCCATTTTCACTGAACTAGTACACAATTTTATTTAGGGACCAGCTGAGGACCACCTCTGGGTGCGGGATTTTCTCGCTGCGTTGAAGACCCATTGGTGGCCAACGGCTGTTGTCTGTTCTTTGGTTGGGTTGTTGTCTCTTTGACATATTCCCCCATTTCCATTCTCAATTGTATTGCTATGGTTTTAGAAGAGACAGGTTTTCAATATGAGAAATGACAGATGGAAATGATAACAGCTCACATTGCCCCTTTTATGCCATCATATCAGACCTTACTGATAATCATTTTAAGCATAGTATCTTTGATGAGGGTTTTTATTTTAACGATGAGAATTCGTTTTGATAAAGGATGTCATCTCTGTGTATATATCCTGCATGATTCACATATAATTGTGAAATAAAAATGTAAAAAATTCTAAGATTGAAGGATGGCAATTGTATGCTAATAGATCACCAAATTTCTAGCACCTTTATTTACAACTAACAAATTTTTATAGAAAAATATTTATTGAATAAAAGTATAATGCTTTAGTTATTTGCAATTTTTACAACTGACAATGCATGGAGTTACATCAGAAGTTCATTACTGGGAGAAGTGTTCAAGCTCTCCTTATGATATGAAGATCGCACTGTTAAAAGTTTCAACAGTTTTAAAAGGTAGAGCTTAAGTTGTATTTCAGAATAATCTCTGTATTGCTATAACAATTTTATATATGAAATCAAGGATAAAAACTAAAATCATTCAATTTTAGACAAATAATTGTAAAATTTTCCAACAAGTTATATCAAAGATATCCTACAGATAACAACTACTACTGGTGTGTTTAACGAGCTTGACTTCCCTTGAGGGTCTCGCACGGTTTGTATAGTTCAAATGAACACTGCACTGTGATCTCCTTCCTGACATATAATGTTGCATACTTGTCCCAGTAATGGACTTCTGGTCATATGTGGAGGTAAGTGGTTATACAGTATAAAAATTGATCTATTGATGATTGTGTAAACTATAATATGCATATTTGAATGTATTTGCTTTAAGCTTGAATATTGTGCTCCAAGTGATGTATTGTATATTTGGTTCATAAAGCCTTTTGACAGCAATATCATAGAACTGATGAACAGTATTATTGAAACATATGAAAATCTAATGAGAAAAAGTCATGTTTGCTGCAAGCATATCACTAAAAAGGAATCCATGCTTTATAGAAAAGATATAAAACAGTCAAAACAATTAAGTAGTGGAAACAAAGCTGTGTTGACCTGAAAATTTGTAAATAAATGGACAATAAACAAAAAAAGACAAAAAAAACAACAACACATGTATAAGAGAGCACTGAACAACACACATAGATGTCTTAGGGGTTTGTTTCTTTCTTGGGTTGATTCCTAACTGATAGATACACCACATCAATCCATATGATGTATGAGAAAAAAAAACAAAATCAAGTTTTGTGTTAAATTTGATTAAGATTCAGCATGTACTTATTTTACTTCAAAAGCATAATTAAGAATGTCTTAGGTTTACTTTGGGACTGAACATATTTATTTAACATTATAATGTACAATGTATATTATACTATTTTAATAGTTTAATATTATCTTCCATACACAAATAAAACACTATATGAAAGACAGTTAACTTAAACCATACCATTACAGTGGTAAAGAAATACCACTCAATGTAAATTTATGATTTGATCATCATGAAAATATTTCATATGGCAGTGGTATAACTTATGGGTACAATGCCATTATATTGTTATCGTTATATCATAAAGATATTCCATGGCAGTATAGCTTAAGGGTAAAATGCCATTATATTGTTATGGTATTATCAAGTTTCTTAAACACCCCAACTGACCAAATATCCCTTTGAGCTTTCCTGAAAGAAAAACTATGGACAACCTATAAGAATACATAAGGAGCTTATACAAATCTATTTTGGTACAAAAATATTTTTTAAAAGAATGGATAACAAAATGTTAAAATATTTAATAAAAAGTGACTTCTAAAAATGGTGAGAAGATTCTAAGGTGTATTCTTAATTACTTTCTGACTAGTACATAAAGAGCTTAAGTAAATCCCAAAGCAAAACTCAGTACCATCTACAATCTTAAGAACTGTCTGACTAGTACATAAAGAGCTTAAGTAAAACTGAGTACCATCTACAATCTTGAGAACTGTCTGACTAGTACATAAAGAGCTTAAGTAAATCTGAGTACCATCTACAATCTTAAGAACTGTCTGACTAGTACATAAAGAGCTTAAGTAAATCTGAGTACCATCTACAATCTTAAGAACTGTCTGACTAGTACATAAAGAGCTTAAGTAAAACTCAGTACCATCTGCAATCTTAAGAACTGTCTGACTACTACATAAAGAGCTTAAGTAAAACTGAGTACCACCTACAATCTTAAGAACTGTCTGACTAGTACATAAAGAGCTTAAGTAAATCTGAGTACCATCTACAATCTTAAGAACTGTCTGACTAGTACATAAAGAGCTTAAGTAAATCTGAGTACCATCTACAATCTTAAGAACTGTCTGACTAGTACATAAAGAGCTTAAGTAAATCTGAGTACCATCTACAATCTTAAGAACTGTCTGACTAGTACATAAAGAGCTTAAGTAAATCTGAGTACCATCTACAATCTTAAGAACTGTCTGACTAGTACATAAAGAGCTTAAGTAAATCTGAGTACCATCTACAATCTTAAGAACTGTCTGACTAGTACATAAAGAGCTTAAGTAAATCTGAGTACCATCTACAATCTTAAGAACTGTCTGACTAGTACATAAAGAGCTTAAGTATATCCCAAAGCAAAACTGAGTACCATCTACAATCTTATGAATAAAAAAAAATTTGGAGTATACCTAAACCAGACTGTTACCTAAAAACAAAGAATGAAAAAAGACCTGCAAAGGGCAACAAAAGACTGGTTTTCAGACACTATATCAAGCCATTAATTGTCCTGAGTTTATTAAAGTTGTGAGGTAATTGAATAGAAACTAATGAAGATCTGCCATCCTGTCTTGTCTTGTTTTGATGAAAATCCTGCCTTTCAAAGGCACACCTCTGGTTTCAGAGTAAATGGTGTATTCAACAACCACTAAAAGTTTATAACAATATTTAGTTTCTAAAGATTTTATTAGTTCACTTCTTTGACTGAGTGATCGTTAGTAACCCTTTTTGGTAATGTTAATAATAGCTTATTCCATCTTATGTACAGAGTTAAGCAGAGTTTTCTACTAATGTATTTTATAAGATGAAGAAAGTCTGTACATTTATATTTCCAACGACAGTTGCATACCAAGGCACTAGCATTCGAAATTAGTTGAGTATTAGTTTCTAATTGTTCTACTATTCTACATTTTGCGCAGAACTTGCTATTATTGCATCAACATAAAATTCTCAAAATTCTCTAATAAGTACTGAGGAGAAAAATATAAGTGATTAAGATGAAAATGAAAATGAAAATACATAATTGGAATATGTCAATGCAATAGCAAACCAACAACACAATATAACAAAAACAAGACATCTTAGGAGCACCATTTAGCAAATACTTCATCTATTTGGGATTAAAAAAAAATTTAAATAAGGGAGTAATCATCATAACAAACATGTTTTATCTCCCTTTCATATATTTTATATAGAAAAGTACAAATGACAAAAACAAAATATTACGAATTTTCTCCAACAGAATTAAGAAATGTGTAACTACTGATCTGTTCTGAACCTGAGCTTGTGTCACATTCTCCGACCTCTGAACCTGAGTTTGTGTCACATTGTCCGGCCTTTAAATAATCAGAAACACCACTTGAAATATCACCAGAATTTTCATCTTGCAGGAATCTTAATTCCTCATTTCTCCCATTGTCTGAGAAATTTTTTGCCTCTTTTATTGTCAATATCTGTACATCGTGTGGGAGATACTGGGAATCGGTGACAGCAAATTTTTCAACCTTATCTTGATTAATTAGTTTGTTCTGAATGTTCTTCTGCTTACTCTTTTCCAATGCGTAATTCAAAGATGAAGTGTCTAGGTTTATTATAGGAGTATTTGTATTTGAACTTTGCTTACTCTTTTCCAAAGCGTAATTCAAAGATGAAGTGTCATTGTTTATTATAGGAGTATTTGTATTTGGACCTTTCTTACTCTTTTCTAATGGGGAATTGAAAGATGAAGTGTCAATGTTTATGGTAGGGCTACTTGTGAATGAACCTTCATTACTTTTTTCTGATGTGGAATTCAAGATCGATGAAGTGTCCATCTTTACTGCAAGAGTACTTGTATTTGAACCTTCATTACTATTTTCTGAAAAAGTACTTAAAATATCTGATTGCACATATGAAGAAAGAGAATTTTCACCAATTTGATTGGAGTCCTTTTCTTCCAAATTCACACTTTCAGAGTATGCATTCAAATTGTCTGATTGCACATTTGACAAAGGACGATTTTCCTTCATCTGAGTTGAGCATTGTACTTCAGAATTTTCATTTTGATTAATGATATCTGATGTATCAGTGTAATCACTGACAGTGCTGTTACTACAGATGTTGTTGCTATGGTTACTGTTACTACAGATGTTGTTGCTATGGTTGCTGTTGCTATGGTTTGAACTTTGATTGAGACTATCTGACTTCAAAGATCCATCAACATCAACTTCTACATAATTTTCAACTTGATCATTAACCTTCTCTGGTGTAAAGGTTTGTAACTGAATATTATTTGAATCTTGTAAATCTTCCATACTTTTTCTTAACCAATCTTTAAGGTATTCTTTTTTGTTCTTGGTTTCATCTGCATTATCTTTTTCCATTAACGGTACACATATACTTAAACTATTGGAAGTTTCTTCCCTTATTTTTGATTCAAAATGGTCCAATACAGATGATCTTTTCTGCTTTGGTCTGCTGATGCGGCTACTATTAGTTATGCTGGTATGATTACTGGTACCTGACTTTGAAGTTGTCGACGATTTAAAGGTACCTGTATAACCATCTGTAACGTCACTTACTGTTCTGTCCCTTTCACAAATTTTGTCCTCACTTCTGCATTCTGTTAGTTCCTCATTGTTTTGTTTATTTTCCAATGTGCCATTGAATGGATTATCGTTGGAACTGTTAGAATCAGATATTGGTAAATTGGGAGAAGAAATACCTGTCTGATTTGACAACTCTTCTTCCGGTAGGATTATTTCATTATGAATGGACACGGATGATACACCACTATCAGACGATGTTCCTCCATTTTTTTCCTTCTGCAATTAAAAAAAATTTAAATATTTTCTATTAATGCTTAGAAATTTAAAATCATAATAACAATAATAATAATAAAATTCATAAAATTCAAGTGCAGCACTTTTTCACATGAATGTTGAACATGTGTATATTAAAAGGAAATATGGACACAATACCTTTAACACTACTTTCTGATTGTTTTCACCATAAACAAATTCAAAAGCCACTGTAAGTTGAATGACATGTAACATCAAACTTGTCAGTTTGTGAAATGCGAGCAATCCAGTACATCGTTTCAAAATTAAGAAATTTTTCTCTGAAGACACATCTCCTGACAGGGAGGTCAATGGAACTCCAAACTCCAAGTTACCTCCCACTGTCACAACTCAAGATATGTGCCTGTTCGATATTTGTTGTTATATTTGTGAATTTTGTCTTGCTTGCTTCAGGGTTTCATCCTTCTTTCTATCAAATGAAAAACTGCAGCAACTACCATAACAGTATATTTGGAGATGTATTATATAAAGGTGGTAACAACGATTTTAGATCTTTTTATCTTATTATGCCTCTTATTAAAATGTATGTATAGAATGACAATTTTAGATAAAATAATAGCTCTTACCATACATTTTCCTTCATATGGGCAAGATAACGCATTTCCAAATGTAAATTATACTTATAAAACACATTAAAACGTTAAATTTAATCAAAAGCAAGAAAAAATATCACACTTTTGAAACAAAAAAGAGGGTCTTAAAGATTTTGGTGTGAAAATGTGCTGTACCATTGTGCCAATAACAAATTTCTAATTTAACCCATTGACAGCAAATTTTTTAGAATGAACATGGTGTTGAAGCTGTATTTATTTTTAACATTGTGCAAAAGGCCTCAAAAACCTCCTTCAAATAACATTTTATGGCTACTTATCTGCAATCAGATTTTTTACTGTTATTTGTTTAATTTAAAGAATTCTAGAATATTTGTAATAACAAGAATTCAAGAAATGTAAGTTTATAATTATTCTTCAGTTTATTTGGATAACTTTCTTTTTCATATTGTAACAATGGACACATTCGTCACTAGCACAAGGACAAGGACTATGTCCCTAGGGCCATCAATAGGGTTATTTCTTACCTGATTTTCTATATCAGAACTCTGAAAATAGAATTAAAAAAACAATGAATTAAGATATCTAATACATTAGGTAAATTAATTAATTATGACAACTTTTAATTGATATGATAATTGCTGACAAATTAACATTAATTTTTAGGATAAAACCAATGTTGAATTTTTTATATCCTTATTTTATCAAACTTATATTTTTCTTCTTGAAAATTAAATTTTTAAAACAAATATCCCTTTTCATAATATATGTATCCATTCACAATTTTAATGAATCCCATATTATGTTGAATCTATGTGCTCTGAATCTGTCATTGTAGTTTTGTTTAAGATATTTGATTTCATGGGTCATAAATCAAAGTCAATGACTAAATTTCTAAACTACCAATAATTTCCATGACTAAATTCTGAGACTATTAATAATAGTCTTAGCTAAATTTTAGAACTACCAATATTTCCCATGACTTAATTTAAAATTACGTATAATTTCCATGAACAAATTTAAAAACTGTCAAAAATTTCCATGACTAAATATAAAACTACCAATAATTTCCATGTCAATCAATTTTTAAAACAACCAATTCTTTCCATGGATCATGACTAAATTTTGACATTACCAATAATTTCTATGAGTGAATTTTTCCAAAACACTACATGTTTTAAACACTAAGCACATTTCACCATGATAATTGACTCTCTATGAGGTGGGAAATAAAGACCATGATAATCTACTTAGAAAGATGACTTGTCTTAGTTGTAAGGCATTAAAATTTCTTTCATAATAGTAGGTTAAACAGGATAATGTGCAAACCCTAAACCAATGCTTCCCAATAAATACTTTATGTCCTCTTTTATAACATATACTACAAGTACAACAAAATATTTCTTTCCACTAGACATGCACATATGTCTACATAGAACTGTAGAAGTTTGGAAACAATTTTACATGGTTAGTAGACACAACATACAATGTATAAGAAATTATTTCTACATAAACTATTTATATGAAGCAGAGCAGAAGTAAAATTTATAGATGTTTCATAAGAAAAAGCTTTGATAAATCTATAAATAAATAGAAAAAAATCAGCACAAATACTATTAGTATGCAAAACTACTGTCAACATGTTAATTAAAAAGATTTAAAAACAAAACTCCTCAAATATTCTATATTCAACTCAAGCAGAAAACTCCTCAAATATTAGATATTCAACTCAAGCAGAAACCTCCTCAAATATTAGATATTCAACTCTAGCAGAAAACTCCTCAAATATTTGATATTCAACTCAAGCAGAAAACTCCTCAAATATTAGATATTCAACTCAAGCAGAAAACTCCTCAAATATTAGATATTCAACTCTAGCAGAAAACTCCTCAAATATTAGATATTCAACTCAAGCTGAAAACTCCTCAAATATTAGATATTCAACTCAAGCAGAAAACTCCTCAAATATTAGATATTCAACTCAAGCAGAAAACTCCTCAAGTATTCGATATTCAACTCAAGCAGAAAACTCCTCAAATATTAGATATTCAACTCAAGCAGAAAACTCCTAAAAAATTAGATATTCAACTCAAGCAGAAAACCCCTCAAATATTTGATATTCAACTCAAGCAGAAACCTCCTCAAATATTAGATATTCAACTCAAGCAGAAACCTCCTCAAATATTAGATATTCAACTCAAGCAGAAACCTCCTCAAATATTAGATATTCAACTCAAGCAGAAAACTCCTCAAATATTTGATATTCAACTCAAGCAGAAAACTCCTCAAATATTAGATATTCAACTCAAGCAGAAAACTCCTCAAATATTAGATATTCAACTCAAGCAGAAAACTCCTCAAATATTAGATATTCAACTCAAGCAGAAAACTCCTCAAATATTAGATATTCAACTCAAGAAGAAAAGAATACTGACACTGTAGAGTGGATTCATTTATTTTCCATTGGTACCGATTTTCGTTGATTGATTTGGTGGTTTTAGTAAAGAGAGCATACAATCTTGTAGGAAATTTATTCTTTATTGAATGTTTTAGTTCCTGTTTTATCTGAACCAATGGAATCAACGAAAATAGGTACCCAACAAATAATAATGAATCACCATTAGATAAAGCTTAAGATTAGAACTGTCTGATGAATCTTACCGGTACAGGTATGTATTGACTTGGCTGAAAATTATATCATCTTACACATTATTACAATCAAATATTAGAATACTATAATCATTACATATTCCTGTAAATATTGTAAAACTGTGTTAGCATTTTGAATGAACCAATTTTAAGTAGTCAGACTTCACTTCAGAATGAATGACCATGTTTATTACTAAGACCTGCAATATAGCAGGACACATTAAACTTTGTTTACAAAACACTCTTTTCATCCTGACTATGACAGTTACTATTATTTAAAACCAACGTAGATCTTAATTCCTACAGTCAATGAACCGTGTTTTTCAGTCAACATTTTTAACATTATTCCAAATTCAAATTTCTTTTATCTAATAGGCAACTTTCGAGATCATTGCATTTCCATCAAAAACTTTGGATTTAGTGAACATAGTTTATGAGTTAATGGGCTTTGTAACTTCAGTTCCTTCGTTGAGCAAGTGGTTGAAAAAATATGATGTTATATCGCACAAATATTTTGGCAAATTAAATTCTTATAATTGAAATTCAGCGCTGCCGTAATTAGGGAAAAAGTGATTAAGTACTGACAAAAACAAATATTATTTCTAGTTTATCCTGCATATAAATGATGATCACAAAGACGCTTGATGAAATTGTATAGAGCAGTGATACAGAGACTTTAAAATATAAATAAAGGTGAAATTATATTTTTTCTATACATTCTCATTTCTTTGTGATGTTACCTCGTGAACAACACTTTCCTTTGACAATAGTTTTGTTGTATGACATCAGAGAAATACAGGATTTGTTTAACATGTGATATATCAGTTTGTAATTCACAAGGAAATTACCTCAATAAGAATTGGAATTATGGAATGTGTCAAAGACACAACAATTTATTTCGACAAGATTAACCTAATATAAAGTATAAATTCTGGGCAAACAATATTTCTCCAATTTTTTTTTTCAAGTTTTTAAATTTTGTTTTCCAGTTTTGACAGTAAACTACTCTAAGCATTACACAGGATGAAGTGTTGGAATCACTTTTGCTAATGAATTTTATACAATATACTAACAATCTAAAAAGAAAAGTTATTTTCCCCTGTAAGATGTGATTATAAAACTTAGCCACCTACAATTAGAAGATGCAGTTGGAGCTTAAACTAAACATTGTTATCTCCATACTAATGAAAACTGACAGAAAACTGCTAAATCATATATTTAAAATTTGTCAATTGTCGTCTGCACTTGCTTGTAAGTTTTCATAGCATCAATTTTGAAATGATGCCATGAAAATTGGTGATATTATCCATTCAAAATGAACGTTACAAACGATGTTGCATTTGAATTTGTGATGACACAACAGGAATTTCAAAAGAAAAACCTGAAGAAAGGACTTTGTATAAAAAATTCGTAAGGGTTCCGCGGAACCCAGTGTCTCGCCTACTTTTTCTGTTAATCGCAGGCTCAACAAAAATGAGGAAGTAAATCAATAAAAATATTCCTCTTGATACTATCTTTTGATTGTAAGAAGCTTCTGTCCAAGTTTGGTAAAAATCCAGGATAGTTTATGAATCTAATAAATGTTTAAAAACTTTAACTGCAGACTGAATGTAATGTTAACTAGAAGAAAACAAAATTTCCTTCTAGATACTAGCATTTGATCATAAACAAGCTTCTGTCCAAGTTTGGTACAAATCAAAAATAGTATAAGAAAGTTATTAAAATTTAAAAAACTTTAACCACAGAGTGAATGTGTTGTTTCCTGGCAGAAAATCTAAGTCCATTTAAAAGTAAAATACGGAAAAAATGGATTTATTTTTTTACAAAATTTCCTTCTAGATACTAGCTCTTGATCATAAACAAGCTTCTGTCCAAGTTTGGTACAAATCCAAAATAGTATAAGAAAGTTATTAAATTTTTTAAAACTTTAACCACAGAGTGAATGTGTTGTTTCCTGGCAGAAAATCTAAGTCCATTTAAAAGTAAAATAAGGAAAAAATGGATTTTTTTTTTTTACAAAATTTACTTCTGGATACTATCTTATGATCATAAACAAGCTTCTGTCCAAGTTTGGTAGAAACCCAGGATAGTTTAAGAAAGTTATTAAAATTTTAAAAACTTTAACCACAGAGTGAATGTAATATATTCCCGGCAGAAAAACTAAGTCCATTTATAAGTAAAATACGGAAAAAATGGAATTTTATTTTTACAAAATTTACTTCTGGATACTATCTTATGATCATAAACAAGCTTCTGTTCAAGTTTGGTAGAAACCCAGGATAGTTTAAGAAAGTTATTAAAATTTTAAAAACTTTAACCACAGAGTGAATGTAATATTTCCCGGCAGAAAAACTAAGTCCATTTATAAGTAAAATACGGAAAAAATGGAATTTTATTTTTACAAAATTTACTTCTGGATACTATCTTATGATCATAAACAAGCTTCTGTTCAAGTTTGGTAGAAACCCAGGATAGTTTAAGAAAGTTATTAAAATTTTAAAAACTTTAACCACAGAGTGAATGTAATATTTCCCGGCAGAAAAACTAAGTCCATTTATAAGTAAAATACGGAAAAAATGGAATTTTATTTTTACAAAATTTACTTCTGGATACTATCTCATGATCATAAACAAGCTTCTGTTCAAGTTTGGTAGAAACCCAGGATAGTTTAAGAAAGTTATTAAAATTTTAAAAACTTTAACCACAGAGTGAATGTAATATTTCCCGGCAGAAAAACGAAGTCCATTTATAAGTAAAATACGGAAAAAATGGAATTTTATTTTTACAAAATTTACTTCTGGATACTATCTTATGATCATAAAAAAGCTTCTGTTCAAGTTTGGTAGAAACCCAGGATAGTTTAAGAAAGTTATTAAAATTTTAAAAACTTTAACCACAGAGTGAATGTAATATTTCCCGGCAGAAAAACTAAGTCCATTTATAAGTAAAATACGGAAAAAATGGAATTTTATTTTTACAAAATTTACTTCTGGATACTATCTTATGATCATAAACAAGCTTCTGTTCAAGTTTGGTAGAAACCCAGGATAGTTTAAGAAAGTTATTAAAATTTTAAAAACTTTAACCACAGAGTGAATGTAATATTTCCCGGCAGAAAAACGAAGTCCATTTATAAGTAAAATACGGAAAAAATGGAATTTTATTTTTACAAAATTTACTTCTGGATACTATCTTATGATCATAAACAAGCTTCTGTTCAAGTTTGGTAGAAACCCAGGATAGTTTAAGAAAGTTATTAAAATTTCAAAAACTTTAACCACAGAGTGAATATTTGTGGACGCCGCCGACGACGACGACGCCGACGGAATGTAGGATCGCTATGTCTCGCTTTTTCGACTAAAGTCGAAGGCTCGACAATAAAACCACAAGTTGATAGGACAAAAATAATCAACTAGTAAAGGAAAATATACATCGGCTAAGAATTAAAGAAAATAACTTACTTTAATCTGTGGTGTAATGATGCTGGTATCATGATTACTATACGTTTTCCTGACTTTCCTGGAATCAGAAGATTACAGATTAAACATCAAAACAAATGGTCCTGAAATTCCATATAGTTTAGTTTAAACATATCTATTTATCGCGGATAAAGGATTCAAGATTGGCCTGCTTTTGCACCATATGAATGCAATATTATTAAATATGCTAATAGGCCTTTGGACTAGGCAATTAAAAAAAAAAGTGACACTCATTTAAAGCAAATATTGAGAATAGAATATCAAGGATTGTTATTTGAAGTTTTTGTATTTTGATCTTGGATTTAATGTGTATCCAATCAAAGACTAAAATATGAAACAAATAAATAGCAATATATATGTATAAACCTACCATAAACAAAGAAGAATTCCAAGTATGGATACTATTGAACAAAATACAACTATCAAAACTTTTATTCCAACAGGTAAAGGTGTATCTGAAAAAAGTGAAATTTATTACATTTATTCAATATCTTTAAAGCACAAATTTGAATAAAATAGAATTGAAGAATTATAAAAAAAAATCAAAACAATAAAATGCCCAAATAAAGTTTATAATGGTGTTAAATTCTAAATTGTTAACAATGGGACATACCAATGGATCAATCTATAAATCACACAAAAAGACAAACAGAAGCACACACACACACACACACAGTTGAACAGGACAATACTAAATGTAAAATGATATCAGCTAACAAGCTCTGAACAAACCACCATCTTTAGACAGAGAACAGGACACAACAGACTCAACCAACATCTACACAAAGTCATGAAAGTTGTTCCATCTCCAATGTGTCCTTGTGGAGAAGCAGAGCAGGATATGGCACACCTCTTACAGTCATGCAAGATCCATCAGGCATTGAGAGATAAAATATGGCACTCAGAAACACCACTTAAAGAGAAGCTATATAGACCAATGGATGCCTTACAGAAGACCACCAGATTTGTTGAGGAGACTGGTTTTCAAGTGAAAAGGCAAACGATAAGAAGAAGAAGATATAAAAATGGATTTGACACTTGCGCTGTCTTGCTACAGTATAAACATTACAATGAATTATAAGATTAAATTATCTGAGTTATCCCCCTTTGTGAATTTATTTGAGATTTTTAGGCAGTAGGACAGCACTTTGATAAGTTGAAAACAATGTAAAGAAACCCACATGTTTACCACCCACTTGATACAGCCCTCTCTGATGTACCAGGTTGTTACCACTAACAGTCTGTATGATTAGGAGAATTACTAATGTCATGTGATTCTAATCGGTTACTTGGTCATTGAAATACAGGTGAAGTTAACATAATAAATCACTGTAAATGTGTTTTCATTGTACAAAACATTAGACACAGAATTTGAGGTAATATGGTCTTACTACAACGAAAAACGACTGAGAAATGACAAAGTTATGATGATTCAAAGAAATTTAATATTGCAATTTCACTCATACTTCTTAATAAACTCTTCCATCTGTGTTTATGAACTTTAAAACAGTCCATGATATACATTATAACAGAATTTTTGCCTTATAATTGGATGTTATAATGATTCATGCTTATGTTAATTTTAATACTAATCATTGGGAAAATGACACTTTCTAAAGTAAAAACTACATGCCCCTTATGTCCTCTAATCTCAGACAGGAATATTTACTTATCAATAAGATGTGTTTGTACTTAATTAAAATGAAGTGTTCTTTTATCTAAATTTCTTTACATGTTATAAGTTTTCTTGTTTGAATTGGTTTACATTTGTCATTTTGGGGCCTTTAAAGCTGACTATGCTGTATGGGCTTTGCTCATTGTTGAAGGCCATATTGTGACCTATAGTTGTTAATTTCTTTTATCTAATCAGCTAGTACTAGTCTCTTGTGAAGAGTTGTCTCATTGGAAATCATACCACTTGTTCTTTTTTTATATCTGAGCCATTAACTTACAAACTTAATTGTCATAATTTTTCAGTTTCTGGCCAACCTTACACTCATAAAATGACAAAAAATCTTTGCAAAACATCAATAGATGCAGTCACCATTATATTATTCTTTACCTGTAGAAAATGTCAAGGCCATCTGTGGGTTACTGATTACTTCATCACCGCCATTACTTGTCACACCCAAGCACACTGCATAATTGGTGGATGGTTTTAAATTTTCCAGAGTTATTCCCCCTGTTTTAATATTAGCCTCAACTCTTTTATGTAAGAATGCTGTTAAAGAAAAATCAAAATGAATTCCAATTCTATACAGACTGGTAATAAGTATGTGTATCAAACAATAAAGTAATTTTAATTTATAGTATTTCTAACCCTATTTTGTATACAGTATACACCAATGGACTGCTGGGATTCTTTCTCTCCCAGGTACTACAAAATCTGATACGTTTTTCAGTATAAAATTGATAAAATCTTGAACTATTCAAGACTTCGCTAAATTTGTGGATTTTGGTATGTCTGACTGAAAAACTATCAGCACTGCTCTGTGAATAAATTAACCACATAATTCTAATCATAGATAAATTTTATCATAAAGAAGATATATTTTGCCATATAAAATGACCATAATAAATGTGATTTATTTGATGTGAAGTATTTTATAATGGTTTGTGAATATGGGAATGAAATTGGCGCCATACACTGGCATCACTTTAAAATTTAGTTTGAATGTCATTTTATACAGAAATTATTAGGATAATAGCGAGCACATTTTTAACACATGTCCTTTTCTGTATGGTACTGTCTTTATTAATTATAACCTGACGATAAAATCGGCTACAATTAGGTAGTGTCAATTCCCGTCAATATATATGTTCCTGGTAGTACACAGTATCTACCAATGGCCGGCGTGGATAAAAACTGTAATCACATGACTTTATACTATCATGTGACTTTCTGTAGTACACAATATACACCAATGGCCTGCTGGGATACTTACTGCTATCACATGACTTTGTATTATCATCTGACTTTCTGTAGTATACAGTATATACACCAATGACCTGCTGGGATACTTACTGCTATCACATGACTTTGTATTATCATCTGACTTTCTGTAGTACACAGTATACACCAATGACCTGCTGGGATACTTACTGTGATCACATGACTTTATATTATCATCTGACTTTCTGTAGTATACAGTATATACACCAATTACCTGCTGGGATACTTACTGTTATCACATGACTTTATATCTTCATGTGACTTTCAGTAGTACACAGTATACACCAATTACCTGCTGGGATACTTACTGTGATCACATGACTTTGTATCCTCACGTGACTCTTTGTAGTACACAGTATACACCAATGGCCTGCTAGGATACTTATTTATATTACAATAATCGCCAGGTTTAACAACTAGTTCTGTCTGACTTTCAGGTATAGCACTGATGTCGGAGATGCCTAAAGGACCTGTTAATAAAAATACCAACAATTTATATTCATGCATCCTGATACTTATGTTTATTGCATATTTGTAAATGCAAAAATGAACTTAAATTTTCAAAAGTTTTTATGTGGATTAATCATAATAATTTGACAAAAAAACCTTAACAATGGTAATTTTTTATGGTTAAGTGGAAGATTTTCATGATTTTGAAAATACATTTTTTTTTAATGACAACCTGAAGATAAGAATTAAAGAAACTATGCAAAAAACTTAGTTTTTAATGAAATGCTTAAGAATAAATGAATAAGTTTAAAAGTAAAATAAAAGTTTTAGTACTGCCAAAAACTGTACAAATATAAATGATATTAACTGGGTGTACAGTTTACTGAGATAAATCATTGACAATATTATCTCTGAAATATTCATTAATAAACTTTGATCAAAATAAACAAGACGACCTTATCATGCTTGTGCAAAATAATATCAATACATCTTGTTAATCTATTTCAGTTAAAAAAATCTCTATGGAAGGTCATCCTTGGGTTAAGGAATTCGTGGTACCTATGTAACAACCATTGCTATATTTTAAGGTTGTATTTATATGTATTTGTATATATTGCCTTTACCTGAAAAAAAATTATTATTATTACATTATTATTATGTAACTGTTTAAAAATTAAGTTGTACAAAAAAGACCAAATTTTATCTTTTATTTCTTATTTGAATGTTCCAAAAAAGATCAAAATGTTAAACATAGATATAAGAAGATGTGGTATGAGTGCCAATGAGACGACTCTCTCATCCAAGTCACAATTGTAAATTAAAGTAAACCATAATAGGTCAAAGTCTGAAACAATAGATAAAAAAGACACACTATAAAATAACAATTAAAAGGGATCCCGCTATCATGTTTAACCCCGCCACATTCTGTATGTTTGTACCTGTCCCAAGTAAGAAGCCTGTAAATCAGTGGTTGTCATTTGTTGATGTGTTACATATTTGTTTTTCGTTCATTTTTTGTACATAAATTAGATGGTTAGTTTTCTCATATGAATTGTTTTACATATGTCATTTTGGGGCCTTTTATAGCTGACTATGCGGTATGGTCTTTGCTCTTTGTTGAAGGCGGTACGGTGACCTATAGTTGTAAATTTCTGTGTCATTCCAGTCTCTTGTAGAGAGTTGTCTCATTGGCAATCATACCACATCTTCTTTTTTATATTAACTCAATTAAAAGACAAATTAATGTCTGTGAACATACACTGAACGAATAAATTTGATCTTTGACACAATGTAAATACATATACATATACATATAGATTCTACCACTGCATCAAGTGTGATACGATATTTATCCACTCGAGACAGTTAAATTTTCAAATTTAAAACGCGAAACTTGGTGGTGGAATCTGTTTCTCTAATGATTTTCAAACAATACACAGGCAAACTTATTCCGTCTTTTCGAATGATCAGCAAAAAGATGTGTTCTTTCTATGTGACGTCATCAGGCATGTTCGCCTTTTTTCATGCTGTCACAATAGGAAATTCAGAGGAAAGCAAGAAAATTCGACGTCATAATCGGATTTTAACCAATGAAGAACTGAGATCAAACGAACCACACGCTGATTAAATTTTTTTATACAATGGGTGCAGATAGGAATAAATTGAGGAAGAATTTGAGAAATGTACATATATATTTGCACTTGCAAAAGGTCAATTTTTATTCAATGCAGCTCAAATTATAAATAACATACTTCCTGTGAAATCAGGAAAATGACACTTTGAGAAAACCATTTCTGTGTTATATCCATCAGTGTAGAGATAGGACACAGCAAATATCCATCTATCTTCTCTCTCTGTGGTGACTGATATATTCGTCAGATCACGAGATACATTAATCAAATTCAAATCACTCTGAAAGTAAAGTCAGAAAATATATCAACACTATGTCATATTGTAAATGTTTAGTATGTCTTGTGGTATGCTCGTTCCTAGTACTACGTTCCAGGTATTAGCTGATAGCCATACTCTCTCTATATATATATATATATATGGGTATATGTGTAACATACTGATCGGGAACCAGTCTAATCGTGTCACGTAAATAAACTGCTAATTTTTGAAAGTATAAATTATTATTAGTATTAATTAGCCCTTTCTATCTAATTCTTTAGAAAGTGTTCTAATTGAGATTATTTTTCTTTTTCTTTCTCTTCTTTCTTCATTCATTGTATTTTTGTTTTGCGAGATGTTGATAAGGTATTTGGTATATGATAACAAGCAGTATAAAATTGAGAATGGAAATGGGGAAATCAAATTAGTGTCAAAAAGACAACAAGACCATAGAGCAGAAAACAGACCTTGGCCACCAATGGGTCTTTAACATAGAGAGAAAATCCCACACCTGGAGGCAGCTTTCAGCTGGTATACATACTTTGATTCATTATTTTGTACAAAAATTAGGCCATAAATTTTCTCGTTTGAACTGTTGTTCATTTGTTATTTTTGGGCCTTCATAACTGAATATGCGGTATTGGCTTTGCTCATTGTTGAAGGCTGTACAGTGACTTATAGTTGTTAATTTCTGTGTCATTTGGTCTCTTGTGGAGAGTTGTCTCATTGGCAATCATACCACATCTTCTTTTCTATATAAATTGAAACCAAACACCTTGTAACCTGAAATACTTTTATCTCCAAGAAAATCCTCTGAACAGATTATTATGAAAAGAGGCACATAAGACTACTGACCTGACAAACTGTCTGAATACCAACGCACCAGTATACAACAATCTTCTCTAATTGACTGCTTATATTTCTACTCTGTGTGTCCCAGGATACACTGTAATGTTTACCTGATCCTTCCACAACAATATATGCTGGTGTTTGTCTTCCTGTAAGTGATGCACATTTCTTAAAGTTAATTTCACTATTAAATTTTGAATTGAATTGTCTAAGTCTACCCAATACATATATTTGCTTGGTCATATTATCAAAACAGTTTGCCATTATTCAAGAATTATGTGAAAAATATACCATAAACTCAACATTTATAGAGTTAAAAAAAAAAATAGCAATTTTGAGTTTCAATGTCCCTGTTTCTCATACAAAGTATGGAGTTCTTATATTTCAATGTAAACCACAAGTAATACTTCATTGTATTTATAAACTTCTTTAAATAAAAAATATGTCAAAGTTGATGTTTTCCATGGATCTAATGAACATCAACAAGAAAATCCAATGCTAAGCTGTTGCTGATAAGGATAGGTTTTTGTTGCAGATTGTCAGACTGGAAAAATTCAAGGCAAAATCATTCCATTCACCATATACAGCTGATCTATTGCTTTCCAGAAACAGAACTAACCACAAAAAGTTAATATTGACCAATGAACCATGAAAATACAGTCAAGGTCAGATAAAACATATAGTATCTGAGATACTGACTTAACCACAAAAACTATACTTTGATCACTGATCCAAGAAATGAGGTTGAGGTCAAGTGAACCCTGTCTGACGGACATGTAGACCTTGCAAGAATCCTTTATATCTAATATAGTTATCCTATAACTAATAAGTGACTACTTCAAATAACAAAAAACCCTGAATTTTTTTCAAGCAGTCGCTGAACTATGAAAATGAGGTCAAGGACATTTTTACCTTCTGAAATATAAAGCTTTACACCAATAGTTCACTTCATCACAGTTGCTGCCAGATAGTAGCCCCTATGTTTTGTAATCTAAGACTTTAATTCATTGAAGGCAAAAAAAGGAACGGGACATGTCAACTCTAAAATTTACATATTTGGTTTGCCAAAAAAAAAAATCCTGCCCAATCATTCCAATCTTTTTGTACATGAGATAAAACTTCCAAGGCTTAGATTTTCCTGTAACAAAAAACTTAACTGAATGAAAAACAAATCTTCTGTTCAACAGGTTAATATAAAAAATACTGATAACAAGCATTCTGAGAGTATTGCATTGGTCAAAATTCATTGTACTGGAACAAAATGCTAACTTGATCTATAACTTGTCATGTTGTAAACTATATAATAAATATCAAGTCAATATCTTCAAGCATGATGAAAAAAAATGTGGAAAACTGATTATTTGAGTGAATTTTCTAAGTCCAAGGATCATAACTCTGCACAAAATCATCAGATCGGAACAAAATTCGAACATAATCTGTAGCTTGTCATGATAAAACAATGTACTAATTATTAAATCAATATTTTCAAGCATGATTAAAAAAAAGTGTGGAAAACTGAATATTTGAGTGAATTTTCTAAGTCCGAGGACCATAACTCTGCACAAAATTATCAGACCGGAACAAATTCAAACTTGATCTGTAACTTGTCATGAGAAAGCAATATACCAAATATCAAATCAATATCTTCAAGCACAAAGAAAAAAAGTGTGGAAAACTGATTTGCCGGACTGACGGATGGACAGACAGACAGACAGGCGGACGGAGTGCAAGCCTTAAGTCCCCTTGGACTTCGTTGTAGGGGACTAATAATAAATCATTCACACTTTAAATGACACAGTTTAATCAATCATACCACAATGTCCTTTTAAGGCATAAGTCAACTTTAATTATTACTTTAATCCTCCACAAGAATTATTACCTGAATCATACAATGGTGTAGTAATTCTACTGGAATCAATACTCTCTCCAATATCATTCACCGTCTTAACTTCTATCAAGTAAGATGTTAAATTCTTTTGAGGACGGGTAACTTCTATCATTGCTATGTCCCATGACACATTCAATTGTCTAAAGACTGGTCCTTCAGAAGTTGAATATACTGTAACTGTGTAGAATGCTTTCTCAGAAAATTTTTCCCTTTTACTAATAGGCTGAAATATGGATTTTTTTTTGAAATACTGTGGACTTATTAATATTACTCGAATACCAATTTTTGTGGATTTTGTGGGTATAAGTGAACCACGATTTTAAATGTTCAATGAAGTGAAAATTTTCTTTTTTTTTAATAAACAAAACTTTATTGCAGTATTACTTTTTAATCAGATTACAGGGTTAGTCAAGATACCCCTGTAATAAGTTAAATTTGAATGCTGGTAATTTCTTTTAATTAACCACAAATGTTTTATAAGCTGTGCACAAAATATCAACAAAAATCAAATATCCATGAAAACACAATTTTTCCTCAATCCAAAAAATTTGTTATACAAGAAATTATGAATGAATCACCAGTATATTTGATATTTCAAATATTTTACAAAGATTCTTAACCATTAATATTTCTAGAAAAAACAGAATATTATTTGCAATATAAATGTCAGAATATCTAATTTACCTTAATGCTGCAGATGATAAAATTGATGATATTTTTATCGCTTACCCTAATATAAAGAGACAGGACTCCACTAGACCAAATGTAGCCACCAATATACGGTACACTAACAGGAGCTGAAATAACCATAAACATACTGATAAATGATATAAAGAGACAAGACTCCTTTAGACATAATGTAGCCACCAATATACAGTACACTAACAGGAGCTGAAATAATCATTAACATACTGATAAATGATATAAAGAGACAGGACTCTGTTAGACGTTATGTAGCCACCAATATACGGTACACTAACAGGAGCTGAAATAACCATTAACATACTGATAAGTGATATAAAGAG
This sequence comes from Mytilus californianus, assembly GCF_021869535.1. Classification (NCBI taxonomy): domain Eukaryota; kingdom Metazoa; phylum Mollusca; class Bivalvia; order Mytilida; family Mytilidae; genus Mytilus; species Mytilus californianus. Next base: position 140,439,319 of record NW_026262581.1, on the reverse strand, counting down.
ACAGGACTCATTTAGACATAATGTAGCCACCAATATACGGTACACTAACAGGAGCTGAAATAACCATTAACATACTGATAAGTGATATAAAGAGACAAGACTCCTTTAGACATAATGTAGCCACCAATATATGGTACACTAACAGGAGCTGAAATAATCATTAACATCCTGATAAGTGATATAGTGAGACAAGACTCCTTTAGACATAATGTAGCCACCAATATACGGTACACTAACTTGAGCTGAAATAACCATTAACATACTGATAAGTGATATAGTAAGACAAGACTCCTTTAGACATAATGTAGCCACCAATATATGGTACACTAACTGGAGCTGAAATAACCATTAACATACTGATAAGTGATATAAAGAGACAAGACTCCTTTAGACATAATGTAGCCACCAATATAAGATACACTAACAGGAGCTGAAATAATCATTAACATACTGATAAGTGATATAAAGAGACAGGACTCATTTAGACCTAATGTAGCCACCAATATACGGTACACTAACTGGAGCTGAAATAATCATTAACATACTGATAAGTGATATAAAGAGACAAGACTCCTTTAGACATAATGTAGCCACCAATATACGGTACACTAAAAGGAGCTGAAATAATCATTAACATACTGATAAGTGATATAAAGAGACAAGACTTCTTTAGACATAATGTATCCACCAATATACGGTACACTAAAAGGAGCTGAAATAATCATTAACATACTGATAAGTGATATAAAGAGACAAGACTCCTTTAGACATAATGTAGCCACCAATATACAGTACACTAACAGGAGCTGAAATAATCATTAACATACTGATAAATGATATAAAGAGACAGGACTCTGTTAGACATAATGTAGCCACCAATATACGGTACACTAACTGGAGCTGAAATAACCATTAACATACTGATAAGTGATATAAAGAGACAGGACTCATTTAGACCTAATGTAGCCACCAATATACGGTACACTAACTGGAGCTGAAATAATCATTAACATACTGATAAGTGATATAAAGAGACAAGACTCCTTTAGACATAATGTATCCACCAATATACGGTACACTAAAAGGAGCTGAAATAATCATTAACATACTGATAAGTGATATAAAGAGACAAGACTCCTTTAGACATAATATAGCCACCAATATACTGTACACTAAAAGGAGCTGAAATAACCATTCACTTACTGATAAGTGATATAAAGAGACAGGTCTCCTTTAGATCTAATGTAGCCACCAATATATGGTACACTAACTGGAGCTGAAATAACCATTAACATAGAAAGAGACATAACTTTTTAAATGATAAACTTATTGAAGTAATATTATGTATACATCAAATTGTCCCAATTGTTAGGGTACCATAGCTGAAAACTACTGTGTTACTTATAAAGTAGTCATGAAATTTTTGGTATGGTGTAATAAGATACCTGCTGGTTTTGTTGTATAGGTACCAGTCACAGTAGGACTCCAGTACTTATCTCCCTTAGATTGAGGAACTTTAGCTTTCACTGTGACAGTATATGCTGTGTATGGAATAAGATCAGGAAGAATGACAGCATTACTTTCATTAGGTGAATTGAACTGTGTCTGAAAATTAAAAAAATACTGTATTTCAACTATAGAAGTTAGGGATAGATGTCAAGTTTTAAATGATATGTTATATTTAAGAACGGTTATGAAAAATGTCAGTTTAGAGGTTAGGGATACAATTTACCATTCAAAATGGTTAAGAAGAAATGTCAATTCAAATTGATAAGGAATAAATGACAATTTTAATTTTTTAAGGGAATATATGTCATTTCTACCAACTAGTTAATAAAAAATTGTAAGGGTTCCGCGAAACCCAGTGTCTCGCCTACTTTATGAATGTAATTAATGTTTTAAGAAGTTTAACTGCAGACTGCATATTATGTTAACAGGATGAAAAACTAAGTTCATATATAAGTAACATACGGAAAAACTGAAAATATATTTTTACAAAATTTCCTTCTGCATACTAGCTTTTGATCATAAACAAGCTTCTGTCCAAGTATGTTTGAAATCCAGGATAGTTTAAGAAAGTTATTAAAATTTTAAAAACTTTATCCACAGAGTGAATGTAATGTTAATTGGCAGAAAAACTAATATAAACAAGAAGATGTGGTATGATTGCCAATGAGACAACTCTCCACAAGAGACCAAAATGACACAGTAATTAACAACTATAGGTCACCGTACGGCCTTCAATAATGAGCAAAGCCCATACCGCATAGTCAGCTATAAAAGGCCCCGAAATGACAATGTAAAATAATTCAAATGAGAAAACTAACAGCCTAATTTATGTACAATAAATGAACGAAAAACAAATATGTAACACATAAACAAACGACAACCACTGAATTACAGGCTCCTGACTTGGGACAGGCACATACACAGAGAATGTGGCGGTGTTAAACATGTTTGCGGGATCCCAACCCTTCCCCTAACCTGGGACAGTGGTGTAACAGTACAACATAAGAACGAACTATAAAAATCAGTTGAAAAAGGCTTAACTCATCAGATGAAAAAAAAACAATTACTACAAATACAAGTGGACGTGTCCGGGTACTTGTACATCCCAACAACAAAAAGACACTAAGTACAGATCTGAGAGTACTCGCAGTTACTGACAGCTAGTTCAAAGCCACTAACAACTAATAAAAAAAATCATGCATCTAAGACCATTTATAAGTCAAATACGAATAAACAGGATTTTTTTTTTACAAAATTTTATTAAAACAGAAAGTTATTAAAATTTTAAAAACTTTAACCACAGAGTGAATGTTATGTTAACCGACAGAAAAACTAAGTCCATTTATAAGTTAAATAAGGATAAACAGGATTTATTTTTTTACAAAATTTACTTCTGGATACTATCTTATAATCATAAACAAGCTTCTGTCCATGTTTGGTAGAAATCCAGGATAGTTTAAGAAAGTTATTTAAATTTCAAAAACTTTAACCACAGAGTGAATAATTGTGGACGCCACAGACGACGGAATGTAGGATCGCTATGTCTCGCTTTTTCGACAAAAGTCAACGGCTCGACAAAAATGTCAATTTTTAATTGGTAGCTAACAAAGTTATGGAAAGGTGTCAATTCCAAATGGGTAGAGATTCATCAATACAAGACTTTTGTAATGACTGATGGTGATCATTATCAATTGGATTCTTATAGCACTGTCTCCCAGGTAAAGGAAGACATGTTACCCTATTAACGTTCATTTAATGGATCTGTGTCATTACAAAATACAGTAGGTGTAAACAATGGCAGGACATACCCTGAGAATCAGACACATTGTTTGAAGTTTTCAGTATTGTATATTTTATCTAAGAACAGTAAGTTAATCATAAAACAATCTTTCTCTAATTTTTGCGCTACTTTCACATTTTTTGAGCGGTGTGAGAAAAATATTTCTCCTCACTAGTGAAAAATCTGTTCACGGCAAATGATTGGTTGAAATTTGACAGTGACGTTAAATTTTCTTGGCTTCTTCTGAACTTTCCTATTGTGATGTCATGAAAAAAGGCGACCATGCCTGATGATGTAACATAAAAAGTACACAACTTTCTTCAAATCTTTGAAAAGGAAGGATAAAAATCATTCGAGAAACAGATTCCACCACTATAACTCATGTATTACCATATTTCTCCACTCTCAACAGTTAAATTTTAATTATTTAAAAAACTCGGCAAACCTCGCGCTTTAAATATTAAAATTTAACTGTTTTGAGTGGAGAAATATCGTAACACACTTGTTGCAGTTGTGGAATCTATATTTCTAGTTCTCACATGATTAGAACTGTTAATTTTTACCCAAATTTTGTTTCTCTGCAGTAAATTTCCACCAAAATAATTTATATTTACATTGGATTCACATGCAAAATATTAGCATATAGTTAGAATACTTTTAAATCAGAAATTTTTGCAGTGTTTTTATTTTGCAAGAATTGCAATTTGAAAGGGGTTGCAAAAATTAATAAACAGCTGCGCCACGAGCGCATGATACGTCTGTCGTCTTGTGTGTGAAGTTTTATGCAATAATCATAAATAGTTTCCGAGATAAGACGCTACATGTGAAAAAAAACCCCTCAATAACTCTAAAAAAAAAATTTGAATCATCACCAAAAAGTATACACATCTTTAGACTAATATAACTAAGAAGTATGTAAAGTTTTAAGCAATAATCATAATTCGTTTTTGAGATACGGCGTGACATGTGAAAAAAAACACCCCCTGTTTTAGTTACAAAGTCCAGTAACTCAAAAAGTTTTAATCTTATTTTCACCAAAAAGTATACAGATCGTTTGACCATCATAAGAAACAACTATATTAAGTTTCATGAAATTTGGATAAGTTGTTCTACGGTGCAACATGTTTACGCCGGACAGACAGACGGACAGACAAATGTACGCCGGACATTTGTATACCATAATACGTCCCGTCAAAATTTTGACAGGCGTATAAAAATCTTTTTTTCAACAATTGCAATAAGAAATGCACACAACTTTTTTTCAGAATTTAAAGTAGTAGTATTTAATGATAAAAGAACTTATTTAACACATAACACTTACAGTATTGGTTATTGTGTCCGTAGTATAGACTACATCATATAATATACTGCTATTTATCCATATATCTATATAAGAAGCCATGGATTGCTTTGTTGATAAAGCAATTTCTCTCTCAGTTATGTTAAGTAGTGTTACCTTTGGTGGGGAAAGTTTTACTGAAAAAAAGACAAAGCAGACTTATTATTGTAATAACAGCAGGATTATGATCACAAATAATTTACAAAAAACATTAACTTATCACAGAAAAAAATATTTCTCATTGAATGTGAGAATGAACTAGGATCTCAGAAAATTTACTAACACCTCTAACTAAAGCTACTGTGCTATTCAAACAGTATATCAGAAAATTAACAAACACTTCTTTTACCTATACTAATGTGTCATATAAACAGGATCACAAAAGAATTTCAAACACCACTGGCTTACGATAAAGTGTCATGTAAAACATGTCAAAATAGGAATTATGAGTCAAGGAACAATATCCTATGAAATGATATTTCTAGAATAGCTAATCGAAGAATTCAAATAGAGAAACATATTCAACAAGTGACCGAACAACACATAAATTCATGAATGCGCATAGCGCATGAGTTAATTATCAGTGTTGTTCGGTCACGAGTTGAATATTTTTCGATATTTGAATTCTTTGATTAGTTATTCTTTTATAAATTACATTGGTAAATGGCTTTTTTTTCTGAAATTAAAGTAGATAAAATGCTTCGCTGAGTGCAGCCTGATACGACCGCAGAGGTCGAGCCCTGAACAGTTTTGGGGCAAATTTGGACACAATATTCAAGCTTGATACTGTCTAAATTTGGATTGTGATCAAATTTTTGACATAATATAGGTTTCTGACACAAAATAAATGTGGTCAACGATCTTACAAATCTATTGCGCAATACTGTGCAATTGAAGATTTCTTCTTGAAACTTTTAAAAAATTCAAAATTTTAAAAATTTAGAAAAAAATATGAATCCCTTAAATAAATTGGAAAAAAAAATCCCCCCCCCCCAACTTTTTGAAACCCCCTTTGGAGCAATAACCCAAAACTCAATCCCAGCCTTTCCTTTGTAGTATAGAACCTTGTAGTACAATTTCAGAGAGATCCATACACTTAAACACAAGTTAATGTCTGGAAACTAGAAAAATGCTTGTTTTTGGCCCTTTTTTGGCCCCTAATTCCTACATGTTTGGGTCAATTAACCCCAAACTCAATCCCAGCCTTCCCTTTGTTATATGGAACCTTGTGGTACAATGTCAGAGAGATCCATACACTTACACACAAGTTATTGTCTGGAAACTAGAAAAATGCTTGTTTTTGGCCCCTCTTTGGCCCTTAATTCCTAAACTGTTGGCCCCATAACCCCTAAAATGAATCCCAACCTTCAACTTGTGATATTAAACATTGTGGTAAATTTCAGAGCAATCGAAATACTTATACAAAAGTTATTATCCTGAAACTTGAAAAAATGCTTGTTTTGGGCCCCTTTTGGGCCCCTAATTCCTAAACGGTTGGGACCATCATCCCCAAAATCAATCCCAAACTTTCTTTTGTGGTATTGAACCTTCTTAAAAAATTTCATAGAGATCCATTCACTTAAACTAAAGTTCGACGACGACGCAGACGACGATGACATCATACCATTATACGATCCCAAAAATTTTTTTGCTATCGTATAAAAATGTAAGGAACTATATCTTTTTCTAAGCATTCACAATATGTTTTGATCCGATGTCATGATGCCTATTGTTGTATGACGTCAGAGGAGTGAAATAACCACGTTTATTTCACATGTGAAATTATCGGTTTTTATTTCACTGGGAAATCAATGTAATTCATTGCAAACCAATGTAATATTTACAATTAACATCTACAAACAATAGTGAATTATCAATGTTTCATAGTTACTAAAACAAGAAGGTAACTTGAAATGATTCATGATATATATGTATAACAGAACAGAGGGTGGTAAAGGGGGGGTGCTTGCACGGAAAAAACGTGAAATAAGACATAATTTCACGTTGAACGTGAAATAATTTCTGTCATGAACGTTGCACGAAAAATAAAGACTGTTGTGAACCTTTTGTGACTGAGTCACTGTCTTTTTGTATATATAAACTCTCTGTTTTACTTGTTATTCCCGATTTAGTATACACATTTATGATGTAAATGGTTTACGGCTTTTAAAAAAGTATTTCTTGACGATCCCTGCCAAGTATTTGATTTTTATTTGAAAAATACCGAGCACGCAAAATAAGCAATTGAAAATTACGATGCACGTAAAATTAAATAAGCAGAACACGTTGAACGAGGTACCTGTCTTGCACGACTGAACGTCAAATAAAAAAGTAAAAACACGTTGAACGTGAAATAAAAAACGGCGATCACGTTGTACGAAAATAACCCTTTACCACCCTCAGAACAATTCATGATAAAATGAATAACTGTATGATTCATGGTAAAAAGTATAACAGTAATATTCATGGTAACGATTTATTATTTAAAATTGGCTTTGAAGTAACTTTGAGTAACTGAGATTACTCTTAGAACATTTATTTTAGTTTTTTTAATAGTTGTTTTTTTGTTAAGTTTTGTGCATATTTGATTACTCAAGCTTTTCTTTATAATATGTTGTTATACCTTTTTCCCAAGTTAGGGGGGAAAGCAGTTACACACATGGTTCTCATACTGTTTATGATGTCTTTATACTAAATCTGTTGGATGTGTACTGATTTATACTTTAGTACCGAAAAAGTGGGGTTGGGGGAATGGGGGCACATACCTGTTATGTCTTGATACTTACTAATTTCTTTTATATTGACATTATGTTCTGTCATTTGAAATGCACAAACATTAGATGCATTTATAATTACAGTGTGGTTATTTCCTGGCTGAAATGTACACTTCTCAGGCTTCGATGATGGAGCAATATAACAGCTGGTTTGATCTCTCTTTGTAGGCTTAGGGTGTGGACAGTTAATCTTTCCATACATGGGACTGTAAAAAAATAATAGAAAAACTGCATTTCACTAAATGTCAAACAATATTTGATTGTAAATGTTTTGATAGGATCATTTAATTCAACACACCAAATTTTTGTGGATATAAATAACTGAAATGAATTCATATCAACAAACTTTGCGAAATAAAATCAAAACAGCCATAAGAAATAGAAAATATCTTTTTTCTTTGGTCTGAAGTTAATTTTGTTCGTAACCCCTGCAAAAATTCAACATGAATGGGTGCGTTTTAGTTGGTTTGTATTTGATAGAGTTTACCACTGTCAATTTCTATTCTGTTAAATAGCTATTTATAAAAAAAACCACTTTAAAATCACACAATTGTTAAAAGATAGATTTGTCACTGATATATATAAATTTAAAATGTTTACCTGCTGTGTATAAGAGATATGAAACAAGGCTATTATAGAACATCAATAATGGCATGATTTTCTTCCAAACAGAGATCAGATTGTCCAAGCTATTTCTAAAGTTTAGCATCATTAGGTCAAGGGTTTCCAAATCAGAAAAAGACAATCTAATGAACAGCAATATTGCTAATTAATTCTCAGTTGCTGGGCCATGACCTAGGTTGCAGGACCTCAAAATGGTCATCTTATATGTACTGATAGAAAGCAACTTTATAGAAAATATCATTGATCTATCACAAGTAGTTTCTATAAAACTGACTTAAGCAGAAACCTAAACATTGAAAATTGTTCATTAAATCAGAGTCAATGGATCATGACCTAGGAGCCGGGACTGGAAATCATAAGTCTTTAAACTGATATGTACTGATAGTAATGCAACTTTATAGAAAATATTATTGATCTATCACAAGCAGTTTCTATCAAACTAATTTAAGCATTAAACTTAAGAATTGTTAATACACCTTATCGCTATTTGGAAATCTTGACCCAAGAATCTGTCCCTCTTGGACTTTTGAAGTATTACAACAATCAGATATTTTCTATTATGAAGTCAAAATTTTACGGAAACTGCTGTGATGTCCAGTAATAGTGGTAAGGTGTATGCCCTCACTATCACGTTTGCCAGAAAAGCAACACCTATCTCCCCTACTGTGACAGGTGAGACAACAACATAAGTAACACCTATCTCCCCTACTGTGACAGGTGAGACAACAACATAAGTAACACCTATCTCCCCTACTGTGACAGGTGAGACAACAACATAAGCAACACCTATCTCCCCTACTGTGACAGGTGAGACATCTCCCCTACTGTGACAGGTGAGACATCTCCCCTACTGTGACAGGTGAGACAACAACATAAGCAACACCTATCTCCCCTACTGTGACAGGTGAGACAACAACATAAGCAACACCTATCTCCCCTACTGTGACAGGTGAGACAACAACATAAGTAACACCTATCTCCCCTACTGTGACAGGTGAGACAACAACATAAGCAACACCTATCTCCCCTACTGTGACAGGTGAGACAACAACATAAGCAACACCTATCTCCCCTACTGTGACAGGTGAGACAACAACATAAGCAACACCTATCTCCCCTACTGTGACAGGTGAGACAACAACATAAGCAACACCTATCTCCCCTACTGTGACAGGTGAGACATCTCCCCTACTGTGACAGGTGAGACATCTCCCCTACTGTGACAGGTGAGACATCTCCCCTACTGTGACAGGTGAGACATCTCCCCTACTGTGACAGGTGAGACAACAACATAAGTACCATTTTTTGTACATTATGAAAAAGTTCTTCCAAAACACAATTTAAAAATACCTGATATCAAAGAAGGATTTGTAGACAACAGGAAGTGGATTGTTTTCGTCTTGTTTTGATTTAGTCCAGGAACAATTGAGGTCCCTCATATCATTGGAAACACAGCTGATGTTTTGTGGACCAAAAGGTTTATCTAAAACATACAAACATCCTACATATAAATTTTAGTTTGAGTGGGATAAGTGTTCTTAGATAAAGTCAATAGAATTTTTTAATGATGTAGTTAAATGTAGTTTATTTGTGCTTTTTTTCCAAAATATAAATATGAGTTAGCGGGCTTTTTTTTCAAGCTATAGCATGTGAAAAAATGTCAGCTTTCGTATAGATTATACACGGATGTACATGTCTTTCTATGTTGTGATGTTACACTATTGTTTCAGGTAAGAGTGAAGGTTGGTACCTATTAAAACCAGCTGCATTGTTTGAACCTGTCCTAAGTCAGGAACCTGATGTTAAGTGGTTGTCCATAGTTGATGTGGTTCATAGTGTTTCTAGTTTTTTATATAGATGAGACTGTTTGGTTTACACATTTTAATGGTTTTACACTAGTAATTTTGGGGGCTTTTTATAGCTTACTTTTCGGTGTGAGCCAAGGCTCTGTGTTGAAGACCGTACTTTGTTTTTAAAAAATTGTGACTTGGATGGAGAGTTGTCTCATCTGCACTCATCTTCTTACATCAATAAACACTTTTATTTGAAAGAAAGAAGAAAAAAAAAATAAACGATAGAATTTAAAATAGAATATGAGAATGTATTAAAGTTAAGATTATCTGACTTATCTCCCTTTAAATGACTAAGATGAACCAACAAAAATTTGTTTTTACAAAAAAACAATCATACTAATTATATAAAACAGTTTTTTGTCTCATTTAGATGAAAGTATTACAAATAAATTACATTCATCTATCTCAAAATTTGCATATTTCATTAAAGATTTTTTTCCATTTTACAAAACAATGGCAGATGACACCTAATCTTCCTTGAGCATACTCTTTAAACCATTTTCCCTATCCATATCATATTTTACTTACACCCAATTTTAAGATAAAAGTTATCTTCAGTGGTTTGTGAGTTGTTATACTGGCAGAAATATGTTCCTGTGTCCTGCACACTAACGCTAGGACTAACAAGACTTATTGTCCTATTGTCTATTTTAACCGTATCTTTGACAACCTTACAGCTGGCACGCAACCTAGATGTACAATGCTTGATCTTTAAACTATTTATATTAATGTTGCATCCCGAACAGTTAACAGGGGGTCGACATGAACAGTTTACTTGGAATTTCTGTCCAGCCAGAAGGTTTGCATCAGTATGTAGTGAAAATTCTGAAAGTTAAAAAATACCACCTAGAATTGAAAAGTTACATTTTTGTTTTAAGGATTAAAGTTTGTCCCTTTATTACATTGGAGGGAAAAAATATAAAGTTTGCATTCCTAAAATGGTGATACAAAATTCATCTAGAAAAAATATTAGAATGTGCATTTTATATCCCTGGAGGATAAGTTCAATTCATCTGTCCTGAGCGATCTTTTGTTTATTTATACTGTATTCCTGTCACATAAAGTTGTCATTTTTAACATTGCCATATAAGCGGGAGGTTTAGCTAGCCATAAAACAATGTTCAACCCACCATTTTTCTTGAAATGTCCTGCACCAAGTCAGCAATATAGCAGTTGAATATATAGTTCGTTTCTATGTATGTTGGCGTTTGTTTTTGGTAGCAGTTCAGTGTTTCTGTTATTTCGTTGTTTTCCTCTTAAAGTTGATGTGTTTTTCTCGGTTTTCGCTTAATCAATTTATGACTATTAAACAGTGGCTTTATTTATTGTTGTTCAAATCTCATAAATCCATTCTATAGATACAAATCAAAGTTAAAAAATAAACATTGAGGAAAGCCCATGAACTCTAAAAAAACAAGTCATAAGGAGTTTTTACAGATTAGAATGTCTCAACTATGCAAACATCAACAGCAATCTATACCACACTCAAATTAGAATGTTACAATCAGAAATAGGACACAATTGGCAAATATATTCAAATCAGACAACTTTTCTTGTAAAGATTTATCCATATTTGATTACTGCTGCTTAAATCTTTTGGTCTTTTTTTTTTTTTTGCCATGAAGTTGTCAGCTTATTTTTGACTTCCCTTTGGTATCTTTCGCCTTTCTTCTAAATGCTATTTGGTTCTATGTTGGATACTTGTCCCATTGTCAATCATGTCACATTTTTGTTACTTAATCAGGCACTGTGGTACCATTGAGAATAACTTGATACAGGTAAATACCAGAATTACTGAATTTAACTGCATTTGACATCAACTTAAATGAAATTTTAAAACATAAAAAAGTACAATAATAAAGATTATTATACCTCAGTATGTTTTTTCTATATAAAAAAGAATGAAATATTTTGCTTTTTTATTCCACAGACTATTTGCCAGTCAATAGTTTCAAAGACTATTACCCTGTTCAATAGTTTAATAAACATATTTCCTGTGCTGCTTTAAGAAAATAATATCAATGATGTAAAAACGAATAAAGAACAAGAAATAAAAAAAGTTTAAAAAGACAGTGAAGGTAGTTGTTCTTACGTGGTTTGTATTGATTGTCATTATCATATAGAATATCTTCACCAGAATAATTATCATAAAATGACTGCTCTGATGACCACACAGAGCCAACAAGTTCTCTGACAAGTGCTAAACAAAGAAAGATAAATCCTATCTTTATCATCTTGTTTCAGTACAAATCATTACCTGAAATAATAAAAATTTAACTTTGTATTATTTTTTATGTCTTAAGACATCTTCATACATAAGGTATTTAATTATGTATTTAAAAATCCTTTTGACAATTCCACCTCGGTAGATATTTAAAAAGTAAAATCTAAGGAAAAATAAAATGGAAAGTCTCTTATCAAATGGCAAAATCAAAAGCTCAGACACATCAAACAAATGGATAACAACTGTCATATTCCTGACTATGGTGATTGAATCTGGTTTTATAGCTAGCTGAACCTCTCTATTGTATTACAGTCGCATTAAATTCTTGAACCTGGTTTTATAGCCATCATCATACATCATTATGGTTCATCATAGTTTAAAATTGGAAAAAATAAATATCACCTCCCCCCCCCACCCCCTTTTGGAGCAAGTACCCCCAAACTCAATCCCTGAGCCTTCCCTTTGTAGTTTCTGGACAATAACTTGTGTGTAAGTGTATGGATTCTGCATACACTTAACCATAAGTTATTGTCCAGAAACTACAAAAATGCTTGTTTTTGGCCCCTAATTCCTAAACTGTTGGTACCATAACCCCTAAAATCAATCCCAACCTTCCTTTTGTGGTATTGAACCTTCTAGTAAAATTTCATAGAGATCCATTCATTCAATCTAAAATTATTGTCCGGAAACAAAATGTGTCTTCGGACGACGACATCATAGCATTATACGAACCCCAAAAATTTTTGCACAATCACAAACTTTAATATTGGAAATACTGTAAATTCAGAAATTATTGCGTGCATTTATTATTGCGATTTTTAAAGAATGGACTAAAATGCGAGATTTATTATTGCGATTTCAGGAAAATCTGCATACAGATTTTTGTATCAGATATCAGAATGTGATTCTTATTATTGCGATGATCACCAAGTCGCATTATTCGCATTAATAAAATCCTCGCAATAATTTCTGAATTTACAGTAATATGTTGAGGGCCGTACACTGATCTAATGTAGTTCCTTCTATGTCATTTGGTCTGGGGTGTAGAGTTGTCTCATTGGCAATCACACCACCCTTCTTCTTATTTTTTTTTATATATAAGCAAAAATTTTTAAGTCAAAGGACAATGATGAAGGTAGAGCTAAATAATTTACATGGAAATGATCAGATGTGCCAATGCTAATAAAACTGGATACCAAATACCATTGACCTTATCACAAACTAATACAATGTTGAAATTCTTGCCTCCGGCACCTCTTTGAGGTGAGAAAAAATAGAAAAATCTTGATTCCAATATGAAATACATAAAACATATTAGTAATGTCACACTGATAATGTGCACTAGCTGTCATCTAAAATAGTAGTATTAGATGGAGAAAAAATGCCTATAGATTCATTTCAAGAAGGAGTAGAAATATTATATCTGTAAATAATAATATATTTACATTGTTAAATGTAGTGAATTTTTGCATTTTGATAGTGTCTTATAATTCTGAATTAAATTGCTCACATTGTACGTGTTATTGATTTACAGTATAAAATCATACCTTATCCCGTATTTTTGTATAAAAAAGAAAATGCACATCTGGTACAGTAAATTTGGTGCAGTTAATGTTATTACTACCACTGGGTCAATACCTCTGTTGGTGGACTGTTTGTCCCTGAGGGTATCATCAGCCAAATAGCCAATCCTGTGAATACCCCTGTCACTCTATTATAATCATAGTCAATTTAACTATTGTCAGTTTATCGTCTCAATACTGTATGCCATAACCATTTAATGTAAATGTGTTTGTGCTAATAAATATTGTCTATTGTATCATTGGCATTAAAATAGGAATATTGGACTATTGAAAGGAGTATGCCTGGTAAGACCCCTTTTTAGCCGTTTTACAAATTTGCTAAAAATATTAACTGTTAGCTATTTATTGAAAGTAAAATACTTCTATTACACAAATATGGGCTGTTTTTATACGACCGCAAAAAAATTTTTGTGGTCGTATATTGGTATGACGTTGGCGTCGTCGTCGTCCGGCGTCGTTGTCCGAAGACACATTAGTTTTCGCACTCTAACTTTAGTTTAAGTGAATGGATCTCAATGAAATTTTACCATAAGGTTTAATACCACAAAAGGAAGGTGGGGATTGATTTTGGGGGTTATGGTACCAACAGTTAAGGAAAGAGGGGCCAAAAGGGGCCAAAAATAAGCATTTTTGTAACTTCCAGACATAACTTGTGTGTAAGTGTATGGATCTCTCTGACATTGTACCACAAGGTTCCATATCACAAAGGGAATGCTGGGATTGATTTTAGGGGTAATTGCCTCCAAATTTTAGGAATTAGGGGCCAAAAAGGGGCAAAAAACAAGCATTTTTCTAGTTTCATGACAATAACTTGTGTGTAAGTGTATGGATCTCTCTGACATTGTATCACAAGGTTCCATATCACAAAGGGAATGCTGGGATTGATTTTGGGGGTAATTGCCTCCAAATTTTAGGAATTAGGGGCCAAAAAGGGGCAAAAAACAAGCATTTTTCTAGTTTCATGACAATAACTTATGTGTAAGTATATATGGATCTTTATGAAATTGTACTACAAGGTTCCATATCACAAAGGGAAAGCTTGAATTGAGTTTGGGGGTAATTGCCCAAAAAGTTTAGGAATAAGGGGCCAAAAAGGGGCCAAAAATAAGCATTTTTCTAGTTTCCAGACAATAACTTGTGTTCAAGTGTATGGATCTCTCTGAAATTGTACTGCAAGGTACCATACCACAAAGGGAAGGCTGGGATTGAGTTTGGGGTGATGAATCATAAGGGGGTTCAAAAAATTTGGGGGGGGGATTTTTTTCCTTTTTTTTCTTTAAAATTTTCCATTTTAAATTGGTTATTTCTGATTTATATATAAAAGCAAATAATAATGATATGGTTTGAATAGGTAAATTAAAAAATTTTAAGTTCTTAGACCACATTCATTCTGTGTCAGAAACCTATGCTGTGTCAAATATTTAATTACACTCCAAATTCAGTGCTGTATCAAGCTTGAATGTTGTGTCCATACTTGGCCCAACTGTTCAGGGTTCGACCTCTGCGATGGTATCAAGCTGCGCCCCAGCGAGCATTTTATTGACTATACAATGCACATGCATCAGGTACTACCTTCTTAATTCATGCAAAATTACTAAAATCTTCATAATTTTAGCATTTGTGTTAATTTTTAGGCGTTTTTGTTTAAAATGGAAGTGGCCCCATTTGTGTTCAGTCTCAATATTTTAATGCATGTTGTATTTGTTGATAATACATAACATATATAAAGGATGAATCTGAACAGGAATGCTGCCACTAACTCTTTTGACAAATACCATCTGAAAAGTGACGTTTTATGGCACAATATTAGATATATTTTACACATTTAAGCTTGAAATTGAGCATCTTTAATGAGCAAATCAGTTCAAATCTTTCACAGAAACTAATTGAATGGACTGAAGAAGACACCTAATTGTTTACAGAGGCGGATTTAGAGGGTTTTTCAGGGGGCCCGGGCCCCCCCCCTTTTTGGGGAAAAATTTGGTTGATTATATAGGGAATCACTGAAGCATGACTGGAGCGGGCCCCCTCTTAGGCAGTCAGTGGGCCCTCACTTATGAAAATTTCTGGATCCGCCACTGGTTTAAATAAACTGTTATCAAAAAAATATGTCTCGCTTTTTTGTAATTTCGATAATGCAAATGTTGAAATTAACATAGCAACACTTTAACATGTAAGTTTTGCAAATATTCAAAGTCAATAAACCATGACTGAAGGTAAACGGCTAAACAATCTCCTTGGAAATGAGATGTGCCAATGCTAATACAACTGCATACCAAATACCATTGACTTATCATAAGTAGTTCCCTTTAAACAAACCTATTATCACAAACTAAAACATGTAAACTAAGCAAAATTTCAAAGTCAATTAACCATAACTGAGGGGGCCAGGGTCAAATAATCTCCATGGTAATGAGATGTGCCAATGCTAATATAACTGCATACCAAATATCATTGACCTACCACTCGTGATTCCCAATAAACCGACTTAATCACTAACTAATACATGAAAACTAAGCAAAAGTTTCAAAGTCAATAGACCATGACTGAGGCAGCTGGGCCAAATATTCTCTAGGGAAATGAGACATGCCAATGCTTATACAACTGCATACCAATTATCATTAACTTACCACTAGTGGTTCCCCATAAACTGACCTAATCACAAACTAATACATGAAAACTAAGCAAAAATTTCAGTCAATAGACCATGACTGAGGGGGCGGGGTCTAATAATCTCCATGGAAATGAGATATGCCAATGCTTATACAACTGCATACCAATTATCATTAACTTACCACTAGTGATTCCGCATATCACAAACTAATACATGAAAACTAAGAGAAAATTTCAGAGTCAATAGACCATAACTAAGGGGGCAGTGCCAAATAATCTCCATGGTAATGATATGTGCCAATACTAATACAACTGCATACAAAATACCTTTGACTTACCACTACTGGTTCACCATAAACTAGACCTAATCACAAACTAATACATTGTTGACGCGGTTGCCGCCGATGCCGGAAACAGCATACCTGTGTCTCGCTTTTTGACTCCGTCAAGCGAGACAAAAATGTCAAAAATCATTCATCAGATGTACCTGACATTTTAGGCCAAAATTTGCCCTTACCGGACCTTCTCCTTTGCTGTAAGAAAATTTTGAAAATTATCATAAATTAAAACGAATAATGATAATAATAATAATAATAAATTCTTTATCTAAAGAGGGTAAACACAGTTAGTTACAATTACTAATCTTCCCTGAGGCCCTCATATACAATACATGTAAAAAATAATAATAAGAGAAAAAAGCAAACATACAACATATTAACACAATCGTATAGTCATGATAGTTCAATGTACATGTACCATAATTAGAACATATAAAACAGTTACAGATTGCATGTAGTAAATAGATATTATATACAAATCAAAATCATACATTCTAAAAAAAAAAGAGTAATAGTTGCAATCATTTCAAGACTGAATATTGGGACTGCCTCAAGTATCGTTTTAAAATTTGTTTAAAAGAAAAAGTGTTTTGCACTTTATGCATTTCATATGGTAGTCCGTTCCATAAAACTGATCCAGAATAAGCAAAAGATTTTTTAAACAGTTCAGTTTTTGGCTTAGGAACTATTAAATTACCTTGAGTAACACCCCTTAATGCATAAGGATTATTAACAGATATAAGTTGAAACTTTTGAAGTAGGTACTGTGGTGCTTCTTTCTGCATACATTTATATAGCAGTAAATATTTGTGGTATTTGATTCTGTTTTCTACTGTCATCCATCCAAGTTCTTTAAATAAGGGGGCTGATGGGGATAAAGGGTCTGCATCAAGAATTAATCTTGCTGCTCTTTTTTGAAGTTTTAATATTATTGTTATCCCTTCATTTTTACATTCTCCCCAAACGATACAGCAGTAATCAATGAGCGGCAGAATATAACCATTATAATATGCTTTCCTGGCATTAATATCTAAAAATTTCTTTAATTTAGAAAGATAGATATGTTAATATCAATAGATATGGTTCAATTAATTTTTATCAGACCTATAAATTGTCTTTGAAAATTAACAATAAAACAATATAAAGACATATAAAATTATCTTTCAATATCAATTACCTTTTTTTCTTGAAGTAATGAAATGTATAAAGATGATAAACATGCATGACAAACATATATCGTCTCATTACTCCAAGCTTATCCTTTAATTTTCATAAACTAAAGGTCAGAGGTCATTTAAGATTATGTTTGTGCTTTAATATGATTTGATTCTTGAAGAACTATTCAAGGCAGAAAAATTCAAATTCTATGAACCAATGTCAGGTAACTTAACACTTTAAGTCATTCGAGATTTTTATATTCTTGTCTCAAAAAGAAAAAAAGTATCCAATTTAAACCAAAAGTTCACAAAGACCTAAGATGAGGTTTCATTTTCTCTTTTACATATTCTGAAGATAGACCTAAAAAATGAGGAAAATATTTGTAGAATGTGAGGAGATAGATACTTTATATGTTTCCCTGAAATAGTATAGTAAAGAAACTGAAATTCTTCTGAAATACAAGAACCTGTGCACTTAATAATTACATTATAAATTTGATGCTTGGATAAATGTTGGTTAGTATGACATGGATAAAATTACAGGTAACAATGACAACACAAAAAACCAAGTCATTCTGTTTGACAGCTCTATTTATTATTCAACATTTTTTAAATCAATAGCCCGCGCAACAATAATAAATCCATTTCTATGTTGTTTGAATATTCTAAAAAAATAGAAAGAAAATTCCAAATGTGTAAAGAGCAGCTTACTCTATGCTGGGCAACTTTGAATATTCTTCTATGAAGTTGGGTTTCTGTTTCTAGATGTCAACCCCAGAACTATTTTAATTCATTCTCATAATATTCTTCCTGCGTATTATCTATCCCAGGATCATACATGTATAAGATTATTTTAGTTTATTTTGGGTAGGAGTGGGAGTGAGACTTAATTCCGATGACACCCTTAAATAAGATTTCCATCAAGATTAAGTCATAAAAAATCTTGATAACAAGAGTCAGTTTCCTTATTCTATTTACAGGGATAAATACTACTGAAGGCTGCAGTATATATGTATATAATGCAGTTTTTGTCTTCCACCAATTTGTTTTCTCACTGAGGGCGGTAGTGTATTTCAAAATTATCATCTATTATTGTAAAATCTTTAAATTTTGTGCATTTCTTTATTCATTCAAATAATCAGTCAATCCATCCTCAATCCCAAATAATAATAATTGATAATTATGTGCTCCACATACTGTGGATTCAGATAATTTCATGGCTACTAATTTCCCTAGATTGAGGAAAACTTTTGTGGATATTTGATTTTGTTGTTTTGCCAAAGTTTTAATACAAGCCTATAGAAAATTAGTATTTCTTTGAACATTTAAATTCCTGGTTTACCAATACTAACTAATTCTAAGGAAATTGGTATCCCATGAATAATAATGATGAAATGGATGGCTGTTTATCATCCAGTGGCAAATTAAATGCATATACAGAACGAAAACAGGTTACCGTGATATGTATATGAACCCTACTATGTACTAGACTGACATACTGAGATGGATTTTGAAGGTGCTAGTTCACAAGGTGACAGTTTTTAAAAAGACAAGCTACCCAATCGGGACACTTTATTCTGACTGCGCCAAACAGTATAACACCTTAATGAAGCATGCTTAGTAGAGAAGCAGTACATACCAATTTAAAAGTCATTAGTTTGAATCAATCTGGGAACAAACCCACTACCTATCACAATCTCAAGGCAAGCATGCTACCACTAGACCACTTAGGTGATTACAAATAACAATTAATCCACAGTTCTACTACTAGTAATAAATAAATGTAAAACCTATCCCTGGATTACAACAAATTTCTCAAAATTTTAACTCTTTATCATCTACATTTGAACTTGAAATTATTTATTACTTTATACATTTGAAATTCAAAATAAAATGCACCCTGGAGCGCAGCTTGATACGACCCCTGAGGTCGAACCCTGAACAGTTCGGGCAAGTATGTACACTACATTCAAGCTTGGTACAGCTCTAAATTTGAATAGTGATTAAATATTTGACACAGCATAGGTTTTTGACACAGAATGAATGTTGTCAAAGAACTGAAAAATTTGAAATTGGACTTTTACCTATTACTTTTATGGCCCAATAACCAAAATCTAAATACATGGTTAGATTCAGCATATCCAAAAACAACAAGAATTTTATTTATTCATTTATTAATGGACAATATTAGCTAAGTTTTTAAAGGGGTTTTGCTCCATAAAAAAAATATCTATAGCATTCTGAAAATTTATTTATACAGACAGAATAACAAACAAACCTATCATGAAGTTCTTCAAAAAAATATTTACCAAAAAAATGAAACAATTTCCAAAATATCATTCATCATTAATACGATGTTTTTAAAAAATCTATAAAACTTACCTTTCATTAATTTTCAAAATATCTAATTATAATGAAAAGTAAATTCCAAACTATATTTATACATAATTTCTTCTCTAAAATTAGAATTTAATGCTGTATCTTTTTTTAACTATGAATCTACTTACAATTTCTACTAATTGTGCAATACAGCTTTTTTGATAACAGGGCCAAAAATCAAAAATCTAAATACATGTTTAGATTCAGCATACCAAAGAACCCCTAGAATTCAATTTTTGTTAAAATCAAACAAAGTTTAATTTTGGACTCTTTGGACCTCAAATTGATCCACTTTGATAACAGGGCCCAAAATCCAAAATCTTTAACACGGTTAAATTCAGCATATCAAAGAACCCCCAAAAAATTCAATTTTTGATGAAACTGAATAGCCCGTTAGATTCAGCACATCAAAAAACCCAAAGAATTCAAGACTTTGAATTATACCCCATTGAAATTGGTGAAGAAATAAGCAATTTACACAAATATTAGAAAAGTATTGTTTTTGGCCCCTTTTTCCTTAACAGTTAGGGCCATAACACCCCAAAATCAATCCCAACCATGTTATTGACATCTAGCACTTTATACTTTAAGCTATCTTGTTGAACTTTCAGTACGAGAGGTGTGATCTTATGTTCCACTTTATAGTGACTTTCAGTACGAGAGGTGTGATCCTATGTTCCACTTTATAGTTACTTTCAGTACGAGAGGTGTGATCCTATGTTCCACTTTATAGTGACTTTCAGTACGAGAGGTGTGATCCTATGTTCCACTTTATAGTGACTTTCAGTACGAGAGGTGTGATCCTATGTTCCACTTTATAGTGACTATCAGATGGAGAACAGCAACCATAAAGGCATACGCCTGTTTTGTAAAGTGCATGCAAGGATTTTGTGCCATGAATTAACACACAATACACCTTCTTTTCTATTTCAATATTAGCTTGTATGACAATTTATACCAATTTTTTTTAGTATTTCATCCAACACAATTGTTCTCTGGTGCCTTTTCAGGTTCTACATTTTATAAATGAAGAGATATACCTATTTGCTCTGCTATCCAATCCAACATAATCGTTCTGGTGCCTTGTCAGCTTCTACATGCATAAGAAAATATATCTATTTGTTCTGGTATCCAATCCAACACAACTGTCCTGGTGCCTTGTCTGAGCTTCTAGTCATATTTTGAACAAGCACTTGTTCATGTCTGTATATGTCCACTGTAGAACCTAGGGTAAAATAAAAGTAAAACTTTTAACAATCTGTCTAGGCTCTCTCTTTGTGAAGTAAAACATGCATATTATTTATTTGATCAATTAATTTGGGTGATATTTGATTCTGTAAATCTGATTGTTATATCACGCCATGCTAGAATGTTTGAAACTGGACCTATGATTTTTTTAAATTATTCCTTATGATTCCTTCCTTTTTGAAATTCTTTATCAATAAAATATGTAATCTAGGATAACACAGATTGCCTTGTTCCCATAAATATTCATTATAATAATATAATTATTAACAAGAGTGCACACGCTGAAATGTCTCGCCTTCTTTACTAGCCGTTGATATTATGTTGATAGTCCTAAATATAAAGCTTTACTACAACTATCACATAAATTAAACTTAACATGATCCAAAAAAATGAGGTCAAGGTCAGATAAACCTAACTGGAAATACATATACACCTTACAATCATTCCATACACCAAGTATGCTTCAAATATAGTTGACCTATTGCACATCTAAGAAACAATCTTGACCAGGTAAACTTAACATTGATCAATGAACCATGAAAATGAGGCCAAGGTCAGATGAACCCTGCCAGACAGACATGTACACCTTACAATCATTACATGCTTTTAATATAGTTGATCAATTGCATATAGTATCTAAGAAACAAACTTAACCAGGAAAACTTAAGATTGACCAATGAACCATGAAAATGAGGTCACGGTCAGATGATAATTGCCAGACAGACATATACACCTTACAATCATTCCATACACCAAATATAGCTGACCTATTGCTTATAGTATTAGAAAAACAGACCAAAAAACCAAAAAATAACACGAAGCAATGAACCGTAAAAATGACGTCAAGGTCAAGTAAAACATGTCAGACGGACATGTACATCGTAAAATATTTTCATACACCAAATATAGTTGACCTATTGCATACAGTATAAGAAAACCAGACCAAAACACAAAAACTTAACTTTAACCACTGAACCATGAAAATGAGGTCAAGGTTAGATGACACCTGCCAGTTGGACATCTGCACCTTACAATCATTCCATACACCAAATATAATAGACCTAATGCTTATAGTATCTGAGATATGGACTTGACCACGAAAACTTAACCTTGTTCACTGATCCATGAAATGAGGTCGAGGTCAAGTGAAAACTGTCTGACGGGCATGAGGACCTTGCAAGGTACGCACATACCAAATATAGTTATCCTATTACTCATAATAAGAGAGAAATTAAGAATACTAAAAAACCTTTTATTCAAGTAGTCACTGAACCATGAAAATGAGGTCAAGGACAATGGACATATGACAGACGGAAACTTCATAACATAAGGCATCTATATATAAAGCATGAAGGATCCAGGTCAACTACCTTTTGAAATATTAAGCTTTTAAGAAGTGTGTTAACGCCGCCACTGCCGCCGGATCACTATCCCTATGTCGAGCTTTCTGCAACTAGAAGTCGCAGGCTCGACAAAAATGGTTAGGGAAGAAAAAAATTAATTTCAATTAAAAGGACTGAAATATAGGTCATTTTGACTCCTTTTATGGCATTAAATTGAATGCATTCAAATATGTAATTGCATGAGTGTATGCTTATAAGTAATGGATAAATATAGACTCTACCTGTTGCTTTAGATAGTTATCACCTTGAGATTATTTAATTCTTTAAAAATCAAAATGTAAGGTTTATGATATCTATCTTAGGTGGCCACAATTATAATCTATTTATCACATATTTAAGTTCTGCAGAAAAGAGAAAAAAGTTCAATTATAACAATTTAATGAAATATAACAGGTAAAATCTTAAAAATTTTATCACAAAAGTTTTAACACACACATTTTCAAATTTAGTTTTTATCATTTACTCCATAGAAATTTATTGTCTCATTTCCACTTTTTTTGGAGTATGGCAATACACAATTGCGTAATTCTCCGGCACTTTTTAACCACTCCTTTAGAATTTTAATGTCACTTTTAGTTTTTTTCCTTGGGTTAGCGTTTTTCATTTGCTCTACAAAGTCTGCCATATCGCTTTCCTCCACTGCGATGAAACGAGCACCATCATTGTTCGCCATTGTCGTTAAGGACGCAATAACGTCACGTCATTTGGAATCAGGGCACAATAACCAATAACCTCTTTTTTTGCCCCAGCAATTTTGAGGTTATTGCATATGCAAAACCCAACGTATTCGTAACAAATATGTGATAAATCATTATATTTCTACCTTTACTCACTCTTATAACGTGCTGTTTTCAATTTTTACTTTTTACTGCACAGCGTCTTTGTTAGATTATTTTGTATGTTTGATTGAATTTTGTAGTCAGTTGTGTTGTATGTCTATAATGTATGTTTACACAGTTTTTGCTGCTGAATCCCAATTATCGTCACATCAACCTATTATGTCTGTTTGGATTGCTCACACAATTTTGTCAAATAACTGTAACAGAACTATAAAAATGTCACTTTTATAAAATTCCTAGAAAGGATAGATTATATAAACTGTGCCACTTGCTGAAGGATGAAAAACACTTCCTCCTTGAATGTAAAATTAATAAAAAACTACGGCAGCTTATCTGTTTCAGAATTGTTCACCTTCTCATAATTGTATGTCTTTTACCCAAGAACAAAAAGTAACAGAAATGCTAAACCCCTCCATCATGGAACATGTTAAAAATATTGGCTTCTTTATAAAGCAGTCATTAGAACTGAGGGCAGAAGTTTTATACATATTTTCATGTGTTCATTTACTATAGAATTGTTATTTCTTTGCTATATTATGTATTTTTTTTTGGTTTTTTGTCACAAATTAAATATGTTCATATGACAATAAAGATATTATTAATTAATGTAAACAATTGTCATACAAGTGGGAGGTTTAGCTGCTAGCTATAAAACCAGGTTTAACCCACCAGTTTCCTCCGAAAAGGCCTGTACCAAGTCAGGAATATGGCAGTTATAAATTCACTTGTTCTGTTGATTGATAGTGTTTGATTTTGTCAGATTTTATGGACTTCCCCCCTTTTTGAATTTGCCTTGGAGTTTGGTATTTTTGTTATACTTTTTTACCCATCAGACAATTAGTAACCTACAATAATTTAACTTGGTGCAGGGAATGTTACAGCCACTCTGACCTATATTTCACACCTCATTGACTTAAACAAAAATTCAATCTATTCTAAAAGAGGTGACAGACAATTACCACACTTAATAAAATTGAGAATGGAAATGGGGAATGTGTCAAAGAGACAACAATCCGACCACAGGACAGACAACAGCAGAAGGCCACCAACAGGTCTTCAATGCAGCGAGAAATTCCCGCACCCGGAGGCGTCCTTCAGCTGGCCCCTAAACAAATATATATACTAGTTCAGTGATAATGAACGCCATACTAAACTCCAAATTGTACACAAGAAACTAAAATTAAAAATAATACAAGACTAACAAAGGCTAGAGGCTCCTGACTTGGGACAGGCGCAAAAATGCGGCGGGGTTAAACATGTTTATGAGATCTCAACCCTCCCCCTATACCTCTAGCCAATGTAGAAAAGTAAACGCATAACAATACGCACATTAAAATTCAGTTCAAGAGAAGTCCGAGTCTGATGTCAGAAGATGTAACCAAAGAAAATAAACAAAATGACAATAATACATAAATAACAACAGACTACTAGCAGTTAACTGACATGCCAGCTCCAGACTTCAATTAAACTGATTGAAAGATTATGTCTTCATCATATGAATATCAGGCACAATCCTTCCCGTTAGGGGTTTAGTATCATACCATCATAACATATATGTGAAGAACATAACCCGTGTCATGCCAACAACTGGTTTTTAAATAAATGTGTTTAATGCCGAAGCAAAGACCCTATAAGTGAATCAATATTAACGCCAAAATATGCAATCTTTAATGACCTGACAACAGTATCGTAACTATATCCCTTCTTAATAAGTCTATTTAAAGGTTTTGTTAGTTTCAGAGGTGAATACTGACATTTTTGTGCTTTATAAAGAATATTTCCATAAAAAATTGGATGTGAAATACCTGAACGTATAAGAAGTCTGCATGTTGAGCTATATTTACGAATGATGTCCTTATACCGATGATAAAATTTAGTAAATGTTTTGACTAGTTTGTGATATCGAAAACCCTGGTGTAATAATTTTTCAGTAATACATAAATTTCTCTCGTTAAAATCTAAAACATTGTTACATACACGAGCGAATCGTACAAGTTGAGATATATAAACACCGTAAGATGGTGACAAGGGAACGTCACCATCTAAAAATGGATAATTAACGATAGGAAATGAAAAATCATCTCTTTTATCATATATTTTAGTATTAAGCTTTCCGTTAATGATATAGATATCAAGATCGAGGAAAGGGCAGTGGTCATTGTTAGTATTAGCTTTATTTAAAGTAAGTTCAACAGGATAAATTTCTTTAGTATACATACTGAAGTCGTCATTATTGAGAGCCAAAATATCATCCAAATATCTAAAAGTATTATTAAATTTGTGTATCAGTTGTTGTTTCGATGGGTCTTTACTGATTTTTGTCATAAATTGTAACTCATAGCAATACAAAAAAAGGTCCGCAATAAGTGGTGCACAGTTAGTCCCCATTGGATTCTTGTAGGGAATATCTTCTACCAAAAGTAGGTCACTTAGAACTTTTTCCTTTACTCATTGACAGATATTAAGTTTAAATACATTTAAGGTTTATTTTTCAGAAAACATGCGAGTTTACTATTCTTTCAAATAAAACTAAACCTGAGCAAATGATGTTAGAAATTTAAGGAAGAATGTCCTCCAGTCTGTAAACTAAATGGACAAACAATCAGAAAGACATGGATATGATTGATACTATCTCAATTCTGCTGATAATATTTATTTGGTCATAATGAAAACATGTTTACCAAATATAACCCAAACTTATTTACTCAATTTATTATAAGGCATGTTAAATATAATTGTCTGATTTTTTTATTTCAAATTTTAAAACTTGTTTATATTGTGAACATAGAATATATTTTTTTTCTTATATAATTCATATAAAAATAGATCTGCTTAACAGTTGTCAGACTATTGAAGTTTCTTCAAGCTGAAATTAATCATTAAAAACTGACGTTTTCATTATAATAATATACAAAGACCAATTGAAATTTAGAACTAGAACTTTCTATGAGTTTCTACTGTGTAAAAATTTGTTTTTTTGTACTTAAAAGAATTGCATATTTTTTTCTTTTAAATTATTGCATAATTTCGATTTTATCATTCAAATGAGAAAAACATTTTAATTATTCACACGATAACTTGAGGCTCTAGAGGAACTGTATTCACTTGCCTTGCTTTATGTCCAATTAAAGCAGTGGCCATTAAGACACATTGATTTATGTCCATTTCCAGCAGTGGCAACTAAGACACCTTGATCAATGTTCATTTTCAACAGTGGCCACTGAGACACCTTGATTTATGTCCATTGTCAACAGTGGCCCCTGAGACACCTTGATTTATGTCTATTTTCAACAGTGGCCACTAAGACACATTGATTTATGTCTATTTTCAACAGTGGCCACTGAGACACCTTGATTTATGTCTATTTTCAACAGAGGCCACTGAGACACCTTGATTTATGTACATTGTCAACAGTGGCCCCTGAGACACCTTGATGTATGTCCATTGTCAACAGTGGCCCCTGAGACACCTTGATTTATGTCCATTGTCAACAGTGGCCCCTGAGACACCTTGATTTATGTCCATTTTCAGCAGTGGCTACTTGATTTTTTTTAATTAAACATCAATTGACAAAAGTTAGATACTGCAAATTAAGTGGACCTACCAAGGCTGGAAATGAAACTGCATTTTTCAGACTAAATGATTCTTAATGTTATATCTAAATGATAAAATATGATAACTATAGAGCAATAAGCGCACAACCATACAGAATCAAAATGTATGTTAAGATTAGATGTTAGGAATCAGCATGCCGTCATTGTTATTTTTCAATGTGTAATGAGTTGTGTACAAAAAAGAAACCAAATAAATTTTGACTTTCATGCAATACAAGAATATGTCCAACTCTGAGATGTCCATTTGACACAGTGCCCCTTCTTTTTCACCCAGAGTTGCCAATCGTTAGCATAAAAATGTTAAACCACACTTAAAAGGTAATCGTTGACCCATCATCTTGACATAGATTATAAGTATCTATTTTGCTGGCATAATCTTTAATGTAGTTGCATCATACTTCTACTTCATGTCAAACTATTGACACCTTAACATGATCGATCACTGAACCATAAAAATTAGGTCACACCTTTCTTTTGGAGCTGAGTGTTAGTGATAACAAATCTTTAACATTAAACTGCTTGAAGACTGAAATGCAACACAAAAACCTAACCATGGCCAGTGAACCATGACATTTTGGTCCCATCAGCCTTTGGACCTGTACTTTGGATAGTCAAAATTATTAGTCTATTCTATGGTGATAATTGTGATATCACGTTCACTTCACACTAAACTAATTCAAACCATACAACTAAAAAACCTAACCTTAATCATTGAACCAAAAAATTAAGATCATATCATCCATTAGCCCTTATTTTAAAGTTAAAATATTGGTGTATTCTGTGGTGCAGATTATGGTATTATAACATCTTCACATATAATATGTACACTTTACTTTCACATATCACATTCACTTCACACTTTTAGTCCTTTTTATCAAAGTTAAAATATTGGTGTATTCTGTGGTGTATATGTTATTATACATATATAATATGTACACTTTAACAACCAAAAATAACTTAGTCATGATCACATGCAAAGCCGATGAAATGCTTTGTACATGTATTCTGAATTGTTTAAATCTTAATCTATTTTATTAACAAGTTATGTTGCAATATCAAATCTGTTTCAACACCTTTACATCTACACAATTGTACGTACTAAATTATTACTGCTGATCCATTGCATTAATTGTAAATATTCAATAAGATTATATAATGTTGCCAAATATTTATAAGCATAGTTGGTTTTCATTTTATATTTCAAATAGTATAATAATATAACTTAATTGTCATTTGATTAAAAAAAATCATCATTATGTAAATTTGGAATTCAACATTTCAATGCATTTCAATTTTTATTTACAATTTAACGTAACAGACACATAAAAAATTTATTAAATTCATATTTGAAATTTAAAAAATTTAGATAAAACATAAAATGATAGAGAATGTAAAACCCTACCTGCCACCTAGACGATATACCATGAAATTTAAATCTCATCTTTACCCAATCCTTTTTCTTGGTAATCAGTCTTAATTTAAAAATTTCAATAAACCATTAAGTGTTATTGGTTTATTTTTTTCTTAAAGATACCTAATATACATGTTATAAAAAAAACATTGTTACTTAATTTGCAAGTCTTTCCAGTCATTTTTTTTAACTATACTATATATTATTAATACGGTTTACATATATTATAATATCCCATTCTAGTCTTGTAAACAAATGTGTAGAACTTAAATAGATCTAGTTTCAATTTACCTTACAGTTTATTGAAAAAAATAAAATGAATGATTGATAGTTGTTTACATAATTTCTATTGGCAATTATTTCTTTCATTATCTCTGGACAACATAAATGAAACTGTTGGGACTAATTTTTCATCACTGACCGAGTAAATTAGAAAGAGCTTAACTTTCTACAATCCCTGTAATTACAAAACGATATCTTAACTTGCATCAGTTACTGGAAATAGTACAGTGAATTAGAAAAACTTAATTTGTTTACTAGAAAGAAAAAAAATTGGTTAATATATTGAAATTTATTATGCTCAACTGAGAAAAGTTTGCTTTAAAGGTGAAAAGGTTTTCTAAAATCAAACATTACTTCTTTCACATTGCAATGTTTAAAATGAACTAGAGGATCTTTTAGCTCACTTTGATATGTGCTTAATCACCGTGTATCATCGTACAGCAGATATAGGTACTAACCAAAAGGGCATGATCGATTTTGAACTGACACAGAAACGAAAATCTTTGTTTTGTTTTATCAACATTCAGTGCACATTTCTCAACATCTGAAATTCCTGCTCCAAAATAATTTTCACATCGATTTTTTCCTATTTATAAGACAACTTTGATATTCTAATAAGAACAATTAACTTGTTAATGCGCAAATAGTTGTGAATGTCAACACCAACTTTCAATTTCGATACAATTGTCGAGACATTTACATGTTTTATCTGAAAGAAAGCTAATACATGGCAAAAGTAATAGTTACCAATCATAAACCTACCTGTGATTACTCATTCCTTGAAACTTTTTGGGTAATAAACGAGTATGAAAATTTAGTTTTTGTGTACGGTGTACAGCAACTTAACTATGCACTGTACAGAAGGATTTATGTGGTCAGCTAAACACTGTACACAACGCTTCTTTTCGTAATAAAATATCGAAAAAAACATATGCATGAAAGATTTCAATGCCAATTATTGAAACACCTATACTTATTAAACACACACAGTTGCCTTCTACCAGAAAAAGAGTTGCAATGAAAATAGAATTATATCGGATGAGACGAGTGCCAACTTCTTTGACAAGTATTTGTACATGTTTTTAGTAATCATTCTTGTTTTGGGAAAATAATGAGACATCTCTAATCATCAACCTACGACCAAATCATTTCTTAAAACAACAATTATGTTTAGATTGAAGTACACATTGATATTATGTGAACAAAACAAAGATTTTCGTTACCGTGTAAGGTCAAAATCGATCACGCCCGCTTGGTTAGTACCTATATCCGCTGTTCTGATGATACACGGTGTTAATGTCAAAAAGGGTCACAATTCATTACTACTGGTATATATCAGAATCAAGATTTCTGTCCAGTGGGACTTCATTAGGTAGTTTTTCTAAACACCCATCCATGCAATATTCCTGACAAGATTTGTGTCCAGTGGGACTTCATTAGGTATTTTTTTCTAAACACCCATCCATGCAATATTCCTGACAAGATTTCTGTCCAGTGGGACTTCATTAGGTAGTTTTTCTAAACACCCATCCATGCAATATTCCTGATAAGATTTCTGTCCAGTGGGACTTCATTAGGTAATTTTTCTAAACACCCTTCCATGCAATATTCCTGACAAGATTTTTGTCCAGTGGGACTTCATTAGGTATTTTTTTCTAAACACCCATCCATGCAATATTTCTGCAATATTTGGATCTGATAATACAAAAAGTGTAATTTCCCTAAGGGTATAATGAAACCTTGGTGGTATCATTACCTTTATATTTGCCACCTCTCAAAATAAACGTGAAGTCTTTGTATAAATTCTGGATCATCATACTTAGGAATTTACAAAGATTTGGTAAATTGGGATTAAAAAAGCTGATGCAGTCATGTTTTTTTATCCACTCAGAAAGTTATGCCATGTAATTTCAGAGAAGATGATGAAAATGTTTTTTTCGACATGATTACTATGCTCAGAAGAAACGAACCTTGACAGGGAGGTAAAATTTTACATTTAAAAGAAGAAAAAAAATCTCCAAAATTCTCTCTCTTTCACATTCCTTCATAGATTTAATAGAAAAATGCCTGTCTTAAAAAAATTTGCAATTTATAGAAAAAGCATACCATCACAAGATAAATACAAACAGTTTTCTTTATGTATTTTTAAAAGATATAAGCTTGACAATTTACTTTTAATGTATTTGGTAAAATATACAAAAAAATATAATTTATCTGCATATGATTTTATATTACACTGCTTCTATAAAAGTGTGTTGATGGGGTTTACAGAATAGAGAATAATAGACAAAATGAAAATGTCCCGTGCTATAAAGAATAGAGAATCATTGGCAAAAAAATTAAAGAAAAGAGAAAAATGGACTAAAAAATATAGAATACAGAAATGAGACCTCCATCAAGACCCTCTACTATTTCTTAATATGAAACTTTTCTTCATAGAAGGATTGAATTCACAATCTAATTTTACCCAACCCCTCCCTTCTTTGTGTACTGAGTGCACCATTATGTTACATAAACATTAAAGAGTAAAACATTGATTTTAGGCAATCATTGATTCATGATTTGTCATGAATTGAATTGAAAACAGAGATTTTGTTTAAACCTCACCCAGTATAGTACCTTTGTTTGTAAGTTAAGATATTGGTCTGTTAAATATATATCAAAGTATGAGCAAAATCTATATTTATAATTTGCTTTGTACAATTGCACTATGATCTCACAGGTTAACAAAGGAAATCATAACCTATTAACATATGAATATGGTAGCTATGTCCCCAATTAACTTCTCATTCTAAGATAAAACTTTTTAAGGTCTGATGAAATATTTCTAAAAATAGAATCAAATTAAAGTTTTTTGTCCTTGTTTTTGAAATCTCATTTATTGATTAATTGTTGTTTTCTTATTGTCCAGTGGCAAATATACCATGCATTTTCTGGACATAATAAAGTCTAAAAAAATGAAATAAATAATGCTGGTTTGCTATATATAGCCAAGATTTGTTCATAATTCATGTCTCAATGCAAGCTGTTTTTAGACATCAACTTTTGAGTAATAAACTGTGTTTAATAAAACATAGAGCATGATACAAAAAGAACCAATAAATAGTAAATAGTTAGCCATAAAGGACTCTTGTTTATCTCATATGTAACAATGGTCAAACTTAAAGTGAAATACAGGTTATTATATTTACATCAGTATTCATGAAATTGGGTGAATCAAATTATTTAAATTTTTATCATTTAAACTCAATAATGATTTTTTCATTAATTCATACCCTACATATCAGCAAGAATTATAAAAAAAGGAAATTTTAAGGTTGTGTTAAGCAACCCCCCCCCCCCCCCCCCCCCCCACCTCACCCCAAACTAATTTGCCTAACTTCCAGTTGTCCACTTTCTCCTAAAAGTTGTACAAATCGCATGTCTTAAACAATCAGTGGTCTATTATCAGTGATCGTATTATTTACTGATTGTTTAAACAAATATTTCCACACATTCTCAATATCTAAGTACAAAGGTTTTGTTTATCACATCTGCCATTAATGTGCAAAATAATGCTATGAAATATCATGCAATCTGAATGTTTTTTTCAAAGGTCTCAATTATTAATTGACATTCACCCCAGATCACTTGACTTCACCCCAGCCTTTTCTAAATTTACTTCTTTTTTACCATTATGTTACCCTGAAGATCTAAATTTTATGTGACTATTAAAATATCTTTTATGATAACCGATAATGAAATAATGATTATTAGCCTGTTAAATCCAGTAAATGTTGCGAATCATATGATCGATAACATTGTTTACTGACCACTTATTCTTTACTGATAATGATGTAAACATTTCAGAGCTTTCTCCATACTATGATTACTACCCACCACTTAATAACTTTTTAGGGTTCATTAAAAGTGAAACAATCAAATACAAAGATTTACATACCTGGAGCTATTTTTCAATGACTCATTCTTAATAAAATACAGTACTATTGATAGAGTCCACAATCAGGATATAAAAAGTAAATCAATACTGTGGATTAATTATTATTCATTGGTACCCAATTTCGTGGATTTCATTGGTAAAGTTGAACTATCCATCACAGACCAAATGTCATAGAAGTTAACAAATATATAGGTCAACATACGGACTTCAACAATGAGCAAAACCCTTACTGCATAGTCAGCTGCATAAAAGGCCCAGACATGTCAAATATAAAACAAATCAAACGAGTAAAACTAACAGCCTAATTTATGTACAAAACAACAAACGAAAAACAAATATGATATACAGCAACAAACAACAACCCCTGAATTACAGGCTCCTAACTTGGGACAGGCACATACGGAATGTTGCGGGGTAACACTAGTTTGCTGGTGATAAACCCTCCTACTAACCTGGGACAGTGATGTAACAGTACAACATAAGAACAAACTATAAAAGAGTGCACACACTGAAATGTCTTGCATGTTCATAATTGATTTCATTTTGAGTCACAAAATCCTAACATTTACAAATGAACCATAAAAATGAGGTCAAGGTCATATGAACCCTGCCAGACAGACATGTAAACCCTACATTCCTTTCATACACCAAATATAATTGACCTATTGCTTATAATATCCGAGAAAGAGGCCAAACAACAAAAACTAAACATTGTCCAATGAACTATGAAAATGAGGTCAGATGACACCTGCAAGTTAGACATGTACATCTTACAATCATTACATACAGCAAATATAATAGACCTATTGCTTATAGTATTAGAGATATAAGACTTGACCATGAAAACTTAACCTTGTTGATTGATCAATGAAAGGAGGTTAAGGTCAAGTGAAAACTGTCTGTCATACATGAGGACCTTGCAAGGTACGCACAAACCAAATATAGTTATCCTATTACTCATAATACGAGAGAAATTAACATTACAAAATATCTTAGCATTTTGTTCAAGTAATCACTTAACCGCGAAAATGAGGTCAAGGACAATGGACATATGACAGACGAAAACTTCATAACATAAGGCATTTGTAAACTAAGTATGAAGCATCCAGGTGTTCTACATTCTGAAATATTAAGCTTTTAATGCCAAATGTCTCTCTTTCTACGACAGAAGTCGCAGGCGAGACAAAAATCAGTTAAAAAGGCTTAACTCAGCAGATCGATACAAAGCAGAAAAAACATCTACCAAATCCACAGACTGGACGTGGCAGGTATTTATGCATCCCCACAACAAAAAAAGATGCTAAGTACAGATCTAAGAGTACTCACAGTAATTGACAGCTAGTTCAAAGCCAATAACAACTAATAAAAAAATCATGTATCTAAGACTAAAATATCAATCAGTACACATCCAACATCCAATGGATTAAGTGTAAAGATGTCATTAACAGTCAGAGAAAAAAACATGACCTTGTGCAATTCCGAGATACAGGTATCGACAGATTGTAGAACTGTGAATGTGTATATGGATATAACAATAATATTTAGTTTGATTTTAATTTACTGATAACAAAATCAATATTAATACCAATAAAAACAATATTCAATTATCTAACTTGAGTTTTGAATTGGTAACCTATTAGAATAAGTTTATTTAAATGATAGATAAGTTTACCCAGAATATATGTAAATTTCCGGGCTAAGTAAACATCATCTTTCTAAAATTTAGGATGTGCTGTCCCATTTGAAATAAGTTTTCTACAGATACAGCCAAAATTCCAAACCAAATCTTTGTATCTATGGAAGAATTTTGTAAAGGTTTTAAGTAATTTATGGTGACGAAATCCCTGACTTAATATTTTACCAGTAATACATAGATTACCTTCATTGAAATCCAAAACATCACTACAGACACGGGCATAACGAACGAGTTGTGATATATAAAAAAATATAGTGGATCTTTCTTGAAATATTATGTCTTTTAAAATATTTAGAATAAAAATCGTGCAATTGACAGGAAGTAATTCATTGTTTAATAAAGTACAGTCATGATGAATCAAAAGTGGGGGTAAATTTTCTTTCATTAAATTGCAGAAAGTTTGAATCATGTAAATGTATTACTTCTATATAATAAAGTTTTAAATTTACCTAAAAATTAAAAGGAAAGAGTGTATGAGTGACTCATCACAATAAAACTATTACATAATAGTGAGAGAAAAAAAGTTTTAAGAAATTATTTGTTATCAGTGAGACCCACTGAACTGAAATATTTGATGTCAAAGATAAACAAGAACTCATATAAATCGATCTGGTAAACGTGCAATGTGAGAATCTGGTAACCGTGCAATGTGAGAATCTGGTAACCGTGCAATGTGAGAAAAGAAATTTCTGATCAACATGATCAATCTTGATTTGTATTAAGTTTATATACTAGCTATAGGCATGGAAACCAAGGAGACCTGTAATGGTCCTTTCAAGTTGGTAAGCTGCATGAAAGATGGATGGAAGAAAATGGAAACAATGAAGATGGTTAGCTGAAAGATGGAAGGAAGAAAAGAAAACAATGAAGATGGTTATCTGAAAGATGGATGGAAGAAAATGAAAACAATGAAAATTGATAGCTGAAAGATGGAAGGAAGAAAATGAAACAATGAAGTTGGTTAGCTGAAAAGACAATTAAAAATCTGCCAATTTTTGAGCCTCATGGGCTTCCTCTTTTGCTTTGAATTAATTATGAAATATCACACAACAATACATTCACAGGATAACAGTCAACAGCAAAAATACTTGACACTACAAAACAGACCACATCAGCCACCAGCACATGTCTCCTTCAGAAAAAAAGATGTACAAACAATGCATGGTCCATATACCCCAACTTTAGAGAGGCATGACATGTGGTGGGGTCCAAGCTGTTATAATTTATAACAGCCAAATTACAATTATTTCAGATATCTATAAAATACACAAAACAGATATTTTTACAATGAATGTTAGAAAGTTGTTGAGGAGATTAAAATCAAATAATCAAAAGTAAAAAATAGGGAATTAATAAAAACTGGAATAATATCTAAAAATATGTAAATGTTTCACGGAATCCTGTGTCCTGCCTGCAATTGCTGCCGTCATTGTAAAAGTTGTTGACTGCCAAAAACTGTCAATTTATCATTAGATAACAGAACAAACAAGAATGTGTCCATAGTATACAGTTGCCCCACTCACACTATCATTTTATATGTTCAGTGGACCGTGAAATTGTGGTCAAAACTCTAATTTGGCATTAAAATTAGAAAGATCATATCATAGGGAACATGTGTACTAAGTTTCAAGTTCATTGGACTTCAACTTCATCAAAAACTACCTTGACCAAAAACTTTAACATGAAGAGGGACAGACGGACGGACGGACGAACGAACAGACGCACAGACCGAAAAACATAATGCCCCTCTAATATCGTAGATGGGGCATAAAAAATCAACTTCATTTCTTCAGATACTATTTCTTAATCTTGAAAAAGCTTCTGTCCAAGTTTCACAACATTCCATGAATGTTTAAAAAAGTAATTGATGTCTTAAACAAATTATTCACAGAATGTGTGTAAATGTTAACTGCGAAAAATTTAAAAAATTTTGCTTTAAATTACATTCTCTTTTGATTATTAACGGCTGAAATAAAGTTTTAAAAATATTTGACAAAGTAATTAATCCCAGACTGTATCTTAATGTTAACTGCAAAAAAAGTCTTTTTATCAGTAAAATATGAAAAATTTTGGTGTAATACTGTCTGTTGATCATAAAGATTATGTCAATGTTTTGTAAAATTTCATGAAGGTTTGACAAAGTTATTGATACCTAAAAAACATCAAATTAGACTGTTAATCTTAAATTTTGTTAACTGAAAAAAAAGTCAAATTTTTTTACAGATACTGTCTTTTGATTTTAAAAAAAGCTTCTGTCCAAGTTTCATAAAATTCCATAAAGGTATATTTGACAATGTTATTGAACTCTAAAACACATTAAACTTTTGACTCATATCTTTATGTTAACTGCAAGTCCATTTATCAGTAAAATATGGAAAAATCAAAAATAAAAGGTAAACTTTAGCTTTGGATACTGTGGTAAATTTGGTGAAAAAAAGGCGTCTGTCCAAGTTTCATAGAATTCCATGAAGGTTTGACAAACCTATTGATGTGTAAACTTTAACCACAGACTGAATGTAAATATTTGCAATGCTAATGACAGTGCCAGAATATAGGATTGTTATGTCTCGTTCTGCGACAAAATATCATAGGCATGACAAAAATAGAAAATGAGTTTAGTTTCTTGTCTATATAACTAGCACAACTACATGCACGGCTAAGGGTCTTTTATTGGTTAACTTAGAAGTAAATATAGCTACCTAACCCCTTAGCCATGCATGGGTAACCCTCTTTAGTCAGGTTAGTGTTATAAATAAATATTACTAAATATTCCAGATTTCATTATTTTTACAGTTTCAAATAATTCCTTGTTCCAATAATACTTTCCTTGTGAAAGGGGGACAACAAAGTATAAGATTTAACCCTTTGACAAATAAATATTTGTCCACTTACCTGTTGATTGGGACAGAAATTCACAAATAAATACTTGTCCACTTACCTGTTGATTGGGACAGAAATTCACAAATAAATACTTGTCCACTTACCTGTTAATTGGGACAGCACCAATCCCTTCACTGCATTATCATCTCACTGAAATATTTATTTAGACACAATACTAAAAAGGTTATACGGTAATCCAAACCTGGGTATTGTTACCCCGTCCTAATTGAACAATTTTATCACCAATGCACCCTATAAACATACAAATAATATCTCCTATCTATATCTTATCATCTACTGATACATTATTTAAATGTTTAAATGGGTTTGTAAAAGAAAGAAATGTACTTGATTTTTTTATGAAATATATTGATATATTCAGTAATGTCCTGATTAATTGATTGACAGGGATTTATTACCTTAAAGAATAGATTTATTAATTGAGGTCAAAGGCCTAGGTTAATATTACCTGTACCCAGTAAATCTAAAATAATGAATTTTTGTTGTTATATGACACATTTTTATGATGTTTTTTTTGGCCAAAATATTTTAAATAAAGGTTCATCATGATTATAAATAAAAGAATATGTCGGAAATCCTTCAATGAGTCAACAAGCCAACAACCAAAAACAACCAAAAGAAATTTAGAGGGCAACTTCACAATAAACAGGTAACCAATTATACAATAACACAAGGCAATATCTGATATAAGGAGTCTTTCAATGGTTTTGCCCAATCGACATTTTAGAACCTCTAGCATTGCTGATCATTTTTGCTGTTTACAGTTCTTTTATTATGATAATAGGCAAAAAAACTTTAAAAAAAAGTCAAAAATAATATCCAAAACATCTTAATGAAAAGAAATTGATTTTGTTACAGTTAGTGCCCCTTGAAAATGAGGTCATGAATGTAGGCTGAAAATCAAATACATAAATTAATTTAAGATAAGAATTTTGTGGTTGAAAGCTTTTCCATCTTTCTAAAACATTATGTTTTGTCTAAAAATAATTTATTGCAATTGCCCACAGATAAGCCTTCCTATATTCCAGCAGAGGAAATTGCATGAGAAACATTAATTAATGTTTACAATATTTTAGATTTAAGATTTTTAAAGAAAATGCTAAAGGAGTAGCAATTCATCAGAGGTAAAAATTAAAAGAAATTACAATACTTTCTACCATGGTGAAACATCTATGAATATATAAAGTTGACTATAAATTCAGAAACTATTGTGTGCATTTATTATTGCAATTTTTGATAAATGTACAAACATGCCAAATTAATTATTGTGATTTCAGGAAAAGCTGCATACAGACATATGTTTTAGATACCAGAATGTGAGTTCTTATTTTTGTGATACTCCCTCAGTCACATTATTCGCATTTAACAAAAACTTCGCAAAAATTTCTGAATTTCCAGTAATTGTCTCTTATGTTAGTGTAAGCCAAATATATGTCGACTAATATCCCTTTAAATATCTATAAAAGCCTAACAACTGAATATTGTGAAAAATGAAGGAAATAAAGATAGGTAACATCATTATCCATTGTGACATGGTAAACACTGAATATGAATATTTATACCTGAAATGGAAAATCCTTTAAAGTGCATCTATACTTTACAGATATTAACAAAAAAAAAATAAGATTGAAAACATGTGAAAAAGTCATAAATTAAAATAAATTCAATACAAGATATGAAACATGACCCCCTGTAAGCTATTATTTTATTTACAGTAGTGCATTTTTATAGCCTCTTAATTACTATACAAATCCTTGGCCTCATTAAAATCAAATTTGAGTTGATGTACCTTAAAAATAATACCAAGACTTCTTTATCAACATCTGCTATTATAAAATGAGTTGAGTTACATTTGTTTTAGTTATCATAAATTTTGTGGTCATTTTTCAAATTGTGAGCACATAAATTTTAAATTTTCTTTTTATTCATCCTTAAACTTCTATAATAATTGCAACTGGGGAGGATCAGGAATTTTTTTTGAAGCCCCAAATTATAAAGAGCAGCTTTTGGTCAATTTCCTTCTAAAATGTTCTTCTTCATTTGCTAGAAGTATAGGGGGAGGGTTGAGATCTCACAAAACATGTTTAACCCCTCCACATTTTTGCGCCTGTCCCAAGTCAGGAGCTTCTGGCCTCTGTTAGTCTTGTATGTTTTTTAATTTTAGTTCATTTATATGTTTTGGAGTTTAGTGTGACGTCCATTTTCACTGAACTAGTACACAATTTTATTTACGGGCCAGCTGAGGACCACCTCCGGGTGCAGGATTTTCTTGCTGCGTTGAAGACCCATTCATGGTGGCCATCGGCTGTTGTCTGCTCTTTGGTCGGGTTGTTGTCTCTTTCACATATTCCCCATTTCCATTCTCAAGTTTATTCTGCAGATTTATTCGCTGGCCAAGATAGCTATGCTAAATATTTCTTACCTGAAGTTTTGTTCGTACAAATTATGGGTTATAGCCCTTCTTTTCCTAATAAAAGATCTTCATCTTTCTATTTCCTATAACAGAGTCTAGTCCCTATATTTCTTACAATAAGGTCTGGTCTATATACCTCCTATTATGTCTGTTCTGTCTGTTTATATAGCAAGGTCAAGTCCCTTTTATCGTGTCTTTTTCTTACAATAAAGTCATAGTCACTCTATTTCCTACAATGGAATCTAGTCACTCTATTTCCTACAATAAGGTCTAGTCACTCTATTTCCTACAATGAAATCTATTTACTCTATTTCCTACAATAGAATATAGTCACTGTATTTCCTACAATAAGGTCTAGTCACTCTATTTCCTACAATAAGGTGTAGTCACTCTATTTCCAACAATGGAATCTAGTCACTCTATTTCCTACAATAAGGTGTAGTCACTCTGTTTCCTACAATAGAATCTAGTCACTGTATTTCCTACAATAAGGTCTAGTCACTCTATTTCCTACAACAAGGTCTAGTCACTCTATTTCCTACAATGGAATCTAGTCACTCTATTTCCTACAATAAGGTCTAGTCACTCTATTTCCTACAATAAGGTGTAGTCACTCTATTTCCTACAATGGAATCTAGATACTCTATTTCCTACAATAAGGTCTAGTCACTCTATTTCCTACAATGAAATCTAGTCACTCTATTTCCTACAAAAAGGTTTAGTCATTCTATTTCCTACAATGAAATCTAGTCACTCTATTTACTGCAATAGAAACTAGTCACTC
Organism: Mytilus californianus; assembly: GCF_021869535.1. NCBI lineage: Eukaryota > Metazoa > Mollusca > Bivalvia > Mytilida > Mytilidae > Mytilus > Mytilus californianus. The sequence continues at coordinate 140,398,615 of NW_026262581.1, read as the reverse complement.
TATGTCCTACAATAAGGTCTAGTCACTCTATTTCCTACAATGAAATCTAGTCACTCTATTTCCTACAATAAGGTCTAGTCACTCTATTTCCTACAATAAGGTCTAGTCACTCTATTTCCTACAATGAAGTCTAGTCACTCTATTTCCTACAATAAGGTCTAGTCATTCTATTTCCTACAATAAGGTTTAGTCACTCTCTTTCCTACAATGAAATCTAGTCACTCTGTTTCCTTCAATAAGGTTTAGTCATTCTATTTCCTACAATGGAATCTAGTCACTCTATTTCCTACAATAAGGTGTAGTCACTCTATTTCCTACAATAAGGTGTAGTCACTCTATTTCCTACAATGGAATCTAGATACTCTATTTCCTACAATAAGGTCTAGTCACTCTATTTCCTACAATAAGGTGTAGTCACTCTATTTCCTACAATAAGGTCTAGTCACTCTATTTCCTACAATAAGGTGTAGTCACTCTATTTCCTACAACGGAATCTAGATACTCTATTTCCTATAACAGAGTCTAGTCCCTATATTTCTTACAATAAGGTCTGGTCTATATACCTCCTATTATGTCTGTTCTGTCTGTTTATTAAGCAAGGTCCAGTCCCTTTTATCGTGTCTTTTTCTTACAATAAAGTCATAGTCACTCTATTTCCTACAATGGAATCTAGTCACTCTATTTCCTACAATAAGGTCTAGTCACTCTATTTCCTACAATGAAATCTATTTACTCTATTTCCTACAATAGAATATAGTCACTGTATTTCCTACAATAAGGTCTAGTCACTCTATTTCCTACAATAAGGTGTAGTCACTCTATTTCCAACAATGGAATCTAGTCACTCTATTTCCTACAATAAGGTGTAGTCACTCTGTTTCCTACAATAGAATCTAGTCACTGTATTTCCTACAATAAGGTCTAGTCACTCTATTTCCTACAACAAGGTCTAGTCACTCTATTTCCTACAATGGAATCTAGTCACTCTATTTCCTACAATAAGGTCTAGTCACTCTATTTCCTACAATAAGGTGTAGTCACTCTATTTCCTACAATGGAATCTAGATACTCTATTTCCTACAATAAGGTCTAGTCACTCTATTTCCTACAATGAAATCTAGTCACTCTATTTCCTACAAAAAGTTTTAGTCATTCTATTTCCTACAATGAAATCTAGTCACTCTATTTCCTACAATAGAAACTAGTCACTCTATGTCCTACAATAAGGTCTAGTCACTCTATTTCCTACAATGAAATCTAGTCACTCTATTTCCTACAATAAGGTCTAGTCACTCTATTTCCTACAATAAGGTCTAGTCACTCTATTTCCTACAATGAAGTCTAGTCACTCTATTTCCTACAATAAGGTCTAGTCATTCTATTTCCTACAATAAGGTTTAGTCACTCTCTTTCCTACAATGAAATCTAGTCACTCTGTTTCCTACAATAAGGTTTAGTCAATCTATTTCCTACAATGGAATCTAGTCACTCTATTTCCTACAATAGAATCTAGTCACTGTATTTCCTACAATAAGGTCTAGTCACTCTATTTCCTACAATAAGGTGTAGTCACTCTATTTCCTACAATGGAATCTAGATACTCTATTTCCTACAATAAGGTCTAGTCACTCTATTTCCTACAATAAGGTGTAGTCACTCTATTTCCTACAATAAGGTCTAGTCACTCTATTTCCTACAATAAGGTGTAGTCACTCTATTTCCTACAACGGAATCTAGATACTCTATTTCCTACAATAAGGTCTAGTCACTCTATTTCCTACAATGAAATCTAGTCACTCTTTTTCCTACAAAAAGGTTTATTCATTCTATTTCCTGCAATGAAATCTAGTCACTCTATTTCCTACAATAGAAACTAGTCACTCTATTTCCTACAATAAGGTCTAGTCACTCTATTTCCTACAATGAAATCTAGTCACTCTATTTCCTACAATGAGGTCTAGTCACTCTATTTCCTACAATAAGGTCTAGTCACTCTATTTCCTACAATAAGGTTTAGTCACTCTATTTACTACAATAAGCACTAGTCTTTCTATTTCCTATAATAAAGTCTGTTACTCTATTTCCTACAACAAGATCTAACCCCTCTGTTTTCCACAATAAGGTCAAGTTATTCTATTTTCTACAATAAGGTCAAGTTATTCTATTTTCTACAATAAGGTCTAGTCTTTCTATTTCTACAATAAGGTCTGCTCTCACTATTTCCTACAATACAGTCTAGTTACTCTATTTTCGACAATAAGGTCTAGTTACTCTATTTCCTTCAATAAGGTCCAGTCACTCTATTTCTTAAAATAAGGTCAAATCTTTTTATTTCCTACAATAAGGTCTGAGGCACTCTATTTCCTACAAAAAGGTCTAGTCATTCTATTTCCCACAATAAAGTCTAGTCACTCTAATTCTTACAATAAAGTCTTGCCACTCTAATTCCTACAATAAGGTCTGCTCACTCTTTTTCCTGTAATAAGGTCTAATAACTCTATTTTCTACAATAAGGTCAAATCTCTATTTCCTACAATAAGGTCTAGTAACTCTATTTCCTACAATAAGGTCTTCTCACTCTCATTTCTACAATAAGGTCTAGTCACACCACTTCCTACCATACAGTCTAGTTACTCTATTTTTCGACAATAAGGTTTAGGTACTCTATTTTCTAAAATAAGGTCTAGTCACTCTTTTTCATACAATGAAGTCTAGTTACTCTATTTTCTACAATAAGTTCTAGTCACTCTATTTTCTACAATTGGTAGAAAAACAAAGGATACGGGGCATGACACAAAATCAGTACATGCACAGCAAAAAAAAAAAAAAAAAAACAATAAGCAAAGGAACAGCACTTTTATTGTTGTTCTTCATCTAAAAGTCAAAATTAGGTCTAGTCTCTGTATTTCCTACAATAAAGTCTGCTTCCTCTTTTATCCTACTTAAGGCAATAAAGGTCTTGCACCTCTTTATCCTCAAAGAAGTTCTAGTCACTCTACTTTCTGCAATGGGTTCTTATCCCTCTAAAGTCTAGTTTATGTCTAGTTTTGATTCTCTGTAATGGTCTAGTCTTTGTATTTTCTAAAATATGGGTAAATCCTTCTACATCCCACAATAGCACTGTTCCCTTTTCTTCTACAATAAGTTTAAATAAAAGAAGGTGTTGGGTAAATGTTAGCGTGACAGAAACTGAACATCACAAGTCTATGCCCTCTATATCATGGGTTTTTCCTACAATAGGGTCATGACTTTCAATGGCATGTATAATTCATTTTTCTTCCCTTTAAGAACCCACCTAGCAGAAACCTACCACAGGCACAATTCAAGCAGAAACCTACCACAAGCACAATTCAATCATTAAAAACATTCTACTGTCAGGACAACAGGGGTGAATAGGCAGGTTAGGTTTTATACTATAAATTCAGGAGAACAGGGGTGAATAGGCAGGTGAGGTTGTATACTATAAATTCAGGAAAACAGGGGTGAATGGGCAGGTTAGGTTTTATACAGAGGTGATTGGGCAAGTTAGGTTTTATACAGGGGTGAATGGGCAGTTTATGTTTTATACTGTTCAGGAAAACAGGGGTGAATGGGCAGGTTAGGTTTTATACAGGGGTGAATGGGCAGTTTAAGTTTTATACTGTTCAGGAAAACAGGGGTGAATGGGCAAGTTAGGTTTTATGCAGGGGTGAATGGGCAGGTTAGGTTTTATACAGGGGTGAATGGGCAGGTTAGGTTTTATACAGGGGTGAATGGGCAGTTTAAGTTTTATACTGTTCAGGAAAACAGGGGTGAATGGGCAGGTTAGGTTTTATACTATAAATTCAGGAAAACAGGGGTGAATAGGCAGGTTAAGTTTTATACTATAAATTCAGGAAAACAAGGGTGAATGAGCAGGTTAGGTTTTATACTATAAATCCAGGAAAACAGGGGTGAATGGGCAGGTTAGGTTTTATACTATAAATTCAGGAAAACAAAGGTGAAAGGGCAGGTTAGGTTTTATACTATAAATTCAGGAAAACATGGGTGAATGGGCAGGTTAGGTTTTATACTATAAATTCAGGAAAACAGGGGTGAATGGGCAGGTAAGGTTTTATACTATAAATTCAGGAAAACAGGGGTGAATGGGCAGGTAAGGTTTTATACTATAAATTCAGGAAAACAGGGGTGAATGGGCAGGTTAGGTTTTATACTATAAATTCAGGAAAACAGGGGTGAATAGGCAGGTTAAGTTTTATACTATAAATCCAGTAAAACAGGGGTGAATGGGCAGGTAAGGTTTTATACTATAAATTCAGGAAAACAGGGGTGATTGGGCAGGTTAGGTTTTATACTATAAATTCAGGAAAACAGGGGTGAATGGGCAGGTTAGGTTTTATACAGGGTTGAATGGGCAGTTTAAGTTTTATACTGTTCAGGAAAACAGGGGTGAATGGGCAGGTTAGGTTTTATACAGGGGTGAATGGGCAGGTTAGGTATTATACAGGGGAGAATCGGCAGGTTAGGTTTTATACAGGGGAGAATCGACAGGATAGGTTTTATACAGGGGTGAATGGGCAGGTGAGGTTTTATACTATAAATTCAGGAAAACAGGGGTGAATGGGCAGGTTAGGTTTTATACTATAAATTCAGGAAAACAGGGGTGAATGGGCAGGTTAGGTTTTATACAGGGGTAAATGGGCAGTTTAAGTTTTATACTATTCAGGAAAACAGGGGTGAATGGGCAGGTTAGGTTTTATACAGGGGTGAATGGGCAGGTTAGGTATTATACAGGGGAGAATCCGCAGGTTAGGTTTTATACAGGGGAGAATCGGCAGGTTAGGTTTTATACAGGGGTGAATGGGCAGGTTAGGTTTTATACAGGGGTGAATGGGCAGGTTAGGTATTATACAGGGGTGAATGGGCAGGTTAGGTATTATACAGGGGAGAATGGGCAGGTTAGGTTTTATACAGGGGTGAATGGGCAGGTGAGGTTTTATACTATAAATTCAGGAAAACAGGGGTGAATAGGCAGGTTAGTTTTTAAATACTATCAATTCAGGAAAACAGAGGTGAATGGGCAGGTTAGGTTTTATACTATAAATTCAGGAAAACAGGGGTGAATGGGCAGGTTAGGTTTTATACAGGGGTGAATGGGCAGTTTAAGTTTTATACTGTTCAGGAAAACAGGGGTGAATGGGCAGGTTAGGTTTTATACAGGGGTGAATGGGCATTTTAAGTTTTATACTGTTCAGGAAAACAGGGGTGAATGGGCAGGTTAGGTTTTATACAGGAGTGAATGGGCATGTTAGGTTTTATACTATAAATTCAGGAAAACAGGGGTGAATGGGCAGGTAAGGTTTAATACTACAAATTCAGGAAAACAGGGGTGAATAGGCAGGTTGGGTTTTATACTATAAATTCAGGAAAACAGGGGTGAATGGGCAGGTTAGGTTTTATACTATAAATTCAGGAAAATAGGGGTGATTGGGCAAGTTAGGTTTTATACAGGGGTGAATGGGCAGTTTATGTTTTATACTGTTCAGGAAAACAGGGGTGAATGGGCAGGTTAGGTTTTATACAGGGGTGAATGGGCAGTTTAAGTTTTATACTGTTCAGGAAAACAGAGGTGAATGGGCAAGTTAGGTTTTATACAGGGGTGAATGGGCAGGTTAGGTTTTATACAGGGGTGAATGGGCAGGTTAGGTTTTATACAGGGGTGAATGGGCAGGTTAGGTTTTTTACTATAAATTCAGGAAAACAGGGGTGAATAGGCTGTTTAGGTTTTATACTATAAATTCAGGAAAACAGAGGTGAATGGGCAGGTTAGGTTTTATACTATAAATTCAGGAAAACAGGGGTGAATGGGCAGGTTAGGTTTTATACAGGGGTGAATGGGCAGTTTAAGTTTTATACTGTTCAGGAAAACAGGGGTGAATGGGCAGGTTAGGTTTTATACAGGGGTGAATGGGCAGTTTAAGTTTTATACTGTTCAGGAAAACAGGGGTGAATGGGCAGGTTAGGTTTTATACAGGGGTGAATGGGCAGGTTAGGTTTTATACTATAAATTCAGGAAAACAGGGGTGAATGGGCAAGTAAGGTTTTATACTATAAATTCAGGAAAACAGGGGTGAATAGGCAGGTTGGGTTTTATACTATAAATTCACGAAAACAGGGGTGAATGGGCAGGTTAGGTTTTATACAGGGGTGAATGGGCAGTTTAAGTTTTATACTGTTCAGGAAAACAGGGGTGAATGGGCAGGTTAGGTTTTATACAGGGGTGAATGGGCAGGTTAGGTTTTATACTGTTCAGGAAAACAGGGGTGAATGGGCAAGTTAGGTTTTATACAGGGGTGAATGGGCAGGTTAGGTTTTATACAGGGGTGAATGGGCAGGTTAGGTTTTATACTATAAATTCAGGAAAACAGGGGTGAATAGGCAGGTTAGGTTTTATACTATAAATTCAGGAAAACAGAGGTGAATGGGCAGGTTAGGTTTTATACTATAAATTCAGGAAAAAAGGGGTGAATAGGCAGGTTAGGTTTTATACTATAAATTCAGGAAAACAGGGGTGAATGGGCAGGTTAGGTTTTATACAGGGGTGAATGGGCAGTTTAAGTTTTATACTGTTCAGGAAAACAGGGGTGAATGGGCAGGTTAGGTTTTATACTATAAATTCAGGAAAACAGGGGTGAATGGACAGGTTAGGTTTTATACAGGGGTGAATGGGCAGTTTAAGTTTTATACTGTTCAGGAAAACAGGGGTGAATGGGCAGGTTAGGTTTTATACAGGGGTGAATGGGCAGTTTAAGTTTTATACTGTTCATGAAAACAGAGGTGAATGGGCAAGTTAGGTTTTATACAGGGGTGAATGGGCAGGTTAGGTTTTATACAGGGGTGAATGGACAGGTAAGGTTTTATACAGGGGTGAATGGGCAGGTTAGGTTTTTTACTTTAAATTCAGGAAAACAGGGGTGAATAGGCAGGTTAGGTTTTATACTATAAATTCAGGAAAACAGAGGTGAATGGGCAGGTTAGGTTTTATACAGGGGTGAATGGGCAGGTTAGGTTTTATACAGGGGTGAATGGGCAGGTTAGGTTTTATACTATATAATCAGGAAAACAGGGGTGAATAGGCAGGTTAGGTTTTATACTATAAATTCAGGAAAACAGAGGTGAATGGGCAGGTTAGGTTTTATACTATAAATTCAGGAAAACAGGGGTGAATGGGCAGGTTAGGTTTTATACAGGGGTGAATGGGCAGTTTAAGTTTTATACTGTTCAGGAAAACAGGGGTGAATGGGCAGGTTAGGTTTTATACAGGGGTGAATGGGCAGTTTAAGTTTTATACTGTTCAGGAAAAAAGGGGTGAATGGGCAGGTTAGGTTTTATACAGGGGTGAATGGGCAGGTTAGGTTTTATACAGGAATGAATGGGCAAGTAAGGTTTTATACTATATATTCAGGAAAACAGGGGTGAATAGGCAGGTTAGGTTTTATACTATAAATTCAGGAAAACAGGGGTGAATAGGCAGGTTAGGTTTTATACTATAAATTCAGGAAAACAGGGGTGAATGGGCAGGTAAAGTTTTATACTATATATTCAGGAAAACAGGGGTGAATAGGCAGGTTGGGTTTTATAATATAAATTCAGGAAAACAGGGGTGAATGGGCAGGTTAGGTTTTATACAGGGGTGAATGGGCAGGTTAAGTTTTATACTGTTCAGGAAAACAGGGGTGTATGGGCAGGTTAGGTTTTATACAGGGGTGAATGGGCAGGTTGAGTATTATACTGTTCAGGAAAACAGGGGTGAATGGGCAAGTTAGGTTTTATACAGGGGTGAATGGGCAGGTTAGGTTTTATACAGGGGTGAATGGGCAGGTTAGGTTTTATACAGGGGTGAATGGGCAGGTTAGGTTTTATACTATAAATTCAGGAAAACAGGGGTGAATAGGCAGGTTAGGTTTTATACTATAAATTCAGGAAAACAGAGGTGAATGGGCAGGTTAGGTTTTATACTATAAATTCAGGAAAACAGGGGTGAATAGGCAGGTTAGGTTTTATACTATAAATTCAGGAAAACAGGGGTGAATACGCAGGTTGGGTTTTATACTATAAATTCAGGAAAATAGGGGTGATTGGGCAAGTTAGGTTTTATACAGGGGTGAATGGGCAGTTTATGTTTTATACTGTTCAGGAAAACAGGGGTGAATGGGCAGGTTAGGTTTTATACAGGGGTGAATGGGCAGTTTAAGTTTTATACTGTTCAGGAAAACAGAGGTGAATGGGCAAGTTAGGTTTTATACAGGGGTGAATGGGCAGGTTAGGTTTTATACAGGGGTGAATGGGCAGGTTAGGTTTTATACAGGGGTGAATGGGCAGGTTAGGTTTTTTACTATAAATTCAGGAAAACAGGGGTGAATAGGCTGTTTAGGTTTTATACTATAAATTCAGGAAAACAGAGGTGAATGGGCAGGTTAGGTTTTATACTATAAATTCAGGAAAACAGGGGTGAATGGGCAGGTTAGGTTTTATACAGGGGTGAATGGGCAGTTTAAGTTTTATACTGTTCAGGAAAACAGGGGTGAATGGGCAGGTTAGGTTTTATACAGGGGTGAATGGGCAGTTTAAGTTTTATACTGTTCAGGAAAACAGGGGTGAATGGGCAGGTTAGGTTTTATACAGGGGTGAATGGGCAGGTTACGTTTTATACTATAAATTCAGGAAAACAGGGGTGAATGGGCAAGTAAGGTTTTATACTATAAATTCAGGAAAACAGGGGTGAATAGGCAGGTTGGGTTTTATACTATAAATTCACGAAAACAGGGGTGAATGGGCAGGTTAGGTTTTATACAGGGGTGAATGGGCAGTTTAAGTTTTATACTGTTCAGGAAAACAGGGGTGAATGGGCAGGTTAGGTTTTATACAGGGGTGAATGGGCAGGTTAGGTTTTATACTGTTCAGGAAAACAGGGGTGAATGGGCAAGTTAGGTTTTATACAGGGGTGAATGGGCAGGTTAGGTTTTATACAGGGGTGAATGGGCAGGTTAGGTTTTATACAGGGGTGAATGGGCAGGTTAGGTTTTTAACTATAAATTCAGGAAAACAGGGGTGAAAAGGCAGGTTAGGTTTTATACTATAAATTCAGGAAAACAGAGGTGAATGGGCAGGTTAGGTTTTATACTATAAATTCAGGAAAACAGGGGTGAATGGGCAGGTTAGGTTTTATACAGGGGTGAATGGGCAGTTTAAGTTTTATACTGTTCAGGAAAACAGGGGTGAATGGGCAGGTTAGGTTTTATACAGGGGTGAATGGGCAGTTTAAGTTTTAAACTGTTCAGGAAAACAGGGGCGAATGGGCAGGTTAGGTTTTATACAGGGGTGAATGGGCAGGTTAGGTTTTATACTATAAATTCATGAAAACAGGGGTGAATTGGCAGGTTAGGTTTTATACTATAAATTCAGGAAAACAGGGGTGAATGGGCAAGTAAGGTTTTATACTATAAATTCAGGAAAACAGGGGTGAATAGGCAGGTTGGGTTTTATACTTTAAATTCAGGAAAACAGGGGTGAATGGGCAGGTTAGGTTTTATACAGGGGTGAATGGGCAGTTTAAGTTTTATACTGTTCAGGAAAACAGGGGTGAATGGGCAGGTTAGGTTTTATACTGTTCAGGAAAACAGGGGTGAATGGGCAAGTTAGGTTTTATACAGGGGTGAATGGGCAGGTTAGGTTTTATACAGGGGTAAATGGGCAGGTTAGGTTTTATACAGGGGTGAATGGGCAGGTTAGGTTTTATACAGGGGTGAATGGGCAGGTTAGGTTTTTTACTATAAATTCAGGAAAACAGGGGTGAATAGGCTGTTTAGGTTTTATACTATAAATTCAGGAAAACAGAGGTGAATGGGCAGGTTAGGTTTTATACTATAAATTCAGGAAAACAGGGGTGAATGGGCAGGTTAGGTTTTATACAGGAGTGAATGGGCAGTTTAAGTTTTATACTGTTCAGGAAAACAGGGGTGAATGGGCAGGTTAGGTTTTATACAGGGGTGAATGGGCAGTTTAAGTTTTATACTGTTCATGAAAACAGAGGTGAATGGGCAAGTTAGGTTTTATACAGGGGTGAATGGGCAGGTTAGGTTTTATACAGGGGTGAATGGACAGGTAAGGTTTTATACAGGGGTGAATGGGCAGGTTAGGTTTTTTACTTTAAATTCAGGAAAACAGGGGTGAATAGGCAGGTTAGGTTTTATACTATAAATTCAGGAAAACAGGGGTGAATAGGCAGGTTGGGTTTTATACTATAAATTCAGAACAATAGGGGTGATTGGGCAAGTTAGGTTTTATACAGGGGTGAATGGGCAGTTTATGTTTTATACTGTTCAGGAAAACAGGGGTGAATGGGCAGGTTAGGTTTTATACAGGGGTGAATGGGCAGTTTAAGTTTTATACTGTTCATGAAAACAGAGGTGAATGGGCAAGTTAGGTTTTATACAGGGGTGAATGGGCAGGTTAGGTTTTATACAGGGGTGAATGGACAGGTAAGGTTTTATACAGGGGTGAATGGGCAGGTTAGGTTTTTTACTTTAAATTCAGGAAAACAGGGGTGAATAGGCAGGTTAGGTTTTATACTATAAATTCAGGAAAACAGAGGTGAATGGGCAGGTTAGGTTTTATACTATAAATTCAGGAAAACAGGGGTGAATGGGCAGGTTAGGTTTTATACAGGGGTGAATGGGCAGTTTAAGTTTTATACTGTTCAGGAAAACAGGGGTGAATGGGCAGGTTAGGTTTTATACAGGGGTGAATGGGCAGTTTAAGTTTTATACTGTTCAGGAAAACAGGGGTGAATGGGCAGGTTAGGTTTTATACAGGGGTGAATGGGCAGGTTAGGTTTTATACAGGGGTGAATGGGCAGGTTAGGTTTTATACTATATATTCAGGAAAACAGGGGTGAATAGGCAGGTTAGGTTTTATACTATAAATTCAGGAAAACAGAGGTGAATGGGCAGGTTAGGTTTTATACTATAAATTCAGGAAAACAGGGGTGAATGGGCAGGTTAGGTTTTATACAGGGGTGAATGGGCAGTTTAAGTTTTATACTGTTCAGGAAAACAGGGGTGAATGGGCAGGTAAGGTTTTATACTATATATTCAGGAAAACAGGGGTGAATAGGCAGGTTGGGTTTTATACTATAAATTCAGGAAAACAGGGGTGAATGGGCAGGTTAGGTTTTATACAGGGGTGAATGGGCAGTTTAAGTTTTATACTGTTCAGGAAAACAGGGGTGAATGGGCAGGTTAGGTTTTATACTATAAATTCAGGAAAACAAAGGTGAATGGGCAGGTTAGGTTTTATACTATAAATTCAGGAAAACAGGGGTGAATAGGCAGGTTAGGTTTTATACTATAAATTCAGGAAAACAGGGGTGAATAGGCAGGTTGGGTTTTATACTATAAATTCAGAAAAATAGGGGTGATTGGGCAAGTTAGGTTTTATACAGGGGTGAATGGGCAGTTTATGTTTTATACTGTTCAGGAAAACAGGGGTGAATGGGCAGGTTAGGTTTTATACAGGGGTGAATTGGCAGTTTAAGTTTTATACTGTTCATGAAAACAGAGGTGAATGGGCAAGTTAGGTTTTATACAGGGGTGAATGGGCAGGTTAGGTTTTATACAGGGGTGAATGGACAGGTAAGGTTTTATACAGGGGTGAATGGGCAGGTTAGGTTTTTTACTTTAAATTCAGGAAAACAGGGGTGAATAGGCAGGTTAGGTTTTATACTATAAATTCAGGAAAACAGAGGTGAATGGGCAGGTTAGGTTTTATACTATAAATTCAGGAAAACAGGGGTGAATGGGCAGGTTAGGTTTTATACAGGGGTGAATGGGCAGTTTAAGTTTTATACTGTTCAGGAAAACAGGGGTGAATGGGCAGGTTAGGTTTTATACAGGGGTGAATGGGCAGTTTAAGTTTTATACTGTTCAGGAAAACAGGGTTGAATGGGCAGGTTAGTTTTATACAGGGGTGAATGGGCAGGTTAGGTTTTATACTATAAATTCATGAAAACAGGGGTGAATTGGCAGGTTAGGTTTTATACTATAAATTCAGGAAAACAGGGGTGAATGGGCAAGTAAGGTTTTATACTATAAATTCAGGAAAACAGGGGTGAATAGGCAGGTTGGGTTTTATACTATAAATTCAGGAAAACAGGGGTGAATGGGCAGGTTAGGTTTTATACAGGGGTGAATGGGCAGTTTAAGTTTTATACTGTTCAGGAAAACAGGGGTGAATGGGCAGGTTAGGTTTTATACAGGGGTGAATGGGCAGGTTAGGTTTTATACTGTTCAGGAAAACAGGGGTGAATGGGCAGGTTAGGTTTTATACAGGGGTGAATGGGCAGGTTAGGTTTTATACAGGGGTGAATGGGCAGGTTAGGTTTTATACAGGGGTGAATGGGCAGGTTAGGTTTTATACAGGGGTGAATGGGCAGGTTAGGTTTTATACTATAAATTCAGGAAAACAGGGGTGAATAGGCAGGTTAGGTTTTATACTATAAATTCAGGAAAACAGGGGTGAATGGGCAGGTTAGGTTTTATACAGGGGTGAATGGGCAGTTTAAGTTTTATACTGTTCAGGAAAACAGGGGTGAATGGGCAGGTTAGGTTTTATACAGGGGTGATTGGCAGTTTAAGTTTTATACTGTTCAGGAAAACAGGGGTGAATGGGCAGGTTAGGTTTTATACAGGGGTGAATGGGCAGGCTAGTTTTTATACTATAAATTCAGGAAAACAGGGGTGAATTGGCAGGTTAGGTTTTATACTATAAATTCAGGAAAACAGGGGTGAATGGGCAGGTAAGGTTTTATACCATAAATTCAGGAAAACAGGGGTGAATAGGCAGGTTGGGTTTTATACTATAAATTCAGGAAAACAGGGGTGAATGGGCAGGTTAGGTTTTATACAGGGGTGAATGGGCAGTTTAAGTTTTATACTGTTCAGGAAAACAGGGGTGAATGGGCAGGTTAGGTTTGATACAGGGGTGAATGGGCAGGTTAGGTTTTATACAGGTGTGAATGTGCAGGTTAGGTTTTGTACTATAAATTCAGGAAAACAGAGGTGAATGGGCAGGTTAGGTTTTATACTATAAATTCAGGAAAACGGGGGTGAATAGGCAGGTTAGGTTTTATACTATAAATTCAGGAAAACAGGGGTGAATGGGCAGGTTAGGTTTTATACTATAAATTCAGGAAAACAGGGGTGAATGGGCAGGTTAGGTTTTATACAGGGGTGAATGGGCAGGTTAGGTTTTATACTATAAATTCAGGAAAACAGGGGTGAATAGGCAGGTTAGGTTTTATACTATAAATTCAGGAAAACAGGGGTGAATGGGCAGGTTAGGTTTTATACTATAAATTCAGGAAAACAGGGGTGAATAGGCAGGTTAGGTTTTATACTATAAATTCAGGAAAACAGGGGTGAATAGGCAGGTTAGGTTTTATACTATAAATTCAGGAAAACAGGGTGAATAGGCAGGTTAGGTTTTATACTATATATTCATGAAAACAGGGGTGAATGGGCAGGTTAAGTTTTATACTACAAATTCATGAAAACAGAGGTGAATAGGCAGGTTAGGTTTAATACTATAAATTCAGTAAAAAAAAGGGGTGAATGGGCAGGTTAGGTTTTATACTATAAATTCAGGAAAAAAACAATAAAAATATTGTAAAAACTTCATATTTACAGAAGATGACTGAAAGGAGACACATCAATTAGACAGCAACCCAAAGTCACAAATAACCTAAAGATCTCCTTGGAAAACACATCAATGAGACAGCATCCCAAAGTCACGAATAACCAAAAGATCGCCATGGAAAACACATCAATTAGACAGCAACTCAAAGTCACAAATAACCTAAAGATCTCCTTGGAAAACACATCAATGAGACAGCAACCCAAAGTCACAAATAACCTAAAGATCTCCTTGGAAAACACATCAATGAGACAGCAACCCAAAGTCACCAATAACCAAATGATCTCCTTTGAAAACACATCAATGAGACAGCAACCCAAAGTCACCAATAACCTAAAGATCTCCTTGGAAAACACATCAATGAGACAGCAACCCAAAGTCACCAATAACCAAATGATCTCCTTTGAAAACACATCAATGAGACAGCAACCCAAAGTCACAAATAACCTAAAGATCTCCTTGGAAAACACATCAATGAGACAGCAACCCAAAGTCACAAATAATCTTAAGATCTCCTTGGAAAACACATCAATGAGACAGCAACCCAAAGTCACAAATAACCAAAAGATCTCCTTGGAAAACACATCAAGGAGACAGCAACCCAAAGTCACAAATAACCAAAAGATCTCCTTGGAAAACACATCAATGAGACAGCAACCCAAAGTCGTAAATAACCAAAAGATCTTCTTGGAAAACACATCAATGAGACAGCAACCAAATGTCACAAATAACCAAAAGATCTCTTTGGAAAACACATCAATGAGACAGCAACCCAAAGTGACATATAACCCAAAGATCTCTTACTTAAATTCTTCATTTCATTCTCGTACAAAGCGTAAGAATAAAACAGCAAGATAAGCATTTATGATCAAGACAGCAATTTAACAACACAAGTTGACTAAAAATAAACATCTCAATTCTTCTTTAAAAGCACAACTGGTTACGGTAATGTACTTATTTGGGTTGCCGTCTCATTCTTTATGTGCCTGTCCCAAGTCAGGAGCCTGTAGTTCAGTGGTTTTCGTTGGTTCAGGCCTGTCATATTTGTTTGTCGTTAATTGTTTTGTTATAAATTAGGCTGTTGGTTTTCATAATTGAATTGTTTCATATTTTTCATGTCAGGGCCTTTTATAGCCGACTATATGGCATGGGTTTTTCTCATTGTTGAAGGCTGTACGGTTGCCTATAATTGCTTACATCTACTTTATTTGAACTTTGGTGGATTGTTGTCTCATTGGCAATCATACTACATCTCCTTATTTTTAAATTACACTGTTCACCAAGAACAAAGAAAAGCAACCTATTGAATGCATCAAAAATACCTGGAAAATATAGAATGTTATGGGAAAGAAGGGATTTAACCTCACTAGAACTGACATCAAACAGTATTTATCTCTGGTTAGGCCTCAAATTCTCTTCAAGAAGTTAAATTAATGGTTCAGAGGTTAAATATCATTGAATTTAAAACGACCCTAACACATGACATTTTATATTTCATATGAAGTAAATAAACATCTTATATTTCACATCAATCATGTTTTTCTTGCAAGATAAAAAAAAATGCATATCATTTTTCATAAATAAACCAGTATGAATATATTGAAGTATTTTTTTTTCCATATACCTTACAAAAGAAAGGTTTATTATAAACAAAAATGTCAAATACTTATATTCTATTTACTTTTACAAAGTCAGGAAGGTTTAAATTAGATATTAGACATACAATAATGTCTGTCTGTGTGTCACGCTCAAATTCAGATCAAGAATAAAGGTTAATAAAAGTTAATAACTGTTAAAAGGAAAAAATGCATTGAATTAATAAGAAATCCACAAAATACAAAATTGTTTATTTCAGAAGATGTAAATAAACATCTTAATTTCATACCAAGCATCAAAGCTGTCATTTAATTCTCAGAATTTTAAAATGTTGTTAGTAGCATTTATTGAAATGAATTAATACTGTCAATTTACATATCTTTCAGAATGCTTCATTCAGTGACATTGAATATATATTATTTCTTTTCTCTTTGGGTTGCTGTCACATAGATGTGTTTTCCAAAGAGATCTTTTGGTTATTGGTGACTTTGGGTTGCTGTCACATGGATGTGTTTTCCAAGGAGATCTTTTGGTTATTGGTGACTTTGGGTTGCTGTCTCATTGATGTGTTTTCCAAGGAGATCTTTTGGTTATTTGTGACTTTGGGTTGCTGTCTCATGGATGTGTTTTCCAAGGAGATCTTTTGGTTATTGGTGACTTTGGGTTGCTGTCTCATTGATGTTATTTCCAATGAGATCTTTTGATTATTTGTGACTTTGGGTTGCTGCCTCTCCTTGCATATCCTTGGTGAACAGTTGCCTCATTGGCAATCGTACCAAATATCCTTGGTGGACAGTTGCCTCATTGTCAATCATACCACATATCCTTTGTGGACAGTTGCCTCATTGGCAATCATACCACATATCCTTGGTGAACAGTTGCCTCATTGACAATCATTCCACATATCCTTGGTGAACAGTTGCCTCATTGACAATTGTACCACATATCCTTGGTGTACAGTTACCTCATTGGCAATCATACCGCATATCTATGGTGGACAGTTGCCTCATTGGCAATAATACCACATATCCTTGGTATTGGCAATTGTACCACATATCCTTGGTGGACAGTTGCCTCATTGGCAATCATACAAGATATCCTTGGTGTACAGTTACCTCAATGGCAATCATACCACATATCCTTGGTGGACAGTTGCCTCATTGACAATCGTACCACATATCCTTGGTGTACAGTTACCTCATTGGCAATCATACCACATATCCTTGGTGGACAGTTGCCTCATTGGCAATCATACCGCATATCCTTAGCATTGGCAATTGTACCACATATCCTTGGTGGACAGTTGCCTCATTGGCAATCATACCACGTATCCTTAGCATTGGCAATTGTACCACATATCCTTGGTGGACAGTTGCCTCATTGGCAATCATACAAGATATCCTTGGTGTACAGTTACTTCATTGGCAATCGTACCACATATCCTTATTTTTATATTTATAACTCACTTTCTTCTCATCATTTTCATAAGCTGTACCGTATAGCGGGTTATTTTCGCAGGGGTAAAATTTCGCGATTTTCATTGAATAAGGTATACGAAATATTTTGGCGGATTCAATACTTTTATCAATACCTTTGCATGTGCACTTTAAAATTGGCAGAATTTATTTTGGCGATTTTTTTCTATCCGCGAAAATAAGCGAAAATTTACACCCCGCTAAAATAACCCGCTATACAGTATGTCTTTTAAAAAAAACTTAAACTTACCTACTAAGAATGGCCAATGGTGGATAGTTATCTCATTGGCATTCATACCAGATCTTATTTTTATAATGATTTGAAATAAATTTTGTTAAGTTTACAAATAGCACCTCCATCCTGTCCTATTGTATCTCTGATAAACCTAAACCTTGTGCCTCAAAAGTGCCTGCAGTATTCATCTGTCAACAGCATGTAACAATGAGGAAAGATAACCGATCTCTGATAAACCTTAGGGGACGACCATTTGATATTCTGGTGGGGGCCAGGAAGATTTGTTTTGGATCAGTTATTTATTTTTGTGAACTAGAAGAAGAGATTATCTATTTTCTGTACTGATGAAGCACGGTTTTTCATTTTCATTAAAACAAGGGACTGATTATTTATTTTCACAATTATATTTATAATATTTGAAAACACACAATTTAAAAATTTTTTTTTATTCCTAAATAGATAATAAGTGTATAGTCAAATCATTATGTACCATTTAATCAGAATTAATCATCATCCTGTGGAAGTGAATCTTCTGAATTCCAAAATGCAGGTATTGCTTACGTACAAGGTATTAAAGTGGGGCTGTAACTAAGCCTCTTTTTAAAGTAATGTCAAACATATTTGTTTGGCGAAAGTTTTGGGAGCCGCTGAAGGCCACAAGAAGACAATATGTTGGTCTCAAAGCAAAATATATACATTCAGTAATTTAGTTTTTAGGGACAACATCAAAAGACCAATATGTAGGATAAAGCAACAAGTGTAATTCAGAAACTTAAGTATGTGGCTGCTTTTTGTTTTGTTTTTTTTGTGTTTTGGCTTGCAGAAAATCTTTTTTATATACCTGTCAATTATGTGTTTTTGATCTCAAATTAAGTTAAGAGAGGTTGATTATCATTGATATAACTATGTCAGGTAAGTTTTTATAACACATTTCAATTACAACTTGATGTAGTTCCTAACTGAGATACAATTTGAAATTCATGTAGTTTGTAAAATTAGATAAAAAGTCCTTAAATAAAATTAAACTCAAGTTTAAAAAAATTACTAAATTACAAATGGAATGCAACACTAAGAGAATAAAGAAGGGCAATCAATGAACAAAAGACAAACCCTGGAACAGATAAAACACAAAACGGCAAACATTATAGACAAATAACACTGAAAACTAAAATTAAATGTGAAACATGGATCACGAAAAACAGGGGCTGTATGCCAGAGGGTGAACAGAACTTGCTTCTTGAAAGGCATTCGAAGTAAAAACAATTTGATATGAAGACAAGCTTTTGTTTTTGAAATTTCCTACCTGAGGCATTTGCCTCAATTTAGTTACAGCCCTATGACTTATGAAAGTGAAGTAAATGTTCTGAGTTAATATACCTCTAGATAAATGAAACCCATTTTCAGACACTTCAAGTACATTAATATTTATACATTGCATTATAAAAGATTTGGAAAGTTTTTCCCGAAAAAAATATGAAAAAAGACGAATTTTGTAGGAATCTGATGCCATTTCATACTTTTGAATAGCATTTATAAAATGGCTTAAAAGACCTGCCGAGTTATTTATTTTGAATGCATTGTAGATCAGGTTATTTATTTTCAAACTACCACAGAACAAACCATTCATTTTTGTTATTATCAAGGCTGAGTTATTTATTTTCAAAATCCTCCTGCCCCCCCCCCCCCCCCCCCCCCCAGAATATCAAATGGTCGTCCCCTTAAACTTGTGCCTATAAAGAACCTGCTGTATTCATCTGTCAACAGCATGTAACAATGAGGGGAGATAACCCATCTCTGATAAACCTAAAACTTGTGCCCAAAAGAGCCTGCAGTATTCATCTGTCAACAGCATATAACAATGAGGGGAGATAACCCATCTCTGATAAACCTAAATCTTGTGCCTCAAAAGAGCCTGCAGTATTCATCTGTCAACAGCATGTAACAATGAGGGGAGATAACCCATCTCTGATAAACCTAAAACTTGTGCCCCAAAAGAGCCTGCAGTGTTCACATGTCAACAGCATATAACAATGAGGGGAGATAACCTGTCTCTGATAAACCTAAAACTTGTGCCTAAAAAGAGCCTGCAGTATTCATCTGTCAACAGCATGTAACAATGAGGGGAGATAACCCATCTCTGATAAACCTAAAACTTGTGCCCCAAAAGAGCCTGCAGTATTCATCTGTCAACAGCATGTAATAATGAGGGGAGATAACCATCTCTGATAAAACTAAATCTTGTGCCTCAAAAGAGCCTGCTGTATTCATCTGTCAACAGCATGTAACAATGAGGGGAGATAATCCATCTCTGATAAACCTAAAACTTGTGCCCAAAAGAGCCTGCAGTATTCATCTGTCAACAGCATATAACAATGAGGGGAGATAACCCATATCTGATAAATCTAAAACTTGTGCCTAAAAAGAGCCTGCAGTATTCATCTGTCAACAATATGTAACAATGAGGGGAAATAACCCATCTCTGATAAACCTTAATCTTGTGCCTCAAAAGAGCCTGCAGTATTCATCTGTCAACAGCATGTAACAATGAGGGGGGATAACCCATCTCTGATAAACCTAAAACTTGTGCCCCAAAAAAGCTTGCAGTGTTCACATGTCAACAGCATGTAACAATGAGGGGAGATAACCTGTCTCTGATAAACCTAAAACTTGTGCCCCAAAAGAGCCTGCAGTATTCATCTGTCAACAGCATGTAACAATGAGGGGAGATAACCCGTCTCAAATTAAGTAAAAAGTATGTGAAAGAGAGACACCAATAAAAAGCAAACTTCTCATGTATTTCACCATGTATTTTTTCAACCTTCTATTTGTTGCACTCTGAATATAATAACAGAAAAATAAACATTATCTGTGATATGCACCTTTTGTGCTGAGGCGCAGTAAAGCAAAGGCAAATTAATATGATATGCACCTTTTCATTTCTTTTTTCCCCCAATGGAATCAATGACAATATACAAGTACAGATCATACCCAAAAACCCATTCAAGATTTAACGTAACTTCATGTTACTAGCTAAGATCATTTCAAATTTAAATAACGAGAATATTTAACAAGAGGCACGAGAACACAGTTATTTCATAGTGCATTTATTTTAGACAATACTAGTAATTGCAAATTAAAAAATCACACCTACCCTTCTCAATAATATTTAGTGACAGTTTTGTAGATCTTATTTAGTGACATTTTTGTAGATCTTATTTAGTGACATTTTTGTAGATCTTATTTGGGGACATTTTTGTAGATCTTATTGAGTGACATTTTTGTAGATTTTATTGAGTGACTTTTTGTAGATCTCATTTAGTGACATTTTTGTAGATCTTATTTAGTGACATTTTTGTAGATCTTATTGAGTGACATTTTTGTAGATCTTATTGAGTGACATTTTTGTAGATCTTATTGAGTGACATTTTTGTAGATCTTATTTAGTGACATTCTTGTAGATCTTATTTAGTGACATTCTTGTAGATCTTGTATTGGTAGCATTTTGGTAGATCTTATTGAGTGACATTTTTGTAGATCTTATTCAGTGACATTTTTGTAGATCTTATTGAGTGAAATTTTTGTAGATCTTATTGAGTCATTTAAGTGACATTTTTGTAAGATCTTATTTAGTGGCATTTTGGTAGATCTTATTGAGTGAAATTTTTGTAGATCTTATTGAGTCATTTGAGTGACATTTTTGTAAGATCTTATTGAGTGACATTTTGGTAGATCTTATTGAGTGACATTCTTGTAGATCTTATTTAGTGACATTTTTGTAGATCTTATTGAGTGACATTTTTGTAGATCTTATTGAGTCATTTGAGTGACATTTTTGTAAGATCTTATTTAGTGGCATTTTGGTAGATCTTATTGAGTGACATTCTTGTAGATCTTATTGAGTGACATTTTTGTAGATCTTATTGAGTGACATTCTTGTAGATCTTATTGAGTGACATTTTTGTAGATCTTATTGAGTGACATTTTTGTAGATCTTATTGAGTGACATTCTTGTAGATCTCATTTAGTGACATTTTTGTAGATCTTATTTAGTGACATTTTTGTAGATCTTATTGAGTGACATTTTTGTAGATCTTATTGAGTGACATTTTTGTAGATCTTATTGAGTGACATTTTTGTAGATCTTATTGAGTGACATTTTTTTAGATCTTATTTAGTGACATTCTTGTAGATCTTATTTAGTGACATTCTTGTAGATCTTGTATTGGTAGCATTTTGGTAGATCTTATTGAGTGACATTTTTGTAGATCTTATTGAGTGACATTTTTGTAGATCTTATTGAGTGAAATTTTTGTAGATCTTATTGAGTCATTTGAGTGACATTTTTGTAAGATCTTATTTAGTGGCATTTTGGTAGATCTTATTGAGTGACATTCTTGTAGATCTTATTTAGTGACATTTTTGTAGATCTTATTGAGTGACATTTTTGTAGATCTTATTGAGTCATTTGAGTGACATTTTTGTAAGATCTTATTTAGTGGCATTTTGGTAGATCATATTGAGTGACATTCTTGTAGATCTTATTTAGTGACATTTTTGTAGATCTTATTGAGTGACATTTTTGTAGATCTTATTGAGTCATTTGAGTGACATTTTTGTAAGATCTTATTTAGTGGCATTTTGGTAGATCTTATTGAGTGACCTTCTTGTAGATCTTATTTAGTGACATTTTTGTAGATCTTATTGAGTGACATTTTTGTAGATCTTATTGAGTCATTTGAGTGACATTTTTGTAAGATCTTATTTAGTGGCATTTTGGTAGATCTTATTGAGTGACATTCTTGTAGATCTTATTTAGTGACATTCTTGTAGATCTTGTATTGGTAGCATTTTGGTAGATCTTATTGAGTGACATTTTGGTAGATCTTATTGAGTGACATTCTTGTAGATCTTATTTAGTGACATTTTTGTAGATCTTATTGAGTGACATTTTTGTAGATCTTATTGAGTCATTTGAGTGACATTTTTGTAAGATCTTATTTAGTGGCATTTTGGTAGATCTTATTGAGTGACATTCTTGTAGATCTTATTTAGTGACATTCTTGTAGATCTTGTATTGGTAGCATTTTGGTAGATCTTATTGAGTGACATTTTTGTAGATCTTATTGAGTGACATTTTTGTAGATCTTATTTAGTGACATTTTTGTAGATCTTATTGAGTGAAATTTTTGTAGATCTTATTGAGTGACATTTTTGTAGATCTTATTGAGTGACATTCTTGTAGATCTTATTTAGTGACATTCTAGTAGATCTTGTATTGGTAGCATTTTGGTAGATCTTATTGAGTGACATTTTTGTAGATCTTATTGAGTGACATTTTTGTAGATCTTATTTAGTGACATTTTTGTAGATCTTATTGAAAGACATTTTTGAAGATCTTATTTAGTCACATTTTTTTAGATCTTATTGAGTGACATTTTTGTAGATCTTATTGAGTGACATTTTTGTAGATCTTATTTAGTGACATTTTTGTAGATCTTATTTAGTGACATTTTTGTAGATCTTATTTAGTGACATTTTTGTAGATCTTATTGAGTGACATTTTTGTAGATCTTATTGAGTGACATTTTTGTAGATCTTATTTAGTGACATTTTTGTAGATCTTATTGAGTGACATTTTTGTAGATCTTATTTAGTGACATTTTTGTAGATCTTGTATTGATGATCATTGTTACTGTTTATAGTTTCGTAACCTATCTAATTAAGCTTTCCAGATAAATGACAAATATACCAAAATAAGTCAAAAATTATCAATTAAGGGCAGTAACTGCTATAAAGAATCATCTAATGATTTTGGTTAAATAAACATTTTTGTACATCTTCTGCTGCTTAAAAGTATTGATGTTTCTATCATATATTTTAAGATAATAGGCAAAAAACCTAATATTAGTCGAAAATTGTCATTTATGGGCATTAATTCCTCTAAGGAAATGAAAATAAAATAACTTCTATTGAGTTTTAAGGTCAAGGATTAGTGTCAACACTGAGGTCAAGGATTGGTGTTAAAACTGAGGTCAAGGATTGTAGTAAAAACCTTATTTACCTGGCATTAGACTAAACTGTATATAAGAATGTCATTAAACATATTTACATGACCCTTCTAAATTTTCAAGGTCAATGGTTTAAAAGTCAGACTGACATTAAACTTTTTTGGAATGGCGTTCAACTTAAGATTTTTGTGAAATCTTCTAGAGTCAATTTCACAAAAATACTTACGACTAAGATTTATCATAAGTATACTGAATTATTCATGACTTACAATCAATCTTAATCGTAAGTTTTTTTGTGAAACCGACTCCTGACTTTTTTTTAACATAATAAGAGGACATAAATCTTTGTTTGTTAATCAATTTGTAGGGTTGGATTTAAATATTAAATGGTTTTTATATTGAAGAATACTCAAGTTACTATTGATAACTGATTACAATATCAATGAAGCTAGAAATATTACTTGTCACTCATATTCTATAGTTTTACAGTCTATATAGTGAAAGAGAAAACTCGTTTATTCTGTTATCTATAATAGTACTACCGTACTATGCACTTCTACTGCTATTCAAATATTGAGTTTATACCTGTCAGTAAATTCATGAAATTAGAAGTCTTTAATCATTGGCTACCTCCGTTAAATACAAATTAACGATCATTTTGAATTTAACCCAAATTTTATTGTGTTTACAATGATTTATTTCCAAGGACTAAGGAAAACTGACACTACAGTGATTTGATACCCCACAGGTGGCAGATAGACAAATCAAAAATTTTAAAATAAATGAATGCAGTTTGCTTTTTAATTCAGTGAGATATAAACCACATGTATTAATTTCACATGAAATATTTGAGCTTGACTCTGACCAGATGTTGCGAGTTTTTGATTTCTCTTGTAAAACAAGGGCTTCACAGAGAATTAGTTATCTAACTAGCTGTGTTACTACTCTCCTAAAATTAAACTATGTTTCTTAGTGGATAATTCTTGTGTCACCAAATTCCCTTATTCATTCACAAACATCTGGAATTCTACATTTTTATTCTGGTATCTTTGATAAGATTTTAAATAGATATGAAAAATATTTCAATGTGGGGTAAATATGACAAGAAACTAACACCACAGAAAACCATCGAAACACTAAGATGGTAAAACAAGGAATTATTTGAATCTGGAATAATTTTGAATTCTGGAAAATTGATCAGAAATTTATGATGAAAACTAACCCAACTAAATAGGGTTAGCCATGCACGCATGGCTAAGGGGTGTTAGTTAGTTCATACTGAAATGATAGTGAAAGTAAAATTAACCTTAGCCATGCGTGCATGGCTAACCCCATTTAGTTGGGTTAGTTTTCATCATACATTTCTAATCAGTTTTCCAGAATTCAAAATTATTCCAGATTCAATTAATTCCTTGTTGTAATCAATTAAACTTTATTTACAAGATTTAAATACAAACAATTATTGTTGACCAATGAACCATGAAATGAGGTCAAGGTTAGATTAATAGAATGAAGAATGGAAACAGGGAATGTGTCAAAGATACAACAACCCAACCCAAGAGCAGAAAACAGCCAAAGGCCACTAATAGGTCTTCAATACAGTGAGAAAATCCCACATCCGTGGTGGGCTTCAGCTGCCCCCTAAACAATAATATATACTAGTTCAGCTAAATGGAGGCAACATTAAACTCCAAAACATACAAATGAACCAAAATTCAAAAAACACACAAGACTAACAAAGGCTGGAGGTTCGTGAAATTGGACAGATGCAAAAATGTGGCTAACTCTGCCAGACTAACTTGTACAACTAACAATCATTCCATACACTAAATGTAGTTAAACCTGTAAGTATCTGAGAATAGGACCTTACAACAAAAACTAAACGTTGACCAATGAGCCATTTAAATGAGGTCAAGGTCAGATGAACCATGCCAGATGGCAATTATTCCATTAGCCAAATATATAAATATAATATCCGAGATATGCAAATTCAGCGTTGACCAATGAAGTATAAATATGAGATCAAATTTAAGAACATAACTAACTACTGTAAATTCAGAAATTATTGCGAGGTTTTTATTAATGCGAATAATGCGACTGGGTGAGTATCGCAATAATAAGAATTCGCTTTCTGATATCTAATACATAGATCTGTATGCAGCTTTTCCTGAAATCGCAATTATTAATCTCGCATTTTCGTCTGTTCTTCAAATATCGCAATTATAAATGTATGCAATAATTTCTGAATTTGCAGTATGTATTAGTGTATAGTTATGAACACTTATATGGTCCAACATCCTGTTCATACTTTTATTTTGGCATTGCACAAGGTCAAGCTTTTCTCAGACTGTTTATGAAGTCTTGACACTACATCAGCAGGATGTGAGTTGATTGATACTTTATTCTTGGAATAAACTGTTGACATAGAGATATGTCTCACGTTTTGTTATTTTGATAGTATAACACAAATGTTGAAATCAAAATGGCAACATTTAACCATGTAAACAATTCAAATCATTCAAAGTAAATGAACCATGACTGAAGGTGTAAGCCAAATAATCTCCATGGAAATAAGAAATGCCAATGCTAATAAAACTGCATACCAAATACCACTGACTTGTCATAAGTGGTTCCTTTTAAACTAACACAAACTTTAACTTGTAAACTATGTAAAAGTTTCAAAGACAATGATCAATGATGAGGGGGTGGGGCCATATAATCTTCATTGAAATGAGACTTGCAAATGCCAATACATCTGTATACCAAATATCATTGACTTAACATTAGTGGTTCATCTTAAACTGACCTAATCACAAAATTTAACATGTAAACTATGCAAAACATTCAAAGTCAATAGACCATGACTGAGGGGGGGAGCCATATAATCTTTCACTTATGGTTACCCTAAACATGGCCTAATCACAAACTAAAACATGTAAACTAAGCAAATGTTTCAAAGTCAATAGACCATGACTGAAAGGGGGGAAGAATAATCTTCATAACAAGTTTCATCCCACTACATTCTTTATTTGCCTATCATTCAGTGGTAGTCATTGGTTGCTGTATGCCATGTTTGTTTTGTGTTTTAGCATTAATCAGACTGTTGTTTTTCTTGTTTAAATTACTTCATATTTTGTCATGTCAGGGAATTTTATAGCTAACTATTGGATACAGGTTTTTCTCATTGTTGAAGGCTGTATGGTGACCTATAGTTTCTTACATCCAAGTTATTGGTCTCTGGTGGAGAGTTGTCTCATTGGCAATCATGTTGACTAATTACTTATAATATCTGAGATTATGACTTGACCACAAATGTTAATCTTGATCACTGATAAATAAAAAGTAGGTCAGGTGAACCCTATTTGACAGACATATTGATCTTGCAGTGATCTCATATACTATATATTTATCATATGACGCGTACCAAGTGAGAAATTCATATCATACGATAAAAAATAACTATAGATTTTTAAGCAGTACCTTAACCATCTGTTACCATGAAAATGAGGTCAAGGACAATGGACAGAAATTTCAGTACAAAAGGCATCTGTATACAAGGTTAGAAGTATGCAGGTATTCTACCTTCTTTAATAGCTTTCTATAAATAGTTTATGGAGCATCCCTATATATGTTTCACATTCTTGGCAAAAAAAAAACTTATAAAGGGTTACATGGAACCCTTTGTCTTGCCCACAATTGCTGCTGTCAGTGTAAAAGTGTAATATTGTTTTTAAAAAGTAAGTCCATTTATCAGTAAAATGCAATATCAAACTTATTTCTTCAAATGCTATTTTTTTATTTTAGGGATAAATAACTGTTGACCTTTTATGTGTGGTAAATGAGGGAATAACTTGATCCTAAAATCTTAACCTGACCCTGTGTGAATGGTTTTACACTAGTCATTTTTGGGGCCCTTTATAGCTTGCTGTTCGGTGTGAGCCAAGGCTCCGTGTTGAAGGCCGTACTTTGACCTATAATGGTTTGCTTTTACAAATTGTGACTTGGATGGAGAGTTATCTCATTGTCACTCATACCACATCTTCTTATATCTAACTACCTAGCAGAACAGAAATGAGATTTTAAAGGTCATGCAAATGGCTGGCAATGTCTTAAAATAAACAACTACCTCTATAGATTTTTTTTCATCGTATGTGAAGGTTGGAACAAGATATTGAAATTATTTTCAAATTGTAAACACAGCCATTAGCACTACTGGAACCAAAAGTTGTATTTCTTGCTTTCTAAGACATTCACCACAACTGAGACAAATAGGGAATGATGCACAGGATATTTTAAAATGAGAGGAAAAGGTTACTCAGAGTACAGTATATTCCTCCAAGAACAAATATATACAGACAGTTCAAGGAACAGTAAATGGGCTATGTCAAAGATTTCGTTACAAATTTGCATAAGTTTTACGTCTATGACCTCTTACTGAAAATAGAAAAAATAAATTTATTCAACTGTTATACTTTGATATTATTGAATAAGAATTCTTTATTCAATATTTGTATAGATAAATAAACTGTTAACACAGAGATATGTCTCATCTATTTGTTATTTTGATAATGCAAATGTTGAAATTAAAATAGCAATACTTTAACATGTAAGTTATGCAAATATTCAAAGTCAATGAACCATGACTGAAGGTACAGGGCTAAACAATCTCCATGGAAATGAGATGTGCCAATGCTAATACAACTGCAAACCAAATACCATTGACTTTTCATAAGTTGTTCCCTTTAAACATACCTAAACACAAACATTAACTTGTAAACTATGTAAAAGTTTCAAAGTCAGTGAACCATAATTAGGGGGTGGGGTTATATAATATCCATGGAAATGAAACTTGCAAATGCCTATACGTTTGCATACCAAATATCATTGACTTAACATTAGTGGTTCATCTTAAACTGACCTAATCACAAAATAATACATGTAAACTAAGCAAAAGTTTCAAAGTCAATTGACCATGACTGAGGGGTAGGGACCAAATATTCTCCATGGAAATAAGATGTGCTAATGCTTATAGAACTGCATACCAATTATCATTGACCTACCACTAACGGTTCCCCTTAAACTGACCTAATCACAAACTATTACATGAAAACTCAGCAAAAGTTTCAAAGTCAATAGACCATGACTGAGGGGGCGGGGCCAAATAATCTCCATGGAAATGAGATATGCCAATGCTTATACAACTGCATACCAAATATCATTGACCTACTACTAGTGGTTCCCCATAAACTGACCTAATCACAAACTAATACATGTTAACTAAGCATAGTTTCAAAGTCAATACAGCTTGACTGAGGGGGCAGGGCCAAATAATCTCCATGGTAATGAGATGTGCCAATGTTAATACAACTGCATACCAAATATCATTGACCTACTACTAGTGGTTCACCATGAACTAGACCTAATCACAAACTAATACATTGTTGATGCCGCCGCCGTTGTCACCGACAACAGCATACCTATGTATCGCTTTTTGACTCCGTCAAGGCGAGACAAAAAACCAAAAAAACAACATAGAAATAAGCCATTCACATTGTGAAACCAGAAACACTGTTGTTTTGTTTAGCTTTTCACTACCTTCATGGTTACAGACTGGTTGAAGCATCAAAAACAAAGTTGGTGTCCCTATGATTACCTTTTGTTAACAGATATTTAGGCAGCAACACTATATCAATTTTAGGAACAAATCTCTTTATTGTTTTTTTTTTTTTAGATTTGATTATATAAAGCCAATTTTAAGATCACTTTCTACATGGTTCCTAGAAAAATGTACATCTATTTTGAGAGAATTCATTACATAATTTTTCAACTTTTCAACATAAGAAAAAGAAAAAAAATTTCATTTCTAAGCTTAACATACTGCACATTAGCTGCAGTTGTTGGCAAAATTATCTTTAAATTTGTGACATGATCCATTTACTGTAACTTGACCATAAATATACTTTGATTAAATTTAAACATATTTTATTTTCAAAATATCACAAAAAGGATTAGACACAAGTTAGTCCAACTAAGATCTTCTTCTCCTAAAATACAATATTAATCAATGATATTTCATAACATGCAAACACGAAATTTATTATTACATAATTCTTATCAGACATCTGTTATTTAAAAGACATATTAACAAACAATATAGAAAAGGGAAAACTAGGAAGAAAAGGAAGAGAAAAAATATATGCACATATATGTATGCCTGTGTGTGTCTCTCTCTCTCTCTCTCTCTCTCTCTCTCTCTCTCTCTCTCTCTGTGTGTGCGTGTGTGTGTTTATGTGGAGTGGACCAAAGACAAAGTAACTAGGCACAGTTTTATTTCCTACTCCTTTTTTAATCTATTGTTAAATTTTGAAAACATTTCTGTTTTTGGTGCAGATATGTATTATTTATTCCATTGCTTAATAGTTGATGAAATAAATGAGTCACTACTTTTCAAAAGCCTACAAATAGGTAACATAGTATGGTCACCATTGCTTGGATATGAAGTTGTACTTTGTATCTATGGTGGAATAAAATCACAAAGATAAATAGGGCCGTTTCTGCCATACGCTCTATATAACATTTGCAGTTTTCTTCTTCTGCGATAGTCCTGAAGAGATTCCCATCCAATTTCTTTGTAAATATTATTTTTATTTGTGAATATTGGTAAGCCAGTTACAATTCTTGCAGATTCAAGTTGCAATTTTTCTAGTTTGTTAGTATTACAAATTCCATAAGTATAGTCTTATGGAATAGGGGAAATAACTCTACATAATCTTTGCAGTCATTTATTTCTGATTGATAGTTATTGAAAGTGTTTCATTATAAGGAAAAAAAACGGATTACATACAGAAGTTTGCAAACTGAATAAAATTTCTACCTTCATTAATACCATTAATACAATTCAGCAAATGGATTCAAAGTAAGGGCAAAGACTGATATTTTGTTCGGATAAACAACTTTGTATCGTCAAAACTTGTTTAAAGTCAATCTGTTCATTTGTTTTTCTCCTATAAATCATATCAACATGAAGAATCTGATTTGTTCTTTAATGAAAAGTACACACTGGTTGACCTGACAGTCTCAGAAAGATGAAATGAAAGACTGGTCAATAGTCTAGTTCATAAAATATTTCCCCTGAAAAATTGGTAATCACATTTTCGAATAGAAATATAATTGACATCACTTATGATGAGTTGTCTCCCTTGAGAATCTAAATTTCTTGTAGACATATGAAACCAGTGAACAGTTTTCTTAGGTAAGCATATTATTTAAAATTTAAATATCTGTTTTTGATTAAATCCTAGATTTTCACAGCATTTCATTATATCCTCATCAAATGACCTAGTTCCACAAATTAGAATCATGAACTTATCCATAGTTTTACCACTGATTTCCTGTTGTATCGAAGTCTCATCAATTCTTCTCTCACAAACTTTATCTCCATATTGATAATTCTTCCCCTGTTCCTGAAATATAAAGAAGAAGGTGTGCTAATTGGAAGTATTACGAAGTGAGGTCATTTGAGTGTAAAAATAAGTGCTATGTATGTGCAAAATTTCAAATATAGTGAATATTCATGGGAGATTTTGCAAAAATTGGATTATTCATTTGTGTAGAAAGCATGTAGAAAACGTTCTTAAATTGGCTTAAAATCATCATATCTGAAAATCAAATAATTTGTTTTTTTAATTACATAAACTGTTAACACAGATATGTCTCGCATTTTTTGTTATTTTGATAATGCAAATGTTCAAATTAAAATAGCAAAACTTTAACATGTTAGTTATGCAAATAATTAAAGTCAATGAACCATGACTGAAGGTACAGGGCTAAACAATCTCCATGAAAATGAGATGTGCCAATACTAATACAACTGCATACCAAATACCATTGACTTATCATAAGTCTTTCCATTTAAACAAACCTAAACACAAACATGAACTTGCAAACTGCAAAAGTTTCAAAGTCAATGAACCATGCTGAGGGTGTGGGGCTATATAATCTCAATGGAATGAGACTTTCAAATGCCAATATATTTGCATACTAAATATCATTGACTTAACATAGGTGGTTAATCCAAAAATGACCTAATCACAAACTAATACATGTAAACTAAGCAAAAGTTTCAAAGTCAATAGACCATGACTGAGGGGTAAGGACCAAATATTCTCCATGGAAATGAGATGTGCTAATGCTTATACAACTGCATACCAAATATCATTGACCTACCACTAGTAGTTCCCCATAAACTGACCTAATCACAAATTAATACATATAATCTAAGCCAAAGTTTCAAAGTCAATAGACCATGACTGAGGGGGCAGGGCCACATAATCTCCATGGAAATGAGATGTGCAATGCTTATACAACTGCATACCAAATATCATTGACCTACCACTAGTGGTTCACCATAAACTAGACCTAATCACTAACTAATACATTGTTGATGCCGCCACGGCTGGAAACAACATGTCTAGTTTTTTTACTACGTCAAGGCGAGACAAAAATGGTATATATTGACATGTATACATTTTTCAGTTGGAAATAGTTACAAATAAATAATTACACAAGAGGTGTTGTTCATAAAGCTAGAGAAACTTCATGGTTAATTATTTAGTTGTACTTGCATGTGCTCTGTATTTGCAGGTCTAAAAACTTAATTGATTGTAAACCCAGTGTTTTTCACATTACCTCATGTTCTAATTAGACATAAATAGATATCTGGAACTAAAAGTTCAAACTTCAGTGAAAAATTAGGTTGAATAATACCAAACCCTGTCCTATGAGCTAAAGCTTTGCCCAGATATGGACCTTATTATTTATGGAAGGGAATATCTGCCATAATTATACATTTCTTAATTTGTAAAATGTAATTTCTTAATTCATAACATGTATTTTTTCCATCTGTTACATGAATTTCTACATTCCTAGATTAGTGAATGTTTGTATAGGACGAAAATATATATATTTATAATCGAAATATATTAAAACTCTATCTGTGAAATTTAAATTGTTGGTTTGAGTCACATTTATGGAAAATGAAACAATGTAAGTGTTACCGTAGACAGCCGATGAGAATTTTCATTAAAAAAAATTTTCTCCAAAAAAAACTACAAGTTACAAATCAAGAATGAAATAGTTCCACAATATTCTGCACTAGGTCGCTGTTCCGGGTACACAACAACTCGTACCTTTGCCAACTCGTACTCAACCCACTCGTTCCCAATATTTACCAACTCATACTTTTACCATTTACACATTATGAAGCTACATTTCACAAATCAAGATATGTAGAAATTCATGTAATGGATGGAAAAAAAATACATGTTACAAATTAAGATATTACATTTTACAAATTAAGAAATTGCATTTTACAAAATAGGAAATTGCTTTTTACAAATTAAGAAATGTATAATTATGGCAGATATTCCTTTCCATAATTATTACCCCTTAAAGCGAATACTGAGTGTAAAACAAAGAATTATATAAGTACATTTAAGTGTCATAAAAAACTCATCTAAGATACCAAGTTTATAATTATGTATGCCAAACATGCCTTAGCCTTAAATTTGGTTTACAAAAAACTCAGTGACACCCAAATCAAAATAGTTAAAAGGCCTAGGGTCATTTTATCGGACAGAAATAAAACTAACCTGGCTTAAAGCATATGTGACAGAGAAATTCCAGTAGCCTGCCCACTCATCTAATTCCTTCTTCATCAATATATCTTTATATGTGTGACAGCCATAGAGAAGGTGTATAAATGTCTCATCTTCTTCGTTGTTCAGTATACCTTGTACAACCTGGGACATAGGAGCAATGCCTGTACCTGCTGCTAGCATCAGTATATATCTGTACTGAAATATAAAATGTAACCTGAGACATAGGAGCAATGCCTGTCCCTGCAGCTAGCATCAGTATATATCTGTACTGAAATATAAAATGTAACCTGAGACATAGGAGCAATGCCTGTACCTGCTGCTAGCATCAGTATATATCTGTACTGAAATATAAAATGTAACCTGAGACATAGGAGCAATGCCTGTACCTGCTGCTAGCATCAGTATATATCTGTACTGAAATATAAAATGTAACCTGAGACATAGGAGCAATGCCTGTACCTGCTGTTAGCATCAGTATATATCTGTACTGAAATATAAAATGTAACCTGAGACATAGGAGCAATGCCTGTCCCTGCAGTTAGCATCAGTATATATCTGTACTGAAATATAAAATAGCATCAGTATATATCAAATTTAAATGTTCAATGAAGTTTCAATTTTCTATAGACTTGTATGCAACCTTAATCAAATTAATGAAATCTAATTACTATGAATACCCAGTTTTTCCTCAATGACAATCCATGAAATATATATACTAAAAAATAAATGAATAGACAGTATCTTTACTGCAATATCAAATATAACCTGTGACACAAAAGAGACACATGCCTGTAAAGGTAACATTGGTATATATATATATCTTTACTGCAATATCAAATATAACCTGTAACACAAAAGAGACACATGTCTGTAAGGGTAACATTGGTATATATCTTTACTGCAATATCAAATATAACCTGTAACAGAAAAGAGACACATGCCTGTAAAGGTAACATTGGTATATATCTTAACTGCATTATCAAATATAACCTGTGACACAAAAGAGACACATGCCTGTAGGGGTAACATTGGTATATATCTTTTCTGCAATATCAAATATAACCTGTAACACAAAAGAGACACATGCCTGTAAAGGTAACATTGGTATATATCTTTACTGCATTATCAAATATAACCTGTGACACAAAAGAAACACATGCCTGTAAGGGTAACATTGGTATATATCTTTACTGCAATATCAAATATAACCTGTAACACAAAAGAGAAACATGTCTGTAAAGGTAACATTGATATATATCTTTACTGCATTATCAAATATAACCTGTGACACAAAAGAGACACATGCCTGTAGGGTAACATTGGTATATATCTTTACTGCATTATCAAATATAACCTGTAACAGAAAAGAGACACATGCCTGTAGGGTAACATTGGTATATATCTTTACTGTAATATCAAATATAACCTGTAACAGAAAAGAGACACATGCCTGTAAGGGTAACATTGGTATATATCTTTGCTGCAATATCAAATATAACCTGTGACACAAAAGAGACACATGCCTGTAGGGTAACATTGGTATATATCTTTACTGCATTATCAAATATAACCTGTGACACAAAAGAGACACATGTCTGTAAGGGTAACATTGGTATATATCTTTACTGCAATATCAAAATATAACCTGTAACACAAAAGAGACACATGTCTGTAGGGTAACATTGGTATATATCTTTACTGCAATATCAAATATAACCTGTAACAGAAAAGAGACACATGCCTGTAGGGTAACATTGGTATATATCTTTACTGTAATATCAAATATAACCTGTAACAGAAAAGAGACACATGCCTGTAAGGGTAACATTGGTATATATCTTTACTGCAATATCAAATATAACCTGTGACACAAAAGAGACACATGCCTGTAGGGTAACATTGGTATATATCTTTACTGCATTATCAAATATAACCTGTGACACAAAAGAGACACATGTCTGTAAGGGTAACATTGGTATATATCTTTACTGCAATATCAAAATATAACCTGTAACACAAAAGAGACACATGTCTGTAGGGTAACATTGGTATATATCTTTACTGCAATATCAAATATAACCTGTAACACAAAAGAGACACATGCCTGTAGGGTAACATTGGTATATATCTTTACTGCAATATCAAATATAACCTGTAACAGAAAAGAGACACATGTCTGTAAGGGTAACATTGGTATATATCTTTACTGCAATATCAAATATAACCTGTAACACAAAAGAGACACATGCCTGTAGGGTAACATTGGTATATATCTTTACTGCAATATCAAATATAACCTGTAACAGAAAAGAGACACATGTCTGTAAGGGTAACATTGGTATATATCTTTACTGTAATATCAAATATAACCTGTAACAGAAAAGAGACACATGCCTGTAAGGGTAACATTGGTATATATCTTTACTGCATTATCAAACATAACCTGTAACACAAAAGAGACACATGCCTGTAGGGTAACATTGGTATATATCTTTACTGAAATATCAAATATAACCTGTAACAGAAAAGAGACACATGTCTGTAAGGGTAACATTGGTATATATCTTTACTGTAATATCAAATATAACCTGTAACAGAAAAGAGACACATGCCTGTAAGGGTAACATTGGTATATATCTTTACTGCAATATCAAATATAACCTGTAACACAAAAGAGATAAATGTCTGTGAAGGTAACATTGGTATATATCTTTACTGCATTATCAAATATAACCTGTGACACAAAAGAGACACATGTCTGTAAGGGTAACATTGGTATATATCTTTACTGCAATATCAAATATAACCTGTAACACAAAAGAGACACATGCCTGTAAGGGTAACATTGGTATATATCTTTACTGCAATATCAAATATAACCTGTAACACAAAAGAGACACATGCCTGTAGGGTAACATTGGTATATATCTGAACTGAACTTTTGTCATGGAAGGAGTGGTATATGAATAATGAGCAAGATCCCATATAATAAACAATTTCTGAATGTGTGCATGGGGTCATTCTGTACATGAATAGATGTATCCAATAGCTACTTCAACAATTCTAACTAAATGTTTAGAAGACTTGAATAATAATGAAAAAAGGTTATATTCTATGTTCCAATTTTTTTTTCTACAGTTCAATTTAAAAGAATTGGCCTGATGTAAGGGAAATAACTCTAGAAAAATTACAGAACAGTTTGAAACTCACGAATACAAAGCAAGACCTGTATTCAAATGTGACACAACAAAAATCTAGTCTTAAATTAACAACCAACCAGAAATGATTTAGAAATACAGCAATTTTTAGTAGTAGACTACTTTGTCTTATACTATAGTAGGATACTTGCTGAGGGAGGGGAACCATATTGATGTAGATATACAGCTATTTCTTAGTAGACTACATGGGCTTATTCTGTCCTGTGGTGAGCCCTGTCTGATGGAGGGGGATCAGTATTGATACAGAAATACAGCTATTTCTAAGTAGTAGACTACATGGACTTATTCTGTCCTGTAGTAGGGCCCTTCCTGAGGGTATTGATACAGAAATACAGCTATTTCTAAGTAGTAGACTACATGGACTTATTCTGTCCTGTAGTGGGGCCCTTGCTGAAGGGGAATAAGATTGAAATTGTACAATACACCTAACATGCAACTATGTTCACTGCAATGTAACTGGAGAATATTATGTTCTCAGCATGTTAAAGCCTTTCAATGACTTTGATGGGTACACCAATCTGTGTTTTATCCTACAGAAAATGCAACAATGTGTTTACTAAGAGTCAAATCTCCATGCTATCCTCCCACTAACTTTCACAATATTCAAATGTATAATCAGTTTAATATACATGAAATATTTGTCACTGAACATCAAACAAACATCAATCAATCAATTATAGTAAGAACAAACATTGCTTACTTCTATGTCATTTGATCTCTGGTGGATAGGTGTCTAATCGGAAATTATACCACATTTCCTTATTTTTATATTATAATTTTTTTTAAAGTGTATTTACTTTTCCAGGAACATATTCCAGTGATCCAAAAGGTCCTCTAATTTCTACCTCATCTCCAACTTTCCAGTGGCTGATTATCTTTGACATCTTTCCATCTCTGTAAATCTGGAATATTTAGTATTTCAAATTTATACAATTCTGCCATAACAGAATTACTTTCAACTATTTACTTGATCTACTCCTAGTTTCCACAGGACAAACAAATTTGAGATAATTGGTAAACAAAATAGCTTTAACGTACTTCTGTATTGTCATACAAGATTTAGT
Organism: Mytilus californianus; assembly: GCF_021869535.1. Classification (NCBI taxonomy): domain Eukaryota; kingdom Metazoa; phylum Mollusca; class Bivalvia; order Mytilida; family Mytilidae; genus Mytilus; species Mytilus californianus. Next base: position 140,361,629 of record NW_026262581.1, on the reverse strand, counting down.
GAGCTTGATAAATCTAATACACCTTATCGCTATTTAGTCCAATCCAGAAAAAACAGTCATTTAGACAACTTCCTGTTTGGGTCAACAGGCCTTGAACAGGTAAACAACAAAGGTCATCAGTAACGAGCTGAGGGAGGGAAAAATTTAGAAAGCGATCAATACGAAACTTTGATAGATTATGATCCACTTTTTCGAAACTCAAATTATAGTCAAAAAATATTTTGTTTGAAGTATTAACGATGTTTTAAACAGATCTCATTAAAAAAGTATCATGCATGGTGCATTGTTTAAACAGGGCCCCAGATAGCTTCAACTGGATGAAAAAGTTGTGTAATTTTAGAACTTATCCGGAATGGAATAAATAGCGATTAGGTGTATTCTAAAATGCTCAAATGGCTTTATTATGACCTTGGTTGAAAATAAAGATTCTACAAAAAAAGTTAAACTATTTTGACAGGTTTTACTCAATACTTTTATTTAGGTTTTATTTGAAATGATAAACATTATGAATAGATTGAATATTGAAAGCATGCATACAATACACCTCTATGCTTCTCAAAAAAAAAGACTTAGTCAGAAGAAAGAATTTAAATTTTTTTTAAATATCTTTCAGTGCAGAATTTTTCTTTCATAATCTTGAAATTTCTTGAATGAAGAAGCATATTTACTGTTATGCTCAAATTGTGAAACTTTAGAAACAATGGTAAGAGCAACAATTGCATAGTGTTTTAAGGTGATGTGTTTTTGATGCCTCACAGAGGGGTGAATATAGTGATGAAGATGTCTGTTCTTCCATCCTTCTGTCCAATCATTCATCAAAACTTTGATTTCCATATGATAATTAAAGTACTGATTGACCTAATCTCTTTTGCACAATGGATCTTAAAAATATAGGTCAAGTTTGCTTTAGATGGTTTTGATGTTTACCATATAAGAGTTGTGTCCCTTAATAACCTTAAAAGTTTTTTTTTCTGATTCTTGAGGATAATTATCCTGCTTGGTAAAATCTTTTGAAACTTAACAACAATGGACCATAAAATACAGGTCAAGGGTTATGCCCATAAGATATCTTTAAAAAAATAGTTTTTTCTTTGGTTTCTGGATGATTATTAAATTACCACTTGATTAAATCTTTTGAAACTGAAAAACAATGTCATAGATTATGAATAAATTAAATTTGTTTTTAATTATTTTTTGGATGATAATTGAAATATCACTTGACCAAATCTTATGAAACTAGAAAACAATGTAATGGATAAAAAAAATATAGGTCAAGTTAGTTTTTCACATACTTTTCATAACTTAAAGTTGCAAGGCTACTACAAAGGTTACAGGCCATAGTTTACTGAAGTAAAGTCTGAACACCCTTCTACAAAGGTGACAGGTCATAGTCTACTGAAGTAAAGTTTAAACAATCTACTACAGAGTTGCAAGGCTACTACATGTACTACAAAGGTTACAGGCCATAGTTTACAGAAGTAAAGTTTGAATGCCCAACTACAAAGGTTACAGGCCATCAGTGATATTGTTTGCCTCAAATTACAGCCGAAATTCGGCTTTTTCCCCTAGAGAAAATTACTAAAAAAAGTGGCTTAAAATTCCTCCCAAAAAGTTTTACATTTTCCCAAAACAGTGATGTCATTGGTAGTAATGATTTTCACCAACATACCAAGCATAGTGAACAAATTGGAAACTATGCCTCCTATCGGAAATGCAGACCATGATATCGTCTATGCAGAATGTGCACTATCTCTAAAACGTAACAAGAAAATGACAAGAAAAACTTACCAGTATAGAAAAGCTAACTGGGAAAACATCAAACAAGATGTGAACAAACTCACACAAGAAATCAAAGGTCATTATCATAGTTCATCTACCGATGATCTATGGAATACATTCACAGGAAGGCTACTTCAATCAGTCAAGAAAAACATCCCCCAGAAGACAATCACAAACAAGAAAAAACTACCCTGGGTTGATAACACCTTAAAAATCATGATAAACAAAGTTAAAAGACTACATAAAAAGAGCAAAAACAGTCCAGATCAAATGAAAAAATACAAAAACTTAAAAAGAACATTACAAAAAGAAATGCGTAATGCCTACTGGAATTACATCGAAAAAATGATATTTGACCTACCAGTAGAAGAACCAGACGACAACATCAGAAAAAAACAACCTAAGAACTTGTTTACATACATCAAAAGTATGAAAAATGACAATACAGGCATTGCTGCACTTAGAAAAGATGGTAAACTAACTGATAACACATCTGACAAAACTAACATCCTAAATAGTCAATTTAAAAAAGCATTTTCCGAAGAAACAACAAGTGAACCTATTCCGGATAAAGGGAAATCAAACTATCCAAAAATGAATAACATCACCATTTCCAAGAAGGGTGTAATAAAATTACTGGACAAGATCAATCCTAATAAAGCAACTGGTCCAGATCAAATTTGCGGAACAGTACTTAAAGAACTTAGTAGTGACATTTCAACTGCAATCACCTACATCTTTCAAAAATCACTTGACACAGGAAAAATCCCAAAAGATTGGAAACATGCAAATGTCTGTCCTGTTTTTAAAAAAGGTGATAAACATAACGCAATAAACTATAGACCAATATCACTCACATGTATACTATGTAAGATCATGGAACACATTATAGCCAGTAGTATGATGGACCACCTAGAAAATAACAAAATCTTGTACGACCTTCAACACGGATTCCGAGCATCTAGATCATGTGAAACTCAACTAGTATCATTCATCCAAGAACTAGCAAAAAATAACAACAATAACATTCAAACTGACATAATTGTGATGGACTTTGCCAAAGCATTTGACAAAGTTCCTCACAAAAGACTTCTATACAAACTGAAATATTATAGCATAGAACACAACACCTTAAAATGGATAGAAGATTTCCTCACATCTCGCACACAAACAGTCATTATTGATGGTGTTCAGTCAGACAAAATTAACGTAACATCTGGTGTTCCCCAAGGAACAGTTTTGGGCCCTATCCTGTTCCTTGTGTATATCAACGACTTTAATGAATACATCAAACACAGCACCCTAAGATTATTTGCAGATGACAGTATAATTTATAAAACAATACGAAACAAAGAAGACACACAAAAACTGCAAGAGGACCTTACATCAGCAGCAAAATGGGAGAAGGACTGGCTCATGTCATTCCATCCAGACAAGTGCTCAGTCCTCCAGATAACAACCAAGAAAAACCCATTAAAATTTGACTATACTCTCCACCAACATATACTGCAAAAAGAAACATCCACAAAATATCTGGGCATTACTATACAAACTGACCTAAAATGGAACAAGCATGTAAACAACATCACAGCTGCAGCCACACAAAAGCTGAACTTCATTAAAAGAAATTTAAAGGTAAATTCAAAAACAGTTAAAGAAAAAGCATACATAGCACTAGTAAGACCAAAGCTAGAATACAGCAGCTGCGTCTGGGACCCACATACCAAATCACAAACACACCAACTTGAGATGGTCCAGCGCAGAGCAGCAAGGTACACATGCAACAGATACCATAACACCAGCTCAGTCACTGAAATGCTGCAAACACTAAATTGGGCAACTCTTGAGAAAAGGCGGATAAGAACACGCATCATCTTCTTCTACAAAATCATACATCATCTTGTAGCCATATACCCGACAGATCTACTCACACAATCCGATACAAGAACACGACAACATTCACATATTTATTCTTTCAGACCCATACAAACCACTAAAGACTCATACAAGTACTCATTCTACCCAAGAACAATCTTACAATGGAACCTTCTCCCAGTAACTGCAGTTCAATGTACTACTCTTGAAAGTTTCCGAGAACAGATTCCAATATCTGTTCTCAATAAACATCTAAACATTTAAATAAATTCTACAATGTATATAGTTTTAACCAAAATGTAAAGTACAAAAACAGAGGAAAAAGAAATTAAATTTTTATTTTTGTATATTATTCACTGTAAATAAAAATTAGATCCCACGCACGCGCGGCATAGTAAAATCAGTGCCCGGCACGTTATCATCAGTATGTTGATGGAGTGCTGAATTATAAAGAAGAAGAAGAAGAAGAATGATTGAAATATCGTATTCATGTTATTATTTTGATATTAGAAAGCACTTTTGAGATCCGGTTTTCTGATCAGAATCATCATGGTGTTTGTAAAACATGTGGTTTTCAATGCATTAAGTACCATCATTGCTTCTGTTTCTTTCCCCTCTCCGAAAAGTACCTTTTAGGTTGAAAATGTCTGACAACCAAAATATACATGAAAACAACAGTGCAAAAAAGACAGCAAAGGTCAGCAAAAAATCGCTGATGTGTTCAGAATAAAATATACAATTTTCCCAATTTCCATAAAAAATATGCATTTTTCCCAATAAAAAACGGTAGAGGTAGTTTTGAAAAAAGACAACAATATCACTGGCCATAGTTTACTGAAGTAAAGTTTACACGCCCTTCTACAAAGGTGTCAGGTTATAGTTTACTGGAGTAAAGTTTAAAGGTCCTACTACAAAGGTTACAGGTCATAGTTTACTGAAGTAAAGTTTGAATGCCCAACTACAAAGGTTACAGGCCATAGTTTACTGAAGTAAAGTTTAAACGCCCTTCTACAAAGGTGTCAGGTTATAGTTTACTGGAGTAAAGTTTAAAGGTCCTACTACAAAGGTTACAGGTCATAGTTTACTGAAGTAAAGTTTGAATGCCCAACTACAAAGGTTACAGGCCATAGTTTACTGAAGTAAAGTTTGAATGCCCAACTACAAAGGTTACAGGCCATAGTTTACTGAAGTAAAGTTTAAACGCCCTTCTACAAAGGTGTCAGGTTATAGTTTACTGGAGTAAAGTTTAAATAACCCACTACAAAGGTACAGGTCATAGTTTACTGAAGTAAAGTTTAAAGGCCCTACTACAAAGGTTACAGGTCATAGTTTACTGAAGTAAAGTTTAAACACCCTACTACAAAGGTTAAAGGCCATAGTTAACTGGAGTAAACTACAGAGTTGCAAGGCTACTACAAAGGTTACAGGCCATAGTTTACTGGAGTAAAGTTTAAACAACCTACTACAGAGTTGCAAGGCTACTACAAAGGTTACAGGCCATAGTTTACTGAAGTAAAGTTTAACAAAGGTTACAGGCCATAGTTTACTGAAGTAAAGTTTAAACGCTATTCTACAATGGTGACAGGTTATAGTTTTCTGAAGAAAAGTTTAAACAACCTTGTACAAAGGTGACAGGTCATAGTTTACTGGAGTAAAGTCTAAATGCCCTTGTACAAAGGTGACAGGCCATAGTTTACTGCAGTAAAGTCTAAACCCTTACTACAAAGGTGAAAGGCCAAATATTACTGGAGTACAGTCTGAACGCCCTATATACATGTACCACAAAGGTGACAGGCCATAGTTCAATGAAGTAGAGTCTAAACGACCTACTACAAAGGTTACAAGTCAAACATTACTAGATTGAAGTCTTAACACCCTACTACAATGTAAACAGACCAAAGTTTACTGAGTAAAGTCTGTATACCCTACAACACAGGCAACTATTACTGGATATAAGTCTAAATGGCCTTCTATTAAGGTCTCAGGCCAAATATTACTGGAGTAAAGTCATATAGCCCTACTACAATGGTGACTCAAGTCTGTAAGGTAAGAAGTAAAATATTACTTGATTAAAGTCTGGACACCCTGAATCATAGGTAAGAGTCTGTGGTTCAATAGAGTTAAGGCAGAATTTTTGTGATTTTTTTTCCAAATCTGTTTTCAGCAGTCCTACTTGTCACTTGATCTTTCATCCTAACACCACCCTGTACAATATTCATACATACTTTTATTAGAAGATCAAAGTGACCAGAGGTGGTTATGTCAGTTATTGGTGTGTACTGTCTTGTAATTGTTTCATTTAAACTTCTTCCCCTGAAATAAAATATTTTTAGTTAATCACTAATCTGTGCACACAGTCTAGGATAGGAATAAAAATGTGAAAGAAAGTGCTTGATGTTGCTTGTTTACAATATTTATGACCAAGGCTACACTATACAAATAGATGGGCATGATGAGACAATACCAGTATAAAAAGTATCTTTTAGGAATTCTTTAAACACGGGAGATAGAGCTAGGAAAGTGCCTGTTAAATATTAATTTTTTTGGGGTTTATTATGTCACAATGACATTTCTGCTAAAAAAAACCTGGAGTTTATCATAAATAACAGAAATTGTATATTTCTGATACATGCAAAATAACCATGTATTGTCTCAAAATAAAAAAATTGTTTGTACAAGGCTTAGAAACAGGTAGAATGTGAGGCTGTGCCAAACAGAGTACAAATTGCTCACAATGAAATATTTTGGGTAAAACCCATCATTTTTTTAAATTTGAAGCGGACGTTGTAAAAATTCTGTGATTCTGTATTCTTTATTGACATCATAAATAAAACCCTACAGAAATCCTTGTTAAAGTCACAAATTAATATGAGGTTACTGCAATTTTACTGAGCAAATAGCACTGTTATAAACAAAAGTGTAGGTGTAATGTTTCACTTGTTCTAGTTTTTGTTGTTGCAACATTTAAAAAAAAAAAAATTAGAGACCCTTCTAAAGACTGGATTCAAAATTAAATTTGCAATAGAGGCACAACCTGACTATGATGTGCTGACCAATCTTTAAACCAAGATCTCTGTCAAAAGGAAGCTTGAATCTGTATCTGTTTGTATCTCCTGTCTCTGGCCAAACCTTAGATATTGTAAATTTTCTGTATTCCAACTCTGATAACATTGACTTCTCTTTAAACTGAAATTATAAACTGACATTGTATTCCATATATTGGCAAGGTAGTTCAAAACAAAGATGAAAATGTGATTTTGCATATACTGCTAACAATTGGCATTTACCAACAAGTATACTTTAATTGCTGTTGGATGCCATAATAGCTTTTCATTTATTGTTTTGTACTCATTGTTGAAGGCCTTCGGTAACCTGCAGTAGTTTACATCCACGTCCTTAAGTCTGTGGTGAATAGTTATCTTATTGGGAATCATACTAGCCTCTAGCTACTTAAATATTAGTCTGTAGTGAATAGTTATCTTATTGGGAATCATACTAGCCTCTAGCTACTTAAATATCCTATAGTCTGTGGTGAATAGTTATCTTATTGGGAATCATACTAGCCTCTAGCTACTTAAATATCCTATAGTCTGTGGTGAATAGTTATCTTATTGGGAATCATACTAGCCTCTAGCTACTTAAATATCCTATAGTCTGTGGTGAATAGTTATCTTATTGGGAATCATACTAGCCTCTAGCTACTTAAATAGTAGTCTGTAGTGAATAGTTATCTTATTGGGAATCATACTAGCCTCTAGCTACTTAAATATTAGTCTTAACCAAAAGAAATATAGACCCATTGGTGGCCTTCGGCTGTTGTCTGCTCTATGGTCGGGTTGTTGCCTCTTTGACACATTCCCCATTTCCATTCTCAATTTTATAAAGAACCTTCCATACATTATTTCTGTTGATTCAACAGAACCAAATAATTTAAGTGGAGATGATGAAAAAACGTAGCATGCAACCAAAGTACAACAGAACCAAGTGTAAACCAACACTTACTTATTCCTTCCAAAACATTACCAGAGAAACTCTATGTCTACAAGATGGATTAATGCTTTGAGTGCTATTAGCATCAGTAAAAATTTATATCATTAACTTATTTTTGGTTTCCTTATTTAAATATGAATGTGAATGGGCCAATCAACTCACATAAAATGCACTCATTACCAAGATATTATTTCATATAATAAATCCTATGTTGCATTCTCATTCTCCAATATACAATTGTGAGCAAGTAAATTGCTTACCAAGTCATCCTCACCAGGGACAGCTTTATTCCTTAGTCTTGCACATTCACGTTCCCAAATTTTGATTTCTTGGTCATAGATATCAAACACACATGGAATACATCCTGATCCACAACAGTCAGCGTCTGAAGGTTTCTCAGGCTTACATGGGAGCTCAATTGCAGGTTCATTCAATTCAACATTATCTACAGCTATGAGTGTGTCCTTTTCTTGTTGCACTGGAACAATTTTCCCCGAGATGGTAAATGAACATTCTGGCAAAGGATCCTCATTAATATTTTCCATCCCTCTGATTGTAATAGTACTAATTACTGCTTACAAGCGGTCCTTGTTTTCAAGTTGATAAGTTTGTATTTTATAAAGACAAAAAGTATCTAATAAACACTAGCAAGTCTTTATGTTTTCAAGTCATATACAAATGACTGTAATGTTGTAGAATATAAACTTTGTAATTGATGAGTGTGTCTATTTGTGTATAAAATGCATAGATAGATGATCTTTGACCTTTACGTAATGTTAGGAATACATTGACAGAATGAAATAAAAAGCATTTAATGATTTGTTACAAAAATTCTCAAAGTAAAAAAAATAATCAAAAAAAGATTCAAATCAACACATCAAACATACAACTAAATATCTAAAATGCAGCCCTAATACTAAGAAGACATCAACTTTTTGAATTTTTCTCTACAGGTTGTGGTTTTGTCATGGATTTTGGCATATCGTACATCAAACCTGTCCACCAAGAAAATCCCTCCTGGACAACACATTTATTGGTATTATCTCCCTTAGTATCTTCATCCTCACGTTTTCTTTTACCATTTAATGTAGACTTGGCAGCATCCATTTATCTACGAATATAAAAGTAAGATATGAAGGCACACAAACCTATTTTGACATGTTTCAGAAAATATTATTTTAATATAACACAAGGAATGACCATATGTGTGGTCATGACTATATGTGTATTCACTCATATGGTCCGACCATACCTGTTTGGTCCGGGTAATGAAATGATGATTAACATTGAAAAAAAGGTGTCCACAAATTAAGAGATTCTGAAAATGAAATTTTCACTTATTCGATTATATATGGTAGTCAGTGTCCCATGAGTTAAAGTGAATTTTACTTAATACAAATAAGAATTACAGTAAAATCATTTTTATATTGTATGATAAGGAGCAAAAACAGATCTATTAAATGAAAATAAGAAGAAATTAGAGGAAAAATATCTATATGGTCTGGCCTGTTGATAACCAAAGGAGTATAATACTCATATCGTCCGACCATACAGGCCATCTGAGTATACAGATAAAACGTGTATGGTCCAAGTACTCATATGGTCCGGAACGTATATATTACGTACTAAGACCAACATTTTTTGTTCTTCATTCCCTCAGTGGGTCAGTATATATACAGCATGGATATCATGGATATTGAAAGTGCAAAGGATATCATTTAATACTGATTTTTTTAATATGTCAAACTTCTGAAACAAGTTACTCCCTGGCATAAATATAGCAATTTGATAATTACTTTTTTCCATTTGGCAATCAAAAAATGTTTTAAAAAACAAATTACCTGTTTTCAAATATACAGCTTTTCCAGAGCATTGAGAATGTTTAGGGGAATAAATTACTTTTCTTCAGTACTAGGACTGCGTTAGTTATGTTCTAAAATATAATCAAAATTGGGATCAAATTATTAGCAAAATCTTCCTAGCCCCACCCAAACCCCTAAATTCAAACTTCCACTAAGAGTTCATCACAATATCAAAGACCACAAAAAACTATTTGTTGATCTCAATTTGATTGTTAATCAGTGTTACAGTTCACAGTTTCTCTTCATCTGTGACAGTTTTCAAGATAATATTCAAAAACTTCAAAAGTGTATAAAAATCATCATTTATGGGCAATAACTCTCTATGGAAAGCTATTGTGGAGGTTGAAAAGGTTGTATCAATAGACATAAATTTGTCTATGCCTCTATCTAGCATGATCTAGAAAAAAAGAAAGACAATCATGACAATGGTGTATGAGTTCATGACACAAAATAACCATGCATACAGGAAAAAAACAAATGGCAAAGGAACAGTGCTTTTATTGCTGTTCTTCATCTGGAAGTCACAGTGAGGCCTTCAACATGGAGCAAAAACTCTCAAACTCAAACACTGATAGCTAAAAAAATTCCACTTAAAAAAATTGACTACATGTTTCTATTTTGCCCCCTTACTGCTCACGTTGCTCTTCTTCTTCTTCCATCTACTACCCACATTTAACATGATGAATATTCTGGCAAGTTGGGTATCATTAAAAACTGGTTAAAACAATATTGTTGAATTGATTTAGTTAGAGGTGTTCGTCACTTAAGACTTGAATATTTCAAGAGACTTTGCTGTGGTGGCATCTAGAAGCAGTTTGTTTGCTGTTGTCATGTCACAGATTACTTTGACACTCTATGGACTTGCTGCGGATATGAGACGCAAACATAGTAAAAGTGCATCCATATAGAAAACATGGAATTGATGATTTAGATTTTGTGTTGCAAGATTCTTGTCCAATTTTCAAGAAAGGTATATTTTTTAACAGAAACATGTGCCTGCAAAAGAGGCACCTGCATGTTACAGTGTTTTTATTTAAGTGCCCATCTACCTAAGAATCAGGCAGTGGTGAAAACATGACAAACAAAACCCCGCTCAACTTTACATTAATTTAAGTTCAGAATGTATAAAGGTGCATGGATATTACAGTCAGGGGACTTACTAAATGAATGATTTCTAAATCACTGATTCAAGTAACATTTTGTCCACAAATGTTGGAAGTAAGAGTTGTCTTTCTTTAATAATCACCTATTTAAGTAGTGCAAATAAATCACTAGACTAAGTGATTTAATTTTATTGTAGCTTTAGATATACAAAACTAATGATCCAGGGACTAATCATGTTGCTAAAATTATCAAAACCAACATCTGTGTTGATAGGATGAACGGTCATGTCAGGTGATGACCTTGTACTGAATCTGGGATAATGACATGAAAATCACTTGTTTAAGTATCATACTTCTATTTTCTTCCAAAAAATCACTTCTTTAAGTATTATTATTTTAATTACTCCCACTAATTTCAACACCCTGGAACAGTGAAATTTTGATTGCGAACAGTAAAATTTTATTACATAATCTGTAAGATGAAACCTTGAATTTTACAGGAAAAATACTCCCACTGCTGGGAAAAATCATTATAGCATTTTTTCCACAATTATATAATTTACAGCTAAATGATTGCATCAAAGGCATAAACCTTGCTACTTAAGAGAAGCAAAAGGTTTATTTTTTCAATTTTACTAATAACAAGATATAATCTAAACCTGTATGTTTAAAATTTTGGTAGAACTACAAAATCACAATTTGTGACAAAATTTCGAATTTGTTACTTAAATAAGTGATTTTATAAATCACTTATTTCAGTAATTCCCCTGACTGTATAACATTCATGACATTCTTTTCCTTTCCCTGTTCTGGTAATTCAAGATATAATTTGCTGTAATTTTCTATCATTCTAACCAAAATGTATCTAAATATTTCTCGAATTACCAGACACACAGAAACGAAAGACCTTCCATTTCTAACTCAGGATGAGGGTACCTTTAAAATAGGGTGGTTATGTCGGTGGGTTTTTTTCGGCAATGTTTGATTTTTTTCTAAATTGCCTGATTCTTTATAGAATATTCAATTCGCTCTTTGCGCTGAATTATAAAATTTCCTTGCATCCTTATTTTTATATTTTCTGTTCTAATGTGTTTATCAACTTTTCATATTTCATAAACATCGTTTAGATATACCATTTCCGTACCTATTACCTTAATAAAAGTCTAACTGACAAACGATGACCGTCGAAACAACTGTTTCCATACAGAAACAATTGCATGACGTTATGCATTGTTACGCTTCTTTTGTGACATTTTCCGTTGAAATTTCAAATCTAGGGCCTATCCCTTGGCACTCAATGGTAGTTTACCCCAAAAAAACCGTGGCACTCTAAGTCTAAGGTTAACAACTTATTTTTATATCCAACCTACCCTCTTTTTAATGTCTCGATATTTTAGTCAAAGTCTAAATGTTTCTGAAAATTACATGCTATATAAGCTATATCTGTGAAATTTCTATCTGCATAGTTAGCCAGTTAAACGATTGTGTTAAAAAGTCTTTAAAATTCAGTTTTAAGAGCAGCCATGGAATGGGGAGAGAAACGTGCATTGTTATAGATTTTCTGCGGCTAGATAAAACATTGAAAATAAGTTTAGATTTGTCAATGTTTATTTGTAAACTAAATACAATATAATGTTCTGTGGGAATTGCAAAATTTTAGCCATGAACTAAACAAATAATTATGCACATTTTTACAAGGAACAAATCCATGTCTGTTAACAAATTCGGATCCCAATAATACTTAATTTAGCATAAATGTAGCAATAGAGGTAACCACATGGGGAAAGTTTACACACTTTTAACATTACATTTGCACCGTAATCCTTGAATAGTTGGAACATTTGTATCCTGTTAAACTATACTGACATTCTCAAAAGGTCTTAAGACAGCACACAACTGCACATTAAAGATTATGTGTAACAGTACTGTCAACGTATATTTGTTCCGCCTAACAGAAGTTCCACTGGAAACTTTGTTATAAACAATGTCATAATATCTGTTCCTGTTGGAACAAATATTCTATACCATTTATTCCGTTAGGAACATTTACTGTAATATTTATTCCAGTGGAAATAATATTCCAGAATATAGTTTCCATTTGGAACTTATATTATGAAGGAACTTCTATTCCGTGACAGTACCACATTCTATACACCTTATCGCTATTCCCGCTTGACCCGAGAATCTGTCCCGCTTGAACTTTTGACGTCATACAACAATCACTTTTCCATTGTGGCATCAGATATTTTCTATTATGACGTCAAAATTTTACGGGAACTTTTGTGATGTCCACTAATGGCGAACAAATAGCGATAAGGTGTATTCTATTCTATTCTATTCTATTCTACCATATAGTGACCGCCTTCAACAAATTGAAGATTATGTCACAGGAGGAAACTTACAACAAGACATAGATTGATATATATACAATCTTTAAAAAATACGAAAAAAAATTAAAAAATGCTTTGTATAATTAAGTATGATGTAATAGTTGAGTTAATATTGATGCTTTGAAATTGAAGATTTGAAAGAGTCTACTGAAGTGCAATTTACAATGTTGTCCGGTAGTTTGTTCCAGTCGGTAATAGTTCTTGGAAAATAGGATTCTTTTCTGTACTGTGTTTTGCAGGATGGAATTTGGAAGCTGTTCGAATTTGAATGTCTTGTTTGTCTTTTTTGTGGGATTAATTTATTATTTTTAGGTATTGCAACCTTTTCGTGTTCAATTTTATAAAGCATTACCAATCTTGAGTCTTTTCTTCTGTCAGAGAGGCTGCGCCATTCAAGATGTTGTAACATGTTACCAACGCTTGAGGTGTTTCTGTATTTGTTGGTAACAAGACGCGCAGCCCTCCTTTGAACTTTTTCAATGCTATCTATGTCTTGTTGTAAGTATGGATCCCAAACAGAGCAAGCATACTCTAGTGATGGTCTTACTAGGGACTTATATGCTTGCTCTTTAATTGATGTTGAGCTTATGTTCATGTTCCTCCTTAGAAAGCCTAGGGTGCTATTAGCTTTCTTGCATATGTTGTTTATGTGCACATCCCATTTAAGGTTTGAACTGATGGTAACCCCCAGATATTTTGCTGTTGTTAGATGTTCTAATGAGTGATTGTGTAATGTGTAGTTAAATGTGATTGGTTTTTTATTTCTGGTGACTGAAATTACATTACACTTATCTGGGCGGAATGCCATTTTCCACATAGTTTCCCACGATGCCAGTTTGTCAAGATCTTTTTGTAATGTGGATGTTTCGGAATTTGATTTTATTGCCAAATACACTATCACATGACTATTGTGTCGTCTGCAAATAAACGTACTGTAGATGTAAGACCAGTTGGAATGTCTTAATCATCCAAAGGGTGTGAAAGACATGTTCTGTTTATGTCGCATTATGTTTTCCTTCAAACTGTCACACCCAGGGGTTGACTGTGGTATGGAATATGGTCATTCTTGAACACCTCCCATTAAAACCCTTGCTTAAGTGGGGAGTTCATTTGACTGTGGGATGAATAAATATGAAGCCATGCACACTGATCAAAATTTTTGGTTGAGGTTAATATTTAAAATTATGCCTGTTGTAGAGAGAGAGTGTCTTTCACACCCTTTGGATGACTAAGAACCCTTGTAACACATCTGTGAGGGGTCTGTAGGTGGCATATTGCAAGGCAAAATTTTCTTCCTTATCAAATATACCAGTTATATCCTCATTTTCCAGGGTAAGTCCAAATTTCCCACCCTACATCCTGATCGAATCAGACTTTGCAGTGCTCATTGCAATTACCTTCCTTGTTGAACTCATTCGGAACAAGCATGAAATGTTTGCCACCAGACATTAAGTAAACAACAATCAATCAATCTTCAAACTGTCCAAATTACCAATGTGTCATCTTGGTATGTACAGAGCCTTTTTTAAGGAAGTATTTTTTTGTTTAAAGCTAGATAGGCATTTGATCTGGGCACTGACAAATTAACCATGATAACACATAGGTCTTGTTTCCATTCATCCAAGGTCTGTTCACTCTCACTTTTAATATTGATACATCCTTTTATTAATGGTATTTGGTTTTACATTTTTATGTCATTCATGTAAATACTCATGATAAAAGATTAATTAATGGAAATTATCAGATTAGTCTCTAGCTGTTTGGCTTCAGTTATCATGTTTATTAATGTAGATTGGTATATGTTTAATTTTCATTGCACTTAGTAGTCTTTATTTTAAGATTTTCCTATGATGTTGCGTTTTAAATTTTAATGACTGTTGTAGAAACTGATCCTCTTCACTGGGAGGAAATGGTGAACTTTATCCAGATATGCCTTAGGTTATCCTCGCAAGCCAAGGTGGTGGTTTCAACAACATTCTTTATTTTAAGCATATTTTTTTTCCATTGTCTGACATATGCCTATCCTTTATTAAAGTAGTTAGTAAATGAGAACTTCTGATAAAGAGAGGATAAAATACTTTAATAGACATGATAGAAGAACTTGTTGAAATGGATAATAAGTTTGAGAGTTAATGATGGTCCACCTTCACAATTTTTGTGTGTGGAGCAAGACCAAAAAATGTTGATGCGTTTTATGTCAAAAGAAAATGATATTTTTAGGATTTTAAGGGGCATTTCAGGTTTCCCCTGACCTGAATTCACCTCTGCAGGTCAAGAAGGAAACTAATTCACATAAAGACAGACATGATGACATAGGGATGCCACTTGAAAGAGAATTGACGTCTCCTGGTGCAGAATTTAGACTTTAGACTTGAAATAGAATTTGGACTTTAGACTTTAAACTTTAGTCTTTGGACTTTAGACTTTGTTCATATAAAACAAAATTTTATTACAGATTTGATATGGAGTGAAAGTATTTTTGCATTCCAGGCAGATATGGGTTCTTTATTTTTTGGTTCTTTACTAATTCTTCTTTTGTGTAAACTTCAATTTCAATTTCAAATGTTTTAGTTGGTCATGTTGGTAGTTATCAAAGGGAATTGGACAACAGGCAAATATAAAAATAAGAAGATGTGGTATGATTGCCAATGAGGCAACTCTCCACAAGAGACCAAATGACACAGAAATTAACAACTAAAGGTCACCGTACGGCCTTCAACAACGAGCAAAGCCCATACCGCATAGTCGGCTATAAAAGGCCCCAAAATGACAAATGTAAAACAATTCAAACGAGAAACCTAACTAAAGCCTAAATATATTCTCTCCAAAAACAAGATGGAACCTATAAACAAGACATCATATGAATCATGTGAATAATAACACAAATAGTTTACAAAGCATTAGTCAATCCGCCTATGATTAATTCAGATTAACTTATAGATATTATAATTATTCAGGACTCAAAATTTTAGCATACCGGTACATACTTTTTTGTAAACAACTTTTGTAAAATTAAAAGCCAATATTTCAGAGAACCATTGAAAGTCTCTTGAATTTACTTTGTTGATAAGAAATTGAATGTAAAAAGTTTTAACATTGGTTTAAAAGTCACTTCCCTTTTAGTAAGATTGATTATCTTAAAATGAATTAAAAAAAAAGAAGTTTGCAGTAGTTTTATATGAAAAAGAGAAACAATGATTGACTCTAATCTATATATAATTACATACAGTGTCATATAATTAATGTTAGTAACTGAACTCTGATTTGAAAAAAAAATCTGGTTCCATTTACTTTCGCTTGAAATAAGGGTTATAATAAGCCACTTCTAGTTTATAAAACGTCAACTCCAGTGACATATGATAGATTGTTTACACTGAATCCAAAAATATTGGTTTCTTTGTACTTTTTTCTGTAATAAGGGAGGTATTTAGCTACTTCTGGTTTACAGAAGGTCACTCCCTGTGTCATAAGACAGCTATCATACTTTACACTGATTCTGAAAATATATGGTTGCTAGGTAGCAATGCAAATACAATTACTTCCAGTTTGCTCAATGTCAAATCCCATATGCATTGACCTTAAACAAGATAATATGCCTTCAAACCTTGTGCAAACGATGTTATCATGTACCAATATAAGGTTATAGCAAAGGTCAATTCTATAATGCTAAATTAACCTTAGACCTGAATCTGTATTCAAGGTCAAGGTCATGGAGCTCAAATAATAAAAACCCAGGTCTTTCACATACATGTATGGTTGAGGAGTAAAACTGATTTTAAATATATAAGTAAAGAAAAGTCCTATAAAATGTAACTAAAACACTTGACTCAAAGGTATTGAAGTCAAGCTATGTCGTAACCAATTATTTGGCAAAAACCATTATTGTTGACCATGTTAACTGTTACGGTTTCTGAAGGATAACGATAACAAGCAAATCAAAATTTAGAAAATGATCTTGAATTTTTTATGCCCCCGCCGTAGCGGAGGGGGCATTAAGTTTTACCCTTGTCCGTCCGTACGTCCCAAAGTTGGTTTCCGTTCTCTAACTTTAGTTTGCCTCAACCAAATGTTATGAAATTATGAAACTTATACACAATGCTTATTACCACAAAATACAGATCAATTTTGAATTTTGATGCAGTCACTTAAACAGTTCTAGAGTTATGCCCGTTTACAAATGGAAAAAATTGCTGAATTTTTGGTTTCTGTTCTCTAACTTTAGTTTGCCTCAACCAAATGTTATGAAACTTATGAACAATGCTAATTACCACAAAACACAGATCAAGTTTGAATTTTGGTGGTGTCACTTTTACCGTTCTAGAGTTATGCCCCTTTACAAATGGAAAAAATTGCTGAATTTTTCGTTTCTGTTCTCTAACTTAAGTTTGCCTCAACTAAATATTATGAAACTTGTAAACAATGCTTATTACCACAAAACTCAGATCAGGTACAAATTTGGGTAGTGTCACTTCTACAGTTCTTGAGTTATGTCCCTTTATAACGTTATATGCAAGCGGGGGCATCATATCTGTCCCATGGACACATTCCCCATTTATTTCTTATGGACCAAGGACTACATATCAAAAGACTAGATCTCAACGACTTATGGTGTATGGGTTAAATCTACATATCATTTATTTCAAATGTGGTATATATATGTGTTATGATAGTCAATTAGACAAGTGTCCACCAGAATCTAAATGAACATGGGTGAACGGACCTGGGGTGATATATATCAAGTCCTACATTATCATGTTTGAATAAAAACATGACCAAATATTAAATATTGATTCACACAAATATCAAGAAAATCACAGATGATGGTTAGAATTGCTTCATCCTTAGTGGTAACAACTCTAGTAACTTGATTTCACATGTCTTCTAATTTGATCCAACCAAGGTATTTACAAATTCTCCAAGAAATAGCAAGACAACCATCGGTGAAATTCCTTGCAATTGATAACTGATTTTATACAGAGTTATTTCCCTTATCCCTTGTCTAAATTGTATTTGTTAAAGCCTTTAAATCATACCAGCATATCAAAGTTTTCTGTATATTTGTAGATCAACCATGTTATTCAGAAGTATTGTATTACAAGGAAGACGTTGGCTTCTGTTGACAGACAGTCCTAGAAGGTACAGACACAGGAAATATGTTAGCCAGCTGTTTCAAAATCTACAGAAAATTCCACCACAAGATTCACAGTTACACTGCAAAAGTCATAAGGTAATAGGATTGTTATATAATTGCACTAAATTGCAGATTGTTGAGTTAAAAGAAACCCTCCATCTGTCTAAAGACTAAAGATAATTGGAATATGCCCCCCCCCCCCCCCCCCCCCCAATAAAAAAAATACAACAAAAAAAAACTAATTAGCCAGTCAGTCAATATTTATAAAGAGGCCTTTTTGCAGATAAAATTCCCTGCTCCATTTTTAACTGGATTTTGAAAGAAAAATCAGTTATTGATTTGGGGATTTACGGTGGTTGGCCAGCTGTCAAACAGTGTCCTTGCATTTACTCATGAACTGTTCAACCAAAGCTTTTCTAATTTCAATATGTTGTTGCTGATGACAAAATGGAGGTCAAGTTTGATATTGACAATTTTTACTTTCACTGTTCAGGAGTTATGGTTCTTGAAAGATTGAAAAATGGTGTTTCCAGTAGTGTCCATGCTTTAAGTCATGAACCGTTCAACCAAAGCTTTTCAAATTTTAATATGTTGTTACTGATGACAAAATGGAGGTCAAGTTTGATATTGACGATTTTCATTTTCACCGTTCAGGAGTTATGGTCCTTGTGATATTGAAAAATGCCAGGACGCAAATAAATGTTAAAAAATCTGGTTCACTGTCATTCTGACAGCTCTTGTCTGCAGACTGACGTAATGTCAACTGTTTCAGTTCTAGTACATCATTGGCTTTCAAGTACTGTAAACCAACTTATTTTCGCGGATACTTTGTAGTCCACTTCACAGCGATTTAATTTCGTGATTTTCAAATATATTTGAAGCAGTTAAATAGATTAGATCCAAGTTTTAAGCAAACGCGACAATTTATATTCGCGTTATTTTTCTTCTTGCGAAACTCGCGAAAAATTAGTTGGTTTATAGTATTTGGCTTTGACAGTTCCTGATGAAGTCTAATCCAGAAAAGCACTTTAGACGCATGCAATTTATAAAGTGTTGTTTTCATTTTTTTTTACGGTAATGAGGTGCAGATGCTATTCATATATTATCCTTCAAAACTCATCTCAATTTATGTTCTGTACTTTACTGGAACAAACAGTAGGATTCTTAGATTAAATATCAAATTAGAAATTTAGTGATGTTAGAACTTGTAATGACAGTATGGCATATAAAAAGCCTGCTATGGAAACCTTAGGGAAAGTATACATTTATATGTTTAAAATCATAAGAGTTTATTTTGTTGTACAAAGATAAAAGACTGACAAACTTATGCAGCGTGTACATGTATAAAGGGAATAGTTCATTAAAAATAGATATTTACAGAAAATTTTTCTTAATAGAACCAAAATTATGGTAGAAAAAAAGGTGTTTTGATTCAACAGGAAAGCAAGAAGTAACACAAGATAATCAAAGAGGGAAGGGACATGAAAAAAGGAAATGATGGACTAACAGCTATCAAATAAAACAATAAAATCTAAATGTTAACAAATAGTATTTAAAGTAATAATAACAGCAGTGCCAAAACATGTGTGCTTTATATCCTACACTCTTCCTATACGACTGGCTGAACTCAATGTGCTTTGAGGGTGTTTCAGAAATTGTTCAAGTCATGAATCTACATGAAATATTTGCCACTGTACATCAAGCAAACAACAATCAATCAATCAATTTATTGTTTTATGACTATTTTAGTTGATGATCTACAATGACATAATACAGAACTGTCATCCTGGAGGTTTCCATTTACTTCCACTTGGTCAACGTGTCCTTGACAAACTTATAAAGGTCATTGATGAAGAACTGGACACTATTGGTGCACAGAAGATTTGTATGCCAACACTTGCTTTAGCCAGCTTATGGAAGAAAACAGGTACTAAATGGAAACAAAGTTTTGTGAAATTGTTCATCAATCACATATAATAAATTTCTGAATTTACAGTTTATTATTTGGTATAAGAATATCTCTTGAAGTATGTCATAAATTTCTATTCCTTCTTAATAAAACCAACCGTTTTAAAAATATATGATTTTAATATACACAATTATTTGTAATTGTAAACCAGAACTATGAAAGTTTGTAAGTTTTAAAAGTAAATTCAGAATTTTCCTGTGCCAATACAGTTAATGAACAAAACTCATTTCTTTTTTAGCTCACCTGGACCAAAGGGCCAGTGTGAGCTGTTGTCATCACTTGGTGTCCCTTTTCTGTTGTAGTCCTTCATTTTCTGTTAACTTTTATAAAAATCTTCTTCTCTGAAACTACTGGGCAAAATAAATTCAAACTTTGCCACAATCAGCCTTAAGTTATGCAAGTCTATAACTTGTAAGGGTTATTGCCAGGATTTTTACTTTTTTTTTTGGCATTTTAAGCTAAAACTTTTATAGCAAAAGATAAACTTCAAATAGCAAAAATGATCAGCAAGACAAGATCTACAAACAAGTCGCATAGCTGAAACTGTTAGTGTACTCCTTATAGGATTTATTGCCCTTCAATGATGACCTATTTTTTCACTTTTGGCAAAAACTATAGTAAAGAGAAACTGTAAACAACAAAAATGATCAGCAAAAAAAATAATTTTAGTCATGAATTATATTCTAGACTACAATTTTGGAGAGTGACCATTGTTAAAGATGAACTTAGACCCAGGTGAGCGACACAGGCTCTTTTATATAAATCAAATAATTTTCATCAAAATATTTTGAGCTCAATTCTACACTATGCTAGTTTCATAAAATTTTCACTAATAATCTCAAAAATATTTGCAGTTTCCTAATGGCTCCTGTCAAATAATTTTTGAAATTTTAATCTTCATGGATTAATGATTTATTGACGTTTGCTAGTGGATGTTAAGGATTTTTAAATTGACAGTTTATGCTGATACATTAGTTGTACGTTAGGTCAACATCATGAATTATGTTTGATTAGGGATTGTGTAACTCAAATTTCCGTTATAACTTTTTCAGACAGATGGGATTCTGCAGGTGCTGAATTGTTCAGATTGAAAGACAGACACAAACAAGATTACTGTTTAGGACCTGTAAGTCCTTTGTCATTCTTTAAACAGATCCAAAATTTATCATGATAATCTTGGCAATGCATTTACTGAAAGTAGGCTCAGAGATTAACACACACGAGATTACTGTTTAGGACCTCTAAGTTTTTTAGTACACAGTTCTTTTGACAGATCCAAACTTTATAATGATAAACTTGGGAGTTTGAATAATTTTGATAGCTTGATTCTTAATTCATATAGATGAAAAAAGTGCTAGTTTTCATATTATTTGGAGTTGTCTTTTTTGTTTTGTTTTAGCTGATGGATTTGAAAACATACTAATTTGAGAAGCTATCTCTAAGATAGCTTTTTTGCTTTTTTGTGGTTAAATGTGTAACATTTTAGGTTCATGATTGATGTTGACCCCACACTTTCATTTTTGTACTGTAAGACTTATAGTTTGGTTGCTGACCTTTACCCCTAATAATCATTTAAGTACATTAATAGATGGTTTTTTTTGTGGATGCATGTATGTGTTGTTGGGTTGCTGACATTCACACCACAGTGTCATTTCAATACTCTTCAAGATGTAATTTTTAGCTCACCTGGTCCAAAGGACCAAATGAGCTATGCTTGTCAACCTTCTTCCTTCGTTAATTACAACAAAAATCTTCTTTACTAAAACTACGGGGCCAATTGGAACCAAACTTGGCCACAGTCATTCTTACTGTATCTAGTTATGTATCAAATAAACCCTCCTGCCACCAACATGGACACCAAGGCTATAAGCATAAAACATACGGGGATAATGCAAGTTTTGTCTCTTATTTTGTAAATAATTATAGATAGAGAAAATCTGACAGGGGTAAAACGTTCATAATAAAAAAATCTATGTACTATCTATTGACAAAACTTATCAGAGGACTCCTTATTGGAGTTATTTCCCTTAAATGACAAATTTGACCATTTACACAGTGGTTGTCATTGTTTGCTGTCTATCACATTTCTTTTTTGTTAAATCATCTTGAACAAAAAACATGCCATTTGTTTTCTTGTTCGAATTGCTCTACACAGCCTGGGCCTTTTATACTTACTTTAAGATCAGGCCTCGACAATAACGCTTGTCCGATTGTCCGGTACCAGAGGAATAAAAGGTCGGACAAGTAAAAGCTAGATCAAGCTTGTCCGACGCGACAAGTAAAATTATTCTGCAGAAAATAAATTTAATCCAACTTTGATGAACAAAGTAATTATAAACAAAAAACAAGAAAAGAAGATAAAAACAAGTATTAATTTGACATGTTTACTTGCAAACCGATAATTTTAAACTGGATCTTTGTCAGGTACTTTTTAATGGGTAAAAGGCATACTATTTTCGGAAACCAGTTTTACTGATCCGAATCAGCGATGCGCTTTGTAGAAAAGGTAACTTTACGAGACAGTTCTTCACCAGCTCGGAAACGATTCGGCTCCTAAGTTTAATAGACAGTTTGGCACCGTAGGAGACATATTTAATAGACATGATTAATAGACAGTTTGGAAACGCAGGAGACATTTCGGGACCAAGACAAATCAGTACCTCGTTTTCCTACCTTATTCTGTTGCTTTATAATAAATACCATACCGGTAATTTTTTTAACAAAAATATTTTTTAAATAAAAAAGAAGAAATTATTTACCATAAAATTCACAAAATCATATTTGATCATATGTAGAAAGAAACAATACTTGCAATACGGTGACCTATAGTTGTTAATTTCTGTGTCATTTGGTCTCTTGCAGAGAGTTGTCTCATTGGCAATCATACATCATTTTCTTTTTTTTATTGATTGCATTTGAATAATCTTTTTTCAACTTAAACAACCAGGATACAAATCCAATGAGTGTACATTGACAGGCCTATCAGACGGTGTCTCTTGTGCAGAGTCTGATGAGACTTTGGCATTGATGAAAACTAGAACCTAAGCCCTGTGACATGACTAGATTCAGTTGTTCTCGACTCATATTTTTGAAAAGTATTTCAAAAGATATAAATCAAATTCTGTTCTGTTGTTTTAATTCATTTTGTTCCTTGGATCAACTTATTAGGCAAAAAAGGTTATTATTAAGATTTTTTTTGGACAAGTTACAATTTCATTCGGACAAGTAAGTTTTGGGTTGTACTTGTCCTACTGGACAAGTTGAAAAAAAAGTTATTGTAGAGGCCTGAAGATATAGCTATTGCTTAAGTTGAAGGCCGTACTGTGACCTATAATTGTTTACAACTATCTTATTTGGTCTCTGGTGGATGATTGTCTTATTGACAATTATACCATATATTCTTATTTTTACATAAAGAGATACTTTCAATGGCAAATATCATGTTGTATTGCTGATGTTGACTTCATTCAGTTATTTAATACTGTGTTATTGGACTTGTGGATTTTGATAATCCCCTTGCTTTCTTCTCTCTCTTTTGGACATCTTTTGTTGCTATGTGTGTCATTAAGTTGTTAATGTTGACCCCGAAGTCATTTCAGTATTCTTCTAGAGATCTTTTGTGGTTTATGTGTTGTTAAATTGCTGACAATTTCCCCGCATTGTCATTTCAGTACGCTTTAAGATCTGTTATTGTGTTTTATGTGTTGTTGATGTTGACCCCACAGTCATTTCAGTTCTCCTTTAGATATATTTTGTGGTTAATGTAATGTTGGATTGCTGATAATTTCCCTACATTGTCATTTCAGTATGCTTTAAGATGTCTTATTGTGTTTTATTTGTTGAAGGTGTTGACCTCACAGTCATTTCAGTACTGTCCAAGACGTTTTTTACTTTTGGTTTAATGTTTTTGTTGGTACAGTTGACCCTCGTTATCTTGAACTCGGTTGACTTGACATTTCGGATAAGTTGAAGTTTTCCAGTGGTCCCGAATTTTGTTCAGTATAAATATATGCATTCCGAATCCTGATGAGTTGAAATTAGATGAGTCTAAATTTCGGTTGACTCGAACCAAATTTACAGTCCCAAGGTCAACAAAAGCATTCTTATTGCATTATTCATCTCGAACTATAAATAAACATCTCTCAAAACATGACCTCAGGGATTTAAATGGATTGAAGAGTTCATTTGACAATATATGTGTAATTTAATTTCCAGTCACATGTATTGATTTATGACATTCTTTTCCCATTAGTGTTTACCTATAATTATCTTAAATAATTAATGAATGCATTGTTATAGTTTATGAAAAATGATTTAAAATTTAAAAAAAACAATTAACCATAATCATACTTTAATGAGCTTGATTGTGCATAAAGTAGGGATTAAGACTTTAATAGTGATCAACTCGAAACTACTCAATCAGCGTCTTTAATCTTTTTGTATTTTGTCTTGCAGAAAAAGAATGAAATAAAAGAAAATGAAAAGAACATCTCTTGTATACGAGAATAAACAATTTTGTCAACTTCAAATAGGCCAAGATTGATTTGAAATTACTCTCTTTGCGAAAAACCACATGAAAAAATTGTAACTATACAAAGAAATAGATAAAAGACGAAAAATCGTTAAATTTTATTATTATAATAAATTACCATTACATCCCAATACATCAATCTCAGACCAGAATATCGATCCCCTACCAATATTCATCAGTATTTATTTTAGCTTTACCAAGCTAAAGCCCCCATCACACTAGACCAAGACCATGAAGATCCCACTACGATCTATAAAAAAGCCCCCATCACACTAGACCAAGACCATGAAGATCCCACTACGATCTATAAAAAAGAAGATCTTGGTGAGATCGTGGTATGGTCGGCTTGAATATTCAATATTTCATAGTTTTCACGTTCATACCACCACCTTGCTATGATCCTGATAA
Source organism: Mytilus californianus (assembly GCF_021869535.1). Taxonomy (NCBI): domain Eukaryota; kingdom Metazoa; phylum Mollusca; class Bivalvia; order Mytilida; family Mytilidae; genus Mytilus; species Mytilus californianus. The sequence continues at coordinate 140,336,591 of NW_026262581.1, read as the reverse complement.
GATCCTGCTACGATTTCGCTATGACAGTAACACAGTTACGATCATATCATGCTCTTGCTACTTCTAATAAGACCTTACCAAGACTTACACGATCTCTGTACGCTCTACCAAGACCTTTCCAATCGCATTACGATCTCAATACGAGTCTACTACGATCGAACCAAGACTCCACTACGTTGTCACTACGCTCTTCGTCCCTATAAACATCTTGACTATCCCATTGTACACACCGGTTTCCTTGAAAAAACATGCTACTTAAGGTATCAAAAACACTTAAGCCCCCATCACACTAGACTAAGACCAGGAAGATCCCACTACGATCTATAAACAAATAAGATAAGATCATGGTATGGTCGGCTTGAATATTCAATATTTCATAGTTTTCACGTTCATACCATGACTTTGTTATGATCCTGATAAAATCCTGCTACGATTCTGCTACGACAGTAACACGTTCTATTTGCGATCTTGTCACCCTCTTGTTACGTCTAATAAGACCTTACCACGACTTGCACAATCTCTGTACGCGTCTACCAAGACCTTTCCGATGGCATTACGATCTCAATACAAGCCTACTACGATCGAACCACAACTCCATTACGTTTCCACTACGTTGTCACTACGCTCTTCGTCCCTATAAATATCTTGACTTTCCCCTTGTACACACCTGTTTCCTTGAGAAAACATGCCGCCAAAGGTATCAAAACACTTAGAGGTCGTGGTGCTAAAAGTTTAGGTATCAACAGAATGAGGTTGTGCAGTTATCATGGCTAGAACGTAGTAGTATCGTAGTGAGGTTGTACTGTGTACTGAGGACGACAAGCGCCTAGTAGCAGCGTATTATTGTCTTCCTCGTCGTAGTATAAATCATATCAATATCTTAGTAGAGGCGTAATAAAGACGTAGTGAAATTAGGATAGTCGCAGTGAAATCGTAGTAAGGTAGCAGCAAAATATTTTCCAGTGGCATCCCCGATTGCACCACGTTTCTGATACGATGCTTCTACGCCCATCCCGATCTTACTACGTTCTTACAACGACCTTCCTACGCTTCTACTATGACTAGTTTTGGCCATGGATGCGCAACGAATGTTTTGAGCATGTTCAAAGTTGGTCGTGGACCTCCACGATCATGAAGTCTTGGCACATTCTTACTAAGAACTTACCACGACCATCGCGATCTTACTGCAACTTCCAAAATTTTTCACAATTTCTGAGGTTGTAGCGTGATCGTGGTCCTAGTGTGATGGGGGTATTAGAGGTCGTGGTGCTAAAAGTAGAGGTATCAACAGAATGAGGACGTGCAATTATTGTGCTTAGAACGTAGTAGAATCATATTGAGTTCATACTGAGGACAACAAGCGCGTAGTAGCAGTGTATTATTGTCTTCCTCATCGTAGTATAAAATCGTATCAATATTGTAGTAGAAGTGTAATAAAGACGTAGTGAAATCAGGATAGTTGCAGTGAAATCATAGTTAGGTCTCAGCGAAATATCTTCCATTGGCTTCCCCGATTGCACAACTTTTCCAATACGATGCTATTACGCCCATCCCGATCTTACTACGTCCTTACTACGACCTTCCTATGCTTCTGCTACGACTAGTTTTGGCCACGAATGTTTTGAGCATGTTCAAAGTTGGTCATGGACCTACAAGATCATGAAGACTTGGCATTTCCTTACTACAACCTTACCACGACTACCAGGATCTTACTACGACTTCCAAAATTTTTCATAATTTCTGAGGTCTAAGTGGGATCGTGGTCCTAGTGTGATGGAGGTATTAGCAAGAGTTGTTTCCCTTGGTCCGTCAAACTTAATGTATTTGTTTGACTCGAACTACTGGTAACCCGAAATATTTCTCTGGTCCAGCTGACTTCGAGATAACGAGAGTTAACTGTATGTTGATTTTGACACAAAACAATCATTTCATTACTGTGTTATTTAACTTATGAATTTTGGTTAGACCCCTTGATATCTCTTTTTTAAGATACTTTTTGTGGTTTTATGTGTTGTTGAAGTCCCTATGTTTACCATTTAAACTAACAAACTCAAGGAATGAAATAAAACTATTTATTAATAATCATAAGAAAAAAATGGATTTAATATGAATACATAAGTTTTAAAATGATATTGGGGACAAAAAAATGTTTCAAAAAAAAGCCTGAAATACTGAACTCCAAAATGAAAGGGGAAATAACTGTTGTGATTTGTACTTTAGACTGAAATTAGTATATTGTATTTAAATCTAGAAAAGGGAATTACATGAATAACAAATTCTTTGCAATGAATTATTCTGTAAAAAATTGTGAAAACAAATTCAAAGTATTTGGATAAGTTATCCAAACTGTAATTCAGGAAACAAGAAAATTGGAAAGTAAGAACCTTTATAAAATAGTTTAAGAGTAGAAAAAATGGAAAGTGTATGTAGGACTATTAGGAATATTTAATACTGACATGTTGACAATTTGAAATATTTGGATGAGGTTAAGTTGTGGAAATAGAAATAAATATATATGCATCATCTTTTAAATAAAAAATTTTTTGCAACTTGTAAGTTAATGAGAAATAGATACATGTATTATATTATAATTGGATGTCTACACAAAGATCAACACTCATTCATACAAAGGTGTCAGATTGTTATAAATAAAAGATTACAGTGCAAAATATATATATGTAATATATGTTTAAAAATGTAAATACACATCCAAGGAAAAGCACAACAAAATTTAGATGATAAATACAGAAATAAACAAGTTTTTCTGATAATAAATATTCTTTATCAGTATCAGTTGCCTGAAGTAAAATGGCAACTAATTCATCATCACAAATCCACACAGAAAATTATACAAACATCACATTGTTTGTTAAAACAATAGACTTGTGGGTTGTGTAATCTTAAGAAAGAAACAAAGAAAGGAGGAATATGATTAGAGACAGTGTCTGGTACCTGAAATTGCAAAAAAACAGCAAAACTCTCTTAACCTTTTAAAATAATGTTATTTCATATAAATTATATACATAAATGAATAGGATGATATAATCTAGACACTTTGGTGTTACTATGATGTCATAAATATGTTGAAATGACCATTTAATCTATTTTTGATGATATAAGATATGAACTAAGACCTTACAAAAAATTATCTTTTACCTGCATTATCATGATTGTATAGTAAAACATCTTTTTCTTTTGGTAAGGTCTTGGCTCATATCAAAATTTTAATTACAAGATCTCTAAATGAAACTGAATTTTGGCATTTTATTTTTTGCAATATTTACATTAAATACAAAAAGATTAAAACCAAACTACATATAAATAGAATAAAACTAAACATATGATTTGAAATGTGACAGACTTATGTACAACTGAAGGATGTTTTTTTTGAAGATTTATACCTTACTGTTTGATGTGAAAATTCAAGGGGCAAAACACTAATTTCATACCTTCTCCTTTAGTATCAAGACTATCTAACAACCTGAAAGAAAATTCAGTATTTACAGTCATTGGAATAAATGTACAAAAATGTGGAACAAAAATACAAAACATTAAAGTTTCTTACCACAAAAAAAAAAACTCGAAATATATATTCACTCCTCCCATTAAAAATTCCTCCAAATAATCCCCATTGAATAGTATGATTTATTGTCACTGTCCCAGTCCTAAATATAACATACAATGTCCACCAGTGTGACAGCAAATTCAGTTCCAGTTAAATAGGGACAAACAGACATGAAAAATATTATATTAGTACTGTTGCGCCAATCTTTAGACTTTTTATATGATACATAAGAAAAATTTAAAGTATTCACCTAAATTTCATGAAAGTTCTTTATCACACAAAATAATACAGTTTATATAACAAAATTAAATCATACAAAATATGTAACCATTCAATTCATAACCATGCATCACAAAACACAGATTCGTCCTGAATATGCATGAAATATTTGCCACTGGACGTTAAGCAACCAACAATCAATCAATCAAAACACAGATCAATGCAAAAATCAATGCACAAAGCACAATTCATCAATAATATCACACAAAACACAATTCAATACGTTACATCACACAATACACAATGCAATACATAACATCACACAAAACACAATGCAATATATAACATCACACAAAACACAATTCAATATGTTACATCACACAGAACAAAATTCAATACATAACAGTTCATCACATAAAGCACAATTCAATATATAGCAGTGCACAATCACTACAAAACATCAACAAAAGCACTTTTCCATGCATAACTTCACACAAAGCACACTTCAAAACCTGTTAGTACATCACATAAATCACTATTCAATACATATAGCAGTACACAGAACAGAACTCACTACATATCATCATACAAATCACAATTCACTACATAACATCACATTAGGAACAATTCAATACATAACATCATACAAAGCACAATTCAATACACATAACATCATACAAAGCACAATTCAATACACATAACATCACATTAGGAACAATTCACTACATAATATCACTCAAAGCATAATTCAATACATTACATCACACAAAGCATAATTCACTTCATAACATCCCTAAAAGCACAATTCAATACATAACACCACACAAATCACAATGACCTATTTCCCCATTCCCTTACTAGGCACTCTAATGATTTAGTAAATGCTTGGATGAGAACAATGATATAATGTTTGATGTTTTATATGAACAGTTTTTTAGTTGTTAAATGATGCATTTAGTTGACGTTTAATCTTGTTTGGGTTACATGATGATATGACTTGTTTTCTTTCCATAATCAATGTGTAATTCATATTTGTTAGATACATATATATGATAAGGTACCCTTCTAAGTAAGATTTATGGTCCATTTAGAAAACAATACCTTTGTGCTTAAAAGAAGATATCATGGCACAACATTTTTGTGTAAATTGATATCTTTATTAATAGCTGGTTTCTTAGATGTCTCTGTACATTTTTAATTAAGTAAACATGCCAGATTATTTGTTCATTACGAAGAAAATCACTGTAGGAACAGAAATTGAAAGTTCATAAGTTCTCATAGCTAGAATCATCCATTTGAAAATATATTTTATTTAATTTTCTGGCCAATTAGAAAAGTCATATTTAAGTTTAAACTTTATTTGTGAAAAAAAATTGGCATATTCTAAAAATAATTTCCAATTTTTCGTTTTTATGTTCAAAATCAGAGGTAATTTTTAACTTATATTTATTGTACTCAGGAAATTTTGGTCTTTGACTGAACTTAATTTACTGCTACTTTATGTTTATATTAGCTAAATTAGTTATAATTTATATATAACTGGTTGCAGGTTCAATGAAAAGTTATATCATTTGAATCCCCAGTGTATATTTTATTCCGATGATAAATGGAATTTTGTCAAGAATGTGCTTTTGTAATCCCAAATAAAACCTGAAGGGTCATTGTATTTAAAACACATTTTATCAAATGGCATCAGACCATCCTCTTCACAAATCAGTACTTTACTATCCTGCCCATCTTTTGATATTGCTATTATTCTAAGAGGTTTATTGTCTTTTACAATAATGTTACCGTACATATCTTTATAAACGCCCACTGGTGATGATAAATCCTGTGTATATTGCCAAATCTGTTTACCTGATTTATCAACACAGTATACTGCTTTACCATCACAAAAGATAACTCTGTCATTACAGTAAACGAAGTCATTAATGTTTAAAACTTTTAGTATTGACATCAGTGTATTGCCTTCCAAGTCTATGATACGGATTTCATCATCATCAGCAATACGATCATCAACATCTGAACTCAAACCTACAGCCAGAGAATCATTGGAGAATGATACACCATAGCATTGTTTGTCTAATTTGATAAATTTGGTAACTGTTTCATTCTCCATATTGAAGAAAGTAATTTTTTGCTCATTAGAACAAGATATAGCAATAGTGTTCTGATTGATCTGTGTAACACTGTAGGTAGATTCAGGTAAAGGTAACTTTTTCTGTAGTTTGCCATCAGATGTAAGTAGGTAACTTCTACACCATTGATCATGTACTATAACTCCTCCATCCATTAGACAAGTCATGCCACTGATGATCTTCTCTATGTTGATCTTGTTCTTTGTTTCAATATTTATTGTCATGTTGTTTATGTTAGATTGTTGTCGTGATTGTACTTGTGCTTTCCTCCTCACACTTGTTTCTCTATTCAAGTCTATATCTGTTTTTACACTTGTTACTTCTCCCAGGGATTCTAATAATTCTAACTTGCTAAGTATCTTTTCTATTTCATCATTTTGCTTCATTTTGATGTCAAATTCTTTAGTCCTGCCATCATTTTCCAGATCTTCCACATATTGTTGATACTGATGTACTTGTTGTTCAATCTGATGCACTCCTAGAAATGATTGGAGTTTTGAAGTTTGTGATATGACTGTATGTAAGTGGTCTTGCATTTTATTTAAGTTTTTCTGTGTTCTTTCAATTTCGGTGATTAAATCTGTTGCTTTGGATTTTTCTTGATTTAAAATGGTTTCTGCCTCATTGCATAACTTCTTTTCTAGTTGGGTTAAATGTTTATTTACGTCCTTGCGAATTTTAACAATGAAATCTTGTATGCTTTCATATTCTCGTTCACCTCTACTTATGTTTTTAGATTTGTTAGCAACCATTTTTTCCAGAATATGTTTGATGGAGTTAATTTGTTTTTCTAATGATTGTGTGGATTGGTCAATTTTGGTTTTCTCCACCACACTAGCTAAACTTTTTATTCCCATACATTTTGAATGATTAGTGGAAATACATTCATCACAGCAAGGCATTAAATGACTGGGACAATACAAGTTGAGCTGTTGACCATGTTTGTCACATTCTGTTTTGATAGCTCGAATGGATGGTTTATAATTTTTGATATCAATAGTTTTATGATCACGTGATGATTTAGATCTTTTGTGATGAACAGAACAAGTTGAACATAATCCTTCTTCACAGCTGTAACACCAGAACTCAGCTTTAGTCTTTACTTTTCCTTCTTGACAAGGTCCACATGGTACAGGTTTACTGGATGCCATTATCTAAACATATACAATAAGTAAGTTATTAAACTTGTTTGACAAGGTCCACATAGTACCCTTACACTGGATGCCATTACCTAAACATATAAAATAATTAAGTTATTTAACCTACTTGACAAGGTCTTAATGAGTGGTGATTAATAAAGAGAGAAATTGGTCATTATTAAGCTCAACAGAAAACAAACAACACTTAAAAACAATATTGAAGACATCTACAGATAAAACTGTACTGTCTTCAATAATGGAAAAGCATATATATTTCAATATATATTTCAAGCCAATACTTTAAACCGTGAAATTTTTACATCGTCTTTATTTCGTGATCCGCAGCATATTCTTAATTAGTGCCGTTTTTAATTTGAATTTGAGTGATGGGGGTCCCTTACAAATTTTTAAAGTAAAATCAAACTTCTACATCCATGTTTGATTGCAAAAACACAAAACTGGTTAACAGAGAAGAATTGTCTAAATTAATTAGGCTAGCAAGATTAAGGCTCTTTTGATCATGCTAATCTGTGTAGCAGATATAATATGGTAATCATTTCAAAAGGGATTAAAAAATTGTGTCATAAACCTTACTGTCATGATTGTTGCTTGCATAGCAATATCAAAAATTTCGGCTTGCTCAATATGACTTTCATTAGAATTCAACTGTAATGAGTTAACAGTTTGATACTAGCCTTCATCTAGAAATAAAGTTTATAACATCCTTTTTACAAATTGCCACTGTTCATAAACCGATTGGTATAGATTCATGTATGGTCCTCATCCTTTGAATCTTTGAAATTTTGGCAGATGTTTTATTTTTCGCATTTTTCACTTCTTACCAAGAAAATAGCGAAAAATAGAACTGCAAAACTGAGAAGCAATTAAAATTGCTCTGTAAAAAACCAAGGAAGAGGATACTCTTAGGTATATAAGTATTGTGTCAATTATGGAAAGTTGTTAGTAAATCAATTCATACAAACTTAAGTTATGGTACAACATTTAAAAAATAACTTTAATCTGACAATTAAAGTCTCGTAATTCTGAAACAGAAAAAAAAAATCAATTAGAGCTTTGTTTTATCAATCACAACAATTGTGTAAAGTTATAAGGAAATCAACCCAGGCATGATTTTCAGTTCACAAAATTGTGTCTATGTTGTGAAGAAATACATATATTGAACATAGTGTATGATTTATCTGCACAATCTAGCATTATGAACAAAGGGAGTTAACTCAATTCAAATATTGACCAAATGAGTGTGGTTTTATATTTTTACTGAATACAATGCATTTTTTTTAATTCTAAGTTCAAAGTGCACAATTGGAATTGTCTGCACTTGCATGAAATATTTGTCAGTGGATGTTCAAACAATCAATCAATGACAATTAAAGTATTCTTGTCTCATGAGCATTTTAATTGCTTTGTAGTGTTAACAGGAAAACTTCAGCACACAATACAAATAAACATTTATAGTTTTTTATAGTCAAATTGCAGTATATATAGTAGTTTATTTTCTAACCATTTACCTGTTGATGTTATTGTGACAAAAGTTAAATTAGGTGTGTGTATGGCAACTAAAATGTCCTCCACTGTTTCTTCAAAAGTAGACCAACCAGGAAGTTAATTAGGACATGTTTATACCTGATTCAGGTATTCGATAAATATTTAAATGACAAAAATATACCGGACCCAGATAATCTGTAAAATACCTATCTGGTCTTTGTTAGTGAGGTTTAATTTATTGTTTGAGTACATCTGTAATTATTTCATGTTATAAACCCCTATATATATTATATTTCTTTTGCAAGATGATAATTTTCTTTTCCCCTCTTTTTTGTAAAGTTTTAAAATATTTGATGTTGTATTATGATGTGATGTTGATGTAGACATTATCATTATCAATCTGTAGGAAAAATATTTCCATGCAAAAACATTTGTTTCTATTTATTATTTCAAAATAACAGTTCAACTATTCTTGCTAATAAAAGAACTAAATTATCAACATGTCTTGGATGAAGTGGAATACCAGCTCTGATGAACTATTTGTACAGGAAATATGTCCCTTTAAAATGTATCTCATAGAAAATTGCATTGTATGCACTATTACATAAGCCTACATTTCTTATTGAATTTTTATGAAATTTATATCTTGGAGTTATGCCCCCATGAACAAGAAATAGTATGGAAAATTGCATTGTAGGTTATCTCACACCCAAAATAAGTATACATCGATTGGGCATAATGCTGTTGGACATATAATATGTGCAATGATAAGGTACATTTAAATGCTGTTCATATACCAATTAACAAGAAAGGGACTGGCTCAAAGGATGAAATTGGCAGCCTACACTGAATTAGATATGATACATCTTTTCATCTAAGTACCCGGTAACAATATGCATGTATGTGGCATTCAAGAAAATATATAAATTGGAATTTTTTTTTTAATTATCAGAAGTGCATACAAAATGTGAAGATATTTTTGTCATCAAAAGTACTTATACTAATACAAGAACAACTTTAACAATCTAAACTATATATCTTCCAGTTTGAGCTAAAAGGATATTTTTAGTATTATAAAAATATTTATTTTATTTTTTAGATTAATGAAGATTTAAATAAAATATATAATTTTTATTTTTAGACACATGAAGAATTGGTGACCGATTTGATATCAAAGATGGGGAATAATTTATCGTACAAAAAATTACCAGTCAGATTATATCAGGTAATCTATTGTAGTATTATTACTTTATTGTTTGTTTGTTTTGGTTTTCATAATGCACTGAATTTATCTCCTGGAAAAACATTATATCAATGACAATGAGATATGTGGACCAGGTAAATGGGGGTGATTATATGTACTTGCGGTATACTGATACTTGGCTCATATATACTTGAATTGTTTTACATTTGTCATTTAGGGCCTTTTATAGCTGACTATGTGGTATGGGCTTTGTTCATTGTTGAAGGCCATACAATGACCTATAGTTGTAAATTTCTTTGTCATTTCAGTCTCCTGTGGGGAGTTGTCTTATTGGCAATATAATCATACCACATTATCTTTTTTATATCATATGGCTTTTCTGGACAAAAGGGTTTTACCATAAACAGTATATTATATGATAATAGCCTTTGGATGAAAATTTAAGACCCTTAATGATTTTGGGGTCATTATGTAGTCTACAGGTGATGTTGCTTGATAGTCTGTTGTTTGTCTTAGGTTAAAACTGAAATTCGAAATCTCCTCTGAAACCACCAAACTTTGTATGAATGATCCATGGTATGTCAAGTTTATAAAGTGTATTCAAGGTTTTTAATTTGTCTGACCTCCCCTGCTAAAAGTAGAACATAGTTATAAAAATGCAGTTTTATCTTAAATCTCAAAATCAGAGCAGAAAGAGCAAAACTGACAAGACTAATTATAAGCAGGTCAAGATCTATCTAACTTGAAATTTTCTGACATATCAGACAATTCATTTTTGAAATTCTTTACCCTGAAATGTCAATTTTTAGCAAATTTCACATTTGATGCATTTTACCTTGAAACTATGGTAGATAAGAGAGACACTGTATACAGCAAATGGACAAACATGACAAAATTTACAGATATATACCAACCTCTGATATAGCAATTTTTAGCAATTTCTCGAGAAGAGTTATCACACTTTTACCTTTTTAGCTCACCTGGCCCAAAGGGCCAAGTGAGCTTTTCTCATCACTTGGCGTCCGGCGGTATCCGGCGGCTTCGTCGTCATTAACTTTTTACATTTTGAACCTCTTCTAGAGAACCACTGAATTGTATGAAACCAAACATGGCATGAATGTTCCTTATGAGGTGCTGACCAAGTGTTGTTACTTTGTAGCCGATCCACCATCCAAGTAGCCTCCAGCGGGGGACTTAGTTTAACATAGGACCCTATGGGAAATACATACAAATGTCTTCTTTTAGAGAACCATTGAATGGAATGAAACAAAACATGCCATGAATGTTCCTTATGAGGTGCTGACCAAGTGTTGTTACTTTGCAGTCAGTCTATCATTTAAGATGGCCGCCAGCAGGGGACTTAGTTTAACATAGGACCCTACGGGAAATACATACAAATGTCTTTTTTTAGAGAACCACTGAATGGAATGAAACAAAACATGGCATGAATGTTCCTTATGAGGTAATGACCAAGTGTTGTTACTTTGCAGTCGGTCCATCAGCCAAGATGGCCAACAGCGGGGGACTTAGTTTAACATAGGACCCTATGGGAAATACATACAAATGTCTTCTTTTAGAGAACCAGTGAATGGAATGAAACCAAACATGGCATGAATGTTCTTATGAGGTGCTGACCAAGTGTTGTTACTTTGCAGCCCATCCATCATCCAAGATGGCCGCCAGTGAGTGACTTAGTTTAACATAGGACCCTATGGGAAATACATACAAATGTCTTCTTTTACAGAACCACTGAATGGAATGAAACCAAACATGGCATGAATGTTCTTATGAGGTGCTGACCAAGTGTTGTTACTTTGCAGCCCATCCATCATCCAAGATGGCCGCCAGTGGGTGACTTAGTTTAACATAGGACCCTATGGGAAATACATACAAATGTCTTCTTTTAGAGAACCACTGAATGGAATGAAACCAAACATGGCATGAATGTTCCTTATGAGGTGCTGACCAAATGTTGTTACTTAGCAGTTGGTCCATCATCCAAGGTGGCCGCCAGCGGGGGACTTAGTTTAACATAGGACCCTATGGGAAATACTTACAAATGTCTTCTTTTAGAGAACCACGGAATGGAATGGAACCAAACATGGCATGAATGTTCCTTATGAGGTGTTGACCAAGTGTTGTTACTTTGCAGTCAATCCATCATCCAAGATGGTCGCCAGCGGAGGACTTAGTTTAACATAGGACCCTAAGGGAAATACATACAAATGTCTTTTTTTAGAGAACCACTGAATGGAATGAAACAAAACATGGCATGAATGTTCCTTATGAGGTGTTGACCAAGTGTTGTTACGTTGCAGTCAATCCATCATCCAAGATGGCCGCCAGCGGGGGACTTAGTTTAACATAGGACCCTATGGGAAATACATACAAATGTCTTTTTTTAGAGAACCAGTGAATGGAATGGAACCAAACATGGCATGAATGTTCCTTATAAGGTGTTGACCAAGTTTTGTTTTTTTGCAGTTGGTCCTTCATCCAAGATGGCCGCTAGTGGGGGACTTAGTTTAACATAGGACCCTATGGGAAATACATACAAATGTCTTTTTTTAGAGAACCAGTGAATGGAATGGAACCAAACATGGCATGAATGTTCCTTATAAGGTGTTGACCAAGTTTTGTTTTTTTGCAGTTGGTCCTTCATCCAAGATGGCTGCTAGTGGGGGACTTAGTTTAACATAGGACCTTATGGGAAATATATACAAATGTCTTCTTTTAGAGAACCACTGAATTGAATGAAACCAAACATGGCATGAATGTTCCTTATAAGGTGCTGACCAAGTGTTGTTACTTTGCAGTCAGTCCATCATCCAAGATGGCCGCCAGGGGGGGGACTTAGTTTAACATAGGACCCTACGGGAAATACATACAAATGTCTTTTAGAGTACCACTGAATGAAATGAAACCAAACTTGGCATGAATGTTCCTTATGAGGTGTTGACCAAGTTTTGCAACTTTGTTGCCGATTTACTGTTCAAGATGGCCACCAGGATATTTTATTAAATAACGGGACCAATATTAAACCAAATTTGGCCTCAATCATTATTTGGGTATCTGTTATGATTTTTATCTATCTTTACATGATTTCTAAAACCAAAGTAGAGTCAGGTGAGCGACACAGGCTCTTGAGAGACTCTAGTTTGTGTTTTTAGCTTAGATCTTGAAAATACAACAGACATTGAGAAACTTTAAAAAATAAAAAATAAAGTAATCAGCAAGTAAAAATATACTATGATAGGTCAATATGGTCCAAATTGTTGTTTGAATCCTCATAGAAAATATCACCCTTCAATGATTATTTTTACCCTTTTTTGCATTTTGGGCAAAAATGTATTAGAGAAAAAGTATTGGAAACAGAAATGATCATCTTAAATAAATCAACATGGCAGAAATTGTCAGTGGACTTCTTTAAGGAGTTTTAGCCTTTCAAAGATGAATTTACCCATTTTGGGGATTTTTGGCATTCTTCCTTGTAAACTCTGTCAGAGCAACTGTTGGTTTAGGGAGGACAGCCCAGATAATGATGTATGTATTGTGTGAACATCCAGGCATAATTATCAATTGAGATATTTAAACAGCATATACTTGGGCAGAGGGTTTGTTACTTCTGAAAAATGAAAAGTTGACAATTAGAAAATGGAGCCCAGTAGTCAGAACTTCTGTGTTGACTTGAGTTCATAATTATAAATTAACTGTTCACAACTTTGAATTTTTGAAATACTAAGGCTTTTCTACCTCAGGAATAGATTACCTAAGCTGTATTTGGCAAAACTTTTAGGAATTTTTGGTCCTCAATGCTCTTCATTTTCATACTTTATTTGGCCTTTTAACATTTTTGATTCGAGCATCACTGACGAGTCTTTTGTAGACAAAATGCATCTGGCACAAATATAAAATTTCAATCCTGGTATCTATGATGAGTTTACTTATTTGGCATTCTACATGACTGTTAGACCCTGAATTGAAATTTTATCTTAAATTTAAAGGAATTCCTGACTATCATCATCACAGTGGTCAAGATAATTGGTTATGTTAAAATCTTCTATTGTATAAGATGATATTAAAGGCTGTGTGGTATAGATATCTTGTATAGTGAATCATTGGTCTTGTTGAACACTTTCAATAGATGGGCTTTGTGGTAAAGTTAACTGGTTTAGTTAATCCTTGCTTTCATTGATTGATTGTTTAAAGCCACTTTCAGCACTATTGTGATATTTCATGGCCATCAGTTTTTCTTATTGTTGGGGGAAGCCGGAGTGCCCAGAGAGAACTACCGACCTCTGGTAGGAAAACTGTCAATCCATTGGTCAATTCAGATTGAAGTCAAGCACACCTTCACATGCCAGATTTGAACTCACAACCTCAGTGTTGACAGGCTAGTGATGCAGTAGTTAGACCACTTAGACCACTCGGCCACCGAGGCCCCAGCTTTCGTAAGAACCCTGTTAATTAATTGGAAGGTATAAGAGGATGTGTAGTCTAGATACCTGGTTGAGTAAACTATTGTTATTCAAATCTGTCATTGATTTTGTAGGCATTAGATACTTGGAGGTCTTGATAAAAAGTTAAGAGAACTTGATTTTTTTAAACAACAAAACAAATCACTCATACATGAAGATCAGTCACTTTGAATTAGAAATTCAGGTTTTTATAATAGATTACAGTAATACCCATTAACGAAAAAAACTGAAGATTTAAGGATGATATAAAACCGAATTTCATTTGACTTCGGCTTTATGTAGACTATTATTATAAAAGTCATGATGTATAATCTACATTTTACAGATATCCAGAAAATTTAGAGATGAAATGCATCCTAGGCATGGCCTCTTGAGAAGTAGAGAATTTGAAATGAAAGGTAATATTTCACCATATAACATGCTCACAATATTAAACTGTTTTATTTATTTTTTTGGATTTTTACATTTGATATATGAAATGCTATTCAACATAAGCTCATAAATTTTTTTCAAACCAACCAAGTTTGAATTTGTTAAACTCTCAGAAATAATTAATTAAAAGAAATAAAAATATTGAGAGGTTGATAAACATAAATGTCTAACCTCAGCATGTTCTTAAACGACTAAAATGAAACAGGTGTACTCTTTCATAATTTTTCTGAAGGGGAGATCACCCACTTTGAAGTTTTGTAACTAATACATTTAAATGTAGAGAACAAGTTGATTAAATCTGTTCATGAATTTCTGTATCAGGTTAATGTTTTTACTTAAGGGAATTTACCATGAAGATATGACCACATTGACTTGAAACTGAGTGCATATCTTCATTATCATGTGGACTTTTTTTTTAATTTTGACCCAGATTTATGGTACACTGAACACTGAAGATTTGAATGAGGCATGTTGCTTTTGGATATATTCTTGTTTTCTCTGCCTTAAATGAGTATATCTAGGGATTGTAAATCCATTTTAAATAAAAATTTGTTGCCAAATGGTAATATAGATTTTAAGTGGTAACCTATGCCTCTTTATTAGTATTAAGAAAAATCTGGTTAATACCTTTCCTTTTAATGTGAAAATCTATGGATGAGTCAATATAAAAATATGGCAATGTGGTATGATTGCCAATAGGACAACTATTCATCATAGTTCAAACAAATGACATGGATATGGCTGTTTTCAATGCATTCATTTATGACTTTACTTCAAAATGATATTTACTTAATAAGACTTTTTGGTACTTGAAAAAAATATCAGGTTTCCATAAGACAATTTAATGACAGTGCCAAATTAATTATTTTCTATTTCACACAATATTAAGTACTACCCAAAAAATCACTAAAAACTAAACGTGCTAAAATGTCACGTTGAAGTTTGACCAGCAATTGTAACAATTTAGTACTTGTAGTTTTTAGTTAAAAGTATTAACATGATTAACATGTAAGAATTATCTATCATATGTATTTGAACACCAGTATACTACTGTTGCCTTTATCTATATGTTCTACACCATGTATGGGCTATTTATAGATTTATATACCTTTGACACAACAGAGGAGAATGCCAAAAAAACATACGAAGAAGTTTGTCAAGTTTATGAAAATATTTTCAACAGGCTTGGACTACAATTTAAAAAAGGTAAATATCATTAGAGAGACATTAACTGTAAAAATGTGCATCTGGTGCAGTAAAATTGGTGCCTTTTAAATTATTAGATGCTAATTAAATCTGAAGTTTGGTGAAATTAAGTTAATGAGACAGCAACTAAAAATATTAAAGTAAAAATGCACATCTTAAGTTCACAAATTCACCACCATTTGGTTTTCATATTGATATTAGGAGACACCTAATCATAGTGCAATGCTCATTTAAGGGCAATCAATCCTATAAAGAGTAACAGTCTACTAACTATATTTACAGAATTTGACTTGTTAGTAGATATTGCCTTGCTGATCATATTTGTTACCTAAAGTTTCTATTTTTATATTATAATTTTTATCATATAAGGCAAAACGCAATAAAAAAAGATAAAAGTCATCATAATACTTTTTTGTAGTAATTGGTGCAACAGGAAATATTGGCGGGAAACTTTCTCATGAATTTCTCCTACAATCAGACATTGGAGAAGATACTATTATAGTCTGTAATAGGTAAGTTTATGTTGGTTGATTGGTCATTTATAATTGAAAATAAAGGAGAGGTTATTCTGTAATAGAAATGTAGATATTTACAAATTGAGAAGGGAAAGTCATTTTAGTTTCAATTAGAAGTAGTGTCCCCAAAAGGTGCCACTGTGGATTCACACAACCAAATGCAGTAACAGTAAATCCATCACCAAGAAGTGCTGCATTGTATTTGTGTGTCAAGACTTCTGCATGTGTATTTGTACATGTGTATTTGTGTGTTCAGACTTCTACATGTGTATTTGTGTGTCCAGACTTCTACATATGTATTTGTGTGTTCAGACTTCTATATGTGTATTCGTGTGTCCAGACTTCTACATGCGTATTTGTGTGTCCAGACTTCTACATGCGTATTTGTGTGTTCAGACTTCTACATGTGTATTTGTGTGTTCAGACTTCTACATGTGTATTTGTGTGTTCAGTCTTCTACATGTGTATTTGTGTGTCCAGACTTCTACATGTGTATTTGTCAGACTTCTACGTGTGTATTTGTGGGTCCAGACTTCTACATGTGTATTTGTGTGTTCAGACTTCTACATGTGTATTTGTGTGTTCAGACTTCTACATGTGTATTTGTGTGTTCAGACTTCTACATATGTATTTGTGTGTTCAGATTTCTATATGTGTATTTGTGTGTTCAGACTTCCACATGTGTATTTGTGTGTTCAGACTTCTACATGTGTATTTGTGTGTCCAGACTTCTACATGCTTATTTGTCAGACTTCTATGTGTGTATTTGTGTGTCCAGACTTCTACATGTGTATTTGTATGTCCAGACTTCTACATGTTTATTTATGTGTTCAGACTTCTACATGTGTATTTGTGTGTTCAGACTTCTACATGTGTATTTGTGTGTTCAGACTTCTACATGTGTATTTGTGTGTTCAGACTTCTACATATGTATATTTGTGTGTTCAGACTTCTACATGTGTATTTGTGTGTTCAGACTTCTACATTTGTATTTGTGTGTTCAGACTTCCACATGTGTATTTGTGTGTCTAGACTTCTACATGTGTATTTGTCTACACACGTGTTTTCACAGGTTCACTATCTTTTGGGGAAAATACTTATTATTTAAGCAACATGTCCTTTACTGAAAAAATCGCTGAGTCAAGGAAATTCTTTTTGTTTTGATTGCATGAAAACCATAAATGCTGGAATCTGATTGCAAATTGTTTAATAGCTTATTCCATTCTAAAGATTCATTGCCAAATCTTTTCAGACTTTAAATTCATGTATTGTAAAAGTGCTTTTTTCAGTTTTTCTTGAATATTTATACTTTTAAGATAGATATCGTAACCTTTTTTTATAGCTGTCAGTATGGAAGAAATATTGAAGTTGAAGGTTTGTACTTTATCTTTGTTTTTTCTTACATATTACGAGAAAGTTTTATTACACTTCAAAGACACAAAATATCTGAGATTCTTCAGTATAAATCATAACAAATACAAGCTTCACAATTCACACTCGTAGAATTTGTACATTTGTACCAAAGATATAGAACTGCTAGCTACTTCTGATGCCTTATACAGTGCTTCTATCTTGAATTATTTTTTAGAGAAAATATAATACATATTTTTCTTTCAGCTAGATAGATCTGTAAAAAACAAGAACTTTATAAAACAAGTTGCTTGATGATTTTAACTTAAAAATTGAACTGAATTGTTGAAAAAAATAGGCAGTAGGAATTTGAAGTTTTCAGCTCAGTAATAAACTTGATAAGTATTTAGTTTCATTAAAATACATACTTCTGAATATTTGATAGCATTGATTCTACATTTCATTTTCAGTTTATTAAGCAAGATATCTTTAATAAAATTACAAGAGTATATTTTTTCTTTTGTTTATATATGCTGTGTATATAAAAAAAAAGAAGATGTGGTATGATTGCCAATGAGAAAACTCTTCACAAGAGACCAAATGGCACAAAAATTAACAACTATAGGTCACAGTATGGCCTTTAACAATGAGTAAAGCCTATACCGCATTGTCAGCTATTAAAGGCCCTCGAAATGACAAATGTAAAACAATTCATAAGGAATTTGTGTTTATTTTTATCAGTATTTTATTACAGACCCTTCAGTAAGAGAGAACAAGTGTCCCAGTTGTGGAAGTGAGTTGGATAAAATGTCTGCTATAGAGGTATTATAAACACATGTTAATGTAGACAAAGCATACTAGAAAAAAATCTATTGCCACTGAGAGGTTTTAAAGATTATGAAAATTTTAAAACTTATGCAATATACAGCAATCTTAATCAGAATACTCCTTCACGGAACTGATTTATAAACTTAATAAAGGGTAACCACTAATCAATCAGGATAGCTATCATTGATAAAATTATAACATTAGGATTTAATGCAAGTAATTCTCAAGTATTTGGAAAACCATAAGAAATGGGGTCCAAATATTAAGAATGACCAGATCAACCCACCTAACATTTATTTTTTCAAAGTAAGAAGACTCCTTTATTAGTTATTGCCCTTTAATGATAATCCCCCTTCCCCCGCCAATGATATAAAGTGTCTTATTTTTATACCTTTATATAACAAAATGTATTATGGATTGAGAGAAACTGTTAACATAAATTATGTTCAACATTACAACATAAGAAAATGTTAATAAACTAAACCATCAATGGACTCCCGATAAGAAATTATTGTTACAAAGAATAATTTTATAAGTGTTGCCTATTTGAAAACTATTAACAACAGTTGGAACCTGCAAAATAGGTTAGTAATACTGTTCTATAAAAATCAAAGTTTGACATAAACAGTCACTTATCGGGGACTAATGCCCTTAAATGACAATTTTATCCAATTTTAGCATTCTACATTTCTATATAGATAGACAGATGCTGTTTAAGAAAAAAAAATTATAATTACGGCAAGACTACAAATGAGTCACATGACTTAAACTGTAGACAGCAGTATTCTTCAAAAAAAGCAAGATGAGATGTAATGTTTATCTAATTGTTAGTCACTAATGTCATCACTGCTTTGATCTGAGGAGGGACATTGGCTTGGACAATTTTTTCTTGTTATTTTGAGGTTTAAATAAATAAATTTAATAATTTGATGCTGGCACTAAGCGAATAGAAATACTTGGGTTTGATTTTACTCAACTGCATTTGTGTATTTAGATTTTAGATATTGGATTATAATCAGTAAAAGTCCAAAAAATTTCAGCTTGACCATATTCTTTCTGTGTTAGAAACCTATGCTGTGTCAAATATTTAATCACAATCCAAATCCAGAGCTGTATCAAGCTTGAATGTAGTGTCCCTACTTGCCCCAACTCTTCAGGAATCGACCGCTGTGGTCATATCAAGTTGTGCCTGCGGAGCATTTTATTGTGTTAGTCACAAACATTGGTTTATAAATATGGACTATTTAGTTGAAGCATAGGGTGGAAATATGTCTGAGAAAATGAAAAATAATACAGCATTTTGATTACAGTCTTACACCATAAACTAATATCATACAAACATATTAATTAAATCCATATTTGGGATAAAATTAACAACAAAAAATATATGGCCGTAAGGGATATGTGACATGGATGTGTAAAAAAATACAAACCTGAGTTATTTTGTATCATCAGTGAAAATATTGAAAGTTGTTATAAAACCTTCAAAATTACTTTTATTTATTCAGGTTGGACATTCCTTTTTATTGGGCACAAAGTATTCAGAAATTTTAGGATCTACTTACAAAGACAAAAATGGCCAAAATATGTGAGTATGTAAAATGTTATGAATAGGTAATAGCTATTCATCTGTTACCTATAGATAAACAGGTGAATAGTAAAATTTCAAGTTAATTTAAAGCACATAATGCATACATTCCAATATATATTGCTCATTATAAGCACATGACACATTCCAATATATATTGCTCATTATAAGCACTTGACACATTCCAATATATATTGCTCATTATAAGCACATGACACATTCCAATATATATTGCTCATTATAAGCACTTGACACATTCCAATATATATTGCTCATTATAAGCACTTGACACATTCCAATATATATTGCTTGTTATAAGCACATGACACATTCCAATATATATTGCTCATTATAAGCACTTGACACATTCCAATAAAATTGAGAATGGAAATGGGGAATGTGTCAAAGAGAAAACAACCCGACCATAGAGCAGACAACAGTCGAAGGCCACCAATGGGTCTTCAAGAAACTCCCGCACCCAGGGCGTCCTTCAGCTGGCCCCTAAACAAATATGTATACTAGTTCAGTGATAATGGACGTCATACTAAACTCCAAATTATACACAAGAAACTAAAATTAAAAATGATACAAGACTAACAAAGGCCAGAGGCTCCTGTCTTGGGACAGGCGCAAAAATGTGGCGGGGTTAAACATGCTTTTTGAGATCTCAACCCTCCCCCTATACCTCTAGCCAATGTAGAAAAAACAAACGTACAACAGTACGCACAGTAAAAATCAGTTTAAGAGAAGTCTGAGTCCGATGTCAGAATAGGAAACGAAAGAAAATAAACAAAATGACAATAATGCATAAATAACAACAGACTACTAGCAGTTACTGACATGCCAGCTCCAGACCTCAATTAAACTGATTGAAAGATTATGTCTTCATCATATGAATATCAGGCACAATCCCTCCTGTTAGGGGTTTAGTATTATACCATCATAAAATTTATGAGAAGAACATAACCCGTGTCATGCCAACAACTGGTTTTAGAATAAATATGTTTAATTCCGATGCAAAGACCCTATAAGTGAATCAATATTAAAGCCAAAATATGCAATCTTTAATGACCTGACAACAGTATCGTAACTATATCCCTTCTTAATAAGTCTGTTTAAAGGTTTTGTTAGCTTTTGGGGTGAATACTGACATTTTTGTGCTTTGTAAAGAATATTACCATAAAAGATTGGATGTGAAATACCCGAACGTATAAGATGTCTGCATGTTGAGTTATATTTACGAATGATGTCCTTATACCGATGATAAAATTTAGTAAATGTTTTGACTAGTATATATATTGCTCATTATAAGTACTTGACACATTCCAATATATAATGCTCATTATAAGCACATGACACATTCCAATATATATTGCTCATTATAAGCACATTATAAGCACTTGACACATTCCAATATATATTGCTCATTATAAGCACTTGACACATTCCTATATATATTGCTCATTATAAGCACTTGACACATTCCAATATATATTGCTCATTAAAAGCACTTGACACATTCCAATATATATTGCTCATTATAAGCGATGAGCAAAACCCTTAGCATTTGACACATTCCAATATATATTGCTCATTATAAACACTTGACACATTCCTATATATATATTGCTCATTATAAGCACTGGACACATTCCAATATATATTGCTCTTTATAAGCACTTGACACATTCCAATATATATTGCTCATTATAAGCACTTGACACATGATGTATGAAATGTTGTAGATATGTTTACAGGAACAGGTGAATTGATTAATATGAAAATAAGGAGATGTGCTATAATTTCCAATGAAACAACTATCACCAAAGGATGTGGATTTAATCAACTGAGGTAACTGTATGGCCTTCAACAATGAGCAAAACCCTTACCATATATTCAGCTGTAAAGGGCTCTAACATCAATAATCTATGATTCATGACCAAACAACAAACACATTTTTTTTTATTATAGACAGCAACCAAATACAGACTTCTGGCTTTTGATATGTGTAACAAAATGTGACATGTTGTTTTTAGAGTAACACAGATAGGATGTTATGGTTTAGGAGTAACCAGAATACTACAGGCTGGTATAGAAATATTATCAGATAAATTAATTATGTATTGTTGTTTTAAGAGTCACACAGATGGGATGCTATGGTTTAGGAGTAACCAGAATACTACAGGCTGGTATAGAAGTATTATCAGAGGATGAAGCCATACGATGGCCAAAAATAATATCACCATACCAGATATGTATCATTCCACAGATGGTAAGTCTTTATTTCTCTTTCCGTGTCCAACAACACTTGACAGTTGTAACAACACATGACACTTGTAACAACATTTGACAGTCATAACAACACATGACCATTGTAATAATACATCATATGACAATTGTAACAACACATGAAAATTGTAACAACACATGAAAATTATAGTAATACATCATATGACAATTGTAACATTCATGACAATTGAAACAACACATGACAATTGTTACAACACATGACAATTGTAATACTACATCATATGAAAATTGTAACATCATATGACAGTTGTAACAACACATGACAATTGTAAAAACACATGACAATTGTAACAGCATATGACAATTGTAACAACACATGACAATTGTAATACTACATCATATGACAATAGACCACTTTCGAGTTTGTCCGTCACCGGAAAAAACTCGTCAATTATGCACGCCTTTATGACGTCATTTACCAGATAGAGGGGATCGCCTGTATCCCTGCACTATAAACGTTCATCAAGCGTCTTAGTGATCGTTATTATGCAGGATAAACTAGAAATAATATTTGTTCTGTAGGTACTTAATCACAATTCCCTAATGACAGCAGTGCTGAAAGACAAGTATGAGAATTCAATTTGCCGAATAATTCGTGCCATATAGCTTTATAGTTTTCCAACCACTCGCTCAACATTGGAACAGAAGTGACGACGCCCCTAAACGCACGGATGATGTTCACTAAAACCAAAGTTTTTGACAGAAATGCATCGAACTCGAAAGTTGTCTATTGTAACAACATATGCCAATTGTAAAAATATGATAATTTTAATAAGATTTGATAATTGATATAAAATTTAAGGATTGGAAAGGGTCATTGCTAAAACAATATATTTGAACAATGCTTTTTAACTTCTTCTTTACCTGGTTCCTATGGGTTTTTATTGTTGTAATTAGTACTCCTGATAGCCAGAAATAACTTATCCAGAAATAGGCAAAAGAAAGAAATTAGCAATTAAAATTTCCTTTTGGCCTAAACTATTATTCTCAGGATTTTCTTCATCAATGACTTTTTGTAAAGTAGTGTTATAGGGTAAGCTTGACATTTATTCTATGAATAAAGATCCTAAATACTGTGGATTCCTTATCATTGGTATGTAACCAGTTTTCATGGATTTCATGGGCAAGGTAAACAACAGATTTGAAAGTTCAACAAAGAGCTAATTTTCTATAGACTTGTATGCAGACTTTGGCAAAGTCATGAAATCTAAATTGTCCATAAAAAGCAATGTTGCTTCAATCCACCAAAATTTAGTACCCACGAAAAAAAAGTAATACACAGAAATAAGTAAATTATATTTTCACCATGGATGGTATTATATCTTAATGTTTTTTGTTGAAGAAAGGTTATATGGAAGAAAAGTTCATGGAGCTAGCTAACAATCTGTATGATGAATTAGTGACTGTGCCAAACCTCCGTGGGGAAGTGGTCATTGATAACAGGACTAGATTTACTGTTGGTAACAGGTTGACCCAGGCAAATAGATTAGGATATCCTTATGTTGTTGTTATTGGAAAAAGTGTAAGTAATAGTATAAAATATGTAAGTTGATTCTTAAAGGACAAATAAAAACCAATTGTCGAAGAAAGAAACGCCATGGTCCCCCCAAAAAAACGAAAGGACAAACGCTGAAAATGCTACATAAGAAACTGAAGGAAAAATCGGTTATTGATTTGGAAATGTACGGCAGGCGGGCGGCTGCCGTCCGTGCATTAACTCATGAACCAGTCAACAAAACCTTTTCAAATTTTAATATGTTGTTACTGATATATGACAAAATGGAGGTAAAGTTCAATATTGACAGTTTTCACTTTTACTGTTCAGGAGGTTATTTTTTTTATCTTTATTGATCATACATTATATATACATTCGACAATCATTATATACACACATGTAAAATAGAGATACACACATTTATATACAATAGTATTACAATTTGAAAATGTCCTTCAATATTACAAATTATACTTTTTATATATATCTTCTTTCAATATTGTCTCTCTTCCCCCTTTTTTAATTGATATATTTTTAATACTGTCTCTAATCAAATAAAACTTAATCATTCCTATTCAATTTCTTAAACAGTGATTTTAGTCAAAACAGTTATGCAAGATGAAAAATAGAGAGTTATGGTCCTTGTGATATTGAAAAATGTCAGGACACAAATAAATGTTAAAAAATCCGGTTTGCTGTCACTCTGACAACCTCTTGTTTTATCTTGTTTACCGTAATTTTATAATTTGTAAGAGAAGTATTGTATAATAGTTACACTATTCAAAATCTCTGCTCTCTAAGCATCATACACCTTTCTACAATAAAATTTAATAATAATGATGTTGGCAACTCACTAATAGTAAAGCAATGGTAATGTACATTTGAATTGTTGTTTGTTAGTTGTATTTCTGGATAATGAGGAATACAGAGTCACATACTATATAATATTAACAAATGGTACGTCCCAAAAGGTTGATACTTCTTGTAAAAACCCTGTTTTTGCCATTTTCATGATTCATGACCTCCTCTTTGATTCTCAGACTGGAAGGTATTGTGTTTTGTGTCATGTGCACAGTGTAGTGATTAGGGAGCAACTTTACCAACTTTCATATGAGGACTGTGTGCCAATCTCCACCAAAAATGTGTGCTTATCCCCACCAAAACTACCCTTTTTTTTTTGGGAACCCAAAATTTGATTGTTGAATTTTCACTTATGGATTTACAGAGTTAGTCCCCTTTTTCACATTTGTTTGTCATTCTAATGCTTAGAACACAGCTATAGCCCCAAGTATAACATATTTAATCAACTTAAGTATACTAGAAGGTGTTTTCTCAGAAAATCTTAAATTAGCTAAAATAAATCCAATAATTAAAAATGGTGATAAACACATGCCAGAAAACTACAGACCTATATCAATACTTCCTACTTTATCAAAAATATTTGAAAAACTTGTTGCAAAACATTTTTATCTTTATCTGTCAAAATATAAAGTATTACATGAGGCACAATCTGGATTCCGATCTAACCACTCATGTCAGACAGCCCTTACCAAATTAATTGACACCTGGCTTAAATGTATTGATGATGGCAATGTTGTAGGAACAATCTTTCTAGATCTAAAAAAAGCATTTGATCTGGTTAATCACTTCATTCTCTGCCATAAATTACATTTATACAAAGTCTCTGATCATTCAATAAAATGGTTTGAGTCGTACCTGTCTAACAGAAAACAAAAAGTGTACTCTGGTAATACAGCCTCAGATTCTAAATGTATCAAATATGGGGTTCCCCAAGGGTCCATTTTAGGTCCCCTTCAGTTTGTTTTATTCATAAATGACATGACTTTAGAAGCCACTCATACAGCCATTGATATGTATACTGATGATGCAACTCATACATATTGAACAAATAAGGAAGAGATAGAAACAAAATTAAATTACGATGCCAACACCATAAATAATTGGTGTTTGAACAATAGAATGGTTATAAATCCTTTAAAAACTACTTCTATGTTGATTGGAACAAATTAGAAACGGACTTTGCTAGGAAATGATTTGAATATATAAAAACAAGATAGCCCAATCACATCCATTGAAATACAGAAACTTTTGGGTGTATATATTGACAAAAATTTGGACTGGAAATTTCAAATTGACTATGTATGTAAAAACTTAAGTTCTCATATTGCACTGCTATATAGAATTAAGAAATTTTTGGATATTAGTAGCAGAAATCTGTTTGATAATGCTTATATTCTGCCCATATTTGATTTTTGTTGCTCAGTATGGGGAAATTGTTATGAAGATGGATATAAAAAAATTCTTAAAATGCAGAAAAGAGCTGCAAGGATTATACATGATGCACCAATACTAACACCTAGTATAAATTTATTTATAGAGCTAAAATGGTTAAATTTCAAATCTAGAATTTCATATCATAAACTTATTCTTGTTCATAAAATTCTTAACAATAAAGCACCTGATTACTTAAAGGAACTCTGTTGTCCAATTGTTAACCTACATAGTAGAAATCTAAGGTCATCTGCAAATAATAATTTAGCTGTTGTGTGTCCGAACACAAATTCAATGGAGAAATCTTTCGCATATAGCTCTTCAATACTTTGGAATAAACAACCAAATGAAATAAAATGTTGTGAAAATCTGGACACTTTTAAACAAAAATGTGTAGATTTCTTGACTGTAAATGATTTATAACAACTCACTCATATATTTTAATGATTTTGTATTTTATGTATATATATATGAATTAAATTTTCTCTTGTTCTACAGACAATGTATAGTTAGCATGAATATTGCATCTACATAATATGTCAAAATTGCAAGCTTTGTAATATTAGTACTGTTTGTTCTTAGTGAGCGCCTCAAGGTAGATTAGTGAATGCTAATTGAGTCACCCTCCTTAAATAAAGTCATTACTTACTTACTTACTTACAATCAGTGCCTACATACAAAGTATATATCTCCCAGTTGATACTATATTCCAGGGCTTATATTTCCTATCATGATTTCCTTGATAGAGGATTGTTGCTCACAAGAAAGCTATTAAACCAAGTAGTGAAGTTGAAATCATCCCATTCGTAAATATTTGGGACGCCATGACAAGTTGGTTGACCGTTATGGAATATCCGTTTCACTGATGATAGCGAATATTTTCCAAATGTCAAATGTCAACTACAATCCGGTCCCCCTTTTCACAAATGTGACCTACCGAATTGAACTTGTTACCATGTTTGTACTAACATGAGCAACACAAAGGGTGTCACATGTGGAGCAGGATTACCATTCGGGAGCACCTGACATCACCCCCAGTTTTTGGTGGGGTTCCTATTGCTCAGTCTTTAGTTTTTTATGTTGTGTTTTGTATACTTTTTGTTTGTCTATTGGTCTCTTTCTTTTTTAGCCTGGAGTTGTCATTTTATTTTCGACTTATAAGTTTGAATGTTCCTTTGGTATTTTGCCTCACATTTAAGATGTAACATGGCAAACTTATATTAATCTTTAAATGTTTATTTCATTGTTATTCTTTTTCATGCTACTTATGATCTTTAAATATATTATATATTTAAAGATTTTTTTAATTTTATTTCAGGCCATTGATGAAGAACCTAAGTTTGAACTGCAAGACATTTATAACAAAACCACAGATTTTTTATCATCATCTCAAATTATTTCCAAACTTTCAAATATTAAAACTGCAGGACAATAAATACTTATTTTCTTATTATGGCTTTGTTATAAAAGTGACTTTTCTCCATTATTTTTCCTATACTTGCACATCATGGAAATTACTAAATGTTTATAACAATTTTCCTTTTTCCTTTAAATGTAACAGATTTTAGAATTTGTAGCAAGACTTTAATATTATTTTATTTAATATTATTGAGTTATTACACACTCAAGTAGGACCTCAGTGGCCGAGTTGTCTATATTGTTCATCTACAGCAATCACTAGCTAGTCAACACAAGCTGGTGTTAGAAAGCACCTCAATTATAATGCCAGACTTTTTATTTCATTAAACCCCACTCTAGGAGTGCAGGCTATATTACAATCACCTTGTCCTACATTGACTGGAATACTGCTCAAGCTTGTGTAAGAGGGTACCTCAATTATAAATGAGTGCAGGCTATAAAGCTGGTGTTAGAGGACACCTCAATTATAATGCCAGAATTTTTGTTTCATTCAAACCAACTCTAGGAGTGCAGGCCATAAAGCTTGTGTTAGAGGGTACCTCAATTATAATGCCAGACTGTTTGTTTTATTATACCCCACTCTAGGAGTGCAGGCTATATTACAATCACCTTGTCCTACATTGACTGGAATACTGCTCAAGCTTGTGTAAGAGGGTACCTCAATTATAATGCCAGACATTTTGTTTTATTATACCCCACTCTAGGAGTGCAGGCTATATTACAATCACCTTGTCCTACATTGACTGGAATACTGCTCAAGCTTGTGTAAGAGGGTACCTCAATTATAATGCCAGACATTTTGTTTTATTATACCCCACTCTAGGAGTGCAGGCTATATTACAATCACCTTGTCCTACATTGACTGGAATACTGCTCAAGCTTGTGTTAGAGGGTACCTCAATTATAATGACAGACTTTTTGTTTCATTCAAACCAACTCTAGGAGTGCAGGCCATAAAGCTTGTGTTAGAGGGTACCTCAATTATAATGCCAGACTGTTTGTTTTATTATACCCCACTCTAGGAGTGCAGGCTATATTACAATCACCTTGTCCTACATTGACTGGAATACTGCTCAAGCTTGTGTAAGAGGGTACCTCAATTATAATGCCAGACATTTTGTTTTATTATACCCCACTCTAGGAGTGCAGGCTATATTACAATCACCTTGTCCTACATTGACTGGAATACTGCTCAAGCTTGTGTAAGAGGGTACCTCAATTATAATGCCAGACATTTTGTTTTATTATACCCCACTCTAGGAGTGCAGGCTATATTACAATCACCTTGTCCTACATTGACTGGAATACTGCTCAAGCTTGTGTTAGAGGGTACCTCAATTATAATGACAGACTTTTTGTTTCATTCAACCCCACTCTAGGAGTACAGGCTATAAAGCTGGTGTTAGAGGGGACCTCAATTATAATGACAGAATTTTTGTTTCATTCAAACCCACTCTAGGAGTACAGGCTATAAAGCTTGTGTTAGAGGGGACCTCAATTATAATGACAAACTTTTTGTTTCATTATACCCCACTCTAGGAGTACAGGCCATAAAGCTGGTGTTAGAGGGGACCTCAATTATAATGACAAACTTTTTGTTTCATTATACTCCACTCTAGGAGTACAGGCCATTAAGCTGGTGTTAGAGGGGACCTCAATTATAATGACAAACTTTTTGTTTCATTATACTCCACTCTAGGAGTACAGGCCATTAAGCTGGTGTTAGAGGGGACCTCAATTATAATGACAGACTTTTTGTTTCATTATACCCCACTCTAGGAGTACAGGCTATAAAGCTGGTGTTAGAGGGGACTTCAACTATATTGCCAGATATTTTGTTTCATTATCCCCCACTCTAGGAGTGCAGGGATATATTGTAATCACCTTATCCTCCATTGATTGGAATACACCTCAAGCTGGTGTTAGAGGGCAAGTGGGATAATACTGAACAACTTCTATTTATTTTGGGATGTATAAATACGCAGCCTCTGCTGTAGTCACTTTACCGTCGTCAAATTTGAAATTTGAGTATTAGACCATCTCAAATCTGTCAGTACTGTTCATTGGGAATGTATTTCTATGCAGTCTTTGTTTTAATATCTTAACTTTCGTCACCTGTGAAATTTTAGAAATGTACCAGTTCATATCGCACATTACTATTTTTGTTAGTAGCATATTTATGCATTCTCTGTTGTAATTACCTAACCTACGTCATTTTTGAAATTTTAGAATTGTACAAGCGTTGTTGTGTTTGGTTTTAATTGAATACACTTCAAGATTGTTATAGTCAAATCAGAATAGATTGATATGATTCATTTTACATCATAATCATACTGATGAAGGATATCTAGC
Organism: Mytilus californianus; assembly: GCF_021869535.1. NCBI lineage: Eukaryota > Metazoa > Mollusca > Bivalvia > Mytilida > Mytilidae > Mytilus > Mytilus californianus. The sequence continues at coordinate 140,306,555 of NW_026262581.1, read as the reverse complement.
TGTTATCCGAATTATTTATAGATAATTACATTTAATGTTTCCATTTTTTTGATAGTGGTGTTGTTTTGTACACTTTTTAGGCGTTTATATAATTTATTTATTGTGTACTTGTATCGTTACTCGTAAAGATCCAGCGCCCTCTTAAAAAAGATCGTTGACTAATATCTAGACGTTATATATATATATATAATATATATGTAGGACTCTAAAGTGCGATGGTACTCTAAAGTGCGATGGTCACGCTAAAGTACGATGGTCTACGCTAAAGTGCGATGGTGTCAGACGCTAAAGTGCGATGGTTGTTTTTTTTAAGTGCGATCAGATATCACGCTAAAGTGCGATGGTATGACACGCTAAAGTCCGATGGTGTAACGGGAATGTGGTTCAGGCAATGGTTTTCGTTTGTTGCTGAGTTCCTATTACATTTTCGTTTATTGTTTTATTTATATATCAAGCCGTAGTCTTTCTCTTTTGAATTGTTTTACACTGGTCATTTCATAACCCTATATAGCTTGTTATGCGGCATGGGCCAAGGCTTTACGTTGACGGCCGTATGATTATTAGTTGCATACATGAACGACATTTGGGGTTGGATTGATAGTTTATACTACATCTTCTTATTTTTATTTAAAGTACGATAGTTGTCCAAAAAGTGTAATGGTTAAACTGCAGTATAGCTAGTATATCCGAAATTTAGTAGAAGTCGTTTTTTAATAAAAACAATATGTTGTGTAAGACAATGCTCCACGTTAAAGGTCATACCTAAAGTTGCATACATCAATGACATTAGGTCGTGGATAGAGAGTTGTCGTATTGGCAATCATATTTTATAATGATACTACACATCTGTTCGTCAGGTTGCTGTCTAGTTGAAGTATATTCAATATTTAACAGAAATAACAAACCATATTGTAATTTTTTTTTATAGAATTATTCGATTAGAAAGTAACTGTTTTGATTAAAGCTCTTTTTACAATTTTACAAATTAAGTTAACCTCTTCCAGCAACGACCAAAATAGTTCCAGATTGTGATCATTTGTTTCTCTCTTCTTTCTTTTCTTGTGTAATAAAAATCCTTAATCTGGACAAACAATCTCGTCATAATGCTGTCGAACGTTGCTAACGTCGATACTTTTGGGGAAAAACGCACTTTAGCGTGTTCAAACCATCGCACTTTAGCGTAGGCCATCGCACTTTAGCGTGACCATCGCGTTTTAGCGTCCCCATCGCACTTTAGAGTCCTACATATATACAAGTTTAAATTGAAAACAACGTTCAAACCTATGATTGTGTTGGATAAAAACCGCAATTTTTTTTACATATGCATGCAAAACAAATTTCTTGGTAGAGGGGTCTAAATACAGCACAAACAACATTTTCCAAAAGACCAAAAAAGTGAAAAAGTATATTTTAACAAAACGCATTTTACTAGCAGGTCGAACAACTGATGTTCTTAAACCCTGCTAACTGCCATTGGCGATTGCCAAATAAATGGATCACAAGATGTAACAAAATGGATCTTTTTATTAATTTATAACCAAACAGAAAACAATAAACTTGCGGAAAAGATGGTATACCGCAAACATGAGGTGCAAAAATTTGTACACCATATCCAGATTTCGACAATTAATGTCTGTTCAGTAATAATAGGAATCGAAACGGTATTTAGAAGGCCATATAATTTACCTCAATTTAGGATAGATTGAATTTTGAAAGATTCGAAAAAGGATGAACGGATCATATAAACCAGAAGTCAAATATAATACAAGCCCAAACGAAAAAATATAAACAAGTCTAAATTGTAAACAACGTTCAAACCTATGATTGCGTTGGATAAAAACCGCAATTTTTATACATGTGCATGCAAAACAAATTTCTTGGTAGAGGGTCTAAATACAGCACAAACAACATTTTCCAAAAGACCAAAAATGTGAAAAAAAATATTTTAACAAAACGCATTTGACTAGCAGGTCGAACAACTGATGTTCTTAAACCCTGCTGACTGCCATGGGCGATTGCCAAATAAACGGATCACAAGATGTAACAAAGTGGATCTTTTTATTAATTTATTACCAAACAGAAAATATATATATATATACATCATTATGATACATAAGAACAATTTAAAGTATACACTAAAATCTCATGAAAACTCATACAAAATAACAACACAGTTAACAACAACAAACCATTCAATTTATAACCATGCACAACAAAACACAGATCCATGCATAATTAATAATATCAGACAGAACACAATTCAATACATAACATAACATAAAACACAATGCAATATATAACATCACACAAATCACAATTTAATAAAAACATCACTCAAAGCATAGTTCAATGCATAACATCACACAAAGCACACTTCACTTCATAACATCATACAAAGCACTATTCATTACTTAACAACACAAAAAGTACAATTCACTACATAACATCACACACAGCACAATTTAATACATGACATCACTCAAACCACAATTCACTACATAACATCACACACAGCACAATTCAATACATAACATTACTCAAACCACAATTCACTACATAACATAACACACAGCACAATTCACTACATAACATCACTCAAACCACAATTCACTACATAACATAAAACACAGCACAATTCAATACATAACATCATTCAAACCACAATTCACTACATAACATCACTCAAACCACAATCCACTACATAACATCATTCAAACCACAAGTCACTACATAACATCACTCAAACCACAATTCACTACATAACATTACACACAGCACAATTCAATACATAACATCATTCAAACCACAATTCACTACATAACATCACTCAAACCACAATCCACTACATAACATCATTCAAACCACAATTCACTACATAACATCACTCAAACCACAATTCACTACATAACATCATAGTAAGAGTTATGATTCATTTAGAAAACAATGCCTTTGTGCTTAAAAGAACGTCTAATGACACTATATATTTGTTTTAATTCATGCCTTTATTACCACATATATAAGATTTCTCTATATTTTTAATCATTTGTAGCAAAAATGCCAAAATGTTCCCTACGAAGAAAATCACTGTTAAGAAACAGAAATTGGAAGTTCAAAATTTCTCAATGCTAGAATTTAATTATCCATTTAAAACATATTTTATTTTTCTGGCCATTTCAAAAATGTATATCTAAGTTTCCACTTTATTTGTAAAAAAATTTTGCTTATTCTAAACATATTTTCCAATTTTCATTTGAATGTCAAAAACAGGGAATAACATTTCTTATATTTATTGTTTATATTAGCTTAACTAGTATTTATATATATAATTGGTTGCAGGTTCAAAGAAATTTATATCATTTGAATATTCAGTGTGTATGTTATCCAGAAGATAAATTGAATTTTGCCAAGTTTGTGCATTTGTAATCACAAATAAAACCTGAAGACTCATTATGTTTAAAACAAATACACTGAGGATGATCCAGTCTATCTTCTTCACTTATCAGTACTTTACTATCCTGTCCATCTTTTGATATTACTACTATTCTACCAGAGTAATAGTCTACTACAATAATGTTACCATAAGTATCTGTACAAAGTCCTCCTGGTCCTTTTAAATCCTGTGTATTTTGCCAGAACTGTTTACCTGATTCACCCACACAGCAAACTGCGTTACCATCAAAATTACTATAGATTACTCTGTCATTACAGTAAACAAGGTGCTCCAGGTCTGATTCACTCTCAATTTGTATTGACTTCAGAGTATTTCCTTCCAAGTCTATAATACGGATTTCACCATCATCATCATCTTCTTCATCATCACCATTATTACCAATCAAACCTACAGCCAGAGAATTATTGGAGAATGATAATCCCCAGCATTGTTTGTCTAATGTGATAAATTTGGTAACTTTTTCATTCTCCATATTGAAGATCTTAATGGCTATCTCAAAAGGATAAGTTATGGCAATAGTGTTCTGATTGATCTGTGTAACACCATAGGCTTTACCATGTATAGGTAATTGTTTCTGTAGTTTGCCATCAGAAGTAAGAAGGTTAACTCTCCTTTCCTGTTCCACTACTATAACTCGTCCATCCATCAGACAAATCATGTCACTAATCACCTTCTTCATGTTGATCTCTATCTTTGTCTCAATATTCATTGTCATGTTTCTTATGTTGGTTTGTTCTCGTGATTCTACTTGTGCTTCCCTCCTTACACTTGTATCTTTATTCAAGTCTACATATGTTTTAACACTTGTTACTTTTCCCAGGGATTCTAATGATTCTAATTTGCTTAGTATCTTTTCTATCTCAACATTTTGCCTCATTTTGATGTCAAATTCTTTTGCCCTGTCATCTTTTTCCAGATCTTCCACATATTGTTGACATTGGTGTATTTGTTGTTCAATCTGATGTAAACCTAGAAATGATTGAAGTTTTGAAGTGTGTGATATGACTGTTTGTAAGTGGTCTTGCATTTTATTTAAGTTTTTCTGTTTCCTTTCAATTTCACTGATTACTTCGGTTGCTTGTGATTTTTCTTGATTCCAGATGGTTTCTGCCTCATTGCATAACTTCTTTTCTAGGTTTGTTAAATGAATATTTATTTTCTTGCGAATTTTAACAATGAAATCTTGTATGCTTTCATATTCTCGTTCACCTCTAGTTATGTTTTTAGATTTGTTAGTAACCAATTTTTCCAGAAAATGTTTAATGGAGTTTATTTGCTTTTCCAGGGATTGTGTGGATTGGTCAATTTTTGTTTTTTCCACAACACTCGCTAAACTTTTTATTCCGGTACATTTTGAATGACTTATAGAAATACATTCATCACAGCAAGGCATTAAATGACTGGGACAGTACAAGTTAAGCTGTTGACCATGTTTGCCACATTCTGTTTTGATTGCTCGAATGGATGGTTTATAACTTTTGATATCAATGATCTTATGATCACGTGATGATTTAGATCTTTTGTGATGAACTGAACACGTTGAGCATAATCCTTCTTCACAGTTATAACACCAGATGTCAGCTTTAGTCTTTACTTTTCCTTCTTGACAAGGTGCACATGGCACAGGTTTACTGGATGCCATTACCTAAACATATACAATAAGTAAGTTATTTAACCTGCTTGACAAGGTCTTAATGGGTGGTGATTGGTAAAGAGAGAAATTGGCCATTATTAAGCTAGACAGAAAACAAACAACACAAAAAAACAGATGGTCAGCATCTTCCACCAACACAAAATTACTAATAAGACAAGAATTATAAAGACATCACTGGAAACAACCACTGACAAGGCTACTAACAGCAGGAACACAAAAAGACAGACAGGGTTAAATTACTCTTCAGTAAATGTCAGCTTGGCAAAAACACTTCTCTCATTCATAGTAAATATTAAAAAAAAAACACGAAAAGAGGTAAAACAATTTTGATAAACAGCTTTCCTAAGAGCGATGGTATATCCACCCTTATGGTGTATATTGAAATTGTTGCAAAAATGAAATGTAATATATAGGAGGCATTTTGGAAAGATGTTCTGAAATCATGGCAACTATACTCCAAGAAAAAGATGAAAATGTCAGTTGGGAATGCTTCTTGCAAGTCCGATGTGGCTTAACAATAACGTTAAGTTAGAAAACAAACATATTTTGAAAGAGGAATAGTCTGGATAAGGTATAATATTTGTAAATTGTTTGTAGATGTAGATGGATCGGGGTTTTTTTTGCTTTTTTTTTGTAATTTCGAGGATATATCAGAATGTGAATTTTATGTGATATGATAATATGTATCTGCTGTAAAACAAGCATCAAAATTATTTGTGGGGGGACTACAAATAAGAACTACCTTTTATTCCATCTGTGTTTAAAAAATAAAAACAACACGTTATAAATTTTAGGCATCTGAAGTGCTTGTCTAGATATATCTTCGTCAGGAACGCTCAAAGTAAAATATTTGAAAGCCAAAGATGTATAAGAAGCGAAACAGTTGAAGAACTAACTTGGATTGAGAGTTGTCTCATTGGCAGTCATACCACATCTTCCTATATCTTTTGTAAAAAAATCAAAAGGATCTAAAGATATTTATAGTGTTTTGATAAAAATTGAATGTTCCAATTAGTCAGTTAAGATAGACTAAATAATTGTTGTTTTGATGAATATGCTTGGATAAAAACTTATAAACTGTCATTAATTGTCACAAAAAAATACAAGCTACAGTGGCTGTAGTATATAGATTCAACAATCTTAGCTACAAACAAATTTCTTCATAAAAGTAATCTGTATGATAATTCAAATTGTATGTTTTGTATTAGAGAAATAGAACTCTAGAACATGTACTTTGGGATTGTGAACATAAACAGACATTATCAGAAAATATTTAAAATTGGTTTCCTACCAATGGAATTATTGTACAATTTACAAAAGGAATTTTTTTGTTTGGTAATATTGCAAAGATTTTTCAAAGAAATGCTGAACATACTCTTCTTTTTTAATTATAAAACATATAAATTAGAAGATGTGGTATGAGTGCCAATGAGACAACTCTCCATCTATGTCACAATGTATAAAAAGTAATCAATTATAGGTCAAAGTAAGGCCTTTAACACGGAGTCTTGGCACACACCGAACAGCAAGCTATTCAGTGCATCAAAATGACTAGTGAAAAACGATTCGAACAGGACAACCAACGGTCTAATCTATATAAAAAACGAGAAACGAGAAACACAACTATGAACCACACCAACAAACGACAATTTCTGAACAACAGGCTCCTGACCCAGGACAGGTGCATACAAATGCAGCGAGTTTAAACGTTTTAACGCACCAACCTCCACCCTATCCTGAAACAGTAGTGTAACATTACAACATAAAAAGACACACAATAAAATATCAATTGAAATGGCTTAACTCGATCAAAAAGACATATAAACGAAAACAAGTAAATATACACTGAACGATTAACACAATATAAATACAATATTAATGAAAAATCAGTTTTAAAAAATACTATCAATATCATAGTTAAAGAGAAGATGAAATATTTGTATAAAATTGATAAATACATTGCTATAAAAAAAATAAAAGTGACGTAAACGACGAAGAAAACTTTATAAGTGATATGCTTAAACAATTTAAAATAACATACATGAACAGTTTTTGACGAAGTTAAATGATTATCTTACTTTTATCTATGAACATTGGAATTCGACTAATTTTTATCATCGTTTATTAATGTTTTTGTGTTTTGATGACATTCAGTTTCACATTCGTGAATTTATAATGAATATGGCATTGAGCAACCTTGGAGGGACATTAGTTGTTGAAATGGGCTTATTGGTATCGTTTATAATATTAAGCTTTCATCAATTAGTCTTTGAATTCCTATTGGAGTTACTGGCCTTAAATGACGATTTTTACAATTTCTTTTACATATTTGTCTTTTATATTAAAAAATTAAACAGCAAAATCCTAATCAAGCTTAGATTTAAAAAATAATTCAATATGGCTGAAATAGTCAGTCATCTAATGAAAGTTATTACCCTTAAATTGTCATGAATTAGAAGTTCCTTCATAGTATAAGTTCCAAGAGGAAGAAATATTCTGTAATATTATTTCCACTGGAGCAAATATTACAATATTTATTCCTGACAGAATGAAGGGTATAGAATATGTGTTCCAACATGAAAATATATTATGGTTTTGTTCATAACAAAGTTTCCAGGTGAAATTCTGTTAGGTGGAACAAATATACGTAGATAAAATGACCAATTTTTTCCAGGTTTGCCTATTATCTGAAAAACCATAATAGATTGAGAAAAACTTCAAATATCAAAAGTGATTAGCATAATAAATCAATATAAATCATGATGTCGAATAAGTCAGGTGTTTTCTTATAAGAGTAACTACCCTTAAATAAACCTTTTTTTCTCGCTTTCACCTATTATTTTGAAAACTATAATAATTTTTTCTCATTTTGTGCTGTAACAACACTGTCCATGGTTAGGGGAGGGTTGGGAGCTTGGAAACATGTTTAACCTTACCACATTCTGTATGTGCCTGTCCTAAGGCAGGAGCCTGTAATTCAGTGGATGTCATTGGAAGCTGTCTGTTATATTTGTTTTTCATATATTGTTTTGTCATTAATCATGCCATTTTTTTCTAGCCGTACGGTAACCTATATATAGTTTCTTACATCCACGTAATTTGGACTTTGTTTGATAGTTGTCTCGTTGGCAACCATACAAAATCTCTTTATTTTATTTCCAATAAAATCTTAGTTTTGAAGTTGTTGAAAAAAATTGGATTTTATAATTTTTTCATAGTTTGAATGACTTCCAGAACCATGTTTTTATAGGTCACATTGACATCCAATTTGGCCCAGATGTATATTTTTCTTTTTATAATTATATATAAACTCTGATTATTTTCAGTTCATAAAACTGTGTCTATGTGAATAACCATACTTGTGAAGAAATACATACAAGTTGCAGAAAGTAGCACATAGTGCATGTTTTATCTGCTCAATTTATAGTTATGGACAAAGGGAGTTAACTCAATTCAAAATATTGAACAAATGAGTGTTTGGTTATATATTTTTGCTGAATACAATGCAATTTTTAGTTCACAATGCACAATTGTAGTTGTCTGAACATGCATGAAATATTTGCCAGTGGACATAAAACAATTTAACAACAATCAATCAATGACAATTAAAGTATTCTTTTCCCACATGTTACAGTGCTCATTAGCACTTTGGTTGCTCTGTAGTGTATACAGAAAAACGTCAGCATACAATACAAATTAAACATTTATAGAATATTTAAGTTTCTTATAGTCAAATTGCAGAAGTACTTTATTTTGTTTAACCATTTACCTGTTGATGTTATTGTGACAAAAGTCAAATTAGTTGTGTGTATGGCAACTAAAATTTCCTTCACTGTTTCTTCAAATTTAGACCAAACAAGGAAGTTATTTAAGACATGTTTATACCTGATTCAGGTGACAGAAATATACCTGACCCAGATAATCTGTAAAATACCTATCTGATCTTTGTTAGCGGGGTTTAATTTTATTGTTTGAGTACATCTGTATTTATTTACTCTGTTCCTGGTATAGACATTATCATTTTCAATCTTTAGGAGAAATAATTCCATGCAAAAACATTTGTTTCTGTTTATTATTTCAAAATATCAATTCAATGATTCTTGCTGTTAAAAGAATTAATATCAACATGTCTTGGATGAATTGAAAAACCAGTGCTGATGAACTATTTGTACAGGAAATATGTCCCTTTTAAATCTTTTACATTGTATGCACTTTTATATAAGCCTAAATTTCTTGTTGTATTTTTTATGAAATTTAAATCGTGGAGTTCTTCCCCCATGAACAAGAAATAGTATGGAAAATTGCATTGTAGGTTATCTCACAACCAAAATGAATTAAAAACTTTTAAAAAAAATAGATATACATCAATTGGAGTTACTGCCATTGGACATATAATATGTGCAATGATGGGGAACATTTAAACGCTGTTATATTTATTTTAATACAAAAGAGAAACTGACATAAAGGGTGAAATTTGCAGCCTACACAATTAGATATAATACGTCTTTACATCTAAGTACCTAGTAACAATATACATGTATGTGACATCAAAGAATTAGAGGAAATAAATAATTTGGAAGAATTTAATTTTCAGAAGTGCATACAAAATGCGAAGATATTTTTGTTTTCAAGAGTACATATACTAATGCAAGAACACCTTTTACAATCTAAACTATATATCTTCCAGTTTGAGCAAAATTTGTTTCGTTATTATTATCAAAAAATTATTAATTTTATTATTTAGATTAATGAAGAATTAAATAAGTGATATAATTTTTATTTTTAGACACATGAAGAATTGGTGACAGATTTAATATCAAAGTTGGGGAATAATTTATCGTAGAAAAAATTACCAGTCAGATTATATCAGTTAATCATACATGTTATTGTTGCTTTATTAGTCCCCTACCGACTTCGATGGGGACTTTAGGTTTACACTCTGTCCGTCTGTCTGTCTGTCTGTCTGTCCATCCGTCAGTCCGTCAAATTAGTTTTTCCCCTTTCTTTCTTCGTGCTTGAAGATATTGATTTGATATTTGGTATATTGTTTAATCAAGGCCAGTTACAGATCAAGTTTGAATTTTGTTCTTGTCTGATGATTTTATGCAGAGTTATGGTCCTTGGACTTGTAAAATTCGCGCAAATAATCAGTTTTTCACACTTTTTTCATCATGTTTAAAGAATTAGATTTTATATTTGCTATATAGTTTAACCATGACAAGTTATAGATCAAGTTTGAATTTTGTTCCGATCTGATGTTTTTTTGCAAAGTTATTGTCCTTAGACTTCGAAAATTCGAGTAATCAGTTTTCTGCACTTTTATTCGTCATACTTAAAGATATTGATTTGATATTTGCTATATAGTTTTACCATGACACGTTACAGATCAAGTATGAATTTTGTTCGTTTTGGATGATTTTTTTACAGTGTTATGGTCCTCAGACTTAAAAAACTCAGACAAAAAATCCGTTTTCCACACTTTTTCTTGTCATGCTTGAAGATATTGATTTGATATTTGTAATATAATTTACACCATGACAAGTGATAGATCAAGTTAGCGTTATGTTCCAGTACAATGATTTTTTAACCGGTAGGGAACTATGTATTGCCATGATTTGATGGCCAGGTAAATAGGTGTGATTCTATGAGCTTGAAGTGAATTTAGACTTGGCTCATATGGCTTTTCTGAACACAATAATATTAGCCATAAGCAATATCATCACAAGACTTGATTCTATAACAGCCTTTGGATGAAAAGGACCCTTTCTAATTTTGGGGTCATTGAGTAATCTACAGGTGATGTTGCTTGATTGTCTGTTGTTTGTGTTAGGCTGAAACCACAGAACTTTGTATGAATGTTCCATCGTATGTCAAGTTTATAAACTGTATTCAAGGTTTTTAATTTGTCAACCCCCCCCCGCTGAAAGTAGAACATAGTGGTGAAAATTCAGTTTCAGCTATTAAAAGGACAAGAATGTCAACATTGGATGTGAAATAGGGGTAAACCATTTGGTTGACTGATTCGATCTACAAAAACTCATTCTTAAACAGGTAAAAACGATTATTAACATATTCTATTAACCTATAAGATGAAATCAAACAGACCTAGAAAATCTAATTGCACAAATCACTATCTATTTATATCTATGTTTATGTTTATATCAGGTTAAATAACCGTTGGAGGTCTTCGGAAGGTCACCTCGATGGTTAATTAGATGGCGTCTCGACTAAAATACACACGACATGATGATACATACTATAAAGTTTAAGCATCGTAAATTGTTTATTTTAAACCTTTTTTAATTTGGAAATATGTTTTAGTATGTTATAAGTCGAATATGAGAATTTGAGTCAAATTGGTGAACATGAATTTGACAGCTAATGTCCTTTTAAGGAAGATATTAAACCGAATTTCATTTGACTTTGGTTTTATGTAGACTATTTTATTAAAGTCATGATGTATAATCTACTCTTAACAGATATCCAGAAAATTTAGAGATGAAACTAAAATGATGTCTTGTTGAAGTTTGATCAGCCATTGTAACAATTAAGTACGTGTAAATTTTAGATAAAAAGTATTTACATGAATAAGATGTAAGAATTATCTATCTTGTGTGTAGGTTTGTGTATCTATATGTTCTACCCCGTGTATGGTCTATTTTTAAATTTGTATACCTTTGACACAACAGAGGAGAATGACAAAAAAATATATGAAGAAGTTTATGAAAATATTTTCAACAGGCTTGGACTACAATTAAAAAAAAGTAAATATCATTACAGAGCCATTAACTGTAAAAATGGGCACCTTTGTCATAAAAGGCAAAACGCCAAAAAAATGGTAAAAATCTTCAGTATGCTTTTTTTGTAGTAATTGGTGCAACAGGTAATATTGGCGGGAAACTTTCCCATGAATTTCTCCTACAATCAGACATTGGAGAAGATACTATTATAGTCTGTAATAGGTAAGTGTATGTTGGAGAAGATGATATCATAGTCTGTAATAGGTAAGTGTATGTTGGAGAAGATACTATTATAGTCTGTAATAGGTAAGTGTATGTTGGAGAAGATACTATTATAGTCTGTAATAGGTAAGTGAATGTTGGAGAAGATACTATCATAGTCTGTAATATGTAAGTGTATGTTGGAGAAGATACTGTAATAGTCTGTAATAGGTAAGTGTATGTTGGAGAAGATACTATTATAGTCTGTAATAGGTAAGTGTATTTTGGTTGATTGAAAATAAAGGCGAGGTTATTCTGTAATAGGAATGGGGTTATTTACAAATTGAGAAGGGAACACCTGTATCAAAGTCATTTTAGTTTCAATTAGAATTAGTGTCCCCAAAGATGCCACTGTGGATTCACACAACCAAATGGACGTGACAGTCAAATCCCTCAAGTGTATTTGTGTATTCAGACTTCTACATGTGTATTTGTGTGTCCAGACTTCTACATGTGTAGTTGTGTGTTCAGAATTCTACGTGTGTATTTGTGTGTCCAGACTTCTACACATGTATTGGTTTTCACAGGTTCACTATCTTTTTTGAAAATACTTATTATTAAAGCAACATCTCCTTTACTGAATAAAACGCTGAGTCATGGAAATTCTTTTTGTTTTGATTGCATGAAAAACATAAATGCTGGAATCAGATTTGCAAATTATTAAATAGCTTCTTCCGTTCTAAAGATTCTTTGCCAAACTTTCAGACTTTAAATTCATGTATTGTAAAAGTGGGTTCTTTTTCAGTTTTTCTTGAATATTTATACTTTTAAGATAGATATATTAACCTTTTTTTATAGCTGTCAGTATGGAAATAATATTGAAGTTGAAGTTTTGTAACTTTTCTTTGGTTTTTCTTACATATTACGAGAAAGTTTAAGTACACTTCAATGACACAAAATATCTGAGATTTTTAGTAGAAATCATAATAAATACAAGCTTCACAATAGCTGATTTATAAATTCAATAAAGGGTAACCACTAATCAATCAGGATAGCTATCATTGATAAAAATATAACATTAGGATTTAATGCAAATAATTCTCAAGTATTTGGAAAATGGGGTCCAAAATTTTAGAATGATAAGATCAACCTATTTTACATTTCTTTCAAAATTAGTAGACTTCTTAAAGGAATTATTGTCCTTTAATGATTTTTCTAGCTCACCTGGCCCATCGTCGTCGTCGTTAACTTTTACAAAAATCTTGTCCTCAGAAACGACTGTGTCAAATTTAACCAAACTTGGCTACAATCATCATTGGGGTATCTAGTTTGAAAATTGTGTCCGACGACCCGGCCCGCCAACCAACATGGCCACCATTGCTAAAAATAGAACATAGGGGTAAAATGCAGTTTTTGGCTTATATTACTGAAACTAAAGCATTTAGAGTAAATCTGACATAGGGGTTAAAATGTTCATCAGGTTGAGATCTATCTGCCCTGAAATTTTCAGACGAATCGAACCTGTTGTTGGGTTGCTGCCCCTGAGTTAGTGATTTTAAGGAAATTTTGCAGTTTTTGATTATTATCTTGAATATTATTATAGACAGAGATAAACTGTAAACAGCAATAACGTTCAGCAAAATAAGATCTACAAATGAGTCAAATGATCAAAATTGTCAATTGACCCCTTAAGGAGTTATTGTCCTTTATAGTCAATTTTTTAAAAAATTTCGTAAATTTTTGTAATATTTTACAAAAATCTTTTCCTCTGAAACTACATAGACAAATTAAACCAAACTTGGCCACAATCATCATTAGGGTATCTAGTTGAAAAAATGTGTCCGATGACCCCGCATGCCAACCAACATGGCTGACATGGCTAAAAATAGAACATAGGGGTAAAATGCAGTTTTTGGCTTATATCTCTGAAACTAAAGCATTAAGAGCAAATACGACATGGGGGTAAAAATGTTCATCCGGTTTAGATCTATATGCCCTGAAATTTTCAGACGAATCAGACAACCCGTTTTTGGGTTGCTGCCCCTGAATTAGTGATTTTAAGGAAATTTTGCAGTTTTTGGTTATTATCTTGAATATTATTATAGATAGAGATACACTATAAACAGCAATTATGTTCAGCAAGGTAAAATCTACAAATAAGTCAAATGACCAAAATTGTCAATTGGCCTCTTGAGGAGTTATAACCTTTATAGTAAATTTTTAAAAATTTTTCGTAAACTTTTGTAATCTTTTACTATATTCTTCTCATCTGAAACTACTTTGCCAAATTTAATCACACTTGGCAACAATCATCATTGGGTATCTAGTTTTAAAAATATGTCTGATGACCTCGCCTGCCAACCGAGATGGCCAACATGGCTAAAAATAGAACAAAGGGGGTAAAATGCAAGTTTTGTCTATTATTTTGAAAACCATTATAAAGAAAGAAAATCTGACGAGAGCAAAAATGTTCAGGATGTTGAGCTCTAACAATTGTCCAACATGTCAAAACTGTCAGATGACTTCTTATGGGATTTATTGCCCTTATATGACAAATTTTACCATTTTTTTTTTCATTTTTGCTTACTATCTTGAAAACTATAATAGATACAGAGGTGAAGATGATCAGCAAGACAAGTTCTACAAATAGGTCAACATGGTCGAAATCGTCAATCGACTCCTTATTTAGAGTTATTGCCCTTTGATGATGATTTTGACAAATTATTTGCGTTTTTTGACTTATATCTTAAAACTATAATAGACAGATAGAAACTTAGCTAGCCAAAGATGATCAGAAAAACAAAATCTACAATGGAGACAATATGAAGGACGACTCCTTATTGGAGTTATTGCCCTTTAAAGACGATTTTCACTTGTTTTTTGCGTTTTGTCATATATGATAGGAAATTATAATACATAAAAATACACTTTAAATCACAAAAATGATCAGCAAGTCAAGATCTACATACAAGTCAAATTTTGCCGATATAGTTAAGTGACTCTTTATAGGAGTGATTGCCCTTAAATGAGGATTTTGTTTATCCTCTTTTGTGTTTTGAGCAAAAACTAAAGAAAATAGAGAGAACTTAAACAGGCTAAATGATCAGCAATACAAGATCAACAAAATAAATTTTTGTCATGAATTCTATTCTTGTCTTCAATGTTAAAGAGTGTCCTTTTTTGAATATGCACATAGACCAAGGTGAGCGACGCAGGCTCTTTAGAGCCTCTAGTTTTTCCCCCTCATAAAAATAAAGTGTCTTATTTTTTTACTTAAAAATATATAATACATTGAGAGGAACTGTAAACCTAAATTGTGATCAGCAATATAACATTAAAAAAATGTCAATAAACTAAACCATCAATTGACTCCCGATAAGATTTTTTGTTAATAACTATTGATTATTGACTAATTTTATTAGTTTTTCCTATTTGAAAACTATCATAGACAGTTGGAAGTTGCAAAATTGGTTAGTAATACTGTTCTACTAAAATCATAATTTAACTTAAACAGTCATTTATAAGGAACTAATGCCATTAAACAGTCACTTGTCAGGAACTAATGCCATTAAACAGTCACTTATCAGGAACTAATGCCCTTAAATTAAATGACATTTTTTATCCAATTTTAGCATGCTGCATTTCTATATAGACAGGTGCTATTTAAGAAAAAAAATGATAATTAAGACAAGAATACAAATGAGTCAAATGACTTAAACTGTAGACAGCAATATTCGTCAAATAAAGCAAGTTGAGATGTACTGGTTATCTCATTGATAGTCAATATTGTAATTACTGCTTTGTAGTGGGTTATTTGATTTGAGGAGGGACATGGACATGAAACTTTTTTAATATGTTAAAATACACAAAATTGAATAATTTGATGCTGGCACTAAAGGAATAAAAATACTTTGATTTTACTCAACTGCACTTGAAAAGCTTGTATTTGAAAAGAGATAATTTGATACTGGAAAAAAAATTTGAACAAATAAAAACATGAAAATAAAAAAACAAAGCTGCATATATTTGCAGGTGAGTGATTCAAGCTTCTTTTTGTCTTTGTTTAAATTACTGCCATTTATAATTTTACATTATAATAAGAGTGAGATATCTGTTTTCTATACGACCGCAAACGTTTGTAATGTAATTGCGATGTCTACGTCGTCTGAAGACATTTTGGTTCGCAGACAATAACTTGAGTATTAGTGTATGGATCTTTATTAAATTTTAGCACAAGGTTCAATACCTCCAAAGGAAGGTTGGGTTTGTTTTTTGGGGTCATGGCCAAAACTGCTTAGGAATTAGGGGCAGAAAAGGGGCCAAAAAACTAGGATTTTCTGGTTTCCAGACAATAACTTGAGTATAAGTCTATGGATTGCTACTTATTTATGCCACAAAAAAAATTATACCATAAAAGGAAGGTTAGAATTGATTTTGTTAGGCGTTATGACTCTATCGGTTGGGGGAAAAGGGACCAAAAACAATACTTTTGTAATACTTTGTCTAAATTATTTATATCTTGACCAATTTCAATGAGGTTTAATTCAAAGTCTGGAATTCTTGGTTTTTTTTTAATACGCTGAATCTAAGCATATAATTAGATATTTGATTCTGTGCACAGTTTTCAAGTTGGTCCAAATTGGGGTACAAAATTAAACTTTGTTTGATTTTAAAAAAAAATATAAGGGGTTATTTGATTTGCTGAATCTAACCGTGTATTTAGATTTTGGATTTTGGGTTCCGTTATCAAATTGGTCCACATTGAGGTCCAAAGGGTGCAAGATTAAATTTTGTTTGGTTTCTTCAAAAATTGAATTCTTGTGGTTCTTTGATATGCTGATACCAACCATGTATTTAGAATTTGGATATTAGACCATAATTGGTGAATGTTCAATTTTAAATTATTTCGGTACTAAGACAACATTCATTCTGTGTCAGAAACTATGCTATGTCAAATATATAATCACTATTCAAAATCAGAGCTGTATTGCACAATTAATAGAAATTGTAAGTTGTATCATAGTTAAAAATAGATATACCATCAAACCTAATTTTAGAGAAGTTATATACAATTTAGTTTGAAATTAGATGTTCATTATTAGATATTTTGAAAAAATTTAAGGTAAGTTTGTATTAATGATATTTTGAATTGTTTTTTTGTTTTTTTCATTTTTTTTTACAAATACTTTTCTTATACTTTGTGTAAATTGCTTATTTCTTGACCAATTTCAATGAGGTTTAATTCAAAGTCTTGAATTCATGTGGTTCTTTAATATGCCGTATCTAACAGTGTATTTAGATTTAAGATTTTGGTCCCTGTATTTGAATTTGTCCAAGGGTGCAAACTTTGTTTGATTTAAAAAAAATGAATTCTTGGGGTTCTTTGTACCGTGTATTTAGATTTTTGATTTTGGGACAGGTTTTCAAATTGGTCCACATAGTCCAAAATTAAACTTACTTTGATTTTATCAAAATATGAATTCAAGGGGTTCTTTTATATATTGAATCTAAACATGTATTTAGGTTTTTGGTTTTAGTCCAAGTTTTTAAGTTGGTCTAAACGGGGGTCCAAAATTAAAGTTTGTTTGATTTTAACAAAAATTGAATAGATAGGGTTCTTTGATATGCTGAATCTAAGCGTGTATTTAGATTTTGGATATTGGATTATAATAGGTAAAGGTCTAATTTCAAACTTTTCAGCTCTTTGACCATATTCTTTCTTTGTTAAAAACCTATGCTGTGTCAAATATTTAATCACAATCCAAATCCAGAGCTGTATCAACCTGGAATGTAGTGTCCATTCTTGCCCAGACTGTTCATGAATTGACATCTGCGGTCATATCAAGCTGCGCCCAGCATTTTATTGTGTTTGTGACAAACATCGGTTTTTAAATGTGGACTATTTAGTTGAAGCATAGAGTGGAGATATGTCTGGGAAAATTAAAAATGATACGGCATTCTAATAACAGTCATACACCATATACTAATATCATACAAACATATTAATTGAATCCATATCTGGGACTAAACTGACAACAAAAATTATCTGGCCGTTAGTGATATGTGACATGGATGTGTAGAAAAATACAAACCTTAGTTATTATTTATCATCAGTTTAAATATTGAAAGTTGTTATGAATCCTTAAAAATTACTTTTATTTATTCAAGTTGGACATTCATTTTTACTGGGCATAAAGTAAAATGTGAGGAATAGATCTGTGAAAATAAGTATTGTGACAAAATGTGAGGAATGGATCTGTGAAAATAAGTTTTGTGACAAAATGTGAGGAATAGATCTGTGAAAATAAGTTAGTATGTAAAATGTGAAGAATAGATCTGTGAAAATATGTTTTGTGACAAAATGTGAGGAATAGATCTGTGAAAATAAGTTTTGTGACAAAACGTGAGGAATAGATCTGTGAAAATAAGTTAGTATGTAAAATGTGAAGAATAGATCCGTGAGAATAAGTTTTATGACCAAATGTGAGGAATAGATCTGTGAAAATAAGTTTTGTGACAAAATGTGAGGAATAGATCTGTGAAAATAAGTTTTGTAACAAAATGGAAGATTTATCTATGAAAATGAGATTAGTGTATACCAGTAGTATGAAAGATATATAGATTTGCACTTTTTTCTTCAAGCTGTTAGTCTGTTTTGAGAAACTAATGGATGGATACTCTAAACCATGTAATTTGATGAACAGGTGAACAGGAAAATTTTAAGTTAATTTGATGCACATAATGCATACATGCCAAAATATATTGTTCATTATAAGCACTTGACACCTCATGTATAAAATGTTGTAGATGTGTTTACAGGAACAGGTGAATTGATTAATATGAAAATAAGGAGACGTCCTATGATTTCCAATGAAACAACTATCACCAAAAGGATGTGAATTTAAGCATCTTAAGTTCACTGTATGGCCTTCAACAATGAGCAAAACCCTTACCATGTAGTAAGCTGCAAAAGTCCCCAACATTTATGATTTATGATTTATTTCGAAACAATGAACGAAAGCAACAAATATCACAGAGAGCAACCAAAGAAAACGACAGTATTACAGAATCCTGACTTTTGATATGTGCATTCAAAATGTGACAAAGTGAACTCGGTGAAGCATGTTAGCGAGTGATCAACCTGGCACAGTGACGTCACAGCTTAACATAGAAATAAACTGTAATTAAATGGCTTAACTCATCAGACTGCACTAAGCACAAAACAACTAACATAAAAAAAAGACAAAATGTACTAAAATAAGAGTAGTATCAGATGAATTGTTTTTTTAGAGTATTACACAGAAATGATGTTATGGTTTTACCGTTACTAGAATAATACAGGCTGGTATTAAAGTATTATCAGATAGATTAATTAAGTATTGTTGTTTTTAGAGTAACACAGATGGGATGTTATGGTTTAGGAGTTACCAGAATACTACAGGCTGGTATAGAAGTATTATCAGATAAATTAATTAAGTAGTGTTGTTTTTAAGGTAACACAGATGGGATGTTATGGTTTAGGAGTTACCAAAATACTACAGGCTGGTATAGAAGTATTATCAGATAAATTAATTAAGTATTGTTTTTTAGAGTTACACAGATGGGATGTTATGGTTTAGGAGATACCAGAATACTACAGGCTGGTAAAGGTTGCACTTTGTAAATACAGCTGTTTCACAAACCACGCCTCTTTTGTGTAGATATATAATATTCATAGATATTTTGTTTTGTTTACATACTGGTTCTCAGATATAATCTCTATACTTCATCTCATAGATACATAACTTGGGAATGTTACCAGTATAAATACACATGAATAGCGGCTAAATTGAATTCTGAGGAAGACCCAAAGTGAAGGGAGGGGTAGCACAGAATTTTAGTATATGTTTATACTCTTAGAAGTTCGGGGCATATAAATGTTGAAAATATGCCGCACAGCCCTATGTTTTGACCTAAGTAATAGTAGTGCATATGAACTTTTCATTCTAGGATATAATTTTTTACGAAACTTCATAGTGAAAATGGCACAGTTTTATCCGTAAAAGGAGTTCCTATGGGAAATTGCATTGTCTATATTTACAGAAGTACAACCTATATTGGGTGAAAACAGAGAACATGTAGAATTTCACCAAATCTGGTTTATCTTCAGAGATTTTAATGAAGTTAACTAAAATATAACGTTTGATAAATATTTCATGAAAATTGAAAAAAATCCTGGTTCTTCACTATGATGACTTAGCATAAATTCACAGTTCATAGTATGCATAGTTTACCTAAAGCCCTGTATTCAAAGTTAATTTATAATATATGCATATTTGTAATTTAAATTATTAAAAAGTGCTTATATTTACTCTTTGCACTCATTGAAACCCATAGATCCTTGATGAATACTGTTGTTGGGGTGTTTCTGTCCTGTCGAAAACCCAAAAGTAAGCAGTAACACCTGAATGTGCTTTCTTGTGACTGCGGCATAAAAAAATTACAAGCTTGAGATACAAAAATACCTCAATAAAACTAACAATAGTGTTTTCTATCCTAAAAATGTACTAAATATTCCATATTCACAGAACCAGCAGAATTATTTAGCAAATGTGACGCCCCAGTGGCAAAAAACAGAGAAAAATTCCTAACCCCTGGGTCATAAAACAGATAATTTAACCTGTAAAGGCTGTGATTTTATTATTATAAAGCTCCTTTGTATTAAAAACAATAACTGTGCTTTCAAGTTATGCAAAAAAACAGATTTTAGCAGTCAGCTCTACAAAAATTTTAGTGAATTCATATATCAGACTGGTAACTTCATATATACAACTTTTGCAAATATGGCTTTGTTTCAATACTTCTAGTTCATATATTGGCCAAATTATGTTAGATATATTGTAAGAGATGATTATATTGTGATAAGATTTCTAAACTCACCATTTGAGGCAGAAATTGTGAACTTTTATAGATAAATAGGCATACAGTTAGATGTGGACTGGAGACAGGATTGAATACGTTATATAATCTTGAATGTTGGAATGCTTAACTACTAAACTTTACATTTATAGTATTCTGAAATGCTTTCAATTTGTTATCAGGATAGTTTCATACAGGTAGGCATTTCATGTCACATAGGGTAAGCTGACAATAATTAAAGTCTTGTTTTCAAATTCTTATAAACATTGAAACAGGGGTGGGGTATATAATATACTGTAAAAGAAAGGTTAGAGTACATGCAGTGATTTTTTTGAGGCTATGATTCTGATAAATAAGTACTGTTGTGAGAAAAGGTGTTCTCCAAAATTTCTCTATTTAAATGAATGCTAGTATAGGTTGCACTTTGTAAATGCAGCTGTTTCACAAAACATGCCTCTTTTGGGGAGATATATAATATTCATATATAGTTTGTTTTGTCTACATACTGGTTCCCAGATATAATCTCTATACTTCATCTCATAGATACATAATTTGGGAATGTTACCAGTATAAATACACATGGATAGCGGCTAAATTGAATTCTGAGGAAGACCAAAAATGAAGGGAGGGGTTGTACAGAATTTTAGTACAAGTTTAAACTCTTAGAAGTTCGGGGCATATATATGTTGAAAATATGCCACACAGCCCTATGTTTTGACCTTTGAAAAAAATAGTAGTGCATATGAACATTCCATTCTAGGTTATAATTTTTTACGAAACTTCATAGTAAAAGTGGCACAGTTTTAGCCGTAAAAGGAGTTCCATTATTTAAGTATTGTTGTTTTTAGAGTTACACAGATTGGATGTTATGATTTAGGAGTTAACAGAATACTACAGGCTGGTATAGAAGTATTATCAGATAAATTAATTAAGTATTGTTGTTTTTAGAGTAACACAGATGGGATGTTATGATTTAGGAGTTACCAGAATACTACAGGCTGGTATAGAATTATCCTCAGATAAATTAAATAAGTATTGTTGTTTTTAGAGTTACACAGATTGGATGTTATGATTTAGGAGTTACCAGAATACTACAGGCTGGTATAGAAGTATCATCAGATAAATTAATTAAGTATTGTTGTTTTTAGAGTTACACAGATTGGATGTTATGGATGAGGAGTTACCAGAATACTACAGGCTGGTATAGAAGTATCATCAGATAAATTAATTAAGTATTGTTGTTTTTAGAGTTACACAGATTGGATGTTATGATTAAGGAGTTACCAGAATACTACAGGCTGGTATAGAAGTATTATCAGAGGATGAAGCCATACGATGGCCAAAACTGATATCACCATACCAGATATGTATAATTCCACAAATGGTAAGTATTTATCCTTCTTTCTTTCCATGTCCAACAGAATAATGACAATTGTAACGACATATGACAATTGTAACAACTTATGACAATTGTAACAACACATGACAAATGTAACAACATATGACATTTGTAACAACATATGACATTTGTAACAACACATGACAATTGTAACAACATATGACAGTTGCAACAACATATAACAATTGTAACAACACATGACAATTGTAACAACATATGACAATTGTAACAACATATGACAATTGTAACATCCTGTGACAATTGTTACAACATATGACAATTGTAACATCGTATGACAAATGTGACAACATATGACAATTGTAACAACCTCTGACAATTGTAACAACATATGACAATTGTAACATCAAAAGACAATTGTAAGATCAAAAGACAATTGTAATCACACATGCCAATTGTAGCGACACATGACAATTGGAACATCATATGACAATTGAAAAAACGCATGACAATCGTAACAATATATGACAATTGTAATAAAATATGACAATTGTAACATCATATGACATTTGTAACAACATATGACAATTCTAACATTATATGACAATTGCAACAACATATGACAGCTGTGACAAAACATGACAATTGTTACATCATATGACAGTTGTAACATCATATGACAATTGTAACAACATATGACAATTGTAACAACATATGATAATTGTAACAATACATCATATGACAATTGTAACAACATTTGATAATTGAAACATCATATGACTATTGTAACAACATTTGTTAATTGTAACAACATATGACAATTGTAACAACATATGACAAATGTAACATCATAGGACAATTGTAACAAAATATGACAATTATAACAACATATGACAATTGTAACGACATATGACAATTGTTACAACATATGACAATTGTAACATCATATGACAATTGTAATAAAATATGATAATTTTTATAGAATTTAATAATTGATAAAAATATCACAAATGTATCAAAATATTACAGTAAATATTTGTTATATTAAAGTTAGGGATTGGAAAGGGTCATTGCTAATATTGTCCATAGTTATATGTGAGCAATACTTTTTAGCCTCTACTTTACCTGGTTCCTTTAAGTCTTTATTGTTGTAATTAGTACTCATGATAGCCAGAATAAACTTATCAAGAAATAGGCAAAAGAAAGAAATTAGCAATTAAAAATTTCTTTTGGCTTAAACTATTTTCTCGGTGT
Source organism: Mytilus californianus (assembly GCF_021869535.1). Classification (NCBI taxonomy): domain Eukaryota; kingdom Metazoa; phylum Mollusca; class Bivalvia; order Mytilida; family Mytilidae; genus Mytilus; species Mytilus californianus. The sequence continues at coordinate 140,283,000 of NW_026262581.1, read as the reverse complement.
ATTTTTCATCAAGGACTTTTCAACCTGTTTTAAAGTAGTTTATAGGGGAAGCTTAACATTTATTCTATAAATAAAGATCCTAAATACTGTGGATTCATTATTAGTGGTTAGATATCTAACCAGTTTTCAGGGATTTAGTGGTTCAGGTAAACAACAGATTTGAATGTTCAACAAAGAGCTAATTTACTGTAGACTTTTTGCAGACTTTGGCAAAATCATGAAATCTAATATCCATGATAAAAACTTTTCCTCAATTCACCAAAAATTAGTTCCCACGAAAAATCAAGTAAACCACAGAAATAGGTTAATTAAATTTTCACCATGGATGCTATTTTATCTAAATGTTCTTTGTTGTAGAAAGGTTATATGGAAGAAAAGTTCATGGAGCTAGCTAACAATCTGTATGATGAATTAGTGACTGTGCCAAACCTCCGTGGGGAAGTGGTCATCGATGACAGGACTAGATTTACTGTTGGTAACAGGTTGACCCATGCAAAAACAGATTAGGATATCCTTACGTTGTTGTTATTGGAAAAAGTGTAAGTAATAGTATAAAATATGTAAGTTGATTCCAAAGGGACAAATAAAAAACAATTGTCGGAAGAAAGACAGACACTAAACGCCATGACCCCAAAATAATTCGAAACGCTGAAAATGCTACATAAGAAACTGGAGATTAAGGAACAAAATTTGGACCAAAAACTAGGGACAGAGAGGTATAACTTATTTTGATTTTGTTTATCATAGTTTAGTAATTTAAGAGAAGTTTTAAATAAAAGGTACACTATTAAAATCTCTGTCCACTTAAGCATCATACACCTTTCTACAATAGAATTTAACAACAATGATGTTGACAACTCACTAATAGCAAAGAAACAGTAACATACATTTGAATTGGTGTTTGTTTGTTGTATTTCTGGATTATAAGGAAAACAGAGCCACGCGATATCTGATATTTACAAATGGTACGTCCCAAAAGGTTGATACATCTGGTTTAAACTCTGTTTTTGCCATTTTCGTGATTCGTGACCTACTTCTTGACTCTCAGGCTGGAAGGTACTGTGTTTTGTGTCACGTGCACAGCAGAGTCATTAGGGAGGAACTTTATCAACTTACAAATGAGGATGCAAAAATGTGTGCCAATCGCCACCAAAAAATTTGTGTCAAAATGTGTGCAAATCTCCAAGGATTAAGATGTAACATGGCTGTGACAAACTTATATTAATCTTAAAATATTTATTTCTCTTTTATTCCTCCTCATCCTACTTATGATCTGTAAATATAGTATAAAAGATTTTTTTTGATTTTTTCAGGCCATTGATGAAGAACCTAAGTTTGAACTACAGGACATTTATAACAAAACTACAGATTGTTTACCATCATCTCAAATCATTTCCAAACTTTCACTTATTGAAACTGAATATTGAATAATAAATGCATATTTTTTTAATTATGGTTTTGTTATAAGTGTAGTTTTCCACATTTCTTTTCCTATACTTGCACATCATGGAAATTTCAAAATGTTTATAACAATTTTCATTTTACTATTTTAAATGTAACAGATTTCAGAATTTGTATCAAGACTTTAATATTACTTCTTTGGAACTGCAGGACATTTATAACAAAACTACAGATTTTTTACCATCATCTCAAATCATTCCAAACTTCTACATATTAAAACTGCATGACAATAAAATGCATATTTTTTTATTATGGCTTTGTTATAAAAGTAACTGTTTCCCGTTTCTTTTCCTATACTTGCACATTATGGAAATTATAAATTTTTTATAATAATTTTCCATTTTACTATTGAAAATGTATCAGAATTTGTAGCAAGATTTTAATATTATTGAGTTATTACACACTCAAGTAGGACCTCAGTGGCCGAGTTGTCTATGTTGTTCTTCTACAGCAATCACTATCTTGTCAGAACAAGTTGTGAGTATGACATTCTGTTTACTAGGATTGCAAGTTTGTCCTGCTGTAGGTGTTTTCTCACCCATCTTCCTCAATCAATAAAAACTGGCTGCCACAATGCCACTTTATAGCCAATAGTGCTGAAAGTGATGTTATACACCAACATTCAATAAATCAATCAATCACAATCCAATAATTCTTCAAAGAAAAGTATTTGTTATTGAGTGGAATACTGCTCAAGCTGGTGTTATAGGGAACCTCAATTATAATGCCAGACTTTTTTGTTTCATCATACCCCTCTAGAACTGCAGGCTGTAAAGCTGGTGTTATAGGGAACCTCAATTATAATGCCAGACTTTTTTGTTTCATCATACCCCTCTAGAACTGCCGGCTGTAAAACTGGTGTTATAGGGAACTTCAATTATAATGTCAGACTTTTTTGTTTCATCATACCCCTCTAGAACTGCAGGCTGTAAAGCTGGTGTTATAAGGAACCTCAATTATAATCAATGACAGACTTTTTTGTTTCATCATACCCCTCTAGAACTGCAGGCTGTAAAGCTGGTGTTATAGGGCACCTCAATTATAATGCCAGACTTTTTTGTTACATCATACCCCTCTAGAACTGCAGGCTATAAAGCTGGTGTAAGAGGGTACCTCAATTATAATGTCAGACTTTTTGTTTCATTATACCCTACTCTAGGAGTGCAGGCTATAGTGCAATCACCTTGTCTTCCATTGATTGGAATGCTGCTCAAGCTGGCGTTAGAGGACACCTCAATTATAATGCCAGACTGTTTGTTGCATTTTACCCCACTCTAGGAGTGCAGGCTATAGTGCAATCACCTTGTCTTCCATTGATTAGTCCAACAGAAAGTTTCATCACACCTTTCTCGGGAATACTGAACATAGATGTTCTCATTTTGTCAATGATTAGTTGTAAGGTGTAAGCTCTTTTCAGATTTGGCAGACACCCTCATACTTTTATCTGATATATTTTAAATTTTTCAATACTAGTATGTTTAATTAAAAACAAATATCTTCGTCACACTTTTCTCCAGAACTGTATAACAGAATTACATTATACTTGGTCATCGTCAGGACAGTGGTCACTAGTAACATGTAAGTGCTTTTTTGATTTGGTGTTCAAAAGCAATTCACAGAATGACTCCATATTTAATCAGCAGATTGACAGTGATGAGTTGTGATGTGTTTTTCAGATCTGCCAGACACCTACTTCCTGTATGCCAATACTTTGGATTTTTTTAATATTATCAATGAAAACAAATATGTTTGTCACATTTTTTTCTCATCACTTGGCGTCCGGCGTCCGTCGTCCGGCGTCGTCCGGCGTCGTCCGTCGTCGTCCGTCGTCGGCGTTAACTTTTTACATTTTGAACTTCTTCTAGAGAACCACTGAATGGAATGAAACCAAACATGGCATGAATGTTCCTTATGAGGTGCTGACCAAGTGTTGTTACTTTGTAGCCGATCCATCATCCAAGATGGCCGCCATCGGGGAACTTAGTTTAACATAGGACCCTATGGGAAATGCATACAAATGACTTCTTTTAGAGAACCACTGAATGGAATGAAACCAAACATGGCATGAATGTTCCTTATGAGGTGCTGACCAAGTGTTGTTACTTTGTAGCCGATCCATCATCCAAGATGGCCGCCATCGGGGAACTTAGTTTAACATAGGACCCTATGGGAAATACATACAAATGTCTTCTTTTAGAGAACCACTGAATGGAATGAAACCAAACATGGCATGAATGTTCCTTATGAGGTGCTGACCAAGTGTTGTTACTTTGTAGCCGATCCATCATCCAAGATGGCCGCCAGCGGGGGACTTAGTTTAACATAGGACCCTATGGGAAATGCATACAAATGACTTCTTTTAGAGAACCACTGAATGGAATGAAACCAAACATGGCATGAATGTTCCTTATTAGGTGCTCACCAAGTGTTGTTACTTTGTAGCTGATCCCTCATCCAAGATGGCCGCCATCGGGGGACTTAGTTTAACATAGGACCCTATGGGAAATGCATACAAATGACTTCTTTTAGAGAACCACTGAATGGAATAAAACCAAACATGGCATGAATGTTCCTTATGAGGTGCTGACCATGTGTTGTTACTTTGTAGCCGATCCATCATCCAAGATGGCCGCCATCGGGGGACTTAGTTTAACATAGGACCCTATGGGAAATGCATACAAATGACTTCTTTTAGAGAACCACTGAATGGAATAAAACCAAACATGGCATGAATGTTCCTTATGAGGTGCTGACCATGTGTTGTTACTTTGTAGCCGATCCATCATCCAAGATGGCCGCCATCGGGGAACTTAGTTTAACATAGGACCCTATGGGAAATACATACAAATGTCTTCTTTTAGAGAACCACTGAATGGAATGAAACCAAACATGGTATGAATGTTCCTTATGAGGTGCTGACCAAGTGTTGTTACTTTGTAGCCGATCCATCATCCAAGATGGCCGCCAGCGGGGGACTTAGTTTAACATAGGACTCTATGGGAAATACATAAAAATGTCTTCTTTTAGAGAACCACTGAATGGAATGGAACCAAACATGGCATGAATGTTCCTTATGAGATGCTGACCAAGTGTTGTTACTTTGCAGTCGGTCCATCATCCAAGATGGCCGCCAGCGGGGGACTTAGTTTAACATAAGACCCTATGGGAAATACATACAAATGTCTTCTTTTAGAGAACCACTGAATGGAATGAAACCAAACATGGCATGAATGTTCCTTATGAGGTTCTGACCAAGTGTTGTTACTTTGTAGCCGATCCATCATCCAAGATGGCCGCCAGCGGGGGACTTAGTTTAACATAGGACCCTATGGGAAATACATACAAATGTCTTCTTTTAGAGAACCACTGAATGGAATTGAACCAAACATGGCATGAATGTTCCTTATGAGGTGTTGACCAAGTGTTGTTACTTTGCAGTCGGTCCATCATCCAAGATGGCCGACAGCAGGGGACTTAGTTTAACAAAGGATCTATGGGAAATACATACAAATGTCTTCTTTTAGAGAACCACTGAATGGAATGAAACCAAACATGGCATGAATCTTCCTTATGAGATGCTGACCAAGTGTTGTTACTTTGTAGCTGATCCATCATTCAAGATGGCCGCCAGCGGGGGACTTAGTTTTACATAGGACCCTATGGGAAATACATGAAAATGTCTTCGTTTGGAGAACCAATAAATGGAATGGAACCAAACATAACATAAATGTTCCTTATGAGATGTTGACCAAGTGTTGTTACTTTGCAGCTGATCCATCATCCAAGATGGCCGACAGCGGGGGACTTAGTTTAACATAGGACCCTATGGGAAATACATACAATTGTCTTCTTTTAGAGAACCACTGAATGGAATTGAACCAAACATGGCATGAATGTTCCTTATGAGTTGCTGACCAAGTGTTGTTACTTTGCAGTCGATCCATCATCCAAGATGGCCGCTAGGGGGAGGGGCTTAGTTTAACATAGGACCCTATGGGAAATACATACAAATGTCTTCTTTTAGAGTACCACTTAATGGAATGAAACCAAACATGGCATGAATGTTCCTTATGAAGTGCTGACCAAGTGTTGCTACTTTGTTGCCGATTTACAGTTCAAGATGGCCACCAGGATATTTTATTAAATAACGGGACCAATATTAATCAAAATTTGGCCTCAATCATTATTTGGGTATCTGTTATGATTTTTATCTATCTTTACATGATTTCTAAAACCAAAGTAGAGTCAGGTGAGCGACACAGGCTCTTGAGAGCCTCTAGTTATTGTACTACTGAACAGGATGACCTCATGTATGGCCATTAGCTTGACCAGGATGATTGCACTCCATCTTCCTCTATCAATAAAAAACTGGCTGCCACTATATAGCCAATATGTTATGGAAAAGGAAAATCTACAAAGTCTAAATCCTTACTAAATAATTCTTTATCTGCTACATCAATCGTGGGAGAAGTCCTCGCATTGACAGCATTTAACTAGCACATGCCTTATTCTATGTTTCTTTATATACTTTATTTTTATAAGTATATTACAGACGACACGAAGGTAAATTTCTAAACAATATTATGATACCTATCAGTTAATAATTTACATTTCATTAGGAACTATCATTTGTTTGTTTTTGTTTTTTTTTTTTCCCTTTTATTTTCCTTACAATTTGTTTTTTGTGGGTTTTTTTTGTGGTTTTTTTCTGTGTTTTTTTTTTTTTTTTTAAATATTATTTTTTTTATATACATATGTATACTTTATTGTAACACAGCCAACCCAGTTCGTCACAGCTTCATATAATTACTTGCCAAAATGTTATACTAAAAATAGAGTAAGGAATGAGCGTATATATATAATATTTATGTTATATGAATTTAAGGCGCAATTACTATAAAAGTAAACCGCCTACCAAAACCAATAACAACATCAATATAGCCAATAGCGCTGCAAGTGGTTTTAAACACCAACAATCAATCAATCACACTCAAATATTTCCTCAAAGAAAAGTATCAGATATTGATTGGAATACTGCTCAAGCTGGCGTTAGAGGGCACCTTAATTATAATGCCAGAGTTTTTGTTTCATTACACCCCACTCTAAGAGTGCAGGCTATGAAGCTGGTGTTAGAGCGCACCTCAGTTATAATGCCAGAGTTTTTGTTTCATTATACCCCACTCTAGGAGTGCAGGCTATAGTGCAATCACCTTTTCCTCCATTGATTGGAATACTGCTCAAGCTGTTGTTAGCTGGCACCTCAATTATAATGCCAGACTTTTTGTTTCATTATACCCCACTCTAGGAGTGCAGGCTATATTGCAATCACCTTTTCCTCCATTGATTTGAATACTGCTTAAGCTGGTGTTAGAGTGTTATTTCCTACAAGAAATTTGCATTGCAATTTTCCATACTATTTCTTTGTTTTGGGGCAGAACTCCAGGATAGAAATTTCATAAAAAAATCCAACAAGAAATGTAGGCTTATATAACAGTGCATACAATGCAATTTCCTATAATGTATATTTTAAAAGCATATATTTCCTTTAAAAAATAGTTGATGATCACTGGTTTTTCGGATTCATTCAAGACATGTTGATATCAATTCTTTTAATAGCAAGAATCATTTAATTGTTATTTTGAAATAGTAAACAGAAACAAATGTGCTTGCATGGAAATATTTCTATTACAGATTGATAATGATAATGTCTACATCAACATCACACCATTATACAACATCAAATATTTAAAAACTGTATAAAAAAGGGGGAAAAGTAAATTATCATATTGCAAAGACATATAATATGAATTGTTTTTATACCAGTATATAAATACAGATGTCCTTAACCAATACAATTCAATCCCGCTAACAAAGATAAGATAGATATTTTACAGATAGTCTGGGTCAGGTATATTTCTGTCATTTAAATATTTATCGATTACCTGAATCAGATATAAATCTGTCCTGATTAACTTCCTGGTTGGTCTACATTTGAAGAAACAGTGAAGGACATTTCAGTTGCCATGCACACACCTAATTTAACTTTTGTCACAATAACATCAACAGGTAAATGGTTAAAAAAAAAAAAACTACTACTGCAATTTGACTATATAAAACTTAAATATTCTAGAAATGTATTGTGTGCTGAAGTTTTCCTGTTCACGCTATAAAACAATCAAAATGCTCATGAGCACTGCGGGAAAAGAATACTTTAATGGTCATTGATTGATTGTTGTTTAATTGTTTTAGGTCAACTGGCAAATATTTCATGCATGTTTAGACAACTTCAATTATGCATTGTGAACTTAGAATTAAAAATTCATTGTATTCAGCAAAAACAAAACACAAACAAATATTTGGTCAATATTTTAAATTGAGTAATTTCCCTTTGATCAAATAAATCATGCACTTTGTGCTACTTTCTTCCACTTGTGTTATTACAAGTATGATTATTCATAACCTAAAAATTAAAAATTGCATTGTATTCACCAAAAATACAAAATCAAATATCTGAAATACCCTCTAAATTGTGAAAGGAAAACACCGATCCATCTACATTAACAATATCATTTACAAATCTTATACCCTTTTAATTAAAACCAATCCACGTTCAAAATGTGTTTTTTTTCTACATTAATGTTATTGTTTAGCCAAATTGGACTTGCAAGAAAGCATTCCCAACTGTCATTTTCATCTTTTTCCAGGAGTATAGTTGCCATGATTTCAGAACATCTTTCCTAAATGATCGTTTCGGGCAAACGTATGACCTTTATAAATAGACTTTTAAACATCTTTATGTTCACACATTAGGCTGTGATACTGTGAATTTAAGGAGAAACTGAACGACTTTTTGAAGCAAAGTAATAAAATAGAAAACATTCTAAGCACATTTGGATCATTAGAATCATTTCGAGAAGTATTTGTTGTTAAAACAGACTTAGCTATGAATAGAGAAACAAGTTTGAGGAGGGAGGAAAAAGTTGAAGCACGAGAACAATCCAACATAAACAACATGACCATGAATATAGCGAGAAAGATAGAGATCAACATGAAGAAAACTATTATTGACATGATTTGTCTGATAGATGGAAGAGTTATAGTAGTGGAACGATGGGGTACAGTTAACCTATTTTCTTCTGATGGCAAACTACAGAAACAATTACCTATACCTGGTGATGCGAGGAGTGTCACACAGATAGATCAGAACACTATAGCTATAACTTATCATAATGAGAAAGCCATTAAGATCTTCAATATGGAGAATGAAACAGTTACCAAAATTATCAAATTAGGCAAAGTATGCAGCGGTTTATCATTCTCCAATAATTCTCTGGCTGTAGGTTTGGATTATAATGAAATTCGTATTTTAGACCTAGAAGGAAATACACTGAATTCAATACAAGTTCAGAGTAAATCAACACTGTTTATCCTTGTTTACTGTAATGACAGAGTAATCTATATTGACTATCTTGATGGAGCTGTATACTGTTATGATGGATCAGGTAAACAGATCTGGCGATATACACAGGATTTATCCTCACCATATGGACTTTGTACAGATACTTATGGTAACATTATTGTAGCAAACTATTACTCTGATAGTATAACAGTAATATCAAAAGATGGACAGAATAGTAGAGTATTGATTAGTGAAGAGGATGGACTGGTTCGACCTCAGTGTATTTGTTTAAAATATAATGAGTCGTCGGGTTTTATTTGTGATGAAAATTGCACATACTTGGCAAAATTCAATTTATCTCCTTAATAAGATATGCATTAAGAAATCAAATGATATTCTTTAAACCTGCAACTAATTAAATATAAATACAACTTATCCAGCTAATATCTAGTAAGAGCAAATTGAGTTGTCTATTTAGCGGTATATTTAACATTGCCATAAAGCGCGGAGGTTTGGCTACCCACAAAACCAGGTTCAATGCACCATTTTTTCTTGAAATGTCCTGTACCAAGTCAGCAATATGGCAGTCTAATAGTTCGTTTCTCTGAATGTTTTATTGATGTTTTGTTTTGTTTGTTGCACTTCTGTGTTCTGTTATTTCCTTGTTTTCTCTTATAGTTGTAGTCTTTCCCTCGATTTAATATAAAAAAGAAGATGTGGTATGATTGCCAATGAGACAACTCTCCACAAGCGACCAAATGACACATAAATTAACAACTATAGATCACCGTACGGCCTTCAACAATGAGCAAAGCCCATATCGCATAGTCAGCTATAAAAGGCCCCGAAATGACAAATGTAGAGCAATTCAAACGAGAAAACTAATGGCCTAATGTATATACAAAAAATAAACAATAAACAAATATGTAACACACCAACAAACGACAACCACTGAATTACAGGCTCCTGACTTGGGACAGGCACATACATACAGAAGTGGCGGGGTTAAACATGTTAGCGGGATCCCATCCTTCCCCCTAACCTGGGACAGTGGTGTAACAGTACAACATAAGAACGAACTATAAAAAAATCAGTTGAAAAAGCTTAACTCATCAGATGGATACAAATAGAAATACATCTAACAAAAACACAGAGTGGACGTGGCCGGGTACTTGTATATCCCAACAACAAAAAGACACAAATTACTGATCTGAGAGTACTCGCAGTTACTGACAGCTAGTTCAAAGCCACTAACAACTAATAAAAAAATCATGCATCTAAGACTAAATTATCAATCAGTACACATCCAACTTCCAATGGATTTATTGTAAAGACGTCATAAACAGTCGGAGAAAAACATGACCTTGTGCAATGCCAAGATACAGGTATCGACAGATTGTAGATCCATGAATGTGTATATGTATATAACAATAATATTTAGTTTGCTTTTAATTTACTGAAAACAAAATCAATATTAATATCAATAAAAACAATATTCAATGATCTAATTACAGTGTTGAATTGGTAACCTATAAGAATAAGTTTATTTAAAGGATCGATAAGTTTACCAGGATTGTTTCTAAATTTCCGGGCACTGTAAACAACATTTCCGTAAAAATGAGGAAGTGATATCCGTTTGAAATAAGTACAACCAAACTTTAAAACCAAATCTTTATATCTATGGAAGAATTTAGTAAAGGTTTTAAGTAATTTGTGATAACGAAATCCCTGTCTTAATAATTTACCAGTAAAACATAGATAACGTTCGTTAAAATCAAAAACGTCACAACAGACACGGGCATAGCGAACTAGTTGTGAAATATAAACACCGTAAAATGGTGCCAAAGGAACATCACCATCCAAAAAGGAAAAGTAAACAATAGGGAACGAAAAATCGTCCCTTTTGTCGTTAATTTTAGTGTGCAGTTCCCCGTGTAAAACCGAAATATCTAAATCTAGGAAAGGACAGTTATTACCGTTTAAACTTGATTTATTTAAAGTAAGGTCCTTTTGGTAAATTTCGGCAGTATATTTAGAAAATTCTTGATTATTTAACGAAAATATCATCAAGATAACGGTAAGTGTTGTTGAATTTATCAATTAAATTCAATTTAAGTTAGTAACCCGGATTTGTTTTCTCTCAATCAATTTATGACTTTTGAACAGCGGTATACTACTGTTTGCCTTTATAAGTCATACTCGACCAAAATTCATGAGCATGCGGACACCAAGCGTAACTGAGGCGGAAACCAGGCGTTTTATGCAAATGAGTACGCCTGGTCAATAAATAAACCAGGCGTAATGTCTTTACATAATACTAAACTTAATTTAAATCAGTGTATTATCCTAGATGTGAACTTCGTGTATTTGAAACAAACTTGTACTGTTGCTTACATTTCTGACTGTTTGACATAAAAAATGAAAATTATTGAAGAAGATATATAAAGAAATGAAATTAGACAGACACTGGATCAAATTAGCTAAGTTGAAACAAGAATTATGACAATTAACTTTTCTTGAAGTAAAACTAGCATTTTGACTTAGTTGTTTTGAAAATTAATGTCATTTGAACTAAAACAATCAATGATAATACTGTAATTTAACTTGTGAGAGATTAACATGTTATTCTCCAAGGATGAAGGTTTCCAGAATTTGAAATTAACGTTTAAAAATAAAAACTTAATAACTTTAAGTTAGTTATTCACATAATAATTATTTACCATGTAAACTACTTTCCTTTTATTTCACAATTTTCATTCATCAATTTGATTCCATAATTCCAATTTCAAATTCTTCCAAAAAGCACAAAAAAAGCTAATTTCCCCTATATATCAAGCTGCCAATATGCCCAACTCTTCCAAGGTCATATAGCACAGAGCCAAATTTTGAAAAAACTTTCCCATGATCCTTTAAACAAATCACTATGGGTATAATGATTTACGCCCTTCCAGCAGTTTTACGCCCGTAGGAAAATTTACGCCTTGCTTATTTCAATTTACGCAAGGTTTACCACTTTTTTCCTACGCCTGTAAATGCTACAAATTTAAAAGAGGGACGAAAGATACCAGAGGGACAGTCAAACTCATAGATCGAAAAAAACTGACAACACCATGGCCAAAGTTTCCTGCTCTATTACGCCTGGATCTGGACAAGTCATGTAACTACCACTTACGCCTGATTTACACCAGATTTCCAGGCACAATACGCCTTATACTTTCGTACGGGGTACAATGAATATAAAATATAATTCCCCACTGATTTTCAATAATAAAATATTTTTAGTATGAGCAGATTTTTTTTCACAAATAAAGTCAAAAATTAATATAAATTTTCAAAAAAAAATGGCAAAAAAATTAAATAATATACATTTTCAAATGAACAATTAAATCATAACTATAAGAAATTGTGAACTTCCAACTTCTTTTCCTACAGTGATTCTCTTTGTAGTGAAGAAATAATTTTTCCATTTTCTATAAATAATTAAAAATGTACTGAGAGAAATCAATTCATTATCAATTATCTTAATAATACACCTTTCAACTTTTAATCGTCAGTGTCATATAATCATAAATGTTTCTAATAAGCAATTCTTAGAGGACAAAATATGATACCTATGTATATGTGTATTAATGTATTTATTAAATATCCATAACACATGGGTTTGTTGCTATATTAGGAACATTGGTGTTTTGCTATATTGGGAACATTGGTTTGTTGCTATATTTTAGGGTTCTGGTCCTGCCTGGAATTAAATGTATGTGATTTTTATAGAATGGAGATAATAGCATCTGTCTGAACTTTTTAATGTTTCATTTCAAAATATAAAAGTGTTTTTCTGTTACAAATCATGATGTTTTGTTTTATGTGTACATGTCATGCTGCCCATCAAGGGCGCTTGATTGGAATAATAAATAATATTCTATATTGGGAACATGTGTTCATTTTTACAATAATATTTATATTGTTTTAGCATAACAGTAAGTCACCTTAACAAAGTTAAGAGTTTAAAGTTTCTTTGAATGAAAGCACGGACTGGTCATTTGTTTGATGAACGAATGCTATTTCTTTATTTTTCGATGTAGATATGTTTGTAAGACATGTGTACTGCAGCAGCTTAGTGTGTAAGCAAAGTGATTGAGGACAGTTGTCTAAATAAAAATAAATAAAACTTTGCTGCACTCGTCTATGCGAGCTGTTCCCCATAGATATGTGTTTTAGATTTGTTCAGAAATACTGTAAATATTTGCAATTGAGGCCACGAATAAGTAAATAAATGTCTTTGGTTTAACTTACAAAATGTCCACAAAACAACCTTTTTAGATTAATTTTTGGAGACGATAAAGATCTTAGTTTAAGGTTTATTTGTTGGTCCCATGTCAAGCAAGGATAATTGATAAACTTTATTAGAAGACTCTTTATTAGGTAGTTTCTCCTGTTTCTAAAGAGAAAAATTTAAAAGGTGAAACTTGTAAAGGGGAACATTATTGGTTAAGATATTATCATAATTGCAATTAAAAAAAACAAATTGGTGACCCACTCTAATTGATTCATATTTTATATACTGAAAAGTGCTTTTCCTTCTAAAGACCTGTAGTAAATGCAAATGTCTGTAATAGAGCTATATTAATGTTTTTTGTCCACACTATACTTAAATATATAATTCTAAATTATGCAAACTACTGTTTAAAATCTTTCCATGAGTGATTTCCATCACTATGATTAATGGGAGGAGTGAAAATATATTTTGAGTTTTTGTTTGGTATAATACCTTAAAGTTTTGTATTATTGTTCCCCTTTTTCACATATATTCCATTGATTGTATTAAAATACTTAAATTTTCTTAAGGTTGTCATAAAGTTTTTGTATAAAAACAGTCTTTTGGCCCCTTGAATTTGAAACATCAAAATGTAAGTAGTTATAAACCTTCAAAAAACATATTTCAGATGTTTGTAACACCTTCTTCTAAATGTTTTTTGTTGGGAACAAAATCATATGGAAGAAAAGTTCATGGAGCTAGCTAACAATATGTATGGTGAATTAGTGACTGAGCCAAACCTCCGAGGGAAAGTGGTCATTGCTGACAGAACTATATTTACTGTTGGTAACAGGTTGACCCAGGCAAATAGATTAGGATATCCTTACGTTGTTGTTATTGGAAAAAGTGTAAGTAATAGTATTAAATATGGAAGTTGATTCTAAAGGGACACATACAAACCAATTGTTGAAGAAAGACAAAAGCTAAACGCCATGTCCCCCTACCCCCAAAAAAGGCGAAACGACTAACGCTGCAAATAATACATAAGACAATAGAAACGACAACTACTGAACATCAGGTTCCTGGCAGGTGCAAACAAACAAATGCAGCGGGTTTAAACGTTTTAATAGGTACCAACCTTCACTCTTACCCGAAACAATAGTGTAACATCACAACATAGAAAGATACACTATAAAATATCAACTGAAATGGCTTACCTCAATCAAAAGACATTAACACAAGTGAACATACACTGAACGAATGAATTTGATCTATGACACAATGTAAATACAAAATCAATTAAAAAGGGGGTGAATAAATAAAGGCAACAGTATTATACCGCTGTGAGATGTTAAATAATTTCCGTAATCAACCATAACCTTGAACAAATAACCTTGCCGCCAAATAGAATAATGTACACAGGAAAAAGAAAATAATTTTGTTGTAAGGTAAACAGTATAAATGGAGAACGGAAATATTTTTTATATACACCTCAATCATGATGCCTGAATTTTTGTGTAATTGTACTCCACTCTAGGAGTGCAGGCTGTAACGCTGGTGTGAAAGGGCATCTCAGCTATAAGTATTGACTATTTGTTGCATTATACCGCACTTTATATTGATTGGAACACAACTGAAGCATGTGTTAGAAGGCATCTCAATCATAATGTCTGATATTTTGTTTCATTATACCCAACTTTAGGAGTGCAGGCTATACAGTTTGTGTTAGAGGGCACCTCAATTATAATGCCAGACTTTCTGTTTCATTCCAGAGGCGGATTTAGAGGGGCCCAGGGGGCCCGGGCCCCCACTTTTCTGGGAAAAATTTGGTTGATTACATAGGGAATCACTGAAGCATGACCGGAGCAGGCCCCCTCTTAAGCAGTCAGTGGGCCCCCACTTATGAAAATTTCTGGATCCGCCACTGCTGATTCAACCCCACTCTAGGAGTGCAGGCCATAAACATGGTATTAGAGGACACCTCAATTATAATGCCAAATTTTGGTTTCATTTTACCCCACTCTAGGAACGCAGGCTATAAAACTGGTGTTAGAGGGCAACTCAATTATAATGCCAGACTTTTTTGTTTCATCCAACCCCACTCTAGGAGTGCAGGCCATAAAGCTGGGGTTGAAGTACACCTCAATTATAATGCCAGCCTTTTTCTTTCATTTAACCCCACTCTTGGAGTGCAGGCCATAAAGCTGGTGTTAGAGGACAACTCAATTATAATGCCAGCCTTTTTGTTTCATTGTACCCCACTCTAGGAGTGCAGGCTATATAGCTGATGTTAGAGGGCACCTCAATTATAATGCCAGATTTTGGTTTCATTATACCCCACTCTAGGAATGCTGGTTATAAAGCTGTTGTGAAAGGGAACATTAGTTATAATGCTTGACTGAAATACTACTTAAGCTGGTGTAAGCGGACATATCAACTATAATGCCAGACTATTTGTTTCATTATATCCCACTTAAGGAGTGCAGGCTATACAGTTTGTGTTAGAGGGCACCTCAATTATAATGCCAGATTTTCTGTTTCATTCAACCCCACTCTAGGAGTCCAGGCTATAAAACTGGTATTAGAGGGCACCTCAATTATAATGCCAGACTTTTTGTTTCATTATACCGCATTCTAGGAGTGCAGGCTATAAAGCTGGTGTAAGAGGGCACCTAAATTATAATGCCAGACATTTTGTTTTATTATACCCCACTCTAAGAGTTCAGGCTATATTACAATCACCTTGTCCTATATTGACTGGAGTACTGCTCAAGCTTGTGTAAGAGGGTACCTCAATTATTATACCAGACATTTTGTTTCATTCAACCCCACTCTAGGAGTACAGGCTATAAAGCTGGTGTTAGAATAGACCTCAATTATGTCAGACATTTTGTTTCATTATACCGCACACTAGGAGTACAGGCTATAAAGCTGGTGATAGAGGGGACCTCAACTATAATGCCAGATATTTTGTTGCATTATCCATCACTCTAGGAGCGCAGGGATATATTGTAATCATCTTATCCTCCATTGATTGGAATACACCTCAAGCTGGCGTTAGAGGGCAAATGGTATAATACCGAACAACTTCTATTAATTTTGGGATGTGTAAGTACGCAGCCTCTGCTGTAATCACCTTATCGTCGTCAAATTTGAAATTTGAGTATTAGACCATCTCAAATCGGTCAGAACTGTTCATTGGGAATGTATTTCTATGCAGTCTTTGTTTTAATATCTTAACTTTCGTCATCTGTGAAATTTTAGAAATGTACCAGTTCATATCGCACATTACTATTTTTGTTAGTAGCATATTTATGCAGTCTCTGTTGTAATTACCTAACCTACGTCATTTTTGAAATTTTAGAATTGTACAAGCGTTGTTGTGTTCGGTTTTAATTCAATACATTTCAAGATTTTTATAGTCAAATCAGAATAGATTGATATGATTCATTTTACATCATAATTATACTGATGAAGGATATCTAGCTGTTATCCGAATTATTTATAGATAATTACATTTAATGTTTCCATTTTTTTGATAGTGGTGTTGTTTTGTACACTTTTTAGGCGTTTATATAATTAATTTATTGTGTACTTGTATCGTTACTCGTAACGATCCAGCGCCCTCTTTAAAAAGATCGTTAACTAATATCTAGACGTTATATATATATATATATATATAATATATATATAAGTCTAAATTGAAAACAACGTTCAAACCTATGATTGCGTTGGATAAAACCGCATTTTTTATACATGTGCATGCAAAACAAATTTCTTGATAGAGGGGTCTGAATACAGCACAAACAACATTTTCCAAAAGACCAAAAAAGTAAAAAAGTATATTTTAATCAAACGCATTTTACTAGCAGGTCGAACATTTGATGTTCTTAAACCCTGCTGACTGTCATGGGCGATTGCCAAATAAGCGGATCACAAGATGTAACAAAATGGATCTTTTTAATAATTTATTACCAAACAGAAAATATATATATATATCATTATGATACATAAGAACAAATTTAAAGTATACAGTAAAATCTCATGCAAACTCATACAAAATAACAACACAGTTAACAACAACAAACCATTCAATTTATAACAACCATGCACAACAAAACACAGATCCATGCATAATTAATAATATCAGACAGGGCACAATTCAATACATAACATTACATTATATAACATCACACAAATCACAATTTAATAAAAACATCACTCAAAACATAGTTCAATGCATAACATCACACAGAGCACACTACACTACATAACATCACACAAAGCACTATTCATTACTTAACAACACAAAAAGTACAATTCACTACATAACATCACACAAAGCACTATTCATTACATAATATCACTCAAACCACAATGCACTACATAACATCACTCAAACCACAATTCACTACATAACATCACACACAGCACAATTCAATTCAATACATAACATCACACAAACCACAATTCACTACATAACATCACACACAGCACAATTCAATACATAACATCATTCAAAACACAATTCACTACATAACATCATAGTAAGAGTTATAATCCATTTAGAAAACAATGCCTTTGTGATTAAAAAAAGGTCTAATGACACTATATATTTGTGTAAATTCATGTCTTTATTACCTCATGTAAGATTTCTCTGTGTATTTTAAAAAATGCCAAAATGTTACCTACAAATAAAATCACTGCATGAACATAAATTGGAAGTTCAATATTAAATTATCCATTAAAAGCATATTTTATTTTTCTGGCCATTTCAAAAATGTATATCTAAGTTTCCACTTTATTTGTGAAAAAATTTAGCTTATTCTTAAAATATTTTCCGATTTTCATTTGAATGTCAAAAACAGGGAATAAAATTTCTTATATTTATTGTTTATATTATCTAAATCCTGTGTATATCGCCAGATCTGTTTACCTGATTCATCATAACAGTATACTGCTTTACCATTATAGTCACTATAGATAACTCTGTCATTACAGTACACAAGGTTCTCCAGGTCTGATTGACTCTGAACTTGTATTGACTTCAGTGTATTTCCTTCCAAGTCTAAAATACGGATTTGATCATCATCATCACCATCGTCATCATCATCATCATCATCATCATCATCATCATCATTCAAACCTACAGCCAGAGAATTATTGCAGAATGATAAACCTCTGCATTTCTTGTCTAATGGGATAACTTTAGTAACTGTTTCATTATCCATAAAAGATCTTAATGGCTTTTTCTTCATGATAAGTTATGGCAATAGTGTTCTGATTGATCTGTGTAACTCCATATGCTTTACCAGGTAAAGGTAACTGTTTCTGTAGTTTGCCATTAGAAGTAAGTAGGTTAACTTTACTTTCTTTTTGCACTACTATAACTCGTCCATCCATCAGACAAATCATGTCACTAATAAACTTCTTCATGTTGATCTCTATCTTTGTCTCAATATTCATTGTCATGTTACTTATGTCGGATTGTTCTTGTATTTCTACTTGTGCTTCCCTCCTTACACTTGTACCTTTATTTAAATCTACATCTGTTTTAACACTTGTTAATTTACTTTAGTTAATTTGCTTAGTATCTTTTCTATTTCATCGTTTTGTCTCATCTTGATGTCAAATTCTTTAGCCCTGTCATCCGTTTCCAGATCTTCCACATATTGTTGACATTGGTGTACTTGTTCAATCTGATGTACACCTAGAAATGATTGGGGTTTTGAAGTTTGTGATATGACTGTATGTAAGTTGTCTTGCATTTTATTTAAGTTTTTCTGTGTTTCTTCAATTTCACTGATTACATCTCTTGCTTTTGATTTTGCCTGATTTAAGATAGTTTCTGCCTCATTGCATAACTTCTTCTCTAGGTTTGTTTAATGACTATTTAATTTCTTGCGAATTTTAACAATGGAATCTTGTATGCTTTCATATTCTCGTTCACTTCTACTTATGTTTTTAGACTTGTTAGTAACCAATTTTTTCAGAAAATATTTGATGGAGTTAGTTTGCTTTTCCGGGGATTGTGTGGATTGGCCAATTTTGGTTTTTTTCCACAACACTCGCTAAACTTTTTATTCCGATACATTTTGAATGACTAACAGAAGTACATTTATCACAGCAAGGCATTAAATGACTGGGACAGTACAAGTTAAGCTGTTGACCATGTTTGCAACATTCTGTTTTGATGGCTCGAATGGATGGTTTATAATTTTTGATATCAATAGTCTTATGATCACGGGATGATTTAGATCTTTTGTGATGACCAGAACATGTTGAGCATAATCCAACATCGCAGTTGTAACACCAGATGTCAGCTTTAGTCTTTACTTTTCCTTCTTGACAAGGTCCACATGGTACAGTTTTACTGGATGCCATTACCTAAACATATACAATTGGTAAGTTATTTAACCTGCTTTACAAGGTATTAATGGGTGGTGATTATTAAGAGAGAAATTGACCATTACTAAGCTAGACAGAAAACAATAAACACTAAAAAAACAGATGGTCAGCATCTTCCACCAACACAAAATTACTAATAAGACAAGAATTATAAAGACATCACTGGTCACAACCACTGACAAGGCCACTAACAGCAAGAATACAAAAAGACCGACATGGTTAAATTACTCTTCAGTAAATGTCAGCTTGGCAAAAACACTTCTCTCATTCATAGTAAATATTACAAAAACACGAAAAGAGGTAAAACAATATTGATAAACAGCTTTCCTAAGAGCGATCGTATATCCACCCTTATTGTGTATATTGAACTTGTTGCAAAAATAAAATGTAATATAAAGGAGGCATCTTTGAAAGATGTTCTGAAATCATGGCAACTATACTCCTAGTAAAAGATGTAAATGACAGTTGGGAATGCTGGAGCAAATATTACAGTATTTATTCCTGACAGAATGAAGGGTATAGAATATTTGTTCCACCATGAAAATATATTATGGTTTTGTTTATAACAAAGTTTCCAGGGGAACTTCTGTTAGGCGGAACAAATATACGTAGATAAAATGACCAATATTTTCCAGGTTTGCCTATTATCTGAAAAACCATAATAGATTGAGAGGAACTTCAAATATCAAAAGTGATTAGCATAATAAATCAATATAAATCATGAGGCTGAATAAGTCAGGTGTTTCTTATAGGAGTAACTACCCTTAAATAACCCTATTTTTCTCGCTTTCACCTCATATTTTGAAAACTATAATAACTTATTCTCATTTTGTGCAGTAAAAACACTGTCCTTGGTTAGGGGAGGGTTGGGAGCTTGGAAACATGTTAAACCTTACCACATTCCGTATGTATCTTTTAGTTTGAGCAAAATTTGTTTTGTTGTTATTATCAAAAAAATATTAATTTTATTATTTAGATTCATGAAGAATTAAATAAGTTATATAATTTTTATTTTTAGACACATGAAGAATTGATGACAGGTTTAATATCAAAGTTAGGGAATAATTTATCGTAGAAACATTACCAGTCAGATTATATCAGGTAATCGTACATGTTATTGTTGCTTTATCAGTCCCCTACCGACTTCGTTTTGGACTGTAGGTTTACAATCTGTCCGTCTGTCTGTCTGTCTGTCCATTCGTCAGTCCGGCAAGTCAGTTTTTCACCTTTTTTTCTTCGTGCTTGGTACCTTTGATAACTATTATGCAGAGTTAGGGTCCTTATACTTGAAAAATTCGTGCAAGTAATCAGTTTTCCACACTTTTTTTCATCATGCTTAAAGAAATTGATTTTATATTTGCTATATAGTTTAACCATGACAAGTTATAGATCAAGTTTGAATTTTGTTTCGATCTGATGTTTTTTTTGCAGAGTTATTGTCCTTATACTTCGAAAATTCGCTCAAGTAATCAGTTTTCTGCACTTTTTGTCGTCATACTTAAAGATATTGATTTGATATTTGCTATATAGTTTAACCATGACAAGTTACAGATCAAGTATGAATTTTTGTTCGTTTTGGATGATTTTTTTTTTGCAGTGTTATGGTCCTCAGACTTAAAAAACTCAGACAAAAAATCCGTTTTCCACACTTTTTTTGGTCATGCTTGAAGATATTGATTTGATATTTGTTATATAATTTACACCATGACAATTTATAGATCAAGTTAGCATTATGTTCCAGTACAATGATTTTATAACCGGTAGGGAACTATGTATTGCCATGCAATACTCACAGAATGCTTGTTGTTTGTAGCTTCCTGCTCACGTTGAGAGTTTTCATCACACATTTAATTTGTTTCCTTGAAAAACATGATATCATTGATAATAAGATTTGATGGCCGGGTGAATGGGTGTGATTCTATGAGCTTGAAGTGAACTTATACTTGGCTCATATGGCTTTTTTTAACAAAATAATTTTAGCCATGAGCAATATCATCCAGATTTGATTCGATAACAGCCTTTAGATGAAAAGGACCCTTTCTAATTTTTGGGTCGTTGAATAATCTACAGGTGATGTTGCTTGATTGTCTGTTGTTCGTCTTCGGCTTAAACAAAAAATCAAAATCTCCTCTGAAACCACAGAACTTTGTATGAATGTTCCATCGTATGTCAAGTTTATAAACTGTATTCAAGGTTTTTAATTTGTCAACAAACCTGAACGCCCCTGCTAAAAGTAGAACATAGTGGTAAAAATTCAGTTTTAACTTCAATCTCAAAATCAGAGCAAAAAGAGCAAAACTGGCAAGACAAACTATTAGCCTGTCAAGATTTCTCTACCCTGAAATTTTCTGGAATATCAGACAAGCCATTTTTGAAATTTTTGACCCTGAAATGTCAATTTTTAGCAAATTTCACATTTGTTGCAAATTATCTTGAAGCTATGGTAGATAAGAGAGAAACTGTATGTAGCAAATAGACAAGCATTACAAAATTTATAAATATATACCAACCTCTGATGTAGCAATTTATAGTCATTTCTCAATAAGAGTTATTGCACTTTTACCCTTTTTGTGTTTCTAACTTTGATCTTGAAAATACAAGAGACAGAGAGAAACTTTAAAACAGCAAATACAATCAGCAAGAAAAAATATACAATATACAAAAATTGTCATTTGAATCCTTATTTTGCAATTTTGGCACAAATGTATTAGAGAATAAGTGTTGAAATTAGAAATTAGATATTTTAACACCATATATACTTGAGCAGACGGTTTGTTGGTGCTGAAAATTGAAAAGTTGACAATTAGAAAGTTTTTTGGCATTCTACATAGCGGTTTGACCTTGAATTGAAATTTTATCTTACATTTAAAGGAATTCCTGACTATATGGTCTAGATAATTAGATACTTTGTGGTCTGGATGGATAGTTAAGTGAACATGTTTTTTTAAACAACAAAACAAATCACAAATACACAAAGGTCATTCACTTTACAATAGAATCTCAGGTTTTTATAATAGATTATAGTAAGACCCATTAATAAACCTGAAGATTTAAAGGGGCATATTTAATTTTTGTTTTTGTTCAATTATCAAAATGAAAGTGAAATAGTGAAATAATGATTCACTTTTAGCAGCCAGTTTTGTTCAGTTTTGTCAAAATAAGCAAAGAAACATCATCAATGAATTATTCACTTGCAAGTTAATAATTCGACCTCATTAAATCCGTATTCATGTAAACTTCAATTGAACCCTTTAGCTAGAGATGAGTTACGCAGGAACTAGGCGTGTTCAGCTATTAAAAGGACAAGAATGTCAACATTGGAAGTGAAACAAGGGTAAACCATTTGGTTGACTGATTCGATCTTCAAAAACTCATTCTTATACAGGTAAAAACGATTATTAACATATTGTTTTAACCTATAAGATGAAATCAAACAGACCTAGAAAAATCTAATTGCACGAGTTCACTATCTATTTATATCTATGTTTATGTCTATATCAGGTTAAATGACCGTCGGAAGTCTTCGGAAGGTCACCTCGATGGTTAATTAGATGGCGTCTAGACTAAAATATACACGACATGATGATACATACTATGAAGTTTAAGCATCGTAAATTGTTTATTTTAGCCTTTTTTTAATTTGGATATACGTTTTAGTATGTTATTAGTCGAATATGAGAATTTTAGTCAAATTGGTGAACATGAATTTGACAGCTAATGCCCTTTTAAGGAAGATATTAAACCGAATTTCATTTGACTTTGGTTTTATGTAGACTATTTTATAAAAGTCATGGTGTATAATCTACTCTTTACAGATATCCAGAAAATTTAGAGATAAAATGCATCCTAGGCATGGCCTTTTGAGAAGTACGAAATTTGAAATGAAAGGTAATATTTCACCATATAACATGCTCACAATACAAAACTGTTTTTTCCAGCTGATATATGAAATACTATTCAATATAAGCTCATAAATGCTTTTAAAACCAACCAAGTTTGTATTTTGTAAAGTCTGAGAAATGATTAATTAAAAAAAAAGAATGAAAATATTGTCTTGTTGATGTTTGACCAGCAATTGTAACAATTAAGTACGTGTAAATTTTAGATAAAAAGTATTTACATGAATTAGATGTAAGAATTATCTATCTTGTGTGTAGGTTTGTGTATCTATATGTTCTACCCCGTGTATGGTGTGTCAGATGGTCAAAACGTACATAACAAAACTGTACAAGTTGATATGTGCCATATGGTCACTATGTACATTACAGAAACTGTACAAGTTGATATGTTGCAGATGTATATTATATAAAAATGTACAAGTTGATGAGTCGTCAGATGGTCAATATTTACATTACAGGAAACTGTACAGGGTGATTGATATGTGTCATATGGTCAATATGTACATTACAGAAAGTTGTACAAGTTTTAAAATATGTGTCCGATGGTTAATATTTACATTACAGAAAACGTGATATTTGTTATGTCCTACCCCACATGTAGGATTGTCAACTATGCATCATTGTTGTTATACACTTTACACTTTATCGGCGGACATCAATTAAGTTGTAATTCTATGCTGGACTCAGGCTAGTCAATATGTGAATATTCCCATTGTCTTGTTATTAATATGTATAAGTATTCCCCTTGGACTGGTTATTTGTGTTTACATTTCTATCCATTTGAGTCTAATGTTTCAGACGTTAATATTTAATTATTTTTATCAAATGCCATGCAGGATGACATTGTCTTTGGTTTTCACTTCATACTAGCGGTAGTGGGAATCCTGTTACGCAGTAATTGTGAGTTGAATTGATTACTTAAATTTTTCATGTGAAAATTCCGTCCTTTATTTATAAATGTGTAATGGTTGTTGTACAAATCACTACAATAGCCAGTATATTGAAGAAGTTCCGTTTTATTTTGATAGCACGATTTTCAGAAACCAGTATACATTTACTTAGTGCGGGCGTCTGACGGCCTTCAAAGTTTATGATTTGCTTGGCCGTGGGATTATAAAAATAATTGAATTGTATATTAGACGTCGGTCCGTTCACACGATCAAGGAAGTTCAACAACCACTGTATTCTACCTCCAGATATTTCTTTAGCACACTGTAGCAGAACAGTTATGGCCGTTCTTTCCTTTGGCGGAGGTGTATATATATGAATTCGTATCTTCAACTCATCCTAGTTTAAACATATTTTATTTGCTTAAATACGCAAAAGAAATGAGACACAAGTTAATTAAACTTATAAAGTCTTCCCCAATGAACAATTTATAACAATCGAATATTTACAAAGCATGCATGCAAACAATATAAGATTTTATATATATATATTGCATTAAGATATGTAAAAATACTGATGCGAATGGTTGTACACATGTATATATTTAAATAAATGCACATCTTATGCTATTTCATACAATTAGAAACTTTTTTGATTCTTTATATAAATTAATATAGTTTTTTAAAAAATTTGTATTTTCATCATTATAGTTGGTGACAGATGACCGGGGGCTAAGATGTTCAGATTTAGTTGAGAGTTCTCATGTAACCATTTCAGATTATTAGATAGTTTGATTCTTATATTAACATACAGTACTAGTAATTGTTTTTTTTTAAAGTGATATGAATCTGAACGCTTAGCACAATTGTTAAGATCATAATTCAAAAAGGAAGCTGAACATCTAAACTTTGTCAAAATGACGTCGAGTTTACGTTTTTCAAATTCGTAATATTTAGGTACTTGGGCTTTTTCACGTGACTACTACTTTCCTCCTGTTCTATGTTTAAATCCGAATGCTTCCTCGGGTTTCCGTGAGAAAACTTTGAAATATTGACCAATAGTTGTAGCCATCTTGTTTCCGTAACGCCTTCAACCCACTGTCCTCTAAATTTTTACAGAATATTCATTACTCGCTGACATTTTTCACCTTTTATTTCATATTTGACCTGAGGGATTGTCCCATAGCAAACAATGGACATTGTCATAAATTTGAACTTGGGTAAAAAAAAGCAAATGGATTTATGAGCTCTGGTCTGGTTTTTCTCGCTTAAAAGACGAAAAAACAACGTTACATTAAATATAACGCAACAAACTAAAGACTGAAAAACACAAACCTCACACATAATCGCGGGATAGTAACTACGGCAATGAGTCGGATTCAGTGATAATTAAGCCACAAACATGCTGGAAAGCACAACGAACGACAAGTAGCCACTATCTTTCTCTTTTAGGGAAATCCTTAAACAAACACAAGCTCTGGTATATCGCATGGAGATGACAGGCAGCAACACGCTTCTAGATAAATCTTTAAATAAACACATGCTCTGGTTTTCGCATGGATCTGTCAGGCGGCAACACTCTTTCAGGGAAATCCTTAAACAAACACAAGCTCTGTTATATCGCATGGAGATGACAGGCAGCAACACGCTTCTAGATAAATCTTTAAATAAACACATGCTCTGGTTTTCGCATGGATATGACAGGCGGCAACACTTTTTCAGGGAAATCCTTAAACAAACACAAACTCAGTTATATCGCATGGGTACAAAAATGTATGACAAGCAGCAATCTTCTTTTAGGGAAATTCTTAAACAAACACAAGCTCTGGTATATTGCATGGATATGACAAGCAGCAACACTCTTTCAGGGAAATCCTTATACAAACACAAGCTCTGGTATATTATATGTTACATCCCATCAACTGGGACATATAGACAATATTCGTATATTGTAGAGAAATATAAAATTTATTTGTATCAGCTTTAGAAACAGAGAGAGAAAAACGGGGCGTGTCGAGCTTATCTACAGTTTCTTTGCGAGTACAAATACATTTTGTATGCACCCGCCGCAAGTCGAATGGGGAATTAAGTATTACCCTTGATCGTCCTTTCGTCCGTCCGTCCCATTTTCGTTTGAAAAGCATGCTTGAGCGGGGCATTCGTGTCCTCAGACACATTCTTATTTTATTTATTTCCTACAATGCACGAATATTGTTTTTATCCTGCAACTAAACGTAAACTATATTTTTTTTACTTCCCAATCGTTTGGGTTTTTTTTATGAAATCAACATGACTGAAACGCGGACCGCGATAAGGACCCCCAAATATAACTGTGACGTAAACAGTAATTTACCCGGCAACTTTCTACTTTTTTACAATTAATTGGAATGCATTTCGGGCGTCCATACAAAATCAAAATGTTTAACGACTTAAATGGGTGTTGGGGTATACATTTGTCTGCTTTTCCTGCAGTTCTGTTTTTTTTTGCTATTGATCGTTCATTGTGAATTGCTAGGTTGTTTTTACATCTGACATGTTGGCGTAGTTTTCGTGTTTGTTTTGATTTTAACTAACCAATTGTTATTTTTAGTTTGATTTCAAATATATTCCTCAATGTTTTGTTCTCAGTGTTGACGTTTAGACAACTCTATAACCGAAGAACTGAAATTTTAAGCATTTATTTTTGATTAACTGAAGAAGTGCACTTTTAAGCATTTATTTTTGTATACGCTAGTTATTTTTGATGTATACTTTGCCCATTGTCAAATAAAATGTTGATATGGGCATTTTATTGTTTAAACCAATTTTGGTATGATCTTCTACCTCGAGTGACTTTAAAAAGGAGTGGTAATAGAAACACGTGTCTGACATGGGCATCGCGAATCCATGATAATAATCCGATTTTTTTATTAATACAGAAGTGTTATATTATACATAATACGATAAGTTGTCTCTGTACCTCTGTACTCGGGTCATCTCTGTTTAAACATGTCTCTGTACCTCTGTACTCGGGTCATCTCGGCTAAAACATGTCACAGACATCTCTTTAATGGTGTTTATTCATGATTTATAACTCCGTGACAAGCGGTACACAGGATAAATCTGCATCACACTATATTGTGTCATAACGATATACTTTGATAGCCTGACTAACACAAAAATTCCATTAAAATGAAGGCTTGATTTACTTTGCATATAATTAGGTCTCTATACATGTTATAGTTTACATAGTATCTTAGTGATGTTCTATCACCAGTTAATAATTGACATATTGATGTTGTATTTTCCTCCATAGTGTAAAGTAGAACAAACAAACAGATATTATTCTGAATATATGGAGGCAAACTAGACCAATCGTATAATTATTATTTAGGTCTCTTTTGGTCATCTAGCTCTTCACGTATTTAGGTTTCATACTTCACTTGCTTTCAAAATATTTGAGTTTAAGCGTTCATGATGATGGTAAATTCAGAAAAGCACTTCGGGCACACGAAAATAATAAAGTATCATATCTATTTACTAGCCCTGGGTCGATACCACTGCTGGCGGACTGTTAGTCCTCGGGGGTATCATAATCCCAGTAGTCAGTACGGACATTATTTAAAAAAATAAATCTTAAATTCTCCGTTGATAAATTGAGAAATTATTATCCAACTCCCACTGTCAAAGTTGACCTTTGGCTAATTTTGTGGATTTTTTGGGGAAAATTGAGCCCTAAAAATAAACTCTAAACAATTCTCAGTATTTTGCAAACAATAATCATTATTCCGGATACATACTGCGTAAAATAACATTGAGAGATTATTCTGCTTAACACCATTATCATTGCGGGATTTAAATTTTTTGTTTTAAAGTCGTTCGACACATGACATTGCTTGATCTTGCATTTTAACGTTGATACAGGAGACGGGAAATCCTATGCTTCTTAAGTATGATTTTATTTTATTACAATGACTTTAAATCATTGATTTGTTTTTAATTATTTTTGTCATATCTAATATTTTATCTATTACGTCAAAAGTTGCGACAAAGTTGTATTGCAATAAACTTCCATTGAATAATTCATCAGAATTGTAAAAAACAAAATACTTAATTTTTAAGTGCGTGTATTTCTCCGTTGTTATGATAATCGACATGTATTGAAATATGTTTAATGACTTATTCTCCCATCAATTTAAGATACCTGTGTTGTCATAGAAACAAGACAACAACTTTTGTACCTGGAGTCCACTAGCAATTCGGGACAGTAAGGATTAACATCTAAAAATGGGCTGTAGTAATACAAAGACTGCCGAATCTGGGACCACAAATAAACCCCAGGAAAATGGGGGTGGACAAACAGGTAAGACAACAGTTAGACTAATGTGTAATATAAAATACCTGATATAAAGTAACTGATTGAATAATAACTTATTTATAATGTATCACTGTACCCAAGTTACTATGTATAGATGGGATGATATTACATTTGTTAAATACTTGATTCATATAAAGGTGCATTACGAACAAATTTATGGGGGGGGGGGGGGGGGGTATTTTTTGGAGGGTACTTGTTTTCTTGCTTTCAATTTGTTTTCCTTGATTCAGAATAAATATATTAAGTTTTTCCTTCTTTCTGGAACATGAAATTTTTCTTTTGTTTGGACGATGTGATTGTTTATCTCTTGTTTTGGGGGATGGAAATTTCTGTTGTGTATGATGAATTCTACTGTTGAGTGGTATATTTGGCACTATGAAAAACATGTTAGGATTTAGGAAATAGCTATATCCTCCCCGCCTTTCGTGTTCTAGAGCCTCAATTTGGACTCAATAACTTGTTTTTGTCTTTAAACACGAATTAAAAGAGATGTGAGGTATACGTCTATGAGACAGCAATCCAACGACCAAAAAAAATATATATGTTTTCCAACACTGTCCAAAGTGCAAAAAAATAAAACACAAACTCCAATACGAGGGAGTTATGGACTACATTCTACCAGTGACAATTTTGTCCCACTGATTATGCTTAATATAAGAAATATTAAATTGTTAAACGAAATAAAGAAGGAGTTTAATGGATGTCCCTCCTAAGATGGAGGCTGCAAGTGGTATGTGTCTCTCCGAGGACACATCATTTTATTGGATTGAAGTAACCGACAACTACAATAAACACCATGTATATATTATATATCTAAATTAAATTTTAAATCTATTGTCCTAACACTACAATACACAAATGTCCCTTTAAGTTTAAATAAAAAGTATGCGTTATAAAATCTTTATTATCCGTGAATAAAAGCAAGATTTTTATAATTACCCGTGTCATGCAGAGTTGAAACCATATGATGGATTACAACTAAACTTAAGCCTAGTATAAAATTTTATTAAATACGAGGTCATAAATGTACTAATCATATACAAACACACAAACAATCAGAACTGTTTATTACAGTTTTACTGAAAAATCTTTAGTCGAAAGTAATTTATTATAACTTTACGACCTCAAATGTAAATATTTCAGGCTTTCATCGACAGCTTTTACAAGGGATAAACACTACCAATGATGTCCTTACATTGTCATCTTAAATTACTATTACTGAATACAAAACCGTAAATACTTCAGATACTATATGGAGAATACAGCCCCAAGGATCGTTATTTATCAGTTTAATTTTCACTGAAATAAGGAAATTTTGATGCAGAAATTTATTTCAATGACTTGCAGTGAATTCTTTTGAATAATAACATTTATTTAACGTACTTGTTCTTACACATTCAGAAATGGTTTGACTCATAAAAATGTGGTATAAATCGAATAATGTATTTTTGTTATAGATCGACTGTCACTGTAAAATTATTCATTTTGGTATTTTTTTAAATATTTTCCCCCAGTAAAGCCGATTAAAAAAAATAATCTTGAAAGCAAAGCATTTATCATTTAACAGATTGACTACCTCAGAACTCATAGTTTATTTCAAAATTCTATCATTTAGTGGTCTTTCTGGAAACAAAATAGTAATTTTCCCAGTGGTGACCTATAATTTTAATATATCATTCTCTAACCAGCACAATATGAATTACATTTTGACAAATTAAGTACAGAGCTCTAAATTCAGTATGGAAATCCTATTTTTCTTCATACTCCAATTTTTTTTTCAATTCGTCATAAAATGAGATACGCGACCTTGCAAAGTATTTATTACGAAACATGACAATACCATGGATTATCATATACGCCTTGTATACAATAAAATTGAGAATGGAAATGGGGAATGTGTCAAAGCGACAACAACCCGACCATAGAACAGACAACAGCAGAAGGTCACCAACAGGTCTTCAATGCAGCGAGAAATTCCCGCACCCGGAGGCGTCCTTCAGCTGGCCCCTAAACAAATATATATACTATAACGGTACCCATCAATCACAAAACAACAGGAAATAATCAAGACTAGACAATCCAAAGTTACTGCACTGTATTCCACTGGCTGTTCATACACTTCAACTCTTCATTTTTTATGTATTTATTATATTTTTAGAAGAATTTTAACTATAATTAGATAACAGATTCCACTAATAAACGAGCCGATTGCGTAGAGTTTTATATGAAATATCCTAAGTTCAAATTCCCAACGAATCGGTGTCTTAAGACACTTACACTGTACGTACTATTTTTCATCCTGCTAAACGTTCTGCTCAGGTTACTGACAAAAGGGGACCATATGTTTCCTATTGCTCAACTCCCTGTTCAGGTAACTGACAAAAGGGGACCATATGTTTCACCCTGCTCAACTTCCTGTTCAGGTTACTGACAAAAGGGGACCCTATGTTTCACCCTGCTCAACTTCCTGCTCAGGTTACTGACAAAAGTATACCACATGTTTCACCCTGCTAAAATTCCTGCTCAGGTTACTGAAAAAACGGGACCCTATGTTTCACACTGCTCAGGTTACTGACAAAAGGGGATCATATGTTTCAACTAGATAAAACCCATAATCTTATGGTATATGTTAATGCTTTCGTTATATGATGAATTTTGTGTCGATGGCAGATTTTTATAGGTTTAGACCAATTTTATCAGTTTAAGCTTTAGAAGCTTGGTGATTTGGATTAAGGGTTTGACATATTACATAGTCACCAGTCTATTGTATGTAGACTTAAAGTATACCTCTTTATATTTTAAGTTACTTTGTGTCGTTGGGGTGTATTTTCTTGGCGTATAGCTAACGTCTCTTTTTATTCGTACTCAAGTAACGAGGTTTGTGTTGTTGGGATGGTTTTTCCTGTCGTATAACTAACGTATCCCTTTAGCCATACTCAAGTATCGAGACAACTGAAGGTTGGTTCTCATCGACATTACACATGGATTGCATATACTAATGAAAAGTCATGGTTTAAACAGGATGTTATCTACCCAGGAGGTAACAGTAATATATGAACATTTATGGTTCATATTTCAAGGATTTCTTATTTAAATAACTTCATTTATAGTACATGTTACTATATAT
Source organism: Mytilus californianus (assembly GCF_021869535.1). Classification (NCBI taxonomy): domain Eukaryota; kingdom Metazoa; phylum Mollusca; class Bivalvia; order Mytilida; family Mytilidae; genus Mytilus; species Mytilus californianus. Next base: position 140,251,207 of record NW_026262581.1, on the reverse strand, counting down.
AATGTATTATTAAAGAGTTCTTTTTGTCAGTCGTATTCTAAGAACGTCTGGTAGAGTATTTAAGGCCGGCATGTAACTTCAATCAAAACGACTGAAAAACGACTGTATTGTCTTGTAATGTTTTTAAGGTAGTTGTTATATTACATAATACTCCATGTTTTTATCTGAAATCAATTTTATTGTAAACCTTTACACTACCATTTCTTCTCCCTTTTTAGTTTTATTGTATCGCCTGATCTTCCTCTAATAAAGTTAATTAGGGATTTACCATTTCTTCTCCCTTTTTAGTTTTATTGTATCGCCTGATCTTCCTCTAATAAAGTTAATTAGGGATTTACCATTTATTCTGCCTTTTTAGTTTTATTGTATCGCCTGATCTTCCTCTAATAAAGTTAATTAGGGATTTACCATTTATTCTCCCTTTTTAGTTTTATTGTATCGCCTGATCTTCCTCTAATAAAGCCTGATCTTCCTCTAATAAAGCCTGATCTTCCTCTAATAAAGTTAATTAGGGATTTACCATTTCTTCTCCCTTTTTAGTTTTATTGTATCGCCTGATCTTCCTCTAATAAAGTTAATTAGGGATTTACCATTTATTCTCCCTTTTTAGTTTTATTGTATCGCCTGATCTTCCTCTAATAAAGCCTGATCTTCCTCTAATAAAGCCTGATCTTCCTCTAATAAAGTTAATTAGGGATTTACCATTTCTTCTCCCTTTTTAGTTTTATTGTATCGCCTGATCTTCCTCTAATAAAGTTAATTAGGGATTTACCATTTCTTCTCCCTTTTTAGTTTTATTGTATCGCCTGATCTTCCTCTAATAAAGTTAATTAGGGATTTACCATTTCTTCTCCCTTTTTAGTTTTATTGTATCGCCTGATCTTCCTCTAATAAAGTTAATTAGGGATTTACCATTTATTCTCCCTTTTTAGTTTTATTGTATCGCCTGATCTTCCTCTAATAAAGTTAATTAGGGATTTACCATTTCTTCTCCCTTTTTAGTTTTATTGTATCGCCTGATCTTCCTCTAATAAAGTTAATTAGGGATTTACCATTTATTCTCCCTTTTTAGTTTTATTGTATCGCCTGATCTTCCTCTAATAAAGCCTGATCTTCCTCTAATAAAGCCTGATCTTCCTCTAATAAAGTTAATTAGGGATTTACCATTTCTTCTCCCTTTTTAGTTTTATTGTATCGCCTGATCTTCCTCTAATAAAGTTCATTAGGGATTTACCATTTCTTCTCCCTTTTTAGTTTTATTGTATCGCCTGATCTTCCTCTAATAAAGTTCATTAGGGATTTACCATTTCTTCTCCCTTTTTAGTTTTATTGTATCGCCTGATCTTCCTCTAATAAAGTTCATTGGGGATTTACCATTTCTTCTCCCTTTTTAGTTTTATTGTATCGCCTGATCTTCCTCTAATAAAGTTCATTAGGGATTTACCATTTCTTCTCCCTTTTTAGTTTTATTGTATCGCCTGATCTTCCTCTAATAAAGTTCATTAGGGATTTACCATTTCTTCTCCCTTTTTAGTTTTATTGTATCGCCTGATCTTCCTCTAATAAAGTTCATTAGGGATTTACCATTTCTTCTCCCTTTTTAGTTTTATTGTATCGCCTGATCTTCCTCTAATAAAGTTCATTAGGGATTTACCATTTCTTCTCCCTTTTTAGTTTTATTGTATCGCCTGATCTTCCTCTAATAAAGTTCATTAGGGATTTACCATTTCTTCTCCCTTTTTAGTTTTATTGTATCGCCTGATCTTCCTCTAATAAAGTTAATTAGGGATTTACCATTTCTTCTCCCTTTTTAGTTTTATTGTATCGCCTGATCTTCCTCTAATAAAGTTAATTAGGGATTTACCATTTCTTCTCCCTTTTTAGTTTTATTGTATCGCCTGATCTTCCTCTAATAAAGTTAATTAGGGATTTACCATTTATTCTCCCTTTTTAGTTTTATTGTATCGCCTGATCTTCCTCTAATAAAGTTAATTAGGGATTTAAGTATACTTTCCAAACTGGTCTAACCTAGCCACTTATATAGTTTTGTATTAATTGAGAAATGTAGGTCACCATTTCATTTTAAAATGTTCTAAAACTTGTTTTTAAATTAATGGGCATTTCAAGGAATCAAATAATTCAACTAAAATGTGTCCCATGTTGCTCGTGATAATATTCAGCTTGTCATTGTTTGGTTTACTGATGATCGTTGACGATCGTCTAGTGGGCTGTAGATGTTTTCTTTGTTGTTAGGTTGCTGTCTCATTATAATTGACGCCTACGTGTACTACATGTCCTTACATTCCTGTTTAAGCATTATTCGTTGCAGTCTGAGTCAGCGCTTTCAGTTAAAAGCTTGAATAACAGTTCTGTTAGGTAAACTTGTAAAAACTATTATGTCTGGGATTAATCAGATTAATTAATATACATGTAAAGCTAATAAGATTTTCCAAAACACAGACTGTTAATCGTGTTATCAATTTGCACGTTACATATCCTTGCTACATTTTATAATAATCTCATGAACCCGCACCGCAGGTCAAACGAACAATTGCCTTTAAATCTGATATAGACTTGAAGAATTTAAATAAGCTGGATTTATAAAAATATATTAAATGTCTCGGATATAATATTGAAATATTTGATTCGATTGTTACGATCTATTATAATTATCAGACTACCAACTATCGTTTCGGGGAAACAAGATATATAATATATACAGTATTCAAATTACTTCAACAATTATGCAATTCACAGAACCCTATATGTATTCTTAAAATGAAAATTAGACAGAAAAATCATCTCTAAATTATTTTTACGGTTCCCCTCAATGTTAATTGAACAAAACAAAGATTCTTCTTTGGTCGCTAGTTTAACTCGATTTATAAGGATTCTTCTTTTGATCGCTAGTTAAACTCGATTTATGAGCTAATATTCCGAAAAGCAAATTAGTAATATTGATGACCTATATGTATGCATGATTACTGTCTAAAAACTGACAGACTACGTATAACACCAAATAAACAAATACAATCAATGCATCTTCAATACAGTAATGACATGACAGTCCATAAAATTCATTCATTCCAACATTTGATTGTAAAATTAATAGAATTTTACACCTTTGGTATCTATGATCAGTTGTGTATTCCAATTACCACTGAAGTGTATGTATTTCGACTAATTTAATATATATCCAAAATCTGTCTTTCTATCAAATATAATAGGACAAATAACTTATCCAACATTTTTAGCCAGATTTTTTTAAGGAAATTTAAAAGTCGGTTATACATCTCAAGGTGCTGTATATCGATCTTTCCTTCATAATGACCTGTCACTTTTTGTTTGGTCGTTTGGAGAGCTATCGTAATGCAAAACTACACTTACCCGACATACAATTTTCTAGTGGCAGTCACTAGTAATTTTTTGCCTTTATAATCCCGGTTTTACCATATATACAGAACATATTACTAAATTGACTTACTGCATGATTTGTCCTCATTCTGAATGTGCATAAAATACTTGCCACTGGATATTTACAAATATCAATTGAATTGATCAATCTACATTTAGATGACTTGACGTAGTTATAGTACTAGATATCAAAGTCCAGTAGAAAATAACATATTGATATTGTAGACACGCATCAGACAGTGGAGAAAACAGAACAAAACAATACGTCTGAACAAACGAACATGTCAGAACAACAAAATATAACGGAAGAAAAACAAGCTGGTAGTATGATCCCATTGTAAATACGTCCTTACCTTTTCAACCCGACTTCCTTTACTTGCATGATTGAAAATGTTTATATGCATGTTATCAGGGGAAACACAACCATCAAACTCTCAACCCATTGGGTAATAGTTTCTGTAGTCATTATATAGTCAAATCTCCTAATATTGTCTTTATCGATACTAACATTGATTGCATTGTCATTAGTTTAGATGACATATAGTATGATATTAAATATTTTCTTTTTAGGTACTTATATTGATTTTATTTTCAATAGTTTGATACGTTTGATACATTACTAAACATACATTGCTATATATATAGCAATTACCAATTATTCTCCTTCTTCTTCTCGAAACTATTTTTTGGTTTTGTTTTTTGGTAAGGTCATGCTTTTCTCAGACTGATGTGGCATTCTTTGCACTAAATTCATTGGAGGTGTATTGGTGGATAGTTAACCTGGTATATGTTAGGCTTTAAACTAGAATTCAGTAACAGCAAGTACTCGTAGATCGGTACGGTGTAGTTGTTTGTGTACTTGTCATGCCCTTGTCAACGTATTTTTACAGTTTGTTCTAAAGTTATCCTGTACACTACTGTCCAGGTTAAGCGGAGGAGTGAGCGTCCATTGTAATGCAAATCATATTCTGTATGTGCCTGTCTCAAGTCGTGAGCAAGGAGTCCAGTGGATGATGTTGGTTGTTGTCTGCCATGATTATTTTTCGTTTAATGTTAAAAGTTTAAATCCGGTCGTTGGTTTTCTCTTATGAATTGGTTGCCATTTTATAGATAACCATGGCGTTGTCCGTTTCGACTTACGAGATTTGAATGTACCCTTCGTATCTTCCGCCTCTTTAGTTTACTATACAGTGTAGGTATTGACCAGTATTGAGAGCCGTACGGTGAACTGTAGTTAATTATTTACACCCTTTCCATTTGATGGTTTTTCTTTAGGAATTGGGCCTATACCACATCTCTCAATTGTTATATTTCACACTGAAATGTTGATGCCCTCTTTTCCCATTCACTGCTGATGTCACTGCATGTTGAGTTCATATAGAAACAAGCACACGTATTGTCACCTTCACTAGACAAGGGTTACGACCCATTCCCCTCTTCTCTCCTGGCAGCAAAGATGAAGTATTCTGTATTTTGCCAGATCATGTACTTCATCGTTTTGCATGTTCTTTTTTTATTTTAAAATGTTTAATTTCTGTCTTTTTCTTTTCTATCTTTAGTATGTATATTGTAGGTATTGCTTACTATTAATTAGATAATTTTCAGATGTTTATACATGGTATAATGTATACGCTTATACGCTGTATAATTTCGAGGCCTATTGGGATTGTACTGAAATAAAAATTAGGACAAATGTAAATATTTACACGAACTGACGGCCACCTTTCTGTTCACTGCTGCAGAATAAAGAGGTTAAACAATAGAATAAATCCCTGATGATTTCACGAGTTAAATGCTACTTTTCAGTGTGTTTGAAACATATATAAATTACGAATTTTTGCTAAAATTCAAATTTTCAATTTGGAAGTTAAATTCTGTACACCTTCTTGATCAATAACCAATAATGATTTTTATGTTGTTTCTTTCCCAAATCGCATAGAAAGTAATTACAACAAGGAATCCCAGGCGTCTTAGTTTGAAATATGTCTTTTACATTACTTTCTACACTAATATAAAAATTCCTTCACAGAAACAACAACAGATCAAAAACCAGAGGAGAACACTGGACAACAAAACACAGCAACAGAACAACAACAATCAGCGGACTAGCTTATCATTGGTACGTAATTCACAGCCTCTCATTGACGTATTTCATACATCTCATTTTATCAATTCAAAAAAACAAAACTCAACAATAGGAAATTAACAAAAATCAACAAATGAACCATAAAAAATTTGAACTTGGAGTTAGTTGTATTGTTTTCTGCCGGCAAATCTCGATGTTGATTGTTGTAAATTTGCAACTAAGTAATATTGATTATTGAGATGATGTATACACTTTTACAACATATATCAATATATATATAGCATTTCATTCGAATGAATGTAAATAACCAAACCATTTCCGCATTCGCATCTACATTATTATAAAAGCAATTCTGCTGCTACAGAATTGCTTGTCAGTCTTTTATTTCAGACTCAAAAGGTCCATATATTTACATTTCACAAAATAGTCTGGATAAACAGGACAAAGTGTATAAATATTTATGTTATCAATTATAGTAAAAAAATCTTAATCAAATTGGTTAATTAACTATACATATTTTTATTCCAGGCTAACAGACAGAGATGAGCTCAACACTATAACTATTTCTCACAATTTTCTTCTGACATGGTTTTATAATGGTCTTCAGTATCTAAAGAAATTAAATTGCTATCCAGACAGTTCTACACTTTCGATCCTGCAACAGTATTAATTATTCCGTTACGTCATTGGCAGAATTTCCATTGTTTAGAACATTTCGAACCAATCACAACGTTTTGGTGTACGCTTTGGAAAATATTACCAAGAATGTACTATATTCTGAGTTCTATGCCATTGATCGTTTAACAGTATTAATGATTCCGTCCAGAATTTGTGATATTAGTAGTAGTATTTATATAATTGTGGTAGAGAAATGTTTCGATCAGATGTAACGCAAATTAATTATTTACTGTTATGTAAGTTATTATAATAAATATTTTCTTTATTTTTCTTCAATCATTATAAAAAAACAGCCGAGAGGAAATACCAATCATAAACCATTTAGTGAAAGGAAAACAGCCGAGAGGAAATACCAATCATAAACCATTTAGTGAAAGGAAAACAGCCGAGAGGAAATACCAATCATAAACCATTTAGTGAAAGGAAAACAGCCGAGAGGAAATACCAATCATAAACCATTTAGTGAAAGGAAAACAGCCGAGAGGAAATACCAATCATAAACCATTTAGTGAAAGGAAAACAGCCGAGAGGAAATACCAATCATAAACCATTTAGTGAAAGGAAAACAGCCGAGAGGAAATACCAATCATAAACCATTTAGTGAAAGGAAAACAGCCGAGAGGAAATACCAATCATAAACCATTTAGTGAAAGGAAAACAGCCGAGAGGAAATACCAATCATAAACCATTTAGTGAAAGGAAAACATACAACACCATGGGGGAAAAACCCAACGAAATTCCATACAATATGTATATGTTTATTTTATGAAAATTATAGACTATAATTATCAAATTCAAATAAGATAAGACAACTTTTAGATTTCAAGTTATCCTGTGAGTCTGAGACTACTATAACACAGTAGTCTCAGGGTGGGTGAAATAAATCCAAGGGAAATTGTCCCTTCCGCTTTTTTCAAATATAAAACAAAGGAAGCAAGCTCCCATTACATATACGCGTATGACATACGTTTATCCCATATTAAGATAAAATGCTCCGCAGGGCACAGCTTGATACGAAAGCAGAGGTCGAACCCTGAACAGTTGGAGCAAGAATGGACACAACATTCAAGGTTGAATCAGCTCTGAATTTGGATTGAGATTAAATATCCGACACAGAATTAATGTGGTGTAAGAACTTAAAAATTTGAAATTGGACATTTACCCATCAAGCTCCAATATTCAATATCTAAATAAATGGTTAGATTCAGCATATCAAAGAACTTCAAGAATTCAATTTTTGATGATATCAAACAAAAAGTTTAATTTTGGGCCCGTGGACCTCTATGTGGACCAATTTGATAACTGGGCCCAAATTCTAAATACATGGTTACATACAGCATATCGAAGAACCCCATATATTCAATTTTTATTGACATCAAACAAAGTAACTTTGGACCCTTTGTACCTCAATGTTGACCAATTTGATAACGGGGCCCAAAATCCAAAATCTAATTACATGGTTAGATTCGGCATATCAAAGAACCCCATATATTTATTTTTTGTTGAAATCAAACAAAGTTTAATTTTGGACCAACTTGAAAACTGGGCCCAAAATCAAAAATCTACATACATTTTTATATTCAGCATATCAAAAAACCCCAATAATTCATTTTTTGTTAAAATAAAACTTAAGTTTAATTTTGGACCCTTTGGACCTATTTGAAAACTGGGCCCAAAATCCAAAATATAAATGCATGTTTAGATTCACATATCAAGGAACCCCAAAAATTATATTTTTGTTGAAATCAAAGAAAGTTGAATTTAGGACCCTTTTGACCTTGATGTGGAACAATTTGAAAACGGGCCCAAAATTAAAAATCTAAATACACTTTTGATTTGGCATATCAAAGAACCCCAATGATTAATTTTTTGATGAAATCATACACAGTTTAATTTTGGACCCTTTGGACCTCAATGTAGACCAATTTAAAAATGGGACCCAAAAATCCAGACCATTTATCTAAGTTAACAGCAGAGACATTTGTGTTAATAGGTACTAGTTCTTTGTAGAGATTCTCTGGTCAATTATGTGATATCTTTGAAATACATGTAGGCAAAAATCTAAAAAAACTGGTCAACTCCGTAAAACATTCGTTGCAGATGGTTTTCAAGTTACAGGCAATAGACATATTTGCACATTTGGGGAACTCCAAGTAAATGGGCAAGATAATTAATAGGAACTGGGTCGTTGAAGAGGGTGTCCTATTTGATAGGCAAGCGTTCTTTGTACAGTCTCCTAAGCAACAAGGAAGATAGCATTATAGTGGAGATGATTCCAATTATTACTCACACCTTTGAGTGTAATTGTTGTTTGTAAATCATGACAGTTCTGATATTGTATCAGTACTCTTAATTTCCTTTAGGAAAGAATTGAAATAATAGCATTTGAAAAAAGTGGGAATCAATTTTGATATCAATACATTTGTTAAATTTTGAAATTATAAAGAAACTAAGGTTTCAACTCCCTCAGGCAAAGTTGACCTTAGATGAATTTGGCTATTAGTTTTAGGTATTTTTGTCATATAGCTCTTCAATTGTTTCGGTACTTATACATCCCTCGGATTTCAAATGTTTGGCTTTTAGCGTTACTGATGAAGGTAAATCCAGAAAAGCGCTTCAGACGCATGAAATTATTAAACGTGTTGTTTTCAATTTTGTACCAAATTTTATTCAATTACTTACACGAGCATAAGATACTGATAAAATACTTTCATAATTCTTATCAACTGCTTAAATTCAATATTATATTACCTTTTCACTTTAATTAATAAATATTAATATATTATAAATTTTGATTTACAAAGGAACTATATGCAAGTGTATATAAAAAAATAAGTAGCTGTTCGACCTCTCTTTTCTTAATTGAAGGCCAAAATAACATGTCAGAAGTTGGCAATAAATGATTAAAATGGTGTATAAAAACAATCTGCAAATCATAAAACACACTCTCAAATTCACGATATGTCTTTGACTAAAAAATGTGCACCATCTTAAATTCTGGAGTGATCACATAGATCCAGCATGGCTGGACAAAAAACTCTAGCTATAAAATTGTAGGAAGAAATAAGTAGACAAGCATGGCATCTTTTAGCTGGAGAAATAAGCAGACAAGCATTGCATCTTTTAGCTGGAGAAATAAGTAGACAAGCATTGCATCTTTTAGCTGGAGAAATAAGTAGACAAGCATTGCATCTTTTAGCTGGAGAAATAAGTAGACAAGCATTGCATATTTAAGCGGGAGAAATAAGTAGACAAGCATTGCATCTTTTAGCTGGAGAAATAAGTAGACAAGCATTGCATCTTTTAGCTGGAGAAATAAGTAGACAAGCATTGCATCTTTTAGCTGGAGAAATAAGTAGACAAGCATTGCATCTTTTAGCTGGAAAACTTTGAAGGAGTTAGGCATTTGAACAATGCACTGTATGTAAATTAGAAAAAAAATAAATATGTTAAACTACCCAACATTTCACAAAAGGATAAAATCAAAGTGGTGGAAATCACTCATGGAAAGATTGGAAGAGTAGTTTGAATAATTTCAAATCATATTTAGGTATGGTGTGGACAAAAAATAACATTAATAAAGCACTATTGCTGACAATTGCATTAACTGCTGGTCTTTAGAAGGAAAAGCACTTTTCCAGTAGATAAAATGAGCTAAATGTGAATCAAATTGAATGATAGGGGGTCCCTTAATTTGCACAAGAATTTCATTTGAATTGCAGTTATATCTTTACCAAATGATGTTCCCCTTTACACATTTCACCTTTTACATTTTATCTTCTGAAACAAAACAAAAAATGCATATACCAACAGATAGACTTGAAGCTAGGAACTTTATTGGGTCAAAAAATAATCTAAAAAGGTAGTTTTGGGGCGTTTGGTAAGTTGAAACATAGGTATACTATTTTTCTCCTCTGAGAATTGCTTATTGATTTTGAAAACAAATATCATAATTATATGACATTGAAGATTAAAAGTTATAGAGTGTATTTTTATCAATTTATAATTTAAATATTTTTCAGCAAAGGGGATTGAAAATGTATTTTTTTCAACAAAAACAAATTAAAAAACTTATTTTATTGAAATGAGAATTCTTTCTTGATTGCAAAAATATATATACACTTCTTATAATCAAATGACTAAAATTGTTAACAGACATTTGATGGGAAATAAACTAAAAAAAAATGGTTTGTTCTGATTAAGAGTTTTAAAATTTAACTTAATGTTTCAAGCCAATCACTGATAACAAAAAAGTGAACTAACCTAAATTGTTGATTAAATACAGATGATTATTGCAGATTTATCAAGTAAATCATAGGCCTTACTTGAATACCTTTTATATATTTATATCTAGATTTCATTTTTTTTAAAGATCTTGTTAATCCTTAATTAATCATTTATCTTTAAGACATAGTTTACAAAATCACTTTATGTAGTTTAGATCAAAAGTTTGAGGGCTCTGATCAAAAGTAATAGGCAATGAATAATTCTATCATCTCTATACATTTGTATATTCAATTATGAGGTCAAATATTTGTGTATTGAGAGTATATTGAAATGTATATTGAAGGGTCTGTATAATTATGTAAGACTGAGGTTGATTAGTAATGTGGTCAATATGATTGGCATTTAAGGAGGTGGGGCATTGTAAATAAGGCCCAACCTTGTCTGTTATTGTTAAGTGATCATGACAGTTGTCAATCATAGTAGTAAAGGATCATTACTCAATTACCTAATCAAAATGATAAAAAAAAAGCATATAAAAACACTTTAAAGACATACATACTTGAATGAACTGCACCAAAAATATACCCAAATTTTTCACAGTTTATATGTGCACAGACATGAGAATTATAGGGAACTATATTTCAGTGTGTATACATTTTGTAGATTTAGTAGCTAACCTGTGCTTAGTTACTTGTTGTTAGGGAGGCCAGTGCCATAGGAAAGATTTAGAACAAGTTCCAATCTTTCCAAAAAAACTAAAATGAAATTCCTGCTAAAACACACACCTTTAGTATGTATGTAAACATGGTGCCAAAAAATAAACCATTCTATTAAAAAACACAGATGTACAGACATTGGTAAAACAATATTCCTCAGACTATTTGTCACAAAGGAAAAATAAAAAGTGTGGTCAATGTTTGAAGTTTTAAGATATACTGCTGTTTTATAAGTCTGTTCACCTTCCAAATCTGTTGTTTACAATGTTTGTCAATGCAATGCCTTGATCTACAAAAGTTAACTGTACTAAACTTAGCTTAATTATAAATGTTTTCTAAGAGAAGATATCTCAGTGCGAAACAAAATATTAACAAAAATACTCCAATTCAAATTCTAAAAGGGAGAAGTCCATTAAACCTTACAAAATCAAACATTAAGACTATATCAACCAATGAAATGAATGGAAAATAACTATCAACCAATGAAATGAATGGAAAACAACTGTCATATTCCTGACTTGGTACAGGCATTGGGAAGTGTTAAAAAAAATAATGTATATAAAAATATATTTATTTCATATAAAATCAAAAAATAGTTATTCATAAAAACCTGATATTATACCATCATTCTGTAGTTTAAATATTGACTTTAGCTTATAAAATACCCATTAAACACAACATGGATCTGATATCCAATGAATGGTCCCATATCTTAAAATATTCTGTCATCTATACTATGTATATATATCATGAACATTTGGAATTTGAGATTGGAAAGATCTCTTTATTTCACTAGCAATGCAGGACTGGATTTCATTTCTCTGTATATCAGTCTCTCCTTCCTATCACTGATAACCAGTTTTGTTGATAAAGGGAGATCACTCCATAGTATATTTGTTCATGTCTTTTCGAACTGAAGTAATCCTATCCATTTATGAAATATATTGACATATATTATCTATGACATTTTAATTATACAATAATCAAACTAGTTTAAATGCATTTGAGAAAATTATCAATTTTTCTAAGGAATTTTAATATTCAGTTTAGAATCAAATTTCATGATTTGCAGCTAATATAAAGTTAAATATAGAAATGTCTGTATAATATATTTGTTTTATTCATCAACTTTCTGTATGTTCAACATCAGTTATATCTCCAATAATGGCTACTGCTTCAATCTCTACTTGTGCTCCCTGCAATATAAATAACACATTAAATAACCAGGACTGTCAATGAGACATCTATCAACCAGAGACCAACTGAAAGAGATGTAATTGGTAATAATTCATAATGGATAAGACTTAAATCTTTAATATTGTTTCAAGAAATAAAAAGATATATATGCTGGTTTGAATATTAACTGTATGTATGTAATCACAGTTTATACCAGTAGTATATTAGTCAGTGCTTACAAATATTCATTATTGTACTTCTGGGAAATATACCAACCTTTGGTAAAGCTGCTACCTGGTAAGCTGCTCTGGCTGGGTAATTCTTTGGAAAATCTGTTAAAATATATAGAATAATTGAGAGGGGAACCAGGTTAACTTAGACAACAATCTAATGATAAAATCAATTTTTAATTAAAAATCTTAGAAAATATTGAAGAAATGGATTGTCAAGATTGTTATTACACTGGCACACACCACTTCTTTAAAAAAATATGTTTGCACTCACTAAAATCATATTTATCTCACATATGTAATATATGGGCATACCAGGCATGTTAACCAATTTGAAATACTATAGGATTAAACGCCTTTTTAAAGGAATTTATTGGTGTATAAACTCGACCAATTCACTCACAAACAAATAAAAGTCTGAAGGACTTTTATGATATGTTCGTGAGTGACTTGGTCCAGTTTATACACCAATAAATTCCTTTAAAAATACGTTTAATCCTTATAATTCTTTAAAATTGGAGATAAGGAATTTATTTTTCCACACTCGTTACCTCTTTCACATGTAAATTGTATATTTGTGTCATTGAATTGGCCTGGCGCATGAATATATTTGTTGGTTAAAGCAAAAATATGTACTCCATGAAATTTGCTATCTGATAAAAAATAACTTACAAAAACTCTTATTATCATTCAAATGAATGTTTTGTGTTTATCATTTAGTAAAACGATTAACGCGAATTGAAAATAATTCTTTTTAACGTCGAGCCGGATTGTGTTATTATCGCCGCCATCTTGTTTACATTGGTTACAAAAAGAAGTTCGGTCAACGTCGTCTATCGAAAAATAAACAACGTCAAGAACAACTACCGGAAGTCTTCTCAATCAATCATATCAACGTATTCCCTAATATGCAAATCATATAAGAATTATATCTAAATATTCAGTTGTCCTAAAAAAAAAATATTTATTTGGCTAAGTTAAAAAAAAACAAGCATTCTGAGAGTATTGCATGGCAATACATAGTCCCCTACCAGTTAAAAATTCATTGTACTGGAACAAAATGCTAACTTGATCTATAACTTGTCATGATGTAAACTATATAACAAATATCAAGTCAATATCTTCAAGCATGACGAAAAAAAGTGTGGAAAACTGATTGTTTTCGTGAATTATAAGTCAAAGGACATAACTCTGCACAAAATCATCAGACAGGAACAAAATTCAAAACAGATCTGTAACTTGTCATGGTAACACTATATACCAATTATCAAATCAATATCTTCAAGCATGACGAAAAAAGTGTTGAAAACTGAATATTTGAGTGAATTTACTGTCCATGGACCAAACCTCTGGACAAAATCATCAGACCAGAACAAAATTCGAACTTGATCTGTAACTTGTCATGATAAAACTATATACCAAATATCAAATCAATATCTTCAAGCACGAAGAAATAAAGTGTGGAAAACTGATTTGCCGGACTGACGAATGGACAGACAGATAGACAGACAGACAGACAGACAGAAAGACGGACAGAGTGCAAACTTAAAGTCCCCTTCGACTTCGTCGGTAGGGGACTAAAAAAACCAACATGGTTAAGATAAGATAATGTTTATTTTCTTATGGTTGTGGACTGTTTTCTATTTCTTGCATGAAGAGATATTTCTCGTATCACACTGCACGGAGTGTGATACGAAAACTGCGTTAATTGAATTGGCTTATCCATCATCATGAGACGATATTACAACATTTCCAGTGGCTATTCATTAGGTCATTGATGACTTTCAAAGGTAATCGCTTTTGAGATTCTGTGTCTGAAGCGATTTTCTGATTTGGCCGCCCCAGATCGTTTGAACTTAAATAGTAAGACTTGTTTATTATTAGGGAGCTACCATTTGATTTTTATGGGGGGGGGGGGGGGGGGGGGCTAGGATGAAATTTGAAAAAAATAGGCAGGACAGGAGTTTTGAGTAAAAAAAAAGGCAGGATGAGATTATTTGCAAAAAAAAAAGGCAGGATGACAATTTATGTAAAAAAAAGTCAGGATAAACTAAAAAAAAAAAGGCAGGACCGAATAGAGTGAAAAATAAAAAGGCAGGACCGAATAGAGGGAAAAATAAAAAGGCAGGACAAAATTTTTCATCCTAGCCCCCCCCCCCATAAAAATCAAATGGTAGCTCCCTTATATTGAAATTAAATAACTCGAGTTGATATCAAGCGATATCTTATTCTCACTCGTTATGAAACTTATAATTTCATACTCAAAATGTCAATATCTATACATGAAACAAAATATTCTATTAAAACAGGATCAAATATTAAAGTATTTACAGTTTTACAGTATTTACAGATAAACCCTTACATAAGATAATTTGAAGACAACAGGCAAGTTGGGATCAGCATGTTTATATGTACATTACATGTACTGTAAAATCAGAAATTATTGCGAGGTTTTTATTATTGCGAAAAATGCGACAGAGTTGTAAACGCAATAATTTAAACTCGCATTTTGAAATATTTTATATGAATTATACATGATTTTTCTCAAAATCGTAAAAATTAAAATCGCAATTAAGTCTAAAATGACAAAATCGCAATAATAAATGCACACAATAATTTCTGAATTTACAGTATTAACATCTTGGGAGAGCTTATTGATTCACACAGTTTTGTATGTGATAAAACTGATCTTTTGCACACCATGAAAAACCTGTCAAATAAATCTTTGATGGACATTCCTATCACCAAGGAAAACTGGACTAGTTTCTTTTCAATCATCATATAATAGAGGTGAAATAAGACTTACGGTCATTATTGCATTATAACCCATTTTTTTACAAAAACTCTGCCAGGACAGACTTGTATGTTAATAAGCTTTTGATGTCAATGCTGCTTTTATAGAAAACAAAACGTTTTAGTGATATTTTTTACTGATGATGTAAATAGATTTAGAAATTAATAATAAACTTATCCTGCTAAAAATTACAGTGCCACCTCCCTGTCATGAGCAGAGGGCAGATGGCAGACTGAATGGGTATAAGATGTATAAACCATATCAATTTTATGTTTACCTGTATTTAAATAGGAGAAATTTTTTTTTAAAAGTTTCAATAAAAAATTCTTTGAAATATTTTGTATATTTAATTAAATATACAAATTGTTTCAAAATTCTGAAATAAATTTATTCTTGTGGATTTATTCATTTTCTAGAGTTTTAAATTTCTTTAATGGAGGAATAATTGTACCTTTAGAGAATTGAGTAGATATTTGACTTTGTGGTTTTAACTAATTCTGCATTAAGTTAGTATTGTGATGCATACTTTAATTCCTGGTACAACTCAATCAACTACATCCTTGAAAATTGGTACCCCACTGAGAATATTTATAACAATATTTAAACCTTTGTGGTTTTAACTATAACTGCACATATAGTAAGTTTGTGATGTATTTAACCTATCAATAAAATATCTTCTTACATTGACATTCATGTATGTATCATGTTTAATCTCTAAATATCTATCAAGGTATTATCTTCTTTTTTAAATCTTGAAATACAATACTTAATTATTTATAACGCCATATTAAACTCATGTATATTTACTGTAAACACACTTAGAAAAAACCCAGCCACTTGAAAATATTTTATTGATGTTTGAAGTTTGAATAAAAAATGTTTTATTTTCAATCTGTTTATGTAAAGAAATTGGTTTGTTTTTGTTTATTTTTAGAAGGAAGTTAGAGTGAGGGCTTTTTAAGTTCAAATTTAAAAAATATTTAACTTATCAACTTAAAGTAAACACAGCAGCCTAATCCTTTTTCTATTATAGTACCACTTTTTCTATACCTTATTGGTGGACCAGGTTTTGTTTAAATTTTAACATGAGAACTTTTTCTAAGGAAAAAAAAGTTGATATTAGGGAGCAACCATTTAACTTCAAGGGGGGGTTATGGTTTTTTTTCTTATTCAGAAATTTTTTCGCGCAAAGCACAAACATTTTTTGTTAGTTTTAAACACTATCAATCAAATAATTTTTTTCAAAATTTAAAACTATAAGGGATGGGGAAAATCTGGATTCAGAATATTTTTTTTCATCAAATTGGGGATCAGAATTTTTTTTTAGGAAAAATCCATACCTCCCTTGAAGTTAAATGGTCTTTCCCTTAAAGCAGATTTTATACTTTTGATTGCTTTTGAATAAACATAAATTTGAGACTAGATGACTTTTTCTTTTTAATTGTAACTGAACAATCCATAAAAATAATTTTAAGTTCACAGTTTGAGCTATAAATTAAACTGCCAAGGACTGAAATGATGAATTTAAAATTGTAATCGATTATTGAGATAGTATCATAAAACTATTACCTTTCAATAAAGCGATAAGGTCGGAAGAATACATAAAGTTACAGTGAAAATGATACCATTATTTATTTATAATGACATGTATTTACAAGCCTTTATTCATTTAACAAATACTTGTCTCTCCATGTCAGGCCAAAAATGTATGTTTACTTGTTTCCTGCATCCTGGCAGAAAAAAATAAACTAGCTGCGTAAAATGATTTTATTTTTCTAAATATTTTACAGATTTGATATGGAAATAAGTGGAATTTAACAGTGCTGAATAAAAAAATGTGTAAGAGGTAGGCATGAATATTTAGGGTAGATAGACAGGTAACACAGCTTAATTTTTTTGGCCTAATAAATATGTTTATTTTGTGTGTGAACAGAAATCCAATAAAGCAATTCCTAATTTAAACACGCTTAAACATGAATTTATGAAAATCTACACTGAAAAGTCAATACCAAAAAACATTTTATTAATTAGGTGCTCTCCTTGTGAAAAAAAAAACATGCTGTGACTGTCTAATATCAATGTTTTCAAATTTTCATGACCCACTTTCTACTTTTGGTTTATACAATATGGTTTGTCAGTAAGGATGTTCACTCCTCTGTTTTAAATAAACAAGCTTTTTAAAAGACTGTTATAAATTGATGTAGCATAGAGGAACTCAATAAGCAGAGAAAAATGATAGGTCTGTGTCCTTGTTTTTGAGATATAATCAATTTAAAATTTGGAGGGAAATGATTCTCTCTAGATTTTTCAGACATTTAACATTGGCCCCTTTTTTCTGAAAAAAAAAAATAAATAAAAAAAATAACAAGGACTTTATAAGATTTCAAAAATGGCTTTTTAACCTATATGTAATAAAATTATGAAAAAAGTAGGGGTTAGAGGGCAAACTTTGTGTTAGCACTACATGGATAAAACTAGAGGATATAACTTTTTATATGGAGTCCATTGACAATTTCAGTAATAGATATTTGTACTACATGGATAAAACTAGAGGATAACTTTTCATATGGAGTCTATTGACAATTTCAGTAATATACTGTAAATTCAGAAATTATTGCAATGTTTTTATTATTGCGAAAAATGCGACAGGGTTGTAATCGCAATAATCTAAACTCGCATTTTGAATTTTTTTTTTATGAATTAAACAGGATTTTTCTCAATATCGCAAAAATTAAAATTGCATTTTAGTCTAAAATGACAAAACCGCAATAATAAATGCACGCAATAATTTCTGAATTTACAGTAGATATTTGTACTACATGGATAAAACTAGAGGATAACTTTTCATATGGAGTCCATTGACAATTTCCGTAATATAGATATTTGTACTACATGGATAAAACTAGAGGATAACTTTTCATATGGAGTCCATTGATAATTTCAGTAATATAGATATTTGTATGATGATAATTTTTGCTGCTTACATTTCTCTCAAATCAATTCAATGTGGTTTTCAAGAAAATAGCCAAAAACGAAAAAAAAGATGGGCAAAAATATTATTCAATGGGAGTAACTCCTTTAAGACATCAATCCACAATTTCAGTTACATAGACTTTATCTCAATTTGCTGACAATTTTACTGATTACATTTTTTCCAATCTATTAAAGCTTTATAAATAATTTCCATAAGATCTAAAAAATAGGCAAACTTTGTCATTTGAACTCTAATGGACGGTTTTCTCATTGACTATCATACCACATCTCCTTATTTTCACAAACATTGTCATCTAAGGGCATTTCATGTAAGGAATCTATTGATAATTTTGGATTATGTTGATTTTTTGTAGATGTTATCTTCATTATCATTTTTGCTTCTAACAGTTTCTCTTTGTTTTATAGTTTAAAGATAATTCCTAAACACATAATTTCTGTAAAAATCATCTTTTAAGGGGGTACAGAACACCCAAGGGAGTAAACTCTTTAAAAATCAGCTGAACGTTTTAATAAAAATACTATTAGTTAAGAGAAATCAAGCTTCTCAATGATCAAAATTAGTATTTGTCAAACTGCTATGTATCCAATATATTATTCCTGTACATTGTGTGGTTCAAATTTCTTGAAATCTTCATATTTTTGTCAACAGGTCAAAGTGAATATTTTGTCAAAATTTTATGAAAATTAAACGAGCCAAATCTATTTTAGTCAAAGTGTTGGGTACCCCCTTAAGTGTAATAACTTTAATATCAGGACTCTATTAATACTCAAGATAGTTTCTATCATTACTTGTGATAAATTCAATTGATACTCATGTAAGGTTACATCTGTACTCAGTCATTCTGGAACTCGTGGTAGCTTCTATCAGTACTTATGGTAAATTAAATTACTCATGAAAGGTACCATAGTTACTCATGATAGATTCAATTGGTACTCATGGTAGGTTCTATCAGCACTCATGTTAGATTCTATTGGTACTCCTAATAGATTTAATATGTACCTGTGGTACATTCAGTTAGTGTTCATGGTAGATTCTGTTAGTACTCATGATATATTGTATTTGCACTCATGTTAGGTTCTATTTGTATATCATGGTAGATTCTATTCGTAACCATGATGAATGATATAGGTACTTGAGGTACATTCAATTATTACTCATGGTAAGTTCTATTAGTACTTATGATAGATTTTATTGGTACTAATGATAGATTGTTTTTACACTTATGCAAGTTCTTATTTGTACCCATGATTATTGATAGATTCTATTTGTTCCTATTGTTAATTCAATTGGTACTCATGCTAGATTTTCATGATATATTCTGTCAGTACTTGTGGGAAGTTCAATTGGTACTCATGGCAGATCCTATCCGTACATGTGGTAAATTGAATTGGTTCTTACGATCATGATGGTAGGTTCTATCAGTATTTGTGGTAAATTTAAATTGTACTCAATGTAGATCTTATCAGCACATGCGGTAAGCTCAATTGGTATTCATGGTAGGTTCAATGGATATTCATGGCAGGTTCTATTAGTACTTGTGCTAAACTCTATTTGTACTCCTGGTTGGTTCAATAGTACATGTGGTAAATTTAATTTGAAATTATTGGCAGGTTATATCAGAACTTGTGGTAAATCTAATTTGTATTCATTGTAGGTTTTAATTAGTACATGTGGTAAATTTAACTTGTGCTCATTGTAGGTTTTATTAGTACATTGTAGATTTAATTAGTACTATTGGTAGGTTTTATCAGAACTTGTGGTAAATCTAATTTGTATTCATTGTAGGTGCTATAAGTACACACAGTAGTTGTTAGGTAGGTAGGTTCAATTTGTATTCATTGTAGGTTTTATTAGTACATGTGGTAAATTTAATTTGTACTTGTTGTAGGTTTTATTAGTACATGTGGTAAATTTGACTAATGGTGGGTTTATTAGAATGAAGTAAATTTAATTTGTACTTATAGGTTTTATAAGTACATGTTGAAAATTTAATTTGTATTAATTGAAGATTTTATTAGTACATGTGGTAAATTTAACTTGTACTAATGGTGGGTTATTTAGTACTTATGGAAAATGTGATGTGTACTTATGGTAAAATCTTTCAGTACATGCTGTAAATTTAATTGGTACTTATAGCAGGTTCTATTGGTACTCCTAAAATATTCTATTGTTACTTATCATATATTTTCTTTGTAACTTATGAATGGATCTTATTGTAAATTGTATTGGTTCTCATTGTATAATTGTTAACATTTTATACATTGTGACTTGGATGGAGAGTTGTCTCATTGACACTCATACCACATCTTCTTATTTATATGGTACATTTTGTTCATACTTTTAACTTACATTTCACATAAACATCATTAACTGCTGCAAAGTCATTCATATTCTGTAATAGGACTGTTGCCTTGACAACTGAAAAATGAAAAAGGAGATTTCATGATTTGGATAAATAGAAATAAGTAATAGTCAATTTAAAATTCTGCAATAACAATTAAGCTAAAAAAAATTGTAAATTTAGAATTTATAATAAGTTTTTATAAGAAGTTTGTTTTACAAAGATAATAATGGATAAAACTGTCTGTGGTGTACAGGAATTTCTCAATAATTTTCATGATATCATTTAAGCAAGATTTACAAAATATTTGTACAGCTTATCTTCATACATTTTGTTCTGTTCAGAACACATAGTATCTGTATACTCACTGTTATTGAAATTAGCTCCAGCAGCTCCCAATACAGCTCCCATATTTCTTAATGCCTATAATATACAAAATAAAACATCCTTTTAGGTAGCCCCTTGAATACAGTCAATTATTAACAGTAGTACCTTTATTATTGAGTTAAGTGCCTTATCCATACTCCTTAATATCATAGCATATTTTCCCCTGTACTTTTTCATTTCAGTTATCATTATATATGGTAGGGGCAGGGTTTAGTACTCATCAAACTAGTTTATGAATAAGAAGATGTGGCATGATTGCCAATGTGACAAGTATCCACAAGAGTCCAAATGAAATGGATGTAAGAAACTATAGGTCACTGTACAGTCTTCAACAAAGAATAAAAACCCATAACCATTATATAATCAGCTATAAAAATGTAACTTAAAATCACAAGAGTGCACACGTTGAAATGTCTCGCCTGCTTAACTTATCATGATTGAATGTATGTTAAAAGTGTGTAATTTGAGGTTTTACTACACGTATCACACAACCTTAAATAAAGGCAACAGTAGCATACCGCTGTTCAAAAGTCATAAATCGATTAAGAGAAAACAAATCCAGGCTACAAACTAAAACCGAGGGAAACAGTATCAATGATCAATTAAAATAAGGTCAAGTTCAATGACCTTAATTTCACACACTTCACAAATATAGTTAGCCGATTGCTTATAGTATCTGAGAAACAGACCTAATTACAAAAATTGAACATTGACCAATGAACCATGAAAATAAGATCAAGGTCAGATGAACCCTGCCAGAGAGACAAATACACTGTACAATCACTCCATACACCAAATAGTGTTGACCTATTGCAGCTTTGCTTAAAGTATCTGATAAACGGACAAAACTAAGAAAAATTAACATTGACCAATAAACCATGAAAATGAGGTCAAGGTCAGATCAAACCTGCCAGACCCACATGTTCACCTGACAATTATTTCATACACCAAATATAGTGGCCCTAATGCTTATAGTATCTGACAAATAAACCAATTTATAAAAAAAATAAAAGTGATGCCACCAAAATTCAAACTTGATCTGTGTTTTGTGGTAATAAGCATTGTGTATAGGTTTCATAACATTTGGTTGAGGCAAACTAAAGTTGGAGAACTGAAACAAAAAATTCAGCAATTTTTCCATTTGTAAAGGGGCATAACTCTACAACAGTAAAAGTGATGCCACCAAAATTCAAACTTGATCTGTGTCTTGTGGTAATAAGCATTGTGTATAAGTTTAATAACATTTGGTTGAGGAAAACTAAAGTTAGAGAACGGAAACCAATTTTGGGACGTACGGACGGACGGACGTACAGACGGACAAAGGTAAAACTTAATGCCCACTCCGCCACGTCGGGGGCATAATTAACATTGATCAATGAACCATGAAATTGAGGTCAAGGTAAGATGATTCAGATGAAACCTGCAAATTGGACATGTACACTTTACAATCATTTCACACACTATATATATATATATATATATATATATATATATAGATGACCTATTGCTTACAGTATCTGAGATAGGGACTTGACCACAAAAACTTAACCTTGATCCCTGATCCATGAAATGAGGTCAGCGTCAGGTGAACCATGTCTGATGGATATGTAGACATGTCACTTTGCTGGAAAGTCATATCCAAAATACAGTTCTCCTATTACTCATAACAAGTGATAATGTTGCATTACAAAAACACTAAAATTATTTTTCAAGCAGTCACTGAACCATGAAAATGGAAATGAACATATGACATATATGACAGACGGAAATTTGGTAACATGAGGAATCTGCATACCAGGTATGAAGCATCCAGGTCTTCTACCTTCTTAAATAAATGGCTTAATACAAGTACTTTACGCTGTTGCAGCCACCAAATGTAATCCCTATACCTCGCATTCTGTGACTTTCATCACAGGTGAGACAAAAACCTCATGCAATAAAATATAATATTTTGAACAGTATGTCTACATCAAACCTTTTACATGTTTTATTAATTTGAACATTAAACTGTATTGCTCCTGAGACTTTTCCCTACTAAATTCATACTAGATACAAGGTTACTAGTTGAAGGGATCATGTTCACACATGTACATACCTGCTCTGTCTCAGGCACAACATCACCAGATACATGGTTACCAGTTGGAGGGATCATGTTCACACATGTACATACCTGCTCCGTCTCAGACACACCACCAGATACAAGGTTACCAGTTGTAGGGATCATGTTCACACATGTACATACCTGCTCCGTCTCAGACACACCACCAGATACAAGTTTACCAGTTGAAGGGATCATGTTCACACATGTACATACCTGCTCTGTCTCAGGCACAACATCACCAGCAACATGGTTACCAGTTGGAGGGATCATGTTCACACATGTACATACCTGCTCTGTCTCAGACACACCACCAGATACAAGGTTACCTGTAGAAGAGATCATGTTCACACATGTACATACCCAGAGATGCAGATAAATTTTTTTTCCTGTCAGACATAGGGTCCTGCATGCAAGACAGTTTTGCCAGTCCTAGCAACTGTTTGCCAGACCTACTTTTTTTGAAAAAATAATAACTAGTTCCCAGTTGGATTAAGATAAGCCTTAAAACAGTGACTAGAACGACCAGGTTTAATAAGGATATGACCATGGGGTGGTTTAATGACTGAGACCAAATTCAATTTAAATTATCCTGCAACATCAAATAAATAAATGAGAATGTTGTACTACACTTGCCAATAAGACAACTATCCATTAACTTTATGGATAGTTGTCTGATTAATTGGCATAAATAAGAACAATTAGATCAACAACAAAGACAGTGGCAAGCTACATTTACGTCAAAACGAATATGTGTGTTCACACATTAACTAAAATGAAAAAAATACTCTTAGAAAACTAAAATAATACTTGTTTTTGTTTAATGTAATTTACATAAATCTGGTCATTAGTTGTCCCTTAATAGAACTTTTTGTTTTCAATGCTTTTCAACTACATAATTGATTTGGAAGCCAAGGTAACCAGGACCGACAGATATTTCAATTTTGAAGGCCCCAAACAGTAAAAATATTTGATGTTCATTGGGTCTGACACAAAGACGTCATTAGCCGGACCCTCTAAATTTCTGCCCCCTAGGTCCAACAGGTATGATGATTAGCTGCATCACTGCATACCTGCTCTGTCTCCATGGTCTCAACCACAACACCACCAGATACAAGGTTACCAGTTGAAGGGATTATGTTCACACATGTACATACCTGCTCTGTCTCAGGCACAACACCACCAGATACAAGGTTACCAGTAGAAGGATCCATTCCTATTTGCCCAGAGAGGTACATAGTATTTTCAACCAGCACAGCCTGACTTTAAACAATAAAAGATATTTCAAAATATTAAAGTATTCATCAGAAAAATATTATGTACTGAAAAAGTTCTAAATAAAAGGAATTTCTAATACACAAGTAAGAATTTCTAATACACAAGTAAGAATGTCATTATAAAGAGGTTTGTTGTGTGAAAAAATGAATGAATCAATTCCCTCTTCAAAATGGGTGTCTTGCTGGAAAAATGAGGGCAGGCCAAAAATAATATACTTGTGTTTCCTGCCTCTGTATCCACACTAATTTTTCATGCTTTGTACCCTTAAACATTTTAAGTCTAGAGAATTTTGATTAAGTACCTTTAAAGGGGCATTAGCTGTCAAATTCATGTTCACCGATTTTACTTAAATTCTCATATTTCATTTATAATATACTAAAACTTATATCCAAATTACAAAAAGTCTAAAATAAACAATTAACAATGCATGGACTCGATAATATGTATCAGCATTTCGTGTGTATTTTTGTCTAGACGCCATCTAATTAATCATCAAGATGTCTTCTAAAGACTGCAGATGGTCATATAACCTGATATAAACATAAATATAAATATTAATAGATAGCGAGCATGTACTGTGCAATTGGATTTTTCTAGGTCTGTTTGATTTCATATTATAGGTTAAAAAAAAAGGTTAATCATCGTTTTAACCTGTATACATTACGAATGATTTTTGTTTCACTTTCAATGTTGACATTCTTTATCTTTTAATAGCCGAACACACCTAGATCATGCGTAACCCATCTCCCTACGGAGTTAAATTGAAGGTCAGCTGGCCCCTAAACAAAAATGTGTACTAGTTCAGTGAAAATGGACATCATACTAAACTCCGAAACATATAAATAAACTAAAATTAAAAAACATACAAGACTTACAAAGGCCAGAGGCTCGTGACTTGGGACAGGTGCAAAAATGTGACGGGTTAAACATGTTTTGTGAGATCTCAACCCTCCCTCTATACCTCTAGCCAATGTAGAATAAAACAAACACACAGCAATATGCACAGTAAAACTCAGATTAAAAGAAGTCTGAGTCCGATGTCAGCATAGGTAACAAAAGAAACTAAGCAAAATGACAAATGTACATAAATTAACAAAGGACTACTAGCAGTTACTGGCATGCCAGCTCCAGACCTAAATTAAACTGATTGAAAGATGTTAGCCTATTTTGAAAAATTTGGGCCAAACTAACTACTTATAAGGAAATATTTTTTCAAAATTCCGCTTTTATTCATACTTGAAACAAAAAGAATCATATTTTAAATTATTGTCTTAATCGTTGCTAATGCCCCTTGAATATGTTGAAGGTCCAAAACATTTCCCTATACAGCCCAGGTAAAATATTAAAAAAAAAAAATCAAATTACCTGCCTTACTACCCTATTCTTTTCTGCAAGGAGGCAGGAAACAGGTATATATATTGTTTGGCCTAATCTGAATTTCTAGTAAAGTAATATAAATTATAAAACTCAATACTTGATGTGAACTTATAATCAATTGATAAATAAATTATTTTCTCAATATATAACTGATTGTTCTTTGCTTAATATTCGGTGAAAATATTTTATCCATATTCAGAAGAGGTCTACATATAGCTATGATGTCCAATTTATTATCTAATTGCTTAGTAAAACTTTAGTTTTCAAACAAATTAACCTAACGACTAGTTTTCATTCCCTTTTATTATCATATATTTGCAGGTCTTAAACCAATACATCAAAATTATTGTTAAGTTTGGTTTCAATACAAATTATTACATGAAGTTCAAATTTATGTGAGTAATTCTAATTTCTACAAGTAATTGTAAATAGTTTATTTAAAAGGGGAGATAATGCAAATAAAAACTTAATAAATATCTCATATATATGCATAGGCAGATCCAGGGGGGGGGCCCAGGCCCCCCCCCCCCCCCTTTTGTGGGAAAAATTTGGTTGATTATATAGGGAATCACTGAAGCGTGACTGGAGCGGGCCACCCCTTAGGTCAGTCAGCGGGCCCCTCCTTACAAAAAGTTCTGGATCCGCCACTGATATGGCAAAATAAAATGGGATATTTTAGAGTAATAAAAACAATCTATGGATCAATGGTAGTTGTCAAGCATTTTCATGTCAGATAGTATATTGCAGTGACTATTTGAATTATTTACAATTTGTTAAAGACTCAAAAACACTTATTTTACAGCATTAGATGATATGGACACTAATCAATCATTGATCATAGACCAGATAATGTAGATAAAAATTAAAAAAAAGATGTGGGGTAACTGTTAATGAGACAGAAGTGAGCAGCAGACTTACTGGATAAACCATATTACTGGACTAAAGGGTATGTATTCAATCATTGGCTTTTAATTTAATTTTGTTGTAAAAATTAAAGTAATTAATAACTTTAGAGATATCTTCCCCATGTTTATCATGTTTTTTCTGTCTTATTTCGAATTGTATTCCAGCTATAATTTTGCATTTAGATCGATACATCCCTTTCAATTAAGACATGTAAGAATTTCTTTCAAGTTAATTTGAATTTTATAATCATTCACTGTCATGACTGTAAGTACTTTAATGATTTCTTTAATAAGAATGTAATAGTTATGGCAGTGTCTGCACGTACCCGCATGCGGGTATGAATAGTCAAATTGCCATTCATAGGCTACGCGTACCCACATCCGGTTTTATAATAAAATGCCATCGGATTGGGAATGAAACGTGAAATATATACGGAAATTATGGATAATATGGGGATTTCGTGTAGAACGAGTGAAGAGTATGAAAAATAATATTTTCAAATTGTATTTATTAGATAATGATACATGATAAACATTGCAAATTAAATGCACACTGATGGAAAATGAAACTGTACAGTCCCTGTAAAAGAAAAACATGATAAAAATTAATACTATTATAAAATGTAAATTCAAATTTAAAGAATAATATTTTACTGATTTTGAAAAATACCCATATGAGATTTAAAAATAATCTTTTAGTAAAATGTAAAACAGAAACTGAAATTCTAAAATATCTTAAACGACTAAAATTAAAGCTTGGGTGTCTATATAAAAATTAAAGAAGCAAGTAATAATGTCAAATTAAACCAATTATAAAAGATTCATGTAACTAATTAAGATTGGATTTTTGATTCCCTCACAATCAGGTTTTGTCCATCTTTAGTTACGCCAAGTTTAAAGTGGAAAGGACATTCCATTTGGAAAGTACTGAAAGTAGACATATCCTTAATATCATGAACGGTTTACAATAGAAAAACTAGAAGTATTCGACATAAAAAAAAATAAACTTGACTAATGAATTAAACGCGGCAAATTCGATTTAAAACTACAATTTAAAACAAATACCTTGTATTGGGTCTTTTTCCTGTCGAACTTGTTTGGAATTTTTTGCCACAGTGAATACAGGAAAAATTTATTCTGCTAAACTTTACTTCCTCTTTAATTTTTGTGTTTCCAGTTCTTCTTTTCTCTGCAGCTGCAATTGACTCCGAGTTTCTTTTATACAATTGTATAAAATTAATCGACTGATAGTTCTGAACAAATTGTTCCAATTCATGATAACTTTGAAATGTCTTCCCCACATGTATATCACTCTCTTCCATTTTAAGAATATTTATTAACTGAGAAAAACTGTTCACTTACCTATATATAAATATTTATAAAAATTCTGACTAGTTTTAATCAATTTATTCACTAATTGCGACAAATTTCGTATATATTTCACGTTTCATTCATTCCGATAGCATTTTATTATAAAACGGGATGTGGGTACGCGTAGCCTATGAATGGCAATTTGACTATTCGTACCCGCATGCAGGTACGCTAAGACTGACTGCCAAAAGTAACATTACTTAATATTATCTGTTTACTTTTTAGTGAACTTTCCCCCTGGAAATTCAGTAACTAATAACAAGAATACTCAGACCAACACTGTTATCAGAGTAACTTGTTAAAACAGCAGATATTCAAAAAAAGTATAAAGGTTAATTAATTTCTCTAAGTAAAATTGCTCAGATGACCAAGGTGCAATTTGAGGTTCCTTAAATTTTATGCAAAAATAATCACCTGTATGGTCCAATAGCAGCTGGAGCCTTTACTGTTTTTATTATCTTTCTTACAATTCCTGCCATATTTCAATATCAATGTGTTTGGTCAGCTCAGTTTAATATTATTTGTCCTTGTCACATGGGAGATAATCCAGGAATAATACGGTTCTTATAAAGCACGATCCTGTGCACGGATGTATTTATTTTTTGTAGTTCATTTCGTATATTTACATTTGCTTTTGTAAACAAGATTGTCTTGTAGTTATGATATCCTTTTTCTATTCAAAACATCTGTTTTAAACGATGAAATTATTTCTTTGGTAATGAAATAATGTATCATTTATACCGGAAGTGAATCGTCTGTCGTGTACAATAAAATGTCTGCGCCCATGAGAAACACGTTAAAAAGATTTTATCAGATTAAAGGTTGTCAAATTCATTGAATTAGATTTTTCAAGCCGCAAAATTTCTAAATACAGAACAATGGTATGTTTTTACATGTATACTTGATGTATTATAAGGAAAATACTTCAATCATAGCAAGATAGTTTTGTGTCTTACTAACCGGCATAATTTTGACTCATGTTGAGTCGTCAAACTAAAAAATGCAAATTAAACATCTTATGTCTTCTCTAATTAAATGTATAAGATGTTTTCTTTATTGTTATAAGAAAAATTATCAAGATTGACATGTCAAGGAAAATTTTTTTATTGTTGTGTAAGCAGAGTCGGAGAGCATGATTCTTTTTAGTCCAAATAATTATGAGGGTCTTTAAAGGCTATTTTATTTTTTGTCGCAGTAAGGCGTCAAAGCAAAAAATAAAATAGCCTTTCAAGACCTCATAATTATTTGGACTAAAGAGAATCATGCTCTCTGACTCTGCTTACACAACAATAAAAAAATCTCAATGTTTTCTACTGGACTCGACCCGCTTTCGAGATGTTTCAGCCACACTACCAGTTAGTCCACAGGTCGAGTTGGCCACACTACCAGTTCATGCACTAGAAAATGAAAGGATATGGAGTAAATGTACATGGGACAAAATCGCACACAATACATAGAAAACATAGAAAATTATCAATGAACAGGGCTTTTATTCCTGTTCTTCATCTTGACAGTTGATGTAGGGTCTTCAACAATGAGCATGATGAACGAATCATTTAGGCCATACTTTTATTTCATATTGTTATTATGGTTTGACAGAAGTTTGTTTTGAAAAGGAATTTTGCTTAACATAAAGTAATTTGACCATCAAGTATGCATCTGCTGTGAAACAAGAGGACACACAACTTTCTTATGTCACACATGATTAAGACATTTGGTTTGATTAATTTATTTTATAACTGACTGAGATATTTTTTCCACTACCATGACTAAAAACACAAACATGACAAAGTATGAGAAATGTGACCACCAACGATATGAGTTGTTTCATCTGCATACTCATGGTTTGTTGATGTGTATAGGTTATCCTTATTTTTGTCTCGCCTTGACGGAGTCAAAAAGCGAGACATAGGTATGCTGTTTCTGGTGGTGACAGCAGTGGCGGCGTCAACAATGTATTAGTTTGTGATAAGGTCTAGTTCATGGTGAACCACTAGTGGTAGGTCAATGATATTTGGTATGCAGTTGTATTAGCATTGACACATCTCATAACCATGGAGATTATTTGGCCTCGCCCCCTCAGTCAAGGTCTATTGACTTTGAAACTTTGCTTAGTTTACATGTGTTAGTTTGTGATTAGGTCAGTTTATTGGGAACCACTAGTGGTAGGTCAATGATATTTGGTATGCAGTTGTATTAGCATTGGCAAATCTCATTACCATGGAGATTATTTGGCCCCGCCCCCTCAGTAAAGGTCTATTGACTTTGAAACTTTGCTTAGTTTACATGTATTAGTTTGTGATTAGGTTAGTTTATGGGGAACCACTAGTGGTAGGTCAATGATATTTGGTATGCATGTGTATAAGCATTGGCACATCTCATTACCATGGAGATTATTTAGCCCCACCCCCTCATTCATGGTCTATTGACTTTGAAACTTTTGCTTAGTTTGTGATTAGGTCAGTTTAAGGGGAACTGTTAGTGGTAGGTCAATGATAATTGGTATGCAGTTGTATAAGCATTAGCACATCTCATTTCCATGGAGAATATTTGGTCCTTACCCCTCAGTCATGGTCTATTGACTTTGAAACTTTTGCTTAGTTTACCTGTATTAGTTTGTGATTAGGTCAGTTTAAGATGAACCACTAATGTTAAGTCAATGATATTCAGTATGCAAATGTATTGGCATTTGCAAGTTTCATTTCCATGGAGATTATATAACCCCACCCCCTAATTATGGTTCATTGACTTTGAAACTTTTACATAGTTTACATGTTAATGTTTGTGTTTAGGTTTGTTTAAAGGGAACGACTTACGAAAAGTCAATGGTATTTGGTTTGCAGTTGTATTAGCATTGGCACATCTCATTTCCATGGAGATTGTTTAGCCTTGTACCTTCAGTCATGGTTCATTGACTTTGAATATTTCAATAATTTGCATAACTTACAAATGTACATGTTAAAGTATTGCTATTTTAATTTCAACATTTGCATTATCAAAATAACAAAAAGGCGAGACATATCTCTGTTTTAACAGTTTATTTAGTATTTATGTCTTTTTTGTTTTTGTTTACCATACAAGCTTATAAAGAATAAAGAGTACAAAGGGTTTTGTACTTAATTCATTTATTCAGGCATATTGATAATCATACATAAATTACAAACAACATACATAAATATTTACAATAATTCGTGCACAATGATGTGGTCAGCTGGTAGGTATGGCAGGGCCAGAAGTTTACGGTTGAAAATGTGGATGCTCTTCTTCTGGTCGTAGGTGGTCTTTAATCCCAGCTTGGAGACCTTCTGGATTACAGCTTGGCACCAGTGAAAGGAGCAGCCCTTGATCTTTATATCTTGAAACACATTCTTGATGGCTGACCAGGCGGCTGTAAAATTGCAATTAAAAAATATTTCATTAATTACAAATGTGGATGCTCATCTTCTGGTCTTGTGCTGTCTTTAATACCAGCGTGGCAACCTTCCTTCTAGAAAGAAGAGAAACTACAGTAGTGTGTAATATCTATATACTGAAAATTTTTTTTCTTAAATTTTGATTTGATCTTTCTGTAGGAGTATTTTTAGTCTCAAGTGACTTGACCGAGAACGGTTTATCACATTCGAGTAGAGTGAGAACAGGATGACTTCATAAGCAAATGTCATTGATATCACATAGAAAAAAAGCGATAAACAGATTATGGGCTTTCTACTCAAAGGATGTTACCTTTCATCTCAGGGCTATCACCAAACAATGGGATTGTAGCCAAGAAACTCCCTCTCATTTTCTTAACCATAGATAATCTATGAGTATGGATAAATGTTAATAGAAAATACAGTTTAGAATTAATCTTACTTTGTGAACATTACAAGATGGGGTAAATGTTTATTATATGTATTCTGGAATTGAACTAACATTTCATTTTCTAAATCTTTCTCCTAATGAACCAGTAAGATGACTAAATCAAATATTGATAGAGTTTTATTTTTTAAAATTATATTGAAAATTTTGTGTTCCCTTTTATGTTGAATAATAACAAGATTGACTCAAACTGTCTGACATTTTAGATGCCTTATGCCTGGCCTTACTATTTTATTTGTTTTTTTATTCAGATATATATCATGTGTATATATATATATATATATCAAAGTATTCCCCTTCAGTCTGTAAATTCATTATTTTTTGTAGGGTATTATAGTTTGTGGGTAGATGTGAACCACGAAGTTAAGTGCTGATCTAACATGTTTAAGTACAAATTTTATAAAGGCTTGTTTTCAGAATTTGTCAAAATCACAAACTTAAGTATCCACGAAAATACATTTTTTCCTTCGTCCACGTAGATTGGTACCCACGACAATTAAAAAATCCTCTGTAGACCATTTGGAAAATAGCATTATTTTATCTATCAGCCTTCTCAATTTTTGTCAAGTATGCAAGACATAGGTATTACTATCCAGCGGCGGCATCAGCGTAAACTATTTGTATAAAGCTTTATATTTCAGAAGGTAAAAGACCTGGATGCTTCATATCTTGTAAGAAGATACCTTAAGTTATGAAGTTTCCGTCAACCATATGTCCATTGTCCTTGACCTCATTTTCATGGTTCAGCGACTGCTTGAATAAATTGAGTTTTTTTGTCATGTGAATTTCTCACTTATTATGAGTAATAGGATAACTATATTTAGTATATGGGTTCCTTGCAACGTCTACATGTCCGTCAGACAGAGTTTACCTGACCTCAACCTCACTTCATGGATCAGTGATCAAAGTTTAAGTTACGTGATTAGGTCCATTTCTCAAAAACTATAAGCAGTAGGTCAACTATATTTGGTGTATGGAATGATTGTAATGGGTAGATGTCAGTCTGGCAGGTTCCATCTGACCTTGACCTCATTTTCATGGTTCATTGGTCAATGTTATTTTTTTGTGTTTTGGTCTGTTTTTCAAGTACTATAAGCAATAGGTCAACTATATTTGGTGTATGGAATGATTGTAAGGTGTACAAGTCTGGCATGTATCATCTGACCTTGACCTCATTTTCATTGTTCATTGGTCAATGTTAAGTTTTTGTGTTGTGACTGTTTTTCAAGTACTATAAGCAATAGGTCAACTATATTTGGTGTATGGAATAATTGTAAGGTGTACATGTCTGTCTGGCAGGTATAATCTGACCTTGACCTCATTTTCATGGTTCATTGGTCAATGTTAAGTTTTTGTGTTTTGGTCTTGTTTTTCAATTCATACACAATAGGTCAACTATATTTGGTGTATATGGCCATGATGTCTGTCTAACACGATTTATCTGACCTTGACCTCATTGTCATAGTTCTTTAAAAATGTTAAGTTTCTGTAATGCTTTAAGTAAAACCTTTATCCTAAAGACTTTCAAAATAAAATCAATGGTCAGTAAAGCACTTTTGTTTAAGTTTATGTAACCTTAAACAGTCATACATTTTTCATGGCCTTACACAGAAAACTAAAAAGTGAGCATATTGTAAGTGGAGATTAACAAACAATCGTCAATAGTAAGGAGAATTTTACTGTATATTTTTCTGGTAGTCAAAACCTTGAACAGTGTTTTTTTTTTTTCAGAATTCTTATGGTCAGAACAGGGGAATGAAGAGGAAGGCAAATGTTTTGTTGGAAAGACCAAGAGGTAATAGTCCTGCTCGGGACTTAATGAGATCATCATTTTAATAAAGGAAATTAATTTTTATAAATACATGATCTTTTCCGCAAGTTTATTGTTTTCTGTTTGGTATTGAATTAATAATAAAGGTCCATTTTGTTACATCTTGTGAACAGTTTATTTGGCAATCGCCAATGGCAGTCAGCAGGGTTTAAGAATATCCGTTGTTCGACCTGTTATTCAATGCGTTTTGTTTAAATATACTTTTTCACTTTTTTGGTCTTTTGAAAAATGTTGTTTGTGCTGTATTTAGACCCCTCTACCAAGAAATTTTGTTTGCAAAAACATGTATAAAAATTGCGGTTTTTATCCAACGCAATCATAGGTTTGAACTTTGTTTTCAATTTAGACTTGTATATATATATAAATTTATGATTTATAACATATTTTCAATTACCAGTAAAAAAGTGACTTGCAGAAAATGCAATGAATAGACAAGTTACAACATTTGTATAAACATTAGAATTGGACTTTTTAACTTAAAAATAGTAACAGATGAAGAGCAGAGTAAAGAATTATTTGTAACTTTGAGATCAGGGGGCCCCAGTGGCTGAGGACTTAGCAGAAAAGGTTCATCTTAAATTATCATTTGTCTGTCAACACTGAGGTTTAGAGTTCAAATCCTGCTCATTGCAAGGTGGGATGGTGATATTAATTGACTATGATTCCAGTTTTCCTGCTGAAGGTTGAGGTTTCTCTCTGTGCACTCTTGCTTCCTCCACCATTAAAAGCAGGCCGCCATGATTAAGCCAAGAGTGCTGAAAGTGGCTTTAAAACACTAGAAAATCAATCAGTCATCTTTGAGCGTCTTGATCGTTGACAGGTTTAAATATCTGGTCAGATCACACCAACAGTTACAGTATGTTGTTATTTCTGTAATAATTTGATCATGTTATAGAGTGACATGATGTGCTTGATCTATATGTTATAATGTATATGATACTGAAGGTTGTGAAATAACAATTGTTCTCAAGTTTCTTTCTGAATTGAAATTGTATAGAGGTAATTTACATACCTGGTGAGTAAATATACTATATATAGATATAAGAAGATGTGGTATGAGTGCCAATGAAACAACTCTCCATCCAAGTCACAATTTGTAAAAGTAAACAATATAGGTCAAAGTACGGCCTTCAACACGAGAGCCTTGGCTCACACCGAACAGCAAGCTATAAAGGGCCCAAAAATTACTAGTGTAACCTGATTTGGTGGTGTTACATCTTACAAAGTCTATCCAATTTATTTTTGCAAAAAATTCCACTCAAGCCAGTGCTAGGGGCCATCTTAAACTTGCAGTGAGGTGAGAGTTTGCTTTTTTTGCTCCATGTTGAAAGGCTTCACTGTGACTTTGAGATGAAGAATAGCAATAAAAGCACTGTTCCTTTGCTTTTTGTGTGTTTTTTGCTGTGCATGTACTGATTTTGTGTCATGGATGGATGCCTCATATCCTTTGTTTTTTTTCTATTATATAACATTTATCTTTTATATATAACATAAAATGAATTTATCTTTTGCAGAAATTGGCATTATGCAATATGCACAGAATAGAGCCAATGAGATAGAAGCTTTAGCTGGAGAAATAAAGAAGAACACAGGAACCAGAAAAGTTTTCCAATCACTTCCCATTCATATGAGAAGAAGGGCCATGAGTCATAACATCAAACGCTTACCTAGAAGACTACAAAACATAGCAAGGAAAGAGGTTATTTTCAGTATTTAAGCTGTAAATACTATGATGTTTCTTTTTGTGCATTTTTATAGGCAAAAGTCCATAGAAAATTTACCGTATTTAGCTGTGTATTGTACGCAGTTATGTATAATATGCACCCCCTTTTCATCCCTCCAAAATCGTGAAAAAAAAGTTTAAAAAAAATAATGAAAAAAGTTAAAAAATATGTAAAAAGAAAATTTTAAATTAGCGGAGGGGGCATTCAGTTTTACCCTTGTCTGTCCGTCCATAAGTCCCAAAGTTGGTTTCCGTTCTCTAACTTGAGTTTGCCTCAACCAAATTTTATGAAATTTATGCACAATGCTTATTACCACAAAACACAGATCAAATTTGAATTTTGGTGGCGCCACTTTAACCCTTCTAGAGTTATGCTCCTTTACAAATGGAAAAATTGCTGAATTTTTCGTTCCTGTTCTCTAACTTAAGTTTGCCTGAACCAATTGTTATGCAACTTATACACAATGCTTACTACCATAAAATACAGATCAAGTTTGAATTTTGGTGGTGTCACTTTTACCATTCTAGAGTTATGCCCCTTTACAAATGGAAAAATTGCTGAATTTTCGTTTCCGTTCTCCAACTTAAGTTTGCCTCAACCAAATGTTATGAAACTTATACACAATACTTATTACCACAAAACTCAGATCAAGCACAAATTTGGGTAGCGTCACTTTTACCGTTCTTCAGTAATGTCCCTTTATAACTTTATATGATATGCAAGGAGGATCATCATCTGTGTCCCATGGACACATTCCCCATTTATTTAAAGTCTAGTTCACTGTAAAAAGCCTTTAATAGGGAACAATTAAACCATGTATTTAATCTTCATTTAAATCTATTTAATGATAAAAATAATAAGATTGATTGTTCAATCAAATTTTTTAATCAAATATTTTTAAAGTCATGAACAATTAAATGGTAGAGCTTTTATCATGTAATTAAAATTTATTAATTTTATAAAAGTGAAGTTATCAATTAAAGATCCCTTTTCAAATCAATGTTTGTCAAAGCTTGTCCAAGCTGATGCACGTCTTAACCTTCTGTCCAACTTTAAGGGAAACTCGTATGCAGTATTTCCTACCACTCAAAGATCTTATCACAAGTATCATAGGCTGCAAGAAATGGGAACAGCTCTTCAACAGCAACCAAAACATTACGGCACTTTTACTTGACTTTTCGGTGTTCTGCGATCTGCAAAACCTCAGCAAAACTCAAAAGACGAATATTGAGTCACTGACAAGAGACTTCTGTTACAAAATACATATAAAACTTCTTGAGAATTCAGAAATCAAGTGATAACAAATTGAATTATGAGAATTCTAGGAGAGGATGTTATATTGATTGCTCTAACGTATCTAGAATACATATGTTAAATAAGATGATTTTAGATTTTAAGTTTCCAAACATGTATATTTTCTAATCCCCTCTGAACATATCTGCATTCCCATTCGTTTTATTTTTTTACCTTGCATTATCACTATTTGTACAGAGCACATCTACTGGACCAATGTGTTTTTGTTTTTAATTTCAAATCCATATCTTAAATTACTTTTAAAAACTAAGAAATTTACTTTCTTGCCCATCTATGTAAATATTCCCTATTACCCATTAAGGGGTTTTCCTAAGATAGGAAGCTTATGCATAAGAAAGAAAGAAAGAAAGAAAGAAAGAAAGAAAGCTGATGCACTGTTCAAATATTATAAAAGAAATAATTGGAATGTTATGGAACAAAAGAAATTAGACCTCAAACATATTCTTAATTGATTAGCAGTAATTAAAATTTAATAACTCTTTAATCCGATATTTCCTTTTCATTGATCATGTTGATTAAGAGCACTGCTGAGGTTATTATATTGAACACCTACCTGTCAAAAGTTGACATGATTATTCAATTGCTACACAACCATACTTAATCCTTAATTACGTTTTAAGCTCTCATGCAGGATGCCACACCAGTACTTGTGTATTCAATACGGAAGGAAAAAAAAAATTTGAAAAAAAGATTACAAATAAATAAATAAAATAAAAAATGTCTTGTCATATACAATAATGAAGAAAAAAATGATAATAATAAAAAAAAAATCAAAAACAGTTTATAGTTTATAATACGCATCCCCTCTACCAACTACATTTTTGGGGTAAAAAAGTGCGTACTATACACACCTAAAGACGGTAGTTAATTTGGATTTCTTCCTTAACACAAGCTTAATGGGACAATGCAGACAACAAAAATATTAAACTAAAATCATTATGTTAGCTTTAGACTAAAATTAAGATATGATATATCCTCAAATTAATGCATTTGTAAAACATGTTCCATTTTATTTGTTACATATATATTTTGTAGTATGATAAAATCACATCAAATCCAAAACGTCCAAGTAGAAGACACAGGCGTCGACCAAAAAATCTACTTGAGGAATATCAGCGTCGGCAGAGGAAGCATATTTGGTTAGAAACACTCATTTGGCATGCAAAGCGATTCAAAATGGAGGACAGATGGGGTTATAGGATTCCTTTACATTCAACAGATAAAAGTATAAAGGCATCTTACAGAGCTACACAGAATTATTGTCAGATTCAGGTAAATGTTTATATAAAAATAAGGAGATAAGGTATGATTAAACAATGTGGTAACTATCTACCAAAGATCAAAAGGTCAAGGATGTAAACAACTACGGGTCATGATATTGCACTCAACACTGAAAAAAAAACATAGCTTATATTAAATCAAAATCATGTTCACCAATTTGACCCAAATTCTGATATTTTATTTATAACTTATTAAAATGTAATTTGATTAAAAAATTTCTAAAAAAAACAAACCAATTAACAATGCATGGGCTTACTATAATGTATCACCATTTGTGTGTTTTATAGTCCAAACACCATCTAATTATCCATGGAGATGACCTCAGAAGACTGCAGACAGCCATATAACTCCAATTAAATCATAACTATGAATATAAATACAAAGCGAGCAAGTGCAATCAGATTTTTCTATTTTTGTTTGATTTCATATTATAGGTTAAAAATATATGTGCCAGTAAATCATCTTACCTGTATAAGAATGATTTTTGTGTGCCAAATAATTGTTTTTTTCTTAGTGTCTCCCTTGTTTCACTTTTCAATGTTGACATTCTTTTCTTTTTAATGATTGAAGCACATGTGGAACACAGGCACAGCCCGTTTTCACTAAAGGTTGAATTAAAGGTTATATTAATACAGATTCGAATTCAATTATTGACTTGCTAGTAAGGATACATTATTTTGTGTTTAGAATTTTCTATATTTTCCTTTTCAGGATGTATCCTATTTGTGTTGTATAGAAATCAATGGAGAAGAGAAGAATATCTTAGAAGGACTAGGTCATCTCACAAATTCAGGAACAGGTAACAGTTTTAGTGAGAAATCATTTCAATTTCAGATCAGAAACTACTTGAAAAAGCATTACACATATACAGTATATGTGATGTACATGTCATTCAGATGGATAGCAACCCAATGGAACAAAAAAACCAAAAGACATCTAGAAGTCAACATTAGGTCTTCACCAATAGAAAGATGTCAAGCATGGCTGGGAATGTTTTTAATATTATACCCCTACTATAGGAGTTGGGACTATATTGTATTCACTCTATCCTTCCATCCGTTTGTCAACTCTTCCAACAGTAACTCAAATTATTTTAACAAGTTCTCACAAAATGTTAACACAACATTAGGATTAACAGAAACAAGCTCCTTTTAGATTTTGACAATTAATTTTGTCATTCCAGATTTATGGGACTTTTATTCATGGACTTATCCTCACAGGTTGTACAATAACTTTGCTATGATACTTTTTCATAAAATTTTATCACAGGGGGCTATAGTAAGCTCCGTTTAATTATCTTGATTTGAATTTTTTTAAAGTTATTGTACTTCATTTACGAAAAAATTACTCTGGTATGCTTTGATTGATTTCCACAAGTTTTTGGACTGTTGTTTAGATTAATAGAAGGAAGTTCCATTTTGATTTTGAAAATGTTCTGGGCTGTTGTTTTAGAATTACAGGATCTGAATAGTCAGATTTAAGGATGTACACCTCTGAGGAGCCAAAACTCTAGAATTAAACTTTTTTTCTTAACCTAATTTTTGGGTTTATATGACTGTAAGAAAGTAACTGATGAAGAAAAAAATCATATGGTGGTGCACTTCTTATTTTGCTACAGCCATTTGAAAGTACCCATTTTTCATCAATTTTTACCCATTTTTGGGCTATTATCATGAAAAAAATCACAATTTCATAATTAAACCTTTTTTTTTCATACTTTCACTAAAGATGAAGTGGACCAATATGAATAAATTTAACTTGGAAAAACTATAAGTAGGTGTTAATATAAGAAAGTTTTATGAAATTTTGTTGCTTTTTTGTGTCAAATTGACCATGATGTCAATTTTGTTAATTTGGGATTATTCTCGTTTTTTTTAGAACAAAAAGCATATTATTTCAACTTCTTTGTTATAAATGATTGAAAAAAAAAACATATCTAAGAATTTTAATAAGAAAAAAATGATATGGGATGTACATATCTTTGGTAAAATCATTTCTTTGTACCCTCACCTATTTTCTCAACATTTTGGCAGAGTCCAAAATAAATAAATGGTGTGTTTCAGGTTTCCCGACCCTACCTCCATTTCCGACGCCGACCCTAAACATTTTATTGACAAAAATAAAAAATCAAAATTCAAAATCAGGATTTTTCAGTCTGTCCAGATCTCATTATTCGTTTAGAATACTATAGATCTTCAAAGAGTTTGATAATAACGACCAATATGGATAAGTAAAGCGTTTCGACAACCCAGATTTTAAATAAACAAGCATGGGTTATCGGCAACCGTGTAGCGTATTAGCTGTCAATTATACGAAACATGATCCCATGGACGCAAAATATAATGACATCAATTCCGGATAATTACGATATGATGAATCTTTTTGAAGAACATCATGATGGACCTATAGACTAAAAAATTACGAAGTTGACGCATTTTGCTCAACTTCTTTGAACAGGTACAAGCGAGATTTTTTAAATATTTGTATATATTTAATGAATAGTGTATTCAGTATATATACATATATTAACAAAATTTCGTCATGTACTTGTGCTTCTTTGGACTAAAAGTAGGAATCTTTTCAGGTTGGACAGACTGTATCTGTCAGTTTAATGACAAACATTTTTTGAGTAAAATGAGTTCAATTTACTGCTAAAATCAATCCAGCTTTTGTTGTAAAACATGCTGTTACGAATGTTGTACAGAATTGTGCTCAGGACGCAAGATAAACGGCTGTTAATGCTTTTTAGTTAATGACGGCAAGGGGACAGACAATGTGGAACGAGAAAGAGGAAAAGAAGCTTTCCCCAGTAGGTATGATTCATTTATAAATGAATCTGCCCTAGCACCGTGTCTACTTTTATTCTTTTTTATTTCTCTGGCTGGTCCCATAACAATTTATACAAGAAAAGGGGGAAAAAATCATGTCATATTTATATCTGCAATTTATTTGACCAGTAGATTAATAAGACAAAGATTTCACATTCTCACTCTTCTCAAAACCCAGCTGGATTTTTAATATTGTCAGAACCACCCACTCTTCAATCAAGATCACATTCTGTCAAACATCAAAACACATCTGTATATTAAATAAAGAGGGTGCAAGGGCAGAGAATTACCCCTCGAAAAATCATAATTAACTGCTGCTTAGCATCGGTTCAGTGTTTTCAAGGGGTACTAATCTGCTCCCACATGTATACCATGTGTGTCATTTACATTGTTAGGTTCAACGAGGCCCAACATGATAACATACCATGCCAGATTTTTCACTGCCATTTTTGGTTTAAGATAATTAATCGGCAAGAACATACACTTACGACCAATGAAATACATAAAATTTTCATTAAAGTTTATTTTCATATTTCTGACGCAGAGCTTAAACAGAAAATTAAAAAAGCTGTAGATTTAATTATTATTCTAGATATCAAAGAAGCCTGCACATTAAACGATTTGATTTGGAACTTTTTTCTGCTGTCATCAATAGAAAAAAAATTAAAATGTTTTCATAAAATAAAATGTTTTACCTACCTACCCTACCTATTTTTTTAGAGGTGAAATAGGAAACACACTATTAATTTATTTTGGCCTGATGACACTTACCAGATTGGTCATAAAATTTGAAAATTTTATTTCTCAAAAACTACTTATTGTAATTACAATAATCACAATTTTTTCACAGAGTTTAGTTGGATTATATTATTTTTTGTATTCATTGATATTTTCCACTTCTATCACATGCTTTGGAAATAATTCCCGAACAAGATTTCAACGAGACTGAAACCTCAGAAGAATACATCCTTAAGTAAATTTTTCACATGTTGTACAACTTGAGTATTCTTGGATTGATTTACTAGAAATGTTACACAATAGTCAAGATGCACAATTCATTTCTGGTATGTGCTAATGGTAGCCTTTTCCAAAATTCCTCTGGCACATTGTAAACTTGGATAGGTATGATCTTTTTGTTGCGGAGACATTTTCACATATGTGCCAAAAATTTGGGATACAAAGTGATACAAAGTGAGATTCATTTTTCGGTAGTTTAGCATACCCCGAATAGCCCTTTGTGATGCGGCTATAAATTGAGGTAAAAATCCCTTTTATCACACAATAAGTTCTTTGAAAATTTTATTCTTTTCATACATTTAATAACTCCATAGTTTTTACAGCTTTATTCTATGGTCCTCTGCTCTTCAAATCAGCACAAATGGTTATCCTCAGTCACTTGTTAAAAATTGAAACATGTCCAATATCACTGCAGATTTTTTGTTTTATGTACTATTTTTGTGTTCCTCAATTTGAGCGTTAGGGATATTAACCCAGTTGGAATGTAAGATACCTTTTGATTTTGAAAATTTGATTCCAGAGTTATACTTAAACTGTCAGTAAGGCAATACTTTACATGTCATACACAATTCTAGTATACTTGGATCTTTTATGCTGTTGTTGGGATAGGTGAATGCAGGCTTTCTTTTAATTTTCAAAATTCTCTGTTATGTCAGTCCAGAGTTATGGGTCCTTTTATATGTCAATTTTATATGTATGCATATATGTATAATTCTTTTAACTAATTTTTCAATAAATGCTAACTAAATTTTCAATACTTTCTATAAGAAGATGTACTGTTAACAAAAGGAGATGTTAGGTCAACATCAGCAATCGATTGACGCGTTTAGGGGAACAAAGAAATACCAGGCATCCCTCCGTTCGTGCGTCTGTTTGTTATCGGGCTGTTGTCTCTTTAACACGTTCCCCATTTCCATTTTCGACTGTTTTATATCAGAAATGTTTCTGACAATTTCGAAAATCAGTGCCAATCAACAATTCTAAAAGTTTTAGGTCCCTTGGAAATATTAATTGTATGAAATTGAATTGTTTAATATAGAGCTTTCAAACCTTCATTTCTAAGATATTTATAAAAAGTTTTCAATGAACCCCAATTTTTTTTTTTAGTTATTGTCCTAAAATATATAAAATATGTGCAACACGGAGGACAATGGAACTCTGTTCTTTCATTGGTTTTGAACTATCTTTCAGTAACTGTGATTACTCTTAGATCAGCACTTTGTGTCTTTTGTATTGATGTTAGTTGTTTTTTGGGGGCTTCGTGTTGATCTGATGTACACAAAAGTATAGTACAATATATTACAATACATCAGACAAAGTAAAGTACTGCACATAAATGTGAACTACAAAGGCACAGTACAAATCATTGCTGAACATTAAATAAAGCACAGTATTGTACATAATGGAACAACAAACTAAGCACAGGAGCCTGTAATTCAGTTGTTGTTTGTTGATGTATATCAATTTCGTTTTTATACGACCACAAAAAATTTTTGCGGTCGTATATTGGTATGACATTGACGTCGTCGTCGTCCGAAGACACATTGGTTTTCGCACTCTAACTTTAGTTTAAGTGAATGGATCTCTATGAAATTTTACCATAAGGTTCAATACCACAAAAGGAAGGTTGGGATTGATTTTGGGGCTTATGGTATCAACAGTTAAGGAATTAGGGGCCAAAAAGGGGCCAAAAATAAGCATTTTTGTAACTTCCAGACATAACTTGTGTGTTAGTGTATGGATCTCTCTGACATTGTACCACAAGGTTCCATATCACACAGGGAATGCTGGGATTGATTTTTGGGGTAATTTCCTCAAAATATTAGGAATTAGGGGCAAAAAACAAGCATTTTTCTAGTTTCATGACAATAACTTGTGTGTAAGTGTATGGATCTTTCTGAAATTGTACTACAAGGTTCCATATCACAAAGGGAAAGCTGGAATTGAGTTTGGGTGTAATTGCTCAAAACGTTTAGGAATAAGGGGCCAAAAATAAGCATTTTTCTAGTTTCCAGTCAATAACTTGTGTTCAAGTGTATGGATCTCTCTGAAATTATACTGCAAGGTACTATACCACAAAGGGAAGGCTGGGATTGAGTTTGCGGGTGATGAATCATAAGGGGGTTCAAAAAATTTGGGGGGAGGGATTTTTTTTTCTTTAAAATTTTCCATTTTAAATTGGTTATTTCTGATTTATATATAAATGCAAATAATAATGATATGGTTTGAATAGGTAAATTAAAAAAATTTAAGTTCTTAGACCACATTCATTCTGTGTCAGAAACCTGTGCTGTGTCAAATATTTAATCACAATCCAAATTCAGTGCTGTATCAAGCTTGAATGTTGTGTCCATACTTGCCCCAACTGTTCAGGGTTCGGCCTCTGCGGTCGTATCAAGCTGCGCCCAGTGGAGCATTTTATTCACTATTGTTTTATTCATAAATGAGGCCATTAGTTTTCTGTTTAGATCATTTATATTGTGTTGTGTCTGTGCCTTTTATATCTTACTATACTATATGAGTTTTGCTTATTGTTGAAGGTCGTATGGTGGCCTATAGTTGCTTACATCTGCCTTATTTGGTATCTATTGGATAGTTGTATCATTGGTAATCTTATGACATATTATTTTTATACAATGTGCAACACAAAAGAACATCAAATGAAGAGTAGTACAATATATAAAAGTCCATAAAAAGGTCAAAGTACAATGCATAAATGTGTATCACAAAAGTACTTCAAATGATCTCCTGTACTGTACTTATTAAACATAAATAGGTTCATTCACAGGACTTTGTC
Source organism: Mytilus californianus (assembly GCF_021869535.1). Classification (NCBI taxonomy): domain Eukaryota; kingdom Metazoa; phylum Mollusca; class Bivalvia; order Mytilida; family Mytilidae; genus Mytilus; species Mytilus californianus. Next base: position 140,206,484 of record NW_026262581.1, on the reverse strand, counting down.
AGATGTTTCAGTAGATGGTAATTAAATGTTTAGATGAGCACAAAGAATCAAGTTCTTTATTTGTTATATGCCATCATAATGGGTGTTTAAAAAATTGGGAACATAAGTACATGAGAGTTTATAATTTCCTTGTGAGAAAATTTCTACTTTTACTAAAAATGCATTCTAATTTTAATTTAAATGTTTAAAACTATAAGTTGATTTCACTGGATGGTCCAAAATTACTGATACTACTCCACTTAATTGACTGAATCTACAGTTAAATGCTTAATGAATATATATATAATAGGTTGTACTGTTGTAGTATCAAAGTCAGGTTATATCATTAGATTCAGCAGTGCATATCTTATTAAGAAGATAAATTGAATTTTGCCAAGTATGTGCCATTTTCATCACAAATAAAACCTGATGACTCATTATGTTTAAAACAAATACACCGAGGATCCTTCAGTCCATCCTCTTCACTAATCAGTACTTTACTATTCTGTCCATCTTTTGATATTACTATTATTCTATGAGAGGCACAGTCTGCTACAATAATGTTACCATAAGTATCTGTACAAAGTCCCCATGGTCCTGATAAATCCTGTTTATATTGCCAGATCTGTTCACCTGATTCATCATAACAGTATACTGCTTTACTATTATAGTCACTATAGATTACTCTGTCATTACAGTAAACAAGGTTAGCCAGGTATGATACACTCTCAACTTGTATTGACTTCAGTGTATTTCCTTCCAAGTCTATAATACGGATTTCATCACTATTCAAACCTACAGCCAGAGAATTATTGGAGATTGATAAATCCCAGCATCCTTTGTCTAATGTGATAACTTTGGTAACTGTTTCATTCTCCATATTGAAGATCTTAATGGCGTTCTCCCAGGGATAAGTTATGGCTATAGTGTTCTGATTGATCTGTGTAACACTCAAGGCTTCACCAGGTATAGGTAACTGTTTCTGTACTTTGCCATCAGAAGTAAATAGGTAAACTTTACCCATCCATTCCACTACTATAACTCTTCCATCCATCAGACAAATCATGTCATTAGTCACCTTCTCTATGTTGATCTCTATCTTTGTCTCAATATTCATGGTCATGTTGTTTATGTTGGATTGTTGTCGTGATTGTACTTGTGCTTTCCTCCTCACACTGGTTTCTCTATTCAAGGCTATTTCTGTGTTATCAACAATCACTTCTCCTAGTGATTCTAGTGATCCTAACTTGCTCAGTATCTTTTCTATTTCATCATTTTGCTTCATTTTAATGTCAAAATCTCTGGCCCTCTCATCGTTTTCCAGATCTTCAGCATATCGTTGAGATTGATGTACTTGTTGTTCAATCTGATGTACACCTAGAAATGATTGGAGTTTTGAAGTGTATGGAATGACTGTCTGTAGGTGGTCTTGCATTTCCTTTAAGTTTTTCTGTTTTCCTTCAATTTCAGTTATTAAATCTTTTGCTTTTGATTTTTCCTGATTCCAGATAGTATCTGCTTCATTACATAATTTCTTCTCTAGATGGGTTAAATGTTTATTTATGTCCTTGCAAATTTTCAGAATTAATTCTTTTATGTTATCATTTTCTTGTTCACATCTTTTAATGTTTTTTGATTTGTTGTTTATCAATTTATCTAGGAAATGCTTGATAGAGTCAATTTGTTTTTGTACAGATTGTGTGGACTTTTCAATTTTAGTTTTCTCGACTACACTAGCTAAACTTTTTATTCCAGTACATTTTGAATGACTAGTGGAAATACATTCATCACAGCAAGGCATTAAATGACTTGGACAGTACAAGTTAAGCTGTTGACCATGTTTGTCACATTCGGTTTTGATAGCTCTGATGGAGGGTTTATAACTTTTAATATCAATAGTTTTATGATCACGTGTTCCTTTGAATCTTTTGTGATGACCAGAACATGTTGAACATAATCCTTCATCACAGTTGTAGCACCAGATGTCAGCTTTAGCCTTTACTTTTCCTTCTTCACAAGGTCCACATGGTATAGGTTTACTGGACGCCATGACCTGAACATATACAAGATGGAAAGTTATTCAACCTCTTTGTCAAGGTCCAAATTGTTCAACATACTATCTTTAACAATAGACAAGTGTATATATACTAAATTTCAAATTTGCTGTATAACTGAAGACAACCTCTGACAAGCTTAATGAAAATTCTGACTACAAATTGATTTGCTGCAATTCATAAAGCAATCTACTGTAAGAAAAATGGAAAATATTTCAGTTTCATCAACAATGTATTAGTTTGTGATTAGGTCAGTTTATGGGGAACCACTAGTGGTAGGTCAATGATATTTGGTATGCATATGTATAAGCATTGGCACATCTCATTTCCATGGCCCTGTACCTTCAGCCATGGTTCATTGACTTTGAATATTTTGCATAACTTACATGTTAAAGTATTGCTATTTTAATTTCAACATTTGCATTTTACTATCAAAATAACAAAAAGGCAAGACATATATCTGTCAACAGTTTATTTAGAATTTTTAACTGGGATTTCCAAAGAAAAAAAAACATTTATTATTGGATGAAGTACGGAAAGCGGGCGACCAGTGGGTGGCTGCCAACAGTTTCTGGGCAATAACTTATGAACTGTTCAACCAATGCTTTTCAAATTTAAATATATTGATACTATTGACAAAATGGAGGTCAAGTTCGATATCAATAATTTTTATTTTTACTGTTCAGGAGTTAAGAGTCCTTGTTATATTGGAAAATGGCACTTTATGTCATTTCCGTTCAATATTTTATGAACCCTTCTACCAATGGTTTTCAAATTATGATATATTATTACTGATGACTAAATGGAGGTCAAGTTCAATATTGAAGATGTTCACTTTTACCCTTCAGGAGTTATGGTCCATGCAATTTTTTATGACCACTTGACCAATGCTGTTAAAAGTTTTATATGTTGTTACTGATGAAAAAATGGAACTCAAGTTATATATTTTAACCTTTGCTATTAATGAGTTATGCTTCTTGATAGATTGAAAAATGGCATTTTATGTCGTTTCTGTGCAATTACTTTAATATGTATCATTCAACCAATGCTCTTAAAATTTTAATATGCTTTTACTGGTGAACTGATCACGAAATGGTGATCAAGTTTGAAATTGGCAATTTTCACTTTTAAGGAGATTTGGCTCTTGATAGCTTGAAAAATAGCATAGAATGTGGCAGGTGAAAAAAGTCTGAAAGCGCTTTTCAAAATGCAGAAAACCCAGTTCATTCCTTGTTGTTTGATGATCCAGCTGGATTGACCACTGAATGATTAAAACTGAAAATTCAGAAAAATCTAAAAAAAAAATTAAGTAGAGTAAATTGTTGATGCTTAATAGGTTTCATTGAGATGATGGGGTTATTCTTGATACTAGGCACAGATACTAATTGAGTAGTACAGGATCTATGAAGTCTGAAATTCAGGGAACCCCTTTGCAGTTTATACCAACCAAAATATTGAATATAATTGTAAAGATTTTCATTTTTAAATTAAAATGAGTAGAGTAATTTCACAACCAGTACCTTTTGATGTTGTTATTATGTCACTTGTGTATTTGACAACGGAAACTTATTTCCTTCATTGTTTCTCAAAAGGTTGACCAACCAGGAAGTTAATTGGGACATGTTTATACCTGATTCAGGTTATCTAAATATTTAAATGACAGAAATATACCTGACCAAGATAATAAGTAAATCGATGCCTGTTGTTAATAATATGACTATAATTAGAGGAATTTAAATTTTATGCTAGACAAAATCTATATATAACAATTGTTCTAGATACAAAATCATTTCTGATGGTTGTTTTAAATACATTAACAGTTAATCTGTCTTAAAAGGACATGTGAGCTAGACACTATGTCACTAGATTTTTGCCTGTGGAAAATATTAAGTTTGTGGAACAATAATGTTAAAGGTTCACCTATATAGTATAGGTATAAAATACCTGAAAATTAGTAACCCACAAAATATATATAGTTATAAGTTAACAGTTCTTGCAATTTTTCACACATTTTGCGAATTTGCATTGTATCTTTAAAAAGTCTTTGTCTTTCAAATAACAATTTTCTTTTTAAGGTCTCACTTTTGGAGCTCGATCTAATATGAATGGAACAAGAGAAGGCCATACATGTATATACAAATATGACAAGTATCCTTATCATACTATTGGCTGTGTGTCATATCTATGGAAACCAGAGACCAATCAAGATGAATCTAATCTAATAAGTAGACAGTTGTGGATTTGGTGTCATCCATCATGTTACAAAGAATTGTGGAAAGAGTTAAAAATCTGTTTTAAACCTGAAAATAGAGATTCAGCCATTTATGAATTAGAGCAGCAGACATTTTCATCAGGGGAGATATCTGTTATCTCATTGAAGGACAAGTTAAATCGTCATCGCCTGATTGGACCATCATCAAATCAGATTTTGTACCAGGTTCTTAAACCTGCAAATATTCTAAAGAAAGATGCAAGTGAGCAATGGTGGCAGAAATACTATCAGATTCCATCAAAATGTCTGGCATACACCCAACAAGGAGAATTTATTGAAAGTTTGGATAAAACACCCTCACCAGGAGAATATACCCCACATTCTGTGATAGGGATGACTGTTGGAGACCCTAGAATATCTAGACCAGAGAGAAAAACTAAAGTACCAAAAATCAAAGGTATGATCTACAGCCAAAAACATGTTCAAATTAAGAAATAATTATCCCATGCCATGCTCTATGCTCATTTTAACATGGTTAGGCATTATATTTGTCAATATCTTTAACTGAGCATCAGCAGTGTGTAAAATGTTGACAAATATAATGCTTATGTTGAGAGGAGCATAGAGCATGGCATTATATAATCACTACAATTCTAATAGGAAACTTTTATACTTCAAAACAGACCTGTAAGACACATTTGAACTATCCAACAGAGTCTAAATGAAGTGGAAGTCACCATACAGCCTTCAAAACTGATCAAAACCCATACCGTATAGTCAGCTATAAAAGGCTCTGACATGACAAAATGTAAACCAATTCAAAAGAAAACACCAACAGCCTCATTTATGATAAAACAATAAATCAAAAATGAAATGACTGACAAAAACCAATGAAAATCACTGAAATATAGGCTCCTTTCTTGTGCTAGGCTGGATATAAAGCAATTTTCTGAAGTGCTTTTCTGAATTTTACAGATTTTTTTACTGCCAAAGCATCATGCTCTTTTTTTTGTTAGAAATTACTTTTTTTTATGCAATAAAGGACAAATTATTTCTTTTTACTTGAGGCATATATTCAGGGAAAAAAAGAGAAGTCTTAAAGTGTTTTATATTGAAGAAGAAACAATAACAAAAATTGGAAATTTAATACATGAGAACAGTTTAGTTGTAAAAATACACAATAACTTTGGTTACATGATTTTTACTATCTATGATTATCTTCCAGATGTTGACACAGATAATACACTATGCTATGATAAACTGGTCCCTGATGTGTCTATGTCAGCTTTGTGGAACTCAGACATCAGACTGGAAGTAAAAACAACTAAAATGTCAGACCAAAAGCTCAATGAGTTGAAATCAGACATCATGATCCCAGGTTTGTTTTGAGTGGTCATTTAGTAAATAAATTAGGAATATACAGAAATAATCACTTACAGAACAACTGAATACATAACACAGGTATTCACAGAACAACTGAATACATAACACAGGATTTCACAGAACAACTGAATACATAACACGGGAATTCACAGCACAACTGAATACATAACACGGGAATTCACAGCACAACTGAATACATAACACGGGAATTCACAGCACAACTGAATACATAACACAGGAATTCACAGCACAACTTAATACATAACACAGGAATTCACAGAACAACTGAATACATAATACATGAATTCACAGAACAACTGAATACATAACACACGAATTCACAGCACAACTTAATACATAACACAGGGATTCACAACACAACAGAATACATAACACAGGGATTCACAACACAACAGAATACATAACACAGGAATCCACAACACAAATGAATACATAACAACTGAATACACAACACAACTGAATACATAACACAGGAATTCAGCACTTGTTTCCTATCATTAAATTGTCCTGAAGACACCACCATAAGTGGCAAAACATGTAGACTAGAATAAAGCATTTCCTTGCAGTAATCCAGGATGTTGTTCTCTTTTTAGATCACCTGACCCGAAGGGCCAAGTGAGCTTTTCTCATCACTTGGTGTCCGTCGTCCGTCGTCGTTAGCATTTTACAAAAATCTTCTCCTCTGAAACAACTGGGCCAAATTTAACCAAACTTGGCCACAATCATCATTAGGGTATCTAGTTTTAAAAATTTGTCCGATGACCCCGCCAACCAACCAAGATGGCTGCCATGGCTAAAAATAGAACATGGGGGTAAAATGTAGATTTTGGCTTATATCTCTGAAACCAAAGCATTTAGAGTAAATCTGACATAGGGTAAAACTGATTATCAGGTCAAGATCTATCTGCCCTGACATTTCAGACAAATCTGACAACCTGTTTGTGGGTTGCTGCCCCTGAATTGGTATTTTTAAGGAAATTTAGCAGTTTTTGGTTATTATCTTGAATATTATTATAGATAGAGATAAACTGTAAACAGCAATAATGTTCAGCAAAGTAAGATCTACAAATAAGTTGTCATGACCAAAATTGTCAGTTGACCCCTTTAGGAGTTATTGCCCTTAGTAGTCAATTTTTAACAATTTTTCGTAAATTTTTGTAATCTTTTACAAAAATCTTCTTCTCTGAAACTACTGAGACAAATTTAACCATACTTGGCCATAATCATTATTAGGGTATCTAGTTTAAAAAATTTGTCCGATGACCCCGCCTTCCAACCATCATGGCCGACTTGGTTAAAAATAGAACATAGGGGTAAAATGCAGTTTTTGGTTTATATCTCTGAAACTAAAGCATTTAGAGCAAATCTTACAGGTGGCAAAAATGTTCATCAGATTTAGATTTATCTGCCCTGAAATTTTCAGACGAATCCGACAACTCGTTGTGGGGTTGCTGCCCCTGAGTTAGTAATTTTACAAAAATTTTGCAGTTTTTTGTTATTATATTAGATATCATTATGATATCTAATATCTAATACTATTAATTATGATTTTAACCTTATTTTACATGATTTCCAAAGCATCAGTAAATACAGGTGAGCGACACAGGCTCTTGAGAGCCTCTAGTTATAGTTTTATTATACTGTTTACAGTGTGAAAAGGACATTTACCGGTTATAAAAATATTTACCAGTATGTGAATGTAAAAGGATGCTAAGTGGTTGATTTTTTTGTTGTTTTAGGTTCATTGCCAGATTTAGGGATAGAAGAGTCAAGGGTACCAGTTATCCTTGTACAGAGACCAGGAACCAGTGGTAACTATGGGTCAGGATGGGATGTGATACTCCCACAGAATTGGAGCATGGCTTTCTGGTTAACATTTATATACCATGGAGCTAGAGCTGCTGGAGTGAGAGACCTAGAAAGTCTAGCATTTGAGCAGAGTACAACATATTATCCTAATGATTATCCCGATACATCAGCTGGATCAATACATGAACAGAAATCGGCAGAAAAGTTGAAGAATAAGTTTGATAAAAGACCTCCAGCAAAGAGATGTAACTATGTTAAGCTTGGTATAGCAGCTCCTTTCTTATATCCATGGAAAGATCTTATAAGTAGTTGGACTGATGGCTGTGTAGAGAATGTATATGTACTGAGAGAAAGAAAATCTTTGAAAGTTTTAAGCCAAGTGTTCAATGCAAATACTAAATCAATCAATCAGCAATACCTAAATAAAACATGTCAGAAGACCAATATAAATAGTAAAATTGAACTCACCAGTGAATTTGAATCAGTGTTTGAGGAACACAAATGTTCTCTTGTACATGTGAAGTTAACCATGTTGCTACGAGGTGTACCAGATGAACATGCTATCATCTGTATTCCAGTTGATAAAGACATTGAACTGTTACAAAAAGATAAGACATATTCAGGTCCTAGGGAACCAGTTCACAAAGACGAAAAGAAAACTCCCAAAAAGAAAAAAATGACACAATCGTTAACAGAAACAAAATCTGTCGACTCAGCATTATGCATGAGGAAATATTGTAGTAGAGAAATTATAGGGTTTGTTAACCATGGAGGATTTTCTTTAGGATCAGGAAATGGTCGTGCACAGGGATTTTGTACAATAAAAGGACTTCAGTATTTATCACAGCATCCTTCTCCTTTCTATGTACTTTTCAGAAATCCCACGTCTTACCAATATAGATTTGCTTACATAAATATATTATAAAGCTGAAGTCTTGTCTTTTCTTTTCCCATGGTTGAACAGGCAAACTGTAATTCATTAAAAGATAAATTTCCAAAATTGTAATGATTTACAGGCAATGACACTGCATGCGGCATCACCTGGATATCTCATGTCCAGAAGTAGGACCTGTTTTGGTGCACCATACATTTGGCTGTGTTATAATTATAAATATGCAACCACATCTGGTCAGAATGGAGACGTTCAATCTGATGCCTAGTTTGAAAGAGTGCCGCAATCTCTGCTCATGCAAAAACAATTGCAATAATTTTTAAGAGGTCTGTTAGTGACCTTTTGGGAGGCATAAAATCTGCTCTTACCTGACATGCCCTATTTTTCCATTTGAAGTCCAAACTTCCCTCTTTTTCTCTGGTTTATTGTTAATAATTCGTTGTGTGAATCTTATATATATAGTGTTAAATGTCCACTTCTAATAAAAATGGAGATATCTATATTTTTGAGATCCAAGTGCAATGGTCTATCTACCTATACAACTATAATACAAGATTTCTACACCCTACAAGTTTTTGTCAGAACTACACTGTTCTATTTCCACATTTCCATTGGCTTATTCATCTAGTTAGTTCAGATAAAAATATGTTTATAGTGTTGTATCTCCACTATTTTTTGGGGTTTTTTTTACTGTAAAATATTTGTTATCAAAATTATCTTAGTAGTACTATGCTTAAATTGTTTGCATGGTTAAAACTCAATCTATGAGCAATTTTTAGCAAATCCAGCAGTCCAAAATTGGGGATATTACACCTGTATATAGTTAAAAAATCCATAATCTATCTCCTTTTGAAATATAGGGATAAATTTCTAAAACAACATTGTTTGTAGTGAAATGTTCTATCTCCAGAAAAGGGGATGCTTTATTTATCTAAGTTGCTTGTCCATTAAAAAAAACAATCGAACTAAGAATTACTCGTTGTGTACGTAAATTCAATTTCTATATAACATGTATAACTTTTTATGTCTCAGTCGAATATTCAAGATATTAAACTTTAATTTGAATTTTTACCACTTTTACCAAATGGGAAATACATCATTATTGGATTCACATGGCGAATTGTCATTATGAATCGTTATGTATTTTTTTTTGTGCAACTTTAGGTGTACTTAAGGTATTAGACTTTAATAAGTTTGTTTTACTAGTTGAGCATTTTTCATGTTTGTTGGTTTTTCATGAAGTTTGTTGATGATTTTGTATGTGTATGCTAGTTACTTTATAGACCCAGATCACTTCATTTTGAGTACAACAAAGCTGACTTTTAGATAAAAGGGAAAATGTAAGTTTCAGGTTTATTTATTATTATTGTTTTACTAGATGAGTATCTTGGTTTATGGTTGATTACACTTTCATGAGGAACCACCTTTGTTGAATATTTTGTATGTGAGTTAGTTTAATGATGCAGATCGTTTTTATGATAAATAAAACCAAGATGTTTTTTGAATTAAAAGCAAATGTAAGGACTAGATTTTTTATTGCATCATAAATTATATTATATAAACAGTTGAACACACAAGTACAATAAATAAGTAATAGTAGCAATATCAGATTGCACTATTCTATTGTCATGATTGTTGTCACAAAGCAATTATATTTTTTTGGTGTTGTCTGAACTTAATCTGTTGCTGATGTTGACCTTACATCTCCTTTTTTTACAGTACATGTTCTTATAGAAGTTCAAGTATCAAAATTCACTTAGTATTTATTGAAAAATCGGTTAAAAGAATTATACATAAATGCATACATTTTACAAATGGATAGTTCTGGATAGTTCTGGAGGATATATTAATGGAACCCAATCAGAAAAGTTTGGATTGTTAATGGAAAAAACATCATCAATATCATTAATATATCTGAATGTGAAATTAAATGATCTGGCTTCTTTCATCTTCTTGTTTTTGACAAGTGTCTGAAAGAACTCCGGCTCATACGAAAACAAGAAGAGGTCGGCAAGGAGAGGCGCACAGTTCGTTTCCATAGGAATGCCGACAATTTGGTGAAAAAGTCTACCTCCAAATTCACCAAATATGTTGTCAATTAGAAACTCCAGCATACTGTTCACTTGTTCCTCTGTGTAGCATGTTTTACCTTTTTTTATCACTATTTTACAAAATATGCCGTATGGTATCCCAAAGTAATAAATGTATAGCTTATGCTACCATTTTTGTATTGAAAAGCATTGTGGATTATTTCTTTTAGACGATTTTTCAATTTCACATGGGAAATGGTGGTATACAGGGTTGAAAAATCAAAAGTTTTGATAAAATTAATTTCAGAGAAAGATAGAGATTCAAAATTATCCAAAAGTTCTTCAGAGTTTTTTTAGAATACTAATATGGTTAATACCACTACGCGAGTTAAAAGCTTCACAGTATTTCTGAAGACCCTCTTTCAAAGGATAATGCAATACACTACAGTACATTGTTTAAAGCATTGCACAATACATAAATGTGCATCACAAAAGTATAATTCAATAGATTACAGTACATTATTAAGATGGGGATTGAGTAACCTTAAATTAATTAAAACATTTACTAAATTATGTCATAGGTACAAATATTTGATTTGGAAGTTTGACAGTTTCTGTAGAATTCTTACCAAAAAGCGATATCACATCCTTATTTTTATTGTAGTGCTGTTTATAAAGTCTGTCAATTAAGATAAGATCCATGTGAACTTATTGATCATTTGAATAAACGCATTCTTATGGAATATCAATATAACACCTTAGTAAGATCTTTGAATATTTTGTTTATTAGTACTAAATTTCATTTTTTATAAATCAAAACATATATAACTACAGTACATATATATTGCTATGAATTTAAGAAAGCTTATGGTCCTATATTCTGTCGATGTTATGTACTACTACTTATATTTAGATATTATACGAAGTCATGCTTTTTATCAGACTGTTAATGACATCTTTACACTAAATCCTTAGATGTATACTGATTGATACTTTAGTCTGGGAGAACATAGATTTATTTATTAGTTGTTATTGTCCCCCGCGGGACACAAATTTTTATGAAACTTATATCATAGGTTTATATCAGCAATATCTTGGACAAGTTCGAAAATCAGTGCTAATGAAGTATTTTATAAAGAGTTATGCCCTTTGGAAAAATTAATTATATGGAAAATTACATTGTTAGTGCTCGCACCTGCACATTGCTTGCCAAATTTTTATGAAACTTATATCATAGGTTTATTTTAGCAATGTCTCGGACAAGTTCGAAAACAATTTTACAATTTGTGATAACGGTTTAAAACAACCTGAAATTTATTTACAATGAGCAAAAAATAGAAAAAAAAACAAGAATCAAACAAATTTTTGTACTGATTTTATGTTTATCATTGTAATTTTGAACAATTGGTGCAACACAAAATTATTTACATTAAGATGTTCACTCGATGGTCCCAAATTACTGATACTGACCATGCTGACTCCACTTAATTGACTGAATGTACAGTTAAATGCTGAATGAATATATATAAAAAGTTGTAGAATCAAAGTCAGGTTATATCATTAGATTCAGCATCTTATTAAGATGATAAATTGATTTTAGCCAAGTATGTGCCATCTTCTTTAGAAATAAGACCTGATGACTCATCATGTTTAAAACAAATACACCAAGGGCCTTCCAGTTCATCCTCTTCACTAATCAGTACTTTACTATTCTGTCCATCTTTTGCTATTCCTATTATTCTACCAGAGTCATAGTCTGCTACAATAATGTTACCATATGTATCTGTACAAAGTCCCATTGGATATGATAAATCCTGTTTATATCGCCAGATCTGTTTACCTGATCCATCATAACAGTATACTGCATTACAACCACAGTCACTATAGGTTACTCTGTCATTACAGTAAACAAGGTTCCACAGGGGTGATTCACTCTGAACTTGTATTGACTTCAGTGTTATTCCTTCCAAGTCTATCATACGGATTTCATCACTACTCAAACCTACAGCCAGAGAATTATTGGAGAATGATAATCCCCAGCATGTTTTGTCTAATGTGATAACTTTGGTAACTGTTTCATCCTCCATATTGAAGATCTTAATGGCATCACCAGGATACGTTATGGCAATAGTGTTCTGATTGATCTGTGTAACACTGTATGCTTCACCTGGTATAGGTAACTGTTTCTGTAGTTTGCCATCAGAAGTTAATAGGTTAACCTTACCATACTGTTCCACTACTATAACTCTTCCATCCATCAGAAAAATCATGTCACTAGTACGCTTCTCTGTGTTGATCTCTATCTTTGTCTCGATATTCATTGTCATGTTCTTTATGTTGTATTGTTCTCGTGAGTCTACTTGTGCCTTCCTCCTCACACTTGTTTCTCTATTCAAGGTTATTTCTGTTTTATCAACAATCACTTCTCCTAGGGATTCTAGTGATCCTAACTTGCTTAGTATCTTTTCTATTTCATTATTTTGCTTCATTTTAATGTCAAATTCTCTGGCCCTCTTATCTTTTTCCAGATCTTCAACATATTGTTGACATTGATGTACTTGTTGTTCAATCTGGTGTACACCTAGAAATGATTGAAGTTTTGTACTACTTGATATGACTGAATGTAAGTGTTCTTGCATTTCCTTCAACTTTGTCTGTTGTCCTTCAATTTCTGTTATTAAATCTCTTGCTTTTAACTTTTCCTGATTCGAAATAGTATCTGCTTCATTGCATAACTTCTTCTCTAGATGGGTTAAATGTTTATTTATGTCCTTGCGAATTTTAAGGATTAATTCTTTTATGTTATCATGTTCTTGTTCACATCGTTTAATGTTTTTTGATTTGTTATTTATCAATTTGTCTAGGCAATGCTTTATAGAGCCAATTTGTTTTTGTACAGATTGTGTGGACTTTTCAATTTTAATTTTCTCGACTACATTTGCTAAACTTTTTATTCCAGTACATTTTGAATGACTAATGGAAATACATTCATCACAGCAAGGCATTAAATGACTGGGACAATACAAGTTGAGCTGTTGACCATGTTTGTCACAGTCTGTTTTGATAACTCTGATGGATGGTTTATTACTTTTGATATCAATAGTTTTATGATCACGTGATATCTTAGATCTTTTATGACGACCAGAGCATGTTGAACACAATCCTTCATTACAGTTGTAACACCAGAATTCAGCTTTAGTGTTTACTTTTCCTTCTTGACAAGGTCCACATTGTATGGTCTTACTGGACGCCATGACCTAGACATATACAAGATCAAAAGTTATTAAACTATTTGTCAAGGTCCAAATTGTTCAACATACTATCTTCAACAATAAACAAGTGTATTATTACTGTATATACTAAATTCCAAACTTACTGTTTAACTGAAAACAACCTCTGACAAGCTTAATGAAAATTCTGATTGCAAATTTATTTGCTGCAACTAATAAAGCATTGTACTGTAAGGAAAAAGGAAAATATGCTGGAACTGTGATGAGATGATTATAGCTGTAAATTTTCTCCTGAACAATATCTATGCACATTTTGGCATTAAAGGTTACCGACAGGTTGTAGGCATTCCTTTGGGCACCAAATGAAACCCTTTAATTGCAGACTTGTTCCTGTATATTTATGAATCAGAGTGTTTGGCTACACTCAGTCAAGATCCATCTTAATTACATTTAATTGATAAATTAAAAAACACTTTCTGTGGTCACCTTGATGATTCATGGTTATCGTAATGACTTTTTGCTTTACATAATCAAGAATTTTCTAATTATACTGCGAAAATTTACCCAAGGGAACTTACTTTGAATAAATCTAATACAGACAGTTATAATGGTCCCTTCTTAGATTTGATATTTCATTTTCACACTAGAAACTGTATACAAGAATTTACGACAAAAGAGCTAATGTTTCGTTCCCTATTGTTAACTTTCCCATTTTAGAAGGTGATGTTCTTTTGGTCCCTTCTTATGGTATGTTTATTGCACAACTTGTTGGATATGCCCGTGTCTGTAGTCACGTTTTAGATATCAATGAACGAAATTTACGTGTAACTGGTAAATTGTTAAGTCAGGGATTTTGTTACCACAGATTAATTATAACCTATACTAAGGCTTCCATAGATACAAAGATTTGGTTAGGAAAGTTTGGCTGAACTGGTGGATATTTGTTAAAAATTGGAAATCACATCTTAAATTTTAAGGTGATATTGTGTATAAAGCCAGTAAATTTATATATAACCATTAAAACTCGTAGATCCTTTGAAGTGGGGCACTTCCTATATACAAGTTGATAAGACGTGCCGCTGGAATAGGTCACATTTTTCAGCTTGAAAATATGTGAATAGGTGGGCAAAACTATCAGAAATATATGATAAGGTCAATAAAGTTTTCATTACTTGTTTTATGAAAAGCCATGTAACTTTCTTGGTGTTACGGCTGTGGGAAAAGGTTACATTTTTACGTATGCAATATATGAAAAGGTATACATTTTTAAAATCCTAATTATATGAAAAGGGTGGGGTAACAGAACCCCAGCGGCAGTTCCTATCAATTAAGTATTGATTCCTGACTTGGTACAGGCATTTTCTTATATAGAAAATGGTGGATTAAACCTGGTTTTATAGCTAGCTAAACATCTCACTTGTATGACAGTCGCATAAAATTCCATTATATTGACAACGATAGATCTATGATATTTTAAACAGTTGCATTACTATCAGTACATATCAGTTTGACGACAATTATGAGGCACTGCCCCCATAGGTCATGGTCCAGTGACTAATTTTAAATGTTATGGATTTTTGATAGGAACTTCTTATGACAGACCATGATATTTTCTATAAAGTTTCATTACTATCACTACATCTTAATTTGTTGACCATTTCGAAACCCTGCACCCTATGTCATGGTCCAGCAACTTTTAATTAATTAGCAATGTGCTGTCCATCCAATTGTGTTTTTTTTTTCTTCAGAATTTTCTGCTGACAGTTGAGACATATCTCTGTGTCTCCAGTTTCTTACAATTTGTTTTCATTTTGTGTTGTAACACAACAGTCCCAGGTTAGGGGAGGGTTGAGCTCTCACAAACTGGCATGTTTAACACCGCCACGTCTTTATGTGCCTGTCCCAAATTCAGTGGTTATTTTTGGTTAATGTCTATCCTATTTGTTTTTCGTAAAATGTACTGTATGAATTAGGCTGCTAGTTTTATCCTTTGAACTGTTTAACAGTTTTAATGATAGAGCCTTTTAAAGGTGACTATACGGTATGATTTTTTTACATTGTTGAAGTATGTGACCTATGATCAATTTTATCTTTGTCTTTAATGTTTGTGAGATGAAATAGTTTCTAAACTAAACTAGTTTACAATAAAAATCAGTTCAGAAATATCACTTATCTCTTTAATACAGTTGGCGAAAACCCAAGTAAACGGTTAGCAATACTGAGATCACTCTTGGATTTTGGTGGGCTATGATTTGCTCTAGTTTTCTTTTTTGTATTTTGTATACTGTTGTTTTGTCTTTTGATTGTTTTTGTTTTTATGCCCCCTGTTGCAGGCAACGGGGGCATTAAGTGTTACCCTTGACCGTCTTTCCGTCCGTCCGTCCCATTTTCGATTCCGCACTCTAACTTAAGTTTTCCTTATCCAAATTTTATGAAACTCATACTAGTACACAATGCTAAGAACCAATCAAAAACAGCAGACAGAGTTCAAATTTGGGCAGTGATTCACTTACCGTTCTACAGTTATGCCCCTTTTTAACTTTTAAAAATTTCAAAGCTTCAGCGGGGGCATTCGTGTCCTCAGACACATTCTTCTTTTATATTTTTTCTATGGTATTGCCAGTTGGTTTTTCCACTTATGAGTTCTGAATGTTCCTTTAGTAACATTTGCCTCTCTTTTACTATATTAATTTTTGAATACGACAGTTGTTTTCTATTCGTTTGATGCGCTTGATCTTTTGATTTTGCCATTTGATAAGGGACTTTCCGTTTTGAATTTTCCTTGCAGTTCGGTATTTTTGTTATTTTTGCTCTTTTCTAATACATATTGTATCAAAGTATATATGTAGTAACTGATTCATAGCTCAATATTCTTAAATTAAAAGTTAAACATCAGAGCTTATTGGAATGAACTAAGTCCTGATCATCTTTTATAGAGCCAAAATAAAATGTTGCAACCAATCAAAATGGTCGAAATTGCTACCAAACTAGCAAAGAAGGGGGTAAAATTAACAATAGAACCAATTAAAGAAACATGAATAAATCATATAAAGGGACAGTTGCTTTAAACTGTTATGAAATAATATTTGTTATCTCCCTTTTCGATTTTTTGTTTGATGATCCAGTTTACTTGACCACTGAATGAATAATACTGAAAAGTTAAAAAAAAAAAATTGAATTTTTTTTTTGTTTAAGCATAGCAGATTGTTACAAAGTTAAGGATGCTTAAAGGGGCATTAGCTGTCAAATTGATGTTCACCGATTTGACACAAATTCTCATATTTGAATTATAACATACTAAAACGTGTATCCAAATTACAAAAAGTCTGAAATAAACAATTAACAATGCATAGACTCGATAATATATATCAGCATTTCGTGTGTATTCTAGTCTAGACGCCATCTAATTAACCATCGAGATGACCTCCGAAGACTGCCGACGGTCACATAACCCGATATAAACATAAACATAAATATAAATAGATAGCGACTTTTCTAGGTCTGTTTGATTTCATGTTATAGGTTATAAAGATAAGTTAATTATCGTTTTTACCTGTATAAGAATGATTTTTGGTAAATCAATCAACGAAATGGTTCACCTTTGTTTCACTTTCAATGTTGACATTCTTTTCCTTTAAATGGCTGAACACGACTAATACATACGTAACCAATCTCTAGTTAATGGGTTAAATCAAAGGTCACATGAATACGGATTCAATGAGGTTGAATTATTCACTTGCAAGTGAATAATTCATCAGCGATGTTTCTTAGCTTATTTTGACAAAATTAAACTAAACTGGCTGCTTAAAGAGAATTTTTATTTCACTATTTCACTTTCATTAATGATTGAACCAAAACAATCATATTTTACTTCTTTGTTTTTATATATCTCGTGGCTAATGCCCCTTTAATAGGTTTTTATTGAGATGAAGGGGTTCTTCTTGCCATTAGACACAAATACTAGAGTAGCAGTACAGGCTCTATGAAGTCTTTAGTTCAGGGGACACCTCTTCAGTTAAGGTTCATGTGGACCCTTTGTCTAAAATGACCGTGTTTTCACCTCAAAATTTACTCTGAGTACAGACAAACCTGTGTATCTGGAAAAGTTTTATGGCATAGCATGCCCTAGATAAATAAAATTCCAATGCATTTTATGTTTCAGAAAATTAAAACTTAACTGGATTTTTCAGTGCACTTTTTTTCGTACCTACAGAAAGTGACAAAATAAACAAAGTTGGGAAAGAGGTTTGAGAACTTCCCCACAGGTAAAAATTGAAGTGAACTGTATTGATTTACAAGGGCAATAGATACCTGACTATAATTTGTGATTTAAACGGTGTACCTGAGTGGACCATATCAAGTAAAACTCGAACTGTTTGTTAATTTTATCATCTTCTGCAGAGACGAAAAAACTACACAACAAAATCCAATTGAGTTTGTCTATACTCAGAATAAATTTTGAGATGAAAATGCAGCTATAATAGCCAGGGTCCTTATGAACCTTAATATCAACCAAATCATTGAAAAACATTGTTAAGATTTTCATTTTTAAATTAAAATGAGAAGAGTTATTTTACAACCAATACCTTTTGATGTTACTTCAGCTGTGTGTTTGACTATTTACGTTCTTCACGGTTTCTCAAAATTTTGATCAAACAGGAAGCTAGTTAGGACATCTTTATACCTGATTCAGGTAATCTAAATATTTAAATGACATGGGATATACCCGACCCAGATGAATTACCTGTTGTTGATAATCTGACTATAATTATAGTGCCTAACAAGATTTTGTGAGGTAGACAACTTTGACCTTAAAACGATCGTATTTTTGACTTTATTTACTGACTTCTTTTGTTTGTGATTAATTGTAATTATAACATTATAATGAGACTGAAAAATGTTTTCTTTTTGTTAAAATAAACAATAATTTTACCTGCTATAGCCGTGCGTAAAATGTATTTTGGCATTTCTCTTGGAAAAATGACTTGTTTAATGGAATAGAACGTCTGGTTTGTAAATTTTCTCTTTTTTCTCGGGAATAAGCTATTAAAAAATAATTTATCTACTGTATATGTGGAAAATTTTGTGAAAACATAAGAAGTGGCAATTCTTACCTGTTATACCTTTAGTTTCATTGATAAAAATAATATGGACTCGTCCAGTTCCACTTAAGTTACTATACGCATGCTTGTATTGATCTGATTTAATCAATATACATGTATGAAAAAATTGGTTTACTCCTGGTTTGCCCACTTTTAATTATACCAATTATCTATTAGTAAAGAAAACAAAAAAGACAAAAGGTTTAATGAGCATACAATTGTATAGTCTGTTCCAACTTAGCTATATAGTTTATTAGTGTTTTCTATATATAAGGTATTTTATATTTTGTAATTCCATTTTCATTTGTATAGAAAAATAATAAATAAATCAAATATCTTTTCTCTCAATAACTTAATATCAAATCAATCGATTCATTTAACATACATATTGGTACAACTACATGTAATGACAAAACAATGACATTCAGTTATAAAAGTGTCTTATTATTCATTAGTTTTTGAATGATTTTCATGATATAAATACACCAATACAAGTTGTCTTTTATTGCAAACATAATTTATATAATATATGAATCAAGTTTATAAATGCTGTTATCTGCTCTTTGGTCGGGTTGTTGTCTCTTTGACATATTTCCCATTTCCATTCTCAATTTTATTGCATAATGAAATAAACAAAGCACTAATGTAAAATAAGTAATATGGGGCACCATATGTATAATGATGGGAAATACAATCTTTTATATATATATATTTCAAAAGTCACAAAACTAAGTTTGATTTTAACAAAAAATGAATTCTAGGGGTTCTTTGATATGCTGAATCTAACCATGTATTTAGATTTTTGATTTTGGGCCCAGTTTTCAAGTTGGTCCAAATTAGGGTCCAAAATTAAACTTTGTTTGATTTCAACAAAAATTGAATATACAGGGTTCTTTGATATCCTGAATCTAACCATGTATTTATATTTTTTATTTGTGGGCCCTGCTTTCAAATTGGTTCATATTGAGGTCAAAAGGGTCCAAAATTAAACTTTGTTTGATTTCATCAAAAATTGAATTATTGGGGTTCTTTGATATGCCAAATCTAAACGTGTATTTAGATTTTTAATTTTGGGCCCCGTTTTTTTAAATTGGTCTACATTAAGGTCCAAAGGGTCCAAAATTAAACTTAGTTTGAATATAACAAAAATTGAATTCTTGGGGTTCTTTGATATGCTGAATCTAAACATGTGTTAAGATTTTTTATTATGGGCCCAGTTTTCAAGTTGGTCCAAATGGGGGTCCAAAATTAAACTTTGTTTGATTTCAACAAAAATTGAATATATGGGGTTCTTTGATATGCTGAATCTAACCATGTATTTTGATTTTTGGGCCCCGTTATCAAATTGGTCCACATTGATGTCAAAAGGGTCCAAATTAAACATTGTTTGATTTCATCAAAAATTGAATTCTTTGGTTCTTTGATATGCTGAATCTAACCATGTATTCATTCATTCTGTGTCAGAAACCTATGCTGTGTCAAATATTTAATCGCAATCCAAATTCAGAGCTGTATCAAGCTTGAATGTTGTGTCCATACTTGCCCCAACTGTTCAGGGTTCGACCTCTGCGGTCGTATCTGGGAACACTGTCTGTTCTGCGTTATTGGTTTCGGTCTCGTAATCAATAATTACTGTTTCTGGTTGGAAGTTGTAACTGATGTTGTTGTGTCAAATGTTAAGCTTGGCTTCTGAACAGTTGCATTTATATTCTATTTGTTAGAATTAATTGGATATTTTTTTTATTAAATTTCAGAACAGTATATTTATTAGAATTAAAAAAAAAATAAGTTGAATAAATAAAAAGAAGTTTTTAATGACATTTATTCCAATCTTTAGTTTCATTATTTTACTTTTTTACTTTTTTTCAGAATGTACCAACAATTAAAACTATTTGTTGATAATTTGTAAAAATAATAAACATTTTTGTACACATATTTGTATATTTTTTTTATTTTATATTTGTCAAATTCAATACACTTTCCTGCTCAAAACTATATAAAATATAAAATATTTTGGCACATTTTCCTTGATTTATTAGCAGAATATAGTATCTTTTATAAAATTTTACAGGTAAAAAAATAGGTAAAAAAATTGACTATAATTCAGAAATAAACTATAATTGTTAAAACAACAATTCCCCCTATGATTACATATTCATGTAATTAAAAGTGGGCAAACCAAGATGACACCAAAAAATTAAACAGTTTGAAGGTAAACTAATAATAACTTAATCCAATCAAATTGCGTAAGATTCAATTACAAACTGACCTCACCTTTGATCCCTGTAGTAGTAAACCTTTGGCTGATTTGTGTCTTTTGTACTGTAGAACCCAAACGCAGTGTTCCTGCCAGGGAAGCAAGTCCATTCATACTATTACAAACTCGTACTACGTCAACTTGTACCACTAAAAGTCAACTGGTACCAACGTTAACTACCAACTAGAACAACTGCAATCATTGCGAACTTGTACCTCTGCAAACTCATCATTAAAAATATACATTGATATATGCATTGCTTTTGAAAACCTTGATAAAATATTAATTAATTTGCCTTAATAATAAATTCAATAAATAAACATACATGTACAATATACGAATGTTTAATGTTTGTTCTTTCAAATCTTTAAAAAAAATATGAAGCAACACTGCTACAGTTTTCATAATTACGTTTGCCTTGGTTTTTGGTTAACTGCATATAGCACTTACAGTGCTTTGATTTTTCGTCTGTTATTAACCTCTCTGACTTTGGACATATATTTTAATGCACATATACATTTTTATAGACTTTTTCACTTGGAAAAATCCCGAGTCTTTCAGTGTGAGAATTCTGATTTTATACATCAGTTTTATTTGTCAACCAAACACTGCAGAAACACAAACAATAACAAAATAAGAATAGTTTTGTGAGTAATTCTTCTTAGATACTTTTTTATTTTGTAAGATATAAAAAATGCATTAGTTTAGATTCATGTACCTGGATAGGAAATCAGAAATATTGTCAATTGACAAAAATAAACATACAAACACAAAGACCACCAAGTAGAAACAAACATGGTTCAGATAGCCAGACTTGCAACAGGTACATAATGTGGTTGGGTTAAACCAGTTATACATGTTTATATCTCCACAATTCCTCTTCTCGTACATCTGTTCATTTTTTCAATCTGATCAACAGGTGAAATATTTTATAGCTGATTGCTAGTAATAGGTTGTAAGAATAGAGAAAGTACAGTATAATAGATTTGATTTTTTTGTGTTTTTAACCCCACTTTTAAGCACTGCTTTTGGGCTATTTCTTGGCGGTCAGTTTTTATTGGTGGAGGAAGCCGGAGTGCCCAGAGAAAACCACAGACCTTCGATAGGAAAACTGACAATCCTAGTCAATTAAGATTGGAGTCGAGTGCACCTGCACGAGCGAGGTTCGAACTCACAACCTCAGTGTTGACTGGCTAGTGATTACAGTAGTAACTACTTAGACCACTCGGCCACCGAGGCCCCCCAGTATAATAGAAATAATCTATTCATCTTATTCCAGTAATTGACTTTCTGTCTCAAGAGGTTTTTGTAACAACTGAACACCACCTAGTTATCAGGAAGACTAGTTACAATAAACTGTTGACACAGAGATATGTCTCACCTATCAGCATAAAATTCAGAAAAAGACAATCTGATGGACAGCAAAATTACTTTAATATTAATTCAATCACTGGACCATGATCTAGTGGGCGTGGTCTGAAAATGGTCGACAAACTGAGAAGTAGACAGTAATGTAACTTTATAGAAAATATCGTTGTTTATTGTGAGTAGTTACTATCAAACTTAAGCAGAAAAACTTAACATTGAAAATTGCTAATTAATTCAAAGTCACTGGACCATGACAAAGGGGGCAGGGCCTTGATATAGTCATCAAACTGATATGAACTGATAATAATGCAGCTTCATACAAAATATCATTGATCTATCACAAGTATTTCCTATCAACTAACTTATGCAGAAAACTTAACATTGAAAATAGCTAATTAATTCAAAGTCACTGTACCATGACTTAGGGACAGGGCCTCGAAATAGTCGTCAAACTGATATGTACTGATAGTAATGCAACTTCATACAAAATATCAATTATCTATCACAAGTATTCCTTGAAAAATTAACAATTGTTGATGCCGGAGCTGTCGTTGTCGCCGGAAAAGCAACCCCTATGTATTGCTTTCTGCAACTTTTGCTGCAGGCGAGACAAAAACTGATGTGAAGATGCTAGTACAAATGCATACCAAATATCATTGACCTACCACTTGTGGTTTCCCCTAAACTGACCTAATCACAAACTAATACAATGTTGAAGCCACCGCCAGAAACAGCAAGCCTAAGTCTCACTTTTTTTTCTTTATTGCAAGACAAAAACAAAATACTTTATTGCATTATTAAAAACAAAGTTAAGCAATGGGATGAAATGTTTCATCAGTCGAAGAGATGAATTCCAACTGCAACTAAAGAAAATGTTCATTTGGTATAGTAAAAGGGAAAAGCCTTTTTGTATAAGCAGAGAAAAATGGACATTACTTACAGAGGTATGTTTAGAATGACTAAGTCACAATAATGAACGCACACTACTATTACAGTCCATTGAAGGTATTCTGGTAGATTTAAAAGAACAACAAAATATACATTCAATACTTTACTAATTTCTTCAAAAAAATTATAAGGATTATTCCAGAGTCAATACAATTGTTGGACTTTAAATTTTTTATCTACAATTGAAGAGTTGATTTAAAAAAACACATTTATCGAGCTTTAAAAGTGTGTTAAATGAACAAGTGTGCAAGAAGATGAAAACATTGCATAATTCTACTAAATATTGTCATGAGATTTTACCACATAATTAAGTAGTTTTCAGTTTTATATTATGTGATTAAATTGGTAATTTCCACAAATTATCAACTTCAAGCTTTTTACTCTGGTATCCAATAAACACAATTATATCTTGAAGTTTGAACTTAATATTATTTGTTCACAACTGTTTATAAATTATTGGCACCTTTAAAATGTCAAACTTTTATCAAGTTAACAAATTAGCAACTACCAATTACAGCAATAAAATAACCTTCTCTTATTAGATTTAATGTGGACTGGTTATCAAATCATATTATTTATACTGTCCTCATTTTCGTTATGCCAATATGACCGACCGTGCGAGGGCTGTATAGCCAGTCAAGGTCGTTAAAAACTTCCATCATCATTATGCCAATAACAGTTTTATAGTCTTAATAGCCAACTACATGGTACAGGTTTTTCTCATTGTTGAAGGCCATGCAGTGGCCTATAATCTACTTCATTTGAACTCTGGCGGATAGTTGTATCATTGGCAATCATACCCCACCCATCTCCTTATTTTTATATTTAATGCTTTGTTGGTTTATATAAACATGTTTCAATTTCACCACATTTTAAATAGTACAACTTATCATATTTAATACAAGTTACGGCTCTTTTCAGTGGACTATGTATTTGTTCCCTAAAATACAAAGCTACCATTAGAGGCAAATAAAACACAATTGGTAATACACTGTATGGGATGTATAACTTTCAAAGATATAATTATAAGAGTCACATTAGGAACCAAGATATGTCTAGTGAAATGAGCTTACAACATCAAATCTGTGTATCTTTATATTTGGTCAATACAAATTTACATTGTCCATGGGGTACAAAGTTGCATTTAGTTTTTTTCAAAGAACAGTTATTTTATTAACATGAACACATCTGAAATGCTAAATGAACACTTTTGTAAAGTCAAAATGTGACATCTGGCTAAAACCTCCATTACTTTTCATTAAAAATAAAAACCTTACACATCTCTGTTTTATCTAAAACTTTCATAAAAAAATTGTTTATTTGCAATATGAAATGTCAAACATTTATGATAAATCTCTGACAAAAGGATGAACAATTTCCCTGAAAAGTTGAATGGACCACTAAAACAAATGATTCCTACTTTTGAGCGATTCATTAAGTAGTTTTTCTTCTTGTTTAAGATAAACAGTTCTTCCAATTTATAAAAACAACAAACCCTGAAACAATGTCAGAAATCAACAAATAGAACTTATATAATTAGTATGAGAATCCATTAAAAACTTGATCAAATGTAATACCTGATTTAATGACTCTTGAATACACACATACTACCATCTAGATTACAATTGGTTAAAATACTAGTAATGTCAAACAGTCATGGATTTGTTCACAAACACACAAACTGGATGATTGATTTGTCCACATCCATACACATGAAGATAGGACCATTAACTTGTCAGTGCAAGGCTTGTATCCATGATGGCATTGAAACCAGGTTCACACTTGCTGGTAAGTATTTAAAACTGTTTGGAGAAACTAACAGATCTTCCATTAAAATATATGTACAGATTAGAAAAGATTTCCTTTTGAACCCCCTCCTGTAGATGTAGTAAGCATAGACAGATTGAGGGGGTTCTACAAGGAAATCTTAGTGACTATTGTAAGTGAAGAAATATTTTGAGGAAGCTCAAACAACAGAGGAAAAAATCCAAAAGGTGTTTATATTTTGTATTTTGCTTCCAATACATAGTGTTAACATTGGATTAATTATTGATCATTCTGGTTATATATGGTTAACAGCTGACTAGTCAAATCATCACATACTACTAAATTTATAATTACCCAATCTTGTCACACCCTGAAATTCTACTTTTAAACACTCAACCAATCTTCTCAAAATCATAATTGATGACATTTCATCATTGTCAGATAACAGATAAAATTTATTATAATCAAAAGATGAGAAATGATTAAATTGTATAAGACAAATTCAAAGTAGACAAAAGACCTTATCGCTATTTGAAACTCTGAAACAATTGACCCAAAAAATTCCAAAACTTGAACTACTGACGTCATACAATAAATACTTATCTTTTGTGGCATCAGACATTTTCTCTTTTGACATCAAAATTTTACAGGAACATCTGGATGTCCAGTAGTGACAAACAAATAGTGATAAGGTGTATTATACTTTTTAAACTGCTGTTTTTATCAAAGACAGACCATGGAAAAGTATCACTCCATTTGATACAAATGGAAATAATTAATACGGACACAAAAGTGTCTTATTTGGCTGCTAATAATCTATTTTAACAATGCTTCAATCTTTGTTTGTAATGACAACAATAAAACAACAAAAACAACAATGTGTATGTCTATATAACAATGTGTATTCTTAACAGACTAGTTTCAATACCTAATTTGTTGTTGAATGCATTACTTTCATTTTCATACCAAAATAGCATTTTAAAATTTTTTTTTATCAAATTAATAAAAAGACTTATACACAAACTAAAGTTTTCCCATATATGACAAACTGAACCAAACTGTTTAAAAGCATACCATTTTTTACAAAGAATTCATAATCTATAACATATTAACATTGAAACCAGTACATAATTAAACATGAATTATATTTCTGACAAAGGAAGTATGCCTATATATTAGTCCAAAGTTAAGTGCAAATTTGAAAGGTGTCATACATCAATCTTAAACATTTTTTGGCATATTTTTCTCCATAATTTGCTCTGGAGTTTTGGTTACTCATCAGATGTAAAATTTGTATTTATTTCATGAACATCTATAAAATATCCATGACTAAAAATATTTTTTTTACATCTGATGAGTGACAATATCAATTAACCATAAAGAAAATTAGTATGATTTTGGATATAATAATTGTCTCTGGGTAACAAAAAAATATCCTAAAAAATTCAATGTGGGACATTAATATATATGTCTAAATTGGCTTGTGGACTATGTACAACATGCATACATATATTTCCAAACTTAATAAATCTAAAGCAAATACTATTTTAATTTTAAATGCAAATTATAACAGAACAAATATGAAGATAAAAAAGCCAGGTGTGGTGGTATGTTACAGATCTTAATAACTTCCACACATTCAGATAACAAAGAAAGATGTGCATTTTAAGTAAATATTTAGAATTTCTACAATTTTTCATTTCTTTCCACACAAATTCACTTAACTGGCCAGAATTTCTGGATCAGCTGTCCTGTCATATTATGGTTTCATTTCATGTATGTATTATAGAACTGCTATATTGTTTACAGTATTTTTAAGTTTATCTATTGGACGTCTATCAGTCTCAATTAAAGACACCTTTATATTCACTTCAATCAATATAATAAAAAAAAATAATAATTCTGAAATGTAATTGTTAGATTTTAGTACCTCTAATTTGTAGCATGTTATAATTATCAAAAGACCTTTTACGTCCCAATAAACTACAAAATTAAGTATTTTGATTCCTAAATAAAAAAATAATGTTTTATTTTATGTGAAACTTATGTTTACTGAAGAAGGCGGACAATAAATATTATGACAGATCCAAAGCACAATACATCTCAATTCAATGAACATACTGGGTAATGCAAACACAAATGGCACAGGTTTAATAGACAGTGGAAGTGTTCTGTAAAACAAATCTGGTCAGTATTGCAGTAAACAGGTATCTTGTGACATCCAGAGTTCATTACAATATAGTACGGTATACATATCATCTGTTGGTGACAATACTTCATAGAACCATCATCTATATCTATTGAATAATTAAACATCTTTACAGAGTCGTGCGAGATCATGGAATGGTTGAATGACTGACCATATAATCATTTATTCTATCTCTCTAAGAATTTCACACACCCATATTAGCTCACTAGGTCTTTATACAGTAGTTCATACACCCATACTAATTCATTAAGTCTATACTATCATTCCTTAACGATCTTTTCTATAAAACTTTTTACATCTTCCATTTCCTGAAAAAATATTTGAAGAGCATGAACATTTACATCAAGTATTTTGTTAAACATCATGGTGTGCAATTTAGAAACTATATGTGAGTTAAATAAAAGAACAGAGTTCCAATGTCCCCCGCGTTGCACATATTTTATCTATCCAAGGTACAAGGGCAATAACTAAAAAAAACATTTTTTTTTTGTTCAATAGAACTTTTTATAAATATCTTCGAGAAATGAAGGCTTCAGAACAAATGAAATGCAATTTCCGATATAATTAATATTTCCAAGGGGCATAACTCATTAATAATATTTGATCAACACTTATTTTCAAGAGTGTCAAAAACATAATATAAACCTATGATATAAGTTTCATAAAATTCCAGCCAGAATTGTACACATGAAAGTGTTAACAATGCAATTTTGCATATAATTAATATTTCCAAGGGGCATAACTCTTTTAAAAATAATTGATAGGCACTGATTTTAGAATTCTTCAAAGGCATTGCTGATATAAACCTATGACGTAAGTGTCATAAAATTCTGGCAAGAATTGTACATATATGACAACACTAACAATGCAATTTTCCATATAATTAATGTTTCCAAGAGGAATAACTCTTTCAAATAAACTGTTAACACAGACATATGTCTCGCCTATTTGTTATTTAGATAATGCAAATGTTGAAATTAAAAGACAAAATGTAGCAATACTTTAACATGTAAGTTATACAAATATTCAAAGTCAATGAACCATGACTGAAGCTACTTGGCTAAACTATCTCCATGGAAATAAGATGTGCCAATGCTAATACAACTGCATACTAAATACCATTGACTTTTCATAAGTCATTCCCTTTAAACAAACATAGACACAAACATTAACTTGTAAACTATGCAAAAGTTTCAAAGTCAATAAACCATAATGAGGGGTGGGGTTATATAATCTCCATGGAAATGAAACTTGCAAACCAAAAAACATTGACTTAACCTAAAACTGACCTAATCACAAACTAATACATGCAAACTAAGCAAAAATTTCAAAGTCAATAGACCATGACTGAGGGGTAAGCACCAAATATTCTCCATGGAAATGAGATGTGCTAATGCTTATACAACTGCATACCAAATATCATTGATCTACCACTAACAATTCCCCTTAAACTGACCTAATCACAAACTAATACATGAAAACTAAGCAAAAGTTTCAAAGTCAATAGACCATGACTGAGGGGGCGGGGCCAAATAATCTCCATGGAAATGAAATATGCCAATGCTTACACAACTGCATACTAAATATTATTGACTAACCTCTAGTAGTTTCCCATAAACTGACCTAATCACAAACTAATACATGTAATCTAAGCAAAATTTCAAAGTCAATAGACCATGACTGAGGAGACGGGGCCAAATCATCTCCATGGTGACGAGATATTCCAATGCTATTACAATTGCATACCAAATATCATTGACCTACCACTAGTGGTTCACCATAAAGTAGACCTAATCACAAACTAATATATTTTTGCTGCTGCCGCTGATGCCGGAAACAGCATACCTATGTCTCACTTTTTGCTAATATAAACCTATGATATAAGTTTCATTAAAATCTGGCAACAATTGTACACGTGAGTGTGCCAACTATTCAATTTTCCATATAATTAATGTTTCCAAGGGGCATAACTCTTTTAAAAATATTGATTGGTACTGATTTTCGAAATCATCCAAGACATTACGGATTTAATATAAAAAAGAAGATGTGGTATGATTACCAATGAGACAACTCTCCACAAGAGACAAAATGACACAAAAATTAACAACTATAGGTCACCGTACGGCCTTCAACAATGAGCAAAGCCCTTACCACACAGTCAGCTATAAAAGGCCCGGAAATGACAATGAAAAACACTTCAAACTAGAAAAATAACAGCCTAATTTATGTACAAAAAATGAACAAAAAACAAATATGTAACACATAAACAAATGACAACCCCTGAATTACAGGCTCCTGACTTGGGACAGGCACATACATACAGAATGTGGCAGGGTTAAACATGTTAGCGGGATCCCAACCCTCCCCCTAACCTTGGACATTGGTGTAAAAGTACAACATAAGAACGAACTATAATAAAATGCTTCGCTGGGGCGCAGCTTGATACGACCGCAGAGGTCGAACCCTGAACAGTTGGGGCAAGTATGGACACAACATTCAAGCTTGATACAGCTCTGAATTTGGATTGTTATTAAATATTTGACACAGCATAGGTTTCTGACACAGAAAGCATGTGGTTAAGAACTTGAATTTTTTTAATTTACCTATTATGGTCCAATGTCCAAAATCAAAATACATGGTTAGATTCAGCATATCAAAGAACCCCATATATTCAATTTTTGTTAAAATCAAACAAAGTTTAATTTTGGACCCCAACTTGAACAAACTTGAAAACTGGGCCCATAATCAAAAATCTAAACACATGTTTAGATTCAGCATATCAAAGAACCCCAAGAATTCAATTTTTGCTAAAATCAAACTAAGTTTAATTTTGGACCCTTTGGACCTTAATGTAGACCAATTTAAAAAACGGGACTTAAAATTAAAAATCTAAATACACGGTTAGATTTGGAATATCAAAGAACCCCAATAATTAAATTTTTGATGAAATCAAACAAAGTTTAATTTTGGACCCTTTTGACCTCAATATGAACCAATTTGATAGCGGGGCCCACAAATAAAAAATCTAAATTCATGGTTAGATTCAGCATATCAAAGAACCCCATATATTCAATTTTTGTTGAAATCAAAAAAAGTTTAATTTTGGACCCCAACTTGGACCAACTTGAAAACTGGGCCCATAATCAAAAATCTAAACACATGTTTAGATTCAGCATATCAAACAACCCCAAGAATTCAATTTTTGTTAAAATCAAACTAAGTTTAATTTTGGACCCTTTGGACCTCAATGAAGACCAATTTAAAAAACAGGACCCAAATTAAAAATCTAAAATACGGTTAGATTTGGCATATCAAAGAACCCCAATAATTCAATTTTTGATGAAATCAAACAAAGTTTAATTTTGGACCCTTTTGACCTCAATATGAACCAATTTGATAGCGGGGCCTACAAATAAAAAATCTAAATACATGGTTAGATTCAGCATATCAAAGAACCTCATATATTCAATTTTTGTTGAAATCAAACAAAGTTTTATTTTGGACCCCAATTTGGACCAACTTGAAAACTGGGCCCATAATCAAAAATCTAAATACATGTTTAGATTCAGCATATCAAAGAACCCCATATATTCAATTTTTGTTGAAATCAAACAAAGTTTAAATACTGGACCCTATCTTGGACCAACTTGAAAACTGGGCCCATAATCAAAAATCTAAACACATGTTTAGATTCAGCATATCAAAGAACCCCAAGAATTCAATTTTTGTTAAAATCAAACTAAGTTTAATTTTGGACCCTTTAAACCTTAATGTAGACCAATTTAAAAAACAGGACCCAAAATTAAAAATCTAAATACACGGTTAGATTTGGAATATCAAAGAACCCCAATAATTCAATTTTAGATGAAATCAAACAAAGTTTAATTTTGGACCCTTTTGACCTCAATATGAACCAATTTGATAACGGGGTCCACAAATAAAAAATCTAAATACATGGTTATATTCAGCATATCAAAGAACCCCATATATTCAATTTTTGTTGAAATCAAACAAAGTTTAATTTTGGACCCCAATTTGGACCAACTTGAAAACTGGGCCAAAAATCAAAATTCTAAATACATGTTTAGATTCAGCATATCAAAGAACCTCATATATTCAATTTTTGCTAAAATCAAACAAAGTTTAATTTTGGACCCTTTGGACCTTTAATGTAGACCAATTTGAAAACGGGACCCAAAATTAAAAATGTAAATAACTGTTAGATTCGGCATAACAAATAAATAAATGTGATCAAAGATTTTACAAATCTAATGCGCCATACTGTGCAATTAAAGATTACTTCTTGAAATTTTTCAATATTTGAAATTTGAAAAAAAAAAAATATTTGAAGAATAATTCTTTTTAATTTCTGAATTCTGAAATGAGAAAAAATTGACCCCCCCACAATTCCTTTTTATCCCCCCCCCCCCCCCTTTTTTCCCCCAAAAAATTCTTTCCCTCAAGATATGGTCATAATCTCAATTCAAATTTCCAATGGAGTTGGCAACCATAATTACCCATTTAAATTTACCATAGTGCTAACTTAATCTATTTTAAAATAGAATTAAAAATATAGTGTCAAATCTTTCATATGGATTTTTTTGTAAAAAAAAAAGATGCAACATTTGCAGATATTTTTACTGGTCTTACTTTATTAATATGCATTTCTTTAAACATAATTTAAAAGCAGTGTAAGGGAAGTAACCAAAACGCTGTATTTGGATTATTTCCCTTACACTGTTTTAAATTATCTTTATTGTTCATTAACCATTACTTTATACATAATTTAAAAGCAGTGTAAGGGAGATAATTTCAATGATGAATTTGATTTATCTCCTTTACACTGCTTTAAATTATGTTTTGTACTAAAATATTTGTCCATTAACCAGGACAACCTTGTTTTCCCCCCCTTTTTTGCCCCTAATTCCTAAACGGTTTGAGCCATAACCCCCCAAAGCAAATCCTAACCACCCTTTGTGGTATGGAAACTTGTAGTATAATTTTAGAGAGATCCATACACCGTTCCACAGTTATTGTCTGGAAACTAGAAAATGCTTATTTTTGGCCCCTTTTTGGCCCCTAATTCCTTAACTGTTGGTACCATAACCCCCAAAATCAATCCCAACCTTCCTTTTGTGGTATTTAACCTTATGGTCAAATTTCAAAAAGATCCATTCACTTAAACTAAAGTTAGAGTGCGAAAACCAATGTGTCTTCGGACGACGACGCCGGACGACGACGAAGACAGACGACGACGACGACGACGACGCCAACGTCATACCAATATACGACCACAAAATTTTTTTGCGGTCGTATAAAAATCAGTTGAAAGAGGCTTAACTCATCAGATGGATAAAAATACAAATACTACAATTACAAGTGGTTGTGGCCGGGTACTTAAACCTATGATATAAGTTTTATAAAAATCTGGCAAGAATTGTACACATGAGAGCGCTAGCAAGTCCGGACAGACACCCAATATTTCTATGTCCCGCCCCCCCCCCCCCAACATGTTGCACGGGGGACAAAAAACAATATGCACACATATATTCAAACTTTAAAGGGATATTATAATATAAATAAACTATCTACAATTAAAAAGTTTCTGTATTTTCAAACAATACATAAGTGTAGTAAAGGTAAGCTGTATCATTCAAACCATAGATTAAAACTCATACTGTAAATTCAGAAATTATTGTGTGCATTTATTAATGCGATTGTTTGAGAATGAAGACAAGTGCAAATTTAATTCTTGAGATTGTTTGAGAATGAAGACAAGTGCAAATGCAATTATTGAGATTGTTTGAGAATGAATACAAGTGCAAATTTAATTATTGCAATTCCAGGAAGCGCTGCAAATAAATAATGCTATGGAAATTCAAAATACCAGATCTTATTTTTGTGACACCTATCTCGTTGCAATTTTTGCAATAATAAAAACATTGTAAAAATTTCTGAATTTACAGTACTATAAAATGAAAAAGTTAATGATGGTAGATCATGTTTACAATCGAACCTCGTTAAGTGGAAGTCAAAAGGTAACGGACGAAAGTATTCGACTTATCTAATGTTCGACTCATCCTATGTCGAGTGACGTCATAAATTTGCAATGCATGAAAAACAGTATGAGATTTGTATAAACTAGTAATTTTGAACAGAGTTCCATTTTTTTTTATATGACAATTTATGATTGTGTATTCAAGCTTCATACTTTTGTGTGCATCTTTGTACAGATACAAAACATTCATTACAAAGGTCAGTCACTATAAATTATGGAATCTCTCTGGGAACGAAATAAGTTTGAGGAATGTGAACTGTTTTCACAGATCAAAAAGACCGACTTCTAATTATCGTACATTTGTTATAATTGTCTTAATCCTTTTAATTATTGTAACTAGTGAATTTTAATTCTAAAGATTAATTTACTCTCGGCTTGGATCATTTAAATTCATTTCTTTTTATATCAGGCGAAATAAGTTCAGCACATTAAAGTTCTATTTCCAAGGAAGATCATAAAAGGTGTTAATTATCAGTCACAAACAAATAAACATGTCATTTTAAATGTTTTATACAAATAAGTATGTTTACACAGTTAATCACTGATGAAAATGATAAGGTAACAATAGAAAAACATCCGATTTAAATTTTAGTTTTTAAGTTTTTATTTTCGAAATTTCTTACTTTCAAACTTTCAGACATCAGGGTTAATTTCCATTTATTTCACATCTATTGGACTATAAAATTTACTCCACTTAACCAAGAGTAAGAATCAACCAAGTTTAAATCATCAGAGGTCAAAATGAATTGGTCAAACAGTAATTTTACTGGGACTGAAAATTACCTGGACATTTCTGAGTTTTCAACAAAACTGAGTTCGATACAGCGAGGTTCGACTGTAATTATCAAATGAATATATTATAAAAATTTCATTCTTTAAGTAGTAACTGTGGATGGTGGTTGTTCATCCCTTTATTAACCCTTACAATGCAGGTTTGTATTTAAATGGGTTTGGTATTATTTTCATGGTACAATATGGTAAACTACATGTCTCTCAGTATTGATTAAAGCAGTCCTGAATTCCCCCATGCAGTTCTTTTGGTGTATTGTTTTAGCGTTTATCAAGAGGAAATTTACATACCAACACCTTTGTTTGCACACGGTGTTTTCAAGTTTTCAGGAACAGTGGGATTGGAGTGAGCTTTAGCTTTATACATTACCTCTTCACATGAGCTATGCATCATATGGTAACTTTTGAACACTATATTCTTAAGATGTGTAGATAAAGTTCTATTGGTTAGTTCACCCCACTTGTAGGGTACCATGGGATCTTCATAACCATGACCTTGAAACACTGGAAGATTGCCTACATCTCCTTTAATGGCCTACATAAAATACAATAATAGCATTATTAAACAGGGAAACCTTGGAACACTGGAAGATTGCCTACATCTCCTTTAATGGCCTACATAAAATACAATAATAGCATTATTAAACAGGGAAACCTTGGAACACTGGAAGATTGCCTACATCTCCTTTAATGGCCTACATAAAAATACAATAATAGTATTATTAAACAGGGAAACCTTGGAACACAGTTAAAATAATGTGAAGAATAACAAACGCAAACTTTGATATACTGTAAATTCAGAAAGTATTGAATGCATTTATTATTGTGATTTTGTCATTTTAGACTAAAATGCGATTTTAATTTTTGCGATATGAAAAAAATCCTGTTTAATTCATATAAAAAATTTCAAAATGTGAGTTTAAATTATTGCGATTATAACCCTGTTGCATTTTTCGCAATAATAAAAACATCGCAATAATTTCTGAATTTACAGTAACTCTTAATTTCATGGTTGTAACATAAAAATGTAATTATAATAATTGAATGCTCCTTCTTATAATTCTAGAGGGTTGTAAAATGTTGATTGAGCACACATTTATAGTCATACTAAATGTGCTTCGGTCAACGATTTTACACCCCAATAAAATTGTAAAAAGAAGCATTCAATTCTTAAGTATTAAAGTCTTTAGTGATCTCTATGACAGTTTGTTTAACAACTTAATATTATGCTTTGGATGCCTTCTAACTGTTTAATAGAACAGTCCACCAGCAGTGGTATCAACCAAGTGCTTGGAAATTGAATCAACACTTTATAAATTCTGTACGTCCGCAGTGCTTTTCGGGATTTAATTTCATCAGAACGCTAAAATTTGATGCCAGGGATGTATAAATACCTAGAAACGTTCGGAGCTACATGACCGAAATGGATCTAAAATGAATAGCTAAATTCATCTAAAGTCATGGCCATACTTTGTAATTTGTATTTGGTTGTAATGTAAATAAATGTTAGATTGCATTACTGCCTTACACTCCTCATTATATTAGTGAAGAGAAGATGGAAGTCAGAATACTCATTGAAAACCATTGGCATCTGATGAGGAAAAGAACAAACTTTTACAATAATTTGTTAAGATCCAATGAACTTTGTCAAATTTGTAAATGACTATGTATTTCTCAGACCTCTACTTTTAGTGACTATGTTTAAGTAATTAGCATATGATTATGCCAACAAACTCATTCTCCACTGAGGTAAATTTTCCAATATGGATCACATCAGAAAAATATTCGTTATATACAAATATTGTGGATTCATTTATTTAAAATTTGGAATTTATTTTTCTATTGAATTAAATCAAAATAATGGGGAATGTGTCCATGGGACATGCTTGCATATAACGTTATAAAGGGACGTAACTCATGAATAGTAAAGTAACACTACCCAAATTCGTTCTTGATCTGAGTTTTGTGGTAATAAACATTGTGTATAAGTTTCATAACATTTGGTTGAGGCAAACTTAAGTTAGAGAAAGGAAACGAAAAATTCAGCAATTTTTCCATTTGTAAAGGTCAGAACGTTAACTCTAGAACGGTAAAAGTGACGCCACCAAAATTCAAACTTGATCTGTGTTTTGTGGTTATTAGCATTGTGTATAAGATTCTTAACATTTGGTTGAGGCAAACTAATGTTAGAGAACAGAAACCAATTTGGGATGTACAGACAAGGGTAAAACTTATCGCCCCCTCCACTATAGTGGGGCATAATAAAAGTTCAACTACAGCCACAAAAATCCATGAAATTAAGTTCCCCACTAATTATAATGAATTCACAATATAAGCCAAGCTTTAAGATTTCTTACATCTGGGAACTTCTGATGAAGTGGAAGCCATGAACTAAGGGCTATAACTCCAGCTAAAGGTTTTCCTAATGTCAATGCTGTATATAATGATACTGCTCCTCCCTGAGAAAATCCTCCCACAAATATTTTGTTGCTAGGGATACCTTTATCTTCTTCTTCTTTAATTAGCTGTTTTACTGAAAATAGACCAATATAATACAAAAATAAAATATTTTCAATTATGACATCTTCGAGGTTTAAGGTTTAAAACATTAAAAGTTAAAGCTTCCAATAATGAAATAATTTAAATAAGCTTAAGTAATAGCCTCTTTTCCAGTCTTGGTAGAAATTGGACTGATTATAGTAATAACATCTGATTATAGTTGGCCATACAAATTGTGTGAAAGGAACTGAACAGGTAGTTGCTTTACTTATTTAGGGATCATTTTGAGAATAGAAAGTGTACAGGTACTTGAACACATATCGTCATGCAAGCTACTATACAGAAAAATCAAGTGATTCACAGCAATACAGATTTAAATTGGTTTATGTAATAATATACAATAAGCCATATTTGATGGTGGTTTGGTTATCAACCTGTACTTTGGTGGGGTTTGTGTTGCTTAGTCTTTAGTTTTCTATGTTGTGTCATCTGTACTATTATTTGTCTGTTTGTCTTTTTATTTTTGGCCATGGCGTTGTCAGTTTGTTTTCGATCTATGAGTTTGACTGTCCCTCTGGTATCTTTCGTCCTTCTTTTAAAGGATCAACACAAAGTGAGCAAGTAATTGTCCATTTAATAGATATTTCAGAATTCCTAAATTGTATTTTATCTTCAAATAATTTTCTATTTTGCATAACATGTAAAAGCAATTGAAGCCACCCAAGAGAATTCTAAAGTATGTCAATAAGTCATTTCAGTAAGAAGATGGGGCTCATCAACACACCCATGACCGTACGACTTTACTTACATATTTCTGACGACCTTTTTATTCCTTCTTCGTCTGAAGGACTTTCAGGTGATAAACCAAATATATCAAACCTGTAAAATATCATATATAATGAACATATCTTTCTGACTACATAGCAGAGACAATATCCTTTTAGAACACATATTTTTTGTGTTACGTTTTTGTCAGCTTTATAAGAAACTCTCCTTATATCATCTAACATGTTTATTGTTATCTTTTATTGACTTGAGCAATAGAGCTCTATTGACAATGAGATTGTATTGTTATTGTCTGTGGTGGTGTATCATATCATGCTTATAAACATAATATCTCTTTCATCCCTACTGAAGAAAATATATTTTGTAAAAAGAATGTAATGCACACTAAGTATTTCAAACTTTTCTCTGGATTAAATATTATGTAATGTATCTATTGTTCTTTTATAAACTCTACTCTGTTCAGCGTTCCTATAATAATTATACTTTACCATGATGGCATTCTCATCCCTGCATTAACAGTCACTGGTTGTGCTGGTCTGAAAAAAACAAATTTAACAAAAATTTAATTAGTATAAAAACTACAGATGAACCATAAGCTGAGAGGCAACCTGAGTGTGTTGGTAATGAAGACTGTGAAGTATGCTGACAATTTATGTCAAATGTTGGTAATCAATAAATGACATTTGGGTTTAAGACCATGCAATATACAGAAACAAAACTTTTCATAATTTTCCTTGAAATCCAAATTTTAGCTAAATGTCAGTCTAATTATAGCTGATGTGACATTGCCCTTCAACCCATTGATTTTAAATTTAATTGCTTTTATTCTCTCCTGAAGAAGCATATTCATGCAAGTTTGGTAAAGTTTTCATTTCTTTTTCAAATAAAAGAACAGAGTTCCATTGTCCCCCATGTTGTACATATCTTATCTGTCCAAGGTCGATCACTAAACAAAACAAATTTTAAAAAATTTTAGAAGACGACTTAAAAGCAATTTCTGTTATATCTAGTATTTCAAAGGGGCATTATTCATTAAAAATATTTGATCAACAAATGTTTTCCAAATTGTCCTTGACATTGCTAATATTAACCTTTGGTGTGAATTTGATATAAATCTGACAAGAATTGTACATGTGAGAGCACTTACATTGTAATTTTCCATATAACTAATATTTCAAAGGGGCATATAACTCTTTTAAAAATAATTGATCGGCACTGATTTTTGAACTCGTGCGAGACAATGCTAATATAGACCTACAATACAAGTTTCATAAAAATATGGCAAGAATTGTACACATGAGAGAGCTAACAAAGCAATTTTCAATATTATGAATATTTCTAAGGGCCATAACTCTTGAAAATTATTAATCAGCACTGATTTTTTAAACTCATCCAAGACATTGCTAACATAAACCTACAATTTAATTTTCATAAAAATCTGGCAAGAATTGTACACATGAGAGCACTAACGATGCAATTTTTCCATA
Source organism: Mytilus californianus (assembly GCF_021869535.1). Classification (NCBI taxonomy): domain Eukaryota; kingdom Metazoa; phylum Mollusca; class Bivalvia; order Mytilida; family Mytilidae; genus Mytilus; species Mytilus californianus. The sequence goes on along the minus strand of NW_026262581.1, from coordinate 140,167,604 downwards.
AAATTAATGTTTCCAAGGGGCATAACTCTTATAAAATTACTTCATCAGCACTGAATTTTTATCTCGTCTGAGACATTGCTGATATAAACCTAAAATATAAGTTGCATAAAAATCTGGCAAGAATTGTACACATGAGAGCTATAACTTTGCAATTTTCCATATTAGTAATATTTCTAAGGGCCATAACTCTTATAAAAATATTTCATCTGCACTGATTTGCGAACTTGTCCAAGATATTCCTGATATAAAACTACAATATAAGTATCATAAAAATCTGGCAAGAATTGTATACATGAGAGCGCTTACGATGCAATTTTTTATATGACAAATGTTTCCAAGGGGCATTGACTCTTTAAAAAATAGTTCATCGGCACTGATTTTTGAACTCTTCTGAGACATTGCTGATATAAACCTATGCTATAAGTTTTATAAAAATCTGGCACAAATTGTACATGTGAGAGGGCTATCTAGAATGGATGGATGGACGCCCAGTATTTCTATATCCCCCGCAACGCATTGCACGGGGGACAAAATTTTCTCTACACAAACTAACATTGACCTTGACCTTTGACCTACGGACTGGAAGTTCAATAGGTGCATTGTTCTCTCAAGCCTAGCCTGATGAAAGTTAGACACATTGGTAAAAAAATATCTTCAAGAAAACTAAATTTTGATCTACTGGTAATTCAAGTGTATCAATAGGGGTATTCTTCACCCAATGGGCATTATCAAACCAAATTTGGTAAAGATACTGTGTATGGATCAAATACACTGCACAGAAACTGAAATATTGATAAAAAGACAGCTTTTATCAAATTATAAGCCAACTACATCACAACTCCACTACAAAAATATATAGGGTAAGGGTAGTTAGTTGTTTTCTTGTTTATATTTATAACAGAATAGAATTAAAGTATGATGTGCCATAAAATTATATTATTTGAGTTATCTCCCCTCATATATTAGATTCTGTTTTCATAAATATTTTTATTTAAACAAAATTTATATGCATGACAATAAATTAATTTAGTTAGTTAGTTGTTTTCTTGTTTATATGACAGAATAGAATTAAAGTATGATGTGCCATAAAATTATGAAATTAAAATTTGCTAATATCAGTTAAAAAATTTCTGAACATTTGAAGATCAAGATGGCAATAATAAATAAATTATCCAATAATACCTTAAAGATGATAGCATTTATATAAATGCATAGTCTTGTACATCACAAACATTTTATTTGTTTTTTGTCTATTCAAATGAATTGTTTCATATTTTTCATGTCGGGGCCTTTTGTAGCCGACTATACTGTATGGGTTTTCTCATTGTTGAAGGCCGTACTGTTGCCTATAATTGCTTACATCCACTTTATTATGAACTTTGGGGGATAGTTGTCATTGGCAATCATACCACATCTTCTTATGTTTATATTAAGTGTAGCAAGAATGGCATAACCTTCCAAAGCATCTTTACCTTTCTGTGTTTTGTAAACTTTTGTTCTTTTTCTTTGGGGTATTAATTTGTCTGACAACATTCAACTTAAAAAATTTAATTGCCTATTGGTTACTTTTGATCAACTATCAAATGTTTTAAATCACATAAAATATTGCTTGATGTGTTGATTTTAGAGGTCAGTTATAGGCAGGTACCCATTTAAGCAGTTTTTATTTTTAAACATGTTTCCATCAGTGATCAATTCACATAGGTTTTACTGTCCTAGATTAAAACCTATCTCATCTTAAAATCTGTGAATTTACTTCAACACAAATAATGAACTTTACAAGCTTGTTTATATATACAGATTCAAAGTTTATTTTCAATTTCTTGTTCTACAAACATTAACAAGTCTTTGCTTATGTTACTTATCTTATTAAACAAATCTATATACTTACGCTGTAGGGCAAACACAATGTACATGTTCAAATTTTAATGCTTTAAAACCAGCTGCCCAGCCATGCCTATAAATACAGAAATAAAATGGTTTTATCAACTTTTTAAATAATATTTCAATAAACATCAATAACATACTGTAAATGTGACCTTTATACAAAGTTTCAATCTTATTATAACATGATTTAGTGATTGTTGATGAAAAGGGGGAAAAGGGGGAAAAGGGGGGGGGGGGGGGGGGGGGGGGGGGGGGGGGGGCAATACTTTCTAGACACACCACAACTTAATAATAATATGGTGGTCACCATAGTCTTAAAAATAACTCAAAACATATGAATAAGTACAAAATTGCCCAAAATAAAGACCAGGTAAGAAAAATTTCAAGAAAGATGACTCAGTGATTAATTTGACATATAAACCCATTCATATCTTAGATCATAAAAAAGCTTGGTTTTCTGGCATTTTGATAAATAAAACTGGTTTTAAGATTTAGGCAACACTCAATACTTATTTTTTTTTCATTTACAGAAATTGTTCTGTAGTTTTTTATGTTTACTCTTTTAACTCAGAGTACAAATCATTAATGATTTTTGTATTCATAACATCTTTAGAAACCTCCATACACTTAGGTCATATTGTATTGGCTGGTTGACCTATTGATTCAGTATCGGCTAGTTGACCTATTGATTCAGAGAATTATCTTGAGAAATCATAAAGCACATAATAAATGGTCTCAGATTTACAACAACTTTCAATAGAATAACATGTTGTTCATTCATAGGGCAAAGTTTTCTATATTCATAAAATGTTAATTCTACATCCAGATATAGATAGCACCTCTTTTTTTATTAATTTTGGTTTTGATAGTTTTCAAAAAATGTTCAACATTGTAATTTTTTCACTGTCTTGTAGATGACAACAAAAATCCATGATCGATGGTCAAACCAAGTAATAAAATGTTAGTTAACTGAGGAATCGAAATAAGTTATAAAATGTTAGTTCACTGAGGGATCAAAATAAGTTATAAAATGTTAGTTCACTGAGGGATCAAAATAAGTTATAAAATGTTAGTTAACTGAGGAATCAAAATAAGTTATAAAATGTTAGTTAACTGAGGGATCAAAATAAGTTATAAAATGTTAGTTCACTGAGGAATCAAAATAAGTTATAAAATGTTAGTTCACTGAGGGATCAAAATAAGTTATAAAATGTTAGTTCACTGAGGGATCAAAATAAGTTATAAAATGTTAGTTCACTGAGGAATCAACATAAGTTATAAAATGTTAGTTCACTGAGGAATCAAAATTGTATCATGATGTTTGTTCTTCACATGGAAATAAAAAAGATCATTAGAGGTAATGTCATTGTCTGGAGACATCTACCCATCAGGTGCCATACACAAATTATTCTATGAAATTGTGGAATTAAAGTAATGAATTTTATTGTCTGTTAGTTATTTTATCCATTCAGATTCATTATAAGTAACTAATGAAATCAGAAATCAGTTACTATTCAGTATATATATAATAAAATTTATTGTTGTAATCAAGTAACATACTATTTATAGCATTTTATATAATGCTGCATACTGTATTCTTTGAGAAAACACTGGCTGGGTTTTTTTGTTTGTTTTTTTGTTTGTTTGGTAATGCATTATTTAAAACATACAGGTGCTCTTTTCACAAAATATCTTCGACTAAAATTGATCGTAAGTTATACTGAAATGTTCATGACTTACGAGTATTTTCACTCGTAAGATTTTTTGTGAAATGAGTCGCAGTTCCTTAAATTCTCTGTTGTTAAATTTAGAAATTATTTAGAAACTAAGGTTCCAACTCCTTTTGGCAAAGCTGACCTTAGATTGTTTAAGTTAATCTTTTTACGGCTCCCTATTGGTTATATAAGTTGACCTTAGATTATTTAAGCTAATCTTTTTACGACTCCATATTGGTTATATAAGTTGACCTTAGATTGTTTAAGCTAATCTTTTTACGGTTCTCTATTGGTTATATAAGTTGACCTTAGATTGTTTAAGCTAATCTTTTTACGGTTCTCTATTGATCATATAGCTCCTAGCAGATTCAAAAATGTATCCATCCTTGGCTTTCAATGTTTTTGTTTTTGTTTTAGCATTCCCTATGAATAATAATCTAGAAGAATGCTTAGGACACACATCATGGATAACCTTGCTAAAATTAGCAAACACTGTGATAAAGATCATTTGAAACCTTTATTTATGACTGTGTTTTTTCAATTATCTTGCAGACTAAACAATAATACATGCATCCTGTAATTTATGTAAAAATTAACTCACCCTGTGTCACCAAGACCATGTAAAAATATCAGCTGAAAAGAGAAAAACGTGTATCATATATATGTCATTATATAATTAAACTTTATAAGAAACAAAATATTCATAAGAGAAAAGAACAATAGCTACACTGTTCTCATGAATATATACTAAAACCATAATGAATAGTGGTAGGTAAGATCAGTGTTTTGTTTTGGTTTTTTTTCAAATAATTTTGGATGTTTGATTATCATATTTGTAATAGAACCATCTCAAGGTTATCATGTAATTATGCACTGACCATTTATCTGTAGAGCATGGTTTGTAAATATATTGTTAAATTTTAAATTTGTTTAAAACAAATATTTGTTTCAGAAGGAAAGTGAAAGAAAAAACAGTTTGTTTCTATTAAAAAAAATGCCACTATTTATTCAAATTCTGGAAGAGCAGTTATATTCAATAACATAATGTTGTTGCATATACAATAAATGTTTTAGAATGTTAAAAAAAATACTGAATTTTTAACAAATTAACACATGTAAGGAAATCATGTAATAATATGTCCTTCAATACTTATTTTTTCAAGCATTAACCTTAAAACTTATCGTTATCAGTTGTTCATACATGCTGAAGAATGAGTGTTGCATGCGATATTGTTTAAACTATGACCCAACTCACTATTAGACATTGACAAAAAATTTACTGGTTTGTCAAGGCATGGGCATAAAAAAAATCAAAATATTGTCAAACATGAAGTGTTTACCTGCAAAACTGAAATAAATTACACACTTCCCATCCTAATTAAGTTTCAAACCAAATATCAAATTATTTCTCAATACAGAAGCTGAGAAATATGTGACAAAAAATGTATGTGTTCAGTAGGTATAAAATAAAAATTCTTAGTATCATGAAATTGAAAGTGACTGTCTAGCAGCACTGAAAAATCTTGGTGTTAAATTACACAGTTTAAACCATCTTAAAAAAGTTCCACATCAATATCAATTTTTTTTTACAATACACAGTTTACAGGTTACACAATCCAAGCAAAATGCATCAAAAATAATTAGACAAACTATTCTAACATTTCTAAATAAATAAATTATATATATGCATAACTTTTTTAATTATCTGACAGCATTTAGTCTGAGCTTAATACAAAGTGTCAATTATATCCAAACCATAGTCCATTACTGTTGACACATCAAAATTCAGAATGATTTTGTCGAATGTAGTAATAAGTCTGAAGTTAATGGTTTCGCTAATTAACATTGATTTTGTCCTTATTACACAATTAACAAATCTTCTTATACTAAAGGGAATTGTCATAGTAACACTAGATTATGGCATACACATTTTTACTGTATTCTGAAAATGTAAGGGCATTATGGAAGGTGCTAAATAAGTATAAATAAATTGAGAATATGTCCATGGGACACAGATGATGCCCCAATTGAATATAACGTTATACAGGGACATAACTCAAGAGCGGCAAAAGTGACGCCACAAAATTCAATCATGATCTGTGTTTTGTGGTAATAAGCATTGTGTATAAGGTTCATAACATTTGGTTGAGGCAAACTAAAAGTTAGAGAACAGAAACTAATTAAGGGACTTATGGATGGATGGACAATGGTAACACTTGATGCCTCCTCCCGGGAGCATAAGAAAAATTTAGCAAAAAGGTTTTTTGTGCTTTTAGAAAATAAGAAATACAAAGTTGTTTTGGGTTGATATGAAATTTCCATTCCATTTAGATAAACCAACTGTAGATTGGTTGATTGATTGATGTTTTAATGCCACTTTCAGCATTCAGTTTTTATTGGTGGAGGAAGACATATTACACAGAGAGGAAGACATATTACACAGAGAAAACCACTGGCCTTCGGTAGGAAAAACGTTAATCAGAAACTGAAAGGAGATAAATCATCTTAAAAACATGGGAATGAGACTGAACATAGGTAACACATCCATACCCTTATCAACCATAACACAAATCCTACAAGTATAAAAGAAATGTCTGCAAACTTCCAGTTCAGAAACAATATAGTAAATTATATTGTGTTCATATTATTTTGAATGACAGGATGCAGGGTGTATTGTATACATTAATAAAGTAGCAACCCAACAAAAAAAAAGGCATTTAGAGTTTAACATACTCAAGTCATTTTACAATGGGTCAAGCTCTAAATCACCTCTAGCCTAAATAAGTGTGTAGTGTGGAAACTGTATCACTACTAAATGCCCAAAGTTTGCTATTGAAAGTTATCATTATGAATTTTTGTATTTCCTTTAAAATTTGATTAACCCTGTATGAGGACTAAAAATTTATTCAAAAGAAAATCATAACTAGTTCTCTTTTTTACATTTATGTCTTAAAATGAAGAACTTTCTTTCTACATGACATAAGGAAAATAAATGTGGATAGTGTCCACATGTGGACACAGATGATGCCCCCGCTTGCATATCATATAGTTATAAAGGGACATAACTGAAGAACGATAAAAGTGACGCTACCCAAATTTGAACTTGATCTGAGTTTTGTGGTAATAAGCATTGTGTGTAAGTCTCATAACATTTGGTTGAGGATAACTTAAGTAGAGAACAGAAACTAAAAATTCAGCAATTTTTCTATTTGTAAACACGCATAACTCTAGAACGGTTGTGTATAAGTTTTATAACATTTGGTTGAGACAAACTAAACAATTCAGCAATTTTTATGTTTATAAAGGGACATAACTCAAGAATGGTAAAAGTGTTGCCACCAAATTTCGTACTTAATCTGTATTATGTAGTAATAAGCATTGTGTATAAGTTTCATAAAATTTGGTTGAGGCAAACTAAAGTTAGAAAACGGAAACAAAAAATTTGTACTTGATCTTAGTTTTGTGGTAATGAATATTGTGTATAGGTTTCATAATGTTTGGTTGGGGCAAACTTAAGTTACAGAATGGAAACTGAAAATTCTGCAATCTTTCGATTTATAAAGGGGCATAACTCAATAATGGTTAAAGTGACACTACCCAAATTCAACTTGATCTGTGTTTTATCAGTGGAAGTCAAAATTAAACATTGCATTGTATAAAGCATTGATTGTAGATTCAACTATAATCATATGCATGGACAAAGGAAGATAACTCCAATTTTAAAAATTACTTGATATTTAGAAGAAAATAAAAATTTTGCAATTTTTCCATTTATTAAGGGGCATAACTCTAGAATGGTTAAAGTGACACCACCAAAATTCAAACTTGATCTGTGTTTTGTGGTAATAAGCATTGTGTATAAGTTTCATAACATTTGGTTGAGGCAAACTTAAGTTAGAGAACGGAAACTAAAAATTTTGCAATTTTTCCATTTATAAAGGGGCACAACTCTAGAACGGTTAAAGTGACGCCACCAAAATTCAAACTTGATCTGTGTTTAGTGGTAATAAGCATTGTATATAAGTTTCATAACATTTGGTTGAGGCAAACTCAAGTTAGAGAACGGAAACCAATTTTGGGACGTACGCACGTTCGTACCTACGTACAGATGGACAAGGGTTAAACTTAATGCCCCCACCGCTACGGTGGGGGCATAAAATCAAGCATATATGTTGACCTGAAAATGTCCAAGAAAGTGTGTTGTAATAAAGTGTGTATAACAGTCATCATTTTGCTATAATTCCTTTGTTTACCATGTTCTCAGTGCTAACAATTACATCTATTTACCACAAACAAAGAACAAATATGTTTCTCCTTTTCTCATTCAATTAATAATCCAATTCTGTTTCAATGATATATAACCTTCAACCGAGAAATAAGCATTCAGTCCTTAGACTGTGCTAAAGTTTGACTCCTTAATGCCATTCCCCAGGAGATGGTGACCTAAAGTTGCTTACATCATAATGTCTGGTCTCCAGTGGAGAGTTGTCTCATTGGTAATCATACTACATCTCTTTATTCTAATATTAAATACTACCAACATAAATAATAAGACACTAATCTCTTTACTGATTGAAAAGAAATCAACAAAACACTTTTAGACATTAATTCAATTGGTTTTCAAAAAGATTGTGTTAAAAAGTTGGAAATTTGTTAAGATCTGTTTCCTAGATAAGACAACATATTGATTGTAAAAAGATTCAGATCGGAAAGACACATTACAGGTTTCACTCTATTTGTATTTTTGTAGAAATCTGTTACTTTCCCAGATTAGATTAGGATACCTTATAAGATGTGATAGATAATAGTTAACTTACAATGTATATCTGTCATATACTTTGACCACTGACAAAACAATCTTCTTATTTGGGAAATAGTTCAATTTAAAAGAAACAAGTTTCTGAGTTTGAAATTTATTATCTTATTGTTAGCTAAAACAAATAGATCTATCAAAAATAGTTCCTATCAAACTGACTTAAGCAGAAAACTTCACAACTGATAATTCAATTACAAAAAATGTACTAATTAATTCAAAGTTACTGTGTAATGACCTCGGGGAATAAGGGCCTCTAAATAGTTGTCAAACTGATATGTACTGATAGTAATGCAACACCATACAAAATATCATTGATCTAACATAAGTAGTTCCTATCAAACTGACTTAAGCAGAACACTAGGGGACAGGGCCTCTAAATAGTTGTCAAACTGATATGTACTGATAGTAATGTAACACCATACAAAATATCATTGATCTAGACCACAAGTAGTTCCTATCAAACTGACTTAAGCAAAACACTAGGGGAAGGGCCTCTAAATAGTTGTCAAACTGATATGTACTGATAGTAATGTAACACCATACAAAATATCATTGATCTAGATCACAAGTAGTTCCTATCAAACTGACTTAAGCAGAACACTAGGGGGAAGGGCCTCTAAATAGTAGTAGTTCCTATCAAACTGACTTAAGCAGAAAATTTAACATTTGTTGACAACACCGCCACAGCAAAAGCAACACCTACGTCTTGCCTTCAGCAATTTTTCGTTGCAGGCGAAACAAAAATGAGTGTCTGATAGTTTGTTGGAATGTATTTTAAATGCCCAGCTAACTCTTGTTAGAAAAATGATATCAAGATCAATGTCTGGTGTAGGGAGAATGCATGATCTCTGCATGTTAAAGATCCCTTCCAACAAATCTTTGAGGCCAGCCTCAGGGGTCTGAAGGTAGTCTGTAGCAAGACAAAATGTCTGCCCCTAATTAACAGATCTTCATTTCCAGTGGTAGTTAAAATTCATACTCTCCATCTTCCCGCTTAGCAGAATAGTTGTTTATTTCTTTATGTTCTGAATATGCATGAAATATTTCCCACTGGATATTAAGCAAAAAAAAACAATCAATTAATCGATATAAACCTGTATTGTCTATTATAAAGGGCTACAACTTTTACTGGTTTTAACCTCAAAACCTGACTTTTTATATACAATGAAAGACAAAAAATATTTTCTTAGCCTGGATCACTATATTTTAAAATGTACAGCCACATTCAATATACAGTTTCATCCTTCTGATGAGGTCTTTTCATTTGACTAACTAGATACAATTAAATTGACCACTACTATTTGTTCTGATGTTTATACTTGTATTGGGTCCATAAAAAACATGTAGTGATTCCATCAAAAGGCTATCCCCAATCCATGTTCAGGCAAATATTTTCTTTTCCTTTCATTTATTTGTATAAATCAGTGATCCATGTTAAAGCAATATTTTCTTAAGCCTAAAGTACAAGGGTATTGTTGTATATACAAGTTTTATTTTTATTGAGTTGAAAAAATGTGATTACTGTTAGAACAGTAATAAGGAGGAAGGCATAAATGTTTTATCTGAAAAATCCATTATACAACAGTACATTTCAAAATATAATTATAACTCATCTTTCATCAGTCCATTAAAGCTGAATTTTTTTACAAAAAAATCTGTTTTGAGAAAAACTAACGTGTGTACAGAGTAAATCAATAGATAGTTCCATAGATTGTTACTTATAAAAACATCAATGGATAAAGGTATAACAAATTTATTTTTGTTTCAAAAGGAATTCCATTAATAATATTTCCAAGAATTTATACTTTGTCCTGACATATCAGTGTTCCTTGTAAGGTATTTAATATACTATATTCAACCCTCAACAATAATATCATAATGTTGTTTAGTACTTAAAATATATCAAGTTAACATAAATATAAGAGGCTCAAATGAGCATGGCTTGCTCACCTAGATACATTTCCATTGTCAGCCATGTCAACAGAATATATCTCATCAACTGAAGCTCTAAAATATTAAAGATCAATCAATAGAGAATAGAAACTGGGAATGTGTTAAAGAGACAACAAGCCAACCAAAGAGCAGAAAACCATACCACATAGTCAGCTATAAAAGGTCCGAATTGACAAATGTAAAACAATTCAGACGAGAAAACTAACGGTCTGATTTATGTTCAAAACAATGAATGAAAAACAAATATGATATATAGCTACAAACGACAACCACTGAATTACAGGCTCCTAACTTGTGCATAACTACTGAGCAACAGGCCTAATCCTGAAAACTTATAACTGGTGTGTGAAATTGACATCAATGGCTATATGGCATATATCTGATAGACAAACATTTCTTGTAACCAATGTACAAAACAAATATTGTTGACCTTTCAATTGTAGTCAAGAAGCCTCATCCTAAAAACTTCACCTGACCATTTGAGTCAGGGTAAAATTTAGGTCAAGGTCAGGTGACATGCGACATGAATATGCACTCTACACAACAAATCTAGATCCTGAATGTGTCAGACAATTTCAACTATTTGACTTGTTCGTAGATCTTGTCTTGCTCATCATTTTGCCTATATAAGTTTCTATCTATTATATTTTTTCAGATATTAGGCAAAAACGCAAAAAATTAGTAAAAATCATCATTAAAGTGCAATAACTCCAATAAGGGGTCATCAGACGATTTCAACCATGTTGACTTATTAGTCAAACTTATCTTCTGATCATTTTTGCTATATAAAGTTTCTCTCTTTTATAATTTTCAAGATAATAGGCAAAAATTTAAAAAGATGGTAAAATTCATCATCTAAGAGCAATAACTCATATAAAAGTCATCTGACAGTTAGGAAGTAAATGGACAATTGGTAGAGCTCGTCATTCCAAACATTTTTGCCATTGTCAAATTTTCTCTATTTATAGTGGTTTTCAAGATAAAAGAAAAAACTTTGCATTTTACCCCTTTGTTCTATTTTTGGCCATGTTGGCCATCTTGGTTGGCAGGGGGTCATCAGACTTATTTTTTAAACTAGATACTTAAATGATGACTGTGGCCAAGTTTGGTTAAATTTGGATCAGTAGTTTCAGAAAAGAAGATTTTTGTAAAAGTTAACGACGACGGACAACGACGATGACGATGGACAACAGATGCCAAGTGATGAGAAAAGCTCATTTAGCCCCTCTGAGAACCAACCTGACCATTGAACTATTAAAGTATGAAAATGAAGTAAATGCCATATGTCAGACAGACAGATACAACACTTTTCAAAATAGTTTTGACCTCCAATGTGTTGATACTGAGAAACATACCTGTTCTAGAAAAGAAAACCTAACACGTGCAACATGAATTATAGTTAATGACAAATGATACTGTTTGACTGACAAGTTCTCATCATGAACAACCTCCCATCCTATTTCTTTATTGTAGGTAAAAGTGGAGATCAAATATTAAGATATTTGCCCACTCTTTCCTCCCCTAATGTTTATGAATTACTTTCATCAAATACAGAAAAGACCCATTCTCTTTCCCTTAAATATGTAAAATGACAGAGGAACTGTAACTTAGGTTAACTTGTGTTTGAACCGTCCCCCCCCCCCCCCCTATGTTCATGAATACAATGACTTTCATCAAATACAGAAAAGACCCATTCTCTTTCCCTTAAATATGTAAAATGACAGAGGAACTGTCACTTAGGTTAACTTGTGTTTGAACTGTTTCCTCCCCTAATGTTAAAGAATACAATGACTTTCATCAAATACAGAAAAGACCCATTCTCTTTCCCTTAAATATGTAAAATGACAGAGGAACTGTAACTTAGGTTAACTTGTGTTTGAACTGTTTCCTCCCCTAATGTTAAAGAATACAATGACTTTCATCAAATACAGAAAAGACCCATTCTCTTTCCCTTAAATATGTAAAATGACAGAGGAACTGTCACTAAGGTTAACTTGTGTTTGAACCGTTCCCCCCCCCCCCCCCCCCTATGTTCATGAATACAATGACTTTCATCAAATACAGAAAAGACCCATTCTCTTTCCCTTAAATATGTAAAATGACAGAGGAACTGTAACTTAGGTTAACTTGTGTTTGAACTGTTTCCTCCCCTAATGTTAAAGAATACAATGACTTTCATCAAATACAGAAAAGACCCATTCTCTTTCCCTTAAATATGTAAAATAACAGAGGAACTGTCACTTAGGTTAACTTGTGTTTGAACCGTCCCCCCCCCCCCCCCCCCCCTATGTTCATGAATACAATGACTTTCATCAAATACAGAAAAGACCCATTCTCTTTCCCTTAAATATGTAAAATGACAGAGGAACTGTCACTTAGGTTAACTTGTGTTTGAACTGTTTCCTCCCCTAATGTTAAAGAATACAATGACTTTCATCAAATACAGAAAAGACCCATTCTCTTTCCCTTAAATATGTAAAATGACAGAGGAACTGTAACTTAGGTTAACTTGTGTTTGAACTGTTTCCTCCCCTAATGTTAAAGAATACAATGACTTTCATCAAATACAGAAAAGACCCATTCTCTTTCCCTTAAATATGTAAAATGACAGAGGAACTGTAACTTAGGTTAACTTGTGTTTGAACTGTTTCCTCCCCTAATGTTAAATCAAAGCGCGAAAGCGCTGTAAAGGCAGTTAATTACAGGTTGTGTGTATTTTTAGTCCAGTTATATCATTATCTTGCATAGTACATTGTACTTATCAGAGGTGGCTTTCAGTATTTAAGATTTAGAGTTCTCTAATGATATTGAACAAGTTTTATGAATGTCATATTCTGGTCACTATATGAAGGCGATTGTTCTCACTTGTTTATGAACTAGTGCATTATGTCCAGTTTGTACCTTTTTTATCTATGTTTATAGTCAAATACTGTTTAAAATAGTTTGGCATTTTCTTTTAAGTAATAAGTAAATGTTGTCAACTGTATTTTATTCGACTTTGCAAATGTGGTTTGTTACTGGTAAGTACAATGTATGGATGATAGTTGTTTCATTGGCAATCATAACACATCTCCTTATTTATATAATGATCTATATTCAACGACCTCAGGTACAAAACAAATGTATGTAACTAAACTATGATGGGAAACCTTTGACTTCTTTCTTTAATATAAACTTTTGATTTGGTACCATAGAACTATGTAGAATAAATGTACATTGCAACATGTCAACTCTTTCAATGACAATACCTTTTTTAGAAACTATAACTCCAAGCAAAATTATCTTTCCAAGTATAAAGTAATTTATGAATGAAACTAGAGTGCACACGCTGAAATGTCTCGCCTTCTTTACTAATCATTGATATTATGTTGATAGTCCTAAATATAAAGCTTTATTACAACTGTCACATAAACTTAACATTAACCAAGTAAACTAAACATTGACCAATGAACCAAGAAAATGAGGTCAAGGTCAGATGAACCATGCTAGGCAGGCATGTACAGCTTACAATTCTTCCATACAACAAATATAGTTGACCTATTGCTTATAGTTTAAGAAAAACAGACCAAAACACAAAAACTTAAAACTGAGCAATGAACCTTGAAAATGAGGTCAAGGTAAAAAAAACCTGCGTGACTGACATATAGATCATAAAATATTTCCATACACCAAATATAGTTGAACTATTGCATATAGTATTAGAAAAAAAGACAAAATTCAAAAACTTTACTTTGACCACTGAACCGTGAAAATGAGGTCAAGGTCAGATGACACCTGCCAGCTAGACATGTACACCTTACAATCATTCCATACACCAAATATAGTAGACCTATTGCATACAGTATAAGAAAAACAGACCAAAACACAAAAACTTAACTATAACCACTGAACCATGAAAATGAGGTCAAGATCAGATGACACCTGCCAGTTGGACATGTACACCTTACAGTCCTTCCATACACCGAATATACTAGCAGAGCTCCAGATAAGCTGCGTATTTGCGTGATCACGCAATACAAATTATAAAAAACCCAATGCAATTGACCATTGCAGGGTTCAATAACCCAATTGATTCAAAGGAAAACCCAATTATATGCCAAACCATGAGTTCTCAACCCTTTTTTTGGCTACCGTTTGCGTTATTTACCCTTATCTGTTTACAGTCGTCGCGTAAATCTATTTTTATAATAATTGGAAATTTCCTTTCGTCCTTAAAATAGATCTCTGCATCAAGAAGCTGAAATGGGTCCCTGTTTAAATTTTCTGTTGCTCAAAAGGTACACGTGGTTTTGAAAACATTTCGATCTTCTCGGCGTTTATCCAATTAGTGTGTGTCATGTTATCCTATTTTTTTCGAATTGCTCGGGATTTATCATAACATACATTGAATTAAAACAAAAGTGAAAGTCCGGTAGATATATTGAATAGAAGCATGTTTTCAGCTTCTTTTGAATAGCTAAGTGAAATTTATGATGATAACAAGACTCAGCCATTGTTATTAGGAAGCCTCCATAGAACGCACAGGTGTTTATGCGTACCTTATCGAGAACATTGCTAATTAACACGGGGTTTCGTCAAAAACAAAATCAGTTGGAAAAAGTGAAAGGCCAATATTGTAGTTGGAAAACATCAGAAACCAAAATTTCTAATGAGGGACAGCTTGACCCAGATTTATATAAATTAAATTAAACAAAAACATTCAAGTATACAGTTTATATCATATATTTCTTCCATTTTACATTTAATGAGTGAGTACACACACATGCATTCGTCTCAGAATTTTTTATATAAAGGTATAAAGGGAGGGGGGGGGGGGGGGGGGGGGGGGAAACTGAGACGAGTGTCTGTGAATACACATATCCGTTTTTTACAGTTTATATAAGTTGTGACAAAATACAAAACTGGCAGACCGTTTGAAACAGGACACAAATTAAACCTTCAATCGCTCGTCAGTGAATAAACCTAATGAAACATCTATAGCACATATACAAAGAAAGGAACATACACATGTATTTAAGATTGAAAAACATCTGGGGTTGATATTGCTTAAATATTCAATATTGTGTGGATGAAAAAACCCAATACAATAATGAGCTTGGTGGTGAAAAACCCAATTTGATATCAACTTGAGGGGTGAATTGAAATTGATAATGCAATTAAAAAACTTTATCACCCAGTTAAATAAGAAAATGGTGGGTAAACACCCCAATTTGTGAATTCTTATCTGGAGCTCTGTACTAGACCTATTGCTTATAGTATCTGAGATATGGACTTGACCACCAAAACTTAACCTTGTTCACTGATCCATGAAATGAGGTCGAGGTCAAGTGAAAACTGTCTGACGGGCATGAGGACCTTGCAAGGTATGCACATACCAAATATAGTTATCCTATTACTTATAATAAGAGAGAATTCAACATTACAAAAAATCTTAACTTTTTTTTCAAGTAGTCATTGAACCATGAAAATGAGGTCAAGGACATTGGACATGTGACTGACGGAAACTTCATAACATGAGGCATCCATATACAAAGTATGAAGCATCCAGACCTTCCACCTTCTAAAATATAAAGCTTTTAAGAAGTTAGCTAACACCGCCGCCGGATCACTATCCCTACAAAATGTATGTCGAGCTTTCTGCGACTTTTTTTCTGCGACAAAAGTCGCAGGCTCGACAAAAAGGAGTTCTTAATTAAGTAATAAACTGATTCGCTGAGCGCAGCTGGATACACCCACAGAGGTCCAACCCTGAACAGTTGGGGCAAAAATGGACACAATATTCAAGCTTGATACAGGTCTGAATTTGGATTGTAATTAAATATTTGACATATTATAGTTTCTGAATAAATGTAGTCAAAGAACTTGAAATCGGTTATATGAATTGAATTTATATTCAATTAAAGATTTCTTGCTGTTGTGCAATACACTGTGCTGTTGCGCAATACTTAATAAATCTGTTGCCAGACTATAAACAAATAAAGTTCAATTTCTTCTCAATGTCATATTTGAAATTTATGAAAATCAATAGGGAGATTACATCAATAGCTATAAATAATTCACCAAAGTTTCATGCGAACTGCTTAAAGCATTTTTGAGTTGTTGTCCAAAAACTGGAAAATCCCCCCCCCTTTTTAATGAATAAAACCCCATAACTCAGAAATGTAAAATCTAAAATTTATAAAATTCTAAAGGGAGCTTACGGATTGATAATTTAGTCTTAGATGCAAGATTTTTTTTATCAGTTGTTTGTGGCTTTGAACTAGCTGTCAGTAAATGCGAGTACTCTCAGATCTGTACTTAGTGTCTTTTTGTTGTTTGGATGTACAACTACCCGGCCACGTCCACTTGTATTTGTATTTATCCATCTGATGAGTTAAGCCTCTTTCAACTGATTTTTATAGTTCGCTCTTATATTGTACTGTTACACCACTGTCCCAGGTTAGGGGGTGGGTTGGGATCCCGCGAACATGTTTAACCCCGCCACATTCTGTATGTACATGTATGTGCCTGTCCCAAGTCAGGAGCCTGTAATTCAGTGGTTGTCGTTTGTTTATGTGTTGCATATTTGTTATTCGTTCATTTTTTGTACATAAATTAGGCCGTTAGTTTTCTTGTTTGAATTGTTTTACATTGTCATTTCGGGGCCTTTTATAGCTCACTGTGCGGTGTGTGCTTTGCTCATTGTTGAAGGCCGTACTGTGACCTATAGCTGTTAATTTCTGTGTCATTTGGTCTCTTGTGGAGAGTTGTCTCATTGGCAATCATACCACATCTTCTTTTTTATATTTACATCAACAGATATAAACAATTCACCAAAGTCAAGGTGAGACAACAAAACTTAGTTGTAAGATCTCTGAAATTTTTTACACGGTACAAGTTTTTCTAATTGTTGGAGATTGTATGGTGACAGTAACACCTGTAACTGCTTAACCCATTTCTTATGCACTTTGGTTCGATAAACTCACTGAATATCATACCACATCTCCTTATTTTTATATGCATTACAATTTACATGTGCATGTAATTGTAAATAATATTTATATATATATATATATCAGAACAAACTTCATTGCATCACTTTTATTTATGCATCCTTTGGCACAATACAAGTTCTAAAATTACACAACATAAAACAACTAAATGTTATTTCAGATGAAAGTTTTGTTTCAGTTCCATTCATAGGATTTATTAGAATTTTGTATGTTTTGCCAAGTCCAATAATTAGCTCTATGTGCACGTGTTAATTGGAGACTTTTCTATTCCGTATAAGAGTTTTGGAACTAATTATGTTTCTTTTTTTGAAAAAAGTGAGCAAACAAATCTTGCACATTTAAACCTTTGTCTGCCATCACACTGTCACCTGGATCACATAATTGAACTATTCTACATCTTTCAACTATTTCACAGTCACTGGTACAACCAACATATGCATTAGAGACATAGTTGACTAAACCACCAGGTGTCGAACATACAAGTACTTTCAGTGTTTCTGTTTTTATATGATGAAAAGGTTGCCTGAGCTCTAGGAGCTTTAGGTTTTATCACGGGATATTCTGTGCTGTCAATAATAATCCAAGTTGTAGGAAACTTTAATTTGAAGTTGGATGGCGAAAAATACCTGACTAAACCACTAAATGGCCAAGTGTTAGCCTCACGCCACTGTTTAGACATAAAAACAATCCATGTTTACACAATATTCTTAACACTAGTTTCAATCTAGAATCTAGACAGTTCAAAGTTGGTTGTATAATGCATCAATTTCATCAAAGTCATAAAAAAACTGATTTTCAAATGACACCCTATCAAATTGAAAATATATGTATCTCAAACAATGTGCTGTTGGACCAAGTGTGGTCAAAACAAATAAAAATTTAGTATACAACTCTAAACCGGTATAAAAATGCATGGCTGTGTCACGTGTCTTCATTTCAAAATTCTCTGCTGAAAATATAGGCATTGATGGTGTTTGCGTAATTCCATCTGTGAAGCTCAACATTAGCTCGGCAGTTGGTGGTGGACAGTCATAAATCCTGTCTGCAGTATGAATTACTTCTTCAGGAAAACCAACTTTACAATCAAAACTTTCCTCTAGATTTCTACTACAATATTCATCAAGTTTAGTTCTTTTGTTTTCACAGGAAACTGCCCTGATTTTTCTTTTTGCGGACGATTCAGTCTCTTGCTTGGTCCAGGAAAATAGGCTGGGATTGGCAGTAGACTTAAGTCTCTGTATGGTGGGTTTGTGCCCTGAAAAAGGTTATAAAACATTAGTTTTTTGATAATTAAATGAACTTCCATTAGCAATGCATACTTTGTACAGAAGCAAGTTAACTCGTACCATTGTAAACTCGTACCAACGTAAACTCGTACCACTGGTAAGTCGTACCAATCAGAACTCGTACCACTGCAAACTCGTACCATTAAAAATATATTCAAAAATACGAAAGTTTTATGATTTTTTTTTTGGTAAACTAAATAAAAAAAGTTGAATTACTTGAATTTTATACTAGATTTTAATGAAAACTTAGACAAAAATACGAATGTTTTATGATTATTTTTTTTTTAAGCTTTATACAAAAAATTAAAATATCTTTGAAATTTATACCAGATTTTAATGAAAACTTAGACAAAAATACGAATGTAATTTCTTAATTACCATGCTAATAAATATATTAAATTCCTTTAATTGTGTGATTATTGGTTGATTATTAACTAATCAACTTGTTTTTTTTTTATCTTTAACTAATCAACTTGTATAATCATATAAGCATGGTCATATTCTGCTGAAATGTGCTGAATATTGTATAAAAATAAATTTCATACTTTCTAAGTGTTGGTCATAAACAATTTTAAACCTTTAAAACACAATCAATAAATTCTTTCATTAAATAAAATTCCTTTTAGAAACAATAGAAAAATAACCAAATCTATTCAATGTTACTGATTTGGAATGATTAAAAATTAAATCAAATAGTTGTCAGTAAAAGTTTAAAAAAGAATCTATTCAAGGGAGACAACAAAGCCAATCTGCCACGGTTTTCTCTATCCAATTAGACAAGGAAAATTAGCTACAAATTGGTTATTGTAATTTCAAATTATATACATTTTACAGACTTAAGAGGTATTGAGTGAAATTAAAGTATATATTCATCATTAAACACCATTTGAATGCATTTAAATAAGCTGGTACGAGTTTACAATGGTATGAATTTACCGTGGTACGAGTTAGCAGTGGTACGAGTTTGCATTGGAACGAGTTTTTGTTTAGTGGTACGAGTTTACAATGGTACGAGATAACTATAATTCCTTTGTACTCGTAACCTGGCAAAATATTAACTAGATTTATTCATTACAATCTGGATAAAACTATGTTAGCCTGATTCAATGTACATCAAAATGTATGTTATGTAAATCCAAAGGACAAACAATGAGAGACGTATGCAACAAACATACATTGTACCTAAATAACTATAATATAGATGAGAGCATGTCATTGTTTTGTTCCTGTTAACATTGTCATTGATATTTTTCAAGAAAGTCTATGAGGCATAGCTTATGCATTCCTGTCATTACTACATAAGCATAATTACTGCTAAAATAATTCTCGTATGATATACCTCTTGTAAGAAATCATTATAATTGTAGCAAGCACCAAAAAATCTCAAACAGATCACATTGAATCGTAATCCAAAAAATTATGACGTCTTGAATTAACCACCCCCTTTTATTCTAAAACGATAATTGCGGTTGTAAACTGACTTTGGTTTATTCGCATGGCGATTACATATATAACTATATATTTTAAAAAGAAAATAGAGTTTTACCATAAATAGTTTCCTGCACGTAGTCTTTTTCAGTAAAATGTGCCTTGCAAACAACAGCTGATTGAGATGGACTCCACGATTTCATCGTGTTCTCGTCCAATCTGCGTATGGGCCATGGCGTTGATCCAACTTTTCCTTCTTTTTAAGTCATTTGGAAATGCATGTCCTCCTCTTAAATGACATCCAGGTACACAACAACAAGTACTTGGCATCGTTAATTAAAAATGCAACTGTAATAGTTGCACAGTGCAGAAACCGGAAGTTGAAGTACAGAATCGGCTACCACGGCGCCACCTATTCAGGAACGATAATTTGCTACTTTATATAACTGCGAAATAACAATAACGTTAGACGGGTTCGCGTGCATAAACAGAAATGCGCTTTAAATTGTATAATATAATTTATGTTCAGTCGACCTTTAATTATTATATCAACGACTGAAATGATTTATAAACATCTAGATTGCAGATAACACTCGAAATTAACCAGACCTCTTTCCACACGGAATTCAAATAATTCTAGTTTGTCAATCGGTTGACTGCTTATAATGTAAAATACAAATATATCAAAAGTTTTTAAAACTAACAAAACACAATGATCGTTTCTCTATTTCCCAATGTAAATGAAATGAGACAAAAAACATTTTATACCACAATAAGAAGAGGAGAGAATCAACATTTTCCGGATCTACTTGGAGCTAAATGACCCCACACGTAGATAAGTTGGATATCGCGGAAAGAAATATTAACACGGCAACTAGAAAGGCATTAAAGCACTGCCTTTAAAAATACAATGACTTTCATCAAATACAGAAAAGACCCATTCTCTTTCCCTTAAATATGTAAAATGACAGAGGAACTGTCACTTAGGTTAACTTGTGTTTGAACTGTTTCCTCCCCTAATGTTAAAGAATACAATGACTTTCATCAAATACAGAAAAGACCCATTCTCTTTCCCTTAAATATGTAAAATGACAGAGGAACTGTAACTTAGGTTAACTTGTGTTTGAACTGTTTCCTCCCCTAATGTTAAAGAATACAATGACTTTCATCAAATACAGAAAAGACCCATTCTCTTTCCCTAAACATGTAAAATGACAGAGGAACTGTCACTTAGGTTAACTTGTGTTTGAACTGTTTCCTCCCCTAATGTTAAAGAATACAATGACTTTCATCAAATACAGAAAAGACCCATTCTCTTTCCCTAAACATGTAAAATGACAGAGGAACTGTCACTTAGGTTAACTTGTGTTTGATCTGTTTCCTCCCCTAATGTTAAAGAATACAATGACTTTCATCAAATACAGAAAAGACCCATTCTCTTTCCCTAAACATGTAAAATGACAGATGAACTGTCACTTAGGTTAACTTGTGTTTGAACTGTTTCCTCCCCTAATGTTAAAGAATACAATGACTTTCATCAAATACAGAAAAGACCCATTCTCTTTCCCTAAACATGTAAAATGACAGAGGAACTGTCACTTAGGTTAACTTGTGTTTGAACTGTTTCCTCCCCTAATGTTAAAGAATACAATGACTTTCATCAAATACAGAAAAGACCCATTCTCTTTCCCTAAACATGTAAAATGACAGAGGAACTGTCACTTAGGTTAACTTGTGTTTGAACTGATAAAAGGTTTAATTTAAAACATGCATTGCTGTAGAAAACATATGTATGATCAACCTTTGGTTTTAAATTTAAAGGAATGGTTACAGGGTGGACATTTGTAAATAGTTTATGTTTTATCCATGTACAGTATCTTTTTCTCTCAAAAGTTCAATTATGTTATGTGGGGAAAATCTACTAATAATTTAATGTAAAAAATGATCTTGTTTTTCAGTAGACTAAGTATCCTTGTTTTACTAAGTGAGGCTCATAGCAATATTTATTATGAGGATAATTCATAAACAGTAACAAATACAATTGCAATGACTACATTGTTTCTGCATATGGATAATGATAAAAATCAGCAGCAACATCACACTATCATGCAACAGCAAATATTTTGTAATCATACAAATAAGGTGAGAAACAAACTACAGCCAGATTTTTCCAAAAAGAAAGTTTCTGTATTTAGAACACTTATTATATACGGATTTCCTCCAACAGAAAATTTAAATCCCATTAATAACAGGAAAATTATTATCAACTTTTATTATTTGGGTCAGGTAATAATACCGTGTCATTTAATTATTCACTTATTACCCAAATCAGGTATAAACATGTCCTAATTATAATTAACTTCCTTCTAATGGTGGACAATTTTAAAACAGTAAAGGAAAATAAATTTTCCTAGTTAATTACACCTTATGTAAGAATCCTGGGTTTTGATTGGTTGATAGCCAGTGTATTTTTCACCAATTTACTTTTATCAAATGAATATCGTTCATTTTTAACAGCGCCGGGGTATATGCAAAAAGGATATGCCCTTCTTACCCTCTCTGCCGTTGTATTTGCCAAAAAATACTCTATCCGACTGGACGCTTGTAATGTCACGATCATCAATGCCTTTTATGTCACGATCATCAATGCGTTTTGTACGTTAACATTCGGTGTAATTAAACAGATATAGCATGTTCTTGAGGGGTATTTGCGAAAAATACCAGTCTTGAGAATGAATTTCCCTCGCCTTACATCTCGCGAAATTTAACATTCTCTCGACTGGTATTTTTCACAAATACCCCTCCTTAACATGATATATCTGTTCAAAAGCACACAGCTGACATAAATTTTGTCATAACAACATCCATGACATCAAAAGGTATTTGGTTGAAATTTTCAAACTATTCTATTCAATGATTTGTTTGATATTGACTGCAGAGGTCTTTCTTGGATTATAGATTCCATATATAAAGGATCCTTAATTCTGTGACAATTTTGTCCTTATTTGGATTTCAGCTTTTTCCTATTATAAAGAAAAAATAATACTATTTTCATTCATTGGCCATTAATTACATATAGCTGGATCATCAACCAAAATTCTGAAGAAAAGTAGATGACAAATGTTTTATTCTCTCAAATGTTTAAAAGCAACTGTCCCTTTATTACCGTCTCTGAGGAGACGGTATTAAGAGTTGAACGATGGACAGTCTGCGGGCTGAAGGCTTTCTTACTACCTGATTGGAAGATATTACTGACGCTGTCATAATCAAAATTCGTTGATTGGTTGGGACAATTCAAACCTAGTATTATGTCTTTTAATCCCGTAGAGTGTCGGATCTGAACTCTTTATTTTAGTAAATAGATTTGCCTGGTTACCAATCATGCATATTGGTACACAGGTAACACTTATATCTATAAATAGCCGAATTTCCAGAAGATTTGTAAACACGCACGTGATTATTTCAAGTTACGTACATTTTATACGTGAAAACATAAAAAAACTTTTAGGAAAATGCTTTTTTCTTAGGTTATATTTATTTATACTCAGTAAGATAATCTAAAGGCAACACAAACATTTTAAAACGGAGATATCAGATAATTTCTTTTCGATTTATATTAATTTACGCGAGAATTTTTATCTCAGGGGGCGGTGGCGACAGCACTTCGACCTTTCTATGGCAGGGGTGAGCTGCTGAAACATCCAATACCCCACCCTTTTTATATACATATATATTGAATGATAAAAGAACAGATACATGTAGTTACCCTATCTATCATATATTTTTTACAATAAGTATATATACCTGCACATAGCTATCATCATGATCATTGTTACGCTATTTCATGGGGAGATACTAGTAAAGAGATTTGACAAATATCTTAAACATTTATGAAAGTGATTTTAGAGACATATATACACAATCTCTGGTGATTTTAATTGTATCTGTAAAAAAATATCAACATCTGATTAGTTTCAGATTCAATCATCAACCTTGTCTTATATTTCACCTAAATTTCTCGACCTCATGCAATATCATGAAGCTTCAAATAGAGACCTATCCCAGCGACTCATTCCTTCCAATCATTACATAATAAGTGCCCCCACACACACCCCAAGATAGTTGGGCTGAGTTGGATGTTGTCTAGATCTACCTAGCTAGCTCCTCCTAGCAAGATAGCAGACGTTGAAGAACAGAAGACTAAAACTATATCTAAAAGGAAATATAAGAACAACAAAAAACTACTCTCAGACGATAAAAGCAATTATACATGTATGCTAACATACTTTAAGCAATGTTTAATTTCTATGACTGATTTTAAAGGAGATGTGAAGTATACATAATTAATTTAGACAGCAACCCAATTCAGCAACAAACAAAACGTGACAATTTACTTCTAAAGTTCAATCTACGGTCTTCTTCAATGGACATGCCATTACAACATTTTAAAGTTTTTTATCCTCCCAAGTCTAACTATAATATATAGAATAGTTGTGAATATGTGAGCCAAAATTTGTTCCTGTGAAACAAATATCACAGGAAATATATTCTGGGAGAACTTTTTTCACAGATAATTTCTATATGACACATGTATGATTTGTTCCATCTCTATAAAATAAGTTCCACAATTTACTTGGTGAAATAAGTTCTGGGTTTGTGAAATTTGTTCCTTACCTAGTGAAATAAGTTCCGGGTTTGTGAGATTTGTTCCTTACCTGGTGAAATAAGTTCCTTGTCTGTGAAATATGTTCCACTGGTTATACAAGTTATCTTTTATACTGAGCATTGTTATCAGTGAGTTTAAATTAAAGTTATAATTCAAGTACATTATAAAAACATATATTATATTGATAATGTAATAAATAAAAGGTGTAAACATCCAATATGAATTCTGTGAAGTATAGCAAAATGTTTAATTACATTATCCATACAAAAAATACCCAAATGACAATAATTTAATGAGGCAGATAAGCAAAGAATAAAAAAAATCCGTCAGAAATTTTTTATAGATCAATCATTTATTTATGAATATTGCAATTCAACATATGTTACTTCATATCAGAATTTGAAGATAAACTGTTATCACAGAGATGTCTCGCCCTTTTGTAATTTTGATTATGCAAATGTTGAAATTAAAATAGCAATACTTTAACATGTTTCATAAGTTATGCAAACATTCAAAGTCAATGAACCATGACTGAGGTACATGGCTAAACAATCTCCATGTAAATGAGATGTGCCAAAGCTATTACAACTGCATACCAAATACCATTGACTTATTATAAGTCGTTCCCTTTAAACAAACCTAAACACAAACATTAACTTGTAAACTATGTAAAAGTTTCAAAGTCAATGAACCATGAAGAGGGGGTAGGGCTATATAATCTCCATGGAAACGATACTTGCAAATGCCAATAAATTTGCATACCAAATATCGTTGACTTAACATTAGCAGTTCATCTTAAACTGATCTAATCACAAACTAATACATGTAAACTAAGCAAAAGTTTCTAAGTCGATAGACTATGACTGAGGGGGCGGGGCCAAATATTCTCCATGGTAATGAGATGTGCTAATGCTTATACAACTGAATACCAATTTACATTTGTCTACCCTAAATGGTTCCCCATAAACTGACCTAATCACAAACTAATACATGTAAAATAAGCAAAAGTTTCAAAGTCAATAGACCATGACTGAGGGGGCAGGGTCAAATAATCTCCATGGAAATGAGATGTGCCAATGCTAATACAACTGCATACCAAATATGATTAACCTACCACTTGTGGTTCACCATAAACTAGGTATAGGGGGAGGGTTGAGATCTCAAAAAACATGTTTAACCCCGCCGCATTTTTGCGCCTGTCCCAAGTCAGGAGCCTTTGGCCTTTGTTAGTCTTGTATCATTTTTAATTTTAGTTTCCTGAGTATAATTTGGAGTTTAGTATGACGTCCATTATCACTGAACTAGTAAACATATTTGTTTAGGGGCCAGCTGAAGGACGCCTCCAGGTGCGGGAGTTTCTCGCTGCATTGAAGACCCATTGGTGGCCTTCGGCTGTTGTCTGCTCTATGGTTAGGTTGTTGTCTCTTTGACACATTCCCCATTTCCATTCTCAATTTAAGACCTAATCACAAACTAATACATTGTTGACGATGCCGACGCCAGAAACAGCATACCTATGTCTCGCTTTTTGACTCCGTCAAGGCGAGACAAAAAAAATGAAATAGTGTGTTTTAAATATTTATCACAGTTGTTAATCATAGTTGTACATTTGTTTTTTAATCATATTATCTACTTACAATATATATGCTGACTAAATTTGAATTTCTAAAAGATTTACCTTATTTTGAATGTTTTTGTGTTGTTTAAAGACTTCAATGTTGAGTATTGAATTTGTCAGGTACAACTATAGAATGTTTTGCTTGATATAAAGTTAATGCATCATGTTAATCTATAACACCCGGAACTTATTTAACATTTAGTAAAAAATATAGTTCCGGAACAAATTTTACAGTGCTGGAACATATTTCCTTATAATATATATTCCGGGTATAAATTTTCTGTGATATAAATTCTGGTGGAACATATTTCCTATGAAATAAGTTCCGGCGAAACAAATGTCACACCGGAACAAATTTTTTGTTACAAAAAATAATCTTACTAGCAAAAAATAATTCAGATATTACTTGAAACTATGAGCAGGGTCAGGAACAAACTTCTAATGTTTGTTTTGAGGTTTATTGACTATTTATACTAGACATGCTATATGAGAGAAAGAGAAATAAAAGAAAATTATAAATTGAAAAGATGAAAATACTGTTGGCATTTTAAAAGATTATTCTTGATTGTATGTTTTCTACAAGCATTGTAAAACAAGTATTAACATACATATACTTTGATCATAAAACAAAAAGACATTTATATGTCAACATACGAACGGTCCCCCACAAAAGATTATGTCAATCCAGTATGTCAAGCTTTTAAGGGTAAGTATGATAAGGGCCTTATTCGTCATCCAACATTAAATGGTATAGTAAATAAATATGAAGATATGTACAAGTAAAACAATAACAAAAGATACAGTATCAAGCTGTATGCTTAATAAAGTTTTTGGTCAAATTTGTTGATTCTCTTATGTTGATGGCCTCATAGTGAACTTACAATACCTTTGCAGAACTTATCACCTTCTTTATAACCAACGACGTCCATTATAATTTGAAAAAGAATGGTGGCGAAACTACTATGTTTTGAATTTCAGGTGCTTACAATAGGTCTTATATAACAAATTACCCATCTAACGACTCTGAGTATTTTTCATCAAAAAATATAATCAAGAAGTCCAATAAAACCAAATAATCTGAAAAAATAAACATTTAATTGTTAAGGATACTCATTATTCAAATATAGAAAAAGAGGCGTGGGGCATTCCACATTGCAGTCCAACTACAATGAAAAGACAATATCTTCATCGACAACAAAAATAACCATACATATATGTGAAGCTTTACATTTTAAGGATCATTTTTGAAAAGGTGTGAGATACCGTTTTAAATA
The DNA here is from genome assembly GCF_021869535.1 of Mytilus californianus. Classification (NCBI taxonomy): domain Eukaryota; kingdom Metazoa; phylum Mollusca; class Bivalvia; order Mytilida; family Mytilidae; genus Mytilus; species Mytilus californianus. Next base: position 140,139,969 of record NW_026262581.1, on the reverse strand, counting down.
TATTAATTGTGTTCTTATATGTTTAAATTTTACTACGTTTCACTCTCTACACTTTTCGATGCCTATTATGAACGAAAAACTTTCAGGTGGAAGCGGCCATACTTTTCTAATACAAATAAATAAGCAAACAACCAAAGAAAAAGTCAATGAACAACTCCGATATCTGTTTGAAAACAAATACTTGATAAAAAGACATTAACCCCTCCATTTCCAGTGTTAATACTTTCCCCAAAAGAAATTGGTATATCTAAAAAATTGAATAAGCCTTTTATAATTTTTGTAATCCACTACAATTTACATACAATTCTGAACGAATTAAACTACAAGGAGAAAACATTTTCCACTTTCATCAGCTATGAGACCGCTAGCTTTTTAGAAAAGCTATTACTTGTATTGCAGTATTCTTTAATTGGTTATATTGTAAGTTTGACCTCGCTCTTCTTGTAGCAGTCGAAATACTTTGATTGCAACATTGGACACAATATTTGTCACTAAAGAAATCAGGACTAAGTTCATTCCAATACGTCATTAGTTATCATTTTCCAATTAATATTTTTTACAGATTTCATACAAAACATTTCCCAGTGCAATGTGTAAACTATGTTGTATGTGTTACACTACTAAAACAGTTTTTTAATATTCAAATTTGGAATTATCATCAGTTATGGAATTTGTTATTTTAACCTGAGCTTGGGAGTTATATATATTCAAATTGATTTTGTTGTATGAAATCAACTAGAAACACAGTGGCAAATATTACAGTGTAATTAGGCATGATTTCTATCATGTCTATATCAACTAATCAAGTATGTAAAGCTATGACTAAGTAACTGCAATATACAAATAAGAAGCATCTTTGTGGTATGATTGCCAATGAGATAACTATCCACCAGTGACAAAGTGACATAGATGTAAGCAACTATAGAACACCCTACGGCCATCAACCCTAAGCAAAACCCATACTGCATATAAGCTATAAGGCCCTGACATGGCAAAATGTAAAACAATTCAAACTAGAAAACTAAAGCCAGCCTGATTTATGTACAAAACAATAAGGAAAAACAAATATAACATTTAGTAACAAACGACAACTACGAGGCATTCTATAATACAAAGTTTAGTATTGTTTTTCCTCTTCTCGAGTTTGACTTTTGAATTTTGATAGTCCCATTGGTTATATGCATCTAGCCTGTGCACTAAAGAGATCAGTGATATTTCTGAACTGACTTTATTGTAGACTATTTTCCCCCCACCAATTATTAATGTGTCTGTCTGCAACCTTGTCAGTAGATGTCTTTAATTATATCTTGTTTTTCTTTTTCCAAAAAGATTTGGTGTTGATGGAGGATCTTTGGTTCATTCAAGTTTGGAATTAAGTATATTATAACACTTGAGCTGTGTCGGATAGAAAACGACCTTATGCAAGTGCACGTGTACATGTACATGTGTAACACTTTGATTGATTATGGAACATTCAAACACGAAATCAAATTTGAGTTTTGGTCTGTTTGGTAGGGTTCTTATATTAACTTAATTTTCAAACAGTATTACAAACTTTGCAAAGAGATTTTTATCAGCCCGAAATAAGTAAACAGATGTATTGATATTCATTTGCATATGGTCGATTTCTATCCGACACAGCTCACTTGTCTATTGTTGAAGACAGTATGTTGATCTCTAGAATGTTTGTATGTTTTTTATTTTGTTTAGTTCCTGTCTAATAGCCAATTGATATCTTCTTTTATTAATCATCACCTAATTTGGATCTTGACAAGTAGACAAAATAACTCATGCCTTGTATATGTTCAGGTCATGGAGTCCAGTAAACCTTTACCATGTGGACCTTGTCAAGAAGGAAAAGTAAACACTAAAGCTGAATTCTGGTGTCACAACTGTGATGAAGGATTATGTTCTATATGTTCTGGTCATCACAAAAGATCTAAAGGAACATGTGATCATAAGACTATTGATATAAAAAGTTATAAACCCTCAATCAAAGCTATCAGAGCAGAATGTGACAAACATGATCAACAGCTCATCTTGTATTGTCCCAGTCATTTAATGCCTTGCTGTGATCAATGTATTTCCACTAGTCATTCAAAATGTACGGGAATAAAACGTTTAGCTAGTGTAGTGGAGAAAACAAAAATTGAAAAGTCCATACAGTCTACAGAAAAACTCCATCTCACATTTGCTGGATAAATTGATTAATAACAAATCTAAAAACATTAGCAGAGGCGAAGAAGAATATGAAAGCATACAAAAAATATTTATAAAAATTTGCAAGAAAATAAATAGTCTTTTAACAAATCTAGAGAAGAAGTTATATATGCAATGAGGCAGAAACCATCTTAAATCAGGAAAAATCAAAAGCAACAGATGTAATCACTGAAATTGAAGAAAAAAAGAAATAAAATGCTACCTGCTGGGCACAGCTTGATAGGACCACAAAGGTCGAACCCTGAACAGTTGGGGCAAGTATGGACACAACATTCAAGCTTGATACAGCACTGAATTTGGATTGTGATTAAATATTTGACACAGCATAGGTTTCTGACGCAGAATGAATGTGGTCTAAGAACTTAAATTTTTTTAATTTACCTGTTCAAACCATATCATTATTATTTGCTTTTATATATAAATCAGAAATAACCAATTTAAAATGGAAAATTTTAAAGAAAAAAAAAGGGAAAAAAGGAAAAAAAATCCCTCCCCCAAATTTTTTGAGCCCCCTTATGATTCATCACCACCAAACTCAATCCCAGCCTTCCCTTTGTGGTATGGTACTTTGCAGTACAATTTCAGAGAGATCTATACACTTGAACACAAGTAATTGTCTGGAAACTAGAAAATGCTTGTTTTTAGGCCCCTTTTTGGCCCCAAATTCCTAAACGTTTAGGGCAATTATCCCCAAACTCAAACCAAGCTTTCCCTTTGTGATATGAAACCTTGTAGTACAATTTCATAAAGATCCATACACTTACACACAAGTTATTGTCCTGAAACTAGAAAAATGCTTGTTTTTTGCCCCTTTTTGGCCCCTAATTCCTAAACTTTTGAGGCAATTACCCCCCAAAATCAATCCCAGCCTTCCCTTTGTGGTATGGTACTTTGCAGTACAATTTCAGAGAGATCCATACACTTGAACACAAGTTATTGTCTGGAAACTAGAAAAATGTTTTTTTTAGGCCCCTTTTTGGCCCCAAATTCCTAAACATTTAGGGCAATTATCCCCAAACTCAAACCCAGCTTTCCCTTTGTGATATGGAACCTTGTAGTACAATTTCAGAGAGATCCATACACTTACACACAAGTTATTGTCCTGAAACTAGAACGGTTGTATAAAAATGCTTGTTTTTTGTCCCTTTTTGGCCCCTAATTCCTAAAATTTTGAGGCAATTACCCCCAAAATCAATCCCAGCCTTCCCTTTGTGGTATGGTACCTTGCAGTACAATTTGAGAGAGAGATCCATACACTTGAACACAAGTTATTGTCTGGATACTAGAAAAATGCTTATTTTTGGCCCCTTATTCATGTTATTCCTAAACGTTTTGGGCAATTACCCCAAACTCAATTCCAGCTTTCCCTTTGTGATATGGAACCTTGTAGTACAATTTCAGAAAGATCCATACACTTATACACAAGTTATTATCATGAAACTAGAAAATTGCTTGTTTTTTGCCCCCTAATTCCTAAAATTTGAGGCAATTACCCCCAATATCAATCCCAGCATTCCCTTTGTGATATGGAACCTTGTGGTACAATGTCAGAGAGATCCATACACTAACACACAAGTTATGTCTGGAAGTTACAAAATTGCTTATTTTTGGCCCCTTTTTGGCGCCCAATTCCTCAACTGTTGGTACCATAACCCCCAAAATCGATCCCAACCTTCCTTTTGTGGTATTGAACCTTATGGTGAAATTTCATAGAGATCCATTCACTTAAACTAAACTTAGAGTGCGAAAACCAATGTGTCTTCGGACGACGACGACGACAACAACGCCAACGTCATACCAATATACGACCAAAAAATATTTAATTTTTTGCACACAACGAAATCCACATAATGTTTGCACATAGGTTATCAGGTTATGAAACATGTGGATTTACGTGGGAGGTAAATGTAACAGCCATTAATATGTACATCTCTCGATCAGTCTGCACTAAGTATAGATATATCGAGAATTTTATCAGGTTGTTGTTTACAAAGCAAAAGATGCACATCATATTAAAATTATTGATTATGTGCAGTCACTGGAAGTAACGATTTCTGGATACCAGTGTCCTTTTCTATTTCCCTATTTACAAACTTTTTTGTTGATACAGAATTCGAACACTTAAATGTCTAAACATGAAGCAACACCAATCTGACTGCAAGAGTCCTGTTGATCAGGTCAGATAGTTCAAAGATTTTTATTATCTGCCACCCTAAGAGAGTTTCAACAGAAATACTCAGAAGGGGAAGCAATGGATAATACTAAATTGTAACCTACATGTAATATTGAGAAAATCCATGGATGGTACCAGGGAGATTTGAATCTTCAATCTCGGGATCTAAAGGCAGCTCTAACAGATTAAAGATCTTCCCTAACTCAACCAGTTAGACTACCTTTATATCTCCAATTATACAACACTAACAATATGAATCTGGGTCTGTTCGCCCAAAATCATGTAAACACCGATTTACGTTCTCCCCCTTTCGAGTTCCTACCTTGTTGGCACCCTTTTTAAAAGTTTTGCTTTGAATATTTTTCTAATCGAGTTTTAGTTACCCGTAGTGTATAAAATAAAGATAATAAGTTTGTTATATTGTTTTAAAATAAAGTGACATACTAAAAACGTAAACAGGGTTCCTTTAGTGTTTTGTGAATACACCTTATCGCTATTTCATTGTATTTATTCAAATCTAGATAAGTTCTAAAATTAGACAACTTTTTCATCCAGAAATAGAAAACACTTTTCAATTCAAAACATTTTTATTACTTTAATTTGTGTTTAAAAAAAGTGAATCATAATCTATCAAGGTTTCAAAATGTTTGCTTTCTAAACTTTTTCCTATCTTAGCTTGTTACTGATGACCTTTGTTTTTGCAACGCTTGACCCAAACAGGAAGTTGTCTAAGTGACTGTTTTTCCAGATTGGACTAAATAGCGATAAGGTGTATTATTTTGAAGAAATGATTAATGAATACTGTCGTGATGATATGGGCCGATCCAGGATTTTTGAAAGGGGGCATAATTCCATAAAACTGATTCTATACCGTGGGGGACACCAAATGGCTAATAAACTCCTTACACTGACTTGGCCATGACATTAAAAAATTATCAAATATTTTGATATATACATCTAAAAAACATATAATCATTTCACCTGTATCTTAAAAAAATAGGATGAGCGTGTATGGTGCGAATGAACCAAAGGGTAAATGTGCGGAGTGTGAAAGTGTGGGGTGCAAACATGTAGGGTACGAAGATGTTTTAGGGGCAAACGGACCCAAATTATACATAATAATATTATAAAATTTTACATATATCACAGTTTATAATTTATAGTCAGAACAGAATACACCATATTCGTTTTATTTGCTTTGAGTAGGCAGGGATAACGATTGTCCTCCAATTTGTAGAAGTTATACAAATGGAAACAAAGATGGCAATATTTGAAATTGAACTATGATCAACTATTAAGTAGCTGTCAAATTGATAATATTTGAATTATTTCTATCTTACCGATGCAGTGTGTTTTGCTGTTGGGAGAACCTTTACCGGCGCACTCATATCTTTTGAAGAACTGTTTCCCATACACCAAGAGACCAAGACACAAAATAAAAGTCCTGAGACAAAGAGGAATTGAACACTTAATAAACAGAAATGTGCCAGTATCTTCTGTTTATACTACTGCAAACTGCACTGATGTTCAGAGTTGTCTGTTGATAGTCTTGCGCACCGATTGACAGTAAATTAAAATCTGGACTAAAAAATAACAAAACGAATTTTTCTTGATTTATTCTCCATTGGTCATTAATTTATGTAGCATTAAGTATATTATACCTGGGAATAGTATATTATGTCCTAGATTATACATTTTTCAAGATGCAACCAAAGGAAAATATTCATGAATAAAAGTAATATACGTGTACAATATAAAATTTAAATAAAAATGGTTTATTCACTACAGTAATATGATATATGTTCCCTATATTGGAATTTTGAAACAACAATATAAAATTGGAAAACTTTTGAATCATATCCAGTCATCATATAAACAAGAGTGCACACGCTGAAATGTCTCGCCTGCTTTACTGACCATTGATTTTGTGTTGTTTGATGTACTACACGTATCACATAAACTTAACATTTTTAAAGATCTCTTAATTCAATTCAACATGTTCAATTCAATTGAAAGTTTTATTTAAAGTCGATGTTCAATAAACAACATAAACACAGGCTCTAGTTAGTTTTTCAAATCGACTGGATAACAAAATATATACACACATACAAAATTTAAAGTCGTGAAAACAGCACAATGTTAAACTTTGGCATACAGTGCATGCATGGTAATCCGACCTGATGTCTAAAATAGAATTTCAAGCAAGAAGGCTGGTGTTCCTCATACACCATGTACATGATGTACACAATGAACGATATCAACTGGTGACAAAAGACCAAGCAAGGAAATAGGATGCCTGGGAGTGGGTGCAAGGATGGGAGGGGCAGCAATAACTAATTAAATAAATAATTAATAATGGACTTAAATATATTTTCGAAAGCATTAATTCTTCTATTAACTGTAAAAAGTGTATAAAACTGACTAAACTTCCCGATGTAAAAAGTGTATAAGTTAACGTTATAATGTCTTCAGTTGTAATTTTTAATACACCTTATCGCTAATCCCGCTTGACCCGAGAATCAGTCCCGCTCGAACTTTTGACGTCATACAACAATCACTTTTCCATTGTAGCGTCAGATATTTTCTATTATGACGTCAAAATTTTACGGGAACTTTTGTGATGTCCAGTAATGGCGGACAAATAGCGATAAGGTGTATTTTCATTATGTTATATTTTAAATTTTCCGCGGCTCGGCAAAATAGCGATCCATATAGACGGTTTTGCTATTTTGACGGTCTTATTTCAGATTTTTAATCAGACGTGGCTAGACGTCAATACACCTTATCGCTATTTGTCCGCCATTACTGGACATCACACAGGTTCCCGTAAAATTTTGACGTCATAATACAAAATATCTGACGCCACAATGGAAAAGTGATTGTTGTATGACGTCAATAGTTCAAGCGGGACAGATTATCGGGTCAGCCGGGAATAGCGATACCGTTAAGGTGTATAACCTTTTAGTCTTCGCTTTGCCTTCAGGATCTAGCTTATTCACTTATGGTGAACTGCACTTATTAAATTACATGTACATACGTTAATTTCTGTTGCACATTGATGTTCGAAAATGGAAGACGACAATTTGTTATCTAAAAAACTTGAATCAAGGGCATACGATACAGTTACAGGGGAGGTAATGACGTTGCTAACGTAAATTGTTATTTTCACGACGTCTAACTGCGACTTATCGGGAAAAGATGCAGTTTTCGACTGTTTTTGTTATCATTCAAACTGATTTATCTTGAAAATGAGTTGATGGACCCCTCTTTTTTAAAATGACATTTGGTTTGATATTGTATGAAGATTATGTGTAGAGTGGGTGGCGCATATTCGCCTTGGACACATCATCAAGTTTTCGCCGTTTTGCTATTTTTTCCGTAAAATTTGTGTGCCTTTACCCAATACTTGTCTAAATAGATGGTAAAGGCTGTTTGTAATGTTACAACTGTTGATATTCCTCTTTACCCCATTTCCAAGGTAATTTGCACATATTGAGAAATACGCAGGTGTTTTTAAATGATTTTGGCAATTATGTAAGATTTATATGGGAATCATGCGCAGTCTTAAAGTAAATATATGAGGATGGTCATATCATACATTGCGGCGAAAATGTGTCCCCCATGGTACACGAACAACTTGATTTCCTCTTGAGTTTGCGTTCGTTTTTAGAACAATTTACCAATGTTTTGAAGATAATTTCTTTATCAAACATTTTTTTCATATAGTTAAATTTCTGAAACCTTCATATAAACATCCAAATATTCGAATGTAGGTCGGATGTAAGTGGAAATGAACGAATTATGCGGCGAATATGGGTCTCTCACTCTACCAATTTTCATGAAAAAGTCAATAATGCAATTTCTTTAAATTTGATAAATATACAGCAAAAAATGACGGTTTTTTTCTACATTCATAAACATTTGATAAATAAGAGTTATTTGTAAAAATAAAATGCACAAATTTATGGGACATGTGTATAAAACAGAATTTACAAATAATTTAACAAAAAACAGCTTGTGTTTATCTTTTAAAACAAAAAAGTTATGAATTTCTGTCGAAAGGAAAAATACTTCCACAAATCCGAATTTTGAGCAAATATCTGAAATTTCGACCTCTATTTACTCAAAAAGAAGCACATGAAGGTATATTTTTTATTACATATTTGATTAAATCAGGGAAAAAATAGCCTACATGCAAATTTTCATTAAAATTTCATTATGGGATCAAAACTGTATCGTATGCCCTTGACTCATACAAAGAGCTACAGCAGGTTTTGGAGCACTATGAAAACGATAACTATGTGCAACTGTGGAACACGTTGAAACTCGCCCTGAAATGGTTTCAAGTTCATGTCTAGACAAACTAGTTAATAGAAATATTGTACAGACGATGCATGGAAATCTATTGACAGCAATTATTCTATGAAAGTTGAATTTAATGTATATATCTGCAATATTTGCAAAAGAGATGCAGACGCAAAAAAAAAAACAATTGTTATGTGCAGTTCATATCTGCAGTGGCAGCATCTCTCTTGTGCAAGACTAAAAAATGCACCAAAAGCAAGGCACTGGTTTTGTAACACTTGTTGAGCGTTTTGATGTGGTTGAATGTTACCTTTTCAAAACTAAAAAGACATTTTTGTTAAAAGTTTTAATTAGAATGTCGATTTTTTTATATAGGTTTGCATGCTTTGCTTGATGTGTATTATATATATTTTTTTAAATATCAATTTTAATATTTATGCTTTGTAAAAATGTTTTAAAAGGGACATACTTTTTAGAGACTTCTTATTAAAGTAAAGAATATCAATTTTAATATGCACGCTTTGTATAAATGTTTTAAAGAAGAAATATTTGTTTAAGAGATTTTCTTATTAAAGTGTATATTGCTATATTTCATTTCTATTCTTAATTTATATACTGAAAATCTTCATTAAGACAGGCAAAATAGCAAAACTGTATATATATCGCTATTTTGCCGGAACCGGCAAAATAGCCTCCTTGGCGCTAAGAGGCTATTTGCCGGAGCCGGCAAAATAGCCACTGCCTAATAAAGATAACATAGATGACATATAAAAGTTAAAAGCATAGTTTCAGTCATATTTTTGGAAATATCTGGGACTATTATACTGAAGTTAGTAGATCTCTCAAGTTGCGACAAAGACAGTATGGCGAAATGGTAAAATAGAAATGAGAGAAAACTGTTAGAAATGCAACGAAAGGAGTATCTTTCTTTCTACATGTTTGAATCGCCGTTCCAGAAGACAAGTTGCCGAAAGACAAATCCTTATTTCAACCGCCGTAAAAGACAGTTGGTTCACAAAAAGCAGATCTTTATTAATTAAATACAGCTTACCATCGATTTTTATCATATTAGATGAACCACCCTTGAAATTAAAATGGAAAATTTCTATCAGGAAAGCGATTGACACCTTCTGGGTCGAACATGTTGTTACCATGTCTGTCTACTTCAAGAGTATTTCATTTATTTCAACATCTAATCATAAAGCTGGTCATCTACCGTGACAATGCTTTGGCAAGTGTCCAGACTTCTTCTAAAGACATCCAGCGTCTCCCCATCAAACTTCGACTCCTTACTGGTACATATATTCTCCAATGTAATAAGGGCAGCTTTCAACCAAGTTGACGTCAACCCAACATGTCTCTTATGCGAAGCTGACTTTGAAACATTCGACCATTTCATTCATTCATGTCCTGCTCTATCCTCTGCTAGATACTATCACTTGCTTGAACTTTTACAAATTATCAATAACAGTGAGCTCTGCGCGAAATGTAGAATGTTAGAAAATTAGAAATCAGTACACAACTAATATTGGATGCTAGTGCCTTTCTCTGCAACTGTCAATGTAAATGTGGATGTACAGACTTTCTTCATCTTGTAGAATACATCAGTAGAAAACTCTGCTTTGCTCTTCATATTAGACGTAATATGATATTATTACCATTACCGGTGAATAAAAAGTAAGGGTTGCTTGCAACCACTCAGTCAAAGGCGTGAACATTTAAAATCTAAATTTTCTTTTGTTTTAGATTTTAAAAGTGTGATAAACTTTTTAGTGGGTGTTAAATACACCGTTTATTTTACTCTGAAACCAGAGGTGTGCCTTTGAATGGCAGGATTTTCACACAAGACAAGACAAAACATAGTACGATGGCTAATGCGCTATATACAAATATACTCTCACACCCACTCAAATCTCATATCAACACACAAAAGAACGTGCCAATAATCCACCAATTCATGCATATAAATATGTAGGACTCTAAAGTGCGATGGGGACGCTAAAACGCGATGGTCATGCTAAAGTGCGATGGCCTACGCTCATTGAAAGTGCGATGGTTTGATACGCTAAATTGCGATGGTCTGTGCTATTTAATGGAACACGCTAAAGTCCGATGCCGCGATACGCGAAAGTGCGTTTTCCGCGAAATTGCGTTTGTTCGCGAAAGTATGGACGTTTTCAAAGTTAAATAGCATTATGACTCTACAAGCCGTTTGAACGAACAAAAAATGGACCGTGATGGGTTAACGAGAATGTTTGTGCAGATGAAGGTTTTTTACTAGACAAGAAAAGAGAAACAAATGATCCCAATCCGGAACATTTTTGATCGGTGCTAGAAGAGTTTGTATCGGCGGAGGAGTTATTTCCCAAAAAGTCATCCACAGTAACAGAAGCGAAATCTTTGATCCCGCTGTGTCGGTCGTGGGACAAACGTGTTTCTGTCAGGACAAAAATACTGCTCATAAACATAGAAACTGACGATAGTATTAAGTTGTATACCGTAAAAGAGAGCGAAAACGGAAAAATACACCAAGTGTCAAAGTATTTAATTCGTCCAAATTTAAGTTAGAAACTCCTATGTTTTTAATCCCATGTCATTTACTTGTGTGAAATAAATTTTAACTTTATATTTGAATTATTTTATAAAAAAAATTTTTACAATATGGTTCGTAATGTCTGTGAAAGAGATGGATACTCGTCAACAAGACAGTAACATAACGACCAGAGGTGTAGTATCATAATATGATTGCCAATGAGACAAGTCTCTATCCATGGTTAAATGTCATTAATACAATTAACTGTAGGTTACCGTATGGCTAACACCGCGGATAGTACTAGTCTATAACGGTAGCTTTTTCTGAACTTTTGATATATATATTTATCCATACCCGACCGTTTTGTTAAAATATTCCTTTTCACTGTTTTGGTCTTTTGGAAAATGTTGTTTGTGCTGTATTTAGACCCCTTTACCAAGAAATTTGTTTTGCATGCACACGTATAAAGATTGCGGTTCTTATCCAACGCAATCATAAGTTTGAACGTTGTTTTCAATTTAGTAGATATAAAAAGATGTGCTATGAGTGCCAATGAGACAACTCTCCATCCAAGTCAAAATTTATAAAAGTAAACCATTTTAGGTCAAAGTACGGTCTTCAACACGGAGCCTTGGCTCACACCGAACAGCAAGTTATAAATGGCCCCAAAAATTACTAGTGTAAAACCATTCAAACGGGAAAACCAACGGTCTAATCTATATAAGAAACGAGAAACACTTATGAACCACATCAACAAACGACAACAACTACAGATTCCTGACTTAAGACAGGTGCAAACAGTTGCAGCGGGTTTAAACGTTTTAATGGTACCAAACATTCACCCTTATCTGAAACAATAGTGTAACATTGTATTTATAATACCCGTTCTAGATAGTCAAATCTGACCCCTTCCAATGCAAGGCGAAAAAAACATAACCCCATTTCAGACAATTTAGCTGAAAATGCAACCCCGTTTGTCGGAACATACCGGTATCATATATATAGCGAATATCCCCCGGGTAGATGTAGAATGGCCATTGGGGAAGTGTCACACAAAACAACCATTTCATGTATAGATTTGCTTACCGCTTTGGTTGTTTAAAAAAGGTGTCCAAGTCACCCATCGGATGGGGGAATCAGTATAAAAAGAAATCAGAGTATGTGTTTAATTAATGAATATGATAAATTGCCATATTCAATACAATATAAGCAGATAACGATAGTTTTTTTTTTTTTTTTTTTTTTTTTTTTTGAAAAGGGGGGGGGCGTACGCCCATTACGCCCTTACCTGGACCCGCCCCTGCCAGTAGCAAAACAGGTGCTTTATTAGCAGACTTTTATCATGTAGTATCTTTATTCTTATAAAGCCGATGCATAACATCAGTACTGAGATAACAACAACAATAACTATTTACAATATATACAAAACAAGGGAGAGAGGTTACAAACGGTCACTAGCCAGGATGACAAACACAATTATTAATATTTTTGATAAATGAAAGCGTCTTCGTGACTGGTTTTCGTGTACTCGACATGATTTCAGAGAATTTGAGCTGTATTATGACGTTTTACAAAATATTTTTGAAATTAAATACTCTTGACGAGAGTCACCAGTTTTTATCTGCTGCCCCCCCTCCAGATATATAAGATAACATAAGTTTTGTGTCACATAAAAAAAGACCATATATAGGAAGATAGTGTACATATAAATACATTGTGACCCATCCGAAAAGAAGTTTCTACGAAATATTTTATTTCACTTTTATGAGGGGGGTAGGACCTTTATCGGGACTCCGGGATCGGGTGTTTTTAAGCTCGGGATTTCGGGATTGATCCTTTCGGGATCCGGGAATTCTTTTTTCGAATTTCGGGATGTCGGGATTTTAAATTTTTTTATATTCGGGACCTCGGGATTCTATGTTTTTAAGCCCGGGGATTTCGGGATCAGGACCCCCTCCCCCCCCCCTCTATTATCATGACAAACAAATTCGGGACACCCGTCCTTTTCATTGTTTTGATGAATGTCAGTATCCAAAAACCTAGCTACACTTTTGACAAATTATATGGATGTTTACTATCTTTTCAAGTAGAGTACAGTCAGAGACATATAATACGTACAAGAGCTCTTGTATTATATGTCAAAAATTATGATATCAAAACATGTACAAATCGATTTTTGTTTCAATAAAATTGCCAAACGGAAGCTGAAATCGTACCACGTGACCTGCAAAGCCTTGCACACAGCACCTTGGCTGTCGTCCCTCCTCTACTATCTTTATTTAAGTTTATCAGAGACACCTTGATTAAATTGTTATAAGAACTCATCAAAGATACCAGTCTTATAATTTGGTACGAGGGGACGCGCGTTTCGTCGAGGAGTTTAAATCTAAAATACATTCAAAATTAATCTGTCTGAAATAAACAGTCGATAAAATAAAAATAAAATAGTTACAGGTAAGTTTTATCAAGTATTGTTTATCAATAAATATTAAAAAAAAAACAACAACAAGGAAACGCATTTAGCTCAACAACTCCGGTATGATTTGAATGGTTCTCTTAAGCAATATTTTTTTTCAAATATTTGACAAATTTCAGTCACTGAAAGATCATAAAAATAGTAACACGCGCCGGGAGTACTCTCAGAACTGTTCTCAGTTTATGTCTTTTGTGTATGTGTTTTTGTTAGTTATTTGTGTTATTTATATCGATCTGAAGAGTTAAGCCTTTTTCAACTGATTTTTAAATGTTCATAGTTCAGTTTCTTGTATGTTCCTCTATTAGTTGTGGAGCACTACCCATATAGGGTATAATTGTAGCAACTATATACACCTTAAAACATAAGGGAACATATAAACTTATGTACAGATAAATGAATAAAGGCAATATCATTATTAATTCACTGGATAGTCATTACAGTTTTAAACCATGCATAAAATTAACTAATCATAATGTGTTGAGGTGTAAGAAAAAGTTAAGTAGGAACTGAATATATTTACAAGTAAAATTTGAAATTTAAAAGTTTAAAATAGTTTTAAATTTAAAATTCTATTAGTTAGTTAAACGTGCTATTCTTAAATCAGAATTTATAATGAAAAGATTATTTAAAAGGATGTTATGTAAATGGATTAGGGTTAGGGTTTAGAACAATTCAACGTATATACATATTAAGTGTTCCTTCACAATTTAAAATTACCTATTTTATAGACATTGTCATTATTCTTTTGAGCTTTTGAATCCGAAATAAAGATTATCGTATCTGTATTTGATGTTTCTGATTATAAAACAATCATCGGCGAAGTCTAATGATACACCTTACCAGTTATTATTTCATCCCCTGTTATATTTAATGAATTAATTGTGTTAAAGATGCAATTCAAAATAAAAAGATTTTAAATTCGTTTTGTCGAAAACATTTATATTTGTATTTATATTCTCTTGACTTTTCCTTAACACTGGGCAAATCTGAGAATGCACGAAATGAAGAAATGTTGATGAAGACTGGAGGGATGAAATTAAGAAAAAGATGAAAATATATCACCAATAATGGATGCATTGAACATAACATCTAACGAAACTACAACAATTTCCAATGCATCAGAACACATAACCTATCAGGTAACAGCACAAGCTCGATATGACGATAAGAGGTTCACTGGAGTCTGACACAAATTTATCAATATGTACATGTACATGTATGGAACATAGTTCAAAATCGGTTAAAAATTAGTGTGGTTTCATTCACATTTAAAAAAAAAACACAAACCAGAAATGCAGTGTGATTTGGCATTCTGCCTGTTTACTTAATATCAGTATCTGGTAAGCAGATTGCACATCTATAGCCGACTTTCAAATATGTGCACTTTCCCATCCATTTCTTATGTCACAATGCTTATGTTATGATGTCACAGTTAGAACTGATTGTTGGACAATGGCGATGGTGTTTAAGCTAGAGCTCATTCATAAAAAAAAATTGAGATTGATGTATTTTATTTCAGTGGAGATTATACGCCGAGATTATAGGCCATGTTGTTGTTGTTCTGTATCTTTCCTCCACTGTCTGGAGAACTGTAGTGTTGAATATGGTTACACAACACTTCATAAAATATATATGCACTGTCCCTCTTTTACTACAATACTAAAGAGAGAAGTCTACAATGTATGTACACACTAAGAGCAGGGTGGTCCCTACTATATTAGGCTCTCACCTTCTTGGACATAGTTCATTGACTATACAAATATACTGATTCAATAGCAGTGATTATGCCAGGGCTCATCATTTTCATAATTTAAGAAATAATTTTCAAAATGGGGAAAGCACAAGTTTCATATTTTATGAAAGTTAAAAAATGTGTACGAAAATACACTATTTTACCTGGCAACAAATTTATGACAAGTTTATGACCCAAGCTTATTAATGGCAACAACTTGTGTTATAATCAGCATAACTGTTGGGTCATCAGTCAGAGCTCAGACATAAACAAGTCGATTTTTGTTTTTGACTTACATAAGTCAAAAAATGTATTTATTATAAAAATGTACTTTCATTTTCAGACTTATTTAAGTCAGAAAATGACAGACTTGTTTAGGTCTATTTATGTTTATGAAAAGACTTAATTTCAATTGGTGGCCAAAGTGCACCATCTATGACATCCTAAACCTGTCTGAGAGTTCACAAGGACCTGAGCTATCTATATTTAATTATCTAATTGAACATTTTTACTTAACATAGATTATTTTCCTCATTTTGTGAGATACAGATGGATGCATTGTAAAGTAAATAAACATTATCTCCGTTTTTTTAGGCTCTCATGCATATTTTTCCTTAGAAGACAAAGCATTGTCTTTTGATGTTGTCATAATTTCATGTAGATGCATGACCTTTTTATAAATATGCTTGGGTCTTGAAGTTGACCAATTTTGGTAACTTATTGACTTGTAGGAGTCGATATTTACAACTTTTTAATTCAGGTTAAATATTTCTTGCTTAACACTAATTGACTTATTGAAGTCATAATTTGTCTTAAATTTAAGGGAGACAAATCTTGAAACCTTCAAATTTAGACCTCTATGAGTCAAAAGCAGATTTAGACTTATTTTTGTCTGAGCTCTGACTGGTCATAATAATATTCTCAAATGATTTATTCATATTTAGAATCTGTCTGTCTGCATTTCTATTTCAATAGACATTTCAATTGATCACAATTTGAAACGTTTACTATATTTATTTTGTCCATGTCATGCATGTATAATAATGAAATGCTGAAAAAATAAATGAAAGAACACATTAGACATGTTTATAACTGCCTTAGTCTTATGCTGTTAACAAAAAAAGTTTGGTTTTTCATATCACGCATAAGTGACTAAAACCATCTGAATCCTAGCTTAAATCCTGCAATAATTAAACATACATGTATGTATATTTAACAAATACTCCAAATTTTTGTCTCGCCTATGACGAAAGTCGCAGTATGTGAGACATAGGTATCACTCTCCTGTGACGGTGGCGTAAACTATTTGTACACAGCTTTATATTTTAGAAGGAAGAAGACCTGGATGCTTCATACCTTGTATGCAGATACCTCATGTTACTAAGTTTCTGTCTGTCATATGCCCATTGTCCTTGACCTCATTTTCATGGTTCAGTGACTGCTTGAAAAAAAATTACAGTTTATTTGTCATGTGAATTTCTCACTTAAATGAGTAATAAGATAACTATATTTGGTATATTGGTTCCTTGCAACGTCTACATGTCCATCAGACAGGATTAACCTGACCTCGACCTCAATTCATGGATCAGGGATAAAGGTTAAAGTTACGTGATTAGGTCAGTTTCTCAGATACTACAAGCAGCAGGTCAACTATATGTGGTGTATATATGGAATGATTGTAAGGGGTACATGTCAGACTGGCAGGTTTCATCTGATCTTGACCTCATTTTCATGGTTCATTGGTCAATGTTAAGTTTTTGTGTTTTGGTCTGATTTTCAAGTACTGTAAGCAATAGGTCAACTATATTTGGTGTATGGAATGATTGTTAGGTGTACATGTCTGTCTAGCCATTGTCATTTGACCTTGACCTCATTTTCATGGTTCATTGGTCATTGTTAATTTTTTGTGCTTGGGTCTGTTTTTCAAGTACTGTATACAATAGGTCAACTATATTTGGTGCATGGAATGATTGTAAGGTGTACATGTCTGTCTAGCCAGTATCATCTGACCTTGACCTCATTTTCATGGTTCATTGGTTAACATTAAGTTTTTGTGTTTCGGTCTGTTTTTTGATTACCATAAGCAATGGGTCAACTATATTTGGTGTATGGAATAATTGTAAGGTGTACATGTCTGTGTGACAGTTTTTATCTGACCTTGACCTTATTAATTGCCATGGATCTTTAAGAATGTTAAATTTATGTGATACTTGTAGTAAAACCTTTATCTTTAAGACTTTCAACATAAAATCAATGGTCAGTAGAACAGGGGAGACATTTCAGCTTGTGCACTCTTGTTTAACTAATATGAGGCCCATTGCAAGAAATAGAACAGAAGGGTAAAGTGCAAGTAATTGTCGTCTAATATCTTGAAAACCATAATAGGTAAAGAAAATATGACAGAGGGCAAAAATATTTAATACCATTGTATTAAAGCCAGTATCGGTATCAATAACACACTCATGCAGATACAGAATGTCAAGACCTGTATAAACCCTAAATTTCCATAAAAATTACCAGACAACTCCTTTGAGGAGTTATTATCATTACATGATATTTTTTAACCAATTTTAGTATTATTTTTGAAGGCGGTACAGTGACCTATATGGTAGTTGTTAACTTCCATGTCATTGCGTCTCTGGTGGAGAGTTGTCTCATTGGCAATTATACCACATCATTGAACTTTAAGCATTTTTGGAAAATGTTTAGAAAATGATAAATCAAGACAGAAACTGTAAATTCAAAATTGATATAACCATGCAAATTAAAGTCTGCAAATCATATCATTGGTTATTTATATTTTGAGGCAAAAATAAGATGTAACTCTGATTCCTGCCTCACCAAATATCCTTGTTTATTATACCTACCGCAACACATTTTATGGACATTTAAGGTTATGCACTGCTAAAGTCCAAATATATTTGGTTCAGTTCAGATCAATTCCCAATATAGTCTATGCAAAATATTTTGAATGTTAAAATGATTTTACAGACGACCTACCTACCCTATTTTTCTACCAGAAGGCAGGAAACATGTGTATATATATGTTACGGAACATATGAGTATTTGGACCATACACTTATGGTCATGACCATATGCGTACATGCTCATTTTGTAATTTATAGCTAATTTCCTAATGCTTGTTGAGTAAAACTTTGGTTGGCTTGCTTGCTTTGTTTGTATAAACGTTTTCCCAAGCTTTGTAATTAAGATTGACATCTTCAAACAATATATATATAGGCATAGTTTAACCTGTATATATTGTATTTAAATTTGATTGGAAGTTATTCCAATTACAATTGTACAATATACAAACAAAGCAAGCAAGCTAACCAAAGTCTTGCTCTACATGCATTTGGAAATTAGCTCTAATGGTCCTGACCATATGAGTCTTTCAAGGTTGGGCGGTATTTACCACCCCCGGTATTTACCAGTGGTATTTACCGCCCCGGACAATACTCCCCAAGTGGTCAATACTGGCAAATACTGGTCAATTGAAATTTTCATGCTTCTTTTGACTGACTTATCTATCAATTCTAGTAAAAAAATGATTGATGAGGGAAAACTTTATTCCTTTGGCATGATTCAATTTATAAAAATGAATGATATTGGTATGTTATTAATTATTAAAACATTAAAAATGACTAATTTAGTTCTTAGGGGTAATGATATTGCATACTTTTGGTATACATATAAAAATTGTGCAGCTATATCAGTTATTCTAACATGTATAAATCAAGATATTTTTTTCTTGAAAAGGTTTGAATTTTACAGGTAAATAGAATTACAAGTGACTAGCAATATAGATTATCAGAACATTACCTATTATATGGCTAACAGGTGTCAAAAGTTTAATTACTATAACAACTGTCCCCTAATAAATGTTGACATAACAGGAAAAAAATCATAAAAGTGATTTCTAAAGATTGTTTTAAACAATGAATTAATTCCTGACTATTCAACAGCATGATAAAAATGTTCTAAATGCAGGAAATGTTTTTTTTAATAAATATATAACATATATATATATATAAAACAATTTTTTTTAATTTTTTAATTGCATCTTTCAAAATAACTGTTAAGAAAATCAGATGTTATATAGTCTCTCTTAAGTGACTGACTTCATGGTGTTAATGACTATATCTGTTGTATAATTAAATTAATATTTGATAAATCTTCATTAAACCATGTTCATGAACTAATTAAATGTGACTTTTTGTCTTATTACAATGTAGTAAATAAGTGACTTTCTGCCTTGTGACTATATCTATCCATTTACCAAGTAATTGACCTGAGGTAGGGACTAGTTTTATAGTAAAGTCCTATCAAAATTTCAATTGACCAGTATTTGCCAGTATTTCCCGGTAATTACCGGTATTTACCGCCGGCATGGTCAATACTAGTATTGACCGCTTTTTTGCCAACCTTGGAGTCTTTAGACCATATCAGTATTTTTCTAATAAATTATTACATATTTCTTGAAGTTATTTTCCAAAGTCAAAGACAACTTATTGTGTTTCTTAACTAATAATCGATAATGACCATGTAAACATGTGTTTACTATAATTTTTGACTTGTGAGAAAAATTCACTTTATTTCATTGATCATGTAACAATGATGCATATGATTAAACATGTTGAATAAGTCCAAATTTAATTATTATTATTTGAGTTAACCTTGAAGGGTTTTAGTGTAACATAATAATAAACTAAGAGTTTTAGTGTAACATGATAATAAACCAAGGGTTTAGTGTAACATGATAATATACCAGGGGTTTTAGTGTAACATGATAATAAACCAAGGGTTTAGTGTAACATGATAATATACCAGGGGTTTTAGTGTAACATGATAATAAACCAAGGGTTTTAGTGTAGCATGATAATATACCCAGGGTTTTAGTGTAGCATGATAATATACCAAGGGTTTAGTGTAATATGATAATATACCAAGGGTTTTAGTGTAGCATGATAATATACCAAGGGTTTAGTGTAATATGATAATATACCAAGGGTTTTAGTGTAGCATGATAATATACCAAGGGTTAAGTGTTACATGATAATATACTAAAAGTTTTAATGTAACATGATAATATACTAAGGGTTTTAATGTAACATGATAATAAATCAAGGGTTTTAGTGTAACATGTTAATAAACCAAGGGTTTTAGTGTAACATGATAATAAACTAAGAATTTTAGTGTAACATGATAATATACCAAGGGTTTAGTGTAACATGATAATAAACCAAGGGTTTAGTGTAGCATGATAATAAATCAAGGGTTTTAGTGTAACATGATAATATACCAAGGGTTTTAGTGTAAAATGATAATAAACCAAGGGTTTTAGTGTAACATGTTAATAAACCAAGGGTTTTAGTGTAACATGATAATAAACTAAGAATTTTAGTGTAACATGATAATAAATCAAGGGTTTTAGTGTAACATGATAATAAACCAAGGGTTTTAGTGTAACATGACAATATACTAAGGGTTTTAATGTAACATGATAATAAATCAAGGGTTTTAGTGTAACATGTTAATAAACCAAGGGTTTTAGTGTAACATGATAATAAACTAAGAATTTTAGTGTAACATGATAATATACCAAGGGTTTAGTGTAACATGATAATAAACCAAGGGTTTAGTGTAGCATGATAATAAATCAAGGGTTTTAGTGTAACATGATAATATACCAAGGGTTTTAGTGTAACATGATAATAAACCAAGGGTTTTAGTGTAACATGTTAATAAACCAAGGGTTTTAGTGTAACATGATAATAAACTAAGAATTTTAGTGTAACATGATAATTAATCAAGAGTTTTAGTGTAACATGATAATAAACCAAGGGTTTTAGTGTAACCAGAAGGTAGGTACAGGTGAGGTAGGATCTGTTTACACTTCCAGAGCACCTGAGATTACTCTTAGGTTTTGGTCAGTTCCTGGTTTAAGTTTCTTGTGTAGTGGTTTGTAGACAGTTAATTTTAATTTGAGTAAACCTTGAAGGGTCAACTTACAGTAAAAGTAACTGTCAATCATATATTGTAGGATATTTTCATATTTTTGGTTAAGTAATGTTTAAATCCAGAATATTTCCATATGTAGTCTACATAAATTATTTAAAAGATATCTGTTTTACCTACATGATGGCAGGAAACAAGAATATATATTATTGGAATTCAATTTTTTTTTATATAACAGGTAAAGTGAAATGAAATAAACATTGAAGAATGTCTCTTTAATTATACCTTCCTGCTATGTTGCACTTGTGGATAACATGAGATTTAGGGGGATTAAGGTTTTAATTGTAAAATAATTCCAGTCAGACATTTTGAACAGGATTTGATATGAAGTCGAAGTCAGGATTTTCCTCAATGATTGTTTCGAATTGCTTCAGTAAACATATGTGGAAATTAATCAGGCTAATTTAAATTTGTATCTATATCAACAAATCATTAAAACAAATATATGTGATATGAAGTCATCAAACCAGAGTTATTCTTTTATCCATTGTGATAATGTCTTAACTTGAGAATATTTTTTGAATGAATCAATGGAGAAATGTCTTTGTTTGAGGGAATTAACACTGCGGTAAGTTACTGTACTCAATTATAGATATCATTGGCGAACATTAGATAATTGTACAAGGACTGATAGTTTTATTTTGCATTAGTTATATTTTTAAAAAAACAACCAAATATTTCTTTCAAACAATTTAAGGATTTTTGTTTCCTTTTAAATAAAAATAAGTTTAATCTGAAAGATTAAATGAAGGTAAATTGTTACACATAAAAAAAACAGCTAAATTTCAAAAAACAAATTTTGATTATTTGATATATACTAAGAGTTTCGTGCAACATGATAATATACCAAGGGTTTTAGTGCAACATGATAATATACCAAGGGTTTTAGTGCAACATGATAATATACCAATGGTTTTAGTGCAACATGATAATATACCCAGGGTTTTAATGTAACATGATAATATACCCAGGGTTTTAATGTAACATGATGATATACCAAGAGTTAAGTGTAACATGATACCAAGGGTTTTAGTGTAGCATGATAATATACCAAGGGTTTAGTGTAACATGATAATAAACCAAGGGTTTAGTGGAACATGATAATATACCAAGGGTTTAGTGTAACATGATACCAAGGGTTTTAGTGTAATATGATAATATACCAAGGGTTTAGTGTAACATGATACTAAAGGTTTTAGTGTTACATGATAATATACCAAGGGTTTTAGTATAGCATGATAATATACCAAGGGTTTAGTGTAACATGATAATAAACCAAGGATTTAGTGGAACATGATAATATACCAAGGGTTTAGTGTAACATGATACTAAAGGTTTTAGTGTTACATGATAATATACCAAGGGTTTTAGTGTAACATGATAATATACCAAGGGTTTTAGTGTAACATGATAATATACCAAGGGTTTTAGTGTAACATGATAATATACCAAGGGTTTTAGTGTAACATGATAGTATACTAAGGGTTTAAGTGTAACATGATAATATACCAAGGGTTTAGTGTAACATGATACTAAAGGTTTTAGTGTTACATGATAATATACCAAGGGTTTTAGTGTAACATAATAATATACCAAGGGTTTTAGTGTAACATGATAATATACCAAGGATTTAGTGTAACATGATAATATACCAAGGGTTTTAGTGTAGCATGATAATATACCAAGGGTTTAGTGTAACATGATAATATATTAAGGGATTTAGTGTAACATGATACCAAAGGTTTTAGTGTAACATGATAATATACCAAGGGTTTAGTGTTACATGATAATATACCAAGGGTTTAGTGTAACATGATATTAAGGGATTTAGTGTAACATGATGATAAACAAAGGGTTTTAGTGTAACATGATAATAAACCAGGTCATAACCTTGTCGGCGAAGTGATGATTTAAGTTGCCAAAGAATTTTGAAAATTGCTAAAACTCTCCGGCCAACTGACTTCATAGCGAAGTCAAATGCCATCTAAATCGGTATAAGGGAGACAATTTGTGATTTACAAATTAAACAGGTAAACAAAAATGGCGACTGACAAGAAAAATAGAGATTTTTGAAACGACCAAGGACTGATACTATTGACGATTAATTGAAATAAATACTACGGCGACTTTGAACATCCTCGAATTAAACATTCAAAACTATTAAAACAGAAAACTGAGCGTCTGTTTAAGTTATCATTTTACGATAATATTCATCTGAGGATGTTGCATAATCACTCAGCTGATTTGTTTTATTATTATTTATTACGATTATTGACGATCAGTTGTACTATTTGGTAGGTTAAGGGGTGGGAATTAACGAGTGTTTTTTTTATATTCATTGATGAGCACGAAAAGACTATACAACCAAAACGGTAATGGAATTTCACTTCACCCTACTCTCTCATGGAAGGAGAAGTCACTTCTCCCTCTCCAAAATCCTAGATTAGGCCCTGAATAAACTAAGGGTTTTAGTGTAACATGACAATATACTATGGGTTTTAGTGTAACAGGATCTGCTTACACTTCCAGAGCACCTGAGATCACCCTTAGGTTTTGGTCAGTTCCTGGTTAAAGTTTTCTGTGTTGTGGTTTGTAGACAGTTGTTTGTCTTTTTGTAATTTTCTTTTTGCCCATGGTATTATCTGTTTTTAATCATCTTTAAGGTTTTAGTGTAGCACAATGCTATACCAAGGGTTTAGTGTAATGCCATGAAACACCAAGGGTTTTGTGTAATGCTATTATATACCTTGAGGGTTTTGTGTAATGCTATTATATACATTGAGGGTTTAGTGTAACAATAATATAGTGTATAAATAATATGCTACGGATTTAGTATAACATGAAAATATATCAAGGGTTTAGTGTAACACAGTAATATACCAAGCATTTAGTTTAACACAATAATATATGCTTAGGATTAGGGTAACACAACAATATACTTATCATTTAGTGTAACAGGTAAATATTACACTGGTTTAGCATATTGCCATAATATACCAAGGGTTTAGCGTATTGCCATAATATACCAAGGGTTTAGTGTATTACCATAATATACCAAGGGTTTAGTGTATCAATAATATAACAAGGGTTTAGCGTATTGCCATAATATACCAAGGGTTTAGTGTATCAATAATATACTAAGGATTTAGTATAACAGGAAAATATACAAAATGTACCAAGGGTTTAGTGTAATGCCATAATGTTCAAAGGGTTTAGATTGATTGTTGGTTTCTTAACGTCTGGTGACAAATACAAAAGGTTTAGATTAACACACTAATATACCAAGTGTTAGATATAACCTTATAATTTTTATTTATACAGGATTTGTTGATAGGATGTATTCTTGCAATAAGTGGAAATCTGATGATCAGCATATCGTTAAATGTACAGGTAAGTAATAAAATACACAAAATAATACTTCAAAGGAAAACCAACAATATCGTGACAAAAAAACGAAAAAAACCCAACCCAACACAAACCCAAACAAAATCCTGAGGTGATCTCATGAGCTTGGGAAGGGAAAGAAGATCATGCTCCACAAGTGGCATAGTAGTATTGCTCATTTGGTGATGTCTCAATCTAATAAAAGAGGACAGGATTGTAGCTACTACAATTGGAACATACTATATATATATCAGTCAACCAAATTATGATGGTGTAAGCAAAACTTTTGAAGGGCTACACTTCTTCTTTACCACTAGGAACCTGTGGTTCTGTAGCTTTCATGAAAGCAGCATCCCTCTATCAAGAAAATCATATTTGCAGGAGCTGCTTGAATGATGCTACATAGAATGGAAAATTCACAATAGGAAAGCTGAATTAATCTCTTTTGTCATAAATTCAAGTTCTTAACAGACCCTTATTATAAATTTCTTGATGTAAGTTAAGATATGAGGTAGTCTTTACTGTATCATGTGTATCTTGAGTACCCTTTATTTCAAGTTCAAGACATTGTACACAGTAGTTTTAATTATTTAGTATGAGGACATAATCTATATAGAATATATATGAAGTTCAGGAATAATGTTCGCTTTTCATTCTTGCTGAGAAGCTACTGTATGAAGTCTGTCTAATATGATTAAAGAAACTAGGAAAGAAAAGGAGCACAGTTGGTTCCCATGGAAATGCAGATTGTTGAAAAACACATCCAACAAATAGGTTGTCAATAAACAAATCAAGCATATTAATGATGTCAGTTTCAGAGAATTTTTTGTTTGAAACAAAAAGTTTTATTACATTACAAAGTATGAATTAGTCTACAGCGTAGGACACAGCCAGTCGCCTGGTGGCCAAATGCGACCAAAACTTTGATTGGGCGATTAGAAATGTCAAAAGATGGATAGTTACTGGCCCAAAAATAAATCATTGGGCGAGTGCATTATCATTCTCAAAATCGTAGTTACTCCTATAAAAATCAACCCCAACTTTGGAACACCCATTGTCGGAAATCCTCTGGTCACACCGTTAAAACGTGCTAGTGCATTAGAATATTAACATGGCGGATATATACAAACAACATCGTGACATGTGCTTGTTTAGTGGGTCAAACAAGGTTTTCCAGTCAATGGTGGCCGCTAAACTATTGGTATTTTATATAGGATAGCGACAGTCATTAACAGTAAAACCTCGTCTGACCCACTAAAATAAACAAGGGCAAGGGAATTCTGAAAAGAACTCCATACACGGATACAACTGAGAAGCCGTCAAAATAATTTTCATACGAGTGTAGATAGTAAACCCCCAAGGACAGAAACAAGTGCCTGTGGCAGTGACATAAGAAAATATTACGTTTATAAAATGTCTTTTGATTTTGTTTTGCATTGACACTTTGGACATACAACCTGTTGAAATGACTGACCGAATAGAATATCGCGGAAATTCCCGTGCTATTTTTAGATCAATTCGCAGAAACTTGTTTAATTCTAAACGCAACAGCAAAATTTCCTCAGTGAAAGACACGAAATCACTATGCAACCGAAACGGTAATGGAACTTCACTTCTAGCTACTCTCTCATGGAATGAGAAGTCAATTTTACAATTCAAAATCCTAGATTTATAGGCACTGGACTGTGATGATGAATTCAGTGACAATGAAGACTATGGGAATGAGGTTTTTTTTTGGTTAATGTGTCGGGAAGGTTGAAGAATTAAGAACATCTATTTATGTTGCTTTATTGTCATTTTTATGGCTCAACACTGAAAAAAATTTGAGTAAAATAATTGGGCTACCAATATGCATTTTGGGCCTGTGAAGTAATTTTTGCACTCGCCCAAAAAAATTTTTTTTTAAACACTGGTCTATAAGATTGAAAGAAAATTGAACTATAAGGCTGTGTAATTTGTATTGGTCATTAAAACATATATATACCATTGTCATCACATTTATTTCTATGATAGACAGCTTAATTTTTTATGTTTAAATTGAACTGGGTATCAGCCTGTGATGTCTTCATAAAAAAAAAATCTGACAGTGATAATTGCGTAAAAATAGCAATTACAGCATACTGGTAAGACAAACTGTTGGAAAACTGTTACAGAATGATGTTATTGTTACTTTGAATAGAAATATACACACATGAAGAATGAAGCTTTAGGAGACCAGATACATTACACTAAAGATCCATTATGGTGGATTGGTCTAGTATTGATGGCAGTCGGAGAGATTGGAAACTTTTCAGCTTATGGGTTTGCCCCTGCCTCTCTGGTGGCACCACTTGGGACAACAACAGTTGTTGGTAAGTAAGCAGTCATTCAATAAACATAAACAATAATGCCTCATTTATGTTTATTCCTTCAGCTAGACTATATACTTAAATCTTTTATACATGTATAATCAATAATGCATATGTTGGGTACTAAAATCCCCTGTTTTGCTATTAAGTTATTATTTTTGACTGAGCTTGTACCTGCCACCAGAAGTAGTTTTTGAGGAGCATATATATTACTTATTTATGCATTAATCAGTAACATTCCCATGAGGTAATGCAGTTTACTGAAGTTCCAGACCCCTATTCTGTGTTTGGCCACAGTGAGAAGGGCAGCCCATCCTTAAAAAAATTGCCATTTTCCTAAGATTTCAGTTTTCAAATTTCAAGTATTGGTTCAAACTTCACATTTAGTCAGCCAATCACAACAATGAATCTGGATTTTCATCAGAGGCTGTAATATTACACCCCACATGGTAAGGGTTAGCAACAATGTGACATTTGGTATTGGACAATTTGTTAATGATGGTCAGATAATGGTCAAGTATGAGGAATTAAGAGATTTGACCTCAAAGGTGTCTGAAACAGGAGAAGATATACATTGTATATTGTAAAAAAAAAGTATTGGAAGGCTTCTGTGGATTAAAAATGTATAACTGTGGCATGAGATAATGTACTGAAATATTTTGGCTTATTTTAAAGTCATATTTTAGTTGATAGAATAATTGTATAGAGTATCTACCGAATGTGTTATTATTGTCTGATCCTTAGTTTTATATTTCAGCCAACATATTCTTAGCTGCCATCTTTTTAAAGGAAAAGATCCGAGCTGAACATTTATTTGGTAAATACAAATTCATAATTATATTCAACCACTTGTTATGAATGTAAATTGAATATAACTTTCAAGTATTATAATTATATTGTATAATGATATGTGAAGAAATAAAAATCATTTAAAAAAAAATGATCAGTATAAATAAGTACATTATATTATTTGAAATTAAATGCATGGATTCTGTTTTCATTACAAAGTAACTCATCTTTGTATCCTAATGACTGCAAAAAGTAGTTTTGAAGAAAAGGAAACAAAGTTGGTGCTTCAGAATTTTTTAACGATTTAGCTCCTTTCCAGTTATATACATGATTTCTAAGCTTTCATTTGATATTGTCAATTGTGTATATTACTCAATCGAAGTGAAACCTTCAAAAATTTTAATCAGGAAATTGCATGTGTAAATTGAAATCATTTATTTTTGAGCTAACATGATTTAGTTCCATGAAAAAAAAAAATTCATGTTAAGAAGGTAAAATCATGTTTTAAAAATATTTGATACTGTAGCTTGCTATATAAGCAGATAGATATTACAACTTTTTTAGTCCCCTACTGGTGAAGCCAGAAGGGACTATAGGTATAAAAATAAGGAGATGTGGTATGATTGCCAATAAGGCAACTATCCACCAGAGTTCAAATGAAGTGGATCTAAGCAATTATAGGTTTACTGTCTGTCCCATAAGTTTTCCTAACTTTTTTTGTAATACCTAAATCAATTAATTAGGATTTTGGTAAACAGTCAGATAATAAAAGCTACAGATCAAGTTTAAGTTTTATTCTTGTTAATTGTTTTGCCACATTTTTTGTCCCCCGCATAACGCGTTGCAGGGGGACATAGAAATGCCAGGCCTCCGTTTCATTTGTCCGTCCATCCATCCGGTCTTGTTAGCGCTCTCACATGTACAATTCTTAGCATTTTTATAAAAATTATATTATAGGTTTATATCAGCAATGTCTCGGACGAGTTTGAAAATCAGTGCTGATGAACTATTTCTGAAAGAGTTATGCCCCTTGGAAACATTAATTATATGCAAAATTGCACTGCTAGTGCTCTCATGTGTACAATTCTTGCCATATTTTTATGAAACTTATATCGTAGGTTTATATAAGCAATGTCTCGGATGAGTTCGAAAATCAGTGATGATCAATTATTTTTAAAACAGTTATGACCCTTGGAAACATTAATTTTATGAAAAATTGCATCGTTAGCACTGTTAGCGCTCTCATGTGTACAATTCTTGCCATATTTTTATGAAACTTATATCGTAGGTTTATATCAGCAATGTCTCAGATGAGTTCGAAAATCAGTGATGATCAATTATTTTTAAAACAGTTATGAGCCTTGGAAACATTAATTTTATGAAAAATTGCATCGTTAGCACTCTCATGTGTACAATTCTTGCCAGATTTTTATGAAACTTATATTGTAGGTTAATATCAGTAAATGTCTCGGACGAGTTCGAAAATCAGTAAGAGTTATGCCCCTTGGAAATATTAATTATAGTGAAAATTGCCTTGTGAGTGCTCTCATGTGTACAATTCTATAGAATTTTACGAAACTTATATCATAGGTTTATATCAGCAATAACTTTGACACTTTCGAAAATAATTGCTGATCAAACATTTTTAACGAGTTATGCCCTTGGAAATATTTATTATATCGGAAATCACATTGAACATGCTCTGAAGCATTCATTTCTTTTAAGATATTTAAGAACAATTTTAAAGAAAAAAAAAGTCACCATAACTAATGTGGAAGATACAGTGAAAACTTGTCAATGTACAATGAACTACAGTCTCTATTTATATATCTATGTCATATACTGAAAATTCAGAAATTATTGCGTGCATATATTATTGTGATTTTTGAAGAATGGATATAAATACGAGATTAATTATTGCGATTTCAGGAAAAGCTGCACTCAGATATTTGAGCTAGATATCAGATTGTGAGTTCTTATTATTGCGATACTCACACAGTCTCATTATTCACATTAATAAAAACCTCGCAATAATTTCTGAATTTACAGTAACACTAAATCAGATATCCTGGAATTTTTACTCATTCGTAAATTACAGGGTCAGCATTAACAGTTATTGGAGCATTTCTCATCGTCACTTTCTCTTCAAGTGTAAGTATGAAATAGAATACGATAAATAAATTTATTAATTAAATAAATTTGTTAAATAAATAAATATAGCACAAGCATAGTCTAAAATATTTTTTGACTGCAAGTAGATGATCACTAAATATGTAAATGTAAAGTTTTCATCAATATTTCCTTCTGTGTGTGTCAGATTATAATAAAATGTATTCACTGTAAATGTTAATAAAAGAAGTTGTGGGGTATGAGAATTATTGGTGGAACAATGGAGTGGGGTATGAATAGTTGATTGGTGTTTGTTTAATGTTCAGTGGCAGATATTTCATGCATGTTCATCTGGATCATAGTTGTGACCTGTTTAGCACTCAACATGATAACTTATGTGCACTTTTAATTTCAGCAGCTAACAAAATTTGAAATAACTCTTTATCTGATTATGATTGACAATTTTTTTTATGCCCCCGCCGTAGCGGAGGGGGCATTAAGTTTAACCCTTGTCCGTCTGTAGCGTCACTTTTACCATTCTAGAGTTATGCCCTTTCCAAATGGAAATATTGCTGAATTTTTCATTTCCTTTCTCTAACTTTAATTTGCCTCACATAAACATTATGAATCTTATATACAATAATTATTACCACAATACACAGATCAAGTTTGAATTTTGGTGGCGTCACTGTTACAGTTTTAGAGTTATGCCCCTTTACAAATGGAAAAATTGCTGAATTTTTCTTTCCGTTCTCTTACTTAAGTTTGCATCAACCAAATAGTGTGAAACTTATACACAATGCTTATTACCACAAAAGTCAGATCAAGTACAAATATGGGTAGTGTCAATTTTACTGTTCTTGAATTATGTCCCTTTATAACGTTGTATGCAAGCCGAGCAATCATCTGTGTCCCATGGACACATTCCCCATTTATTTTATAATGTAAAGTGGTGTTTGTTGTCAGAGACTATTACTAGTAATAGCCTTCTAGTTAAATTGATAGTTGTTGAAGCCTAGCTTGTTTTTGAGTTTCATTCATTTATGTAAATTTTTTTTATTTATAGATAATTATAAGGTAAATCGTTTGAATTAATCACTCGATTCCAAAGACTTCCCTTAAACAAACGATATAAGATTACACAAATAATTTGTGTCAGAGAATGCTCTATTGCTGCTTTGCTTGCATTTTGATATTTATGAACGTGTTACCTATAATCATCAAAGTACTGTAGTACTGTTAACACTAGAGAGCTAAAAATACTTGGTTTTGATATCTATTTTCTACAATGTCAGCATGCTTTTATTTTAATAACTGAGCTGTATCATTTATGAAACAGTTGACTTTTCAGATATTCTGTGATAAAATGTAAGATCTATAGACAAAAAGATTCAGTTATAGTTGGTGACAGGTTTTCATAGTTTTAGAAATTATTCCTTGGCTAGAAAAAAACTTTGCATTTGCTTAGAATATTTATAATTGAAATTAAAAAGCATACAATTAATGCTACATTTCCTTCACTTTGTTGATATTAGAGCTGTCGTAATAAGGAATGCTATAACTGTGGATTCATTATTATTACTGGGATACCAATTTTCGTGGGTTTTGTGGGTATAGGTCAACCACGAATTCAAATGTTCAACAAATGACAAATTTTCTAAAAAACCTTGTATGCAGAGATTGGCAAAACAACAAAATCAAATATCCACGAAAATGCAAGTGGTCCTGAATCAACGAAAAACTGATACCCACGAAAATAAATGAATCCACAGTATATGATGCTTGTTTAATATTTTTTTGGGGTTTAATTTGCTAATTTTTATGTCTTTTAATATTATGCATTTAGTGTATAGTCTTTAGCTTGCTTTACATTTATGTTAACATACTAGATACATTTTGATTACATATTCAATTTTAAAGGAATTTTATTGCTTTGTTCTATAGCTTTTACTTATGTTGTAAGGAATATGTTACTTTACTTTAAAAAATTGTAGAACTTAAGTTCTATTCAGGAAAAAGCTTTTGCATCTAAATCAAAATATTAATATTTAACTAAAACCTATGTAATGAATACAATGTACTTGATCATTAAAATCAGATATTCAGGTACTGTTATAGAAATGTTAATTTTACAGAAAGAAAAGGTATTTGAAGGAAGTGAAGTTACAGAAGCATTAAAAACCATGACATTTACAGTTTATATTGTAAGTATGGGTGTGGCTAAAAAAAACATGACATTTACAGTTTATATTGTAAGTATGGGTGTAGCTAAAAAACCATGACATTTACAGTTTATATTGTACACAATGTAAGTATGGGTGTGGCTAAAAAAACCATGACATTTACAGTTTATATTGTAAGTATGTGTGTTGCTAAAAAAAACCATGACATTTACAGTTTATATTTTAAGTATGGGTGTGGCTAAAAAAAAACATGACATTTATAGTTTTGTATTTTAAGTATGGAAGTGACTAAAAAAACCATGACATTTACAGTTTATATTTTGTAAGTATGAGTGAGGCTAAAATGATAAATGTATTTACCCTAAAAGACTAAGAAATGGACAGATTTGTATGTGTTTAACAGAAATAGGTTAAGATGTGCCATATATTCAGCACAGGAAGCAAAACTATAAAAAAAGAAAAATTTCTAAATATGCAGTAAAGAGAAAAATGTTATTTATTTAAACATTATTATATGTTTCGCAATGATAAATAAGTTTAAGAATTGTTTATGAAACTACATATGAAGCATAAAATAAACAAACTGACCTTGATATTTCAACAGAATTATAATAGACAACTGAAATTTTAAAAGTACCTAGGTCATGTATTTACTTATGATGTTAACAAACCACCTGGTTATTAAGTTTTGTTTATTTCAGATTATAGAAATTATAGTTTTGGGAGTTGTACTATTCCTGTTATATAAAGTTAAGATGAAGAAAGTAGTTATATATTTATTGATAGCAGATATAATTGGTAAGTATACGTAAGAGGTCTTTCTGTTCCAGCTGAAACCCACCTCTGGGTTTGGGATTTCTCTTTGCATTGAAGACCCATTGTTGGTCTTGGATTTTTTTCTGCTGTTTGGTCAGGATGTTGTCTCTTTGACACATTCCTGTTTCCATTTTCTATTCCATTTCTGTGTCTTTAAACACTGTCATATAGTGCACATAATTTCTCTACAATTTTTACAATAAATAAGATCTAAGCTAATTTTTCAAAAGCACCTTTTAAGAGGGAATTCTCCACATTTGAGTTTTGAAAGGTGGACACTTTTGTATCAGCTTTATAAATGTTCTGAAATCTAGTATTCATGAAATAATTTAATTTCTCAGTTCATTTATGCACCCAAAAATTAAAAGCAGTCTTCATTTATTTTATAAATATTGTTTGAGCAATATTTTATCACATTTTCTGGAAACTTCGACTGTAAAGAAATTAAATTACAGTAGATAGTCTTTAAAAAAGTCTTTTTGGTTGCTATAGTCATATAATTATTCACACAGGACTTTCTGTAGAGAATATTTTTCATATTATCCGGAAAACAAAGTAGTTTTTCATAGGATCAGAGTGATTAGACAAACATTATTGACAGAAGAACATGATAATAGTTAAAATCAGGGATATATATATATAAATGATACAGCAATTCTACAACACAATAGTAGAAGTCATCATACAATCTACTAACAGCAATTCTACAACACAATAATCAGAAAACACATATGATGGTAGAAGTCACCATACAATCTACTAACAAGACAACAATCTACAATTTGCCAGGCTCAAAAATCGTAAGAGTCTAGAAAAGTAATAAATAAAGGAGAAGGTCCGATAAGGGCTAATTTCGGCCTAAGACTCGAAGTACATCTGATGAAAGATTTTAAACACTTAAAAGTGTCTACTTCAGTCGATTTAATTAGTTTATGTTGAAAATTTGAACTGAATTGGTCATTAAAGACGCTCAAATTCAAACTTAAATATGAAAAATCTATAAAATATACCATGAAACGTCACTTTTCAAATGGTTTTTGTCTAAAATGAAAGTGGCCCCATTCGTGTTCAGTCTCAACATTTATATATGTGATGTATTATCATTAGATACAACTTATATTTAAATATTAAGACTGAACACAAGTGCTGCCACTTCCATTTTAGACAAAAACCGTCTTAAAATTAGCACAAATGCTAAAATTGTGAAGATTTCAGTATTTTTGCATGAAATAATGAAGCTAGTACCTGATGCTTGTTCATTATATTGGACGAAAACAACCCATATTTATGTAACAAAAGTATTCTACTTTCCAATAAATAGCTTAGTTTTCATTTTAACAACTTTGTAAATAGCTATATTTTGGGGCCAAAAAGGGGTCTTACTGGGCCTACTCTTTTGACAAAGACTGTAAAAATTCTGCTGTCACACCAAAGTCTTTATTCAACAGAAACGCTAATATAAATGCTAATATGATAAACAATTTTGGAGTTGATGTCATGGAGAAAATTTTTCATTATTTTTCAACAGTATGTTGGCTTAAAAGGGTTTTAAAGAATTTTTTTCTTTTTTATTATAGCCTCAATAACAGTAATTTGTGCGAAAGCAGTATCGGGAATGTTACAGTTAACATTTGAGGGATATTCTCAAATGTCATATCCTGGTCTGTACATAATGGCTATTGCCATGGTGGTCAGTGCTGTTATACAAGTCAAGTAAGTGATTTATCCTTGGTGATACACCATGGCCATTGTCCTTGTGATCATTGCTGTTGTACATGAAAAGAGAGAGATTTATCCTGGCTATTGTCATATTGATCAGTGATTTAGTGCAAGTCAATTAAGTGTTTTATCCTTGGTGATACACCATGGCCATTGTCCTTGTGATCATTGCTGTTGTACATGAAAAGAGAGAGATTTATCATGGCTATTGTAATATTGATCAGTGATTTAGTGCAAGTCAAGTAAGTGGTTTGCACTGGTCTGTTCAACATGGTTGTCATTGTTATCAATGCATATGAATTTAGAGTATACATTAATGAGACAGATCCCCAAGGGAACAATAAACAGCAATGACATATGGTCTCAAACAATAGACAAGAGTCTATACTCTTTTATCATACTGTAAATTATCAATGTCTATATAGAAACATTATGAATAAAATAAAAAAGGCACCTGAGATCAGCCAACAGCAACAAAGTCTTATTTAGCTGTTTAACTTTGTTTTGCAAGAGGGTAATCTTCCCCTATGTCTGACATACCCCCAAGTTACAATTTTTTTTCCCTCATGACAAATAATATCGAAATATTGTGATATTGGCCTATTTTATGTAAGAAAATCTCCAGTTTATATTAAGTACTTATTAACAAGATTATGCCGTCAATCATTTTTAATTTCTGGTTGCAAACTCCCTATTTTCAATGTTTTCACCTGCCTTTATGCTGTTGAGGCATACATTTAATGTCTGACACATGGGTCAGAATCATAAGTGGTCCCAGCTGGTATCGACAAGGGTCCTAACTTCAAACTTTCTTTTTTTTTCCAGTGAAAAATTATCACTAAGTAATTGATTATTTATTTATTTTAACATTATGAAGTTATTTAAATGCTTTGATTTTGTATGTAATATCATTTCCAAGTGGAATTTTTTAAGTCTGTCTTTTAGACATGTTATATGAAGTTATTGACTAAAGAACAAAATGATCGGTCATAAAATAAAGTTTCTTTGATATCTGGGACATTTTTGTTAATTTTAGAGGAATTATGAACATAAAAAGATACTTCTATGCTCAAATGAAGTTACAAGGAGCAGAGCAACATATAAGGTGACTGACTTGAGGGTAATTAATCCTATTTTTACTGATTCAGTTTATGAGTTATTCCCCCTTAACCTCTGTACCATAATAAAATTATAGCTTGTCTGGTGTAAGCATGGTTATGAGAGAATTTAATTCTACAATTGTAGTTTTAGTTGTATTTTTTAGGTATTTGAATATGGCCATGAGAGAATTTATTTCTACAGTTGTAGTGTATTTGTCTGTATTTTTCAGGTATTTGAATATGGCCATGAGAGAATTTAATTCTACAGTTGTAGTTCCAACCCATTTTGTGTTCTTTACTATTAGTGCAATATTAGCAGGTGAGTGTACATATGAATCTGAATGCCTAGAACATTTGTCTGTAATCAATTTGGTTTTTGCTTTTGTTACATTTGTAACATTATGATATTGAAATGCAATCTGTAATATAATTCTCAGGAAATAATTTGTTGCTTTTCAGTTAAATTTTTATGCATTCGACCGCAATTTTTGCGGTCGTATATTGGAATGAGACACATTGTTTTTCTCACAATTACTTTAGTTTAATGGATCTCTGTGAAATTTTACCATAAGATTCAATACCACAAAGGGATGGTTAGGATTGGCTTTGGGGGGTTATGGCTCAAACCGTTTAGGAATTAGGGGCAAAAAAGTGGAAAAACAAGGGTTTGCTGGTTAATGGACAATTTAAAAGCAGTGTAAGGGAGGTAATCCAAAAACAAAATTGTACAATGTTGTACAATGTTGGAATACCTCCCTTACACTGCTTTTAAAATATCTATTTAAGACTTTTATGATGTATTTAAATTGGTAATTATGGTTGCAAACTCCATTGGAAATTTGAATTGAGATTATGACCATATCTCGAGGGAAAGAATTTTTTTTTGGGAAAATGGGGAGGTGGGTAAAAAAGAAATTGTGGGGGGCAATTTTTTTATTTATTTTTCTGATTTCAGAAATTAAATTTTTTTTTTTTGCAAAACAAAAGGGGGTGGGGGTGGGGGTTAAGGGTCAATATGCAACAGCATAGTGTATTTCACAAAAGCAAAAAAAAGGGGGGTAAATTTTTTTTAGTTTTTGTGGGGGGGGGGGGGGGGGGGGGTCAATTCGCAACAGCATAGTGTATTGCATAAAAGCAAAAAATTGAATATAACAAATTCTAAGTTCTTTGACTACAGTTATTCGGTGTCAGAAACCTATTATGTGTCAAATATTTAATTACAATCCAAATTCAGACCTGTATCAAGCACGAATATTGTGTCTATTTTCTCCCCAACTGTTCAGGGTTGGACCTCTGCGGTCGTATCCAGCTGCGCTCAGCAAAGAATTTTATTCTTATTCCTGTAATTACGTGATTGTCAAAATTTCCACTTATTTAAAAACTGGCTGATGTTAAATTATTGTTATTCTTAAACTTATGATTAAATAAATGTATTTGTATTACAGGAATTATATTCTACAAAGAATTTTGGGGAATGAATGGTTTAGAAATTTGTATGTTTCTTGTAGGGTAAGTTATTAAATGTCCTCCTTCTAGTTTGCAGGGGGAGGTATGATAAATAGAGAACATCATATGGTTTTTTTCAATATCGAACCCGTATCAACCGAAGACACCAATATAAACCCAAGAGCTCTGCTCTAGTAATTATATCGGTTGAAGGTTGATACAAGGTATGATATTGAAAAAGTCGTATCATATACACTTTATTATATACTTCAAGTATGTCTTCATGTGACGTGATGTAATGCAGACCAAGGGTTTGATCATGAGGAGATGTGGTATAATTGCCAATGAAAGGACTATCCAGCAAAGTTCAAATGAAGTGAATGTAATCAATTATAGGCAACCTTACAGCCTTCAACAACGAGAATAAACCCATACCAATTTGTCGGCTATAAAAGGCCCTGATGTGAATAATATTAAACAAAACAATTTACGAAAAAGAATATGATGGGGTTAAACTCGTTTGAAGGGGCCAAAACCCTCCCCCTAACATAAGACAGTGGTGTAACAGTACAACATAAGAACAAACTATAAAAATCGGTTGAAAAGGGCTTAACTCATCTGATCAATACAAAGCAGAAAACATCTAACGAAAACACAGACAGGACATGGTTAAGATGTCTGGAAAAACTGTGTTCTGATCTTTTATCTCATGATATGAATCACGGAATCCATGTGGTTAACATCTCATTGAGATAAGATGTCACGATAGCTGGGAAATGTATATAAATGAGTTGTGATTTTCTGATGAAATATATATGAATGGGTAGACCCGGTAGGGATTTTCACATACCGGTAAATCAATATATGAATGGGGGTGTTTTTTAAACCGCATGACGTCTGTACGCAAATTAGTAGGTTGAGACCCCCCTGTGGGTTTGATTAAGCATTTGAAACTGTGAACAAAACCTTTTCATCATGTATGACTGATTCAGCACGATTGTTTTTGATTAAATTTTAAAGATTAATTATTGGCCCTTAAAACAGCAAAAATAGTTAAATTCTACAATCTATTCAAAATTAAGTAAGTTCTCTTGATAAATGAATAGGGTAATATAATTAAGACACTTTAGTTCAGAAATATAAGTTGTTGTGTCAATATAATCATATTTGACCCAAAATTGCCATCTTGTACATCTTTTATCAAAATTTTTTTTGGAGTAAAGCCTGGACTCATATCTAAATATTAATAACAATATCTCAAAATGAGGCTATTTTGGCAATTTATGCAGTTTTGCATTAAATGAGTAAAGTTTGAAGCCTTAATGCATACTGACATACGTCTTATAGACATCTGAAGGATGTTATTTGATAGATCTGGCTCTAAAGTTTGCTGATCTGAAGGATGTTATTTGATAGATCTGGCTCTAAAGTTTGCTGCTCTGAAGGATGTTATTTGATAGATCTGGCTTTAAAGTTTGCTGCTCTGAAGGATGTTATTTGATAGATCTGGCTCTAAAGTTTGCTGATCTGAAGGATGTTATTTGATAGATCTGGCTCTAAAGTTTGCTGCTCTGAAGAATGTTATTTGATAGATCTGGCTCTAAAGTTTGCTGATCTGAAGGATGTTATTTGATAGATCTGGCTCTAAAGTTTGCTGATTTGAAGATTCCCTGAGTCACATTTATAAAAAATACATCTTGTCTTTTTAAAAATCACATGATGAACTATATCGTGATTCTGCAATTTATTTATTGTAATTTTCAATATTTGTATATCTTTTCAGTTGTATACTGTCATTTATTGGGGTGTATTTTATCACAGTTGGTAAAACACCCGGTAGTATAGAGGAAACCCAGAGTGAGCCTCTTAATAACACAGAACATAGTCAACAAGTCTCACCAAGTTTATTTCCATGTAAGTATTAGGTGTTAATAGATTTTATGGAGGAAACCCATAGTGAGCCCCTTAATAACACAGAACATAGTCAACAAGTCTCACCAAGTTTATTTCCATGTAAGTATTAGGTGTTCATAGATTTTATGGAGGAAACCCATAGTGAGCTCCTTAATAACACAGAACATAGTCAACAAGTCTCACCAAGTTTATTTCCATGTAAGTATTAGGTGTTCATAGATTTTATGGAGGAAACCCATAGTGAGCTCCTTAATAACACAGAACATATATAGTCAACAAGTCTCACCAAGTTTATTTCCATGTAAGTATTAGGTGTTCATAGATTTTATGGAGGAAACCCATAGTGAGCTCCTTAATAACACAGAACATAGTCAACAAGTCTCACCAAGTTTATTTCCATGTAAGTATTAGGTGTTCATAGATTTTATGGAGGAAACCCATAGTGAGCTCCTTAATAACACAGAACATAGTCAACAAGTCTCACCAAGTTTATTTCCATGTAAGTATTAGGTGTTCATAGATTTTATGGAGGAAACCCATAGTGAGCTCCTTAATAACACAGAACATAGTCAACAAGTCTCACCAAGTTTATTTCCATGTAAGTATTAGGTGTTCATAGATTTTATGGAGGAAACCCGTAGTGAGCCCCTTAAGACTTCAGGCACTTCTCTCTTAAAAAAATTATGTATATACCTTAACATAAATCAAGGCACCCAACGTGATTTTGAGAAATGACACTCGGTTGCGAACTTTCGTTTTATTTAGATTCCAAGGTTGTCTATCCAACAGAAACTTGTTTTGTCGTAATCTACATTAAATTATTCAAAATGATGTATGACACGTCTATTACTCTTGTTGGAATCATTTGTAGCAGGCTTTCCAAGTAGATTAACCGTAAATTATTTTGTCTTTTCACATCTACATGGCAATTTCAACATTACAGTGAATGATATAACAAAAAATTGAGACCAAGTGTCATTTCTTTAAAATACAAGTTTGGTACCTCATGTTATTTTAAGGTATATAAGTTAAAATTTTTTTTAGATACAATTGCATGGGCAACAGTAGTCTATTTTGGTGTAAGTTTGAGTGTTTTCAACATAATAGGAGATAAGAAATTTGTACATGAAACCTCGAGTGATCACCATTATAACACGATTCTGATCTAATATCTTTCTATGTAAATACTAGAGGTTCTTACAATGAATAAACACCAGAAAAACAAGATAAATATATAAGTA
Organism: Mytilus californianus; assembly: GCF_021869535.1. Classification (NCBI taxonomy): domain Eukaryota; kingdom Metazoa; phylum Mollusca; class Bivalvia; order Mytilida; family Mytilidae; genus Mytilus; species Mytilus californianus. Next base: position 140,099,463 of record NW_026262581.1, on the reverse strand, counting down.
TCCAGGGGTTCTGTTAAGCTACAAACCAAATCAAAATCAATAATTATTGACGTTAAGACAAACATTGAACTTATCATGAACACCTCTAAAAACTATTTAAAGGACTAATTTCACATAAGTATGAAGACGATACTTTTCACAGGTTTTGTTAATCTTAATGTATTTTACAGAGTAAGAACATTAGACAAAAACATCAGCTGTTTACCGAATCAAAAATATTGAAATCAGAATTGTATAAAGATGGATATCATTAGTCTTAAAAATATGTATAGTTGAAATTGAAAAACAAAGTACAAACGTTTGATAATCTTTACTATTTTAAATGTTCTATTTTTAGCATGGTTATTTGCCACAATAAATGTTGGAGAGGTCCAGCCAAAAGGTGAAGTGAGTCACCTGACAGACACAGACAGGGAACCCATCCTCCCTACTGATGTAGTATACCATGCTTCAGATGATACACTGTTTAGTGAAGGGGACCAGCAACAACAGAATTATGGTGCTACTACTGATAGTACATGACCTCACACAGAACTTTAGTCACATGACTTATAAAAATATAGAGCTGTATAAGATATATTACTATACATGGAATGGCTAAATAATCTGCTTTATTTATACTAAATATTATATTGAACTTTTACTACAAAAACAGTCATTAAACTGGCAGTGAAAAAGACAGTTTAGAATTGTACTATTTAGTATTGTTAAATCCAGTTAGAATGTAAAATAAGGAGAATGTAAAATAAGGAGAAGTTGCCAAAGTGATAACTGTCCACCACAGTCCACAAATGATGTGGATTTAAGTAATTATTGGTCACCGTACGGCTTTAAACAATGAGCAAATTCATATTGTATAGTCAGCTATAAAAGGCTGTTACAGAAGAAAACAAACGATTTATGCCAACCAAAAAAACTAAGTAAGAATTAGAGAAGAAATAAATTGAATTGGTAACAAAAGTAAGATGTTTGATTGAAACAGTATTTTATTGCATACGAAACACCACTATCATGTTAACCAAAGTTTATCCTGTCAGGAATAAAACAAACCCCTTGAAGTCAACAACCCTTACCCTTTCTGTCAGGATGAAAGCAATAAACATTCCTTGTATTGTGTATTATTTATACTTTTGTTGTCCATTCCTTGAAAGTGTTTAACAACCATATAAGTGTTCAGTGTTTTTATATAATAATTTAACCATTTTTTCTGAAAATAATCCTTAATGTCATGTAAACCTTTATTGACAGTAGTTTAGGGTTAAGTTTAGAATCAGACATATAATTAGGTTAAGAACTAGAACAAGATACAAGGTTAGATATTAAACCCGGAATATATTTATTAATAGAAAAGGTCAGGGTTATTAGTAATAGGTTAGGATAGGGGAGAATGCAATATATTAAATTTCAAACCTCTAGCTTAACCTAATCTGGGACAATTTTTTAACAGTACAATACAACAAGCTATAAAATTGTTCCAAACTTTCCAACTTTTATCATGATGTCTTTTTTATGTGGCACCACTATTTCTCATATATAAGAAATAATAAAAGACAAGTTGATTACTGTCTAAGTTAATAAATGATTTTTATTCCAATATATGTAATAACTTTGTACAACACCTTTTTGTGGCCAGGAAAATTCCTCACAGAAATATATCATGGCTTATTCTAAATCACAATTGAATATTTTTGTATTTCAAACAGATATTCAAAGTATGTATGTTGTTGACAAATCAGTATTTTCATAAAATGATATAAATATCTGACAGAAATTAGAACATGTCTTTGCTTGGTGCTACTGATTAGTTTTGGTGCCTTTTTCAAATTTACAAATATTTTTTATCAAAACATAAATTCCTGTATTATTTTCAAAGCCAAAATATAAACTAGCTTAAATTTCTTTGTATAATTAGAAAATAATGTATAATTTAAATACTGGGTAGTTTTATCTTTGTTTGGTTGCTGTCAAATTTACCTTACTTTTCTTCTCAGTGCCGTTAAAGTACCAATAGTCGCTGTATTTGTAGTTAAAGAATATGATCAATGTTATACATGTTTTATTTTGCTCATCTTGTATATTGGTATTTTAGAATGTTTTAATGCTGACTCTTCAGGTGTTTTTTTAATGGCTTATTTACATACATTTTGGGGGTTTATAGTAGTCTCTGTTGAAGATTTTGTCGATTTCATATATTGGCATAAAAATATAGAATTTGAGTTCCTAATTTGAAAATTGACTATCATGTGGATATAAAATATATTCCGACTAGATTGGTACTTTATATTTTATGTGTTTTTCTAACTGCCGTTTTGGTTCTTTGTTGTACCATTTAATTCTCAGTCCATTTAATCACATGAAATCTTGTTGATAGCTGAATATCATTAATTCTTGCCAGATTTTCTGCTGCCTTTATATTCCAAAGATGATGTTAGTCGATTCTGTCCAAAGTTAGACAGATTTTTAATATGTGGAGTTGTGCATTATAGGTTCTGTTAATAGTTTGGTTTATGGCTAGATCTTGGTTGTATCCTATTTATTTGATGCTAATAATTGTTCCTCTTATACTATGTATGTTTTATACATTGAGGTCATATTTATATTTTGATCCATTTATTTTTATGTCCTATCTATATATGTCTGTTATTATCTTTACTGTATTGTTTTATATTGATGTCCTATATATGTCTGTCATTTTATTTTGATAACATTAATTTTCTATATCATTTTATAAAGCAGCAAAATAATCATTATTATACATGTCTATTATTATTGTTGTTGTTTTGTTAATCTCTACATTGTAAATCTAATAAAATATTAAAATTAAACAGTGTTTATTAAATTACTTTGCAATTGGAAAATTCTCTCTTCAGATGTTGATATTCATAGTTTTCAGAATTACATAGTTATCAGACAACCTTCAGCTTGAAAACTGGCCATCCTAGTCAATGAAGATTACAGACTATTAACATATGGCATCTGTATACAAGATATGAAGTATCGAGGTCTTCTACCTTCTGAAATGTAAAGCTATATGTAGAGTTAACCCCACCACAACCATATAAGTATCCCTATGTCTTGCATTCTGTGACATAGGTTGCAGGCCAAAACCAAAGCTGATTCCACCAAATGTTTTTTTTTCTGAAAATGACATTATGCTGTGCTACACATTATGGGTTTTGCTCCTTGTTAAAGGCAGAATGGTGCCCTAAAGTTGCTAACTTCATCATCATTTCATCATTTCATTTGGTAGAGTTGTCTCATTGGCAATCACACCACATCTTATTTTTAAAGGCAGTGCTTTAATGCCTTTCTAGTTGCCGGGTTAATCCTTCCTTCCGCGATATCCAACTTATCTACGTGGGGGGTCATTAGGCTCCAAGTAGATCCGGAAATGTTGAATTCTCTCCTCTTCTTATTGCGATATAAAATGTTTTTTGTTTCATTTCATTTACATTGGGAAATAGAGAAACGATCATTGTGTTTTATTTTTATAAAAACTTTTGATATATTAGTATTTTGCATTATAAGCAGTCAACCGATTGACAAACTAGAATTATTTGAATTCCGTGTGGAAAGAGCTCGGGTTAATTTCGAGTGTTATCTGCAATCTAGATGTTTATAAATCATTTCAGTCGTTGATATAATAATTAAAGGTCGACTGAACATGAATTATATTATACAATTTAAAGCGAATTTCTGTTTATGCACGAGAACCCGTCTAACGTTATTGTAATTTCGCAGTTATATAAAGTAGCAAATTATCGTTCCTGAATAGGTGGCGCCGTGGTAGCGGATCCTGTTCCTCTACTTCCGGTTTCTGCACTGTGAAACTATTTCAGTTATATTTTTAATTAACGATGCCAAGTACTTGTTGTTGTGTACCTTGATGTCATTTAAGAGGAGGACATGCATTTCCAAATGACTTAAAAAGAAGGAAAAGTTGGATCAACGCCATGGCCCATACGCAGATTGGACGAGAACACGATGATATCGTGGAGTCCATCTCAATCAGCTGTTGTTTGCAAGGCACGTTTTACTGAAAAAGACTACGTGCAGGAAACTATTCATGGTAAAACTCTATTTTCTTTGTGAAATATATTGTTATATATGTTATCGCCATGCGAATAAACCAAAGTCTGTTTACAACCGCAATTATCGTTTTAGAATAAAAGGGGGTGGGTAATTCAAGACGTCATAATTTTTTGGATTACGATTCAATGTGATCTGTTTGAGATTTTTTGGTGATTGCTACAATTATAATGATTTCTTACAAGAGGTATATCATACTGAGAATTATTTTAGCAGTAATTATGCTAATGTAGTAATGACAGGAATGCATAAGCTATGCCTCATAGACTTTCTTGAAAAATATCAATGACAATGTTAACAGGAACAAAACAATGACATGCTCTCATCTATATTATAGTTATTTAGGTACAAACAATGTACGTTTGTTGCATAAGTCTCTCATTGTTTGTCCTTTGGATTTACATAACATACATTGAATCAAGCAAACATAGTTTTATCCAGATTGTAATGAATAAATCTAGTTAATATTTCGCCAGGTAGTAAAAAGTATACATTGCTAATGGAAGTTCATTAAATTATCAAAAAACTAATGTTTTATAACCTTTTTCAGGGCGCAAACCCACCATACAGAGACTTAAGTCTACTGCCATTCCCAGCCTATTTTCCTGGACCAAGCAAGAGACTGAATCGTCCGCAAAAAGAAAAATCAGGGCAGTTTCCTGTGAAAACAAAAGAACTAAACTTGATGAATATTGTAGTAGAAATCTAGAGGAAAGTTTTGATTGTAAAGTTGGTTTTCCTGAAGAAGTCATTCATACTGCAGAAAGGATTTATGACTGTCCACCACCAACTGCCGAGCTAATGTTGAGCTTCACAGATGGAATTACGCAAACACCATCAATGCCTATGTTTTCAGCAGAGAATTTTGAAATGAAGACACGTGACACAGCCATGCATTTTTATACCGGTTTAGAGTTGTATCCTAAATTTTTATTTGTTTTGACCACACTTGGTCCAGCAGCACATTGTTTGAGATACATATATTTTCAAATTGATAGGGTGTCAGTTGAAAATCAGTTTTTTTATGACTTTGATGAAATTGAGGCATCATACAACCAACTTTGAACTGCCTAGATTCTAGATTGAATCTAGTGTTAAGAACATTGTGTATACATGGATTGTTTTTGGAAAATGACGCTATCAGCGGCATGTTTCCGATACCATTGACCAGAACTAACGGAAGTTGATTATGCCTCCGCCTACCGCACTCGGTTTCATATTTACTATTTTACATACTAACTGGAATCTGCTTGTATTACGCTACACTCGAACAAAGTCTTTGTTAAAGTGTTGTAGTCGGACGGGAACCAGTTTACATACGTTATTTTATTTACCAAAAAGATATCTTGACCTGTCCATATGTTTTTTGTTATTAAATGGTATTTGGAGCTATCCCTTTGTTATATTTTTCATATTTATTCGAGCTTTCACTTTTATTCACATGTCTTACAATCGTAAACAATCGGTATGTATACATGATAAATAGATCCGTTTTGTTATGGTGTTGGACTTTTTACCCTCCAATGATCAGCAATCGCTAGACAAAATAGTTTTCCTAAATAATGTCAGCCTTTCATGCCATTTCAACTTTACAATCATTAAAAAAGTAATAATCGGAATCATTTTGATATCCATTGGATAGAAACTGGTCTTTATGAAGATTTACGAAGATTTTAATAATCGGAAATTAGTAATACGGTTATACCCACGCGGTGCGTATGAATCTTTGTTCACAAAGTTATAGCAGCAGAGTCTGTAACTGTATCATTATAAATTAACTACACTGTTATTGTACTTAAAATGATGAAAACTGCAGATGCAATATAAGATGTCAACTCGGCCAATACAGATTTTTTTTCCGTATTGGCCGAGTTCTGATCCGGCCAAAACAGGATTTCGGAACGTCTCTAGTTTTTAGATCGTAAGTCACGATAAACTCAAACTGAAAGTAAACAGTTGTTTGTACGACGCAGTTTTTATTAACTCACCATAAACAAGCTGAAACGTTCAGTATGGCATATATTTTAGGTTAAAGACGGTCCCATTCATTTGAAAAGCATTTTGAAAGTAGACGATGGAATTATTCAGGTTTAGGGAACGAGTAAATTATCACAAAGTTCATTTCTTGACGACCTCATAATTTCATCATATCGATTTTTACTGTTCACTTTCGCTTCTCGTGTTTTGTAAACGGTCTTTTATTTTTAAACACGAACCAGGCATATGCATTCTGTAATTGCGCAAATCTTCGTTCTTTGGTCAATTGGCTTATGGATAGTTGTATCAATTTCAACTCTTACATTATTTTTTTTTTAAATATATTTGCATTACACATGCAATGGCAGTACCTTTCCAATTACAATTTATGTGTTGTGTCTAAATTAAAGTTGTAACACTTTATAGTGACTGGAAAGGGTAGAAAAATTCATCAGATGAGAAAAGGCTGAAGATGCATGGAAACGGCACCAAATCATTAGATATTGCATCTTATAAAAAGAAACTGAGATTTGGATAGTTCCACTTCAAGGTAAAAATGTTTATCTCTTGTGAAATGAAATAAAAAAATATTGTAACACTGTAGTTAATTAATAAAGATACTATTACATGTATTTCTGTATTGGCCTTATTGTTGGTCCTCGGCCAGCAGTATTGGCCTTCGGCTTCGCCTCAGACCAATACACCAAGACATGGACCAATAACAAGGACAATACAGAAATACTTACGCAATAATATTATAGAATGACAGTATGGTTCAATAGCGGGAATCAGCCCCTCAACTACTTTTTACATAAATATTAACTTCTGGCTTCAACTCCTTGTTCGTCTTGTCTGGAGATCTTGTTGTAGTTCCAGTTAGGCAAGCATTTTAGAGACGTATCCCGTCCATCCTCTCTTGACTTGTAATTTCTGGTGATAGATTTTGCCGCTTGACGTTGTATCTTTTCAAGCTTTTTAGCTCACCTGGCCCAAAGGGCCAAGTGAGCTTTTCTCATCACTTGGCGTCCGTCGTCCGTCGTCCGTAAACTTTTACAAAAATCTTCTCCTCTGAAACTACTGGGCCAAACTTGACCAAACTTGTCCACAATCATCAATAGGGTATCTAGTTTAAAAAATGTGTCCGGTGACCCGGCCAACTAACCAAGATGGCCGCCATGGCTAAAAATAGAACATAGGGGTAAAATGTAGATTTTGGCTTATATCTCTGAAACCAAAGCATTTAGAGCAAATCTGACATGGGGTAAAATTGTTTATCAGGTCAAGATCTATCTGCCCTGAAATTTTCAGATGAATCTGAAAACCCGTTGTTGGGTTGCTGCCCCTGAATTGGTAATTTTAAGGAAATTTTGCCGTTTTTGGTTATTGTCTTGAATATTATTATGGAAAGAGATAAACTGTAAACAGCAATAATGTTCAGCAAAGTAAGATCTACAAATAAGTCAACATGACCAAAATGGTCAGTTGACCCCTTAAGGAGTTATTGCCCTTTATAGTCAATTTTTAACCATTTTTCGTAAATTTTTGTAATCTTTTACAAAAATCTTCTCCTCTGAAACTACTAAGACAAATTTAACCAAACTTGTCCACAATCATCATTAGGGTATCTAGTTTAAAAAATGTGTCCGATGACCCGCCTGCGAACCAAGATGGCCGACATGGCTAAAAAATAGTTCATAGGGTAAAATGCAGTTTTTGGCTCATATCTCTGAAACCAAAGCATTTAGAGCAAATCTGACAAGAATAAAATTGTTCATTAGGTCAAGATCTATCTGCCCTGAAATTTTCAGACCAATCAGGCAACACGTTGGGTTGATGCCCCTGAATTGGTAATTTTAGGAAAATTATGCAGCTTTTGGTTATTATCTTGAATATTATTATAGATAGAGATAAACTGTAAACAGCAATAATGTACAGCAAAGTAAGATCTACAAATAAGTCAACATGACCAAAATTGTCAATTGACCCCTTAAGGAGTTATTGCCCTTTATAGTCAATTTTTTATAATTTTCATAAATTTTTGTAAATTTTTACAAAATATTTTCCACTGTAACTACTGGGCCAAGATAATTATAGATAGAGATAATTGTAAGCAGCAAGAATGTTCAGTAAAGTAAGATCTACAAACACATCACCATCACCAAAACACAATTTTGTCATGAATCCATCTGTGTCCTTTGTTTAATATGCACATACTGACCAAGGTGAGCGACACAGGCTCTTTAGAGCCTCTAGTTTTTTTTTTGTTACCGTGTAGGGGTCCCTTACTATGGCTCCATATTAAATTGTAAGATCCATTCCTAAAGGTCTAGATCATTGTTCTAATCTGACACAAATTTCAATAACTGGAATACTACCCGAGTTGAATATATGGTGACCTTCAGCATTATCACTATTGGAATTGTGTTTAATACCATTATTGTTCAATGTCATTAACTTAAATGGAGACAGACATTTGACCTGAAAGGTGGTGTGGGAGTGCAAAATCAAAAACTAACTGACTATGATATATGGTTAAAGAATGAATATCAATTACATGGGTCAACATGGTCAAGGGCAGAGTTGTTATGAAATAACAATATGGCAGAGAAGTGGTTTCAAGTTTCATATAAAGCGACCTGACTGACATGAAATAAAAAATCAAAGGAGTATCCCTATTTGTCTAATCTTCAAGGTGAAATAAAACTAGTAAAACAATATTATACTATTGTCTAAATCTACAGAAATATAATTTGCTTCAAGTAACAGAAATAACTAGGTCACTAGTAACTTATTTAATGAGTATGTGGGGTATAAGAGCTTGATAACAACAGGCTCTTCATAATCATTTGGTTTGAAAAGGTTACTAGTAGTCTATATTCTTGATTTAGAAAAATGTAATTACAAGACAAAAATCACATTACTTAGAATACTTTAGATCATTCAGGTAGTCTTTATTTATATGTACAAAAGAACAGCCAGTAGTCATTGGATATTGTAGATCATTCAAATAATCTTGACCTATTTATTAGTACAAAAGAACAGCCAGTAGTCATTGGATATTGTAGATCATTGTGGTAGTCTTGACCTATTTATTTATAGAAAAAAACAGCCAGTAGTCATTGGATACTGTAGATCATTCAGGTAGTCTTGACCTATACATTTGTACTAAAAAAACAGCCAGTTGTCATCTTCACATAACACACACATATACGAATATCAATTATATGCTTATGAGACATGTTGGAATGTTAAACTAATTACGGTATGTGAAAATCAAGACTTGCATAAAAAATATCACAATATTAGAGACAGTGGCGTCATTTTTCCTCAGAGCTTTCAGCTCTTTGATTATGTCTAAACAGTGGTGTGAGGCTAACACTTGGCCATCTAGTGGTTTAGTCAGGTGTTTTTCACCATCGAACTTCAAATTAAAGTTTCCTACGACTTGGATTATTATTGACAGCACAGAATATCCCGTGATAAAACCTAATGCTCCTAGAGCTCAGGCAACCTTTTCATCAAATAAAAACAGAAACACTGAAAATTCTTGAATGTTCGACACCTGGTGGTTTAGTCAACTATGTCTCTATGTCACATAGAGCGAATTATTGGACTTGGCAAAACATACAAAATTCTAATAAATCCTATGAATGGAACTGAAACAAAACTTTCATCTGAAATAACATTTAGTTGTTTAATGTTGTGTAATTTTAGAACTTGTATTATGCCAAAGGATGCATAAATAAAAGTGACGCAATGAATTTTGTTCTGATATATATATATTTACAATTACATGCACATGTAAATTGTAATGCATATAAAAATAAGGAGATGTGGTAAGATTTTCAGTGAGTTTATCAAACTAAAGTGCATAAGAAATGGGTTTAAGCAGTTACAGGTGTTACTGTCACCGTACAATCTCCAACAATGAGAAAAACTCGTACCCTGTAAAAATTTTCAGAGATCTTACAACTAAGTTTTGTTGTCTCACCTTGACTTTGGTGAATTTTTTATATCTGTTGATGTAAATATAAAAAAGAAGATGTGGTATGATTGCCAATGAGACAACTCTCCACACATGCACAAGAGACCAAATGACACAGAAATTAACAGCTATAGGTCACAGTACGGCCTTCAACAATGAGCAAAGCCCATACCGCACAGTCAGCTATAAAAGGCCCCGAAATGACAATGTAAAACAATTCAAACAAGAAAAATAACGGCCTATTTTATGTAAAAAAAATGAACAAATATAACAAATATGCAACACATAAACAAACGACAACCACTGAATTACACTTTTACAGGCTCCTGACTTGGGACAGGCACATACATGTACATACAGAATGTGGCAGGCTTAAACATGTTAGCGGGATCCCAACCCTCCCCCTAACCTGGGACAGTCGTGTAACAGTACAATATAAGAAAGAACTATAAAAATCAGTTGAAAGAGGCTAAACTCATCAGATGGATAAATACAAATACAAGTGGACATGGTCGGGTAGTTGTACATCCAAACAACAAAAAGACACTAAGTACAGATCTGAGAGTACTTGCAGTTACTGACAGCTAGTTCAAAGCCACTAACAACTGATAAAAAAATCTTGCATCTAAGACTAAATTATCAATCCGTAAGCTCCCTTTAGAATTTTATAAATTTTAGATTTTACATTTCTGAGTTATGGGGTTTTATTCATTAAAAAAGGGGGGATTTTCCAGTTTTTGGACAACACTCAAAAATGCTTTAAGCAGTTCACATGAAACTTTGGTGAATTATTTATAGCTATTGATGTAATCTCCCTATTGATTTTCATAAATTTCAAATATGACATTGAGAAGAAATTGAACTTTACTACTATAGTCTGGCAACAGATTTATTAAGTATTGCGCAACAGCACAGTGTATTGCACAACAGCAAGAAATCTTTAATTGAATATAAATTCAATTCATATAACCGATTTCAAGTTCATTGACTACATTTATTCAGAAACTATAATATGTCAAATATTTAATTACAATCCAAATTCAGACCTGTATTAAGCTTGAATATTGTGTCCATTTTTGCCCCAGCTGTTCAGGGTTGGACCTCTGCGGGTGTATCCAGCTGCGCTCAGCGAATCAGTTTATTTCTTAATTAAGAACTCCTTTTTTCATTCATAAATTACTTTATGCTTGGAAATATAATTTTGCTTGGAGTTGAAAGAGTTGACATGTTGCAATGTACATTTACTCTACATAGTTCTATGGTACCAAATCAAAAGTTTATATAAAAGAAAGAAGTCAAAGATTTCCCATCATAGTTTAGTTACATACATTTTTTTTGTACCTGAGGTCGTTGAATATAGATCATTATATAAATAAGGAGATGTGTTATGATTGCCAATGAAAAAACTAAGGATTTTCTTATCCAAGGAATAGATTACCTTAGCCGTATTTGGCACAACTTTTTGGAATTTTGGGTCCTCAATGCTCTCCAACTTTGTACTTGTTTGGCTTTGTTACTATTTTGATCTGAACGTCACTGATGAGTCTTATGTAGACGAAACACACGTCTGGCGTATTAAATTATAATCCTGGTACCTTTGATAACTAATTTGACTATAAACATAGATAAAAAAGGTACAAACTGGACATAATGCACTAGTTCATAAACAAGTGAGAACAATCGCCTTCATATAGTGCTCAGAATATGACATTCATAAAACTTGTTCAATATCATTAGAGAACTCTAAATCTTAAATACTGAAAGCCACCTCTGATAAGTACACTGTACTATGCAAAATAATGATATAACTGGACTTAAAATACACACAACCTGTAATTAACTGCCTTTACAGCACTTTCGTGCTTTGATTATATTAAGATATCCTATTATCTGTGTTTGCTGGTAGTGTTTTTTCAAGACAATGAGCAATCCAATAGGAAACAAATGTGCTCCTTTTCACTGATCTATTCTTTATATAAGGCAGATAAAAGCATCGGGGTGTAAGTTCAAAGTTTTGAGAACCTGAACAGTGATTTATATAGTTGCAAAACAACATACTAATTTAAATACTAAATCTTATCTGTGAGAGCAAAAAAAGTTGACATTAAGCAAGGATTTCAACCCTGAGTTAATCGAATTTTCAATGGTTATTTCTACGGAGAATACCAATATCTTTTTAACATAAATTAGAAGGGAACTGCTAAAATTGTTTTGACAATCTCTTGTTATTCATCATATATGTATATATATGAATGTGCTGTGCAGGTATAGTCTAGTTATTTTTTTCATGTATATATATGAATGTGCTGTGCAGGTATAGTCTAGTTATTGTTTTCATGTATATATATGAATGTGCTGTGCAGGTATAGTCTAGTTATTTTTTTCATGTATATATATGAATGTGCTGTGCAGGTATAGCCTAGTTATTGTTTTCATGTATTTATATTGTGGTGTAAAGCTCTGTTAACCATATGTTTATATCTCTGAAATCTATTTCTCAGGGAATAGATTTTTTTTTAATCAACATAAAGTTCATTTGATCTCAGTTCTTTAATGGTCAAAATTCAACTATTATGTCAATTTTCTTCCAGAACTAGAAATTAAAGAAACAACAGACACGGCTTTCTCCGCCTCATATTTAGACTTATACCTCAAATTTGACAAAGCAGTCATCTCAGTACCAGAATCTATGACAAACGAGACTATTTTAATTTTGACATTATAAATTTCCCCACCTTAGCAGCAATATACCAACTTCACCTGCATATGGGATATACATTTCCCAACTCAATCGGTATTCAAGAGTTTGCAGCAGCTACTCAGACTTCATAAAATGTCACCAGTGTCTGAGCAGAAAGTTGATGAGCCAAGGTTATGTCAAAGAACGTCTGGTCCTTTTTCCAAAAAAGTTCATCAAAAGATACCTTGTTGATAAATATTCTGTATCAAATTCACAAATAATACATGATGGTATTGAAGTATAGATTCTAGGTACTGACATTGTTTATCATCTTAATTACGTGTTATAGTGTTCTTTTTATTTGTCTTTGTATATCTTTAACCTTTACTATTTAGTTCATTTTTGTAAGTTGGTTGACCGTTATGGAATAACCGTTTCACAGATGATATCGGATATGTTCCTTATGTTGTAACTACAATACCCTCCCTTTTCACGAATATGACTTACCAAATTAGACTATTTACCGGATTTGTAATAGCATAAGCAACACGACGGGTGCCACATGTGGAGCAGGATCTGCTTACCCTTCCGGATCACCTGAGATCACCCCCAGTTTTTGGTGGGGTTCGTGTTGCTTAGTCTTTGGTTTTCTATGTTGTGTCATCTGTACTATTATTTGTCTGTTTGTCTTTTTATTTTTGGCCATGGCGTTGTCAGTTTGTTTTCGATCTATGAGTTTGACTGTACCTCTGGTATCTTTCGTCCCTCTTTTAGCATGGCTTGGTATTTATACATCCCACTATTGTGTTATTGTGCTAGTCATTTTTGCTTATGTGCTTTGTCTATAGTGTGTCTACATGCCATTTTGTTTTTCTTTGTTGAATTTGTTGTTTGTTTTTAAGAGTGATTAAGATTATAATAGAATGTTGACTGCTGTACCCCAGTTTTTGACATTTTTTACTATTGTGTCTTTGTTTTGCTCACACATTGTTGTCAATATAATGGAATTTTATGCAACTGTCATACAAGTGAGAGGTTTAGCTAGCTATAAAACCAGGTTTAATCCACCATTTTCTACATAATTTAATGCTTGTACCAAGTCAGGAATATGACAGCTGTTTTCAATTCCTTAGATGTGTTTGAGCTTTAGATTTTGACATTTGTTAAGTGACTTTCTGTTTTGGGTTTTCTTTGGAGTTCGGTAATTTTGTTATTTTACTTTTTTCTTGTTTTCCTCTGAATTTTTCAATGTGACTTCACAAAGAAAAAACTCCTGATGAAGTAACACAAAAAGAACACATTTGTTTGCAGATTTCATAGATTAACCCTTTAACTGTCTCAGAGTGGACAAATATTGTATGATCCTCGTTGCAGTGGTATATGTTATATTTATGGAATGTGGGGACAGTTTACAGATCTATAACATTAACTAAATAACCACCCTTACTGACTAGAGCATTAGTCTTATGATGGACAGATACTACACAGGTTAATCTGGATAACATGCTAAGTAATGGAACAATATATATATATAACAAAACAAGAATATATTCTGATAATGCTTTTAATTCTCAATCTGCTGTTAATCTAAATCCAACATAGTTTCTTCAAGACAAAAACAATGTAAAAATCTCTTAAAATCAGACCTCAGTTTAACTCACTAAATATTTCTATCGTACGTTTTTTAAATGAAAAGGGGTATAGGATTTCATTCCTATAATAAAAAGAAAAAATGTCAACATTATAAAATTATCTTAAGTAACATTGTAGGGTCTTATTTGTATGATTAAAAAACAAGATATTTTTGGTCAAAAACAGCTATAGGAATGCCTGAATCTGTATGAGTCTCCTTACAACACACAGCATGAATATTGTAAGTACCTTCCATATATTATTACCATTAAGTTAACATCTCAATGCTGTTGTGGTTTGCATATTTATGATAAAACCCTTGGTTGACATAAACTCATGAAACTCTAAATATGAATATTACCATCACAAATTAATCATAAAATAAAATAAATTTTCAGTAAAAAAATTTCAAATGCAAAAATTAAATCTTAATATTTTGAAACCAAAATTCTAATTAAATGCTGCAAGAAATTGAGTCAATGATTCAAGGAAATCTATTGCAACCTAAACTAGAAGTAAGTTTTTCAAATTAAATCAAATTTTGACAAAGACAAAAATATATTAAAAGACAATTAAATTATAATAAATGCTATATAAAGTTTAATCTGTGTTTATTGGAACAAAAACTATTAATTTTATAAATATAGATTCCCATCCATTTCTAGTATAAAAAATAAATAAACAAATAAGAAATACCAATATTTGGTACAATAAATAGAACAAAAACTAATGCTATCACAGTCTAGCTTGTTTGTGTATCTACATGGATATTACAAATCTGGACACATGTTCATAAAACTGCTTCCAGACTGGGCATGACTTAAAGAGCTCAACATATGTTAAGACATGGGTCTGTTGTCTAAAATCAATTGTTGACCTCTAAATAGATATCTTTTGGTTGTTGTGTTGCTGTCATTATTTCTGTTAGAATTTAATAAGGTTCTGTCAAGTGGTACTAAACTTTTCATCCTGAAGCAAAAAGATTGCTTAGATAATTTAAACCATAACTCTTGAACAGTAAATGCCAGAGGTGTCAACATCCAATTTAACCTGTATTTTATGTATGATGATATGATGTTAAATCTTAATAGATTCTGTGAAACGGTACTTTCATTATCATCAGGAAAACCAAAATTCCTAATTTTTAATATAGTTGAGGGCATTGCTCTTGAACCGCAAATTTCAAAGGTGTGAAAATCCTACTTCAACTGTATTCTATGTTCCATGGCATTACTATTTACCCTACCTCTTTATGATTGGGTATAAAAAAAATCTTAAAATTTTGAGGGGTTTAGCACCTTTTGGTGTCTTTAAAGCTCAAGAAATGTAAAAATCTGTTGACAAATAAAGATAGGGATGAACACAATGAAAAATCCCATTACGACTGAAGAAAAACAATGAAGATATACAATCAAAATGATAACCCATTCTTTCAATAATACAAACATAGATGAGTTTTATTTCTAAACAAATACATGTAACAGCACTACAAATCAAGATTCACTGTGAAACAATTCTAATTTTCATTCATGAATTACACATTGCATAATTACTTCATCCTATATTCTCTTTATTTCTGTTAAAGTGATCCGAGATATTTTGTTTTAAATTATATTAAAGAGAAATATGAAAGTAATAGATTAAATGTTCCAAATTTTATGTATTTCAAGGAATACAAAATAGTTTTTGTATAATATTACTTACTTTGTAGTAAACAACAAACAGAAAACCTGAAAGAATTCCTCCTCTCATAAAATATTGATTGATTGATTGTGTTAAACCCCACTTTCAACACACTTGGCTATATCATGGCTACAAGTTTTTATTGATGGAGAAAGTGGAAATATCTGAAGAAAACCACAGACTTTCAGCAGGAAGACTGGCAATCCTAGTCATTCAAAATCAGAGTTGACTGCACCTTGCCACAAGTGTGTTCCATCTCACAACCTGAGACAGGCTTACTAAGTGATCACTATACACTATAGACTACCGGTACTTTAACCACTCAGCCACCGAGGTTTCCATAAAGAATGTAATACAGGGAACTTCCGTATATGTACTTCGGTGGAAATGTATACATTTTCATTTTCATGAAATTTGTAGTAGGTATAAATAAGACTTGAAAATCTTAATGCTTTATGGGGATATTTACAAATACACACATTAAACACACAACTTCAGTTTTACTGGTATTTACTTAAAATGCTGCAAAATTAAATATATATGACAAAAAGTAAAAATACAGTATTTAAAATACATCTATGAAATAACACCATCTTAAATCCAAACTGTATCAAACAAAAAAAATGATAATTTAAAAAAAAATGGCAAACAAAAATATTTCTAAATGAAGCATTTTAGTACAAGTCTAGAAAAAACTTCAATAAAATACACCCAATGAAGAATGTAACCATAGAAACCTAATCATTTAACATTCATAAAACCACACCCAGAAATAACATGGTATCCAGAAATAACATGGTATAGACAAAACTAAATGGCAATGGTATGATACAGGCAAGGAAACCTCTAAACTTGTTGGTAATGAATACATGACAAAACCAAAATGATCAAATCACAAACACATTTTCTTGCAACTAATTAAAACTGGTATCTCTCAACTTCATAAAAAGGATATAAACTAAAATAACAACTGCTCATAAAAATGTGCAACGTGAATAATTTTACCAGTATTTAGCTGTCATTTTCTGATATAAAATCTTTGGTTCATGTACAAGGATCAGGGAAATTTTTTCACACAATTTCTGTCATTTTGAGATGACTTGAAAGTTGGGGTCTTTTTTTCAAACTGTCAAATTCATACTTGAACAAGAAAGTTGTATGGACCGTTATTTACTCTATGGCATGTTTGAAGAACACATAAAAAGTGATTAGTGATCATTAGCCAATATAAAGTACACAAAGCAACCTTCCAAGGATATTACCTTATATATCACACCTTGTCATCAGGATAATCAATGCTTCAACTCATAGGTAATACGACAACAGTACCTTGGATATTCAATATATATAACTGTTTTATAGATATAACAGAGTTAGCTAATTATTGGAAAACTTGTAGAGAATGAATGCAATACATTTATAGAATATGACTTGTTATGCTAAATTCTTACACTACCATTAGATATAGGGACACTAATAAATATACCAATTAACAATTAAAAAACTGTAATAAAAGACTTTATTCTGAACAATATTTTATGAGTATTGAAATTTGTTCTTCAAAATTCTGTCATGAGTAAATTTGGTCATTTGATATAAGAATAGAAATAATAAGAAAAGCTAGTAATCTTTCCCTCAACTATGGAAACATGTTTTAAAGTTTTCATACTTTGATACATGTAAGATGGTGCAATGAATTCAATAACTGCAGCAACTGATGTCCCATGGAGAAAACTAAGAGGCATTTAGTCTAATGCTGTTGTTCTTATTAGGTTTTTTCAATGCTGTTAGCTTATAGCAAATATCACTCATGTCTTTACGAATTATAAAGCAAGGACTCACTTGAGAAAACAACAATCTGATAGACTTCCAGTAAAATGTTTATCAATTATCAGTATTCATGATACAATCTCAACTGATCAGAAAAGGAACACTGAACTAGGAAATCATTTCAACTACAGTGCAGCAGACCTATTGTATGTAATTGATATAAATAACAAAGCAACTAAACTGATAGATACTTAACAATGCCTATGTTAAATAAAGATATTAAATAAAATAAATAAAGTTTCTATTACATAAATATAAACATCACAATGGCACATCGGATTAGTATATTTGAAACCTGCTTTTAGCAAATCCACAAAACGTATCATATAGAAGAATGACTAAATTATAAATACAAGTTTTAAGAATGTAACCTTAAATTTTCACAATATATGTTTTAATAGGTTACATTCAGTCCAGTTTTCAATTAATTCTACAAAACAAATAAGTCCCTGTTTTAAAGATATTGATATGTTAACTAAAATACCAAATCTTTTCATCTATAAAAAAATCCTCAATTGAGCAATTAACTTTATATACCTCATAAAACAAAATGCCCTTAAAGTACATCAATGTTATCAGTTACAATTTAAACTTTACACTTTTATACAATATATCACAGATAAAAAATATCTTTCCTGTATCAAGTGAAATCTAGCTTAGAGAATGTTCTGTTATGATGCTATCCTTCTATCCAAAACACAGTCAGTTTACTAGGAGATGGTTTTTGTCGACCAGATTTTGATGATTCCACCTTTCTTCCATGATCATAAGGGATTATAACACCGGAGGTATCCTGAAATCAACAATTATTTTATTAACAGATTTTTATATTGAAAATATATGTCAGTACTTTAATTTGAACATTAAAATAATGATATAACCTTTAAGTTATTACAAGCTTTAGATCCTACAGAATATTAGGTGTATCAGGTCATTTACCATGTGACCTAACAAGAAATAAATCTCAGTAAAACGTAAGCATTGAATCCCACAGAATATTTGATGTGTCTGGTGATTTACCATGTGACCTAACAAGAAATAAATCTCAGTAAATCAAAAACATTTGTATCATTTTTATTAACATATCCAATGAAATACATGTCTTATAAGTGTTGGTGCACCTTGTTTTCATATAATCACTGTAGGATCAGGAAGTTATTTCAAGATGAAGAACAAGAAAATACTATTATCTAGTCTTATTGTGATATTCATGTACATCATGTACATGTATATACAACAAGAGTGCACACGCTGAAATGTCTCGCCTTCTTTACTAATCATTGATATTATGTTGATAGTCCTAAATATAAAGCTTTATTACAACTGTCACATAAACTTAACATTAACCAAGTAAACTAAACATTGACCAATGAACCATGAAAATGAGGTCAAGGTCAGATGAACCATGCTAGGCAGGCATGTACAGCTAACAATTCTTCCATATAACAAATATAGTTGACCTTTTGCTTATAGTTTAAGAAAAACAGACCAAAACACAAAAACTTAACACTGAGCAATGAACCTTGAAAATGAGGTCAAGGTCAAATAAAACCTGCGTGACTGCCAAATAGATCATAAAATATTTCCATACACCAAATATAGTTGAACTATTGCATATAGTATTAGAAAAAAAGACCAAAACTCAAAAAACTTAACTTTGACCACTGAACCATGAAAATGAGGTCATGGTCAGATGACACCTGCCCGCTAGACATGTACACCTTACAATCATTCCATACACCAAATATAGTAGACCTATGGCATACAGTATAAGAAAAACAGACCAAAACACAAAAACTTAACTATAACCACTGAACCATGAAAATGAGGTCAAGGTCAGATGACACCTGCCAGTTGGACATGTACACCTTACAGTCCTTCCATACACCGAATATACAAGACCTATTGCTTATAGTATCTGAGATATGGACTTGACCACCAAAACTTAACCTTGTTCACTGATCCATAAAATGAGGTCGAGGTCAAGTGAAAACTGTCTGACGGGCATGAGGACCTTGCAAGGTACGCACATACCAAATATAGTTGAACTATTGCATATAGTATTAGAAAAAAAGACCAAAACTCAAAAACTTAACTTTGACCACTGAACCATGAAAATGAGGTCAAGGTCAGATGACACCTGCCCGCTAGACATGTACACCTTACAATCATTCCATACACCAAATATAGTAGACCTATGGCAAACAGTATAAGAAAAACAGACCAAAACACAAAAACTTAACTATAACCACTGAACCATGAAAACGAGGTCAAGGTCAGATGACACCTGCCAGTTGGACATGTACACCTTACAGTCCTTCCATACACCGAATATACAAGACCTATTGCTTATAGTATCTGAGATATGGACTTGACCACCAAAACTTAACCTTGTTCACTGATCCATGAAATGAGGTTGAGGTCAAGTGAAAACTGTCTGACGGGCATGAGGACCTTGCAAGGTACGCACATACCAAATATAGTTATCCTATTACTTATAATAAGAGAGAATCTAACATTACAAAAAATCTGAACTTTTTTTTCAAGTAGTCACTGAACCATGAAAATGAGGTCAAGGACATTGGACATGTGACTGACGGAAACTTCGTAACATGAGGCATCCATATACAAAGTATGAAGCATCCAGACCTTCCACCTTCTAAAATATAAAGCTTTTAAGAAGTTAGCTAACGCCGCCGCCGCCGTAGCCGCCGCCGCCGCCGCCGCCGCCGGATCACTATCCCTATGTCGAGCTTTCTGCGACAAAAGTCGCAGGCTCGACAAAAAATGTATCAAGTTTTTATTTATAGGCAAAGATAATCAAATTTCCATATTTTCTTCCACAAAAACAGTGAACTACCATAAAACCTTATTTATATTTGTATGTGTAAATCTTCACCAGAAATTGATTTAAAGTGACCAAATAAAGTGACAAATCTACATCTATTAAAATCAACAAACAACATAAAAACATAAATAAATATTCTTTAAACAATCTACAACAATCCAATCAATCTATGTAACCTATACCCCTTACACCAACCCCTTTAAATTCAGAAACTTAGAGATAAAATTGATGTAAATAATTGTAGATATGTAGAGTTGAATGTTTTTTAAACATTAACAGACCATTAACAAGTCCCATTACTCCATTAATTTATAATTTAAGGACATAACTGAACTGGGTAAACTAGTAACCTGAGTAAACTCTTATCACAGAGAAAATTTTCCTCACAAAAATAATATTAGAAATGAGTAAGTTCCTATTAAAAACAAACCTGTAAACTTACAAGTAATAACTGAGTGCATTTTATTAAGATTTGGAAACCAAGTCACTCAATCAAGAAATATAAATCATGCAAACATGCTTTTCACATGAAGCAAATTATATGATCTAAAAATTAAGCATGCAAATTCAGTTATACCACAGATACTGATTGTCTTTCAGAATAATTATAGAATAACTAATCGAAGAATTCAAATAGAGAAAAATATTCAACGAGTGACCGAACAACACATTAATTCACGAATGCGCATAGCGCATGAGTTAATTATCAGTGTTGTTCGGTCACAAGTTGAATATTTTTCGATATTTGAATTCTTTGATTAGTTATTCTTTTTATTACATTGGCAAATGGCTTTTTTTAATGAAATTAATGTAGAAAATGTAAGGAACTATATCTTTTTTCTACGCATTCACAATTTGTTTTGATCCAACGTTATCGACGTCTTGACAACGCCTTTTGTTGTATGATGTCAGAGAGTGAAATAACCACGTTTATTTCACATGTGAAATTATCGGTTTTTATTTGACTTGGAAATCAATGTAATTCAATGCTTCCAATGTAATAATTATATATATTTTATCATCAAATAGTATTACTTTGCCATCATTACATGTCCATTGAATGAGCCTGGCTCAAAATGATTGTCCACTGAATATGCCTGACTCAAAACGATGAGGTAGGGTGTAATGTAGTTTTCTAATATCTCTGTGAAATAATTCAGTCATTGACTGCCTTGAGTAAGGGTTAGCCTTAAATCACTTATAATTAGGGATATTAAATCTCTGAAAAATTACTTATCCAGTACTCATTGGTTTCACAAAGAGATACTTCAGTACTTGCTCTGAATAACTACATAATTGGAACACAATTACACATTTTAAGCTTTTTTGGTCATTGCCTAATGAATTTTACACCCTCTACAGTATTAAAGACATTATGATTAGAATTCACTACTGTGAAACCATGTTGTCAGTTTTATCAGTCGTCCCACTGTCTATATCACTCTGCTCAGCTCTTAATAAAATTGCATATCACGGCTTTGTGACGTCAAATAAATTGACCTGGCCTTAATAACTTTGACCCCCTGGACATATCAACAAAGTCAGAATGTATGAACCGACTTTAATAAGTTAATCCGAACTTATCAAGACGTCTTCCGGTTTGCAGTTGAAACAAAGAAAACACTTGTTTCTATCATGCAAAATACACAAATACAACCCGATAAATCGATTATCAGGTTGTCTGCATATTGATATTGTAGAATATCAGCTGCTTGACACAATATGAAGCCTTTCTGAACTCGTACGCTGCGTTCACTCGACAAAAAGCTTCATATTGTGACTCGCAGCTGATATTTTACGATATCAGTATGCAGACAACCTGATAATCGGTACTTAACTGTATGTTGTTCGTCTAATTGGTGGAGCATGTTTGTAGGTTCCCCACAATAAGTCTGTTCAACTTCACATAGCAGTCAATAACTCATTTACAATTTATCCAAAAGGAAGATTTCTGAGGCATTTATATCGAAACTTTAGCACAAATTTCACTTTAATTAATCAATGGCTTCTAATTTATTTTCTGAGAGGAGTTCTCAAGAAAATGTATTTCATGAAAAGAAGGGGACAATGTCTTAAAGGGAAACAGATTAGTCAAGTATCATTTTGGTGTTCAATACTCTGTACTACCAAGCAATACTCAAGTACTTAAGTATTAATTGACGTCCCTACTTGGAATATTATTAGCATGCAGTTTATAACATCTTTTCAGAACAGGCCCTGAGCTAAATAAAAAGCCAACTCTTATGTATTACATAACATAAACTATCTTTCTGGATCACACACACTAATACAAAGAAATTGATATAGAAAACTGCATGTCAATCAAGTGTTTAAGTAAAGCATGTGAATGTAAATAAATATATATAGTAATAATGAAATGGAGCAGTTGCAGTGAATCCCCTCGACCATTTATTTTACACAAGAATTCAAAAACCTATTCATGGAAGTTAAGTACCGGTAGGCTCATTTATTTGTAAAGTTTTAATCAATGTAACCTAATTTTTGAATAAGATTGTCATGATTTTCAAAGAATTGTTCATAGACAAAACTTTTTCTCTTTGACAAACATTTATGTATTACCCTTCAGTTTATGCATAACTTAAGTGATCCAGATCAATAAATACATATAAAATGAACCCAGCACTCTTTTTTCACTACTGATTACCAATGGGCGAGGGGAAAATAATTATAAAGCATCATTAATTCTAAAATTAAAGGCTCATTAATAAAAGTATTTGTATAGCTGCTAATTTGCATTTTATCATTATATAAGTATTTACCATAAAAATAGTGTTTAAACCAGATCTTATTTCATAATGTCACTGAAACTAATATGAAACAGTATTGTATATATCAAAGAGTATTTAGAAAAAACTTTTAAATTCATTTAGTCTTGTGAAAAAAATGTGGGTTACACAAGCTAAGCAAAATCTTGTGCCAAAACTCTGACTTTGACGATACATGTGATGTATACCTGAACAGCCTGAATCTTAGAGTGGGAGCATCACAATCCTACAATAAATATTGTGACAATAATACATTAAACTTTCCTCAACCTGAAACAGTCTTTCTTTGAATCCAACTTCATTTGTCCTAAAGAATTTATAGTAGCTGAATTCTTATAATAAACAATACAGATTCAAGGAACATACTTTTTGTGTTCTAATTCTTGAACACCATTTCTTCTCAGTAACAGATGTTTAAGTCACAAGAGTGGATATGGGTGTTGTTCAATAGTGAAGATCGATAACAATACTTACTGGCTAACAATCAATTCCAGTGTAATTGCTGTATAAGGGACAGGATATATTGGGTATATAGAATGTCACTCAATAGTGTTGCTGTATTTGATAAGTGATACTTACTGAGGCAGATTTTAGTTTGTCTTTGACTTTAGTATATTCACTCTCTGAGGAAGAGAATCCTCTGACAGTTAGAAACTAGTGTTGCTACATATAAATAACCATACTTACTGGAATGGAATTAAGTTCAACTCACCTACAGTTATTGTGATAGCTGTGATAAGTAACACTGGGTCAATAGTGATGATCTAATGAATGATACAGGGGCAGAGATAGATTGACCCTCCTTCTTTACATGTGTAAGGGTGAGAAGACTCTGGGTGCTAACCACATATATGACAAATAATACTCACTGGCGCGGAGTTAAGTTCCACTCTCCTACTGTGCGATAGCTGTCTAAGGGAGAGGAGATTGTCTGGATGTTGGCCAGTAGTGTTGATGTGTCTGAAATCATAAAGAAAATACATAATTATGGTATTACATAATTTTTATTGACATACTGCAGCACTTCTTGGTCAGCTTGCCTTATTATGAAAGCCTTGTATTTCAGTGATGGATAGACATTTGTTTTCCCAAAAATGCAGATTGGCTAGTAAACAGAATAGCATGTGCCTTTTACAAGTCTGTGTTTACATGATTAAAAATATTACTTGAAACATGAGTAAAGATCGTGATTACAAAGTCAAATCTGGCAAAAGCTTTGAAAGGGAGTGATTTAAAACATAAAACAAACTTATTGCTAAGGCAAGTTTCAATCTATGGACTGCACATTCTGTTTGAATCTAAAATGCATGGATGCTCAAGCAACAAACTTCAAAATGTCAACAGTCTGTTGTCAGAACTTCTTTGCAACCACACATAACCAGAAAATTAAAACATAAAACAAATGTTTACAATGTAAAAAAAAAAATTGGTAATTGCAGCACACATGAGAGTATAAAGCCTTAATTTCTGGTTGAAACTGAAATGTATGGATATCAACGCCACAACAAACCTTTTATTTCGTATAAATATATAACTTAATTTCTTTATAAAAACAACTAAAATAACTACGAATTGAACTTATTATTGTTAAACAATACTAAAAAGTCACTGGAGCAACCCTTCCAGTATTTTTATGATAAACTCAAAAAAAATATTATAACTAAAAAAAATAAAAGAACATTTGCTATAAATATGTGCATACATACAATGAATAATTTATGCAAAGGTAACAATAAAAATTAATAACAAAACAAGAGGCTCCCAGGAGCCTGAATCCCTCATATGAATATAAATACTGTTAAAAAAAAGCTGGATTAGTCCCCATAGTCTAGTATATAAAAATAAATTCCATAGTAGCAGCTATACCAGTTGCAGGGTCATTTGTATTACAGGCTTTATTTCTGTTAGAGTGGTATTTGAATACCATATTACATCAATCTTATTCAATTAGGATCATCTATTAATTTTATCACATATTCAAAGAATTTTTCTACACTGGTATAGAAACTGAATCACTGCATTGCAATCAATGATACTAAGTATAGAAACTATGTGTCACTTTATTATACAAACATTTCTAGCTTCAGAAGGAAACCCATTAATACTTTTTAAGTTCATGTAAACCAATTATTTCTTACACATTACAGGGGGGAAAATGCTAATCATTGACTCTTCATTGCTGTGAAGCAGTTCTACTGTCCAACAAAGGAAATAACCTGCTTCAAATAATAATGTTACAGTAAAAATCATGATTCAAGAAATCATTTTCTGGAGAGGGCTAAAGTAATAGCTTGCAAGTTGGATGGTCATTCAGCATTACAGATATAATTCAAACTAGATAATTGGTGACAATTATGGACGAAAGCAATGGATCACAAGCAATGGCATTAGCTCACCTGGCAAAACAGGTCAGGTGAGATAAAAAAGCACCCAATTTTTGTTCAATACAAATAAACAGTAATGCAGTAACAAACAGAGATGAAATAATTCACTCACAGCATTGAGTTCTTTTTTTTATTCAAACCTTTGGTACCTGTCATTCATTTTCAAAATAAAATACAACAAATGAAAGGTTGAGTTATTTATACTTCAAACAATAAATAAGTGAAAAGTTTAATGCTAACTATACTTAAAAGTTTATTGTAAGACTGATGACAGTTAGTGAACAACACAAAACATATGTAAATATCTAATCAACAAACAATATCAAAACTTTGTAAATTTCATACTTTAGTAATAAAACAATGATGTGATCTGGTGACAACTAAGTCACACCTATTTTCTACTTTCGTTGGAAATGTCAGAATAAAGTTCTACTAAATTAAGACAGGTCCTCAAATATCAACCAAGGTAATCTACAGTTCACCTTGTATGCAGAAATGACTTGAGAAACCTTATAAAATAATAACCTTTATTAAATTAGAATTTGACTTCAGTTTCAAATCCCATATATCTGGTTACAATATATATGATTGTAGGTAGCTTATCAGAACAAAGGTTAGTTGAAGTCAATAAAGCATAATGTAGGTAAGAGTGACCTATTTTAGTGGGAGGCAGTCATTTTTCCTTTAGATGCATCCTTACATCAAGTTATGTCACTAAAGATTACTTAATAAATGAGAACTGAACCTGCATAACTTAATATAGTCATAAAGTCGAGGGGAGACAATTTCAACACTTTACAAGAAAACAGTTACTTTTTTACCTCACATGGTACCTATCCAAATGACAAAATAAAGTTTACATCCAAAGAGCTCTTCAGTGAAAATATATAAACTAGCCTACTAATTCAACATCTTTAATTGTACAATAGCAATTTAAACATAAACTTGATTTTTGCAGACTTACAAATTAAGATGGCATGACTTTAACAAGTAAACCATGACCGAGAGAAATGTCAATGCTAATTCAACTGCATACAAACTATCATTGACTTACCATTAGTGGTTCCCCTGAATTGATTTTATCACAAACCTTAATATGTAAACTATGCAAAAGTTTCAAAGTCAAAGAAACCATGACTGATAGTGTGGGCCTTATAATCTCCATGAAATGAGATAGGCTTACTGTGGATTCATTATTATTTGTTGTATACTATTTTCGTGGGTTTAGTGGGTACAGGTGAACCACGAATTCAAATGTTCAACGAATAACAAATTTTCTATAGGCTTTGTATGAAGAGATCGGCAAAACCATGAAATCAAATATCCACAAAAAACGCAAGTTTTCCTCAATCCACGAAAATTGATACCCACGAAAATAAATGAATCCACAGTATGCTAATACGGCTGCATACCAAATAATATTGACTTACACTTAGTGGTTCCCCATAATTTGACATACTCACAAATTTTAACATTTGTTGATGCTGAAGGAAACAGCACGTCTGAGTCCTTCAGAAAGAGCTTGTCAGTATAGATTTAACTAGAGCCCAATAGAAACAGCTTATCTGCATAAATTTAACTAGAGCCCAACAGAAAAGAGATTTTCAGAACAAATTTAATAAGAGACTTTAAGAAAGAGATTTTCTGTATATTTAACTACAGTCCTTCAGAAAGAGCTTGTATATGAACAAATTTGACTAGAGTCCACCAGACAAGAGCTTTTCTTAACAAATTAAACTAGAGCCCTTAAGAGAGAGGGCTTCTCTGTAAAAAAAATCACTAGAGTCCTTTAGAAAGAGCTTCTCTGTAAAAACATAAAAAAGAGTTTTTTAGAAAGAGCTTCTCTGTAAAAACATAAAAAAGAGTTCTTTAGAAAGAGATTCTCTGTAAAAAAATAACTAGTCATTTAGAAAGAGCTTGTCTGTATAAATTTAAATAGAGTCCTTTAGAAAGAGCTTGTCTGTTTAAATTTAACTAGAGTCCTTTAGAAAGAGCTTGTCTAAAATTCATATAGTTCTTCACAGAGTTTGTCTGTAAATGTATGAATTAACGTGATTTCAATATTGTTTTCATCAACTCTTCTAATTTCTTTTGACAGAATTCATTTAAATATCTTGAGTCCTCTTGAAAGAGTCTATTGGAGAGAATTTATTTTGATAATACCATCTGTTTTGCTTCAATTTATTTTATGAAATTTATATCATTAAGAGTCCTTCAGATGTAATAGATTCAATGCATTTATCTAGCCTCCTTCAACAGACATTTGTTTACATCAATTTATCTAGTGAAGTGGAATTTGTTTGTGTGGAGAGGAATGGAATTTGCAGGGGCCCAGTAGCCTATGGCCCCTAAAATTTTTTCCACATTTTTGCTTAATCATGCAACACTGGACCACCAAACATATTAGCTGGACTACCTATTAAAAATCATTTTTTCCATCCCTGATGAAGTTTTCTAATGTTATGGGTATTATTGATTGAATTTCTCAAAATTGTTTGCATGGATTTATCTAATGTTGTGGAAATTGTTTGCATGGATTTTTCTAATGTGGAAGTCGTTTGCATGGATTTATCTTTTGTGGAAATTGTTTGCATGGATTGATCTTTTGTGGAAATTTAAGGAGTATTTTACAGAATATTTTTTACATTAATTGATCTACTGTCTTTAGATTGAATTATTTTGATAAACTGTCAACTATAATGTTTGTCAAGCGTAAAAGGCAACGCCATGATTATTTCAAACATTCACTGAAACCTAGTCAGATGTAAAGGATAGCCCAGGAATGAAAGTAATTATCTGTTACACCACCAGAGCTCCAGATAAGAATTCACAAATTGGGGTTTTTACCCACCATTTTTTTATGTAATTGGGTGATAAAGTTTTTTAATTGCATTATCAATTCCAATTCACCCCTCAAGCAAATATCAAATTGGGTTTTTCACCACCAAGCTCCTTAATGTATTGGGTTTTTTCATCAACACAATATTGAATATTTAGGCATGTTATAATCACATTATATCAACCCCAGATGTGTTTCCATCTTAAATGTGCTTCTTTCTGCGTAGAATATGTGCTAGCTGTTTTATTCACTGACGAGCAATTGTACATTTAATTTGTGTCCCGTTTTAAACGTTCTGTCAGTTTTGTATTTTCTCAAAACTTATGTAAACTGCAGCTGGTGTCACTAGTTGGACAGGAACTAATTGCCTTTCTAGATCCCATATGATCACCCTACAGTTTAATTATAGTTGGGGTTGGTGTGGCTAAGTGTTAGATTTTTGTGTAATATATGTGAAATTTAGGTGCTGTAAGAAAGTTTTGCCAGTCCTTTCACCTATTTGCCAGATCTACTTTTTAATAAAAATAAAAAGTAGTTTCCAGATTTAAGATATACCCCAAAACCTTGAGGTTTATAGGGTGGTTTATAATGACGGAGACCACATTCAACTTAAATTTACAAATAATTCTGCAACATCAAGTAAATAAATGACAATGTTATACTGCACTTGCCAATAAGACAACTATCTTAAGTATCTAGAACAAAACAAAGAAAGTGTCAAGCTGCATTGACGTAAAAAACGGATATATGTTTATTCACTCATCAACTAAAATGAAAAAAATAATATATAAACTGTTTTCGTTTAATTCAATTTACATAAATCTGGGTTAAGTTGTCCCTTATCAGAACTTTTGGTTTCCGATGCTTTCAACTACATATCATGTCATAATTGATTTGGCCTTTCACTTTTTCCAACTGATTTCGTTTTTGACGGAACCCCGTGTTTATCGCTCTAGCAATGTTCTCGTTATAGTACGCAAACACGCCCGTGCGTTCAATGGCCGCTTCCTAAAATCACTAGCTGAGTCTTGTTATCATCATAACTTTCCCTCAGCTATCAAAAAGAAGCCGAAAACATGCTTCTATTCAATATTTTTACCGGACATTTACTTTCGTTTTAATTCATTGTGTTATGATAAGTCCCGAGCAATTCGAAAAAATATGACAGCATGTCACACGCTAATTGGATAAACGCCGAGAAGATCGAAATGTTTTGATAAACACGTGTACCTTTTGAGCAACGGAAAATTCCAACAGGGACCCATTGCAGCTACTTGATGCAGGGCTCTATTTTTAGAACGAAAGGACATTTCCAATTATAAATATTATAAAAATAGATTTACGCGACGACTGTAATCAAGTAAAGGTAAATAACGCAAACGATAGCGAATAAAAGCGTTAAGAACCCATGTTTTTGGTATATAATTGGGTTTTCCTTTGAATTAATTGGGTTATTGAACCCTGCAATGGGCAATTGCATTGGGTTTTTAATTATTTTTATTGCGTGATCACGCAAATACGCAGCTTATCTGGAGCTCTGACCACAATGATCCAGTTAGGTATTTCCTGTTAGATACACGCTAGAATCATGCGACTACATCTACTGACCGATCACATCATACAGCCATACATACCAATGATAAACTGATTATTCTGTTAAAAATACCACAAAGTCACATACTAAAACCAATTGAATATATTCCAATAATAAAATAACAAAATGTATATGCTTCAACTAGCTTGATTTTCTGTGTTTATAATTTTCTGTTTTCATATGCAAGTATTCTATATTTTCTGTATCAGTAAAAGTGATTACAATATAATTGATTAGTTTTAAATACTTATAATTTGCTACTTAGCTACCGGTTCTGTGTATTAAACTAGGATTATTGCAGGTTCAAAGAGCTATCTATTTATATTATTCTACAACTTGGGTCAAAAATTAATTGACAGATTCTAATGAAAAATATGTGAAGAAAAACTAAACTAAAAGCAAATTTTTTATTAGGCAAAACTTCCAAACTAAACGTGAAAAATAGCAGACCTACAACACCCAGTGAATTATAAGCAGAGAAGTGTGAAGCAGACGTCTGTTACCTTGGAGACAGCTGAAGAGTAGTGTTTTCCATACCACCACCTGATCTAGAATGACCAACTGTGAGAAAAGACCAAAAATCAGTGATTTCTAAAGTGCTTTAATCATGCAAATGTCAAACAGCAATCACATCTTGGAAAGCTAAATATACCAAATTAATTCCCCTTTTCTGAGTAAAATACTAGTCTATTTAAGGGCTGTTCTAAATAATCATACATGGGACTTAGAGAAATCTTTAAAATCTCCACAAGGGTTGGTGTCAAGAACAGTGAAAATGAAAAAGAAATTCTTAATTTGATAGGTGTTTACTCATTTTGAATTTCAAACTATCAGTATAACCAATGTTTTTAACTTTTAAATAATGAAACGGTGTAAAACTTTCGTGTGTAATCTACTGATATGATAATTCATCAGGATTGTGTTGCTATTTGACAGATCATGCTTTTGTTGTAAAGAAACTTAATGCAAAAGAATGGAATCAAAATAAACTGCTCAAAATATTCAATAATGCTTTAAGAAAATAAGTGTCTGCAATATTTGTAATGATACACTGACACAAACGAAAATCAAAATATACATATACCTGGATTTAAAACAAATACTGAAATCTATTTGAAGAATGTAGAAGGTTGAAAAAAAAATTCAAAAATTCTGAAGATTTACTGTTTCATGTATTATATGTGTCCTGAGAAAAATGAATCAACTAAAAAAAATACCTTCTTCTAAGGATTACATACAAATCTGATTAGTTTTGGATTTTAAGATTCATTAAATGTATAGAATTGGAACCTATTATATATTATGTGCACACCTAGGTAAATTAAACAAACAATATGACAGTGGTTGTCATTGGTTCATGTCTGTCATATAGGTTTTTCATAGATATAATTGTTATTAATAAGGCTGTTAGTTTTGTCATTTAAATCGTTTCACATTTTTCAAGTCCGAGCCTTTTATAGCTGACTATACGGTACAAGTTTTCCTCAAGTCCGAGCCTTTTATAGCTGACTATACGGTACAAGTTTTCCTCAAGTCCGAGCCTTTTATAGCTGACTATACGGTAAAAGTTTTCCTCAAGTCCGAGCCTTTTATAGCTGACTATACGGTACAAGTTTTCCTCAAGTCCGAGCCTTTTATAGCTGACTATACGGTACAAGTTTTCCTCAATGTTGATTGCTGTACGGTGGTCTATAATTGCTACAGTACATACAAGTTATTTGAACTTTGGTGGATAGTTGTCTTATTGGAAATCATACCACATCTCCTTATTTTTATATATAAATACAAATAGTTCACAGCCACCCCCTTTTTTAGAAGCTATTTCAGTATAGGCAAATCATGTGTAATTGCATAAATCTTATTTCTAAAAACAAATAATACTTTTTTCAAATATATTAGTTGTATATCATATCATTTGGTATATAAATCAGGCCATTAGTTTTCTCGTTTGAATTGTTTTATATTTGCCATTCTGGGGTCTTGTATAGCTGACTATGCTGTATGGGTTTTTCTCATTGTTGAAGGCCGTAGGGTGACCTATAGTTGTTAACTTTTATGTCATTTGGTCTATGGTGGAAATCGCATCTTATTTTTATAGCCACACTTCAATATAATTTCTCGTCATCCTGATGTTTTATGTTTTTATTGTATATTTATGTTTTTAAATTTTATGTGGTTTCTGCTGTTGGAGAGATGAACATAACATTATTTGTTCAACTCAATACAGTGTTACATAAATATTGCTGAAATCCAAATCAATAAACAAAGCACTCTTTCTACTTTCTACATCACTAATCTGAACATTCCAAAATAAAATAAAACCCATTCACCAGCAATCACTCCATAATACAACATAATATTCATTTCTACAGTATTCAACATAACATAAATTCTTATAAAACCAAACAAACTGTGATAACTATTCCCCCCACTTAATCCAACTTCAAATTGGTGCCAAGTATCATAGGATAACTTTTGACTTAGGAGCAAGGGTTTAATTATTATTAATGAAAACCTTAGGACCAGGGGTATAATTATTAACAATGAAAACTTTAGGACCGGGGGTATAATTATTAACAATGAAAACTTTAGGACCAGGGGTATAATTATTAACAATGAAAACTTTAGGACCAGGGGTATAATTATTAACAATGAAAATCTTAGGACCGGGGGTATAATCATTAACAATGAAAACCTTAGGAGCAAGGGTATAATTATTAACAATGAAAACCTTAGGAGCAGGGGTATAATTATTAACAATGAAAACCTTAGGAGCAAGGGTTTAATTATTTACAGAGTAGGACTATTCTGCAATAGCAATATTATTAACTGGACTGTTCCTACAGAAACAAGTCAAAACAGATTCTCAAATTAAAAATTCGTAAGGGTTCCGCGGAACCCAGTGTCTCGCCGTCTTTTGCTGTTAATCACAGGCTCAACAAAAATGAGGAAAAAAATTAATAAAAATATTCCTCTCTATTGTAA
This sequence comes from Mytilus californianus, assembly GCF_021869535.1. Taxonomy (NCBI): domain Eukaryota; kingdom Metazoa; phylum Mollusca; class Bivalvia; order Mytilida; family Mytilidae; genus Mytilus; species Mytilus californianus. The sequence continues at coordinate 140,066,151 of NW_026262581.1, read as the reverse complement.
GTCGCTTCTGTCCAAGGATAGTTTATGAATCTAATAAATGTTTTAAAAATTTAAACTGCAGACTGTATGTAATGTTAACTGGAAGTAAAACTAAGTCCATTTATAAATAAAATACGGAAAAAATTGAACAAAATTTTTTTAAAATTTCCTTCTAGATACTAGCTTTTTATCATAAACAAGCTTCTGTCCAAGTTTGGTACAAATCCAGGATAGTTTAAGAAAGTTATTAAAATTTGAAAAACTTTAACCACAGAGTGAATGTAATGTTAACTGGCAGAAAAACTAAGTCCATTTATAAGTAAAATACGGAAAAAATGGAATTTTTTTTTTACAAAACTTACTTTTGAATATTATCTTATGATCATAAACAAGCTTCTGTCCAAGTTTGGTAGAAATCCAGGATAGTTTAAGAAAGTTATTAAAATTTCAAAAACTTTAACCACAGAGTGAATATTTGTGGACGCCGACGCCGACGACAACGGAATGTAGGATCGCTATGTCTCGCTTTTTCGACAAAAGTCGAAGGCTCGACAAATAAATGAAAAGAAAACAAATGTTTTAAAGTGGTTACTTTGGTATTCTTTTCTCTACTTTAAAAAAAAAATTAAAAGATTTCATTCTTTAAAGGACCTTATTCTTTGAATTGAAATGGTGTGTTTTAAGTGGTGTAACCTTTAAGAAATCATTAACTTTGCATTTTTGTAAATATGTAGATAACTCCTGACTCGATTCACTCTTACACTTAACCCTGACATGAATTTTTTTATTATTTAAGGAATGACTGTAATATTTTTTCTGTCTATGAAGAAATAACATCAAAAATGTGGTGCACACTGAATAACCCGCGTAGCGGGTTATTTGAAAGTGTGCACCACATTTTATATGTTATTTCGAATAGACAGAAAAAATATTACAGTCATTTCTTATAATTTAATTCTTAATTCCATTTTAAACCGGAGTAAATCATGAAAAAACGTTGATGACGTCAAGGTCGCATGACAAAATTATGTCTATGTGCTGATAAACAAAACAACGTCAGCCAATCGGAAGACGCGTTACATCCAAAATTAAATTATTAGTTATTAAATCAAATAAAAAAAAAAAATAATGTCATGAAATATATTTGTTGCAGATTTCTTTTATTTTTTCAAGGGGCATAATTCCTTCGATTCATTACAGCAAATATGACAGTATAAAGAAAATGTGACCATTAGTTATCATTTCAATGCCATTTAGTGACAAAACAAAGTCTATACATACTTCCTCTAACATTTCTCAGAGCATAAAATATTTAAATTGTGATTAATAAATAATATTGCATGTTGAAAAACAAACATTTCAATTTTAAATCCTTTTTTACTTCTTCTTTAGTATTCTTAGAATTATCTTAATTCTAGCTTATACAATATTCCTTGTACCCAGTTAGATCAATAAAAACTGCGTTAAATCACAATTACTTGCCTCTAGCTATCCCTAATATGACTACAATATGTAGGACACAATGTTTACAGAATCATTGAAAAGTATTTTACAGTTGGAAATTCCTAGACCCCCAAATTTGCAAGAGCTCTGAATGATCAAGGTTAAGGATGTTTAATGTAAAAATCAAAGTGTTTTTTATCCTCACTTTGTCTAGTCACTCCAGTCAATTATTAGGTTGAAACTATAACTCCAAGTGTAAACATGGTAAAATTTGGTAGGTTGGGGAAACAATCTGTCTTCAGTTTGTAAATAAGTAGGGGAAATAACTCCCAGATTTAATTGATAAAAAGACATAAGAGTGGTCTAGTGTCCAAGTGGTCCGGTACTTCCAAAGATTACTTCGTTTTATCACAACATGAGTATCATACAGACTAAATTCATAAATACCAAAATTGAGCACTAAATCCTTATAGGTTGTTATAGTAACAAAGGTTATTGGTTAAAGTCCAAGCTGTAGAGTATTAAAAAGATACATTTGTTGCAATTATTACATTTCCTTACTGGAGAAACAAAACATTTTCATATTCTATCACTGTGCTCTCGTTCAATTCTGGAATATTTGGGAAATTAGTTTATGGTGCACTTTCCTATTAATTACAATGTGAAAACATTCTATCTACTTGTTTGTATAGGTTTATTGACAGGCACAAGTTGTAACCACAGAGGATTTCAATAGTGACCAAGACAAAAAGGATGTGGTATCTACTGGGGTACACAAAATACATACAATTGAGGAAATTTTACTGTAAGATATAATCGGATATTAAATAACGAATCCACTTTTTTATTTTACTGAAATAAACATTCTACCTTGTATCCTGATAAAAGAAAGCTTTCATTGTTTCATCTTGAATTTTATTTTAAGATTATTTTGGGCATCTTCAAATGACAAGTGAACAGAATTTTTCAAATTTTGTGGCTAAAATTTTAAAAATGAAAAAATAGAATATCAATTATTTATGTTTAGCTTTGATATACATTTATGTAGGCCATGTATTACCTGGTCCTGCCTCGTCTGACGAGGGAGACTGGTTAATTTTCCGTAATGATTTACGACGTCTACGTTTATTTCTAGCCCTTTCAGCATCACTATCACTAGCCTGTTTGCTCTGACCTTTTCCAGCACTGTTTGCTTTTGGACTTGCCGATACATTCTTTCTTCTCATGTACATATATCTTTTTCTTCTTTTTGATGAATCACTGGGGGAAAAAAATGACTTCCATTTATGGGTCAAGTTAACACATAAGGGAGATACAAATATTCAACAACATTTTATCAGTAACAACTAGTTATTGCATGGAGAAATCAAGACATTTCAATAAAACAGAACACAATGTTGTAAGCAGAAAATATATATCTAATTTTTAAGAGAACTTGTAGCTCAATTAGAAAAAAACATATAATTTTTGTCTTTCAAATGAGGAATAATTTCTCAGAAATGAATCAAGGAAAATTTAACACTGACACTCTGCTATCATTGCAACTATTGGGCTACACAAAAAAAAAACAATTTCAACAATGATGTATGACATAGTATCAGGGTTAGATTTATGTCATTCACTAAACTTATTTCAATTTTGGCATTACCAAAATATAACAGAACAGACTCTCATGCACATTTTCTTGTGGTGGTATAGGACCTGTGTATTGTGGAACTCCATCAGAGATACAGTTACTTTACAAGTTGTCTCTTGGACTGTTACCACACATGTATTCAGATGATGGTATAGTAGGACCTGTGTATTGTGGACCTTTTACCTGCGGTATGTTACTTTACCTGTTGTCTCCTGGACCACTACCATACATGTATTCGGATGGTGGTATAGGACCTGTGTATTGTGGAACTTCCCCAGGGAATTTGGGTGATGTGATATCGGCTGTAAGAACTTCTGCGCTGGCTTTCCTGACTGGGTATTGTTGTACAACATGTTTAGATTGAGTGACTCGTGATCCTCCATTCCTTGAATTTGTAGAATTTTCCTCCTTAGAAGATGCTGTCAATTGAACAAACTGACGACCTGTAGGGAGAGGAATCCTAGTAGGTGGACCAGACTTCTTATTGGCAATGGCAAGCTGGAATAACAACAGAGAAATAAAAAACATGGTTGGCATATAGTATAAATCTAGTATCATGACTTGGCTTCTTATTGGCAATGGCAAGCTGGAATAACAACAGAGAAATAAAAAAGATAGTTGGCATATAGTATAAATCTAGTATCATGACTTGGCTTCTTATTGGCAATGGCAAGCTGGAATAACAACAGAGAAATAAAAAACATGGTTGGCATATAGTATAAATCTAGTATCATGACTTGGCTTCTTATTGGCAATGGCAAGCTGGAATAACAACAGAGAAATAAAAAAGATAGTTGGCATATAGTATAAATCTAGTATCATGACTTGGCTTCTTATTGGCAATGGCAAGCTGGAATAACAACAGAGAAATAAAAAAGATAGTTGGCATATAGTATAAATCTAGTATCATGACTTGGCTTCTTATTGGCAATGGCAAGCTGGAATAACAACAGAGAAATAAAAAACATGGTTGGCATATAGTATAAATCTAGTATCATGACTTGGCTTCTAATTGGCAATGGCAAGCTGGAATAACAACAGAGAAATAAAAAAGATAGTTGGCATATAGTATAAATCTAGTATCATGACTTGGCTTCTTATTGGCAATGGCAAGCTGGAATAACAACAGAGAAATAAAAAAGATAGTTGGCATATAGTATAAATCTAGTATCATGACTTGGCTTCTTATTGGCAATGGCAAGCTGGAATAACAACAGAGAAATAAAAAACATGGTTCGCATATAGTATAAATCTAGTATCATGACTTGGCTTCTTATCAGGGAAAGCCAGAACCAAGAAAAAAATACACAAGTGTATACAAGTTCATGACATATTTATACTGTTTACAACAAGTTACAGAAAAGCACTTTTCCTTCCTTGCAATCTTCAAATAGAAGCAAATAAGATTAATATAATTATAAATTGGAACATATAGAATAATTTTATCCATTTATGAACTAAAATTGTATCCAATCCCTTTACAAATTGCAATACATTTTGTGCCCAATGTTAACCAGCATACTTTAAATTCTCACAATCTTCAGTGGCTAGATGTCTTACTGACGATTGTACAGCTCCTTCATGGTAAGTATTGGAAAATTTTGATTTAGATTTCCTAACTCATAGCAAGCTTATGTATTCAATCAAACTAAAATTTACAATTTTAGACAAGTCAAGGGGCATGACAGCAGTTGCAGTAATAAAGTTATAAAACTTGACCTTGATATCATACTTAATAAATCTGTGCTTTGTATATTTTGTCTTTTTTTAGCATTTTTTAGTGCTTGATGGTAATCTGATCAGTCATTTCCAACTGATTTTCATAGTTTCTTCTTATACGGTGCTGTTATACCTCTGTTCCAGCTAAGGGTTGAGTGTTCACAAATACTTTTAATCACACCACATTTTTTGTGTGCCTTTTTGTCTCAAGCATGTAATTGAGTGCTTGTCCTTTATTGCTGTCTGCCATAATAGTTTCAGTGATCTCCCCAGGCCGTTTTAGCGTCGCAGCACCGCAACGCTATATTTTTTTCCTGTGATGCTATAATAATTTCTGCGACGCTATAATTATTTTGAGGATACTATTTTTTCTTGTCTCTATGTCACTAAACCATGCCCTAATTTTTGAACTTTCATCTAATTACCGCTTGTGATCATAAAAATTATATCGTCTTTAATTGTAATCCCTTCAGGTCGGACATAGAGGAAATTTAGAGTGATTAAATAGGTGTTAATTGACCTTTGGGTGATAACTGTTTGAATACGAATACCCCAAGCTGACACTTATGACATGACTAAGAACACAGGGTCCAATCGCAAATTTTGACATCGAGAAAATGTAATCAGAAAATCATAGACAATTCGAAATCTACATTGCATCATGGAAATTCAAAGCTATAAACGATTTATCTCCATAGAAAAGACGTTTGGGCGTATGTTATTATAACTTTTAAAGAATTATTTTCTTTCCCTTCCTGTACTTGTTACTCGAGAGCGTATATTAAACATTTTGATTTTCAGCAAAATAAGTTTGATACTTCATTAGAAAGTGATCATAATTGCCTTAAGTTAATGTTTCATCCATTTAATGCATTAAAAGCGTCATATTAATTCCTTATCACTTGTCAAACATTGTTTATTTTCGTTAATTCTTCTTTGACCGCCATTGGGGGATTCATCGGAAGCGGACCAGCTATGACCAAAATCCGCATTTTTACAATAATAACTACAGACACACAAATGGCACAGTAGACAGAATAATAATAACCCCAAAATAGAAAACTATGCATTCCACACGCATTAACAGACTATTTGTTATATCTCATTGTTTCAATATACTGATTAAAGAAACAACTAGGACTACTACATTGAGTCCCATGAAACATTGAATTTCATAGACATGATAAAAAGAATAGTTTTTTAATTGAAATTTTATTGCTGTATGATACTTTCTCTTCCTTTTAAAACCAGTTCTTTTTTGTACTAGATATTTATTTGGTAGTTTCTGACAAGAGGAAAACAATAATTCTGTAACTATAAATGAATATAGATGACATACACTGAAACAACTGTTGTACTTTAATTGTATTCTCAGTTATGAATTGTACAATATATACATAACTTAAAGGAAATAGAGCATCGCTGCGACGCGACAATTGACTTTGAAAAAAATAGTTTATTTTTTACGCCAAATGTGATGCTATCCAAAATTTCTGGGGAGAACACTGAGTTTTAGCATAAATCAGGCTATTGGTTTTTGGTTTGAATTGTTTCACATTATGTCATGCCAGGGCCTTTTATAGCAGACTATGTTTAATGAGTTTTGCTCAATGTTGAAGTGACCTCCTCATCCTTTGGTTTTGATAAACAGTTGTCTCGTTGACAATCATACCACATCTCCTTATTGCCATATTAAAATATTTAAGAAAGACTAACAGACAAGTCTGCAACTATATGCTCCCCTACATAAGTCTGAAAAAATTTATTCCCATACCAAATTGACATTCTTTAACTCTGATAATTCCTCCTTATTTTTACCATCTGTTGATCGTGGAGTTTTATAATCAGAAGTCATCATTGTAAACGGGACCGGTCCACTTTGTATTCCAGAGCTAGTGGAACCATTGTGGTGAGACCTTGATGATACTGGTATAGGTCCACCTTGAAGGCCGGAGCTTGAGGAACCATTATGGTGAGACCTTGATGATATTGGTGTATAATTGCTCGGTGCACTTTGAATCCCTGAGCTTCCAGATCCATTGTGTTGTGATCGTGACGAGACAGGTGTGTTGATGTTAGGAGGTGCTGGTCTCTTTCTTTGTTGTGATCTTAATGCAGCTGAATTTATAAAATATACATGATGAACAAGTTTCTTGATGACATTGGATTAACTTAAAAAAGCTTCAATAATTAAGTGTAAAACTGAATAAAATGCTTCGCTGGGCGCAGCTTGATACGACCGCAGAGGTCGTACCCTGAACAGTTGGGGCAAGTATGGACACAACATTCAAGCTTGATACAGCTCTGAATTTGGATTGTGATTAAATATTTGACACAGCATAGGTTTCTGACACAGAAAGAATGTGGTCTAAGAACTTCAATTTTTTTAATTTACCTATTATGGTCCAATGTCCAAAATCAAAATACATGGTTAGATTCAGCATATCAAAGAACCCCATATATTCAATTTTTGTTGAAATCAAACAAAGTTTAATTTTGGACCCCAACTTGAACCAACTTGAAAACTGGTCCCATAATCAAAAATCTAAACACATGTTTAGATTCAGCATATCAAAGTACCCCAAGAATTCAATTTTTGTTAAAATCAAACTAAGTTTAATTTTGGACCCTTTGGACCTTAATGTAGACCAATTCAAAAAAACGGGACCCAAAATTAAAAATCTAAAAACACGGTTAGATTTGGCATATCAAAGAACCCCTATAATTCAATTTTTGATGAAATCAAACAAAGTTTAATTTTGGACCCTTTTGACCTCAATATGAACCAATTTGATAGCGGGCCCACAAAATAAAAAATCTAAATACATGGTAAGATTCAGCATATCAAAGAACCCCATATATTCAATTTTTGTTGAAATCAAACAAAGTTTAATTTTGGACCCCAATTTGGACCAACTTGAAAACTGGGCCAAAAATCTAAAATCTAAATACATGTTTGGATTCAGCATATCAAAGAACCCCATATATTCAATTTTTGTTGAAATCAAACAAAGTTTAATTTTGGACCCCAACTTAGACCAACTTGAAAACTGGGCCCATAATCAAAAATCTAAACACATGTTTAGATTCAGCATATCAAAGAACCCCAAAAATTCAATTTTTGTTAAAATCAAACTAAGTTTAATTTTGGACCCTTTGGACCTTAATGTAGACCAATTCAAAAAAACGGGACCCAAAATTAGATTTGGCATATCAAAGAACCCCTATAATTCAATTTTTGATGAAATCAAACAAAGTTTAATTTTGGACCCTTTTGACCTCAATATGAACCAATTTGATAGCGGGTTCACAAATAAAAAATCTAAATACATGGTTAGATTCAGCATATCAAAGAACCCCAAGAATTCAATTTTTGATGAAATCAAACAAAGTTTAATTTTGGACCCTTTTGACCTCAATGTGGACAAAGTTGATAACTGGGCCCAAAAATCAAAAATCTAAATACATGGTTAGATTCAGCATATCAAAGAACCCCATATATTCAATTTTTGTTGAAATCAAACAAAGTTTTATTTTGGACCCCGATTTGGACCAACTTGAAAACTGGGCCCATAATCAAAAATCTAAATACATGTTTAGATTCAGCATATCAAAGTACCCTAAAAATTCAATTTTTGTTAAAATCAAACTAAGTTTAATTTTGGACCCTTTTGACCTTAATGTAGACCAATTTGAAAATGGAACCAAAAATTAAGAATCTAAATACACGGTTAGATTCGGCATATCAAAGAACCCCAATAATTCAATTTTTGATGAAATCAAACAAAGTTAAATTTTGGACCCTTTGGACCTCAATGTGGACCAATTTAAAAACGGGGCCAAAAATCCAAAAACTTAATACACGGTTAGATTCAGCATATTAAAGAACCCCAAGAATTCAAGAAGAAAACCCCATTGAAATTGATCAAGAAATAAGCAATTTATACGAAGTATCTTCTTTTGCACAATACTGTGCAATTGAATATTTCTTGCTATTGTGCAATACTGTACAATTGACAATTTCTTGCTATTGCGCAATATTGTGCTATTGGATATTTCTTGCTATTGCGCAATACTGTGCAATTGAAGATTTCTTGCTATTGCGCAATACTGTGCAATTGAAGATTTCTTGCAATTGTGCAATTGAAAATTTCTTGCTATTGCACAATACTTATTATATAATAATTTACACATCCTGTTTGGTGTGTATCTCCTACCATATCATTATTATTTGCTTTTAAATATTAATCAGAAATAACCAACTTAAAATGGAAAATTTTAAAAGAAAAAAAAAAGGAAAAAAGAAAAAAAAAGAAAAAAAAAAAATCCCCCCCAAATTTTTTGAATCCCCTTATGATTCATCACCCCCCAAACTCAATCCCAGCCTTCCCTTTGTGGTATGGTACCTTGTAGTACAATTTCAGAGAACTCCATACACTTGAACACAAGTTATTGTCTGGAAACTAGAAAAATGCTTATTTTTGGCCCCTTTTTGGCCCCCAATTCCTAAACGTTTCGGGAAATTACCCACAAACTCAATTCCAGCTTTCCCTTTGTGATATGGAACCTTGTAGTACAATTTCAGAAATATCCAAACACTTACACACAAGTTATTGTCATGAAACTAGAAAAATGCTTGTTTTTTGCCCCTTTTTTGGCCCCTAATTCCTAAAATTTTGAGGCAATTATCCCCAAAATCAATTACAGCCTTCCCTTTGTGATATGGAACCTTGTAGTACAATGTCAGAGAGATCCATACACTTACACACAAGTTATTGTCTGGAAGTTACAAAAATGCTTATTTTTGGCCCCTTTTTGGCCCCTAATTCCTTAACTGTTGGTACCATAACCCCCAAAATCAATCCCCACCTTCCTTTCGTGGTATTGAACCTTATGGTAAAATTTCATGGAGATCCATTCACTTAAACTAAAGTTAGAGTGCGAAAACCAATGTGTCTTCGGACGACGCCGGACGACGCCAGACGACGACGACGACGCCAACGTCATACCAATATACGACCAAAAAATTTTCAATTTTTGCGGTCGTATAAAAATGAATGATAACAATACAGACTGGATCAGAATGAAATCATTTGTAGCAATAACAGAAATTTCAGGGTTTTTTTCTCTCATCTTTTTTTGCAAATAATATTTTAATCATCTTTTTCTCATATATTTTCCGCCATTGCGAATAAGCATTTTATAAAGGTTTCTCCATTCAATCATAACAACAACCCATGGAAGGCAATATTTTTTGCAAAGTATGGTAATATTTTTTAAGGCTGCTGTTTTGTACACCTATAATTCACATATCCTTTTATTTAAACAAAAATGAGAATTTTAGTGATCATATGAATTATGATACCACTGAATACCAATTTTAGTACATTGCTTGTGAGAGAGCTGTCTACATATTCCATTATACATGTTATATTAATGGTCTCTAGTGGAGAGTTGTCTCATTGGCAATCATACTACATCTTCTTATTTTTATATTGTGTATATATAGGATTTGATGTACCGGTAGTAAAGAAATTTGTGAATAAAAAATGACCGGCAACAATTAGAAAATATCAAAGAACAGGTAAAAATGACTGTCATTTCCTGTCTTGGCAAAGGCATAATCACCACAAAAAAAATAAAAAAATAATAGACTGAACCCAGTATTATGGCTCACAAAACCTTTGAATTGTATGACAGTTATTCCTATTTGAGCTTAATGTATGCAGCTTAAAATTTAACTTTTAATATTATTCATCAATATAATGGTCAGTGAGTAGGAGCTAGTACTTCTGAAATATTTACCTTCTCTGACCGGACCAAGTTCCCTTCTCTGATTGGGTAAGGAATCTTTACGTTGATACTTTGGTGGAGCACTACTACTACTTTCATTCCCAGAGAATCGTGAAAATCGACTGTTTTGATTAGAATCAGTACTGTTTTGTCTGCTTACTCTACTGTTAGTCTGGCTTGTTGAACTTGTATTACTGTAAATTCACAGAACACAATATTATTAATATGTACATAATAAAATTACTTTCTTACTGGAGGATACGAACAGAATATTTCCTGAATTCATTCATTCACATGTGTTTGGTGATATCTACATCATGTACATGTCTATTTTATGTAAATTTGTGTTGGTAGGTTTCAGACCAACATAGCTTGATTTCCTTTTATGATGGATATGACTACAGAAATGCCTCAGCAATTGTTACCAGCTTTCATCTCATTTTGTTTTGATTTGATTTGATTTTCTCATTATCTTTTATTTATAGGTCTACATTCCATTTTTCCAGAGTGAAAAGCTTCTTTTTTTTTTAATTTCTTGTTAAGTAACATCTTTATGAATAAATATTTCCACTTAAAAGCCACATTTTATACCATGGTGAAAAACATGCAAATAACTAATGATAAAAGCATGGTAATGGGGTGTATATTGAAATAAAGTGTGTATTACACCAACAGGAAAAATAACTAATGATAAAAGCATGGTAATGGGGTGTTTATTGAAATAAAGTATGTATTACAACAACAGGGGCAAGAAAATCACCTTATATCATAAGTAAATAGCTACTCTCTTTTCACAATAAATTCAAGTATTATTAAAGAAAGCAAATGATACAACATATTTTGAGTATTTTTTATACATAAAGTAAAATTACTTGTTTCTTATAAATGATCTCTGGGGATTCCTTGGTATCCGAGGTCCACCTCTCATGCTACGTAAATATCTTTTAACGCTATCTCTTACTCCTGATAAACTGTTGTGTTCTGATTGGCTAATTCTAGACCAAGGATTATGGTCAACATAATCTATGGCTGCTATAGCTAAGGCTTTTCCTACCTGAAATATTTTTAAATATCTAATTATTACCAATTTTTCATAGTAGTAACAACTTTTCTCAAATTTTTTTCTCTAGTAGTTGCATCATGAATTTGTAAATCTGAATAATGCATGTATATGAATGGGTTCATATAAAATTACATATATATGTCATCAAATTTCAATTCAATTTTGGAAAACTATGAATTTTTTCATCATAGATACCAGGCTTAAAATTTTGTAAAAGTGCTGGAATCAAAAAAGTTGAAAAGGCCAAATAAAGTATGAAGTTGAAGAGCATTGAGGACCCAAAATTCAGACAAGTTTTTCCCAATTAGGTAATCTACTCCTGAGGTAAAAAATTCCATAGTATTTTTAAAAGAAGTTGTCTGACTTAATAAATTGCCAAAAAATCATAAATGAGCATGTGTATATTTGGATGTAAATCCTGCCCTGGAGGGACATGGCTATTCCCTATTCACTATGAATAGTAATACTAGATTCACTACAAGTCAAATATCTCCCTACAATGAGCAGGTGTATATCTGGATGTAAACCCTGCCCTGGGAGGGGGTTATACCTGGAAATCCTGCCCTGGAACGGTTTGTGGCTCTTACCTTGCCACAATGAGCTGGCAGTACTGGATGATTTGAGTAAACCTACCTCTTCAAAATGAGCTTGTGTATATTTGGGTGGGAATCCTGCCATGGGAGGGGGTGTGGCTCTCCCCTCATCACCATGAGCTGGTGGTACTGGATTCACCATTCTACCGGTGTTGTAGTTACACTCCAGAGTATAACTGAAAGGTAAATAATTCTCTTTAATGTGAAGTAAGAAAGTTCTGAGTATGAAAACCAATTAGATTTGTCAATGCAATCATACATCAATAGCTAAATGTATATTGCCACATGACACTGCCCTTTGTATAATATCAATAGATTTATTTATCATATACTTATATAAAATAATGGTATAATTGTACCCCTTGATAAAACTGTAAATTATCATAAAATCTGAAGAATTGTCTTAGCCGTGTGATATGACTTTCATTATCAACTGCTTCCAGTTTATATCAACTGTTTCCAGTTTATACCACACGCTCAATCCGTATTCGCCTTATCAGTCATTTCTGTAATCGATTGGCTACTTACATTACATAAACAAAAAACATGGCAGACGACAGCGGGGACAAAACCACTGATTACATAAATTCCATAAAAAATGTCAATACAAATAGAAAAACACTCAGTGATATTAATATTTCAACCAAATGGATGAGGGATAATGATGATATAAGAAGTTTTGAGGATATTTCTGTTATGGAATTGGACAAAATTATAGCAAGGTTTTTTTTCTTCTGAAAATCACGAAAGATGACAGCAGTCCTTACGAGCCCAGTACAATCAAATTTGTTGTTATAAATTTGTTTCATGTTAAACTTGTTTAAAATAAATTTTTAACCATGACTATCCATATATTGACCCAATGACATAAAAGTCCTTTTTTATATCAGACACATTAACAGAATTTTAACTGGGACATTCAAAACAACAATAATTAAGTATATGATAAAAAGATAATAACATGTCGTTTTTCATATCAGACCCCTTAAAAGCCCATGGTTAATATCATCCCTTGAGTCTGTCGGTTCTCTGGCTAATATCATGACCTAGGGCTGATAAGGGGTCTGATATGAAAAATACCATGTTATAATCTATATATATATATTGCCACGTGATTCTTACCTGTGTATAATGCCAATAGATTTGTATATCGCCACTCTACCACTTCCTTCCTTGGACATACCATCCCTTTTATCTTTGGTATACATGTTCCTTTCAGTAAAATTACAGCCAGTAAAATCAAAATGGGCAGTGTTCATAGATATCAGTTTAGGATATAACATATTCTCTACCTGTAATAAATCAGTAATTAAAGCATAACACCATGTTCAGAGCTGCAGATAAGCTGTATATTTGTTTGATGATGCAATAAAAACAATCACGAACCCAATTCATCTATTAATTTCAGTATTCAAAAACTCAATAAATTCAAAGGAGAACCCAATTGTATGACAAAACTATGGGTTATGAACCCTTCTAGCTGTTGTCAAGTATATTATTTATCCTAATCTATAAATTGAGGCCGTTTTTTTTTATTCTAAACCATTTACCTGGTTTTAAACTTTTTTAGGTTAAAAGTTTTTTGATGGGTCAGTCTTAACCACGTGGTTATATGGTTAAAGAACATCTCAACCAGGATCGAAAGCACATTTTAGATACTTTCAAAACATTTTTCTTCAACATTTGTTTTATGTTTTCTTCCTTCGACAACTTTATTGTTTATAGCTTAAACATGTTACAGATTGTTTTCAAACATTTTCAAGTTTGAGTATAAAAAACAGGCCTTTGATGTCACATAGTTTATCTATTCTTGTAATTTTAGGAAGTGTACTTTTGTTCTAACAATAGAGTGCCCTATCAATTGATCAGTGTTCCCGTTTGAATTTCTAAATTGCTAGCCCCTTGCCCAAATTTTGTATACCTGACCACAAGAGGTAGAAAGAACAATATGCACTTGTCTTGGAAAACAAATTACCCATATACCTCAATACATATTAAGTAACAGTAATTTCTTTTCAGACAAGTGCTTGTGGAAATGAAGCACCATTATTGGCCAAGTCATGTAGCTTATTGAATTATCTGACAAAAACCTGCATTCTGAAGCACAGAGATATGTAAGACATATTATCAATTCCCTTGTAGAGTAGGCAACCACTCATTTTGTGAGTAACATCGTATATATATATAAAGCTATGGTTTATTAACTTGCTTTGACTATTAATGACAGTATTAACAATCCTTCCTTACCTGAGTATCTTCCATTTCAAAATAATTTCCATAAATAAAGCAGCCTCTTTTAGAGGCATGTCCATGTAAATCCACATAAAATGCAATTCCACTGTGATGTGGCGGAATATCCTTTAAACGTGGATCACTTAAATGTGGACAGTTATTATTTCCAAAAGAATATTCGGCTCTAAAATCGTCATCTTCTGAACCTTCATTTCCGAGGTGTTCATCGTTTCTATCCTCAATGTCAGAATCCAATAATCCAACACTCATTGACATCATGCTCATTTTCCCACGACAGTCATCAGACATGTTTAACTCAGATAATCTAAGTCTTAACTCACTATCTATTTTTCTATCCCCTTTGTTACTCATCACACTACTACAAGATGAAGATAAATGTATACTATCTGCACCATTAAAATCATTTTGAGTCAGAGTATCACCACGAGATAAAGTAGAAAAATCTAAAGGTTCCACTGGTACCTTAGATGGGATTAATCCTCCATCATGAACTTCACTGGAGGTTATCCATGAATTTTCTTTTGGTTGTAACGAGTATATATCAACATTGCCTTTTCTGGCAGGTTTTTCTGATTTAGTTATTTTATTAGCACCATATTTCAGAGTCACACCAGTGGTTTTATTATTGTTCTTGTTTATCTCTCCTCCTCCGTCATGTTGCGGCAGTGGAGGTTTAGATTTTGGGGGAGGTTCAGGACTAGAATTTAATACAAAGCCTCCTGGGAATTTAATGCTGAGACTGAGATTATCATCCTCTGGAACAACACGATTTCTGACATGATGATAAACTAAAACACTTTTTGATGCATAAATTGTGGGATGAAGACTAAAACTAGGATCAAGATAAAGACGATTTAGATTAACCCCCCTTTGATCAGTTCTGTAGTGTCCTCTCTGAACTCCATCAGGATTCAGTAGAGGAATAAGTTTGAACACATAGTCTCTCCTCAACATTTTGGCACGTGGATCATTTTCTCTTAAAATGAATTCTAAAAATCCATTGAATACAAAACTTGCTGGAGTTTCTCCAGGGTGAACTCTACTAGTTAACATGTAAACCTAAAAACAGAAATCAATAATAGACTTTCTCCAGGGTGACCTCATCTATTTGACTGGTAAACCTTAAGATGAAAATAAACAATGGAGTTTCTTCAGGATAAACTCTACTAGTTTACCTTTTAACCCATAAATAGAAATCAAGAATTAAATACCGGAATTAAAAAAAAAAAAAAATCCGAAATGACAATCAGTTGTTTAGCTCTCATGTTGCTGCTTACATTCATTTGTTATGACTGCCTTGAAGTGAATATTTCATGAAAAGAAAAAGAACAACAGAGCTGCTTTCATTGAATTTTTTCTAAAGTACAAAGATATGAAATACAAAAGCATAAATCAATATGGTAGGGGTAAATCACTTGAGTCTCTGATACAACAGACAGCATAATGTTGCAAGTATAGACAATAGTTAATGGAACTGTTACTTGTCACCTGTTTATATGATTCAGAAAATTCTATCGTTCTAAAAGTTACTTGAAAGTGTTTGATTACGTTGTTGAATACATGAGTATGAAAATACTAAATATACACAAGTTTTAAAGGTCATTTTGGAGAGGTACTTGAACACAAAATTCAAAATAGCAATCACAAACTTACCCTTTTACCTCGGAACTTTTTACATCTTTTGTTTTCCTTGTCAGGAAATAAGTTTTCATCAAACCTTGGTTCTTCTTCATCCATTATTCCCTTACATGAAGATATGGTCAATAGTTCTATGCGTAGCTTGTCCAGTGAATAACATATGACCTCTCGATGGTAGTACAAAGCGTCTGGATTGCTGCAATATTTTACAGATCTATTATCTTGTGAACTTAAATACTTTTTTTAATCAGGTAACAATTACAAAAATATGGAGATGTGGTATGATTGTCAACGAAATAACTATCCATCAGAGACCAAATGTACAGCCTTCAGCAATGAGCAATACCCATACTGCAGAGCAAGCTATAAAAGCTTCCACCTGTGTTTTTCGCAATAAGATTATGACATTGATGTGTACTACTTTTGGGACAAATCAAATTGCTATTATAGAAAAATTCATTGGCTCTAACTAAAAAGATGGACAATTTATGATAAGGGCATCTTTAATTCCATTTAACAGCTCATTTTTGACGCTTTCCAACTGGACAAAATCACTACTTTACCTTTAAATTTATGACAAACTTTTTTTAATGTAATTTCATAAAATGAAGATATAAATTGTGTATGCAAAAAATTAGCAATTAATACATTGTCCACAATGGGGACTACATTTGTAGACAACCAAAATCAAAGGGTGATACTTGTGTTCTATGGTCTTTTTGGTATTTTTTAAAAGATTAACTTCCTGTCTAACTGAAATTTTTACAGTACACTTAATTACTTACTGATACCTGGTAGAATTAACATTTTACTGGTAACTATCTCATCTGAGTGCTCCTAGACAGGAGGGAATTACGAAAGAAGAAGAAGAAGGTACCTGTCAGAATTAATATTTTACTGGTACCGGTTAGAATTAACATTTTACTGGTACCTGTTAGAGTTAATATTTTTGCAGGCAGCATATTTCCTGTCCAATTCATTTAACTTTTCACAACTTTCTGTATAAGACCATGGATAACAGAATGCAAAATAAGTAATTGCTCCTTTCACATCTGGAAACCTAAAGGTGAAGGACAGAATGAACTGTCCATCTACAGTCTGCAAAAAAATAAAAATAAATAAAAAGGTGTTGACATAATGCTTTTTTATGCCTATACAATTCAAAAAATCTGAATGTAAAGTTATGAAATGTAAATCTAATATCTCTGTAAAAAGTAAAAAATCAAATGTGGACACAGAAAAATGTGTCTTTGTTGTAAAACATTTTAGTTTACAAAATAAAATGACAGTCTGCAAAATAATAACCAATCAACAAGTGTGGACACATACACATAGCATTAGAAATACAAAATAACCTGTAAATTAATTCCTTTGAAAGACTAAAGTACATTGATCTAACAGAATATGAGATTGAACTATATATCTAGTGTTGACTGACCTCAAATGATGGTCTATCCCTGAGTCTTTCCCATCGAGGACGTCCTGGGAGGGTTTTAGTGAATGGTGTATGACCCTGGCTGTACAGTTTACCTTGTCTGTTCAGGTTCATTATATTGATTTTGATAACTCTGTTTGGACTCCATCCTCTTATTCCAAAGTAGAACCAGGATCTATAAAATATTGGATTGAAGATGATATTTAAGAAAACTGTTTTTGAATGATAAAAACTGTAAGATTATTGTGTGCCTGTATCGATCACTTAACAGTACTAGTCTTGCCATGATTTTTGAAAATCTGTTTATTGTCACGTACATGAAACCTACAGAAAACTGTCCACTGTGGCCATATATACAATAGCAATTAAGAAACAGAGTAACAACTCAGTCAGTACCTCAAAAGAAACAAACCTTCTAAGTCTTGTTTCATATATGCATCAGTTCTAAAGAAGAAAAGTCTTCTATATTTCCCGTAGGTACCAAAACAATCATCTGCTACAATTATGCTTGGTTCTCCACACATATATACCACCACAAGGAAGGTACCTCATAAGGAAATTTTCATGTTATAGTTTCAAGTGATACAGCAATTTTTTATGATGTTTTTTACCAGTGGCTATATTGTTTGGCTGATCAACAAAAAGAATTAAAATGCTTCGTCAATATGTTGACAGAAACCTATTTTTTTTTCTGTATATTTCCAATAGGTTCAAATGTAAGATGAAGTTTATATCTTGGTTTGGTTAATCAGCACTTCAAAATAAACAACACTCTGTAAGTACTTCATAAAGAAGGAGTTTCCAAGAAAAGACTGAAACCAGTCAGGCTATGAAACATCCCCAGGAGCAGTTAATTATTTTTTTTCACATTACTTACTTTTTATTTATTATAATTTTAACCCTTACAAAATTTACCTGTTTCCATTTTCAAATTCTGTACCCCCACAATCTGGTTTGGTCCAAACATTGTATTCATAGTCTGGCTTCACCTCTGGATAATAACTGGCTGTAAAAAAACAGTTTTAAAACTTATTATAACTTGACCGTTCCTATAGATATTTTATACATGGTACATAGAAAAGACAGACCCTTCCAGAATAGGGACAGGTTCTTTCAATTGGATTTTTTTATGCAAAATTAAAAAAAAAAGAGCAGCGAAAGAAGGAAATAAATCACATTAAAAAGGTAAAAAAAAACTGAAATTACGTAATTCATAAAAAATCAAGAACATATAAGATGATATATAATCCATTTCAGTGTTATATGTCATTAAAAATAAATTATTATCAAAGCATCCATTATAGATGCAGAGAGCTACACAATATAACTTGATCACAAAAAGTAGAATATCCATACATGAATTATTACTAAAAATCATTTCTTTACAAATAACTACTCCCAGCAGTTGTTTGAAGCTCACTTTTCAAGTATTAACTTGAAAACGATATATTTATGAGACTTGGTTAAAAGGACTCTTACTTTCTAGATTATATTCTAGTAAAATATTGTTTATTTGATGAAGCATAATCAATATTTATGTAAACTTGTTTTTTAAGGTCAACTGTTCATAATTTTGGAAAACTGAGGTTGTATTGTCTCTACTTATTTCTAAAAAAGTGGTAAATTAACTTTTATATCAATAAACAGCTTGTAGTGAATTTATTACTTCAACAAGAATAAGATACTGACAATTGACTATCATAATTTCTTATCAACTGTTCAACAATTTTATCTTACCTCTTTTAATACATGTACTTCAAATCATAAAGAATAATATTTGTATAAATTTTCCTTTACCCTGCAACTAAATATACCATCATCATGATCAGAGTAAAACATGACATCAATTTTGTCACTTCAACAAAACTGATAAAGATCTTGAAATCTAGGTAAGGAATAGCTTGGGAAATCGAAAACAAAATAATATAATGGTTTAGGTCATACACTTTTGTTCAATACTGTGTTTTGTTAATTTTAAACACACATTAAATATTGATTTCCTACGTGCTATATTTTGTTCAATAGCATTCTGTCCATATATTTACAAGGTTTGTAAGTAAGCTAAAAGATTTTGATTTGGTTTCAACATTGTATATTATAATCTTTAACAACTTACGTGCTTCTTCTTCTTCATCACGGGTCACTTTCTCAACTTTGGTCAAATTTCCTGAGTCGAACTTGGATGTAAAAAGGAGGTTTCCCACTCTAAATTCCATATTTCTTAACTCTCATCTCCTTAACCAAACATTCCTGATAAAAATAAAGATAGCTTGATAAAAAATGATTCATTCAAACAAGCAAGCAAGCAAAGTAGATATAAATATTGGAAGCTTAGTATTTTTTTCAACTTTTATTTAGTCATCAAAATAATCATTTAAGTGTCACTTTATGTTGCAAGCCAAGAGCTTATATTAGACCAACTTTCTAATCATGACCATTCTAGGAAAGGTCAATCTGTTCAATGAGAGCAGGTGACAGAAAAACTTTTAATTCATACTATGGCTGAATTCAAAACTGATTCTAAAAGAGTTTAGTCAGAGGAAAAGACTTACATTTTCCTTCTTAGTGCCCAACCTTCCCAAAGAAAGATTAACATAATCACTTTCAACATTTTCTAAGGACAACAAATTTCTGTTTGCAATCTTAAACAGCCAGAAGTACACCATTAACTAAAGGGACATTTAAAAATAATTTATTTGAGTTTCTATGATTTAAGAAAAAAAAAAGATGCACCCAATTCTATGTTTTTGTCTCTTTCATTATTTTAATTATAATATATATATACAAAATAAATTTTCACAAAATGATATGTTATTCACCACTGAAATATATTAAAGAGTTAATTTAATTCACTTCACATACACATGAAAGAAAATACTTCAATTTGTTTGCATCAAAAGTTGTTTCTTTGAATTATTTATTTATCAAAGAAAATTGACATTTCATCAACTTGGTTAAAATGAAAAATTGCTGGTGATGAAAGAGACTGTTGTGAACACCCGGGCAACTAGATATTGCTTTTTGGAAGTTGGGTAAAGCATAGCGAAGGATGGGAAAGCAATTTTTTCGCCCTAGTTGCAAATAATCATGAGCCCTGATACTGATTACAGAAATGAACAATGTACAGAATAAAGAAATCATAATTACAGATATATTTAATGGTAAAATAATTTCATCAGAATTTTATAGAATAAGCTTTATCTTTAAAGAAAAATGACTAAAAATATTAAACAATACAGAAAGAAAAGATCCCAATTTAGTTCTTTATACATATTCATATATATGCTAATATTCCATGGATGGATCAAGTTTCCAATATCATTGAATATAGAAATGTTAGAAGTCTGTATTTAGTTATGCACTTTGTAGTATAATTTTGATGTTCTGGTGTATAATATAGTCGTTAAATTGTATATTTTTTAGTTTTGTGGTGTATTTTTTTGGTGTTCTGTCCCATAGTTAATGTTCTATTATTTTTAATCAAATGATACCCTAAAAGCAGTTGTGATTGAAACAAAACAAGAGAAATCTGGTCTGAACATGCTAAATGAAGCCATTGGCAGCAGACAGATAGAGGAAATGAAGGGTTAAATTGAAGGTATATGGGTGTCAAGGAACTTAACACATGTAACATGCAGAAAAGTAAATGGCAAAATTCTATTAAATTATCAGGGGCAGATCCAGAAACTTTTCAGGGGGTGTGTCTGACTGTGTCACCATAATTAACTTTCAAATTTTTTCAAATTTTGTTTATTGAAAAGAACAAACAGTTACATGTGGTTAACAAAATTGTTTCAAATTAAATTTTCTTTGATATTTGCGTTATTAAACGATCACATCAAGGTCTAAGTGTAAATCATAATGCACATGCATCAGTATTCATCCATTAATCTCAATTTAGTTAGTCATTTCTGACCCATTTTCATCATTTTAGCACATAATTTTTTTTTTCAGGAATCTGTGCTTGTTTTTTGAATGTCCACTATCATGACATTTGCAGCTGGTTTCACTAATACGACAAACAATTTTAAGAATGACAAAGATGTTTGGAAAGTCAAACTTATTGCATTTCTATATGCTTTCAGTTGCAGGTAATGTTTTTTTTTGTATTTTGCCAAAAAAGACACTGTCTGTTTACTTCAGACAGTAACTCACTTGGGCTCAACAACTTGTTTGAGTTGTAATAGTAAAGAAACGTTTTTAACTTTTATGTTTCAATTATAACATGTGCGTCTGCAGCTGGCTTCTGGGTATTCATTTCCGAGAGATCAAGAGCAATTACATGCTAGGTCCATTAAGAGTCGTTGGTACATCAGATTAAAGGGGCATTAGCTACGATTTACACAAATTTTAAAATACGATTCTTTTTGTTTCAAGTCATAGTATAAAAAGCGGAATTTTGAAATAATATTTCGTTATAAGCAGTCAGTTTGGCCCAAATTTGTCAAAATAGGCTCAAAAACATCACTGATATATTATTTACTTGCAAGTCAATAATTTAACCTCATTGAATTCGTATGCATGTGACCTTCAATTTAACCCTTATATTTTTTTTAGTTAGAGATGAGTTATGCATATACTAGGTGTGTTCAGCTATTAAAAGGAAAAGAATGTCAACATTAAAAGTGAAAGAAGGGTGAACCATTCAGTTGACTGCTTCGTGCTCGTGCACGTGCTCACTATCTATTTATATTTATGTTTATATTGGGTTATACGACTGTCAGCAGTCTTTAAAGGTCATCTCAATGGTTAATTAGATGGCGTCTAGACTAAATAACACACAAAATGCTGATACATATTAATGAGTTAATTGCTTATTGTTTATTTTAGACTTTTTGTAATTTGGATATACGTTTTAGTATGTTATAAATCAATATGAGAATTTGAGTCAAATCGGTGAACATGAAATTGACAGCTTATACTCCTTTAAGGTTGATTTGTGGTTATTCTTGAAGGAAGGAGGTAAAAATTTCAAAGCACCTATAAAGTCAAAATTTTAAGGAAATTCAAATAGAAGGAGCAGGTCATTTGATTTTGGCATTATATAAACAGCAAAAAAATCATCGTTTGGAGAAATTATACGTTTTTTAAAATATAATTAAATTTTTATTTTTTTTGCATGCAGCTTTTGATTACATTACGCGCATTCATTTTACAGGTAACATGTAGGTAAAAATAAAGATAATTCATAATAGATATGACTATAGTTATGAATTTTAAACATATTTGTAAATTTAATATATATTTTCCATATTGAATTCTAAAAAAATAAAAGTGATCATGATAAATCCTGTAATACCTTAAGACATACATGCTAAATATTTCAGAGTAAATTGTAATTTGTTTTCGAATTTTACCGAATTTTAGAAATAAAGACATCAACACCCATGTTATACCGAAATAATAAAGAATTGATTATGTCTACATGTTTCACCACGAGTGGCTTCATCAGGAGGGTTACAATAAGAAGAATTATCCCTGAAGTACATGGTATGTGGACTTCCAGAAGTTGACAAAATCTGAAGTGGTAACAAATAAAATAAATAGAAATGAAAGTAGAAATTGAAAATAGAAATTAAAAAATAAAATGAGTTATTTATAGAATTGTCATTATCTTGTTGATCTGTTCAGGGACTTTCTATACTAACGGGACTTGTCTCTATTGATTTTAATTAAATAACTATGCCTCCCGTGTAAAGCAATAATAAACTTAGTTTCGTATCTCTGATATACAAAGCTAGTAGTTACATGTATTTGCGTACCGTAGAAACTCGCCTATTAGTCAATCCGACTATTAGTCGGTTGCCCTTTTCAGCTCCAAATTCTAAGGATTTAGTCTTGGCCCTCGTATAAGTTGGACAAAATTTGGACATTTTTTTGCAGCTGACAGTTACTGATGAACGCCGGTAAAACCAATGCAAATCCAGGAATTGTATTCATTTTCTGCATGAATGTTTGTTTGGTTTGAATTTAGTTGATGTTGATTATGATAATTTATATTGCTGTTAATAATAAAGATGTATTCATTCCTGTTGTTTTGTTCACTGTTTGAGTAGCCATGTGTTGTTTACGTAATGCATCAATGATTTTGTAGGGTATGACTAACAACCTATTGTTTGAGAAAAGCGAACATAAACCAATATGAACCTGAACAAATTAAAAGTCAATCAATATTTTTCACAGCACACATAACTCAGTGTTAAATGAGCATGTACACTTCATAATTCTTATTATATTGTGATGATTAAAGGATTAAAAAAATTAAGTGAAGCTAATCAACTTTATATTCAAATAACCCCAACTCATCAGTGTCATCTGTTTACCTATCACTGATATTTTTCACACCTTTAGTGAATACAACCTTTTGTCTCTTAATTAGGGGTTATCAATGGATTATATTGGCTTGTCAATCAATTTTGTAATTTTTGTGTTTACCTGAGACATTTTAATAATGAATAATATTTTCATCTTGGGAATGAATCTTAAAATTATTTTTGATTATTGTATGATTTATAAGTATTGAATTGATATCATGATATCACAATAATGACACCATAACGCCGCTGAAAACATCCTTTTACATAAGTTGGTACATTGTTATCTCGTTTTCATTTTTGGTTCTTGGCTCTTTCTTTTGGGTTTATGCACAAACCATTTGACCATGAAAATCAATACACAAACCGGAAACAGTCGGAAATTCAACACGAATTGACAGAAAAAAGTTTACAAAGAACAAATAAAACACAAAGACAGTATTGCAGTCATTTATTTTCAACAAAAACTTTTTATTTAGGGATTTATGTAGGTTTGGCAATCACCAACGTAGTTTTGACCAGGAAATTCACTCCTGACCACTTTTCTCGAGCTTGGATTTTCCCTCTGCTCGCTGGATCTCGTCTATTAGTCAGTACCCCTCTCTGGATTAGGAATTTTACTCCTAATTTTCCGACTAATAGGCGAGTTCCTACAGTATTTATAAGTACATTGTAATTTAATATTTTTTAATATAAAATCAGATTAATAGCCATTTACCATGACAAAAAATATAAGATTTTAAAAGAATGTTTAATTATTTAATTGAGACATATCGTTTTGAAGAACACTCCAGTCGTGCAAAAGGGGTTACATATTGAACAAGATGGCGGCCACTTAAAATTTACTAACAAATACCTAAAAGTTCAAAGGTCTATATTTTAAAAAATATCCAAGAAATCTTTTAAAAAACAGCATTTTGCAATGACAAAATGTATAACATTTCATAAAAATGTTACTTCATTAATGTTGAACATATAGTTGTGTAGAACACTTCCTAAATGTGAAATGATTTGCTATGAAGTCACGTGACATCAGCGACGGTATAAATTGCCAATAATGGGCTGTGAGAAGACGAAATTATTACGGTTGACATACTTGGAAGGCCTGTTAAGAATGATTCTTACAATAGAAATAGGCGTGTAATACACCATTTTAATAGATACTTTAATGTAGATTTACGAAATTTTTCAGTGGGATAGACAACTGCAAAATCGAAATATAACGGAAGTTCGCTACCAGGTGACATTTCTCAAATATACAAGGTACCTTGTGTAACTTTGTGTTATATTAAAGTATATAGGTAATTTTTTTCAGAGACAATCCGCCTCGGACTATATTATGTATATTGATTAATCAAAACGTCTCTCATTGATGAAAAGCAGTCCTATGAAAAAGGTAATCTCATGGTTGCAAAAAATACATTTGCAGGGAAGACTTTTTGTTACAATTGCATCAGTCAGTTAAAGAGCTCATGTTCCTTGTTATTATGTATATATGCAACCCGACTTTAAATGAAAATTACTACTACTACCTACTATCTTATAGAATAATACAGTGACTAGTCAGGAGATAGTCAGATTTGAACGTCTCCATTGTCAGGAAAGAGCGGATAAAGAATTTACTATCACTCAAAACTGTATATTAAAATAAAGGATCTAATGCAACGGGGATCAGCTAACCTAAAGATAAATATTGGCATGGCTATTGTAATGACTAACGTTGCAGGTCAGAAAAAGAATCAGACATTCAGAAAAGTAACACTTTAAAATCATTTCAAAATATTATTTTCATTCTTAATTGTCACCTGCCAAGAAACAACATTCTGAAAATGCCTCCTTACGTGACAAAATTTTCTTTTTGCTAAATAAACAAATCTCCCATTGTATCGTCGGATAAGAAGATCAAATTTATTCCATGGTCAGACATGTTGTAAACTATGGTGGTTGCTGTCCATGTGACATAAAATTTCAAATATAATTGGTTAAAAGTTTAAGTCACATGACAAGATTTGTTAACGAGTTACGCACCTTTTCGCGTAATTTATCAGGCCCGTGTAATTAGATTTGAGCAGTACGCATTTGGACTGAGACTACCATAACACAGAGTAGTCTCAGATTTGGATTAGTATCAAGAAATGCTAAGTCCCTACAGGGACATAACATAGACGAAATATGCCTTTCGATATGGCAAGCCGTTGTGGAATTTATTCCCTAAATCTTTTATTAATATTAAAAAATGATATATATACTAACAGAGACGTATATATGTCTCTGATACTAGTAACTGATTTAAAAAAAAAATTCTAAACGAATGATGAAATATCGTTTGGTGTATAAATAAAAATTTCAATAAAAATATTTTCGTACATTTTAATGCCGTAATAATCTGGGAGAGAATTAAATATTTAATTGTAATTGAGATTAAAAAGGATAAGTTAGTCTAAAAAAATATCCAGTGTATAATAGGTTCCTTTGTGAAATGTAAATATAAAACTTTAAAAATATAAAAAAAATCATTGTAATTTTCAGACTTCTTTTTTTGTTTCGGTCCTATCAAAAGCTTTAATAATAATAATAATAATAATAATAATAATAATAATAATAATAATAATAATAATAATAATTATAAACCAGTTTCCTTTTCTACTCAGGTTATGTATCCAGGAGTTAAGAAGGGCAATAATACTTCTGAGCGGAACAGGACCTGTTAGTCATACATGTAACTCAGGTACGTCCAACGCCAATCTTAATTGACTAAGATAGTCTGTTTTAGTGCATGCAGAATAATTTCAGATAATCGACCATGTAACAGCTAGAAACGTGAATTTCCAATAAAGTAACAACAAATTATGTAGTAAACACATTTAAAATGCATGAAATAAAGCAGCCACTATATCATACTACCAGTGTGAATAAATATTAAACTCTGAAATTATTCTGTTCTAATTTATCGAAAATGGTACTAAATGCCCTAGAATAATCAAAATAAATAAATAAATAAAGATAGAAATCGTATCATGTATTTTTAAAAATAGTATAAAACTAAAATAAAAAGGCAATAAGATAGGATGCAAAGGCACGCAACATTATAAAATTGGTACAGCCGGTTATATCAAATCCTGTCAAAATTTAAGGTAATAAATAAGTTGAAAGTGAAGCACGTGAGGTGGGGGGTGGGGGGTCTCAACCTAAAAATTTGGGTACAGACGTCCGGCTGGGTTTTGAAAAACACCCCCATTGATATATTGATTTAATAAATGCGAAAATCTCTACCCATTCATATACTTCATAAGTAAGTTACAACCTATTTATATATATCTCCCAAGTATCATGACATCTTATTTCAATGAGATGTTAACAAAATGGGATCCGCGATTCATATTATTAGATACAAAGGTCAGATCACAGTGTTTACAGACATCAGAAGATGAACATGTAACATATAAATGTCTACCCATTGACATATTACCTCCGCGAAATTACACCCCATTGATATAACTGACATTCCAAAAAACTGACCCATTCCAGGGGTACGTCTGTGTATATCTTCTATAGGAAGAAACGGCCCTCGTGAAGTGAAGTCTTTCCCCATAACTTCTAAAAGAGACTCGGGCATCCTAACTGAATAATAACTTTAATGCAATTGATTGAATATCGAACGATGAATTTTCAAAATATATTAGAAACTTGAAAGAGCTGTACAAAATATACGAGCTTCTTAGCTTTTATTTTGATGCTGGCACCATAAGCTTAATTTGAAGTTTAGTACAGTTGTTACCAAGTGCATCTGGTAAATTTTCCGCTGCAAATATTTCTCTTGTTAATCATCCGACCGTCTGGGAATTCCGCGTTATTATCTACTTTTTGTATATCATTCTTTAGAAGTCTCGTAGAAATTACTCGTCACATAACACAACCGAATAATCTAGATATATACAAATATTTTCTTATTTCATCGAACGGGTTTTCGATAAATCTGGATGTTACTCAATTATGTATATCTGTCGTAGTTGTTTTACAGTTTCTTATCTTCAAAAATGTTTTACAAAAAATATCAACTTGTTATTGAACAGTTCCTTTTCTAGAAATATGACTTACAAACAATAAATATTTTAACACAAATTTGACTTGCAAATAAATCAACGAATCCAACCATTATTTTTTTGTAGATAACATATTGTTTTGACATAAAAGTTGACCCGCAAGAAGGTACTAACTGTGCCTCCTTTACTGTATATTTCATTTATTGTTAAAAAATCAAAATTTATTCATAAACATAGAAAAAATTATTTTGAAATCGGCATATTATAAATATATAAACATACGCTCCGATGAGCTTTTTGTCGAATATAAAAAAAACATACACTTCCATGTATCAGCTAAAATACCCAAGGTACTAGCAAGCTTGTACCATTATTTTACAACGGACTGTCTGACAATCTCAAAAAACAGTCCATGGGGCATACCCCTGTGTGTAGCTGTCTGGGACACACAATAAAAGATCAGCAGCGGTAAAAATAAAATAAGCACTAGATAATAAAGCATGCATAAATTAAGCACTAGATAGTAAAGCATAAATAAATTAAGCACAAGATAGCAAAGCATAAATAAAATAAGCACTAGATAGTAAAGCATAAATAAAATAAGCACTAGATAGTAAAGCATAAATAAGATATAAGCACTAGATAGTAAATAAAATTGAGAATGGAAATGGGGAATATGTCAAAGAGACAACAACCCGACCAAAGAGCAGACAACAGCCGAAGGCCACCAATGGGTCTTCAATGCAGCGAGAAAATCCCGCACCTGGAGGTGGTCCTCAGCTGGCCCCTAAATAAAATTGTGTGCTAGTCCAGTGAAAATGGACGTCACACTAAACTCCAAAACATATAAATGAACTAAAATTAAAAAACATACTAGACTAACAAAGGCCAGAGGCTCCTGACTTGGGACAGGCGCAAAAATGCGGCGGGGTTAAACATGTTTTGTGAGATCTCAACCCTCCCCCTATACCTCTAGCCAATGTAGAATAAAGAAACACATAGCAATACGCACAGTAAAACTCAGTTTAAAAGAAGTCCGAGTCCGATGTCAAAATAGGTAACAAAAGAAACTAAGCAAAATGACAATGATACATAAATGAACAAAGGACTACTAGCAGTTACTGACATGCCAGCTCCAGACCTCAATTAAACCGATTAAAAGATTATGTCTTCATCATATGAAAATCAAGTACAACCCCCCCCCCCCCCCCCCCCCCCCGTTAGGGGTTTAGTATCATACCATCATAAAATATATGAGAAGAACATAACCCGTATCATGCCAACAACTGGTTTAAGAAAAAATGTGTTTATTTCCGATGCAAAGACCCTATGAGTGAATCAATATTAATACCAAAATATGCAATCCTTAATGACTTGACAACAGTATCGTAACTATATCCTTTCCGAATAAGTCTGTTTAAAGGTTTGGTTAGCTTTTGAGGTGAATGCCGACATTTTTGTGCTTTGTAAAGAATGTTACCATAAAATATTGGATGTGAAATACCTGAACGTATAAGATGTCTGCATGTTGATTTATATTTACGAATGATGTCCTTGTACCGATGATAAAATTTAGTAAATGTTTTGACTTGTTTGTGATATCGAAAACCCTGGTGTAATAATTTTTTCAGTAATACAGAGATTTCTTTCGTTCAAATCAAATACGTTGTTACATACACGAGCGAATCGAACAAGTTGAGATATATAAACACCATAAAATGGCGACAAGGGAATGTCACCATCTATAAATGGATAATTAAAATTAGGAAATGAAAAATCATCTCTTTTATCATAAATTTTGGTATTAAGCTTCCCGTTTAAGATAAAGATATCAAGATCCATGAAAGGGAAGTGTTCATTGTTAGTATTAGCTTTATTTAAAGTAAGTTCGGCAGGATAAATCTTTTTAGTGTACATACTGAAGTCGTGATTATTGAGAGCCAATATATCATCTAAATATTTAAAAGTGTTATTAAATTTTTGAATCAGATGTTGTTTCGATGGGTCGTTGCTGATTTTAGTCATAAATTGTAACTCATAACAGTACAGAAACAGGTCCGCAATAAGTGGTGCACAGTTAGTCCCCACGGGAATTCCGATAACCTGACGATATACGGAATCTCCATAGCGAACAAAAATGTTATCTAGTAAAACTTCAAGGGCAGTTATAGTATCAAAGCAGGTCCAATTGACATAGTTCTTTTGTTTGTTGTTACTAAAAAATGACCTAAAAGAGTTTGAACATATATATTCGCATTCCGACTTTTTAAATGCCCATTTAATCAGGTGTGTGAATTTTTTCTTAATAAGATTACGAGGCAACGTTGTATATAGGGTAGACAAATCAAAACTTTGAACAGATTCGAAATCACCAATATAAGCATGCAATTTATCAAGTACTTCCAACTAATTTTTGACACTCCAAAAGTAATTAATTCCACTATTTTCAAAGGCCAATATTTGAACAATATTAAAGTAAGAATATGTGGTATGATTACGGCAATGAGACAACTATCCACCAGAAACCAAATTACGTAGATTTAAGCAACTATAGGTCACTATACGGCCTTTAACATTGAGCAACATCCATACCATATAGTAAGCGATAAAAGTCATCTTAGTATCGATAAGAACAAAAAGTAAAATCACAAAAATACTGAACTCCGAGGAAAGTTCAAAAAGGAAAGTCCCTAATCAAATGGCAAAATCAAAAGCTCAAACACATCAAACGAATGGATAACAACTGTCATATTCCTGACTTGGAACAGACATTTTCTTGTGTAGAAAATGGTGGATTGAACCTGATTTTATAGATAGCTAAACCTCTCACTTGTATGACATTCGCATCAAATTCCATAATATGTGTCGTTGGGTTGCTGTCCCAATGATGTATATCCTACATGTGTCGTTGGGTTGCTGTCCCATTGATGTATACTCCACATGTGTCGTTGGGATGCTGTCCCATTGATTTATGCCCCACATGTGTCGTTGGGATGCTGTCCCATTGATGTATACCCCACATGTGTCGTTGAGTTGCTGTCCGATTGATGTATGCCCCACATGTGTCGTTGGGATGCTGTCCCATTGATGTATGCCCCACATGTGTCGTTGGGATGCTGTCCCATTGATGTATGCCCCACATGTGTCGTTGGGATGCTGTCCCATTGATGTATACCCCACATGTGTCGTTGGGATGCTGTCCCATTGATGTATGCCCCACATGTGTCGTTGGGATGCTGTCCCATTGATGTATGCCCCACATGTGTCGTTTGGATGCTGTCCCATTGATGTATGCCCACATGTGTCGTTGGGATGCTGTCCCATTGATGTATGCCTCACATGTGTCGTTGGGATGCTGTCCCATTGATGTATACCCAACACGTGTCTTTGATTTGATGTCCCATTGATGTATATCCTACATGTGTCGTTGGGTTGCTGTCCCATTGATGTATGCCCCACATGTGTCGTTGAGTTGCTGTCCGATTGATGTATGCCCCACATGTGTCGTTGGGATGCTGTCCCATTGATGTATGCCCCACATGTGTCGTTGGGATGCTGTCCCATTGATGTATGCCCCACATGTGTCGTTGGGATGCTGTCCCATTGATGTATACCCCACATGTGTCGTTGGGATGCTGTCCCATTGATGTATGCCCCACATGTGTCGTTGGGATGCTGTCCCATTGATGTATGCCCCACATGTGTCGTTTGGATGCTGTCCCATTGATGTATGCCCACATGTGTCGTTGGGATGCTGTCCCATTGATGTATGCCTCACATGTGTCGTTGGGATGCTGTCCCATTGATGTATACCCAACACGTGTCTTTGATTTGATGTCCCATTGATGTATACCCCATATGTGTCGTTGGGTTTCTGTTCCATTGATGTATCTACCACATGTGTCGCTGACCTATTGATGTATGGCCCACATGTGTCGTTGGATTGCTGTCCCATTGGTGTATGCCCCACATGTGTCGTGTTGATGCTGTCCCATTGATGTATGCACCACTTGTGTCGTTGAGTTGCTGTCCCTTTGATGTATGCCCCACATGTGTCGTTGAGTTGCTGTCCCATTGATGTTTGCCACACATGTGTCGTTGAGTTGCTGTCCCATTGATGTATGCCCCACATGTGTCGTTGAGTTGCTGTCCCATTGATGTATGCCACACACGTGTCGTTGAGTTGCTGTCCCATTGATGTATGCCCCAAATGTGTCGTTGAGTTGCTGTCCCATTGATGTATGCCACACATGTGTCGTTGAGTTGCTGTCCCATTGATGTATGCCCCACATGTGTCGTTGAGTTGATGTCCTGCAATATTTTAAATATTTTGGAACCATTATAAGAATAATATAACATTTCTATTGGAAATTATTTGCAGCCTTAAAGTGGTCGGGTAAGCTATGTAAAAGAGAAGCAGCGGCAAAATGTAACGATTTCTTACCACATGTAGTAGTCCGGGTATGTCCAGGATGTAACTGTTAATCTAAACGAATATTTTCAATGTATATTATGAACATAAAGGAACAAATATATTCAAAATTTTGTAGGTCTGTAGTGCCATTGCCCAGATTCGACTCACTCGAAGCATGTTGAAGGGTTTAAAATTGTTACGTTCTTTTGCATTTGAGAGCATTATTGTAGTCGTCATACACAAATATTATAGCTCTGTTTTAAGATGGTTTCTCTGTACAAAAAATTAAAGTTACTCAAAATGAAGGTATGAAAAATTGTAAGTTCCTTCATGAATACTAAATGAAACACCTCATGATAAACCATTTTAACAATATGTTCAGATATTAAGAATACATATTAACTCTAAAGATAACCAACAGTTTTCTTCATATCCTGAGGAAATTAAATCATTTTAGTCTTAATCAGTGAATGGAAAGGGACAAAGTGTCAAAAAAGCTTTAAGTAAAGAAAAGATTTTGACATGAAATAAAAGTATATAACAGAGGCATGAATATACAATGTTAATAATTGTGGTTCGCAAGTCCAATTATAGAAAACTAAGGCGAAATTAGTTTACCGATGTTTTAAAGGTAACAAACAGAAACTGTATCAATTCAAAACGTCTCGAGATTTGGTGCATCGTCAAAATAAGCGTCTCCTGCTTTGCAAGCATCAACCCCATTCGAATTGTCATCCAGTAAACATATTACAATCATCGGAAAAAGGACATGATTGGTAAAATTACAAATCAGACAACTATACTGGTATCTATAAATCTAAGAGTGTGAAAATATGTCGCTAGTATGTTGTGACACCGACATAACGTATTGGTAAAATGTTAATATATTTCACTAGATTTTAAAGGTTTATAATTTTTAAACTTTGCATCAACTTGTCTAAACGGTAGTAGTCATGCTGGTTATATCAGAAAGGGGAAATAGATTTGACCCTTACTTTGCAAGGGGGATGAGGGTGATTGTCCTTTTCTATTTCTGACTGTAATATTTGTTAACTCCTACTGTTTTAGTTGCACAATGTGGATGTTTTGCAGTATTTCTTACGATTTAAATAAAGTAAAAATTTTAGAATTAGAACGAAGCAATAGGGTTACCAACACTATTGTTGTTTGTCTTTGTTCAGTTATTTTCTCAAAGGAGTATATCGTCCTGAATATATATGAAATATTTGCCACTGGACGTTATCCAAAAAACAATCGTATTTGAATGAGTTGATTGTTGGAGTGGTCTGTCGTACGGTCAAATATTTTCCTGCTATCCTTTATATGTAAAATGAATAGGCAAAAACTTTTCCTACATTATGACTAATGGGATTTACATTCATGGAAGTAGAATTCAGATTTGCAAGTAAAGTTTTAAAGAAAAGGTCATCAATAAAATTCAAAAGTCCAGTAGTCTTCTTTTTTATCCTTTTCTTTTGCTTAAAAATAGAAAGGCGAATAGTTCATTGTTTCTCCTTCAATATCTTGATTTGTACACACATCCACCAAAGGGTTTACTTTGAGGTTGTTGCGTTCTGCATTATTCTCTAGACAACATACTTTATGGGATGTATGGTTCAAACAAAAGTGCCTTGCTTTCAGTAAAAGAAAAGAAGATGCCAATTTGAGACAATAAGAAAAACTAAAATCGAAGAGGAGACTACACAATATTAGTCAAAAGAGGAAAAGAAAAAAACTAAAAGACAAACTACGAGAGAAATATTCTTAATGAGACATTAAAGATCAATAACCGTATATTTTCTGATCTTATTTGATAGGGAGCTCTCAGGTTCTTTATCCAATTCAGAATGTTGGACTACATTTGAGTTGTTTGTTTTCTTGCCACCTAGTACAAACATTTCATGCATGTCAAGACAACGAATTGAATTAAAAAGTAAGTTAAGTAAGTTCTGCCTACTGGGTTGGACTAGATAATATAGGTTTTGAAATATCGACTGCTACTGAAAATGGATTGACAGAAATGCTTGCCCTGCAACATGACACACAAGGACAGATTCAATGAAGTATGCAGAGAGCTTGGCACCCTCCTAACACTAGAAATCGTGTAATGATAACTAATGTCTAGCTTAACCAATTTTAGAGGCATGTATCCATCATTTTATCGAATTAAGATATAACCTTCAGAAAATTAAAATATAACAATAAACCATAAAAATGAGGTCAAAGTCAAATGAATCCTATTAAAAAACATATACACACAGGCACTTGTCTCTGAAAAAAAATGACCTATATACTTTAATATAGCATTTTATTTTTAAAACATAAAATTGTACAACGAACCAAGAAAATGAGGTCAACATCAAATGAACACTGCCAGACAGACAAGTACACCTTCTTATCATTCCATACACCAAATAAAGAAGACCTATTGCTTATATGATTTGAGAAACTGATTAAATTCTACCTTCTAAAAAAAATAAGCTTTATACAAATAGTTGTAGCCGCTGTTGGATAGTAATTCCTATGTCTTGCATTCTGCAACTTTCCACGCAGGTGAGACAAAAACTACACAAGTTTATGAATTACCAAAAAAGTCTGATCTAAATTCAACCAAAATTGTACTGTTTTTAATAGTGGGTTTAAAAATGGTAACGAAAACTTGATGACATATAGTTGTTCGCATCCTTGTCATTTAGTTTTTGATGGATATTTTGTCTCATTGTTGAAGGCTGTGTGGTGACCTATAGTTGTTCACATCCTTGTCATTTAGTCTTTGATGGATATTTTTTCTCATTGGCAATCATACTCCTTATCATTTTTTTTTCAATAGAAGTCATTTGACAAAAGTTCTCAAAATTATATATACACCTTGATAGCGAGCAAGAATAATACCAAATATCTTTGATATCCTTCAAGGAACTTAATATTTATTAGACTGACACCACATTGTTATATATTACTATATAGAAGTAGTAAATTTGCACTCAGTTTATATATGCAATTGACCTGAAAAGGCATACCAAATTTCTCATCAGACACACCCTGTAGATGTACCCTGTAGTAGGACTACAAAAATGCCATATATGTCCTCTTGACAAACAAAAATTAGGATGGATATGGTTTGGACAGACAGAAAATTTTTTAAAAAGGGGGGTATAATAGACATTGTCTGGTGCACATATACAAAAAATAACTAACCAAACAAATTTTAGTACTTCATCAAGACAGATGCAACATTTTCTCATGTACATTTTGAACTGTAACTTATCAACAAATCTTTCAGTGTTATAATTTATTACATATATACAACACAATATTTACAAAATTTGTTTCAAGAAATCCTTGAATAATATTACAGTGCAGTATAAAAATTGTTTTGTGTAAAGACTTTAGTATTTCTCCCTTGATGCCGGTACAGGTAGGATACATATTCTGTATTATCAATTGTTAGTAATAGAGTATTTGAAACTCTCATAATGCCCTTGAAAGCAATCAATCCTGTTTTAAAATTCTTTTGAAAAATTGTAAAACTTCAACATTATGTTCCCTTTTGTATCTTTTCCTAATACTTATACAAATTGGTTTTTTAAAATATCAAAATTAATTTTTAGCATGACAGTCTATTTTCTTAATTGTCAATTTCATTATCAACTTTTTTAGATCAGGGAAAAGAGGAATATTAAAGTAAAGGAAATTTTACTTTTTTCTTCTGGTCTTTAGCGACTTTACATTTCCTTTTAAAGTAATCAGTTTAAAGTGCATAAATGTGTAAATTGTCCAAAAAAGTTTATTTTAATGGTAAGACATGCTTGACAACATGTGCTGCCTCCACTACTGTTTGTGCCACTGGTCTCTGTACACGAGGATCTGTTACTGGTACATTTAACCTGAAACAAATAAGATTTAAGTTTTATACCAAAGAAACATCTATAATACTGAATTTTGGCTTCTATGTAAGAATTATCAGATTTTCTTCTTAAAATGTCATGAAATATCAAAAGCAAGTCACAATATTAAAATTATTGGAGAGTCAGCACATCTTCTCTTATAAAACTGACAGCCATGTGATTATGCAACAAAATGGTGATAGACACCCCCTCCCCCCAAATAAAATAAATAAAAAACAAATTATCAAATTAAACGACAAAAAAAAACCACCTAGAAAGTGACTTGTTTCTCATTTCAACATTTGTCTTTTTTTTTACAATATTTAAATATGGATAAAGATATAGACTTTTCTTTCTGGCTAAGGACCTGTATCAGGGACTAATAAAAATTGACATTAACTTGAAGTGGCATAGCATGTGGAAAGAAGCACAATTTAATATATAGAAAACATCTAATTCAAAGAAATATGATGAATAAAAAATTATATAAAAGATTAAAATGAAACCAAAAAAATGCATAATAAATTAACCTTGGTCTTTAATATCTGCAAATAAGATTTTGTAATAAATCCTTGTACATATATCCATATAAAAATAAGGAGATATGGTACAATTGCCAATGAGACAACTAACCTCTTGTCACCAAAGGACAGAAGTAAGCAATAAATAATAAATTGACTTGGTTGATTGTATCCAGGGCTTTATGTCATACAACTTTTGAGAATGATTATTGTACTCAGACTCAGAAATCAACCAATCAAAATACTGGATTTTGTGTTTCGAGCACAAATTTTATACTGAGTAAGTTGTATGACTAAAAGGGGAAATTTAAGCTGCTAACTATACTTACTTGACATTTGTTTTATTATTAACAATAAATAGTGGATTGACTTGGCTGATGATTTCATCATTGACAGAGATTCCATCCAGGTACTGTTTGAGTAAGGTCCGTAACTGTTGGTTCTCTTGCACTAGTCCCATTTTCTCTTTATCTAGAGCTAACTTATCTAAGAACACTTTGTTGAATCTTTTCCAGAAATTCTCTAATGATGAGTATTCATGCATTGTCTGAAATAAGAATAAGAATTGGTGTTCATGTTTAAACTCCAATTTTTGCAATATGAACAATGTTTTAAACATGTTCAAAAAAAATTATTAGTGAAAGAAAAATGAAATTCAAAACCACTTGCAAAACAACAATATTGTATTGTGATGCCAAAATAAATATATATTGTACCTGAGCCAGCGGTTCATAACCTGGTTCTAACATAGCTGTCTGGACATCTTCTTGTTCTTCCTGTGTGAGGGAGGAAGCATAAAATGGTAGCACTTTCTCCTCCTCTGTCTCTAACTTACGACACATTTCTGCTAATTTTAATATAACTGTCACCTGTAAAATACAATATTGGATGACAAACTCAATAAAGGAATAAATTGATGAACACAGAAACAAATGAATGCAATAAACTAGCTAGTCCGGTAACTGTATATATATATATATATATATATAACATGAGGCCTGTAAATTTAAAAATATAAAATGTATCCAACAATACAAATTCTAGCTTTTAAAATGTCTCTGGTCAAAATAATTCTGGAGGTTCTAGTGGTAGCCTAAGAGACAATTTTGAAACACTTGGTTATGGGTTTTTGTCCCCTTGGTATCTTAACTCCTATTTTCAAACGTTTTAAGGTGGCATACCTCATGATGTAAAATGTAAGCTACATGAAGCCTTATTTTCAAATGATCTCAGGTTCCAAAAGTTGTTAAGCCAAGGGGTGGAGTTGGAAAATAGGCTTCCAATTCCATGAAAATGCTCCTTTCGGCATGCGTCTCAAACAGCCTCTGACAACCAAGTTCAATTCCAACCTTCACGAGTGGTTTATCATCTGTAAACCTAGTGGAACTGTTTCAACTGACTAGAGAAGGGGCGAAGACGAGCCACTGGCGCCTCAAAACCAGATGGCCTTGGGAAGATGTGGCTAGTCAACCTTGGAGGGTAGCCCATCAAGGGGAAGGAAAACTCTTGACTCAAAACCTCCGCTGCCTTGCAGCCACACCCTTATGCCAGGGAAAGGCTTCAGGTGACCTCGAGGAAAATCCAGAACTAGGAATCTGTAACATCCTTCCTGTACTTCCAGGATCAGAACTTTTGTTCCGAAGTTAAGGGTGAGGTAACCCCGACAGAAAACCTAGAGTGCTGAAGACAGTGGTGTGGGCCATACAGCGCACTCTAACAGACCACAACACCACACACGAACAGCCATTATGAAACTTGAAAATGATCTCAGATTACCATAATGCACAGCAAATATAAACTGTACATACATGTATAAATGAAGAGATATGATTCATGATTGTTTTCAATATATGACACTGAGGTAAACTATGTTGTATTAAAATTATCTTGAAACATACTTCAGAAAGCCCAAATCTTGATTTTAAAATTACAATTGAATACAAATTATTTCCCTAGTTGGCAAGTATAATGGTATAAATACTGGTTTTCTGAAGTGCAGAGCAAATGTGAGAACTAAATAGAAAACAGTGTGTTATTCTAATGATCAAATAAATGCTCACACCAATTTAACAATAAGGAAATACAGTATGACTGCCAAAGAGACAACTATCCCTTCAAGTTGGGGCTTGTGTTTAAGTGCCCAACTTTTTTTTTACAGAATATGTATAAATCTATTTTTCATCAGTCCATCTGATCTTTTATAGAATTTCTTTTTTTAATATATATTCCTCGTGTATTCTGTTTTCCTTGATTCTTTACATACCTTCTCATTTTGTCTTTTTAATTCTTTCATTGCACCATTACTTTCTAAAGTCATTTTTGTTAGCTTGTCTCTCTCTCGTTCTCGTAACTTATTCATCTGTGCTTTTAAGTCTTGGAAATGTGCCAACATTTTCTCTCTTTCCTATAAAATAATAATGTTTTATTCTGTATTGCCTTTATTATAATTATATAAAAAACAGCGAAAACTATTGTACATTCAAGCTAGGCATCAGAAAGAATAATGTAAATACTATTTGGCATTGACCTTTGAACTACAAATATTTAAAACTGGCTGGATGAGATTTCCCTTTCAAAAAGTTTAACTGCATACTTGGGATACCAAATAATCTAGTGATACTGCCTGCCACTTGTATTTTTTTTTTGTTGCCAAGATATCTGATAATAATTACAAAAAAATATCTAAAATACCAAATAATAATATTATAAACCATTCTATGCAGCCAGCAATAAAATAAAGTTACATCTTAAAAATATGAAGGGAAAATCTATTGGAAAATTTGTAAAGTGGTCGCATACATCCGTTTATTGCTTAATACAAGTGGTTGTTTTGGGAGGTTTGACTGTATATTGATACTGAATGAAATGCAATGTGTTAGCTCCCCTTGATCATAATACCACACTTACCTCTTTAAGTTGTTTATTTCGTTCTTCACATTCTTTTGCATTGGCAGCCATTTTACTTTTTAATTGTGAGATATTGTCCTAAAAATAGCAAATAAATTCATCTTTTAAATAAAAAATGCATCAAAGTTCATAATAAAAATAAATAATACAACAAAACACAAAATGTATAAAAGACATTAGGCCATTGTAAAAATTATTTTGTTTATTGGAATATTCAGATAAAATGGAAATGACAAAAGTAGAAATTATTATGAATAGATTTTTTAAAATGTTTGTTTTGTTTTCAATCACCGGGATTGATTGCTATTGTTTACCTGGCATTACACATCTTATTTCTTTGATACTTATAATGTTAACACTTAAAATTTAGGATTATTCCTATAGACTACTATAGTTATCACCCAGGTATATCAATGTATCATGTAGTTGCCTCTTGTGTAGTTATGTATTAACTGTTTTTACAATAACTTCATGTTTCACATGTGTTTTTTTTTTCAAATAGGGATGTTTTCAAATCCCTATTTAATTATCTTATCTAATCACATTTTATGACCACAATAAAATATTGTTTACGCTAAGGTCATATAAAAAAAAAACCTTACCCATAACTTATTTATTCTTCTCATCTGAGAATCTATTTCTTGGGCAGCATGGTCGTCTCTACGTTTATAATCTTCAAATTCATTCTTCCTACTTTGTGTAGAGCTTAGATAAGCTTTCAAAGCTTGATCAAACTGTTTCCACAGAGAATCAATCTTATCTAGCAGGGTCATCCGAATACCATGTTTTTCTTCCATATCCTAAAATAAACAGATGGTAAAAAAAAAAATAATTTGGTGTTGCATGAAAAATAGGATATACTCACTCTTCTGAAGCACTTTATGTAACTCAAAGTTTTGATAGGAATTTGTACTTTGGTTTAAAGTGTTCGATGTTCGTAAAAATTTCAACTCACATTTTATTCAACATAAATCTTATAATCAGACTTTGTAAAATGTCATCAGTGTCTGGGCAATAAATAAATGAGCCAGGGATTTGTCAGAGAACGTCTCATCCTTTTTCTCAAAAAGTTCACCAGAAAGAACCAAGACATAATATAAATGTTCATGTCTACTTCTCAAATAATATAGGATGGTCTAACAGGACAGTCTTCAGTTATAGATTCTAGTTACTGATTAGTGATGTGTATCAATTTATTTACATTACAATTTTCCCTTTATTTGTCTTTGTATTATTATGTTCCTTTATGTCATATCAATCTTGACGTGACTCAGTTTTGTGCATCCAGCTATCATGTTCTGGCTTTGGGCGTTCCTGATGTACAATTTGGACTCATGACAATTTTATAGTGTTGTTTTCATTTTGTAGAACCTTGTATTAATATTTTGCTTAGTTCATACTTTATCAGGAAAATTTGTATGAAATTTTGATTTACTCCACTGTATGTACTATCAACTACAAAAACTTTTTTTGTTGGCCTCTTTGTCAGATTTTTTTTGTATGTTTGTTTGAATTTTTTAGTCAGTTGTGTTTGTATGTTTGTAATGTATGTTTACACAGTTTTTATTGATTGATTGATGGTTGCTTAATGTCCAGTGGTACACAGTTTTGACTGCTGGATCACAATTATTAGGAAAGCATATATGAAGTTATGTTTTACTAAACTGTATATGCTATAAACTGGATCCTGTTTATTGTCACGTCAATTTACCTTGGAGTTCAGTATTTTTGTTAATAATTTTTTAATTTCCTTGTTTGTGTATTAACTTCTGCATCTCCACTTTTGATTTTGTTGGTTAATAAGATGTCTAGTTTTTACTCTTTTCGAAATTTTAATAATTGAATTTGTCAACAAAGGATTTTGGTGAATAAACCTGAGACATGAATATTTCTATTGTCATACCTTGTTTTTTATTTCATCACATAAACTTTCATAATCTGCCCGAGCATCATTTTCACGGTCCTGGAAATTCTGATCCATGGCAAACATAATATCGGCAATATCATTCATTTCTATTCCATTCTGTTCTATCATCAATGCTCTTTCTGAATCAAACTCTTCCTGAATAATGGCTAACTCCTCCTCATAATCCATCTGTAACTTGTCTAACCTTTCGTCCTGTATATCTAAATATAAAAAAACTTGTGTAACTATCTAATCATAAAAAGTGACATGTCAAGATAAATTTGTTAGTCAGTGTCTTGATAAGGGTTTTAAAGGAATGAAAAAGGAGGAGGAAAGTTCTAAGGATGGAAGAATGTGACGTAAACTTATGTCATGATTAACAGAAAATAATTTGATAACTTGAAAGGTGCAGTTATACTTATTTGCATAAAAGTATGTGAAACAAAACAGGCAACCACAATAAATGAAAATAGGATTTTAATCACCAACTTTGATAATTATCTTCTTAAAGCTTTTTAGTTTGTGTAACTTTTATTTATTATAAGCATAAAGAGAAAAAAAACAAAAAAAAAACGCTTTGGACAGATCAAATTTATCAAGTGTTATTTTGTTATCTGCTGTTTCAATATAACTGATTATCGTATGTTAATCACATGTAGGTAGTGAAATGTTTTGGTAATGAAAATTTATGAAATAATTGTTCTGTAAATTATAATAATTCATTACCAAATAAACTATCTACAGCCTGAAGATGACTACGTAGAGCCATGGCATATTGCTCCTCGGCCTCTTGTAAATCTTTGGCAAGCGATTTAATGGTAGCATCTTTTCTGTCCACAATTCTTTCAAATGTCTGGCTAAGAATTTCTATTTCTTTACGCAATTCTTTAGATTTAGCCTCTCTCATTATGTTTCTCCATTGGTGATTTAGTTTGTTAAGATTGTATTTTGTGGCTCTTTCTTCTTTGGCTAGTTTGTCCTGAAAAATTTTCAACATACATATTAAAACTGTACCTTCAAGGCTTCTCAAAAATCTGACTGTGTCCAGGTTTTTTTAAAATCTTATTTGTGCAATACAAAGAGATATTTTTTCATCTCTTTAATTAATAAATGTTTACTGTTTTAATAATTGGTGATGTAATCATTATTCATTTGCAGTATATCTGATTAGTAACATGAAGATGTACACATGCTTTTATCATGTTTATAGCTTAAGAATATGCTTGGAAGATCTTTGAATTGTGCCTTTCTACAAATTTGGAAAACATTTCTTATAGGTAATGACAGAATATCAATAAATGTTATGTTGAGTTTCAAAAGGTATAAATAAAGTAAGAAAGTACTTTTAAGAACTGTGTTAGCATGTCTTCTTTCTTTTTCTTCATTTCTTCTTCTTGTAGCCTCTTCTGTTCTTCATAGGCCATTCT
The DNA here is from genome assembly GCF_021869535.1 of Mytilus californianus. Taxonomy (NCBI): domain Eukaryota; kingdom Metazoa; phylum Mollusca; class Bivalvia; order Mytilida; family Mytilidae; genus Mytilus; species Mytilus californianus. The sequence continues at coordinate 140,023,180 of NW_026262581.1, read as the reverse complement.
TTCTTCTTCTGTCATTTTTGACATTTTCCCAGACTTTTTTCCCTTTTTCTTAGGTGCCATTTTGATTCAGTGGAAACCAGTGACACCAATAATTTCTAAATATAAAAAGTCATAGATAATAAAAAAATTTTAAATTGATTTATTGCATATCTTCTGATAGTATCTAACAAAGTTATACAAGTTTCTTATCTTTTTTATTATGAAAAATCTATGTGAAAATGTTTCAAAAGGTTTCTAGGACCAGTTATGGTCAAGGGACAGTAAATGAGTCACAAAATTTGGATACAAATTTTGCTTGTTGAACCTTAACTGAAAATTAAAAAAAAAATATTAAGGTATAATTCAACTTCAGGAATATGACATTCCTTGTATAACAATAATTTTGGGAGACATAATTTTTAGGTTGAGCTACATGTATCTACCTTTTGAATAATTACATCCCCCATACTGTTTTTAAGGAACTTGCATACAAGACAAAAAAAAATGTATTTGATCCTACAAGTTAAATTGTACTTTCATTGAGAAAAAGTGACATTTATCTAAAAAATTCATGTCTATTATTAGCTTTAGCAGTCTTACAATATATAGAATAGAGTTTTCAGGTAATTTCAATCAGTTTTCAGTCTTTTAACCTGTTCCTCATGACTTTTCATGTACAATGTCCCTTGAATTGTCATGTATCTGTATCCTCATAACAAAGGAGACTAATGAATAATTAAATGAAGCTCTTACAACAGCAACCAAGCAGGTTATAAAAACAGCTTCAACAGTATACATCGGTGACAAAATAATGGCAACAATGTTTGGACAACAACAATGTAGGAAGATTTTACTATAAATTTTACCAAAATGTACAAGAAAAAGTTTTATATGATTTCCCTGATATAAACACACCATCTTTTGTTGGTAATTTAAGATCAAGATACATTCTAAACAATTATCAACATAAAGTTAAGAAATACACCTTATCACTATTTAGAAATCTGCGATGCTTGAACTTTTGATGTCATACAACAATCACTTTTCCATTGTGGCGTCTGATATTTTCTATTGGGACGTCAAAATTTTACGGGAACCTTTGTCACAAATTGTGATGTCCAGTAATGGCGGACAAATAGCGATAAGGTATACTGATCCCAAGTGTAAATATGGTTAATGATGTGAAAAATCCATGGATGGTACTAGGGGGATTCGAACCCTCAATCTCGGGATTTAAAGGCAGCGCTCTAACCAATTGAGCCAAAGAAGATCTTCCTTAACTCAACTAGTTAGACTACCTTTATATTTCCAGGTCTACAACACTCTTCCCCCTTTTCTTTTTTTTCGGGCTGCGTACCATCCATCCCAACAACTCGCAGGTTCACTACTGTACAACCCTGAGACATCTTCTCGGAAATCCTTTGGCCAGTTCCACCTAGATATGTCACGGTCATCCACACATGACAATATCAAACTGCCAGGCACCTATATACACTTGTTTGTACAAGTAGTAATTGCTCGCAGCGGCAATGATATGAAAATCCATGGATAGTACTAGCGGGATTCGAAACCCTCTATCTCCGGATTTAAAGGCAGCGCTCTAACAAATTGAGCCAAAGACGATCTTCCCTAACACAACTAGTTAGACTACCTTTATATCTCCAGGTCTACAACTGGTTAACTAGGAACCTTCAAACATTATTTATTACAGTGTGGTCATTATAAAGAAGCAAGAGTTTTGTTTTCATGTGGGATCCGTACAACTTAATTTGGATCTTTTATCATTGGTAGAAAAGAACAACAACTCTCCCATCTCAAGAAAAATCCTTCATATTTTTGGGGAGATTTGATGTTTCTCGCTCCATTTCATTTAATTTCATATACAGCTACCACTTATTAGTAGGTGTTAGTTAAGTACAAGTGAAAAAAAAAATATCTTACAAGCGAGGCTTTTTAAATTACACGGGCAACACCTACAATGCCAATGGGGATACAGAAAATAGTGTCATCAAGACAAAGATTTAAGAAAATTCAAATCTTTGATTATGCATCTAGTTAAAATATAGAGCAAACAATGTAAGCTATGCAAATATACAATAAACCCTGACCACCATGCATGAATTATATCTTAGTTGACAACTACTTTTAATTTATAATTTCTTGGAACGAAGCAGACCACGGATAGAAACGGAATGGCTTCATACATATGAATGAACTGTAATGTTCCATTGTGATTTTTAAAAAGGTATGGATGTCATACGAAAGTCTTTTTCAAATTTCCAATATTTTAGAACTTACAGAGAGTGAAAGGCAATTTTTTTTGTAAACAAACCAAGAAAGATATTTTCTTGTCGTCACTGGAAACGGAAGTGGAAATACTACACATAAAATAAAAACCGAAAACGGTGAATAGAGTTACTTTCCCGAATTTATGCTCCAATTGATATGTGAGATCTATAAAGTCGATAACTTTTTTTGTCGTCTCGCAGTATTTTTATCAGTGGCCATGAACTTTTGAACATGAAGGTGAAGTCAATACCAATCCACCAGATAGCACTAGATATCATACATTTTAATCAAAAGAAGAGCCTATATCAAAAGATAATTAAGGGAGCAACCATTTAACTTCAAAAATGGGGGGGGGGGGGGGGGGGGCTTTCAATCAAATTATTTTTTTCAAAATTTAACACTATAAGGTATTGGGAAAATCTGGATTCAGAATATCTTTAAAAACCCATACCCCCTCCTTGAAGTTAAATGGTTGTTCCCTAAGGATTATGTACCTTTTTGTTGTTTCAATGCTAAACATATGGAAATTTTATAGAAAAATCCACAGACGGTTCCCTTATACTTTAATATTTGACAATTCGGTGCATGATAGATATATATGATATATAGAGGATTGTTTCAGGCAGTGCTAGCAATGATTTCCTTAAAACAAGTTTATAAATAAAGATATTGGTTAATTAAAGAACCTTTATGAGCACGCTCACATACCCCACATCTCACACTGTCACTGGGCAAACAACATCTCACCATATTCCTAAGTTCAAAGACTCATAACTCCTACAAAAGTCAACTGATAAAAATTTCTTGTTGATATGCACATCTACATATTATGTCCTTATTCATGTTATTATCTACAAAGTTTCATGAAATTCTGTTGTGTTGTTTCAGAGGAGTTGAGATGACAAGAACAGGTTTGACGTATTGACAGACGGACGGATCAAGCACATTATACCTTCCGTGGGGTATAAAAATATATAAATATGGACCTATTCAAATACACCTTCTAGGGTGCGCTCGACTTTATTGACTCAGCACGAGTTTTTTGTGGAATGTAAAAGTTGTTAAAAACTTTTGTAAACAAAAACGCTAGCACATCATGGGCAAACAAGTGAGTAATCTACGTTTAAAATTCTATAACGAAAATCTCTGTATTAAAGTCTGTTGATTTTCGGCAAAAATCTTTGTTTTGTTTGCCACAAAATCCCCATTTTCTATTAAAGGCAATAAAACAATAAATAATATTGCTTTGAACGAAGTTTCCCTTTGGTATATGTAAAAATGACACATCTCTATCATTCATTATCTTTGCTGTTTTGATATTTTTGCACTTTGAAAAATTCGTAATACACACGGCTACAGAAGGGGTCATAAACCTTAAAACCAATAATCAGATAGTACGATACAATACAATAATTTTATTGTCAAATGAAGACGCCCCGAATGGCAGGGTAATTAGTAGTATAATTTATATGTAAACTGAGACTACTATAACATAGTAGACTAGTCTCAAATAAAAATATTGAGATGTGGTATGATTACCAATGAGACAACTATCCACAAGAGACTGCTCGTCACTGGACAATCCCATGGATGTATGTATGAATCCCATCCCGGATTGACATATTTTATAATTGGTCATTCAAGTGATTTATAAATACGAATACTCCTTACTGAAGTTGATCCTATGTTAAAAAGTCGTTAAAGTGAATTGATTGTCTTATTTGTTCTATTACATATGTTGTTCACATGTTCATTCCACCTGAGTTTGGATGTAAATGTGCAGCCTTAATATTATTCGCTGTGGACTGACTCACCAGGGTGACCATGTGATTTGTATGATATTGCAATGGTTTCATTCCACCTGCTGATGGTGAGTACATTGAATTTTCTGGTTGGAAGGATATTTTTCATTGTGATTTCTTTTATTGCAAGTTTGTCAAGATCTTTTTGTTATTCTTTCATTTTTTTTCTGCTGATAAAGTACGGTATGCTATCATACCGTCTGCACTTTTGTGTTGGCATGAATTATCATTTATATTGTCATATTTATAAATCAACTGAGTACACAACTTCGAATTGTTCGAAATACTAAGGATTTTCTACCCTAGGAATAGATTACCCTTTGGCAAAATCTTTCGGAATTTTTGGTCCTCAATGCTCGTCAACTTTGTACTTTATTTGGCCTTTTAACTTGTTTGATTCGAGCTTATTCACTTTTGTAGACGAAATGCGCATCTGACGTACACAATTATAAGACTGGTATCTTTGATGAGTTTTTTTTCTGCAAATTGTCGGACATTGGATTTAATTCTGCCGGGCTTGTCGTTGAAAGGAGCTTTGGGTTTTATGGTGTTACAGTTAATGTACGAGGAAATAATGACTGACCTTATTAAAGGCCTTAAAATGATTATGAGCACGTCTGTCTATTTTCCTGTACTCATGGTTTTGGGGATGTAATTAAAAAGATCAGTTGGGTTTTGCATGAAGCCAATAGGTAGATAATGTTGTGATGATCTGCATTCTTTATGATATGACTTATGATTATATGTTCTATGAGTTCTATGGTCCACAATTCTCTGCATTGTATATCTATCCTTCCTTGAAGACCAGGCTTGCATTGCCATTCCTTTAGTGATTGGGTACATCTACAGTTTCAATTGTTGATGTAAAAATTATAGTAAGAATTAATAGTTCTTTTAGTATCTTGATCTTAAAGTGTCTAATATTGCTGCTTTATTTGGAATAACTTTCGTCGGTAGTTTCAATATTTCATTTTCGTTATGTTAATGTCTTCCGCAAGAAGGCTATTGACCTGCCATTTGACAACACGATTTGAGGTCATCTAGACTATATGTGTATCCTCAGTAGAGAAATCAAATTTGAATTATTCATTCTGAATGGTTGCTTGGTCTACTGGATTCGACTGTAGTATTTGATCACTAAGTAGTGGTGCCACTCCGTTGCTTTCGGTCTTTATGTTTTATATGTGACCAGAATTGTTTCATATTCTGTGTTGGTTTTTTCCTCTTTATGTTGGTTATTTTCATCTTTATGTGTTAATATGTTTTCGATATAATTCATGTATTTTAGATGGAGTTTTCTTGGTGCCATTCGCTTCATGTCTTAGAATGTTGTAAATATGTTATATATGATTTGCGGTTTTCTTTGTTTTATTCAATTTGTCACAACGACTTATTAATTTGTGTATATTTTATGTGAGTTATGAGATGCTATTCATTAATGCAGTTTTAGGTTTGTGTTAAAGAATTGTCTCAGTTGCAATCATACATCTTCATATTTTTATATTATGAGGGATATGATTCGTAACACTCGTTAAGATTAGCTTTGAACAATAACCAAAGTTCCTGCTGTAATTTCATTTGCAGCTAATTATTTGAACTTTTCACGAGTTAAATTTTGTTTGATCGTTTCTCTATTTGCCATTCTTTATAAAGGGATTCTCATTGATTTTTGTTTGCTTGATATAGGCTTAGCGTCCATTTTACCAAAGACGATGATTTGGTCTGACACTCCAGTTATCACTTTGGTACGAGAGAAGTGTTTTGATCACTCTGTCCGACGCATTAGGATCTTTTCTAATAATGAAAAAGGAAGATGTGTTATGATTGCCAATGAGACAACTCTCTACCAGAGACGAAAAAGAAGAGTTATGAAAAAAAACCGACTGAAATTGACACTGCACTAGCTTTATGGTCACCATCATGCATTGGTGGACCGACACGATGTGTCTGTGAATCAACTCAAGAGTTATTTGTTTTCGCGATCTTAGATATCTAGTTACAAGAATTTCCTTTTGCCAATATTGGGATATTTTGACCGAGAGAGGATTTGGATGGCAGATGAAGCATGCATAGCATGAGACGATGTTTGATTTACTGGTGATAAACTGTTGTATTTTCGAAACATTAAGGGTTTTTAACCCACAAGGCATAGATAGTCTAACAATATTTGGCACCAATTGTTGGAGATTTGTCCTTCCAACGGTTTTGACTCAAGCGGCACTAAAAAGTTGTGAAGACGAAACGGGTGTCTGACACACTAAATCATAAGCATGGTATCTTTGATTGGTTTTAACCGAGTCGGCAAACCCGTTCTCGGTCCGTTTGAATTTCATTCGATACCCTCAGTTTTTTCCAATATTGATTTGAATATTATACAAACTTTGTGTTCGTGGATGTTACAATGATTTACGAGATTTGAACATCGGTAAACTATTGTTGCCTCCTATGTTACAAACTGAGACTAATTGCTCATGCAGGACAACTACGTGACGTCTATTAGGACGTGTACATGGTCACATGTCTATTCACGATACATAAAAAGAATAACGAGAATTACCAAAATATTTTCACAGTACAAAAAGACCCCACCAACCACCAAATCTCGCGAAAAATAGACGTATGAGCAAAGACCAACACCAACGAGCAAACATGATCCATGATGTCGGCGTTTATCTTTCAAAATATGTCAATGTAATCATTTTAGGATCCTTAGTTCAGAAGTTCCGGTGTATACAGCAACCCTCTATCTAGGAATATAGGTTCAACTGGGTGATATATACTTCAAATAAAGGTGTTGCTGGAATGGTACAATACAAAAGATGGAAAGTTCCCAAATGGAGAAATAGAAGTCGTGTCTTTTGTCGTAAAGTACAATATGTTGATGAAGAATGTATTTTTCCTCTAAATAGGTCAACTAAATGCTTCATAATCACTACTGAATTTATTTTTGTATATACCTGTATAGCAAGTTTAACTTGATGTTTATATATTTTAATGTGGAAAGCATCGTCACAGCTGAATCTATTACCAAAATAAATTCTATTGAATTATACTAAATAAAAGTTGTTTTTTAATATGTTATTTAATCATTTACGATTCAGTGAAATATACAACTTTAGATTACTTTTTCAAACTCATATTTCGTTAATATACTTACAGTTAACTTTTTGTATTGACAATACAATGAAATAATAGTAATTTATTAGTAAATGGATATTAAGACTATACAACGTGTTTGTACTCCACACATTGTTCAAAACCTAATTCATACTGTAGCTATGTATCTTTGTTTTCCCCCATACAATGACAATTTCATGTAGCCTTAGTCAGTCAAATTAAGGCGACAGTAGTTTACTGTTGTTCAGATTTCATAAATCGATTAGAAGAGACAATTCAAGGTAACAAACAGAAACTGAGAGAATAGCATGGACTCCAAAAAGAGCGAGATGGATTGCGTCGACAGAGTAAGTGTCTCCTACTATGCAAACATCCCCACCATAAAACTAATGCCAAAATGAGTAAAAAACGAAGTATTTAGAACATGAACATTGATAAAATGTCAAAAATTATATGCAGTTTCGCTAAGATTTGAAAATTTTGAGATCTCAATAAGAATTACATGTTTAAAGAGAGGCGAGGGATACGAAAATGACATTCAAACTATAAGTCGATAATAAATTGACAACGCCACTACTAAAACAAGAAAAAAGACAAACATACAATCATAAGTACACAAAATACAACATAGAAAACCAAAAGACCGAGCAACACGAACCCCACAAAAAACTAGGGGTAATCTCAGGTGCTCCAGAAGGGTAACCAGATCCTGCTCCACATGTGGCACCCGTCTTGGTACTCATGTTAGTACACACCGGTGATAAGTCTAATTCGGTAGGGCATAATCGGGGAAAAGGGGACGGGATTGTAGTTACGACAAATAGAACATATCCGCTGTCATTTGTGAATCGGATATTCCATAACGGTCAACCAATATGTCTACTGCAGTTAGAAAAAAAATGACCGAAGAAAATATTATATATTTACTCAAAAGAAACAACATACTTTTTTCTCTCTATTCAAATGCAGGTATTTTAAAAGTGATTTTGTTCTGGTTTAATTGACTTGCGATATCTTGACAGAATTATAACCAATTTCCCTCAAAATTTGCGTCATACTATAATCAGTCTGCCATTCTTTTATGTTATTGAGTATTTCAAAATACAATAGCTTAGCCTTATAATTTTTTACGCCAGACGCGCTTTTCGTTTATATGGGACTCATCAGTTAAATGCGAACTCAATAGGCTGTTAAAGAGAATTCAAAACCAAATATCCCAAAATGTTGGGCAAAATATGACAAATCCATCTATGCCTGGGAGCAGAAACATGTAAGGTTTGGGTCATGAATTAGATAATACTCATAAACAATAATAGTATTTTTTGCTATAATTCTTGCAGATTTCACTATACATTTTGGACAAAAATGTATAAAGTGGTTCCAATCTTAAATAGAGTTTGTCCATTTTTTTAATTTATATCAATACTCTGCCAATTCACTAATAGACAATATCCAATTCGGTACAGGTAATATAATTTATAGTACTCATTTTGACTCTGAATACATGTTTTAACTATAAAAATGAAATAAAGACACCCTAAGGTAGCAATAAAAACATATTCTTGCACGCAACAGGTGTTTCTGAGATTGCTTTATAAAATTGTTAGAAAAATACAAAGACGAGAAAATCTAACAACAAAGTGTTAATTGTTATACGATGCATTTAAATGTAGTAAAAATTTATTCAGCTCATTAAAAACTTGCACACGTACTCTTCAGTTGATAAAATAGATAAAAAAAATCTATTAAAGAAATATCATGTTATATGATGGATGTAAATTTATTCTTTTATTTACAGTATATGGTAGACAAATATGAATATTAAAGATCAGTACATACACTTTGAGTATAAACACATTGATTATCTGGAGAGATTGGTTGGTATGATATAAATATAAGAAGATGTGTTATAAGTGCCAATGAGACAACTCTCCATCCAAGTCACAATTTGTAAAAGTAAACCATTATAGGTTTAAATACGGTCTTCAACACGGAGCCTTAGCTCACACCAAACACCAAGCTATAAAGGGCACCAAAAAAGACTAGTGTAAAACCATTCAAACAGGAAAACCAACGGTCTAATCTATATAAAAAACGAGAAACGAGAAACACTTATGAACCACATCAACAAACGACAACCACTGAACATCAGAATCCTGACTAAGGACAGGTGCAAACAAATGCAGCGGGTTTTTAACGTTTTAATAGGCACCAACCTTCACCCTACCTGAAACAATCGTGTAACATCACAGCATAGAAAGACACACTATAAAATATCAATTGAAATGGCCTAACTCAATCAAAAGATACAATGTAAATACAAAAGTAATAAAACAAGGGGGTTAGATGTTTAACAATATCAGAAAGACAACCATAACCTTGGACAAAATGCCGCCAAATAAAATAACGTACACAGGTAAATAAAAATAATTTAGTTGTAAGGTATTCATAGAGTACGGAAATAATTTTTACAAAATAAGTAATTTTGTTGTTCCTTATACGAGAACAAAAGTGAAAACTTATCGTCATATTAGACACTTATCAAAGGTGGTATATATTAAAAATAGTGAGACTAGATATAACACTGAATAAATAAACATTTAACGTTATGGACAGTCAAAGAAGCCATGACTTGTGCAATGCCAAAATAAACGTATGGACAGGCAGTAGGATAGTTAGGAGTTAAGCTGTGAATAAATATGTATAATGTAATATATAGATAGAGTAATCTCTATATAGAAAATGAACGTGGATGTGTATTTATACATCCCAAAAAAACCGTTTGAAAAGAATACAAATTTAGTTATATTTTAATCTGCTGATGACAAAATCGATATTTGTGCCAATGTAAACTATATTCAAAGATCTAATTACAACATTGGTAAGATAACCTTTACTAATAAGTTTGTTTAAAGGTTCGATGAGTTTACAGCCAAATTTACTAATCAAATCTTTGTATCTATGAAAGAATTTAGTAAAAGTTTTAGCAATTTATGGTAACGAAATCCCTGACTTAATAATTTACCAGTAATGCATTGATTACGTTCGTTAAAATCTATGACATCACTACACACACACGGGCATAACGAACGAGTTGGGATATATAAACACCGTATGATGGAGCCAAAGGAACATCGCCGTCTAAAAATGGAAAATTAACAATAGGGAATGAAAAAAAATAAAAAATTGAAATGTCTAAATCTAGAAAAGGACAACAGCTACTGGATATGTTAGATTTATTTAAAGTACGTTCCTTTGGGAAAATTTCGGTAGTATATTTAGAGAACTCTGGATTATTTAACGAAAAAATATCATCAAGATAACGGTAGGTATTGTTGAATGTATCAAACAAATGTAACAATGACGTGTCTTTACTAAGTTTGGTCATACACTGAGATTCATAGCAATACAGGAATAAATCTGCTATTAAAGGCGCGCAATTAGTGCCCATAGGAACTGAGATTCATAGCAATACAGGAATAAATCTGATATTAAAGGGGCGCAGTTAGTGCCCATAGGAATGATAGTCTACATAGCAATGAGAGTTCCTGCAAATACTGAAATCTTAAAAAAAAAAACAAGTGAAAGACTTTGAAGAGAAAGGAAGCAAGGGAAGAACAGATATTTATTATGATATTTTTCTGGTAAAGAAGTATTCTTTTGGACAATGAAATGTGATACAACGAAATGTTAGACTCTGTTAATAGATATTTTTTACGAAAACTTTCCTATATAAATGTAAAATGTTCTCTATAACTATCTGCCGTTGTTTTTTATAATTACAATTGGAAATTAAACAAATATACTTGATTTGACATTATCTTTATCTTTATCGTACGTTGATAAAAACTATTGTTAATTTCACTTTTTTGAGCATTGATACATGTTAACAACATTTCCACCAACTTCAACAGCAAGTTTCTTTGCCTGCGGTTGATGACAAATAAATCTTGGCTGGTTAATGTCATCTTTGGTTGTCAACAATTGAGTTATATGGCCATCATCTGTTCTCATTTGAACTACCGAATTATCGGATTTACTGGCGACAAATAATACATCTTCACGTAAATCAAGATCTCTTGGACTATTAACCTTAATTGTCCATTTTATATTTCCTTCATAATTCACAGAATTAACGCATTCATTGACCAGATCAACAATAAACACAGTAGACGTTTTGTGATCGTGAGCTAAGCGAATAGTATTTCCAGTAAACTGACCGAAATTTCTCCTAATTCCAGAAATTAAAATTTTCAAATTTCCATCCATATCTGTTATAATAACACATCCATCTTTGCCCTCTCCCATTTCAATGGCAAAAGTGTCCTTGCTGTGGGAGATACTAAACGGTTTTTCTCGCACTTCAAACGTTTTCTGGGTAGAAACTTTATTTTCGGTATTGATACTAAATCGACGAACCTCCCGTTTATCTGGGAAGGTAATGGCAACTTCATCTTTTCCAGACACAGTTACGCCTCGAGGTTCGTCACTGAAAGAATGTCGTAGTACAAAGTCGTACCATGGAGGTGAAAATATTTTAAGACATCTGTTTTTGCTGTCGATAATTATCAATCGTCCATCTTCAAAAATGACCATGCCACGTATTCCAGTTACATGCTTATCCCCAGCCACTGTACTAGGTATCTGACGAAAGAAACTTGCTTTATAAGAGGTGAAAATTTTGGATGCACTTCTTTCCATTACCTGTCAAGAAAAATAAATAATGCCTTTTACCATTCGTCTTTACAAATTTCAAATTGCAAAATTGCCCAAGCTGAAATGCTTCGCCTGTTCTGTTGTTTATGATTCAATTTGCTGTTTAAAAGTCTTTGATATAACGATTTTAATACAAAGTTTCACACAAACTAAATGTTATCAATGATCCATGCACATGAGGTCAACGTAGGATGTCCGACAAATATGTACACCTTACGGTGTCTCTTCGCAGGATAAGCAACTGCCCTATAACTTAAAGTTACGAAAATCTGTCGTTACCACCAATAACTTAACATTGGACAGTCAACATGAAATAAGGTGAAGACCGATGAACACTGTCACACACACATTTTTACCTTGCATTTATCCTATACATCAAATAAGTCCAACTTTTACTTATAGAATCCGAGAAACTGATCTTACCACTGAAATTTTTCCTTTAAATGATTGAACCAAAAAAAAACAGTTCTATTTGTATCCATCTGATGAGTTAAGCCTTTTTCAACTGATTTTTACAGTTTTTTCTTATGTGTTGTTCTGTTGAACTGTTTCATATTTTTCATGTCGGGGCCTCTTATAGCCGACCATACGGTATGGATTTTTATCATTGTTGAAAGCCGTACGGTTGCCTATGATTGCTTACATTCACTTCATTTGAACTTTGGTTGATAGTTGCCTCATTGGCAATCATACCACATCTCCTTATTTTTATATTAAAGGTCAGAAAAAAAAACCTTTTTTAATGACGTGTACACCTTTCAATCAATCTAAACATCAGATATGGTTAATTTCTCTAATTCTTACCCTATGTATCTTTTTTCTGACCTGTTGATTATTTTTATTTAATCAACGAGTGGTTCGTTTGATATCAGTTTTTCATTGTGACGTAATGAAAAATTGCGATCATGCCTGATGACGTCACATAGAAAGAACACATCATTTTGCAGATCATTCGAAAAGAAAGACTAAATTTGTCTGCATATCGTCTAAAAATCATTAGAGAAACAGATTCCAACACCAAATCTCGTGCAAGGGTTAAACTTTAAATATTCAAAACGCTCGGCAAGCCTTGCATTTTAAGTTTGAAAATTCAAATGTCTCTATGGGATAAATATCGTATCACACTCAATGCAGTGGTAGAATATATATATCAATGATAGTAATTGACGAAATGATATAAGCACGAAAACTGAATGTTATCCAATGACATACATTGGGTTAATTACTTTAAAAGTATTAATTAGATTACATTCACATTGCAAAAAGCTTCAATTAAATTACAATTTCATTTTATTTACCTTTTTTTTTTAAATGATATTACTTTAGAAATTTTACAAATTACAAACAAACATAACACTGGATATCATACAGAACATACATTAGACGTTTTGTTGACAAAAGCTTTCAGCTTGATAATGAGGGCTGAATAACTTTTTTTCTTATTATAAAGGAAAGATATAATTTAGTGCTCCCTTTGAAAATAAACTCATATTAGATACCAGGATTGAAATTTTGTATTTGCGCCAGACGCGTTTTTCTTCTACAAAAGACTCATCAGTGACGCTAGAATAAAAAAAAGTTAAAAAGGCCAAATAAAGTACGAAATTGAAGAGCATTGAGGACCAAAAATTCCTAAAAGTTTTGCTAAATACAGCTAAGGTAATCTATTCCTGAGGTAGAAAAGCCTTAGTATTTCAAAAATGTAAAGTTTTGTAAACAGTTAATTTATAATTATGACCATATCAATGATAATTCATGTCAACACAGAAGTGCTGACTACTGGGACTGTGATACCCTCGGGGAATGAAAATAACTAGAATACCTGAATGTAGTTTCAGAACAACACTTGATTTGATTTAAACTTTAATAGATTACAATGTTATCTTTAGATTTATTGGTAAAATTTATGCTTCAATAAAACTTCCATTTTAATTTTTATCAATATTAAAGAAAAATGTTCTATGGATTTAACTGAATTATTAATATCATTATTTTTGAAATTTACTTTCGAATGTGCCACACAAATTTAGGGTCATTTAAACTGTCACTTATTTGAATATTACTTTAGAGAAATTTTACTTGAAACTATTTTCATACTTGACATACACTAATAAACGAATTTTAGTGTGAAACGGTAATTCTATCTGAACAGCTTTTAAAATCTTTAAAATAAATGATTATGCCATTTCCAGTTTTTCTGTCAATTTCCAGACTTATCCACTGCGGTAAATTAAATACTGTTAAGACAATTCGCTTGCAGTCAATTAAGATCTGTTCGGTCTTTGTTTATGCTCTTCAGTAGTTGCTATTTACCTGTACAGATCAACAAAATATTGAATGGTCTGAAAAGCTCTTTATTGACTGCAAACGAATTGTCTGAACACTACTGAATTTACCGCAGTCGGTAGATCTGTTATCTACGTTTTTTTGGTACATCAGTCTAATAAACAGAGGAAAGGATTGTTTCTGAAGAAAACTACATAAGACTATTAACGGGGGAATCACCATTCCTATGACAGATTTGGGGATGAATTTTTAGAGGAACAGAAATGTGAAAAATTATCAAAATTAGAGTTTTTTTTAATGCCTCTAGTGGGTATTTTTTGCCTAATAACACAAAAATGAAACATTTTGTTGACTGGCATTTACATTGTATGATATTTTATCACAATAATGTCAACATAATTGTAGTTACACTTGCGGGAGGTTTGGATAGCCACAAAACCAGGTTCAACCCACCATTTTTTTCTTAAAATGTCCTGTACCAAGTCAGGAAAATGGCCATTGTTATATTATAGTTCGTTTCTGTGTGTGTTACATTTTAATGTTGTGTTTCTGTTGTGTCGTAGTTCTCCTCTTATATTTGATGTGTTTCCCTCAGTTTTAGTTTGAATCCCGGATTTGTTTTTTTCTCAATCGATTTATGAATTTCGAACAGCGGTATACTACTGTTGCCTTTATTTATGTGTGCCGCACATCGGATGTTACACAGGAAATATCTCATGATTTCCCCCCTGTAAAGCGAACTTTACCGCTAAACAGCCTGGAAGCAACTGCCGATATCATCTAACGATTAAGTGGCCAACTGCAATGTGAGCAACATTTGAACAATGCAATTGAATGATTTATAACATAAATACAAGCTTCTATACACCATGTCTATCAAGCATAATTAGATAAGCTATGTAGAAAGTAAAATTTCTGAAAGGGTGCATGAGTGGCATTATAGCCTAGTATTTATCACCCAATCATCACCAATTAGGAATCTCTGTAAACAGTCTCTCATTACGGGGAGGTTCTAAAGATTTTATTCTGCAGTTCAATAGAAGACGAAACTTAAAAATTGACCTATCAGTATGAATTTTCATCCAATTGAATCGAAGTAAAAGATTTCTGTTTTCTATTTCGAGGACATTACACACATTATTCTAGTAAGGATTTGTCTACATTGGTTATTTGTATCAGGGGAGAAGATTATAATTTGAAGTAGATAAAGGACGAACGACGGACGCCACGTAATAGCTTGCATTGACATTACGGACAAGAAGAACCATAACATAATTACCGTAACTTGGGCCTGGTCACTGTCTACTACTTGCTGTTTCTTTCCTGATAATTTTGATGACATAAAAAGCAAAGCGTGTCTTATTTTGTTGAAGATAGCAACAGATGACCACGTTCTGTCACATGCAGATGTAGTTGTTTTTTTCTAAAATAACAGGATTGAAGGGAAAAAAAAGAATTAGATATAAAACAAATGACATTGTCAAAATTTTATTTTAAGATATATTATATTTTAGATCTGTTAAGTTAGATGACTCTTCTTGTTAAATTTCACATCAAATTAAATTCCACTATTGGGCAGGAGAAATGATAGTATCCACATCTCTATACTCAAGCTAATTTATTAGGTATATTTACAATCTTTTTTATTACCGAGTAATGATGAGGCAAGATTTGACATGTATATACAAAAATCATTGTACTTGGTCATACCTGCATAGATAAACTGTCGTAACCGTTAAATCGAAAGGAGTAATTTGATAAAATGCATTTAAAACCCCACTAAGGATAACACAATGTTAAGTCCATAGCATTTCTATATGTTTATAAGAATTAGTTGTTATGGAAAATTCGATTACAGCTTTTATCTTTTATCTTTGTGTTCCACGTTGTTGTGTGAAAGTACTCTTGATGAAAAATATACGCATAGTTACAAGGTTTTTAGGTTATTGCTGAATTAAAGAAATGCATGTGCCTTCTAAATGTTGGAATAAGCATACCATATCCTTGTGTGGTACTTTTTTCTACCAATGTGATGTCATTTTTTGTTTCTTTTAATACAATGGCAGTAAACTGATATGCAAAAGTGTAAAACATGGCAAAAGTTTGTATATTAAGACTAGTGTTCATCAACAAACTGAAAAACATATTTTTACGAAAACTGTAATGAGATGATCGTACAATAAAGTAAAAAAATGTTAACTTTTGCTTGTTTATTGTTTACAGAAAAATATAAAATATGGGAAAACGGCATTCCAGAGGTAAGGGGGTATTTAATGTTTGTATTATTCTGCATTTTGTGCTGTTTGGTGTCATGACCTGTTACTAGAATTAAGGAGGTTTGCATTGAAAACCAACATAAACTTTTACAATAATGAAAATAATCTAGATACAGACTCGCGAGGCGGGGAAAACTTTTGAGACCTCAAAAACTACTATACTGTGTTTGAACTACCATATCCTAGTATCTATGATGAGTTTATTTATGGCACTACATCTAAATACGTGTTAAGTGACCAACAATGTCAATATCGTTTTATGAAACGACAAGTACAGACAAACAATCTAGATACAGAATCGCGAGGCGGGGAAAAAATTCGGAGTCCCCTAAAACTACCTTATTTAAGGCAGCTAGTAGCACATCTTAATACATGTTTAATGGCGAAAAATGTCAAATTTAAATTATTTACTATTACCACAGTTTCTTTTTTTGTTATCATCTACGCCATCCACAAAATTAACTTACCTATAACAGAAAAAGCAATATTCCTTTAATCAGTCTTATATATAAATAGATAACATGACATACATTATTAAGAAAAACAAATTTAAATAGAAAGTCATGTGGTAACATCAAAAAGATTCACATAAGTCATGAAGTCACATTGAAAAGATTAACACAAGTCATGTGGTCACATCGAAAAGATTCACACTTACTTAGTGTTTTATTCTAGTCCCTCGTTTTACTGTAGTCATGATAAAGATTGAGGTATACGTCATTGAGACACATGGAAGGGATAACGTTTTACTGTAGTCATGATAAAGATTGCGATATACGTCATTGAGACACATGGAAGGGACAACGTTTTACTGTAGTCATGATAAAGGTTGAGGTATACGTCATTGAGACACATGGAAGGGATAACGTTTTACTGTAGTCATGATAAAGGTTGAGGTATACGTCATTGAGACACATGGAAGGGATAACGTTTTACTGTAGTCATGATAAAGGTTGAGGTATACGTCATTGAGACACATGGAAGGGATAACGTTTTACTGTAGACATAATAAAGGTTGAGGTATACGTCATTGAGACACATGGAAGGGATAACGTTTTACTGTAGTCATGATAAAGGTTGAGATATACGTCATTGAGACACATGGAAGGGATAACGTTTTACTGTAGTCATGATAAAGATTGAGTTATACGTCATTGAGACACATGGAAGGGATAACGTTTTGCTGTAGTCATGATAAAGGTTGAGGTATACGTCATTGAGACACATGGAAGGGATAACGTTTTACTGTAGTCATGATAAAGGTTGAGGTATACGTCATTGAGACACATGGAAGGGGTAACGTTTTACTGTAGTCATGATAAAGGTTGAGGTATACGTCATTGAGACACATGGAAGGGATAACGTTTTACTGTAGTCATGATAAAGATTGAGTTATACGTCATTGAGACACATGGAAGGGATAACGTTTTACTGTAGTCATGATAAAGGTTGAGGTATACGTCATTGAGACACATGGAAGGGATAACGTTTTACTGTAGTCATGATAAAGGTTGAGGTATACGTCATTGAGACACATGGAAGGGGTAACGTTTTACTGTAGTCATGATAAAGGTTGAGGTATACGTCATTGAGACACATGGAAGGGATAACGTTTTACTGTAGTCATGATAAAGATTGAGGTTTACGTCATTGAGACACATGGAAGGGATAACGTTTTACTGTAGTCATGATAAAGGTTGAGGTATACGTCATTGAGACACATGGAAGGGTCATGATAAAGGTTGAGGTATACGTCATTGAGACACATGGAAGGGATAACAAACTCCTCTTGTTTTACAATGTGTCAAAAACTCTGAAAAGTCAAAAACATAACGAAAAAAATTAACCAAAGGTATTCAGATAACATCAACATTGTCTTTTTAAGAATGCTTTTCATGAGCATGATATAAAATAGCTTTGCATTTCGAAAACCAGTATTGTAAAATTACTATTTCATTGTCGAAATTTTTTTTCATTTATAAATAAGGGCTCGTACCCTAAACTGAGAACAGAGATGCTAAAGAACAGTGTCTCAATTGAAATCTTAAAACTTACAATGTCATCCGTACTTATGTCGACAGTACGATGAGTAGCCGAGTCAGATGTGGTTTCCGTAAATGGAAGCGATGGTAGAAAAAGAATAGCATCTGGAGACAAATTGAAAAAAGATATTAGAACGAACAGTTCCTCAAATTGAGGCAACACTACAATAGTTTACCAGTGTTCAAATCTCATAAATTAATTAAGAAGATACAAAATAAGACTGACCGAAATGTATGAACTCTAAAAAGATCATGCAGATTATTTTTATGTATGAAAAGCGATGCTTGCCGAGCCTTTAAAACTTTCGAGAGTGGAGAAATTTCGTATTGCATGAAGATGCAGTGGTGAATCTTTCTCTCTAATAACTATCTGAAACAAACTTTATCTTTCTCATTCAATTATCTACAAAAAAATGTGTTCTTAAGTGCACGTGGTGTTATAATTCATGATCATTACCTTATTTCCCGTGACTTCACAATAGGAATTGCAGACATAAGCATTTTGAATTTTGACCAACGAAGAAGTGAGATCAAATAAACCACACGTTGATTATATCAAAATAATCCAAAAACTTCAAGGTAAATTAAAAAAGTAAAAGTCCATAAAACCTGACAAAACCAAATGCTTGACAATATAAACCAACACCAACGGAACGAATGGAAATCAACTGTCATATTCATGACTTGGAGCAGAAATTTTCCAAAGAAAATCAACCGTTTGGGAAAAGTATAAATCGGGTAACAATAATGGGATATCCCATATATCGTTTCTCTTATTGCTTTCCTTATCTTACTATTAGCTTTTTTGTATTCATGTCTGCTTCTTTTGCTGGTAGAACTTTATTATGTTAATTGGGTCAAATTATTGTAATATAAGAACGGATCAGTAGACATTGATATGTAAACAAATGGGTTTTTTTCTCATTATTGAAGGCCATACGGTTGCCTATACTTGCTTACATCCACTTCATTTGAACTTGCGTTGATTGGCAAAGTAGTAGACTGACAAGTGCTGTTCCCTGGCTTGATATCGATTAGATTTAAGACATATTAAGACATATTAATCAGTCTAGGCAAAGTAATAGCAAATTGCGAGTGGCGGAGATATATTTGATACGTCGGAGTTTTCAGGTACTTCCCGTTCGTATTCACTATGTAAAAGAATTCATTGAAATATACCTGCATTTACCGGGTTGATTTATTTTTTGCAAAGTATAATTCAAAAGTAATGTGAACGGACAATTTGTTTTAATATATATATATATTTTTTTTTCTAAACATTGAATGATTTCGAATTGTGTTGACATACGTTTCAAAAGTTATATGATAATTTGATATATGAAACCTTTTACTAAATTTCCATCCAAGCATGAAATACTGAGTATTTAACAAAATTTCTATGTTTTCAATTACAAATTCATACTAGCATTCAAAACAACTGTGTTACGGTGTTATAAAGGCAATTTCAGTGTTCATCATGTTTTTTTATAAAGTATGCATAACATGTTTATTGTTTAAATCTTTTGAATAAAAATTAGATATCCCATGCAAATATGTTTGAATACAAACATACAATAAAGTGAATCTACATACCCTTCGACAAGAGCAACATATATAAATTATGGCGTTTTATTTTACAACCAAAGTATTATATTTAAGAATTTGAAAGTCAAATAAGTTTTATAAATAAGTTTTTTTTAGATAATGTTATCTATTTGACGTATTTTAAACAAACAAATTTTACTAACAACAAAGTAAAATCGTTACCTATAGGAGCAAATAAAAGATAGAACCAACATGTTTTTATTACTAAAGTGCCGTTGTCAAATAACGAAAGCAACACTTAATAAATTTCGCTCGTCCGAAGCCCCTTTCTGTGGTTATCTACATCAGATTGGTTCAAACCTAAACATCTGAAAGCCAGAAAAATGTAAAAGTGTAGAAAACTTTATAGAAATTTTAAAGCAGAGATGCATAAATACGTAGAAGATACATGACCAAAATATATTTAAATATTTACAACAATTGCCAGTAACCGTTTAATGTGTGTAGTTTGTGGTTTTAACAAAAAAAAGGCCCTTTCATAAAGTATGTCATAATGTTATTAAGTTAGTAAATCATAAACGCCGCATTATAATCCCTGAAACTGCAAATTAGGTTCAAGAAGTTATTTAATTGTTTTTTATTGTGTTGAAAGACGGTAGTTAGTTAGCTTTGAATAATAATAATAAAACATGCTTTGGAAATATTTACAAAATTGTTGAAGTTTTATTTATACTACACAGTCTCTTTAATATTTAAATTCCAGCATAATATTTTTGTCGTCTAGACCCTGTCAGTAAGTCCTACCTCTGTCATAGATAAAGGCGACAGTATTAAACCGGTGTTTAAATCTCGTAAGTCGATTAGAAAAAGACAAATCATCGCCAAAAACTAAAACTGAGGGAATTGCATGAACTCCTCGAGAAGGGTAAGCGTCACCCGCCATACGAATTTACACTCAGTCAATATGTCACAATCGGGAAAAGGACAAAATCGGTAACTCAGACAAAACACGTCGCTAAAGAGTTTAGACATCGACGCATCGTATCGGTCAACTAGTTCGTAATGATGATTCATTGAGTGATTGATTTGTGTTTAACGATACTTTCAGCACAATTGTGCTATTTCGTGATGGTGACCAAAAATCTTATTTCAGTTGTTCTTCTTCATCATAACGTTTTAACTGGGATATTAAACGCCATACGAGGGTTTGTATAAATTGGAAGTTGACAATTAGAAAGTTGAAACATCACGTTTCTCATAGATTTTAGTTTGAAGTCGGCCATCTGTGTCAATATCGAGGAAAGTGTCAAGCCTGGTTGCAGACCTTCTACACTCGGTATTATCCTAAACAGGATATATGGGATGTAAGCAGTCATTGAAATGTGGCTTATTGACTGTCATACAAGTGAGAGGTTAAGCTAGCTATAAAACCAGGTTTAATCCACCATTTTATACATAAGGAAATGCCTGTATCAAGTCAGGAATATGACAGCTGTTTTCCATTCGTTTGATGTGTTTCAGCTTTTGATTTTGCCATTAGATAAAAAGTAAAATAACAGAAATACAGAACTCCAAGGAAACTTCAAAACGGAAAGTCAATTATCAAATGACACAATGTTTCTTTTTTCTTTTTGTCTTCTGTTCTGTATAAGATGTAGAAAGGCAGATACCACCATGACCATACATGTAATTTTGATCAATGTAATTCCATTTCAGTAATTTTAATCATTGTGATTCCTGTAAATGAGAGGCGAAGGATACCAAAGGGACACTCAAACTCACAAGTCGAAAATAAACTGACAACGCCATGGCTAAAACAGAAAAAGACAAACAACAGAACACAAGACACAACATAGAAACTAAAGACTGAGCAACACGAACCCCACCAAAAACTTGGGTGATCTCAGGTGCTCCGAAAGGGTAAGCAGATCCTGTTCCACATGTGGCACCCGTCGTGTTGCTCATGTTAGTACAAACCCGGTGATAAGTCTAATTCAGTAGGTCCCATTTGGGGTAAAGGGGATTGTAGTTACGACAATTGGAACATATCCGTTGTCATCTGTGAAACGGATGTTCCATAACGGTCAACCAACTCGTGGTGGCGTTTGTAAAATTTACGAAGGGACGATTTCAACTTCACCACTTGGAACTCTTGGTTTAAAAGCTTCTTTGTGAGCAGCAACCCTCTATCAAGGAAATCATGATAGGAAATACAAGCCCTGGAATATCGGTATCAACTGGGAAATATATACTCCGTATACAGGCGCTGCTGGAATATTGCTACATAGAAATGGAAAGTTCACAGTTGGGAAGCTGAAATTATCTGAAGTTGAAGCTGTAAATGTTGTAGTTTTATTCTGACAATCATTCAGTTTTACTTAATATGATCACTGTGCAAGTTGCAGTTTTATGCTGACAGTCATGCAAGCTTATTAATGGGATTCCTGTACATGTTGTAGTTTTGCTCGGCGAATGACTCCAGCTGAATCATGTGATTACGGATAAAGGGTATGTTACTGCTTAGAAATGGGACGTTAACAATTGGAAAGTTGAAACCATCCAAATTATCATAGAGTCTAGTTTAAGCAGTCCATATGGGTCAATATCGAGGAAAAGATCAAGATATGAAGCAGATACGTCTACTTTTGGTAATCTCCTTAATCTCAAGGTCACTGGGCTATATAAGATGTAAGCATTCAATGAAATGTGGGTTATTGAGCAACAGGAAATCATCAATATATCTGAAAGTGAAATAAAAGAGCTTTGCAAGATGATTCTTCTTTTAATCTTTGAGGATGTTTTCTTTGAAATTTGCTTCATGTGAGTACAAGTCGGCCAGTAGGGGTGCACAATATGTACCCAATGGAATAATGACTGTCTGTTGAAATATTAATCCATTAATCTCAACAAATATGTTGTAGATAAAAAAATTCCATAATTTTTATGATATCCTCGTAGTATTTTTTGTCAACGTGATTATTTACAAAGTAAGTTTTTGAAGGGAGGCGGATAATACAAAAGGGATATTCAAACTCATAAGTCGAAAACAAACTGAGAATGACATGTCAAAAAAAGAAAAACGATCCAAAAAAAAAAGATTAACAACTGAGCAACATGAACCCCATCAAAAACCGAGGGTGATAAGATGCTCCGGAAGGTTAAGCAGATCCTTCTCCACATGTGGCATCCATCGTATTGCTCATATACAAACCCGCTGATAAGTCTTATTCAGAAGGTCACATTCGAGGAAAAGAGGATGAGATTGTGGTAATGAAAAATGGTACATATCAATTGGCATCTGTTAAATAGATATTCCTTTAACGGTCAACCAACTCATTGAAGGGATGATTTTAACTTTACAACTTGGAACTCTTGGTTTAGAAGCTTTCTTGTACACAGCAACCCTCTTTCAAGAAAATCATGATAAGAAATGCAAGCTCTGGAATATTGTATCAACTCGGATATTTATATACTCCATATGCAGGTGCTGCTAAAATGTTAATACATAGAAATGGAAAAATTTACAACTGGAAAGCTGAAGCGATCTCTTTTGTTTGTTTCAAGCTATCAAAAGTGAAAATGCAAGTTTTATTCATTCTTTGTTCGTCTTGTCTCATTTTTTAAATAATCAATATCTGATTTTACAGAAACGTAAATAGAGACTTTTGAAATAACATAATTTTACATGTGTATGTAACAAAAATCCAGAAACAAATACTGCATTTGAAATGGGTAACTTAACATGTTTTTAGAAGTGATGTGATTTCCTTTCTCCAGTAAAGACCTTATATTTGATGAGAACAAATTGAATGCACACTACAAAATATCCTATTCTAGTGATTCCAGCTCCTTGACACCACCTAAACCATGGGAAAATTTTGAAGTTATGGACAATAGTTGAAGCCAAATGCAAATCAATGTCTCTTGAATAAGATGTAACGAAATTTATATAATAACATTCTAAATATTATCTTATCAATTCCTGTCTGAATTCACATGACAGACCAATTCAGGGAGATGCATTATGGGAGCATATCTGATTTGGATGTTCTAATTGTCTAGACATCATTAACAATGTTGCCATTATTGCCACTGAAAAGCATCATATAAACATCATCATTCAAGATCAAGAATTTTTTTTTTTTGGCAAAATAAAAATCAAGTCAATCAAGTACAAGACATAAACAAATAATAATAATGATGTTTATTTTATATTTATGATGTATGGTATTATTCACATGGTTCATAGGAATTTGATTGCAAAATAATAAACTAGTGATATATACAAAAATTGTATCTATTGTTTGATAAAATCTGCTAGAATCAGAAATAAAATATGAAATGAACAGAAAAGATTGTCTACAAGAAAGAACTATCCTGATTATAATTCACACGAGAAAAACAAATACAAGTCCAAAAGATAATATTTCCAGTCAAAAAAATATATAAAAATTATGGAAAACCTTATGAAGCTATGGGCTACATTCTGCATAATCTATATAAATTATCACAACTCATTGACTCTCATGTGTCAATCACATTAAAGCATGAACCACAATTGACAAAGACATTTTCAAGGTCAAAGTGTTTGCTAGAAATTTGTCCCTCAAACTGAACATATTAAACTGTGAAAAAAACTTTTGTTTTCCGCTGTAAGCAATCAAGGAAATTATGATTGTGGAATGTATCTTATAAAAAAAATATTAAAAAAATCATTTGACATAATTTGCACTATCAAAAACATTCTTATATATTTAATATTTAGATTTACATTTAAACAGAGACAATTTTCAAACTTTATCACCTAGATATCAAAACTGTTTTTGGTTTATTATTAATGGAATGTTAACTTATCTCAGATACATATGCATAAAAAGAAATGTAGAGAAGACAGCAACCCATCGACAAACATAACCAAAAGACTTTAAGTCTTCAACAAAAAAAGACAGGTATTTCAAGCTAAATTGGTCCAAGTTTATAAAAGTTGTAAATAAAAAGCTGTATATAAATTTACATAAAATGATGATTGCACAATGATATTGCATTTAGTACAAAAACCAGTTTGAATCATCATTTTTACCCTAAGAAAATCAAGGTGGGAATTCTTCTTTCAGAACTACATTATTGTATACATGATGTGTATTAGGTGGGTGTTAATTACTAAATTTTTCTTGTTTTGATATAAAAATTACCATAATCATTTGCACATGTTATATACAAAATAAACAAGGTGTATAAAATTTATAACACATCTTCAGTGTTAACAATACAATAAAATTATGCTAAATAAACATATTAAAATTACAATATGAAAAACACGAATTGGCTCAATGCAGTGATAAGAGTGGACACTGAATACTTTTAAAATATTGATTTTGGAGTTGATTAGAAAATTTAATGCAAATTATGTGAAAAGAAACAAGTTTTCTTCATTGAACTCTCAAGCAGGATCCTATTCGAGCTTTTTATAACTGCCTACATATAGTTTCTCATGACCACTTATTTAGTAAAACAATATTTGCATAGCATATCTGTGTATGTCATGAATTTTTCCATAGAGAAAAGTGTGTTTCTATGGTTTGTTATTGTTATAAACAACATCATTTGTGTCCTTATGGTTAAAGTATTTATTTATGTATTTCCTTATGGGAATGTTTTTGTTCTTAGAAAAAATGATTGGAAAAAAAACCAGAATTTTGTGAGGACACTGAGGTCCTGGAATGTTATTTATGGGGATGGAAGTAAATTTTCTCCATTAATATACAGATAAGGAGATGTGGTATGATTGGAAATGATACGACTATTCACAAGAGACTAAAGGACCAGGATCTAAACATCTATAGAGCACTGTTGTTCACGTAAATCTTAAATCAATAGATCTGTCAATTGTTATAAAGGACATTTAAACAACATATTTTTATTTGTAACTCCATGTGGCAATTTAAGGTCTTTATTAATTTTTGAGTTTTTTCATAAAAATATATAAACAAAAATAATACAAAAATATTTAAAATTGTTATGTAACCTCATAGGATTATCAAATCGTGGCTGTCTCTATATAATCAATACAAAAGTACCAAACACTTTTATGTGTGGCTGTGTTTTATTAGTAAACAAATATTTTCAGGAATGACAAAAGTGTGCTATACACAGCATGGAATGATAATAATGTGTAAATAAATTCAATACATTTAACATTTCCTAAAATAACTAAGGAATGTGTTGGTTTTCATTAGTGCTAAGAGAAAACATTGTTTCATCGGTTCCCATCAAAATATTATGATAGATGTAGCAATGGTTCCCATCAAAACATCATGATAGATGTAGCAATGGTTCCCATTAAAATATCATGATAGATGTAGCAATGGTTCCCATCAAAACATCATGATAGATGTAGCAATGGTTCCTATAAAAATATCATGATAGATGTCACAATATAAAATGCTCATTTACAAAAATCAATGAAATAAAATTTATAAAATCCTTTTGAAAATTTTCAGATTGAACCAAAACATTGTCTTCTGTCCTGCAGAGGAGATACTACTGAATTAGTACTTCATTGCAAACAAAAAAAGATATATCTATTTTATAATTTTTCTTTTATATTAAACTTTTAAATATGAACTTCTTGAGATAAAAATATAATCTATTAAAATATAACCAAAGCACTTGTTCACATGGAATAATTGCATAGACCACTAATCATTAATTGATCACAACCATTATACAAATTAAAAAAAAAAGAGTTTCATAAACAATTCAATACATATAAAGTAACCATAGTAATCTACCCTTTTTAAATGTCAGTTGAAGAATCTTAGCAGAGGTTACATATCAGTGAAAGAACCTCAGCAGAGATTTATCTATTTTTAATTTGTTCAAGTCCTGACCTCCTCATAGTAATTCAGACAGGTCCATCTTTGTTACATAATAAAAGTTCAAAGAAAACTCATACTTAAACAAAAGGTCTTTTTGTAAATGTCTGTTAAAACTTTTATTGTAAAATTATGAAAGGCCATTTCGCAAAATTAAAGGTCCAAAACTTCCGACCTATACATCTTTAAACTCCTGGAAATTTCAATAAAATATATAAAATTGTTCTTCAGGTAATGTACTGGCCAGATGAAGTTTTCATATAAAGAGACCAAGCATGTCCAGTCAGAGCTCAATACTGGCCTGATACAGTACACAATAATAAGGCCGAATTTGTCCAGTCTGGACTCATCACAACTACTGATATTATTGATGTCAGTTGTTTTTCTGAAGATGTACAGGAACTGTTCCTTGTATCACTATTAGCACCTGTAGTGTTCAATACCGGGATACAGTCAATGTTTCATTACAACTGTTGGATATCACAAAATCTTAAGAATCTCATAAAAAATAAACTGGCATACATTTATTATGTATAAAACAGATATACTGACTAAAAAGAAGCCAAAATAGTCACTGTTTATATCTTTGTATGACAAATGACAAACATGATTATCTCCCCTAGTTTTTTTATAACGAATTTCCCAATCAAAAATACATCCAAACTATTTGTTTTGTATATTTTCAAGATAAATATAAAAAAGTTCTTTCTTAGGCTATTATCCCTCAAAATAACATCCATGATTTTGTGTACAAAATTTTTTTACTAAAAAAATCTATCAAAAATAAATGATCTGAAATTTAACCCTAAAGTTGAAAATTGAACACAAAAATAATTGACACTTTTGAGATACTATCTGTAACAGATTAATGGTAACAAGTTTTCCCCACAAATCATGGACCTATGTCTTAAGTACCTTGCACTCTTGTTAATAAAATGAACAATGTTATAAAGTATTGGAAGATCATTTGTCGATATGCTCCTTATAAGGGAAATCATCATGGCAGAGATGTCATTAATCACAGCTAGCTTCTCTGTACGACCCTTCTGCCGTAACAAAGTAATTATCAAAGAAGTCATGAAGAAAGGCAAACGTTGGTCTTGTCTCCGCCAACTTCTTCCAACACTGTAACATGATGTCATAGTATGGATCAGGACAAGGTATTGGTCCACCGGTTGGTTTAGCCATTCTTACTCCGGACTCCACTTTACTCAACACATCATGTCCTGTCATTCCTGTAATCACAAGTCAAAATCAAAAGTCATAAAAAAAAAGTATTGTGACTAACTGGCCTAAAAATCTTTAATTTTTAATATATCTATAAAGCAAGTAACTTGTATTTTAAGAAACTTTCAAATACTGGCCCTACTACATTTTCACTGACTAGACCCAAGAATCAAAGTCAGTATCAAAAACAAAAATGCCATTATTGTATGTATACAGTACAAACAATTGATCAATATTTGTCCCTGTAAATGTGGGTATCCAGAATTTGCGAGTTTTTTGGTCATTAAACTATGGACCAATAAGAATGCCAGATTTTTTATGATATATGGTATACAGTACAAACAATTGATCAATAGTTGTCCCTGCAAGTTAGAGGTTTTGTTATTGTGTTTTTCTTGTGTCTTACTCTGATCTTCCCTAGAGATACCAGCCTATACAAAATTTGTACTATGTTGAATATTTAAACTCATGGTTAACATAAACCCATAAAAACTATGAAAAATAAGTATGCCATGAATACTAATTAATCAACAGTTTTTTTATGTGGTAGTTACTAATCTGCTACAAGTTATTTTAAATAAGAATTTGTTGTTTTTTATTGACTTACAAACTACAGTCTGCTCATCATTGAAAACTTATCATTGACAATGCTAATGCTTGTTTATAAGACCAGATTTTATTAAGGACTTACCTGGATAAGGAACCCGACCAAATGTGATTAATTCATATAACAACACACCATACGACCACACATCAGATTTTATACTAAACTTTCTATCAAAAGCTGCTTCAGGTGCGGTCCATTTTATAGGGAACTTAGTATCTATAAATATAACATACAAATCTATAAATATAACATACAATCTGAATGGTGAACTCTTAAAAGACAAATAATTACCCTGCATACCTTTCATTTTTTGAAGTAATAAATATTTATGTATTTTGTTCAGCACAAAACATTGTGCAATTATTTGCACACACTGGTTTATATTTTTAGCTTGTGTATTTACTATATTTTTTCAGATAGATATAGTGTAACTTAAATATATGAGAATTTACAACTCAAATACACTTATAAAAAGTAGTTTCCAAACATTGTAGGTTTACACATCCATTAAAAGTATACACAATATCCCAACTTAAAAAATCGTAAAAGGTTCCCAGAATCCTGCGTCTCACCAGGGATTACTGCTGTCATGTGTAAATCTAATGACTGCTCATAACTCACAAACTAAATTAACTTGAGACTCTTTGTGAATGAAAAACTAAATCCAACCATAAGTCTTGTCATGTCAGTCAACTACAGAAAAATGTAAAAATGTAAAAAAAAGAAAGAAAAAGTTTCAAAGATGATTCTTAAAATCTATCAAATAAATATATATTTGTAAAATCTTACGCTCATGAGCCTCATAAATATCTTCTTGTATAAGTCTGGCTAGACCAAAGTCTGCCACCTTTACATCATTGCGTTCTCCTACTAAAATATTGGCTGCTCGTAGATCTCTGTGTACAAAATTCTCAGTCTCTAGATAAGCCATACCATCTGCAATCTAAAACATACAAACATGTGTTCATATTAATCTTTGTTTTTAGCAGTCATTTGTTGACCATCTTGATTTATAAAATTCAGAATTCAGTTTTCTAACACTTCCTTCAAAAAAAGTTCTGCTGAATAACTGGTTATCAATTTCCAAATCATGAAACTCTGACATCTTGTATACTTTTGGCATTTAAATTGCTTAACTATGCTTTAGCTTTCTTCAGTGAAAATATTTAATAAATCTATGGTATATCTATTGCAACATGATGAAGCCTTTAGTTTGACTTCCTAAAAACTTGAAAACTTAAACATATTCAGACAATGAAAACTGCAGCAGATATTCATATATCTCAACAGTAAAGAAAATTCTATTAATTTACAATAAATGCATCAATGCAAAAAAAAAGGTCAATAAAAAAGAAATGAGGAGATGAAGTATGAATTCAAATGAGACAGGTATCCACAGAAATCAGACAAGACAGTAGACATCTTTAGACAACCTAACTGTCTTCAATAAAGAGTCTATGTTTTTAAACTGAATATTTTTAAAGATTCCCTCTATATTCAGTCAGGGGCATTACTTCAACAAATGATGTTCAAACTTACATATACAAGGTATGTTAAATAAGGCTCTTTTTAATATTACTTATACTTCAAAGTTTTTTTTTGTAAATTTCATAAGGGACCATTCATACAGATTTTACTAGTTTAAATTTTTTCAGAGATTTGGTTATTTTTGCCATGAAGTATAAATTAATCTTCCTGTAAAACACTAATTGCCTCCCAGAAGCACTTAAATTTAATATTGACTTCTTGGCCAAAGATTGTTTTTTTGGCACTATTAAAGTATCATTTTCCTTAGAAATCTTGATAGTAGACAGATAAAAATAGATTGAAACCTGTCATTTAATTGAGACTTAAGTTATTCATAATTTGTAACCCAAAACAACAACACAATTTCCTGGAAGTTCAGTTGAATCTTCTAACCTGTGCAGTAATGTAACTATGACAGGAAGTTTAATTGATGTTTCTCACCTGTCCAGCAATGTCAACTATGACAGGAAATTTAATTGATTTTTCTCACCTGTGCAGCCATATGTCAACTATGACAGGAAGTTAAATTGATTTTTCTCACCTGTGCAGCAATGTCAACTATGACAGGAAGTTTAATTGATTTTTCTCACCTGTGCAGCCATGTCAACTACGACAGGAAGTTTAATTGATTTTTCTCACCAGTGCAGCAATGTCAACTATGACAGGAAGTTTAATTGATTTTTCTCACCTGTTCAGCCATGTCAACTATGACAGGAAGTTTAATTGATTTTTCTCACCTGTTCAGCCATGTCAACTATGACAGGAAGTTTAATTGATGTTTCTCACCTGTGCAGCAATGTCAACTATGACAGGAAGTTTAATTGATTTTTCTCACCTGTGCAGCCATGTCAACTATAACAGGAAGTTTAATTGATTTTCCTTCATCTTTGCGTAAATAATCCAACAATGAGCCGTTAACCATCATTTCTGTTATAATCCATATAGGTTCTGTTGCTGTACATACAGCCAATAATTGTACAAGTTTACGATGTCGCAGTTTATGCATAAGTTTAGCCTCTGATAAAAAGTCTTCTGCAGTCATAGCACCTTGTTTTAATGTCTTTACAGCTACATCAACTGTATTTCTCCATTTGCCTGATCAAAATGCACAGAATTTAGTTTGATTGATAGAATGTATTTAAAACTGTAGACTATATAATATTTAAAACA
The DNA here is from genome assembly GCF_021869535.1 of Mytilus californianus. Classification (NCBI taxonomy): domain Eukaryota; kingdom Metazoa; phylum Mollusca; class Bivalvia; order Mytilida; family Mytilidae; genus Mytilus; species Mytilus californianus. Next base: position 139,991,722 of record NW_026262581.1, on the reverse strand, counting down.
TTTAGTTTTCATACAAATTGCACAGGGTAAATCATTTTATTAAACAGTTTTAGAGTTTTAAAATATTTTAACTTTGTCCTCAAAACTTACAAAGGCAACAAAATTTAACATGTAGATTGTCAATGAATGTTTTTTTTAATTGTAGTAAAGTTTCAGCCACTGGCCTTCTTCAGTTTCTTTATTATCCTTCTTGGCTACATGGTAGACATTTTACTTTCACAATCAATAAGATGTTATAATAAATGTTTTGTCAGTGGTTGGCACTGACTATTTTTGTTTTCGTCCATTAAGAATGTTGTAATAATGTTACAACTTTGCAAATCTTTGTCATGTTTGTTGCAACTTGTATATGGTTACCATATCATGGCCCCTTTGTATTTCTTTTTGATTAATTTAAATGGAAGAACCATTTCTTAATAAGTAGATTCTATTTACTCTGTATCAGCTAAGAACAATAGATAATAGAATGTATACTTCCTTCCAGAATTGCTCATGTAAAACTGGTTCAAACCCACCTCAATTTGTGTCTGTACCAAGCTCTTTGGATCAAGTGTTCATTGTTGTTTGTTATTGTTTGTATGTCTATTTTTACTGTTATCTTTTCAAGTATTATAATTTGTTATATGTATAATTTAATACTGATACCAAAAGTTTGTATGATATACCTGCATGGACATCACCAAAACAACCAGCCCCTAATTTCTTCATTAACTTGACCGATTCTCTGGCTACTTCTAATTCTCTGAACTGGACTTGTGGTGGCAGCTTAGGACATGGAACAGTGAGCTGACAACATAAACCATCTCCTACACCTGTAATACAGACACATATATATCATAAGAACCAAGTTATGACGTCTAATATAATACCTTTATTTGAATTCTTTTGATAAGGCAGGCTGTGCCACTGATCCTAAAGTCCATCTTTGTATAAACAAGCATTCTGAGAGTATTGCATGGCAATACATAGTCCCCTACCGGTTAAAAATTCATTGTACTGAAACAAAATGCAAACTTGATCTATAACTTGTCATGGTGTAAACTATATAACAATTATCTAGTCAATATCTTCAAGCATGACGAAATAAAAAGTGTGGACAACTAATTATTTAAGTGAATTTTCTAAGTCCAAGGACCATAACTCTGCACAAAATCATCAGAACGGAACAAAATTTGAACTTTATCTGTAACTTATCATGATAAAACTATATACCAATTATCAAATCAATATCTTCAAGCATGACGAAAACAAGAATGTGTCAATAGTACACGGATGCCCCACTCGCACTATCATTTTCTATGTTCAGTGGACCGTGAAATTGGGGTCAAAACTCTAATTTGGCATTAAAATTAGAAAGGTCCTATCATAGGGAACATGTGTACTAAGTTTCAAGTTGATTGGACTTCAACTTCATCAAAAACTTCCTTGACCAAAAACTTAAACCTGTAGCAGGACAGATGGACAGACGGACAGACCGAAAAACATAATGCCCCCAGGTGGGGAAAACTGATTATTTCAGTGCATTTTCTAAGTCCAAGGACCATAACTCTGCACAAAATCATCAGACCGGAACAAACTTTGAACTTGATCTGTAACTTGTCATGATAAAACAATATACCAAATATCAAATCAATATCTTCAAGCAGGAAAAAAAAAGTGCGAGAAACTAATTTGCCGGACTGACGGATGGACAGACAGACGGACGGACAGACAGAGTGCAAACCTAAAGTCCCCTTCGACTTCGTCGGTAGGGGACTAATAAACAAAAATCGGAAGAAAATGTCTTGAACTTGAAAACGATTTTAAGATAATTTCCTCGACCATTTATTCCAGATGTTGTAACAATCCTAATTAATAATAATTACCTTGGTAATGCTGAATTAGTTTTAGAAGTCCAGGAAACGTCCTCCTAGGACTGATATAAAAGCCTCCATTGTCCATTTTTCTAATTCTGTAATGTTTGACACAGGCATCATTCATTTTAGTATCATGGTCCCGTATAGATAATACATAAGACTGTTTATCTGAAAATATCACAGATATTAGTAACACAAAAATATCAAACCTTTGTAAATAAAGATTTTCTGATCTGATCGTATACATGACATATATATATAGTGTAGTTTTTACAAAACCGTGCTCATAGATAAAACATTAACATCAATGATATATGTAAATTTGTAGATGAATAAACCATGTTTAAAATATTTCAGGATATATAAAATCTCAATTTAAATTTACAATGAACATCTCAGTTTCAGTGATGATATCTGAAAAAAGTAAACAGTATGATGATAATGACAATGACGAACGCAAAGTGATGAGTAGAGCTGAAACTGGTCCTTAGGCCAGTTGACCTTAAGTAAGGCAAAATAGAACATTAATAAACTTCTCAACCACACCCAACCCATAAAAAAATAAAAAATATCAATGACTCTAAGACTATGTGACATTATTTTACAGGAGAAGCTGAATTGGTCCTTATGATTTGTAGTATGGAAATCTCTCTCATATATTTCTACAAATATGCAGCATGCAAAAAGAATTTCTTTTATAAGAATACAAGAACATTTAATAGGTCATTCATATTTAAAACTACTTAAACAGTAAGTCTTTTGAAAAGAGAAGTAACATAACAAAAATGAGAATTAGCGACCATAATTTATTGATAGAAAAAGGAAGACATTTAAAAATACCTAGAGAAAAAAGACTATGCCCATCCTGTAATACATTGGAGGATGAAGCTCATTTTATTTGATACTGTAGAAAAAATTCTAAACTAAGAGATAACTTTATAGGAAATGTAGTTAAACATATGCCAGATTTTATGTCCTGGCAAGGAAATGAGAAAATTAAATATCTTCTTTGCCCCATCAACCTCAAAAGAAGTAGAAAGCTTAGGGTCCTTTTTTAAACATGCATTAGAACTGAGGACAGGGAACTCTTGATTTATTTATATAAATATATATATAAATAGATTGTTTTGCTTTTTTACTTTTATATGTTTTATGGGATACATGTATGTTTTCCTATGGTTTTGTTTGTGAAAAGTATTTTGTGTATGTTTGTATTCATATAATTTGTCACAAACTTATTGTTCAGAGTTTTTATGACAATAAACATTTGATTCATATCCAAGGAAAAAAACAGAAATAATTTTACAGTTATTAAAAAAAAATTTAAACTCGTGAGATAAAAGAAAAACATTTTCTATGTATGAGATAGAGTAAAATAGAGTAAATGATTCAATATAAAAATATGTAGATGTAGTATGATTGCCAATGAGACAACTATCCACCAAAGTTCAAATGAAGTGGATGTAAGCAATTATAGGCAACCATACGGCCTTCAACAATGAGAATAAACTGCTTCGCTGAGCGTAGCTGGATACGCCCGCAGAGGTCCAACCCTGAACAGTTGGGGCAAAAATGGATACAATATTCAAGCTTGATACAGGTCTGAATTTGGATTGTAATTAAATATTTGACATATTACAGGTTTCTGAATAAATGTAGTCAAAGAACTTGAAATTGGTTATATGAATTGAATTTATATTCAATTAAAGATTTCTTGCTGTTGTGCAATACACTGTGCTGTTGCGCAATACTTAGTAAATCTGTTGTCAGACTATAAACAAATAAAGTTCAATTAATTCTCAATGTCATATTAGAAATTTATGAAAATCAAAAGGGAGCTTACATCAATAGATATAAACAATTCACCAAAGTTTCATGAGAATTGCTGACAGCATTTTTGAGTTATTGTCCGAAAACTGGAAAATCCCCCCTTTTTTAATGAATAAAACCCCATAACTCAGAAATGTAAAATGTAAAATTTATAAAATTCTAAAGGGAGCTTACTTAAATAGATATAAACAATTCACCATAGTTTCATAAGAACTGCTGTAAGCATTTTTGAGGTTTTGTCAGAAAACACGAAAATCCCCCTTTTTTATGAATAAAACCCTGTAACTCGGAAACTTAAAATCTAAAGTTTATAAAAATTCAAAGGGAGCTCATGTCAATAGATATAAACAATTCACCACAATTTCTTGAAAGTTGGTGAAAGCATTCTTGAGTTATTGTCCGAAAACTGGAAAATCCCCCTTTTTTTAATGAATAAAACCTCATAAGTCAGAAACTTAAAATTTTTAATTTATAAAAAACGAAAGGGAGCTCACGTCAATAGATATAAACAATTCACCAAAGTTTTATGCAAATTGGTTAAAGTGTTTTTGAGTTAGTGTCCGACATGTTGACGACGGACGGACAGACGGACGGACGGACAGACGGACAGAGGTATACCATAATACGTCCCGTAAACGGGCGTATAAAAACCCATACCATATGGTCGGCTATAAAAAGCCCCAACATGAAAATTATACCACAAGACCAACTGTTTCACTCATCTGGTAAATTTGAGCCTAAGGAACCGTATGATATCAAAAGATTGGCATCAAAGTCATATATTTTCTTCCTCCCAATATTAGGCTCTCTTTGTCCCCTTGCAGTGACAGTGTGGACATAGACACCCAGACATTTTGAGGTTAATTTCTCCCATTAAGAATAGGACTAATATGTCATGCTTGGATCTTCATGTATATAAATACATTTTTTTAATCAACAAAGTATGATAATATTGCAAATAAATCTCTGAAAAGTCAACTAAAATGATCTTTACAAGAAAAACGTAACTATGAAAATAAGTTGGTTTTCAGTAAGAGTTTAACAGACTCCATGGAAAATGACATTATGCAAAGAGAGGGCAAGAGCTTGCAGAGAAAAGAGGGTAACAAATTCATTGATATTAATATCAGTCTTTGTTAGCAATATTTACATGTAGTTCTTTTATTTTTTGTTTCAGAAAAAGCTACAAAGAAAAACATTTACTCATATATGTTCTGGATATTATATGACATGAAAAAGAAGAATGATACATTGAAGCTTATGCTAAACTTATATATGCAAGATAAGCAGTATACTGATTGATGACTTAATCATTTACTCAAACAAATTTGACAGCTATGTAAAGGACATCTATGTCATTAAATTTAGTTATCTTGATGACTTGTGTGTCAAATTTGTTTATTTCGCTAGTATTGCTTGAGTCAACAAATTCTTGAATGAGGAAGTAAATTGTGATGGGGTTAAGATTTAAACATAGCTTATACCCAAAGAAGGCAGACACTTTCTGATGCACCATTTATTCACCCCCAAACTGCATTGAAAACAATTTTTGAACACATGCACAGGGAAGGCTCAGTTGAAATATGTTTTTGAATAAGACTTCCAATGTAAGGTTTTCTTCCTTTTAGTAGTGGTCAACAATCATATTAAGTTTCAATACAGAATATATGGGGTTTGAAACACAGGTATAACAATAGAAAAGCAGTGTTTTAGCTATCCCAAAAAATAGGGGTGCAGCTCCCCTCTATTCTTCATGTCCTTCCCAGTGCATTTTTGTTTTCTGCAGGAAAATTGATACTTTTTAATCCAAAAATATATTTTAACTACTGAAAAAGACTTTTTACAACCCCAAAATACTATAAATCCAGCAAAATTTAAAAAATCCTTTTGTTTTATTTATACACATTAGCAAATGGTCCTTATTGCAGAAAAGAAACAGCGCATACATACCCTTCATCTTAAAACTCTATAGCAAAACAAGCATGGTTCAATACTAAATGATGAATAAATGTATGATTCAAGTGCACTCAAGCATATCATTTTTTTCCTGTTATTTAACAAAATCAAACTTTTGTGTATATTTTCTGGTAATATGTGTCTGTGTGTGATATTATACTATATTAGACCAAAGTTAAATGTGCACCTCTAAGTAATAATAGTGTGTAGTTATGTTACCTACCAGCAGATTCTCTGACAAGGAAAGTTCCCTGTGGATTTCCTGGTAATAACAGCTGTTTATCTGCTTCTTTTCTCTCCACATTATACCACCAACTGTTAAAATAGCATTTACATTACAAATATCTCATCAAAAACATTTGTATTTTGAACAAAATGTTTTTTTTAAAAATCCCCCCACACCACAACCAAAGAAATGTTCACATAAGTTTCTTTTTCTACTTCTCCATTTATCAGAGGGCATAAATACTAACTGTAATTTAATTCTACATATACTGATCATATCAATCATGTCAGTCAAAGTTAAACTTATTAGTTCATCTGTGAACAAGTACTTCCTGCTTTGTGTTCTTTTTCTTATCCTTTGAATTGACGTCAGACATCACTAAATCAATAGTGGTGTTACATAAACTGTATCATATTTGATTGTAATTTATTTATTTGTTTTAGTGGGGCTTGTGTTACTTAAGCTTAAGATTGTATGTAGTATTTTGCAACCTATTGTTTTTCTGTTCTTTTCTTTTGTTTTCTTTTGGGCATGGTGATATCTATCTTTGTTCAACTTATATTTTTTTGGCTTTTTTGCTGCCCCACGGTATCTAACTTTTTTACTGCAGTTTTTTTCAGCTTACATGTAGATTTGTATAAAACATTATGTGTTCAGTATACAAGATTTTATTTTTTATCAATAGTTAAAACTAAAAATATCTTACTCTTGAGCTTGTGGAGAATCATCATCTTTTGTAACATAGTTACTGGGTATATAACCTTGTTGACCTGATGTCAGGTGACGGGCCATCCACCAATCACAATTTGTGCTGTAAAATTATATCATGATACGATCAATAAATGCTAATAAACATTTAAACATACAGCTTTTGAACACTGACCTATTATGCTATAGTTTCTTACATTATTGATTGGAATCATAGTTTATAGACATATAAAATCGATGTGAAATATATGTTTTTTATCTTTTCATGATACCTGTAAAAGATAGAATATATCTTAAACATTTTATCCAAAAAACCTGTGTAAACTACCAGACTTTGGAATGGGGACCCACATACTTGTGTTTTATTGTTTGACAAAAAGGTTATCGTAAAAAATAAGAAATGGGTGTGGATGCCAGTGGATCATACCACATAAGTTTGTAACCAGAATCTTTAAGCTGGAATTTAATTGTGATTATTCATATCAAATATCCCCATAAAATTATTCAAGATATGCAGCAGTGATAATATGGACTCAATGACCTTTGAACTAAGTTTGTGCTTCTGACTTTGAAGACTGAGATTCAATTTTTTTTCTCCACACATCATCTGGTAGAAGTCAAATTACATCAATTTACTTCCTGGGCTAATCAAGTTATGAAGTGTGAAATGATTTGAATATGGAAGAAAGGTAGACAACTTTTATCTAAGTTTATAAAATTGAGAAATACAGTAAAGATTAAAATTGCAACACACCTTCTAGTAGTGATAAACCAAAACCATACCAATATCATGAATCAACTCTTTTAAAGGGATACTCATGATAAAGAGCAGACACAATTTTGCTGGATGCACATGAATGGTCAGATTAATACATAGATACTGTCTTAATAAAAAAAAAATACCAGCTTATGGATCATAGCACCTAGATGTTATGATAGAAATAGCTACACTATATTTTGGAAAGGTCCTCTCCAATTAGGTTGGCCACACTAGACAAAGGTTTTTTGTTATAAAGAAAATATTTATGTCTCAGCATGAGTTGACCTGATTTGTAACCTGGTTTAAAAATTAATTTGCTCCTTTTTCCTTTCATTGCTAATTGATATTTATTCGGTAATGTCAATATTTTACCACTTCCTGTCTACAGGCATTAAATACAAACTTACCTGGCCTCATCCACTTCCAGCTTATCTCCCTTTTTGAAGGACAAGTCATCATCATTTATTGCATCAAAATCATACAATGCTCTCATAACCAGACCACCTAAAACAGAAATGTATACTCATTTATTTTATATTTATACTTAAGTTATACCTGTGTGTGTGTTGACATATTTTGGTATCTTTAAAATAAAGAACTTTCACTGTGAGTTAAACTTTATAATTTCTTCATTAATGTTTAAGTCTCCTTTGACAATCAATAAAGCTGCCTATGTGGGTAGAACTCACACATTTGTTGAAAGATCTTCCAATGGCTGACTATAGAACACACTGACACACCATACATGGTTGTAAGTTTTTCTGGTTGGTTTCAAGCAAAGGACATTTACCTTATAAAATTTAGCCAAACTCAGATTGAAAAGTTAAAATGAATACTGTGGTCTTGTGGATTAATTTATTTTCATGGGAACCAAATTTCGATGATTGAGGAAAACTTTGTTGATATTTGATTTCATGGTTTTTCCAATGTCTGCATACAACATGTACAAGCCTACAGAAAATTTGTAATTCGTTGAACATTTAAATTTATGGTTCACCTGTACCCATGAAAATCAGTATCCAACGAATAAATCTACAGTATCTATGATTTATCAAACTTTAGTTTACTTTTATTTGCTTCTCATATAATTTTAATATATTTTGACGTACAGTAATCAGAGAGAATTTACTACAATTTGGTTTGACCAGAGGAAGTCAGTTTTTCACCTTTTATTTTTTGTTCATTATATATACTCCCCTCAGCGTCATGGTCATTGAAAAGATTCTGTGTGACAAAGCGGAATATTTACTGATGTAAACCATGTAAACACAAAAACCTTGTGATAAAAAAATTTTTACATCCTTCTTTTTAAAATATTATCTTAATGATTAAATAATCCATAGATTTTTTCATTGACATGTACTCCTTTATCATCAATAAGGAAATTTCTATATACCTGTGACCAATTACAATGTAAGATAATCAAATATCTATATGAATTAAGGAAGCAGGAACAATCAGTCATTCTACTTTATTCCTATCTTGAGTTTTATCTGTATAATTTTAAACTGAGCCCGAGCAGGACCAATTCCCTCTGCTACTGTACAAGCAATACTTACTTGTACCCCCTGGTGGTGGAGGCAGTGGCCTGACTGGACTGGATGGATTGTTGACATTAATAGTCACATCTTGTGGGGAGATGGCCTGTCCATTGACAGCTGATAAAGAGGGGGGTTTATTACCCCCCTGTTCTGGTTTCCCTAAACAGCCTCCCATGTCACATCAATAACATTTTCTACAACTGATAAAACAAAAGTTATCATTAATTGCCATAATCTGATAATACAAAAATGTATATATACAGGGTTCTCACTATTTTTAGGGTGAGTTCTGGGACTCATCACTTTTAGAAATGGTGAATCCATGCTGATTCTGACAAGTCCATAGTACAAAAACTCATACATTTCTCAACTGAAACGTCTCTTTCAACTAATTGGGCTTCCTTGAATAAAATCCTAATTTTTACTCCATTTACACTGGATTAGTCAAGTTAATAGTATATAATATATAACAAACAAATCTTTGTGCCTTCTTAATCAAAACATATCATGTATCGGTTTCTTTCTCATTGTTGAATGCTGCTGAAATGCAGTTGTTAACATCCGTGCACTTATGGTTGGTGGATAGTTTTCTCATTGTCATTCATACCACATTTTCATATAATATTTATTTGAGGGTTTGATTGGGGACTACATAATAGAGATAAAATGCTCCACGGGGTGCAGCTAGATACAACTTCAGAGGTTGAACCTTGAACAGTTGGGGCAAGTATGGACACTTCATTCAAGCTTGATACAGCTCTTACTTTGGATTGTGATAAAAAATTTGATTCAGCATAGGTTTCTGTCACAGAATGAATGTGGTCAAAGAACTGAAAAATTCGAAATTGGATTTTACCTATTATGCCTTTTTTCTCATTATCATGATTATTGCTTAGTACATAAATCAGGCCGTTAGTTTTCTCATTTGAATTGTTTAACATTTGTCATTTCAGGGCCTTTTATACATGTAGCTTGCTATGAGAGAGGGATTTTGCTCATTGTGAAGGCCAAATGGTGACCTACATAATACATGTACATGTATAGTTGCTAACCTTCTACGCCATTTGGTCTCTGGTGGAGAGTCTGTAGTATCATTGACAATCATACCTAATCTTCTTATTTTTATATTGTTTTCAACATTTTCTTGTCAAATGCATCTAACTAGAAATAATTCCCTAATTCAGCTACAATTGTTTACATTGTTTCTAGTGCGTTACATAATGTAATTATCAATTCTTTGACATATTATTCAGGGATCTCCATGGATGAAAATTTAACGATGGAGGAACTTTCACAGGGACAAAACCATGAAAATTGTGATCAAAACTATTTCATTCCTCCATTTCATTGTAAGGAATAGTGAACAGATTGATATTATATTATTATTATATTTATATTGTTATAGAAAATAACCGATACTTTCGTTAATTGTGATTTGATAAAATGCCAATATCAGGCCTGCATGGCTCCCCTTAAGTCATGAATGACCACAACCTGTCCTCATCAAGGTTCAAAAGTTGTCTTCTCGCTATTTTGGTAATTGTTTAGGACTTACAAATCTTTTTTTTCACTGTCAAATTCAGAAGTCACGACCTGGGATCGAAGATTTGCAGCATCAACAAGAAGTATCGTATCCGTTTTGTAAAACGTTGAAGAAAGATTTGGAGGGCAAACTTTTAAAACTGAAATGGTTTGAAATGGTTTTAATGACTTTAAATTCCATAGCAATAGACTATGCAACATGCATCTTTCCATTCTGAATGTATGTATGCTACGCATAAGCCTCTTTTCGTAAGGAGCCCCACCATGAGTTATGCGGTAAAGGAAGCACACTCTATCAGCACAGATTTAATGTGAGCATTTGCCTACCCAGTTACCCAGCCTGGCCATGACTGGACTTACTTCCAGAAAGTTAACCTTCCCAAAAACATGAATAAATACAATGCAATACACCCACTCACCTGATTTGCTCATCCTCAAGAGTGTAAAGTAAAAGTGCAAAATATATACAAAATATGAGAAATAGTCATCCTGGATGCTGCACAAATGCCATGGCAACAAACAGGAAACCGGTAAGGAGATACTTGGATTCCAAAATGTGAACAGGATGTATTAATTTGATTGTAAACTACAAAATGAATTCGGAATTACGATATGAAATTTCTTCAAATTATCAAGTTGCCGTTAATATTCATGTATTTACTTTATGACTTATTAAGTGATTGAATGGTATGATTAATTGTTGTACTAGTGTTACTTGGTATGAAATTATGTTCTGTTTTACATCTTATTTTGTACTCCTTCAAAAAGGGAGATTCTGATTGCGCAAGTCAATAAAAGAATGTGTTCCACATGTTAAACTTTTTTCATCATAACTGGATTTAAAATTTATTTTTTAATCTCAATTTTTATAAGCATTTGTGTAACGTAATTAAATAATGCAATTAATGGTCTATCTTGATCAAGTGCCCTCCTGTCAATCTACCTCTACACAGTAATCTGGAAGGATTTTTTCTGTATGGGCCCAGGATCACCCAAAAATAAAATCAATGGGCCATGTTGTTAAATGAGTGGGCCATTTGTTAAGAGCAAAAAATTAAAAAGTGTATATTTCAGCAGAGGTACTAACCTGTATGATTCTAATTGATATCATGGATATTGTTCCTGTGCTTTTGTAGTTTCGGTGAATAAAAGTTAATTAAGTTCATGGAGATTTATGTGACCAAAGACATACAAAAGAAAAGATGTCTCTGATGTGACTAAGAATGACATCGTATGAGTCCATGAAATGTAACATCACTCAGAAATTAAACTTTTTATGACTTATAATAAAAAAAACTGAGCAACATATGACTAGGTCACCAACACCACTTCAATGAACAGAATCATTAATGAGGAAATGCTGAGATCAAGAATAGAAATCTGATCTGGACTGATTTTTAAAATCTGTACTACATCATGTACATGTAGTAATTATTGAAAAATCTATGAAACTTGAACATACATGTATATTAATTATCAAACCATACAGTGCATAGTACAAATGTAGTAACATATTAAAAGATAAAAGTAATAACTGTTACTCTGTATTAATAATAGGCAAAAAAATAAAATAAACTGAGTTACTAGAATTATATGACAATGGCAGTCTAAAAGTAACTGACCTAGATTTTGTGGCACAAAATTGGAGAAAGAAGAAATGAATCTTATTAAGAAAACTAGACCAATTAAATTCCAAGTTAGTTGAAATGATTTTTGGCAAGATTTGCAGTACATTTTGATGCCATCATACAGTAACCAGGGCCATAACTTCTCCCAAACTGGGCTATATTTACGAGAAACTTTATTTACAATGTTAATACTGGTACTGTCGCCTTGTTCATGTTTATTTGACATTTAATTTGGGTCTTCGTCGACTGCCATACTTTATTCCCAACGTTCCGTATTAGAGGACTTTTCAGGCATTTCCTCTGCATTTCTTGTATTATTATTATTTAATCAAGAATAACAAAAGAGAGAAACGTTTTTTGATAAGATACAACAACAATTCGCTGTTGGCATGATTACGAAATGTACAAACGAACCAAAGACCAAAAAATTGACAAGGACAATTAAGCACCTTTTATGGAGACAAATACTATATTAAAAAATAGGCCTTTTGGGTTTTTCAATTGAAATTATAATAACAAGTTCACTTTAAAGATTATAATTTGAGAAAATTCCTCGTCTGTACTAGCCAACTTTCACAGAAATGAAGTTGTTTACTTTGAAAATTTTGATCATGGATGAAGGTTACATGTATGTAACAGGAGAGCATGAATTTTTATTACAAAATTGCTCGTCTCCACTGGGACTCAAACCCAGGACCTCTGTGTTACAAGGCAACATGTATACAAACTGATCTAAAGAAGTACTTCCTTAGCTCAACTGCTTATGGCTGACTAAGTATCTACCACATTTACTACGGGAAGCAATCCCGTCACAGTTAATTGCGTTTTTCGGTAATCAGTTATACCGCACGTTGCTATCCTTAGCATAAGGAAAACACCAGAGACGTCCCAAAAAATATATACGTGTAGGTGGTGCTCCTGTCATTGTCAACACAGTTTTGAACACAAATATGGCGACACGAAACACGATGGGAAATCCATTTCACGATATCTAAACATTTAGATACGAAGCGAAAAACATCATGCGCCACACTGGCGCTTACATTTGACACTCTTTGGCCATTTCTGGTCGATATGCGCAATTTGCACATGGCGCTCAAGTCGGCTCGACCTTCCCGATCACTCCTACAAATGATTAGCGATCATTAAACTGTAATCAGGAGGACCCTTTGGATTATAATATAATAGGAGTTATGCAATTGGTAACAAAAGTGGCAGTGGCTAGTGAAACAAAAACAGATTTTGACTTCACCTATCAATCATAGTGCAGTTATTTAACAATGGCGGAAAATAATTTAACAATTGGGGGATCCATTGAAAATGGCAGTTGGCCATCATAAAACAGGTCATGGAGATCTCTGATTATTGGTGGTGGGTAAACAGTGTTTCCTACAGGAGGTTTTGTTGTGGTATGTCACCCTGCTGCATTTTCTTGACACCCTGCCCTTATAATGAAAAATGTTGGTGCCTTGCCCCATTTTTGTAGAAATTTATGAAGCCATGCACTTTTACGTCCTTTTTCATTATTCATGTGGGTCATTGTTCTGAACATTTGAAATTAGGAATTATCTATGGTCTGCAAATTGTCAAAAAAAAAAGGACCATAAGGGCTATGGTTCCACAGCTAACAGTATATACAAGGCAATGTCTGTTTATACCATTATTCTGCCTTCTTTTCCTTTAAGGGTCCCAAACCAATGGTTGGTAAAAGAAGTACACATGCATGACATGTCCAAAGTTGAACTTTCATGAATCAAATAAGCATGTACTTTCTACTAAATTATCACAATACGTAAATGTAAACATTGTAAAAATGTTAAAGAAAACAAGATGACACAAAATTACTCCAATCATCACATTGTTTTGAAATCGTTAAAATGTATAAATAAACATGATAAAGATAAAATACACAGAGATAACTTAGTCTTCAGTTGATTTATATTTAATTTCTTGTCGTCCTGTAATCTACAGTGCAAATCAAAGAATAAAATATCTGGTAGCAGCAATACAATATAAATACTTAGCAAAACTTTCAACAAACTTTTAAATATTCAAACAATATACATCAAAAAAAAAAAAAAAATAAAATATCAGGGCGAGCAGACCCAGTGTGAATAGGTATTATAGAGGAAACAGAAATAAATGGTGAGCAGACCCTGTGAACAGGTATTAGGACCAGGATTCAAAGTTTAGGAACTTCTTAACTTTGAGGCTAAGGTAAACTCAAAGGTATTTGTTCCCACGTTTTTTATTATTCTTATACACAAAATCTTTCATTTTCATTCTTAAACGCATTCTTTTTCAGCAAGTTTAGAGTATTCAGTAGTAAAAGTGAGATTGCACTTTTATTTGTTCGTAAAATTGAAAACAACACCCGATAAAACATCTATAAAAATATAATTCTGTTCTGGTGATTAGAGTTAATCACACTTTGTTTGTATTTTTATATAAATGTGGTCTTACGTGTATTAACGAAATATTATCAATGAAGCCAGTTATGTGGGAAAACCCAACTTCTTATTAGAAATAATTTCGCCATAAAACCAGGAAGTCTCTTGCCGGAAGGTAAATTAGTGAACTCTCGTTATTTCTCGTTTTTACTTGTAGCGGTCATCTCAAAGTGTATCCATGAATGAAGAGAAGGACCATCTCAAAATGTCAACACGTTTAGATTGCTTTATATTTTGCTATCGGATTGATTGTCTTTAATACTAATATTCAAAATGATGTTTTGTACATCTTAAACAAAAACAAACATAATTTCTAATAAAAAAATTCGAATTCACCTTTGGGACATAACGTATTGGCTAGTATAATAGTCCCAGATCAGCTTCAGAAAACGATATTTATCTTAAATACTCAATAAAAGTTTTAAAACATCATTTTTTCCAGATAAGCTAAAGGTGGTCCAGGTTAGACCACTTTTTAAGAAAAAACAATATACTGGACAAATGAAATTATCGCCCAGTTAGTGTGTTGGCAAGTCAATGATATCCAAATTTTACGAACGTGCTATTTTTGATCAACAAGCTGTGTTTTTTTGAAAAACATTTTAACCCCCTATTATCTGTATTTAGATCAGGATATGGGTGTCAAACTGCCCTCCTTAGAGTTATTGAGGATTGGAAGAAGGCACTGTGAGATAAAAAAAATTGTCGCAGCAATATTTATGGACTTATCAAAGGTATTCGACTGTTTGCCGCTTGAATTATTATTATTAAAAATGAAAACTTATGGTTTATCAAAGAGTTTTATAGATTTATTACAGAGCTACTTACAAAACAGAAAACAATGTGTAAAGATTAATGATATTTGTAGTAATTTTGAAATTATGTTCAAAGGTGTTCCGCAAGGCTCCATACTTGGACCTATGCGTTTTAATATATTGCTCTGGCAATTGGCAAAACAACTTTTAATCATGATATTGTTTTTCATCTTAAAGGAAATAGAATAGAATGTGAAAATGATGTAAAGCTACTGGGAGTCACACTAGACTACAGATTAAATTTTGATAAACATATATCTGAGATTTGTAAGAAGGCCTCTCGTCAACTTAATGTTCTTAAACGTATTGGTAGATATCTGAATAGACTTGGTCGTCTAACAATTTATTATTCTTTTATTTTGTCTAATCTTAATTATTGCCCAGTCACCTGGCATTTTTGTAGTGAAAAAAACACAGTTAAGATGGAAAAAATGCAAGAGAGTGCCTTGAGATTTGTTTATGAGGATTATGATAGCTCATATGAAGATCTTTGAGCTTTTGATTTTGCCATTTGATTAGGGACTTTCCTTTTTGAATTTTCCTCGGAGTTCAGTATTTTTGTGATTTTACTTTTTACACCAGTCAAAACTTCCATCACTTAAAGTCAAAAGATTACGAGCAAAAGCTATAGAAACCTTTAAAATTATACACAAAAAGAGTACATCTTATTTACATGATTTGATTAAATCAAAAAATCACAAATATTCCTTCAGATATAAAAATACAGGTGAACAGCCCCAGTTGAGAACAACAAGCTATGGCATCAATTCTTTTCGATGCACAGCTGCAAAATTTTGGAATGAACTACCCCAGAGTTTTAGAGAAAAAAACAATTTTAACCAATTTTCTAAACTTATTGTTACCTGGAATGGTAGTTCTTGCCAATGCAATGCCTGCGATAATTAATGCTTTAATTTTTAGTGCTTTTTCTGCTTAATGTGCTATAATTGCTTATGTATATGCTTTTAATATTGATTGCTTACGGTACTTTTAATATTTCTGCATAGTATAACATATTTATCTTCTTCATGTCATTTATGTTGTATATGTATGCTTCAATGTAATGATTTACTTTGTGTAACTCTTGTGTATGTAGTATGCTTGCTTTATTTTAAACGTGCATATTTTAAATGTTTTGTTTGTAATAAGACGATATAAAAGCTCAATAGAGCTTGTGTTTTTTGTAACTTTAAAGATACATTCATTGAAAATGATTTGTCGAAGTCTCAACGGATTCTGAATAACAGCTTACGGAATATTGTGATCGCAATTGGTGAAAATAGACTAGAAATAAAAGGAGATATAGTCCAAACTCGAGAATCAAGATTTCGTAGTGAAAACCAAAAAAAGGGGTCACCTACCAATGGATGAAGAATATGAAAATCGAAATCACAGTACACAGGGATACAACAGTGCTCGAGGTGGAAATCGACGAGGGAAACACTACAAAAGTGGGCGTGGCGGTTATTGAGTAGAATGCAGATTTTGGAACATTAACGGATGGAACTATAATGTAAATAGTGACAAGTATATAGTCTTTTAACTTCTTTTATTCAGCAACGTAATCTACATATACTGGGTATTGCTGAAACACACCTGATGGGTTCTAATTCTGTAAACGTGGATGGTTACTGCTGGTACGGCCATAACCGACGGAATATCCACATTCGAGCGAAGAATGGATAGGGTGGAGTAGGACTTTTAGTAAGAAGAATAAGAATAAGAATATTTATTGAATCAAATTTAAGGGCCCGTTTCCGAGCATATACATATATATATATAGTATTAATTATACAATAATTTTTAAGATATATTACCTTAAAAATAAATGATTAAATAACTATACTCCATACCAGATGGTGTTTGAAAATAAATAAAATAGAATATTAACCCTCTCTAATACATAAAAATAAATAAACTACTGTAACATCACTACTACATGTATATTTAATTAGTTACTGGAATGCAAATTTTCTCAGGCTTATTTCAAAACAAGTACGTTATGACTTTGATCGACAATTTCACATTGAAATCGTTGATGATTATACTGATGGTATAATTTGGGTGCAATATGTTTTACGTTTGCGTCGTCTACCTGCCACCAGAAAACTCAACTAGAACAGTCAATGTACACGAATTTATGGAAACATTAATGACACATATATACACAATCCCACAAGATAATTTGTTCTATCTGTGTGGTGATTTTAACAGCCGTTGTTCTGATTTCTCGGATTCAATCGAAGGAATAGATTGCTTACCTGAGCGCGATATAGTCGACTTTCAGACAAACGGATATGGTAGCATTTTTTGTGAATTTCTAATTGATGTTACCTGTTGCACACTTAATGGTCGGAAATCTATAAGTAACGAATTTACTTTTGCCTGAACACGCGGCTCGAGTGTAGTAGACTGCTGTGTTTTACTATATGAGATGTTGGACTCATTTAACTCCTTTAGCGTAACAAGAGCTACTACTATCATTCAAAGTCTTGGCGAACCCAGTAGATCTTCGTAAAATAGTACCTGATCATTCACTATTGACATGGAATATGTGCCTTTATTTTTCAGATATAGACCAAGTCAGTAAAAATATAGACAAAAGTCAAACTGTTATGAAACTTAAATATGATACTAAAAGAATACCGGAAGATTGGCTTCGTGGAGAGTTTGTTGTAACAGAAATTAATCGTGTGATATTGCAATTAGGGAGCTTCCATTTGATTTTTATGGGGGGGGGGGGGGGGGGGGGGGGGCTAGGATGAAAAATTTTGTCCTGCATTTTTTTTTAGTTGTAATCTCTGTCCTGCCTTTTTATTTTTCACTCTATTCGGTCCTGCCTATTTTTTTAAAGTTTATCCTGACTTTTTTTTACCTAAATTGTCATCCTGACTTTTTTTTTTTGCAAGAGTCTCATCCTGCCTTTTTTTTACTCAAAACTCCTGTCCTGCTTTTTTTTCAAATTTCATCCTAGCCCCCCCATAAAAATCAAATGGTAGCTCCCTTAGAACAATCTGAAGCTTCACAACAAAATATCGATAAAATGTATGAAAATTTTGTATCTGTAATGAAAACCGAAATGTCTGAAAAGTGACCAGGTAAAGAAATTCGTATTAGTAATGCGTTTAACAATAAAGATAGAAAATGTAAAAAACCGTGGTGGAATCACGAGCTTACTATGTTGCGGAATGGTGTGTGTAATGCGGAGAAAATTGGAATAAATGTCGTCTTAGTAGTAAGAAAAGGGAACTTCGTCATATATTTGTACAAAAACGAAAAGTATTTGACCGAGGAGTCCAAAGATCAAAATGTCAATACTGGCATGCAATGAGGGAGGAATTAATCAATTCGCAAGGAAGCCCAAAGGAATTTTGGCGGAAAATTGTAAGGATCGGAGTAGGGAGCGAGCGTCAAAATACTATTCCAATGGAGATTAAATTAAATGATGGATCAATTTGTGATGATAAAAATATGGTTATTAATAAATGGAAATGTGATTTTGAGGAAATGTTAAATAAAAATAGCGATGATAGTAATGAAAAAGAAAATTGTAATAATGGTATAATTTGTGATGAAATTTTACTTATCGATCTTGGAGTAATCAACGACGAACAGAATGGTTTCAGAAAGAGTCGTAGTGTCATAGACCATCTATCAACTTTAACTACTATTATTGAAACAAGAAAACTTTGTAAACTTTCAACGTTCTGTGCATTTATAGATTTTAAAAACGCATATGACTGGGTAAATCGTAATATGTTGTTGTGTAAATTAGAATCTTTAGGTTTAATTACCAAAATGTTAAATGCTTTACATTCTTTATATTATAATGTTCAATCTTGTGTCAAGATAAATGGCAATTTGACTGATTGGTTTGGAGTAAATTCTGGCCTAAAACAAGGCTGTATATTATCGCCGTTATTATTCAAGATTTTCATAAATAAATTAGTTGATGACATTAAGAGATTAGATATTGGTATAAATGTAAATGGTGAAAAAATTTGTATATTATTATATGCAGATGATGTAGTATTATTAGCCGAAAATGAAAATGACCTTCAAAAATATTAGATGTTTTAAGTATATGGTGTAATGTAAATGACTTAGTTGTAAATATGGACAAGTCAAAAATTGTTCATTTTAGAACACAATCTGTGACACAAACAAATTTTGAATTTATGTTGAACGGAAACCAGTTAGATATTGTATCAAAATATATGTATCTTGGTTTGTTATTAAATGAGTTTTTGGATTATAATAAGATGGCAAAAATTGTAGCAAAATCATCCAGCAGATCATTAGGTTTTCTTATTGTTAAATGCAAAGCAAATGGTGGTTTTGAGTATTCTACTTTTACTAAGCTTTTCGACACTCTTGTTATGTCTGTTATTGAATATGGTGCTGCAATATGGGGAAGTAAAGAATACTCTTGCATTAATGCTGTCAAAAATAGGGCAATGCGTTTTTTATGGGTGTTGGAAAGTACACACCTAATTTAGCTCTATATGGTGATATGGGTTGGATGCCTTGTATTGTAAAACAGTGGACATGTATTTTTAGAACATACAGTAGATTTACAAAAATGTGTAATAACAGAATAAACAAAAAAGTGTTTATGTGGGAAAATAATATATGTGATAATAGACTGAAAAATTGGAATTTCAGAGTACACACAAAGTTTAATGAAGTTGATATGGAACATTTTTGTAATACTGATTTAATAATTGATAAAAATATTGAGAATATCTGTTTTAATAGATTTAAAGAACAATGGTATGATGATTTAATGTCAAACGAGCGTAGCAAACTACGTACTTACAGACTGTTTAAAATGAATTTGGCGAAGAAAATTATTTATTAAAAAACATACCTGCAAAATATAGGAGTGCATTTGCCAAATTTAGAAGTGGTACTGCTCCTTTGAAAACTGAGACTGGAAGGTATGAAGGTCTTTTAGTTGAAAATAGAATTTGTTTTAACAACACTTGTAATGAAAATCTTTTAATTGAAGATGAAAAACATGTATTAATGAATTATCCAGTGTATGAAGATTTGCGTTGTTATTTGTTTTATCAAGCATCTATATTTAATGTTATATTTATGAATTTGTCTGATGACGATAAATTTATATTTTATTCACAAATGAAAATATGTACTAATATACTGCCAAAATCTGCAATGACATTTTATTGAAAAGAAGTATATTTTATATTGCTAATTTTAGTGTAAACAATGTATATACATTTTTGATAGTCTCTCATAACTCTTTTTAGAGTGGTTTTATGATATTGTTTTATTAACTATTTGTATGTTTTATAAAACGAAGAGGTGAGACTTAAATAAAATATTGTCTTGTCTTGTCTTGTCTTGTGTGCTGATTTCGTCTATAAATAAAGCTTTTGAACTTGAACTTGAACTTGAAATACGAACAAAAGGACCCCTATGCAGTGAACATATCAACGAGACAGCAAAGAAACGACACAAAAAAACATGCATTATACATCTAGTCACCATGTAGTCTTCTTCAACAGATTAGTGTCTATTCGCATTTAGATCCAGTAAGTGACTGATATAAAAATATTATCAAACATGCCTCTCCGAATGCAAAACTTACATTATAACATATTTTCAATCATACATTAGATCTTTCTGACTATATATGGATCTGAAATCTGGTGTTATATCAATCATAAATGAATATAAAAATAAATGAAATACACAAAAAAAAAAACCCAATGCAACCACATGCAAAGTCACTTATAAAAACGCTTTTATCTTTGTTTTCATCTTGATATTTTATGAAGGTATGAACTATGATGGGATGACATCAGACATACGAGTTTCATCCGAAACAAAGGTAATGCAAAAAGTGAAAAAAAATCACTCTTTCAAAATTTGGTTTATTTTGGCATATGACTGTTGTAAAAAAGTAGTTAATCTATTAACATTTGAAAGCAAGATGATCGTAAACATATATAGTATTCTAGATAAAAAGAACTTTGAGTTCAGAGGTGTTATAATAAACACCGGTAGGGGTTATTCCAATATGCAGGTATAATCTTACATTTATACGAAAAACCGTTCCAGTTAACCGGACAAAGGTATCATTGATATGCTAATTCGTGTCGTATATTTAAGATTTAAAAAACGAATTGCGACGAGCGCACCTGTTAATCAATGCCTTGATGCAATAAACATTTTCATCAAAACCATGAATTCCAAATAAGGGAAAATTTATTATATTTCTATATTTTGTCTGTACTTTCAGACTTTGTCGGTATGGAACTTGACTGAACAAAATGGCGTCAATGTTAACTATAATATTGTTTTTTTTTTAAATCACAGAAAATTCATTTTTATTACCATTTTTATAAAACCAACACAATGTTATAGAACAAAGGTGAAGCTGTATTTCATTTACATGTCTAGTTCGAGTTGTTATTTCATTTACATGTCTAGTTCGAGTTGTTATTTCATTTACATGTCTAGTTCGAGTTGTTATTTCATTTACATGTCTAGTTCGAGTTGTTATTTCATTTACATGTTTAGTCCGAGTTGTTATTTCATTTACATGTCTAGTCCGAGCTGTTATTTCATTTACATGTCTAGTTCGAGTTGTTATTTCATTTACATGTCTAGTTCGAGTTGTTATTTCATTTACATTTGTTATTTCATTTACATGTCTAGTTCGAGTTGTTATTTCATTTACATGTCTAGTTCAAGTTGTTATTTCATTTACATGTCTAGTTCACTGTATTTCATTTACATGTCTAGTTCACTGTATTTCATTTACATGTCTAGTTCGAGTTGTTATTTAACCTCTACCATAATATAGCATGTGGGTGTATTTTTTACGCACTACTTAAAATTTTCAGCATGTTTCGGCAGAAAATCATTTACAATATACCAATAACATTTGATATTCGTATTTTACACCAAATTGTAGCAAAATATTCCTTCTTTAAAATGATATCTCATTTTGACACTTTGTTCTTTTCTACTGTTCAACATTTTGAAAATTCGTACTACACTACCAGATTGAAAGACACGTTTTAACAGAATAGTGAAATGTCAAACTGAAATTTTGGAAAATCGTAGAAAATTCAGAAATTATACCAGAAACATAAAAATGAGTCTAAGTTCTAAAATAAGGTTTCAGCTATTTGTTTACCTTTCATGGTTGTCGAGCCTTAAAAAAAATCAAAACACTGTATTTTTTGTTTTGTAATCCCGATGAAACTCTCCCAAATTTGACAAACGAGACGTCTATTTTAATATGACTTTTTATTAAAAGTTTATTGCAAACATAGGTCGAAAAGACATTAAAATGATACCTAAGGGGTTCCCTTTTACATGGAAGAGTAGTTTCTACTTGTCTTTTTAGTCTTAGATACATGATTTTTTTATGAGTTGTCATTGGCTTTGAAATAGCTGTCACTAATTGCGAGTACTCTCAGATCTATACTTAGTGTACTTTTTGTTGTTAGGGATGAGGGATGGATAAATACTCTGCCACGTCCAGTCTGTGTTTATGTTTGATGTTTTTCTGCTTTGTATCGATCTGATGAGTTAAGCCTTTTTCAACTGATTTTTATAGTTTGTTCTCATTTTGTGCTGTTACACCAATGTCCCAGGTTAGGGGGAGGGTTGAGCAATCACAAACATGTTTAACCCCGCCACATTCTTGATGTGCCTGTCCCAAGTCAGGAGCCTGTAGTTCAGTACGTTGTCGTTGCTTCATGTCTGTCATATTTGTTTTTCATAAATTGTTTTGTTATAAATTAGGCCGCTAATTTTCTCGATTGAATTGTTTCATATTTTTCATGTCGGGGCCTTTTATAGCCGTATGGGTTTTTCTCATTGTTGAATGCCGTACGGTTGCCTATAATTGCTTACATCCACGTTATTTGAACTTTGGTGATAGTTGTCTCCTCATCTCCTTATTTTTATATTGGTTTTAATCCTCATATCTTCTCAAGGAAGATGACCCTGTGAATTTAGATGACCGATAAATATAACAGGAAATGGACCTCCGTTATGATTCTTTGTATTACTTATCATACTTCATACTAAAACATCGTTTTGTACCTTTTTATAACAATGTGTTTTTGTCTAAATATGTACGGACTTTATGTTTGCATGTTGTAGATAAAACATTTGTACACACATTTTTATAACACGCGTCTGGTGGACCAAATTATAAGTCTGGTAATCATTGATGAACAGGACGAGCTATCAATCTTTATTTGTATGGAAGAAATTTTGATTGGGTTCTTGAGATGCCACTCTGTCACTTTAAACATTCTACGTTTATGCTGAATGATTAGTATATTTGCTGTAAATTGAAAAGTTGAATGTCACAGTACAATAAAATTGAGAATGGAAATGGGGAATATGTCAAAAAGACAACAACCCGACCAAAGAGCAGAAAACAGCCGAAGGCCACCAATGGGTCTTCAACACAGCGAGAAAATCCCGCACCCGGAGGCGGGCTTCAGCTGGCCCCTAAATAAAAATGTGTACTAGTTCAGTGAAAATGGACGTCATACAAAACTCCAAAAAGTATAAATGAACTAGAATTAGAAAAAAAAACATACAAAGGCCAGACGCTTCTGACTTGGGACATGCGCAAAAATGCGGCGTGGTTAAACATGTTTTGTGAGATCTCAACCCTCCCTATATACCTTTAGCCAATATAAAATATACAAACACACAGCAATACTCACAGTAAAACTCAGTTTAAAAGAAGTCCGAGTCTGATGTCAGAATAGGTAACAAAAGAAACTAAGCAAAATGACAATGATACATAAATTAACAAAGGACTACTAGCAGTTACATGCCAGCTCCAGACTTCAATTAAACTGATCGAAAGATTATATCTTCATCATATGAAATTCAAGCACATTCCCTCCAGTTAGGGGTTTAGTATCATACCATCATAAAATATATGAGAAGAACATAACTCGTATCATGCCAACAACTGGTTTTAGAACAAATGTGTTTATTTCCGATGCAAAGACCCTATGAGTGAATCAATATTAATACCAAAATATGCCATCTTAAATGACCTGACAACAGTAACGTAACTATATCCCTTCTTAATAAGTCTGTTTAAAGGTTTGGTTAGCTTTTGAGGTGAATGCCGACATTTTTGTGCTTTGAAAAGAATATTACCATAAAAGATTGGATGTGAAATACCTGAACGTATAAGATGTCTGCATGTTGATTTATATTTCCGAATAATGTCCTTGTACCGATGATAAAATTTAGTAAATGTTTTGACTAGTTTGTGATATCGAAAACCCTGGTGTAATAATTTTTCAGTAATACAGAGATTTCTTTCGTTAAAATCAAATACGTTGTTAAATAAACGAGCGAATCGAAAAAGTTGAGATATATAGACACCATAAGATGGTGACAAGGGAACGTCACCATCTAAAAATGGATAATTAACAATAGGAAATGAAAAATCATCTCTTTTATCATAAATTTTGGTATTAAGCTTCCCGTTAAATATATAGATATCAAGAGCCAGGAAAGGGCAGTGTTCATTGTTAGTGTTAGCTTTATTTAAAGTCAATTCAGCAGGATAAATCTCTTAAGTGTACATACTGAATTCGTCATTTATTCAGAGCCAATATATCATCCAAATATCTAAAAGTGTTATTAAATTTTTATATGCCCAGTGCAGATGGATTTTAAATGAAGATAATAAAAATCTGTTTCCTTGATAATATTGTTTATACCACGTTGAATAACAGCTCGATTGTTTGACACTAGATTAAAGTTATCAACACAGAATTACATTACATATTAATGCAATATTAATCTTCAGTTTGTGTATAAGGATGACGATTTTAACATTAAGTTGATGCAATTTTATATCATATCTTTTGATAAGTAAATAGGATTGTTTTCTTTTCATTAATATTGATTCAACATTTGATGAGATATTTTCGAACCTTTTATACATACCTTTATTGTTCTGCATAGTAATTGTAAAAACAGCTTAAATTTTGAACTTCAAAGTTCAAGGATATTAAAATTCAATCTATATTATCATATTTCATAAAGCATTAATATTGAGTTTTTCTGGTTTTCTGATTTATTTTACCATTTGTCAAATCCGATTGAAGGTAATAGTGCAAATGAAGCGGATTTAAACATCTATAGGTCACTGTACGGCCTTCAACAATTAGCAAACACCTATTCCGTATAGTCAGCTACAAAAGGCCGCGACATGACTAAATGTGAAAAGAAATCATACGAAAAATCCAACGACCTGATTTACGAAATTTAAACATCAATAAACTACTGTCGCCTTAATTCATGACAAAACTATAAACGAAAAACAATTGATATATGACAGACAGCAACCAACGACAACCACCGAAAACAGACTCATGAATTGGGATTGTTTCATCAGAAAATAGCCTTTACCAAGAAATACTTTTCTAAAGTCTTCTTTTCTGTTGGTACATTTTGTATCCGTGTTTGTATATCTTTGATGAGGTATTACAACCGTTACATCGATGACGAGAACATGGATCCCTCTTTTTTAAAATAACAAATGACTTAATACTGTATGAAGATTATTTCTTCAAATTTTCATGCATTTTTTTAATTAGATAAATATGCAGCAAAAAATGCAGTTTTTAACTGAAATCATGAAATTTTAAGAAAAATTAATTATTTTCAAAAAATTGTAAAACAAATTAAGAGCACACTTTTGTAAAGAAGATATTCCAAATCATTTTACATAAATACGCATGTGTTTATCTTTTGAAACAAAAAAGTTAAGTATGTCTGTCCAAGAAACCGAAATTTAAAGTAAATATCTAAAATTTCAATTCCATTTATCTCTAGACGTAGCACATGAAGGTACATTTTTTATTACATATTTGAATTGACCAAGTGAAAAATAGCTTGTATGCAAATTTTCGTAAAAAAATCACCGTGGGATCAAAACTGTATCGTATGCCCTTAACACTCCACCCGTTGATGTACTGAAGTACTGAATGATTCTTTAGTATGGGAGAACATGATTTACATTTATTAGTTGTTGTTGGCTTTGAACAATCTTTCAGTAACCGTGAGTACTTTCAGTAACCGTGAGTATTTTCAGTAACCGTGAGTACTTTCAGTAACCGTGAGTATTTTCAGTAACCGTGAGTACTTTCAGTAACCGTGAGTATTTTCAGTAACCGTGAGTACTTTGAGATCTCTGTGTCATTCGTCTGTATGTTCGTTGTTTTTTTGTTAAGTTTAGTGGAGTGAAATTTAGACTCCTTAAATTTGTTTGGACTTGTTTCTAATCCAATTTATATTTATGCAAACGAATTAAGTTTAAACTAAACTATGGAATATCTGTGTCACAGATGACCACGGATATGTTCCAATCGTCGTAGTATCATTCCTGTCCTTTTTTCGTCGATTGTGACATCACCGAATCAGACTTATCACCGATATTTACTTGCCATGAGTAATACAACGGTTGTAATATTGGAACATGAATTGTTTACCCTCAAGGGTCACCTGAGATAATCTCCAATTCTTTGTGCAGTTCGTGTTGCTTAATATTTAGTTGTATGTGAAGTATTTTTGTGGACTTTTTTATGTTTACCTCGATTTTATTTTTGACCATACTATATTGTATGTTATTCTTCGACTTCTAATCAGATAAAACTGAATTCGAAAGTCGTTTGTTTCGTTACGCTTTATTTGTTGCCTAAATAAATACAGATATTGATTTATTGGAAGATGTTGTTAAACAATTTGACAAATTATTTGAAATTAAGGAATTATCTCCGTCAGAAATTAAGAAATTATCTCCGTCATATCTCTGATTCCTTGTTTAGGTTTGGCTTTGTCAACTCTTTAACGTTTGTATAATGTTCTGGATGTTTAAGGTAGATTCATGGTATACCGCCATCTTGGATTGAACAATCCCAGTACAAAATCGGTCTAGTTATTTGCCCAAATCTGCAAATTTGGAGACAGATTTGCAATTTATTGGTTAGACTGTTTATTTATATAAAGAAAACGTGGTGATTTATTGTATAACCCAAAATATTTAAACAAATATCAAATTTTGTGTTTTTAGAATCATTTTTCAAATAAGCCATTTAAGGGGAGATAACTCTTTAAGTAAAAAATATATACTGGACTGATAGGGAATTTTTTATTTTTACTTGTAGCAAGAAAACAAGTTCGGTGACACCATTTTTTCTTTTTATTTTCTTAAAACATATTATAAAACCTATATCTTCTCACAATTTATTTCAAAATTCTATCTCATAGATTTTTTTTTATGCACACAAATGTGTATTTTTATGAACAATCTAACCAAATTAAGGCAATTTTCAACGACTCATAGCTTGGAAAATAGCACGGTGACCCATACGTTTTATTATATTTTTGAAAAAGCATAGTAAAATCTTCATTTTGGCAAAGTATAAGAAAATTCTATCTCAAGAAATATATACCTATGATCTACCTTAAATAGTTTGGCCTCTAGCATCTCCTGAAGTTACACCCATCTTCAAAATGCGCATCCAGTGCAGTAAAATTTGTACCTTTTTCTAACTGCACTTGGTCGATGACTCCGCTGGTGATCTTCTAATCCCCAAGGGTATTTCCAATGAACCCAGTAGCCAGCACTTCTGTTCTTGCATGAAAATACGGATATTTTAATAAAAATTTGAAAATAATTTGAAATTAGGAAATTTATCTCCCTCATGCATAGCTCAGATTCCACTTCCGGGTTTGGCTTTTTAGTTTTATCTGCTCTTCCATGCTTTTATTAGGTTTTGTATTTTTACATATATTCGGCCTCGAGGATTAATGACTCTTATTGACGAAATGCGCATCTGGTGCAGTAAACTTGTTAATGTTATTGCATGCTTATCTTTTGGACAGTTTGTCTACGACCTACAATACATCCTTCACGCATGCCCGAAGCAAGGTCGTCCATTGAACATTGAAAATCCTGATTTTTTTTTTTTTTAGAACAAATGAAAAAAGATGAAATCAAACTTGGCAGAAAAGGTTATAACAAGGCCCTTTATAAAGTGCCTTGATTTGCATATTGCAGTTTACATCTAATATCTGAGGAATCGCTTGAATTGATTTAAAAAAGAATGAAATATATGGATTTTTTGGTCACGAGAATGTTTGGTGTCGTCCAATAATTTGAAATAACCGCCGTTGGATGAAAATATACTATAAAACTAAAACAAGACAAAACAAATTATGCAGCAAAAATCTGCCAATTATGGTACTAGAAAAGGGGTTAGATTGATCAAAATTTCAAAGACAAATAGCTAACAAACAAATGAAGCAATTGAAATAAAGCTTGACATATAATAGCGTTTGATTGTTTTCAACAAAAACGGTTACCTGTGGTGTCGATCAGATGTTCAAAATGCCCTAATGAATGGAATTCATGCCTTCGGTAAATTACATTTTGATTTGCGCAAGAATATATGAAGTGATATGTAAATCAAGTAAAAATCATTATTAGAAGGAACATAGTGAAAGATTGAACTTTGGTCTTGTTAATATCCCTATACTGCGTCAAATTAGTAATTTGTCAAATATATTCCACTTTAGAACCAGTCAAGAAAATAAATATCTCAAAATCTACTTTATGTCATTCGTTACCACACTCCTGTCCTCTTTTTCTCGATTGTGACATTATCCAAAACGAATTATTACCTGTTTTTTTTTTTTTGCTTGATCAACTCGACGTGTGCCACATGTGGAGCAGGAACTGCTTACCCTTCCGGATAACCTGAGTTCACCGCCGGTTTCTGGTTTGGTACGTGTTGCTCAGTCTTGGTATTCTATGTAATGTTTGTTGTTGTTGTTTGTCCCTTTGCCGTTCTTATTTTTGGTAATTATATTGCCTGGTTTCATTGGACTAATGATTTTTGAATGCCCCCTTGTTATCTTTTCTCTCTTGTTTTGAATATAGCATCACACTGAAAAATGTCTTGTGTAGAAATGCCCTTAACAAAGAACAGGCACATTTGTTAACTTTAATATTTTATACCACACAAATTAAAAGTTCCATTGTCAGACACTACAATAAAGATATGAAAACCGAATAACATATCAATGTAAGAATAATGTTATCTTTGAAAAAATATAATGATTTTATCTTCATGTAACCTTATGTTGGAACAATTCTATTATCATTTCTTTTGATTCGTTATACTAGTAGTATTGTTTTCCAGTCATTTATATTGATTAGACATTTAATGAGACATTTTGGAACATGTTATGCATATACATGTATTTCCTTTTCTGCATAGCAATGGAAAAACGAGATGCAAATTTCGAATTTCAAAAATTGAAAACAACACGTATTATAATTTCATGCGTCCGAAGCGCTTTTCTGGATTTACCTTCATCAGGAACGCTCAATGCCAAACATTTGAAATCCGAGGGATGTATAAGTACCGAAACAGTTGAAGAGCTATATGACAAAAAAAACCTAAAACAAATAGCCAAATTTATCTAAGGTCAACTTTGCCTGAGAGAGTTGAAACCTTAGTTTCTTTATAATTTCAAAATTTATAAACGGACAATTTTAGAAAAGTTTGTTATAAATCATGTCAGGACCGAAGTACTGACTACTGAGCTGATGATACCCTCGGGGACTGATAGTCCACCAGCAGAGTATCGACCCAGTGATGTAAAAAATTGAAAACAACACGTTTAATAGTTTCATGCGTCCGAAGCGCTTTTCTGGATTTACCTTCATCAGGAACGCTCAATGCCAAACATTTGAAATCCGAGGGAAGTATAAGTTCAAAAGTTCAGGGAAAAATAAACTAATTGGGAAGTACAGTAGAATAGCTATTTAAGTTTTTCTATTTTCTGATTTATATTGCAATTAGTCAAATCCGATTGAAAGTAATTGAATACTACTGAAAGGCTAGGATTAAGCCCTTTCTATGCTAATGAAGAAGCAAAATCGGTTAGGAAAATAATTCTAATAGGATTTCTGCTTGTTTTTTCTAAAAACAAATATGAACAAAATTTTATATCTGTAGCGTGGTAATATTTGTACAAGTAATATGATAGAGATTAAAAACAGGGAATGTGTCAAAGAGACAACAAACCGATCAAAGAATAGAGAACAGACTAAGGCCACATCGGGTCTTTAACGCAGCGAGAAAAATCCGCACCCGGAGTTGGGCTTCAGCTAGCCCCTTAACAATAGTCTATACTAGTTCAGCAAAATGGACGCCACACTTTTTCCGACACATAAAAGAGAACCAAAATTAAGAAAGGCTAGAGGTTCCTGAACTGGGACAGTGGCAACAATTCAGCGGGGTTAAACATGTTTTGTGAGATCTCAACCCTCCCCTATACATCTAGATGTGGTATAAACAAACACATAGCAATACGCACAGTAAAACTCAGTTTCCGTTTCTGAGTCGGATTTTAATTAAATACTTAAGAGGGACAGTCGTGATCAGAAATATATAATTTAGGTTGTAAAATCTAAAACTCTAGCGTTGTACATTCTTTTAATTTTGGTTCCTTTGTATGTGTCGGGGAAAAAGCGTGGCGTCCATTTTGCTGAACTAGTATAGGTTATTGTTTAGGGGCTAGCTGAAGCCCATCTCCGGGTGCGGGATTTTAGAATATGTAACAGAAGAAACTAAGGAAAATGACAATGATCAACATAAATTAACAAAGGACTACTAGCAGTTACTGACATGCTAGCCCCAGACCTCAATTAAACTGATCGAAAGATTATGTCTTAGTCATAAGAATAGTTATTCTGCATGCGTCTTTCTTCATTTGGTACATTTTGTATTCATGTGCGCACCATTGTTAGTAGAAACATAATGTGAATGGTATACATGTTGCAATGGTCATGTAAATATGTTCAGGGTATTTGGTGCCACGATATCTCAGTAGAATGAGTTCGAATCCCAGCCAGGGAAGAACAAAGATCTAACATTGTTGGGCTGTTATTTAGACGAATTATGTATACAGGATGTGTTTTCATCCTTGTATCACCATCACTGGTGATCTGATGGATAAAATCTGTCGTAGAGTTGTCACTGTTTCAGACGTACTTATACGTCTGAAAAATGTACAACAACACTAAACGTAAGTAAAATGACCCAAAATATATATTTCTGATCACGACTGTCCCTCTTAAGTATGAGTCTCCTTATGGATTACCTGGAAGTATTTATAATTTCTTGATGTTTTGTGTTGTAAAACCTTTAGAAGTGGGTGTTTTAAATTATATCGATATCCATTTAAAATTGAAAAAAAACCCAAATTGAGAATTTTGGATTAGATTAAACTTCTTGATAAATCTTATCATTAAAAGACAAAGTTTGCATCAAACAATATAACTTTTTAATATCCTTATGTAAAATTAGCAAACGTCAGGATAGTAGCAAAAACAAGAAATTGCAAACAAAAGTCATAACATTCTACATGGAGTTAGATACAATACGATATTATTTTCCTTTCACCAGATTACCAGATTACACGAATAGAGAGAAGAATAAAAATATAGACATCTATGTTACGTATGTGTATAGTTGATAATAAAACATAATAAAATAAAAAAGGGCAATATAAAACAACCCGCAATACTTCAAAATGGAATAGTCCTTTGTCAAATGGCAAAATTAAAAGCTCAAGCACATCAAACGAATGAAAGAACAACTGTCATATTCCTGAATTGTACAACAAAATGTAGTATCTAACGGAATGCCGTGGTAGAATATATAGTAATATTAACGACCAGTTTATCGTCGTTCACAGATGGGGATGCAAGGAGAAGTGGATACATCCTCTAGGTCATGCCATTTGTATGCAGTATACATTTCTATATTCCCTTGTCTTCCATTTGGTTGTGATCTTGCCAAGTCCCAGTTAAAATAGGTCATTAACGTTCCGTCATCAAACGTCCAAATCGGCGAAGTATAATTATCCGTGCCTTGGATACAAATTCTTTCCGTGGTTCTATTTTCTGGAAAATTGAAAATAAAAATCATCGAAATATTGAATGTATGATAATTATCCGTGCCTTGGATACAAATTCTTTCCGTGGTTCTATTTTCTGGAAAATTGAAAAAAAAATCATCGAAATATTGAATGTATGATAATTATCCGTGCCTTGGATACAAATTCTTTCCGTGGTTCTATTTCTGGAAAATTGAAAAAAAAAATCATCGAAATATTGAATGTATGATTTCAGTGCAAAAACACTTGATTCTTGAACAGGCTTTAAGCATGCTCGAGGCAAAAAGTTTTTGAAAGCAGGTCCTGCTCAACATGTGGCACATATGAAGTTAATATTCTGAATAGTCTATTGAAACTAAAAGGTCTGTTTCATATCTGGATCTTTTTCTTGATATTGACACCGATAGGCGACTTCAAACTGAGGGTTTATGAAAAACTTGACGATTTCGGGTTTCCCATTCTCCACTATCTATTTACAGCAGTAACATAACCTTTCCGAATAACATTGAGCTTTCATATCTGTGTAAATAATTTAAGTGTATACATATAAAAAAAGAAGATGCGGTATGATGGCAACTCTTTACCAGGAATCAAATAACGTAGAAGAAATCTACTATAGGTCACGGTACGGCCTTCAACAATGAGCAAACCCATATCATATAGTTAGCTATAAAAGGCACCGATATGACATATATAAAACAATTCAAAGGAGAAAGCTAACTGCCTGATTTATGTACAAAAAAATAAACGAAAAACAAATATGATATACAGCAACAAAAGACAACCACTGATAGTTCATAATCTACGGAATTCAGAAACACTCCAGCAGGACTATAAGCAAGAACGACTGAATTTGACATTCACATCGTAAGGTGTATTGTTACCACCACGAATAGGTTGACCGATACCATATGTCTGTGCCTCAATTAAAAGTAATTTGTTTTTCGTGGTTTAAGATCTTCAGATATTGTAAAGTCTTCTGATCTGTACATCATAATACAAAACATAGCAGACTATGATAGCAACATTTGTGAAATAATAATTAAATTTTACAAATTACCTAACAAAAATTTATATACGATTCTTTAGTAAAGTTAAAAAAAAAGAAGATACTAAAGTGACATTCAAGTCGAGCCGAAACTGACAACGCCATGGCAAAAAATTAAACGAAAGACGAAGAAAAGACAGATTAGTCCACATAACGCTACATAGAAAACTATCGACTGACTTTACCAAAAATAAAAGCTCAAACCGAATTCATTCAATCCATTCCAGTCAACAGACTACAATTATAATCATTGACTTTATACCTGTCATTAATTCTATAAATTGTTGTTTTTCTGCTGAATCTATTCGCACCAGTTCAGCGTTCATGTTACCACAGAACTGTTTGATGACAGGATAGTTAATTGTCATAGGTGTGTTCAAATTGAAACATAAATCTAGTATTCCGTTATACATGAATCCATTGTCAGAAGGACACCGGCTACTACCTTGAAAAATGAAATATTTATGTTAGAATCATATATCCATTTAGTATCTTTGCACACACAAATAACAAATTAAGCAGGCGTGGTTACTAGATCTCCTGCTCGAAAACATGAAATATTGCACCCGATTTTTGCGTAAAGTGTTGTTTCTTGTTATGTCACAGCTTTGAATTGTAAAGGACTGGAATTCTTAATGTTTGATTACTCATTGATTGCATTTCTTAACACTCTAGTCTAGAAACAAATCAATCAAAGATACTAATTAGGAACTGGAAAATATTGGAATAATTCCCTCGGGCATAGTTGACCTTAGATGGATTTGGCTATTAATTTTAATGTTCATTTTGGTTATATAGCTCTTCAACTATTTCGGTTTTTATACATCCTTGGCTTTCAATAATTTGGCTTTGAGCGTTCCTGGTGAAGGTAAATCCAGAAAAGTGCTTCGGAAAGTGTTGTTTTCCTTTTTTAACAGGAACCATCAAAAAGATGCCATCAGCACCGAATTCCCCAAATACAAAAACATATTAAGTTTGATCAAAAGACGATCCTTGACTTTGTACAGGCATGTAGCGGGGGTTGACTGTTATTTCTGTATCTCAACCCTTCTCCATTTTAATTTCGATAAGTGAAATAAAGAAAAAGTGCATTAGAAAATTATTGTCATAGATGTATAATGACTATCTATGATACCATATAATAAAATAAAGTGCAGGAAAAGGATGTTAACACCGCTATATTCTGAATAGGCCTGTCCCAAGCCAGGAGCTTGTAATTCGGTGGTTGTCGTTGGTCGCACTCTCCATTATATCATATCTAGCCAGGCTGTTGGTTTTCACGGTTTGATTTAAATTTTGTCATGTCTGGGCCTACCTATATGGCATTGGTTTTGCACGTCGATGAAAGCCGTATGGTGACCTACAGTTGCTTACATGTACCTGATTTGGTCCATGGTGGATGTTGGTCTCACTGGCAATCATACCACATCTTCTTATTTCTATATTTTCTCTTTAACAAAGGTAAAATAGATTACAATTACCCAAATGCAACCGGAAACAACGATACACGATATGGTATCAATTTTTTTTTGCAGTAACTGAAAGCAACCTCAGTGTAAATAACTTACCGAGATCCTGCCAAACTAGATTATGAAGATATAGATAGATGTATTTCCGATTAGATTCAGACAGCAACATCAGACAACAATACAGGAAGACACGATCCCTTTCAATTCACATTTTTTGTTTTTACACAATTTCAATGCAGAAAAATATAGAAACATTACTTCATCATATATCGACTGAGAAATATAAACTTCTAAGAGAAAGCTAACGGAACATCAACATCCAGGAAGGAAGTTTAACAGAGTGATGGAAGTCCTATCGTTTGCAATAAGAAGCATGGCATATACCAATTACCGTTATCATAGGGTTAAGCGCCTTTTCCTATACTGATTTTTTTATTGGATGTTCTTCAATATAAAACTTCTCATGCAACTGATAACAGATTGAGATATCGAGATGTCTCGCCACATCTTCATGTGTATGTCCTAGTTCTGTAATCTTGTCACATGTTCATTTGCCTGTCCTAGTTCTGTAATCTTGTCACATGTTCATTTGCCTGTCCTAGTTCTGTAATCTTGTCGATGGATGTTTTGATAAATTATATGTTATCTTTGTTTTATACAATTAGTAGTTGTAGTTTGTATATGTTGTTTTTTTTGTTGTCAATGTTACTGGACCGCTTGTGATAGCACACACACTCACACACTCGCATACATACTGGTGTTCTAAGATTATAGGCTTATTTGATCTTGTTGATGATGTTTTGGTTGTCTATATTCAATGACTAAGCCAAGTTTTGTCTTTTGGTGGGATTTGATGTCGTTTACAAATCTTTGATAACAACTATCAAATATATTTATAAGTTTTGTAGGCTCAGTGTGATTATAAGATATTTTTTATATATCTTAGCCTCTATAATTGAAGACCATAAGTTATCCTCGTAATGCCTTTTGTTGAGTTGTTGTTATTAAGTTGCTGTCTCATTGAAATATATGTCAGACCTTACTTTTAATCCGGGGAACATTTAACACTATAATCATAAGTCAACGACAGACATAAAACATTGAAAAACATGAAAACAGAAGAAAAAAAAATGTATGCCGTCAACTTTTCCAGAGAAAGTTGCAACGTAAGTTTAAATTCAACTATAAAATTCAAATCGTGAAAAAGGGGACGATTTTATTAAAATAAGATGCGGGAGATACTAAGGGAACATTCATTTATGTGTCGAGTTAAACTAAAAACGTCTCAATTGGCAAAAATACAGAAGACGACGAAAAGAAAAGTATTAATACTCATTCTTTGTAACAACTTAAACTTTTTCGGCACACATAGTCACCGATCTTTCTGAAAATTGGCTGATATGTAGATCCTATTAGCCTAGTCAGAAAAATAATTCCAACCGATATATATATTGGTTGGTTACCATAGTAACAGCGGAGAAAGTTGGGATTTTTGAGAAAAATACAATATTTGTTGTAGTGTTGTGAAATTATGCAGCTACATCTATTAAAAAGAAACACAAAAACAATTAATTTCAGTCTTGTTTTTATCAAAAATCAAAAAAGTTATGGGGAATCTACCTAGAAACATGTGAAATTAATTTCTAAAAAATGATCATTGTGTAATATGTATGAATATGTTTAAAATTTTTATGATTACAATAATTTCTACATATTGTATATTTGTTTATTTTTTCTGACTGCAGAATTAGGTTTTAAAACATTTTTTTCAAAATTTTCAAATTTTTTTTTTCTGAAAAAATGAAAACTAAGCATTTTGTATCCATGGTAACAAAATAATGAGACATAATTCCCCATTACTTTTTCGCATCATTGATAAAATAATTTTGTTGAGTTGTTGTTATTAAGTTGCTGTCTCATTGAAATATGTGTCAGACCTTACTTTTAATCCGGGGAACATTTAACACTATAATCATAAGTCAACGACAGACATAAAACATTGAAAAGCATGAAAACAGAAGAAAAAAAATGTATGCCGTCAACTTTTCCAGAGAAAGTTGCAAAATGAAAACTAAGCATTTTGTATCCATGGTAACAAAATAATGAGACATAATTCCCCATTACTTTTTCGCATCATTGATAAAATAAGTCTATGGTATTTATGAATTAATGGTTGACTTTAACTCAGGTGTCCGCAAAAAATTATGGTGAGCATTCAAAAATGACCTCAAAAGGGTATTTTTTACCTAATGCAAACCACATAAAAAGGGGGGTATATGTGATTATGATTGAAAATGTATAAGAAAATATCAGTTATTAAATTACATAAATAAAATGCATATATTTGATAAAATCATAAAAAAATATTCTTTCTCTTTATTTTATATTATGAAAAATTATGTCGAAAATAGCCTTTTTCAGCTTAAAATCATAGATATCCAGATGAGGTAAAACTGGTCATCGGTTGCCATAGCAACCGATATGCTTAGCAACCAAATTTTTGCCATTTTTTGTTTGTTTCATCAAGACTAGTAAGTGTGTGAAGTTTGAAGAAAATCCATGACCATGCGTGCCACACTCCCTATGTAAGAGTTTAAATAGTTACAGAGAACCAGTATTAAATATATATATGTAATGCCAAGTTTTCTCCTTAATTTCTCAAAAATTCAACAAAAATCCCGCGCTTATTGGGTTATTATACTGGCAGCTTTTTGGGGGTGACTATATGCATTATCCTCCTCAAATAATTGTGATTTAATATTCATGCACTGAAACCTACCTTCTTTTAGGGAGTAACATTTCCATCCTATTCCCTTTTCTGACGGTGTTGAATATATGAAAGAGTCACGATGTAAAATACATTGTTGAATTATAGAATTATAAAAGAATGAAAAACAGTCATCATTAGACGCACATTTAGAATGGCATTCTATTACAGATCTTGTCTTTATTGTCTCAAGCGAATCAGTCACTTCATATTTTCCATCCAAAATGTTGTTGTTTTTAGCAAAACGTCTAATTGAAGAACACCATGAAAAAAACAATATAATTATAATGACCGGGTAAAATTCCATGTTCAACCGACGCATTGTTTCATATGTCATCAAATGTTGACTTAAAAATGGAACTTTTTCATACCGACAATATCTTGTATTGTAAAAAACAATATGCTAATCAAGGTAATTGCAAGTTGAAATGTGACAACTGAATCTGTTCCCAAGTAATTATAACATGAAATCAATCTATTATGAAAAAGAATCTCATCTATTTTAATCACATTAATCGAAATATTTTTTTATCTTAACATTCACAATCCAATATCTATGTTGTGGAAAACGTGGTACAAAGATGCATGAATTTTTGTTCAACGTTAGTTGTACTGTTTATGTCTTTAATGACGTGTGTATACTTTTACAGCATATGGTCCAGCTAGCCAAAAGGGGAGGTGTGCACACTAGTACAACTGATTAATCCACTTCAGTTTTTGCCTTTACCAAGTTAGTTGCCCGTTGTTGTTATATTAGTTTATACGTCTTTTTTCCCCAGAAGAATCGATTGTTGATCTCGCTTACGATGTTTGTAATTCCGCGGCAGATTCCATATTCGATAGACAGAGAAATATTTTTGGGTGAAATGTTTTCTTTTTTCATTGACCCCTTTCACCGTACAAAGGAGTTATGCATTGCCAGTTACATATTTGATAGTTATTTGGTCTTAAATACTCATTATAAGTAAGAATGTTGTTTATATGGTTTATCAGTTGCGCACGCCAAATCGTTTAAAAAGTTACTTTAACGATTGGCCAATTTGGCATCCTAGAAGGTATACTTGAATAGGTCCATAATCGTACTTGTGTATGACTAATATCTATCCATCAAAACTTGTTTCAGGGAAATCATTGGTAACATTGTATGCAACAATCCTCAAAAGATTAAGTACCAAATTGTCAAATATAAGATAACAAGGAAAAGGGTGTGAATTTTCAGCATTGAAACAACAAAATGGTACACAATCCTTAACTGAAGCTATGTCAATCCCGTTACTAAGCCAACCAATTTTCGATATATCACGTTAATAGCGTTGATCTTCTACAACGACAATTCCAATTTAAAACCTTCGATTCAGACATTTTCTTTTCGTTTTACTCGCAAGCACTTGTCTTTGAAAAAAATTCCTATATAATTTTATATAAATGTTATATTTAGGTATATAGAATATATTTTTTTCAGAGACAAGTGCCTGTGTTACTCGATAATTTGATAAGAACTGAGGCAATAACTCGGGAAATCAATTAATAAAGTCATGATTCGCTGCACCAAAATCATGACAAGATCACTACAGTTAACATGATAAAGATTTTACGACATGCTATTGTTTTTATATTCGAACGTCATTTTTGTAGACGAAACTCTGGCGTCTGGTGTACAAAATTGCATGCCTGGTATCTTTGATGAGTTTTTGTCTCTACCTTAGTACTGACAATTTAAAACACCTGTAAGAATGCACCAACTAGCAGTGTCTCTACCTTAGTACTGACAATTTAAAACACCTGTAAGAATGCACTAACTCACTAGCAGTGTCTCTACCTTAGTAACTGACAATTTATAACACCTGTAAGAATGCACTAACTCACTAGCAGTGTCCCTACCTTAGTACTGACAATTTATAACACCTGTAAGAATGCACTAACTCACTAGCAGTGTCCCTACCTTAGTACTGACAATTTAAAACACCTGTAAGAATGCACTGACTCACTAGCAGTGTCTCTACCTTAGTAACTGACAATGTAAAACACCTGTAAGAATGCACTAACTCACTAGCAGTGTACACCTGGATGAAACAGTTGTAGTTGGTCCATTTACTATTACTAACACTACCTACCGGTGTATTAATGCGTTATGTGCATAATAGTGTACATGGTCAAGTAGTTTATATTTTCCCTACTCATTCATGTACTAAAGTATATCCGTCAATAATTAGTACACGAAAGCTTAATTAATGTATATTGTGTGTAAGTGAGAATAAATGGAAAGGAAATATAACTTTGTGCTTATTTTTGTCACAATATCAAATATTAAATGTGTAATCGCTAACATGGGTAACGATAAACATGTACATGTAAATAATAGAGACGTACCGACTTCCGGCATACGTTACCTAACTTCCTATGCACTAGACACGATGTCGGCATGGCACCTAGATTTATTAAACAATTATATGCCTTTTTCTATCTA
Organism: Mytilus californianus; assembly: GCF_021869535.1. Classification (NCBI taxonomy): domain Eukaryota; kingdom Metazoa; phylum Mollusca; class Bivalvia; order Mytilida; family Mytilidae; genus Mytilus; species Mytilus californianus. The sequence continues at coordinate 139,951,655 of NW_026262581.1, read as the reverse complement.
GAATCACAGGAACAAGGATTATCTCAATTTAAGACTCAAAACTATTTCTTTTTAAATCTAAAGTATTTTTACAAATAAAATACTATAATCGATGACTGATCGACCTCTATCAGTGACAATTTTCTCTATATCTTTCCAAAACCCATTTTACATAAGAAACAAAAAGTTACAACAACCTTGGGTTTATGACACGAGAATCATTTACTGGTATTTTTTAGTTGCAATTAAACTTGATAAACTTATTTTTCAATTATCAAAATATAAATAATATTTGCATCTCAAATGCCTTCTCAATGGTTTAACCAAAAATAAACTGAACATTTGAATAGTCAATACTTCAAACCGTTAATGATCAGTCTCTGTACAATATATTGAAGATATTTTAAACTGAAAAATGGAATTTGTTTATTCAAATGTTTATCGTATAATTCATATTATGTTGGAATTTCGGTCAGCTCACCGGTAATGAAAAAAAAAACCACCCTCCAGTGTTACCCGTTACCATTACCAATTAGTTTACATACGTAACTACCTGTTGTAACAATGAATTTTATTTGAAAATAATATTATCAATATAAAATTAAACGTGGTATGATTGCCAATGAGACAACTATCCACCAAAGTTCAAATGAAGTGGATGTAAGCAATTATAGCCAACCAAAAAATCGACCCGGAAATATGTTTTGAATTATAGCGAGGTGTGTAAAGATGTTAATATCAGTGACAAAAAACCTACGTCATGAAATTGCAGTAATTCAAAATACATTTATGGCCCCAGTTCCCATGTTATAACAGGAGACCTTAACATTGTCCAGGACCAGAGTTGAAATCATTCCCTCGTAAAGGACCTAAATATCGTCTCCCGTCAATTATCAATTGGAATAAGTGTCGTAACATCATCAACGACTCACTCCGTACTTACTGTATGAAATGGATAAAACGAGAAAAAGCTGACAAAAATTCCTTAGATTGTCATGATATTGATATTCGTATTAAACATTTTTAAGATATTTTACTCTTAACAACAACCATAATAGCACTATTTCTCGTATCAAACATAAGCTAAAAGAACTCGGCAAGGAATTTGTTTTTGTCCCGGCTGATAAGAGTGCCAATAATATCATTATTGTTTGACGTTTTATATTGAGGTTCTGCAAAAGTAAATCACGAATTAACCAACATTCCAATTGACTAAATTTTTCGAAAATGACATCCGTAACAAACATAAACTTTTAACTACATCTTTACAAGCAGAACCGAATAACTTGAAAGTTCCAACTAAGTACTAGCTTCCGAAGATGCACAAAACACATTACGAATATAAATTTATTTCGTCTTCAAGCCATTGTTCCACCACTAAACTGTCTATTCTACTTACTAGTACACTTGGTACAATCAAAACCTGGTAAAAAAATGTTCAAATAAGGCCTTTGAAAATAGCGGAATCAATTACTTTTGGAGTGTCAAAAATTCGTTGGAAGTACTTGATACATTGCATACTCATATTGGTAATTTAGAAACTGTTCATATATATTGATGATGTTCTTTCCATTCACAATCCAAACTTTTATGATTGGGTTCCATTAATATATCCTCCAGAACTAGAAATTAAAGAAACAAAAGACACGGCTTTCTCCGCCTCATTTATAGACTTGTACTCGAATTTGACATAAGCGGTCATCTCAGTTATCTAGAATCTATGACAAACAAGACGATTTCAACTTAAATTATCAATTTCCCCCACCTTAGTAGCAATATACCAACTTCACCTGCATATGGGATATACATTTCCCAACTCATTTGGTATTCAAGAGCTTGCAGCTGCTACTCAGACTTTATAAAACGTCACTAGTGTCTGAGCAGAAAGTTGATGAACCTGGGTTGTGTCAAAGAACGTCTCGTTCTTTTTCTAAAAAAAGTTCATCGGAAGATACCAAGACGTAGATAAATATTCCGTATCAACTTCACAAATAATACATGATGGCCTTGACGTATAGATTCTATGTACTGACATTGTTTATCATCTTAATTACGTGTTATAGTGTTCTTTTATTTGTCTTTGTTAATTATTAACCTTTACTGTTTAGTCCATTTTTGGTAATATCCTTATGGCGTGGCTCGGTACTTATGCACCCTGCCATTGTGTTGTTGTGCTGTGGTCAGTTTTTGTATTCTTGTCTTTCATTTTTGCTTATGTGCTTTGTCTATATGCCATTATGTTTTTCTTTGTTGACATTTTTGTTTGTTTTTATAGTGATTAAGATTATAACACAATGTTGACTGCTGTACTCCTATTTTTGACATTTTTACCTGTTATGTCTGTTTGTTTTGTTCACACATCGTTGTCAATATAATGGAATTATATGCGACTGTTATACAAGTGAGAGGTTTATCTAGCTATAACACCAGGTTTAATCCACCATTTTTTACATAAGGAAATGCATGAACCAAGTCAGGAATATGACATTTGTTTTCCATTCGTTTGATGTGTTTGAGCTTTTGATTTTGCAGTTTGATAAGGGACTTTCCGATTTGAATTTTCCTCAGAGCTCGGTATTTTGTTATTTTACTTTTTTCAAAGTTTTGATTTCTCTACCCTATATACCACTTTGCCTCATAATCTCATTAAGAAAAAAATCACATACCTAATTAAATGGGAGTTTAAAAAGTCAGAATGCGAATGTATATGTTCAAACTCTTTTAGGTAATTTTTTAGTAACAACAAACAAAAGAACTATGTCAATTGGACCTGCTTTGATACGATAACAGCACTTGAATTTTTACTAGATAACATTTTTGTTCGCTATGGAGATTCGTATATCGTCAAGTTATAGGAATGCCAATGAGGACTAAAAGAGGGACGAAAGATACCAGAAGGACAGTCAAACTCATAGATCGAAAACGAACTGACAACGCCATGGCCAAAAATAAAAAGACAAACAGACAAATAATAGTACATATGACACAACATAGAAAACTAAAGACTAAGCAACACGAACCCCACCAAAAACTGGGGGTGATCTCAGGTGCTCCGGAAGGGTAATCAAATCCTGCTCCACATGTGGCACCCGTCGTGTCGCTTATGTTATTACAAATCCGGTAAATAGTCTAACTCGGTAGGTCACATTCGTGAAAAGGGAAGGGTATTGTAGTTACGACATAAGGAACATATCCGATATCATCTGTGAAACGGTTATTCCATAACGATCAACCAACTCGTGATGACGTCCGAAAATTTACGAAGGGATGATTTCAACTTCAAGGAAATCATGATAGGAAATACAAGCCCGGGAATATCGTATCAATTGGGAGATATATAATCCTTATGCAGGCGCTGCTGGAATGTTGCTACATAGAAATGGAAAGTTCACAATTGGGAAGCTGAAATCATCTCTTTTGTCGTAAAGTTTTGTTTTCAACCGAACCTCATTGTCAATTTCTAGATGTAAGTCAAGATATGAGGCAGACTTAACTGTATCTGTAATATCCTTTATCTCTCGTTCGATGGGATAGATTCGTTCAACATAGTCACCAAATTTTGTATTATTTAGTGAGAGAACATCATCTATATAGCGGAACGTAAAGTTAAAGGATATTGCTAACTTCTTATCTTTCTTCCTAAGAGGTTCCTGTATGAAGTCAACCTCATAATAATAAAGAAACAAGTCGGCAAGAAGAGGGGCACAATTGGTTCCCATTGGAATTCCGACAGTCTGTTGAAAAACACGTCCTCCAAACGTAAAACATATGTTGTCAATCAAGAAATCAAGCATCTTGATAATGTCAGTTTCAGAGAATTTTTTGTTTGAATCAGAGTGATTCTTTACAAAGTAGGATTTATCCAACCCCAAGACAAGATACTTGTATCTACATTCGCCATTCTTTTTAATGAAACAAAGTAATACCAACTCTTTCAATTTGTCTTTTAAGTTGAAATGGGGAATACTTGTGTAAAGTGTAGAAAAGACTAACTGTACACCACTTATCGCGGACCTATGTCTGTATTGTTACGAGTTACAATTTATGAGTAAAATCAGCAAAGATCCATCTAAACAACATCTGATACAAAAATTTAATAATACTTTTAGATATTTGGATGATATATTGGCTCTCAATAATGACGACTTCAGTATGTACACTAAAGAGATTTATCCTGCTGAACTGACTTTAAATAAAGCTAATACTAACAATGAACACTGCCCTTTCCTGGATCTTGATATCTATATCTTTAACGGAAAGCTTAATACTAAAATTTACGATAAAAGAGATGATTTTTCATTTCCTATTGTTAATTATCCATTTTTAGATGGTGATCATTCGTACATACAACGTGCAGACATATTATACGTTCAGGTATTTCACATCCCATCTTTTATGGTAATATTCTATACAAAGCACAAAAATGTCGTCATTCACCTCAAAAGCTAATCAAACCTTTAAACAGACTTATTCAGAAGGGATATAGTTACGATACTGTTGTCAGGTCATTAAAGATGGCATTTTTTGAATAAATATTGATTCACTCATAGGGTCTTTGCATCGGAAATAAACACATTTACTATAAAACCAGTTGTTGGCATGATACGGGTTATGTTCTTATATCGTATATTTCATTCTAGTATGATACTAAACCCCTAACGAGAGGGATTGTGCTTGATTTTCGTAGGATAAAGACATAATCTTTCAATCAGTTTAATTGAGGTCTGGAGCTGGCATGTCAGTAACTGCTAGTAGTCCTTTGTTAATTAATGTATCATTGTCATTTTGCTAAGTTTCTTTTTTTACCTATTCTAACATCGGACTCAGACTTCTTTTAAACTGAATTTTACTGTGCGTTTTGCTGTGTGTTTGTTTATTCCACATTGGCTAGAGGTATAGGGGGAGGGTTAAGATCTCCCAAGGCATGTTTAATCCCGCCGCAATTTTGCGCCTTTCCCAAGTAAGGAACCTCTGGCCTTTGTCAGTCTTGTATGTTTTTTTTTTTAAATTTTGGTTCATTTATTAGTTTCGGAGTTTAGTGTGACGTCCATTTTCGCTGAACTAGTATACATTATTGTTTAGGGGTCAGCTGAAGCCCGCCTCCGGGTATGGGATTTTCTCGCTGTGTTGAAGACCCATTGGTGGCCTTGGGCTGTTTTCTGTTATTTGGTCGAGTTGTTGTCTCTTTGACGGATTCCCCGTTTTCATTCTCAATTTTAACCGTAAGGCCGTCAACAATCAGAAAACCACATACCGTATAGTCGGCTATAAAAGGCCCCGACATGAAAATTATGAAACAAGTCAGGCTACTGTCGTATTACTCCTATACTATTTGTTGATATGTTATATCAAGTGATTAGGCATCACACAATAGCTAATTAAAATTGACTAAAAAAAACAAGTCAGATTTTCTTTCAGTTGTTAATCATTAACCAATCAGATTGAAGATACAAGATGATTCCGATCATGGTGGACTATCAATCTCCGAGGGTATCATTAGAGCAAAAGTATACCGGTAACTGTCTTGTCTATCCTTTTGCATTATTAAATTGTTTCATTTTCAAAATTGCACAATTTCAAAATTGCACATTCGGTTAAGTTTCAGGGTTAGACAATTTTCATGACCGATGGTTTTTGAATTTGAGATGTCTTAGGGTTAGATAAGAGTCTATACATTACAAAAGGATAAGATTAAAGAAATTTCTAATTTCATAATAATTCCATTTCGGAAAGCCATATTTTGATGTCTATAAAGGCAACAGTAGTATACCGGTGTTCAAAAGTCATAAATCGATTGAGAGAAAACAAATCCGGGTTACAAACTAAAACCGAGGGAAACACATCAACTATTAGAGGAAAACAAAGTAACAACATGAACACTGAAGTACAATAAAAACAAACGCTAACATACATAGAAACGAACTATTTGATAACAACTGTCATATTCCTGACTTGGTACAGGACATTTTAAGAATAAATGGTGGGTTGAATCTGGTTTAATGGCTAGCCAAACCTCCCGCTTTATGACAATGTTAAAAAATATCGCTAAAATGACAACACTACGTGACAGAAATACAGCACACGCAAAAACATACATCACAGAGAAACGCACAAACAAATAATATAATAGTCGACACAACATGCACATGGCAAAGCCTAATACAAAGTTATGTGTTCCAGAAATTTGATCATAGAATATTTTAAACTGTATACCAGTGTCTGAATATCCTGTTTATATGAAATGGAAGGTATATGGTATACAATTTATAAAGGACATTGTAGATAATCAAAGCAAATCATTGTTAACATTTCAACAAGACAAAAATTGATTTCTTTTTTATATACTACAGTTTACTATATAACATTCCAAAATATATCCAAAGATACAACAAAGATTATTGTAATTTGCACTTAGGACATTTTGTTCCTTTTGATGGATTTTCTAAAAAGATCATGGAAAATAAGAAGTTGAAATATGTGAATAGAGATCATGTAGATAAAACATGCATACTCCCAAATGAGAAATTTTTGAAATGGGAGGAAGTAACAAATTGTTAAGTATTTTTCTCTTCTGAAAAGATGTTGTAGAGAATCATATTCAAAGAATTTTCAATATAAAGTACTACATAGAATTTTACCTACAAATATATTTTTATATAGAAATAAACAAAAGAAAACAAGTCTATGTATCTTCTGTAATGAGGAAGAGAAAACAATATAACATGTATTTTATGATTGTAATGTTACCCACAATTTTTGGTTGTCATTTTTACAATAAAATAAAATTATTTATTATCAATTCAGCATCAGTAAGAAAGAGATTTTGTTGGGATTTGTGACTAAGAGTTTGTTTATAAATTTGTTAATTATTGTAGCTAAAAACTACATCTTCAAATGTAAGTTAAGAAATATAGCTCCAAGTGCAATAGGAATAAAATCAAGAATAAAACAATACCAATCTAATGAATTTTATATTGCGAACAAAAATAATAGAGTAAATGCTTATGAAGGATTCTGGTCCTCACTACATAAAATATTTTCGTGATTTATTATCATTTATACTTTAAATTATACTGTATCGAGCAGTTGATATTTGAATTTTACCTTATGTATAGACATGCATCATGCATACTAATGGATTACAGTGATTGTGTGTAAGTAGTGAGAGGAAGTGTGAGTGTGAGTGGCCTTTTTTCAGTAACTATATTCTGCGTATAATATATATCAATTTAAAAAACAAAATGGATAGTCTTATTCAATTATTCAATGTTTATCCCAAAAAACATAGTCAGGTGGTGATTGTAGGCGTATTGTAAAATCCTGACTACTGAAAAACAAATAAAAGATTAAAAAAAAGAGTCAATTTAATCCACTATTGCGTGATGCCTAATCAATTGATAAAACATATCAACATATTTTATAGCAGTAATACGACAGGTGTCACATCTGGAGCAGTATCTACTTACCCATCTGAAGCACATGAGTTCACCCCCGGTTTTTGGTGGGGTTCGTATTGCTCTATCTTTAATTTTCTATGTTGTGTTTTGAATAATGTTGTTTGTCTTTGGTTGTTTTTCGTTTTTTGCTATTGCCAGTTTATTTTCGATTTATGAGTTTGAATATCATTTTGGTATCTTTCGCTTCTCTTTTTCTAGTAAGTACTTCGGTACTAACATGATTTATAACAAACCTTTCTTAAATTGTCCGTTAATAAATTTATAAATTATTAAGGTTTGCTTTCTGAAATCATATTGTATATGCAAGTGCATTGTCAAATTTTTAACAGCTCTGTTTTGTTTGGGTATGCCAGTGATGGAGGTTTAATGTTTTGATCATGTTTTGAGTTATTGTTAAATTGAGATTTTTGGAGAAAAAAAAGAGGCGAAAGATACAAAGGTGATATTTAAAACTCATAAGTCTAAGAGAAGAAAAAAGGCGGGAGATACCAAGGGGACATACAAAACTCATCAATCTAAGAGAAGAAAAGAGGCTGAAGATAACAAGGGGACATTCAAAACTCATCAATCTAAGAGAAGAAAAGAGGCTGAAGATAACAAGGGGACATTCAAAACTCATCAATCTAAGAGAAGAAAAGAGGCAGAAGATACCAAGGGGACATTCAAAACTCATCAATCTAAGAGAAGAAAAGAGGCAGAAGATAACAAGGGGACATTCAAAACTCATCAATCTAAGAGAAGAAAAGAGGCTGAAGATAACAAGGGGACATTCAAAACTCATCAATCTAAGAGAAGAAAAGAGGCAGAAGATACCAAGGGGACATCCAAAACTCATCAATCTAAGAGAAGAAAAGAGGCAGAAGATACCAAGGGGACATCCAAAACTCATCAATCTAAGAGAAGAAAAGAGGCAGAAGATACCAAGGGGACATTCAAAACTCATCAATCTAAGAGAAGAAAAGAGGCTGAAGATACCAAGGGGACATTCAAAACTCATCAATCTAAGAGAAGAAAAGAGGCAGAAGATACCAAGGGGACATCCAAAACTCATCAATCTAAGAGAAGAAAAAAGGCAGAAGATACCAAGGGGACATCCAAAACTCATCAATCTAAGAGAAGAAAAGAGGCAGAAGATACCAAGGGGACATTCAAAACTCATCAATCTAAGAGAAGAAAAGAGGCTGAAGATAACAAGGGGACATTCAAAACTCATCAATCTAAGAGAAGAAAAGAGGCAGAAGATAACAAGGGGACATTCAAAACTCATCAATCTAAGAGAAGAAAAGAGGCTGAAGATACCAAGGGGACATTCAAAACTCATCAATCTAAGAGAAGAAAAGAGGCAGAAGATACCAAGGGGACATCCAAAACTCATCAATCTAAGAGAAGAAAAGAGGCAGAAGATAACAAGGGGACATTCAAAACTCATCAATCTAAGAGAAGAAAAGAGGCAGAAGATACCAAGGGGACATTCAAAACTCATCAATCTAAGAGAAGAAAAGAGGCAGAAGATACCAAGGGGACATTCAAAACTCATCAATCTAAGAGAAGAAAAGAGGCAGAAGATACCAAGGGGACATTCAAAACTCATCAATCTAAGAGAAGAAAAGAGGCTGAAGATACCAAGGGGACATTCAAAACTCATCAATCTAAGAGAAGAAAAGAGGCAGAAGATAACAAGGGGACATTCAAAACTCATCAATCTAAGAGAAGAAAAGAGGCAGAAGATACCAAGGGGACATCCAAAACTCATCAATCTAAGAGAAGAAAAGAGGCAGAAGATACCAAGGGGACATCCAAAACTCATCAATCTAAGAGAAGAAAAGAGGCAGAAGATAACAAGGGGACATTCAAAACTCATCAATCTAAGAGAAGAAAAGAGGCAGAAGATACCAAGGGGACATCCAAAACTCATCAATCTAAGAGAAGAAAAGAGGCAGAAGATAACAAGGGGACATTCAAAACTCATCAATCTAAGAGAAGAAAAGAGGCAGAAGATACCAAGGGGACATCCAAAACTCATCAATCTAAGAGAAGAAAAGAGGCAGAAGATACCAAGGGGACATTCAAAACTCATCAATCTAAGAGAAGAAAAGAGGCAGAAGATACCAAGGGGACATTCAAAACTCATCAATCTAAGAGAAGAAAAGAGGCAGAAGATAACAAGGGGACATTCAAAACTCATCAATCTAAGAGAAGAAAAGAGGCTGAAGATAACAAGGGGACATTCAAAACTCATCAATCTAAGAGAAGAAAAGAGGCTGAAGATAACAAGGGGACATTCAAAACTCATCAATCTAAGAGAAGAAAAGAGGCTGAAGATAACAAGGGGACATTCAAAACTCATCAATCTAAGAGAAGAAAAGAGGCAGAAGATAACAAGGGGACATTCAAAACTCATCAATCTAAGAGAAGAAAAGAGGCAGAAGATAACAAGGGGACATTCAAAACTCATCAATCTAAGAGAAGAAAAGAGGCAGAAGATACCAAGGGGACATTCAAAACTCATCAATCTAAGAGAAGAAAAGAGGCAGAAGATACCAAGGGGACATTCAAAACACATCAATCTAAGAGAAGAAAAGAGGCAGAAGATACCAAGGGGACATTCAAAACTCATCAATCTAAGAGAAGAAAAGAGGCAGAAGATACCAAGGGGACATTCAAAACTCGTCAATCTAAGAGAAGAAAAGAGGCTGAAGATACCAAGGGGACATTCAAAACTCATCAATCTAAGAGAAGAAAAGAGGCAGAAGATACCAAGGGGACATCCAAAACTCATCAATCTAAGAGAAGAAAAGAGGCAGAAGATAACAAGGGGACATTCAAAACTCATCAATCTAATAGAAGAAAAGAGGCAGAAGATAACAAGGGGACATTCAAAACTCATCAATCTAAATGAAGAAAAGAGGCTGAAGATAACAAGGGTATATATTCAAACCTAAAAAGTCTTAAAGAAAAAAAAAGTGGAAGATACCAAAGGGTCATTCAAAACTATTAAGTCTAAGAGAAACTTACACGCCATGGGAAAACACAGAAAAACAGTAAAAGGGAGGTAATTCAATTTGAATCATGTAACTTAGCCCAAATGCAATATTTATTCTATACACGAATCTTGTAAGTGGTCATCATAACTACATCGATTTTTTGTTGTTTTTTTTTGGGGGGGGAGGGGGGGGGGGGAGGACGGACGTTTGATGTGATTCTCAACTTGTGTTCAGTTTTTGATGGATACATGGAGTGATTACACCATATATTTAAAAATATCACATTCAAGAATTATTATAAGATAAAAGGTATTGAGAGTAACGATATCTAGCTATTGCATATGGTGCTCCTTATTAACAATTATCGATGTATATACTAATGTTTAAAAAAGTGTAACTAACTAGTTTGCATTTGTATGATGTAGTGTACACTTAAAACAGCTGTCAAATACCATTTGGACAATCTTGTTCTTAAACAACTGTTAATCATAAACGTTATAAAACTTGAATAAACATTCAGTGGTTGTCGTTTCTTGCTGCATGTCATATTTTTTTGTTTATTGTTTCAGCCTAAATAAGGCCGTTGGATTTCTTGTAAAAATGTTTTCATTCTGTAATTGCGGGGTTTTACTATACGGTATGGGGTTTAATCATTGTTGAAGGCCATATGGTGACCTATAGTTGCTTTCATCAATGTCATTTGGACTCTGGTGGATAGTTTCTGCAATTAAAATCATACCATACCTCCTCATTTTGATGTTAAAGATTAGTATGTACTGGTGTCTTACAGTTCATACAAACAATTAGAACGTGACAAAGCTTATATTTTTCCTTTTCTAGAAAACGAATAAGCCAATTAATGATACCTTTAGATAATCTTGCATAATATATGCGCCCCTGTTTTTGGAAAAGGTGTGTGTTGCTTTTGCTTTTTTTCTGTTTTTGTATCTTGCATGTTCTGTATTCTATTATATATGCCTTACTTGTTCTGGTTCCTTGTCTAATAATTGTCATCTGGTATCTTCTAAATTTTTAGTTCTTCAATAAGAATCCCGATACGGAAAATCTGATTTCCCAGTATTGACACAATATAGTTGCTATCAAAATGCATATGCACGGGACCTAAAAAAAGTCCCTAAACATAATTGTGAGGTTGCAGATTTTCCACTTGTAAACAGCATATGCCAGTTCTTCCGTTTTGTCAATTCGCACTGTATATACTTATTTGATACTTGACAGTAGGACGGATGGCAGAATTTGCAGAATTTGCAGAAGAGTGTTCGATATATCATCAACGAAGTCTTGTCCCCATGATGTCAAATGTATCTTATCAGCTTGTAAATCCCAGAATACATTGCAACGAGAATGAAACACACTGATGAGACATCACTCTATAATACCAGGACATCTGAATAATCTGCTTACTCTCTCTGAGATCACCCTCTTTTTTGGTGGGGTTCGTGTTGCTCCGTGTTTAGTTTTTTATGAAGTATTTTGTAAACTGGTATTTGTCTTTTCGTTTTTGTTTTTTTCCATGCCTCATTATTACATTGCCGGGACCAAAAGGGTTTCACACATGTTATGAGAGGATATGAAGGATTTTACTATTTGTTTCGATATTAAATAAAATATATGTCTCTATCTGTTTTTACTGAATTAGTAGGGATATATATTTTATTCAATTTAACTCTTAAAAAAACTGTACTTCTTGGCCTTGACAAAAAAAAAAATCATTTTACGTTTCATTCTGCAGTGACCCCAAAATGAAAGCTAACCAAGAACAAATTCTTCTCCTAGAAACAGTCTCACCAGGAACCAATTCTCGGTTAGCAGAACTAGAATGTCACTGGATTATGCTCTACAAATACAACAACTTGTGTGAAATGTACGAAATTATGGCGATAATTGGTAGCATAACCTGGCGAAAACTTGTCGATAAATTTTGCAGTCTTCGGAATCACAGCTCAGCTATCATAAATATAATTTCCACTTCATACCTTTCATGGTGACTGTGAGCTTATGAGCTTTACAGATATGCAATGCTTTAAATAATGGACATGCTAAGATGTAGGATAGAAATGAACATTAAAGTTAAATAGATAGATCGCATTGAGAGTTTGCAGATCGCCTAAACATACTAAACTTATTCAAAAAGGTAGAGATAATTATGTTTACTAGGGGTGATACATATGCTCCAGTAGGTTAAAACTTGGCATTTAATTTTCGATTGAACATATGTATTACAAAGAAGTAATAGAAGATATAAAAAAAAATGATAAAAAAAAAAACACTGAATGTAATTGAACTACATATTGTTTATCTGCCAAACTGGTTTAAATTTTATATTTTTGAATACAAAGTTGTTTTTTTTTTTTGGCTCCTTAACCAGAAAAAGTATAAAAACAGATAACTTACAAAGAGGTTGGCAGACATTTTACTAGAAGACTTAATTTAACCTTGATTTACCTATCTTTAAATTCAGATGCATGTATGGTCACTTTATCGCAGTGTTCAGAAACATTTTTAATGCTTGCGATTAAATAATGTACCATAACCTCAAGAAACCAACATTTACGTTCTTTTTGAAAAGACAACAATTAAAAAAGGCAAATTAAATGCACATTTTAAACTAAACTTAAGCTGTTGTTCAGTGGTTGTCGTTTGTTGATGAGGTTTATAAGGGTTTCTCGTTTCTCGTTTTTTATATAGATTAGACCGTTGGTTTTCCTGTTTGAATTGTTTTACACTAGTCATTTTGGGGCCCTTTATAGCTTGCTGTTCGGTGTGAGCCAAGGTTCCGTGTTGAAGGCCGTACTTTGATCTATAATTGTTTACTTTTTACACATTGTGACTTGGATGGAGAGTTGTCTCATTGGCACTCATACCACATCTTCTTATTTCTAATTAAGCAGTTAAAAACTGGAAGCTCTGAAGAGAATGCATCGCTCACCTAGGTCTATGTGCATCTAAAACAATGGACATTTTCTAACATTGTGGACTAAAATAGAACTCATAACAAATACATCTTTTTGTTGATCTTGTATTGCTGAACATTTTGTCTGTTTACTGTTTCTCTCTATTTTCTTTAGGTTTTGCCCAAATCAGAAAAAGGGTAAAAAAAATCACATTCAAGGGCTATCATTCTTCTAGAGAGTCTACTCATGATTTCAGCAAAATCGAATTATTTGTGGATTATGCCTTGCTTATAATTTTTGCTGCTTAAAGTGTCTATCTATCTATTACATTTTTCAAGATAAAAGGCAAATATGCAAAGATTTGGTAAAAAATTGTCATTAAGGGCAATAACTCCAATAAGGAGTCCAATAACGATTTCGGCCATGTTGACTTGTTTGTAGATTGTGTCTTGCTGATCATTTATGGTATTAAAGTTTTAACACAAACTTTATATTAGATCCCATAAGGATCACTCAGTCCAAGTTTGATTGAAATTGATTTCGTAGTTTTAGAGAAGATATTTCGAAGTTTAACCGACGCCAAGTGATAGCATTAGCTCAACTGGCCCTGTGGTAGGGTCCATAATCGTAGGCCTAAATAAAAACATAAAGTCAGATATATGGCAGTTGTTTTTCACTTGTTCTGTTGATTGATAACGTTTTATTTTGTCAGTTTTTATGGACTTCCCTTTTTGAATATGCCTTGGAGTTCGGCATTTTTGTTATACTTTTTTAGTCAAGGTAACTTACAAAAATTGTTTCATGGCTATCTGAATGAAAGGAAACAAATGGTAGTTATCAAACAGTCCTATTCTTCACGAAAATCTGCTTTAGCAGGTGTCCCCAAGGGTCGGTCCTAGGGCCTCTTCTATTTATCATTTTTATAAACAATATTGCCGAGAATCTCATATCACTGATTAGACTCTTCACAGAAGGCATTTCTCTTAGTTATTTAGGAGTTGATAGATCGCAAATACAAAATGTAATCGATCATGACTTGAATATCCTGGATGAATATAGTCAAAAAGATGGTTCATGCAATTTAATCCAGATAAAACTGAAATTATGCTTTTCTCGAATATCAAAGTATCAAATATGAACATTGTAAAATATTCCATTCACCGATAGTTTAAACATATTTTACTGTTCAGAAACTAAACAAACGGATGAGACACAAGTTTTACAACTTATCAATGTCTTCTCCAGAATATCACCGTGTAGTTACGCTTAGTAACGATGCACAATGGAACATACACATCGATAACATTGTACTTAGTGTATCAAAATATATAAATACATTACGTAAGCTAAAATACAGACTTAGCAGGTCAAACTTTAAAAATTATACTTAATATATAAACGACAAATTTCTGAAAATGCCAATGAAGTTTGGGATAAGCTGCAAGACATGTAACTGACTTACCAATATTTACAAATAAAATTGATATTTATAAAGAAGTTGGATGAGAATCTCTTCAATAGAAGAAGAAAACTGAAAATATTTTACAACGCTTATAGCAGAAACGCCCCAAATTATCTTTGTGATTTGATTCCAACATCGATATAAAGTACAACTACATTTCCTTTAAGAAATGGTGAAGATATTATATTACCTTTTTGTATGTAGACTTTCGATGAGCAGTGACTCATTTATCCCATCAACTATTAGGCAACGGAATAGATTAGACATACATTTCCGAAAAAAAAAACCACCCAGAAACGTTATCGAAATTTAAGAATAAAATGAAAAAGAGTTCTGAAGTAGGAAATAACATGTTGCATAATTACTTTGCCTTTGGTCCCCAAAAAAACCTCAATATTATTTCACATGATCTTTTACATTCCTTAATGTTGATCTCTTTAAAATAAATATTGTATCAGATCCATCTTGTCGCTGTAGGTTTCCCCGTGAAATTCTTATCATTTCTTCTTTAAGTGTTCTTTATAAACAAATACCTAATATTCTTAGGAATAGTATTAACTGGTTACCAGATCACCTTGTATTGGATCTAGATATTATAAAATATGTTAGTATAAAACTAAAAACTAAAAAATGAGCCAAATGAGGAATTTTTTAGAAATAATTTTGACTATATTAAAAAGACCAAAAGAAAATGTCCCTTGTTTGACATGTGTATAATCTACACACACACACACACCACAACCACCCACCCAAACATCCTTCTACACACATTTTTTTGAAAATATGTATTTTCAAGATCAATAAGTATGTCTGCCAAGTTTTGGCAGAAATCTAAGGAGATGTCAGTGTACATTACTTCTGACTTTTCTTTCTACTGTTTACTTTTTGCATAATTATTGATATATCTTAAGTTTACTTTGAAATCAAATAAGTTTTAAAGTGCGATGGGCACTTAAAGTTTTAACAACTATAGTATCACGAGATTTTTTGTTATTCAAAAGGTTGTACCTGATTTTCTCTTCGCAATAAGATTACTACCCGATTTCAGTATCCTCCACCCACATAACATTTTTCAAGATCAAACATGATTTTCACCTGCCGAAATCAGCAGTTTTGTGGTTATTTTCTCTTTAGATTGAAATATTCTTATATTTTGAAGAGCCATACTCTAATTTGATACAAGATACAAAACCTTAATTCATACACCTGCATTAAAGGGGCATTAGCTGTCAAATTCATGTTTACCGATTTGACTCAAATTCTCATATTTAATTTATAACATACTAAAACGTATATTCAGATTACAAAAAGTCTAAAATAAACAATTAACAATGCTCGGATAATATATCAGCATTTCGTGTGCATTTTTGTCTAGACGTCATCTAATTAACCATCGAGATAACATCCGAAGACTGCCGACGTTCATATAACCCGATATAAACATAAACATAAATATAAATAGATATTGACCACGTGCAATTGGATTTTTCTCGGTCTGTTTGATTTCATATAGTAGGTTAAAAAGTATGTTTATCATTGTATTTCCTGTTTAAGACTGATGTTTTTGTAGATCGAATCAGTCAACCAAATGGTTCATCCTTGTTTCAGTTTCAATGTTGACATCCTTTTCCTTTTAATAGCTGATTACATGCGTAACGCATCGTCAGCTATTGGGTTAAATTGAAGGTCACATGAATACGGAATCAATGAGGTCGAATAATTCACTTGCAAGTGAATAATTCATCATCGCCGATTCTTAGCTTATTTTGACAAAATCGAACCAAACTGGCTGCTAAAAGCGAATTATTATTTCACTATTTCACTTTCATTAATGATTGGACAAAATCTCGTAGCTAATGCCCCTTTAAACTTTCAAAGATGAAAACAAACCAAATATGTCAACTTGTCAATTCATTACCTTCTTTAAAATAAGGTGTTTCATTTCTATTGTTTAATTTAAACTGGATATCCGACTTAGTGATAAAGGTAGTCGTATCAACACTGTAATTAGATCTTGAATATTGATTTTATCCGAATAAATATTGATTTTGTTATCAATAAATTAAAACCCAACTAAATATTGTCGTGTTATACACATATGTACATTCACTGTCCATTGATACCTATATTTTGGCCTTGCACAAGGTCACGTTTTTCTCTGACTGTTAAATGACGTCTTTACACTAAATCCATTGGATGTTAGATGTGTACTGATTGATGATGTTTAAACTAATTGTTATTGGCTATGAACTAGCTTTCAGTAACTACGAGTACTGTCATATTTGTACTTTGAGTCTTTTGTGTTTTTGTTAGTTTGTTTTGTGTGCTTTGTATCGATCTGATGAGTTAAGCTCACTAATTCAGTGCTTGTTGTTTGATGTTGTATATCATATTTGTTTTTCGTTTATTGTTTAGTACATAAATCAGATCGTTAGTTTTCTCATTTGAATTGTTTTACATTTGTCATTTCGGGGCATTTTAAAGCTTACTATGCGGTATGGGGTTTGCTCATTGTCGAAGGCCATACGGTGACCTATAGTTGTTAACTTTTACATCATTTGGTTCTGGTGGAGAGTTGTATCATACCATTTCTTCTTATTTTTGTCTAAACTTTTAAATATCAATTTTGTAAGTATTTACTCAGTTTTAAAATCTGTTTATATGTATCATGTTTCATTGACTTTATACATCAGAATCTTTTTAAGTATCACTTGTGTGACAGTGACTTCAGCATGGCAAATCACACGTCAAATAATGCCTGAATATAGCCTTTAAATAATAAGAGAAACAGACACAATAATTCCAAATGATATAAGTAAAAACAGAGGCGGAATATGCCAAGGGGAAATTCGAAGCTCATTAGTCGAAGAGAAACTAACAACGCCATGGTAAAAAAAAACGAAATACGACGAAAAGACAAACAAGTCCCCAAAACTACATACACTAAAGACCAATCAACATGAAGCCCTTAAAAAACGGGGGTAATATCTCTAAGCTCCGTAAGGGTTAGCAGATCATACTCTACATGTGGATCCTATAAAATACGTCGATAAGTAATATTAAGTTATCAACAATAGCGGATTTTTAATAGATTCTTATCTGACCCTACACAATAGGTCATGTAAATTTTTTAACCCTATAACTTGACCGAATGTTACATTACTTAATAGAAACACGTGCTTCAGGACAACGGATTCTTACCGGTAGAAACAACACATACATTAAAAAATATAAAGCAGCGACTAACGTCGAAAATCAAGACAAAAGCCACAAGAATCCATTTTAAACAAAACTAGGTGTGGTCTTAAGTGCTCCGGAAGGGTAAGCATGTTGCGCATGATTAGTACACATTCGGCGATAAGTCCCATTCGGTGATGTTGCAATCGAGGAAAAGAGGACAGTATTGTGGTTACCATTGGTCATCTGTGAAACAGAGATAATACGACTTGATAGTTATTAGAAACATACATGTTTAGAAACTTAGAAATATGAAAATTGCACTGTCTTGAATTGAGAAATGTTGGATCTATCTGAATGTATTGGTTAACTCTTGTTTTATTATCGCCTAGTTTCTTTCACAAATTGGGAGGCAATGTTTAGTACTAACATCCAATAAATCATGCCATTTGTATCCAGTGTACATTTCAACATTCCCTTTTCCTCCATCAGGTTCTGATTTAACCTCGTCCCAGTTGAAATAGGACATCAGCGTCCCGTCATCAAACGTCCAAATTCCCGGAATTAATTTATCTGTACCTTGGATACATATTCTCTCTGTCGTGTCATTTGCTGGAATATAAACAGAAACACAAAAAAAAACTTAATTGAAGGTCGTCTCGACTTTGTTCGTATATGTGAGGTTTTTCGATGCTTTTGCATTAAATGAGGTCTGTTTGAATTTCCACGTTGACTTCCAAGGTCATTTTAATTGATTGCTTTGACAATTTTTCCTGAACCTCTCTGGACTAGCTATATATAAAATAATTATAAATCATATACAGAGAATTGGCGTGTTTCAGTGACGTTAAAAGCTAGTAAAAAATAAATTAATATAATAATAAAATATATATATTATAAATAAATAAGATGGGTACATGAGTAATTTATTTCAATAGAAATATTACAGAGAACTCTTAAAGCTGGCTGTTCTGGTTGCTTGGTATATTAATGAGGAATTGATAATGTTATATAATTTATTTTATTTCATTCCTTATTGATATATATTAGAATATTTTCTTTTGAATCTATAATCAGTAGGTAGCGTCATCGCAGATAACATGTAAAACTGCTGAGTTCACTCTCTTTGTGTTTACAGGGAAGGTATTTTTTTTTTGACTGAGTATTCCTGACATAGGTTAGTCCCTTATAGGCAGGTTGTCATTTTCTCCTTTTGGGTTTTGGCGTTCCTGAAATTTTTTTATCTCCCCCAAAAATCTCTATTATTAAAAGGCGATTATTATAATCATTGACCATCTACCTGTGGTTTTGTGTCTATTATTCGGCAAACTTCGACAGATTCCGGTTTTATCTGTTTGTGCTGAATGTAAATTTATAACATAGATCATAATTATACCTGTGATAAATTCTATAAATTGTTGTTTTTCTGCTGAATCTATTCGCACCAGTTCAGCACTCATGTTACTACAAAACGTTTTGATGTCAGGATAATTAATAACCAGTGGTGTGTTTAAATTAAAACATAAATCTAATTTTCTGTTATACATAAATCCACGGTCAGAAGGACATCGGCCACTGCCTACAAAAGTAAATATTTATGTTATAAGGGATTTCTTAATTAAATGACAGAAGAACACCGGCTACTACCCGGAGAAGTAAATGGTTATTTTGTAATGTATTTGTTCATCCAATGGCAGAAAGACATCGGCTACTACCTGGAGAAGTAAATGGTTATTTTGTAATGTATTTGTTCATCCAATGGCAGAAAGACATCGGCTACTACCTGGAGAAGTAAATGGTTATTTTGTAATGTTTTTGTTCATCCAGTGACAAAAGTAAAGACAGTAAATATTTATGAAAAATGTATCTACACTAAATATCATAAGATACTGAAGCGAAAAAACTGAACCAAAAAATTGAAGACATGTCCAAAATGCATGAAAAACAGTGCATTAAGTTACAATCAGAGTTCGCTTCAAAAGAAGAAAAATTATTAGAAAAAGTAGAAGAAGTAAACAAAATGAGAGGTATAACAATTAGGGATAATGAAAAACTTGCTATTATTGTAAATATAACAATTAGGGATAATGAAAAACTTGCTATTATTGTAAATATAACAATTAGGGATGATGAAAAACTTGCTATTATTGTAAATATAACAATTAGGGATAATGAAAAACTTGCTATTATTGTCAATATAACACAAGAAAAGCAAACAGACATAAAACAAGAAATTCAGAACAAATTAGATGAAGAAGACAAAATGATAACCGCTCTTCAAGATCGGATCCAAAATTATTTGTATGATGTAAATGGAAAACCATGGTGTAAGAAAGTTGATAATGGAGAAAATAAAATGGAGAAAAGAGAGAGCATCATTGGCACTGACAAGAACAATGCCAATAGGAGTGAAATCCAAACAAAAACAAATCAATCTGTATCTAGTGAAGATTACCAAAATAGAAATGAAAAAAAAGAAAGTACAAATAACAGAAATGGATATGACATTTTATTTCTCCAGGATTCCATATGCAATGATATAGACATGAGGCGATTGACCGCTGGTAGCAAAAGAAATGATGAAAAACAGGCTACTTACACTATTGAAGATACCACTTCATCAGCTATGCCCAAACTTTAATTTTACATATTGGAATTAACAACTTAAAATCTCAGCCCGCTGAAGATGTTTTTACCCAATTCGTAGAACTAATAAATCAGGCACATCAAAAGTGTGATAGGATAGTTATATCAATACCTACTCCATCACGAGCAAGACAGCTAAACAACAGAGTCAAAAGTCTGAGACCGTACTCTTATAGTTCGAATGAACAACCAAGGCCACAAGAAAGGAGTTACCCTAATGACTACCAGAGAAACATAAGTTACAACCAACCTTATAATGAAAGACATACTCAACTACTTGAACCAGACAAATTAGCTGGTAGAATTGCACCTGCCATAAAAGAAGCACTTAGATTTTAATACATAGTTATATATTACACTTGTCAAAAAACTGTAGCTAATGAAATTCATAAAATCTTAGCTGTTTTACATGAATAATATTGTATATAGGTGAATATAATTTTCATTTTTATTGATATTTGAATTTTCACTTTAATTCATTTTAAAGATTTCAATGTTTACAAGGTTAACTTTTTTTTTTTGACCAAGCAAGTACAAATCTAAGTTCATTTCAAGTAAAAGCTAATATTTTATGGAACAAGAAAGATAACTCTTGTCCAATTAAGATATGATGATATGCAGGATACTATATATGCTAAAGTCTGTACTGTTGAAATGGTCATTTTAATTTGTCATATAAATGTATATTAAAGTGTCAAAATGCATTTCTGTAAGTTTCTGGAATGTAAGTGGTTTATTTATAAATATAAATAGACAAAGAACATGTAAATTGAGTGATGATAATATTAGTAAATATATGCAATCTGATATATCAGAAACACATGCAAACTCAAAAGATGTTTTACAATATGAAAGCTATAAATGTTTCATGAACTGTTGTGTAAATGAATCCAAGAAACCAAGTGGTGGTCTCTCAACTTTTATTAAAAGAAGTATTATACATGGTATTCAATTGGTTGATAAATCAGTAAAAGATATGTTTTGGTTTAAATTAGACAAAAGGTTTTTTAAATTTTCTAAAGATTTATTTTTGCGTTTTGTGTACATTTCTCTAAAGAATTCCTCTTACACATTAAAGACAAATTGTGATAGAATAATTTTTGAAAAATTAGAGAGGAATATCTCAAAATTTAGTCAGATGGGAGATATTATTGTTATGGGGGATTTAAATGCTCACATTAACAAAGGGGATCAAGATTTTATAGTAAATGACTCAGATCATGTTCTTGACAATTTTATACCACATAATTATGTGGAGATAATATACAAAAATTTCGTAATACTGAACTACATCAAAACACAAATGAATATGGAAAGAATATTGTTGACTTATGTATTGATGCTCAACTTAGAAATTTAAATGGTAGAACCATTGGTGATTCATTACGGAAAATAACATATCATAACTATATTGGAGCTTAAATTGATGATTATTGCATTTGTAACTCAAATTTTTTACAAAATACTGTGAGTTTTGAGGTGGATGAATTCAATCCTATACTTTCTGACCACTATCCTATACATGTAAAAAATCTATCTCAATTTTCTGATACAAATTTACAAGATTGTTTAAAGAAAAATATGAGAAACATTAGATGGAATGATACTAAAGAAATTTCTTTCAAGTCAAACTTATTAAATTTTGATTTTAATAAATTATGTGAAGACTTAGAAAATATTAATAAATCACTTGACAAACAATGTTCTGGTACAGTATTAAATGAAAAAGTTTCTGAATTTTCTTCTTTTTTGATTGGTGCTGCAACAAAAAGTACAAAAAACATTTCAAATAAACCAAATTTTCAGAAACGGAGAAAAAAGAAAAAGTTGTGGTATGACGACGAGTGTGAAGTTAAATACAGACATGTAATACAATTGGCCAGGAAGTTAAGTAATAATCCTTGGGACAAAAATTTGAGACAAAAAGTTAATAAAAAGGAATTCAATAAATTAACCAGAAAGAAACATAGATTATTTAAAAATAAATTATTGGAAAATATTTTAGAATCTGAAGACAAAAACCCATCAGAATTTTTGAAGTCAGTAAACCAGTTAAAAGAAAAAGTGAGTAACGACCCAAGTTGTAATACTTCCTCAAAAGAATGGTTGATTTATTTTAATCAATTAATGAATATAGATCATATAAATAGATATGAAAATAGAAATATCCACATATCTTCTTATAAAAATCAAAATATGGAAATTTTAAATTCAGAGGTTACGACTGAGGAGGTACAGAAGGCAGCAATGAAGCTGAAGTTGTACATTAAATGAAATGTTAAAAATTACTTGTAATATTAATGCAAAAGTGTTTGTTTGTTTTTTCAATGCTATGTTAAAATGTGAAATTTATCATAATTTATGGAGAGAAAATTTTATAAAACCAATCTTCAAAGGAGGTTGTTTCAATTACCCCTCTAATTATAGAGGAATTGCAGTATATAGTTGTTTTGAAAAATTTTATACTAAAATATTGTCAAAAAGGCTGGATGATTTTCTAAAGAAAAATAATATTGTTTGCAGTGAACAAATTGGATTTAAGAAACACTGTAGAACTAGTGATCATATTCTAACTTTAAAATGTCTTATTGATAAGGCCTTCAAGTTATCTAAATCATTGTATGTTTGTTTTATTGATTTTAAGAAGGCGTTTGATACAGTTAACAGAGAAGCATTATTATATAAATTGTCCTGTTATAACCTATTAGGTTGTTTTTTTCAATATTTTGAAAAACATATATGATGAAGTTAGATACTCAATTAAATTCACAGAAGGTGAAACAACGTCGTTTTCATCAAAAGTAGGAGTAAAACAAGGATGTATTTTAAGTCCATCACTTTTTTCATTATATGTAAATGATATTGTCAAAATATTTGACAACTCATGTGACCCCACTAAAATAAACAATGTAAATCTATCATGTCTTATGTATGCAGATGATATTGTTTTGATATCGGAATCTGCAAAAGGTCTACAGAATTGTTTAAGTAAGTTATCAAATTATTGTGACACATGGAATTTATCAGTAAATATAGGCAAATCAAAGGTTATTATATTCAATAAATCTGGAAGAGTAATTAAAAAAGACAATTTTAAGTACAAGGAATATGAACTAGAAATTACACAAGAATATAAATATCTTGGAGTATTATTCAAACCTTCAGGTAGCTTCACCAAAGCAAATGAATATTTATGTAAAAAAGCAAGGAAAGCATCATTTTGCATTTCCAAAACACTACATTCAGACAAACTAAATATATTACCAAATCTTAAATTATTTGACTCATGTGTAAAACCTATACTTCTTTACTGTAGTGAAATTTTATGTCTAGATACTTTGTTGAAAATTAATGCTTCCATGGAGTCTAGATATTTTTTATATCAACCTGTAAAAGTACAAATTAAATTTGCTAAATACATCTTAGGAGTTAACAAAACTGCATCAAATTTGGCAGTTTTGGGGGAATTGGGTATGACCCAATGTTCTGTTGATGCTATTAAAGTGTGTGTAGGTTACTGGCATCATGTAGTCAATTCAAATCCAGATAGTTTAATAAATATGATTTATTCATCAAGTGTTAATAATGACACAGACTGGTCTAGAACAAAAATTAAATTGTTATTTGAAAAAAGTTGGATTTAAACATGTCTGGGAAAATCAAAATTCACTTAGTAAAAATCGTTTAACTTTTGCTATAAATGAAAAACTGAAATATGATTTCATAAAATTTTGGGAGAATTCCATTTCAAAAAGTGTTAATGATAAAAGAGGAAACAAATTAAGAACCTACAAAGATTTAAAAAAGAAATTTGATATGGGGAACTTTTTAAAATTAGATATAGACAGAGCTGATATTTCAAACTTTGTAAGAATAAGGATAAGTAATAGTATCCTTATGATTGAAAAAAGCAGACATAAAAAGATTAATTTAGAAAACAGATTATGCCCCTTTTGTAAATTTGAGGTTGAAGATGAATTAAACTTTACCATAAAATGTACCAAACTCAATGATTTGAGGTATACATTTTTTCAGAATATTTCAGATATTTTACCATCTTTCAATAATCTTTCAGACATTGAAAAATTCTATTTTATATTTCGAAGTAATGTTGCATTTAAGGTATTAATGAGATGTACAAGTTCAGACGTTCACTAACTTAAGTTATTTTATGTTTATAATATATAAATTGTATTACTAGTATCTAAAACTGTACCTCCTCGGTCAAATAGATAGAAGGGAAAAATAAAATTTCTCATTATATATATATATATATATACCTTTTTTTTATGTTCTGTATTGTTATATAATTGATTGTAATGATTAATGTTTGTTCTTTGTCTGTGTGTTGATGACAATCCAGATTTTGGATTTTATATCAATAAAATCTTTGACTTTGACTTTGACTTTACTTATCACAGGATCAATAGAGTATTAACGCATGCTCCATTTTAAGCGATATAATTCTATGAAAGTATGCATATAACATATATGTTTGGTGTGATGAATCGAAAGCAAATTTAAGACTTAAATTTAAGACATCTACACATGGAATTTCACGATGCAGTAATTCGGAAATAAATTTGAACTGGGTTTAAGCTTCTGATAAATCCTTATCTTTCGCTGCATCTTCTATTTTTTTTCCCTTTTAGAACTAATGTCACTGCTGTAAAAGGCAAATATAATTTATTGCTGAAGCCTCAAATACCAAAAACATTAAAGTAATTGCACCTTTTTTTGTAATGTGATCATTTTTAAAGAAGATTTGTTGGAAAAGGAGGTTTGTTGGAAAAGGAGGTTTGTTGGAAAAGGAGGTTTATAAAGTCATCAAAGATACCAGGACAAGAAGGTTGTATTCCAGACGCCCGTTTCGTCAATTAAGACTCATCAGTGAGGGTCGACTTATGTACATATAAACTGATTAACCCCTCTATTCTTTCATTGAAACTACAATCTCGTATATCCTACTTGACCCACAACAACAAGGGAATTAAAGAAAAAAAATAAAATAAAAGAGGAAATGTCGCTTTTTGGCATTCCTGCAATTTGACAAATTCAAAGATATTGGCATTCTGGTATTTAAAGTTTCTCTTTAACTATTAAAGTTTTCAAGTTGATAAGCGAAAACTCAAAAATTGGTAAAAATATTAATTTTTGGGCAATAACTCCTATAACGACTCTACTCACGATTTCAGCCATTTAACTTATATGCAGATCTAGTCTTGCTGGTCATTTATTTTCTATTCGAAGTTTATCTCTATAATAGTTAATAAGATAATAGACAAATACAAAGAAACGAATGGTAAAAATCGTCATTTAAGGGTTATAACTCATATAAAGAGTCGTCTGACAGTAAATCTCAACATTCTGAACATTTTTCAAGTCACATTTTCTCTATGTTTTGTGGTTTTCAAGATAATAGACAGCATTTGCATTTTACCCATTTGTTCTATTCTAAGCTATGTTGTCGGCCATCTTGGTTGGTAGGCAGGATCATAGGACAACTTTTGTGACTAATATCACAAGAGGAGAATATCATTGTAAAAGTTAACGAGCGACGACGGACACCAAGTGATGAGAATAGCTCTTTTAACTCATTGGTTCTGGTGAGTTAAAAAGATAATCGGAGAGATATCAGTCCGCAAAGCACTGTGCAGAGAAGTAAAGATTATCTAACATGAATCCCTTGAAATATCTGGAATTAAGGTGCTTCGGAAGGGAACGCCGTATCCTCTTCTCTACTGTCACATCCGTTGTGTTGATCATGGCAAGTTTGAATTCGATGATACGTCACATTCTGTATGTCAGAAAGGAGAAATAAAGACCGGAAGACAATAGTTCGGAAAGTCAAAACATGATGTCAACTTTGCAAGAGGGATTTGCAATGTAATTTTAAATCTGAAAATCACATATACATGTATCACGTAAACCATGGCAATATAGTATAGGCATTGGTACTGTCTGAAAAAGGGGGAAAATATCACCCTTCATTCTAAAATTTTTGGAATGTTATGAATCTTGCTTTTGAGATAAAGTCGTTTTTTCAGCGCATATTGTACTCTACTGAAAGATTGGTGTTAATACACGACACATTTGTATTTAGTTTAAGTTTAATTCGTGAAAACTTATCAGCAATTTAGAGCTTGTCAAAAGGTAGAGTTGTTTGTCCTTTGTTGGAGACTTTTTGGTGAAATAGATGAGATTAAAAAAAATTAAAGTATTTAAATGGTGAATATACAATCAAGGTTTTCTACTTTTAAACAGAGACGATTGAATTAAGTGAAAAATGCAAAGTTCATGCATTAAAGAATGCGTTTACCTTCTGAAGCAATGTTTAAGAAATTAAACAAAAATATTATTTAGTTATATGGGCATAATAATTTATCGAACTGTGCTGCAATTAATAAATGTTATTTTTTACAATGCCATAGTTTCGATTTAAATTAATTAAAAGTAAATGTAAAAAAGAAAAAAAAAAGAAAAAAAGAAAAGAAACCTAATTATGCATTATATGACATAGTAACATTACCATCTTTTGTGAGGTAGAATGTCCACCCTGTTTCCATTCTTGACGGTGTCGTGTATGTGAACGAGTCACGGTGTAAAATACATTGTTGTTTGTCAGAATTGTAAAAGAATGTTAAACAGTCTTTATAAGACACACAATTAGCATGACATTCTATCGCAGACCTAATCTTTATTTTCTCAAGCGAATCAGTCACTCCATAGAGTCCATCAAAATTGTTGTTACTTTGAGCAAAGAGTATCTCAACTGAAGAGCACCATGCAAAAGACGATATAACTATGAATACTGTGTAAAGTTCCAAGTTACATCTACACATTGTTTGAACATGTCATCAAAAATTAACTAAAAAGGGGAAATATTTTATGCAGCCGCATCACACCGAGCATCTACTGTATACATACTGAATAACTATTTGTAAAATCACAAGGTGAATTATAATGACGCCGTCGGAATTGTCACAACCGAATCGCTACCTACTTAACATGAAATCGATCTATAATGTAATTTATTTTTATTTCAACAAATAGAAAACTCATAGAAAGACGAAAAAGGAGAAACCAATGATGTAATATTAACCATACGGCATGCTTTATAGTACTATAATAATATGATACACTAGCGAGATTTAATATTAACCATACGGCATGCTTTATAGTACTGTAATAATATGATACACTAGCGAGTAAGTCATTAAAGTTGTTCGATTTATCATGCAGTATCAGAGAGATTTTACTGACTTAATCAAAATACAAATACACTCACTGTTACTTGTTTACGTCCAGTGGCGAATATAAATAATGCATAAACAGGACGGTGAAAATTTAAACAAAAAGTAATGATGAAGGCTTTATCAGCAGATCGAGTAAATTGACAGGATGCAGATGAGACTACCACTGAAAGGGAGCATATTGTTTAAGCTAGGACCAATGTATAAATGTTTATGTATTTGTCCCAGGTTAAACATACTTTGGAAATTTACCTGGTTAAAAAACCACAGGTCTGAGAATTTGTAGCTGTTTATGGCAGTCTAATTGTTTGTTAAAACTATCGCTATAATTATATATGATAGTGTTATCAAATTATATATATGTTCACTTTGTACGCAATGTTTAATTTGATGAGTCAAGTCAATTCCAGCTGATTTTTATGCCCCACCTACGATAGTAGTAGGGGCATTATGTTTTCTGGTCTGTGCGTCTGTTCGTCCGTCCGTTCGTCCGCCCGTCTGTCCCGCTTCAGGTTAAAGTTTTTGGTCAAGTCGGGTTAAAGTTTTTGGTCAAGGTAGTTTTTGCTGAAGTTGAAGTCCAATCAACTTGAAACTTAGTACACATGTTCCCTATGATATGATCTTTCTAATTTTAATGCCAAATTAGAGTTTTGACTCCAATTTCACGGTCCACTGAACATAGAAAATGATAGTGCGAGTGGGGCATCAGTGTACTATGGACACATTCTTGTTACAGTTTGATTTTTGTTGTGCTGGTATACCACTGTCCAATATTAGGTAAAAGTTTAGCGCTCACAAACATATTTTACCTCGCCACATTGTGAACGTGTCTGTCCCAAGTCGGGAACCTGTAATTCAGTGGTTGTCGTTGGACGCTGTCTATCGCTTTTGTTTTTTGTTTATTGTTTTGTACACAAATCAGGCCGTTGATTGTCTCGTTTGAATATATTAAAATTTCGGGCTTAATATAGCTTGTTATGCGGTATGGTTTGCTCACTGTTGAAGACCATACAGTGGCCTATTGTTGCTAACATATACGCCATTTGGTCTCTGGTAGATAGTTGTTTCATCGGCAATAATACATCTTCTTATTTTTGTATTAAACTAACCGATTTCTTTTCACAACAGAATTAGTTTTAAAACTTGGTTTTGACTTTTGTAATTTCGTAAGTGAAGTTTTTCGGTCAATATCTTAACTTTTCCTTTTTTGTACGATGGTGTTCGTATAACCTTAGTGTGGATATTTCCGAACTCGTTCTCTATGCCAGCATCTGACATGTCTGATGGCAATGAACGTTATTTATGTATTATAATTGGTGAATTATCAAGCCAGGGATTTCGTTACCACGGATTACAGTAAAGTTTAAATGTTTGGCTGTACCTGTAAATATCTTATTACGAACAGGATATTACATCCTAATCTTTATTGAGATGTTGTTTATAAAGCCCGAAAACGTAAATACGATCCATGTAAACTCATTGATCCTTTGAATAAACTTATGTTTAACGGATTTCAATTTAGCACTGTAGTACTAAGATCATTTATAATATCGTTGTTATCGAGATACATTCATTTTGCTTTAAATAAATTAAAACATAACTACACATGTACTGATATAATAGAATAGAATTGATAGAAAATTGTATTTTAAGTCGGATTTACATGAACATTACAAACATAAGCTCTGTAGAGATTTTTGCCGACATTGATAACAATAACAACACATACAATATTAAGACATAAAACATACACACGAGACATACAAAATAAGATAGTTAAATGGCAAAAACAAAATGTTCATATACAAATAAAGCAAAGCTATTATACAGTTATGCACACGTATGGTCCTAAATCTGTGCCTTTCCCAAGTCAGGAGATGGTTCTTGTTTGTCGTCTTTTTTTCGTTTATTGTTTTATTATTAATCAGTTCTTTGGTTTTTTTGTTTTCCACATTTTGTCAGGTTTTTGGGGTCTTTCATAGCTTAATATATAGTAAGAAGGGTTTTGCTCATTGTTGAAGGCCATACGGTGACCTATACATGTAGTTGCTTACCTTTGATCTCCGGTGGATAGTTGTCTCATTGGCAACCATACCAAATCTCTTTATTTTTATATTTTCTTATTTTGTTTATTATCTGTAAGATATAAAACACGAAATCGGAGAAAACCCTTTAAAAAGTTACGAATGACAGAGACAAGTAATAACCCCTATCCAACTGGTTTTAGGAAGGACTATTTGCGCGTCTATGGTTTTCGGACTGCGCTTATTATATATCCT
Source organism: Mytilus californianus (assembly GCF_021869535.1). Classification (NCBI taxonomy): domain Eukaryota; kingdom Metazoa; phylum Mollusca; class Bivalvia; order Mytilida; family Mytilidae; genus Mytilus; species Mytilus californianus. The sequence continues at coordinate 139,921,503 of NW_026262581.1, read as the reverse complement.
CCATAGAAGGGATTTCGCGTCATAAAACAAATGTACATGTATATGTCACAATATACTTTATCATTCCCCTTATATACGTATGTCTTAGATTTATATACGATAACATTCAACGAATTTTAGATAGAGGGACGAGCAGCATACCAGTTCAGGAGTGGAAAAGTCCACTCCTTTTTCGCTATACCGAAATTACATAAAATCAGCTTAGCTGTTTATAGTTCAATAAACAACATAGAGTATGGATTATTTGCAATGAAGGTAGTAAGTACGGAACAATTAAAACCAAAGTAAAAACAAAGTAAAATTCATAAGAAGATAGTCAATTTCCTCTGAATTTAATCGGAGTCACGTTGTCAAAACGTCATGAGAATGTCAGATTATTTAGATTTGTATGAGGGGCCTGATGGGGGGGGGGGGGGGGTCTCATCACGATTCACGAGTTGATTTTTTTATCAATCACGATTCACAGAAAATAAATTTCCATGATCACGGATCACGAAAATATAAAAAAAAATAAATCTGTAGAAAAACGGATCACGATAGCGAAAATGCGCCGATCACGAAGAACGAAAATAACCCATCAGGCCCCTCTTGTATGAGTAAATCTCCAGTGTTGTTTGCTCATCACTTATTTGAGTTCTTGGGTAAGTTAATTTTTTTTTACATTCAAAATTTAGTAATAAATACGAGGAACTTCATCGTTTTTTTGTTGTATGAGGGGACAACTTCTTTACAACATCTATTGGCCATCGTATTCTGTTTACTGTCTTTACGGCTTAATTCAAATAGTCAACAAAACAGATTGTTCATTCCCCAGAGCAATCTCGGACTAACGGGACTAAAACTGACTCATTTTACTTAAAAACTTAAGATCCAGATCACTACGTTTCTTGTTATACAATGTGCCGAAAATGTGCCAGGTAACTTTATGTTTATAGGTAAAAAAATTAGAATAAATAGCATTAAAAAGTACTTGCTTCGGTGTTCCGCCCACTCTAACTTTGTGATCACATTTGCATTTCTATTATGAAATCGCATGTATTAAGAAATTCAACTGTTTCAACGGAAGTATAATCCAATAAGAAAGGTGCTTTCATGTACAATCGTAATTATTTGGTTTGTTTAAAATTAGACGTTTGAACATAATGTGTGGATTTAAATGAAGAAACGTGACATCAAGGATTCTTCGTTTAAATCCACACATTATGTTCAAACGTCTAATTTTAAACAAACCAAATAATTACGATTGTACATGAAAGCACCTTTCTTATTGAATTAAATTAACTCTTTGTAATTTGGATTAATCTTGGATTATACTTCCGTCGAAACAGTTGATGTTTCTTAATACATGCGATTTCATAATAGAAATGCAAATGTGATCACAGCATCATTAAAATCAAAGGCATAAACGTGATTGTAATTGAAAGTGTATGTATAAAAGTGTTAGGAACAGAAATCTGGAATATGACTAAAATGAGATTGGTTGGTAAACGTCAATAAGTCAGCAACCCAGCAATAAATCTTCGACAAAAGACAGCAAGCATTCTGTATTATATCCTGTCACTGTCAAAGATAAGTCTGCTTCATTATTCCACGTTTTATGTTTATTTTTATTTTTATAGAACGATAGTTTTTCTTTCTCTGTTATATGTGGATAATCTTTCTAAATTACAAATAAAAAAGATAAAAACCTGACAGACGTGGCTTTTAATAGTTACAAGGGACTTTGTTAGCGTGAAATGTTATATTTCGCGACGTCAAACTGTGACATATCGGGAAAAGATGCATATTCCGAATGATTGAATTCATTAGTTTGAAAACGAGTAAATTGACCCCTCTTTTTTACAATGAAATTTGGTTTGATTATGTACTATGAAGTTTGTTTGTACCATTTTTTTATGAAAAAATCCCCGATGATTTTTTCTAAATTACATGATTATTTAGCAAAAATGCCGGTTTTTTTTCCTAAAATCATGAAACTTTGATAAAAATAAATTATTTCCGAAGAATTGTTACCCAAATTTAGAGCACACTTATGTAAAGAAGATATTCCAAATGTTTTTATAAAAATCCGCTTGTGTTTTTCTTTTGAAACCAAAAAGTTAAATATGTCTGTCCAAAGCTAGAAATGTACAAGAAACCGACATTTGGAGTAAATGTCTATAATTCCAACCCGATTTATCTCTAAAAGAAGCACATGAAGGTATATTTTTGTTATTACATAATTGAATTAACTAGGTGCAAAATAGGTTGCATGCAAATTTTCGTTAAAAAATCACTGTGGGATCAAAATTGTTTACCTGTATGGATTTCATATATGTGGACAATGTTTGGATGACGTCACAGTCGTTCCATAGTAACGCCGACATCGTAGCAGTGTGTTTACCGTTTACCGTCGACTATGGACAAGCGAATTCAAAGCTTAGGTAATCGGTCTGTATCCGATCTACATAATGAGATAGAGAAGGAGTGTGCACCATATTTTTTATGTTATTTCTTCATAGACAGAAAAAATATTACAGTCATTCCTTAACCCTTTCAGTGCCACAGCAATTCTACGTTTTGCCAAGGCAGATCTAGGCATTCAAATTGCAACTGTACCGCTTATGACGTCGACAATGAGGGAACGTCACGGAGAGGGGCACAGATGGAGGTTTCTACAGAATGGACTGTGATTTGGGGTTTTCAACGTGTTAGTCTCTAGCGCAGCTGACAAAAATAGAAGTCCTACGTATTTGAGGGGTTCAATAGTGATTCGAAGCGCTAAACTATGAATATGTTTTCAAATGGAAATCACCAAATATATAAAAGTTTATTAGTTAAATTTAAGTTATTATGTTTGTCTCATTGAAATTGATCCTATTTTAAAATGAATAAGTTTTCATTGCATATTTCTGGATAATTGTAGAAGTATGTTGATTTTGAACGTGTATCATTAGGACTCAATAATCTATGATTAGTGTTTGGGGTTCTGAAAATATCATTTAAGTCAACTCCACCCATGTTTTTGCTTTATTGGAGGATAAAACTGGTTTATGTCCGTGTGCCGGTGCAGAAGCTTTTACAGCACATGTGACGAAGCGAACCGTTTTGCGGTTATGCCTTGCTTTATAGGCAACGCACATGAGTTCTCTCTGGCGAATAAATAGAGACTCGTTCTCCCGCAGCTGAGGGTTCCGGAGTAACTGCGGCATTTGACGGTTCGCACGGAGGGTTCCGGTAAAGTAAGTTCTGAGCGTTCTTAGGTGCCTTACAAACGGAATAGATGTGAAGAAATTATCACAGAAGATGTGATAATTCTTGTTTAATAAGTTGGCTTCTGTCATTAATTCTTTTACTATATGACTTCCTTGTGTATCATCAGCCGGTACGGGGTCATAACGCTTTCCGCGGTAAGGTAAAAAAGGAATTATATATCCTGATGTTGCTTCCACGAGCATCCATAACTTAATTCCAAATTTGTGGGCTTTAGTCGGTATGTACTGTGTCATAACAGTTCTAGCCTTTGTTCCGACAAGAGATTCATCGATAGACAGTTCTCTGTTGGGTGTATAGTATCGTTTAAATTGCATGTTTGCGTGATCAACAAGGGGTTTAAACTAAGCAGCAGGATTATAGTGCTCGGAGTTCCTCTGTGGCGTTTTGCGGTTGTCAACTAGATGAAAAAAACGGAGAATCAATTGGAAGCGATTCCTAGAAAATATTTTCCTAAACCATATTGTTGACCGACTACTTCTCTTTACCAAATACATTGCGATATTTGGTTTCCTAATAATACCCATATTGAAAATTGTTGCCAAAAATCCTTTCAGTTCTGTAAGTGTTAGTTTGTCGAATTTTGTCCACAACCTAAGACGGGAGGAAGCATGGTAAGTATTCTCTCTTATCTTTTTCTGTATTACCTGATTCGCATACCTACAAAGCATGACCAGTTTATTCCAAATGCATAGGCAATAACTGATGCTCAAATCTTGAATATGATATAAATATTTAAGTACACATATTTTGCAACCTAATAAAAAAAGAAAATACTTTAATTGCTTTTGTTCTGATACGTCGCGCGAATAAAAGCTTAAAGTAATTTAATTTTAATTAGGTTTGATTGCATATTTTAAGTACTTTTTTCTCGACAGCGTTCAGGGTTTTACAATTTTGTAATTCACAGAAAACAAAAAAAAATATGAATGCACAAAGGTTATCATTTAAGTAAATGCACAAAATCTACATTTAAAGAGATTGACAGCAAGATTTGTTTACAAGTTTGACTTCGTATGCACTGAGCTGACTTTTTGTCGGTTATAGATTGACCCAGTAGAAATTGATATAAATAATTTCCAAAATACGATCTGTTACAAATTTAATAGTAGATGGATAATACATTGCGCATGATCCTTCATGCCGGACCAGTTCAACGGACCTCGCCGTGGCGGACATTCACGTTTTTCTTCTTTTATTTCGCCGGTAGATTTATATGGTCAATTTGAAATTATTTAATTGAATAATACGGGTATAAAATATTAAAATGTATTTTTTTAAATGTCAGATGTGTTGAAGTTTATACATGTAGTTACCTGTTTGTTTCTTTGACTACTTTCTCGAGAAGACTGATGCTAAACATTAAGTAAAAATAGGCTACAGGCTCGGCATGTTTTTTGTTCCTGGGTTAGTCCTCAATTGGTCTAGGTCTTCATCTGGTTCTGGTGGATATATTCTGAACCAAGCGTTTGCTGCCATTTTTTTTCGGTGCTGCCTACAGTTATGACGTCATATTTTACGATAACGTCATAATCAGATGACGGCAAAAGTGGCAAGTCTTGCCAATGCAATAAACAATGATATTCCTGCATTGCAATTGCATATGTACCCCGTGTAGAGCCTCTTTGTTTGCCTCTTTTCAACTATGACGTAAAGTGCATTGTTACAGAACAGACGAAATAGGCAACCGTTGCCAAGCCTAAATAAAGACCGTTGGCATTTGAAAGGAGTACAGAAAGCCTAAATATAGGCTCTGCGGCATAGTAAGGGTTAAATAAATTTGGCTACTGTGTATGTCCCCTTTGGTCGTATAGCTCCTAACGTGGCTACGTATTTTTACATAGTTACATACATAGTTACATACATGGCTTTCAAATGTTTAGGTTGGAGCGTTGCTGATGATTAAGGTAAAACCAGGAAAACGCTTCAGACGCACGAAATTTATAAAATACTAGTATTATTTTTATTTAACATCTGTTTACAATTATTAAAATTATCATCGCCCATAACAGAACATGATATACAAGAAAGAGAATTTTCTTAGACGTAATATTTAATATGTCTAACCTCAATATTGTTGATTACAGATCGCGATTTGTTAAGAAAACATACGTGAGAACTTTGTAAATCTCTTCAGGTTGAGGAAAGTTTTGATTAATGTTATCGAGATTATTGTAGTAGGAGCATATAAGATATCTTTATAAGAAACTATGTAAAAGATATATTATATAGTTTATTATATATCTTTTAAAACTATTAAGATATCTTTTTAACTAATTGAGATATCTTATAACCTAAATAAGATATCTTATATGTTTAATAAGATATCTTTATAACCAGTTTAATAATATATCTTATTTAATTATCAAGATATCTCAATTAGTTTATAAGATATCTTATTTAGTTAAAAAGATATCTGATTTAACCTGATAAGATATCTTGAAATTGAATAAATATAAAAACGGCTTGCCATAGGAGCAGTTCTTGCGATTATGGAATGTTGACAACATACTTATGGCCGTTTATTGTCTCGGAACGACGGACAGACTGACAGATGTATTTCAAATTAACTGCTTATGTATTTTAATACAAACTAAATAAGTAAATGATTCAATGCGTTATTACTGTTACATCAAGTCATACTTAATCTATACCCAAAGTCGTACTTAATCCACACAAAGTCGTACTTAATCCACACAAAGTCGTACTTAATCCACACAAAGTCATACTTAATCCACACAAAGTCATACTAAATCCACACAAAGTCAAACTTAATCCACACAAATGGGTCAGTTAATTACTAAGTAGAAACGTCAAAAAATGTTTTATACCCTTCAGCATTAACATTCAAATTTTCGGATATAAATAAATACTGTTATCTGTTCATTTGTTTGCAAATTTAAAAAAAAAATGAATGTTTGTAGTTAGACTATTTGAACTGTGCTCGTTGTGGTTTTTGAATATAAGTCAATATTTTGGAAGGAGTAGAGTTTGGCTGATTAGTGTTGTCTGTTGCACTGCCCAATATTTTCGAAGGATTAGAGTTTGACTGATTAGTGTTGTCTGTTGCACTGCCCAATAATTTTGAAGGAGTACAGTTTGGCTTATTACTGTTGTCTGTTGTACTGGCCAATATTTGCAAAGGATTAGAGTTTGGCTGATTAGTGTTGACTGTTGTACTGGCCAATATTTTCGAAGGAGTAGAGTTTGGCTTATTAGTGTTGTCTGTTGTACTGACCAATCTTTTTGAAGGAGCAGAGCTTAGCTGATTAGTGTTGTCTGTTGTACTGGCCAATATTTGCGAAGGATTAGAGTTTGGCTGAATAGTGTTGTCTGTTGTGCTGGCCAATATTTTCGAAGGAGTAGAGTTTGGCTGATTAGTGTTGTCTGTTATACTGCCCAATATTTTCGAAGATGTAGGGTTTGGCTGATTAGTGATTTCTGTTGTACTGGCCAATATTTTCGAATGAGTAGAGTTTGGCTGATAAGTGTTGTCTGTTGTACTGGCCAATATTTTCGAAGGAGTAGAGTTTGGCTGAATAGTGTTGTCTGTTATACTGGCCAATATTTTCGAAGGAGTAGAGTTTGGCTGATTAGTGTTTTCTGTTGTACTGGCTAATATTTTCGAATGAGTAGAGTTTGGCTGATAAGTGTTGTCTGTTGTACTGCCCAATATTTTCGAAGCAGCAGAATTCCGCTTATTAGTGTTGTCTGTTGTACTGGCCAATATTTTCGAAAGAGTAGAGTTTGGCTGATTAGTGTTTTCTGTTGTACTGGCCAATATTTTCAAAGGAGTAGAGTTTGGCATATTAGTGTTGTCTGTTGTACTGACAATCTTTTTGAAGGAGTAGAGTTTGGCTTATTAGTGTTGTCTGTTGTACTGACCAATCTTTTGAAGGAGTAGAGTTTGGCTGATCAGTGTTGTCTGTTGTATTGGCCAATATTTTCGAAGGAGTAGAATTTCGCTGATTAGTGTTGTCTGTTGTACTGGCCAATATTTTTGAAGGAGTAGAGTTTAACTGATTAGTGTTGTCTGTTGTACTGGTCAATATTTTCGAAGGAGTAGAGTTTGGCTGATTAGTGTTTTCTGTTGTACTGGCCAATATTTTCGAAAGAGTAGAGTTTGGCTGATTAGTGTTTTCTGTTGTACTGGCCAATATTTTCGAAGGAGTAGAGTTTGGTTGATTAGTATTGTCTGTTGTATTGGCCAATATTTTCGAAGGAGTAGAGTTTGGCATATTAGTGTTGTCTGTTGTACTGACCAATCTTTTCGAAGCTGCAGAATTCCGCTTATTAGTGTTGTCTGTTGTACTGGCCAATATTTTCGAAGGAGTAGAGTTTGGCTGATAATAGTTGTCTGTTATACTGGCCAATATTTTCGAAGGAGTAGAGTTTGGCTGATTAGTGTTTTCTGTTGTACTGGCCAATATTTTCGAATGAGTAGAGTTTGGCTGATAAGTGTTGTCTGTTGTACTGCCCAATATTTTCGAAGCAGCAGAATTCCGCTTATTAGTGTTGTCTGTTGTACTGGCCAATATTTTCGAAGGAGTAGAGTTTGGCTGATTATTGTTGTCTTATGAAGTGGCCAATAATTTTGGACGAGTAGAGTTTGGCTGATTAGTGTTTTCTGTTGTACTGGCCAATATTTTCGAAGGAGTAGAGTTTGGCTGATTATTGTTGTCTTATGAAGTGGCCAATAATTTTGGACGAGTAGAGTTTGGCTGATTAGTGTTGTCTGTTGTACTGCCCAATATTTTGGGGTAATTCATGTTATCCCTTACATCTTTCAAATTTTATCTCAAAAGAAATACTTTTGACCTTTTGGTTATTGTAAATTCCACCTTTTGCTCCTTTACAATGAAACAAAATGCAGATTTAGTTATAAATAACACAAAATTATGAACATCTTTAAAGTGTCTGGATTAATAGGTAATACCAACCGAGACTAACACAAACACCACGAAACAATCTGAACATTTTGGCTATTAGAAACACGGGTACTTAATACATGTATCAGGTGTTCTGAACCCGTAAAGCATAAACTTTTTTCATGCATCACAAATAGTATGATTTGTCAAAGTTGGGTAAGAAATCATTCGGTATTAGAAAAGGTATAACTTAAAAGGCGCCAAATTTTGAATGAACAGCTAATTAATATATGTAAAAAAATTGTGCTTAACGATAAAAGTTGGAACTGAAACTTTTTTCTGAAATTTGAAAGTGTAATCCCGATTATTATAGACCTATAACTGTTTTACCCTTTATTTCCGAAATCATTTAAAGACATTTTGCCACGTGCAAGCCGTACGGCTTAAAAGCTTTCAACAATGAGCAGAGCTTTATCGCATAGTAAGCTATGAGAAAAGAGTAAGCATGTTGAAATGTGAAATAATTCAAACGAGAAAAACCAAAAGCATGTACTATGCTAAAATACAATAATCGAAAAACAACTCTAATAGACATCAAACCAAGACTACCACTAGCCACAGACTTAATATTAGAACTGGCACAAGCAAAAAGTGCTAGGGTTAATCATGTTTGCGAGCGCCCAACCCTTCACCTTTTCTGCTAGACGTGAAAAATGTTTTCCCTTTTTGAAATTCTTTGTGTAAGAAAAGAAAACCAGTAAAAAATGTAATGATCCTTGATTGAAATAGTAAATACTGTTTGGCCAAACAAGGGACAAGAAATATTACATAACATTTCAGGTATGCTTACCAGTGTTTACATAACCGATTGTTACGTGAACAAATTAAAGAGATAAAAACCGAAATACAGATGTTAAAACAGGGCAAATTGCCTGATGACGTTGACTGGGATACACTGACTCCTGCAGAATGCAGAAGACAACTGAAAACAATGCATATTGAAATAACATCGCTTAGAGGTGAGCTGTAACCATGGTAACCTTTACACATTTTAGTTAGAAATAGTTTTATCCAACTATGAGTAGTAGCCTTAGGAATCTATCACACTGCAGTTTATAAATAACTTCTCTTAAAGGTGAATTATAACCGTAGAAACCGTAATCTTTTGAGGTAAGCTGTGACCATATACACATTATCACACTACAGTCTACTTTCTTTGGGGTAAGCTGTGACAATATACACCTTATCACACTACAGTTTACTTTCTTTGAGGTAAGCTGTGACAACATACACCTTATCACACTACAGTTTACTTTCTTTGAGGTAAGCTGTGACAATATACACCTTATCACACTACAGTTTACTTTCTTTGAGGTAAGCTGTGGCAATATACACCTTATCACACTACAGTTTACTTTCTTTGAGGTAAGCTGTGACAACATACACCTTATCACACTACAGTTTACTTTCTTTGAGGTAAGCTGTGACAATATACACCTTATCACATTGCAGTTTACTTCTTTGAGGTAAGCTGTGACAATATACATCTTATCACATTGCAGTTTACTTCTTTGAGGTAAACTGTGACCATATACACCTTATCTCACTGCAGTTTACTTCTTTTGAAGTAAGCTTTGATATATACAACTATCACAGTACAGTTAAATCCTTTGGGGTAAGCTTTGACCATATGCAACTGATCACATTGCAGTTTATAAATAACTTCTCTTAGAGGTGAATTATAACCATAGAAACGTTTTCACATGCAGTTGATAATCAACACTCTTGGATTATTAACTGTAACCATAGAAACGTTATCACATGCAGTTGATAATCAACACTCCCAGATGTTACCTGTAACAATAGAAACCTTATGATCACATAAACAAAAAGACTTCTCAGATATTACCTGTAACAATAGAAACCTTATGATCATATAAACAAAAATAACTCTCAGATGTTACCTGTAACAATAGAAACGTTACCTGTATCTTACTTTTTCAGTCTTAAGTTTTCTATGTTGTGTTTTGTGTACTGTTGTTTGTATTTTGATCGTTTTTCATATTTTGCCATGGCATTGTCAGTTGCTTTCGACTTTTGTATCTTTCGCCTCTCTATTACTTAAGAATTATTGTCAATAACGTAGCTCACATCATATAACCCTAGAAATCTTATCTGTTGCAGTTACTGATAAAATTTCTCAGAGCTGAGCAAAAGACACAGACTACTCATAACATTGCATTATCAATAACTTGACTATTTTAAAAATCCCTCTAAACAGTGCACCATAATGATCATTGATCAATGGAAGTGGAAAATATTAACGGTCTTCTGTACTACTAAAGGAAGAGACCGATTTCATTGAGCCATAACTCCTCTTAAACCATACAAAGTCGGAAATATTTGTGATATGACGTATAAATGTAGTGTTTTGAACTTCCTAAATTTGTCTTTTTTCCACAGAAAACGCCAATTTTTTTTAGAAAATATCCAAATTCGGAGACCGTTATCGATCCGTGTCTTATACGCTTTCGCGCATGCTCAGTCAACGTACTGCCCGACAACTCGGCCCACGGCCAACTCGCACCACTCAAACACTATCACTAATTATTACAACTTGCATTACTTTATCTAACTCGCACCACTCAAAAAAAAAGAAAGAAATATAAGAAACTCGAAGAAATGTGATTAATCATTAGATTGTTTTCTTCTTCTCTTAGTGAATTCCTCCTTTCTCGGAGCACCCTTGTCACATAGAGACAGAACTCGCACCACTCGAAAAAAAAAATATACTACAAACTAGCACCACTGAAAAAATGTTTTAAATCATCAGAGAGTTCTAGGTTGTTTTCTTCTTCTCTAATTTATTTCCTCCGTTCTTGGAGCACCCGTATCACACAGAGACAGAACTTGAATCGCACCTTTCGAAAAAAAAAGAAGAAATACTACAAACTAGCACCACTGAGAAATGTTTTAATCATCAGTGTTCTAGGTTGTCTTCTTCTTCTCTGAGTTATTTCCTCTGTTCTAGGAGCACCTGTGTAACACCGAGACAGAAGCTACTAATTGAACATTCAAACACCTATGGAAGAAGAATTGACAAACTAATAAAAACTATCAACATAATGCGTCAGTGCATAAAACAGCTTGAGAAACACGAACCCAAGCTGTGTATCACCATAAACATTTCAAGTAGTCCTCAAGCCGCGCTCGCGCGGGTTTTTTCTAGTGGTTTTTATAAACATGCACTTCAAACAAGAGCAAAGTGAAATAACATTTATGACTAGTGAAGTATGAACATTTTAATATCTCTTACCAATAAAGCTAGAAAATCACCCAAATGTAAGATATATGATACCGTTTGGTAAATCCCCTCGTATAAGGCCATGTATTAACGATTCGAGACATTGATGTCAAAAAAGTTCGTACCATGTTCTTGGTTGAATGCCAAATTTCTACAAAAATCGTATTAATGTTTCAAGGGAAAAAAACAAACCATTAAACAATCCAAAATTCAACAAAGCAAGCGGCCTACGCCTGATTTATTTGAGACAGTCCGTACGTTGATATTGCTTCTTTTGAATATTTCAACACAAAGACTTACGGTAATAAATTCGGGAAAAAAAAAAGAATTTCACAGGCTCATTTTAATAGTGTCCATGGTAGTATGAAAACATCTTTGAACTTAATGTGATTGACTCCTTTTGGTGTGTAAATTACCTCAGAAATGGACTGAAAATCCGGTAACTAGTTAAAAAATCCATTCGAAATAATGGATTTTCATCGAACTCAAATATAATACCACTCCAAATTGATAGTAGAAAGCTTCAATCTTTTTTGTAATAAAGATAAATATGGCAAATGTCAATATTTGAACAGCGATATGTCCTTACTTTTTGAAAGTTCAACTTTGAAGGATTGAACATAATAGATAAACGTATTCATGTGAAAACGGAATTACCCTTTCTTGATCTCATTGAAGTAATTAATAAATACATGATATCTGTTCCCTGGAAATTAATCCTAGCTATAACAGACGTCATTTTATGCTAGAAACAAAACTTATGGAGGGTGGATTACCAAATCAGCGGATTAACCGGACTCAATGGAAGACACAGCTACTTTTGTACTTTTAAGAACAATATCTTTCCAACTTAATAATATACTGATATTTATACCTACAACCAGTAATATTCCTGTACCACAACTTTACAGTAATAAGTTTGTATTACAAATTTGAAGTACCTCAATTGACGGTCGATTGATATATAATACTGCTTTAGTATTTTAATCTGATATGTTGTTTTACTGAAAATGCAAATATTCAAAAACACTGGACCAGCTACAAAATAGTGTGTGCGCCTAAAATCTACTGCATTAAAAGTAAAGAACTGTTTCTTACAACTTGAAGTTCAAATCCAGTACCGTGAAATTGTTTAATGAAAAATTACCATAGCATCGAAGTAATGAAAAAATTACTACATTATTTAAGTACATTTTCAGTACTTCAAATTTATAGTACTAAAAATTATAAATGCAAAAGTAGCTGTGCACGGAATAACCGTACATTATCCAGAATAAAACAATAAAAACCAATTTCACATTTGTCTCGACAACCCTCCCATTTTTATATGTTTCTAAACTGGGTAGAAATAAAAATCATATCATAGCTAAATAAATAGCATTTCACATAATTTTATAATGTAAACCTCGGCAATAAAAAACGAAAGTTAACTAGCAGGGTAAATTATTACTGAATGAAATATTTTATGTAATAAATGTTAAAAATTGTGCATAGAGGACTTAGTTTAGTAAACGTATACATGCGTTGGTTCAACAATTTCCATAACATTATAATTTCAAGAAACTCGTTTCATATGACTTTAACAAGTAATAAGTATACACTTGCCCTCGTGATCATTATTGTTATGTAGAAATAACAGATGAAAGATGCATGCTCCTAGTCTTTCTTCGTGAAATTGAGTCGTGCAAATTATTTTCTGGTAGTATTAATTGCATGGCTGTAGTTAATAAAATTCACGCCTAATAAACCTTATCCTATTTTATAGTAGCAATTCCAGTAAAATGAATCTATCATTGACAACTCTTTCTGATTATGACTCATATTTCAAGCCTGGCTCACTGCTCAACAGTACTGGCGCTAGTGTCCATCTTAAACTTGAAGTGACTTAAAGATGAAGAACAGCAATCAAATATTGCTTTTTGTGTGTTTTTTGCTGTGCAATGTACTGATTTTGTGTCATGGATGGATACCCATATCCTTTTTCTATTCAGTGTCTGATCGTAAATGTGAGAATTCTTATTTACGATATTTAATACCCCTACTCTATGGATGGGATGCATATTGCAATCACTTTTTCCGTCCGTCCGTCCGTATGTCCGTTTATTTGTCTATAACTTTCGTTACATATTTCTTAACTTCCGTATTAGGAGTTGACGTGATATTGGATCAAGATTTTATAATTAGGACTGAACAGTGAACAGTTAATTATCAAATTTGTCGGGCAGTCACTTCCTGTTTAACGATATTTAGAATTTTTATATTTCCTACTGAAGACAGATTTTTTTCATCCTTTATATTTTAGCTTCTGTATCAAGGAATGGTTTGATATTTAGTCTGGAATTTTATTATGACTAGAAGTCATCACTTTGTGATACTTTGAACTTTTATAATACCTACTGACCATGAAATTTCCGTCACCTATATTTTTAAGCTTTTGTTTCAAAGAATAATTTGATATTTAGTATGAAACTTTATAAAGACGAGTTGTACCGTGTGAATGATGTTCAAATTTGCCGGACAGTCACTTCCTGTTTGACGATACTTTAAACCCTCTGATCATTAAAATGTTCGTCACAGTGCCAAGTCTGGAACCTGCCAATTGTTGTGTTGTTTTATATTTTTAACAAAGGGAATTGACGTTGGTGATAGATATTTGGCTATTTCTGTTTTGCATCGCCTGGGAACGATTTAAAACTTATGGTATAGATCGTGTTTATTGTCGAAGACCTCTATATGTTCGACACAGTTTAACTAATGGAGTTGACGTTGGTGACCGATCTTTGGCTATTTCTGTTTTGCTTTGCCTGGGAACGATTTAAAACATATGGTATAGATCGTGTATATTGTCGAAGACCTCTATACGTCTTTGATTGTTTTATTGTGTTGCTAGGTTATTATCCTCTAGATGTATACCGTATACCATACATCCTTGCATTCATACTCATCAATCAATCATTAGATATCAGCAAATTGAAAAAGATTCATATTCACTAGAACACACCCGCGAAATCGCGGGCATTTAGAGCGTGGTTGAAAGTATGTAAACTGTTGTAGGATGAATTTTTGTAAAAGATATTATGACTGGAGAATTTTAGGAAAGGTATCAAATATATCTTAAAACATGAACTGATGTCAATATAACATTTTGAATTTTTCACCAGTTATTGTATGTATTTGTCCACGCAAAGTTCAACTATTTGTAGTAACATGAACGTACGATTTTTAGGAGGCGAGTTGCTTTGTCACCATGCTTTTTGTTTCGTTGTGCAGAAGACAGAATAATCGATATGTTAACCTTTTCAATTTCAGTCACTCGAAACGGATTCAACTAATGAAATCAGATTTTTATGTGACATTTGCAAATAAGATTGGAATTATGAATAGAGCCATAATAAAATACTCAATAAACAATGCAATTTGTGCACAAAACCGTCATATTTTAGTGAAATCTGGAATTGGCGTCAGACTTAATAAGATGTTAACTTTTAAGAAAGCAAATTAATTCTAATATGGGGTGCTTATTACGTCATATGAATAGAGCCATAATAAAATTCTCAATAAAACCACAACCACTATAAATCGATCGACGTCACAATGCGAGTTGTGCACAAAAACGCCATATTTTACTGAAATGGCGTCAGAGTTTTCAGTGGGAAACTATAAATAATAGAATCAAAATAATTCATGCATTCCATAGATTTGTTTTTATTTTCACATGGCCTGGGTCGTTATATTCGTCAATTTAATCCCTTGCTTACGCTTGGGATAAAATTCCAATATAACGACCCAGGCCATGCGAAAATTTTCAACAAATCTATGGTTTGCATGAATTATTTCTAAAATAAAACATGATTATATACCGGTTCCGTAATTTATTTGGCCTTTTTAACTTTTTTTGATTCGAGCGTCACTGATGAGTCTTTTGTAGACGAAACGCGAGTCTGGCGCAAATACAAATTTTCAATCCTGGTATCTATGATGAGTTTATTTCCAGTGGTCCCAAGAAATCGGATTTTTATCGCTTCCAGGGACCGAAGGAATGTTTGATACCGTTTCTTGTAGCTCAGGTACCCAAAACATTGTATGTAATCAAGTTAGGAATTAGGGGTTGTTTGTAAATTTACCAAATTTCTGTGTAATTTTAAACAGTCCTAAACGGAAGTCTTGTATATGACTTAAAAGTCCGTCCGATAACGGAAACAATATATCCGGACGCCTTTATTTTCGTTTTCTTCCCAAAATAACCCAAACGGAATAATCATAAGCGAGGATGACAAATGCGACTATGCAAAGTACCTATAGGACACAGAGGCATGATGATTTATTTATTGTGGAAGGAAAGGAAACGACACACAAAATGAGGTCTTCTCATTTTGATGCGACTGTCATACAAGTGAAAGGTTTAGCGCTATAAAACCAGGTTCAATCCACCATTTTCTACATAAGAAAATGCTTGTACCAAGTCAGGAATATGACAGTTGTTGTCCATTCGTTTGATGTGTTTGTGCTTTTGATTTTGCCATTTGATTAGGGACTTTCCGTTTTGAATTTTCCTCGGAGTTCAGTATTTTTGTGATTTAACTCATTTAATAGTATAGATATTAGTATTACAGTAACAAAGGGGGACAACTACTAGGAATGGAGGAAGGCCGATACAAATCATTGGGGACTTATTGATAATATTTAACACCCATCGGATATTCTTGCGAAAGACGTTGGTGAATTTCAAGTAGACATTTATTATAACTGGATAGAGAAATCCGAAACCAGCATGTTTATTGTACATGTAATTACCTTAAAGATATAATGCACATAGCATCTAATCTAATATATAATTTGGATTAATCTGGGACTACTTCCGTTTAACTAGTTGATGTTTCTCAATTCATCCGGTTTCATAATGGGTATGCATATTTAATGAATACAAAGACCGATGCTACTGCGGAATACGCAAGTAAACAGCCATAATCATATAAACATCTAACAATCTTACTAGAATCATACAAAGATCTTTTTAAATCAAAAGCATAAAAGTTATTGTAATTGAAAGTGTATGCACAAAAGTGCAAGGATCAGAACTGTTCGATATGACTAAAATGAGATGGGCTGGAAAACGCCAATGAGACAGCAAGACAGTAATAAAAAAATGTTAAATACATCTGTAGGGCAACATACAATCTTTGACAAAATACAGTGTGCATTTTGTATTATTCCCTGTCCATTATATGCGTGTAGTTCTTGTAAATGAACTTAACCAACTTATTTCCATAGCATCTAATATTTTTTACTTTTTAACACCTGGAGAATACATTTAATTTTAGGATATAAAAAAAGTATAGAAGAGAAGTTGGATTCCGAGTCGTACGCCTACAATACAACACGTGATAAGTGTGACAGTATACTGAACGATGTCTGGTGTCAACAACAATGTAGAATAAGAGACCTAGAAAAAAGCGACCGCCGCACCTTGAGTCAGTATAACATTACGAAAGGGAAAGATAATCACACGGGCAATAATAGTAGAGTCCGGCTACCATCAATTTCTAATAAATCGTCGTCATATATTGATTCGTACCGGGCGGTTTTTCATAAGGTTAAAACAAATAGAACAAACAGAAAAAGAAAGCCAAGACAGAAAGAAAAGTAAGCTTCCATGTTGATGTAACCTGAACCAACCGAAAAAGTTTATTAATTTAAACAATATAATGAGTGCAGTGCCACTTGCAGACGATGACGACTGTTATGAGTAGGAACGATATGGTGCCATGTTTTACAACTATACATCACCATGACTACACGTCACGATAAAATAAAACATCACCATGACTAAACGTCAAGGGAAGACAATACATCACCATGAATACACAGTCTGAGATCAAGTGTCATTAACAGTTCAAGGGCAAATTTATTCAAAGTTTTACGAATGTTATAGTCGATACTCGTATCATTTATAAATGTACAGCCGTGCATTAAGACGTTTTTCTTCAGATTAAGATACTTTGTCATACAAATCTCACAATATAGTATTTTTTATTATTTAATATTTCATAAAAGTAAAATGAATCTCGTATGTTTTAAATATATATAGATAGTAGATTGTGTACACGAGAAAACAACAACACTTACAAGCCACATTAGTATAAAACATATCACTTCCAATCAACATTCATTAAGTTCATCAAACAGAATCTGATAGTGCTTTGTATCATAAAAGGGTAAACAATAGTAAAGGCAATATAATAGCATTATCACATTTCATCTTTCATCAAAGTTAAAATAGTCTATTTACTGGAGAAAAACTGCATCTGAAATAGAAATTTTGTATAGCAGATAATTTCTTTTTTATTAAAAACAATCAAATTAATCATTATTGACTTTTCAAAGTACTTACGAATGAAAAATAAATAATAATGGGGATAAAATAATTTACACCTACGGAATTTTATCAATAAACCCTTCATGATTTCATTACTTCCTTTTTCAATCTTTAACTTATATTGTTTAGTTTTTATTTTTCACAAAAAACAACTCATCAAAGATAACAGGCTTTTTTAAAAAAAAGTACATTTAATTATTATAACAATAAAAGCAACTGTTGTTAATTCTGCTACTGATAATTTAAATTATTTTTTCATAGTGCGACGTATCTGCTGCATACGAAAAATACCCTTTGTTTGAAACGCGCACACATACACACACATGCAACACTTCTTACCTTCTTTTTTTCATTTATCTCAAATTTATATGCTTTGATAATGTTAAAGATTTTAGGAAAATATTTGCATGCTGTAGAATATATTGTCTATAAGTGGAAGACGTTCTAATGTTGATTAACTTGTTTAGCATTCCTTCTCCTATGTCTTTGTAAATACAAAAAGTTTGAACAAAAATTGTTTCTTTAATACATTTCAAAAAGTAAATGAACAATACAAAACTTTATTCATCATTTGTGGATTAAAAAAACAACTTTTCAATTATCTCTTTCACATATATACTATGGTATAACTCGATCTAAACTATTAAAAACTGGATAAATGACTTACAACGCTTTCACCCAATGCTTGAAAACTTGCTGGACGCTGACCGCCCATCATCGCATCACCCATTCCAAACAAACTATTTTTGCTACCTCTTCTATCAAATTCCTACAAATTGTATAACGGGAAATGATCAGTATTTATCAGCAAAATGTTAAAATGTTTCGACTAAAAATCTTTGTTGAGATATTTTACAGTATACCAGAACTTATTTTCAGTTGCTATGAAATAAGTATCCAGAAGCCTATATAATATTATATGAGGTTTACCTGAAACGTGTCCTAATAAACAAGATTTATATACAAAAGCACAACACAAAGACGTTCAAAGCATATCGCTTAATTTGCCATGTTAAACTTAACATTTAGAGATGGTTGTTTGCCGTTGTTTGTTGCTTCGGGTTAAGGTTGTTGCGTTGGAATGTTGCATGTTACTCTGTCAATGTTGCGGTGTTATGCAATAATTACATTTTAATTTCTGCTCATGTAAATCATTAGAGTACAAAAAAATCTTATTTGTAAACAATATTTGCGGAAGACTATACATTTCACCTGATCGAGTTCAATTAAAAGATCAAGGTGAGTATAACATACACGGTAACTATTATCTCTATGAAAACAAAATAGTTCCTTGAGATTCAAGTAATGAATAAAACAAATTGAAAATGAATCCGATGAAATGACAAGGTCGTTTCTAACTCTGTTTTTTTTCCTATGACAAACATCGACCGACCAGGTGAAATTTATCTAGTAGAATTATAAACGTATTTATAAAAAGAGTTTTGTACAGATTATAAATCAACAAATATTGCTAGATATACACAAATTGCTGATTGTACACAATAACAGGGATGAAATCTCACATATAACCTTTGCTGATACCTGCAATATACAAGTATTATCATACTGAGAGGAGTAAAACACTTACATTGAAGGTGAATAATGACAGTGATGATGAAGCGATTGTAATTCTTTTGCTAAAGTAATACTACTTATCGCTATTTGTCCGCCATTACTGGACATCAAAATGTTTCCCGTAAAATTTTGACGTCACAATAAAAAATGTCTGACGCCACAGAAGAAAAGAGCTTGTTGTATGACGTCAATAGTTCAAGTGTCGTAGATTCTCAGGTCAAGTGTCGAAGACATCCAAATAGCGATAAGGTCTATGGAACCCACGACAAGGGTAAACGACACAAGAATGGAAAGGGAAACAGAGGTGATTAAATATGGGAACTTCAGACTCCAATGTCAAAACATAGTCATGCGCAATACATCTGCATATAGCCAGTCATCTACGAAGAAAATGCGTTCCACACATACACTGCAGATCGGCAGACTTACGGGCGTGATGAATGGCCCTGCGCTTGGGCGTCGATGTCTGCAATCGATGAAAAACTGATCGTCATCAATACCGCCTATTGGCATTATTCCAAGACCAAGGTTTTCTCTCTTTTTGTCCACCTTCCCCGAACATGGATATGGGTAATATATCCACGCTGTGCGTACTAGGGCGTCGGGATTTATCAGACGAGTGCCGTGATGATTCATAAGATCCTCGTCTGGCATCATAGAACCAACTTACTGGAAATGAATATTGTCCCAAACTTTGTGTACTTGGACGGCGAGGGCGGTCAGAACAGGGACTTTCATCGGCAATTAGACTGATACCAGGAGTAGCTCCAACTGGAGGAATCAGACTAAACTTCCGCTGCTGTTCTGATGTATCACTAACCGACATC
This sequence comes from Mytilus californianus, assembly GCF_021869535.1. NCBI lineage: Eukaryota > Metazoa > Mollusca > Bivalvia > Mytilida > Mytilidae > Mytilus > Mytilus californianus. The sequence goes on along the minus strand of NW_026262581.1, from coordinate 139,901,301 downwards.
TGCTTTTCATCCTGGAATTAGCAAATAAAAAAGAAGAGATAATAATCACAAACTGTTCAGTAATTTATTTTGCTTTTAAAAATGTTATAATGTCAAAAAACTGCGGCTGAAAGTACATGCATATAATCATCTTTGACTTTGTAATTTCAATATTCTCTGTACTTCACAGATGTCAAATATGGCAACATTTATTTTAAAGAATTTCTTTAATCACAGCCATAGCAATTTTCATCTTCTAAACATCATTTGAAAAGTTAGTCATTAGAAATAAATCATTTTTTGTTTAATTTGCAACACATTGATTTTGCACTCCTCATTCAGATCAATTGAAAGTAATATCATCATTATCTATTAATTTTCAGAAATTTTATTTTCAGTTCAAAATCAAAGCCTATGATAATTAGAAAATATTTTCACACTTACCAATAACTTTCCACTTAGATTTGGACTACTGGGTACTGAAATAAAAATTAACGATATAATTACCTTCTATATATTATTGTAGACTGTTATAAACTATAAAGAAAATAAGGTTCCAACTCCCTTAGGCAAAGTTGATCTTACTCGGATTTTACTATATATTTTTGAGTTATAAAGCTCTTCACGTGTTACGGTAGTTTATTAAAACAAGGACAAAATGTGCCAAAACGAGACAAGTGTACAGACAAACAAAACATCAACAAAAAATCTTACCAATAAAAACACTCGTAAGGCATGAACATTTTAGTTTATTCGTAAGATTTATTGTGAAAAGAGCCCCTGATATCTAAAGATCGAAGACTGCTAAAACATATCGCTAGTGAATTGAGACACAGACATAGCGTATTGGCCAATCAATACGTGATTATGACCGTAAAACTTATGTTGTGTCGTCCTCATAACTTTATGGAACCAGTTATTTTGCTAGGATCACACCCTAGCCAATGAAGTACGTATAATGGGAGATATCTCACCGTCTTAAATTGAGAAGAGGGTATGTCATTGCTGAGAAGTTGCCAATAGGAAAGTTGAAATCATCACGTTAGTAAATCGATTTTAGTTTGAAGTCGTCAATCTGTGTTAATATCGAGATAAAGATCAAGATATGAAGAATACCTTCTAGTTTCGGTAGTATCCTTAATCTCAAGTTCACGGACATATATGATGCAAGCACTCACTTCAAATGATAAATCGTAATATAGTTAATAGCTCTAAATTAAACACACCAAGGATCATTCATCTGAAAATTAGTTTAGTTGATTCAAACACATATGAAACAAAAAATGCAAAAAATAAGTAAAAATGTCATTCAGGTGCAACGAATTCAATATAAGTCTACTAACAGTTGCCACATGTGGAGCAGGATCTGCTTATCCTTCCGGAGCACCTGAGGTCACCCCCAGGTTTTGGTGGAGTTCGTGTTGCTTAGTCTTTAGTTTTCTATGTTGTGTTATCTGTACTATTATTTGTCTGTTTGTCTTTTTATTTTTGGCGATGGCGTTGTCAGTTTGTTTTCGATCTATGAGTTTGACTGTCCCTCTGGTATCTTTCATCCTTCTTTTACTTATTTGTAGAAATTATAATGTTGATCAATATGTTAAAATTGGTCATACGCCCTCCTTTGATGACTCTAAACTCCTTATATTCAGTCAAAGTAGTAAGTTACAACTGCTTCGGGCAAGTTGGTCTATTTTAGGTCCTTTTTCGTCATATAGCTCTTCATCTGTTTCGGTACGTAAACATCCTTGGCTTTCAAATATTCGGCTTTGAGCGTTCTTGATGAAGGTAAATCCAGAAAAGCGCTTCGGACGCAAACCATTTGTATTGTAAAGTTTATTTTTATTTTTTAGTAGATCTTATTATATTGCTGATCATTTTAGTTGCTTACAGTTTCTGTTTATCTATTGATATTTTCATGACAATTAATAATTGTTCTAGTAAGATTTGTCGTGGAAACAGTCGCTGCAAACCAGATGTATACGAACAAAGAAACATTAAAACTTAATCTTTTGAAATAATGTCCTCCCATAAAAACAGCAAATATCTATAGGTCTAAAAATATTTAACACTCATCCAATATACATAGTTTCGTATATCATGTAAATGTCGAGTATTAATGCGAAGAGGAATAACTCAAACGATAAAAAAACAGATTCAATATCACTTTGTTCTAGTAGAAATAAGCTTTGCATATTGCCTTATTGACAATTTTACTCGTCAGTCGTGAAAGTTTAAATATTTCTTTTTGAGAAATGTTATAGTATTCAAAATTTAATATATATTCTATTGATTGCAATTCCTTTTAGGAATTTTTCAACATATCTTAAAGAGTTGTCTTGATATTCCTGTCTTAAAAACATTTTATTTGGTAATATGTCTCCGACCAATAGCAACCATTAATCTAACCATGGAAGTAATATATAGCCAGTATTATTCTTCCTATGATCTAACTGGATATGTTAACAAAAGCATTTTTTACAAATTCATCTTGTAGTTGACAATAGTCTAATGTTTGGCTTTTATGTCAATAAACTTACTTTCTAGCTGTGTTCGAATATGTAATGTTCAGTATACCATGTCAAGTAAAATAGTTTTAAATTCAAATCGAAAACTCTCATGGTATTCAGAAATCTACATCTTTGCACTTGTATGAACGTTTATCTGTATACAGGTATACATTGAAATTACTTCCACTGGAGAGGTATCACATAATAAAATGTAATTAAGTATAATCGTATAATCAGTGAAGTATATTGACCAAATATTATTGCGATGGTATAATCAATAGAATAAACTGCACAACAGAAGACAAATCGTTCATGAAAAAAAAAACGTATTTTAGGTAAATATTTTTTAAGAGAATAAAAAAGTTAGACAAGTAAAAACAAAACAAAACAACATAAAACAGACAAAAAGTAGTATTCCAATCAGTAATGTATTCCAATAAGTAAAGTATTCCAACCAGTAAAGTATTCTAACCAGTAAAGTATTCCAACCAGTAAAGTATTCAGTAAATGTTGTTTCAAGCCTGTTGTAGGATGTAGTTGTCGACGAAACGCGCGTCTGGCGTACTAAATTTCAATCCTGGTATCTTTAATGATAAAATTGAGAATGGAAATGGGGAATATGTCAAAGAGACATCAATCCGACCAAAGAGCAGAAAACAGCCGAAGGCCACCAATGGGTCTTCAATGCAGCGAGAAAATCCCGCATCTGGAGGTGGTCGTCAGCTGCCCCCTAAATGAAATTGTGTGCTAGTTCAATGAAAATGGACGTCACACTAAACTCCAAAACATATAAATGAACTAAAATTAAAAAACATACTAGACTAACAAAGGCCAGAGGCTCCTGACTTGGGACAGGCGCAAAAATGCGGCGGGATTAAACATGTTTTGTGAGATCTCAACCCTCCCCCTGTACCTCTAGCCAATGTAGAATAAAGAAACACATAGCAGTACGCACAGTAAAACTCAGTTTAAATGAAGTCCGAGTCCGAGTTTATTTCCCAAATTTTGTTTACCTTTGTGTTAATGGGGGTGACGCTGATTCTTGTTTCATTTTATTTCGTCTTTCACGGTCTATTTGTTCTAGCATTTCTCGTAATACCTCCATAAAAACACCAAACTGAAAAATTCAAGAGGATAGTCATTGTTTTTCCAAAATTGACAGAAACATTTGTTTGATGCAGAAAAAACACAAAACGGACAACCCCCCCCCCCCCCCCCCCCAAAAAAAAAGAACAAAACACAAAACCAAAAATACACAAAACAGTGTCTACAACAATCAGTTCAAACGTCAAATGTGCCGTCTATTGACTACAAGTTCTGCACAGAAAAGATAATCTTCATGTCCACCATTGCGAAACATCTGAACATCAGTTGGGGGTAGTGAACAGAGTATCGTCCAGACATATTTGAATTCGTTGACCATCATAATATTCTTCTTGCGGCGCTGAAACGTTAACGGGATCGGGCCTATGAAATCAAGGAACTAGAAGGACTCTTTTGCTGAGAATTTATGCAGGCAGATAAACCGTCAACAAACATAGAGTGACGATAGTCCGTTTAAAGCATCATCAATGTCTGTATCCGTGGTGTCAATAATTCTTCTCTTGTTGGTGGTGTCGATTAAATGGTCTTTCTTTAATTATCTAGAACACATATTTCTAAGCTTCTGGTTGAAGGAGTGATGTTATATTTGGGTTGAAATTTTGTTTTGACGAATCATACCGTGTGATCGATGTTTAGAGCTGTTGGCAGTTACTGTTTGATGTTGATGTTACTATGAAGGTGTATACCTCCTGAGCCTAATGATAAGCGGGGGTATACTTTGCACGACATCATATACACCAGTACTTTGATTTACTACTAATGGATATATAACATATTCTATTCAATAGTAATGCCTGGATTGACAGGATCTGCTTACCCTTCCGTAGCACCTGAGATCACCCCCAGTTTTTGGTGTGGTTCGTGTTGCTTAGTCTTTCGTTTTCTATGTTGTGTTTTGCGTACTATTGTTTGTCTGTTTGTCTTTTTCTTTTTTAGCCATGGCGTTGTCAGTTGATTTTCGATTTTGAGTTTGAGTGTCCCTTTGGTATCTTTCGCCCCTCTTTGACAGTTTGCGGGATGTTAACGGCCCTTGATTAGTGTAACTTACATATTCCATACTAAGACCTGACTTGATAGTTTGTTTGGGATATTATTTCAGAGTGTAACGTACCTTTTCCATAGTAAAACATGGATTGACAATTTGTGTATCGTACCTGTTCCATAGTAAGACCTGGATTGACAGTTTGTGGAATCAATGGTGGCATCACTTTAGTTGCTATTAAGTTATGTGTCAATCCAAACTTTCTGTCACTCAGCAGGTGCTTATAAATACCTGGAATAGACAACATTTACAGTTATGATATGTATCTATGAGAGACAATATATGATACAAACATTGTTTTAAGTTAGGGCTCTTCTGAACTAAATATGATAAGACCAGCAATGGCAAGTTAGTGGTGGTATGTAAAAAGTAAAATCACAAAAATACTGAACACCGAGGAAAATTCTAAAAGGAAAGTCCCTAATCAAATGGCAAAATCAAAAGCTCAAACACATCAAACGAATGGATAACAACTGTCATATTCCTGACTTGGTACAGGCATTTTCTTATGTAGAAAATGGTGGATTAAACCTGGTTTTAAAGCTAGCTAAACATCTCACTTGTATGACAGTCGCATGAAATTCCATTATATTGACAACGATGTGTGAACAAAACAAACAGACACAATAGGTACAAATGTCACAAATAGGGGTACAACAGCAACACGAACCCCACCAAAAACTGGGTGTGATCTCAGGTGCTCCGGAAGGGTGAGCAGATCCTGCTCCACATGTGGCACCCGTCGTGTTGCTCATGTTATTACAAAGCCGGTAAATAGTCTAATTCGGTAGGTCACATTCGTGAAAAGGGAACGGGATTGTAGTTACGACATAAAATAGATAGTACACACATGGTATTATAACAAAATGCATTTAACAAGAGGAGAGTCTGAGTCCATCATCACGTAGTATTACTTATTTGAAGTCCGTTTATTCGTCTTTTTTTCTTTTTGTCGTGGTTTTGTTTGTCATTTTTTTACTAATGAGTTTTGGTTCCTTTGATATGATTAATTGTAAAAAGTTACCTGTACAGGTTTTGGCATATTGATAACATCTCGGAATACAGTTAAAATATGACCACAATACCCTTCTTTGGAAGCATGATCAATAATGGCGATGAAAGGTATTAAAGCACTGGTAACAGAGTCTGCCATAGAACACTCAAGGCATAATATAGGAAAGACATTTCTGTATAAAATTTTCTGGGAAAAAAACCGTATGAGAAAGTATTTTCTAAATTTTTCTTTTTATTGCAAGTGTTGAAATAGAAATCATTAACAATAAGATTATGCTTATTTAAAGACCTTCATAGTGAGAATTCGCATTTACATGTATTATAACAAATCTCTTAGTAAAAGTTCAATTTAAGAATTGGCTTGCATAATGTAAAACAGATGATGGAAGAAATGAAAATTTATGTTTGATAAATATTCTAAAATTAAAGATTTCGAATTCGCCTTTGTTAAATATGTTTTACTTGTCTTACACATTTAATGAAAGTAATATGACATGATAGTTCAGTGATAAAATAGGGTAAATCAAAAAAATTAATGAACCGATGTTGGTCTTATTTGGAAATAAATATAATGCCCTTCAATTAAGGCCTGTCGTAGAGTATTAAAAAAGTGAAATAATATAAATACAGAGCTCCAAGGAAAATTCAAAAACGGAAAGGCTTTTATTAAATTGCAAACATTAAATCCCAAACACATCAAACGAATGGAAAACAACTGTCATATTCTTGATTTGGTACAGGCATTTATCTATGTAGAAAACGATGGATTAAACCTGGTTTTTTTAGCGGTATACTATTGTTGCCTTAAGTTATAGCTAGCTTAACCTCTCACTTGTATGACAGTCGCATAGAATTCCATTATATTGACAAAAAAGTGTGAGCAAAACAAACATACATAATAGGTAAAAATGTCAAAAATTTGGGTACAGCAGTCAAAATTGTTTTAAAATCTTAATCAGTATAAAAACAAACAACTATGCCAACAAAGAAAAACAAAGACTATATAGACAAAACAAAACTGAAAGACAAGAATGCAAAAGATGACCATAGCACAATAACAGAATGACGGGATGTATAAATACCGAGCCACGCCAAAAGAATATCACCAACAATGACTAAACAGTAAAGGTTTAAAATATACAAAGACAAGTAAAACGAGCACTATAACACGTAATTAAGATGATAAACAACGTGAGTACCTAGAATCTAAACATGTATTATTAGTGAAGTTGATACGAAATATTTCTCAAGAAGGTCTTGGGATCTTCCGATGAACTGTTTTAGAAACCCTGCTGCTCCGTCGTATGGTGTTTACATATCTCAATTGATACGTTATGCTCGTGCATGTTCACACTATACTGACTTCATATACAGTAGTGTGCTCCTTACGCAGAAACTGCTCCAACAGAGTTATGAGGAGGAAAGATTAAAAATGACACTCCGTAAACTTTATGGACACCACCACGAATTGGTTGATCTATACGATGCGTCTGTGTCAAAACTAACTGATGACGTTTTACCACGTCTTAGATTGTGGTTTATCTATGTCGTCTGTCTGCTAAGTACCGAACGTGACCTATTCGAGAATATGACTGTTATACCGAGAGTGAATTTGCATTGCTATACGACGTGTCTCGGTATTTTGTACATCCAACATTCATATATTTATTTTTTATGTTTCTGTTATAGGTTTCGGTTGGATAATGTGTTATGTCTTATTGTGTATAGTCCAAATAATTATAAAATTGCCTTTCAATACCATCACTGTTATGAAAATTGTTTGGACTGGTATTGTCAAAAATAATTGTATAAAGTTCGAGACTGCATGTTCGTTACGTAAGTGCCTCACTGTTTGTGATGTCCTGTGATGTCTGTCTGTGATGGAAGATGTTCGTTGTTGTTCTGCTGTTGCATGTTGTGTCGACTATTATATTATTTGTTTGTGCGTTTCTCTGTGATGAGTGTTCTTACGTGTGTTCGTGCTGTGTTTCTATCACGTAGTGTTGTCATTTTTTTTTATCTTTTCTTAAACTTTCCTTTGCCAACAAAGGTCTCGATGGCGTCAACTTAGGCAATATCCTTCATCATAAATTAGTTCAGTCGAAAATACCACCTTATTTTAAAGATCAGTCTGTACCAATAATTTCTTATACCTATACCAAACCAATCGCAACTAAAATTTTCAATTACAAACACGTTTTGCAGGATCTCAACATTGACGACTTCAAGTCTAAACCTCCTGATTGCACATGTGCTAGTTCCCAATTCACATATAATCCGGCTGGCCACGTTATTACCGGAGACCTCAACATTGTCAATAACACTTCCCTGCGAAATTTGTTATCCAAAGGTCCGAAATATCGTGAGCCTAAATCCATCAATTGGAAATACAACTTCAAAATACTGATGGATTCAGTCGAGGATTATGCCAGGCAATGGGATAAACGCGAGACAGAAGACGTAGATACTCTTTCCGAATGGATTAAGGCCGTGAGGTCGTTGATACAAATCCGAATTAAGAAACTAAATGGGTCTATCAATACTCACGCTACGTCAATTTTTAAAGACCCAAATGTTGCAAAACACTTGTTCTACCTCCATGACAAATATGTTGTTGTCCCCGCAGATAAAGCCCTAAACAACATCGTTTTTGTGTGTAAATATCATTACATAAACTGCTTCATAAATGAATTAGGTATTGACAATTCATTTGGAAACTCAACATATACCCTCACGACACTTACCAAAGAGAAAATACTGGATAATCATAGGTCTGTTCTATGTTCCTTTGGAATTTCAACCAAAGATGGAGAACTGGATCTTCCATCACTGTATTGGATACCTAAACTACATACGTGTCCTTACAAACAACGGTATATTGCTGGGTCTTCCAAGTGCTCCACGAAACCTCTTTATAAATTATTAACATCTATTTTATCAGCAATCAAAGCAGGGCTCCAAATTTATTGTGAAACTGCCTATTCTAGAGGTGGCGTGAATCAGATGTGGATACTAAAAAATTCCAAAGATCTTTTAGAGTACATACAATTTAAGACTCTCTCATCTTGCAATAGTATTAAAACATTTGACTTTTCTACACTTTACACAAGTATTCCCTATTTCAAACTAAAAGACAAATTGAAAGAGTTGGTATTACTTTGTTTCATTAAAAAGAATGGGGAACGTAGATACAAGTATCTTGTCTTGGGGAGATAAATCATACTTTGTAAAGAATCACTCTGATTCAAACAAAAAATTCTCTGAAACTGACATTATCAAGATGCTTGATTTCTTAATTGACAACATATTTGTTACGTTTGAAGGACGTGTTTTTCAACAGACTGTCGGCATTCCAATGGAAACCAATTGTGCCCATCTTCTTGCCGACTTGTTTCTTTATTATTATGAGGCTGACTTCATACAGGAACTTCTTAGGAAGAAAGATAAGAAGTTAGCAATATCCTTTAACTTTACGTTCCGCTATATAGATGATGTTCTCTCACTAAATAATACAAAATTTGGTGACTATGTTGAACGAATCTATCCCATCGAACTAGAGATAAAGGATACTACAGATACAGTTAAGTCTGCCTCATATCTTGACTTACATCTAGAAATTGACAATGAGGGTTGGTTGAAAACAAAACTTTACGGAAAAAGAGATGATTTCAGCTTCCCAATTGTGAACTTTCCATTTCTATGTAGCAACATTCCAGCAGCGCCTGCATACGGAGTATATATCTCCCAATTGATACGATATTCCCGGTCTTGTATTTCTTATCATGATTTCCTTGATAGAAGATTGCTGCTCACAAGGAAGCTATTTAACCAAGAGTTCCAAATGGTGAAGTTGAAATCATCCCTTCGTAAATTTTACGGACGCCATCACGAGTTGGTTGACCGTTATGGAATAACCGTTTCACAGATGATATCGGATATGTTCCTTATGTCGTAACTACAATATATTCCCTTCCCTTTTCACGAATGTGACCTACTGAATTAGACTATTTACCGAATTTGTAATAACATAAGCAACACGACGGGTGCCACATGTGGAGCAGGATCTGCTTACCCTTCCGGGGCACCTGAGATCACCCCCAGTTTTTGGTGGGGTTCGCGTTGCTTAGTCTTTAGTTTTCTATGTTGTGTCATCTATACTATTATTTGTCTATTTGTCTTTTTATTTTTGGTCATGGCGTTGTCAGCTTGTTTTCGATCTATGAGTTTGACTGTCCCTCTGGTATCTTTCGTCCCTCTTTTAGCGATATTTTTTGACATTGTCATATAAGCGGTAGGTTTGGCTAGCCATAAAACCAGGTTCAACCCACTATTTTTTCTTAAAATGTCCTGTACCAAGTCAGGAATATGGCAGTTGTTATCAAATAGTTCGTTTCTATGTATGTTGGCGTTTCTTTTTGTTACACTTCAGTGTTCCTGTTGTTCCTTTGTTTTCCTCTTATAGTTGATGTGTTTCTCTCGGTTGTAGTATGTAACCCGGATTTGTTTTCTCTCAATCGATTTATGACTTTTGAACACCGGTATACTACTATTGCGTTTATTCATCAACTTTCTGCTCAGACACTGATGACGTTTTATAAAGTCCTAGTAGCTGCAAGCTCTTGAAAACTGAATGAGTTGGGAAATGGAGATCCCATATGCAAGTAAACGTGGTATATTGCTGCTAAGGCTAATATTGAAAAGCATTGTGGATTATTTCTTTTAGACGATTTTTCAATTTCTTATGGGGAATGATGTCATTAGGGTTGAAAAATCAAAGGTTTCAATAGAATTTATTTCAGAGAAAGATCGAGTTTAAAATCACCCAGAAGTTCTTGAGGGTTTTTTAGAATCCACATATGGTTGATACCACTACGCGAGTAAACAGTTTCACAGTATTTCTGAAGATTTGTTTCACTGCGTACAGAATGTTTGTCAATATGATGGATAATTCCTTTGTAGAACATGCAGATGATATACCATTTTTTGTACGGAATTTTGTGAAGCGTATGTATTAAATGCAAACAAGGTATGTCCTCAGATGTCTTTTCAGTATAATTTTCATTGAAGCCATGAAGGACATGATTCGCCAAAATCTCATCCTTGTGAAATGTTTTTGTATGTGGGAGTACCTGAGTGCTCAATTATTCCTAGTTCTTTTAACAGAAACTCGTAGTAGTACGATTTACATAAAAAAAAACGGGGACAACAACACATTTATCGTGAAGAGATGATGGACATTTCACAGTTTTTTTGTCTCTGAATACCGACTTTGGTCAATCTTTCACACAGTTTCAACTTTTGGATTCGACGTTTTATCAGAGACCTTATTGCTTTAACCCATTCCGGCATAGTCCTCAATAGAATCCATAATTATTTTAAAGTTATGGGTGTATTTGATATTTTGGGATTCCCTGAACTTAGGACCATTAGATATTACCTTTGTCAAAGTGATGCAGATTTTTGAAAAGGTCAGAACGGAGGGTTTAAAAAAACACAATTTTTTAACATTTTGTGATCCTTCATCATCCCTAACTACGTCAAGTCAGAAGCCACTAGCAGCAATTACATGAAATATTGGACATTGGTCTTTCAAAATTTTCATAATATAATATATTTTCATTTACATCTGACAGATAGTTTACAGTCCATTACCCATACTGTGCCCAGTTTTTATGATAAACGCTAACATAATCAATTTTAATATGCTCATTTTTCCATATAGATGTCTTCCTTCAAAATGACAAGGACGTCTGAATTAAGGGAGGTTTGGCATGCCACAAAACCAGGTTCAACCCACCATTTTTTTCTTAAAATGTCCTGTACCAAGTCAGGAAAATGGCCATTGTTATATTATAGTTCGTTTTTGTGTGTGTTACATTTTAATGTTGTGTTTTTGTTGTGTCGTTGTTCTCCTCTTATATTTGATGCGTTTCCCTCAGTTTTAGTTTGTAACCCGGATTTGTTTTTATCTCTATCGATTTATGAGTTTCGAACAGCGGTATATTACTGTTGCCTTTATTTCAGACATATTTTTCCGGGCATCAAAAAAGTTTCTGTAAAATTTATATTTTATCTAGAGGTAAATGATTGATCCACTTAGAATTTGACTTAAATTAACCCATGTAAATAAAATTTCTAAAGTTAATAATTTTCGGTCCCTCTGTAGTAGTCTTGACATAGAAGATCCGGTTTATCTTGTCAGGCTTATCATCCCAAAAGAATAAGTACATTTTACTACTAAGTTGAAGTTCCATATTGTCATCTTGACCTGGGATGGACAGGAACAGATGATTAACTTTTTAGAATTGATAGAATTAGAGACTTTATAATTGTTATTTTACAAATAGGGTAAGTGACTGTTTCATGACCTTTGTAACTATCACAAACAATTTGCAAAAGTTTTTAATTTAGTCATTTGAGTAGGATGGATGTCGCATTAAATGGACAGAAGTTGCTCAAATAAGTTGACAAAATGATAATTTGACACTGCCGACTATTAGCATACTCACATCCGGATGGAAAATTTGTCAACAGACACAGACACCATCCATATTGGTATAAGTGAGGTGATTTCCCTAAAACAAGAGAGAAAAGAAAAGGGCATTGCATTTGTCTCTAAGAAATGAGATTAGGCTTAACAAAGATACAGCGCGACAAAAAGAGAACTCTTAGCTATGGTAGCATTTGTCCACCATTACAAACACTATTTACTCGGCTGAAAATTCATGGTCAGAACTGACCATAAGTCTCTTTAATCGTTATTTGGATTCAAATATTCACAAAGGCAAATTGCCAGAAGGATTTAAACCCTACTTCAGTGTGATTTTGAGATACATGCATTCAATGTAAAAACTTCCTTTATATTTCAAAGTAGAAACAGTTAATTTGGTTGATGTCCAGTGAGTCTGAAAATGTTAATATGTCAGTGTCAAGATTTATCAGTACTTGTTTTGAAATAAGGGAAAATTTGCATTCCAGACACTAAATATACATGTAGTAGTGATGTAGTTTATGTTTTATGTATAAGAGAGGGTTAATATTCTATTTTGTTGTTGTTTTCAAACACCATCTGGTATGGAGTATAGTTATTTATTCATTTATTTTTAATGCAATAGATCTTAAAAATTACTGTATAACTAATGTATATGCTCAGAAACGGGCTCTTTAATTGGATTTAATAAATATTCTTATTCTTATCCTAGTCCTTGCTTAAAACATGAAGGTGATGATGTATTATCTCGACAGTAACCCAGTGATACTGTATGCAATCATTCTACATATAACTGTAAGATACATGTAAAACATGTTTAGAGTTAAATGAATAAAGGAAAAATTTCAAGACCAAAGTAGATGTGACAAGGAATTAAATAATAATGTTACAGTTGGTCACAGTTAGAGCCATATTAAACAGGCCTCAAACACAGCTAGATATTTAAGCAAAATATTCTGCTAAAAACATGCAGTCTTTGCAAAATGAAGGCCAAGACCCGAAGAACTTGCACGAGTGGAAATAAAAAGAAAAAAAATACTAGACAGATAATTGCGTGGCGGTTTAAGCAGGTTAAACTGGGAGAATGATGAAATGATAAATGGTAATATTTATCAGAAATGGACCAACACCAAAAGAGTAAATAGAGTTCGGTATTTTTGTTATTTTACTTTTTAAAACATTTACAGTTGACTGTTCCGGCAATATCAAAGAAAGATATCTTGACATTAAGCAAATACACTTCTTATTCGGTACTCATGGGATTAAACAACCCAGACAAAACAAAGACATAACAGAACATATACAGAATTGCAAAATATGTCTCGAGTTGGATACCCATTAGACAAAATTGGGAAAGACGTCATTGTTCTTCTACCACTAACCAATCAAGAATAAATAGATATTTGTAATAGGCAATTTCTTCATCCGTTGGATGGAAGCCTATCCAATACCACATCAACAAGCTGACTAGATATCACAGAAACTGGTGAAGGAATTTACTTCCAAGTTTGAAATACCACTAGCATTGTATACAAACCAAGGAAAGAATTTTGAAGGCGACCGGTGTAAATATGTTTGTTATTTATTAAAAATTAACAAAACCAGAACAACTGCATATCACCAGTCATCAAATAGTTTAAATGAAAGGTATAATAAGGCTCTTAGTGGTATGATCAAAACTTTCGTTAACAAGAACGTCACAAATTGTGACCAATACATTCGTCAACTGCTTGTCGCGTACAGAAGTATTACCCCTCCGGCTAATTATCACCAAACTAACTGATGCTAGAAGATCACTATTCCTCCAAAATTAATGTACAGAGCTCAAGGTAAAGGAATCAAGAACATTGAAAAAGACTTAAATATCATTCCCAAGAAATGCATATTAGCAAGAGAAAATCTCAAGACCAATGCAAAAAGAGAAAAAACGTGACCATGATACACGACTGACTGACAACAAATATGAGATAGGATACTTGGTTTATAAGTTTGACAAGACTGTCAATAAGAAATTGTTTTCTCCATGGCTTGTTCCTTATATGATAACAAAGATCCTCAATCCTGTTGTGTATGAGATCCTCAACAACTCACACACCCTGTTGTATAAGAGATCCTCAACAAATCACCCATCGAGGTAGTCAATCATGACCGTCTATAAACGTGTATTGGCAGTGCAGCAAATATGACTTGAATTTCTATAAATGGGAGCAATCTAACATTTTATGTACAGACCTGCACCAATATAAGGAATTCCATACCTTTGTATAAAGTGCAACTTTAAAGAGGGGCGTAAAGGGGGGGGGGGGGGGTATCTGCACGGAAGAACGCGAAATAAAATTGCCATTTCACGATGAACGAATAATTAAAAATTTCTTGCACGTTAATCTTTTTACCGATTTCACGAAACACGGTGAATAACGAACCTTTTTCACGGCTGCTCGTGAAATAAAAATGGCAAAACACGTTGCACGAAAATAACTGTTTACCACCCTCTTTAAAGGATTGACAGAGGAAAAATGGTTTCAACATATTAAAGCAATATTACAGAGAAAACTCACAGAAATATATTATCCTTCACAATATACATGTAGAATCAGCAAAATATCAGGTTGAAGTTGGGGTAGATGTTTTTGAGCAAATCAAGGTGCTTGAAATGGATGTAACTCAAAAGAAACAAATACTTACAAAAAGTAAAAACACAGTAATTACCAGCAGTGATAGATTGACGACATTTTCAACTGAACAAAACAAAACCCGGTTTTGGTAAAATAGATGGTGATAACAATTTGTATGTCATTGTCAAAGGAGAACCCTGATAGATTTTGAAACCCATTGGTTTCTTTGTTTTACCTTTGAAACCTTGTTTTGGTCTGTGAAAGTGAAATGTAATATTACTGCCTGTGGCTTTTCTAGTTTAATCATAATCAATGTGAAAATATTTTACAGACTGTAAGAAAGTTCTCTGTTGATAAAACTGGCATTATTTTATTTGACTGTTTTTTTTTAACAGAAGGCTAAATTTTGGGGCTGTATGGAGTTGGAAAAACTATTCAGAGTGAAATATTATTAGAGGCTAAGGAAATGTCCCTCCATTCGTGTAATTCTTAATACACTCATCTCTACTTATTAAATGTAAGAGTGTAGGTCTGTCTGCTTGCTCCGAAAAAGAATAATTTCATTTTCGATAATGATAAATCATTATTCTTTCTGTATGTTCTGTTGATAAAACTGTAAATCAATCCACCATTTTCTACATAAGAAAATGCCTGTACCAAGTCAGGAATATGACAGTTGTTATCCATTCGTTTGATGTGTTTGAGCTTTTGATTTTGCCATTTGATTAGGGACTTTCCTTTTAGAATTTTCCTCGGATTTCAGTATTTTTGTGATTTTACTTTTTACAAACAATAAATAGGCGTTATGTGGTGTCATGACAACTTACAAATCGATAATAAATCATATGATACATTGTTTTTATTTTCCTGAAAGTGTCCTTTATAGTTGCTGTATCGAATACGTGATCAGATATTATAAACATCAAACAAATAAAATAAAAAAGCATGCTACGAAGAAATTATTTTTCGAAATCTCAAACTAGACATTATTCAAGAGAATAATGTGTTTCGGGGTTTATGCGACGTCCATTATCGCAATTTGCGCCCGGTTATCGCAGCGTACTCCCTATGTTCTCAATTATGATAATTAATTGTATTTTTTGTATCAAATTCTGTACAAGAGATGTGAAAAAGATGTCATATATCCTAATCTTCATTGTCTTTTTCCTCTAATATATTGGTCATCTATTATAGAGAAAATGTACAGGTGCTTTAATCTGTAAGTGGATCATCGATGACAGAATATATTCCTGCTTTTTTTTGTCGAAGAAGAAAATAATTCGGACAAGCACATGCCAATTTTTTTTCGTTTCGTTCATCCTTTTTACTTCGCGTGACATACTTTCATTTTGTATATACATAGGTAAAACGGCTGCGGAGCAGATTTTCTGACACTTATCTCTTTGTTTTTCCGTTGAAACACCATTGATGATTGCAACAGGAACTACCGCAGACTTTTCTTATGCTCAACATTTGGTCGAGATTAGGAGGATTCGCAGGAGTATTAACAGGTACAAGTACAGGTGAAACAATAATAACTTTATCCTATCCACGGGTAGTAACGTCGTCGTCATATCGATGAGCGTTAAGTTCAGTGATTTTATCATATATAAAAATAAGGAGATGTTGTTTGATTGCCAATAAGACACCTTTCCACCAAAGTTCAAATGAAGTGGATGTACGCAATTATGGGAAACTGCATGGCCTTCAACAATGAAAAAAATCCATACCGTATAGTTAGCTAAGAAAGGCCCCGACACGAAAAATATAAAACAATTCACTTGAAAAAACTAACGGCCTTACTTACAACAAAACAATTTACGAAAAACAAATATGACAGACATGACCAACGACAACCACTTAACCACAGGCTCCTGACTTGGGACAGGCAAATAAAGAATGTGGCGGGGTTAAACATGTTTGTTAGCGTTCACCCTCTCCTCCTAACCTGGAACAGTGGTGTTACAGCACAATATAAAAACAAACTATAAAAATCTGTTGAAAGAGCTTAACTCATTAGATAGATACCACTCAGAAAAACATCTAACAAAAACACAGACCGGACTTGGTAGGGTATTTATACATCCCTAACAACAACCAAAATAAAGACACTAAGTACAGATCTGAGAGTAATTGCAGTTACTGACAGCTCGTTCAAATCCAATAACACATAATAAAAAAAGCATGTATCTAAGACTAAAATAACAATTAGTACACTTCCAATATCCAATGGATTAAGTTTAAAGAGTTATTAACAACCAGAGAAAAACATCACCTTGTGCAATGCGAAAATATAGGTGTCCACAAATTGTAGTACCATGAAAATGTATATGTGTATAACAATAACATTTTGTATGGTTTTATTTACGTATAACAAAATCAATATTTATACCAATATAAACAATATTCAAAGATCTAATTACATTATTGAATTGGTAATCTTTTAGAATAAGTTTATTTAAGGGGGTAAACTTACCCGGATCGTATCTAAATTTCCGGGCTCGGTTAACAACATCACCGTAAAATTTAGATGTGCTACCCAGTTTGAAATAACTTTTTACAGGTACAACCAAACTTACAAACCAAAACTTTGTAAATTGGAAGAATTTAATAAAGGTTTTTAAGTAATTTGGTACTAGTAACTAAATCCTTGATTATGCTCAATGAAATGCAAAACGTCACTACCGATACCGGCATAGCAAACGAGTTTGGATATATAAACAAGGTTAGACGGTGCCAAAGGTACATCATCGTTCAAAATAGGAAAATTAACGAAGAAAAAAAAATCGTCCCTTTTGTCGTAATTTGTGTAGAGTTTCTCCTGGATAACTGAAATATCTAAATATAAGAAAGGACAACTATTGCTGTTAATACATATCTACAGTGAGTTCCTTTGGGTAAATTTCGGCAGTATATTTAGAAAAATCTTGATTATCTAACGAAAAAGTATCATTAAGATAACGGTAAGTGTTGTTGAATAATTTAGACGGGTCTTTACTGAGTTTGACCATAACTGTGATTCCTAACAGTACAGGAACAGGTCTGCTATCAAAGGGGTGCAATCGGTGCCCATAGGAATACCTACATCCTGTCAATATAATTTATTGCCGGAACGTTCATAAATGTTGTCAAGGAGGAAAATTACAGCTTTAATCATCTCATCACACCTCCAGTAAGTATATTTAGCATATTTATCTTTCTCATTAGGGATAAAGGCTTTATGTGAGTTGCAGCGAATAAATATGCAGTCAGCTTTATCAAACGACCATTTATTTAAATAGGAAAACTTTTATTTGATAAGATTGTGTGGAAATGTAGTATAAAGAGTGGAAAAGTCAAAACTCTCAACCGAATCGAAAGGAACATCAAAAGCACGTAATTTATCTAAAACATCCAAAGAATTTTTCAAACTTCGAAAAGAGTTAATTCCACTATTTTTATGTGTTTTATTAAAAAAAGTTACTGTAAAGCTCTTTGATAGTAGTTACGGAACTAGTTAAAAGCACTGAAAGATTAGCAGTAGAACACTTGCTAGAGGCTGAGATGAAGCGATATTTTACAGTTTTTTTTGTGTAGTTAACGTAACCAATACATAGTGGGGACCTTCACATGTTCAGAGGAGGCCTTAAGCTGAGCTGTGGTAGTGACATGATTGTTTACTATATTATTCTCTGTGGAGCGTACGACCTTGATTGTAGTTGAATGTATAATTTCATTCTTAAGGACTTCCGTGTAGTATTTACGTCATACCATCACAACATTTTGCTTCTTTGTCGGCTGGAACGAACACAAAACGCTTTGCGGGTACTTGAATTTTGTTTTTAATTCTAGAAATAGGCGTATTACTTACTGTTTCAATTATTTCTAAATTGTTTTCGAAATGTAATATGCAAATATCAAAAATATTCAGACATTTATTTAAATAGGAATTTTGTCAGATTTTTCCGGTTACGCCAGTTTTTACAACAGGATGAAAGCGCATCTTTAATGACCTGACGACACTCCTTTCAATTTATTTTCGACTTCGGACGACAATTTGGAATTGGACGATGTTGAGGTCCCCTGTAATTAAGTGGCCATAGGGATCATATCTAAACTTCGATGTTTCACAGTCTCATGTTGAAGGAGCATTATTTTCTATACTGACGCCTAATGAAACTAACGTATAACTAAAAAATAAACTTTTACTATTTTCTTTTTACAAATTAGAAATTATAGGTGGCTCTATGTTATCAAAATATGGAGGTTTAAAGTTTTGAACCGTAGAGTCATTAAAAATACTAGAAAGATAAATAAAATCAATCTTTTAATGTTTTTATATCTAGAAAATACTGTTTATGATCTTCAGGTTTGTCAATTCAAGGGAACAGTCTTTGGTGAAAAAAACCCGTAATAATACGTGTACACTCATATTTTGGACTACAAAAACGATATTGTATCCCACTCGTTATAAATATTATGCAATTTACTAATTGGTCTTTTACCCTGCTTGCATAATAATTGATGTCTACCATTGTTTTTAAATATAGACAAAAGATCATCAAATGAAAAATAAGAACGATGATTATTTCGTTGATTGCGGTTAATGCGATTGCCATGAGACCTAGGATTGTGTTATCGTTTATCCCCAATAGTCATGATATTGTCATTAAGACCTAGGTTTGGTCCAGTTGGTCATTGTTTCAGAATGACAATCACTGACAAAATGTAAACATTTGGGTTTTCCCTAAAAGAAGTTATGAAGATAAATGTCGCCTGGTAAGTAGCATTGTTAGTAGCTATTGCGTTTGTAAATTCATTTTATTGTAATAATATGAGACATATCGCTTGCGTACGACTACTTTTAATGGTTATTGGTTTTCTTACATAAAAAGAAAACGTTCTTTTTCTGCCTGTACCAATACACTAATTTTTATAATCTACAATTGCTTTGAAAGATTCTGAAAAAATAACCATTCTTGCTAATAATTTAATATTTATGAAAATTCAATGTCAGTGTTTGGTTTCAGTAATGTCATAATTTGGTCCATGTTCGCCATGGTTCATTTCTAAAATTCACACATTTACATCATACATATGAAATACAATTAGTGAGATAGATGAACAAATGAAAAAAATAATTCAATTTTAAGTTTATAGTGTGAATGAAAATACATGTTTTACACGACGACAAGGATTACCGATTCAACGATATGGTTTTCACTTAGAAAATGAAATTACATTAAGCCATATTGCTTATTTGCATTCCAGAATGGAGTTCTGTTGTCAAATTTTTTAGCTGAAAAATTAAGATTTATTTTCAATTCTAGCACCCCTACTTAACCATGGAGATTGATGTCTATCGATTTAACAAAACAAAAAATAATACCAAAGATGTCAATACGAAAATAAGGAGATGTGGTCTGATTGCCAGTGATCCACCAGATACAAAATGGCGTGATTGTAAGCAGCTATCCATCAGATACAAAATGGCGTGATTGTAAGCAGCTATCCACCAGATACAAAATGGCGTGATTGTAAGCAGCTATCCACCAGATACAAAATGGCGGGATTGTAAGCAGCTATCCATCAGATACAAAATGGCGTGATTGTAAGCAGCTATCCACCAGATACAAAATGGCGTGATTGTAAGCAGCTATCCACCAGATACAAAATGGCGTGATTGTAAGCAGCTATCCACCAGATACAAAATGGCGTGATTGTAAGCAGCTATCCACCAGATACAAAATGGCGTGATTGTAAGCAGTGATCCACCAGATACAAAATGGCGTGATTGTAATCAGCTATCCACCAGATACAAAATGGCGTGATTGTAAGCAGCTATCCACCAGATACAAAATGGCGTGATTGTAAGCAGCTATCCACCAGATACAAAATGACGTGATTGTAATCAGCTATCCACCAGATACAAAATGGCGTGATTGTAAGCAGCTATCCACCAGATACAAAATGGCGTGATTGTAAGCAGCTATCCACCAGATACAAAATGGCGTGATTGTAAGCAGCTATCCACCAGATACAAAATGGCGTGATTGTAAGCAGCTATCCACCAGATACAAAATGGCGTGATTGTAAGCAGCTATCCACCAGATACAAAATGGCGTGATTGTAAGCAGCTATCCACCAGATACAAAATGGCGTGATTGTAAGTAGCTATCCACCAGATACAAAATGGCGTGATTGTAAGCAGCTATCCACCAGATACAAAATGGCGTGATTGTAATCAGCTATCCACCAGATACAAAATGGCGTGATTGTAAGCAGCTATCCACCAGATACAAAATGGCGTGATTGTAAGCAGCTATCCACCAGATACAAAATGGCGTGATTGTAAGCAGCTATCCACCAGATACAAAATGGCGTGATTGTAAGCAGCTATCCACCAGATACAAAATGGCGGGATTGTAAGCAGCTATCCATCAGATACAAAATGGCGTGATTGTAAGCAGCTATCCACCAGATACAAAATGGCGTGATTGTAAGCAGCGATCCACCAGATACAAAATGGCGTGATTGTAAGCAGCTATCCACCAGATACAAAATGGCGTGATTGTAAGCAGCTATCCACCAGATACAAAATGGCGTGATTGTAAGCAGCTATCCACCAGATACAAAATGGCGGGATTGTAAGCAGCTATCCATCAGATACAAAATGGCGTGATTGTAAGCAGCTATCCACCAGATACAAAATGGCGTGATTGTAAGCAGCGATCCACCAGATACAAAATGGCGTGATTGTAAGCAGCTATCCACCAGATACAAAATGGCGTGATTGTAAGCAGCTATCCACCAGATACAAAATGGCGTGATTGTAAGCAGCGATCCACCAGATACAAAATGGCGTGATTGTAAGCAGCTATCCACCAGATACAAAATGGCGTGATTGTAAGCAGCTATCCACCAGATACAAAATGGCGTGATTGTAAGCAGCTATCCACCAGATACAAAATGGCGTGATTGTAAGCAGCTATCCACCAGATACAAAATGGCGTGATTGTAAGCAGCTATCCACCAGATACAAAATGGCGTGATTGTAATCAGCTATCCACCAGATACAAAATGGCGTGATTGTAAGCAGCTATCCACCAGATACAAAATGGCGTGATTGTAAGCAGCTATCCACCAGATACAAAATGGCGTGATTGTAAGCAGTGATCCACCAGATACAAAATGGCGTGATTGTAAGCAGCTATCCACCAGATACAAAATGGCGTGATTGTAAGCAGCTATCCACCAGATACAAAATGGCGTGATTGTAAGCAGCTATCCACCAGATACAAAATGGCGTGATTGTAAGCAGCTATCCACCAGATACAAAATGGCGTGATTGTAAGCAGCGATCCACCAGATACAAAATGGCGTGATTGTAAGCAGCTATCCATCAGATACAAAATGGTGTGATTGTAAGCAGCTATCCACCAGATACAAAATGGCGTGATTGTAAGCAGTGATCCACCAGATACAAAATGGCGTGATTGTAAGCAGCTATCCACAAGATACAAAATGGCGTGATTGTAAGCAGCTATCCACCAGATACAAAATGGCGTGATTGTAAGCAGCTATCCACCAGATACAAAATGGCGTGATTGTAAGCAGCTATCCACCAGATACAAAATGGCGTGATTGTAAGCAGCTATCCACCAGATACAAAATGGCGTGATTGTAAGCAGCTATCCATCAGATACAAAATGGCGTGATTGTAAGCAGCTATCCACCAGATACAAAATGGCGTGATTGTAAGCAGTGATCCACCAGATACAAAATGGCGTGATTGTAAGCAGCTATCCACCAGATACAAAATGGCGTGATTGTAAGCAGCTATCCACCAGATACAAAATGGCGTGATTGTAAGCAGCTATCCACCAGATACAAAATGGCGTGATTGTAAGCAGCTATCCACCAGATACAAAATGGCGTGATTGTAAGCAGCTATCCACCAGATACAAAATGGCGTGATTGTAAGCAGCTATCCATCAGATACAAAATGGCGTGATTGTAAGCAGTGATCCACCAGATACAAAATGGCGTGATTGTAAGCAGCTATCCACCAGATACAAAATGGCGTGATTGTAAGCAGCTATCCACCAGATACAAAATGCTATCCACCAGATAAATAATGGCGTGATTGTAAGCAGTGATCCATCAGATACAAAATGGTGTGATTGTAATCAGCTATCCACCAGATACAAAATGGCGTGATTGTAAGCAGCTATCCATCAGATACAAAATGGCGTGATTGTAGGCAGCTATCCACCAGATACAAAATGGCGTGATTGTAATCAGCTATCCACCAGATACAAAATGGCGTGATTGTAAGCAGCTATCCACCAGATACAAAATGGCGTGATTGTAGGCAGCTATCCATCAGATACAAAATGGCGTGATTGTAAGCAGCTATCCACCAGATACAAAATGGCGTGATTGTAAGCAGCTATCCACCAGATACAAAATGGCGTGATTGTAAGCAGTGATCCACCAGATACAAAATGGCGTGATTGTAAGCAGCTATCCACCAGATACAAAATGGCGTGATTGTAAGCAGCTATCCACCAGATACAAAATGGCGTGATTGTAAGCAGCTATCCATCAGATACAAAATGGCGTGATTGTAAGCAGCTATCCACCAGATACAAAATGGCGTGATTGTAAGCAGCTATCCACCAGATACAAAATGGCGTGATTGTAAGCAGCTATCCATCAGATACAAAATGGCGTGATTGTAAGCAGCTATCCACCAGATACAAAATGGCGTGATTGTAAGCAGCTATCCACCAGATACAAAATGGCGTGATTGTAAGCAGCTATCCATCAGATACAAAATGGCGTGATTGTAAGCAGCTATCCACCAGATACAAAATGGCGTGATTGTAAGCAGCTATCCACCAGATACAAAATGGCGTGATTGTAAGCAGTGATCCACCAGATACAAAATGGCGTGATTGTAAGCAGCTATCCACCAGATACAAAATGGCGTGATTGTAAGCAGCTATCCACCAGATACAAAATGGCGTGATTGTAAGCAGCTATCCATCAGATACAAAATGGCGTGATTGTAAGCAGCTATCCACCAGATACAAAATGGCGTGATTGTAAGCAGCTATCCACCAGATACAAAATGGCGTGATTGTAGGCAGCTATCCACCAGATACAAAATGGCGTGATTGTAAGCAGCTATCCACCAGATACAAAATGGCGTAATTGTAAGTAGCTATTGGTCACCAGTGATGCAACTATCCACCAGATACAAAATGACGTGATTGTAAGCAGTTATGGGTCATCGTTTGGTCTTGAATATGGATCTATACCATAGAGTAACTATAAAAGGTTCCGACATGACAAAATGTAAAAAAATTCAATCGAGAAAACCCACGACAAGACTGGTTACGTATTACAGCATCATCACAGCATTTCTCATATCATAATAACTATAAAAAAATAGATATGCCAAGGAGATATTCAAAGTTCTTAGGAGACTTTCGACGAATATTTTTATTTAGCAAATGATGGTTTAAGAAAAGAGATTGTATTTTTGCTATTTTAGATGTTGTCCGTTGGTATTAGGAGTCAAGCGTCTCGGCTTAGTATTTAACCGACAGAAGTTAATGTTTTGTCAAATCAGATTCCTATTATTCCACAATAGAAAATCCTAGTTTCACGATAGGTCTTGAAAATTAGAACTTAGATGTAATGATAAAATAGCAGGAACTTAGTTTTGATCTGGATCATTAAAAATTAAATTTTGCTATTTCTAGCAAATGTGTCTTTTTTTACCAGCAGCTCTTCCAAAATTAATACATCTATGAATAATAAAGGAGTTCTAAGATCTCTCTATATATATATATATACTAGATATTTGTATAGGCCTTATTCTACACAGATCACTTATATTGAACTTTGATTGTAACTGACGACTTTTAAACTTTTTTAATTCTTGGGTAGCTTTCTAATCTAACTCAATTTCAGTTGCCGACGTTAAAAAGAGAAACGACCAATTTACCTTGTATTCTTTTTCACTCAAAAGGTCAAAATCTAAAAGTTGTCCAATACTAATGGAAATTGAATGTCAAAGAATCTTTATCATATACTTAAAATATTTTTTACATATTTCCAAAGACTCCAAAATTATTGCTATTCAGCTCTATATGTTGTTGTTCAATGCATTTTGATAAAAAATTGAAAATTTTACATATTTTTGACAAATTTTGGGTCGAATGGTGTCGCTTATCAAAATGAATTGTATTGTATCAACAATACAATATTTAACTCTACTTCCAGCAGAATTTTGGTTCTGGTTAACGATTATCTTCTTGTACAGTTTTGGGATAAATACTCCAAATTGTCTAAGATCTGTCACATTTGCGCGATTGAGCTATCTTCAGGCACTTAATATTTGGTGATCTTTATACAAATAAGCCATCATTATATTGTTAGAACCCTTTAGTATACACACTAGGCTGTGAATTTAAGTAAAAATTAAAAGTGTTTTTGTAAATGGGCCTGCAGTGAACTAAATTCAGGAAATGTTGGCACTACTTCTTTGCAGAGACGTTAAAATAATTGAAGTCGTAGTTTTCTTTTTTTCACAGCCATAAAAACCAATACAAAAAAACTTCTGTAAATAAATAATCTTATATTGTTTTCTTAATTTATGTACTTTTATAAGCAAGGGGCCATTTAGAGCCTTGTTGTATAGATTGTATCTGCCTTTTAAATGTATTTTTGTTTGGTTGCACTGAAGTTAACTTAAACCACACATCATATTTTTGTTCACATTCGAAAAAACTATAGAAATTCGTAAAATTGTAATGTTTATAGGGATTTGTTATCTGTATCTCGTAACTATGTTTGTCCTTGACTATTTTCCGGTCTTTAACGTTTGACTCCCTATGCCGCTCATTTATACATCCCCGACATAATTCGTAACCAACATTCAGAGATTATTTTAGGCAAAAAAGAGTTCCATTGGATGGCAGTACAAACGAATTATGCCCAGGGCCTATATCAATTATATTATTCATACCTATGATATCTTTGGATACCAACTACATGAGAAATCTTTCTTGAAGTTGGTATCCAAAGATATCATCGATTAGAGCCATTCAATAAGTTAGAAAGTCTAACTTTATATCAGTCATTTGGTAGAATGTGTAATTGTGTGGGTTTTTTTTAATGACGCATTTGAACAAACTGTCAATATTTTTAAGAAACTAACATGTATTAATTTTTTATCCTAACCATGCCATATGTGATCACAACCATGACAAAATTTGGAACACTGAACCGAACCATGTCAATATCTTATCCAAACCATGACAAAATTTCGATATCATACTTTACGTGCATTAATTTTCAACAACCACAATTTCAATATTGAAAGTTTGGCGTAAAACATTCAGCAAAACATCCAATTTACTTTTGTATGATTTTTTGTAGAGATCGTAGGCTTGACCAAACCAAACCATGACCAACTGGACCAAATCATAACTAAATCACTGTACTAAACGCTCCTCGATATGACGACGTTACCACCTGTGCTATCAGATTACGTTGAATGGAATAACACTGACCAGTTTATATAAAAAAAATAAGTGTAAAGGGTAAATTAGGTACGAAAGCCTATTAGATTAGGTAAGGAGAAAAGACAGATTTTAAATGACAATTTCTTACAATTGCGACCAAACAAAAGACAACACCAATTCTTGCTAGAATTACACAAATATGTCTGGATTGGCAAAATTTTCTGGCTTCAAAAGAATTGTTGATATTATACAACAAATTCGCCCTTTTAATGCGTTTATTTGATTACAAAATAATGCATAACAAAATCAATTCTAATAATACAAAAAAACTGAGTCTAGGTGAACCGTGGTAAAGCTAAGATTAACTCCCCTCACAAAATCTTATCACACACTTTTTTTATATAGTCATGTGATTTTCAATGTTATCATATCCACATTTAGCTATTCAATATAAGTAAAAATAGAATCGAACACGAGTTGATAGATCAAATGGTTTTTGTGTGTGTGTGTTATATTCATTTTTTAAAGACCAAGCACTCGACTAAAACTCACTTAAATGTTAAAGGTTATTCCCGACGTCCTCTTAATGATAAAATTACTATCCATTTACAGTTTTTTTTTCCAAATAAAGTTGTCGGGGACAAAGTATTAACAGGTCAATCTTTTATTTTCCATGGATTTTTTATTGAATTAATGCATATGCATTTTCAAGATCCAAAATTATTTGCACCTACCGAAATTGTCTGTTAAAATATTCATTACATCTCGTAGCTTCATATCTATATAATAAGTGAATAAATTATATAAGATATACAATTAAAATCATACAGTTTTATTTCACGTAGTTGTTTCAACGTTTGAATATTAACTGTGTACGTGCTTATTTTGTTTTTTTTATTCTCGTGTATCATTAACCTTCGCATGGCATATCACACGTCAAATTTTGCCTGAATTTAGTCTTCAAGTAATAAGAGAATTAGACATTTTGATTTTAAATGATAGAAGTAAAAAATAGACAGAGGATACCAATTGGACATTCAAAGTCGAAGAGAAACTGACACCGCCATGCCAAAAACCGAAAATCGACAAAAAAGAAAAACAAGTAAACAAAATCTACATAGTAAAAATAAAGGCTAAGCAACGTGAACCCGATAAAACCGAAGTTGATCTCCAATGCTCAGGAAAGGTTAGCAGATCTTGCTCCACATGTAAATCCTATAAAATAAGCTGCTAAGTATCAAATGATTAGTCATCACGCAATAGCGGATTGGTAATTGACTCTTATCTAAACCCAAGACACCAAAGTCATGCTAATGTTTTACCCTTAAACTTGACCTAATTTAAAATGTTTAAATCAAAACACAAATTTCAGGTCAAAAGATAGACAAGACTGTTACCGGTAGAAACAACACAGACATTGATTTAAAACCACAAAGAATAACAAAGAAAAACAAAGAAAGCGCCACTCTAATCCCTTTTGGTTGACCCCATGTGCACCGGAAGGGTGAGCAGACTCTGCACCACATGTGGTAACAGCCGGAAGTACAAATTCGATGAGTCTCCTTCCGTGATATCACAATCGAGGAAAAGAGGACGGTGGTTAGTACAATTGGAACACACTCCTTGAATACCTTGATTAAACTAATTAATGGACCAAAGAGGACATGATTACAGAATATTATAGTACATCTATTAGTGAATATAAATGTTTATATGAAATATATCACAGAGAGAGAGAGAGAGAGAGAGAGAGAGTTGACTGTATTGGTAAAATCTTGAGGTTTATTATTTTTTAGTTTCTTTCACAAATTGGGAGGCAAGGATCAGACTTAACATCCGCTACATCATGCCATTTGTATCCAGTGTACATTTCAACATTCCCTTCATCTACTTCTGGTTGATCATTATCCCAGTTGAAATATGTCATCAGTGTACCGTCATCGAACGTCCAAATTCCCGGAGTATATGTATCTGTACCCTGGATACATATTCTCTCTGTATTGTCATTTGCTGGAATGTAAACAGAAACCAATCTTAAACATAAATGTAAATTAATAACTATTTGAATACAGGAGACACGAGTGTTTGGAATAAGAATAATCTCACAACCAAAGTTTTATTGACGCCAGAGCATCAAAATAAAATATACCAATAAAATATATAGAGCATCAAAATAAAATATACAGAGCAACCAACATGTCTACGATCTGCCTCGTAAGCGGGAGTTGCAACATGAAACCTCATATAGGTCAAATAAAATTCTTTTTTTCTACTGTTACTATCTAAAGTCTAATGAATCTTTTCATAATATGGTTATTTTAGTATTTCACATCTTAGTCTGAATTGAAAAATACATGCAGTTCTTTATACGTATGATGACGGACCGGGTTGGCTTTTACAAAGATTATGCTTTAGACATCTCATAGGTGTTTTGACGAAATTTGTGATTGAAACGAATAACACAAGGAGAACTATCAATGTAATCTCACTGATTGTCTCTTGCAGCTAAGTATCCTTTTCGTGTTTTGTAAAAAAAAAATGTTCATTATAACAGTATATCACAAATCCCAAATTGCTCCTACTGTTTCAGTCCGTAATGCCATTGGCTAAGATAAAACATCGATGTATTGAGATAAGCCATTTATAACTTACTTTTACAGTTTGGTCTTAAATGTTTTCTGTTACACCACTGTCCTGGGTTAGGGTAGAGTTTAACCCCGCAACTTTCTGTAAATGCCTGTCCCGAGTCATAAACTCAGTAGTTGGCGATGATTCATGTCTGTAACATTTGTTTTTCGTAAATTCTTTTGTTATAAATTAGACCGTAAGAATTCTCAAATGAACGGTTTCTCATGTTGTCATATCAGATCCTTTTATAGCCGACTATACCGTATTGGTTTTGCTCATTGTTGAAGGCAGTACGATGACCTACTAGTATATTTAGTGAATAGTTGTGTCATTGGAAAGTATATCACGTATCCTTATTTAGATAAAGATTAAAATGTTGGCCAATCATATTAGCACGAAACATAGTAGCCCACGATAGCTTATATAAATTACATCCTTCAAATTGTTAAGTTTGAGCCCTGATGAAGAGTTACACAGAAAAGCGCACCAGACCCTACAAAGGTTCTTAAATGGATCTATTACAAAAGCCTTACTACTAGGTTCAACAAATATCTTCATTAGAGTACATTCTAGGCTCCAAAGTCAGCACATTTTGGACATATATTAACAAAACGACCATTTTGGGCATTTTTCGTACCTAAAAGCTTCAGGAAACACTTGGCCGCAACCTAGGATCAAAAATGTTCTGCAGCCAAAAGTTGCCAATGATGATATTGTATCCTTAGACATAAACACTTTCTGGATCAGAGGTGGCGGCCAAAGTAAATTATGTTAAAAACTGTTAAGAATTTTTGAAAATTTGACCAAAATTGACATTACAACACAAATAATGCACAATTGATGGGTCATTTCTTCGTTATTTTTAATGTGATGATCCAAAAAGAACTTCTTTTGCATTTATGGTTATATATCAACTATTTCTATGTAAAATTTTTAGTAGTTTGGCCTGATTAAAAAAAACATCAAAATCTTAAGGCCAATTTTAACCCTTCATGAACTTACTCCTTTGTGAAGTATTATTGTCATTTAAAAGTTAACAAATTATTAGACCAAATATAAACGTTTCGTCGGTAAGCTAAAGAGAGTTGAAAACATATCGGCATGCAAGAAAATGAAAATCAAGGGCCGTTTGATACCAATGGTTTAACTACTTAATTTGTACGTTCATAAAAATATAATTTGTTTTAGGAATAACCCCTGTAGATACAATACATCAGAAAAAGAAATTTCTCATTCTAATGTCATTAGAAATAATCATGCAGCTCAAACGAAAGTCCTTCAAATCGTTCCTGTACCGAAATATTGCAACTATACACATAGACCATATACCTGTGATAAATTCTATAAATTGTTGTTTTTCTGCTGAATCTACTCGCACAAGTTCAGCCCCCATGTTCTGACAAAACGTTTTGATGATAGGATAGTTAATGGTCATCGGAGTGTTCAAATTGAAACATAAATCTAGTTTTCTGTTTAACACGAATCCATTGTTAGACGGACATCGGCCACTACCTGAAATGAAGTAAATATTTTTGTTAGAATAAATCCGTTTGGAAAGTGCGCTAATGTTTTCCCAAATTCACGTTAGGAGAAAAAGATTATAGTGCCGTGTGGAGACAGTAGAGTGCCTCCCCGTGCTTCAGGTCTATGTTCTTATAATATACTATATAATGGGGTGTGTGAACTCGTACAAATTTTTATTTAGAGGCCAGCTGAAGCCTGCCTCCGGGTGCAGGATTTTCCCGCTGTGTTGTAGACCCATTGGTGACTTTCGGCTGTTTTCTGCTCTTTGATCGGGTTGTTGTCTCTATGACATATTCTCCGTTTCCATTCTCAATTTTATAAAAAAAACCTGCTCAATATTATACGATATAAAGCACAGCATATATACATATATGATATATATGTAATATAATAACGAACAAATTCATTGATGTTTAGAAGGTTGGCGAATTGTTTGGTGCGATGACTCGGAAGCCAATTTTAAGTATGGGTAAGCATGAACTATATTTAAGTAACTACAAGCACCCTTAGATTGATACTTCACGTCTTTTTTCTATGTTTAGTTGCATTTTGAAAAGTTTCTTTTTTCGTGTCGATTTGATCAGTCGAGCCCTTTTAAATTATTTGCTATATTATGAGATTAGAATACCGGTAAACTATTTGTGCTTTTAATTTTATAGTTTGTTCTTATCTATTGCTGGTGTTCCAGGTAAGGGATGATTGAGCGCTCGAAAACATGTTTAGTCCAATCATATTCTATGTTATTTGCCTGTCCCAAGTCAGGCTCCTGGTATTCAGTGGTTGTCGTTGGTTGTTGTCTATCATATTTGCTTTTTATTATTATTTGATCACAAATCAGGCCGTTGGTTTTCTTTCTTGAATACATTCACATTTTATCATGTCTATGATTTTTATAACTTGCTATAGGGTATGTATTTTTCTCATGTTATCAGCCGTACGGTGACCTTTGACTGATTACATCAACGTTCTGCAGTCTCTAGTAGATAGTTGTCTCATTTGCAATCAAACCACATCTTTTAATGTTATATTAGACATCTCAATTTTATGGAATGTCTTAATTATATTCAGTAAATTGGATACAAATATGAACTGGTAGTAGCTTCTGACTGTGATTTATAGAACTTCCTGTTAGAAAACGTAAAACTTGGATCTAATAAGTTTGTTCATTTCTATCTTCTTTTAATGTCGCAGCTGTTAAAGATTGTTTATTGCTGGAGCCTGAAATTCCAAACCATTAAAGCGGTTTCGTCTTTCTTTGTAATTCGATAAGTCTAACAGACAATATGTTAACAAATGGATTTGTTAAGTATTTATGACTTTTATTTCTTAACTTCTTAGTAAAGTGTACATTTCGTTTTGTGCCACGATTTAATCATTGATGAAATTTTCCTTCAATGCACCTAAAACAGAAAATCTGTGTATACATATCCGTGCCATTTGATACATTTTTTTTCTTGGCCATGTTCAAGGCGTAGTTCAAGGCGTATATGCTAGATGTTAAACCAAAAATAGTTTCGAGTCTAGAACACTTGTAAATAGATTAAATAGGAATCATTAGCAATCCCACATCAGTACCAGTAGAGGTGCCTGTCCTTGATTGGAGACTTTATGGTTAAAGAGATGTCATTGAACAAAAAAAAAATTCAAATGGTGAGCTTAGCATAAAAGTTTTACCTTTTAAAGCAAAGTTTGAGATATTTAACAAAGAGCTTAAATATGACTGACATGACATATACGATAATATGGCAAGCTGTTTTTATATTAATTCCATTTTCAAGATATCTGATGAAATAAATAAGATATCTTATCAAATAGTTTATAAAGAAATCTAAATAAGTTAATTACATATCTTATTTAATTAAAAATATATCTTGTTTATTTAGAACGATATCTTATAAACTATATAAGAATTCTTAAAAACTTAATCAGATATTTTATAAACTATATATGATATCTTATAGACCAAATAAGATATCGTATAAACTAAAGGAGAAATCATATAAATTAAATATGATAATTTATCCATTACATAAGATATCGTTGAAAAATTAAGAAATCGTAAAATATTATCAACTAATAGAGATATCTCATAAACTAAATAAGGCAAATTAAATATTACATCAGATATCTTATGAAATGAAATAAAATATGTTATATAGCAAATAAGATATCTGATAAATAAAATAAGATACACTGTAGCTTATTAATCAATCATATATGATATCTAATATAGTAAGTAAAATATCTTATATACTTTCAAAGATATCTTATAAACTATACAAAGATCTCTCATTAGGTATTTGTTAAAAAGATATCTTTATAAAATTATGATATCTTATAAACTATATAAGATATCTAATTTAGTTTGAAAGATATCTTATTAAGTTAGTAAATCAGATATCTTAAAAAGATATCAGATCACTTATTATAACTTCAAATTAAATAAGATATCTCATAGAGAATACAATATAGCTAATATACTCTATAAGATAACTTATAAATCTTTTAAGATATCTTGAAATTGAAAACTAAAAAACAACTTGCCAAAACAGTTATTAAGAATAAAATTATAAATTCTTCTACATTCAGGTCTGTGCGCTCCACAGATAGTCATATAGTAAACAATCATATCATTATCATTCTGAACATTTGATGGTCCCCACTTTGTATTGGTTACCTAAACTACATAAGGACCTGTTAAATATCTTTTCATGTCGGCCTCTAGTAAGAGTTCTACAACAAATCGTTCAGTGCTTTTAACTAGTTCCTTAACTACTATCAAAGAACTACCGGGGTAATTGTTAACTTTTGTAATAAAACATATGAAAATAATGAAATTAATTTCTTTTGGAGTGTAAAAAAAATTTGTGGATGTTTAAATAAATTACATGATTTTGGTGGTCCTTTTGATTCTGTTGACAGTTATTACTTTTCAACTCTTTACACTACACTTCCACACAATCTTATCAAACAAAAGGTTTCCTAATTAAATAAATGATCGTTTGATAAATTTGATTGAAAATAAATTTGCTGCAGCTCATTTAGCGCCTTTTTCTCTAACGAGAAAGGTAAATATGCTATATTTTTGGCAATCAATTTTATCTACAGGATGTAGGTATTCATAAGGGCACTTATTGCGCCCTTTTAATAGAAGACTTGTTCTTTTACTGTTATGAATCACAGTTTATGGCCAAAATCAGTAAAGACCCGTCTAAATTGCCCGATAAATTCAACAACACTTACCGCTATCTTGATGATATTTGTTTTGTTAAATAATCAAGAATTTTCTAAATATACATCCAAAATTTAGCCAAAGGAACTTACTTTAAATAAATGAAATATAAACGGTAGTTACTGTACTTTCCTGTATTTAGAAATTTAAGTTTTACACGGGAAACTCTACCCAAAAAATAAGAGGTAAGTCCAGTGCACGATGTAGTGACGATATCGCCGATATTGTCATCACCGTTCATGATTTTATACCTGTTCGCATCATTGTCTACATCGTTGTCATCGCCAACATCGTGACGACATCGTCTACATCGTCCCCCTTTCCTGTCTACATCGTTGACATCGCCGACATCGTGATGTTGACAACATCGTGACGACATCGTCTACATCGTCCCCCTTTCCTGTCTACATCGTTAACATCGCCGACATCGTGATGTTGACAGCATCGTGACGACATCGTCTACATCGTCTCCCTTTCCTGTCTACATCGTTGACATCGCCGACATCGTGATGTTGACAACATCGTGACGACATCGTCTACATCGTCTCCCTTTCCTGTCTACATCGTTGACATCGCCGACATCATGACGACGTCGTCTACATCGTCCCCCTTTCCTGTCTACATCGTTGACATCGCCGACATCGTGATGTTGACAACATCGTGACGACATCGTCTACATCGTCCCCCTTTCCTGTCTTCATCGTTGACATCGCCGACATCGTGATGTTGACAATATCGTGACGACATCGTTTACATCGTTTTTCGTGCTGTCTACATCGTTGAAATCGCCGTCATCGCGAGGTTGACAACATCGTGACGACATCGTCTACATCGCCCCCTTCTCTGTCAATATTTGACATTGCCGACATCGCGAAGTTGACAACATTGTTACAACATCGTCTTCATCGTCCTACTTGCTGTCTACATTTTTGACAAGGCCGATATTACTGTGTTAGTTATACGATACACTCAGTATATGTTTCATAATTGGCATTGTACGACTTCGTATTTTGTCTATTTAGTTTATGAAACTATAACTCTAGACCCATCTTTTTCGCAATGTCGGCAATGCCAACCATGCAGAGACAAGATGATGAGAGGATATCGACAAAGTAGTACAACACCATGTTGACATCGTTGTATTCAAAATTAACAATGTAAACACGAATAATGTTTTAGCGATATCGGCAATGTCAACGATGTAGACAAGAGTATGAAACAATATCGACAACGTTGTACGCTATCGTGTTGACATTGTCTACTTCGCGATATCGTCAATGTCAACGATGTAGACAAGAGTATGAAACGATATCGACAACGTTGTTCAATATCGTGTCAACATTGTCTTCCTCGCGATATCGTCAATGTCAACGATGTAGACAGGAGTATGAAACGATATCGACAACGTTGTACAACATCGTGTCGACATTGTCTACTTTGCGATTTCGTCAATGTCAACGATGTAGACAAAAGTATGAAACGATATCGACAACGTTGTACAATATCGTGTCGACATTGTCTGCTTTGCGATATCGTCAATGTCAACGATGTAGACAAGAGTATGAAACGATATCGACAACGTTGTACAATATTGTGTCGACATTGTCTACTTTGCGATGTCGACAATATCGGTACTACTTTGTACACTGGACATGAATGAAAATTTACGACAAAACGGATGAATTTTTGGTTCATATTGTTAGTTTTCTTTTTTTGAACGGTGAGATGTTCCTTTGGCTCAATCTAACGGTATATATATATCACAACTCGTTCGCTATGTCCGTGTTTGAAGTGACGTTTCGGATTTCAATGAACGTAATCCATATATTACTGGTAAATTATTAAGTCAGGGATTTCGTTACCACAAATTACTTATAACCCTTACTAGATTCTTCCATAGATACAAAGATTTGTTCGGAAGTTTGGCTGTACCTGTAGAAAACATGTTTTAAACGGGTTAGCACATCCTAATTTTTACGGAGATGTTATTTACCGAGCCCAGAAATTTAGATACGATCCGGGTAAACTTATCGATC
This sequence comes from Mytilus californianus, assembly GCF_021869535.1. Classification (NCBI taxonomy): domain Eukaryota; kingdom Metazoa; phylum Mollusca; class Bivalvia; order Mytilida; family Mytilidae; genus Mytilus; species Mytilus californianus. Next base: position 139,865,611 of record NW_026262581.1, on the reverse strand, counting down.
CTTAAATAAGCGTATTCTAAAAGTTACCAATGCAACACTGTAATTGAATCTTTGAATACTAATTTTATTGTTATAAATATTGACTTTGTTATACGTAAATTAAAATCAAACTAAATGGTATTGTTGACTCTACAATCAGTCGATATCTGTATCTTGGCATTGCACACGGTCATGTTTTTCTCTGACTGTTAACGACTTCTTTACCCTAAATCACTTGAATGTTTGATGTGTACTGATTGATATTTTAGTCTTAGATGCATGATTTTTTATTAGGTGTTATTAGATTTGAATTAGCTGTTAGTAACTGCAAGTACTCTCAGATCTGTACTTAGTGTCTTTTTTGTTATGGGGATGTATAAATACACTGTGACGTCCGGTATGTTTTTTGTTAGATGTTTTTTCTGCTTTGTATCGAACTGATAAGTTAAACCCTTTTCAACTGATTTTCCTTGTTTGTTATTTATATTGTGCTGTAACACCACTGTCCAAGGTTAGAGGAGGGATATAGCGCCAGCAAACCCCGATACATTCTGTATGTACATGTCCATAGCCAGGAGCCTGTAATACAGGGGTCGTCGTTTGTTCCGGTATATAATAATTGTTTTCGTTCATTGTTTTGAAGACAAACCAAGCCGTTAGTTTTCTCGTTATATTATTAGAAAATTATATATCGATATTATTCGCTATACATTACTATTTATATATGTATGTGTGTATTGAAATTTGATGTATTTTTTTGTGATATGCCTATAATCTGTATTGCTTTTGGAAAAAAATTATTATCAAATCAAATCAAATCAAATATTTTATTGTCTTATAAACTTTACAGTTTGTGACCAACATGTATTAACACAATAAACATATATACATACATATAAAAAAAAAAAAAAAACACAATAAAAACAGCATCAAAATTTATAAAAACAAACAAGTTGTTAAGAGTCCCCTGCCCTCAGTTCTAATGACTTTTTCAAGAAGGATCCTAACTTATTTGTTTGTAAAGGCGTTGATGGATTTAGTAAATAATGAATTTTTTCTTCTTCATTTAAATTATTAAAGTTATTATTTTCAGTACATATGTGTTCAAAAAAGGCATTTCTTAGTGTTTTATTATAATCACAATAGAGTAAAAAATGTTTCTCATCCTCTAGTATTTTACATTTATGACAAAGTCGTTCCTCTCTTGGGATTTTAAAATATCTCCCCTTTTCAATTAAGAGGGCGTGATCACTTAGTCTAAATTTAGTGATCAATCTCCTTATCTGAAAATTAGATATATTTAGATAAGATTCTAGTTTGCAATCCTTTTTAAGTTTTTTATATAGATAAAATTTACTTTTATCATCAATGTTTTCAAATTTAGTTTCAATTAAATCTTCATATCTATTTTTCATTTTTAACTTTATATCGTTTTTTATTTTATTTACATCTTTTATGTCCTTACAATTAGAAAAAATATTAAGGTCAATATTAGTCTCTTCAACAATATTCTTTGCATATGTATACCATGAATAAGTTCCAGACAAATCAAGAGACTGTGCTAGAGAAAAAGCTTCCTTTATCAATGGATTAATATTATTATTATATAGTCTAGCTAAATATAAAAGGGTTTGTGTTTTAATAAAACATTCTATAGGCAATCTTCCTAATTCAACTCTTGCCCCTAAATTGGATGCATTTTTTCTTATTCCTAGAGTAGATTTACAAAATTTAAGATGCATATTTTCAATAGGGGTTTTGTCTGTAAAATCAAGTTGATTAATTTGTTTTCCTGAAGATAAGGCTCTGTTTTTGGCTCTATGAAAAGAAATATATGTATCCAAATATGTTACTTCTGAATTATAGGTCATAATTGGTTTTACTAAAGAATCAAAAAGGTTATTTGCTACTTTTATAGGTAGATTATTCAATGATTTAGTATAGGATTTTATTGCAAAAAATACTTTTTTTGCCTTTTTTGTCAGCTCTAAGGTACTTTGTGATAAATTTCCATTACATTTTATCAACATTCCCAAAAATGAATATTCTGATACGCTCTCTATGGCTTCATTTTCATAGTAAATATGTGATGTTTCACCATTTTGTTTGGACTGACTGAAAATCATGGATTTTGTTTTGTTTGTATTTAAAGAGAGTTGCCATTTGTTGCAATATAATTTAACATTATTTAAACTGTTTTGAAGACCCTCTTTCGATTCTGACAGGATCAAAAGATCATCTGCAAAAAGGAGGCATCCCACCTTACTATTTATAAGCTTAAGGGGACTTGAATCATTTCCCTCAAAAATTTTTACAATATCATTTATGAAGACATTAAATAAAGTGGGGCTGAGGGTGTCTCCTTGTTTAACCCCTCTAGCAATATTAAAAAATTCTGATACATAATCTTTGTATTTCAAAGATGATTTAGTATTTAAGTATTGTTGTTTTATAACTCTGTAAAAAGACCTGCCAACTCCCATTTTGCATAATTTATAAAGTAAAGCAGTTCTCCATACTGAATCAAAAGCCTTTTTCAGATCTATAAAGCAGGCATAAATCTTTTTTTTCTCTTTATGTAGATATTTATTAATCAAGGACTTCAATAAAAAGATGCTATCAGCTGTTCTGTGATTTTCTCTGAAACCAAACTGACAATCACTTAATTGTTTGTCAACAATCTTGATTAGCCTATTATTCAATATGGCATTAAAAAGTTTTTGTAGATTACTTATAAGAGAAATTCCTCTATAATTATTAGGGTCTAACTTGTCACCTTTTTTATGTAAAGGGATCATGAAAGATAATTTCCATGAATCTGGATAATTACCTGTCTTTAAAATCAAATTAAAAACTTTTACAATAGAATTAATTATCACAGGTTGTGAATGTTTGAGTATTTCATTCACAATTCTATCTGGACCGGCTGATTTGTTTACTTTAAGATTTGAAATGACCAGTTTTACCTCAGCAAATGTAATTGGTGCATCAGTTTCCATATTCAATTCAATATTATCCTCTAGAATGTTTAATTCACGTTCCAGTTTATTTACAAAGGGTTTATCATATGATGTTGGTGTACCCTGATCCTGAAAATGTTTTATGATTTTATTTTCATTCATTAAAATTTCAGGAATATCTTTTTCAATATTTGGTTTCTTTTTTATTGCCTTTAGAACATTCCAATATTCTTTTGGATTATTTTTAAAGTTATCTGAAAGTGATTTATAAAGTTTTTGGTGATATTCAAATTTTTTCTGTTTAATCATTTTTTTTAGTTTTTTACATAATTCAAAATATTTAGGTTTTAAACTTTTGTCATTTAAGTTATTCTTGATTTTATTTCCTATATAGTTTATTTGTCTTTTTGTTTCATATACTGTATTATCTGACCATACTTGTTTAATTTTTTTCTTTTTCTTTTTAGTTGGTTTAGATATGCCTTTACATGTATTTTCTGCAATATTTTGTAAAATTTTTGTAAGTTTTTCAGTTGCACCATCAACGCCTAGTTTATTGCTATCAAAATGTTGCATCTCTAAATCTAAAATTTCCTTTCTAACATTTTCTGTTGATAGAACATCAATTAATTTTGAAAATGACAATTCTGTCCATTTGAATGATTTAATCAAATGCCATCTCTTTTCATCTAGACATTTCTTCATACATGTATCTGATATAATAGAACAATTCATATATAAGTTTATTTGAACATGATCTGATAAATATGTAAAGTCATTTGTTTTAAAGTATTTTACCTCAGGCAGGAGACTCTCACTTGCAATGGCATAATCAACTGTACTGAACCCAGTATTACACATATAAGTAAAATATCCTAGGGAATCTCCCAAAAAACGGCCATTGAGTATACGTAGCCTTGAGGATGAACATAATTCAAGTAATTTATTCCCCAATGTATTCAAAGTGTTATCTTGGTTTACTCTTCTGATTTCAATATCAGTTATATAGCTCTCTGGAAGAAGGTCAATACCATCAAAATTATTTATTTCATCTGAGTCATTTTCTATGTAATCTGCTTTCATTGCAGTTCTAGAATTAAAATCCCCAATTAAAATAATTTGTCCTTCAATAGAAAATGAACTAATTTCATTTTCAAGATTTTCTAAGTCACTATCATAATGTGCTGATGAAAAAGGGGGAATATAAACAGCACAAAGATATATATCTTGATTAAGTCCAAAGAAATACTTATCAAGCTTTAACCATAATCTATTCTGGGATGACGTAGCATCTTTAAGATAAGAAATCCCCTTGTAAAATTGTTTTTTAATTGTGACTATAATGCCTCCACTATGTCTTTTGGCTTTTTTTGTTTTCTTTCGTATTTTAGAGATAATGTTATAACCTTCAATTTTAAAATCTTCTGATCCCCCCTTCCAGGTTTCTAATAGTATATTTATATCTTTATTTAAAAAATCCAGAAACATTGGGTCTTTCATCTTATCCCCAAGGCCATGTACATTCCATGAGGAAATTGACAATTTTTTATGAACTCTGTTCATTTTTAATTTTGACTAGTGCCAGATATATATTAAACATTCTTGTTAGCCTGAAAACCTTCAATTATATTGAGACAGTTTGGTTAATGTTTCTATAAACATGATAGATTTAAACTGCAATAATAGTTCCAAATATTTTTTTTTTTTTTAATTCATGACTGCTAACAATACAGCAGTCTAAGGGAAATAACTCTTTTCATTTGTTAAAATGAATATTACAAGTGTTCTGTAGAACTAACTGAATACTACAAGTGTTCTGTAGAACTAACTTTAACATAATAAATCACCCAAAAAAATATATATACAGATATTTTTACATTTCTTCATGAAACTAATATATTTTTCTAAACACCCATCACGAACATGTACAATGTATATTGAAAAATAAGCAATTTTATCTCATTACATGTACTTTTTTTTTTTTTTTAATCATCTTATTGTTGTAATAATACTAGTTAATCCTTTTATTATTTAGACTAAAATCTTCTTATCAAAACATCATTATTATCATTATATAATTGACTATACGGTATGGGTTTTGCTAATTGTTGAAAGCCGTACGGTGACATACAGTTGTTAACTTCTGTGTCATTTGGTCTCTTGTGAAGAGTTGTCTCATTGGAAATCATACAACATCTTATTATTTTTATATTTAACTTACCATCTTTTGTGAGGTAAAATTTCCACCCGTCTCCCTTCTCTGGGGGTGCTATGTATGTGTACGAGTCACGATGTAAAACACATGCTTTCATTTTAGAATTATAAAAGATTGATAAACAATCCTTATTAAACACACACTTAGCATGACATTCTATTGCAGACCTAGTCTTTGTTTTCTCAAGCGAATCAGTCAATCCATAGAGACCATCAAATTTGCTGTCATTTTGTGCAAAAAGTTTTTCAATTGAAGAGCACCATGAAAAACACAATATGACTATGAAAACCGTATAAAATTCCATGTTAAACCGACGCCTTGTTTTAACATGTCATCAAAAATTTACTTTTAAAAGGGGTAATTTGTCAGGCATCCACATCACACCGAGCATCTACTGTATACTGAAATACAATTTGTGACATCGCAAGGTAAATTACAATGACGAATTGTCATAACCTAATCGTAGACTGGTTCCCTGTCCTTTATCTGTTTGGCTCTGATCTGAGATACCCGTATGTTGCGAGGGAGAGGAACAGTCTAACCTAATCGTAACCTACTACTTAACATGAAATCGATCTATTATGTAATTGTTTTTCTTCAACAAACAGAAAACACATTGAAAGAGCAGATAGAAGAAACAAATGATTTAATATTAACTACTAGTATATTGCATGTTTTATAGTACTATAATAATATGCTACACTAGCGAGTAAGTCGTTCAAGTTGTTCGATTTATCATGCAATATCAAAGATTTTTACTGACTTCACAATCAAAATACAAATGCACCAACTGTTACTTGTATGTCCAGTAGCAAATATATCATGCATAAATAGGATGACAAAAATTAGAAAAAAATAATGATGAAAGCTTAATCAGCATATCGAGTAAATTGACAAGATGCAGATAAGGACTATCACTTAAAAAGTGCATATTGTTAAACCTAGGACAAATATATAAATTTCATGTAATAATCCCAGGTTTAACATATTTTGAAAATTCACCTGTTAAAAAACAAAGGTCTAAGAATCGCTGTGATAGCGTCATCAAATTTTTTTATAGATTTTAACAGTTGTTATGTTGTGCTGTTACACCACTATCACAGGTTAAGTAAGGGTTGAGCGCTCACAAACATGTTTAACCCAGCTGCATTCTGAACGTGCATGTCCCAAATCAGGAGCCTTTAATTCAGTGGTGGCGTTTTCGTTACCACGGAATTCTAAATCTTAAGAAAAAACTTTTACTAAATTCTTTGATAGATACAAAGATTTGGTTTAAAACTTTGGCTGTACCTATAAATATCGTATTACGAACGGGATATCACATCCTAATTTTCATTGAGATGTTGTTTATAAAGCGCAAAAACTTAGATACGATCCATATAAACGCTTTGATCCTTTGAATAAAATTATTTTCAAAGGTAATCAATTTAACACTGTAGTAAGATCAATGTCGAGACTAATAATAATTTTGTTTTTAATAAATTGAAACTAAACTACTCGTGTACTGCTGCTATACAGTTATGAATACGTATGGTCCCAAATCAATACTTATATTTCGACATTGCATAAAGTGGTGCTTTTCTCAGACTGCTTGATTTATGACGTAATTCTGTTGGATTTAAGGTTGGTTTCCCTCGTTAATTTTCTGTATCCAATCGGAATATATCAATTTTACCAGGCATGTGTAAATGTGAACACTGTGTGGGACAACGTCCAGCAGCAAGTATTACACATCGATGACCACTTAGATGTTCAACTGATTCAACAGAAAATAAAAATAATTGAGTCATTGAGACTGCAGTTCATTATGCTACAATTGTAACCTTAAATTCAAATATTTTAACATACGTGTCGAGGAAAATATAAAAGTGACATGAATAGGCATTGCTTTGTTCTAAAACGAAACGGTGAGTATGTCGGCAATAGGTTATGTCTACCAGAAGACATAATTGTGAATTCGAGCCAAATTAATCAATGTTCCAACTTTACTTATTGATACAATTACTGTCTTTTGATTAGGTAAATATGTGGTTTTATTGACTTTTGATATATATTTGTATTGTTGAAGATTAATATTACAACTACCACGGGGATATTTAATACCTAAAGGGATTTTTATGAGGTTTCTTGTGTATTTTCCAATTCTTGTAACAGGTGATTTTATGCTTTGTGTGCTAAACACGGCTTGTTTGAATTGGTTTTTGTTATTTTTGGCTTAGGTTTGATGCGATGATGTTTAAACATGGCTATTTTGCAGGTCCTAGTCGACAAGCTGTACAGCTCCGTACGCCATATATAGATATGAGAAGATGTGGTATGAGTGCCAATGAGACAACTCGCCATGTCGATAAATAAAGATTAAATGGAGGCTATAACACAATCGTTGATATTTATCGTAAGCTTGGACATTACCAAAGTCGATCGATTTGAAATGGACGTCCATTATATGACACCTTAGATACATGCCGGCACTTGAACGTACACCTAGACATACAGTGTATGTAGACGCATTGCATGGCGTTGAAAATGTCTGTAATCATCGAACAAGTACGTGGTCACATCCATAATTAACCAGTATAAACATTATGGAAGGAGGATAAGGGAGCTGCACTAGCACTAGCCTTATGACTGATACGTGACTGATGATTAAGGGAGCTGCACTAGCACTAGCCTTATGACTGATACGTGACTGATGATAAAGGAAGTTGCACTAGCACAAGCATTATGACTGATACGTGACTGATAATTATGTTGCTGTTGAAGACCATACATAGATGTCTTTTGGATGTTTGTATAGTTTGGTCTCATTGACGTATATAATACTGATCCTTTTATCCAAAACGTACTGATACACAGTTAAATGAAAATGTCTTTTGAACAACGTTTCAAGTTTCATGTTGAAATTTATATTATAAGAGCCGAACAACATGCCAAAAATTACTCCTAAAGAACAGCTGGTTCTTTAACCATGAGATTTATGAATTTAAAAAAAAATAAGCTGAAAATTTATCATAGTTATGTACATAATAAATAGTAGCCAATGTCGAATTTTTACTGCTGAGCGCATGAGATCCCAGGAGACCGTCCAAAAGTTACACCAACAATTGTATCGACCAAACGATTTTCAATCAAAATAAAACGCTTGGAAACTGCTGTCCTCTCTACAGTCACAGATGTATTAACACAGCTTTAATACCAGACCAGGCCTATAACCTGGTTTTTATCCTTGGTTGGTGTTTTTGCGTAAACCACCTATTGGTGAGTTTTGGAAGCTTCTATGGGCCGTTCGATATCCTCGGAAACAAGATTCACGGAACGTCTCGAAAGGTTCGATCATTTATACAGGTAGTTGTTTGATACGGTATCTCTATTGATAGGCTACCGCGTGACATTGTATAGTTCAACAATCGAAGTTCATTTTTAGATCGGAATATTAAAAAAATAATAAAGACTAAATTGCAGTAAAAAATCATTTAGTTATTGACACCTATTTGCCTTTTGCCAGAACATATGCGTTTTTAATAATGCGAAATAATCAGAATGTTTATTAAATATCAAGTATAATGATAACGCAATTACATAATTCATGCTTTGAGACGGCCCCTGTGCGCGTTGTGTGTGTAGTATTTAATACAACGTGCTATTGTGTATTGAGCATTGCGACAATAAACCTAGGGAATAGTATAATAATACATTATGTCTCAGAATAAACTGATTATTTCTAAACGTTTACCACGTGACATTATGTAAAAGCAAGCTCGAAGAAAATTAACAAAACGATATTTCTGTTATGAATAATCTTAGGTCAGAAATCATAATTATAATTAAACAAAACGGTATTTCTGTCAAAATATTTAATTTCATTAAAATACACTAACAGACCAAGAAAATATTCATTAACATTATTAAGTTTAAACTGAGACTTAATTAACTTGTCATTAATAGAATATAATGTATATAATGTTATATTATGTCCAACATGTCTGAACAGTGAAAACATTTATGAAAATTTTATGCAACATATGAGCACCAATGATCAGGGATGCGTACACATAAGTTAGTTAAGTTTAAACTGTAGTAAATGAAAAAAATACTTCACAACGATTTTAAATCCTTACATTTCACCAAAAAAAAAGTTTTTTTATATTCTACAATGATCATTTAATTACTACGTTAATTATTTATTTTCGTTTTAGTATGGTTTTATAAGTATCTGCTTATATTTTGCATAGCAATATATTCTATAATGGAAATATAGACTTGAAGAAGAGATTGATTTAAGAAATAAAATGTCCATCAATAAATACTTGATGTTTATTTTTATTGATATTATATTTTCAAAATTTCGGAAATGATTCATTTACAGGAATGTATGTTGATTAAATTTCAATTCTTTTTGTTTTGTTTTTAATAGTTTGATCTTATAGCATCTTAATCTTTTCAATATGGTGCGATTTTGAAAATTGTGCATTCATTGTGTTGACCAGCTATCATACACCCGTCTTGGTTTATTTACATTATATTACACCCTTTTGCGTTTACACAAATTTCGGATGAAATGCCCGTGAATCCGGAGTCAAAACACTTGAGGTAGGTAGTTTGATATCCGAATTCAACTAGCATTAGATTTGAGCCTAGAATAAATATACGTGATGACGCAAAGGCGTATTATAATCCAGAGTATCAGTGCGTATGCTTTCCATTTACTATTTCTTGGGCTGCGCCAGAAAACCACGTGCATGCATAAACATTAATTTCACTCGTGGGCTGTAAATGTTTGCCTTTCTTATCTAAATTCAAGGCCGTTCTTAAAATTCAGGACACGGCAGTAAGAGCTGGACATGTGACGTTGAATCATGGTTATCATAAGTTAAGGTATTCTGACTTCTAGCTGTTTTGTTTTGAAATTTTGGGTCTTCAATGTTCTTCAACTTCGTACTTTATTTGGCTTTTTTAACATTTTTTTATTCGAGTGAGTCTTTTGTAGACGAAATGCCCGTCTGGCGCACAACATTTTAATCCTGATATCTATACAATTTTATATATCTTTATAGGGTACATATCTATTTTTATACCAATTGGTTTTTTTGAGAGCATATTCAGGTATTCATAAAACTTCTTCAGAACTAAGTTTTTCCTATAGAATATTTGGATTGATTAAAGTAACTACTTTAGGAAATCTTTAAAATTTGAGATGTTTTAAAAGACCAAAATAATTGTCAGTATATAAGAGGTCCCAATGGAGCTGCGTGTTACTCTCAAAAATAAAATACGAAACCATGATATAAGTTGCATGACACGGAGTAACACTTTACATGGAAATTGGACTTTCAATTTCTCTGTATACACAATCTACCATGAGTACAGACGACAGCTTCAGTAATGATTATAAGAATAATTGAGTAACACTTCACATGGACATTAGACTTTCAATTTCTCTATACACAATCTACCATGAGTACAGACGACAGCTTCAATAATGATTATAAGAATAATTGAAGCCATCAAGGAAATAAATATGAAGATATGACAGATGAAATAAATACATCCAGATTATTTTAGCAAACTGGGTGCTTAAATTTATACTGCGATTGGTCTGTGCAATTTGCTTTTAGACATTCGGTTTGCAGAAACTAATAATTGAATAGGATTAGGACTTTGTATGTATATTAACCACGAAGAAAAACTGATGTACACTCCCAAGTAATAAATAAAATAAATAGTCAAGCCTTAAAAGGTAAATTCATATAGTAGCTGTATACACTTTTCTGTTTACAACTAAAATCCAACAGTGCTTTTAATTGACTTTTGTAAGAGTCTACACACAATTACATATTTTCAACAAAGGTGTTTTAACATCATCAGTACCTTATTCTGCTCAGTCAATTATTTCAAAACTAAAGCCAAAAAAAGAAAATCAGCTACATTTTTTAGGTGAACAGTCAGCTGTCTCGGGTTCACGTGTTGCTTTTTTTTTTAAAGAAAGCAACTTGTTTTGTCATTTATCAGCTACAGTGGCACATGTTACACTAAAATAAAAACATTTGGTATCATTGACAATGAGAAAGCTATTTACCAAAGAACAACGAACAAGGAAGTTCAGTTATCAATTTCAATTTTATTTTCAACTCGTTTACATTTAATGAGAAAGATATCAGAAAATACTGGCAACCTTTATTCTCTTTGTGCAAAGACGAAAGTAGACGATAACATTTCATAGACTATTCACTTTCTTTTTTTAGTTTTAATCCGTTTTCTTGCACTTCCTTGAAATTAACATTTTAGAACGATACATTTCCTTATGGTGCTAAATACACTGTGCACTTTTTTGCGTCATATCTTTCGTACCTGTATACATACTGTTTGAATTAAACAACTAAAACACTGTATGCATAACGCTTCATCAAAACCGATTTATTATCTTAATAGGATTCAAATCAAAACTGTTTACACTATTGAAACTTTTTTGTACAGCTTGTAATAGAAGGTCCATAAATTTACATTTAGCTCATGGAATTTGATCATATATCATCTAAAGATTATTCACGTCAACAAAAATATAAGTTGTTATGCAAATTTTTCGACGATGCTAACATTCATTATTTCAATACCACCCGGTATATGCACAACAGATGTCTCATTTTTATACGCCCGTTTACTGGACGTATTATGGTATACCGTTGTCAGTCCGTCTGTCCGTCCGTCCGTCCGTCCGTCGTCAACATGTCGGACAATAACTCAAAAACGCTTTAACCAATTGTCATGAAACTTTGGTGAATTGTTTATATCTATTGACGTGAGCTCCGTCTCGATTTTAATGAACTTTAGATTTTACGTTTCCAAGTTATGGGGTTTTATTCATTAAAAAAGGGGGATTTTCCAGTTTTTGGACAATAACTCAAAAACTCTTTCACCAATTTGCAAGAAACTTTGGTGAATTGTTTATATCTATTAACATATGTTATGTTAAATGATGACATAAAAACTTGTGACATAAAGCTTGTAATAAACAATGTTCTGGCAGTAACTGCACATAGAACAGGGTATTTTAACCGTTAGGCATAAAAGTGTTATCAAGACAACAATAATTAATATGATATACTTTACAAATCACCTCCCGAAAAAAGACACCCCCTCGTTTCAGTACATTTCTGGTTATTAATTCATCCAAAGTTTTGATGAGTTGAAAATTTGAAGGGACTCTGATGAACAACTGAAGACACTATCATGGCGGCAAAAATTTATATGAAAGTCCCTAAAAAACAAACGGCATCCGATTGCAGAGGTTTTTATAAGTGGAAGCCTGTATTCAAATTTGAAGTGGATCATTAAAAAATGGTAGTAATATAAGTAGTGGCGGACAGACGAATGAACCAACTGACAAATAGACTCACCGACGATTCATAAACATTTATACATGTACCCAAGCAACTTCATTTCTTTGTCAATATTGAGATTTACGGCTTTACAGCATAATGATGATACACTTAAATGGTTATTTTGCAGGATATTTTAACTCACATCTTTCCGAATAAAACAAACACGAAGTTGATGACATAGTTTAAACATATTTTATTTGCTCAAAGCAAAAAGGATCAGACACTTCTTCGCAGTACAATATATATACTTACAAATTGAATATAAGCATGCATTATATAATATAAACAACATAAATATTACTAAACTATACTGAAGAAAGGAAAGGGGACGAAGAAGGAACGACAGAGATTATGATGATAATGACAATGATGATGATGTGTGTTTTACCTATTACGGCTGGTTGTTATCAGCCTGTTTAACCTATTACGGCTGGTTGTTATCAGCCTGTTTAACCTATTACGGCTGGTTGTTATCAGCCTGTTTAACCTATTACGGCTGGTTGTTATCAGCCTGTTTAACCTATTACGGCTGGTTGTTATCAGCCTGTTTCACCTATTACGGCTGGTTGTTATCAGCCTGTTTAACCTATTACGGCTGGTTGTTATCAGCCTGTTTAACCTATTACGGCTGGTTGTTATCAGCCTGTTTAACCTCTTACGGCTGGTTGTTATCAGCCTGTTTAACCTATTACGGCTGGCTGTTATCAGCCTGTTTTACCTATTACGGCTGTGTTATCAGCCTGTTTTACCTATTACGGCTGGTTGTAATCAGCCTGTTTCTTTGTTACTTTTGTTCTGAATCAGACTTTGTACGACGTTTCTAATTAGAAAGTAATACATGTTTTATTGTAAAGACGATTTAATAATTAAAAAGATTAAACACAAAAAAAGTCCATACTGGTTTATGTACTACGATGTTTGGAGATATTTAGTTTTTAATAAATTAGGGATTTTGCCAGAGCTCTAGGATTTTGCGTTAACATCAGCGCTTCTCAATTCTTGTGTCAGAGTAAAATAATTGCTGATTACTTTGTTACATATCAATGACGTAGGGGTAGGCTGAAAAAGGGGGATGCAAACTTCTAAAAGTGATAAGCAAATATAAAACCTTTTCTATTTTACTCAATGATAGTTTAAAAGTCTAGAAATTAGTCAATGTCCTCTTTTATAACCACTTTCTTATCTAAAAAAAATGGCAATAAAGCATGAAGGTGGGGAGTGGGGTCAAAACATAGCTTCGCCTTAACTTTTGAAAGTTTGGGGATTGCCTTAATTTCCCGGCTCCTATGCCTCTACATATACCCCTCAACTCCCACAAAAACCTAAACACACATACGTACAAGCAAACAAAACATAAAGAAAAAAATATATTTGTAAAAACAGGTAATTGGGTCAAAAGGTGTACGATAAAGTGCCTATGAACTTACTGAATGCACGAGTTACTCTATTCATAAAAAGTGTCCGTGTAACACTTATATGTAATAGAATGATAATCCCCCATAAAAAACTTAGAATATTGTAAAGTGCTCAAGGCTCAAGGCTCAAATGATCTCTTGATTGGTTGTATTCAAAAATTCGTTTAATAATAATAATCTTAATAATAATAATGAATACTTTATTAAAAGAGGGTAAAATCAATTAGTACAATACTAATCTCCCATGATGCCCTCTGAATAACTCAAAATAAAATAGGGGGCATCGGTGGCCGAGTGGTCTAAGTAGTCAAACTACTGTATCACTAGCCAGTCAACACTGAGGTTGTGAGTTCGAATCCCGAACGGGGCAGGTGCACTCGACTCCAAGCTTAATTGGCTAGGATAGTCAGTTTTCCTACCGAAGGTCGGTGGTTCTCTCCGGGCACTCCGGCTTCCTCCACCAATAAAAACTGACCGCCACGAAATAGCACAACAGTGTTGAAAGTGGCGTTAAACACCAACCAATCAATCAATCAAAATATAATAATATAATATATACATAAATTATACATAAATACAACTTACTATGCAAAACAAATGGTGACAAACATACAGGTTATAAGACTTAGTGTTACGTTTGGACAGAAACAAGTAATTAATGTTTCTTTTTTTCTTTTTGAGACCTGTTTGATAAATATGATTTGAACCATCTAAAAGAAAGAGTATAAAATTTATACATTTCTAATTTTGAGAATAAAATTGAATGAAAATACATTATCGCTATTTTACGAAATTTTCCTTTGATCTTGCTGACTGATAATTTCCCTTCTCAGCGGAGTCGAGTGATATGAAAAATTATCGGTCGTCCCTCTGTCTGTATCACTCTGCTCAGCTCTTAATAATATTGCATATCACGGCTTTGTGACGTCAAATACGTTGACCCGGCCTTAACATCAGGTTGTCTGCATATTCATATTGTAAAATATCAGCTGCTCGACACAATATGAAGCCTTTTTGATCTCGTTCGCTGCGCTCACTCGACAAAAAGCTTCATATTGTGACTCGCAGGTGATATTTTACGATATCAATATGCAGACAACCTGATAATCGGTACTTATCGCTAGAAACTAAGGGGCACGTGGCGTTAAATGAAATTGACAACGTCGTCATAGGTAAAATAGCGATAAACAGATTATCATTGGTCATTCGCCGTACCGGCTCAAGCGAGAAAATCAATCTCGTTGAGATGATCAACGATAATCTATAGATATCAAAAGCTTTTTTAAAATCTAAGAATACAAATCCCGTGTAATTTCCTTGATCCATTTTAATTAACAGTTCTCCAACAATTTTTGTTAGAGCTGAGTGACAGGAATGGCCGTGTCTAAACCCAGACTGGTACTTATAAATAAAATCAAATTCTTTCAAATATTTGTAAATTTGGGAATAATCTTTTAAAAAATCTTTGATAAAACTGGAAGTATAGATATTCATTGTTGGTGCAAGGTTATAATTAATGCATGACTTCCTTTTAGGTATTTTATTTCATTTATGGATTCGTTTTAGTGATGTGAGGACTTTCTTATAATTTTGTAAAGTTCTTGTCTTGATTTTGTCGCATTTTATCATGTTCTTAATAAATGGTAGGATTTTTGCTCATTGTTGAAGGCCATACGGTTACATGTAGTTGCTGACACCCATCGTTGATCTCCGGTTGATAGTTGTCGCATTAGCAACCATATATTACAGGGGCGGATCCAGGATTTTGGAAAAGGGGGGCGAAGTATGTAAAGATCGCCGAGCGGAGCGAGGCGAGAAATTTTTTGGACCTTTCTTTGGCTAAAAAACATAAAATAAGTGTAAAATGCACTTTTTTAACGGTTCCTGACGTGGGGCATGTATATTTTATAGTAAAAGTGTAAGGGTTGGACATTTTTGATGCCGTATTCTCCCCATTAATTGTCTATTATAAAATGATTGGATGGATCCAAAGCTATGTACTAATATATTTGATGTGGGACTTGTCAGTAAAAAAATGACATGGAAAATTCTCGTTTGTTGTATGTTTAGTTAGCATAACCTCACGGATTTCTTGTTGTAAACAAGATATACACCGGGCTATTCAATGAAATTTACAATTCGACCGACACGAGTTAAGAAAGACAAACAAGCAATTTTTATCCAAATATTTGGTTGAAATGTTTCACCCAACAAGGGAAGTGAGGGGTTCCAAATCAACCAAAGGCTACGAATGAGTCTGAAATGACAACGAATTTATGAATTACGGTCGACAAATGGAGACATAAAGGCCACACCCCGCAGTCAGGTTGCAGTCGGGCCTTGAAAAAAGTATTCATTTTATCAGTTCGACGAAACAGGTACATTCCGGTCAGATATTGGATTTACATGCAAACCCCCGGCCCCAAATAAATTACGCCCGTTTTTTTATTCATCATGTTCATTTAATGCTAAATAATTCTGTTGGAAATTTTTGTTTCTAATAGCAAAATAGTGGACAAGATCATTGTTTTCAATCCAGATACGGCCAGAATTTTTGTTTAAGGCAAAAATCAGGGTCAGAATTTTTTCTCTCAAATATCTCAGACTGCCCCCTCAAATCAAATGGTCCGTACCTTAGACTTTAGATCTATCTGGAGCTTATTGACTGGGGATCATTATTCAGCTATGTTATTAATAGGCTGGGGCGTGTGGGGTTAAACATGTTTTCGTAGGTAAATAATATCGCTGTGGAACTTTTTTTTCATGAGAGTGTAATAGAGTATTACTTTCTGTTTGGTGGAGTTGTGAAATAGAAGTCAATAAATACGTTCTTGCTCAATCCTTTGTCGCTTTGAAGATGTCATGCTTGTCATCCTCAGCCTAAGCAATGTGTTACTGTAATTTGAATTTCAAAATGACTGAGTGACGTTTTTTCGACGCACTGGTCAACTCCACCGTATCGAATCACATGATTTTGACATAATCAATAATATATTACAGTAAATACGAGCGAAACATATCTTTATAAGTAAAGAATTGTCGCATAAAAATTAAATACGCGGGAAATGGCAAAGTTCACGAAGTCTAGTCTGATTAATCATTTTACAAAAAAAAAAAAAAAAGTGCAAGCAAAGGGGGGGCGTACGCCCTCTACGCCCCCCTCTGGATCCGCCTCTGTATTATATGTTTTTCTTATATTATCTTGTTTTGTTTATCATTTGAAAAATATAAGACACGATATCGGAGAAGTCCTGTAAAAAAACTACGAACGACTTAGAGAAGTAACGAACCCTATCTAACTGGTTTAAGGAAGTGTTCATTGCGTGTCTATGTTCTTCGGACTGCACTTATTATATATCTCCCATATAACTGATTTCGCATCATAGACAAAAAAAAAGTATGTGTCGCAATATACTGTACCATTCCCTTTTTATGCGTATATGTAAGATTTATTTACAAGTACATTAAACGAATACTGGATAGAGGGACGGGGAGTATACCAGTACTTGAGTGAAAAAGTTTACTCCCCTTTACTATATATCGAAATTACGTAAAATCAACATAGCTGTTTATCATAGTTCATTCAACAACATAGAGTAGGGATTATTTGCAATGAACATGAAGTAAGTACGAAACAATTAAAATCAAAATAAAAAGTTAAATTCATAAAAAGATAGTCAATTTCCTCTGAATTTAATCACAGTCACGTTGACAAACGTCACGAGAATTTCAGATTATTTAGATGTGTATAAGTGAATATCCAGTGTTGTTCGGTCACTACTTATTTGAATTCTTTGGTAAGTTATTCTTTTTCTTAAATATACAATTAAGTAATAAATGCGAGGAACTGTATCTTTTTTTCGACTCTGCTTTTGCTGTATGAGATGACAATTGTGCAACGTCTTTACAATACCTATTATAATATCGGACTAACGTGACTTAAACTGACTCATTTTACTTTAAAACTGAAGATCCAGATCACTACGTTTCTTATTATACAATGTGCCGAAAATGTGCACAATAACTTTATTTTTAAAGGTAAAAAAAATTACACTAGATAACATTAAAAAGTAATTGCTTTGGTGTTTGAATCCTTGATGTCACGTATCTTCATTTAAATCCACACATTATGTTGAAACGTCTTATTTTGCATAAACCAAATAATGACGATTGTATATGAAATGGCTTTTTTTTTTTTGAATTACTTTAACTCTTTGTAATTTGGATTAATCTTGGACTTTACTTCCGTTGAAACAGTCGATGTTTCTTAATACATGCGATTTCATAACAGAAATGTAAATTTGATCAACGAAAAGACCGATGCAACGGCAAAAACACCAGGAAACAGCTAGAATCATATAAACATCTAACAATCTTACAGCGTCTTTTAAAATCAAAGGTTTACAATGTATAAAAGTGTTAGGAACAGAAATCTGGAATATGAATAAAATGAGATGGGTTGGTAAACGTCAATAAATCAGCAACCCAGCAATAAATCTTCGACAAAAGACAGCATGCATTCTGTATTATATCCTGTCACTGTTAAAGATAATGATTCATTATTCAACGTTTTATGTTTATTTTCCTTTTTGTAGAACGATAGTTTTTCTCTCTTCTCTGTTATATGTGGATAATCTTGCTAATTCTCTCTCTCTCTTATAATAATAAAAAAAAGATGACAAAAACCTGACAGACGCGGCTTTTTTTTAATGGCATACGATACAGTTACAAGGGAGGTAATGACTTTGCTAACGTAAAATGTTATTTTTCCCGACGTCAAACTGTGACATATCGGGAAAAGATGTATTTTCCGACTGATTGAATTCATTAGCTGGAAAAACGAGTACATTGACCCCTATTTTTCAAAATGACTTTTGGTTTGATTATGTATGAAGATTGTTTGTACCAATTTTATATTTAAGTTAATTAAATATTCAGCAAAAATGCCGTTGTTTTTCTAAAATCATGAGTCAATCATGAAACTTTGATAAAAAAAATAATTTCCAAAGATTTGTTACACAAATTTAGTGCATCCCTATGTAGAGAAGATTTTCTAGCTGTTTATATAAAAATAAGCTGGTGTTAATCTTTTGAAACAGAAAAGTTAGGTATGTCTGTCCAAAGCTAGAAATGTCCAATAAACAGAAATTTGGAGTAAATGATTAAAATTCCGACCCCATTATCTCTAATAGTAGGAAATGAAGGTATATATATATTTCTATTACATATTTGAATTAACTAGGCGAAAAAAAAATCTTGTATGCAAATCCAAACTGTTTACCGGTATGGATTTCATACATATTTTGGACAATGTTTGGGTGACGTGACAGTCATTCCATAGTAACGCCGACATCGTAGCAGTGTGTTTACCGTTTACCGTCGACTATGGACAAGCGAATTCAAAGCTTAGGTAATCGGTCTGTATCCGATCTACATAATGAGATAGAGAAGGAGAAAGCCTTGACTGTTGATCTGCTACAATCTACCAGAGAATGGAATGATATGATTGAAGAATTTGAGAACAGTATCAAAATAGAATCCGACGTTGAACCAGGAGGAACTTGGAAAACAAGGTAGTATCTGTTTACAAATGGTAACCATATAACCACACAATTTGAAACATGAAAGAGGGTACATTTTTCTTACAAAATTTGATATGTCTTACTTCAATATTGTTGATTAAGGATTGCTATTCTAAAGATCAAATTAGGAAAATAAAAAAAAAACATCTAGAGGACAACACACAGGCGCATATACAAATGCACATTTCCAAATCACTTCAAGTTGAGGAAAGTTTTGATTAATTTGACAAGAGACTGTTGTTGCAGTAGCTGCTCTTCTTGCGATTATGGGATGTGAACAACAGACTTCTCGTTTATTGACGAGCAGACAGACTGACAGATTTATATTCAAAATCAAAGTAAATTTTTAAATACTTTATTACTGCCACACAAAGTCATTCTAATCGACAAACATGCGCCACTTAATTACTATGAAGAAACATCAAAAGTTTTTAAAAACATTTCAACATAAACATACAAACTTCCTAGTATAAATAAATGCCTTTTATAAACAAAGTATCGACAATAAAATCCATCGAATTAAATCTTTTTGTAAAAATTTTAAATGATACCAAACAATTATTAAAACCCTATTAGAATTGAAATTTTGAGCTTGTAAAAGGGAGAAAACTAAATTCAATTATGCCTAAGAATCAATCTGCCGTCAATAAAAAAATCCATAAACATTTAGATCGTCAACTATTGACACGGATGCTTGACAAACACATGAAAATGTGGCAAGGTTAAACTAATATGCCTTTTTTTAAATTTCAACCCCTATAATCTCTCGCAGTAGAATGAAAATGATACAAAAGAACATAAAATATAAATCAGTCCACGAAAGAGACTTACTTTATGAATGGTATAAGAGATAATGTAACAATGTACTAAAATATGCTTGCAGTTACCCAGAGCACTCTAAACATATATAACCTGCTGACATGAAACCATACTGTCATACACTGCAATGTATAAGAAACTTTTAAAAAATTTGTATTGATCAAACGAAACGAAATTTATGTAGTATTTTTTCTTGTCGTTTGTTTTTTTTTTTACCAAGCGTTTGTAGATCATGTATTACAGATCAATTTGTTCATTTGTTTGCAAATTACAAAAAAAAATAATAAAAAATGAATGTTTGTAGTCAGGCTATTTGAAATGAGCTCGTTGTTTTTTTTTATATAATGTCAATATTTTCGAAGGAGTCGAGTTTCGCTGATTAGTGTTGTCAGTTGAACTGGCCAATATTTTCGAAGGAATAGAGTTTGGCTGTTTAGTGTTGTCTGTTGTACTGGCCAATATTTTCGAAGGAGTCGAGTTTGGCTGTTTAGTAGTGTCTGTTGTACTGCCCAATATTTTCGAAGGAGTAGAGTTTCACTGATTAGTATTGTCAGTTGAACTGGCCAATATTTTCGAAGGAGTAGAGTTTCGCTGATTAGTGTTGTCAGTTGAACTGGCCAATATTTTCGAAGGAATAGAGTTTCGCTGATTAGTGTTGTCAGTTGAACTGGCCAATATTTTCACAGGAGTAGAGTTTCGCTGATTAGTGTTGTCAGTTGAACTGGCCAATATTTTCGAAGGAGTCGAGTTTGGCTGTTTAGTAGTGTCTGTTGTACTGCCCAATATTTTCGAAGGAGTAGAGTTTCACTGATTAGTATTGTCAGTTGAACTGGCCAATATTTTCGAAGGAGTAGAGTTTCGCTGATTAGTGTTGTCAGTTGAACTGGCCAATATTTTCGAAGGAATAGAGTTTCGCTGATTAGTGTTGTCAGTTGAACTGGCCAATATTTTCGAAGGAGTCGAGTTTCGCTGATTAGTGTTGTCTGTTGTACCGGCCAATAGTTTGTTTTATCTGTGAAATTTTATCTCAAAAATAATTTCTTTTGTAGCGTTGAAATACTTGTGACCTTTTTGGTTATTGTATGTTTCACCTTTTTCTACTTAACAATGAAACAAAATGCAGATTTTTTTATAAATAAGACATCAGCTTTCTGAATTAATAAGTAATACCAATGACTATTAGAAACACGGGTACTTAATTATGGAACGCCACAGCTGTCTTATGTGGAACTCTGATATTACTTTATGTTGTTTTATTATTACTTGATGATATCTAGTCTTTACTTAATATGGTTTTGACATTACGTAATGATGTTTTGATATAACTCAATATGGAATAGTCATTACTTAATGATATTTCGATATTACACGACATGGTTTCGTATTGATTTGATATAGTTTTGTCATTACTTAATATGGTTTTGTCATTACTCGATGTGGTTTCACCATTATTTAATGTGGTTGTGTCATTAGTCAATGTGGTTTTAACATTACTTGATGTGAATGTGACTTAACGTTATGTAGTTGTTTCATTACATGATGTGGTTTTGTTATTTTGTAATGATGATTTGCCTATTCTTTACGTAATGATGTTTCAAAATTTGACGATTTTACACTACATGATGTGTTTGTTTCATTATTTGATGTGGCCATGTCATTCTTTGATGTGGTTATCCCATTACTTAATGAGGTAAAATCACGTGACCAATTCGGAAAAAAATATGTTCTATTTTTAAACAGATTTCAATATATCATTTGTTTAATGTGCTTTGGATGGGTATCGCTATCCATTGAGTTTAAGTTCAAATTAAAGTTCGAGTGGTTGTTCAGAGTTATTTGGTATGAAAAAGGGGAATGGCAGACAATAATAAGAAAAAAAGTATTAAAAAGTTTACAGTATTTCGGACATAATTGGGATATCCCCAAACCACTTGGTCTTGTTGTTTTTATCCTAAGTTCTCAAACGGAAGCAGTATTTTTGTAATAAATTTGTAAAACATTCCACGGAACCCTGTGTCTTGCCTTATATTGCTGCTGTAAGTGTAAAAGCGTCATGTCGATCGGCTGTACATTTATCTATACATTTATCGGTAAAAACAAAATTAAAAAAAAATGTTTTTCTGTAGATGCTTTTTTTCTTGAAATTGAGGAATAACTCCTATACAAGTTTTAAAACACTTCATGGAGGTTTACAAATTTATCATGTCAAAACAGTTTAATTCGGTTTTATTTAACTAAAACAAAACTGTATGGTTTTCAACAATAAGCAAAACATATACCCTATAGTAAGCTATAAAAGGTCCCGAAATGAAAAATGTAAAAAACTAGAAATCTAACGATCTCGGACTTAGCGACAAAGCATAAATTAGGGCCGTAACTACATTGAGGCAAATGAGGCAAATGCCTCATGTTGGAACTTTAAAAAAAATAAGTTGAAACAAAAGCTTGTTTTCATATCAAATTGTTTTAACGGCGAGTGTCTTGCAAGAAGCAAGTTCTGTTCACCCTCTGAAGTCGCTCCCTATTTTTTCGGGATCCATGTCACATGATGTTTTTCATTTATTTAAGCTGTTTATTCCCGTAACATTTGTATGTTGTGGACGTTCATTCTCTGCTATGCGTAGATTTAAGACTAGGGAAAGATCTATGATGATTAAACTTTATATCAAAGAATACAAAACTAACTCTTTTTCTGTAAATAAAACAAAAAAGCTGAAATGGGTTAAATTAAGTGAGACATGAATCTCCCGGAATCAAATCATTTAAAAAGAAAAATAATGTATTGCCAAATGACCTTTTACATTGAAGGGCTAAACTTGCATTAAGCCGTGTTCAGGCCCCGAAATAGAAAATAAAGGGATATAGAGTAAATGTGCATGGGACAAAATCGCACACAATACATAGAAAAAATACAAATTATCAATGAACAGGGTTTGTATTCCTGTTCTTCATCTTGACAATCGCAGGAGGGTCTTCAACAATGAACGAATCATTCATAACCTACAACAAGGTCAAAACGGCCCCTAGCGTCTTCTTTTAAAGCGGTAATTAAAGTATTATACTGTGAATAAATGTCAAAGTCACAAAAACATTACACCAAAGTCTAAACACAATACAAGACCAGAACATAGATCCGACATTAATCAGCCGGTATAAAATGTAGCAATGGGATCTAAATACAGTTTTCCTGAGTGAACCCTTTTATCCGAGTTAGGAACTACATCAAGTTGTAATTGAAATGAATTCACATAGTTAAATCAATGATAATCAGCCCCCTCTTAACTTGATTAAAAAAAAACCATAATGGACAGATATATGTGCATTACGATTTTATCCTACATATCGGTCTTTTGATGTTGTCCCTAAAAACTAAGTCTTACAATGAATCTATATACTTTACTTTGAGACCAGAATATTGTCGAAAAAATGATTAAAACAAAACTTGCGTTTCAGATTAAGGAAGGGTCCGGGAAACGCTCAGAATACACGATTTTGCGTCATTTTTTTCCAGAGCCATGAGCGGCTCCCAGACCCCTCGCCGAAATTTTTTTCGCCTCGCTCCGCAAATATATTTTGCCTCATTTTAAAAAGGGGCTAGTTACGGCCCTGATAAATACTATAAAATAAGAATCCTCCGAATTTTTTTTAGCGAACTTATATGAGTATCAATCTTTTATTTGTAATCAATTGAATTCCCTGATCTACCTCGCACTAATTGAAAAATAAACTTTTTGGAATATCTGTTTCACATGTGACGTTGGACATGTTGCAGTGGTCGTAACCATAATACCGTCATCTTTTCCTTGAATGTGAACTACCAAATAAAACCAAATCACTGGGTTTGTACTTTCTCGAATAACACGACGGGTGCCTTTCTGGAGCATCCGAGATCACCCCGATGGATTTATATCACCCAGTCATACCGATCTATTGAGTCCGCCAAATGAAACTGTTTTGTATGCCACCACAACTGAAAGTTGGGGGGCATATTGTTTTATCCCTTCCGTCCGTCCGTCCGTCCGTCTGACCGTCCCATTATGGACATATAGTTATTCCGCATAACTCCTCCTACAGTTTGAATCCTAGGAAGTTTTCTCTTTACTGTTTGTTTGTACATATATTGAAGGTGTGTATGTGGTCAGGGTTTAATGTTTATAAATATTTGCTCTTTTGGGAGATAGTTGAACTTTTTTTGTAATTTTTTGGGAAGAAGAGCGTTTCCAGATAACTCCTCCTACAGTTTGAATGCTAGGAAGTTTTCACTCTGCTGGCTGTTTGTACAATTATTGAAGGTGTGCATGTGGTCAGGGTTTTTATTTTTATTATCTTTTGCTCTTTTGGGAGATAATTGAACTTTTTTTGTCATTTTTGGGGTATAAGCGGTTAATTTAAATGAGTTGAGTGCGGGGGCATCACTTTGTCTAGTTTACATTTTTTTCTCGTTTTGTGCTGTTACACAACTGTAACAGTCCGATGTAAGGTTATGATTTAGCGCTCACATACATGTTAAACTCCGCCACGTGCACTTTCTTTATGTACCTGCCCCAAGTCAGGAGCATGAAGTTCAATTGTTGTCGTTGTATAAATCTGTGTCATTTTTTTTTTTGTAGATTGTTTAAATATAAATAAGACCGTTTGTTTTGTCGTTTGAATTTTTTCACATGGTTCAAGGTGGCCTTTTGTAGCTGACTATACGATGTGTTGAAGGCTGTACGGTTGCCTATATATGATTTCTTACACCCACTGCATTTAAACTCTGATGGATAGTTGTCTCATTGTCAATCACACTACATCTAACTTTATTTCAACTTCTATGTTGCGTTTTATATACTGTAGCATTGTTTATCTTTTGTACGCATACTCAGGAGCCAGCCCTCTTTTCGGAAGCCCGAGCAAAAGTCCTTGTTCCGCGATAGAAAATTTAATTACGAACTCATATAAGATAGCTCGAATTTCAACTCAAAATCTTAATCAATCTGAATGAGACTTAAATTCGAATCTTACTCAAACTCAAAAACTGACTGAAATTTAATGTTGTAACTATAGAACTCTACCTTTAAATGTGACTCAAACTCGAAGTCCAACTCGAAACTCAATGCTAACTAAAACTTTAATTCTAATAATGATTTGAATTCGAAATCGAAAACTAACTTAAAGTATAACTCAAACAGTAACCCGAACTTTAATTTGAACTCAAATTCGATAGATGGCCACACTAATCCATGGAAATCTTTCTAAAAATAGAACAGGTTTTTCCGAATTGGTCACGTGATTTTACCTCATCAAGTAATGGGATAACCACATCAAATAATGAAACAAACACATCATGTAGTGTAAAATCGTCAAATTTTGAAACATCATTACGTAATGTTAAAACCATATAAAGAATAGGCAAATCATCATTACAAAATAACAAAACCACATCATGTAATGAAACAACTACATAACGTTAAGTCACATTCACATCAAGTAATGTTAAAACCACATTGACTAATGACACAACCACATTAAATAATGGTGAAACCACATCGAGTAATGACAAAACCATATTAAGTAATGACAAAACTATATCAAATCAATACGAAACCATATCGTGTAATATCGAAATATCATTAAGTATAATGACTATTCCATATTGAGTTATATCAAAACATCATTACGTAATGTCAAAACCATATTAAGTAAAGACTAAATATCATCAAGTAATAATAAAACAACATAAAGTAATATCAGAGTTCCACATAAGACAGCTGTGGCGTTCCATACTTAATACATGTATCAGGTGTTCTGAAACTGTAAAGCATAAACTGTTTTCATGCATCACAAGTAGTATAATTCGTCATAGTTGGGTAAGAAATCACCATTGGTATTGGAAAAGGTTTTACCTAAAAGGCGCCAAATTTTGAATAAACAGCTAATTATTATTTGTTTTAAAAAAATATTGTGCTTATAAGTTGGGACTGAAACTTTTTCCGAATTTTGACCAGTTTTTATAGGTAGATATTCGTGCTTTCCCTATAATTATAGACCTTTTACACAGTTTTTCTTAAAATTATTGAAAAACATTTTACCACGTACAAACCGTACGACTTGGAGGCTTTTAACAATGAGCGTAGACTTATATATATAGTAATATTATTAATTTGTATATTTTAACTAATTTGATTCGTTCAGGGATAGTCACATGTTAAACTATATTTTCGAAGGTAGATAGAAAACGGCGGATAGCAAAAAGCATATTGCTCGGTTATTTTTAGAATATCCATAAACCGATATACTTTGTGACGTCATGTAAATTTCATGATATTGTTAAAAGTTCTAAAAAAAATTATATTTATAATCGATTATTTGAAGAAAAAAATCTTCAAATTCATAAGATGTAAAAAAAAAAACCCATAAAAAATAAATGAAATAACAACTAATTTGTTGTTATTGTCTAGGAGACAATATGATATATATAAAATTCAAACAAAATCAACTGATCGAATATATTACACTGACTATTTTGATACAATTATGGTCTAAAATTAATAATATAACAATTATAGCCTTTGTATGAGGTCAATACAGGATATATCGATCCAAAGAAGTATATCGACCTCGGACTTCGTCCTCAGTCAATATACTTCTTTCAGGTCAATATATCCTTGTATCGACCTCATACAAAGGCTATAATTGTATATTATTAATCGAATATTTTTAAGGATTTGTTATTCGTTAAAACTTGATCACATGTACATTTGTTTTTACTCAGTTTGCACACGTTTAGCTTTTCGTAGGTCAAAAACAGCATATTGCACAGGGCATACAGCATATTACTAAAAATACATTCTAGAAATTTACAATTTTACATTTTTCACGCAATAGTTGTTGATTAATAATATAACAATTATAGCCTTTGGTTGAGGTCAATACGATGTTATATCGACCTAGAGAAGCATATCGACCTCGGACTTCGTCCTCAGTCCATATGCTTCTCTTAGGTCGATATAACCTCGTATCGACCTCATACAAAGGCTATAATTGTATAATATTATAAGCTATGAAAGACCCCGGAATGATGAAATGTGTAACAATTCAAACGAGGAAACCAACGGCCTATTCTATGCAAAAACAATAAAACAAAAAACAAATATGATAGACTTCAACTAAGACTATCACTATAGACAGGCCACATACTTGAAAAATTGTAACTGGAACAAAAAGAAAGGGCTATGGTTAATCATGTCTGCGAGCGCTCAACCCTATTCATTATCTGCTAATGGTGAACTGTTTCCTTTTTTTTTTAAATTCTTTGTGCAAAAAAAGAAAATTACTAAGCCAACAAAACAAATTTAATTATAACTCTTTGAAATAGTAAATACTGTTTGGCCAAACAAGGGAAGGTAATATTATATAACATTTCAGGTATGCTTACCAGTGTTTACATAACCGTATGTTACGTGAACAAATTAAAGAGATGAAAACCGAAATACGGATGTTAAAACAGGGCAAGTTCAAATTGCCTGATGACGTTGACTGGGATACACTGACTCCTGCAGAATGCAGAAGACAACTGAAAACTATGCATATTGAAATAACATCGCTTAGAGGTGAGCTGTAACCATAGTAACCTTATCACATTTTAGTTAGAAATAGTTTTATCCAACTATGAGTAGTAGCCTTAGGAATCTATCACACTACAGTTTATAAATATCTTCTCTTAGAGGTGAATCACAACCATATAGAATCATGTGCAAAACAGTGTAGGCGAGACCATTGATTGGCGCGCTAAAATATCCCATTGACTGGGTCAGATTAGGTGAACGTTCGTCTGTAACGCCCACAACTCACGACGTATTTATTATAAACATTTAAACTGTGGGGTTGCCAAAGGGTTTCAGTATATATACGAACTACAGTGCACAGTATATTATATACATATTTTATTTGCGATCATAAAATGTACGAAGTCGTCCATTACTATGTAAATTGGGTCGATTAAAAAAAAAGCTGAAAATGTTTCTGTTGCCAAGGGTTTTTCACAAGTATAGTAGTTAGCAGAAAAGTTCACCAAACTATACATTTTACCTATTCAAAAACGTAAATGCAAATTCCACAAGGCTTGATCCAAATAGCCTTTTTATTGTCTAATAACTTGCAAGTACGAAAAAGACAGGACAGAAGTATATTTTGTCTATATGTTTTGTGTACGCACACTTTTTAAAGTTGATCATGCATTCGTTCTAAAATAAAATTTTGACCAGATAAAAGTTAAAAGATGACATAATTGGACATGCAACCGCAATTGTTAAATCGGTTTGACGTCCGAAAAAAAAGATAATAATCAACACATGCATTGTAACTTTTAAAGCCAGTTAAATCCTTTTTTTTTGTTGAAAGAACGTGCGATGTCATAAAAATTGATTATCAAAACATAACGAAAACACAAGTAAAGAACATTTACACTGAAATGCAGTCAAGTTTAGCGATTGATAATTCATTGATAACATTCTGGCGTATCACAAACAAACAACTTGTAACGTCTCACTTCATTGGCCGAAAGATTTAAATACAACAACAATTGTTGTGTGCACGTGAATTGACACAGGTGACCGACAATGGAATGTACTACGTTACTACGAACGTAAAAAACAATGATTTTTGGTCGAAATAATTAAATAAGTATTTTGTGAATTTCAAATAGTGGGGTCGAAATATTATACTAATAATTTGTGTTAAGTAATATTCTTTATGCATGCAGCACTTGTACCGCACTATGAAAAATATAAGGATAAAATAAAATACATGTGCCGCTTTTATACGGATGAATGTATGAACCACTTTAATTTCTTTCATATTGACGCTAGGTTATTATCCTGACAATGTCGTAGTTACTTATAATAAGGATCTCGTAATACTGATCCATTTCAAATTTATGATGGGTTGCACATTCCTCTTTTATTGTTTTCATGCTATAAAACGAAAATAAAGAAGCTAAGCGTTTGGTCATTCAGAAATGACGTGTCATAAACGAGCAAATTGTCCCCGAAAGATCGTACCATGTGTGCACGTGAATATAGATGTACTATGCAATGTACTATCATGGTCATTACGAAATTCAAATGAATTCAGTGAAGGCATGTTGGTGTAAAAAGGTTTGAAATGTTTCATCGGCGAAGATTTTATTTTTGCATGTGTGGAACTAAAAAATAAATGTCGTAGTTTATAAGGAACTATATAAATGTACTGTTTTCGATTTTGATTGGTTGAAAATTTATCCTTTAATTTCATACCGTAAGAATAGAGCTTTGCAAAACATTGTTGAACAATCCGCCAAAGTAACGTGTGGCATGCGTGCGTATTAAAATGAAATACAAAATCATACATGTATGATAAACTTATAAACGAAATATTAAGAAATGAAGGATGACTACTGTAAAAGTATGTACAAAAATGGAGTCACCTTTTATCAATACATTTAGTGAATAACCACACTGTTTAAAACTGATTGTTTTCTATGCAACTTTTTAAATATTTACAATATATAATTTTCAACCGAGGATAGCAAAACAGTTAATTATAAATTAAGAAAGTATATCGCTGGAGTTTATAAAGTACATTTCCTTCCACTGTGCCATGGTTTGCCATCTCCATTTTTTCTCTAAACAAAGCATGGCTGGTTACATGTTCTGAATTTACTTAGAATTTCTTGATTTTTTTTTCAAAATCAAGTAAACTAAATCAGAAAAAAAATCACACTATCCTAAAACTTATGAAAGAATATGAATAATGAACATGACAGTTTATAACACAAACCCATTTACTATAAAAATAGAGCAATATCTTTAGTATGTTATTATGTAATTTGGTTATTTTTGTAGTTAAGTACGGTTTCATTTCAAGTACAACGTTAATTCATCAAGTCCATTGAATAAAAGATAAGGCAGGGTGAGCAAATTGACAAAAAAAAGGCAGGATGACGATTTATGTAAAAAATCAGGATAAACGAATAAATATAGTCAGGACCTAACAGACTGAAAAATAGAAAGACAGGACAGAGATAACAACTAAAAATAATGCAGGACAAAATGTTTCATCCAAGTCCTTCACCCCCAATCAAAATAAAATGGTAGCTCCCTTAATCCAGGACCAATTGAGAGGAGACAGTTGAATTAAATATTTCGACGTGACTGTTAAGATTAAAGTTTAAAATTTTACATGCACATGTATAAAAGCTAGAATTGCCATGCGATAATCAAGAACACAATCATGTTCGGGAATACGACGATGGAAGTTTTTAACGACCTTGACCGGCTACGTGAATACTGATCAGTCCATTCAGCTTTATAGTACGCGTGTTCTATTTTTGCAGGTGTGAGGTCGAAGGTTTGAATTGACCAATGAAAACGATCGTTCCTTAACGAGTTAATCTAATAAAGTTTGTTTGACTGATTATGTTGCACGACCTTTCGCTAAGCTTGACCGCAGTTCAGTGTAAGTATTCAATATAAATCAAAACACAAAGGTTATTCCTGATTAGTTTTTCGAATTATTTTATTTAGGCGTTGAGACCCTTTGGTGACCTCACAGTTTAAATGTCTATAATAAATACGTCGTGAGTTTTGGGCGTTACAGACGAACGTTCACCTAATCTGACCCAGTCAATGAGATATTTTTGCGCGCCAATCAATGGTCTCGGCTACACTGTTATGCACATGATCTAAACTGTATCACCCTTTGAGATAAGCTGTGACCATAGAAACTGTATCACACTGCAGTTTACTTCCTTTGAGATAAGCTGTGTCCATATAAACCTTATCATACTACAGTTTACTTCCTTAGAGATAAGCTTTGACCCTATACACTTATTCATACTACAGTTTACTTCCTTTGAGGTAAGCTGTGACCCTATACACTTTGTCATACTACAGTTTACTTCCTTTGATGTAAGCTGTGACTCTATACACTTTATCACACTACAGTTTACTTCCTTTGATGTAAGCTGTGACCCTATACACCTTGTCATACTACAGTTTACTTCCTTTGAGGTAACCTGTGACCCTTTACACTTTATCATACTACAGCTTACTTCCTTTGAGGTAAGCTGTGACCCTATACACTTTATCATACTACAGTTTACTTCCTTTGATGTAAGCTGTGACTTTATACACTTCATCACACTACAGTTTACTTCCTTTGAGGTAAGCTGTGACCCTATACACCTAAGGACATTACAGTTTACTTCCTTTGATGTAAGCTGTGACAATAAACACCTTATAAAACTACAGTTTACTTCCTTCGAGGTAAAATGTGATCATATACACCTATTACACTACAGTTTACTTCCTTTGAGGTACGCTGTGACAATAAACACCTTATAAAACTACAGTTTACTTCCTTTGATGTAAGCTGTGACCCTATAAACCTTATCATACTACAGTTTACTTCCTTTGAGGTACGCTGTGACAATAAACACCTTATAAAACTACAGTTTACTTCCTTTGAGGTAAGCTGTGACCTTATACACCTTATCATACTACAGTATACTTCCTTTGAGGTAAGCTGTGACCTTATACATCTAAGGACATTGCAGTTTACTTCCTTTGAGGTACGCTGTGACAATAAACACCTTATAAAACTACAGTTTACTTCCTTCGAGGTAAAATGTGATCATATACACCTATTACACTACAGTTTACTTCCTTTGAGGTACGCTGTGACAATAAACACCTTATAAAACTACAGTTTACTTCCTTTGATGTATGCTGTGACCCTATACACTTTATCATACTACAGTTTACTTCCTTTGAGGTACGCTGTGACAATAAACACCTTATAAAACTACAGTTTACTTCCTTTGATGTAAGCTGTGACCCTATACACCTTATCATACTACAGTATACTTCCTTTGAGGTAAGCTGTGACCCTATACACTTTATCATACTACAGTTTACTTCCTTTGAGGTAAGCTGTGACCCTATACACTTTATCATACTACAGTATATTTCGTTTGATGTAAGCTGTGACCCTATACACCTTATCATACTACAGTTTACTTCCTTTGATGTAAGCTATGACCCTATACACCTTATCATACTACAGTTTACTTCCTTTGAGGTAAGCTGTGACCTTATACACCTAAGGACATTGCAGTTTACTTCCTTTGAGGTAAGCTGTGACCTTATACACCTAAGGACATTGCAGTTTACTTCCTTAGAGGTACGCTGTGACAATAAACACCTTATAAAACTAAAGTTTACTTCCTTTGATGTAAGCTGTGACCCTATACACCTTATCATACTACAGTTTACTTCCTTTGATGTTAGCTGTGAGCCTATACACCTTATCATACTACAGTTTACTTCCTTTGAGGTTAGCTGTGACCTTATACACCTAAGGACATTGCAGTTTACTTCCTTTGAGGTAAGCTGTGACAATAAACACCTTATAAAACTACAGTATACTTCCTTTGAGGTAAGCTGTGACCCTATACACCTTATCACACTACAGTTTACTTCCTTTGAGGTACGCTGTGACCTTATACACTTTATCAAACTACAGTTTACTTCCTTTGAGGTACGCTGTGACAATAAACACCTTATAAAACTACAGTTTACTTCCTTTGAGGTAAGCTGTGACCTATAAACCTTATTATACTACAGTTTACTTCCTTTGAGGTAAGCTGTAAACTAATACACCTAAGCACATTACAGTTTACTCCCTTTGAGGTAAGCTGTGACCATATACACCTATTACACTACAGTTTATTTCTTTTGAGTAAAGCTGTGACCCTATACACCTTATCACATTGCAGTTTATTTCCTTTGATGTAAGCTGTGACCCTATACACCTTATCACACTAAAGTATTCTTCCTTTGAGGTACGCTGTGACCCTATACACCTTATCACACTACAGTTTTCTTCCTTAGAGATAAGCTGTGACCCTATACAGATTATCAAAATACAGTTTACTTTCTTTGAGGTAAGCTGTGAACCTATACACCTTATCACACTGCAATTTAATTCCTTTGAGATGAGCTGTGAACTTTTACGCCTTATGACACTGCAGATTACCTCTTTACAGGTAAGCAGTGACCTTATACAACTTATCACACTACAGTTAACTTTCTTTGACGTAAGCTTTGACCATATACAACTTATTACATTGTAGTTTATGAATAACTTCTCTTAGAGGTGAATTATAACCATAGAAACGTTATCACATGCAGTTGATAATCAACACTCTTTGAGATTAACTGTAACAATAGAAACCTTATGATCACATAAACAAAAAGAACTCGCAGATGTTACCTGTTACAATAGAAACCTTATGATCACATAAACAGAAAATAACCATCAGATGTTACCTGCATCTTTCTTTTTCTGTCTTAATGTTTTTTATGTTGTGTTTTGTGTACTGTTGTTTGTATTTTGGTCGGTTTTCGACCTTAGTATCTTTCGCCTCCCTTTTACTCTAGAATTATTGCTCACATCATATAGCCATAGAAACCTTATCTGTTGCAGTTACTGATGATATTTCTCAGAGCTGAGCAGTTCACACATTTTGACTACTTTAAAAATCCATCAAAATAATGCACCATAACCAGTGATCAGTGGAAGTGTTCAATTAACGATCATTCTTTTATAAACATGCACTTCAAGCAAGGGCAAGGTTGAATAATATCTATCACTAGTGAAGTGTGTACATTTTCATCTCATAAACAGAATGTACCATAACATCGAAGTAGTGAAAAAGTAATACATCATTTAAGTACATTTAAAATAAAATATAAATGCAAAAGTTTCTGTGTACGGAATACATTGTTCTAGAATAAAACAATAGAAAACAATTGCACATTTGTCTCGGCAACACTCTCATTTCTATATGTTTCTAAACCTGGTACAAATAAAAATCTTATCATAGCTAAATAAATAGCATTACACATAGTTTTATAATGTAAACTCGAAAGTTAACTAGCAGGGAAAAATTTCACTGAATGTAATATTTTTTGTCGATTATGCGTTATGGATTTGTAATGAATGTCAAAAATCGTGCATAGAGGACTTAGTTAAGAATATATATATACATGCGTTGGTTCAATAATTTCCTGAACATTATTATTCCAAGAAACTCGTTTCATATGACTTTAACAAGTAATAACTATACATTTGCAATGGCCCTCATGATCATTATTGTTATGCATAAATAACAGTTGAAAGATGCATGCTCCTACTCTATCTTCGTGAAAATGATTCGTGCAAATTATTTTCTTCGTAAAGTGGAAGTACAGCGAAGGCCATTAAGGCATGATTTCTGTATCACTTTGATCTGAATGTCTATCCGAATCATTTTGCAAATACCGGCGCTAGGTTCCGTCTTAAACTTGCAGTGACTTTGAAATGAAGAACAGCAATTAAAGCGCTGTTTCTTTGATTTTTGTGTGTTTTTGCTCTGACTCTACTGATTTTGTGTCATGGATGGATACCCATATCCTTTGTCTTTGTTTTCTATTCAGTGTCTGATCGTATTTGTAAAAATTCTTATTTACGGTATTTAATAGCCGTACTCTATGGATGGATTTCATATTGCAATCACTTTTTCCGTACGTCCGTACGTCCG
Source organism: Mytilus californianus (assembly GCF_021869535.1). Taxonomy (NCBI): domain Eukaryota; kingdom Metazoa; phylum Mollusca; class Bivalvia; order Mytilida; family Mytilidae; genus Mytilus; species Mytilus californianus. The sequence goes on along the minus strand of NW_026262581.1, from coordinate 139,830,660 downwards.
TTTATTTGTCTATAACTTTCGTTACATCATATTACTTAGCTTCCGTATTAAGTATTGATGTGATATTGGATCAAGATTGTATGATATATTTTGTCGTGAACAGACGATTATCAAATATGTCGGGTAGTCACTTCCTGTATAACGATATTTGGAATTTTTATAATTCCTACTGAAAAGAGATTTTTTTCATCATACATTTTTCAGCTTCTGTATCAAAGAATTGTTTGATATTCAGTCTGGAATTTCATTATGACGAGCAGTTATGACTTCGTGATACTTTGAACTTTTATCATATCTACTGACCATAAATTTGTCGTCACACATATTTTTAAGCTTTTGTTTCAAGGAATAATTTGACATTCGGTATGAAACTTTATAAAGACGAGTTGTACCGTGTGAATGATGTTCAAATTTGCCGGACAGTTACTTCCTGTTTGACGATACTTTAAATCCTCTGATCATCAACATGTTCGTCACAGTGCCAAGTCTGGAACCTGCCAATTGTTGAGATGTTTTATATTTTTAACTAAGGGAATTGACGTTGGTGATAGATCTTTGGCTATTTCTGTTTTGCATTGCCTGGGAACGATTTAAAACATATGGTATAGATCGTGTTTATTGTCGAAGACCCCTATATATGTTCGACACAGTTTAACTAAGGGAATTTACGTTGGTGACAGATCTTTGGCTATTTCTGTTTTACGTTGCCTGCGAACGATTTAAAACATATGGTATAGATCGTGTTTATTGTCGAAGACCTCTATATGTCTTTGATTGTTTTATTGTGTTGCTTGGTTATTATCCTCTAGATGTATACCGTATACCATACATCCTTGCATTCATACTCATCAATCAATCATTAGATATCAGCAAATTATCTAAAATTCATGTTCCTTCTAGTATTAAAGTAACAAAGGGGGACAACTACTAGGAATGGAGGAAGGCAGATACAAATCATTGGGGACTTATTGATAATATTTAACACCCATCAGATATTCTTGCGAAAGACGTTGATGAATTTCAAGTAGACATTTATTATAACTGGATAGAGAAATCCGTAGCCAGCATGTTTATTGTACATGTAATTACCTTAAAGATATAATACACATAGAATCTAATCTAATATATAATTTGGATTAATCTGGGACTACTTCCGTTTAACTAGTTGATGTTTCTCAATACATCCGGTTTCATAATGGGTATGCATATTTAATGAATACAAAGACCGATGCTACTGCGGAAAACGCAAGGAAGCAGCCAGAATAATATCAACATCTAACAATCTTACTAGAATTAGACAAAGATCTTTTAAAATCAAAAGCATAAAAGTTATTGCAATTGAAAGTGTATGCACAAAAGTGCAAGGAACAGAACTGTTCTAAATGACTAAAATGAGATGGGCTGGAAAACGTCAATGAGACAGCAAGCCAGTAATAAAAAAATACTAAATACCTCCGGAGGGCAACATACAATCTTTGACAAAATACAGTGTGCATTTTGTATTATTTCTTGTCCATTTTATGAGTGTAGTTCTTGTAAATGAACTTAACCAACTTATTTCCATAGTATCTAACACTCTTTACTTTTAACACCTGGAGAATATATTTAATTTTAGGATATAAAAAAAGTATAGAAGAGAAGTTGGATTCCGAGTCTTACGCCTACAATACAACACGTGATAAGTGTGACAGTATACTGAACGATGTCTGGTTTCAGCAACAATGTAGAATAAGAGACCTAGAAAAAAGCGACCGCCGCACCTTGAGTCAGTATAACATTACGAAAGAGAAAGATAATCACACGGGCAAGGATAGTAGAGCCCGGCTACCATCAATTTATCATAAATCGTCGTCACATATTGATTCGTACCGGGCGGTTTTTAATAAGGTTAAAACAAAGAAGAACAAACAGAAAAAGAAAGCCAAGACACACAGAAAAGTAAGCTTCCATGCTGATGTAACCTAAACCAACCGAAAAAGTTTATTAATTTAAACAATATAATGAGTGCAGTGCCACTTGCAGACGATGACGACTGTTATGAGCAGGAACGATATGGTGCCATGTTTTACAACTATACATCACCATGACTACACATCACGAGAAGATAATACACCACCATGACTAAACGCCAAGGGAAGACAATACATCAATTGACTACACAGTCTGAGATCAAGCTTTATTAACAGTTCAAGGGCAAATTTATTCAAAGTTTTACGAATGTTATAGTCGATACTCATATCATTTATAAATGTACAGCCGTGCATTAAGACGTTTTTCTTCAGATTTAGATACTTTGTCATACAAATCTCACAATATAGTATTTTTTATTATTTAATATTTCATAAAAGTAAAATGAATCTCGTATGTTTTAAATATATATAGATAGTAGTTTGTGTACATGAGAAAACAACAACACTTACAAGCCACATTAGTATAAAACATATCACTTCCAATCAACATTCATTAAGTTCATCAAACAGAATCTGATAGTGCTTTGTATCATAAAAGGGTAAACAATAGTAAAGGCATTATAATAGCACCATCACATTTCATCTTTCATCAAAGTTAAAATAGTCTATTTACTGGAGAAAAACTGCATCTGAAATAGAAATTTTGTATAGCAGATAATTTCTTTTTTATTAAAAACAATTAAATTGATCATTATTGACTTTTCAGGGTACTTACGAATGAAAAATAAATGATAATGGGGATAAAATAATTTACACCCACGGAATTTTATCAATACACCCTCCATGATTTCATTACTTCCGTTCTCACCCTTTAACCTTTATTGTTTAGTTTTTATTTTTAACAAAAAAAAAAAAAAACTCATCAAAGATAACAGGCTTTAAAAAAAGTACATTTAATTATTATAACAATAAAAGCAACTGTCGTTAATTCTGCTACTGATAATTTAAATTGTATTTTTCATAGTGCGACGTATCTGCTGCATACGAAAAATACCCTTTGTTTTAAACGCGCACACATACACACACACATGCAACACTTCTTACATTCTCTTTTTGATTTATCTCAAATTTATATGCTTTGATAATGTTAAAGATTTTAGGAAAATATTTGCATGCTGTAAAATATATTGTCTATAATTGGAAGACGTTCTAATATTGATTAATTTGTTTAGCATTCCTGCTCCTATGTCTTTGTAAATACAAAAAGTTTCAACAAAAATTGTTTCTTCAATACATTTCAAAAAGTAAATAAACAATACAAAACTTTATTCATCCTTTTTGGATTAAAAAAAAACAACTTTTCAATTCTCTCTTACACTTATATACTATGGTATAACTCGATCTAAATTATTAAGAACTGGATAAATGACTTACAACGCTTTCACCCAATGCTTGAAAGCTTGCTCGACGCTGACCGCCCTTCATCGCATCACCCATTCCAAACAAACTATTTTTGCTACCTCTTCTATCAAATTCCTACAAATTGTATAACGGGAAATGATCAGTATTTATCAGCAAAATGTTAAAATGTTTCGACTAAAAATCTTTGTTGAAATATTTACAGTGTACTAGTACTTATTTTCAGTTGCTATGAAATAAGTATCTAGTAGTATATATAATATTATATGAGGTTTACCTGAAACATGTTCTAATAAACAAGATTTATATACAAAAGCACAGCACAAAGACATTCAAAGCATATCGCTTAATTTGCCATGTTAAACTTAACATTTAGAGTTGGTTGTTTTCCGTTGTTTGTTGCTTCCAGTTAAGGAATGGCTGTTGCAGTGTAAGGCATGTTACTCTGTTAATGATGCGGTGTTATGCAATACTTACAGTTCTATTTCCGCTCATGTGAATCATTAGGGAACAAAAAAATCTTATTGGTAATCAATATTTGCGGAAGACTATACATTTCACCTGATCGAGTTTAATTAAAAGATCAAGGTGAGTATAACATACACGGTGACTATTATCTCTATGAAGACAAAATAGTTCCTTGAGATTTAAGTAATGAATAAAACAAATTGAAAATGAATCCGATGAAATGACAAGGTCGTTTCTAATTCCGTTTGTTTCCCATGACAAACATCGACCGACCAGGTGAAATTTATCTAGTAGAATTATAAAAGTATTTATAAAAAGAGTTTTGTACAGATTATAAATCAATAAATATTGCTAGATATACACAAATTGCTGATTGTACACAATAACAGGAATGAAATCTCACATATAACCTTTGCTTATACCTGCAATACACTAGTTTTATCATGCTGAGAGGAGTAAAACACAATTGCATACATTGAAGGTGAATAATGATAGTGATGATGATGCGATTGTAATTCTTTTGCTAAAGTAATACACCTTATCGCTATTTGTCCGCCATTACTGGACATCAAAATGTTTCCCGTAAAATTTTGACGTCACAATAAAAAATGTCTGACGCCACAGAGGAAAAATGCTTGTTGTATGACGTCAATAGTTCAAGTGTCGTAGATTCTCAAGTCAAGTGTCGCAGACATCCAAATAGCGATAAGGTCTATGGAACCCACGACAAGGGTAAACGACATAAGAATGGAAGGGGAAACAGAGGTGATTAAATATGGGAACTTCAGACTCCAATGTCAAAACATAGTCATGCGCAATACTACATCTGCATATAGCCAGTCATCTACGAAGAAAATGCGTTCCACACATACACTGCAGATCGGCGGACTTACGGGCGTGATGAATGGCCCTGCGCTTGGGCGTCGATGTCTGCAATCGATGAAAAACTGATCGTCATCAATACCGCCTATTGGCATTATTCCAAGACTATGAGTGCTAGGTTTTCTCTCTTTTTGTCCACCTTCCCCGAACATGGATATGGGTAATATACCCACGCTGTGCGTACTAGGGCGTCGGGATTTATCAGACGAGTGCCGTGATGATTCATAAGATCCTCGTCGGGCATCATAGAACCAACTTACTGGAAATGAATACTGTCCCAAACTTTGTGTACTTGGACGGCGAGGGCGGTCAGAACAGGGACTTTCATCGGCAATTAGACTGATACCAGGAGTAGCTCCAACTGGAGGAATCAGACTAAACTTCCGCTGCTGATCTGATGTATCACTAACCGACATCTGTTTTTCATCCTGGAATTAGCAAATAAAAAAGAAGAGATAATAATCACAAACTGTTCAATAATTTATTTTGCTTTTAAAAATGCAATGTTGTCAAAAAACTGCAGCTGAAAGTACATGCATATAATCATCTTTTACTTTGTAATTTCAATATTCTCTGTACTTCACAGATGTCAAATATGGCATCATTTATTTTATAGAATTTCTTAAATCACAGCCATAGCAATTTTCATCTTCTAAACATCATTTGAAAAGTTAGTCATTACAAATAAATCATGTTTTGTTTAATTTGCAATTCAACTTTTAACACATTGATTTTGCACTCCTCATTCAGATCAATTGAAAGTAATATCATCATTTTCTATTAATAATCAGACATTTTATTTTCAGTTCAAAATCAAAGCCTATGATAATTAAAAAATCTTTTCACACTTACCAATAATTTTCCACTTAGATTTGGACTACTGGGTACTGAAAAAAAATTAACGATATAATTACCTTCTATATATTATAGTAGACTGTTATAAACTATAAAGAAAATAAGGTTCCAACTCCCTCAGGCAAAGTTGATCTTATTCGGATTTTACTATATATTTTTGAGTTATAAAGCTCTTCACGTGTTACGGTAGTTTAATAAAACAAGGACAAAATGTGCCAAAACGAGACAAGTGTACAGACATCAACAAAAAATCTTACCAATAAAAACACTCGTAAGTCATGAACATTTCAGTTTAGTCGTAAGATTTATTGTGAAAAGAGCCCCTGTTATCTAAAGATCGAAGACTGCTAAAACATATTGCTAGTGAATTGAGACACAGACATAGCGTATTGGCCAATCAATACGTAATTATGACCGTAAAACTTATGTTGTGTCGTCCTCATAACTTTATGGAACCAGTTATTTTGCTAGGATCACACCCTTGCCAATGAAGTACGTATAGTAGGAGATATCTTACCGTCGTAAATTGAGAAGAGGGTACATGTATGTCATTGCAGAGAAGTTGCCAATAGTTAAGTTGAAATCATCACGTTTGTCATCGATTTTAGTTTGAAGTCGTCAATCTGTGTTAATATCGAGATAAAGATCAAGATATGAAGAATACCTTCTAGTTTCGGTAGTATCCTTAATCTCAAGTTCACGGACATATATGATGCAAGCACTCACTTCAAATGATAAATCGTAATATAGTTAAAAGCTCTAAATTAAACACAGCAAGGATCATTCATCTGAAATTTAGTTTAGTTGATTCAAACACATATGAAACAAAAAATGCAAAAAATAAGTAAAAATGTCATTCAGGGGCAACGAATTCAATATGTGGAGCAGGATCTGCTTACCCTTCCGGAGCACCTGAGATCACCCCCAGTTTTTGGTGGGGTTCGTGTTGCTTATAGTCTTTAGTTTTCTATGTTGTGTCGTCTGTACTATTATTTGTCTGTTTTTCCTTTTATTTTTGGCCATGGCGTTGTCAGTTTGTTTTCGATCTATGATTTTGACTGTCCCTCTGGTATCTTTCGTCCCTCTTTTACTTATTTGTAGAAATTATAATGTTGATTAATATGCCAAAATTGGTCATACGCCTTCCTTTGATGAATCTAAACTCCTTATATTCAGTCAAAGTAGCAAGTTACAAATGCTTCAGGCAAGTTGATCTATTTTAGGTCCTTTTTCGTCAAAAAGCTCTTCATCTTTTTTGGTACGTAAACATCCTTGGCTTTCAAATATTCGGCTTGGTAAATCCAGAAAAGCGCTTCGGACGCATACCATTTGTATTGTAAAGTTTTATTTTTATTTTTAGTAGATCTTATATTGCTGATCATTTTAGTTGCTTAAAGTTTCTGTTTATCTATTGATATGTTCATGACTTTAATAATTGTTCTAGTAAGATTTGTCGTGGAAACAGTTGCTGCGAACCAGATGTATACGAACAACGAAACATTAAAACTTAATCTTTTGAAATAATGACCTCCCATAAAAACAGCAAATATCTATAGGCCTAAAAATATCTAACACTCATCCGATATATATAGTTTCGTATATCATGTAAATGTCGAGTATTAATGCGAAGAGGAATAACTCAAACGATAAAAAAAACCAGATGCAATATTACTTTGTTCTAGTAGAAATAATCTTTGCATATTGCCTTATTGACAATTTTACTCATCAGTCGTGAAAATTTGAATATTTCTTTTTGAGAAATGTTATTTTATTCAAAATTTAATATATATTTTATTGATTGCAATTCCTTTTGGGAATTTTTCAACATCATCTTAAAGAGTTATCCTGATATTCCTATCTTAAAAACATTTTATTTGGTAGTATGTCTCCGACCGATAACAATCATTAATCTAACCATGGAAGCCAGTATTATTCTTCCTTTGATCTAACTGAATATGTTAGCAAAAGCATTTTTTACAAATTCATCCTGTAGTTGACGATAGTCTACTGTTTGGCTTTTATGTCGATAAACGTACTTTCTAGCTGTGTTGGAATATGTAATTTTCAGTATACCATGAAAATACTCAATTGGTCAAGTAAAATAGTTTTAAAATTCAAATCGAAAACTCTCATGGTATTCAGAAATCTACATCTTTGCACTTGTATGAACGTTTATCTGTATACAGGTATACATTGAAATTACTTCCACTGGAGAGGTATCACATAATAAAATGTAATTAAGTATAATCGTATAATCAGTGAAGTAAATTGACCAAATATTATTGCGATGGTATAGTCAATAGAATAAACTGCCCAACAGAAGACAAATCGTTCATGAAAAAAAACCTATTTTATGTAAATATTTTTTAAGAGAATAAAAAAAGTTAGACAAGTAAAAACAAAACAAAACAACGTAAAGCAGACAAAAAGTAGTATTCTAATCAGTAAAGTATTCCAATCAGTAAATGTTGACCTGCATTTAAGCCTGTTGCAGGATGTAGTTGTCGACGACATTCACTTTACTTCAAAGCCACTTCTAAGCAAAATATTGTAAGATCTCCAACACGTTTTTCTATTGCTAGTAAATTGGTTTTTAAATTAGGTCCTAGTCCTATTATAACCAGTTATGGATTTATTTTTTCACTTACCAGATATTTTGCAACAGATAAAAATATGTAGTATGAATTTCAAATAGCAGCATTTAAAATTAGATCTCAAAATAAATTCAAATCTAAAGACATACCATCATTTGCCAGTGTTTCGACTAACATGAAGTAAAAGATCAGATTTGATTTATATATTATATTATAAACACTTGTATCTATATTACAAAACTGATGTCCATTGATTTAGATTACACAATACTGTAACAACACCTACTGGAATCGTTTTCTTCAGTTTGAAAAAAAGCAACGAGGATTAATTTTATTAATAATATGAAATAACATAACTTTTTTACCAAAACATTTTAGTAGTATAATAATGCTTTTCTATTTTGCCCATGTTTAATAACTGTTTTGGTATATAATTTTCGCCCGTTATGAAGAATTCTTACTGAATACATATTCCTTTATCATGCTTTTTTCCTAGTCTAACAACGAAGTCATAGACAACAATTCTCTACACACGGTTTACCTGATGGCACTTGAATGTTGATTGTTGGCGGGAGGGGTAGTTGTGAAGATCCTGTTAAAATATTTTAGGAATCACTGAGCCACTGTTTTGGTGGAAATCATGGGTAATGATTAAAACAAGATACCTGTTTTCTTCATGGAACATTACCAAAGTTTATTTTGAACAGTACTTAGATTCTAGAATAAAACGTAACTTTAAAAAATTGTTTCATAAATATAATGTATCATGCAATATCCATTCAAACAACAAGAAACTAAAAAATGTTAAATAATTAGTTGACTATTTGAATTGATAGTACCAGTAAAAAAGTCCATGCATTTTCAAACGTGCCATCATACAACTATAAAAATAATAATATAATAAATGTGAACACTTTTAACTGATTGACTTCTGATATATTAACGCCACATTAGCGCGCACTCATCAATTATCTTCAAATGATGAGGTAGAATGTAATCTGAAGAATACCTGTTCTACTTTTCTGTATGCCACTCGGTATTGCTCCATCCACAGACAAAAAACTTTTACCCAGTGACGCTGATTTATCGTCCTTTGATTTGCCATTTTGCATATTCAAAGATCCCCTTAAAGTAAAGAATAATTCATTCAACAACTGATCTAACTGTAAATGTAGCTTTACCTGAAATTATTTCCTCTTGTTCTTGTCCTCAGTTGATATTTTGATATTTTGGGTATATAATTGTTTGCTTTTGTTCATGTACCTGTATTAAGCGCAGAATAGTTTGTTTTATTGTCTCATCCTTAACGAGGTTATTTAAGACAAACGTGACTTGCGTCCTGACATTTGTATTATTCACTATCACAAACTCGGTTCATCGCTGGTGTGCTGTCATTCCATTAGGTTACAATAAGTATATTACTGATGTATTGGCTGTACATTATAATTATTTTTCTCACGGAAAAGAAAGATACAATCTCCTTCAAATCAAAATCATGCGTTAATCTATATTTTAAAATCATTTCAACTTTGTACTTTATTTGGCCTTTTTTTTAATGTTTTGATTCGAGCATCACTGATTAATCTTTTGTAGACAAAACGCGCGTCTAGCGTACTAAATTTCAATCCTGGTATCTTCCTAAATTTTGTTTACCTTTGTGTTAATGGGGGTGACGCTGATTCTTGTTTCATTTTATTTCTTCTTTCACGGTCTATTTGTTCTAGCATTTCTCGTAATACCTCCATCAAAGCACCAAACTGAAATATTCAAGAGGAAAGTCATTGTTTTTCCAAAATTGACAGAAACATTTGTTTGATGCAGAAAAAACACAAAACAGACACCCCAAAAAAATAAAGAACAAAATACAAAACGGACACCCATAAAAAAATAAAGAACAAAATACAAAACTGACACCCCCAAAAAATAAAGAACAAAATACAAAACGGACACCCCCAAAAAATAAAGAACAAAATACAAAACGGACACCCACAAAAAATAGAGAACAAAATACAAAACGGACACCCCCAAAAAATAAAGAACAAAATACAAAACGGACACCCCCAAAAATTAAGAACAAAATACAAAACCAAAATACACAAAACAGTGTCTACAACAATCAGTTCAAACGTCAAATGTGCCGTCTATTGAGTACAAGTTCTGCACAGAAAAGATAATCTTCACCATTGCGAAACATCTGCACATCAGTTAGGGGTAGTGAACAGAGTATCGTCCACACTTGTCGCTGCCTTAAGTCGAGCCGATACGTAGACATATTTGAATTCATTGACCATCATAATATTCTTCATGCGACCCTAAAACGGTAACGGGCTCGGGCCTATGAAATCAAGGAACTAGAAGGACTCTTTTATTGAGAATTTATGCAGGCAGATAAACCGTCAAAAAGCATAGAGTGACGGCAATCCGTTTAAAACATCATCAATGTCTGTATCCGTGGTGTCAATATTTCTTCTCTTGTTGGTGGTGTCGATTAAATGGTCTTTCTTTAATTATCTAGAACACATACTTCTAAGCTTCTGGTTGAATCAGTGATTTTATATTTGGGTTGAATGTTTTTTTGACGAATCATACCGTGTGATCGATGTTTAGAGCTGTTGGCAGTTCCTGTTTGATGTTGATGTTACTATGATGGTGTATACCTCCTAAGCCTAATGATGAGCGGGGGTATACTTTGCACGACATCATATACACCAGTACTTTGATTTACTACTAATGGATAGATAACACATTCTGTTCAATAGTAATGCCTGGATTGACAGGATCTGCTTAACCCTCCGGAGCACCTGAGATCACCCCATGTTTTGGTGGGGTTCGTGTTGCTTAGTCTTTAGTTTTCTATGTTGTGTTTCGTGTACTATTGTTTGTCTGTTTGTCTTTTTCTTTTTTAGCCTTGGCGTTGTCAGTTTGTTTTCGATTTATGAGTTTGAATGTCCCTCTGGTATCTTTCGCCCTTCTTTGACAGTTTGTGGGATTTTATTTTTATGATGAGTGTAACGGCCCTGGATTAGTGTAACTTACATATTCCATACTAAGACCTGACTTGATAGTTTGTTTGGGATATTATTTCAGAGTGTAACGTACCTTTTCCATAGTAAGACCTGGATTGACAGTTAGTGTATCGTACCTGTTCCATAGTAAGACCTGGATTGACAGTTTGTGGAATCAATGGTGGCATCACTTTAGTTGCTATCAAGTTATGTGTCAATCCAAACTTTCTGTCACTCAGCAGGTGCTTATAAATACCTGGAATAGACAACATTTACAGTTATGATATGTATCTTTGAGAGACAATATTTGATACAAACATTGTTTTAAGTTATGGCTCTTCTGAACTAAATATGATAAGACCAGCAATGACAAGTCAATTGCTGGTATGTAAACTAACGACAACAAACTGTGCATTTGATTTAGTGCATGTGTTTTCTTGTAATTATTTATTGAACAGATGTATTAATGTATACTTATTTAACGGTATGAATTGCATTGCACCACATGTGCACTTAGACAACACATGTCTATTCAATGATACCCGAGGTCAAAAGGTTTGAATATCCAAAATAAATTACAAACATTGATAAAACCAAAAAGGACCAACAGTAAACCAAATGCCAGCTAGGAATCGGAGCTATGCACGAGGAAAATACATTTCTTCTAGAATTATTTCAAAAATTCTATACTCTAGTGGCTACCCCTTGTAACAGAAAGATAGCGCTTTATATTTCTTTTCATGCGAATAAATCAAATTTATTTTTTTAGAAAGGTATAATGTTACATTTTGTCATGAATTAAGTCTAAAATTGTCCCCTCTGTTAGAAATTGATTCAGTATTTGCCAAATTTTACCAAGGTTTTTGTATGCTATACACAACAAAATTGATATTCTAGAGCTTCAAAAAGTAAAATAACAAAAATACCTAACTCCAAGGAAAATTCAAAACGAAAAGTCTCTTATCAAACGGCAAAATCAAAAGTTCAAACACATCAAACGAATGGAAAAAAACTATCACATTCGTGACTTGAAAATAGCTTTAGTTTGTACAGTTTGTTTACTGTGAAGGTTATTTGAAGTTTTTAAACACGAAACAGAAGCAAGAATAACAGTTTTAGAAATTTAACCAACAAATGAGATTTTACACTTTGACATGGCATGTTTCTGCAAATCATTTTTGTAGCATTTCAGTGATAACTGCTAACCTTCATAAGATATTTATTACTGAACCAATTTTCAAAACTAGTAGACCAATTTACTCGTTTTAGCTAAAAGAACACATAAAATCATTAAAATTTGAAATTGAAAAAAAAGTTTCCCCTTGAGGTAGCAATACAAAATTAGGAGTTTAGTTTCGCATTTTGGACCCGGTGAATTTTTCAAATATGAGAGTTATTGTGCATTAAAATTGATTTTTAATATAGCCTTCAAAGTGGGTTAATATGAACACCAAGATTGTTTTTTTTTTGAGCATGTTTTACAGGCCATTTTCTGTTTGACAGTCCGTATTTTCACATCTGTACCACCCAGAAAAGATTCGAACTTGCTAGTATTTTCTTCGCAAATAATTAGTCTTGCATGATACTACTAGACCACAAATGCTGACATAAATCAATATTTAAATTATACTCTTAAAGCGCTTGTCAATGCATATCAGTAAACTGGATTTCTGTCTCATTGATAATTAGATTCTGTAATCTATGAAATATATATTATATCTTGGTTTGTTCATGTTCTTTTCAAATTTTTTTAATTATTTTATTTAAGGTGTTAATTTTTTTGAAATAAGATTATGTTTGACATTTGAAAGTTCTTGAGTTATTCATACAGCAACATTAAAATACAGAATGACAACGATACAAGAGAAAACATGAATACAACATTTTCTTTAAAATCATAAAAAGAGTGTTTTCCGCATGTCAGGTTTGAACATTGGCTGATTTTAAACATCGGTATAATGAACTGAACCTTTATACGATTGTAGCTATACCACAATAGTACACACAATAGCCACTATAAAATCAAGGAATTGTTAAAAAAAAAAAACATTCATATGCCTATTACACTTATAACTTTTAACGTACAAGGACTTTCAATTTTCTGTTTCAACATAGCAAATGGTTACTTATGGTTCTAGTTTGATAATGGTATCATGCTATCAATCGATTTTTCTTTGTTTGATTATAAACGGTCCAAATAAACATCATTGAACGGACTCTTATTTGAATACAGTGTGATATAATAGCCACGTTAGTAAAACTACTTCTTTGACAGTAAAAAAAAATACAAACAAAGTTATCGCCATTATATGAAAATGAAATATATGACACCTCTTAGATTAAAACAATGTTTGTTGATGTGGTTCATAAGTGTTTCTCGCTTCTCGTTTTTTATATAGAGTAGACCGTTGGTTTTCCCGTTTGAATGGTTTTACACTAGTAATTTTTGGGGCCCTTTATAGCTTGCTGTTCGGTGTGAGCCAAGGCTCCGTGTTGAAGACTGTACTTTGACTTATAATGGTTTACTTTTATAAATTTTGACTTGGATGGAGAGTTGTCTCATTGGCACTCATACCACATCTTCTTATATCTATTTGCTCGAGAAACATATTACGACAAAAAAAAATTATTCCAAGGTTACAAGGTTCGAACTTCGAAATGTTACAATCACCGTAATGACTTTCGTTACCAACGACTAAACGATTACGGCTATGCACAGTTTGATTAGAAATATATACAATCAACATAGTTATACATCTGTAACCGGAGCAATTCTGCTGGGGATTAGGGGATGCAAACCCCAGCTGATACTAGCTTATTGACTTATTGACGTTGGATGCCAAATGTAATAACGCTAAAATAATCTGAAGTTAGTGAAACGGAAACAGTTTAAACAAATGTATCTTAATTTCCATATAAACACTTCGGGACATAATTTGCATTTTTGTCGAAATAGAGCGCAGTTGAGTTAACCTTATAGAATTGGATTAGCACGGCTATCCTTCTGGTAAACAGGTAGCCAGCCCTCAGATAATTTGATGGAGTTGCTAAAAACTATATATACAAATTTAGAAGGTTCTTAATTGTGGTCTTTAATATTTAAAAAAATTTTAAAACAAGATAAATAAATTCTGTATAATGATAAATGTCTTTATAAATATTTTTATAAATACCAAAATCTATTCAATTCAAATTATTTGTAATGTTTAAACATTAAATGAAATATTTATTAAAAATATGACATTTGGAGTTAAAAAGGGGAGCTAACATCCCATTCTGCTACACATCAAAAACCAAAGCAGTATTGATCCTTCACGTTCAAATAATTAATTTTGGTTGTATAATAGCTAATAATTGCCTTAATCTTGGTTATACGAAATGTTTTATAGCTATGATTGAATTTACTCTCTGAACAATTGCAGAATCAACCTACAACAGATGTTTGAAATTTTAAGTTATATCTAACTTATGTTAACTTGTTGAATGCCTAAATATAGATGTGAACCGTGTGGACATGAACATTTCCAACTATTATGGTATAAAAAAGACAAAATATGAAATTATCTTTATGAAATTCCATTGATTGATTGTTAAAACAGACAGTCGTTTTTCTAGAAACGGGTTAAACTAGAGAATTTATAAGAAGTAGTGGATTCGGAAACGACAATCAACTTGCGAGTTAGTCGCTGGTGATTATCGTTTACGAACCCACTTCTTCTTATGAATTCACTAATTCTGATTCATTAGATTTAAACACCGGTAAACTAATGTGCCCATTTTCAAAGAATTGTTCTATACATGAAGTATATATCTGATACGATAAAATTTCATTTCATGTTTCATTGATAGTCAGCGATGACGACATTGTGATGTCTGTCCACATACATTTAAATTGATCATACTATATTAGCCGATAACATACACACAGTTATTAGACGCATATCAAGTACGTCTGATTAAACAAAGTATTTACCGACAATTGTGATGACAATACTAGCATCCTGGCACTGACTCTCTGTCAATAAAGGTAAAACT
Source organism: Mytilus californianus (assembly GCF_021869535.1). Classification (NCBI taxonomy): domain Eukaryota; kingdom Metazoa; phylum Mollusca; class Bivalvia; order Mytilida; family Mytilidae; genus Mytilus; species Mytilus californianus. The sequence continues at coordinate 139,815,492 of NW_026262581.1, read as the reverse complement.
TCATCTAAAATAGTCATCTTGTCTAAGCTGTCTAAAACATGATCTATACAAGACAAAGCATTTATCTTCACCTGAAATGTAACAATAATTGTCGAAACAATCTGCATCAACTTCGTATAAATAAGTCCTCCGCTTATACACTTGACATATACCACTTTATAGATCGTCAGAGAATTAATGATCACAATTCCTATAAGTTGATAAAAATAAATATTGTTCAAAATAAAAAAAGTTATTTTGTATCAATTTCTCCTTACACCTTATTTGTATTTGTTGAAAATATAAATTTGTAATTCATCTTTACCCTAAAAAACCGCAATAATCATAAATCAGTATCGCGCGAATTATAATGCATCCCCAGTTTACATGGGAATCTATATGTAAATGAAAATAAAAAAATCAAAAATAATAGAAACAACCTTGCAAGTATATATGAATAAACGTTTGTTTACAAGTAAATTAATTATAATATGCTTACCCTAACATTAGTGGCTTTGTGAAAAAGTGCTTTAGCTCTTGGTAATACCAACATCTTCATAAAGCTGTCATCTAGATATTCTTTGACCATTCCTATAGCGTTTAATGCTGCTTCCTACAACAAATAAATATTGATGGTATAAACTGAAACAGTATATGTTTCGCTCCTTCCCAGAAAAGATTGGCCTTATCTAAGGTACTCAATTGCTGTTTCTGTAAAGGTTTTTGTTTGTTATTATAAAACAACCATGCAACCACGCATAACATAATGCATGATAGGCCCCGACACTATTTCAGTGTTTCGGCAGTTAAAGCTTGAGATCATCATCTTAAGATGCATTACTTTAATATGATCAAATACAAAAATTATTCATGTATATATTGATGTATTTAAATTCAAAGCCTTCATCAATAGATATATATGACAGATCTCCCATCATCAGGGGTCCAACCGTCAATTTTATGTTGTAGTTTTTAACTTCGATCTAGAAAGCATGTCTCCTACACTTTTACGTTTGCTTTACGCAACATTTGGTTCAACATTGAACACTTGTACACGTTCTTTATCATTCCACAATAAATTCCGGTGTTTCATGATACGTTTTTATATAAGTTATTAAAAATAAAGGAAAGGTTTCTTTTTTCTTCACATTTTTGTGCTGTGATAATCTTTAAAAAACTATATATCTACTTCACTCATAAAATACATAATATTATTAGTATATTGGTTAAAGTACACGACAATAAAATATAAGTCAACTGATTTTAGCATTGTTTAGATTATCAAATGGTCGATAAACATACTTTACTGTGGATATAATGACGTTGACACCAAACAACATAACAAGTTCGATAACTCACCTGTGCTTGTATAGACGTTGATTCCAGACAGTTGAACACCAATGGAATAATTTCTGATCGAACTTCCTCAATAGGACTTTTATTTAAGATTATATCTAATCGATTTAAAATATTAACAGTAGCCTAGAAAACAGAAAATATCAGAAATCATACACTACTTCTGATACATAACCTATATATCAATATACGATCCCAGAAATGTATTTACAGCATATACCATTGAAAAATTTTTATTTAGTGTTTACCTCACTGTTATATATGGAAACCCCAAACAGTCAATTATCTTTTAAAAAAAAAAGGCAAAACTGATATTAGTCTAGGCCAGACATTTGATATTTTATCACAAAATGAAAATAGCTGATGAAATATTTAATAGCTTTATGTTTAAGAATGATTTCTATAAAGAAAAATATTGATTCAATCAATCCTAAGTTAACTAAGACTATATAAAATCAAGGATACTGAAATTTCATTTCTGAATTACTCTTCATGGACAGGTAAAATAGATAGTACATACATGGTATTATAACAAAATGCATTTAACAAGCGGAGAGTCTGAGTCAATCATCACGTAGTAGTATTTGTTGGAAGTCCGTTTACTCGTCTTTTTTTCTTTTTGTCGTAGTTTTGTTTGTCATTTTTTTACTAATGAGTTTTGGTTCCTTTGATATGATTAATTATAAAAAGTTACCTGTACAGGTTTTGGCATATTGATAACATCTCGGAACACAGTTAAAATGTGACCACAATACTCTTCTTTGGAAGCATGATCAATCATGGCGATGAAAGGTATTAAAGCACTGGTAACAGAGTCTGCCATAGAACACTCAAGGCATAATATAGGAAAGACATTTCGGTATAAAATTTTCTGGAAAAAAAACCGCATGAAAAAGTATTTCCTAATTTTTTCTTTTTATTCCAAGTGTTGAAAATAAAATCATTAACAATAAGATTATGGTTATTTAAAGGCCTTTAAAGTGAGAATTCGCATATACATGTATTATAACAAATCTGTTAGTAAAAGTTCAATTTAAGAATTGGCCGGCATAAAGTAAAACGGAAGCAATGAAAATTTATGTTTGATAAATATTTTAAAATTTAAGATTTCGAATTCGCCTTTGTTAAATATGTTTTACTTGTGTTACACTTTTGATGAAAGGAATGTGACATGATAGTTCAGTAATAAAACAGGGTAAATCAAAATATTTAGTAGACCGATTTGGTCTTATTTTGAAAATAAGTACAATGCCCTTTGATTAAGGCCTGTCGTAGAGTGCTACAAAAGTAAAATTATGTAAATACAGAGCTCGAAGGAAAATTCAAAAACGGAAAGTCCTACATCAAATTGCAAACATAAAAGCCCAAACACATCAAACATTTGTCAAACGAATGGAAAACAACTGTCATATTCTTGATTTGGTACAGGCATTTCTTTATGTAGAAAATGGTGGATTTAACCTGTTTTTTTACAGCGGTATACTACTGTTGCCTTTATTTATAGCTAGCTAAACCTCTCACTTGTATGACAGTCGCATAGAATTCCATTATATTGACAAAAACGTGTGAGCAAAACAAACATACATAATAGGTAAAAATGTCAAAAATTGGGGTACAGCAGTCAAAATTGTTTTATAATCTTAATCAGTATAAAAACAAACAACTATGCCAACAACGAAAAACAAAGCGGCATATAGACACTATATAAACAAAACAAAAATGAAAGACAAGAATGCAAAAGATGACAATAGTACAATAACAGAATGGCGGGATGTATAAATACCGAGCCACACGAAAAGAATATCACCAAATTACTTAACAGTAAAGGTTTAAAATATACAAAGACAAGTAAAACGAACACTATAACACGTAATTAAGATGATAAACAACGTCAGTACCTAGAATCTATACATGTATTATTTGTGAAGTTGATACGAAATATTTATCAACAAGGTCTTGGTATCTTCCGATGAACTTTTTTAGAAACCCTGCTGCTCCGTCGTATGGTGTTTACATATCTCAATTGATATATTATGCTCTTGCATGTTCACACTATACCGACTTCATATACAGGAGTGTGCTCCTTACGCAGAAACTGCTCCAACAGAGTTATGAGGACGAAAGATTAAAAATGACACTCCGTAAATTTTATAGACACCATCACGAATTGGTTGATCTATACGATGCGTCTGTGTCTAAACTAACTAAAGATATGTTTACTACGTCTTAGATTGTGGTTTAACATCTATGTCGTCTGTCTGCCAAGTAGCGAACGTGACCTATTCCTAAATATGACTGTTAAACCGAGTGTGAATTTGCATTGCTATACGACGTGTCTCGGTATTTTGTACATCCAACATTCATATATTTATTTTTGATGTTTCTGTTAACAATTGTAAAAATTCCTTTCAATACCATCATTGTCATGAAAATTGTTTGGACTGGTATTGTCAAAAATAATTGTATAAAATTCGAGATTGCATGTTCGTTGCGAAAGTGCGTCACTGTTTGTGATATCTTGTGATGTCTGTCGTTGATGGAAGATGTTCGTTGTTGTTCTGTGGTTTGCATATTGTGTCGACTAATATATTATTTGTTTGTGCGTTTCTCTGTTATGAGTGTTCTTACGTTTGTTTGTGCTGTATTTCTGTCATGTAGTGTTGTCATTTTAGCGATATTTTTTAACATTGTCATATAAGCTGGAGGTTTGGCTAGCCATACAACCAGGTTCAACCCACCATTTTTTCTTAAGATGTCCTGTACCAAGTCAGGAATATGGCAGTTGTTATCAAATAGTTCGTTTCTATGTATGTTGGCGTTTGTTTTTGTTGCACTTCAGTGTTCCTGTTGTTCCTTTGTTTTCCTCTTATAGTATGTTACCCGGATTTGTTTTCTCTCAATCGATTTATGACTTTTGAACACCGGCATACTACTGTTGCCTTTATTCATCAACTTTCTGCTCAGACACTGATGACGTTTTATAAAGTCCTAGTAGCAGCTGCAAGCTCTTGAAAACCGAATTAGTTGGGAAATGGAGATCCCATATGCAGGTGAAGTTGGTATATTGCTGTTAAGGCTAATATTGAAAAACATTGTGGATTATTTCTTTTAGACGATTTTTCAATTTCTCATGGGGAATGGTGGCATAAGGGTTGAAAAATCAAAGGTTTTAATAGAATTTATTTCAGAGAAAGATTGAGATTTAAAATCATCCAGAAGTTCTTGAGGGTTTTTAAGAATCCACATATGGTTAATACCACTACGCGAGTAAACAGTTTCACAGTATTTCTGATGATTTTTTTTTCACTGCGTACAGAATTTTTGTCAATATGATGGATAATTCCTTTGTCGAACATGCAGATGATGTACCATTTTGTGTACGGAATTGTGTGAAGCGTATGTATCCAATACAAACAAGGTATGTCCTCAGATGTGCTGTTCAATGTAATGTTCATTGAAGCAATGAAGGACTTATGATTCGCCATAACCTCATCCTTGTGAAATGTTTTTGTATGTGGGATTACCTGAGTGCTCATTTATTCCTATTTCTTTTAACAGAAACTCGTAGTAGCACGATTAACATAAAAAAAACGGGAACAACAACACATTTATCGTGAAGAGATGGTAGACATTTCACAGTTTTTTTGTCTCTGAATACGGACTTTGGTCGATCATTCACGCAGTTTTTCAACTTTTGGATTTATCAGAGACCTGATTGCTTCAACCCATTCTGGCATAGTCATCAATAGAATCCATAGTTATTTTAAAGTTATGGGTTTATTTGATATTTTGAGATTCCCTGAACTTAGGACCATGAGATATCACCTTTGTCAAAGTGGTGCAGATTTTTGAAAATTCTGGTCGCAGGTCAGAACGGAGGGTTTAAAAAAAACACAATTTGTTGACATTTTGTGATCCTTCATCATCCCTAACTACGTCAAGTCAGAAGCCACTAGCAGCAAATACATGAAATATAGGACATTGAGATTAATACTGCAATCATCTTCATCGTAGAAATCTTATAAAACAGTCTGATGACTATGCTGGTTTCTACAATCATCACTGCCCTGTCAACAACAAATGCTTGTGCACGACACATTCTGTTCGTAGCATTAGCAGGATTTGCTACAAATAGTTTGCCTTTGTATGTGCAAACCAGGTCCTGTTAAAAGTCGAAAGACAATCGACCTTCAAACTGTACTGGAAGTATGGAGCTATTTCCCATTGTCCATCAATATTCCAGAGGTGATCTGGTAGGTGGTTTGGCGATATGAGCATTAATCCAGACGAACACTAGACGTAACACTCGAAGAATATGTTGTCGGAATGATGCCTCTGAAGGAGATAGTCTCACCAAGGAAGCATCTTTAGATAGCGCTGACTTTTGAGTTTATTGAGATCATCATGTACTGATTGAGTCTTGCCTTTTGGGTCATATTGACCAGAGATAAATTGTCTTCCCACTACAACAGATGTTTCAATATCATAACCAGCTTGATTGGGCACACTTTGATACTTGTATGGGTTTTGTTTCAGTGCCTATTATACTGTCTTTTTGTGATTTCCGAAGAAAGACGACGTCATGTCGCATCCTGTAAGAGTGTGAGACATTTCACACACGTCATTTCTGTTGGGTGAAGATAATTCTATTTGACTGTATGGCTCTGTGCATCAAGGCGGGTCAAATCTTTCCTATGCTTACAGAAAGGTAAAAATAACATGGGCTCAGTATTTTTCACATCCAGAGCAAGGATCTTTCTTGACCACGTTTCATTTTGACTTTACTAAGGCTGTCTGATAAGTCGGATTGTTCGGAATGTGAGTTTTTGCGGTCAATAGTTTCTGCATTAATATCAACATTGTCCGACCCTTCTTGATTGAAGTCCCCATTTGACGTTTGAGGACATATGCTATAAGGGATGTATGACCCATTCTATGATCTTATGATTTCAAGATTTGTTGAACTTGTCAGAAATGTTCTAAGCTCAGTGTACGAAGCGAAAAAGACATGGAAATGTAAAGTTTCAATAAGATTTTTCGAACCATATTCATGATGCAGATGAAGAGCCAATGCTAAACTAAAAAGGTGTACTGGTTTTATGCAGGGATATCACACACCCAGCTAAAGCAATACCTTTCCGTACAGTATCACACGAAAGTGCTTTGTAATCATATTTTCCATATGAAAACAATTGTCATCTATTAACCAGGCGAAACAATTATCAAAGAGGTAGGTATGAATTGTAAAGATGTAGGGATAGAAACTTCTGATGGAGATGAGTTATATTCATTTAAAGCATCAGAAACAAGTTCCTTTTCCATATGACAGTTGTTTTCCATTCGTTTGCTGTGTTTGAGCTTTTGATTTTGCCAATTGTTAAGGGACTTTCCTTGGAGTTCGGTATTTTTGTTGTTATACTTTTTTCCAGGTTCAGCGAGTAGTCATCAATGCATGATAAATGATACAGCGCCTTGTCCTTGAAGTAATTTATAGAGAATAAGCTTACCATCGGATAGTCAAACTTGTGCTTTGCGGCATGTACTATGTTATCAGCACAATCAATAGACTCGATATGTCTTAATTGCTTATCTCGTTTGTATGAACTTTGTCTGCAGAAAAATAGATATGGACCAGTCTAATGGTAATGCCATGAGCGTGTTTTAACGCAATTTGATTCATCAACGGCACGTTTTTGCACTCGCTGTTGAGCATTTATTTGGTATTTCGTAACTGAAATGTTTCCAAATATTTAATTCTACTTGTAAAAGCTTTATAACAGAACCTATGATACTTTATTTATTCTAATGAAATCATTTTGGCTGAATCAAATTCATCATAAAGACGTCGATAACTATTATCCAGTCTCACATTTATTGTGTTTAAAAGAGTAGTTTTCCTTTTTTCTGTTGCATTTGACAAATTTTCGTAGGCAGAAATTTGGAAAATAGCGCATAATTCCCAATTACTCTTTAGTCTTCTCTTTTTAGGCACTGAGTGATTTAATTTGGACTGCCCATTATATTCTGGGTTAATTCGGTTGTGTACCAATGTGGTATAACATTCATCTTTTCGAAAAACTCAACAAGAAACACCCCAAAAGTTACGAAAACATTAAAAACTGTACTAGACACAAGCATGATATAAATCTTTATCTTACCTCCTATATATTTCTAGGAATATCATTAGTTAAAAGCGCCCGCTCCGAGACCGTGTATATTTAATATGGGGTTAGTAGGTGTGGTTTATTTTAATACACGATTAGTAGTGGTGTTGCGTCCCTTTATTAAAACAACTCGGCGTTGAACAAAAAGCTGAAAGGTTTCGCCCGGAAAAAAGATGAAGAAATTTATGATGAACGATTGAAATAAATGCAGAAAACACATTAAAAACTAACAAGTTATTATTGTTGACATTTGTTTTTGTATATGCTAATGGAAGTAGGTTCTTTATATCGAAGACTTGATCATTTTGATAGAAGTCACATTTTGTAAAAGTAAACCATTATAGGTCAAAGTACGGCCTTCAACACGGAGCCTTGGCTCACACCGAACAGCAAGCTATAAAGGGCCCCACAAATTACTAGTGTAAAACCATTCAAACATGAAAACCAACGGTCTAATCTATATAAATATCAGAAACCAGAAACACTTATGAACCACATCAACAAACGACAACCACTGAACATCAGGTTCCTGACTTAGGACAGGTGCAAACAAATGCAGCAGGTTTAAACGTTTAAATAGGCGCCATTCTTCACCCTACCTGAAACAATAGTGTAACAGCACAACATAGAAAGACACACTATAAAATATCAATTGAAATGGCTTAACTCAATCAAAGGACATATTATCAAAAACACTGAACGAATAAATTTGATCTATGACACAATGTAAATACAAAATTAATAAAACAAGGGGGTTAGATGTAAAACAATATCAGAAAGACAACCATAACCTTGGACAAAATGCCGCCAAATAAAATAATGTACACAGGTAAATATAAATAATTTTGTTGTAAGGTATACATGGAGTACGGAAATATTTTTTACAAAATAAATAATTTTGGTGTTTCTATTACGAGAACAAAAGTGAAAATTTAACGTCATACTAAACACCTATCAAAGTTGGTATATATTAAAAATAGTGAGACTAGATAAAACAATGAATAAGTAAACATTAAATAACAAAAATACATTACAAATTCTATCAACACGTCAAATTAACTCGAAAGTACGATTTGAGAGTACTCGCAGTTACTGAAAGCTAGTTAAAAGCCAAAAACAATTAATAATAAAAAATCATGCATCAGAGGCTAAAATCAACTAAAACACATCCCAGGGATTTAGTGTTTTAACGTCATGGACAGTCAAAGAAGACATGATTTGTGCATGTCTGGTTCTTGACTAAATGCTGAAGGTATTTAATTGAAATTCAGAACTTTCAACGTTACGAAAGAGTAATGTAATAGTATGTCCGAGGGCAAAAGTATTTGTTATCATCACATTAGGAAGTTATTGTGACTGTTTTAGGGAAATAATGATTACCTAATTTGATGTAACCCGAATAATTTAGTCTTTATATTCCGCTGATCTACGATTACTCCATTAACCTCGCAAGAAGGAGAGATCGATTACGAAGAGGGACTGAATTATTCGTGTTAGATTTGATGTCGATAACTCTGGCTCAAATAATTTAGTCTCCTTGTCGTCTTGAATATGAAATATTTCCCGCTTTGAAATTTGCGTAAATTCTGTTTAACAGTTTCGAAATGCACATTTTTCAAAAAACATAACTGTTTGAGTAGCTCATAGTTTACGATATAAATCCACAAAATACATATATACACACCTTCGGGATATCTGGAAGCACCTGTGCAAGTTGACAATGGACTTCCGCTCTGAGAAAAGGGTCCTTCTGTTCTAATGTATCTAACAGTTGTAGAGTACTAACAACAGGTTCATTGAAGAATTTTATCTGAAAATCAAAATGGAATTTTTACTTGGCAATGCCAATTTTTATGGACCTCTCGAGATGGTATTCAGTTTTGTATCCTTTTACATTATTGACATCTGCATATCTTCAATATTTTATGACATAGTTCCTGCTTCTAATGACATATTTGGATGTTAAGAAGTCAGAGTGAGATTTAGCCATGAGCTGCATCACAAGTATTAATATTATAAAGTTTTAGGTCCGTAAGCGGCGACCGTTTGTTTTTCTAGCCATGTGTAGATTTGATAAATTTATAAATAAACAAAATGTGTATTCATCTAAATAAGAAGTTATTATTTCGATCATTCGTCCTCGTAACCTTGCGGGAAAAAAATGTTGGTGAGGAGCAATGATCTGTTACAGTAATAAATCATCTAATTTCTTTTTATTAACCGCGGTTGTACATGAAACTGTCTTTAAAACGAAGTTAGGGATAAAAACCGTTGTTGACATTTAATTACGCCGAATGCCTCTTTGTTATTAAACAATTTAATTATAATTCGGAAGCTGCACATTCCATTTGGTGTTTATTGTCTTTCTAGTGTAATGGAATGAGAGAGCTATTTCATTCTAATGCTGTTTGAGTAATTTAAAAAACAACGTATCCTATAAAGTTAGTAACTTAATCCTCATAAAGATATCAAACAAATTGTCCTTTTACAAAACTGACAGTGTTAACAAAAGACAAAATGATATTGCATAAAATATCTGGTTAGCAACAAATTAGATAACACGCATAAAATGTTTCAAATTTGTTTGTGAAATAACTAATAGTCTGTTGACACATTTTTGTAGGGATAATGTAATAAAACACAGCTACATGGGTTGACTTTGGGTTAATACATGAAATGAACAGTGGTATTTTTCATGAAAGCTTCATTAAGGTTCATCAAATGCAGCTGTACTGGATACGCTAAGGCCATTGCCCCACTTCCACACCTATCCCCCACACACTTTTCTGTCCTTTATTTTTAAAGGAGGAGAATTATCAACTAAAGTACAGTAACTTTATATAGAAATTGGTCCACTACTAGCCCTCTCCCTACACACACTTTTCTGTATTTTTTTTAAGGAGAAGAATAAAAAACTAAAGTAAAGTAGAGAAATTTCAAATTCAGAAATCCGTATGCCTATATTTGTACTTCTGCAATAACTGATTTTTCTATTTGTTCTTTTTTTTCCATTATCTGCTTGGCAAAATATCTTTTTGAAACATTTACTTTCCAAACCACTCCACCCGCAATAGGGTCCAATTTCACATAGTAAAATGAAAGCAATTTGATAGAATAGGATGAATAGTTATTATTAAAGTTTTAATAAAAACCAAAAGATAGTCTTTATACATCATGCCTTAAATCACCCAGACTTTCTTAAATTTTTGAATAATTAAACAGGAACAATGAGGGATCTGTAATCAACACCAAATTATTCCAATACAAGAATGTGTCCATAGTACACGGATGCCCTACTCACACTATCATTTTCTATGTTCAGTGGACCGTGAAATTGGGGTCAAAACTCTAATTTGGCATTAAAATTGGAAAGATCATATCATAGGAAACATGTGTACTAAGTTTCAAGTTGATTGGACTTCAACTTCAACAAAAACTATCTTGACCAAAAACTTTAACCTGAAGCGGAACAGACGGACGGACGGACGAACGGACGGACAAACGGACGGACAAACGGACGCACAGACCGAAAAACATAATGTTCCTAGGCGGGGCATAACAATTAGGATACGACAAAAGACAACTACTGACAAGGATTCTGACTTGATACAAGCACGTGACACAAGACAACCAATGACAAGGATCCTGACTTGATACAGGCACGTGACACAAGACAACCACTGATAAGGATCCTGACTTGATATAGGCACGTGACACAAGACAACCAATGACAAGGATCCTGACTTGATAAAGGCACGTGACACAAGACAACCAATGACAAGGATCCTGACAGGATACAGCACGTGACATAAGACAACCACTGATAAGGATCCTGACTTGATATAGGCACGTGACACAAGACAACTAATGACAAGGATCCTGACTTGATACAGACACTTGACAAAATTCAACCTCTGACGAGGATCCTGACTTGATACAGGCTCATTCATTATTCCGCCTCTTTTTGTAGCTGGCAAAATTAAAAACTATATAGAAGTGGCTCCAAATCCAATATTAAACGACCTTACACTTTTCGCCCTATTAATTCAATCAAAATCAAAAGTCATTTGTGTCTCAATAATCCTCATTTTGCGTGCACATTTTATGTATTGCTGATCTTGTTTGTATCCCGAATATGCCTCAATTGGTGGTCTGATTGATAGTTGTCTCATTGGCAATCATACCACATCTCTTTATTTTATATTATTTTCTACACTCCAAGTGATAAACCTTTAGAAAATCAAAGATTATTTTTTAGATTGGCAGTTTTTCATCGTATTACAATGAAACTAAAAGAATCCGATCTTTGATCTCATATAGGATTTATTTTTCTGTTATGTGACTTCATTGATATTAAGAGTTAATTAAAACACTACCATAAAGATCCGTCTATACTCATTTTAATTCTTTTAGAAAGGTCTTACTATCAGGAATAAATCTCCTTTCCAGAGTCATATATAATTATGTTGGTATTATCATCATCAATTAAAAACATGGGTTGTTGTTCTACTTATTATCGTTCTGGGTAGCAACCAAGTGTTATCGCAAGGGCACCAGAATCGTCACCCGTAACAGGTGCGTTATGATTCAACCGGCATATAACAATTATCAATTTTCGTCGTGTAACGCTGTCGTTTTGACATGTAATATACTTCCTTCATTAAGATGCAAACTTCTCCCGAGTCAATACAAATTACCTGAAATGGCCCCATATTGTCTAAAACGCGATACGTTTCCAATTAGTTGATAAATGTTCGCATAAAACTCGCTTAATTATCGATGGAGTCGGGTACATTAAGCAACACTTTCATAGACGCATATTTGATGATTCGTGCATAGCCATAGCGTTCTTAAGTAAATCAATAGCTTTGTGATAGCTTGGATTCGTTACTTTTATTTGTTTTATCAATCCGATATATGACAATTTCAGCAATTATGTCAAGTACGAAAATTTCTGAACATAAGACATGATGTGCTTGAAAGATGCAAGGACTTAAAATAGCAGGTTAAGGATGTCAAATAAACTGCACTAAAGGGGGAGGCAATATGATTCAATCCAAATCTGTACATGTCACAGCTACTCCGATGCTATTCTACATCTATCATAGTATACATCACTGATAGGTCATTTAAATTAAAAGCTTTTCTTCTTTCAAAAATTTATTGCAGTGAAAACAATTTTAATTCTTTGTAGCAAAAAAATAAAATGATAAACACAATAGTGGCTAAAACAGTCTCGATGCATATATTGGACAAATGCATTGTTTTATGCTTGAAATACCAGACAATACCAATTAATGTCAAAGTTATATTGTTTCATGATCATTTTCGTCATATTAATGATTTTTATAAATAGCTATACAAATTTGGTTTGAATGTCATTCTTAAATTTGATATTACTTTCCTTTTATAGAATATAAACATTTGATTTCAAACCATAAAGGGAACGACACAGGCTGATATCCAGTTGAAATTAAACAAAAGACTGGAACTCTTTATTAGAGGAGGTAAAAAAGGCCAAAGTTCGTATATTTGAATTGTTTACATCTGTTTCTATGGGCTTTAAAAGTTTAATGTGGTTGCATAATTTAAGATTCTATGCATCTTACATACGCGTTTTTACTAATATTATAGCATGGAGCTTTGAGATATTTCTAAACTTTCAAATTAAAGACAAATGGTAACATAACAGTCGATTGTGGTATGTGTAAATCCACGTGGATCCTCTTTGTGCATAAGCAAAAATTCCGCCAATAAAAATTCCGCAGAAAGATAAAAGATTGATTTTTTAAAGCATTCATTTGCATCTCTGCCCCGGCGACAGATTTTTGGAAAAAGATCCTAAAAATGGGCAATAATTTCATGGAATTAGTTTAAACAGTATATTAATAGCATATTGTAATAAAATGCATGCTATAACGATAAAAAGGAATACAAATGACAATATGAGTATAGACAATTATTGTTATGCTTTAATTGTGTAATTCTAATAGCACTTAATGTTGATACTCCATCAGACAAAGGTGACCATTTCAGTTTGACATTCTGATAACAATATTCGATAACGCTCTGTTCCGGGACTTTTTGATAGATTTTACCTAGAATTCAAACTAGTATGTCGTCATAGAAGATCTTTTTTTTTGTAGGGCGATCTTAACGATCTTTTGTTTTGTAGGGCGATCTTAACGATCTTTTGTTTTGTAGAGAGATCTTAACGATCTTTTGTTTTGTAGGGCGATGTTAACGATCTTTTGTTTTGTAGGGCGATCTTAACGATCTTTTGTTTTGTAGGGCGATCTTAACGATCTTTTGTTTTGTAGGGAGATCTTAACGATCTTTTGTTTTGTAGAGAGATCTTAACGATCTTTTGTTTTGTAGGGCGATCTTAACGATCTTTTGTTTTGTATAGCGATCTTAACGATCTTTTGTTTTGTAGGGCGATCTTAACGATCTTTTGTTTTGTAGGGCGATCTTAACGATCTTTTGTTTTGTAAGGCGATCTTAACGATCTTTTGTTTTGAATGAAGAGTTATTGTGTAGGAAGTTATGAACGTCTACCAAAAAAATGACTGCGATTAACTGTGTTTTGAACTTTAAAAGATTTACATTTGATTACTCTTTTTTACAGTACTTTTATTGATGCATTGTTTACTAGTTAGAGGTTTAGCTAGCTACAAAACCTGGTTTAATCCACCATTTTCTACATAAGAAAAATGCCTGTACCAAGTCAGGAATATGACAGTTGTTTTCCATTCGTTTGATGTGTTTTAGCTTTTGATTTTGCCATTTGAAATAGAACTTTCCGTTTAGAATTTTCCTTGGAGTTCGATATTTTTGTTATTTCAATTTTTATCTATACATAAATAATAATAACAAGTTGGACAAGGTTTTATTGGAAAATATAGCAAATCCAGCGAAACATTTTATATGGATGCCTGTTTTTATTAAGTTTTTTATAGTATAGAGGGAGATCTGCTGCTCTTATATCTATATACAAAAACGAATGACTGATTTACGATTTGTTACTAAAATTGTCTTGTTGGTAAAGATTGTAGGCATATACGGATGATTATTAGATCTATATCACGTCCCAAATTCCTATTAGAGACAATCCTTCAGTCATCTGGGAGATACTCACAGTCATTTAATTTTTATCAAAGGGTTTACTAACCAATATAAACATATCCGACTAAGTAACTTCCCTAGCAAGCCACTGTTCGTTTGAATTGCAACACAATACGGAGAAGTAGGCATTTTCTACTCAGAAAAGGGAATTCACTACGTGGGGAAAAACTATCATGTTATCATGGAGCAGGATCTGCTTACCCTTCCGGAGCACCTGAAGTCACCCTCGGTTTTTAAATGTGCTCGTATTGCTCTGTATTTTATTTTCTATGTTGTGTTTTGTATACTGCTGTTTGTCTTTTGGTTCTTTTTCATTTTTTGCAGTTCGATGTCGACTTATGAGTTTAAATATTCCTTATGAATCTTTCGCCTTTTATCTATTCGTTTACTATTATTGTTAAAACCAGGAATCGTCAAGAAGTGTTCACTGTGACTTACAGATGAAGTACAGCAATAAAAGCCGATAGTTCCTTTGCTTCCTTACATAGGATTTTTGTCTTGAATTAAAAACCATTATATTACCTTTTCATTATGTGTGTAACCGGAGAGCATGGTTCGAATCCTGAACCTCTGTGTTCGAAGTCAGCACTCTAACCAAATGAGCTAAGAAGTTTTCCCTATCTCAACCGCTCACGACTACCTACGTTTCTACTATGGAAGGGAAGCAATCCCGTCACTCTCCCCCACCTCAAGAAACATCATAGCATTATTACTTGCACATCATAAAACCTGGCTAGATATCATCTATAACCACCGTGCTTTTGTTTAAATTATGGGTTTTGGATAAATTGTCCTCAATTCACATAAAAACAGATGTCTTATCTGTATGATGTTTTATTCAATAAAGATCTTAATTCTAAACACATTTGCACTTGTGCATGTTACGTATTACCTCGTTTATCATTGGTACTATGAAGCACCATCGCTGAATTAAATTTAAAACTTAAATTAACCGTACAAAGTCTTTAATTTAGTTAATATGAACAAGACATAGAAGGAGTAATTTGTCTTAATTCCCTAGTTGTGATAACACTATTCATCACTCGTAATCAACTTTAACAAGCACATTTCTAACTTTATTTAGAAAATCGATCTAACCGTTCAAACATATCGCCAATGAAGTTTGTTTAGACAATCTATAAAGGTAGAAATCTCAGAATAACTTTAAAACACTCCGGTAATTGGTAAACAGTACAAAACAAGTTCATGTAAATGATAAATATTTAACGTGAATATACATACGAGACGGGTGAGTTTTTCACTAATGGACCTTTTACAGATCACGACAGAGGGTTAAAACTGTTGACACTACCCTAATCAAGTGAATAAAGAAAATACAGATCTTTCTCACAAGAAAAGATTCCCTCAATAACGACTTTTGTACCCGAGGAAAATAATTTACTCATCGTTTCGGGTGAGAACTATGAAAATAATGCCTTGTTAATTGTGATGTATTCCTGAGTTGCCTTATGACTTAATTACCAATCAAGAGTTGAGAGCTGTTAGGCGATATATAAAATGATCTTGAGTTACCTTATGACTTATTTACCAATCAAGAGTTGAGAGCAGTTAGGCGATATATAAAATGATCCTGAGTTGCCATATGACTTAATTACCAATCAAAAGAGTTGAACAGTTAGGCGACAATTGTGAAGTATTCCTAAGTTGCCTTATGACTTAATTACCAATCAAAAGAGTTGAACAGTTAGGCGATAATTGTGAAGTATTCCTGAGTTGCCTTATGACTTAATTACCAATCAAGAGTTGAGAGCTGTTAGGCGATATATAAAATGATCCTGAGTTGCCTTATGACTTACTAACCAATCAAAACAGTTGAGCAGTTAAGCGAAATATGTGAAGTATTCTCGAGTTGCCTTATAACTTACTTACCAAAGAGAAGAGTTGAGCAGTTGGCCGATATCTGATGTCTTTATTGATCATTTTCTCCACTGGTTCAACTAACAGCAGAGGCATTTGATGAGCTATATCACCAAAACGTTGTGTTAACTATATAAAATAAAATTATTCAAATGATCATATACCGGTATGCATTATTTTGTACATAAATCAGCCCGTTAGTTTTCTCGTTTGAATTGTTTTACATTTGTCATTTCGGGGCCTTTTATAGCTGACTATGCGGTATGGGTTTTACTCATTGTTGAAGGCCGTACGGTGACCTATAGTTGTTAATTTTTGTGTCACTTGGTCTCTTGTGGAAAGTTGTCTCATTGACAATCATACCACATCTTCTTATTTTATAATTAAAGGAAAATGACGGAAAATGCAATGTCGTAGGTTTCAAAAGTGTAGCTGTCAGTAACTGCGAGTACTCTCAGATCTGTACTTTTTTTTTTGTCGGGATGTACAAGCACCCGTCCTCGTCCACTCTGTGTTTTTGTTAGATGTATTTCTATTTGTATCCATCTGATGAGTTAAGCCTTTTTCAACTGATTTGTATTGTATTGTTACACCACTGTCCCAGGTTAGGGGAGGGTTTAACGTTGATAAAACATGTTTAACCCCGCCACATTCTTTATGTGCCTGTCCCAAGTCAGGAGCCTGTAGTTCAGTGGTTGTCATGGTTCATGTCTTTGTTTTTCGTAAATTGATTTGTTATAAATTAGGCCGTTAGTTTTCTCAATTGAATTGTTTCATATTTTTTCATGTCGGAGCCTTTTATAGCCGACCATACGGTATGAGTTTTTTTCTCATTGTTGGCGGCCTTACGGTTGCCTATAATTGCTTACATCCACTTCATTTGAACTTTGGTGGATAGTTGTCTCATTGGCAATCATACAAAATCTCCTTATTTTTATATTATCTTTACATAATTACATTACATGTATGTTTCATTATAATACGTTATTTTGATTGGCTAACAGAAATCTCGCGTCATTCTGAAATTAACCTTCATTTCAAAATGAAATGTAACATTCATGACACAATAAAAGTGCACAGGTAAATAAAAGAAAAACTTGATAAAAATCGTGTTTTCATGATTCTAGCAAAAAAAGTTAATTATAAGTATTGAATGCTTCTTTTAGTAAATTTATAGGGTTGTAAAAGCGTTGACCGTGCACACATTTTTAGAACTTCCGCGCTTGATACAAAATGTACTTCGGTCAACGCTTTTTACACCCCAACAAAAAGAAGCATTCAATTCTTAAATATTTACCTTTTCATCTTTTTGAAATAACTTATAAAAATACTAGAAGTTATTTCATACAGAAGACTCTTAAGGAACTTCAATATATGTTTGCTTTCATATGAAGGAGTAAAGGAAAAAATCGTACGATACAGATGGATGGCATAAAGCATTAACTTGGTAATTATTCAAAATTAAGGAATATATCTCCCTCATGTAAAGCTCTGATTCCTTTGGTTTATAAGCTCTTCCTTTCTTAAATAATTTTTGGATTTTCTAATATTTTGGCCTCGAGCATCACTGAAGAGACATTTATTGTCGAAATGCGCGTCTGGTGCAGCAAAATTGATACCGTTAAATAGGGTTATGAATGAAATAAATAACACATTTATGAGAAGAACAGAGCATTTGTGTAATTTGTGTAATGTCCATTCGATGTGGTTTGGGCTATTTTCTTAGGTAATTGATCATGAATATTGATAAGTTTGATGCACACGCATTTCTTGTTGATCCTGAAGCACTTGATAATTTTGCTCAAAGAATTATTCAATTAATTTTGATTTTTTAATTTCGACCTCTTCCCCAACCACCAACCTTTTAAACTCAATTAGTTACAACCAGGACCAAAAAGTGCGAAGACAATTTTCCTGGTAATCATTTTTCAACTGTTTGACAACTGTTTTTCAATTAATTAATGTTTAAAGATGGGTATAAACTGCAATATAAATGGAATAAGAAAACAGGTGAAGAGACCACACCTTTTGACGGTTAGCTAGAAGCTTAGGAATGAAAGAAATGGGGAGCTGCTTTCATAATGAAAAGTAAATTCTGATTAATAAGACACAACTTAAAGGTAAGAGAAATTACTTGATCTAGTTGTTTGAGATACTGTTGACCGTTGTACCCGGCATCTATCACGGCGTTACCATCAGTATATATTGTACATATCAGAATTCCGAGAGAAAACATATCACTAAAATAACTACACGTTTTACAAGTTTGTATTTCTGGTGCAATGTAATTTAAGTCTGGTTGTGCCATTTTGGGAAATTTAGTACTCCACGGATGACAAGCCGTCGATTCCTGAAACAAAAATCAATGTATGATATATCGTTTTTATTATTGTTTCATAAATAAAAGTATTATAAAATAGAATATGCCATGAATATAAAGTAACAACTTCGTCGGTATAATAGCAATAAATCAATTAATATCTTAAGATGTCTGACTGTTTTGGTGGGCACATACATAGTTTGAGTTATTTATTCTAAGTACTAAAGAGAACATAAAAAACATTTTGACTGCACAGATTTCCATAATGATTCGACACACATCACACGAGATCAAGCAATAACGTAAGAAAGTGGGCGTTTCTACAGAGATTAATTCATGCTTATATAAAGAAACATGGAATTCAATGATTACAGCCTCGGCAAATGTCCTGAAAAACACTTATTATCATGTTTTAACATGACATGAAAATTGCCAAAATCGATGTGTTTTTAGTACTTCAAACCTGCGTCATTTGCTAGCGGCCACAGAGCAAGAAATAATTACAGATTCGATCAATCACCACAGTACCATTAAACGTACAATTTGTCAACTAAAACATTGATAAATAACAATACTATAGTTAAACACTCAAATTTTAATGTGTTTTATTCTAGTTTCCCTCAAATTCAATTTTATATGCCAACCTATTTAAACATAATTCGATAAGATGTTTTCGCAGTACAGCTATCTGAGTGTGAAAAAGTACAATAATTAAAAGTATTCAAAACATGCTGTAAACTTTCTTCTTGATGAGGAAAAGTCTCTGTTTTCTTTGAAATTAACAAAGAAAAGCACAAAGAAGAAAAGAGAAATTCGATCATTAACTGTTACATTTCTTTGGGCAAACAAATAGGTCGCATTGTTATAATAAATGATTTCTTTTTTTCAGCACTTTTCTAGACCACTTATCCTACAAAGAAATGTCAAGGTATTCCAATATTGTAATTATTATAATTTGCCTTTTTCACATTCGTAAATGATCGACATTTATCTCTACATTTGGTCTAAAATGGATATTGTCTTCTATTAACAATCTCAACAGAATGTTTCAATGTTCAAAGTATGAATTTGTGTCGTTGAGTTGCTGTCTGATTGACGTTTACCATACATGGACATGCAATGTCTAAAAATAAATCTAAAATATTGAATATTTGTAAAATTATTCTTTCTGGGTCTCTTTTTAAAGGTAACTTCGTACATATTTGTTCAAATTATTATTTGAAATATACGTATTGTTGTAAATCTTGACAAATTCCTCTTTCATTTCTGTGTTGAAATTATCACATATAATTGTGACGATGAATAAATTCTAGCCTCTATTGGATAAATCCTTATTTTTAGTCGTCTCATAATTTCTATCTAAATAGCCCTCACCTTGCCTTCTCGTATTTTCTCACTGAATCCAAGTCCCGTTAATTTCCATGTCCCTCTTGTTGTGATCACTATGCTTTGAGGACATACATTTCTGTGGACTAACTGCTCTGTACTATGTAAATAAGATAAGGCTTCTGTGATCTAGGAAAAAACAAATAGAAACATTCAAATTAAACTATTTAATGAATGTTACATCTGTATATTTGTGAAGTAGCAGAAACCGAAATTACTATGTTCTAAAGGATTGACAATCGAATTCCAGATGACACTTCACGAAACAATGAGTCAACGAGAATTGCGTATTATTTAAACACCAAAACAAAACCAACAACATAAAAAGAAATAAAAAGTTCGGTAAGCTTGTAAGTCTTTTACAATGCCGACCCCATCACAACCAGAGTGGTGTATGAGGTGCTCCGAAACTACAGACCGGTAGAATAAGTTTTATTGTGACATCTGTCTTACTGTCACGTGTTAAAAAATGGGTACACACAGGTATCAGAAAGTGTACGTTATGGCGAATGTAAAACCTCTGTAGTTCAGACTTCCGTTTTTGCTGAATATAACTTGACTGAGCAGTTATATGTGATATTTAATGTTTTTCGTCCTTTCCAGTTTGAGCCAAGTATAATAATTGATGAACTTTTAGACACCAGTTTCCGTTATGATTCTTTATGAAAAAAATATTGTTAAATGAAGATGTTGACATTTCAGTTTTTTTTCCAATTTGTCAGACTTAGTGTTTTATGTGAAAAATAAACCTATTATGTTTTGTTAAAAATTGTAATGAGAAGACTAGAAGGAAGAAACAGCAGGAATATAGATCGATTTTAGACATTGTTCATATCTTATACTACAAATTTCAATTACTGAAAGTAGTTTTACTGACATTATTTTTAGAAACTTCAAATTGTAGCGAAACAATTAACAAGAAATATATAAACATGTCAGACAGTGTAACCTGTAGATGTCGTAGGAGATACACAAGAGAACAAATATCTACTTTCTTACTCATTTGGATATCAACCAGGTTTTTGTATATGATACCAAGCATTTCAGACCATGTGTTATTCGTTGTTGTTTGTTTGTTTTTTTTGTTTTTATGCTATTTATTCGAAAGAGTGGTTTGTTGTTGGCTGGTGTGATCAGCTGTAAAGGAGTAGTTTGTTGGTGGCTGGCCTGATCAGCTGTAAAGGAGTGGTTTGTTGGTGGCTGGTGTGATCAGCTGTAAAGGAGTGGTTTGTTGATGGCTGGTTATGATCAGCTGTAAAGGAGTAGTTTGTTGGTGGCTGGTGTGATCAGCTGTAAAGGAGTGGTTTGTTGGTGGCTGGTGTGATCAGCTGTAAAGGAGTGGTTTGTTGGTGGCTGGTGTGATCAGCTGTAAAGGAGTGGTTTGTTGGTGGCTGGTGTGATCAGCTATAAAGGAGTGGTTTGTTGGTGGCTGGTGTGATCAGCTGTAAAGGAGTAGTTTGTTGGTGGCTGGTGTGATCATCTATAAAGGAGTGGTTTGTTGGTGGCTGGTGTGATCATCTATAAAGGAGTGGTTTGTTGGTGACTGGTGTGATCAGCTGTAAAGGAGTGGTTTGTTGGTGGCTGGTGTGATCAGCTGTAAAGGAGTAGTTTGTTGGTGGCTGGTGTGATCAGCTGTAAAGGAGTAGTTTGTTGGTGGCTGGTGTGATCAGCTGTAAAGAAGTGGTTTGTTGGTGGCTGGTGTGATCAGCTGTAAAGGAGTGGTTTGTTGGTGGCTGGTATGATTAGCTGTAAAGGAGTGGTTTGTTGGTGGCTGGTGTGATCAGCTGTAAAGGAGTGGTTTGTTGGTGGCTGGTGTGATCAGCTGTAAAGGAGTGGTTTGTTGGTGGCTGGTATGATCAGCTGTAAAGGAGTGGTTTGTTGGTGGCTGGTGTGATCAGCTGTAAAGGAGTGGTTTGTTGGTGGCTGGTGTGATCAGCTGTAAAGGAGTAGTTTGTTGGTGACTGGTGTGATTAGCTGTAAAGGAGTGGTTTGTTGGTGGCTGGGTGATCAGCTGTAAAGGAGTGGTTTGTTGGTGGCTGGTTATGATTAGCTGTAAAGGAGTAGTTTGTTGGTGGCTGGTGTGATCAGCTGTAAAGGAGTGGTTTGTTGGTGGCTGTTGTGATCAGCTGTAAAGGAGTGGTTTGTTGGTGGCTGGTTATAATTAGCTGTAAAGGAGTAGTTTGTTGGTGGCTGGTGTGATCAGCTGTAAAGGAGTGGTTTGTTGGTGGCTGGTGTGATCAGCTGTAAAGGAGTGGTTTGTTGGTGGCTGGTGTGATCAGCTGTAAAGAAGTGGTTTGTTGGTGGCTGGTGTGATCAGCTGTAAAGGAGTGGTTTGTTGGTGGCTGGTGTGATCAGCTGTGAAGGAGTGGTTTGTTGGTGGCTGGTGTGATCAGCTGTAAAGGAGTGATTTGTTGGTGGCTGGTTAATATTAGCTGTAAAGGAGTGGTTTGTTGGAGGCTGGTTAGGTTTAGCTGTAAAGGAGTAGTTTGTTGGTGGCTGGTGTGATCAGCTGTAAAGGAGTGGTTTGTTGGTGGCTGATTATGATTAGCTGTAAAGGAGTGGTTTGTTGGTGGCTGGTGTGATCAGCTGTAAAGGAGTAGTTTGTTGGTGGCTGGTGTGATCAGCTGTAAATGAGTGGATTGTTGGTGGCTGGTGTGATCAGCTGTAAAGGAGTAGTTTGTTGGTGGCTGGTGCGATCAGCTGTAAAGGAGTGGTTTGTTGGTGGCTGGTGTGATCAGCTGTAAAGGAGTAGTTTGTTGGTGGCTGGCGTGATCAGCTGTAAAGGAGTGGTTTGTTGGTGGCTGGTGTGATCAGCTGTAAAGGAGTGGTTTGTTGGTGGCTGGTTATGATCAGCTGTAAAGGAGTAGTTTGTTGGTGGCTGGTGTGATCAGCTGTAAAGGAGTGGTTTGTTGGTGGCTGGTGTGATCAGCTGTAAAGGAGTGGTTTGTTGGTGGCTGGTGTGATCAGCTGTAAAGGAGTGGTTTGTTGGTGGCTGGTGTGATCAGCTGTAAATGAGTGGATTGTTGGTGGCTGGTGTGATCAGCTGTAAAGGAGTAGTTTGTTGGTGGCTGGTGCGATCAGCTGTAAAGGAGTGGTTTGTTGGTGGCTGGTGCGATCAGCTATAAAGGAGTGGTTTGTTGGTGGCTGGTGTGATCAGCTGTAAAGGAGTAGTTTCTTGGTGGCTGGTGTGATCATCTATAAAGGAGTGGTTTGTTGGTGGCTGGTGTGATCATCTATAAAGGAGTGGTTTGTTGGTGACTGGTGTGATCAGCTGTAAAGGAGTGGTTTGTTGGTGGCTGGTGTGATCAGCTGTAAAGGAGTAGTTTGTTGGTGGCTGGTGTGATCAGCTGTAAAGGAGTAGTTTGTTGGTGGCTGGTGTGATCAGCTGTAAAGAAGTGGTTTGTTGGTGGCTGGTGTGATCAGCTGTAAAGGAGTGGTTTGTTGGTGGCTGGTATGATTAGCTGTAAAGGAGTGGTTTGTTGGTGGCTGGTGTGATCAGCTGTAAAGGAGTGGTTTGTTGGTGGCTGGTGTGATCAGCTGTAAAGGAGTGGTTTGTTGGTGGCTGGTGTGATCAGCT
This sequence comes from Mytilus californianus, assembly GCF_021869535.1. NCBI lineage: Eukaryota > Metazoa > Mollusca > Bivalvia > Mytilida > Mytilidae > Mytilus > Mytilus californianus. Next base: position 139,791,707 of record NW_026262581.1, on the reverse strand, counting down.
GTAAAGGAGTGGTTTGTTGGTGGCTGGTGTGATCAGCTGTAAAGGAGTGGTTTGTTGGTGGCTGGTGTGATCAGCTGTAAAGAAGTGGTTTGTTGGTGGCTGGTGTGATCAGCTGTAAAGGAGTGGTTTCGTTGGTTGCTGGTGTGATCAGCTGTGAAGGAGTGGTTTGTTGGTGGCTGGTGTGATCAGCTGTAAAGGAGTGATTTGTTGGTGGCTGGTTAATATTAGCTGTAAAGGAGTGGTTTGTTGGAGGCTGGTTAGGTTTAGCTGTAAAGGAGTAGTTTGTTGGTGGCTGGTGTGATCAGCTGTAAAGGAGTGGTTTGTTGGTGGCTGATTATGATTAGCTGTAAAGGAGTGGTTTGTTGGTGGCTGGTGTGATCAGCTGTAAATGAGTGGATTGTTGGTGGCTGGTGTGATCAGCTGTAAAGGAGTAGTTTGTTGGTGGCTGGTGCGATCAGCTGTAAAGGAGTGGTTTGTTGGTGGCTGGTGTGATCAGCTGTAAAGGAGTGGTTTGTTGGTGGCTGGTGTGATCAGCTGTAAAGGAGTAGTTTGTTGATGGCTGGGTGATCAGCTGTAAAGGAGTGGTTTGTTGGTGACTGGTTATGATTAGCTGTAAAGGAGTGGTTTGTTGGTGGCTGGTGTGATCAGCTTTAAAGGAGTGGTTTGTTTGTGGCTGGTGTGATCAGCTGTAAAGGATTAGTTTGTTGGTGGCTGGTGTGATCAGCTGTAAAGGAGTGGTTTGTTGGTGGCTGGTGTGATTAGCTGTAAAGGAGTGGTTTGTTGGTGGCTGGTGTGATTAGCTGTAAAGGAGTAGTTTGTTGGTGGCTGGTGTGATCAGCTGTAAAAGAGTAGTTTGTTGGTGGCTGGTGTGATCAGCTGTAAAGGAATAGTTTGTTGGCTGGTGTGATCAGCTGTAAAGGATTAGTTTGTTGGTGGCTGGTTATATCAGCTGTAAAGGAGTGGTTTGTTGGTGGCTGGTGTGATCAGCTGTAAAGGAGTGGTTTGTTGGTGACTGGTGTGATCAGCTATAAAGGAGTAGTTTGTTGGTGGCTGGTGTGATCAGCTGTAAAGGAGTAGTTTGTTGGTGGCTGGTGTGATCAGCTGTAAAGGAGTGGTTTGTTGGTGGCTGGTGTGATCAGCTATAAAGGAGTAGTTTGTTGGTGGCTTGTGTGATCAGCTATAAAGGAGTGGTTTGTTGGTGGCTGGTGTGATCAGCTGTTAAGGAGTAGTTTGTTGGTGGCTGGTGTGATCAGCTGTAAAGGAGTCGTTTGTTGGTGGCTGGGTGATCAGCTGTAAAGGAGAGGTTTGTTGGTGGCTGGTTATGATTAGCTGTAAAGGAGTAGTTTGTTGGTGGCTGGTGTGATCAGCTGTAAAGGAGTGGTTTGTTGGTGGCTGGTTGTGATCAGCCGTAAAAGAGTAGTTTGTTGGTGGCTGGTGTGATTAGCTGTAAAGGAGTGGTTTGTTGGTGGCTGGTTATGATCAGCTGTAAAGGAGTGGTTTGTTGGTGGCTGGTTATGATCAGCTGTAAAGGAGTAGTTTGTTGGTGGCTGGTGTGATCAGCTGTAAAGGAGTGGTTTGTTGGTGGCTGGTTATGATTAGCTGTAAAGGAGTAGTTTGTTGGTGGCTGGTGTGATCAGCTGTAAAGGAGTAGTTTGTTGGTGGCTGGTGTGATCAGCTGTAAAGGAGTAGTTTGTTGGTGGCTGGTGTGATCAGCTATAAAGGAGTGGTTTGTTGTTGGCTGGGTGATCAGCTGTAAAGGAGTGGTTTGTTGGTGGCTGGTTATGATCAGATGTAAAGAATTAGTTTGTTGGTGGCTGGTGTGATCAGCTGTAAAGGAGTAGTTTGTTGTTGGCTGGGTGATCAGCTGTAAAGGAGTGGTTTGTTGGTGGCTGGTTATGATTAGCTGTAAAGGAGTAGTTTGTTGGTGGCTGGTGTGATCAGCTGTAAAGGAGTAGTTTGTTGATGGCTGGTGTGATCAGCTGTAAAGGAGTAGTTTGTTGGTGGCTGGTGTGATCAGCTGTAAAGGAGTAGTTTGTTGGTGGCTGGTGTGATCAGCTGTAAAGGAGTGGTTTGTTGGTGGCTGGTGTGATCAGCTGTAAAGGAGTAGTTTGTTGGTGGCTGGTGTGATCAGCTGTAAAGGAGTGGTTTGTTGATGGCTGGTTATGATCAGCTATAAAGAAGTAGTTTGTTGGTGGCTGGTGTGATCAGCTATAAAGGAGAAGTTTGTTGGTGGCTGGGTGATCAGCTGTAAAGGAGTGGTTTGTTGGTGGCTGGTGTGATCAGCTGTAAAGGAGTGGTTTGTTGGTGGCTGGTGTGATCAGCTGTAAAGGAGTGGTCTGTTGGTGGCTGGTGTGATCAGCTGTAAAGGAGTGGTTTGTTGGTGGCTGGTTATGATTAGCTGTAAAGGAGTAGTTTGTTGGTGGCTGGTGTGATCAGCTGTAAAGGAGTAGTTTGTTGATGGCTGGTGTGATCAGCTGTAAAGGAGTAGTTTGTTGGTGGCTGGTGTGATCAGCTGTAAAGGAGTAGTTTGTTGGTGGCTGGTGTGATCAGCTGTAAAGGAGTGGTTTGTTGGTGGCTGGTGTGATCAGCTGTAAAGGAGTAGTTTGTTGGTGGCTGGTGTGATCAGCTGTAAAGGAGTGGTTTGTTGATGGCTGGTTATGATCAGCTATAAAGAAGTAGTTTGTTGGTGGCTGGTGTGATCAGCTATAAAGGAGAAGTTTGTTGGTGGCTGGGTGATCAGCTGTAAAGGAGTGGTTTGTTGGTGGCTGGTGTGATCAGCTGTAAAGGAGTGGTTTGTTGGTGGCTGGTGTGATCAGCTGTAAAGGAGTGGTTTGTTGGTGGCTGGTGTGATCAGCTGTAAAGGACTGGTTTGTTGGTGGCTGGTGTGATCAGCTGTAAAGGAGTGGTTTGTTGGTGGCTGGTTATGATCAGCTGTAAAGAAGTGGTTTGTTGGTGGCTGTGCTGTCCAACATATTTAGTGATTTCTGTTATCCTTTGTGTGTATTACTATATGTATTATAGTAACATAAGAAGTGAAAAATTCATTAAAGTTTTTAAAAAGTGATATATCATGGTAATATAATTGTACAATTTGTAGCTCTATTCTGAGCTCCACATACTACTGTGAATCTTTCAACTCCCAAAACTTTGACCCTGAGTATTCCTTAGATTGTGGTTTTGTATCACTGAATTACAGCAAAATTTAGTGTATACAAGCGTTGCTTTACTTCCACTGAACCGGTACCCCTGCTTTTATTCACTATCACTAGATGGATGCCACAACATTGATTTGTCGGTCTATTGAGCTTTATCAAATAGCCTTTTTTCTCACTGTATTATACATCAGTGAATCAATCATCTTTTAAACACCTGTACATAACTGACCACGCAATGCACGCAAGTAATTTTAAAAAGTCTAAAAAATTCAAGATAAACACTATGGTCTATTGAAGACTAGTAGTTAACTCCGACACTAAATAATTTAACAGTATATGTTAGAAAAAATAAAATGAAAAAGAAGGGGAAAAAATAAAATATCATTTTAAGAGTCTCACAAACCGACAATTACGGTCATATTATTAGAAATTTAGAAAAACAACACACTAAGATCGTATATTTAAGAATAGAAGCGTTTGATACAGCCTTTTCTATGACGGTGTCTCTAAAATTTGCCTTAATGATTTAACAGCACATGTTAAAAACAAAAGAAAAGTAAGAACAAAAAAAAATACAATATCACTTTCAGATTTTCACAAACTGACAATTACAGTCATATTATAAGAAAATAATAAAAACAAACAAAACACACAATAAGCTCATATATTTCAGAAAAGAAGCATGGGCTAAATCCTTTTATATGATGGTGTCACTAAAATTTGTTCTAGAGGATATTGTCAGTTAGAAAAACACACCCAGTATATTGTAAATATATGCACAACCCTGCATTATTGTTTCGCTGACAATCTCTGTACTTAAAACAAAATCAAACAATTGCATTGTTTTAATAATATACTGGGTTTTAATATTTTTTCATATTTTTCTATTTTTTATGACAGAAGTGTTTTTTTTCTAGTCAGGGACGGAGGAATCACTAAATACCAGTGTGTCTTTGGAATGTTGTTCGGAATAATATACACGACCGTTATGGGAAAGGAACGACTACACAATCTCAATCCTTATTATAGGATTCTTTATCTGCTACATCAATCGTGGGAGACGTCCTCTCTTTGGTAGCATTTAACTAGCCCATGCCTTATTCTTTAAAATAGCCTATAATTTCAAATACTGTATCCTTACGCCCATGATTTTTCCAAAGTCCATGAGTGCAGTCGGGAGAAACAATGGGAATTTTTATTGTTCCTTTCGGCTTAACTACTTCGAAACTGCAAAATATTTACGAGGATACAGTATAGAAATTCAAAATTAAAAGAAGGATTTTAGCGAGAGATCATTCAAAAAAGGGGACCTTTATTTTAATTTTTTGTATCAAGATATACTTTATTTTTATAAGTATATCACAGACAACACAAAGGTGAACAATTTGATTAAATTTCTAAACAATATTATGATAAATTTACATTTCATTAGGAACAATCATTTGTTTTGTGCTTTGTTTTATTTTTCCTTTCAATTTGTTTTTTTGTTGATATGTTTGTTGTGTTTTTTTTGTGTCTTTTTTAGTATTATTTTTTATTTATATACTTATGTATACTTTATGGAAACACAGTCAATCCTGTTCGTCACAGTTTCATATGATTACTCGTCAAAATGTAATACTAAAAATATATTAAGGAATGAGTGTATATTCATAAAAATTTTGTTATATGAATTTAACGCTAATTACTATATCAGTACGCCGCCTACCAAAATCAATAACAACAACAACCTTGATTTACTCTCAAAGCTAGATGTCACTACCTTAATTTACTGCCACTGGATCGTGGCCACTGCATTTATTTACTACAATTAGATCAATACCACTGCTTTGGTTTACTACAATTAGATCAATACCACTGCTTTGGTTTACTACAACTAGATCAATACCACTGCTTTGGTTTACTACAATTAGATCAATACCACTGCTTTGGTTTACTACAACTAGATCAATACCACTGCTTTGGTTTACTACAACTAGATCAATACCACTGCTTTGGTTTACTACAACTAGATCAATATCACTGCTTTGGTTTACTACCAATGTTTTGATACCATTACTTAAATTTACTTTCCATGATCCGTCACCACTGCAAAACTACTTTTATTTTATAGCATTGTATCGATACCACTAGATTGATACCACTGCTTCTTTGATTTCCTACGCCTGGATCGATTTCACTGCTTTTAAACACAGTCATTGGATCGATTTAAATTCTATGAAACACTACCATTAGATCGATACTTATTGCTTCGATTTGCAATCTTTGGATTGACCATTAGATCGATACCTATTGTTTCGATTTACAACCATTACATCGATAACTATTGCTTCGATTTGCAACTATTCGATCGACCATTAAATCGATACATATTGCTTCGATTTACAACTGTTGAATAGACCATTCGATCGACACCTACTGCTTTGATTTACAACTATTACATCGATACCTATTGCTCCGATTTGCAACCATTCGATCGACCATAATATCAATACCTATTGCTTCGATTTACAACCATTGAATCGACCATTAGATTGATACATATTGCTCTGATTTACAACCATTAGATCAATACCTATTGCTTCGAGTTGCAACCATTGGATCGACCATTAGATCTTTACCTGTTGCTCTGATTTACAACCATTACATCGATACCTATTGCTATGATTAACAACCATTGTATCGATACCTATTGCTATGATTAACAACCATTGCATCGATACCTATTGATATGATTTACAACCATTAGATCGATACCTATTGCTTTGATTTGAAACCATTGAATCGATACGATTTGCTGTGATTATAACTAAGTAATCGTATGCTATATTCTTTACAGGTTGTGATATATTAGTACGCTGATATTAGTACGTTGTTACAAAAGCTAAGCAAGTATAACTTGCCAAATACGGTTTCGTCTGTTCCTCAATTTTGCAAGTTTGGTCAAATACTACTTTAGGTTAAGTTTTGTTAGTAAATTCAACTTGTACTTCATTTAAATATTTTGCTTTATGTTTATAGCATTGACAATTTCTGATAAATTTTTATTCAGAAAAGCAGTATTTGTCGCATTGATTTTTATAGTAAAATCTTATGAAATTTCTACTGAGATCACAAATTGCAGAGATAACATCATCGTTAATTTTACTGTACATAATTCATCTTGATTTAAAACTTTCTAATTTACAAGTAATATGACCAGAGGCTTAAACGTGAAATTCTATATTCAAAGCTGCTTATTTCACGTATAGAAATTTGAACTAAAACGTTATAAGATCTTTGAATCAACTCTGATTTAAATTGGCAATTAAAGCTATAATCAAGACATTTCGTACAATTCAATTACTATTATTTGTTTTATTTGCGGAATTTACTAATATATTATTCATAAAACTCAAGTTTTAGTGTTGATCAAAAATAATTACAATATAAGATACGAAAATTCAATTTCAATATTCAGAATAACTACAATAAAACATTAACAGGAATACAAATGTATACACATATGTATTTAGATTCTAAGCGACGATAAAACTAAAACAAATAAACCTAAATGAGTGGCAAACACATGTACATATAACGTCATGTTTTTATTGGTACACATATTGATTTCGTTATCAATAAATTAAAACCCAACTAGATATTTCTATTATACACATATGTACATTCACAGTCCTAAAATCTGTTGACATTGCACAAGGTCATGTTTTTCTCTGACTGAATGGCGTAATTACACTAAATCCATTGCATGTTGGATGTGTACTGATTAATACTTTAGTCTTAGATACATGATTTTTTTATCATTTGCTAATAGTTTTTGCACTAGCTTTCAGTAACTGCGAGTACTGTCAGATGTGTCTTTTGCCCACGGTGTTTTTCTTAGTTGCTTTTATGCTTTGTATCGATCTGATGAGTTAAGCCATTTCCAACTGAGTTTTATAGAATGTTCCTATGTTGTGCTGTTACACAAATGTCCCAGGTTAGGGGGAAGGGGCATGTGAAAATTGTCGTTTGTTGCTGTTTACCATATTTGTTTTTCGTTTATTATTTTGTACAGTTTGTTCTTGTTTTGTTGTGTTCACCACTGGCCCAGGTTTAGGGGGAGTGTTTGGCGCCCGCTAAAATGTTTAATCTCGCCGCATTCTGTATGTGTCTGTCCAAGTCAGGAGCCTGTAATTTAGTTGTTGTCTTTTGTTGCTGTATATCATATTTGTTTTTCGTTCATTGTTTTGTACATAAATCAGACCGTTGTTTTTCTCGTTTAAATAGACTATTTTCATATTACCGACTTTTGACTCCGGATTATATAATTTGTTGACTGGTTACCTTGGACATCATGGTACTCGGTCAAGTAAGAGCAGCCAAAATATGTAAAATCAAACATATAATCGGTGTAATTTGAGGGGAAAGTTTACTGTTTTCCGATGATTTTGTAGTGAAAAAAAAATATTAACCAGGTAATTTTCCACAAAAATTGTACCGATTGAAAGCTTGGTTTCACTTCTTTAGCTTGTTCTTACCTGACTTGGTACCATGAAGTCCAAGGTAACCAGTCGACAAATTATATAATCCGGAGTCAAAAGTCGGTAATATGAAAATAGTCTATTGTTTAACACGCCACATCTGGGCTTTAAGTTATAGTTGACTATACGGTATAGTTTTCGTTCATTGTTGAAGGTCGTACGGCGACCTAGAGCTGCTAACATCTACGTTATTTGGTCTCTAGTGCATAGTTGTCTGATAGACAATTATACCACATTTCCATATGTTTATATTGTTTAACGCGTTTCTCACGAATTTACGACTTTTTAATACACGTGACCTGCTGTTACCTCCTATCTAACAAATAAAATGCACTTTTAGATAAATACGGAATACAATAAGGAAGTTATATACAATTTATGTCACAATTCAAAATCAATTTAATTCTTGTTTAAACCTATAAAGTGTACTTTACTATTTTTTAATATTAGAAATAGGGTGACGTACAATGTACCAATGACTTCTTTTGTCATATGTAACACGTACACTGAATGTATAAAACAAAAATATACATACATTTATTCTTACTTCAAAACATTTGCACTTAAGGTTTACAGTTATTGCGTTATTATAAAATATTTAAGTAAGGTCACGTTGGTAAAATTATATAATGTATCTTTAATGGGACTTGGGACATTCCCATGTTTCTCACCTTATTCTTGTAGTACTATGTTCTAAAAGTTATAAGATTAAGGGGGTATCCAACACGTAGACTGAAACAAATTTGGCACGTTTAATTGTCATAAAATTTTGACAAAATATTTACTTTGACCTGTTGACAAAAAAAATAAAAATTTAAAGACATTTGAACCACACAATTTACAGTGGTGATTTCATTTGATATATAGCAGTTTGAGAAACACTATTTTTGATTATTGAGAAGCTGGATGTTATCTTACTTATAGAATGTGACTAAAACGTTCAGCTAGCTCCCTTTGGTGTTGGTGTTCTGTGCCCGCTTAAGACATCGATTCGAGTTACATCTTTAAAGATTTTGACATTTAAATTCAGAATAACGTTCTACTTTTTAAATGACATATATTATATGCTTTCTGAACTCCATTAAATAGTACTTATAATACAAAGAAAAAGTAAACATGTGTGTTTAGTGTTGACCTGATTTATTGGCGTATAATACGACCAAAGTCAAATAAATCAACGTAAATGATGTTCAGAATAAATGAGCCTCTATAGATTGGTTTCGGTAGATTGTTCATGATTTGACTTCCCGTTTAGTGATTAAAATATACATATTTCTCCGTACATACTGGACATGCATATACGCTTCTGTCATCTTTTTAATATCCCACAAGACATTTCCAATTAATATGGAGATATAATATTCTTTATAGGCTTATATCTGAAAGCTCAGATATATAAATGGGAATGTGTAGTACTCACGGCCTACTGAGACATATAAAGATCACGTTCTAATACAATCTTTAAACAAATGATCAATTCCTTTTTCGCTACTTGTTGGAAATAGCTATAAACAGAGATGTCACAGCACCAAAGAAGAACTTCTTACCATCGAAACACATCTGTACAAGCACCTACATCATATTACCATCGAAACACATCTGTACAAGCACCTACATCATATTCACATGGAAACACATCTGTACAACTACCTACATCATATTACTATAGAAACATATCTGTACAGCTACATACACCATAATACAAAGGAAACACGTCTGTAACAATATTACAACATATCACCATAGCAACAAATCTGCATAAACACATATATCATGTTACCATGGGAAAACATGTCAACAATCACCTACATCAATTGAAACATTTCTGTACGTGCAACTGTATCATATTAATTATGTAAAAGTACCACATCTTGTTACCATGGAAACACATCTGTACAAGTATCACAATTACCATGGAAACACATTTGCAAACGTACCACAGTATATTAACAAATCTAAATACTCAAGCCAACTGTCTGTTTATTTGTATATCTACACTTACCTGAAGAATACCACATTGAATTTCGTAGAATATAAACTTGTAATCCTGAAAAAAAGAACAATAAAATTTGATGATTCTGTGAAAAACGGCATAGTCCTTGTTGTATTTTTGTACACTATGTGTATGTGGTGGAGCTTGCTTACCATTCAGGAGCATATGGAATTTTATTATGTTTTAAAGGGGTTCCTATTGCTCTTGCTCTACCACAGTGTTATATTCTGTCCTATCAATTCACAATGTTGTCTCTACCGGTAAAAGTAAAATATTTCATTTTTCGTCAAATGTAGTGTAAGAGAATTTTCTTGTGCCGATGGTTTTATGAATTGGTGATGGCTTAGCGTTAGACAAGAGACATTCACCAATATGATATTATCTTATGCGTAATCACAGGACATGGCTCCGAAGCGCATTTTAATGGAAGTAACACATCGGGTGTCACTTGTGGAGCAAGAAGTTCTTTCCATCACACACGCTTTTTTTCGGGTTCGTTTTTGCGCACTCTTTAGTTTTATGTGTAGCCTTTCGTAGACTGATTGTCTGCTCGTTGTTTTTTCTTGTAATGATGTTGTCTGGTTTTCTACAACATGTGATTTTTGAATTTTCTCATGCTCCCGTCTTTCCCCTTTCAACTTATAATAACAGACATAATATACAAACGACTTTGTATCAAAAGGCCAAGGATTTGTTTTTATTAAGGATGTCAACTCGGTAAAAAATTACTAATCGAGTACTCGTTGGCTTTTACCAAGCGATACTCGAGTACTCTCTCGGAAAAATATTTATAAAATGGAAGCAGACAATTATACCCAAATACATACATTTGTATTGTGGGTCGTTGTTTAATGGACGTAAAACCGTCAGTATTATTATCTATGACTTAGATAATAGTCCCAGGAATATTATAACTTATTAGTAGCTCATTTACTGTTTCGGTTCTTTGAGCGTTCCGGATGAAGGTAAATCCAGAAAAGAGCTTCGGACGCATGACATTTATAACGTGTTGTTTTCATTTTTTACTATATGTAAAAAATAATCTAATTATAATTCAATAAGCACTAATTGAAAAATGATTACAAAGTCAAACCAGATCAAACAACAGTAAGGGGTAATCGTAAAGAAAAAACACTCTGAGGGTTAACATAGGGTGCAACGATTTTTTTTGTATTTAGAAATGTTATACTTTTTCTGATCAGAGTCGGTTTCTCAACTTTGTTACGTAACTTATTGTCCTGCAAACGAAAATATGTGCCCTGATGGTACATATGAAATGGAATGGCTAAGACACGCTTAGCCAAAAGTGTGATCCTAGAAAGTTGCTCACATGCATAGCCCACATCTTTTCGGAGGCATTGTAAATTTTATGACAATTATGTGCAAATTTTAATTTCAATTGATCAAAGATAAGTATCTAATTTTTAGATGCGCTCTTAACAGAAAATAAATTCTATTTAAAGAAGGCAACACCATGGTAACAGGAAACCAACTAGTCTATTCGATAGTCGGTACTACCGAGTGATACTCGAGTACACGAGTACTCTTTTTATGATTAGATAAAAGTACTTTGTATCCACAAATATAAGGCAATTATTTGTTTTAATTTTATTATATAACACAGGTGTTTTTTAACCAAAAACATCTTTTATATACTTAGACTGTACGAAAATACTAGTGAAAATTTTATGCTTGCTCAAGGGACGATTGTGCTATCTATTACGATGCCATTGTTGTTGCTAGTCAAGTAATATACTGCAAATAGCTATAATAATTTACCAAAAACTACTATATTACACTCTTAAAGTATTTTTTCCCCTAGAAAATTGTCCTTCAACCTCATTTTGTCACTTGTGTAAGTATTATTTGCCCTCGTTCTTGGAATTCCTCGAAATTTGATTGTTTTTCTTTAAAAATTTTGTAGTTGTTTCGCAAGAAAAATGTAATTGGACATGATTTGCGCATACTGGTACTGTTCTCAATTGTATAATAAAAAAAATCGATTATAAAATGGAACCATTTTGCTGGCGATCTGTTTTGTAAATTTCTAAACATGCAATGAAATGATCAAAGGTACCTGTAACTCAGTTTGCGGTTGTAGTTGTTTGTTTTTATTTGTTTGTCGTTTGTTGTATTTGTTTTGTCAAAAATCAGGCCATTGGTTTTTTTTTTTCATTTCAATACTGTATCACATTTTGTCATGTCGGGGACTCTTAAAGGTGACTATACACGGTGGGGCTGTTTCTCATTGTTGAAGGTTGTGCGCGGAACGATAGCTGCTTAAATCAACTTCATTTGGACTATGGTGGATAGTTGTCCCATTGGCAACTTGATAAAGATATCAAAGGGATACCATTAAGTTGACCATAGCTTTTAAAGAAGATATACTATAGATATGGTTCATCTGCTTTTGTTATTTGCTTTTTTTTCCTTTAAAGCCACATATTTTATATTTATCTCAAATGTTAATGTCAAGCCTCGATAAGCCATTGTTGCTTTTCAAAGACAATTTATCTAAAATAATACTGCATTCATAAATAACACCCCTAACTGTAGATAAACCTTGTATAAAGTGAACATGTATTGTGGCTACAAAAAGCGTAAAATGTCAATATATTTTTATGTTTACCAAAGATTGAATTGCATGCCATGCGTTCTAACGAAATAACTGAATTATCTGATGTATATTTGCACATTTTCTGCTATAACAGTGCATACACAAATGAATGAAACCTTATAATTAAATTATCGACCCATAGTCATCTCATCAGCCTCTTAATCAAGAATTGACATTAAAATCAAAAACATTTAGTCTCAAATATTATGTTGTCGTGCCGACATAAAGGATCAATATATTTAATTGTGCAATGGTAACCATGGTTTGAGGCAAAATTACAAACCTACCAAGCTGCATATTGGGATATCATATTATGTGAGATCTCGTAAAAATGAATAAAAAACGCCATTCAAAAATCTTCTATTTTATATATAATAGGGATTTGGCAAATTATGAATATTGTGTTTGGGTGCCATTACAAAAAAAAACCAAACTTTTTTAACTTTAGTTTCTATCATACAATTAAAAATTGCATATGATTTTTTTTACTGATGATATTGTAAAATGCAACTATAACTGATACATTATCAGTACCATCACTCATTCACTCCATAAATGTAAAGTTTCAAAAACTATCCCATCCTATCCCATCCTTCTTTCAAACGTTAATAACCAAAAACCGAAAGAGAAATTGATGTTTTCATGTGACATTTTGATGAATTCACGTGACATTTATATATGGTTAAATAGAATGAAAAAATCAAAAACCCAGAATTCAGTTTCTTCCTCACAATTCATCCACATTATCGAATATTTCTCTCAGACATATTCACAGGTCTAATATATATCATATCTATCATATCTTAAACAAAACCTTTCAGAATTTCGGTCCTCAATGATCTTCCACTTGTTCTTGACTTGGACTTTAAACTTTTTTTGATTCGAGTGTCACTGAGTCTTTTGTAGACGAAACGCGCGACTGGCGTACAAAATTATAAGCCGTTTATTTCTGATGAGTCATCTTAAACCTATACCACACCTAAATGTTTCAATGATAAACACCTGTAGCATATTGACGACTTTAAGTCTAGTGCTAGTTCCTCATTCATAAAAATATGATTCAGCTTGCCACGTTATTTCTAGTGACCTTAACATTATCAACAACATGTCTTCTCGAAATGAGTTATGTAAAGGCCAAAATGTCGTGAGCTTAAATCCACCAATGAGAAACACAACTTTAAATTACTGATGGAGTCATTCGACTTTTATTCCAGGCATTATACTTAACGCGAAAAAGAAGACTTGGATAATCTTTTTCGAATGGTTTATTGCTGTATATAATACAAAATAGAATGAAAAATTGAATGGGTCTATGTACACTCGTAAACCTTTATCGTTGTCTGTACACATGTGCAGTTGGTATGTTTACCTGTTACGTTGGTCTTTACACATATGTCGTTGTGCAGTTGGTATGTTTGCATGTATTATTGCTCTGTACACATGCGTCGTTAGTATGTACACCTGTATGATTTGTCAGTGCACCTGTATCGTTTGTCTGTACACCTTTATGGCTGCTTTTTTATTTGTCTTTGCATCTGTATCGTTAGTATGTACACCTGTATCATTGTTATCTTTACATGTATCGCTGGTGAGTTCTTCTATATCGTTGGTCAATACACCTGTATCGTTAGTATGTAGACCTGTATCAGTGTTGTCTTTACATGTATCGCTGGTGAGTTCTTCTATATCGTTGGTCAATACACCTGTATCGTTAGTATGTACACCTGTATCAGTGTTATCTTTACATGTATCGCTGGTGAGTTCTTCTATATCGTTGGTCAATACACCTGTATCGTTAGTATGTAGACCTGTATCAGTGTTATCTTTACATGTATCGCTGGTGAGTTCTTCTATATCGTTGGTCAATACACCTGTATCGTTAGTATGTACGCCTGTATCATTGTTATCTTTACATGTATCGCTGGTGAGTTCTTCTATATCGTTGGTCAATACACCTGTATCGTTAGTATGTACACCTGTATCATTGTTATCTTTACATGTATCGCTGGTGAGTTCTTCTATATCGTTGGTCAATACAACTGTATCGTTTGTCTGTACACCTGTATGGCTGCTTTTTTATTTGTCTTTGCATCTGTATCGTTAGTATGTACACCTGTATCATTGTTATCTTTACATGTATCGCTGGTGAGTTCTTCTATATCGTTGGTCAATACACCTGTATCGTTAGTATGTACACCTGTATCAGTGTTATCTTTACACGTATCGCTGGTGAGTTCTTCTATATCGTTGGTCAATACACCTGTATCGTTAGTATGTACACCTGTATCAGTGTTATCTTTACATGTATCGCTGGTGAGTTCTTCTATATCGTTGGTCAATACACCTGTATCGTTAGTATGTACACCTGTATCATTGTTATCTTTACATTATCGCTGGTGAGTTCTTCTATATCGTTGGTCAATACACCTGTATCGTTAGTATGTACACCTGTATCAGTGTTATCTTTACATGTATCGCTGGTGAGTTCTTCTATATCGTTGGTCAATACACCTGTATCGTTAGTATGTACACCTGTATCATTGTTATCTTTACATGTATCTCTGGTGAGTTCTTCTATATCGTTGGTCAATACACCTGTATCGTTAGTATGTACACCTGTATCAGTGTTATCTTTACATGTATCGCTGGTGAGTTCTTCTTCTATATCGTTGGTCAATACACCTGTATCGTTAGTATGTACACCTGTATCAGTGTTATCTTTACATGTATCGCTGGTGAGTTCTTCTATATCGTTGGTCAATACAACTGTATCGTTGATTATGACACCTGTAGCGTTGGTCGATAAACTTGTATCTTTGGTCTATACACATGTATCGTTGGTCACACGATATGTATCGATGGTCAGCACGCCTATATCATTGGTCAATTCATCTTTGTCGTTGGTCAATATACCTGTATCATTGCTGCGTTCATTTATATCGTTGGTCTGTCCACCTGTATCATTGGTCAGTTTATCTATATCGTTGGTGAATACACCTGTATCGTTTGTAAATACATCTGTGTCGTTGGTTAATACATATGTATCGTTGGTCAATACACCTGTATCGTTGGTCAATACATCTGTATCGTTGGTCAGTACACCTGGCTCGATGGTAAATTCACATGTATCGTTGGTCTGGCCAGCTGTATCATTGGTCTATTCTACTATATCGTTGGTCAATACACCTGTCGTTTGTCAATAGACCTGCATCGTTAGTCGTTAGTCAATACACATGTATTGTTGGGCTGTACTCTTAAATTTTTTCTTTTCAATTGCCTGCCATCACGCGGAGGGATCCAAATGTGGAAGATTTACAATCAATTCAAAATTGGATTACGAAATGAAGTCGGAGCTCTTATATTTTTTATTAACTTTACAGTAACGTACAAATCCTCATTATTTTGTTTTAACAGAAATGATAAAGTTTGGATGGGAACTGTAGAAATAAAACACTCAATACATTAACAAGACGTTTAATGCTCTACACGGAAATAACTCATATTATTACCAATTCAGTGTAAACAAATATTTTTTTATTCCCAAGTCTTAGATTAGAAGTATTCTGAAATTTTATTTGTGTTAGTATAAAACTGTATTCTTCTGCTTTTATCCTAAGGGAATTCGTATTTAACTGTTTCTTTGATTCTTATAACAAAATTATATATTTATACGCAACAAAAAGTCTACTGCTTCTCATTTAAGACACAATTTTACAAGTTTTTGTTGCACTATAATTTCATTCATTTCTCATGGGAATACATTGCATTTTCTAAGAAGTAAATCTTATTTTATCAAATGTATAGATGTATAATAGGATATCTATAAACATAACATTCCTCCAAGGATGCAAGTAATGTAACTGTCTCTATAGGTCTGAAACTCAAGGAAATTATACTACCAATTCTGTCAAGGGAGTCTTTACTACGACATGGAACGTTATTATCAAATCTGTCAAGGGAGTCTCTACTACGACATGTAACGTTCCTACAGTATAGGTATACTAACATGTCGAAGTCTTATATCAAAATCAAATGGACAAAATAAGCATCCATAATTCTTCGGAAATTGTTTGTGACGTTAATGGGATATGCAAATTGTTGTAGTTGCTTGGGTTGTAATACGTATTAGATGTACTTAGTATTTGATTTAAACAAATATATTTGACCCCTTTGTGTGCCTGTCCCAATTGCAAACAAGGTGCCTCTAATGCAGAGGTTGTTGTTGGTTGTTGCCTGTAATGGTTTTTTAATGATATTGTTTTAAATCAGACCGTTTGATGTCTCTTGAATTGTTCCACATTTTGTTGTCTGGTGCTTTTTATAGCTTTTTATAACTAAACGATACGAGTTTGTTCATTATTGAAGAAGAAAAACACTTTATGAATTTGATATGTCCAAAGCGCTATTCTAGATTAACCTTGATTAGGAATTCGAACGCACAAAGCAAAAAATTTGAAAGCCCGGAATGTATAAGTACTGGAACACGTGGATAGCTATAGGACCAAAAGGAATTTAAAAGTAAAGGACAAATCCATATCAGATATACTTTTTTAGATGAATGTGAAGTATGACTGCATTGTAATGAAATTTTAAAAGTTTTAAAACGGGTAGCAATGAGTGGTTCGCGGACTTTTACTATTCAATTTCGCGCCTGGCAAAAATGAGACCAATATTCGAAACAATGTGTGGCCAATTCTTTTAGATAAAACGTATTTCATTAATATTCCAAATTGTAAAAATGATTCATACAAATGGATATGTGTCTAAAGGCTACTATGTCCTGTAAAAATGATTCACACAAATGGATATGTGTCTAAAGGCTACTATGTCCTGTAAAAATGATTCATACAAATGGATATGTGTCTAAAGGCTACTATGTCCTGTACAAATGATTCATACAAATGGATATGTGTCTAAAGGCTACTATGTCCTGTACAAATGATTCATACAAATGGATATGTGTCTAAAGGCTACTATGTCCTGTAAAAATGATTCATACAAATGGATATGTGTCTAAAGGATGCTATGTCCTGTTAAAATGATTCATACAAATGGATATGTGTCTAAAGGCTACTATGTCCTGAAAAAATGATACATACAAATGGATATGTGTATAAAGGCTACTATGTCCTGTAAAAATGATTCATACAAATGGATATGTGTCTAAAGGCTACTATGTCCTGTAAAAATGATTCATACAAATGGATATGTGTCTAAAGGATACTATGTCCTGTAAAAATGATTCATACAAATGGATATGTGTCTAAAGGCTACTATGTCCTGAAAAAATGATTCCTACAAATGGATATGTGTCTAAAGGCTACTATGTCCTGTAAAAATGATTCATACAAATGGATATGTGTCTAAAGGCTACTATGTCCTGTAAAAATGATTCATACAAATGGATATGTGTCTAAAGGCTACTATGTCTGGCTACTACATTTCCATTTGGTGAGCAGTGAAACATTGTTCAAAACCCTGGTTTGGAATAAAGTTTTAAAGAAGATCATGTTCTACTAAATATTTGTACCAAAATTCAAGTTGAAGTAGCCATGGCTTTATGGTTAACTACCTTACACCCAAATTTTAACTGAAAATGTACTGATTTAACGCTTGCACATCACTATGCTTAGAAAAAGAAAAGATTTTCAATCAAATTGAACATAATTATATATTTAGGTATAAGTAAATGTGACTATGACTTCATAGTTAGCTACCTAACACCAAAAATAAACATGATGCGGGACGAACAAACGATTGAACGAACAAACGGGCGGACAGATACAAAGACCGGAAGCATAATGCCCCCTACTATCGAAGACAATGCACCAATAACATGTACTCTGTCTTGTCTTTTAAGTTTGTTACTGTCGACTTAATATATGATATTAAATATATGATTTGACTAAGAAATGCATAAATACATAAACTATCCTACCTTAAGTTCTTGTATCACAGGCACTGGGAGTCTGTCGTGAGTTCCTAAACAATTTGCAAGACTTGCAAAAATAGGTTCTGAAGCAAATGCCAGGCTATTACTGCAATTAGAAACAAGTAATACAAAAACTATATTGTACATTGTTATAAATAATGAGCAACAGAAAAAAACTGATTCAGTTAATTTTGATATTTTGTTTAACCTTGATAACCTATTTTGATTGGACAAGTTCCACAGGAATTGAAGGATAAACAGTTATATACGTGGTGGCGTCCTCGCCTCGACTCCTGGAGGTCGTAGGTTCGAACCCATGCCGGGTCCAACCAATGACTTAAACAAATGTGTTTGCTACATCTACACTAAATATGCGGCATTGAGTATCGAGACATGTTTTCCGGCGGATTAAGTATCGAGACATGTCTTCCGGCGGATTAAGTATCGAGACATGTTTTCCGGCGGACTGTCATCATCATCATCATCATCATCATCATCATCATCATCATCATCATCAATCATCTCATCATCATCATCATCATCATCATCATCATCATCATCATCATCATCATCATCATCATCATCATCATCATCATCATCATCATCATCATCATCATCATCATCATCATCATCATCATCATCATCATCATCATCATCATCATCATCATCATCATCATTCATCATCATTAATTATTCTTATTATCCCAAAATCTTTGTGTTCTTTATATATTAATCACTCAGGTAGCTCTAATGATTTTGCTTGCACTGGCGTAGGAGCCGGGCGGGGTGGGGGGAAAAGGGGGGGGGGGGGGGGGTGCGGGGGGACAAAACTATGTTTTGCCCTAAACCCTTTTTTTGCCCCAAAAATGTATGGAAATAAAAATAAAAGATGATAGAGTACACTAACTTACTTTTTATGTCCTTTTTGGTCATATAGCTCTTCAACTGTTTCGGTTCTTATAAGTCCTTGGCTTTCAAATGTTTGTCTTTGAGCGTTCCTGATGAAGGTAAATCCAGAAAACGCTTCGGACGCATGAAATTTATAATGTGTTGTTTTCATTTTTTATTGCTAGACTATTAGACTAAAGAATGGTATTTTTTGTCACTTTCAGAAGTTTGACCCCCTCCGACGTTTCAGTTTGCTCCTACGCCAATGTTCTAAATAATAATGCTTCGTGTCATGTGGTGTTTCGTGTCATGTTTCTATATAAAGTAACTAACATTAACAATAAAGTTGCATGACGCAGTGAATTAATGTGATGCATAATTTACTGCCACTCCCTAGATACTAAATAATTATATAATAACATGTTACATCCTTGTTCATTGACCATGTAAATGTTCTCATTCTAAAATGGTCATTATTAAAATACATCAATAACTTCGAACGTTGTTAACTTGTTTACAAGAAACTGAACGGATTTGAATTAAATGTTTTACTCTCCAATGTTGACATTATGATAAGTTCTATCAGAAACATACATACTTAGAACTATAATAATAAAAGAATAGGCATTATTTATAATACAGTGGTTTCACAATACAGAACAGCATTAGGATTTGTAAACAAAAATCTCTTTTGGTTACTATTTAAAACAAAAATTGTCTGATCTTATCCATTTTCATAAAGTGCAGATGGCCATTGAATAATGCTGTATAAACCACGGAGTAATTTATTGTTTGCAAAGATCAAACTAAATGTAAGCTTCACGTTAAAACCCTCATTTTATGAAAATTGGGATGGTTTCATTCCAAGAAGATAAATCTAAAAATGTTACCATAGCCACCAATCAGAAATGAGTAGGACATAGTGATCGGGTTTTATCGATCATGGGAGAGAGACTCCGCAGTATTAGAGTTTATAGTAGCAAAACAAGAGGATTGAAGATGTTTTACCACTCCAAATTTATCTCTGTCCCCACTAAATATTCTGTAATAACTTTTTTATATATAAGAACCACATTCAGCTGAATTTGTATAAAGAATTTGTTCGTTCTTTACCTATGTACTATACCGACACAAATGCAAACTACGAGAAAAATGAAGGAAATAAATTTGAATGTAATAATTTGTGTAATATCATTCAAATTTACTTTCAATGTCGTCAACTGACCAGTTCGAAAAAATTGAGAATTTCAAAAATTCTAATAATTGGTTCTGTTATGTCTTTTTGTTTTTTGCCCATTTTTCATTGACCATTTTTTTCCACGACAACTGCTAAATTTAACAATCTTGTAAAGACATCTAGGTGATACATTTGAATCCGCCTCTGCTTATTCATAATCGGCCTTTGTTCGCGCTGATAGCCTTGTAAGAGATACATGAACTGATTGATTTTTTAGTAAAGTGTTGTAATGAGAGTCTGATATTTCACGTTGACAGGATGTTGTCCTCAAATTGATATAGATAATGTGATGGTACTTAAGGTAGAATTACTTCATAACGTTTCTGTAATCAGCTGAATATAAGTGTCCATTTCTATAAGATAATCAGCACAATTTATTTTTAATCTAATGATCTGTATATTTTTAGTCTTTGAATGAGCAGGTGGTTAAGTTAAATGATCAATATGCAATCATCTACCTTCATCATGAGCAGCTCAGTCCTATGTCAAGTATTTATTCTTAATCACGTGTCTGAGTAAGCTTTATGTTAATATCGCTAATAAGCTCATTTGTTTTAATGCGTGCGTTCTTATATAGTCACATTCCTTTGGAATTTAACGAACAGTTTTCAGATACAAAGATGTAATTGAAAACTACAAAGAAGCCATGTCTGAATGAAAACTGCAATGCCATGTCCGGCAGAAACTTCGAAGATGTCATGTCTTTAAGAAAACGGACATGGCATTCATCATAATACCTAGTATATACGCGTTTAGTAATGCAGATCTCCAAATGTCTCTTGTTTTCATGCGGTTTGGGTTCAGCCTCCAACAATATTATTATACCCAACAAATTTGATTGAAATTATTCCAAATTTTAACTAAATACATAAGTTGAGGTTGGCTTATACGGGATAATCCACTTTTTTCGTTTATAGCTCTATTAGACTTAGCACTTTTTAATTGAGTTTTGATTGTTCTCTTATATTCAGTAAGTCTACTAAGTCTACTGTAATTGCATTACAGTTGCTTCTATATCTCTTCTCGATATATTTTGTTTCTATCGGTCCTTACTCACCATAAATCATAATAGTTGCAGAACTGATAGCATTTTTACTGCTATAAAAAATCTAATAAATCATTTAGGAATTAGGAAAAAAAGAAATGGCGATACATTTTCACCTTACCGAACATCTACAGTATATCAAAAGTTGTGGGATGACGTATATAGATTTAAGAGGTACGGCCATTAAAGATGAGCAAAACCTATCCTGAAAAGTAAGCTATAAAAGGCTCCTTTATGAAAAGATGTAAATAATTCAAAGAGAAATCCAACGCTCTGGTCTATATTCAAATCAACACACGAAAAACTAGTATGATAGACAGTAACCAACCAACGACAACCACTGAAATACATTCTCCCAACTTCAGACAGGCGCATACAGTTAGTAGCGGAATTAACAGTTGTTTGCGAATGATCAATCATTTCACTTACCTGGGACAGTGTTGTTAAAGCCAAACATAAGAACAAATTGTAAACATCTATTAAGAAAGGCTTGTGAAAAGCATTTGTGAAAAACTCGGACTTTTGTCCGTTAAATCATCTTATGTGAAAGACAAGGATTTTTTGATGAATGTTGAAAATTATTTTATATTACTTAAGAGCATTTTACAGTTTCAAACGCCTCGCCTTTTCTAAAAATATTTTGGCTTGTTTTGTGTATAATCATAGGATGTTTGATCCCTTTGGATCATTCAAAGGTATCATTCATGTACCAACAGTTTTGTATGCGAAGTCCGAAATCATTGGTTACCTTTTGCCGTGGTGTCTATTGTATTCTTCTCTGTATTATTATGATATTAATTTGTTCAATGTCAATATGTTTTTTGAACAAATTACATTTCTCCTTGTCCTATTTCCATATTTTCTTTCTTATCACTATCGTTTTCTGGCTTGTATAAGTCACGTATTTATCTTGTCGAGATTTCACTATTTCACCCCTAATAGTTAATTTAAAACGAAAGTGTACATCGGAGAATAAGCTTGAAAATTTAATGACTTTAGGATCAACAAAGTGTCGTAAAATATGAATATTAGTAAAGACAGACTCTTTACATTAACACTTGTATTTTGGCATGTGAGATTCTCGTCTGAGTTTTTTCTAGCCCTACCATCATTGCAAATTTATCATTTCTCTTGAATAGATCAAGCAGATGATTACCAACAAGATATTTTGTTTTATTCATATTATTCTTTCCCTTGGTAAGATATTCTTGATATTGCACATTGTCATTAAATCTTGCAACATTTTGTGGGTAGTGGCTGTGAAAGATGAAGGCAACGTACTTAAACAAATTTATTCACTGTCTAAATATCTTAATCAGAGTTTAATAATTCAACTGCATTTCAGTGCGCCTACTGCTGGATTAGTATTCATCGTTTTAAAATCTGAAGCATTCTATGTAATGATTTCAAAAGCGTCCACCAAAACGTTGTGATAGAAGGTGACCTATAGTTGTAAGTTTCTGTGTCTTTTGATCTCTTGTGGAGAGTTGTCTCATTGGCAATCATACCATATCTTCTTATTTTTATAACAACGACCAAGACAACGGAAGTTATCCACTACCGTTACCATTATCTTCATTGTGGTGTTTGAACATCAAAATAACCCATGGTCATATAGAATTCAAAATGTCAGACTCAAACACTCAAACGATATAAAATGTGTAATTGTATGTATTCTAAGGCTGTAACTTCCCTAGTTAGGACTACTATTTGGCAGTTTTTGACTGCTCTGTTTATGTTTACTTTGGTTTCAAACTATTTAATATATTATAAAATTGAGAATGGAAATGGGGAATATGTCAAAGAGACATCAACCCGACCAAAAAGCAGACAACAGCCGAAGGCCACCAATGGGTCTTCAATGTTATTATGTACATTTGGTCTCAAGTATACCTGATACATATAGATTCTTACTGCATCGAGTGTGAGACGATATTTATTTTCACTCGAGACATTTAAATTTTCAAATATAAAACGCGAGGCTTCAAAATATTTAAATTTAACTGTCGAGAGTGGAGAAATGTCGTATTGCACGAGAATTTAAGGTGGAATTTGTTTCTCTAATGATTTTTAGACGATATGCAGACAATTTTTAATCCATATTTTTGAATGATCAGCGAAATGATGTGACATCAGACATGGTCGCCTGTTTCATGACGTCACAATAGGAAATTCAGAGGAAATCAAGAAAATTTTACGTCATAATCGAGTTCAAACGAACCACACGTAAGTTAAATGAAAATAATCAACAGCGACTCTTTTCACAAAAAATCTTAAGAGTAAAAATACTCGTAAGTCATACACATTTCAGTATAACTTACGATCAATTTTAATCGTAAGATTTTTTGTGAAAAGAGTCGCAGGTCAGGAATGGAACAAATCGGGTAAGAATTAGAGAAAAGATATCACAGAAAGTTGTGTGTTCTGGTATCGGTTTCATTGAGTTATATTATCATAGAACAATTATATTTGTACGCTAATTATGTTGCACTTTTATCAAAAGTACTTTTGATATAACTATTTAAGGAAGAAACATGATTCTATTTCTTGGAATCTAATTGCAGAGCGCTTTAAATGAATGTAATAAAGAATGTCGGATACATCTCTTAGGAGCAGAAAAATCCGGAAATAATGTGTGTTCAGCCAGAAAATCATTTCCATTAGGTAACTAAACAGTTGTCGGTGAGAAACCTAACTGTTGTTTATATGTTGTTTAAGTATCGTGTTTATCATTAACTATAGGATTGTCTGTGTTTTTATAATTTCCTTCCATTTTTTAAACTTTGTATTGTACTTTACACATCAAAGAAAAACGTTATGTTCTAACTGTAAGCTAGCACACTCTTTGGCCTTTATTATTAATCATCTTTTACTGTCTAATACAGTGCATGATTTGTTTTGTATCACACCAAGATAAACCATAAATACATCAAAAGAACAATTAACAAATATACAATTTAGATGGAATCACAATAAAAGAAATAGCTGTCAACAAAAGAAAGTTAGCCAAATGGTGTTTACAAAAAGAAATTTTTTAAATCATAGAATTAGTTGCATAAATAGATTTCCAGATAGCCAGTAGTTGTACATAGGAGTATTAGAAATAACTTTTGATTTTTCTCTATTTTATTTTATTACGAAAGTCCATTGATTACTCCGTTGAGAATTGTTATCCTCAACGGATCAAAGAAGATGGATTTTTGAATAGTCTGATTTAACTTTGCAAATAAAGTACTGCTTATCATACAGCTATATTTTAGTTCTGGAAAATGGAGAATTTTGCTGTTTTAGTGTGAAATAGAAATCATTTGTTAAAGATGCGAGAATGGGAACATTCTCAATTCGATATTGTTTAAAAAAATATTCTAATGATAGAAGCAGAACCGTTGCTAAAACCCATGGTGTGTCATAAAGAATTCGTGAGTTCGCGGAGGTGGGTAGATTCAGCTGATTATTTTTGGTAAGAGATAAAGGTTTTCGTTGATTACCATACCATGTGGTTAGTTATATTACCAAAGAACTAAAGCAGCATACACATATTATGTATTTTTAAAGATTGGAAAAATGTGGCATAAAACAGCACTTACCCACACTCTTCTAACGGGTGAATTATGTTTAATATTCGTGGATGTTTAATTCTTTCTAAATGCTGTACTTCCTTCCGAAGAATTTCTGATACTGTCTCTTTCCTTCTTGGTTTGTGAAGTTTATCTGCGATCTTCTTTTCAAACAGGAACACTGATGCCTCCTGTAAAATATTGTGGTATTTGATGATACCGAAATATTTGAATTCAGTGTTTTTTTCTTGTTTGTATTTATTTTGTTTTTAATCTGTGTTGTTTGTTTTTCCATTAATCGAGATAAGAAAGGGAAAGGCAGCTAATTTGAATATTGTGTAAGCTCTGAGCAATTAAGAGCTTGCCATACTTCACAGGGTGCTTGTCTATCGTTTAAGACTGTATTGCGATATCCAGTTGCATGTGAACTTTTGTTGGTGATGTTTCTTTGACGCTTACAATATAATTCATTTTTTCATATAATAAGTTTTAACCTGATACATTAATGAAGACGGCAAACACATATTACTGGGTACACATCAAAGAAGATCTAAATTGTTTTGTTTTATAAAGATAAGAAAATGTATGTCAAGAATTAAATCGCATTGGGTCTCAGATCAACCACCGGAACAAAACAAGTGTTATAAAAACATAAACCACCGGAACAAAACAAGTGTTATAAAACATAAACCACCGGAACAAAATAAGTGTTATAAAAACACAAACCACTGGAACAAAACAAGTGTTATAAAAACATAAATCACTGGAACAAAACAAGTGTTATAAAAACATAAACCACCGTAGCAAAACAAATGTTTTAAACACATAAACCACCGGAACCAAACAAGTGTTGTAAAAACATAATCCACTGGAACAAAAAGTGTTATAAAAACACAAACCACCGGAACATAAACCACCGGAACAAAAAAGTATTAGTATTATAAACACATAAACCATCGGAACAAAACTATTATTATAAAAACATAATCAACCGGAACAAAAACGTGTTATAAAACACAAACCACCGGAACAAAAAGTGTTATAAAACATAATCAACCGGAACAAAAACGTGTTATAAAAACACAAACCACCGGAACAAAAAGTGTTATAAAACATAATAAACCGGAATAAAAACGTGTTATAAAAACACAAACCACCGGAACAAAAAGTGTTATAAAACATAAACCGGCGGAACAAAAAAGTGTTATAAAACCATAAACCACTGGAACAAAACAGAAAAATAAACCAAAGCGTGAACTATGGAAATACTTAAAAAATATCGCTTTGTGGATGGATAATTGTTTTTTTCTCTTTCAAAATTTTAATTTTGCTATCCTTCGTTCTTTAGTTTAAGATTTCATTTTTTGAACATTTATAACAATATTTCATCGAGAAACCCTTTTAGATCAGTTCTGCAGATATGTAACCACTGCCTACAACTCATGCCAGCGATTTCAAAGAATTAATTTTTCTTACCAATGACACAGAATTTGAATTGTTAAGAGTAAGTCACCTGATATTGAAAAAAGTATATGTTTAATATACGGGTAAGCTTAGAAGCAAAAACACTTTGTTTTAAGTGCCTTGTCGCCTCTTATTCAATTATGTTATTTTCAGCAAGTAAAGAGAGTCATATATGATAATTGTTTCCGGCCAAAGAAAAAATATTCCGCCTGACTGTCGCGTTGTGTGTCTGTATTACTTAGCCACTGAATATTTTACACACAACCAATTAATCTGTTGGAGCGCTTAATATTCTGTTAGGAGAAACCGTAATAGACCCAAAATATTAGATTAGAGATGTGATTTTTGAGGTTTAATTTCTTTTCCATTAGCAAGCTGTGTTTCCACTGAGCGAGATCATATACTCTATAGACTTTCAAATTAGTTCCTATCTTAGTAAATAAGCTTAACAAACGACTATTGATCTTTAACAGCAGTGTCACAGTATATATAGTGTTGTTGTGACTTCTAGACTGATAATACATTGTAGTATATTTGATCTTGTCACGCAAGTTCTGACCCTGATTAATAGCCAGAGATATATCTTTATTTAAAATTCTGATGATAACATATTGCTAAATAGCTTGCTCAATTACACAGAAGAACTCTCTAAATTATGTATCAGAAAGCGGACACATAAATGAAATAATTACAGCCTTTTTCACACCAAAACATGTCTTTAAATCATTGCTTTTATTATTATCATTATCATAATTATAATTATTATTTGGCCCTAGGAAAAAATTGTTTTTATCAAGTGCGAAGATAAACAAAAACAAACAGTTTTCGCAAATGATAAAGAATAAGATATTTAAAAGTAAAAGAAAATGATGGAATACTTGAAATATTATTAGATACAAAGCGACATATACCAATCATGATTCTCGTCAAAATTTTGGAAGGCATTTGCCTATTAAAAGGGCATTAGCCGTCAAATTCATGTTCACCGAATTGACAAAAATTCTCATATTTTATTTATAACATACTAAAACATATATCCAAATTCTAAAAATTCCAAAAGAAACAAATAACAATGCATGGGCTCTCTATAATGTACCAGGCGTACGTATTGTAGATCCATGTTATAGGTTAAAAATACATGTAAATATTCGTATTACCTGTACAAGAATGATTCTTTTAGAGCAAAATCAGTCAACGAAATGGTTATTTCTGGTGACTCCCTGGTTTCACCTTTCAATGTTGACACTCTTTTCATTCTAATAAATGAACCACATAATGAACACATGCCCCCAAATTAAAAGATTGCACGGATACGGATTTAAATGAGTTGAATTATTGCAATAATACGCCAGCGATGTTTTAGCTTATTTTGACAAAGTCAAACCAAATTGTCTGCCAATAGTGAAATATTTTTTCTATATTTCGCTTTTATGAATGTTTGAAACAAAACAAAAATCATATTTTAATGTTTGTCTAATTCGTAGCTAATGCCCATTTAAAACTTAAAAACATCAGCGAAGAAAATTAACCTTTCGGAGAAATTATCCACAACAACATGAAATTGGTATGCCGCAATGTAGCACGGGAGACACCATGGGCATGTTCATACTTAATGCAATGAGAAAATGTTTAAGGTAAACTACTATGGAAAAACTTTATGGTTCTCACGCAGTCCAGACAACGTCCTAACAGATTACAGTTTAAGCTGGTACAACTTCCTTATGATCACCATTATAGATCTAGACAACATTGTCATAGATTAGCCTAGACAACTTCCTTATAAACTCTTAAGGTTAGACATCTTCCTCATAGACTTCAGTTAATGTTAAAACAAACAATTTTAGCAATGTATTGCGTCCAAATCATACGACTTTGTCAATAATATGACAAAGAGAGTAAAGATAGTCTCTTCTTTTTAATGTTATGAATTCAAAAAGGCTTGAATAAAATTGAAAATTAGATAATTTATGAGATCAAAACAATGACAAAACAAAGTCACCATCAATTTATCTTTATAATCGAAGAAAAACTCACTTAAAATTTGTGAGGGTTAATTTAGTTGTGCCCAATGTTAGCTACACATTTGGCTTTTCAATGTACTGATTCTCAGATTTTCAAATTATGAAAGCGAGGCTCTATAAGTTTGTTTAATAACTTTGGCATATTAAAACATCTTCCTGATCTGGACAGTTCTTATTAGATACGTGTAACACATATATACCGTAAATAAAGGACTATAGCGACGATTTAGTAGTAGATTGAATAGTTATGTCAAAGTTAATTATTTGTTTTGATGAAATTAGATACACGGTACCAGGCTTAGCGTCAAGTTGTTCAATTTTTACAGTGTTGTTTTCTCACTTAGACCATTGCTTAAAGCATAAAACGCTCATTGTTCTTGTTGTAATTTAATTGTTTTAAAAAGAATTTTCTTTATTTTCACATCTAACATTTCAGAAACCGTTATTTGCACCGCACTAGAAATCCAATCAGAAACGGTCATTTTAATCTGCACATACACGCGCAGTCACTGTAATCTTACCGTTAGTATGCATGTTAAAACCACATTGCCTAATATAATGACATAACCACATCAAATAATGGTGAAAACACATCGAGTAATGACAGAACCATATTAAGTAATGACAAAACTATATCAAGTCAATACGAAACCATATCATGTAATATCGAAATATCATTATGTAATAAAATTGAGAATGGAAATGGGGAATGTGTCAAAGAGACAACAACCCGACCACAGAACAGACAACAGCAGAAGGCCACCAACAGGTCTTCAATGCAGCGAGAAATTCCCGCACCCGGAGGCGTCCTTCAGCTGGCCCCTAAACAAATATATATACTAGTTCAGTGATAATGAACGCCATACTAAACTCCAAATTGTACACAAGAAACTAAAATTAAAAATAATACAAGACTAACAAAGGCTAGAGGCTCCTGACTTGGGACAGGCGCAAAAATGCGGCGGGGTTAAACATGTTTATGAGATCTCAACCCTCCCCCTATACATGACTATTCCATATTGAGTTATATCAAAACATCATTACGTAATGTCAAAACCATATTATGTAAAGACAAACTATCATCAAGTAATAATAGAACAACATAACGTAATATCAGAGTTCCACATAAGACAGCTGTGGCGTTCTATATTCATTTGGATTTTAGTCCTATTACACTAGGAGCTATATTTCTTACATATGAAGAAGCAGTTTTTAGTAATGGTATTTAACAAATTTATAAACAAACACGTAGTCACATATCCCAACAAGATTTCTTTCTTACTGATGCTGAATTGATTATCAAATAATTTATTTTCTGCAACAACAAAAAATTGCAGGTAACATTACAATCATAAAACAAATGTTCTATTGTTTCCTCTTCCTCATTACAGAAGGTATATATATATATTTTCTAAATTATATATAAATATGTATTTGTAGGTTAAATTCTATGTAATACTTTATACTTAAAATTCTTTAAAAATCTTTTCAGAAGAGAAAAATATTTAGACCATTCTAAGGTTTCAGATTTTATTACTATAGAAATAAGAAGATGTGGTTATTACTACCTCTCATTTCAAAAATTTCTCATTTGGGAGTGTGCATACTTTATCTACAAGATCTCTGTACACAAATTTTATCTTCTTATTTTCCATGATCTTTTTAGAAAATGCATCAAAAGGAACACATTTCCTAAGTTCAAATTATAATAATCTTTGATTTATCTTTTGATATCTTTTAGAATGAAATAAACTGTAGTATTTCAAAACATTTTCAATATTAAGTTTTCGTCTTACTTGTTGAAATGTTAACAATGATTAGCTTTGACTATCTACAATGTCCTTTATAAACTGTATACCATGTAATTCCCATTTAATATAAACAGGATATTCAGACACTGGTATTAAGCTTAAAATATACAATGATAAAATCTCTGGAACACATAACTTTGTATAAGTCTTTGCTAAATATGTCTTTCCAAAATGGATTTTTAAAGCAATTAGAATTTTCTTTAATCTTATCCTGTTTAAATGTAAAGACTCTTAAAGTAATAATTTCTGCCGAGTACCATCTGAATTTGATAAAAATCTCTTTACCCAAGATTATTCAAGATGTACAGAAAGACAGCAAATGCAACATATTAAATCCTCTCTGTGAAAAATCTGTAATAAGAGTACTATATCTCTTTCAGTCTTACCATTTCATATGAAATTAAAAAAACATAAAAATGAAAAGCTTACAATAGGAATGTTGAAATCATCACGTTAGTTATGTATTCTGGTCGTACATCTTTATCGAAATCAAGGAAAAAATAAAGATATCAAACATACATTCGACTTTCGGTAATGTCCTTAAATCATGTTCACAGGGATGTATGATTAACAAGAACTCACGGAATTATTGATCATTGAGAGACAGGACATTCTAAATATCAAGTTATATTTATTTTCATTTTCATTCTTATTTTCTGTTTGTTTGCTTTCTTGTATGAATTTTTTACAATGAAACGGATACCAAACGCAAATTAATCAAAAGACATCTAGACATAAAGTCTCAAAAGATTGACAGGTGTCTATAGAACATATCTACACTCGAGTCTAAATGATTTAATAACAGAGACAGTCGAGGATGAATGCATCCATATCTTCAGAAAAGCGTTGAACATGATTCCATTCATAATTTATCAATATAGTTAAACATGACTGTTACCTTATGTTGTGACTGGTTTATACTAAAATAGTTTAAAGAAATGTTTATAGACGTTGATAATGACATTAGTCTAGACCGAGTCTTTATCGGCGATAATTATTGTTTTCCCTTTTATGTTCATGTCCAAGCATTGACGAAATGGTGAGTAACATAAATAGCAGACAAGGAATGAAATTGTAGATACAATCGATATAAATTTGTGATACAGATACGATATACTTAACTCTCCTTTAACATCATTTGAATAAAACTAAAGTGGAGAATTAATACAATAAGGGGATGACCATTTGATATTCTAGGGGTAGAATGTAGAAATGAATAGTTTTGCCTGGTAATAACTGGAAAAATAACTTCGCCCAAAACTGGATGATAATGCAGGTCACTGCAGAAATAAGTTGTGCACCCCAGAGAAAATAATTTTAAACAGCAGAAAAAGTTAAATTGGTTATTATTTTTCATATAAATAGAATTATGTGTAGGATGTACGTCAAGGAGACAGCAACCTAACGACACAGTGATAGGTGTTTATACTATATTGGTAGCACCGTGTCTATGAATGTTTTGAATAGATTAAACAGAAAAAAAAAAATATCTGCCACCATTACTCAATTCTTCAAATAAGAAATAAACTTGAATATATGAAACAAAAAACTACTGGCGATGTTCATGGCTTGGGACATCCGGATTAATAAAAATCTACTGGCGATGTTCATGGCTTGGGACATTGGGATTAAAAAAAAATACTGGCGATGTTCATGGCTTGGGACATCCGGATTAATAAAAATCTACTGGCGATGTTCATGGCTTGGGACATTGGGATTAAAAAAACTACTGGCGATGTTCATGGCTTGGGACATCAGGATTAATTAAAAAACTACTGGCGATGTTCATGGCTTGGGGCATTGGGATTAAAAAAACTACTGGCGATGTTCATGGCTTGGGACATCAGGATTAAAAAAAAAAACTACTGGCGATGTTCATGGCTTGGGACATCGGGATAAAAAAAACTAATCAAAGATACCAGCCATATAATTTGATACGTTAGAAGATCGTTTTGTCGACAAAGGACTCGTCAGTGGCGCTCTATTCAAAAACGTTAGAAGGCTTTTTGAAATGTAAACCTCAAAATCAGGTAAAATTAATACTTATGTTCCTATGTTAACATGGTTCTTGAATATTTTATATAAAAATTAGAAGTATAATAATCGCCAATGAGACAACTATCCACCAGAATCCAACTAAAGTGGATGTACGCCCCAGAGTTCACCATATGCAGCTCACCTTTCGTCCTTCAACAATGAGCAAATCCATACCGTATAGACAGCTAAAAAATGCACTGTGATAACAAAATGTAAAACAATTCAAACGATAATACTGATTTCCCGTTTAGTATAAGAACTAATTATTGGTTTTATTAGCTGAATGAACTGAATTAGATATGATTACTATACGATGATATTTAATAGAGTCCGAATTGTGTGATATTCCATTGGGAAAGATTTGATCAGGTTTAATCCATTATCTATTGATGACTTGTGAGAAATGTAACAATAAGTGGATAATACATATTGCATAATTTAACGATTAGTCAATTGTTCGACAATAATAATTAGAGAAGAAATATATTTCTAATCATTCGAGTCGGATATTACGATATTTTTTCTTTCGAATTAAGATGATAATATACAGTACAGAGGTAAACATAATGTTATTAATTGATTTTTGGTCGAGCGTTTCGTCTGTGATTTAATGGAATCAAATCATGCTTAACTGTTCAAACTATTTTGTCTCTCTTTTGATATCTTTTTAGCGAAAACAAAGAGAACAAACAATTAAAGATCTGGTATCCATATCAAATTCTTTAAATGAGAAAAACATTAAGAAATGACATGAAACAACTACTGACGAAGTTCCATACGGTCTGTTAATTCGTATTGTAGACATGAAGACACTTGGTCAGAAAACTCCTATAATGTATATGTAGACTTGTTATTAGTTATTGGTTATATATATAATTTCAAAACAGGATTATCCCTTTTCCGAATAAAATTTCATCTTTTAAGAGTTGGGTCGTGATTGTGCACACCAGCTCTTGTTAGCTGGGTGAAAAAATATGTTTAGAACGACTGTGAGTTAGTTTCTTTGTCTGACTCATGTTGAAAACTCGTAAATCTATGTTAAATTTACAAACGACGAAGTAAATAGTATCAAATGTAATCTTATTATATCTTTCAAATTTAATACCACGAAAGTCTGGAATAGTGCAATTTAGCTTTTAACTTCTTCCAATTAACAGGAAGAAAAGCACCTCAACACAAGTGTAGCTATTCACCATCTAAACATTCTTTGAATTTTGATCCACCCGGAAAGACAGAAAATGTCTGCTTCCAATTGAAACAAACCAAACTGATTCCAATCAAGTCAGTGAATTAAGACATACCAAGTTATCACTAATGACGGATGAATGTTAAATCTGAGGAAAATGTGTCTAAAATCAATTGAATCACGTGAGCCGATGATAGATCGAACCAGCATAGCATGTAGATAATCAATTTACAATCTCAACACAACACAAAGTCTT
The DNA here is from genome assembly GCF_021869535.1 of Mytilus californianus. NCBI lineage: Eukaryota > Metazoa > Mollusca > Bivalvia > Mytilida > Mytilidae > Mytilus > Mytilus californianus. The sequence continues at coordinate 139,757,985 of NW_026262581.1, read as the reverse complement.
AGGTCAATCTAAAATAGCGATTTCTTTTAAGAACTTTTTATAACACAATCTAGCAAATGTCATTTAACTATAATGTAACAATGGGAGTGACAATTATCTTTACCTTGACTTCCGGTTTGACGTGAGAGTTAAAGACAAGAATATGTAGGATTTAGAACAAAAAATACAGGAAATCTGAGCTTTAATTAAAAGTTTATTAAACGCCAAAGTAAGGATTGTAGGGATCAGTGGTTAATTTCTTCCGTTTATTGCATTTTTATTAGCTTATGAATGCTTACAGTTAAGACTGTAGGGATTATAAAGACATATTAGGTGCTAGTTGATTTTCTTAACGAATTCGTATTCTGTATTTGATGACCGTAATGTCTCAGTGAGGTTTCTCAATACTTGCTTTTATTCAAAAAAATAAAAATCTTGAATTATAAATACAGCATTGAATAGAGTAACAGTGGAAACATTAGAGTGCACATTAAGTGCCATGACATACGTAAGTCTTCAAAGAAACATTAGAGTGCACATTAAGTGCCATAACATACGTAAGTCTACAAAGAAACATTAGAGTGCACATTAAGTGCCATAACATACGTAAGTCTTCAAAGAAACATTAGAGTGCACATTAAGTGCCATAACATACGTAAGTCTTCATAGAAACATTAGAGTGCACATTAAGTGCCATAACATACGTCAGTCTTCAAAGAAACATTAGAGTAAACATTAAGTGCCATAACATACGTAAGTCTTCATAGAAACATTAGAGTGCACATTAAGTGCCATAACATACGTAAGTCTTCAAAGAAACATTAGAGTGCACATTAAGTGCCATAACATACGTAAGTCTTCAAAGAATCTGTTATCGTGTAATGCTTATATTGGATTATAGCTCATCAGCGTTTTGTAACAGTAATAAGACAACAGGTTCACTAGTGAAACAGGAATTGCTGACACTTTTAGAGTACTTATATTCGCCTTATGAAAGTTTCGCAGGTCCTTTTTGCCCACTTTTCAGTATTCAGTGAAGTGTTTTGTGGACCGTCCGATGTCTGTTTGTCTTCTTTCTTCTGACCATGGTATTGTCTTTTGTTTTTCGACGACTATTAGCGTTTTACTTCCTCCTTAGTACCTTTCGCCTCGTTTTCATTTTTAAAGATGTGATATGAAAAAGAGGCAGAACATACCAAAGAGAGAATTAGTCGACAACAAATTCATGGCAAGTACTTGTAACGAAAATCCACGAAAAAATAACTAACAACCAAAAAAACCACTACATAATACACTCAATACTGAGCAACACGAACTTCACTAAAACTGGGGATGTTTTCATATGCTCTGGAAGAGTAAACAGATCCTATTCCACATGTGACACAACTGTCAAAAACTATCACTGGTACTCAAATTACAAAGCTGATTTCTGTAGTAAACACTCATCAAGGATACCAGACTTATAATTTTGTTCACCAGACACGCGTTTCGTCTACATCAGATTCATCAGCGGCGCTCGAGTGAAAACATTTGGGAGACCTAATCAAATATGAAGTTGGGGAGCTTCAAATAACGAAAATTCCCAAAACTGTGACTAAAAAGGCGAAGGCACATTTTATGCCTGTGGGTAGACAACCTTACTGTTTAGAATAATTCAACATTTTATATACAGTACATTTACATCAAAAGAACATGTCAATATTTAACCAACCATTGTCTAGGCCAGTACCAAGTCAGGAATATGGCAGTTGTTTTTCAGTTGTTCCGTTGATTTGTAGCGTTTGATTTTGTCAGTTTGTATGGACTTCCCTTTTTTTTTTAATTTGCCTTGAAGTTCGGTATTTTTGTAATACTTTTTCATTTCATGTCAACACAAAAATACTGACTTCTGGGCAGGTGATACCCTCGGGAACAAAACGTCCACCAGCAGTAGCATTAACCCTGTGGTTATAAAAACTCAATAAAGTTACCAGGCTTTTAGTTGTGTTCACCAGACGCACGTTACGTCTACATAAGACTCCTCAGTGGAGCTCGAATTAAAACAAATTGTAGGCCAAATCAAATACGAAGTTGATAGCTTTAAATACCAAACATTCCGAGACGTTGTGCCGAAAAACAAAGGGCAGTCTATACCTGGTGGCAGAAAACAGTATATAATTTTAAATTTGTATTAAATTGAAATCAATCTTAATTGAATTTGCAAATGAAATAACGTTATAAAGCCTCGTCAATAATGATGAAGTATTCATAAGTATCCTGAATATAAGTAAAAACTTAAATATATTGCTCATTAAACCTAAGGCATGGCTAAAACTTGGTGAAAAAGATATCTGTTATATCATATCAATATCTTTTGTTATCGTTTGAGAGAAATAATGATAAAAATTGGAACCACACTGGCAATAAAAAGATTTACTGTCATGTAAGCAGATACCAAGGGATAGTAAAATCATATATAACAAAACGATAAAAACAAAACCAAAAACTACACAATGACAAATGATAGAAAAACACATAACAGTTAATTTCTAATTTATGATCTCATAAATCATTTCATCTTAAACAAATCAAAATAGAGAATAAAAATTGATTTGGTTTTACCTAATGTTATAAATGATATATTTTATTGTTGTTTTGATTTAAAATTTCCTTGTTTTGAATATATCATGCTGTATACATTTGTTCATACAGGTTGCGCAAGCCTATCTGTTTCAATTAGGGAGTTCATTATACAAGTCACAATAAGGGCCGATAACTCTGTCGCTACATATTGGCTGGTAAAGGGTCTATAAGTTCTTACATTTGATTATGTGCACTTTGTCTCTAAACTAGGTCAATCATCGTTAACAATTTTGTCAACTAAAGTTGTTAAAAAAAATCAAATTGTCCAAAATCATTTGCATTGACTTTATATTCAACTTGAGTTTCTTAATCAATAGACAAATTTTACAAACAGAAAACAAAATAAAATCCAATTTACTTTAGATATATTCATAAAAATAATTATGTCAAAACATTAAGAAGCTGAAGATATTAATATAAAAATGTTTTTCTTCATTATCATTGTTATGATATCTATTCAGTGTGCTGATAGAATTTGATATTTCAAAGAGTTTCCTGGGGGCAAAATATGTGGTATATTACTTTAAAACTCTGAAGATAACTTTGTACACGTGATACAAGTATTGGTAATTTGGTTTGGCATACGTTTCCTGTGTAATACCTGAATAATTGTGTAATGTAGACTATATCTACCTGTCCGCAACTTGTCAGGCTTACCTGGTGTCATTACATCTATTCCTTTGTGTATTTTAATACAGATACTATAATATGTATGAACAGATGTAATGACACCAGGTAAACCTGACAAGTTGCGGACAGGTAGATAATTATTATTAATATATATTAATATTATTTATTGGCATCGAAAAAAGCAATTATACGAATAAACATGATCAAAACATGCTATCTTCAGAATTCGCCATTCAAATAATGAAAACAGAAATTTTATCTAAAGTTTAAACACGATAAATGACAATGCCGCCATTTTGAAAATCCCGACATCGTCAAAAATTCATAGTTTTGAATCGACTAGGGACGTAATTTGTATTCGCATAAAAACTTTTAAAAATAGCATGCACCGCTAAACAAATGTTTCATTTATTACAATGTAGCAGCAAAGTATTACTTTTGCTAAAGGAATATGAGAAATTCATGTACAAGAAGACGTAGCTTTTTTTTTTAAAATATAATCAACGGGCCGAAGACGAGAAAAAAAAGCGATATTTACAATTGATCAGGGACGTAATTGTATCAAAATCTGTCTGTCTAAACATTTGTAGAAAGATTATGATCGAAGACAAAGGAAAGAGCAGCAAAAGTTAGAAAACGGGTCCGATTAACGGAAAAGTTAAGATAAGGGCCAATTTCAATGAGACAAATTTACTTAAGATGGCGGATTGTCACGTCATTGAAGTTATTTGACGTCTAACTTAGTTGGATATGAACAAAAAATCGGGAGTGAATAGCATTAACTTCAAACGTTGAAAGACCAGATGTGTCAACGAGTTAAGTGTCGTCTGCTTTAGATACATCACCCACCATGCGGATCCACACGCAGTCAAAATGTCACAATAGGGAAATCAGACATTATCAGAAGTTTACAGATCAGTAAATTTTATGGTATCTAAAGATCTCTGGTGAGTTGGCACATATACCTTATGCTACCTTGGCTGTATTTGGCTTAATCATTCGGAATTATGGTTCCTAAATGCTCTTCAACTTCGTACTTCATTTGGCCTTTATTACTGTTTTGATTCAATCGTGTAGACGAAACACGCGTCTAACGTACAAAATGTTAATCCTGGTAAGTATGATGAGTTTAAATTCACATCGTATCGGTCAACTTATTCATGATGGTAACTGTAAAACTTATGTGGTGTCGATTTCAGTCGTTACTAACCATAACCCTGTTGAAGAAGTTCATATATCAGGAGCACACCCCTTTATACTGTGCTCGAGTATAACGTATTGTTGGAGATATGTAGACGCCATTAACAGGGACAGAGAGTGTGCGACTGCTGAGAATTGGAAAGCTGAAATCGTCACGTCTTTCATAGATCTTTTTTTTTAGAGTTGACCATCTATGTCAATATCAAGAAATAGATCCAGATAGACCTTATAGTTTAGTTAATATACTAAATATCAAATTCACTTGGATATATAAAATGTGGGTTAGAGAGTTGCAGAATATCATCAATATATATGAAAGTGAAATTACGGAACTTGGAACAATGCTTTCTCTTTTATCTCATAGAAGGTTTTATCTGAATTCTATTTTTACAACAAGTTGCCTATAAAAGGTACACAGTTAGTATCCATTAGAAAATCGACTGTTTGTTGAAAAATCACAATCCACAAAAGTGACAAAAATGTTGTAAATCAAAACAAATTCCAGCATTTTGATAATAAAACGAAGATTTTCGTTGCCTTAAAGAAGAAACATGTATCTACGATTCCAATTAGATATTTAAAAAGGTCTGTTTAATGAAAAGATACATTAACATTTTGTATTATTTATATCAATTTTTTTTAAAACTAACATATATACTTCACAATTTTAAAAGCATGCTGTTGCATATAACTATTGGTACAAATTCCTGCCTTAATAAGTGCGGTTTAGATATACAGATCGTGCAAGACTCTCATGGGTAGTCAAGGTTGTTACAAAAAACCCTCGTCGTCTGTTAAAATAAACAAAAAATGTGCATATTTTGCATTGAAACCAAACAAAGCTCATTACACATTTTTGGAGAATGAGAATGCAGAATAAATCTTTTGATTTCACTTAAAAATATCTTAAACAAATGCATTCTCGAGAAAGAATAAACCAACTTAAATACATTAGGTCATAATGCGCTAAGATGAATGAAGTATTAATTACCAAAAGTTGGAATAAGGATCTTTTTTATTCAAAAAAGTTTTAATAAAAAAATGTATTCTTATCGTATAATCCTAGGTGGATATCGCTGCTGGTTGACCGCTATGGCACCATTAACCCAGAAGTCAGTGCTTCGAAATTGACATAATTTTTAACATTCATTTCTAAAATATCTGTTGATAAATCAAGAGCTGACTTAGAAAATAAAGAATCCAATTCCCTCAAGCAAAGTTGACCTTAAACGATTTTGTCTTTTATTGAGGATGTTATTTGTAGTTGATCTTTATATCTTTTTAATCCGAGTCTTTTGTGGACGAAACGCCCGTCTGGCGTATACGATTTTAAGCCTGATATATTTGATGAGTTTTACTCACACTTTTGTAGTACTTTTTATATATAGCTCTTCGAGTTGTTTTATCCTGGCCTTCATTTTTTTTAGCTTTCTTAAAGCAGATTAATCCAGACAAGTGCTTTGGACGCATCAAATCTATACAGTAATATTTCCATATTCAAATCGACATGTGTAGATTACTAATGGAGCTAGAAATGTTTACTCATCTTAAATACCTGAGTTCACCACCAGTTTGATTGGTTTCGTATTGTTCAATCTTTAAATCTTATTTAAACGACGGATATGTTCCAATTGTCGTGACTACAATCCCGTCCCCTAACTTCAGAATTAAGACTTATCATCGGTTTGTACTTACATCAGCAACACGACGGGTGCCACACGTGGAGCACGATCTGCTTACCTTTTCGGAGCACCTAGGATCACCCCAAGTTTTTTTTGGGTTCGTGTTGCTATGCATTTAGTTGTCTATGGTGTGTTTTATGTACTGTTGTTTAGCTGTTGGTCTTTTTCATTTTTGGTCATGACGTTGTCAGTGTGCTTTCGACCTATGCGTTTGAATGCCCCTTTGGTTTCTTTCGCCTCGCTTTTAATGGTTTTCGTAAAGTGATCTTTAATTATTTGTCTTACTTTTCATTTTCTTTTGGTCATTGTTTCTTACTTTGAACTATTGTTTTTAATAGTCCCCTCGACGAGAAAAAAATATGAATGTCATTTCATAATAGATAGCAAAGAAATTGTCAAAATGTATTTTCTAAATATGAATCCATGGATTTTTGGGAAAAGATATGAATTGCCGGCACGCTTTTCTGGATTAACCTTCCCCAGGACGCTCTTAAATATATAAACGCCAAGACTGCTTAAGCACAGAAATATGTAAAGAGCTATATGACCAAAAGGGACCGAAAATAATAGCTAAATTCATTGAAGGTAAACCTTGCGTGAGGAAGTTGTAACCTTAGTTTCATAATAATCTAAACATTTATAAACGGACAATTTTAGAAAGATATGTTATAAATCATGTCTGAACATACGTAGCATAGCACTGACAACTGAATTGATTATACCCTCAGCAACGTTATCGACACAGTGCTATAAAAATCACAATAATACATTCCAAATTGTATGCGTCCAAAGCGCTTTCTAGATTTACCATATCTGGAACGCTCAAAGCAAATATTTTGAAGCCAAGGATGTTTAAGTACTAATGATGCATTATTACATGCGCATATCAGAGTATATATACAATATACATATGTACATTCTCGGAAAATATCATTATATTTGTACGAACTTTAGAAACAGGATGAAAAGCGCGACTCGCCGAGTTTAGTAGCGAGTACAGATGAATTTCATATTTCCGACAATGCACATATATTGTTTTTATCCTGCAATCTAAACCCGGCACTTTAAGGTTTAGGTGTCTCTGATTTTTCAGAGTTTAATCGCGGACCACGAAGAAGACACTTAAATGAACTACTTTAGTATTACACCAATATAAATATTCACATTACCGTTTGCTCAATATAGAAGCGGAGTATCAGGAGACTTTATTTGTACAAGTGAAATAAAGCAAACATTTATTTGTGTACCTGGTTGGCTGATTGCAGGATAACACGATGTAGAGTAAGCTTTATTAGTAGTTCACAATGGTTGGCTGATTGCAAGATAACACGATGTAGAGTAAGCTTTATTAGTAGTTCACAATGGTTGGCTGATTTCAAGATAACACGATGTAGAGTAAGCTTTATTAGTAGTTCACAATGGTTAGCTGATTGCAGGATAACATATTAGTAGTTCACAATGGTTGGCTGATTGCTGGATAACACGATGTAGACTAAGCTTTATTAGTAGTTCACAATGGTTGGCTGATTGCAGGGATAACATTATGCAGAGTAAGCTTTATTAGTAGTTCACAATGGTTGGCTGATTGCATGATAACACGATGTTTAGTAAGCTTTATGAGTAGTTCACAAATCAAAGTCAACTATATTAACCACCACACTTCAAACAGTTTGCACACTAAAATATTTGTGAGTTACTAAAGTACGTAGAAGAGGTAAGACATCCATTAGAACCAACATTACCAGTCTATTGTGCTTATTCCGTCAACAAGGAGAGAAGTTCAAGCTGCAGTTTTTTCACAGGTATAATTTTATTATGAGTCTATATACAGGAGACATAAAAAAGCAATAGTTTCCCTTTTTAAATCCAATCCATTCATGTTTGGGTTATGTACAATTGTTTTCACAGTTACATGTTTTGATTATTTTGTAATCATAGTAAGCGTTCATCTGATTATTTACTTCTTAGACAATGCATTCATTGCATGTTAAAGTTAAAACATAAGATTTTTCATATTTGATTGTAAATAAATGTTGCTATGAAAAATGAAAGCTAGTTTGTGCTTGAAACAGTTAATAGGACATACTAAATTGTTTTCTGCTTCCGTACTGCAATATAAATAGGTGCGTTTAAAACATTCTAGGAACTAGGAGGCTCCCGACGGCGTGAATAATAAACATTGTCAATCTAACATGCAATTCTTGGAATTATGAGGCTCCCGACAGCCTGAATCTGTTGTAATTATATTTGCTTTGATGCATGATAAATGAACATTTGGTATAATTGATAAATGAACTTTTTGATGATTAACCTTTACAAGCCAGTGTGTTTCAATCGATAGTTATAATTCGTTTATGTTATTTTTGCCTTAAGAAGGAAATAAATCAAACGTAATTTTTTATTCTTAGAATATTTTATTGACAAAACAACACTGATAGTATGACGTGCATAGCTATAAAAATTAGAAGGAAAACAAAAACCAGACCTATGAATTACCTTGGAGTTTGGTATTTTTATAGCTTTTTTTAATGATAGGAATGAACTGACAAGAAAAATAGGTAACAAGAATAAGATATGAAAATAATAAACGAAATAAAACACACACATACACAGAAACAGCCGTCCCCCTCCTCCTCAAAAAGAAGGAAATTCAAATATTAAAACAGCAATAATCAAAACTAAAAGGAGACATACTAGTAGTCAAATCAACAGAGCATCACGGAAGATAGAAACAAAATAAGTATCAATAGCATTTGCTATAAAACAGCAAAGCTTTCAAAACGTTGCAGTCTTTGTCTGTTGATTAGTTTTTATTATTTATTTAATGAAGCATGTGAAAGTTTGATATTTCCTGGAAGGACTGCTTCATGCACTGTCAGTGATAAGTCGTTATTGTTCTACAACTGTTATTACTCTTCAAATCGATGCTGGTCCCACAAAGGTAATCAAATTAATATCATTCTACCGAGAAGAATTGTAAATTTACCACTGACAATGACGACATTATACCATTAGTTCTCTTAGAATGTAACGGATTACTTGTATATCATCCTGGTGTTTCCTCTTCAGAGAATTGCTGTCACGCTGTTTTTAAAGCATGCTCCTTGATATCGAATGTTTTGCTGTTAATGACAATTTATCAGAGGAATACCAATTTGTAATGGTCCATTTAGCACGCTTGGAATAACATTGATCCTGTATTGTATTGTAATCAAAAGGAAGTTTGTAATTGATAACCAAAAGTAAAACGTAGTGTACCAATAAAAAAATAAATGTCACTGATATAATGCGTTAATTCTACTGTTAACTTATGTCAGTTCATTTAATCTATTAATTATTTTATCGGCCATTTTCCGTTACACATACAGGTGTATCAGTCAACACGACCTTTGTAAAGTTAAATCACCAACAATAAATGGGGCCTTAATTTGGATGTGTCTCTTTATTTGTAACTCTTCTGGTCCTTCCCATCTGGTACATATTTTAAATATTGAATAAAAATATCGATAAACTAAATGTTTGCAATTAAAAAAAAACCTTAATAAATTTTTTTGCGTTCGAAACGCCTGTCTGATTTAACTTCATCAGGAACTTGCAAACCAAAAAGGTCGAAACCAGGGATGTTAAAAACTTAAAGACGTCAGAATATATGTGACCAAAAGAGACATAAAAAGAGTATATGTTTAACAGTATTCATTTTCTGGTGTATAGTGGGTTAGCAGAGAAAAAGAAAAAATACCCATTAGAATTGTATGCTAGCTCTTCTTGATTATATTCAACTGCCCGCTTTATCACTCCCTTTTTATATGTTTTTGCATACTCCAAATTTTATTTTTCAAAGTCTTTTGCTGTCGACATATGCGCAAGTTGTTGCGATTACATCTGTTATGATGGAATTTCGTTTTTGTTGGTTTATCTCGTACTTTTTAGGTGGCAATACCTCGATTTATGTTGGTCAGTATAACTTCATTTTTATTTGCCATATGACTCAGTAGAAAAGTATAACAAAAATACCGAACTACAAGGTCAAAAAGGGGAAGTCCACAAAATCAAACGTTATCTATCAAAGGAATATATTCCTGACTTGGTACTGGCATTTTCCGAAGAAAATGGTGGGCTAAACCTGGTTTAATAGTAACTTATATGACAGTAGTTCGATACTCGTCTAGTCTTAGGGAAGAACTGTGGATATAAAATATTTAAGGCTTCAGTTAAAACTTACATATATATGACCAAGGCCGATAAATTCAAATTGATAAAAATACAAAGTGAGAGGCTTATGAAATGTGTCTGTATTCGAGCTATTCTCGGTTATATGATGAAAATTCAGTTTGATTCCCGTAACTCTAGTCTCCAACGTAATTAGCTTTTATCTTCAAAAGAATATGTAATGGGATAAAACTGTTCATGAATTTAACTGTTAGGCTGTAGTTTTATTTAGAAATAATAAAACCAAACATTGAATATTGTAATTAACCCAGTATAATGCAGTTTTCTTTCAGAATAATTACGTAAGAAGTGTGTTGAAGTGCACCAATTTTATAGCGTTTAATTTCACATTTTAACCTAAAATAGCAAATTGTAAGGAACCTTTTATCGGACTATTTCCACTGGTTGCACATGCCAGATGATAATGAAACATTTAAATGGTTCTCGTTTGAAAAATTTGGTTCATTACGCTATATTACGCTGTTTGACTCCATCTATTCCATGCCGCTAAAATCGACTACAAACTTTGTTAACCTTTACACACGATTTCATCTTCACTATTCTTCTATTTGTCATTAAAGCATTAGGAATTATCTTTCCATCACTATTGGATTGAATTGAAGTGAAATCAGTTTTACTTGATTTAAGATTCTATACAGCTAGTTTCCACATTGGCATGCAACTATTACCCATAACGCCTAACAACTGGATAATGTTATCTTTGTCTAAAAACTGTCATTCCAAACATCAATGAACATTATGTATCCAGACCAATAATCAACAATCAGTAAACTTTATGTAACCTCCTTTGATTTATTCAGACAATTAAAATAATGCATAATTTTGTTTAGAATATATCCAATTATACAAATTAAGTTCATAAACCAAAACGGAGCTGTACTGCAATTTCTCCATATTGCTTGTTTCCTAATCAATACTAAACTTGGCTTAGGAATTAGAAATAACTATATAAAGATTCTTTTATGTTATTATGTACGATCGAATTTTTTAATTTTTTCTCTTGATTATCAATCGGGATGAGTCGACAGACACACCAATATACATTAGAGGTATAAGTAGTTTACCGATGTTCAAATATCTTAAATCGATTTAGAAGATACATATAAAGTTTTAAAAAATCCAATTGTATCAGCTCTAAAAGGAGCGTGACCGCATGAGTCGACAGGATAAGCGTCTCTTGCTTTGCATGAATCGCCCACAGATATAGCAGATGAGGAATGATTGCCAATTGGTAAGAAAAAGAGAGAGAAGACACCAAAGTCATAAGTCGAAGAAAGACTAATCACATGACTAAATAAATAAAACACGACAAAAAGAAAACTATCCAGAAAACACAACATAGAAAAATAAAGACTGAGCAAAAACAACCCAACCAGAACCCGGGGATTATCTTAATTGTCAATCGGAAGTGAAAGCAGATTCTGATCCATATGTAGCTTTCATTGTGTTGCTCGTGGCAAGTACAAATATTCCAATGAGAAAGATCAAGCTTTTCAACTTGGGTTGAAATTCCCAATGAAAAATAGACCCCACCTTTTATTCATTAGGATGTCTTCTTTTCAAAGTGTCGAGGGATTATATGGTCTAAACACAAACACTGCTCCACCAAATTGTGAGGGAGAACGACTTCGACACTGTACAAGTTTTACGATAACCATCATGTATTGGTTAACGTGGTGTCTTTCTTTCATGAAGGACTTCTATTTCGTGTCATCTCTCTGTCAACATATAGTTGTTCCGCCTAACAGAAATTCCACTGCAGACTTTGTTATAAACAATACCATAATATCTGTTCCTGTTGGAAGAAATATTCTATACCCTTTATTCCGTAGAAAACAAATCTCGTAATATTTGTTCCAGTGGATATAATAGTACTTATCATATGACTATAAATTTTCTGTTTTCTCATTGGCTAAAAGCATAGGAAATCCTCTTTGATAAAACATTATATTCACCGCGGCAAAAATCACGAGAGGTTAATTTAAGATTTGGAACAGTGTCTGTGTCCATAAATATAGATATTCCAAGGCAACGTCAATGTCGTAGGTTTATGACGTCATGCAAATTCCGTTTTTTTTTCTTTTTCTTCTTGTTTCGGTTTATTTTTTCTCTTTTTCTTGTTTTCGGTGTATTTATATAGTAAGTTTTATTGAAAAAACGAGGCGAAGAATACCAAACGGACATTCAAACTCATAAGTCGAAAATAGACTGACAACGTCATGGCTAAAAAAGAAAAAAGACAAACAGACAAACAACAGTACACAAACTACATAGAAAACCAAAGACTGAGCAACACGAACGTTCAAATTAGCAACTGCAAAAGCAGATGATATATTTAGTATAAAAACAGGGAGCAGTTTTAAAAGTATCTCGAGCAAATACTAGAAAATTGGAGAGGAATAAATAGTCATAAATTAAAACAATGTTGACTTTTGATTTCAGATGATACAATGATTTATCAACCTCAGAGATTTGACATTCACCCTTGAACGTTGACCTCGGTGAATATCATATCTCTTGGGTTGATAAATCATTGTATCAACTTCATCAAAAGTCAATAATTGTATAATAATATCATATGACTGTAAAAATTCTCTTCTCTCATTGGCTAAAAATGTAGGAAATCTTCTTTGATCAAACGTTATATTCACCGCGGGAAAAATCACACGAGAGGTTGATATAAGATTTAGAACAGCTATATAACGTGTACCTATAAATAGTTTTTTAACGTCAATAACGTAGGCCTCATGCGCATTTTCATTGTTCTTCTCCTTTTTTCGATGTCATTTTATTTTAATAATTTTGATTGAATATTTCAATTCAAAGTTTAACAACTGCAAAAGCAGATATTAAAGTAAGTATAAAAGTAGCTGTTAAGCATCTTCAGCAAATACTAGAAATTGGAGATAAAAAAGTAATATAATAAAACAATTGATGACTTTTGCTACAATGATTTATCAACCCCATTGATAAGACATTCAACCTCGGACGTTGGCCGCGGTAAATATCATATCTCTTGGATTGATAAAGCATTGTATCAACCTATTCAAAAGTCAGCAATTGTATCATATTTCTTCTATTTGGAATATATATTAAGAAGAAACTTCTATTGCATGACAACTCACTAGCGACATCCTTTCGCGATGTTAGATCTTTAAATACCAGAATGTCCGACAGACTTATGACTAATGAACTATTTTGTAGATGTGTAAGACTTTTGGTTTTAGAACTCGAGGAGACAAAAAATGGTCTTGTCATAGTTGCAGATATATTGCCTATGGTTCATCTGATAATTTGCAACAATGCAAAGTGCATTGAATTCCCAAATTATGTTATCAATATATCGTCAAAAATTATTGGTTTGCAGCATTCTAAAGTCAATTCTTGTTCATCCGGATTATGTATCATGTATGATTATACCATAACTATTTCTTTTTTTTAATTGATAAATTTGTTGTTAGCGATCACTTTCTAGTAGTTGTATCTAAATGTTGTTATTTTAAACAATCTAATATTGACATGTGTTTTTTGTAGTTTCTTTTGAATTTATTTTACATTATTCTACATTCCAGGAGGTTTTAACTTTATCATTAAAGATTATCCTTTGTAACTATGTTTCCTATGGTTTAAGATTATGCTTCACTTACATGATCTATTTCGTTTTCCTTATCTTCATGTTTTTGTAATAAACAAACAACCAGTGAGCAAATATCAACTATAGAAAAAAAATCTTTATTTACCAAAGGAAGGGATGAGAGATTGACATGTTATAGAATAGGATTTCGTCAGGAATCATTTCATAATTATTGCAATTTCGTAATTCCATCATTTTTTCATAATTACTCTCCTACTGTATGACACTAAATGTGACATGTGTGACACGTAATGAAACTTAAAATCAATAAAATTATACAGATTTATATTCTTATTTCACACAATTTCTGAAACTTAATAATGTTAATAATGTTAATTGTGAATGTACCATTATTTCTGAAATTTTCCTCATTGTTGTTATGAAGTTTGTATGTCAATCTGGTGTGTTTCTACTAGTTGTAATAAATAACAATAAATAAAAAGGCATGGGTACTGAGGGCCTCGTGAATATAAATTGGTGTTTAGATTTAATGAACGTTTTGCATCTTACCTGCTGAACTTTCCTCCTTTTTGGCTATTATCAGATATCAGACTTTATATCTTTGATTACAATCTTTAAAAACTTATTTGGAAAAAAGCAACCTGATACTTCAAAAACAATTCTCAATCCCTGGATGGTGACATACTTAATGTTAATGTATTGTACCGAATATTGGTATCAAGTATCTTTTTAATGAAAACGTAAGAGGATATCTAGAGGCAACACAGAAAAACAATAATTCGAAAAAAAATAACCGAATAAAAAAAATTACAGCTAAACAAAAAACATCCTTTTTTCCTTGTATTTACATTTTTGTCGATTGCAATATAGTTTAATCTAGTTTATTATTAATATAAGACGTTACAAATGTATGTTTCAAAAAGGACATGTCTAATTAGCTTAACATAGCATTTGTCCTTTGTATGGCACCGAAAGCACACGTGATAGACCGAACGAGATAGGTGAGCTCTGACAAATCCTCGTGACATTGACAGCAAACAGAAAAATTCTTCTGTTCTTGTCAAATATTTATCGATACGCATATTATTAATTGTATATAATTACATCATTTATGTCTTATGATTTGAGTGATCAAGAAAAAAGTCGTAAGATACAAAAAAGAGAATCAGTTCTCATAAGTCATACTTCTATATATATTTTATATGTGTTACATGTATTCAACTTTGCAGAATTAAATAACTTCAGCACAAAGTGTCACTGGTGAAAATTCTTCAAAAGCCAGTTTCATGCTTATTAAAGTATTGGCAGTTTTCATGACTCATATTTAAAAAGTGTTAGAACAACAAAGGACAAAATATTCGATAACACTTATAGTTTGCTTCCACTAACACAGCATGGTTTATGATTTAGAAAAACAACATGAGTTCAGTGGGCCCTCACCATGAAAGGATTCGTACGGTATAATTTTCCTCCTTCCTTCGGAATGAGGTATGATATCTGACATGTTGCTTTTCTTTATAACAGCATTCTTTATACTTTCTCTGTTCTTATTCTTATTCTTATTTTTATTCTTATTCTTATTTTTATTCTTATTCATTTTGTATTGTTATTGTTATTATTTTTCTTATTCATATAATTAATCTGATTATTTCATTTTGATTATTTTTATCATTATTATAATTATTTCCATTATTTATTTCGATTGCTTTTACGACTAACGTTGGTGTTACTTTCGTTCAAGACGAATAAACAATGCTGGTGAATTTTGAACATAAAAGCTTTGGCCTGTACTGTTCTCCTTTTTGTCGTTATAACAATTCTTCTCCACATTCATTCTACAGGAAACTCTTATTATTCAGTGAAATTCTTTCATCGAATATAAATTATCATTTATCTATGATAATTTCCTCGCTCGTTTCGTCAATCGTTAGTTTCCTCGCTCGTTTCGTCTATCGTTAGTTTCCTTAGTTTCCTCGTTTGTTTCGTCTATCGGTATTTTTAGCAACTCTCAGTATTCATTACATAAATTTCATTTGTTGTATTCACAAAACTCGTAAAAAGGAGTGCTTCATAAGTATAATGATGCCTTTTGAAACATTCTCTGAAATTTTGCAACTCCCATTTAAATCATAGGACATCAGTGTTTTTCTTTGACTAACTAAGAATGCAGTCGCCGTTAGTGTGCGGATAGAAATCATTGCTTTTTTGTTATATTTATGCTCCTTATGTTTGTTAACATCCTTTCTGGGTGGTAGTTGGTGCATTTGTCGTTAGCAATTTATGTCTTGTTTCGGAAGTCTCACGTTATCTATATAAATCGAACAACTCGATTTTTTTCTAGTAATATTTGGTATTTCTGGATGCTCTTGGGATCAACAGATACACAGCAATTTGATTCTGTTTTGCTGTGGTTGTATTTGCTGCTTATGAACATCATTCGATCTACAATTCCAACAACTGCATTTCAAGTTGGTGACGTTTCTCCTGAACTCTCGTGAGGTTTATATAATTCTACAGATTGTACACGTTAGACAATAATAGATTATGTATCACGTCGTGATCGTCTGTTGAAAGTTATTCTATCAATAATTTGTATTATTGTATTCCAAACTTATTTCGTAATATTTTCCCCAAATTGTAGTTTCTTGTATTAGGTTATATTTTTACAGTAAAAATTAAATATGTTAAAAATACGTATAGTAGAAATGATACAAGCATCAATGATACTTAACAGTTCGTTGAACATTAATCCAATCAGTTCAAACAATAAGACAATTTGGGTTCAGGTTTAAACAAGACAATTTGGGTTCAGGTTCAAACAATAAGACAATCTGGGTTCAAACAACGTGAGGTAAATGTCCACATTAAAGACCAGGCAATAACAAATTAATTATTGTACGATTTTACCAAAAAGTGAGCTTATTTATATCTCCGCGCCGATTTAAGATCTAACTGGAAATATTTTGTCATTATTGCATTTGAATAACACTTTGATAGAGCATGAACAATACACATTAAGTGAAAAGATATCAAAATTCATCATCACATGAAGACCAAAAGCACAATATGTTGATGGAATATTGTCAAATGTTAGTTTTCTAAATATTTATAAATGATATGCTTTCAAGCAATGTAAATATATTCTTTATAAAATATCAAAGTGATTCGATCATTTTGTCGTTTTCTGGGAAGTGATTAATTTATTGGCAGTAACTATTCTTCCTGCTAGCCGGGAAAATGGGAGAACATGTCTATTCTTCCGACCATCAAGATTATCGACACTATCGATGGATATGCAGCAAAGACACTTTTGAATTAAAATCACTTGGCAAAAAAATTGTGCAAAAAGAGTTTCCATTCACTAAAATAAATCAAAATGCACATGAATTTACCTCATATTATATAGACTTTTTTTCTTGCTTCTAAGGGAATTGGGGCCAAAAATGTCTCTTTTCTTTTTATGTTCTACCTATGAATTTCATGCAAAGTTAGGAGTCGGGCCTGTGAATAATGGTTTCAATGGACATCTATGATTCCTAAAGAAGATCATGAATTTAATATTTCCTTAAAGTTTGGTTCCAATAAAGTCGTCAAATGATTTTGCACATTTTTTTTAAACACATAGAATATAAAAGAAAAGGGTAGGCACATGAAAACCGACCCCTAATAAGATGGTGTTTATAATAGCAAAAACATGATATTTTTTATTGAAAAAATATTAAACTGAATAAAATAAAAAGGGGGTTTATAACCCAAGCCTGGTATACTAATCACAGCCTAGGCATATCAGTGCATGTTCATAGATCTCAGTTGTAGAAGAACTTACAAATCATGCATCCAAGTATATTTGATTTAGTCATCTCTTTGTGAATTGTTTATATGCAAATTGCCTCTTACCATTGATGCAGGTAAAAGTAATGGGGTAAACCTGCAATTTCAGTTTGATTTCACGCTTTATTCCTCTCAGTTTACACACGTTTTGAATTTTCCTTGGAGTTCGGTATTTTTGTTATTTTACTTTTTGTTCTGAAGACTGTTTTATAGGACATCTTTAAATATCAAACACGATCTTCAATTCTAAAAACATCCATTGTATATGCTCGTTTGCAATCCGTCATCTCATTCGGGACACTTTCCGCGCCACATGACGCTGCTGCTGATGCGCAACGAATGGTCGGAAAAATAGAAGTCTTTACCTATTCTTTCTGCGAGGCGTAAAAAAAGACACTCTGTTATTCATATTTAGATAAGAAATGTGAATGGTAATTCAGAAAAACTCCAAAATGTTCCAAACACCCTTGATTTAAAGCTGTAAACTTATTCAGCATAGTATAATATCTTCTTATTGATACGATATCAAGAACTTGGGTTTCCCATGAGGATTTAGTTGATAGATGGTTGCTGCCTAAAAGAAAGCTGATGAACATGCTTTTTTTATGTAAATTTGAAATCCTTTATTGTCGAAAGTTTTATGGACCCGCCCAAATTTGGTTGACCGTTACGCAAAAGTGTGACAGATAAGATTATGGATATGCTCAATTCGTAGTAGTCAAAATCCTGTTTTTCATTCACCAATTTTGATTATTTCGAAAGGCGATTCACAACCTGATTTTTGTTTGTAAAGTGAAACAACGAGGGTTTCAAAAGTAAAACAGAAACTAAGTACTCTACCAATGCACCAGAGTTTTTACTCAGTTTCGATCAGTGTCCTGCCTTGCATTTTGTGCAGTTGTCTTTTCGTTTTAATTTTTAATCGTGTAGTTTCTGCCTACTTTGACTTTAATCAAGTCCACAATGCTCTTCAGTTTCGTACTTTATTTTGCCTTTTAACTTATTAAAATCTAGCATCACTGATGAGTTTTCTGTAGTCGAAACGTGTGTCTGGCGTACAAAATTATAAGCCTGGTATCTATGATGAGTTTATTTACTTAATGTTTGTTTTCAGTTCTTTCAATCGTATATCTATTTCTATTTTTCAAAGGAACATCTTGATATTGCAGAAAAGTCTTCTCATTTACTGTTGAAACTGGTCGTTTAAAAAAATTTCAAATTAATTTCTAGTTCTAGAAAAAGTTTTAATCAGATACCAATGGAGCACACATCACTGACAATTGTCTACTACTACCTAAATAATCATATAAACTGACAACGGTTCTCCTACCTAATTGATCATATAAATTGACAACGGTCCTCTACTACCTGAAAAATCATATAAAATGACAACGGTCCTCCTACCTAATTAATCATATAAACTGACAACGGTCCTCTACTATACCTAAATAATCATATAAACTGACATCGGTCCTCTACTACCTAAATAAACATATAAACTGACAACGGTCCTCTACTATACCTAAATAATCATATAAACTGACATAGGTCCTCTACTACGTAAAAATCATTTAAACTGACAACGGGCTACTACCTTAATAATCATATAAACTGACAACGGTCCTCTATTACCTCAATAGTCATATAAACGTGTAGAAATTGACCTGTGATTCATAAACTGAAAATGGTTTACTAGTACCTAAATAATCATATAAACTGACAACGTTCCTCTACTACCTAAATAATCATAAAAACGTGTAGAAATTCACCTTCTTCTAAAGCATTGTATGGAAATTTTATTACCCATAGAATGAACTATTCTTATATTCCGTCCAGAATATTTCTCATGAAACCTAAGATACTGGAGTGATGATTACCGTTCCCAAGGAGAAAGCATTGGTATTTTAAGTACGTTTATTATACATCACTGAATCTAATGTTTCCTATGATTTCTGTCAATTGATTAGTTCTGTGTAATAAAATATTTATTTTCTCTTTTGTTCACTTGATTCCACCGAATATTAATCATTAAAAGAAATCTTTGCAATACTGTTCTTGTTTTATAAATCTTTCTTTGATTTTATTACTTAAAAGTGTACGATTGAAAAAGGGTTGACAACCATATAACATGACTAAAACAAATGATAAATCTGTGCAATATTAAAAACCATTCTTTTGTCGTTAGACTTTAGGATGTATATCACTAAAAAGTGTTCGACTTGAACTGATTATTATAGTCATAGTCAGTTTGAAGGAATTACAAATGATCAAAGCTCTTTAATATCAAAATGTATTCCAAATATCATTTCTTGAATAGTAACAGAGCCCCTATATACGATAAGGTAAATCGCAATGTGCAAAATAAATAACACAATACCAGAACGTAAAATGAATAAAAATAATGGCGCAACAAAAACAACAAACAGTGCCGGAAACTAAACTCACTCCAACTAAACTAATAGTGATATCAGCTGGTCTAGAAGGCATGTGCATAGTAACAGAGGAAGATGTCAATCAAATCAAGACATAATACCATTCCAATTAAAATGTCACTTTAGGGAAAATTAATGTTGTTGTTTACGAAAGTTACAATCTTTGGACTGTATATATAACATTACTGAACAAATCCCTCAGTCTAGACATTTTGTGAATAAATTTAACAAAAAATTCTTCTTTTTTACCAGCATCATTTAAAAAAGAAAAAAATTAACAAGCAAAAAAGAGAAGAAACACACATACAAACAAGGCGTAATGAATATGTAAAACAAGCAAATATGCAATAGCAAAAAGTAAATAAATTAAAAATACCGAACTTTAAGGAAAATTCAAACGGAAAGTCCCTTATCAAATGGCAAAATCAAAAGCTCAAACACATGTAACGAATTGAAAACAACTGTCATATTCCTGACTTAGAACAGACATTTCCTTATGTAGAAAATGGCGGATTAAACCTGGTTTTATAGCTAGCCAAATTTCTCACTTGTATGACAGTCATATAGCATTCCATTATATTGACAACAAAATAAATATACAAAGAATCTAAACAGAATAAAAAACCGCTGAAAAAAAACAAATATAGTTTTAGTGGGTAATACATACATAGCAGGATTCGTTTACGCTATCGGCGCATTCCGTTTTGCTCCTTTTGTAGTTTATGTCATTCCATCATTATTTGTTTGTTAAGTTGATTTGCCTTCTTAATGGACTGAAAATCGGTAAATAATTGTGCCTTAATTTAACAATATTACTATTAATTCTGCTTGCAAGATAATATTGTAAGTAAAGCCATAAGTTTCAAATCTTTTTCAGGGCTCAATAGCCCAAATAAAATCACAATAGATACCAGGATTGTAACAGTGAACGTCAAACAAGCGTTTTGTCTACACAAGACTCGAATAAAAAAAAATACCAGGATTGTAACAGTGAACGTCAATCAAGCGTTTTGTCTACACAAGACTCGAATAACAAAAAATACCAGGATTGTAACAGTTAACGTCAATCAAACGTTTTGTCTACACAAGACTCGAATAATAAAAAATACCAGGATTGTAACAGTGAACGTCAATCAAGCGTTTTGTCTACACAAGACTCGAATAAGAAAAATTACCAGGATTGTAACAGTGAACGTCAATCAAGCGTTTTGTCTACACAAGACTCGAATAATAAAAAATACCAGGATTGTAACAGTGAACGTCAATCAAGCGTTTTGTCTACATAAGACTCGTATAATAAAAAATACCAGGATTGTAACAGTGAACGTCAAACAAGCGTTTTGTCTACACAAGACTCGAATAAAAAAAATACCAGGATTGTAACAGTGAACGTCAATCAAGCGTTTTGTCTACACAAGACTCGAATAATAAAAAAATACCAGGATTGTAACAGTGAACGTCAATCAAACGTTTTGTCTACACAAGACTCGAATAAGAAAAATACCAGGATTGTAACAGTGAACGTCAATCAAGCGTTTTGTCTACACAAGACTCGAATAAGAAAAATTACCAGGATTGTAAGAGTGAACGTCAATCAAGCGTTTTGTCTACACAAGACTCGAATAATAAAAAATACCAGGATTGTAACAGTGAACGTCAAACAAGCGTTTTGTTAACACAAGACTCGAATAAAAAAAGAATACCAGGATTGTAACAGTGAACGTCAATCAAGCGTTTTGTGTACACAAGACTCAAATCAGAAAAATACCAGGATTCTAACAGTAACGGCCAACCAAGCGTTTTGTCTACACAAGACTCGAATAATAAAAAATACCAGGATCGTAACAGTGAACGTCAATCAAGCGTGTTGTCTACACAAGACTCGAATAATAAAAAATACCAGGATTGTAACAGTGAACGTCAAACAAGCGTTTTGTCTACACAAGACTCGAATAATAAAAAATACCAGGATTGTAACAGTGAACGTCAAACAAGCGTTTTGTCTACACAAGACTCGAATAATAAAAAATACCAGGATTGTAACAGTGAACGTCAATCAAGCGTTTTGTCTACACAAGGCTCGAATAATAAAAAATACCAGGATTGTTACAGTGAACGACAAACAAGCGTTTTGTCTACACAAGACTCGAATAATAAAAAATACCAGGATTGTAACAGTGAACGTCAAACAAGCGTTTTGTCTACACAAGACTCGAATAATAAAAAATACCAGGATTGTAACAGTGAACGTCAATCAAGCTTTTTGTCTACACAAGACTCGAATAAGAAAAATTACCAGGTTTGTAACAGTGAACGTCAATCAAGCGTTTTGTCTACACAAGACTCGAATAATAAAAAATACCAGGATTGTAACAGTGAACGTCAAACAAGCGTTTTGTTTACACAAGACTCGAATAAAAAAAGAATACCAGGATTGTAACAGTGAACGTCAATCAAGCGTTTTGTGTACACAAGACTCAAATCAGAAAAATACCAGGATTGTAACAGTAACGGCCAACCAAGCGTTTTGTCTACACAAGACTCGAATAATAAAAAATACCAGGATCGTAACAGTGAACGTCAATCAAGCGTGTTGTCTACACAAGACTCGAATAATAAAAAATACCAGGATTGTAACAGTGAACGTCAAACAAGCGTTTTGTCTACACAAGACTCGAATAATAAAAAATACCAGGATTGTAACAGTGAACGTCAATCAAGCGTTTTGTCTACACAAGACTCGAATCAGAAAAATACCAGGATTGTAACAGTAACAGCCAATCAAGCGTTTTGTCTACACAAGACTCGAATAATAAAAAATACCAGGATTGTAACAGTGAACGTCAATCAAGCTTTTTGTCTACACAAGACTCGATAATAAAAAATACCAGGATTGTAACAGTGAACGTCAATCAAGCGTTTTGTCTACACAAGACTCGAATAATAAAAAATACCAGGATTGTTACAGTGAACGACAAACAAGCGTTTTGTCTACACAAGACTCGAATAATAAAAAATACCAGGATTGTAACAGTGAACGTCAAACAAGCGTTTTGTCTACACAAGACTCGAATAATAAAAAATACCAGGATTGTAACAGTGAACGTCAATCAAGCTTTTTGTCTACACAAGACTCGATAATAAAAAATACCAGGATTGTAACAGTGAACGACAATCAAGCGTTTTGTCTACACAAGATTCGAATAAAAACAAATACCAGGATTGTAACAGTGAACGTCAAACATGTGTTTTGTCTACACAAGACTCGAATAATAAAAAATACCAGGATTGTAACAGTGAACGTCAATCAAGCGTTTTGTCTACACAAGACTGGAATAATAAAAAATACCAGGATTGTAACAGTGAACGTCAAACAAGCGTTTTGTCTACACAAGATTCGAATAAAAAAAAATACCAGGATTGTAACAGTGAACGTCAAACAAGCGTTTTGTCTACACAAGACTCGAATAATAAAAAATACCAGGATTGTAACAGTGAACGTCAATCAAGCGATTTGTGTACACAAGACTCGAATCAGAAAAATACCAGGATTGTAACAGTAACAGCCAATCAAGCGTTTTGTCTACACAAGACTCGAATAATAAAAAATACCAGGATTGTAACAGTGAACGTCAATCAAGCGTTTTGTCTACACAAGACTCGAATAATAAAAAATACCAGGATTGTTACAGTGAACGACAAACAAGCGTTTTGTCTACACAAGACTCGAATAATAAAAAATACCAGGATTGTAACAGTGAACGTCAAACAAGCGTTTTGTCTACACAAGACTCGAATGATAAAAAATACCAGGATTGTAACAGTGAACGTCAAAGAAGCGTTTTGTCTACACAAGACTCGAATCAGAAAAATACCAGGATTGTAACAGTAACAGCCAATCAAGCGTTTTGTCTACACAAGACTCGAATAATAAAAAATACCAGGATTGTAACAGTGAACGTCAATCAAGCTTTTTGTCTACACAAGACTCGATAATAAAAAATACCAGGATTGTAACAGTGAACGTCAATCAAGCGTTTTGTCTACACAAGACTCGAATAATAAAAAATACCAGGATTGTTACAGTGAACGACAAACAAGCGTTTTGTCTACACAAGACTCGAATAATAAAAAATACCAGGATTGTAACAGTGAACGTCAAACAAGCGTTTTGTCTACACAAGACTCGAATAATAAAAAATACCAGGATTGTAACAGTGAACGTCAATCAAGCTTTTTGTCTACACAAGACTCGATAATAAAAAATACCAGGATTGTAACAGTGAACGACAATCAAGCGTTTTGTCTACACAAGATTCGAATAAAAACAAATACCAGGATTGTAACAGTGAACGTCAAACATGTGTTTTGTCTACACAAGACTCGAATAATAAAAAATACCAGGATTGTAACAGTGAACGTCAATCAAGCGTTTTGTCTACACAAGACTCGAATAATAAAAAATACCAGGATTGTAACAGTGAACGTCAAACAAGCGTTTTGTCTACACAAGATTCGAATAAAAAAAAATACCAGGATTGTAACAGTGAACGTCAAACAAGCGTTTTGTCTACACAAGACTCGAATAATAAAAAATACTAGGATTGTAACAGTGAACGTCAATCAAGCGATTTGTGTACACAAGACTCGAATCAGAAAAATACCAGGATTGTAACAGTAACAGCCAATCAAGCGTTTTGTCTACACAAGACTCGAATAATAAAAAATACCAGGATTGTAACAGTGAACGTCAATCAAGCGTTTTGTCTACACAAGACTCGAATAATAAAAAATACCAGGATTGTTACAGTGAACGACAAACAAGCGTTTTGTCTACACAAGACTCGAATGATAAAAAATACCAGGATTGTAACAGTGAACGTCAAACAAGCGTTTTGTCTACACAAGACTCGAATAATAAAAAATACCAGGATTGTAACAGTGAACGTCAATCAAGCGTTTTGTCTACACAAGACTCGAATAATAAAAAATACCAGGATTGTAACAGTGAACGTCAAACAAGCGTTTTGTCTACACAAGACTCGAATAATAAAAAAATACCAGGATTGTAACAGTGAACGTCAATCAAGCGTTTTGTCTACACAAGACTCGAATAATAAAAAATACCAGGATTGTAACAGTGAACGTCAAACAAGCGTTTTGTCTACACAAGATTCGAATAAAAACAAATACCAGGATTGTAACAGTGAACGTCAAACAAGCGTTTTGTCTACACAAGATTCGAATAAAAACAAATACCAGGATTGTAACAGTGAACGTCAATCAAGCGTTTTGTCTACACAAGACTCGAATAATAAAAATACCAGGATTGTAACAGTGAACGTCAATCAAGCGTTTTGTGTACACAAGACTCGAATCAGAAAATTACCAGGATTGTAACAGTAACAGCCAATCAAGCGTTTTGTCTACACAAGACTCGAATAATAAAAAATACCAGGATTGTAACAGTGAACGTCAATCAAGTGTTTTGTCTACACAAGACTCGAATAGTAAATTATAAAGCCTAACACATATGTTATACCTTAGCATACTAGCTTTTGCAAAAATAATATTTTTTTTGTTTTTAAATCCATGGATTTTAACGTTTTAATCCCTCGAACCTTACCCTATTGGTCTATTGCACTTTATCGTGATATACCATCGTACTTTAGAAAACAAACAACCATCGCACTTTAGCGCGAGACACCATCGTACTTTAGCGTAGACCATCGCACTTTAGCGTGACCATCGCACTTTAGAGTACCATCGCACTTTAGAGTACCATCGCACTTTAGAGTCCTACATATACATGCGAGTTTTGTTTCCCATTAAGTATGATCCAACGTGATTTCAAATTTCAATCTGTTCACTTTGTTTGTTTTCGCAATATGAATGAAAATACAATTTAGAAATATGATATTGTGTGTAATTTGTTAGATATCGTTTTTATGGTAATGCAACTTACTAGATAATAATTTTATTATAAATCTTAAAAATGTTTCTGCTGAATTTGTTCCATTAGTATTAGATATGTTGTTGTTCTGCTTTTCATCAGTTATTGCTGGTTGATTGTAAAGATACATCAAAATTTGTAAAACATTACATTATAATAGAAGCTGTCATCCAAGTTAACAACAAGTTAATTTTCCATTACACAAGTCCAAACGGTTTATTTTCTATTTTGTGTTTGTATTTTTCGTACGAGCAACAATAAAAGAAATGTTCATCGTTACGTTAGCAAGTTATATTTTCAGCCATTAAAAATCATACATTAAAATATTTTTGTCTTTTGAAGGACAAGAGCATCAAAAGGGTAGGAAGGGGTAATAAAAAATTTGCCTTTTAATTTTTGACATGTTTTACTGTAATATTTTGCTTCTTTGTATTGAACGTTTTACTGTAATAATTTGTTACTTTGAAATGAAACCTTCAGATTGATTTCTGTATAGAATTTCCATTAAAGTGTAGTATTGTTTTCCTAAATAGCGAAATTTAAACATTTCTTGAATATCACTTATATATCAAACATTCTTAATAAAAAGTTTTTGCCTATTATATATCTGTTTGAATGTGCCTATAACATGCAATAAAGTAATAGATTTCACAAATCACCAATAACGCTAAAGTATTTATTTTTAACACTTTCAAAATCGTTTTAAATTTGAGAAAATAAACAATTTGAAAGTTGAAAAACAATAACACTGTTTAGTACGTAGTTCATTGCTAAATAAAAATGAATTTGACAGAATAAATTCCATTTTCAATGGAACACAATTATGGTGTTTTCTCTGAATTGTAACATGGATTGTGTGTTTTTGTTCTAAGTGGATATTTGTTTTATTTTTTCCGAAATTCTGTTTTTGAGGTAACCCTTTCAAAATGTTATGTCTCATCGTATATATAGTATAAGTGATTTTTTATATTATATCTTTAATAAAATGAAATTTACATCACTAAGATATTCAAGATCTCGTATTTGAAAAGTGAATGAGACATTCAATAGCACTACTTACTACTTGTATCAATTGCAACCCATTAAAAATTAACTCGGTGTGATAAGAAACATATTGTGATAGCATTGAATTGTATCGTGAACATATATGCTGTAAAGAAATAAGTAGCTTACCCTTTGGTCTGAGATTCTTATAGCTTCGTATATCTTCCATATCATCTCAGGACCACAGCTTCCTACCTGTCGTCCTATTTGGAAATATCGTGTTATAGGATTGTTGTCCTCAGCATAAATTGACTGTTTGATGATAGAAAACATATCCATTCTGCAAAAGGGTGTGGCACATTTTATTTTACAACACAGACTTCTTTTCTCATCTTCTCGGATTGTTTCTTGAGAATTATTTTCCAAGTCAACCATATAAAGCTATTTCCGTTTTAAACATAGAAACTCAATTGAACACCTCTGTTTAAGAAGTTTAAAAATCCAATAAAATCACGTGAAATCCTTTGTACATAAAATTTCAGATGAAACAAGAAGAATTAGAAGTTATAATTCAACATTGAATACAATGCTAACATTTACGTAGCAGAGAAGTGAATGAGATATCGGATTTGTTCCCGTCGGTAATGACAGTCACGTCAATCAAGGTATCTGTCATACCATACAATTACAAATAATTGCTTAATTTGGATTCAGGTGTCTTAGAAAGGCACCGCTTTATTAGGATTCGTTCAAAACAATATATTTATGCGATGATATCATGTTTTGTTAATATGTATCTACTTGATTTTCGTAGTAATTATGGAAGATGTGCAACCATAGAAAGGATAAAATCCATTTACGTTGAAGT
Organism: Mytilus californianus; assembly: GCF_021869535.1. Classification (NCBI taxonomy): domain Eukaryota; kingdom Metazoa; phylum Mollusca; class Bivalvia; order Mytilida; family Mytilidae; genus Mytilus; species Mytilus californianus. Next base: position 139,729,979 of record NW_026262581.1, on the reverse strand, counting down.
TCGTCTGATGTATCGTATTCAAATGACAGAATATGTTTCCCAATATTTTCATGTTATGTGTTGTGATTTTAAATGAAGATATCTCATTACAAAATATCTTAAATGATGAATACGCGTTTGCTGCTATCAACAATTTTTCCAATACTGGAAACGAAAGACTTTAAAATCAACATTTGAGAGGAAGAACAAAGACTTAGGCTTGAATTGATATGTCTGAGTGGAGACACATGTTTCCTTTTACACTATCTTCTTTCATGTAATAACTGTGACTCGATGTGAAGTGATAGAGTACGGAGCAAGGCGACTCGGTATGTAGCGATTTAACACACACCAAAGGCGACTCGGTGTATGGCGACACAGAACAACTTTATGTATGTCGATATAGTACAAAATAAGGCGACTCAATGTGTGGCGGTATAATAAAAATCAGAACGACTCGTTGGGCAACGATATAGTATAAATCAGGGCCAGTAGGTATGTGGCAATACAGTACAATGCTGGGCGATTTTATGTGTGCCGATACAATACAAAGCAGGGTTCATATGCATACTCATTAAAAAGATAGTTAATATCATTTATCGCTGTACGGTCTGTCAGTTTATCCAATTCCAGTAAAATAAGTGTATTTAGTACCATTTTATCGGGTGAACACGCTTTATAAATTATAAAATACACAAGAAAAATCTAATTACACTAAGATTAAAAGCTAATAAATTTACCTTAATAAAGAATATAAAAAGATCGAGTAAGTACTATCTATGAAAAACTGAAAAAAAACCTGATCAATGTTCAGTTTTATCGGTTTATTGCAAGACTAAAATAAAAATCAGAGTGATTGAAATCAAAGTAAAATAACAGATGTCACGGCTTCAAACTGGAATAAGCTCTCGAACAAACAACCTTTATATTCTACAACAGGAAGATAAATCGACAAGAACTAATGTAAAAATAGTATTGTTAATCATATGTGACCCAACCTAAGCCATACCCTACCCTCTAGTGGAAGCAAAGGAACATTAAACATGTACTTAAGGAACTATTATCCTTTATAAGGCCATTTTCCCAGCATAACATCCTTAAAGAAAATAAAAGCAGATGTCCACACATGTAAACTTGTAATTGAGCTCTGTTTTTGTTGAGTAATGGTTAATTGACCCCTTTTGACTGCAGGATCCCCATTTAAATGAGAGTTTCTATCTAATCTTTTGCAGACTTTAAGCAAAACTTGTAAATCAAGATATTTCCCGGCCCAAATTTTCACCGGGATATGGGCACTTACAGGATCAAAAACACCTGGTGTGTAGACAGGTCTTACACTTCCACTTACAATATGTGAATATAGGCCGTTTAAAACGCCCTGATTACTTAAAACTGCTGTGTGGTTAAACATATCCGTAGAGGCCGTACTTTGTCGTAGAACAGAGCTTTGGTCAATTCTAGCCATTTCAGGTTGGTCACTGACACTGTCCAAAGAAACACCAAGAGTCGGCGTTGGCAACTGCTGCCGCTGGCATGACACTGTTTCTAGGTCTTTGGTTCTGTCATTAGTTCCAGTTTGTTCTGCTGGAATGCTATATTCTTCCCTGACTGACCGCTGGAATTAATATGTTGTCACTCGTTGAGGTTCTGTTGCAGATCTTAGCACGGCATGGTCTGGTGAGAGGTAAACGCATGACGTATGGTGACTTAATTCGGAAACATTTGGGATTAATTCCGGAAAAAACGGAGTTCTACTTTAATTAAACCAGTTTATAATATTATGATAAACTTCATTAGTTGCTAACATTTCTGTCATTTGGTATCTGATAGTCATACCACAGCTCCGTATTTTATATTACAAAGAAATTGTAGATGAACTTTTGCCGTAACATGAGACTAATATGGGTCACGTTAGATAAAATCTTCAGATACCTTTCGTGTCCCCACACTTGTGTTTCATTTTCATCTTCATGATTACGTTTCTTGAGCGTTACCATTATGGTTTTTGGGCGTTGTGCGTTGGACGTTACCAATTATATGTTCTTGAGCGTTACAAATATGAAACGAATGCAGTTACGTACACAGGATAGAAAATTGATTGATTGATTAATTTGTGTTTTAATGCCACTTTCATCACTATTGTGCAATTTCGCGGTGGTCAATTTTTATTATTGGAAGAAGCCGAATTGCCCGGATAGAACCTCGACCAATCCTGGTCAATTAAGATTGGAGTCGAGTGTACCACCACGTGCGGGATTCGAACTCACAAAATAGTGTTTATAGGCTAGTGATTCGGTAGCTCGACTACTTAAACCATTTGGCCACCGAGGATCCAAATATGAAATACAGTGAAATAAAGCAAAATATTTTAGAATACAGAAGAATAATAAAAAAGGGACATAATTTACGATAAAAGTGAAATGACAAACGAGTATATGTAAATGTGAAGTTATAACGAACAGTGGACTTAGTAAAGACATCAAAACTTTAATGGAATATGGATCAGAGTTGTAAATGGTCAGATTGAAAAAAGATATTGGTACCATTATCTCGTTTTATAATGTTGAATACCTGTTGAATAATATGTGCGTAAAGAAGAAGCTGTCAGTTTTATTTCAAGTTTACAATTTTAAACAAGTGCGAGACGATAAAGGGTCAATTAAAAGCGAATCGAAGATTCACAGAAAATCAGTCTTTAATACAAAATACACAAGAAGGAGTAGCATGTCCCTAAACAGAAAAAACGTTCGCTTTATCTAATCCTCATACTAAACGAGCTTAGAAAACAAGAGATAAAGTTGAGAAAAAAATCTTATATTTGGGCTTCAAAGTTATTGTGAAACAACCTAATCTAGAGGTGGCGTGAATCGGATCTGGATACTAAAAAATTCTAAAGATCTTTTAGAGTACATACAATTTATAAGACTCTTTCATCTTGCAATAGTATTAAAACATTTGACTTTTGTACACTGTACACAAGTATTCCCCATTCCAAACTAAAAGACAAATTGAAAGAGTTGTTTCTACTTTGTTTCATAAAAACGAATGGCCAACGTAGATACAAGTATCTTGTCTTAGGTCTTATGGGGTCGGGGTGGGGGTGGGGGTGGGGGGGTGGATAAATCGAACTTTGTAAAAAAAATCAGTCTGATTCAAACAAAAAATTCTCTGAAACTGACATTATCAAAATGCTTGATTTCTTGATTATAACATATTTGTTACGTTTGGATGACGTGTTTTTCAACAAACAACCTGCATTCTCATTGGAACCAACTGTGCCCCTTTTCTTACCGACTTTGCCTTTATTCATATGAGGCTGACTTCATACAGGAACTTCTTCGGAAGAAAGCAAAGAAGTTAGCAGTGTCCTTTAATTTTACTTTCCGCTATATAGATAATGTTATCTCACTAGATAATTCAAAATTTGGTGACTATGTTAAATGCATCTATCTCATCATACTTGAGGTAAAGGATACAATAGATACAGTTAAGCCTGCCTTATTTCTTGACTTAAATTTAGAAATTGACAGTGAGGGTCGGTTGAAAACAAAATTTTACGACAACAGAGATGATTCTAGCTTCCCAATTGTGAACTTTCAATTTATATATAGCAACATTCCAGCAGCGCCTGCATACGGAGTATATTTTTTCCCAGTTCATACGATATTCCTGGGTTTTTATTTCCTATCAAGATTTCCTTCATAGAGAGTTGCTGATCACAAGGAAGTTATATATATAATAAACCCAGAGTTCCAAGTGGTGAAGTTGAAATCATCCCTTCGTAAATTTTACGGAGGCCATCACGAGTTGGTTGACCGTTATGGAATATCTAGTAACAGATATGTTCTAATTGTCGTAACTACAATCCCGTCCCCTTTTCCCGAATGTGACCTACCGAATAAGACTAATCACCGGGTTTGTACTAACATGAGCAACACGAAGGGTGCCACATGTAGAGCAGGATCTGCGTACCCTTCCGGAGCACCTGAGATCACCCCCAGTTTTGGAGGAGTTCGTGTTGCTCAGTCATTAGTTTTCTATGTTGTGTTTGTGTACTGTTGTTTGTCTGTTTGTCTTTTTCCTTTTTAGCCAAGGCATGGTCAGTTCATTTTCGACTCATGAGTTTGAATGTCCCTTTGGTATCTTTCAAGAAAACTTTAAATAAATGTTCATTTGATTCGAAATGAAACACAAAAATACCAATTCTGTTTAAATATATTTGTTAATACATTTCTATGACGTAACTGTGCGTGTTGAAATTGTCAGCCTACATTAGACGTATCGGTTCCCATAAAATAATACTATAATTTTGGTAAATTAGGGGCCAAATGGAAAATAGGTTTGCTGCTTTACCGCAATTATCGATAAACGCGGTTTTATTATGCAATTTCGATATCTATTTAATGAAAATTCAATAAACCAAACATGTAAAACAAATTTCATGTCCACTAAAGAGGCTCGTAAAAATAATTGACTAGCTTTTCCCGAATGCTACACCATAATTTTTAATCAAGTAGATACGTGATAATAACATTATTTTTGGCTTTTTTATTGTGGCGATGGTGACCATCCGTTCAGTGTAAAAATAATTACAACATTTACCAAGACTGCGGCGACAAACCTTACTTCTAATTAGGAAATCAATACACATCCCGAAGCTATTTCATAAAACAAAGCAGAGGAATTATTTATTCCCAGTCATCTTAACAGCTTCTTGTTTTGTGGATAGTTAACGTAATTGTCTGATTTTACCTTTGTAAAATGTTTTATTATCTCTAGACGTCAGAAAGTCATTGGTTCAAATGAGGATAACTGACAGAAATGGATTTACAGGTCAACTTTATAGTAAGGAAGATCTGAAAGAAAGTATAAACACCGTTAAACAATTAATAATAATTACCCACTCCCTCACATCACGTCATTACATCCCCACACTCTGATGTAATCACTAAAACTAATTAATTACCTTATCACAACTCAATTAAGTAATTATTCCCAGAGGTTTACAGATCAAACCAAGACAAATATAGGCATAAATCAATGAACACTCAGATTAGACGTGATGTTTACTAGAGACATTTAAAATAAGGTCATCTGCTACACAATTAAGTTTTATGAGAGTAGTATACTTGGAACGAATTGTCAGATAATATGAATATACCCCTTAAGAATATAATAAAGAAAGATAATCAGTGTTTTATCTGGACTTTTTGCTCATTGTTGAAGGTCATACAATGACCAACATGTAAATAAAAACCAGGAAATATGGAAAGATTTGCAAAGAATCAACTATTCATCAGAGACCAAGGACGAGGATGGTATCAACTATATGGCGCTTGTATCATGGTCAATATTAATGACATTTGTAATGATTCGATTTTATCCTGTTATGAACCCTGAATCCTTATGTGTGTTTCTATAAAAAAATACTTTTATATTATATATTCTGGTTATGATTAAGTGCATTTTTCTTCAGAGAAAAGACTTTTATATTATACAAACTGGTTATAATTAAATCCATTTTTCTACAGAAAAAAGACTTTTATATCATACTTACTGGTTACAATCAAACAGTTCTGTCCATTAAAATTGATAACAACTTGCCCTCTCCCAACAAGCAAATCTTCAGTCGAATCGGGTATTAAGCATGATGATATGCAAATTTCAGATCATCCCAGGATACACTCGTCTGCATCGGAAAAAGCTACAAGTAAAGTATCTACAAAACTACTTTTTAATATTCCCTAACATAACACAGAAGGTACCCAGAAGTGTCTTGTAGATACCGATTTAGTAGGCAAGGCTCCCAGTTTGTATATTACTAGGTGGAGAAATGTATTCAAAAGCCAGCACTCTAAAATGATCTGGGATTATAACAGAGTAGACAATTGAGATTCTAAAGAACAAAAAAAAGTATGATAGAGGAAATGTCGATATGAGAGGAAAATTTATTTACCACCGAAATCATACAACTGATATAGAAGTATATGAGAAAAACCTGTATTTACTACCAAATTTATACATGTGATAACCAAGTATATAAGAGGAACCAGTATTTATCACCGAAACTACTGTATATATGTGTTAAATAATTACGTAAGAGGAACCTGTATTTATCACCGAAACTACACATGTGTTAAACAATTATATGAGAGGAACCTGTATTTATCACCGAAACTATACATGTGTTAAACAATTACATAAGAGGAACCTGTATTTATCACCGAAACTATACATATGTTAAACAATTACATAAGAGGAACCTGTATTTATCACCGAAACTACTGTATATATGTGTTAAACAATTATTTGAGAGGAATCTTATTTATCACCGCAACTATACATGTGTTAAACAATTATTTGAGAGGAACCTGTATTTATCATCGAAACTATACATGTGTTAAACAATTATTTGAGAGGAACCTGTATTTATCAACGAAACTATACATGTTTTAAACAATTACATAAGAGGAACCTATATTTATCACCGAACCTATACATGTGTCAAACAATTATATGAGAGGAACCTGTATTTACCATGGACCGAAACTATACATGTGTTATATAACTTTATGAGAGGAACTTGTACTTACCACCGAAACCAAACATGTTTTAAACAATTTTATGAGAGGAACTTGTACTTACCACCGAAACCAAACATGTTTTAAACAATTTTATGAGAGGAACTTGTACTTACCACCGAAACCAAACATGTTTTAAACAATTTTATGAGAGGAACTTGTACTTGCCGCCGAAACCAAACATGTGTTTTACAAAATATGAGAGGAGTTTGTGTTTGCCATCGAATCTATACACATGTTATACAAGTATCGAAACCAAACATGTGTTATCTAAGTTTATGAAATCAATTTCTAGTTACCTCCGAAGCCATACTTGTGTTATTCGTAGTAATCAGTTCTTTTACTGTTTAAGTTAAAGTTAAGTTATTTAGATGGTATGCACGTAAATCTAAATAACGTAACCTGAAGCAAGTTGTTTCACCAACTAATCATTAACTGGAATATCCATCAATCATGATATGAATAGCTCTAGATAAAATTTAAACTGGAATCAGAAGTTGTCGGAAAAAAATATAGAGCATGTAATAGTAATCTGAGACAACAGACACAAATTTGTGTAAGATTAACATGATAACAGAAACAAATCAAAGAAACTACCTGTAGTCTACGATTAACATGATAACAGAAACAACTTGATGGAACTACATGTAGTCTTAGATTAACATGATAACAGAAACAGCCTTATGGAAATACCTGTAGTCTACGATTAACGTGATAACACAAACAAATTGATGGAAATACCTGTAGTCTAACATAAACGTGATAACACAAACAACTTGATGAATCTACATGTAGTCTACGATTAACGTAATAAAACAAACAACTAGATGGAACTACCTGTAGTCTACGATTAACATGATAACAGAAACAACTTGATGGAACTACCTGTAGTCTACGATTAACATGATAACAGAAAGAACTAGATGGAACTACCTGTAGTCTAAGATTAACATGATAACAGAAACAAATCAAAGGAACTACCTGTAGTCTAAGATTAACATGATAACAGAAACAACTTGATAGAACTACCTGTAGTCTACGATTAGCGTGATAACACAAACAACTTGATGGAACTACCAGAAGTCTACGATTAACATGTTAACACAAACAACTAGATGGAACTACCTGTAGTCTTAGATTAACGTGATAACAGAAACAACTAGATGGAACTACCTGTAGTCTACGATTAACATTATAACAGAAACAACTAGATGGAACTACCTGTAGTCTAAGATTAACATGATAACAGAAACAAATCAAAGGAACTACCTGTAGTCTACGATTAACATGATAAATGAAACAACTAGATGGAACTACCTGTAGTCTACGATTAACATGATAAATGAAACAACTTGATGGAACTACCAAAAGTCTACGATTAACATGATAACAGAAACAACTACATGGAACTACCTGTAGTCTACGATTAACGTGATAACACAAACAACTAGATGAAACTACCTGTAGTCTAAGATTAACATGATAACAGAAACAAATCGAAGAAATTACCTGTAGTCTAATATTAACATGATAACAGAAACAACTTGATGGACCTACATGTAGTCTACGATTAACATGATAACAGAACTAACTGTAGTCTTCGATTAACATGATAACAGAAACAACTTGATGGAACTACCAGTAGTCTACGATTAACATGATAACAGAAACAACTAGATCGAACTACCTGTAGTCTAAGATTAACCTGACGAAAGACACAACATTTTATAACTGCATATGTTCTAAAATAGACGTGATAAAAGACAAAACAATTTATAACTACATATGTTCTAAGATTAACCTGATAACAGTTTTCTAAAGTATAGCAAGGAAAGCATTGTAATCAATGGACAAATTAATTGGTCGTGACACTATAGAAGGAAGCGCTACTCTAAATGGATAACCATTATTTTCTGTGCTAATCTAATTTAAAGCCTTCTAAAGAACGTTTGAATGACCTATTCGCCGTTCTGTTATGACGATAAATATACATTGACTAATATGGGTTGTTAAGAAAATAGATAGTACTGAATAATTAGTCAAAGAGATATGCTGACTGAAGAACAATTTATGAAAAAAACCAAGGACATAAAATCCATTATAGATCAGTTTTATAGTATATCGCGCCAACATGCAAAATATATAAAAGCGATACTAGCTGTGGGAACAATAAAACTCAATGCTGGGAATAGTATACTGACATTGACTGTCAATATAATCATTATGTCCCAGCTCATTGTTTAAATTAAATAAGTAAATAATAGAAAACAATACTTTGATTATTAAATGAAATATACTGAAAGAAATACACAAATGTCTATAAAACATCTATTGCGTGTCTGAGTAAAATCAGATGAACGTTTGTAGAAGTGCACGCACAGTTAAATGCGACAGAATATAGAACCACTAAAGAATCTGACCAATAAATAAAACACATATGTATAAACACGATGTCACTTCATGGATCCATAGAATATAAATAAATATATCTATGAGACGTAGTTTTCCTACACGTATATCCTAGTGTCACAATTTACACAGAATTATATACAATCGCTCCTTCGAGGGAATCCATGATTGATCGTGAGCATGTTGTCGGTTTTCGATTAACATTGTGCGTACTTCAAGCTTCTGCACGTGATTCATTACACTTTCCTCGGGCCAATGGAACGCATGGTGTTTAATTTTAGTACTTAAAGGTAGTTTGGGCAATAATTAAAATCAATAGAATTTTTTAATAATTTGCTAATAGATCTATACAATTGTTTACTGCGATTTCTACTATCTAAGATGGAGGAGGACATCCGATACCTTAATCCGACTGTGCGAGACCCTCATGGGTAGTCCATGTCGTTAAACACCCCCGTTGTTAGTTAAATACCTTAGAAATATCAATTCAGCCAGACATAGATCACATTTATTGAATTCTCCAAGCTGATCCTAAGTGAAAATGTAATTGGTTTTCTGCGTTATGAACATATAGCTGCTGTTAAGAGGCAGACTTCATATAGAAGTTTTCTAGGCTCAATGAAAAAAAGATACCGTTATCCTTTATCTTCACTTATCGCTATCCACATGATGTCCTCTCACTAAATAGTTCAAAACTTTGTGACTATGTTGAAGATACAAAAAGGACATGTGTACGTATAAAGTCACTTTGTTTTTTTCATTGAACACATTTATCCATCGAACTTTAAATAAAGGGTACCACAGATACAGTTACGTCTTCCGCATATTTTGACTTGCATCTGGAAATTATCGATGAGGGTTGGTTGAGAATATATTTTAAACATATGTTATACTTGTGTTTATTTTCCCTTTTTCCCCAAAGTAATACTTAATTTTGGTTACTTCATAGTTTTTTTTATTTATAAACTTGTCTAATCTAATAAATTATAATTTCTAATTCGGTAGGTCATATTCAAGAAAAAGAAGACTATAGATTGTAGTTACGATAATTTGAACATATCCGCCGTCTTAAAGTTTGAACTCTTTGTGCTTTAAATAATGCCTAAAGAGCTGTAGTTTAATGGTGAAATCTTTCAGAGGAAGAACGTTTTTGGTTATAGACAAGTAAACCAGACGTTTATGTTGTAATGTAACACTACTGTTTCAGGTTAGGGTGAAGGTTGGAGCCTGTTATAACGTTTAAACCCGCTGCATTTCGAGCACCTGTCCTAAGTCAGGAGCCTGTTGTTCAGTGGTTGTCGTTTGTTGGTGTGGTTCATAAGTGTTTCTCCTTTCTCGTTTTTTATATAGATTATACCGTTGGTTTTCCTGTTTGAATTATTTTACACAGTCATTTTGGGGCCCTTTATAGCTTGATGTTCGATGTGAGCCAAGGCTCCGTGTTGAAAGCCGTACTTTGACCTATAATTGTTTACTCTTTACACATTGTGACTTGGATGGAGAGTTGTCTCATTGGCACTCATACCACAATTTCTTATTTATAGTTAGCCAACATCCCAAGTAAATTAATATTTTCTATTTGGATGGAAATGCTCTGATAAAACGAGACATAGTGGAGTAATTTTTCCAAGTACCGCAACCGCAGTTCAATTTGCCGTTTCAGAATCTAATGAATTCTGGGTAATATTTTCACAAGCGTACACCAAAACACTTACAACGTCCTAAATGATGGGAATTCAAGCAATGACGTGACGCAATTTTCATTTTGGTGTACGAACAATGAAAATATTGATAAACATTTAAATTAAAGGAATCACTCAAATCCCCGTTTTTTTTAAGTTTCAAGCAATGCAAAATTACTGAATCAATATGTTTTTCTGTTACCAATATATGAACACTTGTTTTTATTGATACTTAAAAATGTTGTGTTTTTTTCATCTTTTATAGCAATGTGTCGATACCACTACTGGTGGACTATTATTCCCGATGATATCATCAGCTTAGTAGTCAGTGCTTCGTAACTTACATGATTTATAACAAACATTTATTGAATTATCCGTTCATAATTTATAAATTATCAAGCTAAAGCACTAGTGGCGGATCCAGAAATTTTCATAAGGGGGGCCCACTGACTGCCGAAGAGGGGACCCGCTCCAGTCATGCCTCAGTGATTCCCTATATAATCAAATAAATTTTTCCTACAAAAGGGGGGTCTGGGCACGCTGCCCCTCCCCCTAAATCCGCCTCTTTAAAGTTCATATCAAGCAAAGTTGACCTTGGATGGATTTTGCTATTATTCTTATGTCCCTTTTGGTCATATAGAACTCCACTTCTTTCGGTACTTATATATCATTGGCTTTCAAATATTTGGCTTTGAGCGTTCCTGATGAAAGTAAATCCAGAAAAGCGTTTTGGATACATAAAATTTACATAGTGTTATTTTCTGAATCATATGGATAAATGAGAGGCAAGTGCTGCAAGATAGGATTTTTCATTGAAAGGACACCATCAATATATAAGAATATAAAACTAAAGATTTTTGCGTGGTGTTTTTTCAAGTTTTACTCGAACAAGTTTCAAAAACGTGAATAAAGAAGAAATCTAAAACATAAACATCCCCATAAAAAGCAGAGATATTCTCTGTCAGTCATACGTGCATGATTTGACGTCATACATTTAAATTTGGTTTCACTTGGGGATTGTTTATAGTAACAATATCTTTAATTATTCTATATATATTTAGTTCTGTCTCTTTACTGTTAATAGTAAGTTATATAAATTAGCAAAAGAGCGGACAAGGGGCGGATGTTCAACAGACAATAATTACACAAAAAGTAGAAAATAACACTACATCATATGACCAAGGCTTTTATTGATATGTCTCATCGCTAGTCACCAGTTTGTCATATTTGTTTTCAGTTATGGTATTTTGTACAGAATTTATAACAAATAAAAAAGCATGGCGGAAGTAAGGCTCATGAAATCTCCATTCAACATTATGGTTTTATTTCATTGAATCTAAATATGAACATTGCTTTAGAAACAGAAATTAATGTCACAAGAGACAAATGTTGTGCAGTTATATTTATATGTTTGGCGATTTTCGTGATTCAATTTTTTTTAAATTTAGTTTATGTCATCTTGTGTGACAAAGGTTAATGATGTTTCTCTTGAATACGCTTTAAATAATTTGAGTAAGTTTGAACAGTATTATATTGATTGTAAATGTTTTAAGACTATATAAGGACATACTGAATGTTTATATGTCAATACCTAATGAATTTGTCATTGGTCTAATCTTTATGTCAATAATGTAAAACCATGTAATGAATATGGACTATGGAAGGGCTTATTTGACTGCCATTCTATCTAACTTATAATGAATATATGACTTCAATCTACGATCAGTCAAATCCCTGTGTCTTTATGGTTTCTGGTTCTATTATCTTTGGTTTATAAGTGTCCTTCTAATAAATACATATTAAAAGGTTCATGGATTATTGTAAAAAGAATAAGATGAAAAAAGACTGAAATCCCCTCATGAAGGAGCGATGGAAACGTAAACAGTAAATATATAAGCTGCTTTATTTTTTCAGTATCGTATAAAGTGTCAAAAAGTAGAGCAAAAGGTTGAAGGTGGGTGAACGTTCATTTTAATTTAATGCCATACTCGGGAATATAAGTACAATAACTAGATTCTTGCCCCAAAAAATCATTCATATTTTATACAATATTAAAAATAAAAAGGGTCAACCCTGCATAGAAAGAAACACGAGGTATACGACAAAGAGATCACAACCTAATAACACAAAACACATTTATATATCTGGTGGCTGGTTAAATAAGGAAATTTTAGATCTATATGGGTTTGTACCCTACTTCTTACAAATAATCAGCTTCATATTTGCTAGGGTAGGCTGAAAGTAATTATGAGGTTTCATGTTTACTGGAAGACCTTAAACGGAGCACGATGCTTCATATCTGTTGTAGGGCTGCATATCGAACATGAGGCTTTATATTTGGCTCATGAGGCTTAACACAGGGAATGATGATTCATTCCTGCTGGGGGCTTAACACGAATCCATAGGATATCATTTCTGCTAGAATTAACATAAAGTATTATGATTCATATCTGCAGTTTGCAGGACTAAAAACAGATCATGGGTCTTCATATCTGCCTTGGGCTAAACGGAGCATGAGGCTTTATATCAGCTAATTGGATGAACAATCACACCACATCTCCTTATTTTTATACTGAACAAGTGGTTTCAAATCAGCTGAGAGGACTGAACCGAACGTGAGGCCTAGTGTCTACTCAAAGGGCTGAAAGCAGGAGCATAAAACGTCATATCTGCTGGGAGTTGTGAAAACGGACCAATCAACTATTTTTTCCTTGATAATGTCTATCTCCAAGGGTCATAGTCATGTCTGAAGTCTGGCAAATGCAATAATAATAAAGAAGGAAATTAGCCTTTTAAATACTTGTAATGCGATTCACTTACTTAGTAATCTAAATACTCCATATCAGCACAATATGCTGATAATTAAGATAATAATGTTTGCACTCAATAAATAATGGCCGTATCAAGGTCAAAAGCGCCTTGCACCTTCTAAACTCCTATATGAAAGACGTTTCATCCCAGAGGATATCACGAGCCCAGTAGTTGTCACCCGTGTTTTTACATGAAATATCATTGACATGGTCATGTTTATATATCAACTATTTACAAAACTTTTAAATGTTCAAATTGGTAAGGATTTTCTACCCCAGGAATAAAGAACTAGTACTGGTACTTGATTATTTCATCTCTCTAATTGTCAACTCTCCATTTCTCAGCAGAAACATACCATCTGCTCCTTTGTATGCCGTTTACATATCTCGGTTAATATACGCTTTTGTATTTTCAAGCTATACAGAATTCATTAACAGGGTGTGGTCCTTACACATAAACTGCTCCAACGGAGTTATGAGAAAGAACGACTGAAATCGACACTACATACGTTATATGGCCACCATCACGAATTGGTTGACCGAATCGATGTGTTAGTGTCTAAACTCACTTGCGACATGTTTTCGCGGTCTTAGATCTTTAGATACCGGTATAGCCGTTTGAGCTGCAATTTTTACTGGTTGTGTCGTATTCCCGATTGTGACATTTTGACTAAGTTTGTGATATTTTGACCGAGTTTGGATTCGCATGACGGGTAATGCATACATAGCAGGAGACGCATGCATTGTAGATACATCCGTCACGCTCCTTTGGAGTTCATGCATTGTAGATACATCCGTCACGCTCCATTGGGAGTTCATGCATTGTAGATACATCCGTCACGTTCCTTTGGAGTTCATGCATTGTAGATACATCCGTCACGCTCCTTTGGAGTTCATGCATTGTAGATACATCCGTCACGCTCCTTTGGAGTTCATGCATTGTAGATACATCCGTCACGCTCCGTTGGAGTTCATGCATTGTAGATACATCCGTCTCGCTCCTTTGTAGTTCATGAGCTTCCCTCGGTTTTTGTTTGTTATCTTAATTTGTCTCTTCCTAATCGATTTACGAGATTTGAACATCGGTAAACTTATGTCGCCTTAATTTACTAATTTGGTAAAACATACCACAAATTTGAATTCTCAATGCTCGTCATCTTCGAACTTTAATTGTTTAACTTTTTTGGTTCGAACGTCACTAATGAGTCCTTTGTAGACGAAAGCGAATCTAGCGTAATAAAATCATAAGCCTGGTATCTTTGATGAGATTGTTTACTAGTCATTGTTAAATTATCAAAACACTTAAGTTTCCTTACCCAGGATGTCTTTAGTCTTATTTTGGTACAACTTTTGGAAATGTTTGGTGTTGAACGCGCTTCAATTTCGTAAATGATTTTGCTTTTGGGATGTTTAATTCGAGCGAAACTGGCGTGTTATGTCGACAAAATGCTCGTCTCTCTTACTTTATCAGAGTCCTGTTATTGTTTATGACCTTTTACAACCACTGGGTGGATACAACTGCTGGTGTATGTTTTGTCTCCTAGTGAATCACCAGCCTGCACTCACTATTATTGATACAGTAATTTCCTGTAAATGTACTGTTTATAAATTATCATGCATTGCTTTTTAATCCTTTTCTTTAATATACTAAATCTTATTTGGTGTTTTATATTTGTTCGTCTTTATTGCATTTATTTTCCGCTTGTCTAGACTCGAAGCAATATGGTTTGGCTACTGACTTGTCCCATTGTCCAAGGTCATACCATAACCTCTATACATGTCGGCCTTCTTTTATTTGTTTTGTAAGGTTAAGACACTTCGTTTTATCATTTCAAATTTGACATCCGGTCATAGTTTTGGGTAATGGAATTAACACATGCCAATGGTTTATGAATGTTTAATGTCTAAGGGTTATGAAGCCGAACTAGTGCCGCTTATGCTTGCAGTGAGATGTGGGCAATTGTTCCGTGCTGACAGCCTCACTGTGATTTTGAAATAATGAAGCGCAATTAAAAGTGTCTTTCCTTTGCTTTTGGTTTTGCCAAATGCGTGTAGGGATTTTATGTCATAAATTAATTGCATCATACCCTTTCTTTTCCATTTATTAGATTTTAATGAGTAACATAACGGATGTCACTAGTACGACAGGATCAGTCTTTGGTATTTGAGATCGTCCAATCATCCCACGCAATGTAAACCAGCGGAGTTTCTTTTAATTTGCAAATAACGCATAAATATGTATATATGTAGGACTCAAATCTATGGTGGGTTCCAGATCTATGGCAGATCCCTAATCTATGGCAAATATGACGCCATGCCATCCCAAATCTATGGCATATTTGTTACAATCCTAATCTATGGCAATTTTTGTAATTTCCTAATCTGTGGCGGATTTTTGTTGTTTTCAAATCTATGGCAAATTTTGTGCATATGGAAAACAAGGCAGTATATATACGACCGATGCCTTTTCTTAAACAAGTGAAAATGTATGAAAACGGAAGCATGTTTATAAACATTTTTGAAACAAACATTCCATACCATAATACAGACTTCAGGATTAAAATGATGCGCCCCGGAAAAATAAGCATATCTTATCTGTGCATGGTACCTGTTTAGTCTATTTTTTAAACCAACTAATACAAATGGTAGTCCCGTGACAAAAAAGAAAGCAGTTTTTTATGAAAAGAATCAAACAGTTTAATTTTTCATATAATATTTATTTGAGCGTTAATCAATTTTTTTTTAACTAATGACGATTTAAGTCAAAGTGGTATCCTGTAATTTCATCTCTCACTTTATATACATTGCCAGGCGTAGATGCTAAAATATAAATTATAACTCCTTTCCTAAAATATCCACTACTAAAAACAGCCGTGCCTTTATTCATCGCGGGATTCGGACAGTATAGCACATCTTCCTTTAAACCATCGGCTAATTGTTTTTAGAGGGAGAGTGTTTCTCTGTGTTTTTGTTTGTAAAAATTTGAAATCTGTGAGCCCCGTGTTAAATATTTGTTTTCGGTTTACATCATACAATTAAAAGAAAAAAATTATAAATTGTGTTCAAATCTATGCCGGTTCTGCCAACGTTAGCGCCAGCGACGACGACGTAATTATGGCGTTATTTAATTGTGACGCTATATGTTACTCTTTTCCCCGGAAAATTACGCAATTTCAAGATCTGCCATAGATTTGGAGAAAACCAAAAACTGCCATAGATTTGATTTGTAACGTCATATTTGCCATAGATTAGGAATCTGCCATACATTTGGAACCCACCATAGATTTGAGTCCTACATATATAAAATTGAGAATGGAAACGGGGAATGTGTCAAAGAGACAACAACTCGACCAAAAGGCAGAAAACAGCTCAAGGCCGACAATTGGTCTTCAACACAGCGAGAAAATCCCGCACCCAGATGCGGGTTTTAGCTGGCACATAAACAAAAATGTATACTGGGTCAGAGAAAATGGATGTCACACCAAACACCGAAACATGTAAATGAACTGTACATGCATATAAATATCTCTCCCTCACACATGTTCATGATTTAATATAAAATTCTAAACATTGCTCACTCCTACCAGGTCCGTAGCTAGGGGGTTGTGGGGTCGTAAGAACCCCCCTTCGAAAACAAATAAGCACTATTAAAGTCAATGTCATGTTTACACTGTGACTATTAAAGTTTATTTTGTGATTGTCGCAAGTCGATGGAACCATCCCCCAATGAAAGTTGCTGACTACGGGCCTGCCTACGGCGATACGGTAATCTATACTATAAATATCCACTCCATTTGGACTCTGATGGTTTGTTGTCTTATTTGCAATCATACCACATCTCTTACTGTATATCAAGAAATGAATATTATCATAAATATCATAAGTACATGATGGCTTTTTTCATTATTTTGTTTCTTACGTTTTTGGATTACATTTCGAAATTTCATTACGGCAATATATTTAGTATCATTAAATTAGGATTTATGTCAATTAATTATATTTCCCCCGAAGCGTATGATTCTAACCATATGTCTACAAAGCTTCACAAACAGAGTAAGTAGAAAATGACATTTGTCATAATAAATGAAAACAAAATCCCCGTGGTGACTGAGGTTCTTTTCAGAATGCAAGATGAAGCATGCAGTGAGAATACATGAACATATAGAATATTTCTTTCCGACTTTCTAGTCTTTATTTTATCGGAATATCATACAATACAATTGTCTAGAGCATGTTTTGTAATTTCCTCTCTATATTGATCCCAATGGTTCTTATAATCATTTAGCTTAACATGTGTTTCTGATAGATCACTCACTCTCTCCACTAGTTAGAGTAAAAGAGTGCATATTAACTAATAGTTGTACTAAATTTAACCCATAGCAAAATTATCTGCTTGAAAATCTCATCTACAATAAGGAGAAATTCAATTACAGACACCCATTGTATCTCAATAAATATCTATATGAATAGATTGAGACACGGACATTTGCAATGAGATGAGAGTCCAAACCCTATATATTCAGATATCACCATATATATTTATAAAGACAATATATTCTGTCATGCAGATTAAAGTACCTAAAGCTAGCTTTTGTTGTCAACCTACTGGGGATCACAGCAAACCACTCATACTAATTTTAAATGTCTCTGTCAGTGCAATATATTTAATGTAACTATTTTCAATATTTGTATAAATAAATTACAATGTTTAAGAAATATGACGTCATCGTTTACAAGGATATAATGCTAATAAGAAATAAGACTCACCATTACAGAAGCGGAGTTTGTAATATTAGCTACATTTAGCTATATTTAGTTCCGATTTTAGGATGCCGATATACGACTCTGCATCTTGTATCATGTATTTTGTTTTATGCTACATAATGTAAAAAGTATAACAAAAATACCGACCTTCAAGGAAAATTCAAAAGGGGAGTCCATAAACACTGACAAAATCAAACGTTATCAACCAACGAGAAGAATGATAAATAACTGTCATATTCCTCGCTTAGTATAGGCATTTCCCCGAGGAAAATGCTGTGTTAAACCTGGTTTTAGTCTCTGCTCCGTCGTATGGTGTGTACATATCTCAATTGATACGTTATGCTCGTGCATGTTCACACTATACTGACTTCATATACAGGAGTGTGCTCCTTACGCAGAAACTGCTCCAACAGAGTTATGAGGAGGAAATATTAAAAATGACACTCCGTAAATTTTATGGACACCATCACGAATTGGTTGATCTATACGATGTGTCTGTGTCTAAACTAACTAATGACATTTTTACAACGTCTTAGATTGTGGTATAACATTTATGTCGTCTGTCTGCTAAGTACCGAAAGTGACCTATTCCCGAATATGACTGTTATACCGAGAGTGAATTTACATTGCTATACGACATGTCTCGGTATTTTGTACATCCAACATACTTGTATTTATTTTTGATGTTTTTGTTATGGTTTCTGTTGAATAATGTGTTATGTCGTATCGTTTGTTGTCCAAATAATTATAAAATTGCCTTTCAATACCATCATTGTCATATTCCCGAATATGACTGTTATACTGAATGTGAATTTGCATTGCTGTGCGGCGTGTCTCGGTGTTTTGTACATCCAACATTAATGGATTTATTTTTGATGTTTCTGTTATGGTTTTGGTTGGATAATCTGTTATGTCTTATCGTTATTCCAAATAATTATGAAATTGCCTTTCCATACCATCATTGGCATTTAAATTGTTTGGACGAATATTGTGAAAATAATTGTATAATGTTCGAGATTGCATGTTAGTTACGTAAGCGCGTCACTGTATTTGATGAAATATGTTCGTTGTTGTTCTGTGGTTTGCATGTTGTGTCGACTAATATATTATTTGTCTGTGTGTTTCTGTGTTATGAATGTTCGTGCGTGTGTTTGTGCTGTATTTCTGTCACGTAGTGTTTTAGCGATATTTTTTAACATTGTCATAAAGCAGGAGGTTTGGTAAGCCATGAAACCAGGTTCAATAGTCGATGTGATTCCCTCGGTTTTGGTTTGTGGCCCGGATTTGTTTTCTCTTAATCGATTTATGACTTTTGAACACCGGTATACTACTGTTGCCTTTAATTATAGCTAGCATAACCTCCCATAATATATAGGTTAATGTGAAAATAATTGAGATCCAGCAGCCAAAAACTGTGTAAACATACATCACAGAAATACAACACAACAAAACCATTGTAGATGTTAATAACAAATGAATATAAATCTACTGAATTTGTTTAGCGTGTATTACCAGTGTTTGGGGTTGAACAAAACTGCATCAATATTAGATCAATAGCAATAACATTATTATAGATAATGGAATAGAAAAAAGGTTATGTTTCCCTTCAGGGTTTATGGTAGTCATATCACCACACTACAATCAGGTTTCCCTTCAGGGGTATATTGTAGTCATATCACCACACTACAGTCATGTTTCCAATCAGGGTTTATGGTAGTCATATCAACACACTAATATCATGTTTCCCTTCAGGGTTTATTGCAGTCATATCACCACACTACCATCATGTTTCCCTTCAGGGTTTATGGTAGTCATATCACCATAATACAATCATGTTTCCCTTCACAGTATATTATAGTCATATCACCACACTACAATCATGTTTCCCTTCTGGGTTTATAGTAGTCACATCACCACATTACAATCATGTTTCCCTTCAGGGTTTATGGTAGTCATATCACCACACTACAATCATGTTTACCTTCAGGGTTTATGGTAGTCATATCACCACTACAATCATGTTTGCATTCAGGGTTTATAGTAGTCATATCACCACACTATAATCTTGTTTCCCTTCAGGGTTTATGGTAGTCATATCACCACACTACAATCAGGTTTCCCTTCAGGGGTATATTGTAGTCATATCACCACACTACAGTCATGTTTCCCTTCAGGGTTTAGGGTAGTCATATCAACACACTACAATCATGTTTCCCTTTAGGGTTTATTGTAGTCATATCACCACACTACAATCATGTTTATCTTCAGGGTTTATGGTAGTGATATCATCACACTACAATCAGGTTTCACTTCAGGGTTTATGGTAGTGATATCATCACACTACAATCATGTTTCTCTTCAGGGTTTATGGTAGTGATATCATCACACTACAATCATGTTTCTCTTCAGGGTTTATTGTAGTCAAATCACTACACTACAATCATGTTTGCCTTCAGGGTTTAAGGTAGTGATATCACCACACTACAATTATAATTCCCTTCTGGATTTATTGTAGTCATATCACCACACTACAATCATGTTTCCCTTCAGGGTTTATTATAGTCATATCACCACCACTAGAATCATGTTTCCCTTCAGGATTTTTTGTAGTCATATCACCACACTACAATCGGAGATATGTTCCCTTTCAGGGTTTATGGTAGTCTTATCAACACACTGCAATCATATTTTCCTTTAGGGTTTATTGTAGTCATATCACCACACTACAAGCATGTTTCCCTTCAGGGTTTATGGTAGTCATATCATAACACTACAATCATGTTTGCCTTCAATGTTTATTGTAGTCATATCACTACACCACAATCATGTTTCCCTTCAGGGTTTATTGTAGTCATATCACCACACTACAATCATGTTTGCCTTCAGGGTTTATTGTAGTCATATCACCACACCACAATCATGTTTCCCTTCAGGGTTTATTGAAGTCATATCACCACACTACAATCATGCTTGCCTTCAGGGGTTTATTGTAGTCATATCATCACACTACAATCATGTTTCCCTTCAAGGTTTATGGTAGTCATATCACCACACTACAATCATGTTTCTCTTCAGGGTTTATGGTAGTCATATCACCACACTACAATCATGTTTGCCTTCAAGGTTTATGGTAGTCATATCACAATACGACAATCATGTTTTCCTTCAGGGGTTTATTGTAGTCATATCATCACACTACAATCATGTTTCCTTTCACTGTTTATTGTGGTCATATCACCACACTACAATCATGTTTCCCTTCAGGGTTTATGGATGTCATATTACCACACTACATTCATGTTTCCCTTCAGGGTTTCTGGCAATCATATCAACACACTACAGTCATGTTTCCCTCCAGAGTTTACGGTAGTCATATCACCACACTACAATCATGTTTCTTTTCAGGGTTTATGGTAGTCATGTCATCACACTACAATCAAGTTCCTTGTCAGGGTCCTTCTAGATTTATTGTAGTCATATCACCACACTACAATCATGTTTCCCTTCAGCATTTATTGTAGTCATATCACCACCACTACAATCATGTTTCCCTTCAGGGTTTATTGTAGTCATATCACCATACTACAATCATGTTTCCCTTCACGGTATATTATAGTCATATCACCATACTACAATCATGTTTCTCTTCTGGGTTTATTGTAGTCATATCACCACACTACAATCATGTTTACCTTCAGGGTTTATGGTAGTCATATCACCACCACTACAATCATGTTTGCCTTCAGGGTTTACTGTAGTCATATCACCACACTTCAATCGGAGTTATGTTCCCCTTCATGGTTCATTGTAGTCATATCACCAGACTGCAATCATGTTTCCCTTCAGGGTTTATGGTAGTCATATCACCACACTACAATCATGTTTACCTTCAGGGTCTATGGTAGTCATATCACCACACTTCCACCATGTTTCCCTTCAGGGTTTATGGTAGTCATATCACCATACTATAATCATGTTTCTCTTCATGGTTTATGGTAGTCATATCACCACACTACAATCATGTTTACCTTCAGGGTTTATGGTAGTCATATCACCACCACTACAATCATGTTTGCCTTCAGGGTGTATTGTAGTCATATCACCACACTTCAATCGGAGTTATGTTCCCCTTCAGGGTTCATTGTAGTCATATCACTACACTGCAATCATGTTTCCCTTCAGAGTTTATTGTAGTCATATCACCACACTACAATCATGTTTGCCTTCAGGGTTTATAGTAGTTATATCACCACACTACAATCATGTTTCTCTTCAGGGTTTATTGTAGTCATATCACCACACTACAATCATGTTTACCTTCAGGGTTTATGGTAGTCATATCACCACATTACCATCATGTTTCCCTTCAGGGTTTATGGTAGTCATATGATCACCATACTATAATCATGTTTCTCTTCAGGGTTTATGGTAGTCATATCACCACACTACAATCATGTTTACCTTCAGGGTTTATGGTAGTCATATCACCACCACTACAATCATGTTTGCCTTCAGGGTTTATTGTAGTCATATCACTACACTTCAATCGGAGTTATGTTCCCCTTCAGGGTTCATTGTAGTCATATCACCACACTGCAATCATGTTTCCCTTCAGGGTTTATTGTAGTCATATCATCACACTACAATCATGTTTCCCTTCAGGGTTTATTGTAGTGATATCACCACACTACAATCATGTTTCCCTTCAGGGTTTATTGTAGTCAAATCACCACATTACAATCATGTTTGCCTTCAGGGTTTATGGTAGTCATATCACCATACGACAATCGGAGTATAGCAGATTTTCCAATGGTGATGCTGAGAATACCACAACACAATCGGTGTATAGCAGATTTGCCGATGATGAAGCTGAGAATACCACACTACAATCGGATTATAACAGATTTTCCGATGGTGATACTGAGAATACCATACAATCGTTGTATAGCAGATTTTCCGATGGTGATGCTGAGAATACCAACTGTTTTATCTGATAGATAACATTCATTACAAAACTCATCTACAGTATAATAAGACTAACAAGCTTCTACCTACACTTCAAGTACAAACAAATATTTTTCTTTTATTTAAAACTCACATAATTTTGTACTGATTGCAGCTAAGTTTTTCTGTTAATAGCAGGATGGGGTGGTGTTAAGCGTCATCTGAGAATTCTGTTGAAAATTAAACTTTTAGCCAGAAATTATGTCCTTTCCATTTGAAAATATTTCAGCACAATAATTCAAGAGAACCCCTTTTGCAACTCTTTGATAACAAACGGAAAGGAGTTCCCCAGACCTAAGTATGAAATGCATTTAGGATAAAAACTTGTTAAATATATTAATGCATAAAAACAATCTGAAACTACTCATTACACTATTACTAACAAAAACTAGAGTGCACACGCTGAAATGTCTCGCCTACTATACTTACCATTGATTTTATGTTGATAGTCCTACATATAAAGTTTTACTACAAGTATCACATTAACATTTATGATCCAAGAAAATGAGGTCAAGGTCAGATAAACCAAACCGGAAATACATGTACACCTTTAATACAATCATTCCATACACAGAATATAGATGACCTATTGTTTATAGTATAAAAGAAACAGACCAAACTATGGAAATTCTATATTGACCAATGAACCATGAAAATGAAGTCAAGGTCAGATGAACCCTACCAGACAGACATGTACACCTTCAAATCATTCCATGCATCAAATATAGTTGACCTATTGCTTATAGTATCTAAGAAACAAAGTTTACCAGGAAAACTGAACACTGACCAAGGAACCATGAAAATGAGGTGAAGGTCAAGATGATACCTGCCAGACAGACATATATACCTTACAATCATTACATACACCAAATATAGTTGACCTATTGCTTAAAGTTTAAGAAAACAGACCAAAACACAAAAACTTAACCTTGAGCAATGAACCGTGAAAATGAGGTCAAGGTCAAATAAAACCTCCCAGACTGATATGTACATCGTAAAATATTTCCATACACCAAATATAGTTTACCTACTGCATACAGTATTAGAAAAACAGACCAAAACACAAAAACTGAACATTGATCCATGAACCCTGAAAATGAGGTCAAGGTCAAATAAAACCTGCCAGACTGACATGTACATCGTAAAATATTTCCATACCACAAATATAGTTAACCTATTGCATATAGTATTAGAAAAACAGACCAAACCACAAAAACTAAACTATTACCACTGAACCATGAAAATGAGGCCAAGGTCAGACGACACCTGCCAGTTGGACATGTACACCTTACAAGCATTACATACATCAAATATAGTAGACCTAATGCTTATAGTATCTGAGATATGGACTTGACCACGAAAACTTAACCTTGTTGACTGATCCATGAAATGAGGTAGAGGTCAGATGAAAACTGTCTGACAGACATGAGGACCTTGCAAGGTACGCACATACTAAATATAGTTATCCTATTACTCATAATAAGAGAGAAATTAACATTACGAAAAATCTGAACTTTTTTTTCACTTAGTCACTGAACCATGAAAATGAGGTCATGGACAATGGACATATGACAGATGGAAACTTCACATCATAAGGCATCTATATACAAAGTATGAAGCATCCAGGTCTTCTACCCTCTGAAATAATAAGATTTTAAGAAGTAAGCGAACGCCGCCGCCCCCGGATCACTATCCCTATGTCGAGCTTTCTGCGACAAAAGTCGCAGGCTCGACAATAAACCAGTCTAGTATTTTCTGTGAAGACTGACAATGAAGAAAAAAACAATGTCATATCTTTGGAATCGTCCAAGTACTGGTATTTTTTCAAAGTAGTATACGGGAACAAAACTCAAAATAATGTATGTATTGGATGAATAGCTGTCATATGCCATTTGCCAAAAAAAATGTTGAAACCAAATTTAGAATGTATAGACATGGGGTTTTCCCCAAAATCTGCTTATTTGTAATATTTGTATTTTTCATAACATTCCCTTTAGTCAAATGACTGAAATAAACATAATTAAGTCTGAAGTAGGTCAACAATATGAAAACGTATGTGAATTATGTAGCTTCTTATTATATCATTTTAAATTAAATATTGATCCAATTTCTGCAGAAATAAAGGTATAAACTTAGTGTCATGATATATTTTGAAGTCCAACCCAAAAAATTGTCAACGCTAGGTCAAGCCAAAAACCATTTGCATGTAACTTATTGAATCCTTATTACAATATAAACTCATAATGTAACCTAAAAATACAAGTAAGGCTATAAATGCTACCATTTCTTTGTTTTACCTCTATGTTGTATTTTGAGTGAGAGTGTCCATAGTTGATTCATTTACAGGAAATTCTGACATTAATCTAAATTGAACATCATTAGGATGAGTGTAACCAAGATTGGGTTTCAATTGGCACAGTGGTTTTAAAAGAGACTGTTTCCAAAGTTTATAGGCAAATGAACATAGCTAACAAATGGCAATAACTCTAAATCACTCTTTAAGCCATGTGTGCTAATTGAACAGCCATACAACATCTCCTTATTTTCATATTGATAATTGTCGCATTGGTGATTACACAACATCTCCTTATTTTAATATTGATAATTGTTGCATTGGTGATTACACAACATCTCCTTATTTTAATATTGATAATTGTCGCATTGGTGATTACACAACATCTCCTTATTTTAATATTGATAATTGTTGCATTGGTGATTACACAACATCTCCTTATTTTAATATTGATAATTGTTGCATTGGCGATTACACAACATCTCCTTATTTTCATATTGATAATTGTCGCATTGGCGATTACACAACATCTCCTTATTTTAATATTGATAATTGTCTCATTGGCGATTACACCACATCTCCTTATTTTAATATTGATAATTGTCGCATTGGCGATTACACCACATCTCCTTATTTTAATATTGATAATTGTCGCATTGGCGATTACACAACATCTCCTTATTTTAATATTACTAATTTGTTAATTGTTTAGGGACTCACTGTGACCTACAGTTGTTTACATTCTCATCAATAGGTCTCTGTTGGACAGTTTAGTTTTGGAGGACGTGATTTATTTTTTAGTTGTAACTGACTTTCAACTAGCTTTCAGTAACTGTGAATACTCTTATTTTGGTGATTTAGGTCTATTGTTTTTATGTTAGTTATTTTTGTACCTCCTATGCATACTGATCTCTTGAGTTAAGCCTATTGCAACTGATTTTTACCGTTTGTTCTATTTTGTGCTGTAACACCACTGTTCAAGGTGCTCACAAACATGATTAACTCTGCAACATTCTTTTTGTGCCTGTTTCAAGTCAAGAGTACAGTGGTTGTCATTGGTTAAAGTACGTCTTGTTTGTTTTTTATAAACTATTTTGTTATGAATTAGGCCTTCAGTTTTCTCGTTTGAATTGTTTCACATTTTTCATGTCAGGGGCTTTTTATAGCAGATATGGGTTTTTCACATTGTTGAAGGCTGTAGGGTGCCCTATAATTGCTTACTAACACTTCATTTTAACTCTATTAGATAGTTATTTCATTGGCAATCACACCACTTCTTATTACACTGTACATGTTGGTTGATAATGGAGAACTTGTTAGTTAATAAACATAATGTATTTGATTTTTGTTGTACTGTAGATGTTGGTTGATAATGGGAGAACTTGTTAGTTAATAAACATAGCGGATTTGATTTTTGTTGTACTGTGGATATTGGTTGATAATGGAGAACTTGTTAGATAATAAACAAAACGGATTTGATTTTTGTTGTACTGTGATATTGGTTGATAATGGAGAACTTGTAAGTTAATAAACATAGCCGATTTGATTTTTGTTGTATTGTGGATGTTGGTTGATAATGGAGAACTTGTAAGTTAATAAACATAGCGGATTTGATTTTTGTTGTATTGTGGATGTTGGTTGATAATGGAGAACTTGTTAGTTAATAAACATAGCGGATTTGATTTTTGTTGTATTGTGGATGTTGGTTGATAATGGAGAACTTGTTAGTTAATAAACATAGCGGATTTGATTTTTGTTGTATTGTGGATGTTGGTTGATAATGGAGAACTTGTTAGCTAATAAACATAGCGGATTTGATTTTTGTTGTATTGTGATATTGGTTGATAATGGAGAACTTGTTAGTTAATAAACATAATGTATTTGATTTTTGTTGTACTGTAGATGTTGGTTGATAATGGAGAACTTGTTAGTTAATAAACAAAATGTATTTGATTTTTGTTGTATTGTGGATGTTGGTTGATAATGGAGAACTTGTTAGTTAATAAACAAAATGTATTTGATTTTTGTTGTATTGTGGATGTTGGTTGATAATGGAGAACTTGTTAGTTAATAAACAAAATGTATTTGATTTTTGTTGTATTGTGGATGTTGGTTGATAATGGAGAACTTGTTAGTTAATAAACATAGCGGATTTGATTTTTGTTGTATTGTGGATGTTGGTTGATAATGGAGAACTTATTAATAAACATAATGTATTTGATTTTTGTTGTATTGTGGATGTCAGTGTACTGTGCATTTTGATTGCTCGGTGATAAAACTGATTATTTTGATAACAATCAGCTGTTTCAAAGAGTTTTATTTTAAATATTTTGTTTTCACTTATTGTCATTAGGTTGGCATTAGTGGATCTTAGCTGATTAAGGTGGTACCCAACACCTTGACTAATATCAATTTGGCTCGTTTAATTTTCATAAAATTTTGACAAAATGTTTACTTTGACCCTTTGACAAAAATATAAAAATTTCAAAAAATTTGAACCAACCACTTTATCAGAAAAATTTCGTTGGTTATATAGCAGTTTGACAAACACTAATTTTGATCATTGAGAAGCTTAATATTTCCTTAACAATACAACGTAATTAAAACGTTTAGCTGATTTTTACAGAGTTATCTCCCTGTAGTGTTAGGTACCACCTTAAGACTGTAAGATTGTTCCTTTTAAAAACGGTAGAGCTTGTTCAAAGCAATGCAAACATCTATATTCATTGCTGTTTAGTAGATAGCCGTTTCTTTTGTAATCATTCCACATCTCCTTTTTTTATAACATGATTTTTTTTAGAAAAGAACACACAACATATAATGATACAGTATATGGCCTAAAATGTTATGGGGTTTAAATGCTCATATTAAAAATAAAACTATGAAATACTAAATTATAAAATATCATTTTATTTCTACAATATTTAAGAATATCACAGTCATTTTATGAGTTACTGTAAATCAATTTATTTTCGTGGATACTTTATTTCGAGTTTAACACTGCCTAGTCCACTTTGCGGCTATTTAATTTCATGATTTTATAATTTACTTCATGTAGTTTAATTATGAAAGATCCAAGTTTTACATATTCGCGACATTTATATTCGCGTTATTTTACTACTTGTGAAAGTCACGAAAATAAATCGCTTGAGAAAAATTAGTTGGTTTACAGTATACGTAATGTTCCACAAAACCTTCTTTTTACTTCATCAAAACTTATAAAAATAGTTAAAGACCACTGATCTTAATAATTTGTACTCATGTTTTATAAGATTGAGTTTTTCTTTTACATTATATGTAAGTCAGGTAAAAGCTATTAATTATCATCTGCTAAATTCAACTTCAAGATGTTAAATCATACTATTCATTCTACACACATGTAAACAAAGTACATTTTCATATCTATCTTTATATTTTATACTGGAAAGTTACATATGTATTGTCTACATATCATATATATCTATCAGTACTACACATATATTTCTTACAAATGTCCGTGTCATATGTTACACATAACATTTAATTCTCTATACAAACAACCTGCATTCAAACGTCTCTCAACAAAAGTTATAACATTGAACCCTCTACTTGGAACAGCCATACTTGTCTCTTCTTGGAACAGCCATACTTGTCTCTTCTTGGAACAACCATACTTGTCTCTTCTTGGAACAACCATACTTGTTTATTTGAGACTAATAATGAAATGAACATACCATTGACTTTAGGTTTTTAAAACTATGCAGCCATTTAACTTCACAACGATTTAATCATTAAAAGTTTGAATCTAGGTTGCTGTAGGTGAACAATATATGAATAGTTCCAATATTTTTCTCCATTGTGAATTGACTGCTTGACTCCTTCAATAGTAAACTCCATCTTGTATTTTTTCATCTTATTGTTTTACTTTAATTCACCGTCTCATTTCTGACTTCACCATTTTCATAGCTTCTTTAAAAGTCAATGTCTTTGGTCTGTGTTTCTTTATATACTGAAAATGGACAAAATCAAACATAACATAGAATTGACCTTAATATAATAATATCATGCAAAAAATGAGGTCGTACCAGCATCAGAAATTGGAACACATTTTACTTAAATATTATGTGTGGTGTATCATATCTTTTTTTAGGTATCAGAATATAATGGAGTCATCATTTGATCTTTTTCATTAATTTATAATAAAAATGTGTTTATGATGTTCATATTGAAACTTAGTTTAATTATTTTACTCTTGCAAAGTATCTTTATTAAAGGATATTTATCATTTTTGATTTATCTAGTATTTAATGAATGTATTGAGTAATTTTACTCATACATATTCATAGGGGTTGAAATTGAACTCTTGTTTTGATTGGATACTAGTTATTGGTGGTTAAGTTGAGTTTTCCTTTGTTCTTCTCAGGTAGAATTTACCTGGACACTGGTCTGAAAAAGAGGTCCATTTATATGTCCAGATTGAAATATATAGAAACCCATATATACTTACAGATTATATTTCCATATTTATATGACACAACTACTTTACTGACAACGACTCTGACTTAGATTACTTTTTTGTACTTAGTGCCAAATTCCTTATTGACCAGCGAACTCACTCTTCAAGTGAGTTTATTTTCAACTCTGGTAATGAAACCATCAGAACCTTAGAATGTCTCAGCTATTCTATTCATACTCCAAAGAGACCCCTTTCAAAGTAAAATGTATGACATACGTTCACAAATTGGTCTAGAAAATACACAGAACAAGTAGAAAGGGAGATAACTCTAGATTTTAAAATAATTGCATTGTAAACTAAACTCATTTTAAGAACAGAAGTGTAAACCTATGGTTCATAATATCTTTGAGAATGGATGTAATAATTTAATGCAGCCTTGTAATAAAAAATTAAATCTCTAAATATGTCAGCTAAATGAGTTTATTGATGATAATACTAAGACTAAGAATGATACTTTGCTATAACATACAACACTTAAAAATGCTGTTCTAACCTGTGTGTCAACCTACAACTAATATAGTTAAAATCTGACATTGTGAGTTAATATACCTGTCTCGTATCCTCTAGCGTTGTATATTTATGAGTTGTCTCCATAGAATCTGTGAATGACTTGTATAGATATTTCTGAGACTGTATAAACTGTTTAGTAAGGTCCAATTGTTGTTTTAACATATCATGGAGCGCTAACATAGCTGGACTGTAGGCTGTCATAGCTGAAATAGAAATCAAATATTCTAAATATCTTGATTGTTGGTGTTCTAACAATATATTTTATGACGTAATACAAAGAACACTTAAAAAGTTAGACAGGTTTATCCCCAGACATAGTAGTAATGGCAATTTAACTTGTTTCAGTACGACATATGCTAAATGTACATGCAGACATAAATGGCAGAAAGAATACCATTTACACAGTGTAGATACTATTCTGTACGCTATCTGGAAGTCGCGATTTTTGAAGCGATGATTTCCAACTGGCTAACAGGACGGTTTTGCCTACGGTGACTTTTCTCATCATTTGTTTACTCCTATATCTATAAAGTGCTTTGAACATCTTCAAGGTATGTATAGCATCATAAATATGAGTAACTGTAACAAAAACATGCATAAGAATATAAAATATACGTGTGCATCACACCAACTTGATAGAAAAAAGTGAAATCGATGGACAATTTTGCTCTCGTAGTACAAAGCAAATAATCTTTTAATGCAAATATTTGCATCAGTTTACAGTTAAATATATACTGTTTCAATATTCTTTTCGTATTTAAATAGAATATTCGTATTTCCCATAAAAAGATATGTTTTCCTTGAGGATCCCAAAATAAATTACTGTACGATCAGTCTAGAACTGACTGTATTCTAGAAGCGATTTCAGATTTTTTGACTGTATGACCAGTCGTGATTTTGAAAAAGAAACAACGGCAATTTGAAGGTATATACGTGTCTATGTGATATTATGAACTGTCCAGGGAACTATAACGTGTAATTTCTTTCATCAGACAATACAAATATACTTCTGATGATTTTTGTAGACGGCATGTGTATGGGAACATATATTTGGAATCCCTTTTCTCCTGGATTGGACCCCCTCTCCATTTAAAAATGGCTGGAACCCACAATGTATATTAAGTGGTTTATGAGGAGATGCACTTACAAAACCGACGAAACATATTGTACCGGTCCAACGGAAAGACGGACTTCATTATCACTATAAACCCCCGCTTTACAAAGTGGTGTACAATTGAGTGTCAAAGAGACAGCTCTACATCCAAAACAAAGTGAAGGAACTGTGATCAATTATAGGCTACAGTACAGCCTCGAATGTGTGTAAATACATGCATTTTTATATAACAATTAAATCTGTGTGTTTGTACAATTTTAAGTATAACGGAGGACATTTCTGAAACTTATATATACAACAAACCTTCCTCTTATTTTAGCAACATTTAAACATCCTTATACTTAATGTAGTAAGTCGAGTACACCCCATCAAGCTAAGACATGTTTCATAAGTTTTCAGGATGTGAATTTATTGAAATATATTTGTGTTATTTAGAAAAATGCCACCTTCTAATGAATCGTAAATAACTTTGAAATCACCACTAGAATACAGTGAAATAAAGACTGATCATACAGTTTCAAAATATACAAGCGAGACTGATCGTACAGTGAGAAATTCAAACAAGTGTAATTTTCTTATTTCTGGATTCAAAGATCTGGTTGAAACTTTTACCACCACTTGAAATATACTTCAATTAGTTAATTAGGTCTGGTTTTTACGTTAATTTGTACACTAAGAGGGTAAAAAGATTGTTTTTAGGTTCACCGACTGATTTTCCTTAGTGATGCACTTGAAAATCTCTTGATTAAGGCAAAGATACGAATAATGAATGTGCTGAATTTAATTCTAAACCATTTGAGAATATCGATGTCAGCTGAATTAATCATTAAGCAATGTACAGATGATCAACTTACCGTTTAATTCAGTATATCCATCAAATATAAAATGTGATCCAAAAAGTTTTCGCTTCGAAAATCGTGACTTCCGGATAGCGTACAGAATAGTATCTACATTGTGATTTAGGGACTTAACTTCTATATCACATCAAATTTAACAAGTTTTTGATGCAATATTATATTTTCATTCAGAGTTGTTATTGTTTTTTTTCCAATTTTGCTGATTTCTTTAAATGGATGATAATGATAAATAAACTATATATTATACCTTCTAAAGCATCTGGACTGACCACATGTGTTGCTATAGGTGTAGGGTCCACCATCCCTAGTCCTGTTAGAAAACCAGGTACAGCAAATCCAGAATACTTTGAGTCCCATTGGTATTGTAGTCCCGGTTCTGATGTTTGGACTTCCACTGTGTGGGTTTTCACTCTGTCACGTCTTGGTGCAGGTCTGTCACTGCATGAAAAAACAAATGTAATAATAAATATCCAACCAGTCTATACATTATCAAGTTGTACAATTCATTTCTATATCATCTTCTTTAAAAGTATTTCTTCTTCAATAATCTAACTTCTGTTGTTCATTTACAAAAATGTACAAATAATAATAATGAAAAAGACATAATTCATTGACATTTTAAATAGTAAATGAGATTTAATACAATTACTTAACACTGAGAAACTGTCTCCCCTACAACTGAACAAGTTAATCTTCCTTGAAAATAAAGTGTTTGCAAATACTGTTATTTTCAGCATACTACCAATACTCTTAAAATTAACCACTTAGACCCCAATCACACTAGGACATTTAGATGGATTTAAACTAGATCGGTTCACTTTAGATCGGTCTAAACTAAAACACCAAAAGAGGTAGTTTAGTTTGAATCGTTCTAAAGTGAACCAATCTAACTTTAAATGTGAACGCAGAGATCAGTTTAAACTAGTACGATTGAATCGAAAATAATGTATGCGCATGTATAGTGGCAAAACTACACGTGTAATAACATAACATCCCTCATATTTCTCCGTTAACAGACCTTTGTGTACATGCAAGTAAAAACAAACGTAAAAAGTTGTCTTTGCCGTAGCATAAATTTGCGAAATCTGTGTCTTCTTTTCTTCTGTTGTTTTTGTTTTTTTCTTTTCAGGAACCGCAGCATTTTTTAATTTTGTAACTTTCTTGCTATAGTTTTTAATGAAAACTGGAAGAACACCAGTATCAAAATTTGAACTTGTGATTCAAGAGAAACAATAACTTCATCCATTTTTGTACACATCAGTGTACCAACACATAAATTTGATTAATTATTTCTATTTATACACAATGTTTGCAGTTTTACGGGTAATTAGGTCAGATCGATTGCATTTTTAATTGTAGTGTGAACGCAGTGATGCAGATTAGACCGGTAGAGATCGTTATGATTAAAGATAATGTGATAACTGGTTTTATTTAGATCGATCAAAAAAAAATGCTAGTGTGAACGGGGTCTTACACATGCATGATGAGTACTTCCTCTAACACACTTTTTTCACAACTTTCACATAAAATTCAAAGGAACATAACTGGGAATAAGTTGGACTAAACAATTTCCATGGAAATGAGATGCACCAATTTTAATATAACTGCATACCATAAAGTTAATGACTTGGCATAAATCGTACTTATATGCAGGGCATATTCATAAACTTAAGTTCAATATGTAAAAGTCAGCAGACCATGAAATAGGAGACAAGGGGAAATATTAACACGAAATGAGATCTGCTATATGTACTAAAATTTGCAGCCAAATATTTGTTAGTTAAGCTATCACCTATATGTTTGAGATTAAATGTACCTGTATGTATAAGAATCTGTAATGGTTCTGTCTGAGGTCGGTGTAGCCCTTGATTCTGTCATCAAGGACTCGGAGTCACTACTTAACCGCTCACTTATATCCTCTGTTTCATCCTCATCACTGTACTGAGTCTTTATTTCAGAAACTGATTTCATTTTTGTTTTTTTAACACTTTCACCAATATGTTCTGATATACTACTATCAAAGTCTTCTGAGTATGAGCTATATTTAGGCGTACTTGACCGAGTCTTAATTTCTGATACTATCACTTCTGATCGTGAATCCTTTAATTTATGGCCTCCTAACATTTGATCTGATCTCTCTGTTTTGATTTCCTCTGATTCAGATTGAGTCTTTATCTCAGATACTTCACTTTTAGGTTCATCCAAGTCTTGAATATCACCTAATAATTCTTCTACAGTGTGTAAACCAAGCGCACTAAATATGTCTTCATTCTTTTTTTCCTTTTTCTTCTTCTTCTTTTCTTCTCTTTTGTTTTTATTGACTACTTTTTTCTTTGAAACATTTCTGGATTTCCTTTCGGAGATGTTTGGTTTTGCAATAATTACAGGTTCCAGAGTATCGGCATCCATTAAATTCACTGAAATCATATAAATTAGTACTTTATCATTAATACTTTAACAAAGAAAATAGACCTTAAAATGCATTTAAACAACAAATTTGATTAAAACCCAATATGTTATGATTCTTTGAAAGTTATTACCACTATCTGAAACATACAGCTTGCAGAAAAATCTTTTTTTAACTTGACTTATTTTAGACTGTAAATGTTATTTTGAGCTTGGATAAGGAATAGTTCATTATTTAGGCCTCCTTTTACTGAATCATATTCTTACCTCTGAAAACATCTTCTGAACTGGCACTCAGTGGGTCACTTTCATTTACTTCTTCTATTATATCACTGGCCACAGTATCTTCTGACAGTGACCTTGACCTTCTAAGGCCAGGAGATGGTGACCTTCTTCCTATTTTAGGTGAAGGTGATCTCCTTGGTGTCCTTGAGGATGGAGTTGGTGGTTTAGAATCAGGAGACATAGATCTATGTGGTGACTGGGATCTCTTTCTGAACTCTTGCCTTGTCTGCAAAATATATCACAAATTACATTAGTTTCAATTTCAAATAAACTTTACCTATGAATATGAACATGAATCAATATTGGTGCATAACGGTTTTCTTCAGGTCAATTATATCACAATTTTAAAAGCATAAAGAGTTACACCTGATCTGATATAAATGTACAACTAAGCATGAAATTGTTTGTCAAAATGAAAAATTGCTAGTTTTTTTATTTTTGGAGTAGTACCGATAATTCTCATTATGTGTACCTACAAAGTGCAAACTATAACATTCTGGAAAAATTGTACCGTAATACGGAAAATTATAATAAATATCCATAAACCTGTTATGATGCATACTCATGGTTATCTGTCCAATGTTGAAAAATAACTTACTAGTAGTCACATTGATATATATTAAAATAATATGTAAATAGCAGAAAATAGAAATGCAGAAAACTAAATGTTATATTACACAATGAAATTATAGTCTTAATTTGTAGAAATACGGGTCATCTTTTCCTTAAATTTGCTATAGTTAACACATAAATTAATGATGAATTTCCTAAGTGAACCTGCTAAAGAATTTGATAGGTTCAATAAATAAAGATAAAGGAGATCAATCATAAACAATATAAGTGGTTTTATTTCTGTACGAAGATTTCAAAGTGTGATAATTACAATAGGTTGATGTCAAAATAAAGTTAGTTCTAAAAATTTCCATTTCATCTGAAATTTTTAAATGACAGGTAAGTATTGTGAATTTTACAGAAAGTGATCGTCAAGATTTGAAATATTAACTGAAATAAAATGTGCTGTTATAAAAAGAATAGAAGAGAATAAAGGTGTCAAGTTATTTTTAGTTTTCAGAGAAACTTGAGTCAAGAGATAAGAACAGATTTTAATGACATTAAATGCTACTAATACTTGAATATGTTTTATGATTTTTTTCATCTTTTGATTTCATGAATAAGTGTTTAAATCATTAAATAAAAATGTCACATTAATCAGTATCAGATGTTTTTTTTTACCTTTTTCTATAAAATTGAGAATGGAAATGGGGAATATATCAAAGAGACAACAACCTGACCAAAGAGCAGACAACAGCCGAAGGCCACCAATGGGTCTTCAATGCAGAGAGAAAATCCCGCACCCGGAGGTGGTCCTGTATGAACATTTCATTTAACCAATAACAAAATATTATAACCAAAAACAGATAAAATTCAAAAATTTCATTTGAAATCTCATATAAAAAAATCTCAAAGGGGGCCTGGGATATTTGTATAATTATTACTGCAAAAAAAATAAAGAATGCTTTTCCGGAAACTGAGACTTGACACCTTTGAGACAGATGTATAAAGTAAAGTATATTCTTGAATAATACAGAGCAAACTATAAAGATATTAATGTTTGATAGGAATTGTTACAATGTGCTTAAATTTAACATGAATCTTTTAAAGTGAACGTAATAGAAGATATGTGTACATGTATGCTCTCACCTTACTACCTAATATATTCCTCTGTCAACAAGTTATAAAAAAGTCATCAATGGTTAATATGATAAAGAAATATTAAATTAACAAAGCATTTGTTATATTGTATACTAACAGAAATACATTATGTTACTCTCTATAAATCAGGAAATTAATAAATAAATGTTAAATGTTTTACAAATAAAGTCAACCTGGAAATATTGGACAGAGACTATATGTACTAAGGTTTTATGTGTGCAGTAAATATAACTTATAAATATTAAAGCAAGCACTGTTGAAGTTATTTTAACAGTTACTCTCTGCATCAAATATGCACATACCAAATTCAGTTCAGTTCTGCTCTTTAAATAGGACTCTGTTTCAACATATTGAATTGATTATAATTTGATGAATGTCCAGTGGCAAATATTTCATGTATGATCATGGTGATGAAATACTAGATATTATGTCATAGATGCTGAGGCAATGTTACAAATTGGTTTAACAATCCTTAAAACTAAAAGCTATGTGTGAAAGATGCAGGATTAGTCACTAAGAGATATTTTAATGATTAATGTCGCTAAATAACAAGTTGAACCAAGTTGAGATTTGAGCTATTGCTCACTAATGATACCCCACTATAAGTATTCAGTGAACAGAAAGTTGTTAAACAATTGATGTAATAATTCATCGCATAGTATAACATACTTATTTATAAATTGTGACTTGGATGGAGAGTTGTCTCATTGGCACTCATACCACATCTTCTTATATCTATTATATCAAGGTTGATTCAAAATTTCTAAAAGATTTGTAGTTCCCGAAAAACTTCATACATGACTATTACATGTATGTTAAAGAATACATAAGTATTTGGGAAACAGGAAGTTGATAAGCAGTGAATCTGAGAATGCATCACACAGTATAACATGCTCAAATCAAGCTTGATACCTAATTTAAAGATCCCTGATTTGCACTTCTGGAGAAAAATGCAACCAAAATTGTATGGGATTGAAGGACAGACATAAACCAGTATACTCCCTCTGATACTGACTTAAAGTGAATAGATATAAGAAGATGTGGTATGAGTGCCAATGAGACATATCTCCATCTAAGAAGTTCATTAATGGATTTCCTCCGAGAATATAACTTGTACTTGTCATTTCTCTTAATCATGAGTCCATACTCAAAGCTGCCTCACTACCTTAATGCATCCAAACAGAAAAAGGAAAATCCTACTAGAATTTTATAGTAAATATCTTACAATGGTTCCTCCCTTGACAACCATCCTGCCACTGTCATCACTGCCATCAGCAAAAATAAATTCTTGTAAGCTCTCCTCTCCCGATGATAGTACTACATCTGTTGAATATTTTTGTGAACTTTTTAATTTAAAAGGAGAACCTGAAATAACATTTTTCTACATTTATCAGCTGCGACACAAAATTATTATTCAAACAGTATCTCGTTTAAATGCAAACAAAACAATTAGTTAGTTAAGCTGAAAATGAAAATGGTGTATAAAAGAAGAATCAAATGAAACTAATATGTACACACTCATACTCATGTGCCTGTCCCAAATCAGGAACTGTGTCAGTGGTTCATCTGATTTTTTTTGTTACTTGGAGAATTACTGCTGATTCAGATCTCTGATAGTTTCTGCTTGATTTATTAACAACCTTTATAGACTATAAAAGATTTAGTGCTTTACATTGTAAAGACATTTGTCATCTATTGTTAAAGACTTTATAAACATTTGACTTTTACTGTAGATGTTGATTGGTTTGTTTTTGTTGCTATCTTTATAACATTTATACTTCACATCTCCTTTTATTTATAAGCTGACTTTGTATTCAGTGAAACTACAACTTCACATTTGTGTAGCCTTTTCAATAGTCATCCGGCGCGAAAAGGACGATAATTTAATTTTAGAATTTAATATTTTCGGAGACGGTCAATTTCCGGAATTGCATGCTTTATCATCACGGTTTTTTCTTTGGCCGTCGATGAAGTCACTATTGCTGCATTCTTTGACAATAAGGTATATTTAACAAGACAGTATTATCAATGTGTTATCGTGGTATCAATATATGTTAGCAATGTTAGATATCTGAATTAATTGTTATTTTGGCAAAGGCAATTCATCACTTCCCCTGAAAACATGATTTTGTACAAGTTCACTTATCGGCATCTCCGGGCGGCAAAGCAGATCAATTTCCTGATGATTTTAACTACGGCATTCTGATTTTTATTAATTGCTACATATTACCGTTTTTTTTAAATCAATTTTTGTTTATATTATCAACAAATAAGAGTAACATACTAGGTCGAGTTGTCGTTCGTAGTGTATAGTTTGTTCCAAACCTGTCCAGTGTTCTGGTACAGGTTGGCAGATGTTTATTAACAATAAAGTTGTTGCAACTAAAACACATGTTATCTTCAGTGTGTGTGGTTTTTTTTCTAATTAGTAATTGTTTATAAAAACAAATTGTTTCTAAATACATTTGGCAGATAGGATTATCATGTAATTGTTATTTCCCTTGTTTAAAAATAGAAATTGCGTATTTCTATAGTTAACGATTTACATGACACTTATTCAGTACATATTTGTTAAATTGAATAGATATTGCTATTTTGATTTCATTGTTAAAGATATTTATTAAGGTTCTAAAGTTTAGTATTTGCATCCTTGCTAATCATTTATAACCTTCGTTGAAAGACTTAATCATTTTATATAAGTTGTTTGGAATTACAATTTTGAATTAAATTCTTTATAAACACTAAAAGGCGCTATGCAGGGCTGACTTAGCAAAGGCTATAAAGCCAGTCATGGTGGTTATATATTTCCATCATCATCGACGAATTGTCTGTGGACTGACGTTCAGTCCAACCATTGGAAGCTGTGCTCTTCCAAAATCTTCCTATGTGGTTAGTGCATCTGCCATGTGCGTTCTTAAAACGGAAATTATTGCAGTCATGCAATACTCCATTTCTCTACTTTGGTCTACATGATACAAATTGTACTTATTGAATAAATTATATATTGTTTTCATTGTTTTTTTTTCTTAGTTTTTTTTTTCTTTTATTTAGATAGCGATATTACATTAGGCATCAATCGTCTTCTTATTTATCAGTTCACAAACTAGAAAAAGCTGTGGTCCGCACCCCCTGCAGAATTGCTCCTTCTACATACATGACCCCAACCCCTTTTCTTTTATGACTATCAGTAAGGGGTGGACAAGGAGCATTGATTCCCAGTTCCCTCCCCAAACTCCTACTTCACTCCGTATTCTGTTCCTCTGCACTCCTATTTTTTCGTCAACATGAATTATCCCTGTTTTAACGACCCTTTCCTTGCGGTTAACACCACCCTGACTCCAGCTTTCATCTATCCAATTCCCATTTCCGGCCCTCTCATTCCATAGTTCCCATAATTATGTCCACCCCCTTATCAGTGTCACAATGACTCGCACCCATTAACAACCCATCATTAGGCCACAAAATATATTATACTACCTGATTTGTTTCCTATATGCAAAAATAACGAGTCAGAACTTTTGCTTTAATAATAGCCCTTTTTTTTTAACACATCTCGTTTTTAACTCCCATGCGTATTTTTTACTGTCAACTATATAAATGGCCTCAACGCATACAAGAACAATACAAAATATCTTTTCACAAATGTGTTGTCAAAATAATAAAAATTTACTCTTTCAATAAATATTTTTGCAACAAATTCATAGTCACTTTTAAAATTTTCTATAGAATAAATTGAAAAAAGAATCAGACTTTCATACACTCAATTGAATTTTGAATGTTTGAATGTCTTAAATTGTCATTCTTACCTATTTATTTGATGGCGCCCTTATAACCCTATAATGAATCTTTTTTTTTTAATCCACAATGATTACATAGCAAATAAATATTAAGGGTTTTTATTAAAGTTTACTTTGCGGTTCCAAAGTGAGGAACTAATTATAAAACATGGGTAAGCAAACTAAATACCTAGAAGATGTTTTAAAAAATAGACTTTAGTTGATGAGATAACTCCTCATGTAACAAGATTTATCTCTCCTGTGATTAAACACATTGAGATCGAGATTGAATTGTCTCCCTTTGATAACAGCCAGTACCAAAGCACAATTATTTTTTTTGGTGATTTTTTATTGATTAACAATAGTTAAATAAAAGAAAAAGGATAATACTTTCAATTTCGAGGTCTAACAAAAGCTTTTTTACCTGTTATTCTAATTTTACATTAAAAACTCAAATTCAGATGAAAAGGCTAATTTGTGCTGCTTTCACATGATATATGCACTGATGAGGTTTATGACAAGAAAATATGTGATTTTTTAGTACCTTTAGCTTTCTGTGCCTGCTGTTGGGGTTTAGGACTAGAGGGTCTGTTACTTATTACAACAGGCTCTGTTGACTCTGGTTTCTTCTTCAGAAATTTCCCAGAATTCTTTCCAATCTTAAAACTATCAGATTCTGTAATTTGACGAGGAGTCTCTAATGATTCACTGTCTGTTTCTAAAGTAAATACTTTTCTATTCTCATTTGATCTCTGCGTAATTTTTTTGGCTAAAACTGATGCTTTTTCTAAAGCTGCTGACCTCTGACCCTGGACAGACATTTGACCTGATTTCTGGACAGACCTTTGACCTGGTTTCTGAACTGATTTTTGATCAATATGACCCCTAATTTGTTCTGAAACAGTTGGCACAGGACTAGCTGATGAAACCTGCGGCTTCCTCAAGAATTTTGACATTGGTTG
Organism: Mytilus californianus; assembly: GCF_021869535.1. Taxonomy (NCBI): domain Eukaryota; kingdom Metazoa; phylum Mollusca; class Bivalvia; order Mytilida; family Mytilidae; genus Mytilus; species Mytilus californianus. Next base: position 139,688,339 of record NW_026262581.1, on the reverse strand, counting down.
AGATGCTGAATCTCCTGTTATTTTTTTCTTTAAGAACTTGCTCCCGGATGTAGTTAATGCTCTCCGCTTCATTGAAGATGATGTATCGTGAGTGTCCAGTTCACTTGATATAGAAATATCACCCATCTCCTCAAAATCAACAGACTTCCCCCTCTGCTGAGCAGTTTTCTGTGAAAGTGACTTAATATATGCCTACAAGGAAAAAAAAGTTTGTCATGACAAATGTAATTTAGATACTTTAATATGCTCATAATTTAATGCATATTATTACAAGAAGACCATTTAGTGTTCAATGTTGAAAGGTTAATTTCAAAGCTCAACAATTACAATGTAAAATAAATATTTGAAATAATGTACATGTAATGCAGGAAACAAAAACATTTTATGTCAACCAAGCTGTTGAATATCTATTTTCGAAACAAATAATAAATAAAAGATTTCAGATGTACTGTAGTAAATTTTACGAATTTCCTAGATATTATTTTTGTATTTTTTTTTTTATATATCAAAATTAGTATCACAGTTCACACAAATTACATGTTTGATTTTTTTCCCATCATTTTAATGCAGAATTTTTTGTAAATACATTAATTATCAAGGGCAGATCTAGGGGAGGGGTAAAGCCGCAGTGAATAAACATTTTTGTGTTTAAAGACTGGCTGAACCAATGCCTCCTTAGTTTGGTGGCATCTCTTTAATCCATACCAATGGTATGCAGGGTTGCCAAATGAAAATAATTTATGGTTTTACATTTTTCTGATTTTAACTGCTTCCCTCCCTTTATGCAAAACTTTTAAGTAGGCAAAACTGTGCCCACATTTAAAAAATTATAGATCCACAACCGATTCCATTTTTGTACATTTATCAACCATCACAATAATAAATGCATCCAGCAATTTCTGAATTAAGAGTAAACATCATTATGTTTAACTAATTACTCATTATACTTTAGACAAACAATCCATCATTTCTAAGTTTTATCTACAAATGAATAAGGACTGTTCTTCTTTATCAAAATAAATCTTATTTTCTTTTTTACTGTGATCTTACATTGAGGGCTTCATCTTCATCATCTTTTTTCTTTACACGTTCCCCTTTCAACTGTGAGGAGACCTTCTCCAACAATGCATTGGTAGAACTCCCAGATCTTTTCATCTTCAAACTACAAAATAATAAATAAATGATGTATAACCTATCCAAAATGCTGTCTAGGAAAAAAATTTAATCACGATGTCAAGATGTTACAATTTTATAGTTCAAAACTACTGAAAAATAAAACTCATTTATTCAAAAGGAAATAATTGAATCTTTACTAAACTATCAACTTCAAGTTCAGCATCAATTAAACAGCATCACAATAGGGATTTCATAATAAAAGATGATTAACTATTCACCATAAATATTCTAATTTTCAAAAGAACAGAGTTCCAATGTCTCACATATTTTATCTGTCCAAGGGCAATAGCTAAAAAAAAGCATGGGAAGATGTGTGCTTCCAGAATTTCCTGTAAAAGGCTATTAACTAGTTCATACAAACTGAGGTATAATAATGCTTTTCATTTCTTAGATTGGTTGATCATATTGTAAAGTTCAGGCAGAGTTGACATGAGACAGATTTGGTCTTATTTTATGTACTTTTTTGTCAAATAGCTCATCAACTGATTCAGTTCTTATACATCCTTTGCTATCAAATATTCAGCTTTTAGCATTCCTAATAAAGGTAAATCCAGAAATGTGCTTCGGACGCATGAAATTCCTGATAAAGGTAAATCCAGAAATGTGCTTCGGACGCATGAAATCCCTAATAAAGGTAAATCCAGAAATGTGCTTCGGACGCATGAAATTCCTAATAAAGGTAAATCCAGAAAAGTGCTATGGACACAGGAAATTTATAAAGTGTTGTTTTCAATTTGTACAAAGTTATTTTATACAATATTATGATATATAGGAGTTTAATGAAAAATATATATGTTTTACAGTCTCTCACAATTCTTAATAGAATGGCACAAGCTTCTATGCTATCTTTGTAAATAGTTGAATATTGTGTATATACTTTGTATGTACATTATATAAACAAGTGGTGGGAATGGAATAAAAGTGTTTGAAATAAAAATTTTAACAAGTTTCATTTTTGAATAAAAATTTTCACAAGTTTTGTTTTAAATAAAAATTACCACAAGTTTCGTTTTAAATAAAAATTACCACAAGTTTCGTTTTAAATAAAAATTACCACAAGTTTCGTTTTAAATAAAAATTTCCACCAGTTTCGTTTTAAATAAAAAATTTCACAAGTTTAACAGCATGTGGCATGGATTTACCTTTGTTAATTAGCAATGATTAGTCAATTGTTGTTAAAACATAATCCCATATTGTTTATACAATAAATCTGGGAACTCCAATATAAATTTCAAAATATTGTACCTATCAAATTCAAAATGCTGGAAAAGCATGAATAAGATAATTTGTCTATGTAGATGATTTTCCAAAAATGTCTATTTTGGTGTCAATCTTAATTACAATGCTAAGGGCAAACATCCAAACTAAGTTTACAGCAAGCCATTTAAACTTTTGTTCAACATGGAATTTTATCATAGATCTAATTTCTATAGAAGGGATTGTCCTTCAGTACTTCAGTACTGGTGTATATACTTTACCTTTGGGTTTATTGGTAGACTATTTAGAATTTTCAGAAAACAGGAATGTATGTTAATCAAATTTCAATTCTTTATTGTTTTTAACTTAATTAATAGTTTCTAAATCTTTGCAATCTGTTATTATGAAAAATTATATGCATAATCGCACTTCAAAAGAAACCTTTTAAATGTTTATTGTTTATTAACTGGACTTTTTAAGAATTATCATGATGATATAATTATATATCCACGTCATTTGGTCTCTGGTTGATAGTTGTCTCATTGGCAATCATCATACCACATCTCCACATTTTTATATAAGTGGTAAAATTTATTTTGACAGCAACAACAGTCAGGTAAATACAACTTCAAGTTAGCTAATTATGTTTTAATATTTTCATAGTTTACTTTACCTAACAAAAATTCTGTCAGATCTTTATGTTTTTTTATTGAAAGTAGATGAATCAAACATTGTTTTTCAATGAGTTTATTACACAGTATTAAAATATGAAGTAAAAAGCATATTTTAGTAAAAAGACTTATAATTAATAGGTTATTTTTTAAGTAATGATATAATATGTTTGAGTTAAAGAAATTAAGATATCATTTTGATTTTGAAATATTTCTAAATTGAATCTCATTATATTAGTTTTTATGTATCACAATGTACATGTATGCATTAAATAGAATTCAGTTGGTTATCAGGCGTGTCAAAACTTTCACAGAAAACACAAGTCATGGAAATAAATAGATAAGGGAAAGATGTACACATGAAAACATCCCATGCATATCTGTTTATCTGCAAGCATAATACACTCAAATGGTTTCTGGTGGGGGTTCTCTAATAGGCAATCATACAACATCATATTTTTATAGAGTTGTCTTTTAGACAAGTTGTACATTTGTACATGCATGACATGCATCTGCTTTGACATCTTATTTATTGATATATGCTTTGTAAACTTATTAGTCAATAATTTAAATTGCTTAATAAGTAGAAAACTGTACATCTCATAAGAATTAAAAATCATAAGGTTTTGAAGGCTTATCTATACATAACTTAAACCATTGCTGTGATGTCAGCCGATTCATTTACCACGGTTTCTTTTTCTAAAATCAACACTCCCAAACCTGTCACTGAAATGGACTCACCAAATTATTTTCCATTGTTTCCTTTAATTTGTGTACCTAATTTCATTAAGTTTGAATTGGCTAATTTACTGATTTCTGTTCACTAATGGAATTAATTTAAAAAACACTTACCTTTAACTTTTGTAATTTTTATATGCCTTCACTGGGAATCAAACCCCTCTTTGAAATCAGTTATGTGTGAATGACATCAACACATCGACGAAACCTCTTGGCTACCAATGTGTTGCAATTTAGATGTCTATTTCATATATATAAATGAACATATGATACACATCGGTACAACGGACACACAGGGCTTGTACTTTTATATAGACATAATAGACAATTGTATAGTATAAGTTGGTAGCCCACCGGGGTTCTCCCCAGGACCTTTTAGTATCATGGTAATGTGATGCTATATTGCTAGAATGTGATGTTACTGGTATCTGAAATGAGTTTCTTATAGATAGTGTTATGGATGTACAAGTGATGCTTTAGTTTCTGGAAACAAGATGGTATTTCATAATTCCCTGTTTGTCAGGATGATATAAAAATTTCTGAGGAGAACACTGACTGCCGTGAGGTTAAGATCAATGAGTTAAAGAGTTCGAGCTCATGGTTTCTTTTTCAAGAATCAACGCTTATCCATTTTATCTATAATACACTATCTACTTCTCATGGTAGAGGTGGTATAGAGAAATTAATTAAATTATAAATGCCTAGATCCCTTTTCCAAGGTACCATATGCATCACTACATATTTATAAATGTTTAGACCAAACCTGCCACTGAATGGTCTGAACTTTTAATCATAATTAAGGCAGATATCAACTTTAAGAAAGCATAATCTATAATTCCTTCAGACATGTCAGACATGCATGACATGAAGATCTTTAAATTAGAAGTTTTAAGATCAAGACAAAATAATTGTCAGTACATATATAAGAGGTCCTAATTATAAATATAATTGAGCTGCTGCATGTATTACTTATACTCTCAAGATCAACAAACAAAACCTTCTTATAAGTTGCATCACACAGAGTTACATTTCATATGGAAATTAGACTTTCAATTTCTTTTTACCACCTCTAACATGAGTAGTTATTTATGTATAGATAAGCCTTCAAAACCTAATGATTTTTACTCCTTATGAGATGTACAGTTTCTACTTTTTAATCAATTAAATTTATTTAAAACTTTTCTTGTTGTGTCTTTACTGGCTGAAGTTACGATTACAAAAATTCGGGACATCTGTTTAAAGTCTGTTTCATGGAACCAGATTTAGCAAGGGATTGAAATTGTTGCCCATACAACTTTCATTATTTAAAAAATCAAAATACATCGACACAGCAAGAAGTTGATCCGTACTGCCGATAGATGTAGAATTTCATAAAAAGTGACGGCTGCTTGTAAAGAGGAGTGATAGCGAAAACGAATGATGCCCACTGACCTGAAGGAAAGTGAATAATTTATGAATTAGGCTTGGGATTCCTTCTAGAATTTATCTGGGAATATAGGTGATAAGGTACAAGTGAGCTACCTTCTTTTTATATATTATCAGTGACTGCTGTGGATAGTAAACTAGGAACTGAACCTGCTAATTTGTATCTGAAAAGGAGCAAACAATTTCCCAATAAATTTTTATATCTGATTTCCTAAAAGTACGATAATAAGTTAAACAAACATATCATGATTGATCACATGATCAGGATGATCCCTGACCACAGCACCAACAACCTTCTGGAGCTCATCAGGTATTATTTGACTCATATTAATGCTGAATGTTTATTTAGGTTTAAGAATAGACCTAATCTTAAATGAGAGTACATACTGTTAGAATATTAACTTTCTTGAAAATGTTATACTAGTGTTAAAGGTAAAAAAAAAAAAACATGTCTGAGCAAATCACAAGATTGAAATCAACGAAAGCAAATAACAGCAACACATAATCTTTGAAAATATGCAATAGTAAAAAAAACCTTGTTGATAATTGTTCGAAGATCCACAATATATATCATATTTCTCTACACATTAGCATTAAATATCTGTTTGAACAGATTTCGCGTTGCCTCCATGTCCATTTGTAAACAAAACAAAATTCACAATCTTCTACGCGTTTGATGTATAGCAAACTAAAAACCATACCAAAGACGGTAAATCTAAATCTTAATCTCGGATTGCACTTCAAATCAGGAAAACCGGCGATGAAAGATAATCCAAATCAGAGACATATAATACAATGTATTATATGTCTCTGTCCAAATATATTGAATAATTTCAAGCTTTAAAAAGTCACTAGCATAAAAATATAACAAGAAGTCCAAGCGTATTCCAACATTTAATAATGAGAAAAATTGTGAATTAAACCAATGATTTGTATAGTGAGACAGTTCTTCTTTAAGTTTTCCAGTTTTCCATCTGAATAAAGATGATTTATAACAGTTACAGTAAATCATGGGACTATGTTGCTGAGATTTGAGTAACATTTTCAATACAACTCTGGCTCGTTACCTGAAAATATTGTGTGTTTTCTCCTGATAAATAATATATGACGATTGTAAGAAAGGAAAACGGAAGGATGGAACAACACATCTTACTTGTCAGTAATTTATATTATTATCTTTTGTAGTACCAGAGACACTATATGATGTACTTTATATGTCTCTGGTAGTACTATTTACTATGTTGTTAGTCTAAGATAAACAGATGATCAAATATGACGTTTGAGTACTTATCAGGGTATCGTGAAATATAAGTTCCTCATAATATATAGGTTGCATGCAAATGGAAGAATATTATGCGAAGTATAGTATTTCCACTTGAACAAATATTACAGTATTTGTTCCTAACGGAATAAAGGTTAAAGAATATTTGTTCCAGCAGGAACAGATATTATGTCATTGTTTATTACAAAGTTTCCAGGGGAACTTCTGTTAGACGGAACAAATATAGGTTGACAAATAGATACCTATAGGACAATTGGAGATGCTTACAACAAGTTATTCATTTGTTCAATGACACGTGGGATAGTCTCAACCAATCAAATATTGATTAAACTATCAATATGTTTAAACAGTGGAATAATATATTTTTATTTTATTTATGTTCAGCGTTCATAATTATCTAATTAGAAGCTAATAAATGTATCAATATTTTCTAATGCTATCAAGATAAATTACAGAAAAATGTTTTCACGGTAAGATTAAATCTATCATGATCATGAAATATAAGGTGATGTGGTATGATTACCAACGATGAATCAACTATCCGGGTTGATGGTTAGCAATCACAGGTCACCATAAATCATTTTACTAAGTAGTATCTTTATACACTGAATTGAACATAATTAATTGACCATGTTTCCAGTGTTAAAACGTTTTTATACGTTATTTAGAATGATACGTCGATTGGAATTTTACAGTTTCCAAAACATATGAACCTGAATTTGACTTATAAAACTCTTAGTTCTTGTTTGTTCTTGGCTTTGCCCCCGCATTGTCTGATCCCTGAGGAAAGCCATCACGAAATGCACATCTTAAGGGCATACGATGCAGTTTTGATCCCATAATGAAATTTTGATGAAAATTTGCATATAGGCTATTTTTTACCTGATTAAATCAAATATGCAATAAATAATATACCATCATGTGCTACATTTTGAGTAAATTGAGGTTGAAATTTTAAATATTTCCTCAAAATTCGGATTTGTGGACGTATTTTTCCTTTCGACAGAATAACATAACTTTTTTGTTTTAAAAGTTAAACACAAGCTGTTTTTTGTTAAATTATTTGTAATTTCTGTTTTATATAAATGTTCTATAAATTTGTACATTTTATTTTTACAAATAACTCATATTTATCAGATGTTCATGAATGTAGAAAAAAAACGTAATTTTTTGCTGTATATTTATCAAATTAAAAAAATTGCACTATTGACTTTTTCATGAAAATTGGTACACATTATCTTCCGACGTAATCAAACCAAATATCATTTTAAAAAAGAGGGGTCCATGAACTCGTTTTCAAGTTAAATCAGTTTGAATGATAAAAATCAGTCGAAAACTGCATCTTTTCCGCTGCAAGGTGACGTTTGTTATATTCCAATGGTTTTTATTACATTTTAAAGGAAATAATAAAAAAAAAAGATATTATCAATTGTGACAAGAAAGACGCAAAAGTTATAATTACATCAAGTTTTAAGAATTCGTTATGTAAGCTTAAGTTCATGTCACAAAAGGTCTTCTGACAGTTGGATAAAGAACAGAATATATATAACAGTTTTATGTTTTTTCCAGGGTGAAATGGATCATTCTCAAATACCACCAAATTTTTCATGGGTTGTTGATGGTAAACTTTGTGCCATGGGTTTTCCCAGATCAAAGGAGCATATTCAATACTTACTGGACAATAATGTCACTTACCTTATATCCCTAACATCCTACAGACAACCTCCGGTAACTGATTTCAAAGGTAAGTCGTTTTTTTAGGAAAAGATTGTGTATGTATGTTCCGAATGAAAAATCGAAATAAAAAAAAAAAGAACAAATTCCATTGTTCTGGCAAAGAATAATGCGACACGTATTAACAAACTCACAACTTAAAATTAATCATCACTAACTCTCAACTTTAAAGAAATACTTCATTAACTCACAACTAAAAATTAATCATCACTAACTCACAACTTTAAAGAAATACTTCATTAACTCACAACTTAACTTGAAGGGAATACATCACTAACTCACAACTTTAAAAGAATACTTAAAATTCACTAACTCACAATTCAACTTAAAGGGAATACATGACTAACTCACAACTTTAAAAGAATACTTAAAATTCACTAACTCACAATTCAACTTAAAGGGAATACATGACTAACTCACAACTTAAAGGGAATACTTCAGTAACTCACAACTTAAAGGGAATACTTCAGTAACTCACAACTAAAAATGAATCCGTCAGTACATTTTCTATGTTGAAAGCTTGTTTATCCACTTTTATCATATACTTAGCATTAATATGATAGCTTTTGCATATGTGTAATGAACGGAAGTACACAAGCCATAATTTCCCACCCGGGCTGATAACCCATATCAGGGGCGTCTCGTGCAAAAAAACCCATAACAGTGCCTCTCGTGCAAGTTACTTCCGGTATTTCCGGTATCGTATGTTTACTTTTCCATTGTGGCGTCAGATATTTTTTATAATGACGTCAAAATTTTACGGGAACTTTTGGGATGTCCAGTAATGGCGGACAAATAGCGATAAGGTTTATTGGATCCAGTGGTAAATCTGTTTGTACAGAACCAGCTGTTATTGAAAAACAGATATTAACATGGCTAAATCCGATGATATAGATTTTCAAAATGATGCTAGTTTACAATTAGTACTTGCTAACAAATGCCATTGACAATTATGAATCATCTCACATAGTACAACATGTAGTAATAATGATCATAAAACTGTAAATACTTCCTCCATGCTTCCAGCTTCCAAATTTTTAATGTTTCAAAATGCCTCTATAGGAAATGGTACCATAATATATATGGAGGTAGTGATGCTATTGTTGGACAATTATAGTGTATTTGTTGGATTCATCATGATTTAACTTCTTTAAAAAGTTTTTTACTCTTTTAGTTATTTCATTTGTTTATTTGCCTTACATAAAACAATTGTCGGAAGTATATGATGAAGAGATTAATACATGGCCTTTTCCATATCGGCCCGGGTATCATCCCTCGACCCATATCAGCATATATGGCGGTCCAGGGATGATACCCGGGCCGATATGGAAAAGGCCATGTATTAACCTCTATTTAAATACATTAAAAGAATGTAATATTTATATCGTATCCATATTATAGTGAAAACATCCTTCTCACAATATGGTTCACAGAATAACTAGTTAAAATTCACTGATGTGAATATAACAATTCATTATTATAATATTAGGGCGCTGTATCAAATTTTTAAACTATACTGTGATATACTTTTTCAACATCATAACTAAATCTGGAACCATATATCATTTAATACAAGAAAAAAAATGTGAGGTGAATGTTGGTGAAACAAAAGTCCCGTGAAACATACATGTAACTATTTAGTGATAAAAGAAACAGTGTGTTTATTACTGCTCTTACAATTGACGAACTTAAAGTCTCAGATCAGATTCAATAACTTTCTTTGCAAAATGTCGGTATTAATCTACGATCTTACATGTCTTAATCGTGTATTGTTTAAGCCTACCATTTTCCCATTAATTTGTATTTTTTTTTCTCGTGTTTCTAATTCAGATATGAACCATCTTCATTGTAAAGTTGAAGAATTTACACCCCCGTCTTTAGATCAAATCCAAGAATCTATAGATTTTATCGACAGGGCATACGAACATGGAAAGGTATAGTTACTTAACAGTTAAAGCTGGGAATTGATAAAGAAAATAACATTTCAACGTATTTATAGAAAAAGTCGATGTACAAATTTCAGACAACAGCCCATGCAAGTACGTATACGTGTAATGGAACAACTAGAGGTCAATGTAAAACTTTCTGACAATAATCCGAATGATAATTCATTTCAACAAAGTAAACAAAAATTAACATTTCATATTTAACAAACTGCAAGAAAAAACCCGTAAAATAAAACCAAATAATATAAAAGCATTGTGAAGACTACATGTCTTTTGACTCTACAGTATCTTTATTTCTACATAGAAAAATAGGATGACAGTCAACATGAAAAAGAACTAGTTTATATTTCACAACTGGTTCGCTATGCCCGTGTCTGTAGTGTCTGTGACGTTTCGGATTTCAATGAATGTAATCTATGTATTACTAAATTATTAAGTCATGGATTTCGTTACCACAAATTACATAAAAACCTTTTGGTTTGTAAGTTTGGCTGTACCTGTAGAAAACTTCTTTCAAACGGGCATATCCTAATTTTTACGGTGATGTTGTTTACCGAACTCGGAAATTTAGATTTGATTTTGATTTGATTTTTGGTGTTTTAACGCCACTTTTAAGCACCGCTTTTGGGCTATTTCGTGGCGGCCAGTTTTTATTGGTGGAGGAAGCCGGAGTGCCCGGAGAAAACCATCGACCTTCGGTGGAAAACTGACAATCCTAGTCAATTAAGATTGGAGTCGAGTGCACCTACACGAGCGGGGTTCGAACTCACAACCTCAGTGTTGACTGGCTAGTGATTACAGTAGTAACTACTTAGACCACTTGACCACCGAGGCCCCCGGAAATTTAGATACGATCCGGGTAAACTAATCGATCCTTTAAATAAACTTATTCCAAAAGGTTACCAATTCAACACTGTAATTAGATCTTTAAATGTTGTTTTTATTGGTAAAAATATTGATTTTGTTATCAGTAAATTAAAACCAAACTAATATTATTGTTATATACATATATACATATGCACATTCACGGTTCTACAATCTGTCAATACCTGTATTTTGGCATTGCACAAGGTCATGTTTTTCTCTGACTGTCTTCACACTTAATCCATTGGATGTTGGATGTTGATTGATACTTTCGTCTTAGATCTGTACTTAATGTCTTTTTTGTTGTTGTAGGGATGTATAAATACCCTGCCACGTCCGGTCTATGTTTTTGTTACTTCTTTTTCTGCTTTGTATCGATCTGATGAGTTAAGCCCTTTTCAACGATTTTTACAGTTTGCTCATATGTTGTACTGTTACACCACTGTCCTAGGTTAGGGGAGGGTTGGGCGCCCGCTAACATGTTTATCCCCGCCACATTCTGTATGTGCCTGTCCCAAGTCAGGAGCCTGTAATTTAGTGGTTGTTGTTTGTTGCTGTATATCATATTTGTATTTGGTTCATTATTTTTACATAAATCAGGCTGTTAGTTTTTTCGTTTGAATTGCTTGACATTTGTCATTTCATGGCCTTTTATAGCTAACTATGCAGTATGGGTTTTGCTCATTGTTGAAGGCCTTACAACGACATACAGTTGTTTTGAACTTCTATGCCATTTGATCTCTGGTGGAGAGTTGTCTCATTTGCAATCATACCACATTTCCTTATTTTATATTAGAGAAATGCTTAACAGATCCGGACATTTTCAATACAGTGACGAGTGTCCCATAATATGAAGACAAAAGGGTAGATGAATATCTGCATAAAATACATAAATTGTTGTAGAAAAAAAAAGATTTTGCTTTTTTTATCAGACGTAGTTGCATGTGCATGCGTGATCCTAGGTAATGAGTTCAGGTTTTGTGTATATTTGACCCATATCGAGAAATTATCACTCAAAGGGAGGAGGGAGGGGGGATTGAGTCTGTTTGTCTCCCATTCTTTTTCAAAACCTTTTTCGCAAGTCGACCACCGTAATACTACCAGATTAAATGAAACGTTTCACACAAAAGATAAATACAATGGGCATTTATATACACAATTTTTTTTACATATATGATTCACTATTCACATGACAAATATTTCGAAGTCTCGATGGTGCTGAGAATAATTTTGAATGATCAATTGTATATTTATTTTCATGCATTTATATTGATATTTTTCAGGCAGTGGGTATACATTGTCAACATGGAATAGGTCGAACAGGGACAGTGGTAGCATGCTATTTTGTTGAGAAGCATAGCATGACAGCAGTAGAAGCCATATCACACATCCGATCATTACGTCGATGGTCTATAGAAACAACAGAACAAGAACAGACAGTGTATCAATATGACAAAAGAAATAGATTTTTATTCCCCAAATTAGAGCCCCAGGAGGGAATTTAACACATAAACAATATCATTTTAAAGATGCAGAACAATAATATAATAGGGAGTATTGTTTGAAAAATAAAATCTTACAGATATTAAAAAACACAAATATGTTACTAATCATTTATGATTTTGAGAGAGCCATATTTTTCTGATTGCTATCTTACAGGTTAGATTTCTCTCATAAACGTGTCAGTTGTCGTGCAGCGCATTGAACACAATTATTCTTATCATGTCTTTCGTCAAAATATAGTGAAAATATTTATTTGTAATCCACAGTGTTGATATTAGAAAAAATTGACAAAGTTTCGTGTGTCATCACACACTCTTAACCTTGAAAATGGGGGAAATATCAGGGTATTCATCGACACGATAGAGCTTGCCCCAAATGCTCAAGCTCTATTAAAAGTTGAAGATGAATAGCATTTTCTTTTTAATTGCATCTCACTAAATAATGAGAGAAGGAAAACATTACTGATGCCCATGATGACTATTGTACTTGCATACCTATATATATATGTTGCAATCTTGTCGATGTGGATCATCCACAAGGAGTTAGTACTATATATTATTACGTTATGGTTTATATGGTCATATTATTAACGCATGTTATATTCCATATTAAAGCTGGTTTCGTTTGTATGATCTACAAATTCCATCAATGTATGTATTAAGAAGAAGTCCAGACCTAAATTTCGACATTTAATAATTTTCAAAGAGAAGTAGCATATATTAAGCTGATATTTGCTACTTGATTGTGTATTGCATGGTAACAGATATCATGATATTATATGATCATGAGGTGTTTTAGTTGATTTGCTTTTAACTCTTTAGACAATTTGTTTCTGATTTGTTTCATTTAAGTATATTGTATTTGCTATTACGAATAACAACAAGGATCAGACAAAGGTTATCACAACTTTAATAAAGTTAAAATGTATTTATATAATGAGATGCAACAACAACTTTAAACAATTATAAATTTGTACAATAGTAACAGAAAAAGTACACAATTTTCCAAACAGATAACAGTCCTACTCACCAACATACTAAACTAAAGAAAAAATTAAAGCCGTCTTCAGTCTGACTGCCGCACCGACTGCTTTCGGAATTTATCATATTGAATCTAAGTAAAATAGGTCATAATTAATTTAGAGTTGAACATGAATGTCAAAATCTTGTTAAAATAGCATTTGCCTTACATTCTCCAACATATAAGTGTTTAGGGACTTTGGATTTATCATCGGGGATTTCTTTCTTGTGGAATATCTAAATTTGGAGATGGAATCTATATTTTAATTGCATTGTCGATTTCATTCCACTTCCTTATAGTACAATGTATTTGGAAAATATGATATCTTTGTAAGATCTGATCTACATATTGGTAGTATGAGGTCAATGATGTTTCAAATAATGTTTCCAGAAATAGTTCATTAAGTATTAGTATTCGTAAATAGTGTTGGTCTCTGGTGGAGTGTTGTCTCATCGGCAATTATACCACATCTTCTTTTTTTTATATTGTAAAATAGCTCAGGTTTTCTTCGGTTTCTTCTATCAGACAAAGTTTCCCATCCCGTTTCAGAATACAACATATCACTATTGCAATAATAAGGAAGCCCTGTGACAATGCTTGCAGCTTCACGTTTTCCCATCAGTTCAGTATTGGTTATCTAGTCGAAATAAAAGGTTTTCTGTAGATGCGTTGCCTGTTGTAACTATATGATTTCTGTCTTTTTGGATTAAAAGACATTATCCAGGTTTTTGACCAGGTATTTAATTAGTTAAATCATTTGAAATACATGTTCCTGTATTAAGTGTGAATTTCTACAACAATATCCAAAGGAGGTATCGTTTGCAAACAATCTACAGAGCTTTTTCAACCTTTCTACAGTGTATTTTTTTGTGTAAAATTATATGTAAATAATTACATATCTAATAGAAATTTCAATTTATATGATTACCCAATGGCCTAATGACAGGTTAGACTGCATGGGTAAAGAAATCCCTCGCCTATTGCTAATTGTTTTGAAAAGTGTTTTAATGCAATCAAATTGTTCATACAATTTTCATGCAGCGTTAGTGTCGGAAGAACATTATTTTTATTTAGAATGTCACATGGCTGCGTAGGATTCATTTGTAGATTAATCATTTTAGAAGGTAAATTGAATGAATGGCCTTTGCGAAACGCCTGCTCATTTTTCTGAACTTGGAGGTTTTTACTGTATTTCGGAGTCTCGGTGATTTGTAACTGACATTTCATGTGCACCTTGCATAGCATTTACCGTTACTTCAAGAGATCTTAAAATCTCTAAAGCATATTTATAGACCAGATGGGAGATTTTGGCCATGTGGGACTTCTACTTACTTGTTAGTACAATGCGACGATTAGTTACGACTCATGCAACAAGCCAAGCTTCTTAATTCCCGCGTGTAGTGTTTGTTCCGTACCATTTCACACTGATTCAAGCAGTAAAAGCCTGAGAATATTTTTTTCCCTGATAACATTATCATGCATGATTTTATTGAGTCAGACATGTTTGTCTATTTTACGACATGAAGAAGATGCAGTATAGGTGGATGATACATGGCACACTAAAGTATTTCCCTTCTTTTCCATAGGCGGATCCGGGGGGGGGGGGGGGGGGGGGGGGGGTTGGATGCCCGGACCCCTTTTTGGGGAAAAATTTGGTTGATTATATAGGGAATCACTGCATGGAAATAGGGAATTCTTGTGTTTTATATTTAAATAATCGACAATTATAATAGACCAATGGGTGCATGGTTAAGTTTCCAATGTTCCAATTGTTAGTTTTGTGGTTAGTTTTTAGTGGACTAATACTGGATTACCGGCTGTTATAGCTTAGGACAGACACATAATGAATGTACCTGGTTTAGATAGGTTTGTGTGCATCCAACCATTCCCTATCTAGGACAGTGATAGAGCGTAGTACAACATACAAACGCAATGTAGAAATCAGTGGGGAAATACAGCTAGATCTTTAGATCGGTACTGATCATAACATAAACTAAAAAATGGATCATCGAAACTGTCACACATAAGTGATAAAACTGAAGAAGAAAAAAAGAACACACACAGAAAAAGCAATCGTTGCAACAACTTTACAATTTTAACATATTACTCTTTTCTGATATATGAGTCATTTTCAAAAAATTCGAAGTTTGAAATTGCAAAATTGAATGAACGTTACTAATTTAAACCACCCTCCTCATAAGTAAATCAAAACAAACAAACACGCCTCCGGGTGCGGGAATTGCTCGCTACATTGAAGACCTGTTGGTGACCTCCTGCTGTTGTCTGTTCTATGGTCGGGTTGTTGTCTCTTTGACACATTCCCCATTTCCATTCTCAATTTTAATACTTATGGAACAATATATAAAAAGATGCAGTCTTGATAATCATGATAATGTCAAACAAGAATACATTGGATTTTGTTTTTAATAAGTGGTGCAATATTTTGTCTCTCCTGTTAGGTACCATATTCAAAAGAAATTTTGAGTTATTTAGAAAAGGTTTCGATAAAATTGCAAGCTTGTTTTTCATGGCCAATAAGATGAATGCTGTTGTGAAATAACTACTCCCTTTGATGCAGTGACAATGTTTTTCTGATGTGATTTTTGTTTCCAACACGAAAATGCACGTTTTACAAGTATAATATTGTTGTAATTAATCAATTGTTGGTAACAGCATAGACATGAGGGACCCACTAATTTTTGTCACTACATGTCTTGAATTTTCTTTTCTCTACACTGTTATGCACGAAACGTACTGTGTTAAATTTTAAGGATGCTTTGTGCTTTTAAAATCATCACTGAATATTTCCATATTCATAGGGAGAAACAATTTAATGGTTGACCTAGTATCGGTAACAGGATAGACATGCATTTCATGTACGCAGATTGCATAATTATATAGTTTGTAGAAAAAAACATAGAACAATAAAGAAACTGTGATTTTTCGTTAGAGTTATCATTAAAATTCTAAAACAGATCCCTTTGCAGACATCAAGGCAATCAGAAATAGGAAAAAAAATCATTTGAAATGCTTTACCCTGACACTTTATAAACATAAATTAAGCAGAAATCGAATATCAATATATTTTCATCTTATCAAAATAGATCTAAATCGTGTTTATTATTTCATGATCTGACTCATAATTCCTACAAACTTTCATTTAAACACTTACAACTGCATTTTCCATAAAACATCAAAACTGAGCATAGGTGTACTGAACATTCGACTTTTTTTAAGAATGATCCATATTGTCTTGAATTGCTTGGCCAAATTAAAAAGTTTGGTAAAAATTTGAAAGGACATAGAAATGATCATATGGTTGGCTTTTTTTGTTATACCCCTATCTCGAAGAGGGGTGTAATAGTGATGCTTTTGTTCGCAAGTTCGAAAGTCTGTTCGTCCGTATCAAGTTAATTTACCAGATGATAATTGAGACAAATCTTTTGAGATTTTATCACAATGTCATGGACTGTTAATTTTCAAGTCAATTTCAAATTTGATGGTATTGGCATATACAGTTTAAGAGTTATGGACCTTACTAGCCTACTACGACTTTTTAACCAAATCTTTTGAAACTTGCACATACTGTCATCGACCATTAAATACCATGATGTCAATTTTGATTTTGATGGTTTTTGACAGTTATGTAACCTTAAAAGTCTGTTTGGGTTTCCATGTGCTAATGAAAGTATCATCTTAAAAAAACATTTTCAGATTTAACACAATGTCATGAAAAAGTGATATATATAAGTCTAGTTTCTAATATCAGTAATTGCAATTTGACTCTTCGTTCGTTTTGTTAATATTTATATGCTTTGGTCTAGTATGATTTTCGCTGACGTACATACATTTCAAGATACAGTAAAATCATTGTGTAGTCTTGTACATGTTGTAGAAATTATATATATAATAAAAAAACCTAAGAGGTATGGATCAATTGCCCCTGTATAATTGTTTTTGCATATTTAAGCAAATAAAATAATCATGTTTAAACTATCTCGATGGTTAATTAGGCGTCTAGACTAAAATACACACGAAATGCTGATACATAATGTCCATGCATCAACATGTGGAGCAGGATATGCTTACCCTTCCGGAGCACCTAAGATAACCCACAGCTTTTGGCGGAGTTCGTGTTGCTCAGTTTTAAATTTTCTATGTTGAGTTTTGTGTACTGTTGTTTGTCTGTTGGTCTTATAGTTTTTTAGCCATAGCGTTGGCAGTTTATTTTTGACTTTGAGTTTGAATGTCCCTTTGGTATCTTTCGCCTTTCTTTTAAATGTTTATTTTAGACTTTTTGCAATTTGGATATAAGTTGTAGTAGTTATAGATCAAATATGAGAATTTGAGTCAAATCGGTGAACGTAAAATTGACAGCTAATGCCCCTTTAATCAAAATGCTATGTATTTATATAATTTTATATATACATAATTGAAAATTTTACATTTTATTGAAATATTTTGCATTTAATTAATGACGTCTCTACTCAAACTGAATTAACTTGTAATGGAAAGACAATGCTAAGCTTTGGATCCTATAAAATTTTGGTCCTTCTTACACATTTTTTGTGATAAATACTCAAAATAAAAAAAATCTGTCAAAATTGGAGTTTTTGTCTGGAGCGGGTATACTGATATATTGTTCTGAATAAGCCATAATATTGTCTGAACCTTAGAGTTCATACAAAGAGCTGTGATATAATGTGATTTTTGAAAATGGTTCTCTTGCATGTGAAATATGTTCAGGGGATATTGTCGGTACCTCTTTTGTGAAAAGAAAGAAAGCATGGAGGTAGAATATGAAATCATAGTTTAAGATAAGATTTTATAGATAATATCTAGAAAAAACATTAATAATAAATATATTAACTTCCATTCTCATTTCTTGCTGTGGATGTTTATTGTCCATTTAATGTCTTCTTCCGTCCGGCTGGTGATGTTGATTGTCCATTTGGTGTCGTCTTTCGGCTTCACTTTGGTGTCGGCTAGTGATGTTTATTGTCCATTTGGTGTCGTCTTTCGGCAAGTATTTTCTATTGTCCATTTGATGGCAGTAGTACTTGAGGGGAGATCTGAGTATGTAACAGTTGAGTCAGGGGTTCCACAGGGGTCAGTTCTTGGACCAAGTCTTTTCCTGTACTACATAAATGATATTCCAACTGGTTTTACATCTACAGTGCGTTTATTTGCAGACACCACCATAGTTTATTTGGCAATTAAATCAAATTCTGATTCATCTACATTACAAAAAGATCTTAACAAACTGGCATCATGGGAAACTACGTGGAAAATGGCATTCCACCCAGATAAGTGTAATGGTATCTCAGTCACGAGAAACAAAAAAAAAAACAATCACATTTAACTACACATTACACAATCATTCTTTAGAACATGTAACAACAGCGAAATATCTGGGGGTAACCATCAGTTCAAACCTTAAATGGGATGTGCACATAAACAAAATATGCAAGAAAGCAAATAGCACACTCGGCTTTCTAAGGAGGAACCTAAATATAAGCTCAACATCCATCAAAGCGCAGGCATGCAAGTCCCTAGTAAGACCATCACTAGAGTGTGCTTGCTCTGTTTGGGACCCTTACTTACAACAAGACATAGATAGCATTGGAAAAATTCAAAGGAGGGCTGCCCGTTTTGTTACCAACAAATACAGAAACACCTCAAGCGTTGGTAACACATTGAATGGCGCAGCCTCTCTGACAGAAGAAAAGATGCACGATTGGTAATGATATATATACAAAATAGAAAACGAAAAGGTTGCAATACCTAAAAATGATAAATTAAATCCACAACAGAGACAAACAAGATATTCAAATACGAACAGTTTCCTAATTCCATCCTGCAAAACACAGTACAGAAAAGAATCTTTTTCCCTAAGAACAATAACCGACTGGAACAAACTACCAGATAACATCGTAAATTGCACATCAGTAGACTCTTCAAATCATCAATTTCAAAACATCAATATTAAAAGTCAACTATTCACATCAACTAATTTTCATTTTTCCGCTATTTTTTATTTTGTATAGTATTGATCTATGTCTTGTTGTAAGTTAATCCTCCTGTGACATAATCTTCAATTAGTTGAAGGCAGGCAATATATATGGTAGAAGAAGTAGAAGATGCCCTCTTCCGGCTAGTGATATTCATTGTTCATTTGATGTAATTTTCCGGCTAGTGATGTTTATTGTCAATTTTGGTTTCGTCTACCGGCTGGTGATGGTTACTGACCATTTGGTGTCGTCTTCCGGCTGGTGATGTTTGCTGTCCTTCTGGTGTCGTCTTTCGGCTAGTGATGTTTATTAACATCCATTTGATGACGTCTTTCGGCTAGTGATGTTTATTGTTCATTTGATGTCGTCTTCCGTCTAGTTATTGTTGTTGTTATATATATCCGCTTTAACTTTCGTTAACGGAAAATAAACGAATCAATATCAACTCCATCACTGTAGTTCATAAATTTGTACAATGTTTTTGTCATTATCATAATATTTGTATAAGAACAGGGCGTCTCTGATATTGTTATGACTTATGTCCAATCCCCTTTTCCATTCCTGCAAATAGAATACATATCAATTTATGTCTCTGGTTAAACTAACCTTCATCATTTTGTTGAAATTTTATATTTTTTTACCTTTCATGATCACTTGCTCTTTGATAATTAATGTGTTCAACCGAAAGATATGCTGATATGTGAAGCAATAAACTGAATGTTTATTTTTGTAGTATACATCTGGTCGTTGTTTTTCTCTTTTTAATCATTTCACTTTTTTATCCAGGCCTCGCGATGCCCTTTATAGCTTAGTATACGTCATGGATTTAGCTTATTGTTGAAGGCTGTAATATTTCACATCTTTTTCTTTGCTTTTTAATAATTATGGATAGATGTTTTTTATATACAAGAATATCAAATATCTGTATCAGTCAGTTATATTCACTTGAAACAAAGTTGTCTTGCAGTTGTTTTAGCAATGACGTTTAAATGTAATTTAGACTGAGAATTTCTCAATCAGAGACGCATACCAATACATAGGACTAATATATTAATTAGTTAGTGTTATAGTCCCAGTTCTCACCACAGTTTGGAAATCAGTTGCAACTAGCTTTTATGAAGGTAATTTTTAATTTATAGATTTTGTGTTTGCAAAACATTTCACTAAATTATAATATTAGATTTTCCTACAAATAATTATTCATGAATGAATATCCCTGATATGCAGCTAAATTTATTATCAATCCGGACCAACTGTTCGCCTCTCGGCGCGAAGTCAGGAGCCACAATTCTAATAGTCCTAGCCTACAATTATAATTTCCGGATTTTTCTCCGGTTCCGACTTTGGATCTACATGCAATTATTGTACTTCCGGGGAATTTTTCGAAGAAATGATTCAACAATTTGTGCTGTTAAAATATACTTGATATTTTGATACATTTACAAACAGAATTAATGCATTCTAAGGATCATAAACAAACTGGAGCCCAAGGTTCTAGTGTTGAAAATTTATCAGTTTCAAGACGCAGATTGGCCAGAATCCGTTGTATTCTGGAATGTATCCAATGCTTAAAAGAGCGAAAAAAGTTTCCAGCATGCATTTGTTTTGTTCCTTCAGAAGTTGAATATAAATGTCAAAGTAAAACAACACTTAGGGTCTATCCTGAACCCCTCAAAAATAGTAGAAAAATAAAAGACTTGCATTGCACAACAGAATCACGAGTGGTGGCAAGTGGTGAAGAATATTGCAATTCACAAGGCAAATGGCTGAGGATAAAAAGGGTAATCTTTGTATAGTAAACAAATATATTGAAGTTTTTAAAACTGCTCAAGACAAAAATATGACATTTGACAGATAACTGCTGTTTGTTGAAGTTCTCAAATTTCATGTTAAGTAAACAGTTCTATGCTTTTAAAACTGTTAATCACTGACTTTTCACATGACAATTGGATGTATATAAATGAATGGCAAACTCTCCAGACTTCTGTAAAAATCTGTAGTTTTTAAGAAACTGGCACAAAACTTGCCTGTATTGAAATCATAAACCAATGAAGTTAAAAGACAAGTTTTTTTGATGGCACTTGAGCTTATATTTTAGTTCACTTTACTAAAGGCCATTCTAATGAAATATTAAAAAAAAAAATTCTGAGGTGAAAAAAACAATTTACTAACAAATGAAAAAAAACCCAAACCTACCATGGGAAGTTCTTCATTCTTTCAAATACATAACCTGATACATGTACTTGTAAATCAATATCAATTGTGCGTTTTGCTAAACTTGTTTCACATAATCCAATTACAGGTTGATTATCAGAAAACATAAGTGTATGCTGAATTTCATCAAATTTACTTTTAATTCTATTTACATCATGTGAACACGCACATCCTTATGCCTTTATACATGTATTTACAAAAATCATATGTTTCAAAAATATTATCATTAGGCATGTTAGGGTCTATTTGTTTTCTTGTCAACAATGGTCAATCATGAATGGATGGTTTTCACCATACAGACAAAAATCTATGTGTATTACTAAAGTTTGTTGACGAGGATAGCCAGTTTTCCTGTTGAAGGTCAGTGGTTCTCTCTGGGTATCCAGCTTCCTTCACCAACAAAATCCTGAAATTTTCAGAACCTTACCCAAAACTTTGTATGGTTTTTTATTTGGACTTGAACATGACAAAAGTAGAGTATACATGGTATATATCTGTACATGGTTTAATTTTAATTTTTTTTATTGGTGTTCAGTACTTGCAGTTGACTATTAAATGTTTTGCTGGAAACATAATTTGGTCTTGAATATAGATTATCAATTCAAGATTGGAATTGATTTTTAAAAATTTTTGTCCGGAAAAAATCTTTTTTTATTTATCTTTACAGTTTAGAGTTACTTCAAATGATGAAGAAAAATTTGATAATGAAGCTTGGATTCAACAGTTCAGCAGCAAAAGTTCCAATGAAGAAGCGCCTGTTTTAGTTCCAGTGGACAAAGCATTAAAAAGGACAAATCCAATTTCCAAGTAACTAGATAGTTAAATAATCAAAATTCTGCTAATGTACATGTAGTATGGATACTGATGTTATTATTTACCATGCTTAGGTCAATGAAGTAGTTTATATAGTAGTTCTTATTTTTTGTGCTCTGATGGAAAGTTAAGCTTATAAAAAAAAATTAGAGAATCTAGAAGGTCCTTACTGACTTACTACTCGTACAAATTTAATGAGAAATTTGAGAGAGCTTTTAAACGAATAATTACATTGTACATCTCTTACACCATAGACATGTATTGTTAAGTTCTTAAGACTTTTATCTAAGCACACCCCTCTACAATTTTCAGTGGTATAACCCTGAACTATTCAAGAGTTACCATGGTTACTGGTTTGATTATTTATATTCTACAACACTCCTTTCTGTACAAACACAAATCAAATCTGTAACCGGACTGTATTGTCACAAATAAAGATTGAAATTAAACAAAGTGAATTTAGATGATTAAATGATGTATTCAGTAGCTACTGATCCATCAAATCTTAAGAATATTGAAACAAGTTTTATAAAGAGAAAAGTAATTTATTAGAAATGAACATATAAATGTACAAATAAAACACCTCCAGTCAGGGGTAAAACTTTTACAAGTGTCTTTTATTAACTGATTCGGGTAAATATTTTGGAGGTAAAATGATCTCCCTTGGTCATTCAGATTTAAAAAAAAAACTTATACAAATATCATAAGAAAGTAATAATTTCTTTTTTTTTCTTGAATTTCTCTTGACTTCATTTCTCTGGAGTGTTTAATTGTCTGTCTTTAATGGATTTCTTTACTTTTCTGATTCATAAAACTATAATTTCATGGACAATGAACAGTTCATTTGTCTGTTCTAAACAAAATACTGCCTATTTTCAAGCCTTCAGGGAGATATTTTTGAAGGGCACTCACAGTCGCTTAACATCTGAATACATTAGATTTCTTTGTATAGTTCATCAGATGAGAAGTTGAAGTCATCTTAAAAATAGTAACCTGAAAAAAATGTTGGAGAAATGTTTTAACTTCCCAGAACTTGAGAAAGGGTTTGTAAATAATTGCTTTTTATGAGAACATTTTTGTAGAATCATGAGTGGAGATTTTTCAAACCTTGAAAAGAAAATTAGATTCTGACAAAATATTACATCTTCATTAAGTTCAAGAATATAAAAGAAACTTATATAAGTATCACCACTGACTGACTGCAGGCTCAAGTTTTAAGTCGTTATACCACTTTTCGAAAGAGGTGAAGGTTGTAGTTTGGAGGGAATAGAAAACAAAAGTTGACAAATGGTTATACTGTATATAGATATAAGAAGATGTGGTATGAGTGCCAATGAGACAATCTTCCATCCAAGTCAATCAACATGTGAAAGCTCTCTCACAGGCAAACAACCCATAATTGAAAAATATAAAGGCATACACCACAAGCACGGCACAAGCAACAAACCCTGCAGTAAATAGATATAAGAAGATGTGTGTGTATGTGTATGATATAGAATGGAATTTGTTTTTTGACATATTAAGAGTTTGTCAGGGGTGTAGCTGCTGTTAGGCACGTGCCTACACATAATTTTTTCACAAATATTTTTTTTATAAAAAAAAATAATAAACAATGTTATCTGTAGATGCATGTGAAGTCGTCAAAACTATGTCTTTTGTACACTAGTCCATTATCCTTAGTGAATCAGTGGAGTATTGGAACTGTATGTCCACCTTATATAGAAACTAAAAACTAGAACTTTGGTTTAGATCATTTCACTTCTATCAACAAATACTTGCTTGAATGAACCTCAACTTAGATAAATGATTTTTTTTTAATTAGTTGTTGTTGGCCCAAGTTCAATCCAATGCCTAGTGTAGAGAGAATGCCACGCTCTCTGCACGTTAAGAAACTTGCAACAACTCTGGGAGGGGTTCGTAGGTCGTCTTCTGGAAGGCAAATTTCTGTTCCTATCCAATAAACCCTCATTTTCCAATGCATGGCATTTCCAAAATTCCAGACCTTCATCCTGGATGACCCCTATTTGTTTTAGTCCTGAACATGCATGAACTATTTGCCACTGGACGTTTAGCAATCAATCAATCAATCAGCTAGCTTTCAGTAACTTCAAGAACTCTCAGATCTACGTGTAATGACCATAATTATTCAAATCCTAAGCAGGTAGGGATTTTACAGTACAGGATATAAGGAAATGTGAATTTCTTGAATTTTGTTAGATAGTATGAACAGAACAGAGCTTCTGCATGACGTATCGACTGTGTGTGTGTTTGTGTGGCCGGGGGAGGATGATGGTTTAAGAACCAAAAGATGAATGGTCGATATGTAGTCCAAGAGTTAGTATTATTATGTAGTACATGTAGTAGTCTCAATGTTTACGTGCCTATTTTTTTTTAATGTAGGATCGTCAATGTGTACTATCAATTGACGTATATATCAATTATACTCAATCAGAAACAGGTTGTGCTGCTTAATATAATAATGTATTACAGTATTGTTAATGTATTACAGTATTGTTAATGTATTACAGTATTGTTAATGTATTACAGTTGGGAAGAAGTTGTAGAACAACACTTTGCCATTCAGCTACCTAAAAAGAAATTAGATATAATGGCTGCTGATGAAGAAGCTGTAGATAAATTAAGACAAGTTCCTGCCAATTGGTCTATAGAATGTGAAGAAGCCTTAGTTCGTTTAATGTCACAACATATACCTCCAGAAAATGATCATCTAGGAAGCATCAAAAACTATGTAGAGGCTGTTGAAGTTTCTTCATGCTGTGTGAGTAAAAAGTCCCCCAATCTCCTCTCTTACTCAACTGTGAGAGTAAAAAGCCCCCAATCTCCTCTCTTACTCAACTGTGTGAGTAAAAAGTCCCCAATCTCCTCTCTTGCTCAACTGTGTGAGTAAAAAGCCCTCAATCTCCTCTCTTACTCAACTGTGTGAGTAAAAAGTCCCCCAATCTCCTCTCTTGCTCAACTGTGTGAGTAAAAAGTCCTCTAATCTCTCTTACTCAACTGTGTGAGTAAAAAGCCCCCGATCTCCTCTCTTACCCAACTGTGTGAGTAAAAAGCCCTGAATCTCCTCTCTTGCTCAACTGTGTAATAAAAAGTCCCCCAATCTCTCTTACTCAACTGTGTGAGTAAAAAGTCCCCCAATCTCCTCTCTTACTCAACTGTGTGAGTAAAAAGTCCCCCAATCTCTCTTACTCAACTGAACAAAATGGTCAGTGCATGCTATTGTCATTTGGATCCTGTTGTTATATTTTAAGATCTTATCCTCTAAATTTTGTGCTTGAATCATCATCTGTTTGTGTACTTTTTATGCTCCATTTATGGGCATTATGTTTTTTCGGTCTGTGCGTCCGTTTGTTCGTCCGTTCGTCCGTCTGTCCCGCTTCTGGTTAAAACTTTTGGTTAAAGTTTTTGGTCAAGGTAGTTTTTGATGAAGTTGAAGTCCAATCAACTTGAAACTTAGTACACATGTTCCCTATGATGATCTTTCTAATTTTAATGCCAAATTAGAGTTTTGACCCCAATTTCATGGTCCACTGAACATAGAAAATGATAGTGCGAGTGGGGCATCGGTGTACTATGGACACATTCTTGTTAAGTAATAGTTCATTGCCTTTTTAACTCAACCAATGTCTTAGTAAAAACCATAAAAATCCTATGAAATGCCAGTTTTATTATCAAAGCTTAGGAAAATAATGAGGACAACTGTTCAGATTAAATATGTAATGTTTTCAATGTATCATGAATAATATTAATGCAGGTCTGTACGACTAAGTTGACTTTTTAAAACAAAATATTACAGGATGAATCTACTGGTTCTTCTCCTCTGACTGATGGGGATCCAGATACTTACTGGGAAAGTGATGGTAGTGCTGGAAGACACTGGATAGACCTCAAAATGAAGAAAGGTGCTGTGATATCGTAAGTATTAGATATAAAACAAAGAAAGGTGCTGTGATATTGTGAGTATTAGATCTAAATTGAAGAAACAGTCAGGGGACTTACTTATATGAGTGATTAATAAATTACTGATTCAAGTAACATTTTTCCAGAAATGTTGTAAGTCAGAGTTGACTTTCTTTAATAATCACCTATAAGTAGTACAAATAAATCACTAGACTAAGTGATTTAATTTTATTGCAGCTTTAAATATATAATACTAATGATCCAGGGACTAATTATGTTGCTAAAATTATCAGAACCAACATCTGTGTTTATATGATGACCAGTCATGTCAGGTGATGACCTTGTACTGAATCTGGGATAATGACATGAAAATCACTTGTTTAAGTATCATACCTCTAGTTTCTTACAAAAATCACTTCTTTAAGTATAATTATTCTAATTACCCCCACTAATTTCAACACCCCCGAACAGTGAAATATTGGTCGCTAACAGTAAAATTTTATTACATAATCTGTAAGATGAAACTTTGAATTTTACAGGAAAAATACTCCCACTGCTGGGAAAAATCTGTTAAGAAAGTATTAAATCGTTATGTAAAGCTTCATTATAGCATATTTTTCAACAAATATAGGATTTACAGATGAATGATTGCATCAAAGGCATAACCCTTGCTACTTAAAAGAAGCAAAAGGTTCATTTTTTTCAATTTTACTAAAAATTAGATATAATCTTAATCTGCATGTTTCAAATTTTGGTAAAACTACAAAATCACAGAATTTCTAAATTACCGGTACTACTTAAATGAGTGATTAATAAATCACTTATTTTAGTAATTCCCGTGACTGAGAAAGGTGCTGTGATATCATTAGTATTAGATCTAAAATGAAGAATTGTGCTGTTTTATCTTAAGTATGAGACACAAAATCATGAAAATGGAGAACAGAGATATCATATTATTAATAAGAGATAACAAGGATCAAATAAATGTAATACAGTGAATGTGTTACCTCCAAAATATGTTTTAAAAGATTTTGATTTGAAAATAAACTTCTGATATCCTGACAAAGAATAAAAAAAAACTTGTAGAATTATGTTGATTTTGTTGATAAACAAATAGGATGATAAAATTCGCACACTTTAGTGCAGAAATGTCATTCATTTGTCACTGAGATTTAAGGGCATAAGATACAGTAATGAGAGATAATAACGTCCCTAACGCTAAATGCTAATTTTCGCGACGTAAAACAGTGACATATTCGGAAAAGATGCATTTCTCGACTCATTTTAATCATTAGCTTGAAAACGAGTGCATTGACCCCTAGTTTTTAAAATGACATTTGGCTTTATTATGCATGAAGATTATTTGTACCAATTTTTACGAACAAATCACAGATGGAATTTTTATTCCCCTGCCACAGCAGAGGGGAAATTAAGTGTTACCCTTGTCCGTCTGTCCGTCCGTCCGTACATGTATACGTCTTGTAATTAATTTCCATTCTCTAACTTTAGTTTGCCTCATCCAAATGTTATGAAACTTTTACACAATGTTTATTGCCACAAAACTCTGATCGAGTTCGAATTTGGGTGGCGTCACTATTATCGTTCTTGAGTTATGCCCCTTTATAACGTAATTTTCAAGCAGGGGCATCGGACACATTCACCATTTATCATTTTTATTAAAAATTAGAAAAAATGTTGTTTCTGTCTCGCCTTTGACTATCGTCGCAGTATGCCAGACATAGGTATTACTATCCAGCGGCGGCGGCTAAACTATTTGTATCAAGCTTTATATTTCAGAAGGTAGAAGACCTGGATGCTTCATATCTTGTATGCAGATACCTTATGTTAGGAAGTTTCCGTCAATCATATGTCCATTGTCCTTGACCTTATTTTCATGGTTCAGCGACTGCTTGAAAAAAAAATTGAGTTTTTTTGTCATGTGAATTTCTTACTTATTATTAGTAATAGGATAACTATATTTGGTATATGGGTTCCTTGCAATGTCTACATGTGTGTCAGATAGAGTTTGCCTGACCTCGACCTCATTCCTTGGGTCAGTGATCAAGGTTAAAGTTACATCTTGGGTCAGTGATCAAGGCTAAAGTTACATGATTAGGTCTGTTTCTAAAATACTATAAGCAGTAGGTCAACTGTATTTGGTGTATGGAATGATTGTAATGGGTACATGTCAGCCTGGCAGGTTTCATCTGACCTTGACCTCATTTTCATGGTTTATTGGTCAATGTTAATTTTTTGTGTTTTTGTCTGTTTTTCAAGTATTATAAGCAATAGGTCAACTTTATTTGGTGTATGGAATGATTGTAAGGTGTACATGTACATCAGGGGTTTCATTATTTTTTTAGACTGGAGGTACCTTTGAGATTATAGGGGGAACCAAACCCAAATGGCGAGGGGTCTGGGGGCCGCTTAAGGATTTTAGGAATTTCAGCCTTAATTTTTTACTTAAAAAAATAGGGTAAAGTCTGTAATATTTGCTTTAATTTTGGGTAAGTTAACATTGAATTGTTTTTTTTTCTAGAGTAATTATCTGAAAATACATTGCTTATAATTATTTTGTAATCAGTTATAAAATATGTATGACCATGGAAGTATAAATATAACACAATATAATGCAGGGGTTTCATGTGAAATGTTGTTAAAATGTTTTGTTTGTTTTTATACTTTAGTCTTTTATTAAATGTTTTGCATTTGTTCAATTTTGTGAATGAAATTTCATAAGTTACATAGTATATTATTAAAAAGAATTGATAATAAAACTTGTTGTAACTTTTTTGTATTGCTTTGTTATAATCATAACTGTGTCAATTGTTTGTGTAAGTAATTAGTGTCATATATCGTGAATCTGTCAGACTGGCACCTGTAGAGTAAATATTACTTTTTTTTTCAAAAATGAAATAAAACAATTAAATATTATCTTCACTTTAAATTTTCCGTGTTAATTCAGATTGTTTCACAAAGTCTTACACTAAAAATTTCAATCACAACATAGAACACATATCCAGAAAACGGAGATCAGTGACAAAGTCCAACGGGAAACGAACTGATTTGATACGATTAACGATTTTCTGAATTTCATAGAATGTTCACCTTCATTAAACCTTTTATTCATAAAATAATCTGTTTTCCTTTTATTAGACATAATATTGCTGTTGTTGTTTAAATTCATCAACAATTTGCCGCTTGAAAATATACTGCTAAATCGTCGCATTTTAAAGCGCTCTTACGATAATGATACAGACACATGGTTTATAATTATTACTTCTCCTACTTTGGAGGTGTGCCTAAATTGGCAATAGATAGATCTATACTTTAACACGGACCTCGACGAAGACACCTATAAACATACACATGAACGGTGTAGGATGGAGATTATCAAGGAAAGAAAGAAATTAGATTTGAACGATCTTCAAAAGAATTTTACACATTTTTTTTTTGTATTTTTATTTTTTCTGCCGGTACCAGACGCTTCCGTAGGCGGTTAAAAGTACCGGGTACCGGGTCTTAATGAATGCACTGGTACATGTCTGCCTGGCAGGTATCATCTGACCTTGACCTCATTTTTATGGTTCAATTGTCAACTTTAAGTTTTTGTGTTTTGGTCTGTTTTTCAAATACTAATAGCAATAGGTCAGCTATAATTGGTGTATTGGATAATTGTAAGGTGCACATGTCTGTATGGCAGGTTTATTCTAACCTTGACCTCGTTTTCATGGTTATTGGTCATGCTAAGTTTTTGTGGTTTGGTCTGTTTTTCAATTAGCATACGAATAGGTCAACTATATTTGGTGTATAAAAAAATTGTAAGGTGTATATGTCTCTCTGACATGATTTATTTGACCATTGCCTTAATTGTCATAGATCTTTAACAGTGATAACTTTCTGTATGCTTTTAGTAAAACCTTTATCTTAAGACTTTCAACATAAAATCAATGGCCAGTAAAGCAGGCGAGACATTTCAGCGTGTGCACTCTTGTTTATCTAAAATCATGAAAGTTAATAAAAATGAATTATTTTCAAAGAATTGTTGCTCAAATTTAGAGCATACTTTTGTAAATAAGATATTCCAAATGTTTTTACAAAAATCCTTTTGTGTTTATCTTTTGAAACAAAAAAGTTAGGTATGTCTATCCAATATAATGGATGGAAATATAAGAAAAAATGCAATTTTTGAATAAATGTCTAAAATTTTAACCTCATTAATTCTAAAAGTAGCACATGAAGATATGTTTTTTATTACATATTTGAATTGACTAGGTTAAAAATAACTTGTATGCAAAATTTTCGTAAAAAAATCACCTTGGGATCAAAACTGTATCGTATGCCCTTAATAAACATCTCATAGTTTACCAAAAATTGTTATTTTACAAATAATATGATATTACGGTTGATAAAATCTATGTCATCAGATATTAAATTAGGAATAATTGGTAAAAAGACGTAAGTACTTCTGACATCCGGGGGCAAATATCAAATAAAACTGGTAAAACTATGTTAATTTTGTTGATAAAACATAAAGAATGTCAGATAACATTTGAAAATTTTAGTGCAGAATTGTCATGTTATGTGACTGTGATATAATAGACCTCTAATAATCTACCCAAAAATGATAACCAACACCACAACCATCACGGCTTCCTCTCATACTGAAACTGGATATATATATATATATACATAAAGGGAATAAATTAATAACACCATCTACATTATATTTAACTGGCAAAAAGTTATAGAATATTATGTTGTATTACAGAGAATTGAAGGTAACCTTAGACGGTTCTGATGACAACTATCTCCCACGGAAGCTTGTAGTGGAGGGCGGAGAACCAAATAATTTTACTGTGTTGAATACCGTTAATATTACTTGGTATGTACAGGTTTAAATTCTTATTATTTTATTCCCAATGTGATTAATGGCTGTAGAATGGGACACTAACATACATACATCAGACCGTTGGTTTTCTTATATTTTGACATGTCTGGGCTTTTTAAAGTTGACTATACAGCATGTATAGTATAAGTTTTGCTCATTGTTGAAGACCATACAGTAACCTATAGTTTCTTACCTCTATGTCATTTGGACTCCAGTGGATTGTTGTTTCATTGGAAATCAAACCACATCTTTTTTTTTTATTGATAGATTATCAATGGTTTTTCAAACGAGAGGGTTTCTCAGCTACAATCTCATCAATGAGCAAAAGCCCTGAGATGAGATGTGGCAGAGAAACATCCTTGAGTTTGAAAGTCCATTGATAATATGTTTATCGCTATTTTGCCTATGATGTTGTTGATGTTTACGCCACTTGCATCCTTAGTTTCTAGTGATAATTTTCTATTTCAAGCTAGTAGCATGAAAA
Source organism: Mytilus californianus (assembly GCF_021869535.1). Taxonomy (NCBI): domain Eukaryota; kingdom Metazoa; phylum Mollusca; class Bivalvia; order Mytilida; family Mytilidae; genus Mytilus; species Mytilus californianus. The sequence continues at coordinate 139,656,452 of NW_026262581.1, read as the reverse complement.
AAGATCAAAAAAATACACAAAATAGCAATACATAAATTTATATAGCAGACAGGACATAGATTTTTACATAAAGTTCAATGAAAAGTAGAAGATCTAGATAATCTATATTTTGCGAGATTCCTTATGCTATGATTTTATGTTTTGTTTATATGAGTAGACCTTGACCTCATTTTCATGGACCAGTGACTGCATATAAAAGTATTGGTTTTTGCCTTGACTGCTATGTGAGCTTGCTCACTAAAGATTCTTAAAGAATTGAAAGGTAGGTTAAACTCTTGGTTTATTTTAATGTTTGTTTTTTTCAATATGAAGAAAATAAGTGATAAGTTGTAATAATTTTTTGTAGGGAAATTTCTGATGTGGAAGACATACTATTGTTAGAAAATTCCACAGAACATTATCCCTATATCATGATAAGAATCAAAGAATGCAAATGTGAGTATACTTGTAAGTAAATCTTTAGACAAAGGGATAGTTCTACACAATTTTCTCATATTATAATATTAGATTCCTTGATTATGATGGAAGCTGTTTCATTTTGTGTTTAGTAGTATAATATTATTGATTCACAGTAAAAGTAGCATAGTGTCATAGGTATTATGTAAAGTTTTATATTACTTGATTTACAAAATAAGATATCTTTAGGTGACTGTAAATTTTGCACATAGAACAAAATATACACATCTTGTCAATTTCCTAATTCTGTATTCATAAACACTGGGCATAGCCAGTTGGATTATTTTATAATAAACTTCTCTCCTGATGATAACATTGCTCTTGTGTGTAAATTCCTCCATATCCATTATGAACATTGTGCTAAACATTTTTCATTACTTCAATAAAGGAACGGATTGTACCACTTTAGCCTGTTGACTCACATGTGACTACATTATGGACTCACCCAAGATAGATGATTATATTCTAATTTTAAAAATGCTCTGTTCACCTCACATATTAAAGTTTGATTTGCCTACTGGATCAATATTGTAGTCAAAATGGAAGCATGGTAGAATCTATATATCTATATGGATTTAAAGAATCAGGTAAATCATTTTGAATGTGTATAAGAAAAAAAGATAAAGAAATGTTTTAATGTTTGAAGTACTGTTTTATAGCCGGTGGTATAGATACACGTATCAGAGAAATAAAGATCACAGCATCAGAAGGAAGGTATATGGGATTTGATATGGACGTATTTAAGAAGGATAACTTAGTCAGATTTCCTAAGTTAGAATCATACACCTCGGAGCAGTTATATAGAAGATCTATTGTTATACAGAGGTACAAATCTAATCTATATCAGTTATACAGTCAACTCCACTTAATCCCATACCAGTTAATTGCATAATTCGGTTAATTGCATAAGGGATCATAGATTTATTCTTATGAGGAAGCTCCGAGCATGCTCGGAGGATGCTCGGAGCTTTTTAAGTAGGCTCTTCTCAGCAGTTAATGTGACAATAATTATCATGATCCATTAAAATGTCAATCAAATCTACACCACTTCTATGATAAGGAAAGTAGAGCATTATAGAGGATGCTCCATAAACACCTGTGTAAACATCTGGTCTATTCTAATACATTTTGCATTAAATTTTACAAAACTATAAAATAGATTAGAAATTCTTCAACAGTGCTGTGTAATGCTTAGAAAGAAATCTCAAGTCTCCACAAAAAGTAAAAGTCATTTAAATATTTTCTTATTATATTTAATAATCATTCCGTTTTTTATAATAAAAAAATTCTCAATTTTTATAATTAGATGATATGATTTAAAAATAGTTTATATTATATAATATGCTACATAAAAGTTATCAAGACACAATCAACAGTCAGGTGGTGATACTAAACAAGTAATTTTTTTTAGTCACTTTTATAAATATTTTTTGTTTTTAAAAATTATTTAATAACTCAATAGTTATTTTAAACGACAAATAAAGCATGGACTAAATGTAGTTTTCAAGAATTTTTATATCATTTCATTAAATAAAATTAAGTATTTATCCAATTTTAGATGAGTATAGAGAGGTTACTTTAAAAAATAATGACAAAAATATTACTTTAATAAATTATTTTATACAACTTCAAAAAACTTAGTACTTACAATTATTTAAGGAATATATGTAATTGCTTTCGATTAAGATTCAAATTATAAATAACTTCAAGTCTTAATTAAAGGTTCCATATCTAGTTATAACTGTCTATCCCTAAGATTTTAAGGGGAAATGATATTATAATAGCCCCAAGAGGCCAATCTTTGACCAAGAAGTGTGGCATCAGAAAAGCAATTAGTGCTTGTTGAGGATTTAAATAGCTTTACCAGTATATTTCATGGGGAAAATAACCAGATGTCTGTGAAAATTTGTTAAAGCTAGTAAAACCTGTATGAATAATAACCAGATGTCTGTGAAAATTTGTTAAAGCTAGTAAAACCTGTATGAATAAACACCTATAAAAATAATATTAACAGAAGTTACTTATTCATGATATAGAAGTAATATTTGAAACAGCCTTGTTTTCAACATAACTTGTATAGGTAATTTTGAAAATTACTTGTTTAAGTAATGCCCCTAACTAAACAATGGTAATATGTTTTTTTTAAATAGCAAACTAAGTTCTTTTATAGAAAATTATGGCTACTTTAAGAAAAGTTTTAATTCATTAGTGGATGCCTGGTTTGAGGGGGTAATACCACCATTGTTTTCCCTCTAGTACGTCTCTCTTTACTTGTCATTTTTTTTTAATTGTGCAGATTTAGCTTTGTTTTAAATAAAGAAATACTTGGCATGAGTAAAATTATTTTCCCCCTATAAGTCTTTGTTTAATTGTCATGATTGTTATATTTCAAAAAAAATGTGCAGAATTTATCTATGTTTTAAATAAAGAAATACTTGACATAAATAAATGTCCTGTACTACAGTGAAAATATAGCATAGCTTTTCAGTGCATATAAGAAAGTAAACATCACCAGAAGTTAACCAATCAAATTCTCTACCCCTTTTTTCCCTGTAGAATATAATATATTTTTATTGCTTTGAAACACCCAAGAAACATGTTTGCGTCTAAAAAAAACTTTTCTGCAATGAAATGGAGGATTTATTTCAAACAACTGTCAAATTAAATGGAATATAAAAAAAGATCAACCCTTTTTCGTATGAAACTGAATGTACTATGTTTTGGTAGTATGGTTATAAATCAATAACCATAGTTTGTGTCTTTGATGACTTTTATATTTCATTTTATAAAGTATAAATTTAAAATATATTAATATTTCAAATATAAAATTTGAGTGTTTTTTTATATCATGTGTATTGAAAAAGAATGATAATTATTAAGAAAATGTTTTGAAATCATTTTCTTTCTGTGAAGACTGGATACCAAGCATTGTACAGTAATATTGAAGAATTTCTCATCTATTTTATAGTTTTGTAAAATTAATGCAAGATTTGTTTGAATAGACCAGATGTTTACACAGGTGTTAATGGAGCTTCCTCTATAATGCTCTACTTTCCTTATTATAAAAGTGCTATAGATTTGATTGACATCTTAATGGATCATGATAATTATTGTCACATAAACTGCTGAGAAGAGCCTACTGAAAAAGCACGGAGCTTCCTCGTAGGAATAAATCTATGATACCTAATTTTCTCCAGCACAAAACCATTTCCTATTCATCAATGTTAAAAAAATTTGGTTATCTGCATAGCCTAATAAGTGGCCTTTTGGTTAATTGCATAGAAAATAATCCCAAGCTAGATATGCTTAGTTAAAACTGACAAGTTTTTTTACAACCGCAAAAAAATTTTGCGGTCATATATTGGTATGACGTTGGCGTCGTTGTCTTTGTCGTCGTCGTTGTCCGAAGACACATTAGTTTTCGCAGTCTAACTTTAGTTTAAGTGAATGGATCTCTATGAAATTTTACCATAAGGTTCAATACCACAAAAGGAAGGTGGGGATTGCTTTTGGGGGTTATGGTACTAACAGTTAAGAAATTAGGGGCCAAAAAGGGGCCAAAAATAAGCATTTTTGTAACTTCCAGACATAACTTGTGTGTTAGTATATGGATCTCTCTGACATTGTACCACAAGGTTCCATATCACAAAGGGAATGCTGGGATTGATTTTGGGGGTAATTGCCTCCAAATTTTAGGAATTAGGGGCCAAAAAGGGGCAAAAAACAAGCATTTTTCTAGTTTCGTGACAATAACTTGTGTGTAAGTGTATGGATCTTTATGAAATTGTACTACAAGGTTCTATATCACAAAGGGAAAGCTGGAATTGAGTTTGGGGGTAATTGCTCAAAACGTTTAGGAATAAGGGGCCAAAAATAAGCATTTTTCTAGTTACCAGACAATAACTTGTGTTCAAGTGTATTGATCTCTCTGAAATTGTACTGCAAGGTACCATACCACAATGCTGGGATTGATTTTGGGGGTAATTGCCTCAAATTTTTAGGAATTAGGGGCCATAAAGGGGCAAAAAAACAAGCATTTTTCTAGTTTCAGGACAATAATTTTTGTGTAAGTATATGGATCTTTATGAAATTGTACTGCAAGGTTCCATATCACAAAGAGAAAGCTGGGTTTGAGTTTGGGGGTAATTGCCCTAAACGTTTAGGAATTTGGGGCCAAAAAGGGGCCAAAATACAAGCATTCTTCTAGTTTCCAGACAATAACTTGTGTTCAAGTGTATGGATCTCTCTGAAATTGTACTGCAAGGTACCATACCACAAAGGGAAGGCTGGGATTGAGTTTGGGGGTAATGAATCATAAGGGGGTTCAAAAAATTTGTGGGGGGGGATTTTTTTTTCCTTTTTTTTCTTTAAAATTTTCCATTTTAAATTTGTTATTTCTGATTTATATATAAAAGCAAATAATAATGATATGGTTTGAATAGGTAAATTAAAAAAATTTAAGTTCTTAGACCACATTCATTCTGTGTCAGAAACCTATGCTGTGTCAAATATTTAATTACAATCCAAATTCAGTGCTGTATCAAGCTTGAATGTTGTGTCCATACTTGCCCCAACTGTTCAGGGTTCGACATCTGCGGTCGTATCAAGCTGCGCCCAAGCGGAGCATTTTATTTTTAACGGAAATGGCAATTTGGTAAGAAAATTTTTCTTGAATGCATTCTTATTTTCGTTCTGTTACCAAGGAAGAAAGGCAAAGTTTGAATTTGAAAATTACAGAGAATTTTACATACATACAATTTAAGAATTACAAAGTTGGAATTATGTCGCCTTTGGCTTTCCATAACAACTGCACTGAAGCACATTTATCAGCTTGAACAGATTATTGATTGAAAGTTGAATATTAAAACATACAAAAAATCAAAATAAGTTTGAAGTTTACTGGTGCAGTAAAATTGGTACCGCTAAAGTTATTATGCAAATATTTAGAACTTACAAATTACAAAAAAATTAGTAATATCAAAGCAATGCAAAAAAAAAAGAAGAAAAAGAAAAAAAACTTAAAATTAAATATTACCTAAATATTTAGCTAATACAATTAACAAAACTCAGATAACTGTATTGGCAGTTAGTAAGAATATTGACTCATTTCCAATATACAACAATTAAAACAGGAAATTGAATTAACTTTAGAATTTCCGAATAAAAAGCATTTTATTTGAACATTTAGAATTTAGTTAATTTTAAAAGTAGTATTCAATGTATAGAGCTGGAATTAAATTGGCTGTGGAATACAATTTAATTGTAACTCTGATTTTGAATTTATTAAAATAAAATGTCAATAAACAAAAAGATAATTCCTCACTAAAATATTACATCATTTACATTCATACTCACAATTGGGAAACTTATACAATTTCTACCATTTCATTGTACTGTTGTGTCATCTAATGTCTAAAACGCAATTTATTAAAATTTCTAAAATTATATGTTAGTGCTTACATCACTAAGATTAATCCATAAATGAAATGCCCAAAGTAGGAGTCATGCATATAAATTATAAACATTGCACTGACAATGAAACAAATTCTTGATTAAAACAAATCAAGAGATCATTTGAGCCTTGAGCATTTTTACAATATTCTAAGTTTGTAAGAGAATGATCATCCCTTTCTTCATAAGTACTCTCTATCCCTCGTCCTTAATCATGAAGAAAGGGATTATCATTCTCTTACATTTAGGAAGATTTTTTATATGTCAAACATTTATTTTTTGTAATTGTTGAAAAGTGTATTTACTTCTCATTCTTATATTTTTTTATGCTCAACACTCACGTCAAGCCAACAACCTGTAAAGGGCCTCCTTACTTCTTTGTATATATAAAAACTATTGAGATCAAAGAAACAGAGTTAAAACGCTGTGCAAGCGGTATATACTGCACATCAAAGGCACTACAATACACTTTTAATATCAAAAAGATAATAAACTGTGTAGTATTCTAGAACAGTTTTCTTATCCAAAATCATAGGGGTCACAGAAACAAACCTATTTATAGAACTATTGGTTCTATTTTTATATCCCAGGTAAAGGAAATGTCGGTACACAACAACAAAAAAACAAAATGTGTTTATAAACTTAAGCATGATCAAAAACACATTTCAGCGTGTCCATTGTAGTTTCAGAGTATTACATATATGACATCAGACATTGGGCATGTGGATCATAGATCTTTATTTTCTTCGGGGATTTCCTTTACTCTTGGCCTTGCCTGACTACAGAATTTTGCATTTAGGAAAAATCATACTCGGATTAATTGCATAATTTTGTCTGACTAATAGGCTATGCAAATAACCGGAATCGACTGTGTATTCATGAAATTGATCTTTTTATACAGTTAACATATCTGCAATAGGTATACAAGGTTGATACACCTTATCGCTATTTGGTCCAATCCGGAAAAAAACAGTCACTTAGACAACTTCCTGTTTGGGTCAAGTGACGCAAGAACAAAGGTCATCAGTAATGAGCTGAGGGCAGAAAATGTGTAGAAAGTGAACATTTTGAAATTTGTATAGTTTATGATCCAATTTTTTAAACACAAATAAAAGTCAGAAAAAAGGTTTGTTTGAAGTGTTTACAATGGTTTAAACATAACTCTTTGAAAATTTTTTATGCACAGTACATTGTTTGAACAGTGCCCCAGATAGCGTCAACTGGTTTGAAAGAGTTGTGTAATTTTAGAACTTTTCCGGATTGGAATAAATAGTGATAAGGTGTATTGTTGATACCATGTATGATATTGAAAAAGCCATGTGATATATATAGATTCTACCACTACATCGAGTGTGATACGATATTTATCCACTCGAGACAGTTAAATTTTCAAATTTAAAACGCGAGGCTTGCCGAGCGTTTTAGATATTTAAAATTTAACTGTCGAGAGTGGATAAATATCGTATTACACGAGATTTAGTGGTGGAATCTGTTTCTCTAATGATTTTCAAACAATATGCAGGCAAACTTATTCCTTCTTTTTGAATGATCTGCAAAAAGATGTGTTCTTTCTTTGTGACGTCATCAGGCATGGTCGCCTTTTTTCATGCCGTCACAATAGGAAATTCAGAGGAAAGCAAGAAAATTCGACGTCATAATCGGATTTTAACCAATGAAGAACTGAGATCAAACGAACCACACATTGATTAAATTTTTTTTATACAACGGGTGCAGAAAGGGATAAATTGACGAAGAATTGGAGAAATACTGATTATATACATTTACTTTAAACAGATGTTTTTCTGTTGTGGTTTGATAAAGCATGTGCAACTATGATTGCATCTATAGCATCACAATGACTGATACAGCACGATTGCCAATGATTGTGTTACACATCCACTTGACTACTTCTTACTACATAATAAACAGGATTTTGGCAGATATAAAAAAAAACAATTTCCTCTGAAATACAGCTAAATGTTTCAAATTATTTTTGTTTATCTATTTTCAGATTTATATCTATATTGGATAATGTACTTAAATATTTAGTTCCGTCCTGGAAATACTCAGTTGGTTCATACAGCTCATTAGAGGTAATTTTTAAGTCTCATTATAAAATAAAAAAAATTAGTCAATAACACAATAGGCAGTATTGACTTTTAGCTCTATCCAGATCTTTAACTAGTCCATTTATGTACAAGTTCAACAATGAACAACCAATAAATGCCAATTAGACAACTATCCAACAGAGTCCAATGGACATGGATGTAAGCAACTATAGGTCACCGTAAGGCCTTGAACAATAAGCAAAAACCATATGGTATATAGTGTAAAGTTTTCATAAACAGTCTGAGAAACTCATAACCTTGAATTATAAGTTTATTCAAAGGATTAATAAGTTTACATGAATTGTATCTAAATGTAGGAGATCTATAAACAACATCACTGTAATAAGAATTCTGCAAGTACAGCCAAACTTCCTCACCAAATCTTTGTATCTATGAAAGAATTTAGTCAAAGCTTTAATTTTTTGGTAATGAAATCCCTGACTTAATAATTTACCAGTAATACAATGTACATAAATTAAGTTCGTTGATATCTGAAAAGTGATTACAGAAATGTGAACAAGTTGTGAAATTTAAACACTGTAAGGAGGTGCCAAAGGCACATCACCGTCCAAAAACAAAAAATTAACAATAGGAAATAAAAAGTTGTTTCTTTTGTTGTAAATTCTTGTATCTAGTTTTCTGTGTAAAACTGAAATATCCCAATCTAGAATAGGACAAAATTCTTGCTGTATGTATTAGATTTATTTAAAGTAAATTCCTGTGGGTAAATTTCCACAGTAAAATTTTTAAAAGAGCCCCCCTTATTGCTGTTGAAATATAGGTGATTGAATGGGTAGAGTGCTCATTGTGGACATTCGGCATAGATCATTGTAGATTTAAGTTCAGCTATAAATGTTATTTAGAGATTCTAGTTGCAATCATCAAATCTTAACTTAAATAGTGGAATAAGTAGAATTGTAAGTTCATATTTTGAGAGAAATCACACCACATAAGGTCCTGATAGCTTGCTTATTCTTATAACCAGTTTATTACCTATAAAAAAGCTTGCTTATTCTTATGATGTTTTTATTACCTGGAAAAATAATTTCAATTTAAATATATTTTTTTTTCCAGTTTATACGCCAGCTTTTGCCTTTATCAAAGAAAAGAATGCATTTAATAGAAACATTTGTGAAAGAATCTGCTACAGAGTAAGTACAAATTGAGTTGTTAGATGTTTTATAATTGCTACCCAGGTAGTTGTTCATATTTGACTGATATTTCATAATTTTGAAATTATGGCCCTTTGATAATGCGAAAAATATTTCAACTTGTGGTTCAAGGTTACTAAGATCATTTATAGCAGCTTACAGAGATTAATTCCTGAAGGTTTTCTGTTGTATTCGCTATCAAAAACCAAGTTTTTTTTAAGTCCCAACCCATTTCCAGATACATATTCTGATTTTTTGTTTTTTGTTTTCCCTATTTTATATTTTTTATCTTTAGATGTTCATCAAAAGCGATTCTTCATTTAAAAAAACAATCGATCTGACCATTTGAGTCTTTCATCCATTGTTTTTGATAGAAGCAGATAGGAAACGGATGTTTGGTACATAAGTGTTTAGTAATGACTCTAAGATCCACTTTCCATTTCGATCTGGTTGACCAACTTTTTTGCTCATTAGTAAACAAGGTAATTTAAGATAGTAGTAACTCAAATAATTCAGTCTATGTATTATGGTATACCGTTGTCTGTCCGTCTGTTGTCAACATGTCGGACAATAACTCAAAAAACGCTTTCACCAATTTTCATGAAACTGGTGAATTGTTTATATCTATTGACATAAGCTCTCTTTTGATTTTTATTAATTTTATATTTTATGTTTCTGAGTTGTGAGATTTTATTCATAAAAAAAATGGGGGATTTTCCAGTTTTCTGACTGTAACTCAAAAATGCTTTGAACAATTTTCATGAAATTTTGGTGAATTATTTAAATATATTGACATAAGTTCCCTTTCGATTTTTAAAATTTTCTGATTTTACATTTTGGAGTATCTGGACTTTATTTTTAAAAAAGGGTGGATTTTCCAGTTTTCAGACAATAACTCTAAAACGCCTTGAGCAGTGCTCACAGTATTCTAGTTGATCATATAAGTTTCATTTAAAGCATAAAAACGAGTTAAAAAGAAAGACGGGCTTATCATGCGCTCATTCAAACTGTGAAAATTATTCACACTAGATTCATGGCATCAACAAACTTGTATTGACTGTTTTATCACATTTACTCCATGAATTTTCTTACTGTTTTTCTAAAAACGTTCAAGAACAATTTATCGAATGCAACAGATTAAAAATAAAATGATTTTAATGACTCAAAATGGTATATTTCACTTGAATTGCAAAGGATTCTTTTGATTTTGAAGATGAAATAAAAACTGGAAGTTTCACTTTAATACTAAAGTACGAGTGATTCAGTATTCATTTCAAGGATTCGATCTGTTTATCAAATTGACAGGAAATGACTGGATTTTTATAGCCCCGCCAACTTTGGTCAGGGGCACATAGTGTTACCCTTATCCGTCATTTTGTCATACCTTCATTCCCCAACGAACAGTTATACAGAATTTTTTTCTAAACGCCTTCACATATTGAGCTGATTTTTATCATGTGAGTCTACATGATGAGTTACAGATCGAGTTAACGTTTGGTTCCACTCCACTGTTTTTTGCAAAAATTACAGGCTTTGGATTTTTGAAAATTTTCACTCCTAAAAAATGGCTTCAGGTTTCTTTTGCGATTGGGGCCATTCGTTTCGTTCCAAATAAATTAAATCAAAAACACAGGTAAAAAGTGATTAGAGATCATTAGCCAATATTTCCTGGAGGCATTAATATGGTTATTAGGAGGGCCCTCAGGATAATCATACTATACTGTGTCAATTTTATTACCAGAAAAGAATTACAAAACATAAACAAATGCAAAATTAAGAAACCTGATTTCAATGAAATGACCGAAATTATTACAGGAAAAAAATTTTTTTTGACCTAAATCCCAATCTTCTGTTTAGGACAAATAGTGTTAAGATTCGGTCATGACTGGCAAATATGTACAAGTATTGTACATACACATTGTAATATTTTAACCTTTTCTTTTAATATTCATGTGTTTATAAATTATTATACAAGTGCCATTACATTTCAATTTTCCCTCTCACTTTAGACTCATATCTGCACATGAATCCATTAGCAATACAATTATAGGTGGAAGTATATGCACACATAAATTTGGTTCGATCCCCAACACATTTTGTTCCTTTATCAAGTCAGGGTATCTAGAGAGTATGTTGATTGCTGTGGTTTGTTTGTATGTCAGTTGTGTTTGCAGTGTGTTAATATGGTCTGATATATACTGTAAATTCAGAAATTACTGTGATTTTTGAAGAATTGACATAAATAGACAAAATGAGAGATTTATTGTTGCGATTTAGGGTGATTCCTTAATATGTATTATGTTATGAATAGATTGGTTGTTGATTTCAAAAGGAAAGAAATAATATTAGATTCCCTAGTGTATATTTCAAACAGAAGATAAATTGAATTTTGCCAGGTATGTGCCACTGAAATCACAAATAAAACCTGAAGATTCATTATGCTTAAAACTAAGACATCCAGGTTGATGCAAATTATCCTCTTCACTTATCAGTACTTTACTATCCTGTCCATCTTTTGATATTACTATTATTCTACCAGAGTCACAGTCTGCTACAATAGTGTTACCATAAGTATCTGTACAAAGTCCAAATGGTCCTGATAAATCTTGTTTATATTGCCAGATCTGTTTACCTGATCCATCTTCACAGCATACTGCTTTACCAAAAAAGTCACTATAGATTACTCTGTCATTACAGTAAACCAGGTACTTCAGGTCTGATTCACTCTGAACTTGTATTGACTTCAGCACATTGCCTTCCAAGTCTACAATACGGATTTCATTATTACTCAAACCTACAGCAAGAGAATTATTGGAGAATGATAAACCATAGCATGGTTTGTCTAATTTAATAAATTTGGTAACTATTTCATTCTCCATATTGAAGATCTTAATGGCTTTCTCATCAGTATAAGTTATGGCTATAGTGTTCTGATTGATCTGTGTGACACTCCAAGCTTTACCAGGTATAGGTAACTGTTTCTGTAGTTTGCCATCCGAAGTAAGTATGCGAACTTTGCCCCACCGTTCAACTTCTATAACTAATCCATCCACCAGACAAACCATGTCTGTAATATCTGCCTTTATGTTGATCTCTTTCTTTGTCTGAATATTCATTGTCATGTTGTTTATGTTGGATTGTTCACTTGATTGTAGTGCTTTCCTCCTGATGCTTGTATCTCTTTTCTTGTCTATTTCTGTTTTAACAATCATTACTTCTCCTAAAAATTCTAATGATCCTATCTGCTTTAGTGTCTTTTCTATTTCATTATTTTGGGTTATTTTGATGTCAAATTTTCTTGCCCTGTCATCATTTTCCAGATCTTCAACATATCGTTGACATTGATGTATTTGTTGTTCAATCTGATATACTCCTAGAAATGATTGCAGTTTTGAACTACTATGTGTTGCAACTGAATGTAAGTGGTCTTGCATTTTCTGTAAATTAGTCTTTTTTCCTTCAATTTCAGTTATAAATTCTATAGCTTTTGCTTTTTCCTGATCCCAGAGGTTGTCTGCTTCTTGTTGTAATGTCTTCTCCAGTTGATCCAAATGTTTATTTATTTCATTCCGTATTTTAACAATCGATTTCTTTATGTCTTCACATTGTTGTTCTCCTGTTTTGATGTTTATTGATTTATTATTTACCATTTTATCAAAGAGATGTAATATGGACTTGATATCTTTATCTAAAGATTCCTTGGATTTTTCAATTTTGGTTTTCTCCACCAAACTTGCTAAACTTTTTATTCCAGTACATTTTGAATGACTAGTGGAAATACATTCTTCACAGCAAGGCATTAAATGACTTGGACAGTAAAAGTTAAGCTGTTGACCATGTTTGTCACATTCTGTTTTGATAGCTTGGATAGATTTATAACTTTTAATATCTATGGTATTATGATCATGAGATGCTTTAGATCTTTTGTGATGACCAGAACATATTGAACATAATCCTTCATCACAGTTGTAACACCAGATGTCAGCTTTAGTGTTTACTTTTCCTTCTTCACAAGGTCCACATGGTATAGGTTTTCTGGATGCCATGACCTGAACATATATAATATACAAGATCTTTAGCTTGGTGAATAAACCATATCACTATGTCAAAATTTGCAACATTGACTTGAAACTTTTTGACCAATTTAGGTTATTAAAAATCACTCTTGCATTATGATGTCAGTCATTTTTCTTTGATCTCAGAATTAAATATGAATGTTGTTGACAAATAAGTTCACAGGGTTGAAATATGACCTTAACATATACAAAAAGTACGTTATTGAGACTTGTTGACAAAGCTCATATGGTATATATACTTAAATAAACTATTTACTTACTTACTTCTATACTTACTTGTTACTTAGCAGTGATGCCCCCTTCAAGTGGAAACATACATATCATTTTTGGTTTAAAATAGGATAAATTAATTTCTCCATAGTGTACTGAATTTACTATATGATTACACTTTGTTTTGGCAATGATGCTACTGATAAGCATCCAAAATTAGTGGAAATATCATTCAATAATGTCAACAAGTCAGTTACACAAATTCCTAAAGGAATACAAGCATGTATGATGTATATTTAAGGATTCAAAATCTATCAAGGGGGCATACAATTAGGGGCAAATTAAAACTTTTTACTTTTGAATTATCATTTTTTCTCTAGCCTGCAACGAAAGTTTCAGAATGTGAGACAAAGGGATTACAATCCAGTGCCTGAAACAGTGTAAACTATTTGTATAAACATTTATATTTCAGTGGGTAGAAGAAATTGATGCTTTGTATATATATACAGATACCTTATGTTACATAGTTTCCGTCTGTCATATGTCCATTGTCCTTGACTTCAATTAAATGGTTCAGCGCCTGCTTGAAATTTTGTTTTTTTTTATAGTTTTTATCTGTTCGTTGAAGACGGGATGTATTATAGTATACCAATGTCAGTCCGTTTGTTCGTCAACACTTCATACAATATCTCAAATTCTCATATAACTTTAACTAGATCACCCCCAGTTTTTGGTTGGGTTCGTGTTGCTTAGTCTTTAGTTTTCTATGTTGTGTCATCTGTACTTTTATTTGTCTGTTTGTCTTTTTATTTTTGGCCATGGCGTTGTCAGTTTGTTTTCGATCTATGAGTTTGACTGTCCATCTGGTATCTTTCGTCCCTCTTTTTTAACACAACAATAAAATTGACTGAAGAAAGCTCCCTTTCAATTTTTCTAATTTTTGACATTGTCAGTCCAGAGTTACAGAAGACCCTTAGATTTAAGGCTATTTTTCACAAATCGCTCACTAACTCCAGTATTCCTTAATTAATTTCCCCCCAACTTTACATTATTGTGAGGTTTGATGAAATGAAGCTCCCTTGGAATTTTTTGAATCTTTCATTTTTCACATTTTGTACCATAACTTGATTTTGCTTGGATTGATTTAGTGGACACTGTACATACTTTTGGAATTGTTGAACATAACAAACTATTTGATTTAAATGGTATCCTCAGGCATGATTTTCTACAGAGCCATTTTATTTGCTTATGATTATTAAAATGCCTTTGAAATATCCCATTTTATTCTCGCAACAATTTCAATATGCACAATAAGAGCATATCATGTGCTCTTATGAGCGCAGCTGTTTATTTTGTTATGTGAATCTCTTACTTATTATGAGTAATAGGATAACTATATTTGGTATGGGTTCCTTGCAAGGTCTACCTGTCTGTCAGACAGGGTTCACTTGACCTGGACCTCATTTTATGGATCAGTGATCAAGGTTAAAGTTTCATGGTCCAGTCCGTATCTGAGATACTATAAGCAATAGGTCAACTATATTTGGTGTATGGAATGATTGTAAGGTGTACATTTCTGTCTGGCCGGTTTCATATGACCTTGACCTCTTTTTCATAGTTCATTGGTCAATGTTATTTTTTTCCTGGTTGTGTCAGTTTATCAGATACTAAAAGCAATAGGTCAACTATATTTGGTGTATGTAATGATTATGGGTGCTATAAACAGTTTCGTATAAAAAACTAGGGGTTATTCCCAGACTAAAAATAACCATGGAGGGAAATCCCTTTTTATTCATATAATTGGTGAAAAAGTATCATGTTTTTTGTATTTGATTGTAAAAATTAGTTAATTAGCCTTCAATTTAAACAGGTTGAATGATTAAAATAATTTTAAAAATTAGATTAAATATACATGTTTTGAGGGGAGACAACACTGTTAACATCCTGTTTTTTTGGCAGTGAAAATTGAAAACTTATTTGCAGCCACTGTAGCTCTTTTCGAAGCAGGAAACCGTACCCTGAAACAAGATTTTTTATTAAAGGCCAGGTAAAAACCTATGAATTTCATACAGTTTTAATTATGGGAAATGTGCCTTTATTATGTTTACATGGGTATGCACATGACCTGATTTCAGGTTTTTTATGTTCAGATTAGGCGACTTTTTCCCCATTTTCTCTGGATAGAACTTTTTTACTATATTAAAAGTACAGTATATTTTTATTTCAATATAAACTAGAGAAAATTCTGATTCCAGTAAAATCTAGTTTTATACAAGTATCTTTATTAACCATTCCACCACTAAGGGTCACTTAGGTATGGTCCCTTAAAATATGACGTCATAGAAAAAAACTGTTGATTGCACCCTATATGGTGTACATCTGGCATGGATTACCTCCCTTGACCTCATTTACATGGGTCATTGAAAATGTTAAATGTATGTGATATTTATTGTAAAAGTCTTATCATAAAAACTTCCAACGTGTATCTAATCATGATCAGTTAAGCAAGTTGACTCCTTAGGAGCCCCATCAATTAATCTGTCTGTCTGTTTAGTACTTCTATGTCATACAATAAATCTCAACTCTTTTTCAAATTTTGAATGCACAGTTTGTATAGCTACATAATTGCAGGCATTTACCTTGAAAAATAGCAATGAAAGTTGTACCTGGACATTGACACTACCTGCAACCAAATACGACAGATGGTTACAGTACTGATTTTCTCTGATTTTGTACTGATTCTTGATAATAAATTCTTCACTATAGTTCTGTTATTTTATTTAAGTAGCTTGAAATAATTAATTTGATAAAGATAGTTTATTTTGTCTTGTAAGCAGATATTAGTAAGTGATATTCTGAAGTAGGATTGTCTTGATGTTTCGTCATGACCTTCCATATTCTTTGTTTTGAAGCTGAATGCAGCTGATTTCAGTCAACGTTTCTCAGTTTTGTCCTGCTTTGAGAAAAACCTTTGTATAAATAGAGTTTTTTTTCTTTACTTTTTCTCGAGTATGAATATCTGACAAATGCATGTAGAAAAATAGACAAAAATAAGCATTTAAATTAAAAAAAGATATCTCGCAATTTAAATTGAACCTTCGTGTACAGATTGTCCAGGATCACCTTGTGCCCAGTACAGATTCAAGGGACTGAATACATATACAGATTGTCCATGATTTTTTAACTGCTAATCCTTACAAAAAAGCCATTAAAGGCACTATTCACCAATTTGTTTATATAAATGAGCATGTGCTATTATAAATGAATGAAATGTAAAGAAAAAACTGAGAAAATTCTTTGTTCCAATTTAATTTGACTGCAACCCATAATTCTACAAATTTTATATATACCGGTACCTTTCAGTAATGTTTTCAACTCTATATTATGATTATTATATGTATACACCTGCTGTCACAGAATTGTTGTGAATGAAAAAAAAACATGAAAAAGAGGAGACAATTATTAATTAAGTCTCAATTTTTTAATACCTTTAAATTTTTAAATGATTATGTCTGCATTTATTGTCTTGCATGCAACAAGTATTTTTGTTATATTTTATTGCTGGAGAGTGTTTATGTTTGTTGGAGGGGAAAGGGTTGGGTTTGGAGGGGGGGGGGGGGGGGGGTGTTAATAACTATTAATATCCCTTTGGTATCTTTGCCTCTCTTTTAAGTTAGTTGAATTTTGTTAAAATGCTTACAAAGACAAATTGGGGACGGAATAGTATTAGTCTCCATCTATTAATCCAGTTTCTGATATAGATTCTATTTTTTTCATTAAATATGCAATAATGCTAGATA
Source organism: Mytilus californianus (assembly GCF_021869535.1). Classification (NCBI taxonomy): domain Eukaryota; kingdom Metazoa; phylum Mollusca; class Bivalvia; order Mytilida; family Mytilidae; genus Mytilus; species Mytilus californianus. Next base: position 139,639,200 of record NW_026262581.1, on the reverse strand, counting down.
TTTTGTTGGTTGTTCCTCACAGTGATAAGTGGAAAACAATCATTATGTAACTTTAAATGTCAATTTAAGACATAAACTGAAACAACTGGTAATGTAATGGTATTCTTAGACATGATTTAAACAGTACAAATAAAGAACTAAATATGTAGAATACAAATGGCAAGAAACATCATTGTAAAATCCAAACATTTTAGCGTGTGAGCTAACATGCACTTCTGTTTTTAGTTTTACCACTTCTCCCTATCAGTTTCAAAAAGAGAAGTCACTTCCCCCTATGATTCTGAAGTAGTGTGAGCCCTGCTTACTCAAATAATTCAGTCTGTATGTTCAACTGCTCTACATTGGCTACATAAAAGCTTTAATGCCTAGTCAATGAAAAATCATTAATCGATCTTTCAGAATGATTCAGAATTTACCTATCTCAATTAAATTTAGCTTCCAGCTGATTGGCACTCTTTGTAAGAGAACACAGAGATTTTTTTTTTTTATCTCAAAACATTCTGCAAGGAAACAAAATTTACTTCACTATAGTTGGGATAACAAAATTGGCTGAAAACATTACTTAGTTCAAACTTGAATAAAAAATTGGGCAGCATTTCCATCCCCTTACCATGTAAATTCCAGACTTAAACAGGAGGGAAACAAGAATAAAACAATAGGTGTGGGGTAAGCTCATTTATAGATATGAAACCATACACCATCTCATGCCTATGATTGAACATGTAAAATATAAAATCCTTTGCCTTGTCTTCATACCAGTACCAATTTCTCAATGACAATTTATGTTCTTGCATGTTGGAGATATAGCTATGGAATTTGGAATTGTTTTTCTTTTTCTCATCAGATCATTTGGTTAGTCGACTTGGCGATATCCGCCTAAACTATCAATGTCCATCTGGAATTTATCGGAAACAGAGCTATTGAAAATTGTAAAATCCATATATAGAAATACATCCACTAGTACAAATATAGGTCTTTTCATAATCTAACCATACTTTGAATCACTATCTGAAACAACTTTACATCCTTCTAAAGTTACCAGACTTACATACATAACAAAAATATGGTTGTATCAGTTTTTCTGGAAGTTGGACATTGACAACCACAAACAATAATTGGTGACCTGGCATGGTACTTTCTTTGAGTCATATTTGAAATTTTTAACTTTTTTGCTCGGAGTAATTTTTTGAAGAATAATGATTTTCTTGGTAAGAGTGGACACTATTTAACTCAATGTTTCTGAGATAAATCCACACAAAGCCATCATGATGAACTGGAATGGGTTTTTTTCAAACTCAAGATGTGAATAACAACAAATAGTGAAAACCAAAATTGACCCTCAATATTCAATTGCACTTTGTTGAGTATGAATAAAAAACAATTTGTTTCTAGAAAAAGTCAATTTTAAGTTGCTCTGTAGCCAGTAAAATTTTAATTTAAAAGATGTTAGTACATTAATATACTCATGCAATAATATGTTCTTTGTAAATGCAATGTAGTATTACCATTTCCATGCCATAATATAGGGAGAGTTGAGATCTCACAAAACATGTTTAACCCTGCCGCATTTTTCCAAGTCAGGAACCTCTGGCCTTTGTCAGTCTATGTATGTTTTTTTAAATTTGGGTTCATTTACATGTTTCGGAGTTAAGTGTGATGTCCATTTTGGCTCAATTGTATACATTATTGTTTAGGGGCCAGCTGAAGCCCGCCTCAAGGTGCAGGATTTTCTCATTGTTTTTAAGACCCATTGGTGGCCTTGGGCTGTTTTCTGCTCTTTGGTAGGGTTGTTGTCTCTCTGACACATTATCGTTTCCATTCTCAATTTCATCATAATAATTGAAAAATGCCTAAATATCTAATTTTGATAGCCTGTCCGCAAAAGTAATATGTTTGATTATAATTAATCTGAACTATAAAATCACAAAACCTGTAGGTAACTCTCTTTACAGCGCATTCATGCTTTGATTATGTATAGGCATAATAAGTTGTACTTTCACAGGAAAGAAATATCATTAGATTCCTCAGTATATATTGTATCCATTCAATAAACTAAATGGTGCCAAATCACTGCCTTTGTAATCACTTTGTATCTTATTCAGAAGTTAAATTGAATTTTGCTAAGTATGTGCCATCTTCATCACAAATAAAACCGGAAGACTCATTATGTTTAAAACAAATACACATAGGTCTGTCCAGTCCATCCTCTTCACTAATCAGTACTTTACTATTCTGTCCATCTTTTGATATTACTATTATTCTATGAGAGTTGTAGTCTGCTACAATAATGTTACCATACTTATCTGTACAAAGTCCTTCTGGTTGTGATAAATCCTGTTTATATTGCCAGATCTGTTTACCGGATTCATCATAACAGTATACTGCATTACCATGATAGTCACTAAAGATTACTCTGTCATTACAGTAAACAAGGTTAGCCAGGTATGATACACTCTCAATTTGCAATTGTATTGACTTCAGTGTATTTCCTTCTAAGTCTATAGTACGGATTTCATCTATATGCAAACCTACAACCAGAGAATTATTGGAGAATGATAAACCAAAGCATTCTCTGTCTAATGTGATAACTTTGGTAACTGTTTCATTCTCCATATTGAAGATTCTAATGGCTTTCTCTCTAGGATAAGTTATGGCTATAGTGTTCTGATTGATCTGTGTAACACTGTAGGGTTCACCAGGTATAGGTAACTGTTTCTGTAGTTTGCCATCAGAAGTGAGAATGTTAACTTTACCTCTCATTTCCACTACTATAACTCTTCCATCCATCAGACAAATCATGTCACTTATATCCTTGTTTATGTTGATCTCTATCTTTGTCTCAATATTCATTGTCATGTTGTTTATTTTGGATTTTTCTCGTGATTTTTCTTGTGCTTTCTCTTCACACTTGTTTCTCTATTAAACATTAATATTAAGATTAACACAAAAGATACTACATTACCTGTAACGTTGACATTAAATAATATTTAACTACAAATGTTGAAATTTTTTTACGTATGTATATGGGTAAATTTTGATTTACTAACGCTTAGAATTTAAACTTTTTTGATTGTCACAATTGAATTTTAAGAATATGAGCAGATAAAAAATGGTTGTAGTAGTTTCGATCTACAGGCATAAATTTGGACGTTTACTTATTCCCTGGATGAATTACTTTATCTGATTTCAATAAAATATTGTCCGATCTTGTAATGAAGTTTAATTTAATTTAAATGCTTAATTGACAAAATCTTTAAAACAAATAAAAAGGTGCATTTGTTTCATTTAAAATTGTTTTAAGGGAAAAATGAAAAAGATTTCACTTGCTCTCACTGACACTTTTGAGACAAGAATTTTAAGAACTTCATACTTAAATATGAACTTAAATAAAAATTTAAGGGATGTATAACTAAACTGTTTTTTATATTAACTTTTTAGGAACAACATTAAATTGCTCCCGTTCAAGAAGCTACAATGTAAAACTAGAAAGATTGAAAACAAACTTCCATTTTCAGTGCCATTAATTCATTGTAATTGTAAACATTGTATTTTTTTTTAATTTCCAAAAAGTACAATTTAGATTTAGATTCATAAGATTCCAATTTTTTTACTTTTATTGTGTTTCGAGAAATACTTTATAGTTTTCAACAAAAAATTATTACTTTTTGTTCGAATGATATTTTTTTTTAATTCTGAAGTAGAAGTCTTTTTCTGGCTTATTTGTATTTTGCATGTACTGTCTCATTCATTCAGGATCCGTGGTAGTAATAACAAAGGAGGTTGTTTGTAATAATAGGCCAAATGCATGTAACATGATGGGTGCCACATGTGGAGCAGGATCTGCTTACCCTTCCAGAGCACCTGAAATCACCCCCAGTTTTAAGTGGGGTTCGTGAAGCTCAGTCTTTAGTTTTCTTTGTTGTGTTATGTATACTGTTGTTTGTGTTTTGGTCTTTTTCTTTTCGGTCTTTAGTTTTCTATATAAAAATAAGGAGATGTGGTATGATTGCCGTAGAGACAACTATCCACCAAAGTTCAAATGAAGTGGATTTCTATTTTGTGTTTTGTATGCTGTTGTTTGTCTTTTTCTTTTCAGTCTTTAGTTTTCTATGTTGTGTTTTGTATACTGTTGATTGTCATTTGGTATTTTTCTTTTTTGCCATGTTATTGTCAGTTTATTTTCAGCTTATGATTTTGAATGTCCCTTTGGCATCTTTCGCCTCTCTTTTAGAATCTCTCTATCATATCAAGTTCCTTACTGTAGTCCATTGGTCAACACTAAAGTGGAGAAGTAGAAGACTGAAAAGAAGGCTGGGGCAAACTTCTGACAGTGACCAGCAAAAGAAAACCACATCTTTAGTCTAATTTTCAATAATTTTGTCAAAGAGAGGAGGGGACTAAAAAAATAATCTTTCCTTTTGAAAGCGGAGTAAAAGGTGATTTTTGAATACTTTTACATTCCAACAGACAGTGTTTTTGAAGGCTCATTTTGAGCAGCAACAGAATGAGATCTGACAAATACTGATACATAAATGTGATCTTTTGTATCACTGGATAATAAAATACATGTAGCTGTATATTGTTGTTATTATTGAACATTTGAATGAGGGTTTCAAATGTCTAAATTGCAAAAATTATGGGAAACTTGTACTAATGATCTCAGATTCAGTGTTTTGAAGAAATACAAGTCTTTTCTTAAAAACATATGAAATAAAATGCTCCGAGCTGGGTGCAGCTTGATACGACCGCAGATGTCGAACCCTGAACAGTTGGGGCAAGTATGGACACAACATTCAAGCTTGATACAGCACTGAATTTGGATTGTGATTAAATATTTGACACAGCATAGGTTTCTGACACAGAATGAATGTGGTCTAAGAACTTAAATTTTTTTAATTTACCTATTTAAACCATATCATTATTATTTGCTTTTATATATAAATCAGAAATAACTAATTTAAAATGGAAAATTTTAAAGAAAAAAAAATCCCTCCCCCAAATTTTTTGAACCCCCTTATGATTCATCACCCCCAAACTCAATCCCAGCCTTCCCTTTGTGGTATGGTACCTTGCAGTACAATTTCAGAGAGATCCATACACTTGAACACAAGTTATTGTCTGGAAACTAGAAAAATGCTTGTTTTTAGGCCCCTTTTTGGCCCAAAATTCCTAAATGTTTAGGCAATTACCCCCAAACTCAAACCCAGCTTTCCCTTTGTGATATGGAACCTTGTAGTACAATTTCATAAAGATCCATACTCTTAAACACAAGTTATTGTCCTGAAACTAGAAAAATGCTTGTTTTTTGCCCCTTTTTGGCCCCTAATTCCTAAAATTTTGAGGCAATTACCCCCAAAATTAATCCCAGCCTTCCCTTTGTGGTATGGTACCTTGCAGTACAATTTCAGAGAGATCCATACACTTGAACACAAGTTATTGTCTGGAAACTAGAAAAATGCTTGTTTTGAGGCCCCTTTTTGGCCCCAAATTCCTAAACGTTTAGGGCAATTACCCCAAACTCAAACCCAGCTTTCCCTTTGTGATATGGAACCTTGTAGTACAATTTCATAAAGATCCATACACTTACACACAAGTTATTGTCCTGAAACTAGAAAAATGCTTGTTTTTTGCCCCTTATTGGCCCCTAATTCCTAAAATTTTGAGGCAATTACCCCGAAAATCAATCCCAGTCTTCACTTTGTGGTATGGTACCTTGCAGTACAATTTCAGAGAGATTCATACACTTGAACAGAAGTTATTGTCTGGAAACTAGAAAAATGCTTGTTTTTAGGCCCCTTTTTGGCCCCAAATTCCTAAACGTTTAGGGCAATTACCCCAAACTCAATTTCAGCTTTCCCTTTGTGATATGGAACCTTGTAGTACAATTTCAGAAAGATCCATACACTTACACACAAGTTATTATCATGAAACTAGAAAAATGCTTGTTTTTGCCCCTTTTTAGGCCCCTAATTCCTAAAATTTTGAGGCAATTACCCACAAAATTAATCCCAGCATTCCCTTTGTGATATGGAACCTTGTGGTACAATGTCAGAGAGATCCATACACTAAAACACAAGTTATGTCTGGAAGTTACAAAAATGCTTATTTTTGGCCCCTTTTTGGCCCCTTATTCCTTAACTGTTGGTACCATAACCCCCAAAATCAATTACAACCTTCCTTTTGTGGAATTGAACCTTATGGTAAAATTTCATAGAGATCCATTCACTTAAACTGAAGTTAGAGTGCGAAAACCAATATGCCGCCGGACGACGACGCCAACGTCATACCAATATACGACCGCAAAATTTTTTTGCGGTCGATTAAAAACAACATGAAAATTGCTCCTTACTTTTTGAAAGGTCAGTTACATATACTTTTTGAGGCTTTATTTGAAACAGTACACAACGCATTTTCTTTCTTGAAATTTTATTTAGAAATCACTGGAAGATATTTTTTAATACTGGTAACAATTTTCATTCTTTCTTCAAATTTTGGTGGGAATGAAATAAATGATACTTTGTTTTAGATCAAAACACCAAGAATCTTAAACTCTAGAATCTTTAATTGAAAGATACACTAAAATATTTTCCATGCTGTAACAAAAAAATTATTACATTTTTGAAATGAGTCTTATGATAACTACAACATCTATAAAGTTCATATCAGGGAAAATACAAACTGAGTTTGCTATACACTCAAAATGAAGTCAGTGACCTCCAGTTTCTTTCTCTATATTTTTTCTCCATATTTTTTCCCCAAAATCACACAAAATTTTATGAAAAAATCACTGGTAGAACTGAATAGGCTGTTATGTCTATAGGTTGCACTTTGTTAATACAGCTGTTTCACAAACCACGCCTCTTTTGGGGGGATATATAATATTCATAGATATTTTGTTTTGTTTACGCACTGGTCCCAGATATGATCTCTATGTTTCATCTCATTGAGAGATAACTTGGGAATGTTACCAGTATAAATACACATGGATAGCAGCAAAATTGAATTATGATGTAGACCCAAAGTGATGGGATGGGTAGTACAAAATTTTAGTATAAGTTTAAACTCTTAGAAGTTTGGGGCATATAAATGTTGAAAATATGCCGCACAGCCCTATGTTTTGACCTTTGAAAAAAATAGTAGTGAATATGAACTTCCCACTATAGGATATAATTGTTTATGAAACTTCATAGTAAAAGTTGCACAGTTTTAGCCGTAAAAGTAGTTCCTATGGGAAATTGCATTGTCTATATTTACAGAAGTGCATGCAACCTATATAAGCGGAAAAAAAAAGTTTTTTGTTTTTAAATTGTATAAATAAATTTCACCATGCTACACTCAACCCTTTTTACCATTTTGGATAATTACACCCCCAAAAAACTACAATCCTTCGCTGCTTTGACATGATAATATGCAATATATAAGGTATTAAACCAGCTGGTTGACATGGTCCACATAGTAGTAATCATGGTTGTAACCAAGTTATGAGATATTGAGATTATTTCTCTTGGTCCACCTTATAGAGCTTGACATAAAGTATAAATAAGTAAATATTAAGCTTTTTGGTCCACTTATGTGAGCATGCTATACTATGTTATACTTTTTTAAAGTACCTAATACTTATAGCTTTGAAATCATTGGTGAGTAATAGCTTTAGGTTCAAAATGTTCTTCTGTAGAAGCTTTAGTATGAAGTCTGCCTCATATAAATAAAAGATTAACTTTGCAAGAAGTGGAGCACAGTTGGTTACCATAGGAATGACAATTGTTAAAAAAAAAGTCCTCTAAATGTAACAAATATGGTCAATGAAAAATCTAGCATCTTGATATCAGTTTCCGAGAACCTTTTTTGTTTTAATCTTGAGAAGTTCAAGTTTTTATGCCCCCGCCGTAGTGGAGGGGGCATTAAGTTTTACCCTTGTCCGTCTGTACGTCCGTCCGTACGTCCCAAAGTTGGTTTCCGTTCTCTAACTTTAGTTTGCCTCAACCAAATGTTATACACAATGCTTATTACCACTAAATACTGATCAAGTTTGAATTTTGGTGGCGTCACTTTTACTGTTCTAGAGTTATGCCCCTTTACAAATGGAAAAATTGCTAAATTTTTTCGTCTCTGTTCTCTAACTTAAGTTTGCCTCAACCAAATGTTATGAATCTTATACTCAATGCTTATAACCACAATATACAGATCAATTTTGAATTTTGGTGCTGTCAATTTTACTGTTCTAGAGTTATGCCCTTTACAAATGGAAAATTTGCTGAATTTTTAATTTTTTTTCTAAATATCAAGTATTTTTAAAATTGGAGTTATCTTTCTTTGTCCATGATTATAGTTGAATCAACTACAATCAATGCTTTATACAATGCAATGTTTAATTTTACACTGATAAATTAAAGCAATTTTTACCCTTCATTTCTAAAAATATTTTTTAGTATTGAAAATACAACATTTATTAAAATCTGAGACATCACATAGCAAATTATGCACATAACCACACAAATAACCGAGCAGATAAGATAAACATAATATACTAGAACATGTCGTACCTTACATCTACGTCACTAGGTCTCTGGTGGATAAGTGTTTTATCTGCTTTCATACAACATTTACTTATAATTGTGTCTCCTGGGATGACAGTAACAGAATAAGAAAAGCTGTTTCCAGCAGCAGTGTCGGTGTCAACAACTTGTTTAAGTTTGTATATAGGGTCAGTTTTAGGGAAACCAATAATGGTAAGTCAATGATATTTGGCATGCAGTTGTATAAGCATTGGCACATTTCATTCCATGAAGATTATTTATCCCTGCCCCTCATTCTTGGTCTACAGACTTTGAAACTTTTGCATAGTTTACATGTTAAATTTTGTGATTATGTTGGTTTAAGGGGAGTCACTTACATGTATGATAAGTCAAAGATATTTAATATGTAGTTGTATTAGCATTGGCATATCTTTTATTTCAGAAATTATTTGGCCCTGTTCTCTCAGTCATGGTTCATTAAATTTGTGCATTTTGCATAATTTACATGGTAAAGAATTGCTATTTTATTTTTAATATTTGAATTTTACAAATCAAAAATATAGAGGCAAGACATTTTACTGTGTCAACAGTTTATTTTGCCTTTTGACCTCATTTTCATGATTCATTGGTCAATGTTTAGTTTCATGTTTCATCTTACCATGACCTCATTTACATGGGTCATTGATTATGTTAACTTTATTTGATCTTTGTTGTCAAACTTTTATCTGAAAGATTTTCAAAGAGTATTCAATTATGATCAGTTAAGCAGGGGGGACATTTCATTACTCATAACTCAGGTTATAATTCCTATCAAGAAAAGGAAAAGTTGTTTCATTAGGGGCTAACTCAATTAGTCGGGGTTGTCCTATAGTAAATTACTCTGTCTGTCTGTCTGTCAGCACTTCTATGTCGAACAAATAAGTCAAGATAATCTCAACTCATTTTCCTTGACCTCATTTTCATATGTGCGTACCTTGCAAGGTCCTTATGCCTGTTAGGTTAGGTTTCCTTATTAAGTCCATATCTCAGATACTATAAGCAGAAGGTCTTTTATATTTGGTGTATGGAATGATTGTAATGTGTACATGTCCAACTGGCAGGTGTCATCTGACCTTGACCTCATTTTCATGGTTCAGTGGTTAAAGTTAAGTTTTTTGTGTTTTGGCTATTTTTCTAATACTGTATGCAATAGGTAAACTATATTTGGTGTATGGAAATATTTTACGATATACATGTCAGTCTGGCAGGTTTTAATTGACCTTGACCTCATTTTTACTGTTCATTGCTCAATATTAAGTTTTTTGTGTTTTGATATGCATTTCTTAAACTATAAGCAATAGGTTAACTATATTTGGTGTATGGAATGATTGTAAGGTGTATATGTCAGTCTGGCAGGTATCATCTGACCTTGACCTCATTTTCATGGTTCATTGGTCAATGTTAAGTTTCCCTGGTTAAATTTGTTTTTCAGATACTATATGCATTAGTTCAACTATAATTGAACCATTGAATGATTGTAATGTGTACATGTCTGTCTGGTAGGGTTCATCTGACTTTTACCTCATTTTCATGGTTCATTGGTCAATATAAAATTTTCATGGTTTGGACTGTTTCTTGTATACTTTAAGCAGTAGGTCAACTATATTCGGTGTATGGAATGATTGTAAGGTGTACATGTATTTCTGGCTTGGTTTATCTGACCTTGACCTCATTTTCTTGGATCATAGATATTTGACTTTGTAACAAAAAAAAAATAAAAAAATAGTGGAGACAAAAAAATTAATAACCTACTATTTCAGTTTGGTAAAAGTATAGATAATAACTTTGTTAACTTTTACAGTTAAGTATAACTACATACCTGTTAACAAAACGTCATCTAATCTCTAGGTTTTTTCAATGGAAATCATTTTCCTGTGCAGTTTTGTAAATGTATAACCTACCATGAAGCTAATTATGACATGTTAAAACCTGATTTAGGTTGTCAAGTAAACATTCAAAAGACATTGATTATACATGACCCAGATAACAGATTCGTATGATATATTGACTTTTTAAGGGGTTTAAATCTCTTGTTTGGAAAAATGTATTTTGTTATTTGTTGAATAGTACATGAATGTTTATGTTGGAAAAATTTGTATAGATTTTGAAAGAATATGTCTGCTGTTTTTTCTATTTGTTATAATTCAGTTTTTTTTTCTATTTGTTAAAATTAAAGTTTTTTTTCTATTTGTTATAACTAAGTTTTTTTTTTCTGTTTGTTATAATTAAGGTTTTTTTTTATTTGTTGTAATTAAGTTTTTTTGTAGGGGAAATATATTTTAATTATTTGTTATAAATACATTAATGTTTTGGTTGAATAAATGTTTGATATATCTGTCATGTCATTGTTTTCTTTTCAGTTTTGGATTATCCTCTATTATATTTTGTTACATTTAATTTTCAAAAATAACACATGCATCTTAGAAACAGCAGCTGTGATCATGTGGTAGCATGCATGCCTCGAGTTGCAAGAGATCATGGGTTCTCCAAATTATTAAAACTATTAAAGTTAAAAGATAAGACAGCCACAGACAAAATTTGTATGCTAATCTAGTTTTTTCTAATCTTAACCATCCACTTTTTAAATCAGTATCACACTATACTACATTTTTACATGGAGAATATACGGCCCACTCCCTCAGTCATGCTTCATTGACTTCAGTTTTTTTTAAAAGCTGACATATTCAAGGGACAATGGGAACCTACTGATCAGCTCAGAAAATATATGTTTCAAATTCTACAATATAATCATAAAGGTCTTGCATGAATATGCCTTATTGTAAGGTAAATCATACAACTGCACATACACATATAATCATTGGTCATTGAAGAATCTATAAAGAAATAACTGAGTGTATATTTAATTTAATTCTGACTGAGTCACCTAAAAGAGCCTTGGGATAGGAAGAAAAGTTACAATTATTATTAATTTTTACAATTTAAAGTTAGTAAATATGATGTTAGATCGTTTCTTCATTTCTTTGCTTTTAGGTAAAAGATATGTTGATTTGTTCTGTGGTGGCCCCTTTTATAGGAGTTTATCTGTTACTGAAGAAAATAATTCATAGGACATAGGTACCCCGTGAGTCATATAGACTGCTTGGAGTCTTTACTTTTCTATTATTTTCAAAAAATAATTTTTATGATGTATCATTATTTTTTGCAGAAGACCATCAGATACACCTAAGCTATATATAAATAGAAGAGCTGCCATGGAACATCGGTGTGAACCAGGGAATGATCCAGACTTTAAAAATTCTATTTTCTCACAGATTTATGAAGGATTGAAACCAAGAGATAGAAATAGTAAATGTTTAGACTATAGGTAGGGACATAATACACAATGGTTAGGATTTTATAGGGATCATTTGTAATGCCTATGTTAATGTTCTAAGGGATAATCAGTAAAGAGGGGGGGTCGGACCTTTAAAGGGACTCCGGGATCAGGTGTTTTTAAGCTCGGGATTTCGGGATTGATCCTTTCGGGATCCGGGAATTCTTTTTTCGAATTTCGGGATTTAAATTTCTTTTAATTCGGGACTTCAGTAGTTCATGTTTTTAAGCCTGGGATTTCGGGATCAGGACCCCTCCGACCCCCCCTCAGTAAAGTAGTGGGTTTGATAAGGCCCTAATATGGTGCCGATTTTTTTTTTAATTTTGAAACTTAGAATTTATTGACCAATATCATAATGAATAATAGCTTGAACAATTAGATAGGAATCAGGTCTTTTTTAAATTTAACGTATTAGCATAAAAAAACCCATTCTTTTCATGACCTCAAAAATTGCACAGATTTTTATTTTTCACAAAAACTCAATGAAAACAGGTCAATTTCAATTAATTTTTAGGACTAGAAACATAGAGCTCAAGCATGGATAAATAAGATTTTTTAATATGATGTTTGTTACAACAATTTACATATTTAACTTGAATATTTGGTTTGTCGAAGTTTGTGCTCTATGTTTTCTAGCCCTAAATTTGTCTGAAATTTTGACAATTTGTGAACTCACAGCTAAAATCTAGATTTTTTGGTCTATATATGTATATAGGATATAAATGTCAATCCTATGAAATAAAAAAGTTTGACAAGAACTCTTCTATTTCACTTTCTTACATGTCTTTATGTAAACTTATACCAGGTTTTATCTTGAACCATCATACTTTGAAATAATGCCCACCAAATTTATTCTTTTTAGATATAACAAGCTGAAGTAGATATTTATATATATAAGAAAATTCATTTTTATTTTTCATCATTTTGTGGGACAATGTGACATTTTGCCACTTTGTGAACCCCATTTACATTTTTTGCTTCTCTTACTTTTGCTTTCATCCATCTTCCATAAACTTTTTTCAAAAATGCATTTAAATGTCTTATATCTATATTAAAAATCATATAGATACAGAAAATCTGAAAGTGTTAAAAATGATAAGAATATCAAAATTTATCTACTTGTCACCAAATTTATCAGGTGACTTCTTTTTAGGTGATGTTTCCCTTAAATAGCAATTTTTGACCAATTAAGGATTTTTGTCTTTTAACCTGAAAAAGTAAATTGCATAGACATAAACTGTATCGTTTCATAGAGAACAAATTCAGCAATACAAGATCCAAAAAGATTCCAATATGAAGGTGTTATAGTCTTTAAAGTTTAAAAAATGAATTTGTATTTTACTATAAACAGCTGTCGTACAAGTGGGTGGTTTAGCTAGCTATAAAACCAGGTTTAACTCACCATTTTCTTTGGAAAATGTCTGTATCAAGTCAGGAATATGACAGTTTTTGTCCATTTGTTCCATTGGTTGATATAGTCAAGCATTTCTTTTTGTCAGGTTTTATGGACATTCCCCTTTTTGTCCAGCCTGCAACATTTATGTTGCGAAAGCACGACATAGCGATCCTAGAATCTCTCGTTGGTGTCAGCAGCGTTAACAATTAGGTTCAGTCTGTGGTTAAAGTTTTTTCAGACAAACTAAATACTAATTTAACTGAAACCATCAATTGACTCCAAAATAGGAGTCATTGGCCTATTTATTATTATGATATTTAACAAATTTTAGCATTTCTGCCTATTATCTTGAAAACTGTTATAGATAGTCAGAAACTGTAACAGTAAAAATAATTAGCAATACAAAATCTACAAAAATACTATGTGACTGACACCATTTGACAATATAGGAGTTATTGCCTTGAAATGTTTTTTACTAAATGAAACATTTTTTTTTCATTATCTTGAAAACTATTGTACAGATATAGTCAGCGAGCGTAAATAGCAAAATGATAAAATAAACTCATCATAGATACCAGGATTGAAATTTTATATTTACGCCAGATGTTTCGTCTACAAAAGACTCATCAGTGACGCTCGAATCAAAAAATGTTAAAAAGGCCAAATAAAGTACAAAGTTGAAGAGCATTGAGGACCAAAAATTCCTAAAAGTTTTGCCAAATACAGCTAAACTAATCTATTCCTGAGGTAGAAAAGCCTTAGTATTTCAAAAATTCAAAGCTTTGTTAACAGTTAATTTATAATTATGAACATATCAATGATAACTCAAGTCAACACAGAAGTGCTGACTACTGGGCTGGTGATACCCTCTGGGAATTAAAACTCCACCAGCAGTGGTATCGACCCAGTGGTTGTAAATAAACTCATCATAGATACCAGGATTGAAATTTTATATTTACACCAGACGCGCGTTTCGTCTACAAAAGACTCATCAGTGACGCTCAAATCAAAAATATAAGATCTACAATTGAGCCACAGGATCTAAACTAACAAGTACCTGTTTATTGAAGTATTTGCCCCAATAATTGAATGCAAATGTTTTTGATATTATTTACATTTTATTTCAAAGATGTCCACCTTTTAAACAACTGATTTAATTTATACTTAATTAGACATAAATGATCCATCGGTGTTGAAATTTTAAACCATTTAGAAAGCAAGTATTTGTCTTGTATCTAAAAAACTGTAGGAGATAGGAAAATCTGGCAGGGGAAAAATGCTCATAAAGTCAACATCTACTGATTAATCATCAAAGCTGTAAGAAGATTCTTTATTGGAGAACAATGCTTTTATAATGATTTTTATGAACTTTTAAGCATATTTATGCCATGTCTACAATAATAGAGGGCATTATGTTTTCTGGTCTGTGCCTCTGTCTGTTGTGCATTAGTTTGTCTGTCCCTAATCAGGTTAAAGCTTTGGTTAAGAATAGTTTGTGGTCACATTTACTTGAAACATTGTACACATTTTCATTATGAAAGATTTGATATATCTGTCAAACTAGGATTTTGACCAAGATTTTATGGTTCACAGAATATGGAATGAAGATAGTGCCAGTTCTTGTTTGATACTATGTTGAAAACAATAATGGATAGAGTTAAATTGTAAGCAGCAATTTAATGAAAAAAATGGATATAACCATCATTTCATTGGTCATTAACAATTTGGAAATTGAATAGGGGAGGGGCACTTGATTTTTAGGAGGTTGGCAGGGAAGGTCTTGTGAATATTTTAATTTATTTTGATTTTCCACCTAAAAATCAATATGACAGATGGTTTGCCAGATGAGAGATGCAGGCTGAAGAGCCTTGGTTTGCCAGATGAGAGATTCAGGCTGAAGAGCCTCCAGTTTTACTAATCTGCAACTAAAATATTCTGTTTAAGAATTTGAATATACAACATTTCTTTGAAAATGATGTTTTACATTTGAACAAGAGACTGCAGTTGAATATTATATTTATTTATTAAATCAATATGATGCAGTCATGTTTACACTAAATTTTCTGTTTCAGATGGTCATCGCGCTTTGACCAGTGGTGGGAGTGTAAGTTTATGTCAGAAGGTGTAATTGATCAGGGTGGAGGATTCAGGGATAGTTTATCAGATCTTTCTGAGGAACTCTGTCCTATTGCCAGTGATGCAGCTTTACCTCTGCCATTCTTCATCAGATCTCCTAACCAGGTATTAATACATTAAGAAAGGGGGAGGGTACCAAGGGAGGAGGATTCAGGGATAGTTTGTCAGATCTGTCTGAGGAACTCTTTCCTAGAACCAGTGATGCAGCTTTACCTCTGCCATTCTTCATCACATCTCCTAACCAGGTATTAATACATTAATAAAGGGGGAGGGTACCAAGGGAGGAGGATTCAGGGATATTTTGTCAGATCTGTCTGAGGAACTCTTTCCTAGAACCAGTGATGCAGCCTTACCTCTACCATTCTTCATCAGATCTCCTAACCAGGTATTAATACATTAATAAAGGGGGAGGGTACCAAGGGAGGAGGATTCAGGGATAGTTTGTCAGATCTGTCTGAGGAACTCTTTCCTAGAACCAGTGATGCAGCTTTACCTCTGCCATTCTTCATCAGATCTCCTAACCAGGTATTAATACATTAATAAAGGGGGAGGGTACCAAGGGAGGAGGATTCAGGGATATTTTGTCAGATCTGTCTGAGGAACTCTTTCCTAGAACCAGTGATGCAGCCTTACCTCTACCATTCTTCATCAGATCTCCTAACCAGGTATTAATACATTAATAAAGGGGGAGGGTACCAAGGGAGGATGATTCAGGGATAGTTTGTCAGATCTGTCTGAGTAACTCTTTCCTAGAACCAGTGATGCAGCCTTACCTCTGCCATTCTTCATCAGATTTCCTAACCAGGTATTAATACATTAATAAAGGGGGAGGGTACCAAGGGTGGAGGATTCAGGGGTAGTTTGTCAGATCTGTCTGAGGAACTCTTTCCTAGAACCAGTGATGCAGCCTTACCTCTACCATTCTTCATTAGTTCTCCTAACCAGGTATTAATACATTAATAAAGGGGGAGGGTACCAAGGGTGGAGGATTCAGGGGTAGTTTGTCAGATCTGTCTGAGGAACTCTTTCCTAGAACCAGTGATGCAGCCTTACCTCTACCATTCTTCATTAGTTCTCCTAACCAGGTATTAATACATTAATAAAGGGGGAGGGTACCAAGGGTGGAGGATTCAGGGATAGTTTGTCAGATCTGTCTGAGGAACTCTTTCCTAGAACCAGTGATGCAGCCTTACCTCTACCATTCTTCACTAGTTCTCCTTACCAGGTATTAATAAAATAATAAAGGGTGGTGGAGATAGCAAGGAAAAAACGATAAACCAAAGACAAACTGACATCAACAGTCCACAAAACACTTAATCCTTCACAGATTCTTCTACACCAAATGAAGTATTTTCATATGTTAATTTGAGTGATTTTTATGCCCCACCTACGATAGTAGTAGGGGCATTATGTTCTCTGGTCTGTGTGTCCATTCGTTTGTCCATCTGTACTTCTGTCCGGCTTCAGGTTAAAGTTTTTGGTCAAGGTAGTTTTTGATGAAGTTGAAGTCCAATCAACTTGAAACTTAGTACACATGTTCCCTATGATATGATCTTTTTATTTTTAATGCCAAATTAGAGTTTTTACCCCAATTTCACGGTCCACTGAACATAGAAAATGATAGTGCGAGTGGGGCATCCATGTACTATGGACACATTCTTATTTCACCTATACCTGTCCATGGAAGTAGTCATGGACAAACGTTTTGCTTTGTATTAAAATTAAAATAGGACACAGTGTTGGACATCTATTTAAAACTTCTATTGATTTAGTCATACTTTCTCTTTTGTCATGCAAGGTCCTTTTAAAGCATGATATTAAATTGTATTTTTGTTAATGACTACAAGAACAATTCATCTATTTAGGGGTTTTAAAAGTGTTGAATGTTTAAGTAAGATCCCCTTCCAAATAAAATATTGAGAAATTTAGGTTAAAAAAAATTACACTATTTTTTTTGTAATGCATTTCAGAGTAATTAACATGTATATATTTTATTATTTTGCTATGCCTTCAAATTGAGGATGATTCTGCATGTATATACTGGAATATTTGAATAATCTTTCTTTGTATTGACTTTAAAAAGATGCTATGAGTATTATGGTATATTTGATATGCTTTTATGTTTTTAGGTTGGAGATGATTCTAATATTCATAGGGATGTTTACATATTGAATCATCAATGTAAAGATTTTACCAAATATGAATGGATAGGACAACTAATGGGAGCTTGTCTTCGTGGCAAGGAAAATCTGGTAGGTAATGGGAGCTTGTCTTCGTGGCAAGGAAAATCTGGTAGGCAATGAGAGCTTATCTTCGTGGCAAGGAAAATCTGGTAGGTAATGGGAGCTTGTCTTCGTGGCAAGGAAATCTGGTAGGCAATGAGAGCTTGTCTTCGTGGCAAGGAAAATCTGGTAGGTAATGGGAGCTTGTCTTGTGGCAAGGAAAATCTGGTAGGTAATGGGAGCTTGTCTTCGTGGCAAGGAAAATCTGGTAGGCAATGAGAGCTTGTCTTCGTGGCAAGGAAAATCTGGTAGGTAATGGGAGCTTGCCTTTTATGGCAAGGAAAATCTGGTAGGTAATGAGAGCTTGTCTTCTTGGCAAGGAAAATCTGGTAGGCAATGAGAGCTTGTCTACGTGGCAAGGAAAATCTGGTAGGTAATGGGAGCTTGTCTTGGTGGCAAGGAAAATCTGGTAGGCAATGAGAGCTTGTCTTCATGGCAAGGAAAATCTGGTAGGTAATGGGAGCTTGTCTTTGTGGCAAGGAAAATCTGGTAGGTAATGAGAGCTTGTCTTCTTGGCAAGGAAAATCTAGTAGTTTATGGAAGCTTGTCTTCATGGCAAGAAAAATATGGTAGGTTGTTGAAGCTTGTCTTCATGGCAAGGAAAATCTGGTAGGTTGTTGCGCTTTTCTGCCTGGCAAGGAAAATCTGGTAGGTTATTGGAGCTTGTCTTTGTGGCAAGGAAAATCTGGTAGGTTATCCGAGTGTGTATTCGTTGCAACGAAAATCTGGTAGGTTATTGGAGCTAGTCTTCATGTCAAGGAGAATCTTTTAGGTTATTGGAGCTTGTCTTAGTGGCAAGGAAAATCTGGTAGGTTATAAGAGCTCGTTTTCATGTTGTTGAAAATCTGGTAGGTTATGGGAACTTGTCTTTGTGGCAAGGGAACTTTGGTAGGTTATGGGAGCTTATCTTCATGGCAAGGAAAATCTGATAGGTTATTTGAGACTTGTCTTTGTGCCAAGGAAAATCTGCTAAGTTATTGGAACTTGTCTTCTTGGCGATGAAAATATGTTAGGTTATTGGAGCTTGTCTTTACGACCAGAAAAATATGGTAGGTTATTGGAGCTTGTCTTTGTGGCAAGGAAAATCTGGTAGGCTAATGGAGCTTGACTTTGTGGCAAGGAAAATCTGGTAGGTTATCAAAGCTTGTATTCTTGTCAAGGAAAATCAGGTAGGTTATGGGAGCTAGTCTTCATGTCAAGGAAAATCTTTTAGGTTATTGGAACTTGTTTTCCTGGCAAGATAATCTGGTAGGTTATGGGAGCTAGTCTTGGAACTTGTCTTTGAGGCAAGGACAATCTGGTAGGTTATGGGAGCTTATCTTCATGGTAAGGAAAATCTGGTAGGTTATGGGAGCTTGTTTTCATGGCAAGGAAAATCTGGTAGGGTATTTGAGATTGTCTTCGTGGCAAGGAGAATCTGGTAGGTTATTGGAGCTTGTCTTCGTGGCAAGGAAAATCTGGTAGGTTATGGGAGCTTGTCTTCGTGGCAAGGAAAATCTGGTAGGTTATAATGAGTGATTTTTAAGGATCCACTTGTGCTAAAAGACTATAGTTTTTACCAAACTGTTTACCACATGGGAGATCATGGAGTCACAGAAATTGCTATAAATGAGAGTGATTCTTATCAAAACCAATTTAGGAATATATATGTTACAGTACATATTGGATCCAGAATCTGTACAAATTGGTATCCAATAGGATTCAGAACCCCCTACTACAAATTGGATTGCACTAAGTACTATATAGTAGCGGTCAGTTTTTCTTGGTGGAGGAAGCTGGAGTGCTTGGAGAAAACCATGACCTTTGGCAAGAAAACTGACAATCCTATTCAATTAAGATTGAAGTTGAACACACCTGCCACCTGCATGGTTCAAACTCACAACCTCAAGTGTTGACAGGCTAGTGATACAGTAGATGAACTACTTAGCCCACTTAACAACTGAGGCCCCTTAGTAGGAATTTCAATATCTACTCATAGAAATTGGGAAATACAGATTTGTATCAGGAGGATCAGGGATTGTAGTAAAACAATACTTTTATTTACTTCATAATGAAATGATTTTAAATGACTGTTTACTTTCACTTTTAAGCTAACCTTACCTATGCCTAATACAAAGGTTGAGGAGCTATTAAAACTGACGAGGATCAAAAGTTATGCCAAACAAGCATTTTTATTTCTATTCATAACACAATGCAGTATTTGTGTTAACCTCTCATTCCTAACAAACACTGATAAGAATAAGGTCCTCATATAATCTGTTGATCTGTAACCTCTCAGTCCTAACAAACACTGATAAGAATATTAAAGGTCCTCATATGATCCTGTTGATCTGTAACCTCTCAGTCCTAACAAACACTGATAAGAATAAAGTCCTCATATAATCCTGTTGATCTGTAACCTCTCAGTCCTAACAAAACACTGATAAGAATAAGGTCCTCATATGATCCTGTTGATCTGTAACCTCTCAGTCCTAACAAATACTGATAAGAATAAGGTCCTTATATGATCCTGTTGATCTGTAACCTCTCATTCCTAACAAATACTGATAAGAATAAGGTCCTCATATGATCCTGTTGATCTGTAACCTCTCATTCCTAACAAATACTGATAAGAATAAGGTCCTCATATGATCCTGTTGATCTGTAACCTCTCAGTCCTAACAAACACCAATAGGAATAAGGTCCACATATGATCCTGTTGATCTGTAACCTCTCAGTCCTAACAAACACTGATAAGAATAAGGTCCTCATATGATCCTGTTGATCTGTAACCTCTCAGTCCTAACAAATACTGATAAGAATAAGGTCCTCATATGATCCTAATGATCTGTAACCTCTCAGTCCTAACAAATACTGATAAGAATAAGGTCCTCATATGATCCTGTTGATCTGTAACCTCTCAGTCCTAACAAACACTGATAAGAATAAGGTCCTCATATGATCCTGTTGATCTAGAAACCTCCAATACTCGAAACAGATATAAAGTGCTGTTACATTTTGATGTCATAAGAAAAAGAGACAGGCCTAAATTCTATTTGTCAATATATTCTTGTAGGTGCTATCTTTTCCACCATTGATCTGGAAGATGATATGTGGAGAGAGAGTGACCTGGACTAGAGACTATCATACAGTTGATGCTGCTGAGGTATGTGTCTTCTTATTTATTATTGAATTGGAGATCTTGTAAGAGTTTATATTGCAGTATTTTTGTGTAGAGCCTAAAAATTGTAACAGAAAAAGTGGATGATCTTCCATTAAATTTATTTATCAGAGCTTACAAATGATAATTCTATGATCTAGAATTTTATGGTTTATAACTTATTTACTGTAGTTCTTATCAGGAAATAACCTATTTGAGACCTAATCGTTTTAGATCATAACATATATATCAAAAATTGTTGGCTGTTACCAGGAAGCAAATCGATAAATTTACCTGGTAGCTTAATTATTTTCATTTTAATTGAGAACATTTAATATGAATAAAATAAAAAATTTCAGAAATAAACATTTGCTAGAAATTGGTAAAGGATTTAGTTATTAATATTGTACGAGTTTTGTTTACAGGTAAAGTTAATAGATCAGCTAGAAACAATGGATAAAGAGACGTTCTCAGGTGCAGGTAGAATCTGGAGTACAACAATGACTGACGGTACACCTGTAGAACTGAAAGTAGACGGTGAGGGAAACCCCCTTCCTTT
This sequence comes from Mytilus californianus, assembly GCF_021869535.1. Classification (NCBI taxonomy): domain Eukaryota; kingdom Metazoa; phylum Mollusca; class Bivalvia; order Mytilida; family Mytilidae; genus Mytilus; species Mytilus californianus. The sequence goes on along the minus strand of NW_026262581.1, from coordinate 139,617,799 downwards.
AGACTATGATGACAGACAGGAATATTGTAATAAAGTCAGACATATCAGGATGTCAGAGTTTGATGAACAGGTACTTTGATATTTTATCAAAGATAAGACAATATATGTATTTGATGTTAAGTTTATATATATACAAATTTTATGATAATTATAATTAAAAATGGTTAATAATTTCATATTGATACATAAATATTTTGGCACAACAAATGGGCTTCATCAGTGTTAATTCTTTTTCCAAATGAAATAAAACAATCTGAAAATTCTTTGTATATTATAGTGCTCATATCAATATCAAGGTTTTTTAAGGCAATTGCCTTATTGCTATCATGAGACTATCAAATTTGTGACCTGGACTAAGAGGTATTCATGCCAAACTAGTTAAAATAGATTTTTCTTCTGTAATGTTAAATATCCATGTTTTTTTATTGTCAGAATGTATTTACAAAAAAATACAGTTAAGAACAACAGTGGACTGGTGAAGTTTTAAAGATGTATTTTGCATTTTTAACCCAATTGACTACTTTTACATTAGATGAATTACGTAGAAATTGGAATGAAAAAGTGCACTTTTATCATAGCCATTTCTATCTTTAGATTTTTATTGTTCAATCATTAATGAAAGTGAAATAGTGATATAATAATTCCCTTTTAGCAGCCACTTTGGTTCAATTTTGTCAAAATAAACTAAGAAACATTGCTGATGAATTATTCACTTGCAAGTGAATAATTCAACCTCATTGAATCGGTATTCATGTGAACTTCAATTTAACCCCTTACCTAGAGATGGGTTACACATGAACTAGGCATGTTCAGCTATTCAAAGGAAAATAATGTCAACATTGAAAGTGAAACAAGGATAAACCATTTGGTTGTCTGATTCGATCCACAAAAACTCATTCATATACAGGTAAAAATGATGATTAACATATTTTTTTAACCTACAATATGAAATCAAACAGACCTAGAAATATCCAATTGCATGTTTTCGTTATCTATTTAGATCTATACTTATGTTTGTATCGTGTAATATGACCGTCAGCAGTCTTGGAGGTCACCTGGATGGTTAATTAGATGGTGTCTAGACTAAAATACACACAAAATGCTGAAACATATATATTATAAAGCCCATGCATCGTAAATTGTTTATTTTAGACTTTTTATAATTTGGATATAGTTTTAGTACGTTATAAATCAAATATGAGAATTTGAGTCAAATGAATTTGACAGCCAATGCCCCTTTAACTGTTTTGTAGATTTCTGCTATCAGGAAGGGTTTGCTGAAGACAGTTCCTGTATAATAAATGTTTAACTGTTTTGTAGATTTCTGCTATCATGAAGGGTTTGCTGAAGACAGTACCTGTATAATAAATGTTTAACTGTTTTGTAGATTTCTGCTATCAGGAAGGGTTTGCTGAAGACAGTTCCTGTATAATAAATGTTTAACTGTTTTGTAGATTTCTGCTATCAGGAAGGGTTTGCTGAAGACAGTACCTGTATAATAAATGTTTAACTGTTTTGTAGATTTCTGCTATCAGGAAGGGTTTGCTGAAGACAGTACCTCAAGCTGTATTTGATTTGCTTACTTGGCAAGAACTGGAACACAGAATTAGTGGCAACCCTGATATTACAATTGAAGCTCTCAAACGTTCAGGTAAATATGAGTTTCCCTTACCCACCTGTCCTCTGAGTAATATTTAAAAGAAAGTTATATTTATATTACAGTGTACTGTCAAAATTACATAATATAACAGTGTACTGTTAAGATTACATTATATTACAGTGTACTGTTAAAATTACATAATATAACAGTGTACTAGAATATGTTAAAGTTCAATATATTTTCTGATTATTAGTTATTAATGAAACTGGCCTTTGTTAGTCTTGTATGTTTTTGGTGGCCTTAGACGCATTCCCTGTTTCCATTGTCAATTTTATGAAGCTGTCATCTAGAAACCATCAATTTTATTTATATTCTATATATATATAGCTAGGTATAGATATATTGTAAATAGGGTCTTAAAATTACCAATGAGAGCTGCTAGCTCCTTCTGCACCCTTATTCAAACAAATAAACTGAAAGACAGTTGAGCAGAGAATTAAATATCACAAATTGGTGATGACATTTAAGTGCATCAAAAATGATGCCCCATCATATCTTACTAGCAAGTTTCATTATGTTTCAGACAGAAATCCATACCCCTTGAGAACTGCTGTTCAAAGAAACCTTATACTCCCTAAACCAAAAATTGAATTGTTCAATGACTTTTATTTACTCTGGACCATCCTTGTGGAACAATTTGCCTTTATCGTTACAAAATATTACAAATGTTAATTCTTTCAAATAAAAAATAACAGATCATTTATTGAAATCAACTAATTGAAAAAAAACATTGAACCTTAATAATTTCATCATGTTTTATTTTTTCATAACATTTAATGTAGTTGTATTGAGCATTATCATTATACATGACTTTTTTGTTTGTTTGTCAACGACTTTTTTGTAAATACTTTTCTATGATGTGGACCTCAGGGAAGATAAGTTATACAACTAGCTGTGTAACTCTCTTAAAATAAAGTATTGTTATTGTTATGAACACATGCAGCCATCCTAGTGAAGTTAAATTGACAAATTTCTGATTGTCAATTGTACTAACACCATAGAATAGAATATATGGGTTAAATTTCTTTTTAAACTTATTGTGTTGAATATACATGTAGATTACAATCAAGCTTTTAGATTTTATTGATTTGACTTTGACTTTTTAAAATAGAAAGTTATCTTTTTAGTGCATTATGATGACATTGAGGAGGATTGTTCTACTGTAAAATACATGTGGCAAGCATTAGAAAAGTTCTCTACAGAAGACAGGAGTAGATTTCTCAGATTTGTTACTGGTCGTAAACGATTACCTGCTCCAATTTATGTATCTTCTGGTAAAACGTAAGTTTACATAGGATTATATTTATCATATGTTAAAAGTTATCACCTAATTTATGTCCAGAAGGACAGCTTCCTTATTATGTAAAATTGAGAATGGAAATGGGGAATATGTCAAAGAGACAACAACCCGACCAAAGAGCAGACAACAGCCGAAGGCCACCAATGGGTCTTCAACGCAGCGAGAAAATCCCGCACCCAGAGGTGGTCCTCAGCTGGCCCCTAAATAAAATTTTGTACTAGTTCAGTGAAAATGGACGTCACACTAAACTCCAAAACATATAAATGAACTAAAATTAAAAAAACATACAAGATTAACAAAGGCCAGAGGCTCCTGACTTGGGACGGGCGCAAAAATGCGGCGGGGTTAAACATGTTTTGTGAGATCTCAACCCTCCCCCTATACCTCTAGCCAATGTAGAATAAAGAAACACATAGCAATATATCTATACATTTGGCACAACCACTAACCTCTTTGGTCTATCCAATCCATCAGAGAAACTTGGTCCTATTTTCATCTCTGGGATCCTTGCACTATTTGGACCCTAAAATGAATTGAAATTAAAATGTTTATATGAAACTACTTCCTGATCTTACAATAAGGAATCCAAAATTGTTCATTGTGTTGAATGTCACAAGATTTAGTTTTGGCTATAAAAAAGTTCTCAAATTTGCAGAATAAAATGTTAAATCTGTGTACTTAAATAAAACATTGCAGTTTAAGTTTAAAATATTGCCATTCATTGGTACTATAGCCACGAAAAGACAGAAAATTCTGTGAAATGATGAATATCAAAGAACTTTAATATGTCATTACATGTAAATTTAAACTGCACATTATTTTAATGTTAAATGATAGCTGAAGTTTGTTCAGCACTATATACCAGAATTTTACAGTGGCTTGTGAATGTGTTTATTATTTTGTTTGTTTGTTTAATTTGTAAAATGGATTTAATAACAAAACTGTACTTAACTTGTATTAAATAAATTACTGTTTCTGAACATAAAAGTTTATTGTATAATTTATTTTTTTCTTCCCACAGAGATGCTATAGATTGTTTACCAGAATCCTCGACTTGTGCTAATATGCTTTACATTCCTACATATACAAGGTATTATACTCTTTTATTTAAACCTTAAAAATTTACTTGGATAATAATGATGCTCATTTTAATTGACATTTGGGGTCCTCTGTGGCAGAGTCATCTTAGAAGTTCATGTATAGTGATCACTAGGCTCTCAACTGTGAGGTTGTAAGTTCAAAAGCTGGCAGGATGCTGTTGACTGATCTTAATTGACTAGGATTGCCAGTTTCCCTGTTAGGGTTGGGGGTTTTCTATAAGTACTCCAGTTTTCCTGTTAAGGTTGGGGGTTTTCTATAAGTACTCCAGTTTTCCTGTTAAGGTTGGAGGTTCTGAATAGGTACTCCAGTTTCGCAGTTGAGGTTGGGGGTTCTCTATAGGTACTCCAGTTTCCCTGTTGAGGTTTGGGGGTTCTCTATAGGTACTCCAGTTTTTCTGTTAAGGTTGGAGGTTCTCTATAGGTACTCCAGTTTCCCTGTTGAGGTTTGGGGGTTCTCTATAGGTACTCCAGTTTTTCTGTTAAGGTTGGGGGTTCTCTATAGGTACTCCAGTTTTCCTGTTAAGGTTGGAGGTTCTCTATAGGTACTCCAGTTTCCCTGTTGAGGTTTGGGGGTTCTCTATAGGTACTCCAGTTTTTCTGTTAAGGTTGGAGGTTCTCTATAGGTACTCCAGTTTTCCTGTTAAGGTTGGGGGTTCTCTATAGGTACTCCAGTTTTTCTGTTAAGGTTGGAGGTTCTCTATAGGTACTCCAGTTTTCCTGTTAAGGTTGGGGTTCTCTATAGGTACTTTAGCTTCCCGATCAATAAAAATGTGCCACCATCAAATAACCAGGTTTACTGAAAGCAGCATTAAACCATGATCATCAATCAAACAATCAATATAATAATTTGGCCTTATTCAAACATGACCTCCACCTCTGCTCAAAATTTCGAAAACACTGGGTCAGATTTAACCAAAGTTGGCTGTAGTATTGAAGTAAGGCAGTTAATTAATGCTCAATCTGATTCTGATAATCTATTTTTTATTTGATAATTTTATTCAGAAGCAACAAAAGAAAAGCTTTTCAAAAGTCATATCCTGTAGTCTTAATACAAGCTTTGACAATTCTGTAGTCTTAATACAAGCTTTGACAATTCTGTAGACTTAATACAAGCTTTGACAATTCTGTAGTCTTAATACAAGCTTTGACAATTCTGTAGTCTGTGAATTTCTGCTATTTTAAGGAGGAGGTTTAGCTTTCCTCTACCTGAAGAAATTTCATTCTAATATATTAAAAGTTTAATTTAGAACAGTCGTGAAATTATGTTTTGATTTTTTTTCAATGTTCTTGATTTTTCACACATGTTATGTAAAAAATCTTCTAAATATGTTGCTGAAATATAGATATAGTAATAAGATATTGTATACATCTTATAACTAAGTCAGTTCCAACATGGTTGAGGAGAAGTTACTATAATATCATATTGTACAGATTGGCTTGCAGACAACTTAAATTTGAGTGATGAATATTTTATAAATATTTAATATTAATTCAGTTCAAAGGTCGCTGAAGAGAAGTTACGATACGCTGTATATAATTGTACAGATATGGATGCGGACACGTTATACTTGAGTGATACAGATCTTGATATATTTTAAGTATGCCGATTTCTTTTCTGCATGTGTGTACTAGTTTTCCCCCCAGACTTTTTTGTTCTGACATTTTATAATTAAGACATTATATTTGAATGAATGTCTAATTATTGCAAAAGGATGATGTATATGATGTAATGTAATTGATAGAATAATCATAGAGACAGTAAAACAACCATTTGAGGATTAATTTGTTGAAAGAGAATTAATTTTATTATATAAAAATTCACAATTCTTGTTATAAATATTCCAGAAAAGGTTCTGTGTACTAATTGTCATGCTTATAAACATATAATTATTTATTTTATGAAATAAGCATGCTTTGTTTGGAAATAAGTTACTGCTTTGCTCCATTTATTTACCCTTATTTAAAGCATAATTTTTATTTTGGTGACAGCAGAAATATTCTAGATTATCTTTGAAAAAAGGGGGACAACTTAAATGCTTAGCTTGCTTTTCACATTTATCATAAGAAGCAATGAGAGCTATTAAAGGAGACATAATGATTTGATGGGTGTCTGTCTGATTGATAACCCTCCATCATCCTATATCATTTTTTCCTATATCAGTAAACAGTAGTTCTCAGTTACTTGTTTTCTTGGTATGTTATAACAGTTTGGTTAACTTAATAATCATTGTAATATATATGATAAGGTTTGGTACAGCAATGAAGTAAGGTGTGATTACTTTTTGATTTGGTCAGCAGTTTGACAGCAATGAGTAAGGTGTGATTACTTTTTGATTTGGTCAGCAGTTTGACAGCAATGAAGTAAGGTGTGATTACTGTTTGATTTGGTCAGCAGTTTGACAGCAATGAAGTAAGGTGTGATTACTTTTTGATTTGGTCAGCAGTTTGACAGCAATGAAGTAAGGTGTGATTACTTTTTGATTTGGTCAGCAGTTTGACAGCAATGAGTAAGGTGTGATTACTTTTTGATTTGGTCAGCAGTTTGACAGCAATGAGTAAGGTGTGATTACTTTTTGATTTGGTCAGCAGTTTGACAGCAATGAAGTAAGGTGTGATTACTTTTTGATTTGGTCAGCAGTTTGACAGCAATGAGTAAGGTGTGATTACTTTTTGATTTGGTCAGCAGTTTGACAGCAATGAGTAAGGTGTGATTACTTTTTGATTTGGTCAGCAGTTCAACAGCAATGAGTAAGGTGTGATTACTTTTTGATTTGGTCAGCAGTTTGACAGCAATGAAGTAAGGTGTGATTACTTTTTGATTTGGTCAGCAGTTTGACAGCAATGAAGTAAGGTGTGATTCACTGTTATATTTGGTCATCAGTTTGACAGCAATGAGTAAGGTGTGATCACCTTTTAGTTTGGTTGACAGCAATGAATAAGGTGTGATTACTTTTTGATTTAATGAGTTACTTACTTTCTGTTTACTTATACTTTAAATTTTCAATCTTTTGAATGAACTTAATCAATTTTTGTCACAGTTTTTTTTTCAAAATCTGCTGGAATGACTACATATTTGGTCAACAGCTCAACAGTGATGAGTTGTAATGTATGTGATCTGTCAGACACCTAACTCTTGATTTGCAATACTTTAAATTACAAGTGGTGTATGCTAATTAGCATGACAATATGTGCATTCTTGATTTGTAAAGCTATTTAAATTCTCCCTCAGTATATTTGGTGCCTATCTGATATATTATGGTTATAAATGGAATGTGCTGTAACTGTTTGAATTGTTTTGTTATCCATTATACAGGAATTTTAGAGTTACGTCCCTTTCCTGTACTGGATTTTATTGTATGTTCTATTATGTACACTTTGTTGATTTACCGATTGTAAAAACAAAGGGGGAGGAGGGTTGAGATCACAAAGAACTAGTTTAACCCTGTCACATATTCATGTGCCTTTCCCAAATTAGAAACCTTGTCGTTATATCTTAATGTTTTTTTATTTGGAGAATACGATTTGATAGGCAGATCTTTTATTGTTTCTTTTATATTCATTCACAACATTTGTAGACTTGGGAGGATTTGGAGCATAACATGTTGTATAGACACTTATCTTTTGTTGAAGATGTTAATGTCTGGTTATTTTTGTTGCTGAGTTGCTGTTTCATTGAAGTATCCCCCACATCTTCTTTTTCTTGGACGGGTTTGACAAAGTCCAAAATAGGCTTATAGTACTTAGGTACTTAAATATTGTAGTCTAATCCTCCAACAGTTTACAACCCAAATCCTTAAAACTTCATAGAAAGATTACATAGATGTTAAATACCTAAATATTGTCGTCTACTCCTCCTACAGTTTACAACCTAGATCCTTAAAACTTCACAGAAAGATTACATAGATGTTAAATACCTAAATATTGTCGTCTACTCCTCCTACAGTTTACAACCTAGATCCTTAAAACTTCACAGAAAGATTACATAGATGTTAAATACCTAAATATTGTCGTGTTCTCCTCCTACAGTTTACAACCCAGATCCTTAAAACTTCACAGAAAGATTACATAGATGTTAAATACCTAAATATTGTAGTCTACTCCTCCTACAGTTTACAACCTAGATCCTTAAAACTTCTCAGAAAGATTACATAGATGTTAAATACCTAAATATTGTAGTCTACTCCTCCTACAGTTTACAACCTAGATCCTTAAAACTTCACAGAAAGATTACATAGATGTTAAATACCTAAATATTGTAGTCTACTCCTCCTACAGTTTACAACCTAGATCCTTAAAACTTCACAGAAAGATTACATAGATGTTAAATACCTAAATATTGTAGTCTACTCCTCCTACAGTTTACAACCCAGATCCTTTAAACTTCACAGAAAGATTACATAGATGTTAAATACCTAAATATTGTAGTCTACTCCTCCTACAGTTTACAACGTAGATCCTTAAAACTTCACAGAAAGATTACATAGATGTTAAATACCTAAATATTGTAGTCTACTCCTCCTACAGTTTACAACCCAGATCCTTAAAACTTCACAGAAAGATTACATAGATGTTAAATACCGAAATATTGTCGTCTACTCCTCCTACAGTTTACAACCTAGATCCTTAAAACTTCACAGAAAGATTACATAGATGTTAAATACCTAAATATTGTCGTCTCCTCCTCCTACAGTTTACAACCTAGATCCTTAAAACTTCACAGAAAGATTACATAGATGTTAAATACCTAAATATTGTAGTCTACTCCTCCTACAGTTTACAACCTAGATCCTTAAAACTTCACAGAAAGATTACATAGATGTTAAATACCTAAATATTGTAGTCTACTCCTCCTACAGTTTACAACCTAGATCCTTAAAACTTCACAGAAAGATTACATAGATGTTAAATACCTAGATATTGTAGTCTACTCCTCCTACAGTTTACAACCTGGATCCTTAAAACTTCACAGAAAGATTACATAGATGTTAAATACCTAGATATTGTAGTCTACTCCTCCTACAGTTTACAACCCAGATCCTTAAAACTTCACAGAAAGATTACATAGATGTTAAATACCTAAATATTGTCGTCTACTCCTCCTTCAGTTTACAACCTAGATCCTTAAAACTTCACAGAAAGATTACATAGATGTTAAAGTTGTGCACCTGCTACTATGGAATTGTTTTAGGAATTTGTTTCCCATTGGCATTTTGTTACTTGAAATGGGTACTTGTACATTTTGCTACTTGCAATGGGAACTTGTACTTTTTGCTACATCACTGGGAACTTGTACTTTTACATCAAAATTTACAATAGATAGTACTGGATTTTTATGAGCAACTCCAACCTTCATTTTTCAACTTAGATCTCTGAAATTTTACACAGAAAGATTGCAAACTTATATAGAAGGTGTTTTTATATAGCCTTATACACTGAAATGGAATCTCTACCATTGAGCATTGAAGAGTGAACTCAAAATAAGCAAATGTTTCAAAACTGTATTTTACAAGTTACCTGGTAGTCAGAATATCTTTGATAAACCACAATCTACATATTAAGTAGAGAGTTAACCTTTAAACAGAGTATGTTAACCTTTAAACAGAGTATGTTAACCTTTAAACAGAGTATGTTAACCTTTAAACAGAGTATGTTAATCTTTAAACAGAGTATGTTAACCTTTAAACAGAGTTTGTTAATCTTTAAACAGAGTATGTTAACCTTTAAACAGAGTATGTTAACCTTTAAACAGAGTATGTTAATCTTTAAACAGAGTATGTTAATCTTTAAACAGAGTATGTTAATCTTTAAACAGAGTATGTTAACCTTTAAACAGAGTTTGTTAACCTTTAGATAAATTTTTAGTTTTCCTTTATCATTCCGTTAATCTCTCGTTGATATTTAACATATGTCTCCTTTTATTCATTCTCCTGAATATGCATGCAATATCTGCCACTGGACATGAAGCCAGCAACAATTAATCAATCAATCCTTTTATTCGTGTCTAAAACTGCATAAGCATGAATTGTAGGTAATGATTACATTAATTAAGATGGACTTCAATTTCTAACTATGTTGTATTGTATTTTCTATAAAAGTGTCAGGTTTTTTTATTTATAGCTACATTTATTGATTTTGTAAGCATGGATGATATGGGTGAGAATTAGTACACACAAACAGAAAATATTTCGGTATACTTTCTCATTATGTTCGATAAGTTAACAAAGTGTCAATTTAGAGTTAGGTGAAATACCACCAAATCATAGTATGTCACATCCAGTTGCATACGAAAAAGTGTTGAAAAAAAATATTCACTTGAATTTGACAGTTGTAGGAAATTAATCCTACATTTCATTGCAGTAAAAAAAATTTGAGTCATAAATATATGTCTTGGCTGTTTCAAAGCACCATTATTTTTTTATTTGGTGTTTCTATAGAATATTTTGGAAACTTGAGGTTACATGGTTACTAAAGCTTGTACACAGGAAAAAAAGGGGTGAAAATTTGATTGGTTAACTTCCAGTGATGGTTGTTTTCTTATATGCAACGAAATGTTATGTGAAATTTTGTCTATAGTACTGGACAGGATAAAACTTTACTCATGCCAATTTCTTTATTTGAAACAAAGATAAATTCTGCACAATTTTTGGAAAAGTGCAAATTTAACTAAGACTAATAGGGGAAAATCAATGGTGGTATTACACCTAGAGAGCTTACATAATTAATTAAACTATTCTTATGAATTTATATTATTTTGAATTAATTTTTTTTTTCAATCAATGTTTTTGCATTTAAATTATTACATAATGAATGTTACAACATCATTTACTTTCAGTGCTAAGATTGCTGAGCAGAAACTACGCTACGCTGTTTACAATTGTACTGACATAGATTTAGACTTACAAGACTGGGGCGATTCATCAGACACTGAATAAACAGAGATTGGCACATACCTGATCAACATAGTTCAGTAGACAAAGCTACTAATATGTCAAATAGTCCTTCATATATCCATAATTTGTTGCTGAATGTGACTTTTTATTAAAAAATAACACATTTAAGGTATCAAAGTGCTGTTGATGGTCAAACTTTTAATGTTTGATAGCAATATTAGTTCTGTTCATTTGTTGACAGTATAACAGGTCATAAGATACTGGTTCCTGAATAGAGCCAAAGGTATATAAGTTGTTAACTATATAGTGCAGTGGCGGATCCAAGGGGGGGGGGGGGTTGTGTTCGGGGGTTGGAACCCTCTTTTTTTTTTTATGATCAATGCTTTTGAATGGGGACAAATGGTTGGAACCCCCCTTTTAAATGGCTGGATCTGCCCCTGTAGTGTGTTACTTTTATAAATGCATCCTGGTATTTTAACAGTCTTCTAGTTTTATAATTATATCTGATGGTGAATTGCATAATTTTATTGTGGAAAGAAGGCCACACGGAACTTAAATCCGCTGTATAGACAACAAAACAAGTTTGCCAACTTTTTGTTGATTCATAGATTAAAAGATGCAATAAATTTATGTAGACATGGAAAGGAAACTGTGTTTAAGGCTAATAATGTTCTAGACATTCATGCTGACTCACTTAAGGATGTTTGCTTATTTTAGATTAACAAAAGAAAACAAAAAAAAGCTTTTTGAAAAGACTGTTAATTGATAGTCTACAGATAAAGGAACTTAAAAAGCTGAAAAATTCATGCCCTTGTTTTTGAGATCTAAGCAACTGAAAATTTGGTGGGAATTTATTCTCTGTAGATTTTTTTACATTTAACATTGGCACATTTTTCCTTTCGAAAACTATGAAAATTTTAAGGATTTTATAAGATTTTCAAAAATGCCTTTTTAAACTATATGTAAACAAATTATTTAAAGAAAAGTAGGGGGTTAGCGCCTTAGTGGGCACACTTTTTAATTGCACTACATGGATAAAACTAGAGGGTTCTGAATATCTGACAAAAATGTCAAAAAGAAGAGTTGCAAACATCCTTAAGTTTTGCTCTGAATTGATAAATGACACAAGAAGAAATTGATTTTGATCTGTAATGTCAAATATTTTCTACAAATTTAATCAAAAAATGCTTTATTTCATACAATGTAGGAGAAACTGACTATATAGAATATTTATCAAGAGTGTATTTAAAGAAGCTAAGAAGTTTTTATAACTCTATGATATTATTTTATTATTTGAAAACTGCATTGGGTTGCTGTCTCATAGACTAAATATCATAACATAACCTTTTATACATATAATTGCAACATCACATTTCAAAAAATGGTGGGAAAACAACAAAATTTCAAGTTTTCAATGAACTGTATATCGTTTCTGTAACCTTTCACTGTAAAAGAGAATTCATTGATATTCAGTGAAAATGGAAATATATTAAATATTGTAGCAATACAATAATTGTTTGATGTCATAAATGATTTGTCTTATTGATTATAAATTTTCTTTCTTTAGAAATGAAAACCAGTAAACAACCTTTGTCTTTTATAAAATGACCATTGAGTTATTTAATTATGCTGCCAAGCAGTAAGCTGAAGACAATATTGTAGTCATTTAACTTTGATGTTCCTGAAATACTTCACTGTTCAAAGAAACAATTATAAATATAAATTTTCATTTTTAAATATTCATCGGTTGAAAAAAACAAAGGACATCTATGATTAAATGCTTTTATTATGATAAATATATTTATTTTCTCGAAACTGATATATTGCTTGTCAAAATATTCTTTTTTGTTTTTATTGTTTTAACTCAGTAAGAATATATATTTTAAAACAAAATCAGTTATTCTTTTTAATGAATATGGAAGAATTGTTAATTGTAAATTGTGTATGTTTCTAAACAAGAAATATTAAAAGCACATGTAAATGGATTTGTCAATTATAGGGTTCAAGATATTGACATGGTGTTGTTCATTTTGAATATTCAGTGAAAAATGTATCTGGTTATTATATGACAGAGGCTTTGTAGAGATATTTGCATTTATACTAATCCTTAATATTTATAACTCTGGTATTTTTCTAATATATTCATCAACATTGAGTTTGTATAAGTTAAAAAGATTGATGTAGATTAACATCAGAAACAAAATAATTTGAAGTATTTGTTATTTATGCCATACATTTTAATCTTTTAATTTTTTTTGGCCAAAAGTGAAGGTTCATATTGTTAAGGATAGGAAATGTTTCAATAAATGTAAAGATTAGAAATCATGTTTGAAGAATTAAGATTCTCCATGTGAGTTCCACTAATAACACCAACGTATTGTTTCCCAATCTAATTAAACTTTATTCATTGGTAATGTAATCTGATATTATGTATGACACTTGCTGTATAACAATTTATTATATTCTGTGATTTGCCTGTGTTTATGTTTTGATAAACCAATGTGATTGATGGTTTTATATTCAATTAATAATATTGATGTTAAGATATTATAGAATTATTTGTGTTTTGTATCTATTATTCCCACACTTTCCCTAGGCACATTTATTGCACACATATCCTTGACATATTATTACCACACTTATCCTTGACATATTATTGCCACACTTATCCTTGACATATTATTGCCACACTTATCCTTGACATATTATTACCACACTTATCCTTGACATATTATTACCACACTTATCCTTGACATATTATTGCCACACTTATCCTTGACATATTATTGCCACACTTATCCTTGACATATTATTGCCACACTTATCCTTGACATATTATTGCCACACTTATCCTTGACATATTATCACACATATCCTTGACATATTATTGCCACACTTATCTTTGACATATAATTGCCACACTAATCCTCGACATATTATTGCCACACATATCCTTGACTTATTATTGCCACACATATCCTTGACATATTATTGCCACACATATCCTTGACATATTATTGCCACACTTATGCTCGACATATTATTGCCACACTTATCTTTGACATATAATTGCCACACTAATCCTTGACATATTATTGCCACACATATCCTTGACATATTATTGCAACACTTATCCTTGGCATATTATTGCCACACTTATCCTTGACATATTATAGCCACACTTATCCTTGACATATAATTGCCACACTAATCCTTGACATATTATTGCCACACATATCCTTGACATATTATTGCAACACTAATCCTTGACATATTATTGCCATACATATCCTTGACATATTATTGCCACACTTATTTTATACATATAGATTCAACCAGTGAATCCAGTGTGATACAATATTTCTCCACTCCAGACAGTTAAATTTTCATCTATTAAATGTGAGGTTTTGAATATTTAAAATTTAACTGTTGAGAATAGCTATATAGAGAAATATCGTTTTGCAAGAGATTTGGTAAAGAAATCTGTTTCAAGGATGATTTATAGACGATATGTAGACAAATTTTATCTTTTCTTTTCAATGGTCTTTAAAAAGATGTGTTCTTTATATGAGACTTCATCAGGCATGGTCCCTTTTTAGCTCACCTTTCCGAAGGAAATATGAGCTTCTGCCATCACTTGGCATCTGTCGTCGTCCGTTGTAGTCAGTCCGGTGTAAACTATTTCAAACATCGTCTCCTCTGAAACTCCAGAACCAATTCCAACCAAACTTAAGCTGAATGATCCTTACGGTATCTAAAATAAAGTTTGTGTTTTATTTTCTTGTTTCGTCAAAAAAACATGGCCGCCATGGCTAAAAATAGAACATAGGGGTAAAATGCAGTTTTTGGCTTATATCTCAAAAACTAAAGCATTTAGAGCAAATCTGATGTGAGGTCAAGTTCTATCAGCCCTGAAATTTTCTAACAACCTATTGTTGGGTTGCTGCCACTAAATTGGAAATTTTAAGGAAATTTTGCAGTTTTTGGTTATTATCTTGAATATTATTATAGATAACGATAAACTGTAAACAGCAAAAATGTTCAGCAAAGTAAGATCTACAAATAAGGTTAATGACCAAAATTGTCAATTGGCCCCTTAAGGAGTTATTGCCCTTTAAGGACAATTTTACACAATTTGTTTATCATGTTTTCTAACTTTAAAAAATCTTCTCCTCTGAAACTACTGAACCAAATTAAATCAAACGTAAGCTGAATGATTCTTAGGTTATCTAGAATAAAGTTGGTGTTTTATTTTCTGTTTCCTCAGAAAACATGGTTGCCATGGCTAAAAATAGAACATAGGGTAAAATGCAGTTTTTGACTTATATCTCAAAAACTAAAGCATTTAGAGGAAATCAGACAAGAAGTTAAAGTATTCATTAGGTCAAGGTCTACCTGCTCTGAAGTTATCAGCCAAATCAGGTATCTGATTTTTAGGTTATTGCCCCTGAATTGATGATTTTAAGGACATTTTGCAGTTTTCGGTTATTATCTTGAATATTATTATAGATAAAGATAAACTGTAAATAGCAAAAATGTTCAGCAAAGTAAGATCTACAAATAAGTTTAGTATGACCAAAATTGTCAATTCACCCTTTAAAGACATTTTTTCACAATTTGTTCATCTAGTTTGCTTACTTTAAAAAATCTTCTCCTTTGAAACTGCTGAATCAATTTCAGCCAAACTTGGGCTGAATGAGTTTCAGAGTATCTAGTATAAATTTTGTATATTATTTCCTTGTACGTCAAAAGTCATAGCCATTATGGCTAAAATGGAACATAGGGGTAAAATGCATTTTTTTGCTTTTGTTGAAAATATGACAGATAAAAAGAACAATTAAATGGCATTTTTAAGCCACTCATTGATATATATTGAAAATCAAAATTAATCATTGATGAAAGATTTAAGCAAAAAATTACAGGTGAGTGATTCAGGCTCTTGAGAGCCTTTTGTTTTATTTGCGACTTCACAATAAGAAATTCAGAGAAAAGCAAGACAATTGACTTTTGACCAATGAAGTACTGATATCAAATGAACCACATATTGATAAAATAATCAACCGGTCTGGAAAAGTATACATTGGGTATAAAGGTATAATACTACATAAAAAGGAATAAAAGAAACTGCCAAAAATACAGCACAGTACAACAGACTTAGTCACCCCCCTCCCCCGAAAAAAAATGCCAAATTCCATAAATGGACAAACAAAAGCAAACATCCCATAGTCCAAATATCCGGACTTGGTACTGGCTTAGAGGTGCAGGCTCAAACTGTGGTGGGGTTAAACTAGTTTTACATACACAAAAATCTCCTCTTTGCCTTTCTAAACCTTATGTTGTAAAACTCAGAAATATAATCAAAAAACCCCTGATCAGTGCTGCTACCAACAGCAATCCTACTAAGTTGAACTAGAAAATGTCAGGAAACTCTTCACTGTGTGTGTTTGATTATGAACCTGAGCTAAGCCAGGAATTTGCAGTGTTTGTTTATGTGCATGTGTTTGTCTCTTTTTATGTACCAGTATTTAGTCAAGAAACCTCAGTTTTGATAGTGTATTTACCAGTGTCAAATCATGAAACTTCTCAATGTTTGGTCACTGTTTATTTATCAGTGTCAAACCAGGTAACTTCAGTGTTTTGTCCCTGTTTATGTACAACTGTCAAGTCAGGAAACTTCTGTGTTTTGTCCCTGTTTATGTACCAGTGTCAAGTCAGGAAACTTCTGTGTTTTGTCCCTGTTTATGTATGAGGGTCAAGTCAGGAAACTTCTGTGTTTTATCCCTGTTCATGTACTCATTATGTACCAGTGTTAAGCCAGGAAACCTTAGTTTTTATTGTTTATGAACCATAGTCAAGTCAGGAAACCTGTTCATTTATCAATGTCAATTCATGATACTTCTCAGTGTTTGTTCCTGTTTTTGTAATAGTGTCAAGCCAGGCAACTTAAGTTTTGATTGTTTTTTTACCAGTGTCAATTCAGGATACTTCTCAGTGTTTGTTCCTGTTTTTGTAAAAGTGTCAATCAAGGCAACTTTAGTTTTGATTGTTTATTTACCAGTGTCAATTCAGGATAATTCTCAGTACTTTTCCCTGTTTTTGTACCAGTGTCAAAGCCAGGAAACCTTACTTTTGATTGTTTATTTACCAATGTCACTTCAGCAAACTTCTCAGTGCTTATCCCGGTCTATGTACCAATGTCTAGTCAGAAAACTTATCAGTGCTTGTCCCTTGATATGAACCAGTGTCAAGTCAGGAAACCTCAGTTTTGATTGTTTATTAACCAGTGTCCATTCAGGAAACTGTTCAGTGTTTGTCTCTGTTTATGGTCCAGGATCAAGCCAGGAACCTTAGTTTTGATTGTTTATGTAGCAGTTTCAAGTCAGAAAACCTCTTTATCTTTTTCTCAGTGTTTTGTCCCTGTTTTTGTACAGTGTTAAGTCAGAAAACCTCTAAGTGTTTGTATTTGTTTATATGCCAGTGTTAAGTCAGGAAACTTGTTTATGTGCATGTGTCAAGTCAGAAAATGTCTCTATGTTAGTTTCTGCTTATGTACCAGAGTTGAGTCATAAAATTTTCAGTGTTAGTATCTGTTTAAATACCCAGTGTCAAGTCATGTTTCCTCAGTTTTATTTGTTTTCATGCATGTGCAGTGTCAAGTCAGGAAACTTCTCAGTGTTTTTCTCTATCTATGTGCAGTGGAAAGTCAGAAAAAATCTAAAGTGTTTTGTCACTGTTTATTTACCAGTGTCAAGTCCGAAATCTTCTGAGTGTTTTGTCACTATTTATTTACCAGTGTCAAATCAAGAAACTTCTCAGTGTTTGTCTCTGTTTATGTATTGGTTTCAAATCAAGAAACTTCTCAGTGTTTGTCTCTGTTTATGTACCAGTGTCAAATCAAGAAACTTCTCAGTGTTTGTCTCTGTTTATGTACCAGTGTCAAATCAAGAAACTTCTCAGTGTTTGTCTCTGTTTATGTACTTATGTCAAATCAAGAAACTTCTCAGTGTTTGTCTATGTTTATGTACCAGTGTACAGTCAGATCACTTCTAAGAGTTATGTCACTGTTCAGGAAACTTCTTGTTCTTGTCTCTGTTTATGTACCAGTGTCAAGTCGGAAATCTTCTCAGTGTTTGCCACTGTTTATGTATCAGTTTCAAGTCAAGAAACCTTGGTTTTGTTTTTTTTTATGTACCCGTGCCAAGTCAGGAATTCTAAATTTATTTTGTGAATAATTTATGAACAAATCTCAATTCCGGAAACTTCTCAGTGTTTTGTCACTGTTTTTGTACCTGTGTCAAGTCAGGATACTTGTCCCTGCTTATGTACGGTGTTAATTTCAAAAAACTTCACAGTGTTTATTTCGCTTAATATACCAGTGTCAAGTCAAGAAACGTCAGTTTTGTCTCATTGTATGTACCAGTGTCAAGTCAGTAATTTTCCCAGTATTTGTCGCTGTGGATGTACCAGTGTCAAATCAAGAAACCGCAGTTTTGTTTGTTTATTTAGTGCCATTTAAGGAAAGTTCTCAGTATTTGTCAATGTTTATGTACCAATGTTAAGTCGGGAAACTTCTCATAGCTTATCCCCGTTTGTGTACAGTGCAGTCAGAAAACTTATAAGTGTCAAGTCAGGAAACTTCTTTTTGTCCCAGTTTATGTGCTTGTGTAAAGTCAGAAATGTACCCAGTGTTTGTCACGGTTAACTTACATGTGTCAAGTCAGAAATTTATCACTGTTTGTTACAGTTTATGTACCAGTGTTAAGCCGGGAATATGTATAAGATTGTCTCTTTATATGCATGTACGTGTTACGCCAGGAACTTCACTGTGTTTTGGTCTGTATATGTACCAGGGTCAAGTCGGAATTATTTTTAGCGTTTGTCATTATTTATGTACATCTGTCAAGTTCGGAGACTTTCTCGGTATACAAATAAGAAGTGGTATGAATGCCAATGTGACAACTTACCACCAGAGTTCAAATGACGTGGATGAACCCCCCCCCCCCCCCCCCTTTTTGTCTTACTCTGGGACAGTGGGACAGTAGTTTAACAGCAGTATGTGTCTCTGTTCATGTACAAGTCGGTTCCATCTGTCGTGCACATAACACATATATTAAAATTGAGAATGTTAACCACAAATACGTGTTAAAAGATGACAATACATAACATTAAACCTCATGACTGCACCAGTACATTTTTCTATTTATATATAATAGTCCGACTTTCCACATTGAACCTATTGATCGCAACTCTACCAATGACACTTCTCTGCGAAATGTATTAGCCATATGGTCTATTACACATATAATTAATTGTGTACTTCATAGAAATTTCAGTTATACTGCTTTAAATCCAGTACAGGTTGTATATCCGGTATGTTCAAACTAACGGTATGGCGTCCTTACTTTTTCCAGCAACCAGCTGCAGCCATTCTGTCTCCTCATTAACTTTGATGTTGTACTGCTCTGTTTATTCCCAATACTTCTTTCACAGATGTGCTTGCACTGGCCACTTTCTAGTATCTACTCATATAAATTGTGACATCAAGATTGCACTAAGAGAATCCTGGATTGAACTTGATTTTTTAGTAAGATCCAGGATATTATTAAAAACTGCAGAGAGTTAAGTTGACTCTTTGTTATGCTGGATTTATTTTTCATTTATTTGTACTCTTATTCGATAATTAGGAAAACGGAAGCAATGCTATATTTGTACTTCTAACGTAAATTTTCTTGAATTTCTATTTATAACGGAATTGTCTGATGTATTGAGTAATAACACAAACAACGAAGAGTTATCACATTTTCCTGCAAAATTGTTGACAAAAACGATATATAACATTCATCTCCAAAGTTTCTAATTTTCTACATGCTTGAAAATGTGAAATCTCTGTGAACTATGGGCAGAAATTGGATTGATAGATGTATGGTTGTTCTAGTGGCAAATATTTTATATATATTCAGGACGATAACGTATTGTAAGCAAATACCATATACATAATAGCTTTGTTCTCAGCTAACATCCTGGGTTTGATTTGACCGTGAAACACACAAAGAAACAGTTCACACGAAATAATTATGTTCCCCTACTCAGACACTTTATTTGGATTCCATTCGGCCAAATCATTGCTCTCACTTTTAGTTATTATGTTTTTTGGCGAAGAAGCAGCAAATACCGTTAGTTTGAACATACCGGATATAGAACCTTTACGAATCTGCTACTCTTGAGGCAGGCATGCTATAATAAGACCACCGATGCGGAGTAAACGTAGATCGACAAGATTATCGTAACTATATTTTCTTAATGTGTTAAATACCATCTTAGAGAAAATATTTATGGACGTTATCCTCCAAACAAACGGCGAATTCTTATATCTACGGTTTTGTTTCCTCAAATAATTGACTAATGCTGAATGTCAACCTCACTAACACTGTGTTAATACCAAAGTTGGATAATTGTGAATTTAGCCGTGAAACAGCTAGTGGAAGGGATAAATTGTAAAAAAAATGTGTCTTATTGAGAAAGGTTATTAGTAAATTAAAATCTTGTTCTATGTTTAAGTTTCTGTTTTATTACTATCCATCGCGGATTCTCCTATTACAAAACTGAAAATCTCAATTTCTTCTAGTAGATATTAGAATTACAACTTAGTAGCTATAGTGGATTTTAATTAATAAGTTCCAAGTTTTATTAGCAGAATTGAATTGGAATTCCACTTTGTCACTCAGTGACAAGGAAGATTCTGGATCCTACTGAATTCTTTTTTTTTCTCTCTCAATAATCTTTATAAATAAAAAAAAAATGACTCCCTCAAATGATGAATGGATTGTGTGTTACCACGATGACGCTTCCTTGTTGTTAATTAAAGAATATGCCGGATAACCATGATAACGAAAAAAGAAACTGTTGAATTAATTTAGGACACAACATGACGACACGTACATTGAAAAAGGAAAAGAATAACGCTTTTATTGCTGTTCATATTGAATATGCTATGGTTACATTGTTAGGATGGTGACCTTTTTCACAGGGAATATCAGTAGGCCATCACCACGATCTATCTTTTACCATTTTCATATTAAAATTGCGGGTTTTCGTTGCCCACACCGGTATAACGATGTGTTATTTAAGTACTGGTTCCTTGTTTATTATTATACATATTCATGCTTTGCACATACAAAATTCAGTTATATCGAAAACAGTCTACTTTCATTTTCATTTTCATGTTGATGAACGATAAACTGAAAAAAAAAATGTGAGTATCTGTCGTTGGGAAGGTATTTAAAAAACACCTGCATCAGAAAATTTTAAACTAATGTAGATGTGATTAAAAAGACGTTTGAATATCTATTGTAACAGTGTTCATGGTGTTGTCAGACTTCTTTTCTTGTAAATCCCTCCGTAACGGAGCACTACCCGTGTCACACGGTAGTAAAAATGTTAAGACCCTATATTTTAAATGTTGAAATATATTTTAAAAGAAAAAGTAGTAAGGGACTATGTTTTACTAAATTGTAAAAAAAATAAATCTGCGAATATATTCCTGGTAGTATCATCATCGTGTTCAAGTATTTTGATATTGAATAACATTTTTTACCCTCATCTTATAAGTAATTCTAGTATTAAAATTAGTACAATTAAAATTAAAAATAGAAGACTTTGTGTCCATTGGGTGAACATCACTTTATATAGGTGTATTCTTCAGGATTCTCTGAGTATGGAGTTCACAGCAGAGATCTCTACTCGGGGGTTTTCGATTTGAATAGCTGTCTCAGGACCAAAGTTAATTTCTTGAGCCAGTGTTGTGCAGTCTATAATTATTTGGATAATTAATCTCTTTGTATATTTCATTCCATTTGTTGTATCCTACAGATTACATGATGAGTTTTTTCAGCTCTGGGATATTTTTTTGCCTTTTTCCGTTTGAAGCTGGGGACCTGAGGAACATGAAAGTCCTCTAAAGTTTCTATTTCCAAATGAAACAGAGTACAGCCAGTTCTTCTTCTTCTTCCTTTATAGTACAGTCCTCCAATGGGAGTATTATCGTACTGTTTTATGTACATGTTTGATGTGAGAACAACACATATGCGGTCATGTACGAATTATTTACAGTGAACTTTGAAATAACGTTAAAAACAAGGTTGGACATCGATCGAAGCTGGACCTCTTGCACACCCTTTTAAACGATTCAAGCCGGGTTGTGCAACTTACTAGTTGTTGTGGCAGTCTATTCCAGATTCTGATGGTGTCTGTGGAAAAGAGTTACGATAAACTTGAGTCCTGGCAAAAGGAATAAGGAATCGTTCTTTGTGTCCTCTTACTGTTGATGTTACTGGCTGTAAATTTGTAGATGGTATGACAAACAGTGCGTGTACTACTCTATAGAATGTAAAGACTATATTTAGCGTCTGTAGCATTGATGTTACGCTGCTAGTTCTATAATCATTTAATACAAATCGTGCGCATCGGCGTTGTATAGCTTCCAATTTGTTTATGTTGTCCTCAGTCGCAGGATCCCAGATGGTGCTAGAGTATATATGTAGGACTCAAATCTTTGGTGGGTTCCAAATGTATGGCAGATTCCTAATCTATGGCAAATATGACGTTACAAATCAAATCTATGGCAGTTTTTTGTTTTCTCCAAATCTATGGCAGATCTTGAAATTGCGTAATTTTCCGGGGAAAAGAGTAACATATAGCGTCACAATTAAATAACGCCATAATTACGTCGTCGTCGCCGGCGCTAACGTCGGCAGAACCGGCATAGATTTGAACACCATTTATATGTTTTCCTTTTAATTGCATGATGTAAACCAAAAACAAATATTTAACACGGTGCTCACAGATTTCAAATTTTTACAAACAAAAACACAGGGAAACACTCTCCCTCTAAAAATAATTTGCCGATGGTTTAAAGGAAGATGTGCTGTACTGTCCGAATCCCGCGAAGAATAAAGGCACAGCTGATTTTAGTAATGGATACTTTAGGAAAGGAGTTATAATTAATATTTTAGCATCTACGCCTGGCAAAGTAACTGAAGTGAGAGATGAAATTACAGGATACCACTTTGACTTAAATCGTCATTAGTTAAAAAAAAATTGATTAACGCTCAAATAAATATTATATGAAAAATTAAACTGTTTTTTTTAAATTCTTTTCATAAAAAACGGCTTTCTTGTTTGTCATGGGACTACTATTATTTTTATTAGTTGGTTTAATAAATAGACTAAACAGGTACCATGCACAGATAAGAAATGCTTATTTTTCCGCGGGGTGCATCATTTTAATCCTGAAGTCTGTATTATGGTATGGAATGTTTGTTTTAAGAATTGAATGCTTCTTTTTGTAACTTCATTAGGGTGTAAAAGCGTTGACCGAAGTACATTTTGTATGAAGCGCGGAAGTTTAAATCAATTTCCAAAATTAATAAACAACAAATTTCATATAACTTATATCCGTCCTGCCAATATAGAACCTTTGGCTACTTAGCTGGTGACACCATCGGTTCCATTGGCAGACAACATTAACAAAAAGACAAAAGACACAAAGTACAGATCTAAGAGTACTTGCAGTTACTGAAAGCTATTTCAATACAAACATAAAGACAATGGACACAAAGTACAGATTTAAGAGTACTTGCAGTTACTGAAAGCTATTTCAATACAAACATAAAGGGACACAATATACAGATCTAAGAGTACTCACAGTTACTGAAAGCTATTTCAATACAAACATAAAGATAATGGACACAAAGTACAGATCTAAGAGTACTTGCAGTTACTGAAAGCTATTTCAATACAAACATAAACACAATGGACACAATGTACAGATTTAAGAGTACTTGCAGTTACTGAAAGCTATTTTAATACAAACATAAAGACAATGGACACAAAATACAGATCTAAGAGTACTCACAGTTACTGAAAGCTAGTTCAAGGCCAATTTCAGCTAATAAATAACCATGTTTTCCAAGACGAATTACTATCAATCAGTGCACACCAAACGGATTTAGTATAAAGACGTCATAAACAGTACAAGAAAAACATGACCTTCTGGTATGCCAAAATAATAATGGCAATTTGTTATTTGTTGATTTTCCATATCTATGTGTTTCAATGTACAGATGTAGTAACTGCATCGAGATTCAGCAAACTAGTTTCCTCTAACTGGTGGTAGGCCTCTCTTACTTACTTTGAGTTTATGCTATAATCGTCTGTTGTGACTTGTGGAATAGAAATAGCAGTGATGTTCCTTTGCTTTGGGGTTTTGTCAAGAGTATGATGGATGTTTTATGATGATTTTTAATAATCCTCATTTCTTCTTTTACATTTTATAAATGAAGCACAAGAGAAATACTTATTTTATAAAATCATTAGACACGCACAAATATCTGCATACAACTTATTTTAAAGCCTTTCTTTCCAAGTTACATTTAATTTATACATTTAATAAATAATGATGATGAACGGTAGTCTTTAAATATGATCTTACAATCATGTGCTTGAAAGAGTTATCATGTCCTGTTTAACCGAATATTGTGTAAGCAACCAGAAATATATATATATTTGAAATGCTGTAGGACTTTGTTTTAATTTCAGTCGATGGCATGCTTGTATTTCCAGTTTGTCAGAAGTTCCCGAAGATTGGTCCATCTTACAGGTTTGTTTACAATTCGTTATGCATGACATTTTCATCTTAATTTAACTTTATGATAAGACGGTGTAGAGATCTATGTCATTATCTAGACAACTATGATAAACATTTTTTTCATTAGTTGTTATTGACTTTGAACTAGCTGTCAGTAACTGCGAGTACTCTCAGACCTGTACTTAGTGTCCTTTTTGTTGTTAGGGATGTGGGATGGATAAATACCCTGTCACATCCGGTCTGTGTTTATGTTTGATGTTTTTTCTGCTTTGTATCGATCTGATGAGTTAAGCCTTTTTCAACTGATCTTAATAATTTTGCGGTCGTAAATTGGTATCACACCGTCGTCGTCGTCGTCGTCGTCGTCGTCGTCGTCACCGTCGTCCGAAGACATTTGGTTTCTAGACAATAACTTTAGTAAATGTAAATAGAAATCTATGAAATTTAAACACAAGGTTTATCACCACAAAAGGAAGGTTGGGATTGATTTTGGGGGTTATAGTACTAACAGTTTAGGAATTAGGGGCCAAAAAGGGGCCCAAATAAGCATTTTTCTAGTTTCCAGACAATAACTTGTGGAACGGTGTATGGATCTCTCTGAAATTATACTACTAGTTTTCATACCACAAAGGGATGGTTAGGATTGGCTTTGGGGGGTTATGGTTCAAACCATTTAGGAATTAGGGGGGAAAAAGGGGGGAAAACAAGGGTTTAATGGTTAATGGACAATTAAAAAAAAGTACAATGTTAAGTTTGGATTACCTCCCTCACACTGCTTTTAAATTATGTATAAAGAAATGTTGTATTGTATTGAGGTGATTAGCTGTCAATTTATTTTTAGAAGTTACTATTTAAAATGCTGATTAAGGAATATTTAATATATTAATTTTAGCCATGATTATGTATGTCATTGTCTATTTTAAGACTTTTATGATGTATTTAAATGGGTAATTATGGTTGCAAACTCCATTGGAAATTTGAATTGAGACAATGACCATATCTTGAGGGAAAGAATTTTTATGCATTAAGTTTTACCCTTGTCCGTCTGTACGTACGTCCCAAAATTGGTTTCCGTTCTCTATCTTGAGTTTGCCTCAACCAAATGTTATGAAACTTATACATAATGCTTATTACCACAAAACACAGATCAAGTTTGAGTTTTGGTGGCGTCACTTTTAACCGTTCTAGAGTTATGTCTCTTTATAAATGAAAAAATTGCAAAATATTTAGTTTCCATTCTCTAACTTAAGTTTGCCTCAACCAAATGTTATGAAACTTATACACAATGCTTATTACCACAAAACACAGATCAAGATTGAATTTTGGTGGCGTCACTTAAACCGTTCTTGAGTTATGCCCCTTTATAAATGGAAAAATTGCAAAATTATTATTTTCTTCTAAATATTAAGTAATTTTTAAAATTGGAGTTATCTACCTTTGTCCATGATTATAGTTGAATCAACTATAATCAATGCTTTATACAATGCAATGTTTAATTTTGACTTCCATTGATAAAACACAGATCAAGTTGAATTTGGGTTGTGTCACTTTAACCATTATTGAGTTATGCCCCTTTATAAATCGAAAGATTGCAAAATTTTTAGTTTCCATTCTGTAACTTAAGTTTGCCCCAACCAAACATCATGAAACCTTAACACAATATTCATTACCACAAAACTAAGATCAAGTACAAATTTTTTGTTTCCGTTTTCTAACTTTAGTTTGCCTCAACCAAATGTTATGAAACTTATACACAATGCTTATTACTACATAATACAGATTAATTACGAAATTTGGTGGCGACACTTTTACCATTCTTGAGTTATGTCTCTTTATAAACATAAAAATTGCTGAATTTTTCGTTTCCGTTCTCTAACTTTAGTTTGTCTCAACCAAACGTTATAAAACTTATACACAACCGTTCTAGAGTTATGCGTGTTTACAAATAGAAAAATTGCAGAATTTTTAGTTTCTGTTCTCTACTTAAGTTAGCCTCAACCAAATGTTATGAGACTTACACACAATGCTTATAACCACAAAACTAAGATCAAGTTCAAATTTGGGTAGCGTCACTTTTACCGTTCTTCAGTTATGTCCCTTTTTAACTATATGATATGCAAGCGGGGGCATCATCTGTGACCATGTGGACACTATCCACATTTTTATTGGAAAGGGGGGGGGGTGAAAAAAAATGGGGGGGTAAAAAGAAATTGTGAGGGGGGACAATTAAAAAGAAAATTTCTTCAAATATTTTTTTTTAAAAGGGGGGGGGGGGATGGGGGGGGGGGGGGGGGGGGGGTGTTAAAATTTCTTTTTTAACAGCATAGTGTATTGCACAAAAGCAAAAAATTGAATATAAATTCAAATCATATAACCAATTCTAAGTTCTTTGACTACAGTTATTCTGTGTTAGAAACCTATTATGTGTCAAATATTTAATAACAATCCAAATTCAGACCTGTATCAAGCGCGAATATTGTGTCCATTTTTGCCCCAACTGTTCAGGGTTGGACCTCTGCGGTCGTATCCAGCTGCGCTCGGCGAAGCAATTTATTATAGTTTGTTCTTATGTTGTGCTCACCACTGTCCCAGGTTAGGGGGAGGGTTGAGCGCTCACAAACATGTTTAACCCCGCCACATTCTTTATTTGCCTGTCCCAAGTCAGGAGCCTGCAGTTCAGTGGTTGTCGTTGGTTCATATCTGTCATATTTGTTTTTCGTTAATTGTTTTGTTATAATTAGGCCGATAGTTTTCTCAATTGAATTGTTTCATATTTTTCATGTCGGGGCCTTTTATAGCCGACTATACGGTATGGGTTTCTCTCATTGTTGAAGGCCGTATGGTTGCTTATCATTGTCCCCCACGCAACGCGTTGCTGTGGACATAGAACTACCGAGCGTCAGTCCGTCCTGTCTTGTTAGCGCTCTCACGTGTACAATTCATGCCAGATTTTTATGAAACTTATATCATAGGTTTATATCAGCAATGTCTTGGACAAGTTCGAAAGTCATTGCCAATCATTTATTTTCAAAAGAGTTATGCCCCTTGGAAACATTAATCATATGGAAAATTGCATCGTTAGCGCTCTCATTTGTACAATTCTTGCCAGATTTTTTATGAAACTTATATCATAGGTTTATATAAGAATGTCTAAGACGAGTTTGAAAATCAGTGCCGATCAATTATTAAAGCAATTGCTTTCATGCTATGGCGTATAGCCATCTTTGTGACCCTGATCAACCCAAAGTTTTTTGAGCAGATTCCTGGTCTGTCATTCTAAAACTCCTATGTATGTTTTCTAATGAAATACATTAACTGAAACAGTTGAAAAACAGTAGTGGGTTTGAGAAGTTTCGACATATGTTCTTGTAGATGTATTTTTGTTTTTAAGGGGACAACCGTTTGACTATCAAAGAACATAGAACAAGACACGACGGACGGACGCTCGGTAGTTCTATGTCCCCATCAATGTGTTGCGTGGGGGACAATATAAGCAACTATACGGCCTTCAACAATGTCTTGGACGAGTTCAAAATTCAATGCCGATCAATTATTTTTAAAAAAGTTAGGCCCCTTGGAAATACTGATTATATGGAAAATTTCATTGTCAGCGTTCTCATGTGTACAATTATTGCCAGAATTTTATGAAACTTATATCATAGATTTATATCATCAATGTCTTAGGTTTTTAGGTTTAAGCAGGCGGAATTGCACAAAGGTGAACAAAGTTGACTTTGAAGATACACTTAAACACATGATCGGTGGGAGTGTTACACTGGACAAAGATGAGAGAAATGGAATAGCTGTTGTTTCTCTTGACAACAAGAAGAAAAAGAATGCACTATCAGGTAATTAAAAAGACAAGAACCTCATTTCATGCTGTAAGGGACCGGTCAAAATTTCTTGATGCATGGGACCGGTGCAAAAAGAAAATTGTCTGAAATAATTCTCTTGATCCCATGGTTACTGGCAGAATAAAAATATGCTTGTCCCATGCACTTTACCTAGTAAAAAAGTGTGTGTCCCATGTTAAAGCACAAAAAACATGATCAAAGTTGTGGCTACATTTCATGCTACAATGTATTTGGATAGCTGAAAAATAATGCTACTATGTGTGAACTGTATCTATATTGCTGTTATAAAGTAAACAAAACAATACATAAGCATATTTTATTGCCAACACAGGAGCCCAAACAGATGACAATATGTTATTGACTAATAAATGATACATGCAATATTAAACAATTAACATGTATGAAGTGTATGGTAGAATACATTTTTTTCAAAAAAATTGCAGCTTAATTTAGAATCTGACTATTCTAAATTAACAGTGGGTAGGTAAATTCTGTTTTATGGGAGGACAGAATTATATTTGACAATCATGCTTTTTTGTGCAGAAACACTATCCATGAATTCGTTTTTTTTACATTTGTTAAACAGTTATACATGTAAAATATCTAATCAAATTTTTACATATTTTTTAAATTTTATATCAAAGTATTTTTTCATGTTTATTCTGTTCCAAAGTTTTTTTTTGTTGCCTTCACTGTTCTTTAAGGGACTGGTCAATATTTATTGGGGGGTTGGGACCGGTGCAATTCATATTTCTCCCTTAAAAAAATCTATGTCCTACCCTCTGAATAAACCAAAAAAAGTTTCTGTCCTATATGATATATCTACTAAATAAGTATATGTCCTATCTAATCTATGAATAAATCAAACAGACTATAGTTGTTAAATTCTGTGTCATTTGGTCTCTTGTGGAGAGTTGTCTCATTGGCAATCATACCACATTTTCTTTTTTATATTTAACTTCATTTTTATCAGATTAACATAGATCACATATAGTAATCTTTGAATTTGTCTGGAATTTTAAATGATCTCCTCCTTGAAGAAGGCAAATAAGATTCCTTTTCAATTTCACTTTCACTTTCACTGCCACTACTACTACTATTACTACTGTATTCATCATTTAGTATTATTATCATCATTGTCATTATCACTGTCAGAACTGTCATAGGCTCTTATTACAAGGTCATCTTCTTCATCACTTTGGATTTGTTCATTATCTACACTACAAACTGCTCAGAGTCTAAAAAGACCAGATCTTGTGCTCACATTTTACTTGACTATAGTCTCGACATGTTGATATATATTATATGAATATATCAAAAAGGGATCAAACATTAAAGAAATTATTAAAATTGTCATTCTGATTAAAGTGGTGAAGTATAAAGCAATACCTCCTGCTTGGGGCAAAAAGATCACACCTACCAGAGAGTATTAAATTCTAAATAACATTCATTCAAAATTGCAACATCCTGTTAAACTTAAATCGCAAGGCCTTTTGAATTCACTAGATAAGTAGGTAAACGAACAGAAAGTCACAGGACAAAAAGTCACAAATTTGATAGGACAAAAAGTCACAAATTTGATAGGACAAAAAGTCACAAATAATATGTATACACTTGTTTGAATATTTTAGAGAAAGATCTTTAAATATTTACTTTTTATTACATATATTTATTTTACGGTTGAGGAAATTGTTCATTAGACTTGATAAATAAAGATTTATTAAATTTTAATCATGCAAAAGATATATTTCTTGGCAGCATGAAGCCGTTTAAGTACCAACCCACTTTGACATTTTGTTTTCATAATTATTTGATCATTATAAATACTTTTTTTATATAAATTTTGTTTACAAAGTTGCTTTATATACTAAAGTTCAAGAAAAGTACAAAAATGTTTTTTTTTTTTAAATAAGTGTTTTCTTGTTAAAGAAAAATAATTGTGACTTTTTGTCCTGTGGCTTTTTGTCTGTGACTTTTTGTCCTGTGACTTTTTGTCTGTGACTTTTTGTCCTGTGACTTTCTGTCCTACATTCGATAAGTAATACACGAGTTTAAGAAAAGTAGGGCTTTCTTTTTACCTGTAAAACACACATGTACTGATGT
This sequence comes from Mytilus californianus, assembly GCF_021869535.1. Classification (NCBI taxonomy): domain Eukaryota; kingdom Metazoa; phylum Mollusca; class Bivalvia; order Mytilida; family Mytilidae; genus Mytilus; species Mytilus californianus. The sequence goes on along the minus strand of NW_026262581.1, from coordinate 139,587,247 downwards.
AATTTAACCTTATTAAAGTGCCTCTTGTATGCCATGTCTTTAAATCTGACAAAAATTTATTTAAATTTGATTAAAATAAATTTTTACTGTAACTTTGGAACCCATTTCCTTTTTTAAAAGGTTATCAAGGATTGTTATGAAAGTTCTATTATCATGATTATATTAAATTCTTGTTTTAACAAAACAAAGGTGTCATTTTTAAAATTTTATAACTTTTTCAAATCAGCTTGGATTTTCATCAAACTTTTCAGCTATCTTTATTATATATTTATCTTACAAAATACCAGGTTGTTTTGTGTTTTGGTGTATTGTGTCAAATTTAAGGACTTAGTTAATAGGTAAAAAAAGGCTAAAATTTTTAGTTTTGACAAAATTCAGATAGAAACCTATAATTTAAATATTTAAATTTGACAGCAATAAACCAAATTACCAAATAACCTGGTTTTTTGTAAGATAAAAATATAATGAAGATAGCTGTAGATTTGGATGAAAATTCAAGTTGCTTTGAAATAGTTATAAAATAATTCAAAGTTAACTATCCAAATTTAGTCTGAACTGCAAATTCTAGCTTTTTTGAACTAGATTAATTTAATCCTTAAATTTGACAGCAATACCCCAAACTACATAACGACCTGGGATTCAGTAAGATCAGTATATAACTGAGATAGCTGTATAGTTTGATGAAAATCCAAGTTGATTTGAAAAAGTTATAAAAAACATTAAAGATGACTATCTGAATTTAGTCCAAAATGCAAATTCTATCTGTTTTTACCTAGATTAATTTAATCCTTAAATTTGACAGCAATACAACAAACTACATAACGACCTGGGATTCAGTAAGATCAATATATAACTGAAAATGCTGTATAGTTTGATGAAAATCCAAGTTGATTTGAAAAAGTTATAAAACAAATTAAAGTGTACTATCTGAATTGAGTCCAAACTGCAAATTCTAGATTTTTTTTACCTAGATTAATTTAATCATTAAATTTGACAGCAATACCCGAAACTACATAACTACCTGGGATTCAGTAAGATCAGTATATAACTGAGATAGCTCTATAGTTTGATGAAAATCTAAGTTGATTTGAAAAAGTTATAAAAAACATTAAAGTGTACTATCTGAATTTAGTCCAAAATGCAAATTCTATCTGTTTTTACCTAGATTAATTTAATCCTTAAATTTGACAGCAATACACCAAACTACATAACGACCTGGGATTCAGTAAGATCAATATATAACTAAGATAGCTGTATAGTTTGATGAAAATCCAAGTTGATTTGAAAAAGTTATAAAAATAATTAAAGATGACTATCTGAATTTCATCAAATTTTTTTTACCTATTAATTTAATTCTTTAATTTCACAGCAATGAACCAAACTACCAAAAAAAATCTTGAATTTTGATAGATCTATATTTAATTTAGTTAGATGGACTGATTTACACCATATGTTACTTGTTTGTTCCTCAATTAATCTTGTTAATTTTGTTGTATTTAAATTTGTATAGACTATTTTCTACATTCATACATATGCCATAACAATATTGCTGTCCTATCAGTGCTGAAAACTAAAAAAAGTAGAAGTCCTATCAAAAATTAAGTTAAAAAAAGGTGTGTCCTACTGCGTTTTGCACCGGTCCCAACCCCCCAATAAATATTGACCGGTCCCTATATCTTGAAAATGAATTTAGTATGTTGTAACTGTTAAATTCACATTGCTAGATGTTCATGATGTTATTTTTGTTTGTTATAGATTTATCAAATAATTTTTTTTTCATATACAGACATTGTTTCAAAAAGTTCATGTCCCATGCTTGCCAATAATGAAAAAACATTGAGTCCCATTCCTGTAAACACTGCAAAAAGTGCTTGTCCCATTACAGTTTGCACCGGTCCCATGCATCAAGAAATTTTGACCGGTCCCTAAAGTTAATAAATGATTCTTTCAGAATACAGACATGGAATTGATTTCCAATGTTTCACAGGATTTATCAGAATTATAGTCATTTCGTACTCTAACCATTTCGTACCCCCCATTTCGTACCCTGGCAAAAACCATTTCGTACCATGACCATTTCGTACCTTGACCATTTCGTACCTCATGGAATATTAACATATGGAAGATTTGTATGTTAACCCTTTCGTACCTCATGGAAGATTTATATGTATACCATTTCGTACCTCATAGAAGATTTTTATGTATACCATTTTCTACCTCATGGAAGATTTATATAATGCCATTTCGTACCTCATGGAAGGTTTGTATGTATAGCAATCCCTACCTGTCCAACATAGACGATGCTGCCATTGTAAACAGCTATCACATTGTAGTGCTTCTTGTCTTGGACGAATTGTACTATTACAACTTAGGCACGTGTCGCCTGTCATGTTTGTTTTTGCATAGTTGCCGTTTTGGCTTGCACTTTTTATAGAAAACCATCTTCAGAAAAAGTTATCAAATTGAAAAAGTCATAGCAAGTTCTTTGATTGGTCACATAAGATGCAAATTCTTATGCAAACACTTTTTTCATGGCTTCCTTTTTGGGTAAAAATCAGCTTGTGTCCCTTTTCACTGCTGTTAACAACTATTATAACAACAGTTGCAGATAATTATTTCTTTGTTGGTTAATTAACCTCATATTTTTATAGTTGAAAAATTAATTAAGGACAAATCTTGCAAACAAAAAAAGTGTAATTAAAACTATTCCAAGTGCTGTTAATCAAACCAATCATTGGTCTTTATAAAATTTAATTTATTTTATTTTCTAAAAAAGCATTAAAAACATGATAACTTTTACAAATATATGATACGAACATGTATTTAGTCCATTAGGTACGAAATGGTAGTTGCATTTGCCCCATAGGGTACGAAATGGATTTTATCGTGGGTACGAAATGGTAAATGTTGGGTACGAAATGGCAAATTTATGTACGAAATGGCAGTGGTACGAAATGGTCAAGGTACGAAATGACTTGCTTCCATTTATCCATACCTGTCTGGGACTTTTGTTTATTTTTTCAATATTTACCACATGTAGCACATGCGACGTCCTCAAAATCAAATGTTTATTAATGGCAACGCACAAAATCGTATTTTTCTTTGGATGTTTTGACGTTTCTGTATGAAACTTAGTGCAAATGTACAGCGACCAATATTAGAATGTAGAAATGTTTGATATTATATCAGTAATTGAAGTCCTTTGAGCGTACCTTTATACTAATGACTTCAACTATTCTTTGGTACTGTATTAGGTATTAATGTTTGTTGTACTTGTGTAGTTGTAGAATAATTTATAGGTTAAGTGCTTTTCGTAACTTATTTTAATGGCACGCTATTTCATGTTAATATAACTTTTATTTATACTGGGTTGATATATAAAGGTATAATTTTCACTGTCCGTGCAATTCCGCTTTGATCTGTTTATATCTTCATATTGTTGTGAGATGTGACCGCTTTTAGTTGGGTTTGTTATGTCCGTTTTTACTTTTCAGTATTTGTAGACTAATGTTAGTTTGTTTTTTTTAGTCACTGTGTTGTCTGCCTTTCTTAGATTATGGTTTTAAGGCTGTCTGAATTTTTTTTTCTATTCTGAACACTAATTTGTTGTTTTACAGTTTTAGTTTTAGCCTTCAGTTGATTGAAAACCTACATAAATTACACAGTGAGTTTATGATGACAGTTGTTTAAATGTATAAATATGTATAATGATATATTTTATATTGTTTGCAGGTTCTATGATGTGCGAACTAAATGACATTATCAATGAACTGCAATCATGGCAGACAGGAAAGGGTCTCATTCTGAGAGGAGAAAACAAAACATTTTGCTCTGGCGGAGATCTTGACACTGTTAAAAGTATTCTGTCTCCTGAACAGGGATACAGTATGTCATGTTTCGTAGGACAATGTATGCAAAATCTTTCTCAATTACCACTCATTAGCGTTGCACTGGTTGAAGGCAATGCGTTGGGCGGAGGAGCAGAAATGGCAATGTCTTGTGATTTTATGGTTATGTCTGATAAAGCTAGATTTGCATTTGTACAAAAGAAAATGGGCGTCATAACTGGTTTTGGTGCTGGTACAAGACTAGTCAGAAAGTTTGGCACTTTGAAAGCTTTGGACATATTGGCCTCTGCTAGAACAATGGATGCCAAGGAGTGTGAGAGATTAGGTCTAGCAAGTCAAATATTACCACATTCGGAAAATGTCCTTGATCTGACAAAATCTTGGTTACACAATTACTGTGAAGGAGACACAAAAGTCATTCGGAATTTAAAATCAATGGTTGTTGCTGCTAGTAACTTATCTCTTGAAGACTCACATGCTATAGAAAGGAAGTTATTTAGAGAACTTTGGGGTGGAGAAAGTCATTTGAAAGCACAAAAGAGTAAATTAAAACATTAGTTTCAAAGAAGTATCACGAGTTTTCACAGTTTAAAATTAAACGAAAGTCAACAAATCAACACTAATAATATTTATAGATAACTTAATAAAGGTATTGTTTAAACAGTATTTATTATTGAAAAATTATAACAATATAATAGTACAATTTTAAATAGCAGTCAAATATTGGATTCGGAAACAAGCTTGAAAAAACTTTTATCAATCCGTCATCCGAGCAAGAGGACATCAAATATGCGTACATGTTCAAGGTTAACGGACAATATTAGCTGTTTTCATTCTACTTTAGAAGTCAAAATATGAACATGAATAAAGGTAGATTGCTTCCCCACACAAACATAGAAACGAACTGTGAGAACTGGAGCACTATTGGTTCCCATAGGATGATCAATGTTTTAAACACGTTTAACAAACACAAACGATATGTTCCTAATACAAAAATCAGAGATATCACGAGAGATTGGCAAATGGTAAATGGGTGAAAGAGTTGTATGATTAGTTGGGGGAAGAAGCTTTTAAATTTATAATAAACTTTATACTTTTTGATTATAATAAACACTCGATTCGCTCGTGTATGTAACAACGTATTTGATTTTAACGAAAGAAATCTCTGTATTACTGAGAAATTATTACACCAGGGTTTTCGATATCACAAACTAGTCAAAACATTTACTAAATTTTATCATCGGTACAAGGACATCATTCGTAAATATAAATCAACATGCAGACATCTTATACGTTCAGGTATTTCACATCCAATCTTTTATGGTGATATTCTTTACAAAGCACAAAAATGTCGGCATTCACCTCAAAAGCTAACCAAACCTTTAAACAGACTTATTCGGAAGGGATATAGTTACGATATTGTAGTCAAGTCATTAAGGATTGCATATTTTGGTATTAATATTGATTCACTCATAGGGTCTTTGCATCGGAAATAAACACATTTATTCTAAAGCCAGTTGTTGGCATGATACGGGTTATGTTCTTCTCATATATTTTATGATGGTATGATACTAAACCCCTAACGGGAGGGATTGTACTTGATATTCATATGATGAAGACATAATCTTTCAATCAGTTTAATTGAGGTCTGGAGCTGGCATGTCAGTAACTGCTAGTAGTCCTTTGTTAATTTATGTATCATTATCATTTTGCTTAATTTCTTTTGTTACCTATTCTGACATCGGACTCGGACTTCTTTTAAACTGAGTTTTACTGTGCGTATCGCTGTGTGTTTCTTTAATCTACAATCGCTATAGGTATAGGGGGAGGGTTGAGATCTCACAAAACATGTTTAACCCCGCCGCATTTTTGCGCCTGTTCCAAGTCAGGAGCCTCTGGCCTTTGTTAGTCTTGTATGTTTTTTAATTTTAGTTCATTTATATGTATCGGAGTTTAGTATGACGACCGTTATCACTGAACTAGTACACATTTTTATTAAGGGGCCAGCTGAAGACCCATTGGTGGCCTTCGGCTGTTATCTGCTCTTTGGCCGGGTTGTTGTCTCTTTGACATATTCCCCATTTCCATTCTCAATTTTACTATAGGCTTTTTCTGATTCACTTTTGTGTCATCTGTTGTCAAAAATGCAAAACAAAATTGGTTCTATTTAGTTATGATTACCAAAGTAGGACTTCAAATAATATAGACCATACTCGAAGTTACTATAGAAAAAAAACTTTATTTCTTTAAACCTTGTACAGTTCAAACTTAAGTCGATCTGGACGACAACTTTGTCATGTAAGGTAAAATTACGTTGATGATTGTTATGTTAGCGATCCAAACAGTATGGAACCTTGAGTGTGCACTTGCAGATATATGAGCGACAATGAGTTACAATATAACAATGATACATAATTAAAACATTTATTAACATAACAAGAAAAAAATATCATTTCATAAAAATGAGGTAAAAATAACATGTCAGACTTTGAGCAATCCTTTCTCTTTTTCTATTTTTAAAACATTTTCTAATCTTCTCAACTTTCCGTTATAATGTCGCACGGTACCACTGTCATTTTGAAATTCTTTCAATAGTCTCAATTTCTTTCTTTGAGCAACTAACTTCCGGATTTCATAAATGTTATCTGCCTTTAATCTCCATAGGTTTCCCCATACAGCAAGCACAAATGATTCTATTTTCGTGTCATTTTGTTGTCTGCTTATTTTAAAATATCCATTTTCACCCCATGAAGGACCCCATGAGTTAGCACATACCTGAGAATAAAATTTGTACAAAACACATAATTAAACTTATAATGCACGAAAGCATGCCTTCTATATTATATTTACAGAATAATGTATTTATTTTTATTTACAGAATATACAGAATTGTGTCTTTATTTTTATTTACAGAATAATGTCTTTATTTTACTTTAATTTGCATTGGATTGTGGGGTAAAACATTTATCACGTGGCGCTGTTACTTACGCATTACACACTTTCATATTGCTAGGAAAGTGGATATCTATTTTGAAGGATATTATCATCATCAAATGCTGTATTGATGATTGAAATTCCGGAATGCTTTAATCAACAAGGAATCCAATAATGTAACACATATTTAAGGAAGATGCCCTTGCGCACTTCATGTAACAATTTTCTTCGTCACTTGCTTTCATATCGCTTAAAACTTACAAAATACGTATTCATGTAATAAGTTAAAGCTTCAATTAGAAAGAAATATTTACATGTCAATATTTAGTAATAATTTCAACTATACATGACTAAACGGTATGGGTTTTTCTCATTGTTGAAGGCTTCACAGTGGCCTGCAATTGCTTACATTTACTTCATTTGAACTCGGGTGGATAGTTCTCTCATTGGCAATCATGCCACATACCCTTATATGGTTTTGTTTGTTAAATATAGAATACTGAAATTAACCAATGCAACAATCCAATGTAAAAAGTTGATCTTATTCTTGTTTTTTCTAAAGGTTCAAGTTTAGCCGGAGAATTTCTATACAGAAACATGTATCATGCGTACTGAAATCAATATCATACTTCAATATTAAAAAAGTGAATTTGTTTTATTGATTTCTCTCTTCAGCATTCATGACTTTTATTATTTATCAAAATTCCAAATACTGCTAGCAAAAATAAAGTGACAACGTTCTCGTTTTCTTCACTAATATTCCACGGTGTGAATTCACCAGAAATCACAGGTTTCAATATTCCATGTTGATAAGCTCTATCGAAAAATGCTTTTTTAAATTTTTTTAAAATATGCTTTGAACATTCTACCAAATATTGTAATGAAGAATTAAAATAAACGACTCTAGACTAAAAATAATGCAAACTTAAATTTTTTTGAGGTAAAATTATCGAAGTATTCTTTATTATGCTGAGGACAACCCATGCTTAGCAAATTTTAGGGGGGGGGCGCACGCCCGCCACGCCCCCGCCTAAATCCGCCCCTGGACCGTACTAACTTTATATACATGTTTGGATATGTAAGACTTTGTACTGTTACTATAAAAGAAAGGCCAACAATACCAAAGGAACATTCGAACTCATAAGTCGAAAACTAACTGATAATAACATGGCAAAAAACGAAAAACAACGAAAAGACTAACAACAGTATACAAAACACAACATATAAAAACAAAGACTGAACAACATGAACCCAAACAAAAACCGGGGGTGATCTCAGGTGCCCCAGGAGGTTAAGCAGATCTCGTTGTGTTGCTCATCTAAGTACCAACCAAATGATAGGTCTTGTTCGGTAGGTCATATTCGAAGAAAAAAGAAAGACGGTACTAGATATCTTGGGAAGTTTTATTGCAGTGTGCAATATGTACTCGAGATCTTGGCCGTTTTGTTTGTAGCAGATACTAGTAGTATCATTAAACCTTCGAATGAAATAGCAATCCTGGAATGTTTTTTAACCGGACGTATCATTGTACTTATGGAATGTTTTGTGACAAACCTTCTCTAGCAATGACAAGATAGCATGATAATGATTTGAAGATATAATTGATTATAGAAATAAAGCTACACGGAACAGTTGAGACTTCCTCTCAGGTATTGGTTTCGTCGGAAGACAAATTATAGCCTTTGAAGTCTGAATTTTGATTTTACAAATATTTTACTTTGTCGAGTATCAAGTTCATTGAAATAAAGGTTAAATATGAAATATTAATAAATATTGAATTGGTTTTCGTCTTTCAGGGTTATATTTATATTGCTGCGGGATAATGTATTGTCTTTCAGGATTATATTTGTATTGCTGCGGGATGATGTATTGTCTTTCAGGGTTATAATTGTATTGCTGCGGGATAATGTATTGTCTTTCAGGGTAATATTTGTATTGCTGTGGGATATAGTGTTGATATCATAATTCTTAGATTTATTTGCTGTTATTATTGTTTATAATTAAGATTTACTGCCTATATTATGCAAATAAAACACTAACAGGGACGTTCAGACCATCTGACATTTGAAAAAGAAAAACATGACTTAAAAGTGATTTAAATGGAATAAACAACTTCTACGGTTACTGATCGAATTATGAAAGTTTGACTGTGGATTAATCATTCTCTATAAGTGGTATACTCGGGTGTCGGTTAAAAAGCTCAATAGAGCATTGTTTTGTAAACCATGCCGACTCCAATTCGCAAATAAAGCTTATTATATTTTTTTTATCATTTATATTTATATTTTACGCTAGTGACTTACAAAGGAACGATGATCAAATTAATTTTGTTATACGTAATTTGTTTGGTTAATAAATATTAGATGTTATAAAAATTTCTCCTACCTTTTATATTTCTTTTTATTGGGGAATAATATGTACAAAAAGAGTTAGCATACCAAGTATGAAAATGCACTAGTAGTTATTTTAAATCCGTTGAAAATCCGGTTCAACTAGTCGGTCTAGTACAAACTCGGGTTCATATTCATACCACATTAACATGTTCTAGTCCTGAATATGGATTTAACTTGCCACTGAACTTTTAACAGCCATCCGTCATCATCGTCATAAACATACAAGGACAGTATATAAATAACACATAGCTGAGAGGGTGATAGAGCAGATTGTTACCCCGAGAAAACATTGTCAACTGAGGCGAAGCCAAGGTTGACAATGTCTTTTCGAGGGGTAACAATCTGCTCTATCACCCTCTCAGATATGTGTTATTTAAGTTATTATACTGAATGTTCTGTTATTACTGTCGATTAAATTTCAAATTCAAAGTAATAAACTATGACGTCTTGTACATAACAACCATCCGTATTTAATAAAGCGCACACTTGATCAAGCGTCTCCGTGAAGGGTAATAGAGTAAATTAACACCCTCGTATAAGCCAATCAAAATATTGCATTTTTACGTGAAGTATAATAATACAATATGACACTAGGCGCTGGTGTCTTTGACAAACTCTCTCAGATCAAAGTCACATGACATGACTACCAAATAAAACAGGGTGGTAATCAAACAATGATTAACATAAGAGAATTTCTTGTTGACAGACCGCTGTAACATGAGAGAATTTCTTGTTGACAGACCGCTGAAAGTCATAATATATGACTCTTAATTTTATTTTCGACTATTATAGACTCGAGGTTGGTATAGTGTATAGACAGGATGTTGACCTACAGATGTATTATGGTTAATTTTGTCGTTGGCATTTTGTCGTCCCCATTCATTCGCATAATTAACATTAAACGGTTCCAATTTTATTGCACCAGAAGCACAATTCGACATATGATGTCTCTTCAGCGATTATTGAAAATCAATAAACCTAATACAAACGTTGAAGAGCAGATATAAGCGAAAAGGACCAAAGTAATGCCAAAGCCAATCAAGTAACCAGAAATATGCATGAGGGATAAACATTCCCTAATTTCAAATGGTACCATAAATTTTATAACAGCACATTTCAGTTAAAACAAATCCGTATGTTTATGCTAGTACCAAAGATTTAGCCTCTGGACTTTCCGACAATATTCGTGTTGTAAATCAGCAAATCTAATTAGTTCGTTCGCTGGACACACTCGCAGATTGTTTTTAAAAGCATATGTTACTTTACGATAAAGTGGAAAAAACACTGATATTTCAAACGGGCACAAATTTTTGACATTGCACCAAAACGGATAAAAGGTAACGTAACGCTACAATCAGTCATTGTAATTATCATTTTATTCGAACTTCGTTTTTGATAACTAAGGCTTTATGTGTGGAATTTTGTATATATTAATAGGAATCGTGGCTAAAGTTTTGTTGGGCTTAACCTACCAGTATAATTATAATTATAATTTAATAACACATCTTACCACACTATGGTTTGTTATGAGAAAGGTGTAGAAAGATAAAATATTTTTCAGACAATATTGCAGCATATCACATATAGTGATGATGCGCAGCAAGCATTGATTGTCCTTGTCTCGCTGCGCTCAGAGTTAATGAGATTCCGATTTCCAACCCCATGTTTTTTTGGATATAAACATGCCATGAGATATTTGCACGATGATCAACTTTTTGTATGTATTTTGGTTAATTTTGTCGTTTGCATTGTCATAATATAATGACTTTTTATTTTATTTGCAACTATTATCTAAACTACTAAAATAACGAGGTCCAATTTATTAGCCGACATGACATACAAACGACGAATTCCAGGCCCTTTTATTTTCTGCATACTGATTAATATTAGCAAAAAATAACAAGTTCCGGGTCGAATCCGATACCGATACCAACAGTATATTGCATGTTACCTGTTACCTAATCTGTACGTTCCGCCTCTGTCAGGCGCACCACCAAACGGTGTTTTGGGGATTTGCTATATACACGGGTCATAGTCACTACTTAACTTCGCCATTATACAAGGCTTGACACTACTCAATTCAATAATTGTCACGTGTAGTTCCCGGTTGTACATGTAAGAAAACCAGGACGGGTTCATGAGATTGCGAACTCCAACCTCCTGTTTTTTTTTGCTATATGCATAACATATGATATTTGCACGATGGTCAACTTTTTGTATACTAATACTTTCTAAGCTCAACTAGAAATCCATTTAGGCCCTTGTTAGCATCACACTACTACAAAGTAAACTTGAATCGGTCCAAATTGTTCACTTCACTTCTTTGCGTGTATCTATGTATATGTGTAAGTTCGTATTGTTCTGCTCTGTTCACGAACTTGCTATACGAAATCTATTCGGAATGAAGTTTTCTTAATCGACAGAATGTGAACTTTGATATTGCTCTCAAAGAATTCGAGCATTGTCTGACACGGTATTAATTGGTATTATTTTATGTGCACTTTTTTTTCATCTCTACTACCAATTTATTATTATAATGACTTGAAAACTTTTCGTATTTCTATGGACCATGTCAGGGGCGGATCCAGCCATTTTAAAAAGGGGGGTTCCAACTATACGTCCCCATTCAAATGCATTGATCGTCCAAAAAAAAAGGGGGGTTCCAACCCCGGAACCCCCCTCTGGATCCGCCACTGCATGTGATATTATTGGTATGTGAATATTAAGAATGGTTGTTAATTTATTAGCAAAACTAGATAAATCCGTCACATGTTATAAATAACTATGCAGTCAGGAACGCCACAGGTCACAAATACTTAATCAAAGCCAGGAACCCTCGCTTATCTTTGTTTACGTGTGTAAGTTTTTGTGTCGTCTAAAGAATGATGTCCATTAGACGTATACTCCACATTTATTGTTCATATGTTAAATGGAGTGAATATATACAAGACAAAACTAAACAAAACATCTATAAAAATATATTTGATCATACTATATTAAGTGAAATTTATTGAACCAGTCTGTAAATGTTGTTAAGGATCTCTGTTTCTCTGTATTGTCTCTATGTATTCCGTTATCATTGCTGATGAAACACTTCCCCAGGATGATACAATACACGATTCGACCTTACACTCATCAATACCTCTTCCTATCTTGACGTATCCACCTTCTCCCCATTCCGTACCCCACGAATTTACTCCTAGCTGAAACGGCAGTGTTTTTGATAGTATATAAGGTTAATATAGAAAATAAGCATTTGAAAAATATATTTTATGATACATTGATAATTTGATGTGGAAAAATGATGATTAAATGCTGAAGCATTAAGTTTAAGCACATTATTGTTTTCTATGAACAGCATGCCATTATTCAATGTTCCCTAATTAGACAAGGGGTTTAGGGGTTGTTCGTCTTTTCTTTCCTCTTTCTCTATTATATACATTATACAACCCATCTCTCCTCAGTATGCCCGGATGTTCAGTATTAACAAGCCGCACTGTTATGTCAGCCCCTAATATCACAGCCTCTACATTGCTTTCATTCACATTTCTCCTAATCCTAAACGAGCCATCTTCACCCCACTGCATTCCCCATGAGTTCAAGCAAAGCTGTAAAATGCAAAGTAACGTACAGGAAACTATATACATTTTATCATGATACGTCAGGTTAAAGGGATATTGCTTGATATAAGTAAATAAATATTATATAAGAGATTGAGTAAAAAGCTATGAAGGGTAAGTAATTATAGCATGCAAAATAAATACTTTACAGTTGTCATGACAACAAAAATAAGCGAGAAAATGTATCTAGCAATTATATAAAAAGGTAGGAATAATGAATACATTACCTTTCATTTGCCGCCATTGTATCTTCTAGTGGTAAAAATTCCGGTTTGCGATCTACGGAAGCATGCGCATAGTTTTACATTGGTAAGCAGAAGGCACAAATTAGCATGCAAATCAGGGCAACACAAATAATATAACGGTGGCTATATAAGAATAAATATATACATGATATATCAATTAATATTATATTCAGAGTAACATACAATACACTGTATAATTATGTATATATATAGAAACAGCAAGTGAACATAGTTTTCTCCGAAAGTACAGTTTGCTTTTTTCTCGTTTTGCACGACTTTAGGGAGAAAACTAATTAATATTTCTAAGAATGTTTAAAGCAAAGCTGTAATAAAAAAGGCCTATGTATTTACTCTTCGTTTTTAGTTGGCAGTGGAATTGAATGAATACCAGTATAAAGTAATATAGAACTTCAAATCACAATTATTTAGGGAATACAGTAATTTCTTTCTCTTTTCTGTTTCTCAATGACATTCAACGATATTAAATTTAGTATACGTCAAAGATAAAGTCAGTGCTATTCATGTATACAGTTGGAACCTCTTTTTCATTCGTATTTGCCGCTGGACGTTAAGCAACCAAAAATGAATAGATATAAACAGTATCCTTTTTGCACTTGCTATTACGTCCGGTTTTTATTTTATATCGATGACATCGGTGTTTGTTTATTTATTGTCCGAGGTATACGTGTAAATATTGTAGTTCTTGTAGGTGTTGTTTGTCTTTCAGTCGGTTTCTTGAGTTATTTCAAGGTTTTACCGGTTTTCGGTTATTGAATTTTGGCTGTCCTTTTTATATCATCCACCTCCATTTTAAGAATGGATAATTTTTTAACGTTTAGCGGAAAATTAATCAATTATAATCAGGGCAAGAATATGCAAATTTAAAATGAAAATAACCCTTGGTTTGTATTAAACCAACACAATGAGCGGATTTATTTGTTAAAGTAGTTTGCAAAGTAAAAATCCGCAATATGACATATTTCTGTGTGATTTTTACAATTTCGAGCCGACCAGGCTTTGCCTTTACTTTTAATGTCACGTGCTTTGCACACCTCAAAATACCAATTTAACAGTGTTTTTCGAAACACCCATAAAAGGTTGCATCAGTTTACAGCAACAATCTTACCCAGTACTTTAATTCTACACCACTGGACTGTCGCTCAACACCCCAGCTACAAAAACAAAGAATGAGTATGAACATGTAAGCTTAAAACCTATTTTGTTCATAATTTCATTTTATGTGTTTGAAGAGTTCAAAACCAAAACCTACAAGATAAGTATAACAAGACTCTTTAATCGTCAAATTCAAACTTTGATAAACAAACAACGTATCGTGTAACTTTTACCACGAGGCAAATTTCATTGAGACTTGCTTTTAAAAACAACCATTAATCACTGAACGAAAAAGAAAACAACAGCTTTTTCAAGGGAAGACAGATACAATTCAAAACTGAAATCTGGAAGATATTAATCTCCCCTTTGTCAACATACCCAATTATCCTTATAGAATGGTAACCTTTGTCAACATACCCAATTATCCTTATAGAGTGGTAACCTTTGTCAACATACCCAATTATCCTTATAGAATGGTAACCTTTGTCAACATACCCAATTATCCTTATAGAGTGGTAACCTTTGTCAACATACCCAATTATCCTTATAGAGTGGTAACCTTTGTCAACATACCCAATTATCCTTATAGAGTGGTAACCTTTGTCAACATACCCAATTATCCTTATAGAGTGGTAACCTTTGTCAACATACCCAATTATCCTTATAGAGTGGTAACCTTTGTCAACATACCCAATTATCCTTATAGAATGGTAACCTTTGTCAACATACCCAATTATCCTTATAGAATGGTAACCTTTGTCAACATACCCAATTATCCTTATAGTGTGGTAACCTTTGTCAACATACCCAATTATCCTTATAGTGTGGTAACCTTTGTCAACATACCCAATTATCATTAAAGAGTGGTAACCTATGTCAACATACCCAATTATCCTTATAGAGTGGTAACCTTTGTCATCATACCCAATTATCCTTATAGAGTGGTAACCTTTGTCAACATACCCAATTATCCTTATAGAGTGGTAACCTTTGTCAACATACCCAATTATCCTTATAGAGTGGTAACCTTTGTCATCATACCCAATTATCCTTATAGAGTGGTAACCTTTGTCAACATACCCAATTATCCTTATAGAGTGGTAACCTTTGTCATCATACCCAATTATCCTTATAGAGTGGTAACCTATGTCAACATATCCAATTATCCTTATAGAGTGGTAACCTTTGTCAACATACCCAATTATCCTTATAGAGTGGTAACCTATGTCAACGTACCCAATTATCATTAAAGAGTGACAATCTTTGTCAACATACCCAATTATCCTTATAGAGTGGTAACCTTTGTCATCATGAGCCATGTTGTCTGGTTGAATTCTACTGTAACTATATACTCCGCTCTTATACATAAAGAAATCTTCTTTTACTTTCAAAATGGCTGTAACATAGATGTTTTTTATAATACATGTAAAAATACTTGACAGTAATTTGTAAAACGTATTATTTGTTTTCTTATATTACATAAAACCGTTGTATTTGTAGCTTCTCGTGTGCTTTTATTGTTTCTTTTAAGGAACTCCAGTGGTGTTTGGTTAAGATGCTCAAACGTAGGAAATTCAGCATTGTTGACCACCTGTGAAGGTTGCCCTTTTGACGTGTTTTCCGTCTATTTCGATAAAAGTTAATGAATACTTTGTCTAATTTAATCTAACTTATCTTTAAACCCCCTTTGTAGAGGAATTATATACAGTGTTCAACTTGGTACTCCCTCCACCATTCGGCGACATTTTGTTGTGCACATATTTACCGTAAAGTTCTGCCCACATACATTCGATTGACATTCTTTTTATTTTCTCATCCAAATGTTTAACATATTCAAGATATTAATTAGCAATGCTATCAGACATTTATAATTTAGTTAGATATCAATTATACCGACCTTGTACTGGTCCATTTTTCATTATCTCCATCATAATTTCTCTTTCCTAAAATTGACAAATGAACTCTGTGTTACAGTCGGATATCTAATTTATTAAATGTCCATTTCATTATTGTTAACGTTACTACATAGATGACTTTTTCATAATGTCTGAAAAGAACTACGTATCTAAAAAAAAATATAATATAACGAAAGCTATTAGTAGATTAATTAACAGATTTGATAACAACATTATTATTATAATTTCTAATTATTTTGTTATTAATACAATAGAAGTAAGTGATTATTCGCGAAGAAGATTCATAATGGAAAATGGAAGACATTTTCGACACTTTATAACACATATCGTTTCGTGGTGATCATGATGTTAATCGGAATACTTTCGACATTAACATTTGGTGGTATAATGTAATTACCTTGTACGTCTTTTTGGTTTTGTTTCGTAAATTGTTACTCGGCTTTTGTATAAAGGAATAGTTTGATACTTGTACCATATTAAAATGCGAAGATACAACTGGGTCTTAAAATACCACAAGTCGAAGAAATACACACAAAATCATCGCTCCAAGAAAAACACACAAAATCATCGCTCTAAGAAAAACACACAAAATCATCGCTCAAAGAAAAACACACAAAATCATCGCTCTAAGAAAAACACACAAAATCATCGCTCAAAGAAAAACACACAAAATCATCGCTCAAAGAAAAACACACAAAATCATTGCTCCAAGAAAAACACACAAAATCATCGCTCCAAGAAAAACACACAAAATCATCGCTCCAAGAAAAACACACAAAATCATCGCTCAAAGAAAAACACACAAAATCATCGCTCAAAGAAATACACACAAAATCATCGCTCAAAGAAATACACACAAAATCATCGCTCAAAGAAAAACACACAAAATCATCGCTCAAAGAAAAACACACAAAATCATCGCTCCAAGAAAAACACACAAAATCATCGCTCCAAGAAAAACACACAAAATCATCGCTCCAAGAAAAACACACAAAATCATCGCTCCAAGAAAAACACACAAAATCATCGCTCAAAGAAAAACACACAAAATCAAAGAAAAACACACAAAATCATCGCTCCAAGAAAAACGTCAAAAAGACAAACAACAGTCCACAAAACACTACAAAGAAAACTAAAGACTTTGTAACAATAAAACTCCACTAACAGCCGGGGCTGGGGGTTGGGGGGTTGGGGGGAGGATGGGGGGCTTGTGTTACTTCTTTAAACAAATGGTTATGAAGTATTTCAAATAGTTATGTGTAATATACAAACGAAATGGTGCATGTCTTAGACATCATCAAATGCATACATCATCGGTAAACGCAAATTACCCTAATACTTAGAGGTTTGAAAAAAAAACTGGCTTTTCAAAGCAAAGGACAGACGAGACTGTTACCGGTAGAAAAAATACCAATGAACATATCAAGAAAAATATCTTAAAATTTAAGATATAGCAGTGGAAAATGTAGTTTAACAATTTGGAAATACTCCAGTATAATTTCAGAGCACTGACATAGCACTACGTTACTTACGTTACTTCTAATTCTATGTGGAAGTGTTTTAAAGTGTCATATCTTCTTACGTTACGGTTTGAAATAATAGATGATGGCGTTGGTTGTATATATATAGATTCTACCAATGTATCGAGTGTGATACAATATTTATCCACTCGAGACAGTTAAATTTTCAAATTTATGACGCGAGGCTCGCCGAGCGTTTTAAATATTTTAAATTTAACTGTCAAGAGTGGATAAATATTGTAGAGTGTATTACTAAATACGTTACCTCTTATTTTATATGGTGGTGTTGAGTGTGTTTCTATCTAACTTACGTTACTTCTTATTCTATATGGCGGAGTTGAGTGTAATATCTTTTCTAGCAGTTCTTCTCCAGAATTTGGACAGGTTACGTTTCTATAGTTTTTACTCTTTCTCATTTTACAAAAGCCAGCGTTATTTGTTGAACCGCTTTCGTATGGATAACAACTGTCTGTTACTATTCTAAATATATAATTAATTCAGACTTTAACATACAGCAAAAAATTAACAATATGATTAGGGCATGTGCAATATTGCTAAGCACGATGAATCACACGAAAAAAAAAGAGCCACCAAAAGCTTAGTACGATATATGTTAGGAAAATAGTAAACCCTTGTTGCTAAAAAAATTCCTACCTGCTAAGAAGGTAAGATAAATGTTTGTAACAGTAATACAATACGGTAAATCATTTCATAGAAGAATGTGTACTTGTAGTTAAAAATAACGAGCAAAAAAATAATTTTGTTCAAAATTAAAAAAAAAAACCTGACTTGTGGAGATCTAAATATACTTTTATACATACCCATTCTTTCGTAAAAACCACCAAGCTTTATCGAGGTATCCACCCTCACAACCAAGCTGTCCTTTTACGTTACAGGAAATAAGATGTTGTGGAGATAACTCCTCTGGTAAGACCCCTTCTGATTCAATTGCCAGGCGGTCAGATGCAACAGCTAGAATAGGAATCAAACAGGCCTATAATTGCTTACATCCACTTTATTTGAACTTTGGCGGATAGTTGTCTCATTAGCAATCATCTCCTTATTTTCATATTTTACCACAAAGGTAACAACTTCCAAGTTTTATATGACTTCCAATCTTACACAAAACATCTTGCAAAATTTGACTCATGCATGCATCTGTATCAATTAAATGTTCAGTTCTCCTGACTCAAATCTTTTATCCACAATAGAGTACATTGCATTAAACGTGTATATAACCTTCGTTACGTTTCTAAATATGATTTTTCTACTTTTATATTCATCTAATATATATTTCATGCCCCCCTCCAGTTTACCAAAAAGATCTTAAAATAAATGTTAATGTTAGCATATTTGTTGCGGTCGTTGCAATTAGGTTTTGTAGGTTACAAACTCCACTATTATTTCATATAAAAACACATTTTTAAAAGCATTGTCAAAAACTAATTTGTGGTCCGATTTTGATGAAATTTTTAATGATAAACACACAGATGTGTACAGTTTTTTTCTGGTTATTTAAAAGTATTTTTATTATTTTATATGTTGAAATTAAGTATACTTTTTCCTATACAGCCATATGCATGAAATTTCGCGCAGAAATTCATAATTGTCTTTAAACAGTGATTCCTCTAAAAATATATATCATAAATATATTTCATAAATTTTACAAGAAACTGCGGACATTTCTTTATTTAATGAAAAAATCATTTATTTTAAAAAGAAATATCTTCAGTAGATTTTTGTATTAAAACTGTTTTTATATGAAATAATAGGGGAATTTCTAAATGGTGAAAAAAATTAGATATACGTTTAAGTATGTTATTAATCAAATATGAGAATTTGAGTCAAATCAGTGAACATGAATTTGACAGCTAATGCCCTTTAAATGCGCTGGATTCTTCTGTTTTAATGAACAAGATGTGGTTGTTTTATTTCCATGAATGCTGATGTGCAGAAAATATGATATTAGAAACAATTTTTAGCATCGAACCATTTAATAGTTAGCCGAATTGAGAAGAATCCTTAATCTTAATAAACAAAAAAGAAGACAACTCTTTCAAATTCACATTGAGGGAAGCGAACAATTCCGACGCATTAATTGTAGATCACCAATTGGTAAAGTATGTGAATATCTAAAGCATTTGACGAAAAACTTCTCCATGCTGTGTAACAGAAAAGCTATTAAATTTTTGAAATGAGTCTTATGATTACTACAACATATGTGTATATACAATCATATATGTTTGATAATTAGGTCTCCTTTATTTCATCAGCTTACTAATATATGTTCATCTCCATCAATTATGTCATGTTACCAATATATAAATGAATGAAAATAACACTAACACAAATGCTGTGTTTTCGGTAAGTGCATCTTCCTACTCTCAAACTTTCATGCGTATTAAGAAATCGGAATAAGGAAAAAGGGGGTTTGTTTCAATTGGTCAATTACAATTATATTGTCAGCAGACGATCAGTTATACTCATTATTTTGCATGATTGAACAGGAAATAACAAATAGACTTAAATATCAAAAGGTTTATACATTACATTTATACAATTATGTTAAAAAAACCTAGCTAGAATCATTGTAACGAGCATGTTGTTTTAAACAGAAGGGTCGAGTAGTTGTACATATCAAATTCAAATGATTAACAACTAATGTAGATAAAAGGAGAAAGGAATCAACATATGTTCACCAAAAATAGACATATTATTACCATTTATGGTCATCTACTGTTGGACAAGTGCCCACAACAGAAGTCTAGAAACAATAATAGAAAGCATAGGATGAAGATCAAACATCAATAGAAAGTTCTTAAACACGTGAAAAGAAGGACATTCATTTAAAAGATGTCTTACTTTTGACTAATGTCATGAACATAAGAGCTCACTTAATCTATACAGTACGAATATATCATATTGATTCGGCCATAGGAAAAACACCACAAAAAAAGGACAACAAAACAACACACCTGCATGGAAGAAACTTAGTTCAATTATTATATCATTGCAATACACCAAACCTGCATGAAAGAAACTTAGTTCAATTATTACAACATTACAAAACACCAAACCTGCATGGAAGAAATTTAATTCAATTATTACAACATTACAAAACACCAAACCTGCATGGAAGAAATTTAGTTCAATTATAACGACATAACAAAACACCAAACCTGCACGGAGGAAACTTAGTTCAATTATAACGACATTACAAAACACCAAACCTGCATGGAGGAAACTTAGTTCAATTATAACGACATTACAAAACACCAAACCTGCATGGAGGAAAATTATTACAACATTACAAAACACCAAACCTGCTTGGAGGAAAATTATTACAACATTACAAAACACCAAACCTGCATGGAGGAAAATTATTACAACATTACAAAACACCAAACCTGCATGGAGGAACCTTAGTTCAATTATTATAACATTACAACACACCAAATCTGCATGGAGGAAACTTAGTTCAACTATAACGATATTACACATGTTAAATGAATTATTACATTTAGAACCGTGTTAGAGAATACTGGCATATACTTAAAACTAGCAAAAGGAATATTGTCTGTAGAACTTAACTCTTGTTGTTTTGCAAAGCAAAGAGGTAGTGTCAACAATCAATCTTCCAATAAAAGATTTGATCGAAAAGAAATTTTGTAAAAAAAGGAAGAATTGATCAGGTGAAATTCAATGAAACTGGAGTACAGCACAAGTAAACCACAATAGTAATGTTGCGTCCCATTTAAAATAAAATAAATAAAAGCATTCAATATAAATGCTATTATAATTTACCGGCTGTAGAAAACGCCCATGATGCAGCACAGTCTCCTTGATCTCTAACAGGATGTATATAATTCGGCCATTTTTGACGGGAATCAAAGGATTGTGGAGGTTGATCAACACTGTCCATTATTATAGGGTTCATATTGAGAACTTGGTCACTTGGTGGCATGGTTCCGAGTCTGTATTTTATACCATCATTCAAAGTCTTTCCCCAGAAAAACGAATAATTTGCAGCTTTCCACCTAAAAGTAAAACTGTCTAAATACATACCAGTACTTTTCAAGTAAATGATTAATGTTTTAACATAAAAAAAAAACAAAAACATACTGATTGAAAAATAATTTTCGGGATTTTAGTGCATTATGATTTTATGAGAAACAAAACTTGATTTAAAACTTTTTTAACAACTTTGTTAAAACACGAACGAAGAAAATGTAGTCATAAATTGTCACTTCACATACGTACGCTGTGATTTAAAAATTAATTTCTAAAGATATTTTTACGAAATCTGAAACACTGTTCTTCGAATGATAAGATTAATTCACGGAGTTGCTTACCGACAATAATAATGATACTGATAATGATAATAAAACAGATTTACACAGAAAAGTAAAATCCCCCCCCTTTTACACCAAGCATTTGTTGTTTGTTGCTGATTTTTTGTTATTTTTTTTGGGGGGGGGGGGGGGGGGAATGGCGGGGCGGAGGGTATTTTCGTCACATCGATTACTCAAAAATGGTATGTGCATCATTAACATGCATATGTTCATACTAATAAGGAATATAACCCAAAATTGAAATGTTCTTTTTTGCAATATGTTAGTCGAGTTCATGTTCAGTACATTTTTGAGCTACCAAGGCACAGCAACGCTGATAGCTTACTTTTGAGAAGCAATATCAAACCAGTGAAGAAAAATGTTGTTACACCAAATATAGGTACCGTATCGTATTTTTTTACACCGCGACTCTCATCTAATAAAGAGGTTGGTGCATTTTACCATACTACAGGATACAACCAAAAAGAAAGTACTTGTAGCTACCCATAGTTTCCATTGTTGACAAGCTGTATCATGTCTGGTTGTACTAAGCATACATCGTCAGTACATCTCAGTTCCGCCTGGTTTGGATTGGAAGGGTTCCGGCGGCATGTACTGTAACCAATTTATATCATTTAATACAAATATTAAAGACTTTATTGGACAAATAAATCAGCTGCATTATTAAATTGTTGAAAATATTGTAAAATTCACGATTAAATATCTGTATACGAAAACTTTACTTTTTGACACATTTCGGTGTCATTTAAAAAACAAGACTGACATTCTCACATTATTAAATCTAATATAGATTAAATTTCAAATAAGAAGGAGCATATATTAAAATGATTACCCTTAACTAACCCATGACACCTGGTCGATGACATGACTGAATTTACTTTGCTGATATGTCAGGGAGTTTCTTTAAATGATATGGTAATGTTTTATGTGAAGAAGACGATATTTCTTAAAAGAGTTAAACGTTTATTGATAAAAAAATTCATATGTAAAACGTATAGATAATTAAAAATGCCTTATATATAGGAAGACTCAATTTTATCATGCGAAGTTCATATTGATCATTATCTAAGAAGAAATAATTCTTGATTTATTACTATTTTCAGTGTCATTTTTGGATCTCCACTTGCTATAAGTTAACGTGTATGCCTTAAAAAACTGTAAATATGCTGAAAGTGGCGTTAAACACTAACCATTCAATCAATCAAACAATCATTATGTGCATGTTCCAAGTCATGAGCATCTAATTCAGTGATTGTCGTTGCTTAGAAGAAAATGAAAGGATATGGAGTAAATGTACATGGGACAAAATCGCACACAATACATAGAAAACATAGAAAATTATCAATGAACAGGGCTTTTATTCCTGTTCTTCATCTTGACAGTTGATGTAGGGTCTTCAACAATGAACGAATCATTCATACCCTACAACAAAGTCAAGACGGCCCCTAGCGTCGACTTAAGCGGTACTATTGTCAGTATTGATAAAAATAAACCACAGTTCACCTTCTTGCTCCCCACCCGCGGCTGTCTGTCGTTGGGTGTCTGTCATATTTGTTTTTTTATTTATTGTTTTGTCATAAATCGTTTTTCGTTTGGATTTTCTTTACATTTTGTCATATCGGGGCTGATTATACGGTATTGGTTTTGTTCATTGTTGAAGGGCGTGCGGTGACCTATAGTTGATAACTTCTATGTCATTTGGTCTCTTGTGGATAGTTGCCTCATTGGCAATCATACCACATCTTCTTATTTTTAAGTCATTTGAAACAGTTCATAGTGTAAATTATAAAGTATAAGGTGTAATCTTACCACTGGTTACAATTGTTTTTGAACACTGAACCCACTCTATATTCTATACCATTAACTCTACAACCGCCTGTAATAAAACATTCTATACCATTAACTCTACAACCGCCTGTAATAAAACATTCTATACCATTAACTCTACAACCGCCTGTAATAAAACGTTCTATACCATTAACTCTACAACCGCCTGTAATAAAACATTCTATACCATTAACTCTACAACCGCCTGTAATAAAACATTCTATACCTAACTCTACAACCGCCTGTAATAAAACATTCTATACCATTAACTCTACAACCGCCTGTAATAAAACATTCTATACCATTAACTCTACAACCGCCTGTAATAAAACATTCTATACCATTAACTCTACAACCGCCTTCCATATCGGCCACAGTCCTTTCGTCCACAGACGTTTCGGCCAAACTGCCAGTTCGGCCATACTTTGTAAAGTAGTTTCGGCCATGGTCATAGTCTTTGTGTAAATTAGTTATTAACAACTTTTCAGACATGAGGCAATTAGCAGCTGGACAAACTGTTGACAGTTTAATGTACTTGACTATTGTTGAAGATCGTAGTTTGTCCGTTAATATACAAGTCTTTTTTTTTGTCGTTGTGATGAATGTCCTATTGACGTTTTGTTATAACCCACATTTCCTTTTGTAAAACTACTATATAACTCCATTCCGAAAGAAAAAAAACAAACTATGTACTAACTCAGATGATAATATATTGTCCTGATGACGTACATTCAACGTCCAGGCGCAAATTTTTGAGACTAAAAAAACATAAATTAATGAGGTAGATATGTTTACCAGTATAAAGGACAGGACATTTTTGAATGGGTAGAAAATATTGCCATGCATATGTCACTAATAAACATATCGACCCATTGTTTCTGATTTTTTTTTTTGCTACAATAAAAAAACAAACAAAAAGAACTATAGTATACTTTTAATGGGATTGTTTTACTCAGAGGATATATGATAATTAAATACTAAGATAATATTTTCGAAGGTATTATATCTTTAAGCGGAAACAAAGATTCACATTTATCATACAGAAATTTATTCGATTTGTAGTTGAATAATATTCCTATAATCTTTAATGTATAATATAAACTCAACCATAGTTTGACCAGTTTACTTTACATAATCAGTATTAAACTTAGATTGATATGCATGAATCTTTATACAAATTGTTTTATCGCCATGTATTTACTGAAGAATTGAAATAAGATTAATGAGTATTAACTTAGTTTAGTTTAGTTCATAATCGAACTACTAGTATGCAAGAGACCGTCTTTTCGACTAAATTCCTTTTTCAATATTTTTGTATACTGACAGAATATAATACCCATCAGGTAAACTGATTATTGTGGAGATGATGAATAGTTAAGACAGGCTAAAGACAGGGCACATCAACACAATAATGTAAAGTGATATTTCTTTTATGAGATAGCCAATCTACCCTGCGGGTAATACTGTCTGAAGGTTACGTACGTGTAATGGCTAAAGTTCAAAATAAGTACATTCCTGCTTAGAATAGCTGATTTTCAAAAGGGTACTAGGATATGTCTAAATTTTCTTGTTCCAATGTTTACCTTACCAGAATACAGATAATATTTAGAAAAGTTGTCCATAGACAATACAATATCATACTTTATTGTGTAGGCACTGAAAAATAAGTAACAAAATG
The DNA here is from genome assembly GCF_021869535.1 of Mytilus californianus. Classification (NCBI taxonomy): domain Eukaryota; kingdom Metazoa; phylum Mollusca; class Bivalvia; order Mytilida; family Mytilidae; genus Mytilus; species Mytilus californianus. The sequence continues at coordinate 139,561,801 of NW_026262581.1, read as the reverse complement.
TATCTATATGTAACTTTCTGTTTCTAATATTTTGTCACCAAGAGAAATGTTTTCAATGCACGATTATGCACGCCGAACCCCATTTTGCAATTAAATCAACAAGCAGTAATGTGGTATTTATTCAGTTTATACATTAGCGGTACCGAACTACGAGTCTTAAAAAATCTTTAGTTTTCTTGATTCTTGTTCCATAAAACTTCTATAAATATGCAAGAATAATTTAGATATCATTTGTGATGTCATAAACTTGACAAGGTTTACAATTTTGACCAAAAGAAGACATGGTTTCAATCAAATATGTAAGAAAAAAAAAACCATTTTATGGTAAACGGACAGAAAGTCACAGGACAAAAAGTCACAGGACATAAAGTCACAAATTGGATAGGACAAAAAGTCACAGGACAAAAAGTCACAAATAATTTATTGACAATTGTTTGAATATATAAGAGAAAGATCTTCAAATCATTTCTTTTTTTTACATTTATTCATTTTTAAGTTCAGAAAATTGTTCATAAGCCTTGATAAATGAAAAATTATTAAATTTTAATCATGCAAATAATATATTTCTTGGCACCATGAAGCCATTTAAGTGCCAAACCACTTTGACATTTTGTTATCATAACAATTATTTGATCATCATTGATATTTATTGAATAAATTTTAATTACAAAGTTGCTTCATATATTATAGTTCAATAAAGAATCAAAAATTAATTTTTAAAATTAGTGTTTTCTTGTTCAGAGAAAAATAATCTCAAAACTAAATTGTGACTTTTTGTCCTGTGACTTTTCGTCCGTGACTTTTTGTCCGTGACTTTTTGTCCTGTGACTTTCTGTCCTACATTCCATTTTATATGTCATTACTGACATCTGTTTCTGCTTATCTTTGCTGGTATATGGCCGACCAAAGTCTTACGCTTATCTCAGGAATATAGTTAGTATATTTATGATACTGTTTTTTAATGTTTGACCTAAAATGGCAAAAAGTATCGTATAATGCTTGGATGTTTCTCATTGTGAGCGATTATGAACTGCTTTTTTTGTTCCTGAGAATGCCCGTGAAAAAGTGCATCAATAAAGCATACAAAGTTAAGAAAGCCAGTTCATTTGGTTATTCTGCTTATTATCTCTCAACTCCGAGGGTATATATACCATCATAAAAACAGAATAAGAAACATACAATCAAGAATCAATCTAATGAGAACACAACTAGTAAAACATGGATAGATAATCGTTGTAAGTCATTGCTTCGTTAAATAATTTTAATTCATTTAAATAATCAGGCTACGCATCAAGAAACGTCAAAACAAAAACATACATAGGATTGCCAACTTAAGATTATGTAAACTATCCACCAAAGGAAAGGGTCATAACCTACTACATGTCTTCGTACGGCCTTCAACAATGAGCAAAACTTATAACGTAAGCTATAAAATGGTCCGCCGGGGTAACAAAAAGTGAAACAAGTTAAGAAACAAAAAAGATTACATGTGAGAGAAGTGTTTAGTATAAATTAATGAGACAGTAACCCGAAGACACAAAGAAGCAAAAGACACGCTTGTCCGAGCGCTTGTCCAAATGCTTGTCCCAAGTCAGAACCTTGTCAATGGTTGCCTTTAAAATGATATCTACTTCAAGGTTTAGTTTTGATAGCAGATTCAAATCTGTTAAATTTTCCACTTTCCTAGGATCTGTACAATACTGATTTTGATATTTGTATAGATACATAAGTATGTAGATGTGTTTGTTTGTTGCTACGTTGGGTTACTGTCTAAGTTATGCATATGTTTACTTAACATTCCATTTTATTCATGATTAATACTGTGTCAGAAGTGCCTACAGTTACAGAAGGCAACTGCAAGACAAAACAGCACTGCAGGTCAAAAGGAAACGGACGTAATTACTATTTGTACAATGATATTGTTTAAATACAACTTATTTTAGTTTTACAAGACGAGTGCCACGGATAGCATCTTTATGAAAACTCCAGATAATATAATGATGGATATAGAACTATGAAATATGACCCAAGAAACCATGGTACTCTAGGTCAAATCATAATAAACTCGAAAGAAATACGATAGTATTGTATCATTAGACTAAGAGGCATTTTGGATAGGAATTTGGAGCAGGCTAAAAATATTCATATAATTATCGAGTATTTATTTTTATCTTCGTCTCATTCCAGAACAATTATAAAGAAATTGCAATTTATCGCACATACTTGACATTATTTAATACTTCTTAAAAGCCCTTCGGAAAATACACCCAAATCCATTGAAAGATAACACTCTTAATAGTGTCTTCCTTTTTGTCAACATCCCTGTTCTAACACCTACTATAGTCTGTTAAAGTTAACACTTGTGCTTAATATGGATTTAATTCTCTTAAAGTTTCACTACTTAGGTGAATTATAGTTATATTACTCAAATACGTGCAACTTTCTGAAAAGATCATTTAATAATTGTCATCCTGTATAAAACTAGATGAAGGTTTAATGTAACCGAGACAGCTATTCGGCAACATAAATATACCAAAAATAGATACACCACACTGTTTTCAACAATGATCATATTTATGTGTCATGATTCTGCAGAATTCAGATATATTAAACAAGAACCACATGTATTAGATGAAGGCTTCTCATATCTGAGGGGCGTTAGCCCCGAATATAAAAGACGAATACATCTGCTTTACATAGATGTAATGGATAATTTGTTTATCTTTTCTTTTGTTCTTAAAATAACAATAAGTTTTTATAAAACAGGAAACGTGTCAGTATCTCACATTTTCCAGATGCGGTAACACTTTCAGAAGATAGAATGAAATCTTAATTGCGTCAAATTGTTTGTCATCAAATTGATACCTTATCACTGCTTTTGTATGGCAGTATTAATCACTGTACTATTTTGTCTTTTTCTGATTTAATTGCCAAAACCTGAACTTTTCGCTGATAAATGATAACACTTTTATGTAAGTAAATTATACAACTATTAAATATCTACTGACCTATCGAGGAAGGCGAACAAGACTTAAGCTGTGAACAAATTATACGAAAACAACTCAGGACTGAATATCAAATTCAAATTTCGAACATGTCAAGCATATCCCAGAACAAAGTTTAATATTAACCTTTGACAATACGCTCCAATCAATTACAAAAAATGAAATAACTCTATATAGATTTGTTGCGGCCTTATCTCTTCTTCTCTCTAGTTATCTTCATCAGGAATGCTAATACCCCCAACATTTGAAAGCCAAATGATTTAGAACTACCCAAACACGTAAAGATCTCTATATGATCAAAAAGGAGTATAAACAAATAACCAAAAACCATCTAAGATCAACTTTGCCTAAAGAAGTTGGAACTTTAGTTTTTTATAATAATTTCTTACTTCATCAACGGAAAATATAATTGCAAAAAATGTTATCAATCATGTCAGTACCGAAGCACCGACTTTTGAGCTGATGATACTCTCGGATGCTAGAAAAGCATACATTCGGTAATTGCTATTTGATTATCGTTCAGTTGAAAATATTTCATGCATATTCAGGACTAGATCAAATTATTAATAAATTCAACGGCTTGGTTCTGTAAGTGTATCGACCAAGTTGGCAGACGTGAAATTTAGAAAATCTCTAAAAAATTAATGTATTTTTGATAGGGATTGAATCTTGTTGCAACATGCAACACGAGGACGCCGGAAAAGTTGTTACACGAGATCTTTAACATACAGAGAGCGTTTTTCTGCGTCTTTACACATAACATCAGACAACGTCCCCATTTCAAGTATATAAGAAAAAAAGAAGGCTAAGCATATAATCTAAAGAACTACGTAAGCCCTCTTCCTCCAAATACTTTGGTGAAAACATACACGATATAACATAAACAAATTAAAGCAGATTAACTTGAAATTGATGTCAACAATCTTTTTTTTTTAAATTTGAATCGCTTGTATGTTCCTGCATTCATTTGCTCTTTTAAAGTCTCCTAGAATGTTGGTTTTTTTTTAATACAAATATATTTTAATGTCAATGAGTAGGTCAGAGGACATTAAAATTTACATTATTTGAACAAAGGTCATCCGTTGACACGATCTACAATCTAATTAAGCATTTTAAATACCAGATTAATACTGTAGCCATTTATAATAAGGCAAATATTAATGAAAGGGTTACAACTAAACTACTGAATTCAAAAATGTTTTTAAGATTAAGACATTACACTTAGGTCTTTTATCTCGTTTATTTAACTTCAGATTAGAAAATACAAACAAATTAAATCTAAGTTCAAAAGATCAAACTGTTTGTCAACTTAAGTATCAAAGTATAATATATAAAATGACAATGTTTACGTTTATTTCGTGTTTTGGGTTGTAATGACCTATAAACGAAAAACTCTGAAGCATTGGACAGATTTATTATGAAGACTTAATTAAATTGTAATGTTTGAGGTGAATGCACTGACTCAGTTATAGAGCAAGTTGCAGTGCTTATATGCTCAAAAACGAATGATTAACCAAAATAAATAAATGATAATATTCAAATTTTATAATTATCATACCAAAAACAAATATTAGTCTGTTGGTCAAACTTACGTGTAATAGGCTCTGGATTTCCTCCTATACAAATTCTCTGGAAATCTGGACAACAATCACTGGCAGTAATATTACAAAACATATCACAATAACAAATACTGTCTAATATCGGTACTGTACATTGGTCATCCCTCCCGGGACAACACGGACCCCCGGGCTTTGTCTCACAGTAAGGGCCTCTCACATCATCGGCCATTTCAATAAAACGTTTCTGTCTATTCAAACGTTTATCACAAAGCGAAGTATTAAATAAAGTAAGCACAATTCCAATTGCAAGAACAATTATTCCAAGTTTAGGCATTTCTAATATTATTTTGTCCCTGAGTATATGAAATAATTTGTTACAAATATACTTGGTCGGTTATTACTTCATTACATCTATAATTGTATTGAAATAGAAAACTGTATTTCCGTTCAACGCTTTACCTTACTATTTACTTAAAAAGTACTTATTAAATATCCTGCTTTTACTTACAATACACAAAAATAATACCACTTTACCAAGAATGCTTTCCTTTAAAATAATGTCACAGTAATAATGTCCACGAAATTTTGTGTAAATCAAAGCTACACAAAGATGAGTGCGCTGTTATTTTAATCCAAAGTTACAGTTATTGAAATCCTAAATCAAATTTTCAAATTAGTCCTCAAAATATCAAACATGTAATATTTTTGTTTTTACTTTATATTCCAGACGGTTATTCTAGGATTAGTCGGCGGTAATTGTTGGTGCGCGCTGAGGTCTAATCTACCTCGTCAACCTATATGTGGAATATTTTATATCAAGCTATAAAATATACTACATGTACATATGATACATGAAGCTGTATCCCATTTGAAGGTTAAATTACTCAGGTATGTAATGGATGACATAGATAATTGTAGGCCAAAACACCATGAGAATATATCTTTACTTTTATCTATAATTATAGTGTATTGTACTAAGACTTTATCAAACACTGGATCGAGGTGGATTGATACGCCGATTAAATACCACTTAAATCCCTATTTCATTTTTAATTGAGGTTAATGTCCTTTATCTAAATTTAAATGATCCAAAAGTGTCCAACGTTCTGTGTAGGGTAATTTACCTTTCCCTTTTCATCCAGATATAGAGAGATGCTTTACATTCCTAACCAAGTAAGTTGTAAGTTGATAATGTTACATCTGTCAAAACTATGGGATGATACGACAGACATTTACAATGTCAACTATACATATTATACAAACATTACATTCTAATAATTATCACATTACAAACTGCCTGCCTTATAACAAGAATATCAAACATATCAATGAACTAAAACAATGTTTAGCACAGATCGAGCAAACAAAGATGCGATATTAAGAACCGTTCAATTAAAATATTTTCCACCATTATTCAGAACTGTATGTTAATCTATGAACTTTGAAGAAACGTTGCTATTTTTGGTAAAACATTTCCGTTTTAAAAGTTGTAGAGTCAAGAACAGGCAATGAGTATCGAAAAATCCTTAAAACATCATAAGGATTTTTTCAACTCGTGCTAAGACCATAACCCTTACCTTAGGCAATACTATACAAAAAAGTGTAACACGCACTACATTAACACCTAGACCTACAACTCGTTCTAAGACCACAATCTTTACCTTAGACGATACTATGCAAAAAGTGTAACAAGCTCTAAATCACACCTAGACCTATAAGTCGTTCCAAGACCATAACCTTTACCTTAGACGATACTATGCAAAAAGTGTAACAAGCTCTACTTCACACCTAGACCTTTAACTCTTTCTAAGACCATAACCTGTACCTTAGACGATACTATGCAAAAAGTGTAACAAGCTCTAAATCACACCTAGACCTATAAGTTGTTCTAAGACCATAACCCTTACCTTAGACGATACTATACAGAAAGTGTGACAAGCTCTACTTCACACCAAGACCTACAACTCGTTCTAAGACCATAACCTGTACCTTAGACGATACTATGCAAAAAGATTAACAAGCTCTAAATCACACCTAGACCTATAAGTCGTTCTAAGACCATAACCTCTACCTTAGACGATACTATACAAAAAGTGTGACAAGCTCTACTTCACACCAAGACCTACAACTCGTTCTAAGACCATAATCTTTACCTTAGACGATACAATACAAAAAGTTTGACAAGCTCTAAATCACACCTAGACCTATATAAATCGTCATAAGACCATAGCCTTTACCTTAGACGATACTATACAGAAAGTGTGACAAGCTCTACTTCACACCAAGAACTATAACTCGTTATAAGACCATAACCTTTGCCTTAGACGATACTATACAGAAAGTGTAACAAGCTCTACTTCACACCACGACCTATAACTCGTTCTAAGACCATAACCATTACCTTAGACGATACTTTACAAAAAGTGTGACAAGCTCTACTTCACACCAAGACCTATAACTCGTTCTAAGACCATAACCTTTACCTTAGACGATACTTTACAAAAAGTTTGACAAGCTCTAAATCACACCTAGACCTATTAGTCGTTCTAAGACCATAACCTTTACCTTAGACGATACTATACAAAAAGTGTGACAAGCTCTACTTCACACCAAGACCTATAAATCGTTCTAAGACCTTAACCTTTACCTTAGACGATACTTTACAAAAAGTTTGACAAGCTCTAAATCACACCTAGACCTATTAGCCGTTCTAAGACCACAACCTTTACCTTAGACGATACTATACAAAAAGTGTGACAAGCTCTACTTCACACCAAGACCTATAACTCGTTCTAAGACCATAATCTTTAACTTAGACGATACTTTACAAAAAATTTGACAAGCTCTAAATCACACCTAGACCTATTAGTCGTTCTAAGACCATAACCTTTACCTTAGACGATAATTTACAAAAAGTGTAACAAGCTCTACTTCACACCTAAACCTATTACAAACGCAAGTGGATAGTGTGGGGTGGTTTTGATCAGAAAGTTGTACATCCCGTATTAAATTACAATCCTTGACTTGACGTAACTGTGTACATCACATATTAGATTAGAGAACGGTACATCCAGTATTAAAGGACCAATGAGTCGCTGTAATGTTAGGAGCAGTAAATGTTAGGAGCAGTAAATGTTAAGAGCAGAATATGATATATGAACTGAGTTACAAATTTAAAAAACAAATAATATCGAAGGCAACAACCTTTTTCAATGCCGCCGAAAACTATATTTTATAAAGTGTGCAGATACACAATAAAAGGAAAGAACATTGATAGATAGATATTGTTAACACTGCCATATGTGATAAACGAATCTAAGACAAGAATAAGAACATTGATAGATAGATATTGCTAACACTGCCATATGTGATAAACGAATCTAAGACTAGAATAAGAACATTGATAGATAGATATTGTTAACACTGCCATATGTGATAAACGAATCTAAGACAAGAATAAGAACATTGATATATAGATATTGTCAACACTGCCATATGTGATAAACGAATCTAAGACTAGAATAAGAACATTGATAGATAGATATTGTTAACACTGCCATATGTGATAAACGAATCTAAGACAAGAATAAGAACATTGATAGATATATATTGTTAAAACTGCCATATGTGATACACGAATCTAAGACAGGAATAAGAACATTGATAGATAGATATTGTTAACACTGCCATATGTGAGAACGAATCTAAGACAAGAATAAGAACATTGATAGATAGATATTGTTAACACTGCCATATGTGAGAACGAATCTAAGACAAGAATAAGAACATTGATAGATAGATATTGTTAACACTGCCATATGTGATACACGAATTTAAGACAAGAATAAGAACATTGATAGATAGATATTGTTAACACTGCCATATGTAATAAACGAATCTAAGACAAGAATAAGAACATTGATATATAGATATTGTTAACACTGCCATATGTGAGAACGAATCTAAGACAAGAATAAGAACATTGATAGATAGATATTGTTAACACTGCCATATGTGAGAACGAATCTAAGACAAGAATAAGAACATTGATAGATAGATATTGTTAACACTGCCATATGTGAGAACGAATCTAAGACAAGAATAAGAACATTGATAGATAGATATTGTTAACACTGCCATATGTGAGAACGAATCTAAGACAAGAATAAGAACATTGATAGATAGATATTGTTAACACTGCCATATGTGAGAACGAATCTAAGACAAGAATAAGAACATTGATAGATAGATATTGTTAACACTGCCATATGTGATACACGAATTTAAGACAAGAATAAGAACATTGATAGATAGATATTGTTAACACTGCCATATGTGAAAAACGAATCTAAGACAAGAATAAGAACATTGATAGATATATATTTTTAACACTGCCATATGTGATAAACGAATCTAAGACAAGAATAAGAAGATTGATAGATAGATATTGTTAACACCGCCATATGTGATAAACGAATCTAAGACAAGAATAAGAACATTGATAGATAGATATAGTTAAAACCGTCATATGTGAGAAAGAATCTAAGACTAGAATAAGAACATTGATAGATAGATATTAGTAACACTGCCATTTGTGATAACGAATCTAAGACAAGAATAAGAACATTGATAGATAGATATTGTTAACACTGCCATTTGTGAGAACGAATCTAAGACTAGAATAAGAACATTGATAGATAGATATTGTTAACACTGCCATATGTGAGAACGAATCTAAGACAAGAATAATAACATTGATAGATAGATATTGTTAACACTGCCATTTGTGAGAACGAATCAGAGACAAGAATAAGAACATTGATAGATAGATATTGTTAACACTGCCATATGTGATACACGAATCTAAGACAAGAATAAGAACATTGACATATAGATATTGTTAACACTGCCATATGTGAGAACGAATATAAGACAAGAATAAGAACATTGATAGATAGATATTGTTAACACTACCATTTGTGAGAACGAATCTAAGACAAGAATGAGAACATTGATAGATAGATATTGTTAACATTGCCATTTGTGAGTACGAATCTAAGACTAGAATAAGAACATTGATAGATAGATATTGTTAACACTGCCATATGTGATACACGGGAATCGAAGACAAGAATAAGGACATTGATAGATATATATTGTTAACACTGCCATATGTGAGAACGAATCTAAGACAAGAATAAGAACACTGGTAGATAGATATTGTTAACACTGCCATTTGTGAGAACGAATCTAAGACCAGAATAAGAACATTGATAGATAGATATTGTTAACACTGCCATATGTGAAAAACGAATCTAAGACAAGAATAAGATCATTGATAGATTGATATTGTCAACACTGCCATATGTGATAAAAGAATCTAAGACAAGAATAAGAACATTGATAGATAGATATTGTTAACACTGCCATATGTGATACACGGAAATCTAAGACAAGAATAAGAACATTGATAGATAGATATTGTTAACACTGCCATATGTGATACACGGGAATCTAAGACAAGAATAAGAACATTGATAGATAGATATTGTTAACACTGCCATATGTGATAAACGAATCTAAGACAAGAATAGGAACATTGATAGATATATATTGTTAACACTGCCATATGTGAGAACGAATCTAAGACAAGAATAAAAACATTGATAGATAGATATTGTTAACACTGCCATATGTGATAAACGAATCTAAGACAAGAAAAAGATCATTGATAGATTGGTATTGTCAACACTGCCATATGTGATAAACGAATCTAAGACAAGAATAAGGACATTGATAGATATATATTATTAACACTGCCATATGTGATACACGGGAATCTAAGACAAGAATAAGAACATTGATAGATAGATATTGTTAACACTGCCATATGTGAGAACGAATCTAAGACTATAATAAGAACATTGATAGATAGATATTGTTAACACGGCCATTTGTGAGAACGAATCTAAGGCAAAAATAAGAACATTGATAGATAGATATTGTTAACGCTGCCATTTGTGAGAACGAATCTAAGACTAGAATCAGAACATTGATAGATAGATATTGTTAACACTGCCATATGTGATAAACGAATCTAAGACAAGAATAAGATCATTGATAGATTGATATTGTCAACACTGCCATATGTGATAAACGAATCTAAGACAAGAATAAGAACATTGATAGATAGATATTGTTAACACTGCCATATGTGAGAACGAATCTAAGACTAGAATAAGAACATTGATAGATAGATATTGTTAACACTGCCATATGTGATAAACGAATCTAAGACTAGAATAAGAACATTGATAGATAGATATTGTTAACACTGCCATATGTGAGAACGAATCTTAGACAAGAATAAGAACATTGATAGATAGATATTGTTAACACTGCCATATGTGATACACGGGAATCTAAGACAAGAATAAGAACATTGATAGATAGATATGTTAACACTGCCATATGTGATAAACGAATCTAAGACAAGAATAAGAACATTGATAGATAGATATTGTTAACACTACCATATGTGAGAACGAATCTAAGACAAGAATAAGAACATTGATATATAGATATTTTTAACACTGCCATATGTGAGAACGAATCTAAGACAAGAATAAGAACATTGATAGATAGATATTGTTAACACTGCCATATGTGAGAACGAATCTAAGACAAGAATAAGAACATTGATAGATAGATATTGTTAACACTGCCATATGTGAGAACGAATCTAAGACAAGAATAAGAACATTGATAGATAGATATTGTTAACACTGCCATATGTGAGAACGAATCTAAGACAAGAATAAGAACATTGATAGATAGATATTGTTAACACTGCCATATGTGAGAACGAATCTAAGACAAGAATAAGAACATTGATAGATAGATATTGTTAACACTGCCATATGTGATACACGAATTTAAGACAAGAATAAGAAGATTGATAGATAGATATTGTTAACACTGCCATATGTGAAAAACGAATCTAAGACAAGAATAAGAACATTGATAGATGTATATTGTTAACACTGCCATATGAGAGAACGAATCTAAGACAAGAATAAGAAGATTGATAGATAGATATTGTTAACACCGCCATATGTGATAAACGAATCTAAGACAAGAATAAGAACATTGATAGATAGATATAGTTAAAACCGTCATATGTGAGAACGAATCTAAGACTAGAATAAGAACATTGATAGATAGATATTAGTAACACTGCCATTTGTGAGAACGAATCTAAGACTAGAATAAGAACATTGATAGATAGATATTGTTAACACTGCCATATGTGAGAACGAATCTAAGACAAGAATAATAACATTGATAGATAGATATTGTTAACACTGCCATTTGTGAGAACGAATCAGAGACAAGAATAAGAACATTGATAGATAGATATTGTTAACACTGCCATATGTGATACACGAATCTAAGACAAGAATAAGAACATTGACATATAGATATTGTTAACACTGCCATATGTGAGAACGAATATAAGACAAGAATAAGAACATTGATAGATAGATATTGTTAACACTACCATTTGTGAGAACGAATCTAAGACAAGAATGAGAACATTGATAGATAGATATTGTTAACATTGCCATTTGTGAGTACGAATCTAAGACTAGAATAAGAACATTGATAGATAGATATTGTTAACACGGCCATTTATGAGAACGAATCTAAGGCAAAAATAAGAACATTGATAGATAGATATTGTTAACGCTGCCATTTGTGAGAACGAATCTAAGACTAGAATCAGAACATTGATAGATAGATATTGGTAACACTGCCATATGTGATAAACGAATCTAAGACAAGAATAAGATCATTGATAGATTGATATTGTCAACACTGCCATATGTGATAAACGAATCTAAGACAAGAATAAGAACATTGATAGATAGATATGTTAACACTGCCATATGTGATAAACGAATCTAAGACAAGAATAAGAACATTGATAGATAGATATTGTTAACACTACCATATGTGAGAACGAATCTAAGACAAGAATAAGAACATTGATAGATAGATATTGTTAACACTGCCATTTGTGAGAACGAATCTAAGACAATAATAAGAACATTGATAGATAGATATTGTTAACACTGCCATATGTGATAAACGAATCTAAGACAAGAATAAGATCATTGATAGATTAATATTGTCAACACTGCCATATGTGATAAACGAATCTAAGACAAGAATAAGAACATTGATAGATATATATTGTTAACACTGCCATATGTGATACACGGGAATCTAAGACAAGAATAAGAACATTGATAGATAGATATTGTTAACACGGCCATATGTGATACACGAATCTAAGACAAGAATAAGATCATTGATAGATTGATATTGTCAACACTGCCATATTTTATAAACGAATCTAAGACAAGAATAAGCTAATACAATTCAGTTGGTTATTATAATTACAAAAAGTTATAAACATTTAGTTTACTTATGAATATAAATGAAATCAGACATAAGAAGACATATGGGTATACGGTAACCCAACGACACAGAGCATAAGACATACAGAGATCAACATAAATAAATAACAGCTTGTGACAATTTAGAGCTGAACATATTGAATAAACGCTTGTCTTTTGTTTAAAGTCGTAAGATAACCTACGACTGTCTTTTTTTGGTTATGAATAAAAGATGTTGTGCAAAGATCAATGAGACAGAAACCTACGACGAAAATACCCAAAATGACTGACACGATTATGCACGCAACATACAGTGACCTTCTACAACAGGCAGGTATCTATATAATACGTAAAGCTGTAACCGTTGAAAGCCCGAGTCTATAACAGTTGTTAACTAAATCTACAAGCATGATAACAATTAAAGACGTACACTTGATGTCCAATACTCAGAACTCCAACTTTTTAATCTCTATCAGTAGATCAATAAAACAAAACATCTACGAACATACATGCATGATGGGTGAGAAAAACACACAATACACTACGCGAAATTCCTGAATTTCAGAAATCACCATTTGTTGGTATAGATGTGACGACCATGTTACACTTTTTGTATAGTAAGTGGATAGTGGGGGATGGTTTTACCATATGGTTCTCTAATCTAATATGTGATGTACACAGTTACGTCAAGTCAAGGATTGTAATTCAATACGGAATGTACCATATGGTTCTCTAATTTAATATGTGATGTACACAGTTACGTCAAGTCAAGGATTGTAATTCAATACGGAATGTACCGTTCTCTAATATAATATGTGATGTACACAGTTACGTCAAGTCAAGGATTGTAATTCAATACGGGATGTGTCGTTCTCTAATCTAATATGTGATGTACACACTTACGTCAAGTCAAGGATTGTAATTCAATACGGAATGTACCGTTCTCTTATCTAATATGTGATGTACACAGTTACGTCAAGTCAAGGATTGTAATTCAATACGGAATGTACCGTTCTCTAATTTAATATGTGATGTACACACTTACGTCAAGTCAAGGATTGTAATTCAATACGGAATGTACCGTTCTCTAATCTAATATGTGATGTACACAGTTACGTCAAGTCAAGGATTGTAATTCAATACGGAATGTACCGTTCTCTAATCTAATATGTGATGAACACAGTTACGTCAAGTCAAGGATTGTAATTCAATACGGAATGCACCGTTCTCTAATCTAATATGTGATGTACATAGTTACGTCAAATCAAGGATTGTAATTCAATACGGAATGCACCGTTCTCTAATCTAATATGTGATGTACACAGTTACGTCAAATCAAGGATTGTAATTCAATACGGAATGTACCGTTCTTTAATCTAATATGTGATGTACACAGTTACGTCAAGTCAAGGATTGTAATTCAATACGGAATGTACCGTTCTCTTATGTAATATGTGATGTACACAGTTACGTCAAATCAAGGATTGTAATTCAATACGGAATGTACCGTTCTCTAATCTAATATGTGATGTACACAGTTACGTCAAGTCAAAGATTGTAATTCAATACGGGATGTATCGTTCTTTAATCTAATATGTGATGTACACACTTACGTCAAGTCAAGGATTGTAATTCAATACGGAATGTACCGTTCTCTAATCTTATATGTGATGTACACAGTTACGTCAAGTCAAGGATTGTAATTCAATACGGAATGCACCGTTCTCTAATCTAATATGTGATGTACATAGTTACGTCAAATCAAGGATTGTAATTCAATACGGAATGCACCGTTCTCTAATCTAATATGTGATGTACACAGTTACGTCAAATCAAGGATTGTAATTCAATACGGAATGTACCGTTCTCTAATCTAATATGTGATGTACACAGTTACGTCAAGTCAAGGATTGTAATTCAATACGGAATGTACCGTTCTCTGATGTAATATGTGATGTACACAGTTACGTCAAATCAAGGATTTTAATTCAAACGGAATGTACCGTTCTCTAATCTAATATGTGATGTACACAGTTACGTCAAGTCAAAGATTGTAATTCAATACGGAATGTACCGTTCTATAATATAATACGTGATGTACACAGTTACGTCAAGTCAAGGATTGTAATTCAATACGGAATGCACCGTTCTCTAATCTAATATCTGATGTACACAGTTACGTCAAGTCAAGGATTGTAATTCAATACGGAATGTACCGTTCAATAATCTAATATGTGATGTACACAGTTACGTCAAGTCTAATTTCGAACTTTAGCTTAATAACTGATCTATGATTACACAGAAACATTTGGTCCAATTGTGTACTGTAATTTAATTCCAAATCTACGTACACGTTAAGTTGAAGCTCTTGTCTATATTACCTTCACGAGGAGCGCTCAAAACTAAAAAGTTAAAAGCTAGCGGCTCTTTTCACAAAAAATCTTAGAGTAAAAATACTCGTTAGTCATTCACATTTCAAAATAAATTAGTTGCTCAGTAAAAATTTTTTAAGGCGAAACCCCATACATCATTTGACTTTTGTCCTGTAGGTTTCCCTTGATAGGGGGCAGTATATTCAAGCATTGAATGTTGGACAAATATTTGCATGTAACACATGTCTGATTCCAGAAATAAAGCTTATCTGCAACTTTTCATTAAATTTGATGCCGTGTGGTGTTGTCAAAGCAGTAGACATTATTTTTCATTGCACCTACTAGCAGTCCTTCTGTTTATCAAACATTTTGTCAGATCTTTTTTAACATTTTCATTTCAAACGATATCGTTTTACAAGGGTTGAAAGTAACAGACTATATATACATCTGCATTAGTAGCTAGTACACAGGCCAGACCTTTATCTTTCGTGCAAAGTATTATGTCTGCAACCCTTATGTTAAGAAATGTGGCCAACTAGACTTCGTCCGTGTAGCAAATAAAACAATCCAAAACGACCCCTTTTTGGCTGAGTGGGATGTATAAATACGTAGATACATTTTGTCGGTATAGTGAGGTAAAATGAATGCCACTTGTAGGGAGAGTACTATTCCTTCTGCACGTGAAACAACTGTTGCAAAAACTCTTAAATGGTCTAGACGGTAAAATATTTGAACTTTCCCAACAAACTCTCGGTTTCTTGTAGCCATTCAAATGAATGACACTATCCAACATATCACTTTTTCGGTAGAACTCATAGTCTCTCGCCCTGAGTCCAGACCGAATCGCAGTATAGAATTATAAGATTCATTATTTATTCACTTCTGTAACTGGACATTAATCAACCAATCATATGCTTCCTGTTTTGTATCACGTACTGTGTTACGGAGATATCTTCCTAAATGCCAATTAACTTGTACCAGGTATATGCAGGAAATATCGCTACAAATTGCGACACATTTCAATGTTAACAATTGGATTAATTTTAATAAGCCATTGATCCAGCACTTCTGAAGGTTCATACAAGTGCTTAGATTATAATTAAAAATTTGATCTTTAGATTTATACATCATTACATAACAATATTGTACCAAGTTTATTTCAATTATATTGATTGTATAACAACAAAATATTCATTTTCATTTTGACAATATTTTAATGACATAGACTATGCGTTCATTGACAACTGGGTTTTGAAAGTCATATAAAATATCAAATATTTCCCCAAAAATAAACAGCATACTATAACACTACTCTGTGCAAATAGTCTGTCAAAAACATTTTTTAAAATGTGTATTTTTTACAGAAATTATACTATCAATAAGAAACGAATCGGCATTTAACTATAAGAAAGGATAAAGATACCAAAGGGACATTCAAACTCACAATTCGAAAATCAACTGACAACGCCATGGCAAAAAAAGAAAAAGACAAACAACAGTACACAAAACACAACATAAACAACTAAAGACTGAGGGTGATCTCAGGTGCTCCGGAAAGGTAAGCAGATCCTGCTCCACATTTGGAACATGTCGTGCAGCTCGTGTTAGTACAAACCGGGTAATAAGTCTAATTCGATAGATAATCTGTTTATCGCTATTTTACCCATGAAGACGTTGTTAATTTCCTTGACAACGGCACGTGTTCCCTTAGTTTCTAGCGATAATTTTCATATCACTCGACTCCGTTTTCATATTGTAACAAACCGCCGCCACAGGCCGAGTAATTGTGGAAGGGTCTGTTGACAATTTTAGGGCCCATTATGCTATCGTCAGGAATATACTGCATCTTGGATTTCCTACCTCCCAAGACGAATGGATGCCAGGCAATACACTCATTATACTCCATAGTTGGGTTGTAAAATAAAGTTCTAACGTATATTATATTTATTTACATATATATATATATATATATATATATATACACAAATGCAGACGCCTTAGTTAGAATCATTTTCGGGACATTTAGGTCACTCAGTGTGGTGGGGGATAACTGCCGCTACATTTCTTTCTCTTAAAAATACTTCATCTTATCATAATGAATTAAAGTATATTAACCTGCTAGGCTTTTCTGTTTGGAATTGGTCTGGTAATGATAAACTTTCAAGAAGTTGGTTAAGCTTACTAGTTAGGCTTGAGCTAACAAGTTATCCGCCATTTCACTGAGCAGAGCCCTATTTATACTCTTTTGAGATCCCTGAAAGCCAATCGAAAATAAGGGATCTAGCCAGGGATCCCTGAGGGCCAATGAGAACACTGTCAGGACTGACAGGAAAATGTCCGACAAAATAGCGGCTTGACAGGAAAACCTGCACATTAAGAAATAATATACAAAATGGACATTAAAATGCCTGTCCATTAATTATCAAAGGGATGGGACTTAGTCTTAACTTTTCCTTTATTAAACTTTATAGTTATAAGCTTAAATATTTGTAACTAGACTTGTTTCCAAGTTCTAGCAGTGCGTAGTACTAGCAGACGCCGGGAGTACTTATATTAAATTCCAGCGGTAAACTGGTTAACAATATAATTCCTATAAACTATTCTTTTACAGGTATAAACATTGAAGCTTTAATAAAATTATTAAAGTTACAACGACAAAAATATTTCCTACTGTGGTCACATGATCAGTAAAATGGCTCTTCACAGAGAAACGAGAAACATGGTTTTGACCGATAGTAAAATCTTAAATATTCCTTACTTGGACACTTTCAGGACTTATAATGGGTTGAAATATAATTTCAGGTATATGAATATTTATGCCAGACACCTTACGATCTTTAAAAAATATTTTATCAAGTAAAACGAGTTTGGTAAACAAGTGGAAGGGGGCACTTGCCAAACAAAATGAGAAAGGTTAAAAGATACAAATGTTACAATATGTGCAGTTCAAATTAATGTTCATAAAGTCAATAATATTTTCTGTTGCAGGTTATCACCAAATAAGGTTTATATCCATCTGTAGTTGATTTCTTTCTTCTGTTGGCATGGTAAATTCCAGGTTGTAAAAATTATTAAATGTTATTTGTTCCAGTTATTACACTATCCCCTCCTTAGAAACGGAAATTTTCCTGAATTTCAAATATACAGTTAGTGTTTGACACATTATTTAGAAACAAAAAATATATATGACTTCCACTGTGAATTAAGGTTTTCTCCATTGACATGATAATTTAATTTCTATCTGCTATGGTAAAGGTAGTACGTAAATTTTACAATAGGCGTAACGGAATTTTGCTACGGTTGCAAATATCAATAATTTTGTCAGTTGACGTGTTCCTTAAGTCCCTTGTGGCGTACAGCTGGTCTACTATGCCTTGGAATTCAGGTTTGTCTTTATTGGCGATTGTTTTGAGGATTTCATAATTGTAATACCGACATTTCCTTACTAGATTTTCTTTGCCTTTTATTTTCTGTTCTTTTGTGCCAGGAAGGGCCATGAAATTGTATTTATCTAACAAATCCGTTCTGTCTAGTTTTGGAAATTTCCCAGTGGAGTGATACTCCAACTGGAAAGCTGCAAATTCCAAGGCCAACAGCTTACGGTCTGGTGTTAGGGTTTCCCAATCCCTGGGTGGCCACTCCAAGTATGTTGTCCCAGTTGGTATTTTAATGGATGTTGATTTCCAATCCCTTCTGGCAGGTGGTATGGCTGGCATGGAACCCAGGATTAGGATCTATTATTAAATGTTATTTGTTCCAGTTATTACAATATCACTCGACTCCGCTGAGAACGGAAATTATCAGTCAGCAAGATCAAAGGAAAAATTCGTAAAATAGCGATAATGGTAGAGGTTTGATGCAGATTGAATCACGTGACTGATATTCTCTGTATTGATATGAGTCCTTAACCACATCCGTACGTCAACAAATGTCAAGGAAACAAGGCTTATCGCAAACAAATTGTCAAATGGAAAGGGTTATAGTTGTACATAGAAACAACAACATAATTATATGTAAGAGTTTTCTTCAATTTCAATCAAAGAGGGCAAAATGTATACGTATTTAAAATTATTATTATAATTAAAATACAATCAAATCTTATGATGCATCTTCGATCAGTAAAAAATCTATCTTTTTAAATGTATATGCAAGTAACACATTTGGCTTAGAAATTAATCCATGAACGGTCTAATGATCTCTAAATGATCTTTAAGTCTGTTAATTAATATTTTAATTAAAACAGATTTAATTTTGATTAGATGTGGACAGGAAGTTTTTCCATAAATATGTTGTTCTTGCCTATAATACTTTATTCTCCCATTCCATTTCATTTCTTGTTGACCAATTGCATTTCACTTATCTACCGCTAGTCTCTTGAAAGGAAGTTTACGAAACTTATTGTTTGCCTTTTCTTTTCAACCTAATAATTTTGATGAAAGTTGCATGAAATGGATACTCGAGACAATTTGTTTTAAATGAAGTTTGCCTTACTCCGCTAGGGGCCATCATATATTATATATATATATATCCTTAAGAACAGGACATTCTTTTGAAAATATCACTTTTCAAATAAAAGATGTTAACCAAAATTGGGATACATAAGTAGACATAAGTACTCTTGAACATAGTAGACGGAATGAGAGAGATGAAAAACCATTTTTATTCAAAACCAAAGGAATAATCTTGAACTTCATTCTATTTAACTAACACAATTAACTGTTTTGATCAGTTAAACGCAATGTATAATAAGGTGCAAAAATATATTTATTGTAAATGTATGATAAGCTGCGATAATTTCTTAACAGCATCCGATTTTATCTGGATGGTTGAACGCGCCTGATGAAGCTATTTTGTTTAGCGAAATATTGCGTGAATATATTGTAACAACTATTTTATTAACAATCATTAGCGTGTTAAAGATACGTTCTTGGGCATTAATGTAATAAATTTAGTAACTGCATCCGTGTTAAATGTGGAATATAACAAGGGTCTGTATTATCGCCCATTTTGTTCATTTTTTTAATAATTTGTAGATGATGTTAAAAGCTTAAATGTTGCCATTCCAGTAAAGGAAGAAAAAATATGTATGCCATAAGCGGAAAATGAATCAGACTTACTAATGCTCTTAGACGATTTGCATATAATAGAAATGCTATTAGGGACAATTTGAATAAATCTAAGATAACTCATTTTAGAACACCTTCATCTTCCATGTCTATTAATAAATCTATGCTTGGTAATGATAGCATTGATATTGTTTCATAATATACTTACCTTGATTTACATCTTACAGAGTTTTCAAATTATGATTAAATGACGTCTGCAAGTAGAGCTCTCGGGTTATTGATCGCCATGTGTAAGTCAAATGGTGGTTTTTGTTATTCAACATATACAAAGCCTTTTGACACACTAGTATGGTCAGACATATATTATGGTGCTTCAATTTAAGGAACAAGAGAATTCTCTTGCATAAATATAGTTAAAAACAGAATTTTTATTGGCGTAGGAAAATATACACGAAACTTATCTCTGTATGGTGATGAGGGCTGGATCCCATGCTAATTGAAAAGCAATGGACATTGGTTTTTAGAATTATGGTCCAGATTTTGTAAAATGGAGAACGAAAGATTGAACAAAACGAGTATTCATGTGTTCGTATAAGTATGGAAATGAAACGATTAAAAAATTAGTGCTTCAGAGTACTGACTAAAATTAAAGAACATAATCATGAACCATACTGTAATTGTGATATATTGTTAACTAAAAAATGTAATTAAGGATATATAATGCTTATCTATTGATTTATATAAAGATGCATTGTATGATAAGTTGGTTTCGAAGGAATATGCCAAACTACGTACTTATAAATTGTTTAAAACAGAGTTTATGGTACAACGTTATATTTGTATAATAGTGTTGCTTTACGGGGGTTCCATAAACGACAGGTCTAGGGTTCTTTGACATCACTTTATTACATATACAAGTAAACGTAGGGACAATAAGCCAATCTGAAGAACCAGGTTATCTAACATCTACAGTACAACCAGTATGTTACAGGAACATCATAATCTATGTGTCCAGATATAAAGAATGTAATTTCCAATACCTACAGCGATTCCAAAGTATGGAAACTTCAGTGAGTACTAACGTGCACGAAATATAATGTCTTTATGTAAGTTTCAGCTCTATGTACTGTTTAAATAAGAAGTATATATTAAATATGTATGTCTTCAATTTTCAAGAATTAACCACCATTTCTTCTTTTACAAAATCTGAGGTGTGTCCAGAATGACCAACAAGAACTGACCATAAAGGTAAACAAGGTGTGACAATTAATTTACTAATGAGTTTTATAGGTAGATACAATTACAACTTTGCTCAATGAAGTATGACTGACTAGAACTTTCATACAATTTAAAGTGTGAAGAGATAATAGACTATAAATCAAAAGATCAAATGATCAGAGTGAATGAATAAAGTATAATATCTGGCATGTAATAAAATGTAAAATACTAATAAATGAAACATGTAAAAATATACGCTGTCTCATTTGTAAAGATATTGCAGGGATATCGAGATTCACTTTTTTAACATTTCGCTGTGATGTTGCACTCTTAAAAATTGAAACGGGTAGGTAACTTACATATTAATGATAGAGTGTGTTTTAATTGTAACGATAATCCAATTGAAGATGAGAAACATGTTATTTTGAGTTGTTCATTATACTTAGTATGCAGATTTACGTGCTGTTTTGATTAGTCATGCTTATTCTTTTTGTAATGATTTTGTTTTTTGGCCGTTGTTATATTATAGTTCGTTTCTGTGTGTGTTACATTTTAATGTTGTGTTTTTGTTGTGTCGTTGTTCTCCTCTTATATTTGATGCGTTTCCCTCAGTTTTAGTTTGTAACCCGGATCCTGTAGTGGTGCAATTTCTCCGTGTTCAAAGCCTTACTTTTAAATACTGATTGTTTGCCGACATCATTACTTTTGGAAACTATAACCTGGCATAAATCAGTGTTGTGATAGTTATCCATTCAGAAAACTTTAATTTGAATGGTTTCCAACGTTATTTATTCTGTACACGTGTAATTTGCGTATGTCTTTTCTCAATGCATATGATTTTTAGTTCATTTATTGTTCTTTGGATTTCATTAAAGTTGCCTTTGATTTAATCTCATTTACTTGCAATACACCAATAGCATATTCTTCATTAAAAGCGATTGAATAATAACCTTCAGAGGTGTAAAATATTGACAAATATAATGCCGACCCATGTTAAAATGAGCATAGAGCATGGCATGATAGAATTATTTCGATTCTAATAGGAAAATTTAGAACTTTGTACTTCGAAGCGGACCTGTAATACACGTTCGAAAGGCAGCCATTTTGATTTGATGAACAAATACGGTATAGAAAATCAACAGTTTAACGATTAAAAAATGAACAGATACATTTGAACTTACTTTTAGAATGATTTTATTAAATTTCCAAGCGAGCAACATCAACACAAATGTCTATTTTGATCTCCGGCGTTGTTCAAAATACAAATGACGTTGCAATTTCAATTGTGATGTCAATCACGTGCAGCCCTTGTTTTATTGCAATTAGAACATGGCTTTGTTTCAAAATCGAAAGAAGAACGTCATATTAGAATCATGATTATTCCTTATATCCATTTTAGAATTTTAATTCTAATAATCTATATAATAGCATCAACTGGGACATATATACTCCATATGCAGGTGCTGCTAGAATGTTGCTACACAGAAATTAAAAGTTCACAATTTGAATTCAGAAATCATCCCCTTTGTGTTAAAGTTTTGTTCTCAACCAACCCCCAATGTCAAGGTTTTAGATTTTAGTAATTATACGAAGCAGACTTGACTGTATTATTAGGTATCATGTATTTCAAATTCGATGGGATATATGCGTACAACATAGTCACCAAATTTCGATTTATTTGGTGAAATGACATCATCTTTGTAGCAACCCTTGAAGTTAAGAGGATAAAGATAATTTTCTTTTATTCTTCGTGAAATGCTCCTGTATTACGTCTGCCTCAAATAAATAAAGGAACATGTTGGCGAGAATAGGGACACAACTGTCATACACATAAGAGGCTTAGCTAGCTATAAAACCAGGTTTAACCCAACATTTTCTTCAAATATGAAATACAATGAAGTAGTTAGTGAAACTAAGTTTACGCATACAAAACATTGTAATGGTTGTTCGGGTATGTAAATGAAGTCACGTGTAATTCATTGATAAAGCGGCGAGGATGGACAAGAACGCCTGACGTTGCTGCACTGTTACGTGACGTCATTGCCTACTATTTTTGAGTAAAGTGGAAATGTACCTATTGACGATAAATATAGAATAATGGCATTTTTGTTTTTGATACCGACTTTTATCAGCAAAAATATATGTTCGAGCTGATGAATTCAGTATAAAACAATACAATGCCATGATTATTCTTCTTATCGCCAATTTGTCTTAGCTATATTGTTTTTGGTTGAGAATGTAAGAAAACAGAAATAGTTATTAAAACTATGTTTACGCAGACAAATCGTTGTGATTGTCCAAGTGTATGAATACAGTCAAGTGCAATTCATTGATAAATTAACACGTGGACATGAACACGTGACGTTGTTGAACTGATACTAGTCATTTCTTTCTTTTAAAACTTCTGATTATCAAGTCCTGTCTATGATCTAAAATATATAAGGCAGTAAGATCAAGGGGGAAATGTACAAATTGCCGATCAACAATATAATCAAATCTTTCATATTTGGAATCCTTCTATTGACAAAAATTGATTAACATATGGCCATCATCAGTTTATGATTTATAACAAACCTTTCTTAAATTGAGCGTTTACAAATTTAGAAACTATAAGATACTAAGGTTCCAACTACCTCAATGAAAGTTTACCTTAAATGGATTTGTTTTTTTTTTCATTTTTAGGTCATTTTTCGTCAAACAGTTATTAAACTGTTTCGGTTCTTATTCATTCTTGGCTCTCTCTTTTATGGCTGTTTGTTCCAACCTTAGGTCTATCGGCATCACTCCTGTTTTGACTTCTAATGTTTCTCTGACAGATGTTGTAGGCATATCCATGCATAGAATCAATGTTTTCCTCTGCACTCCGTCAAGTTTTTGCATGTCCTTTGGTTCTGATATTTGCCATGCTGGGCTACAGTATTCCATGACTGATTTTACTAGACTGTAGTATAATTGAAGTAGCATTTTTGTCAAACAGTTATTAAACTGTTTCGGTTCTTATTCATTCTTGGCTCTCTCTTTTATGGCTGTTTGTTCCAACCTTAGGTCTATCGGCATCACTCCTGTTTTGACTTCTAATGTTTCTCTGACAGATGTTGTAGGCATATCCATGCATAGAATCAATGTTTTCCTCTGCACTCCGTCAAGTTTTTGCAGGTCCTTTGGTTCTGATATTTGCCATGCTGGCTACAGTATTCCATGACTGATTTTACTAGACTGTAGTATAATTGTAGTAGCATTTTTGTCCTAACTTTGCTAATCTGTCTCACTTCTCTCAATATTGTTAAATTCCTTTTTGCTCTCTTTGCTGGAGTTTCTTATTGACAACATATTTGTTGAATTTGGAAGTAGACCTTTTCAACAAATTGTCGGTATTCCTATGGGAACGTACTGTGTGCCTCTCCTTGCCGTCCTCTTCTTAGTTTCATATGAGTAGGAGTTCCTTCAGACACTTGTCAAAAACAGAATGATTAAAGAAGACAGATAATTTAATTTCACATTCAGATATATTGATGATGTTCTTTCCATTAACAACCCAAAATATTCTGATTGGGTTCCATTAATATATCCTCCAGAACTAGAAATTAAAGAAACAACAGACACGGCTTCCTCCGCCTCATTTTTAGATTTATACCTCGAATTTGACATGAGCGGTTATCTCAGTACCAGAATATATGACAAACGAGACGAGACGCAACATATTTGTTACGTTTGGAGGACGTGTTTTCAACAGACTGTCGGAATTCCAATTGTGCCCCTCTTCTTGCCGACTTATTTCTTTATTATTATGAGGCTGACTTCATACAGGTACTTCTTAGGAAGAAAGATAAGAAGTTAGCAATATCCTTTAACTCTATATAACCGCTATATAGATGATGTTCTCTCACTAAATAATACAAAATTTGGTGACTATGTTGAACGAATCTATCCTATCGAACTAGAGATAAAGGATACTACAGATACAGTTAAGTCTGCCTCATATCTTGACTTACATCTAGAAATAGACAATGAGGGTCAGTTGAAAACAAAACTTTACGACAAAAGAGATGATTTCAGCTTCCCAATTGTGAACTTTCAGTTTCTATGTAGCAACATTCCAGCAGCGCCTGCATACGGAGTATATATCTCCCAATTGATACGATATTCCTGGGCTTGTGTTTCCTATCATGATTTCCTTGATAGAGGATTGCTGCTCACAAGGAAGCTATTAAACCAAGAGTTCCAAATGGTGAAGTTGAAGTCATCCCTTCGTAAATTTTACGGACGCCATCACGAGTTGGATGACCGTTATGGAATAACCGTTTCACAGATGATATCGGATATAGATATAGGAAGATGTGGTATGAGTGCCAATGAGACAACTCTCCATCCAAGTTATTTTCTTTATGTCGTAACTACAATACCCTCCCTTTTCACGAATGTGACTTACCGAATTAGACTACTTACCGGATTTGTAATAACATAAGCAACACGACGGGTGCCACATGTGGAGCAGGATCTGCTTACCCTTCCGGAGCACCTGAGATCACCCCCAGTTTTTGGTGGGGTTCGTGTTGCTTAGTCTTTGGTTTTCTATGTTGTGTCATCTGTACTATTATTTGTCTGTTTGTCTTTTTATTTTAGGCCATGACGTTGTCAGTTTGTTTTCGATCTATGAGTTTGACTGTCCCTATGGTATCTTTCGCCTTTCTTTTAAATGTTTATTTTAGACTTTTTGCAATTTGGATATAAGTTGTAGTAGTTATAGATCAAATATGAGAATTTGAGTCAAATCGGTGAACGTAAAATTGACAGCTAATGCCCCTTTAATCAAAATGCCATGTATTGATATAATTTTAAATATACATAATTGAAAATTTTACATTTTATTGAAAGATTTTGCATTTAATTAATGACGTCTCTACTCAAACTGAATTAACTTTTACTAGTCTTTGGTTTTCTATGTTGTGTCATCTGTACTATTATTTGTCTGTTTGTCTTTTTATTTTTGGCCATGACGTTGTCAGTTTGTTTTCGATCTATGAGTTTGACTGTCTCTATGGTATCTTTCGTCCCTCTTTTAATTTTGAAATTATCAATTTCCCCCACCTTAGTAGCAATATACCAACTTCACCTGCATATGGGATATTCATTTCCCAACTCATTCGGTATTCAAGAGATTGCAGTTGCTACTCAGACTTCATTAAACGTCACCAGTGTCTGAGGAGAAAGTTGATGAACCAGGTTATGTCAAAGAACGTCCCGTCCTTTTTCTAACAAAGTTCATCGGAAGATACCAAGACCTTGTTGATAAATATTCCGTATCAACTTCACAAATAATACACGATGGTCTTGAAGTATAGATTCTAGGTACTGACGTTGTTTATCATCTTAATAACATGTTGTGGTGTTCTATTATTTGTCTTTGTAAATTATTAACTTTACTGTTTAGTCTTTTTTTGGTAATATCCTCTTGGTGTGGCTCGGTACTTATACATCCCGCCATTGTGTTATTGTGCTATCGTCATTTTGTGCATTTTTGTCTTTCATTTTTGCTTATGTACTTTGCTTATATGCCATTTTGTATTTCTTTGTTGACATATTTGTTTGTTTTTATAGTGATTAAGATTATAACACAATACTGACTGCTGTACCCCTATTTTTGACATTTTTACCTATTATGTCTGATTGTTTTGTTCACACATTGCGATTGTCATACAAGTGAGAGGTTTAGCTAGCTATAAAACCAGGTTTAATCCACCATTTTCTACATAAGGAAATACCTGTACCAAGTCAGGAATATGACAGTTATTTTCCATTCGTTTGATGTGTTTGAACTTTTAGTTTTGCCATTTGATAAGGGACTTTCCGTTTTGAATTTTCAACTGTAGGAGCGAGGACTGATTCTTGTGGCAGCCCTTTCCTTATCTCAAATTCTTCACCAACATAGTTTTCAAAGATGCACCTTGCCATTCTGTTATTTGATAAATCTTTAATGCAGATAAAATTGAGAATGGAAATGGGGAATATGTCAAAGAGACAACAACCCGACCAAAGAGCAGACAACAGCCGAAGGCCCATTCTTTTCCTCTTGTATCGAAGCGATATAGTTTCACTAATAGTCCCTCTCTTCAGATTGAATCATATGCTTATTCTAGGTCTATAAGGCATGCAAGGGTGATTTTTCCTTTATTGAATTTTTCTATTGTGTTTTTGATAAATCTGAGCAGGCAGTTTGAAGTTAAGTGTTTTTTACTCCTGAATCTTTCTTGTTTTTCTTCTATGAGCTTTATGTGTTTTCCTTCAAAACGTTTTTTGCAGTTTTTTTTCTTGATTTGAAAAGGCTGATGATTAATCTCCATCTTTTTACAGTAGAAAGGTGTTGTAATCTTTATTTTTGCTCAATAACTAATAAGTCCATACCTCTTTTGAAATCCTGGATGTTTAAACATGTCTACTGAGCGTTCACTCCAATCATTCATAGTTTCATCTTTTTCTTTTTCAAACTTGACTTCTGTTGTAACAAGGGATTCTTTGTTTTGTGGGATGTTAATCTTTCTATAATGCATTTGTTTATGGTTTAAATTTTTTTTTTGCTTAACTTACATCATAATTCCACCATGCACGTTTGTTTGAATTTTTATCTTTCGTCTATCTCTGGCAAATAACTTCCTGCATTGTTTTGTCTTCAAGAGATTAATATATTTCGTCCACATTGTCACTGCTTTGATTGTTAAGTAGCCATTCTACCATATGCTTTTTAATTTGTTCTTTCCATTTATTCAAGTCTACTGTGTTTACTTGCCGGTTTGTTGTTGTGTTCCGCTTCGCAAACGTCAATTTCTGCTAATATGCATATATGGTCAGATCGTATGTTTTCATGGACTAATGGTGAGCAGTTTTGTACATTATTTTGTGTGCTGGGTGTTATAAGTATTAGATCAATAACACTTTTTGTATTCCGTCTTGTAGGCTGACCATCATTTATACACAACATGCCTGTTTTGGCCCTGAATTTTTCAATTATTTCCCCTGCCTTTAAGGTCTCCCATTTTAACCAATTCATGTTTGATGACTTGTTGCACCTTTTGAACTCGTTAAAGAGAGGCGAAAGATACCAATTAATGTTATTTCTTCAAATTGTTTTCTTTCTTCTGGTGGAATGTACGGTACTGGCAAATTGAATACAACGTTATTTGTGTGTACTGTAGCCGCTAAACTTTCATAGTTGGTGTCTTCAAAGTCTGTGCATCTAGTGGCTAACTGTGAAGTTAGTTTTTTTTTAGTGTTGATGCAAATAGCTATCTAATTATGTAAGTTTTTTAATCTCTTATTTATTTTCATTTACACAAACAATATCTATATCATGACTATTTACAATATGCACAAGTTGTTGGTAGACCGTACTAATGGCCTGCCCATTTAGGAAGAGGAGCTTCATTCTGTGTATTGAGTATGCTCTAAAGTCTCCATTTGTTAATTTTTTCCAGATATGTTTCACATTTTGTTGATGCTGCTTTGTGTATGTAACCACAGTTTACGCAACACGGGGTGTTTTTGCACTCTCTTGTCTTGCAATTTTTTCCCCACAGTTTGAGCAAGTTGCTAAATTTAGGCAGCGCTTACTATGTGTCCAAATTTGTTGCAGTTATAACACCTCACCACTTTAACCGTATATATACTACTTGTTTGACAGTGCTCAGGTGTTTGCAGTATGTGTAGTTGGTTTTTTTATACAAAGTGCACATGCGAATTAAATACCTGTCCTCTGCTGCATATCTGCAGGGTTCTTCAAATTTTCTTTCTCTTTCTTATCATGTGTTTACTGAACTACTTTTCCGATTGCTGGTAAGACGAGTACTTCTTCTGATGGTAGACATGAGTGGTTTTCATATGTTGGGTAAATATCTATATGGACATAATCATATGTTTGTATTATATGTTTATTCGGATATATGCATTCGTACTATATACTATTTAATAAAATATAACTATATATAGATGACTATGCGGTATGGGGTTTTGCTCATTGTTGAAGGTCGTACGGTTACCAATAGTTATTAACCTCTATGTCATTTGGTCTCTGGTGGAGAGTTGTCTTGTTGTCAATTATACCACATCTTCTTATTTTTTTTATTTATACTAACAGGATATACTTTTATGCTATAGTGCAGACTTTTGTGGTATTGTAGTAATGTGAGAGGATAAACCCACCTAAGGTCTTCTACTTACCTGTTTTTGCCTTGTCCAAAAGTGTCTGGCATGTAGATGTTTCTCCAGTACTTTATTCTCCAATGCTATGTGAGATTCGATTTAGCGTTTTCAATGTATGGTATTTCTCTCCTGCTTATTTATGCTTTCTTATTGATTGATTGGGTTTTCTAACAGTGGTAAGATAAACCGACAAAAGCTGTTAGAGAAGCGAATTCGTCTCCTCTATTTCAATATCTATTACTTATATGTCTTGTTCATTTACTTCTTGAGAACACTCTGAAATCGCTTAACTTAGTTTTGAACCAGGTTTGACACCGTCATTGTTATGTATGGTTAGGTTCACAGATCTCCTTGTCCAACCCTTCCACTCTTTTTCATTCCAAATGTTTTCGTTTAGAGCAGCGGTTTGTTTTGTTGAAAGACAGTCCTGTGTTATGAAATATTCTGGATGTTTGTGACTTTTACATTTTTTCCATGTAGAAATAGATAGGACAGGGCAGTTAATGAATTTTGTTTCAGCTGATGAATATTTGTTTACTACATGTATATACATTGCTCTCTGAAACAACTCTTTTTCTATTTTCTTTATTGACCTATAACCTATGTGTCCCTCTTTATTGGCCAAGTCGCACGTTCTGGACTAAAAGTTTTATCATATAGTTATACATAAAGGATGCTACTTAACGACTTTTTTCAATTTTTTTCATAATTTTTTTGAGCTGTCAAAAAGGCAGTCATTCATTCCCAGAGCGTGCATGGCAGTCCAAAAACCAAAGATTATAAACATGACACAAGAACAAATTTAAAGTTTACACTGACAAATATAAATAAATACTTAAATAAAATCAATCCATTTTACTGTGTGTTAAAGACAGAACAAAAACATAATCCATGATGAAATTTCGTGCCTCTTTCCAGAGCCTTGCATCACCCTGATTTGACCCGATATTTACTATGTGATTTATGGAACAATTTCAACTTATATTTCATTACACATAGGAAGAATCATTAAAGTTATCACTGACTTTGTATCTTATAACATTGTTCTAATACACAACTACCGTAAACAGTCACAATATAATTGAAAGTTATTTAATGTCATGAAAAATCCGTTATACAAAAGAAGATTGAATTTTAACGAAAAATTAATAAAACATTGTAATTATATATCAAATTCATTTTGATTAAATCAAACGTTTCATGTATATAGATAGCATTTTGACAAGTATATTGTTGCTTTTGCAGACAAAAACCCAAACAATATCGATTTGTTTGTTTATCACAGTGCATCAACTGCGAGATAATGGAATGAAGTATGGTAAATTCGCAACACGCACGAAACCGAAAAAAATCATACGTCTAATGTAAGTTCCTTTGGAATTTCAACCACAGATAAAGAATTGGATCTTCCACCCCTCTATTAGATGCATAAGTTGATTAGTGTTCTTGCAAACATCGTTATATTGCTTGGTGTATAAATTGCTCCAGGAAACCTCTTCTCCAATTATTAACAATATATTTTTCAGCAATCAAAATCCATTGCTTATTCGATTGAATGTAACTTTAATGAGTTGTATTTATTGCACTAGCATTGTCTGTATGAAATATAACATCTCAGTTAGATACTCATTATTTTGTCATCAAAGCAGTACAAACAATATGTTATGTAGAAGATAATTTGAAAACGAATGACGTATTTATTTAGGCAAAAATGAAATATTTATCTAAATATTTTCTTATGTATAAAGAGTCAAATGGAAATGTTAAGCTCGCACACAAATTCTCTCAAGAAAAAACAGTTTCCATCATACATCAGATTATCAGTCCCTGGTGCGAACCTAAGGCGGCCACACCATCTGTCGGGAAAACGCGCTGCAATACGGATATCGGAAGGTTCTACTCCATAGATGTACTGAAATGACTCTCCTGACGTCCACGTACCATTGATAAGGCCGATCCAATAAAACTGCGATGTGGAACCTGAATTTAGATAAATCAATTTAGTATTTTGGGTACTAAACGTTTAAAAGGATAAGACTTTCCATCATGTTAAATTCATAGATTTGACAGAAACACTATGCAAGTAATAATTACATATAATAGTAGAAAACGAACTTACATCTGAGATATTTCATAACACAAAATGAACCTTTAATCATTTGATTTATACAAGAAAATATACAGAAAACGATGTCCATCTTCTTATATCTTAAATCTGATATGAATCAACATAGTCGTCACTTTGTCTAGGTGCTTGAGATTACCATCATAACAATGTTCATTCTTATTATACTTGTAAACAAAGACAACAACTTGGAATGTTAAAAAATAATATATAAATATGTATATATATTATTTGTTTTTGTTACAAAACTATCTTCGATTTCTTCTTGTTTTCAAAGCTCGTATATTTTCCTATATGTGCAATTTTTTTAACTAGTTTACTGAAGAGTGTGTGGTTTTGGTAAAAGAACAACTTACAATTATTCAAACTACTTTTGAGGAAAGTCAATTTTTCATCTGTCTCTACTGTTATAAGATCTCCGCCTTCATCAATACATTTTTGTCTTGCATCATACCAATTTAGCTGTATGTGATTGAATTTTAAACAAGTACTGGAAGATACATCATAATCATATCCACGAAGGTCACATGCTGAAAAAATATTTTGTGAAATTTCTACTTAAAAGATTTTTTTTTATTTAAAAAGATCATTGTTGGTTAACAATAAACTGTACATTCATCGTAGTTGTCCGTTTTCGGCACAGCTGAATGTTTGTTTATTCGAACGTTTTGTCCTTTTTTCAATTTTTGTGGACAGTTTGCATAACTGGCAATTATATTGCCTTTTCTTATTTTTCATTAGATGATAACATAAGTAAAGTAATGGCTCGGGGTCTTGCCACTTTGGTTTTCTTGTGGAATTAGAAAGGGTGTCTTTTTTAAGCTCTTTTCTTCGGCATAACAGTCATTGGGTAATTTCATTATTAGAACATAGTAGACAAAGAGAAAAAAAAAACGTCTAAAGAGAACAATTTAATAGAAGGGATCAAATCAGTATTCGAAAAAAATAACCGTCCAAAAACAGTAAACAAAAAGTAGGGTTAGTAATATGATCCAACCAGGAAAATGACTGTTGAACTCAGGTGCTCAAGATGGAATACTAAATAGTTCTTGATACACTGGTGGCACCTGTCGTGTTGCTCATTGAATACCCGATAATAAGTAGCATTAGTTGATAGTAAGAAACGAAAAAAGACAGGACTGTACCAAATCGTGGTCATCTGTTAAACAAAATCATCTTAACGGCCACCAAATCATGTCATAATGTCTTCCATTAAGTGTAACTATATTACAACTAAACAAATCTCTTTCTGTGTAAATTTTGAAACTTTCAAACGTTACATTATGGTTCCTGCATTATAATACAAAATAAATATCTCCAAATCTGTAATAATTTAATAGTGTACCAATTTTAGTTACAAGGAAGACATATCCTATTACCTTCGTGATCCATCCCATCAACTAATTATATACGAGTCCAAATGTACAACCAATAAATCTAAAACGTAAATCGCCAAAACGCCAAAAAAATAACAATAAAAAAAGAAGCTTAAAAACAAAATGTGGTCGTAAAAAATTTCGACCAGAAAAATCTTTGTCAATATTTGATGACAAAATACTTCTAGATCACATTAATACGTCGGAAGACATTTTACGAATTGATAGCATATTTGTGTGAAAAATATGGGAAATTTTAGCGCCACGTCTAAGCCATTTTTTTATCACAAAATTTTGAACCCATTTCAGCAACACTTTCATTATTAATGCCCATTTTGACGAAAGGTACTTTATCCATTTTTACGTATATATAACATAAAATTGTTAAATAATGAATTTAATGTCAAAACAATACGTCATATGTCATTAAAATACAGTTCGAAAGTCTGAATATCTTCTACAATAACAGGAATAACACCATTCATCTAACTGGTTGTCATCTGTTTCAAAACCCTGAATATATGCATTATAATTTCAATTCAATTATGACAAGCTTTAAATTTTAAATCATGTTTACCGAACATACTATTTTGTCACAGTTGCTAGACGAGATTTTTTAAAAATATATGTTTACTTTTATAAATTTTGACTTGGATGGAGAGTTGTCTCATTGGCACTCATACCACATCTTCTTATATCTATATACTACGTACAACACTAACGGGCGAGACGACATTTTTTGTTTTTAAATATATGTAAACTAAAGTAAGTATTTCAGTATATTCTCGGGAAATTTGGCGCCAAAATGTGCTTAAGAAAATACAGATGTATGGATTAATACACTGCTAAAATGGGCTATAAAGGTCGGCGCTAAAATGTCAACTAGTAATTTATATTTTTTGCTAAAATGTTATGTGCCCCGTATAGAGGACGGAGTGACGACGTTTTTTTTTGAGAATTATTTTTCTTCTAATATGATTTAATCTCAATGTTAAAATAACATATGGTTTACTTGTATAGAATTTCAGATGCGAGAGTAGTCGCTACGATCCGATTATGTCTACATATACAGCGTTACTCTAATTTTGACTTTTTTTGAAAAGAATTTTTTTTTATATTTAAGGTCGTTTTTCACTGAATTTACGTGAAGTCTGTACACATATGAATCTATTTTAAGATTAAATACCAACATA
Source organism: Mytilus californianus (assembly GCF_021869535.1). Lineage (NCBI taxonomy): Eukaryota > Metazoa > Mollusca > Bivalvia > Mytilida > Mytilidae > Mytilus > Mytilus californianus. Next base: position 139,527,232 of record NW_026262581.1, on the reverse strand, counting down.
CGTGATAATTCATTACAGTTAATGGCGATATATATTTTTTTGGTACAAAAGGATTAAAATTATTCAAGAATAAAGAGAAAACAAAATTAATCTCAGGCCAATATCAATAATGTTTTTGAGACAAACGAATATTGCGAACATGAACAAAAATGAGCAAACCTTTATGTTTGGTGAAGAACAAACTCAAGTCGTCTGTAGTGAACATAACTGTCGACAATACCGATGGATTGTCCGTGTGTAACATGCACTGCTTGCCCCTATATATAAATCTGCTACAGAGACCGAAATCAGCATTACAAATCACAGCACAGTGTACTATACTCTGAACTGACACATTTCTGTATATATTGTTTCCATAATGACAAAGAACCTGGGATTTTCGGTATCCATGAAAAGTAAGAACGTACGGAATAATCAAACAGAATAGTAGCATCATCTTACATGAAAAGTCAGAACGTACGGAATAATAAAACAGAATAGTAGCAACATCTTACATGTTACTCTCTGTTGAATAAAGACCTTAGTATTACAGATCTCGTGTTGGTTGGCTAATCTTGCGTTTTTTGGCCTCACATTGTATTGTCTCGAATTGATTATCTGCATCACATTGACATGATAAATAATTTAGAATGAAAGCTGCTTATATATTCCCTTAATATATAATAATTGGTTGATGTATTTTAAAAGGTATTTTCCTAATCAATTAATGCATGAAATGTCTTCAGAAGATGCACTAAAGGATAAGCCTATATCATTTATTGTATTTCCAGAACAGATATATCTTATAAAATCAAATTATGTACAGTAATGGATTTCAAATGTATTATTCAGATTGCTTTTATCGTAATCCTTACATCTAAAAAAACAGTTACAAACAATGTAGAGGAAGCAATTGTAAGTGCTGTAAAGTCGCCAACGCTGAAAACTCTTTCACCAGTACAGTAACTAAGCAGCGATACAACATCTATGCAACATATAACTGTAAAACGGAAACTAGTATTTATATTTTTTCTTGTGGACTTGCAAGCTGTAATTATGTTGGCAAAACTGAAACTAATTTAAAAAAAGTCTTAAAGTCCGGGGCTAGGGTATAAAATGGAGACAATTCATGAAAACATGGATTTTTTCAAATATTGAGCAGGGTTAAGAAGTTCAAAATTAATTCTAAAATTGTTATCTTCTTTGCTATTAAACTTGTACAGTTGTCAGAACATAAATAATGGTCAGTTTGGGCAAAAACGTGAGAAAATGATATAACATACAATAAAGATATTTTAAATTAAAATCCTTAAGCACAGCTATTTATCAAATTCAAATTGCTGTGATTAACAAATAGGAGGAGATATCCATGACAACAACTTTCTGTTTATGTTTACAACGGAAGTAGCATGCTACATGTAGCTTTATTATCTATAATCTAAAGCATGCATTTGTGAATTAAAAATGTACTTACATACTGCAGGGGATCAATCAATTATATAATCCTTTCAAAGCTTCAAAATATAGTTAGTCTTTTAAACTGTAGTGCCAACTATTGTTTTAAAAATATGTTATATCCCAAACAAATGTCACTTATAATAAATTTATGTTTCTATTCCCAGAGGTGGCCCAACTAAGTAATATTTTCAGGATTGGGATGCCACCGTTCTACTAGTTTTAGGACACAATTAGGCATAATATCTCTTTTTATGCCATGTATAATTTTTGAATTTAGGGTCTCTTTCAAGAGCAGCTTGTTTTCACATTAAATATCTGTCATCCTTTCAAGCTTCACGGTGAAACATGATTGTCCAGAAATATTTGTACTTTTTTTTCGTAGTAAACTATGATTTCTTTGATGTTTCCCTTGAGGTTCAGTTTCCCACCACATTTGTCCGTTTTTTTCATTAGTAATGCAAGATTTGCAAAAACAAAAGGGACATTCTTCACATTCTTGGTCTTGTTCTATGAGGAATTGGTTTTCTTCAATTCCATCTTCTATCTCCTCATGTACAATGTCACTAGTTTGTGTGGACATAGTTGTAAATTCTGCAATTTCATTGTCACTATCTACTAAATTTACATCCCAATTGATATATCCAAATAAACTGTCTCTATTTTGCCAAGTGTGTATTTTATATCTAATTTACACGACTTGACCTTTTATCAAACTGTAGAAATAAAACAACAATATTTTTTCCCTCTAAAGATAAACAACATTCAATTTTATGGTCATCGTCTCCTTATTTACCGTGCAAACTTGAGGACGTTTCATGGATATACTTGTAGCGGAATGTTACCAGTGCACTACAACAGATTTGCTGATGCTGCTAAAATTGGACATATCAACAAAAAAAAAACCAGCACTACATGTGTTTCAAAGACATGACCATAAAATAGAATGGTGTTTATCTTTGCCACAATTAAAACGCACTGCAGCTACATGTCCTTTTGGTGTCAACTTCTTCCTACTGAAATGTCCATTGCAAACGAAAGAGTGGTTTTCTACTACTTTGATGATTTTCAGGAGTAATGTTTCAGCTGTTAGGAATAATTTTTGATCAACATCTTTTTTCTGCACCTGAATGTAGGTTTTCAAATCTAATGTTGTCATATCAGACTTTGAGGACTGTCCATTGTGGTTAAAAAGAAAATTGTCTAAGACCTTCTCTAAGATGTTAGCATTATTTACAGGGTGATTCAGTTGCTGCACAAGTATAGTCCGAACATTTTTTAATTTTGAAATTATTAATTGCTTTTTACTTTCATCTCCAGGAACAAAAATTTTGAAGGAAGGAGGTCGTTTTGTTTCTTTTCCCATTTTAAATAGCAAGTGAATAATACTAAAAGTAACTGATTCAATATAATATTATACATCTAGAAGATTATCTGCATGATCTATATGTAAACAGTTGAGTAATTTGACCCAGTCTAAGAAAATTTCGGACCATGGCAGGGGATTGTTTTATTTATCTTTTTATCTACAAATTCTAGGAATCTTATTATGGATATAATAATTTTACAAGTACATTATAGCAATGGTTTTTTTTTAAATATTGAATTATAGGGGGTGGGGTAGAAAAAATTAAACAAATATATAATAAAGCCTTACTAAACATGCACTGCCCTGCATGATATCCTCACAAATTGAAAGGGGAATCTAAAGGAGTACTGGACATAATTTTCAAAGTATTACAGACGCAATGTCTTACAAAAGTATATTAGATATGTTTAAACATTTCATCATGTCAGTTTTTATCCGATATGTAGAATCTTTCAGTGTAAAACATAAAATATGAATAAGATCTCTCCTGGACGTTCCTTATTATAATATAAAGCGTGTAAAACACTGGGAATATGATATCCAAGATATTTGGTGCTAAGATTTGGAGGGAAAAAATATTGTTGTTTTATTGCTCTAGCTTGATAAAAGTTCAAGTCGTGTAAATTAGATATAAAGTAAACACTTGGCAAAATGGAGAAAATAGTACTTCTTGTCACTGAAGAACAAAAGGAAACTATTTACAGTTTATTTGGATACTGTGAAAGTACTTTTGTTCCTGGGATACTTATTTTCGTGGTTTTCGCGATTGGTTCAACCACGAATTCAAATTCTCAACGAAATGTAAAATTTCCATTTTAAACTAAAATGCTCTAATAATATCACCGAATTCAAAAACCCACGAACTAAGGACATTTTGAAAATCCATGAAAATGGATATTACAATTGGCATGTAAATTTAGTAGATAGTGACAATGAGATTGCAAAATTTAAAACTATGTCCTCACATACTAGTGACAAAACAAAAAACCAGACAAATGTGATGGGAAAGTGAACCGAGAAATCATAGTTTGCGAAAAGAAAAGTACAAATATTAGAACATGAATCTTGAAAGGATGACAGATATGTAATGTGAAAACAAGCTGCTCTTGAAAGAGACCCTAAATTCAAAAATTACACATGGCATAAAAGAGATATTATGTCTAATTGTGTCCTAAAACTAGTAAGAGGGTGGCATCCCAATCCTGAAAATATTACTTATTTGGGCCACCTCTGGGAATAGTTACATAAATTTATTATAAGTGACTTTTGTCACTAGTTTGTGTGGACATAGTTGTAAATTCTGCAATTTCATTGTCACTATCTACTAAATTTACATCCCAATTGATATATCCAAATAAACTGTCTCTATTTTGCCAAGTGTTTATTTTATATCTAATTTACACGACTTGACCTTTTATCAAACTGTAGAAATAAAACAACAATATTTTTTCCCTCTAAAGATAAACAACATTCAATTTTATGGTCATCGTCTCCTTATTTACCGTGCAAACTTGAGGACGTTTCATGGATATACTTGTAGCGGAATGTTACCAGTGCACTACAACAGATTTGCTGATGCTGCTAAAATTGGACATATCAACAAAAAAAAAACCAGCACTACATGTGTTTCAAAGACATGACCATAAAATAGAATGGTGTTTATCTTTGCCACAATTAAAACGCACTGCAGCTACATGTCCTTTTGGTGTCAACTTCTTCCTACTGAAATGTCCATTGCAAACGAAAGAGTGGTTTTCTACTACTTTGATGATTTTCAGGAGTAATGTTTCAGCTGTTAGGAATAATTTTTGATCAACATCTTTTTTCTGCACCTGAATGTAGGTTTTCAAATCTAATGTTGTCATATCAGACTTTGAGGACTGTCCATTGTGGTTAAAAAGAAAATTGTCTAAGACCTTCTCTAAGATGTTAGCATTATTTACAGGGTGATTCAGTTGCTGCACAAGTATAGTCCGAACATTTTTTAATTTTGAAATTATTAATTGCTTTTTACTTTCATCTCCAGGAACAAAAATTTTGAAGGAAGGAGGTCGTTTTGTTTCTTTTCCCATTTTAAATAGCAAGTGAATAATACTAAAAGTAACTGATTCAATATAATATTATACATCTAGAAGATTATCTGCATGATCTATATGTAAACAGTTGAGTAATTTGACCCAGTCTAAGAAAATTTCGGACCATGGCAGGGGATTGTTTTATTTATCTTTTTTATCTACAAATTCTAGGAATCTTATTATGGATATAATAATTTTACAAGTACATTATAGCAATGGTTTTTTTTTAAATATTGAATTATAGGGGGTGGGGTAGAAAAAATTAAACAAATATATAATAAAGCCTTACTAAACATGCACTGCCCTGCATGATATCCTCACAAATTGAAAGGGGAATCTAAAGGAGTACTGGACATAATTTTCAAAGTATTACAGACGCAATGTCTTACAAAAGTATATTAGATATGTTTAAACATTTCATCATGTCAGTTTTTATCCGATATGTAGAATCTTTCAGTGTAAAACATAAAATATGAATAAGATCTCTCCTGGACGTTCCTTATTATAATATAAAGCGTGTAAAACACTGGGAATATGATATCCAAGATATTTGGTGCTAAGATTTGGAGGGAAAAAATATTGTTGTTTTATTGCTCTAGCTTGATAAAAGTTCAAGTCGTGTAAATTAGATATAAAGTAAACACTTGGCAAAATGGAGAAAATAGTACTTCTTGTCACTGAAGAACAAAAGGAAACTATTTACAGTTTATTTGGATACTGTGAAAGTACTTTTGTTCCTGGGATACTTATTTTCGTGGTTTTCGCGATTGGTTCAACCACGAATTCAAATTCTCAACGAAATGTAAAATTTCCATTTTAAACTAAAATGCTCTAATAATATCACCGAATTCAAAAACCCACGAACTAAGGACATTTTGAAAATCCATGAAAATGGATATTACAATTGGCATGTAAATTTAGTAGATAGTGACAATGAGATTGCAAAATTTAAAACTATGTCCACACATACTAGTGACAAAACAAAAAACCAGACAAATGTGATGGGAAAGTGAACCGAGAAATCATAGTTTGCGAAAAGAAAAGTACAAATATTAGAACATGAATCTTGAAAGGATGACAGATATGTAATGTGAAAACAAGCTGCTCTTGAAAGAGACCCTAAATTCAAAAATTACACATGGCATAAAAGAGATATTATGTCTAATTGTGTCCTAAAACTAGTAAGAGGGTGGCATCCCAATCCTGAAAATATTACTTATTTGGGCCACCTCTGGGAATAGTTACATAAATTTATTATAAGTGACTTTTGTTATGGATATAACATATTTTTAAAACAATAGTTGGCACTACAGTTTAAAAGACTATCTATATTTTGAAGCTTTGAAAGGATTATATAATTGATTGATCCCCTGCAATATGCAAGTAGATTTCCAATTCACAAATGCATGCTTTAGATTATAAAGCAACATGTAGTATGCTACTTTCGTTGTAAACATAAACAGAAAGTTGTTGTCATGGATATCTCCTCCTATTTGTCAATCACAGGAATTTGAATTTGAAAAAAATAGCTGTGCTTCAGGATTTTAATTCAAAATATTAAAATGGCTACTCTGGGTGGCCATTTTAAAATGGCCGCCACAAAATTCCACAAAAAAATTATGAAAAATAAAAAGCTTTACCAATTGTGATAAAACTTGGCATATTTTTAACTAATGACAAGGACTTTCATCTGAGGACTTCAGATATTGAAGTAATGGCGGCCATCTTAAATGGTGGCCATTTTGGAAACAAGAATTTCGGACATATCATTATTGGCTATTTTTATTATTTTGCTATTTGCATTTTTATTAAAGGTTTGATGGATTTACAACTAGTTTTGCAAACCATTGTTATAGAACTGTTGATATTTATATTGGATATTCACCAAGTGTTCAAATAAGTCATGCACATGTTGACGAAATGAAGGTATCTACTACATAATTTCTTTTACTTACAAGTTTGTCTAAGTTATATTTTGCAACAGAAAAATAACGTAATATATGACCACACTATGTCGAAATAGATCAAAATTATAGATATCAAAAATACTGGAGCTGAAAACTCTAATGAACAAATATACTGGAAAGAATGTGTGATATGCCAAGAGAGGACACGTGATGATTTACAATGCCCAGCCAATAACAAAAGAATAGACAATAAACATTTGAGCTGGTTATCAATCCTTTGATACGTACATACAAAGATGTTGCGCTTTAAATTGGTTTTACCCATCACTTGGAACAGTTGAATGAAGGTTATGGAATTGCAGAAACACTTAAGAATCACAAAGCAAATGGCAAAAATCCTGTCGAAACAAATTTTCAGATCTCAAAATATCTCGTCAGGAAAAATGGCAACATACGTCTCAAGTTGAAGACGATTCACCGATTAAAAATACCAGTAAGATAATCAGACACAGTTGTGGTTGATCAACAAAAAAACTGACTGCAGGGTGTTTTTTTTCTGTGGTGATGTATCTGACGATCTTCACAATGCATCGACATTTATGATCGACAAAAGAGTATGTGACTGTCACTTCAACTACAAGACAGTGTTCTCTTAGCCAAATCAAGTGCTGGAAATATAATATTTAAAAATAATCTCGTCTAGCAACTGTTAGAATTGTTAAGCATTTCAATGACCATTACTATATTGTACTAACAGTATATTTAGGTAGCGTTCCAGTTATATATGTTAGCTCAAGAAGTGAAAATGAGCATTAAACTCAAATCCTAGGCAATACACTAACGCCTAGGCAGTAAGTCTATTGCCTAAATGGTATTAGGCATTTTTCTTTAATCCTAGGATTTAAGCTTAAATCCTGAAAAATATGTCCAGGCATTAATCTTAATTCCTAGAATCTAAATGAGAGTAAATAAAAAGACATTTCTTCAAAGTTAGAATATATTTTGTACATAAAAACATAATAAAAAGTTTTGGAGTCGTTTTTTGGAAATTTTAAAAATTTATTAGCGTCTCTACATATGATGTTCGAGTGAAACTGTTTCACTTTTTTTTTATTGTACACTGAAAATATAAAATAGTCAATTTGACCAATTTAATTGGTCATTTTGACTGTCCTCTAGATGACAATGCACTTTAATCATTTTGACTATGCTCTTTGTCGTTTGACTAGATGGGTAGTCACATTTGACTGAGTAGGGTGGTAATTATGACTATGTTTGGGAGTCAAAATGACCATATGTTATACTCGTTATGACGAATTGGATTGTTCAATTGACTATGCACATTTGTCAGTTTGACAATTGAATGCAGTCCATATGACTTATTGAAATAGTCGAAAGTGACCATGTTGTTTCGTCAACATGATTACTGTGAATAGTCACGACTGTTAGACTGTTATTTTAATTTGTGTTGTGTTTTTTGTTCCACCAATTTACTGTGTGTGTGTTTCTATCCGTTTTGTACTTTTATGTTTCATTCTTCTGTTATTCTACTTTTTGTTGTTTCTCTTCCATAGGATTGACAAATACATCTGAAATATTATATCATTAAAAATACCACAACAGCAAAACTAACATCGAAACCGTATAGGACCACAAAGTGCTCAATGTTCAAAACCTTCCTATATCTTCATGATTTTCATGTGTTACCTTTACTCAGTGACATATATTAAAGTCTAAAAATCAAATAAAGAAAATATATTTATTTTATAAACTCATTGTTAATTTGAAGTGTTTATTTCAGATATTTTTTCAGTATCAACTGTGTCAGTGTAATAAGCTCTCTGGTCAAAAATCTCTCAGCTGTGTTCATACAAATAGCAATGTCTTCATTTTCTGAAAAATATAATTATATCATTTTAGAAGCTTTAATATAACAATAAACAAGTATATCAGTCATGTTAAAAGTTAAAAGAAAAAACAAATTTTAAAATCTTTGATCTAGTGATTTTGTCACTCATTTTATACCATTATTTTGTAATGTAAGTTCCGGGATCTTGACAGCCACCCATCTTATACCACAACATTGTAATGTAAGCACCAGGATCTTGACAGCCACCCATCTTATACCACAACATTGTAATGTAAGCACCGGGATCTTGACAGCCACCCATCTTATACCACAACATTGTGATATAAGCACCAGGATCTTGACAGCCACCCATCTTATAACACAACATTGTAATGTAAGCACCAGGATCTTGACAGCCACCCATCTTATAACACAACATTGTAATGTAAGCACCAGGATCTTGACAGCCACCCATCTTATACCACACCATTGCAATGTAAGCACCAGGATCTTGACAGCCACCCATGTTATATCACAGCATTGTAATGTAAGCGCCAGGATCTTGACAGCTACCCTGACGGGTTTTTTTTTTATTCATTGTTGTGAATATCGATTGCAGTGTTTATTTTTAACAGTTTTTGATCAGGTGAAAAATAGATATCGCTAAATACTCTTTTCAATCGAAAATACGTTGTATGTGTATCAAAATTGATATCCCGTATACATATCTCCCTCTGTTTTGTATTGTCATTAATTTACGTCAACATGTGCCGATATATTACATTCATTACACTTCTTTTTCTCAAATTTAATTTTTGTAAGTTAGAATTAAAACAAATGTACATGATACTTACTTAAACAATTGGTTTAATTGACAAAATAGCAGTTTCGTGCCTCCTGGTTTGTTTACATCTACACGATCAAGGGAACAAAGGGAACGCGAAAGAGTGCGCGTGAAAACCGATACTCTACACCACGTGATGCTGTGACCACCTAACATAGTCAATTGACTATGCAGGTAGTCACAATGACTTGATGGGTAGTCAAATATGCTGTTGACTACCTTTCGGCTAATATTTGACTAACTGAATAGTCATAGTGACTAATTTAAATTTTCAGTGTATAGAATTCAAGATTGCTATAGTTTAATAATCAGAATAGATTGATCTGATTCATTTTACATCGTGCTCATACTGATGAAGGATATCTGTTATCCGAAATATTTATAGTTACATTTGTTCGTTTATTGTCATTTTTTGGTGATGTTGTACCCTTTTAGACCGGTTATATATATATATATGAAAATATTTTGCCAATGACGCAATGTTTAACCGTAAACAAAGGATAGCGATGTAAACAACTGCATGTCACCTTACGGCTTTCAAAAACAAGTAAAACCCATGTAGTATGCTATAGTATAAAGGCATCGGGGTTCATCTGCACGCTATAAATAATAAATAATAATAAATAAGCTTTATTTAGAGTCGGTAAAGTATACAAACAGAGTCAACATAAGCTCTAATGAGCTTTTAACCGTTTTATCCGTTTGGCGTATTATAACATTTTGTCACTGTCAAAAATCTCTTTTTTACTTGAAATATCTTCATTTCCAAGTATAGGAAGAATCTTATTCCGGAGTATGTGAAATGTTTTCCCACTGCAAAATTTTGATAATAGTTACGTATTTTTTATTTGCCAAAAATTTTTTAACATAACAATTCCGGAGTATGTGAATTATTTTAACACTGCAAAATTTTTTATTTTCCAAAATAATTTTGGACATTACAATTTTCAAACAAAGTCTAAATACTTGACAGTCACACATAACATTTTTATTCAAAGATTTATATACTTTATCAAATAATGGGCACGAAAATATCTAACAAATTTTCTCATATCATGATTCTATGATTTTTTGAACTCTAGTCCTATAACATGAGACCTCGGGGTTTATGATATTATCCTTTTACTTATTTTGCTATTTGTTAATTTGCTATTTTCTTTTGTATCTATCAATATGCCAACAGAGTTCGCATTAAAAAAAAAGAGGAAATATCAGCGTAATAACAAAAGTAATTGAATAAGAATGAGTTATTATAATAGACTAACGGAACTCGAGCAACACATTTCACTAAATTGATTACAGTATTTGTTTTACGCAGAAATCCCCCCCCCCCCCCCCCCCCGACTCTTCAATTATTTGCAGTTTTCCACCTTTGATCATGTAAATGAAAATTGGTCAATAGTAACCGGGACCTTACTAGTATTCCGACCTTATATATCGGTATATATGCTATCATCCCTCAATACCGCATACTTTGCGGAGAAGCGCAAAATATTTGGTTTGACCAAATCGGGATTTTGCCTGGGACACACACCCGCAGTCTACCGGGCAGTTCCAAACACTACCAGTTAAAGACATTATATATAGACAAAATCTATACTACTAACTAGATTCAGGAAAAGTTGGGATTGTAATTTTAAAACTCCGCCCAGTACACAGGGACGCTATATTAGTCGGTGATATTGGCAAACTTTAACTTCTGTCTTACTATTTGACATGCGTTTTTTCAAAAGGATGCTAATAAGGAAAGTTCTTGATTTAAAAAAAAATTAAAGTGGAGTGTGTCATTGCGGCAAAAAATAGGTATGACAACTTTTTTAATGATAAGTGAACACTGGTTTGACCCACCTGCTAGCTGCAAAGAAACGTAATTATCGGCCTATGATGATAATATGGAGATGAAATTATTTTTTTTAATATTGACTTTTAAATTTGAACTTTGGTGGATAGTTGTCTCATTGGCAATCATACCACATCTCCTTATTTTCATATCGTAGGGTTAACATGGGTATAGAAATATGACTTCCCTAATCTGACAGATAATCCCTTGTTATGACAGGGTGTTCATACAGCTGGATGTTTACTTACCTCGAGTGGGGGGAGGGGGGGCACTTCAATACTTAATTGATAGGGGGTGCCGCTGGGGTTCTGTTACCCCACCCTTTTCATATATTGCGTAGGTAAAAATGTAATATTTTCCCCATAATGCTTGGGTTTCATGTAGTGTAATGTAAGACTAGAATACCAAAGTGTCAAAAGAGAAAAATTGTTTGATAAAATCACACAGGGGAACAACAAGAAAGATGAGAGACGAAGAAGTTACGGAAACTTCATTGACCTTATATATTTCTGATAGTTTTCCCCGACATATTCTCAAGCTTGAAAAGGTGACCTATTCCAGCCTCGTAGGGTAAAAGGGATATATTTTGTCCATAACAAGCATACATTATTTTGTGTTAACAAGAGTGCACAAGCTGAAATGTCTCACCTGCTTTACTAATCATCATTCATGGTTGGTTTTATGTTGATATTCCAAAAGATAAAGTTTTACTACAAGTATCCGAAAAAATTAATATTATCAATGACCATGAAAATGAGGCCAAGGTCAGATAAACCAATCCAAGCCATCCTTACACAGTGGCGGAACCAGAATTTTTCATAAAGGAGGGGGAGGGGTGACTCACTAAGAGAGGCCTGCTCCAGTCATGCTTCAGTGATTCCCTATATAATCAACCAATGCCCCCCCCCCCTAAATCCGCCTCTGTTGCAATCATCCCATCAACCAAATATTTTGAAACATATATAGTATGCCAGTAAAGGACAAAACCTTGAAACTGAGGTTAAGTTCAGATAAACCCTGCAAGACAGGCATATTTGTTTTTCATTCATTATTTTGTACATAAATCATGCAGTTATTTTTCTCATTTGAATTGTTTTAAATTGTACATTTGTCATTTGGAGGCCTTTTATATCCAACTATGCAGTATAGGTTTTACTCATTGTCGAAGGTCGTATGGTGACCTATAGTTGTTTATTTCTGTTGTATTTGGTTTCTTTGGAGTGTCTCATTTACAATTATATCACATCTTTTTACTTAATATTTCAATATATACATTTAATAATCATACCATACACAAAATATAATGACCTATTGATTACACAATACAGCATGTTAAAAGAGGACTTACCATTGACCAATGAACCATGCAAATGTGGTCAATGACAACTGCCAGACAGACATGTACTCCTTACATTTGTGAATCATTGCATACATATAGTTTATCTACTACATGTACTTTTAGTATAAGAAAAAACAGACAAAAACACAACAACATGACATTGACAAATGACCTATTGCTAACAGAATCTGATAAACAACCCTAATCAGGTAACTTTAACCTTGATCACTGATCCATGAAATGAGGTTGAGATCTTTGTTGCAATCTGTATCAATTTGAGTGCATATTTAATTTTACAAAACAATATTAATCTGGATCATTGTGATACTGTAAATTTAGAAATTATTGTGAGGTTTTTATAAATGCAAATAATGCGACAGGATGAATATCGCAATAATAAGAACTCGCATTTATGCAGATTTTTTTGTAATCGCAATAATCATGATAATTAAACTCACAATTTAGTCCATTCGTGAAAAATCGCAATAATAAATGCACACAATAATTTCTGAATTTACAGTACATGTAGGTAAAAATGTTGTCAGTTAGTGAGACACAAATTTTCCAAGACAATATATGATTCTTTTGGTTGTTTTGTTTGGTTGCTGTCTCATTGAACAAAACTGTATTTTATATCTCCTTTTATCAAGAAAATATAACTTTTGAAATAGAAACTGAATAGCAAAACAAATGCCAAATGATGTAAAATAATCCAAGTGGCCATTTAGGTCAGGGGTTGGTGAGGTAAAAGATGAGGCAAAGGCATGTGCATTTACCACAACTGCCACTTGGTATTATTATTTCCAAAATTTCCAAATCTCATAGCTACCTTCTATATTAAAGACAACTGCATATAATGCAGTTTGCATACCATGAATCATGTTTGCAGCAAAATTCACTACAGACAGCAAAAAAAAAATCAGCTCAATTAAAATTCATTTTTTGAAACATTTTTTATTTTTATTCCTAAAATGTCTATGAGATCAAATTTATAAAACATTTATTAGCATTGTAAATTTCAATATACTAGTAATTGTTGACATGTATACATCATGTACATGTACAATCATTAGCTGATCAGCTCTATATTTTCATTATTTTTATATCAATATTCTTCATCAGTGTTTTTTATAAGACTCAATAATCTGTATTTATCATTGGGAAAGGTAGGTTAAGTAGGTCCTTTTGATCTTGGATTTTTTTTTATGGATTTTGAAAGCACTAAAGCATATAGTTTCAAATTATAGTTGATCTTGGCTTCTTAAGTGGATTCTGACAACACATTGCAAATAGACACCAAGTGAAGATGATCTTGGGTTCTCTCATATGGATTCTGACAGTACTTTGATTATACATGTAGTTCCAAGTATTGTTGATCTTGGCTTCTAATGTTGTTCTTAAGTTTCAGCACTTTACATATAGTTCCCAATTGCAAGACAAGATGATACTGGCTTCTCATGTAAATTCTGTCAGTTCTTTGCCAATCGTTTCCAAGTAAAGTTGAACATTCCAGGATCTTTCACGACAAATCACTCCTTCCTCTTACATATACTTTAAGCCTGAAATTAAATGTCAGAGTAATTCTGTCAGAAAATCAACCATGATTGACATTTGAAAGCATAATGTAGTTCACATTTTAAATAAATGGGAAATGTGTCCATGGGACACAGATGATGCCCCCGCTTGCATATAAAGTTATAAAGGAACATAACTTAAGAACGGTAAGAATGACACTACCCACAGTTTTACTTGATCTAAGTTTTGTTGTAATAAGTAATGTTTATAAGTTTCATAACATTTGGATGAGGCAAACTAAAGTTTGAGAACGGAAACAAAAAAATTCAGCAATTTTTCCATTTGTAAAGGGGCATAACTCTTGAACAGTAAAAGTGACACCACCAAAAAAAAATTGATCTGTGTTTGTTGGTTATAAGCATTATGTATAAGTTTCATAACATTTGGTTCAGGCAAACTGAAGTTCGAGAACGGACACCAATTTTGGGACATACGTACAGACAGACAAGGGTAAAACTTAACGCCCACTCCGCTACGACGTAAAAAAATGAAGAATTTGTGGCAACAATAATGAGCAAACAAAATAAAATTACATGCACAGCAAGTGTAAATAGTGAATTTGTTTATATATATATATATATGTTGAATACAGACTTCTCGGGGCATGCTGTTTCGCTGCCAGGGACAAGTTATTTCTCTGCCTAAAAATTCTGAAATGCAGCTGAGCTATATTTGTACTCCTCGTCAACCAAATTATGCTGAGGTGTCTTGTAACCTGTTTGGAACATGGGATACACAAATTTTGTATTTAAAAATACTAAGCACAAAACAATAATAAATTTTTCAACTCAAATGTATGTGTTATTTGGTAAACAAGATAAGCCCTACGTGTATGTTTGAACCTGATACTTGATTTTTTATACCAATGAGAGACGCGGGAGGGGGGGGGAGGGGGTTTAGTTGTAAACAAATTGTGATTAAGACGTTGGACAGGGGTAAGGAAACATGAGAATGAGGGATCATGAAGCGGGAAAAGGGGGTAGCATGTGCAGGTCCTTTAGTTAGCCTGGTCTGAAGTGAAAACAAAAGTAACTAAATTCGTAGAAGTAAATCTTATGAAGATTATAAATAGAAAAGACCCTTTGATCTCGTGTGAGTCACTTTAATTTTAAACAATGAAAATAAATTAAACTTACTGTAATATATCTTTATTTTATCATGTTATAGAACTATACTAACAAAAGCCTGATTTAGAATTAAAGGGTTCAAAATCACTGAGGGTGCGAACATGATTTTAGGTGAAAGGAAAAGAATTCGAAGAGGGGGGATGAATAATCATATTTTGCCATATTTTTGTCTGGGAGCAAGGGGGATGGAAGTAGAAGTAAGGGGAGAAAATTTTAGAGTTAAAGGGAAGGGAAATGCGAGTTGGGGATAGGGAGTGGGAATCATCACAGGAATAGGAAATTCTATCAATAAAATTCTGTAAATAATAAAGTCGACTATCAACAGAGATTCTCGTAGGACATTGTTGATGCTGAAAATGATCATCCCCTCCTCTTTGACTGTATGACACGAATATTTTTCAAAACATGCTATACATGTTCACAACTATCCAGTTAAGGGTCAAATAAACACATAAATAAGATACCTACCATAACGATTATACATAGAACATAACTTAAGCCCATGCAAGGTTTCAGCCGCACTGAATTTCTACAGTAGCGAGTATTTTGAGATAACCCCCCACTTTGTATTTTACGTGATACTGATAACATTTGGCTGTCTAATGTATTAAAATCTATGTTTTCTTATGTAATGACTCTACCTTCATCGTTGTCTATTCGCCACTATATCTGTTATTCATGTACATGGTCGTATTTATCAGTGCAGTATGCTGCTCAACAATGGCGGCCCTGAAATTTCTGTTGTCCGAGTATGGCGCCAAGTTAGATGGAAGCAACTCGCGCCAGACACAATTACCGTATTTCACCAAAATAATAAAAATTTCGCTTTTTTATAACAAACAGTAAAATGTTAATCACATTTATATTCAGCTATCGTCCATTGATATAATTACAAACCTTATTTTATTAGAGACATCAATAAAAAATTCATAAAGTAATAAATGGAGTGCATTGAAATCAGACCTCATGGGGTAGAGGGGTTAAACAAAAGCTCGTAACTTTTTTAAAAGCCTGGTGACCCCCATTTTATTTTACCTTAAAATGCTCGAAAAGTTCATAGCTTTGACATATCCGTTTTTAAAAAAATCTACCGGAAATATTACGAAAAATCGATTTAACCAATATTTTTTAACCTTAAAATGAAATTAGAATACTAGTATGCAAAATTTAGACATAAATCTGAAAATAAAAGGATTTTTAAGTCTAAAACAACCAAGGGGAACGTTTATATTTCAAATTTAATTGTTTTTTCACATAATAATCATACTGACATGGTTCTAAAAGTCTTTGAATTTGATGTAGTCGTTATTGTTGAAAGGGTGGAAAAGTTTGGAAATAGGGTCAAAATCGCACATTTCGCTTCCATTTGAGGGGAAAACGAGCCTGGTGACCCACTTTTGTCTTTGCATTTTTGGATTCAGCATAAAAAATCTACTAAATATGTGAAAATAAAAAAATTCTACCGGGGGTCCTTATTGGGGTGAGCCACCTTAACATTAGCAAAAAGTCGCCAGAACTCTGGTTTTCTCCACTACTGTCACTGATGAGTCTTGTGAAGACGGAACACTCTTCTAGCGTACAAAATTATAAGCCTGGTATCTGTGATGAGTTGTTCTAGTATCAATCAATCCTTCACTTGTTATAACCCAATACCAGTACCTTCCACTTGGTATTGTTAATATTTATAAGATCCTTATCATGTATCAGGCGTATCACTACTTACAAAGCCTAAGAACCTATATGTGAATATTTCTAATAAATCGTACAACTCTTAGTACAAACGCCTTATATAGGTTTAAATAGCAACGAATCCTTTTTCTGGACTAAGCAGTTCCTTTTCATGTTTGTTTCCTGAAATACGCTTATCGAAATAAACGAGTCAACAGACGAAGGAAAAACTAAAGCACACCGTCTTAAATAGTCAAAATAATCTGAATATCTAACCATATAACCTTTAAACCGAAAGATAATAACTCTTGTTACCTATAAAATATATGAAATATTGATTTAATGACAATACAATATATATCAGGCGATTTGCATACTAAAGACACTAGTTAGAGTCGACACTTGAATTCCATAATATCTAAGTACATTGTATTTCCGCGTTTACTTTATTGTATCAACATTGTAAAAATAAAGTAAAAATAAACGAGTTATTTTCACCTGCTGCCGTGATAATTTTTGACTAATCTAGTCAAATTAATGAAGATATTCATCAAAGAAGAGGTTATTGAAATTCATCAAGCAGAATATTCTCGAATAAACATTGATATTGTACGAATCTTGAGTTTTAATTCAATTTTTATTGATTTCCAAAATGCAATAGTACAAAATAACAATATCTGTCATTATGAGATTCAAGTCAATTATTTCCTATAAGGATGTTTACTCTAGTTTTCAATACATCAATGGTGACCTAATTGCGATTTCAATTTAGCAAATACACATTTACATATTGGCATTACTTTTGGTATTTCGACGTTTGAATGAGTTTTTAGACCTTCAAATATTTGGCCTCGAGCATCACTTAAGAGGCATTAGTTGTCCAAATGTGCATGTGGTACTGTTAATGTTACTACCATTATATCAGGACGACAGTAACTGGAACAGGGAAAAACAATCATCGCCATCTCCTTTATGAGTAACTGCCATGTAATGGCCAGTCTTGTCAAATGTAATTGATCTTGGAAAGGTTATAGGATCACCATGGAGTGGGACTTCAGTTATGGGTTCTCCGTCTAAGGTCAATATTCGTACCGTACCAGCCGACACAAACAGTTTATTGTCATGTATCACTACACCTCTTGGATCGACCAATGGAATAGATTTATGACGGAAACATGCCTCGTTTTCGATATATATAATGGTTAAAAGACTAGTTTCATAGTCAGTAACACATATCTGTTTATCTGATGCATCGATAAATCCTGGCCAGACAAGTCTGCTTCGAATATTTGCCACTTTCAAGGACTGACGATGACGTTTTAAAGCATCAAAATCTTTTTGACCTGCCGTATGATGATTCCCCCTGTTGTCACCTTCTTCGTCAGAGTCATTTGCTTCATCTGTCCAAGTCGACGGAATATGGTTTATTGACATTTCATCTATACCTATCAACGGTTTGATCGTTCGAAGTTTTGTACCAGTTCTGGACATGATATAAATCTTACATTTGGATCGACATGCTAATGCAAACTTATCTTGATCAATCTTGGCTATTCCAGAGCATCTTATTTTGACTGTTATCTCATTAACAACTTCAAGTTGATCAACACAACTTACTACCCTGATTATATTTCCGTCAGGAAATGTAACATATGCCATACGATCGTCAAAACAGGCGAAGAACATTGGTCTGTTTACAAACGAGATTTCATTTTTGAGTTGTCCTTTGAAACAGAACTTTTTTATCTTTTTATTCCGAGCATCAGTTACAAGAAGATATTCATTATCGACGAATTTGATATCAATCAACCATGATTTGAATTCTTCTTTTTCTAGTTTTCCAACAAATTTTCCAAGTCTCAAAGTCTGTAGCATAGCCTCATTCTTCGGCGGTAGGAGAAGTAATTCATTATCTGTAGAACAAGAAAATATATACATATAATCGCTCTAGAAACAATTAAAAGTTTCTCCTCTCTTAACACTAAAAACTGAATTAACAATGTTTCTGTGCTGTTCTTCATCTGAAAGTTATTTACAACCACTGGGTCGATGCCACTGCTGGTGGAGTTTTTCTTCCCCGAGGGTATCACCAGCCCAGTAGTCAGCACTTCAGTGTTGACATGAATTATCATTGATATGGCCATAATTATAATTAACTGTTTACAAAACTTTACATTTTTTAAATATTAAGGCTTTTCTACCTCAGGAACAGATTACCTTAGCTGTATTTGGCAAAACTTTTAGGAATTTTTGGTCCTCAATGCTCTTCAACTTCGTCCTTTATTTGGTCTTTTTAACTTTTTTTGATTCGAGCGTCACTGATGAGTCTTTTGTAGACGAAACGCGCGTCTGGCGCAAATACAAAATTTCAATCCTGGTATCTATGATGAGTTTATTTACAACCACTGGGTCGATGCCACTGCTGGTGGAGTTTTTATTCCCCGATGGTATCACCAGCCCAGTAGTCAGCACTTCTGTGTTGACATGAATTATTATTTATATGGTCATAATTATAAATTAACTGTTTACAAAACTTTACATTTTTTAAATACTAAGGCTTTTCTACCTAAGGAATAGATTACCTTAGCTGTATTTGGCAAAACTTTTAGGAATTTTTGGTCCTCAATGCTCTTCAACTTCGTACTTTATTTGGCCTTTTTAACTTTTTTGATTCGAGCGTCACTGATGAGTCTTTTGTAGACGAAACGCGCGTCTGGCGCAAATACAAAATTTCAATCCTGGTATCTATGATGAGTTTATTTAAAGGTGAGTCCTTCAAAGGGGAACAACAGCTCTCAACACACTGCGAGTTAAAGACGGCCATAGAATCCGTTTAATCAGAATTCGTTTCTAGATGTCGACAACGATATACACTTTGTATCTATGTACTGAAAATTGACATATTACGGCGAATACAACTGATGTTTGAAAGTGTGCTCAACTGCTAAACTCAATCATCGAAATAACGAAAGGTTTGTGTCGTTGGCTTGCTGTCTCATTGACGTATACATATCCTATATCTCCTATTGACATGCACTTACTTGGAATATTAATCGTTTTCAGCAATCGAGGCCACCATGTGAAGAATGTGTCAGTAGCGTCTAAATAAGTTAAATTGATCAAACTTTCAGGAATCGTACAATGCTGAACAACGACTGGTACTATACGAACGTCACCAGACGGATTCAAACTTATCAACTGGGCTAACTCGGTTTCATATTTAGTCCAGGAACTTACAAGAAAATCTGGAGTCAGTACTATGACCACTTTTAATGAGCACTTTAGAAAATACACAATGTTTTCCATTATTGTTAATCCTGGAATAAAGTCTCGTTCGTGATAAGCACATTTCAAACCTGATTCATAAGCTTCAAGGCTGCATGCAACCTCTTTTACCCAATCTTTGTCAGGAACGACAGTTCTATATACGAAAAACACGTGATACTGTTTCCCCTCTGGTAAAACTGCGAGAGCTTTAGGTATTATAGGCTTGGCTAATGATGATAGCAATATTGGCAACCAGTCGCTCTCTGCTTTTCTGGCATCTATATACCGCAAAGGCAGCATACAATCTGGCAAATCACAAGTATCAATCATTATAGGGAGAATTGTGCTCGACTGACGGTCATGCAAGTACAACTTTAACGCCATTTCCGTTTCGAGTTGACACATTTTACTAGATATATAGCGTGGTGATAGTACATAAATTATTTTGAGCGATGACTGCATTGCTTTCTCAATATTTTGAGCAATAGTTATATTTGGATTGAAATTATTTTCTGGGGAATACACAGAATATCCCTGCTGTTTCAGGTGATCATTTAATTTAGAAACCCAGCTGATGTCGTTTTCATGTTGAGATCTACAAATATATACATGGTACTTTTTATTTGGCGACAAAGACTGATTTGTGCTTTTCGTCACTTCCGCAGACATTACTAATTCAATCCATACAAAGAACTTCAAAGGCAAAGTCTGAAAATAGAAGCAAACAAATAAATATTTATCTATTATGTCAGTACTTTTATGGTTCCTGTTTAAATTTATATTTTGATGTGTTTTAAACTCATCTCACCCCAAAGGCTACTAGTTATAGATATTTCATATCTTTTGGATAATTTTGCGGTGTTTCGTAAATTATACCATAGAGTTGAAACCCCGGCAATTACCTTAGAAGACGAAGTCGAGTGAGGTTACCGAGGGGTTTCAACAGAAAACTATGGTATAATTTACGATACATTGAAAAATTCTCCAATAAATATGGAATATCTTTTTAAACCTATCGCATCTTTTGCTGTTCAAAATTGTATATTTCATATATTTTTGTTTGTTTACTTTAAAAAAAAGTTTTGATAAGAATCAGTTAAATAACCCCTTTCGGGCCTTACACATAAAGCTCCGCCTACTTTCTAAAATAAGCACGGGCTTCTGAAACAATAGGAAAAACAGTTAGACGAGATTTTTCGACAGCGATGGATGCACATTTACATTGGTGACGGATAACGTTACAGACGAAAACATTTTGAAGGAATTAGATGTTCTCGATATAGATGGAAGAGACTTCAGATTTCTGATATTTTGAAAGATTTCCAGATTAAAAGTTGAACTGCAAAGGGTTATTTTTTTTATTTATTTTATCAAAATGTTTTATTTTTTAATATTAATTTATAATTCTGAGGACATTAATTTCACAAGAATCTTTCTGAGAGTTTGAATGAATCATTCCACATTTTAATTTGTACCAGAAGCACAAGTCGTACATTATTTTAAAGGAATTTCAAAATGTTCACGACTAAAATCAAATGTTGACTAGATGATTAAAAAAAAAATTAAGCTTCATTTAGAGTAACCAGACGCTATCTAATTATAATGGTCCAACATTATTGTTATTACTTAAGCAACCTCGTTGCGGTTTAGATGTAAGCAGTGTATAACAAATCGGGTGCGGATCCATGATTTTGAAAGGGGGATCTAGCAAACCAACATTTGGAGTACTACAACGAAAAAGTTGCATTTACCATATTCGAAGCTCCTCAAAAGGGGCGTGCCCCCTCCCCCCTCATAAAAAAAATCCGCCTCGGCAAATTTTAACCTAAACATGTAGCTGTACAGTGGAGCCTTTGTAATGCAATCCAAGTATACATCTCAATAACCGAAAATCAACTTATATTTTCCAGTATAATATATATACTAGTATATATATAAAAATAAATCTTAACGCCTTTATATGTTTTTTAAACTTTATTTGTTTGATTGTTTTTTTCTAGGAGCGAGTTTTTGTTCATTTAAAAATATAGGACAACAGAGTTGGTGTACGTGGGTTCGATTCCCATCCCAGGCATTCATTTATATCGGCTTGTGCAAAGCGGGCAGTTTACTCTAATGGCCCCGCACTGACTCTGTTGTTCCAGTGTAAAAAAAAAAAAAAAAAAAAAAAACAGGCGGCCAGCTGGGCTTGCTATATTTCTTTTTCTTTTCGAAGACTATATACAACAAAACCATGGTATGATTTTCCCTATTGTTAATTTTCCTTTTTTGAACGGTGATGTTCCTTTGGCACCATCTTACGGTGTTTGTATATCACAACTCGCTCGTTATGCCCGTGTCAATTGTGACGTTGTGGATTTCAATGAACGTAATGTATGTATTACTGGTAAATTATTAACTCAGGGATTTTGTTACCACAAATTACTTAAAACCTTTACTAAATTCTTCCTCAGATATAAAGATTTTGATTGGAAATTTGGTTGTACCTGTAGAAAACTTATTGCAAACGGGATAGCACATCCCAATTTTAACGGAGATGTTGTTTACTGAGCCTGGAAATTAGATACGATCCAGGAAACTAAATCGATCCTTTAAATAAGCTTATTCTAAAAGGTTACCGATTCAACAATATAATTAGATCTTTGAATATTGTTTTATTGGTATTAATATTGATTTGTTAACAAAACCATGGTATGATTTTCGGTTACTGAGATTGATACTCAGGTTGCATTCTCATAGGTTCCATTGTACAGCTATAGGTTAAATATATAATATCGTCGCACTGGGTCTTCCAAATAGGGAAGTCGACAGGCCATCACAATAATATAACTGGTACTAAACTTCAGTTACTATAATTCAGATTCCTTATGACTGATACTGGCCCCTGGCAAACGACCTGTTAATAATAGGATCATATTGTAAATCTTCTTATATATTCCTTCAAAAATTTTACGGACGCAATCACGGGTTGGTTGACCGTAATGGAATATCTGTTTCACAGATCACGAAATATATGTTTCAATTGTCGTAACCACAATTCCGTCCACTTTTCCTCAAATGTGACCTACCAAATTAGACTTATCACAAGGTTTGTACTTACATGAGCAACACGACGAGTGCCAGACTTTGTGCAGAATTTGCTCACCCTTCCGGAACACTAGCAATCACCCAAGGTTTTGATGGGGTTCGTGGTGCTCACTTTTAGTTTTCTATGTTGTGTTTTGTATACTGTTGGTTGTCTTTTCGTATTTGTTCGTTTTATTCCAAGGCATTGTCAGTTTGTTTCCGACCTATGAGTTTGAATATCCCTTGGTATCTTTCGCCTCTTTTTGACAACTGCACATTGAGAAACTAAGACATGATTGCAGACTGACTAAAGCGTGCCAAGTGATTTTACATTTGTACATTGATAAAAAAAAATGTGTTTTCTATGAACAAATTACAGACTTTAGTCGACAAAGTATTTTACGTGTTTATATTGAGAAATAAAGATGTGGGTTATACAAACAAATTACAGAATAAAGTGGGAATAGTGATTTTACGTCTGTGCATTGAAAAACAAAGACGAAGTTACAGACTATAGCAGATCAAGTGATCTTACACCTGTTCATTGAGAAAGAAATATTTGGGTTATACAAACAAATTACAGAATAAAGTTGGCATAGTGATTTCACATCTGTGCATTGAAAAACAAAGACGAAGTTACAGAATATAGCAGATCAAGTGATCTTACACCTGTTCATTGAGAAAGAAATATGTTGGTTATACAAACAAATTACAGAATAAAGTGGGCATAGTGATTTTACGTCTGTGCATTGAAAAACTAAGACGAAGTTACAGACTATAGCAGATCAAGTGATCTTACACCTGTTCGCTGAGAAACAAAGATGTGGGTAATATCAACAAATAACAGAATATAGGGGGAACAGTGATTTTACGTCTGTACATTGAGAAAGGTGATCTAGAAACAAAGATGTGGTTAATATCAGCAAATATCTGAATGCAAATATATTTGCTGCAACTCATTTAAAGCCTTCTTCTCTAATGAGAAAGGTTACTATGCTAGATACACTCACTAGAAGTGTGATGAGATGATTGATGCTGTTAATTTTCCCCTTAATAATATTTATGTACGTTTCGGCAATAAAGTTTATCGACAGGTTGTAGGTATTTCTATGGGCACCAATAGCGCCGCTTTCAAAGCTGACTTGTTCTTTTACTGTTATGAATCACAGTTTATGATCAAACTTAGTAAAGACCCGTCTAAATTGCATTTAATTGATAAATTCAACAACACTTACCGTTATCTTGATGATATTTTTTCGTCAAATAATCCAGAATTCTCCAAATATACTGCCTAAATTTATCCAAAGGAACTTACTTTCAACCAATGAAATATAAACGGTAATAACTGTCCTTTCCTAGATTTAGATATTTCAGTTTAACACGGGAAACGCTACACTAAAATTTACGACAAAAGGGACGATTTTTCGTTCCCTATTGTTAATTTTCCTTTTTTGGACGGTGATGTTCTTTTGGCACCATCTTACGGTGACTCTCTCGTTATGCCCGTGTCAGTTGTGACGTTGTGGATTTCAATGAACGTAATGTATGTATTACTGGTAAATTATTAACTCAGGGATTTTGTTACCACAAATTACTTAAAACCTTTACTAAATTCTTCCTCAGATATAAAGATTTTGATTGGAAATTTGGTTGTACCTGTAGAAAACTTATTTCAAACGGGATAGCACATCCCAATTTTAACGGAGATGTTGTTTAATGAGCCTGGAAATTAGATACGATCCAGGTAAACTAAATCGATCCTTTAAATAAGCTTATTCTAAAAGGTTACCAATTCAACAATATAATTAGATCCTTGAATATTGTTTTTATTGGTATTAATATTGATTTTGTTATCATCAAATTAAAATCAAACTAAACATTATTTTTATATTCGTGGCTCTTCAATCTGTCAATACCTGTATCTTGGCATTGCACTAGGTCATGTTTTTCTTTGACTGTTAATGACTTCAAGTCAGGAGCCTGTAATTCAGTGGTTATTGTTTGTGGCTGTATATCAAATTTATTTTTCGTTCATTATTTTGTACATAAATCAGGCCGTTAGTTTTTTCGTTTGAATTGTTTTACATTTTTCATTTCGGGGCCTTTATAGCTGACTATGCGGAATGGGTTTTACTCATTGTTGAAGGCCGTACGGTGACCTATAGCTGTTAATGTCTGTGTAATTTGGTCTCTTGTGGAGAGTTGTCTCATTGGCAATCATACCACATCTTCTTATTTTTAAAGAAAAAGAGTTTTAATTTGTCTGTAACGTTTACAATCAGAAAATGCCAGATGTTGATTTGACGGTGTGTGCATCTGATTGCGATTTGTATGTGTTTTGCATATCAATGATTTAATATTACAAATATTAGTCACAACATGACGCCATTTCAATAGAGAGTAGTATGTTGAGCACAGATGCCTTTATTTAGAGTGAATGATGACATGATATCTATATCAGCAGGCTACTTCAATTCTGTTTTTTTGTTTCTTCTCAATGACATATACCAATTATCCCATTTTATCCATTAATACTTTGAGCTATAGCTTTCAAAATATTTAAGAAAGACGAGGGTTTGTTTGTGCTGTGCATCGACCGGATGAGTTAAACTAAGAATAAGAAAGGAGATCCACCAAAGTTCAAATGAAGTGGATGTAAGCAATTAAGCCCTTTTCAGGTGATTTTTTATAGTATGTTCTTATGTTGTACTTTTAAACCACTTTCCCAGGTAAGGGGGAGGATTTTGCGCCAGCAAACATGTTTACCCCGCCACATTCTGTATGTGCCTGTCCCAAGTCATGTGCCTGTAATTTAGTGGTTGCGGTTTGTTGCTTTATATCAATTTTGTTTTTCGTTTATTGTTTTGTATATAACTAGGCCGTTAGTTTTCTCGTTTTAATTATTAGAATTCGTCTGTTCGGATCACTTTATAGCTTACTATGCGGTATGGGTTTTGTTCATTGTTGAAAGTAATCTATAAAAGAGAGGCACAAGAAACAAAAGCGACTTTCAAACTCATAGGTCGAAAATAAACTGACATTGCCATGGCAAAAAAAGGAAAAAAGACCAAAAGACAGCAATAGTATAAAAAATACAACATAGTAAACTCAGGACTGAGCAACACGAACCCCAACAAAAAATGGGGGTGATCTCAGGTGCTCTGGAAGGGTAAACAGATCCTATAACTTCTACTTCATTTAGTCTCTGAATAACAATTGTCTCATTGGTTTACATACCACATCTTCTTATTTTTATAACCCATTAATTTTCCCGTTGCAAAATGTTGAAAAAAAACTATGGTTCTTATTCCCTCAGGCGGTATTAAGATTACATAAATTTGGCTAATCTTTTTAGGTTCCTTTTGGTAATATAGCTCTTAACGTTTCTATACATTTATACATCGATGGTTTTTATTTGTTTGGCTTTGAGCGTTCCTGATGATGGTATCCACGAAACGAACCGTTTGGACGATAGAAATCGATAGAGTGTTTTCGTTTGAAAATACAGTCCAATATTTAAAGAAGGTAATTCATTTTATTTTATTTTAAAACAAGTTTTTTCCCTTGAGACTAGAGATCTTTATTTTTCAAGTCGCTATTGTTTTGTTTTTTGTTGTTTTTTTTGTTGTTTTGTTTTTGTTTTGTTTTGTTTTGTTTTGTTTTGTTTTGTTTTGTTTCTGTTTTTATTTTTTCCTCAATTTTGTTCTGCTTTTTACTTGTTCTTGTGGTTATCTAGCTATCATGGTACAAAATGTACTACTCGTTAGATTAATATTCTGACAGGGTTGTGATTTATTAGATAACACTAAATATTTATTGATAAATAAAGGCAACAGTAGTATACCGCTGTTCGAAATTCATAAATCGATTGAGAAAAAAACAAATCCGGGCTACAAACTAAAACTGAGGGAAACACATTAAATATAAGAGGAGAACTACGACACAACAGAAACACAACATTAAAATGTAACACACACAGAAACGAACTATAATATAACAATGGCCATTTATTGATAAATAAGTGCATGTCGGAAGTACTTGAAGAGCATCTAACGATCGTAGTAATACAATCTTATCAAAGATAAAAATAATTGAATAAATAGCAACATACAATGTCTCTTGAGATAAAAAGGAATGTCATTAAGGTGCAGTCACTAAATTGACCATATTCATTTACCTGAACTGAAAGTAGCATACTGCTGTACAAAAGACTAATATTTATATTAACCCATAATGATAAAACAAAGAGGGAAATATGAAACATATGAAATTAAAACAATTGTTTTAATTTATATTCAATTAAAAAGATATAACAGTTTAAACTCTTACCAATGCAAACCATTCATACGTTTCCTTTAACAATTATTAAGTTATCCAACTGTATCCAAGTACAATACAAAATGTAAAAATATATATTACACAAAACGGAATCACATTAAATATTTATAGGTATAACTAACAAAAGAATTACATTGTATCCTCAATTAAATACATTGGACGTAATATTATGTCATAAAAGATCAATAATAGCTTCTGAAATTAAAGTATATTTTGATAAACTTCATTTTAACAAAAACATTCAAATAAAATGTTTTAATGTAGTGTTAGTGAGCTATATTAATTATTCATGAATATACTGTGACATACACCGACATTAAAAAGTGTCGACTTTACGAAAATGATGCTTGATTTCCAATGAAATTCTATTCACTGTAACAATATCCTTACTTTTTATCAGTCAATTTTTTTTACGAATTTTCAATTCTGACAGTAGTAATAATTGCTATGAAAAAAATGGAGGATCTATCAATTTCAAAGGTAACAATAAACCCAGTTCAGGATTATATTAACTACTATAAGAAAACATGTCACATGGAGTGTGATACAATTATATTCTTTTTAAGGACCCACAATAAGGTACAATAACAGACTTTAAAATGGATGGTTGCTGCTTTTCCGCCAAGCAAACGGGTTTTATGTTTAAAGAATTGGATACAGTTTCAAGGGAGATAGGCGTTGAAATTTGTATATTTTGGCGTCGTTACATCACAATCTAATAGTAGAAATGACAATTGGAACAATATAAATAAGGGGAGATACCAGATTAACATAATTAGCAACCCAACTATCCGAACAACTAAAAGACATCTGCAGGGTAACATAAGGTCTTGAAGAATTGACAGGTGTCTACACAATACGTCAATTAAGCTATAAATAGTCCACTTTGTGAAATATTCATGAGTCTGTACAAGTTGTGAATTAATTTAACAGAAACAATTTGCTATCAATACCCCATTCTCAAAATAAGAAAAACGAAGATGCCGACTGCGATATGAATATGCATCTGCTTTAAATTAGTTCTTTGGATTCTCAACCGTCTATATTTCAATCCCGATCAGTGGACTAACACAAAGTTCATCAAAGAAAAAACAATAAACATATTTATACAAGAATAAGTACTTGGAAAAACTAGAACCTAAAAACGGTTTGATAGTAAACAAAAAACCAGGTACAAAACAATCATGAAAAAGAATAACAAACAATGTCATACTGTACGACTAAATGTTCGCAGTGATTGAGAGAAATTGAACCAGCCGATATGAAATCATACCTTCCTCCTCTCATAATCTCCTCCTCTAATATCAAGTTAAACACTAAGTTAATTCCTTGTAGACGCTGTCATATTTCCCCGTGAGGTGACCATAATCGCAAGCATTGCCATCACCTCCGTAAAATTCAACGCTAGACTCTCCCCGTGCCTGCAGTGTATGCCCTTATATTTTACAGTTAGGGTTGTGTGCTTGTGAGAGAGCTATCTACATATTCCATTATGTTAATGTTCTATTTCTTTTACTGTAATTTTGTGTCATGTGGTCTCTTGTGAAGAGTTGTCTCATTTGCAATCATACAACATCATTTTATTTTTATGTTTACTGCACGGTTTGCTACTCGTGCTGTGTGGATGCAGTAGATTGTTTCCCTGTGCCTGTATTGTATGCCTTTATATTTTACAGTTAGGGTATTTAGCTGATGAGAGAGCTGTCTACATATTCCATTATATTAATGTTCTATTTCTGTGTCATTTGGTCTCTTGTGAAGAGTTGTCTCATTGGCAATCATGCTACATCTTCTTATTTTTATAAATCAATACGTTCTTTGTCCTCATTTGTTATTTCTATATCATTCTTGTCCCGTTTGTTTCAATGGCATCAACTGTAGATGCATCATTTTATTTTTAGAATACTGACACCTTCTCCTGCATGGGCGCACTAGGAAGAATACCAAAATTCTTATGGTGTGCAGTGCTGGTTATTTATCATACCACTGTGTAGCATCACCACCGAATATATGTAACTCCAAAGCAAAGACACAATGATAGCAAAAAGTATCTATTCTATTCCTCGTACAGTAAAAAAAAAGATTCGCCGTACAATTTATCCGCTTTATTTACACGAATTTGTCTGTGAAAACAATCGTTCATTTCGAAATACAGTGGTGTTCAAGCTTAAATATGATATTACTTTGTTCTACGAAAACGTTAAATGAATAGCTGAAGCATATTGCAAAATCCTAGGTACTTTATTCATATGATTTGCACCACGTAACTTTGACCCTTTTGATTAAATTACTTCCCTTAGTCGTAGATTGAAAATATAAATTATATTACATGTGAGGATAATCCAGTGTTTTTTCGTCTTGGATCTAAAACTAACATGCCTTTAAAAACTTCTCAAGCGGATATTTACAAATATGAGATGTTGTCTAATTTTAAGGAAACATATTCAAAATTTGACTATTTTCGAAATGGGAAGGATGAAATCATCATATGTTTATAAGAATCTGGCCAAAAACGTAAGAAAGCAGGTGAGATAAAAGCTATTTAACTTGAAAATTCAAACTGAAAGGTGATTCCCTATATGCGGACAAACCATAAAAAATCTTCTCTTGTCTCTTGACTTCTATTTTCAACATTTTTTTTTACGATTTTTTGTTATTTTATTTAGCAATTATACTACGGTAACGATTCCAGTTTTTAAACTGAAAAGTCCGAAAGTTTTCAAAATATAGTGTTCATTTGTAAATAATTGTTTGTTTTGATATTGTAACACAGTGATGACTGCTGTACCCATATTTTGACTATTTTATTTATAATGTCTGTTTTGTTCACGCATCGTTGTAAATATAACGGAATTTGATAAGACTGTCGTACAAGTGAGAGGTTTAGCGCTATAAAACCAGGTTCAATCCACCATTTTCTACATTTGAAAATGCCTGTACCAAGTCAGGAATATGACAGTTGTTGTCCATTCGTTTGATGTGTTTTGTCATTTGATTTTGCCATGTGATTAGGGACTTTCCGATTGAATTTTCCTCGGAGTTCAGTATTTTTGTGATTTTACTTTGTACACGAACAGAAGGAAAACATGTTTTTGTAAAATTCACCTTTATGCGAAAAAATATGGGATAAATGTGTTTTTTACATGTTTGACCTCGTCACAAGATTCTTTTAACATATATTACCCTGTCCGATCATCACGATTTGAAGAAAGAACAAGCCAATTAAGACCGAAGTAGTTGCTACATTATTAGGAATCAGAATCACAAAACTTTACCTGTCAGCAAAACGTAGAATATAAGGAAAATAAGAAGAATTTGACCTTACCTGACTTCACATTTGTTTTTTTTCCACCGCTTGGGGGTACCTTTATCCGGTGGTGATGCTACACAGTGCATACACAAGGGATACAATTTCAGATCAGCTTTATCCGCACTCTTCTTCACACATTCGTATCCAAACATGTTCACATTAATGTCTCTTTAGAATCAAAAACTGATTTCAAAACTGATCAATCACCTGGGAACTCACTGCTGTTGGACATCGTCATTCCAATTCTTATACTAGTCCAGAGAAAATAGCAAGACACATCTGGTATTCACACCTGGACGAAGATTAAACCAGAATACCGTAGAATTACGGCCTTTGTTATAAAAGATGGGTTGTTTGAGAGTTTAGCTGTGCAATATACAAGGAACTAATGTTTTGAGGGTGCTGACTTGGAGAACCGTTCTTGCGTCCCTGGATGACATATTTGTTTTGGAACCATCTTTCGATAAACACTAATAAACATAAAGAATGTGTTTAACATATTTAGAGAGTATGGACTCAGACTTTTGAAAGTGGTCTGACGTATAACTAACTATTTTTATTTCTATATTTTAGAATGTCAGATTCAAGTGTCATCCAAATCATTGTTCTACTACAGTGACAGTGACGGACGGGACCTTATAGTTGATATAAGGAGAGATGGGGTCGGGCAACCGGAACCTAATTGTCCCATCATCGGTAACTATGTTTTTAAGGCAAAATGATCTGGATGATCAAATGCCAGAGATGTTTAGCAATAGAATTACACTAGAGGAAATGAGAGACAGGTCTTTTACTGTGTCGGAGTCCATAAGATGATCCTTTTATCTCAATGGTTAACGGGGTCAGTGACGGAATTATTTTGAGTACGTGAAAAGGGAAGCATCCATTCCAGACCCGACGGGTGCAAGATACCAGGCCGTGTCATTACACCGCTCAATGGCGGTCGTATGTTCCGCCATTAAGATACCAGCCGTGTCATTACACCGCGAAGAGGCGGTCGTATGTTCATCCATTAGGTGGCCACAGAAGAGGGTCTATTATCTACACCGTTTGATAGTCCGGTAATTATCCTATACTGGATAGTGATTATGTTCCGGATAAGACACCTGAACTAAGTGAGGAAACACTCTTTGTTTCAGTGGACGTATATACAGGAGATAATGTTCATAAGCTGAGCGAGCTAACTCATCTAAACTGTAGTATTCCACTTCATTTAGTGTGGACGAGCCCGCAGTGGCTATCGGTAAAAAAAACCAGATTTAGCGACCAAGGA
Organism: Mytilus californianus; assembly: GCF_021869535.1. Classification (NCBI taxonomy): domain Eukaryota; kingdom Metazoa; phylum Mollusca; class Bivalvia; order Mytilida; family Mytilidae; genus Mytilus; species Mytilus californianus. Next base: position 139,494,951 of record NW_026262581.1, on the reverse strand, counting down.
ACCAGAACAGAGGCCGAGGAACCAGAACCAGTAGAGGAGCTGAAGGCACTGACAAAGGGGACAAAACCGATAAAACCAGCTACAAAGAGGTGTCGGCGACAACCAAAAAGAGCAATGAGCTTGTGTTGCTGAGATGTTTGACCTGAAAGGGTCCATAATTGTCCTCACATATTGAGGATAAACGGAAGAAAGTGAAAACAAGACTTTACGTGCATCTCGAAACGTGGTAAATCGGTAGTTGACTTTATATTCACAACTCACGAAAATCTAAACTTGAACATAGACTTTGATGTGAAAACCATGTCTAATATTATCGATAGTTTTGAACTACAAGAGTGCAGTAAAATACCAGATCATTTAGTGCTACAGGCAGTAATAAGAAGGGAAACTTAATAGTAAAGTTATCTCAAAAATAGGACAAAAGTGTGCACATGATGATCAGCATAAAATAACTACTGTGAATTCTTTTATTTTCGTGGGTACCAATTTTCGTGGATTGAGGAAAACTTGCATTTTCGTGGATATTAAATTTCGTGGTTTTGGTAGAATCTGCATATATTCCTTTAGAAAATTTGTAGTTCGTAGAAATTTAAATTCGTGTTACCCTTGTTCCCACTCAATTCACGAAAATTAGTATCCAACGAATATTAATGAATCCACAGTAGTAGAAAGTCAAAATACAAACCATATTGGAACGAAAACCTTCAGGAACATTGGAACAAAGCATGTAGACAGGTAAAAGTCTGGATTAAATATAAGATATGTGGACCGAGGAAAAAACGTTTACGAGTGCAATTTGTAACAGCAAGAAATGATTTGGATAAACTTCTTCGAAAGGAAAAAACGAAATTATCAATAACGCCAACAAAAAGAACTTTTTGGTACATAGAAAGAAAATAATACGAAGGATTTTCGGCGGAAAATAGGAAAAAGGAATTGCAAAGGATAGGAATAATACAATACCAATGGAAGTACGCCTATCCAATGGTAACACCAGCAAGGATATACAGGTTGTGTATGAACATCGAGAGGTGAATATTTTAAAAAGGATGAAAGTGTCTCATATGTCTTAAAGGCAGGGATCTAATATGGTTTTAAGGATTTTTATATTGTGAATGATGATGTATATTAGATTGTGACACTATGATAAACTATTTACTCACATACTTACTTACTGTTTTCCATCAATTGTAATCGTAAGTCTAAGTGTAACCGGTAATTATCTTGTTTCCGAAAACGTCTCTTCAGGACAGAGGTGGTGTTGTTTCTTTATCCTTAGTAAGGGGTTCTCATAGTATCTCATACTACACCAATGATTACTCACCTTTACTACACTATTAAATATTTGTTTTTCTTTTTTGCTTGTCATTCTCTGTACCTTTGATTGTATTGGTTTTTAGAGAATGAATTATTATATATATTCATAGTCGGGACTAGGTACCCGGTAATGGACGGTTGCAAGACGGCTCTGCCAAAAGACAAAATGGACCGGACCGACTACAAAAAAGACAACTCGGGTCGTCAATAAGTCAACTCGGACCGCCTATAAAGTCAAGTCGAACAAAGTATTTAAAGACAGTTTCGATTGTTTGAATACTAAATGACCGTTTACAAAAAAGAAAACACGGATTCGTCTATGAAGACAAGTCGGACGGTCTATACAGACAATTCAAGACCGTCGTGATGCAAAAATCTTTCGGGTGTCAAACAATGTACTACGAATGTGTATCATGAGCTTGGTAGATATCCTTTGATATATCTTAGATTGTATAATATTATAAAATACTGGTTAAAACTGTTATCAACGAATAATTGTATTCTTAAAAATCGTCATTAAGAACAGGGAGCGTATTCACAAAGCACCCGTTAACTAACGCACCAGTCGGCTATTAAAGGCCCCGAAATGACAAATGTAAAATAATTCAAACGAGAAAACTAACGGCCTCATTTTAATGTACAAAAGAAATGAACGAAAAACAAATATGATATACAGCAACAAGCGACAACCACTGAATTACAGGCTCCTGACTTGGGACATGCACATACAGAATGTGGCGGAGTTAAACATATCTGCGGGCGCCCCCCCTTGTGTAACAGAACAAGATATGAACAAACTATAAAAATCATGAATTTTTACTTCAATCACCTCACATTGAGTCATGTAATAATTATAACAATAAGTACAATACAGATTATTTATTTGATATAATTCAAGATATTAGAATTGAGAAATGTAAATATAAATTTATATACAAGTCCAAAACAGTATATTCATATCTATTATTTATTGTCATCTACATCAGACATACAGTTCTGATATCATACAATCTATTTATAGAGCATTACATGTTCAAATGCTTGAATACGCATAGGACATTCTCTTTATATTGTTTAATCAAAGATGTCCATTTGTCAATAACTGTGTCTTGCTTATCAGCTACACAAAGGGAATTTCCGTTGATGACTAATTTGTTTCAAGTACATTCCAAATCTAAAAATAGAATAATCTCGACGATTGCAAAGTATATTCCAGGTGATATTATTATCTTTCACTATTCACATAAAACATCCAGTTTCTTTCAAATTAAATTCACTTATGTCATGGTCTATAGACTCAGCGACAAGCAGTTCGGTTCCACGAAATTCGATCACTATTTTTATTCATGCCATGCCTATATCAGTGTCAAGGTCGTTAGGCAGCTGAAAATAGAAAATAAGACGTGCTATTTATTCAACCAAGAAATTATGTTTTCAAAAAATGTATTATTAAAGTGCATCATTAATCAAAACAATAAAATGAATATATCATACCAAAAAGAATATAAGCAGACAATTTTATATTGTTTATTATCACTTGTAGAATTTAGTACATGTTTACACAAAAGATATTGTTCATTTATAGAAGGTATTAATTCATGTTCTAAAATATGTATAGCACAAATATTTTACATAGATTTAAGTTTATTTAAAATATGCATCTGTATTGTCATACAGGAATTTATTAGCTTGAATATGTTAACATGCCAGTATATAAACACATATCAATTTAAATAAGAAAATTATGACATAAAAAATACATTTTTGTTCTTTAAATTGTCAGGGTCTTGGTGCAAAAGAGATGTTTTGATACAGATAAGTAGAAATTTGAATTAACATTAAACAAATTTTTTTATAATGTTTTGATAATTCAGCAAAATTTTAGGAACACTTTATTGTGAAATATAGCATTTTAAAAATCGTTTGAATAGTCAGAATTTTCTTTTATAATTTGTGCGAGTGGACTTATTAGTTGTTCCGATTCGTCTCCAATATTCGTAAAGGACACCAGTGGGCCTCATGAAAAACTGATGCTAATGGTGGAGTCTGCGCACTCCTATTGTCATCTTTCTGCACGTACACGATAATAGAAGACACAAATTCAACGCCCATAGGTTGAGGTATTATAATTGTATATAGTCTTACTCACACACATTTAGTCCAGTTTCCTTCAGGGGACAGCGATCTTGATAGCATCACATTTAAGAAACAACTCGGGCAACATTAGTTAAAACCGGAAGTACGGCAGTCACATATATTCGTGGATATGGAATGCGGTAAAACAGCCATTTATTTTTTATATACACAATGTTACCCTTGCACATCATTAAAATATTACAAGTTGTTTTGATTCTTTTCGCGTTCTTGTTAGTTTGCTCTGACATACATTTCTAGTGTAAACAAGTAATAGCTTTTCCAAAAAGCTTGCCGTTTTATTGCTTATTATATTGAAAAATGTTTTTTTTGATTTGTAGTTTCATCCAGTCAGAATATACGTTTGCATATAAATTGTATTGGGTAAAAAAAAGTGGGAACATTAGAAAGGCCAATATAGTATTTCAAGGGTTTCGCCTCTCTTTTACAATTTTCTTTTTTGTGCGTGGTGATTTTTAACCCCTGAAAAAAGCTTAATTTCTAAATCACTTGCGTTTTCGCCTGTACCGATTGCGGTAAACTTTTTTCATGAATATATTTTTCAGCATACATGTCTTTTGTTTTCTGTCTGTTTGTTTGATTGTGTCTGAGAAAAATGTGATCAATATCTTTCATTAATTATCCCGATAAACCAACACAAACGTTATAATAAAGAACTAAGTGTCCCTATATCCTACCTGAGCAGGTCCTAGGAGTGTATAAGGGTACATAGTTCCTGCAAAAAATGTTTAAAGAGTAAATCGATTTAAAGTCTGTTCTGAAAAAAAAGTCAACAAATTGGCTTGTTATGAAGCAAAGTGAATACATGTGTGACTCTTTGGTCGTTACTTTCTGTGTTTGTATATGTATATATATATATATATATATATAGGTGTTACTTTTTCTTTTTAACTTTGTATCAATTTAATGAGTTAACCACTTTTCAACTGGTTTTTACAATTATTTCTTACGTAACATAAAAGAAAGGATAGGGTATCCGCCCATGACACAAAATCGGCTCATGCAGAGCAAAAACACAAAGAGCAAAGGAACAGCGCTTTAATGATGTATGTTGCGCTTTAACAACACTGCTCCAGGTTAGGGTTTGGTTGGGCTCCTGCAAACATGGTTAACCCCGCCAAGTTCGATGTGTGGCTGTACCAAAATCATGAGCCTGGGTTTCAATTGTTGTTATGTTTTATATTAGCTTTTTTTTTATAATTGTTTTGTACATAATGACGTGCCGTTGGTTTTGTCGTTTGATTTTATTTTACATTTATCATGTCGGATCCTTTTATAGCTTGCAATGCGGTACGAGTTTTTCTCATTGATGTAGGTTGACGTATAAATACTAACATCTACGTCATTTTGTCTCTGGTGGATATTTACCTCATTGATAATCATACCCCATTTTCTTATTTTCATGTTACAAATATCTGACCCGCTTATTTTCTGAACCATGACAAAAAATATTAACTAAAACTATGGTTTTAAACATTCGCCAACACAATCACATGCATCGATCAAACTTCAACTATATACCATTTGTTGTCAATTATACAAACATGTACATGAAGCTGTGATTATTATTTTCTCATATGTTAGTATAGAGTTCGTTTCTGTTCATTTCCTTAAGGTCTCCTAAATTTTTGTATTCTAATTTTGCCATTTAAGAGATTTTGTGTTGATTGCATATTTTTGAAAATCTTTGTAAAATTATCCACAATTATCTATTTTTTTGAAAATTTAGAGCTTGAAATATTGTAGCGACATGTATTCATTGAAGAAACCAGAGTGTTGACCTTGTTTAGCTTAGTTTTTGTAGTTGCTGTCTTATTTATAATACCCTACATCTCCTTCGAATACACAAATAAATATTGCAACGCTTTAAATTTTTTTTACATGTATATATGTATATATATATTCCTGCTTTCAAAACACCTTACGAAACTAAGAAAACAAAGCCGCCGTACCTGTTCCGACGATTATGAGTGTAAAATACCCCTCCCTTCCCGAAAAAGTTACCTGTATGAGTAGTATCATTTTTTAAAAATTATTTTCCTCTTTGAAAGTTGACTTCACTCTTCACTATACTTTGCTGGACGTTTTCATGATAAGGAATTCGACGCATGTCTACATCAACCAACGCCTTTTCTATACTATCCTATAGACCTGGGATAAAATTAATTTAAAATAAGTCATTTGAAGATTTTTTCATTCGGATTTTGTTTATGCATTTAAATTTTATCAGTTAATATATATATACTTATCTTTGATTTGTGTTTACTACAGACATAATCATACGCGATCCTTCCTCCATTTACATGTTTTCATGAACGTAACATTTGCAAATAGCTCTGCACAATCACGACAGTGTGTAACTTGATATAGCGTAAATTAGTTAAATCACTACGTGCGCACTTTACACGCTGTTTTGGCTATTTATAGATGTAAACCAGTGTATGCTATTATTATCCTGTATAACGATATGCATGAGTGATAACTGTAACTTTATTGATGATTTGTAACACGTACAGGAACTGATCTAAAATACACTAACAAATTAGTTATCAATACGACAATATATTTTTACATCCCAGCTCCTTTGTTCTACCAGGGTTGATCTGAGCCGGATCACCCCTACCAGATCACCCTAGCTTGCTTTTTTTTGTTCTGCATGCTTTCCTTTGTTCTGTTACATTTTGGCGGGAATGTCAAATTCACAATAAAACTTAGAAATAAATATAAATCAATTGTTTTAAAACAATTGTTAACAGTCTTTCCCCTCCGAAACATGATTGATTGATTGATTGATTGATTGATTGATTGATTGATTGATTGATTGACTTATTACACACGTGAGATAGGGTCGCTTGAAACAAGCAAACACGAAACAAATAAGATCTTGGACCCGTATTAAACACAAAAGACCGAAACATGCATGTAATGGTTGGTTGGTTGGTAGTTTGGTTGGTTAAACACATGGGGCCGAGCCACTAGGACAACGCGAAAAGGGAATTGAGAGTCTAGTGCCCGTGTTTATAAATAAATAAATAAAATTCTTGCTATACTAAGATATTATGGTGCATAAATAAATGAATAAATTAAAGTCTTGGTGTACTTGGATATGCTGAATCTAACCGTGTATTTAGATTTTGGATATTAGACCATAATAGGTAAAATCCAATTTCAAATTTTTCAGTTCTTTGACCACATTCGTTCTGTGACAGAAACCTATGATGTGTCAAATATTTAATCACAATCATAATTCAGGGCTGTATCAAGCTTGAATGTCGTGCCCATACTTGCCCCAAATGTTCAGGGTTCGACCTCTGCGGTCGTATCCAGCTGCACCTAGCGGAACATTTTATTTTTATATGATCTCACACAGCTTATTTTGATAATAAAGACTTTAATTTGAGATATATGTCACTTTTACTCAATTTAAGTATATCTTTTCTTCAGCATGTTTTATATCAAGAACTTTATAATCTTTCCAATACTGTGCTTACTAGCTATTTTATTATGTAATTAAGATTGCCATTTCTAAATGAATTCTCACATTTTTTTTACAGTGTTTGCTGCCATAAAATCACAATTTCTTGTCATTAGAATTAACAGTCTGTGTATAGTACATTGAGTATATTCAAAATAGGACATAGTACTATCAACATGTTGAAAATGAAACATAGGATCATGACCAATATTTCATTATCTCTGTATTCACTATGAAAATGCATTTGATTTCAACAGTCTTAGTTAATGTTAGCATCAAAACTATTGCCATCAACTACGACAACATGAGATAATTGTAGCTGGACATTAAAATTATATATGCAAACAACAATCTAATCAATATATACAATAGAAAACTAGAAACTGAACTAGTACAACCTAACATCATGGCATGTAGACTTTCACAAGAAGAAGAAAACTATGTCAGGATGAGCTTGCTACTGACAGGAATATCTCCTCGTGCAGCAAGAGCTTTGTTTGATCGTGAATTTGCTCCTGCATGCTTAGATACCTCACTGAAGAAAGAGTATAACAAACTGCGAAATCTTCAAAAGAAGAGGGTAATAAATCAAGCACAGTGGAAACTCCTGACCCCCAGGTCACCAGGTAAGTAAAGAGAGAAATGTTATGTTTTAGTCGTCGTTGAACCTCCTGTTCTGGAGATTTCCTGGAAAGTTCAGAGGGACAAGCTATATGTCAGTTACTGTAGAACATCTTGTTCCCTAGACTTCCTGGTAAGCATATATATAGATGTTTTATGTGAAGTCGCAGTACATCCTATGTTCCCTAGATTTCCTTGTATGTATAAATATACATGTACATAGTATATGTCAGTCTCATTCGAACACTTCCTGTTTCCTAGATTTCCTTGTAAGATAAGAGAGACATGCTTTATGTTAGCCAAAGTGGAACCTTGTTTTCCCAAGATTTCCTAGTTAGTGAACATATTTAGACAAGCATGTTAAATTCCAGCTTCAGTTGAACCTAAAGTTTCCCATATTTCATAGGAAGTATAGAGAGACTAAGTCTTAGTGACACCTCCTGTTCCCTAAATTTCCTGGTGGTCCAATAAGGTCAATTCATTCGTAAGTAAAGTAAGAATACTGATACAATACCAGTTTTATTGACAATTGTCATGATTTACAAAGGTGTGAGTTTTAATTGGAATTTTCCCCACTTAAATGATAATCGTAATTAACCACAGTAAATATATCTTGTATTATATAATTGAATCGACACTTTATTATACAACTTAATACACAACTGTATACACAGTTCTTGACCCCAGTAGTATACCAATAATTATCTTTGATCTACATTACATAAAAGCATTCCATAAATTATGAATCAAAGATGAATGATTATTGATTAATACAATGCATTTCTTTTTCAAAGAAAAGACAAAATGTTAAAGTAAATGCAAGCAGCCGTCGCTGGGTCTATTTTACTTATGAAATCAGTGTCATGATCATCTGATATTAGTTAATAATTTAAGCTTGAAACAATAAACAGAATTGCATAACTTTAACCTGAGCATTTTATGCAATAAAATGTATTTGTTTATTCACCTTTAAATCTTTAAATTGATTTTTTAACAGTATAAGATATTTGTATATGTTTATCTGAATACAGGAAATGTTTGTTTCCAAATGAAAAAAATGAACACCAATTTAAATAAAAATTACTTTATATTTTGTTGTTGTTGAAAAAGTGCATTTTCAATGCATCTTTCTGAAAATTATCAAGTTAAACTTTTACATAAAAAAAATATACCTAACTTCCTTTGAAGATTCTTCTGTCCATCCTTATCACAATCATTTAATTAAAAAATATTAAAAAAAAAGTGAAAAATCATTGCTCCTACATGTTTCTAAAATTGAAATATCGAAAAAATTTGCATCACTATTGAGAATTTTTTTTTTCAAAAATCTAAAAGATCATAAGATGAGAGATAAAAATGTCATACCTATGTTTGAGCATAGCAATACTCCCAAAAGCAACTATATTTATTTATATGAAAATTAAGAGGAACAAGCTGGTTTTATCAGCTGAAAAAAGAAGAAAGGTTATCTTTCTAAACTTATGCAATAGTGATATGTATGTATATACCAAGTTTTTTGTAAACACCATAGAATTGAGAATGGAAACGAGGAATGGGTCAAAGAGACAACAACCCTACCAAAGAGCAGCAAACAGCACAAGGCCACCAATGGGTCTTCAGCGCAGCGAAAATCCCGCACCCGGAGGCGGGCTTCAGCTGCCCCTAAACAATAATGCAAACTGGTCAGCAAAATGGACGCCACACTAAACTCAAAAACATATAAATGAACCAAAATTAAAACAACACACAAGACTTACAAAGGCCAGAGGTTCCTTACTTGGGACAGGCGCAAAAATGCGGCGGGGTCAAACATGTTTTGTGATTTCTCAACATTTTCTTTTTACATCTAGCCGATGTGGAATCAACAAACACACAGCAATACGCACAATAAAACTCAGTCTAAAAGAAGTCCGAGTCCGATATTAGAATAATTAACAGAAGAAACTATCAAAATGACAATGATCAACAAAAATTAACAAAGGACTACTAGCAGTAACTGGAATTCCAGCTCTAGACCTCAATTAAACTGATCAAAAGATTATTTTTTCATCATATGAAAATCGAGCACAATACCTGAATACAGCAACAGTAGTGTACCGCTGTTCAATAGTCATAAATCGATTTCACTGAAACCAAAACCGAGGGAAACACATCAACTATATGAAAATATGAATTATACACACAACTCTACCAATCTTTCCATTACTTTGATTGTCAGAATTAAAGTATCTTACATAACTGAATTTTTTTCTCTCAAATTTCATGAGTTGAAAGGGGTGGTTTTAAAAAGGAAAATTACTCTAGTATTTCTCTTAGTGAAATAATACTTAGAACGACATTCTACAATCTACTCATTATGTTGTTTATTTTTATTGAGGTTATGATTTTAGATTGTCTCTTAGCATCTGCTCTCTTGTGGAGTTGGTATAAAGAAAGTATATCATAATTAGATCAGAAAAAATTTCCCACTCGCCAAACACAAATGTTTGGATCACATCACGGACAATGCTTTGATTTGATAATTTATCAATTTATCAACACATAATTTCATTTCAAAACCCAAAAGGTTCAAGGTGTGTAGTATGTTAACTGAAAATAGATGCAGGTTTTTATGTAGAATGTATTATCATAATTATGCAAGGAGTAGTATTTTCACTAATTTGTAATTGCCCTGGCAAATGGGAAATGTAACAAAAATTGGGACCGGTCTGTCAGCCGCTGTGGACTGGCCTCAGGGTTTATGTATTTTAGGTAAATTTTGTATTTGAAAATACAAAATGTTGTTAGTGTATTAAAAAAATTATATTACCCAGAAACTACACTTGTGACGGAGTGACAAACGGACAAACAATGTGCATCCCTCTTTTAGGCGGAATGATGAGGAGATGTATGATTTCCAATCGGCGCTCCCGTGAAATGTCTTATACCAACACTCCATCATTGTGAATAGAGATTGTATCATTATTTAGTGCAGATGAATAAAAAGAGATGCTGTTAATTATATTCCAATGAGACAGCAACCCAATCACACAAATAACATACAACATAGAGGTCAACATAGAGTCTTATTACAATGTATAATATCTTCGTTATGATAGCCTTCACTCTTCATAATTATATGATGATTTTTGTATTTTATTTTAGATGTTCCGGATTCTAAAACATTTGATGTAACTCTTATGATAACGTTACTTAGAAACCTGACCAGTTTGAACCCTCCTCATAGTGGATATGACAAACTGCCTACTGCTAATGAAGCTACACCAACCTCAGATTTAGCCAGAATAAAATATTACAGAAATATCCTGGCTCACCTTGATGATGGAAAAATAGATAATACTGAGTTCAACACAGCATGGGACGATATAACGGGTGTAAGTAAAATTAAATAAAATACCATGTAGTTCAGAAAATGGGACAATATGACTGGCGTAAGTAATATATAATAATATCATGTACGCCGAAGCATTGTGCAATATTACTGGTGTAAGTAATGTAGAATAATATCATGTACGCCAAAGCATGGGGCAGTACTACTGGTGTAAGTAATATAGAATGATTGATGTTCACCAAATCATGTGGCTATATAACTGATGTAAGTAATTTAAGAAATAATTCATGTGAAGGGAAATGTTTGCTGTTCCCGTAATTGAACACACTATTAGTATTGACGTAAACGACGCAGAAAATTTAATAAGTGACATTCATAAACGATATACGTTTACATACTAAGACAGATTTGGATGAATTTAATTGACTATCTTACTTTCATTTAAGAAGATATGGACACTATACAAATTCTTACCATCAATTATTTTTGTTTTCATGTTTTGACGACTTTCAATTTCTCATTCGTGCATTTTCCCGTAAAATCCTCACATTCTTACGTCATCATTCCATGGCGTCATTTACACCATCTGACGTGAGGTAAATCATTCATAAAAAGTATACGACATGGGAGTAGGATTGGAACAGCCGAAACAAATCATGACGTTGCCTATCAGCTGACATATGAATATATTCGAATTTTGCCGTGGGTGTGTACTCAAAGCGTTTGAAGAACGTCATATTAGAACTAGAATTATACCATGTTCACCAAAGCAAGAGGCAATATTACTGATATAAGTAATATAGAATGATATGATGTTCACCACAGCATGGGGCAAACTTACTAGTGTAAGTAATAAAGAATGATGTGATGTTCACCACAGTATGGGGTAATACTACTGGTATAAGTAATGTAGAATGATATGATGTTCACCACAGTATGGGGTAATACTACTGGTGTAAGTAATGTAGAATGATATGATGTTCACCACAGCAGGGGGCAATGGATGTTAACCACAGCATGGGGCAATTTTGCTGGTGAGTAATATAGAATTATACGATGTACAACAAAGCAAGAGGCAATATTACTGGTGAAAGTTATCTAGAATGATACCATGTTCACAAAAGCATGAGGCAATATTGCTGATGCAAGTAATATAGAATGATGTGATGTTCACCACAGCATGGGTCAATATTACTAATGTAATTAGTATAGAATCGTTTGATGTTCACTAAAGCAATATGCAATCTTACTTGTTATAATTGCCTTACTCAAGATTTATTGTATATTTTTTGTTTTGATGTTGCTATCTCATAAAGTTGAATAACCTACTTAATTAACATGGGGTTTTGTTATTAATGAAAACAGTTAAACATGATATTTTTCAAGGATTATGTTATCTTTTTTGTTATAGATAGCAGCTGAAGTATGCCATTGCTCAGTCAAACTTACCTGAAGTTAACATCAATTTCGTCTATCCACACCAGACCTAAATATAATTTGAATTTTAGTAATTTTATGAAGAGAAATACAGTTGTTGAAGGGAGAAAATGAGTTAGTTACATTCACCTTTGTGATGTTTGTTATCTGTACATTTCCAGGCTATCAGCAGATTAGGTGGACAGCCAATGAAGCAGGAGTGTGATAACTTGAAGACAAAAATACTGGATCAGACTAATCAGGAAATAATGCTGGATATCAAGCGTTCAAATGGTGAAATAATGGAACTGAAAAAATCTTTCGAGAGCTTGATGAAAATCAATGAAGATATGACAGTACAAATGAATAAGTTAAAAACTTCTCAGAAAGATACAGTTCCTTGGAATATTCGAGGTTAATATTTGTCAGTCAATAAATATTTATATATAATTGTATCTCAAGCAACTAGATGGTACCTTGCGATCAGTTTGTCTGACCAAAACTTTGTTATCACCAGGATACAACCTTTTTTTTGGAAAGACCCTTTTTACCTTTTTGCTGTTGTGTAGAGCAATTTTGTGTGAAATGGGCAGTACATGTGTGATACTTGATAACTATACATCTGTGAAAGTAAATAGGTTGCATAAAAAGAGGAAGAAATAAAAAAGGATTGACTGTAAATTTATTTAAATTATTGAAGTATTTTTAGAATGACATGATAAAAAGAGTCGTCAGTTCGGTTATGGCAATATTTGGCCCTGTATATAAAGTCCATTTTTCAAGATAAAAATTCGTTCAAGTTGACAAAAAGACATGTAAGAAAGTGAAATAGATCTATATTTGTCAAGTTTTTCTTAGGTAGCGATATACAGTTAGGAATTTGGTTCCACATTTTGGCCCCCGGTGAATTTTTCAAATATGGAAGTTATTGTACAATAAAATAAATTTTTAGATAGCTGAAGAATAGTATAGCCTTCAAGGTGGGTTCATATGAACATGATGTACATGAAGATTGCTTTTTGCATGCTGTATAGGCCATTTACTGTTTGACACTCAGTATTTTCACATCCGTACCGGCCATAAGTCCAGACATTATTGTAGTGTTTTCCAACAAATGTATTATGCTCGAACTTTTCAAATCAATTTAATGGAAAAATGAGGTGAAATGCATATGTTAAACAATACAGATTCTAGCCATGGTTACACCAAAAAGAGATTATATTTTAACTATCTGAAATCAAATCAATAGGAGATAGGGAAGGAAGAAGGTGGTTAACAATTACGAGTGTCAATTTTCTTTGTTATTTACCTAACTGTGTGTTGCTACCTTATGCATTCATATTTACACCTGAAACAGACAAGAAATAGAGATTTTGGTGAAAATTGGCCAAATTATCTAGATTTGAAATATTTTTAGGCCTAGTAAACATATAGAGCAAAGGCTTCGACAAACTAAATATTCAAATCAGATATGTCAATCAACATAATATTTAAGATCTATTTTGTCGACGCATGCACTACATGTTTCAACTTCTACAACTAATATAATGGAAATTTACCTGTTTTCATTAAGTTTTTAATTGAAATCAAAATTTGTGCTATTTGTGATGTTTTGAAAAGAACGCTCATATATATATATACTTAAATTTTCAACAAGAATACAAATTACCTATCTAATGGCATTGTTTAAGATTTGTTTCATTGTGATATTGGTCAATATATTAAATTTAAGCTAGAACTAGGGGCCATATTCATTATATTAAGGCCTTATCCAACCTATGAACTCCTTTCCAACCTTTCTGAAATTAGATCTTTTTGACACCTTTTATAATTGTCCTACCCATTGAATACTGTTAAACTGGTTACTTCTTTTTACCGTTGGATCATCAACATGTTATGTTTCAAATTATTGTAAGATGATGACAATATTAATTAAATGCTGAATATTCTTCGGTCATTGAGTCCCACAAGGAAAAGATTGGGTAAAAAGGTTAAGCACAACGACTCGGTGTAGACTATAGTTCCCCACATCCATGACGTCAGTAACAATACTCAAAAGAGGGAAATGTTATAATTTATAATGTATATGTAATACACTAAATGACATAATAACAAGAAAGTCAGTAGAAATACCAAACCAGTTAAATTATCCAAACTAGTTCTGACACTTTTTGAGTCCATGAACTTATCTGAAACTGAGATAAAAGATTTTGCGCATTTGCAAAATATAAGATTAAAAAAAAAGTGCACTGTTTAAAGCCTTTTATTTTATTCCCTTCTTCCACTTAATGATACAATTGCAAGTCACCAATATAACTAAGTTAAGACAAAAACTGACTTTTCAGTGATTTTCGTGCTTTACAATGCTTCAGTTAATAAGATCCTCTTCAAATTTGATATGTTTTGTTATGATGATGATGGTTTGGTGTTTCAATGTTCAGTGCAAAATAAAATGCATATTAGGACGAGAACATGTAAATGTGATATGGACCCTACTTTTACTAGACTGAGACACGTAGACGGATTTTTAATGTGCTAGTTCACGAAGGAAGAGTCTGCAGGAAACATTTATCCCAACCCTGGCTCATTGCTCCAACCGACCAATCTTTGTTTGTATTCCTAAATACCGCGTGCTTGATGTAGATTCAGCAAATATCAATTTTGTAGTCTTTGATTTGACCTGGTTGGAGATCTTACCCTCGTCTTTCCACACTCAGGAAGCGCACTAAACCATCGAAGCGGTTGATTGAAGATGTCCACTCATCAAAACCTCAGTGTTCGATAATCAGAAAATTCTGAAACTGGGGACCATTTATTGGAGAAGTGTTGTTCCCTAATAGATGTTCTTTTTTGTTTATATTATAAAAACAACTTAATTTTAAACATTATAAGTCTCTGAAATCATAAATTAAAGGAATCATACCTTATAGTAAACTGAAAATAGTAAGAAAGCCGTCCGTAATAATCTCTTATTCTTTATGTTGGGGCTTGTGAGCTTGCTGGTTAATAGTTCTTTAACTTTAAATAAACATGATAGATTCCTTTGCAAAGGGCAATGAAATCATTTATAAAACATTGTATGAGATTTGGTTTATTCATTCAGATAAAAATATACAACATAACAGTAAAAATGCTTTTAGATGTCAATGACTACAATAAGACACGTACAACTGGTTAAGTTTAAAAAAGATATTTTATTTTCATAATATATTAACTATATATTTGTGTTAAACTTGGTTGTCAAATTTCAGTGAAATTATTGTAAATAAGTAAACTTATTCGTTAACAAATTCAATATCCAGCCCTGAATCACAACCATAACCAATTGTATCAAGCACAAAATGATCTGAATAAATTCCATAATATGTATGTTGTTATTTATATTTCAGTACAAATCAATCAGATCATTGTGGAATGGCAGGACAATGACAAGAGGTTTATAACAACCAGAGCTGCCGAACATGTACTGGAATGTATAAAAGAGAACAGTTGTGTAACTATTACTGCTAGTTCTGGTGTGGGTAAGACGGCCACACTCCGACATGTGGCTTTACAAATGGCAAAAGAAGGGTACGATGTACTTCTTGTTACAGATCCAAGTGATATTGTCAAGTTTTACAATCCAAACCAGAAAATGTTGTTTGTTTTTGATGATTTATGTGGAAACTATTCTTTTAACCAGACTGACATGAAAGTATGGGAACCAGTCATGAAGCAAATAAAAAAGATCCTTTTAAATAAACTTTCTAAAATAATTGTAGCATGTCGATTACAAGTGTATCAGGATGACAAATTCGAATCTTTATCAGTTTTCAAATCATGTGTATGTAACCTTTTATCAGATAGCATCTGCTTGTCAAAAGCAGAAAAACAATCAATAGCTGAGTTATATCTGAAAACAAAAGCTCCTGAGATTGCCGAGTCTTGTGATTTGTATGATTGCTTTCCACTTTTATGTAATTTGTATCATGAAAATCCTGCACTAGATATAAAAGAATTTTTCCAGAGACCATTTTCTGTTTATGAAGCAGAGATTGACAAGCTACAGAAAAAAGAATTTTGTAGTAAATACTGTGCTTTGGCTTTATGTGTCATGTTTAACAACAATTTAAAGGAAGAAACGCTAACAGAGGAGGTGATGGAAGAAACCAGAACCATTATTGAGAATACATGTGAATCATGTGGACTGGACAGAGGGACATCAAGGCTTACTTTACAGGATGAACTGAACACACTTATACATACATTCCTGAAAAAAGAACAAAACATATACAAAACTATTCATGATAAAATATTTGACTTTCTAGTGTACTACTTTGCACGGAAAATAATCCACTGCTTGATGAAGAATGCACATAGTAGTTTAATCAATGAAAGATTTTTGTTAGAAAGAGAAGACAATATGAATCAGTTTATAACAATTTTGCCTCCTAAGTATCATGAAATGTACATACAAAGAATGATTGATGACTGGTCAAAGGGTAAAGTCCATGAAGTATTTTGTAACATGAATATGACAAAGCCACAGTTTAGAAAGCAATTTATCAGTCTTTTGAATAATCTGGACATATCATATCAGATACGATTAGCACACACCAGTGATGTAAATCAATACGAGTTTACTGTACTGATGATGGTTTGTTTTTTAGGTGATATTCCTATCACCAACTGGTGCTTAAGTCATGGTGTTGATGTTAATCAGTGTAGTAGTGATGGTTGGTCACCTATAATGTGTGCTTGTAAAAATGGACATACAGGAATAGTCAGAATGTTGTTAGACATGGGAGCAGATTATAATAAATGTAACAGTACTGATTGGTCACCTGTGATGTGGGCTTGTAGTAAGGGACATAAAGAAATAGTTAGGATGTTGTTAGACATAGGAGCCAATTATGATAAATGTAACAGTAATGGTTGGTCACCTGTGATGTGGGCTTGTCGATATGGACATACAGAAATAGTAAGGATGTTGGTAGACAAAGGAGTTGATTGTAATAAAGGTTGGTCACCTATACAGTTTGCTTCTAGATATGGACAAACAGAAATAGTAAGGATGATGTTAGACAAGGGATTAGATTATAATAAAGGTTGGTCACCTGTAATGCCTGCGTGTAGATATGGAAATATAGAAATAGTAAGGATGTTGTTAGACAAAGGAGCAGATTATAACAAATTTGACCGTCGTGGTTTATCACCTCTAATGAGTGCTTGTAGTGAGGGACATACAGAAATAGTAAGAATGTTGTTAGATGTAGGAGCAGATTATAATAAATGTGACAATAAAGGTTGGTCATCTATAAAAAGTGCCTGCAGTAGTGGAAATATAGAAATAGTAAGGATGTTGTTAGACATAGGAGCAGATTATAATAAATGTGACAATGATGGTTGGTCACCTCTAATGTATGCATGTAGATATGGACATACAGAAATAGTAAGGATGTTTTTAGACTTAGGAGCAGATTATAATAAATGTGCCAATAAAGGTTTGTCACCAGTAATGTGTGCTTGTACATATGGACATACAGAAATAGTAAGGATGTTGTTCAACAAAGGAGCAGATAATAATAAATGTAATAGCTATGGTTTGTCACCTGGTACAATGGTAATGGTTGCTTGTAGTAAGGGACATACAGAAATAGTAAGGATGTTGTTAGATATAGGAGCAGATTTAAATCAATGTAACAATAATGGTTGGTCACCTTTAATGAGAGCTTGTAAAAACGGACATACAGAAGTAGTAAAAATGTTGTTAGATTCAGGAGTAGATTATAATAAATGTAACAAGAATGGTGTGTCACCTGTAATGAGTGCTTGTAGTTATGGGAATACAGAAATTGGAAATACAGAAATAGTAGGAATGTTGTTAGATATAGGAGCAGATCATAAAAAATGTGACAATGATGGTTGGTCACCTGTTATGTTTGTTGGAAATTTGGACAAACAGAAATAGTAAGGATGTTGTCAGACATAGGAGCAGATTATAATAAATGTAACAAGGATGGTGTGACCCCTGTTATGATTGCTTGTAGATATGGACATACAGAAACAGTAAGGATGTTGTCAAACATAGGAGCAGATTATAATAAATGTAACCGTAATGATTGGTCACCTGTAATGTGGGCTTGTAGATATGGACATACAGAAACAGTAAGGATGTTGTTAGAGATAGGAGCAGATTATAATAAATGCAACAAGGATGGTCAGTCACCTGTGATTATTGCTTCTAAAAAAGGTTACAATGATATAGTTAGTTTGATAAATGAACACTCTAGCTGAGTTATTATTTTGTATATTGTTTTGTCAAAGGCACAACTCTTTTTTATCAGACAAAATCTACAGGCGCTTGTGGGGTGGACTCCTTTTGTTAATTTTTGTTTTGTATTCAAAATTTTTTAAAAGTAAATTTTCTTTAATTTTTAACCGGATTTTCGAAGGAAATATTGGTTATTGATTTGGGGATGTACGGCGGGCGGGCGGGCGGAGGTGACATGAAAACGCTTGGACAATTTTTTTTCAAATTTAGATATGTTGTTACCTGTGACTAAATGAAGGTCAAGTTCAATTTTCACGATTTTAGCTTTTCTCCTTGTTGACTTATTGCCCTTTTAATATCCAAAAGAGGTATTTTTAATGTGGATGAGTTATTTCTCTTTGAACAGAAATGGTTAATTATATATATAAAGTTTGATTACACTAACATGACTAATTTTCACCTGTTGATAGATAAGAGCATCTGGTAAATGTCTCACACAATTATAATTGGATTGACTTTATTTGAAAATTTTCTGTTTTCTAAGTGTTGATGATTTTAAGCTATATACTATATTCCGAATACACTTATGGCCCCATTTCCCATGTTATAACAGGAGACCTTAACATCGTTCGCGACCGAGAGTTAAAATCATTCCTCAGTAAAGGACCTAAATATCGTCCCCCGTCAATTAATAATTGGAATGAGTGTCGTAATATCATCCACGACTCACTTCGTGCTTACTGTTTGAAATGGATAAAACGGGAAAAAGCTGACAAAAAATCTTTGGACTCTTTTTTTAATTTAGTAATGTAGATAGTTGATATACGTATACAACATTTTAAAGAATATTTTACTCTTAACAACAACCATAAAAATCCTATTTCTCGTATCAAACATAAACTTAAAGAACTAGCCAAGGAATTTGTTTTTTGTCCCGGCTGATAAAGCTGCTAATAATATCATTATAGTTTGACGTAAATTTTACATTGAGGTTCTGCAAAAGGAAATCACCAATTCACCAACATTCCAACTGACTTCATTTTCAGAAAACGATATCTGTAACAAACATAAACTATTAGCTACTTCTTTACAAGCAGAACCAAATACAATGAAAGTCCCAACTATGTACCGGCTTCCGAAGCTACACAAATCACCTTACAAATATAGATTTATTTCGTCTTCAAGTCATTATTCCACTACTAAATTGTCTATTGTACTTACTAGTACACTTGGTACAATCAAAAACCTGATAATAAATTGTTCAAATAAGGCCATTGAAAATAGTGGTGTTAATTACTTTTGGAGTGTCAAAAACTCGTTGGAAGTACTTGATAAATTGCATGCATATATTGGTGATTTTGAATCTGTTCAAAGTTTTGATTTTTCTACCCTATATACCACTTTGCCTCATATTCTTATTAAGAAACACACCTAATTAAATGGGCATTTAAAAAGTCGGAATGCGAATACATATGTTCAAACTCTTTTAGGTCATTTTTTAGTAGCAACAAACAAAAGAACTATGTCAATTGGACATGCTTTGATACTATATCTGCCCTTGAATTTTTACTTGATAACATTTGTGTTCGCTTTGGAGATTCCGTATGTCGTCAAGTTATCGGAATACCAATGGGGACTAACTGTGCACCACTTATTGCGGACCTATTTTTGTATTGTTATGAGTTACAATTTATGACTAAAATCAGCAAAGACCCATCGAAACAATATCTTATACAAACATTTAACAATACTTTTAGATATTTGGATGATATATTGGCTCTCAATAATGACGACTTCAGTATGTATACTAAAGAAATTTATCCTGTTGAACTTACTTTAAATAAAGCTGATACTAACAATAACCACTGTCCTTTCCTCGATCTTGATATCTATATCATTAACGGGAAGCTTAATACAAAAATTTATGATAAAAGAGATGATTTTTCATTTCCTATCGTTAATTATCCATTTTTAGATGGTGATGTTCCCTTGTCACCATCTTATGGTGTTTATATATCTCAACTTGTACGATTCGCTCGTGTATGTAACAACGTATTAGATTTTAGCGAGAGAAATTTATGTATTACTGAAAAATTATTACACCAGGGTTTTCGATATCATAAACTAGTCAAAACATTTACTAAATTTTATCATCGGTATAAGGACATCATTCGTAAATATAACTCAACATGCAGACATCTTATACGTTCGGGTATTTCACATCCAATCTTTTATGGTAATATTCTTTACAAAGCACAAAAATGTCAGTGTTCACCTCAAAAGCTAACAAAACCTTTAAACAGACTTATTAAGAAGGGATATAGTTACGATACTGTTGTCAGGTCATTAAAGATTGCATATTTTGGCTTTAATATTGATTCACTTATAGGGTCTTTGCATCGGAATTAACACATTTATTCTAAAACCAGTTGTTGGCATGACACGGGTTATGTTCTTCTCATATATTTTATGACGGTATAATACTAAACCCCTAACAGGAGGGATTGTGCCTGATATTCATATGATGAAGACATAATCTTTCAATCAGTTTAATTGAGGTCTGGAGCTGGCATGTCAGTAACTGCTAGTAGTCTGTTGTTATTTATGTATTATTGTCATTTTGTTTATTTTCTTTTGTTTCCTATTCTGACATCGGACTCGGACTTCTCTTTTACTGAGTTTTACTGTGCGTACTGTTGTGCGTTTGTTTTTCTACATTGACTAGAGGTATAGGGGGAGGGTTGAGCATTTTTGCGGCTGTCCCTAGTCAGGAGCCTCTGGCCTTTGTTAGTCTTGTATCATTTTTAATTTTAGTTTCTTGTGTATAATTTGGAGTTTAGTATGACGTCCATTATCACTGAACTAGTATACTTATTTGTTTAGGGGCCAGCTGAAGGACGCCTCCGGGTGCGGGAGTTTCTCGCTGCATTGAAGACCCATTGGTGGCCTTCGGCTGTTGTCTGCTCTATGGTCGGGTTGTTGTCTCTTTGACACATTCCCCATTTCCCTTCTCAATTTTATATAGGACTGTATAGATAAAGTTAGAAATTTACTGTTCATTATTAGACATTTTGAAGATAATTACAGATAAGTTTTATAGATTTTTAAAAGACATTGTATTAATGATAAATAAAATTTTGATTTTTTTTCTTTTCTTTGGTAAATTGTTTGAAGAATTTTGTGGTACGTTTGTTTGTTATTATGTAAAAACTAATTTTCTGAATGCTATATATATTTTTTTCTTTTCTTTGGTAAATTGTTTGAAGAATTTTGTGGTAGGTTTGTTTATTATTCTGTAAAAACTGATTTTCTGAATGCTTTATATACTTTTTTGTTGAAGAAAACTCCTTTAAAAACTAAGCTTATAATGTCTATTAATAAACATATATTAAGATTTCTGAATTTGGGCCCAGTTTTCAAATTGGTCCAAATGGGGTCCACAATTAAACTGTGTTTGATTTCAACATAAATTGAAAATATATAGGTTCTTTGAAATGCTGAATCTAAACCTGTATTTATTTTCATTATTAATTAAATAATATCACATTGAGGTCTAAAGGGTCTTAAATTAAACTTTTGTTTAATTTCATCAAACGTTGGGGTTCTTTGATATGCTGATTCTAACAATATTTTAGTGATTGCATCATATCTAATTTTAGAGTATTTAGTTATCACTGGTTGTTTATTATGATTATTGATTATATATATTTGAGTTATTATATGAATTTTGAGTTATTTCCCTTTAAACAGAAATGAGTATTTCATAAAAAATTTAATTCTTGGGGTTCTTTGATAATGCTAATTCTTACAATATACTTAGATTTTGAATATTGAACCATAAAAGGTAAATGTCTAATTTCAAATTTTTCAGTTCTTTGACTACATTCATTTTGGGTCCCTAACCTATGCTGTGTCAAATATTCAATCAAAATCAAAATTCAGAGCTGTTTTAAGCTTAAATGTTTTGTCCATACTTGCTCAACTGTGCAGTGTTTGACCTCTGCAGGAAAATCCGGTTTGCTGTCACTCTGACAGCCTCTTGTCTTTTAATATTTCAACTTGAATTCACTAATGTCTGCTAAGTACCGAATGTGACCTATTCCCGAATATGACTGTTTTGCCGAGTGTGAATTCGCATTGCTATACGACGTGTTTCGGTATTTAATCATCCACCATTCATGTATTTAGTTATGATGTTTTTTTTGTAAGTTCGGTTGGATATTGTGTTATGTCCTATCGTTTGTGGTTTAAATTCTGTATTTTCGGTACATTTCACATGTCTTATTTGTCAGTATAGTCGAGTTAGTTTCCATTTTTCCATGGATAAAGTATTGTGTTAGTCCAAATAATTATGACGTCGTCACAGCATTAATTTAAGATAGCCTTTCAAGACCGTCATAACCATGATAATTATTTGGACTAGTATTGTGAAAATAATTGTGAATTTTTGGATCTCGTTCCATATAATTGTATGATTATATATACGTCACAAAAATACGTCACTTTCCTGTGCTGTCGCTAATGGGAGATGTCTGTTGTGATTCTGCGATTTACATGTTGTAATGTACTATTATATTATTTATTTATGCATTTTGCTGTGCTGAGTGTTCTTGCGTTTGTTTGTACTTCATGTCATGTAGTGTTGTCATTTTAGCGATATTTTTTAACATTGCCATATAAGCGGGAGGTTTGGCTAGCCATAAAACCAGGTTCAACCCACCATTTTTCTTTAAATGTCCTGTACCAAGTCAGGAAGTTGGCAGTTGTTATCAGATAGTCCGTTTCTATGCATGTTGGCGTTTGTTTTTGTTGCAGTTCAGTGTTTCTGTTGTTCCGTTATTTTTCTCTTATAGTTGATGTGTTTCCCTCGGTTTTAGTTTGTAGCCCGGATTTGTTTTCTCTTAATCGATTTTTGACTTTTGAACAGCGGTATACTACTGTTGCCTTTATTTAAAGTGTTCATGCTCTTTTGAAGGGCAGCATATACAAACTACTGTTATTGTGATATTGCATTGATAAGAAAAAGAACACTTTAAGTTTTTATTTTATTTCATTGATATTACAGTCACGGCAATTTGATAAACAGTTTTATATGTATGTAATATGAATAGAAATTATTTAGTTCTCCTTTATTTAGCTGTTTTCTTAGTGAATACTGTGTACTAAACATGCTGAAATAGTGCAATTTGTGGGAAACGGGAGACATATCTACCTAACCATTTCATATGGAAAGCATAGGTTTCCATGGTTTCAAAGAAACAATATGAAAAAAATTATCACATGAAGAAAAAATTAAAAACAAAATTTCATGTTTTTGCAACATTTTTCTTGACCATGTAAGCTATGCTGTGTATGTACAAAACCGGGGAACTTTTTATGTCTGACATAAATACTTACCCTTATTTGAATTGTTATGTCCTTAGTCAAAACGGTGATTAACCAAGCAGTGCTGATAAAGCATGACACTTTCGGAATTTGCCCGTCAACGGTAATGAAAAAACTATAAACTATAGTAATTTTCCCTTTGTGCCACGCAATAACTATTAAGGCTAAATATATCGGCTGGTTGAATCACAGATTGTGTCCCCTCCATGAAGTGGAAAAAGGGATATGGAAATGTTGTTGTCTGTCATTCTGTCTGTCTGACGTTGTAAGCCAACTGTTCTCATGAAATTCACAGAATGCGAGACAGGGATGATTGTTCTGGCGGTGACAGGGTAGATTATGTATAAAAAGCTTGCTATATCAGAAGATCTCGATGCTACATACCTTGGTTACAGATGCCATATGTTACGAACTTTGAGTCTGTCATATGTCCATTATCCTTGTATCATCTGACCTTGACCTCATTTTCAAGATTCCTTGGCAAATCATGTGTCAATGTTAATTTTTTGTGGTTTTGTCTATTTTTCAGACACTATAAGCAAGTGGTCAAGTAAACTTGTTGTATGAAATGATTGTAAGGTGTAAATGCAAGTCTGGCAGGGTTCATCTGATCTTGATCTCATTTCCATGGTTCATAGTCAGTGTTATTTTTTTTATACGACCGCAAAAATTTATGGCGATTTCGTCGTCGTCGTCGTCCGAAGACATTTGGTTTCCAGGGAATAACTTGAGTATAACTGTATGAAATTGTACCACAAGGTTCCATACAACAAAAGGAAGGTTGGATTAAATTTGGGGTTCTGGCCGTATCCGCTTAGGAATAAGGTGCCAAAAAAGGGATAAAAACAAGCAATTTTTTTAACTTTATTTGAATTGCTTATTTCGGACCAATTTCAATGGGGTTTGAATAATTTTGAAATATTAGGATTTTTTTATATGCTTAATATTACTGTGTATTTAGAATTTTGATTTTTGGCCACGTTTTCAAGTGGGTCTAAATTAGGGTGCAAAATTAAATTTTGATTGATTTCAATATGCTGAATCTAATAATGTATTTAAATTTTGGATTTTGGGCCCATTTTTCCAATTGGTCCACATCAGGGCACAAAGGGTCCTAAATTAAACTTTGTTTGATTTTCAACAAAAATTGAATGGTAGGGGTTTTTGCTATGCTGAATTCTTATATTTGATCAATTTTATTTGTTGTTTTTTTTTACATTAGGAATTACCTCCCTTAAAATGGTATAGCTTATAATTTATGTCTTATGTTTGAGGTGATATGCAAATGAGAAGCTGTCATTTTATTTTTAAATGTTACAAAGAATTTTGCTGAATAATTTTAGTGATTTTTGTTCATGCTTTGTTCTATTTTAAGACTGTTAACATGTTTTTAAATGATTTCCTATGGTAGCAATATTCAAACACAAACAAATTATTAGTTTATTTAATAAAGGGTTTCCTACCAATTACAGCTTAAACTAAATTCCTTTATGGACCTTTTTAAAAACTTAACGAATATTGTCCATAAATAAATGAATGAATTAAATTCTTGGTGTACTTGGATATGCTGAATCTCACATTGTATTTAGATTTTGGATATTGGACCATAATAGGTAAAAGTACCATTTTAAATTTTTCAGTTCTTTGACCACATTCGTTCTGTGTCAGAAACCTATGTTGTGTCAAATATTTAATCACAATCTAAATTCAGAGCTGTATCAAGCTTGAATGTAGTTTAGGGTTCGACCTCTGTTGTCGTATCAAGCTGCGCCCCGCGGAGCATTTTATTTATGATTAGGTCCGTTTCTCAAATACTTTAAGCAGTAGATCATCTTTATTTGGTGTAAGCAATGATAGTAAGGTGTACATGTCATTTTCATAGTGCATTGGTTAATATTAAGTTTTCATAATAATATACTATAAACAAAAGATCAGTCATATTTGGTGTACAGAATAATTGTTAGGTTTACATGTCAGTCTGGCAGATTTGATCAGACCTTTACCTCATTTCCCAGGTTCATTGGTCAATGTTAATTTTTAGCTCACCTGGCTCAAAAGGGCTAAGTGAGCTTTTCTCATCACTTTGCATCCTTCGTCAGTCGTCCGTCGTCGACGTCCGTCGTTGTTAACTTTAACAAAAATCTTCTCCTTTGAAACTACTGGACCAAATTTAACCAAACTTTGCCACAATCATCATTAGGGTATGTAGTTTTAAAAATGTGTCCAATGACCCCGCCTGCCAACCAACATGGCCGACATGGCTAAAATTAGAACATAGGGGTAAAATGCAAGTTTTGTCTTTTATCTTGAAAACTGCTAGATATATAGAAAATCTGACAATGCAGAAATGTTGAGAACGATGATATCTACCTATTGCTATCATATCAATACTGTCAGACGACTTCTTATGGGAATTATTGCCCTTATATG
This sequence comes from Mytilus californianus, assembly GCF_021869535.1. Taxonomy (NCBI): domain Eukaryota; kingdom Metazoa; phylum Mollusca; class Bivalvia; order Mytilida; family Mytilidae; genus Mytilus; species Mytilus californianus. The sequence goes on along the minus strand of NW_026262581.1, from coordinate 139,468,569 downwards.
ACCAATTTTACCATTTTGTTTCATTTTTGCCTATAATTTTGGAAATTATCATAGAAAAAGAGAAACTATAATAGCTAAAAATGATCAACAAGACAAGATCTACAATTGTTAACGTGGTTGAAATCGTCAGATGACTCCTTGTTGGAGTTTTTGTCCTTTAATGACGATTTTTATCCATTTTTTGCGTTTTTCCTAATATCTGAAAAAAAACTATAACAGATAGATAGAAACTTAAATAAGCAAAAATGATCAACAAGACAAGATCCACAAATAAGTCATAATTGTTATAATCGTCTGATGACCCGTTTTTGAGTTGTTACCCTTTAATGACGATTTTTACCATTTTTTTCGTTTGACCTAATATCTGAAAAACTATAATTGATAGATAGAAACCTAAATAGGTAAAAATAATCAACAAGACAAGATCTACAATTAAAGACCAAACAGCCTATTGTTCATGCGCATCAACTAATGCAACTTGGTAGTGACATAAAAGCTCTATGACGTTGTTTCTAGCCATGAAAAAAAACCCCTCAAATTATAACGTCCTATTTCGCGTTTTTCACGGATTCCAACATGTTGTACGCTTAAAACTACGTTTTCCAAGAAAAGTGGAATTAAGCGTCGCACTGATACCTTAAACCTATAAATTAAACACAAATGGACACAAAAAATACTACACTATCTGTAACCTCCTTTCTGATAAAAATAATAATGAAAATATAAATTTTGAACTCGGCTTTTTGCATTTGCGCCGATCTGCATTTCACTTTTTTTCTTTCACTTGCGCCGATTGTGTACAGGTAAATTATAGGTGAAAGTTTTTTTTTATTTATCATATAAACCTCTTCCGTTAGCCAGTTGTACATATGTTATGAATTGTCAATTATAACATGTATATAACTGTTGTCCTCTGCTCACAAAGGGGAGATGGGAGTAGAATTTCGAACAGGATAAGTCAATTTAAAAGATATTTGTGCACTCTGTTAACATCCACTAAAATCACGGAGTAAAATTCTATTTACAGCATTTCAATGCACCACAATAAGATCCATAACTAGAGGCTCTCAAGAGCCTGTGTCGCTCACCTGTATGTACTGACATCCCACCATAAATGATTTTTTTTAACTTTACATTGAAGAGCTTCAATCTGCAATATCTTAATACCACAAAGAAAGTATATCATAACAAGTCCAATAAATAAATCTGAAATTCATGACATCTTTATTCATGTAAAGTAAGTAATATGGCTCAAATATTTCTTATATATTCCTTCAATACCAATACTATTAATTAACCCCAGGACATGAGAACAAGGGACACAATTCAATTAAAAATATTTTTCAAAACTACTATAAAGTATAAAATATTTTTTTTTACAACAGCTGTTTAAAAGGAATTGTCAACTCAAACTCCATATTTGTAACATAGCTTATCAAATGAATATCCTAGATATTTTGGGAAACAACTTTATTTGCAATAAATGCTTAAGTTTCAGAGATATAAGCCAAAAACTGCATTTTACCCATATGTTCTATTTATAGCAATGACAGCCATATTGGTTGGCAAGTGGGGTCACCGGACACATTTCTTTAACAAGATACCCTAATAATGATTTTGGCCAAGTTTGCTTGAATTTGTCAATATAGTTTTAAAGGAGAAGAATTGTAAAAGATTACAAAAGAATTACGAAAAAATTGTTAAAAATTAACTATAAAAGGACAATAACTCCTTAAGGGGTCAGTTGACCATTCTGGTCATGTTGACTTATTTGAAGATCTTACTATGCTGAACATTATTGCTGTTTTGAGTTTATCTTTATCTGTAATAATATTCAAGATATAATCAAAAACTGCAAAGTTTTCGTAAAATTACCGATTCAGGGTCAGCTACCCAACAACCATTTGTTTGATTTGTCTGAAAATTTCAGAGCAGATAGATCTTGACCTAATAAACAATTTTACTCCCATCAGATTTGCTCTAAATACTTTGGTTTCAGAGATAAAAGCTAAAATCTGCATTTTACCCTATGTACCATTTTTAGCCATGTCAGCCATCTTGATTCACGGGTGAGGTCATCGGACACATTTTTATAACTAGATACCATAATGACGATTGCGGACAAGTTTGGTTAAATTAGTCTTGGTAGCTTCAGAGGAGAAGATTTTTTGTGAAAGATTACAAAAATTTACAAAAAAAATGTTAAAAATTGACTATAAAGGGCAATTACTCCTTAAGAGGTCAACTGACCATTTTGGTCATGTTAACTTATTTGTAGATCTTACTTTGCTGAACATTATGATGTTTACAGTTTATCTCTATCTATAATAATATTCAAAATAATAACCAAAAACTGCAAAATTTTCTTAAAATTACTAATTTAGTGACAGCAACCCAACAACAGGTTCTCCGATTCATCTGAAAATTTCAGGGCAGATAGATCTTGACCTGATAAACAATTTTACTGTATGTCAGATTTGCTCTAAATGCTTTGGTTTCAGAGATATAAGCCAAAATCTAAATTTTACCACTATGTTCTATTTTAAGCCATGGCGGCCATCTTGGTTGGTTGACCAGATCACCGGACACATTTTTTAAACTAGATACCCCAATGATGATTGTGACCAAGTTTGGTTAAATTTGACCCAGTAGTTTCAGAGGAGAAGATTTTTGTAAAAGTTAACAGACGACGCCGGACGACGACGACGACGACGGACGACGACGGACGACGGACGCAAAGTGATGAGAAAAGCTCACTTGGCCCTTCGGGGCAGGTGAGCTAAAAATGTAATACTAGTACAATGAATTATTATCCTGCCGAGAATTTATATGCCACACATCTGATATATTCCTTTCTTGTCATTTTATCTTTTCTATACTTGTTGTACTTGCCAATAACGAAGTTCATCTTTTCTTTCTCGTGTCAAAACGAAGTTCTCGAATAATATGACCAAAATTATCTTAAACCTAAGGGAACACTATTTATATCCATATATTACCATGCAATATACATTCTATGTTTACTACATGTACATGTATTTACTCGTATAGCAAATAAAGTATCGGGGCTAGTGATAAAAAAAATTAAAATAGGCGCTAATGAAAGAATCAAATCGGCGCAAATTAAAGATCGAATTTTTTTTTAAAACCGGCGCAAATCTCGTACGCCCGTGTAACTTTACACTGGTAAATTTATATGACTAACGCTTAGAATAACTTAATATGTGATTTTCAAAACTGAGTTTTCAGAAGGTTAGGCCGATAAACAATACTTTCTAGAAGTTTCTATATACTGGCAACGTATGTATGTTGAGATTAACTTATTTCTTTAAGATACTCGTAAAATAATGGTGATCTTGCAATGAAGTTAAATTTTATCTATACTGCTTAATTGACAAATTCTTATAGTAAAAATAAAAATGATAAAGGTTCATTGTCTTTTGTCATTTGTTTCATTTCAAATTGTCTCAAGGAGAAATGATAAAGATTTCGCCTGATCTCACAGAAGCTTAAGGCAAAAAATATAAGAAATTAATATACGCAGTGAATGTGAATTAAAATAAAAATTTACGGTTTTTAAAACTAAACTTGTTGTAAATTTAACGTATGACAAAAACAATTGCTTCAAGAATAAGATCCAACATAAAATTTCTCACTTTCAAAAAGCTACAATGACCGGAAAGATTGAAAACAAATTTCGATGTTCAATGCCGGCAATCTATACATACAACCTTGTCTTTGTTTTAATTTCCAAAATGAGCTATTTAGATTCATAATATTTCATCCTGTTTTGAGAAATACTTTACAGTTTTCAACGGAAAATTATTTCTTAGATTCTAAATCAATTTTTGAATTAAAAACTTATTTGTATTTTATATTTACTGTCTCGTTTATTCAAAACACGTGAGGTAGTAATAACGGGGATCGTATTTTATGATAGGTTAAATGGATGTAAAACGTTTTAGAATCAAAAACTTTAATTCATATATAATACCTATAATTTTAATTTTCTTATATTTTAAATATTCGATTAATGAATCCACAAACTAGATGGAATAATTTGTATACGCTCGTCTTAGTCGGGACATATAATGGTATAAAGAAGTCCGTCCGTGCTAATGTCTGTCCGTCTGTCAACAGTAGCGAAAGAGTGCGCTAGGGCGAAGTTCTGAAATTGACTCGACAAAAAAACCCACTCATCTAGCTAATATAGTCAAATAGTCTGTAAGTTAGCCAGTGTCATCTTTCATTTCTCTTTTTATTTTCAATGATTTTGCTAATGAGATGGAGAGGACAAAAACAGACTTTCCTTTCTAAAGCGTCGTAAAAGGTTATTTCGAACAATTTTTCATTCCGACGGATGGTGTTTCTGAAGGTTACTTTTGTGCGGCAACAACATCATGAGATCTGATACTGATACATACATGTGATCTCTTGCATTACCGGATAATAAAGTAGGTGGATATAGTTGTTATTCTTGATTCTTGAAAATTTTAATTTGGGTTTCAAACGTCCAATTTGCAGTGCGTCATGTACTATGACGTCAGATTCAATGTTCTGAAGAAAGACAACTTTTCTTCAAAACGAACGAGAAAAAAAACATGAATATTAATCATAACTTTTTTGAAAGGTCGGTGACATATACATTGTTTTGCTTTATTTTGAAGAATACACATGGCACTTTCCTTCTTGAAATTTTTATGAAAAAATCACTGGAAGATATTCTTTAATACTCGAAACGTTTTTCATTCTTGCGTTTTATTTTTGGCGGGAATGAAATAAATCATATTTTTTAAGATCAAAACAATAAGAGTCTTAAATTCTTGAACCTGTATTTGATAAACACAAATCTACTGTTTAACATGAAACAAGAATTATGCTTGTAGGTTTGATATAATGGGATTTTTTGAGAGTTTAAATAACAAGCAAATATCATGTTAATATTCGGGAAAACACGAAACTGAGGTTGCTATAGTGACAAAACTAAGTCGGTGACCCCCAATTTTTTTTATCATATTTTGTTCCTCAAATCATGAAATAACTTCACACAAAATTTTAAGGAAAAATCACTGGTAGAACTGAATAGGCTGTTTGGTCTTTAATGCTGCGTTCACACGTAATTCGAATTCGATTCGCATTAACTAATTCGAATTAGTTTAATTCGCATTCGAAACGTTTTACGTCCAAACGTAAATTCTAATTCGAATTGCAATGCGTGTCAAATTCGCTTTACTGTCCAAACGACGTTAACTTTTAATTCGTATTAATAAAAACGCATTTCTAATGCGAATCGGATAATGCGATTTAGCCAATTCGAATCAATTCGAACTAAAAAAGAAGAGTGTGTGAACGCGATTAGCGAATTCGATTCGCATTAAATGTACGTGTGAACGAGGCATAAGTGTTCGGTTCGATATCGTCAGTTCAGCCGTTATTGGAGTTTTTGCTCTTTAATTACGATTTTTATACCGTGTTCACACTATGAAATCTAAACCGGGTCGAACCCGGGTTAGTTAATCCGAATTAATTACACCGGTTCACACTTGAAAAAGAATTACCCCACTTTGGGTTTTTCCCTTCAACAAAAATAGACACGCATGCGCAACAACTTGAATTTTTTCTCGAGCTATGGTTTTCAGAGGAGTCTCTAACTTTTGGTGGAGTTACTGCCGGGCGCCCTTCTAAAATGTCCTCAAGTTCATCATAATATCTACAAGTTGTTCTGCCATTTCCACTCAATTTGTTGCTATTCTTTGCATTAAAGTAGTTTCTTTTAAGAGTTTTAATTCTCTGTCTACATTCCAGTGCCGTCCGAAGATACCCCAAGCCACCCATTGTTCTTATAATTGAAGAAAATACATGGGTGTTTCTTGTTGAATTGTCCAATTTGACTGAATTTTTCCTTCTCCCCACGTTGAAAGTAAAGCCTTCGTCTCCTGGTCACTCCAGGATAGACCTCTCTTTTTTGAAGAATTATTTTGTTCGGCATCCATGGCTATCCTGATATTGGCAATTACAGACGGCAGAAAACGTCACGTAACGCTATGGCAACAACCCCACATTAACTCCACTTTGCGTTCACACTAGAATGTGGGGTAACTAATCCGGGTTCGCCCCACGTTAACTCCACCTCAGATGAGGGGTAATTTTAATCCGGGTTCGCCCCAGTTTATCGTGTTCACACTATTGGAATTTAATCCGGATTAATTAATTCGGGTCGAACCCGGTTTAAAAATGCATAGTGTGAACGGGGTATCAGTGTTCTGCCTCGTATCTTAAACTATTATAGATAGACAGCCACATTAAATAGCAAAAATGATCAGAAAGACTAGATCTACAAATAAGTCAAATTTTGCCGATATTGTTAGTTGACTCTTCAAAGAGTGATTGCCCTTAAATGACAATTTTTTAACCCTTTTTTGTGTTTTGGGCAAAAACTTAAGAAGATAGACAGAAAAAAATATCAGCAATACAAGATCAACAAAAAAGTGTTTTTAGTCATGAACTCTATACTAGTCCACAATGTTGGAGAGTGTCCATTATTGAAGATGCACATATACATAGGTGAGCTACACAGGCAGTTTTTCTTAATCTCGTAAAACAGAACTTTGTTTTATTTCTTGGCCAAAAATGTTCATTTATGGCTCGTTTTAAAGAAAATGTATGGATCTTTCGAACCGAAAATGTTCGACCAACTGTTTTTGACAATTTTTATTCAGAACTATCACCGGTTTTTTTTTGAAAAGCAAGTTGTTCACCTAGTCCAAATAATTATGACGTCTAGAAAGGTTATTTTATTGTTTGTGTTTGTAGGAAGGCGACACATATTTTTTTTTAAATCTCGTCTCGTACCTGTGGATGTAAAGACTTTGACTGGCTAAAAAGCCCTATTTATTAGCACTACTAGTAGGCGGGTGTTTAACTACCTTGACTGGCTTTAAAGCCCTATTTTTTATTACTGCTTAAGGGGGGGGGGGGGGTTAACGACCTTGACTACCCTTCCCTATTTATTAGTTTTCATGTCAAGACTTATTTATTAACAGCTACTTCGGTAACTAACTAACTGGAAGTGTTTAACGACCTTGACTGGATGTACATCCCTCGCATGGTCGGCTCGGTGCCTGAAGGCGTTTGGTGAGCATTAAAATATTTTCTGCAGTGGGTCAGGAACAGGTGGAAGACGCCATTTTGATAGGTCGCCATCTTGGTTTTGCTGAGTTGTTTTTGGTTTGTTTACTATTTTCTTGTTTCTTTACAGTCGAAACTCCACAACGGCTGTTTTCAGGACCAGGTTGATCAGCTGGGCAGCCAAAACTTCGGTAAAAACACTCCTGTCAAGATTTATTTAAAACGGCTAAATCAATAGAAACACTATATAATTAAATTCAATGTTGCAAATTAAACACAAACTATGCAAATATTCAAGGAATTATGGATTTATTAAGTTGACTACACATTTTGACATTTAAAACAATATTTTTCATCAATAATGTAAACAAACAGTAACACCAATTTGTTAATTTTACAATAGTCCACTTTAAAGGGAAGTAATAATGTTAACACATACATATATATAGGCTCTTAGTTACACAACCATTTCTAGTCGTCAGTGAAACGTTACAAGGCACAAGGTGTGATGCAGAATTTGCGTACTGTTCTTGGTCTATCTTAGGTAATGTCTAGTTGTTTGATTTTGGCTTGGACGAATCAACATTATTTTATTACCCCTGCAAACAAAATTTAGGGGGTATATAGGAATCACCTTGTCTAACCGTCCCTCCAACTTCGTGTCTGGTGCATAACTATAGTACCACAAAACTTTCAATTTATATCTATAAGTTGATGAAACTTGGTACGCAGATTCCTCCTGGGCTAGGGATGTGTCCTGAGATGTTTAGCTAGCTATAAAACCAGGTTCAATCCACCATTTTCTACATAAGAAAATGCCTGTACCAAGTCTGCCTCATATCTTGACTAACATCTAGAAAATAACAATGAGGGTCGGTTGAAAACAAAACTTTACGACAAAAGAGATGATTTCGGCTTCCCAATTGCGACCTTTCCATTTTTAGTTCCAAATGGTGAAGTTGAGACCATCACTTCGTAGGTTTTTCTGGACGCCATCACGAGTTGGATGACCGTTATGGAATATCCGCTTCACAGATATCGGATATGTTCCTTATGTCGTAACTACAATCCCGTTCCCTTTTCACGAATGTGACCTACCGAATAAGACTATTTACCGGCTTTGTAATAACATGAGCAACACGACGGGTGCCGGATGTGGAGCAGGATCTGCTTACCCTTCCGGATCACCTGAGATCACTCCCAGTTTTTGGTGGGGTTCGTGTTGCTGTTGTACCCCTATTTGTGACATTTTTACCTATTGTGTTTGTTTTGTTCACCAATCGTTGTCAATATAATGGAATTTGATGCAACTTTCATACAAGTGAGAGGTTTAGTTAGCTTTAAAACCAGGTTTAATCCACCATTTTGTACATAAGAACATGCCTGTACCAAGTCAGGAATATGACAGTTGTTATTCATTCGTTTGATGTGTTTGAGCTTTTGATTTTGCCATTTGATTAGGGACTTTCCTTTTTGAATTTTCCTCGGAGTTCAGTATTTTTGTGATTTTACTTTTTATATACCAAAGTCAGGTCACTCTGACCTTGACTGTGACATTTGACCCCCTATTAAACATCTTATAGTATCATTGTCCAATGTATGTCCAGCTCATAACTTTTGTACCATAAAAATTAGGTTAACCAAACTTGGTATGAAGTGGCATCATGGACTGAGGGTGTGTCTTATATATTTACCTAAGGCAGGTCAATCTGACTTTGACTTTGACTCCTGTAATAGTAAACCCTTGTCTGATGAGTGCCTTGCGGATAAATTGTGTACCGTAGAACTTACGTTGACCAAACTCAGTGTTCTCCCATATCCCTTAAAGCAATGCGGACCTGCAGTCCTATAATTTCAGAGCATGTTCCTATCAGTCTCAACGCAGTCCTATATTTTTAGCCCGTGGTGCAATAGTTTTCAGTCGAATTTTTGACTTGTTTAATCTTATCCGTGTGGTATAAAATTCCAGGTGAAATTTAGTCAGCACAATGATTGTTTACAACACATGGTCAATTTACCTGATGCTGTAGGTATGCTGTTGCATCATGGGATGGGGTGTGTTATATATCAGAAACAGGTCACTCTGACCTGGACTTTGACCTTTGATCCCATGATAGTTATTTGTATTCAGGCAATAACTCTGTTCTCTGGTGAACTAAGGTTAACCAAATTAAGCCAAACTAATTATAAATGTGCAGTTGCATTTTGGGAATGTGATGTGTCAATAAAATTAGGTCATTGTGACTTTGACCTTTCTCATCACTTGGCGTCCGTCGTCGTCGTCGTCGTCCGTTGTCGTCTGTTAACTGTCACTCTTTATATGAGCGATTGCCCTTAAATGAGGATTTTTTAACCCTCTTTTGTGTTTTGAGCAAAAACTAAAGAAGATAGAGAGATGCTAAACAGACTTAATGATCAGCAATACAAGATCAACAAAAAGATTATTGTCATCAATTCTATTCTCGTCTACAATGTCGGAGAGTGTCCTTTGTTGAATATATACATAGACCAAGGTGAGCGACACAGGCTCTTTAGAGCCTATATTTTTGATCTTGGACTGGAAAACATTTATTAAACTCTCATTTGGGACGGTGATCAGAGATTCGCAATATTAAATGGATGCATTAATTTAATTACAAACCTGAGACTTTGTTCCTGAGTCGGTATAATTCTTTCAGATAGACCTATCAGTAACTAAAATGCATAAGTCACACTATGCAGACAGCTCTAGTTATTTATACAAGCATTCATCCAAGCATCAATATTATCTAACAATTAATTCATTATTTTTCATTAAAAGTACTTTTTTTCAAACTTTAGATTATATCTGTGATTAACAAAGTGTTATTATCAATTTTATTTCATTTTTTTTTTTTAAATTTCATGGTAAAATTTGGTCTCAAAGTTGAAGTCCAGCTGACATAAAATGGCATCAGCGTTATGACATAGTATGAAGGCGTTAAGCAAATAGATAACAATTGCCTTTTAAGAAGTCATAATTATTTAGACTAGAACGTAACATACTAAATGAGATATATATGAATAAAAGAAATAAAATTTAACGTAATTTTTCATGACCGATTAACAGAATCTGATGCTGTTTAAAAAACAATGTACTACAACACACTCTCTCTCCCCTCCCTCACACTCTCTCTCCCCTCCCTCATCTCAAACTGCATAATATTTTGACAAACATCAAAGTTTTTGATCTGACGTTTTGCACCATAAAAAAGAATATTCCACGAAGACGGCTTTACATCGACAAAACTAATATAATATATTATATGTATAAATAAACAATACACTGTAACTATTTGTATTTGTATTTATTTCAGCTAGATTCCAATTTTCTGCCTATCATAGAAGTGACAAAACATACATGTACAATAAATAATTCTATCTTATAGCTGATTTGACCAGTAACCACAATTATTCCCTGACAGCAATGAAACTCTAACCATTATGTTATTTTGGAGATATATATCTAAAGATATGATCAACTTTGAAGATTTTTTACCATGTATCAGCATATGTCGACTAGTCAGACAAATTTTGGTTCAGGTGTCTGACAGGAATTATTACAAAATTGCTAGTTATTACAACACATGAATATTATTTTTCATGAAGTTTGCCTATCGGTCCAGCTATTTTTAGAGGCTGTTTGGCATTGATAATGTCAGGAAGTTTGATATGTCTGGGTTACTACAAAAGAAGAAGTATTGTTGCACACTCAGAAGTACACAGAGCTACTAGTCATATAAAGATATAATTCATATATTGTGTAGAAAAAATGAAATATGTTAGTATATATACTTGACAATCCAAGAGTAAAGTTAAATTGTACAAAGCAGAACTATGTACTAAGCACGAGTATTTTGATTATGGATTTTCGTTTTTTTTTATTTACTGAATACATTTTTGACACTTGTTCTTAATATCTAAGAAATGAAGAATATGAAAAAATATAAGAAAAGGCAGACAAGAATATTTGTATAATATTTGTTGTAAATTTTATAGATTAGATACTTAGAAGTCTAAGAATAGTAAAAAGATGTATACTGCATCATTGCTAAGCCAACAACATCAGCATTTTGGTAAATATGATAAATAATAAAATTACTCCACCTTAGATTGTTTCCAGTATGATTAAATCAGTGTGTGTGCAGAGTGACACCTACTGATCCAACTAGTAATGCTAACGCAGCAAATGAAAAGCCTAGTACATAGTGGAATTAAACCATACACCAATATAAAGGCAACAGTAGTATACCGCTGTTCGAAAACTCATAAATCGATAGAGATAAAAACAAATCCGGGTCACAAACTAAAACTGAGGGAAACGCATCAAATATAAGAGGAGAACAACGACACAACAAGTGGGACTCCATAATTCTGATGAAAATATTCCTGCATAAGTTAAATTCATTCATCAGCATCACTAAAAACTAGTAAAAGTCTGAAATGGCCTATATCTGTACTCGACTGTACTGATTTTTACTCGACCAGTCTGAATTGGTCTGGACTCTGAACCATACTTAACAGTCTGAACTTTTTCTCGACCTTTACTCCATTCTCGACCTAGTCTGAACCATGCTCGACCTAGTCTGAACCATACTCGACCAAGTCTTAACCAACCTAGACCTATTTCTGTATATATCTTCTGTATTTCATCAATTTAGGAACTATTGTTTAGTTATTTTCCTTGGCTAGAAATTTGAACAACAATTTGAAATCCAAAATGTATTTAATATAGCACTGAAACCAAAATTTCGCAATAAACATAATATAATCATCAACACTTATATATACAATGTATATCACCTCTAAAATAAAAATAAAAACAAGATGATCAAAGGAAATGATTTCTGGTCGGATAAAAAAAATATCATGTAATAAATTAAGTTTTTGGTTAAATGAATTTTTATATACACGATCGAGTTCACATTGCATTATGTACATCAAAAATACTAGAACTCTCTACCACTATTTAAATATCTTAAATGTTATTCAAAACTTTTTGAATGTTTCAGAGATATTTATGGTTACTGAAAAATTTTCAACACTAACTTAAGCCTGGTAAAAAGTTAGGTAAAACGGACAGAAAGTTACAGGACAAAAAGTCACAAATAATGTGTTTATGATTGTTTGAATTTTTAAGAGAAAGATCTTGAAATAATTACTTTTTTTTATCGTTTCACAGATAATATCGGATATGTTCCTTATGTCGTAACTACAATTCCGTTCCCTTTTCACGAATGTGACCTACCGAATTAGACTATTTACCGGCTTTGTAATAACATGAGCAACACGATGGGTGCCGGATGTGGAGCAGGATCTGCTTACCCTTCCGGATCAACTGAGATCATCCCCAGTTTTTGGTGGGGTTCGTGATGCTGTTGTACCCCTATTTGTGACATTTTTACTTATTGTGTTTGTTTTGTTCACACATCGTTGTCAATATAATGGAATTTGATGCGACTGTCATACAAGTGAAAGGTTTAGTTAGCTTTAAAACCAGGTTTAATCCACCAGTTTGTACATAAGAAAATGCCTGTACCAAGTCAGGAATATGACAGTTGTTATCCATTCGTTTGATGTGTTTGAGCTTTTGATTTTGCCATTTGATTAGGGACTTTCCTTTTTGAATTTTCCTCGGAGTTCAGTATTTTTGTGATTTACTTTTTATATACCAAAGTCAGGTCACTCTGACCTTGACTGTGACATTTGACCCCCTATTAAACATCTTATAGTATCATTGTCCAATTCATGTCCAGCTCATAACTTTTGTACTATAAAAATTAGGTTAACCAAACTTGGTATGAAGTGGCATCATGGACTGAGGGTGTGTCTTATACATTTACCTAAGGCAGGTCAATCTGACTTTGACTTTGACTCCTGTAATAGTAAACCCTTTCTGATGAGTGCCTTGCGAATAAATTGTGTACCGTAGAACTTACGTTGACCAAAGTCAGTGTTCTCCCATATCCCTTAAAGCAATGCGGACCTGCAGTCCTATAATTTCAGAGCATGTTCCTATCAGTCTCAACGCGGTCCTATATCTTTAGCCCGTGGTGCAATAGTTTTCAGTCGAATTTTTGACTTGTTTAATCTTATCTGTGTGGTATAAAATTCCAGGTGAAATTTAGTCAGCACAATGATTGTTTACAACACATGGTCAATTTACCTGATGCTGTAGGTATGCTGTTGCATCATGGGATGGGGTGTGTTATATATCAGAAACAGGTCTGACCTTGACTTTGACCTTTGATCTCATGATAGTTATTTGTATTCAGGGTATAACTCTGTTCTCTGGTGAACTAAGGTTAACCAAACTAAGTCAAACTAATTATAAATGTGCCAATAAAATAAGGTCATTGTGACTTTGACCTTTCTCATCACTTAGCGTCTGTCGTCGTCGTCGTCTGTTAACTGTCACTCTTTATATGAGCGATTGCCCTTAAATTATGATTTTTTAACCCTCTTTTGTGTTTTGAGCAAAAACTAAAGAAGATAGAGAAATGCTAAACAGACTTGATGATCAGCAATACAAGATCAACAAAAAGATTATTGTCATCAATTCTATTCTCGTCTACAATGTCGGAGAGTGTCCTTTGTTGAATATGTACATAAACCAAGGTGAGCGACAGAGGCTCTTTAGAGCCTATATTTTTGATCTTGGACTGGAATACATTTATTAAACTCTCATTTGGGACGGTGATCAGAGATTCGCAATATTAAATGGATGCATTAATTTAATTACAAACCTGAGACTTTGTTATTGAGTCGGTATAATTCTTTCAGATAGACCTATCAGTAACTAAAATGCATAAGTCACACTATGCAGACAGCTCTAGTTATCTATACAAGCATTTATCCCAGCATCAATATTATCTAACAATTAATTTATTATTTTTCATTAAAAGTACTTTTTTTCAAACTTTAGATTATATCTGTGATATGCATATTTCAACTTTAAAAATTTCTAATTAACAAAGTGTTATTTTCAACTTTAATTTCAGTTCATTTTTTTTAAAATTTCATGGTAAAATTTGGTCTCAAAGTTGAAGTCCAGCTGACATAAAATGGCATCAGCGTTATGACATAGTATGAAGGCGTTAAGCAAATAGATAACAATTGCCTTTTAAGAAGTCATAATTATTTAGACTAGAACGTAACATACTAAATGAGATATATATGAATTAAAGAAATAAAATTTAACGTAATTTTTCATGACCGATTAACAGAATCTGATGCTGTTTAAAAAAAAATGTACTACAACACACACTCTCTTCCCTCCCTCATCTCAAACTGCATAATATTTTGACAAACATCAAAGTTTTTGATCTGACGTTTTGCACCATAAAAAAGAATATTCCACGAAGACGGCTTTACATCGACAAAACTAATATAATATATTATATGTATAAATAAACAATACACTGTAACTATTTGTATTTGTATTTATTTCAGCTAGATTCCAATTTTCTGCCTATCATAGAAGTGACAAAACATACATGTACAATAAATAATTCTAACTAATAGCTGATTTGACCAGTTACCACAATTATTCCCTGACAGCAATGAAACTCTAACCATTATGTTATTTTGGAGATATATATCTACAGATATGATCAACTTTGAAGATTTTTTTACCATGTCTCATCATATGTCGACTAGTCAGACAAATTTTGGTTCAGGTGTCTGACAGGAATTATTACAAAATTGCTAGTTATTACAACACATGAATATTATTTTTCATGAAGTTTGCCTATCGGTCCAGCTATTTTTAGAGGCTGTTTGGCATTGATAATGTCAGGAAGTTTGATATGTCTGGGTTACTACAAAAGGAGAAGTATTGTTTCACACTCAGAAGTACACAGAGCTACTCGTCATATAAAGATATAATTCATAAATTGTGTAGAAAAATTGAAATATGTTAGTATATATACTTGACAATCCAAGAGTAAAGTTAAATTGTACAAAGCAGAACTATGTACTAAGCACGAGTATTTTGATTATGGATTTTCGTTTTTTTTTTATTTACTGAATACATTTTTGACACTTGTTCTTAATATCTAAGAAATGAAGAATATGAAAAAATATTAGAAAAGGCAGACAAGAATATTTGTATAATATTTGTTGTAAATTTTACATATTAGATACTTAAAAGTCTAAGAATAGTAAAAAAATATATACTGCATCATTGCTAAGCCAACAACATCAGCATTTTGGGTAATATGATAAATAATAAAATTACTCCACCTTAGATTGTTTCCAGTATGATTAAATCAGTGTTTGTGCAGAGTGACACCTACCGATCCAACTAGTAATGCTCACGCAGCAAATGAAAAGTCTAGTACATAGTGGAATTAAACCATACACCAAAGTGGGACTCCATAATTCTGATGAAAATATTCCTGCATAAGTTAAATTCATTCATCAGCATCACTACAAACTAGTAAAAGTCTGAAATGGCCTATATCTGTACTCGAATGTACTGATTTTTACTCGACCAGTCTGAATTGGTCTCGACTCTGAACCATACTTAACAGTCTGAACTTTTCTCGACCTTTACTCCATTCTCGACCTAGTCTGAACCATACTCGACCAAGTCTTAACCAACCTAGACCTATTTCTGTTTATATCTTTTGTATTTCATCAATGTAGGAACTATTTTTTAGTTATTTTCCTTGGCTAGAAATTTGAACAACAATTTGAAATCCAAAATGTATTTAATATAGTATTGAAACCAAAATTTCGCAATAAACATAATATAATCATCAACACCATATTCATCAACACTTAATTAATGAGTTAATAAGCAGCCTGGGGAATCTCATTCAAAATTTGTACGATCACGAACAATTATTGAATTAAATTAGATTAAAAAATTACAGACAGTCTATCCTCTCGGTCTTAATGACAATATCATGGGAATTGGTAATATATCTAGAACAAATTTCGTAGTAATAATACAAATATTTCGGACCTTATTTCTATTTCAAAAAACAACGGTAGACATTATCTATTAACCAAGCTCTGTTCTTTACCTGTTAATAAATAACATCAAATTTTGGAGGAATGCAACACAATTCCATATTGCAGTCCTACGTATGAAATCGTCCAAATTATAATAGCATATTGTTATTCTAAATTGTTTCCCAAAATTGATCGCCCTGAAGATCACAAAAAACATTTTATTAAAATTAAATATGTCAATAAAGGTTTTGATTTTGTAAATATTGCCGGTATTTTTAATGATCATTCTGTTAAAGAACAAATTCCTGGCTATTTTGATAATACTGAACTCCCTCTTATTTGTTATGTTTACAAGAAATTTACCCGGAAATATGTGTTTAATTACAGTGAAGTGTGTAAAGATGTTAATATCAGTGACAATACATCTCCCTCATGAATTGCAGTAATTCCGAATACATTTATGCCCCCCGTTCCCATGTTATAACAGGAGACCTTAACATCGTTCGTGACCGAGAGTTGAAATCATTCCTCAGTAAAGGACCTAGATATCGTCCCCCTTCAATTATTAATTGGAATGAGTGTCGTAACATCATCCTCGACTCACTCCGTACTTACTGCTCTAAATGGATAAAACGAGAAAAAGCTGACAAGAAATCATTAGATTCTTTTTTTTAATTCGGTAATGAACATATTTGATATACGTATTCAACAGTTTAAAGATCATTTTACTCCTAACAACCATAATATAATAGCCCAGTTTCCCGTATCAAACATAAGCTAAAAGAACTCGCCAGGGAATATCATTATTGTTTGACGTAAATTTTACATTGAGGTTCTACAAAAGGAAATCACGAATTCACCTACATTCCAACTGACTCCATTTTCGGAAAATAACATCTGTAACAAACAGAAACTTTTAGCTACCTCTTTACAAGCAGAACCAAATACAATGAAAGTTCCAAGTATGAACTGGCTTCCGAAGCTGCACAAAACTCCTAACAAATATAGATTTATTTCGTCTTCGGCAAGGTTTATCTGACTTTGACATCATTTTCATGTTTCATTGATCAATGTTAATAGTAGGTCAACTATATTTTGTGCATAAGATTATTGTGAGGTGTACACGTCCCTCTGGAAGGGTTCATATTACCTTGATCCCCTATTTCATTGAGAGTGTGATATATAATCTTATAATATAAGACCTTGATATTGAAGAATTTCAGCATAAAATTTAATCATGATCAATAGTGATAAAGCAGGCGAGACATCTCAGCGTTTTCACTCTTCTCAAAGGTGTTAAGCCTCTTGTGTAGTCTGTGCGTTTGGCCGTCCAGTCTAGTTAACGGTCCCACGCATACACTTCATTGAAAATATGCCTCTTGGAAATATAGAGTATATGAGAAATTGCATTTTAAGTTCTCTCAAGCCTACGTTTCTTGTAGGAATTTTATGAATTTTTTAACAAAAGTTAAAAGTTTATATCATAAATGTCTCGGATGAATTCCTATGAGAAAAACAATCCATTGAGCAAATGACTACTGTCTGTTAAGAGCAAGTTTATATTTTTTACTGAATTCGAGACTTTGGTGCAACAGCACCTTAATTCTAAGTAATATCACCTGAACCTGGAAATGCAACTGCACCGCACCTGAATTCTTCTGGTGCAACTGTACCTTCTATAAAGTATAGCCAATAAACCAAGAGTTCTTAAGATGTTTATACATTTATAAGTTCTATGTATCCTTTTGGAGCTCCTGTTGTATATTTATAGACTTCGTGATTATATTGTGTTGATAAATATTTCAAAACTGCCTATTTTCATGTTGTAACTAATACCGCAACAAACAGGGGTGAACTTTACCAGTTTATGTCTATTTGAAGTCCAAGATTAGTAACAAGTCGGACCCTTGTTGAAGTATATATTTAGCATATTAGGCCAAAACTAGAGTTACAAAAGAAAAATTGTAAACATAAAAAATTATCAACAGGACAAGATTTACAAATATCCTGGCCTGGTAAATACTTGAAACATATTCTTGCGAAGACAGGAGGTAAATGAATATTCTGCCCAACAAAATTCAGGAAATAATTGTGTTTGAAAGTTAAAAAAAATTTGCAGCGCAATAAATAATCTTTCCTAGCAATATATGAGAATACTTATTCCACCAAATAAAAATCTTCCTTCCCATTTCTACAAAAGTTGTACATTTTTTCAACTGAATTCTTTGTCGTTGGCAATTCAAACTTTTCCAAAATTTATTGTTTGTTTTGTTTCTTTCTAGGATAGAAAAGATCGATGGATGCTATCAACATTGTATTCATGTGCAGTGGAGATTGCAGAGCATGTGAATGCAGGACTAGAACATGTAGCTATAATTCATCATGAAAATTGGAAATGAGACTAAAATAAAAAGCTGTACAATATAAACCTGCTCTTGGCCACTCACTTACTAACTAATGTATACCCATTTTCAATAAATTATATTTTAGAAGTATACCAGTGAATATAGGTAAATTAAGTCTATAGTTTATTTACATGTATTTATAATCTATAGGATTTATAGGACATTGATGTTTGAAAAAGTAAGATTCGAAGCATTTTGGGCTTCGTTGATTGATTATCAATTATTATTTACACAGTATGAATTATAAGAGATGTTAGGCATAAATGTATATTAGTTAGACAGTAATCCAACAAGGCATCTATTAAATCAAGGGTTTCAAGGACGCCATTACATGTTGGTCGGCTGTTATTGAATATCTATGTCACAGTTGACCACATATATGTTCCAAAAGAGAGGCCACTGATACTAAAGGGATAATCAAATTCATCAGTCGAAAACGAACCAACAATATCATGGAAAAAAGCGAAAAGTAACCAAAAGCAAAATACAGTAAACCAAACACAACATAGGAAACTAAAGACTGAGCAACACGAACCCCACCAAAAACCGGGTGTGATATAAGATGCACCGGAAGGGTAAGAAGATCTTGCTCCACATGTGGCATCCGTCGTGTTGCTTATAAAAGTAAAAACCCGTTGATAAGTCTAATTCGGTATGTAACTTTCGAGGAAAAGAGGATAGATTATGGTTACGACAATTGGAACTCCAATCTCGTCCTCTTTTTCTCAAATGTCAAATCATCGAAGAAAAATCATCACTTATTGTACGCTGTCAGGTTGTCTTCGACTTATGAGTTTGAATGTCCTTTTGGTATCTTCCGCCTCTTTATTATTCCCTTATCAAGTATACTTATTTATATATGATCATAAATCATCACCATTGTTAATGTCATTGTGGATAGTGTTTCTGTCGTGAACATTTATATTGCACACTCATTACATGTTCTAACAACATAACTATCTTTATTTTAAATGATTAATTGTTTATGTATACAATTTCAATAACTATAATTTATTTTCCTATTCATATTGTACAGATGATGTTTCAAACTGTATTTTTGGTACGAAGCTGAGTGAGGAGGAGGAAAAACTGTTGTAAAATTGTAAAAAAAAAATTACCAATTGCTAAAGACAAAATTTTGTTATAACAGACCAATTATAAAAGTTTTAATACTTATATTTTCAAAATTTAATAAAATGATTTTGAAGTTGTAATTTCTATTTCATTCCTAATTGTTTCTTTTATTATGTATGTTTAATTATTTCTTTGATATTTTCTTAGAATGATTTGATTAATCACAATAAGGCAATTTTAGACATGCCAGAGAAAACAATTTCATGTAAGTTCTAAATTATTAAACATCACTCCCAACGAATGAAGTATCACTCTGGTGAGTTCGTCTGTGTATGTCGTGTCCTGTTCAAGGATGCATTTGAAGATTCTGTGTCGGGCACAGCTTTTTACATTTGATTTAGGCATTTAAAGTTGAATTGAGTTTGTGACTCCAATTTGCATATACATGTATTCCAACCTTATTCGAAACACACACCCTGATGGTTGGCAAAAACAACACCTAGTAGTTTTATATCCTTCAAATCATTTAAAAAGTCAGACAAACTTTGTATATTTGAATATGGGGATCTATTGAGAAGTTGAACTAAGTTTGTGACATTGACTTTGCAGACACATAAGACAGACAGTCCATCGTATTGCACATAACTTCTGGTAGTGGGCAACAGCAATTATAGACCATGGGCTTTTATTTCACATGTGAATGTATCGTTTTTTATTTCACTGGGAAATCACGGTATTTCATTGCAACCAATGTATTAATGCCAATTATCATTAATATCTCTTTAGACATTCAAATGATTGGAACAGGACTCGACATGCACAGACGAACTAACCACAGTGATACTTCATTCGTTGGGAGTGATGTTTAATAATTAAGAACTTACATGAAATTGTTTTCTCTAGCAGGTCTAAAATTGCCTTATTGTAATTAATCAAATCAGTCTTTCTTTCGCAGTCGTCTTTTCTGAAATATTTGAAATGTTTAACTTTGTGCATTTTTAGAGCATTACAGCAGGAATAACAGTATTGTATTTGAAAATTAGCAACCGTCAAATCCTCAACTGAGGTTAGCATCTTTTCATATATAGTACTGTCATTCCTTAATTAAAACCTCCAAGTAGATATAATTGTTGTACTTTCTTATATTGTTTGTTTTTTCTATTATTTGCCAAAAAAAAAAACAAATGTCTTGTCTTGATACATTTTTGTAAATCACTGATTTCGCTTTAATATTGAAAGCTAGCCAACAGATCAAAATAAATCTAGCTATCCCTTGTATTTTGCTTTAATATTGAAAGCTAACCAACAGATCAAAAATAAATCTAGCTATCCCTTGTATTTTGCTTTAATATTGAAAGCTAACCAACAGATCAAAATAAAACTAGCTATCCTTGTATTTTGCTTTAATATTGAAAGCTAACCAACAGATCAAAATAAATCTAGCTGTCCCTTGTGTTTTGCTTTAATATTGAAAGCTAACCAACAGATCAAAATAAGTTTAGCTATCCCTTGTATTTTGCTTTAATATTGAAAGCTAACCAACAGATCAAAATAAATCTAGCTATCCCTTGTATTTTGCTTTAATATTGAAAGCTAACCAACAGATCAAAATAAATCTAGCTGTCCCTTGTGTTTTGCTTTAATATTGAAAACTAACCAACAGATCAAAATAAGTTTAGCTATCCCTTGTATTTTGCTTTAATATTGAAAGCTAACCAACATATCAAAATAAAACTAGCTATCCCTTGTATTTGGCTTTAGTATTGAAAGCTAACCAACAAATCAAAATAAATCTAGCTATCCCTTGTATTTGGCTTTAGTATTGATAGCTAATCAACAGATCAAAATAAATATAGCTATCCCTTGTATTTTGCTTTAATATTGAAAGCTAACCAACAGATCAAAATAAACCTAGCTATCCCTTGTATTTTGCTTTAATATTGAAAGCTAACCAACAGATCAAAATAAAACTAGCTATCCCTTGTATTTTGCTTTAATATTGAAAGCTAACCAACAGATCAAAATAAATCTAGCTATCCCTTGTATTGTGCTTTAATATTGAAAGCTTGTTTTAATATTGAAAGCTATCCAACAGATCAAAATAAAACAAGCTATCCCTTGTGTTTTGCTTTTATATTGAAAGCTAACCAACAGATCAAAATAGATCTAGCTATCCCTTGTATTTTGCTTTAAATATTGAAAGCTAACCAACAGATCAAAATAAATCTAGCTGTCCCTTGTGTTTTGCTTTAATATTGAAAGCTAACCAACAGATCAAAATAAAACTAGCTATCCCTTGTATTTGGCTTTAATATTGAAAGCTAACCAACAGATCAAAATAAATCTAGCTATCCCTTGTATTTTGCTTTAATATTGAAAGCTAACCAACAGATCAAAATAAACCTAGCTATCCCTTGTATTTTGCTTTAATAATGAAAGCTAACCAACAGATCAAAATAAAACTAGCTATCCCTTGTATTTTGCTTATATTAAAGTTGATTGTGTAACTTATATTTTTGCAACAGAGATGGGTTCTTCATAACATATTTTTCATTACCATAAAAACTGACATGAGTGTTATGCAAATATTATTGCACCTCTTGCAAACAAATTTTGTGAGTATGTAGGAATTGTCAGTCTGTTTGCCTGTCCGTCAGTTTGTAATTTGTCTGTCCGTCCGTTTGTCTGTCTGTCAGTCTGTCTTCTCACCAAAACTTCTACTAAACGGCTTGATGGACATTTATGAAACAGTTGTAGAATCTTACTTGAGGTTATGCATAAAGAATACAATACCAGTAGAAAATGTTAAAGGTGGGATAATACATTCTACTTACTTCAATAGAACGAATGTCTAGCATGGCAGGGATATATTTTTTTTAGTTTTCTCATAATTCTAGTTTGCTTATTTTAAGTTATAAAATATATAACATGGAAGTATCACATACTTTACCTTTTACATTTGGTCAAATCAGGGTATTTAATAGCTTACTATACGGTATGGGTTTCACTCATTGTTGAGGGCATTGAGGTGATCTATATTTGTTTACGTCAATGTCAGTTGATCTCTGGTGGATATTTGTCTAATTGACAATCATACCATATCTCCTTTTAATTAGCTCACAGGGCTTAAAGAGCCAGTGTAAGCTATTGCAATCGCTTGGTGTCCGTCGTCTCTCATCCGTCTTCTACTGTTAACTTCTTCTCTGAAACTACTTGGCAAATTGGAATCAAATTTGGCCACAGTCATCATTTGAGTATCTATTTTTATTATTTTGTAAAATGTCTGATGGTAAAATGTCTGATGATCTCATCTGCCAATTAACTTGGCTGACATGGCTTAGAATAGAGTAGAGGGGTAAAATGCAAGTTTTGTCTATTATCTTGAAAACTGGTATAGATAGAGAAAATGTGATGGGGCAAAACAGCTGTCAATTGTAATTTTGCCTATTAAATAGAAAACTATGATAGATAAACAGAAATGCTTTCGAGCAAACATGATCAACAAGTCTAAGGAATGATTTACGAATAAGTTTACGTGGCCAATATTTTCAGTAGACTCTAATACGAGTAAATGTCCTTTAATGATGATTTTACCAATATTTAACATTTCTGGCGAAAACTAAGATAGATAAAGTCAAACTGTAAAAAGCAAGAATGATAAGGAAGACAAGATCTATCAATAGGTCAATGAAGTCAAAATTGTCAGTCGACTCCTTATACGAGTTCATGGCCATAAATGATGATGTTTACTCTTTTTTACATTTTAGGTAAACACTATAGAAGATGGAGATAAACTGTACACATCATAATACGATCAGCAAGACAAGATCTATAAGTAGGTCTATGAAGCCGAAATTGTTGGTCCATTTCTTATAGAATTGATGATTTTTACCATTTATTTGTGATTTGGGCAAACTATAGTTAATAATAAAAAGCAATACACAGAAAAAATTATCAGCCATACAAGATCAACAAATAAGATGTCAGTCATGAAATACATTCTAGTCTACAGTGTTGGAGAGTGGTCATTGTTGAAATTGTACATAGATACAGGTGAGAAACAAATGCTCTTTAACAGCTCTAGCTTTTTTGGGGTGAGCTATTGCCATCACTTGGCGTCCATCGTCTGTCGTCGTCGTCCGTCATCGCTGTATCCCATTAACTTTTATAAAAATCTTCTCTGAAACTACCAATTAAATGAAACCAAACTTGACTACAATTATTGTGGACTCCAGTTACAAAAAAAAAGGTCCAGTGATCCCGACTGCAAATCTACATGACTCCCGAAAATCAAACTAGAAAATATTGGTAAAATGCAAGTATTGTCTATTATCTTTAAAACTGTTATAGAAAGAGAAAATGCGACAAGGGGCATATTCAGAGCGTTGAAATCTACCGATTGCCTATTTGGACCAAACTGTCAAATGACTTTTTGTAGGAGCTATTGCCTTAAAAAAACGATTGTTACCTTTTTCTGGTTTGCCTGTTATAGATTAAAAGAAATTTCTAATTGCAAAGATATACAAGATCTTCTTTTAAGTCAACATAGACGAAAATATCGGTCCAATTAGAATCATTGCCTTTAAATGAAGATCTTTAGGCAAAACCAATAGTAGGTAGAGAGAGTATTTTCACAGCAAATATGATCAGCATGTCAAGATCTACAAATAAGTCACAAAACCGAACATTGTCAGCTCACTTCTTATAGGAGTTATTGCCCAAAAATGATGATTTCATAGCATTTTTTTTTGCATTTATGGTCAAAATTATAGTAGATAGAAACTTTAAACATAAAAAATGATCAGAAATACAAGATCAACAAAAAGAGTGTTTAGCACTCGACCATAAATCAGTTCAGCAACAAAAGGTTCATGTGTCGGAAGGACAAATGCCTGGATACTTCATATCCTGTATACAGATACCTTGTGTACGGAAGTTTCCTTCTGACTGAAGATATTTGACAATGACCTCACTTTAATGGCTCATAAGCCACTGCTAAAAAACTTGTTTATTATTTGATTTTCTGTCTAGCTGTCGACGACACAAACTTTTGAAGCTTTATAGTTCAGAAAGTAATTAAAATACTTCGATGCTTCATATCTTACATACAGATGTCTCATGTGATGAAGTCTCCGTCTGGCATATATTTATTGCCCGTGACCGCACTTTCATGGTTCCGCGACTGCTAAAAACTAGATTTTTTTACAATGTGGATATCTCGATAATTGACTTTATTGTGCATATGGGATCCGTGCAAGGACTTCATGTCTGTAGAACAGTGTTCACCTGACATTTGCTCATTTCGTGAATCAGTGATTCTAATGTCCATGGTGCAATGGTCAACGTCAAGTTTTCGTGATAAGGTCCATATCTCCGATACTATGAGCAGCAATTGGTCAATAAAATTTGGTGTATGAATTGATTGTAAAATGTACATGTTCGTCTGAAAGGTTCTTCTGACATTGACCTCATTTTCATGGTTCATTGGTCAATGTAAATGTAGTGGTAAGAAGATATAAGAAGATGTGGTATAAGTGCCAATGAGACAACTCTCCATCCAAGTCAAAATTTATAAAAGTAAACCATTATAGGTAAAAGTACGGTCTTCAACGCGGAGCCTTGGCTCACACCGAACAGCAAGCTATAAAGGGTAAAGTCCGTTTGTAACATACAATACGCAATAGGTTAACTAAGTTTAATGTATTGAATAATTGGAAGGTGAACATGTCCATTTTGGCAGAATTCATCTGAGCATGAACCCATTCAATCATGATGAGTAAAGCAGGCGTGTGCATTCTTGTATCAGTTATTAGGAGTAAGAGAACAACTACATTTGGTATATAAAATCTTTGCAAGGTAAACATGTCTGTCATGAATCAGTTACCATCTTAAAGTTTTTGTGGTTAGGTCCGTTTCTCAGATATATAATTTTTTCATATATACAGAAATAAATATTGAACATGGTTTGAACTGAAATACTGGATATTTGAGATGCCGAGAGTATGGAAAGCCTGTATGTAGTTTTTCGGTCGTACATTGCATCTTTTTTATTGGGTTCAATGGAAATATATATATAACACGATTCCTCACAACTTACTTAAATCCATTATTAACAATGGTAGTTGTACTTTGATTATTTTAATTTCTATTCCTACATTGTTTCTGTACCTCCTAATCATCATGATCATAGGGAATTGGAAAACGAGAAAAAGAACGCAAAATACGATTTTAAATTGTACAATTTTTCATAAAACAAACAGTGTCCTCCGAAAAAAGTGGCTGCTAGCACCATTGGTATATAAAACGGATTATCATCTTTTGAGAATCACGACAAGACGTGTAAATGTCGAATTCCGCTGTCAAAGGAGGTGCTATTATTTTTAAGTAAGATCTTAAGATTTTTGAAACGTTTGAGTCTTATACAGTTTTTTGGTTTTTATACACATCATTAAAATTGGTTGCTGGAAAAAAGTGGCTGCTATCTTGATTGGCTGCTAAAAGTGGCTGCCAGCTTGAGTCTGGTAAAAGGTTCCATTCTAAATGCCTAAATCCCTATTTATTCCTAATTATCCGAACTTGAGCCAAAACCAATTTTAATCGACCCCAACCCACCATTCGGATAGCCAGACGCCAATATTGACCCCGGATCTTTTTACCCTATGGACCGAGCGTTTCATGTTATAGGACCAAACGAGGTGCCATTTGCGTTGCATTCGCGTTGCAAAAGCCTTGTCTAACTTTAAGACGCCTTTTCCTTATTAAGGTGGCCCGTCCTCAAGCGGAAAACATGATAAACCAACCTAAAAGTATGGAAAGCCGCAGTGAACCCCCCGAATTATTTTTATTTTTCCCATAAGAAATGCATAAAAATAATTATTCAGCGGCCTTCAAATTCCCGCCCGCAAATTATCATTATTCCCGGCCGAAATTTTTTATCAATCCCGCCCGCAGATTATTATCATTCCCGCCCGCAAATTATTATTAATCCCGCCCGCAGATTCATATTTCTCGATTCTTTTTGCGGCGGCCGCAGTTTTTTTTTCACAAGGGCTTAGGCCGACAGATTATAATGACACAAACCTCGCTTTTGTTTTACTCAATGCCGAAAGATTATTTCTAGCCAATCAAAAAAAATCGGGCGGGAATCCTCTAAACCAAAAGCAAGGCCGAAAGATTATGATACTAGCCAATCAAAAATAATTTGTCGGGAATCCTCTAAACCAAAAGCTTGATGCGGGCCGACAATTTTGAAGATTTAATTAAATTCTCCCAACAACAAAATTTGCGGGCGGGAATCCTCTAAACCAAAAGCTTGTGGTGGGCCGCAGATTTGTGAAGATTTTACTCATACAGACTACTTTAAATGTAGCCTGGCATCCTGACCCAATCTAATACTTCATCGATCAGTTGGCCAGGATCCCAGGCTACTTCAAATGCAGAAACGGAACGGAGGAATACATTCGAAACTCTCTGGACTTGCACATTCTTGTTCAGCATCATTACCAATCGGCAATCCTCGGGTGAATCCGCTACTCTCCTTCTATGAAGGTACAGAATGGGCCGAGTTGTGACGAATGCATCATTACATGAGAATAGTCGAGGTATGTAGATGTCATTGTTGAACAGTTGAAATGTTAACTGGAACAACCTTAAATTTAAAAGCAGTCACATGCCTATACATAAGATGTCAGTGTTGTATGTATGTATGAGTGTGGGTGTGTGAGATAGGTTGGGCGTCTGTATCATTTTGATTTATTGGCATATATATATAACACACACTTAAAAGTGCCTTCGCGATACTCTTTACTTTCATTTTGAAAAAAAACATATGACGACAGATTCATTGATTAATATCTGCTAGTGTTTCCCAGTTATTCTTTACTTCTTAAAATGGAATGTTACAAATAAGATTTCCCCTTATTCATGCTATTGAATTTTTTTATGGAGCTTTCATGAAAAAGGTTTTACAAGTATCACTCAAAGCCCCCCTCCCCCTTTTTCAAAATCATACATGATACATCTGCACCATCAGTTGCGGATTGAGAACTTTTCATAAGTGGGGCCCACTGACTGATATTAGGAGGGTCCCAGTAAAAGGGGGCCCAGGCCCTACAGCCCCCCCCCCCCCCTTTGGATCCACCTACATGTATCGCCATAAAGTATATTAATAAATTTCTTTTATTGAGAACATCTGTTTAATTTTAATTTTTTGGTATGTACCCTATTTTGTTTCTGGACATTTATGGGTTAACTTGCAAAACACACATATTTGTAGTGTTCTTTTCTTATGAATACCACTGTCACTCTAATTTAGCTATTGTCAGTTTACTTTTTCAATTGTTCTGTACTGTATGTCATAACCATTTAACATGGGTTTAATGTAAATGTTACTCTGTAAATAAATATTGTTTTATTGTCTATGTTTTTGGAAGTCAGAAATTTACCAGCAATTACACAATATTTACAAATTTGTACATATGATGTAAAAAATGTAAAATTTCAATCTTTTCATGCTTTATGTACATTTTGTTGTTTTGTAGTCATAATGTCACTAAATTTCAATGTTTATATTTTGTAAATTTCATAATGGCATGATTAAAAAAAACGCTGTCCAGTAAAAAATTATCAGATATACATTTTAACATACATAATCATGATATTTTGAACCAAATGGTGACTGTATTTCAAGAAACATGTTCGCATTGCAATGAACAAACATATTTCAATTAAATGCAGAAATTAGTGTCTAAAATTGATATCTGAATTATCTTTTTTAATATTTCTTGCAGTTATAATGTATTGCCAACATTGTGGGGAAAATCTTTCCCCAACAGAGAAGTTTTGCACTTCCTGTGGGAAGTCAGTCATTGCAGCAGGTAAGATACATGTATGTTCTTTGATTTATATTTGACTACATTATAAACTTCAAAGGTTTTTTTTATCACTACATACAAGACATATATGTCTCAGCTTATTTAAAAACAACAGCACATACATGTACTTATAAAATTTAGTATATATATCTTACAATCAATTTTAGTTTCTCTTATTTTCCTTATGATTTTAATATCCCTCCTAAAAGAGGATGCATGACCACTTGATATTCTGGGGGAGCGGGTTGGGGGATTTTGTTAATGCATATCCTGCATATGTCCTGCATTGTTGGAGTTGAAAAAAAGCACCTGGTACAAGACACGATGAAAATGAATATTTCATCTGCATAGAATTTTGATCTTTTTGTTCTTTAGTAAAATCTTGAATGATTCTATCTAAAACTGTAAAAAGACACTTGATATACTTTTGTGTGGGTTTGTGGTCTAGAGGTTAAGACCGATGGCTACAGTGCTGAAGGTCATGGTTTCCAATCCGACTCAGGGTGCTGGACATTTCAGTACATCAGAAGGGTGAAGTTTTCACTGTTTTTTTTTCCTTTTTTACATTACATGTACATGTAGGTCACCTAATTTTTTATTCTAGGTTATACAGCCAAAATTGCTCGCTTGAATTTTAGGTGAATTTCTAGTGAAAAAATATCCAATCATGTCCAAGTTAAAAAAAATTACCCCCAAAATTGCTCGCTTGAATTTTAGGTGAATTTCTAGTGAAAAAATATCCAATCATATCCAAGTTTAAAAAAATTACCCCCAAACTTTAACTTTTGATATTAAGACAAATACCTTTTAAGACTTGTTTCATATCTTCCCCTTGAAAATGTCAACATTTTGTAAAATTTATATTTTCATGTGAACAAAATTTGACTGTGTATATACCTTTAAATAAGAAGATGTGGTATGATTGCTAATGAGACAACTCTCTACAAGAGACCAAAATGACACAGAAATTAACAACTATAGGTCACTGTACGGTCTTCAACAATGAGCAAAGCCTATACCGCATTGTCAGCTATAAAAGGCACTGAAATAACAATGTAAAACAATTCAATGAGAAAACTAACGGCCTTATTTATGTACAAAAAATAAACCCAAAAAATATGTAACATATAAACAGACGCCAACCACTGAATTACAGGCTCCTGACTTGGGACAGTCACATTCATAGAGAATGTGGCGGGGTTAAACATGTTAACGGGATCCCAACCCTCCCTAACCTAACCTACAACATAAGAACGAACTGTAAAAATCTGTTAAAAAAGGCTTAAGTCATCAGATGGATAAAAATACAAGTGGACGTGGACGGGTACTTGTACATCCCAACAACAAAAAGACAAATCTGAGAGTACTCCCAGTTACTGACAGCTAGTTCATTGTGTAACTTTGTTTTTGTTTTTTCTTCTTCCAGAACCAGAACCAGGACATTCATACAGTTAATTATCACCAGGTTTGTAAACTAATTTAATTCTTTACCAAATAATATGTATACCTATACACAATTAAACCTTCTTTGAAGTTTAATAATTATTAATTAAATGATACAAGTATCATAATTCAAAATGTAAGAAAAAAAGATAATGTTTTAAACAGAGGGGTCAGTTTTCAAGTAACTATTTTACTGTTGTACATGTATTATCTTCCCATAATAGAGATTCATGTATTGCCATTGGGATACAAACTTAGTCTTCAGTTTGACGGTAACAACATTTTATTATCTGCAAAAATTTAACTTTAATTTTAACTTTACTCATTGGCTATGCAAATATATTCACTTTTTGTTATTTTTAGGAAAGGAATTGTCAACTGTAGCCCTTCCATAGAAAACAATATCCGTGAATTTGATTTACTTTTCATATTTACATTTCAAAGAAACTGCAGCAACATTTTTAAATTACTGTTTTTATGCATCTGGCTTATGCTTCATACCAATCCAAGATAAATAGATGTCCAATGTATAAACAATGTGTTTGACAGTTGATATATGTGTTACTATATAAAATTAACAATGGAAATTAGGAATGTGTCAAAGAGACAACAGTTACAACCCTACCAAAGAGCAGAAAACTGCCCACGCCCACATTTGCTACAGCATGTTAGTTAATTCTAGAGACTTGCAAGATGGATTTCTACTGACAGTAAATATGCTTACTTTGTTACAGACACGAATTTATAAAGGGACAAAACTTGAAATTATATGGGTAAATTCTCATTCGTTTATAAATGAGTCTGATATTATAACATTACTGATGTCATAGACATAACTTATTTTATTTTGTAGATGCAAATAAAAGTCTGGATTTGTTGTGAAAAAGATTCAACACAAATATATCTAAAGCTTCTCCACCAAAAAAAAGCCGAGGTGCTTTATTCAAGCCAGAGGAATGCAAGGTGATTTAAAATTATTATTAGATAAAAACACTTGTTTACTTTGTCTATACCTTACACTACTTGCTATTAGTTAAGCACTACTTATTAGTTGTTTTGCAGTTATGTGAACATTTCATGTCGGAAAATGTTGAATATGGAACGTTCTCATGTACATCCTTTGCTCCCAAATATTTGGCTTGAAGCGTGCCTGATGATGGTTATAACAGTCAGGGGACTTACTTAAATGAGTGATTTTCTAAATCACTGATTCAAGTAACATTATGTCCACAAAGGTTGGAAGTAAGAGTTGTCTTTCTTTAAAAGTCATCTATTTAAGTAGTACAAATAATCACTAGACTAAGTGATTTAATTTCATTGTAGCTTTAAATATATATACAATACTAATGATCCAGGGACTAATTATGTTGCTAAAATTATCAGAACCAACATCTGTGTTGATAGGATGACTGGTCATGTCAGGTGATGACCTTGTACTAAATTTGAGATAATGACATAAAAATCACTTGTTTAAGTATCATACCTCAATTTCCTTCCAAAAAATTACTTCTTTAAGTATCATTATTTTAATAACCCCCACTAATTTCAACACCTTGACCTGTCCATATGTTTTTTGTTATTAAATGGTATTTGGAGCTATCCCTTTGTTATATTTTTCATATTTATTCGAGCTTTCACTTTTATGCACATGTCTTACAATTGTAAACAATCGGTATGTATACATGATAAATAGATCCGTTTTGTTATGGTGTTGGACTGTTTACCCTCCAATGATCAGCAATCGCTAGACAAAATAGTTCTCCTAAATAATGTCAGCCTTTCATGCCATTTCAACTTTACAATCATTAAAAAAAGTGAAATACGGAATCATTTTGATATCCATTGGATAGAAACTGGTCTTTATCCAGATTTACGAAGATTTTAAAAATCGGAAATTAGTAATACGGTTATACCCACGCGGTGCGTATGAATCCTTGTTTACAAAACAGGATTTCGGAACGTCTCTAGTTTTTAGATCGTAAGTCACGATAAACTCAAACTGAAAGTAAACAGTTGTTTGTAAGACGCAGGTTTACTCACCATAAACAAGCTGAAACGTTCAGTATGGCATATATTTTAGGTTAAAGACGGTCCCATTCATTTAAAAAGCATTTTGAAAGTAGACGATGGGTATATTTCAGGTTTGGGGAACGAGTAAATTATCACAAAGTTCATTTCTTGACGACCTCATAATTTCATCATGTCGATGGTACAAATCGATGGTACAAATCGATTTTTACTGTTTACTGTCGTTTCTCATGTTTTGTATTTAAACGGTCGTTTATTTTTAAACCCGAACCAGCCATATGCATTCTGTAATTGTGCAAATCTTCGTTCTTTGGTCAATTGGGTTATGGATAGTTGTATCAATTTCAACTCTTACATTATTTAAAAAAAAAAGATATTTGCATTACACATGCAATGGCAGTACCTTTCCAATTACTATTTATGTGTTGTGTCTAAATTAAAGTTGTAACACTTTATAGTGACTGGAAAGGGTAGAAAAATTCATCAGATGAGAAAAGGCTGAAGATACTTCAAACGGCACCGAATCATTAGATATTGCATCTTATAAAAAGAAACTGAGATTTGGATAGTTCCACTTCAAGGTAAAAATGTTTATCTCTTGTGAAATGAAATTAAAAAAATATTGTAACACTGTAGTTAATTAATAAAGATACTATTACGTGTATTTCTGTATTGGCCTTATTATTGGTTCTCGGCCAGCAGTCAAACGGCACCGAATCATTAGACATTGCATCTTATAAAAGGAAACTGAGATTTGGATAGTTCCACTTCAAGGTAAAAATGTTTATCTCTTGTGAAATGAAATAAAAAAAATATTGTAACACTGTAGTTAATTAATAAAGATACTATTACGTGTATTTCTGTATTGGCCTTATTATTGGTCCTCGGCCAGCAGTATTGGCCTTCCGCTTCGCCTCAGACCAGTACCAGTACACCCAAGACATGGACCAA
Organism: Mytilus californianus; assembly: GCF_021869535.1. Taxonomy (NCBI): domain Eukaryota; kingdom Metazoa; phylum Mollusca; class Bivalvia; order Mytilida; family Mytilidae; genus Mytilus; species Mytilus californianus. The sequence goes on along the minus strand of NW_026262581.1, from coordinate 139,435,688 downwards.
TAACAAGGCCAATACAGAAATACTTACGCAATGATATTATGGAATGACAATATGGTTCAATAGCGGGAATCAGCCCCTCAACTACTTTTTACATAAATATTAACTTCTGGCTTCAACGCTTTGTTCGTCTTGTCTGGAGATCTTGCTGTAGTTCCAGTTCAGCAAGCATTTTAGAGACGTATCCCGTCAATCCTCTTTTGACTTGTAATCTCTTTGATGATAGATTTTGCCGCTTGACATTGTATCCTTTCAAGCTTGTTTTTTTTTGTTACCGTGTAGGGGTCCTATACTATGGCTCCACATTAAATTATAAGATCCAATCCTAAAGATCTAGATCATTGTTCTAATCTGACACAAATTTCAATAACTGGAATGCTACCCAAGTTGAATATATGGTGACCCACGAGAACAGCATTATCACTATTGAAATTGTGTTTAATACCATGATTGTTCAATGTCATTAACTTAAATGGAGACAGACATTTGACCTGAAAGACATGAAAGGTGGTGTGGGAGTGCAAAATCAAAAACTGACTGACTATGATATATGGTTAAAGAATGAATATCAATTACATGGGTCAACATGGTCAAGGGCATAGTTGTTATAAAATAACATTATGGCAGAGAAGTGGTTTCAAGTTTCATATACAGCGACCTGACTGACATGAAATAAAAAATCGAAGGAGTATCCCTATTTGTCTAATCTTCAAGGTGAAATAAAACTAGTAAAACAATATTATACTATTGTCTAAATATACAGAAATATAATTTGCTTCAAGTAACAGAAATAACTAGGTCACTAGTAACTTATTTAATGAGTATGTGGGGTATAAGAGCTTGCTAACAACAGGCTCTTTATAATCGTTTGGTTTGAAAAGGATACTAGTAGTCTATATTCTTGATTTAGAAAAATGTAATTGCAAGAAAAAAATCACATTACTTAGAATACTTTAGATCATTCAGGTAGTCTTTATTTATATGTACAAAAGAACAGCCAGTCGTCATTGGATATTGTAGATCATTCAAATAGTCTTGACCTTTTTATTAGTACAAAAGAACAGCCAGTAGTCATTGGATATTGTAGATCATTCCGGTAGTCTTGACCTATTTATTTATACAAAAAAACAGCCAGTAGTAATTGGATACTGTAGATCATTCAGGTAGTCTTGACCTATTCATTTGTACTGAAAAAACAGACACATATACGAATATCAATTATATGCTTAGGAGACATGTTGCAATGTTAAACTTATTACGGTATGTGAAAATCAAGACTTGCATAAAAAATATCACAATATTAGAGACAGTGGCGTCATTTTTCCTCAGAGCTTTCAGCTCTTTGATTCAATTTTACTAATGAAAAGATATTATCTAAACCTATGTGTTTAAAATTTTGGTAAAACTACAAAATCACAATTTGTTACAAAACTTCGAATTTGCTACTTAAATAAGTGATTTAAAAATCACTTATTTCAATAAGTCCCCTGACTGTATAAAGGGTTCTTTAAAAGAAGCACTAGCTACGAGATATGAAAAAGATTAGAATGTGAGTTTGTTCGGTTCAATCATTATTTAAAGTTTAATGACATTTCTTTTTCTGCAGCCAATTTGGTTCAATTTTGTCAAAATAATTGCAAGTGAATAATTCAACATCATTAATTCTTTTTGTCATGTGACAGCGTTTTTAAACCAAGATACGCAAAAAAACACATGTAAATAAGCTTAACCTTAAAGGATTTTTGATAAGCATCCTCCTTAATTTGTTTTTAGGAAATGACCTTGCCAATGCAAGTTATTAACAAGCATGGAGTTTCAGTAAAGAAACTATTCCCTTCTGAGGAGGGATTGATTGGAAAGATACTTATAAAAGTGTCAATCCATTCCACAGGAGTTGATTCGCTGAAGAAAGTGCAACAATATGTAGGATTCAAACCTAAACTGAAACTGATGATGACTGGTCCTCTGGGTTTTGTTGAGGTTGAAAACCCAGAGGATTACAACATTTCCAAACTGGAAGAAGAAAGAAGGAAAAAGAGCCTGAAACAGAAAAGAAAAATTGAAGATGTCCAAGGTTTCGTCAAATTTGTTGATAAAGGTAAATGTTTTGAATAAGCTATGGGGTAACAACAATAAAAAAGATAGATATGACAAATGCAAATATATGTACCACAAAGGATGAAGTCATACAGCTTCATATGCTATTGATATATTAAGAACTAGGGTTATGTATGCTGAACCTTCAGATATATAAGCTTAAATTAAATTAGGTTTATAGATATTGATATATGTTTTCCTCATCACTTGGCATCCGTTGTCCATTGTTGTCGTCAATTAACTTTGTTAAATCTTCTTAGAACTCAGAAATTCCAGTTTAAAATTAATTCAGACTTGGTCATATAGAGGTATCTAAACTACAAAAATGTGTCAGATGACCCAGCATGTCAACCATGATGGCCAGCATAGGTAGAAATGGAATTTATGGGGTGAAATGCAAGCTTTGTCTATTATCTTGAAATTTGATATGAAGAGAAATAATCTGACAGTGGCAGGAATGTTCAACTCAACCAACTGTTCATTTACATCATTACGGTCAGACAATTTCTTATAGGAGTAATTGCCCTTAATTTTATATTAAATCATGTTTTTTCATTTTTGTCTAAATTTTTAAACTTCCAAAGATACAGAGAAATTTAGACTAGGTAAAATGATTAGCAAGACCAGATTAACTTATTACTCTGCCTGGCTGAAATCATCAGATGTCTACTAATGGAGTACTTGTTCTTTAAGGTAGTTCAAGGGTATAGAAAAAAATGACAGCATTTTCTTCTACTTTGCCAAAATGGAAGATTTTACTATGTTTTTTTTTCTTCTAAAAAATGATAAAAAGTAGGGGTCATCACGCTAGTTTTCAAGGTACGAGTCGTTCAAAATTGCCAAAATTTGCTTAGATTGTTCATGCAAAAACACATTTTTGTACATAAAAAGAAATCTATGCGACAGAATTTTGAAATAAAATATGAGAAGATAGGTTTTATGATATATTTTCAGGTCAAGGAACAATAATTGGACTATGTCGTAGACCCTATCTTTATTTTGCACCGTTAAAACGGAAATTTATGTATCAACAACAACATAGTTTTTTAAGAAAAATCTATGGAGTAGAATTAGAGATTAGATGATTTGAAGACAAATTTTAGAAGGTTTTTAGCCGATTGTATGTGCTTTCTATACAAATGTTCACTCATTTTGAAAGAATTCAATCTGTATATTTCGAATGATAAATTAGATAAATGCATCATTTTTTCGATTTCAGTTGTGATTCATCGAGCCAAAGTTGTATGCAAAATTTTTCTGAAACCTGTGACTAGCCCATGTACTGTAACTTGACCTTAAGAAAATAAAAATAAAAAATGGTGTCACCGAACTTGTTTTCTTACTTCAAGTATAAAATGAAAATTCCCCCACATGTCCAGTATAAAATTGTACTAAAGTGTTATCTCCCCTTAAATGGCTTATTTGAAAAATTAATCCTAAAAGCACAAATATTTGGTATTTGTTAAAACATTTTCGATAATACAATGAATAACAAAGTTTTCTATATATAAATTAACAGTGTAACCAATAAATTGCAAATCTGTCTCCAAATTTGCAGATTTTGACGAAGAACTAGACCGATTATTTACTCTGATTATACAATTCAAGATGGCGGTATACCCCTAAACTACCTGTTTAGCTCACCGCGTCCGAAGGGCCAAGTGAGCTTTTCTCATCACTTGGCAAAACTTTTACAAAAATCTTCTCCACTACTAGGCCAAATTTAACCAAACTTGGCCACAATCATCATTGGGGTATCTAGTTTAAAAAACATGTTCGATGACCCAGCCAACCAACCAAGATGACCGCCATGGCTAAAAATGGAACATAGGGGGTAAATGTAGATTTTGGCTTATATCTCTGTAACAAAAGTATTTAGAGCAAATATGACGGGGTAAAATTGTTTATCAGGTCAAGATCTATCTGCCCTGACATTTTCAGATTAATCGGACAACCCGTTGTTGGGTTGCTGCCCCTGAATTGATAATTTTAAGGAAATTTTGCCGTTTTTGGTTATTATCTTGATTATTATTAGATAGAGATAAACTGTAAACAGCAATAATGTTCAGCAAAGTAAGATCTACAAATAAGTCAACATGACCAAAATGGTCAGTTGACCCCTTAAGGAGTTATTGCCCTTTATAGTCAATTTTTAACAATTTTTCGTAAATGTTTACAAAAATCTTCTCTGAAACTACCAAGACAAATTTAACCTAACTTGTCCATAATTATCATTAGGGTATGTAGTTTAAAAAATGTGTCCTATGGCCCTGCTCGTGAACCAAGATAGCCGACATGGCTTAAAATAGTACATAGTGTAAAATGCAGTTTTTGACTCATATATCTGAAACCAAAGCATTTTGAGCAAATCTGACTGGATCAAAATGGTCAATTATCCTCTTAAGGAGTTATTGCCCTTTATAGTAAATTTTTAACAATTTTCATAAATTTTGTATATTTTGGTAAATTTTTACAAAATATTTTCCACTGTAACTACTGGGCCAATTTCATTATAGATAGAAAAATTGTAAGCAGCGAGAATGTTCAGTAAGTTAAAATCTACAAACACATCACCATCACCAAAACACAATTTTGTCATGAATCTGTCTGTGTCTTTTGTTTAATATGCACATAGACCAAGGTGAGCGACACAGGCTCTTTACAGCCTCTAGTTGTGTTTTGTAGTATATGTTAGAAACTATAATAGACAGAAAAAAATTTGAAAGCCAAATAATCAACAAGTCAACATCTACAAATAAGTCAACTTGACCAAAAACTTTTGTTGACTCCTTATTAAATTTATTGCCCTATGCTGCCATTTTGCTACTTCTTTTTTTTTTGCCATTTTTGATTTTTATATTGCAAAATGTAATAAAAAATTGATCAGAAAGATAACATTTAAATATATGTCAGCATGACTGAAATTGTCACTTAACTCTTTAAAGAGTTGTTGCCGTTTATTGGTGATTTTTATGAACAAATGACTATTGTTGAGGATACAGCTAAGTGTCACAGGCTCTTTAGAGCCTCTAGCTTATCTCTGCCAGATAAGTAATAGTCAGAGAACTTTGTACAGTAAGCTCTAATACTTGCCAGTAGAATTGTTTAACATCTGACATGAATAGTGGATTGTATATTATGTTCAGTCATATTAATTCCACTATATTTGCAAATAGGTAAATTGAAGCAATGAGAAATTATGAAGTTGCACAACAGAACCATAGGCTACATTGTAAACAAAATTTCCTAGTCATTATAAATTTCATGTTTATATTCTTGCTAACATGTACTCTTAAATTTTACATGTCACAATGCATTTGTTTTTTCTCTCTCACAGACAGATCTCAGCTTAAAAAAATTGTAACTAAAATGCAGACAAGAAAGGTGATTTGTTTACCTAGTTCTTTGTTTTATTTTATTAAAATTGAATTAGATGAATGTTTTAGTCAAAAAGTTTCTAGGTTTTAATTGTTTGTTCTAGAACATAAATCAAATTGGTGTTTATCCATCATTTGGAGACTTCTTTCTAATGGAATCAAATGAGGTATAATAATTCTTTTTTGAACCTAGCTACAAAGAAATTTGACTGTAATTTCCCTAGCAAATTGCAAAAATTGTGATGTGTTTGATGAATGTTTCAGGTATTTGTGGTTTAATTTAATTGCTTACAAGGCATTGTGATAGAATAAAATGTGACACATGCCAGTAAGGTGCTTTGTAGATTCGAATGTAGTCATGTGGGATGGAACAAAAGTTATTTATGAAAATAATACAGGTGATTTAATTGGGATTTATGTTCTTGGATATTTTATATGTGTTTAAATATCATGAATCATATGGTCTGTTGGAATACCATACTATACATGAAGAAAGAAAAGGAAAACATATTTATATATTATTTGAACAATGCATGGATTACAATTTTTGTTTTCATATTATTATTAATACTATTACTTTACCTCTACAAGTGTTGGTTCTTAACATAGAAAGTATGTTTTCTGAATATGTTCTGTATACAGACAGATATTCAGTACTGAGATTTATGAGTTTTACTTGGACATGCATCTTATTATACCTTCACCTTATTTACCATTATCTTATTAAGTCATACCTTAAACATTTGCTAGATATGAAATAATCATCTTCTTTCATGATAATGTAACAATCAGAGTTTCTTTTAATGACGTCACAACCTAATTTGATTTTTCTTGAAATTCAATGAAACAGGTTTTTCCATTTGTTTATAGAACAGGAAATATGCAGTGCATACATTGATAAAAAAGATTGACATTATGTTTGTTCAAACAATAATATGATAAAGAGCAGAGGATATGTATAAGTTACAAATTTCAATTACTTTCATATATACATGTATGTTTTCAGGGGAACCACAAATTCAAATATTCAACATCTTCCAGAAGATTAGAAGACATTTGTCTGACTGATACAATGAATCAATATTTCTCTTTTAAATTCTTTTAACCTTTCTGGACCTGTTGTTTCAAGACACAATTAATCAACCTATGCTTACTGATGATTTCAATAGATAATATAAAAAGATGAATGAACATTTTTTAAGAAATTTACAACTTCATAAAAACTTTACTATGTTGAAACCTTCAGACATTGTAGTCTTTTATTGATATTTGATTCCATTTATATAGTAAATGAATTGTTTGAACATCAATTTCATAAGTAGAAGATGTATTTCATGAATGTTGAGAAACTCCCAGGTGATTTTGGTTTATCAAATATGAAAAATTTATTGATAATCATTATATAAACACATTATTACATAAATGTGCTCGAGGCTCTGACTTTGAAATTCAATAATTTAACTTTCTTGATTCACTAGATGCAATAATCCATGAATTAATAACAATGTAAGAACCTTTACAAATAATTTTTCATTTTATATCCCATATTTGTATTTGGACATCAAAATTTTACAAATTCATTGAAAAACATAAAAAAAAATAGCTTCAGTTTGTGACATAGTCATTAATATTTAGATATGAGCAAAACTTTTAGACACAAATTTAATTTATATTGAAATGTGTTTTATAAAGATGTTAATTTGTGTTAAACATCTATTTGTGTAAGGCCTTTGTTGATATTCATTTTTTAAAAGATTTATATTATTGTAAAATTTGTCCAATTCAACATGTTTACAAAATGATAGTGATATCACATGTGACCTTTCTGCATTAAAATAATTAGATTAGATAAAGGTTGCACTTCTGTAAATATAGACAATGCAATTTCACATAGGAACTCCCATTACATCTAAAACTTAAACTAGGAAGTTTCATAAAAAAGTTCTCTAATTCTAACAGGATTTATCCTTTTCCTGACGTGACATATTTCTATTTATTAACAATTTGTGTTTTTGTTGATCTCAGTTCTTCATTGGTCAAACTTTCTTGCTTTCCTCTAAAATTCCTATTGTGACATCATGAAAAAAAGGCGACCATGACTGATGATGTCACATAGAGAGAACATATGATTTTGTCAGATCTTTGGAAAAAATGATTAAGTTTGTATGCATATCTTCCAGAAATCATTAGAGAAACAAATTCCTCCACCAATTCCCAGGTCAAAGAGGACAGCAGTTCTTAAGCAGTTTATTAGCATTCACAGTTCTTACTTGACAGCTGTTCTTTAGCAGTTCATTAGCATTCACAGTTGCCAAATTCAAGGCAATGGTTAATTTGCATATAGGCATTCCAATAGCATTCCTTAGCAGTTTCTTAGCAGTTTATTTAGCCTTTACAGTTATTTAGCAGTTATTTTTGACGAAAAATTCAAATGAGATGCCCAAAAACTGCTATCTTCTCTGAATATTCATGAGGACTGCTGTAATAACAGCTATCAATAATGTATATTCATACAAACTGCTAGGTGGTACATCCTAATATGGTTTCCAAAACTGCTAATAACTGCTATGGAATGCTATTGGATCTGTCAAAAGTTGGAATACAAAGGTACATGAATATACAGGGTACAAGTTATGAATGCAGAAATATTTTACTGTAAGTCTTGTTGAAATTTCAAAAAGTTGTACTAACTTAAATTTGTAATTTGAGCAGACTAACTGCAATCAAATGACTCAATTTTAATCCAATAACAGACTTGTTAAGGGGGTGTAAATATGCTTTGTGAGAACTGTACCTGGCCTTAGATCCTTATTATTTATGTCAGTGGCAGAATAATGGGAACAGTAAAGATTCAAGTGCTTATAAAAAGTAACTAGTTCTAATTTAATCTAATTCTAAGAGTGTTTACTAGAGACTATGAATTACCTTGACTAAGTGATTTTCAGATTAAAAGTTATTTCTTTTCAATTATTATTTAATTACCAAATGTACTACTAATTTCTCTTTATATGTATAAATATTTTATGTGGACCAAAAGACAACAGTTATCTCCTCTTTCTGTTTTGATTTTAAATATTTTTCTTCCTACATGTTATATATTATGTTTCGACTTTCTGATACAAACTTAGGTTACATATATTAGCTTAATTAAATGGATTGTTTGGTCAATATTAAACAATTAGCTATTTACAGCCTAGATTTTGAAAATGATCAAATAATCTTCAACTAAAGGTTTACTATCAAGCTGAAAACACAGCCAGATCCAAGCATTTTTATAACAAAGATTAAAACCAAAACTGCTATCAAACTGCTATCGAACTGCTGTCATAACTGCTGACTAATTGACAAATTGACAGCAGTTTTAAGGTATCCAAACTGCTAAGGGTGAATGCTAAGAAATGGTGAAACAAAGCAGTTATTAAAACTGCTATTAGATGGCCTGCTAAGAACAGCTGAAAGACTGCTAAAAATATGAAGAACTGGTAAATAGCAGCTAAAACACAGCTAATAATAGCAGTTCAATTTGACTTGGAAAATCTTGTGCAATACAAGAATTTTCTACTCTCAGGAAATGATATCTGGGAATAGGCATGAAAATAAAACAAAATATCTATGAATATTATATATCTCCCCAAAAGAGGTGTGGTTTGTGAAACAGTTGTATTTACAAAGTGCAGCCTACATCACTATATCAATCTTCTCATTTTGCAATAAAATTAACCTAATTATTTAATTTTCATACAGCAAATAATGGGTCTTATCTTACATCTTCCTTTGTCATCATGAGTTCTATTCAATATCTGACCAACTAATAATTTCTTTATTAGTTTTTATTGACATCATAGAGATGGCCTCCTTACTCTTTCAGACTTATTTGGTTGTAGAGAGAGAGAGTTTACATATTTAATGCAATTACTCCAGGGTGGCCCATGACAGTTTACATGTATTTTTTTATTATTTATCTTTCTTAATAAGTTTTATGTCTTTAAGTACTCAATATATTGCGTGCAGTAGAAAAGGCCATAAAATCAATCTATAGGCAATAATCATTAAAGGTGAAAATCTTTCCCTAGCACCGCCCAAACATGCCATAGTGATATATTATAGTCAAACACACGCTAAGGGACCATGCTACATGCCTGAATCCTTACTATTTCTTAATTATGCGAACGTAAGCCAAAACAATTTTAATCGATCCCGACCCGCCATTCAGACAGCTTGACGATACCAACCCCGGATCTTTTTACCCTATGGACGGAACGGGTCATGTTATAGGTCCATACGAGTTGCCATTCGCATTGTAAAGACATTGGCTGACTTTAAGACGCATTTTCTAAATTAAGTAGGCCCGCTACATGACTAAATCCTTACTTATTCTAAATTATGCGAACGTTAGCCAAAACAATTTTAATCAACCCATACCCGCCATTCGGATAGCCAGACGCCAATATTGACCATACCAACCCCGGTTCTTTTTACCCTATGGACCGAGTGGGGCATTTTATAGGTCCTTACGAGGTGAAATTCGTATCGCAAAGGCCTAGGCTAACTATTAGACGCCTTTTCCGAATTAATTAGGCCCGTCCTAAAGCAGAAAACACGATAAACCAACCTAAAAGGTCAGAAAATCAACCTATAGCTAATAACGCATAAGAGGGAAAGTCTTCCCAAGCACCGCCTAGTCATGCCATAACGGTATATAATGCTCAAACGAACGCTAAGGATCAATGCTACATGCCTGAATCCCTACTTATTCCTAATTATGCGAACGTAAGCCAAAACCAGAATTTGCTAAAGCCGACAATGTAAGAATGTGGTGTTGTCTTATGGTTAGAAAAGAGACATCCACTAATCTGCTATCATATATTATATAATCACCTGCTATGACTAGTCAAGTTGATTGGACAGGCGAGTGTCATGAGCGAAGCAGGAACTTCTTACTAGTCTAGATCTCTCCCGATTTTTGGCGGTATTCGCCTTGCTAAAACTAAAATGTGTAGTGATTTGTTATATAAAGGCAACAGTAGTATACCGCTGTTATAGTTTGTTGTCTTTTCGTCCTCTTTTTTTCTGGTAATGGTATTGTCTGTTTTATTGTACTATTGAACCTGTATATAAAGGTCACACTTGGGTATATACATGCCACAATGGTTTCCTTTCAGCTTTGGTCAAAGATGACGTTGCAAAATGCATACGATGACCCATCAAGACTACCAAAAGAAAATGCCGAGCTGTCTATTAAACTCATGAAACAAAAATCTAAGTAAGTTTTCAGTTTACCAGTTCACATTTAACTATGACATGCATGAGAGAGAGAGAGAGAGAGAGAGAGAGAGAGAGAGAGAGAGAGAGAGAGAGAGATGCAAATGAAAAAAAAACATTTTATTTATATATATTTATAAAAAGTTAAATCACAAAAATACCGAACTCCGAGGAAAATTCAAAACAGAAAGTCCCTAATCAAATGGCAAAATCAAAAGCACAAACACATCAAACGAATGGACAATAACTGTCATATTCCTGACTTGGTACAGGCATTTTCTTATGTAGAAAATGGTGGATTGAACCTGGTTTTATAGCGCTAAACCTCTCACTTGTACGACAATCGCATCAAATTCCATTATATATATATATATCTATATATAAATATGTTAAAACGACTGCCGACAAAAACCATGTTAACATAATAATGTATGTTTTGTGATCTTGTTTACAAGTGTTGTATTTGTCGTAGTCCAAATCCCTTCCTTTATCCCAACTATGACATCATATTGCAACTTTCCATTGAATTTGCACTGGTTACTAGACATTTTGGTGTCATAACTATATATTATAATCTGAAACTTTTGTTGCTTTAAAGTCAAATGTCGTTCGAAAAAGGAGACCTCATTTTTATGTTTACAGCAGTGCATTTAACTTCTGTGCTAGAGTAGATATTCTTTATTTGGTCCTTTCCAATCCTAGATCAATTCCGTTTTGAGGTTTAAACACAGGAGTTTCGTATCTTAAATATAATAGTTTATTCTAAATGCTCATACCTCAGGGCGGAATAATTTTATACAATAACAAATATATATATTATAGAAATAAACAAGTTGACAAGTTTTGTTGAGAAGAACCACGACTCACTCCGTTTGATAGTTCAAAAGATGGAAATAAAGACAGAAGATGATCATATGGACGAGGGAGAAGTCATGACTAGAGATGAACTCCAGTGTAAAGCAGCTTGTAAGAATAATAAATGGAAGTCTGCAAACCTTCAGAAAAAATGTTAAACAAAGTATGGTTGTATCTAAATGGAAGCAGGTATCTACAGAGAAAAGAGATAATAATACAGACTGTTAAAGCTATGGTAATGTTTACAGGTTGAATCTTCTGCTTGACATGAAGTGAATCACAACAAGTACTAAGGTTGTTTTGCTTATGCTTTGAGTGACTTAAACACAATTTAGAACATTTTAAAGTGCTTTCTACCAATGAAATTGTTTGATTTTGTAGGTTTTTTTTATTGTGAAGAATTTTTTGTAAACAAATGTTCTAAGTTACAACTCTCCGAAACTTATCTGCAGCTTGACAGGGTTTGTCATTCAACTCGATTGTAAGTTGAATTTGGAAACAAATAAACAAAAATCAAAGTACGCTCTCCTTAATCATCTGGATAGTGTCAACATTAAACAAAACGGATTGAAGATACCAGAACAACAACTCATACTTTATGAAATAATAGAGACAGAAAGGAAAACGACGAAACGACAAATAGTCTACAAGCAAATAAAGATCACCATACGGCCATCAACAATGAGCAAAATCGATACTGAATAGTAAACAATACGTTTTTTAATTGTAAGCATGAATTTTAATCATTTTATTTTAAGACTTATTTTTTTATATACTGTTCAAAAATCAAAATTTCAAAAATTTTCATTCACGTCATTTGGTCTCTGGTGGACAGTTGTCTCAATGGAGATTCAACCTCATCTTCTGATTTTATATTTTACAGTACACAATTCATACCATTGCCTTGTCCTGTTATGTCATTTAATGTCTACATAATTTATTAAACTTTCCAAAATTGCGGAAATTTCCATGACCACTAAGACAAGTCCATAACCGAAAAGCTTAAAAAGAATGGCAATGAATAAATCTGTTCGTAATTCAAGATGTTAAAATTAAAGATATTTAAATACAACATGATTGGAAGATTGCCTGGATGAACGAATTCTTTCATAAACAGGTTACATTATTTTTTTATTAGTTGTTTTTTTAACAAGCTTTCAGTAACTGCGAGTACTCTCCGATCTGTACTTTTGTTTTTGTCAGGGTTTTTATGTGCTTTGTATTGATCTGATTAGTTAGGGGACCCTTTTTAACTGATTTTTATAGGTTATTCTTAAAATGTACTCTGAGGGGATGATTCTGGATACAGTGTATGGGGTATATTCCAAGGCACTTCAAATAATACTCAAATCAGCAAAACAAATAACAATTTAATGAAAAGAAAGTAAAGACATATTCAATTCAGCATTTAACACATCAAAACATCTTAATAACATTTAGACAGAAACCCTTCCAAACATTAATGCCAAAACCAGGTTAGCTTAGCCATCATGACGCCTAGAGGCTTGCATATATGCAGCTTAATTTCAGACAGGCAACCCGTCTGATCGTAGTTTGTTTTAATGTGCATCGCACTCAGACAGGCAACCCGTCTTTATGCAATTAGTCTTTATTCAAATATTCTAATTATTTCATTTAAATAACTTCTTTCAAAATGGTAAGCAAAAATAAATAACATTGCAAAATTATCGCAAACGCCAAATAAATAAAGGAACTCAAATGTCAGTCTTGCTCAATATATGAATAATAAATAGAATAAATCAAATGTAAATGAAATATATCAAGCAAATCAATTAACAGCCTGAAATAATTAAGTAATGAAAAGGGAAATAATCCATTCCTATTACAGTACTGTTACACCACTGTCCAAGGTGATGGTTTAGTACCAGCACATGTGTTAATCCCCGCCACATTCTGCATGTGCATTTCCTAAGTCAGGAGCCTGTAGTTCAGTTGTTTTTGTTTGTTGTTGTATTTCATATTTGTTTTTCGTTTGGTGATTTGTACATAAAATCACGCCGTTAGTCTTCTCGATTGAATTGTTTTACATTTGTCGTGGCCTTGTTAAGCTTAATATGCGGTTTGGGTTTAACTCATTGTTGAAGGCCGTACGGTTATCTATAGATGTTAAATTGTAATTAATTTGGTCTCTGATTGAGAGTTTGATTGACAATCATACCACATCTTCTTATGTTTTATATAGTTTCATTATTACATTTTTCAGTTTTTAAAATGTTTTATGAACATGTTTGTGATTGCTTCATGTAGCTGTAGTCAAAATCATGTTCTTTTACAAAACATTCCTTTACGCTATTTTATAACCTTGATAAGATTCTTCATAAAAACATAGTTCTACGACATGATGCATAATCAGCTTTAAAGCGATATATTTTACTGTCGATATGTGTCACAATGGTTTATCCTGTGTAAGCTTATAATAAGTCTTTAAGACATTTATAACTTTGACAAATGTAAAGGTTACAAAGATTTAATCTAAAAACTATTTCAAATGTAACACACAAATAATTTGTGCCTTGCTTAATGATGTAGCTTGTATACGCCAACTTATAAATGTATATTGTTTCGTTTTTGCTCCCTGATTGAAAAATAAAATATCTAAAAAATATATAAAATACCGCATACCTTCTTAAAAACTTAGTCAAAAGTATGTTTCTACTTTTATTATTGTTAAACAAAATGTTTGAAAAGTTTGTACCGACATATTTTAATGTATGTGTGCCTTCATTGTGTATGTTAATATATCAAGTCATTTTTCACAAGATTTGTTTGCTTGCAATGCCTTTCACATTTCCCAAACACTCCATTAAATAAAATTTTAAGGAGAGATTCCATTTTGCATTACAAACACATTTTTCCACAATTCACATGTTTTGCTTGTTGATGTCTCATTGATGTATGCGATATTTTACGCTGTTATGTTGCCATGTTGTAATAAATCTTCATTTGTTGTTATTATTGATTTACATCTATAAGCCCCGTCCACACATTATTAGTTTACATTTATAAGCCCCGTCCACACATTATTAGTTTACATCTATAAGCCCCGTCCACACATATTTGTTTACATCTATAAGTCCCGTCCACACATTATTAGTTTACATCTATAAGCCCCGTCCACACATTATTAGTTTACATCTATAAGCCCCGTCCACACATTATTAGTTTACATCTATAAGTCCCGTCCACACATTATTAGTTTACATCTATAAGTCCCGTCCACACATTATTAGTTTACATCTATAAGTCCCGTCCACACATTATTAGTTTACACCTATAAGCCCCGTCCACACATTATTTGTTTACATCTATAAGCCCCGTCCACACATTATTAGTTTACATCTATAAGCCCCGAACATACATTAGTAGTTTACATTTATAAGCCCCGTCCACACATTATTAGTTTACATCTATAAGTCCCGTCCACACATTATTAGTTTACATCTATAAGCCCCGTCCACACATTATTAGTTTACATCTATAAGTCCCGTCCACACATTATTAGTTTACATCTATAAGTCCCGTCCACACATTATTAGTTTACATCTATAAGCCCCGTCCACACATTATTAGTTTACATCTATAAGCCCCGTCCACACATTATTAGTTTACATCTATAAGTCCCGTCCACACATTATTAGTTTACATCTATAAGCCCCGTCCACACATTATTAGTTTACATCTATAAGTCCCGTCCACACATTATTAGTTTACATCTATAAGCCCCGTCCACACATTATTAGTTTACATCTATAAGCCCCGTCCACACATTATTAGTTTACATTTATAAGCCCCGAACATACATTATTAGTTTACATCCATAAGCCCCGTCCACACATTATTAGTTTACATCTATAAGTCCCGTCCACACATTATTAGTTTACATCTATAAGCCCCGTCCACACATTATTAGTTTACATCTATAAGCCCCGTCCACACAATATTAGTTTACATCTATAAGTCCCGTCCACACATTATTAGTTTACATCTATAAGTCCCGTCCACACATTATTAGTTTACATCTATAAGTCCCGTCCACACATTATTAGTTTACATCTATAAGCCCCGTCCACACATTATTAGTTTACATCTATAAGCCCCGTCCACACATTATTAGTTTACATCTATAAGCCCCGAACATACATTAGTAGTTTACATTTATAAGCCCCGTCCACACATTATAAGTTTACATCTATAAGTCCCGTCCACACATTATTAGTTTACATCTATAAGCCCCGTCCACACATTATTAGTTTACATCTATAAGTCCCGTCCACACATTATTAGTTTACATCTATAAGTCCCGTCCACACATTATTAGTTTACATCTATAAGCCCCGTCCACACATTATTAGTTTACATCTATAAGCCCCGTCCACACATTATTAGTTTACATCTATAAGTCCCGTCCACACATTATTAGTTTACATCTATAAGCCCCGTCCACACATTATTAGTTTACATCTATAAGTCCCGTCCACACATTATTAGTTTACATCTATAAGCCCCGTCCACACATTATTAGTTTACATCTATAAGTCCCGTCCACACATTATTAGTTTACATCTATAAGTCCCGTCCACATATTATTAGTTTACATTTATAAGTCCCGTCCACACATTATTAGTTTACATCTATAAGTCCCGTCCACACATTATTAGTTTATATCTATAAGCCCCGTCCACACATTATTGATTTACATCTATAAGCCCCGTCCACACATTATTAGTTTACATTTATAAGCCCCGAACATACATTATTGGCACAATATCACCGATAGACATAACCGGGAGAGTAGGAAAGTTAAAGGAGTAGGCCCAGTAAGACCCCTTTTTGGCCCCAAAATATAGCAGTTTTACAAAATTGTTAAAATGTAAATTTTTAGCTATTTTTTGGAAAGAAGAATACTTCTGTTACATAAATATGGGCTGTTTTTGACAATACAATGCACATGTATCGGCTACTAGCATCATTAAGTCATGCTAAATTACTGAAATCTTCGAAATTTAAGCATTTTGGTTAATTTTTAGACGGTTTCCGTCTGAAATGGAAGTGGCCGCATTTGTGTTCATTCTTAATATTTAAATGTTAGTTGTATTTGATGATAATACATAACATATATAAAGGTTGAAAATGAACACGGATGCGGCCACTTTCATTTTTGACAAAAACCATCTGAAAAGTGACATATTATGGCATATTTGATAGATTTTTCATATTGAAGCTTGAATTTGAGCGTCTTTAATGACTAAATCAGTTCAAATCTTTCACATTAACTAATTGAATCGACTGAAGTAGACACTTAAGTGTTTAAAAAGTGTCCAAAATCTTTCATCAGATGAACCTGAATTTTGAGGCCAAAATCGGCCCTTACCGGACCTACTCCTTTAAATGTTATTGAGTTGCTGTTTTTCTCGTTGGCGTATACCTCGCATTACCTTGTGTTCCATTGTAAAAGTGTTTCTGATATAAACTATCTGATGTATCACGACACGTGTTTTTGCTATAAACCATCAGTTGCGCCTAGACAAACCTTCCTGAAATAGATCAAAAGATTCACCACAACATGTGGTTCTGAAAATAAACCATTAGGTAAGCCAAGACAAATGTTTCGGAAATAACCATTAAGCTCGCATCACCATGTTTCGGAAATAACCATCAGTACCGCAACGACAAGTGTTTATAAACAAAACTATCAGGTGAGTCACGACAAATGTTTCTTAAATAAATCATCGGGAGCAAAACTACATGTGTTTCTTAAATAAACCATCAGCCGCACCACGACACGTGTATCTGAAATAAATCACCAGTTGCACCACGACACGTTTTTTGAACAAAAACATCAGATGAGCTGCGAAAATGTTTCTGAAGTGACCATCAGGTGCACCACGCAAAATGTTTCTAAAATAAATCATCGGATGCAAAACGATTCGTGTTTCTGAAATATACCACCAGTTGTACCATGACACGTGTTTATGAACAAATCAATAGGTGAGCGGCGAAATTTTTCTGATTTAAACCATCAGTTACGCCACGACAAGTGTTCCTTAACAAAACCATCAGGTGAGCCCCGACAAATGTTTCTGAAATAAATTATCAGTTGCACCACGACACGTGTTTCTAAAAATAACCAATTAGGTGAGCCACAAAAAAGTTCTCTGTAATAACTAATATCCCTTCGCCTCGCCACGACAAATTTTCAACTTCTGCCCTGTAAGTAACGATGGAACATATCATCTACCGTCATGTAATGTACCACTTGGAAAAACACAACATACTAGTGGACTACCAACACGGTTTCAGACAACATCGCTCCTGTGAAACTCAACTGGTGAACACCATAGAATCAGTAGCACGATCTTTAGATATGAGAGAACAAGTATATATGCTTGTCCTAGATTCCTCAAAGGCATTTGACACAGTCCCACACCAGCGGCTTTTACAGAAAATGAGTGACTACGGTATCCGAGGAGATGTTCTCAGCTGGATAAGCGCTTGGCTTACAAAACAAAATCAACGAGTGTGTGTAGATGGTGAAATGAGTGAGATGAAAGCAGTACATACCGGTGTACCTCAGGGGACGTTCCTTGGACCACTGTGTTTCCTGCTGTACATCAACGGCATAGGCGATTCTATATCGCCATGTACCAGTATTCGACTGTTTGCTGACGACTCCCTCTTGTACAGAAGCGTCCACAACTCAGAGACATGCCAGCAGCTGCAACAAGACCTTACACAACTAGTAGAATGGGCAAGACGCATGCAGATGACATTCCATCCAGCAAAATGTTTCATCCTTAGGGTGACCAGAAAACGCAACCCTGTTATTCACAACTACCATATGATGGGGCATTACCTGGAAACTGTCTAGCACTACCTATACCTCGGTTTAGAACTGTCAGAGGATATGAATTGGGACCACCATATTTCCAAAGCAACATCAAAAGCTAATCGGACACTTGGATTTTTAAGAAGGAATTTAAACAAGTGTCCAAAAGATATAAAAGAGAGCGCATACAAAACATCAGTCCGATCTCACCTTGAGTATGCATCTGCAGTATGAGACCCATACAAAAAGTGCCACATTAACCAAATCGAGATGGTACAACGAAGAGCTGCCCGATTGTAACAATAACTAATTCTCGGGAACCTGGAACTGTTACCAACATCCTACAGACACTTGGCTGGCTAACCCTAGCAACACGCAGAAAAGGAGCCAGGCTCATACTCCTGTATAAAATCTTACATGGAGAAGCTTCAGTCATCATTCCAGAATACATCAAGAGACCAACCGTAACAACCAGACAATATCACAGAGACAGGTTTTCCAGAGTCAGCACGTCAACGGATACCCATAAATACAGTTTCATCCCCAGAACAATTGTTGACTGGAACCAACTACCTGAAAATGCCATCCAAGCCCCCACAACAGACGCCTTCCGGGTCTGTGTGTGAGAGTTTCTGACGTAACTATTGATACCTGATTTTAAACCTGTACAGTTGTTGCAAACATCACAAAATTTTATTTGTTATTGTTCCTGTAAATACATGATAGTTTCTGTTTATTTTTAACTTGGCGTGTACTGGTTGACACACGCGCACAATATATCTGCGTTATGGAAATTTCGACTGCAGGTTAACCACATAGTAGGAGAAGTAGAAGTAAAAACACACATCAGTTGCACCACGACACGTCTTTCTGTACGAAACCACCTAGTGAGCAACAACAAATGTTTCACAACGCGTATTTCGAAAAAAAAAACAACCTGCCGATGTGCTCCAAAGTGCTTCAGGTTTGGGAAGCCAAATACATAAAAAACATCAAAATGAAAGAAGTCCTATGAATCAAGGGTGGGGGAAGATGCTAGCTCTTGTCTTTGAATTTTGACCTAAAAAATATGAATAAGACTTTACAAATAGTAGCATGGACTTTCAAAATCCAATTTTCCGAAAAGAAGGCAAATCATGCATGATTATACCACCAAACTTTAGAGAGTTGATTTCAATCCCTGCTACACCTCTTATGATTTGATTTACGGGAAATCTACAGTCATGTTGAGTTTACAGAAAAGATCGCGTTTCTATAGTAAGACATTGGAAATTGCTTTCATTTTCTTGAAATAAGCGTGTAAATTGTAGACACAAAAGACTAGAATAGTGTAACGTACTTGGTACGTGGCACTTCTACATATTCTGATCAAATGAATATTGATGTACGGTGATCTTTAAATTAGTTAATATTTGATGCGAATGTGTTTTCAAACTTATAGTTTAACTGTAATGACTTTATATTAAGGAAATGATTACTGCAATCGTTTTTTTAATACATCTAACTCAAAGGTCCAAGTGAGCTTTTCTCAACGCTTGTCGTGCGTCGTCGTCCGTTTACTTTTACAAAAATCTTTTCCACTGACACTACTGGGTCAAAGTTAACCAAACCTAGCCGACATGGCTACAAATAGAAAATGGAGTAAAATGCTAGTATTATCTATTATCTTGAAAACCGCTCTAAATAGAGAAAATCTGACAGAGCAGAATTTTGAGAATGTTGAAATCTACCATTTACATGAAAACTGTCATACGTCTAATTATAGGAGTTATTCCCTTTGATGCCGAAATTAACTAAATTTTTTTCCGTTTTGCGTAATTTATCTTGAAAACTATATTAGATAGATAGAAACTTTAAATAGAAAAAGTAATCAGCAAGACAAGATCTACAAATAAGACCAATTTTGATGAAATCGATAGTAGACTCTTTATAGGAGTGAAAGACAATTTTACCTTTGTTGTACATGTTTTAGGCAAAAACTAATGATGATAGATAGAAACTGTAACTAGAAAAATTATCGGCAAAGCAAGACAAAGACAAATTTGTTTAGTTGTTGTCATGAATTATATTCTAGTCTACAATGTTGGAGTGTGTACATTGTTGAAGATGCACATGGACCTAGGTTAGCGACACACACACTAAGTTTGGTCTTATGTGACGTTTAAACTGTTTTATTGCTATGAAAACTGTTCTTATAATTTAAATGTGTATGTTTTGATTTACTGTGACAGTTTTATTACGAGAATTATCAGCAAGGGCTTCCAGTGGCTCCCCTGAATATGTCTTGTTGAAAATTCAATTTGTAAAGATTGGAATGCAAATAAATACTTAAGTTATTTTTGATAAAACATGCCTTCAAAAATTAATTTAAAGCACGATACTGGACCTTTTCACGCACGGAGCCAAACTTGAAGTAGTTATTCTACCCACAAGTACTAATGAAATTTAATTTGTATAACGATTCTGTATAGAACCTGATAATAAATGTTTATAAAACATTTTTTCAGATGTGTAATCAAGTGCAAAAACAATAACAATAAAGGAAGAAGTAATTGATATTAAACGGCATCAGATATATTCATTACTTCTCCATTTGATATGAGTAATATTTGTCCGTCTTGGTATTAGCAATGATGAAGTCCGAGCACGGAATTCTGTTCCTTCTACCTCCAGGTGCCCGTTAAGTCCGTGTCGAAATGGTGGTGAATGTCTGTAAGATTCGTCCAGTGAATAGTTACTACCACTTAAACTACTAATGTCGGAGTTGGAACTTTGAAATTCGTACATACATCTTAATTGCACGATTGTTGAGCAAAGGTCTATAAATTGTTTCATGAGGGACCGGTCTAGTTCCTTCATCTGAAGCTGAAATATAAAACAGAAGAAAAATAAATAATCGATCTTGTCCTTTGTTCTGAAGTTAAAGTACAAAATAGAAAAAAAACACGGCCTTGATCCTTCATCTGAAATTAAGTGTATAGAATTGAAGAAACATTTAAGGTGGTACCCAACACCTTGACTAATATTAATTTGGCTCGTTTAATATTCCTAAAATTTTGACAAAATGTTTACTTTGACCCTTTGACAAAAATATAATTTTTTTTAAATAATTTGAACCAAACACTTTATCAGAAAAATTTCACTGGTTATATAGCAGTTTGACAAACACTAATTTTGATCATTGAGAAGCTTAATATTTCCTTAACAATACAACGTGATTAAAACGTTAAGTTGATTTTTACAGAGTTATCTCCCTGTAGTGTTAGGTACCACCTTAAGTGTTGGGTCTTGTTTGTTAAACTGAAGCTGTAGTATTTCAACAGAACAAAAGATTAGCCAGCGGCCTTGTTTCTTAGTCTGGAGTATAGATAAAAAGCAACGATAGTGAGTTCTTTGCTTACGGACTATGTGACGAAATATTGCAAACAGATAGAAATATTGGTTCTTACGTATTTAATTGAAAATCAATGTATTTATGGGTTGGTTTAAAATGAATATAAAAGAACACTCGTCTATACAGGGAGTTTCCAATGTACCTTATAAGTCGTACTTGAAGTAGTGCTTCAACATATATTTTAACTAACTTTTAATAAGTTTTAAGAGTACTATAACTATTACAATAAAGAAAATTGAATGTATATATAAAAGAGAAGATATGGTATGATTGCCAATGAGACAACTCTCCACAAATGACCAAATGACACAGAAATTAACAACTATAGGTCACCTTACAGCCTTCAACAATGAGCAAAACCCATACCGCACAGTCAGCTATAAAAGGCCCCGAATTGACAATGTAAAACAATTCAAACAAGAAAACTAACGGCATAATTTATGTACAAAAAATGAACGAAAAACAAATATGTAATACATAAACAAACGACAACCACTGAATTACAGGCTCCTGACTTAGGACAGGCACATACATACAGAATGTGGCGGGGTTAAACATGTAAGCGGGATCCCAACCCTCCCCTAACCTGGGACAGTGGTGTAACAGTACAACATAAGAACGAACTATAAAATTCAGTTGAAAGAGGCTTAACTCATCAGATGGATAAAAATACAAAGACCATTTTATTTATTCTGGCGATTTATTGAATTAAAAAAGTCCATTAATTGCTGATGTCAAGTCTTAGATCGAGTGAAATTCGACATAATATGCTAACCGTATTGTTCTTTAAGTTTTAGAAAGGATAAAACACTCCGTTTCGTTTTACGTAACCTATTCTTAAAGACGAGTATTTATATCAATATTTTAACATTTAAAGACCTTTGCATCATAAATTTGTTATATGATACGGATATCAATGTCAAATAAATACTATAAATAACTTACACAAAGTCAACACGTCATTTTAATATTAAATACTGCATATTAGGTTTTTAGGAAAAAGGTTTGATTTGCTTCATGCACCGTATAATTGTATCTCATTCACACCGTCCTTATAATAATTCATTTTTATTATATGTAGAATAGAAACAAATTACTTTATCCATGGTTTACAACATAATAATATGAAAATGAACAGAAATATTTATTTTAAAACATATCTTTGAAAGTCCTTGTTAATTAATTAAAGGGGCACTAGCTGTAAAATTAATGTTCACCGATTTGACTCAAATTCTTATATTTGATTTATAACAATGTAAAACATTTATCCAAATTATAAAAAGTCTAAAATAAACAATTTACAGGGCATGGGCTCGAGAATATGTAGCTTCGTTTCGTGTGTATTTTAGTCTAGACGCCATCTAATTAACTATCGAGTTGATCTCCGAATACCTCCGATGACCATATAAGTGATATTAACATAAATAAAGATATAAATAGATAAAGCGAACTCGTGCAATTGGGGTTTTCTAGGTCTGTTTAATTTCATCTTATAGATTAAAAATATATGTTAATCATTGTTTTTACCTGTATAAAAATGATTTTTTGTGGATCGAAGTAGTCAATTAAATGATTTACCTATGTTTCACTTTCAATGTTGAGGGGCCTCGGTGGCCGAGTGGTCTAAGTAGTTACTACTGTAATCACTATAGCCAGTCAGCACTGAGGTTGTGAGTTCGAACCCCGCTCGTGCGGGTGCACTCGACTCCAATCTTAATTGACTAGGATTGTCAGTTTTCCTATCGAAGGTCGGTGGTTTTCTCCGGGCACTACGGCTTCCTCCACCAAGAAAAACTGGCCGCCACAAAATAGCCCAAAAGCGGTGCTTAAAAGTGGCGTTAAACATCAAAAATCAAAATCAAATCAATGTTGACATTCTTTTCCTTTAAATAACTATACACACACAATCCATGCGTTATCTATCTCTAGCTAAGGGGTTAAATTGAAGTTCACATGAATACGGATTTAGTGGGGTCGAATTATTCACTTGCAAGTGAATAATACATTATCAATGTTTCTTCGCTTATTTTGACAAAATAAAACCATACTGGCTGCTAAAAGCGAATTATTTTTTTCACTATTTCACTTTCATTAATGATTAAATAAAAAAAAATCCTATTTTTGATTTTTTATATATCTCGTAGCTAGTGCCCCTTTAACTTAACTACAACTTTTGTAGAGTTCGATATTTACAGATGTGCTGTGACATAGACTAACCGTCCTTTGTAGAATGTTGTGTGCTGATCTCTCGATGTCTGTTAAACCTGTTATGTCGTTGGGTTACTGTCATTCCTCACATATTCTTTATATTTTATTTAACAGATTTTATCAGATTTTGTATATAGAAGAGTGAAAATATTATTCAGAACAATTTAACAATATAACTGAAACTCAACTCTTTCTTTTCATCACACAATTTTCGAACTCTCCACCTATTCAAACCAGCATTACGGATTGTTGTACCAAGGTACAACCGAGGAATAAAGCACAAAGGTTTTATTGTATCTCATGTTCTCTTTAAACGTATGCAATGCAATGTGCAACATCGATACATCGATGTTTTAAACTGAGTCCCATAACATATCATTGTTGATGAAATTTAATCCCAGTGCAGTTACATAGGTGGTATATTTAAATAAATTCTTGTTGCTGAGCCCTAAGAATATTGTGTATTCAGTTCCAGTATTTGTCAATGAAAAAATAGTTTAATGAATACATAAAAATCCCTGCTTTCATAATGAAAAAAAATATTCTATAAAACATTTGAAAAGAAGAAATGTGCTGTTCTGAAAGAAAATTGTATCGAATTAATTGGTACTGGAAAAATTATCTGCAAAAGAACTGCAGTCTTAAAACTCAACGAATTAACTCATTTTCTACTCAAAATACTTCAAGATATAATAATTAAAATTAACTGACAATTATCTGTTTGATCCACTTCAAAGCGGTGCTTAAATCTTTTCCCTAGAGACCAAATCGTTTTCAAAATGTCCATTTGTCATCTCGCTACTCTCGCTCGATTTTCTAAGTTTATTTGCATATCTGTCTGGAAGGCAGACTAAATCATTTTGTTTGACAACATTGGACATAGTCTCCACAGTAGATTCACGTAAACATTGAGGAATTTCTATAGTATCATATTCTTCATCCTCTGCAGTGACGCTGATTTCAATATCACATTTCATTTTGTAAGAAATCCATACAAGGAGATTGACACACATACACTTCAACCTCGGCTTTCTATATTCTTATAAAATACTAACAATATTCGAAAACGTTCCTGACTAATTCTTCTTAACAGCATTTTTGATAATTTACACACAAAAGAAGACGAATATAACAGATGTTTAAGTTCCTTATTATCTGCATTTAAATCTTCACTTTCATCAACCGTCAGTTTTAAATCCCTTCAAATAAATGACATTAAGTATTTATCTATAAAGTAGTTCCCTGACGTGCGAAAAAGACCCATTTAATTAAAAAGACTAAGACTAAATAATTTGAACCGATCATCTTCGATACCTTTTATTCGTCTGTTCATTTATGTGGAACGCCTTTTGACACAAAGAATGAAGTAACTATTCTGATTACATCAAAGTCTATTAAAATGTACACAAATAAGATGTTTTGTTACTAAAATGGACACAATTTTTGTGCTACCTTGTGTCAAGTTATTTCAACATTGTATTTTTAGTTTTACTAAGTAATTTGTAATTGTCCAATATTTACTTTATACGTAAAGTGACATAACTTATGACTAGTTATTACACGGTGTATCTCAACTGAATAGGTACGTCAAGGTAGATAGCTACCTGCAGTTTATAGGTGCATGGAAACTTTGTTATTTGTAAATATCAAAGACATGCTGACAATTAAAATAATAGCACACATATTAAACGTTTTTTTTTTATTGGTTTATTTACACTTTTACTTCCTTTAAAATTTGCGACACAAGTCGTTAGTGAGGATACAATATCATTCACTTTTCTATAATAATATGTATATTTATGCTTCTCATAATATTCTTTTTTTTTTGTTTTATCATATTTGGTTTATACAGTTATAATGACATGTGTTTGAAAGAAGTAGATGTTATAAATAACATATAAGATATGACTGTACAATCACAAAAGAATTGTATATTAATTCCTAGAACTTGTATATTTATTTCTTGGAATGATGTACTCTTGGTGCAATGTATGTTGTTATCAAGTCGTTTGATGTGTTTGAGCTTTTGATTTTGCCGTTTGATTAGGAACTTTCCGTTTTGAATTTTCCTCGGAGTTCAGTATTTTTGTGAATTTACTTTTTGCTTATTGAAATTGATATATAAAACCTCGATCATTATTCGACTGAGATAGACGTACAATTTACGTTTATTCGGTATCAATAGCAACAAAAAATTCCACTTAGAACCTTGCAGGGACTGGTGATTTGCAACCTGAAAAGGGGTGTGGTGCGATGGGAGGAGATTAAGAGGGGGAACTTGACAACTTTTTGGGAATGGAAAGGAGGTATTTTTGCAGTATTAGGTCATAATTTTAAGCTTCAAGCTTCATTTCAATGTTAAATATTTTATTCACGGTAGTCATGGCCATATTATGTTTGTATGTTGGACGTGAAGAATGACAATACAGTAGGAAACAGCGATTTGATGTCTCAGTTTTTGCAGATTTATTGCGAAGGTTTTCCATATAATAAAGACATTGATTATATTAAAAGTTGTTTCCTAGTAGAAAAAAGGGATATGGGGTATCCATCCATGACACAAAGTTAGTACATTTCCTAACATGATAAATCGCAAAACTAACGATTAAGCATATATTACAATGGTTCAAGATGGTATCTAGGATTCAAGTGCGGCATTTTATATTTTGATATATCTAAACACGAAATACTCTCCATTTATGACCTGGAGATATGGAGTCGGGCTACAAACTCCCCACACCTCCCCTTACAATAAAGAAATTATTTTTTTTGGCAGGAAATGCATACAGTTGTTTGCATCGCTCTTCTCTGCTCAATTGTTTAGGTTTCAACATGTTCTTCCAGAAAAAAATATTTTTGTCCGATGTTAATTTAGTAACTTCTTTAAGGAATGGTAGGAACAATGTGCTGAAATTGAAATTTATTTTCCTTCTTCAAGGTGGGACTTGAAAAACAATGAAGTTGCAATGTTTCCTCCCAGCCATGACCCAATAACTATACTCCATACCAGATCGAGTTTGAAAATAAATAGAATAAAAAATTTAAACTCTCTAATACATAAAAAAAATACATTACTACTACATGTATATTTCGTTTCTGAAAATGCAATTTATCTCTTATTTCAAAACAAGTTCTAATAAACCTTGGCACTGACATATTTGAATATACAGACTCACAGGATATCAATCAAATAAACTGTTCATTCTTTCCAATATAAGGGAAGTTTTTATATAGGCTTCATTAAGAATAAAATTCCTTTCCTTTTCGTATGCAGTGCATTCCATTAAAAAATGAAACTCTTCTCAATATGTCATATATATATTATAAGTATTCAGCAGTAAACGACAACCATGCACTGAAGGCCCCTGACTTTGAAGTGTACGTTTTTGTTGTCCGCTGAAAAACATTTTTTCATAGGGATGAGAGTAAATTATTTGATCCGAGTCAGGAACATCGTCAATTGCAGTCCTATTTGTGTGTTATATATCTTATTTTCTAGTATTGTTTTTTTTTTTCGTTTTCCACAACTAGTGTTATATTTCAATAAAAGGGGGGCATCGGTGGCCAAGTGGTCTAAGTAGTTCTACTACTGTAATCACTAGCCAGTCAACACTGAGGTTGTGAGTTCGAAACCCGCCCGCGTGGGTGCACTCGACTCCAATCTTAATTGACTAGGATTGTCAGTTTTCTAATCGAAGGTCGGTGGTTTTCTCCGGGCACGCCGGCTTCCTACACCAATAAAAACTGGCCGCCACGAAATAGCCCAAATGTGACGCTTAAAAGTGGCGTTACAACACCAACAATCCATCAATCAATTAATAAAAGGATTGGATATCCTGCACTTTTATGCTTTTCTATGATAAAGATCAAATTGCTGGATAGACACTGCTAAATAGTTCTTTTTTTAACATTTTTGATCTGGACATACAACTAAACAGCCAGACCGCTTGAATATCAATTTCCAATCTTCATTCAAATCCTATAAAAGTGTGCACTGAACGAGCAAGAAGAAACTTAGAAAAATTACCCTTAAATCAGGATAAGTTCATTCAAACAACGAGCGGCCAGACCACCGTTCAACTTCTTAAACCAATCAGAAAACTTTCTATCCACTAACATATTCATTCATATTAATTTACAAATTCTTAAATTAAATACTTAATATATGACCTTGGGATGTCACATATTGACAATAATTGTCTTAAAGGTATAATCAGTTACATCAAAGGTCAGACAGACTAAATAGTGATTTTGGTAACTGATACTCTGTTTACTCCAAAGATCAGACGAAAATAACAATAGATTTTCGGAACACCTCGTCAAAACGTGGGTATGTGATGAAGTATTATCTGTCATCTCTGGTCTCTCGTTTGGCTTTGAGACAAAATTTAAATATAAGGTCACAACTTTTATAATTACTTTGTATCAAATATCTCTATTAATGAGTCATTTGAGAAGGAAGAAGATAACTGTTTAGATACGTATTCTGGTATTATGTGATTTTCAATGGTTTTTAATATACACAGATGTTCATGTATCACTGTACGTAATATTGACCTTAACTTAATTATTTTGCTTGTTTTAAAATAAAGATAAATTGATAGTTAGTTGCTGTTATAATAAACTTTTGCATCTTGCTTTATTTCAGAATCTGCCATTGAAAGAAACTAGTTTGAAGAAGAAAAAAAAAGATGAAGAAATTGACTTACTTTTGTTACAATATATTTGAAATGTTACATACATTTTATTATACACTTTACAAATTTTAAAAATATATTCTGCTACCACAGACAAGAATTTTTTTGATTAATTATGCAATTTCAAGAAAAACATGCATGCATAGAAATTGGTTTGAACTTACGCTGACAGGATTGTTAAGGTGTTCTCAACTAAATAGTTTAATTTGTAAGTGCTCTTCAAAAAATCTTAAAAAAACAGAGGGTCAAAGTGCAAACTGTATAGCTGTAGATTCGTTATTGATTGAAACATCTGCACTCAGATAAAATGCTTATATGGTGCAATAGAATTGATACCATGAAAGTTTTATTTCAAACGCATAATTCACATAATGACTTATGTTTTGTTCAAGTATCCTACATGATATTTCTCAAACATATGTTAGACCACCTCGGTTAGTCTGAGAGT
This sequence comes from Mytilus californianus, assembly GCF_021869535.1. NCBI lineage: Eukaryota > Metazoa > Mollusca > Bivalvia > Mytilida > Mytilidae > Mytilus > Mytilus californianus. Next base: position 139,406,506 of record NW_026262581.1, on the reverse strand, counting down.
GCTTCAGTTGCCTTGAGTGCAGGAGGTTATTATAGGTTCAAACAGGGGCTTAGTCAATGCAGAGACTTGCAAACTGGTATTAGCTGCTTCTCCGCTAGGCAAGCAGCATTAAGAAGTAAGAGCAAAGACTTAATCCACCTGTAGTCTGAATAATGTTTCCAGGAAGGGGGACATGTCTTCCTGCGTTTTGTTACTTTGTGAGTTAGCACGTTTAAAATCTGTCTCAGCACTGTAAATCTAAGTGTTAATAAATAGAACACTGCTTGAACGCTTTTTTGTAACACTTTTTGAACGTGTAATGGTGTTCCAAATGTTTACACTAGTGTTCATCAATTGAACGTGTGGTGTTCAGTTTTTAATGCCTTTGTGTTTCATTTTTGAACACTTGATGTTAGAGTTCTTAACACTAAGTGGTCAACGATTTAACGTGTCCGAATGTTCAAAATCGTAATACGTCGACGCGTTCAACAGCCATGTAACACTTTTTGAACACATAGAACATGTTTAAAGCCAAAGTGTTAAGATTCAGAACACCAGACGTTAACTTTCAGAACAGTTGACATAAGTGTTCAAAGTAATGGTGTTCAAATGTGGAACATGTTCTATTTTCAAGCGTATATAATTTTCCATAAGTACTCAACTTAATAAACTGTTATAAAAACTATATTCAATCAGGCAAAATATAACAATAAAACATATTTTAACAAGTAATTCTTTATGTAAATAAATGATCATATTATATGTAAGAAAAGTACACCAGATACCTTATGATATCACAAGTAACAGTCAGTGAAATCACATACATAAAAAGTAAAATCCCAAAAATACTGAACTCCGAGGAAAATTCAAGCGGAAAGTCCCTAATCACATGGCAAAATCAAATGACAAAACACATCAAACGAATGGACAACAACTGTCATATTCCTGACTTGGTACAGGCATTTTCAAATGTAGAAAATGGTGGATTGAACCTGGTTTTATAGCGCTAAACCTCTCACTTGTACGACAGTCTTATCAAATTCCATTATATTTACAACGATGCTTGAACAAAACAGACATTATAAATAAAATAGTCAAAATATGGGTACAGCAGTCATCACTGTGTTACAATTTCAAAACAAACAATTATTTACAAAAAAGCACAAAAGCATAATGTTTTTAAACTGACTTAACATATATCACAAATAATGATTTTCCCCTACATGACTAGATAGTTGCAACATCATTTGTATCCTAACCAAAAAAGCATGTCAATGTGATAATTAGATAGTTTATGATATAGGTATTTGTCACAATGAAAGTTTAAAAGTTTGCAAATTCCAACAGTTCTTGTACGATCACATACAATGTACGATCCACGCACTTTTCAGTGCATCTTCACTTAAAGCTATCAACTGGGTGGCATTTTATGTGTTGTTATCAACTTCCAATGTCAAAATCCTCCACAACAAGGAATGTCTATGAGCCTATATATCCTGCAAAATAGAATTAAAAATTAATAGAAGAGAGTTTTTCATAAAGCATCAAATTATGCAATGCTTGTTATGCTTTAATGTCGATATATATACTAGTGTACAAATTGATATTCTATAGCAATGAAATGCAAGTTTTGACATTATAAATTACAAAAGTCGATTTCTTGACCTAAGGTGAACAGATAGAAATGATACACTCACATAAGCTATTAATATACATATATCGTCATACCTTTTTTCGACATCTTTCTTTTTTTCCAACACTTTATAGCATGCAGAAATGACCTTTTTGGGATTATTGGCTACCGGTTCCTAATTCAAACATTTTAATCTAACGATTCCTGCAAATAAAAAAACAAATGCATTTTCTAAGTCAAAAATGGTGTTCCAAATGTTTGCACTAGTGTTCATCAATTGAATGTGTGGTGTTCAGTTTTTAATGCCTATGTGTTTCATTTTTGAACACTTGATGTTAGAGTTCTTAACACTTAGTGTTCATCAATTGAATGTGTGGTGTTCAGTTTTTAATGCCTTTGTGTTTCATTTTTGAACACTTGATGTTAGAGTTCTTAACACTTAGTTTTCATCATATGAATGTGTGGTGTTCAGTTTTTAATGCCTTTGTGTTTCATTTTTTAACACTTGATGTTAGAGTTCTTAACACTTAGTGTTCAGCTAATGTATGTGGATGTCGAAAATCATCATTTATTCTGTATAACAGACAGACTGTTTATTCATCAGTTTAGGAAATCATCAGAACACAGCTGACAGTTATTTACATTTATATCTAAAGCCCGTTTTTTAATTCGTCTCTTATGTTGAATATTGAAAATTTTGATATAACAGTTATGAATATTTGACAAGTATATATCTGGCATGAGAAAATAACAAGGAAGCCATCGAACTACCTATGGAGATTATTCTAACTTGTTACTTACTTCTTTCGTGTTCATATGGGATAGAAGTCCCTTCTCCAGTTCTCTTTCTTGTGTGTATCCATTCTTCGTTTAACCGCCTAAATCGCCAGCCGATATCTGTTTCCGGTATTTAGTATCCTGGTATATTTTTTTTAACACGAGGTGTTCAAAATTTCGAGCGATTTGAACACTGATTGAACATGTAATGTTAATAAAATGAACGGATCATGAAATAAGATAAACATCGACATATTTTTATTACGATATTATCATAACAGGCCTCATTGATATGCATAATTATGTCACTTATAAGTAAAACTAGTATATATAAATAAATAATAAAATAAATTCATAAACTATACATAGATGCCAGCTTGGAAGTTTAATATTTCACAATTACTAAAATATTAGCCAAAAATTCACAAGATCATCATCCTGCGTATACATTCATATTTTTTATAGAATTTCTTTTTGAATTTGCCAATTGGAAGGATAGAAAATCGGACAAACGACTAACTTCTTTTTTAGATCAGAATATTTGAACACCGGTGTTAACTGCGTCTGAACACACATGTTGATATTTTTAACACAAACGTTAAAACTTTGAACACGTCTCTAAGCATGAACATATGACGTTAAAATATTGAAATTCGGTGTACAAATTTTGAACGCGTCCGGACGCGTCAGGCGTCAGGTATATTTACAGTGAGGTGTCATTCTAATACAAAGCAGACTTAGTGCGCTTTTCTACATCACCATCTCATAACCTAAATATTCATCTGACCTGCCACTGGAAGTAAAGCAACCACCATCCAAACATGTGTTTACCATACGGTTTCTTAACATGTGTTTACTATATGTTCTCAGACATATGGTTACCATGAACATGCGTTTACCATGTGTTTTCAAACGCATGTAAACTATACGTTCCCCAAACATGCGTTTTACGTACTGTGCTCCAAACATGCGTTCCTGACATGTTTAGAAGCGTACGGTAAATTCATGGTAAACATGCGTTTACATGCGTTGCATTTTTTGCTGTGTACATATCTACGGAGATCTGTTGGTCGCATATACATATAAAGGGTTGTGGTTTCAAAGTCTACCGCTGGAATGTTAAATCAAGTACTGTAGATGCAAAGCCTCCCGCTGAAACTATACAGTTTAGCGCTGTACATATACCTCAAATATAGCACTTGGTATTTAAAATCTAGCATTGGAGATATAAAGTTGAGTGTTGTAAAAGTAAAGCTAAGCACTGTAGATATAAAGTCAAGTGATGGAGATATAAAGTTCAGCACTGTCTGGAGATGTAAAATCCAGCAATGTAGATCTAATGCTCAATTATAGCGTAAGATGTAAAGCCAAGCGTTATAGATAGAAAATGCAGCACTAGAGATGTAAAGTCATACACTGTATATATATATAATGCAGCACTAGTGATGCAAAGTCCAGCGTTGAAGATGTAAGGTCCATAGCTGAATTCCAGCGATACAAATGTATATGTATTAATGTTAGGTCGCCGTAAGTATATTAAAAATATAGCGCTGGAGGTATAAAGTCTCGAGTTGGAGATGTAAAGTCAAGCGCAGTAGAATGACTTTGCACCTCCAGCACTACACTTTAGATATACAGCGCTGGTCTTTATATCTCCAGGACTTTGCATCTTTTGCGCTGAATTTTGAAGTTACAGCACTTAATTTTAAATCTACAGCGCTAGGTTTAACATCTCCAGCACTTGACTTTAGATACCACAACTCCTTATCCGTATGAAATAAACAGGGATCAGAACAAATCTATCAAATATCATCGTTCAGCTGTTTACAAATATCAATTTGTCTGACAGATATTAATATTTCTACATATGTCTTACACATTTACCTTAGGGCTTTAAATGATAAAATGATATTTTCTTAATTGAAATGTCAATACTTAAACATGTAAACTATGCAAAATATTCAAAGTCAATGAACCACGAATGAAGGTGCATGGACCAATAACCCCTGGGGAAATTAAAAATGCAAATGCTGTTAAACTACAAACCGAATACCATTGACTTTAGGTTAACATGGTCTGCTAATATAAACGTTCATTCGAAAAAAACATAAATACTATAACACCTGACAAGTACAAGTAAGTTTTGTTGTGGATATAGTGATTACTATAATACACAAATCTTATGTTCTTATTCTATATATTTGCAGTCACATTATAGTTTAATATACTTATGGTGAATACAAATGTCCATCTACTGTGTGTTCATCACGTTACAAAATAATAGTAATTTTACAAACCACACAGTATGTGCGTGTGTGTGGTGGTTTTGGGGGAAGGGGTGTTACACTTCTTAGTTTTACATATAGGATGGTTAAAATTGAGCTTATGAATGGTTTATTATACGGAATTGGTATAATTTAAATATTACAACACTCAAGCAATTGCTTTAAATTCGGTAAGTTTCAGTCATTTTTCAATTCTGAAAATTTCTGTCATTTTACTGTACTGAAAATTTCAGGCATTTTTAAGTACTGTAAATTTCAGTCATTTTTCAGTACTGAAAAGTTCAGTCATTTTACAATACTGAAAATTTCAGTCATTTTTAAATACTGAAAGTTGTAGTCATATTCAAGACCTAATTAAAAAGTTCTCGGTTCTCAAGTATCATAAGATGGTTTTGGATAAATACAAGTGTTTTCTTTTAAAACTCCATTGCTGTATGTATTCTTTCATTCATTGGAGATTCTTTTGATGAATTATATGGCCACATTCTTTATGTGCCTGTTTCAAGCCAGGACTTTTAATTTTTGATTGTCGTTGTTTGTTGTCTGTCATAAATGGTGTTATTCAATGTTTTTGACGTAGATCAGGACGTGTATTTTTTTTCTTACGATTAGTTTCACTAGTTATCAAGTAGACTTTTATAGCTTTCCATGCGCTATGATTCTTTCATTGTTGATTTGTGTGAAAAACGGAAAAGGATCAGTCATGAAGACAGTCAAATTCAGTCACATAAGCAACAAATACAAAACCAACATACAGAGGTCACCATTACAGTTCTTCAATGTTTAGCAGTCCGACCCATACAAGAAGCTCTGAATGGCTCCGACAAGAAAAATAAGAAAGGAATACTATCTAGCTGTACAGCACAATGTCAGAATATTGTTTAGTAAACTAAATATAAACTACACAAAGACATATCTATGACATGACTTTGTCCGACTTGGGACAGAGGTGCATATAAATGTGGCGGGGTTACACCGGTTTTGTCGACGTCTAACGTTAGACATTATGGTTATACCTTGTATCCTTGTTCAGTTGTTGATTGTTGGCAAGCATACCACATCTCCTTGTTTTTATAAAACAATTAAAACTATAGCTTATATATGCAGTCGTCCATATTAAAACTGTTACTGTATAAGCAACAATGCGGGGTCATAGCTATTTTTGACTAGGTACTTTTTGGACCACTTAAATTGCAATGAAGTCTGTAATATAGTTCACATGTTTCTCCTATAGATAGAAAGCTTTCTTCTGATACCACGACACTTTGTTATCGGTAATAATTTCAAAGTAATTCTAAAGAAAGTGCACACATTTCAAGATCTTTTTATAACATAAATCTTGGCTTAGTTTAATCAAGTCAGGAGCCTGTAGTTCAATGGTTGTCGTTGGTTCATTTCGGTCATATTTGTTTTTTGTAAATTGTTTTGTTATAAATTAGGCAGTTAGTTTTCTCATATGACCTTTTATAGCCGACTTTACGGTATGGATTTTTCTCATTGTTGAAGGCTGTACAGATGCCTATAATTGCTTACATCCACTTATTTGAACTTTGGTAGATACTTGTCTCATTGGCAATTATAACCACATCTCCTTATTTTTAAATTCTAATACTCCAATTTGGGAGTTTTAACTTCTTTGAATAAAAAATTCAAATACAATGCTTAAGATTACTTTGTATTTCAGAGAGCTCGCTATCGGTTTAAACAAGAAACCAGCAATATCAACAATGATATTTTTTATTCAACGGCAGGAAATTAGAACCTGAACTTTGGTGTGCTTCTTTTTGTTCTTTGTGTGGTTTTAGTATTGCATAACAATTTTGACTGAAAAGCTGAACTAATTTTTAGGGTAGTATGGCAGAATCCAGTTAAAATACATAATTTGAATAAAAGGAAATATCAGTTAAATGCCCATGAAACAGTAACCCTTCTACCCAGGATATTTAAGTCTATTACTACATATAGTCTAATTCGGTTTCTTCATCTTTAACGTCACTACTAAAAGTAAAAAAAAATCATGTGAAATTAAGTTGAATCGAGCTTTCACATGAAAAAAATTCATGTGAACTTAACACGAATCGAGCTTTCACATGAATTTACAGGACTGACTATTATTATTGAGGACCAAGAAATTTGAACAACAAGAAAGAAATATAGAATGGTAGTATGAACACATGCTCACTACCAAAAAGAAGACATATCTATTTTCTAAATTTATATATTATAAAAGAGAGAAGGTATACTAGATGAGCATTAACATTATCTAAAATATGTTCAGTTACTGTTAAATTCATGTGAAAGCTCGATTCGTGTTAAGTTCACATGAATGTTTTCATGTGAAAGCTCGATTCAACTTAATTTCACTCCAACCAAAAAAGTCTCAAATGCAACATATAAGCTGCAACAAGAATGCACACGCTGAAATGTCTCGCCTGCTTTACTATTCATGAATTATTTTATGTTGATAGTCCTAAGGATAAAGTTTTAGCACAAGTGTCATATAAACCTAGCATTATCAATGATCCATTACAATGTAGTCAAGGTCAGAAAAACCAAGCCAGAAAGACATGTATAGCTGACAATCATTACATACACCTAATACAGTTTTGCTATTGCTTATATTATACAAGAAACAGATAAAACCATGAAAATTTAATTTTGACCAATGAACCACGAAAAAATGAGGTCAAGGTGACTGGTCTGATGAACCCTGCCAGACAGACATGTACACCTTAAAATCATTTCATACACCAGATATAGTTGACCTATTGCCTATAGTAACAGACCAAAACAAAAAACTCAACATTGACCAATGAACTGTGCAAATGAGGTCAAGGTCAGATGAAACCTGTCAGACGAATATGTACACCTTACAATCATTCCATACACCAAAATATAGTTGACCTACTGCTTAAAGTATCTGAGAAATGAACCTTAAATCAGGTTTAAAATTTTATAATAGCTCGAATCCCCATATGGAATTTACTGACCCCATATATACCGTATTACGTCACAAGCACACTATGTAAGAATTTATCTTACCGACTATCTTAACGTGTGAAATTTAGACTAGTCACCTATCAACATGAGCAAGTCTTCAATACCGTTAGCATTAAAAAACTACTTCCATTGATCCTACAAAAACAAAAGCCGACAATAACAACTTGTTACGTTTAAATGTGTTTTATGAATTTATTTCAATCTTTCATCATCAATTTCTTCGTCTGTTGAAACCTTTAAGATTTTTCTCAGTACCGTTTTGTTTTTATAAAGGGACGTAACACCACTACTAACCGTGTATGAAATAAGCCCCGCCTCCCTACTAACCTAATATGGAATATACATGTACGGTCTCCACGCGGACGCTTTTAACCAATCATATTCCTAGAAATGTATAGGAGGTAAGATAAATAGATGATGTTCTCTCACTAAATAACAAAAATTTGGTGACTATGTTGAACGAATCTATCCCATCGAACTAGAGATAAAGGATACTACAAATACAGTTAAGTCTGCCTCATATCTTGACTTACATCTATAAATTGACAATGAGGGTCGGTTGAAAACAAAACTTTACGACAAAAGAGATGATTTCAGCTTCCCAATTGAGGACTTTCCATTTCTATGTAGCAACATTCCAGCAGCGCCTGCATACGGAGTATATATCTCCCAATTGATACGATATTCCCGGGCTTGTATTTCCTATCATGATTTCCTTGATAGAGGATTGCTGCTCACAAGGAAGCTATTAAACCAAGAGTTCCAAATGGTGAAGTTGAAATCATCCCTTCGTAAATTTTAACTGACGCCATCACGAGTTGGTTGACCGTTATGGAATTACCGTTTCACAGATGATATCGGATATGTTCCTTATGTCGTAACTACAATACCCTTCCCTTTTCACGAATGTGACCTACCGAATTAGACTATTTACCGGATTTGTAATAACATAAGCAACACGACGGGTGCCACATGTGGAGCAGGATCTGCTTTCCCTTCCGGAGCACCTGAGATCTACCCCAGTTTTTGGTGCTTAGACTTTAGTTTTCTATGTTGTGTCATCTGTACTATTATTTGTCTGTTTGGCTTTTTGTTTTTGGCCATGGCGTTGTCAGTTTGTTTTCGATCTGTGAGTTTGAATGTCCCTCTGGTATCTTTCGTCCCTCTTTTCCAAAGATTTTCCAATAAATTTCCAGTGGAATATTATTGTTTATATTTCAGTGGAGTTTTGATTTAATGCAAATATTCCATTGTAATTTTGGACTTAGAAATTTTAAGGAATACTTCTAATCAAAAATTTTCAAATAAGTGCATGATTATAATATAAAGGATTTAATTTGTGAATATATAATTTGCTGGCCTGATAAGAAATTAAAAAATTAAATATTATAATATATGGGATGTAATGAATATTTCATAAACCTACATATATACATGTATATGAAACATTTGTTGAAAAAAGTTACATGGTTAAATGTAATATGAAATCACTTGCCTAGCAACAAATGAAAATAATCATTTGGTCTGAAAAGACCCCCCCCCCCCCCCTCCCCATAAAATAAGTAAAAAGGTATAGCTCCTCAGATGTAGGGTGAATATAATGCATCACCATATAGCCTATGCCACATTGAAAGGATGCATTTTAACTACTAAGAAATCAAATTACATGTGCAATAATATAAATAAAATTTATTCTGTTTTGAAATAAATATTTTCTATCAAATTGGTTAAGATTCTGTTTGATTTAATGGACAAAAACAATTAAGATTCTTTTTGAAAAATGTGCATTGCCCTTAAAAGGACCGTTTTTAAACAGATATGTTGCTGAAATTATCTTCAGTCTGTACGAATTGTTAAGATAACTCCGTGTTTTTCTGCAAGTGACCGTACTGGCTGCCCTGCACTACAGTCTACATGTATACAATAATATAATTATTTCTCCTTTGACTTCATCATGTCCATGTTCTGTTACTGGTCTGCTGTTCTTTTGAAAAAAATAAAGTGAACGGCTTTCATTTTCCACATTATTCTATAAACTGTTTTGGTATCTTAACCTTGTCGGTGTGATGAATTTTTCATCATTTTCACGTCCTGAACTCAGGTCACAGTTGCCGTCGATGATGACAAAACTAGAAGTTAATCTATATAGAAACATTTCACATATTATCCAGTCCAATCAATTGTACGCCTAATGTCAGTGTTTCGGCATAATTTGAGCAGAAAATTCGTGAAACTGTAGTCTATAATGTTGTTTTTCAACACACATGTTTACATCCATGGAGGCTGCCATTTTTTTCTATCAGACTATAAATATAACCGCTGATTTGATTGGATAACTCAATTTCCGGTATTTCCGATCGGCCAATCAGATCTTCGTTATTATTAATACACGGAATGTGTTCAAATTTGAAACTAAAAATATTGTACGAGTATGTATCCTGTCCGGCTGTTACATTAATCATGTAAATAATTATTAATACCCCAGAAACATTGAAAAATAAAGAAATCGACATTGAGGGCATGACATTAGCTGTTGAACCAAGAATTTACGACGAGACGATGTGCTGATATAATGCAGACAGCAGATACAGGTAATCTTTATGAGATTTTACTTTTGACTTGTTTTGGATCATGAATATTTTTAATTAAAATTAAAAAAAAGTTTTACACCCCCTTTAGTTTCATTCATGGGCTATGTCAGTTCACTCTCTGAGGATGACCATTTTGTGTTCTGAAAAGGGGGAGGTGGAAATGTGTAATAATATAATATTATTCAATATTCAATTACATTGTGTGCCTTCACAATCAAGGAAAGATGTTTACTACACAATGTCCAGCACTTTCAACTTAATTTTGTCATGTTCTATTTTGGATGGACATGCGACACAAAACAGCCATATACACATTAAGCATGGCTAAGGTTGTGCGTTAGAAGCTTTATACTTTTAAAATGAAAGAAGTTTCTTAATTATATATGTTCATTGTATGATAAATATCGGTAATATATGATGCATACATGTCATGACCACAATTAATAAAATGTTTTTACAATTTTTTTTTAGGTTGTCCATATATTAAAAGGGATTGATCATGGTGAAGGTTTGAATATCATCAACACTATAATGATACAAAGCTGCAAAAATGACGACTGTGCATCGATCAATATCCACTCTAATAATATGACATATGCAACTATTCCAGTCATAGTTACGTTCGATAACTCTGCATGTTACTGGTTTAATAAGAATTATGTCAAATTTACTGGTTACCCGTGTGATGATTAGAAAATTGAAAAATATAGATATTTCACCTCGGTTACCATCCATTCGAGGTTTTCTTTTATTGATATGAAATAATAGCATACAATAATTTCATTAAGAATCGAACAATATTAATCTACATGTACACAGGTCTTGTCAAAACTTACATCGTGATTAGGTGCCATGTTTGTTTTCTTTGATCACGTTGATGACTTAATATCTCCTCAAGTTAATCTAGCTATGTCCTTAGGTATTCTTAAAGTGACAATAACGTGTCATACTTAATTGCAATATCAACAGTGAAATCAAATTGAATTATTTGCATTGGTAAAATTAGTGTTGAACATCGTCTACGTTTCAAAATTATTTGGTCGCCATTTTTTACGAAATTTTATCAAAAAAAAAACAGCATGTATCCACTTTAACAAAGAGAAAACATGTTTGATTCTATGCTGCTTTAAGGTAAGACAATTACTGAAAACGCATGCATCCAACATTTATTCGATTTTCATCGGCCCAAGCTGTCAATGTAAACTGCATGGTTAATGCATATAAATCTTTATTTTGAGTGCGAGAGATTATTTCTAATAAATATATGAAAGAAAAGGTGAAATAAGAAATTTCTTAAATACAATAAGACACACTTCAATATATATTTGAAATATTTCTTTTTGATTAATAACTAAATGAATATACATGTCGTGTCGTTGTTTACTTCCAACAGCGGCCGCCATTTTTAAAATATTGCTAACAAATGCCAAAATGTGAACTTTTCAATCAAATTTTGAAGCAAAAAGTTTGATACCTAAACTGATATGGTTTTCGATTTCATTTAAATGCATTTGAATATGTTGTCGATCTTTTTAGGGGTTGGGAGGATATTAGTAACATTAAATAAGTTGAGAAAATTGATTATATAAGAAGGTCCCATTGCAATTTTATCGAGTTTTAACGAAGAAGTCAACGGAGGCTGTGTGGTTATGTCACCCCAATTTTAAAACTTATTTTGAAGCAAGAAATCATATATCTGAACTGAAACTTAAAACATTTTTAATTGTAAAAATGGATATATTGTAAAACGCGGGGTTGGGAGGTAAATACACAATGTAACAAAAAAGTTATGACCGTTTAATCTATGTACCCCGTTCATTTTCATTGATAATCAATCGACCATTAATGATATACAATTGAAGTGTAAAAGTCTCGTGATGACCGCAATAGTTGGATATGAAACACGATGAACACAAACGAACCAGCAGCAGAAAAGTAATTTGAGTATAAGATTACTGAAAGGTACTTATTGAATTATTTGTTCATCCTTCCCACACTTGAAATAAAAACACATTAATCATTCACATCTACAAGCTGTAAACACATCTCAAAAACATTGATCTGATCATCATGTACAATGGCTAATCATGGCTATTGTGTGAATAAAATGAAGTGTCTGGTATGCTTCAACCAGATGGCAAACCAACAACAAACACAACACAAAAAGAAAAGATAATATGAGGCCAAATAAAAAATATATGCATGGTTCCAGTTACCCTACCTACCCTACTTTTTAGTCTTAACAATAGCCTTTCCTAAAGATTTTTTTGTCATTTTTCATTAAGCACTGTTAAAGTCAGAATGTTGCTTCCATAGACTCAATGTAAAAAAAACCCCCATTAAATAAAAAATAATCCCTACCTACCTACCCTAATGTTTTTTAGATGTAAATGGAACCACACATACTATTTTATTGGACCTGAGAGAAACACCTGATCCATAAATTATAAAAGTATATTTTGATAAAAGGAGATGTGTACGTGTTGTAAGTCTAAGAGACAGCAACCCAACAACTATAGCCAAAGATATATAGAGAACACATAGTCTTCAACAATAGACATACATGTGTCTAAATTGCCCTGAGTGTATAAATGTTGTGGCTAAATTAAACAAACACTAAAAAAATATGCCAGTAACATATATTCTTGAATAATTGCAGACCATGCAGACTGAAGCATGGTATTGTAATGTTATTTTAATTCAAAATTCTATGCATGTATGATTTTTTTTCTTTCAGATTAATCAATGAAGAATTAATGGAACAGGATTGGAATGCAGAAACTTTGGACTTAATTCATGAATTATATCAATGCATGATGAAGGAAACTGACAAAGTATTTCATATGCATGTAAACTGGACATTTTTGTTTGTGTAATGCAAGAAAAAAAAATAGAAAATTTAAACCATTTGTGAAAGATTTCAAGAGGACCAAACGTTACCATGGACTTATGAATGATTTAACCGGAAAAATGATTTACATGTACAATTAAGTAAATACATCTTTGGCTAAAAATGATAAGTTATCAACATTTATATTTCAAAGAGGTTGATCTTTTCGTTTAAAAGGTCTTAAATGTGGATAATGTATAAACTGTTGTAATTTCTTTAATTGCTGACTTGCATTAAAATGGTTATTGTATTATTTCAAGTTTTCTTATTAATTCATTCAAAAATAAGCAGTGCATGCAAAATGATATCTAACATTTCAGTGGAGTTGTCAATTTCCGTTGAAATATCACTGGTTTTCTTTGGTTGATTGTTACAATTTCCAATGGAATTACCACTGGTATCCCATTTGAAAACAATAAATGTCCAATGGGAAAACAATGGTATTCCAACGACGTTTTCACTGGTATTCCAATGGAATTTCCACTGTATTCCACTCGAGTATTCACCGGAATCCCACTGGATATTCCTTTGATATCCCAATGGAAAACAATGAGTGTCCAATGAAAATCCCGACCAAATTTCCCAGAGGTAATACAGTGGTATTCCAATGGAACTCCGATGAAACTCCACTGGTATTTTCAGTGAAATCCCATTTTACATTTTCAGAAGTGGAAGCACTTTCGTAATACACTTAGACAAAGAGCTCAATCCAGTGATATACTTTGTACTACAGGTCCTTCATGAACATCCATCGACCAAAACCATATCTCAATAACATGCCATACTACATGGTTGGATCAGAAGTCCTGAAAAAGACATGAATTTTATTATCGTATTTACCGGTTAAAACTTTCACAAATTTGTGGTAAAAACATTCAGTATCTAGCAACTATTAATCGCTTCATGCACAAATTGATATAGGTTGAGTGCCCCTGTGTCGTAAATAAGAACATACCTCCACCTAATTTTAGTTAACTGATCAAGAAACATTCATAACTATAAAATGTTATCCAAGACTTGTCAGTGTCTATTTACCATCACCACTGAATCAATAATATATGTATACATATATAAGAGTAAAATTGACATACATATATAACACTAAAACTGACATTCGGTCTTTACTCCACCTTCATTCCTCAAGTCGATGTTCAAATCTGACTTCATGATAAAATAAGATTCCATATCTACAACCAATGAAACACCCCTCTAATAGACTATAGCCGCAATGAAATCACAGTTTTCTAAAATGGTAGGTGGAACCTAAAACTCAAAATATTTTAAATGATATATTTTAAATATTGCTAATATATACATTTCATAATAATTCTTCTAAAAAAATCGCTATATTTTTCCTTATTTTGTCTTTTGTTTGAGACTATATATTGACCTCTAGATGTCTTTCAATTACATCCAGGTTGGCGTGGATTGAAGTCTGATTGTTGTACATGTAATATATCGACGTGGGATTTGTTAATATAAATAACAACAATTCCCTAAAATTCAAATAAAATGGATGGAAGAAATTGAAGGCAACCGTATGCATATCACCTTCAATAAACAGCTGCGCCATGAGCGCATGATACCCTCGTCACATTTACAAAGAATAAGGTTCAATTACTTCTCAATGTCATATTAGATTGAAATTTATGAAAATCAAAAAGGGAGCTTACATCAATAGATATAAACAATTCACCAAAGTTTAATGAGAATTGCTGAAAACATTATCCGAAACTAGGAAATCCCCCCTTTTTAATATATAAAACCCCATAACTTGAAAATGTGAAATTTATAAAATTCTAAAGGCAGCAGCTTACATCACTAGATATAAACAGTTCACCAATGTTTCATGAGAACTGCTGAAAGATTTTTGAGTTATAGTCTGAAAACTGAAAAATCCCCCTTTTTTAAGAATAAACTCGGAAACGTAAAATCTAAAATGTATAAAAAAAAGAAAGGGAGCTCACGTCAATAGACATAAACAATTCACCAAAGTTTTAAGCAATTTTATTAAAGCGTTTTTAAGTTAATGTCTGACATATTGACAACGGACAGACAGACAGGCGGACAATGGTATACACTACAAACCAGTAAAAGTCTGAAATGGCCTATATCTGTACTCGACTGTACTGATTTTTACTCGACTAGTCTGAATTGGTCCGAATTTTACTCGAAATTACTCGACCCCAGTCTTAACCATACTCGACTGTACTGATTTGTACTTGACCCTTATCTTTGCCATTGAAAATAGTCTGAACTATTACTCGACCAGTCTGAAACAGTCTTAACCCATTCTCGACCTGTACTCGACCTATTTTTTTTCAGTCTAAACCATACTCGACCAAAGGTCTGAACAATACTCGACCAGTCTGAATCATACTTGACCAAATAACCTCTACTTTTTCTAAATTTTAACTGTTAAAATAAATTTCTTTTTAACTGATATGACAACAGCCACAATAAAATAAAGATATATTATAAAAACAGATTTTTACATGATTACATGATTCTCAGATTTATCGAATAGAGATAATTAAATCAAATTATCTTATATAATAATTTAATTATATTAATTTTAAAGTTTTAGAGTTTTGTTAAAATAAGATTTTCTTTTACCTAAAAACCACACTTATACTGAGGGTAATTTAACCTTATTAAGGTGCTTCTTGTTTGGCATGTGTTTTTTTTTTTAAATTAATTTTCCTAAATTCCTAAATAAAAACTACATAGGTTTCATGATTACATACAAAAAATGTACAATAGTTATATAATTATCTTTTTAATGAGGTAACAACAGCCAGCAAAATCACTGAAATTGTTTAACCTTATTTTAGAAATATATCTATTATTATTATTTTGGGATATATTATATACAATATATATCAAAAAGGGATAAAAATTAAAGAAATTAATAAAATTGTTCTTCTGATTAGTGGTGAAGTATAAAGTGATACCTCCTGCTTGGGGCAAACTCATGAAAAAGATCACACCTGGTCAGAGAGTATTAAATTCAAAATAACATTCATTCAAAATTGCAACATCCTGTGAAACTTAAATCGCAAGGCCTTTTGAAATCACTAGATAAGTAATACACGAGTTTAAGAAAAATAGGGCTTTCTTTTTACCTGTAAAGCACACATGTACTGAGGTAATTAAACCTTATTAAAGTGCTTCTTGTATGCCATGTCTTTAATTTTGACAAAAATTATTTAAATTTAATTGAAATAAATTTTTACTGTAACTTTGGAACACATTTCCTTTTTTAAAAGTTTATCACAGGATTACTATGGAAGTTCTATTATCATGATTATATTAAATTCTTGGTTTAACAAAACAAAGGTGTCATTTTTTAAATTTATTAAGTTGCTTTATATGCCATTTTAATATATATTTCAATAAAAAAAATGTTCACTGCATTATTAACTAAACTCAACTGACACCATAAATCTTAAGTTAATGGTAAAAATTGTCCAGTAACCATACAATATATCTGAAATATTCAAAAAATTTTGAATAACATTGAAAATATTAGTCACAATTCAGTTTTGAGATTATTTGATCAGCTTGTTTTATTTTTATTTTAAAGGTGATATATATGTATGTATATAAGTGTTGATGAATATGGTGATGAAGTTATATTATGTTTATTGTGAAATTTTGGTTTCAATGCTATATTGAATACATTTTTAATTTCAAATTGTTGTTCAAATTTCTAAGCCAGGGGGAAATAGCTGTTGTTAAAAACAGTTCCTAAATTGATGAAATACAATAGACAGATACAAAAAAATAGGTCGGGGTTGGTTAAGACTTGGTCGAGTATGGTTCAGACTAGGTCAAGTATGGTTCAGACTAGGTCGAGTATGGTTCAGACTAGGTCGGGCATGGTTCAGACGCGTATAAAATGGTTAAGTACTGGTCGAGTACAAGTTCAGACTTTTAAGTATGGTTCAGACTACAGTCGAGTATTATCAAGTATATTTCAGACCAATTCAGACTGGTCGAGTAAAAATCAGTACAGTCGAGTACAGATATAGGCCATTTCAGACTTTACTGGTTTGTAGTGATACCAGTATACATCCCGTAAACAGGTGTATAAAAATGAAAAAAACCCATACTGTATATTCTGCTGTAAAAGAGCCCAACATGTTTATATTGGGATTTAGTTTATATTGATATAAAGATTCAAGATTTATTAAAAAAAAAACCTTTCATGACATCATAATTATTTGCATTTGTTCTGTTGATTGATAGTGGTACATGTATGAGGACTGGGATGAAATCAATTATATATAGTGCTGATCAACAGTTTCATGGTAAGTAAGTTGTAGTAGGTTGTTTGAAGTTTGCAGTATATTCAACTTTGAACATCTTTTTCAGGTCTGCAATCCATATAAAAATCAGTATATGTCATATGCCAATGAGACAACTAATATATATGATTGCCAATGAGCATGATAAGACAACTATCCACAGAGGTTCAAATGACATAGCAATTATAGGCAACCATGCATACAGCCTTCAAAAATGAGGAAAACTGTCCCAACATGAAAAGTATGCATCAATACAATTGAGGAGTAATGGCCTGATTCACAATTCCACTAATAAACAGGTTGGGAACATCCCCCCCCCCCCCCAAAAAAAAAAATTTAAATGAGGGATATTTTGCGGTTTAATAAAAAGGAAAAACAGATGTACATGCAGCCTTTTTAACTTATAAAGGGGGGATTCATTACCATAGGAACAACTTTTCTAAAAGATGATTCCACTTATTTTCAATAAATAATAAATAGTGAAATGTATCTCAGGCATCTGGGAACAGACTCAACAGTACAGCTATACATGTATTAATATATTCCAAATTGAGGAGGCATTTGGGAACTGACTCAACAGTATTTCTATACATGTATTAATATATTCCAAAATGTGGACAAACCCGACATCAAATGTTCTACTTGAATGACTTTAGTGGATGAGATCAAATTAAAAAGAGCCAGTGGTGATATACTCCAATGGCAGTCTTTCCTGCTAAAATGTCATGTGTAGAACGTGATACCATTTTTAGGACTATATACTTTCCTTTATATTTAGGTCATTTTGACATAGCAAATTATAAAGAAAACGTTAACTATCGGGGAATTGAGTTCTTTTTCACAAAATAAACCCACTATAACTCAACTTGAATGCAAAAGACCCTTAAATGGCTAACAGATATTGGTATAAAGAATAGTCCATGAGGATTCTTTTTAAGAGTTCATGAAATATAAACAGATTACGTCAGTTGAACGGACTAGAATGAGATTAGATATGTAACACTCCCAAACGTGTCCTTCCCCCCAAACGTGTCTATTCCCCCCCAAACGTGTCCGTAATATTCAATGTTGCCCAAACGTGTCCGATTTCATAACCCCCAAACGTGTCCGATAATTGTTATTCGCCAAAACGTGTCCACTGTTAAACGCCAGAACGTCTCACGTCTTTTAGCGCTAATACATATATGTCCTAAATGAAATCAATAACGTTTACGGCAATTCTATGATGGGGGGAAACAGTTGATGAGGTAGTAATTTATTAGCATTAGTTTGTTCAATACCGGTTGTTAATGATTATCATAATTGCAAATTTAATATGTAACATATAAATTAACTTTTGACTGAATTTGCTTATTGTCCAGTTGCAAGTATTTCATGCTCATTTAGAGCGAACATACAAATAATTCTAGTGCAATTGAATTAATCATTTACTATGTAAATTATGTGTTACTAATAAACTCCGATGGTGCCTTTTATAAATCCGACGGCGGGCTTTCAGAAGAATTGACTTCCCTTTTTTCAATAGTTCTGATATTTTAAAAGCTCTTCAAATCATAAACTGGTTTTCAGGTTTTTTAATAAATTTTAGGTTCCGAGCATCACTAAAGACGCACGAACAAGAGAAATAACGTCCAGTGCCAAATATTTCATGCATTATTTGAACGACATCATGTTAACAATAAATACTGTATATAGGTTCTATTATCATACCGGGAATTTAGGATTGGTCCTAAATTTTGACGGTTATTTGGGATCAATATTAGTTGGGATTTTAATTTTAAAAAATAAGAGCAAGTGAAGACCGATTTTTTTATGACTTCAGTAAGAAACTACTGCAATCTCCGTTATGTAATAGAGGCCGTTTTAAATAAAAGTTGCAGAAATTTAAAAAAAAAAATGTTGCCTTCCAAAATACAACTGATGGCACCATGAAAGAGTGAATTGCTACAAAGGTTTTAATGCGCAGAGAATGGGACATTCTCCCTACACGAGGTATCTGATTTAATATCTACAATTTAACTGAGCATGGCTGCTTAAATTTACATCCAACATAGCCGAACGGACGCCCCCACTTTTAACCAGGTTATACTGCCGGTTTAAAAAAGACCTAAAGTAATTTATTTCTATTTTTAATGAAATAATAAAATCAGTATACGTTAATGAAAAAACAATAACTAAAAATAACCTACGTACTTATAATATGGACATGAATGATAGTTCCAGTAAAAGAAAAAATTAAGCTTGATATGGACACGTTTGGGGGATTGGGCACGTTTGGGTGTTTATTGAAAAATGGACACGTTTGGGCGTTTATACAAATGACACGCTTTGGCGCCCTTTTATATTAAGACTTGTTTTGCAGTTCAGTGGCGTCATGTGGACACGCTTGGGGAATCGGACACGTTTGGGGGGAAGAACACGTTTCTGAGTGTTAACTGAGTTGTAAAATATACATTGCAGTAGTATATACATAAAGGTCTTTTCAACAGTTGTGGTGTAAATCAGTTATATTTTTAGGTTGACATATATATATATACTTCAAAATTCAAGAGTCTATCCTAAATTGAGATAAATTGTATGGCTTAACAAATACCGTTTCGATTCCTAACATCACTGAAGAGACATTAATTGTCGAAATCCGGATATGGTGTACAAAAACCTTTGCACCTTTTGTTTGCGGTATACCATCGTTTCCGCAAGTTTATTGTTTTCTGTTTAGTATTAAATTTATAATTAAGATCCATTTATTACATCGGTGATCCGTTTTTTTTGGCAATCGCCAATGGCAGTCAGCAGGGTTTAAGAACATTTGTTGTTCGACCTTAGTCAAATGTGTTTTGTTAAAATATACTTTTTCACTTTTCTTTTGGAAAATGTTGTTTATGCTGTATTTAGACCCATCTAACAAGAAATTTGTTTTGCATGCACACGCATAAAAATTGCGGTTTTTTATCCAACGCAATCATAGGTTTGAACGTTGTTTTCAATTTAGACTTACGTATATATATGTAACCAGTCTAAAAGGGTACAACATCACCAAAAAATGACAATAAACGAACAAATGTAACTATAAATATTTCGGATAACAGATATCCTTCATCAGTATGAGCACGATGTAAAATGAATCAGATCAATCTATTCTGATTATAAAACTATAGCAATCTTGAATTCTATACAATAAAAAAAGTGAAACAGTTTCACCCGAACATCATATGTAGAGACGCTAATAACTTTTTAAAAATATCCAAAAAACGACTCAAAGACATGCCTAAAATGAAAATAGTAATTAGAGATATGAACTGGCACAACTCTAAAATTCCAAAATGACGTATACATTCCCAAAAAAAAGCACTGATCAATATAATCTGGTAAAATATGTCAAACAGAGGCTGCGTATTTATCATCCCAAATAAATAGCAGTTTTATAATGAAAAGAAAAAAATAATAGTGAATTTGGGCTAAGGTTAAAAATTGGACGTGGATGCGTACTTGTACATCCCTACCATATGAAAAGAACCCTGGTATTTAAACTAGTAAAATTCAAAAAATTCCAAAAGAATCCTTAAAACTGTAAGAGTCAAGTAAGGAAGCCGGAGTAACTGGAAACAAGTGATGTCAGGAAAATGAGTGATGGTAGGGAAAATGAGTGACTCATTCTATGTTTTTTCATTTATGCCCTCTGGGGAAACTGTCCTTAGCTTTCTTATCCAAAACCTTTCCCGAGCAAGTCTTTCGGCCCTTGACCAACCCTCGTTGTGGTCTATGATTGTGATTAAAAGGTTTTTGAGATCAGTTTGGGCGTGCCCAGGTGATCTCAAAAGACGACTTACGGGGAGGTCGGGCTTGCAGGTGTAGTCATTTCGATGACCATTCATGCGTTTGTTGAATGGCTGTTCTGTCTCGCCAATATACTGCATGACATATCGACACTGACGAAGGTATACAACATTCTGTGTTTTGCAAGTTATATCACAAAATAGTGTACACAAACCCAGTGGAGTGGCAAGTAAATGATTGAGTATTCAGTATTTGCAAGTCAGACATCGTCTGAAGAGGCGCAGCAAAATAGTTCCGTTTGTTTTAACATACAATCCCGCCTTTACTAACCTTTCACGTTTGATCCGTGCCAATTGGCAAACTATTGCCAAGCACCTAAAATTGTCCAAGATCTTTCCCAATCCTCCTGTCTTAGCTTTTCGGAGACCAGCAAGTCTGAAAGACTTATTTGTGAGAGCTGACGTCTCTTCTAATAAATGCTGTTCAACTGCAGGATGGTGCAATTCGTGTGGTAACATAAGATGTCTGACTTGCCAACAAATACTCCCCGTAAGTCGTCTTTTGAGATCACCTGGGCACGCCCAAGCTGATCTCAAAAACCTTACAATCACAATCATAGACCACAACGAGGGTTGGTCAAGGGCCGAAAGACTTGCTCGGGAAAGGTTTTGGATAAGAAAGCTAAGGACAAATTCCCCAGAGGGCATAAATGAAAAAACATAGAATGAGTCACTCATTTTCCCTACCATCACTCATTTTCCTGACATCATTTGTTTCCAGTTACTCCGGCTTCCTTACTTGACTCTTACAGTTTTAAGGATTCTTTTGGGATTTTTTGAATTTTACTAGTTTAAATACCAGGGTTCTTTTCATATGGTAGGGATGTACAAGTACGCATCCACGTCCAACTTTTTAACCTTAGCCCAAATTCACTACTATTTGTTCTTTTCATTATAAAACTGCTATTTATTTGGGATGATGAATACGCAGCCTCTGTTTGACATATTTTACCAGCTTATATCGATCAGTGCTGTTTTTTGGGAATGTATTTACACGCAGTTGTTGTAACATCTTAACTGACGTCATTTTGGAATTTTAGAGTTGTGCCAGTTCAAATCTCTAATTACTATTTTCATTTTAGGCATGTCTTTGAGTCGTTTTTTGGTAATTTTTAAAAAGTTATTAGCGTCTCTACATATGATGTTCGGGTGAAACTGTTTAACTTTTTTTATTTTATAGAATTTAAGATTGCTATAGTTTAATAACCAGAATAGATTGATCTGATTCATTTTACATCGTGCTCATACTGATGAAGGATATCTGTTATCCGAAACATTTATAGTTACATTTGTTCGTTTATTGTCATTTTTTGGTGATGTTGTACCCTTTTAGACTGGTTAAATGTTATATTTTGTAGTGTACTGTATCATATTTATATGATCCATCGCCCCGTAAGATTTATCGTTGGCTATTATTCAGTCATTTAATATATATATATATATATATATAACTATTCATCAGCTAAAGTTAGAGGAGGGGATAAGGTGTCTGCGCAATGCTAGGCGGTGTTGTCGTAGAAGTATGAAGTGAAAAGTACAGGTTCCAGCCTCGGACGGGGAGGAAGTAAAGAATCAAATCTACTCTTACATTGTTAGGTTGATTTTCTAGGCACTTTATATATATATATATATATAAACAAAAGTCAAATAGAATCCGTATGCTGGTAACATATAAGAAAAATAATATAAGATAATGACGGTTTCAATTCATCACTTTTACTAGCGCTTTCACTGCTTTCACAGATCTTCAGGTAATGTGACTTGTATACATAAATGTTATAAAACAATTGATTGACGTTAACAATAGTATGACGTTAACAAATACAAGGGAGACTACTTATGTCATTTTAAAATTAGAGTAAAGTCTTTAAAATGTTTCGTAAAAATTAAAATATTATTTATCATTTAATCCCGGGTTGAGAATGTTTATGAATAATTCTTCTTTCTTCTTCCGGAGAAAATCATTTTGACGATTGACCATATACAACCGAAATATTTTAAATCGTCCATTAGAACAACGATGGAAATGGTCGTTAGCCCTGATGATTGTTAAGAGTCATTCTCTGTAAGCATCAAAGAATTACAAAGAAAATGAGAAATGCATACTCCAGGATTTCCTTTATTTTTACATCAGAGGTTTGTTATGGTGCACTAACAACAAAAATAACTTTCATTCAGAGAGTTGAAGTGTTGGTTGCCATGGAAACAAGAAACTCCGAATTTGCTTGAAAAACGTCAAATATGCTCAATGAAAAGTCAATATTTTCATGTTTTTACCACTTTTATTGCAACAAAATCTGAAAACATATTGCCATTGTTTCTTTTTCTATTCAATAACATATATAAATGTTACAAAATAACATTTGAATGTTTGGAAAATTGTTTCAACTTATATAAAAATTTTCAATTTAAAAATCTGAGGTTTTTACAGAAATCATGATTAGCAAAAATTCACAAAAAAACTCATCTTTATGGTTTAAAAAATTTTTATTCCGGATTTTGTGGCATAAACTGATATATACACTTTGTAATATTGCATCTGGTGCATTCTTGACAAAAATATCCCAGAGGGTATATTTTTTGTTTTTTTTTAAATTTTGATTGAAAAAAGGTCATTTTTGATTTTTTTTTTTTTTTTTTTTTAATCCTTAAATACATTTCCAAACATATACAGGTCAATTTTGTAATTTTTTCATATCAAATGATCATCTTTGTTCAAGAAATGAAAATAAAATAATAAACACACATTGAATGCTTCAATAAGTCAATAATAATTAAATATAAATATGAAAAATGGTGATTTTATCCTTCAAATGACCTTAATCTTTCGACCTTTTCCTTACATTTTCTAATTAACCAAACAGACATATATTGTAAATGCAAGGGGTTGGAAATTGATTGAAATTGAATGGTGAATATCAAACTTAATATTAAGCTTTCAAAAAATTGCCTTTTATTCTCAAATTGCAATCTGCCAATCTGAAAATTCTTTATTATTAATTTTCATTAATGAAAAGCCTACTGTTTTAAAGATACGCTATTGGCCAATGACCTTTCTCCAATATTGCATACCAACCAAACAGTATTCTAGGCTTTAATTCAACATAGTAACATTAAGAACTTGTAGTTTAGATTTAAAAACATAATTTTTCAATTCTTCAAATCTCATTTACAGCAGTAGTTACAACTTTATTTATAATAAAATAAGAAACAAATATTTCCATCCATAAAACAAAAATTATGAATTGGATTGGTTTTATAATTATTCTTAGATTAATAGTTTGTATGAAACAAATTTGATATGACTGTATTATAATTATGTTGTTGAAGAATATCAAAGGCAACACCCTAACTCGATTAAATCATGAAGAAATTTGTTGTTCATTTATAATTTTTTGGCAGTAGGGTTGATGGTTTGGTTCACACAATTTTTGTAAAGATCATAAAATTCTATACATGCAAATTGTTAATTCAATAAATTAAAAAGATATAACGCATATTATACAATGTTTTTCTTTTAAGAAAAAAAACCAAGACAATAGATTTAATTAAGGTTAATAATGGGAGTAATAATAACTACATCAATGATTGATTGTTGAAGCTTACATTCAAATCAATATTTTTCAATAATTTTGAATCATATATTCCAAAAGTTTGACAATTGTCATTTGAATTTGAAATTATTACATGTGTATTATGCAGAATATGAATTAAAAAATAAATTCCTTGAGTTAAGTTAACCTTGAATATTTTGTCATCAAGAAGAAGTGTTCTTTGTTACATATTGTAAATTTTGCAACTATAAATTTGTGAAGGCATGGATAATTATCTTATTTCTAAGCAAGTTTCAATAGCTAATGCTAATCATGATAATGTTTGGTTACAATTATTGTGGGCATAACTTATTTCTTTTCAAAGTATTTGCAGATATTTATTATAATTGTACAACTGCTTGTTAGGATCATCTATTTTCTACAAACCAAAAATCAGATATTTTGCATATTTTGCATAATGAAACAGCCATAGTAAATGTTAATTAAGATTGTTATTGGAAACTTTGCTGTAGTTCCGAAATAACCAGCTCCCTTGCAGCATCACTTTTTCTTGCATGCCGTGAAAAAAAGCTCATTATCTGTTGAGGGGTAAGAAATTCCTCCATTCTAAGCATTTTACTTCCATCTGGGTTTGTAGAAAATTTCATTGCTTCTGATACATTTTCAGGATCTTCTTTGTGACCACATACTATTCCGTTGTTAAATTTGTCAATAAGGAATTGCTTTTGCTTATCATTAAATCTCACATTTTTTCTTCCTTCCTTCAAAGACCAGCCCATCTGCAATACATTGGGAGAAACAGATAGTGATGTTGTTGAGGCAATTTCTATGTTATTCAAATTAAAATGGGATTTATTTAATTTTTCAACGTAAAGACTAACTGCTTCAACTTTTATTTTTTTCTCATTTTGATTTTTTTGTGTACATAAATCAGGCCCTTCATTTTCTTATTAGACTAATTTAACATTTATCATTTAGGGCCCTTTAAAGCTAACTATATGTGATTTGGGTTTTGCTTCTTGTTGAAGGCCATAGAGTGACCTATTGTTGTTAACTTCTTTGTCTTTTGGTCTCTAGTGTAGAGTTTTCCCATTGGCAATCATACAACATTTTCTTAATTTCATATAAAACACAATATGACCTACTTTCTTCATTTGTGATGCAGTCACAACATCATGACCCTGGTTAAGGAAACGTCTTATTCCAGACTTTAGTGTAGCAGCAGTGCGATCACAAGCACCTTTACCATCCTGTGCTTCACAAAAGTTATATGAGGTAACTTCTCCGCTATGGAACAGTGCACTGATTGTTTCAGTGCTTTTATAACATCCTGCATTGTCAGACCATAAATGCAATCCATCTATCTGTGGATACTTTTCCTTCACACTTCTGATAGTGTCTAAGATGACAGCACTGGTAGTACGGGAATCCTGCGATATTTGATTTTGAAATATGTGGACAAATCCAAGACTTTCTAAATCATTTTCTGTTTTGTGAAATACTATACTAATGTGCCAATTAATACCCCTCTTGGCAAACCAGTTGCTTTGATCCTCTCGGTACCTTCTGGGTAGATATTTCATTGCCCAATCAAATACTATGAACACCTCTGAAGCTGACATATTTTCTAACAGTTTAGATTTTGCACCATCTAGATTTCGAGATCTTACAATGTGTTGCTTCCAGCTGTTGATGCTGATGACTGCCTGATTGATTTTGTATCTGTATATATCTTGATCATCTATAGTTTCTTCTTCAATCAAATGTTGGACAGAACTAAGAAACTCGCTGATTTGTTCACAATTCTGGCAAACACTGTCATGTTCTGGCAAACATTTTGAATTGAAATTCTGGTCTTTATGATCTGATAATGCAAATACTTTGCAGTGGTCTGGTACTGTAGACTGACTAGATATATGAACCTGTAATATCAAAGAACCCTTTTTAAGTAAATAAACACAGAGATAAGTATTGCCTTTTTATTATTTAATGCAAATGCAAAAGATGAAATTATTTGAATAGCAATACTTGTAATTTATGCAAATATTCAAAGTCAATAAACCATGACTGAAGGTACAAGGCTAAACATCTCCATGGAAATGAGATGTGCTCAAACTTGCCGTGAGGCTAGATTTGTTTTTGCTCCGTGTTTAAGGCCTCATTGTGACTGAGATAAAGAACGACAATGTGAGCGTGTTTCCTTGCTTTTTGTGCGCTTTTTTGCTGTGCATGTACTGATTTTGTATCATGGATGGATAAAATATCCCTTGTTTTACTATAATGCTAATACAACTGAATATCAAATACTGAAACATACATTCATGTATAATAAACTTTAGTTTCAAGTTAAAACAAACTACCCTAAACAAATACTTTACTCTTCCTTACACAACAATTGGTGTTTTGCCTGTTCCCACAAATCCAAGAAAATTGGTATCCAACAAATAATAATGAATTTGCAGTACATTTAAATTGGACAGAAAATATAAATAGGCTATATATCAAGTTATTTCTAATTTCTATGAAAAGGCTTGAATTTAAATTCAGTTTGATATATATGTGAATAAAATACTTGAAATAAAAAAGAAAACAGAACCCTATAGAACATTCAAAATTGCAGTGTTTAATTATCAAATCTTGATATTTTAATTAAAACACTGAAATTACCTTGTAATCAGTTTTCAGGTATCTTTTGCACTCAAGAAGGACATCCATATGGCGCTTGAATACTTCTGCTGATAAATCTCCAGTTCGTCTCAGTTCCTCTAAAAATATCTGTATGTCCTGAAAAGCCCTAACGCCCTCAGCAATGTAATAGTCCAGACCTTCCAAGGATTTCCTCACTGTTGCAGCACATTCAGACAGAATTTTGAACATGGTACTATCTCCTATACAAAAATAATTTCACTAAAATTAATTTCTTTGAAATGATCGTAAAGGATGTGATAAATGTAATGTTTGCCACTGACCTCTGATATGAAACTTTATGTATGCAATGCAGGTAAACTTTATCAAAATACTTTTAGTGATATAAGGAACAAACCCTAGTTGGTTTTTAAAAATAAATATTTTGCAACATTGTATCATATAACAGCTTTTTTTATAAACATGATAAGAGACATTTAAACTACATTTTTACAACGCTCTGTTTGATTCTGTATGCAATAAATGTTCATTTGACTGCACTTATTTAAACAAAAAAAACTCTCTTCAATGTAAAAGTGTTTTTAATTGATTAAGTGATTATATAAAAGATTTTATAGGGTTCATTTTGGACGTTGGTTTAGTGTATGCATGTGATAACAAATTTGTAATAATTCTATTCATAGGAGTATTTTTGTTCAAAGTTTTGACACAACTTTGGCTTCTTTTGTAATTTTTTACCTAATGGCGTTACTTCATTCTCACTACAGTACTGCTTAAACTGGTCAATAATTGCTGCTGGTGCCATGCATCGGATAACATTTGGTGTATCAACTGATCTTCCATCAGCTAGCTTCAGTTTCCTCTCTCCGAAAGGAAGATCCTTTATAATATGAGACGATGTGATAAAATCCAAGAAATTATCCAACTTGGATGGATCCATTCTCTGTCTGCCTTTGTTGCCCTGTTCTGGTGGTAATGCACAACCTTGTACACTTGCATGTTTTTTAGCTGTATAATATCGGTATTCTGTCAAACCATCTATAAGTTCACATGTGTTTTTAAAACTCAGTTTTTGACAAATAACTGATAGAATCTGTCTTCTCACTTGCCAGGAATCTGTAACTTTGTAAGATTCAACCAAAGCTTGACATAACTCAACATCAGAATTCACATCAGTTTCCTTATCAATCACTTCAGAAGCCTTCAGAATTTCTTTAAGAATTTCATCACTTTCATTTGGAAACATTGTTTCAGTGACAGCAGTGAAACATGAAAACAGTTTATGTACAAATGATTTCTTTGTTTTCTGACTATATGTTCCCCAGGCATGTTGTGGTAAAACTAATGGCTGAATTCCTTTGGTCTTTAAAAAATCATTAAGCTTAGTGAGACTATCTGTTTGCAAATAAGTTTGCTGACTACTGAAGGGAGATTCCTAAAATTAGAAAGTGTATATGAAAATGTATAGTCTAATATTTATCAATTATGGACTTTTGACAAGGTCAATACATTATATATGGACCTGTTCAGATTATATTGACCGAATCAATATAATCTAACAGGTCCATATATAACACATTGACTGAGTGAAAGTCCTTAATTTATATATTACATGTGTAAATAATGTATAAGAAAAATGGTGTTCAGTGTTCATTCGGTGTAATTTTAAAATATATTTTGCAATAATTTTAACATGTTATTGAAAATATCAATATTTTTTTAACAACTTCGAATCATAGCTTGTTGCATTATATTCTAATCCTACTTTTGTATAACATAAAACTTTATTAGCATTAGCATCCCAAGTAAATGCATTATCCAAATGATTATGACAACATGGAAGATGACAGACCTGCACCATTTTTTATCACTTATTTGCATGGTTGTATTATAAAAGATGCATACATATTTATATATGATGATGTAGGAATATATAAAACAAGAAATGATTGTAACAGGATGCTGTTACGAAGTCTCCCAAACGAAGCGCCAATAATTCATAATTTCCAGGGTTGCCTGACAGTGAAAATTGGTTTGGTCCAGTAAAGTTATATGCATGAGTGATGCCTGGGGACTAACCCTGTATATCATTCAAATCATCTTGACATGACAAACCAGAATATATATGGTTTAGGGGTGGGGATCTCGACCATTTACAAGATACTAGAACATTGGGGGTGGGGGGACTGACCCTATACGTCATTCAAATGTTTGAGACATGACGAACAGAAATATATATGGTTTAGGGGTGGGGATCTCAACCATTTACAAGATATTAGAACATTGGGGGTGGAGGGAACCCCTGGGGACTGACAGTATACATCATTCAAATGTTCAAGACATGACGAACAGGAATATATATGGTTTAGGGGTGGGGATCTCGACCATTTACAAGATATTAGAACTTTCTCAAATGGCAGGGGGTCGGGATGACCCCTGGGGACTAACCCTGTATATCATTCAAACCATCTTCGCTTGACAAACCAGAATATATATATGGTTTAGGGGTGGGGATCTTGACCACTTACAAGATATTAGAACTTTCTTAAATGGCATGGGGTGGGGGTGACCCCTGGGGACTAACCCTGTATTTCATTTGATGTACTTTATCGTGACAAACCAGAATATATATGGTTTAGGGGTGGGGATCTCGACCATTTACAAGATATTAGAACTTTCTCAAATGGCATGGGGTCGGGATGACCCCTGGGGACTAACCCTGTATATCATTCAAACCATCTTCGCTTGACAAACCAGAATATATATGGTTTAGGGGTGGGGATTTTGACCACTTACAAGATATTAGAACTTTCTTAAATGGCATGGGGTGGGGGTGACCCCTGGGGACTAACCCTGTATTTCATTTGATGTACTTTATCATGACAAACCAGAATATATATGGTTTAGGGGTGGGGATCTCGACCATTTACAAGATATTAGAACTTTCTCAAATGGCAGGGGGTCGGATGACCCCTGGGGACTAACCCTGTATTTCATTTCATGTGTTTTATCATGACAAACCAGAATATATATGGTTTAGGGGTGGTGATCTTGACCACTTACAAGGTATTAGAACTTTCTTAAATGGCAGGGGGTGGGGTGACCCCTTGGGACTAACCCTGTATTTCATTTAATGGGCTTTATCATTTAGAACATTTTCAATTAAAAAGATTGTGTCTATCACAAACGGTTTTCAATTTATAATCATTTGAAAATTTAAAAAAATAAAATCTGATAGGGTTCTATAGTTAAACCCTCTTTTCTTTTTGCCCCTCAAAGTACCCCTTTATAAACCCCATTGCACAAACAAAACCCTGATTGCACCACTAGACATGTTAGTCTAACATATTGTGAAACCGTAGGTTAATCTGACAAGTGGTTTTGGAGAACGGGTGTGGACAAGTTCAAATTTAAAAGCGGCGGAAGAAGAAGAAGAAGAAGAAGAATAATAATAAGAACTGAGCAAAAACAATAAGTCTTCCCAAACTTCGTTTGGGAGACTTAATTAAGAAGCTACCAACTCTACTTACATGTGACTCTAAACTTTGAGAGAAGTTGATATGGTCTGTACTTTCAATATCAATGACATCATGAAGGACCTGTAAAGAGCATTGAAAAATAAAACAAAAAATATTGATTTAACATTTGGTCAGTGGGCATGTTTTATTTCAATTCATGATAAGCAGTGGTGCTATCTCTCTTTATAAAAACAAAACAAGTAAGTAGTAGAGTTATGTTCCTTGAAAACACACTGCTTTACGCACCAAAGATTTAATTTTGAAAGTCTTCAAGATATAGGTTTAAGTATTAGAAATACATAATACAATAGTTCTGTATACAAAATATTAGTGACCTGTTGCTTATTGAAAAAAACATCCCAGACAAACACACAAAAATATTAACATTGACCACTGAACCATGAAAATGAGGTCATTATAAGTCAGTTGATACCTGCCTGACATATATATAAGAACCTTACAATCATTCCATACACCAAATATGGTTTACCTACTGCTTATAGTATTCGAAAAACTTAACAATGACCAATCATGAACATAAGGTCAAGGTAAGATGTAGCTTGCCAGACTGACATGTACCCTTTATCATTATTTTATACACCACACATAGTTGACCTACTGCTTCTATACAAAGAATATCACCTAATCACATAACTTGAACTTTGATTAATAATCCATGAAATGAGGTCATGGTCAGGTGAACTAATCGACATGTTGTTGTTGCAAGGAACTCACTAACCACATATAGTTATCCTATTACTCATAATAAGTAAAAAATTCACATCACAAAAACACAATTGTATTTTTTCAAGCAGATGCTGAATCAT
This sequence comes from Mytilus californianus, assembly GCF_021869535.1. Taxonomy (NCBI): domain Eukaryota; kingdom Metazoa; phylum Mollusca; class Bivalvia; order Mytilida; family Mytilidae; genus Mytilus; species Mytilus californianus. The sequence continues at coordinate 139,374,660 of NW_026262581.1, read as the reverse complement.
GACAGACTGAAAGCACCGCACAGTTTTCCTTATGTCTCGTGTACTGCAATTTTCATCACAGGCGAGACAAAAAACAGTGTTGTTCTATCTGTGAATGAGCAAAGTGCTAGCCAAATGTTAGTCCGTTAATTAGGATGCCCAAATCAAATTTTCTTCATTACTTTCCAATTTCTAGAAAATTATTCATCAGACTTGATAGGCCATCCAAGCACCCTAAAATTTGGGTAGGAAACAAAACTTACAATTTTTGGTTTATTTTCTCTAAGGTAATAATGAAAATCTTCTGAACTTGTGTGGTCTCTTTTCTGTGAAAGTTCAGTCACCTGGAATAAATAAATGCATGATACATACAAATTGCTTACAGTGACGTTACCGACATATATCACAACTGTTTTTAAAGTTCTATATTTTAATCTACTATTCTTATAAGAAACAATAATTCTCTTGCAACAAAGGGAGTTAAAATTTCAACTTTTTTTTTTTTTTTAACATTGATCATTGTGGTTAAATTCATATCAACTGAAGTTAATCAATTTTTTACTGTGGTAATGACATGAAATTGTTAATCTGATCAGATGAACAATTACAACACAAATGTTGACAGACTTATAATTTCTTATTCTTCACCTGTTGTCATTAGTTATTATTGTTTTTGCTTACACAAATACCACAAATTATGTACATATATCATTCTGCTGTGTAAGGTTCAATTCAATGCCCGTTCTGAACATGCATGAACTATTTGTCACTGGATGCAACTAACAATCAATCATCCAAATAATTAAATGCAGACTATATCTTTATATATATTTTCATGTGTACAGATGTTAATGTAATGTCTTTAGATGGCAACAGTCTTTGATTGTTTGCCTCTTGAAACTTTAAGGTTAATACTCCTTTTGCCCTTCAAAATAGTATGTGATGCCGGGAATTATACATTTGTTTTTAATAATGTAACTAAAACAATTGATATCACAAGGAAAACTAACTGATAATAGACCACAACTATGACATTATAAGAATCTTCAACAATTACCAATAACTTATGGCAGTCACATAAATCATAATAAATTGCAAACATCACCATGAAAAGGGACATAACTCCAATCTTCAAAAATTCTTGTTTACTTACAAATTTAAAATTTTAAAACATTTTTTACACTTAATTCTTTTATTACCTGCTGTTGCATTCTTCTAGACATGGTATCTTCTATAACAGGTATCCTGTCTTCAAATTCAGAATCCTGCATCTTCAAAAAATGTATTAATTAATTATATATACATAATAATATAATCTTCTAAATTAATGAACAAACTTTTTCCTTTAAACTGCTTTCATAATCTAATAAACAAACAGCCCATTTATACATTTAACCTTCATGTGTAACTGCAGTAAAAGTATTCTTTTAATTACTGTTTTGAAAATAACTGACAGGAAATATTTTAAGTGATGCCTGACATAGCTAATGTTTTACACCAGATATGTAATAGAGGATTTAAAATTGTTGATAAAAGTAATAAAAATACAATATGAACATTCTCAATGTGCCTGTCCCAAGTCAGAAGTCTGAAATTCAGTGGTAACTGTATATATATATGTACATCATATTTGTTTTTTGTTCATTGTTTGAACATAAATCAGTTTTCTTGTTTGAATTGATTAACATTTCTCATTTTAAGGCCTTTTATATCTGACTTATGTGGTATGGGTTTGTTCATTGTTGAAGCCCATACAATGACCTATAGTTGTTAACTTCTAAGTCATCAGGTCTCTGGTGGAGAGTTGTCTCATTGACAATCAAACCATAGCTTCTTACTGAGTATTCGAGATATGGATTATAAAATAAAATAAAATACATGTAAGATTGGAAGAAAAACAATAATAAATACCTTCAAATGCTGATCAACAAACGACGGCATCTCATCCATATCTTTGATTTTGACTTTACATGATACACAGGAAGCTGAAAGAAAGAAAAAAATAAATATTTTTTTACAGTACATGAAGTAAAAAATGTTCATGTACATAGTAATTTCAATAACATTTGCATCAACTATTGATTGATAATCAATTATGCTGAGGATAAATACAAAAATATAACATTGTCATTGAATCAGAAACAACAAATAGTTAAAATGCATAGAAAACTTACATGTAAAACTAGCTTTAATACATGTGTTTTGAATTGGCACACATGTAAATTTTTACAGAATTATTGCAAAAAGAGCTTACATTTTTAATGACATTATGCCAAGTGTAACATTGAAAGTGCCTGTTTTATTAAATACATTAGTATTTTGGATTGAATTGTTTCATATTTTTTATGTTGCGCCTCTTATAGCCAACAATGGGGGCATGAATTTTTCTCATTGTTGAAAGCCGTACCGTTGACTATAATTGCTTACATCTTCTTTATTTGAACTTTGGTTGATAGTTGTCTCAATGACACTCAATCATTCCACATCTCCTTTTATTTTTATGTATAGAATAAATACTTCTGTTATTTAAAAAACAAACAATACCATACAAGTGCCAGAACAACCTAGTAATTCAACAATGCATGTAGCGCAACAGTGAATAATGAATATTTTAAGTCAAAGTTGAGAATTGAGACAAGAAAACTCATCACTGACATCAGTGACTCTCAGATAAAAAAAGGTAAAGTGCAAAGTTTTAGAGCATTCAGGACCTGAAAGTTTTGTCAAATCTAAATGAGGTAATACAGAAAAACCTGAAAAATAACTAAAATTAAAAGAAAGAAAAAATAACAGGTTTTCAAAAAAAAAAGGGGGGAGGGTTAAAAAATATGGTCCTATCCTCAATTACATTAACCTCAATAACTTCATTTAATATTATTTACTTACGAGTTCCAACAGGTAAAATGATACCAAGGTTTTTTTGAATAACAACTATGTCTCTTTCTGCCAAGTATTTAGAGCTTTTTCTTTTTCCAATACTAGCTGCTCGACCCGACCCCTTCTCTGAATGGTCTACATCTGGGTGGGTACTTATAACCCTGGGCACCATACACAGAGCTCTCCTCTTCCGAACTTCATTTCGTTTAAGCAATTGATTAGAATGAGTGGAACATACGGAAAGTTCTGACTGTCTAAAGTTGTGTGGCAAAATACCGGCTTCAGTCAAAATAATTACAATATCTGATTCATGAAATGATTGTAATTTAAATAGTTCAGATGAGCAATTAGAATTATCAAAAATAGTCTTGTTTATGTTAAACAAATCACAATTCATGGTACAATTCATACTACTTTACAAAATATATTGTCATCATATTAAAGTTTGTTGACAGCAGACATACATAGAACATTTGTACTATCTTGTTTGGAGAGTAATTCAGGGGAAGCTACTCCTGCTACACAGAGGTAACTAAAAGGGATTTTTTTATTGCAATTTATAAATTCAACCCTTTTTTGACTTGATTTGATAAAAAAAAAAATTTTCAGAAAGCAGTGTAAAGAATTTCAAGACAAATAAAGCAGCTTTATCAATTTAAATAGTATATTGGTATTAAAATTTGAAACAGTTATTTCCAAAACCTTGGTTTCGAACAAATTGATTTGTGCAAAATTTTCAAATATACCCCTCCCAATTTTTTGTATTTTGCTTTTTCAATGGTTCAACTATTTAAAAATAAATTCAGCTATATCTGGAAAATCTGGGTTGAAAATTCTCAAAGCTTTCAAAACAGGGTAAAATGGGACTCCCAATATACAAGGAATTTGCCAATTTTTGGGGATAAGTTCTTGACAAAACTAATAAATAATATATTTTTCTTAATGCATTTTTTGAATATGTCATAACCATACTTAGTCATAACAACAAACATATTTTTCCTTTTTATTTTATGAAAGGCCATACACATTCAATTGTAATTGCATATTTTTAGCCTTTTTGACTTACAAAAATGGACCGAAAACTGTCCAAGCTGTTACCATAGCAACCACAAAATTTTATGCGGAACTTGATGTATATTTTGGCATATCTCAACGATTAGAACATTTTTACAAATTTTGAACCAATTCTGTGACATGTCATTTCCACATGATTTTGATGCTTACAGAGAATGACTCTTAAATCTTCATGGTTGGTTTGCTGTCTATGTACAGTCATTCTAGTCCGCAGTTCTGTTTTTGTCTCTCCAATATAGAATTCCTCACAATTTGCACATATGAGAGAATAAATGACGTTTGAACTTTTACAAGCCATATTTTGTTTAACTGTGAAATGCTTTCCATTTTTGAAATAAATTGAACTTTCTTCTATTAAATCTGGACATGTCATACATCGTTTATCGGTACATTTTCTAACAATAGGCAAAGTTTCATTAAAGTCGAATTTTGAAGATGTTAAATATCGTTTTAGACTTTTTGACTGTCTTTTACTGTTGATAATCTTCTTTTTTTGTAATACTTTGTCCATTTTTTCACTTTTGTGTAAATTATTTTCAATTTGTCGCATGAAACTAAATATATCATAATCTCGTGGGTTATATGTTGTGACAAACGGGATACTTTTGTCTAAACTGTTTGATGATTCTTCAGTTGTTTCGGATCGCCGTGATTCTGTAATGATTGGTCCTTTTATCAGTGCCTTTTGAATTCTGTAATCTATCACTTGTTCCGGATATTGCTGCTTTTTTAAATACACTTTTAATTTTTTTTCAATCTTTTATTTGCGTAATAGTTCTGTACTTGTAATGGTAATTATTCTTGACGCTAGATTAAAAGGTATATTTAATTTTACATGTTTTGGATGATTTGAGTAAAAATTTAAATACATATGTGTATCGGTGTCTTGAGATTGATTGATTGATTTTTGGTGTTTTAACGCCACTTTTAAGCACCGCTTTTGGGCTATTTTGTGGCGGCCAGTTTTTATTGGTGGAGGAAGCCGGAGCGCCCAGAGAAAACCACCGACCTTCGATAGGAAAACTGACAATCCTAGTCAATTAAGATTGGAGTCGAGTGCACCCGCACGAGCGGGGTTCGAACTCACAACCTCAGTGTTGACTGGCTAGTGATTACAGTAGTAACTACTTAGACCACTCGGCCACCGAGGCCCCGGTGTCTTGAGAAAAGATATCTGTGACAATTTCATTGTCTTCCGTTATAAGTACTAAAATATCCAAAAACGGCATTTTGTTGACATTTCTGTTAATTGTGAAACGAATATGTGGGTTTAAAGAATTTAAATCAGAATGAAAATCTGAGACAGATATATCCGAATTCCAAATTATAAAACAATCGTCAAGAAATCGTTTATATTGGTATATGTGTAACATACTGAATATTGCGATCGGGAACCAGTCTAACAATAATCCAAAGTAAAATTAAATAACGATGCCAATGAAATGAAATTCCCGCGCAAATGTCATGACTGGAATAGACTAATAAGAATTTTAGGTCTATGTATCATTCACATTCCGATCAATTTACTCAGTTAAATAAAATATATAATTTAACTATATTTATAATGGTTTTGAATTTAGTTAATCTATCAGAAAAATTATTTATTTCTAGCAGACAACCCTTAATACTATACACCAACTCGACACTGAAGCTAAAAACCCCTAAAACATCATTATAATGGTATATGGAATCGTCCAAACGGATTTCCTAATATTGATAAAGGTGAAATATGTAGATTTAGAATTGTGTACACAGAAATAAGATCAGAAATAAAGCCCTATGTAAGGTGAAAAAAAAAACCCAACGGTATAACATCATTGTTTATTAAATTTGCTTGCATAAGAAACGTGAAGTTAACATTTATAACGATTACATGTAGCCTGTCAATCGCTGAAAAAATAATAATGTCTTCTTGACTACTTTCGCGCGCGGTGGACAGTACAATTAATATTTTGTTAGATAGTATGTTAATCATACACAAATTTGATGTACATGTACTCCCAGAAACTACCAATTTCTTTGGTCTTATATGGATGGACTTTCATGTCAGACAAGTCCCTTTTCGTTCATGTCCTTTGAAAAAAACAATGTTAAAGACAGAATTAACAGAGATGTTAGTGATTACTTTTCATAGAAATAAGATGGTGTTCTAATATGAAATATGTAAGCAGCAAACAGGAAATAGATAAGTGACGGATCTTAAAAGTATTTCCATCTAAAAATATTACTGTCATATTAGATAAAATGTTTTACGTCACAAAAAAAAAGCAATGTGTGCATGATTGATGTCAATAGGTAAAGTGTAGCAAAATCTCAAATAGTGATAAGGGGACGACCATTGATTCTGAAAGGGACCGGGTGCTGGCAGATTTTGGAAATAAATATTCTGGCACCTACATGTATTAAGATGGAAAATAAATAAACTTGACTTGTCACACTTGAAAATATTTTAAAGAATTCTGACACAAAATAATGATATCATACAATCTTTTTTCACTCGATCTGCTCGCCAAATGTACAAAGCATGTACATGTATACAATAAATAAATATTGTCGGTGGCAGTTGACCGTAAAAAAAAGGGCTTAAAATCAAAAGTCAAATTTTCTTTGCCTATGTTCCTTCATAGCATTTTTCTTTTCACTGCACTAAACATAACAATTTGCATGTTAATTTGAGGAGAGACATGTAGTCTATGGTTAAGAACAGTATTAAAGAAGAAAAAAAAACAAACAAACTTAGATTTTTTTTAATTAATTTTTCACTTTTGTAAATGTTACATATTTGTAATGTTTATTGTATATTTGTGTTATTTTCAAACAGTCCAATTGTTTGGCTTTATACTTATAAATATCTTATATCATAAGACCCAAGACTCCCCACCCCCTGTTTGTTATGCTATTATATTTTCATGTATTTATTTTGAATATTTATACATAGCATTTTGAAAATAAATACACCACATCTCAAATTGTTTTTTTTTATGAATGAATTACAACGATTATATATGACGTCCTTGAAAAATCAGTGTTTTCTGTGATATAACAACATAAGCATTGTGACATAAGAATTATATGGGGAAATGTACTAATTCTAAAGTTGTCCATATCCTGGCCTGGTTGGTACACAGGGGGTCTCAACCTAAAAATTTGGGTGCAGACGTCCGGTTGGGGTTTGAAAAACACCTCCCGTTCATATATTGATTTATGTGAAAATCCCTACCCATTCACATATATATTTCATAAGAAAATCAAAACCCATTTATATACATGTATATTTCCAAGCTACCTGTTTAAATCAGGTAATCAAATAAGTTTATTTTCATTTTTTTTTAAATTTACTTTATTAAATTCTATTTCTACTCTCTGCTAAATGATATTTTGGTGCCCCCCCCTTCCCTCCCCGGTTGGCTGGTAAGAGCTGAAAGAAATTATTTTGCCCAAGGCAGGAGGAAAATTAATTTTCTGCAACTCAAAATACAGGAATTAAATATTGTACAAAGTAAAAATGAAACTTTGCTGCAGTAAAAACTAAGCATGCATAGCAACAGATCAAAATGAATAGTTCTATCCGTCAACCCCCCCCCCCCCCCCCCAAATATCAAATGGTTGTCCCTTAAAAACTAAACTAACCCTGACCGTGACCCTAAACTTACCATAACCATAAAAGAACCCTCACATGGTCCCCTGTAGTAAACTAAAAATGTCCTAAGTTTGAACACCATATTCAACTTCATGACCACCATACCATACTAACCAAATGAAATGTGAACTACTTTGGTTTAAGTCGTAACTCTTTACCTCTTTAACTAAAAATCTCCAGATTCCTTGATCTGTTGATAGTTCTCAGTTCATGAGTAGATTTTGAAGTTGTCGTCTCATTGCGGGCTTCCGTTGTCGTTGACTTCTGTGACAATAAAGCATGTGTGTGAGTTGCCGGTTTTATTTCATTGATTATTCGTTGATTCATATGCCATGGACTTTGTTTGTCAAGTTAAATCAACAAAACAACAAAAAGTATTGTTGACAATCTTCTGCCAACGTCTTTCTCGTCATCATAAATCTAATCATAAATCTACATCCCAGAAGCGTTTTAAAAACCGACTCCGGACGCAAGATTTACGGATAGCGTCACGATGAAGTCTATTCATTCTTGAAAACTATAAGATAATTATATATAGAAGTACTGAAAGATGACAAAACAATTTAGTACTGAAAAATGACAAAAAAAATCAATACTGAAAATGACTGAAATTTTCAGTACTGTAGAATGACTAAAATTTTCAGTACTGTAGAATGACTAAAATTTTCAGTACTGTAGAATGACTAAAATTTTCAGAACTGAAAACAACTTTTTCTCGACATTACTGAAAACATGCATATAATTATATGTACTGAAAAGGTAAGAAAAATGTACTGATTGATGATATTTTTTACCAGTACTGTATATGTAGTGGCATTTAAAGTACATGTAAACGCTATGTCAATTCCTGGTAGTGTATACTGCAACTTTTGGGCAAGCAAGTAACAATATACAAAATTGACACTCAAGCTTTGCCACGTACACGTTGCACAATGTGTTTCTGAATATAGCAGATTGACGAGAATGACGATACGATAGTGTGCTAGTGCATGAACTATCGTTAAATTAAATTATTGTACATATTGGAATGTTGTATAGCTTTATATCTTTTGCAAACTTTTGTAATTTGATCTGTTAACGTATACTTTGTTCACTGAATCTCTTGATATAGGAAAAAACAATGAATGAATGAATGAACTTGGTATGTTGTTATAAATCCATTTACTTCACAGCCGAGTAGTAAAATAGAATCGAATAGATCAAGCTGACTAATTGGCAAATTGTGATTACATACGTAATAGGTATCCCATTGTCAAATGCCGTTAGATAATTTCAAATGCATTTTCGTAGAATCTGGTAAACTTTAAGAAATAATTAAGGCAAACAATTTTTATCTGAAGAAAACGAATTTGTTTTGTCTGTTAGATGCGAAAAAATTATGCATTTCTATAAATCAGCTGCACAAAATTGTGTTCCAGTTCTACTAAAAATTCTGGAAATTTCACGTTCACAGAATATTTTTCTCAAAATCAGTCTCAAAAACAATATTTTCCAACATTCAAAAATTTTAATACACACGTCTTCATATGAAGCAACCTATGCACGTGTACATATGAAACCGAATATGCACGTCTTCAAATGAATCAAAATATGCACGTCTACAAATGAGTCCCAAAATGAACGTCTACAAATGAATCAGAATATGCACGTCTAAGCACGAATCAGAATATGCACGTCTACAAATTAATCAGAAAATGCACGTTCAGAAATGAACCAGAATATGCATGTCTACAAATGAATCAGAATATGCACGTTTTCAAACAAATCAAAATATGCACGTCTACAAATGAGTCAGAATATGCAGGTCTACGAACAAATCAAAACATGCACGTCTACGAAGGAATCAGAATATGCACGTCTACGAACGAATAAAAATATGCACATCTACAAATGAATCAGAATATGCACGTCTACAAACGAATCCCAATATGCAGGTCTACAAAAGTATCAGAATATGCACGTCTACGAAGGTATGAGAATGCATGTCTAAAAGTGAATTCTTATATGTTGTCTACAAATGAATCAGAATATGCACATATAGCAATGAACCAGAATATGCACGTCTACAAATGAAAAGGAATATGCAAGTTTATAAATGAATCATAATATGCTCGTCTTCAATGAATCAAAATATGCATGTCTTTAAAGGTATGAGAATATGCACGTCTTCAAACGAATCCCAATATGCAGGTCTACAAATGAAAAAGAATATGCACGTTTACAAATGAATCATAATATGCTCGTCTTCAATGAATCAAAATATGCATGTCTTTAAAGGTATGAGAATATGCACGTCTACAAATGAATCGTAATATATGCGTCTACAAATGAATCATATAATACACATATACAAATGAATCAGAATATGCACGTCTACAAATGAATAAGAATATGCACGTTTACAAATGAATCAGAATATGCACGTCTACGAACGAATCAGAATATGCACGTCTACAAATGAATAAGAATATGCACGTTTACAAATGAATCAGAATATGCACGTCTACGAACGAATCAGAATATGCACGTCTACAAATGAATCAGAATATGCTCGTCTACAAATGAATCAGAATATGCACGTCTACGAACGAATCAGAATATGCACGTCTACAAATGAATCAGAATATGCACGTTTACAAATGAATCAGAATATGCACGTCTACGAACGAATCAGAATATGCACGTCTACGAACGAATCAGAATATGCACGTCTACAAATGAATCAGAATATGCTCGTCTACAAATGAATCAGAATATGCTCGTCTACGAACGAATCAGAATATGCACGTCTACAAATGAATCAGAATATGCACGTCTACAAATGAATCAGAATATGCTCGTCTACAAATGAATCAGAATATGCACGTCTACGAACGAATCAGAATATGCACGTCTACAAATGAATAAGAATATGCACGTTTACAAATGAATCAGAATATGCACGTCTACGAACGAATCAGAATATGCACGTCTACAAATGAATCAGAATATGCTCGTCTACAAATGAATCAGAATATGCACGTCTACGAACGAATCAGAATATGCACGTCTACAAATGAATCAGAATATGCACGTTTACAAATGAATCAGAATATGCACGTCTACGAACGAATCAGAATATGCACGTCTACGAACGAATCAGAATATGCACGTCTACAAATGAATCAGAATATGCTCGTCTACAAATGAAACAGAATATGCACGTCTACGAACGAATCAGAATATGCACGTCTACAAATGAATCAGAATATGCACGTTTACAAATGAATCAGAATATGCACGTCTACGAACGAATCAGAATATGCACGTCTACAAATGAATCAGAATATGCTCGTCTACAAATGAATCAGAATATGCACGTCTACGAACGAATCAGAATATGCACGTCTACAAATGAATCAGAATATGCACGTTTACAAATGAATCAGAATATGCACGTCTACGAACGAATCAGAATATGCACGTTTACAAATGAATCATAATATGTACCTCTACAAATGAATCGAAATATGCACGTCTACGATCGAATCAGAATATGCACGTCTACGATCGAATCAGAATATGCACGTCTACGATCGAATCAGAATATGCACGTCTACTATCGAATCAGAATATGCACGTCTACGATCGAATCAGAATATGCACGTCTACTATCGAATCAGAATATGCACGTCTACGATCGAATCAGAATATGCACGTCTACTATCGAATCAGAATATGCACGTCTACAAACGAATCAGCATATGCACGTTCACATATGAAAAACTTTAAAAGCATGACTGTCTTTTAATAAAAAAAACATTTTTATCTTTTTTTTAGTCATAAGGGGGGTGAAACTTTCTACAGTTTCTCGTTCAGAAACCAATGACGATGTGTGTTAGAAAAGAAAATGGTAGTTTGCATAAATAATTAATCCATTACACCAATAATATAAATTCGATATATATATATATAAATTTTGCAATATCAAAGACATGAGAAAAGATTGAGCTCGTTCTTGCAGTCTTTATATAAATAACTTATTTTCGAATGTAGAAAGATGTTTACTTATGATAATATAACTTCTAGTTTAATTAATATTTTCATTGTTTGTTTACATCTTTAGTTTAAATGTGCATTCGGCTGTGTCTGCAAGCGCTATAGTAACGACAATTGGACATTTAAATTTGGTTTGTCTGAACTATCCATTGGTAATACTCATCCAATTGATCTCTAAGATATGTGGTCTTTTATCATTATATAATGTTTAACAGTTCGTCACAATTTAGTTACCGTTTTTCGATACGGAATAAAATGTCCATACTACTAAGGTTTGTAAAATAGTATTTAAAAATTTACCTTATATATATATGGTTAAATTACGTTACCAATTTCAGATTGTATTGTAAAAGTAACAAGATATACTACAATAACCAATGACAAATAGAACAACAGAGGGCAAATACAGCGGCTCTTTTCACAAAAAATCTTAAGAGTAAAAATACTCGTAAGTCATACACATTTCATAAGATTTCGTAAGATTTTATGTGAAAAGAATCGCAGGAATTTAAAAACTGCGAAGAAGAATTTGCAAATATGAAAAACCTCTCTGATGATACAAACATTTGTTGCTATTGGTTACTTTCTAATTCGAAAACGATCGGTTTCTAACGAAAGCATAGCGGACAATTCATGTCATTAATAAATGAATGATTCTGAGAAAACTATCTAAGTGTATTGCACGAAATGATAAGATTGTCTCGTTTTGAAAGTTATGTAAATAGTGTAGCATTTAAACACAAATTGTAAATTAAAATAAACCTTTTCGAAGAAAAAAAAACGGGTCTCTAAAAATATGCATTTTTTTCAATCATTGTTTTTATGCTCCTTTGTCTTAAATAAATAATCTGTAATGTCATATAAACAAATAAAAAAATTTCCACTCATTTCCGATTCCTTGGCCACTCTATGGCAGATCTCAATCGACTGACTATTGCCGTCATTGGCCACAACACTGCTTGGACTAGGGAGGAAAGAATCAATCGGGACAAATTTTGAAAGCGAAAATTAAAAACCTTGGCAGCAAATGCTATTACTGAAAAGATGTGGTTCTAATCGCGCAGTGCTATTCATTTTGGGAAGTAACTAAGCAGTCTCTGTTGTTACTCTTTTACTTTCGTAAATTTTCAATGTTTTACTACTGATGTTGACTTGTAAACTTTTTAGGCGTATATAAATTAATGTAATATAAATTGAATACGAATCATTGATGCAGACAAGAAATATATATAAAAACCCAAAATTTGCTAGTTAAATATGTATACCGGGCCATTTGGAAAACAGGTGGACCTAAAACTGTTAGATCACGACTGATTGTATTTGCAAGAAATTAAATATTCTATTTAAACAGTAGTTAAAATTAGAAATATTGATTTTCTGGAAATCGATTATTAAATATTTAAAACAATACACCTGTGTTTCCAGATAAAAGGACAAAGACAGTTGTAATAAAAAGATGAATATTTGAAATACATTCACCACTATTTTTCTTAGATTCTTCTAATAACAAACTAACACACACTCACACACACTGATTTAAGAAACTAATCCTGTTGTCTTACAACATGGACACCGAAGGGAAATAACTCCAACTCAAATTATATCAATGGAAAAATAATCTATTACTTAATCTTAGTCAACTTTAAAACCTAAGAATTATACAAGTTCAAATCGCACATTGCTGTTTATTTTGGATGCTTATAAAAGCTTTCTCTGGTATAAATACTTAACTTGCGTCAACTTAAAATTATAGAACTGGTTTTTTAATTTGTATTTCGTTCAAGATTATTTAAGAAAAATCAGAATAGATTGATATGATTCATTTAATATCAAACCGATGAAGGATATCTGTATATTTATTGATACTAGTTTTACGTTTCTAATAATATTATTAGTGTTGACTTTTTAGGCGTATTTGTAATATATTCATTGCGTACAGTTAAGTTTTTCATAACGATCTAATTCCTTCGTAATAAATATCGTCAACTGATATATATCTAGGATTCACATCAATGGCGCGTTCCAGATCTATGGAAAATTCCCAATCTATGATATATATGACATGCGGCACCCGTCATACTTTTTAGAAATCTTTAAAAAACGATAAAACCCCATACGAGGTACAGAAGGTCTAGAAATGACAAATGTAAAAAAATTCTAATGAGAAACCTAACGGTCTGATTTATGTCCAAAAAAAATGAAAAAAAAAAAAAAAATGAAATACCACAGCAAACGACAACCGATGAATTACAGGCTCCTCACTTGGGACCGGCACGTACAGAAAGTGGCGAGCAAAACATGTTTAGTTAGTTTACTTTATACGAAATCGATCGTTTTGACATGATTTTATATTGATTTAAGAATTTGGAAGGTCTGTATAATCTGTTGTTCATTTCTCATTTTTTCAAACGTATAAATGCTCTTGGTCACGTACTTTAAATTGATGATTTAAGCCCCGGAAACCACGATAGGAAGATAAATAAACGGGACTCTGATATTCACATTAAAAAGATTGTCAACGTGCTAATGTACTAAAAACCCAAGAGTGTTGCACAAAGCGTTATTAATTAGTGCTGATGAAATTTGAAATATTTACATTGACTCTGCTTCTAAAAAACATATGGAAGAAAGAACTTCTAACAAACACAACCAAAAACACAAACTAAGCCTTTGTTTAATGGTTTTTGTAAAAATGCTAAATGAAAAAACAATCCAAAATATTATGGCAGTAAAAAGAGTTCGATGCCATGTATAGTTTTGCCGAAGCAGCAGAAAATATTTTAAACATATTATGTTCAAAACGTGTAAGAGATATGGAAATGATTTGACAAAACAGTTTGATCAGTTTAGACAAAGCAATTGGAAATACTATTGGAAAATACTGAGTAAGCATGAGCACAAGAGCCAACAAAATAGATTTATTACAAAATAGCTTTAAAGTTAATCCTTTTTAAGAATTGAACACTTTAAAAGGATATATACAAAGAAACATGTCTGTATCTCCTATTCGTGCTAGTGAGGTAGATGATGTAAATAATAGGTAGTTACTAAAAAAGACAAATAACAAAAGAGGTCAATAAGATAAAATATGTATAGATATATACTATCAACTGTTGATCCGTTTATGGATGTATATGTTAGTTTTTTTTAACAAAGTATTTGTCTCATTGTTCAGTGTGACTATCAGGTCATTTTATAAAACAAAAAGATAAATATCAACCTAAAAATATCGTCCTATCACTTTTGTCATATGTTCCAATACATCATTTAAGAGTATTATAGATAATAGATTCAATGATTAATCGGAAACATTTTCTTTGATTAAAGAATACCAATTGGGTTTTTGGATATGATTTTATCATCTTAATTACGTGTTATACTGTTCTTTTATTTGTCTTTGTAAATTATTACTTTTGCTGTTTAGTCATTTTTTTTGTAATACCCATTTGACGTGGCTGGGTACTTATACATCCCGTCATTGTGTTATTGTGCTATCGTAAATTTTTGTATTCTTGTCTTTCGTCTTTGGTAATTTGCTTTGTCTGTATGCCTTTTTGTTTTTCTTTGTTGACATATTTGTTTGTTTTTATAGTAATTAAGATTATAACACAATGTTGACTGCTGTAACCCTGTTTTTGACATTTTTACCTATTATGTATGTTTGTTTGCTCGGAGTTCGAAATTTTTGTTATTTTACCTTTTTATGCAATCTGGTAAAAATTGTATATATCAAAATTATATATTAGGGAAGGAAAAACATCTAGCAATGTTTTTATTTTCAATAAGTTTGAATGATTGAAAAGAATGTCTTCAATAAGAAAATGTGTGCTGTTTAAGACACTCCCCAGCAAAATTTCATATACTCCTTACTTAGCGTTATATATATGCAGATGGCATTACGATTTTTGACAAATTGTCAAAGTTTTGCAATACCTTGAAACAAAATGTTGAAAACTAGATTTTTTTTTAAAGATTGATTATCACGTAATCTCAGTTTTAAATATCACGAAAATGATATTGAAGTCGATACCAAATTCAAATTCTTTTGAGTATATTTTAGCAGAAAAGGCGATAAAAGCCAATGAAAAGTCAACTCGATCATATAGTTAAACCTTTTTTATTATACGCTTGTGATTACGGGGATTTGGGAATTACGGCATACTAGAAAAAGTTCATTTATGCAATACTGTGCAATTGAAGATTTCTTACTATTGCACAATACTGAGCGATTGAAGTTTTCTTACTATTGCGCAATACTGTGCAATTGAAGATTTCTTGTTATTGCGCAATACTGTGCACTTGAGGATTTCTTGCTATTGCGCAATACTGTGCTCTTGCGCAATATTGTGTAATTTTTTTTTAATTATCCTGTTAGATATTGATGTTTCTTTGGTATATTTTGCTTCTCTTTTACTTTCCAACAAATAATTGTCAAACAAGTCGGAGTTTGAGCTAGCTATAAAAAACCAGGTTCAATCCACTATTATCATCGGAAAACGTTTGTAACAAATCTTATTCCTGATTTTGAAAATATAATCAAAAGTATTCGAATTTGGTATCGACTTCAAATTCTTTTTAAATCTGCGGTGTCTATAGAGTGTCTTGATACCATTTAGTTTTTCTTTGTTGACATATTTGTTTATTTTTATAGCGATTAAGATTATACAACAATGTTGACGGCTGTAGACAACTTTTGACAAATCATTCCTATATGTCTGTTTGTTTTGTTCACACATTGTCATGCAAGTCTGAACCAAGTCAGAAAGATGACAGTTGTTTTCTATTCGTTTGATGTGTTTGAACTTTTGAATTTACTATTTGCCTTTTGACTTTCCGTTTTGAATTTTCCTTGGAGTTCAGTATTTATGTTATTATACTTCTATTTTGAAGATATAGATATGTTCACCCTCTGCACATTCTGTATTGTAGTACATCATTTTCGGCAAATTAAATGTGAAAATATGTCAATCATTCCAAGAGAAACCGTCAGTTTACTTCGGAAAATGCATGTAGCAAGTCAGGAATATGGAAGTTGTTTTTAATTTGTTCCGTTGATTAAAAGTGTTTCATTCTTGTCAGTTTTTATGGACTTCCCCTTGAATTTGTCTGAGAGTTCGGTATTTTTGTTATAATTTTTTGTCAACTTTATCTATAACACTTGGGACGAATATCAATGCTTTCTTTATTATTTATTTCTGATAAGGATAGACTGTATGAATTCGAAATTAACATTGGTAATGCTTTGAGGTTTCAGTATGACTTTAAAAAGCTAAAATTAAGAGAACTTTGTAAATATGCGTATACAAATAGGAATGGCAACGAGTCGAGTATTCTCTAAGAAGGCTGAGTACTCAAGTACAGTTGTAGTACTCTGATACTCGTTTGCTTTTCAAAACTCTGGAGACGTTTCCTTTTTCATCCGAAATTGTGTACTAATCATATTTCTGAACCAGAACAAAATCAAAGTGCCCCGCACTTATTCTTTAATTTATAATTAGCATGATTAGATAACATTTTCTACAAGTAATGTGAAGTTCAATATTTTGTTGACAAAATATGGGACCAGTCTTAATATAAAAGTTACTACCTCAACGGGAACAGATTATACAGATTGTCAATCAAGTGGGACTTTACTTACATTTTGAATGATTTCTTAGGATGTTTCTGATTTGTTACATGAACACACAAATTATTATTGCTTTTATGATAGGTTATTTTTGGAAACGGTGGTCATCTATTCATTGTTCTATTGACACAAAAAAGGAGGAGTGATACACATAACTAAGGATCAAATTATATGTTATAGCCATACAGAAAGAGTTCTGCAATGACTTTCGGGAAGCAATGTTATCAAATTCATTTTGGTTTATGAAAGGTAATAACAAAAATACTAGGGTCGTCAAGTTGGTTACTTATTCCTTATTCCTTATTCGTTACTTATTTCTTATTCCTTATTCGTTACCTATTCGTTATCTCTGATATTAGTTCTAATTTTGTTAAGGTGAAATTATCCTTTTAACACGTATCCGTTCAACCGATACCATGTTACTTTATATTCGATACTTATTTGTTCCTTATTCGATTTTAATACGTCCTACCTTTTAACTGCTTTATTTTCGTGTGTCTGGAGTTGGTTCTTCGTTCGAAGAGGTACATAACCCAATAAGCGCGTGTGCACCGTGCTCGACTAGCACTTTGTTTCTAATTCGTTCCTTATTCGCTTATAATACGTGTGTTATACGTTGCACCTTTTAAAACAAATCTTTTCAATTTTTTTCTTGTTTCTGGTGGTAACTATTGGTTCTTAGAGGTGAAATAACCCTATTTGCTCGTATGTACCCGTTTCAGCGCTCGACTGATACCCTGTTACTTATTCGTTCCTTATTCGCTTATAATACGTGTGTTATACGTTGCACCTTTTTAAACAAATCTTTTCAATTTTTTTCTTGTTTCTTGTGGTAACTATGGGTTCTTAGAGGTAAAAAAAAAAAAACCCGATAAGCGCGTATGAACCCTTTTCAGCACACGACTGATACCCTGTTACTTATTCGTTCCTTATTCGCTTATAATACGTGTGTTATACGTTGAACCTTTAAAAAAAATCTTTTCATTTTTTTTCTGTTTCTCGGTGTAACCATGGGTTTTTAGAGGTAAAATAACCCATTAAGCGCGTATATACCCATTTCTGCGCTCGACTGATACCCTATTACTTTTTTGTTACTTTTTCGCTTATAATACGTATGTTATACGTTGCACCTATTAAAAAAATATCTGTTTAATGTTTTTCTTGTTTCTGGCAGTAACTATGGATTCTAAGAGGCAAAATAACCCTATTAGTGCGTATGTACCCGTTTCGTCGCTCGACTGATACCCTGTTACTTATTCGTTCCTTATTCGGTTATAATGTGTGTGTTATACGTTGCACCTTTTAAAGAAAATATTTTAAATGTTTTTCTTGTTTTTGGTGGTAGCTATGGGTTCTTTGATGTGAAATAACCCTATTAGCGCGTATGTACCCGTTTCAGCGCTCGACTGATACCCTGTTACTTATGCGTTCCTTATTCGCTTATAATACGTGTGTTATACGTTGCACCTTTTAAAAAGAATCTTTTCAATATTTTTCTTGTTTCTGGAGGTAACTATGAGTTCGTACAGGTGATATTATCCTATAAGCGCGTATTTACCCGTTTCAGCGCTCGACTGATAACCTGTTACTTATTCGTTCCTTATTCGCTTTTAATACGTTTGTTATACGTTGCACCATTTAAAAACAATCTTTTCAATGTTTTTCTTGTTTCTGGTGGTAACTATGGGTTCTTAGAAGTAAAATAACCCTAATATCGCGTATGTAACCGTTTCAGCGCTCGACTGATACCCTGTTACTTATTCGTTCCTTATTCGCTTATAATACGTGTGTTATACTTTAAACCTTTTAAAAATATCTTTTCAATTTTTTTTCTTGTTTCTGGTGGTGCCTATGGGTTCTTAGAGGTCAAATAACCCTGTTAGCGCGTATGTACCCGTTTCAGCGCTCGACTGATATCCTGTTACTAATCGTTCCTCATTCGCTTATACTACGTGTGTTATACGTTGCACCTCTTAAAAATATCTTTTCAATTTTATTTCTTGTCTCTGATTCTGATACCCTGTTACTTATTTGGTAATAATACGTGTGTTATACGTTGTTCCTCTTAACAGGGTTATTTCACCTCTAAGAACCCATAGTTACCACCAGAAACAAGAAAAAAATTGAAAAGATTTTTTTGAAAGATGCATCGTATAACACTCGTATTATAAGCGAATAAGGAAGGAATAAGTAACAGGGTATCAGTCGAGCGCTGAAACGGGTACATACACGCTATGAGGGTTATTTCACATCTAAGAATCTATAGTTACCACCAGAAACAAGAAAAACATTGAAAAGATTGTTTTAAAAGGTGCAACGTATAACACACGTATTATAACCGAATAAGGAACGAATAAGTAACAGGGTATCAGTCGAGCAACGAAACGGGAACATAAGCGTTAATAGGGTTATTTCACCTCTAAGAATCCATAGATAACACCAGAGACAAGGGAAAAAATGAAAAGACTTTTTTTAAAGGTGCAACGTATAACAAACGTATTATAAGTGAAAAAGGAACGAATGAGTAACAGGGTATCAGTCGAGCGCTGAAATGAAAACATACGCGCTAATAGGGTTATTTCACCTGTAAGAACCCATAGTTACCACCAGAGACAAGAAATAAAATTGAAAAGATATTTTTTAAAAGGTGTAACGTATAACGCACCTATTATAAGAGAATAAGGAACGATTTGTAACAGGGTATCAGTCGAGCGCTGAAACGGGTACATACAAGCTAACACGGTTATTTCACCTCTAAGAACCCATAGTTACCACCAGAAACAAGAAAAACATTGAAAATGTTTTTTTTAAAAGGTGTAACGTATAACAAACGTAATATAAGCGAATAAGGAACGAATGTGAAACAAGTTATCAGTCGAGCGCTGAAACGGGTACATACGCGTTATTAGGGTTATTTCACCTCTAAGAACTCATAGTTACCACTAGAAACAAGAAAAAAATTGAAAAGATTTTTTTATAAAAGGTGTAACGTATAAGACGTGTATTAAAGCGAATAAGGAACTAATATTTAACAGGGTATCAGTCGAGCACTGAAACGGGTACATACGCGCTAATAAGTTTATTTCACCTCTAAGAAACCATAGATACCACCAGAGACAAGAAAAACATTGAAAAGATTGTTTTTAAAAGGTGCAACGTATAACACACGTATTATAAGCGAATAAGGAACGAATAAGTAACAAGGTATCAGTCGAGCGACGAAACGGGTACATACGCGCTAATATGGTTATTGTACCTCTAAGAACCCATAGTTACCACCTGAAACAAGAAAAACATTGAAAAGATATTTTTTTAATAGGTGCAACGTATAACATACGTATTATAAGCGAAAAAGTAACGAATAAGTAACAGGGTATCATTCGAGCGCTGAAACGGGTCCATATGCGCTTATCGGGTTATTTCACCTCTAAGAACCCATAGTTACCACCAGAGACAAGAAAAAATTTAATTTTTTTTAAAGGTGCAACGTATAACAAACGTATTAAAAGCAAATAAGGAACAATAAGTAACAGGGTATTAGTCGAGCGCTGAAACGTGTACATACGCGCTAATAAGGTTATTTCACATCTAAGAATCCATAGTTAACACCAGAAACAAGAAAAACATTGAAAAGATTGTTTTTAATATGTGCAACGTATAACACACGTATTATAAGCGAATAAGGAACGAATAAGTAACAAGGTATCAGTCGAGCGACGAAACGGGCACATACGCGCTAATATGGTTATTGTACCTCTAAGAACCCATAGTTACCACCTGAAACAAGAAAAACATTGAAAAGATATTTTTTTAATAGGTGCAACGTATAACAAACGTATTAAAAGCAAATAAGGAACGAATAAATAACAGGGTATCAGTCGAGCGCTGAAACGGGTACATACGCGCTAATAGGAATGTTTTACCTCTAAGAACCCATAGTTACCACCAGAAACAAGAAAAACTTTGAAAAGTTTTTTTTTTAATAGGTGCAACGTATAACATACGTATTATAAGCGAAAAAGAAACGAATATAGTACAGGGTATCAGTTGAGCGATGGAACGGTTACATACCCGCTTAATGGGCTATTTTTCCCCCAAAGAACCCATAGCTACCATCACTACAAAAGTCAAAAAGTCTGAAAAGACCAGTTTTTGTCTGAATTTGCATGAATTTTTACTCGACATTCTTAATTTGTCTGAATAATTTTTAAAAATTCTTGACATAGTATGAATTTGTCTAATAAGGTTCTTGATTTTTCTTGACAAGTGTCTTGACAGTATGAATATTGTCTTAAAATTTCTCGACACTTCCTGTATCATCTGATAAGAGTCTGGATTAGTCTCGACCAATTCTTGACTGTCTTAAATTTGTCTCGATCTGTCTTGACATATTCTTGACATTCTTAATAATGTCTGAATATGTCTCGACATATTCTTGACATTCTAAATAATGTCTGAATATTTCTCGACACATTCTTGACAGTCTTAAACATGTCTTGACACTATCTCAACAGTATAAATTTCGCCTGAAATGTGAACAGACTTATTCTGCACTGTTTATGACATTATATTGCTGTTATAATCCTCCTTTTTATTATGGCTAAACTAAAATTTGAAGAATCAAGGATTAATTTGGTATAGTAAGATACCCTTTTGGTACAACTAAGTTGGAATACTGTGAATAATCCCCCATGTAGTTTAATTTTGATTTATTTTTATTAAACATTTAAGTAATTGTTTTCACTTGGAATATAAGTCGAAGGTATTGACAAACAGCATTTAGATTTTTGCCGTTCGCAAAACTGCCAGTCAAATTTGCTTTACTAAAATAGGTGTCTTGTATCTCTTTTGGACCCCACAATTCATCTTTTGGGTTTGTGTGGCTAAAAAAAGAGGGGGGGCTTTCGTTTAGGTCAAAGAATTTGTTCCCATCTTCATTCAAAAACCTTATTCATTTTTTAGAACAACCCAAAAACATTTTTTATTCAAATTTGACATGTTTGAGTGTTGAAATTTATAATTTTTTATCAAAAATAAATATTTGTGATAACTCCTTCCTGAAAAGAAAAAAAATGTTTAGATCTATATTGTGCATGTCTGTTTGAGAACCATTTCATAAGACCGATGAGATGATTTCTATAGAAATCATTGATGGGACCCATTATAAATACATATTTTTTATTATTCTTGGAGTAGATAATAATTTTCTTTTAATCTTTGGGAATTATTCAATTTGTTTTTATGTTAAAATAATTAACTTCATAATTTTGATGAAGAAAATCCATTTCAATTCAATTTTTTTTCATCAAAATGATGATTTTCATTTTCATCTATCAACAAACTTTTTAAATTGTAGTGGCATGGTCGGTCAACTGATAAGTTTTAGGCTGATTACAGGTAAAGCAATAACTTCTATTTGACAGTTGCGTGTACTCTGGGGTGTGGAATACCTTAATTTTATGGGGAACATCCTGTCCATGTGTAATACTTAATATATTCCAACAGATGACATTACACAAATTTTTCTTCTGTTAAATGAATGATTTGTATATCATCATAATTTGCTATTTATATAAACCACATTTTGGTATAATAATTATTTACCATATCAACATTGAATATTATGAATGTAGAATGAAATATGTCTACAGTATGATTGGTTTGAATCATTTAATTTATAAGATTTAGGAATCAAAATTTGTAATTATTTAAAAACCCACATTGAAATTGTTTTATATCAACACACCCACATTTGAATTATTTTATACTTTAGATTTCATAGCCATATTTGCATTTGTAAAAATATTTATATACCGTAATTTTCAATTATTTTACATGCCCAACTTTTATTTTTGTTGTAAAGAAGTGTAACTTGAAACAACAGTATATCATATAAAGAGAAATAAAGATTAAAGTTATATCATGAATATTGTTCATGATTTGTAAAACTCAGAACTGTCAAGTAAATTTAAGACACGATTCAAAATGTTCAGAATATGTCAAGCCATACTGAGAAAAAATAAGAATGTCGAGAATATGTCGAGAAATTTCAAGACAGTATTCAAATGTCAAGAAATTTTAAGACCATATTCAGAATGTCGAGAATATGTCGAGTAAATTTCATACAAATTTAATATAAATGAGAATTTGTCAAGAAAAATTAAGACACAAGTCATACTTTTGGAGAATGTCGAGTAAAAGTTCATGCAAATTAAGACAAAAACTGGTCTTTTCAGACTTTTAGACTTTTGTAGTGCATCAGAAACAAGAAAAAAATTGAAAAGATTTTTTATAAAAGATGCAACGTATAACACACGTATTATAAGCGGATAAGGAACGAATAAGTAACAGGGTATCAGTCGAGCACTGGAACGGGTACATAGGCGCTAATCGGGTTAGTTCACCTCTATGAACCAATAGTTACCACCAGAAACAAGAGAAAAATGGAAAAGATTTTTTGAAAAGGTGCAACGTATAACACACGTATTATAAGCGAATAAGGAACGAATAAGTAACAGGGTATCAGTCGAGCGCTGAAACGGGTACATACGGGCTAATAGGGTTATTTCACCTCTATGAACCAATAGTTAACACCAGAAACAAGAAAAAAATTAAAAAGATTTTTTTAAAAGGTGCAACGTATAATACACGTATTATAAGCAAATAAGGACCTAATAAGTAACAGGGTATCAGTCGAGCGCTGAAACGAGACCATACGGACTAATAGGGTTATTTCACTTCTAAGAACCCATGGTTACCACCAGAGACAAGAAAAAATTAAAAAGATTTTTTTTAAAAGGTGCAACGTATAACACACGTGTTTGAATTGAATAAGGAACGAATAAGTAACAGGGTATCAGTCGGGCGCTGAAACCGGTTCATACGCGTTAATAGGGTTATTTCACCTCTAAGAACCCATAGTTATAAACAGAGAGAAGAAAAAATTGAAACAATTTATTTTAAAAGGTGCAACGTATAACAAACGTATAATAAGCGAATAGGGAACGAATAATTAACAGGGTATCAGTCGAGCGCTGAAACGGGTCCATACGCGCTAATAGGTTTACTTCACCTCTACGAACCAATAGTTACCACCATAAACTAGAAGAAAATTGAAAAGTTGTTTTAAAAAGGTGCAACGTATAACACACGTGTTAGAAGCGAATAAGGGACGGATAAGTAACAGGGTATCAGTCAAGCGCTGAAACGTGTACATACGCGCTAATAGGGTTATTTCACCTCTAAGAACTCATAGTTACCACCAGAAACAAGAAAACAATTGAAATTTTTTTTTATAAAAGGTGCAACGTATAACACACGTATTATAAGCGAATAAGGAACGAATGAGTAACAGGGTATCAGTCGAGCGCTGAAACGGGTACATACGCGCTAGTAGGGTTATTGCACCTCTAAGAACCAATAGTTACCACTAGAAACAAGAAAAAAATTGAAAAGATTTGTTTTAAATGGTGCAACGTATAACACTCGTATTATAAGCGAACAAAGAACGAATTAGAAACAAGGTATTAATCGAGCTCCGAAACGAGGCACACGCGCTAATAGGGTTATATACCTATTCGAACCAAGAACCAACTCCAGACACACGAAAATAAAGCAGTTATAAAGGTATGACGTTTTAAAATAGAATAAGAAACACATAAATATCGAATGTAAAGTAACAGGGTATCAGTTGAGCATAACGGATACATACGTGTAAAAGGGGAAATTCACCTCAACAAAATACCGGTAAGAACTATTACCAGAGATAAGAATAAGAAGCATTAGAATATATTAAAAATCGAATAGGTAACGAATAAGGAATAAGGAATAAGTATTGAATAGGTAACGAATAAGGAATAAGGAATAAGTATTGAATAGGTAACGAATAAGGAATAAGGAATAAGTATTGAATAGGTAACGAATAAGGAATAAGGAATAAGTATTGAATAGGTAACGAATAAGGAATAAGGAATGAGTAACGAATAGGTAACGAATAAGGAATAAGGAATAAGTAACGAATATCGAATAAGGAATAAGTAACCAACTTGACGACCCTAAAAATACTGCATCCCAACAAAAATCGTTACTTTTCACAATATGTTAAAGATTAATCAGCGTACTCGAGTACTCCCGAGTATCATGACCGAGTATTTGAGTATCAAATTTCAGATCTTTTGACATCCCTCATCAAAAATGAAAGATTGTGTTCCTTCGGTAAACAACTAATAATCTGACATTAGTTGGTAACATCTAAATATATAGTTCACATCTCTAGTGTTTTATTATTTTCTTTGCATCGTCAATTGTCTTATTGTTTTTCAATTTTTGTTATATTACATACCCTTGTAACATCCGCCAAATCAGATTGAAGCACTTTAATTATTTATATAGATTTTAAAAACCGATTTGAGTTTGAATAATAACAATTATGTGTATCAAAACTCAAAATAGAAAAAAAAAACAGATTATACTCCAAACGATCAAACTGATATGCCCGGATTGGATTTTGGAATTATTTCAGTTAATTGCATCCACACACAAAAATTCCAGAACAATTCAAAACCCATATTCTATTTATGTAGTTTGAATGTTTAAATGCTTTGGATGGCTACGGAAATAACACACTGTCCCTATCAATAAAATATTCATAAATAAAAATATTATCTGGGTATGTACATACCTATCTTTATCATTGTAACTGTCCTTTTAATCGTCCTTAACGTTAGTAGTTCAACGAATATGGTTTTTAGAAAATCAAGTTTGCTAGCTAGCTTTAATGTTTAAAAAACCGTGATTGAAATGATTTACAAAGCTTGTTATATTTGATAAATTTTCCGGCTATCAAAATTTAATTGGTAATTTATATTGCAGTAATTTATCATAAATATGAAACTGTAAATACGATTATCTATATTGAAGGCTTGCCGTACGGTATGGGTGTTTCTCGTGGTTGAATAAGGGACTTAAAGTTGCTAACGTTCGACGTCCTGTGTCTGGTGGAGAATTGTCTCAAAGGCAACCATACCACATCTTTTTATTTTTATATCACAGGAGTTTACCAATATTCAAATCTAATGAATTAATAAAAAACAAAAACAAATCAGTAATATACACATATAGAATCTTGCTTGAGCTTAAAAAAAGTGAGAAAGGTTTCGTCAACAGTAGCATGGCTCCTGTTATACATGCATCCCCTGCAATTCATGCTCTGTCAAAATGTCATAAAGACTTTTCACGTATTTCAAGATCTAGAAATGTGGAAAGATTTCGCTAGACATCGACTAATGTTTGTTTTCATGAACGTTTGCAAAAACTTATCTGGAGACATGAAAATAAATATACAGAAAGAGGTGAAAGTGTGCAACATCACCGGGCCAAATCAAGTGATGATAAGTGAGTTGGGTTCCTCTAATTTTAAACAATGTCTAAGGGTCGAATTTTATTCGGGGATAATTATATTTATATAAGTGTTTTCTCTCCAAATATAACATCATCCCAAAAATTAGGACACAAAGGAAGCTTAACCATACAACCCAATCATATATTAAAAGAGAAAGACCTCAAACTGCCTGACAAGCCAAGTAGTGAATTGATACACGTATTATACTGTTTATGTACTTTTTTTTACGAACTTGATATTCACAATAAATTTGCGTGTATACAATTTCGCGTAATTACCAAGAAATTTTCGAGAATATTATAACATAATCTACAGACGTAAATTATTTAAATGTTCATTAAATAACTATTCATTTGTTTAACAAAATGAAATAATGTATTAAAGTTTTATCAATCATCAAAATGGTTGCTTGTTAGATAGGGATTATTATCGGATTAATTTGTTAATAGCACAAAAAAGTTGTCGGCTTCAGCATTTTTATTACCTTTTGTCTTTTTGTCCTTAATTAGTTTTATTTTGGGATCGCTGGTATTGTTTGAACAGTTTCACAGTCCAATTGAGGTTATGCAAGGTAAACAATGAAAACATGCATGTAAATTTGTAAATTCCGATGATATCTATTAATTTGTTTTAATATGCATGTTAACTGCATTTGTGCTTGTGTATATATTTATTTTGCGAAATTTTACCTACTGTGAAATTCGTAAAAATGAATTCACTGCCAAAAAGACGTTAACAGTACATCGTGTCAATCAGTCAAAGCTAGGGTTATGGTGACTGTAAAACGTTTATGTGTTGATTTAGGTTGTTCTCAATCATAACTCTTTTAGAGCACATTTTGTGAATGAAATCCTCATAGTGTGACGCAAACCAATATATGTTAACGACACACGATGGAGTAGGAGATTTATTACTGCCGGTTATTGAGAAAATGACAAGTGTAAAGTATGAAATCGACATCTTTTTTTCAAATCGAGGAAAATATCAATATATAAAGCAAATATTTAACCTTTTCCTTGTGCATCGCCGTATTGGACATTTTTTAAAACCCTTCTGCTACACAAAGTTTGGTATATACTTTTCATTCAATAGCCTATACAGGTACCCTATTCCGTACTTAATTTCACGCTACTTTAAATAATATGTTTCTGGTGGTAACGTCTACATTTAGACTGTTGTGCAAAATGTCATTTGTAAATCACGTAAAAAAAAATACTAACAAAAGGAAAGAAATGTTTAAAACCGGTGTTTGCCAATTGTTCACTAATAGGCCCCTTAAATGAAGCCTGCATCTGATAACATTTGTAAATCATCCAATACTTTTCTGTCAAAAAAACTGAAGATGAATCAATAGCCATTACAACTGCATACCGAAATTAATAATTATTTGTTAAGAGAAGCTTGAATGTCTTTCTACCTGTTTCATGCTCACGAAATGGAATATACGAAAAAATACTGGATAATCATAGATCTGTTCTATGTTCCTTTGGAATTTCAACCAAAGATGAAGATCTGGATCTTCCATCACTGTATTGGATACCTAAACTACATAAGTGTCATTACAAACAACGCTATATTGCTTGGTCTTCCAAGTGTTCCACGAAACCTCTTTCTAAATTATTAACATCTATTTTATCAGCAATCAAAGCAGGGATTCAAAGTTATTGTGAAACTGCCTATTCTAGAGGTGGCGTGAATCAGATGTAGATACTAAAAAATTCCAAAGATCTTTTAAAGTACATACAATCTAAGACTCTCTCATTTTGTAATAGTATTAAAACATTTGACTTTTCTACACTTTACACAAGTATTCCCCATTCCAAACTAAAAGACAAATTGAAAGAGTTGGTATTAAGTTGTTTCATAAAAAAGAATGGCGAACGTAGCTACAAGTTTCTTGTCTTGGGAGGGATAAATCCTACTTTGTAAAGAATCACTCTGATTCAAACAAAAAATTCTCTGAAACTGACATTATCAAGATGCTTGAATTCTTAATTGACAACATATGTGTTACGTTTGGAGGACGTGTTTTTCAACAGATTGTCGGCATTCCAATGGGAACCAATTGTGACCCTCTGCTTGCCGACTTTGTTCTTTATTATTATGAGGCTGACTTCATACAGGAACTTCTTAGGACGAAAGATAAGAAGTTAGCAATATCCTTTAATTTTACTTTCCGCTATAAAGATGATGTTCTCTCACTAAATACCTCAAAATTTGGTGACTATGTTGAACGCATCTATCCCACCGAACTAGCGATAAGGGAAACAACAGATACAGTTAAGTCTGCCTCATATCTTGACTTACATCTAGAAGCTGACAATGAGGGTCGGTTAAAAACAAAACTTTACGACACAAGAGATGATTTAAGCTTCCCAATTGTGAACCTTCCATTTCTATGTAGCAATATTCCAGCAGCACCTGCAAACAGAGTATATATCTCCCAATTGATACGATATTCCCGGGCTTGTATTTCCTATCCTGATTCCTCGATAGAGGGTTACTGTTCACAAGGAAACTATTAAACCAAGAGTGAAAGTGAAATCATCCCTTCGTAAATTTTACGGACGTCATCACGAGTTTGTTGACCGTTATGAAATAACCGTTTTATGATATCGGATATGTTCCTTATGTCTACAATCTACTTCCCTTTTCACCACGAATGTGACCTACCGAATTATACTATTAACTGGGTTTGTAATAACATGAGCAACACGACGGGTGCCACATGTGGAGCAGGATCTGCTTACCCTTCCGAAGCACCTGAGATCACCCCCAGTTTTTGGTTGGGTTCGTGTTGCTTAGTCTTTAGTTTTCTTTGTTGTGTCTTTTGTACTATTGTTTGTCTGTTTGACTTTTTCTTTTTTAGCCATGGCGTTGTCAGTTTATTTTCGATTTATGAGTTTGACTGTCCCTCTGGTATCTTTCGCCTCTTTTAGATCCAATGTTATACAAAGGCTTATCATACATAGATAACAGTGGAATATTGAAAGACGTGAGCAATTTATTGTCGATTTTTTTTTCAATTACTATAACATTCGTGGAGCAATACACAGGGCATTGTAAAAGAAACCAGATGTGATATTTTTGTTATTTTAAACACCACAATCTAAAAAAAACATGTTTGATTACTGTCGTCATAAATTGAAATTTATACCCCGAAGTAAATTTTATGTTTTTATTTGTATTTAGTTTTGTAATGTTGGTGAATCATGTTCACTATTTGATATTTGAATGAACTGTAATGACACATGACATCATATAACTTGTGGTATGAATCATCATTCAATTGAATCTAAGTATATGTAAAAATTGTGTTTCTCATATGATATATATGACAATTGTCAGCCTTATCAGTATATACACACCACTGTTAAAGAAAACTCATGGTACGCAATACACTATGATTACTATTCTTGTTGTCATAGACATTTATTTATGTCCACATTTAATTCTCAATCTTAATTAATACAAATTTATCTAATTTAAAATAGTTCCATTGTTCCAACAAACGCTTTAGACAGTTGTGACATTTGTTTTGAATTCTTTGAATTGTTTTTAGATATCTTTTCATGTAATGTTTTTATTCTTTTTTATTCATAGTATTCATTAGAGGACATTACTAAAAACAAGATGGTTGTCACCACTTGGCAAGAAATGATGAACCTTCAGAGGACCAGTAACCGATGTGTTCTTCTTATACTGATGCTTTTATCACTAACAGCAACATCTTTTTGTCAATGTAAGTGTCACCCAAACATAACAAAAATTCAACGCGACAGTGTTTTTAACGATGTTGAAATCTTGTATGTCGATCAAAATAAATCAAATCAATACAGTAAACACAAACAATGGGAATTGCATATCCTTCTAAAGGGACGAGATCGGATGCGTCAAAAGGGTAAGCGTCTCAGGCTATACATGCATCTTTGCAATGTTAATAGAAAATTAGTCTAAAGATTACAACCGAGAATTGGACATTTCGTAAATTTATAGATAAGACGACTACATTGGTACCTAAACATATATAACCGTTTATGCTAATACATGTTACTAGTAAGTTGAGATACCGATACATCGTTTGGTTAAACAATTCGTGATAGTGACAATTTAATGCATTTTTAAAGACGATTTCAGTCGTTCTTCCACGCAACCTTGTTAGAGCATTTTTTGTGTAAGAACCACACCCCTATTACCGACGTCAGCATAATAGTGAACATGCAGGAGTGTAACATATGAACTGCGATGTTATATCTGATACGAACGTATTTTAAGACATGTCTCACCAGATACCATTGATTCTCAATCACATTATAATAGTATTTGCATACACATCGAAGGCAAGTATAGACCGGGCGAAGCAAGGGATGGATACCTAGAATAGAAATGAAATGGGGGAGGAGGGGAATGTTCAGAAAAGGTCGAAGACAGTTGAAAAGAAGGCTTTTATAAATATCCGATATGTTTAAGGGAATATGTAATGTAAAACCATGATATAAAATTGACAGAATTATTTCATAACTAAGGTAAACTTAATGCACCTGGGGTTTTAAGTCAAGACAGGATATGTGACAAGATGATCAATACTTGCAATAGAGAGGGGACAGATAGTGATTGTCAGGGAAAAAAAACAAGGACGGGGTTGGATGACCGTAACAGATTAGGGACAAGGGGCAGAATAGCTTTGAGACTCAAGGGGTCAAGGGTATGAACATTTTAAATAAAAAAGATGCAGGGGACATATATCAAGAATAGAACGGGTTCAGATAGCCAGAATAAGTTAGGGACATAATGTAGGAATGATGGGATTTACCTCGGACATGGGCTGGGAAATCCAAATGTTTCTTTTTGGGCTTACCTTTGTGTCATCCCATCCTATCATGACTCTTTGGTGCTTACATAACGTTTACAAACTTTGATAATTTACTAATATGTATCTAACTTATGTTGTTAGTTGTTGTAGTAACTAGTTACTGTTTTCGTTTATACACTTGAATTTTTAAAAATAATTCCTATTTTCTTTGGATTTTGGCTGCATTTAATTTTTGATCACAAGCTCGTGATCATGTTTTTCGCCTATTTCATCTTGTGCTTTAACATTTATATCAAATAAAACCATTGCTATGATGTGTGCCAGTTCATTTACTGTGGTTTCATTTGCTAGAATCAATGTTCCTTAATCTGTCACTTAAATGGACTCACGAAATTGTATTTAAGTGTTTATTTTGTGTTTTTTATTAGATTGATAATGAATTTGCTAATGAAATGATATCTGTTCAGAAATAAAATGAATTCAAAATCTTCTTAGAATTAACTTATGAAATATTTACCTTCCATCACTTGGAATCGAAATCTTCCTGTCTGTTATGTATGAATGATAGTAAACACATCGAACAAATGTTTCGGCGTCCAGTTGGTTGGGATTAGGAAGTTCTTTTGTATATACATATATACAAATGAATAAAAAACAAAAATGCATAAAAAACAAATGTAAATATTCAATAAAAAATATGAAAGACAACAATAAAAAACATTTATTTGTAGTACTGACTGAAATATAGTTCGTTTCTATGTATATTACATATATTTCTATTGTTCAGTTGTTTTTCTCTTATAGTTGATGTGTTTCCCTCGGTTTCCCTTTGTTTTCTCTCAGTCGATATATAACTTTCGAACAGCGGTATACTACTGTTGCCTTTAATTGCAACTCTTAATATCTATTAATAAACAAACACATATAAAATGAAATCCTTGTCAACACATTTTATCAGACAATATATTTAAGTGATAGTTTCATTCTGGAAAAATAAAACTGAAATGAGAGGTGCATGTACAGTCAAGATGGGCTCAACAATATTGATTCATTTGTATATATAGATGATTGTTCTTGTATCAGGATGTAGGGGTGCATGCGTATATGTATATTTGTATGTGTTTTGTTTACGATTGTATGAATACATGTATGTGTGTTGGTAAATATGCTGTGTTGTTGATCTTATGTATTTTGTTTCTTTTTTCTGTTGATTATTATTATTATATACTATTGTTTGGTATGTCTTCTCTTAAAAACAAACAATACACAAATTTAAAAATTAAAACGTGCAAATCAAAGTACAAAATGAAGTTTCACAGAATTTTTTTGATATATCTTATTTGCTCATTTTATTTATACTATGATGCTCTCGACAAAAGTTTTTTGGGGGTTGGGGGTAACTGGGGGTTGAAACATTGTGATAACATTTTTACATATAGATGCACATGTGTATGTTTTGTTAATACTGCTTGGATATATTGGGCTTATAGATATTTATATTTATTATTATTTAAGCTATTCTTGTTTAACCACTTGATTATATTATGTCAACTATAACTATTGGTAGTGTAAACTGCAGGGGTTTATCAGAAACAGTTAAAAGAATTGATATTTACAAAATATAAGGACTTATA
The DNA here is from genome assembly GCF_021869535.1 of Mytilus californianus. Classification (NCBI taxonomy): domain Eukaryota; kingdom Metazoa; phylum Mollusca; class Bivalvia; order Mytilida; family Mytilidae; genus Mytilus; species Mytilus californianus. Next base: position 139,341,579 of record NW_026262581.1, on the reverse strand, counting down.
TGATATAATTATATTAGTAGACACCCATAGCACATCTGAAAAAGAAAACAATGGCTGCATGAATTGGATTATGTGGGGAAATTTAGTTCTTATTCTAGTAAAAGTAGAGGGTAGCTATTCTTTTCAAAAATACTTTTGAATTTAAAATCCATGGGGACACTATAGATTTGTCTGGTAATTTTATCATATTAGATATCACCATTCAGGACTACCGTATAACTTTGGCAGCAATATATGGACCGAATAATGATGAACCAGTCTTTTTTGAGAACATAAAAAAAAATATCCCACTATGGCAATCTGTCAATTGTAGTTGTGGGAGATTGGAATGTTGTTCAAGATTATGAGATGGACACATTATATTATAGAAATAAAAATAACCCCCAGTCAAAAGCCAAGATACATGAGGTAATGATTTATTAGATATATGGCGCCTGCAACACCCTTTTGAAAAGAGGTACTCATGGAGGGGTCCAAATCGCAAACAAAGTCGTTTGGACTACTTCATGATTACCTCTGATATAGAAGCATTTGTAATTTCATCAGATATAGGGATTAGTTATAGACCGGATCATTCTCCAGTACTTATTAATTTAAAATTTTCAAGCCAGATTAGAGGGAAGGGTACATGGAAATTTAATAACAGTCTTTTGAGGGAAACTGAATTTATTGAAAAAGTTCAAGGGGACATCAAAATTGTCATCGAAGAATACGAGTCTGATCCATCTATGGATATTGAGACAGAGGATAAACCGTTTAATATAAGCTATCAGCTTTTATGGGATATGATTAAGTTGAAAGTTCGCGGATCTGCAATCTCATTTTCGTCATTTCAGAAGGAGGAACAAAATAAAAAAGAAAAAGAATTATTATATAAGATATTATTATTAGATAAAAACTCATAGAGAATAACTTGCCATCGGTACACCAAGAAAGGGATGGGTTGAAACTAGAATTAAAAATAATAAGGGGAAAAAATGTCAATGGGATAATTACAAGAGCAAAGGCAAGATGGCAAGTAGAGGGGGAAAAGGGAAGTAACTATTTTTTGTAATTTGGTAAAAAAAAACATTACACAGAAAAAATTATTCCCAAACTTATTCTGGACGACGAGTCTGAGATAACAGATCCATGTATTATTAGAAATGACCAAAAACAATTTTATAAAAAATTGTATTCTTGTTCTGACCCATTGTTACTTGAAACTCACAGGAACACATTTCTTCAGCATGACAATCCTTTTATTACAAAACCTAATGAGGAAGAAGTAGGTACCTGTGAGGGACCTTTATCAGTGCAGGAATGTCTGTCTTCTCTTAAACATATGAAGAACTCTAAATTACCTGGTATAGATGGATTCACTGTTGAGTTTTATAAATTCTTTTGGAATGATATTAAAATACCACTGGCAAGATGTTAAAATAAGGCTTTAGAATATGGAAAGTTCTCTATCACTCAAAGACAAGGACTCATTACCTGTATACCAAAGGAGGGTAAGTCAAAATTTTATCTAAAGAACTGGCGACCTATCACACTACTGTGTGTAGACTATAAGATATCTACAGCAAGTCTAGAAAATAGATTTAAAAAGGTCTTGGTAAACATAATAAGTCAAACACAAAATGTTTTCTTAAAGGTAGGTATATAGGCGAATGTACAAGATTTATTTATGATCTGATGGAAAAGATGGAAGAAGACGACATTCCTGGACTTTTACTTTTAGTCAATTTTGAAAAAGCTTTTGACACAGTCGAGTGGTCTTTTATATTAGAGGCTTTGCAGTTTTATGGCTTTGACCATACATTTATAAGTTGGATTAAGGCATGCTACTGTGATGCCTCTAGTGCAGTGTTAAATAACGCTTATATTTCAGAATGTTTTTCATTGAAAAGGGGGGTCCGTCAAGGGGATCCTCTGTCTCCTTTTTTATTTATTTTAGTGCTTGAATTACTAAGTGCAGCTATTAAAAATGACCCTGATGTTGCTGGTGTAACAATTAATGACTCTGAATTTTTGTTGAGTCAATACGCTGACGATTCTTCCGTAGTCCTGGATGGTGACCAAAAGTCCCTAAATCAGTGTTTATATTTGTTTAATAAATTGTCAGAATGTGCTGGACTTAGGTGTAATGTTGACAAAACCGAAGCCGTATGGATTGGGTCAAAAAAGGGTAGTATGGAAAAACGTTTGCCAGAAAAAAATCTTGTTTGGAACCATTCTGGTAGGTTTAAACTATTAGTTTATGGTTTGAGCTTGCTAAAGTGGATAAGACTCTATGTAATTTTTACAGCCAAGATAAACAGTATCAAGTCATTGCTTAATACTTGGGCTTATAGAGAACTTACATATATTGGAAGGGTTGTAGTTATTAAAGCTTTAGCACTTTCCATTTTGGTTCAAGTTCTGACTGTCCTTCCTAATTCCCCAGAAGGGGTTTTGAAGGAGATTCAGAATATATTTTTCAATTTTTTATGGAAAGGTAAACCTGATAAAGTGAAAAGGGCAGTGATAATGTCCGAACACTGTGATGGTGGTCTTAAGATGCCTTATATTTATTTTTTTTGCTATAGTGTAAAAATGTCTTGGCTGTATAAATTATTAGATCCCCAGAATTACTCTCCTTGGAAAGTCTTGCTACTTAGTTATATACAAAAATTTGGGGGGAACAAAATTGTACACTTAAGTCAAGAAAGATTGCTTTATTTAGCTGAAAAAGTCAATCACTTTTGGCATGATATCCTGGTAAATTTTTCCAAGTTAAAAAATAAGCTAAAAGCTGAAAACAATACTAAAATTCTGGCCCAGTCCATATGGCTGAACACAAACATCAAAATGGATGGCAAGATGATTTTGAGGTTCAAATATATTGAAAATTGTATATTCTTTATTAATGAGCTGATGTCAGATAATAATACAATATTCTCATATGATGAATTTGAAAAAAATGCTATTTATTCCATGCCCTTCATTATAAACAGAAAATCTTTTTTACAAAACTTTCAATTTAAGATTGTTCATAGGATTCTACCATGTAATTCATTTTTATTGAAATGTAAATTAAAAGAAACTGAACTATGTACATTATGTTCAGAAATTAAAGAAAATATTTTCACATTTTTTGGGAATGTAATGTAACACAAAACTTCTGGCTATTCGTTATGGATTGGATTAAAAATTATGGCATCTCCTGCATCTCAGTGCAAAAGAAGTCATTTTAGATGTGTCTGAGGTTTTTGTCAACAGTAAAACAGTTAATGATATTTTGTTGTTATTCAAATATTATATATACAAATGTAGATGTAAGAACATATCCCCCACAAAATATGGTGGGATAGAATATTTAAGATATTGGATTAATACAGAAAAATACTCTGTATGTTTCTTAACCCCTGTACAAAAGTAAAATTGGATCAGAAATGGCATTTGTTAGAAGCAGCTTTTATTTAATTAATTAACAAAATCAATTGTAATATTTATAATCATATTTATATCTTATTATATCTTTATGAGTTGATTGATCTTTCTAGCATTACTTAATTTTTTATAATGTGTATTTAATACTGTAGTATGTAATTTCACATGTTTCATCATGAAAAATAAATCAATTACCAAAAAAAATAAAACTCTAAATATCTATGATCTACATTCAACTAAGTTAAATAGATAGTCGCATGATTCAGATGAACAAAATATGAACTAAAGGTAGTCATTTTATATAATTATTTAAAATTAAAGAACGTAATTTGAAAAATCCCGTGTTGATCTTTTATCTATGATTAATGGGTTTATAAAGAAATCGAAGTTGACCATCTAACCTTTCCGTTTATTACCTAACACTAATTACTTATTTTAAGAGATGTCTTTTTATCCTTTAGTATCATATTCTATTTACATAAATGAGATATAATTGTAAACTAATAAACATTAATAGGTATCAATTTTGAATAATATTTATCATTGAATATTAATAATGAATGTGTATATATCATCGCTGAGGTGAAATAAGAAAAAGAGGAAAATACAAAATAAAGGCAAAGTTTAACAATGTTTTTCCAGGGAAACAATATGCAGTTTCACCCTCATAGCTTTGAGTTAAAGAATTTTACCAAAAACTCAAAGGTAAATCTAAATAGGGGGAAGTCCATAACACATAATAAAAATCAAACTAAACTACAGGTTCCTTTACTGCTGTGTTTCCAATTTGTTATTGAACCTTAGATTATATGATTATTTTCTGTTGCACACTGTTTTTTTTTATTCATTGATCATTAATAAAATTGTTTCACGCTATGTTATCATATTGAGAGGAATGTCCTTCTCATGTTAACAAATGTAACACTGATATGAAATATACAATTTGATATATTTTCAAATGATAATCCTGAGTTGAAATTCCAGACAATTGTTTTAAGGAACATGACCCTTTTTTATTCAGATATATTTCCAGTACCCTTTATTCGCTCAAAAAGGAAAAAAATATATACTCGGAATGTTTCCGAAAACAGGTGACTTAGGTTATTTCTACTTCTTTTAGTCAGACAAATATTGATGTATTATATTTGTTTAAGCTCCTGGCACTCCAATAATTTTTGGACGGAATTTGACATTTCAAGGAAGAGCAGGAAATCTGACATGTACATCAATTGGTGGTAACCCTGTGCCAACAGTTATATGGTACCGGAACGACTCTTTGGTAGATAATATAACAGACACACCAACAGTAACAAACATTACAAGAAACACATATAGCTATACAGCTGATATTGGTTACCACCTGGCTGTGTTTGAATGTCGGGTTGATAATAAAGTTTTACAGAGCTATTTGAGTGCAACAATCTTCTTACAAGTATACAGTATGTACCAATGTTTTCAGAGATAATTTAAACTTCAAAGAGATTAATCAAAATTATAATAAATTCAAATATTCCAAGCAGTTAGTCAGAGTAATTATAAGATACTATCAAGGTCATTATAAAAAACCATCAATGTAAATATAAAACTCGATTTGACAACTTTCATTCATCAGAAAGAAGTACAGCTTTATTTTTGAATAATTGAAAAAAATGGATTCTCTCTGATAAAAATGTGACCTTCAAACCTATGCATTCTTCTCTACAAAAAGTCTCTATTTGCTGGTACCTCATCACATGTCTTATAATATTATTATGTATGTCTACGTGTTTCTGTATACCATTGTATCTACAAAAGTTATTTTTAGAATAAATATATATATAATACAATTTACGGTTATTCACACACTGTGTTACTGTGTCAGCTTTCACCTGCAAACATTTAAAAAGTATTCAAGCTTTGCAAAAAAAACCAACTCACTTATTGTTATAGCATTTGACTTCATTCCTTAACTATACAAAACATAATTTTGTTCAATTTAGGTCTAAAGCAAAACATTAAATGAATCGATATAAGCAGAATGCTGCAATATGTTGCGTGTCTGTATGTTCTTGTTTTAAAATACTTTCCAGTTATTGCAAATGACAATGCAATATGTTACCATTAACCTTTTACAGAGGAACCAGACCAACCAACGTTAAAAGGACCATCAACTGTATTATCTGGCACTACCTATAATTGGACGTGTATCAGCACAGGAGGGAACCCCCAACCGAAAATGACCATGCGGATTGGCAACAGTCAGTTGAGTACTGGTATCACCCAAACATCAAGACAGCAATTGGATAACACCTTTACTGTTACTGTCGTACTATCTTGGACACCAAACATTAATTACAACGGTCTGACACTTTATTGTGATGTGAAGCACCAGGAGACACGTGGTCAAAACGTCCAGACAGCCAGTGTTCAGTTAATAGTTGGTGGTATGCTTAATTATATTTTAGATCCTATAAAATTTACTTAGTAACAATAACATTTCAAGCGTATGGTTATTCATAACTTTAATTTCATATTTCATTTTCTATCCTTTTTCACGATTTACATTATTTGTCGATACTTCCTTGATGTTATTGTTTTGTAACACATTATAGTAATCACCAAACTGCCCGAATTTTGTTAAATACTTTTCGTTGCATGGTATTTCGATTGTAACCGGATGTAATATATTTCGATCGAAAAACAAGATACTGTGTTCTTATATCCTAATTTGTATATTATTTTGTTTTTCTAATTCTTGAAACCAATTAGTTTTTTCTTCATATAGCAAGGTGTACCAAAACATGATCCTTATCATATGTGCCTTGCCTGAAACAAATCTACTGTATTATACAGGAAGTTGGAATTAAAAAATATTGACCGTGGGTTTTTATTTTATGCAGTAGATAGTCAAAAGTAAAATAACAAATATACAGAACTCCCAGGAAAAGTCAATACGGAAATTAAAATCATTAAATGGCGAAATCACATACCAACCGGATAAAAACAACTGCTATATTCCCGACTTGGTACATGCATTTCTTTAAGTAGAAAATGGTGGATTACACCTGGTTTATAGCTATTTTTACCTCTCACTTGTATGTCAGTCGCTAAACATTTTATTTCACCTGCACAATTACAAAGCAGTGATCTAACATCTATGTAACGTCTAATTCCCAAACGGAAAATAATATTTATATTCTTACTTGTGGAACTTATAAGCTGCAATATGTTTGCGAAACAAACAAAAAAAAAAAAACCCACAGTACTACAGTACTACAGTAATAAATCTTGAACCTCACACATTTTAACTAACACATTTGTTTGTGTTATTTTTAGAATTGTTTGACAAATGCTTTGGCTTCATTGTCAATATTTTACGCACAATTGTACCAACAACATTTACTTTCTTTTTCTTTACTTTCTCTTATTAATTTTGATTGTTATCTATTTATTAAAGGGTCCGTACCAGTAGTGACCATTTCTCAGTCCATATACTCAGAAACTACCGGACAGTCTGTTACTTTACAATGTACAGTTTCCTCACCAGATAGCACTCTTCAGTCTGTGTCGTGGATTTTTAATAATAGTACATCTACAAATAACATTACACAGTCAAGCAATACAACAAAGTATACAGGAACAACAATTACTACGCCATCTCTGACAATATCAAATCTGTCTTCAACTGATATCGGAACCTATACATGTACAGCTACGAACACTGTAGGAACCGAAAATAGTAATGCAATATCACTCATCGTCACAGGAAGTAAGTGATGTGGAGCCCTCCCTAAGATGTCTGTTTTGTTGGAAAAAGTAGTGGAGAATTGTTGCCTTGTATAAGTGATTATTTTAAACACAAAATTTGCATATTTGTCCTGCACAAAGTCGTAATTTTTCTCACACGGTTAATGACGTAATAAAACAACGATTGATTGGAGAGATTGTGAAATGTCCGTTGTCAGTTATTGCTTGCATATCTAGAGTCTGCCCCTTAAAATATAATAGATATATTCTGATAGATATTGCATTCTTAACATATATGATTTCAATTTAGTTGAACTAGATTTAGGTTGCTCTGAGTACTCTTAGCTCGATATTTGTGTCCTTTTTTCAATTATTTGTTTCTGATTCGTGTCGATCAAGCTCTTTTAACTATGCTATTTTTTCATTATAGCTGTATAAGTTTGTTAAAGAAAAGGAATCATATTTTCAGGCTTTCTTACTGTAACCATTCCACAATCATCCTACAGTGTTTTGATTGGTCATCAGGTTACCATAAATTGCACTGTTACCGGAACTCCTACTCAGACTAACGTGTTCTGGAGAAAGGTGGTCAATGGTGTTCCAACTAACGTAGTTATAAATGGTAACAGTAGGTATAATGGAGGTACCATTGCATCTCCATCATTCACAATTATCAACACACAGATATCCGATGACGGAACATACGTTTGCTATGCTACAAACATTGTTGGTACATCTAATAGTCAATACACATCTTTGAACGTTATTGGAGGTAGGTAAATTATAAGTTAATAGTATTGTAATGATAAAGTTCACAAAACTATGATAATTTTTTTTCTTCAAAAGTTTTACTTCGTTTAACATAAACACTATCATATGTAGTACAATCTATTTTTTCTTATTTTATTATAAAGAATAATAAAACAACATCAGACGAGTAAAACTTGGATAGAAGATCAATAATCGATGTATTAACATTTTAATTTAATTTCCATTCAATTCTTATACAACGATTATCTTTCTTTGCCAGGCATCCCCAATGTGACAATTGGAGGATCTAGTTTTCAAGTTCAAGTGGGCAATTCCATTACAATAGGATGTACTATTACCGCCAATCCAGTTGTGACAAGTGTGTACTGGACTCATGATGTGAACGGTCTGATAACTAATATAGGGCCATCATTCAATCCTAGTAAATATAACGGGTCTACTACCGTACAACCATCTCTAACTATATTTAACGCTAGCTTTAGTGACGAAGGCAATTACCAGTGTTTCGCCATAAATTCTATAGGAACTGGTTCAAGTCAAAAGACATCACTTATTGTCGCAGGAGGTAAGATAACTATTACTTGTCACGTCTTCTTTGGTACCTTCAATCATTTCTGATCTTAAAATAAAGTCACTGTATGATTATCCTGGCTATGATTGCCATTTTCGAGGTTATTAAAGTGGTTGATGGTTTTGTATAGATGATAACAATGTATTGTATATATTTCTTTTGTAGCGATCCCAACAGTACGGGTTAACTTTCCAAACTACAATGTAAATTTTTTTTCCTCAATAACTCTTACATGTTCCATTGTTTCGCAACCTGCTCCATTACAAGTTTACTGGAGGAAGACTGTAGGTGGAACAACAACAAATATCGATGTCACTAATAGTGGCGGGAAATATTCCGGTTCCACGATTTCTACTCCATCCCTGACTATCAACAATGCGGTTCCAAGTGATGAAGCAAACTACACCTGTCATGCCATAAACAGTGTTGGAACTGGACAGAGTACATCTATCTCATTATATGTCATCGGCAGTAAGTATTGGAGATTGCATTTGTTCACATTAGTATTTCAATCGAATGTAGATTTATTTTAATTAGTTCATTCTTGTAAAAGTAAAATAACTAGGTTTTTTTTTTGCTGGGTCTAAAAAAAACATTTTTTGTAAGAAATTAATTTTTTCTAGATAGAACTCAATTTCTATTTCTTTACTGGTTCAATAACTATTCATGTTTTATACGATTCTAGTATCCTTGAATGAAACAAATCATCATAACGTAACTATAAACAATTATCACACAAGTAAAAGGCTTAGCTAGCTATAAAACAAGATTAAGTCCACGATTTTCATTGAAAAATGCATGTACCAAGTCACGAATACGGCATTTTACTTGTTCCGATGATTGTTAGTGTTTGATTTTGTCAGATTGTATGAACATCCCCATTCTGAAATTGTCTTGGATTTCAGTATTTTTGTTATACTTTTAATGAAAATATCAAAGCCTGATATGTCATTCTAGAAATCATTTTTAATGTTCATATCATGAAATAAACAAAAACGTAACGACACAAATACCGAACTTCAAGATATATCAAAAGACGGAATCCGTTAAACTGACGAAACCAAACCTTCGACTATATAAACGCACATACCAACTGGAAAACAGTTGTCAAATCCTGACTTTGTACAGGCCTTTCTTAAAGAAATTCTGGGTTAAATCATTGATATTCTCCTCTTTTTTATCTTTATATAATATATAGATATAAGAAGATGTGGTATGAGTGCCAATGAGACAACTCTCCATCCAAGTCAAAATTTATAAAAGTAAACAATTATAGGTCAAAGTACGGTCTTCAACACGGAGCCTTGGCTCAAACCGAACAGCAAGCTATAAAGGGCCCCAAAAATTACTAGTGTAAAACCATTCAAACGGGAAAACCAACGGTCTAGTCTATATAAAAAACGAGAAACGAGAAACACTAATGAACCACATCAACAAACGACAACTACTGAACATCAGATTCCTGACTTAGGACAGGTGCAAACAATTGCAGCGGGTTTAAACGTTTTCGTGGTACCAAACCTTCACCCTTATCTGAAACAATAGTGTAATATCACAACATAGAAAGACACACTATAAAATATCAATTGAAATGGCTTAACTTAATTAAAAGACATATTAACAACAGTGAACATACACTGAACAAATAAATTTGATCTATGATACAATGTAAATACAAAATAAATAAACTAAGGGAAGAATAATTAAAGTAACATGTTATACCGCTGTGAAATGTTAAACAATTTAAGAAAAACAATATGCTTGAACAAAAATATCAGCCATTTGCAATTATTTTAAACACAGGTAAATGACAATAATTTTGTTGTTAGGTATACGTGTACAGTTCAAATAGAGAAAGGAAATATTTTTACAAAATAAATAATTTTGATGTTAATAGTACGAAGAAGTGAAAATTTATAGTAATACCAAACACTTATCAAAGCTGGTATATAGACATAATTTCTTGATATAACTTTACAATGTTCAATAGTTTTAAAATAAAAGTTATAAAAGATAGTATATGTATTCACTCTTGTAAATAAGCACTTACATTACAGAATATCTAAAAGGCCCATTAAAAAGTAAAATAACAAAAATACTAAACGCCAAGGAAAATTCAAAACGGAAATTCCCTCAGCGAATGGCAATTTAAAAACTCTATGAAATTAAGACTAGATAAAATATAAATCTTGATGAATTTCAGATATACCAACTGTAACAATACAACAATTAATAAATAACGTTAACTATGGTAGTACTGCTGTTCTTGTATGTGCCGTCACAGCAAATCCAGCTCATACAATCGTTTACTGGCGAAAGATAAAGAATGGTGTGACTACAGCTATAGACGTAGCTAACAGTAACAACAAGTATAATGGTTCCACAGTCAGTACCCCGTCTCTACAAATAAATAACGTTGATCTTAACGATAGAGCATATTATGTTTGCTTTGCTTCCAATAATGTTGGTACGGGACAAAGTCCACAGACGTTCTTAGATGTCAATGGAGGTAAATTACCAATGCCTTAATGAAATATTATAATCATTTGTGTCTTTTTGTCTGATATAGTTGTTTCAGTTTTAAAGTATTATCATCAAGTTTGGAATTGAAAAGTATTATCTCAATATTTGCATTGGCGACAATGTTCATAATTAAACAGTTTTAGTATTTCATATACGAATTTGACTTCTATTTGAGAACATTAAAAGCATTTGCATTAATTTTTTAATAGCGTCATACTAATTTTTATTTGGCAGATATTCCTGTGGTTATTATATCTTCCAACATATATTCCGTATTACTCAGCACGACAGTTACATTGCTGTGCACAGTTTCCTCTAACCCAGCTCATACCTCAGTCACATGGCAAAGGATCGTTAACGGTGTACTCACTACAGTAACAGTAAATGGATCCAGAATAGTTGGTAGCACTGTCAGTACACCATCTCTAACCATCAGAAATGCTGTATCTGGTGACGAAGGAAATTATATCTGTACTGCTACCAATATTGTTGGAACCGGATCCAGTCTTCAGACATTCTTAGACGTCACAGGTGGTAAGCTTTTTATGCACCGATAAAACGTGTGTTCGGGTATTTTGTTTAATTTTTATGACATGTTAAAATTCATTGATAAACGTTTTGCAATACAATGTGTCATGATATATAGGGAAAACGGTACTATTACATTTTTCCCAGCATTAGGTTAGCCTTTTTTGTACCCAAGGCAGGTGAAGGAAGTCAATAGTTATCAAAGGTACCAGGGTTATAATTCAATTCACTAGACGCGCGTTTCGTCTACATAAGACTCATCAGTGGCGCTCAGATTAGAATATTTATAAAGCCAAACAAGTACAAAATTGAAGAGCATTGAGTACCTAAAATTCCAAAAAATTGTGCCAACCACGACTAAAGTAATCTATGCCTGGGATAAGAAAATCAACTTAGGAGTGCTGTGATTGTATGTAAGGGTACAATATTTTTTTATTTATCTATGAATAACTGCAGTGTGTATATTTACAATATAAATTTTTAAACCTATGGAATTATTCGAAAAAACTTCCAAAATTTCATAAACACAAACAAGCTCCGTTGGAAGTTGGTCATGATACTATTTAGCTTAAATTTTTGAAAACAGAATAATTAAGAAATAATTCATGGCAGCCGTAAATTTGTTTTCATTTAACCATGGGTCAGGCATTTATATTCGATTATTTTACCGTGAGCGTTAGCGGGGAGAAAAATACGAATATAAATGTCCAACCCATGGTTAAATGAATACAAATCTACGGCTGCCATGAATCATTTCGATTCTAACGAGACAAATTCGGTACTTTGTTAACCGTGAAAGCCCTATATATACGATACTGTCTTGGCTGTTCCGTTTTACCCAGTTCTGATAATATTAGTAATATTATATAATTCAATGAGTTTTTTTTTAATCGCATTTTTCACTTATGTATTTAATTTTCTTCCAATGTAATTTTCTTCGTTATGAGGCGTACAAAAAGCTTTAAAACTCCCAGTATTTACATTTGATTTTTTGTTTACGGAAACATACTTGTAACGTGACCTTGTGTCGTTGCTATGCCAAGACAATAACATCATTTCGCTGAATTTTCGTTTTATGAAATTTAAGCATGAAAAATAAAATGAAATGGACTGATTTGTTTATTTTGCTGTAGAATACAGATAAATATATTGTATCTGAATCTTGACCTACGTAAACTGTGGGTTTTGATGTCGAAAATTGAGCATATCTGGTAGTATAAATAAGTTGGTCGTAACGCAGAACAGCCGTTTTTGTGTATCACTGCGTTTGCGCTAAAGGTAGATATATTGTGATTATACTGGTTGACGATAATAGGTCGTCATATTAGAATAAAGTACTAACACCAACCATAACTGTTATATCCAAGTTTTTTTTTATAAACAGTGGTAAATTTAGAAAATGTTAGTTTTGTCGCCCTTGGTAGAATAGATAGTACCGTTTTCCCAAAATTGAGGTTCGATCAGGTTCTATAATACACCCGTTATATAAATATTTTGTTCGAACTCTCCACTATTTTTCAGGGATGCAGATCAATTTTCTATTGTTTGTCATTTTAGTCATCTTGAGGTTTTTTGTTTGGATTTTTCGATGGACATTCCTTAAAGTGTTGGTGTTATTTTTGTGGTCATACAATGGACACCAAATATCGCAGTATGAGCAAATGCAAACAGATGTTATTTGCGAGTTGTAATTCCATCGTTTAAATCATAGTATCGTATTTACAAATATTCAACAACAATATTTTTTCCTATGAAATATTTGATGAATTTCTGTCACAGATAGTGAAAACGAATATCAGTATACATTGAGTATAATTCCTCTTCTACATATCAACATATATTCAACTGTGTTATCTCAGATAAATCGTTTTGAAACATCGAACATATCAACATTATTCAATAATAAACTTAGAGACAAAACATATTTCAATGCAAGATTTGCTTTAATTTTAACGTTTAAATATCCATCTTATTGAAATGAAAACTGCTGTATTTTGATTTTGAAAACATAAAATCGTTTGTTTCTTTCTAGTACATATATTAAAACAGAAGAATTAATCGGATATTTTCTACATGTACAATAAAATTGTGGTTTGGATGAAATGAAAAATCCCCGGAAACTGAAAAAGTCAGCATGGCGTATTTCGTATATTATTCAAATGTTTTTTTTTGCCACTTGACATATCACGACAGCAGTGATTTAATTAATAATTTGTATATATTACTAATGAATAAATTTTAAAGGGTACGGATAACATTTGAATAAAGCTTCTGATAAATATAAGGACCCAATTTGTATTCAGTTTTCCACAGAAACGCGTAAAATTAATAATTTAATCACTGCTGTCGTGATATGTCCAGTGGCAAATATAACAGTTATATCAGCAGTGATGAATATCAGACTTAAATCAGTAGTGCAAACGACGGAGTTAATATTGATATCTTTAAATGAAATTAAAAAAAGTGAAGTACATACAAAACTGTGTTTTTACTTTTCTGTTTTCTTTCGAATAATATTGAAGAATGGAAAATCCTTGCAGTTTGCTTAGATTGCTTTTTTAGACTTATCTAAAAAATAAATGCATAAAATATTTGTTTGTTGTAATGAGCAGAGATCAACACAAAATGATGGAATATTCATGAAACACTGTTTTTATTGTATATTATTTCATCTAACAGAATGGTTTGGAATATATAGTCATATTTTGGTTTCTTCGAGCGCAAATTTATATGTTAAATAACCTAGAATAATTTGTTCAATGACTGAATATTATTTCTAGACGACTCTAGACAATTATATATCCTATATTTATCAAACAATAGGAATATATTCATAAACATAGGATTTTTTTCTATCCCGATATCCCATATAAATACACAAATAAACATATTTTCAATATTACTGCAAGAAAGACCAATGCGTATCCAATGACTTATAACAAAAGTCTGGATGAACTGTACTGGAGATGGTTTCATAGCAAATATTTTACTATTCATTATTATATGAAATAAAATTCTTTACAATAGTATACTCTGAAGATTCATTTTTGATATTTAGGGTTGAATTTTAAGTTAGTAAAATCCATTTTTCTAGGAGATAATTGGCGTCTGACCTACGCGCTCCATTACATTATTTCCCATGGATAGACAGTTATTCTGAATATGATATGTCCTGCACATTGAAAACAAAAGTATTGTTTATTATGTTAAAACATGATAAACTTACTGCTTCGATGTTATTTTTTTTATACTTTTATCACATGTTATGATTTGTGAGTTTTTTTGTGTTAGCATGTATGTGTAGTGTTTCATTCTATCAAATGCAAATACTCTCATTTTTCAAATAATAAGACTTTATTCTATTTAATACAGTACTTGTATTTTTCAAAAGATATTCCTACAGTTACTGTTGGTCAGAATCAGTACACTGCTAACTACGGTCAAACTGTAACAATGATATGTACAGTACAGGCTAATCCAATGGTAACAAGTGTTATATGGAGAAAATTTGTAAATGGAAATGCAACAAGCATAAATATGAACAATTTGCGGTACACTGGATCTACTTTAAGTTCACCCTCACTGACTATAGCTGCCTTGGAGTTATCTGATAAAGGACACTATCAATGTTCTGCAGAGAATAGTGTGGGTACTGGTAGAAGTGGACAGACATATTTAGATGTGATTGGAGGTAAGAAATTAAAGAATTGCTGAACTAGACCCTTTTTCTTAATTTTGATTCAATTTGCGTATTTTGTATGAATTGTTTTTTTTTTAGTTTTTAAAATTATAAAGGTAAGTCCACTTTATATTTGCTCATTTAATTTCCAAACTTGACAAAATGAGATATCTGGGAACAATTTCAACATAAATAGACATACTGCAGTAGCAAAAGTTCAATAACAAACGGTTTCATGTTATTTCAGTATTTAATTGTCTATTAAATTATATGGCAAGGTTTACAACGCTGCATAGGAAGCTTCAATATGAGAGAACTCAACGAAAAAATGTTTGATATCGGCAATCAAACTTTTCCTATCGTAGGTCGGTGGTTTTCTCCGGGCACTCCGGCTTCCTCCACCAATAAACACTGGCCGCCACGAAATAGCCCAAGAGCGGTGCTTAAAAGTGGCGTTAAAACACAAAAAATCAAATCAAATCAAATCGGCAATCAAACAAACGAAAATTACACTCATGATAGATCATAGTCGTATCTGTTATAAACAGTGGAATATCAAACGTAGCGAACTCCGAGGAAAGTATAGTACTAGTAGATAAAAATGACAAAAATATGGGTACATCAGCCAACATTGTGTTGCAATCTTAATCACTATAAAACAAGCAAATATGTCAACAACGATAAACAAAAAAAGCTTATAGACGGAAAATGGAAAAAAAGAATACAAACATTATCTGTTAACAAATCTCTGTTCATTACCGGTTAATAAGTTAATTAAAATTTTAGAGAATTGCAACACAATTTCATATAGCAGTCCTAAGTATGAAATCGTTCAAATTATAATGGCATATTGTTATTTTAAACTGTTTCCCAAAATTGATCGCCCTGAAGATCATAAAAAACAGTTTATTAAAATAAAGTATGTCAATAAAGGTTTTGATTTTGTAAATATTGCCGGTATTTTTAACGACCATTCTGTTAAAGAACAAATTCCGGGATATTTTGATAATACTGAGCTCCCTCTTATTTGTTATATTTACAAGAAATCTACCCTGAAATTTGTGTTTAATTATAGCCAATTGTGTAAAGATGTTAATATCAGTGAAAATACACCTACTTCATGTAATTGCAGTAATTCCGAATACATTTATGGACCCATTTCCCATGTTATAACAGGAGATCTTAACATCGTTCAAGACCGAGAGTTAAAATCATTCCTCAGTAAAGGACCTAAGTATCGTCCCCCGTCAATTATTAATTGGAATGAGTGTCGTAATATCATCCACGACTCACTCCATACTTACTGTTTGAAATGGATAAAACGGGAAAAAGCTGACAAAAAATCTTTGGACTCTTTTTTTA
Source organism: Mytilus californianus (assembly GCF_021869535.1). Classification (NCBI taxonomy): domain Eukaryota; kingdom Metazoa; phylum Mollusca; class Bivalvia; order Mytilida; family Mytilidae; genus Mytilus; species Mytilus californianus. The sequence goes on along the minus strand of NW_026262581.1, from coordinate 139,325,005 downwards.
AATCAGTAATGAACATAGTTGATATACGTATTCAACATTATAAAGAACATTTTACTCTTAACAATAACCACAATAAACCTATTTCTCGTATCAAACATAAACTAACAGAACTAGCCAAGGAATTTGTTTTTGTCCCGGCCGATAAAGCTGCTAATAATATTATTATTGTTTGACGTAAATTTTACATTGAGGTTCTGGAAAAAGAAATCACCAATTCACCAACATTCCAACTGACTCCATTTTCAGAAAACGACATATGTAACAAACATAAACTTTTAGCTACCGCTTTACAAGCAGAACCAAATACAATGAAAGTCCCAACTATGTATTGGCTTCCGAAGCTACACAAAACACCTTACAAATATAGATTCATTTCGTCTTCAAGCCATTGTTCCACTACTAAATTGTCTATTCTTCTTACCAGTACACTTGGTACAATCAAAAACCTGATAATAAATTGTTCAAATAAGGCCTTCGAAAATAGTGGAATTAATTACTTTTGGAGTGTCAAGAACTCGTTGGAAGTACTTGATAAATTGCATGCATATATTGGTGATTTTGAATCTGTTCAAAGTTTTGATTTTTCTACCCTATATACCACATTGCCTCACATTCTCATTAAGAAAAAATTCACACACCTAATTAAATGGGCATTTAAAAAGTCAGAATGTGAATATATATGTTCAAACTCTTTTAGGTCATTTTTTAGTAGCAATAAACAAAAAAACTATGTCAATTGGACATGCTTTGATACTATATATGCCCTTGAATTTTTACTAGATAACATTTTTGTTCGCTTTGGAGATTCCGTATATCCTCAGGTTATCGGAATTCCAATGGGGACTAACTGTGCACCACTTATTGCGGACCTTTTTTTGTATTGCTATGAGTTACAATTTATGACAAAAATCAGCAAAGACCCATCGAAACAACATCTGATACACAAATTTAATAATACTTTTAGATATTTGGATGATATTTTGGCTCTCAATAATAACGACTTTAGTGTGTATACTAAAGAAATTTATCCTGTTGAACTTACTTTAAATAAAGCTAATACTAACAATGACCACTGCCCTTTCCTCGATCTTGATATCTATATCATTAGCGGAAAGCTTAATACTAAAATATATGATAAAAGAGATGATTTTTCATTTCCAATCGTTAATTATCCATTTTTAGATGGTGACGTTCCCTTGTCCCCATCTTACGGTGTTTATATATCTCAACTTGTACGATTCGCTCGTGTATGTAACAATGTTTTAGATTTTAACGAGAGAAATTTATGTATTACTGAAAAATTATTACACCAGGGTTTTCGATATCACAAACTAGTCAAAACATTTACTAAATTTTATCATCGGTATAAGGACATCATTCGTAAATATAGCTCAACATGCAGACTTCTTATACGTTCAGGTATTTCACATCCAATTTTTTATGGAAATATTCTTTATAAAGCACAAAAATGTCAGTATTCACCTCTGAAGCTAATAAAACCTTTAAATAGACTTATTAAGAAGGGATATAGTTACGATACTGTTGTCAGGTCATTAAAGATTGCATATTTTGGCGTTAATATTGATTCACTTATAGGGTCTTTGCATCGGCACTAAACACATTTATTTAAAAACCAGTTGTTGGCATGACACGGGTTATGTTCTTCTCATATATGTTATGATGGTATGATACTAAACCCCTAACGGGAAGGATTGTGCCTGATATTCATATGATGAAGACATAATCTTTCAATCAGTTTAATTGAAGTCTGGAGCTGGCATGTCAGTTAACTGCTAGTAGTCTGTTGTTATTTATGTATTATTGTCATTTTGTTTATTTTCTTTGGTTACATCTTCTGACATCAGACTTGGACTTCTCTTGAACTGAATTTTAATGTGCGTATTGTTATGCGTTTACTTTTCTACATTGGCTAGAGGTATAGGGGGAGGGTTGAGATCTCATAAACATGTTTAACCCCGCCGCATTTTTGCGCCTGTCCCAAGTCAGGAGCCTCTAGCCTTTGTCAGTCTTGTATTATTTTTAATTTTAGTTTCTTGTGTACAATTTGGAGTTTAGTATGGCGTTCATTATCACTGAACTAGTATATATATTTGTTGAGGGGCCAGCTGAAGGACGCCTCCGGGTGCGGGAATTTCTTGCTGCATTGAAGACCTGTTGGTGACCTTCTGCTGTTGTCTGTTCTTTGGTCGGGTTGTTGTCTCTTTGACACATTCCCCATTTCCATTCTCAATTTTATTTACCATAGCCCAATAACACAACGGCGGGAAAAATGACCAACAGACGTGATAGTTCAAAAAATTGTAAGCAAAACAACTAAGGAATGAGCATAATGAAGTCACACCAATGATCTGTCATGACTTTAGATTCTATGTAAGGTTTATTGCACAAGGTCATGTTTGTCTCTGACTGTTTATGACGTCTTTACACTAAATCCATTGGATGTTGGATGTGTACGGATTGATAATTAAGTTTTAGATGCATGATTTTTTTATTAGTTGTTAGTGGCTTTGAACTAGCTGTCAGTTAACTGCGAGTACTCTCATACATTGTATCTGTACTTAGTGTCTTTTTGTTGTTTGGATGTACAAGTACCCGGCCACGTCCACTTGTATTTTTGTCCATCTGATGAGTTAAGCCTTTTTCAACTGATTTTTATAGCTCGTTCTTATGTTGTACTGTTATACCACTGTCTCCGGTTAGGAGGAGGGTTTGGATCCCGCTTACATGTTTATCCCCGCCATATTATGTATGTTTGTACCTGTCTCAAGTCAGGAGCCTGTAAGTCAGTGGTTGTCGTTTGTTTATGTGTTACATATTTGTTTTTCGTTCATTTTTTGTACATAAATAGGGCCTTTATTTTTCTCGTTTAAATTGTTTTACATTGTCGTTTCGGGGCCTTTTATAGCTGACTATGCGGTATGGGCTTTGCTCATTGTTGAAGGCCGTACGTTGACCTATAGTTGTTAATTTCTGTGTCATTTTAGTCTCTTGTGGAGAATTGTCTCATTGTCAATCATACCACATCTTCTTTTTTTAAAAGAAAACTCGTGGCATCCGTTATATAAAGGAAGGCCACTTTAAATTGAAGAATATAAAGTACATGATTGTCACCACCAAGTCGACAAGTGGAACATTTTATTGTTCATTTGTTACACACATTTTTTCCGTTATGGTCAACTAACAATGAACGCGTCCACATAACCGTCGGAAGAATAATTTCAACCACTTTGGACCCTTGGTTTACCACCTTTTTTAACCGACTTTCAAGGAAATCATGAATGGAAACATAAGCATATTGGAATAATATAAACTCCATATGCACACGTGAATGGCATTTTACAGATAGAATATTCGCAGTTGATAAACAATTTCAAATCATTTTTCTTCGTTAAGTTATGTTTTCAATCGATCATAAACGTATAGTTCTCTAGATGAAAGTTAAAATATGAGACAGACTTAACTGCATCTGTGATATCCTTTATATCAAGTTCGATGTTGAAATGTTTATATGCAATAAACGACGAATACACCTTACTGTTTTTCAGATATCCCATCAGTACAGATATTGTCTAACACCTATTCAGTGATTTTTGGAAACACTGTTGTACTTGTTTGTAAAGTAAATGCCAATCCATCGGTCACTAAAGTTTTTTGGCAAATGCTAAATCAAACAATTGATATGAGTACAAATAACTTTTCCAAGTACAGTGGATCTACAGTACAATCTCCATCTCTGACTTTCATTAGTACTACAAATGCAGATCAAGGGGATTACGTCTGTTTTGCTACTAACGCAGTAGGAACAGGGAAAAGCAGTCAGACATTTTTGGATGTTATAGGCAGTACGTGATGTTACAACTATAGATTTTAGAGAAAAAAAAAATCTTATATAAATTCACAAAATGTATACTTCTTTTTAAAATACACAGAAATTTATAAAAATAAATGGCTATATATAGATGGCAAAGGAAAAAGCAAAATGCAACGTTACATATGGTAGACCTAGTTGATGAATTAATAAATATTTTAAATGTATATATAGACGAAAGAACACATCACTTATGAATAGGTAGTAGTTCAATACGATGAAAGTATTTTATTTTGTTTAGGAAAAGTAACTTAAAACACTGCCGCTTTTTTGTTGCACTTACTGTCAAGCTTGATTGTGTAAACACATAAACTGTTCAGTAAACCCTCCCTCAAAGATAGTGTGTAATATTCTGTTTTACAAGACTAAATCAAACATGGTTTTTTTTATTTAAAAAACTAAATTCTCATTTTTTTAACTATTGTGCTCTTGTCACTGTTATGCAATGTTATATTATATATTATATATTATATAACAAGGGACAAGTCATAAGGTCATCTGACCATTAAGTTATACTAGTGTAAACACTGAATGATATGTACACAATTTCTTTTTTTGTAGACATACCTACAGTAAGCATAAACCATAGTGCTTACAGTTTAAACGTTAGTAGTCAAATTACAATTCCTTGTACTGTAAAAGCCATTCCCACAGAGACCAAAATCTACTGGACCGTAACAGTCGGCAGCAACGCAGAAAAGACCATCTCTATGACGAATACACAGAAATATCAGGGATCTTCTATAAACTCCCCTTCACTGATCATTCTCAGTACGAATCAGAGTGACTCTGGTGTTTATAGATGTCATGCAACAAATAATGTTGGTACTGGACACAGTAATCCGACCACACTTAATGTTGTGGGAAGTAAGTACAGACTATTCTAATATAAGGGGGAAAGATGGATGTCTTTCTTAAAAATACGTATGATACTTAAAAGATTTCTAAAACTTGAATTTGCTTATATGAACTTACACGGCTAAGTATTAATTTAAACCACATTTACATAGACCATTTAAAAGAAAACCCTTTATCCTTCAAAATCTTCAGAAATGTAATGCATCTAAATTCCTGTCTTCACGTACTCTTATTCGTATATAACTTTACCAAATACCAATTAAAAAACTCATGATAGATAACAGAATTGAATTGTCGTCTTCCAAAGAATCATCAGAGACCGTTTGAATAAAAAAAAGTTAAAAAGACCAAATAAAGTACAAAGTTGAAGAACGCTGAGGACCAATAATTCCTAAAAGTTTTGCCAAATACAACTAATGTAATTTATTCCTTAGGAAGTAAAGCCTTCGTACTTTAAAAAATCAAATTTTGGTAAACAGTTAATTTATATTTATTACAATATCAATGATGCTGTAATGTTGCTACATAGAAATGGGAAGTTCACAATTGAGAAACTGTAATCAGGTTTTTTAAGAAGTTCTAATGATTTAACGCTATATTAAGTAGATTCTCTACATTACATTTTATTTGTCGAACTATTGTCTGATATATCTATGGAAGGTTTGTTCCATATAAAAAAGAAGATTTGATATGTTTTTTTTTTTCAAATGAGATAACTCTCCCCCGGAGATCAAATGAAGTAGACGTTAACCACTTTAAGGTACCTTACGGTTTTGATTTCGTATAATGTGTACTTTCATTTTATTTTCTTTGATACAGATATACCAACAGTGACTGTTGAACGAACTTATTACCTTGTTGAATACGGAAAGTTGGTGCAGCTAGTATGTAGTGTAAGTGCCGCACCCACCCATACACAGGTTTACTGGACTAGAATCCAGAACGGACTGCCAGTGACCATTTCTATGACAAACTCAGCTAAATATAGCGGTTCTACTGTCAGTAATCCATCTCTTACTATCAATAACGTTGATCAAAATGATGAAACTTATTACATTTGTTATGCAAATAATACAGTGGGAACTGGACAGAGTCCTCAACAGATCTTTGTAGATGTAATGGGAAGTATGTATAACGTAATTTTATCAGTTATCATACAGTTTATGATAATGCATTTCATAGTATACTTATGCATTTAATTTTTTACTCGACTCATTATAATAAGAGGAAATACAAAAACATTTTAAAGTAAAAATGAGACTATGATTTTAAACTACGTTAAGTTAAAAGATCAGAAAACTAAAACTGTGATATTTGTATTTGAGGGAAAGCATATAAAATCTTCTGTAAAAAGACATTTCTGACGAAACTACTTCTTTTGTTGGATGGCTATCTTTTTACAATATGTAAAATGTATTCCATGGGTACTTTTTCTGTATTTTGGTACATTTCACATATGTTTAACTGTAAGCTTAATCAAGTTACTCGCGGTTCGTCTATGGCCTGGTAGAAGCGAAAGATAACAAAGGGACATTCAAACTCATAGATCGAAAATAAACTGATAACACCATGGCTAAAAAATGAAAAATACATACCGAAAAATAATAGTACACAAGACACAACATAGAAAACTTAAGACTAATCAAACACGACCCCCACCAAAAATCGGGGTCATATCAGGTGTTCCTGAATAACTCAGCTATTTCATTGGTATGATTTTATGTTTAAAACTACTATATGCAAAGGTTTCTTTTGGTTTTGTTTAGTAATCCGTAAAGATAAATGTTCAAGACAAGTTACAGTGTTCCAGTCACTTCTCCTTTCATATAAAAAGACAGCATGTTAAAAAAGATTCCACAAAACATATTTTAACTTGCAGCGGTTTTAATATTTTTTATGTATAGTTCTGGCAGAGACATTTCTAAATTAAAATGTAACACATGTTATCTTGTACATTTTCACGAGGCTTAACTGTTAATAGATCTTAATAAAGTGATAATTTATTAGCATTACTTTGTTCAACGCCGTTTATTTGTCATTAAGCATAATTGCAAGCTAAATTTGCAACACATAATTAACTATTAAATATGTATTGCTTTATGTCCAGTGGCAAGTATGTCATTTGTATTAATAAACGAAAACCATAAACATTGCAATTTATTAGTTTTGTAAAGTTTAAATCATTGTTTTCTAATATTTTCCAATAGTCATGATCTAAATGTGTATATAATGTATGTAGGTATCGCACAACTTGTTTCGTACCAACGTTTTTTTGAAGTTTAAAAGGAGACTTTACGGATTCATATAAACCGGACACGTTTGGATTTTTTTTGTATTAAATGGACACAATTTGGCGCTTATAAACAAAACTCATTTTGGCGCCCTTTAGCAACTATATATGTTTTGCAGTTCAGCGACGTCATATGGACACGTTTGAGGGAGTCGGACACGTTTTGGGGATGAACACTTTTCTGAGTGTTACATGTATACAATAGAACAAATAGCTATTTTATTTTTCGAAATTTTCCCTGTGATAATAGTATAAGTAAAATCACTCAAATACTGAAATCCATATATATATATATAATTAAAGACAACTATAAATATGTGAATGTGTTTTCATATAAATAAATTATCATTATGAAGATGCCTCTCTTCTTTATGTTTTTTTTTAGCTGTACCAGATATTTCTATTCAGTCCAATAGTTACAGCGTACTACTTGGACAGACAGTTACTCTTGTCTGCACAATATCCGCTGACCCAAATGCCACGAGTGTACGGTGGTATAAAGTTATAAATGGAGTTCTAACTTCTCTCTCTATCAATGCTATGAAATATAACACACCAACTGTCAGCAGTCCTAATCTAATTATCAACACCGCTGCTCAGAGTGATGACGGCTACTATGTCTGTACAGCAACTAACATTGTCGGAACCGGAACTTCATCTCAGACTTATTTGACTGTTACAGGAAGTGAGTGTTTTCAAGCAAAAATGAAAATTACCAGCTACTGAGCAAATTTGAAACATTGCAAATTTGAAACTATCGGGATCCGTGTATGTTAGAATTAAGAACAAAAAGTACTGAAATGATTAAGAAAAATTAGGTAATGGATTTGCGAGCGTGAAATAGAATCTGTTTCCTTTTTTGTGAGACATAGAAAAAAAACACTCTTAATATAATTTCGATTATATAAGATAATTGTTATAAAAAGAAGCACATTCAGTGTCTGTGTTTGTTTTTTAACCATACAAAACTGTTATATTTTGCTATTGCTTAATTTGAATTTTGATATGACGTGCTTCTTTCGCTTTGTGAATGAACCTATGCCCTAAATCCAATAAAAACTTTTGTACATGCGTATATTTACTGCTGCAGAAAAATTAATTTGATCAAATTGGCATGCACTTAATATATTTAATTAACTTGAAACACTTTCAAACTCTTAAAAGATGCAAATGTTGTTACTTAAAACATATATATTATGACTACAATGTGTCTAATTTGCAATTGACCTATTTGATCTAGATACGACACATTCATTCTGGCTGTTCAAAATCCATCCCTCTGTAAAAACACATTGCCAGTCGTTTGCTTGTAAACAAACAAGAAAAGGGAAGTCCATTGAAGATACTACACAAACGCTCTACACTTATACACATCGGACATAGAAATAACCTTAATTGTCCTAACCAGAATCAAAATAATTGATGCAAGCTATACTTTATTGTAGTTTTAACATGAGTAGGCATTATATTCGTCATATTTTAGCCCTGACTATCGCTCGGGTGAAAACTATCACGATTATAATGACTACCCATGTTAAAACTACAATAAAGTATATGTTGCATTAATTATTTCTTCTTAAATAATTTATAAAGGTTATAAAGCATTAAAAAGTTTAATTCACAGAACTATATTTCCATTTTCTGCGAAATCATTTGAGTGAATGAAATTTGTTTTACAGATTTGCCAATTGTTACTGTAATTTTACCAAATTATAACACTAACATTGGTGCGACTGTAACTCTTGGTTGTACTGTAGTGGCTACCCCTGCTGCCACCAATGTATACTGGCAACGTATTGTTAACAATCTACAACAAAGTATTAATACAACCTCCTCCAACTCACGATACAGTGGTTCTACAGTCCTTAATCCGTCACTGGTCATCACTAACGCTCAGTCGTTGGATGAAGGGAACTATATATGTTATGCTACAAATATAATTGGAACTGGTCACAGCCAACATACTTATCTCAATGTCATTGGAAGTAAGTTTTGTACGGAACGAAACATATTAAGTTTCGATAAATAATATTTTAAAAACAGTTATCATGTACAATTAGCTCAAAATACTGCGTACTTATTCAATATTTTTCAATCGTAATAAATAATAATTTGAATAATATTAGTATAAATATCTGTGCCGAGTCAGGAATATGACAGCTGTTTCTATTTGTTAGATGTATTTGAGCTTTTGATTTTTCAATTTTACAAATTTATGAATTTCTCTCACAGTTTGCAATATTTTTGTTACTTTATTTTTTAGCTTTATTTGAAAAAAAAGAATCGGAATTTTGGAGCAACAATTACTCAATTTTGGTCTTTCTAATTGATTGTTATTTCTTCCTTCACAATGGATATTTGATAACTTTTTTTTTTAACTTTTACCAGATATACCCATAGTGACAACTCAAGAAAGTGTGTATTCTGTCGACATCGGAGGTAGCATCAATCTTGTGTGTACTGTACAAGCCAACCCTCCTCATACTGTAGTCACGTGGCAGAAAATAAAAAATGGAGGCACAACAACGGTTACAATATCTGGGAGATTTTCCGGTGCTACAGTAAACAGTCCAACCCTTACAATATCAAATGTAACTCTTGGCGATGAAAGCTACTATGTATGTTTTGCAACAAATAGTGTTGGAAACGGTCAAAGTCCGCAATGTTATTTAGATGTCCTTGGAAGTAAGTAAAACAATGATTGTTAATAACAAAAAATAAAAAAAAATTACATTGCAATAAACTTTGTTATCATGATAATAATTGTCGTTTTTTTTAACTGATATTATATAAATCACTTCATATACACATTTTGAGCTTTTAGATTACCAAAACAATAAGATATAAAATGATTCTTGCATTAGTGACTCTAGTCTATACATATAAAACAAACTAGTGTCGGTACAATTAAATTTTCCGTACCCAAGATACGATGGGCCGTAAGATTGAATAACTGATACAATTAAATCAATTTGTCCTATTAGTATTAATTCTGTAAAATAAACGATAAACCAACTATTCCATAGGTATCCCTACAGTAATTATAGGGTCGGACTACTACCGAGTAAACTACGAACAAACAGCAACCATTGAATGCAATGTTGTTGCTACACCAACAGAAACCAGTATATCGTGGCAGAAAATACAAAATACTATACCATCAACAGTACTTATATCAGGGCGATACCAGGGTGGTAGCGTGTCTTCCCCTAATTTGGTTATCACTGATGTTGACAATACGGACGAGGCATTCTACATATGTTTTGCTACTAATAGTTTAGGAACTGGACAAAGTTCTCAGACCTACCTTGATGTACAGGGAGGTATGTATTTATATAGTATAAAGATCCATAATATAAAATTGCATTTCAACATGTAACACAATTCTATATTGATATGCTTGTAATAGTGAGTAAATACTAAAAAAAACACAATAACAAACTTAATACCAATTTTATATTCTATTTCTATAAATTTCCTTGTGACGTCACTTATTGTGGCGTTGAAATATTCGTGTAAAGTACAGATAATTATTTTATTGAAGGGCCTCGCTGGCCAAGTGGTCTACTGTAATCACTAGCCAGTCAATACTGAGGTCGTGAGTTCGAACTCCGCTCGTGTGGATGCATTCGACTCTAATCTTAATTGACTAAGATGGTCAGTTTACTTATCGAAGGTCGGTGGTTTTCTCCAGGCACTTCGGCTTCTCCCACCCATAATAACTGACATCATTATTCTATTGTGCTGTATTTGTGTTCTGAAGTAAATTGATTTTAGATGTTCGTTTCTACTCTGCAGTTTACATGTTGGAATGTACTTTTATTATTTTATATTATTTATTTATGTATTTCTCTGCCCTGAGTATATTCTTGCATTTATTTGTATTGTATTCCTATCATTAAATGTTATTATATTAGCGCTTAACATTGTCTTATAAGCGTGAGGATCAACCCAGCATGTGTTCTTAAAATGTCTTGTAACAAGTCATGAATGTTGCAGTTGTTTTCACATGGTCCGTGTTAATATATGCTTGCATTTTTTTTCTGGCAGCTCAGTGTTTCTGTTGCTCCGTTTTTTTTGCCACATCTATGTCTGTGCGTTTGTGCGTTTGTTCGTTTGTTCGTTCGTTCATTTTCCATTTGTTCGTTCGATAGTTTGTTCTTCTGCTTCAGGTTACAGTTTTTGGTCAAGGTAGTTTTTGATGAAGTGGAAGATCAGTCAACGTAAAAATTGCAACATGTTTACTCCTTCATGATCTTTCTACTTGTTATACCAAATTAGAGTTTTAATCTCAAATTTTACGGTTCACTGAACATAGAAAATGATAATGCGAGTGAGACATCCGTGTACTATGGACACATACTTGTATTTTTCTATTTTCTATTTTTCATCTTGTGATTGATGTGTTTCTCACGATTTGTGATTATTGAACAGTGGTATACTACTATTACTTTTATAATACTAAAAGTAAGTAGAAATGTCAAAAATAGGGGAACATCAGTCAACATTGTGATAATATCCAAATCACTATAAAACAAACAAATATTTCAAAAAAAAAAAAGAAAAAAAAAAAGACACATAAGCAAATCACATAAGCAAAAACGAAAGATGTGTATCCCATATGCAGTAGAAGATTGTATATTGCTACTTAGGTCGGAGAAATTGATAATTTCAAAATTAAAATCGTCTCGTTTATCATAGATGCTGGTTCTTAAATGAACGCTTATATCAAATTCGAAGCATGCTAAAAAACGTTGCGGAGGAAGCCGCGTCTGTTGTTTCTTCATCACCTAGTTCTGAAAGATATATATAAATTGAACACAATCAAAAAAATTAAATTGTTGATGGTAAGAACATCATCAAAATATCTGAATGTGAAAGTAAATGATATGGTTTCTTTGATCTTCTCGTTTTTTGAAAAGTGTCTGAATGAACTCTCAGTCAAGTAGAGGCACACAGTTTATTCCCGTAGGAATGTCAAACTAGCTGATAAGTGTAAACACGTGCAATTTGTTTTGAAGGACGAAAAGGTCAGTGTAATTATTTTATAATAAAATCTTACTTTTCACATCAGCTTTCTCTGTTGATTTCAAAACAGGTGAAATATACCGTCAGGACACTCAAACTCAAAAATCGAAAACAAACTTACAACGCCATGGCAAAAAACGAAAATGAACATAAGACAACTTTTTTATAAATCATCTTAATGTTTGCAGATGCTCCTTCCGTACAGATATTATCCAACTATTATTCAGTGGAAATTGCTATGTCTGTCACGCTCCAGTGCACTGTGACAGCTAATCCAGCTCATACAAACGTGACATGGAATAAGACAGTTAATGGACAGCAAACTAATATTGGATCAAACAGTAGATATACAGGGGGAAGTACTGTTACACCTTCGTTAACCATTTCTGACGCTGTTGACTCCGATAAAGGATTTTACATTTGTACCGCAGTAAATGTAGTTGGAGAAGGTCAAAGTTCACAGACGTATTTAGACGTTATAGGAGGTAAGTGTTTAGCTCACCTACATGTAGCATATGGGGCAAAGTGAGCTCAACTCATCACTTGGTGTCTGTCGTCTGCCGTTGTTGTCGTCGTCGTCCGTCTTCCGGCGTCGTTCGTCGTCCGTCGTCGTCTGTTAAATGTTACAAAAATCTTCTCCACTGAAACTACTGGACTTATTTAACCAAACTTGGCCACAATCATTTTTTTATCTTGTTTTTAAAAAGTGTGTCCTTCCAATCAACATGGCTGTCATGGCAAAAAATAAAACATAATGTAAAAAATAAATCTATTATTTTGAAAACCGTTTTGAATAGAGAAAATCTGAGAATAGCAAAAATATCAGAATTATTAGCCTTACCTTTTGTTCATATACGTCAAAATTGACAGACGACTTATAATAGGAGTTATTGCGTTTAAATGACAAATTTTGTCATTTCTTTTTTTTTTCATTTTGCGCATTATCTTGAAAATAATAAAAGGCAAGGAGAAACATTAAATTGCAAAAATGATCAGATAGACAATTTTTAAAAATAAGATCAATTGTCGAATTCGTCAGCCGACTCCTTATTAGAGTTTTTGTCCTTTGATATCTTTTTGGGGGTTTTGCCTAACATGATAAAACTTATAATGGATACATATACACTTTAAATCACAAAATGATCAGTAAAACAAGATCTACTAGCAAATCACAAGGCAGTAGGCTGCCACTCTTTTTATAGGAGCGATTGCCAAGTCCCTTGAATAATGATTTTTTTTTTACCTTTTTTGTTTTTGAGCTAAAACTAAAGACGATAGAGAGAATCTTAATAGACTAAATGATCAGCATTACAAGATCAACAAAACACAGATTTTTGTCATGAATTCTGTTCTCAACTACAAAGTTGAAGAGTGTCTTTTGTTGAATATTCACTTATATCTAAGCGAGAGACACAGAGCCTCTAGGTATGTCTAATTTTTTTAGGCTTCTTTTATCTTATTTTATGCATTTTCTATAGTGCAAATATTTTGATCAAAATTACGGATATTGACAAATTATTTTGAATAATTTGGCAAGTCTTCCGTTATATATATTCAAAACCATGGTATTTTTTCGCTTGTGTGAGTTCATTTAAACATATTTTATTTCTATTATATAAAACAAAAAGGACCAGTGATATAGTCATTCACAATAAATACGACGTTATAGGCCCTACATACTTTGTGAAGTATTTAAAGAAAGTTTACAAATTCCTGTAAGTAAAAAACAGTCCTACGTCAAAATAATTCTTCACCGACTTACTAAAGTATAAAATTATAAATGTATAAAAAAGAAAAAAAAACACGATGTCTTTGTACAGGTCACAGCGTTCATTTATTCAAATCAAATAGATACAAGAAGATGTGGTATAATGCCAATGATACAACTCTCCATCCAAGTTACAATTTGTAAAAAGTAAATCATTATAGGTGAACGAGAAACGAGAAACCCTAATGAACAACATCAACAAATAACAACCTCTGGTTAACAGGTTCCTGAATGAAGACAGGTGCAAACAAAAGCAGCAGGTTCAAACGTTTGAACTATCGATAATCTTTACCCTAACATTAAATAGTAGTATAACATCACAATATAGAAGACTTACTATTAAATATCAATTAAAGAAAAGAAATTAACTATGTTTTAACTAGTTATAAAATTTATTTAATCAATAGGAATGTATTTTGTATTACGATTGTCTGTGTACTAAAATATACGTGGAAGGTATCAATCTAGTTTTTTTTAACTATATAATATAAAAGCAGGGGGACACAACAGTTCTTGCAGACACTTATTCAACTGATGACACAAGAAATATTTGAATTTCGAAAAAAAAGGACTTCGATCATTGATTAAAACGATATAATCAACAAATAAAAAAAAAAAAAAAAAAAAAAAAACCCAGTTGGTTAAGAATTAGAGATCATGTCTTATTACGTCACAAAGCAAGATAGCAAGAACATATAATGTTTGAGATCATTGAAATAGGGGGATTAACGTCTACATAATGTTATGACAGATCAATAGAAAAAAGAGATTCCATACCATATTTCGATGCAGTGGTATAATCTATGTTTATCTAAATTGTGCTTTATCGCGTTTTAGGTATATTAACAGTCACTGTACCACAGGTATCATATAGCGTGAATTATGGCCAGTCAGTACAATTGATATGTACAGTTACCGGAACTCCTGCAGTACAAAATGTGTACTGGCAAAAGATCACAAATGGCGTTCAGAGTTATATCAATTCTACCACTAACGCAAACAAATATTCTGGATCCACAATAGGAACCCCGTCTCTGACAATTCTGAATGCTGACAGTGATGACGTAGGATCGTACACATGTTACGCTTCAAACTCTGTCGGAACTGGACAGAGTCAACAAACTCAGCTTTCTGTAGTTGGCAGTAAGTTTGTCTTAAACTTTTGAAGATGTTTTATAAATTAACAACTTAAATTCTAAAAATATCGATCAAAAATTGATAAAAATGTTAAAAAAGAATCGAAAGAAATAAAAGTTTACAAAATACTACATAATCAACCAAAAAAAAAACAAAAAAAACACAACCATAAAATATAAAGGCTAAGGTCCGACAAAGTAATGTCTTCACTAGATAACTGAATCATTTTCATTTTGAATTCAAGTGGCAAAAAAAGGCCCTTGTAATAACTCTTTTAGTAATACGTCTCATCTGAAAATAAGAACTGTATAGCTTTTATTTGACATTACCCATAGACAATTACACATCGGTATCCATCGATGGCTCAAAATCAGTTTAAGCACAGCAAAAACATAAAAAGCAAAGGAACAGCGCTTTTATTGATATCCACATTGAAGGCTGCACGTAATAGTATGGTAAATCTTTTGTAGATGTACCCTCAGTAAATGTTGGACAACGATATAAAATTGAGATTGGAAATTCTATTAATTTGACGTGTATTATATTTTCCACCCCATCAGCCTCCAGCGTTCAATGGAATAGAATTATAAACAATGTACCTTTTGCTATAAACGTTCCAACAAATCCAACTAAATATTCTGGTGCTACTATAACTACACCATCTTTGACAATTTATAACTGTGATACGGGAGATGAAGGATACTATACTTGTCAAGCAACAAATGCCGTCGGAACAGGAACTAGTACCCAGACCTTCCTTAATGTTCAAGGCAGTAAGTATATGAATATTTTCCCATCTATCCCACTGTTTAGGTTGCAATTCTGTAAATACAGACAATGCATTTCCCAAAGGAACTTCCTTTTGCGGCTAAAATGTGACACTTTTACTATGAAGTTTCGTGAAAAAAAATATCCCAGAACGGAAAGTTTATATACACTACTATTTTATTCATAGTTCAAAATATAGGGCTGTGCGGCATATTTTCAACATTTATATGCCCTGAAATTTTAAGAGTTTAAACTTATACTTAAATTCTATACTACCCTTACCTCCATTTTTGGACCTCCTAAGAATTAAAATTTAGACGCTACCATGTTTTTCTATACTGGTTACATTCCGCAGTGATGTCTCTATGAGATGAAACACAGAGATCATCAATGGGAACCAGTACGTTAAGAATCCCCATAAGGGGCGTGTTTTGAGAAACAGCTGTATTTACAAAGTGCAACCTACAAATGATGAAGTTTGAATTGCTATTTTGAAAATAATATTACAATAATACTAATTTGTTATGACTTACACATGTACATTGAAAAACAAATAGGTCTCTAAGAGTCATTCGAAGATATATTTCCCATGAAACATCAAGTTACTGGTTAGATGGTTATATACCTAATGATGATGTTGATGATGATGATAATGTGGTACCGGCAATGCATACTCTAATATTTTAATTGGGCGGTATAAAGTGTAAAAGGATTTTTGAGTACGGTAGACTATCCGTTAGACTATCCATTCAACTGACAGTAACTGTCCGTTCTACTGTCCTTCTTATGTATCCGTATACGTACCTGCATTTTGCACATTTGCTGCAAAATGTTCATTAATTTCTTACTTAAAAGCGGACCTTAATAAGACCAGCCAAACATTATCAGCTGATTCAGGAGGATTGACTATCCCTTGAGTATTTAGCAAGGAACAATATAATGACATCGGATGTTTGGAACAGAACGTCCGGTTGAGACAAAACAAAGGATTAAGTCTAACCTATATGTCTAACGATTTTGTCTTACATTATAGTTAGCATAGATGGACAACCAGGTTTGTAGAATACATTTTTGAAATAGATAAGGTGTATCATTTCCGATTATAAAAAAAAGATGTTGCATGATTGTCAATGCGACAACTCTCCACAAGAGACCAAAAGACGCAGAATTAACAACTATTGATCATCGCACATCCTTCAACAATGAGCAAAGCTAATACTGCATAGTCAGCATGAAAAGGCCCCGAAATGGCAAATGTTAAACAATGCAAACGAGAAAACTAACGGACTAATTTATGTACAAAAAATGAACGAAAAACAATTATATAACATATCAACAAACGACAACCACTGAATAACAGGCTCCTGACTTAAAGTCAACTAATAATTCATTTTTTACCTGGTTATCTTTTAAGCATTACCAGTGGTAACCATTGCCCAATCACAGTATTATGCTACTGTAGGTTCTTCCGTTACCATGGGCTGTACCGTATCAGCCAATCCTGTTTATACCTTAGTTTCTTGGCAAAAAGTTCTAAATGGAGTAGCAGCAAATATCAATCTCTCTCAGACGAGTAAATACTCAGGATCTGTTATCACATCACCATCTTTGACTATTATCAACGTTGTCACTGCTGACCAAGGATATTACACATGTAGTGCACAGAATAGTGTCGGAACAGGTACCAGTTCACAGACATACCTGGGAATATTAGGAAGTAAGTTAAGCTTATCCATAAAGGGGAGAGAAATATAATGTAATTATTAAACAAATATAACAAAGATTGGTTTAACACGTCTTTAGTATTTTGTATCAATAAGACATTTTAATAATCTATATTTTACGGACGACATCACGAGTTGGTTGACTGGCATATATTTATCCGTTTCAATGCTGGTGGAGTTTTAATTCCCTGAGGGTATCACAAGCCCAGTAGTCAGCACTTATGTGTTGACTTATATTAATTATAAATTAACTGTTAACAAAACTTTTAATTTTTGAAATACTAAGGCTTTTCTACCTCGGGAATATATTACCTTAGCTGTATTTGGCAAAACTTTTAGGAATTTTTGGGTCTCAATGCTCTTCAACTTCGTACTTTATTTGGCCTTTTTAAAATATTTTGATTCGAACGTCACTGATGAGTCTTTTGTAGACGAAACGCGAGTCTGGCGTATATATAACATTTCAATCCTATTATCTATGATGAGTTTATTCACAAATATGCCTTATGTCATAACTACGACCCTATTCCCTTTACAAGAATGTAAACTACCGAATTTGACTTGTTACTGGATTTATACTAACAAAAGCACACCCTTCCGGAACACCTAAGAACATCCCCAGTTTCTTTTGGGTTCGTGTACTTAAGTCTTAAGTTGTCTATGTTGTGTTTTGTGTACTATTGTTTGTCTGTTTGTCTTTTTCGTTTTTAGCAACGGCGTTGTCAGTTTATTTTCTATTTCTGAGTTTGAATGTCACTCTACTATTTTCCGTCCCTCTTTTATCTTTTATACTAAACTAGGAGATTTTGGTATTTATAGACATCAATTAAAATTCTATTATAATGATATACGTTCATTTTATAAAAAAAATCAGGATTCACCTTCATCAAAACGATCTTCCATTAATATTATTCAATTATGATAATAGGAGACATTGCAGGAATGGCGTCAAGGAGTTGTTTTTGTAAACGGTGTTTTTGACCATACTTTGAACGGCAATCTTTTTTTAACTTTAACTGGATGTCAGCCTGCAGTGATTTTATTTTGGTACGACTACAAAAATATATCAATGAAACACTACATGCAAATGAAGCAATTCGATCGTGATATTATTTACGTTTGTCCTGTCGATTCAGATACAACTAATGTGCGTCTATCTATTTTTTTTAGGCGTTCCTGTAGTAACCGTACAATCCACCAATTATTCTGTCAATGTCGGTTATTCCATCACATTAAATTGTAGTGTGAATGCCAATCCAACAGCGATAAGTGTCACATGGAAGCGTTACATCAATAATATAGCAATGCATATTGACATGTCTAACGGTCGTTACGGCGGAAGTTCAGTGGGTTCACCGTCATTGGTCATAAGTAATACTGTTATGTCAGACGAGGGGTTCTATATATGTACAGCTACTAATGATGTTGGATCTTTTGAGAGTCGACCAATATTCTTGGATGTTATTGGAAGTAAGTAAAACATATATTTTTTTTTTCAATTTTGGTTGTGACGTTTTATGATTATCAGATATTGAATAGGCAAAATAAAAAAATATAGATTTGCAAATCACTAATTCCTACATTGATTTCTCTAAGGTGTTCCAAATGTCACTGTTCCACAACCTAGATACACAGTCAACAGAGGATCAGCTGTTACATTACAATGTATCTATATAGCTAATCCAGCAGCTGTCAGTGTTATATGGGAAAAGACTTTAGCCAACCAGGTCACAATAATATCTACAGCTATCAGTAAATATGATGGTTCCACCACAGAGTCACCATCTTTGATAATAAATACCGCGGAAGAATCCGACGAGGCCAATTATGTTTGTAAAGTAACCAACAGCGTAGGGACTGGAATCAGCTCTTCTACATTTCTTGATGTTTTAGGCAGTAAGTATGTTTCATATATAAACTAGCATCACGTATTGTTAAATTCTTAATATTATTTTTTGAATTACAAACATGTTAAACCACAAATTTTAATCCGCACTTTGCACATTTCTATGATGATTAAATGCTTGGAACGCCATTTATTAAAAACAACGAAATAAGACAAGCAAAACCTTATATTAAGATATTTATGTATCTTGGTAACAAACCCATTTTAATCATTAAGCATCGTTTCTGTTTCAACCTTGAAACAATTTACCATATTTGAATGAACGAAATCTGGATTCATTTAGTGAGACAGTCACTTGACAGCATTTCCTCTAAAACATGGAAATACATAATAAAATGTAACCTTGTAAGTAATGGTTCACTGGTGACGTCGTACAAAAAAGTTGTGTGTAAACAGTGAGTTTACCAACACTTAACCACAAACAGCATTCTACATCGATTTGGGTTTTCTTTACGTGCAATTGAGGGAATCACTTGAATAATGAAAGGCAGGACATGTCTGTGCCGACAGAGACAGCATCCTCAACTATAGATCAATTGATTATCAGAATCAATCATACTAGAATTTGCATTATTTATCTTCTTATCAGATATACCTGTTGTTACAACGCCTACATCAGCATATACAGTAACTATTGGTGATTCTGTTACCATGACATGTTCCGTGACAGCTAATCCACAACACACCACCGTTTACTGGCAATATATATCTGGTGGTTTATCAACCAATGTAAACATTGGAGGAAGATTCAGTGGCTCATCTGTGAACTCACCATCCCTAACAATATCAAATGTACAGTTATCAAATCAGGGAACATATGTTTGCTATGCTACCAACAGTGTAGGAACAGGAAGGGGTGCAAATGTTATACTGCTTGTTATTGGCAGTAAGTAAAAATTAAATTCAAAATTATCGTTTTAGAAAGAGACAATCCATTTAAATTGCTTGTAAGAATATGCAGCTTGTGACATTCTGAACCAAATATATTTCTAATATACCTACCGTACAATCGACTTTTGTATGTATCATTTAAAAAGAATAAATTTGCAGATTTCAGTTTGTCCGGTCGTAAAAGTGAAATAGGAATCAAGTTGAAATCTGGGTTACGACAAATCATGAAAATTAACACTAAATAGCTATTCTGACGGATTTGAAGCTTTGGTTTTATATTGTTATTTCTCTCCACCTTATAATTCAAAATTATTATGTATCCGATTGACAATTGTTCTATAATTGACATACTTTTGTCATGTTTACCCAGAAATGAGTGAAACAGTACTGTTGGCAAATTACAACAGATTAGGAATTAATCCTATTTTGTAATATAGTTATCACTTTAGCATGTATCAATAAAGAAAATACACTTTGTGTTTGAAGATAGAAGTACATAAGTGGGAAAAACATCAAAATAAAACAGGATCAACTGTAGAAATTTTTGTCGCATTCACAATGACGATCGAGGAACTCTAGTTTTTCTAAAGTCTACCAACAGTATCAAGGTAGACAATCGTCTTGTAGTTTTGTCTCGATTTTGTAAGATAATCTATACACAGGTAAAATAACTGCGGACGTTTTACGTTTTTTTAACAAAAAGGTAGTTCATACCATTCTATTTTTTTGACAACATTTATTGTTATCCCGGTCATTATTTAAAAACAAAAGCAAAACAAGTTTGGGGGCCTGGAAACTTTCTTGGATAACATATAGTATTTATATTTACGGCAGTATTTCTTTAAATCCAACCGCCAAAAGGTATTTAAAAAACACACTTTGATTTGTAACAGAAATTAAGTTTCTCGGTACTTGTACCTGCAACTAAACACACACATATTTTTTATCATTGTAAAACTTGAAAAAAAATATTCCAACTAATATCTTATATTTCTTAAAAATTCAACCCCTTCTTTATTTATTTTTTAATTTTAACTAGCATATGACACCCATAACTCAACTTTTTAAATGATAAAAGTGCAAGAAGATGCTTCTGAAAGATTCTTATTCAACAAAAACCAATGGTTTATCACAATTATTGTCAAAATTTTACCGAAAATAGGTCCTTTCAATTTATTGGTATTAACTCTGTGAAAAAAGTTTAAAAAAGCTGCAGAGACAATCTTGACATATCGCAAGACATCGATGTGGTGACGAAAAAACATTGTGATCAAAATAAGCCACCTGCAAGCTAGTCAACGGGGCCTTTCAGTTCTTTGGTGTATTAAAATGTCTTACCATAATGATAAAGAATAGATAATGTGTATGGGTGGATTCATGTTTTTTAAAAATAGTTCACGATATATACCTGTGTTAGAAGATTAAAGTTGTGTTTCACTACAACGGTCTAGCCATGGCTAATACGAATTTATATGGTTTTAGTGTGATTATATATATCAATTATAACTTGACATTTACAAAGATAAAATTCAGAGGTTATCTTCAAAAGTATGTGCCGCTCTCATTTGGCAATTGATCAAAAAATAATGTCAAAGGATTTAAAAGTGAGGTAAAGGATAGAAGATGTGATAAAATACCAATTATTGTTGCATTAAGGTCAGAGGTCAAGGTAAAATGACGATCAGAGTGATATGATCAACACCTTCTTTATGCAGCAGCGCCTGCATACGGAGTATATATCTCCCAATTTATACGATATTCCCGGGTTTGTTTTTCCTATCATGATTTCCTTGATAGAGGATTGCTACTCACAAGGAAGCTATTAAACCAAGAGTTCCAAATTGTGAAGTTGAAATCATCCCTTCGTATATTTTACTGACGCCATCACGAGTTTGTTGACCGTTATGGAATAACCATTTCACAGATGATATCGGATATGTTCCTTATGTCGTAACTACAATACCCTTTCCCTTTTCACGAATGTGACCTACCGAATTAGACTATTTACCGGATTTGTAATAACATAAGCAACACGACGGGTGCCACATGTGGAGCAGGATCTGCTTACCCTTCCGGAGCACCTGAGATCACCCCAAGTTTTTGGTGGGGTTCGTGTTGCTTAGTCTTTAGTTTCCTATGTTGTGTCTTCTGTACTATTATTTGTCTGTTTGTCTTTTTATTTTTAGCCATGGCGTTGTCAGTTTATTATCTATCTATGAGTTTGACACTCCCTCTGGTATCTTTCGTCCCTCTTTTATGTCACTACCATTTTAAAATCTGTGAAAAAGACGTTTATTTGATAATATGTATGACGGACATAATTTAGGTGTAAACGGAAGTAATACGGATGGGAAGCAACGGACGGTTTACGTCCATGGTGCTAAACGTCCGTAAAATATCCGTTTAATACGTACGTTTTTTGCCCGTAGCTATTTTATCTGTGTAGGGATGATCAAATGTTCTTGATTTTTTTAATTAGGATTTTCTATGTCATCTTTAACCAATGGAAACCAATGTTAAAAAATAATCACACAATGCTATATTTTCAGTGTGTGACACTCCGTAAAATTGATGGACACCACCACGAATTGGATGATCTTTACGATGTGTCTGTTCCTTACTAACTAATGAAATTTTTATTACTTCTTAGATTGTAGTTTTACATCTACGTTGTCTGTCTGCTAAATACCGAACGTGTCATATTCACGAAAATGGCTGTTACAATGAGTGTGAATTTGCATCTCTATGGGACGTGTCGCGGTATTTTGTACATCCAACGTTCATGTATTTATATTTGGGGTTTCTGTTTGATAATCTATTATGTCTTATCGTTTGTAGTCCAAATGATAATAAAATTGCCTTAACATGATTGTCGTGAAAATTGTTTGGACGAGTATTGTAAAAATAATTGTATGAAGTTTGAGATTGCATGTACGTTACGTAAGCGCGTCATTGAGTTTGATATCCTATGGGATTTTTATTTGATGGAATATGTTTGTTTTTGATCTGCGGTTTGCATTTTGTGTCGACTATACTATTATTTGTTTGTACATTATTCTTCGATGAATTTTCTTGTGTGTGTATGTGCTGTGTTTCTGTTACGTAGTGTCATTTTAGCGTTATTGTTTTTACATTGTAATAAATCAGGAAATTCTAGTAGAGATCAAATCATGTCTAACAAACCATTTTTTTCTTAAAATGTCCTGTTTGTGAGGTGTTGAATAATAATAAAAACACACAACAAAGAATCGTTTTTTCTAAATGTAACTTATATTTTTTAGATGTTCCTAGTGTAAGTCTTACACGGACATTTTTTACTGGTAATTATGGTGAAACAATTATACTTGGTTGTACTGTTTCTGCTTATCCTAATGTTACCTCTGTTTACTGGCATAAAGTTTCGGGAAGTACAACTTCTACTGTAGAGATGTCTAACTCTAGATATACTGGATCATCTGTCAGTATACCATCCATAACCGTAACTAATCTCAATAGTAACGATGCTGGAAATTATACATGTCTAGCAGCTAATTCTGTTGGAACTGGTCAGAGTAGACAAGGAACTTTAACAGTTATTGGAAGTGAGTATATATTTAAATAAGAAATCATCATTTTGGTTCAGGTAAGCAATGTAATCATTAGTTTTAAAACTAAAAAAGAATATATCAAAACAAAAAATATAGCTCATGAGTTTTCAAAAGATATAGTATCAGTTATGTCATACTACGATGAAAACATATTGCGTTTTAAAATATGCTTGCCTATAACCAGTCATTATATTAACCAATAGGGAGATTGGCAATGGCACATCTTTATCTGAGTCAAAACAAAGTGAATGAAATCAACATTGTGTCACGTTACGACCGTAAATGATACACAATACCAAAACCGTATAATCAGCTATAAAATGCCCGACACTCAGATAAGAAACATTTCAAGCCAACATACTTATTTTGCTTTACATTCATATGAATATGATATAAATTATATCATTTTATACTGATATTTGACTTGAACTCATTCAAAAATGTTACTTCCTTATAGAATGTAGTTGCTTTATCCTATTTGTGTTATTGTTTAATGTAAATAAATCAATTTTACATCTACTTCGATAATCTGTAGCCTGTGACATCCTCTTCTATTTTATTTTAGACCTCCCTGTAGTAACAGTACGTCAATCAACTTACTCGACAAAGATTGGAAATACCATAACACTAGTTTGTGAAGTGTTGGCAAACCCTGCTCACACCGCTGTTTACTGGACACGACAAAGCATCAATAACATTTCAGAAACGCTAAACCCTGCTTCTTCTACTAAATTTTCTGGATCAACTACACAGTCACCGTCACTGACTATCAATAATGTAGTGTTATCTGATGAAGGCAATTATACATGTCATGCAACTAATGTGGTTGGTACAGGTCAAAGCTCAAAGGCGTTCTTTGGTGTTGTCGGAAGTAAGTATACAAAGATGCTTAAGTATCAAATAATTATTTGAGATAACAAAAGTCAAGAAAAAGTGCACGATTAAATGAGCAATTTGACTTCTGCATCGTAATGGCTGCATCTTCTCTTGAATGTTTTCTTTTCACTACACTATATGATAGTAAGTTTTCCTTAAAGAAACATCTAGAGACATATGGTTTCCATTTTTATATACCGATTTAATCAGAACACGTCTATACATAAATCATATTAATATGGCGCTGATGAACCGGATTCCAATTGCATATGTGTTTTGAGATAGTGAATTTTATTGATCTTTTGATCTGAAAGCAACTTCAATAAAAATGACAAGGTCAGTCGATACTACAAATATGTGACATGTTCTTACAAATCGCGGGTAAATTATCACGTTGTGATTGGTTTACCGCCGTCACGTAGTGACCCTCTATGGATCTGAAGGGGGTTATTTCTCTACAAAACACATCAGAAAAAGTTCCGCCTGCGATAAATTCGTTATACGGTTCCCTACTGACCACTACGGACCATATAGGGTGAATAAAATCCAAAGAAGATTCGACCTTCGGCCTCCCCCCTATGGATCTTACTAACCCTCTATGATTCCGTAGGGGGTTATTAGTGAATCATATAACTTATAATATCCCAAATATAGCTACGATAATAATTGTCTTCTCTTTCCAAGTGGGAAATCCAGTGGCAATTAGATGTACCGTGATATCATCAACCGCAGCTAGTCAGATAGTCTGGCAGAGATATTTTGATAGTGTGACTACAACTTTGGATTTAGGTAGTAACAAATACTGTGGATGAATGACATCTAACCCGTCTCTCACTATTAACACTGTAAAAGAAGGCGATCAATGACATTATGTTTGTCAAGCTTCAAATAGCGAGGAAACCGGAACTAGTAACAATGTCTATCTGACTGTTACTGGAGTAATATGTTATTGTTATATTTTGAAAGAAATGATTGCACTAGTGTTTTTCAGTATTAAAAAAACCCACTCGTTGCAATAGTTCTTTTCTGTATTTAGAGAAAACAACTTTTTTGAGAAGTAGATAACCTTAACTAACAAATCTTTGAATTATACAGATATTTCCAATATAAATAGTATATAATGCATTACATCTTGGTATATATAGTTTAATTTTATTTTCTAATTTTTAGATTCACCTACATCCATTGCTATCAGACCAAGTGCAATATCTGTCAATGAAGGCCAGACTATAACAGCTACATGTACAGCCGATGGCAGTTTAACAATAACATTCACCTGGTTTAAGGGAAATTCCACTACTCAGTTTTCCAATGGTTCTATTCTTCAAATAATATCCGTAAAACGGACGGATGCTGGAACATACCAATGTAGAGCTGCGAACGCCTTTGGAAATATAAACGCAACTGTTTCCGTGGACGTTAAACGTAAATATAGTTGTATCATTAATTAATCACAGAAACTCCTCATAAGTAAAACAAATTTAAAAAATCCTATTAGACACCATGTAAAATGAGTTGGTATGACAAATACGCGCTTTTCCACTAAAAATCAATCAAATCAAAACAGCTGGAATGCAAATTAGATATAATATTGAAGAGCACTAATTAATAAAACAAAACACAAATTGAACCGATCAGAAAAATACGTCTATCCCTTGAGGATGAAAGAAATAAAGTCATCTTTTGTATTTCATATCAAATGAACATTACTAACTACTGATACAATCGATCGGTAACGAATCCTTTACTAGCGATGTGTTCGACCTTGTGGGTGTAAGACATCTTCAAGGATATCAAAGAGGGACGAATGATACCGGATTGACAGTCAAGTTCATCAATCGAAAATAAACTGACAACGCCATATCTAAAAATGAAAAAGACAAACAGACAAACAATAGTACACATGACACAACATAAAAAACTAAAGAATAAGCAACACGAACCCCACCAAAAACTAGGGGTGATCTTAGGTGCTCCGGAAGGGTAAGCAGATTCTGCTCCACATGTGGCACCCGTCGTGTTATAACAAATCCGGTAAATAGTCTTATTCGGTAGGTCACATTCAACTTATTATTTGCTACGTCAGACAATACTTTTTGCCACGAAAGCTTGACTCCAGTGTTGCACTCGAAATATTTTAAGGTACGAAATACGATGTTGAAAAGCATAACAAAAATCTATTCCCAAATGTGCAGAATACGGACAAATTGTGCTTAGAGAAACAACTTTAGTCCAGATGTATTCATTATGTCATGAACGATAAATTAACAGAACATGAACACATCATTAATATGTCATTACCTTGGTATTGTGAAAACTTATATAATGTACTTTTCTTGCATGTTGGTTGGTCAGATGTGCATTCGTTTACAAAAGATATCAGTTGCAAACAAGTCGAAACAGTCAAAATTTAACACAAAAAACCAAAAAATAAAAAATAAAAAAAACCCAGATAAATCAATCTTTTCAGCTTAACTATTATGCTATCACAAATCTCAGATAACTAGCATTTCTTTTGATAAATCACATTTTAATTAATTATTTTGCACACTGAAGTAGATTTCCAATAAATTCAAGTGTCCAACGAAATATGATAACTGTTTCCCAAATCAAGACAAGAACATATCCCAATGCAGGTTTGACTACATGGATACGTCAATTTTCACTGATCTAGTACATATTTTTGTTTAAGGGCCAGCTGAAGCCCGCAGCCGGATTCGAGATTTTTTCGATGTGTTGAATAATCATTGGTGGACTTCGGCTATTTTTTCTCTTTGGTCGGGCTGTTGTCTCTTTGACAGATTCCACATTTTCATTCTCAATTCCATATAATCGCAGAGAAAACATCGAATTACAAGAATCGCACTATGAACTCTATTTAAAACGTCATACATGATTTTACCTATTTCATCATTAAAAAAAACTCTACACTGTACAACTTTGAATCTCTGAATTCTCATTAGAAGAATATATACGACGACGAAGTGTTTATTTCATCTCCTAACAATTCTCAATATAAAATTTCGTATTGGGATTGCTTTTGTATTCACAAGAATAAATTCATAGATTCAAAGTACTTGTGTAGCATTTATCATGTAATTGTTTCTTTAAGTGACCTGCTTATAGCTTAATTAACACATTTTGTAACTTTTCAATTTTTCAATTAGCAAAAAAGAATCGTCACTTCTAGTCACACATGTACAACAATTAAAATCCTTGTATTGCAATTTCCTTCAATCGAGATAGTCTGTAGACATAGATGAATCATGTTATTTCCGAAAGCAATTTTTTTATTAAAGATTTGATGACAGTTGTCACTAATGAAAACCAACAAATGAACACCTTATTTTGTAATGTTCCACAATAATTTTTAAACAAAATATGTTTTATTTGTGTCTGATGGCTTCAAATTCTTCACTCGATAGTTTGCGTCTAAAATAAGGAATTTTTGTTTTTCTTTTTCGTTTTCGTTATACATTTGAAACAATAGGCCACACGACATATGCTTTCAAACTTCAGTAGAACTAAAATAGAACCATAATTAAACACAAATAGGTGTATGGCATTATAAATAAAGGCAACAGTAGTATAAAGTAAAATCACAAAAATACTGAACTCCGAGGAAAATTCAATCGGAAAGTCCCTAATCACATGGCAAAATCAAATGACAAAACACATCAAACGAATGGACAACAACTGTTCAAACTTCATAAATCGATTGAGAAAAAAACAAATCCGGGCTACAAACCAAAACTGAGGGAAACACATCAAATATAAGAGAAACACTACGACACAATAGAAACACAACACTAAAATGTAACATACACAGAAACGAACTACAATACAACAATGGCCATTTTCCTGACTTGTTACAGGACATTTTGAGAAAAAAATGGTGGGTTGAACCTGGTTATGTGGCTAGCCAAACCTCCCGCTTTTATGGCAATGTTAAATAAACCATTAAAATGACAACATTACATGACAGGATTACAAGACAAATAAATGGAAGAACATATAGGACAGAGAAACACACGAATAATAGCCTACAAAAGGTATCAGGTTTATAATTGAATACGCCATACGCGCGTTTCGTCTACACAAGACTAACCAGTGACGCTCAGATAAAACAAAATTCAAAAGCCAAAACAAGTACAAAGTTGAAGAGCATCGAGGACCAAAACTTCCAAAAAGTTGTGCCCAATACGGCCGAGGTTTCCTAAACCAGTAAAATGTTAAGAAATAGAAATTTAAAAAAAAACCTCCAAAAAGACTGCTACGCTGTTATTGAAGTTTTCTTTTTAACAGATGTGCCAGATGTAGCTATCGCAATGCCGTCCCAAGGCGCTATTGGGCAGGCAATTACAATAAATTGCTCTTACGTTTCTAACCCTGGAGCGACCGATATTACATGGAGTAAAGAAAATCAAGGCATTACTGTTGATGGTAACAAATACGTAGGGGGTAATCTTTACCTTACAATCACTAATCTAACTGCATCTGATGAGGGTTCATACAAATGTTCAGTAGTGAACTCCGTGGGACAAGGAGATTCACCATATGTCACTCTTTTGGTTAATACATCAGGTAAGTGACAAGCGTCATTAGAAAATCATTTTTCTAGGTATATTCTGAATGATTGTATGTCATCATTCGTAATACTAGTAGTATGATATATTTCTCATTCAGATTTGGAGCCATCAAGTAATTGATATTGGATAAATAATTAAATAAAATGTTGATTTTGATCAAATGCGTCATGTAGAGTGTTTGTTGATACAAACACTTTATCAAAGCATTACGAATCTTCGTATATACGTTGCGCGCGATGTTCCTACAACACGACGTTTCACTTAAAATGCGACGTCGATTAATTAAATTTGAAATTTTTATTTGTTTTTTTATATGCTGGCTGATTCTTTCTCTTTTATGATTGTAATGTTTTTTTACCGATGTACAAAACTTTAATCACATGCTACTAAAATTGCATGGTGCATACCATCTGTCATTGTACATTTTTCATATATTGATTCAACCCAAATACAAAAATATCTGAAACTATATTTGGAGTTTAGTTTGACGTCCATTATCACTGAACTAGTATACGTATTTGTTTAGGGGCCAGCTGAAGGACGCATCCGGGTGCGGGAGTTTCTCGCTGCTTTGAAAATCCCATCGGTGGCCTTCGGCTGTTGTCTGCTCTATGGTCGGGTTGTTGTCTCTTTGACACATTCCCCATTTCCATTTTCAATTTTATGTAATAGTAAATCAAAACATTTTTACACTTGATTAATTTGAATAGAATCGTATTTTTCTGGACATATAATTTGTCTAAATGCAACCCTTCAATTAATTGAACCCCAGATTATAAATTATTTCCCCAGTTATCTAATGTTTCTTGCTTAAGTTTTCTAACGTCTAATGAACATTTCAAAATGTAATTATCGTTTCCTGGAGCGTCCGTAAAAACGGCTATATAATCCCAGATTGCATTAGATCAATGAACCTGTTTTCATCACTGTTTGTGATTAGTCTTTCAGTCATCTCCGTTAATGCCCAAGTTTATATTGAAGAAAAGGTCCGACTTCGCTAGTGCAGGTATTAGTCTCATCTCGACAGTTATAACATAAGTAGCAGAACAAGTCGCTAACTTAAACATTTCGAAGACTTGTACTATCATTTTGGTGAATGCATCTTACTAACCTTATTAAAAGGATGACTTTAAATTTATATCTATTTCGATATACTTCCGTAATTCAATATACTTCCGCAACATAACGAAACATTTGCCTTTTAAATATAGAGGATTGTCTTGGTGACTCTAAATTATCTTTGCAATAGCTGTACATATCATTGGCATTCTGAAGTATACATTTGCCTCTAACAACAGCAAATTCAACTTGATTTGTTTTATCAAACCTCCAGCGGCATCCTTGTACTCGAAACAGTTTCTGACTATGTTGAACCCAAAATCTTGTTTTGAATACCTAAAATCCCCGAAACAGTGCTTTTATTTATACTGCGATGCGCAACCGTCAATAAACTTGTGCATGATTTTCACATCATAGTTAATAGTCTGTAGGTGATCCGGTATTTGCCATTGCGCCTCCTGAATAAAATGAGGATCATGAACCTTTTCAGGACTTGTAACAAAGAACTGTTCCTCAAATAATACATCACTAACTTTAGTATCGGACGGACCGTCAACATTTTCAATTGGATGCTTATAAATCACGAATACATGTATCGAACATTCAGTTTTTTGCAAAAAGCTGAATTGGATTTCAATTTTATCCTTACTCGAATAGGTTTCAGAAAAATTAGGAATGCAAATAGCTTCATTTTCTTTTATTAAGTTGCTCGTAATTTCAATTGTTTTGTTTGCCAATTTGCACAAACAACGTGTGCTGACATTTTTGATATCAATTCAAGAAAGTACATTTGGTGCCTTTGTAGTCAGGGAGAGTTCTTCCTCCGATAAATGCAACTTGTTCACGTCGCAGTCCTCGCACTTCCACTCCACTCACTTTAAATGATGTTTGTATTAGCCGTCGGTTTTTGGACACAAAGTATGATTTGTCAGGTCAGTGAGATGAGTGGTTATTGGAAAATGTTCAGATGTTGGTGTGGTTTTTTTTCTCGAAAATCCATGCAAATTTTAGATAAATATTAAGCCTCTATATGATACTGCGACAGGTTTCTCGTGATCGGTCACACAGACGTACAGGTACAACACAATATAGCTTTAACAGTTCAAATAATCTCTTTAATTTTTTTTTAATCCAGGTATTTATCTTTGAAACTGATATCGACATCTGTCTGAATTTGTATTAAGCATGTACTTTATGTGACTGGTGTATAATTAAGGAACTAATCTTTCACATTTGATATTCCTCTTATTTGCAGTGGGTCTCGAATTGTCAAGAGATATTTAGTATTCGTAGATTTTCAGTTGAACGTCTTCAGAAAAAAGCGTCAGTACTTGTATTTCCTTATGTGTATGTCCACGCTAAGACTTATGTTGTCAAACCTCTCTGTTCCTTACAAAATGACCGTCATTTAAAACCAACTAATAAATAAGGAAGACATATTCGTCTATACAATACCACACCATATTACCGGCGTTCACAACGACATAAACAAAATCTGTGTTACCGATTGCCATTTAAAGCTTTTTTTATTACAGTTGCAAACGACAGATTTTGTATCTGCTTTTTCAAATCATATTGCAAAACAGTGTATTTGACCATCGTAAACAACATATTCTAATCTATATTAAGCACTGCATCTGTCTTACCGATAACCGGTAATAGAGTGAGAATACTATGATTGAAATACATAACCGGATATAAGGGCGAACACACATGTAAGTAATTAAGTTTATATATATGTAATGAGCATTTCGATATAAAATAGGCAATATCAAGGCTGCGAGTTGAAAGCCGTACTTTGACCTATAACTGTTAACCTTAAATACTTTATGACTTTGATGGGGAATTGTCTTGTTGGCACTCATAACATATCGTCTTATTTGTATATGTATTATACAAATATCAAAATGATGTTTTTAAGAGTACTGTATATGGTTGATATTCGTTTATAGATAAAGAAAATTATATTGATAGCATATATTCTTACATTCGTATGACTTTGAATCCGAGTTTTTTTGGACAAATATATTCTGCTTTTAGATTTTCTAACATTTTCACAGCACTTCAACACTCTTTACATATGATGATTCTCTTTTGTTGAACTGTTGAACACTTTGAATCATTTAAAAAGGACAAAATTAAAGTCGCTTCATCTCCCTGAAGTATTCAACCTTATCTGCTCCAGATGTAAAAACTGAAAAAAGATAACGTATATGTAACAAGATATTATCTTTATCATTGCACCATTCTTGTAAATGAATCCCTTTAAACTAAGAAATGGTTTATAAAAATAACAAAATGCAATCTGCGTCAAAAATATGTTCAAAGACAAGCAACGTGCATCATTCTTTCTTTGACAACCATTATTATCGTTTTTTCAAATTACATCACACGATTTGTTTGTATTATCAGAAACATTTTATTGAAACCAATTTAGCACATGTCACGTCGTAAATAGGCGTTTTTCAGATTTTTCGACGTTTTCAGATTTTTTGACGAAATGACTACCGTTTTGTAATGTGCCATAGCATTTTATTCCTTTACGAAGCGAATATGTAGATAAAAAAAATAAGAATCTAGGCATTTTTTACTCTTCGTGTATTTAATAATTAATAAATTATTTATTGAAATATCAGGTATATTAAATATTAATTTGGACAAAATGACTGTATAGAGAAGATCTTGTATTGAACTAACGAACAACGAGGCAAATATTTGTACATTTCGTAGATTTATTGTGATCTTAGCTTTTTTAGACAAATATCTACTCATAAAGAAAATCTGTCAAAAAACGGCCAAAACAGTACAAAGAACTGACACACGTGGTATAGCTTTGTTGTATTACTCCTCAAATATACTGATAATATAAGCATATGACCAAGAGCTATAAGAACATAATTAAAAACATATACTGAATTTAGTTTTTATAGTGGTTAGTGTTTGCTAAAATGTTTGTTATTTTGTTTTGCGGGGGAAATTTCAAATATTCTGTTTTAATTCCTATGGGTTGTAGGAACAGCGTGCGTAACGTTCTATGGAAGCATAGTTCGGTCTTTTCATAGTGAAAGGGGAAGGTAATTGAATTTTAAAGAATTGGATTCCTGGTTTCAATGTTTTATCGTTCAGGTTAAGGTATATATAACCCCATAATTGTATACGGGTAACATTAAAGTATGTTCGTCTATAGTAAACGCTAAAGCTGCTTTCAACGCAAGACCGTATTCAATATATACAAATTTATTCGCACAAGTTTACAGCTTGAAAGGTAGAGGAATACTGTCCAAGCAACATTTTACAATTATTAAAATAATTTAAAGTTTATGATCTTAAAACATTACAAAAGGTTCTGATAAAATATATCCATTATTGTCCAATCGTATGCAATACTAATCGATTATTATTAAAATAGCGGTAATTGCTTCTTTTGTAGTTCAGTGTAATATACATATATTATACCACGTGACCAGATGAAGTTGTAAATTATTTAAATTTTTAATGTATTTAGGTATTTGAAATAAAGAAACATTATATTAAAGAGTAAAGAAACATTTAAAACAAGAAAATTAATGTTCAATTTCATTAATAAAATTGGGAATGGAAATGGGGAATGTGTCAAAGAGAAAACAACCCGACCATAGAGCAGACAACAGCCGAAGGCAACCAATTGGTCTTCAATGCAGCGAGAAACTCCCGCACCCGGAGGCGTCCTTCAGCTGGCCCCTAAACAAATATGTATACTAGTTCAGTGATAATGGACGTCATACTAAACTCCAAATTATACACAAGAAACTAAAATTAAAAATGATACAAGACTAACAAAGGCCAGAGGCTCCTGACTTGGAACAGGCGCAAAAATGCGGCGGGGTTAAACATGTTTTTTTAGATCTCAACCCTCCCCCTATACCTCTAGCCAATGTAGAAAAACAAACATACAACAGTACGCACAGTAAAACTCAGTTTAAGAGAAGTCCGAGTCCGATGTCAGAACAGGAAACAAAAGAAAATAAACAAAATGACAATAATACATAAATAACAACAGACTACTAGCAATTACTGACATGCCAGCTCCAGACCTCGATTAAACTGATTGAAAGATTATGTCTTCATCATATGAATATCAGGCACAATCCCTCCTGTTAGGGGTTTAGTATTATATCATCATAAAATATATGAAAAGAACATAACCCGCGTCATGCCAACAACTGGTTTTAGAATAAGTATATTTAATTCCGATGCAAAGACCCTATAAGTGAATCAATATTAAAGCCAAAATATGCAATCTTTAATGACCTGACAACAGTATCGTAACTATATCCCTTCTTAATAAGTCTGTTTAAAGGTTTTGTTAGCTTTTGAGGTGAATACTGACATTTTTGTGCTTTGTAAAGAATATTACCATAAAAGATTGGATGTGAAATACCCGAACGTTTAAGATGTTTGCATGTTGAGTTATATTTA
Organism: Mytilus californianus; assembly: GCF_021869535.1. Taxonomy (NCBI): domain Eukaryota; kingdom Metazoa; phylum Mollusca; class Bivalvia; order Mytilida; family Mytilidae; genus Mytilus; species Mytilus californianus. The sequence goes on along the minus strand of NW_026262581.1, from coordinate 139,290,177 downwards.
CGAATGATGTCCTTATACCGATGATAAAATTTAGTAAATGTTTTGACTAGTTTATGAAATCGAAAACCCTGGTGTAATAATTTTTCAGTAATACATAAATTTCTCTCGCTAAAATCTAATACGTTGTTACATACGCGAGCGAATCGTACAAGTTGAGATATATAAACACCATAAGATGGTGACAAGGGAACGTCACCATCTAAAAGTGGATAATTAACGATAGGAAATGAAAAATCATCTCTTTTATCATAAATTTTTGTATTAAGCTTCCCGTTAATGATATAGATATCAAGATCGAGGAAAGGACAGTGGTCATTGTTAGTATTAGCTTTATTAAGATTAAGTTCAACAGGATAAATTTCTTTACTATACATACTGAAGTCGTCATTATTGAGAGCAAATATATCATCCAAATATCTAAAGGTATTGTTAAATTTATATTTATATAAAGCACTTTTTGAAATATTGTAAAAGTTCTTAACGTCACTTTTCTTCCGGTTATATTTATTCAGGAAAAACGCACCCAATTCATAATTTTTTTTCTAACAGTTGGCGGATATTGCTGTCGCTTGGCTTTTCATCACTAGAGAGTACGTCAGTCCAGTAGTCTATGACTATATGACTATATGATTTATACCATAAATTTCCGTTGAAAAAGTTCTGTATGGAATTCCTTGGGCAAAGTTGGCCTAATTCTTTTGGCTATTTTGTTTTGATGTCAATTGATTATATGACTCATCAGAATATTATACATTCCCAGCATTCAATTTATTTTTAGTTTTGAGCGATCCTGATCATGATATATCCGGAAAATCACTCCGGATATACATAATTTGTTACGTTCTATTTGCACTGTGGAAGAATGTATCAATGTATGAATGGTTTTTAGCTGCCCTTTTCTTAGAAAAGAAAAACCGGTTATATATCTTAATAAAATATCATTATCCCATTTCTTCAAATTTGTGTTTTCAGAGAAACTTGATGTTTCTATAATTACTTTGGAAACAGAAATTTTTAATACATATTTTTTTTACAGCTGCACCATCAATCATTAGAATAGTACCAGCAGGTATTGTAGTACGAGAAGGTCAAGGTTTCACCCTTACTTGTGAGGCTGATGGTGATCCTGCCCCAAACTACCGATGGTATCAAAATGACAAGATTGTACGTGAAGGAGCTGTCTATGCCATTTCTATTGCCAATTGGATTGAACACGATGGTTTAATTCTGTGTGAGGCTTTCAATACTTTCGGGAGACAGCAGGCAAATGAAGATGTTGATGTTCAACGTGAGTTGTATTTATTCATTTAGACAATGGAATCATCGAAATTGTTACATCAGTACACTGCTGGTAGAGTTTAATTCTGATGACATGAATTGTCATTGATTTGGTCATATTTATAAATTAACTGGTTACAAAACTTTAAAATTTTTGAAAAACTAAGGCTTTTCTAACTCAGGAATAGATAACCTTAGCTGTATTTGGATACACTTTAAGGAATTTTGGTCCTTAATGCTCTTCAACTTCGTACTTTATAAGACCTTTTTGGATTAGGGCGTCACTGATGAGTCTTTTGTAGACGAAACGCGCGTCTGGCGTAAATACAAAATTTAATCCTGGTATGATGAGTTTATCTATATATGAGGAAATAGTCAGTATTTTTTTGCCTATGTTGAGCAAGTTATGTGTATTAACACTACCCTTCATTTTTCACATCGATCATTCGAACATTTTCATTAACCTAATATTTTTTATAATTGGCAGATAGACCAGTGAGTAATGTTACACAGATAAGTATTACACAAACTGGCGTTAATATTGCCCGTCTTAGCTGTGACACACGTGCCAACCCATCGGCTACTGCATGGCAATGGTTTAATAACGGTGATACCATGCAAGAAACCAGCAAGGTGATATTTGTTGCTATGGATGTCACTAATGCAGCTAGAACGTATACCTGTAAAGCTACAAACGTTATAGGAATATCCCCTGAAATTAACTTCAATATTCCTTTAGTAACGACGACCGGTAAGCTTATTGTTCTATAAACAAGACATCATTTTACATACTAATTCATGAACTTTACACTAAAAAACAAAGGTGAGTCCGGTGCGCTTTTTATTTTTACCTTCATCATGAAAGCTAAAACCAAACAAATGAAGGCAAGGCGTAAAAAATGTTATATGTCCAAAGGAGAGCGATGATACCGTGATACCACAGTAAATTTGACTAAGATTGATCCTAAGTTATGCACAATTCTGTTTAAATAGTTTGATTAGGGAATTTCCGTTTTGAATTTTCCTCGGAGTTCAGAATTTTTGTGATTTTACCTTTCAGCTATAACATCATGTATAATCCACCATTTTCTACATACGAAAATTGCTGTACCAAGTCAGCAATCAGACAGTTTGATGTGTTTGAGCTTTTGATTTTTCCATTTGAAAGGGGACTTTTCGTTTTGAAGTTTCCTTGGAGTTCGGTATTTTTGTTATTTTACATTTCAGAATACCTAAGATTAATCTTAGTAGTAAGTTTTTCGTGAAACCAACTCCATGTGTTTTTTTACACATTATTATATTTGAAATTATACTCTTCTTTTGAGAAGGTTAATATGACAAAGCTGGTATATTTATTTATTATTGACATCTGTTTCTATGGCTTTTGAAAGTTAAAGATACTTACAAAAGTTTACATACATTACATATACGTTTTTATTCTCAAAATATTGCATTTAGCTTAGAGATATGTCTTAAGAATTAAATTTAAGACATTTTATACAAAACAGTCGACTACGACAGTTGCAGTGTCATCCCCCTATATATCTAGCCAATGAAGAATCAACAAACACACAGCAGTACGCACAGTTAATGGGTGTGACTGTGTTTGCATGTCTTGTTTTAAGAGTAGGGGTCTATTTGAGCAGTGCATACAGTTTTATAATTGATCATATAAATTCATCGAAAGCATAATGACACAGATCTTTATCCTTATTTTCCCTGCTTATATTTTGTAAATTTTTTATTAAGATATTAAAATTTGGGTCTTCTACTAATGTTACTGAGCCAGTCACATTTTTTTAAATTTAATTTATTCAAATACAGTGGATGAAGGCAACTGTACAACCTTCAAAAATGATACAAACTCATACCGTATAGTCGGTTATAGACAACCCTGAAAATGATATCAAAACAAAAGACACAAATCATCGAAATACGAGTCAGCACAGTAACTAAAATCTAGTTCAGGGCTATTAAATCTAAGAAAGAGCTCCCAGACTGAAGTCCCAATCAGTACAGATTTCGAAATAAGTCATACACAGTCTAAGAAACGCATGACCTTGTACGTCTCCGTATAAACAGCATACCTTAGATTGGCGGACGCTGCGACCAAAATATTTGGGCCACATCTAAAAATATCGCCTTGTAGCACATTACCATGGCAATGCATTTATAACAGTGCAAGTGTGGTCTGCCGTAACAACTTTCGACATTTAGCAAACATGTTTGGTCACTTCCGTTAAATTGAAAGTTTGTGATGTGGAAAATATCTAAGCGACCCCTAAATATTAAAGTAAACAGTATCGCAATAATGTTGGATGATGAGTCCTCATAACTGTACACACATACCAATATATCTATAGTAATGTTTTAATTTTTCATAAAAAAAATCAATGTAAGTACCAATAAAAACAATATAAACTCACTTATCCTATATTGATAAAACAAAAAGATAGTTATTGATTGTAATCAAACATTAGTATTGAATAACCATTTTAAATATCAAGTAGATTCATACATTTTCGTGGGTACCAATTTTCAGATTCAATACCACCAAGACAATCAATTCTCCAGTATATTTAATGTTAAAGGTTTACTGTGATGTATCTCCTTTATAGTTCCCGATCCTACAAATACACTGGAGGATGGTGAAGTAGTGGCAATCATCCTAGCATGTGTCTTTGTGGTACTGTTAGTGGTCGGAGGCATTGTGTGCTGCTATTGTCAAGGTACGGATTACTTTACTGTTACAGTATTGACAATCGCACTTGTTCAAAATGAGAACACTGCCTTAATTGTGATGTGATATAAGTGTGCTCGCTATGTATATCGATGTAATATTTGGAGCTTCCTCAGCAAAAATCTATATCATCTTCATATGTCTCCATGGTATCGACATTGCATTCTATATAAAAATTACCTTTGTGCGTTAATTAGGATCAGTTAATCAATAATTCAACGAAACAGACGACCAAAGTTTGACGATTCAGAGACATTTATATCATAAAACTTATCCATTTTCTTTCATCAAAATGAATAACAAATAGGTCAATCATTCTTAAATCTTAAAAGTGTTATGTTGATGCTCTTTCTCAAAATATCTTTAAATGAGACAGTAACCCAACAACACAAAACGACTGAAAACAAATCATGGTCATAATTCGTAAAAAGTAGACAATACTTATCTACATATTATTCCAAGACCCTTTCAAATTTTTATCAGATTGGTGTTAACTGATTTGACTCGAATTTGTATATTTGATTTATAAAATACTAAAATGTATATTCAAATTACAATAAGTCTGAAACAGTGAGTTAACACTACATGTACAAGAAAATATATATCAGAATTTTGTGTATATTTTAGTCTAGACGCCATCTAATTAACTTTCGAGATGACCACCGGAGACTGCCGATTGTCATATAACCCGATATAAACATACACATTCCCGTTTGAATGATTTTACAATAGTAATTTTTGAGGCCCTTTATAGCTTGCTGTTCGTTGTGAGCCTAGGCTCCGTGTTGAAGACCGTACCTTGACCTATAATGGTTTACTTTTATAAATTGTGACTTGGATGGAGAGTTGTCGGATTGGCACTCATACACCATCTTCCTATATCTACATAGATATAAATAGGTGCAATTGGATTTTTCTAGGTCTGTTTGATTTCATGTTATATGTTAAATTAAAACAACACTGTCTTATTTCGAAATGTGAAGCCAACGGCGGCAAAACTTGTGGAATTTTAATAACAGATGCTCAATTCACTAGCAATTTAACTAGAACGTCTTATTTTACCAGAAGTTACGATGATCTGATTTGTTAATCTACTAATGTCGTCTACGGATTAGAGTGTAACGTTTGCAGATTGGTATACGTCGGGGAAACGAAAGAAAAACTAAACAAACGTATGTGCGGCCATAGATCAGACATCAACAACAATGCAAGCGACATTCGTTACCTGCATTTTAATCATTCTGATCATTCCATCGTTTCTATGACAGTTCGCATTATCGAAAAAATATACCACATGACTAACAATCCTCATCTTGCAATGCCTCTTCGTAGACAAAAAAAGAACTACTGGCTTTGACAATTGAGAACTGCGACACCATATGGTTGTAATGATAGAATTGATGATATAGGTATTTTATCTAGTCCTTCCTGTAGCTCGGTGAATGTAATGAATATTTTCAACTCTGCTCCTCAACGTAGACGCAGTCATGGTCATCGTCATTTTACATCACCTACTCTGCATGATGTCTCTATTAATGACCTACTGCCATTTATACAAACGCCGTTAGGTATTCATCACATTCGCATTCGCACGAAACTTTATACATTACCCCTTTCAAAACTTCATTCTCTGTTTATGTTTGGAAACCAATGTTAAAGAGCCTTATTCAAACCAATACAAACTTACAGCTATCATTTCGCATATTGCAAGTCACAGACTTTTTAAACCAGTTCGCATTGGAAAAGATGAAAAAGAGAAAAGATCTTTTCTTAAACTTTCCTTTGCCAACAAAAGTCTCGATGGCGTCAACTTTGGCAGTATCCTTCATCATAAATTAGTTCAATCGAAAATACCTCCTTATTTTAAAGATAAGTCTGTACCAATCATTTCGTATACCTATACCAAACCAATTGCAACTAAAATTTTCAATGTCAAACACGGTTTGCAGGATCTCAATATTGACGACTTTAAATCTTAACCTCCTGATTGCACCTGTGCTAGTTTCCAATTCACATATAATCTGGCTGGCCACGTTATTACCAGTGACCTCAACATAGTTAATAACACTTTCCTGCGAAATGTGTTATACAAAGGTCCGAAATATCGTAAGCCTGAATCCATCAACTGGAAACACAACTTCAAAATACTGATGAATTCAGTCGAAGATTATGCCAGGCAATGGGCTAAATGCAAGAAAGAAGAAGTAGATACTCTTTCCGAATGGATTAAGGATGTGAGGTCGTTGATACAAATCAGAAATTGAATGGGTCTATCAATACACATGCTAAGTCAATCCTTAAAGACCCAAATGTTGCAAACACTTGTCCTACCTCATGACAAATATGTTGTTGTCCCTCAGATAAAGCCCCAAATAACATCGTTTTTGTGTGTAAATCTCATTACATCAACTGCTTGATAAATGAATTTGGTATTGACAATTCACTTTGAAACTCAACATATACCCTTACGACACTTACCAAAGGGGAAATCCTGGATAATCATTGGTCTGTTCTATTTTCTTTGGAATTTCAACTAAATATGAAGAACTGGATCTTCCATCACTGTATTGTCTGGCGTCAATACAAAATTTAATCCTGGTATCTATGATGAGTTTATTCGATACCTAAACTACATAAGTGTCCTTACAAACAACGGTATATTGCTGGGTCTTCTAAGTGCTCCAATAAACTTCTAAAGTTTCTAAATTATTAACATGAGGGTCGGTTGAAAAAAAAAACTTTACGTCAAAAGAGATGATTTCAGCTTCCCAATTGTGAACTTTCCATTTCTATGTAGCAACATTCCAGCAGCACCTGTATATGGAGTATATATCTCCTAAATGATACGATATTCCGGGGCTTTTATTTCCTATCATGATTTCCTTGATAGAGTGTTGCTGATCACAAGGAAGCTATTAAACCAATATTTCCAAATGGTGAGGTTGAAATCATCCCTTCGTAAATTTTACGGACGCCATCACGAGTTGGTTGACCATTATAGCATATCCGTTTCACAGATGATATCGGATATGTTCCTTATGTCGTAACTACAATCCCGTTAACTTTTTACGAATGTGACCTACCGAATTAGACTATCAACCGTGTTTGTAGTTCATTTGTAATAACATGAGCAAAACGACGGGTGCCACATGTGGAGCAGGGTCTGCTTACCCTTCCGCAGCACCTAAGATCAACCCCAGTTGTTGGTTGGGTTCGTGTTGCTTAGTCTTTAGTTTTATATGTTGTGTTTTATGTACTTATATTTTTCGGTTTGTCTTTTTCTTTCTTTAAGCCATGGCGTTGTCAGTTTATTTTCGACCCATGAGTTTGACTGTCTCTCTTGCATCTTTCGCCCCACTTTTAAATAAAAAGTTTATTATTTTATTTACCTGTATAAGAATGAGGGTTTTTTTGTGGATCGAATCAGTCAAAGAAATGGTTCACCTTTGTTTCACTTTTAATGTTGACATTCTTTTCCTATAAATGACTGACAACGATTGTTACAAGCGTAACCAATCTTTAGCTATTTAAATTAAAGGTCACATAAATACGGATTCAATGAGGTCGAATTATTCTCTTGCAAGTGATTACTTCATCAGATATATTTCTTTGCTTGTTTTGACAAAATTGAACCAAGCGAATTATTATTTCATTTTTCCACTTATATAAATGATTGAACCAAACTAAATCATATATTTTTTTTCATATCTCGTGGCTAGTGCCCATTGAAAGATAAGCCACGTTCATCAATTAATAATTACAGATAAATGTGCTTCTTTATGTGGTGGTAAGAAAGAAAGAATTAGTCCACAACCAGAACCTAAAAGAGTTGAAATACCTGTGTACTATGAAGAACCGGATGAATCGGTTATTTCACTACGAAAATTAGAAATACCAACATTCAAGAAGGATACGTAAGTAAAACAAATATGTTAAAATAACTGCATTTTTTAAAGAATATAGCTGCAATTTTTCAACTTGAATAATGGAATATTTCCCGGTTAAATTGCTAGTTAGCATTTAATTCACCTGTAACATTCGACGGATGGTAACAGCTCAATATAGAAACAAAGTGAAATATTAGTTGGAAAGGACTAAACTTATTAAATCCATGCAAATCATTAAATTATAAAATACTACAACAAAGCAGTTTACGACAAAATTGTTGTTATAAAAAGAAGTAAAATCACAAAAATACTGAACTCCGAGGAAAATTCAAAAAGGAAAGTCCCTAAGCAAATGGCAAAATTTAAAGTTCAAACACATCAAACGAATGGGTTACAACTCGCGGTTAGTAAAACCTAGTTCAAAGTAAATATAGAACTAATAGATAAATCATGATTTCCCAGGCGAAATATTTTCGTGCGCCATTACGAATTGGCTGACCGTTATGGAATATTTTCTAATTGTCGTTACCATAATCCCGTCCTCTTTTTGCCGAATTTGACCTACATAATTAGACTTATTAACGCAATTGTTCTTAGATGAGTATCACGACGGATTTCAAGTGGGGAGCATGATTTGCTTATCCTTTCGAAGCACCTAAGACCACTCCAGGTTTTTAATAGAGTTTGTGTTGCTCTATTTTTAGTATTTGATGTTGTGTTATGTAAACTGTAGTGTTTCTTTTGGTCCTGTCCTTTATAACATGGCGTTGTCAATTGTTTTTCAACTAATGTCAAAATAAAGTATAGCCAGGAGGGTGTCACATATGTGTTCCTATATATTCAGAACATCATACGCAAGTAAAAACAGTGCATTGAAAAATAATATCTGTTTGCTCAATTCTTTAATAGAAAAAAATACATTATACATTTTTTTTCAGCTGATCAAAATGTTTATATGTTATTTTATATTGCAGCGCGTAGTTTAATATTACTTTTTATTTATCCCCGGGTGAAATGGGATGGAATGCTATTAAAACCCGGCTAGTTTATAATCAGATTACAATCTCCTTCATACGAAAAAATAATAGTGATCTATGTATCTCAATGCAATCGAGGATTACTTCCAGATAGGTTCATAAATAAAAAAAACAAAAAATACTATTATCAGAAGATAATGTTACAGGGTTGAATTGGTGACTTTTATTCTCGAGATCGATATATTTTATTGGATTGTTTCTAAATCTACATAGAATCTATACTATTAAATGAGAAGACCTCATACTGGTTGTCGCTTCTCCTCCTTCCACAATGAATTAATCATCATGCCTTTGTGTCCTATAGGTACCATGCATAGTCGCATTTGTCATCCTCGCTTATGATTATTCAGTTTTGGTTATTTTGGGAGAAAAACGAAAATAAAGGCGTCCGGAATTTATTTCCGTCATCGGAGGGACTTTTAAGTCATAAACAATATTTCCGTATAGGACTGTTTTAAAATTACACATAATTTTCATAAGTACGTGGGGACAGGACAATTATTTTCGCGTTTTTCTGTATACTATGATAATACATATAATATAATAGAGAGTCTCTATATAATATATCAGTGACCGCCGTGGATAGTAAACTTGGATTTGATAGTAAATAGCAAATACACTTTATTTTATAGTATATATAATGTTCATAGTGTACAGAAAAACGCGAAAATAATTGAAATTATCAGAAAACAAAAAATAACAGACTTTCGAAAAAGGGGGAGGGCTAAAATAAAAAAAAAAAGTCCTGTCCCCAAGTACCTATGACTTTTGATGCCCTTCCTGAAATTCTCCAGTCATAAAATCTTTTACAAAAATTCATCCTACAACAATTAACATAGTACTTTCAACCTCGCTCTAAATGACCGCGATTTCGCGGGTCTGTTCTAGTGTATATATAATTAACATTACTGTAAAAACTAGAAAATCATTTCCCGTTTCTAATCACGATTCTAGAGAAACAACCAAACCAAATCGTTATTATTGAATTTAGTAATGTTTTAATTCAACACTGGTTGCCAAAACAATATGTTTACCAGATAAATTCTACCGTTTTTTCATTTTATTTTTTTGCAGAGAACAACCAACTAGAACAACAGATTCCAAGAAACACAAAAAGAACAGGTAAGTTATATTTGCTGTCGGAAGACTTGTGATTCAGGCCATATTTTAAGTTTTTAAATTACATATTATTTTTCATTGATATTTTTATTCTAGTGTCGGGGCTATTTCGATGAGACAGATATCCAATTTAAAAAAAAAAACATTTAAAGGTCAACGTACATTAACAATAATTTAACCTGGAATCGCACACGTAAACAGAATTCAAGAATAATTTATAGAAGATTCATGAACTATTGATGAAAAAGACATAAAATACAAATGGACAAGAATGTTCATGAACCAGTGACTGATGATTTTTCAACGAACATAAAGTTTTCATGACCTCATTGGTTCATAAAATTCTTTTTTCTATTCATGAATTATTCATCATACAATAGTTCATGAACGTACTTGTCCGTTTGTAGTTCACTTTTTCAACAACAAATCCAGTTTGTCCACGGACTATTACGTTAAAGGACTGTTCTTCAGTGATTTAGATCATGCCCATTGTTTGTCCATTTGTATTTCTTGAACTGTTCATATAAAGTTCATGGACTTATTTAGAATATTTCTTGAAGCGCATTCATAAACCAATTCTGTTTATAAGACAACTATGGTATATATGTATTAATTTCAGGTATTTGATGAAATGAATATGTTTTAAACATATAATGCAATGATAACATATGTGTGAATTATTCTTTGGCAAATATCATTTTAATCAATTGGGTAATGGCAAAACATAAATAACTGTAAGGACACGCAAAAATGATCACGGTCTCCTATGGGTGAAACATTTTTTGACTGAAAAATAAGCAATGCAATGATGATGGATATCGTCGATATAATTTTAGAATTATCAGTATGGATATTCAGAGTCAGACATGTTTCAAACAGTGAACCTATCACATGAGCTGTATACTTTAAACTATGTGTCAGATAAAGATATTTTATTTTTGGTCCAAAAATGGCAACGGTAGTATACCGATGTAAGTTGTCATGAATCGATTAAGCAAAACTAATTCGGTTCACAAACTAAAACCAAGGGAAACACATCAGACATGAGAGAAAAACAACGGAACAATAGAAACACTGAACTGCGATAAAACAGACTCCAACATACATAGAAACGGACTATTTGATTACAACTGTTATATCCCTGACTTGGAACAAAACATTTTAAGTATAACTGTTGAGTTGAACCTGGTGTTTTGGCTAACCAACCTGTCGCTGATATGGCAATGTTAAGAATACCGCTAAAATGACAACATTACGTGACAGGAATACAGTCCAAATAAACACAAGAACACTCAGAACAGAGAAGTAAATAGAAAAAATATTTTATAATAGTACATAACAACATGTAAACCCAAGAATAACAACGGACACTTCCCATTAATTTACGATAGTAAACCACAATATGACAATTAACTGTGCGTCACACTAATGTTTCAATGCAACAGCAAGTGACGTTTTGTTTGTGACGTTTATTTTATCACAAGTAAATTTCTAAAAAAAGAATATGAAATTGGGATTGACTTTGTTAAGGTGTTTTTTTTTATGTATTTTCAAACCATTACAAGAATAAATATATAGAGATGTATTTGTAATGGTGTAATGATTTGATTTTACTAACAATGTCGTTTTTTCATCCAAAAAGAAACCTGTGTAAAAACAAATAAATCATGTGTATGAAGTTGCTTTAAACTAAAAATCATATAAATGAACTAGCTGATAAATTAATTTTAACTTTTACATATATTTCGAAAATGAAGAAATATAATTCAAACCACACACGATAAGACATAAAACAATATTATGGAACGCCACAGCTGTCTTATGTGGAATTCTGATATTACGTTATGTTGTTTTAGTATTACTTGATGATATTTTGTCTTTACATAATATGGTTTTGACATTACGTAATGAGGTTTGATATAACTCAATATGGAATAGTCATTACATAATGATATTTCGATATTACACGATATGGTTTCGTATTGACTTGATATAGTTTTGTCATTACTTAATATGGTTTTGTCATTACTCGATGTGGTTTCACCATTATTTAATGTGGTTGTGTCATTAGGCAATGTGGTTTTAACATTACTTGATGTGTATGTGACTTAACGTAATGTAGTTGTTTCATTACATGATGTGGTTTTGTTATTTCGTAATGATGATTTGCCAATTCTTTATATGGCTTTAACATTACGTAATGATGTTTCAAAATTTGACGATTTTACACTACATGATGTGTTTGTTTCAGTATTTGATGTGGTCCTGTCATTCTTTGATGTGGTTATTACATTACTTGATGAGGTAAAACCACGTGACCAATTCGGAAAAACTAGTTCTATTTTTAAATAGATTTCCATGTTTTATGTGCCTTGGATGAGTGTGGCCATCCATCGAGTTAGAGTTCAAATTAAAGTTCGGGTTACTGTTCGAGTTAAACTTTGAGTAAGTCTTCGATTTCGAGTTAGAATTCAAGCCATTATTAGAATTAAAGTTCTAGTTAGCATTGAGTTTCGAGTTGAACTTCGATTTTGAGTCACATTTAACGGTAGAGTTCGAGTAAGACTCGAATTTGAGTCTCATTTAGATTAAGATTTTGAGTTGAAATTCGAGTTATCTAATATGAGTTCGTATTTAAATTTTCTATCGCGGATCAATGGCTTTTGCTCGGGCTTCCGCAAAGAGGGCTCAGGGGTATGCGTACAAAAGATAAACAATGTTACAGTATACAAAACACAACATAGAAATTGAAATAAAGTTAGATGTGGTGTGATTGTCAATGAGACAACTATCCACCAGAGTTTAAATGCAGTGAATGTAAACAATCATAGGCAACCGTACCGCCTTCAACACACCGTATAGTCGGCTACAAAAGGCCGCCACGTAAAAATGTGAAACAATTCAAACGAGAAAACTAACGGTCTAATTTATAACTAAACAATCTACGAAAAACAAATATGACACACATGAAACAACGACAACCGTTGAACTACAAGCTCCTTACTTGGGGCAGGCACTTAAAGAAAGTGCACGTGGTGGAGTTTAACATGTATGTGAACGCTAAACCCTAAACTAACCTCGGACTGTAGTGTAACAGCACAACATAAGAAAAAAATGTAAAAAACAGTTTCAATTGGCTTAACTCAATAGATCGGTATGACTGGGTAATATAAATCTCGGGTGCTCCGGAAGGGTAAGCAGATTCTGCTCAACGTGTGGCATCCGTCGTGTTATTCGTGAAAGTATAAACCCAGTGATTTGGTTTTATTTGGTAGTTTACATTCGAGGAAAAGATGACGGGATTGTGGTTTCGACAACTGGAACATATCCGTCGTCACCTGTGAAACAGATATTCCAAAAAAGTTTGTTTTTTCAATTAGTGCGAGGTATATCAGAGAATGCAATTTATAAAATAAAAGATTGATATTCGTATATGTTCAGATGATCATACACGCTAAAAAAAAATCGGAGTATTCTTATTTTACAGAATTGATGCTTTGTCGCTTAGTCCGATCCCCCATTTCACTGTATCTTTAGTGTGAGTTGATTTAAAGTGTCTCATTTGTTGACAATAAAGTACAAGTCTTTTGATTTGTGTCGAGCCTGTAGCGGCAGTGAGACACAACAAACCTATATTCCGTATTCGGTAGTGGCGTCGGCGTCTTCATCATTTAGATCGTTAGGTTTCTCGTTTGAATTGTTTTTACATTTTTCATTTCGGGACCTTTTATAGCTTACTATGTGGTATGGGTTTTGCTCATTGTTGAAGACCATACAGTCATATATAGTTGTTAACTTCTACGTCATTTGGTATGTGGTTGAGAGTTGTCTCATCGGCAATCATACCACATTTTCTTATTTTTATATAAGGTTTTTTTTGGGCATTAAATATTACCGAATTAAACTGTTTTGACATGATAAATTTGTAAACCTCCATGAATTGTTATAAAACTTGTATAGGAGTTATTCTTCAAGATCAAGATAAAGCATCTTTTTTTTACCAATAAATGTTCCGATAAATGTACAGTCAACATTACCCTTTTACACTGACAGCAGCAATATCAGGCGAGACTCAGGGTTCGGCGGAATCTTTTACGAATTTATTATATACTGCTTCCATTTGAGAACTAAGGAAAAAAACGGCCGGACCAAGTGGTTTGGGGATATCCCTCTTATGTCCGAAATACTGTTAATTTTTTAGTACTTTTTTTCTTATTTTTCTCTGCCGTTCCCCTTTTTCATACCAAATAACTCTGAACAACAAATCGAACTTTAATTTGAACTTTAACTCAATGGATAGCAATACTCATCCAAAGCACAACAAACAAACGACATATGGAAATCGGTTTAAAAATAGAACATATTTTTTTTTCCAAAATGGTCACGTGGTTTTACCTCAACAAGTAATGTGATAACCACATCAAAGAATGACAGGGCCACATCAAATACTGAAACAAACACATCATGTAGTGTAAAATCGTTAAATTTTGAAACATCATTACGTAATGTTAAAGCCATATAAAGAATTGGCAAATCATCATTACGAAATAACAAAACCACATCATGTAATGAAACAACTACATTACGTTAAGTCACATACACATCAAGTAATGTTAAAACCACATTGCCTAATGACACAACCACATTAAATAATGGTGAAACCACATCGAGTAATGACAAAACCATATTAAGTAATGACAAAACTATATCAAGTCAATACGAAACCATATCGTGTAATATCGAAATATCATTAAGTAATGACTATTCCATATTGAGTTATATCAAAACATCATTACGTAATGTCAAAACCATATTATGTAAAGACAAAATATAATCAATTGATAATAAAACAACATAACGTAATATCAGAGTTCCACATAAGACAGCTGTGGCGTTTCATACAATATCATAGCAGACTTACAAAAGAAACATCATGATTAAATACATAAATACTGGATGTATAAATGACGAGACACGTCTAAAGGCAATGCGAATTCACACTCGACCAAACAGTCATATTCGGGAATAGAAGTCCAGACAGACGACTTAGATGGTAAACCACAATCTAAGAAGTGTTTAAAATGTCGATAGTTAGTTTAGGCACAGACACATCGTATAGATCAACCAATTCGTGATGGTATTCCTAAAATTTACGGAGTGTCCTTTTTAATTTTCCCTCCTCATGACTCTGTTCGAGCAGTTTTAGCTTAAGGAGCACAATCCTGTATATGAATTCCGTAAAGTGTAAACATACACGGACATAAACTATCAGCTGAGATATTTAAACTTCATACGATGGTAGAGAGGGTATTGTACTGCTGAAAAATGGGAAATTGATAGTTGTGAAGTTGAAATCGTCCCATTTGTCATAGGCATATGTAAAGGTCTCTTCCTTTTTGTTTTAAATCAAAATTTATGTATCAGGACTCCCAACTAGGAATGCTTAATACACCTAGTTCTGCTTGATATTCAGTACAGTTATCCAAGCATCCAAGCAGCTCATTTAATCAATTAATTCATCAATAGCTCCTGATTTTTTGTTAAAATAAACATATTCTAAGACTAATTACTTATATTCTAGTTTAACAATTGTTTTTTTTTATATTTAAATTACACATGTTCAATAGATTAATATTTAATGTATACTCTATTTCAGAGTTTTGAAATATTTTGACCCCTCCCCTATTTTACCTTAATTTTCCTTACACATTAGGAAAAATGGCTTATGCATTATGAAATATTTAACCTAGCAATATACTATTAAAGTTGAGAATGCAAATGGGAAATATGTCAAAGAGACAACAAGCCGACCAACGTTATACTTGACATGTACATTAACTAACACCAGAGGGTGTGTCATAATGTTTGTGTAACTTCCCAGGTTAAAGGTCAAGGTCACAAACTCTGTTTTCTGTTGACAACCCCTTGTCCTGAGAACAGATCGTGTCCGCTCTATATCTTGAGAACCGTTATTATTTCAAAGTTCATACTTGACAGATTTATTAAATAACACCAGAAGGTGTGTCATGATGTATGTACAACTTCTTAGGTCAAAAGTCAAGGTCAACAACTTTTGGTTTCAGCTGACAACCCCATGACCTATTGTAAAGTTCGTGCCCGCTCTATGTATTTAGAACCGTTATGATTTCAAAATTTATATTTGACATGTATATCAACCAACACCAGAGGGTGAGTCATTATATATGTAGAACGTCCTAGATATAAGGTCAGAG
This sequence comes from Mytilus californianus, assembly GCF_021869535.1. Lineage (NCBI taxonomy): Eukaryota > Metazoa > Mollusca > Bivalvia > Mytilida > Mytilidae > Mytilus > Mytilus californianus. The sequence goes on along the minus strand of NW_026262581.1, from coordinate 139,273,883 downwards.
TCAAAAACCGTGGTTTCAGTTCACAGCCCCGTGTCATATGGTTAAGATTGTGTCCGCTCTATATCTTGAGAACCGTTATGATTTCAAAGTTTATACTTGACATATATATCAACTTACATCAGAGGATGTGTCATAATGTATGTACCAACAAGCATATTCATAATCAAGATGACATTGTAATAATGCAGTACACAATGTTTTTCTAGATTGTTGAAAAAAACATTCTTTATATCTATATTAAACTTTGAGTCGCTGATTATCCTTCTTAATAATATTATCAACAACTTGTTCTCCAGATAAAAAAATTGTCCAAAATGATACCTTCATTGTTCCAAAGAAATTGCATTCAGTCTTTCATAAATGTAGAAAAAATGTATTATCAACAAGCCAATCTTTTCATTTCTGCAACATAGGTGATAGCTTTCTAGAAATTATTCGTGCATCTGAATGTGAAAAAAGAATAGCCGTACCATTAGCATAATATTACAATCCAGATCAATGCTAACGAGTAAATCATTCACCTATACGCTCAAACCCGAATGAATTGTTTAAACAGCAGATTGAATTGTTCTTCCATTTCTTGGTCAGACACATGATGGGAAACAGCCATAGAGTTAACAAATCGATGTCCCGTCACAGACATAATTTGTGCATTAGCAAATTTGTTCTAAAAAAAACCTTATTTTCAAACTGCATCCTGAAAATAACCGTCTTTGGCAACGCTCTAGGAATACGTTTTGTGACATAGGCAATGTGTGGTACACTAAAAAGGGAACCGATAAAGAACATATACATGCAAGATTCTTACTTCGTAAGAATTAATGATGACAATCAATTATTGTTTTCGTATATATATACTATTTTAAGAAGATAATATTACAGGGGTAAAATGGTGACGTTATTCCAAGGTTTTCTTAGATCGTATCTCCATATACAAACATGTAAGTAGTATCAACATTACGGTAAACATAGGTTTATGATTTACCATTTGATATCACTTTGTTAGGGATACAGCCTAATTTGATCGCTATTCATGAATTTAGTTATTATGTTCTTCCACAATAGTAGAAAAAAATCTTTGTGTTTACCATCGAATTGTATCATTTTTCTAGTTGAAAATCTTTTTTTTTCAGACGAACAAAACATCGCAAGAATAGTAATAAGTACAGGTAATTATATTTGATGTTGGAATCTATTGATTCGGTGTGACACATTTCAAGTTTTTCATTACATGTTTGTTTCTTGTCCCGCCTCTGGTAAAAGTAGTTTCAGAGTATATGTCGATACGACAAAAACGACGAGAAGTAAACAAAAACAGGTGTCGATGTACATTAACAATAGTTTAAGCTCTATCGCCTAAAGTTTAGAAAATATTTTGTTAGGTTCCCTAACTAGTACAAATGGTCGAACAATAAAATATTGCATTTCAAGCAAACAAACAGATGAAATAAACCAGTTAACCGATTTAGAGACAGAACGAACGAGAATGCAGATTACCAACAGCAGTACGGCCTTAATTCCATGATTATCATTAAGCATCGATCAGTAAGCTTGTGAGGTGTAAATATAGGATAATGTATTCCCTTATAAAATGCAGGTTTTTTGTTTTGATGTTAGAATGCTGTCTTTATTTACTATTATAATTATATATTGTTGTTTGAATGCTTTACAATTATGGCCGTGTATTATTCGTACCCCTTCTTTTGTTTCAATGAGAGTTCTCTGTATTTTCTGTAGTCACCTTATGTTTGCGAAATGTGTGTCATGTTGATCTTTCGTGTTTGTTTTAAGGTCAAGGAACAGTAAATGGGATATGTCACAGATTTTGGTAAAAATTTTGCTTATCAGTTGGGCTCGTTGAATTATATCTGATAATCGAAAAAAAAAATACATGTATCTCTTTTGACGATTTTGGTGTGTTAACAAATCCGTTACCTTTTCAGTAGTAAAAAACGTTTTTGTTTATTTTTTCACGAAGTACACCACTTTGCTTGATGTATACCGTAAAATCGAGATCGGTGACCCTATTATTATTGTACATCATTAAAAACGAAATTTTTGTATCAACAACATAGTTTTTATAAAAAATCGATGGAGTAAAAAGGAGCGTTTTTCGCCGATTTTATGTGCTTTCTATGTGCTTTCTATACAAATGGACATCTGTTTTGAAACAAAAATCAATTAGTAATATTTAAGGGGAAAAATAGATAAAGGCATAATTTTTTTCGATTTTCAGATAGTTCATCGAGCCAAAGGTGTATGCCAAATTTTAAGAAAATCTGTGACATAGCCCATTTACTGTAACTTGACCTAAATTGATTTTTTTTTGTTATTTGAAAATAGCTTTTTTTTTTAAATATTCCGTAACTGTAAATAGATATAAGAACTGTAAATAGATGTACGCCTTATTCAATGTAGAAACTGATAAACATGAACACACTGAGGATGACGTTCAGACGGAACATTGAAATAAGTGATACCTTTCATTTTTTGACTTCGAACCATTTTTTTTCTTTAATTTTGTAAATTTTAATACCAAAATATTGAGGCTGTTCTTTTTATTTTGTGAGTTCAAAGCAAAGTATACATTCAAATAGAAACTATGTTTCGAATTCATAAGTATACCTGTCATACGAAAGGTATTATAAAAAGGGATTTACTCGATCGCCCTTATGTTGGCATTAAATTACAAATGTAAAGGGCATGCAAGTGTATGTTAGTAACATTTAGTGGCTGAATAAGTACATAACTGACTTTAAGCTGGGACCATTATACTAACGGGACTGGAAACCGTTACACCAATCAGTGTAATAATATCAACATCACGGTCATTAGAACGAGACTTTACCTGCGCTATTTATCGATACGCCATATTGTTTAGACAGTGACAGCGTGCCTTGATCTTATAATTTCGGTAATTTGTTTTTTTATTTTATAGTTATTCCAAATGATAATCCTTAATATACACATGATTACTATAATAATAAAAGATATCTCGATCTTTGACAGTTGTTATTAATCACCAAATCCCGTCTTAAGTGTAAAAAATTACATATAAAGATTGAAACTTTCAGGATGAAAATAGCGTGGGGACGATGTGGAAAAAAGTATATGATTCATAAAATTTCTTAAAACTATTGATTGAAAACAGTTCGGTTTGTTGTAAAATCATATTTATAGGTTAAAGTTTGGATTTGCCTATTTTTATTGTCACTTTTTATGAGACCCGGGTAACTTTTGTTAAATGAATTAATTATGAATTGAAATTGTCATCATTGCTTTTATTCCACACTTATTAATTTTATCAGGATTAATTATGATCTGTTAACCTTTGACTCATTGTTTTCTTAGCGGTCAAGTAAATCGCAGGCATTTCGACTATATCTGGTTTATTTTCAACACTAATATATTGACTACTTATTAATAATTTTTCGTAAACAATTTATATTTTTTTGCATTTAAACTAATTAATTTAATAGTTATTTTTTTTCAAATCCACCAATTTTAACAGTATTCTATATATGCTGACTTGTTTGCCGAAATCTATTCATGTACCGAATGCTAATTCTTGTCCATTCGTTTGATGTGTTTTATCATTTGATTTTGCCATTCGATTAGGGACTTTTCATTTTGAATTTTCCTCAGAGTTCAGTATTTTTGTGATTTTACTTTTCACCTACGTGACACCATAAGCTGTCAATCAAAACAAAAATTCAAAAACCACTATCGGGGCAATGAAATCTCAACAGATCGATCAGTTTCCATTCCTGTTAGTGTAATAGTCGCAGCTTTAAGTTTTTCAATTTTCTTAACTTGACCTTTTATGAGCAAAATTTTTTATACTGACCTTCAGTAAGCATATTTGCAAGCCTGACCTACGCATCTTTTCGAAGCCTGACCTTAAGTTCTTTAATCAGCCTGACCTTCAGTGTGCATCCTTTCTTAGCATGCTTTTTGGTAAGTATGTGTCCTTATCCTACCTAAGCATCTTTTCTTAGCTCAACATGAACATCTTCTCCCAGTCTGACATTCAGTATGCATCCTGTCTTAGCATGCATTTCGGAAAGTATCTTTTCTTGTCATATCCTAAGCGTCTTATCTTATCTCGACATGCACATGTTTTCTCAGTCTGACATTCAGTAGGCCATCTTTTTTTCGCCCCTGACGTTCAGCAAGTGTCCTACGTAACCGGTAATTAGCATCCTTCATCTGTCTTATCTTATTAAATTTTCTCCACCTGATTTTGAGTAAGCATCCTTCTCAGCCTAACATTTAGTAAGTATCATACTTAGCCTGACTTGAGCATTTTTGTTAACCTAATCTTAGCATCTTTTATTATTCTTACCTTAGCATTTTCCCGTAGCCTGAACCTAAGTAATCACATTTTCTTGGAGTGAACTTCAGTAAGCATCATTTCCAAGCCTGTCCTTCTGGAGATATACTACGTAGCCCGATATAATAAACATCTTTTCTCAGCTTGATATTAGCATCTGTTGGTAATCTCCCTTTCACATCTTTTCTCAGTCTGATTTTCAGTAAGCACTGTGTTAAGCCTGACTTCGTTAATCACTCCTTTCGTAGCCGGACCTTTAGTAGGAATCCTATTCTTAAATGACTTTTAGTAAGCGTCCTTTCTGGGTCTTCTCGTCAGTAAGTATTCCTTCTTGAAAATAAGTGGGCCTCCTTTCTTAACCCGACCTTCAGTAAGCATCTTTTCTAAGACTGGTATAGACATTTATCAACTATGGACTTTAGACGAGGTCAATACGTTATATATGGACCTGTTCAGATTATACTGACCGATGTCAATATGAACTAAAGGGTCATATATAACGTATTGACCGAGTGAAAGTCATTAATTTTTATATTACATATGTAAATAATGTATTAGGAAGATGGACTTCAATGTTCTTTCCGTGTATTTTTAAATTGTATTTTGCAAGAATTTTAACATGTCATTGAAAATATCATTTTTGTTTGGTTTTTTTAACAACTTCATAGCTTGTTGAATTAGCATTCTTGTATTCTTATCGTCTGCATTTAACATAAAATTCTTGAAATTTCCTGATAAACTTGCAAATTTCCTTTTCTGATGCGGCGCTTCCTCCGTGGTTGTTATGTGTGACGTCGTGACGTCATAAATCTAAATTTAGCAATTTTTTTTTTATATTGACCACCAATATGCATATCAATAGAAACATAGCGTCAATATACGTAAACATAGAAACAAGGCGTCAGATACGTAAAATAACCTTTGAAATACGTGATCGTCATATCCAATGAAAACAGTAGAATGCTACACCATATGTAATACTTGTTTTTATCCTGCCCTCAGCTTCTTATTTTAGCTTGACCTTCAGTATGTATCCTTTCTTAGACTGAAATTCGGTATGCATCATTTCTTAGCCTGACGTTCAGCAATTATTCCTTCTGACCATCACCTTCACATCTTTTCATAAAATTGAGATTGGAAATGGGGAATATGTCAAAGAGACAACAACCCGACCAAAGAGCACACAACAGCCGCAATCAACCAATGGGTCTTCAACGCAGCTAGAAAATCCCGTACCCGGAGATGTTCCTCAGCTTGCCCCTAAATAATATTGGGTACTAGTTCAGTGAAAATGGATGTCACACTAAACTCAAAAACATATAAATGAACTAAATTAAAATACATACAAGACTAACAAAGGCGAGAGGCTCCTGACTTATGACAGGCTCAAAAGTACGGCGGGGTGCATCATGTTTTGTGAGATTTCAACCCTCCCCCTATACCTCTAGCCAATATAGAAAAAAGAAACACATAGGAATGCGCACAGTAAAAATCAGTTTTAAAGAAGTCCGAGTCCGATGTCAGAATAGGTAACAAAAGAAACTAAGCAAAATGACAATGATACATAAATGAACAAAGGAAATGAAACTACTAGCAGTTGCTGACACGCCAGCTACAGACCTCAATTAAACTGATTGAAAGATTATGTCTTCATCATATGAAAGTCAAGTGAAATTGTTCCTGTTAGTGTCATACCATCATAAAATATATAAGAAGAACATAACCCGTATTATGCCAACAACGGGTTTTTAGAATCAATGTGTTTATTTTCGACGCGAAGACAAAATGAGTGAATCAATATTAATACCAAACTATGCAATCCTTAATGACTTGACAACAGTATCGTAACTATATCCTTTCCGAATAAGTCTTTTTAAAGGTTTGGTTAGCTTTTGAGGTGAATGCTGACATTTTGTGCTTTGTAAAGTATATAACCATAAAATATTAGATGTGAAATACCTGAACGTATAAAATATCTGCATGTTGATTTATATTTAGAAATGTTTCCTTGTACCGATGATAAAAATTAGTAAATGTTTTTACCAGTTTGTGATATCGAAAGCCCTGGTGTAATAATTTTTCAGTAATACATAGATTTCTTTCGTTGAAATCAAATACGTTGTTACATTCACGAGCGAATCGAGCAAGTTGAGATATATAAACATCATAAGATGGCGACAAGGGAACGTCAAAATGTAAAAATGTATAACTAACAAAAGGAAATGAAAAATCATCTCTTTTATCATAAATTTTGATATTAAGCTTTTCGTTAAAAAGTAAAATCACTAAAAAACTCAAAACGGAAATTCCCTTAGCAAATGGCAAAATCAAAACCAAAATCACATCAAACGGATGGATAAAAACTGTCATATTCCTGACTTGGTACAGGCATTATCTTATGTAGAAAATGGTGGATTGAACCTGGTTTAATAGCTAGCTAAACCTCTCATTTGTATGACAGTCGCATCAAATTCCATTATATTGACAACGATGTGTGAACAAAACAAACAGACATAATAGGTAAACATGTCAAAAATAGGGGTACAGTAGTAAACATTGTGTTATAATCTGAATCACTAAAAAAACAAAAAACAAATACCTGTATGTAACAAAGAAGCACAAAATGGCATATAGACCAAGCATATTAGCAAACATTATAGATATACATATCAAGATCCAGGAAAGGGGAGTGTTCATTGTTAGTATCAGCTTTATTTAAAGTCAATTCGGCCGAATAAATCTCTTTAGCATACATACTGAAGTGGTAATTATTGAGAGCCAATATATCATCTAAATATCTAAAAGTGTTATTAAATTTTTGAATCAGATGTTGTTTTGATGGGTCTCTGCTGATTTTTGTCATAAATTGTAACTCATGACATCATTGTACAGAAACAAGTCCGCAATAAGTGGTGCACAGTTAATGCCCATTTAATCAGGTGTGTGTATTGAGCCTGAACTTAGTTATAACAAAACGGTACCAATCTTTCTGTACCAGATGCGCATTTCGACAATCAATGTCTCTTCAATGATGTGCAAGGCCAATATATTGGAACATCGAAAGCTTATAAAAAGATTAAGAGCATAAAAAAGGACGAAAAGTAGCGCAAAAACCAGGCAATGAATCAGAACTTTGTATGTTAGCATCGTAAGCATCTTTTATCAGCTTGACATTGAGTATGCATCCTTTCTTAGCAAAAAGTTAGGTAAGCACCCTTTCTTTGTCTAACCTTCAGATATTATTCTTTAGTATAACGACTTAAGCATATTTTCTAAGCTTCACCTTAGTATCTTTTCTTAGCATGACTTTCGGTAGGCATATTATCATAATTGACATCTGATTCTTAGTAAATATTAGTTTGTTAATTAATTTTAAATTTTATATTTTCTAGTCGATACTCTGACACGTCTTATGACTTTGACATTAACAAGTTTGAGGTCCTTCAGCCTGAAGATTTCAAACAACCGTAAGTAGAATTTTCATTCTCTAATACTTAAGTCATTAATTTAATTTGTTTTAAAACAGTTGTTTTTTTACTACACAATGTTATGTTGCTTTGTTTATGTAATATATTTTTATTAATAGTTGCTCAGTCTCATATCAAATTGATAATATCATAGAACTCATAACATCGTCTTCTTACAGTGATGAAAGACAACTAGCAAGTGACAACACATATTCTGATATAACTTGCACATATGATGACGAAGAAGAGCGTAGAAGACGATGGCTTAGAAAGAAAAAGAAGAACAAGCGTCTTCAAGATCAGCAGATGCGTGACAATGAATATATTTTAGAAAAAGACGATGTGAGGTATTACGTTCCTCGGTTAGGTCAAAACATAGAGAACATGAAACATTGAGGGTATTGAGTGATCATGAGCATGATATAATGACCGGTGAAGAATTCATTTTGAACATGAGAAGTTTGACATATAAGATATTGTGTGTACTAATGGAACTGAACATTTTGATAAAGCGTTGTTATAGTAAGCATGACATACAAAGTTTGGCATACCAGTTGTGAATGATATTACAATTATTTGTCATTAGAGTAACATACTTTTTGACGGAATATGATTGTATCTACATAGAGAAAAGTAGGTGTTAATGTAACATAAAGGCTTTAGGTTGTAGAGAAATATGTTAAAAGTTTTAGAAAAGTATATTGTCAGAACTATCTACTTTGTATACTTTTAATGCAAGGATATCGAGGCAATGTTTCATAGAAAAAAACAATCATCAATAATATTTTTCATAAACTGCAAGGTACTATAAATTTCAAGGGACATTATCTACCTAATATTTATTTTGTTTAAAACATTTATCAAAGTGGAGTTGTGAAAAGGAAACTTGGATTTCAGCAGTCAAGTTTCTTTCATTTTGTCAAAATCTGCGCACAAAGATTCCTTTCGTTGACTGATTCTGCACACATACACCCATTCAAATATTGATGATTTACAATACTTTTAACCTATGGCATTATACGATTTCACGTGCTTGCCTTTATATTTATGTCCGCATCAGTTCATCAACAATACAAATGCCTTAGAGATCAACTAAATTGTTTACTATTTGGCGTCTATTCTAAAATACTTATGAAACTGATACATTTTAACGAGTCCATGCATTGCTAATTGTTTCTTTAGTACGTTATGTAATTTAAAATATTTGATTTTGAGTCGGAATGGTGAACATGAATTTGACAGCTAATGCCTCTTTAATCATAGTTTTTATTGTCTGTGGATTTAATAATGTGTTGTTTGGTTATCTTTAGTCTCATTTTCTAATTGTGTGTTTCAATGTTTTAAAACATTTGTGTATGTTGTTTCTTTTTGATTTTATTTTAACACTTTGCTTAAATGGTAACTTTTAAATTCATGTAACATATATCTGAATAAATTTAATAAGTTTTATATGTTTTCATTTATTTTAATTAATTCATTGTATACACAGACGAGCTATTTCTATCTTATCACTACTTAAGATTAACGTGTTCAAAATGAAATGTTTGACCTCTTGTATAACTAACTCTGGTAAATCTACAATATAAACAAAAAAAGTTTGAACGTATACAAAAGATTAAATAACTCGTACCTTCACTGTCAACGTTATCGCTAAACTAGACTCGATTTAACAAACCTTTGGTTCAGCTCTACAATCTTCATATTGATAGACGTATGAATTTAGGTAAAACGTATAATAACAAAAATACAGAACTCCAAGGAAAATTCTGAACGGGAAGTCCCTAAACAAATGGCAAAATTAAAAGCTCAAACGCATCAAACGAATGGAGGACAACTGTCAAATTCCTGACTTGGTACAGACATTTTCGTATTAAGAAAATTGTAAATTAATCCTGGATTTATAGCTAGCTAAACCTCTATCAGAATGATAGTCGCATAAAATTCCATGATATTGACAAAGATGTGTGAACAACACAAACAGACCTAATAGGTAAAATGTAAAAAATAAGGGTACAACAGTCAACAGTGTGTTATAATCTTAATCACTAATAAAAACAAATTTAAAAAAAAATGTAAATAGTGAAAAACAGAAAGCCATATAAAAAAAAATCACATAAGCAAAAATGAAAGACAAGAATACACACATTTACCTTAGCACAATAACACAATTTAACGGGATGTACAAGTACCGAATCACGTCAAACGGATAAAACAATGACATATGCATATAACATGTCTTATACTACATTTCAGTATATTCTATGATTTCCATATGATTTACTTTTTTTTAATGTTTTTCATGCCTTAGAAAGCAGTAACCTCAATGTGACATTTGACTTCAATTTCGGAAACAGAATAATAAAGTTATTGTACTAATATTACAAATAACACATGTTTTGTCAAAAATTTTATAATAGAAAGTGGTTAGTTTAGAAAATGTTAGTTTGTCACTACCGTTTTTCTAGGGCCAATAAAGCTTTTCTTTATTATATCAAATCATGTTGATTCTAATTTTAAAACAAGTTCGCACTATTGTAAAATAAGTCGACTTTTTTTGTTAAACAAGTTGACCTTAATTATAAAACAAATTACCCTCATTATAAAACTTTTTCATCCCAACTAAATAATAAGTTGACCCTCATTTTAACACAAACTTACCCTAATTATAATATAAGTTGACCCTCATTGTAAAATAAGTTTACCTTTTTATAAAATAAGTTGACCCTCATTAAAAGACCAGTTTAATCTCATTATACAACAAGTTGACTCTTCTTGTAAAACAAGCTCGACCTTATTGTAAAATAAGTTGACCCTCATTATAATACAAATTGACCCTCATTATGAAACTTGGACAGAACATTATAAAACAAGTTGACCTTTATTATAAAAAAAGGAAAGCCTCATACTAAAACACATTATTTTGATCATATCTTGTTGTTTTATTCCTGTTTACACTTAACGTCCACCTGTACATTTCACTACTAACATATTATGATAGTAATAATCATGTAGAATGATCGTTTTCCGCAAATCTATCCATGCCGGATACACAAGATAGAGTTGAACTCGTCCTTAATATCTTGATCACAGGTTTTGCATAAATAATCTATTGCAGTATAAAAAATCGTCCATTTTGAATAATTAAAGAATATAATGATCGCCTTGATTTTGTATGATAATCATTTAGTACAGAAGATGAACATATTTGAACATGTAACAATGAAAAACAAGGTATAAGAAGATGTGGTATGAGTGCCAATTTGTTGAACTCTGTCTGTTATTAAACAATTACTATGATTTTCCACAAATATATAGGTCCTGTGTACTGTCTGAATACACCACAATCTAAATAATCTCATGTTGTGTAGTAGTTTAGGCTGGTTAACCAAAGTCGTCGAGCTATGAGTCTTGGTGTGGTTAGTTTTGCTCAATGTTTTGTTTTTGACGTTGTGTTTTGTATCTTGTTGTGTTTGTTGTTCTTTATAGGGGTTGCTAAATGTGTCTCAATGACGTATGCCATATTTTTCCTATTTTTCTTTTTGTTCTCGAATAAAATATAATAATAATTTCGTTATCAGTAAATTAAAACCAGTTATTGTTAAACAAATATGTACATATTAAACAATTCTACAATATCTTGATACATATATTTTTTCATACGGTCATGTCTTATCCGGCTGTTAATTACGTAATTACAATAAATCAATGGACGTTGGATGTGTACTGATTACATTTTCATTACCATTACAAGACACATGATTTTTATTAGTTGTTATTGTCTTTGAACAAGCTTTCAGAAACTGTTTTTTTATGCAGTTTGTATTTTCTTAATGGTTAAGACCTTTTCAAGTGACTTTTTATGTTGTACTTTCCAGAATGAGAGAGAGCGTTTCGCGCCAACAAACATGTAACATTTTATGCTTGTGCATGTCCCATTCAGGAGCCAGTAGATAAAAAAGGCAACATGTAGTATACCGGTGATCAAAAGTCATGAATCGATTAAGAAAAGCAAATCAGGGTGCAAACCAAATCCAAGGGAAACATATCAATTATAAGAGGAAAAAAAGGAACAATAGGAACACTGTAGTGCAATAAAATCAACGGCCCCACACATTTGATCAGTTCGGTTGTTGCTGTCTATCATATAAGTGTTTCATTTTCTTGTTTTTGGCATACAATGCTTTTATTTGTCTTATTTGAGCCTTTTGTTGCATTTGTCATTGTACCTTTAGTGTTAACAATTAACTTAATCCAAAGCTTCAATTTAATATTTCTATAGGTTGCAATTCTGTAGAATCGACAATGCAATGTCCCATAGGAACTCCTTTTACGGCTAAACATGTACTACTTTTACTATGAAGTTTTGAAAACAAATATATCCTAGAATAGAAAGTTCATATGAACTACTATTTTTTTCAAAGGTCAAAATATAGGGCTGTGCGACATATTTTCAACGTTTATATACCCCGAACTTCTAAGAGTTTGAACTGACACTTAAATTATGTACTACCCCTACATTGACTTTAGGATTTCCACAGATTTTATTTAGACCGATATGCATATGTACATTTACTGGTAACATTTCTGTTAAGGATTGCACATGAGGTGTTCCCGCTACCGCTCTCTATGTACACGACGTCACCGTTGTTGTGACGTTATCTAGGCAGAGTTCCAATTCAAGTATAATTGCAAGCAGAAATTCTTATTTCTTATAATAATAATAATAATAATAATAATATCTTTATTTAAAGAGAGTAACTCATTTGGATTAAACTAATTTTCAATAAGGCTCTCTACATACAAATCAACTATATGAATAAAACATAATTAATCTACTATTACACACATGTAAACAATAGATGTATATAAACAAAGTATAACAACAACAACAACAAAACCTGATTTGTGTCCCATTTTGGGGCCGTGACCAGGATGAATCTGAAGCAGGTCATATTAAAAAGGAAATTTAAAGACGTTCAACAGGAAGAAAATGATCCGTGGATCCGTTTATAACAGGGCATATATGTTATTTCATGCAAAACTACCAAACAAATTTTTTTAAAAACAGAATTATATTTGAGTCATGACGTTGTGTTTGAAGTTAATAAAGGGAACGGTGTATAACAGTGTTCAAAAGTCGTAAATCGACAGAGAACTCAAATCAGCGGTGCATACTAAAACCGAGGGAAACACATCAGCTATAAGAGGTAAAAACGAAAGGTTAATATTGCAATAAATATATGTTACTTTAATAAGAAACAACTTCAAAAAGATATTTTTGATGAAAAGAACCGCCTGTTATTCGTTTGGAAATTGAGAAAGTTTTGGTTGTTCAATCGAAAACTAAATGACACAAGATAATACATGATTTTCTGTGCAGGATAATTCTACATCACACTAAATACTCGTTACTCTAATTTGTAATTCAGTCCATGAATGCATGTTGTATAGTGGGAACAAAATAACAAGGTTCTAATACTTGGCTGCAATATATATGTGCATACATGTACATGCAAGACTGAGCAACGAAATCTCGATAATCAACATTGGTCGGAAGTTTTACTTTCGTAGTTAACGAAGAGACAAAATTAAACCACAAGTCCTTATAATATGGTTGACATAATCACAAGATAGCAGTTTCTGGAATGTTTCCGATTTTCGTGATTGTCGTTCTGGTCTGTAAAAGTAGTTCTGATATATGAACTACAGTTACCATTAATATTGCACTGCTGATGGTAAAAAATATTTTCTGTAAATTTGTCTCTGCAATTAATGGATAAAGTTGGAGTCCACGTAAAGTTTTACAGTGGTTTTACGACAACAACTGTAAAGGTCACTATAAACCTTTACAGTTGTTTTTCGATAAGCTGGCATTCATTTTAATCAATTTTTGATGTAATGTATGTACTCCCTTGTCTTGCTTGTTGCTTTTTTATTACAATATAACAAATAATAAATCAATTCAAACTTTCATACTCATGACTTCGATTTCTGGACTTGAGTCGGCAGCTATTTTATCTGTATGTCTTTACAAGAAATTAAGGTCAACGGTAGTTACCCGATGTTCGATTTTTCAAACAAAAACTGCGGAATCCCATGAACTTCAAAAATTTATTAAGCCAACAGCAAGCAACACACGCAATGCAAATAACAATCACAAACATGTTAAAAACCATATGGGACACAAATGGTAAATTTTCAGATCTGATCTGGTACTTTCCTAATTTGTCACCTTTTTGGGATGTTGTCGGATCCCCATTTCTACAATATATGACCGAAAAGCTTATTTTACCACTGATAAAAATAAAACTATTTAAAAAAAATCAACTGAACAAAAAAACACTAACAAATACGAGTACAACAAATATTAAGTTCTAAATATATGCGGAAAACAAGATATTCAACCAAAACTGAAACGGGATACAGCTTTCAGGAAATGTTTTAAGCTGAAGATTGAATATTAGAAATTTTGAAAGTTAAAAAGTATCGTTTTAATGAATATTACATCATAACAATGTGTGTTTCTGAAAAGCAAAATTGCAGTTATATTAATTTAGAGTAGTCACGATGCAATTTATTCAGTATAGTATGATGTTGGAATCCTGTGAAATGCAAAATGTCTCGATTTACAGTAATTAATAATTTCATAATTTGTCACCAAAAGGCTGTTATGATAAAAAAAAAGTTCGCCTGATGAATTATGTGTGATGTGTGAGTGAAATAAAACAAAGAAATATTTGAGTGCGGCCTTTGAATAACAAGTCAAACTGCAACCACTCACGATCTGCATTTGAAGTCACATTTAGTAGCATACGCTATAAATGTATTACTTAGGGATACCATACAGCACATTTTGTAAGTGAACAAACAAGTTAAACATGCTACACAGAGGGACAAGTGATCAGTATGCAGGAGTTTCTTATTGACATATTGTATGTTGTATTTAGAGTTATCCTTGTTCAACAAACTGTCGGCATTTCTGTAGGAACGAACTAAGCGCCTGTCTAAGCCGACCTCTTCTTATTTTCATGAATTGGAGTTCCTTCAGACACTTATCAAATACCAGAAGAGTAAATCATTATATTTCCCATTAAGATATATTTATGTTGTTCTTTCTATTAACAATCCAAACTTTTTCTGATTGGGTTCCATTAATAAATTCTCCAGAACTAGGAATTAAAGGAACAACATGTAAGGCTTCTTTTGCCTCATTTTTAGAATTAGTTCCCGAATTTGACATAATTGGTCGTCTTAGTACCAAGATGTATGACATACGAGAGGATTCTAATTTTGAGTCAATTTCCGCCACCTTAGTAGCAATATACCAAATTCACCTACTTATTGGATATATATATCCCTACTCATTCGGTATTCAGCAGCTGCTACTCAGACTTTATAAAACGTCACCAGTTTCTCAGCAAAAAGTTGATGAACCAGGGTTATGCCAAAGAACGTCTAGTTCATTTTTCTAAAACAGTTCTTTGGAAGATACCAAGACATGTTGATAAATATTCCGTGTCAACAAAGTATAGATTATCGGTACTGCCGTTGTTTATCATCTTATATACGTGTCATAGAGGTCTTTTGTTGGTCTTTGTTAATTATTACTTTAACTGTTTTAGTCGATTTTTGGCAATATTCCTTTAATATGGTTCGGTTCTTATACTTTCCGTCATTTAGTTGTTGTACTATTCTTTTTATTCTGGTCTTTCTGGTTTTTGCTAATGTGCTTTCTCTATATATCTAACCTTTACGTTTATCTTTGTTGACATATTTGTTTGTATTTATAATGACTAAGCTTATAACAAAATAACTGACTGATTTTTGACAATCGTGCCTTTTAAGTCTGTTTATTTGTTCCCACATTGTTGTCAATATAATGGTATTGTATGTAATTGTCTTAAAAGGGAGAGATGTAGCTAGCTGTATAACCAGATTTAAACCAATATGTTCTACATAAGAAATAAAGATTCTATAACTGCAACAAGTGTGTTACGATATTTCTCCACTCGAAACAATTTAATTCTAATACTTAAAGCATGAGGCTTGCTGAGGTTTTTAAGTATTTAAATTTTAATGCTGAGAGTTGAAAAATATCGTAAAACACGAGTTATAGTGTGTTGAATCTGTTTTTCTAATGGTATTTATCCTTTCTTTTCATAGATTTCCACAGAGTTGTGTTCTTTATACGTGACGTCGTCAGGAATGGTCGCCTTTTTTATGACATCACAATAGACAATTCAGAAGAAATCAAGAAAAAATTAACGTCATAATTAGATTTAGACCAAGCATTTGCTGAGAACAGATATTTCACTAGTGAGGACAAATATTTTCTCACACCGCTCATGAAATGTGAAAATAGCACAGAAATAAGAGAAAATACTTGTATAAGGTCAGGAATATGACAGTAGTTATCCATTCGTTTGATGTGTTTTAGCTTTTGATTCTGCTATTTGGTAAGATAATTTCCACTATGAATTTTCCTCTAAGTTCGGTATTTTTGTAATTTTATTTTTTGGTAGCTAAAAAAACTCAAATAAAGTAAGTCACCGCACTAAAAGTTGGTATGAACATTTAATTCATTACATCAAAACTATATATATGTATATACATTATTTATAATTTTAAACATTTTTGCACGACAAAAACAAAGAGAATATGTAGTGCTTCGGTTATTTGTTTATTGGTGTATTTCTTGCAAAAAGATCTTTAATTATGATAATAACAAAAGCTAATCTAATTATGTGTGTTTACATCTTTAATTTTTTTTGGGATTTGAGCTGTGACTGCCTGCTATAATAAGCACAATTGGACACTAACATTTTGTTTGATTGGAATCAATTCTTGCAAAAGTGAAAAAATTTGTCCGCCAGTTTATTTTTAGATATTTATATTTTATTATTCTATGTTGGTGTAAAAGGTAGTCAACATTTGGTTATTTTTTTATGATACGGATGTTGCTGTCCATAACACAAAGGTTTGTCAAATAGTATATTAATTTTTATCCTATGTTTTAGGTCTTAATTCTATCGTAAAAGAAATGAATAATAAGGACACAAGAGCTTACGTTATATATAATAGAAAAACATATATACCTCTGAAAAGACATAATAAAAATTGCTTTTGGTGATTTTCTCATTCGAAATACATAATACCGTAAAAAAGCATGGTGGAAATGTCCGTGTCGCTAATTAATAACAATGAATGTGAAACCAAATTCCTAGAAATTTATCTTATTGAATGGCACGAATAAATACTTACGTCCTGTTATAAAAATTATATGAATATTTGAGCATTTAAACACAAATTGTGAATTAAAAAAGACCAATCCGGGCCCTTAAATATTGCGTTTTTCACATTGTAAAGATTGACATCGAGCTCAAAGAACTAAAAAAAAAAAAAAATATAGCATTATTGCTTTCTTGTTAGATAATATAAATTAAATTATAAAGACAAATAACAAAACAAGTTAAAATAAAGAGTGCGCGAAAACAAATATATAAAAGAATATATAAAATCAACAGTTTATCAGTTTTTTAATGTTCTTTTAAATATTTAAACATAATTTTTTATTCTGGAAAAAATATAGAATGGTGGATCTTTGTGTTATCAAGCCATTTTTAGGGATTATATATAAACCGAACAATTGTAGTCCTATTATGTATGCCACGTTTGAAGTATGATCTGCATCCCCCCCCCCCCTTCCCCCTCGTTTCCGGCGCACTTTTGACCACTCTCGATATTTATCAGGTTTCGTTATGCTTAGTATTTAGTTTTCTCCGTTGTGTTTGGTAGACTGTTGTTTGTCTTTGGTCGTTGTCTGTTTTTTGCCATGGCGTTATCATTTGAACATTCCTTCGATATGATCCGCCTCCATACTGTCAGATATTTTGGCAAACTATGTATAAGTACTCCAATTAATAGATGCAATCGAAAAGGTTATTCAACTGTTAATTATATGGTCATTGTGTACTCTTTATTTGAAATCTTGGAAACTTGTGAAAAAAATAGAAATGAATCTGCACTTTGTAGGCTTGGTAAACATTGGTAATAGAAAGTATAACAAAAATACATGAACTTATGATTAAGGGTGTAAACGATAGATACATCAACGTACAAATCAGAATGATTCGAATGATAGATTAAATTGCGACAATGTAAGGTTGTATTCTCGTTTTTAGTTTCATTTTGTTTGGATGATCAAGAGGAATATCTAAAAAAGTGTCCGGTTCAACTCACAATCGAAATGCAACATACTGTAAACCTGGTAAATACTTTTATTCAGTTTTTTAGTTATCCTTTAGGCAGATGACTCAACAATTTTGACCAAATAAGAAAAAAGATCTACAAACTTATGTTGACAAGTTTATAAATAAACTCATCTAAGATACCAGGATTGAGATTTTATATTTACGCCAGACGCGCGTTTCGTCTAAAAAAGACTTATCAGTGACGCTCGAATAAAAAAATGTCAATAAGGCCAAATAAAGTACGACGTTGAAGAGCATTAAGGACCAAAAATTCTTAAAAGTTTTGCCAAATAAAGCTAAATAAAGGCAACAGTAGTATACCGCTGTTCGAAACTCATAAATCGATAGAGATAAAAACAAATCCGGGTTACAAACTAAAACTGAGGGAAACGCATCAAATATAAAAGGAGAACAACGACACAACAAAAACACAACATTAAAATGTAACACACACAGAAACGAACTATAATATAACAATGGCCATTTTCCTGACTTGGTACAGGACATTTTAAGAACAAATTGGTGGATTGAACCTGGTTTTGTGGCATGCCAAACCACCCGCTTTAATTGCAACGTCAAACACAACACCAAAACGACAACATCACATGACAGGACCACAATACAAATAAATGGGAGAACATATAGGACAAAAAACACACGAATAATAGCTAACAAAAGGTACTAGGTTTAAAATTCAATACGCCAGACGTGCGTCTCGTCCACACAAGACCACCCGGTGACGCTCAGATGAAAAAAGCTTGAAAGCCAAAACAAGTACAAAGCTGAAGAGCACCGAGGACCAATACTTCCAAAAAGTTGCGCCTAACACGGCCAGGGTTTCCCGCCTGGGACAAGAACATCCTTATTATTTAGAATAATTTATAATTTTGCAAACAGTAAATTTTATAAAATGACTATATAATAGATATACATGATAAAACCGAAGTGGGGACTAACTACAGAATAAAAACTAAGTATTTATTCCTGAGGTAGAAAATCCTTAGTTTTTCAAGAAGTCAAAGTTTTGTTAACAGTTAAAGTATTGTGATTCATTGGAAACTAAGATTTGAGGACTAACTAAAGTTAGCTCAGGCTATTTTATATTATAGAAAACACCCTTTCACTATAACACTGTGAAGCATGGGAGTTTGGAAATGATAGAATACTAGGAAAGTTCATTTGAAATTCTGGAAATCGTCACCCCAACGAAACATTTATTTACGTAGTGCTTAAACGATATTTTTTAAAACTAGATAATAATGTTAGATTTGTATCGAACCGGATTCAATTTCTACAGATCACGGACAGCAAATAGTGTTCTATTATGTTTAAAGTAATATTATACCTAGCTCAGGTAAACTAAGTCTGTTCTGCATGGATTTATCATATAGAACATATTTAAACAATTGTCGTTCTTCTTTTGAAATGTTACATTGTAGTAATTACATGCTATAAAATTGAGAATGGAAATGGGGAATGCGTCAAAGAGACAACAACCCGACCATAGAGCAGACAACAGCCGAAGGCCACCTATGGGTCTTCAATGCAGCGAGAAACTCCCGCACCCGGAGGCGTCCTTCAGCTGGCCCCAAAAACAAATATGTATACTAGTTCAGAGGCTCCTGACCTGGGACAGGCGCAAAAACGCGGCAGGGTTAAACATGTTTTTGAGATCTCAACCCTCCCCCTATACCTCTAGCCAATGTAGAAAAATAAACGTACAACAGTACACACAGTAAAACTCAGTTAAAGAGAAATCCGAGTCCGATGTCAGAATAGGAAACAAAAGAAAATAAACAAAATGACAATAATAAATAAATAACAACAGACTACTACAGTTACTGACATGCCAGCTCCAGACCTCATTAAACTGATTGAAAGATTATGTCTTCATCATATGAATATCAGGCACAATCCCTCCTGTTAGGGGTTAAGTATTATACCGTCATAAAATATATGAGAAGAACATAACCCGTGTCATGCCAACAACTGGTTTTAGAATAAATATGTTTAATTCCGATGCAAAGACCCTATAAGTGAATCAATATTAAAGCCAAAATATGCAATTTTTAATGACCTAACAAGAGTATCGTAAATATATCCCTTCTTAATAAGTCTTTTTAAAGGTTTTGTTAGCTTTTGAGGTGAATACTGACATTTTTGTGCTTTGTAAAGAATATTACCATAAAAGATTGGATGTGAAATACCCGAACGTATAAGATGTCTGCATGTTGAGTTATATTTACGAATGATGTCCTTATACCGATGATAAAATTTAGTAAATGTTTTGACTAGTTTATGATATCGAAATAATTTTTCTGTAATATATAAATTTCTCTCGCTAAAATCTAATACGTTGTTACATACACGAGCGAATCGTATGAACACAATTGGTAGATATAAGAAGATGTGGTATGAGTGCCAATGAGACAACTCTCCATCCAAGTCAAAATTTAAAAAAGTAAACCATTATAGGTCAAAGTACGGTCTTCAACACGGCGCCTTGACTCACACCGAACAGTAAGCTATAAAGGGTCCCAAAAATTACTAGTGTAAAACCATTCAAACGGGAAAACCAACGGTCTAATCTATATAAAAAACGAGAAACGAGAAACACTTATGAACCACATCAACAAACGACAACTACTGAACATCAGATTCCTGACTTAGGACCGGTGCAAACAAATGCAGCGGGTTTAAACGTTTTAGTGGTACCAAACCTTTTCAGGTTTAGATTGCAGAACCAATTCATACCTTGATTTCAAATGTTAATATAAACACATAATAATAAAATTGTACTTTGAAAACAATTTCAATTTAAAAGACAAGGGTTTAAAAGACAACAGATTTTACGGGAAGTTGGAGGGTAAATGTAGAACTAGTATGGAATAAAGAGGGCAGAAAACTAGATGCTAAAAAAATTCACCAGAATAAAGAATTTCTGTTTAATATTTTTATCGACGATTGCACAATTGTGTCATTGATACCGAATTTGTATAATAAATTTTCTGTTTGTTTCGCTTACACATCGATTTTAATGTAATGGAATTATATACGACTGTCATACATCGAGAGGTTTGGCTAGCTTTAAAATCTACAATTTTCTACACGATTAATATGACAGTTGTTTTCCATTCGTTTGATGTGCATGAGCTATTTTGCCATTTGATAAAGGACTTTCAGTTTTGAGTTTTCCTTGAAGTTTGGTAAGTTTGCTGATTTACTTTTAACATGTAGACCCATGTTCATACTGTTATTTCATGTAAATTACGCATAATGTCTTCCAAATTTAATATTCTAATGAATAAACCTATATATGCGATAGTTATCGATCTTCTTATATATAATTCGTAACTGAGTTGAGGTACTGTCAGGTTGTCACACTATCAGTCAAATACCTTACATATTCCGCAAACCCAGTTCTACTTTTACAACCCCAGTTTACGGACTACCTCATGGTCAATCTGCTCCCGTACATAGTTTTTTTTATCTCCTACTGAAGTCATGGTTTAAGGGAGAGATAGATGTCATGCCCGAATGTGGTGCGTAATCACAATGTAAAATTTCCTTTGGCATTTATACTTGAAATTTTAAGTCAGCATCCACTCTTATCGCTCATTGATTTTAATACTTACGTTTGTTTTTCGGCAACAAAGTACACATTTATCATGATTTGCATTCCTTGTGTTCAACAACTAGTCAAAACCAATTCATTGCCAGTTGTATGAAATATATTTTTCAATTATATGTGATATACATATTTAACGTTAATGTAGATATACTGACTAATCATGTACAGGCATTTGCTTATACAAAATTTCAATTCTATGCTCTCCACTGGGCTTCCATATTGTGTGTTCGTCTTGCGTCATTTTTAGAAGAAACAATATTTCCACGAACTTGGCATAAACTGCCGATTTGTTTACACTAGCAATCTAGGTCATAGAACTATAAAACCGAAAGAATCGAACCAATTTATATTATTTTAATGAAGTTCTTAGGTAACTATGTCGACAGTAAAATCAAATATCTTTTTTTTTTAGTTTGATGAATTCCGTTTGAATATCTCTATATTAAATTCAGAAATTATTGCGATGTTTTTATTATTTCGAAAAATGCTACTGGGTTATAATCGCAATAATTTAAACTCGCATTTTGATTTTTTTTTATATGAATTAAACACGATTTGTCTCAATATCGCAAAAATTAAAATCGCATTTGAGTCTAAAAGGACAAAATCGCAAAATAAATGCACGCAATAATTTCTGAATTTACAGTAGTCACAAATTTAGGTGACACTACCTTTCTTTTGAATTTATGACCACAAACATGTTTTAACACATTCAAACATAATTGGTTACGGTGGTTCAAATGAAAAAAAAGGGCACTCTTTTATTCAGAAAATTAAATACTTCACAAAACTGTTCGAAATATCCTGGAATTATTTATTTTCTATTAAAATTGTCTTGTGGCTGGATCGACCTAATACCTTTTAAGA
Organism: Mytilus californianus; assembly: GCF_021869535.1. Taxonomy (NCBI): domain Eukaryota; kingdom Metazoa; phylum Mollusca; class Bivalvia; order Mytilida; family Mytilidae; genus Mytilus; species Mytilus californianus. Next base: position 139,251,335 of record NW_026262581.1, on the reverse strand, counting down.
AGTCATTATTATTTGGACTATGGGTATACATGAGTTATATGACGTGACGTCAGTTTGTGTGTTTTTTTTATAGAATTTCAAATGTGACGTCATTTTGTGCGTTGAGGCTTTGGCTAACTCGGCTGTGTGTTTTTATGTGTTGGATTAAGTTGTTTTATGTAATGTATCCGTTTTTATTCTGTAGTTAGTCCCCACTTCGGTTTTATCATGTATATCTATTATATAGTCATTTTATAAAATTTACTGTTTGCAAAAGTATATATTATTTTAAATAATAAGGATGTTCTTGTCCCAGGCAGAAAACCCTGGCCGTGTTGGGCGCAACTTTTTGGAAGTTTTGGTCCTCGGTGCTCTTCAGCTTTGTACTTGTTTTGGCTTTCAAACTTTTTTCATCTAAGCGTCACTGGTTAGTCTTGTGTGGACGAGACGCACGTCTGGCGTATTAAATTCTAAACCTAGTACCTTTTGTTAGCTATTATTTGTGTGTTTCTTTGTCCCATATGTTCTCCCATTTATTTGTATTGTAGTCATGTCATGTAATGTTGTCATTTTAATGTTATATTTAACATTGCCATAAAAGCGGGAGGTTTGGCATGCCACAAAACCAGGTTCAACCCACCAATTTTTTCTTAAAATGTCCTGTATTAAGTCAGGAAAATAGCCATTGTTATATTATAGTTCGTTTCTGTGTGTGTTACATTTTAATGTTGTGTTTTTGTTGTGTTGTTGTTCTACTCTTATATTTGATGCGTTTCCCTCAGTTTTAGTTTGTAACCCGGATTTGTTTTTATCTCTATCGATTGTTGAGTTTCGAACAGCGGTATACTACTGTTACCTTTATTTATAAAACTGAGGTAAAAAATGGACTTTTTATTGAAAATTATTTCACCTCAGTATGTATCCTGATATAATTATATCTCAACATATAGACATATTTCTAGCATACTCAGTGTGAAATAACATAGAAAAACCTCAACAACCATAATCCTCAAGAATTTAAGAGCAACAAAAAATTTCAAAGTACTTGACCTGTGATAGAAAAATCAAAATGACAAAATACTGAACTCCGAGGAAAATTCAAAAAGAAAAGTCCTTAATAAATAATGTTTATACACTCTTTTTTTGTGTTTACTCCACTATATAGAGTAGAAGTCATAGAGCATAATAAGTGGACCTCATTTTATGGGTCATTGGTCAATTTTCTGTTGTCTAATTATGTTTGTTTGTCAGTTGCAAGAGCAATAGAGTAACTAACTTTAATTTAGAATGTAATACTCTCTGACCAGGTGTGATCTGTTTAATGAGTTTTGCCCCAAGCAGGAGGTATTACTTTATACTTCACCGCTAATCAGAAGAACAATTGTATTCATTTCTTTCAGTTTTATCCCTTTTTGATATATATTATAGATATATTTCTAGTATAAGGTTAAACATTTTCAGTGATTTTATTGGCTGTTGTTACCTCATGTAGTTTTTAATTAGAATTTAGGAAATCAAAGTTGGAAAAAAAACCATATACCAAACAAGAAGCACCTTAAAAAGGTTTTATTACTCTCCGTATAGGTGTGGTTTTAATGTAACTAAACTCTAAAACTTTACAATTAATATAATTAAATTATGATAAAAGATAATTTGATTTACCTGTCTCTATTTGATAAATCTGAGAATCATGTGAGAATGTAAAGTGTTTTTTTTTTTTATATATATCTTTATTTTGTTGTGGCTGTTGTCATGTCAATTAAAAAGAAATTTATTTTAGCAGTACAAGTACAAAAAGTAGAGGTTATTTGGTCAAGTATAGTTCAGACTGGTCGAGTTTTGTTCAGACCTTTGGTCGGGTATGATTTAGACTGAAACCAATAGGTCGAGTACAGTTCGAGAATTGGTTAAGACTGTTTCAGACTGGTCGAGTAATTCTTCAGACTATTTTAAAAGGCAAAGATAAGGGTCAAGTACAAATCAGCAAGTCGAGTATGGTTAAGACTGGGGATGAGAAATGTCGAGTAAATTTCAGACGAATTCAGACTGGTCGAGTTTAATCAGTACAGTCGAGTACAGATATAGGCCATTTCTGACTTTTTCTGGTTTGTAGTGTTAAGAATTTCAATCTATTATGTAATCAGAAGGTTTGTTTAATTTTTTGAAAGCAAAATATATGTAAATTATCAATGGGTTTATTAAAAAGGCGGAATTCAATTTAAAATTGATGAGCTTCACAACAGAGAAGAACCTGCAAAAAAAACTAAATTTAAAGCTCAAGGAAATAACTATTATCAGTTATATATCTTCATTTTTTTAATATCGTTAATATAATATTGTTTATATATATCTTTGTTTCTTTTGTATCATAAACATAGACTGTGTTTTTCAAATTAACAAAATCATAATTTATGAATGTGATGTCTATATAAAAGATAGCATACATTTAAAAGAGTCAGCATATTTGTTCTATTTTAAAATGTTGAAGAAAAGTCTACTACAAAGCTACTGTAAACACATTAATAAATTATATGCAGATGAAAGATTGAAGAAACGTCTCCTACAAAGCTACTGTAAACACATTAATAAATTATATGCAGATGAAAGATTGAAGAAACGTCTACAAGGCTACTGTAAACACATTAATAAATTATATGCAGATGAAAGATTGCAGAAAAGTCTACAAGGCTACTGTAAACACATTAATAAATTATATGCAGATGAAAGATTGATGAAAAGTCTACAAGGCTACTGTAAACACATTACTAAATTATATGCAGATGAAAGATTGAAGAAAAGACACACAAATATACAAATTGTACATCAGACGCTTACATTAAGACTCATGATATGAGTTTCACAGTCCATCACGTGTATGGTAGTGATACACGTTGTTTGAAGAATGTTTTGAATTTTTGTAAACAGGAGCAGATCCAGTTATAGAAAATATGATAAAGAATATCAATCCGGCATCAATTAAAATATTATACATATTTGATTTATAGTTAAGACTTTTTACAAGTATCACTCCAATCGTTTGCTTGTTAGTACACAATATCTTGAATCGGACTTCTTACCGCAGAAAGATCACACGTACGGGAAAGAATGGACCGATTTTCAGACTAAATTTTCTCAAACAAATATAGTTTTAACGGAAGAAAAGGGAGTTCAAAGTAAATCTGATGGAGCAACTATGTCTGCTGCACAAAATTTAATAACGGACAATGACGCTTTATTGTATACAGGGGTCACAAAAGAGGTCTTTTTCACGCTGGTGAAATGTTTTACTCCTTTCAATACATTCAGTTTTCAATTAGAGGTAGCAGATCAATTACTCCTTGTGCTCATGAGACTAAAGTTAAATTTAATTTTTGACGATCTATGCAGAAGATTTGGTATATCAAGTGGTTTAGCTTGCAAAATATTTAATTCGTGGATTCCTGTGTTGGCAGATAAGTTTAAGTCCTTGATTGTTTGGCTCCCTAGAGAAGTAATAAGAGACTGTTGTCCCGAATCATTTAGGGAAAATTATCCCTTGTATTATTGACTGTGCTGAAACATTTATTCAGAGACCAACTAATTTAAGGAGTAGGGGTGAAACGTACAGCAATAACAAGTCCCATAATACAGCTAAATATTAAGTAGGAATATCCCCACATGGACAAATTATGTTCATATCCAAAGCTTTTGGTGGTCGTGTTAGTGACAAATTTATTGTAGAAAAAAGTGGATTCATGAATTATATTACTTGCTTCCAGGCGACGAGATTATGGCAGATCGTGGCTTTACAATAGACGACTTATTGTTTCCATTGCGTGTCAAGCTGAACATTCCAGCGTTCACAAAAAAACAAACCTCAGTTAAGTGCAGAGGATGTGACAACCACAAGAAGGATTGCCAGAGTACGGATACATGTTGAAAGGGTAATTCGACGATTGAAGGTCTTCAAAATTCTAAGTGGGACTGTGCCTGTATCATCCTTAAAACTGTTTGATGACATTTTGCTTTTATGCTCTGCTTTGGTTAATTTACGGTCAGATCTGATCTGAGATACTAATGAAAGTAATGAGTGAAATTAGTTTGTTATTTTTTTCTCTTTGTTTGTTAAACAGGTTGGGTATACACTGTACATGTACATGTATATTTAAGTCGTTGAATAATGTAAATGCTATAGACGTACATTGCATTATGATTGTATTATAGTATAGATCCATTGATTGTTGGTTGTTTAACGTCCAGTGGCAAATAGTTTATGCATATTCAGGATGACATATACATGAATTGAATAGAATTCTGTTTGTTTCCCTCTAGACGTCTTTTGGTTATTTTATGAACTCTCCCTTTTTAAATTTACCTTGGTGTTTGTTTTGTTTAGGGTCAAATTTATTTTGTAATTGGGTGTCTGTCGCACTGATGTAAAGCATTGTCCCACTCATCTCCTCTTATTCATAATTTATAATAAAACTTTCATCGCAATACATCAATCAAAGAGTAAAAACATCATTGGAGGTATTTAAATGAAAACATTAAACTTGGACACCTTTTTATATCAATAAATGGTTTCATGATAAACCTTTAAAGATCTTTTACTCTTTAACATGTATGTGAAGTTAGCAGCCGGTTCGTTATTCGATATTCGATATTCAATATCCAACCGACTGCTAGCAGTCGGTTGGATATTCAAAATTAAGTTGAAAATCATAAGAAAAATTAAATACTTGATAACATTAAAAGCACGATTTTCATAGTTAGGAGGACTGATAAGATACGTAGGAAATCGTTTAATGACCTCTTCAAGCTGTCGTAAATTCTCGTTGTCCCGAATATAAACCCTTTTCTAAGTTGCATATTTGTCTTTATGTAATATAGATTTTTATCAATAAAACAACTTCAAATATGTACTTTTATATATGATATTTCTTAAAACAAAAAGAAAAACCTATAACTCTAGAAACATTTAGAAATATAAATAGAAATATTTATGGAATGCCCAAAAAAAGAAATATATAGTGAAAACCTACCTGAGACCGCTTAAATGAGGGTGAGACCCCCCTGGTCTTTCAATGTCCATAAAATTCAACTTGATCATAGACTCTGTATATGTAAAGGTTGTATTAAAAGGATTTCCCAGAATAATGTCATCTCCGATATCTACGGAGGGCTTAAATTGTCACTTTTCATCTAAAAATTGTCAAAATTTTGGGACAAAGGGCACAGGGCAAACTTTATTTATACAGAGTCTATGAATTCGTCGAATTTTATGGACATTGAAAGAACAGGGGGGTCTCACCGTCATTTAAGCGGTCTCAGGTAGGTTTTCACTATGTATTTCTTTTTTGGGGGCTTTCCATATATATTTCTATTTGTATTTCTAAATTTTTTCTAGAGTGATCGGTTTTTGTTTTTGTTTTAAGAAATATTAGATATAAAATTACAGTTTTGATATCGTTTTATTGATAAAAATCTATATTACATAAAGACAAATATGCAAATTACATAAGCATTGATAAGGGTTTATATTTGAGGACAACGAGAGTTTAAGACAACTTGAAGGGGTCATAAAACGATTTCCTACGTATCTTTTCACTCCTTTCAACTATAAAAATCATGCTTTTAATGTTATCAAATATTATATTTTTTAATGATTTTCAACTAAATTTCAATATCGAACCGACTGATAGCAGCCGGTTGGATATTGAATATCGAATATCGAATAACGAACCGGCTGCTAACTTCACATCCATCTCTTTAACTGATGTAATGGGATGAAATTGTTACAACCGACAAGCAGTTTAAATGTCCTTAAAAATAACACAGGGTTCTATTATGAGGCGCCGTTTTACTATTTATTCCTTATTTTCTGATATCAAAAAATATTTCTTGATATCAAAAAATTGAATTCCTGATATCAAAAAATGATTTTTTGATATCAGGAAATATTTCCTGATATAAAAAAATATTTCTTGATATCAGGAATTCAATTTTTTGATATCAAAAATTGCCTTTTTTGATATCAAGAATTAGATATATTACTGACGATATTTTGATATCAAGAAATACATTTTCTGATATCAAAAAATGATTTTTTGATATCAAAAATTCGAATTCCTGATATCAAAAAATGATTTTTTGATATCAGAAAATAACAAAAATATCAACGATTGCTCCCTGTGTGTCAATAAAAGCATCAACGTTCACCAATGAGCCCTTACATTAAGTCTTTAAACAGACTTATTCGGAAAGGATATACCGGTAGTTACGATACTGTTGTCAATTAGTCATTAATGATTGCATATTTTGGTATTAATATTGATTCACTCATAGGGTTTTTGCATCGGAAATAAACACATTTATTCTAAAACCAGTTGTTGGCATGATACGGTTTATGTTCTTCTCATATATTTTATGATGGTATGATACTAAACTCCTAACGGGAGGGATTGTACTTGATTTTCTTATGATGAAGACATAATCTTTCAATCAGTTTAATTGAGGTCTGGAGCTGGCATGTCAGTAACTGCTAGTAGTCCTTTGTTAATTTATGTATCATTGTCATTTTGCTTAGTTTCTTTTGTTACCTATTCTGACATCGGACTCGGACTTCTTTTAAACTGAGTTTTACTGTGTGTATTGCTATGTTTTGTTTATTCTACATTGGCTAGAGGTATAGGGGGAGGGTTGAGATCTCACAAAACATGTCTAATCCCGCAACATTACAACATAGTGTAAGAACAAACGTGGTAGGGTAACAACAACAAAAAGACGCAAATTACAGATGTGATAGTGACAACTAGTTCAAAGCCAACAACAACATAAAAAAAATGCATGTCTTGTATTTTCAAAAGATTTGTCTATTTCGTCTTTTTACGAGACTGCTAGTATTTCTTATGAACCGCGTCTTCCATAAACCTTTTAAATGCATATGAGCTTTTTCTGTGAAGTAATGAAACGTTTTAGTAGGTTGGATGTACGTTTTCATCTCTAAAATACCTTCATTTTGGAAAAGTTTGTCTTTATATTGAAAGGATTGTCAAGAAATTTTTACTTCATTTTGAGAAAAGTGGTAAGTACAATTTAGTAGGGTATATATTTCGACTCTTCAAAATTCAAGAGTCTATCTTAAATTGAGGTAAATTATATGGTCTTCCAAATACCGCTTCGATTCCTAACATCACTGAAGAGACATTAATTGTCGAAATCCGGATATGGTGTACAAATTTTTGCACCTCATGTTTGCGGTATACCATCTTTTCCGCAAGTTTATTGTTTTCTGTTTGGTATTAAATTAATAATATAGATCAATTTTGTTACATCTTGTGATCCGTTTATTTGGCAATCGCCAATGGCAGTCAGCAGGGTTTAAGAACATCCGTTGTTCGACCTGTAAGTCAAATGCGTTTTGTTAAAATATACTTTTTCACTTTTTTGATCTTTTGGAAAATGTTGTTTGTGCTGTATTAACACCCCTCTACCAAGAAATTTGTTTTGCATGCGCCCGTATACAAATTGCGATTTTAATCCAACGCAATCATAGGTTTGAACGTTGTTTTCAATTTAGACTTGTTTATGCATTGTATCAGATATATAAGGTGAAAAGATCGTGTATATCGCCAGTTGAACCTGAATATATTATCGAGCAATCGTAACATTTTCCAGTATGTAGTAAATTCTTAGGTCGACATATCCCGCCAATTCGGATTGTACGACACAAGAGAGTAAATATGTTTTATTCAGGAATAATTTTAAAAAAATCTTCCATTTATTGTCTTTAAGTGCATGTGTCCTGAATTTCGTAATAAGTTTGATCAAACTGAAGATAAGTGTAAATATTTTTTTCAAATATTGTTATTAAATAGCAGTTTTCCGGAGACTTTGAAGTCTTATTCATGTTTATAAAACTTGAAGTGTATAAGCATTTTGTTTTTGTAACAAGGGACACAATGTCATCAATATAATGACCAATACCGTGTATAGTGGTACTCCACACTATAAAACAATTGGTCTACCGAAAACATTATTTCAGATATTTCCTGACGGTTGGCCTCATTGGTGAGCCTGAATGTTTCAAATGACACACAGGGAGCCATCATTCTTTTATTTCTTATTTTCTGATATCAAAAAATCATTTTTTGATATCAGGAATTCGAATTCTTGATATCACAAAATCATTTTTTGATATCACAAAATCTATTTCTTGATATCAAAAAATCAAAAATATTTTCTGATATCAAAAATTCGAATTTCTGATATCAAAAAATCTATTTCCTGATATCAAAAAATAAATTTTTGATATCAGGAATTCGAATTTTTGATATCAGAAAATATTCTTTATTTCTTGATATCAAGAAATCGATTTTCTGATATCAAAAAATAGAATTTTTGATATCAGAAAATAATTTTTTGATATCAGAAAATAGGTAATAAATAGTAAAACGGCGCCTCATATTCTATGTGATAAGCCAGACCACACAACTATGGGGAAAATCAGTGTTAGATAATTAAGACACACCATGGTATTAACTGTGTAAATATTACTTAACACAGTAGGGCAATTAATTGACATATTTCTGATTGAAGAATGTAAACAAACAAGTACAACTAAAGGCTCCCTGCTATTATTATCTGAACCAAACTAGACACATATTTGTAAATTTATCCTAAGACATGTAAGAGATGTAGAAAGACTGACCATACAATAATATAATAAAAATAAAAGTACATGTATCAAGAGCAACTTTGAAAAATCACAACAAAATGAAAGGTCTCCTAAAATGATCAATCCAAGTGTAAAGGCTTGAATGTTTAATTTACACAACAATTCCCTTATGGAACTGAATTGTTTGCCGCAAACTTGCAGCAGACTTGCTGCAAGCTTGCGGCAAACAAACAGTTTGCAGGAACACTGAAAATAGTGTTTGCAGATGCTTGCCGCTAGCTGCAAACTTCCAGCAAACATTGCAGATTTTTGCTGCAAGCTTGCGGCAAGTTTGCAGAAACATTAATGTTTGCCGTAAGATTGCCAGAAAGTTAAGATAATAAATAATGTTCGCTGCAAGATTGCAGAAAACTTTGACCATTCTATAATATGTTTGCCGCAAGATTGCAGAAAACTTAGACCATTCTATATGTTTGCCAGAACATTGCAAGAATTACACAATATTGACTGGGCATGCCTAGTTGGCACTTCCTGGAAGCTACAATTTGAAATTGTGTCTAGGTCATGCTGATTGTGTTTGGAAAATGCATTTCACATATTAGAGATCAAGGAGGCATTTTGGTTCAATAATATAGGATATTCAATAGGTAATTTTGTAAGTACAAATAATTCATAGAACTGCATGTTTTAATAAAATAATTAATGTCACCATCATACATAATTAAGTAAGCAACTATATATATATATAATTATGTGTGTGTTTGAAAAACTTTAGCTATTATAAGTTTGAATTTTGTAACTGATGTACTGTATCATGTTTATTAAAATTAAGTTCAATTCTGTAATGCAATTATTACCTATAGCTTTATACCCAATACACATTGGAGATTTTTCCTTTTTCATTTCTTAATACAGGTATATGATGTCATTTGAGAATAACCCCTGCCCCCTTTTTCAAAACTCAAATGCATGTATGTATTTCCTTAAATCTTTAAGTTTGCAAGAATTCTTTCAATGCCTGTTTGTATACAGACAGAAATTCTTTTAAAAATGTTGCTGTGTAATTTGAAAGAGATAAATTGAATGTGTCTACACACATGACATTGGTATATGTGTAGTTCCTGCAAGTTTGCCGCAAGTTTGCAACAAACAATTGCCGCAAGCTTGCAGCAAACAATTGCCGCAAGCTTGCGGCAAATCTAATTTGCATAATTATGTTTGCAGCAAGCTTGCCGCAACCTTCATTTGCATCGTAAAATGGTTGCGGCAAGTTTGCAGCAAATGTTTGCTGCAAGCTTGCGGCAATGTTTGCTGCAAACTTGCGGCAAATGTTTGCCGCAGGGCTTATTTTTCGGTAAGGGAAGTGATGCTTTTTACATAATATACATGTACAAAATGTACATGTATATATACATAGTAAGCACACGAGTGACAATCAAGTTGTTTGAAGAATACACACATTGGCAATCATACCACATCTCGCAAATAATATATATGTTAGTTTAAAATAAATGAAATAATTTTCAATTGAAAATAAGCACTTACATTGGTGTTCATTTATAAATTATACATTCCCTTCAAAATCTGACTGCTCAAATTAAGCAAATGTACATGTATTTATATATATTATTAAATATGCATAAACTTTACAAAAGCTTTGCTCATCATCAGACGGTCATCCTGGATTTCATTAACTAAACATGGAAGAACTTTTTTTACATAAAAGTTTTTTAATCTGGTGACTTGGTTATTAATGTAAGTCTCATTATACAAAATGTCAATATATTTATGTTCATCTACGCCCAGCCATACAAGCAACTTGCACTGTTTTAATCCCGTACAATACATAGTGAGCTGAACTTGTAGGTAAATTCCCCTGCTCCCTTTTTCCTTTACAACAAGATCTCCATTTTCATCTTTTCCGACATCATATTTTCCAGATTCAAATAGTTGATCTAATGTTGACCAACTAGAAGAAGGCACTGGACACTTTATTTCTAGTAGACTTTGTCCATCAAAAATTCCATCTGGACTTGCGGACAACCAATTTTCCTGTTGCGACACACAAATGCCTTTCTCTTGGACTTGATGTCCAGTAGAGCTCAGATACACTTTTGCATCTATTTCTCCCTGCTGGCCATGTTCAGGTTATTTATTTCCAACAAATTTTGGGTGTAAATGTTCACGTATAAAGTTCGTGCTGTCTGTCGTTTCCTTAACTGGCACTTTGTGAGCACTGCTGGCAGTTATTCTTAACTTTCTACAGTCTTTCCATAATGTGCTTTTGGACTGAAGTGTTGTTTCAGTCTGTAATCTAAATACTAGGGAATCCGTCAGGAACACATATTTAGAAAAAAACTGCACACATTTAGCACATGATGACAAATCATTATGTTCACCATGAACTTGTTCAATACTTTCTTTAGTACGAACTGACGGATTACTTTTAAAACTTTTGTTCATGATTGTTCCTTTGATTTCAAATAAAGGTAGCATTGGTGAGGCATTGATGGCTTCTTTAAATTCCTCTTTTGAAACATAAAATGGTGTATCTCGCAGCAGGGACACTTTCGTTACCTATCATATTTTCACCAAGTTTTGGTTTTTTCAGCTGAATACTGACAAGTGGCTTTGGTTCAATGTTCCTGGTAGTTCCTCGGTTCCACTTGGCAGTTTCGTCTGTGCAACTCACTCCAGTCATGCTATTTCTCACAGCATACTCGTTCTTCCACAAAAATGCTCCGACATGACTGCATGAAAGTCCTAAACCAGCCATGCACGTACACCAGGCTTGTTCCACGGCACCTTCTCTTGTGCACATTACATAAGCATCATTAAGTCTACTCACAGTCTGGGATGATCGTACACTCGCCTTCATAACTAGTTTGTTATCTGTTGCATTGAAATGCAATATTTTGTCTACATTTCCGCTTTGAAAATAATTGTAACACTGTAAACTCTTAAAGTTTTTCATTTCTTCTCCATCAACTGCCTTTGATCTTATCAAGTAGTTATAAATGTCACCGTACATTAAATTTGGCCAACTCCTCATATCGTCATTCCAGTCCTTTATTTCTTTGAACATTTCTGGCATTGAACTTTTAACTTCAGTAGACATGATGAACTTCACTTGTTTATATATTTCTCGTTACGACTGAATGCTTTGTTTACACTTTTATCATTACTGTAATGGCGGACGAAATTAAATCGCGCCAAGCGGCGAAGATTATTACTACGGGTGATAATTGAAAAACCGTGTCTATAAAATCTTTTAAACAACAGAAATAACAAAAACCACTGCAGCAGGCTTGTATGCAAAACTAACTGGGTCAAGTCTTACAAATGTGGAGTATATAAATAGGCATGTTATCATCAAACACAAACACAGGCTAGTATACCAATCTCTGTCGTGAAATTATATTTTCTAATTTGACTCTCTTGCCACTCAGGCATAATTCGGAGCGCCTTAACCTTGATCTTTCAAATAAAGTAATTGCTTCTGAAGACATGCTCAAGCCTTGTATAACTTTAACTGAAATTGTGTAGTTATATTTAATCCAGCAAAATGACATCCCTGTAAAAAGAAAACATAACAAAAATACCGAACTCCAAGAAAAATTCAAATCGGAAAGTCCCTTATAAAATGGCAAAATCAAAAGCTCAAACACATCAAACGAATAGAAAACAACTGTCATATTCCTGACTTGGTACAGGCATTTCCTAATGTAGAAAATGTTGGATTAATTTAGAGATATAACTGTATTGTACTTGAAGCTTTGCGGACGTCCATCGGTAGTTTTACTGTCGCAAACTTAGTTTACCTGGCGATGCGTATCAATGGTTCTGATTGGATGAAAATAATAAAATTTTCATTAAACGAAAATTCCGCGAAATGATGTTATCTTCTTTGGCCCCTAAACTAGGTGACGCCATAGGTATGCGTCCGGCGTCAAACTTAAACACCGGCCGTTTTCTTGCTTCTTGGCCGCCTCAAAATGTTATAAAATGTTATATAAAGAAGATTTCAAGATGCAAAATGTGAGTTTTTTGCTAATCATTTGAGAAAATACATGTCAATACATTCCGGAATTCAAAATGTCGGCTTCCTTAGTTACAGACAGGGAGATAGAGATACGCGTACTTTCATCCAATCAAAACCATTGATATAAAATAATTGCATTAGAATAACTATCTGAAGCAAGTTTACTTCTTTCTAAAGTTACCAGACTTACATACATAACAAAAATATGGTGCTATCAGGTTTTCTCGAAGTTGTACATTGACAATCACAAACAATAATTGGTGACCTGGAATGGCCAGTTCTTGGAGTCCTACTAGGAATTATTAACTTTTTTGCTCGGAGTAATTTTTTAAAGAATAATGATTTTCTTGGAAAGAGTTGACACTTCTAGATGCATTATTAAACTCGATGTGTCTTGAGATAATTTCGCACCAGACCATCATGATGAACTGGAATGGTTTTTCTCAAACTCAAGATGTGAATAACCACAAAATAGTTAAAACCAAAATGGGCCCTAAATATTCAATTGCACTTTGTTGAGTATGAATAAAACTATGACGAAAAAGTCAATTATAAGTTGCTCTGTAGCCAGTAATTTTTTTTATTTAAAATATATTAGCGCATTAATATACTCCTGCAATAATATGTTGTTTGGAAATGCAATGTAGCATTACCATTTCCATGCCATAATATGGGAGGGTTGAGATCTCACAAAACATGTTAACGCATTTTTGCGGCTGTCCCAAGTCAGGAACCTCTGGCATTAAAAGAGGGACGAAAGATACCAGAGGGACAGTCAAACTCACAGATCGAAAACAAACTGACAACGCCATGGCCAAAAATAAAAAGACAAACAGACAAATAATAGTACAGATAACACAACATAGAAAACTAAAGACTAAGCAACACGAACCCCACCAAAAACTGGGGGTGATCTCAGGTGCTCCGGAAGGGTAAGCAGATCCTACTCCACATGTGGCACCTGTCGTGTTGCTTATGTTATTACAAATCCGGTAAATAGTCTAATTCGGTAAGTCACATTCGTGAAAAGGGAAGGGTATTGTAGTTACGACATAAGGAACATATCCGATATCATTTGTGAAACGGTTATTCAATAACGGTCAACCAACTCGTGATGGCGTCCGTAAAATTTACGAAGGGATGATTTCAACTTCACCATTTGGAACTCTTGGTTTAAAAGCTTCCTTGTGAGCAGCAATCCTCTAACAAGGAAATCATGATAGGAAACACAAGCCCGGGAATATCGTATCAATTGGGAGATATATACTCGCTGCTGGAATGTTGCTACATAGAAATGGAAAGTTCACAATTGGGAAGCTGAAATCATCTCTTTTGTCGTAAAGTTTTGTTTTCAACCGACCCTCATTGTCAATTTCTAGATGTAAGTCAAGATATGAGGCAGACTCAACTGTATCTGTAGTATCCTTTATCTCTAGTTCGATGGGATAGATTCGTTCAACATAGTCACCAAATTTTGTACTATTTAGTGAGAGAACATCATCTATATAGCGGAACGTATCTAGTTAAAGGATATTGCTAACTTCTTATCTTTCTTCCTAAGAAGTTTCTGTATGAAGTCAGCCTCATAATAATGAAGAAACAAGTCGGCAAGAAATGTTAGTCTAGTGTGTTTTTTTTAATTTGGATTCATTTATATGTTTCGGAGTTTAGTGTGATGTCCGTTTATATTATCTTTTAGGGGCCAGCTGAAACCCGCCTCCGGTGTGGGATTTTCTCGCTGTATTATTAAAGACCCATTTGTGACCTTGGGCTGTTCTCTGCACTTTGGTCAGGTTGTTGTCTCTTTGACACATTCCCCGTTTCCATTATCAATGTTATCATAATAATTGAAAAATGTCTAAATATCTGGTATTGTTAGCCTTTTCTCAAAAGAAATATGTTTGATTATAATCAATCTGGACTATAAAATCACAAAACATGTAGGTAATTGCCTTACATCGCATTCGCGCTTTGATTGTGAGTAGTTACAGCACTCCATTTTCTGTTATATTTAGTTCTTCTGCAGAAGGGTATTGGCCTGGTATATTACAACTACATTTGAATTAATCTGGACTATATATTTCCTTGGAAGAGAATGCAGATTGAAACTGCTTATTCAGGATGGTTGCTTGGTCTACAGGATGAATGTGTAGTCCTCTATCTTCATATTTTTCATGTCGGGGTCTTTTACAGCCGACTATACGGTATGGTTTTTCTCTTTATTTTATGGCCGAACGGTTGCCTATAATTGCTTACATCCACTTCATTTGAACTTTGAAGGATATTTGTCTTATTGGCAATCACACCACATCTCCTTATTCCTATATTGTCCGTTCTGTAACGATGGTGAAGTAGATATTGAACATAATATATGAAAGTGTAAGACATTAGAAAATATTAGGAAACATTTCATCAACAGTCTAGAAAATTTGATGAAAAAAATCGAGTTCTCTACAAATCCTATAAAGTGAAGTAGACTATTTTTACAGCTGCATGATACTAGACATTTGACATTCGTTTTTGTCAATGGTACTACAAACCAGGGGAATATCTCAACAGTTAGATCTAGATGTTTATGTTTTGCCTTGCACCGGGAAAGTTTTTACAGACTTGATATACATGTTGAGTGAGACTGGAGCTAGTCCAAGTGCTAGGTGCGCTAGTAGTCGACTTTATCTTTTAGCCATTTTACCTCTTAGTAATAAGTTGATGAATTTTTAAGGTTAAATGACGTCTGATGTAACTGACGTATAATTAAAAATGTATTTATATAATTATAATTAAAAATTGGTTTCCCTCTGTTTCCATAGAATTTTGACCTTTCATTCTGTAGGACATATACTCCAGTAACAATTCTGGCTATTATACAATAGTCTTCTTGATTGACACGGTTTCTAAACCTGCAGATATTCAAATATTATGAAGTGTACCAGGAGTCACACTGCGATTTTAATGTACATAAATTGACTTATTTGTTGCGTCTTTTTCCACTTTTTTCTTCCAGTGGCAATTTATTTTCTGATCTACCATATGTTCTTCAATACAGTTGGAGATATCAATAAGAGTCAAATTGGATGCAAGATCATACTGATCTAGTAATGTCCTTGCAAAGATAAACCAACTATATATATATATATATATATAAGCTATTCGAAGTGTCATCTTTAACAGGTATCTGACGAATGCAAATTTCCTTCTCAATACATCATTTCACATGATACTGCCGAGTCTGATCAATGTTTGTTATTTTTTTTAGACTCAATTGTTAACTGCCTAGAGAGAATGTATACTGCTGTTCGATCTGAAAGATTTTGTATATTCTTTAGAACTTTCTTGTAATATTGATGTAGCTCCTTCTTATCCTTTATCTTTAATACTACTGATTCCAAGTCCAAAAATTTATCTTGGCATAACATATTTATTCCATAACATGACGCTAACCTTAGAATTTACACCATTATAACCATGAAATTCTGTTCCCATGAACGCATAGGATGTTCTCCGTGCCATTTTTATTCTTTCCGATATAAGGTTTCACTTGCAACAGTTTCTCTGTATACCAATGTGTGTATAAATTTAAATTCTTCAAGCTGACTGCCATGCAGCTTTAAGTTTACCCCATCGACCACCGTATATTTATTATTATTAAAAGTCATAGACTTACTCTTTGCATTGGACAAAATGAAACTTTCACAGTCCTCAGAATATTCTTGCATCAGCAACATAGTTTTTAATTGAAATAGGCTCTGTGACAGTAGAAATGCATCATCCGCACATGTTGGCGATCCTACGTGAATTTAACCAATGTTTACACCAATATGTTCGTCTTCAAACTATTTCAATAATGGATTTATGAATACTTTATACAATAAGGGTGAGAAAATATAACTTTGTCGAACGCCTTGCTTTTCCTTAAATAGTTTTGAAGTTCTTTGTAACAATCATCAAGTACTTTCCAATCATTTTGGATGAACCAATAAAAACTGCATAAGATGGATAATTCCCATCTTTGGCTTCGGCTACTTCTGTACAATTGATTGCCAATGAGACAACTATCCACCAGAGACCAGATGACATAGAAGTTCACAATGATAGGTCACCGTACGGCCTTCAACAATGACAAAAACCGATCCCGCATAGTCAGCTATAACATGCCCCGAAATGACAATTGTAAAACAATTCAAAAGAGAAAACTAACGGATTGGTTTATGTACAAAACAATAATATGATATACAGCAACAAACGACAACCACTGAATTACAGGCTTCTGACTTGAGACACGCACATACAGAATGTGGCGGGGTTAAAGATGTTTGCGGGTGCCCAACACTCCCCTAGACTGGGAAATTGGTGTAGCAGCATAACATATGAACAAACTATAAAAATCAGTGGAAAAGGGCTCATCAGATCAAAACAAAGCAGAAAAACAAGTAACACAGACCGGACGTGGCAGGGTATTTATACATCCTCACAACAAAAAAGACACTAGTACAGATCTGAGAGTACTCGCAGTTACTGACAGCTAGTTCAAAGACAATGACAACTAATAATAAAAATCATGTATCTAAGACTAAAATATCAATAGTACATATCCAACATCCAATGGATTTAGTATAAAGACGTCTTTAAAAAGCAGAGCAAAACACGACCTTGTGCAATGCCAAAATACAGGTATTGACAGATTGTAGAACCGTGAATGTCCATATGTATATATATACCTAACAATAATATCTAGTTTGATTTTAATTTACTGATAACAAAATCAATATCTAAACCAATAAAAACAACAATTTAGAGATCTAATTACAATGTTGAATTGGTAACCTTTTAGAATATTAAGTTTGTTTAAAGGATTAATAAGTTTACCCGAGTCGTACCTAAATTTCCGGGCTCAGTTATCATCTCCGTAAAAAAGGAAGATGTGCTATCCAGTTTGAAATAAGTTTTACAGATACAGCCAAACTTCCAAACCAAATTTTTACTAAGATTTCAAAATAATCCGCCCGCTGGCAAGCATTCTCGATAGCACGAGACATATATCATGAATACTTCCAAAACTTTTAAACTGGTTTATCTTTGTACTGGGTTACTTCTCTGACTGCGTACAAGTCTATAAAAAAGATTTTGATTATATTCGTGGCTCTCCAAAATTATTTTAAAATATATATTAATTCTGTGTTTGAGCTTTCCGCTGTCTATGAGCTTTCCTTTATTCACTTTTTGACTCATCACATTCCACTTATAAAATAGTGTCCTTCTCCCTTCTTAATTTTTTCTATTTTTATTCTTTTTTACTTATTTGAAATAATTTCTTGATGTTATCTTTTTCTACTCGGTTTTCTCTTCAGTTTTACATCATTTGATTGTACGGTACTTGTATTTTAAAATTTCAGCTAGTTTTAATACTTGCGCGATTGCATATCTTCTGCACCCAACTTTATTACCCTCTTTATCTCCTAGTAAATGATATACATAATTTTTCGCGTTTCGAAGTATAGAAGAAAAGTATTGTACTAACGGTTCTTTCATATATAAATGTTTGAACACGTGATGATAACTGTTATATTACATGACTGGTAAATTTTCGCGGGTTAATTTTCCTATTAGATCATTCTCTCGCTAACTTCGAACTGGTCATGATAGACACGGAGTTAGACAATTCCATTAAAGCGGCTATATTACTCGTCTAAACAGCATAATTACAGTGATGGACAGACTTACAGCTTTTCAGTCGAATCAGCAACAGTCACAACAGGAGATTTCCCAATCTGAGAGATCCAAGCTCGACGAAAAATGGCTGACAATTACAGATTTTTTTAAGTGTCCCTGCCAGTTCTTTTTCCTTCTTACAGATGAACCTCTCTGGACTTTAATTCTTTCTCCTTACTCTTAAAAGAATTTTCTTGTTTAACCAAAGCTTTATATTTATCTACATAAAAAAAATGTTATTTGAACCCATATCATTTATTTCCGTTTGGTTAATAAACAGACACAGACTAGACACAGTGTTTCTAAAATCTAACTTTATTAAGTCTTTACATCCTTTAAATGAACCATTATAATATACCATTTAATTTGTATCAGTCTCACCTAAGCCTTCACATTTATGATGCACTCAAGAGTTGCATTGGTACAAAAGACTTTTTTTTTCAATATAATATATGTAGCAATATGTGTGTTCTGTCCGACAAGGTATTGTAAATAATCTAAAGGGTTATGTAGATAGTAAGTCACTACCTGGTTTTCGTTTTGGAGAATCTTTCTCTTGTGAAATATATAAATAATAATAATAATAATAATGATAATAAAATTCTTCATTTAACGAAGGTAACTATTTTAAAACAATAACATGTTAATCTTTCCTGAGCCCTTCATAAACTATTTATACAAATAGAAAAAATACAGACAAATAAAATACATAATACAGTTAATTTATATAAAGCAGCTTAAATATTGAATAAGCACATATGAATTCAAAAGAAGAAAAAATACATTAGATTGTGGTATCTTCATTCTGTAAAGTTAAAAAAAATAATTTGAACATTTGATCTTAAATGTATCGAAATTATTTGTTTCCTTAATACTTTTTGGCAAATTATTCCAGGTAATAAAACCAGAATATCTAATTGTTCTTTTAAAAATTCAAAATAAGGTCTTGGTACATGAATTAGTCTTGATGTTGTCGACATGAGCGATTAATTAATATAAAGATCAGCACATGCAGTAAATGTATTAGATAGATAACCAGGTGCTAAACCATTCCTACATTCAAACATTAAGACAGCTTGAAAATATTGTATCCTCGTAAATATAGTCATCCATTCAAGCTTATTAAACATTAAAGTTGACGGAAAATAAAAAGAAACAGATAACATTAATCTTGCTGCATGTTTTTGGAGCTTAAATGAATTCTTTCCAGATTGCAGTTTGTGGTAAGGCCTAATTCTGTTCAACAATAGTCAATAATGGGTAATATAAAGCTATTGTAAAAGAGAAAAACACCCTTATAATAATGGCAAATAGTGTTTCAACCTTTTTATCAGGTATATTCTGCTTGAAATAATTTCATATATTATATCATTTTGATTTGACCATGACAGATTTTTATCAAATTGAATATAAATTCCAAAAAGTTTTTTCAACCTCTACATTATCTAAAGAGATATTATCTTGTGATAAAACATGTGAATATTCATTGCAGTTTTCAAGTTTTCTGTCTGATCCAACAAGCATACATTTTGATTTCTAGTTATTAATCATAATATCATTTTCTTTACACCATTTAATGATATTTTCTAAGTCTTTATTTAAACATATGTTAAAATTTACAATAGATTTAGATGACAAATGCAAAGTTGTATCATCAGCATATAGATCAGGCTCTGCATATTCTAAAGTTGATGGTAAGGCATGTATATAAACATGGAATAATAAAGGTCCAAGTATAGAACCTTGAAGAACTCCAACAAAAGTTATAGTTTTATATTCAGTGGTTCCTAACTTAACTTTATTCACTCGTGGAGAGAGGTAGGATGAAAATCATTTTACAGAGTGGTCACCACATTTGTATAATTTTAGTTTTGACAATAGGATATTGTAATTTACAGTATGAAATGCCTTCTTAAAATCTAAAAATAGAATAGCAGTAACATTTCCATTGTCTATTTCTTCTAACAATTTATTAATTATTTTAATGAGTGCTGTATGACAAGATTTGTTTTCTCAAATCCATACTGCTGTTGTATTAATAATTTGTGTCTGGTCAAAAATAAATATAGTTGTTAAACATGTTAAAAGACAATTTTCTCAAATATTAGTCTATACAAATATATAATAATGTAGAGAAAACAAGTAAATGGGTTAACATTGTAAAAGGCTGGTTAAATAAATTAAGATTTTGCCATCTTACTTTTGACCCCATTAATATAAGATATTATATTAATACTATCCAACAAAGAATCGTTGACCAGGCTTATCAGATTATGAACTGTTCTATCCTTAAATGTGAAAAAAACTAAATTTCTTTAGAAAGACTAAAAAAATGGAAAAAGGCCCCCGTATATGAATATTTGTAAATTAAATACTGACAGATCAGTTTTTCAGTACTCAGTGCCCATTCCCTAGCAATTGAAAGGGGGCGTTATACCAATATTGAAAGAAAACAACGCATTTCCCTATCCTGTAATAGGCAAGAAATTGAGGATGAATAACATTTCTTCTCATTCTGTCCATGCTATATATATCATTGAGGGATCCCTATACAAAAAATTAATACTAATCTAAATTTCAATTTTATTAAATTGCAATCAGCTATATATAACACTCATGAGGCATATGACTACACTTTTGAATAGCAGTTTGCCAGTCATTATAAAAATCACCACAAAATATATTAATGATTGTCTTTTATTGAGAACATCTGTATAATTTTTATTTTATTGAGAACATCTGTATAATTTTTATTTTATTGAAAACATCTGTATAATTTATATTTTGGATATGTATCCTTTTTAGTTCATGGGCACTAATAATTGTCTAACTGTCAATACACACATATTTGTAGTCTTCTTTTCGTGTGAATCCAACTGTCACTCTAATTTAATTATTGTCAGTTTATTGTTTCAATTGTTCTATACTGTATGCCATAACCATTTAACGTAAATGTGTTTGGGCAAATAAATATATTGTCCATTGTCTATTGTCAATAATTTTGACACAGTGGGTATAATTGAAATGGGTCGAAAATACTTTATTTATATGGTTAAGATTTGTTTTTGGCCTGGGTAAGCAGCCTCCAATAATGATATTTCTTATTCCATTCAATCGCGCACTTTGAACAACATTTTTGTATTTGCTTTTGAACCTTACCTAACCTCTGTATCTTTACCCCCTTCAAAGGAGAACTACACACGTTCTGTGTGTTGGCGGTGCTCATTATTTACATTGAAAAGGGGTCCATTTCCCAAACGGCTGTGTTATAAACAGATAAACAAAATATTCAAAATAATAAGACAAGACTGCGGAATTTGTTCCGTCTTTTGGTTTGAATTTTCTGTTAGGTGTCGAAAGAAAACGAAAGTACTATCTACTAGATAATAATCTAGCACATTTTGCTAAGTTTGTTTAAAGGAAAGTTGAGTAATTTTGTATGTATTAAGTGGTTTATATCACAAAGTCTATGGATTATAAGATAAAGTAATCAAGGTATGTAGTTTTGATACTCAATTTTGAGATCCATTATTGTTGACATTTTTATCAAGGAAGTTTAATTTTGTGGCCATGATACAAAAATAGATATTTATGATATCTTGTATGAAAATAGAGCTATTGTGGCTAAATTTGCTTTCTTTCTTTGAAACTTTCATCTATTGGAAATATTTTTTTTGTAGTCTTTTCAATTTTTTGCGTTCTTTTTCTTTAGGGGTGCAATGGGATTGTTATTGATAAATTTTATTATTTAAAGAAAATCCTCTCTGAAAGTACATTCCTGCCAACTTTTGAAAATCCCCATGGTAGTTTTAGAGTGTGACAATAATTTCAAAGGTTACAATTTTTTTGCAACATTTTTTATCGTTTTTGTGTGGGCTGTTTTGATCTGTTTTGTACTCTAGAAAAAGTGTCATATGTTTTTTACATCAGGAACATATATATTGACTTATATATAGATATACTGTTCCCAGGGTACAATTTTTGTTCACTAATGATGAGATAATAGATCATAATAAGCCCTTTTCTTCTTTTTATTGGCATGATTTTTGTACTTATATTATTGTGGAGAAAAGATAGACACAATGGTACATGTGGCTAGATTTTCATGTGTGGTAATAATGACTGTTGACTTTTCCAATTAATAAATATGGACAAAGAAGGACATTAAATATAAATCTGATTCCTTGTGAAAAATAAAAGACCGAACTTTAAATGATTTGATGATTTAATAACAAGAATGACAACACTGCAGCCTGATTAAAACCAGCCCCCACTATCCACTTTATTCAATGTACAGTATAAACATTTTCTAAGTGTCCTATTCACATAAATATTTGCATATTTATCAGTCTCAATCCTTAATGGATGAGTGCTTATTCTAATCTTACAGATTGATCGCCATAATCTAAAACAAATGTAAAATCTTTTAGATCCAAATATTTTCCAAAACAAAATAGAGTTTTAAAGGAAAAATTAGTATTAAGTTTGCCTAAATGATCTGATTGTAATACAATGTAATATTTTATTTCTATTTTCCTTCCAGAAATGGAGATACTTTTTATATAGCTTATCTTTGATAAATTTTGTGAAAGAGTAGATACTGGTTTGTAAGTTACATGTTTGATGCCCAGCTTTTTTAAAATACAATCTATGCTTGAGAACCATGTATTCACTTTATTATTGTGAAGTTCTTTTAATACTACATATATATGCATCATATAAATAATAACATGATCTCAGAATTATCTAGTTGATGATAATATTTTAACATTGCTAATAGAATATAAAAATACATTGGGTATCTCCCTAGTTCAGAAGTAATAGCAAGATTGCTGGATTTTCTTTTTACACCTAATACATATCTCATAAATTTGTTATGTGATTTTTCAGATGTATGGTTTGAAAACACTTTTTCTAAAATATATATTAATCATTTTTCTTACATGCAGCTGAGTTAACTGAAAACATACCCCAAACTTCACATCCATAGGTTAAAATTGGCTTTACAGTATGGTCATATAAATGAAGTAAAGCTGAAATACTAGGGTTTGAATATGACATACATTGTTGTAATTTAAAACATGCTTTCATAGACTTCTTGTACAATTCATCTTTACATTGAAAAAATTTCCCACTGGGTATACCGTATAAATGTGATGCCCAATTATTTATAAATATACATTGTATGTACAACCAATTGCTTTCTCACCTAGGTAGAAAGGGAGATTAAAATGTCTCCTTGCTTTATTAAAAATCATAACTGTTGTCTTGTTCTAATTTACATTTAAACACCATTTAGAACAGTAATTATTAAGCATAGTTAACCTCTCTTGAGGGGGGGGCAGGACCTTTTTCGGGACCTCGGGATCAGCCATTTTTTAATTCGGGAAATCGGGACGCCTACAATTTAACTCAGGGATTTTGGTAAAAATTGTGAACGAGATTCAGGATTTTTATATTTTAAGCTCTGGAAATCAGGATTTTTGCTTGTCGGGATGACAATTTTTCCTTAAATTCTTCAAAAAAATATCACAGAATCCTACTGTATCGTGTACTTGGCTGGGGGACTATGGTAAGAACCAAGTAACGAGAGTCATCATCTTCAAACTTAGAACACATGTTCATTGTGATAACAAGATTTTATAGTTCACTGAACATTGAAAAATAAAAGTTCAAACAGGACATGGTGTCTATAGATACACATTCTTGAGAATATTTATTAAATATAATTGCATAACAATTTAACAGAATGTTTTTCTCCAATTTAAAAATTTGGTGTCTGTACCAGCTTTGTTGTTATTGAATTTAGATTTTCATTTCAAAAAGAATTCTCACCTTTTTTTACAGAATTTGCTGCTTTAAAATGACAGTTCCTTGCTATTGAATGATCAGTCTCTGTATAGTACACTGAGTTGATATATAATAGGACATAATACAGTTAACATGTTGAAAATGAATCAGGATCATGACCAATATTTGGTGATCACTGTGTTCACAATGGACAATGCATTTGTTTTTATTGACTAAGAAACCATATCTATGCACTGAAGCACAGTTCTTCTATATAATAAGCAAACTTTATGAAAACCATAATGTGTTGCGGTTACATCATAAGAAGTACAACAGCATGTCAGCATCAAAACTGTTGTCATCACCTAAGATTCAAATATGTGGACGAAACAGCTATGAAAATTGTATTAAGGAAATACAGTTGAAACTTTGTTTAAAAGGTCAATCTGATTACAGAAAATATTTTTGACTGGTCGCCAAACAACAAACTAATCAATCTATACAAAAGAAAACAGTTTAACTAGAAACTTAATTACAAGAGCATAACATCATGGCATCTAGACTCTCACAAGAAGAAGAAAACTATGTCAGGATGAGCTTGCTACTAACAGGAATATCCCCTCGTGCAGCACGAGCTTTGTTTGATTATGAATTTGCTCCATCATGCTTGGATGCCTCACTGAAGAAAGAATATAACAAACTTATAGACCTTCAAAAGAAGAGAATAATAAACCAAGCCCAGTGGAAACTCCTGACTCCCAGGTCACCAGGTAAGTTTAGATTTCTCGGTAAATGTGTATTTTAGTCACAGTGGAACTTACTGTTCCAAAGTTTTCGTTGTAAGCATATGACACATTATTTGTCAGTCACAACGGAAACTTCTCTTCTTCATATTTCCTTGTTATTGTAGTGACATGATACATGTCAGCCACAGTAAAACCCATTTTCCCAAAATTGCGAGGGAAGTATAGAGAGACCGGTTATTTGTTGGACCTAGTAAAACCTATTGTACCCAAGAGTTCCTTGTCGGTTTAGAGGGGCAATTTAGATGCCATTCACAGGGTAACTTGCTGTTCTCTAGATTTCCTTGTAAGTATAGAGAGATTTGTTATATGTAAGATACAGTTGAATTTCCTGTTTCCTAGATTTCCGGGTAAGTATAGTGAACTACTATACTGTATTAAGCCGGCATTAGTTTACTGATGTGGAATCTCGTAAATACATTAAGATGGAACAAATCAATTGCAAGGACACAATCAAAACCTTAGGGAATCGCATGAACTCGAAAAGGATCGAAACCGGGTGCTTCAACATAATAAACTTCTCTTTGTATGCATGGATTATTCGAGATGCAAATCCATTTTCAGTCATAACATGGTCAAAATGTCACAATCGGGAATAGGATACAAACGACTTCACTTGTATCTAAAGTTGTAAGACCGATAAAACATGTCGCTAGTGACTTCAGACAACGATACAGTTTTGGTGAGTATACAGGGACATGCTATAGGCCAGTCTCAGTGGAATCTTCTGTTTCCTAGATTTCCTGGTGAGTATGAACAACATGATATATGACAGTATCAGCGGAATCTGCCGTTCTCCTGATTTTTTGGTTCAAGTATAGAGAGACATGTTATATATCAGTCTCCTCGTCATCTCCTGTTTCCTAGATTTCCTGGTGATACTGTATGCATGCTTAATGACAGTCTCAGTGGAATATCCTGTTATTTAGATTTCCTGGTGAGTATAGAAAGAATTAAATGCTAGTATATGTCAGTCGCCGAGGAATCTCCTGTTTCCTATATTTCCTAGTAATAAGGAAAACATGCTTCATATCAGTCAGGAGATTTTCCTGTTATCTAGATTTGCTGGTCAGTATAAAGAGACATGCTAAAGGCCAGTCTCAGTGGAATCTCTTGTTTTCTTGATTTCCTGTTCATTATAAAGAGAGATGCTATATTCAGTCTCAGTGTAATCTCATGTTCCCCATATTTCCCGGTAAGCAGATAAGTATAAAAGAAGATGCTATATGTCAGTCTCAGTGTAATCTCCTGTTCCCTATATTTCCCTGTAAGTATCAAAGGAGATGCTATATTTCAGTCTCTGTAATCTCCTGTTCCCTTATTTCCCGGTAAATATCAAAGGAGATGCTATATTTCAGTCTCTGTCATCTCCTGTTCCCCATATTTCCCAGGAAGTATAAAATGAGATGCTATATGTCAGTCTCGGTGTAACCACCTGTTCCCAATATTTCCCGGACAGTATAAAAGGAGATGCTAAATGTCAGTCTCAATGTAATCTCCTGTTCCCCATATTTCCCGGTAAGTATAAAAGGAAATGCTATATGTCAGTCTCGGTGTAATCTCCTGTTCCCCATATTTCCCGGTAAGTATAAAAAGAGATGCTATATGTCAGTCTCAGTGTAATCTCCTGTTCCCCATATTTCCCGGTAAGTATAAAAAGAGATGCTATATGCCAGTCTCAGTGTAATCTCCTGTTCCCCATTTTTCCCGGTAAGTATAAAAAGAGATGCTATATGACAGTCTCAGTGTAATCTTCTGTTCCCCATTTTCCCGGTAAGTATAAAAGGAGAGAGATGCCATATGTCAGTCTCAGTGGAATTTCCTGTTCCCCATATTTCCTGGTAAGTATAAGAGGATATGATATATGTCAGTCTCAGTATAATCTCCTGTTCCCCATATTTCCCGGTAAGTATAAAAAGAGATGCTATATGTCAGTATCAGTGGAATTTCCTGTTCCCCATCCCATATTTCCTGGTAAGTATAAGAGGATATGATATATGTCAGTCTCAGTGGAATTTCCTGTTCCCCTGATTTCCTGGTAAGTATAAGAGGATATGATATATATATGTCAGTCAAAGTGGAATCCCCTGTTTTCTAGCTTTCCTGGTTAGAAGTGAGAGATTTGTCATATATGAGCCACTCTCCTTATTCATCTGGTCAGCTAGAAGTGTCCAAGTGGTCTTTGACATCTACCTTTGCATGAGCACTTTTTAAGTGCTATAAATTTTAAGTACTGAAAACATACATAGTTAATGGAGTATTTAATCAGTACTTCAAAATTGTTGTACTATTTAAGTACCTTTATTTCACAGTACTTGATTTGTACCTCAAGTTGTAAGTTACAGTTGAATTCTATTAATGTGTGGTACATTTTAGACACAAATAAGAATTTTGTACCAGTCCAGTGCTAATATATTATAATTATACTTTCAGTAAAATTATATTAAAGAAGTACTGTATATTTATATGAGTTCGAATCCCGGAGAGGGAAGAACAAACATTTGCTTCCGCAAATTTGCAGATTTAACATTGTTGTGCTGATATTTAGAGTAATTATATATTATATATATATAAAACATAGGTTCAAAACTGGTGCTTCAAAGATGTAAAATCTAAATTGAACACGACTTGTATTTCATGTTTCATAGCATTGAAAAAAGAAAAGAAAAAAAAACAATTATCAAAAGACAACTTCTTCGTCTTCTGGAAAGGCAAATCAAAAGATTAAGGTATCTAAGTGAATCAACTTTTGAACAGTAAATAACTAATTCATCAAAATTGAACTTGAGCTTTATTTTATGTTCCATTATTTTATGTTCCATGATATAGTGTTCAAATTTCAAAAGATGTTGGTATGTGGTACTCTAAATGTCACACGGAAACATACACAATAACAATGATTTAAAGGTAAGGGACATAACTCATGGTTAATGTTGGTCAGTATTTTGTGGTCCATGACAGGGTGTACAAGATTTTTCAAGAGGTATTTTCATGATCATCAGCAAGCCGAAGAAAAAGTTTTAAAAAATCATCAAAAATACTAGGTTTATAATTGTGTACGCCAGACTCGCGTTTCGTCTACAAAAGACTCATCAGTGATGTTCGAAAGGACAACCAAGTACGAAATTGAAAAGCATTCGAGCAATTCAAAGTTTTTATAAATTGACCATATCAATAATATATCGTGTCAACACAGAAGTGCTGACCACTGGGCTAGTGATACCCTCGGTAGATGTGGTATGATTGCAAAAAAAAGCAACTATCTAATAACGAGAATTAAACCATTCCCGTGACGTCAGCCTATTCAATTCCGACTCCCCAAATCATTTTCAATTGTTACCTTTGTGTGCCTAATTTCATTAAGTTTGAATTGGCTAATTTACTGAATTCTGTTTACTAATGGAATTAATTTAAAACTTTCTTTTAACTTTTGTAAATGTTATATGCCTTCACATGGATTCGAACCCCTCCTTGAAATCTGTTATGTGTGCCAGCCATCGACACATCGACAAAATCCCGGCTACCAATGGGTTGCAACTTAGATGTCTATATTATGTATATAAATGAACATATGATACACATCGGTACAACGGACACACAGGGTTTGTACCTTTATATATACATAATAGACAATCGTATAGTATAAGTTGGTAGCTGCGAGGTTAAGATCCATGAGTTATAGAGACAAGTTAGAAGTAGAGACTTGTCGGTTTAAATTCGAATCTCTTTGATGTTCCTATTCTTTAGTTTTTCCGTTTTTCTTATTTTGTATGTTATTTTGGATATTTTTGTAACAATTGCGGGTTTCCCCGTTTATTTTTGGATTATTATTGGCGAATTCACGTATTTGAAAGAAAAAATGACTACATTCAATTTATCCCTTTTTGTTTTATAAATATAGTATGATTTCATCTGTTTTACTACATATCTTTACAAATGTTTATTCGCAAATACCTATACGAGTAAACTGTGATGTGCCTAGAATTAGGTTTCTTGCTAGAAATTTCTGTAACAGACTTATTATATATACCTAAAAATAAGTTCGAATATGTCTTACTTTGTAAATTACGGATAATAATCAGATGCATAATAATTTAAAGACAGACGTGTTATGTTAAACTTGTATTTCCCTAACCAATTAATTGTGAACTTTGATTTATTAATACATCGTTGAACATGATAACAGGGTTATTTATACTCAATTACAATACCTTCTAATTAAGAAAAGGCTTTAATTTTGAAAAGACATCATCACAATAGTTTAACAATAATAACATTTAAGTTATAGATACAATGGATAAGCGTTGATTCATGAAAAACAAACCAGTCTCCCTCCGGGCTCGTGGTTTCTTTTTCAAGAACCAACTCTTATGCATTGTATCTATGATACGTAACAATTACAGGTCACTGTAAGACCGTCAACAATGAGCAAAAACAATACCGCATAGTCAGCTATATTAGACCTTGACATAACAAAGTGTGATAAATTTCCAACGAAAAAGCAACAGCCAGCTGATGTATGACAAAACAATTAAAGAAAAAAATCACACAACTAGTTTTAAAGGTAAATATCGGATATAACTCTTGAACGGTCATAATCAAACTTGATCAGTATTTTATACTCTATGACATTGTGTTGAATTACAATACATTTTGTCAATTGGTACTGTATTTATCAACCTTAGATTAAACGTGTGACGAACAGACGAACATTTGAATATAAGTCGTATAATATGGAAAGCCAACGGGGTCAAAATTCTTACTTCGTAAATTGTCAATTTGTAATTTGTATCTTTGTAATTTCAAAATTCTTTCTTCGTAAATTGTCAATTTGTAACTTGTATCTTTGTAATTTGAAAATTCGTAATACGTAAATTGTCAATTTGTAACTTGTATCTTTGTAATTTGAAAATTCGTAATACGTAAATTGTCAATTTGTAACTTGTAACTGTGTGATTTCAAAAATCTTTTTTGGTAAATTGTCAATTTGTATATTGATGTTTTGTAACTTGTCGATTCGTTAAATGTCGATTCGTAAATTGTCAATTTGTATATTGATGTTTTGTAACTTGTCGATTCGTTAAATGTCGATTTTTAAATTGTCAATTTGTATATTGATGTTGTGTAACTTGTCGATTCGTTAAATGTAGATTTGTAAATTGTCAATTTGTATATTGATGTTTTGTAACTTGTCGATTCGTTAAATGTCGATTTGTAAATTGTCATTGTTGTATTATGCTAACGATCATTATGATGACAAATGGCGCTCGGTTTCCTCTTCGGTGTATAAGCCTCCTGTAAGTAGGAGCACTTCCATTACCGACCGTACAAGGGCTGTATAGCCAGTCAAGGTCGTTAAAAACTTCCATTTGTTTGTTTGTCACTTCCATGTGGAGTATATACCTAAGTAATTTCATAAATCAATTATGTACAGCATATACAAATAAAAGAAAATAAAAAGATAAATACATTGTTCGGTTTATATGGCATATATACCAGGGACTCGGTTTTATATAGAGATGACCTCGAATAAACATGTATGTCTACCGTACTGGTCACCACACCTGGGAGGGGTTTGTCACTTCCTGTATTTAGGTATATACTGACGTGTCGCTGGAATGGGCCCCCTTATCAACTTCGCAAATATATTACTGTCACTTAGCAGGAAATTTCTTCTTAATATTTGACCGGGTCAAAATAAGACTAAATACATGAAATATAAGACTGAGCTGGAAAATTCATACTTATATTGTTCTGGCCTGCAAATTTTGAACTAAATGTATGATGGGAGAAATGGGTTATCACCTATTATTCCTTAATATTATAATCTTAAGATATTGGAAAAGAATGTAATTTATATCTAATGATTTTTTAATACAAGAAGCACTGAAATGGATGAAAAATCTTTATTTATTTGGCTCTTGAGTAATGAAGATAAAAAAAATTTATATCATGTACTTTGCAAAACAAATTGAATGAAGTATTATTATAAATGAGTCACTTATTTAATGTATACTATATATTAACACTGTATTGGATATGCAATATTTTGTAATAAAATCTAAAGGAACTAGAAAACTTATCGAGGACCTAAAATGGACTACCCATATTTCAATCGTAGCCAAGAATGCAAACCCAACCGTGACTAGGATTCCTGATAAGGAATTTGAGATATTGCCCACCAGATTGCAAGAAAACCGCATATATTTCACTGGTCAGTAATGGAGTATGAAGCAATAGTATATGGGACCCCTACACATCTACGAACATCAACAAGCTTGAAAGAATACAGCGACAAGCTGCGAGATTTATAACGAAGAAGCTACAAATCCAGAGAAGATGGTTCCGTCTCAAACACTCTCACCAAAGGCAAACAGACAAAACACTTAAGCCAGAAGCTAATAGTTCTGTACGAGGTGGGTGAGGGGCTGGTTCTTGCTATGGAACCTGACAAATTTAAAAAAAAAGCTCGTCCAAAGAGAACAATTGCTGCCAAGGGATTTGACAATTATCAGTCAATAAATATTGTGGAAAAACAGATCAAGACAACACAAAGTGTTTTGAGATTTCAACGATCAAAATACCACATTCCAACTCATTTTTCGTAAAAACAGTAATCAAGTGGAACCTCCTTGAAGACACTGTAGTGCGCACACCGCTTCAGACACTTCTCTCGTGCACCGTCATTAAATCGACAGCGCTCTCTCTACCATTGTATTAAAGCCAGAATGGGTATCCACAACGTATTACACAGATAGCGATACAGATCTAGAATGATCATGGTACTGGATCAACATATACTAGGATCTGTCTCTTCTGAATATTATGTCAATGACCATGATAGTAAAACTATGAAACAGTTTCTTTTTTATTACACACCTATACCCACTTTTTACCAAAGTGACACCCTACCGCTTTGACTTGTCAGATAGAAGATCTCGCAATTTGCATGACAGAAGCAATTATCTCCAATCTGCTTACCTTAATTTCATTTCCCCATGAAAATCTTTGAACAAGATTTGGGGTTTGGCTGGGGGTTGCGGGGGAGGGCTGCCATGGAATATTTTGAAGAGTAAAATGGTGGCAAAATGTGAGAAGGGGTAGCCTGGGATCCTAGCTCACTGCGGTTCGACAGAAGAGCCAGGCGGAATACAACAACATGGTTTCGTCAATTGGATATAAGAATGATTCATAAAATTATTTTAAATTTCATATGAAATGCAAATTTCGAAATATTTAGCTTATATAATACAAACGTTATTGATTAACATCGTGAATCAACTGTTAATTAACGATCCGATCGACAGCAGTGGATAATGAGGGAATCGGGAACATTTTGTCCTTTTTTGTTTTGTAAATTTTTATAGATCGAAAAAATCAGGTAGTAGCAATTCTTAGCTTCTTGACCAGAAAAATTTAGTAGGCATGTACAAATGATATATATATATAATATGTCAGCCCTTCCCCCTGAGGCCTCAGTCTGAACAAAATTGTTCCGATAATAGCATTTAAGGATTACTAGAAACCGTTTATTACCTTGATTTTCACGTACTGATGTAGCCTGTTATAGCCGACTATATGGATTGGGTTTTTCTCATTGTTGAAGGCCTTACGTTGCCTATAATTGCTTACATCGATTTTATTTGAACTTTGGTGGATAGTTGTCTCATTGACAATCATACTGTTTATTACCACATCTCCTTATATCTATTTACCCGAATAGTCGCTATATTCCGCTAATCTACGACTACTTCATTAACCTCGCAAGTAGGAGAGATCGGGTTTCTGTATACATGCCATCTAAAAATAAAAATGTCATTATTCCATTTGTGTTCTTTTAGATGCCTTTGCTGTACATATATAATTGATTTAAATTACTTAGGTATATACTCCATATGGAGGTGCTCCTACTTACAGAAGGCTGATTCACCGAAGAAGAAACCGAGCGCCATCTGTCGTCATAATGATCTTTAGCATAATACAACAATGACAATTTACAAATCGACATTTAACGAATCGACAAGTTACAAAAAATCAATATACAAATTGACAATTTACAAATCTACATTTAACGAATCGACAAGTTACAAAACATCAATATACAAATTGACAATTTACAAATCGACATTTAACGAATCGACAAGTTACAAAACATCAATATACAAATTGACAATTTACGAATCGACAAGTTACAAAACATCAATATACAAATTGACAAATCACAGAGTTACAAGTTACAAATTGACAAGTTACGAAGTAAGAATTTTGACCCCGTTGGCTTTCCATAGTATAATAAGGAAATGTGGTATGATTGCTAATGGGACAAATACCATGACATGTCTTGCAAGCAACACTCCATCATTAGCCATGATAGTGAATAGACATTATATCATGATTAAGTGCAGAATGAAAAAGGGAGATGTGGAAAAATGAATACCAATTAGACATCAACCCAAGCACACACATAATATACAACATAGAGGTCAACCAACATCAGTCTTATTGCAATGTAAATATCTTGTTCATTATTATAACCTTCAATCTTTATAAATGAATATGCTTATATTTTATTTTAGATGTTCCTGATTCTAAAACATTTGATGTTACTCTTATGATAACATTACTTAGAAACTTGACAAACATAACCCCTCCTCATTTTGGATATGACCAGTTGCCTGCAGCTACCGAAACTACACCTAGTTCAGATTTGGCCAGGATAAAACATTACAGAAACTACCTTGCCCACCTTGATGAGGCGAAAATGGATAATACTGAGTTTACCACAGCATGGAATGCTATCACTGGTGTAAGTAAAATGGATAATACTGAGTTCACCACAGCATGGAATGCTATCACTGGTGTAAGTAAAATGGATAATACTGAGTTTACCACAGCATGGAATGCTATCACTGGTGTAAGTAAAATGGATAATACTGAGTTCACCACAGCATGGAATGCTATCACTGGTGTAAGTAAAATGGATAATACTGAGTTTACCACAGCATGGAATGCTATCACTGGTGTAAGTAAAATGGATAATACTGAGTTCACCACAGCATGGAATGCTATCACTGGTGTAAGTAAAATAGATAATACTGAGTTCACCACAGCATGGAATGCTATCACTGGTGTAAGTAAAATGGATAATACTGAGTTCACCACAGCATGGAATGCTATCACTGGTGTAAGTAAAATGGATAATACTGAGTTTACCACAGCATGGAATGCTATCACTGGTGTAAGTAAAATAGATAATACTGAGTTCACCACAGCATGGAATGCTATCACTGGTGTAAGTAAAATGGATAATACTGAGTTCACCACAGCATGGAATGCTATCACTGGTGTAAGTAAAATGGATAATACTGAATTTACCACAGTCTGGCATGCTATCACTGGTGTAAGTAAAATGGATAATACTGAGTTCACCACAGCATTGGATGCTATCACTGGTGTAAGTAAAATGGATAATACTGAGTTCACCACAGCATGGAATGCTATCACTGGTGTAAGTAAAATGGATAATACTGAATTTACCATAGTCTGGAATGCTATCACTGGTGTAAGTAAAATGGATAATACTGAGTTTACCACAGTCTGGAATGCTATCACTGGTGTAAGTAAAATGGATAATACTGAGTTCACCACAGCATTGGATGCAATTACTGGTGTAAGTAAAATGGATAATACTGAATTTACCACAGCATGGAATGCTATCACTGGTGTAAGTAAAATCGATAATACTGAGTTCACCACAGCATGGAATGCTATCACTGGTGTAAGTAAAATGGATAATACTGAGTTCACCACAGCATGGAATGCTATCACTGGTGTAAGTAAAACGGATAATACTGAGTTTACCACAGCATGGAATGCTATCACTGGTGTAAATTAAATAGATAATACTGAGTTTACCACAGCATTGGATGCTATCACTGGTGTAAGTAAAATGGATTATACTGAGTTTACCACAGCATGGAATGCTATCACTGGTGTAAGTAAAATAGATAATACTGAGTTTACCACAGCATTGGATGCTATCACTGGTGTAAGTAAAATGGATAATACTGAGTTCACCACAGCATGGAATGCTATCACTGGTGTAAGTAAAATGGATAATACTGAATTTACCACAGTCTGGAATGCTATCACTGGTGTAAGTAAAATGGATAATACTGAGTTTACCACAGCATGGAATGCTATCACTGGTGTAAGTAAAATGGATAATACTGAATTTACCAGTCTGGAATGCTATCACTGGTGTAAGTAAAATGGATGATACTGAGTTCACCACAGCGTGGAATGCTATCACTGGTGTAAGTAAAATGGATAATACTGAATTTACCACAGTCTGGAATGCTATCACTGGTGTAAGTAAAATGGATAATACTGAGTTTACCACAGCATGGAATGCTATCACTGGTGTAAGTAAAATGGATAATACTGAATTTACCACAGTCTGGAATGCTATCACTGGTGTAAGTAAAATGGATAATACTGAGTTCACCACAGCATGGAATGCTATCACTGGTGTAAGTAAAATAGATAATACTGAGTTTACTACAGCATTGGATGCTATCACTGGTGTAAGTAAAATGGATAATACTGAGTTTACCACAGCATGGAATGCTATCACTGGTGTAAGTAAAATAGATAATACTGAGTTCACCACAGCATGGAATGCTATCACTGGTGTAAGTAAAATAGATAATACTGAGTTTACCACAGCATAGAATGCTATCACTGGTGTAAGTAAAATAGATAATACTGAGTTTACCACAGCATGGAATGCTATCACTGGTGTAAGTAAAATAGATAATACTGAGTTTACCACAGCATGGAATGCTATCACTGGTGTAAGTAAAATGGATAATACTGAGTTTACCACAGCATGGAATGCTATCACTGGTGTAAGTAAAATGGATAATACTGAGTTTACCACAGCATGGAATGCTATCACTGGTGTAAGTAAAATAGATAATACTGAGTTTACCACAGCATGGAATGCTATCACTGGTGTAAGTAAAATAGATAATACTGAGTTTACCACAGCATGGAATGCTATCACTGGTGTAAGTAAAATAGATAATACTGAGTTTACCACAGCATGGAATGCTATCACTGGTGTAAGTAAAATGGATAATACTGAGTTCACCACAGCATTGGATGCAATTACTGGTGTAAGTAAAATGGATAATACTGAATTTACCACAGCATGGAATGCTATCACTGGTGTAAGTAAAATCGATAATACTGAGTTCACCACAGCATGGAATGCTAGTGTATCACTGGTGTAAGTAAAATGGATAATACTGAGTTCACCACAGCATGGAATGCTATCACTGGTGTAAGTAAAATAGATAATACTGAGTTTACCACAGAATGGAATGCTATCACTGGTGTAAGTAAAATAGATAATACTGAGTTTACCACAGCATGGAATGCTATCACTGGTGTAAGTAAAATGGATAATACTGAGTTTACCACAGCATGGAATGATATCACTGGTGTAAGTAAAATTGAATGGTACAATGTTGATCAGAACATTGGAAAATATAAAAGGTGAAGTTAAAATAGAATTATGCAATGTTCACCACACCATGGGGAAATACTACTGGTGTAGGTTATATAGTAACACAAAAAGTACTACGTTTAACACAACATGGGGCGATATTTCTGGTGTTCTTAGCAATTAGGGACATACATATATATATGAATAATATAGGGCAGTCTTACTGGTTTAAGCAATTTTATGTGATAGGATATTAATAAAATACACTATTGTCTAATGAGACAGTTACCCAACAACACAATGATCAAAATTCAACTAGAGATAAGCATACTGTCTTTATTAATAAACCGGCATCTATAGAATATGACAAGCTCGAAATTGACACGAGTCTAAGGTAGTTGTGGATACATTAAACAGAGTTTATTCAAGGTCTATCATCGACACACAATCCTCTAAAAAAACAAAAATCATTTAGATATGACATAAGCCTGTCACTGATGGGTTTTCTGACAGGACACGAACCGGAACGGTTAATATAATTTTTATCTCAACATTTCCTCATTTTTTAATCAGCCAAATCTGAACTTAAATAATGAATGGTTAAACATTACATGGATCAGCAAACTGAAGGCATACTCAGATTGAATATGTTCGAAAGCAGGCTTTTCATACTGGGCTAATCCACATGGGCAATGCTATTGAGATCCTCAAATTTTGTTCGATTGCGGTCTTATTGACATATTTTCTCGCATCCTTTATGAATATGTGAAACAGAGTGTGATAGAGGAAGTAATTGTTTAGTTTTTCGTACTGAAATTCTTTTTTTCTAACTTAAATAAAATTTCTTTTTATAGTTCGAAAGTTGTGATAATTGCTATAGAGAACTAAAAATGAGGTATTTCACTTCTTTTTCCTATATTATCTTGCAATAAATATAGCTTTGTATTCATAGTCAATTAATTTTTAAGCATTTTATCAAAAATAAATAGAAATTAGTCAAACTTTTTGGTATTTTTGTTCATTTGCTAATATGGAGCGATGCTGGAAATCTTCATTGCCTCAACTCAATGTTTTTGTATGTCAGCAATATCTATCTACAACAGTGTACACGAACATTGCATGTGTTTTGTATTTTCCTCCCTTGCATATACGTCAGAAGTAATCTATTTTAGACCTATTATGGAACAAAATTAAATATTTATTTGAAGGCACTGGGAGAAAAGGAATAAATGACTTGTTCGATACACCAAGGGTTGGCATACTCCTGGGATAGATGCTCCTAACCATATATGAAACAACTTTTTGGAACTTTTGATTTTTCAATGCTCTTCAACAATTTGGGCGCCGCTGATAAGTCAGATGTGAAGTACTTCACGTCTGGCTTAATAAATTATAAGCCTGGTATCTCATTGTTAATCT
Source organism: Mytilus californianus (assembly GCF_021869535.1). NCBI lineage: Eukaryota > Metazoa > Mollusca > Bivalvia > Mytilida > Mytilidae > Mytilus > Mytilus californianus. The sequence goes on along the minus strand of NW_026262581.1, from coordinate 139,213,425 downwards.
AATTTTTGAAGAAGACTGTTCTTTGAAACTTTCCAGGCTATCGGCAGATTAGGTGGACAACCAATGCAGCAGGAGTGTGATAACTTGAAGGTGAAGACACTGGATCAGACTAATGAGGAAATAATGCTGGACATCAAATATTCAAATGATGAAATAATGGAACTAAAAAGGGCAGTTGAGTTCTTGAATAAAGCCAATGAAGATATGAAAATAGACATGAACACGCTAGAAACTTCCCAGAAAGATACAGTGCCATGGAATATAAGGGGTAAATATTTGACAGCTATAGTGCAACCTCTACAAACCCTTCACAAAGAAAATGGACAAAAAACAATTTGAAAAGTGCAGCAAATAATTTAAACTTTCCTGAAAAATCTCCAAACTGTATACTCACTCAGTCTGATGACAAAACAATGAGACATGAAAGCTTATCTTACACCTCATTTGCTCTTCAGAATAATACCATATCAAAGATGGCATCTACTCTTAAAACTGTCAGGAATAGGACATAATTGGACAGGTCTTAATTGGTATGAGTATCTAAAGATCTAAGACCGCAAAAACCATGTCGCTGTATATGAGCGTAAACGATCCAATCATAATTAAAAGAGACTTCATCAGCCTCCCTTTAATCTTGAATATCTTTTTAACTCTTCTCAAAAACTGTGAAATCCTGATCATGCGTTGTGTAAAGTTAAATTTCATCACATCAGATTGTTTTAATATTGCCTCTCCTGTGAAAGTAGGACTTAACTTTATTGTGCTGTTAACGGCCCCCTCAGTCATGGTCTATTGAATATTTCTTTTAGTTTGAGTTTAGGAGAAACCAGGGGCGGATGCAGGATTTTTAGGTTGTGCGAGTGGGCGCAGACTTAAATTTTCGCCTAACGGAGTGGGGAATATTGTCGAAATATTCTTTATTAAGCTGAGGACAACCCATGCTTTGCAAATTTTAGGGGGGGGGGGGGGGGCGCACACCCGCCACTCCCCCGCCTGAATCCGCCCCTGGAAACAATTTATAGCAAGTCATGAGTATTTTGTTTATAGTAATAGTCGTGTTGCTCATATACGTAATGTAACTAAAAGCCTAATGATAAGTCACATTCGGGGAAAAGAGGACGGGATTGTGGTTACAACATTTGGAACTTATCCGTCATCCTCTGTGATACAGATATTCCATAACGGTCAACCAACTCGTGATGGTGTCCGTAAAATTATCGAAGAAATGATTTCAACTTCCAACTTGGAAATCTTTGTTCAAAAGCTTCCTTGTAAGCAGAGACCCTCAATCAAGAAAATCATGATAGGAAATGCAAGCTCGTGCATTTCGTATCGATGCGGACATATATACTGCATATGCAGGCACTGCTGGAAAGTTGCTACATAGAAATGAAAAGTTCGCAAAACAATTAGGAAGATAAAATTATCTCTTTTGTCGCAAAGTTTTGTTCTCAAACGACCCTCATTTTCAATTCCTAGATATAAGTCAAGATATGTGGCAAACTTAAATGTATCTGTTGTATCCTTTATTTCAAGTTCGATTGGATAGATGCGGTCAACATAGTCACAAAACTTTAATTTATTTATTGAGAGGATTTCCATCTATAAAAAGGAACGTGAAGTTGCAGGATAGTGCTTTCTTCTTTTTTCCTAAGGACTCCTCTATGAATTTCAGCCTCATATGATTAAATGAAAAAGTCAGCAAGAAGAGGAGCACAGTTGGTTCCCGTGGGAATTCCGATTGTTCGTTGAAACATAACAAATATGTTGTCAATCAAGAAATCAAGTATCTTGATAATGTCAGTTTCAGAGAACTTTTTTGTTTGGATCACAGTGATTTTTTACATAGTTCGATTTATCCCTCCCTAAGACGAGATAGTTTTATCTACGTTGGTCATTCGTTTTTTATGAAATAAAGCAGGACCAATTCTTTCAATTTGTCTTTTAGTTTGGAATGGGGAATACTTGTGTAAAGGGTAGAAAAGTCAAATGTTTTAATACTATTACAAGAGGAAAGAGACTTAGATTGTATATACTCTTTACAGATCTTTGGAAGTTTAAAGTATCCGCTTCTGATTTTTGCCGTCCCTTTAGTAGGTATTTTCACAATAACTTTGAAGCCCGGCTTTGATTACTGATGAAATTGATGTTAATAAATAAGAAAGGTTAAACATAATGATATAACTACACATTTTGTTGAAACTTAATACATGAAGGTAAGGTTTTCTTTTTAAATTATTATAAAGTAGACAAAATTTTTTGTGCTGAAAATTGTATGGAATGCAAAATGATCTTCTCAAAGTTACTAATAAATATACAATCATTTAAATTGCAAAACAAAACATTAGTAATAGCTATTTTATCATTTATATTTCAGAACAAATCAATCAGTTCCTAGTTGAGTGTCAGGACAATGACAAGATGTTTATAACAACCAGAGCTGCCAATCATGTACTGAAATGTATAAAGGAGGACAGTTGTGTAACTGTCACTGCTAGTTCTGGTGTAGGGAAGACGGCCATACTCCGACATGTGGCATTACAGATGGCCGCGGAAGGGTACGATGTACTTTTAGTGACAGATCCAGGTGACATTGTCAAGTTTTATAATCCAAAACAGAAAACATTGTTTGTTATTGATGATTTATGCGGAAACTATTCTTTAAACCAGACAGACATTAAAGTTTGGGAACCAGTCATGGAGCGACTAAAATTGATCCTTTCAAATAAACTTTCTAAAGTAATTGTAGCATGTCGATTACAAGTGTATCAGGATAACAAATTCGATTCTTTATCAGTTTTGAAATCATGTGTATGTAACCTTTTATCAGAAAGCATGTGCTTGTCAAAAGCAGAAAAACAATCAATAGCTGAGTTATATCTGAAAACAAAAGCTCTTGAAATTGCCGATTCTTGTGATTTGTATGATTGCTTTCCACTTTTATGTAACTTGTATCATGAAAATCCTGCACTAGATATAAAGGAATTTTTCAAGAGACCATTTTCAGTTTATGAAGCAGAGATTGACGAGCTACATAAAAAAGGATTTTACAGCAAATACTGTGCTTTGGCTTTATGTGTCATATTTAACAACAATTTGGAGGAAGAAATATTAACCGAGGATGTGAATGAAGAAACAAGAACCATCATTGAGAACACATGTGAGGCATGTAGACTGGACAGAGGGACATCAAGGCTAACTTTACAGAATGAACTGAACTCACTTATACATACATTCCTGAGAAAAGAACAAAACATATACAAAATTATTCATGATAAGATATTTGACTCTATTGTGTACTACTTTGGACAGAAAATAATTCAATGCTTGATAAAGAATGCACATAGCAGTTTAATCAAGGAAAGATTTTTACTAGAGAAACAAGACACTTTGGATAAATGTTTAGCAGTTGTACCTACCAGGTATCATGAATTGTACATGCATAGAATAATTGAGGACTGGTCAAAGGGTAGAGTCAATGATGTGTTTAGTAACATCAATATGAAGGTAACTCAGTTCATACAAAAGTTTGTCTGTCACTTAGAAAAGCTGGACGTATCCTACCAGATACGATTAGCACACACCATTGACATTGAAAGCAAAAATACTGTACTGATGCTAGTTTGTAACTTGATTAATATTCCTATCATCAACTGGTGCTTAAAGCATGGTGTTGATGTTGATAAGTGTAGCGGTGATGGTTGGTCACCCTTTTTGTTGGCTTGTATTGACGGACATATTGAAATAGTAAAGATATTGTTAGACAAAGGAGCAGATTATGATAAATGTGACCAAGATGGTTGGTCACCTGTAATGCATGCTTGTAGTGAGGGACATACAGAAATAGTGAAGATGTTGTTAGACAAAGGAGTAGATTATAATAAATGTAACAATGATGGCCAGTCAGCCGTAAAAATTGCTGTAAGCAAATCTCATAGTGATATAGTTAGTATGATAATGAACATTCAAAGAGTGTAATTAAAAATAAATGAGTTATAAGTAATAATATGTTATGCTTTGAATATAACAGAACCAATCTCAGTAATTATATATGCCATGTATGCCTTTGTGATCGGTATCTTCCAAAAACAAGGTAGAAAAGAAAAAAAGGTCACGTCGTAGTATGATTATATCACTGTATTAAGTTTTAAAGCGACAGGATAGACTACCGATATGATTTGCCCTAAACTATACCATGCATACGAGATGTCATAATATCTTACCTCCTATATATTTCTAGGAAGATCATTGGTTAAAAGCGACCATGTGGAGACCGTGTATATTTAATATGAGGTTAGTAGGCGTGGTTTATTTAAATACACGGTGTTGTTACGTCCCTTCATAAGAGATAAGGGACTTTCCCTTTTGAACTTTCCTTTAATGAAAACACATTAGTACAAAAGACAAAGTACTCAGTAGTCAAAAGAAAAAGGACAAACAATAGTTCATTCAACGTTTGTTTTAACGACAAATGGAACATATCTCCTTGGTCATTTGGGACACAGATCTTTAAAGTGGTAAAACAAATTATGATGGCGACATTTAAAGTTTGGAAGAGATGACTTCAACTAATTTTTCAAGATTAACTTCGTACGAACAGAGAAAGTTACATTGTATACTTATATCCGTGGACATCTGTGACACAGAAATGATTTAAACTACTCTTGTATTTGGTATTTGACTAGGAGAGGAAATTATATTGTATACGTATGTACATGGACATGTGTGACGCAGAGATGACTTCAACTTGTCTTGTTTAGGCATTGGACGAGGAGAGGAAAGTATATTATATACTTATATCCATGGACATATATGACACAGAGATGACTTTAACTTGTTTTTGTTTTGGACGAGGAGAGGAAGTTATATTGTATACTAAGTACTCATATCCATGGACATATGTGACAAAGAGATGACTTCAACTTATCTTGTTTTTGTATCGGACGAGCAGAGTAAGGTATTTTGTATGCTTATAACCGTGGACTTATGTGACACAGAGATGACTTAAACTAATCTTGTTTTTGTGCGGACTAGGAGAGGAAGTTATACTCTATATTTATTTTCGTGGACAATTGTGATACAGAGATGACTTTAACTTATCTTGTTTTGTTATCGAACGAACAGAGGACATTATTTTGTATACTTATATCCATGGACATATGTGACACAAAGATTACTTAACTCATCTTGTTTTGGTATCGGACGAGCAAAGGGGTTACACTCATGTCCTGACCAATGTCCTGACTAATGTCCTGACCAATATGCAAAATGCTAATAACTTTTTTGTTCTACGAAGGATCGAGTTCAAATTTGATGTCAAGGAAGATTATAACATAAAATATATAAAATATTAGAAAACATATTTAAAAAAATAATCTAAAGAGTTAAAAAAACTTGACCTGACCAAAGTCGACCCTGCCCTGACTAATGTCCTGACCGATGCAAAAATGCTAATAACTTTTTTGTTCTTCGAAGGATCGACTTTAAATTCGATGTCAAGGAAGATTATAATATTACATATATAAATATGAGAAAATATATGAAACAAATAATTTAAAGAGTTAGAAAACTTGACCTGACCAACGTCGACACTGCCCTGACTAGTGTCCTGACCGATGTTAAAATGTTAATAACTTTTTTATTATAGAAAGAATTGACTTAAAGTTCGTTACCAAGGAAGATACTAACATTAAATATAAGAATTTATGAAAAAAAAAATGTTTGCTAATTTTTGAAATGTTAGAAAACTTGACCTGACCAACTTGATCTTTGCCATGATGAATGTCCGGACCGATATAAAAATGCCAATAACTTTTTTCTTGTTGAAAGGGATATTGCCAAGTTTGGTATCAGGGAAGATTACAACACTTAGTATAAGAATGTAAAAAAAATTGTAAAAAAAATATTTAAAAGGTAAAAAAACCTTGTACTGATCTAGGGTTACCTTGTCCTCGCCAGTGTCCTGACCGATGAAAAAAGACAAATATAAATATAACTGGGTTTTTCTCTCTCAAAAGACATAATAGACTTCTTTAAATTATATGAATACTTCATTTTTTAAATATAGTTAAGAAAGAATATGCACTTTTAATTAATTGAAATGAAAAGATGTATAGAAGAAAGCAAAAGGACAGTGACATGATAAAATTATGTTTTTAAGTGTTTATATTTCTATGTGATTCTAACATAATTTTACTTTGAATGCTTGTATAAACATTATTTTGAAATCAAACGAAGCCCATTTCCTGTCCTTATTTATGTTATTTGACATGTATATATAATCCCTCATTAACTAAAAAAAACAAAAATTGAGTGAAATAAAAAGAAAATATAGGTAAGTAAACACTCCAATTTGTGTTAACTGTAATTAATATAGGTGTGATTAAATTTTAATTGTTCATGTCACTGTCTTTTGACATTATTGAATTCTGTACATCTATATCATTCTAATTATTGAAAGTAGGGAAAGTGCATTAACTAAGTATCTAAATCATCATACACAAAGTTATCTAATCACATATATCACTTTTATAATGATTTAATATGGTTCAATAAATCAGTAATTAGTTTAATAATTTACACTTAACCAAGTTTATAGAATTATGAAAGTATACCATATCATTTCAAATTAACAAAAAAAAATGCTTTGAATGTTGTGATCCTGAGGGGATTGGATAAATATGGTTTCATGATTATACAAGGCAAGAATTAAAACAGTTTGCGAAATTTTGATAGGGGTTAATTGTGGTCATTTCAAGTTCCTTGATGCTTAAAATTAAAAAGTGCAACTTCTTTTTAACTATATTTTAAAAAAAATGGAATATTGATAAAATTCAAAGAAGTTTTGTTCTGGCTTTTGAAAAAAAAACTCAGTTATTTTTTCTTTTTTTTATCGGTCAGGACATTGGCAAGCTAGGACAAAGTATAGATTGGTCAGGTCGAGTTTTTTTTACCTTTAAAATTATTTTTTTTTTTACAATTTTTTTTAAAAGTCTTATACTAAATGTTGTCATCTTCCCTGATACCAAACTTGATAATATCCCTTTCAACAACAAAAAAGTTATTGGCATTTGTATATCGGTCCGGACATTCATCATGGCAAAGATCAAGTTGGTCAGGTCAAGTTTTCTAACATTTCAAAAATTAACAAACATTTTTTTTTCATAAATTCTTATATTTTATGTTATAATCTTCCTTGGTAACGAACTTTAAGTCAATTCTTTCAATAATAAAAAAGTGATTAAAATTTTTACATCGGGCAGGACATTAGTCAGGGCAGAGTCGACGTTGGTCAGGTCAAGTTTTCTAACTCTTAAATTATTTTTTTTTTTATATTTTTTCTTTTATTCATATATTTAATGTTATAATCTTCCTTGACATCAAATTTTAAATCTATCCTTCGAAGAACAAAAAAGAAATTAGCAATTTTACATCGGTCAGGACATTAGTCAGGGCAGAGTCGACTTTGGTCAGGTCAAGTTTTACAACTCTTTGAATTATTTTTTTTTCTATTTTTTCTTATATTAATATATATAATGTTATAATCTTCCTTGACATCAAATTTGAAGTCGATCCTTCAAAGAACAAAAAAGTTATTAGCATTTTTCATATTGGTCAGGACATTAGTCAGGACATTAGTGTTTCCACGAGCAGAGTAAGGTATTTTGTTTGCTCATATTCGTGGACATATGTGACACAGAGATGATTTCAACTTATCTTGTTTTGGTATTGGACGAACAGAGGAAGTTATATTGTATACTTTTATCCGTGGACATATGCTTCACAGAGATGACTTCAACTAATCTTGTTTTGGTATTGGACTAAGAGAGGAAGTTATATTGTATACTTATATCCTTGGACATATATGACACAGAGATGACTTCAAATTATCTTGTTTTGGTATTGGACTAGGAGAGGAAGTTATATTGTATATATAATATAAATAAGAAGATGTGGTATGAGTGCCAATGAGACAACTCTCCATCAAAGTCACAATGTATAAAAAGTAAATAATTATATGTCAAAGTATGGCCTTCAACATGGAGCCTTGGCTCACACCGAACAGCAAGCTATAAAAGGCCCCAAAATGACTAGTGCAAAACAACAGGAAAACCAACGGTCTAATCTATGTAGCAACATTCCAGTAGCGCCTGCATACGGAGTATATATCTCCCAATTGATACGATATTCCTGGGCTTGTATTTCCTATCATGATTTCCTTGATAGAGGATTGCTGCTCACAAGGAAGCTATCAAACCAAGAGTTCCAGATGGTGTAGTTGAAATCATCCCTTCGTAAATTTTACGGACGCCATCACGAGTTGATTGACCGTTATGGAATAACCGTTTCGCAGATGATATCGGATATGTTCCATATGGCGTAACTACGATACCCTTCCCTTTTCACGAATGTGACCTACCGAATTAGACTATTTACCGGATTTGTAATAACATAAGCAACACGACGGGTGCCACATGTGGAACAGGATCTGCTTACCCTTCCGGAGCACCTGAGATCACCCCCAGTTTTTGGTGGGGTTCGTGTTGCTTAGTCTTTAGTTTTCTATATGTTGTGTCATCTATACTATTATTTGTCTGTGTGTCTTTTTATTTTTGGCCATGGCGTTGTCAGTTTGTTTTCGATCTGTGAGTTTGACTGTCCCTCTGGTATCTTTCGTCCCTCTTCTATATAAAAAACGAGATTTGGTGCGGACTAGGAGAGGAAGGTATACTGTATAATTTCGTGGACAATTGTGACAGAGAGAGAGATGACTTCAACTAAGGGAACGACCATTTAACTTCAAGGGGGAGGGGGAAGGGTATTTTTTGTACCCCCAAAAAAAATTCTGATCCCCAATTTGATGAAAAAAAGATATTGTGGTCAAGAAGATGAGATGACAGCAAAAAAATATTCTGAATCCATATTTTCCCATACCTTATAGTGTTAAACTTTGAAAAAAAATAATTTGATTAATAGCGTCGAAAAAACATTTCTGACTCGGACAAAAAACCATAACCCCCGGTCAACCCCTTGAAGCTAAATGGTTGCTCCCTAATCTTGTTTTCGTATTGGACGAGGAAAGGAAGTTATATTGTTTACTTATATCCATTGCAATATAGACAACACCACGGTAAACTAAATTATGGTCATCTTAATAACACATCCCTTAATAGTATGTAAACAGGAGGGGAAGATGCCAAGGACATCAAAGGCATAGGTCAAGGACATATAAACAACATTACAGTAAGGGAGCTACCGGGGGGGGGGGGGGGGGGGGGGGCTAGGATGAAATTAAAAAAAAAAAGGCAGGACAGGAGTTTTGAGTAAAAAGAAGGCAGGATGAGCAACTTCGATTTATGTAAAAAAAGTCGGAATAAACTAATAAAAAAAGGCAGGACCGAATAGAGTGAAAAATAAAAATGCAGGACAGAGATTACAGCTTAAAAAAAAATGCAGGACAAAATTTTTCATCCTAGCCCCCCATAAAAATCAAATGGTAGCTCCCTAAACTAAATCCTGATCATCTGAATCACACTTCCCTTTAAGGAGTAGGTATACAGGAAGAAAAGATACCAAGGGCGCATCAAACAAATACGTCAAGAAAATAAAGACGACATTACGGTAAACTTAATCATGAACACATGGAATATCACACCTCTTGTAAAGGAAAAATACATAGGAGACTTTAAAACCATGTCAAGGACATACAGACAACACCACGGTAAAAAAGGAAGATGAACAACCACTAGTGCTCACAACACTGTACAAAAAAACGTAAAATTTGAGCAATACGAATTGATAACTAGAAGCTCCAAGGAGCCTGAACATTAATCGGAATTAGCATTATCCGAGAGCAAGATCACTTTTCATCCTTACAAAAATAATAACATACGGTAACTTAAAGTACCTTCTACAAAATATGTCACATGGTTTGTTTTCATTTCCTTTTATTGATCTTCAATAGAAATCAAAACGATACTGTTCTGGTAGTGTTAAAATGTAAAATGTGGGTCTGTCCTAGTGGTCTTTCCGAAATTTTGAAATTTTCAGAGAAGATCTTTGAAATCATCGCTTTAATATTTGTGTATCAAGTCCTTTAAAACTGTTTTGGATACGTTGCTATTTACATATTTTTCCGTAGTTTTCAATAGAAAAAACTATGTTCCATCAATATGTAATTATGTTCAACGATGGCGGCCATTTTGAATTCCGATCGTCACTTAAATCGCAAATATAATGGTAAATAATTGAATCTGCAAAGTTTGGTTTCTTTGGGCACAGTGATTTGGTTTAGGGAAGCAGATGATGAAATACAAAACTAATGGAAATCTTCAATGGCGGCAAATTCCTTTCAGAGGTCATTTTAGCTTTCCTGAACATTTTGTCTTGCCGATTGTTTTTACTATTTACAGTTTTTCCCTGTATATTATAGTTTAAAAATAATTATGACAATATTAAAAAAAATCGAAGAAAAGAAATTTTTTAAGGGAAATTACTCCTATAATTGGTCGATTGACGATTTCGGATCAATAGAAAGATTTGTAGATCAAAGTGTGCGAATCGTTTTGAGGCGACGATCTTGTTGATATCATTAATTTTAAGTGTTTAAGGGGAAATAGATTTGGCTCGTTTAATTTTCATAAAACTGACAAAATATAAACATTTTAGGAAATTTGAACCACACAATTTACAGGAATAATTTCATAAGTTATATAGAAGTTTGACGAACACTTATATTTATCATTAAAAAGTTTGATTTCTCCTTACTAATAGTATATGATTAAAACGTTCAGCTGATTATTAAAGAGTAAACTCCCTAAGGTGTTATGTATACCCTTAATTTATCTTTTTAATAAATATTGTACGCCTTTTCATAATTGCTTCGAAAACGTCAATGAAATACTCCTCTGTATATATTAAAGCGTAACAAGGGTAGGAGTGGAATGCTAAAATAAGGTTACTCCTACATACGTTTGTTGTTCCAAAATCAATTACTGCTATAAATAGATTTATAGTTCAGCCTTCATATCTTCAGAATATGGTTCAAGTCATTGAACTTGAGATAAAAACAAATAGTTGACAAATGGTTATATTTGAACATATCAGATTGTTAATGCTATACATGTAACTCACATCCTGATTTTTTTTTATTTGTTTGTTCTATAAAAACAAATAGCTAACAAAGTGGGTTACAATTCTAACCGGTCTTTTCCAACACATTTATTCATATAAGATAAGATGTGGTATTTAATCATGACTAAGATGGAATACAACGAGGAAACCAATACAGCAATGTTTCAGAACTATGATATACCTACCGAACCATTGGTACATACTATGGAAAATGCCTCTTCTATCACAATGCTGAATTACAATTATGCCATGCAACATTTTGTGTACATTATATACCTTGGAGCATTATCCTCTATTGGCGTTTTTGGGAATACTATAGTAATCATTGTTTACATGTTTCAACGGAAACCAAGTACACATAAAACAATAACTGTAAGTTTAGCAGTATGCGACGGATTAGTCTGTGGTACAGTGATTCCGTTCGATATTCTTGAAAAGGTATACCATTTTTCTTTACTAACAGTGGTGACTTGTAAACTCTACATAACATTGAGTTATTGTCTTGTAACCTTGTCTGCTTTTATCATAATAGTATTATCAATTGATAGACACATGCGGGTATGTTATCCATTTAAGAAGCAGTTATCTTCCAAACAAGCTAGTATCCTTATTTTTGTTTCCTTCATCATATCTATGTTTATAGTATTTCCAAATGCATTGATCTGGAGCAGTCGGGAGTTTGTATTAACCAATAATCTAACAGGACATGTATGCGTTACAGAAACTTCAGAAAACAGCAGTGACTTTCCAACTATATATAACAGTTTATTGTTGATTTTAGGAGGATCTATAGTGACTTATGTTATAATTGTGTATACTTGTATCTGGAGAAGTCTTATACGTCACATCAGGTTCGTAAAAAGGTTTAAATCTGACGGTAAAAGAAATTCCAATTGTTCCTTGGAGACGAAGCCGAAAGAGGAAGAAGACCATATAGCGTCATGTAGAATCACGACTGTTGCATTCACGATAGTTATTGTATTAATTCTGAGTTATGTCCCAAGTACAACAATGAAGCTATTAGACACTAGAAAGGAACTGGACACGCAAGATAAAGACAGTATAAATCAACAGATGCTTTATATTTTGGCAAGATCTTCAGTTTTTCTTAATCACATAGCCAACGCGTTTATCTATACGTTTATGGATCCAACTTTTAGATATGACTGTAAGAATCTTCTAATTGTTTTGTTTTGTTCGAAACAAGGAATCAATTCTGAAAATAACAATTAAATAATTATGATAAATGTATATTTTTAAAGCACTATATCAACTTATACATTATATATGTGTACATAAACCATTACAATATTCTTTATATATTTCAATGTGCATTTTCATTTAAGTCATTGTATCGCTTGTAAAATGAGGCATCCGGTTTTAAATGTCACGTGACTGACAATTTGCATCATTAATTTACAGAAGGTGGTAAGCAATGGTATCAAACTCAAAGGAAAAATTACATGAAAAGTAAATACTTAAACCAGGTGTTACAAATCTTAATATCATTCATTGACATCAGTATCAGTCTGGCTCTGCATGTTTCGCAAATTTCTAACACTCAAAATGATCAATAACACTAAATTATTTCATATTTCATGTTTTTACATTTTAAGATTCAACTTTTAAATGCATCCGAATTAAAACCCTGCATAGATATTTGTTAGGTTTTTTTTTCAAGGGATTTAATCTAATGTTGCACATGAAACAAAAAATTCGGGAACATGTGACTGCATGTATACTTCTGCGTACAGGATACCTTACTTTATATAAAAATAGTATAACTATCGTCCTTATCACTTTGTGAAATACTGAACCAATGGCAACATCATTTGGTCAATTGCAAGTTCAAACTGTTTATTTAAGTCGGTCGGTACAACTAGAACCTGCGAAGATAGCAGAATGGATTCAATTTTTTCAAATACACTTTCTCACTTTTCAATCTATGTAAATTTTACATGTTTCCCAAGAAATGTAGTCAAAGGATCCAAAATGAATGATGTTTATTATCAGATCCTTTTCTAGCATATAATCAATCTTCTTCTTTTTTAAGACATTGAATTTTTGTGAGATTGACCAGCTATGGATGTTGCTTTATTGGCTCGGAATCACCTACATCTAAATCATGTAGTCGATTACTGGGTATGTCAGGAAATAAATCAATAAACAATTTTGATAATGATATCTGTACTTGCATGAACAGCGTGATGAGTGCCACATAGGGAGCAAGAACTTCCAATCCGTCCAAAGCAACCGAGTTCAACCACGTTTTTGTTTTACTTTTTAATAAAAATAAGGAGATGTGGTGTGAATGCCAATGAGACCAATATTCACCAGAGTTCAAATGAAGTGGATGTAAGCCACTATAGGCAACCGGGCGGCCTTCAACAATGAGTAAAACCCATACCGTATAGTCGGTTTTCTTCAAAATGTTTGTTTGCAAGTATTCGTCTTTTTGTCGTATTTCGTTTTTTGTAGTATGGCGGTGACAATATCTCCTCGACCTATGAGTTTTGAATGTCCTCTTCGTCTTTTTTTTTTAAATATTGCTTTTTTTTTAGTATGACAACAGTGACAGTTCACTACCTTAAATATCCGAAGTTAGTAACTGGATACACTATCTTCAACCAACAACATTACAAGTTACAACTGATTTTATTTGACATTTATTTTCTGTTTTATAATATGGTTAGATCATATTGATATGACTCAACCTATTTTCTTTAGGAGTATAAACAACAAAATTCACATAACATATAAATATAAGAAGATGAGGTATGATTGCCAGTGAGACAACTATCCACCAAAGTTCAAATAAAGTGGATGTAAGCAATTATAGGCACGTACGGCATCCGACAATGAGAAAATCCCATACCGTATAGTCGGTTATAAGAGGCCCATACATGAAAAATATGAAACAATTCAATTGAGAAAACTAAAGGCCTAATTTATAACAAAACAATTTACGAAAAAATGTATGACAGACATGAACCAACGAAACCACTGAACTACAGGATCCTGACTTAGGACAGGCACATAAAGAATGAGGTCGGGTTAAATATGTTTTTTTGAGCGCTCAACCCTTCCCCTAACCTGGGACATTCGTTCAACAGCACAACATAAGAACAAACTATAAAAATCAGTTGAAAAAGGCTCAACTCATCAGATCGATACATAGCAGAAAAAACATCAAACATAAACACAGACCGGACGTGGCAGAGTATTTATCCATCCCTCATCCCTTACAACAAAAAGGACATTAAGTACAGATCTGAGAGTACTCGCAGTAACTGACAGCTAGTTCAAAGCCAATAACAACTAATAAAAAATATTGTATCTAAGACAAAAATATCAATCAGTATACATCCAACATCCGATGGATTTAGTGTAAAGACGTCATTAAGCAATTCCAAAATAAAGGTATCGACAGATTATAGTACCGTTAAAGTGCATATGTGTATAACAAAACTATTTGGTATGATTTTAATTTACTGATAACAAAACCAATATTTATACCAATAAAATCAATATTCAAAGATCTAATCACAGTGTTGAATTTGTAAATTTTACAATAAGTTTATTTAATAAGAGACAATCGTATGCTACTTTTTCCGGACTCAGTTGCTATTAAAGTGTTATATGAAGCCAGAAATCCAACTACGAAAAGTGTCCTTAAACTGTTGCAGGCACAACCAACTAATAAAGCCGAAAGTGACAGTTACAAGTACTTTAAACAATATATCAAATGCCAGCAGGATTCCAACCTACGAAAACTACTTCAGTATATTACTGGTTCAAATGTGATATGTGTTGAGAGAATTACTGTTATGTTCACTTATAGTGAGGGTTTATTAAGACATCCAGTTGCCCACACTTGTGGGCCAACTTTAGAACTACCAGCAATATATAATTCATATCCAGATCTACGAGGTGAATTTGATAGCATATTATGCAGTGACAAATGCATGGAAATGTTAACTGCTTAAGAGTAGTATTTTTGTATTTTTCATGTTGGTCATCAATTCTCAAACTGTTTGAACATTCAGTTTTCAGGTTTAACGTATACCAAAACAATAATGAAACAAGGCCATTTCATCTTTGCATTATTAAACTGCAAGAACTATTATTTGTTTCTAAAAGGTAGCTTTTGAAATTGTTTTTCTTATTTGGCATGAGCATATATATGCACCAGAAAAAAGGCATAATCATGATAATGGAAATATAACTCTCTTATTGGAACATACCTTGACAAAAATATATGTGTACATCATGTACACGACAGTTAAATTAGTAAAATAATAAGAATAAATATGTATGTTTAAGTTCAGAGATAAATAAAAAAAAGAGTTTTTGTTTTGTTAATGATTTTGTTTCAAGCAAGTTATGTAAAGAGAGATAACTTGGTCAAAATTTACTCCTTCTTTTTTACATGAAGAACTTTTATGTATATTATTACATATATATTATGTCTTTATGATCTTCCATTAAGTATATGGGAGTCCTATTGTGTTTACTTTGTTTGTTTTACACTTTGTCTGTTGTTCTGTTCAGCTGTTAGTCCATCTGTCTATCAACAAATATTTAAGATTTTGTTTACTATTACTAAAATAACTTGAAATTGAACACAAATGATGGATTAGGAAAACAGTGGATAAAGGGTTTTGATTATTTTGTCTTTTAGTGTTCAAGACTTTTACCCCTTTAAGATCCCTTAATTTTTCTTATTTTAAAAGATGATTTCCAGGTATTATAAATGAAAGTGTAGAGTGCCAAGTTTTTTTTAGATTTGACACAATGTTATGAAATACAGGTATCATTAATGTTATTCAATGCAATGTTTATTTCCTTTAAAAGAGTTTTCTGTATGTAGACTTGGGTATTTGAGATCACTTGATCATTTTTTTTTTTATTATATGTAACATTTTGTTAGCTTTTCTTTACTTTTTCATGCTATATTGATCAAAGCATTTAACCTTTTTTCCTTTTTTTCACAATGACCAGAAAGGAGTGTGGTCTTGTAATTTTAATTTTTGGTCTATTGTATTGTTGTTGGTCTGTTAATGAGTGTTATGCACTAAACTGGTTTGAAAAATACAGTTGTTTTTCAGAAGTCATAATGAGCCAGATTTGATTTGGAAACATATTTCACGTGTTTTGTGGCTGTAGTTTTTTGTTCATTTTTGTATTACGACTAAAAATGCTACTTCATAATTCTGTTTAATTGACTCTATGTACTCAAATGCTACAATGCTGGTATATAAAAAAAACAATAAGTGTAATGTAGTTGGGAGTTGTTAAGAAGTGTGATCATAATATGAAGTTTAAAATTTATTCCCATATGATATCAATACAAAGAATTAGCAATAATTTGTTTATTAAAGTTAATATATATGTTTACGCTAAGGCCTTTAGATTACTTTGGGGATTAATTTAATGTTGAATTTTGTCAAAATTTTATGTATTGAGTACCCTTTGAGAATTTTTGTTTAAATTTGGGTTAATTAAAATCAGTTCCAAATTTTATTTTGATTGAATACACATGTTTTTAGATCATTTTTATTTTCATTTTTCTATGAGGCTAATTATGACTTCACTTACAGTATTATACACAAGTAGGATACCATTACATTTTGGAAAAAGAAACAGGACAGAACATTTCTTCATTAAAAAAGTTGAATATTTTTTTTTTTTGGTAAAAGAGAGACGGGACAAGCACGTTATGTTTATATTAACTAAAAATTTGAAAAACTTCATGGTTTATTTTGGAAAAGGTACCAGTCACAATTTGTGTACACAAATATCCTTGCATGTAATATATCAAGCATGCATTGCGTTAGATATACTGAATTCTCAATGCTCAATTTTTTTTCTATGTGATATATATAAACCAGATGATAAGAACCAACCCTGGAGGAAAATAAATTTTGTTTTCATATATTGCATCTGTCATTGTTCTTTGTTGCCAACTATTTAATGAAAGCTAAGCTATATATTATTTGGAAAAGGAGAAAAAAAAAGCAATATCATAAACACATGACAGAAATAGAAAATGCATTACTTAAAAGCAAAAACCCAGAGGTCAATTTAATGAATTTACCTGATATTTAGGTTATGTAATTTAAGTTGCAATGTGCCATTTGGCAGCACAGTTTCTTGTCTGGCATCTATCTGTTAACCTTTTTCACATTTTGATCTTCTCATCAGAACCTTTTAACAGAACAAAAATTTAATGTTCCTTTGGAATTACTCTCCAACTGATAAAATTGTGTGCTGATTATTCAACAAACATGGCTGCCATGACCTTTCCTTAATTCTTAATGGACTACGCTAAAGCAGGTGCTAGGGCCGTCTGAAACTTGCAGTGAGGTGAGAGGTTATTTTTTTTTTGCTCCGTGTTAAAGACCTCACTGTTACTTTGAGATGCAGAACACTCATCTTTTGCTTTTTGTGAGTTTTTTTCTGTGCATGTACTGATTTTGTGTCATGGATGGATACCCCATATCCTTTGTTTTTCTATTAACTGATGGAATATTTTTAAAGATTAACTGAACCTATTGAACCCAAATTTTCTACCTGTTTCATGTAACAGGAGGTTGACATTGAAACCCTGTGATATATTACATGTTGTCATTTTAGCTCAACTGACCCAAAGGGCCAAGTGGGCTTTTCTTATTAATTGATTGGCATCTGTTTTTTTCTGTTAACTTTAACACAAATCTTCTCCCCTGAAACTATTGGCTAAATTGAACCAAACTTGGTAACAATCATTATCTAGTCTTTAAAATATGTCCAAAGATCTAGCCTGCCAATCAACATATGGCCATCAGGGTTCAACATAGAACAAGTGGGTAAAATGCATGTCTTTTAAACCAAAATGGTATTCCATTTTGTAAAACCGCTAAGATAGAGAAAAATCTAACACAAGTTCAGAATGATGAGATCTACAAACCTTTCATTTACAATCAAATTATCAGATGACTCCTAAAAGACATGATAGGACCAAAGACATATAGATTTTGATAAGAGTTTATGTCAATTATTTTACCAATGTTGTGTGTTTTTAACCGGATTTCCGAAGGAAGAATCGGTTATTGATTTGGGGATGTACGGCGGGCGAGCGGGCGGGCGGGCATCCGGGCGGGCGGCTGCCAAACAGTGTCCGTGAATTTATTCATGAACCGTTCAACCAAAGCTTTTCAAATTTTAATATGTTGTTACTGATGACAAAATCAATATTGACGATTTTCACTTTCACCGTTCAGGAGTTTTGGTTCTTGAAAGATTGAAGAATGGTCTTTCCAGTCGAGTCCGTGCTTTAACTCATGAACCGTTCAACCAAAGCTTTTTTTAAATTTTAATATGTTGTTACTGATGACAAAATGGAGGTCAAGTTCAATATTGATGATTGTCACTTTTACCGTTCAGAAGTTATAGTCCTTGTGATGTTGAAAAATGCCAGGACACAAATAAATGTTAAAAAATCCGGTTTGCTGTCGCTCTTACAGACTCTTGTTTAATTTTGATAGTGTTTGCCACGCTGCAGTAAAGGACTGGGTCAATTGGAACACTTTGTTTCCTGTTAGCTTCAAGCTTAAGTTGCTACTGGTAAGGAAGACAGTCGAACGCCTTAGTAAGATCCATTGTAACAGTACAACATAAGAACAAACGGCGATAGAAACCAGTTGAAAAAGTGTTAACTCATCAGATCGAAACAAAGCTTAAAAAAAACGCTTAAGACAGAAAGTACAGATTTTTGACTTAAATGACAAATTTTACCATTTTATTTTATATTTAGATAAAGAGAAACTTTAAATTGCAAAAATGATCAGCAAGACAAGTTCTACAAATAAGTCAAATGGTCGAAATCGTCAGCCGACTCCTTATTACAGTTATTGCCATTTGATGATGATTTTTACCATTTTTTTGCGTTTTTGCCTTGATATCTTAAAAATTATAATAGATAAATAAAAACTTTTATTCACAAAAATAATCAGCGAGGTAAGATCTACTAACAAGTCAAATTTTACCAATATAGGTAGTAGGCTGTCACTCGATATGGAGTGATTGCCCTTCAATGAGGATTTTGTACCCTATTTTGTGTTTTGAGCAAAACCTAGAGAAGATAGAGAGAAACTAAACAGACTTAATGATCAGCAATACAAGATAAACAAAACAGAGATTTTTGTCACGAATTATGTTCTCGTCTACAATGTTGGAGAGTGTCCTTTGTTGAATATGCACATAGACCAAGGTGAGCGACACATGCTCTTTAGAGCCTCTAGTTTCCAAAATCCGTAATTGTTTTGTTTTATTTTTATTTTTTCTCTTACTATATAAATCATTGCTATCCACAGCGGTCACTGACTGATACATTTTATATATATGATTGGTAACATTTTAGAGTAAGTTATTTTAAAGGCACTGGCTACGATTACCCGCAAAAAGTAACAATTAGATTAATGGAGAGACTAATTATAAAAATGTATTTCCGGACAGGGACCAGATTTCATACTATTATTATTATAATTGTTACCCGCAATTTCCGGGGTGCCTATAAAGTGCGAAACGCAATAGAAACAAAACGAAACGGAGAGTAACAAAATCAACAGGAAATAAAACGAAAAGATGACAAATGTAAAACAATTCAAACAAGAAATCTAACGGCCTGATTTATGTACAAAATAATGAACGAAAAACAACTTTGATATATTGTCAATTGTTTTGTACATAAATCAGACCGTTAGTTTTCAAAGAATGTTTGGATTGTTTTCCATTTGTCATTTCGAGGCCTTTTATAGCTAACTGTGCAGTATCATGGGTCTTGCTCATTGTTGAAAGCTTTGAAAGATTTGTCTCTTTGGCAATCATACCACATGTTATTTTCATATCATGTGTACATTCAGAAATAACAAATATTTGTTTGTAAATCTGAGACTCTAAAAAAATGTTCGGTAGAATTTCAACAGTTGGACATCGGATTCTCAATATGAATTATTTGCTAGTTACATGTCTCTCCGATGAGGAGTAAGAAAATAGACCTCATCTTTCAATTCGGTCATGCAAAGTTTACATATGCGCCCAAAAGCTACAATGCTTTTGTGTCTTTCTCTTTGAAATTCAAGCTTATCTTCCTAAATTATTGGTTAAAACTCGTATTTGTTTAGAATATTACATGTTTAATAGGTTAAAAATTAAAATACATTTTGAACAATCAAAATGTACCGAGTTCTTAAATAATTTGTTTCTTCATTAATTACCTCCACTGTCGATTCTTTGATTATATCTTATTCCATTGTATTTGATAATATTATTAAACAAAATTTAGTCTTTTGTAGTTAACACTTTTTAGTGAGATCCAGAAGCTCCAAATCATCAATGACACATCCATACCTTAAAAGGACGGTGAGGTCTTTTCGTGAACACTCTTAGTTTGCAGATGTTTCTTAACTTTTTAACCAACATTTCAGAGTGCTAAATAACATAGTAAGTTAAAGGGTTAAACGTCCAAGCTCTGCCATGATAGCACTTTATTTGCTGTTTCTGTTCACATTAAGTATATATCCTAACATAGAGGCGATTTAAAAATAAACACAATATCTAACTAGAAATGTTGTACTATTACACCACTGATCTTTAGCACTCGCAACCATGTCAAATATAAAAAAGAAGATGTGGTATGATTGTCAATGAAACAACTCTCCACAAGAGACCAAATGACACAGAAATTAACAACTATAGGTCACCGTACGACAATGACAATGTAAAACAATTCAAACGAGAAAACTAACGGCCTAGTTTATGTACAAAAAATGAACGAAAAACAAATATGTAACACATAAACAAACGACAACCACTGAATTACAGGCTCCTGACTTGGGACAGGCACATACATACAGAATGTGGCGGGGTTAAACATGTTAGCGGGATCCCAACCCTCTCCTAACCTGGGACAGTGGTGTAACAGTACAATATAAGAACGAACTATAAAAATCAGTTGAAAGAGGCTTAACTCATCAGATGGATAAAAACAAATACTACAAATACAAGTGGACGTGGCCGGTACTTGTACATCCAAACAACAAAAAGACACAAGTACAGATCTGAGAGTACTCGCAGTTACTGACAGCTAGTTCAAAGCCACTAACAACTAATAAAAAAAATCATGCATCTAAGACTAAATTATCAATCCGTACATATCCAACATCAAATGAATTTAGTGTAAAGACGTCATAAACAGTCAGAGAAAATCATGACCTTGTTTATTATTCTATTGTTGGCTATCCCAAGTTATCAGTTTGTAAATCAGTGGTTCCCTTTGGTTGCTGTCTGTCATATTTGTCATATTTGTTGTGTTTTTCCCCATTATTCTGAACGTTGGTTTTCTCATTTGCTCTGCTATTCTGCTTCTTTTGGTTACCAGACAAGAACGTAACGACAACTATTTTGTTATCGTGTACTGAACCCTCCCCCCAACCCACCCCACCCCCCAAAAAGAAAGAAAAAAAGATATGTTATAAAATATGAAAGTGGATCTCCAGAGAAGACTACACATACTTGTTTTGAACCATTGTCAAACAGGTTGTAGGGGATGGCTTTTTTGATTTTCGGGAATGGGGGGGGGGGGGGGGGGGGGAGAGATAAGCTATTGACTTTTTGAACATTTAAACGCATTTATATTAAGAAACAATACAGCCAATCAGGTTCACGTGTTGCATTTATTTTCTTTATGATAGCAACTTGTTTCTATCTTCCCTTCATTAGCACTATAAGCCACAGATAGATCCAATCTAACTCTGTTCGAGATGTTGATTTTTCAAGAATAAAATCAGCAGAATTCAAATGTCCTTTCTATACACTATTCGGTTCAAAACATAAAAGGCAAAATGAAGCAGGATATGACCCTTCTAGGCCCCAGTCTTGTCCTATTTCTTTTGCTATCGGGTCTGTTCGCTCCCAAAACACATTCGCACCTTACACGTTCGACTCCTGGGTTCGATTGTACCCTATTTTAATTCAAATACCGGTTGAATTATTAGATGTTTTTTTAGATGTATATATCAAAATATCTATATTTTCATGAATAAAAATTCGTGAATTTTTTAGATGAAATTTTTTTTTTTTGATTAGATGATTAATTATTAATTGTGATTTATTCAAGATTACTGTTAATTGGTTTTTACAAAACTAATTGGTATTATTGATATGTGTTTGGTTTAAAGTAAAATACAAGTAGATTAATAGCTGGGTAGGAGTAAAAACAATGAAGATTTTAAATGAAAAAAGTGAAAGATAGTATTTTGTTTAACAGCTTGTGACGAGTTTGATAGCCGTTTGGAATCTTCTGCCTTTCTTTTACTAGTCTTAGAGACGAACCAATTAGTCCTTGATCATCATGACACTATTCATTATTCATTTCGTCAAAATAATTCACAAAAGAAAACTTGTTTACATTTTTAGAATATCACTTTATTTTAAAACAATAAAAAAAAAACTTATTTTTCTTTATTTTATAGCAATACATTAACTAAAGCATGATTAAAAACTTATTCAACACAAAACCTTTAAAACGGGTGCAAACGGACACAGGGTGCGAACGTGAAAGGGGGCGAACGAGAATGGGAGCGAACGTGATTTTGGGCGAACAGACCCGGATTAATTTTTCACTCACATGATTGTATCATTTATACCATTATACCAATAATACTACGGGTGGATTGATACAGGTGAAAGAACATAAGAATGTTTTTTTTTCAATATGAATTGGTCAATTCTAAATTTCTTGAAAAAAGATCTATTTTAAAAAGGGAGGTGAAAAATATTTTATTTTCTCTAAAAATAGGGAGGAAATATCTGATATTTTGTTTTTGAAAATGTTTTGTGCCTGTTTGTAATTGAAAAGATAGTTTCGTGTTGAAAACTGTTGAAAGAAATGGTTTGTCCCAAGAAAAAAAAACTATGCCCTCTTCCAAAAAGATGAATGACAGTTGCCTAGTATATAAAAATGCAGACGTGTCTTTCTCTTCATTTTCATGTATATAATACATATTACAAGCCGATGGTTTTCTCGTTTGAATTCTTTTACACTCATCTGGTTATTTTTTGGAGCCTTTTATACATTGCTATGCGGTGTGGACTTGCTCCGTGTTGAAGGCCGTACGGTAACCCATAGTTGCCTTCATTAACGACATTTGGTCGTTTTACAGTTCTGATATAAAATGAAAAACTGAGATTTACGACAGAACATATTTGTTTTCCGTTTATTTTTGTCAGAAGTTTTCTCCGGTTTATACAAAGGTCCGCGTCACTCATGTTATGTTTTGTTTTAAATGTACATTATACTTTTAACTGCTAAATGTCGGTGTTGTTTTTATTTCGTGCATATTTATTATGAACTGATGAATGCATATTTGTCTTTTTTCAAGTTTTGAATATATTTTTTATAAATTTATTTTTAAATCCCTGTATAAGGACTTGGACAGGAAATCTTCTGCAGTTACAGCCTTTAACAATTAAACAAATTAAGATCTGATTATGCTTTACTCCGTGCAACACAACAATAAGCAAATATATACCAATAACGAAATTGAACATAACTAACAATCCTTATTTCTAACAAATATACAAACGTAATTGAATAATTCGGTTAACAGGTTAGAATGTTTAGACAAAAGCCGGACTAGGTCCATGAAAAATTGCAAATTTTCATTCAAGTCTTCCAAAATGCAATAGGAATGAATTAACAAGTTTTAAGGGAAACATTTAAGATAATTTATAAAGGAAAGGCACCCCTGAATTTAATGCAGCGTGTTGATATGTTTTGATCTATAATTCTTGGGAAATGGCAATTTCGTAGGAATATGTACAAGTTTACATTATTGAACGGATCTATACATCTCTAATCCAATTAACTTCCGACATCAGAATGTTAAGGAGACTGTATACATCCTCATCACATGGAAGATGGTCAAAAGAGCATTCATCTAGACAAACATCGACCTCATCAGCATCAATATCACAAAGAAAATCATCACAGTCATACAATTCAGGCATCTTGTACATAATATGTGGCCTTCCTCATGGTGTATGTGATGTTTTTATTGGTCTTACTTTATGTTGATTCCGATTAGCAGCAAACACTCGAATATCCTCCTGAAATAACACATAAATTAAAAGTAAAATCTGAGATAAGAAATGAATAACAATGATAATCATAATTACGTTCGTACCATGGATGCTAGTGTTGTCTTGCATGGATATCTTATTATATAAAATATCTATATATATGTTTTATTTGATTCAAAGAAAAATGAATGTTAGTATCTTTTGTTCTCTTAGAAGTTTGCTATTACAAATCAGACCATAGTATTTGCCATACAAAGGAGTTACCTAGTCAAAGTAGATCTGATTGTTTTTTAGATTCGTTACAAATGAAGAAATGCAATGTACAGGAACACCAATCAACAACATTTGAAAATGAATGAAAATTATGGTAGATAAGTAAAAAGATGTAAAAAGATGAAACTAAAGAAAACTCACGAACCAATCATATGGAAGTAAATGTATTAAATTGCAATTACATCCATTTCATTTGAACTTGGATGGACAGTTGTCTCATTGGCAATCATACCACATCTCCTTGTTTTCATATTTATAACAATTTCAGTGTTAATAAAATGTAAATATTATTAACATTTCGAGCTCTAGCCGACATATTGGTCTTGAATATGAACCACTCCTCTCGGCTCGAACAATATAAATAACTGGTCCATATACGGACCATTGGACAGGTTACTTATAATATAAAATCCTCAATATACATGTAAGTAACTATTATAGTATGTAAAAAGAGCATTTCCCCTAAAATCTTACTTTGTCGTAAGGATCAGCAAATACACTAAAGCATGATGTCATAGAACACATGTTTTAACTATATTTGAGGTCAGGCATACCTGAATCAACCCCATGAAGCAGAACCGGACCAGACTTTGGTCCAGATATGAGCCATCAAATTTATTATGTTGCTTTAAAAAAGTAAACAAATCTCTCCAAAACTGAGCACACCGTTTTCGCAAAATGGCCCACAGACACTTTATCCTTTGGTTTTGGGTACTCGATCCATAAATGTAACAATGATCAGAATCTATCCCATTACGATGGAAGAAACGCTGCATTTGTTCAACGTACTTATTTTCTGTCCCAAAGTCACTTCTCATTGATCTCGGGCAACCGTTCTTCTTTAAGACAGCTTGGATATAATACCCAGCTACGATTTTCGGATCATTATTCGTCACGCCTGCTTTCAACCATATAATATTCCTAGAGTATCCATCGAAACAGCCATGTATTGCTATTCTGTAAGGTATTAATTTGTCATAACCATCCATATGCGACATGTAATTTGGACCACGAGATATATATTGTCTGCGTTTAAGTCTTCGTCTTCTTCTGCCTGAAACTTCTTCTGGGTCTAATATTTGTAATATCAACCGAACTGTCTCCATACTTATTACCAAGTTGTTTTTTATGCACATCTTATGAACCAAACGATACCCATGCGAACCACTAGACTTAGACAGGATCCCTTGGATGAAAGTATAGCACATTTCCAAATTGGATTGCTTAGGCTTATAAAGTCCCATCGAATTGGCAAGACGCCGTAAATGGCGAACACTTATATAGACATTAAGATTGTCCTCAAATAAAAATTTCATTTCTTTGTACGAGTATCCTTTTATGAAAAGCCTATGTAAGAATTGTGCACAGTGATCATCCATTTTGCTACTTTATTATTCCTGTGAATAAAAACCGAAACTATGTACCATACTCAAACAATAAACGCCAAAGTACAAATATGGTTTATGTTCTATGAAATGGGGATGATATACACATAGGCATTCATTAGAGGTTCCTGAAAGAGAGATGAAGATAATGTCGACGAGAAACTTGTATATAGAAATGAAATGGGACTCCGAATTTGCATCTTAGTGTAGATGCTATAGGAAAGATAGTGCGTTATTTTAATAAAAGGCCAGGGCAAGAAAATAGGCTACTAAAATAAATTCGATGAGAACATACTTTCAATTTTGTATTCAAGAGGAGTCAAATGCGATCTTCTATAATTGAATGGCCAAATCGATTAAAAGTTGAAAAAAAAATAACCATCACAAAGATGCATTGAATCTTTCAAAAGGGAGTATAAACACTCCTCTCACAACAATTTAAAGAAAAGAAAACCCCTAGAACAATTTAAGCTGAAAACTGCTATCGATGTCGAGCACGATACAACTGTGAAATGATGCGAATACTGTCTTGTGGTTAATAAATTATTAGAATATATTGTCGGAAATTCTTTGAATCATTAAACCTGTCGTTTTATAAGTTTTGTTGTGCTCCGTGTCGATATGCTTAGTCAAGCACTTTTCAACTGGTTTTATCAGTTTGTTCTTAAGTTGTGCTGTTACCACACATACCCAATTTAAGGGAGAATAGAGCTATCGAAAACATATTTAAAACTGCACCTCTCTCTCTATGACTATGTTCCGGTCCCAAGTAGGGAGGCTGCAAATCTGCTGTTGTCCTTAGTTGCTGTCAACCAATCTATCAATCATGTTAAAAGGGGGAGTGTTTCAATTTTCTGTTCAGGAATTATTAAGAATGTTGAATAACAAAACAGTATCAATGCAAACTCACTACATAGGTCATCAACATAATGAGGACTTATATACTACAAATTGAGGATGCATACAAAATTGAAAAATTGTCTAATTTAGCGGCTTTACTTTTCGTTACATGTAGCTTTTATGTAAAGCTTGAATGTATTGTTCAAGTAAGTTATGCACACTTTTGTGTAAGTTACTATATTATCACTGCTTTATATATTTGTAACGCCATAGTATAACAAAATATGCATGCCTACCTTATTCCATTCGTATCCGTGCCTGTTAAGCTCTTGGCGTGTCTATATATAACCTGTTACACAATAATATGAATAAAACACTTCTTGTGGGAACAATATATTATCTTGTGGGAACAATATATTATGTTGTGGATACAAGATATTATCTTGTGGGAACAATATGTTATATTGTGGATACAAGATATTATCTTTTTGGAACAATATATTATCTTGTAGGTACAAGATATTAATTTGTGGGAACAAGAAAACTTTCTTGTGGGTACAAGATATTGTCTTGTGGGAACAATATATTATGCTGTGAATACAAGATATTATCTTGTTGGAACAATATATTATCTTGTAGGTACAAGATATTACAGCCGATTTCATTGAGTGTGTAGGAAAAGGTAAAATCTTTGGTTAGCTTGTTTGCTAGCTGAACCGTGAAGTCATTATTAGGTTATGTAAACTACCCTCCTTTATGAGTAGACTAGTCCGACAGACAGATAGAATTGGTTATCTGTGGGACTATTGGTTATCTGTGGGACTAGTCTACTCATAAAGGAGGGTAGTTTACCTAACCTAATAATGACTTCACGGTTCAGCTAACAAGCAAGCTAACCAAAGGTAATACCTATTCCTACACACTCAATGAAATCCGTTGTAACTTGTGGGAACAAGAAAACTTTCTTGTGGGTACAAGACATTATCTTGTGGGAACAAAATATTATGTTGTGGGAACAAGTTAAACAATATTTCTTGCATGGCCTTATTCTGCCACCGTAAATAATTGATGTCTGCCATTGTTTTTAAATATAGATGAAAATTCATCAAGTGTAAAATTAGAACGATGTTTATTTCGTTGATTGCGGTTAATGCGGTTGCCATGAGACCTATGATTGCATTGTCTTTTATCAACAATAGTCATGATATCAATAAAGGAAGTTTTAGATATGTTCCCTTGGCCCATGATATTGTCATTTAGACGTAGGGAATATGCTGTCTGTAGTCGATTCATCCAAGAAAGTTTGCAAAGTTTACGGGAATCTTCAAACTGTTTATGTGATTGTCCTGGTTGTTTTTGGACGGTTTGAAGTGATTGGAATTTTATAAATTTAATATAGTGTTTTTCTAAATGTTGGTAAATTTAACGTTTGCGGAAGCGGTTTAGATGTTCTTGTGTTCGTTTGAAAAATCCACGTCCAGTTTTCCCTACATATTGAACAATACATTTCAGTTTTGTTCAAGTTACAAGATATATGAGGCTTTTTCAAGTAATGTCATATAAAAAAGAAAGAGAAAAAGTTCGTCCGTTCACTGAAGACCAAACAGTATTATCTGAAGATAACCTCGAGCAGGTTTGTCATTTTATTGCATTGCACGGGAATATTTGTGGAGATTCACGTGTGTTTTTGTTGAACAATCATGTTGCAGATGCATTGCCTCCTTTAACACAATTGTGGAATGTGCTCTATTTTGAAGGTGAACTTCGATTAGCGGCAATGGTATCGATTTTATGAACGCGGTTATTTAAGCACGTGGATATTCGAAGTGTGGAGAGGTTTTTTTTTATTTTACCGTTTCTTGATATTATATAGTTTAAAAGTAGATAAGTAAAAGAGGCCGAAAGTCAAAGCTTTGAATGGGATTCATAATTAAATGACGAGAAGTAGCTAGGTAATGCAGTGGCAGAATTTTAATAAAAACTAGTTAATTGAACCGGGAACACAGTTATTTTTTTTTTTTGTAAAAATAAGGAGATGAGGTATGATTGACAATGAGACAACTATAAGATATTTTTGTAGCTGGTGTATGCCGACAGTAGTGTCTGATTTATTATTTAGTACTTAGATTAAAGTGCATTACCTGGTATTGAAAAAATGATAAGATTCAGTCACCAGTCACCTGGTTGTAAGATTCTTTCTCTGGCAGGCTTATTACACCGAACTTTCACGTTGAGTTAACATAAGTTTTCTTTGACAACTATAAAGCCTTTATAAAAATTGTGTTTTAATTCAGATACACAAGTTAGTAAATTTGTTTTCAGGGTATCATCTTTCCTGACATAGAATTAAATAATAACCTTGATTTACCGTGCCCGTAAATTTGATACGATTCGGGTAAACTTATCGATCCCTTAAAAAACTTATTCTAAGAGGTTACACAATTAACGCTGCAATTAGATCTGTGAATATTGTTTTATCGGTATGAATATCGATTGTGTTAGTTTTGTTTTAAACACCGCAAAATAATGGAAAAAGAGATTGGCCCTTATTTTCAATTCAATTCGCAATAAAATAAAATGTATGAACCCTATCTTAAGAATACCTAGTATAAATAATTAAATGTGTATAATGCACTGCACAATTAAAATGCAAACAATAAGCAGATATAATAAAAAATATAATAAGATGTGACATTTGAACTGTAAATAATTAGTGATTATTGGAACTTTGTTATTAACCTTTTAAAGAAAAATCTTCTTATGATACATCCAAAGGATCAAAGGACTATGTTGTACTGTTACGCCACTGTTCCAGGTTAGGGGAGGGTAGGGCGCCCGCTAACATGTTTAACCCCGCCACATTCTGAATGTGCCTTCCCAAGTTAGGAACCTGTAATTCAGTAGTTGTTTTTTCGTTTCTGTATATTATTTTTATTATTTGTTTATTGTTTTGTACATCAATTAGGCCGTTAGTTTTTTCGTTTAAATTGTTTTACATTTGTCATTTCGGGGCCTTTTATAGCTGACTATGTGGTATGGGTCTTGCTCATTGTTGAAGGCCGTACTGTGACCTATAGTTGTTAATTTCTGTGTCATTTGGTCTCTTCTAGAGAGTTGTCTCGGCGGCAATTATACCACATCTTCTTATTTTTATATAATTACAACATTTGTAATGTTTCATGAAGCTCCGTTATGCTTAAAGTTTGTTCTGCATTATCTCCCTTTGTACATTAGTTTACTATTCTGTCATTTTATTTCTTAATCAAATCATACGTCTGAGATAACCTAACAATAATCACCGTCGATGTTTACAACGTCTAGTTTTAAACTAACAACTTATATTTACTAATTTAATAACAAAAACTAAGATGTGGCATGATTGCTAATGATATGTAACTATCCCCAATTAAAATCATATAATCTTAGTATGATTTGTGTTTTTTTCATATTAGTGAATTCTCTTCCCCTTTTATGAGTTATCAGGAAGTTGATATTTTGATAACCGTATTTTATGACAGACGTTGGTTCTACAGTTATTTGTTTGGTCAATTAAGCAACAAAAGGTCACCGTACGGCCTTTCACAATGGCCCTAACCCATAAAAGGCTCCAACCTTTGTCGAATGATATGACAGATCTTCTTTTTAAATCATCAGAATCATTCATACATGTATTATTTCGGTTTTTTTTTAATTAGTATATTGCAATTGAAATTCAGTACAGTATGATGTAATGATACATATTTAGTTAAATGACATTTTATATCTAAAAAAAGGAATGAATAATTGGTTATTATTGGACCAGTGATATACATTATATGATAAAGGAAGTGCTATATTTATATAATATTTCCACGAAGAATAAACCGAAACTAAAAAGCCTATTTGTAAATAATTCATGAAAGAATGAAGCCATCAGAAATATATTACAGCCAGGATTCAATCAGAGATAAATTTGACAAAAAATATACTATCCAAGCTACATATAATATTTTGGTTAGACAACCCGGAGTTATGCAGCGTATTCCCCGAATAAGAGTTTGTCTAAAGGATGGGAAATGGTTTACACTTGACAACCGAAGACTGTGGGTTTTCCGGAAGCTTGAAGAGAACGGATATATCAGGGATATTAAAGTCATCCAAGTTGGCAGAGACAAACTTCAAGATAGCAAATTTACAACAACAAATGGCGGGAAGGATGTAACCGTAAGACCAACGAGAACATTTTCAATCAATGATTTTTTCGATTCTGATTCAAATGGAGATGAACACGATTCAGATGATTATTGAGGTACCAGCAATGAATGTATAACATCTAAAATAATAGTTTAATTTTTTATGTAGTTTCTGTTTTAAAAAATATATATAACC
Organism: Mytilus californianus; assembly: GCF_021869535.1. Taxonomy (NCBI): domain Eukaryota; kingdom Metazoa; phylum Mollusca; class Bivalvia; order Mytilida; family Mytilidae; genus Mytilus; species Mytilus californianus. Next base: position 139,182,304 of record NW_026262581.1, on the reverse strand, counting down.
ACTACATGATTTGGAAATATTATTCATGTTACACTGAAACATGACTTAGTGTGCAGTAATTACATTTTTCATTTTAATTTTTAAAACAATTTATACGCTTTTCTGTAAGTACACAATAGAACTTTGATGATAATAACTATTAACAATCAGTTTGTTTACAACAATAAACACGCTTCATTTCGAGTCAATGTGTCAATATTTGTTATGTATACCATTGCATTTACCAGGGAAACATTTATATACCTATCATTACAGTATGCATTTAAGAACACAACGACAAATTCCTCGATTAAAGAGTATCAACGTCTGACCACAAAACTTTATGACAAATGTGATAATTTTAGTCTCCAGAAACTTAAAATTTTTCATTTCCTAGCAGCAACATAATATTTGTATACGGTGTTCCCATATCACAGCTTATCTGCGCAAAGAGCTTGTATCCAATTAAATGAGTTCAAAATAAGACACTAATTGTTACATAAACTGCTTAATAAGGAAATGTTCGGTTAAAATGGACTGCGGATATTAAGATGTTAAATTTTCTTATGGGGCTAGAAATACAAAAGTACACAATTACCTTTTGTGTAAAATGAAATGAAAATGATTGTGAAAGAAATCCGAACAAACACAGTATATAGTTTTTACATCAAATAAACTAATGGTTTTGGTGATTTTTTTTTTTTAGACTAAATCCGTTCTTTGTATTCCCATTGAAACCAACTGTGCTCCTCTTCTTGTCGACTTGTTCCATTATTCATTGAGGCTGACTTTATACAGGAACATCTTAGGAAGAAAGAAATGAAGTTAGCAGTATCCTTTAACTTTACTTTCCGCTATATAGATGATGTTCTCTCACTACATAATTCAAAAATTGGTGACTATGTTGAACGCATCTATCCCATCGAACTTGAGATAAAGGATACAACAGATACAGTTAAATCTGCCTCATATCTTGACTTACATCTGGAAATTGACAATGAGGGTCGGTTGAAAACAAAACTTTACGACAAAAGAGATGATTTGAGCTTCCCAATTGTGAACTTTCCATTTCTATGTTGCAACATTCCAGCAGCGCCTGCATACGGAGTATATATCTTTCAGTTGATACGACATCACAGGGCTTGTATTTCCTATCATGATTTCCTTGATAGAGGGTTGCTGCTCACATGGAAGCTTTTAAACCAAGAGTTCCAAGTGGTGAAGTTGAAATCATCCCTTCGTAAATTTTACGGACGCCATCACGAGTTGGTTGACCGTTATGGAATATCCGTTTCACAGATGATAGCGGATATGTTCCATTTGTCGTAATTACAATCCCGTCCACTTTTCCCGGAATGTGACCTACCAAATTAGACTTATTACCGGGTTCGTACTAACACGAGCAACACGACGGGTGCCACATGTAAAGCAGGATCTGCTCACCCTTCCAGAGCACCTGAGATCACCCCCAGTTTTTGGTGGGGTTCGTGTTGTTCAGTCTTTAGTTTTCTATGTTGTTTTTTGTGTACTGTTGTATATTTGTTGGACTTTTTCTTTTTAAGCCATGGCCTTGTCAGTTTATTTTCGACTTGTGAGTTTGAATGTCCCTCTGGTATCTTTCGCCTCTCTTGTAAAGTTTACATAGAGAACGATCGAGAGAATATACAGAATAGTCAGAAACCGTTTAAGATGAACTTTGATGCCAATATTACCTGAAAGAGTCGCAATCTTGTGTTTATGCAACAACGTACTTTATAATTTTACAATTTACAGTCAAAATAAACCATTAAAATCACCATCACAACAGACGTTCTGGTTACGGTCGATGACGTCACTCTTCGCATATTAGCTACCCTACAAGCAACACAAATTGTATTACATTGAATTATTACGGAAGCCGATAAGGGCCATTCAAAAAAAAAAATTTATGTCGTAATTACGACATAACATGTCGTAATAACGACATCACTATGTCGTAATTTCGACATAACATGTCGTTTAAACGACATCGCTATGTCGTAATTTCGACATAACATGTCGTTATAACGACACCGCTATGTCGTAATTTCGACATAACATGTCGTTATAACGACATCGATATGTCGTAATTTCGACATAACAAGTCGTAATTACGACATCACTATAGCTATGTCGTAATTTCGACATAGCATGTCGTTATAACGACATCGCTATGTCGTAATTTCGACATAACATGTCGTTATAACAACATCGCTATGTCGTAATTTCGACATAACAAGTCGTAATTACGACATCACTATAGCTATGTCGTAATTACGACATAGCTATGTCGTAATAACGACATCGCTATATATATAAAAGAATATGTATTATGATTGCCAAGAGACTAAATGACACAGAAATAAGCAACTATAGGTCATCATAATGCCCTCAATAATGAGAAAAGCCCCCGCATAGTCAGCTATGAAAGAGGGACGAAAGATACCAGAGGGAGAGTCCCCGAAATGACAGCTGTTTAACAATTTAATTCAAACGAGTGAAAATAACGGTTTTAATAATGTACAAACAAAGACCGAAACACGAATATGTAACACAGCAACAAATGACAACCACTGAATTACAGACTCCTGACCGCTATCTGATAATAACGACAACCTTATAGTTTAACTTTTCACTTTTTGAAGCGATAGGAATTTCAAAATGGTCGCCAGTAAAGGCAAAGTTTGTATCGTAAACAAATTCATCTTTTTTTTTTAGAATATTGAACACTTTATGCAATCAAGCTTAATTAAAGTTATTCACTAGCACCTCAGACTTGCACATACTAGAACTTTATTTATAATCAAGTCAAATGAGACCCAGTTGAATAGGGGAGCAATTCAAGCTCCCTGGATCCTCTAATTATGTTTGGCATTGCAGGTTCTGAATAAGATGAATTTTAAGCTTTTCCCAATAAAGACTATGTTAAACTTTTGACTCATAGTGCTCAGACCCACGGATCTCTGTACCTTCATTTGTACACACTTGAATCTTAATGAACTACTGAGGCTTGAAGCAAATTATAACTGTATTGCTATTGTTGGTTCTTAATGAGATTCTTCAAGCGTCCTCCCCATTGAAGCCCTATTAAAACTTTGTACCCCAAGTTCTTTTAACCACTGTTCCCCAGGACAACTATTCCTACAAACTTAGAGGGAGGTTTGGGATCCCGCTAACATGTTTAACCCCGCCACATTCTTAATGTATGTGTCTGTCCCAAGTCTTTAATTTACATATTTGTTTTTCGTTTATTTTTGTACATAGAATAGGCCGCTAGTTTTTCTCGTTTGAATTGTATTACATTTGTCATTTCGGGGCCTTTTATAGCTGACTATGCGGTATGGGCTGTGATCATTGTTGAAGGCCGTACGGTGACCTATAATTGTTAATTTCTGTGTCATTTGGTTTCTTGTTGAGAGTTGCATTTTTGAACAAACCAGCGTATCCCAAAGCCTTGATAACCTCTGTAGGCCCCAAATAAGACGAAAAAACATCAAAATTGGAGAGAAAACAGAAAATAAATGGTTTCTAACCTCAGGGATATTAACCCTTGGCATGCTGAATTGTTATCAGAAATTGTCTAAATTTCGAGTATTTGTAAAAATATGCAAACGATATGCAAATGAGCTGTACCCTGATGCTGATACATACTGATTGCATTAAATCTAAGATAGCCAAGGGTTAATATCCCTGAGGTTAGAAACAATTTTTTTCAGTTTTCTCTCCAATTTTGATGTTTTTTTTCCGTCTTATTTGGGGCCTACAGAGGTTATCAAGGCCTTGGGATACGCTGGTTTGTTCAAAAACGCAACTCTCAACAAGAAACCAAATGACACAGAAATTTACAATTAAAGTCACCGTACGGCCTTCAACAATGATCACAGCCCATACCGCATAGTCAGCCATAAAAGGCCCCGAAATGACAAATGTAATACAATTCAAACGAGAAAAACTAGCGGCCTATTTTATGTACAAAAATAAACGAAAAACAAATATGTAAATTAAAGACTTGGGACATACACATACATAAAGAATGTGGCGGGGTTAAACATGTTAGCGGAATCCTAACCCTCCCCTTAAGTTTGTAGGAATAGTTGCCCTGGGGAACAGTGGTTAAAAGAACTTGGGGTACAAAGTTTTAATAGGGCTTCAATGGGGAGGACGCTTGAAGAATCTCATTAAGAACCAACAATAGCAATGCAGTAATAATTTGCATCAAGCCTCAGTAGTTACTGTACATTAAGATTCAAGTGTGTACAAATGAAGGTACAGAGATCCGTGGGTCTGAGCACTATGAGTCCAAAGTTTAACATAGTCTTTATTGGGAAAAGAAAATTCATCTTATTCAGAACCTGCAATGGAAATGCAGGACTTCATAATTTACACAAATCTGTACATGCCAAACATAATTAGAGGCTCCAAGGAGCTTGAATTGCTCCCCTATTCAACTAGGTCTCATTTGACTTGATTATAAATAAAGTTCTAGTATGTGCAAGTCTGAGGTGCAAGTGAATAACTTTAATTAAGCTTGATTGCATATAGTGTTCATTATTCTAAAAAAAAAAAGATGAATTTGTTTCCGCTACAAACTTTGCCTTTACTGACAACCATTTTGAAATGCCTATCGCATCAAAAAGTGAAAAGTTAAACTATAAGGTTGCCGTTATTATCACATAGCGGTCAGGAGTCTGTAATTCAGTGGTTGTCATTTGTTTGCTGTGTTACATATTCGTTTTTCGGTCTTTGTTTGTACATTATTAAAACCGTTATTTTCATTCGTTTGAATTAAATTATTAAACAGCTGTCATGTCGGGAACTCTCCCTCTGGTATCTTTCGTCCCTCTTTTATAGCTGACTATGCGGGGGCTTTTCTCATTATTGAGGCCATTATGATGACCTATAGTTGTTAATTTCTGTGTCATTAAGTGTCTTGGCAATCATAATACATATTCTTTTATATATATATAGCGATGTCGTTATTACGACATAGCTATGTCGTTATTACGACATAGTGATGTCGTAATAACGACATGTTATGTCGAAATTACGACATAGCGATGTCGTTATAACGACATGTTATGTCGAAATTACGATATAGCGATGTCGTTATAACGACATGTTATGTCGAAATTACGACATGCTATGTCGTAATTACGACATAATTTTTTTTTTTTGAATGGCCCTTATCGGCTTCCGTAAATTATAGAACGTCAATAATAACTTTGACAATAGTGTTCTAATTTTTAGCAAATAAACAGTTCAGTGTCAAATTCATTAGAAATTTTTTATTTTGAAAAAAAAATAAACGATTCAGAACAAATTGTTAATAGTTCGAAAATCGGATATTAATTTGAAAATTGGGTATTAGAAAAAAAAAAATATCGGACAGTAAAACAGATCGCAACAGCCACCAATACCAGACTGCTTCCAAAAATACAGAACCACAAACACACGTGGCCCAGATAGATTGCATGGTACAGGTACAAAATATGGCGGGATTAAACCAGTTCTAAGTGCTCATAAACCTCTCATTTTGCTTAACTATACCGTATGCATAAGTAATACACTATAAGGGAGCTACCATTTGATTTTTATGGCGGGGGGGGGGGGGGGGGGGGGCTAGGATGAAATTTGAAAAAATAGGCAGGACAGGAGTTTTGAGTAAAAAAAAGGCAGGATGACACACTTTGCAAAAAAAAAGCAGGATGACAATTAAGGTAAAAAAAGACAGGATAAACTAGTACAAAAAGGCAGGACCGAATAGAGTGAAAAATAAAAAGGCACGACAGAGATTACAACAACAAAAAATGCAGGACAAAATTTTTCATCGTAGCCCCCCATAAAAATCAAATGGTAGCTCCCTTTTGAGATATGCATAGTTTAGCTACCAACAGGGTAACAACTAGTTTTAACAAGGATACATAGTATTATTTGCAAAGCAGTAACAATGTGATCGTCACTACAGGACGCAAGTTAAGGAAGACACAACATACAATTGTTTATTAGTAGAGACAACTATGTAGTACTCAGAATGTCATAAATTAAAGAGATTACGGAGACTGGTACCAACAAAGACAATGGGCTATAAGGAATGTTATCGTTTATCTATAGCATATAAATCACAAGAAAACTAGTGTTGATAAGTTTTAGATAAAGACGCGTTTTTAAATTGAAACATTATAATTTGTGGTTTTTTTTTCAAGATATTGTATATTTTTGTCATTTAATATTTACTAAAAGTAAGAGTGATATAAATGGTCGAGATCTCGGATTTTTATGAAATTTTGTCTGTAACTAAACAATGCGGAAGTGCATCTGGTATGCGAGTTTTATCTTAAGAGTCAGGATGTTTAATATTCGAGAACAGGAATATAAATGTATATAATGTGCATGTATATTGCAAAAGAGTTCAATAATTTTTCAAACTCTGCTTTACGAATTTACCTGTTTTTGATAATTAACAAGTTCATATTTTTCAATGTTCACAACGATGCATTTACAGCTTGGTCAATACTGGTATAAAAATAATCTATAAATATTCTCCTGCACGTGTTGCCGCTATATAGATAAGGATTTAGATTCTGTCATCTGAATTACGTTCTAGTTCTAGTATCTAAAATTTGTTGTCACATACATACCGGCAATTTTATTTGATGCCACGTGCATTCTACCCAATGATCTCAATTTGAATTAGTTTCTCACCTCTGTAATGGTTTTATTGATTCTATGAATATAACTCACACCTCTGCTAGAATATGACGGATCCGTTTCATAATGTGTTAACTGATGGAACTTTTAGCAACTTGATAAATTATCGAATCATGCAAGTTCAACTTAATGTCGTACTGAAGTACTGACTACAATTGTACTATTTACATTTCCATTCTATGGAAAGTTCTAATCGAGAAAACCGTTTCTTATGTGGAGTCGTGATATTTAGGTCTTTCCACTTATCCGTGGAAAGACCTATTGATTTTGTTCTGATTATTATTAGGTCTTTCCACTTTTCCGTGGAAAGATCTATTGGTTTTGTTCTGAGATTTTATTTTTTTCTTCCGCCACATTTTGTTCTTGCGTAGTATTGTGGTTTTGCAAGATGTCGCTTAGATTTTTCGCATATGATATCGAACAGTTATTGCGCTTTTGGAACTGACCCTGTTAAACCGTACACTTTACGTTGTAAGAGTTATCTCCCCGAACACTGTTTTTCTTGTGTCCACTACTCCTTCGCAACCGTAAAAGATTACGACAAATTTATTTTACCAAAGCGCTTCCTATATCTTCAAGATGATGAGTCGGTTTGCACCAAAGTTCTCCGGAGTCTCCATATGGGAGTTATTTCCCCTTATGCATTTAATATAAGTGATATGCATATAAACTCATAAACCGTAAGCCTTATAAACCTAGAGTCGCTTTATTGAAGGTCCTTGGGTCCCAACTTAGAAAATAAGGTCAAGGTCAAAGGTCAAGGTCATGTTCTAAATTTTGACATTCACTTCAAACTGCTTTTACTCAGAAAAAAGTTAGGGGTAAAATTGAAAAAAATGTGAGCAAAATGTTAGTCGCGACATTATTTATGTCCTGAATATTTGTCGAAATAATACGCGTAGTATTTTGGGGGTTTTCATGCCACTAAAATGGAAAAATCAACAAATTGACTAATCATAGCTTCAAACTTTACAGCTCTCATGATGCGTACATGCAACTTATCTTTGTAAATCATCCAATGCCCACAACTACCCATTTAGCCCCCCCCCCTTTTTTTTTAGGAATCCCATTTCTATTTTATTATAAAAATGCTAATCCTTCTTTTTTCATGAATAAATTTCTTTCTGAAATACAAAAATACAAATCTATTCCTGCAAAATAAAATATCTGCTCCAAATCATGTACATGTACACTGTATTTCTGAAAATTAATCGATAAACGTTTTGTAAAAGTACTATAACACCAGCATTGTTTTTGTGTGCATGCAATGAATGAGTCGACCAGTGGTCAGCGATTGGACAATAGTTTACCTGTAAAAAAATCGAAAAAATATATTTTCCTTTAGCATTATAAATCACGTGCAGTCCGCTTAACGTTCCAATCTGGATTGAGAAAATAAAAATCAATTACGTAGAATTCCCTCCAAAATTCGTAAATAGTAGTAAAATCCTAGAATCAAATGTCTAAACATGCATTAAAATGAAATCTGTGCTCCCGTAAATATGTGTACGAAAAAAACATGCATGATCAGACTTCAATGACCTGTAAATGAACGAAAATTAAATCCGTTTGCACATTCTTTATACATAGGTGTGGTCAGAACGACGTCTCTCTCTGCAACTAAATTATATAAACTGTCTTTCTGTGTATATCAATCAGCTTGGTGACGTCACAATCATGTCAACCATCCGGTGCAACGCCTGCTACCTAAAATAAAATAGGAGTTTCCCCCTTTTCGGAAAGAATTAATCACATAGGTTAAATACAAAAGATCCATGCAGGTCAGGTCGGGCCATTTTAAATACAAAATTGAATACAATGCACACACAATAAGATCAAAAAGTAAAAAATAAGACACAAATTCCGGGAAGCACTATAAAAAAAAAGAACATTTATAAAGGAAGATGCAAGGATATTTTTGAAGGCCTGTTTAAATTCTTGCATGTTCCTACAAATATCATAACTTGAATATAGCTAAAATGTTGCACGGACCCGTTTTCGTGTGCTCCTAGAGCCTAGGTCTCAAGTGTTTGAACACGGGCACTAGGCTCTCAATGCCTTTTTCACGTGTTTCTAGAGGCTAGGTCTCAAGTGTTTAAACACGGGCACTAGGCTCTCAATGCCTTTATCACGTGTTCCTAGAGGCTAGGTCTCAAGTGTTTAAACACGGGCATTAGGCTCTCAATGCCTTTTTCACGTGTTTCTAGAGGCTAGGTCTCAAGTGTTTAAACACAGGCACTAGACTCTCAATGCCTTTATCACGTGTTCCTAGAGGCTAGGTCTCAAGTGTTTAAACACGGGCATTAGGCTCTCAATGCCTTTTTCACGTGTTCCTAGAGGCTAGGTCTCGAGTGTTTAAACACGGGCACTAGGCTCTCAATGCCTTTTTCACGTGTTCCTAGAGGCTAGGTCTCGAGTGTTTAAACACGGGCACTAGGCTCTCAATGCCTTTATCACGTGTTCCTAGAGGCTAGGTATCAAGTGTTTAAACACGGGCACTAGGCTCTCAATGCCTTTTTCACGTGTTCCTAGAGGCTAGGTCTCGAGTGTTTAAACACGGGCAATAGGCTCTCAATGCCTTTATCACGTGTTCCTAAAGGCTAGGCCTCCAGTGTTTAAACACGGGCACTAGGCTCTCAATGCCTTTTTCACGTGTTCCTAGAGGCTAGGTCTCGAGTGTTTAAACACGGGCACTAGGCTCTCAATGCCTTTTTCACGTGTTCCTAGAGGCTAGGTCTCGAGTGTTTAAACACGGGCACTAGGCTCTCAATGCCTTTATCACGTGTTCCTAGAGGCTAGATCTCAAGTGTTTAAAAACGGGCACTAGGCTCTCAATGCCTTTATCACGTGTTCCTAGAGGCTAGGTCTCGAGTGTTTAAACACGAGCACTAGGCTCTAAATGCCTTTTTCACGTGTTCCTAGAGGCTGATCTCGAGTGTTTAAACACGGGCACTAGGCTCTCAATGCCTTTTTCACGTGTTCCGTGTTTAAACACGGGCACTAGACTCTCAATTCCCTTTTTGCTTTGTCCTAATGGATCGGCCCCATGTGTTTAACCAACCAACCAAACCACCTACCTACCAACCAACCAACCATTACATGCTTGTTGTGGTCCCTTGTGTTTAATACAGGTCCAAGATCTCATTTGTTTCGTGTTTGCTTGTTTCTAGCAGCCCTATCCTACGTGTGTAATCAATCAATCAACCAACCAATCAATCAATCAATCAATCAATCAATCAATTAATCAATCAATCAATCATGTTTCGGAGGGTAAAGACCGTTAACAATTGTTTTTAAAACAATTGATTTATATTTATTAGGTCTTTCCACTTTTCCGTGGAAAGACCTATTGCTTTTGTTCTGATTATTATTATTATTATTTTTTTTTTTTTCTTCCGCCTAATTTTTTTCTTGCGTAGTATTGTTGTTTCATAAGATGTCGCTTAGATATTTGGTATATGATATCGAACAGTTTATACGCTTTTGAAACTGACAACCGCTTAACCGAATACTTTACGTTGTAAGAGTTATCTCCCCAAACACTGTTTTTCTTGTGGCGACTACTCCTTCGCAACCGTAAAAGATTACGACAAATTTATTTTACCAAATTGCTCACTACATCTTCAGGATGTTGAGTTTGGTTTTCACCGAAGCGTTCCGTAGACTCCATATAAGAGTTATTTCCCCTTATGCATTTGATATAAGTGATATGCATTTCTAACTGGTAAACCATAAGTGGTAGAGACCTAGGGTCTTTTGATTTGAGGTCATTGGTCCAAAAAAAAGAAAATTTGGTCAAAGTCAAAGGTCACTATCATATTCTAAATTTTGATTTTGGCTTATTTTCACTTCTTTCAAAAACAGTATAAGTTATCGACAAATTCTTATTACTAAATTGTTAGTTGCGACATGTCGTAACACATACATTTTGGTTTAAAGGGTGCGCTAACATTAAATTAGAGTTTTCTCCCCTCTTGTATTTAAAAATACGCGTATGGTGATATAACTCATTAACCATTTATAACTAAGACCTAGGGTCTTTTGATTTGAGGTCCTTGGTTCATGACCTTGAAATTGAGCTCAAGGTCATAGGTAAATTTGACGTTCTAGATTTTGACCTTTGCTTTTACCTCATATGTATTCATGATAAAGCCATGGGACTTTGTGCATTAGGTTGCAAGCCATTTGACCTTGAAAAATCCAACCGGAAGTGACCTTGTGTAAACCGGAAGTAGCTATTTTTTCTACTTATTTAATATAAAAGTATATAGAACCATATATTTTTTTAATCAGTGGGAAGTAAACATTCAAATTATACCGGAAGTAACATTTTTCAAACCGGAAGTAACAAATTATCTCCATTATTTAAAAAAAAATGTAAAGAACCCATATATTTTTGGAATCAGCGTACAATAAGCTATCATTTGACGCTGGGAATGACATTTTAAACCGAATTTTAATAATTTTTATATCAAAATAGATCTTTATGGGTGGAAAGACCTTCAATTGTTCTCTGAACAATTGGTTTTTAATTTTTTATTTTTTTTCTTCCACCTAATATTTTTCTTGCGTAGTATTGTTGTTTCATAAGATGTCGCTTAGATATTTGGTATGTGATATCGAACAGTTTATACGCTTTTGAAACTGACAACCGCTTAACCGAATACTTTACGTTGTAAGAGTTATCTCCCCAAACACTGTTTTTCTTGTGGCCACTACTCCTTCGCAACCGTAAAAGATTACGACAAATTTATTTTACCAAATTGCTCGCTATATCTTCAGGATGTTGAGTATGGTTTTCACCGAAGCGTTCCAGAGACTCCATATGAGAGTTATTTCCCCTTATGCATTTGATATAAGTGATATGCATTTCTAACTGGTAAACCATAAGTGATAGAGACCTAGGGTATTTTGATTTGAGGTCCTTGGTCCAAAAAAAAGAAAATTTGGTCAAGGTCAAAGGTCAAGGTCATATTCTAAATTTTGATTTTGGCTTAATTTCACTTCTTTTCAAAAACCGTATAAGATATCGACAACATATTATTACTAAATTGTTAGTTGCGACATGTCGTAACACAAACATTTTGGTTTAAAGGTTGCGCTAACATTAAATTAGAGTTTTCTCCCCTCTTGTATTTAAAAATACGCGTATGGTGATATAACTCATTAACCATATATAACTAAGACCTAGGGTCTTTTGATTTGAGGTCCTTGGTTTATGACCTTGAAATTGAGCTCATGGTCATAGGTAAATTTGACGTTCTAGATTTTGACCTTTGCTTTTACCTCATATGTATACATGATAAAGCCATGGAACTTTTTGCATTAGGTTGCAAGCCATTTGATCTTAAAAAATCCAACCGGAAGTGACCTTGTGTAAACCGGAAGTAGCTATTTTTTGTTCTTATTTAATATAAAAGTATATAGAACCATATATTTTTGGAATCAGTGTCAAGTAAACATTCAAATTATACCGGAAGTAACATTTTTCAAACCGGAAGTAACAAATTATCTCCCTTATTTAAAAAAAAAATGTATAGAAACCATATATTTTTGGAATCAGCGAACAATTAGCTATCATTTGACGCTGGAAATGACATTTTAAACCGAATTTTAATATTTTTATATCAAAATAGATCTTTATTGGTGGAAAGACCTTCAATGGTTTTTAATATTGGTATTACAATTCTTCTCGAAAAAAATTGACCAAACTCTTGTGTCCGCTACTGTACTAAAACTACATGTCCAATTGACCTCAAAATTGGCAGTCATCAGGGTATACATGTATTACATCTTCATAGAACAACGTGGTGCAGCTACCTCCCAAGAATTTCCGTAGAGAAAAGAAATTGCAATGCCGTAAAAATCGCTTGCTAGGTCCGTAAATCTCAGTGAAATCCTACAATAAAATGTCTGCTCCTAGATTAAAATACAAATCTGTGTTACAAACTGCTGCTGAAAAATGTACATTGTATGAAAATAATCGATAAACGTGTTTTAAAGTTACACCGGATCAATTAAATCCAAAGCATGCACTGCTTGTGAACTGTGATCGAAACGTCAATTTCCTACAATGACAAAAGAAATACATTGTGTGTATTCCGTCGCTATACATGTTGTCTATCCAACGTCTCCACCTGAAAAGAAATAAAAATGCTAAGTTTTCGCTATTATAAAGCGTCGTCACGTGACGCCACAATCTGGCGCGAGACAAAGACGCGCGCGGGACCTAAAATATAATAAAAACTTTCCAAACTAAATATAGAAACTTAACCAACACAATAATATGGACTCTTGTCTGAAAATGAGGACTTGGGGTCCCTCCCCTCTTTTTATTTAGGGGGGGGGGGCTATTAAACCTGTTTCTTTCTATTACTTGTGGTTTTTTTTTCTTTCTCTCTCCTTGTAATGTGAACAATTGACTGGTAGACGTTAACACATGCATTTAACAAACAAACAAACAAACAAACAAATCAAACCAACCAACCAACCAACCAACCAACCAATCATGTTTTCAGAGGGGAAAGACTGTTTACAATTGCTTTTTTAAAGCAATTGATTTATATTTTCTATATGAAATTGTAAATATACACACACTCCATGAGGAAAAAGATGTTTTTTGCAATATTTTTTTTTAATATTAAGATATATAAATACGTTCAGTCCGAAATTAATTCACGCGACACACAGAAGAGGTTTATGTATTACCATTAATCAAAAGAGGAAGAAATCGATTATTATAAGCCTTTCGAGGTCATTTTAAAGGAAAAAAGTCAAATGGACCAGTTAACATCTACTACATTTCTATATGAACACGTCCAAAATGCATTTCCGATATCCTTACTACATGTAAACTGTATAAATGGTGTTTAGATCCCAAACACAATTCTAAATACATATACATTGTTTGCGCACTTTTTTTAACATGTTTAATTTCGTAACACATTTAGATTAAAGAAAGTGCTTATGATTGTGTTTAGGGTCATGTTAAGTTTAGAAATTAGTGTTTAAGTCCTAAAATCTTTCAATTCTAAAACACACATTTAAAAGTGTTATATTCAAGACATGTGTACTTTGAATGTGTTTAATTAGAAATGTGTTTAGATAATATCATAATTCTAAACACGAGTTTTCAGGCATGTCAAATAGATGATCGCTTGAAAATAAAACTTACTTCAAGTAATGGAAAAGAAAAACGATTCCTAGTTCAAACTAAAAAAAATATGTTCTTACTTTCCACATTTTAACAGTCTCGGCCTTTTTAATCTTCATGCATAATTCGATACAATTGCAATAACAATTCATCAAATATAGATTTTCCAGATATAAGAGGGCGAAAAAATGTTAAAACACATGATGCATCGCATTTACAAAAGAAAATATCGCTACTCCACATATGAAACGGATTTCTCGATTCGCACTTTCCATAGACTGATTTCAATATTCCTCAAAAACAAAGCTCATGTTTTGTCTGTTATTATGTATATATATGCCGACTCTAAATAAAAGTTACTTACTTACTTACTTACTTATTGTTAATTGCTAACATAAATGTTTGGTTCGTTTTAGGTGATTGTTTATTGTTGGAGGACCAACCATCAACAACCAAGTGACATATTCTCAATTTCGGTTATAATATTTATAGAGAACATCTAATATCTCCTTTCGTCACTAAGTGTTATCATGCAATCTAAACTAGCTATAAAATACAATGATTAATTCGTTTTAAAATGAGGTACTTGAACAACTTCCTTGGTTTACAATTACTTTTCTAAATATTTAGATTAGCCTGTCAATAATTGCACTGTGTACTCCATTACATAGATAAATATTTTACATGGTTGTTTCAGTTTCAAAGCAGAATATTTAGAGATTGGATAATAAGTAAGTTAAGTGAACACAAATTCAGACAACAGTTTTTTGTCGATGTTCAAATTTCAAAAATCGGAAAGGAGGAGACATCAAGTTTACAAAAAAACAACTGACGGAATTGCATGCACTCAAAAAGGAGGTAGACAGGATGCGTCGACAGGGTAAGCTTCTTTAAAGGAGGTAGACAGGGTGCGTCGACAGGGTAAGCTTCTTTAAAGGATGTAGACAGGATGTGTCGACAGGGTAAGCTTCTTTAAAGGAAGTAGACAGGATGCGTCGACAGGGTAAGCTTCTTTAAAGGAGGGAGACAGGATGGATTGGCAGGGTAAGCTTCTTTAAAGGAGGTAGACAGGATGCGTCGACACGGTAAGCCTCTTTAAAGGAGATAGACAGAATGCGTCGACAGGGTAAGCTTCTTTAAAGGAGGGAGACAGGATGGATTGGCAGGGTAAGCTTCTTTAAAGGAGGTAGACAGGATGCGTCGACACGGTAAGCTTCTTTAAAGGAGATAGACAGAATGCGTCGACAGGGTAAGCTTTTTTAAAGGAGGTAGACATGATGGAGACAGGATGGATCGACAGGGTAAACTTCTTTAAAGGAGGGAGACAGGATGCATCGACAGGGTAAGCTTCTTTAAAGGAGGGAGACAGAATGCGTCGACAGGGTAAGCTTCTTTAAAGGAGGTAGACAGGATGCATCGACAGGGTAAGCTTCTTTAAAGGAGGTAGACAGAATGCATCGACACGGTAAGCTTCTTTAAAGGAGGTAGACGGGATGCATCGACACGGTAAGCTTCTTTAAAGGATGCATCGACACGGTAAGCTTCTTTAAAGGAGGGAGACAGGATGCGTCGACAGGGTAAGCTTCTTTAAAGGAGGTAGACAGGACGCGTCGACAGGGTAAGCTTCTTTAAAGGAGGTAGACAGGATGCGTCGACAGGGTAAGCTTCTTAAAAGGAGGTAGACAGGACTTCGACAGGGTAAGCTTCTTTAAAGGAGGTAGACAGGATGCGTCGACAGGGTAAGCTTCTTTAAAGGTGGGAGACAGGATGCGTCGACAAGGTAAGCTTATTTAAAGGAGGGAGACAGGATGCGTCGACAGGGTAAGCTTCTTTAAAGGAAGTAGACAGGATGGATTGACAGGGTAAGCTTCTTTAAAGGAGGAAGATAGGATGCATCGACACGGTAAGCTTCTTTAAAGGAGGTAGACAGGATGGATCGACAGGTTAAGCTTCTTCATCCATGATAATCAACACCCAATCAAAATGTCACAACCAGGAAAAGGACACAATCGGTCAAGTTACAGATTAAACGCCTATACTGGCATCTTAAAATCTAAGATCGCGAAAACATGTTGATTTGAAACATAGACATATCGGTTAATCAATTCGTTATGGTGACCGTTAATCTTATGTTGTGTCGATATCAGTCGTTACTGTGCGTATTATATACAAAAAATCGAATTGTTCAAGAAATCTTTTATGTATTCTGGACCATCCTTGTGGAACAATTTGCCAATATCATTACGAAATATTATTACGAAATTTATAACAAATGTTGATTCTTTCAAATACAAATTAACAGATCATTTATTGAAATCAATCAATTGAAAAAATATGAATATAGATCATTATACTTGACTTTTATACTAATGTATGTCATGTCTATCACTGTTTGCATTGTGCTTTTTCAATGATTTTTGTTTTTGCTTTTCTATGATAAGAGCCTCAGGGAAGATTAGTTATATAGCTAACTGTGTAACCCTCTTAAAATAAAGTATTGTTGTTGTAGTTGTTGTTATTGTTTTGTGTTTGTTTATTCCACATTGGCTGGAGGTATAGGGGATGGTTGAGATCTCACAAAACATGTTTAACCCCGCCGTATTTATGCGCCTGTCCCAAGCCAGGAACCTCTATCCTTTGTTAGTCTTGTGTGTTTTTTAATTTTGGTTCATTTATATGTTTTGGAGTTTAGTGTGGCTTCCATTTCGCTGAACTAGTACACATTATTGTTTAGAGATCAGCTGTAGCCCGCCTCCGAGTGCGGGAATTTCTCGCTGCATTGAAGACCCATTGGTGGCCTTGGGCAGTTTCTGCTATTTGGCCGGGTTGTTATTTTTTGTCTCTTTGACACATTCCCCGTTAAAGTGAATGAAAATCAATAGTTTTGATATCACTGCGAAATGGTAAAAAGTATGATTGAACAATCTTTAATTTTTTTAAGAATCCACATCTTATTGACACCACTGTCTGATTATACATCATCACAATATTTATGAAAGCCATCGAAATCAAAAATCGTTATTTTTATTTTGCGTTAAATCTATTTAAACTAAATACACTACACATTATCCCCATACAAAGGTTTTTATTCATTGATGAATTGAAATTTACGTAACGTTACATAGTTGTGAACGCGAATTAATAGATTTTCTCTTGTATATGTAAACAATAAAACACTGTTTGTCATATTTCTCTCAGAATAACATCGTGGTTATAAACAAAGATTCTAATCTAAACTTGAGCAATGAAGCGACTGTTGGCTTAAAATCAATTAGTTATAAAAATTAAGAATTAATTGAATGTGAACTAATTATAACTGTCAAAATAAATACTTACTCTAACGTTTTATATTGATTTATTGGTTTTCATAATTTTACGTCATCTAAATTACCAACAAGTAATAAACCAGTGGTATTTGTAATCCTAAACACGAATTTTCACAACAACAATGTAAAGGGTAAGCAGGACTATTCAATTAAAGTTTTTGATAAAAGTTTTGTTTTTATATTGCTTTTCTAGTTAGTTATTTATTCATTTATCTACACCTTTCCTTTTTTCAGTGGTGTTTTATTATTATAATTATTATAATCATCAATGTTATTATTATTTTAGTGATGAATATAAAAGGACGATGACTGTGAACTCAGAACAAATTGGTTTAAAAAAGGATGTAATGTCTGTCCGAAATCAGGTACCTCCTAACAGATGTTTGTATTTATTGGTTTTTTGTTTTTTGTTTTTTTGTTTTTTTTTTTGTGCATTATATGAGTCTTGGTGAGTTCCTTGATCCTGTGACTTTAGGTCTGCAATTTGTATTGAATGATGTATTCTTTGCTTTTATCTAACATCTTAACAAACAGCTATCAACTACCAAATTGTACATTAAGTTTTATTAGTTTGATTTTCTCACTTCTGTAATAGTAGAGCTTTATGACAAAAAAAAAAAAAAAATAAAACACACAAAAAATAGTAGCAAAGTCCATCTAAGGTCATCTTTCATTGCCTTAGGGAGTTGAAATCTTAGTTTTTTAATAATTTTTAGATTTAAAAACAGCCTATTCAAAAAAAGTATGTTATAAATCATGTCAGTAACGAAGTACTGACTACTGAGCTGATGATAGTACCCTCGGGGACTGATAGTTAATAAGCAGCGGTATCGACCAGTGCTGAATTACAGGCTCTTGAATTGGGACAGGCACATATAGAATGTGGCGAGATTAAACTACATGTCGTTTGATGGTGCCAAACCCTCCCCCTTATCTGGATTAGAGCCTTTTTTAATCCCTAGGTTAAAAAATAATCAAATGTTTCAAAATTGTTAATGTACATGTACATGTATGTCTTTATATGTCATGTAGGACACCAACTTTCAAAATCTAATATACATGTAATAACTTCTCCACAGCAGTTACAAGTGTGTAGACCACATATTGAAATATTTGATTAAACACATGATTCTTACTATATTTGAAAAAGATATATGGTCGCCAAACTCGCGCCTGCTCATATTTGATTTTGTTAAAACTAGCTTTATAACATTTTTCCATATTCATGAAAGATCGAAATTGGACACTCCTTTATGACATCCAGTGAATACATTTTGAAGAATATTTTATTAAACTGCGTTGATAAAGGTGCGATCAGGTAAAATAACCTCTCGATTCGTCCGTCGTTTCGTCATGTCGTCCGTCCTAACTACCATTGGTAGAAATTTCGTTAATATTTTGTTAGCTTCTATGAAAGGGGACGATTATGTATTTGGTCCGAAGCTTAATCGTGATAAGATGTAGCATGTAAGCAGTTTTGTTAAATCTTTCGTGCAGATACTTCCTGTTTGTATAAATTTATAGTTTGAAAATTTTCAACAATCATTTGAAAACGGAAAATTTTCGTCAATCTTATTTGGCTTTTATTTTATGTATGTTCTAAAGCTTGATAATGTTGAGTTGTAGCATTTAATGCATTTTTACATGCAGCTACTTCCTGTATGCCGAAAATATAATAATGTTATGCTCCATAAATTGTTATATTCAAACGTTTTCATGCCTAAACATTTAAGTTACTTCAGGGAGTACTTAATTTAAGTTCAATGTAACATAGTTATGGAAATCATCTTCATAAGTTACGGGTACCACATGATGTGGAGCAGAATCTGCCTACCCTTCCAGAGCACCTGAAATATAGCTTGCTGTTCGGTGTGAGCCAAGGCTCCGTGTTAAAAGCCGTATTTTTACCTATAATTGTTTACTTTTTACATATTGCGACTTGGATAGAGAGTTGTCTCATTGGCACTCTTACAACATTTTATTTCTCTTTAGTTTTTTATGTTGTGTTTTGTTTACTGGTCTTTTTCTTTTTTTTTACCATGGCGTTGTCAGTTTATTTTCGACTTGTGAGTTTGAATTTGCCATTGGTACCTTTCGTCTTTCTTTAAAGCTTCAGTTCACACGTTACCTCAATACACTCATTGCAGGAATTCAGCTTCAGACCCGTTATTGAGCTTGTTAAATTATACAATTAAGAATAATACAATGGAAATAACGCTTTAGAACCTCTTTTCAGGATTTACCTTTATTTTTGAATAATTTCGTAATTTATCAATGAGGAATTTAAAAATAGCTGTTGTGAATTAAACAGTAGTTTACCAATGTTCGAATCCCCTAAATCGATTGAGACGACAAATCAAAGTAATAGACAAAACCAGACGGAATCACATCAACTCCAAAACAAAGTAATAGACAAAACCAGACGGAATCACATCAACTTCAAATAAAAGTAATAGACAAAACCAGACGGAATCACATCAACTTCAAATCAAAGTAATAGACAAAACCAGACAGAATCACATCAACTCCAAATCAAAGTAATAGACAAAACCAGACGGAATCACATCAACTTCAAATCTAAGTAATAGACAAAACCAGACGGAATCACATCAACTTCAAATCAAAGTAATAGACAAAACCAGACGGAATCACATCAACTTCAAATCAAAGTAATAGACAAAACCAGACGGAATGTCATCAACTTCAAATCAAAGTAATAGACAAAACCAGGCAGAATCACATCAACTCCAAATCAAAGTAATAGACAAAACCAGACGGAATCACATCAACTCCAAAACAAAGTAATAGACAAAACCAGACGGAATCACATCAACTTCAAATCAGAGTAATAGACAAAACCAGACGGAATCACATCAACTTCAAATCAAAGTAATAGACACAACAAGAAGGAATCACATCAACTCCAAATCAAAGTAATAGACAAAACCAGACGGAATCACATCAACTTCAAATCAAAGTAATAGACACAACAAGACGGAATCACATCAACTCCAAATCAAAGTAATAGACAAAACCAGACGGAATCACATCAACTTCAAATCAAAGTAATAGACAAAACCAGACGGAATGTCATCAACTTCAAATCAAAGTAATAGACAAAACCAGACAGAATCACATCAACTCCAAATCAAAGTAATAGACAAAACCAGACTGAATCACATCAATTCCAAAGAACCGAGACATGGCGCGTCGACAGGATTGGCATCTCCTGCAATGCATGCATCACCCGTCATGTGAATCTACACTCGTTTTATACAAATCATACCCGAATCACAGCATAGCTGATGGTACCCTTGGGAACAAAGTGTCATACTTACATCATAGCTTAACATAATATTAATTACAGGAGTACCTGCTTTTCCTTTATTGTTTTGTCATAAATCCGACCGTTTATTTTTGAGTTTGAATTGTTTCACATTTAATATGTCGGTGTCTTTGAAAGCTCACTACACGATATTGGTTTTGTTCATTACTGAAGTCCTACGGTGATTTTATAATTCAATTTACTTAAATCGTTAGCTGGCTTCTGATGGATGGTTTGTCTCTTTGGCAATCATTCCACATCTTCTTATTCTATATCGAATGATAATTAGTCTTCTTATGAAAATATTGAAATAAACAAAGGAATAGCGCAGAAAAATGTTAAAAAAAAACTTTAAATGCATTCTTTTCTTTTAGTCTTTCGCAGTACCTATATAGCTATCCATTTTTATGAATACGAAGCATGTACTGGAACAATCTTCATTAGATTAAAATATTATTTTGAACATTAAAACCATAAAGCCTAAACACAAAATTAAATATCGTATAATGCAAACTTTGCCATCGGCAATGGCAATCATCAATTTTCAGTAGAAACATATATGAAATGATTTCAACGTGCTTGAATAATATCAGTTCCCTAAGCCACTATTGGGCATTGGTAACATCGGAAATATAATGTTTTACAGCAGCGGACACAACCTAGTGCGCTTGGCTACTGATGATTTGTTTTATTGAAAAAGCTGATAATAAGACAGTGCGAACATGAATGCGGACGATAGTTGTACAATACTTCTATGTTCCTCTCGGCCACGCAGGCGACATAACATAAAGATGAAAAAATTATATTCCGAAATTTATCATTTGTGCGTTCAAAAGTGCATATTTGAAAGAAAGAAAAAAAAACACATATCTACATAAAATAAAGTTTGATATTTTATGTTTTTTATGGGCCATTTCCACATGCCATTTACTATCATTTACACTTTTTCATATGGTTTGAAATTGTAAACAAGAAAATTGATCAAAAGTGTTTATAATTGTCATTTAATTATTATATTTTTGAATTTTTTCATACTCCAAAATATAAATATAAAAACTTAGTTTAAACTTATAACTTTAAAAGGTTAGAAAACCACATATGAAGGTGTTTCCATGTTTCAGCTAAGTAAACTTTGGAACGTCATGTTCATTAAGCTTGAAACATAAACTGATATATATGTGCCAGTCATGTAGTGATATGGTAGTTTTATTGTGCGTTAGTCTGAATTTAGAAAATCCATTAAAAATATTGTTTGGATACTGTTTGACTGTTTACATTACGATAAAGGCTAACATTAGCATCTCAATTATTATAATGGCAATCTTAACAACAACTATACAAATACCATTATTAATAACAGAACTTCAATAAAACAATTAAATTATAATCACTGTAACAGATCGATGTACCTGAACGATATTGTCATAGATTATTAACTGCCTTTATATGAATAACAAACAGACTCTTCTTACCAGAACAAATCCCAAACGCATACTAAATGTTAGATCACCTAATGAAAAAAGCGACAATTTCAAAATAATGCCATATATACATTACAATTGCTTACCCTTCTGAGGTACTTTGAATTACCCCCTGTATTTGGCTCAGTTTGGGTTGCTCAATCCTGAGCTTTCTGTTTTGAGTTTTGTAGTTTTTGTTTGTTCTCCCTCCGTTTTTTTTCATGGTAGTATTGAGTTTTGTAGACTTGTGTTTGTCCTCCCACCGTCTTTTGGTCATGGTGCTGTTGAGTTTTGTAGACCTATGTATGACTTTCCGCCGTTTTTTGGTCATGGTAGTGTTGAGTTTTGTAGACTTGTGTCTGACCTCCCGCTGTTTGTTTGGTTTTTTTTTGTCACGGTGCTGTAGAGTTTTGTAGACCTGTGTCTGTCCTCCCGCTGTTTTAAGTCATGGTGGTGTAGAGTTTTGTAGACTTGTGTCTGTCCTCCCGCTGTTTTTTGGTCATGATGGTGTAGAGTTCTGTAGACTTGTGTCTGTCCTCCCGCTGTTATTTGGTCATGGTGGTGTAGAGTTTTGTAGACTTGAGTCTGGCCTCCCGCTGTTTTTTGGTCATGGTGGTGTAGAGTTCTGTAGACTTGTGTCTGTCCTCCCGCTGTTTTTTGGTCACGGTGGTGTAGAGTTCTGTAGACTTGTGTCTGTCCTCCCGCTGTTATTTGGTCATGGTGGTGTAGAGTTTTGTAGACTTGACTCTGTCCTCCCGCTGTTTTAAGTCATGGTGGTGTAGATTTTGTAGACCTGTGTCTGACCTCCCGCCGTTCTTTGGTCATGATGGTGTAGAGTTCTGTAGACTTGTGTTTGTCCTCCCGCCGTTTTTTGGTCATGGTGGTGTAGAGTTTTGTAGACTTGTGTCTGTCCTCCCGCCGTTTTTAGGTCATGGTGGTGTAGAGTTTTGTAGACTTGTGTCTGTCCTCCCGCTGTTTTTAAGTCATGGTGGTGTAGAGTTTTGTAGACTTGTGTCTGTCCTCCCGCCGTATTTTGGTCATAGTGGTGTGGAGTTTTATAGACTTGTGTCTGTCCTCCCGCCGTTTTTTGGTCATGGTGGTGTAGAGTTCTGTAGACTTGTGTCTGTCCTCCCGCTGTTTTTAGGTCATGGTGGTGTAGAGTTTTGTAGATCTGTGTCTGTCCTCCCACTGTTTTAAGTCATGGTGGTGTAGAGTTTTGTAGACCTGTCTCTGTTCTCCCGCTGTTTTTAGGTCATGGTGGTGTAGAATTTTGTAGACTTGTGTCTGTCCTCCCGCTGTTTTTTGGTCATGGTGGTGTAGAGTTTTGTAGACTTGTGTCTGTCCTCCCGCTGTTTTTTGGTCATGGTGGTGTAGAGTTTTGTAGACTTGTGTCTGTCCTCCCGCCGTTCTTTGGTCATGGTGGTGTAGAGTTTTGTAGACTTGTGTCTGTCCTCCCGCTGTTTTTTGGTCATGGTGGTGTAGAGTTTTGTAGACTTGTGTCTGTCCTCCCGCTGTTTTTTGGTCATGGTGGTGTAGAGTTCTGTAGACTTGTGTCTGTCCTCCCGCTGTTATTTGGTCATGGTGGTGTAGAGTTTTGTAGACTTGTGTCTGTCCTCCCGCTGTTTTAAGTCATGGTGATGTAGAGTTTTGTAGACCTGTGTCTGTCCTCCCGCCGTTCTTTTGTCATGGTGGTGTAGAGTTTTGTAGACTTGTGTCTGTCCCCCCGCCATTTTTAAGTCATGGTGGTGTAGAGTTCTGTAGACTTGTGTCTGTCCTCCCGCCGTTTTTAAGTCATGGTGGTGTAGAGTTTTGTAGACTTGTGTCTGTCCTTCCGCCGTTTTTAGGTCATGGTGGTGTAGAGTTCTGTAGACTTGTGTCTGTCCTCCCGCTGTTTTAAGTCATGGTGGTGTAGAGTTTTGTAGACCTGTGTCTGTCCTCCCGCTGTTTTTTGGTCATGGTGGTGTAGAGTTTTGTAGACTTGTGTCTGTCCTCCCGCCGTTTTTAGGTCATGGTGGTGTAGAGTTTTGTAGACTTGTGTCTGTCCTCCCGCCGTTTTTAAGTCATGGTGGTGTAGAGTTTTGTAGACTTGTGTCTATCCTCCCGCCGTTTTTAAGTCATGGTGGTGTAGAGTTTTGTAGACTTGTGTCTGTCCTCCCGCCGTATTTTGGTCATAGTGGTGTGGAGTTTTATAGACTTGTGTCTGTCCTCCCGCCGTTTTTTGGTCATGGTGGTGTAGAGTTCTGTAGACTTGTGTCTGTCCTCCCGCTGTTTTTAGGTCATGGTGGTGTAGAGTTTTGTAGATCTGTGTCTGTCCTCCCGCTGTTTTTAGGTCATGGTGGTGTAGAGTTTTGTAGATCTGTGTCTGTCCTCCCGCTGTTTTATGTCATGGTGGTGTAGAGTTTTGTAGACTTGTGTCTGTCCTCCCGCTGTTTTTTGGTCATGGTGGTGTAGAGTTCTGTAGACTTGGATTTGTCCTCCCGCTGTTTTTAGGTCATGGTGGTGTAGAGTTCCGTAGACTTGTGTCTGTCCTCCCGCCGTTTTTTGGTCATGGTGGTGTAGAGTTTTGTAGACTTGTGTCTGTCCTTCCGCTGTTTTAAGTCATGGTGGTGTAGAGTTCTGTAGATCTGTGTCTGTCCTCCCGCCGTTTTTTGGTCATGGTGGTGTAGAGTTTTGTAGACTTGTGTCTATCCTCCCGCCGTTTTTAAGTCATGGTGGTGTAGAGTTTTGTAGACTTGTGTCTGTCCTCCCGCCGTATTTTGGTCATAGTGGTGTGGAGTTTTATAGACTTGTGTCTGTCCTCCCGCCGTTTTTTGGTCATGGTGGTGTAGAGTTCTGTAGACTTGTGTCTGTCCTCCCGCCGTTTTTAGGTCATGGTGGTGTAGAGTTTTGTAGACTTGTGTCTGTCCTCCCGCTGTTTTTAGGTCATGGTGGTGTAGAGTTTTATAGACTTGTGTCTGTCCTCTCGCCGTTTTTTGGTCATGGTGGTGTAGAGTTCTGTAGACTTGTGTCTGTCCTCCCGCTGTTTTTAGGTCATGGTGGTGTAGAGTTTTGTAGACCTGTGTCTGTCCTCCCGCTGTTTTTAGGTCATGGTGGTGTAGAGTTTTGTAGACTTGTGTCTGTCCTCCCGCTGTTTTTTGGTCATGGTGGTGTAGAGTTTTATAGACTTGTGTCTGTCCTCCCGCCGTTTTTTGGTCATGGTGGTGTGGAGTTCTGTAGACTTGTGTCTGTCCTCCCGCCGTTTTTAGGTCATGGTGGTGTAGATTTTTTTAGACTTGTGTCTGTCCTCCCGCTGTTTTTAGGTCATGGTGGTGTAGAGTTTTGTAGACCTGTATCTGTCCTCCCGCTGTTTTTTGGTCATGGTTGTGTAGAGTTTTGTAGACCTGTATCTGTCCTCCCGCCGTTTTTGTTTTGTCATTTTTGTGTAGTGTTTTGTAGATTTAGACTGCGAATCATCGAATTTTAGATCTTTAAGCCCATGTTATTACGGGGAACCACAACATCGATTAAGACCGAGAGGTAAAAACTTTCTGAAAAAAGGAACACAATATCTTCCTCGAAAATAGATTGGAAACACTGTTGTCAGTTTGTTAAAGACGCTCTTTCATCCTACTATAAAAATTTATGCATACGCGATAAAATCTGATAAAAAATCTCATGATTCTTAAATAAATAACTGTATAAACATTATAGATGTTCGATCACATTTTGAAAACAAAAGTAAGAAATGAATAAATGGGTACATAATACGCCTATTTCCAGAATGAAAAACTTACTTCAAGTACTGGCAAAGCAGTTTGTGTTCGTATAGACCAGTCAAAAATGTGGTGGTGGGATGATATAAATACATACTACATAGTGAAGTTGGTGAAATTGAAAAATCCGGTGTTTATATATCCCAACTCGTTCTCTATGCCAGTGTCTGTAGTGACGTGTTGGATTCCAATGAACGTAATCTATGTACTAGTATTACTGGTAAATTATTAAGTCAATGATTTCGTTACCAAAAATAACTTACAACCTTTACTAAATTCTTTCATAGATACAAAAGTTTGGCTGTAACAAAATTATTGTAAAAAACTTATTATACACATATACTAATTTTTACGGTGATGATTAACTCTGCTAAATTTTCTGTATGTGCTTGTCTCATGTCAGGAGCCTGTAATTCAGTGGTTGTCGTTTGTTGCTGTATATCATTATTTATTGTTTTGTACAGAAATCAGACCGTTAGTTTTCTCTTTGAATTGTTTTACATTTGTTTTTTTGGAGGCCTTTTAAAGTTTGTTATGCTTTATGGGTTTTGCTGATTGTTGAAGGCTGGACGGTGACCTATAGTTAATAATTTCTATGCCTTTGATCTCTGGTGAAGAGTTATCTTATTGGCAATCATACCACATCTTCTAATTTTTACATTGTTTATCGAAGCAGTTAATTTAGAAACTTATCGATTCTTTCAATTAAATTATTCTAAACGGTTATCAATTGAACACTGTAACTAGAATGAATATTTTGTTTTTATCGGTATGCATATTGATTTTGTTATCAATGAATTAAAACCCAACTAAATAGTATTGTTATACACATACGTACAATCTGTTGATACCTATATTTTGGCATTGCACAAGGTCGTGTTTTCTCCGACTGTTAATGAAGTTTTGACACTAAATTCATTGAATGTTGGATGTGTACTGATCAACATTTTAGTCCTAGACACATGATTTTTTTATTAGTTGTTATTGGCTTTGAACCAGTATTTCGTAACTGCGAGTACTCTCAGATCTGAACCTTAGGTCGTTAGTGTTTTTGTTAGTTGTTTTTTATGTGTTGTATCATTGGCAATCATACCACATATTCTTAATTTTATAATGATAAAATACGATGCAACTTATCCAAGTTCCTTAAAGCTTCATTCAAACATTTGTTTAAACTTAGCATGTTCTTTCTGTACTTATTTTTAAGTGTAGTTGCGTCTGTTTAATTTGCTAAATAATTGTCAGCAAATACTTTTGAGGAGAATGAAGGAAATTGACGGAGGAACCGAGCAGTATAAAAACAACAATACCATTAAATAAAAAGTATTTAATTAATGGTATTGCCATTTTTACGTCCGTACGTCCCAAAATCAGTTTCCGTTCTCTATCTTTAGTTTGCCCCAACCAGAATTTTTTAAAGTAATGAATTTTCATATTTTTCCCCATGTAATGTTGGTGTAAGGCAAGGGAAAATTTATCTCCTAATACTTTTTAAACCATAAATAAATGATTTAGAAGATTTTCTTAGTGACAAAAAAAATAGGGTTTGAAAACTCTATCAGATGAATTAGAAACTGAACTTGATTATTATCTTAAACTATTTTTAAATCTGTATGCAGATGATACCGTTTTGTTATCAGAGTCGCAAGTTGACTTATAGAAAAACAAAGCAACTGGATACTTTAGCTGAATACTGTGAATTGTAGAAATTGAAAGTGAATGTACAAAAAAGTAGAATTGCAATTTTCTCTAAAGGTAGACTACCTATTAATGTTAAGTTTAATTATAACGATATTGTACTAGAAATTTTATATATATATTTATTCAAGATAAAAGGCATGAATTTGACAGATACAATAAATTACAATGACACAGATATAGCACTAGACATAGTTTATAGACACTAAAATGATTTACATGCTTACTAAAAATTATAATTTAAAAAATAAAATTATGAAAATGTTCATGATATTTTGATAATAGAATAGACTAGATTAAATAATGAGTGAAATTTAAATTGACTAGATTTTCACTGTAGCCTAATACCTTAGGATGACCCACAAAAGTTATTGAAACTTATTTCCAGTGGGGTCCTTTTATGACGAGACTTCCAGTTCACACCAAAGGTTGACACATAGAAATACAAACACAAATCATTAAGAATTTATCACAGATAAATGGTCAAAGCCTCAGTATAATTAAAAAAAAAAACAAATTCACTATTAAAGATGGATTTAAATTTATCCATCAAAAACTTTTTCACTTGTACTTTAAAATTATATTTTTTAGAGCAACTTTTAATCATGTCTGGTAACGAATTCTTGTCTTTTATTCCATTATAAAAGAAAGTGGTGGATTCACACCCTTTAATTCTGATATATAAAAGTTTTTACTACTAGATCTTGTATTGAAAGATGTTTCACTTCTAACAAAATAAGTATGTAAATAATTTGGGCATATATTGTTAAAAATGTTGAAAACATGATTGAGTCTTAGTTGTTTGACACTATTACTAATATTTAAAAAGCCCAATTTCTCAAATTCAATATATGTCACACTCTTTCTGGAATGTAATTGCAGAATAAATCTCATGAGTTTTACACATTTTTTAATTGTTAATGAGTTTTACATATCTATGTGTCTTATTCAGTAGAACAGAAAGCTTTTCAAAGGCTATAAAGCACAAGCAAATAAAGCAATATGTGCTATGTACGACGGTATAAAAATAAAGGAAAATTGCACAATCTTTCTATTGAACGTCAAATTGAATTATTTGACAAGATTGTTTAACCTATTTTATTTTATGGTAGTGAAGTCTGGGTTTTTTTGTAATAATTCGGTTATAGAAAGAGTACATATGAAATTCTGCAAACTTTTGCTTTAGGTTAAAAAGTCTACACCCGATTTTATGATATATGGAGAATTGGGCAGATATCCTTTGGAAACCGACATAAAACTCCGTATGATTAACTACTGGACAAAATTAGTGTCTGGAAAACAAGAAAAATTTCCTGCAATGCTATACAAGTACTCATTGTATAAATATAAAAATGATATATCTTGGTTAAAAAATATTAAATCCATTCTAGATTAATCTGGTTTGTCACTTGTGTGGGATACCCACTATTTTGTAAGTTATACATGGCTATATATACTATTGTTAAACAAAATCTTGTTGATCAATTGAAATTAAATGAACTGATGAATAGCAAAATCTTTCTGATCTTAACAATTTGTGTAAATTTATAAGACAAATCAAAATGCATGTAGGCTCTGCTGGGAAACTAGTGTACTTGATACCATTGAGTTTTATCTGTATCAATCTGTAATTAATGATATTTACCTCTGTCTTGCTTTCGTATAAATTTTGTATGTCTGTACATATATATTATGAAGTATTTGTTGTGTGTATCTCTTTACCAATGTAATTTTGTTTGTTGAGAAATAAAGATATATATGTTACAGGCATTTTCTAAATTTAGGCATTTGTTTAGCTTACCATACGGTATGAGGTCTACTCATCGTTACAGGCCATACGGTATGAGGTCTGCTGATCGTTACAGGCCATACGGTATGAGGTCTGCTGATCGTTACAGGCCATACGGTATGAGGTCTGCTGATCGTTACAGGCCATACGGTATGAGGTCTGCTGATCGTTACAGGCCATACGGTATGAGGTCTGCTGATCGTTACATGCCATACGGTATGAGGTCTGCTGATCGTTACAGGCCATACGGTATGAGGTCTGCTGATCGTTACAGGCCATACGGTATGAGGTCTGCTGATCGTTACAGGCCATACGGTATGTGGTATGCTGATCGTTACAGGCCATACGGTATTAGGTCTGCTTATCGTTACAGGCCATACGGTATGAGGTCTGCTTTTCGTTACAGGCCATACGGTATGAGGTCAGTCGTTTGCTGATCGTTACAGGCCATACGGTATGAGGTCTGCTTATCGTTACAGGCCATACGGTATGAGGTCTGCTGATCGTTACAGGCCATACGGTATGAGGTCTGCTGATCGTTACAGGCCATACGGTATGAGGTCTGCTGATCGTTACAGGCCATACGGTATGAGGTCTGCTGATCGTTACAGGCCATACGGTATGAGGTCTGCTGATCGTTACAGGTCATACGGTGACCTACATTGTATAACTGCTTTCATCCTCGTCCATCTGGTCTTTAACGGATAGATGTCTCATTGGCACTCATACCAGATCTCCTTATATAAGCGGACAATGATTAAAATTTAATGATATTTTAGGTTTAACATACAACTGCTGATTGGTTATAATGATAGTTGAATAACTTCAGAAATAGACATGCCTGCTTATTGTTTAATTACACAAGTTCCAGTTTTTTTTGTACATTAGATAACTTTTCTATATTTTGCACGCGATGAAAATAAAAATAGGTGTAATCATACTATCACGTTTTTAAAAAATTCGTCACAAACGTTTTTATCTAGCGATAACTTGTTTTGGTTTTGGTTTTCCTAAAACTACTCCCCTTAGGGCAAACTGATAACTTAGACAAAACCAAAATAATTAAAATAAGCACACATTTATTATACAATGCGGAGAACTTATAAAATAGTGAATGCAATTTCTATAATAATAAATGATGTGAAGTCATATTAAATAATTGTCTCAGCCGTATTGGACATTGGTCTATTAGATGAACTGTAAGAAATGCGTCATCACAAAATTTAATCATAATCTAACTGCAGCATCTGTTATTGTACTTTCACAGTCTCAATTTCGTTCAGATTCAACTTTTAATTCATTAGTATTGACAAAAATGTCTTTAGAACAGGAGAACGCGATAACAGACTCCAGAGTACATACAGATACCGTATGTTATAAAGAATTTCGTGGCTCTTTGCCTTATAAGAGGCCTACGGAAATTGTGTCATATAGCTATGCTGAGGCAAAAGAAATCACTGCTAAATACTTTGAGGTAAGCTCCTTAATTTTGTACAGATAAACAAAATAAAATGTTTAAAAAATTGCCAATTTTACTTTAGACTATCAAGAAGCTAAACACAATATTTATTTATTAATATTATTAAACATGTGTTTGAAAATCTTTTAAATATAATTATAGTAAACGTTGATTTAGAATTAAGTAACCTCAATAATAACAAATAATAACAATACCTTGTTCGGTCACCATATTCATCGATATATTGACCTAAAGATGTATATATGCTTGTTAAATTTGTTTTATCGGGTTGCTGTGTCGATTTCTTTACATCTATATATATACTTCAGTAGATATAAACTTATGCATAAAACAAACATTATATATTTCTTGAAATAACATATATTTTTATAAAATTATGTTTTGTTAATAAGTATGGATATGTCCAGCATACTTATATTGTTTTGTTAATAAGTATGGATATGTCCAGCATACTTGGATTGTTTTGTTCGTTAGTCTTTTAAAAAAGAAACGAGGAAGTGTTATATTTACAATAACGGGTTCAAGTGTTATCCAACGGCTAGAGGAGTTCATGATATCAATACCAAGCAGATGAATTTTACATTGTATGAAAGTATGACAGGTGTCATTGATAGAGCAGGAATTGTTTTCCCTGGCTATTATGTGATTGAAAGCTACGACAGGTGTCATTGATAGAGCAGGAATTGCTTACCCTGGCTTTCATGCGCTGGAAAGCTACGACAGGTGTCATTGATAGAGCAGGAATTGCTTACCCTGGCTTCAGTGTGATTAAAAGCTAGGACAGGTGTCATTGATAAAGCAGGAATTGCTTACCCTGGCTTTCATGCGATTGAAAGCTACGACAGGTGTCATTAATAGAGAAGGAATTGCTTACCCTGGCTTTCATGCTATTGAAAGCTACGACAGATGTCATTGATAGAGCAGGAATTGCTTACCCTGGCTTTCATGCGATTGAAAGCTACGACAGGTCTCATTGAAAGAGCAGGATTGCTTACCCTGGCTTTCATGTGATTGAAAGCTACGACAGGTGTCATTGATAGAGCAGGAATTGATAACCCTGGTTTTTATGCGCTTGAAAGCTACGACAGGTGTCATTGATAGAGCAGGAATTGCTTACCCTGGCTTTCATGCGCTTGAAAGCTACGACAGGTGTCATTGATAGCTCAGGAATTGCTTACCCTGGCTTCAGTGTGATTAAAAGCTACGACAGGTGTCATTGATAGAGCAGGAATTGCTTACCCTGGCTTCAATGTGATTGAAAGCTACGACAGGTGTCATTGATAGAGCAGGAATTGCTTACCCTGGCTTTCATGTGATTGAAAGCTACGCCAGGTGTCATTGATAGAGCAGGAATTGCTTATCCTGGCTTTCATGCGATTGAAAGCTACGACAGGTGTCATTGATAGAGGAGGAATTGTTTTTCCTGGCTCCAAAGTGCTTGAGCTAATCACCATTTTTTTGTGTTGTTCCTTCTACTCAATTTTACATTTTCGCAGTATTGGGTAAATCGGTGTTTATCACCATGGTGTTCTTTTCCAAACAGAGATGGTCAGTATTTGTTTTTGTTTAAAAATTTGCAAACTTTAAAATATCGATATGTAGTTCATTTGAGAAAACAAAATCATTTACATGACGACATTGTTATCTAGGAGTGATTTTTTTGTATTCAAACTTTTAGAGAACTCAAGCTTGATTTTTTAAGGAGAGGTTACTCAAGCATTCATACATCTAATTTTTAAGGCAAATTTTTATTTCGCTGTATAAATTATATAACCGAGATCGGTGATCTTCGTATTGTTTTGTTTTATTTTAAAACGTTTAATGTAAGATCCTCTTTCAGATGTAATTTCATATTTTTATCGTCCAGGTTTCTGTCTAATCACACAATACAATTTTTAAAAATACCATGGAAGTATGATTCAATGAATAGGGATTTGATAGAAAGGTTTCAGTCCATATTTGATATTGTATGCCGCCATTATTACTGATGTGACTTAAATTTTTCTTACATTTGGTTTGTTATCTGCTGTAAAAATTTTACTTCTTTGGATTTTCAACCGCTTGGTATTAAGCATATATTTATAATACTGATGAGATACGAATCGTCGAAATGCATATACTAAATGGTACTTTCATTATGTACATCTAGTGATCAGCGCCTTCATTTTTCTCTTCAGCATAGTCACTGTCAGGTGACTGCTTTTTTATACACTTTTTTGCTATTCACAATAACTAATTATTTTCGTCAGATAATTAAAACCTTCTTTTTCCAAATTCTTGGTGAAAACGATTTACCTTTATATTTGTTTTCAATAGCAAAACTTAAAGGGAAAAATACCTACCCTCTTTCCAGAGAATCAAATGGTTGCTTCCTACCATAGTGTGTAATCTACAAAATTTACGAGGCCACTTACTGACGGAAGATTTCTGCTATAATACCAGATGAGCACTACCTACATGACCTAGTGTTGTGATGATGCATTTACCATTATTATATTTAAGCATTAATTAAGAAACCATCTCATTTATTGATAGTGTAACCAAACTATGAGCTCTGAATATCACAGATAATTATCAGTTCAATTAATTGACTTTCCATCGACCTATATCTATTAAATCGTAGGTATTGAATAATGTGTTTGTATAGACTTAATCGTTTCACGACCGATCAACAACTGAGTACCAAAGTTTTTGAATCGCTAGTGTTTCTGTGGCTCATGTTATTCACGTTCTTGACCGTGCCCATATGAACCTTTTATATCATTGTATTTTGTTATCGTTATAAATGTTGTAGGTATAAAAAAAACTTTTTGCCTTTCTAAAGTGTGTCGTGGGATTGTTGTCTCTTTGACCCATTCCGCACTTCTTCTTTTATTCGCGTTTTATGTACCTCTGCAATTATAACATAATTTTGATCTTATTTGACTTTCTTCTATCATATCTGTAGCTTAGTCTTTAGTTTTCTATGTTCTGTGAATGTTGTTTGTCTTTAGTAGGTTTTTCGTTTTTGCCATGGGTTCGCCGGTCTCTTCTCGACTAATTAGTGTCGTTTTTTGCCATGGTTACGCCGGTCTCTCCTCGACTAATTAGTGTCGTTTTTGCCATGGTTTCGCCGGTCTCTCCTCGACTAATTAGTGTCGTTTTTGCCATGGTTTCGCCGGTCTCTCCTCGACTAATTAGTGTCGTTTTTGCCATGGTTTCGCCGGTCTCTCCTCGACTAATTACTGTCGTTTTTGCCTTCGTTTTGCCGATCTCTCCTCGACTAATTTGTGTCGTTTTTGCCATCGTTTCGCCGATCTCTCCTCGACTAATTAGTGTCGTTTTTGCCATGGTTTCGCCGGTCTCTCGTCGACTAATTAGTGTCGTTTTTGCCATGGTTTCGCCGGCCTCTCGTCGACTAATTAGTGTCGTTTTTGCCATGGTTTCGCCGATCTCTCCTCGACTAATTAGTGTCGTTCTTGCCATGGGTTCGCCGGTCTCTCGTCGATTAATTAGTGTGATTGTCCCTTTGGTATCCTTCCGTATTTTTTTATGGGCAGCCATTCGGGCAAAATTAAACAAACGTCAAAACCAAATACAGACTTCAAAAACGAAAACAGACATGAAAAATTTACAAATAGACGTTAAAAAAATAAAAAATAGCAAAAATTGTATTTTGTCTATTTTCGTTTTTTACCTCTGTTTTTAATTTTTTAACGCCTGTTTTTTTTTTTTTTTTTATGTCTGTTTTGTATTAGACCTCTGTTGTCTGTGTTTTTTTAATTGTATGTCTGTTTTGTACTAGACCTCTGTTGTCTGTGTTTTTTTAATTGTATGTCTGTTTTGTATTAGACCTCTGTTGTCTGTGTTTTTTTAATTGTATGTCTGTTTTGTATTAGACCTCTGTTGTCTGTGTTTTTTTTATTTTTATGTCTGTTTTGTATTAGACCTCTGTTGTCTGTGTTTTTTTATTTTTATGTCTGTTTTCGATGTTGACTTCTGTTGGTTTTTTAGCTCACCTGGCCCAAAGGGCCAAGTGAGCTTTTCTCATCATAAAAAGTAGATTTTAGCTTATA
Source organism: Mytilus californianus (assembly GCF_021869535.1). Taxonomy (NCBI): domain Eukaryota; kingdom Metazoa; phylum Mollusca; class Bivalvia; order Mytilida; family Mytilidae; genus Mytilus; species Mytilus californianus. The sequence goes on along the minus strand of NW_026262581.1, from coordinate 139,147,561 downwards.
TCTCTAAAACCAAAGCATTTAAAGCAAATCTGACATGGTTAAAATTGTTTATCAGGTCAAGATCTATCTGCCCTGAAATTTTCAGATGAATGGGACAACCCGTTGTTGGGTTGCTGCCCCTGAATTGGTAATTTTAAGGAAATTTTGCCGTTTTTGGTTATTATCTTGAATATTATTATAGATAGAGATAAACTGTAAACAGCAATAATGTTCAGCAAAGTAAGATCTACAAATAAGTTAACTTGACCAAAATGGTCAGTTGACCCCTTAAGGAGTTATTGCCCTTTATAGTCAATTTTTAACCATTTTTCGTAAATTTTTGTAATCTTTTACAAAAATCTTCTCCTCTGAAACTACTAAGACAAATTTAACCAAACTTGTACACAATCATCATTAGGGTATCTAGTTTAAAAAATGTGTCCGATGACCCCGCCCGCGAACCAAGATGGCCGACATGGCTAAAAAATAGTACATAGGGTAAAATGCAGTTTTTGGCTCATATCTCTGAAACCAAAGCATTTAGAGCAAATCTGACGTGGATAAAATTGTTCATTAGGTCAAGATCTATCTGCCCTGAAATTTTCAGACCAATCAGGCAACACATTGTTGGGTTGCTGCCCCTGAATTGGTAATTTTAAGAAAATTTTGCAGCTTTTGGTTATTATCTTGAATATTATTATAGATAGAGATAAACTGTAAACAGCAATAATGTACAGCAAAGTAATTTCTACAAATAAGTCAAACATGACCAAAATTGTCAATTGACCCCTTAAGGAGTTATTGCCCTTTATAGTCAATTTTTTACAATTTTCACAAATTTTGTAAATTTTTGTAAATTTTTACAAAATATTTTCCACTGTAACTACTGGGCCAAGTTCATTATAGATAGAGATAATTGTAAGCAGCAAGAATGTTCAGTAAAGTAAGATCTACAAACACATCACCATCACCAAAACACAATTTTGTCATGAATCCATCTGTGTCCTTTGTTTAATATGCACATAGACCAAGGTGAGCGACACAGGCTCTTTAGAGCCTCTAGTTTTATTTTAACGTCTGTTTTTTTAAATTGTATGTCTGCTATCGTTCTCACGTCTGTTTTGATTTTTGACCTCTGTTTTATTAATTTTTATGTTTTATGTAATTGTTGATGCCTGTTCTTATCTCAATTTAACTTTACAAATTAGGGTGGCTGTTTCAGGTACAACCAATCAAATGTGTGACTTCATCAAGAAACTTAGTTACACTAAATAAGGTGTGCGAATAGGGCGTAGAAAGAGCGATTAAAAACTTATGTTGAATACAACAAAGAAACGTTAATTGACCAGGTAATCTGGACATGTGTTGTTCACACAACAACTTGTTAATCCGGACAAACAAAAGACTTTATTACAATTACATGTGCAATTGTGTTATCTGAGCTTGGATATACATCTGTGACCGCTTTGACAATGAAAGATGCGATCGACAGTTCCTTAGATGTTGCGAACTAAGTTATATTGATACGTCTGAATTTTGTCTTCACAACTTGGTCAATATTGTCGATTTTGTCTTGTGAAAATTTGTTTGTTTGTTGTTGTTTTTTTTACTCTATTTTCTAAATATCGAAAACTATTTTTATCATGTTCAAACTAACTGCATAGAGTGCCCACTGAAAATTAGACAATATTGAACAGTTAAAATTGCAAGTTTAATCAATGCTAATCGCCTTATTGCTTCTGTGTCAAACAGTTTGGTCAATTAAGTCAAAAGATTATCTGTAGGGCGAACTATAAATTAAACACACTACATTATCTAAATACACTTAAAAGACACTTGTATTCTGAAGATAGTGAGTGTATCATTTTAGATGTTAATGTTAAAGATACCTGTTAACACCTTTACCGAGTATTTGATCGAAGGAAAAAAAAAACCACAACACTTGAAACCTTTAGAGTAATTACTAAGTTGAATTAGAATCGTCCAACTAACCATCATTTAATATTTTTACCGATAATAATTGAATGGAGTAAGATTTGTAATGGAGGAACATTATCACTCAGAGGAGAGTCGGTTGTTTTTTCTCAGAGGATCTCCTGTGTCAAAAATTCGCCGTAAATTTACAAGACAAAAGAAAACTCTCGTCCATGATATAAGTTTTAAATTAACTAAATCTAAAACAGAAGGAGATAAAACACCAGTGGATCTCTCTGAATCAACATACTTTTCGGATGGAAAAACTTGTTTACTTGTTCATAGTCCGTACCGAATTCATAAGGTAAGGTTCTATGCACTTTTTCAACAACTTGGTATTTTAAAATCAAATTAAAAAAAAAATTAATTACCTAGCCGATTGAAGAACGCGAAAAGGACAATTCGTTTCTATATTGGCATAAATACACTCATGAGGCCGTTAGCCGAATTAGGTACCTAGATATTACTTTTAGTTCTATTATTGTACCTCAGTTGTTAGAAATGAACACAGTTTCTTGTTGATATATTTCTAATCTGTTATTCTCACTGACAAAAGAATAAATTGGACAGGTGTATAAAATCTCAGTTATTAAATAAAAACAGAAAATGCTGTATATAAACATTGAAATTCGCTTTTAGACTAATTCTAAAAATGTACATTTAAAACCTGTTCTTACGGTCATTAAACTTTACTAATTGCTCAGAGTACAAAAAATGGTCTCGAAAAACCAAAATTTTTAATCCAGTATTTTGATTAATTGAATTCTGAGTCTGAGTACGATAATCATTCTGTTCATGACCGCAAGGCCGGAACACGACAGAGAATACAAATACCTTACAGGATTTAATCACGTATCATTGCCATTGTCAGTTAAACTTGGATGTCTATTAAATCTTATTGAAATTCTAATAGGTATTTTCCGTTGTAAAACTAAATCAACTGAAAATGATTGGTTTGTCTGAATTATATTGATTTGAAAATATTCGTGCAAGGTTATACATGAATGCCAAATTTTGTCTTGTTTTCTGCATATACAAAAATGTATGTACAATGACCAGAAAAGGATTTTGTCATTTGTCGTTTAATGTTGTTTTCTATTTGACATTATTTTACTCTACTTCTCCCTTTAGTCAAATTTCGAAAAGGAAAATCAGTCCAACTTAGAGGTAGTTGTTACTTTTATTGTAGTGTTTTTGTACATTGATAATGAAATATTTTTTAGTAGTCTATGTTGATTGCATTCATATATTGTGTAGACGCATTTTGTAGTTTTACATTCGATTTGAAAACTTATCTATAGTTCGTTAAGACCCCATGTTTCCTCTATATGTCTCTCCCTAACTGTGTTGTTGGGTTACTGTCTCATTGACATATTTATTGATAATCATATTATCTCGTGCACATGAAACATTCATTACTCAAATCCATGAGAGGCAGGCACATGGTCGATCTGAACAAAGTTGATATTTAGAGAAAAACACAATTTCCCTAATTGAAAATGTATACGCGGCCGTTGTATAATTTACTTTATTTTGTTTAGTCTTTTTTTATGATCGTGGTCCAAGTAAGATGGCAATTTAGGGCAATGTGTTTTCTAGTCTTTGTTTCCAACTATTTTCATGCTGAAAACTGTTCTTTGTTATGTGTAATCAAAATTAGTACATTTAATTTGTTTTTAGCTCACCTGACCTGAAAGGTCGAGTGAGCTTTTCTCATCACTTTGCGTCCGTCGTCCGTCGTCCTGCGTCCGTCGTCCGTCGTCCGTCGTCCGTCGTCCGTAAACTTTTACAAAAATCTTCTCCTCTGAAACTACTGGGCCAAATTTGACCAAACTTGGCCACAATCATCATTGGGGTATCTAGTTTAAAAAATGTGTCCGATGACCCCGCCAACCAACCAAGATGGCCGCCATGGCTAAAAATAGAACATAGGGGTAAAATGTAGATTTTGGCTTATATCTCTGAAACCAAAGCATTTAGAGCAAATCTGACATGGTTAAAATTGTTTATCAGGTCAAGATCTATCTGCCCTGAAATTTTCAGATGAATCGGACAACCCGTTGTTGGGTCGCTGCCCCTGAATTGGTAATTTTAAGGAAATTTTGCCGTTTTTGGTTATTATCTTGAATATTATTATAGATAGAGATAAACTGTAAACAGCAATAATGTTCAGCAAAGTATGATCTACAAATAAGTCAACTTGACCAAAATGGTCAGTTGACCCGTTAAGGAGTTATTGCCCTTTATAGTCAATTTTTAACCATTTTTCGTAAATTTTTGTAATCTTTTACAAAAATCTTCTCCTCTGAAACTACTAAGACAAATTTAACCAAAATTGTCCACAATCATCATTAGGGTATCTAGTTTAAAAAATGTGTCCGATGACCCTGCCCGCAAACCAAGATGGCCGACATGGCAAAAAAATAATACATAGGGTAAAATGCAGTTTTTGGCTCATATCTCTGAAACCAAAGCATTTAGAGCAAATCTGATGGTATTAAATTGTTCATTAGGTCAAGATCTATCTGCCCTGAAATTTTCCGACCAATCAGGCAACATGTTGTTGGGTTGCTGCCCCTGAATTGGTAATTTTAAGAAAATTTTGCAGCTTTTGGTTATTATCTTGAATATTATTATAGATAGAGATAAACTGTAAACAGCAATAATGTACAGCAAAGTTAGATCTACAAATAAGTCAACATGACCAAAATTGTCAATTGACCCCTTAAGGAGTTATTGCCCTTTATAGTCAATTTTTTACAATTTTCATAAATTTTGTAAATTTTTGTAAATTTTTACAAAATATTTTCCACTGTAACTAATGGGCCAAGTTCATTATAGATAGAGATAATAGTAAGGAGCAAGAATGTTCAGTAAAGTAAGATCTACAAACACATCACCATCACCAAAACACAATTTTGTCATGAATCCATCTGTGTCCATTGTTTAATATGCACATAGACCAAGGTGAGCGACACAGGCTCTTTAGAGCCTCTAGTTTTTTCAACTTCTATCCGATTCATCGTACAGTTCTTATAACTTCATCGTACAGTTCTAATAACTTCATTGCAATGTTAGATAGGAGAGGTTGGGTAAACGTCGATGAAACAGAAACAAATAAACAAACAAACCAAAGACACAAACGTTTTAATTTCATACAAGTGGGAGGTTTAGCTCTAGCTATAAAACTATATTTAACCCACTATTTTCTTCTGAAAATGTCTATACCAAGTCTAGAATATGACAGTTGTTTTTCATTCGTTCCTTTCTTTGATAACACTATATTTTGTCAGTTTTTATGGACTTCCCCTTATTGAATTTACCTTGGAGTACGGTAATTTTGGTATACTTTTTCATACTAGTAAAAGAAAAAAAAACTGCCATAGTATGATAATTTTTGTTTTGTTTTTTTTTATCCACAGATTACCGTCTCTTTCCTTGTCATAAGATTTAACAACAAGATTTATTGAATAACGTCCTTGGTTATGATTATCGTGTCTGGCTGTTAATCGGTAGATTATATACATTAATCACTGGCTATACAATTACCTCATGAAATATGAAAATTAATCAGACATGCTCTGTGGTTACATCCCAGCTTCTTTGTTCTACCAGAGGTGATCTGAGCCGGATCACCCCTACCAGATCACGCTAGCTTGAGTTTCTTTGTTTTGTATGCTTTCCTTTGTTTGGTAACATTTTGGCGGGAATGCCTAATCTACAATAAAACTTAGAATTATTTATACGGAAAAAACTAACTATCAAAATTTATGTAGAAAAAATCCAGTGTCTATGCTCGGATTCGAACTTCGAACTGGATACAAACTGCCTGGTAATTTAACATATTTAAACATTGTGTCTGGGGCTCATAAAGGGTATATACCATATAGTAATATATAAAGTATATAATAATGATTGTGTGGCGTTCTAAACCTAAATTTTATGAAGCGTAAATGGTTTTTTTTATCTAATCTAGAACAGCTGGGATGTAAAATAGTTATCCCATTCGGACTTGGTGTGTCAGTGTAAGATTACCATCCGGCCTCCGGCCATCGGGATGATCTTACACTGACACACCGCGTCCTCATGGATAACTATTACTTATTTATTAGAATTTAACTGGTTAACACTAATAAGTAGTATATGCCTTTTGCCATCATTATTATTTAAAAGCATTTATATATACTTGACTAATCCTTATAAGGCAAACTTGGTGATTCATTAGAAGGCAAACTTGACGAATCCCTATAAGACAAACTTGACGAATCCTTATAAGACAAACTTGACTAATCCTTATAAGACAAACTTGACTAATCCTTATAAGGCAAACTTGACGAATCCTTATAAGACAAACTTGACTCATCCTTATAAGACAAACAATAATATAAAGCGTAGAAAGGGTATCAGTGCCCTCTAATCAACCGAATGAAAAAAGAGATAATACAAAAAAAAAAGGATCACACGAATTACTAAAACTATAAAGCAGTACACTGACTCTTCACAGAAAATGTATTAAAGAAAAACTAGCTACAACGAACAAAGCACGGCCCTGGTAGCCTTTCATACTAGTTATAGAAAGACCAACTACAATGAACTAAAACACGGCACATGTAGCCTTTCGTACTAGTTATAGAAAGACCAGCTACAATGAACTAAAACACGGCCCAGGTAGCCTTTCATACTAGTTATAGAAAGACCAGCTACAATGAACTAAAACACGGCCCAGGTAGCCTTTCATACTAGTTATAGAAAGACCAGCTACAATGAACTAAAACACGGCCAAGTAGCCTTTCATACTAGTTATAGAAAGACCAGTTACAATGAACTAAAACACGGTCCTGGTAGCCTTTCATACTAGCTATAGAAAGACCAGCTACAATGAACTAAAACACGGCCGAGGTATCCTTTCATACTAGTTATAGAAAGACAAGCTACAATGAACTAAAACACGGCCCAGGTAGCCTTTCATACTACTTATAGAAAGACAAGCTACAATGAACTAAAACACGGCCCAGGTAGCCTTTCATACTAGCTATAGAAAGACAAGCTACAATGAACTAAAACACGGCCCAGGTAGCCTTTCATACTAGTTATAGAAAGACCAGCTACAATGAACTAAAACACGGTCCTGGTAGCCTTTCATACTAGCTATAGAAAGACCAGCTACAATGAACTAAAACACGGCCGAGGTATCCTTTCATACTAGTTATAGAAAGACAAGCTACAATGAACTAAAACACGGCCCAGGTAGCCTTTCATACTACTTATAGAAAGACAAGCTACAATGAACTAAAACACGGCCCAGGTAGCCTTTCATACTAGTTATAGAAAGACAAGCTACAATGAACTAAAACACGGCCCAGGTAGCCTTTCATACTAGTTATAGTAAGACCAGCTACAATGAACTAAAACACGGCCCAGGTAGCCTTTCGTACTAGTTGTAACCGGTTAAAACCAGTTTTGCGTGCACACAACTTATCCTTCACCTTTCTAGACCAGATGCCGTAAGAGTAAAACATAAAAGATTAAAAGCCTGGTCAAATCCAGTTTCTAACAGGACGACCGATTACTTGAAAAAGGAAATGAAAGACGGCGTAATATTTGGTAAGCAGGTAAACAAGATTAAAAGTTGTTCCACGAAAATTTTTTGCTTAACATCCATACTATGAACATCAAAATAAAGAGATACGATATATGCGTCAATGAAGCAGCGACTCTTTTCACAAAAAATCTTAAGAGTAAAAATACTCGTAAGTAATACACATTTCAGTATAACTTACGATCAATTTTAATCGTAAGATTTTTTGTGAAAACAGTCGCAGAACCCCAACAACACAAATCATCAACAGACATTGAGATGTCAACATAAGGTCTGCGACAATAGGCAGTAAATATAGATATGACCACCATAGACATTTGGATGTCTTGTATTACTAGTTATGATAAGCATACGATAAGAACGATTAAAATTGATTAATTGTAATGTATATATCCAAACACGTTTTTTTATAAATCATATTATCAACGAAAATGGTCTTCAAATTCCAACACGACGTATCAGTAACATTTTAAAAAGGATTGTTGTGTTAAAATACTACGGTATCTATAATCAAATCCATGAATTCGGTATGCATGCTACTTCTGTTTTATTTATTCAAGTTGATCTTTGAATGATAAATATTGCATTTGTACGATATTTTGTAACTAGTTAGATATACTGCACAGTATGGCAGTGATGTTGGTTGCGTCGATCACAGTTATTAAGACAATATATATATATATATATATATATACCTGTTAGTCAAATGCGTCTTGTTAAAATATACTTTTTCACTTTTTTGGTCTTTTGGAAAATGTTGTTTGTGCTCTATTTAGACCCCTCTAACAAGAAATTTGTTTTGCATGCACACGTATAAAAATTGCGGTTTTTATCCAACGCAATCGGTTTGAACGTTGTTTTCAATTTAGACTTGTTTATATTTTTTCGTTTGGGCTTGTATTATATTTGCCTTCGGGTTTATATGATCCGTTCATCCTATTTTGACTCCTCAAAATTCAAGAGTCTATCCTAAATTGAGGTAAATTATATGGCCTTCCAAATACCGTTTCGATTCCTAACATCATTGACGAGACATTAATTGTCGAAATCCGGATATGGTGTACAAAAATCTTTGCACCATTTGTTTGCGGTATACCATCTTTGCCGCAAGTTTATTGTTTTCTGTTTGGTATAAATTTATAAATAAGAACCACTTATTACACCTGGTGATCCGTTTATTTGGCAATCGCCAATGGCAGTCGGCAGGGTTTAAGAACATTTGTTGTTCGACCTGTTAGTCAAATGCGTTTTGTTAAAATATACTTTTTCACTTTTTTGGTCTTTTGGAAAATGTTGTTTGTGCTGTATTTAGACCCCTCTAACAAGAAATTTGTTTTGCATGCACACGTATAAAAATTGCGGTTTTTATCCAACGCAATCATAGGTTTGAACGTTGTTTTCAATTTAGACTTGTATATATATAGAAAATGTGGTAGATGTACAAAAATTCAATTCTCCAAAAATATATTTTGTATACGCCATTACCATATATCAAAAGGGGCAATATTTTTACATGTGCAGACTACATGCAGGTAGTATTTTAGAGTGTGGATTAAGTTTGGTAATTTATTGATGCTGTTTATTATTTTATATAAAAATAAGATGTAGTATGATTGCCAATAAGACAACTATCCACCAGAGTCTATATGAATTGGATGTAAGCATTTATTATAGGCCAAACTTTCTAACCAAATCTTTGTATCTATGAAAGAGTTTGATAAAGGTTTTAATTAAGTTTTGGTAACGAAATTTGCATTCACTCCTTTTCGTGCTATTGGCAAATACTGCGTCGTTTTTGTTCCGAAAAATAACTTATAAACAGCCACTTTCCCTGTTCCAATACAAGTGTGTCAGAGATGAAAAAATTGGTGCATGAATACGAACTATTAGTTCACGAATTACAGACGCAATGTCGCGTGATTTCCTTTGAAACAAAGTACACTGACAGAAAATATAATAACGTAATGTTGACGTTATTAACTGAAGAGCAACCAGAGTCAATCAGAGATTCAAACAGAACTGTTTATATTATACCAAGGACCAACAGAACGTTATTAGGGTTTCTAGTTTGTAACATACATTTTCACTGATTTTACGATCAGAGATTTTTTGACATATGTAGACATCAAACTGAGCATACATGTTACTGCTAATCAGTAGAAATAATTAATTTTCGAAAGAAAATAACACAGAAAGCATCATGGACATTTTGTTACCTTAAAACAAAGACAAACCAGATACAGTTTTCTTTTTAATGTTATCTCTTGTTGACTGACGTATCATTGATAACTTGATACATATCAACGATTATATGATGAGAATTAACAGTGTATTTGTTTTTAACTACAGACTGTTCTTCTCAGTATTTGCACGAAACAGAAAACACTTTCAGTGCACGTTTACACAGAAGCGTGCTGGATGTACTTAGTAATTTATTGAGAAACCTGAATATTTTGTTTGCAATTCTGAAAATTGATTTCTTTTGAAGAAAAACAAATCAATAATAGTTTGTAAATGCATAACATGCCTTATAGAAGATATAACACCGTTGAGTTGACGTTTACACTGTAAAAATGGTGTTTAGAGTCTAAACATAATCCTAAACGCGAATTTTGTTCTCACTTGAGCACATGTTTAACCTTAAACATGTTCTACTTTGTGCATATGTTTAGGTTTAGAACACCATAATACTGTCTCATAAGAACATGTTTAACCCTAAACATATTTAACCCTCTAGAACATGTTTAGCCTCTAGGTGTTCCTTTCCTAAACATGCTTAACCTCCGTCATGTTCCAATTCTAAACATATTTAGCCTCCGTCACGTTCCCATCTTAAACATGTTTATTAGATATATTTGTGCTCGAGTACTCGTGGTAAATACTACTGTGACAAGAGTCATCCAATCAGTCATCAAAGACCATACAGTAACTCCAACATCTACTGTAGGTGTCTAACATTACATTGGAATCTTCAGATGTGCAAGCAATCGCAACCTAAAACAGATTAAAACAATCCACAAAGTATCATGTATAAAATATCTTAATTTTAATAATAGTTCTTTGAATATAATTATACGATACGTTTGTTTGCGATTCTTTTTATAAATAATTAACAAAAAACGAGAATTCAGAAGTGTAGATGTAAAACAAATTTCAAATGTATGCCTCCCCCTTTTGTCGATATTGCAAAGAACCTTGTGGTGTTTGAAATTTCCTGTAAGGACACTCTCTAGATTCACCTAAGTACATTGTAGTTGACAATAATAATAGATAATATTTATCTGACAGTTCCGTTGTCGCTTTTTGAACCTTCCATGGCATGAAATGTTGATCTTCTGCATCCCGGAATTTCAAAATTTCAAACGTATGATTTATTTGCGCACGCGCCAACAGTGCTTCCTATTGTTTGTTGTGTTCTAAACCTAAACATGTTTAGGCAAATGTCATGTTTAGCTTCTAGTTATATCTAACTTCAAGTGTCTTGTGTTCTAACCCTAAACATGTTTAGAGGAACATCACGTTTAACATTGAAGTGTTTAGGATTAGAACATTATCCTAAACATGTTTAGATCTAAACATGTGCTCAAAGTGTTCTATCTCTAAACTCCTTTTTTACAGTGTACATACTTTAAGACAGACTTTGATATTAAGATCTGATATTTATTTAGTACACTTATTAAGTACTCTTTTACCTACGCTACTGACATTTTTTAATTTGTGTTAGTTATATGTTTTTGGTTGGGTTCGTATTGATCAATGTTGTGTTCTCCGTATTCTAATTTTCTGTATACTCTTTTGGGTGATATAAATGATCATACTACCCATAGCTATCATACTACCCATATAGCTTCATACTACCCATAGCTATCATACTACCCATAGCTATCATACTACCCATAGCTATCATACTACCCATAGCTGTCATACTACCCATAGCTATCATACTATCCATAGCTATCATACTACCCATAGCTATCATACTACCCATAGCTGTCATATCTTAATGTAATACTACGAGGGGGGCGATCAATCCATTGCTTTAAAGGGGCGATAATTTCATTGCTTTAAAGGGGCGATAATGTCATTGCTTTAGAGGGGGCGATAAGTTCATTGCTTTAGAGGGGGCGATGATTTCATTGCTTTAGATGGGATGATAAGTTCACTGCTTTAGAATGGGCGATAAGTTCATTGCTTTAGATGGGGCGATAATTTCATTGCTTTAGATGGGGCGATAATTTCATTGCTTTAGATGGGGCAATAATTTCATTGCTTTAGAGTGGGCGATAAGTGCATTGTTTTGTACACAATTTAGATCTACAGCTCAGATGTGTGTGTTCAGATCACACATGAGCGTCGAAGCAATTTAAATGTAATCAAAAGTTTGTTTTGTGCATGACACATTTAATTTTTTTTTTGCGTGACTGTTTTACGTTTTGCAATTAAAGATTATTGGACGTTCCATTGTTGCCATTTGAAAGACAAAATAACATATATTAATGGATTATTAGTGGCCAAAGATGGAACGAATTTAAATCTTAAAATAACATATCATTTAAAGTAGAAGATATATCAATATAGCAAATTAAATGATTTTAATATTCCAGTTCTTAATACATTGTATATAAAAATTATAAAGATCAAGGAGTTTGTTAATGGATGTGACACTCTCCTCTTGTCCTTCAAGCATGCAAATTGTTTAACAAAAATACAATTCTAATCAGAAATCATACAACAAAGTATATGAAGTCAACATTTATATAATACTAATGGAAAAAACACATTTTTGAGTTAGCACTTTTTACCAGACTTTGTTTCAAGAGAGAAATATTACGATCGGGTAAAGTTTGGTGGTAAAGAATATTATTAAAGACCAAATTAAGTTAGGGTAGCTGTCTTGTCGTTACTATATTTATTGATCTAGCTTGTCATTACATTATTTTTTTTAAATCTTTTTTATTAATAGATGAAAATATTTTCAGTGTATATGGATATTCAATTAACATATATTTCGTTGCTGAATCTGGATATAATTGTCTTCAATTGATTTTTATGTGCTTTAAGTAATAGATATTTGATTATGTAATTATGTAAATTGTTTTATAGATTTGATCAGAAATTTCTCATTTGCAAATAAAGTCAGTACAATCAATTTTTCTTTGCTATGAATTTATGATAAAATGTTTCAGCTTTTTATTTGTTTGAAGTAAATGCAGGTAATAAAAGTGTTTTCAAAACACAGCCATCAAATGTTGACTTTTCTATGGCAAATTAGTTGAAATGTGATATATACGTCACTTTTATTCATATCTACCCTTTTTTTTACAAGGAATATGATCCTTTATTTCAACGATTAAAGCTAACAAACGAGACCAGTAGATATTATTTTTTTGACAACTAAATTGACTTTTATGAATAATCCTGTTAATCAAATTAGAACAAGCAATCATAGAATTATTATAATCAAATTAGAACAAGCAATCCTAGAATTATTATAATCAAATTAGAACAAGCAATCCTAGAATTATTAATCAATAGAAAACTTTGACGATAAGTAAGTATGGAGAATTTCAAAAAGATTTCTAGTGAACATGCTAAAATATAGGAAACTAGAACACACCCGCGAAATCGCAGGCATTTAGTGCGTGGTTGAAAGTATGTAAACTGTTCATAGTATGAATTTTCGTAAAATATTTTATGACTGGCTTATTTCAGGAAAGGTATCAAAAGTCTTAGCCTGCGGGTGCCGTGTTGACAGGACATGATTTTGTTTTAGACCTCCCCCTCTTTTTCCAAAGTCCGTTATTGCTTGTTTTCTGTTTTTCTCTATACTATGAACATACACATGATACATATACTAAAAATAAAAATTAATTTGCTATTCACTACTCAGATTTCCTATCAATTCCTAATCTACTATCCACGGCAGTCACTGATGTAGTCACAGGCACTTGTTTCTATCCGTGGGAAGCCCCACTATCAACGTATACTCGTAAATATACGTTGATAGTGGGGCTTCCCATGGATAGAAACAAGTGCCTGTGGATGTAGTATCATGTAGAGACTCTTTATATAATATATCAGCAACCGCCGTGGATAGTAAACTTGGAATTGATAGTAAATAGCAAATACATTTTTTTTTATAATATATGTATGATCATAGTATACAGAAAACCGTGAAAATAATTGTCCTGTCCTAAGTATTTTTGAAAATTATGTGCTATTTTTAAACATGTCTAAACGGAAGTATTGTTTATGACTTAAAAGTCCGTCCGATGACTGAAACAATATCCGGACGCCTTTTTTTCGTTTTTCTCCCAAAATAACCCAAACTGAATAATCATAATCATGGATGACAAATGCGACTATGCATGGTACCTATAGGACACAGGGGAATGATGATTAATGTATTGTGGAAGGAAGAGAAGCGACACACAAAATGAGGTCTCCTCGTTTAATAGTATAGATGTATGACTATAAAGTCTAATGTCAAGTGAAAATAATTATGCTAAACTATAAATGTCTTTTATTTCGTTTAAAAACAAGACGAAACAATACCGTTATAAACTCTAATTGCTCACCGATAGCCAGATTTTGGAACAGATTATACACATTGTTTGACTGTTTACATTCTAATAAAAAGGTGACATGAAAAAGTTTTTAAGTGATATATTATATCTGATAACTGACAGTGTAAACACAGTTTGTTCTATTTTCATCTGAATAACGGCCGTTATCAAAAGGATGTCTGTGACGAGTTTTTGCAGTTAATGGAGTTTTCCACAGTGACAAATGACCAATTTTAAAGTAACTTATGTTATCTTTTTATTCGTATTCTCACGCCTGTTTTTGTTCTATAATAAATCGGTTGTAATAAGTTGTCTTTCTCTCACGTCAGTTCGAAATATGTACCTTTTATGTTTGCCCTTACACTAGACTGTGTTACATATTGTCTCTTTCGTGTTGTGACCTCTGGAATTAGGAGTTTTGATTTTATATGTCATGAATGTCAAATGGAATTTAGACTGTTGATTTGTGTTATTAGTGTTTTGTCCTCTGGAATTATGACTTTTGAGATGCTTCTTGCGAGTAGAGGCTCTTTTGAGATGCTTCTTGCGAGTAGAGGCTATCAAATTTCAACTATTGAATTGCCATCCTCGATCGTAAATTGTTCATTGGAGTTCATTCGTGGTCATACTGCCCTCAAGATATGAGGTCCGATTCTTATTAACCTTTTCATAAAGATGGTTACATTGTACTTTGTATCCAAATTAGTACATTTAGATATGAAAGACTTAGTGGTTTATGGTTAAACATTAAAAAAAGGTCCACATCAAATATTTTCTTGTTTCTAATGTGACTTAAAAATGATTATCTCCATGGTTAAGAAAAAATTTGTAACTTCTGTTATTTTCTGTATTTAGTTATAGCTGCTAACAATCGACAGCCGTATTTCTCTTGTGCATAACATCTGATTGATTATATGGTGTTAGCGGTATAATTACTTAACAGTAAAATGAGTACCCTTTAAGATCGTTAATCTATCTATCGATAAATTCCAAGTACCTTAAGTGTTTTCGAAGCCTCTCATTGTTCCCAGTTGAAAACGATAAATAAATATTTGAATAGAAGCCCGTCGAATCAGAGCTATCAGCAGTCTGAAGAAGTATTGTGAAATACCAAAATTTATGTAACTTAATACATGCAATTTCCGTTAAACTTATTTGGGAAAGGTAAACGTCACGACAAATCGTTTAAATGCCCAATGCAATAAGTTGTGTGTGTTAGGTGTAAATTTTAGGACAAATACACTAAATATAGACCATAAACAAAAACATTTTTCTTGGGTATGGAACGCGTTCGAAATACTCGTCTTCTTAGGCTAGTTTCTGGAGGTAAAAATAAAAAACGCAAAATCAATTTGAAACATGTGGTTGCAGAAAATAACGGGAACATATCTCTATTGTCGATGACGGATACAAGCTCTATAGGTAGTGATTTATCAACATGTCCAGTGCATTGTACACCAGAAGAATGCTTTCTGGAAGTAAGTAAATACAGATTCTTTCTACATGCAATTCCATATAGCTGTTTTTATTCATTTACATATTTATTTGTTAACGTTTTATTTTTAACACTGCATAATGCCCAATGATGTTTTAGAAGTCTATAATATACATACGTTTTGTTTGATTATGATTATTTGTTGAGGTTGTTTATATTATCCTGAAAAATTAAGGGACACATAGTCGTCTGTTCTCATGTCCGTTCATATGTCTTCTCGTCTGTATGTCCGAAACAAATGGTTTCCGGATAGGTTAACGTTCATTGTCATTGTTACCTCGGATAGAAATTTGGGGACTATGGGAAGTAGCTCTGGTTCCCAGTTTATATCATTTAATGATCATGATGGAAATACAATTTAAGATGGTACTGATCTTTGTTATGATGAAAATCCAATCTGATCAAAACGAAATGATATAGCAGTTTATATAACTAATCAAAAGTTACGAGAATACACTTAGCAATGAATGGTTGTCTTATTGTTAATCAAACCACATCTTCTCTTTTTCTATATTAGCAAAAATTTCTCTAAATTTAAATCGAGGGACACTTTGAGAACATGGATCTATACTATAGTTACACAAGAACGATATAACATAAGAATGCAGATATAAATGAAAATAATGCAACATAAAGATAATATGAATTATACTGTTTGGCTAAAAGGACAACTTACTTGTATATATGGTAATGGGTTATATGAATTCCTTTATGCAATTTATGTGTCTAGGATAACCACATTTTATGCTTGTATTATTATTTCATGTTGAGTAAAGTTTCTGGAGATATTGTAAGGTTTGTTTGAGACATGTACCCACTAGATGGGACACATTAGTAGTTGTTTCCCTTTTGGAAACTAACAGACCAATCCTGTTGATGTCGAGGGGTTTTAGCTGATCCGCGAATTGATTGGTAGTTTCTTTTCTTTATCATTTATCATAGGAGTTTTGATTTTACTTTACTAAGAATACAGCTGGGCATTTAATGGTATCAGTATGGAATCCAAGAATGTCCTTATCGTTTTCCCGTTCATTGACATGGAATATGTGTTGCATACTAAGTTACCTTGTCCATTATTTATTTGGAAATGCCACTGGAAAATGAGGGTAACTTGGATAAGGACATGAATTTAGCCTTGCAACATGCCACCTACGGACCTCTCAAAGAGTTGCTGCGAGGGTTCTTAAAATGCAGAGTGCTTGGCACTCTCAATACACAAGTCATCGGATTTAACGTCCCCATTCTGACCGGACGTGTCTGTGCGCAACTTAAGGGAAGCCCCACTTTTGCAAGGTTTTTACTACCGATCAGTAGAAGACCAAGAGTGGCCATATTTCTATCCCTCAATCACCCTTGGGGTTAATATATCTATACATTTTATGTACTCATGAGTTCATAGTATAGTAAGTTGGTACGTATTTCTTGTGTGCAGTCGACTATTACTATATCAATTTGGTTACATAGAAAAAGTAACAAATACAATAAACGGATTATAGAAAGTTTAATGCAAAGATAATATTTATCAAAATAATCGATTTAAGAATAAAAGGTAAAACATGCCGCTAATTAAAAAACAGAATAGAACCTTTAGCACACCCGAATATTAACGAAATAACTCAGTGAATCATTTGAAACACATCATGATTTTACAAACTTTCCGTCACAAAACATCCAAAAAAGGTTTGAGATGAAATGTCCATTTTTAATTAGCCAATGCTGCCTCATGTCATCACTCCAGATTCCAAGATGGCTCAGATATTTTTTATCTATTTAAGGCAGATAATTGGAAACAATTGATGTGTAACATAGTGTTAATGACGACAGAAAGTATAAAATACTATTTTTCTCATCAACTAAGCACCAACTTTTAACATAATCATATTCTCTTCCGTTAAATAAATAAGTGGAGTCGAACAGCCCAATCTAAAATTATAGATCTTAAATATACAGTCCCTATTTAATATAAAATCTTGCTCTTTATGCTATGAAATAAAAAAAAGCAAAGTATTATGTTTTAATAAATGTAGCTGATAAAAAAATATGATAGTACTTTATTTGTATCTTTTGCTTGTGGAAGGGTGGATTAAAAGTCGGCACAAGCTGCACTTTGATATAATAGTGAATTTTCCACACTTCTTACCAAGTATGGAAAGTATTTGCTGCAAGGCTTTTTAAAATTCCATATTTCATATTTGCCGGTAATGGCCCTTGTTTACAGTAACCCCTAAGGAATTAATGGTCAATCTTTTGTATTTGGCTTTAAAATAACAAGAAGTTTATTTTTTATTTAAAAATGAAGACTATTCTTTTGTGTCCTTTC
Organism: Mytilus californianus; assembly: GCF_021869535.1. Classification (NCBI taxonomy): domain Eukaryota; kingdom Metazoa; phylum Mollusca; class Bivalvia; order Mytilida; family Mytilidae; genus Mytilus; species Mytilus californianus. Next base: position 139,129,628 of record NW_026262581.1, on the reverse strand, counting down.
CTAAGGAAATAATCAATATGCATCACATTACAAGTGTTCTTGTCATGTTTCGATTAAAATTTCACCATTAATTTCCACTCATCTAATAATTATCGAACATTGAGGGGAAGCAAACATTAATGGTATCACGGTCTTTGAACCAGATGCGCATTATGACCATAAATATCTCTTCGTCGATGTTCAAGGACCAACTCCAAGACTGTAATGGAGATTTGAAGAAATATGTTGTTGCCTGAATTTCAGTTTTACTCAGAGATAACATATATTTGACTTTGAATTTACCGTTATTCTTTTTGTATTTGTGAACTATTTTGCTATAAATTCAACATTTTTTGCTAGAACAACACGAATACGAGAAATAAAAAAAAAAATCTAATCATTCTCAACAGACCTGTATCCTACTCGATCAACGAACTTTCCCCTTATGTAACTTTATACAATCGCATGACGTACTTGTTGCATTTTTATAGTTAAAAATGAAATCAGAATTTGCTTGTATGACTACGCTTATGTCATGAGGTAGAGTATAACGGGAAGGATTGTGCCTGATATTCATATGATGAAGACATAATCTTTCAATCAGTTTAATTGAAGTCTGGAGCTGGCATGTCAGTTAACTGCTAGTAGTCTGTTGTTATTTATGTATTATTGTCATTTTGTTTATTTTATTTGGTTACATCTTCTGACATCAGACTCGGACTTCTCTTGAACTGAATTTTAATGTGCGTATTGTTATGCGTTTACTTTTCTACATTGGCTAGAGGTATAGGGGGAGGGTTGAGATCTCATAAACATGTTTAACCCCGCCGCATTTTTGCGCCTGTCCCAAGTCAGGAGCCTCTAGCCTTTGTTAGTCTTGTATTATTTTTAATTTTAGTTTCTTGTGTACAATTTGGAGTTTAGTATGGCGTTCATTTTCACTGAACTAGTATATATATTTGTTTAGGGGCCAGCTGAAGGACGTCTCCGGGTGCGGGAATTTCTCGCTGCATTGAAGACCTATTGGTGACCTTCTGCTGTTGTCTGTTCTATGGTCGTGTTGTTGTCTCTTTGACACATTCCCCATTTCCATTCTCAATTTTATATAATGTATGTATTGATCTATATCTCTAAATGAAAAAAAATATATTCTCTGCTCGTAACGTGTTTCTGTAATTCATGATTTAGAAATTATTTTGTAAAACGAGTCCTAAAATTAATTTAAAACTAAAACATCCCCAAACGTTTGTTTTATTTGACAATTATTCGTTATTTTTAACAAAAAAGTAATTGACCTGAAAAGTTTTACACCAGGGTATTTGATTTTCAGATCGCTTCACGTATCAGAAACCGTTATTAGTTTTGAGACAATGCATTGTAAAATATTATGTGTTTGCTTGGTTAGAGCTGGATTACTATCGGGAGGGTAATAGAATCTCAAATGTATAATGTCTATTAATAGTTCTCTGTGTACTCAACTTATTGTTTTCTTTTCCAATCAATTGGAGATGGAAACTCAAAATGCTTCCAATTATACTTAAAATTCTGCAATTAGGAAATCGATCAGAAACAATACAATATTTTTTAAACCTTTATCAATTATTGTTTGACTTCTCAAATTGATTTCCGGAGTCTGGGCAGGCAATATGTTTAAGGAATTAATGAAAATAGTTTATTCGAGACTAACTTGACGGAAATATGAAATTTCAAAATCGAGATGACAGTAAAATACACCCACTGGTACCAGTCAAATGTGATCAACGTTCATATCTTAAGGTAGGATAACACTCCATTAAATATGATCCAACTCGATAATTCAATTAGGGAGCTACCATTTGATTTTTAGGAGGGAGGGGGGGGGGGGGGGGGGGGGGCTAGGATGAAATTTGAAAAAAGGCAGGACAGGAGTTTTGAGTAAAAAATAAAGATAGGATGAGCAATTTGGAAAAAAAAAAGCAGGATGTCAATTTATGTACAAAAAGTCAGGATAAACTAATAAAAAAGGCAGGACCGAATAGAGTGAAAAATAAAAAGGCAGGACAGAGATTACAACTAAACTAGAGGCTCTAAAGAGCCTGTGTCGCTCACCTTGGTCTATGTGCATATTAAACAAAGGACACAGATGGATTCATGACAAAATTGTGTTTTGGTGATGGTGATGTGTTTGTAGATCTTACTTTACTGAACATTCTTGCTGCTTACAATTATCTCTATCTATAATGAACTTGGCCCAGTAGTTACAGTGGAAAATATTTTGTAAAAATTTACAAAAATTTACAAAATTTATGAAAATTGTAAAAAATTGACTATAAAGGGCAAACACTCCTTCAGGGGTCAATTGATAATTTTGGTCATGTTGACTTATTTGTAGATCTTACTTTGCTGTACATTATTGCTGTTTACAGTTTATCTCTATCTATAATAATATTCAAGATAATAACCAAAAGCTGCAAAATTTTCTTAAAATTACCAATTCAGGGGCAGCAACCCAACAACATGTTGCCTGATTGGTCTGAAAATTTCAGGGCAGATAGATCTTGACCTAATGAACAATTTTATCCTGTCAGATTTGCTCTTAAGGCTTTGGTTTCAGAGATATGAGCCAAAAACTGCCTTTTTCCCTATGTACTATTTTTTAGCCATGTCGGCCATCTTGTTTCGTGGGCGGGGTCATCGGACACATTTTTTAAACTAGATACCCTAATGATGATTGTGGACAAGTTTGGTTAAATTTGTCTTGGTAGTTTCAGAGGAGAAGATTTTTGTAAAAGATTACAAAAATTTACGAAAATGGTTACAAATTGACTATAAAAGGCAATAACTCCTTAAGGGGTCAACTGACCATTTTGGTCAAGTTGACTTATTTGTAGATCTTACTTTGCTGAACATTATTGCTGTTTATAGTTTATCTCTATCTATAATAATATCAATATAATAACCAAAAACGGCAAAATTTCCTTAAAATTACCAATTCAGGGGCAGCAACCCAACAACGGGTTGTCAGATTCATCTGAAAATTTCAGGGTAGATAGATCTTGACCTGATAAACAATATTAGACCATGTCAGATTTGCTCTAAATGCTTTGGTTTCAGAGATAAAAGCCAAAATCTACATTTTACCCCTATGTTCTATTTTTAGCCATGGCGGCCATCTTGGTTGGTTTGCCGGGTCACCGGACACATTTTTTAACTAGATACCCCAATGATGATTGTGGCCAAGTTTGGTTTAATTTGGCCAAGTAGTTTCAGAGGAGAAGATTTTTGTAAAAGTTAACGACGACGGACGACGACGGACGACGGACGCCAAGTGATGAGAAAAGCTCACTTGGCCCTTTGGGCCAGGTGAGCTAACAAATGCAGGACAAGTTTTTCCATCCTAGCCCCCATAAAAATCAAATGGTAGCTCCCTTAGGTAATAACATTGATTATTCAAGTAGGTAATATCTTTGAAGATAATTCAGGTAGGTAATAATATTGAAGATAATTCAAGTAGGTGATAATATTGAAGATAATTCAAGTAGGTAATATATCATTGAAGATAATTCAGGTAGGTAATAATATTGAAGATAATTCAAGTAGGTAATATATCATTGAAGATAATTCAAGTAGGTAATATCATTGAAGATAATTCAGGCAGGGAATAACATTGAAGATAATTCAAGTAGGTAATAACATTGAAGATAATTCAAGTAGGTAATAACATTAAAGATAATTCAAGTAGGTAATATCATTGAGGATAATTCAAGTAGGTGATATCATTGAAGATAATTCAATTAGGTGATATCATTGAAGATAATTCAAGTAGGTAATATCACTGAAGATAATTCAAGTAGGTGATATCATTGAAGATAATTCAATTAGGTGATATCATTGAAGATAATTCAAGTAGGTAATAACATTGAAGATAATTTAGATAGGTAATAACATTGAAGATAATTCAAGTAAGTAATATCATTGAAGATAATTCAAGTAGGTAAAAACATTGAAGATAATGCAAGTGGGTAATATCATTGAAGATAATTCAAGTAGGTAATATCACTGAAGATAATTCAAGTAGGTAATATCATTGAAGATAATTCAAGTAGGTAATAATATTGAAGATAATTCAAGTAGGTAATATCATTGAAGATAATTCAAGTAGGTAAAAACATTGAAGATAATTCAAGTAGGTAATATCATTGAAGATAATTCAAGTAGGTAATATCACTGAAGATAATTCAAGTAGGTAATATCATTGAAGATAATTCAAGTAGGTAATAATATTGAAGATAATTCAGGTAGGTAATAACATTGAAGATAATTCAAGTAGGTAATAACATTGAAGATAATTCAAGTAGGTGATATCATTGAAGATAATTCAATTAGGTGATATCATTGAAGATAATTCAAGTAGGTAATATCATTGAAGATAATTCAAGTAGGTAATATATCATTGAAGATAATTCAAGTAGGTAAAAACATTGAAGATAATGCAAGTGGGTAATATCATTGAAGATAATTCAAGTAGGTAATATCATTGAAGATAATTCAAGTAGGTAATATCACTGAAGATAATTCAAGTAGGTAAAAACATTGAAGATAATGCAAGTGGGTAATATCATTGAAGATAATTCAAGTAGGTAATATCACTGAAGATAATTCAAGTAGGGTAATATCATTGAAGATAATTCAAGTAGGTAATAACGTTGAAGATAATTCAAGTAGGTAATATCATTGAAGATAATTCAAGTAAGTAATATCATTGAAGATTATTCAAGTAGGTAATATCATTGAAGATAGTTCAAGTGGGTAATATCATTGAAGATAATTCAAGTAGGTAATATATCATTGAAGATAATTCAAGTAGGTAATATCATTGAAGATAATTCAAGTAGGTAATAACATTGAAGATATTTCTATTAGGTAATATCATTGAAGATAATTCAAGTAGGTAATAACATTGAAGATAATTCAATTAGGTAAAATCATTGAGGATAATTCAAGTAGGTAATACCATTGAAGTTAATTCAGGTTGATGTGTTTAGGTAGGAATAAGCTCAAGATGATTCATATTAACATACCCAGGTAGGATTATAATCAAAGACGATTCACGCTCACATCTGCAGTTCTATAAAACATGATTTAATACCAATACCAGATGATACAGTATGACATTTATAGTGCCATTGAACATGATTCGGGTAGATACCATAATAAATGATCAGAGTTCAGATCTACAGCTTGGTTTACAATTGCAGGAAAGGATACAATTTAAGATGATCCACGTTGACATCTTTTGGTAAGAACACTCTATTATGTATGATTCGGGTTGACAGGTAGGAGTTACATTAATCATGTCTTCTGACAGTAGAAATTATCCTGTAGCCTGACCTCATTAAGGTAAAGATTGGTTGTATCAAACATAAGTGAAATAATAACATGCATTAGGAACGGTAATTTCCTCTGGTAAACATTGATACAACTTTGCATTAAAATCGTTCCGATGGTAAACATAACAGATCATTAGTGAAGAATTGCTCATTCAAAATCAAGAAGTAACAATTTCTACCATATGTCATATTTTAAAATTATAAGTTTTAATGAAATTGTTTGCTACAACAAAAAACTCCCAAACTAATGGTTGAATGAACTTCTAAATATACAGATTGATTACTAGCTCTCTTTAAAATTATATGTCTTTATTATAAAGCTCAAACTAAACATTTGAAAGGCAAGCATGTTTTAAATACATGATGAGCTTTTGACCATAAGGAATACAAAAAATGATAGCTCAATCAACCAAGGGTCGGCTTCGCCTGAAGGGACTGGAATATTATATCTTAGTAATTTCTAATAATCAACAGAGAATGTAAAACACGTATGTTTAGTACCTACCCACACCTGACTTCATAGGGTCGGGTTTGGGGAAACAAACAATTATTTATTTTTGGCCTTATAAACCATATGATCACCGAAGCACTGAAAACTTAGCTGATCATATCCTCCGGGACAATCATCATTATTATACAATTGTTATAAAGGATATATTCTTTTTCTAGGCAGCTTCAAAAGGCAAACAACAGGAATTCCAGAGATTGTACGTAGAAAATCCAGAGAGACTTCACATACAAGACACTAATGGTAACACAGCACTCCATCATGCCTCCACCAATGGACACCTAAATATCGTAGATTTTATCATTCAACATGATGGAGGTAATGATCATTTATATACTCATAAACACGCATAGTATATTTATTATCTAAGGTGCTTTTAGTTTTTTCGCCATTTGTATGTGGTATTTAATTTGATCTTTTTCAATTGACTTTATCATCAGGATTGTTTAATGGTGTGTTTTTGAAATTAAATTTCTTCCAAATGATTATTAGCTATATCATAGGTTAGTTACGTACAAAAAACATCCGAAATGTTGTAGATACAAAAATAAGATGTTATATGATTTCCCATGATACAACTCTCCACCAGAGACCAAATGATATAGAGGTTAGCAGCTATATGTCACCGTCCGACCTTCTACAATGAACATAACCTATACCAAACAGCAAGCTTTAAAAGGCCCCAAAATAATAAATGTAAAACAATTCAATAGAGGTAACTAACGGTCTGATCTATGTACAAAACAATAAACGAAAAACAATAGGATATACTGCAACAGACGACAACTACTGAATTACAGGCTCCTGACTTGGGACTGACAGCCTGTTCCTCGTTAGATCCTTGTTTGTGGTTGCTACTGTCTTCTTTCCCAAATAACGGTTATGTTCATAATCACCAAACCTTCTATAGTATCTGTTTAACTTTTCTACAACTTTTACAAAGTCCGGAGTAATTTAAAGATTTTTGTAAGTGTGAGTGCATAGTGCATACTATAAGTTGACCTAAAACATTATTTTCGGGTACTATGTGTTGGAAAGGATTGCTTTTTATGTGTAAAATATATAGTCTTAATTCATGCGGACCTCCTGAACTTAACAACGTGTATTGGTAATTAAAACTGTTTGTTCTATTAAGTCAGAAGAAACAGTTAAGAATTTTAAGTTACCTTATTGTAGATATTAACGCTAAAAACAGCACTGGTGACACCCCCCTACATGAAGCTGTGAGGAATGAACAAACCATCATAATAGACTTTCTTCTGAAAAATGAAGCTGATTCAACCATTCTCAATGATCTTCAGATGGCACCTATACATCTAGCTGTAGATTGTGATTCCCTCAAATCATTAGAGGTACAATGTATATATTATCGTATAAGAACAAACTGCACTTTCTATTGGTCCAGAGGTGGGTAAATAATAAAATACCTGTTATTGATACCGAGAGAGGTATATGTTATCGTATAAGAACAAACTGCACTTCTATTGGTCCGGAGGTGGATAAATAATAAAATACGTGTCATTGATACCGAGAGAGGTATATATTATCATATAAGATCAACTGCAATTTCTATTGGTCCGGAGCTGGATAAATAATCTAAATTAAATACTTGTTATTGATACGGAGAGTATATAGAATAGATTGCCAATTACAACTTATAGTTAAAAATTTAATTTCGGATACCTTACTTATTTCTAACAAAAGCCTTTAAACTAATTCCCAACCTATATCTTTAAAAATCAAAATTCAGGCTTTATTAATTTCCAAATTAGTTAATGTTCTTTCTTTCTTGATTTGAGATTGGTATTACATCACAAGTACAGTTTCTTTTATAAAATGTTGTAGTGAAGATCAAAATCTGTAGTAAATTAATAAGATCCTTGTACGCTTGGTGAATAACAATAATTAACTAATGTACGCCAGCTTAATAATTAACGTTATTTTAATAACAAACAAACAAAAATGAGTAAATTATATGTAAATTTTTTAACATAAAGATTAGAAAATCTATGTTGTCATTAAAACATCAAAAGAAGAAAAAAACGCTTCCGTGGGTGAAATAATATAACAGTTAAGGACCACCAAGTTGAACAGGGAAAGATTTATCTGTATCGGCTGACATATTATATTATTCTGTCTTTTTTTATCTCCACAGTTCTATTTGTTTCATATCACATTGTCGATATTGTTATAAACAATAATATCTTTATCATTTGAAATAACTTTTGTTTAATGGACCCTGTGTAATAATTGTTAGACCTTACAGTGATTTCCGGACAGCAGGTTTACCTTGTCAGTGGTTGTCTTTTGTTAGACTTATAGTGATTTACCGACCACGGCCTTACGTTGTCAGTGGGTGCCTATGTGTAGACCTTATAGTGATTTACCAACAAAGGCCTTACGTTGTCAGTGGGTGCCTATGTGTAGCCCTTATAGTGATTTACCGACTACAACCTTACGTTGTCAGTTGGTGCCTTAGCTTTGTGTGGACCTTATAGTGATTTACCGACCACGGCCTTACGTTGTCAGTGGGTGCCTATGTATGTGTAGACCTTATAGTGATTTACCAACAAAGGCCTTACGTTGTCAGTGGGTGCCTATGTGTAGCCCTTATAGTGATTTACCGACTACAACCTTACGTTGTCAGTTGGTGCCTTAGCTTTGTGTGGACCTTATAGTGATTTACCGACCACGGCCTTACGTTGTCAGTGGGTGCCTATGTATGTGTAGACCTTATAGTGATTTACCGACCACGGCCTTACGTTGTCAGTGGGTGCCTATGTGTAGACCTTTTAGTGATTTACCAACAACGGCTTTACGTTGTCAGTGGGTGCCTTAGCTTTGTGTAGACCTTATAGTGATTTACCGACTACGACCTTACGTTGTCAGTTAGTGCCTATGTGTAGACCTTATAGTGATTTACCGACTACGACCTTACATTGTCAGTGGGTGCCTTAGCTTTGTGTAGACCTTATAGTGATTTACCGACTACGGCCTTACGTTGTCAGTTAGTGCCTATGTGTATACCTTATAGTGATTTACCGACTACGACCTTATATTACGTTGTCAGTGGGTGCCTTTGTGTAGACCTTATAGTGATTTACCAACCACGGCCTTACGTTGTCAGTGGGTGCCTTTGTGTAGACCTTATAGTGATTTACCGACCACGGCCTTACGTTGTCAGTGGGTGCCTTTGTGTAGACCTTATAGTGATTTACCAAAAACGACCTTACGTTGTCAGTGGGTGTCTTTGTGTAGACCTTAAAGTGATTTAACAACCACGGCCTTGCGTTGTCAGTAGGTGCCTATGTGTAGACCTTAAAGTGATTAACCAACCACGGCCTTACGTTGTCAGTGGGTGCCCTTTGTTAAACCTTGTAGTGATTTACCGACTGCAATATTACCATGTCAATGGGTGCCTTTTGTTAAACCTTATAGTGATTTACCGACCGTACAATTACCATGTCAATGAGTGCCTTTTGTTTAACCTTATAGTTATTTACCGACTGCAATATTAGCATGTCAATGGCTGCCCTTTGTTAGACCGTATAGTGATTTACCGGCCTCATGATTACCATGTCAAAGGGTGCCCTTTGTTAGACCTTATAGTGATTTACCGACCACAATATTACCATGTCAATGGCTGCCCTTTGTTAAATCTTATAGTGATTTACCGACCGTACAATTACCATGTCAATGAGTGCCTTTTGTTTAACCCTATAGTGATTTACCGACTGCAATATTACCATGTCAATGGCTGCCCTTTGTTAGACCGTATAGGGATTTACCGGCCACATGATTACCATGTCAAAGGGTTCCCTTTATTAGACCTTATAGTGATTTACCGACCACAATATTACCATGTCATTAGGTGCCCTTTGTTAGACCTTATAGTGATTTACTGACCACAATATTACCATGTCAATGGCTGCCCTTTATTAAACCTTATAGTGATTTACCGACTGCAATATTACCATGTCAGTGGTGCCCTTTATTAAACCTTATTGGGATTTACCGGCCACATGATTACCATGTCAGTGAATGCCCTTTGTTCAACCTTATAGTGATTTACTTTACGGATCATGAGTGAGTGAGTGAGTGAGTGAGTGAGTGTACCGTGTCGGTGCTTACCTTTTGTTATACCTTATATTGATAATGGACCGCACAATTGCCTTGTCAGTGCTTGCATCTTGTTTGACCTTATAGTAATTACTGACCACAGTCTCACCTTATCAGTGGTAACCTTTTAAGACCTTTGAAGTAATTTACGGACAGCAAACCTATTTTGCTATTTTGTCAGGGTTGCTTTTTGTTAGACTTTATAGTGATTTACGGACTGCAGACTCATTTTGTCAGTGATAACCTTTCTAGTCCTTACAGTGATTTACGGACCGCAAGCTTATTTTGTCAGTATTTACCTTATGTGAGACATTAAGTGGCTTAAAGACCATAAATCCGTTGGACTACACCTGTAGTTGTTTATAGACAGCTAGCTGCCTTATCAGTGGTTGCTCTCTATCAGACCTTATAGTGGTTTATGGACAGCAAGTTAACCTTGTCAGTGGTTGCTATTTGTCAGACCTTATAGTGGTTTACGGGCAGCAAGTTAACCTTGTCAGTGGTTGCTATTTGTCAGACCTTATAGTGGTTTATGGACCACACGCTATCCGCCTTTTGTTAGACCTAATAGTGATTTATGGACCACACGCTATCGGCCTTTTGTTAGACCTAATAGTGATTTATGAACCACACGTTATCCGCCTTTTGTTAGACTTAATAGTGATTTATGGACCACACGCTAACCGCCTTTTGTTAGACCTAATAGTGATTTATGGACCACACGCTATCGGCCTTTTGTTAGACCTAATAGTGATTTATGAACCACACTTTATCCGCCTTTTGTTAGACTTAATAGGGATTTATGGACCACACGTTATCCGCCTTTTGTTAGACTTAATAGTGATTTATGGACCACACGCTAACCGCCTTTTGTTAGACCTAATAGTGATTTATGGACCACACGCTATCGGCCTTTTGTTAGACCTAATAGGGTTTTATGGACTACACGTTATCCGCCTTTTGTTAGACTTAATAGTGATTTATGGACCACACGCTAACCGCCTTTTGTTAGACTTTTCAGTTACGACCTTCTTACTATTGGTTGCTTTTTGTTCTACCTTTTTAAAATGGATTTTGTCCTTAGAGAAATGTGGTGTTAATAACAGATCTTTGATAGTCTCTGTTACGGTCATTCACAGTTTGTACGACATGGTGCCATTCTCTGTTACGGTCATTCACAGTTTGTACGACATGGTGCCATTCTCTGTTACGGTCATTCACATTTTGTACGACATGGTGCCATTCTCTGTTACGGTCATTCACAGTTTGTACGACATGGTGCCATTCTCTGTTACGGTCATTCACAGTTTGTACGACATGGTGCCATTCTCTGTTACGGTTATTCACAGTTTGTACGACATGGTGCCATTCTCTGTTACGGTTATTCACAGTTTGTACGACATGGTGCCATTCTCTGTTACGGTTATTCACAGTTTGTACGACATGGTGCGACATTGTGCCATTCTCTGTCACGGTTATTCACATTTTGTACGACATGGTGCCATTCTCTGTTACGGTTATTCACAGTTTGTACGACATGGTGCCATTCTCTGTTACGGTTATTCACAGTTTGTACGACTTGCCATTTGAAGCTTGACATACTGTACCTATCTTTTGATGGAGGAACTTGTATCCTGGAGCATTATTAATATATAATACGAAACATTTTTGTAATACCGAATTACACCTTAGAAATGCTATCTTTACGTTGTCAGTTCTTGTTATTTTAGGCTTTATTGAAACATAAAAGTATCAATATAAAACAAGCTGGAGAATCAGGATTTACACCTCTCCATTACTGTGCTGATAAAGACAAAGCGGACTGTGCTAAACTGTTGGTAAGTTAATAGAAAGAGAAAATAAACATTGTAGATTTACACCCCTCCATTACTGTGTTGATAAAGACAGAGCAGACTGTGCTAAACTGTTGGTAAGTTAGTAGAAATAGAAAATAGACATTGTAGATTTACACCTCTCCATTACTGTGTTGTTAAAGACAGAGCAGACTGTGCTAAACTGTTGGTAAGTTAATAAAAATAGAAAATAAACATTGTAGATTTACACCTCTCCATTACTGTGTTGATAAAGACAGAGCAGACCGTGCTAAACTGTTGGTAAGTTGATAGAAAGAGAAAATAGACATTGTAGATTTACACCTTTCCATTACTGTGTTGATAAAGACAGAGCAGACCGTGCTAAACTGTTGGTAAGTTGATAGAAAGAGAAAATAGACATTGTAGATTTACACCATTCCAGTTACTGTGCTGATAAAGACAAAGCGGACTGTGCTAAACTGTTGGTAAGTTAATATAAAGAGAAAATAGACATTGTAGATTTACACCTATAAACAAGCCTCTCCATTGTAAAAAGTCACATTTTGTCCTTAATGTTGATCATAGCATGCCTTCTCTTAGCGTATTCTGTCTTATTGTTAATTTCCCAGCTAGTATATGTTAACTTTAATGCTCTTTTCGGCACGTTTGTAATCAACTGATGAGAAGGCGGTCATATATTAGGTCTGAGAGACTATACTTCATGTTTCCACTCTTTTGAACGTTAATTCTGCCATATGATTAATTCATGCCCTTATAAATGTTTTTTTTTCTATCTTTTTTAGCTTAAACATGGAGCCAAACCATGTATAAAGTGTAACCATGGATACTATCCTATTCATATTGCTGCACGAGCGGCTGCTGCTACGACATTAGATGTTATCATAAAATATGGTATGTAGATTGTTTCATGTATTAATTCATTTACTATATTATCCTGAGCCAGTATGACCGTGATATTATTAAGAATTGAATTCCCCTCTTTGTCATTTTATTGGGGTGTAAAAGTGTTGACCGAAGCACATTTTGTATGGAGCGCGGAAGCGCTGCATTCTGAAAATGTGAGCACGATCAACTCTTTTACAACCATATAGAATTACAAAAAGAAGCATTCAAATCTTATAATTATCATTTAATGCTACAGCCATAAAATAAAGAGTAATATCGAGTCTTTTTCTTGTTTTGCTATGCATTGTTTTAGCATTATCACAGATAGCACGTGCAGTCAAAGCTGTTGCATATGATCTTGGGATGCCTCGCAATTGTGGCAATTCAATCAAAAGTACGGATTTAAACGAAACCTCCATGAATATAATTGTTAGAAATGTAAAACAAAAATTGCAATACACATGCAAGCACAAACAATTGTCACCAGGATGATGTTGTTTTATATTTAAACCCATCTTTATAAATTGACTTAGCCTCACCCTCTTTCTCTCTCCTTTTTAAAAGTATTGTGCTTGTCAACAATGAACCTCTAATTCCTTACATTAGAACTTTATGTATCATTATGGTGTATTTTAAAGTAATAATTTCAACTCCTGAAACGATAAAAATTAATATAAATTAAAAACAGCACGTCGTGTGTTTGAGTGAAGCATATACATTGTACTTCTGTCTAATTACAGTTGAAGCACTTGGTTACACAAGAGCTGAAGTTCTGTCTTTTGAAGACAAGGAAAATAATACAGCCTTACATTCATCTGTCAATAGCGGTTATCCGGAGGTAAATATGATTTGGTTAGGTATATGTCAATAGCGGTTACCCGGAGGTAAATATGATTTGGTTAGGTATCTGTCAATATCGGTTATCCGGAGGTTAATATGATTTGGTTAGGTATCTGTCAATTAACCTGCTATCCGGGGGTTAATATGATTTGGTTACGTATTTGTCAATACCTGTTATCCGGAGGTAAATATGATTTAGTTAGGTATCTGTCAGTAGCGGTTACCCGAAGGTAAATATTGTTTACTTAGGTAGCTGTAAATAGTGGCCATACGTTGTCTAGAGGTTCGGAAAAGAAACAAAAATCTATTGTTCAGTTCTGGGGCTTTGAGGTACATGATCACATATAAGCAGGTCCCGAGGAAATATCCGCCCAGTTCTGGGGTTCTGGGATACATGATCACATATAATCAGGTCCCGAGGAACTATCCACCCAGTTTTAGGGCTCTGAGGGACATGGTCACATATAACCAGGTGGTCCTAAGGAACTATCCACCCAGTTCTGGGGCTCTGATGGACATGGACACATATAAGCAGGCCCTGAGTAACTATCCGCCCAGTTCTGTGGCTCTGAGGGATATGATGACATATAATTAGGTCTATTGTTCAGTTCTAGGGCTCTGAGGGACATGATCACATATAATCAGGTCTATTGTTCAGTTCTAGGGCTCTGAGGGATATGATGACATATAATCAGGTCAATTGTTCAGTTCTAGGGCTCTGAGGGACATGATGACATATAATCAGGTCTAATGTTCAGTTCTAGGGCTCTGAGGGATATGATGACATATAATCAGGTCTATTGTTCAGTTCTGGGGCTCTGAGGGATATGATGACATATAATCAGGTCTATTGTTCAGTTCTAGGGCTCTGAGGGATATGATGACATATAATCAGGTCTATTGTTCAGTTCTAGGGCTCTAAGGGATATGATGGCATATAATCAGGTCTATTGTTCAGTTCTAGGGCTCTGAGGGATATGATGACATATAATCAGGTCTATTGTTCAGTTCTAGGGCTCTGAGGGACATGATGACATATAATCAGGTCTATTGTTCAGTTCTAGGGCTCTGAGGGACATGATGACATATAATCAGGTCTATTGTTCAGTTCTAGGGCTCTGATGGACATGATGACATATAATCAGGTCTATTGTTCAGTTCTAGGGCTCTGAGGGATATGATGACATATAATCAGGTCTATTGTTCAGTTCTAGGGCTCTGAGGGACATGATGACATATAATCAGGTCTATTGTTCAGTTCTAGGGCTCTGAGGGACATGATAACATATAATCAGGTCCTGAGGAACTACCCGCCCAGTTCTAGGGCTCTGAGGGACATGATTACATATATTCAGGTATATTGTTCAGTTCTAGGGCTTTGAGGGACATCATCACATATAATCAGGTCTATTGTTCAGTTCTAGGGCTCTGAGGGACATGATGACATATAATCAGGTCTATTGTTCAGTTCTAGGGCTCTGAGGGACATGATGACATATAATCAGGTCTATTGTTCAGTTTTAGGGATCTGAGGGACATGATCACATATAATCAGGTCTATTGTTCAGTTCTAGGGCTCTGAGGGACATGATGACATATAATCAGGTCTATTGTTCAGTTCTAGGGCTCTGAGGGACATGATCACATATAATCAGGTCTATTGTTCAGTTCTAGGGCTCTGAGGGACATGATGACATATAATCAGGTCTATTGTTCAGTTCTAGGGCTCTGAGGGACATGATGACATATAATCAGGTCTATTGTTTAGTTCTAGGGCTCTGAGGGACAGTCTATTTTTCAGTTCTAGGGCTCTGAGGGACATGATCACATATAATCAGGTCCTGAGGAACTACCCGCCCAGTTCTGTGGCTCTGAGGGACATGATGACATAAAATCAGGTCTATTGTTCAGTTCTAGGGCTCTGAGGGACATGATCACATATAATCAGGTCCTGAGGAACTACCCGCCCAGTTCTGTGGCTCTGAGGGACATGATCACATATAATCAGGTCTATTGTTCAGTTCTAGGGCTCTGAGGGACATGATCACATATAATCAGGTCCACGGGAACTACCCGCCCAGTAGTCAATTCTTCTGTAATGATATGATTTAAATCACACATTTTTATAATTGTGAATTTTCTTTGATAAATTAACGTGATTGAATTGAAGATAAGGATGCCGATCTCTCAGATAAAGGTGTCATTAGTTCTTGGTTTCTCCGTTTTGTTAGCTAATGTTACAACCCTCAGATAAGTTGACCTTAGTTCTTGGCTGTTCCCTTGGGTTAGCTAAGGTAAGAACTGTCTCCGACAAAGCTTTGCTTATGTCTTGACTGTTTCGTTTAATTAGCTAAGGTTAAAACTCTCTCAGACAAGTCGGACACAAGGTCTTCGCTGTTCTTGGTTGGTCAGTTTTAAATTTCCTGTGTTGCGTTTTCTTTTTTCGTCGCTTAACAGTTTGGCATGGTCAGTGTTTTTCGACCTTTTGGTTTTTGATTGCATCCTCAATTTTTCTGCCCATTGTTTTACAATAAAATTTGGTTTATTAATCATGTATTTGTATTAAAACTTATGGTTACAACTCCGACAGGCAAAGCTGGCACTAGACGTATATAACTATTCTGTTCAAGTTCTGTTGGTGTTTATATGCTATCAAACATTTCATATAGGTGGCCTTCCAAAGGTTTGAACCCGAGCGTATTGGAAGAAGGTTTTTTCAACAACGTATGTCGTGCGCATACAATTGGAATGGTATATGTTTATAGTGTATAAATTCATATTCTCGTACAATTAAACCATGTATATATAGAATGAACTGATGAATTACACCGGCGGGCTGAGACGCTGTTTTGAATATTTCATAAAAAAATCATTAAAGAACTACATCATGTCAATAGCATATTTCTGTGAAGATATTATTTTATTTGTAGGCTGTGAGAGTATGTTTGAATGCAGGCGCACCAGTAGATGCACAGCAAGTATGTATAAATTAGTCTTAATACTTTTGCAGTCTGTCAAATAACGATATCTTTGTAAGTGAATATGAAAAACACTTGAGAAAAAAGAAAGACTTATAATGCGTATGAAAATCAGCTTATAAGAATGACACGCAGTATACTACATCACTTGTTTATTTTAATGTTTTATTTAAGGAAGACAAGTCAACGCCGTTACACTTTGCCTGCGCTCAAGGAGGTTTGGAAATGATCAAGATTATGTATGAAATACAGGAAAGTAAATTTTTATCAGCAATGAATACAACAGACATCCTGAAAATGACACCTCTCCATCGGGCTGCTTTGTTTAATCACGTGGGTGTTGTTGAATACCTATTGGACAAGGTACAAACTATTCTTAATCCTTATTACTTTTAACATTTGATTGCATGTGAGTTAAATGACTTTCTTAGTAAATTTGAATGCAACAATGCGGATTTTTTTCTGTTCTGCTGATCAACTGGCTATTTTTGTTATAAACTGTACTTACAATTGAGTCTTGCACAAATCTTTTTTTTTACCTATTTGTAATCATACTTATAGGAATTTATAGACATTTTAGTTCTTATTTGCTAAGTTGATCTTGTATGTCTCTTCATAGTTGAACAGTGTTATCCTGGCCAAGATCTTAAATCCATGAACCCTTGGTGCATGGTGTTTCATGGAAGGTCGTCAAGGACAACGAGTTTGTTAATCTAGAAACAAGATTGTTTCGGTACCTTGCATTTCTAATTATCGTCGTTGTTTTAGGGAGCTGATATCAATGCTCTAGATGTTAATGACAGGACTCCATTGTTTGTTGCTGCCTCAAAAAGTGCCTGGAGTACTGTGAACTTGTTGATTAAGAGAGGAGCTAACATAGCACTAAAGGACGAAAAGAGTAGAAACTTCTTACACGTCATTATAAAAGGAGGAGGAAGTCTCAATATGTTTGAAGACGATGTTTTCAAAGTAAGCCAAAAACTGAAATATTAATTGTTTCCCATTTATTCTGAGTAAATATCTAGATATTACGAAGAATCATTTGTATTGAAAAACCTTTGCAAAACTTAAACTGTGGTAATGATTCGCTTAGATTCACTGAAAATCCGACTTTTATTTGTAAAATGTAGGTAAAGACCAAGTTTTTGATATTTTTAAACTTGTAAATTGTCAAAACGCATACATTTCTTCTCAAATATAAAAACAACTTAACATTCCAAGCAGTACATAAATATTTGTCAGAAAGGTAAAAAATACTTAATACCCCACAATTAAGAAGGCCTGCCAAATTTCTACCTTCTACTCATTCAAACCATTTAAAGTAAAATCACAAGATGGCATCAACATTGTTTTATTTTGGCATTGATATTGAATATAAATATTATAGATCAATTTAACAATTTTTTAATGCATTCACATCTTTGAAGGAAACTGAAATTTCGTTTATCTATAAAATGAATGTATCATCGTTACACGACAGAAGGAAATATATACACCATAAAAGCAAACTTGTTATCTTATTGGTTGTGAATTGGAGTTTACATGCATAGGAATACCTATTCTCTAGTCTTGAGCTATGAAATACTTTTATTATAAAAAAAGAGATGTGGTATGATTGCCAATGAGACAACTATCCACCAAAGTTCAAATAAAGTGGATGTAAGCAAATATAGGCAACCGTACGGCCTTCAACAATGACAAAAACCCGTATAGTCGGCTATAAAAGGCCCCGAGAAAACTAACGGCCTAATTTATAACAAAACAATTTACAAAAAACAAATATTATTCTTTCTTACAACAAGCAAACTTATATTTGACTTATTTCAGAACGTGAAGAATCTCCTGAACGAGACTGATAACATTGGTTGTACACCCCTTCATTATGCCACACGTGAGGGACAACTGAATGCTATTGACACCTTGATGAGTATGGGAGCACTATTAAACCTCAAAAATAAACAGAAGCAATCACCTCTCCACTTTGCAGCAAGGTAAATCATATCTAATACTTCTTTTTATACTTCATATCAGGCATAAACATTGAACACAATACATTTTTATTACCTTGTGCAAGTTGTTGGAAATTTACAAATATCTGAAAATTGTTTCAAATGTTTAACACTGAGTCATCAAAATGCTCTTTATTTACAGTGATGTTATTTCATACTTTTTGTAATCTTTTTTTCTTGCCCGGCTATGCCTACACTTTTTGTTCTTTTTCGGTTTTAACAGCTCTTCAATTATTAGATAAGTTAATATTTTTTTATTTTTAAATATTTTTGCCTCGAGCATCACTGTTGACACAATGCGCATCTGGTGCATACAAATTGGTACTTGCATCTCTAGAGGTTTTTTATATTCTATTTATATCCTTTTGGTTTCAGATATGGACGTTATAATACATGTAAACGTCTTCTGAACAGTAAAGAAGGTCCAGGGATTATCAATGAGGTGGATGAAGATGGACTTACAGCACTGCATCATGCCGCTAAAAATGGACATGTTAAAATAATTACACTACTGATGCAGAGAGGAGCATATGTTACTAAGTATGTTTAGACGGATTAACTAAAATGAGTGGAACAAAACTTGTTAATTTGCAATAATTGAATCAATAAACATAAATCGTAAAACTTCTAAATGAAATTATGCAATACATTTATTATTACAATTGATAGTCATTTTTTCTGGTTAAAGAGTAAAATATGTTCATGGTCAAAATAAAAGTCATAAGATAAGGTTTAAAATTTTCTTCTACTATAACAGTTTTACTAAGTAAATGATGAGATTTAAAAATCTATAAACAAATATTTTTGTAACCTCCAAATTTGAACTTATCAATCTGT
Source organism: Mytilus californianus (assembly GCF_021869535.1). NCBI lineage: Eukaryota > Metazoa > Mollusca > Bivalvia > Mytilida > Mytilidae > Mytilus > Mytilus californianus. The sequence continues at coordinate 139,110,269 of NW_026262581.1, read as the reverse complement.
AAGAAAAGTATAGATTAGTTTTAAAGAACATAGTCTAATGTACGACTGGGTCTGTTGTAAATAGGTACTTTGATATGATATAATGAGCTCTACAACTTATTGTCAAGGAAAAATTAAAACGTATTATAAAATAATAATTAACCCTTCCTTTGATAGGGATCATGAAGGTAACACACCTCTACACATGGCTGTCATACATGGCTACACCAGAAGTATGAGATGTATTCTGAATGTCCATGGTAACCTAATGGATTCTCAAAACAATGCTGGGGTAAGATGTATTTGTAATGATAAGGATACTTACCAATATGATAACTACAACAATTAGTCATCAGACCCATAGACTAGGATGTAAACAATTTCAGGTCACCGTACGGCCTTCGACAACAATGAACAAAACTCTTCTTGTTATGTCTGTCGGGATTACATTTGACAATAAAATATGAAAATAATGGACATCATACATGGATTGTCATTTTAACGGTAGTCAGAACAAAACTCTACAATGCTTTAGACATTACATGAATATGGGTTACGATAGTAAAAGTATCGACAACAGCGACATACCTTATTGTAACAACATCCCAGGAACACCTGCATATGGAGTATATATCTCCCAATTGTCACTATATTCCAGGGCTTGCATTTCCTATCATAATTTCTTTGAAAGTAAGTTGCTGCTAACAAGGAAGTTATTGAACCAAATGAGTTCAGAAAAGTTTACGGACGTTATCACGAGCTAGTTGATCGTCATGGAATGTCTGTTTCAGGGATGACGACGTACATGCTCCAATTGTCGTAACTACAATCCCGTCCTCTTTTTCTCGAATGTGACCTATCGAATAAGACTTATATACTTACATGAGCAACACGACGGTTGCCACTTTTGGAGTAGAATCTGCTTATCCTTCCGGAGCATCTGAGATAACCCCTGTTTTGGTGGTATTCGCGTTGCTCAGTCTTTAGTTTTCTATGTGTTGTGTACTGTTGTTTGTCTTTTCGTCGTTTTTTTCGTTTTTAGCTGTTTGTTTGTTTTCGACTTTATGAGATTGAATATCCCTTGGTATCTTTGACCTCTCTTTTATATACTTAAGTTAAGTAGCTGACATATAATACATGTGTAATGTTAAGTTTTGGTGATGTCAGTTTGTCTTTGACTCATACATTTTAATATCCCTTTATAATATTCCTTCTCTCCTTTAATTGAGAATAATTTTAGTTAATGGGCGATAATCCAATTTGAACCAATTCCTACTGTTCATATCAAATACAATAAACGTGTAATACATGTACTTACATTATGTATACGTTGCTTTGCTTGTATATTTGTCCATCAAATATGAAGCTCTCATCCAATTATTACAATGAAATTATATATCTTATTATTGGTGATCATGATTGTTAGTCCTGCTTTGTTCTTTTGCATAATACTTCTTCATATATACATATATTTAATGTGGACTAACACATACATATTTCTTGTAAAATAAAAGCGGAAGATATCAAAGAATCAACATAAATATTGTTTTAAATTGTGTCTGAATATGTGGAATATCTTTATAGAATACAGCTTTGCATGTAGCGTCTCAAGTTGGACAAGTACAGGCAGTGACACTTCTATTGAGCGCTGACGCTAAGATTGTGCTGAATGAAAATGGGGGAACATTTTTTGATCTGGCGATTGACAACAAACACACAGACGTTGCAACTGCTGTAGTAAAACATAACAGGTAAACATGTTTAATTAAATTTCAGGTGAATATATGTAACAGTATTAAATACAGCTCATACCACATTTTCTTATTTTTAGATTGTTTTTATACCATGTCTTATTTTATACATAATTTATTATTTAGGAATGAGAAAACAGGATTACATTTGACCGTCTGGCCGTATTTCCGTTCGTCCGTCCAGAGCTCACTGATATTTGGCAGCAAGCTTTATCTGAGATGAGTTTTCAGATAAATAGATAATCAACTTCCTGTTTATCGAATACTTATATATATTCTTACATATAACGGCAATCTTGTATACCGAAAATGCTGTTATATGAATGAAAACATAAATCCATATAAGACGGTAGTACATGGTAGTAATGTCGACACAAAATGCTGCAACTTTTAAATAATGCTGTTATAAAACTTAGGTAATCATTTGAAATTCAGGAATGTATCTCTCTCATGCTTAGCTCGGATTCCATGTCATAGTTTGGCTGTACTTTTGGTCCTTTTGGTTTTATCTACTCTAAAACATTTGTTTTTTGTAACGTAGAAGTTTTCTGTTTTGCCAATCGATATTTACATTTTTTTTAATAAGTGAGTAAGTAAAAGCGAGGTTACAGTAAATGATCATTAAACAGCTACCCATTATAGCAAAAAAGAGTTATCACATTTAGGACACTGTGATCTACAGAGGATATATTTGACCTGGCTATTCACAAATGATCTTGACTTTATTTTCTGCAGTACTTAATATTATAAATAGTTAACTATGTCTTATATCTACATCTTGATTAAATCTATTAACAGGTGGATTGAAGTATTGCACACATGTTCAGATGCAGGTTGTGGTATGAGCCGTTTGATAGAGCATTTGCCAGAAGTTGGCATGGTATGTTTCTGAAATATTACAACGGAAATATTAACAGTTAAAATTAATTTCTCACACACAAATATTGAAATTTTCTTAACAATACAACAATGATTACTTAACTATAAAAGCTTTTAACGTAGAATGTCCTTTCATAAATTGAAAAATTTTAATTTTCAGAAGTTACATAATGAGTAAAATAACAAATGAAAAATAACATAATAAAAACATTGTATCAAAAGAAATAGTTGAAAGTAAATACACAAAGACTTTTATTTTAGGTTGTGTTGGACAACTGTCAAAAAATATCCAAAAGAAATGAAAAACCGGAAGGTTGTAAAGTCAGAAATTCATATGTAAGTGTTTACTTATACACAAGATACTAGTACTTTGATATAAAGTCAATTGAAGTAAAAGTGTGAATAATTAAGAATCCCTTATGGAAAAATAAGGCTTCTTGCAAATATTTGCGGCAATATTGCTGCAAATATTCATTTTTCGTATGCAAATTAGTTTTCTTGCAAACAGTTGCTGCAACATTGCTGCAACAAATTGCTGCAATATTGCGGCAAATGTTTGCAGGAAAGTAGCTGTGATTGTTGCAGCAATATTGCGGCAAATTATTAGCTGCAATTGTTGCAGCAATATTGCAGGAAAATTAATTTCTTGCAATATTGCAGCAACATTGCAGCAAATCTTTCAACAGTTTCAGTTGAAAAAATTAGGAATTGAAAACTAAGCATTCAAAAAAATATGATTTAATAATAAAACAATTTTTTTCTGTCCTCTATAGGTTGTCTTGTTACATCTGTGTATCTTTTAGTTTCTTTTGCCATTGTAATCACTGTAAAGTTGAATTTACTGATTTCAAATACTGCAAAATAAAAGTTGAAGAATTTAGCATATAAAAAGAATACCTTACATTAGAAAGATAAAAATTACTACTATATATTGTAAATTCTGGACTTGTAAAATGAAAATAACACTGTATAAAAAGATCTATAGAGCAATTATTTCTCCTGTGTTTGTTACACTTGAAGGGTCAAATTGTCTAAAAGTTGTCAAGTCCTTCTAGAAATTGCATGTTTTTCAAATTTATGGATCTGCAACTGATATGTATAACTGTAGATACATTTAACCTCATGCCAGTACTAGGTTGTTATTGCTTTTTTTAATATTTGTTTTTCATTGAACTATAACATAATTGGTCTTGTCCGTTTTTTATTTTTTTATTTTGGTGTTTAGTTGTGTATATAAAAGCTATATTTTATTGTCATTTGTTGATAGATGTCTTATTGGCAGTCAAACCACAGATCTCTAATTTAATACCAAACTGCTTTTATTAGAAGATAATTTGCTGTTTAAATTTATAAGTAATACTTTCTAAAACATATTGTCTTAAAAAGATTAAAAAAAATATCTCCTCATGTCTTACACAATTTTAATAATATTCATGAGCATAAATCTATTATCTAATATTTTTCTTGACTCTATAAACTTAAGAAAACACTTTAAATATCACTATTTTCAACTATAAGAGCATGCTCTTATTCAAAATGGTGGACATTCTAATCCATTGTACTTACCAAAAGATGTTATCCAAAATATGTGTTAACACCAATCTTCCTAAATCCAAGAGTCATGTCATCAGAAGACATCATCTGCACTATCCAATGTCAATAGAATTAATTGGAACTTTTGGCTCAAAATCCATTGTAAAATTCATATTTTGTTCATGATAGAAGACATCTTTGTTTGTTGTGTGCAAGCATGTTCATGTCCAGTTCAAATTTTGAATTTTTGAGGTTGTTTAGGGTATTGTGACAGTGTGATCCCTTTGAAATTTGCCCCTTATAATAAATATTAATTGCCTAAATGTTGAATATTTGATATATATTATAATAAAAAAAATATCTATATTTATTGTTTATTTTTTTTATCTTTGATGTTATAAGTTATAATGGAAATATTTATAAAAAAAATGTTCTACCCTTAATTTGGCCTCAAACTCTGTGTACATTAATTTATAACACTTCCTGTCTTTGCCACTACACAGAGATAAATGAAAACAGATGACACATTACATTTCTATCACCAGCTCATATTACTAAATGAGATGAGAAAGAGGGCATGCAAATAATTTGAGTATACATAATTGAATAAGATACTAGAAATTAAACAAAATGCAACTTGCAAGGCTATAAAAATATGGTTCACAGAAAAATATCACAAAAAAGTGACAAAAAGGCATATATATAGAACAAAAATTGATATGTATCAATTATTTAGATTAAACTTGTTGAAATTTATAAATACCAAAGTATTCTTGAAATTCTTTCTTGTTATAAGATATCATAAATGTGATGTGCAGTTTAGGAATTGTTTATAAGCATTGTTATTTGAAGATTTTTTTTAAATAATTCAAATATCCTGATATTTCTGAGTAACATGAAGTATGACGATAAAATATTTAGATAATTAGAAGTATTCATAACCAAATATTCAAAGAAACATGTCGTGTAATGAACCTCAAATCTTAAAAAAACTAATAGTACATGTATGTAATATTTTAATATGCTTGAAATATTGGTGCAAACTATCATGTCTAAAACTTTTAAAGAAACGTTTCTTGCAAAGTTGTTGCAAATAGTTATTCCTTAAACAATAAAAGAAAAGATTCCTGCAACTTTCTAGCAAACAAACTTGCTGCAATTTTCTTTCAAACAAATTTTGTTGCAGTAACATTGCGAGAATGTTGCAGGTAGCTGCAACAACCTGCAACTTTCTTGCAAACACTTCTTGCAAACAAATGTTTTGCCGCAATATTGCAGCAATATTGTTGCAATATTGCAGCAAACTTTTCATTTCTGTAAGGGATGTTTGTAACACTTTTATTATGAAAACTTTATCAAAAATTAAACCAATCATATGAGCTACAGCTGCAAAATGGGAGCCTACAGTTAATTGGCAGTGCTCATGAACAACCATTCAACTTGAAATTAACGCTTGTTACCAGCAAAATTTAGTCAATGCAACTTATTATTTTTTTAACTATATAGTAATACTTAAACTAGGTTTTAACTCCCAAAAGCAAATTTGACCTTATCCGTGACGGTCATTGCGTCATTCCGCAACAAACAGTTATATGGAATTTATTTTCTAAACGCCTTCACAAGGGTTAAAGTTCCATTTATTTACCCTTCCCTAGATCTTCCATCAATTTCTTCATTTTCCATCAACACTTGATGGACAATTAATGGAAAGTTGATGGTACTTGATTGAATTCCATCCTAAACCAAAAAAATCCATCAAAGGATGATGGAAATTAGGAATTTTATTTCCATCTGCATTCTTTTGATGGAAAATTTGATGGCATCTTGAACCCCTTATGGAAAATTGGATGGCATTTTTACCCTCTGATGGAAAATATGATGGCATTTATTCCACCTGATGGAAAATAGGATGGAAATGAAGGAAGTTTGATGGAAATTGGACTTAAACATTTTCTTTGATGGAAAGTGAGATGGAATTTGGACTTAGAATATTTTGTTGATGGAAAGTGTGATGGTATTTAAACTCTGTCATTTTGCTTGATGGAAAAAAACTTAGAAAATTTCAGCATAAGTGTGTCTGAAAATTTAACATCCCTTACTGAGGTAAAAAGTTTTCTATTATATTGGAGCAAACAAATTTGTTTACAAGAAGTACTAGCAAGAAAGTTACATGTTGTTGCAGCTGTAACTTGTAACATAATCTCTCAATCTTACTGAAATAATATTTGTTCGTAAGAAAGTTGCAGTATTTTTCTGCAATGTTGCAAGAAAGAGTTTGTTTGCTAGAAAGTTGCAACAAACAATTTCCTAAACTGTGCAATACCTTGTATATATCTTGTAACAGGAAAGGATTTCAAGAATACTTTGGTTTTTATTTCAACCAGTGTAAACTTATTAAATGTGACATATTATTTTTTGTTAAAATTACTTTTTGTCACTATTTATATGACTATTCTGTAACCAATACTTTTATTTTTACATTTTCCATCAAATGATGCATACACCCTTTGCAGAAATAAATCCTAACAACTTTTATAATATCTCAAGATTATCCTGGGATATCCTGAAAATATCCTGTTAGGCTATAAGTCCTTTTTTTTAGGAAAAAACTTAATGGGAGAATTCCAGAAAATGTCAGGACTTTCAAATCAAGCAGCTTAAAACTGGGGGAATTCTCAGGATATCTCAAGACTTTCAAAAATCATATTATATAAACCAGAATATATCAGGACTTTTTGATCATCATTCATCCAACTTTCAGGACATTTACAAATTCTATCTGAATGGAAAAAAAAAGGCCTGAATGATTCCTGGTATTGGGACTTAAGAAAAAATATAATCTGTATTACAAATTCAACCAAATAAAAAAGAAAATCTTTGGGACTGAAATTAACTATTGTTTGTTAAATATATATATATTCACATTCACATGAAGATACAGTGTTCTAGCCAGGATTTAAAAAGGGCAGGGTGCTCTAGTCAGAAAAATGACAATTTTATTCGTAAAATGTCCTTGAAAAAAGGGCAATTAAACTAAAATAAAACTCAGGCACTAAGGTAAAATCAAGTTTCAGTTGAAGGGGAGTAATAAAATTCAATACTTTTGGCACAATTTTTTATGTTTAGCTTTAAAAATCTCGGGTCATTAATAGTGACTAATAACACGTTCACACTGCAGCTGAATTTAATTATTTAGTGGCTTATGAGTTTCATATAGGTTAACCTGTTAGTTACTCATCTTTAAGATCTTATGCAACCTTACAGTAAAGCAATTTGAATTATTATTTTAATGCACTTGATAGAGCAATGAATGGAGGTGAAGATGAAAAAAACAATTTTCAAAATATTTATATTCTAAGTGTTTTCAAGATAAAAATAATTAAAAGAAATATTCTAATATGCATTTGCATTCAATTTGTTTTATATTTATTTAATTACGAAAAAAAAACCCATAAATAAACGGAATATATTGTGAAAAGGTGATAAAAAAAGGGAAGTAACTCATTTTTTTTTTGGCAAACGTTTTTTGAAATAGACAAATTGTTTTTGACATAAAGCAAAGATAATTGGTGTTTAATTAACAATGTGTTTGACACCAAAGCTGTCAGGTGAAGCCATGTACTTAATGGGTCACTTAATTTTACAGTTTACACAGCTAGCTGAACTTCCTGTTCATGGAAGAATTACGAATTTCAGTTTGACCGTATTTCAAAGTAAGAAAAATGCCGAGATTTTCGCGATATAAACGACAAGGAACTCGAGAAACGCCAACCGCTGTTTTGCCAGACAAGCTGGGGCGTTTCTGATTTTCTCCCAAGTTCACATAAGTGCGTTTCTATTAATTATCAGATCAATGATCGACATCGTGAAACATTGGTTTCTCAACTTGTGTAAAATGTAAACAAATCATGACCACGTGTTTTTTGTAATTGTACTGAACAGTTCGACCCTAGAAAATACCGTTCTAGATAATGCGGCCAATAGTTCATCCGCATGCACCCTGTGCCGAATAAATTAACGTTGTATTTTTCTTTTATTTAAAACTGGCCAGTTGTAATATTTTTATGCGACACCCTTGATCTATTTTCATAATACCGGTACGGGAACGGATCAACTTTTGGTCGATATAATATGGGGCGAGATTGTCACTTCGACGTTAGCGCACTTGAGAAACACGTCATCAAAATGTGATTACGCTGATATGGAGATCAAACTTGAAAATCCGATGCTGGAAAATCCGATGCAGATGTTTTCAGATAAGTGCATTAGAAATTTAATTCAACATGTGTATATTATGATTATAAATTATAATTCATTGAAGAACTATGATTTTTTTTATTGTTTTTATTTGAGCAAATCAACATCAGAAAGTCTGAAATCATAAACTGAAAATTATATTTATTTTGAACATGAGTTTTTGACCATGAATAATCTTGTTGTCACATAACAGGCATAACTGGTAGACATGTAAAAAAATATTGAGTTGTGTGAATGGTTATTTGGTGAAAATAATAAGTCGCCGGTTTTTAATCTTCAGGGGATAAAAAAGGGGGAGGGTAATTAATTTGATTCCAAATGGCTTCCAATGTACTGTATAAACATGCAATAATATTTCTATTGAATTTATTGCTTCAAAACGTCTTGAACAATTGATTCTTTGTGGATTTTTTTTTTACTTTTAGGGGATTTAATGATATTAAAATGGAGCTGCCAATTTTGATAGTAAACAGATTGCATGCAGATTCCAGTTACCTTTTAATACTCAGCAATACTAGTTGGAAGTACAGAGACAGCAAATTTAATTACAGAAAGGAGACGAACTTAACATGTATCCTTTATATCGGATTTTCATTAAGCCTAAATTAATGTATTGTTTGTTTCCCCAATCCGACACCGCCAAGCCAGGTGTGGGTAGGTAGGTAGGGAAATAATTTTATTTTTTCCAAAAAGCTGGAACAATATTGGTCGATCTGGCAAGCCTGAAAAATGGAACTGAATAAGATAATATTTGACTTAGTTTTGACAATAAAATTTTATGAGTCGGACCCCTTTTTGCAGGGTCGGTAGGGATTGGGGAAACAGACAATATTTTATTTTAGGCCTAATATAATATTTGAAACTGAACAGCGAGCATCGTTAAGCCATGGTGAACAATGTGTATCTAAATACAATTATTGAATTAAGAAATGCTTTAGGGTATTAGTGAACATGAGGAGGAGGGGGTGGGGTTGGGAACCATTTTGATAATTTTGGTAATTTAACAATCTAAGTAGCCATTAAAAATGGCCAACAAGTTTGCTAGTACTAGTAGTAGTAAGTACTAGTATCTAATTTTGATTGGAATTTAAGGATCTGACATTAAAATAAATACAAGTCAATTTTTTTTAATGGGAACTTGACAGCCATTTAAATAAATTATTAAACACAGTTATCGGGAAGGACGTCCGCCTTGCGCCAATTGCCCTTTTCGACCAGAAATTGTGCATAGAGTGACAAATATAAGCGCCCACGTGGCGCACGATATTTTCCACTCCATTATGAAACATTTGATATCGTAAAATGGATTTCCGATTGTGTTTCGTGTCGCCATGTGTATGTACAAAACTGTGTAGTGTTACCGCCAATGATAGGAGCACCGCCTATATATATTTTTGGGACATCTCGGGTGTAAACATATTTTGGATTATATCTTTTGGTAAGTACAATGTATTAGAACTTCCACAATTTTGAATATATGTGCATGCTCTTTTAGTTCAAAGTAGTGACATTTAAAGTGTTTTATTAACTTTTAAGAGTCAAGAAAAAAAGAAGTTCATAGATTTATAAAAAGTATTAATAAAGAAGATGTGGTATGCTTGCCAATGAGACAACTCTCCACAAGAGACCAAATGACACAAAAAATATGCATATACATATCATAAAATTTTGTAGGACATGAGTCATATTTTGTATCATTTTAAAACATTATTTGTTTTATAAAATAGTACTTCTGAAAAAGTAATTTTGCTATAAAATTAGAGATCTGTGGTGTGACTGACAATATGACTTTTATATATCCACAAATGGTAAAATAATATATCTTTTTATATACATGTATAGTATATACACTACCCACCAAAAGTATGATATAAAACATGGGCAAGACCCATTATGTTATAGTACAATGATTATGAAAAACAAATATTAAACAAAAAAGAAAGGACAACCTCTTTATTTCTAGGGACAGTCACTTATTATAATGATGATAATTTAGTACTGACATGAGGTTTAATGTATTGTACAGTTATATATCAGCTGCTAAACCAGGGTGGTGGTGGTTGCAATTAAGTCAACATTAGGAGTAAGACTTATAAAACTTCTATTTAATAAGTTATGTAGCTCTAAAGCTCAGAAAGGGGGAGCCCACTTTCCTAAATCCACCTCTGAATATCAAATTTCTAGAAGGATTTGACACTCTTAGAAATTGACCCTGCAAGTGACACATTAATACAAATCTTTTCAAAAAGTGTTATTTTCATTTGATAATTTCAGAATTGACAACAAATGTAACTAACTAACTTTATATCAGTACAATGTTAACTTATTCTTTTATATGCTAGATTCTTTTACTTTTATTTTGCAGAATTTGCCATCAACTAATTCAACTTTAAGGACAGCGAGTTCAATGGGACACTGAACGAAAAGAAACACACATGTAACAGGACTACCTATAGACGACAGAGAACAAATATTGTTTTATTAAATCACAGAAAATGCCATAAATGGAAAGATTTTCTAAAGACATTCTCCTTACTCATCCATCAAATTCCATCTGATGGTCAATTCTCCATCAAGTTTCCATGCATTTTACATGTAATGGAAATATTCCATTGGTTTTCCGTCTGATAGCAAAGTTACCATCAGTTTTCCATCAGATGGCAAAAATACCATCAATTATCCATCAGATGGCAAAAATACCATCAGATGGAAATTATGCCATCAATTTTCCATCATCATGAACACAAATTCCATCAAACCTTTTCCATCAACCATTTTCCAGCATTGATGGAAAGTTGATGGAAAGTTGTTCCAATACTCCATCAACATGATGGAATGTGATGGCATTTTTTCCATCACAAAATTCCATCATGTTTGATGGAAAATCTAGGGAAGGGTATAATGGCACCCCAACATACTAAAAGAACACAATAATGTATTACAGTTTATTCCGTGGGGGTGCCATATGGAACTCTTTCTATATTGAGCTAATTTTTAGTATGCGTGTCTACTATGATGAGTTACATTTGGTTCCGCATCATTGATTTTGCGGAAATTACGGTCTTTGGACTTTTAAAAATTTTGTGAAAATAGCAGTTATATGGACTTTTTTCTAAACGCTTTCACATATTTAGCTGATTTTTAGTATGTGAGTCTACTATGATGAGTTACAGATTTGTGCCTATCTTACGGGCTTTGGTCTGAAAATTTCGTAAAAACAGTTAAAGGACTTTCATTCTCAAATTTCCACTCCTAAAGATGGCTTTTTATGCGAGCGAGGCCATTCGTGTCGTTCCGACACATCTAGTTTAGTCTCTAATTCACCTGACGAAGGTTCGTTGAGAGTAGGCGTCGTGTACACTGAACATGGTTATATTCTATCATATTAGAATCACCGTCCTTTCTAAAGTGAAATGCTACTTCTATATTTCCAAATATATCTTAAATAATGTCATCACTTTTACAAAATAGTCAAATGTTATAGTGATTCGTTTTAACAACTGCAATCTATATACATCAATCCTTTGACTTTTTGTCTACTGAACTCATGTATCCATGACTTCTTTCTTAAGGTTTTTAGGTAGAAATATCAAAATCTCATATAAATAAAAACACTTTACAAAGAGAGTATAAACTAGCTTTAGTTTTACTCTAATATATTTTCCTACTGAAAATTGAAATCTGGAAATTGGTGGTTATTTTTTTTTCAATATTGTTTTAGCAAATCATATTCATATATAGGTTTAATTAATCCGTTTTCTTTTTCAGCATTCATAAAAATCGATTAATGAGTATTTTAGAATATGCTGTTATTTTGTTTTCAGATTGACTATGATTTCCAATTTCTGCAGTGTCCATATACTTATACCAAAACAAAAGAAAATACAGGAGAAGAAATTCAGCCAATGTATGCATTGAATGTAGGTATTTCTTTTACTTAATGAATACCATTTGTGCTTTCCACTAATTTTCAGTACTTTTAATTGTAAGTTTATACATGTATTTTCTCATTCCTAGTATATTTTTAGAGAAAACAATGTTTAAATCCTTTAAGTTTACACTCTGTAGGATAGTTGTTTCTATGGCTATCATACAACATCTCTTCATTTTGACCTGTTTACAAGCAGAATATAATATCACCCCTGAAATATCTAGTTGTCTTGTTAATTGATTTTTGCTCTGATAAAAACTGCGGTGATATAGATATTGTTTCAGATGACAATTGCAAAAAGAAAAACTATGTACTAAAATTATTGTATTCCTGGTGAGGTTTGATTAGCTTGAATGTTTTGAACATCTATATTTATATGTTTTTATTTGATTTTTCAGCTCATGGTGAAGTTTGGTAGAGTTGAGTTATTATCTCATCCCGTTTGTAAAGCCTATCTATCCATGAAATGGTACTATTTTAGTTTGAACATTTTCTATGCGTATATCAACCATACATTTGAAATAATCTTGAACAAATTCCTAACCAAACCACTGGTTGCAATGATGTTAAAAGAAGTAAATACCAAAAAAAAAAAAAACAAGAAATGGTAAATAACACAACCACTAAAAATGTAAGTACTAAAGAAAAACAAAACAAAAAGTCAAACATCAAAACGATTTAAAAGACAGGAAATGAAAACCCAATATTTAGATCTTGTCTACCTTGCAAAGTTAATTTACATAACGTTAAAAAAAAACCAGACCACACAAGGAACCAGTTACGACTGGTTTAGAACTTCATTTCAATTTGAGTTCATGTTAATTCCCCAAGGTGAACACTGTTTTTGTTTTAAGAAGGGTGCCGTTAGTCTATGTAATACCCGTAGGTGAACAAGTGTGGTCTGGTTATAAAATAAAGATTGTACTAAAAACATTTCTTATTTTTTTTTAATTATTTGTTAAAGATATAACTATTTAATTAAAAGTTTTATGGCAGTTATGTGTTTTATAAATGATTTTTAAGACATTATTGCCAATATAATGGAATTCAATGCGACTGTCATACAAGTGAGAGGTTTAGCTAGCTATAAATTCAGGTTTAAACCACCATTTTCTACATAAGGAAATGTCTGTACCAAGTCAGGGATATGACAGTTGTTTTTCATTCGTTTGATGTTTTTGAGCTTTTGATTTCGCCATTTTATAAAGGACTTTCCATTTTGAATTTCCCTTGGAGTCCTGTATTTTTGTTATTTTATTTTTCATCTGGTCATCTAATTGATACTTATTGCAAATGCTATTTCCTTTTTCAGGCTAGCCTATGGAGTTTGGCTGTATTCTATCAACTTTATTTTGTACATTGTTTTTCTTGTAATGTTGACATATATGGTAACATTACCATGTTTTAACAACTATTCACCCAACAGTACCAATACTACCAACTATACTTTAAAGAAAGGTGTTCATTCTTACACCTGTCACCAGGTAATATAACTAAATTTGAATGATTTTTATGGATAAAATAAATACTATAATACGACAATTACAATGGTTCAAACGGAATATGAATTAAACAAAATGTACGATTTACACCAATTAGACAAGTATTTAACAATTCAAATAAAATTGCACTCCTCAAAAACAGAAAAGACAGAAAAGACGAAGTATTGAACACAATCAAAAAGATACCAGTGAATACTTCATATTTTTATTTTTCTGTTAACATACGTTACATTTATTTTTGTGGCTTCATAATATACCACATATTTAATGACTGGTATTAAATGACTCATACTAATTAAAGTAGTTTTATATAACCATGTTGTTTGACAGATCCTAATTGCTCTATACTTAGTTTGGTGATGGTATAAATGTATATCATGTGGTATTGGCCAATGCTTAGTGTCTCAATTCACGAACGACATATTTTTGCAGTCTTAGATCCTTAGAAACCAGAAAAGATGTCTTAATTGTAACTATACCGATTGTGTCTTATTTCCAGTTGTGACATTTTGAATGAGTGTTTATTTACATGGCGGATGATGTATGTATAGCAGGAATTGATAACTCTGTCGACGCATCATGTCGCTCTAATGTTTATGTTGATGCATCTCCCCCAGTGTTTTTTTTGTTACCTTGATGGATCTTATTAATCGATTTATGAGATTTGAACATCGTTAAACTACTGTTGCCTTATCAATAATTATTTTGGTGGCCTAATATTACATAATGTATTTAAATTAAATTTGAATTTGGCTGTATATGTTTACTCTCTTTCCCGGTAACCTTTGGTATCATATTAACAGCAAGCAGTACATCTTTTATTAAACAGCACTAGTGGTATATCGACCTTTAATAACAATTTAAACTTTGTAGGCAATTGCAAGAGATAAATATCCCAACATTTATGAATTTCTTTAACTTTTTAAGACGTCAGATATAGAGTATGACCATAGATCAAAACAACTCCTTGAAAGTGCCCCGAACTTGATGTGATGAGGAAGTATAAGAATCTTTTCTTTAAACAAATGCAAACCAGAGTAAACCGTGGTTTACCGATGTTCAAAACTCTAACCCAGATAAAACATTGAGGTGTCACATACCCACAAACTGATTTGATGCGTCGACAGAGAAGGTGTCTCCTGCTATGTATCACTCGCTATCGTATAAAAAATCAGATAAATAGTAAGCAATAAAAAATAAGACACAATCTGTAAATTTTCAAATTAGAGAACTTATCTTGAGTACTCAAACCATGTACCTCATGATTGAGACACACTCACCGTTGGTTAAGGTTGATCAATTCGTGATGGCAACTGTTTAATATTGTTAAGTCAATTTAGGCCATTTTCCTTTTATAAAAACCTGCTGGAGTTGCAAGTACACGATGTAACGTGGGTTATTAAGTGATGGAACATTATCAATATATTACAAGACAAAATTTAAGTTTGGAGAGATTTTAAAACAAATTCCTTTGAGACGGTTTTTATTCAATTCGGCCTCAAAGGAATACAACAAAACTTCAGTCAGAAGGGATGCACAATTAATACAACCAGACAAATATGTTTAAAGAAAGACAATGAACAGACAGACATTGTCGAAATGCGCATCTGGTGCAGAAAAAATGGGATCGTTAATGTTTTTTTTTTCAATATGTTTTGAGGTTTTGTCTGCTAGAACAAAAAAAACATATTTAGGTGTGTTCCCATTTTGAGAAATCGTCGTCCCTCTCCCAAAAACGGCTAGAAAATTGAAAACAATCGGTTTGTCTCGTTCTACCTCCTGTTCGAACAACAAATTAAGATTATTTTTTGGGGCATGGGGGTATGCAAAAACAATGTCTTTGATAATATGTTTTTTAAGATAGCTTTGACAATACTGTGACTCCAAACAAAACCTAAATTTATATCAAGCTAACTAGAAAATGTTACCTCATGACAAGATGCTCTTTTGTAGTTTATCATGGTCATTTTGCTGCTGTACCATTGACGTGTACTCCAACCTACACTGAGTGTACATCAAATAAATATTTCACGACAAAACATAGATACTGACTACCTACATTGACTTTAAAATATTTTTTTTTCAGACGGGCATGGGTTTAGAGATGGGCAAATGGATAGTTCTTCTTTTCACAGTTCTTAATATTCTGAAAGAGATATTTCAAATGGTTCAACAGGTATTTATAATTATAAACATTATGCTAAAGTCAAATATATATAAATCAATAATGGCGTAGCTTACAGAAACTTAATTTTTATCTGCACAGTGTCATCTGTTTGGATGTACAAGTTGTATGCACACTTAACAACATACGAATGATCAGTGGCGATCGATCAAAACTGGTGGAAAACCAAAGCAAATACAAAATTAAAGAGCATTAGAAACCAAACATTCTTTTTTTTTATCTAAAATACTACCAGACTTATATAAAATGAATTATTTGACATTTGGTCTGAAAATTTTTAATGTTGAGAGTTTTTTTTTTTAGATCTACCAGACAGTCAGTCTGTTTGACTATTATACACTTTTTTTCATCACTAAGCATTGAATGTTTTGTAATTTTCCAATTAATAGTGGTGCATACTTTGTACGAAAATCGTGTGTAACTTCATGTTTGTGTCTGTTTTCAGAGAGTCAAATATTTCACTGACCTTAACAACTTATTAGAATGGGTGTTGTATGTTTCATCTGCGTTGTTCGTGACACCTGTTTTGTTTGGCTACAGTGATCATCTAAACACAGAAGCGGGGGCGGTTGCTATATTTTTGGCTTGGTTTAATTGTCTCCTATTTCTTCAGAGGTAAGTCGAACTGTATATGCTTGTTATTTTTTTACCGGCAACTCGAAAATTATACCATCACCTTCAACGTTGTAATATGAGTTGGATGTAAGCAACTATAAGTGATCTAACGGCTTTCAACCATGAGCAAGACCTACAAATAAATGTTATCTATAAAATGCTCCGACATAAAAAAAAACTGAACATACGTAGATACAACATTTTAAGACAACAACACTCAGTACTACTTTTCGAATATTTTTTTTCTCGTTAATGATGCTGGAATTATTCATACTCCAAATATCAAACATTGAAGAGCATTTAACTAAAAAGGACTAAATATGTGGTTCATCTAACAACGGTATGTGGACAACATTCATATGTTATTGACATCTTGATCTTTTTTTGTTTTTTATCTTGTTGTGTATGTTAATGGCTGTACTAGTGTGCTATTCGAACATCGATTTACCACTGCTGATCGTAGTTTAAGCATTGCAGTTGGCACAATTAGAATTTTAAATCTTACATGTATCAATATGAATAAAAGATAGAAGTCACTTTATCAATTATTGGAAAGGGGAAAATCAAAATCCAAAAGATAATACACTAAAACGACAAAACAAAAGAGCCGAACAGGTTTAGTGATACCCAGGAAAAGACGTAATAGAAAACTTAAAACTAGAGCAGCTTACAATATGAATTCTGTATATGAGCTTAATCAATGTTTTTATATTGTTGCAGATTTGATGTATTTGGGATCTATGTGATCATGTTTCTAGAGATATTAAAGACCTTACTACAAGCATTGTGTGTTTTCTCATTACTAATCGTAGCCTTTGGACTTTCCTTCTTCCTTCTACTGCGGAATGAGGTAAGTTTACAGACAAACTTTTTATATGCCCCCTTTTGTATCTTCTCTTTCTATTTTATGTACTCATGTGTACTCATGTGTACTCATGTGTATCATAACAAAAATGTTCCAACAGCAACATGATTTTTTCTCCTTTGATAATAAGCTTAGATTAAGGCGACAGTGGTTTACCGAAGTTCAAATCTCATAAATCTATTAAGAAGAGACAAAGCATGACAACAAACATAAACTGATCATGAACTTCAAAAAAATTTATATCTTTCAAAATCCTTTTCAGTTTGTCATTGTGTCATTATTGAAAAGTCTAGAAATCAAATGTTTTTTTTTATGTAGTTGGGTTATAAAAATAAGAAATAGTGGTATGGTTGCCAATGAGACAAACTATCCACCAGAAACCAAATGACTTAGAAGTTAACAACTATAGGTCACCATACGGCCTTCAACAATGGGCAAAACCCATACCGCATAGTCATCTTTAAGAGAGGCGAAAGGTTCCAAAGGGATATTCAAACTCATAAGTCGAAATAAACTGATAATAACATGGCTAAAAAAGAAAATGACAAACAGACAAACAACAGTACACAAAACACATACACAACATAGAAAATCATAGACTGAGCAACACGAATCCCACCAAAAACTTGGGATGCTCTCAGGTGCTCCGGAAGGGTAGGCAGATCTCGCTCCATATGTGGCACCCGTCGTGTTACTCATGTAAGTAACCAGTGATAAGTCCGTGATAAATCTAATTCAGGAGGTCACATTCGGGGAAAAGAGGACGGGATTGTAGTTACGACAATTGGAATATATTCCTCGTCCCTCTGTAAAAGACCCCAAAATGACAATGTAAAACAATTCAAACGAGAAAACTAACGGTCTGATTTATGTACAAAACAATGAAAGAAAAACAAATATAAGGGTTGCTTATTCTCCGGGGCAATCTCCAGTGAAGTATTCCTGTGAAATACCTTCTGAGTGTACAGCCCAATACTGCAGAATATTATAAAAATTAACATAACATTAACTATGACCATTTATTTTTCTTATTCTATTATATCAGTCTTTTTATCAGTCTGTTATGCATATCATTTAAACATTTTTTTTTATATATTTATTTTGTAGACTTCTGAAGCTTATTCTAGTCCTGGATTATCTTTGCTGAGGACTGGGATGATGATGTTGGAGCTTGACTATATGGTGTCGTTTAATGAACCCTATACTGACAGTGATGAGACGACATTGCCATATAAAGCACCAACAGTTATACTACTCATTGTATTTGTACTGATCATGCCTATCTTACTGATGAACCTATTGGTACGTGTGTTGTTTGTGTGGGGATTAAGTGTTATCCTTGATCGTCCGTACTAAGTACGTCTCGAAATTGGTTTCCTTCTCTAACTTTAGTTTGCATCAACCAAATGTTATGATTATTATCACAAAACACAGATCAAGTTCGAATTTGGGTGGCGACACTTTTACCATTCTCGAGTTATGCCCCTTTATAACGTTGTATGCAAGCGGGGGCATCATCTGTGTCCCATGGACACATTCTCCATTTATTTTTTTTTTGAGTGGTAATGTAAGAATTCTGCAACATATGAATACAAAAGCAAGTCGGTCAGTAGGGTTGCACAATTAGTACCATTGGAATATTTACTGTCACTTGAAACATCAACCCACCAAACTAAACAAATCTGATGTAGATAAAAAAGTCCAATTATTTTGATTATGTCATCTTCGGTATAGCTATTTTCACAAAGTATCATTTTAATCATCTGAAACGAGAAATTTGTATCTACAATTCCCATTTGCATACAAAAAAAAATCATGATTAATGAGACAAAGTATAATAGTATGTTGATTTTGTTTAAACACTAGGGATTTTTATTTGATATTTATGTTGAAAAAAATAACAATAAGTGTTTAGGGGTTTCTATTAACCTTTTTTCTGAGATTACATATATTTATCAATATAATAAACACGTTGAATATAGTGTTTAGTTAGATGACGCTATCAGTGACTTTAACAGCATTTTCTACTGCTTTAGATTAACATTGAAGTTTATTAACATTTTCTTAAAATACCAATTTCATTTCAGATTGGTTTAGCTGTTGGTGATATTGAAGCAGTTCAAAAAGATGCTACTTTGAAACGACTTGCAATGCAGGTAAAGAAAAAATCCACTTACAATACAGAATTATCATTTCATTGTATTTCGTAAATAAAAAACTTTATTCTTCAAGGCATTGTTCTGAATTTTTATTTCCTTAAAGCAGGAGGACTTAAAACAAATACTCTAAAGTTAAAAGTTTTTGCGAGAGGTTTATGCTTGATAATTTCGCAATTGAGAAATGATCGTGAAAATATCCCAAAATGAAATGGATGTAAGTAACTTTATATTACCGTTCGACTCTAAACAATAAACAAATCCAGTACAATGTAGAATAGGTCCAGACATGACAGAATGTGAAACAATTCAAACGATAACCATGTATGACAGAAAGCAACCGACACCAACCAATAACAGACTCTTGATTTGGGACAGGCACATACAGAATGTGACAGGATTAAACATAATTGTGTAAAATATATATGTTTCTTTTTTTTAAGAACTTTCAATGACATTTTGATTGGTGCAGGTGAAGGGATCGAGAAACTAGAACATTGAAATGATTAACAATTTTATTCGAACAATTCTGAATGTATTTTAATTACGTTTGTAATTGATTTGAGAGTGTTATAAATATCTTTTGTTTATTCCTTACGAAGGTTGAGCTGCATACTGACTTCGAGAGACGATTACCTAAGACACTGTTGGAGCGAGTGGACAAAGTGAACATTAGAGTGTATCCCAACTGTAGGACGAGTATTCTATCAAGTGTAAGGGTTTAAACATTTCTTTTTATCAAATCAAATATAATGAGTTGCTAATTGTTCGTCTTTTATATGGAAAGCTTTATTAAGATTTTTGCTGATTTTTATCACATCAAGAGTTATCTAGCTTTAATAAAGAAATTAAAGCCGATTTCTAAAGGTATACCACTTTTGATGTATCTAAATTGTAGTAGACTCTTTACCTTCAATTACATTACTTATTCTAGCATAATCCAAAACATACTACATGTTGCCTACACATACTTCAGATGCTGGTGTCCATATCATTTAGTACCTAAATCGTTAATGTTTTCCTTAAATATCTTTACAAAACTATAAAAAAAAAAAAACAGAAGATTATGAATTATTCATTGCTCCTTTTTTCTTTACTGTGTTTTCATTTTAAACTTTCGGTTAAGTTTAGGTTAAATAATTTACTAAAGCTAATAGCGTCTGAATGTGATGTTGTCTTATGGTTTTAGGTAAGAGATATTCACTAATCTGCTATCTTATGATGTTTAATTGCCTAATATGACTCATCAACTTATTAAGCAGGCGGGTGTCATTAGCGAAGCAGGAACATCTGAGTAGTCTAGATCACCCACGATTTTTGGTGGTGTTCGCATTCCGCAATCTTTAAGTTTCATGTGCAGTGATTTGTTATAATAGTTTGTTGTCTTTTTGTCCTTTTTAATTTTCTGATATTATCTGTATTTTTATATAAAAGGTCACACTTTGTTATGAGAAATAATAAATTGTTATAAGTATTGGTTTCCTTTCAGCTTTGGTCTAAGATGACCTGGCAAAATGCAAACGATGACCCATCAAGACTACCAAAAGAAAATGCCGAGCTGGCTATGGAACTAATGAAACAAAAAGCTAAGTAAGTTTTCGTTTAAGTATTATATATACATATAGAGAGAGAGACAACAGCAGTTGAAATCTCACAAATCGATTATGACGACAACTCAATAAAATAAAAAATGAGGGAATCGCATGAACTCAAAAAGAAGCAAGACCTGGTGTGTTAACATGGTTAGCGTCTCCTAATATACAGGAATCTCCTGCCATGCGAATCAACACTCAGTCAAAATGTCATAATCAGAAAAAACAGTATCCTACAATGTCTGCCCCCCTGTGATTAAATCAAAAGATTGGCACAATAAAAATGCAAATGAAAAAAAAACAACACATTAAATATGTTAAAACGACTGCCGAAAAAAACTATATTAACATAATAATGTATGTTATGTGATCTTGTTTATAAGTGTTTTTAGTGTCTAATCAATTTGAAAGTTTCCATAAAATCTGCAAACAGATGATTATAGAATGATCATAGCTATGTTTTATTTGTCGTAGTCCCTTGCTCTTCCTAAAAGAGAGAGAGATGATTATAGGATGACCACAGCTATGTTTAATGTGTCGCTGTCATTATCCCTTCCTCTTCCTCCACTATGACATCATTTATTGCGACTTTCTATTGCATATGTACTTGCTACTAGATATGTTGGTGTCATGGTTATATATTAGAATCTGAAACTTTTGTAGCATTTAAGTCAAATGTCGTAAACGTTTCTGTGCTGGAGTAGATTTAGCGCAGTGAATATACTTTATTTGGCCCTTTCCAATCCTAGATAAATTGAACCTGGAGTTTAAACAAGGGACATTTGTATCTTGAATATGATATTTCATCCTAAAAGCTCATACCCAGTGCTGAATAATGATAAACAATAATCTATATATATATATATATTATAGAATTAAACAGTTGACAAGTTTTGTTGAGAAGAACCATGAATTACTCCGTTTGATAGTTCAAAAGATGGAAATAAAGACAGAAGAAGATCACATGGATGAAGGAGAAGTCATGACTAGAGATGAACTCCAGTGTAAAGCCGCTTGTAAGAATAATAAGTGGAAGTCTGCAAACCTTCAGAAAAATGTTAAACAAAGTATGGTTGTATCAAAATGGAAGCAGGTATCTACAGAGAAAAGAGATAATAAAACAGATTGTTAAAGCTGTTGTTATGTTTACAGGTTATATCTTCTGTTTAACATAATATGAATCATGAAATGAACTTATGTTGTTTTGCTTACACTTTAAGTGACTTAAGCACAGTTTAGAACACAGTAAAGTGCTGTCGACCAATGAAATCGTAGGATTTCGGGTTTTTTTATTGTGAAGAATATGTTGTAAAAAAAGTTCTTACTGAGGAAATATCCTATTGTTTACTTACAGTCAAAGCTCATAAAAAAATGTCTTATAATGAATTACAACTCGCCCGAAACTCAATAATCAGATTGACAAGATTTGTGATTCTACTCGATTATTGCCATTAATATTAAACAAATTGGATTGAAGGTACCAAACGACAATTAAAACTTATATAAGATAGACCGATGATACCATGGCAAAAACAAAACCACGGCCGTCACTCGGCTAACCGAGAGATTGGTCGGTTAATCTATATTGAGTATGCGGCTATATCGGCGGTTGGTCTGTTAATTGGGTTGGCTAAAGTCTGTTAATCAGGTGTTATCGAGAAAATACTTGCAAGTTCAGTATGTTTCATTGTATAACTTTTTAAATATATTTTTTATCATAAAAATTATTCATGTCTGACAAAACAATTCAATGTACTGAATCCAGTGGTGTAATTATTTTTTTTCTAGCTTCGATAAACAATCAATAAAATGAAAAGGCGGGTTACTCACCAATAAATTTATACACATTTTACACACACAAAATGTACACAAAATGACAACTTGGCTGAATTTACTTGCATGCAATATTTTGAACATCGAAAAAAGACAGGCATTATGTTTGTTAACCATATTAATATCATTGTGTGAAAAATCTACACGAAAATCTGTATTTTGGTGATATTAATCAACTTTTATTAAAAACCTCGTCTGTTAATGGGTCGGATGCATAAAACCCGGTCTGTTATTTGGTCTGTTAAGAGTTATGAAGGCAATGAATTCTGTTTCGTTGTTATGAATGACACCAAATTGTCATCTACATTGGTAACCAGTATATACATCATTTTTATAGTTCGTTCTTATGTTGTACTGTTATACCACTGTCCCAGGTTAGGGGAGGGTTGGGATCCTGCTAACATGTTTAACCCCGCCACATTATGTTTGTATGTGCCTGTCCCAAGTCAGGAGCCTGTAAATCAGTGGTTGTCGTTTGTTTATGTGTTACATATTTGTTTTTCGTTAATTTTTTTTATATATAAATAAGTCCGTTAGTTTTCTCGTTTGAATTGTTTTACATTGTCATTTCGGGGCCTTTTATAGCTGACTATGCGGTATGGGCTTTGCTCATTGTTGAAGGCCGTACGGTGACCTATAGTTGTAAATTTCTGTGTCATTTTGGTCTCTTGTGGAGAGTTGTCTCATTGGCAATCATACCACATTTGCTTTTTTTAAATCAGAGATAAACGTCGTAATGTAACTAAACATCAGTAAGTAAAATATATTGGGATGCTAAAATATAAAGAATAGAGAAAGAATAATGAGAAAAATAAATAAAATTTAGAGAAAAGTGACATAACAATTTAAAGAATACAGAAATAAACAACACCCCCAATCCGGACCCTCATGGTATACTTGAGAATCTGGATGGAGACGCAGAATATAGAATAATAGATAAGGACAGTAGAGAGTGATGCATTGCTAAAAAAGAGAGAAAAATAACAATTGTTTAAGAATACAGACATGAAACACCCCTTTTTACTATTTAGACCCTCCAAGATGATTGTTAAAACAATTTTGGCATTTATTCCACATCTCCTTATTTTTAAATTAATAGTATAATATAAGACAACGATATCTATATAGATGCTTTGCAATTTTTATACTGTATATCACTTTATGTTATTTGAGACTGGAGTCCGATAAACATTGGCCTCCTGTCAACCGCTGAATCTGATAGCTCAGTAAATATTGTAAAGTGCAAACAAAACAAAATTTCAGGGGGAGGGGGTGGTTGAAACAGTAACGGATTGCGATGTACTCAAATTAGAATTTTACAAGCGCACAACTGCAGTTCTCCTCTGCACTTATGTAGAAAGGAACTAAACGGAATAAAATGAATTAAAACTTAAGATAATCAAATGTAGCTGCATTCGCTTCTTTCCATTTACTTCTTTAGAATGTTTTGTAAACAACATATGATTAAGTAATAGAACAAAAGAACTAATTGGATGATGCTGACGAATTAGGGTTTAATGTCCAGTGGCAAATATCATGTCCATATGAGAACGACAACACGTTATATGTACCCGGTGTTGTATAAGACAGACACTTTCAGTCGGATTTTTGAACGTGCTTCTTTGAACAGACACAAAAATCAAGGCTGATTGAAACGTTAATAATAAATTCATGCATATTCTAGCGGCCAATCCATATCACGCTATATTGCAGTGACACACCTTTCAATAAAATGCAAAGAAAATCAAAATAAAAATGCTCTTACTACAAGGATACTGTTGCACCGTATTGTTATTTTTTTTTACTCAAGTACATCTCATTCTTAACTTTTTTAATGGGAAATTATAAACTTTTTTTAAGGTAGCAAAACTATTGTCGTGGCTAAATAACTCTTAACTGACACAATTTTAATTGTCCAACCCATTAACAGACTTTATTCCCTTAATAGTCACTAAAACGTGGTATTACTCACGTTATATTACAATTATGAAATATTTACTAATGTCAATTTATTTTTTAGAACCAAAGTACTATTCTGTGTCCTTTAAATGATATCTAAAATTGTTTGTTTCGCCTTTTATTAAAACAATTGCTATGCGTATAAGCATAAATACCACATACTTGCACGACGCCTTTTAGTTTTACTGAAGTTGTCGCAGACTATGAAATGTTTTTACAGGTGGAAAATGTTCTATGATAGATATCATTTTGTCAGACACTTTTCTTTTTTTTAATTGGTTCTTATAATATGCCAAAAATCTGTATATTTAACAGAGTTGAACATTTAAATTGTGCGTTTTACTATTAACAGACGTATAACCGAGCCGATTAACAGACCAACCGCCCATATAGCCGCATACTCAATATAGATTAACCAACCAATCTCTCGGTTAGCCGAGTGTCGGCCGTGAAAACAAAGACAAACAATGAAATGGCGATTAACAGTCTACAAATGGATACAAGCAACTATAGGCCTGTAACAATGAGCAAAAACGATATTGTATAGTAAGCAATAAGTGTTTTTTTTTAATTATGAGCATGAAAGTAAATCATTTTATTTTTTTAAATGATCTTTTATTTATTTATAAGTCCAAATAACAAAATTTACAGGATACATGTCATAAAATTTCCTTGTACTGTTGTGTCATTTGATGTCTACACTTTAACTTTAAAAAAATATTGGAAATTTCCATTACCACTAAGACTAGGAAATAGCTAAAAACTAAAGCTTAAAAAGAATGTCATTCAATAAATCTGTTCGTATCTTAAGGGTTCTAAAATTAAAGATATTAAAATGCAACATGGTTAAAAGATTGCCTGGATGAACGAATTCTTTCATAAACATGTTACATGATTTTTATTAGTTAATTCGAGTACTTTTAGATCTGTACTTTGTGTGTTTTGTAAGAGTTTGTTGTGCTTTGTATCGATCTGATGAGTTAAGCCTTTTCAACTGATTTTTATAGTTTGTTTTTATGTTGTACGGTTACGCTACTGTCCCAAGTTAGGGGGAGGGTTTGGCGCCAACAGACATGTCTAATCCCGCCACATGCTGTATGAGCCTGTCCCAAGTAAGGAGCCTGTAAATCAGTGGTTGTCGTTTGTTGCTGTATATCATATTTGTTTTTCGTTTATTGTTTTGCACATTAATCAGGCCATTGGTTTTCTAGATCGAATTGTTTTACATTTGTCATTTTGGGGCCTTTTATAGCTGACTATGCGGTATGGGTTTTGCTCATTGTTTAAGACTGTATGGTGACCTTCTATGTCATTTGGTCTCTGGTGGAGAGATGTCTCATTGGCAATCATATCATCTTATTTTTATATATTTTCATTATTTCATTTTTAAAGTTTTTAAAACGTTTTATAAATATGTTTGTGATTGCTTCGTGTAGCTAAGTGTAATGAAAATTATGTTATTTTACGAAACATTCCTTTAAGCTTTTCTATAGCCTTGATTTTCCATAAAACATAGTTCTAAGACATGATGATCAATCAGTTTTAACGCGATATATTTTACTGTCGACATCTGTCACAATGGTTTACCCTGTGTAAGCTTACATCAGTCTAAAAGACATTTATACCTTTGAAAGGTTGCAAAGATTTAATTTAAAAACTATTTCAAATGTAAAGCACAAATAATGTGTGCCTTGCTTAATGATGTTTCGTTTCAGCAGCCCGGATTAATAAATAAAAAAGAGAGAAAAAAATATATAAACTACCGCATTCCTTTGGTAGACTTTCTTTCAAAACTAGGTCAGAAGTATGTTTCCGCTTTCATTAGTTTACACAAAATGTTTGAAAAGTTTGTACAGAAATATTTTGTATTTATGTGTGCCATGCTTTATGATGTCTCACTGATGTATGTGATATTTTACGTTGTTATGTTGCCTTGTTGTAATAAATCTCTATTTGTTGTTATTATCAATTTACATCTATAAGCCCCGTCCATACATAAAATTGAGAACGGAAATGGGGAATATGCCAAAGAGACAACAACATCATTCACATATCCGGTGAAGGGAATGGTTGTGGATTTTGACTGTCACAGAAGAAAACGATTTACCTATATATATTGACTTGTGTTTTCTCGTATAACATTGAAATATTGATAATTTAGTATTGCTGTAAATAGACATTGATCGTTTGTCGTTAAACATAACAGATTTTAGTCATTTTGATGCAATTTTAACGCATCGGCTTTTCGCGCGCTTTGACTGAGTGTTGCAACCAATATTGAAAAATATCTAAAATGTATAGCCATCATTAGCCATCGATACCATATACAGCTATAATCATCATTCATTTTGCTTGAAATATATCTGCGTGTGCATTTTAACACATATTTTTAATATTTGACACTTGTCTTTTCTCTGACTCTGTATTCTCACCGAGACTAAATATTGTCCGCCTCACTGTTGCTTTGTATAGCCGCCTACATCTATATATACTTGCTTAAATAACTTGCTTAAATAACTTCATCAATATTATTTATGACCGAGAATAAGCTCAGAAAATATTTAAGGAAGTCAGTGAGTCCAGAGAGGGGGGTAAAATTCCGTACCCCAGTGGTATTATCAGACAGCAAAGGTATTTACCTTCAAAACCAGTCTGACTCATCTGCAATAGACCACATAAGGTGGTGGGTATAGAGAGGAGCGAAATCAGCAGAAAGGGTTGCCTGGCTGCGTGACAATATAGAAGATAAAATTCAACATCTTGGCCCCATCCATATATATATCTGGCTAGGTACTTGTGACCTAACGTCCATAACAGACAACAAGGGCAGGATCTCTCTTACTTCTTCAGACAATACCGCTGTTGAAAACATTGTTGACCAATATAGAGAGATAGTTAAAATACTCTCTTCATAAACTACTTCTAGAGTCACCTTCCTGAGTATTCCTATCTATAGTATCTCACTTTGGAACCAATATAAAAAACACAAAGACCCGGCAACTTTCAACGATCAGGACATTGATCTTAGGCATCAAATTGATAAACTTAACTTTGAAATTAAAGAGCTAAATACTTCAATTAACTCCGTTACACCAAATTTCAACTTGGACATACTACACAACCCAAGCAGACTAACTTGTCGCAACACAAGCTCTGTACGAAGATTTCAATATAATTTAGACCTCTATAGAGACGGTATACATCCAGATAGGCTCTTATCTAAAGTTTGGTTAAAGAAATTAAAAATTCAAATGCGTAAGGACTGCTGGACAAGAAATTAGATTAGCAGGCAACTATATTTTACTGCTTATTGGTATGAGTGGGAACCTCCACTCTACACCATTTCTACCTTATACTACAAGAAACTTTATGGTATGAGTGGGAACCTCCACTCTACACCAGTTCATACTTAAAGGAAGAAACTTGGGTGACTTTTAATGTACAAAATTATTTTAATCATCCATTCTAGAGCAAAGTTATTTTAATTAGACATTTTTGTGTATCTTATCGAACGTTTTTATCAGATAAATGCCTAAATTTTAGTGAGACAACTCTGTGCAATAAGATTTTACCTTTCTGGATATTTTAATTGTGTATTGAAGATAGATTTTACAAGTACTGGACAATAGAATTTACACTGGCTTTATGGTATGAGTGGGAACCTCCACTCTACACCATTACTTTTGATTATAGAAATAGCGGGTTCAATAAAAAGTTCTATTTCATATATACTCATTGCATTGCAGAGCAGGCACTAGCACTTAAAGAAACTTCATCTAAATAAGGATTTCTTGGTACGAGTGGGAAGCTCCACTCCACACCACTAAAAACCGACATCTCATACTCTCTCGTTGCATTCTCTGGTAATCTCTTCGCCTCACCAAACATCGTATATCAGCATAATCAGAAATAGCGACTTATTTGGTACGAGTGGGAACCTCCACTCCACACCATTATAAACCAATATTTTATACTCTCTCGTTGCCTTCTCTGGTAATCTCTTCGCCTCACCAAACATCATATATCAGCATAATCAGAAATAGCGACTTATTTGGTACGAGTGGGAACCTCCACTCCACACCATTATAAACCAACATTTTATACTCTCTCATTGCCTTCTCTAGTAATCTCCTCGCCTCACCAAACATCGAACATCAGCATAATCAGAAATAGCGACTTATTCGGTACGAGTGGGAACCTCCACTCCACACCATTATAAACCAACATTTTATACTCTCTCATTGCCTTCTCTAGTAATCTCCTCGCCTCACCAAACATCGAACATCAGCATAATCAGAAATAGCGACTTATTTGGTACGAGTGGGAACCTCCACTCCACACCATTATAAACCAACATTTTATACTCTCTCATTGCCTTCTCTAGTAATCTCCTCGCCTCACCAAACATCGTACATCAGCATAACCAGAAATATCATTTTATCTGGTACGAGTGGGAACCTCCACTCCATACCATTCTAAATCAATATTCTATACTCCCGTATTGCATTCTCTAGTATTCTCTCGCTGCCTTGTCTAGAAATCTCACTTCATCTCATTGGTTCGAGTGGGAACCTCCACTCCACACCATAGTTAACCGAGGTATAACCTTCTTCATTGTCTCTAGTCTTCTTTATACGGCCCAGCAAACATTAGCATAAATAGTAAATTCACAGAAATAGCAACTAAATTGGTACGAGTGGGAACCTCCACTCCACACCACTCCAAACCGTCATCCAATAGTCTTCCATTGTCTTCTCTATCTTGGGGTTACACAGTAAAATGGAAGAAAATAGAGTATTAAGGTCAACAAGGGACAGGATACCTACCCAGGTCTTCACACCATCAAAGACCAATATAACAGTTAAAAACTATATTCTTAATGAGAAAAAAGTTGTTAAAAAGCTCATTGATGCGACAGAAAGAGACATTGATGTACATTTTGAATATAAGCATGGTAACATTGTTCTAGAATTTACGCCAGCTGCATATTTACACTTTACTGAACGTATTCAAGCTCATTTTTCAAATCATGATACTGTTGATGTCAAAATTTTTGAACGAAAAGATAAAATGGGGAAAATAGTTGAAACCTCCATGTCAGTTCTTCAAAAAGACAACTCTAAATTTCAGCTTTACAGAATTAACATGTACAACTCCACAATGAGGGTAGAGGTGAATGGAAAATCTCACATCTTATTCATTGATGAACTAAAAACCATAGCTAACCTGATGTCAAACAAATCAACCTATCAACAGCTTAACAGTAAAATTCGTGAAGCTTGTCTCAAACTTGTACATCATAATGCATCTCATTTGAGTAATCCATCTACAACTGAAATATCAATAACAGCAGAAAAAACCAATGTTGATATCTGTCCAAAATGTAACAGGAAGTGTCTGAGTAAATGTATCGAATGCTCTGCTGGTAACCATTGGATCCACTTCAAGTGTGAAAAACTCACCAAGGAACAAATAAATACATTAGAGCAATCTCCTGATGTTCCGTATGTATGTACAATATGTACAAAAAAACAGAGTCAAGAGTCACCCAGTATAAGCATGATAAGCAGATATACTAGCCTACCCCCTCCTAATAACTATAAGAGTATAACACCAGATGGTATTGGGGAAACTCTGCTTGTACAACAGAAACAACAGAACAACACAATTGATTGCCCTCCTGTTACATTGGCGGAATCAATACTGTTTGAGGAATTTAACATCAGATCTGGAAATATGACTGAAAACTCAAATCCATCAGTCAACTCCGATAATCAAGCCCTGAGTAGTAGTATAGAACCGGTAATAAATAACCTGTCAAACTCAACGTCCAAAGCCATTGATACTGTAGCAGTAGAACAACTGCCTGTAAAACAAACCAAAACAGTCGAAGCTAGACCAAATCTAAAAGAAAAAGAGCTAAGACAAAAGGAGCTCCGATTAAAGAAATGGGAAGAAGAGCTCAAACAACAAAATGCCACAAACTCACAAAATTCAACCGAAAATGCTAAACTTCAAGCATACATCATGACATTAGAAGGTAAAATTAAAGAACTGGAAAATAGCAATAGAATTCTTAGAATTAAAGTAGCTGGAAATGTAGATAGTACACCAACTAATGCTGTAAATAATGATATTACAAACCCAGACCTACTCCAACACCATACCGAGCATATCACAGGAGGCTTTCCAATGCACCTTGAAACTCAACACCTGCATTCTAAAATACATAGTATGGAAAACATCAACAGCCTTAATAGAAGAGTTTCTGACCTAGAGTACAACTCCCTAAAGCAAAGACTAGATGCACTCGAATTGTCAAAACAACATTGGCCATCTCCTCAAGGTAATCATCTATACCATGGGTACCAGAATCATATATCAGGTCCACATGTAAATGGGTATCAGAACCATATGCCAAATCCACATGTAAATGGGTACCAGAACCATATACCAGGTCTTCAGGTAAATGGGCACCAGAATCATATACCAGATCCATATGGAAATGGGTACCAGAATCATATACCAGGTCCACATGGAAATGGGTACCAGAACCATACACCAAGTTATAATGTAAATAGCTACTATAACAAAATACCTAATCCACAAGTAAATGGGTACCAAAATCTTAAACCTGATATGCATATGAGAAATATACAGCCAATGCAAAATGTACCATTCAATGAGTCGCATCCACCAGGACATGTGCCTCTGAAGATTAACATGCCACATATGCACAACCCCAATAGTCACACCTATCCATGGTATTTACCACCACCTTGTTACATGAAAATGCAACCAAAGTCTGGCACACAGTCTGATATCGCAACAAGGTCTGACCAGAAACCACCGACGATGAAATGTAATACAAATTCAATGAAAAATTTTGTGACAGGCCTCCCTCTTCATCTCAACTCCACCCTGCCTAACAAGTCTCTAACTGATACACAACTTTCAAATGATGCTGGATGTTCTAATACTGTAATACAAGAATTGGATTATGCAACGGAAGTAAATAAGGAAATAGACATACATCATGAGCAAATTTCTTCAACAGATCCAGAAACCAAGTGCAGCCATGAATTCAAATCAAAATCTAACCCACCTCTATTAAACACTCCTACCGTAATTGCTGCTGCTAACATAGAACCGTCGGAACAAGACTTGACAGCCATAGGAAATAATAATCAGGAGGAACATTTTTTAGGAGTAACAAAGCCTCAGAAGGACCTTGGATAGACCAACAGCCAATACAAGCACTGGATATCGTTTCTTTCAATTGTAAAAATGTACGTAATAATATGGACTGTATAAAAGATATTTTATTTAAGGAAAATGCTGACATTGTTTGTTTACAAGAGCACTGGCTTTTTAATTTTGAGAAAAATAGCTTTGATGAATTGTTTCCGGAGTGTGATTGGACCGCAAAATCAGTTGACGAGCTCAACCCAATTGGACCAACACAGCGTCCACGTGGTTATGGTGGAGTTGCCATACTCTGGAGAGAAAATATCAAACATTTAATAGAGAAACTGGAGGAGGGCAATGAGAGAATCGTCTGTGTGAAAGTGGATGTGTCTCCAAAACCCTTCATCTTGATATGTGTATACATGCCTTGCAGAGGTTCCAAGTACGTTAACAATGAGTTCAATGATATATTGGACCAATTAAGAGAAATAATTCATAAGTACTCCCCAAGGTATCAATTTGTCCTGTGTGGTGACTGGAACTGTGATATATCTAGTAGATGCCAAAATATCAAATTGACAGAACGGCAGGATGCCCTGAGGAAATTTCTCCAAGAGACACATCTTACTTTCAATGAGACCGATGTAACCTTTATACATCCAAATGGCCAAGAAGTCTCCACAATTGATTATATCTTCAGGAGCAATGATATAGATCCAGGACTATATCCCACAAAACGCCTAGATATGTTACCTTCAAATACTTCAGATCACCACCCCATCCATACAATGATACAATGTCATTTCGAATCAAAAACTAAAAAAAGAGAGAAAAATCAGTATCCATCAAAGGTAAATTGGTCTAAAATAGATTTGGGAAAGTATCAAACAGAAATTACAAATAAAATCAATGAGCTGGAAGCTAAAGAAAAAATATTGGACGTCAAAGATCTCATCCATGCTTTAACTATAGTGCAAGAAAAATTTGCCAAAAAGTCCAAACCTAACAAACAGAAAAATACTCACATTTGGAACGATGAGATAGCTCTTGCACTATTAAACAACAAAATAGCCTTATTTGAATGGAAAGAGGATGGAAAACCAAAATCTGGTAAAAGTGCAACTCATAGAAAAAACACTAGATCTGAACTCCGTAGAGCAAGGCGGCATGAGATTGCTAGACAGAGGGACGAGAAGTATGCTGAAATTATGAATACTCGGTCCAGTAACACCAAATCATTTTACAAGTTAATAAATAATCAGCGCAAGCAAGGAAAGTCCTCTATAACTGAACTTACAGTACAAGGGAAAGTTTATGACAATTCAGCAGAAGAAATAATAAAGGGGTGGAATGAACATTTCGCAAATCTGGCTACACCTGCTGCTACTCCTGAGGATGACTATATCAACAGGGAGGCAGACATTGATGTCATAATGGAATCCTGTCTTGATGACGCAACTCCGATTTCTTTTACAGTTTTAGAAGTTCAGAATGCCATTAACAAATTAAATAAAAATAAAGCTCCTGATATTTATGGAATTACAGCGGAACACTTCATCCATGGTGGACCAGACCTGGTTGGTGCATTGACAAAAATAATTAATAACATCTGTATATCATGTGCTATCCCAGATTATATCAAGATGGGAATTTTATCACCAATTTTCAAAAAGAAAGGTTTACCCACAGATCCTAAAAACTACAGAGGAATTACAGTTCTTCCTGTTATTGGCAAAATCCTAGAGATACTCCTTAAGGAACACCTATGGCAAATTATTGCAACCATCCAAAACCAATTTCAGAGAGGATTTACGTCTAAAATATCACCATTATTTTGCGCCCTTCTACTTAATGAAGTGATTATCGATGCAGTATACAGGAAAACACCTTTATATGTAGCTCTGCTTGATGCAAAATCAGCCTTTGACGTCGTTAACCACAGTAGTTTATATAGAAAGTTATACCTAGCAGGGATCTCTGGCTCATTATGGTTACTTTTGCATGATCTAAGTGTTGGTGCACAAACCTCAGGTCGGTGGGAAAATCTGGTCTCTGAACCCTTCGATATTAAGCAAGGAGTTAGGCAGGGTGGAATACTAAGCACAGAATTATACAAACTATATATAAATGACATTCTTAACCAAGTAGAGGACAGTACACTGGGATCCTATATTGGACATATTCACTGTCCTATACCAACTTGTGCAGATGATGTCACTCTGGTCGTAAATGATCCTACCAATATGCAAACCCTTTTAACAACCGTGGAGAATTACAGTCAACAGGAGAAATATTCATTACAGCCTACAAAATGTAAAATTATTAAAACTGGGAAACCAAAATTAGAGGATAACTTCAATTTCACTTTAAATGATACACCTATTCAAAATGCTGAAACTGCTGTACATTTAGGAATTACTCACAGCAGTAACCCGCGGCAAACCATCCCAATCCATATCCAGGAAAACATCAACAAAGCCAGGAGAACAATGTACAGTTTGATGGGGACAGGCCTGCATGGCAAGAACGGCCTTAATCCAGTAGCATGCCTACAATTATTCCAAGTTTATGTGCTACCAGTACTCATTTATGGCCTAGAAATACTTTTACCAAATTCTACACGTCAACTGGAACTAATTGAAATTTTTTATCGGAAAAGCATCAAACAAATCCTATCTATCCCCACTAACACAACAGACATGGCTGTGTATATACTGTCGGGTACGGTTCCAGTAATTAGTAAAATCCATATACTAGCTTTGGGAACTTTTGCAAACATTTCAAGACAAGAGAACTGTATAGAAAGACACGTCGCAGAAAGACTAATCCTCATCTCATCAGCCGTAAAGGACAGTTGGTTCACAAAAATCAGATCTTTATTAATTAAATACAGCCTACCATCAATCTTTAACATTTTAGATGAACCACCTCCAAAATTAAAATGGAAGAACTCTATCAGGAAAGAGATTGACACCTTCTGGGTTGTACATGTGATTACCATGTCTGTCTACTACAAGAGTATTTCATTTATTTCTACATCCAATTTTAAAACTGGTCATCTACACAATGCTCTAGCAAGTGTCCAGACTTCTGCAAAAGACATCCAGCGTCTCCCCATCAAACTTAGACTCCTTACTGGTACATACATTCTCCAATGTAATAGAGCAGCTTTCAATCAAGTTGACATCAACCCAACATGTCTCTTATGCGAGGAGGACGCTGAAACATTAGACCATTTCATTCATTCATGTCCTGCTTTAGCTTCTGCTAGAAACTATCACCTGCTTGAACTTTCAAATATTATCAATAAAAGCGAGCTCTGTCCGAAATGTAGAATATTAGAAAAACTAGAAATTAATACACAACTAATATTGGATGCTAGTGCCTTGCTCTGTAACTGTCAATGTAAATGTGGATGTACAGATTTTCTTTATCTTGTAGAATACATAAGTAGAAAACTTTGCTTTGCTTTGCACATTAGACGTAATACAATATTATTAACATTGCCGGTGAATAAAAAGAAAGGATTGCTTGCAACCACTCAGTCAAAGGCGTGAATATTTAAAATCTAAATTATCTTTTGTTTTAGATTTTAATAGTGTAATAAACATTTAGTGGGTGTTAAATACACCATATCCTACTCTGTAACCAGAGGTGTGCCTTTGAAAGGCAGGATCTTCATACAAGACAAGACAAGACAAGACAACCCGACCAAAGAGCAGACAACAGCCTAAGACCACCAATGGGTCTTCAAATGTATTAAACAAGATCTCTGCTGTGTTGTCATACCTACACTTGTACACAAAACTAAAAGTTTTACAGCAAAATAACCGTTTATTCAATGACAGATTTCATGACACGTGTTGTTGTGAAGAACTTTATCGGTCCGCTCAACACATTTTTTTGAAGTAAAATAAACGCAACATTTTTAAAGGGTCAAAACTGAAAGACATAAACGGGACAGTAATATCAGTTAACGTCCAATCATTTCTGATTTGCAACCCTAGTTATAATCAATAAACTAAAACATTGATTATTAATCGATAAAAATAACTTAATTTGGTGAGTTTGGTGCGTTTTCCTGGATTTACCATCATCTGGAAAGCTAAAACCATAATTTTGAAAACATAAACTATATCATTCGAGTCATTCCTTGTCGAACCTACTGAACGAATGGTACCTACCGGAAGTAAGTCTAACAGCAGTACCACTCATTAGGTCAAGGTTT
Source organism: Mytilus californianus (assembly GCF_021869535.1). Classification (NCBI taxonomy): domain Eukaryota; kingdom Metazoa; phylum Mollusca; class Bivalvia; order Mytilida; family Mytilidae; genus Mytilus; species Mytilus californianus. The sequence goes on along the minus strand of NW_026262581.1, from coordinate 139,073,816 downwards.
GGTTACTATGTTGATTGCATCTATCCCATTACAGTCAGGATTCTACTTCGTCAAAATTATCTCCCCATTACGCCACCCAATTTTTATAATCGTGAAATGCAAGCCATTGTAGTGATGTCGCGCTGTCTATTTAGCTCTTGAAAACCGATAAATTTATCCACATAGCATCGTTACGATCCTTATATGCCAGTTGTATTTTAAAAGACAAATGTATATACTAGCTATTTAGCACCTGTCCATTTAATGTACTTTTATGCATTTGGTCAATTTAAAACTATTGTCTGATCGGTTGTCAGGGGGAATTTTCGAAAGTTCAAAAATATTTAAAAATATTCTAATTTAATGTTTCGTGGAAGGGCAGACTAAAACTTTTTAGAGGTTGAAGACTAAAATTACCCTTGATAACACACACACAAAATGAAGTTTTTTTTTTTAAGTTATGCATTTTTAAGATCCACTTGAAAAATCTATCGTCAAGTACTTTTAGTAAAAAAATATTATTCGAACACACCTACTCTGTTGTTATGACTCATTAGAAAAGTATTTCACTTGACCCATATATTTCATGTTTTAGTATTGTAAATTTTTGATGTTATATCAACCTACAGCCTAAATGTATAAAAATAATAGAATCTGAAGCGAGATGATGTATCCCATATTTTTCTTGTAAACGTTTTCAAGACAGAATAGTAAACTCAAACACGCCTAAACATAAATAGGTGTACTCGACTTTCTCTTTTCGATGAAGTTATTGTCAATTTGGGGGATTTTTTCCCAAAAAACTGTGGACGGGGGCAGAGATGAAAATTAATGCTTTAAAAAGATCAATTTATTATCTGTCTTTCACATTTTTTTCGGCGGAATTTATGCTTATGCACAAAAAAGATCCACATATTTGCAACTACCACAATCGATTGTTTTGTGAAAATTTGTCTATAATTTTAAAGTTTACAAATATCTCGAAGCCCCATACCATAATTTAAGTGAAAACACATAAGATGGGGGGGGGGGGGGGGGGGGGGGGTTGAGTTTTGAGTAAAAAAAAAGACAGGATGAGACACTTGCAGAAAAAAAAGTCAGGATGACAATTTAGGTAAAAAAAAGTCAGAATAAACTTTAAAAAAAAAAATGCAGGACCGAATAGAGTGAAAAATAAAAAAGGCAGGACAGAGATTACAACTAAAAAAAAATGCAGGACACAATTTTTCATCCTAGCCCCCCCCCCTAAAAATCAAATGGCAGCTTCCTAACAAAGAGTTCCATTTCTTTTGTTAAATTTCAACTGGGTTTCCGCCTAATTAAAATTGAAAATAAGTATACTGCAGATAGTTAGTCTGCTTTTTGTTTTGACTTGCATCTAAAAGTTGACAGTAGTGTCTGCTGGGAACAAAACTTCGAATTTACGACCAAATACATTTTTTTGTAGATCATTTCAATTTTCCATTTGTGAGCTTTCCAAATCTGTATGCAGTAACATGCCAGAAGCTCTTGTATATGGTTAACATTGCCAATCTATGTGCAGTAACAGCTCTTGTCTATTGTTTACATTGCCAATCTACGTGCATTAACATGCCAGAAGCTCTTCTACTATGTTAACATTGCCAATCTACGTGCATTAACATGCAAGAAGCTCTTGTCTATGGTAAACATTGCCAATCTATGTGCAGTAACATTTATTCATAATATTTCGTTCATGACAGAAGTATCCCCCAAGTATCTTATAATGTATTTACAGAAAACGTTTTGTCAGTGTTATGTTCAAGACTGCATTTTGTCAATATATATAACGTTGATAAGCTAAATAAATAACAATGTGTTTGCTTTATCAAACGTGTACAAAATTACAATTTGTACACAACATAAATATCTCTTAGTTGATAAATATTCCCGTGCTTATTCATGATTTCCGTGGTAATGGGTTGTTGCTAATAAAGAAGCTTTTGAACCGACATTTCTTAATGGTAAAGTTAAATTATTTGATTTAACAACGAGGTATAACGCCAGATGGTGATTCAGCAGAAAAACACAATGTAAAAGGTGATACAATAAAAAAATCCAAATTGCAATTACATTATTTATGCTGATATATGTGTGTATTTATTTTCATGATTAAACTGTCTGTTGACACCTATATGTGCCACTAGTGGAAGATTTTTATGTTATTGAGTTGCTGATGTCTCGTTGGCGTATACCTCGCATTACCTTGTGTTCCATTGTAAAAGTGTTTAATTCTGATATAAACCATCAGATTTGCCACGAAAAGTATTTCTGAGATAAAAAATCAGTTGCGCCTAAACACATCTTTCTAAAATAAACCAACAGGTGCACCCCAACACGTGGTTCTGAAAATAAACCAACAGGTGCACCCCAACACGTGGTTCTGAAAATAAACCATTAGGTAAGCCAAGACAAATATTTCGGAAATAACCATTGAGCACCTCACCATGTTTCTGAAATAAACCATCAGTTCCACCACGACAAGTTTTTTAAACAAAACGACCAGGTGAGTCACGACAAATGTTTCTGAAGTCAACCATCAGTTCCACCACGACCCGTGTTTTTTAACAAATATATAAGGTGAGTCGCGAAAAAGGTTTCTGAAAAGACCATCAGTTGCGCGCTACGTCGTGTTTCTGAAATAAATCATTAGGTGCAAAACGAAAAGTGTTTCTGAAATAACCATCAGTTTCACCACGACAAGTATTTCTGAACAAGACCACCAGGGGAGCCGCGAAAAATGTTTTTGAAATAAATCATTAGGTACAAAACGACACGTGTCTCTTAAATAAACCATCAGTTGCACCACTACACGTGTTTCTGAACAAAACCCATTAGGTCCGCCACAACAAAGTTCTCTGTAATGACCATTAGGTCCGCCACAACAAAGTTCTCTTTAATGACCATTATGTCCGCCACAACAAAATTCTCTGTAATGACAGGCGCGCCATGACAAATGTTTCAACGTCTTCCAATAAAGTAAAAAAAAAACATCATTTGCACCACGACACGTTTTCGGAACGAAACCAACTAGCAACAACAAATGTTTCACAACGCGTATTTTGAAAAAAAACTGCCAAGGTGCTCCAGAGTCTTCAGATTCGGGAAGCAAAATACTTAAAAACTTAAAAGACATCAAAATGATAGAAGGCATATGATTCAATGATGGCGGAAGATGCTCTAATCTTTGAATTGTTACCCCAAAATATGAATTAGACTTTACAAATAGTAGCACTGACTTTCAAAATCCAATTTTCCGAAAAGAGGGCAAATCATGATTATACCACCGAAACTTAGAGAGTTGCTTTAAATCCCTACTACACCGCTTATGATTGGATTTACGGTAAATCTACAGTCATGTTTAATTTACAGAAAAGATCGCGTTTCTATAGTAAGACATAGGACATTGCTTTCATTTTCTTGAAATAAGCATGTAAATTGTAGACACAAAAGACTGGAACAGTGTAACGTACTTGGTATGTGGCACTTCTACATATTCTGATCAAATGAATATTGATGTAGGGTGGTCTTTAAATTGGTTTGGATTGAATGTGATTGTGTTTTCAATCTAATAGTTTTAAAAACTTTAATGACATTATACTAATGAAATGATTACAGCAGTCGTTTTTTGTTAGCTCATCTAACCCAAATGTCCAAGTGAACTTTTCTTATTACTTGGCGTCCGTCGTCCGTCGTCGTCCGTTTACTTTTACAAAAATCTTTTCCATTGAAACTATTGGGTCAAAGTCAACCAAACTTGGTCGACATGGCAAATAGAACATAGAATTTATCTTGAAAACCGCTATAAATAGAGAAAATCTGACAGACCTGAAATTTTGAGAATGTTAAAATCTATCATTTACATCAAAACTGTCAGACGACTAATTATAGGAGTTATTACCCTTTGATGCCGAAATTTACTATTTTTTTTTCATTGTTGCGTAATTTATCTTGAAAACTAGAATTAGATAGATAGACACTTTAAATAGTAAAAGTGATCAGCAAGGCAAATTGAGTATCTACAAATAAGACCAATTTTGTTGAAATCCTTAGTAGACTCTTATCGCCCCCTTTATTGACTGCCCTTAAATTACGATTATTTTACCTTTTTGTGTTTTGGGCAAAAGCTAAAAGAGATAGATAGAAACTGTAAACAGAAAAACTATCAGCAAAACAAGATAAAATAAAATATTTTTGTCGTGAATTCTATTCTAGTTTACAATGTTGGAGTGTGTACATTGTGGAAGATGTACATAGACCTAGGTTAGCGACACATCCATTGAGTTTGGTCTTATGTGACGTTTAAACTGTTTTATTGCTATGAAACTGTTCGATTATTTTAAATGTGTATGTTTTGATTTATTGTGACAGTTTTATTAACGAGAATTACCACCAAGGGCTTCGAGTGGCTCTCCTGAATGTGTCTTTTGGAAAATTCAATTTTTAAAGATTGGAATACAAATACTTCAGTTAATTTTGATAAAACATGCCTCCAAAAATTAATTTAAATCACGATAGAGGACTTTTTCACGCACGGAGTCGAACTTGAAGAAAATATTCTACCAATAAGTACTAATGAAAGTAAATATTCTACCAATAAGTTCTAATAAAAGTAAATATTCTACCAATAAGTACTAATAACAGTAACGATTCTATACAGAACCTGATAATAAACGTTTCTAAAAAAACATTTTTCAGCTGTGATATGAAGTGCAAAAACATAACAAAAAACAAGAAACAATTGATAATAGACGGCATCAGATATATTCATTACTTCTCCATTTGATATGAGTATAATTTGCCCGTCTTGGTGTTAGCAATGATGAAGTCCTAGCACGGAATTCTGTTCCTTCTACCTCCAGGTGCCCGTTAAGTCCGTGTCTAAGTGGTGGTGAATGTCTGTAAGATTCGTCCAGTGAATAGTTACTACCACTTAAACTACTAATGTCGGAGTTAGAACTTTGAAATTCGTACATACATCTTAATTGCACAATTGTTGAGCGAAGGTCTATGAATTGTTTCATGAGGGATCGGTCTTGTTCCTTCATCTGAAGCTGAAATATAAAACAGAAGGAGCATGCATTCTCTATGTTGTTTCTCATCTGAAGCTGAAGTATAAAACTGGGGAAAAAAACATTAGTGATCGATCTTATCTATTCTTCTGATGTTAAAGTATAAAATAGAAAGAAAAAAAAAAAACCACGAGTGGTAGGCCTTGATCCTTTAACTGATGCTAAGTGTAAAATAGAAGAAACATTTTAGTGATCAGCCTTGTTTCGTCATCTGTAGATCTCTGTAGCTAAGTGTAAGGTAGAAGAATTATTTTAGTGATCGATCTTGTTTCTTCATCTGAAGCTAAGTGTAAAATATAGAAGACACATTTAAGTGATCGGTCTTGTTTCTTCATTTAAAGCTTAATGTAAAATAAGAGAAACATTTTAGTTATCGGTCTTTTTTCTTCATCTGAAGCTAAGTGTAAAATAGAAGACTAATTTTAGTGATCGCTCTTGCTCTTCATCTGAAGTTTAAAATAAAAGCAACGATATTAAGTTCTTTGCTGATGGACAAACTGACGAAATATTACAAATGGTGGAAAATATTGATTCTTACTTATCTAATTGTTTTTCAATAGAAAATCAATGTAGTTATGTATTGCTTTGAAATGAATCATTAGAAAACACTTTTCTGTAAAGGGAGTTTTCAATGGACCGAAGTCTGTACTCGAAGTAATGTATCAACATACATTTTAACTGACTTTTAATAGGTTTTAAGAGCACTTCAGTTATAACAATAACGAAAATTGAATGTATGACCATTTTATTTTGTCTGGCGATTTATTGAATTAAAAAAAGTCCATTAATAGGTGATGTCAAATCTTGGATCGTGTGAAATTCGAAATAATATTCCAACTTTATTGTGCTTTAAGTATAAGACAGGATAAAAACACTCCGTTTCGTTTTACGTATAAACCTATTCATAAAGCCGAATGTTTACATCAATATTTTAACATTCAGAAACCTTTGCATCATAAATTTGTTATATGATATGGATATCTATTCCAAATAAATACTTTAAATAACTTTCACAAAGTCAACACGACATTTTTATATTAAATACTGCATATCATATTTCTTGTTTCTGAATGAACATGTTTTTCTTCTCCTACTGTCATAATGAAGATGTGAACTCAGACAAACTTGAGAATTACATATAAAATCTGATCAGCTCATATGTCTCTCTGTAGAATATTATAGACAAATCACATATAAAGAAATAAAATGATTAATTCAGGTGTTTTTTGTGAAAAAGACATGCATAAGGTATCCCAAACAGACAATACCGAGGGGGCGAATAAAACCGAACACATAACATCATGGTAATCTAAAATAATTATGAGTACAGTTAACAAATTATATCCCTGCTTCCCATTTGTATAGATCTGGCTAAGTTCGGGAAACCTCGAAAAGTAAAACAGGGTGTGCCATTTATACTAAAGATTAAAATAAGATCATTGAAAACCAGACTGGTTTACTACATGTAGGAGTTGCGGCTGCACAGCACTCCGAATAATAAACCAACGAACGGACAGACGGACAAATAAACAGACGAAGAAGTTATAATACTCAAACTTTTGAAAAACAGGGATATAAAAAAGACGATAAGAAAAACAAGAAAAACAAACAATAATACACATAAAATTATAAAGAAAATCAACGATCGAGCCTGTAACAGTTAAGAACGAGGATTCAGTCTAGCTATGCTATGTAGTACGCGATCCCTATGTTCATATTGCTATGGTGAATGCTTTCGAATATCTAGGGTAGGTAGGCAAGCTATCTCATGTCATGTGAACGGTTCCTTACATGTTTGGGTGATGTATTCTATATACATTGTAGACTTTTTGTTTGTTTACACTTTGTTTTACAACTATATATCTACTTGTTTGTAAAAATACGTTATGGGGCACACATTCGGTACTCCTCGGCATATCCCTACGGCAAAGTTCCGAACCGGACCTAGCTCATTTCAAAGGTATTGACACAGGCTATTCGCCACTTTAATTTTTTTCTGGGATCCGGGCCCGTCTGGCCATCACAGGGGTTCAAAGTTACCCCATAACGTATTTTCAATACAAACCACACATTCGGTACTCCTCTGCATATCCCTACGGCAAAGTTCCGAACCAGACCTAGATCATTTCAAAGGTATTGCCCCAGTCTATTCGACACTTAAATATTTTTCTGGGATCCGGGCCCGTCTGTCCACCACAGTTTTAGTTATATGTCAATTATTATGGCACATTTGATAAGGAAATTTTCAGTTTTAGATTAATAAATTAGTATAGAAAATACTTGTTCACATTCAAAAAAAGATTAACATTACATGTATATGGAATTGTTTTCATTTTATATATACAGAAATTGATTTTGAAAATGGTTTCAATTGAAATACTGGATATTTGAGGATTCCGAGTGTATGGAAAGCTTGTATGTAATTTTTCTCTCATACATTGCATCTTTTTTTATTTAGTTCATGGAATATATATATCACGATTTCTCATATCTTACTTAAATCCATTATTAACAATATTAGTTGTTCTTTGATTTTTTTATTTTCTATTCCTACATTGTTTCTGTACCTCTTAATCATAAGGAATCAAAAAACGAGAAAAAGAACGAAAAAAATTTTTTTATTAAACAAACAGTGTCCTCCGAAAAAAAGTGGCTGTTATCATTATTGGTATTTAAAACGGACTGAAATCTTTTGAGAATCACCACAAGCCGTGAAATTGTCGAATTCCGCTGTTAAATTATATTTAACTGATATTTTGAGATATTTGGAACGTTTGAGTCTTATATAGTTTTTTGGTTTTTAGACATATCATCAAAATTGGAAAAAAAGTGTCTGCTTAATTGGCTGCTAAAAATGGCTGCCAGCTTGAGTCTGGTACTTATTTGTTAGAGATGTTCCATTGATTATATACAATTGACAAACGGGTTGTCAGTATAATCCGTGAAAGCAACCCAACGCCACAATAAAACCAGTAAACACATGTTGAGATTAACATGTGATATTCAACAATAGACAAAGACTATACAGTCATGATGCCAAGCTCAAAAAAGCCCAAAGTATAATAAGCCGTGCATAAATTTAACATGTTGCAGAGATCTGTCCTTTAAATTTTAATCATGGTATATGTCCTGCTGCGGGTTCGTTTGTTATTTCCTCTTTAGATTTAGGAGTTGTTTCATCTGTAGCGAGTCTGTCTAAGAGTTCCCCTTAGAAATTGCATAAAGTTAAAAATACATAATTATCAAAAGTCACAATCTATTCAATTCGATTTTCAAATATTAGAAAGAATAAATAGAAAGACAACAATTTACATATGTATTAATTCATAAATTTGAAATTACTTAATATGCAAGTAAATTCGTATAATTATGGTGTGACGGGTTATTTCCGATTTGCAAGTAAATTACACTTTCACCATTTTAACTTTAAAATGTGTTCTTTTTAACCAAAACCAATTGGCACTTACTTACAACTTCTCGTCCAATCAAATTGCTTATATTTGCCTTCTAATTTTCATAGTACATACTTTTCCTGTGTACTAAGTAACTACGCATGAATGACCACAAGTGTAAGATTTCATTGTATGGTAATCAAGATATTTAAAACAAAAATTGCCACTGGCTATTTTGAAATAAAATGCTGTGTTCCAAATTAAATTAAATAGTTTGTAATTAGTTTTCACATTGATTTTAAAATATCCTGCTATTAAAATCTTTGGATCTAAAAAATGTTTTTGACAATTGCAAATGTTATCATTTAAATAAAGGGTAATACATATGGTTCTTTATACCTTGATTAGAGTACAACGATATCTTAAAATTATGATAATGTATCATCCATGCAATTACTTTGTACACAGAAAAGTGTGTACTATGAAACCTTGTGAAGGAAAATTAAAGCAACTTGGTGATAATTTTTTAAACTTTCTTAAGGAAAGTGATCTATTTCGTCATGAATTGATTGATTTATTGATTATTGGTTGCTTAATGTCCAGTGGCAAATATTTCATGCATGTTCAGGACGATGTCATGAATTGAAAAACTGTGATTATGTCTGAAGATAATGTGCAAGCTATATATATATATATATAAACATATTCTGATAAATCTTTTAGTTTTTACTTTGAACTAATAAAAAAAAACACAAAACCTAATATCTCTGATCTATTTGTAGTTGCTTTTTAATGCCTATCTGCTAGACTATATCTACGGGGACAAACTATCTATATGTTTCAAATTTATTATAGCTTTAGTTTTACTGTGAAATTAAAAAAATGTTTTCAAAACATGTAAAGCTTCCACTGCAATTTAATTATTGCCTGCTTTTGGTCAATTTATTTTGTCATCTTACCTTGTAAGAAGAACATGTATAGTAAAACACCGCTTTATATCAGTATACATACTTACACCAGCAGCTACCATCTTTTCATTCTGGAGTGAAGGGCCTTTTGAAATCACATATTTTACAATGATACTAGTGAGTAGATTTACAAAACTCGTTAATGAGCTCCGTTTTACAAACACCTGTGATACAAATAGTCAGCCAAAATAAACTATCAATAGACCAATTAAAAGATTACTCGAGTTGTAAATATGTGCTAAATTGGATAGTCTATGGAAAGGTATATACTATGAAATTAAGAGCTCGGGGCAAGCCCCTCGCTCTAAATTTCATAGTATATACCTTTCCATAGATTAACCTAGACATAGATATACACGTTGTTGTTCTATTCATTTGACATTATACCTAGTAAGATTTTATATTTGGCCCCGAGGTTAACAGTGTTGTACGAAGAATGACTTGTTATTGGAGCGGAATAATTTGATAAAACTGATTGGGGCCACTAGTTTGTTTTTGTTTACAGTTAATTATTTGTACATTTTATCTTTGAAAACGATCTTTTATAATCTAACGAAAATAATACTAAGCTGTTGTATGATCTTATCTATGTCAACCTGTCTCTTGTAACACCGTTTGTCAATGGCTTAACTTTTTCATAACTTACTATCGAAATAAAATATTTTAAGGAGATTTAGAATTAGACGGATTTGGACTTTTCAAAGGGTCTGTCTAAATTATTTTGATTTATGTCCATAATGTCGTGAAATTTATATAGAGGTTAAAAGGACAACTAAATTATAAATCAAACTGGAAATGAAACTTAAACTTTAAAATGTTGAAGTATTATGACGAACCACCTTTTACTTTAATGTAATTATTAATTTTTGCTTAATAATGTGACGCTTTAGTAGTGATTCTCGGTTTTACACAGAAAGTTTAGTTTCACAAAAAGAGACATTATATTTTTGTGTCTTTAAAATGTAATAAAATGCATTTGTAATATTCGTTCGTGGTTGAATTCGTTTGTTTATAACGCCTAGTTTGTTAAAATTTGTTTCATAGATTCAGACTCAATATTTTATTAAAGTATCACCACGTGTTTAACATAAAACATTCGAATACATATATTAAACATAGCGCATATTAAAACTAACAGTAAAACATCATTAACTTAAATACTAAAACATATACAAGCGCCATTCTATCAAGAATTATGAGAGACTGACATATCGTGGTGGTCTGACTAATTTGAAGTTCGATTTAATCATTCGTGTCATAAACATAATTTTAGTTAATTTACTAATATTTTGCATTCATATTAATGAATCATAATTTATAATGAAGGAACATGACAAATATGAAATAAATTACTTCTGTAAGGGTTACATTCCGTTAATGACGGATTTCTGGCACGTCCAATTAATATCAATCAAAATGATGCATTTCTTATTGATAAGCGTCAACTAATCAATATACCGGTACATAAACTTCAAAATGATTAGAAAATATCTGGCAATAACAAAATATATTGCCCCGGTTTCTTCGTTGCTATTATAGAAAATATCTTAATTAAAATAATTTATAAAAATCTTTATATCAAGAAACATCAATAGTTTTTAAGAATTGTGATAAGATTGTCATATAATTGTGCTTTTGTTATTTATTTATTATACAGTTAATGCTTTTCCTGTGAATTTTATTCCGTTATATGTTTTCTGTACCCTTTGTTGTTCCAGTGATGGAAGAGGAGGAAGTGTTTTGAGATCCAAGAAAACCTAGTTTAACTAGCACATCTTAATGTGTCTGCCCTAAATCAGGATCTAAACAGACAATGTATATAGTTCATGAAACGATTGCTATAGTCTTTCTTTTAAGTGTTAATTCTATTCTTACGATTCTTACGAATGTATATAACTAAAGCAGTGGTTCCTTGTCCGTGTTTAGCTATACTGTTACCCCTTTTCATTACTTCAAGCTTTTCAAGCGTTTGTTAAGGTTTAGTGTTTGCAATTACTTTGGCCTCGAGCATCGCCGAAGATACATTATGCGTCAAAGTGAGTATATGGTGCAGTGAAATTGGTTCATTCAATGTTATTATATAAATATTTCTTTCCTTCTGGATAATCATTCATCATTTGACTTTTCTCCATAATGCCAACGTTGTCTAATTTTATAGGTCCTTTTTGTATACATTTATATCTGCTAGGCTATTACAAATTTCAAACTGAGCGTTCCGGACGTATAATCAAGAAATCAAATCAAACTGAAAAAAGGTTTGATTTGCTTCATGGACCGTTTAATTGTATCTCATTCACACCGTCCTTATAATAATTCATTTTTATTATATGTAGAATAGAAACAAATTACTTTCTCCATGGTGTATAATGTAATACTATTAAAATGAATTGAAATATTTATTTTGAAATATATCTTTGAAAGTCCTTGTTAACTTAAAGGTCTTAACTACAACTTTTGTAGAGTTGGATATTTACAGATGTGCTGTGGCATAGACTAACCGTCCTTTATAGAATGTTTTATACTTATTTCTCGATGTCTTTTAAACCTGTTAAGTCGTTGGGTTGCAATCATAGACGCATACCTCACATTTTCTTTATATCTTAATAGAAAAACAAAGCAGGGGCGGATCCAGCCATTTTTAAAAGGGGGTTCCAACCCAGGATAAAGGGGGGGGGGGGGGTCCAACCATATGTCACCATTCAAAAGCATTGATCGTCAAAAAAAGGGCCCCCCATCGAGTCCGCCACTGCAAAGGATATGGGTATCCATCCATTGTTATATTTATTCTATATATATCAGATTTTATCCGATATTTTATTCAAAAGGGTGAACATATTATTCAGAATAATTCTACAGTATAACTGAAACTAAACCCTTTCTTTTCATCACAAAATCTTCGAACTGTCCACCTATTCATATAAGCAATACGGATGTCTGTACTAAGGTACGACCATTGAATAAGGTATAAAGGTTTCATTGTATCCCCTGTTCTCTTTAAACGTATGCAATGTAATGTGCAACATCGATGTATTAAACTGAGTCCTATAACATATCATTGTTGGTGAAATTTAATCCCAGTGCAGTTACATTGTCGGCATTTTTCAATAGATTCTTGTAGCCGAACCCTTACAAGAATGTGTATTCAGTACAAGTATTTGTTAATAAAAAGAAAAGTTTAATTAATGCATAAAAATACCTGCTTTTATAATGATAAAGGTTTATATAAAACATTTGAAAAGGAGGAATGTGCTGTTCTGAAAGAAAATTGCATCGAATTAATTGGTACTGGTAAATTTATCTGCAAAAGAACTGCAGTCTAATAACTCAACGAATTAACACATTTTCTATTCAAAATACTTGAAAATATCATCATTGAAATTTACTTACAATTTCTTGTTTGATCCATTTCAAAGCGGTGCTTAAATCTTTCTCCCTGGAGACCAAATCGTTTCCAAAATGTCCATTTGTGACCTCGCTACTCTCGCTTGATTTTCTAAGTTTATTAGCATATCTGTCTGGAAGGCAGACTAAATCGTGTTGTTTGACAACATTGGACATAGTCTCCACAGAAGATTCACGTAAACATTGTGGAATTTCAATATTATCATATTCTTCCTCCTCTGCAGTGACATTAATTTCTATGTCACATTTCATTATGTATTATTGACCATACCAGGAGATTGACACACACTTCAACCTTGGCTTTCTATATTCTTAATAAATACTAACAGTTTTTGAAAATATTCCTAATTACATTTTTTTAACAACATTTTTGATCATGTACACACAAAAGAAGACGAACACAACAGATGTTTAAGTCCCTTATTATATCTGCATTTAAATCTTCACTTTCATCAACTGACAGTTTTAAATCCCTTCAAATAAATGACATTTATTATTTATCCATGAAGTAGTTCCTTGACGTGCGAAAAAGACCCATTGATTAAAAAGACTAAATAATTTGAACCGATCATCTTCGATACCTTTTATTCGTCTGTTCATTCATGTGGAACGCCTTTTGACATAAAGAATGAAGTAACTATTCTGATTACATCAAAGTCCATTAAAATGTACACAAATAAGGTGTTTTGTTACTGAAATGGACACAATCTTTGCTACCTTGTGTCAAGTTATGTGAATATTGTATTTATAGTTTTACTAAGTAATTTGTAATTGCCCAATATTTACTTTATACGTAAAGTGACATAACTTATGACTATATATATATATATATATATATATATAGTTATTACACGGTGTATATCACCTGAAGTAGGTATACGTAAATGTAGATAGCTACTTGCAGTTAAGTGCATGGAGACTTTGTTATTTGTAAATATCAAAGACATGCTGACAATTAAAATATTAACACACAAATTAAACTTTTTTTTTTATTAAAAAGTTTTGTTTACATAACCACTTCCGTAGATTGGATACAATATCATTCACTTTTCCATGAGGACGTATGTATTATATATATTTATGCTTTCCATAATATTGTTAATTTTTATCATATTTGGTTTAGATAGTTATAATGAAATGTGTTTGACTGACGGAGATTTTATAAATAAGAATTAAGAAATGACTTTATAATCACATAAAAAAAAGTGCGGCAAACTAATTATATGTTAGGAATTTTCTTTTTATTCCTTGGACTTGTATATTTATTCCTTTAAAATGTATATAAATTCTTATGAATTGTATATTTTTGGTGCAACGCACATGTCTTTTTCATTGACACATATCTACCGGTTATTGCCTGAGGCTCAGTATCCTAGAGTAAATAAGACCGTGATCATTGCTTGTCTGAGGCTCAGTATCCTAGAGTTAATAAAACCTTGATCATTGCTTGACTGAGGCTCAGTATTCCTAGAGTTAACAAATCCTTTATCATTGCTTGACTGAGGCTCAGTATCCTAGAGTTACCGAAACCTTGATCATTTCTTGACTGAGGCTCAGTATCCTAGAGTTGATGAAACCTTGATCATTGCTTGACTGAGGCTCAGTATCCTAGAGTTAATAAAACCTTGATCATTGTTTGACTGCGGCTCAGCATCCTAGAGTTATAATTAATGTAACCTTGATCATTGCTTGACTGAGGCTCAGCATCTTAGAGTTAACGTAACCTTGATCATTGCTTGACTGAGGCTCAGTATCCTAGAGTTATTAAACCTTGATCATTGCTTGACTGAGGCTCAGTATTCTAGAGCTAATAAAACCTTGATCATCGCTTGACTGAGGCTCAGTATCCTAGAGTTAATAAAACATTGATCATCTGTTAGCTGAGGCTCAGTATCCTAGAGTTAATAAAACCTTGATCATTGTTTGACTGCGGCTCAGCATCCTAGAGTTAATGTAACCTTGATCATTGCTTGACTGAGGCTCAGCATCTTAGAGTTAACGTAACCTTGATCATTGCTTGACTGAGGCTCAGTATCCTAGAGTTATTAAACCTTGATCATTGCTTGACTGAGGTTCAGTATCCTAGAGCTAATAAAACCTTGATCATCGCTTGACTGAGGCTCAGTATCCTAGAAATAATAAAACATTGATCATCGCTTAGCTGAGGCTCAGTGTCCTAGAGTTAATAACACCTTGATCATCGCTTGACTGAGGCTCAGTATCCTAGAGTTAATAAAACCTTGATCATTGATTGTCTGAGGCTCAGTATCCTAGAGTTAATGAAACCTTGATCATTGTTTGTCTGAGGCTCAGTATCCTAGAGTTAATAAAACCTTGATCATTGTTTGTCTGAGGCTCAGTATCCTAGTGTTAATTAAACCTTGATCATTGCTTGACTGAGACTCAGTATCCTAGAATTAATAAAACTTTAATCATTGTTTGTCTGAGGCTCAGTATCCTAGAGTTAATACAACCTTGATCATTGCTTGACTGAGGCTCAGTATCCTAGTGTTAATAAAACATTGATCATTGCTTCACTGAGGCTCAGTATCCTAGAATTAATGAAACCTTGATCATTGTTTGTCTGAGGCTCAGTATCCTAGAGTTAATAAAACCTTGAGCATTGCTTGTCTGAGGCTCAGTATCCTAGAGTTAATAAAATCTTGATCATTGTTTGTGTGAGGCTCAGTATCACAGAGTTAATAAAACCTTGATTTCAAAAATCAACTACATGTATTATATAAACAAACTAAAGTGATCCACAATGTAACGATAGAACAATAACGCAAATATTGTCTGAGTAAAATATCTGAACACTTTTGATATTCAGGCCGAGTGATTATCCTTTTACCACCTGTATAGCACTCTGTTGTATGGGATACACCTGAATTCGGTTAACCCAATTAAAAGTTTGACTACATTAAGCCCATCTTTCATCCAGTATCATTTAACACCCATGCGATCTATACACCATCCAGAGGAATAAGCCCCTCCTCCTTGACTCGGCTCTCCCGCGTTGGCACATCCTGTTGATTCAGGTACGACTCCATGACTTAATAATTGGGGCAATCATGGAGAATTTTGTAGCACTTTAATCTTATAAAGCTGATACTGGATCCGATGCCGAGAAGATCGGCAGTGGTTAATACCAGTGTGCACTGGTTGTGGAAATAAATCACTCTGTGATAAGTGATGAACATTAAGTAATGACTGGCAACATCAATGGACGAATGCCAAATAATGGTTAAGGACAGACGCCAAGATGAAGTAAAGACTAAACATTAACAATTGATTATAAATAAGGACCGAAGACCAACCCAAAAGATGCTTCAAATTAATAACTATCAAAGTACTATGATTAAAACATTGGCGTGTGGTAGTATGTGTCAAATGTAAATAATTTACTAAACCGGAAGTGAGTTATCGAATGATATTTGACCGACAGTATGGAACGCCTCAGCTGTCTTATGTGGAACTCTGATATTACTTTATGTTGTTTTATTATTAATTGATAATATTTGTCTTTACTAAATATGGTTTTGACATTACGTAATGATGTTTTGATATAACTCAATATGGAATAGTCATTACTTAATGATATTTCGATATTACACGATATGGTTTCGTATTGACTTGATATAGTTTTGTCATTACTCAATATGGTTTTGTCATTACTCGATGTGGTTTCACCATTATTTAATGTGGTTGTGTCATTAGTCAATGTGGTTTTAACATTACTTGATGTGAATGTGACTTAACGTTATGTAGTTGTTTCATTACATGATGTGGTTTTGTTATTTCGTAATGATGATTTGCCTATTCTTTATATGGTTTTAACATTACGTAATGATATTTCAAAATTTGACGATTTTACACTACATGATGTGTTTGTTTCGTTATTTGATGTGGTCCTGTCATTCTTTGATGTGGTTATCCCATTACTTGATGAGGTAAAACCACGTGACCAATTCGGACAAAATATGTTCTATTTTTAAACAGATTTCAATATATCATTTGTTTAATGTGCTTTAGATGGGTATCGCTATCCATTGAGTTAAAGTTCAAATTAAAGTTCGAGTAGTTGTTCAGAGTTATTTAGCATGAAAAAGGTAACCGGCAGACAATAATAAGAAAAAAAATATTAAAAAGTTTACAGTATTTCTTACATAATTGGGATGTTCCCAAACCACTTTGTCTTGTTGTTTTTATCCTAATTTCTCAAACGGAAGCAGTATTTTTGTAATAAATTTGTAAAATATTCCACGGAACCCTATGTCTCGCCAGATATTGCTGCTGTAAGTGTAAAAGCGTCATGTTGATCGGCTGTACATTTATCTATACATTTATCGGTAAAAACAAAATTAAAAAAAAAATGTTTTTCTGTAAATGCTTTTTCATGAAATTGAGGAATAACTCCTATACTCCTATACAAGTTTTAAAACACTTCATGGAGGTTTACAAATTTATCATACCCTATAGTAAGATATAAAAGGTCCCGAAATGAAAAATTTAAAAAACTAGAAACCTAACGATCTATAGATAGATAGATAGATAGATAGATAGATAGGTAGATAGGTAGGTAGGTAGGTAGGTAGGTAGGTAGGTAGGTAGGTAGGTAGGTACAGATACAATAGTTGAGGTAAACAAATACAGTATGATATTCTAAAAGTACAAAATTATAATGGCATACGTATTTAGTTACATGTATAATGAAAGGTTAAACTCAATAGAAATAAAAAAAAAATGGAGATGGAGACGCCGACGCCACTATCGACGACGAAATATAGGTTTGTTGGGTCTCACCCCCGCTACATTGATGTCGCAGGCTCGACACAAATCAAACGACTTGAACTTTAATGTTAACAAATGAAGCACTTTAAATCAACTCACACTAAAGTTACAGGGACACGGGGGTTGGGGGCTCGGACTTAGCGACAAAGCATCAATACCATAAAAAAAGAATTCTCCGATTTTTTTTTAGCGTGAATGATCATTTGAACTTATACAAATATCATTCTTTTATTTGTAAGCAATTGAATTCCCTGATCTACCTCGCACTAATTCAAAAAAAAAACTTTTTGGAATATCTGTTTCACATGTGACGACGGACATGTTCCAGTGGTCGTATATTATAACCATAATACCGTCATCTTTTTCTTGAATGTGAACTACCAAATAAAACCAAATCACTGTGTTTGTACTTTCTCGAATAACACGACGGGTGCCTTTCTGGAGCATCCGAGATCACCCCGATGGATTTATATTACCCAGTCATACCGATCTATTGAGTCCGCCAAATGAAACTGTTTTGTATGCCACCGCAACTGAAAGTTGGGGGAGGGGGGGCATATTGTTTTACCCCTGTCCGTCCCATTATTGGTATATAGTTATTCCGCATAACTCCTCCTACAGTTTGAATCCTAGGAAGTTTTCTCTTTACTGTCTGTTTGTACATATATTGAAGGTGCGCGTGTGGTCAGGGTCTAATGTTTATTAATATTTGCTCTTTTGGGAGATAGTTGAACTTTGTAATTTTTTGGGAAATTTACTTGCATAAGAATAGCGTTTCCAGATAACTCCTCCTACAGTTTGAATGCTAGGAAGTTTTCGCTCTGCTGGCTGTTTGTACATATATTGAAGGTGTGCATGTGGTCAGGGTTTTTATTTTTATTATCTTTTGCTCTTTTGGGAGATAATTGAACTTTTTTTTTGTCATTTTTGGGGTATAAGCGGTTAAATGAGTTGAGTGTGGGGCATCACTTTGTCTAGTTTACATTTTTTTTCTCGTGTTGTGCTGTTACACAAGTGTAACAGTCCGATGTAAGGTTAGGATTTAGCGCTCACATATATGGTAAACTCCGCCACGTGCACTTTCTTTATGTACCTGCCCCAAGTCAGGAGCACGAAGTTCAATTGTTGTCGTTGATTAAATGTGTGTCATTTCTTTTTGTAGATTGTTTAAATATAAATAAGACCGTTTGTTTTTTTCGTTTGAATTTTTTCACATGGTGCATTGTGGCCTTTTATAGCCGTGACTATATGGTGTGTTGAAGGCTGTTCGGTTGCCTATATATGATTTCTTACATCCACTGCATTTAAACTCTGGTGGATAGTTGTCTCATTGTCAATCACACCACATCTAACTTTATTTCAACTTCTATGTTGCGTTTTGTATACTGTAACATTGTTTATCTTTTGTACGCATACCCCGGAGCCCTCTTTTCGGAATCCCGAGCAAAAGTCCTTGTTCCGCGATAGAAAATTTAATTACGAACTCATATAAGATAGCACGAATTTCAACTCAAAATCTTAATTAATCTAAATGAGACTTAAATTCGAATCTTTACTCAAATGCAAACTCAAAAAGTGACTCCAACTCGAAACTCAATGCTAACTAAAACTTTAATTCTAATAATGACTTGAATTCGGAATCGGAGACTAACTCAAAGTTCTACTCAAACAGTAACCCTAACTTTAATTTGAACTCTAATTCGATGGATGGCCACACTCATCCAAGGCACAACATGTTACCTCATCAAGTAATGGGATAACCACATCAAAGAATGACAGGACCACATCAAAGAATGAATCAAACACATCATGTAATGTAAAATCGTCAAATTTTGAAACATCATTACATAATGTTAAAACCATATAAAGAATAGGCAAATCATCATTACAAAATAACAAAACCACATCATGTAATGAAACAACTACATAACGTTAAGTCACATTCACATCAAGTAATGTTAAAACCACATTGACTAATGACACAACCACATTAAATAATGGTGAAACCACATCGAGTAATGATAAAACCATATTGAGTAATGACAAAACTATATCAAGTCAATACGAAACCATATCGTGTAATATCGAAATATCATTAAGTAATGACTATTCCATATTGAGTTATATCAAAACATCATTACGTAATGTCAAAACCATATTAAGTAAAGACAAAATATCATCAAGTAATAATAAAACAACATAAAGTAATATCAGAGTTCCACATAAGACAGCTGAGGCGTTCCATACGACAGTGATGTTCTATTACTAAAACCAGACAAACAAGTTGCTTTTTTAAAAAAAAAAGACAATACGTGAACCTTAGAACTTTTTTATTCTAATTATTAATTCAACTGAATAAGAAATTATATATCAGTGTTATCTTGGCCATGTGTGTGGAGGATAATATTTTCTTTTTATTATAAATCATTACAAATTTGGCATGTTGAGAGAAGTGTTAAATATAAAGCAAGGAGAGAAAAAAAGATTCCCAGACGTTTAATTTCTTAAAGAATAATAATAATTCAAAACATGGAGGACACATGTATCTTCTTCTAAAAATTCATAAAATTAATCTAGAAATAAGTAATGAGGCATTGCGAACTGGTCAGCTAGCAGGACACATTAATGTTCCTTACCGACCAATCATCAATAAGTGTAACTCTCCCGCGAGAGATATTTACTTGATCTAATTATAAATGTAAAAAAGAAGATGTGGTATGATTGCCAATGAGACAACTCTCCACAAGAGACCAAATGACACAGAAATTAACAAATATAGGTCACCGTACGGCCTTCAACATTGAGCAAAGCTTATACCGCATAGTCAGTTATAAAAGGCCCCGAAATGACAAATATAAAACAATTCAAACAAGAAAACGAGAAAACTAACGGCCTTATTTATGTACAAAAAATGAACGAAAAACAAATATGTAACACATCAACAAACTACAACCACTGAATCACAGGCTCCTGACTTGGGACAGGCATATACATACAGAATGTGGCGGGGTTAAACATGTTAGCGGGATCCCAACCCTCCCCTAACCTGGGACAGTAGTGTAACAGTACAACATAAGAACGAACTATAAAAATCAGTTAAAAGAGGCTTAACACATCAGATGGATAAAAATACAATTACTACAAATACAAGTGGACGTGGCCGGGTACTTGTACATCCAAACAACAAAAAGACACTAAGTACAGATCTGAGAGTACTCGCAGTTACTGACAGCTAGTGCAAAGCCACTAACAACTAATAAAAAAGAAACTGTTATCAATGCATTAGAATTTATTGACACACAGGAGAATATTCTTTAAAGATTCACAACAAAATAGATTTAACTGCATTTGTTAAATTAGTTCTTAGAAACAATGAATTTGAGTTTAATGGACTGTTATACAAACACATTATAGGAGCGCCCATTGTCACCAACATGCACAGATCTGCATAGGTCTGCCCTATTCATTAAAATCTTAGATAAGTTCCAATGGAGAGAAAACGTCAAATTACACTATCAATAGGGATGACGGTTTTATGGTCTTCACAGGTAAATTAGAGCAAGTTGACGATTTCTTTAACCTTGAAAACGAAATTGACCATCTACTTAAGTTCTAATATGAGGTGTCGACATCTAGTATGGCCTATTTAGAGGGTGATAAATGGTTATTTTCGTGCAACGTTTTCGGCCTTTTTATTTCACGTGTTTCCGTGTTTCGACGTTTTATTTCTCGTTTTTCTCATGTTTGGTTCGATGTGCGTGCTTCGTGTTTTCCCTTAATTATTTTCCGTGTTTCGTGTCGGTACTCTTATTTTCTCGTGCTTGTCCCGCATTTGATTAAACAGTAAACCGGGACTAATTCAAAGTCAGCCCAAATATTGTTTTAAATTATAAACTAATTAACTGGTCCCAAGATATTTATTAATAGCCTATTGTATTACTATGATAAATCGGATGCAATTAACGGACGCCAAAAGGTGACCACATGCAGGGTCGCCATGTCCATTTATGATGACTGCATGATCTCCAAGAACGGCTGAGTAATAACGATTGGTACTTTTTTCCTTAATATTTACGATTTCATTCCTTGGCTTCGTTTTTCCAGACTGTTTTTTTTTCGTGCAACGTTTTTGCGATTTGTTATTTCACGTGCTTCCGTGTTCAGACCCTCCCTTTTAAAACCCTCTATTTAGATACCGAATTGTACAAAAGTGAACGATTCCATAATAATGGAATTCTTGATGTTAAGTCACATATATTAAAAACACAGAAACGTATCAATATTTACCAATCACTAGTGCACATCCAAAACATACATAAATTTAAGAGCATTACAGTGTGTGAATAATATAAGACATTTCTACTTCTACCACTAAGTGACCACCGTCATTTGGTTGACTATCCTGTCACTGTTTGGTGTGCGCTTGCATACTTAACAAGTCAAAAAATAATTTTAACAGAAAGCTAGGAAATGATTTGTGCTGTACATGACATTTATACATGGTGCAAATAAAAACATGAGACTTGAAAATTAATGTGCATGCAGTAGTCTCTTGAACGAGTCAAGACTTTCTGCAGCGGTCACTGAAATAATAGTGACATCAATAAATTAAATAAACATTCAATTAACTTACAGGATAACTTAATTGAAAGAGAGTATTGTAAAAAGGAAACAGTAAAAGTTGTAAACATGTATATTAACGAACAGTCTTTATTTTACTTGTTTTATTTTCATTTGAAACAGATTTTTTTTATCTGATTTGTCAAAATGACAAGTGTGCATAATGATTTTATTGTTACAAATCAAATCCCAAAGCCCACTATAACTCATTATGTAGAAACCACAGCACTATTTTAAAATATCTCTCTGTGAATATCTAGACACAGATGTTTGATACCATAGGTCGTTATAATTAAATCTTTACCATTTAACTTTCACTTGTTTATCAAACTTTGAGGGTACAACTTTGCTCAAGTCAGTAAACCCTTGCAATGCATAAAATGTAGCTTTACAATAAATATACATGTTTGAAAAGGATCTATAGATTGTTTATTATCATATATCAGATAAGTGAATTAGCAATCTTCGAAAAAATTTTATTGCCATGTTTTAAATATCTTAGATACACCGTATGGAGGTGCTCTTAATTGCAGGAAGCTAATACAGATAAGATGAATAGGTGTTCAGAATGAACAATAATTTAGCTTCCGAATATTCCTCCATAGACTATATTTCTAACTAATAAATATGCGTGAACCCTCAGGGGTTCACGCAATAAACCTTCATTCACTCAACGTAATAACTTTTGTATAAAATACAAGCAATACGTATGTAACTACCGTCTCCGAGGAGACGGTCTTAAGAGTTGAACGATGTACAGCCTGCGGGCTGAATGCTTCTTACATGTACTATCTGATTGGAAGATAATTACTGACTCTATAATAGTGAAGTTCGTTGATTGGTTGGGACAATCATAACATAGTAATTGTCTGTTAATCCCGTAGAGTGTCGGATTTGAACTCTTTATTTAAGCAATTAGATTTTGCCTTGTTACCAATCATGCATATCGGTACACAGGTAACACTTATCTATAAATAGCCGAAACTCCTAAAATTTTGTAAACACACACGTGATTATTTCACACTCAATCCAGTCGCTCACTTCCAAGTTACGTACATTTTACACATGAAAACATAGGAAAACACCGCGCATGCTTTTTTTCTTAGGTTATAGATATTAATTCTTAGTAAAATAATCAAAAGACAGAAAAAACATTGAAAACGGAGATATCCAAATCATTTTTTTTTTCAATTAAAATTAGTTTACAATGAAATCTTTATCTCATCTCAGGAGGCGGCGGCACTTCGACCTTTTTATGGTAGGGGTGACTAGCTGAGACATCCAATACCCCACCCTTTTCATATATCTTGAATAACAAAAGGACATACCCTAGCTTTCATATTTTTTTACAATATTTATACCTACATATAGCTATCATTGTTACGTTATTTCAACGGGAGATGAATAGTTTTGGCAAATGTCTTAAGCATTTATAGCAGTAATTTTAATTCCATCTGTAAAAAAATATCGACATCTGATTAGTTTCAGATTCACAATCATCCACCTTGTTATATATATCACCTAAATTTTCGACCAGCGGCTCATCCCTTCCACTCATTTATAATAATTCAACATACCCCAAGGTTTTTAGGGGATCCGGGTGTGGGCTGGGTTGGACGTTGTCTAGCTCTCCCTAGCTTTTCCTATTAAGATAGCAGACGTTGAAGAACAGAAGACTAAAAAAAAACCAAAGGGGAATATAAGAAGAATAAAACGAAACTACTCTCAGACGATAAAAGCAATTATACATGTATGCTAGCTTATTTTAAGCAATAAAGTTCAACATACGGTCTTTTACAATGGACATGTCATTACAATATTTTAAGTTCTTAATCCTCCCAAGTCTAGCTATAATATGTAGCATAGTTGTGAATACATGTAAAACTAGACAAAGTGATGCCCCCGCACTCCACTCTGAAGTAACTGTATCATAACAAAGTCAATGTAGGACTTTCTTTGAGATATTATTGTCTCAGGGCGACAATTAGCCAGCAAAGTGAAAACTTCCTAGCATTCAAACTAGGAGGAGTTATGTGGAATAACTATATACCCATAATGAGACGGACGGACTGACTGACGGAAGGACGGAAGGACGGACGAACAGGGGTAAAACAATATGCCCCCAACTTTTAGTTGCGAGGGCATAAACATATCTTAATAGCAAACAAACAATTCGTAAGGGGTTCCGCGGAACACTGTGTCTCGCCTGCAATTGCTGCTATCAGTGTATAGTGTAATGTTGACTTAAAAAGTGGGTCCATTTATCAGTATAAAGAATTTTCAAAAAAAATCAAACTTTTTCTTTAGACGCTTTTTTCTGGTCTTGAAGATTAACTTATGTCCAAGTTTCATAACAATCCATGAAGGTTTAAAAATGTCCAAAAAAGTTTAATACCAGACTGTAAATGTTAACTGAAAAAACTAAGTCCATCTATCAGAAAAAACTGAAATAAAAAAAATATTTTCAAAAGTTTGCTACAAACACAGATGATTAAGACATTACCCCTCCGTTTCCAGTGTTAATACATTCCCCCCAAAAAAAATTTGGTAAATCTAAAAAAATGTACAAGCCTTTTATAAGTTTTGTATTCCACTACAATTTATCGCGATTTATATACAAGGCTATTCTGAATGAATTAAATTACAAAGCGAAAACATTTTCCACTTTCATCAGCTAAAGACGGCTAGCTTTTTAGAAAAGCTATTACTTCTGGGGAACATACATTTGATGTGTTTTACCTTGATAGACGCCATTTTGAAAATCAAAGATGGCCGCCATGATCGGATAGATTGTTTTCGTGACTACCCCCTTAATATGATTAAATACACCTATAGGCATGTTCTTACAAAGTTTCATGTTTGTATCACCATTTGCATGATTTTTTGTGGTAAGCTGCTCAACTAAATCCATGCATATACTAAATTCAGTCACGTGTGCACTTTATTTACATTTATCTGGAATCCGAAACGTATAATTGAATAAAACTATTTCATTCGGTGATTGTTTATCGGAAAAGTTTAACTACTAATGAACTTCCGAGTTTTGTTGCCGAATCATATCCTTAATAAGCAATTAACACAGAAGTGTGGGGCACGTGAGAAATAAGTGAGCCGATAGGGTGATGTTAAGTCGTTATTCTTTTTATATATTTTCCATGCGTTCCCATCTGTTTCTTAAACTTTTTCATAACAGTTGTTGATTGCTTAGGTGTATATTTTATAGATTTCTTTCTGAATCGGTTTATACTCAATTTTGTCAATGATTATTTACTTTTTTTCGTCACGGTTTTCCCTCTCGCACTAGCGCCGTGATTGTCTGATTTCTTGCGAAAGGAGTCATGGTTATACCCCCATCACACTGGGACCACGATCCCGCTACACTCTTAAACATTATGAAAAATATTGGAAGTCGTAGTAAGATCGTGGTGATCGTGGTAAGGACTTGCCAAGGTCTTCATGATCGTGGAGGCCCACGACCAACTTTGAACATGCTCAAAACATTCGTAGTGCAGTCGTGGCCAAATACCAGTCGTAGTAGAACCGTAGGAAGGTCGTAGTAAGGACGTAGTAAGATCGGAATGGGCGTAAAAGCATCGAGGTGCAATCGGGAAGCCAATGGAAACAAATTCGCTACGACCTTACATCAATTTTACTGCGACGATCCCGATTTCACTACGTCTTTATCACGCTTCTGCTATGATATTGATATGATTAAACTACGATGACGAAGACAATAGTACGCTGCTACTACGCGCTTGTCGTACTTAGTTCGACCTTACTACTATACTACTACGTCCTAGCCATGACCTCATTATGTTGATATTAAAAAAAAAGGATGCAATAACTTCTAACTGTAGTTCAACTACAGTGTGGACTGGGGCTGCGGGTTCATCTGCAGTAGTAGACTCCTCATCCGAAACTGTCATATTTGTTATATTTTGGATTAAATTAATGGACTGCTCCCTTCTCTATCTCTACTTTTATCACAACGACCTCTAATGTTTTCTTAAGGAAACTGGTGTGTACAATGGAAAAGTTAAGATATTTATAGGGACAAAGAGCGCAGTGACAACGTAGTGGAAAAGTAGTGGAGTCGTGGAAGACTTATATTGAGATCGTAATGCGATCGGAAAGGTCTTGGTAGAAACGTACAGAGATCGTGTAAGTCGTGGTGAGGTCTTATTAGACGTAGTAAGAGCGTGAAAAGATCGTAACTAGAACTTGTTACTATCGTAGCGGAATCGTAGCAGGATCTTATCAGGATTATAACAAGGTCTTGGTATGAACGTGAAAACTATGAAAAATTAAACATTCAAGCCAACCATACCACGATCTCATCGCGATCTTTTTTTTTATAAGTCGTTGTGGGATCTTCTTGGTCTTGGTCTAGTGTGACGGGGCTTTTAAGGTCAATCCATACGGAAAAGCTGTCGGTGAATTAGAGTACGGGAAGACAATAATTCAATAGAAGTACATTTCTGAAAATTATGAAAAAATAAAAGAAATTCTATGTACACGTGTTTTTTTAGTAAAACTTAGCCATTCGAGTATACATATTCATCGTTTTAGATTTGAAGTATAATGTGACTAAATCAAAAGCATGCGATGACCTTCAGTATCACACAACCGCAACATATCATTGATGGATGGTAAATTTGATGTTCTTGTCCTTTTAAAAGTGTTTCCATTCATTAAAGGGTAATGGCACGAAAGTAGGGGAATACAATCTCTCTTTGAAAGTCAACACATAATCATACAATTAACATATAAAGATCTGTTATAAATGAAGAGTAAGGGGTGTATTTACTTGCGTCCTTACCATTGTACTCAGCACTTAGAAAATCATGCTCAGACGATTTGATATTTAACGATATACGCAAATATACGAAATTATTGTCGAAATCTGTGATTCTACAGGAATTTAATGACACTGAATGGTGTTGTGAATGTTAGATGGTTGTTATCCATATAACCGTTATCAAGAGGTTTTCCTGAACTGATCTATTATATTGTTTACGTTTTAATCGAGATTGTATAATAGGGAGGAGAGGTAATCACCTGATCCAAGCCAGGAACATCGTCAGTTCTACTATAGTGATATCTTAATTTTCCGTTTCGTGTTTTGTTTATTTTTTGTTTTTGTTTGGAAAATTTAGTTTTTACTGCTGATTTGTGATTGTTTCTATTGATTTTCCACAACTTGTATAAAACCGGGACAATCTAGAGATGGAAATAATGGATAGTCACATGTCTCTTGTTGAAGACTGTATACTGACGGCAGAAATGTTTTCATTCTGTTCGTCGTTGGATTGCTGTTTCGCTAACGTCTACCCAACACCCGAGACTCCCTTTATAAAACATAATATTATTTACACCAAGATTTCATTAAATAGTTTGGATATCTTGCATTTTTATGCTTTCCTATAAAGATATTATTTACACCAAGATTTCATTAAATAGTTTGGATATCTTGCATTTTTATGCTTTCCTATAAAGAAGATAAAATTGCTGGAAGACACCTCTTCTAAATAAAAAAAAAATTCTTTTGAACAATGACATATCACTAAAACACTCAAATCTTCTTTCATTTAATACAGGGCTATAAAAACTGAGAAATGAACGAGCAAAAATAAAACTAGAAGAAATACACCAAATTCAGGATAACTTTATTCGAACAACAAACAAACACTACACAGGTTAGATAAAAGCTAGGCTCAAAGCTTGAGTCTAGCTAGATAAAACCAAATCCGAAAACTTTCATATCTACTAAAATATTCATTAATATTAATTTACAAGTTTTTAAATTATAAACTTATGTATGTAAAGTTGACCTTAAGATGTCACATATTGACAATAATTGTTTCAAAGTTATAATCAGTTACATCGAAGGTCAGACAGACTAAATAGTGATTATTTTAACTGATACCCTGTTTACTCCAAAGATCACACGAAAATAACAATATATATTCGGAACACCTCATTAATTGTGGGTATGTGATGAAGTATTATCTGTCATCTCTGATATTTCGTTTGGCTTTGAGACAAAATTAAAGTATAAGGTCACAACTTTTGTAATATATTTATATCAAATATCAATAAACGGTATGAAATGTCACATTGCCGACCTACCCTATCCATTAAAATACTCCAGTTTATCCTCTAAAACATCCATGTTTATGATTTTCAATGTTGAATAAGAATCCGGACTATATACAACGTTTTTGGTTACCCAAATTCTAGACAAGCTGTGAATGTAAAATGTACATATTAAGCCTTCATTATTAGATGTAGTCAGATAGCACCCCGTACTCCTTGTTGGAAAAGTTAAAATGCAGATAAATGTTTAACTGGGTAGACTATTATCCTGATTATTTGATATCAAACGCTTACTTATACTTTCGAACTAGAAATACATATCATGAAAATAACCTGTTAACATGATTAAAGTAAAATTGTATATCTCCCTTATAGTGTGTTTGCATGGTGGCATCATATATTATTTCTGTATACTGTGATTTAGAGGAGATGTTGGATATGCGTCAATGGTACAGCATACATTTCTTCGTTTTATATAAAGAATGGTTAACATTGAGATTATAAATGGTTTAGTATACGGTAATTGTATAATTTAAATATTGAAACAACAAAATATTTGCTTAAATTCGGTAAAGGTGAAAAAAAAGGGGGGGGGGGTGTAATTTTTTTTTTATAAAGAGATACTGTTACTTCTGAGATTATGATGGTATGTGTTTTCTATAAGAACATTCATACAAACGTGCTATTCTGTATCTTTGAAATGAAAGCTGATGAACTATACTCGAAAGTACAACAGCCGATATACAAGTGTAAGTAGTCAGGATTTCTGTAAGTCGGGAGATACTTGTTGAAAGTCTGAAAGTTCATGGTAAACTTATAATACCTCTACAATGCGTCTTTCTATGTCAAATTACTATGATCAGGTGACATCTTACTGGACAACAAGGAGGTGTGGTATGGTTACCAATGAGACAACAGTTACTATCCATCATAGACCAAATGACATAGATGTTAGCAACTATAGGGCGCCGTATAGCCTTCAATAGTTAACAAAACTTATACCGCATAGAAAGCTATAAAAAGTAAAATAACAAAAATACCGAACTCGAAGAAAAATTCAAATCGGAAAGTCCCTTTTAAAATGGCAAAATCAAAAGCTCAAACACATCAAACGAATGGAAAACAACTGTCATATTCCTGACTTGGTACAGGCATTTCCTTATGTACAAAATGGTGGATTGAACCTTGCTTTATAGCTAGCTAAACCTCTCACTTGTATGAGAGTCCCATTAAATACCCCAACAAAACAAAATGTATTTACCACAGCCTATTTTATGTACAAAACAACAAACGAAAAACAAATTTTAAATACAACAACAAACAACAACCACTGAATTACAGGCTCCTGACATGCGACAGGCACATATAGAATGTGATGTTAAGCATGTTTTGCGCTTGATCAACCCTCACCCTAGCTGGGGACAATGGTGGTTTATATGCTTGATCAACCCTCACCCTAGCTGGGGACAATGGTGGTTTATATGTTTGATCAACCCTCACCCTAGCTAGAGACAATGGTGGTTTATATGTTTGATCAACCCTCACTTTAGCTAGGGACAATGGTGGTTTATATGTTTGATCAACCCTCACCCTAGCTGGGGACAATGGTGGTTTATATGTTTGATCAACCCTCACCCTAGCTGGGGACAATGGTGGTTTATATGTTTGATCAACCCCACCCTAGCTAGGGACAATGGTGGTTAATATGTTTGATCAACCCTCACCCTAGCTTGGGACAATGGTG
This sequence comes from Mytilus californianus, assembly GCF_021869535.1. Classification (NCBI taxonomy): domain Eukaryota; kingdom Metazoa; phylum Mollusca; class Bivalvia; order Mytilida; family Mytilidae; genus Mytilus; species Mytilus californianus. Next base: position 139,043,734 of record NW_026262581.1, on the reverse strand, counting down.
GTTTATATGTTTGATCAACTCCACATTAGCTGGGGACAATGGTGGTTTATAAGTTTGATCAATCCTCACCCTAGCTGGGGACAATGGTGGTTTATATGTTTGATCAACCCTCAACCTAGCTGGGGACAATGGTGGCTTATATGTTTGATCAACCCTCACCCTAACTAGGGACAATGGTGGTTTATATGTTTGATCAACCCCACCCTAACTGGGGACAATGGTGGTTTATATGTTTGATCAACTCTCACCCTAGCTGGGGACAATGGTGGCTTATATGTTTGATCAATCTTCACCCTAGCTGGATACAATGGTGGTTTATATGTTTGATCAACCCTCACCTTAGCTGGGGACAATGGTGGTTTCTATGTTTGATCAACTCCACACTAGCAGGGGACAATGGTGGTTTATATGTTTGATCAACCCTCACTGTAGCTGGGGACAATGGTGGTTTATATGTTTGATCAACACTCAACCTAGCTGAGGAAAATGGTAGTTTATATGTTTGATCAACCCTCACTTTAGCTATGGACAAGGTGGTTTATATGTTTGATCAACCCTCACCCTAGCTGGGGAGAATGGTAGTTACTATGTTTGATCAACCCTCACTTTAGCTAGGGACAATGGTGGTTTATATGTTTGATCAACCCTCACGCTAGCTGGGGAAAATGGTAGTTTATATGTTTGATCAACCCTCACTTTAGCTAGGGACAATGGTGGTTTATATGTTTGATCAACCCTCACCCTAGCTGGGGACAATGGTGGTTTATATGTTTGATCAACCCTCACCCTAGCTTGGGACAATGGTGGTTTATATGTTTGATAAACCCTCACTTAAGCTGGGGACAATGTTGGCTTATATGTTTGATCAACCCTCAACCTAGCTGGGGACAATGGTGGTTTATATGTTTGATCAACCCTCACCCTAGCTGGGGACAATGGTGGTATATATGTTTGATCAACCCTCACCATAGCTGGGGACAATGGTGGTTTATATGTTTGATCAACCCTCACCATAGCTGGGGACAATGGTGGTTTATATGTTTGAACAACCCTCACCCTAGCTTGGGACAATGGTGGTTTATATGTTTGATCAATCCTCACCCTAGCTGGGGACAATGGTGATTATATATTTGATCAACCCTCACCCTAGCTAGGGACAATGGTGGTTGATATGTTTGATCAACCCTCACTGTAGCTGGGGACAATGGTGGTTTATATGTTTGATCAACCCTCACCCTAGCTTGGGACAATGGTGGTTTATATGTTTGATCAATCCTCACCCTAGCTGGGGACAATGGTGGTTTATATGTTTGATCAACCCTCACCCTAGCTAGGAACAATGGTGGTTTATATGTTTGATCAACCCTCACCCTAGCTAGGTACAATGGTGGTTTAAATGTTTGATCAACCCTCACGCTAGCTGGGGAAAATGGTAGTTTATATGTTTGATCAACCCTCACTTTAGCTAGGGACAATGGTGGTTTATATGTTTGATCAACCCTCACCCTAGCTGGGGACAATGGTGGTTTATATGTTTGATCAACCCTCACCCTAGCTTGGGACAATGGTGGTTTATATGTTTGATCAACCCTCACTTAAGCTGGGGACAATGTTGGCTTATATGTTTGATCAACCCTCAACCTAGCTGGGGACAATGGTGGTTTATATGTTTGATCAACCCTCACCCTAGCTGGGGACAATGGTGGTATATATGTTTGATCAACCCTCACCATAGCTGGTGACAATGGTGGTTTATATGTTTGATCAACCCTCACCATAGCTGGGGACAATGGTGGTTTATATGTTTGAACAACCCTCACCCTAGCTTGGGACAATGGTGGTTTATATGTTTGATCAATCCTCACCCTAGCTGGGGACAATGGTGATTATATATTTGATCAACCCTCACCTTAGCTAGGGACAATGGTGGTTGATATGTTTGATCAACCCTCACTGTAGCTGGGGACAATGGTTGTTTATATGTTTGATCAACCCTCACCCTAGCTTGGGACAATGGTGGTTTATATGTTTGATCAATCCTCACCCTACCTGAGGACAATGGTGGTTTATATGTTTGATCAACCCTCACCCTAGCTAGGAACAATGGTGGTTTATATGTTTGATCAACCCTAACCCTAGCTGGGGAAAATGGTGGTTGATATGTTTGATCAACCCTCACTGTAGCTGGGGACAATGGTGGTTTATATGTTTGATCAACCCTCACCCTAGCTAGGGACAATGGTGGTTTATATGTTTGATCAACTCTCACCCTAGCTAGGGAAAATGGTGGTTGATATGTTTGATCAACCCTCACCCTAGCTGGGGACAATGGTGGTTGATATGTTTGATCAACTCTCACCCTAGCTAGGGAAAATGGTGGTTGATATGTTTGATCAACCCTCACCCTAGCTGGGGACAATGGTGGTTTATATGTTTGATCAACCCTCACCCTAGCTGGGGACAATGGTGGTTTATATGTTTGATCAACCCCACCCTAGCTAGGGACAATGGTGGTTTATATGTTTGATCAACCCTCACACTAGCTGGGACAATGGTGGTTTATATGTTTGATCAACCCTCACCCTAGCTAGGGACAATGGTGGTTTATATGTTTGATCAATCCTCACCCTAGCTGGGGACAATGGTGGTTTATATGTTTAATCAACCCTCACCCTAGCTTGGGACAATGGTGGTTTATATGTTTGATCAACCCTCACTTAAGCTGGGGACAATGGTGGCTTATATGTTTGATCAACCATCACCCTAGCTTGGGACAATGGTGGTTTATATGTTTGATCAACCCTCACTTAAGCTGGGGACAATGGTGGCTGATATGTTTGATCAACCCTCAACCTAGCTGGGGACAGTGGTGGTTGATATGTTTGATCAACCCTCACCCTAGCTGGGGACAATGGTGGTATATATGTTTGATCAATCCTCACCCTAGCTGGGGACAATGGTGGTTGATATGTTTGATCAATCCTCACCATAGCTGGGGACAATGGTGGTTTATATGTTTGATCAACCATCACCCTAGCTTGGGACAATGGTGGTTTATATGTTTGATCAATCCTCACCCTAGCTGGGGACAATGGTGGTTTATATATTTGATCAACCCTCACCCTAGCTAGGGACAATGGTGGTTGATATGTTTGATCAACCCTCACTGTAGCTGGGGACAATGGTGGTTTATATGTTTGATCAACCCTCACCCTAGCTTGGGACAATGGTGGTTTATATGTTTCATCAATCCTCACCATAGCTGGGGACAATGGTGGCTTATATGTTTGATCAATCTTCACCCTAGATGGATACAATGGTGGTTTATATGTTTGATCAACCCTCACCTTAGCTGGGGACAATGGTGGTTTCTATGTTTGATCAACTCCACACTAGCAGGGGACAATGGTGGTTTATATGTTTGATCAACCCTCACTGTAGCTGGGGACAATGGTGGTTTATATGTTTGATCAACACTCAACCTAGCTGAGGAAAATGGTAGTTTATATGTTTGATCAACCCTCACTTTTACTATGGACAAGGTGGTTTATATGTTTGATCAACCCTCACCCTAGCTGGGGAGAATGGTAGTTACTATGTTTGATCAACCCTCACTTTAGCTAGGGACAATGGTGGTTTATATGTTTGATCAACCCTCACGCTAGCTGGGGAAAATGGTAGTTTATATGTTTGATCAACCCTCACTTTAGCTAGGGACAATGGTGGTTTATATGTTTGATCAACCCTCACCCTAGCTGGGGACAATGGTGGTTTATATGTTTGATCAACCCTCACCCTAGCTTGGGACAATGGTGGTTTATATGTTTGATAAACCCTCACTTAAGCTGGGGACAATGTTGGCTTATATGTTTGATCAACCCTCAACCTAGCTGGGGACAATGGTGGTTTATATGTTTGATCAACCCTCACCCTAGCTGGGGACAATGGTGGTATATATGTTTGATCAACCCTCACCATAGCTGGGGACAATGGTGGTTTATATGTTTGATCAACCCTCACCATAGCTGGGGACAATGGTGGTTTATATGTTTGAACAACCCTCACCCTAGCTTGGGACAATGGTGGTTTATATGTTTGATCAATCCTCACCCTAGCTGGGGACAATGGTGATTATATATTTGATCAACCCTCACCCTAGCTAGGGACAATGGTGGTTGATATGTTTGATCAACCCTCACTGTAGCTGGGGACAATGGTGGTTTATATGTTTGATCAACCCTCACCCTAGCTTGGGACAATGGTGGTTTATATGTTTGATCAATCCTCACCCTAGCTGGGGACAATGGTGGTTTATATGTTTGATCAACCCTCACCCTAGCTAGGAACAATGGTGGTTTATATGTTTGATCAACCCTCACCCTAGCTAGGTACAATGGTGGTTTAAATGTTTGATCAACCCTCACGCTAGCTGGGGAAAATGGTAGTTTATATGTTTGATCAACCCTCACTTTAGCTAGGGACAATGGTGGTTTATATGTTTGATCAACCCTCACCCTAGCTGGGGACAATGGTGGTTTATATGTTTGATCAACCCTCACCCTAGCTTGGGACAATGGTGGTTTATATGTTTGATAAACCCTCACTTAAGCTGGGGACAATGTTGGCTTATATGTTTGATCAACCCTCAACCTAGCTGGGGACAATGGTGGTTTATATGTTTGATCAACCCTCACCCTAGCTGGGGACAATGGTGGTATATATGTTTGATCAACCCTCACCATAGCTGGGGACAATGGTGGTTTATATGTTTGATCAACCCTCACCATAGCTGGGGACAATGGTGGTTTATATGTTTGAACAACCCTCACCCTAGCTTGGGACAATGGTGGTTTATATGTTTGATCAATCCTCACCCTAGCTGGGGACAATGGTGATTATATATTTGATCAACCCTCACCCTAGCTAGGGACAATGGTGGTTGATATGTTTGATCAACCCTCACTGTAGCTGGGGACAATGGTGGTTTATATGTTTGATCAACCCTCACCCTAGCTTGGGACAATGGTGGTTTATATGTTTGATCAATCCTCACCCTAGCTGGGGACAATGGTGGTTTATATGTTTGATCAACCCTCACCCTAGCTAGGAACAATGGTGGTTTATATGTTTGATCAACCCTCACCCTAGCTAGGTACAATGGTGGTTTAAATGTTTGATCAACCCTCACGCTAGCTGGGGAAAATGGTAGTTTATATGTTTGATCAACCCTCACTTTAGCTAGGGACAATGGTGGTTTATATGTTTGATCAACCCTCACCCTAGCTGGGGACAATGGTGGTTTATATGTTTGATCAACCCTCACCCTAGCTTGGGACAATGGTGGTTTATATGTTTGATCAACCCTCACTTAAGCTGGGGACAATGATGGCTTATATGTTTGATCAACCCTCAACCTAGCTGGGGACAATGGTGGTTTATATGTTTGATCAACCCTCACCCTAGCTGGGGACAATGGTGGTATATATGTTTGATCAACCCTCACCATAGCTGGGGACAATGGTGGTTTATATGTTTGATCAACCCTCACCATAGCTGGGGACAATGGTGGTTTATATGTTTGAACAACCCTCACCCTAGCTTGGGACAATGGTGGTTTATATGTTTGATCAATCCTCACCCTAGCTGGGGACAATGGTGATTATATATTTGATCAACCCTCACCTTAGCTAGGGACAATGGTGGTTGATATGTTTGATCAACCCTCACTGTAGCTGGGGACAATGGTGGTTTATATGTTTGATCAACCCTCACCCTAGCTTGGGACAATGGTGGTTTATATGTTTGATCAATCCTCACCCTACCTGAGGACAATGGTGGTTTATATGTTTGATCAACCCTCACCCTAGCTAGGAACAATGGTGGTTTATATGTTTGATCAACCCTAACCCTAGCTGGGGAAAATGGTGGTTGATATGTTTGATCAACCCTCACTGTAGCTGGGGACAATGGTGGTTTATATGTTTGATCAACCCTCACCCTAGCTAGGGACAATGGTGGTTTATATGTTTGATCAACTCTCACCCTAGCTAGGGAAAATGGTGGTTGATATGTTTGATCAACCCTCACCCTAGCTGGGGACAATGGTGGTTGATATGTTTGATCAACTCTCACCCTAGCTAGGGAAAATGGTGGTTGATATGTTTGATCAACCCTCACCCTAGCTGGGGACAATGGTGGTTTATATGTTTGATCAACACTCACCCTAGCTGGGGACAATGGTGGTTTATATGTTTGATCAACCCCACCCTAGCTAGGGACAATGGTGGTTTATATGTTTGATCAACCCTCACACTAGCTGGGACAATGGTGGTTTATATGTTTGATCAACCCTCACCCTAGCTAGGGACAATGGTGGTTTATATGTTTGATCAATCCTCACCCTAGCTGGGGACAATGGTGGTTTATATGTTTAATCAACCCTCACCCTAGCTTGGGACAATGGTGGTTTATATGTTTGATCAACCCTCACTTAAGCTGGGGACAATGGTGGCTTATATGTTTGATCAACCATCACCCTAGCTTGGGACAATGGTGGTTAATATGTTTGATCAACCCTCACTTAAGCTGGGGACAATGGTGGCTGATATGTTTGATCAACCCTCAACCTAGCTGGGGACAGTGGTGGTTGATATGTTTGATCAACCCTCACCCTAGCTGGGGACAATGGTGGTATATATGTTTGATCAATCCTCACCCTAGCTGGGGACAATGGTGGTTGATATGTTTGATCAATCCTCACCATAGCTGGGGACAATGGTGGTTTATATGTTTGATCAACCATCACCCTAGCTTGGGACAATGGTGGTTTATATGTTTGATCAATCCTCACCCTAGCTGGGGACAATGGTGGTTTATATATTTGATCAACCCTCACCCTAGCTAGGGACAATGGTGGTTGATATGTTTGATCAACCCTCACTGTAGCTGGGGACAATGGTGGTTTATATGTTTGATCAACCCTCACCCTAGCTTGGGACAATGGTGGTTTATATGTTTCATCAATCCTCACCATAGCTGGGGACAATGGTGGCTTATATGTTTGATCAATCTTCACCCTAGATGGATACAATGGTGGTTTATATGTTTGATCAACCCTCACCTTAGCTGGGGACAATGGTGGTTTCTATGTTTGATCAACTCCACACTAGCAGGGGACAATGGTGGTTTATATGTTTGATCAACCCTCACTGTAGCTGGGGACAATGGTGGTTTATATGTTTGATCAACACTCAACCTAGCTGAGGAAAATGGTAGTTTATATGTTTGATCAACCCTCACTTTTACTATGGACAAGGTGGTTTATATGTTTGATCAACCCTCACCCTAGCTGGGGAGAATGGTAGTTACTATGTTTGATCAACCCTCACTTTAGCTAGGGACAATGGTGGTTTATATGTTTGATCAACCCTCACGCTAGCTGGGGAAAATGGTAGTTTATATGTTTGATCAACCCTCACTTTAGCTAGGGACAATGGTGGTTTATATGTTTGATCAACCCTCACCCTAGCTGGGGACAATGGTGGTTTATATGTTTGATCAACCCTCACCCTAGCTTGGGACAATGGTGGTATATATGTTTGATAAACCCTCACTTAAGCTGGGGACAATGTTGGCTTATATGTTTGATCAACCCTCAACCTAGCTGGGGACAATGGTGGTTTATATGTTTGATCAACCCTCACCCTAGCTGGGGACAATGGTGGTATATATGTTTGATCAACCCTCACCATAGCTGGGGACAATGGTGGTTTATATGTTTGATCAACCCTCACCATAGCTGGGGACAATGGTGGTTTATATGTTTGAACAACCCTCACCCTAGCTTGGGACAATGGTGGTTTATATGTTTGATCAATCCTCACCCTAGCTGGGGACAATGGTGATTATATATTTGATCAACCCTCACCCTAGCTAGGGACAATGGTGGTTGATATGTTTGATCAACCCTCACTGTAGCTGGGGACAATGGTGGTTTATATGTTTGATCAACCCTCACCCTAGCTTGGGACAATGGTGGTTTATATGTTTGATCAATCCTCACCCTAGCTGGGGACAATGGTGGTTTATATGTTTGATCAACCCTCACCCTAGCTAGGAACAATGGTGGTTTATATGTTTGATCAACCCTCACCCTAGCTAGGTACAATGGTGGTTTAAATGTTTGATCAACCCTCACGCTAGCTGGGGAAAATGGTAGTTTATATGTTTGATCAACCCTCACTTTAGCTAGGGACAATGGTGGTTTATATGTTTGATCAACCCTCACCCTAGCTGAGGACAATGGTGGTTTATATGTTTGATCAACCCTCACCCTAGCTTGGGACAATGGTGGTTTATATGTTTGATCAACCCTCACTTAAGCTGGGGACAATGTTGGCTTATATGTTTGATCAACCCTCAACCTAGCTGGGGACAATGGTGGTTTATATGTTTGATCAACCCTCACCCTAGCTGGGGACAATGGTGGTATATATGTTTGATCAACCCTCACCATAGCTGGGGACAATGGTGGTTTATATGTTTGATCAACCCTCACCATAGCTGGGGACAATGGTGGTTTATATGTTTGAACAACCCTCACCCTAGCTTGGGACAATGGTGGTTTATATGTTTGATCAATCCTCACCCTAGCTGGGGACAATGGTGATTATATATTTGATCAACCCTCACCTTAGCTAGGGACAATGGTGGTTGATATGTTTGATCAACCCTCACTGTAGCTGGGGACAATGGTGGTTTATATGTTTGATCAACCCTCACCCTAGCTTGGGACAATGGTGGTTTATATGTTTGATCAATCCTCACCCTACCTGAGGACAATGGTGGTTTATATGTTTGATCAACCCTCACCCTAGCTAGGAACAATGGTGGTTTATATGTTTGATCAACCCTAACCCTAGCTGGGGAAAATGGTGGTTGATATGTTTGATCAACCCTCACTGTAGCTGGGGACAATGGTGGTTTATATGTTTGATCAACCCTCACCCTAGCTAGGGACAATGGTGGTTTATATGTTTGATCAACTCTCACCCTAGCTAGGGAAAATGGTGGTTGATATGTTTGATCAACCCTCACCCTAGCTGGGGACAATGGTGGTTGATATGTTTGATCAACTCTCACCCTAGCTAGGGAAAATGGTGGTTGATATGTTTGATCAACCCTCACCCTAGCTGGGGACAATTGTGGTTTATATGTTTGATCAACCCTCACCCTAGCTGGGGACAATGGTGGTTTATATGTTTGATCAACCCCACCCTAGCTAGGGACACTGGTGGTTTATATGTTTGATCAACCCTCACACTAGCTGGGACAATGGTGGTTTATATGTTTGATCAACCCTCACCCTAGCTAGGGACAATGGTGGTTTATATGTTTGATCAATCCTCACCCTAGCTGGGGACAATGGTGGTTTATATGTTTAATCAACCCTCACCCTAGCTTGGGACAATGGTGGTTTATATGTTTGATCAACCCTCACTTAAGCTGGGGACAATGGTGGCTTATATGTTTGATCAACCATCACCCTAGCTTGGGACAATGGTGGTTTATATGTTTGATCAACCCTCACTTAAGCTGGGGACAATGGTGGCTGATATGTTTGATCAACCCTCAACCTAGCTGGGGACAGTGGTGGTTGATATGTTTGATCAACCCTCACCCTAGCTGGGGACAATGGTGGTATATATGTTTGATCAATCCTCACCCTAGCTGGGGACAATGGTGGTTGATATGTTTGATCAATCCTCACCATAGCTGGGGACAATGGTGGTTTATATGTTTGATCAACCATCACCCTAGCTTGGGACAATGGTGGTTTATATGTTTGATCAATCCTCACCCTAGCTGGGGACAATGGTGATTTATATATTTGATCAACCCTCACCCTAGCTAGGGACAATGGTGGTTGATATGTTTGATCAACCCTCACTGTAGCTGGGGACAATGGTGGTTTATATGTTTGATCAACCCTCACCCTAGCTTGGGACAATGGTGGTTTATATGTTTCATCAATCCTCACCATAGCTGGGGACAATGGTGGCTTATATGTTTGATCAATCTTCACCCTAGATGGATACAATGGTGGTTTATATGTTTGATCAACCCTCACCTTAGCTGGGGACAATGGTGGTTTCTATGTTTGATCAACTCCACACTAGCAGGGGACAATGGTGGTTTATATGTTTGATCAACCCTCACTGTAGCTGGGGACAATGGTGGTTTATATGTTTGATCAACACTCAACCTAGCTGAGGAAAATGGTAGTTTATATGTTTGATCAACCCTCACTTTTACTATGGACAAGGTGGTTTATATGTTTGATCAACCCTCACCCTAGCTGGGGAGAATGGTAGTTACTATGTTTGATCAACCCTCACTTTAGCTAGGGACAATGGTGGTTTATATGTTTGATCAACCCTCACGCTAGCTGGGGAAAATGGTAGTTTATATGTTTGATCAACCCTCACTTTAGCTAGGGACAATGGTGGTTTATATGTTTGATCAACCCTCACCCTAGCTGGGGACAATGGTGGTTTATATTTTTGATCAACCCTCACCCTAGCTTGGGACAATGGTGGTTTATATGTTTGATCAACCCTCACTTAAGCTGGGGACAATGTTGGCTTATATGTTTGATCAACCCTCAACCTAGCTGGGGACAATGGTGGTTTATATGTTTGATCAACCCTCACCCTAGCTGGGGACAATGGTGGTATATATGTTTGATCAACCCTCACCATAGCTGGGGACAATGGTGGTTTATATGTTTGATCAACCCTCACCATAGCTGGGGACAATGGTGGTTTATATGTTTGAACAACCCTCACCCTAGCTTGGGACAATGATGGTTTATATGTTTGATCAATCCTCACCCTAGCTGGGGACAATGGTGATTATATATTTGATCAACCCTCACCCTAGCTAGGGACAATGGTGGTTGATATGTTTGATCAACCCTCACTGTAGCTGGGGACAATGGTGGTTTATATGTTTGATCAACCCTCACCCTAGCTTGGGACAATTGTGGTTTATATGTTTGATCAATCCTCACCCTAGCTGGGGACAATGGTGGTTTATATGTTTGATCAACCCTCACCCTAGCTAGGAACAATGGTGGTTTATATGTTTGATCAACCCTCACCCTAGCTAGGTACAATGGTGGTTTAAATGTTTGATCAACCCTCACGCTAGCTGGGGAAAATGGTAGTTTATATGTTTGATCAACCCTCACTTTAGCTAGGGACAATGGTGGTTTATATGTTTGATCAACCCTCACCCTAGCTGGGGACAATGGTGGTTTATATTTTTGATCAACCCTCACCCTAGCTTGGGACAATGGTGGTTTATATGTTTGATCAACCCTCACTTAAGCTGGGGACAATGTTGGCTTATATGTTTGATCAACCCTCAACCTAGCTGGGGACAATGGTGGTTTATATGTTTGATCAACCCTCACCCTAGCTGGGGACAATGGTGGTATATATGTTTGATCAACCCTCACCATAGCTGGGGACAATGGTGGTTTATATGTTTGATCAACCCTCACCATAGCTGGGGACAATGGTGGTTTATATGTTTGAACAACCCTCACCCTAGCTTGGGACAATGGTGGTTTATATGTTTGATCAATCCTCACCCTAGCTGGGGACAATGGTGATTATATATTTGATCAACCCTCACCTTAGCTAGGGACAATGGTGGTTGATATGTTTGATCAACCCTCACTGTAGCTGGAGACAATGGTGGTTTATATGTTTGATCAACCCTCACCCTAGCTTGGGACAATGGTGGTTTATTTGTTTGATCAACCCTCACCATAGCTGGGGACAATGGTGGTTTATATGTTTGATCAACCCTCACCATAGCTGGGGACAATGGTGGTTTATATGTTTGAACAACCCTCACCCTAGCTTGGGACAATGGTGGTTTATATGTTTGATCAATCCTCACCCTAGCTGGGGACAATGGTGATTATATATTTGATCAACCCTCACCTTAGCTAGGGACAATGGTGGTTGATATGTTTGATCAACCCTCACTGTAGCTGGAAACAATGGTGGTTTATATGTTTGATCAATCCTCACCCTACCTGAGGACAATGGTGGTTTATTTGTTTGATCAACCCTCACCCTAGCTAGGAACAATGGTGGTTTATATGTTTGATCAACCCTAACCCTAGCTGGGGAAAATGGTGGTTGATATGTTTGATCAACCCTCACTGTAGCTGGGGACAATGGTGGTTTATATGTTTGATCAACCCTCACCCTAGCTAGGGACAATGGTGGTTTATATGTTTGATCAACTCTCACCCTAGCTAGGGAAAATGGTGGTTGATATGTTTGATCAACCCTCACCCTAGCTGGGGACAATGGTGGTTGATATGTTTGATCAACTCTCACCCTAGCTAGGGAAAATGGTGGTTGATATGTTTGATCAACCCTCACCCTAGCTGGGGACAATGGTGGTTTATATGTTTGATCAACCCTCACCCTAGCTGGGGACAATGGTGGTTTATATGTTTGATCAAGCCCACCCTAGCTAGGGACAATGGTGGTTTATATGTTTGATCAACCCTCACACTAGCTGGGACAATGGTGGTTTATATGTTTGATCAACCCTCACCCTAGCTATTGACAATGGTGGTTTATATGTTTGATCAATCCTCACCCTAGCTGGGGACAATGGTGGTTTATATGTTTAATCAACCCTCACCCTAGCTTGGGACAATGGTGGTTTATATGTTTGATCAACCCTCACTTAAGCTGGGGACATTGGTGGCTTATGTGTTTGATCAACCATCACCCTAGCTTGGGACAATGGTGGTTTATATGTTTGATCAACCCTCACTTAAGCTGGGGACAATGGTGGCTTATATGTTTGATCAACCCTCAACCTAGCTGGGGACAGTGGTGGTTGATATGTTTGATCAACCCTCACCCTAGCTGGGGACAATGGTGGTATATATGTTTGATCAATCCTCACCCTAGCTGGGGACAATGGTGGTTGATATGTTTGATCAATCCTCACCATAGCTGGGGACAATGGTGGTTTATATGTTTGATCAACCATCACCCTAGCTTGGGACAATGGTGGTTTATATGTTTGATCAATCCTCACCCTAGCTGGGGACAATGGTGGTTTATATATTTGATCAACCCTCACCCTAGCTAGGGACAATGGTGGTTGATATGTTTGATCAACCCTCACTGTAGCTGGGGACAATGGTGGTTTATATGTTTGATCAACCCTCACCCTAGCTTGGGACAATGGTGGTTTATATGTTTGATCAATCCTCACCCTAGCTGGGGACAATGGTGGTTTATATGTTTGATCAACCCTCACCCTAGCTAGGAACAATGGTGGTTTATATGTTTGATCAACCCTCACCCTAGCTAGGTACAATGGTGGTTTAAATGTTTGATCAACCCTCACGCTAGCTGGGGAAAATGGTAGTTTATATGTTTGATCAACCCTCACTTTAGCTAGGGACAATGGTGGTTTATATGTTTGATCAACCCTCACCCTAGCTGGGGACAATGGTGGTTTATATTTTTGATCAACCCTCACCCTAGCTTGGGACAATGGTGGTTTATATGTTTGATCAACCCTCAACCTAGCTGGGGACAGTGGTGGTTGATATGTTTGATCAACCCTCACCCTAGCTGGGGACAATGGTGGTATATATGTTTGATCAATCCTCACCCTAGCTGGGGACAATGGTGGTTGATATGTTTGATCAATCCTCACCATAGCTGGGGACAATGGTGGTTTATATGTTTGATCAACCATCACCCTAGCTTGGGACAATGGTGGTTTATATGTTTGATCAATCCTCACCCTAGCTGGGGACAATGGTGATTTATATATTTGATCAACCCTCACCCTAGCTAGGGACAATGGTGGTTGATATGTTTGATCAACCCTCACTGTAGCTGGGGACAATGGTGGTTTATATGTTTGATCAACCCTCACCCTAGCTTGGGACAATGGTGGTTTATATGTTTCATCAATCCTCACCATAGCTGGGGACAATGGTGGCTTATATGTTTGATCAATCTTCACCCTAGATGGATACAATGGTGGTTTATATGTTTGATCAACCCTCACCTTAGCTGGGGACAATGGTGGTTTCTATGTTTGATCAACTCCACACTAGCAGGGGACAATGGTGGTTTATATGTTTGATCAACCCTCACTGTAGCTGGGGACAATGGTGGTTTATATGTTTGATCAACACTCAACCTAGCTGAGGAAAATGGTAGTTTATATGTTTGATCAACCCTCACTTTTACTATGGACAAGGTGGTTTATATGTTTGATCAACCCTCACCCTAGCTGGGGAGAATGGTAGTTACTATGTTTGATCAACCCTCACTTTAGCTAGGGACAATGGTGGTTTATATGTTTGATCAACCCTCACGCTAGCTGGGGAAAATGGTAGTTTATATGTTTGATCAACCCTCACTTTAGCTAGGGACAATGGTGGTTTATATGTTTGATCAACCCTCACCCTAGCTGGGGACAATGGTGGTTTATATGTTTGATCAACCCTCACCCTAGCTTGGGACAATGGTGGTTTATATGTTTGATAAACCCTCACTTAAGCTGGGGACAATGTTGGCTTATATGTTTGATCAACCCTCAACCTAGCTGGGGACAATGGTGGTTTATATGTTTGATCAACCCTCACCCTAGCTGGGGACAATGGTGGTATATATGTTTGATCAACCCTCACCATAGCTGGGGACAATGGTGGTTTATATGTTTGATCAACCCTCACCATAGCTGGGGACAATGGTGGTTTATATGTTTGAACAACCCTCACCCTAGCTTGGGACAATGATGGTTTATATGTTTGATCAATCCTCACCCTAGCTGGGGACAATGGTGATTATATATTTGATCAACCCTCACCCTAGCTAGGGACAATGGTGGTTGATATGTTTGATCAACCCTCACTGTAGCTGGGGACAATGGTGGTTTATATGTTTGATCAACCCTCACCCTAGCTTGGGACAATTGTGGTTTATATGTTTGATCAATCCTCACCCTAGCTGGGGACAATGGTGGTTTATATGTTTGATCAACCCTCACCCTAGCTAGGAACAATGGTGGTTTATATGTTTGATCAACCCTCACCCTAGCTAGGTACAATGGTGGTTTAAATGTTTGATCAACCCTCACGCTAGCTGGGGAAAATGGTAGTTTATATGTTTGATCAACCCTCACTTTAGCTAGGGACAATGGTGGTTTATATGTTTGATCAACCCTCACCCTAGCTGGGGACAATGGTGGTTTATATTTTTGATCAACCCTCACCCTAGCTTGGGACAATGGTGGTTTATATGTTTGATCAACCCTCACTTAAGCTGGGGACAATGTTGGCTTATATGTTTGATCAACCCTCAACCTAGCTGGGGACAATGGTGGTTTATATGTTTGATCAACCCTCACCCTAGCTGGGGACAATGGTGGTATATATGTTTGATCAACCCTCACCATAGCTGGGGACAATGGTGGTTTATATGTTTGATCAACCCTCACCATAGCTGGGGACAATGGTGGTTTATATGTTTGAACAACCCTCACCCTAGCTTGGGACAATGGTGGTTTATATGTTTGATCAATCCTCACCCTAGCTGGGGACAATGGTGATTATATATTTGATCAACCCTCACCTTAGCTAGGGACAATGGTGGTTGATATGTTTGATCAACCCTCACTGTAGCTGGAGACAATGGTGGTTTATATGTTTGATCAACCCTCACCCTAGCTTGGGACAATGGTGGTTTATTTGTTTGATCAACCCTCACCATAGCTGGGGACAATGGTGGTTTATATGTTTGATCAACCCTCACCATAGCTGGGGACAATGGTGGTTTATATGTTTGAACAACCCTCACCCTAGCTTGGGACAATGGTGGTTTATATGTTTGATCAATCCTCACCCTAGCTGGGGACAATGGTGATTATATATTTGATCAACCCTCACCTTAGCTAGGGACAATGGTGGTTGATATGTTTGATCAACCCTCACTGTAGCTGGAAACAATGGTGGTTTATATGTTTGATCAATCCTCACCCTACCTGAGGACAATGGTGGTTTATTTGTTTGATCAACCCTCACCCTAGCTAGGAACAATGGTGGTTTATATGTTTGATCAACCCTAACCCTAGCTGGGGAAAATGGTGGTTGATATGTTTGATCAACCCTCACTGTAGCTGGGGACAATGGTGGTTTATATGTTTGATCAACCCTCACCCTAGCTAGGGACAATGGTGGTTTATATGTTTGATCAACTCTCACCCTAGCTAGGGAAAATGGTGGTTGATATGTTTGATCAACCCTCACCCTAGCTGGGGACAATGGTGGTTGATATGTTTGATCAACTCTCACCCTAGCTAGGGAAAATGGTGGTTGATATGTTTGATCAACCCTCACCCTAGCTGGGGACAATGGTGGTTTATATGTTTGATCAACCCTCACCCTAGCTGGGGACAATGGTGGTTTATATGTTTGATCAAGCCCACCCTAGCTAGGGACAATGGTGGTTTATATGTTTGATCAACCCTCACACTAGCTGGGACAATGGTGGTTTATATGTTTGATCAACCCTCACCCTAGCTATTGACAATGGTGGTTTATATGTTTGATCAATCCTCACCCTAGCTGGGGACAATGGTGGTTTATATGTTTAATCAACCCTCACCCTAGCTTGGGACAATGGTGGTTTATATGTTTGATCAACCCTCACTTAAGCTGGGGACATTGGTGGCTTATGTGTTTGATCAACCATCACCCTAGCTTGGGACAATGGTGGTTTATATGTTTGATCAACCCTCACTTAAGCTGGGGACAATGGTGGCTTATATGTTTGATCAACCCTCAACCTAGCTGGGGACAGTGGTGGTTGATATGTTTGATCAACCCTCACCCTAGCTGGGGACAATGGTGGTATATATGTTTGATCAATCCTCACCCTAGCTGGGGACAATGGTGGTTGATATGTTTGATCAATCCTCACCATAGCTGGGGACAATGGTGGTTTATATGTTTGATCAACCATCACCCTAGCTTGGGACAATGGTGGTTTATATGTTTGATCAATCCTCACCCTAGCTGGGGACAATGGTGGTTTATATATTTGATCAACCCTCACCCTAGCTAGGGACAATGGTGGTTGATATGTTTGATCAACCCTCACTGTAGCTGGGGACAATGGTGGTTTATATGTTTGATCAACCCTCACCCTAGCTTGGGACAATGGTGGTTTATATGTTTGATCAATCCTCACCCTAGCTGGGGACAATGGTGGTTTATATGTTTGATCAACCCTCACCCTAGCTAGGAACAATGGTGGTTTATATGTTTGATCAACCCTCACCCTAGCTAGGTACAATGGTGGTTTAAATGTTTGATCAACCCTCACGCTAGCTGGGGAAAATGGTAGTTTATATGTTTGATCAACCCTCACTTTAGCTAGGGACAATGGTGGTTTATATGTTTGATCAACCCTCACCCTAGCTGGGGACAATGGTGGTTTATATTTTTGATCAACCCTCACCCTAGCTTGGGACAATGGTGGTTTATATGTTTGATCAACCCTCACTTAAGCTGGGGACAATGTTGGCTTATATGTTTGATCAACCCTCAACCTAGCTGGGGACAATGGTGGTTTATATGTTTGATCAACCCTCACCCTAGCTGGGGACAATGGTGGTATATATGTTTGATCAACCCTCACCATAGCTGGGGACAATGGTGGTTTATATGTTTGATCAACCCTCACCATAGCTGGGGACAATGGTGGTTTATATGTTTGAACAACCCTCACCCTAGCTTGGGACAATGGTGGTTTATAAGTTTGATCAATCCTCACCCTAGCTGGGGACAATGGTGATTATATATTTGATCAACCCTCACCTTAGCTAGGGACAATGGTGGTTGATATGTTTGATCAACCCTCACTGTAGCTGGGGACAATGGTGGTTTATATGTTTGATCAACCCTCACCCTAGCTTGGGACAATGGTGGTTTATATGTTTGATCAATCCTCACCCTACCTGAGGACAATGGTGGTTTATATGTTTGATCAACCCTCACCCTAGCTAGGAACAATGGTGGTTTATATGTTTGATCAACCCTAACCCTAGCTGGGGAAAATGGTGGTTGATATGTTTGATCAACCCTCACTGTAGCTGGGGACAATGGTGGTTTATATGTTTGATCAACCCTCACCCTAGCTAGGGACAATGGTGGTTTATATGTTTGATCAACTCTCACCCTAGCTAGGGAAAATGGTGGTTGATATGTTTGATCAACCCTCACCCTAGCTGGGGACAATGGTGGTTGATATGTTTGATCAACTCTCACCCTAGCTAGGGAAAATGGTGGTTGATATGTTTGATCAACCCTCACCCTAGCTGGGGACAATGGTGGTTTATATGTTTGATCAACCCTCACCCTAGCTGGGGACAATGGTGGTTTATATGTTTGATCAACCCCACCCTAGCTAGGGACAATGGTGGTTTATATGTTTGATCAACCCTCACACTAGCTGGGACAATGGTGGTTTATATGTTTGATCAACCCTCACCCTAGCTAGGGACAATGGTGGTTTATATGTTTGATCAATCCTCACCCTAGCTGGGGACAATGGTGGTTTATATGTTTAATCAACCCTCACCCTAGCTTGGGACAATGGTGGTTTATATGTTTGATCAACCCTCACTTAAGCTGGGGACAATGGTGGCTTATATGTTTGATCAACCATCACCCTAGCTTGGGACAATGGTGGTTTATATGTTTGATCAACCCTCACTTAAGCTGGGGACAATGGTGGCTTATATGTTTGATCAACCCTCAACCTAGCTGGGGACAGTGGTGGTTAATATGTTTGATCAACCCTCACCCTAGCTGGGGACAATGGTGGTATATATGTTTGATCAATCCTCACCCTAGCTGGGGACAATGGTGGTTGATATGTTTGATCAATCCTCACCATAGCTGGGGACAATGGTGGTTTATATGTTTGATCAACCATCACCCTAGCTTGGGACAATGGTGGTTTATATGTTTGATCAATCCTCACCCTAGCTGGGGACAATGGTGGTTTATATATTTGATCAACCCTCACCCTAGCTAGGGACAATGGTGGTTGATATGTTTGATCAACCCTCACTGTAGCTGGGGACAATGGTGGTTTATATGTTTGATCAACCCTCACCCTAGCTGGGGACAATGGTGGTTTATATGTTTGATCAACCCTCACCCTAGCTGGGGACAATGGTGGTTTATATGTTTGATCAACCCCACCCTAGCTAGGGACAATGGTGGTTTATATGTTTGATCAACCCTCACACTAGCTGGGACAATGGTGGTTTATATGTTTGATCAACCCTCACCCTAGCTAGGGACAATGGTGGTTTATATGTTTGATCAATCCTCACCCTAGCTGGGGACAATGGTGGTTTATATGTTTAATCAACCCTCACCCTAGCTTGGGACAATGGTGGTTTATATGTTTGATCAACCCTCACTTAAGCTGGGGACAATGGTGGCTTATATGTTTGATCAACCATCACCCTAGCTTGGGACAATGGTGGTTTATATGTTTGATCAACCCTCACTTAAGCTGGGGACAATGGTGGCTTATATGTTTGATCAACCCTCAACCTAGCTGGGGACAGTGGTGGTTGATATGTTTGATCAACCCTCACCCTAGCTGGGGACAATGGTGGTATATATGTTTGATCAATCCTCACCCTAGCTGGGGACAATGGTGGTTGATATGTTTGATCAATCCTCACCATAGCTGGGGACAATGGTGGTTTATATGTTTGATCAACCATCACCCTAGCTTGGGACAATGGTGGTTTATATGTTTGATCAATCCTCACCCTAGCTGGGGACAATGGTGGTTTATATATTTGATCAACCCTCACCCTAGCTAGGGACAATGGTGGTTGATATGTTTGATCAACCCTCACTGTAGCTGGGGACAATGGTGGTTTATATGTTTGATCAACCCTCACCCTAGCTTGGGACAATGGTGGTTTATATGTTTGATCAATCCTCACCCTAGCTGGGGACAATGGTGGTTTATATGTTTGATCAACCCTCACCCTAGCTAGGAACAATGGTGGTTTATATGTTTGATCAACCCTCACCCTAGCTAGGTACAATGGTGGTTTAAATGTTTGATCAACCCTCACGCTAGCTGGGGAAAATGGTAGTTTATATGTTTGATCAACCCTCACTTTAGCTAGGGACAATGGTGGTTTATATGTTTGATCAACCCTCACCCTAGCTGGGGACAATGGTGGTTTATATTTTTGATCAACCCTCACCCTAGCTTGGGACAATGGTGGTTTATATGTTTGATCAACCCTCACTTAAGCTGGGGACAATGTTGGCTTATATGTTTGATCAACCCTCAACCTAGCTGGGGACAATGGTGGTTTATATGTTTGATCAACCCTCACCCTAGCTGGGGACAATGGTGGTATATATGTTTGATCAACCCTCACCATAGCTGGGGACAATGGTGGTTTATATGTTTGATCAACCCTCACCATAGCTGGGGACAATGGTGGTTTATATGTTTGAACAACCCTCACCCTAGCTTGGGACAATGGTGGTTTATAAGTTTGATCAATCCTCACCCTAGCTGGGGACAATGGTGATTATATATTTGATCAACCCTCACCTTAGCTAGGGACAATGGTGGTTGATATGTTTGATCAACCCTCACTGTAGCTGGGGACAATGGTGGTTTATATGTTTGATCAACCCTCACCCTAGCTTGGGACAATGGTGGTTTATATGTTTGATCAATCCTCACCCTACCTGAGGACAATGGTGGTTTATATGTTTGATCAACCCTCACCCTAGCTAGGAACAATGGTGGTTTATATGTTTGATCAACCCTAACCCTAGCTGGGGAAAATGGTGGTTGATATGTTTGATCAACCCTCACTGTAGCTGGGGACAATGGTGGTTTATATGTTTGATCAACCCTCACCCTAGCTAGGGACAATGGTGGTTTATATGTTTGATCAACTCTCACCCTAGCTAGGGAAAATGGTGGTTGATATGTTTGATCAACCCTCACCCTAGCTGGGGACAATGGTGGTTGATATGTTTGATCAACTCTCACCCTAGCTAGGGAAAATGGTGGTTGATATGTTTGATCAACCCTCACCCTAGCTGGGGACAATGGTGGTTTATATGTTTGATCAACCCTCACCCTAGCTGGGGACAATGGTGGTTTATATGTTTGATCAACCCCACCCTAGCTAGGGACAATGGTGGTTTATATGTTTGATCAACCCTCACACTAGCTGGGACAATGGTGGTTTATATGTTTGATCAACCCTCACCCTAGCTAGGGACAATGGTGGTTTATATGTTTGATCAATCCTCACCCTAGCTGGGGACAATGGTGGTTTATATGTTTAATCAACCCTCACCCTAGCTTGGGACAATGGTGGTTTATATGTTTGATCAACCCTCACTTAAGCTGGGGACAATGGTGGCTTATATGTTTGATCAACCATCACCCTAGCTTGGGACAATGGTGGTTTATATGTTTGATCAACCCTCACTTAAGCTGGGGACAATGGTGGCTTATATGTTTGATCAACCCTCAACCTAGCTGGGGACAGTGGTGGTTAATATGTTTGATCAACCCTCACCCTAGCTGGGGACAATGGTGGTATATATGTTTGATCAATCCTCACCCTAGCTGGGGACAATGGTGGTTGATATGTTTGATCAATCCTCACCATAGCTGGGGACAATGGTGGTTTATATGTTTGATCAACCATCACCCTAGCTTGGGACAATGGTGGTTTATATGTTTGATCAATCCTCACCCTAGCTGGGGACAATGGTGGTTTATATATTTGATCAACCCTCACCCTAGCTAGGGACAATGGTGGTTGATATGTTTGATCAACCCTCACTGTAGCTGGGGACAATGGTGGTTTATATGTTTGATCAACCCTCACCCTAGCTGGGGACAATGGTGGTTTATATGTTTGATCAACCCTCACCCTAGCTGGGGACAATGGTGGTTTATATGTTTGATCAACCCCACCCTAGCTAGGGACAATGGTGGTTTATATGTTTGATCAACCCTCACACTAGCTGGGACAATGGTGGTTTATATGTTTGATCAACCCTCACCCTAGCTAGGGACAATGGTGGTTTATATGTTTGATCAATCCTCACCCTAGCTGGGGACAATGGTGGTTTATATGTTTAATCAACCCTCACCCTAGCTTGGGACAATGGTGGTTTATATGTTTGATCAACCCTCACTTAAGCTGGGGACAATGGTGGCTTATATGTTTGATCAACCATCACCCTAGCTTGGGACAATGGTGGTTTATATGTTTGATCAACCCTCACTTAAGCTGGGGACAATGGTGGCTTATATGTTTGATCAACCCTCAACCTAGCTGGGGACAGTGGTGGTTGATATGTTTGATCAACCCTCACCCTAGCTGGGGACAATGGTGGTATATATGTTTGATCAATCCTCACCCTAGCTGGGGACAATGGTGGTTGATATGTTTGATCAATCCTCACCATAGCTGGGGACAATGGTGGTTTATATGTTTGATCAACCATCACCCTAGCTTGGGACAATGGTGGTTTATATGTTTGATCAATCCTCACCCTAGCTGGGGACAGTGGTGGTTTATATATTTGATCAACCCTCACCCTAGCTAGGGACAATGGTGGTTGATATGTTTGATCAACCCTCACTGTAGCTGGGGACAATGGTGGTTTATATGTTTGATCAACCCTCACCCTAGCTTGGGACAATGGTGGTTTATATGTTTCATCAATCCTCACCCTAGCTGGGGACAATGGTGGTTTATATGGTTGATCAACCCTCACCCTAGCTAGGGACAATGGTGGTTTATATGTTTGATCAACCATCACCCTAGCTGGGGAAAATGGTGGTTGATATGTTTGATCAACCCTCACTGTAGCTGGGGACAATGGTGGTTTATATGTTTGATCAACCCTCACCCTAGCTAGGGACAATGGTGGTTTATATGTTTGATTAACCCTCACCCTAGCTGGGGACAATGGTGGTTTATATGTTTGATCAACCATCACCCTAGCTGGGGATAATGGTGGTTTATATGTTTGGTCAACCCTCACACTAGCTGGGGACAATGGTGGTTTATATGTTTGATCAACCCTCACCCTAGCTTGGGACAATGGTGGTTTATATGTTTGATCAACCCTCATCCTAGCTTGGGACAATGGTGGTTTATATGTTTGATCAACCCTCACTTAAGCTGGGGACAATGGTGGCTTATATGTTTGATCAACCCTCAACCTAGCTGGGGACAATGGTGGTTTATATGTTTGATCAACCCTCACCCTAGCTGGGGACAATGGTGGTATATATGTTTGATCAATCCTCACCCTAGCTGGGGACAATGGTGGTTGATATGTTTGATCAATCCTCACCATAGCTGGGGACAATGGTGGTTTATATGTTTGATCAACCCTCACCCTTGCTTGGGACAATGGTGGTTTAAATGTGTGATCAACCCTCATCCTAGCTTGGGACAATGGTGGTTTATATGTTTGATCAACCCTCACTTAAGCTGGGGACAATGGTGGCTTATATGTTTGATCAACCCTCACCCTAGCTGGGGACAATGGTGGTTGATATGTTTGATCAATCCTCACCATAGTTGGGGACAATGGTGGTTTATATGTTTGATCAACCCTCACCCTAGCTTGGGACAATGGTGGTTTATATGTTTGATCAATCCTCACCCTAGCTGGGGACAATGGTGGTTTATATATTTGATCAACCCTCACCCTAGCTAGGGACAATGGTGGTTGATATGTTTGATCAACCCTCACTGTAGCTGGGGACAATGGTGGTTTATATGTTTGATCAACCCTCACCCTAGCTTGGGACAATGGTGGTTTATATGTTTGATCAATCCTCACCCTAGCTGGGGACAATGGTGGTTTATATGTTTGATCAACCCTCACCCTAGCTAGGGACAATGGTGGTTTATATGTTTGATCAACCCTCACCCTAGCTGGGGAAAATGGTGGTATATATGTTTGATCAACCCTCACCCTAGCTAGGGACAATGGTGGTTTATATGTTTGATCAACCCTCACCCTAGCTGGGGACAGTGGTGGTTGATATGTTTGATCAACCCTTCACCCTAGCTGGGGACAATGGTGGTTGATATGTTTGATCAATCCTCACCATAGCTGGGGACAATGGTGGTTTATATGTTTGATCAACCCTCACCCTAGCTTGGGACAATGGTGGTTTATATGTTTGATCAATCCTCACCCTAGCTGGGGACAATGGTGGTTTATATGTTTGGTCAATCCTCACCCTAGCTGGGGACAATGGTGGTTTATATATTTGATCAACCCTCACCCTAGCTAGGGACAATGGTGGTTGATATGTTTGATCAACCCTCACTGTAGCTGGGGACAATGGTGGTTTATATGTTTGATCAACCCTCACCCTAGCTTGGGACAATTGTGGTTTATATGTTTGATCAATCCTCACCCTAGCTGGGGACAATGGTGGTTTATATGTTTGATCAACCCTCACCCTAGCTAGGGACAATGGTGGTTTATATGTTTGATCAACCCTCACCCTAGCTAGGGACAATGGTGGTTGATATGTTTGATCAACCCTCACCCTAGCTAGGGACAATGGTGGTTTATATGTTTGATCAACCCTCACCCTAGCTGGGGACAATGGTGGTTTATATGTTTGATCAACCCTCACCCTAGCTGGGGAAAATGGTGGTTTATATGTTTGATCAACCCTCAACCTAGCTGGGGACAATGGTGGTTTATATGTTTGGTCAACCCTCACACTAGCTGGGGACAATGGTGGTTTATATGTTTGATCAACTCTCACCCTAGCTAGGTAAAATGGTGGTTGATATGTTTGATCAACCGTCACCCTAGCTGGGGAAAATGGTGGTTTATATGTTTGATCAACCCTCACCCTAGCTGGGGACAATGGTGGTTTATATGTTTGATCAACCCCACCCTAGCTAGGGACAATAGTGGTTTATATGTTTGATCAACCCTCACACTAGCTGGGGACAATGGTGGTTTATATGTTTGATCAACCATCACCCTAGCTAGGGACAATGGTGGTTTATATGTTTGATCAACCCCCACCCTAGCTGGGGACAATGGTGGTTTATATGTTTGATCAACCCTCACCCTAGCTGGGGACAATGATTGTTTATGTTTGATCAACCCTCACCCTAGCTGGGGACAATGGTGGTTGATATGTTTGATCAACCCTCACCCTAGCTGGATACAGTGGTGGTTTATATGTTTGATCAACCCTCACCCTAGCTGGGGACAATGGTGGTTGATATGTTTGATCAACCCTCACCCTAGCTGTGGAAAATGGTGGTTTATATGTTTGATCAACCCTCACCCTAGATTGGGACAATGGTGGTTTATATGTTTGATCAACCCCACACTAGCTAGGGACAATGGTGGTTTATTAATATATATTCAGAACATTCAAATAGAATGTAAAGAAAGACAATCCATATGAATAATAGGCATAAGACAATATCCGGGTATTTCATGAAGGTAAGAAAAACAATCCTTTAAATAATAGGAATAACACAATATTTGAGTATTTTATGAAGGTAAGAAAGACAATCCATGTTAATAATATGCATAAGACAATATCGGGGTATTTCATGAAGGTCAGAAAGACAATCCAAGTAAATAATAGGCATATTACAATATCCGGATATTTTGTGAAGGTTTTAAATAGTTGATAAAACATTAATGTTACATGAAAATAGTTTATTACGTATCATGAACTACATGATGTATATTTTTGTACATTTTTTAACAGGGAGAATGGTTACTGGAATGACGATGATAACGAGATGCAATTCAACAGGTTGCAGATTTTGGCGATTTTAACGATAGACAATGACTTAGATCTCGTCACTTGTCTAAGAACACTCGCTATAACTCCACTGGTAGAATTAGACACAAGCCTTATGCAGTAGTTAACATTTCAATGATTCAGGATGGAATACATGTAGTTTTACAAATTAGCGGATGTTGTCAGTTCTACTGATTGACTGTAACGTTTGCGGGTCACTTTATTTGGTTCATTTATTTCTTTCATTATTAGTAATTTTAATTGTTTTCTGAAAGATTGATCATTATTATTTTGTTTCTTTCTGAAATTTTCATTCATAAATTTTAGTGACGTAACAAACCTCGCATTAGTCATTATATTCAAAATATGTTTCCCTTCTCAACCAATAAGAGCGCTCGATTAAGTTCCCGGGAAAATTTAGCTCGTGCAGTGATTGTCTTCCGGAAATCATTCCCAGCTCAGATGCTCAAGTGTGGACGTATAGGTAAAGAGGGAACTTTCCACCATGTGCGCGATTTTTTTAAAGTGGTCTCGGCGCTATTTTTGTGTTTTATCAAGGGTATTTAAGATGATGTGTATTTCGACATTTTCTAGGTAAGAATTCCCCCTCCAATTTGATGTATATTTTGAATTGACTAAAACTGGCTAGTTTTAGTCAGGGTTTGCTTAAAATATTTTAGCGAAGACTTTGAATATTTACGTATTGAGACGTAGTTTATTTAGAAGGCGATTCGCGGGTTAATTGAGTTAAATTATGAGCTAAGTTTTGAAGAGTTCTTTGAACTGAATAAATGTTTTCAGTTAGCGAATATCGAGATTCATCAGTTGTTTAGGTTAAAGCTCTTTATAGATTGCTTGAAAAAAAATAAGGTTCGGGGTCATTATTTGTTGACATTTTCGTACGTGTCTTAAATCTATGACTTGAACTTCAAGACAGAAATTTAAAGTGTTAAAACGTAAAGCGAGATTAAAATGCAAACCCTGGGCAGAATGGCAGAATGAGTCGTTAGAGAAAATTATAGTTGTAAAACCACTTTGTGGTCTAAGAAATATAGAGACATTGCTGAATTAGAGACCATTGAATTACAAAATCATACATATACTAGAGACGCAGTTGAATAATATTGTCTACTAACGATTGTGTGTTGTTTAATAAAAGTCAAGTTGTACTTCACTGAATTATTTTATTACAGATAAAATCCTTGTCCCTGCCCTGAGCTAAGTTTTGTGATTAAAATTACCCCTTCTTACCCCCTTGGTACAGGAAATTGCTTTGAGAATATCCCGTTACCCTTGAATCAACTTTCATGATTTGATATTTGGTACCCGTCTATTCTGAACTTTTGGTAGGTCAGTTTGAGTTGCTGAATGGTTTTTCTGTCTTTCCTGTCACAGATAGTTTGCGTATAAGCATTTTCAGGACAGAACAAGACTACTTTAGTTAATCCTTCACTGATTTACACGCTGGTTATTATTATTTGAATATTTGGTAATCTTGTTAATTTACTGGTCTTGATGTAATGGTTTATTTTTACAGATTGTGACTTGGATGGAGAGTTGTCTCTTTGGCACTCATATCGCATCTTCTTATATCTATTGAAACTGAGAATAAGTTTTCGAAAAGTCTGACTTTACGTTTGTTGTCCCGTGCTTGAAACGACCACTCTTATCAGGTCGGGCTAGATACATTTTGTTTGTCTGTCTGTTGAACCTTTATTCATTGTTTGACCCTAGACTTAATCACATATAGTAGCGGTCACTCTGAAATTGACTTCAGAGTTGGATTGAGATTGTTCTTCATAATTGGGTTAATATTAAATATACTGAGAAATATTACATTCGAGATGCAGCTTGATGCTTGAGGTATGATACTGATGAGATAAGTAATTTACTGAACTTCTGCCAGAACACATGAATTTGTGAATCCTCCTGTAAATTCATTGAATACCATCGACAACCTTTTATTAGTACACCGCCAGGTCCTATCCTTCCTCGTGATAGACGTGAACCAGACTTGTTCACATGTTGGTTTAAATAGTCGGATTCTATGAAAATCTGACTGTACTGTTGTCAAAGTCAAAGGTTAGCATCTAGTTAGTCGTAAGAGCAGACTAGTCACTATTTATCAACTGTTTGAATAAGGTCCTAGAAGCTACTTATGACAGTGGAGGTCTGGGTATAATTACCATCAGATATATTATATCTTGATCACACAGGTTTAAAACATTTATAAACTGGTGGCATAAACCGGTGAATTATATACCTATAAAAAGTTAAAATATTCTAAAGACGGGCATTATTATATTTGTAAAGTCCTAAAGCGAAAGCATGGGCCGAACCCTACCCTAGATTTAAACTAAAAGAAATGTTGTTGGGTTGCTGTCTAATAGATAAAAAGTCCTGTTAAGGGTTCATAGACAGTACCCCGGCTTCGTTTCATGACTCTCATTAAAATAAGGACTTAAGAAAACATATTTAAATTAAGAATTTTGTTAACAGCGTGTGCAATATTGTTGTTGAATAAAAACAAAAAAAGACTTTTGCTAGGTTAGAATTTCATAATAGAAACGAGGTTATTGATTAACAATTAAAAACATACAATTAGCACTTAAAGATTAACAAAAGAAGATAATGGATGACAGAATACAAACGTGTTTGTACTAAGTAATTCTTACATAATGAATAGAAATAATTTGACAATAAGAATGCTTATAACTAAACTATTTGTCATAAACGTTTTTAAAAGAATTCTTTTCCAAGTTTAAAGTGAATAATCTTACATTCATGGACAAATATTGCATAACATATGATTTCAATAGAATAATAATTAGTTTAGCAATGCAGTAATGACAACCTATGGCCATGCGGTTTATCAGTGAGAGTCTAAAAATATATGAATTAAGTACAATACTATTTTAAAAAAGTCCCTAATGCACAATTTTCGCAAATTATTGAAGGTCAACAAGAGGTCCGTGGAAGCATAGAGTTTTCTGGTAACTCGTGTTGCTCTTATTTTGTTGTTTCTGCAATTAGAAGGAAGAGGAAGCCTTCCACTTTTTTATTAAGTTTTGCCGTAGTTTAACCATTTTTGTAAAATTGAGAATGGAAATGGGGAATGTGTCAAAGAGACAACAACCCGACCAAAGAGCAGAAAACAGCCGAAGGCCACCAATGGGTCTTCAACACAGCGAGAAAAATCCGGCACCCGGAGGCGGGCTTCAGCTGGCCTCTAAAAAAATGTGTACTAGTTCAATGAAAATGGACGTCACAATAAACTCCAAAACATATAAATAAACTAAAATTAAAAAAAACACAAGACTAACAAGGGACAGAGGCTCCTGACTTGGGAGAGGCGCAAAAATGCGGCGGGGTTAAACATGTTTTGTGAGATCTCCCCCTCCCCCTATACCTCTAGCCAATGTAGAATAAACAAACACACAGCAATACGCTCAGTAAAACTCAGTTTAAAAGAAGTCCGAGTCCGATGTCAGAACAGGTAACAAAAGAAACTAAGCAAAATGACAATGATACATAAATTAACAAAGGACTACTAGCAGTTACTGACATGCCAGCTCCAGACCTTAATTAAACTGATTGAAAGATTATGTCTTCATCATATGAAAATCATGCACAATCCCTCCCGTTAGGGGTTTAATGTCATACGATCATAAAATATATGAAAAGAACATAACCCGTCAACAACTGGTTTTAGAATAAATGTGTTTATTTCCGATGCAAAGACCCTATGAGTGAATCAATATTAAAACCAAAATATGCCATCTTAAATGACCTGACAACAGTATCCTAACTATATCCTTTCTGAATAAGTCTGTTTAAAGGTTTGGTTAGCTTTTGAGTTGAATGTCGACATTTTTGTGCTTTGTATAGAATATTACCATAAAAGATTGGATGTGAAATACCTGAACGTATAAGATGTCTGCATGTTGATTTATATTTACGAATGATGTCCTTGTACCGATGATAAAATTTAGTAAATGTTTTGACTAGTTTGTGATATCGAAAACCCTGGTGTAATAAGTTTTCAGTAATACAGAGGTTTCTTTCGTTAAAATCAAATGCGTTGTTACATACACGAGCGAATCGAACAAGTTGAGATATATAAACACCATAAGATGGTGAGAAGGGAACGTCACCATCTAAAAATGGATAATTAACAATATGAAATGAAAAATCATCTCTTTTATCAGAAATTTTGGTATTAAGCTTCCTGTTAAAAATATAGATATCAAGATCCAGGAAAGGGGAGTGTTCATTGTTAGTATTAGCTTTATTTAAAGTCAGCTCAGCAGGATAAATCTCTTTAGTGTACATACTGATGTCGTCATTATTGAGAGCAAATATATATTATCCAAATATCTAAAAGTGTTATTAAATGTTTGTATCAGATGTTGTTTCGATGGGTCTTTGCTGATTTTAGTCATACATTGTAACAATACAGAAACAGGTCCGCAATAAGTGGTGCTCAGTTAGTCCCCATTGGACGATATACGGAATCTCTATAGCGAACATAAATGTAATCTAGTAGAAATTCAAGGGCAGTAATCGTATCAAAGCAGGTCCAATTGACATTGTTCTTTTGTCTGTTGTTACAAAAAAAGACCAAAAATAGTTAGAACATATATATTCGCATTCTGACTTTTTAAATGCCCATTTAATTAGGTGTGTGAATTTTTTCTTAATAAGATTATGAGGTAAAGTGGTGTATAGGGTAGAAAAATAAAAACTTTGAACAGATTCGTAATCACCAATATAAGCATGCAATTTATCAAATAATTCCAACAAATTTTTAACACTCCAAAAGTAATTAATTCCACTATTTTCAAAGGCCTTATTTGAACAATTTATTACCAGATTTTTGATTGTAGCAAGTGTACTAGTAAGTAGCATAGACAGTTTAGTAGTGGAACAATGGCTTGAAGACGAAATAAATCTATATTTGTCAGGTGTTTTGTGCAGCTTGGGAAGCCAGTACATAGTTGGAACTTTCATTGTATTTGGTTCTGCTTGTAAAGAAGTAGCTAAAAGTTTATGTTTGTTACAGATGTCATTTGCCGAAAATGGAGTCTGTTTGAATGTTGGTGAATTCGTGATTTCCTTTTGCAGAACCTCAATGTAAAATTTACGTCAAACAATAATGATATTATTAGCAGCTTTATCAGCCGGGACAAAAACAAATTCCTTGGCGAGTTCTTTTAGCTTATGTTTGAAACGACAAATAAGGATATTATGGTTGTTGTTAGGGGTAAAATGTTCTTTAAAATGTTTAATACGAATATCAACTATGTTCTTTACTGAATTAAAAAAAGAATCTAAGGATTTTTTGTCAGCTTTTTCTCGTTTTATCCATTTCGAGCAGTAAGTACGGAGTGAGTCGTGGATGATGTTACGACACTCATTTCAATTAAAAATTGAAGGGGACGATATTTAGGACCTTTACTGAGGAATGATATCAACTCTTGGTCTTGAACGATGTTAAGGTCTCCTGTTATAACATGGGAACTGGGGCCATAAATGTATTCGGAATTACAGCAATTTCATGACGTAGGCGTATTGTCACTGATATTAACATCTTTACACACTTCGCTATAATTAAATCCATATTTCTGGGTAGATTTTGTGTAAACATAACAAATAAGAGGGAGTTCAGTATTATCAACCCTCACCCTTGCTGAGCACAATGGTGGTTTATATGTTTAATCAAACCTCATCCTAGCTGGGGACAATAGTGGTTTATATGTTTGATCAACCCTCATCCTAGCTCGGGACAATGGTGGTTTATGTGTTTGATCAACCCTCACCCTAGCTGGGGACAATGGTGGTTTATATGTTTGACCAACCCTCACTTTAGCTGGGACAATGGTGGCTTATATGTTTGATCAACCCCACCCTAGCTGGGGACATTGGTGGTTAATATATTTGATCAACCCTCATCCTAGCTGGGGACAATGGTGGTTTATGTGTTTGATCAACCCTCACTTTAGCTGGGGACAATGGTGGTTTATATGTTTGATCAACCACTCACTAGCTAGGGACAATGGTGGTTTATTAATATATATTCAGAACATTCAAATAGAATGTAAAGAAAGACAATCCATATGAATAAGTTGTTGGCATGACACGGGTTATGTTCTTCTCATATATTTTATGACGGTATAATACTTAACTCCTAACAGGAGGGATGTGTCTGATATTCATATAATGAAGACATTATCTTTCAATCAGTTTAATTGAGGTCTGGAGCTGGCATGTCAGTAACTGCTAGTAGTCTGTTGTTATTTATGTATTATTGTCATTTTGTTTATTTTCTTTTGTTTCCTATTCTGACATCGGACTCGGACTTCTCTTATACTGAGTTTTACTGTGCGTACTGTTGTGCGTTTGTTTTTATTACATTGGCTAGAGGTATAGGGGAAGGGTTGAGATCTCAAAAACATGTTTAACCCCGCCGCATTTTTGCGCCTGTTCCAAGCCAGGAGCCTCTGGCCTTTGTTAGTCTTGTATCATTTTTAATTTTAGTTTCCTGTGTATAATTTGGAGTTTAGTATGACGTATATTATCACTGAACTAGGATACATATTTGTTTAGGGGCCAGCTGAAGGAGTTTCTCGCTGCATTGAAGACCCATTGGTGGCCTTCGGCTGTTGTCTGCTCTATGGTCGGGTTGTTGTCTCTTTGACACATTCCCCATTTCCATTCTCCATTTTTATATTATAAAACAATATCCGGGTATTTAATGAAGGTAAGAAAGACATTCCATGTAAATAATAGGCATAAGACAATATCCGAGTATTTTATGAAGGTAAGAATGCCAATCCATGTTAATAATAGGCATACGACAATATCCGGGTATTTCATGAAGGTAAGAAAGAAAATCCGTTTAAATAATAGGCATATTACAATATCCGGGTATTTTATGAAGGTAAGAAAGACAATCCATGTAAATAATAAACATTACACAATATCCGGGTATTTCATGAAGGTAAGAAAGACAATCCATGTAAATAATATGCATAAGACAATATCCGGGTATTTCATGAAGGTCAGAAAGACAATCCATGTAAATAATAGGCATATTACAATATTTGTGAAGGTTTTAAATAGTTGATAAAACATGAATGTTGCATGAAAATAGTTTATTACATATCATGAACTACATGATGTATATTTTTGTACATTTTTTAACAGGGAGACTGGTTACTGGAATGACGATGATAACGAGATGCAATTCAACAGGTTGCAGATTTTGGCGATTTTAACGATAGACAATGACTTAGACCTCGTCACTTGTCTGAGAACACTCGCTATAACTCCACTGGTAGAATTAGACACAAGCCTTATGCAGTAGTTAATATTTTAATGATTCAGGATGGAATACATGTAGTTTTACAAATTAGCGGATGTTGTCAGTTCTACTGATTGACTGTAACGTTTGTGGGTCACTTTATTTGGTTCATTTATTTCTTTCATTATTAGTAATTTTAATTGTTTTCTCAGAAAGATTGATCATTATTATTTTATTACTTTCTGAAATTTTCATTCATGAATTTTGATGACGTAACAAAACTCGCATTAGTCATTATATTCAAAATATTTCCCCCTTCTCAACCAATCATTGAGCTTGAATAAGTTCCCGGGGAAATTTAGCTCGTGCAGTGATTGTCTTCCGGAAATCATTCACAGCTCAGATGCTCAGGTGTGGACGTATAGGTAAAAAGGGAACTTTCCACCATGTGCGCGATTTTCTTGAAGTGGTCTCGGCGCTGTTTTTGTGTTTTATCAAGGGTATTTAAGATAACGTGTATTTCGACATTTTCTAGGTAAGAATTCCCCCCTCCAATTTGATGTATATTTTGAATTGACTAAAACTGGCTAGTTTAGGTCAGGGTTTGCTTAAAATATTTTAGCGAAGACTTTGAATATTTACGTATTGAGACGTAGTTTATTTAGAAAGCGATTCGCGGGTTAATTGAGTTAAATTTTTAAGCTGAGTTTTGAAGAGTTCTTTGAACTGAATAAAAGTTTTCAGTTTGAGAATATCGAGATTCATCAGTTGTTGAGGTTAAAGCTATTTATAGATTGCTTGAAAAAGATTAAGGTTCGGGGTCATTATTTGTTGACATTTTCGTACGTGTCTCAAATCTATGACTTGAACTTAAAGTGTTAAAACGTAAAGCGAGATTAAAATGCAAACCCTGGGCAGAATGGCAGAATGAGTCGTTAGAGAAAATTATAGTTGTAAAACCACTTTGTGGTCCAAGAAATAAAGAGACATTGCTGAATTAGAGACCATTGAATTACAAAATCATACATATACTTGACACGCAGTTGAATAATATTGTCTAATAACGATTGTGTGTTGTTTAATAAAAGTTGTACTTTACTGAATTATTTTATTACAGATAAAATCCTTGTCCCTGCCCTGAGCTAACTTTTGTGATTAAAATTACCCCTTCTTACCCCCTTGGTACAGGAAATTGCTTTAATTATATCCCGTTCCCCTTGAATCAACTTTCATGGTTTGATATTTGGTACCCGTCTATTCTGAACTTTTGGTAGGTCAGTTTGAGTTGCTGTCACAGATAGTTTGCGTTTAAGCATTTTTCAGGACAGAACAAGACTACTTTAGTTAATCCTTCACTGATTTACAAGCTGCTTATTATTATTTGAATATTTGGTATTCTTGTTAATTTACTGGTCTTGATGTAATGGTTTATTTTTACATATTGTCACTTGGATGGAGAGTTGTCTCATTGGCACTCATATCGCATCTTCTTATATCTATTGAAACTGAGAATTAGTTTTCGAAAAATCTGACTTTACGTTTGTTGTCCCGTGCTTGAAACGACCACTCTTATCAGGTCGGGCTACATTTTGTTTGTCTGTTGAACCTTTATTCATTGTTTGACCCCAGACTTAATCACATATAGTAGCGGTCACTCTGAAATTGACTTCAGAGTTGGATTGAGATTGTTCTTCATAATTGGGTTAATATTAAATATACTGAGAAATATTACATTCGAGATGCAGCTTGATGCTTGAGGTATGATACTGATGAGATAAGTAATTTACTGAACTTCTGCCAGAACACATGAATTTGTGAATCCTCCTGTAAATTCATTGAATACCATCGACAACTTTTTATTAGTACACCGCCAGGTCATATCCTTTCTCGTGATAGACGTGAACCAGACTTGTTCACATTCTGGTTTAAACAGCCGGATTCTATGAAAGTCTGACTGTACTGTAGTCAAAGTTAAAGGTTAGCATCTAGTTAGTCATAAGAGCAGACTAGTCACTATTTATCAACTGTTTGAATAAGGTCCTAGAAGCTACTTATGACAGTGGAGGTCTGGGTATAATAACCATCAGATATATTATATCTTGATCACACAGGTTTAAAACATTTATAAACTGGTGGCATAAACCGGTGAATTATATACCTATAAAAAGTTAAAATATTCTAAAGACGGGCATTATTATATTTGTAAAGTCCTAAAGCGAAAGCATGGACCGAACCCTACCCTATATTTAAACTAAAAGAAATGTTGTTGGGTTGCTGTCTAATAGATAAAAAGTCCTGTTAAGGGTTCATAGACAGTACCCCGGCTTCGTTTCATGACTCTCACTGAAACAAGGACTTAAGAAACATATTTAAATAAAGAATTTTGTTAACAGCGTGTGCAATATTGTTGTTGAATAAAAACAAAAAAGACTTTTGTTAGGTCAGAATTTCATAATAGAAACGAGTTAATTGATTAACAATTAAAAACACACAATTAGCACTTAAAGATTAACAAAAGAAGATAATGGATGACAGAGTACAAATGTGTTTGTACTAAGTAATTCTTACATAATGAATAGAAATAATTTGACAATAAGAATGCTTATAATTAAACTATTTGTTATACACGTTTTTAAAAGAAATCTTTTCCAAGTTTAAAGTGAATAATATTACATTCATGGACAAATATTGCATAACATATGATTTCAATAGAATAATAATTAGTTTAGCAATGCAGTAATGACAACCTATGGCCATCCGGTTTATCAGTGAGAGTCTAAAAATAAGTACAATACTAATTTTAAAAAGTCCCTAATGAAGATGCACAATTTTCGCAAATTATTGAAGGTCAACAAGAAGTCCGTGGAAGCATCGAATTTTCTGGTAACTCATGTTGCTCTTATTTTGTTGTTTCTGCAATTAAAAGGAAGAGAAAGCCTTCCACTTTTTTATTAAGTTTTGCCATAGTTTAACCACTTTTGTAAAATTGAGAATGGAAATGGGGAATGTGCCAAAGAGCAGATAACAGCCGAAGGCCACCAATGGGTCTTCAACACAGCGAGAAAAATCCCGCACCCGTAGGCGGGCTTCAGCTGGCCCCTAAACAAAAATGTGTACTAGTTCAATGAAAATGGACGTCACACTAAACTCCAAAACATATTAATGAACTAAAATTAAAAAACACACAAGACTAACAAGAGGCTCCTGACGTGGGAAAAATGCGGCAGGG
Source organism: Mytilus californianus (assembly GCF_021869535.1). NCBI lineage: Eukaryota > Metazoa > Mollusca > Bivalvia > Mytilida > Mytilidae > Mytilus > Mytilus californianus. Next base: position 139,007,238 of record NW_026262581.1, on the reverse strand, counting down.
TTAAACATGTTTTGTGAGATCTCCCCCTCCCCTATACCTCTAGCCAATGTAGAATAAACAAACACACAGCAATACGCACAGTTAAACTCAGTTTAAAAGAAGTCCGAGTCAGTTGTCAGAATAGGTAACAAAAGAAACTAAGTAAAATGACAACGATACATAAACTAACAAAGGACTACAAGCAGTTACTGACATGCCAGCTCCAGACCTTAATTAAACTGATTGAAAGATTATGTCTTCGTCATATGAAAATCAAGCACAATCCATCCCGTTAGGGGTTTAATGTCATACCATCATAAAATATATGAGAAGAACATAGCCCGTATCATGCCAACAACTGGTTTTAGAATAAATGTGTTTATTTCCGATGCAAAGACCCTATGAGTGAATCAATATTAATACCAAATAAAGGCAAAAGTAGTATACCGCTGTTCGAAATTCATCAATCGATTGAGAAAAAAACAAATCCGGGTTACAAACTAAAACTGAGGGAAACACATCAAATATAAGAGGAGAACTACGACATAACAGAAACACAACATTAAAATGTAAGACACACAAAAAATAACTATAAAATAACAATGGCCATTTTCGAAATTTTAAGAAACAAAATGGTAGGTTGAACCTGGTTTTGTGGCTAGCCAAACCTCCCGCTTTTATGGCAATGTCAAATATGACATTAAAATGACAACATTACATGACAGGACTACAATACAAATAAATGGGAGATCATATAGGACAGAGAAACATACGGATAATATCTAACAAAAGGTACCAGGTTTAAAATTTAATACGCAAAACGCGCGTTTCGTCCACACAAGACTAACCAGTGACGCTCAGATCAAAAAAGTTCGAAAACCAAAACAAGTACAAAGTTGAAGAGCATTGATGACCAAAAGTTCCAAAAAGTTGTGCCAAATACGGCTAAGGTTATATGTCTGGGATAAGAAAATCCTTAGTATTTAGAATAATTTATACTTTTGCAAACAGTAAATGTATAAAAATAACTATATAATAGATATGCATGATAACACCGAAGTGGTGCATAACTACAGAATAAAAACGGATACATAAAACAACATAAACCAGAGCATAAAAATTCACAGCCGAGTTAGCCAAAGAGATCAACGCAAACAAAGTGACGTCACATTTGAATTTCTGAAATTTCCCCAAAATAGGATAGAATAAGGATAGAATTCAAGATTTGGTTTATATAGTCATATAACATTAATTAATAACAATGAAAATTACAATACTAATTAATATAAAATGTGGTAGTAATTAGATAATTAATAGTATTATCTAACTATGTCATCTTAAATGACCTGACAACAGTATCGTAACTATATCCCATCTTAAATGACCTGACAACAGTATCGTAACTATATCCCTTCTGAATAAGTCTGTTTAAAGGTTTGGTTAGCTTTTGAGTTGAATGTCGACATTTTTATGCTTTATATAGAATATTACCATAAAAGACTGGATGTGAAATACCTGAACGTATAAGATGTCTGCATGTTGATTTATATTTACGAATGATGTCCTTGTACCGATGATAAAATTTAGTAAATGTTTTGACTAGTTTGTGATATCGAAAACCCTGGTGTAAAATTTTTTCAGTAATACAGAGGTTTCTTTCGTTAAAATCAAATACGTTGTTACATACACGAGCGAATCGAACAAGTTGAGATAAATAAACACCATAAGATGGTTACAAGGGAACGTCACCATCTAAAAATGGATAATTAACAATAGGAAATGAAAAATCATCTCTTTTATAATAAATTTTGGTATTAAGCTTCCCGTTAAAAATATAGATATCAAGATCCAGGAAAGGTGAGTGTTCATTGTTAGTATTAGCTTTATTTAAATTCAGCTCAGCACGATAAATATCTTTAGTGTACATACTGAAGTCGTCATTATTGAGAGCAAATATATATCATCCAAATATCTAAAAGTGTTATTAAATGTTTGTATCAGATGTTGTTTCGATGGGTCTTTGCTGATTTTAGTCATACATTGTAACAATACAGAAATAGGTCCGCAATAAGTGGTGCAGAGTTAGTCTCCATTGGACGATATACGGAATCTCCATAGCGAACAAAAATGTTATCTAGTAAAAATTCAAGGGCAGTAATCGTATCAAAGCAGGTACAATTGACATAGTTCTTTTGTCTGTTGTTACAAAAAATGACCAAAAAGAGTTAGAACATATATACTCGCATTCTGACTTTTTAAATGCCTGTTTAATTAGGTTTGTGAATTTTTTCTTAATAAGATTATGAGGTAAAGTGGTATATAGGGTAGAAAAATCAAAACTTTGAACAGATTCGAAATCACCAATACAAGCATGCAATTTATCAAGTAATTCCAACAAATTTTTAACACTCTAAAAGTAATTAATTCCACTATTTTCAAAGACCTTATTTGAACATTTTTTTACCAGATTTTTGATTGTACCAAGTGTACTAGTAAGTAAAATAGACAGTTTAGTAGTGGAACAATGGCTTGAAGACGAAATAAATCTATATTTGTAAGGTGTTTTGCGCAGCTTGGGAAGCCAGTACATAGTTGGAACTTTCATTGTATTTGGTTCTGCTTGTAAAGAAGTAGCTAAAAGTTTATGTTTGTTACAGATGTAATTTTCCGCAAATGGAGTCAGTTTGAATGTTGGTGAATTCGTGATTTCCTTTTGCAGAACCTCAATGTAAAATTTACGTCAAACAATAATGATATTGTTAGCAGCCTTATCAGCCGGGACAAAAACAAATTGTTTGGCGAGTTCTTTTAGCTTATGTTTGATACGAGAAATAGGGCTATTATGGTTGTTGTTAGGAGTAAAATGTTCTTTAAAATGTTTAATACGAATATCAACTATGTTCATTACTGAATTAAAAAAAGAATCTAAGGATTTTTTGTCAGCTTTTTTTCGTTTTATTCATTTCGAGCAGTAAGTACGGTGTGAGTCGTGGATGATGTTACGACACGCATTCCAATTAATAATTGAAAGGGGACGATATTTAGGTCCTTTACTGAGGAATGATATCAACTCTCGGTCTTGAACGATGTTAAGGTCTACTGTTATAACATGGGAACTGGGGCCATAAATGTATTCGGAATTACTGCAATTTCATGACGTAGGCGTATTGTCACTGATATTAACATCTTTACACACTTCGCTATAATTAAATCCTTATTTCTGGATAGATTTTGTGTAAACATAAGAAATAAGAGGGAGTTCAGTATTATCAAAATAGCCAGGAATTGTTCTTTAACAGAACGATCATTAAAAATACCGGCAATATTTACAAAATCAAAACATTTATTGACATATTTGATTTTAATAAAATGTTTTTATGATCTTCAAGGCGACAGTTTAGATTAACAATATGCAATTGTAATTTGGACGATTTCATACTTAGGACTGCAATATGGAATTGTGTTGCAATCCTCTAAAATTTGATGTTATTTATTAACAGGTAAAGAACAGAGCTTGGTTAACAGATAATGTCTGCCGTTGTTTTTTTGAAATAGTAATTAGGTCCGAAATATTTGTTTTGTTGATACGAAATTTTCTCTGATTGCGAATTATTCTACGCCCATGAGAACGGTTTTTACGAACAGTTTTAGAAACTATATCCAAAATGTTAACAGAATCGGTTCTTGATATAATACCAATTCCAATGATATTATCATTAAGACCGAAAGGATAGACTGTCTGTAATTTTTTTAATCCAATTTAATTCAATTATTTTCCGTGATCGTACAAACTTTGAATGAGATTCCCCAGGCTGCTTATTTACTACTTCTAAAGGTTGAACTGTTAAATATTTACTAGGATGATTGTGCTTCTTAAGGTGTTGATAAATTATACTTTTGAATTTATGGGGTCTTTTAAAACGATAAAGGTGTTCTTGCGTGCGTTTAGATAAATAGCGTCCAGTTTTACCTACATACTGACTACCGCATCCCGGTTTGTTTCATATGAGTAAATAGATAATACTGTTAGTTTTTCAATTTATATCAGTTTCAAAATTTAAGGAAAATGTGCGACCATTAAACGTGGACCTTACTGTATTGTTGGTGGAAAGACGGGTACATGTAAGTCATTTTTTGGCATGACACTTATCGATAGAAGGGTAACCACGATTTTTATTTTGTTAGAAATGTTAGCGATTGTAGTATTTTTAGATAAGCGATTTTGAAGATTGAGACGTGTAGATACCCTTTGAACGAGTTTGGTATTTTGTATTTTTCCATTTCTGAGTTTAAATTTTTGTTTTTTGTTATCCATATTTCCAATTGAAAGAAGCAAAGACTGGCGTCCAGAATATGAACCAGTACACATGAATTGAATAAAGTAAAAAGATAAAACTGTTCGGCTAAAGACGTGAAACGCTATCCGTCATCAAGTACCCGACAAAATACGTAAACTACAAAACCAAAGGACAAAAACAAAAGACAGGGTATATCAGGGTAGCACCTGACGTCTGACTAAATAGTAGAATGGGACTGAATAGTGAAATATGAGTTTTAGATAAAATACCTAAAGTAATGTTCTCGCTCGGACACACACTCCATTATCTTGTATGTCTAATCTTACAATATCTCCGTTAAGGGATATGACTATTGTTGTCTACAGACGCTTGAGTACAGGAATTGATTTTTTTTTAATTTATTATTTGCACTGAATGTTTAATTTTATATCTTTATACCACATACTTCACACACCAATGATTGTCTCACTTCGGTTATTTTTTTAGTATAGATCGTAAAAGAAGAAATTGTATTAAATTTATCCCAAAAAGACAAGCAAATGTTTTTATGAACTATTGATTCTTACACAAGCTCTGTCGGATCCTACACTGAACATGCAATGTTTTACAACTTTCAGTGCATATCTGTGTTGTGTGTGTGTGTGTCGGATCGTTGTCTGATTAACGTATACTGCATGTGTAGTTGCTTGGAATATTATATGTTTATCATTGACTTCAATATCTGCTAGTAAATTAACTTTCTTTCCTATCAAAAATTTAGATAAACGATAAAAATTCATCTTTGTGGTAAATTATTTAGTTGGTACTTGCATTGTTTTTATATTTGCAGGGCATTGTTACAATGACCAACATCTTTGATAACAGACGTGACGTTAAACTGCATTTATTATGACGTCATAGGTAAAATACTCTTAGTTCTTAATTTTGCCACACCTCAAGTTTAAAATAAATAAATACATTAGAAGTTTAATTAAAAATTTATACCAAATATTACTATGGCCTTATGCAGTATAAGCTTTTATGTTTTATGTTTTATGTGTTCCTCTGGTCATTTGTTACACAATTAATTCTTTAAAAAATTGTAAGGTTAACCGCCTAACATAATGGAGTACCGACAGATACCCCCTGCAACTATCGTCAAATTTCTATTTTGAGTACCTAACTTCGATTTTTTGAAAAGCATCTATGTTCACAATTATATGGCTCATTTAAAAAAAAATGTCGAATTTTCAGTACACCTATGCTAAAATGTTTATTTTTAAAGGAAAGTGCAGTTGTAAGTGTTCAAATGAAATTTTGTAGGATTTATGAGTCGGAACCTCAATAATAAACACGATTTAGATATAGATAAGATTAGAATATATTTAAGTCAGATTTTTGCGTAATGTTTGTGCAAACATTGTCAGGGTAAAACATTTCAAATGATTGTTATCCTTTTTTCTGATTGGCTTGATATCTGCAAACGGAATATTTTAGAATGTTAATAATAACTCTAACGATCGGCGTTCATGAAATGCATGTCTATCCTGTTACCGCTACTGAATCAACCGTTAAATTGTTTCTCCCTATGAATATAGAACTGTTCAGTGATGATTTTAAAAGCACATAGCATCCTAAATATTTAACACAGCACGTTTCTTGCATAACAGTGTAGAGAAAAGAAACTTCAAGACATTTAGTGAAAAAAAAAAAAAAAAATGTGGGTACTCTTTTGTCATGTCTTTGCTGTTACCAACATATTTATTAATTACATCAACATTATACTAATAAAAAGTGCAACTAAGTGTTGGAAACCAAAAAATCACATCAGAAAAAACATTATCAATTCATCAAAGGGAGTAGTTATTTCATAACAGCATTCATAAATGAAGAAATTTGTCTATCCTTTTACTATGTTTACAGTAAAGGATAGAAAATATTAGACAGAAACGTCTATAAAAAGTTTATAATTACATATAGTTTTACACATAATGAAATGTTTGGTTGTTTGCACTCTTTTTAAGGTTACAACATCTGAATCTTCGCAATTTAGCATTTACAGATAAAATGCTCCTATCGGTAACAGGATAGATAAAAATGGTAACAGGATAGAACTTAATATGGTGATATATCGTTAACGTACGTTCCTTTTACCAAAACAAAAAGACAAAAGTAAACCAACATGCGAGGAAATTACTTGATGTTGGGTTTCTTAGAAAGAGAATCAAATGCTGAACATTGTGAATTGTTATCTTAGACTTGCATTGCTGGTTGTTATTTTTATAACCTTTGAAAAGAAATTTTTTAGAGGTATTTTTCAGTACAACATGGAAAATCAACAATTAATCTATCATTACACAGAATGAATATCCTATTGGACATGAAAAACAAGCTTAAAATTTTATCGAATCCTTTTTCTAAATAACCCGAAATTTCTTTTGAACATCGTAACAGGAGAGATAAAATATTGTACCACCTATCAAAAAATGTGTCAATATATTCTTGTATGACATTATCAAGATTGCATCTTTTTATATGTTGTTCCATAAGCACTTTTTGTTTTGATTTGCTTATGAAGAGGGTTTTTTTGAATTAGTAACTTTAATTCAATTTTGCAATTTCAATATTCGACATTTTTTGAAAATGACCCATATGAGTTCTTGAATTGTCAAACCACCCTAACTAACCTAATTGACGAATGATTAAATATTTAGTTAAAGGAGAAATAGTTGGTACCGTATTAACCATTCCTTACTTTTTTGAAAAAGCTAATATTTTATCATATCTGATAAAACATGATAAATTCTATAAAATCACCAGACAGCACGAAGCTCAATACGCAAATGAAATATAATTGAATGTTTCTATAATATGGAGTGCCTCAAGGTTCTTTTTCATGTCATCTATTATTTCAATGTATAGTATATCATTGATTGATCACATCATGTAAAATATTTCAACATAGACTTCAGTGCTGATGATTCAACCTTGCATTTTCATGATAAGACATTAGAAAATATATACAACACTTTGTAAAATGATTTGAAGATTGTACAATCATGGTGTAACAACATGAACATTAAGACAAAGAAAATAAAGTGTTTGTAACTAAGTTCGAGACACAAACGTACACAACTATCAGAATTATGTATGAACATAAACTGAAAAGTTTTGAAAGTGTGAAAATATAAGCTGGAAACATACATGTTGATAGTAAATGTGAGATTATTTCATAAAAAATATCACTTTTGTATGAACTCAAATAGTATTTGCCTATACATATAGGACAACTCTTTTATAATGATTTTTTTGACAATTCATAGACTTTTGATTTTCCGTCAACGGGCAACTACATTTAAAAAAAAAGACTCTGATAGAATTTAAACCACAGAAAATGTCAGAATTATACTTTAATGTGATATTTCTGTTCCGTCACGTTTGTCTTGTTTCTTCGTTAAAATTGTTATCCTTACAGAATGAATAAAGTACAAATATTATGTCCTAATGTAAAAAATTGTAAACAGATTGACACTGGATTACTTATCAATACCAATATATACTGATGTACAACACTAACTAACGATTCTGTCTGAAATACCAATTTACTTTTACTTAGACCTACTTACATTTTTATAAGAAAACTTTTGATTATTCTGCAATGAACGTATGGAATTATTTATCAATCACAAGACAGAATCTCGTAATGTAGAATTAAACAAAAAATATTGTAACAATCATTTTTTGGAAATACTATGTAAGACAAATAAAATATAATGGTGTAACTATTTTTGGTTAGAATATGAAAACGCCATTATTGTTGCTAAATTGATGTTCAAATGATTTTATATATATGTTCTGTAATCCGTTGTAAACCTGTTGGGATCATTACTTTATGGTAATTGAATGATATTTTGATGAAAGTTCAAATAATCTTACACTGTATTTATATATACAGACCCTGCTATAAACTTTTCCACCTGTGTAACTTGCAAAAATGTACCCATTCATGACAGTCAGGATACCAAACTTAAAGGCGACTGTAGTTTACCGATGTTTAAATCTCTGTAACAAATACAAAACGGAGGAAATCACATATAATCTTAAAGGAACAAGACGGGGTGAGTCGACAGGGTAAGCGTTTCCTATTATGCTTGCATCACCCGCCATGCGAATTCACACATAGTCAAAATGTCACCATCAGGAATAGGACGCAATCGGTAAAAATACAGATCTAACTATACTGGCATCTAAAGTTTTAAAACCATGAAAATATGTTGTAAGTGAGTTAAAACACCGATACATCTTATCGGTCAACTAATTTGTGGAGGTGACCTTAAAAATTATGTTGTGTCGATTTCAGTCGTTCTTCCTCATAACTCTGTTGAAGCAGTTTTTGTGTAAGAAGCACACCCTTGTTTATGATTTCCACATAGTGTGAACATGCGCGATCGTGACTCATTTACTGATATATGTAAACACCATACGATTTCGCAGACTATATGCTACTCCTGAGAAATAGAAAGTTGACAATTGGAAAGTTGAAATTATCACGATAGTCAAAGATTCTAGTTAGAAGTCGTCCATCTTTGTCAATATCGACGAAAAGATCAAAACACTGAAATGCAAACTGGAACAGTGCTGATAAGTCTTTTATCCTGTTTAGTTTAAAATTAAACTCTTGTGGTGGTCTAGAGTTCCGTTGTATATTGAGATGTGGTCCAATACACGATCTCTCAGTGTCTGACTTATACTTCCAAGCAGCCTTAGCAGCACTCAGTTTGTTGTCAGTAGTATCGAGATTGTAAGCTTTGTTGGAGAATATGACTTATATTTTGTCGTTTAAGTTGAACCTCCTGTAAAATATAAATGATGAATACTAAAAATGTTGTTATACACAAACTATTTAAAAAAAAAACTATAAAATAGACTATGTTTTTTTCATACTAGATTTTAAAATATATCCAGTTATCATTTCCATTCACAATTTTATTTTTTACAGAGTTTGTCTTTAGTGCCGCGTGGAGACAGTAGAGTGCCTCTCCGTGCTTCAGGTTTATGCTATTATAATATACACGATAATGGAGTGTGTGTCCGAGCGAGAACTTCTCTAGTCGGATTGTTGTTTCTTTGACATATTCCCAATTTCCATTCTCAATTTGATCTACTTTTTGTTGAACTTGTAGGAATCAGACGATACTTGGATTTGGGATTAAAGCTTTGGATAAAAAGTATTGAGGTAGATAGATTTTTTTTAAATTTTAAGTCTTTACCTTGCTTGAATCGACCAAATACAGTCTGCAGGTTAACACAGAACGGAATATTCTTTATAAATCAAAACATGCAAGTGATGTCACAACATGCGAAATACTTACGATTTTCGGAAGTCCGTTCAAATATCAATCAACTTATGCGAATAGACTGATTTGTATGCTTTATTTTACAAAGTTCTTTCTTAGAAAACATTTGATCGTTTTCAGCATGAACTATTTGCCACTGAGTATATATGTTTTGAACAGAGTATCCATCGTCGTTTAAAATCAAGTATGAAAAAGATTTTAAATCAATTGCAGTACTGATCAATAATACTTTAACAAAGACAAATTTTTTAAAGTGATGTTTTTAAAAACTGATTCATGAATAATATCTAACATTTGTGGAAAAACAAATATTTAGAAATAAAGACTTTAACTTTTCGATATATAACCATTGATTCTTTTATAAGCATGTTCAAAGCAGAAATTATTAAGCGTATCAAAGAATATTATAAATTTTCCATGTGTACTTCACTGCAACCTAAGGACACAATGCAACACTTTTTGTGTTGTTTGTCGTGATTCGATGCAATGAAGTAGTTCGTTTGTTATTTTCTTTATTTCTAAGTAATGTTCACCTTCTTTCACTTTTTATATCGAAAAAAAAATGAGGGACTTTTTGTTTTATATACTGATTTCATCATTTTATTTGTACTCACTACGAAACAGAAAAACAGCTGAGCAGTTGTACTTAAAATACAAAACCCCTCTTTTTACTAGTAGGGTTTATGTTGATCAGATTTTTCTGTGTAATGGTTTGTGGAATAAAAAAATTAATGCTAGAAAAATGAAAGATGATATTCCAACTATATTACAAATTACAATATACATTAATACATTACTAGTAACGTCAGAATCGTGGAAGTTAAGAAAGGGAACCCATTCTTTTATTTATAATTCGTATACATTTGCAAAGTTTTCTTATTTGGAACCTTTATAAAGATAAGATTTCTAAACTTTAAAGCATTACAATGATTTCCTATCAATACAAGCTTCCCTATCAGCAATGAAAAGTTAACATTCAAGACGGTAGTGAAAGAAAGGCCGAAGATATTAAGAGGACATTTAGTACTCATATGTCAAAGAAAAACTGAAAACGCTTTTGAAAAAAAAAAAAAAAAAAAAACAGATGACAAGACAAACAACAGTCCGCACAAGACTAGATGGAAAACTAAAGAATGAGCAATACAATATTTGTTTTCAATATTGTTCATTTATTATGTTTAAAGGATAAAGTTTAGTTATCTGATCATGTTTGTGTAGATAAATCAATATTCTGGATTAGGTTGTAAAATTTCAAATGACCTTATTCTTGTAATTGAAAAAAGGTGATGTGGTAATATTGCCAATGAAACAACTATCCACCATAGTCAAAATGACGTAGATATAACCAACTATATTTTTCACAGACGGCCACCAATAATAAGCAAAGCTAATATATTGTATAAAAGTTTAAAAGACCTTGACATGGCAAGATGTTAAAAAATTCAAACAAGAAAAACCAACGGTCTGATTTTTGTCAAATCAATAAACAAAACCAACAGTAAAAGACAGAAACCAACGACAGCAACGGAATTATAGGCTCCTGCCGTAGGACACGCACATATAGAATGTGGCGGGTGAAAAAAAACTTGGTACGTTGTTATTCAATTATCCCTATACTTTACAGCCGTATAGTAAAATAGAATCGAATAGATCAAGCTAATTTTAAATTGACAAATTGTGAGTACATAAGTAAAAGGTAACATATTGCCAAATGCCGTTAGATAATTTCAAATGCATTTACATAGAATTTGGTACTGGCCGACTTGTTTTTGTACTCGTATGAAGCAGAATTCATTCAGAACCTTCTAAAAGACAAAAAGAAAAAGCACCTTGCAAAATTCTTTAATTTTACTTTCAGGTATATTGATGATGTCACTATCACTGAATAACCCATATTTCAGTCAGTACTTGCATCTCATATATCCCAGTATACTTGAAATTAAGAATACTACTGATACAAGAAGGACTGCTTCATACCTTGATCTTTTCCTCAATATTGACACAGATGGACGACTTCACACTAAATCTATGACAAACGGGATGATTTCAACTTCCCAATTATCAATTTCCCATTTCTCAGGAGTAACACACTTTCTGCTCCGTCATATGGTGTTTACATATCTCAATTGATACGTTATGCTCGAGCATGTTCACACTATACTGACTTCATATACAGGAGTGTGCTCCTTACGCAGAAACTGCTCCAACAGAGTTATGAGGAGGAAAGATTAAAAATGACACTCCGTAAATTTTATGGACACCATCACAAATTGGTTGATTTATACGATGTGTCTGTGTCTAAACTAACTAATGACATTTTTTACCACGTCTTAGATTGTGGTTTAACATCTATGTCGTCTGTCTGCTAAGTACCGAACGTGACCTATTCCCGAACATGACTGTTATACCGAGTGAGAATTGGCATTGCTATACGACGTGTCTCGGTATTTTGTACATCCAACATTCATGTATTTATTTTTGAAGTCTTTGTTATGGTTTCGGTTGAATAATGTTTTATGTCTTATCGTTTGTTGTCCAAATAATTATAAAATTGCCTTTCAATACCATCATTGTCATATTCCAGAATATGACTGTTATACCGAGTGTGAATTTGCATTGCTGTACGACGTGTCTCGGTATAATGTACCTTCAACATTCATGTATTTATTTTTGATGTTTGATGGTTTCGGTTGGATAATGTGTTATGTCTCATCGTTTGTAGTCCAAGTAATTATAAAATTGCATCTCAATACCATCATTGTCATGGAAATTGTTTGGACGAGTATTGTGAAAATAATTGTATAAAGTTCGAGATTGCAAGTTAGTTACATAAGCGCGTCATTGTTTGTGGTATCCTGTGGTGTTTGTCGTTGATTGAATATGTTCGTTGTTGTTCAGCGGTTTGCATGTTGTGTCGACTATCATATTATTTGTTTGCGAGTTTCTCTGTGATGAATGTTCTTGCGTGTGTTTGTGCTGTATATCTGTCGCGTAGTGTTGTCATTTTAGCCACATTTTATTTTTTAACATTGTCATAAAGCGGGAGGTTTGGCTAGCCATGACACCAGGTTCAACCCACCACTTTTTCTTAAAATGTCCTGTACCAAGTCAGGAATATGGCAGTTGCTATCAAATAGTTCGTTTCTATGTATGTGTGCGTTTGTTTTTGTTGCACTTCAGTGTTCCTGTTGTTCCTTTGTTTTCCTCTTATAGTTGATGTATTTCCCTCGGTTTTAGTTTGTAACCCGGATTTGTTTTTCCTCAATCGATTTATGACTTTTGAACACCGGTATACTACTGTTGCCGTTATTTAAGAAATTATTCAAACGATTTTATCTGAAGAAAAGTAATGTGTTTTGTCTGTCAAATACAAATAATTGTATGCATTCCTTTATATAAGACAAACATAATTGTGTTCCAGTTCTACTAACGATTTCAGAAATTTTACCATCACAAAGTTTTTTCTCAAAATTAGTTCAGAAAAAATTATTTTCTCATATTCATTATAAGATAATATACACGTCGTCATATGAAGCACGTTTATTTATGAACCAGAATATTCATTTATTGATATGAAGCACAATATGCACATCTACATATGAATCAGAATATGCAAGCCTACATATGAAACACTGTACTGAACCGTACAAAACTGTGTTCCTGTCGTTCTCATACTTTTGGACATTCAAAGTGTTTTTTGCACCAAAAAAGTTTAAGTTAACACAAAAATAATGTGCATATGTACATAGCATGCATAACAATTGCACAACACTTTAATTGCGCCTATCAGTGACTTTTTGATAATATTTTGCGTTCATAAAAATTATAAAGTCAGACAGACAGCATGACCGACGAAGTGAAAGCTATAAGGCTCCTGCATCCTCTTTGCGTTTCTAAAAAACAATTAAAAGATGGCTTTCTTTTAATAAATACATTCCTATCTCTTTTTCAGTCATAAGGAGGTGAAATTTTTTACAGTTTATCATTCTGAAGCCAATGATGATGTGTGGTTGAACAAATATGATAGTTTGTATGAATAATTAATCCATTAATCCAACATTATAAATCAAATATATACATATAAATTTTTCAATATCAAAGACTTTGAGAAAAGATTGAGCTCGTTTTCGCAGTTATTATATTAATCGTTTATTTCAGAATGTAAAAAGATGTCTAATTATGATAAAATAACTTCTTATTAAATTTATGCTTTCGTTGTGTGTTTGCATCTTTAATTTCACTGTGCGTTCGGCTGTGTCTGCATGCTATAGTAACGACGAATGGACATTTAAATTTGGTTTACTGGAATATCCATTGTAATACTCAAATTGATCTCTAGATATGTAGTCTTTTATGCTTCCATAATGATTTAACAGTTCGTCAAAATTTAGTTATCGTTTTTCAATACGGGATAAAGTGTCCATAATATTAAGGTTTGTAAAATACTTTTTTAGAAATTTACCTGATATATTTGGTTTAATTCCTATATCAATTTCAGATTGTATTGTGAAAGTGACAAGATATAACGCAATAGCTAATGACATGTAGAACATCAGAGGGTATGGACAGGAATTTAAAAAATGAAGAATTTGCAAATATGAAAAACCTCTGATGATACAAAAAAATATTGCTATTAATAACTTTCTCGTAACGAAAGCATGGCGGACAATTCATGTCATTAATTAATTTCAATAAATGATTCTAAGGAAACTATCTCAGTGTATTACACGAATTGATAAGTTTGTCTCGTTTTGAAAGTTCTGTGAATATTTTAGTATGAAAACAAAACATGTGAATGAAAATAGACCTTTCCGTTTAAAAAACGGAATTTAAAAGTATGCAATTGTTACAATCATAGTTTTCATTCTCTTTTGTCATTGATAGATTTTCTTTATTGTCATAGAAACAAATTACAAATGTTTGTGACAACTATATATTTAAGCCAGACATTGCTCTCAGTCGACATTTGAGATCCCCTGGCCACACTAAAGCAGATCGCAATTACCATCATTGACCACAACACTGCTTGGTCTAGGGAGAGGAGAATCACTCGGGAAAGATTTTAGATAAGAAAAGTATAAACGTTTGCACCAAATGTGATCAATAAAAAGGTGTAGTTCTAATCTAATCGCGCATTACCTTCGTCAACTATGAAATTCTAAATTAATATCAGTTCAAATCGCACAGTGCTATCCATTTAGGATGTATAAATACGCAGCCTCTGTTGTAATTTCTTAACCTTCATCAACTTTGAAAATTTATAATTATACCAGTTCAAATCGAAGAGTGCTATTCATTAAGGATGTATACATACGTATCCTCTGTTGTAATCACTATACCTTCGACAACTTTGACATTTTAGCTATACCAGTTCAAATCAAACTGTGTTTTTCAATAAATATGTATATCTAAGCATTTTTTGTTGTAATAACTTAACTTTTGTCCCCTGTGAAATTTTAGATTTGTAACAGCTCATATCGCACATTACTATTCTTTTGTATTTTGCATATCTATGCACTATCTGTTGTGAATATTTAACCTGCGTTAACTTTGAAACTTTAGAATTATACAAGCGTGGTTCGGTTTTTAATTTGTATTATTGTCAATAATGTCTTTAGTAATATCATAATAAATTGACAAGATTCATTTTACTGATACTGATGAAGGATATCTGGTATCAGAAATATTTATTGCTACTTGTATCTGATGTTTTCTTTTTTAATATTGGTGTTGTTTTGTACACTTTTTAAGGCGTATATATATAGTTATCAAAGGTACCAGGATTATAATTTAATACGCCAGACGCGCGTTTCGTCTACATAAGACTCATCAATGTAATATAAATGGTACATAAATCATTGATGCAGACAAGAAATATATAAATAAAAAATACGAAAAATAATAGTTAAAATGTGTATACCGGGCCATTTGGAAAAGGTAGTTCTAAACTGTTAGATCACAACTCACTTTATTTGCAAGAAATTTAATATTTTGTTTAAACAGTAGTTACCATTAGAAATACTGATTTTCTGGAAATCGATCACACAGTGCTATTAATTTTGAATGCACAATTACGCAGTATCTATTGTAAATAGCTAAGCTTTGTCAACGTTGAAATTTTAGAATTTTACAAGTTCATATCGCGCAATGCTATTCATTTTGGATGCACATTTAACCGTTTCTGTTGCAATTGATATTTCCATAGACATAATTTGAGCCTGAGTTGTTTCCTTTTGTTGCCATGTTGTAGGGCAATGTACATAAATTCCTTTATTATTCAACGAAATTCAACTATATAGTTATAGTAATATTGAACACTAAAATTAAGAAAAAAATTTGTTTTCATATTTATTTTTATTTGTTTAACCCTTGTTTACTTCATCACTATGGTCTAGTGAGGATCTTTTATCAGACTTGCTTGTACCATATGTTCAAGCTTAGTTTGTCAAATATGAACACTAATTCTTTTCTTCTACAACATGGACTCCAAAGGGAAATAACTACAACTCAAAGTATGTCAATGGAAAAACTAACTTCTACTTAATCTTCGGCAACTTTGACATTTTAGAACTAAACCAGTTCAAATCATACAGTGTTTTTCATTGAGGATGTATGTCTAAGCAGTCTCTGTTGTAATAACGTTACTTTTGTCCCCTGTGAAATTTTAGAATTGTAATAGCTCATATCGCACATTACTATTCTTTTGTATTGCATATCTATGTAGTCTATGTTGTAAATATTTAACCTGCACCAACTTTGTGAAAATTTAGAGTTATACAAGCGTGGTTCGGTTTTTAATTTGTATTATTGTCAAGATTGTCTTTAGCAATATAAGAATACATTGCCAAGATTCATTTTACATCATACTGATGAAGGATATCATTTATCCGAAGTATTTATTGATACTTGAATTTAATGTTTTCTGTTTTAGTATTGGTGTTGTTTTGCACACTACTTTACGCGCATATATATATATATATATTTATGTATCAATGTAATATAAATTGAACATGAATCATTGATGCAGTAAAGACATATTTATGTATAAAAAAATATGAAAAATAAATAGTTAAAACATGAATAACGGGCCATTTGGAGAAGGTAACTCTAAACTGTTAGATCACGACTCACTGTATTTGCAAGAAATTTAATATTCTATTTAAACAGTAGTTAAAATTAGAAATACTGATTTTCTGGAAATCGATTACTAAATATAAACAATACACCTGTATTTCCAAATAAAGGACATATACAGTGCACATGTAAATGGATGATTTTTCACAACATATCCACTATTCTTCTTAGGTTATTCATATAAAAAACAAACACACACTCACACACACTTATATAAGAAAACTAATCCTGTTATCTTACATGGGAGAGGCACATACATAATGTGGCGGGGTTTAATACGATTACACAGTTTACTCCATAATGAGTCGATTTTTTTACTTGATTTTATTGATTTAAAAATTCTGGAATTTTCAGGTCTGTATTCGGACGTTCATTCCTCGCTTTTTCAAATGCATAAATGCTCTGTATCATGTAATACAAATTGATGATATAAGCCAGGGAAAACACATTAGAAAAAAAAAATAAACGGGACTCTGAAAAATTGCTATTTCTAAAAATGATATTCACATTAAAAAGATTTGTCAACGTGCTAATATACTCGAAAAAACATCAAGAGAGTTGTTTGAAGCGTTATTGACTAGTGCTGATGAAATGTGAAATATTTACATTGAATCTGCTTCAAAAACGTTCGCAAAGAGAACATTCAATTAAAGTACTTATAATAAACACAACTAAAGACACAAACCGAGCTTTGATTTAATGCTGATTGCAAAATTGCTAGTCGAAAATAAATCGAAAATATTATGGCAGAAAAAGACTCCGATGCCATGAATTGTTTTGCCGAAGCAGCGGAAAAGATATTTTTAAAATGATATGAGCAAAACGTGTATGAACAATAGAAATGATTTAAGAAAACAGTTTGATGAGTTTAAGCAAGTTGATTGGAAAGAATGTTGGAAAATATTGAATAAGCATGAGTATTAGAGCCAGCAAAACAGATTTATAACAAAAAAGAATTGAACATGTTAAAGGGAGATATACAAAGAGAGCTAGATGATGTCAGTAAAAATAAAGTCCGTTAACAATGAGAAAAAATATGTATGAATATACAATCAACAGTAGATCCATTTATTGATGTATTTGTTCAGAGTCATTAAACAAAGTATTTGATTCTTGACTTGGCTCTTTGAGACTATCAAGTCATTTTATAAAACAAAAGGATAAATATCAACCGAAAACATATCGTCCTATCATTATTGTCACATGTTTAGATATATTATTTAAGATGATTGTAAATAGACTCGATGAAAATCTTTGATTAAAGAAAACCAATGGAGTTTTCGGATAGCTTATTCAACTGTTGATTCTAAAGTCATTTTTCACTCTTAGTTTAAAGTCTTGAAGTATAAAAAAGAAAAAGCTTTTAATACTGTTTTATGCCATCAAGTATAAATTATATATATCAAAATTATATATTTGGCAAGGGAAAAAATCTATCAATGTTTTTATTTTCAATAAGTTTGAATGATTGAAAAGAATATCTTGAATTAGAAAATGTGTCCTGTATAAGACAATCACCAGCAAAATCTCATATCCTCTTTACTTAGCTTTATGCAGATGATATAACGTTTTTTGACTAATTTTAGACGTTCTGCAATACCTTGAAACAAAATGTTGAAAACTAGACTTGTTTTTTTTATAGGATGATTACCGCGTAATCTCAGTTTTAAATAATACGAAAATGACATTGAAGTCGATACCAGATTCGAATACTTTTGAGTATATGCTCATAAACTGGTAACTTCAATAAATGGAAAAAAAAACATCTAGCAGAAAAGGCAATAGAAGCCAATGAAAAGTCAGCTCGAACTATTAGATAATATAAAACCTGTTTTACTATACCCTGTGAAATAATTATACGGGGATTGGGGAATTACGGAAAAAGTTCATTTGAAATTTTGCAAACTTATTCCGTATGTTAAATATTGATGTTCCTTTCGTATCTTTCGTCTCTCTTTTACGGACCCAAAACAACTGTCATACAAGTGGGAGGTTTAGTTAGCTATAAATCCAGGTTTAATCCACAATTATCATCGGAAATAGTTTGTAGCAAATCAAGAATACGGTAGTTGTTTTTCACTTGTTTCGTTGATTGATAGCGTTTGATTTTGTCAGTTTTTATGGACTTCCCCTTTTTGAATTTGGTTGGAGTTCGGTAATTTTATTATACTTCGTCGACCCCAAATCCGTTTAAGTTGAACTGTGACAATATCTTTTGCACATTAAATATATAATGTCAGGATGGTATCAAACTGGGCTCACATTTTAAAGAGCACGGTCACTAAATTGTGGTCTGTAAAGTTTAAATTAATAATCCAACTAGCTCAGCCAAATCATGTCCGTTCTATGTGGACTTTACTGTTGAACTTAGAAATTATTTAATACGATTACAATCTTTCTTTCATGTCATTTACAAGACATGCTATGGAACAGTTTGTTAACAACTGTAGAAACAGGCCATTCAAGCCCTGTGATTTCAGATGTAAAATAACTGTTTTCAAACATTGCATGATACAATTATAAACAACACGCTACTTATAAAACTAGTGTCTGAGCAGAAAGTTATTGAACCAGGGTCATGTCAAAGAACGTCTCGTCCTTTTTTCCATAAGACTGGTTAGTCCAATTTTGGTAATATCCTTTTGGCGTGGCACGGTATTTATACATCTTAACCTTGGCAATGCTTTGACGTTAAGGGATCATATGACTTTAAAAGTCAAAACTAAGAAAACTTTGTAAATATACGTATTAAAAATGAAAGATTGGGTTCCCTTGGTTAACAACTAATAATTTGAAATTAACTGGTAACATCTAAATGCATATTGTAATTTGTGATTAGATGTGTATACCATCTTTCATATCTCTACTATTTTATTATTTTCTTTTCATTGTCAATTGTCTTATTGCATTATCATTTTTTGTTATATCTGTATACCCTCTGTAATAACCGTCAAATCAGATTAAACGCAATTTAAATATTTTGCACTCATATAGATATCCGAAACAATTGGATTTTGAATAATAACAATTATGTGTATCCAAACACAAAATAAAAAAATGGATTTGAATCCAAACGATCAAGTTTAAAACTTATATATCCCCGGACTGGTTTTTGGAATTACTTCAGATATTTGTATCAACACAAAACTATTTAAGAACAATTCAAAAGCCATATTCTAGTTATGTATTGAGCTACTTTAAATATTTTGAATGTTTGAATGGTCTGGATGGAACCGGAAATAACACATTGACCCTATCCATAAAACATTCATAAATAAAAGACGTCAAGAAATATTAATCTGAGCATGTACAGACTTATAACTATCATTGTAACTGTCCTTTTAATCGTCGTTAACGGATGTACTTCAACAAACAATTTGAATTTGGTTTCCGGCTATCAATATTTAATTGATAACAAGATTTTTTAAAATTTTATATTGCAGTGATTTTACATAAATATGAAACTGTAAATACGATTATCTGTATATGAAGGCTTGCTATACGATATCGGAGTTTCTCATTGTTGAAGGCCTTACGGGGATTTATAGTTGCTAACGTTCGACGTCATTTAGTGTCTGGTTGAGAATTGTCTCAATGGCAATTATAACACATCATCTTATTTTTATATCACAGGAGTCTACCAATATTCAAAGCTAATGAATTAATTTAAAAAACAAATCAAGTTAATATACACATTGAGAATCTCGCTTGAACTGTAAAAGAAGTGAGACAGGTTTTTCCGACAGTTGCGTCTCTCCTGTTATGTATGCATCCCTTGCAATGCATGTTCTGTCAAAATGTCACACTCGTCACAGTTACATACACTTTTCACGTATCTAAAGAACTAATTATGGAAAGATGTCGCTAGTGAGTAGAGACATAGACTAATGTTTTTTTGTTCATGAACGTTAGCTAAAATCTATCTGGAAACATGAAGATAAATTTACAGAAAGAAGTGAAAGTCTGCAACATCAGAGGGCCATGTCAAGTGATGATAAGTGAGTCGGGTTCCTTCTATTTTTAACAATGTCTTTGGGTCGAATTTTATCCCGGAGTTACCAATTTTATATTAAGCTGAGTGTTTTCTCTCCAAATATAACATCCCAAAAAATAAATAAATGAGGCTTAATCATACAACACAAGCACATAAAAGAGAACAGACCTCATATTGCACGACAAGCTAAGTAGTGAGTTGACAGATAGGGGTTATTATCGGATTAAATTGGTAGTAACACAATAAAGTTGCCTCATTTGGCTTGGGGCATTTTTTATTACCTTTTGTCTTTTTATCCTTATTTAGTTTTCTGTTGGGATCACTGTTATTGTTTGAACAGTTTCAATTCAATTGAGGTTATGGAAGGTAAACAATGAGAACATGCATGTACAGTTGTACATTCGGTGATATTTATTCAATGGTTTTTATATGCATGTTAACTGCATTCGTATTTGCGTGTATTTAATTTTGCGAAATTCTACCTATCGCGAAATTCGTGCAATTGAATACATTTACAGTACATCGAGTCAATCATTTCGGTTGTTCTAAATCATATCACTGTTGGAGCACAGTTTGTTTAAGGAGCACATCCCTGTTAATGAAACCCTTATAGTGTAAAATAAACGATTGTAACGTTTAAACTGACATATGTTTACGACATACGACGGAGCAGAAGATTTATTACTGCCGGGAAATGAGATGATGACAAAGTTCAAATCATCAAGTTTATTATATTATTCTAGTATGAAGTCGGCCATCTTTTTCCATATCGAGGAAAATATCAATAAATAAAGCAGATCTTCTACATTTGGTAGTATCCATTATACATGTATCAAGTTCACTGTGATACTAGTATATGAGATGCAACCACTTGAAATTTTGAAAATTATTCATATATCTGAAAGTGAAATTAAAAAATTTTGCAAGACGCTTTTTGTTTGTTTTCGAAAGGGTTCTGTATTACATCTGCTTCAAATGAATTCAAAAACAAGTTGGTCATGAGTGGTGCGCAATGAGTACACATTGAAATACATAAAACTGGTTATCACAATTGGTAAAAAAAATTCATACAGACGTTATACATTTATGCCTTGTATGAGAGATACGAAGTTTTGTTCATCCAAGGCATTAAAATTGTCCTGTTGCATCGGCGTATTAGCCATTTTTTAAAAACCCTTTTACTTCCGAGCATAGTTTGGTATATGCCTCTCAATCAATAGTTGTAGGGATGATAAATTTCATACTCCAAAGATGTACACGGATATGAAAGAAAAAAAATATGAAAACACTTTTTTTTGTCAATATTATATTCTTCAATTACATGAAAGCTTTTATTATAATGTTTTGTTGTATTGAGCTATTATATTGTTTATTTATGTATTTCTCTGTGCTGAGTGGTCTTGAGTTTGTTTTGTACTGTATTCCTGCCACGTAGTGTTGTCATTTTAGTGGTATTTTTAACATTGCATATAAGCGAGAGGTTTGGCTAGCCATAAAACCAGGTTCAACCCACCACTTTTTCTTAAAATGTCCTATACCAAGTCAGGAATATGGCAGTTGTTATCAAATAGTCCGTTGCTTTGTCTGTTGGCGTTTATGTTTGATACAGTTTGATTCAGTTACTTTGTTGTTCCATTGTTTTCCTCTTATTGTTGATGTGTTTCCCACGGTTTTAGTTTGTAACCCAGGTTTGTTTTCGCTTAATCAATTTATGACTATTGAACAGCGGTATACTACTGTCGCCTTTATTTATTATGTATAAAGATAGAATTTAAGATATTGTTTTTCAGCACTTAAAAGTAAATGGTGATATTAAAAATAGGTACAAAAATACAACATTTCCTTTGATTTTCACTTTTTAACAAGCTATGCTCGCTAGTATTTGACAGTGGAATTGTTAAATAACACAAGTGTTCAAGACAGGCAAACATGTGTATTCGTTTTAAAGTAGGGGTCTAATTTTTTTATTGCATGTGCAGAAGTTTATAAACTTTTAAGAATTCGTGTATAAAATGTTTGAATTAATTCCAGTAGCATAAAAAGGTGAATCATTGGTTGTTCATCCCTTGAAAAAAGACAATGCGTGTTAATAAATTGTAATGCTATAGATCTTTTTCAAAAAGTAAAAACACAATATTTTTTTCCTTTTTCTATTATGTCTATTGGTCTGCTATTCGCCTTTATTTGTGTTACATTTGATATAATAATCTTTGGTACATGATGTTTATGTTAGATAGAATTTCTATGGAGTAGAAATGGAGAACGGTCTTCTTTTTGTCCCCAATGAGGGACGTGGTCTTTCCGCAATATTTTGTTTCGGAAGTACACGATAGGTATATATCTCTTTTTCTTGAATGTATTCTACCACATTAGACTTATCACCAGCTATTTATTTACACGAGCAACACGACAGGTGTCACATGTGGAGAAGAATCTGTTTACCCTTTGTGTTTTGTAAACTGCTGTTTGTCCTTTTGTCTTTTTCGTTATTGGCAATGGCGTTGTCAGTTTGTTGTCAATTTATAAGTTTGATTATCCCTTTGGTACCATTTGCCTCTCTTCTCAAAGTAATTATGCGCTAAAATTGAATAAAAACATAAGAATAAGTTTAAGTGAAAAAGTTTATGTTTGAGTTTTATGAATTTGTACAAGGAATTGGTGAGTAGAAACTGAGTTGTTCGGTTGCAGCAACGAGTATCAAATTTCATGTTGTATATTTATGAAGAAAAAAATAAGCCTCCACCCTTTCAGAGAAGATACATGCTTATCCGTGCTTATCCGTGCACTTCAATTTTATTTAGTTTGGTCAGAATGCTGTTCAAGCTTTAAGATGAGATAACAAAAATGTAATCTGATTACTCTGTCTCAGATCATTTTGTATTCTTCATTGTTTTGTAGTCTCAGTTTGTAATGTGTTTTAATCTCAGCGTGTAGTAACTGGGTTATTAATTCTTAATTTTATGTAACTGTGTTTTTCATTTCAGTGTGTTTTATCGTATATATCTCAGTATGTTTTTTTTCTGCAGGTCTTTAACTTAATAATACCATACGACTTGCCAAGTTGTTATGGTTGTGTTTTGAGAATATCTTTTAACTGTTGCATACATATTATTTATATTTGTCATTCAGTTTTGTAATGTAAGTGAATAATGTTCACTATATGATATTTGAATGAACTGTAAAGACACATGACATCATATAACTTCTGGTATGAATCATAATCCATTCAATTCATCTGAGTATATGTAAACATTGTGTTTTTTGATGCTATACATGACAATCTTGAGCCTTATCAATATATACAAAAAAAGTAAAATCACAAAAATACTGAACTCCTAGGAAAATTCAAAGGAAAGTCCCTAATCAAATGGCAAAATCAAAAGCTCAAACACATCAAACAAATGGATAACAACTGTCATATTCCTGACTTGGTACAGGCATTTTCTTATGTAGAAAATGGTGGATTGAACCTGGTTTTATAGCTAGCTAAACCTCTCACTTGTATGACAGTCGAATCAAATTCCATTATATTGACAACGATGCGTGAACAAAACAAACAGACACAATAGGTAAAAATGTAAAAAATAGGGGTACAACAGTCAACATTGTGTTATCATCTTAATCACTATAAAACAAACAAATGTAACAAAGAAGCACAAAAAGGCAGACATCGAATTTAACATCCTCATTTTGCTTTTTTATTATACGATTTTATTTATCTATGTAAAATCCACCCATAAAGGATGGAAGGTTTTAAGTACTAACGTAGTATCGCCCGTTTGACGTCACACAGGTAGATATAAAATAATTTTGTCGTTCAAAGTATGGTGGGATACATAAGTACAGAGTCACGTGAAATGGATATCACAAAAAACAGACTTAACAGTATAAGTAATATTAATAAAATAAAATAATTTTGTCCTTCAAAGTATGACGGGATACATAAGTACAGAGTCACGTCAAATGGATATCACAAAAAACAGACTTAACAGTAAAAGTAATATTAATAAAGACAAACACACTGTTAAAGAAAACGAAAAGTACGCAATACACTTTGATTAATATTCTTGTTGTCATAGACATTTACTCATGTCCACATTTACGTCTCTATCTTAATCAGTACAAATTATCTATGACCAAAGAGTTCCCTTTTTCCAACAAAAGCTTAGACGGTTCTGACAGTTTATTTTAATCGTTTTTAAATATCTTGCTATTCATGCATTGTTTTTACTCTTTTCTCTTCACAGTATTCATTAAAGGACATTACTAAAACAAGGTGGCTGTCACCATTTGGCCACAAATGATGAAACGTCAGAGGACCACTCAACGATGTGTTCTACTTATACTGGTGTTTTTATCACTGACAGCAATATCTTTTGGTCAATGTAAGTGTCAATCAAACATAACAAATAAATCAAGGCGACAGTGTTTTAACGATATTGACATCTTGAACTAGTGAGTTGAGATACCGATATATCGTATTAGTTAACCAATTCGTGATGGTGACCGTTTAATGTATGTAATGACGATTTCAGTCTTTCTTCCTTATAGCTCTGTAGAAGAGGTTTTTGTGTAAAAGAGGGACGAAAGATACCAGAGGGACAGTCAAACTCATAGATCGAAAACAAACTGACAACGCCATGACCAAAAATAAAAAGACAAACAGACAAATAATAGTACAGATTATACAACATAGAACACTAAAGACTAAGCAACACGAACCCCACCAAAAACTGGGGTGATCTCAGGTGCTCCTGAAGGGTAAGCAGATCCTGCTCCACATGTGGCACCCGTCGTGTTGCTTATGATATTAAAAATCCGGTAAATAGTCTAGTTCGGTAGGTCGCATTCGTGAAAAGGGAAGGGTATTGTAGTTACGACATAAGGAACATATCCGATATCATATGTGAAACGGTTATTCCATAACGGTTAACCAACTCGTGATGGCGTCCGTAAAATTTACGAAGGGATGATTTCAACTTCACCATTTGGAACTCTTGCTTTAATAGCTTCCTTGTGAGCAGCAATCCTCTATCAAGAAAATTATGATAATATTGAACATGCAGAGGCGTAACATATGAACTGAGATGTGTAAATAAGAATATATAAAATGCTGAGAAATGAGAAGTTGGCAAATGGATAGTTGAAACCCTTGCGTATGTCATAGATTTTCCTTTCAAAATAAAAGCTCATAGATACAAACGGATTTTAAAATCTGTCTCACCAGATGCCATTGAATCCCTATAACATTATAATCATAATAACAGACGGTAAATTGATATAGCTCTCATTTTCTCCAACTTCAGTGATACATAAAACAATCTATATGATTAAAGATCGGCTTCATCGTGTAGTATGTTATATAATACTTAATGACAGAAAAAATTGAACACAGACCTATGTGCTTTATTGATAATTTTAAATTTTTATTTTCTATTACTTTTATTTCACCTTAACTACATATATATATATGTATATATATATATATATATATATAAATATATATATATATATATAAAAGTTTAAATTGAAAACAACGTTCAAACCATATATATATCTAAATAACGTTCATCTAAACAATTATGTAAAAATAATGTCTTTAGTAGTTTCTATTTCTATTTATGCTGTTTATTTCTCTAGCAACAAATGACACCATTGGTAAATATATTTTTACTTGCTTTTATTGTGTCTGCAGACACACTAATGGTAAGGATACACCGGAAATAGCAAGGAATTGATACATAGAATTTTTAATAGCTAAGATAGACTTAGGACAACTGGGATCGAAAGCTATTAAAGGACCGGGACAAGATGGTCGATAGTTGCGATAGACCGGGGACAGGGATGGATTTTCAGTATAGAAACGAGGACGGGGGTGGATGATCATAACAGATTAGGGACAAGGGGAAGAATAGCTAGGATACTCAAGGGGTCAAGGGTATGAATAGCTAAAATAGACAAGGTGCAGGGGACAGATAGCAAGAATATAACGGGACAGGATGAATAGGTAGCCAGAATTAACTAGGGACAGAACGTAGGATTGCCGGGATATTCCTCGGACATGGGTGGAGAATCCAAATGTTTACGTATGGGGTTACTTTGGTATCATGTCATCCAATCATGACTTTTTGCTTTGACACTTTTATAACATTTACAAACATTTATTTTATACTAATGAGTATCTAACTGGTGTTTTTTATTTGTTGTGATAATTAGTAACTGTTAACGTCTATGCACTTGATTTTATTTAATAGAAAAAAATCCTATTTTCTTTGGAATCTGGCTGCAGTTTTTGTTTGGTACACATGACCGTTATCATGTTTTTTCGCATGTTTCATCTCATGCTATGACATTTTTATCACATAAAACCATTGCCATGATGTCAGCCTGTTCATAAACTGTGGTTTTCTAGAATCAACGCTTCCGTAATATGTCACTTAAATGGACTCACCAAATTATATTTAAGTGTCTCTTTTGTGTTCTTAATTTGATTAAAAATGAATTTGCTAATACTAGTATACTGATTTCTGTTCAGCAATGGAATTAATTTAAAACCTGACCATTAACTTATGAACTATCTATCTGCCTTCACTTAGAGTCGAAACCCCTCCTGTCTGTATTTGAAAGCCAAGGATGTATAAGAACCGAAACAATTGGAAGAGGTAAATGACAAAACTGAACCTAAAATAATAACCAATTCCATCAAAGGTAAACTGTGAAAGGTTTATAAGAGATCAATTGAAAACTGTTTTACCATTCTCCTGTTGTATATATGTTGAGAATGTAGACACAAATTGGTCTTAATGTTTGTCTCACGGAATGGGATACCATTGGTGTAAATTTGTTTTGTTTTATGATCATGATGATGATCAAAAGTTGACTGAAAGACATAAAAGGGGCATTAGGTACGAGATATAAAAAAAATTAAAATATGTTTTTTTTGTTCAATCATTAATGAAAGTGAAATAGTGAAATAATAATTCGCTTTTGGAGGCCAGTTTGGTTAAATTTTGTCGAAATAAGCTAAGAACCATCGCTGATGAATTATTCACTTGCAAGTGAATAATTCGACCTCATTGAATCCGTATTCATGTAACCTTCAATTTAACCCCTGAGCTAGAGATGGGTTACGCATAAATTATGCGTTTTCAGTTTTTTAAAGGAAAAATTATGTCAACATTGAACGTGAAACAAAGGTAAACCATTTGATTGACTAATTCGATCTATAAAAACTCATTTTTATACAGGTAAAAGTGATGATTAACATATATTTTTGACCTATAATATGAAATCAAACAGACCTAGAAAAATCCAATTGCACGAGTTCACCATCTCTTTATATATATATATTTATGTTTACATCGGGTTAAATGACCGTCGACAGTCTTCAGAGGCCACCTCGATGGTTAATTAGATGGCGTCTAGACTACAAATAAAATATAAGAATATGAGTAAAATCGGTGAATATGAATTTGACAGCTAATGCCCCTTTAATAAGATGCTTCCAACAACATAAAGTAAAGAGGTAATTTTCAACATTTAATGCAACTACATTTCCTCATTTTTACAAGTTTGACCAATTTGTTACTCATGAAAAATTCAAAATATAAGTTCCTCTCTATAATGCTTGTGTCATTAAATCTTTACATATCGATCGATCAAATATGAATCAAAGGTAGTCATTTTATATGAATCTTCAAAATAAAAGAATGTAACTCAACAAGTCATGATAAATAGGTAAATAAAGAAGGAGTTGACCATCTGACCTTTCCGTTTAATAGCTAACACTAACTTAATTGTAAACTAAAAATCAATTATTGCTATTAATTTTGAATAATATTCATTATTGAATAATAAGAGTGTATATACCATTGCCGAGGTGGAATTAAAAAAGTCAAAGTTACAAAATAAAGACAAAGTTTGTCAATGTTTTTCCAGGGAAACAATATACAATTATGGCCGGTAGAAAAAATGGATATCCAAAATTGTCAAGGTTATTTCACTGAGGGCGCAGCTCGAAGTAAAATATATTTTTAAGGTTAACAATTTTGGATATTCATCGCTTCTAAGGGGCCACAATTGTTTTATTATACCCAACTAACATAGGAAAGGCCTTTTAAACCATTGAAAAAACACTAACCTTACTGTATAGTAACAAACAAAAGTTAACTTTCGAAAATAAATTTGTGTCTTAGAATTTCTCGTATGTACAACAAAGGTAGAATCTTTTTGTAAAATATTGATGACACTTAGAAGGACCGTTTATAAGTGATATTCTCGGCACCAGATGCATGTCCAAAGCCTTGTTTCCTCGTTACTCATGGGCTTCCTGTAACGTGAACGTTGCCATTTTGTTTGCCAACGTCTGTGACGTCATTTTCCTGGGGGATAACTCGTGTACAAATCAAGAAACTCAAAAGGTTATTCGCCGGAGAATAATGGGGTTATAAACCACTGTCGTAAATTTTAAGGGGAATTCATCCTTCCCTGCAATTAAATGAAAATGAAATGAAATTATTCCATGTCACGTGATAACGTGTTACCCAATAGAATTGTTTATAATATATGTAAGGTATAATAATATGCAGTATCACCATATCAGCTTTGTGTTAATGAGTATAAACAAAAATTCCAAACTCCAAGGTGAATTTAAATCGGGTTAAGTTCATAAAAACATAACAAATCACACTAAACTAAATGTTCTTTTATTTTTGGCTTTCCATTTGTTTTATTGAATATTTAAATTTCCCCCTTTTGCATTATTGTCTTTTACTCATTGATGTTTAATAAAATTGTTACCCACTCAACAATTTTAAGAGTGGAATGCCATCCTCGTGCTATCAAATGAAAAACTGATATTTTATATAAAGCATAAATATTTTCAATTGATAATCCTGAGTTGAAATTCCAATTCAATTGTTTGAATACATCTGACCTTTCGAGATTTAAATAGTTTTCCTGCACCCTAAATATCATGAAAAGGGATATATATATATATATATACTTAGAATGTTTTCCGAAAACAGGTGACTTGGGTTATTAACACTATTTTGATTACAGACACATATTGATGTATTGTATTTGTTTTAGCTCCTGGTACTCCAATGATCACTGGACGGAATTTGACATTTCAAGGACATAATGGATCATTGACGTGTACATCAGTTGGTGGTAAACCTGCACCAACAGTGAAATGGTACCGTAACATCACTATGATAGATGATACCATGGACACAACAATAGTACCAAACATTACAAGAAACACATATAGCTATACAGCTGATATTAGTTACCATTTTGCTGTGTTTGAATGTCGGGTTGAAAATGGTGTTTTAGAGAGCTATTTGAGTGCAACAATCTTCTTACAAGTATATAGTATGTACCCATTTTTGTCAGAGTTAATGAAAACTTCACAGCGATTAATTAAATCCTTATAATAAATTTATATAATCAAGGCAGTTATTAAGTGTACAGTGCAATTATAAGATAAAATCAATTTCATTATAAAAAACTATCAATGTGAATCGATTTGACAATAATCTTTCATCGGAATGAACAACAGCTGAATATTTGAATATTACTTATGGTTATACAGACATTATAGTGTTACTATATAGAAAATTTGTTTTCACGATATTTTGTTATACAGGTTGATTAGGATAAAGGTTTCAACAGAAAATCTAATTCAGACTGAGATTACGATTATAACGAAAATCTCCTGGGTGTCAGCTTTTATCTGCAATTATCATAACAAATCTTCAAGTTTTGCCAAAAAAAAAACAACATTTTTTATGAAATAATATCTGTGATATATATATATAAGAACATCCGTTGTTCGACCTGCTAGTCAAATGCGTTTTGTTAAAATATACTTTTTCACTTTTTTGGTCTTTTGGAAAATGTTGTTTGTGCTGTATTTAGACCCCTCTACAAAGAAACTTATTTTGTATGCACACGTATAAAAATTGCGGTTTTTATCCAACGCAATCATAGGTTTGAACGTTGTTTTCAATTTAGACTTGTTTATATATATATATATATATATATACAAGTCTAAATTGAAAACAACGTTCAAACCTATGATTGCGTTGGATAAAAACCGTTCAATTTAGACTTGTTTATATATATATATATATATATATATATACAAGTCTAAATTGAAAACAACGTTCAAACCTATGATTGCGTTGGATAAAAACCGCAATTTTTATGCGTGTGCATGCAAAACAAATATCTTGTTAGAGGGGTCTAAATACAGCACAAACAACATTTTCCAAAAGACCAAAAAAGTGAAAAAGTATATTTTAACAAAACGCATTTGACTAACAGGTCGAACAACAAATGTTCTTAAACCCTGCTGACTGCCATTGGCGATTGC
This sequence comes from Mytilus californianus, assembly GCF_021869535.1. NCBI lineage: Eukaryota > Metazoa > Mollusca > Bivalvia > Mytilida > Mytilidae > Mytilus > Mytilus californianus. The sequence continues at coordinate 138,976,119 of NW_026262581.1, read as the reverse complement.
CAAATAAACGGATCACCGATGTAATAAATGGATCTTAATTATAAATTTAATACTAAACAGAAAACAATAAACTTGCGGAAAAGATGGTTTACCGCAAACAAAAGGTGCAAAGGTTTTTGTACACCATATCCGGATTTCGACAATTAATGTCTCTTCAGTGATGTAAGGAATCGAAACGGTATTTGGAAAGCCATACAATTTACCTCAATTTAGGATAGACTCTTGAATTTTGAGGAGTCAAAAAAGGATGAACGGATCATATGAACCCGAAGGCAAATATAATACAAGCCCAAACGAAAAAATATAAACAAGTCTAAATTGAAAACAACGTTCAAACCTATGATTGCGTTGGATAAAAACCGCAATTTTTATGCGTGTGCATGCAAAACAAATATCTTGTTAGAGGGGTCTAAATACAGCACAAACAACATTTTCCAAAAGACCAAAAAAGTGAAAAAGTATATTTTAACAAAACGCATTTGACTAACAGGTCGAACAACAAATGTTCTTAAACCCTGCTGACTGCTATTGGCGATTGCCAAATGAACGGATCACCGATGTAATAAATGGATCTTAATTATAAATTTAATACTAAACAGAAAACAATAAACTTGCGGAAAAGATGGTTTACCGCATATATATATATTTGATTATTGCATTTGACTTCTTTCATTAACTATACAGAACATAACTCTGTTCCATTTCGGTGCAAAGCAAAACGTTGAATGGATTAGTGTATGCAGATTTCTGTAATTCGTTGCGTGTGTGTGTTTCCATAATTGAAAAAAAATATGTTCTTGTTTTAGAATGACTTTCTAGTTATTGCAAATGATAATGTTTTATTTGCCTTTAACTTCTTACAGAGGAACCAGATCAACCAACGTTGACTGGATCATCTCCAACTGCAATATCTGGCACTAAACACAATTGGACGTGTATCAGCACGGGAGGGAATCCCCCACCGAAAATGACCATGAGAATTGGTAACAGTCAGTTTAGTACTGGTATCGAGCAAACATCAGAACAGCAGTCAGATAACACCCTCACTGTTACTGTCGTACTATCGTGGGCACCAAACATCGCTTACAATGGTCTGACACTTTATTGTGATGTAAAGCACAAAGAGACACGTGGCGAAGACGTCCAGACAGCCAGTCTTCAGTTAATAGTTATTGGTATGCTTAATTATATTTTAGATACTATAAAAATGACTTAGTAACAATATCATTTCAAGTGTGTATGTTAATTCATAACTTTAATTTCATATTCCTTTTTCTATACTTTTTTAATATTTAACATTATTTGTCGAAACTTCGTGGATGTTATTTATTTTTTCTAACTATTAACAGTAATCACCAAACTGCACGAATTTTGTAAGATACTTTTCGTTGCATGGTATTTTGATAGTAACAGGAAGCTAATATATATATTGATCGAAAAACAAGATACTGTGTACTAAGTTCTACATATGTTATTATACTGTTTTTCTAATTCTTGAAACCAATTAGTTTTTTTTTTGGAAATAAAAAATATTAAACGTGGATTTTTTTTTATGCAGTAGATAGTCAAAAGTAAAATAACAAATATACAAAACTCCTAGGAAAATTCAATACGGAAAGTTCATTATCAAAGGGCAAGATCACAAGCTCAAACACATCAATCGATATAAAACAACTGTCATATTCCTGACTTGGTGCAGGCATTTACTTATGTAGAAAATGGTGGATTAAACCTGGTTTTATAGCTAGCTAAACCTCTCACTTGTATGTCAGTTGCTTAAAATTCCATTATATTGACAACAATGTGTGACCAAAACAAACAGACAATTCCTTCTTATAATTGCAAAGGCATCGACTGATCAACAAGTGAATTGACATATTTACCCGCCACGATATCACTTTTTGCGCTGATGTGGCTTATAGTATCATCAACCAATCAATATGTGTCATTTATTGTTTAATTCATAAGTGTGCCATTTTCGAATAGTCTGTTTGACATGAGTACTAAAACAAAGGTGAACTAAAATGACAAGGAAGGGCAAATGGAAAATTGACGAAAACAGTTTAAACAAAAATTTAACGAGGAACCGTCGTTATTTGTACTGGAAAAGCTGTTTGTTGAATTGCAGAACCCTTTTCATTTAATGGATAAGAGCGTTCTTGTATTTCAATGGAAATATATTTGTTTTATATTCAATTTTGTTCATCAGTTAATGCTTGTACATATTAAATGTGTTTAAGTTGTATAAACAGTAAACTGTCATACAAGTGGGATGTTAAGTCAGCTTTACAACTTGGTTAAACCCATCATTTTCTTTGAAAAATGACTGTACCTTTTCAGGAATATGATAGTTGTTTTTCACTCATTCCGTTTTTTATAACGTTTTAATTTGTCAGCTATTATGGACTTCCCGTTTTTATACGCCCGTTTACGGGACGTATTATGGTATACCGTTGTCCGTCCGTCGTCAACATTTCGGACAATAACTCAAAAACGCTTTAACCAATTTGCATGAAACTTTGGTGAATTGTTAATATCTATTGACGTGAGCTTCCTTTTGATTTTTATACATTTTGGAATTTACGTTTCCGAGTTATGGGGTTTTATTCATTGAAAAAGGAGGATTATTTAAGTTTTCGTACAATAACTCAAAATTGTTTGAACATTTTTCATGACACTTTGGTGACTGGTTTATATCTATTGATGTGAGCTCCCTTTCGATTTTTATAAATTTTAGATTTTACGTTTCCGAGTTATGGGGTTTTATTCATTAAAAAAAGGGATTTTCCAGTTTTCGGACAATAACTCAAAATGCTTTGAACATTTTTCATGACACTTTGGTGAATTTTTTATGTCTATTGATGTGAGTTCCCTTTCGATTTTTATAAGTTTTAGATTTTAGGTTTCTGAGTTATGGGGTTTTATTCATTAAAAAAGGGGGATTTTCCAGTTATTCAGACAATTACTCAAAAATGCTTTGAGCAGTTTTCATGAAACTTTGGTGACTGGTTCATATCTTTTGAAAATTTGACGGGCGTATCATGCAATCATGGCGCAGCTGTTTATTGAATATACCTTGGAGTTTGGTATTTTTGCTATACTTGTTGTATAGTTAAAGTGTAAGAAAGCTACAACATGTAATGTTATAAGTAAAGTGGACATTTATCTCGCCTGTTTTCTCTGAACAGGAGGGGGAATGCAACAAAGAGACCCTAAATATGCTTTGCATGGAATACAAAGATTAGCCGACCTGCAAATAAAACATTCCGTTCGGTGTTACCTTCCTTCCTGGTCTGATAAATATTTCATCTAATGTCCGCAAGCACTGGCGTCTTATTGTAAATGACTCTTCCTTAATACCTCCATCACACTAGGACCACGATCCCGCTACGACCTTAGAAATTATGAAAAATTTTGGAAGTCATTGTAAGATCGTAGTAGTCGTAGTAAGGACGTGCCAAGGTCTGCATGATCGTGGAGGATCACGAACAACTTTGAACATGCTCAAAACATTCGTAGTGCAGTCGTGGCCAAAACTAGTCGTAGTAGAAGCATAGGTATGTCGTAGTAAGGACGTAGTAAGATCAGGATTAGCGTAGAAGCATCGTATTGTAAACGTTGTGCAATCGGGAAGCCTAATGGATAAGATTTCGGTGCGACCTTACTACGATTTCACTGCGACTATCCCGATTTCACTACGACTTTATTACGCTCCTACTACGATATTGATACGATTATACTACGATGAGAAAGACAATAGTACGCTGCTACTACGCGCTTGCCGTCTTTAGTACGACCTTACTACGATACTGCTACATCCAAGCTACGATACCTGCTCGACCTCATTCTGTTGATATATATATATATAAAAAAAAATGGATGCAATGTGTTTTTGATACCTTTGGTAGCATGTGTCCTCAAGGAAACTGTTGTGTACAATGGGAAAGTCAAGATATTTATAGGGACGAAGAGCGTAGTGACATCGTAGTGGAGTCGTGGTTGGATCGTAGTAGACTCGTATTGAGATCGTAATGCGATCAGGAAGGTCTTGGTAGCAGCAAGGAATTGTATATTTAAAAGGAATGGAAACGCGGCTCGAGATCAATCGGGAATACCGCGGAGCGATGATCAATGTTTCGGTCGGAAATATGAGAAATAATATAAAGAATCATAACGAGGTTCATTTTCGGTAATATATATCGGTCATCAGAATTCAGTGGGTCATTTTGCTTGAGAAGATATTAAGGAGGATAAAAACCAAGACAAGTGTAGACTATTCTTCCATGTAAAAGGTAACCCCTTATATATCATTGTAAAGCCTTTTCGACCTATGTTTGCAATAAACTTTTAATAAAAAGTCTGATTAAATTAGACATGGGTCGTCAAATTTGCGAGGATTCCAAAACAAGAAATACAGTGTTTTTATTTTTTTTGTCTCGACAACCATGAAAGTCAAAAGAAAATAGTTGATATCATTATGAAGCTAAAATATTATTCTAGAACTTAGACTCATATTTATATTTTTGGTATATTTTCTGAATTTTCTACGATTTTCCAAAATTTCAGTTTGAAATTTCATTATTATATCAAAACGTATATTTCAGTCTGGCCGTGTAATACGATTTTTTGAAAAGTAGAAAAAAACCAAGTGTAAAAAATTTTGAAGAAGGAATATTTCCTACAATTTGGTGAAAAATACGAATTTTAGATGTTATTGGTATATTGAAAATGATTTTATTTCAAAACATGCTTAAAATTTTAAGTAATGCGTAAACATATACACCCACACATTATACATGTTATATTCTAGTAAAATGAAATAACAACTTAAACTAGACATATGAATGAATAAAATTCAAAAGCTTAACTTTTTTCTATAACATGGTGTTGGTTTTATGAAATTTGTAATACAAATGAATTCTCTATGATTGTTTTTAAAATACCATGTTTATAGTTTACATTGACGCAATTTTTTTCAGTCAAGTTCTATACCGACGAAGTCTGAAAATACAGACAGAATATATTAATATAAAAGACTTCCTATTTGGAATTTTATACACGATTTAATTCATTCTTTTTTTCAAATACGATTTAAAGAAGTTAATCATTGTTTGATATAGCAGTTTATGCCATAGTTAGGCGTTCCTGTAAAATATTACCGCATGGCAGCAAAACAGACCCAGAAACATATATACTATTTAAATAAATCGTTGTCAAATCCTATCCCAGCACCCCAACACCATAGATCACAAGGTGTTTCGAACATCTATTTAGACCAATTAGAATAAGCTAATTGACCATGTTCATCGTCAGGAGCCCAAGCCATTGCATGGTGACACTTATTATATAAATACTGTAATTTTTATAAGGGGCTCGACACCTCGTGATCTGTTTGACTAATACTTTTCTGTACTCTTTTTTCTTTTTTTTACCATGTTTATCAATTTAACAAACATAGTATAGAATCTATTTTCATAATTTGCAACATGTTAATTACCCAGAGTTGCTGATGTTACTGTGTCTTTCAAGTTTTTATGCCTACGGAAAGCGAAAAGAGGTCTTTTATCAAATAAAAGGTTTGCCTCTTCTATATCTTTTAATTTATCCCAGTGTTTTAAAATATTGTTCTTTATGTGTGATTTCTGTCTTGAAAACACTGTGGAGAATACCAAGGGAGGCGACTGTAATACATATTTAGGTTTTACCATTAATGTGTCATTTCTTTGTTTTGTAGTCACTTCCTGCATAACAGTTTTAATTTCATTTTCTTTATATCCCCTTTTAATAAGGCGTTCAGAAAATAACGCATATGTGTTTGCAAATCTACTGGATCATTCGTACATCTCTTAAAGCGAAGCATTTCTCCTTTAATTATGCCTCTGAAAGTAGAGGATGGATGGCATGAGGACCCCTCTAGGTACTAATAATTTTCAGTCTTTTTCCGGAATGTCGTGAGGTCTAAGATTTCTCTTTCTCTAAATCTTGGGCCTTTGAATACCAATACATCTAAAAACTGCATTTTAGTTTATGATTTCTCGTATGTACATTTTAGTAGTGCATGGTGTCTGTTAGCATGTTAAAAATAAATGTGCTATTTCATCATCTGTACCTTCATTGTAGATAAAAAAGCCATCGTCCCTAAACCTATAGAGGCTCGATATTTTCTGTTTTTTTTAGAAAGTCCTTAAAATACAACCTAAGACTTCATGAACTCTCAGATCGGTAATTTCAGGTGATAAACTATTTCCCATTGGAACTCCAGTTGAAGTTTTGTAAAATTTAGCATTGAACATAAATTCATTACTTTCAAGATCTATCTTTAGAAGTTACAATACATATCGCAGGGGAGGCAGTGGTATCACATGTTTACATTTAATTATCGTAGGCCAAACATGTTTGACTGAGTCAATCATTTCTGCATGGGACATATTGTTGTACATTTCTTTTATGTCAAAACTGACTAAGTAGGCGTCAGGTTTTACCTGCAATTTCTCAATAATATTTATAAAGTCTAAATAGTCCTTTAAATGTGTTTCTTGTTGTACTACTGCTGGAAGCATGCATTTATCCAAATACTTCCCTATTCTCTCTAAAACAGTACCAGATAATGAAACAATAGGCCTCCTTTGAATTCTGACATTTTTATACAGCGTAGGATTCTGTTGAACCCTTTCTATTTGTCCAGGATCCAGTTTGTGCAATTTAGGCAGAAGATACAACCTTCCTGGTTTAAGATCTCTCTTAACAGAAAGATATTTAAATGTGATTTCACCCATGACCCCTTTCCTATGCATTTCAAAGATAATATTATTGATTTTCTGGTTGGTCTCTATTATATTTAATTTTGCAATTTCTACGAAGTGAGAAGCACTACTAAATTTCCTCAGTCCTTCATTTATATATTCTGTTTTATCCCAGATCACTGTGGTGTTATTTTTATCTGCTTTTCGAATAACTATTTTGTTGTTGCAAATTGAAGTAACCCATTCCAGTGTTTATTATAACACCAGTAATCTTAATTCTTTTATCTATAATACTGCATATGTTTACGATCATCTTCCTTTGAATGGTCTAGCACCTGATTATCTATCTATTAAATTTACTGCTTGTACTGATCTTTATAATTATTGTCTCAGGTCGACAACATCAAGATTTCTTCATGTACCAAGACCTAGTTCTGAATTTTTAAAAAGAACATTTAAATTTTCTGGTCTTATTACCTGGAATAATTTACCAAATGATATTAAAGAAATAAATAATTTAGATACATTTAAGATCAAATGTTCAAACTATTTTCTAACTGTACAGAATGCAGATGCCCGATTCTAATGTATTTTTTCTTCTTCTATTGAATGCATATGTACTTATTCAATATTTAAGCTGCTATATATAACTGTATTATGTATTTTATTTTGTTTGTTTTTTGTCTTTTCTATTTGTATTAAATGTTTTTGAAGGCCTCATGGAAGATTAACATGTCATTGTTAAATGTGTTACCTTCGTTAAATAAAGAATTTTATTATTTATTATTTATTTATTTATACATGTCTCTGACAGATGTTTTCTATTTTCTGGCAGACCAGGTCCGAAAATTAAGTCCTAGGTGTCAAGAAATATATCCGGGGGTTTACCGGCTTTAATAACTCAAAGATGGAATACCAATACTTTAAACTTTATAAGCAAGGTCCGGACAGTACCAGACCTAAGACCTAAACTGACTTCAAAATAACGTACAAAAGTATATATACAAACAATTTCTATAGAAAAAGATAAGTGTCTAACGGATTAACCTATTATCGTCAAGGTGGTTTTCATTACGACAAACATATATTTAACAATAGAATTAATTTAACACAAAGAAATGTAAAAGGTTAGATAGACGGATTAACAAATTGTCACTATATCACTTAAAATACATAGTCTAAACTTGATGTATTTCTAATTCATTTTTGTCCAAATCTTCCGGGTTATAAAAACGTCAAATATGTGAATGTGGGATATTTTAAACTGTTTCTGATGAAAAAGTTTATTGCATCTAGGCATTAATTCACAGGTGTGCTCGGCGTGATTTGTTATTCAAATCTTAAATATACGACACGATTCAGCATATCAATGATTCCCGTGTCCCGTTTTTCGTATAAATTTAAGTTTGTACCTGCAAATTGAAGTAACCCATTCCAGTGTTTATTATAACACCTGTAATCTTAATTTTTTTTATCTAGAATACTGCATATGTTACGATCACCTTCCTTTAAACTGATTAACTACTTTTCTATACCACGCAGTAATATGCCAAAATAAAACAAATTTTTAAAAAAGTAATTTTTTTCACTTTTTGCATTACCTTTGATATCAATCAATCCTCAGTCACATCTCAGTCCTTACAGCTGAAAGGACGTGCTGGATCAGCTCCTGATTACCCGTTGGCTACAACATGTTACGCTGCCCAGATGGTTCAACGACAAACTAGCTTATGATGTTACCTTACAAGTAGACCCGCGTTAGCGACACTTTGAGACCCATTGTGGATGGGTGAGTGTCACATGCTGCCCAGACGTCCGAGGGCTATGTGTATTTAGCTTTGTGCGGGTTGCAGTCATCTACTACAGAGTCAATGATTCATCTACCAACAACACATCGTCGTGGTTAGTGGGCTGCCCAGCTGATCAACCTGGCCCTGAAAACAGCCGTTGTAGAGTTTCGACTGTAAAGAAAACAACAAAATAGTAAACAAACCAAAAACAACTCAGCAAAACCAAGATGGCGACCTATCAAAATGGCGTCTTCCACCTGTTCCTGACCCACTGCAGAAAATATTTTAATGCTCACCAAACGCCTTCGGGCACCGAGCCGACCGTGCGAGGGATGTACATCCAGTCAAGGTCGTTAAACACTTCCAGTTAGTTACCTTTGATTTGGATGAAAACTATTATAGAAACTTGTATAATGTCCGATTTCATCCCATCATACTTTCATGAAATATCAAGATGAATAACAAAGATAATGGCTTTTTCATAAGTGAATTTGCATGTTGTTGCATTGTTGGTTTTTTTTTTTTTTTTGTACTTGTATTTCATTTATTTTTGGTTTCATGATTATATCACCCAATATACTTATTTCGGTCTGCACAATTTAAGTACCATTGATTTACAACAAAGTTCAACAACTGGTGTCAGATCAAATGACCAAGTTCGGTAACTGCTGCAAGACAAATATTTAGCCAGTTAGAGCTACGGGGTGTAGTTAACGCATCGGCCGAAACAGAGATTTCATGTAATTTTCTTCGAAGTCGGCTGCGTTTCCATTCCTTTTCAAATATACAATTCCGTAGGGTACATAGATCGTGTAAGTCGTGTTAAGGTCTCATTAGACGTAGCAAGAGCTTAACAAGGTCATAACTAGAACGTGTTACTATCGTAGCGAAATCGTAGCAGGATCTTATCAGGATCAAAGCAAGGTCGTGGTACGAACGTGAAACTATGTTATTTTAGTAGTATAGATCTTTTTTTTATTTTTTGTTCAATTTAGGCGTAACAAGTATATCATTGAGATTTTTGGGTCAGCGATAAGTAATAACAGGAGGTGATGGAAAAATGTCTCTTAAGCCCTCGTCAATCTAGACCAAGACCATGAAGATCCTACTATGATCTATAAAAAAATAAAATCGCTGTGAGATCGTGGTATGGTCGGCTTGAATGTTAAATATTTCGAGATCCAATTTGTTAGCCGGCATGACGTTAAGCAACGAATCAAAGAATTCAACTTTATATATAACAGATATAGGACAATAGTGTTGATTAAAATTTACACCATTCCAGATCCCATTTATCTACATAATTAAAATTACCAATAATTGACAAGTTCCTGGTTGAATCAAATACTGAAACCAATAGTACCTGTTACCTGTTAATTAATCTGTACGTTCCGACTCTGTTAGGCGCTCCACCAAAAGGTTTTTTTGGGATTCGCTATATACACGGGTAATAATCAGACATGAACTTCGTCATACTAAAGGCATTGAAAATACTAAATTCGATCATTCATAAATATGTCTACAATTAGCTTCCGGTTGTAGTAAAAAAACCAGGACGGATTCAAACAGACAGATTTTAAAATCAGAGAAAACTGTGCACTTTATAATCAGCATGACTCTATCAAATGACAATACGAATTCTAAAAATCCAGGCTGAAAATAAGGAAAAGGTACTTCAATTCAGTCACAGACTTGCGGGTGTGTTCTAGTACACCTTTAAAATCGGGTGTTACAAACAATGCGGAAGAAGCAATTGTAAGTGCTGTAAAGTTGCAAACACTGAAAACTCTTTCACCAGCACAGTAACAAAGCAGCGTTACTGCGTTACTACTAACCCGATACAAAATCTATGTACGTCTAATTGTAAAACGGAAATTGATATGTATTTTATTACTTGTGGAACTTGTAAGCTGCAATATATTGGAGAAGCAGAAACTATATTCAATATCAGACTTAATAATAATCGGTCATTTTATACCAAAGGAAGAAATTGCCGAATCACTAGACACCTCATAAGAACAAGACAAATTTTTGACATTTACCACCTTTCAAATAATAGAGGTAAACTAAAATTGGGACACCCAAAGTAGAAAACAGAGAGAGAGAGAGAGAGAGAGAGAGAGAGAGAGAGAGAGAGAGAGAGAGAGAGAGAGAGAGAGAGAAATTTTGGATACATCAGCTACATACTCTTGAACCCGATGGACTGAATTAAAGAGATAAAAAACAGTTTTATCAAAAACCAAAGTAGTAAATCTTGAAACTCATACTATTTAACTAAACACAATTATTTGTTTAAATCTATTAAGCACAATGTAAAATAAGATGCAAATATATATATATATATCATGAGTTCGAATCCCGGCCAGGGAAGAACAAAAACATTGCTTGTGTAAATTTACAGATCTAACATTGTTGGGCTGTTGTTTAGGCGAATTATATATATATATATAGGTGTGAACGTTGTTTTCAATTTAGACTTGTATATATATATATGTACTCTTACAATTGTTGAAAACATATACCCTAAACTTTATTTGCGTTCGCTTAATGATATGATATGAATAATTAATCTGATGGATTCATTGTCAATATTTTACGAACAATTGTACCCGGAACATTGACTTTCCTTTTCTTTCCTTTGTCTTATTAATTTTGATTGTTATCTATTTATTAAAGGATCTATACCAGTAGTAACAGTTTTCCAGTCCACATACTCAGAAACCACGGGACAGTCTGTAACTTTACAATGTACAGTCTCCTCACCAGATAGCACTCTTCAGTCTGTGTCGTGGATTTTTAATAATGGTGCATCTACAAATAACATTACACAGTCTAGCAATACAACAAAATATAGAGGAATAACAACTACCATGCCGTCTCTTACCATATTTAATTTGTCATCAACTGACGTCGGAACCTATACATGTACAGCTACGAACACTGTCGGCACCGGAAATAGTAATGTAATCTCACTCAGCGTCACAGGAGGTAAGTGATGTAGAGGCCTCACAAGGATGTTGGAAAAAGTGATGGACAATTGCCTTGTAAAAGTGATTATTTAAAATTGCATATTTGACATGCACAAAGTGGTGATTTTCTCACTCTGTTCATGACGTAATTAAACAATTATTGATTGGAGAGGTTGTGCTGTATTTCTGTCACGTAGTGTTGTCATTTAAGCGATATTTTTTAACATTGCCATATAAGCAGGAGGTTTGGCTAGCCATAAAACCAGGTTCAATCCACCATCTAAAAGGAGTAGGTCCAAAAAGACCCCATTATGGCCCCAAAATATAGCATTTTTACAAAATTGTTAAAATGTAAACTTAGAACTATTAATTGGAAAGAAGAATACTTCTGCTACATAAATATGGGCTATTTTTGACAATACAATGCACATATATCGGGTACTAGCATCATTAAATCATGATAAATTACTGAAATCTTCACAATTTTAGCATGTGAGTCAAATTTTAGACGGTTTCCGTCTTAAATGGAAGTGGCCGCATTTGTGTTCATTCTTAATATTTAAATGTAAGTTGTATTTGATGATAATACATAACATATATAAAGGTTGAGAGTGAACAAGGATGCGGCCACTTTCATATTTGACAAAAACCATCTGAAAAGTGACATATTATGGCATATTTGATAGATTTTTCATATTTAAGCTTGAATTTGAGCGTCTTTAATGACTAATTCAGTTCAAATCTTTCACATAAACTAATTGAATCGACTGAAGTAGACCATTAAGTGTTTAAAAAGTGTCCAAAATCTTTCATCAGATGAATCTGAAATTTGAGGCCAAAATCAGCCCTTACCGGACCTACTCCTTTCCTGTACCAAGTCAGGAATATGGCAGTTGTTATCAAATAGTTCTTTTCTATGTATTTTGGCGTTTCTTTTTGTTGCACTTCAGTGTTTCTGTTGTTCCTTTGTTTTCCTCTTATAGTTGATGTGTTTCACTTGGATTTAGTTTGTAACCCAAATTTATTTTCTCTCAATCGATTTATGACTTTTTGAACAGCGGCATACTACTGTTGCATTTATTGTGAAACGTCCAGTGACAGTTACTCTATGCATATCCAGAATCTTTCCAGTAAATTCACTGGATGTATTCTGATTGACATTTGATTCTTAATGCATATGATTACTTTTCGGTTAAACTAAATTTAAGTTACTGCGAGTACTCTTCGATCGGAATTTGTGTCTTTTTGACAGCTATTTGTTTTTGCTTCGTGTCAATCAAGCTCTTTCAAACTATGCTAAATATTTTGTTTCATTATAGCTGTCGAAGTATGTTAATAAAAATGAATGATATTTTTCAGGCTTTCTAACTGTTACCATTCCTCAGTCATCCTACAGTGTTTTGATTGGTCAACAGCTAACCATACCTTGCACTGTTACCGGAACTCCTACTCAGACTAACGTGTTCTGGATAAAAGTGGTCAATGGTGTTCAAACAAACGTAGTTATAAATGGTAATAGTAGATATACTGGAGGTACCACCGCAACTCCATCATTGACAATAACCAACGCTCAGAGTTCTGATGAAGGAACATACGTGTGCTATGCTACAAACATTGTTGGTACATCTAACAGTCAAAATACATTTTTAGACGTTATTGGTGGTAGGTAATTAATAAGTTAAGGGTAAATTAATTATAAATTTAACAAACTTATTCATGGATTTCGAAAACAATTTCCATTTTTGTGAATATTTTTTTTCTTAATGTTTTACTTAGTTAAACACGATCACATGTAGTACAATTTTCTTTTTTCTTTTTTATTTCAATATGAAGAATAAAACAACATCAGAAGATTCTGATTTGGTTAGAAGACCAATAATCGATGTATTTACATGTTTAATGTAATGTCCATTCAATTCTTATACAAAAATCCTCTTTCTTTGCCAGGCGTCCCCAATGTGACAATTGGAGGATCTAGTTTTCAGGTTCAAGTGAGCAATTCCATAACAATAGGATGTAGTGTCACCGCCAATCCTGTTGCGACTAGTGTGTATTGGACCCGTGATGTGAACGGTCAGATAACCAATATAGGGCCCTCATCCAATCCTAGTAAATATGGCGGATCTACTACCGTAACACCATCTCTAACTATTCTCAACGCTGACTTTAGTGACGAAGGAAATTATCAGTGTTTCGCCACCAATTCTATTGGAATTGGTTCAAGTCAAGATACATCACTTGATGTCCAAGGAGGTAAGACAACTATTCCTTGTCACGTGTTCTTTGCATGAACTGGAACTTGCAATCATTTCTCATTTTAAATAAAGTCATTGTATGGTTATCCTGGCCATTATTGCTTTTTTCTATGTTAATAAAGTGGTTGATTTCTATGTTCTATCGAACCTTTTTTTTTTTTTTATAAATGATGACAATTTATTGAATATATTTCTTTTCTAGAGATCCCAACAGTACAGGTGAGCTTTCCAAGCTACAATGTAAACTATTTTAGCTTGATAACTCTTATATGTTCCGTTGTTTCGCAACCTGCTCCATTACAAGTTTACTGGCGGAAGACTTTGGGTGAAATAACAACAAATATCGATGTCACTAATAGTGGAGGGAAATATTCCGGTTCCACTATTTCTACTCCATCCCTGACTATTATCAATGCTGCATCAAGTGATGAGGCAAACTACACCTGTTATGCCACAAACAGTGTTGGAACTGGACAGAGTACATCTATCTCATTATATGTTATCGGCAGTAAGTATTGGAGATTACATTTGTTCGCATTAGCATTTGAATTGAATATAGATTTATTTTATTTAGTTCATTCTTGTAATAACTAAGTAGCTATGGCTGTTTCCGCTTTGTTTAAAAAAATAGAAAAATGTAATTTTGTAACAAATTCATTTTTCTTGATAGAACTCTATTTCGATTTCTTTACTGATTCATTAACCATACACCATTAAAGATATACTATATTCAATGATTCTACCATCCAAAGCCAAATACCTCCATATTTTGATAATATAGAACCACCTATTATTTCGTATTCTTATAAAAAAAACCAGCAGAAGGTTGATTTTTAATTGTACGTCAGTTACATCAGATGTCAATATAGAAAATAATGTTCCTTCCACTTGAGACTGTGAAACATCTAGTTTTAGATATGTTCCCTATGGTCATGTTCTTACAGGAGACCTCAACATCGACTAAGACCGTGAGGTCATAACTTTTCTTCAGAAAGGACCGAAATATCGTCCTCTATCTAAAATAGATTGGAAACAGTGTCGTCAGGTCATTAAAGACGCTCTGTCTGTCTACTGTAAAAATTGGTGTAAACGTGAAAAATCTGATAAAAAATCTCTAGACAGTTATTTGAATAAAATTATGAATACTGTTAATTTTCGTATATCTCATTTTGAAAACAATTCTGAAATTAGTAATAGGGTCCATGATATTCCCATTTCTAGAATATAAAATAAACTCCAATTACTCGCAAAGCGGTTTGTGTTCTTACCGGCAGACAAAGCAGCAAATAATGTAGTGGTGGTGGGACGCATATACTACACGGAAGTTCTCCAAAACGAAATTACAAATTCATCTACATTCAGGTCCGTACGCTCCACAGAGAGTCAAATTGTAAACAAACATATCACTGCCACTACCCAGCTTAAAGCCTCTTCCGAACATTAGAAAGTCCCTACTATGTACTGGTTATCTAAATTGCACAAAAAACCATTTAAATTCCGTTTCATCTCCGCATCTAGTAAGTGTTCTACTACCAATCTATCAGTGCTTCTAACTACCTCCCTTACTACTATCAAAGAACTTTTGTAATAAAGCTTATAAAAATAATGGTATTAATTATTTTTGGAGTTTTAAAAATTCTTTAGATTTTAGATAAAATACATGCTTTTGATGGTCCTTTTAGTTCTGTTGACAGTTATGATTTTTTACTTTCTATACTACACTTCCACACAATCTTATCAAGAAAAAGTTTTCATATTTAATTAAATGGTCTTTTGAAAAATCTCATTACAAATGTATTTGCTGTAACTCGTTTAAAGCCTTTTTCTGTAACGAAAAAGGAAAGTATGCTAGATACATTTACTGGAAATGTGAAGATGTGATTGAAGCTTTAAATTTTCTCCTGGACAACTTATATGTACGTTTCTGCGATAAAGTGTATCGACAAGTAGTAGGTATTCCTATGGGCACTAACTGCGCCCCTTTAATAGCAGATTTATTCCTGTATTGCTATGAATCTCAGTTTATGACCAAACTCAGTAAAGACACGTCATTGTTACATTTGGTTGATACATTCAACAATACCTTCCGTTATCTAGATGATATTTTTTCGTTAAATAATCCAGAGTTCTCGAAATATACTACCGACATTTACCCAATAGAACTTACTTTAACTAAATCTAACATAAACAGCAGTAGTTGGCCTTTTCTAGATTTGGACATTTCAATCTCTAAAGGAAAACTCCATACGAAAATTTACGACAAAAGAGACGACTTTTCATTCCCTATTGTTAATTTTTCTTTTTTAGACGGCGATGTTCCTTTGGCTCCATCATACGGTGTTTATATATCCCAACTCGTTCGTTATGCCCGTGTGTGTAGTGATGTCATAGGTTTTAACGAACGTAATCAATGGTGAAGACCGTACTTTGACCTATAATGGTTTACTTTTATAAATTTTGACTTGGATGGAGAGTTGTCTCATTGGCACTCATACCACATCTTCTTATATCTATTCTACCCAATTTTGTCAATATAACAGAACTATAAACAGTTATCACACAAGCGTGACGCTTAGGTTACAAGTATCACACAAGTGTGAGGCTTAGCTAACAATTATCACACAAGTGTGAGGCTTAGCTAACAATTATCACACAAGTGTGAGGCTTAGCTAGCTATAAAACCAGGTTGAATCCTCCGTTTTCTTTGAAAAATGCGTGTACTAAGTCAGGAATATGACATTTGTTTTTACTTGTTCCGATGATTGAAAGCGTTTGATTTTGTCTGTTTGTATGGACATCCCTATTTTAAATTTGTCTAGTTCAGTATTTTTGTTATACTCTTAATAAAAATATCAAAGCCTGATATGTCATTCTAGAATTCATTTTTAATGTTCATATCATGAAATTGACACAAACGTAACAACACAAATACCGAACTTCAATATAAATTCAAAACGAGGAAATCTATTAAACTGACAAAACCAAACCCTCGTCTATATCAACCAACTAACAACTGGAAAACAGTTGTCAAATCCTGACTTTGTACAGGCATTTTTCGAAGAAATTCTGGGTTAAATTATTGATATTCTTTATTTTTATTATTCTTTATATAATGTACATGAATGTTTGATATAACATTACAATGTTCAATCGTTAAGTTAAACATAAAATATAAGTATTTACTCTTGTAAATGAGCACTTAGATTACAGAATATGTAAAGTAACAATCAGATATTAAAAAACTCATTAAAAAGCAAAATAACAAAAATAACGAAAGCCAAGGAAAATTCGAAACGGAAAGTCCCTCAACGAATGGCAAAACCAAAAGCTCAAACAAATGGACAACAACAGTCATATTCCTGACTTGGTACAGGGATTTCCTCATGTAGAAAATGGTGGATCAAACCTGGTTTTATATCTAACTGAATCTTTCTCTTGTAAGACAGTCGCATATAAGATATCAGGATTATAATTTTGTACGTCATAAGCGCGTTTTGTCTACAAAAGATTCAAAGCTGGTTTCTTTTATTGTCCGCATTGAGTAATTTATCGTAGTCAATGGTTTTGTGAAATAAAACCTTATGTTTGCATCCCTATTTTTGAATAAGAAGAAATGTGCACCTTTGTTAATTATATTTTCGGTCACATTTCGGGAATCCGAACTATACGGGATTTTCCTAAATTTACATTATCCCTATCAACCGAACTAGTTTCCTCACCTAACCATAAATTAGAACACCTTTAACTGACTAATGTTTAGATTGAAACCAAACCTTAACCTGAAACAACAGAATCCCATAACGTACAACTGAATATAAACGAAAAGACAATACAGTTGTCTTATACTTTAAAGTTTTAAGAAAATACTAAATGGCAGATACAGACATATAAGTGTACGTACCTAAACATATTGGTTAAAGGGGACCAAGTCCTCTTTTTTCTGCATTTCCGAGCGATTCCTCCCACTAGATCACTATACAATCATGAATGGCATACGATACAGTTACAGGGGAAGTAATGAAGTTGCTAACGTAATTTTTCGCGACGTCAAAAAAAAAAAGTTAAATCATAAAACTGTAAAAACTGTGACATATCGAGAAAAGATGCATTTTTCAACTGATTTTTATCATTCAGACTGATTTATTTGGAAAACGAGTTCATGGACCCCTCTTTTTAAAACTGACATTGACTTGACCATTTATGAAGAATATGTGTGCCAATTGTTATGAACATATCATCGATGGCAGTTTTTTTATTCAGGTAAAGATACAGCCAAAAAATGCTGTTTTCTTTTTTTATAAATCATGAAAATATGATAAAAATGAATTATTTCCAAAGAATTGTTACACAAACTCAAAACACCGGTATGTAGAGGAGATATTCCAGATGATTTTCACAAAACGCCGCAAGCGTTTATCTTTTGAAACATAGAAGTTATGTATGACTTTCCGTTGCATAGAAATGTCCAAGAAACCGAAATGTCCAGTAAATATCTAAAATTTCGACTCCATTCATTTCTAAAAGTAGCACATGAAGTTATATTTTTTTTATTACATATTTGAATTGACTAGGTGCAAAAAAGCTTGTATGAAAACTGTATCGTATGCCCAATCAATTATTTGATATTTCTACTGTAGGCTAAGGAAGAATACCTTCTGTATAGGTTTTAAAAACTTTTCTTGTACCTTGTACTTTGAAATTGAACGTAATTTGCTCTGAAAACATGCAACATGGTATAAATTGAACACGTTATTGCATCTAGCCGCCTAAAATATCCGGAGAGGAAACACGTTTTGATTACATAAACGTTGTCGGTTCTGTAAACTTCATTGTAAATCTCATTGCAACATGTCAATTTACATGCATCTGAAATACAAAAATCCTACTAAAACTTTATGCTCGTGCATTGAAAATCTTTAATTCGTTAACTGTGTTCTAAAAAAATATAACTTGTAGGTGTTATTTGTCGAATCAATATAATTCCGTTGAATTGAAAATTTATTTATTTTCACCTAATTAGAATTAAACGTATTACAACGAGTTATTGTTTAAGAACATATTTTCTCACATATTGCTTTTCATCATCAGAATACTTTAATATATACCTTTTATAATCAAGATATTAATATACCATGAGAAGACTGTTTTTAATAGCATTGCAAACCAAAAAAAAACAAATCGTAAATAATCTAATTTCTTCCATATCTTGTAGAAAGATAGATCTATAAAACTACGACTAGGTAAAATATAAAGTTTGATGAATTTCAGATATACCAAGTGTTAATATACCACAATCGATATATAATGTTAACTATGGTAGTACTGCTGTTCTGGTATGTGTCGTCACAGCAAATCCAACTCATATTACCGTTTACTGGCGAATGATAAAGAATGGCGTTACTACAGATATAGATGTAGTAAACAGTAACAACAAGTACAGTGGTTCCACAGTCAGTAACCCGTCTCTACAAATAAATAACGTTGATCTAAACGATGAAGCATATTATGTTTGCTTTGCGTCCAATAGTGTTGGTTCAGGACAAAGTACACAGACGTTTCTAGATGTCACTGGAGGTAAATTAACAATGCATTAATGCAATATTATACTTATTTGTGTCTTTGTGTATAAGATCGTTTTCTCAGTTTTAAAATATTACCATCATGTTTGGAAACCATACGTATTATCTCAATATTTTCATTGGTGACAATCTTCATAATTTTTAACAGTTAAAGTTTATTTAAAAAAAATAGTATTTACAGCCATTTTCTATAGAGACATAATACCTTTTATTTGGCAGATATTCCAGTGGTTACTATATCTTCCAACATATATTCGGTATTAATCAGCGGTACCGTTTCATTGCAATGTACAGTTTCCTCTAACCCAGCTCATACATCAGTCACGTGGCAAAGAATCGTTAACGGTGTACTAACTACAGTAACAGTTGATGGATCTAGAATAGATGGCAGCACTGTCAGTGCACCATCTCTCACCATCAGTAATGCTGTATATGGTGACGAAGGAAATTATATCTGTACTGCAACCAATGTTGTTGGAACCGGAACCAGTCCACAGACATTCTTAGACGTCACAGGAAGTAAGTTTTTTTTTTTTCATATAACGATATCATATTATTTAGGTATTTTGTTCTATTTGTATGACATGTTTGTATTTAATGATAAACATTTTGTAATTAAATTGTTCATAATGTAAATTAAGGTTTGATCAGGTATTAAAATACACCTGTGACGTAATTTTTTTGTTGAAACTCTCCATTATTTTTCAGGAGTGGAGATTTATTTTCTATAGTTCATCTTCATTCATCTGAACGTTTTGCTCTTTGAATATTTCAATGGGCGCTTTCTTAAAAAGTGTTCACCCATGACAACAATTCTTAAGGACGTAACGCGATATTGAATGAAGATGAAAACTTAGTAAAACGGCCGATACTGTTTTTTTTTTAGGTAGAATCGTAGTAATGCAATGAACACAAAATATCTCAGTATAAGCAAATGCAAAAAGCTTTTATTTGCGAGTTGTAATTCCATCGTATAAAGCATAGTAACGTATTCACTAAAATTTAACAACAATATCCGCAGTTTTTTCCGATGAAAATTTTGGCTGAATTTCTGTCACAGATAGTATCCAAGTAGGTAAAAACGAATAGTATCCATTTCCTCTTCTATGTATCAACATAATAGTAATTGTAACTTAGTTGAATTGTTTTGAAATGAAAACTAGATAAAAAAAATGGTTTTCACTTAAAGATATGCTTTTAATTTTGCCGCTTAAATATCCATCTTCTTGAAATTTAAGATGTTGAATTTTGATTTTGCAAACAAAATTCGTTTGTTTCATTTTGATATATACATTAAAACAGATGAGTTACTGGGATATTTTCTACAATAATATTGTGGTTTGAAAAAAAAAAAGTTTTGGAAACTGAAATGGTCAAAATGGCATATTCGGTATATTATTCAAATGTCCGTTGTAATAATTTGTATATAGTACTAATAGATAGAATTTGAGGGGGTAAGGATAAAATTTGAATAAAGCTTCTGTTAAATATATGGGAGCGGTATATTCAATTTTCGACAAAACGCGTAATATAATCAAATTTATTCACTGTTGCTGTTATATGTCTAGTGGCAAATATTACAGTTATATCAGCAGTGGTACATATTTCAGTTAAATCAGCATTCCAATTGACGGAGAATATCTTGATATGTTTAAAGGAAATTAAAAAGTAGTTGTTCACTTATGTTAAGTACATACAAAACGTAATCCAAAAAGATTTTTATACACCATGATTATCATGCTGATTTTGTTTTTTTTCACTTTTCTGTTTCCTATCTAATAAAAGGGAAGAATTAAAAATTATTTCAGTTTGCGTGGATTGCTATTTAAGACTGTCCTAAAAAAATGCATAAAATGTTTGTTTGTTGTGATGAGCAAAGGTAAACAAAAAATGTTGGATTATGCATAAAACACTATTTTCTTGTATAATTTTATTTCTTCTAATAGAATGTTTTGGGATATAGAATCAAATTTTGTTTGTTGTAATCGAGCACAACTTTATACGTTATATAACCTAGACTAAAGTGTTTCATGCCTGAAAGTTTATTCTAGACGATTCCAGACAATTCTACATCCTATATTTATCAAACGAAATTGCACATAATCCATTAACATATATTTATAAACATGAGGTGTTTTCTCTCCCGAAATACCATTTAAAGACACTTAAGGAATGACTGTAATATTTTTTCTGTCTATGAAGAAATAACATCAAAATGTGGTGTACACTGAATAACCCGTGTAGCGGGTTAGTTTAAAGTGTGCACCACATTTTTTATGTAATTTCGAATAGACAGAAAAAATATTACAGTCATTTCTTATAATTTAATTCTAGATTCCATTTTAAACCTGAGTAAACCACGAAAAAACGTTGATGTCATCACGGTCACATGACAAAATTATGTCTATGAGCTGATATACAAAACAACGTCATCTAATCAGAAGACGCGTTACATCCAAACTTAAATTATAAATGAATATCCTTTCAATATCATTACAAGAAAGACGTGCGTATCCAATGACTTTAACATAAATCTGGATGAACTGTATTCAAGATCGTTCTATAGTATTTATTTTGCTGTTCATAAATAATTCTTAAAGTGAGTTGATGGTCAGCTTGATTATAAAATTTTGCTTGCGGATTATTGGAAACAACACGGGGGAAAATGGAAAGAAAACCATTACAAAATGAAATACAATTCTTTAAAATGTTATACTCTGAAAATTCATTTTTGATATTTAAAGTGTTTTTCAAGTTAGCGAAAGTCCATTTTAGATTCCATTCCTATGAGATAATGGGGTCGACCCTACGGGCCTCCGCTACATTATTTCCCAGGAATGGACAGTTATTCTGAATATTACATTTTCCGCATACTTTAAAAAAAGTATAGGTAATTATGTTAAAATGGATAAACTTGCTAATTCGATGTTTTTTTTTACTTCTATCACATGTTATAATTTGTGGGTTTTTGGTGTTAGCGGGAATTTGTTGTTTCTCTTTTTTCAATACAAATTCTCTTCTTTTCCAATTAATAAGATTTTATTTCAATTTTTATCTTTATTTCACCAAAGAATATTAATAGAAACACAATATTTGTATTTTTTTAAAAGATATTCCTTCAGTTACTATCGCTCAGAATCAGTACTCTGGTAACTACGGGCAAACTGTAACAATGGTTTGTACAGTACAAGCTAACCCAATTGAAACAAGTGTTAACTGGAGAAAAATAGTAAATGGAAATGCAACAAGCATAAATATGAACAATGTGCGGTTCACCGGTTCTACTGTAGGTTCACCCTCACTAACCATCACTGCCTTGGAGTTATCTGATGAAGGATACTATCAATGTTCTGCACAGAATAGTGTGGGTACTGGATATAGTCAACAGACATATTTAGATGTGATTGGAAGTAAGTAAACAAAGTAAAAAATTGTTGAATTTATGTAGACATTTATGTATATATTTTTTTTAAGAACTTGCACCTTTTTCGTAGTGTAGATTCTTTTTGTGTTTTTTTATGAATTATTTTTGTTTGTTTTAATTTCTAAAGTTATATAAGTTAAGTTCCCTTTATTATTGCTCATTGTATTCCCGAATCAGACGAAATAATATATGTGGCAACAACTTTAACAGAAATAGACATACTGAGGTTACCATACGACATTTAACAGTAGCAAACTGTTCAATCAATATGCCAAGCTTCAAACGGTTTCATATCTATAAACACAATAAGGCCAGCATTAAATTGATTCGTGACTATTAAATTATATGGCAAGCTTTACATAGCTCTATAGGTAGCCACAATATGAAAGAACTCAACGGGCAAATATTTGGCATCGGCACTAATCTAAACAAGAAAGAAATAACAAATACGGAGACTACACTTTCTCTATCTATCGTAGATCATAGTCGCATCGGTTATAATATTGTCTTTTAAAAAGGAGCGGAAGATATAAAGTGAACCTTAAGAAATCGAGAGAAACTGAAAACGCTATCGATAAAGACGAACAACGACCAAAAGACAAAATAGTTTACAAAACTGTAAGCAAAACACTAAGGATTGAGCATAACGAAGTCACACCAATAACTCGTCATGACATCAGATGCTATAAAAGGGTAAGAAAATCCTGCTCCACTCGTGGCATCCGTTTTATAACTGATGACCACTATACATTCGATGAATTCATAATCAAGTAAAACAGTACACGATTGTCGCAGCCGCGTCGACAATTGGAACATTTTGTTGTTCATTTGTGACACAAAATTTCCGTAACGGTCAACTAACTGGTGAGGGTGTCCGCATAACAGTCGGAGGAATGACTTCAACTTTACCAATTTGAATCTTTGTTTCAATACATTTCTTGCACCCACTTTCAAAGAAATCATATTATCACACTCTAGCATATCGTATCAACTGATTGATATATACTCCATATGCAGACGTGAATGGTGCTCTATATATTTGGAAAGTTCACACTTGATAAACTGTTTTCATCTCTTTGTCGTTAAGTTTTGTTTTCAAACGACCGTCAACGTGTATTACTCTAGATGAAAGTTAAAACATGAGGCAGACTTAACTGCATCTGTGGTATCCTTTATATCAAGTTCGATGTTGAAATGTCTATAAAAATAAACGATCAATAAACCATATTGTTTTTCAGATGTCCCAATTGTACAAGTATTGTCTAACACCTATTCAGTGATTTTTGGAGGCACTGTGGTCCTTGGTTGTCAAGTAATTGCCAATCCATCGGCCACTAACGTTTTTTGGCAAAGGCTTAATGAAACAATTGATATGAGTACAAATAACTTTAACAAGTACAGTGGATCTACAGTACAATCTCCATCTCTAACTATCATTGGTACTACAGATGCGGATAAAGGGAATTACGTCTGTTTTGCTACTAATCCAGTAGGGACAGTTTCCAGCAGTCAGACATTTCTGGATGTTGTAGGCAGTACGTTATGTTATAAGTATAGGTTGTGAAAAATATTTTTTCGCATAAATTCACAAAATATTATTTTTCAAAACACAGTACTGTTCCTACAGAAAAGTGTAAAAAAACCTTACCTACATATATAAGTGAAAGCAAAATACAATACATGATAGACACAGTTGATGGATTAATTATTACTTCCAATGTATGTGCTAGACAAAGGAATACACCACTTATATATAGGCAGTAGTTCAATTCGCTTAATGTTAAACTCCAGCTCTTAAAGTGGGGGCTATATTTTCCTTACGTCAATTAACTTAAAACATTGCAGCCATTTTTCTTGCACTTACAGTAACGCTTTATTGTATAAAAACGTAAAATTCTCATTAAATCCTCTCCCAAAGTTTATGTATAATATTGTGTTCTACATGACTAGATCAAACATGCATTTTTTTTATATGAAAAACTAGCTTGTCAATTGTTTAGTAACTATTGTACTCTTGTCACGGTTGCGCAATGTTATAGTCAGCTAGGGACAAGTCATATGGTTATTGGACTATTAAGTAATACTAGTGCAAAACTGTATGATATGTACATAATTAAATTTTTTGTAGACATACCCGCAGTAAGCATACCTCAGAGTGAGTACAGTGTAAACGTTGGTAGTCAAATTACAGTTCCTTGTACTGTGTCAGCCACACCCACAGAGACAAATATCTACTGGACCACGACAGTCGGCAGCAACACAGCACAGACAATCTCCATGACGAATACCCAGAAATATCAAGGATCTTCTGTAAACTCACCTTCACTGATCATTCTCAGTACGACTCAGAGTGACTCTGGGGTTTATAGATGTCATGCAACAAATAATGTTGGTACTGGACACAGTAATCCTACCACACTTAATGTTGTTGGAAGTAAGTACAGGCCATTTTAACCTTAATTTATGTTGTGAGAAGTAAGTACAGTCCATTTGAAGTTAACGGTTAAAGATGGATGCTTTTCTTAAAAAGTCGTATGATACTTAGAAAAAAAATTAATTAAAAGTTGAATATGTTTATATGTACTCGAACGGTGTTACTATAAAACACATTTACGTGGACTTTCTTTTAAAAGAAAACCTTTTATCCTATCAAAATCGTCAGAAATGATTGCTTTTGAATTATTGTCTTCACGTATCTTATTCGCCGATAATTTTTCCATATGCAGTAACCACGAGCCCTCGCTTTTTTTATTACTTCGACAACCGCACAGTTAAATAGTGTTAATTGGTTCTAAGAGAACAGATGTAATACACCAAATCATTAAAAACTGTTATGACAAAGTTTAATTGAAAAATTAAAAAAAATACACATGGAAAATATAAAAAGAAAAAAAGATTAGCTCTATTGTATGTCTTAGTTTTAACGTGTTCTACGATTCCGTATTGATTGTTTACTAAAGTACCATTCGATAAAATGCGGCAATGAAACACGAAAGTTAATTACCAAACAAAATTTTCACTGAATGAAATATGTTTCGTCAATTATGTGTTATGGATAAGTACTAAATTCAAACATTTGTGCATACAGGACTTAGTTTAGTACATATTATACATGCATTGGTTCAATAAATTCCTTAATATTGTAATTTCAATAAACCCGTATCATATGACTTAAAAAAGAGAGGCGAAAAATAACCCCAAATGGACATTCAAACTCATAAGTCGAAAATAAACTGACAACGCCATGGCTGAAATAGAAATGACAAAATGTTTCTCGTTTGAATGCCATACGGTGACCTAAAGCGGTTAATTTCTGTGTCATTTGGTCTCTTGTGGAGAGTTGTCTCATTGACAATCATACCAAATCTTCTTATTTTTATAAACAAAACAAACTGCAGTACACAAAACACAACAAAGAAAACTACAGACTTAGCAAAACAAACGTGTTGCTCATGTAAGTACAAACCTGGTGATAAGTTTAATTTGTTAAGTCACATTCTGGGAAAAGGGATAAGATTGTAGTAACGACAACTGGAACACATCCGTCGTCATCTGTGAAACAGATATTAAAATAACGGTCAATCAACTCGTGAAGGCGTCCGTAGAATTTACGACGGGATGACTTCAACTTCACCACTTCGAACTCCTGAACAATAGCTTCCTTGTGAGCAGCAACCCTCTAACAAGGCAATCATGAAAGGTAATAAAATGTACTGGGCATATCGTATCAACTGGGAGATATATATTCCGTATGCAGACGCTGCTGGAATATTGCCTCATAGAAATGGGAGGTTCACAATTGGGAAGCAGATATCAAATAGAAGTTCTAATCAAGTATAGCTATATTATTTAGATTTTCTACGTTAAATTATGTTTGTCGAACTATTGACAGAAAACATCTAGGGAAGTTTTTTTTATATGAAAATAAGAAGATTTGGTATGATTGCAAATAAGACAGCTCTCCACCAGAGACTAAATGACGTAGACGTTAACAACTATAAGTCACCGTATGGCCTTTGTTTAGAATAATTTGTTGTTATGACACATTGTACAACATGTTTTGTTTTTTACATTTTGATGTATATATATATAATTTCATTTTTCTTTAATGCAGATATACCAACAGTGACTGTTGCTCAAACTTATTACCTTGTTAATTACGGACAGTCTGTCCAGCTTGTATGTACTGTCAGCGCCGCACCAACCCACACACAGGTGTACTGGACTAGAGTCCAGAACGGACTGCCAGTGACGATTTCTTTGACAAACACAGCTAAATATAGTGGTTCTATCGTCAGTAATCCATCTCTTACTATCAATAACGTTGATCAAAATGATGAAACTTATTATATTTGTTATGCAGCAAATAC
The DNA here is from genome assembly GCF_021869535.1 of Mytilus californianus. Classification (NCBI taxonomy): domain Eukaryota; kingdom Metazoa; phylum Mollusca; class Bivalvia; order Mytilida; family Mytilidae; genus Mytilus; species Mytilus californianus. The sequence goes on along the minus strand of NW_026262581.1, from coordinate 138,948,989 downwards.
AGTGGGAACTGGACAGAGTCGTCAACAGATCTATGTAGATGTTGTCGGAAGTATGTATCAAGTATTATATTGTATCTGTTATCATAACGTTTATGCTGATGCATTTCATAGTCATCTTTATGCATTTGTAACTTGACTAATCAAAATGATAGGAAATAAAAAAAAAAACATAAAGTAAAAAAAAAAAGACAGTATTAACGGATCGTCACGTAAAACTGTGATATTTGTATTTTAGGAAAAAAATATCAAAACTTCTGCAAACAAGACACTTCTAGCGAAACTACTTAATTTTTTTGTTTGCTTGTTATCTTTTTACTGTATGTAAACTGTAGTCTATGGGTACTTATTCATAATATGTTTATTCTGTATTTTCGGTATATTTCACATATGTCTTATTTGTCAGTATATTCGAGTAACTCGTGGTTCGTCTAAAGTGTTTTTGTTTTATGTTGTTTGTTTTCAAGTGTGTTTACTCTTTGGTCTTACATGATATTGCCTTATATTACAGTTATTTTATTTTTATTTTCTATATGTATGTAAAGGTTAAGATAAAAAATCAGTAATTTCATTGATATGATTTTAAGTTTATAGCTACTTTATGCACAGGATTGTTTTGTTCATACAGTTTTGATTTATAAGAAAACCGACATGGTTAGAAAATACAAATAATAACACCATTACAAACACAATACAATTATTATATTTTTGTCATGGTTAGAAAATACATTAAATAGCATCATTATAAACTTAAACCCAATTTTATATTCTTGTACATGTCTACAATAAAACAAATCTATTGTATTTATAGAAATTTACCTGTGATAATATAAACGTAACAAAAATACACGTGGTGTTGATACATTTGTGTAAGGAACAGTTTATACTTCGTGTGTGGTATACCGGTGTACTGTCGTATATTCATGGGAGGTGTCCGTTGTTATTATTCTGTGGTATACATGTTGTAATGCACTATTATATTATTTATTTATGTATTTCTCTGTCCTGAGTGTTCTTGCGTTTATTTGCACTGTATTCCTGTCACGTAATGTTGTCTTTTTGGCGTTGCTTTTAACATTGCCATATAAACGAGAGGTTTGGTTAGGTTAAAACCAGGTTCAACCCACAATTTTTTCTTAAGTCAGGAATATGGCAGTTGTTATCAAATATTCCTTTTCTATGTATGTTGGCGTTTGTTTTTGTTGCAGTTCAGTTTTTCTGTTGTTCCGTTGTTTTCCTCTTATAGTTGATGTGTTTCCCACGGTTTTAGTTTGTAACCCGGATTTGTTTCCGGTTAATCGATTTATGACTATTAAACAGAGGTATACTACTGTTGCCTGTATATATCTGAAGACAAATATTAATATTTTAATGTGTTTTCATATTAATGAATGATTATTTTGATAATGCCTCTCTTATATATTGATTTGCAGGTCAGCCTGAAATTTCTATTCAGTTCAATAGTTACAGTGTACTACTTGGACAGACAGTAACTCTTGTCTGTACAATATCCGCTAACCCAAGTGCCACAAGTGTACGGTGGTATAAAGTTATTAATGGTGTACAAACTTCTCTCTCTACCACTGCTGGGAAATATAACATGCCAACTGTCAGCAGTCCTAATCTGATTATCAACAGTGCTGCTCAGAGCGATACTGGTTACTATGTTTGTACAGCAACTAACATTGTCGGTACCGGAGCTTCATCTCAGACTTATTTGACTGTTACAGGAAGTAAGTGTGCTCTAGCATAAACGAAAAGGCCAACTACTGAGCAAGCTTGAAACGTTGTAAGTTTTGAAGCCTCAGGGTCTGTGTTTGATAAAAAAAAACAAAACAAAAAACAAATAATAATACTGATTTTCTGATACAATCTGTTGTTTCTTTAATTGAAATGATTAAAAATAATATAGCTAATAGATTTGTGAGACATGAAATATTACAATTACCAGAATCATATTGCTATTAAAAAAAGAAACATATATCAGTTGTCTGTAAAATTGAGAATGGAAATGGGGAATATGTCAAAGAGACAACAACCCGGCCAGCAGATAACAGCCGAAGGCCACCAATTTGTTAGACTTTGATATTGCTTAATTTGAAATAATTTCAAAAAGATATAAAGCATCAAATAATTCAGTTTACAGAACTATATTTTTTGTGAGAAATTATTTAAGTGAACAAAATTTGTTTTGCAGATTTGCCAACAGTTACTGTTACCTTGTCAAATTATAACACTAACATTGGTGGGACTGTGATTCTTGGTTGTACTGTTGATGCCACTCCTGCTGCCACCAATGTATACTGGCAACGTATCATTAACAATCAACAACAAAGTATTGATACAACCTCCTCCAACTCACGGTACAGTGGTTCTACTGTCTCTAGTCCGTCACTTGTCATTACTAACGCTCAGTCATTGGATGAAGGAAACTATATATGTTATGCTACAAATAGCATTGGAACTAGTAACAGCCAACAGACTTATCTCAACGTCCTTGGGAGTAAGTTTTGTATGAAACAAAACATATTAAGTTGTAATAAATCAAATTTCAAAACCAGATTTTCTTGTAAAATTCACTAAGTATTCTGCGTAATAATTCGATATTTTTCAATCGTAAGAAATATTGATTTTGGATATTATATATATATATATATATATATACACAAGTCTAAATTGAAAACAACGTTCAAACCTATGATTGCGTTGGATAAAAACCGCAATTTTTATACGTGTGCATGCAAAACAAATTTCTTGGTAGAGGGGTCTAAATACAGCACAAACAACATTTTCCAAAAGACCAAATGAGTGAAAAAGTATATTTTAACAAAACGCATTTGACTAGCAGGTCGAACAACTAATGTTCTTAAACCCTGCTGACTGCTATTGGCGATTGCCAAATAAACGGATCACAAGATGTAACAAAATAGATCTTTTTATTTATTTATTACCAAACAGAAAACAATAAACTTGCGAAAAAGATGGTATACCGCAAACACGAGGTGCAAAAAAATTTGTACACTATCCGGATTTCGACAATTAATGTCTCTTCAGTAATGTTAGGAATCGAAACGGTATTTGGAAGGCCATATAATTTACCTCAATTTAGGATAGACTCTTGAATTTTGAAAGAGTCAAAATAGGATGAACGGATCATATAAACCCGAAGGCAAATATAATACAAGCCCAAACGAAAACAATATAAACAAGTCTAAATTGAAATATAAATATATAATAAAAAATATAACACATTTCAATACGTTTCGGCCATTGCGGCCTCCTTCATTGGAATAAATTACAACATTGAAAAAAAAACAATTACATCGCTTGGATACATTACGTTACTATAACTTCTATGACGTTCATTTGCCGCATTTTTGTTTTTTTTCTTTTTATAAATATTTTTTCTATCATTCGTACATAGTGTTGAGTCCATCAGGCTTTAAAGTTTTTAATTTTTTAATCCAAAAGGCTTCTTTAGTTTGTCTGTAAATTTCTGTGCCAAATAGTCTTTCTATTTCAGTAACTTTTAGATATTTCATCGAATGGTTTTCAAGGAAGACGGCCGCAATGGCCGAAACGTATAGAAATTTGTGTTATAGTTTTTATTATACAATCAATCAAAGACTTTATATATATTATTAGAAATACCAGAGAAAACAATAAACCTTTTGACAATCTTACCCATGAAGAACGAACTGCACTAAAATTTGTACGATCCAACAACAATATCGTCATTAAACCTGCAGACAAAGGCAGTGCTAATGGTTGTCATGGATACATTTGCCTATATTCAAGAAGCTGAACGACAACTTGGCGATGCAAGGTTCTACCAAAAAATAGACTCTGATCCTACAACATCTTTTAGCAGAGAATTAACTGATAGTTTGGTAAAAATGCACAACGATGGTTTCATCGATGAAAAAATCTTGAATATTTGAAACCAGAAACTCCAAAACCGGGCAGATTTTATCTTTTACCAAAAATTCATAAGGTCAATAACCCAGGAAGACCTATTGTTTGAGCAAACGGTCATCCGACGAAAAAAATCTCGGAATTCGTTGACTTCCATCTTCGTCAACATGTTGAAGACTTACCATCTCACATCAAAAACACAACCGATTATCTTAGAAAAATGCAGGTCTTAAATCTACTTCCCTCCGACACGACACATGTCTCTATGGATGTCACCTCCCTCTACACGAAAATTCCACATGCGGATTCCATTGATGCATGTAAAGAAGTTTGGGAGTCCCGACTAGTAAAATATCCACCTACTGAATGCCTTGTCAAAATGCTTACGCTGGTACTAAAGAACAACAACTTCACCTTTGATGGAGATCACTACCTACAATTTAATGGAACTGCTATTGGTACCAAAATGGCTCCATCATATGCCAACATATTTATGGGCAAATTAGAAAAACAACTCCTTGCATCTTCAATCGAAAAACCGCATTCCTGGTTTAGATTTATAGATGATGTGGATGAATATGAAATGGAAAAAAAGTGACGAGGATTTAAATACATTCATCACTCATGCCAACAACAAACATCAAAGTATCAAATTTACTCATGAGAGATCTAAATCCAAAATCAACTTTTTCGATACTTCCAGCTCCCTTACAGATGGCATTATATCTACAGACCTATATCCCAAGCTTACTGATACTCACCAAAATCTGTACTCTAAAAGTTGCCATCCTGCCCGTTGTACTAAGAGCATCCCGTACAGTCAGGCATTCAGAGTCAAGCGAATATGTTCCAACACAGAAACAACTAAAAAACGACCAAGTCAACTCAAATCCCGCTTGAAGAGAAGGGGCTATAAACACAGATCTTTTCAAAAAAGTTTTCAGAAAGCGGAAACTATCCGTAGGAGTAAACTGTTAGAATAAAAAGATAAAAATAAAAATAAAAGGACTCCAAGTGTTCTTACTTACCACCCATCTCTCAAAAACATCTTCGGTGTCATTCGTGAGCATTGGAATACAGTTCAAAAGAATTCTAAACTATCCAAGATTTTTCCCGAGCCCCCCATGATAGCTTTTAGGCAACCCAATAGTCTGCGTAACCTGCTGGTGCGGGCTGAAGAGTTTGATCCCAGAAGTACTTCTGGAGAATGTCGTTCTTGTGATGAAAAACGCTGCAAATGCTGCCTGCAGATGCATCACTCATCAACTTTTCACAGTAAGGCAACCGAAAATAACTATAGTGTATTTTGCAATGGGACTTGCAAAATTATGAATGTTATTTACATTCTAGAATGTTCGGTTTGTGGCCTCCAATATGTTGGTGAGTCAAAGCAGCCTTTACACAAACGCCTAAATGGCCATAGGAGTAATATCTCTAAGAAGCCACTTCTCCTAGTAAGTTAGCATTTCAGACAGTCGGGTCATAAACTTGATGACTTTAACCGCATGAAAATCCTAATGATTGAACATCCAACGGCATCAATAAGAAATACTAGCAGTTTTATTTTTCATTCAATTTGAGATGTATATATACACAGTGACGTCTATTAAATATCGAGTTTTGTTTTATATTATGATGTTCAGGATTTGGGATTAAATCAAGGCCACAATTTACCTGTATTATTGAGCTATTTTATACACCGTTAGTATTGTTAAAATTATTGACACTGACGAAGGCTATTTGTTAGGCCGAAATATTTGTCAAAACTTTTTTATAACATCATCTTCGTATATTACCATCTTATAATAGTACCGTTGTGCAAATATTTATATATATAGTACGTCTACACAAGTGACAACTCTACGACGTATCCATCCTTTGGATCAACAGTGAAGGTGATACACGGCTGAACACACATATCATATTCATAATTACTCTAAATATCAGCACAACTATGTTAAATCTGCAAATTTGCAGAAGCAAATTTTTGTTCTTCCCTCGCCGGGATTCAAACGCATGCTATTGGGGTATCAAGATAACACCGCCTGCACTATGTCCAGCGCTCTAGACCACTCGGCCACCTAGACTGAACTTAAAATTCAGCTTTCGGTAGCCTAGTATATATATATATATATATATATATATATATATATATATATATATATATATATATATATATATATATACAAGCAAGTTTAAGCAAGTGACAACCAACCATACAATATATATGCCCACTGGATCTTAGCGTGTTTGAGATACATGGTTAATACAAATATCTATATAAGTCTGAAAATAAACCCAACAGTGTTAGAATTATATTTTTATGCTAACAAGTTTTTTGTCCTTCAACGGGATTTGAACTCACCTTTGATACACTACAGGACCAATCGCTTAGCCTCGTGTCAAGCTCTCTAGACCACTCGACCACATTCGCTATATAAAATATAACTTAAATTGTCGTAGTATTACCTTGTCAAGTAAGGCGTATCTAGAGATAGACATAATACATGTGCTTAAGCGTGTGAAGTTGTTATATATCTATGTATATATGCCAAGAAATAGATTACTTGAGCTGTATTTGGAAAAAGAATTCGGAATTTTGGATCAACAATGCTCTTCAATTTTGGCCTTTTGAATTTATCGTCACTAATGTGCCTTTTGTAGTAGAAACGCCCGTCTAGCTTATACAATTATAATTCTGGTATCTCTGAAAATTTTATTATAGTTTATATAATACTATCAAATGCCACGTGCATTTAAATTGGAAATCAAGTTTTGAATCTTTGCAAAAACAAGGTGCTAAAATGGACATATACTGAAATTTTGGACATTCGTTTCAAATGTCCATTTTCGTCTATTTCACTGCAGTTGTGCAAGTACCAACAGACTTTACTACAATTATTTGCTTACATAAACAACACCTGTTATGTACATTTGATAGAACATCTGGAACAATGCTATATTTCGACCATCAAATCCCATGATATTTACAAGATCATTCTGTTTAACATTTACGTAAACAAAATTAATAGAGAAATCACCAGATTAAGTAATACTTTACTTTTATAAGCTAAATGGGTACATTATCTAACCTCAACCTTGACAATGGATTATTTGATAACATAACACTATTTGTTTTAACTTTTTACAGATATCCCCGTAGTGACAGTACAAGAAAGTGTGTACTCTGTCAACATCGGAGGTAGCATCAATCTCGTGTGTAATATACAAGCAAACCCTCCTCATACCTCAGTCACATGGCAGAAAATTATGAATGGAGTTACGACCACGGTTACAATATCTGGGAGGTTTTCTGGCGCTACAGTAAACAGTCCAACTCTTACAATATCTAATGTAATTCTTGACGATGAAGGATACTATGTATGTTTTGCAACGAATAGTGTTGGAAACGGTCAAAGTCCGCAATGTTTTTTAGATGTCATTGGAAGTAAGTAGTCTATTAAAGAAAAGAAGAAATAAAAAAAAAATCGCTTAAAATAAAAAAAAAAAATTACATTGAGCACAAACTTATTATCATACTAATAGTTGTCGTCTCCTTTTAACTTAAATATAAATTATAAACCACGTAAACACATTGCTAGCTTTTACATTTACAAAACAATATCATAATTCTATCTTAAGTGACTCTAGTAAAGTTATAAGAAAAACAAGATTTCAGCACAATTAAATTTTCCTTCGATAATATTAATTATATATAAGGAACCATAAGACCAAATAAATGATACAATCTCAACTCATTTGTCCTATTCCTATTATGACTGTAAAATAATCGTATAAACCAACTATTCCATAGGTATCCCGACAGTAATTATAGGGTCAGACTACTACCCAGTTAACTACGGAAATACAGCAACCATTGAATGCAATGTTGTTGCTACACCAACAGAAACAAGTATATCGTGGCAGAAAATACAGAATAGTATACCGTCGACAGTAGTTATATCAGGACGATACCAGGGTGGTAATGTATCTTCCCCACATTTGATTATCACTGATGTGGAAAATACGGACGAGGCATTCTACATGTGTTTTGCTACTAACATTGTAGGAATTGGACAAAGTTCTCAGACCTATCTCGACGTACAAGGAGGTATGTATAACATAGTTTAAATATCCAAAATACCAATACCATGAACAATGAATAGCAATATAATGCATAGCAATATAGTTAACATTAATGTCCAAAATATCAATAAAATTCATAGCAATATAGTTAACATTAATATCCAAAATATCAATGCAATGCAAGCAATATAGTTAACATTAATGTCAAAAATATCAATACAATGATTAGCAATGTAGTTAACATTAATGTCCAAAATATCAATGCAATGCATAGCAATATAGTTAACATTAATGTCCAAAATATCAATACAATGCATAGCAATATAGTTAACATTAATGTCCAAAATATCAATGCAATGCATAGCAATATAGTTAACATTAATGTCCAAAATATCAATACAATGCATAGCAATATAGTTAACATTAATGTCCAAAATATCAATGCAATGCATAGCAATATCTTTAATACTAATTTAAATCATTCACCATAACCTCCTCATGCAGATTGAAACACAAAATATTTCTGACTTTCAACCTCCTCGTATTAGTAGTAACCGATAAGTGTAACCAAACTGAAATACAATTTGTTTTAAATCACGGAAGGTTCAGTGTAGTCGTTTAATCTTACTTTTTACAGCTGTTCCCTCCGTATATATGTACTTAAGAGAGGTGAAATATACCAAAGGGACACTGAAACTCATACATTGAATGCAAACTTTCAACGCCATGGTCAAAAAAGAAAACGACCAATAGAAATTGTTTTATACATTATCTTACTTCTTTTACAGCTGCTCCTTCCGTACAGGTATTATCCAATTATTACTCAGTGGTGATTGGTCTCTCTGTCACGCTTCAGTGCATCGTTACATCTAATCCATCTCTTACAAACGTGACATGGAATAAGATAGAAAACGGACAGCAAACTAATATAGGATCAAACAATAGATATTCAGGAGGAAGTACTAATACAACATCTTTGACCATTTCGAACGCAGTTGACTCGGATGAAGGATATTACATTTGTACCGCAGTAAATGCAGTGGGCGAAGGTCAAAGTTCACAAACCTATTTAGACGTTATCGGAAGTACGTTTTATTTTTGTTTTCTTCTTTTATCTTATATTATGAATTTTCTATAAAGCAAAATATTTCTATCAAAATAGGGCTCTTTTCACTTTAATGTGAATAGGTTGGCAAGTCTTCCGTTACATATACATAATACAAAGGTATTGTTTCTCTTGTTGTGTGAGTTCATTTAAACATATTTTATTACTATTATATATAACAAAAAGGATCAGCCGCACGTAATCACAAGTGAGATCGTCCTCTCCAAAATATAATAAGTTATAAGCACTACCAGCATTTTACAATTTTCAAGTTCACAAATTCCCCAAAAAATAGACAGTAGTCCTATGTCACCATGCTTCCATGCTTATTCACCGACATACTAAACTATATAAATTATACATATAAAAAAGAAAAAAAGATATCTTTCTTCAGATCAAAGCGTTCACTTATTCAAATCAAACTCATGACTTCATTAAATATGAAAGTAATTTGATTCAGAGTGAAATTTTCGTTTTCATTTAGTAATGTAACAAGATTTAAAGACATTAAGCAGTATTTTATCTAGTTGATTTCTGATTTGTGCATAAAAAGGACATTTCAAGAAAAAATCAATTCTGAAGTGTTGTAAATAATGTATTTGCCTTACCTCTCCCAGCAAAATAGTGTTTAAGGACTTTTGATTGAGGAACTTCTTTCGTAGGCGATACTTGAATTTGTAGATGGAATTTACATTGCTTATTGCGTTATCGATTTCAGTAAATTGCCTTATCGTATTGGAGAAAAAATGAATGTTTGTAAGTTCTTATCTACAAAATGGTACTATCAGTGGGAAATCTAGTGAAAAAATATTACCTCCCCTGTAAAAACTGAAAACTAAATCTTTTCAATGTTTGTCCTGTTTTAGCAAGGACACTATCAATTATGAATTCACGGGAATATATTCTGGTAAAAAGTAAAATAGAAAAAAGTTGAAATACATTTTCCTCCTTGAATAGCAAATTAAACGACGAGTATAGCAGGCTGTAGAAGCTTGGTGTAAAATTGGTCTAAAATATTGCTATGCGAATAAATTCCTGGAGTACCAACTTCCATATATTTTTCTAATAGCTGTATACCTGTCTGGAACATGCCGATTATCCGTATATATATGCAGCTAGATCAAAGAAAGTCAGGGGGGGGGGGGAATCCAAAGGAATCGATAGATATCCAGCAAAGATTATCACTTTTGAAATTAAATAACGGACAAATTCAAACAAACTAAAAAATAGTAAAAAGATACCTACTTTATAAAAATAGCTATCTTTTATTTTACAGACAGAATTTTAAAATGTTACAGTCACGAAAAGACAATATTTCTTTATTAAATGTACATGTGATAAGAGCAGACCGGTGTACTTGAAAATCTTAGATGTGAAAAATAAGTATATTTTGGGGATTTGTAACATGCTAAGGACTTTGTGGAAAACTCTAACATTGGTGACGCGAAAGATCTTTAGATTTTGTATGTACATAACTTTTTTCAATTTTGTTTTATCAATATGCAGCAAAGTTTTTAGATTTCAGTTTTACAAGCTTCTTATGCAATTATCTCGATAAATACGGAACATAAAACATCGTGTACTTTCATATATATTTCTAATAACACAGTTTAACAAATAATTTCTTTAAAATGTACAATTATTATTAAGAGATAACTTTTGATCAGTATCGTCACCGGCAATGTTTTATTATTGACTTTCTCGAATCTATCATAAGAAGAGTGGATTTTCTTTTGTCTTCGTTCACTAGATTTCACAGGTTGGGAACAAACCTCATATGATGATAATACCTGTATAGAGTGATTACCCTTCTATAGAGGGATAGCAGTATCTCTCTACAGAAGGATATATTTGTTTAGACTGGATTTAAAACTGAACATGGCAAATATACTTTTTTCTACTTGGTATGACAGAAACCTGCAACATTGGATGCACCAATTGATGAACTTAATTTATTATGCCCATGTCTAATTTACTACTAAACTTACTGCCTGTCGATACTTTTGTTTTGACATTGCACTAGTCATAGATATAAGAAGATGTGGTATGAGTGCCAATGAGACAACTCTCCATCCAAGTCAAAATTTATAAAAGTAAACCATTATAGGTCAAAGTACGGTCTTCAACACGGAGCCTTGGCTCACACCGAACAGCAAGCTATAAAGGGCCCCAAAAATTACTAGTGTAAAACCATTCAAACGGGAAAACCAACGGTCTAATCTATATAAAAAACGAGAAACGAGAACCAATTATGAACCACATCAACAAATGACAACTACTGAACATCAGGTTCCATGTCTTCTTTGACTGTCCATGACGTAAAAACACTAAATCCCTGGGGTGTTTTAGTTGATTTTAGTCTCTGATGCATTATTTTTTTAATATTAATTGTTTATGGATTTTAACTAGCTTTCACTAACTGCAAGTATTCTCAAATCGTACTTTCGTGTTAATTTGACCTGTTGATACAATTTATAATGTATTTTTGTTTTTTAATGTTTACTATTTAATGTTCTATTTAGTCTCACTATTTTTAATATATACCACCTTTGATACGTGTTTAGTATGACGGTTAATTTTCAATTTTGTTCTAGTACTAGGAACAACAAAATTATTTATTTTGTAAAACTTTTTCGGTACTCCATGCATACCTTACAACAAAATTATTTTTATTTACCTGTGTACGTTAATTTTTTTGGCGGCATTTTGTCCAAGGTTATGGTTGTCTTTCTAATATTGTTTTACATCTTATCCCCTTGTTTTATTGATTTTGTATTTACAGTGTGTCATAGGTCAAATTTATTCGTTCAGTGTATGTTCACTTGTTTTTTCTTATATGTCTTTTGATTGAGTTAAGCCATTTCAATTGATATTTTATAGGGTGTCCTTCTATGTTGTGATGTTACACTATTGTTTCAGGTAGAGTGGAAGTTGGCGCCTATTTAAACGTTCAAACCCGCTGCATGTGTTTGCACCTGTCCTAGGCAGGAACCTGATGTTCAGTGGTTATCGTTTGCTTATCAGATACATCATTTAGAAAACACAATATTTTCAAATAAATTTGTCACTTCAATTATAAGTTTGTATGTTGATGAATACCACATCTTTGGTTTTCTTGGTAATAGGTGGTAATTGTTTCCTTAAGGAATTCATAGTTAATACGCAACACTTATCAATATTTATAAATGTGAATATTAAAATTTAGTTAATTACAAATATAAACATATAATATAAATTGAAAATTATAGGAAGTCAAATTAAAAAAATTCAATTTTTTTTAATGTGTAGGGAAATATTGCTTCATAAACTTTCCTTCATCTTTTATAATATTTAATTTCCATGATTTGTTATAAAAATGTTAAAATAAAACAAAATTTTAATTAATTTCATTGTTTCTGTCCTAGAGTGGTAATATCAGAAACTGGACACATTGTGTATTATTATCTCTACTGAAAAGAAACTCAGCTTTTTGTTTTAAACGTCTGTTTGTTAAGTAATAGTATCTGTCACTTTATAATCATGAGACGACAGATTTACAGCTTTAATTAACCATTTTATAATTGAGAGAAGATATGAAATTTTCACTCTGAAGCTTAGATGCAAGACTGGTTATGGTCTTATATAAGTTTATGTACCGTTTTCTTTTCTCAATTTGAAGATAAGTACATTTTGTTTTAAATTGAACATGTGGGCTTATATTTTCACTTTCGTTGTACGCCTAGATGTTTTGATATATTTAAAAAAAATAATTAAAGCATAATCGTTCAATTAACAATCGTCACTCAAATTTAGTCTCAATTGATTGTGATTAGGTACTATAGGAATTCTTGATTCTTTAGTGGAAATGAAGTGTCTTTTGGACGTTGTATGATTGTAAAATATATGACTTATGTCGTTTTTGCATCAAAAGACATTAACCATATTTCGACTAGTTATTAAGTTGAGTTAAATCATAACATGCATAAGGGCTGTGTTCTTGTATTAAGACTGTATTTTTACTAGAATATACGGGGAAGGTATCAATCTACAGATAGTATTATTTCTACATATATTATATAAAGGTAGGGCCCAAAAACATAACCCTTACAGACACTTTACCCACTGAAGACGTAAGAAAATTTGATGCAATAATTGAATTTCGGAAAATGAAGGACTGTGATCATTGATTAAAATGATATAATCAACAGGTTAAGAAAAGGACAGTCGGATAAGAATTACAGATCATATCTGATGACGTCACGTAGCAAGATAGCAAGAACACATAATTTTGCAGATCATTGAAACAGGGGGGATTAACGTCTACATATCGTTTAGACGGATCATTAGAGAAATAGATTCCATACCAAATCTCGATGCAGTGGTAGAATCTATATTTATCTAAATTGTGCTTTATCGCTTTTCAGGTATATTGACAGTCACAGTACCACAATCATCATATAGTGTGAATTATGGTCAATCAGTACAGTTGGTATGTACTGTATCCGGAACTCCTGCAGTACAAAATGTGTACTGGCAAAAGATCACAAATAGCGTTCAGACAAATATCAATTCTACCACTAACGCGAACAAATATTCTGGATCTACAATAGGAACCTCGTCTCTGTCCATCCTGAATGCTGACAGTGATGACGTAGGATCCTACACATGTTACGCTACAAACTCTGTTGGAACTGGACAGAGTCAACAAACTCAACTTTCTGTAGTTGGCAGTAAGTATGTCTTAAACTTGCATTGATGCGTATAATCTGTCTTACTTTACATATGTTTTGTCAATTAACGACTTTAATTCTGATGATATCGATTTCATATAATTGACACAAATTGCAAAAAAACGAAAAGAAAAACAGTTTACAAAATACTACATCAGCAACTTTGACTGATCAACAAAAAAAAACACAAAAAAAAACATCACAACCATAAAATATACAGACTGAGGTACGACAAAGTAATGAATTCAATCTGAAAGATGCTATTCAGTAGATAATTTAAATATTTTCATTTTCGAATTCAACCTGGCCAAAAAGTGGCCTTGTCATACCTTCTCCTTTCGTAATACGTCTCATCAGAAATCAAAAACTCATGTTTCTTACTTTACTAAATGTTTGACAATAGAAAAAAAAATGGCGTATCCATCGATGACACAAAATCACGGTAAGCAGAGCAAAAAACACAAAAAGCAAAGGAACAACGCTTTTATTAATATGCATATTGTATGTTGTGTGTATGTTTAATCTTTTGTAGATGAACCCTCAGTGACTGTTGGACAAGGATATACCATTGCTATTGGAAACTCGATTACTTTGACTTGTACTATATTTGCCACCCCATCAGCCACCAACGTTCAATGGAATAGAATAACAAATAATGTACCTGTTGCAATAAACGTTACCAGCAATCCAACCAAATATTCAGGTGCTACTGTCATTACACCATCTTTGACAATTTCTAACTGTGTTGAGGGTGATGAAGGGTACTATACTTGTCAAGCAACAAACTCCGTCGGAACAGGAATTAGTACCCAGACCTTCTTAAACGTTCAAGGCAGTAAGTAAATGAATATTCCCCCTTCTTTATTACTGTACAAATGATGATGTTTTAATCGCTATTTTGAAAGTAATGGTACAACAACACTAATTTGGGAATATTTTCATTTTTTGATTACTAACATTACTTACATGGTAGAATGAAATTTGAAAAAAGGCAGGATGAGCAACTCGGCAAAACAAAAAAGACAGGATGAAAATTTATGTAAAATAAGTCAGGATAAACTAATAAAAAAAAAAGGCAGGACCTATAATAGAAATAAAAATGCAGGACCTATAATAGAAATAAAAATGCAGGACAGACTACAACTAAAAAAATGCAGGAAAAAATTAATCATCCAAGCCCCCTCCCCCCATAAAAATCAAATGGTAGCTCCCTAAACATATTTTGCACTAAATGCATTGCACGTTAGATGTGTTCTGATTGATATACTTTT
Source organism: Mytilus californianus (assembly GCF_021869535.1). Taxonomy (NCBI): domain Eukaryota; kingdom Metazoa; phylum Mollusca; class Bivalvia; order Mytilida; family Mytilidae; genus Mytilus; species Mytilus californianus. The sequence continues at coordinate 138,933,906 of NW_026262581.1, read as the reverse complement.
CTTAGATACATAATTTTTTAGTTATTGGCGTTGAACAAGCTTTTAGTAATTCAGGTACTCTAATATCTGTACTTTGTGTCTAGAGTAGGTTTGTTAGTTGTTTTTGCGCTTTGAATCGATCTGACAACTAACGAGTAAGCTCTTTTCAATAGACTTTTTATATGCGTTTTTTAGTGTTCTGTTACACCAATGTCCCATGTTAGGGGAAGGGTTTGGGCTCGAAAACATGTTAAAAAAGTCAAATAACAAAATTACCGAACTACAAGAAAATTTAAAACGGAAAAGTTCCTGAACAAATACCAAATCTAAAGCTCAAACACATCAAACGAAAAAAAAAAAACAACTAGCATATCCTTGCCTTGGTACAGGCATTTTCTTAATTGGAAAATGGTGAATTTATTGTAAATAAGAAGATGTAGTATGAGTGCCAATGAGACAATCTCCATCCAAGTCACAATGTATAAAAAGTGAACAATTATAAGTCAAAGTACGGCCTTCAACACGGAACCTCGGCTCTCACCGAACAACAAGCTATAAAGAGCCCCGAAATGACTTGTGTAAAACAATTCAAACAGGGAAACCAACGGTCTAATCTATATAAAAAACGCCAATCTTCACCCTAACCTGAAACAGTAGTGTAACATTACAAATTAAAAAAACACACTATAGAATGTCAATTGAAATGGCTTAACTCGATCAAAAAGACATATACAGGTAAACTAAACAAACACTGAACGAATAAGTTTGATCTATGACACAATATAAATACAATAATAATAAAAAAAGATATAGGATTAATGTCAAAAAAGACAACTCTAACCTGGGACAAAATGGCGTTAAATAAAATAACGTACACAACAGGTAAATTCAAATTCAATATTTTTTTTGTTATGAGTACGGAAACATTTTTTACAAAATAAATAAATTTATTGTTCACAGTACAAGTACAGAAGTGAAAATTTATCGTCATACTAAATACTGATCAAATGGGGTACATATTAAAAATAGTGGGACGAGATATAACCCAAAATAGGTAAACATTGAATAACAGAAACGTATTACAAATCGTGTCAACAGGTCAAATTAACACGAAAGTACGATTTGAGAGTACTCGCAGTTAGTGAAAGCTAGTTAAAAGCCAAAAACAATCAGTAATAAAAAATCATGTATCAGAGACTAAAACCTAAACCGTGTTTTATAGCTAGATAAACGTCTCACTTCTATGACAATCGCATAAATTTCCATTATATTGACAACAATGTGTGAGCAAACCAAACAGACATAATAGGTAAAAATGTCAAAAATGTGGGTACAGCAGTCAACATTGTGTTATAATCTTAATCACTATAAAACAAACAACTATGTCAACAAAGAAAAAGAAAATGGCATATAGACTTTCTAGAGACAAAGCATATGAGCAAAATTTAAAGCCAAAAAAACTAAAAAATAACAATAGCACAATGACACAATGGCGGAATTTATAAATACCGAGAAACGACAAAATGATATTACTAACAATGGACTATACAGGAAAAGTTAAAATATACAAAGACAAATAAAAAGAACACTATAACACGTAACAAAGATGATAAACAACGTCAGTACCTAGGATCTATACTAAGAGACCATCATGTATTTTTTGTGAAGTTGATACGGAATATTTATCAACAAGGTTGGTATATTTCTCAGAAAAAGGACGAGACGTTCTTTGACATAATCCTGTTTCATCAGCTTTCTGCTCAAACACTTGTGAATTTACAAAGTCTGAGTAGCAGCTGCAAGCTCTTGAATACTGAATGAGTTGAGAAATGTAAATCCCATATGTAGGTGAGGTTTGTATATTTTGCTGCTAAGATGGGAGAAATTTATAATTTCAAAATTAAAATCTTCTCGTTTGTCATAGATTCTGGTACTGAGATGACCGCTTATGTCAAATTCGAGGTATAAGTAAAACATGAGACGGAAGAACCCGTGTCTGTTGTTTATTTAATTTATAGCCCTGATGGAAAGAACATCATTAATATATCTGAATGTGAAATTAAATGATATGGCTTCTTTGATCTGTTTGTTTTTGACATGTGTCTGAAGGAACTCCGACTCATATGAAAATAAGAAGAGTTCGACAAGGAGAGACGCACAGCTCGTTCCCATAGGAATGCCGACAGTTTGTTTAACCCTACTACATTCTATATGTGCATGTCCCAAGTCGAAGGACTGTTATTCGGATATTGTCGTTTGTTGCTGTTTAACATTTTTTTGACGTGACGTAATTGTGATGTACATTTTGCTCATGTTTTGTTTCATTGCGCCACTACCAGAGGTAAGTGTGCGGTTTTGGCGTCCGCTTATATATGGAACATCGCAACGTTTTGTATGTGCCTGTTATTTAGTTGTTGTCGTTTTTTGCTATTATTATATGTGTTTTTCATCTATTGATTTGTACATAAATCAGGCTTTTAGTTTTCTTGTTTGCATTATTTAACATTTCTGATTTCGGGGGCTGTAATAGATTGCTCTGCAGTATGAGTTTTGATTATTGTTCAATGCTGCGGAGTCACATATTGAAGATGATGATGATGATGATGATGATGATGATGATGATGATGATGATGATGATCATCATCATCATCATCGACATCATCATCATCATCATCATCATCATCATCATCATCATCATCAATATGTGACTCCGCAGCATTGAACAATAATCAAAACTCATATTGATGATGATGATGATGATGATGATGATGATCATTATCATCATCATCAATATGTGACTCTGCAGCATTGAACAATAATCAAAACTCATACTGCAGATGATGATGATGATGATGATGATGATGATGATGCTTAAAAAAAGATGTTTTAAATCAATTATTCAGATCCGTTCATTGATTTGACCTTATATGGATTTGGTTATTTGTTTTAGGTATTTTTGTTATATAGCTCTTCAACTGTTTCGGTACTTATACATCCCTCGGATTTCAAATGTTTGGCTTTGAGCGTTCCTGATGAAGGTAGGTCCAGAGAGGCGCTTCGGACGCATGAAGTTATTAAACGTGTTGTTTTCAATGTTTTACATCACTGGGTCGATACCTTTGCTGGTGGACTATCAGTCCCCGAGGGTATCATCAGCTCAGTAGTCAGTACTTCGGTACTGACATGATTAATAACAAACTTTTCTAAAATTGCCCGTTTATAAATTTTGAAATTATAAAGAAACTAAGGTTTCAACTCCCTCAGGCAAAGTTGACCTCAGATGGATTTGGTTATTTATTTTAGGTTTTTTTGTTATATAGCTCTTCAACTGTTTCGGTACTTATACATCCCTCGGATTTCAAATGTTTGGCTTTGAGCGTTCCTGATCAAGGTAGGTCCAGAGAGGCGCTTCGGACGCATGAAGTTATTAAACGTGTTGTTTTCAATTTTTTTCATGCATTACAATAGTTCTTTAAGGAAGACATGTTGGCATCAATTTCCTTAAACATTTTGACCATAGCAGAGATAGAAGACCGCTATATCCACTCTCGCTCCAGCTTCAGCTTCTTTTGATACATAGTCACATAGTTATTCGATTGAATATTTCGGGGACTTTAAAACGCTTAGTTCAGTTTGATTTTATTGTTCGAATCATGTGTGTACCAGCGATGCCTACTTTTATATTTTTAAAGTGGGCGGTATAAAGTGATATGGGAGTACGTTGGACTATCCGTTCGACTATCTGTTCGTTTTATTGTCCTTCTTATGTATCTTTACCTGCGTTTTGACCATTTGATGGAATATTGTGCAATTTATATAAAATCTTACTCAAATTAAATGGGGACCTAAATAAGAGGAGCCAAAAATTTGCTGTTGATTCAAGAGAGTTGAATATCCCTTTTGTAATCCTAAGCAAATAACAATATTATGAAGTGCGCTGATTTTGATGTTGAGAACAGAACGTCAATTTGAAACAGGACGGAGGCCTGAGTCCAACCTATATGTCTATTGATTTTTGTTTTTGAATATAGTTAGTATACATGGACAATAAGGTTTGTAGAATAAACTTTGAAATTTATAACATCTATCATTTCTTATTGTTTGACTAATAATTCATTTATTTATCTGGTTATCATTAAAGCAATACCTGTGGTTACCATTGTCCAATCACAGTATAATGTAAATGTTGGTTCATCCGTTACCATGGTTTGTTCCGTATCAGCAAATCCTGTTCATACATCAGTTTATTGGCAAAAAGATGTAAATGGAGTAGCAACAAATATCAATCTCTCTCAGACGAGTAAATACTCAGGATCTACTACCACATCACCATCTTTGACTGTTCTGAATGCTGTAATTGCTGATCAAGGATATTACACCTGTAATGCACACAATAGTGTCGGTACTGGTAGCAGCTCACAGACATTTCTGGGTGTATTGGGGAGTAAGTAAAGGTTATCCGTAATGGGGAGGGAAATATAATGTCAATAGTAGAAAAATATATTACGAAGATTGGTTTAACACATCTTAACAATTTTATATCCATTAGACATTAATACTAAACTAGGCTGTTTTGTGATTTATAAACACCTAACATCTATTACCATACCTTCATGATATCCTTACATTTTAAACAAACAATCAGGATTCTCCCTCGTGAAGCTTATCTTCCCATTAGGCCACTTATCTTATTCAATCGTGAAAATGGACGCCATTGTAGGAATGACGTAAGGGAGGTTTTAGTGAACGGTGTGTCAGACTTTTCTTTTTTCAGTACATTTAATAACAAAATAATTCATATGCCTAAACTTTAATTTAAACGAAAATAAAATATAACACAAATACGAAATGTGTTTCACTTAACCCATGCAACGGCACAGGCGTTATAAAATAAGATGTGTAAGTCATCATAGTGTATAATGGACAAATCCTCCATATATATACATTATCACAATTGTATTCTGTATCACAAACTTTTCTTCTATTATAAAAATTTCACATTAAAAATTTATAAACTTCAATTCATATAAATTTTCAAAATCGCAGTCTCTCATGCTACAAATATATACCTTATTTCTCTTGTAATGTGAAGTTTTATTTAAATCAACATGCAGTCAACATACATTCAAATAATGGAATTTGAAGAGGAATAATTTAGCCAATATTTTGTATACGTTTTCACGCCTGAACATAAAAAAAGGTGTACCGTCTTTTCGTGTTCGATAAGATTATTGCCCATTTCTACGATTTTTTCTCACAATATCTTTTGCCTGTGGCAGAGATGCAAATTAATGCTTTAAACAAGAATCTTTTATCTATCTGTGGATTTTTTTTTCTACCTAATTTATGCTTATGCACAAAAAAGATCCACATGTATTTACACCTTCCATCATCGATTGTTGTGTAAATTTGTCTTTAATTTTAAATGTTTCAAATATCTCGAAGCTCCATACTATAATCTAAATATACGAACACGTGTATAAGATGCAAAAAATCCTAAATTATACATCTAAATTAAACTTTTAAAGCCCTTAGAAACAGATATAAATAATCAAAATATACCAACTTGGCCATTTGTACCTTCACTAATAAAGCGTCCATTTCTTTTATTTAAGGCCAAGGAACAGTAAATGGGTTATGTCACATAATTTGCAAAACATTTTGCATACAACCGTGGCTCGTTGAAGTATAACTGAAAATCGAAAAATGCATTTATCTTTTTTATTATCTGAAATATTGCTGATCAAATTCCTTCAAAATAGGTGAACATTTGTATAGAAAACACATACAATCGTCGATAAACCTTTTTAAATTTGTCTTAAAACCATCAAATCACTAATTTCTAATGCATAGATTTTTCTTTAAAAAAACTGTATGTTGTTTATACACAAATTTCCGTTTTAATGATATAAAATAACTAGAAGAAACCCGTGCGAGCACGACTTGACGACTAGTTGAAATGTTAATGGTGAGACACTGCACAGCACTACATCGTGCAGTTTGATTAGTGTTTCTCAAACTTTTTTGTGCACTGATGCATGGTGTTGATCGTGTTTATTAGTTTGTCAGTTCCTCTTCAATAAGGAGTTTGAATGTCCAATTGGTAGCATCTGTCTCTGTGTTAAACAGGTGCTCCGAGGTAGGTGGACATAACTTTGAGAAGAAGAAGACAACCTAGAAAACTAATGATTAAAACATTTCTTCAGTGGTGCCAACTTATTGTATTTTTGTTTTGTTTCGAGTGGTGCGAACCAAGTTCTGTCTCTGTGTGACACGGGTGTTCCAAGAACGGAGGAAATAACTAAGAGAAAATAATCTAGAACTGTCTGATGATCAAAAACATTTATTCAGTTGTGCGTGTTTGTAGTATTTCTTTTTTTTTCTAGTGGTGAACGATCTGTCTATGTGTGATACAGGTGCTCCGATAAATGAGGAAATAACTAAGAGAAGAAGAAAACAATCTAGAATTTTGTAATGATTAAACACATTTCTTTGAGTTTTTAATGTTTCTTTTTTTTTTAATGGTGCGAGATGATAAAGTGACGACAGTTGTAATAATTGGTGCGAGAGTGACTGGTGCGAGTTGGCTGTGGGCCGTTTTGTCATTAATTCCATTTCCGCCAGCTTATATTAGAAAACATAGACGGTAAAACTAGCTACGGTACTTTATTTGGGGATTATTTAATTAAGCTACGCTTATTAAAGCAGATACTTTATGAAGTTATAAAGTACATAACATATACTAACTATTTATTAATATATTATACTTCAGATGATGGTCGGCTAGGATACAAACCGGCTAAAAAATTTCGGTCTACAAATTTAATAGTATAGATTTTATAGGGTCACCGACTTTGTTTTTTGTCTAATATTCAATCTGTTATTTAGTTGGTAGTGAAAATCGTCATCAAATTTACGTTTTACGGCCTGCAACGCGGTGAAGTTACGATTATTTTGACGTTTTGTGGTATTTTGTTACATAGAACACTACTTTCAATGGTGTATACCATAAAAACGAAGTCGGTGACCCTATCATTATTTAACATCATTACAACTGTAATTTATGTATCAACAACTTATAGTTTTTATAAAGAAAAATCTATATATCAGATCGTTGAGATTTGGTGATTTTAAGACAAATTTAAGAAGGTATTTTGTTTTCGATTTTCAGCTATAGTTTAACGAGCAAGAGTTGTATGCATGATTTTACCAAAATCTGTGACATTAGCCTATTTATTTTAACTTGGCCTTAACGTTAACTGAATATCATCCTGCAAAGAGGTTATTTTAGGAACGACTAGATGAAACACTACATGCAAATGAAGTGATTCGATTCTGATATGAATTACGTGTGTCCATTCGATACGTTAGAACATAATTATGTTTGTCCTTTCGATCCTGATATATGTGTGTCTATCTCTTTGCTTTAGGCGTTCCTGTAGTAACCATACTATCAACCAGTTACTCTGTCAATGTCGGAAACTTCATTACATTACAATGTATTGTAATTGCCAATCCAACAGCAACAAGTGTCACCTGGCAGCGTTACATCAATAATGTAGCAACGGATATTAGCATGTCTAGCGGACGTTACGGCGGAAGTTCAGTGAGTTCACCGTCTCTCGTCATAAGTAATACGGCTATCTCAGACGAGGGGTTCTATATCTGTACAGCTACTAACAGTGTTGGATCTGGGCAAAGTCCACAAATATTCTTGGATGTTATTGGAAGTAAGTGAAAGCATATTATAAACTTTTTATTTCTTGTATGACGGGTTATGATTGTAAGTTTATCAGATCTTAAATAGGCAAAAGTAAAAAGTTTAGATTTGCAAGTAATTAATTCATGCATTGTTTTTTTTTAGGTATTCCCACTGTTACTGTTCCACAATCTAGCTACACAGTAAACAGTGGATCATCAGTTACACTACAATGTATCTATACTGCCAACCCAGCAGCTACCAGTGTTATGTGGGAAAGAACTATAGCCAATCAGGTCACAGTAATATCCACAGCCAGCAATAAATATGATGGTTCTACCACACAGTCACCATCTTTGATATTAAATAACGCTGACGAGTCTGACCAGGCCAATTATGTTTGTAAAGTAATCAACAGTATAGGAACTGGAATCAGCTCTCCTACAATTCTTGACGTTTTGGGCAGTAAGTGTATATTCAATATGAAATAACATCCAAATCACATACATGTATTTACATAGAGAAAGAGAGACACACATATTGTCACATTTTAAAAGTTCTATTTAGAACTACAAACATGTTAAACCACAATTTCACTGCGCACTTTATACGTTTCTATGCTGATTACATGCTTGGAACGCCAATTACTAGAAACATCTACGAAATAAGACAAGAAAAACATCATCAAATATTTATGTGACTTAGTACCAACCCTACTGCAATCATTTATCTGATTCAGCATCGTTTCTTTTTCAACATTGAAATAAGTTACCATATTTGAATAAATGAAAATGTGGGTTGATTCATTGCGACAGTCACTCAACAGCATTTTCCGTAAAACATGAAAATACAAAATAAAACGTAACCCCGTAACAAGCGGTTTACTTGTGACGTCGTACAATAAGTTGTGGGTTTACAATAAGTATTACAACACTTAACCAAAAACACAATTTAACCTGGATGTGGGTATCATTACGTATCATTGAGGGAATCACTGGAATAATAAAAGGCAGGACCTGGCTGTGTGGACAGAGAAAGCGTCATAGATTATAAATCAAGTTGATTATCAGAATCAAGCATACTAAAATTTGAATTATTTTATATTTTTATCAGACATACCTGTTATTACAACGCCTACATCAGCATATACAGTAATTATTGGTGGTTCTGTTACCATAACATGTACCGTGACAGCTAACCCACAGCACACTAGCGTTTACTGGCAGTTTACATCAAGTGGTTCATTAACCAATGTGGACATTGGAGGAAGGTTCAGTGGCTCAACAGTCAGCTCACCATCTCTAACAATATCAAATGCACAGTTATCAGATCGGGGAACATATGTTTGCTATGCTACCAACAATGTAGGAACAGGACAGAGTACACATGTTGTACTGGCTGTTACTGGCAGTAAGTAAAAATAAATTCAACATAATAGTTTTAGAAAGTGACCATTCAGTTAAATTGCTTGCAGGACTATTTAGCCTATGACATTCAGAACTAAATATATTTCTAATACACCTTAATAACACTTGGCTATTGAATATATCATTGGAAATGAATAAATGTGCAGATTTCAGTTTGTCCGGTCGTAAAAGTGAAATATGATATAAGTTTGTTTAAATCCGGGTTACTGTAAAACATGAAAATTAACACTTATTAAGTGTTATGAACTAATTTAAAGCTGGGGTTTTAGAATTGTTTTTTTTTTCTTCACCTTATAATACTGTAATATTGTGTATTTGATTGACAATTGCATATGCTACATGGTATGGCAATAATTGACATCATTTTGACATTTTTACTCAGAAATGAGTAAAACAGTACTATTGGCAAATTACAATACAATTCGAATTATTTTGACCTTTAGTATACTATTTTGTATTATTATCATTGTTCTAGTATGCATCTATAAAGGAAATAAATTTTGTTTTTAATGATAGAAGTGCGAAAAACATAAAACAAAACAGGATCAAAAGTAGACATTTTTGTCACATCCACAGTGATGAGGATCTCCAGTTTTTGTAAAGCCTATCGACCGCATCAAGGTCGCGGATCGTCTTGTAGTGGTTTTCCCTATTTTGTAAGATAATCTATAGGGAACAGCAAAGGGTTTTTCATAATTTGAATTCGGAGATTCTACGTTATTTTTCATCTAGTGGAACGCAATGTTAAAAAATAATCACACAAAGCTATATTTATTTTGTGATTTATTAACCTTAATACAATTTAAATTTAAATTTCAAAATTAAGAATCAAGCATGAAAAGCTACTTCTTTATCGTCATTGTCAGGACTATGTTTACTTGTCAATAAAATAGAAGAGATATAACTTTTCTGACAAGGACATAATTCTGTGGAACGAAGATTTTTGTTCAACACAAACACTATTCTCTACAACAAGTACAAATCCAATCCTGAGGAAAGTCTTTTTACATAAGACCAGCAAACATAACTGTGTTTGGACCATTACAACCTTTTTGCCAACCGTGATCATAGGGTCACCGTATTGGTGGCTTTATCAGATTTCATGTCAGCCATATGATTATTTGTATGCGGATTCTTAGAACGTGTTATTACAATTATGATTTGTTCGGTTAACGGCGAACAAAAGAACAGTCTTTGCTGATTGTAAGTCTAAAACGTAGCTTTTTTAAATAGTGGTGTCTGGACATATATTTGTCTGTTGTGTCGTACAACATTGATACAAGTTTTCTTGCAACCAAAATGAAGGTGTCAATATCTGCATTGCGAAATTGTGATAGGCCCGTCATATGACGACTTCAAAAGCTTAACGACAGATTTTTCCCAATGATAAAAAGAGCTGATGTGCTGTCAGAACATGATCTGCCGGTAGAGGTTTACGTGTAATGTATTTAAAGAACTACATGCACTCAGTTTATAAACTTGGTTGTATCTCCTGCCATCCTAACCACTACTGACAGAATCCATCAAGTGTTATTAGTGACCTGTGTTCAACATCCGAGGAATGCAATGAACATAGAGAACTAAACCATCAGTCTCTGAATATTTGATTGTCGTTCTCCTTCTGACATTACATTCCTTCAATTGTCGTTTTCATGAAGAGCATATGGAACGAGTCGTGTGTCTGCTTCCTCGGCTGGGGGTGTTGAACAAGCTCAGTTGTTTGATCGAAAGTAATTATTTTCACGAATTTTGGAAAAGTCCCTGTTAGATATAATGTTGGTACAACAGGCATGCATGGGATAACTTGGCACGATAAAATGTCTAATTAAATTCTCCCATAATGTAGACCAAATCGTGCTTATTCTATTTTGTTTTGTACAGTTGGGAATACTGCTTCCTTTATTTACCTGGTTGATCTTGTGTCCACCAGTGTTTAAGAACGACGTTCCGTTTCGGCTGTAAAATAGAGTATATGATATCATTTCTATCAGACACGACACAACAGGAAAACGTTTTTAAGTCCTCTATTGGAAATAAAAAATCTATCGATCTGGTACATTCAACAAGTGAATAAGAGCCATATTATGTCTGATAACAACCGTTGGTCATTGGTGAAATAATGGAGGATAAAAAATGTACATACCTTACGTTCAAGTTCATACCCAAGATCAGATTTGATACTTTTTTCTATCATAGCGAAAAGGTGATGATGTGTATCCAATTGGGACAAAAGCCTTTTTTTTCAATTTAAACATCGTCTCTGCATTTCATCTATGCTGGTGCACGACGAAGTATGAGCTCTGGGTGGATGTTTGCTTGAACTTTCTCTTCTGACGCAACTCAGAAGGATGCTGTCGAATATCAAATAGGTTAGCCATTGTCTCCTACTAATGACTGATTAAGTCTATGACTTGCTGTTCATCCCGTTTCATAGATGGAGGTAAACTTTCATCCTGTGTGTTATCATCAGAAGTTACTAAATCTTATCTCATTTTCTTTCCTGCACTAAAATGTCCTACTACATCATTACCTCAAAGATAAGAAAAAAAGCTCGAACTAGTCTATTGATTTCTTTTCAAGAAAAGGTACATGATGCGTATACTCCTGATTTAACGAGTAGATCTGCTCGAGCCCCATCCCGCATTGTTTTCTGATAGAAGCACTAAAGCATGATATTATGTGGAACACTCCAAAACTAAAGGTATGATTCTAGAATATTAGAAGCCTGGACCATTTTACCTACAGTGCAATGGTATACAGCAGTTGGTCAAAAGTCTGAACTGACGAATACTGCCGGCCGTTTTTCATACACATATCAACTCATCGTTTCATGTTAGTATACACAGTTGCCATATCGCTTGGTTTGGCATCGACGATAGATTACATCATACTTCACTGACAGATTTACAGTAATATAACTATTTCCTGTCCAAAAAGAATAATGTGATGATCAGGCGTTTCAAATTTGGAAATTCAACAAAATAGCTGGAAGTAAATATATTTTGTGCACTTCGATCGTACGAATATTTGAAACTATCCTCATTGCACAAGGATTTTTTGTACATGAAGATGTTTATTGTCGGCCTGAGGTTTGATCGAAAAATGTGATAAAGTTTAGTTTTCTAGTAAAAGTGTTATAATAGTTTTTATGGTTTTTGACCCTGTCAAGTGACACTTTTTCGATCGTTTTATAAAACAAGCTTTCTATATTTTGTCCTTCTGGTTAGTTCACGAGAGAAAGAAGAATTGCCTTCCCTCAACAGCTGGATATCATAACCGCTCTGCCGTAAATACTTGACAAACGTCACATCGTTGCAAGTTGATAGTGAGTCTACCCTTTTTAGAGGTAGCAGTAATCGTTAGTTTGAAAGGCCTACATGTCAATTGAGACATTACCTAAGAAAAGTTATTCCCGTAAAGATTATTATATAAAGGAGTCGCATTTATTCTGAATTTTCATTTAATGAATACCTATAGTGAAAATATTTATCAATTGTGTTTATGATACTTGTCAAATAAACTTTTACATAAAGGAATAATTTTAACATTTTAATATACAGATAAAGAAATGATCACGTAGAAAATGAATTCCGTCATTGGGATTGAATTAATGATTGCTGAAAAGGCTAAACATTTAAAATTATATATTAATTTGTAACAACATGCAAAAAATGCGATCTGAACTCAGAATAATTACTAGATATGATTTTGGTTAAAAAAAAACAATGTGAAAAGAAAATTGAAAAAAGGGGTCGTGTTTTGAAACAATGATGAAAACCAGACAATATTATTCATTCAAATTATTTAATTTACTTAAACATTTTATAAGCACAAATAAATGAATTGTATTAAACGAATTAGAAAGTACTTGTTAATAATTTACGTTGAAACACAAGTGGTAAATTTTCAGGTTAAAACTATTTTTCGACTGAATTTAATTTGTACAAAATATTGCACAGTACGATTTAATATATAGTAACACAACATGGAGTGGAGATATTTAACTATCCTTGTTTGTGGGGTAGGTGAATTAAAAGAATAAAACCGAATAGTCGTTTTTGAAAATGTCACCCGCCTTTATATATATAAAGTCTGTTACAATATAAAGTGATGAAATCAAGTATATTTCTTGTGCTTTATGCACCACAGAGAGATTGAAAATTACAACATAAAAGATTTCAAAATACCGTAGACACTATGATTGTCACTAGTACTTCTACAATTTATCTTGTTTATATCATAATATATATGAAGATATAAATATTATTTATAATAACTTATATCCTATCAGGTGTTCCTAGTGTGAGTCTTACACGGACATCTTTTACTGGTAATTATGGTGATACAATTACACTTGGTTGTACTGTATCCGCAAATCCTGCTGCTAGCTCTGTTTACTGGCAGAAAGTATCGGAAAGTACAACTTCCACTGTAGACATGTCTAACTCAAGATATACTGGATCATCGGTCAGTACACCATCCCTAACCATAAACAATCTCAATAGTAATGATGCTGGGAATTATATATGTCTAGCCGCCAATTCAGTTGGAACTGGTCAGAGTATACAAGGACCTTTAACGGTTATTGGAAGTGAGTATATATTCCAATACGAAATCACCATTTCAGTTCTAGTAAGCAATGTAAGCATTAGTTATGAAACTAAAAAGAATAGTTCAAAACCAAATAAACAGCCCATGAGTTTTCAAAAGATATAGTATTAGTTATTTCATACAACGAGGAAAAAATATTTTGTTTTAAAATGTGCTCGCCTATAACCCAGTCATTACACTAATGTGAGAAGTGGTAAGATTGGCAATGGCACAACTATATCTGAGTCCAAACAACGTAAATGTAAGCAGCTATATATGATTTTTATATCACCTTACGGCCGTCAATGGTAAACAAAAAACCAATATCGTATAGTCATCTATAAAAAGCCCGACACGACAAATAATTTATTATGACAAAATTCAAACCAACATACTGATTGTGCTTTAAAATCATAAAGTGTTAATATGAATAATACCATCATCTAATACTGATATTTGACTTAAACTGATTCTAAAATTTATATTTCCTCATAGATTGTAGTTGCTTCATCCGTTTGTTTCCTGTTTAATGTAAAAAATTCAGTTTTTACACCTTCTCCGATAATCTGTAGCCAGTGGCTCCCTCTTTTAAATTTCACCATACATTTTGCATCTCTATATTTTTTTCAATCTATTTTATTTTAGACGTCCCTGTAGTAACAGTACGTCAATCAACTTACTCATCAAACATTGGGAATACCATCACACTTGCGTCTGTAGTGTCAGCAAACCCTGCACACACTGCTGTTTACTGGACACGTCAGATCAACAATGGCAATACTGAAACTCTAAATCCTGCTTCCTCCTCAAAATATTCCGGATCAACTACACAGTCACCGTCACTGACTATAAATAATGCAGACATATCTGATGAAGGCAAATATATATGTCATGCAACTAATATTGTTGGCACAGGTCAAAGTTCAGAGACATTCTTAGATGTTATTGGAAGTAAGTATACAAAGGTGCTGGAGCATCAAATAATTGTATAAGATCAAAGAAGTAAGTTCTAAATGCTAGATTAAATGAGCAATACGACTTCTGCATCGGAATGACTGCATCTTTATGTGATTATTTTGATTTTACTACGCTATGAAAGTAAGTTAACATTAAGGATGTTCGCTACTCTGTTTTAAAATAACAAGCTTTTTAAAAGACTGTTATAAATTGTATATAAATAATAGAACTAAAAACGCAGAAAAAAAGAAGGGCCCGTGTACTTGTTTTCGAGATATAAGCCATTGAAAATTTTGCGGGAAATGATTCTCTCTAGAGTATTCATACACTTAACATTGCCATCTTTTTTCTTTCAAAAACTATGAAAAAATAACAAGGATTTTATAAGATCTTCAAATATGGCTTTTTAAACTATATGTGATAAAATTATGAAAAGAAAAGTAGGGGTTATCTGGCAAAATGTGCAATGGCAGTAGATGGATAAAACCAAAGGATTCCGAATATCTTACAAAAAGTCAAAATCAAGAGGAGCAAACGTCCTTAAAAACCAACTACAAGCAATATGTTTTCCATTTTTATATACCGATTTAATCATAACACGTCTATTCATTGTTCATAACAATATAACATTGATGAGCAATATTTCAATCACAATAATGTTTTGAGGTTTTAAATGTTATTATTCTTTTGATCGGATTGCAATTTCAAGAAGTAATGATGATGTAATTCGACAGTACAACTATGTGATATGTTCTTATAAATAGATATCCCAAATGTAACAGCGTCAATACTTGTCTCCTCCGTCCAAGTGGGAAGTCCTGTGACAATTAGATGTATCGTGATATCAACACCAGCAGCTACTCAGATATTATGGCAGAGAAATGTAAATAATGCCGACACAACTATGGATTTAAGTAGTATCAGATACAGTGGAGGAACGACATTTAACCCGTCTCTTACTATCATCAGTGTACAATCAGGTGATCAAGGACAGTATTTTTGTCAAGCTTCCAACAGCGAGGGAACAGGAACTAGTAATACTGTCTATCTAACTGTTACTGGAGGTAAATGTTATAATCATCTTTTGATAAAATGATTGCAAAAGTACTTTTCTGTATTCAGAAGGAGACAAAAACACAATCATTGAAATAGTACTTTTCTGTATTCAGAGAAAAAAACATATTTAAGTTTTATATGATTATGCAGCTATTTCTTATATTAATAGCCTCTAGTGCCTAACTTCTTGGTATATACAGTTTTAAATGTTTATTTTTTAGATGCACCTACATCAATTGCTATAAGTCCCAGTCCAATATCTGTAAATGAAGACCAGACTATAACAGCTTACTGTACAGTTCAGGGCAGTCCAACAATAACATACATCTGGTTTAAGGGCAATTCCACTACACAGTTTTCCGATGGTTATATACTTCAGATACCTTCCTCAAAACGGACGGATGCTGGAACATACAAATGTAGGGCTTCGAACACCTATGGTAATGCTAACGCAACTGTTTCAGTGGAAGTTAAATGTAAATATATTTTGATTATTTTTTTTTATAATGAATTTCTTTTTATTTGTAAATGAACATAATAGTAAGTTATACACATTTTATGCACAATATAATATATAGACAGAAGATATACAACATATTCTAAATTAGTAGACACAGGTAAAATAGTTTAATACATTGTAGAATATGTAGACAGAGGCTGCTTGGACAAAGAATAAATATTTTTAATTTATACAACATATGGTGTCTGTTGTTTATCTTTGTTTTTATGATAATAAAGGGGTCCAGGGGTTCCAGCAGTTCTCTGCCCTACTCAGACTTTTATTATTATAAAATATATTTTTTTCTATTAATAAGTTTTCTTTTAAATAATGTTTTAGTGCTATCATATTATTTTGTTCTAATGATAATTTGCTTCTATAAAAATAGAATTTTGTTAACAGAATTATTAAGTTTCTTATATCATTTTTATCGGTTTTCGTTAGAATGCCAAATAAAACCAAACCTATATTTAAAGTTAGTTCTATTTCTATCTTCTCGAATATCCAGGAGTTAAGGTCCTCCCATAATTTTGATATATACGGACAAGTCCAGAATATATGTTCTTTTGTTTCGACCTCTCCACACCCAAAACTACATTTATTTGTATCTTTCACTTTTATTTTAAAGAGAAGTTCATTCGTGGCTTAAATTTGATGTATTATTCTGTATTGAAACCCCTGCAGTTTAGAATTCTTAGTAATATAAAAGGGCAATATATAGATATTTTTCCAATTGTAGTTTGTATTTAGAAGTATAGACCATTTTTGTTCACTCTGTTGAAGATTTGACTTTTTACTATTTAAAATATTATACATATCTTTAGAACCTCTCGGGGATTTAAAAAATATTTTAATAACTGAGGGCAAAACTGGACAATTTTTCCTCACTAAGTCACTGGGACATATATTATATTCTTTTAAATACTTTTTTATTGCAGAAATTAAGCCTTGATATGTAAGGAAACTAGTTTTGATATTGTATACATTTTTAAAGTTATCAAACGTCATGAAATTTCCACATTCATCTAACAAATCATTAATCAGCCAAATCCCTTTTTTAGTCCATTCTTTATATAAAACTGATTGATTACAAATCTTTATCTCATCATTATTCCATATATTGCATGTGTTAATTTGAGATTTATCTTGAATATTTTGAAGATCATTCCAAGCATCAAATACTTCTTTCCAAAATAGATTTTCAGCTTTTTATATGGGCCCAGAAATTGCATTTCCAAAAAATTCAAATTTTCTGAAAAGAGGAATAGTTTTACAAGTTTTGAATTATTTTTATTAATTCTTCTTATCCAGGTTAATTTTAAACCTTTTATGTAGTTTTCAATTTTTATCATTTTGAGACCTCCTGAACAGTGTGGTTTGGATAGAGTTTCTCTTTTAACTTTATCTGGTTTGTTATCCCAGATAAAGGAGAATATTTTGTCAGCAAAATATTTAAGTTTTGTACTATTTGCACTAGGTATGGATAGGAATAAATGGTTTAATTTTGATATTATAAGTGTTTTTATCAATGTTATTTTTCCAATTGGGGAGAGAATTTAGTTTGTCCAAGTTTTTATAGTATTTTCGATTTTTTCTCATCCTGGGGTCATAGTTTAAATTTTCAATTTCATTAAGGTTAACGGAGAAATTTATCCCATGAAGTGTAAATCTGCTGGAACCCCATTCCAATCCCCACTTAACACACATAGTTTCTTGGCTAAACTTTTTCTTCCCAATCCAAACAATCTTCGTCTTGTCTAAATTTAAATTAAGGCCTGATAAATCTGCATATTTATCTAGAGTACGGAGAGATGCATCCAAAGATTCTGGTGATCCATCAAGTATAAGAGAAGTATCATCTACATATTGTGAGATGAGATACTCTGAGTCATCTTTAGTAATTCCTTTAATTTGGTCATTATTTCGTATAAGTATACCAAGTATCTCTGCACACAGTACAAATATATATGATGACAGGGTATCCCCTTGTCGACAGCCTAACTGAATCGAAACGAATTCTGAGAGATGGCAATTTTGAGTTACTGCAGATTGAATTTTAGTATAAAAAGTAACGATCCAATGTTTAATAGATGGTCCAAAATTGAAGAAGTCCAATACGCTTTTAATAAAACTCCAAGAAATTGAGTCAAACGCCTTTTCAAAATCAATAAGGAAGAGAATACCAGGTATGTCATTTTCTTCTGTATACAATAAAATATCATCAATTAATCTAGTATTTTTACCAATATATCTTCCAGGAATAAACCCTGTTTGATCATTATTTATTAAAAGTGACAAGATAGACTTCAATCGCTCTGCAATACAGCTAGACCCAAGTTTATATATTGTCTTTAAAAGACTTATAGGTCGCCAGTTTTTCATATATTGTCTTGGTTTATCCCCCTTTGGTATACAAGTATGTATTCCCTTTTTTTGAGATACTGACATTTCACCCATATTATAGCCATAGTTGATTGACCGAAGAACAAATTTGCCCAAATCTATCCAAAAGAATTTAAAGAACTCACTGGTATATCCGACCGATCCTGGACTTTTGTTATTTTTCCTTCTTTTAATGGCTGCTGGTAATTCTGAATAAGAAATTTCCCCCTCAAGGGTATCTCTTATTTCATTTGTTAACTAAGGGACATCTAAATATGGAATTTCCTTATTGAGATCAACATTTTCTATTGTATCTTTTTTTGAATATAAGTCCTTATAGAAATTTTTGGCTTCCATTAAAATCTGTTGTTGTTTGTTTATACAAAGACCTTCATTATTGACTATTCTTGGAATTGTTTTATTAACAAAATTCTTAGTTTCTAAATTGAGGAAATATTTGGAGGATCTTTCTCCTTCTTCTACCCGTTGCATTTTTGAACGTACATAATGACCACGCATTTTTTCTTGTCTTAAAATTTGTAATTCAGTTTTTTTTTTTTGGTTGAGATTTTCTAGAGTTTCTGTGGTTTGTATATTTTCTTCCAATTTTTGAATTTCATTTACCAGAGCATCTTCCAATTTATTTTTTTCTTTCTTTTTATAGGATGCAAAGGAAATTGTTTTACCCCTAATTTCGGTCATTAATGTTTCCAAGCACAGTTGATCATTTATTGTGAATTGAATATCTAAGCAATCCACCTGATCTAGTGTATCTCTATTGTATACTAAAGTTGCATATTGATCCTTAACTTGTTTTATTTTTGCTTTGACGGTTTCAATATATGCTATATCATACAGTAAACTATCCTCTACTAGTCCTTATCAATCAAACGGTAACATTCCAGCGTGTGAGAATATTACACTATAAAAATATGTTTATATACATGTATACAAGGTAAGGTGATTACAGATATGGAACTAATTTAATAATTTATTTCTGAATTTATTTTTCATTGATTCATTTTTAAATAGTTATATAACAGAGATTTTCCATATATGTTTGATTATATTAGTAATAGTATCCATCGCTCATTTGCAGTATTATTAACAAAAGCTAGCACAAAAAGCACGTAGAAGCACATGTAAGAACATACATATACTTACACTCATAGTAGTATTCTAAAATGTATTAGAATAGAGTAAATACATCAGAAAATAGGAAAAATGTACAAATCTATATGTAGGACTCTAACGTGCGATTGTACTCTAAAGTGCGATGGCCACGCTAAAGTGCGATGTTATACGCTAAAGTGCGATGGTGTCAAACGCTAAAGTGCGATGGTATGACACGCTAAAGTGCGATGGTATAGCATGCTAAAGTGCGATGGTGTAACAGGAATGGGGTTCAGGCAATGGTTTTCGTTTGTTTCTGTGTTCCTATTATTGTAGTTTTTCGTTTATTATTATGTTTATTAATCAAGCCGTTGTCTTTATCTTCTTATTTGTTTTACACTGGACATTGTGTGGCCCTATATATATATATATAATATATAGATTGCTATGCGGCGTAGGCTAAGGCTCCACGTTAAAGGCCGTAGTTATTAGTTGCATATATCAACGACATTTGGTCTTGGGTATATATGTGTCTCATTTTTTTATTCAAAGTACGATAGTTTTCAAAAAAGTGTAATGGGTACATTGCAGTTGCTAGTATATACGTTCAAGTTAAAATACTATGCGGTGAAAGCCAATGCTCCGCGTTAAAGGCCATGCGGTAACCTATTGTTGCTTACAATAATGACATTTAGTCTATCTGGTCGTTAGGTTACTGTCTAGTTGACGTATATCCATATCTTTAACAGAAATAACGAACCATATTGTAAAAAAAATGTTTTGTAGAATGATTCCATTAGAAAGTAAAAAGAAGACTTTATTTCACGCAAGTTCATAACATCTGATTACAAACATAGAAGAAGCTGCGTAATTAAAATTGGACGAATTTAATTCCTCAACATCCAAGTGAGCCATCTCCAGAATCTCCTTTTCCTCTTATGTTAACTTATATTTTGTAACCTTAACTTGAATAGTAGAAATACTAAAATTATTTCAGAATAAATGATCAAATGATCATGCGTATGATCGTCCTGTATATGCATGTGACATTTGCAACTGTACGTTCAACAAGCAACAATAAGTTTATGTTACTTTATCAATTAATTTTACCGAACTACTGAAAAATATTCATTTTTGTTGATTTCCATTGTTGTCGGGAAAACGCACTTTAGCGTATTGAGCCATCGGACTTTAGCGTGTTCCATTTAATAACACAGACTATCGTACTTTAGCGTATCAAACCATCGCACTTTAGCGTAGACCATCGCACTTTAGCGTGACCATCGCGATTTAGCGTCCCCATCGCACTTTAGAGTATATAGCTTTATATGTATATTGCTGGGGACAAAAAGCAGATACATGTATATGAATTATATAATAGTCGATACACTTGTATGTGACGGAGTACAGGAAGGTTCTGTACAAGTTAGCAACAACGGAATTCCTTGCGAACTTGCCACTGATCTCTTAAACTATTGCGTGTTTCAAGGATCACAGTGACTCCTGAATGGCGAATCCGTGTTTTGAGTTTTTCTTCTGACCTAATCTTATACTTATAGCCAATTTTGGCAAGTTCATTCCGGGCTTCCTTCATGCAAGGAGGCAAATCATCAACCATGCGGATATTCTTTCCAGCTAAATTTGACCCATGCGATAATAAAAATTGTTTATCAGCATAATGCATGAATCCTATTATGATAGGGTTTTGGCGTTTTCTTTCTTCTGTATTCTGCCTAGCCGGTATTCTAGGAGCATTTGCCAATGGAAAACTATCTGCTTTAGGTTTATCTTTTTTTAAGTAATTTATCATAAGGTTATCAAGAACGGCCTAGATGTTTTCATCACTCTTTTCTGGCATGCCATACACTAAAACATTATATTTACGGTCATGTTTTTCAAGCAGTAACTGCTGTTCTTGTAAATTAGTCAATTTTGTTTCAAAACTCTGTCTCATTGACTCCAACTGTTCTACCTCTAGAGATTGCACATTTAGTTCCATAGCTTCAACCCCTCTTTTTAACTCATCGTGATCTTGTCGTAATTCTTTTATTTCTTGACCTGTTTTTGAAACCTCTAACTTTACTTGTGTCACATCCTGTTTTACCGCCTGTACTAGACTTGAAAAATTATGTTCGATTGTATCTAATTTCTCACAAAATTTATTTACTTTTGTGTCTACTCCCAAAATTAGAGTTTTCAAATCTTCTAATGTTGTATTTGAAAGGTTTGTCATGATGATACAAGTATTTCGTGAGTCAATTTCAATGTTACCTTTTCGGATGAAATGTTCATGTACACGTATGATGTAAACATGTAAAGACAGGTAAACATAATATGAAACGATCTCACAATATAACGATTAAAAGTGCATATAAATGTCTATAAACTGAGCAAAACCTTTAAACCATTGTTTGTTTTGATTTTTGCAACCTTTATAGCCTTTTCAATTACATTTAAATGGGTATTTTGTTGATTTTCCTTAGCTTCCAAAAATTTCATGGAGGCTGCCATTACAGGGGAGGTAAATCCTGTTATGATTATTAATTAATGGCAGAAACTCCTCATAAACGAAACAAATTTAAAAAATCATCAAAGATAACATGTTTTTTATTTGGTATGACAAACGCGCGCTTTGTCTACAAAAGACTCACTAAAATAAAAACAATTTGATTGCAAATTAAATAATAAGTTGAAGAGCACTAAACACAAAAAAGATCCGAACTGTTGTGCCAAATACGGCTAACCTTGGAGGATGAAAGTTATTGTTTAGAATGAATTAAATTTTATTAAAAATTACTTCAAAGAAATAAAGAGATCTTTGATATTTCATGTCAACAGAAAATCACTGACTTACTGATATCTTCGGGAACGAGTCCTTCACTAGTGTCTGATTCGACCTTGTGGTTGTAAACATTTTCAAAGATATCAGACTTATTAGTTGCTACGCCAGACACACATTTTGGCTACGAAAGCTTGTGACTCTCGTGTTGCACTCGAATCAAAACAGTTGGAGGTACGAATAAAATACGAATTTGAAGGGCATAAAATAAACCAAAAGATTCCGAGATGTGCAGAATACGGGCAATCAATTTATGCCTAGGGAAAAAACCCCAGTGCCTAGAACTATTTAATATTTCATGAACGATTAATTTACAGAAAATGAACACAGCATTGTATTTTATTACCCTGTGACTGTAAATACTTATCAAACATACTTTTCTTTTGATTTGGTAGGTGAGACGTACATTCGTTTACAAAAGACATCAGTTGCACACAATTTAAAAAGTTTGAAGTCAAAACACAAAAAGCAAAAAAACAAAAAACAAAAAACAAAAAACAATCAGGTAAATCATTATATTCAGCCAAATAAATACGCGAACACTAAACTCAGATAACTAGAAGTTGGTAAGATTAGCATTTCAACTAATATAAATCCCATTTTAGTTAATTACCTTGCATACTGAAGTAAAAGTTGATGCCAAGAATGTCATTGTTGTGGAATCAAATCTTGTAATCTAGAAATTAAATTATTTGAACTGTTAATAAAAACAGAGATACTTCCTCAGTAAAACATTATAAGATTCACATTCATTCTCAGAATAAGAAAACTTATACAGTTTCTCCAAATTCAGAGTAATGATGTTTCAATTCCCGTCCTTCAAATTTCACTATAAGAAGAAATGTCTTACATCACTCAGACTAATTCATATATGAAATATGAAATGCCTAAAAGGAAGTCATTCATTGATTTCAAACATCGCACTGACCATCAAAACAAGTCTTGGTTAAAAGTAAAAGGGTCACTTGAACCTTGAGAACTTTACCTTATTGTAAGTTTGTAAGAGAGTGAAATTCTCCCTCTTTTATGAATGAGAAAGAGCATTATCATTCTCTTAAATATACTTGGAAAGTACTTTTATTCGTTGGATACCAATTTTCATGGTTTTCGTGGATGGCTTACACACTAATTCAAGGGTCCGACGAAATATTATAACTGTTTTCCAAATCAAGACATGGATATATCCCAGTGCAGGTTTGACTACATGGATACGGGTATATAATCTAGAGAAAACACCGAATACCAGGAATCGCACTATGAACTATATTTACAACATCATACAGGATTTTACCCTTTTAATCTTTAAAAAACCTAAACTGTACGACTTAAACCTTTTAATTCTCATGAGAAATTAGTTTTGATCGATGAAAATCAGACTTCCGGTGATGATATACGATGGCGAAGTGTTCAGTTCATCTCCTCATAACTCTCATACGACAAAAAAAAAACATTTCGTATTGGGATTGCTTTTTTATTCACCGAATCAAAGTACATTTGTAGCATTTATTATGTACTTGTTTTCTTTAAGTGACATGTTTGTAGCCCAATTAACATTTTTGATGATCGTTAATTTGTTGAACATTCGATCTTCTGACGATTAGCAGATAAGAATCATCACTTCTGATTACACGTGTACAACCATTAAAATGTTTACTTTGCAATTTCCTTTAATTGAGACAATTTGTAAGCATTATATAAATCAGCTTATTTCCGAAAGCAATTATTTTATCAAAAAATTGCTGATTGTTGGGAGTTACAAAAAACTAACAAGTAGCTACCAATGAACACCTTATTTTGTAATGTCCCACAATCATTTTAAACAACATATGATTTTTTTAAAGAATCTTCGTGTCTGACGGCTTCAAATTCTTCATTCGATTTTTTTTTTCAGAAAACTATGATAATTTGCGTCAAAAATGAGTTGTTGTTTTCCTTTTTTTCTTTTTCGTTACAGTTGAAACAGTAGGTCACACGACATATGCATCAACATTCAAATCAAAATTCAGTAGAACAAAAATTAAAAACAAATAGGCGCAAAGCATTACAAACCAGTAAAGCATTAAGAAATACCCCCCCCCCCTTTTTTTTTTTAGAAATTATTCTAAAAAGACTCTTACAATGCAATTGAAAGTTTATTTTTATGTTCACAGATGTACCAGATGTAAATATCACACAGCCGTCTCAAGGCTTTCGCGGACAGGCTATTACAATAAGATGCTCCTACGTTTCTAACCCTGCAGCTACTAATGTTATATGGAGTAAAGGAAACCAAGGCATTACTGTTGATGGTAACAAATACGAAGGCGGTAGCTTGTCCAATCCTGATCTTACAATCACTAATCTGGGTGCTTCTGACCGAGCGTCATACAAATGTTCAGTAGTGAACGCCCTGGGACAAGGTGATTCATCATCTGTCACTCTTTCGGTTGATTTATCAGGTAAGTGACATCCGTCATGATAAAAACTATTTATAGAACAATCTTGGTATATTCTGAATGATTGTATATTATCATCCTAAATAGGAGGATACATTTCTTATTCAGATTTGGAGCCATCGAGTAATTAATATTGGATAGAGTATTAAATAAAAAGTTGATTTTTTACTTGGATAATATCAATTTATCAGATGCGTCATTTCGACTGATTGTAGATGCAAACATTTGATTGAAACATTAAGAATCGTCGTATATGGAACACTAATTAGGGATAGTTGTTCTGGTCTATTCATTAGGATAGGGATAGTTGTATTGGTCTATTCATTAGGATAGGGATAGTTATTCTGGTCTATTCATTAGGATAGAGATATTTCTTCTGGTCTATTCATTAAGATAGGGATAGTTATTCTGGTCTATTCATTAGGACAGGGATAGTTATTCTGGTCTATTCATTAGGATAGGGAACACTAATTAGAGATAGTTATTCTGGTCTATTCATTAGGATAGAGATAGTTATTCTGGTCTATTCATTAGGATAGGGAAAGTTATTCTGGTCTATTCATTAGGATAGTGAACACTATTTAGAGATAGTTATTCTGGTCTATTCATTAGGATAGGGATAGTTATTCTGGTCTATTCATTAGGATAGTGAACACTATTTAGAGATAGTTATTCTGGTCTATTCATTAGGATAGGGATAGTTATTCTGGTCTATTAATTAGGATAGGGATA
Source organism: Mytilus californianus (assembly GCF_021869535.1). NCBI lineage: Eukaryota > Metazoa > Mollusca > Bivalvia > Mytilida > Mytilidae > Mytilus > Mytilus californianus. The sequence goes on along the minus strand of NW_026262581.1, from coordinate 138,908,198 downwards.
GTTATTCTGGTCTATTCATTAGGATAGGGAATACTAATTAAGGAAAGTTATTCTGGTCTATTCATTAGGATAGGGAACATTGAATACATTTTAAAGAATTGGATTCCTGGTTTTCAATTTTTGTTTGTTTTGAGCGTCTAGGTTAAGGTATATATAACCCCGTAAATCCCTACGGGTTACATTACAGTTTGTTGGTCTATCATCGACACTGTGGCTGCTTTGAACGCAAGACCGTATACAATATATACACATTTATTCACACAAGTTTACAGCTTGAAAGGTAGGGGAAGACTGTCCAAGCAACATTTTACAAAACAATTATACATTCATTCAAAGTTAAGGATCTTAAAACATTACAAAAGGTTGATAAAATATATCTTTTATTCTCAAATCTTCTGCAATAATAATCGGATTACTGTCCTCCGGCTAAACTTGATAAAATAGCGATAATTGTTTCTTTTGTAGTTGAGTGTAAGTTACATGTATTATCTTTCGCACTTTTAACTGCCATCGGATTAAGTTGTAAATTATTGAAATCTATAATCTTTAATCTATTTAGGTATTTGAAATAAAGAAACATTGTATTTAAGAATAAAGAAACATTTGAAACAAGAAATGTTCAATTTAAAACGACACTCAATAATGTTCATATAAAGCACTTTTTGAATTATTGTAAAAGTTCTTAACGTCACTTTTCTTTCGGTTATATTCTCCACTACTCCCCCGACGTGCTCGTCCCGAGCATAAACAGTACTATATCATCCTTCTATGGGTAATTCTTTCTGGTTGCTGAAAGCGTGAAACATACTGAAGACATCACGAACATCGAAAATGCACATTTTGGACCTTTAAATAAATATACAAAGGTGGCGAGGGGGGTATGAGGAGGGGACAAATATAATTATACTAAAAATATTCATTCCCACTTAACAATTCAAAATAACATGACTCCATTATATGTAAAGTTATATAAAACAACAACGGGGGCTACTTTTATCACAATCATAAAGCTAAGACTAAGTATTGAAGGATGGGGGGGGGGGGGGGGTAATGATCATTGATCCGTTTATGATTCTAACAAAGATTACACTTTACTGAAAGGTTTTCGAAAACACTATCAAGAATATGAACCGATTATCAGATTATCAGTGGCTATACTTGTACCTTGTAAACAGGTTTTGATCAAACATATGCTTATTTCTGACATGCAGTACAAAGGTCGTCACTCCTGTACAATGGAAACAAGACCACAAGACAGGTGACGAGTCCATCTTGTACTCTTGTTTCGGCCCAAAATTATATTATAAAATGATTTTCTAATACCACTGATAATCGATGTATATGAAAGCTACACGTGTAAATTCACCTACTTACAGCATGTTGTGTGACATGATAAAATAACGACAACTTTGTTCAAAGTTACAACCTTCCCTTGTGTAAAACACTAGGTTCTATGATACAAAAGAATACACAGACTTTAGCTCGATTTATTCTTTGTTTTCTTAATGTCAGTGGCATATATCTCAGACATATTCAGAATAAAGTTATTATTCACCTTAGAATAATGAAGTTTTCTTAATAAATAAATTCTTAATGTGAAATAGAAAAACGAAAATAAACTTTTCTCATTGAGTTGACTAGCTAGACTCGATTAATCCATGTACTGAAAATATGCTTGGCCTTGTTTATTTTCAATGTTGTCATTGTCGTCTTCGCTTATTTTTACTTTGACTCTGAGCATGAAAATGTTGAATCAAATGATTCGGTATGTGGTGAGATGGTTCCCATGTATTTTGTGAACTTCTGTACCCTCGCCATTTAATGAGGTATTGTTTAATGTTGCCTCGTTTTCTACAATTTATTATTCTTTCGACATCACATATGTCCTGTTGATTGTTTGTATTTTGTGACGGTTGCTTATCTTTGTGTAAGTGTGCTTGATCCTTTTGATTATTTTCCCCACTTGATTTTGTGTATGTTTAATAATTGTGTCGTTGACTGTGGCAAGGATTTCAGGCAGTTCCTCTGGGTTTAGGTCGTGGTCTTCATTAACTTCATCGGGTGGGTTCGCGGGGCGATTTTTGGGGTCAAGATACTTCTTCAATCGATTTGCATGAACTTGAGCCTTCAATGTTTATCGTCAGAAGATTTGCGCAAACGGTAAGTATATTCATTCACATATTCTGCAATATAATACGGTCCAGTTCATTTTTGTTGAAGTTTGGGCGACGATCAAACTGGAGTCCGTGTACAGTAAAGCCATTCTTTATCTAATATATTAAACATTAGTTCGTCTACGTTTTTATCGTGTTGCGTTTTATACTTCTGTTGTGCAGCTTCAATATTTGTCTTAGCTGTTTTTCTGTTTGTTGAATGTCTGAAAGTACCTAACAGCCACGTTTGCCTATTCTCCAGGACCCAACACAACGTGTTTCTGCAGTACAGAATAGGACAAACTCTACAATATTCCGTGGCTCATATGAAGGGTGGGCGCTTCACTATTTTTTACTATTATACTTTGACTACCGAGCTAGTCAGTATTTCTTTTAAGTTCCGATGTCTACTATACGCCACCATTGGTGGTTTTGGAAATAGCTCCCTACATTTCGCATTGCGAAGTAGTTTTTTTATTATGTTTTCGCAAAGCTTTATTTATATTTCCTAACGAAAAGTGATATTTAGTTACAATTACTAGTGGTATCTGCTTTTTAGATTCTTGTTTAAAGCGGATATTGAGAGCCGATTCACAGTTACGATGTATTTCATGCTCCTTATATCCCTTTGCTTAAGATGGCCTTTGAATTTACAAATTGTATCTTTTAAATTCTGCGTGTTGCTGTTGTTTCGGTGGTGGCGAATATTTTCCCCTTTTATAAATCCAGAGATGACTGTTGGGTTATGCATAGACGTCCTATCTAAATATTGAAATGTATTAGTAGGTTTTATGTAGCTCTTTATATCAAGGATACCGGTGTTCCTGAACCTCATCCCTTTATGTACGACTGTATCGAGAAAAATAATTTCTTCGTTTGAAATTTCATAAGTAAACTTTAATAAAGGGTGATGATCATTTGCTATTTTAAAAAACTCCTCAACCTCTTCTCGTGATGAATGAGCTATTATATACGCATCATCTCTATACCTTCCGTAAAATAAGATCATATTTTTATACTTATATATTTCAATAATTTCATTGATAACTTCAAATGCTCTAATATCACAAATTTCTGGGCTGCATTTACTTACCATACTAGCACCTATTTTCTGTACAAAGTATCGATCATTAAATTCAAAATAATTGTTTTCAACACTGTGGCTACTAATGATTTAATTGTTTCACAGCTAGGTAATTTTATCGGATAATCTTCTTTTACTGCATTGCTGTAAGCCCGTCCAACAGATTGAATGAGTTCATTGAACTCCGTGTTGGTATAAATGCTGATGCAGTCAAAAGAGATTAACAGGCAATCCCGATCAGGCTTTAAATTTTCTATTTTATTTATGAAATCTCCACTATCTCTAATGTAACTGGTCTGTCTTTTAACTATATGTATCAAAAAGTAATCAATAAATTTGCTTACCCTTTCGGTGACAGAGTTACATTGAGAAATAATTGGTCTGCATAGGGGCAATTCATTTACTTGCCATCGTTTATTTTTTTTCCTTTGAATAACACGTTCACTTGATTTGTGACGTTTAGGAAGGAGAAAAAGACGACCCAATCTAGGTCCCTCTTTCGATGACCCACGGAGAAAATCAAGAGTTATCCCATCAATCTCACCATTGTCAAACATCCTGCTGATTTGTGTTTGTATATTATTTTTAATCAGTAATAGATTAGGTTCTTGTATCTCCGTGTAATGGATAGAGTTTAACTGCCTTAACCCTTCTTCAATGTAGTGTGTCTTTTTAGATATTACAATTGCGCCTCCTTTGGCGCTCTTAGAGAAAATAATATCATGCATGTTTCTCAAAGATCGTAATCCTAGCTGTTGTTTTTTAGTGAAATTGTAGTAGTTAGTTCGTAAATCAAGATAAGATAATTCAAACTTTGTTAGATCTAGATAATTTTCAAGTTCAAAGCAAGCAGGTGTTGGGTCATAAAATGATTTCTGTCGGAACGGATGCATTCCCCGACTTTCTGTATTGCCAAAATGAAAACGACATCTAAGTTTTCTGGCAAATTCATTGAAGTCTGTCATTACAGTTCTGCCTATATTACTTTTCTTAGGCATAGGTATAAATTTTAAACTTTTACCTAGAACTATGTATTGTTCGTCTGTCAATTGACAGTTGGCTAAGTTATATACATATTGCTTAGCTTTATATACCTGTGCTTTTTTTTGTCTTTTCTTTCTAGAAACCCGATCGAGTTTTTATATTTTTTGTTTAACAGTTTTTACTTTCTTTTTAAATCTGCGAGTCATTCTTAACATTGACGATTGCAATTCTGATAGTTATAATTGCGATCACAGGTATAACCTTTACGCCTAAAACAAACCACATTGGAAAAACCAGCTGTCTGCAATCACAGACAAATGGAAACTGAATGCACAAATTTTATCGTACATCTACTTAATAATAAATCATGATGTTGACCTCAGCTGACCTTTTATGTCAGTGGTTGGAAAGTTAACATAAGTTGAATGTCTGAAAGTACCTAACAGTCACGTTTGCCTATTCTCCAGGACCCAACACATCGTGTTTCTGCAGTACAGAATAGGACAAACTCTACAATATTCCGTGGCTCATATGAAGGATGGGTGCTTCATCAGAGGTCCTGACCCAATCCTTCATGTTGTACTAAGCTTTGACTACCGAGCTAGTCAGTATTTCTTTTAAGTTCCGATGTCTACTATACGCCACCATTGGTGGTTCTGGAAATAGCTCCTTACATTTCGCATTGCGAAGTAGTTTTTTATAATGTTTTCGCAAAGCTTTATTTATATTTCCTAACAAAAAGTGATATTTAGTTACAAATACTAGTGGTATCTGCTTGTCAGATTCTTGTTTAAAGCGGAGTAACTCTGATCGTTCGATATTGAGAGCCGATTCACAGTTACGATGTATTTCATGCTCCTTATATCCCCTTTGCTTAAGATGGCCTTTGAATTTACAAATTGTATTTTTTAAATTCTGCGTGTTGCTGTTGTTTCGGTGCCGGCGAATAGCTTCCCCTTTTATAAATCCAGAGAAGACTGTTGGGTTATGCATAGACGTCCTATCTAAATATTGAAATGTATTAGTAGGTTTTATGTAGCTCTTTATATCAAGGATACCGGTGTTCCTGAACCTCATCCCTTTATGTACGACTGTATCGAGAAAAATAATTTCTTCGTTTGAAATTTCATTTTACTAAGTAAACTTTAATAAAGGGTGATGATCATTTGCTATTTTAAAAAACTCCTCAACCTCTTCTCGTGATGAATGAGCTATTATAAACACATCATCTCTATACCTTCTGTAAAATAAGATCATATTTTTATACTTATAGTTTTCAATAATTTCATTGATAACTTCAAATGCTCTAATATCACAAATTTCTGGTCTGCATTTACTCTCTTTGACATATTCCCCATTTCTATTCTCAATCTTATTTTTTATGATAGTTACAATACCATAACAGGGTGAAGTTTTTTTCCTAAATCTGTAAGAATTTCTCTACATGGACCAAAATTAGCATATTATTTCGTTAAAAAGAACTCTGGAAGTTTCTATGGCTCCTCCAGTTTTCAATGGAAAAGCTTCACACCATTTGGAGAACGGACATACTACTAGTAAAATTTGGTTGAAACCACCTGCTGACTATGATATATTGCAAAGAATGTCCATGTGTATTCTTTCAAAAAATCCAGTTGCCGGTAGAGGCTTTAAGGGTGCTCTCATAGAATGCGGATTAGTCAATACAGGTCCTGACATACTCTTCAATGTCAAAGTATATTCTCTTCCAATAATACTTCAATCTAATGTTGTTGTAGGTTCTGTCAATCCCTGGTTGTTCTACCACAGATAAAACTAGTTTATTGACCGGTGAACGATATATGCCAAATGTAAAAACGTTAAAATAATCTTAACTTAATGAAACGGAAACAGTTTAAACAAAATTTCAATATAATTGTTCAATCTAAATCGTAAGCTCATAATTTGAATACTTTAGGAAAGCAACATTAATTTGAGCATTATAAAATGGCAGATTTATGGCATCTATGCTATTAATATTTATTTAACGAAGAACGGCTTGACAGTGTTTAGTCTTCAATAAACCAAATCATGTTGCTAAATATTATATATATAAATTTTGAGATTTCTAAATTTTAATAATTAAAATTTTTTAACTTTTCAAAACAAGATAAATAAATTCTGTATATTAATATATGTGTTTTTGAATAAATTAAATATACCAAAATCTATTCAATTTAAATAATTTGTAATGATTAAACATTAAATGAAATATGTATATACAAAAATTAAATCTGGTGTTGAAAGGGGAGCTAACACCCCATTTAAGTTATATTAAACTTATGTTAACTTGTCAAATGTCTAAATATAGATGCGAACCGTGTGGATATATACATTTCCAGCTGTTATAGAATAAAAAAGACAAAATACGAAACTATTTTTATGAAATATCGTTGATTCATTGTCAAAACGTAAAACAGACAGTCGTTTTACTAGAAATGGGTAAAGCTAGAGAATTGATAAGAAATAGTGGATTCGGAAACGGTAATCAACTTGCGACTAAAGTCGCTCGTTGATTATCGTTTACGAATCCACTACTTCTTATCAATTCTCTACTACCAAATAATTGGATTATTGTCCTCCGGCTAAACTTAGTAAAATAGCGATAATTGCTTCTTTTGTAGTAGAGTGTAAGATGCATGTATTATCGTTCCCACTTTTAACTGCCATCGGATTAAGTTGTAGATTATTGAAATTTATAATCGTTTTAGGTATTTGAAATAAAGAAACATTATATTTATGAATAAAGAAACATTTAAAACAAGAAATGTTCAATTTAAAACGACACTCATTAATGTTCATATAAAGCACTTTTTTGAATTATTGTAAAAGTTACTAACGTCACTTTTCTTCAGTTTATATTTATCGAGGAAAACTCTTAAGACACACCAAATTCATAAAGTGTTATTTTTTTTCTAGCAGTGGGTAGATATTGCTGTCGTTGGATTGTTATAAGTAGAGGGTATCATCGGTTTATTCCCGATTGTCCCACTTTTTAAAATTGTAGAGTTCTGATTGTCCCACATGAAAAGTTCTGATTGTCCCACATTATTTTATTATGTTAAATGTTCTTAAATAAACAAGGTAGTTGTTGTTTGTTTTATTTAATAAACAAGAATTAATTATTGCATGTTCAAACTAATTATTTGATATCGATCTTATAAAAAATTGAAAACAACACGTTTAATAATTTCATGCGTCCGAAGTGCACTTCTGGATTTACATTCATCAGGAACGCTCAAAGCCAAACATTTGAAATCTGAAATACTGTATAAACTATGATTTTTTTAAATCATCAGATTAAAGCCCTTCATAATATAAAATTTCTGATTTATAAAATATAATTGTAAAACAAATATCAGTATTATAATTTTTAATTACACATTTTTTTGTAAAGTTTTTAAATAAATTTTAAAATGATACATGCAATTAAAAAAATTCTTTACATATTAAGATTCTGTACACTACTAAAGGTTGCACTTTGTAAATACAGCTGTTTCTCAAACCACGCCTCTTTTGGGGAGATATATAATATTCATAGATATGTTAATTTGTTAACGTACTGGTTCCCATTTATGATCTCTGTGTTTCATCTCATAGAGACATCACTTGTGAATGTAACCAGTATAGAAAAACATGGTAGCGCCTAAATTTTAATTCTTAGGAGGTCCAAATATGGAGTTAAGGGTAGTATAGAATTTTAGTACAAGTTTAAACTCTTAGAAGTTCAGGGCATATAAATGTTGAAAATATGCCGCACAGCCCTATATTTTAACCTTTGAATAAAATAGTAGTGCATATAAACTTTCCGTTCTGGGATATTATTTTTCACGAAACTTCATAGTAAAAGTGTCACAGTTTCAGCCGCAAAGGGAGTTCCTATGGGAAATTGCATTGTCTATATTTACAGAATTGCAACCTATAGACTGCTTGTGTTATATTTCCTCTTTGCAAACTTTCTTTTATTAAGTATTTTATTTCTTATTCTCAAAATGAATTTTTAAAGGTGGACAATTTAGAAAAAAACATGTTTGACATATGTTTGACAAATATTTGATAATTATTCAGTCATAAATAATACATGCTATATTTTGGATTAAAGAAAGAGTGTAGGCAATCAGGCATATTGTCAAAATTATATAGATTGTCGGAACATAGCTATACGAAAATCAATAATTTAGATTAAAGTGTCAGCTTGGTTGACAAGACAAAATTATAAGTGACCAATTAAAATGTTGTGGTCAGTTACGAAATTAAGTAACGGGATTTTTCATTGATAAAACGAAGAAAACCTGGGATCTCTTAGAATGTGAGCAAAGACCTGTTTAAAGCTAGTGTTTTGGCTATTCGTCAGTTGCCATGATATTTCAGTCGTAATAAAATAAAGTTATTTTGAATTCTTCGTTTTTACCAGGCCAGCTAAAGTCAAGACGACATTGGCTGAAAGTTAAGTACGACACTTGCACCCAACGTCAGATTAACCTGAACCCAACTACTTTCGTCATTGACTACGGAGCTGCTGCTCAGAATTCCCAGAGCATCCTTTCCAGGAATCACTATTGAAGGATATATTTTTTATTTATACTCAGTGTATTTGGTGAAAAGTGCAGCAAACAAGATTCGTCTCGTAACTATAAAGTAAAATCACAAAAATACTGAACTCCGAGGAAAATTCAAAAAGGAAAGTCCCCAATCAAATGGCAAAATAAAAAAAACAAACACATCAAACGAATGGATAACAACTGTCATATTCCTGACTTTCTTATGTAGAAAATGGTGGATTGAACCTGGTTTTAAAGCTAGCTAAACCTCTCACTTGTATGACAGTCGCATCAAATTTCATTATATTGACAACGATGTGTGAAAAAAACAAACAAAAACAATAGGTAAAAATGTCACAAATAGGGGTAAATAGTCTAATAGTCTAAAGGAGAACCAGACATTCATCAACGTATACGCTCGGCAGCAGTTCTTCCTCTGGTACCACCTGCAGAAATAGACAACGTCTGGTTCCATGCACTTGAAGACCTTGAAAATTCGAACTCAACATCAAATACCACTTCGTTTACGGATAACGTCACAACATACTGGTTTCAAAGCAACAGGCAGCTATGGAACCATTACCAAACCGAAGGACCAAGGACGACAAACTACCTCGATGGACGGCACAGAAGAAGATGATATAAGTACCACACCCAAACATAGTATACAAGCTACTGGACTATCTTAAAGAAGAGCAGGCAGCAAACGAAATGACTATCATTCAGTACCAGGATTATGGAGTAGGTCCAACAGATAGAACAAAATACAGAAAAGTCAATCAACGCCTACAGGAACTCAGACCATCTTCAGAATAGCGAAGTAATTGTGTTTCAGTATGCTAACATTGCCTCTGACTTATTTGTTACATTTTGACTAAGTTTGTTGCAATTATATAATGTGTTGTGATGTTTAAGTTATGAATCATGTGTGCTTTATTGTTGTACGTTAAGCATTGTGTGTGCTTAATAGTATCTGCTCCTCGTGTCATGTGTGTGCTTTAACGAATTAATTTGTTTATTGTGTGTACTAAAATGATTTATAACATAACTTTCCGTCGATAATTTCTAAAGTTCACTATGGAATTCCTTGGGCAAAGTTGGCCTTATATGGTTTTGGCTATTTTTTTTTGATGTCATTTTGGTCATATAAATCATCCAAATATTATGCATTCCCAGCTTTCAATTTATGTTTAATTTTGAGCGATCCTAATATATCTGGCAAAGCAATTCGGATATACATAATTTGTGACGTTTTAATTGCATTGTGAAAAATGTATCGATGTAGGAACGGTTTTCTGTCACTTTCTTCTTGGAAATGTTTAAATGAAAAATAAATATCCTTAACAAAAAGTGTAAAAACCTGTTACACTTCTTAAATAACTATTACATGCTTTATCCAATTTCTTCAAATTTGCTTTTTCAGAGAAAAAACTTGTTTCTATAATTACTTTGGAAAAAGAATTTTAAATACATTAATCTTATGTTATGAAATTAGGGACCCACCCTTCCCCCCTTTGCCAATGTGCTTAACACTGCCTCTTTTCAGCCTCCCTGCCAACGCTTGATATGGTATGACTTATAACGTCCCAAATCAAGTTTGGATACACCCGAAGGATTCAGCGGCCAAATAGAATATAAGGCAGTGTTGGTTATATTTCAAACAAAGACAGGTTTGGGAAAACTTACCACAGTTTATTAAGTATGCATGTAATTTTTTCAATTATACAATAATTGAACATAATGTTAAATGAATTAAAGCAAATACAAAATGTAAGTAATGCATGAATAAAAAAGATAAATGATGTGTAATAAAAACTGTGGTTCTCCAAAATAGAAGTCCAAACCTGTATGTAGTGGTAGAGGAATAGTATGTATATATATATATATATTTGTACATAGAAAAATAAAAAATAAGATTACAATGATACATGTATTGAAAAATTACACGAGTAGAAGACCATTTTATACCATTTTGGGAAGTGCTTTTGCAAAGACATTCATAACAGTCTGTCGGTGAGTGAAAGAAGGATCTGAATAATTTTTGTATGCATCACTCTTCCAATCCCCCTGTGTCTGAATAATTTCAGACGGGGTGCCACATTCTAATGCAAATGTTGCCCCGCCTCTACGAAAACTGTGCCCGGAGTACTTAGAACTGTCATATCCAAGAGATTTTAAAGACTGTTTTAATCTGGTTAGAAATCCATTATACGTAAGGGGCACCAACTTGGACTTAAAGGAAAACATAAAGGCTGACACCAAATTATGAGAGGAGGGGCATATATCAAACGAGAGTTTTAAAGCTTGACAGGGACAGAAGGGGAACCTGGAATTATAGGTAAAGATACTTCTAGAGCTCTTTCCCTATTTTGTACGGTCTTTGTTTTCCTGAGTGTTAAAGTTGCCCCCACCTTCGAAAACTTAACCGATGCCCTATTCAAATACCGATCAGGATTAAATACCATTAAAGATGGTGTAAAAAGGTTTGATTTCCTGAAAAAGGAAAAAAAGGCTACTAAGCAAGCTGCCCAAAAAGTTATATCCAAACTTTCATTTAAGTCTATAGTGGTAAAAATGCCAGACAGTATTTTAGGAGTTATGGGTAATTTTGGGCGTTTTTTCAGCCCCTAGAACTCTTTTGAACCCTTTTAAAACACCTTTGACAAAATGTGTATCAATAGGGTAAGGCAACTCAGCCTCTTCATGCAGGAGGCGCACAATATTTAAATAATTGACCACTGAGTTATAACAAAGCCTCTGTGTATATCAATATATCTAGCCAAATTGTCTTTGCTAATTTGGACCATAGGAATGAGCAAACTTCTGCAAAAGGATTCATAACTTCTAAATTACAACATCTCCTGCACTTGGAATGCCTACATAAAAGATAGGATATGGCTTGGTTAGACATATGGGATTCCAAATGCCTTACCAACAGTGGTTGGGGAAGATAAAATTTCATAAATTGGTAAAACGCATTAGGCTCATGTAACCTAGATATGAAGTCTGCCATTATTTTTTCTTTCCCTGGAACATGGATGGCTGTTTTATCAACGGTACCTATGCTGCATCCTAATTGGTCACTATGAATAACGTTATGATATAGAGGCGCAGGAGATATAAACAATGTACATAGTTACAAAATACGATGTTATTGCAATGCAATCACTGCCCTGCGATTTCAACCATGATTAATAATATATTTAAATATAATATCCACGTTATTTTTTACAGCTGCACCATCAATCATAAGAATAGTACCAGCAGGTGTTGTAGTTCAAGAAGGTCACAGTTTCAGCCTGACTTGTGAGGCTGATGGTGATCCTGCCCCAACATACAACTGGTATCAAAATGACATGATTATACGAACAGGTGCTGTCTATGCCATTCCTAATGCCAATTGGATTGAACATGATGGTTTAATTTTGTGTAGGGCTACCAACACTATGGGGAGCAGACAGACATGGGAAGATGTTGATGTTCAGCGTGAGTTATTTTTTTTTCCTATAGAAAATGAAATCATTGAAAATTGTGTCATCAGTATAATCTATTTATGATGAAATAGTCAATACCTTTTTTTACCTATGTTGAGCAAATTCAGTGTATAAACACTACCCTTCGAACATGTTAATAAACATAACATTTTTATAATTGACAGATGTACCAGTGAGTAATGTTACACAGACAAGCATATCACAAACTGTTGGTAATCCTGTCCGTCTTAGCTGTGACACACGAGCTAATCCATCGGCTACTGTTTGGGAATGGTTTAATAATGGTGCCCCTATGCCGGATACCAGCAAGGTGCTATATGTTGATATGGATGCTGCTAGTGCAGCTAGAGCATATACCTGTAAAGCTACAAACGTTATAGGAAAATCACCTGAAATTACTTTCAATATTCGTATAGTTACGACAACTGGTAAGCTTATTTTTCTATATACAAGAGATTGTTTTATATACTGATTAATGAACATCACACTTAATAACTGGGGTGCGTCCAGTGCACTTTTTATATCTACCTTCATCAGGAACACTAAAACCAAAAGATGAAGACCAGGCGTAACAATTTTTTCAAGGAGCTATATGTCCAAAGGAGACCAACTCCTGAGCAGAAATTAATGTTTTCAAATATAGAATGTTTGAACAAATGTACTGATCGTTGACATCATGAGTCGGTTTCACAAAAAAAAAATACGACTAAGATTGATCTTAAGTCATCTTAGTCGTAAAGTTTTTCGTGAAACCGACTCCGTGATTTTTTTTTTTTATACATGCTAATATTTGAAACTGAACTCATTATTAGAGAAGGTAAATATGACCAAGCTGGTATATTTGAATTGTTAACATATGTTTCTATGCATCGTATATACGTTTTTATTCTCAAAATATAGCATACAGCTTCGAGATATGTGTTAACTTTTAAATTAAAGACATTTTTTTTACAAAACATTCGATTATGGTAGTTGCAAATACATTCGGATTATTATGCATAACCATACATTCTACCGAAAAAAATTCAAAAAAAAGATAACAGATTCGATCTTTAAAAAGCATTTATTTGCATCTCTGCCGTTGTAACATTTTGTTTGGGGACATGTTAAAAAATGGAAAGTATCTAATCGAAAATAGAAAGTCGGCTACACTTTTGTACGTGCAGGTGTGTTTGATATGTTTGTTTTTTCTTGATGATGTATAAATAAAAACAAAGTTTGATACATCATCATTTTGGCTACATGTTGATATAATTACACTACACATTCATAGTTCCAAAAATGAAGTAGTTGGGTAAAGTGAAATACCTTTCTAATGATTCATACCAACAGAGTATATGTGTTTGAATATCAAACAATAAAAGCTTCATGATACTACAAATTTTGATACTTTAAGTTATTTATTACTTGTATTTTTTTTTTTTCAATCTTTTTCGAATGAAAATTTAGGCATTTTAATCATTTTATTCACGAAATGTATTGAATAAATGAAAAGTCGGACATACCGTTCACTTGCGTCCCCTTAAATTTTGTTACTAAAATCATTGACGACCGACTTAAATAACGGATCTGTAGAGTTTTTTGTTTTTTTCTAATTGACGATGACATTGATAAATCAATTTTTAGACCCCTTTAATATATCCCCATGCAAACCACTACTAACGGATCTGTACAACACATTTTAACATATGAACTGCATCGTATAGAAGTATGTATGTGCACATATACATGTAAAATTGAGAATGGCAATGGGGAATGTGTGAAAGAGACAACAACCCGACAAAAGAGCAGAAAACAGCCCAAGGTCACCAATTGGTCTGCAACATGTACATGTATAACACTCTGATTAATTTTGGAACATTCAAATACGAAGTAATAGATAAACTTTAGTCCGTTTTGTAGGGTTCTAATAAAAAATCAATCTAAAAACAGTTACAGGCTTTGCAAAGTGATTTTTTCAATTCGAAATAGGATAACAGATGTATTGATATTCATTAAGTTACGATCGATTTCTATCCGAAGCAGCTCAACTATGATTCTAGTGTGGCCCGAATTAAAACCATAAAGGTTGTTAATGGCTAAGTGAGACAAGAAGAAATCATTTACTGCTTACCTGTCGGGTCTCCTGTAAAGAAATGTAATAATAGTATTAAGAATGAAGTTGTTATATTATGACAATTATTGGTATAAACATTTTACAGGCGCCAAATTGTAAGACGACTAAGGTTAAATATACACAAATGAATAGGGGAAAAATAGTGAAATAACACCCTTTATTTATTTTTTAATTGAGCGGTTCACACCGAAATAATAATGTACAATGATCTTTTTAGAATCACCGTCACCAACATGTTTGGAGTAAAAGTATGAAAAATATTAAGATACATGAAAACATTCAATTCCTCTATTCAGTCAGGATTTTACTTCGTCAAAAGTGTCTCCCCATTACGCCCTCTTTTTAATTGTGAAATTGTTGGGATGACGCGCTGTAAATGTAGCTCTTGAAAACCGATAAATTTATCCACATGGCAGCATTATGATCCTAACGTGAAAGTTGTATAAATATGAAAAAAAAACATCATTTAATGTACTTTTAGGACTGTTGTCAAAATAAAGCTATTATCTGGTTTGTTGTCAGTGGAAATATTCGAAAGTTGAAAATACACAAACAAATCAATCTAAATAATTCGAGGACTAAATATTTTCAAATGTTGCAGGCAGACTAATTTCTGTAAGTATTACACACACACAAAAATATTTTTTAAAAGTTATTCGTTCAAAGATCCACAAGTTAAGTCTTTACGATGGGATTAATTCAAAAGCAGATATTGGTCGTTAATCTCTTTTCTTCACCAATATATCCGATAAATCAAACTGTTCTTGGTTATGTGTTATAAAGTAGAAATGTGTATAATTTTCAAACACTTAATGCTACTAATTAACTTTTAAATACAGAATCAAATGATCAAAAGCAAACCGATCACAAGATAAACAACGGAAACAAAAAACTGAGCAACGTACATCCCATAAAAATCAGCAGTGATCTCAGGATATCCGCAAAGGAGATCTTGCTTGACAGGTGTTGTACTCGTCGTGTTTCTCTTTTAAGTAAAAATTCCGGCATTCAGCCTTATTCGGTGATGTCACAAAAATTGTATAATATGTTGTCGGAAAATTAACATACATGTCGAAAGTGTGAACTTCCGACAGGACAAGCGCAATTAAAGGGTAAGTATATTTTCACCGCTGAGGTACTATTAACTCAATTCATACTCTTTTTTTTATTTCCGGGATATAGGTTTTCTATGCATATCAATCTTTGTAGTGCCTGGACCTGTAGCATTCCAAAGATAGTTATTTTTTAAACGCCATTATGGGACGTTTACGGGACGTATTATGGTATACCGTTGTTCGTCTATCCGTCCGTCCGTCGTCAACACAGTAATTAAAAAAAACTTCATGAAACTAAGGTGACTGGTATATATCTGTGGAATTAAACTCCTTTTTTTTTTTTTTTTTTTATAAATTTCTGATATGACATTGCGCAGTTTTAGAACTTTATTTGTTAAAAAATCGTCGAAAACTGTCCATTTTCAACACTTTGGACGGTTATAGAACTTTATTCCTTCACAAATCGAGGCCACAAACTTAGTTAAACTTGAGGTAGCGTTAATAGTGCCAAATTAATCATGTTTTGTGTCAATGGGTTCCACTGCATGTCTTTTGTTTTATATTTTAAGGGGGAAAGGGGGGGGGGGGGTCTATTTGAGTAGTGCTGACAGTAATTTTAGTTGATCATATAAATTCATTTAAAGCATAAAGACGAGATCAAAAGGGGACGGGCGTATCATGCGCTCAAGGCGTGCTCTTTATTCTTATGTTTCCTGCTTATATCTTGTACTTTTGAATTAAGTCATTTCATAGTTTGGCTCTTCTGGAATAATTATCATAATGCTATTTCATAGTATGATATCTGAAGGCAACCGTACGGCCTTCGAAAATGAGAAAAACCCCTACCGTATAGTCGGCTATATAAGATGTGGACATAGAAGACATGGGGAAAAGGCGAAACAAATCAAAGAAAAAACCTACGGCCTAATTTATAACAAAACAATCTACAAAAAAAAAAATATGACAGTCATAAACCAATGACAACAACTGAACTACAGGCTCCTGGCTTGGGACAGGCACATAAAGAATGTGAGGAGGGGGTTAAAAGTATCTGTGAGTATTCAACCATCCCCTAATCTGTGATAGAAGTGTTTCAGCACAGCATATGAACAAACAGTAATAATCAGTTGCAATTGGCTAAACACAAAGATCGGTACGAGGAACGAACACAAAAGATATAAAAACAATAGACACACATCATCGAAATACGAGCATCGTTTGTTGCTGTGTAGCATATTTGTTTTTCGGTCATTGTTTTGTACATAAATAAGCCGTTAATTTTCTCGTATGAATTGTTTTACAATTTTCATTTTGGGGCTTTTTATAGCTGACTATGCGGTATGGGCTTTGCTCATTGTTGAAGGTCGTATGGTGACCTATAGTTGTTAATTTCTGTGTCATTTGGTCTTTTGTGGAGAGTTGTCTCATTGACAATCATACCACATCTTCTTTTTATATACAGCAATATGTATTTAGTTATGTTATAATTTTTCAGAAACAAAATCAATGTTAGTACCAATAAAAACAATATAAACGCATTTATCCTATATTGAGAAACACAAATATAATTCTCTCTTGTGTATCTTGGATTGTACATCAATTTTAGTATTCATGGGTGACGTTTGAATAATCATGTCAATATAAAGTAGAAAGTAAAATCACAAAAATACTGAACTCCGAGGAAAAATCAAAAAGGAAAGTCCCTAATCAGATGGCAAAATCAAATGCCCAAACACATCAAACGAATGGATAACAACTGTCATATTCCTGACTTGGTACTGGCATTTTCTTATGTAGAAATGGTGGATTAAACCTGGTTTTATAGCTAGCTAATTTTCTCACTTAAAATTCCAATATATTGACAACGATGTGTGAACAAAACAAATAGACACAATAGGTAAAAATGTCAAAAATTGGGGTACAGCAGTCAACATTCTGTTATAATCTTAATCACTATCACTATATATATATATTTGCATGCACACGTATAAAAATTGCGGTTTTTATCCAACGCAATCATAGGTTTGAACGTTGTTTTCAATTTAGACTTTTTATATTTTTTCGTTTGGGCTTGTATTATATTTTCCTTCGGGTTTATATGATCCGTTCATCCTATTTCGACTCTTTAAAATTCAAGAGTCTATCCTAAATTGAGGTAAATCATATGGCCTTCCAAATACCGTTTCGATCCCTAACATCACTGAAGAGACATTTATTGTCGAAATCCGGATATGGTGTACAAATTTTTGCACCTCATGTTTGTGGTATACCATCTTTTCCACAAGTTTATTGTTTTCTGTTTGGTATTTAATTAATATTAAGATCCATTTTGTTAGATCTGGTGATCAATTTATTTGGCAATCGCCAATGGCAGTCAGCAGGGTTTAAGAACATCAGTTGTTCGACCTGTTAGTCAAATGCGTTTTGTTAAAATAGACTTTTTCACTTTTTTTTGGTCTTTTGGAAATTGTTGTTTGTGCTGTATTTAGACCCCTCTACCAAGAAATTTGTTTTGCATGCACACGTATAAAAATTGCGGTTTTTATCCAACGAAATCATAGGTTTGAACGTTGTTTTCAATTTAGACTTTATATATATATATATATATATACAAGTCTAAATTGAAAACAACGTTCAAACCTATGATTGCGTTGGATAAAAACCGCATTTTTTATACGTGTGCATGCAAAACAAATTTCTTGGTAGAGGGGTCTAAATACAGCACAAACAACATTTTCCAAAAGACCAAATGAGTGAAAAAGTATATTTTAACAAAACGCATTTGACTAGCAGGTCGAACAATTGATGTTCTTAAACCCTGCTGATTGCCATTGGCGATTGCCAAATAAACGGATCACAAGATGTTTCAAAATAGATCTTTTTATTAATTCATTACCAAACAGAAAACAATAAACTTGCGGAAAAGATGGTATTGCGCAAACACGAGGTGCAAAAATTTGTACGCCATATCCGGATTTCGACAATTAACGTCTCTTCAGTGATATATATATATATATATATGTAGATTTATTTATTTTTGTGGACATCAATTTTCAAGATTGGATACCATCAAAGCAATTATTAAAAGTTTATTATGCATTATCACCTTCGTAGATCCTGACCCTATACCAGATCCAGATCCACTAACTGCTGGTGAAATAGCTGCAATCATCTTAGCCTGTGTCTTTGTTGTACTGTTGATTATCGGAGTCATTGTATGCTGTTGTTGTCAAGGTACGTGTTTCTTTATTGTCAATCACACTTGCTTGAAACGAAAGCCTGAATCCAACTTGATTGTGACGTGACATTTTAGTGTACTCGCTATGCATATCGATGTAATATTTGGAGCTACCCCGGCAAAAATCTATCTCATTATTCCTATATATCTTAATGTTATCGTCCTGACATTGTATGTTACAATCGTCCCTGTGCGTTAAGGATCAATTAGTTAATAACTCCATGAAACAGAAGACCAAGTTTGACGATTCAGAGATATTTAACCTGATATCATAGATAATTACTTTTCTCAAAATTAATTGCATATGGGGCAATCATTTTTAAATCTTAAAACTTTTATATTATGTTCTTTCTCAAATTTCTCTTTGTAACATATATGTATAAACATAAGATGCGAGTGTCACGTAAATGAGAAGCAACCCAACAACACAAAACGACTCAACACAAATCAATGTCACAATTCGTCAAAAGTGGACAATACTTATCTATATAATATTTCAAGACCCTTTCAATCGTTTCCAGTAATGTTTTGATCAGATTTAAGACATTTAAAGAATAGCCACGTCATCAATAAATAATTTCAGATAAATGTTCCTCCTTGTGTGGTGGAAAGAAAGAACAAATCAGTCCACAACCAGCACCTAAGAGAGTTGAGATACCTGTGTACTATGAAGAACCAGACGAATCGGTTATTTCATTCCGTAAATTAGAAATACCAAAATTTAAGAAGGTTACGTAAGTACAAATAACTTCATTTATTAAAGAATATAGCTAATATCAACATTTCAACATTTTTCAACTTTGAATAATGGAATATTTTCCTGTTAAAATGTTTGTATGCATTCAATACACCCTTAACACTGGACAGATGATATCAGCACAATATAAAAACAAAGTGTAAATATTAGTTGGAAAGGGCTATTTGATCGTCAAGATAAGAAGATGGTTCAGTTACGCTTGAAGAATGTTCTGAAGCAATACAAAATATGAAATTGAATAAGTCTCCTGGGCTTGACGGTCTAACCGCAGAATTTTACAAAATGTTTTGGGAGAGGCTTAAATATATTCTTGTTAAAATATATAATGAGGGTCATGGAGAAAGTTTTTTTTACCTACTCGCTACGGTCTAGTGATTTGTCGTTGATATTCAAAAAGGGGGATCCATTAAAACTAGAAAATTATAGACCAATTTCCTTATTAAACGTAGATCTAAAAATTCTGTCCCATGTACTAGCTCAACGGCTGAAAATAAGTCTACCAAAACTCATAAACACATATCAATCTGGATATATGAAAAATAGATTCATTGGATTCAATTTAAAGCAAATACAAGATATTATAGATTATGCAGACATATATAATATAGAAGGGGCTATTGTTTTTGTCGATTTTCAAAAATCCTTTGACACTCTTGAATGGAAATTTATGTTAGATACTTTATATCACTTTTGATTCAATGAATCATTCATACATAGGGTTAAATCTTTGTATAATGATGTTCAAACATGTATTATTAATAATGGGTGGATTTCAGAAATGTCTAAAAATTCAAGAGGGATTAGGCAAGGGTGGCCTTTATCTGCTCTACTTTTTGCCATATCCGTTGAATTATTGGCACTGAGACATCGAAATAACAAAGATATAAAAGGATTTCAGATACAATTTGATAGGAAAACACATTGTATTAAAATAAGCCAATTAGCTGATGATACAACTTTATTTTTTAATGACAAAAATGATATCGAACTAGCATTGATTACAATTGAAATCTTTGGATCTTATTCGGGATTAATTATAAATAAAAATAAAACTGAAGGGATATGGATAGGAAAATTCAAAAACAGTAAAGACAAGATAGCAAATATTAAATGGACAGATACACCTGTAAAAGCTTTAGGAATTTATTTTGGACATGATAAAGAAAAATGTGAGAAATTAAATTTTGAAAATAGAATAGAGAAAATTGACAAATTGTTATTTCTTTGGACAAATCAAAATCTCACTATGTTATGAAAAACTTTGATCTTCAATTCTTTGATTATACCACTCTTCACCTTTTTAGGTAGATCATTTGTATTTCCAGAAAAATATGAAAAAGAAATAGAAAGAAAATGTTTTAAATTAATCTGGAATGACAAACCAGATAACGTTTGAATCACTAAAAGTATCATGGATAAGTAGAATCTTAAATACAGATATTGCCAGATGGCAACTTATACCTTTAAAATATTTAAAAGGCTTAGGACAAAATTGCCTAGTAGTTTATATGAATATGGATTATAATAAAGTTGATCAATATTTACCAAATATTCCAAAATTTTATAAAAATATATTAAAAAGCTGGATGAAAGCAGAAGAACGACAGACAGATAAACCAAAAACCTTTCACGAAATAAGAAAACAAATTATTTGGGAAAATAAATACATTAAATTTGATAACAAAAGTCTATGTTTCAAAAATTTGGATAAACGGAAATTTGATTTATATAAAAGATTTTTTAGATGAAAATTGGAAAATTTTACAAGATGTAATTTTACAAACAATAGAATATAAAACCAACTGGATAGCTGAGTTAACATCCTTAAAAAACGCAATCCCAGAGGATTGGGTACAATGTCTCAGATCAGAGAATTCCACGAGAAGTAGAGTCAATGTAAAACGACAATGTTTTGTCAATAAGTGGTAATTATATTGACATTTTGTTTTTGTCAAATAAGTTATTATATAACAAATTAGAAAAGACAAAAGTTGTAAAACCGATTGTTATAAATATATGATTGAATGTATTACCATTACAAACAGAATTTCATTTGAAATCATTGTACAGCTTTATTTTTTACTATTTAGAAGAAAATAAATTGAAGATGTATCCAAGGAAACTTTTACAAAGTATATTACCTACAAAAAAGTTGTTGTTTACATGGAAGGTAACAAACAATGATTTAAGTAACAAATGCTTTACTGAAGACGATTATTATCATTATTTTATATCATGTTCCTTTTTAAACAATTTTTGGAGAAAAATTCATAATTTATAATAATATATATTATAATAGAACAAGCTATTACAATAAAAGATCTTGTGTTGGCTATAACATATCAGATAGATATTACTTTGGCTTTAACTATGACATTCAATTTATAAATCCTACTATTTATCTGATCAGAAAATGAAAGGACTTGATGTATTTTATATATTCATTAGAGAATTTACAAAACGAATGCGTTATACTAAAAAGTTGGAAGAAGTTAAATTCTTAGTTAATGTAAAAAAACATTTATTAGATTGATGTTTTATAATTTATTAACATAATAGAATTGTAAATTATATTTATTCTTCACAAGGAGCTTGAACTTGTTGAAGACAATGTAACAAGCAATTAATGGAAATAAAGAAATGTTTATGGAATACATCAAAAAGAAAAGAAAAAAAAAAAGATCGACCCGGTTTTCAATGGGGTTCGTGTTGTTCTGTCTTAAGTTTTCTATGTTGTAGTTTGTATACTGCTGTGTGTCTTTTAGTCCTTTTCTTTTTGACATGGCGTTGTCAGTTTTTTTTTCAACTTATGAGTTTGAATATCCCTCTGGTATTTTTTCTTAGAATAACAATCAATACCCTTGCAAAATATTTAGTGTGAATACGTCGCAAATCATGACCTACTGTAAAATATAAGTATAGACAGGATGTTGTCACATATGTGATCCTATATATTCAGAATATCAGAGCTGTATTATAAACACTAGACAATGATCTCAATGTTTTAATATTGGTCGTGGTGTCAGACGAGGAGATCCTTTATACCTTTATTTCTTTATATTATCTCTATAACGTATGATCATGAGTGCTGCACTAAAAATAACAAAGGATAAATGGTATGAAAAAACATGACTCGAAATAATTTTTAGTCAGTATACAGATGACTTATGTATTTTATTAGATGAGAAATGAGCATAAAAGTCATATTTGTTTTTCGTTAATTGTTTTGTTATAAATTAGGCCGTAAGTTTTCTCAATTGAATTGTTTCATATTTTTCGTGTCGGGGCCTTTTATAGCCAACTATACGGTGTGGATTTGTCTCATTTTTGAAGGCCGTACGGTTGCCTATAGTGGCTTACATCCATTTTATTTGAACTTTGGTGATGTTGTCTCATTGGCAATCATACCTCATCTACCTATTTTTTTTATTATAGAAAAATACCTATATTCTTTAGAACAATTCTCGGAGTGTGCTAAGGGATACCTTTGATAAAAAGGAAGCTATATGGATTGATTCAAAGATTCGCTCGAGGATTACTCTAAAAAACAACATGAAACTTGAATTGGAATTACAGAGGAAAATTTAAAGGAGAAAATGTGATCTGTTCAGTGAAAATGAAATACACGTTAATATTTAATATTTCTTTTTTAAATCAGTCCCCTTAATCATTGGTTTATAGAGATCTAACTTATACAGGAGATTACGATTATAGTCATCGACAATTGTGTCAAACAATCCTGTGAATAAGATAAAAAAAAAATCAAAATATTTTCTTATATTTTCTGGAAAAAGAGATAAGGTAAAAAGAAAAGTAATGATAGGTTAGTATGAAAAAAAGCAGGGGTTGTCTTTGGTTTTTTCTTTGAAGATTACATGGATAAATAAACTTTAAACCCCGTGAGTATATCTCCATTGAAAACACTACTCATAGATAAGTATGAACAATATGGAGCAGGCAAAATGTGGTTGATGACCCATGATGGTATCAGGAGGTTTCTTTATAGGTGATTTCCTTAATGACAGCAGTGAATTGTTTTACGTTGCATGAATTCTGAGGACAACACAACCTCAATATTAATGTTCTTCATATGATACCCAAAGCTTGGAAAGATCTTATTACTACTTTTAAGAAAATAACATTCATATTTAATAAAAAAAAATTGTATTTAAAAAAAACCAATAAAAACCATGTTAATTCTTTTACAATATAAGTCTTGTCTAGGTCTACGAAACAAGAAAAAAATATTAAGAACTGAAGATTCATATGAAAAAGTGTGATATCATTTATAGTTTCCCTTTTGTTGTACTCAAAAATAACAAATAATAGTATGTTCAAGCCAAATGTTTTACATAGAATTATTGCTACAAATGATTTATGGTATAACTGTGGGTTAACAGAAACTAATTTATGTCGTTTCCATTACGAAACTAGGGAAACAATAAGTCATCTTTTCTGGGAATGTACTATAGTTACACATTTATAGATAGAAATTTCAGTACTTTTTTTTATATAATTGGACTATAGAATTAAATATTCGTCTATGGTCACAGTTATGGGATGTTTCTTTAAATGTATTCACTGTTCTGGTTAAGTATAACATTTATACATTATGCTTAAATGCTTCATTGCCAGCTTTTACCGGTACTTAATATGATTATAAAAACTTACCAAATAGAAAGAATATTAACTTCTTTTAACAGATCACCAAAAAAAAAGAGGAACATTTTAGAGTAAGTAGAAATCAAGAATATAGTATGTATGTGATCTCTCCTTGTGTAATTATTTAAAGCGTACCAATAATTGATGTAATATTAAAAAGATAATGAGGCAAATCACAACTGGACAAAAGTGGTTAGTGTGCGTCATTACATTATATATATCTCTATTGGTATTGTTATATGTTAAGATATTCAATTATAGTCTTTGTATGAGGTCGATACGAGATTGTATTGACCCAAGAGAAGCATATTGACTGAGTATGAAGTCTGAGTCGATATGCTTCTCTAAATCGATATAACTTCGTATTGACCTCAACCAAAGTCTACAAGTGTTATATTATTTATCAACAACTATTGCATGAACAAAGTAAAATTCGGGATTTCCAGGATGTATTTTTAGTAACATGCTGTATGCCCTGTGCAATATGCTGTTTTTGACCTACGAAAACATAAACACAACAGTATTGGCGTGCATACTGAGTAAGTACAAATGTACATGTGATCAGGTTTTAACGAATCACAAATCCTTAGAAATATTCGACTATTAATATATATTTATATTTGTTTATTTTATTTTATTGTATTGGAATTATGGTTGTTATTTACTTTTTAATTCTATTCACCATGTCTTGTTTGACTCTTACGTGTTTATAATCTCTGGTAACCTCTAGGTGTAATACCACCATTGATTTTCCCCTATTAGTCTTTGTTAAATTTGCACTTTTCAAAAAAATGTGCAGAATTTATCTTTGTTTCAAATAAAGAAATACTTGGCATGAGTAAAGTTTTATCCTGTCCAGTACTATAGAAAAAATTTCACATAACATTTCATTGCATATAAGAAAGTAACCATCACTGGAAGTTAACCAATCAAATTTTCCTCTTTTTTAACCTGTGTACAAGCTTTAGTAACCATGTAACCTCAAGTTTCCAAAATATTCTATAGAAACCCCAAATAAAAAAATAATGGTGCTTTGAAATAACCAAGATATATGTTTATGACCCAGAAATGTTTTACTGCAATGAAATGTAGGATCAATTACCTGCAACTGTCAAATTCAAGGGAATATTTTTTTCGACCTATTTTCGTAGACGTACTATGATTTGGTGGTATTACACCTAAAGAAGACTTTTTTGTTAAATAAACTGAATGTGACTTTTTTCCTTTGTAATACTGGTATTTCAAGCATTCTTGTCAAGTTTTGTCATAATCAGTTCAATAGTTTGAGAAAAATCTAGTATAATGTAAGACGACATCTACAGCGATTCGAGCAAAATTTCTTCCAAAAATCCAAACCAAGCCGCATCATGATAGAATATAGTGTGGACCAATAAATGATCAAATATTTATCTCATCTGCCTACAAACAGTTGAATATGATACAAAAGATGACTTTAGGATGATAAATACTACTAATGGACCTCTTTGTCTTCCTTATAAGGTCTCTTTTGGTTCATTTATACCTCTCATTTCCTCAAAATTTCTACTTTTTAGGCCAATAAATAAAAAATTTGGGGTAACTTTCACTCATTTATGATAGAAATGTTATAATAAATGATTAATTGAAGTATTCAAGCTGAATGAACTATCCGTATAAAAGTTTACTGTCTCCAAGGAGGTTTCAATAAGTCCTTACGTAAAACTTAAATTTACGCCGCATTCCAGAGAGGGACATAAAAAGCTTCCCTTTTGGTGAATAATTTGTTGTTACTGCTTTAAAAATCATTTCATTTACTTAAAACTATTTATTTATTAAAGTATTTCTTAGGAAAATTTTTCTAGTATAGCAGAATATAAGAAATAAGGAGAAAAAGCTCCCCAAAACTCTAAGTATGGCTTGTTCTGTCAACTAATATTCATGGTAAAGTCCTATTTCAAGGAAATTTTCTCATAAAATGTGTTTTGGAGACTCAATCCACTCAGAATATTTCATTATTTGTAATATTTCACTTTTTTAAATAGCAAGAAATTTTAACACATGAGAGTACTCACAAGGTCAAAGGTGCATGTTCAGCTTCCCATATTAGGTGTAATACCACCATTGATTTTCCCTATTACACAGGCAAATTTTGTTCACGTGAATTTCACGTGAGTCTCATTTCACGTAAAATTCACGTGAGTTTCACATGAATTTCACGTGAATTTTTGCTCACGTGAATATCACGTGAATTTTTCATGTGAAACTCACATGATCTGACTTACGTGAATTTAACGTGAACTTGTTAACGTGAAACTCATGTGAAATTCATGTGAATTTCACATAAACTTTTTTCCACGTGAAATTCACGTGATCTCACTCACATGAAATTCACATGATTTGACTCACGTGAATTTCACATGATTTGACTCAGGTGAATTTCACATGATCTGACTAACGTGAAATTCACGTGAAATTCATTTGATCTGACCAAGGCTAATTTTTTATATAATGTGCTTACGTGGTTGGTTTTGCACAAGATAAAATCACTGTTTAAAATAATTAAGTGTGTGCACTAATTATTGCCATTTTGACATAATCGCCAAAATGTAAAAATAATTATTGAAGAAGAATTAGAATAAGAATATAGATATTTTATTTGTTTGAAATACAAAAATTAACAAATTCTAACAAAATTTCACAATAAACATTTTAAAAACATAATCAGGAGAACATTTTTTACTAGCACTTTAATATAATTTACATAAAAGGGGGACATATAACCATCAAATGATTAATATTTATCTTTTTATTTCACATGAATTATCTCCCTTGAAAGTGGATTAGATGCAACTACAAAAAGATCAGTGTTGGTTTTGAGTTGTATTTTCTATCACTGTTTATATTTATCTCTAGTAGAGCAATAATGGTAGAATTTGTATCTTTGATTTCAAATTCCTAAGATACTTAGAATATATTGATGGGCTAATATTGATTTATCAGTAATATTTCTATTTTCATTTATCAGTAAACTTAATTTCTTTCACACATTTAAAGTTTCCTTTATTTTTGTACTCTTATAAAATATGGGAGGTAACTCCAGCTTATGAAATAGATTCCTGTTACTGTAATTAAGATCCTTTACTTTCCATAATTGCAAAGAAAAAAAATTGATAATGAATATCACTTCAAAACCTGAGTTATCTCCCTTTTTTGCAGTGTATTAAACTTTTCCTCAAACTTATAAGTCAAGTGCAATTTTGAGCTTTGAACCACACATAAGATTAACAATAGGACATATGAATAAAAATAAGTAAGTGTGCTGAAAAGAATTTTATTGGGCCAAATGTTGTCAATAAATGTTAAATTGAATGTTTATCAAACATGTCAAAGTATACATATTGGAAGTGCAGTATATTTTTAAAACTGCTTTGCTATCAGAAATATGAAAAATGTTTGATTTAATATGATTATACAAAAGCGGTAAATTCTAACTACTCCCTCATCTAAAAAAAAGAAAGAAAAAAGAAAATATCTTCTTTCAGGGATTGTATGTGTATCAACTGGATTGCAATTTATGTGTTGGTACACTTCAAAATATTTTATAAACCTTTTTATAATGATCAAGATTTCTCAATTTTTCCTTTTGAGTTAATGAGTTGTCAGGGTTTGTCAATCAATGGGAAAAATTTTAAACTAAATATTAATTTTATAATTTCAGTAGTAACTAGGTAGGGATTTATTTAAATTTTATGTTGTGTTTTTTTTTTACATTCAATGAGTCTCTGGGAGTAACATTCTGACTTATATATCATCTGCCCCCCCCCCTTTTGTGGGAAAAATTTTGGTTGATTATATAGGGAATCACTGAAGCATGACTGGAGCCCCCCCCCCCCCCCATGTTTTAGGTCAGTTAGTGCTCCCACCCTATGAAAAGTTCTAAATCCGCCAATGTATATTTTTATTTGGCTTATTAATAAGTATATTTTAAGGAGAAAATTAAGGATTGTCTGAAATAATTTGTTAATTTATAGCGAATGGTTGGTTAAATTTACAACTTTGATAGATCTGATATTATTTATTAAAAAAAAAACTACAGTCTTGAAACATGAAAAACCAGGAATTTTACACCTAAAATGCTGTATAATTTTCAAATATTTTTAATTATCTTTTAAAATTTATAGATAATAAACATATTTTAAGTCCTATATAGTGTCCCAGGCAAATGCATTAATGTGCTATGTATGTTATCGAAAATTATTGATTGACATTAAATTATTACCAGAGGCATATATACTAATTTAAATAATGTCTCTAATATTATTTAGCTGTAATAAATGTGAGGGTATGATTGCCAATTAGACAGGCTGTTAATTGGATTAAACATATATATTCTTCAACTAAATGAAATAACTTCATTGAAATTCTATCTAACAATATAGTTTATATTATATTAAAATATATCAAATAGTTTTAAGGGTTAAACTTTATGCTCTACTAAAGGGGTGCTCCTATGTAAATGATGCTTGTAAACAAACGAATTTGTTATTTGTTCATTTATATGTCTTACTTAGTCAGGACTTTAAGCCGTAAATATCATTTTAAAAATGAATTGAGTCAGTAAAGTCGGGATGCTGATTATGCTAAGAAACACTGGATATTGGTCTATAATAGACTATTGAATGAGGAAACCAGCATGTACTATTTGCACATGTGACATGGATAACTATTCTTCGTGACGATATCCGGGACCGGAGGTCGGTTTTTAAAACGCTTGAATGATTCAGATGAATGATGCAAATTGAAGACGCCGGTAGCCAACTGACAACAACTTGAACAAGTACTTGTTTCTGTTTATTTAACGAGACAAACACAATCAAGGAGTTATGAACGCATAGAAACTCGAGGAAATAAAACAGGTAACTCAAATAAATGATTTAATAGTGCAGAAATAAACAGAAATAGTGAGAATGTTTTTCAACTTTTGACCTGATCAGTTCACAGTTGTAAAACTCCGTTTAAAATAAACACTCATTAGACACACACACATGTATACTCAAAAGTTGATACAAAACAAGAAAACTCGAAGAAAAAATTCCATCTTCGTCATCCAACTCATGGTTTGAAAAAATAATGTATGATTCTATGAATTGACCTCAGCTCCGGGCTCCTGTACTGTAGCCCTAGCTCCGGTTGATTATTTCTTTGTTCAGGGTCATCTAACCATATTGTAATCAGGTTACTAGGGCAAATAGAGGTATAAAAAAGAGAAATAGCTGTAGAGAAGGAGATACGATTTTGTGTACGAGAGAAATGTACTTCAGAGATTTAAGATTATGCCACTGTATTGTTGAGCCTGCAGTTTTAATAGATGTTGTAAACTTATATTACTGTTACTTTGGATTTTGAATAATTCAGTAATGAGAATTGAACTTTTAATCAACTGTGTGTTTATGTTCACTGGCAAGACTTCGTTCAGACTACACCAGGATTCCATCAATCACGCTACCAGTTCTTTTCTAGGGTAATCCTGTAACACTGTAATCAGTGACACTGTGTACGAGTGAAAGGCACGACCTGAAACTAATACACTCAACAACACAGCACAAACACAAGGATACACACTTTAGTTGAAGTTGTATAACCAACTTTTCGTCACAGGTTATACTTTGAGAATTTACATGCAACTATAAAAAAACAATTATTTCTGAAAATTGAAAAACATACATCATGTACATGCATGATTGAAATAGATAAAACCATGATAACAAATATTAAAATGTTTATTAGTCCCTTACCAGCAAAGCCAAGGGGACTTTAAGTAATGCTTGAAAATATTGATTTGATATTTATACATTGTATATAGTTTTACCATGACAAATTTACAGATCAAGTTCAATATTTATTCTGTTGAGATGTTTTTCTTTGCATAGCTATGGTCCTTGGACTTAGAAAATTCAGGCAAATAATCTGTTTTTCACTTTCTTTGTTTGTTATACTTGGAGATATTGATTTGGTAATTGTCATGAATCATGATTGTTGTATAGTTTTACCATGACAAGTTGCATATACAATAATGAATTTAGGGCCCAAAAACAAGGATTTTCTGGTTTCCATACATTAATTTGAATATAATATAAAAATAAGAAGATGTGGTATAATTGCCAATTAGACAACTCTCCATCCGAGATCAAATGACATAGAAGTAAATAACTACAGGTCACGGTACGGCCTTCAATTATGAGCAAATCCCATACATTTCTAAGGATCTCTATGAAATTGAACCTCAAGGTTCATACCAAAAAAAGGAAGGTTGGGATTGATTTTGGAGGGTTATGGCCTTAACCATTCAGGAGTTAGCATGGTAAGGCCAGGGTTTTTTTACACATGAAAAAGTCGAGTCGGTCGGTCGAGAATAAAAAGAAAAAAAATATCTTTCAAGAGAGAAAAAATATATTTCACCTTACTAACAAAATGTTTGGTTTGCTATCTTGTCATCGCTTAAATTCTAGTTCCATGAATTATTATTGCTCATCTGTTATAAACATAAATATACAATATATGTACATTGTCGGAAAATATATAATTTATTTGTATAAGCTTTAGAAACAGGACGAAAAGCAGAGCCCTCATGAAATATGAATATTCTTGGGTGAACAAATCTTCATATCTCCCTCTGTCACTGGAAATAAATGTATATTGTGTTAAATATAAGTTTAAGTTCCCTATATACTAAACTAAAGATGCTAAAGAGTGTCTCAACATCATGAACTTTGAAATAAACCATAAAAATTTTTGCCAAAAGTTTTGAATTATATTACTCCATTTTAACTGAAACTTGATTTTACCATAGTGCCTAAGTTATATGCTAATTAATTATGAGGCTTAATCAATTGCCCTTCTTTCAATGAAAATTACACCTTAAATTGCCCTTTTTTCAATGACATTTACGTGTAAAATTGCCCTTTTTCTGACTAGCACCCTGCCCTTTTCAAATCCTGGCTAGAACACTGAGTTATGCCCCTTTATAAATGGAAAAATTGCAAAATTTTTAGTTTCCGTTCTCTTACTTTAAGTTTGCCTCAACCAAATGTTATGAAACTTATACACAATGCTTATTACCACAAAACACAGATCAAGTTTGAAATTTGGTGGCGTCACTTTACCCGTTCTAGAGTTATGCCCCTTTATAGCAAAATTTTTAGTTTCCGTTCTCTTACTTTAAGTTTGTCTCAACCAAATGTTATGAAACTTATACACAATGCTTATTACCACAAAACACAGATCAAGTTTGAATTTTGGTGGCGTCACTTTAACCGTTCTAGAGTTATGCCCTTTTATAAATGGAAAAATTGCAAAGGGTCAGCGGGAATAAAAAAGCATGAATGGTCAATTTTATTTTTATTCTGCAAATCAGAAAAATAGGGTCAGCGGATCCATTAACCAACAAATAAAAAAACCCTGGCCTAAGGGGCCTAAACAATACTTTTCTAATACACTGTACAAGTTACCTATTTCTTGACCAATTTCAATGAAGTTTAATGCAAAGTCTTGGATTTTTCGGGTGCTTTAATATGCTGAATTAAACTTATCTTGTATTTTCGGATCTGTTTTTAATCTTTCAGGGGACTTACTTAAAGGAGTGATTTTCTAAATCACTGATTCAAATGACATTGTGTCCACAAATGTTGGAAGTAAGAGTTGTCATTCTTCAATAATCACCAATTTAAGTAGTACATGTACAAATAAATCACTAGACTGAGTGATTTAATTTTATTGTAGCTTTAAATGTATAATACATGGACTAATTATTTTGCTAAAATTACCAGAACCGACATCTGTGTTTATAGCATGTCCAGTCATGTCAAATGATAACCTTGTACTGAATCTGGGATATTGACATGAAAATCACTTGTTTTATCATACCTCCATGACCTCTATTTATTTTAAAAAATCACTTCTTTAAGTATTATTATTTTAATCCCCCCCCCCTAATTTCAACACCCATGAACAGTAAAATTTTGATGGTGAACAGTAAAATTTTATTATCTGTTAAGAAAGGAAAGTTCATTATTTAGAGCCTTTATTTTAGCATTTTTTCAACAAAAATCAAATTGATAGCTGAATTATTGCCTCAAAGGCAAAAACCATGCTATTTAAATAAAGCAAAAGGTTCATTTATTTCAATTTTACTAATAATTAGATATAAACTAAAACTGTATGTTTAAAATGTTGGTAAAACTACAAATTGACAAAATTTCTTATTTGCAACATTTTTATACAACCGCAAACAATTTTTGCAGTCGTATATTGGTATGACGTTGGCGATGTTGTCGTCCGAAGACACGTTGTTTTTCGCACAATAACTTTAGTTTAAGTGAATGGATCTCTATGAAATTTTACCATAACGTTCAATACCACAAAAGGAAGGTTGGGATTGATTTTGGGGGTTATGGTACCAAAAGTTAAGGAATTAGGGGCCAAAAATAAGCATTTTTTTGACATTGTACCACAAGGTTCCATATCTCAAAGGGAATGCTGGGATTGAATTTGGGAGTAATTGCCTCAAAATTTTAGGAATTAGGGGCCAAAAAAGGGGCAAAAAAACAAGCATTTTTCTAATTTCATGACAATAACTTGTGTGTAAGTGTATGGATCTTTCTGAAATTGTATTACAAGGTTCCATATCACTATGGGAAAGCTGGAATTGAGTTTGGGGGTAATTGCCCTAAACGTTTAGGAATAAGGGCCAAAAATAAGCATTTTCTAGTTTCCAGATAATAACTTGTGTTCAAGTGTATGGATCTCTCTGAAATTGTACTGCAAGGTACCATACCAGAAAGGGAAGGCTGGGATTGAGTTTGGGGGTGATGAATCATAAGGGGGTTCAAAAATTTTTTGGGGGGGGGGGGATTTTTTTTCGGTCCAAAATTTAACTTAGTTTGATTTTAACAAAAATTGAATTCTTGGGGTTCATTGATATGCTGAATCTAAACATGTATTTAGAGTTTTGATTTTGGGCCCAGTTTTCAAGTTGGTCCAAATTGGGGTCCAAAATTAAACTTAGTTTGATTAAAAAAAAAAATTGAATGTATGGGGGTTCTTTGATATGCTGAATCTAACCATGTATTTAGATTTTTGATTTTTGGGCCCCGTTATCAAATTGGTCCACATTGAGGTCAAAAGGGTCCAAAATTAAACTTTGATTGATTTCATCAAAAACTGAATTCTTTGGATTCTTTGATATGCTGAATCTAACCATGTATTTAGATTTTTGATATTGGCCCATAATAAAGGTCCAAAGGGTAAAAAATTTAACTTTAATTTTTCTTTGTTGTTCTTAATCATGTTAATAGCAACTTCAATCCATTGCTTTTTGATGTTTGATAATACGTGTTTAATATTAGTACACAATAAATATATAAGATAATTGTTTGCAAAACTCTTTGAATACTTTTTATAGTCTTGCATCTACATGCTGTTAATAAAGTACTGTTTTCTCCCTTTCAGCAGTACATTGTATTACAACAAATGGTCAGAGGAGTTGACTGATAATGGACTGGAGTAACCTAGGGTCCAATGACTCTGAAAATGCATGACAGTACTGGCATGTGTACATGTATGTCGACAGCCAATTCTAAGTAACCTTAAACGTATACATTGTATATACAAAAGACCTGCAATAATGGTATGTGCATCTATGGGTGACTTATATTTCACTGTTGTCACACAGTGTTGTGTGGCTTTATTACTGGTCAGACTATCTATCATTTACTATTATAAAGTTCAAATATCATGTACATGATTATGACTTGCATTGTATAAATTATGATGCAGCATGATATCTTTTTGACCTACATTTTATGTCTCACTGATTTATTAAGTACATTGTATATGTACATGTATGTGGGTATATCATGTACATGTGTAGTACTTTTGGGTCTTGCACAAATACATTGCCATTGGAGTTAAAATAAATTTGATCGCTGACAATGACAGAGTGTTTTGAACATTGCCTCATAGTGTTGATCAGAATACCTTTATATTAAATCAATAAAATTTTATTGTCACAGATAGAAAATGTTTAGTATTTTAAAAATAAGGAGATGGGTAGGATTGCCAATGAGAAAACTTTCTGCCAGTCGAAATGAAGGGGATGTAAGAATTTTTAGGTCACTGTATGACCTACAACAATGAACAAAACCATACTGTAGTGTCAGCTGTACAAGATCCTGAAAAAATGAATAACAATAAATGTCAATTCAAATCAGAAAACTAGTGACATTCTAATTACCAGTATTGGTAATATAAAATTTTAAAAAACTGACACTTATTTTCTCTCTCGTTAAATTTTTTTTTTGAAATATTCACCAACATGACCAAGAGAGAACTGTATTGCCAATTTATTTTTTATCGGTAGCAGTGCATCAATTTCAGGTGTTTTACGTGATAATCACAGGAATTTAAATTTTCAGAATTAACTCCTCAGATGTCAGTGGAATGGAAGTAATACACATCATATGTTTCAATGAAATTAATATGATTAATGATGGGATAAGACGTAGAGGAGATCCTATATCTACAATACATGTATATGTAACTGGTATGTATATTTGTTACAGTATTAATAGTCCAAATGGTATAACAATAACAAAAATACTGAAGGCAATTTCAAAAAAGGGAAGTTCATGCATATGGTAGTGGCTGCTGGGTTTTACTATTTTTTATTATTAATCTTTACAATGTATATTTCATAGGGTAGTAGACTTGGATGTTTCATAAATTGTATACAGATGCCTTTTTTTACAATGTTTCTGTCCATCATATGTTGGTTGGCCATGTTGGATCACATTTTAATGGTTCAGCGACTGCTTGAAAAAAAGTTTAGGCTTTTTTGCTTTGTGAATTTCTTTTTTTTTTACATTATGAGTAAATTAGGATATCTGTATTTGGAATATTGGTTCCTTGCAATGTTTATATGTACACGTACATGTCTGTGAAACAGGATCACCTGACCTTACTTATGGAGCTGTCAAGGTAAAAGTTACGTGATTAACACATGTCGGTCCTTTTCTCAGATATAGTAAGCAGAACTTGAGTAGATCAACTGTATTTGGTGTTTAGAATAAACAATGACCTCATTTCCATGGTTCATTGGTCAATGTTAACTTTTATTTCTTGTAGGCAATATGTCAAGTATATATGATGTATGGAATGATTGAAAGTTGTACATGTCCATGATGTCTGTCTGGACAGAGTTCATCATGCATGATCTGATTTGGATGGTTCATTGGTCAATATTAAGATTTAATAATTTAATCTGTTTAGTGTATACTATACATGCTACATGTATAATCAATTAAAAGATCAGCTATTTATACATCCGTCAAAGTTTTGACGGGATGTACATTTTTTGTATTGTGGTATACAAATGTCGTCTGTCTGTCCGGCGTAAACATGTCGCACCGTAACTTGAGAACGACTTATCCAAATTTCATGAAAAATAACATAGTTGTTTCTTATGATGGTCAAACAATCTGTATACTTTTTGGTGAAAATAAGATTAAAGCTTTTTGAGTTACGGGACTTAGTAACTAAAACAGGTGTGTGGTTTTTTTTCACATGTCGCACCGTATCTCAAAAACAATTGATTATTATTGCTTAAAACTTTACACACTTCTTAGTTATACTAATCTTAAGATCTGTATACTTTTTGGTTTTGATTCAAAATTTTATTTTAGAGATATTGATTTTTTTTTAAAAAGGGGGGTTTTCACATGTCGCTCCGTACCTCAAAAACGATTTATGATTATTGCTTGAAATTTTACACACTTCTTAGTTATATTAATCTAAAGATCTGTATACCTTTTGGTTTTGATTCAAAATTTTATTTTAGAGATATTGAGTTTTTTGTAAAAAAAAAAGGGGGGGGGGGGGGGGCTTTTCTCATCACTTGGCGTCGTCGTCTGTTAACTTTTTCAAAAATCTTCTCCTCTGGAACTACTTGGCCAAATTTAACCAAACTTTGCCACAATCATCATTAGGGTATCTAGTGTAAAAAGTGTGTCTGATGACCCCGCCTACCAGACATTGCTTAAAATGGAACATAGTGGTAAAATGCAGTTTTTGGATTATATCTCTGAAAGTAAAGCATTTAGAGACAATTTGACATTGGGTAAAATATGTTCATCAGATTATGATATATAATATATCTGTCTGTTGTTGGGTTGCTGCCTTTGAATTAGTAATTTTAAGGAAATTTTGTAGTTTTTGGTTATTATCTTGAATATTATTATAGATAGAGAGAAACTGTAAATGGCAATAATGTTCAGCAAAGCAAGATCTACAAATAAGTCATCATGACCAAAATAGTCAATTGACCTGATAAGGAGTTATTGTCCTTTAAAGTAAAATTTAACAATTTTTCGTAATTTTTTTTAATTCACAACAGTCTTCTCCTGAAACAACAGAGACAAATAAACTAAACTTGGCCACAATCATCATTAGGGGATCTAGATTTTAAAAACATGGCAGACATGGCTAAAAATAGAACATAAAGGGAAAATGCAGTTTTTGACTTGTATCTCTGAAACTAAAGCAAAAGTATAACAGTTACATTATTTCATGCATCAATTGTAAATAAAAATATCAGGTGAGCGACACAGGGTCCTTGGAGCCTCTAGTTTGGTGTATGCAATAATTGTACATGTTGTAAGGGGCACACGTCTGTCTGGCTTGGTTTATCTGAACTTGACCTTAATATGAATTGCTTGACAGTATATTTTCATGAATCATTGGTAATGTTAAGTATATTTGGTCCTTATCGTAAACTTATAATTATTCTTGTATCTTTAGGACAAGCACCATAAAACAGAGGGGACATAAACATACATGGAGTCTGTCTATCCCTTTGGCCTTATAAGCGCTCTCACTTGCATGTCTTGTACAATTCTTGTCAAATTTTTAGGAAACTTATTTTGATAGGTTATATCAACAATGTCTGACAAGTTTTAAAATCAGTGCCAATCATTCATTTTTAAAAGAGTTATGCCCCTTGGAAACATTAATTATTTGGAAAATTGCATTGATATGGCTCTTGTGTACAATTCTTGCTAGAATTTTATGAAATTAATATTAAATAGGTTTATATCTTCAGAATGATCAGAGCATTTTGATTTCCATCTGTAATGTTTACAAATTCCAGATTTCATGGCAAATTTCAACCATTACAAACCTCCACAAGCTCCATAGCAGAGGTAATCAAAAAGTAGTGCAGCAACAAACAACAACTATTAATATTCCACTTCAGTTAATCCGACACACAATATACATGTATGATTATATACATAGATATAAGAAGATGTTGTATGAGTGCCAATGAGACAACTCTCCATCCAAGTCTCAATTTATAAAAGTATATACATATATGTACCCGGTAAGTTTAAATATTAAATTGATGTTATCTTTTTTGCTTGTACCCGGTAATTTTAAATATTAAATTGATGTTATCTTTTTTGCTTGAATAGTAAGACAATATTTAATTTGATGTATATTTTACAAAATAATATATGCTGGGTTTTTTTTTTATTACAGCAAATGTATTCCAAGAGTTTATGGCTGATTATGCAACTACAGGATTTTA
The DNA here is from genome assembly GCF_021869535.1 of Mytilus californianus. NCBI lineage: Eukaryota > Metazoa > Mollusca > Bivalvia > Mytilida > Mytilidae > Mytilus > Mytilus californianus. The sequence goes on along the minus strand of NW_026262581.1, from coordinate 138,870,478 downwards.
TCATGGAAGCAACATCTTAGAAGGATAAGTGCAAATGTATGAAGGAAGCCTTGTGTATAAATACATGTAGCAATTACATATGCAGGAGAGAACACTTAAACATTACTAACATGTAGTCATGATATGGGCGTGGTGCATTCTAGAAATCTAAACACCAGGAATTAAATATTGTATATATTTTTTTTCAACTACAAGTACTTTCAGTATATCATACAATTCTAATTCAAATTATTGTGTCAACACGACAGTTACTGTCTAAAAATGGAAAATGCTTGTTTTAAAATGAATTTTTTATAAATATATAAATAACAAGAATTTTTAGCTTATTGTGAAGCCAAACTTTGAGATCTTTTAATGGTATATGCCTGTTGTTTGTCACCATTTATTTTCTTTTTGACTTAACCTTAAGATCAGTGGTAAAATGAAAAACTGAAAACCAGATATGAAATAAGAAAGAAATGGTTGTAAATAACAGCAAGACTTTCAATATGGTATATCAAATATATTTCACAGAACTTTCTATCTTAGTTTATTAATACAATGAGGTTTGAGGTATAAATCAATCAGACAGTAACACAACAACAAAAACACCTGAAAAGTCCTCAACAATAGACAGGTGTCTAAACAATATGTCATGATCTGTTTTAATTGACCAGATTACATGAGTATGTGGGAGGGTGAACTACCTTTTTTCTTCAAAACTCTCATAAGAAGAATTGGCATCTTTTGCAAGTAAAACTTGTCCATAATGTGATTGGAATGTCTCAAAACTGATGAACACAAAAAGACTTATACATACATATTAAAAATGAAATATACATCAGTGCATACATCTTCTATAAATAAATCACCTTCCATACATCAAATTAACAAAAATATTGAGACTTGAACACAACCAAAAATGTTCTAGGAGTGAACTATTGTGCCCTGGATATTTGCTTGCCTTCTTGGTTTTATTGAATCTATCTGCTGCATTGAAGATATTGTGAGTTGGAGTTGATGAATAAATATTATTTGTATTGTTTAGGACCAAGAAATTTAAGATACAAAGAGAAAGTAAAATAGAATGGAAGTATGAATTCATCCTCAAGACCAAGAAGAATATTTATATATATCAAAATAGAATGTGTACTAGATTAGCATTTACTTATCTAAAATATGCTCAAATACTGTGAAATTTGTGTGATTGAGACTCAATTCACCTTAATTTCATTTTAAAAAAAATAATGTGAAAGCTCGATTCACATTAATTTCACGTGAAAAATTTAACGTGAATTTCACGTGAAAGCTCGATTCACGTTAATTTCATGTGAAAAATTTCACGTGAATATCACGTGAAAGCTCGATTCACGTGAAATTCACGTAAATTTAACGTGAGTTTCACGTGAAAAATTTCACGTGAGTTTCATGTATAAGCTCGTTTGAGGTGAATCTCACGTGAAAAATTTCATGTGAAATTCACGTGATTTTCACGTGAAATTTACGTGAACAAAATTTGCCTGTGTAGTCTTTGTTAAATTTGCACTTTTCAAAAAAATGTGCAGAATTTATCTTTGTTTCAAATAAAGAAATACTTGGCATGAGTAAAGTTTTATCCTGTCCAGTACTATAGAAAAAAATTCACATAACATTTCATTGCATATAAGAAAGTAACCATCACTGGAAGTTAACCAATCAAATTTTCCTCTTTTTTAACCTGTGTACAAGCTTTGTAACCATGTAACCTCAAGTTTCCAAAATATTCTATAGAAATCCCAAATAAAAAAAATAATGGTACTTTGAAATACCCAAGATATATGTTTATGACCCAGAAATGTTTTACTGCAATGAAATGTAGGATCAATTACCTGCAACTGTCAAATTCAAGGGAATATTTTTTTTCGACCTATTTTCGTAGACGTACTATGATTTGGTGGTATTACACCTCTACTGATGCTATCTATGTTCGATGTCATATTGTTAACAGAGATACATGTGGTACGGGAAGAAGGTCAATGCCGTCATTAACTTTTCTGTGGTATTTGTGTAATTAATACCCGAGTATGATCAAGTAGATAATTACCATACATAAAAAAAGATACATATTTAACATTTTAGCTTTAAGCTGCTCTAGAAAGTTCAATACGTATAGTTTATCGGGTTTTTTCACATTGACATCGTTAAAAAAATATCAGCCGTGAGCCAAAATGTGAACGTTTTTGACAAGTGGTTGCAGCGAACGGGCAAAAAAGCACAACATTGTGTCGAATGGCTGGAATTTGTCGATATTTAGACGTATAGAACCCGATAATCTGTTTATCGTTCTATTACTGTTCTTCTCCCCTCATTTAGAAAGTGTCACGAAAGTAAGCTTGATAACGTCTCCTCACACATTGTGACGTCGCTGAAAACTTCTCCTCATACATTGTGACGTCACTGATAACATCTCCCCAGACATTGTGATGATAATGTTTGCTCACCTCTCGAAGCCAAGATCATTTAAGGTTATAAATAGACGAAAAAAGCAAAGTGTGCAGCCAAGACCATTTAAGGTTACAGACGACGAGAGCAAAATGTGCGGCCAAGACCATTTAATGTTACAGACGAAGAAAGCAAAGTGTGTTGCCAAGACTAGTTTAGGTTATAGACGAGGAATGTAAAGTGTGCAGTCAAGAACATTTTAGGTTACGGAGGGTAAATGCAAAGTGTGCAGCCAAGACCATTTCAGATTACAGACGACGAATGTAAAGTGTGCAGTCAAGACCATTTTAGGTTAGGGACGACGAATGCCAAATGTGTTGCCAAGACCATTTTATGTTACAGACGACAATGTAAAGTATGCAGCTAGATCATTTTAGGTTACGGACGACGAAAGCAAAGTTTGCAATCAAGACTTTTTGAGATATGTGTGCATCCAACACTGTTTTTGAATAAAGATACATATTGAAACTTAACAATTTGATTTTTATTTTAACTTAACAATTAACATAATAAAAAGATAATAAGTTTAAAGGATCAGAATTTGTCATTAAACACATGTGATTACGTTGTGTTTTTATTGCTTTTTCCGATATTAAAGTTACTGAATTATTGCCTCCAATGGCTTGTTAGAAGTTTACAACTTGTTAAATTGTGACTGGATGTACACTCAACTTGGCGATCTACAATTATAGTAGTAAAACATTCTTTAGAAAAGAGTTGATCAATATCAAACTTATTTAACTTGTTAATTACATCCAAATTAGAGGCTGGTACTAGTTCATTCGAAACGGTTTGAATGAGAACGGTAGGAAGTGTTCTTATTGCGTGAGCTTTTGGAGTAGGTAACAGCAGCTGAGATGTATTTGTATGTTGAATTAAATTCTGAATGGCTTGGCCCATGTTTTCCTTCTTTTGGTCAGACATACGATGGTAAACAGCCAAAGAGTTAACAGATGTATGTCCCGTCACAGCCATGATTTGTGAATCAGCAAATTTGTTCTTAAATAAAGCTGTCGTACTGGTGACTCGAGTCGAGTGATTGTGTAGATCCTCGATAAACAGAAGGCTTTACTCAGTTTTGTCATAAACGAATTTGTACCTTCTTTACCGAGCCCTTGCTTAGTATACCACACACTGTCATTGTCACAAAACGTATCTCTGGGACGCTGCCAAAGACGATTTTTTTCAGGATGCAGTTTGGATAGAAGCTGTCAAACGATTTCACAGGACACAGGGCGAATCTTTTTTTCCTGTCATAAAACCACTAAAATTCTCCTTTTTATTGGATCTTTTGTGTTTTACTTACTCATCCTTTGATTTGTTAACGAACTTTGCTCCAGTATTTGGATTTACATCAACCATGAATGTGGCCTTTGTCATTTCTGGTATGTTTTAAAGTCCTCTTCAGCAAAAATATAGACGAATATAAAAAAGAAGATGTGGTATGATTGCCAATGAAACAACTCTCCACAAGAGACCAAATGACACAAAAATTAACAACTTTATGTCACCGTAAGGCCTTCAACAATGAGCAAAGCCCATACCGCACAGTCAGCTATCAAAGGCCCCGAAATGAAAATGTAAAACAATTCAAACTAGAGAACTAACGGCCTAATTTATGTACAAAAAATGAACGAAAAACAAATATGTAACACATAAACAAACGACAACCACTGAATTACAGGCTCCTGACTAGGGACAGGCACATACATACAGAATGTGGCGGGGTTAAACATGTTAGAGGGATCCCAACCCTCCCCCTAACCTGGGACAGTGGTGTAACAGTACAACATAAGAACGAAATATAAAAATCAGTTGAAAGAGGCTTAACTCATCAGATGGATAAAAATACAAAAATGCCCATTTCCGTAGATCGGTACTAAAACATCCCGCCATTGTGTCATTGTGCTATGGTCATTTTTTGTATTCTTGTCTTTCATTTTTAATTATGTTCCTTTGTCTATATTCCGTTTTGTTTTTCTTTGTTGACATATTTGTTTGTTTTTATAGTGATTAAGATTGCAACATAATGTTGACTGTTGTACCCCTGTTTTGACATTTTTACCGATTATAAAGGCAATAGTAGCATACCGCTGTTCAATAGTCAAAATTCGATTAAGCAAAAACAAATCATAGGGAAACACATCCATTATAACAGAAAAAAACAATGGAACAACAGAAACACTGAACTACAACAAAAGCAAACGCTAACCATTATGTCTGCTTGTTTTGTTCACACATTGCTAGTTTAAACATATTTTATTGTTCAAAATGACAAATGGATCGGACACAAGTTTTACAACTTAGTAACGTCTTCTCCAAAACAACAAAAAATATACACATTAATTAAAGAACACATCAAATATTTCATACACACAAATAGTTTAAGCATAAAGCGCAAATCATTTCTTGTGTAGAAATAACTTTAAGTGTTAATAAGTGTGTGTGTGTTTGTCATAATAGAGATTTCCAATAAATGACATACGTACCTAACTCGACGTACGCACGTCACGGGACCGGTTATTGCTAACCTATTCATTTTGTTAAATACGTCACTCAAGTTTTAACTAAGAATTCCTAAACTATTAAATCCATTCATGATAAAGTTTATCAATATTAAGTATTTCTAAGATGATGTAAAACAAAGAAATCATGATTTTTATATATCACGTGATATTGAGATTCCCCCCAAAACTCACTATCATAAGACCACGTATATACACGTATCTTTACCTATCATATGATTGATTTGAGTTGTCTTTCATGGTTTTGACCATGATTTTGTTTTTCGATATACTTTGCAAATGAAACTTTTATCATTTAATATTTGACATGCTTTTATTTGTTGTTATCAGTTACAGTTATAAAACATTAAGAGACGAATGTTTTATAATATTTAATTTCCGCGGGTATTTATTATTAGACAGAGATTTTTCTAGCAATTTCAGAAATATCGAATTCAAAGTGTTAGTCAGAATTTGTCTCTGTTAAAGTTGATAACTGGGATTGCATCATACTTTATTAAGCATCATTTGAAACGTTCTCTTCTTCTGCAGTTAATCTTGTTTATTTACAATCTCCGATTTTTTTCTCAGAGAAAACGTTCGACAAAGGGATGTGTATATTTTAAAAAAAATTAATACAGGTCTTGAACTTCTTTCAATTCTAATTGTTGACATACACTTTTCTTTCAAATGAAAGTCAACTAACGTTAAAAAAAAGAATTTTGTAATTAAAAATGATATATGTAAATAAATGTGTACACCAATTCGTTATATAGATTGTAGTTTTGAAGGTGTACTTAATTAGCAATAAATGACTAATCTGCATATAAACATTGACCGGATAGTAAACTTTCAATGTATAGTAAATAGTAATAGGCTAAAAAAATGTTCTGTCCCCAAGTATCTCTGATTTAAAGTAGACGAGAATGCCAATTTATATACTTGTTACATTTTAAAGACAACTATAATGCCACTTCAGTCTTTACAGTAATTTTCTTTTTAAAATGTACTTTTAATTAGTAAGGCTTGACATTGTCATAGATGTTTTTGGATTAAGACAACTCTTACTAGTCCAATTAGAAGTGGATTCTTAAACTATAACATATTGATTGAGGTAAGCAAAAATTTTTAGTTTCAATTTTGTCTCGCCTTAGAGATATATATTTATATATATAGTTAAACTCTACGACATATCCATGCATAGGATCACCAGACTAGGTGATACACGGCTTAGAACAAATTTTATATTCATAATTACTTTAAATATGTATATATGTGTAAACCAAGCTCTGTGAATGAAGGTTTTTCCAGGTTGTTCTTATGTCGTGCTGTTGCACCACTGTCACAGGCTTAGGGGGAGGGGTTGAGCACTCATTCTTTATGTGCCTTTCCCATGTCAGAAGCCTGTGGTTCACTTGTTGTCGTTGGTTCATATCTGCTATATTTGTTTTTCGTAAATTGTTTTGTTTTAAATCAGGCCGGTAGTTTTCTCAATTGAATTGTTTCATATTTTTCAAGTTGGTTCCTTTTATAGTCGACCATACGTTATAAATTGTCCTTATTTTTTTAAATTTAACTCAATACATTTAATATTCTCAGGTAATTTAACATGTAAGAATCAGCTTTCAGTACCTGGGGGTACTTTAAGATCGGTACTCTGTGTCTTTCATCATACAAATGTAATTGTTTTGGGCTTAATTCAATATTGATTAGTTAATCTATTTCCAACTGAATTTTACCAGTTTTATTTCTTTATTGTGCTGTTACACCAGAGTGTTGAACGCTTGTAAACGCGTTTAATCAGGCCAAATTTTATATTGGCTTTCCCAAGTCAGAAGCTTTTAATTCAGTGGATGTCGAGAACTTATTTTACGCATGCATCTCTTTGCTACATAGTTCAAGTTTTATAAATGTCTAAGTTAAAAGCAATAGATATCATAGAAAATTGACTCGTCCGACTAAAACGAAGCACAAAAACAGCCATTACTAGTATTACCAAATAAACTCCATGTACCAATCTTAGAGTATTCACAGCTACTGAACAATATCTTAAAAACAACTACAACTAATGAATACAGAATAATTATCCAGTCTAGAATATTAATCAATTATTTCGTACTGTTACACCACTGTTCCAGGTAAGAGGGTCCGTTAACATGTTTAATTTACCCCGCATTATTTATGGATGTCCTAAGTAAAGAGCCTGTAATTCAATGGTTAACGTTTGTTGCTGTGCTTTCGTTCATTTTTTTGTACATTAGTTAGGCCGTCAGTTTTATCGTTATAGTTGTATTACATTTGTCATTTGTGGCCTCTTATAGATGACTATTCGGTATGGGCTTTACTCATTGTTGAAGGTCGTACGGTGGCCTTTAGTTGTTAATTGCTGTGTCATTTGGTTTCTTGTGAAGAGTTGTCTCATTGGCAAATTATACTACATCATTTTTGTACATATCATAAATTAAGTAAAAAAATACATAAACACTCAAGACCTTGTGTCATGTCAAAAGCACAGAGTGTCGGTAGGACCATTAGTGTTCATAACTGTATAGTAGATAATATGTAGTTTCTATAAAATGTAATGATAATTCATCAGTAAAAGATACATGGTTATTTGTTAGTGGAATTATATTTAACTTAATAAATGAATATTTATACTAAAAGAAACATCAGAAACAAGAATATGTGTCTATTAGATTACACGCCAGTATTACATTTCCGTGTTAAGTGAGCTCTAAATTCAGGAAAAAATCCAATTCAGTATGTAGCCTTAAACTTTTAAATCCCGTGCGATATGTCTAATATTCAAACATTGTTGTTTTTAAAACGTATTTATCAAAGTCAAACGACAATCATTTAATTTTTTTTTGTGCTATACGATTTGTGCTTATGGCCGGATCCAAGATATTTGAAAAAGGGCGTAGTTCCCGATAATTGAATTTATACTGCCGAGCGGAGCAACTCGAAAAAAAGATTTGGACGATTTTATACTAAACATTTGTATAGATAACGTTGAAAACGTGAGATTATTTGGCGATCGAAAGGGGGGAGGGAGTACGCCATCTCCCCCTGTATCTGCGAATGCACGTTTAGGTATACATGGACAAAAACCTCGAGCTCGTCCCATGCATTATTATAGTTAAAGACAAAAAAGTATTATTTGATAAATGTATCAATGATATGAATTTCTGCTCACGTCAAATTATCTTGAATTGAATTATAGAAAAATATTTTAAAAAAAAAGTTAGTCGCGTACACCTTTTACATTCGGGAGTGTTGGAATCTACTTTTTAAGCGTTAAAACTTATAAAAACAAAAATGAAATAACCTTCTCGCTTCAAGTGAAATGACAAGAAATGATGGGTGTATTTGATTACAAGTTGCTAGCTTGCTTATTCCATTAAAATATTTTTTGTCAATAAAATCATTCAAAATTTAATAACAAAATTTTTAAAGATTAGTTGGGGTTGATTTTTACATTTAGTCTAGATCAGCAAAAAATGCGTGTCGAAAGAGCAAAAAATGCATTTAGTGTATGCTCCCCTCCGTCATGCTTCAATGCAATAGGACGAAATACGTTGAGTTAGGTCGGTTATGTCGAGTAAAGTCATTTTATTGGAAATCTCTATTAATGCGTGGGTTCTAAATATAATATGCAAGTTTAAGGAAAGGATGTAAACTACACTATGGTAAGTATAGATTTGAAATTAAATTTTATATTCTTTCGTTAAAATCCATTGAATCGTTATTGATACCATAGCATAACAGTAGTTATTCATCAAGATCATTCGAGTATTGCCATTTCATACTTTTGAACAGATAAACAAATATTATCATTTTCTTCAGTAATAATGCATCATCACCAAATAATAATAAATCGATAGTAATATTGACATTAAAGACATTAATTTCATTTAACATTAGATTTCTATGAGTTGAAAAATTAGTACAATATAGTAAATAGTGTTCAACATTTTTATTATTAAAACCACATGAACAATTGGCATTTTGTATCAAATTTGTCAGCATACAGAGCGCTACATCCGTTACGCAGCCTTGTGTGTAAAACAGAATACAAACGATCTCATGAGGAACCATATCTCAGAGATTTATTATTGCTTTAGTATAGTTTATGCAAATTTTGATTTAAATTAGGAATCTTTCTAATACTTAAGTCTAAAGAATTCCACAATGCAATAGATGACGGAAAATAAGACTGTCGATAAGCTGATTAACGATTTACGGGAATAGTAATATTTTGACTGTTACGCAAATTATAATAACTAATATCTGATACAAAATCCGGAACCAAATCGTGTAAATAATCTGGCGCTTGGTTATAAATAATCTTATAAAACATAGCTAATTTTTTAAACTCCCGTCTGACGCTTAATTTTTCTCATCCCGTCTCTAAATAGATACTGTTCCGGCTAGCGTAACTTGGTAATCCCGTAACTATTCGAGCAGCCTCGATTTGGATATTTTCCAACCGATCAGAATTTACTTGTCCACAGTTATCCCAGACTTCTGATGAATACTGCAAAATTGGCCGAATAAAAGTCATATAGATTTTTTCCAAATATTCCCTCTTTAGTCTAACTTTTAGTTTTCGTAAAACATTAAGCTGCTTCGAAGTTTGTTCTATCAGCTTAACATGATCACTCCATTTACAATCACTACTTAATATGACACCAAGATGTTTATGCGTATGAACTGGCTCTAATGTAACGCCAACTAAATCAAAAGAAAAATTACTTTGTATAGTTTTCATACTAAATATCATAATATCTGTTTTATTTGGGTTAAACTTCATTAGCCATCTTTTTTACCACTCACTTAAATAAACAAGATCTGTGCTGATTAAATTTCTTAAAAAGGATTCATTAGGGGCAGTATGACCTATTGAGGTGTCATCTGCAAAAAGCCTCCTAAATCGAGAAAAACCATCAGCTCTATCATTTATATATATCAAAAAAATAACGGTCCTAATACCGAACCCTAAGGCACACCGGCGTTTAATTTTCCAAATATTGAAAGTGAATCTTTTAAGACAACTTTCTGAGATCGTCTACACATGTAGCTTTCTAACCAACACAGCAAATCTCCTTTTATACCATATTTTTCAAGTTTGTATAGTAAAGCCTTAATCCAAACAGTATCAAAAGTTTTACTTATATCAGCAAATGTAATGCTAGTTACTAGCTTATTATTTAGCGCCAATAAAATTTTGTTGTAAAGTTCAATCAATTGATGCGTAGTGGAATATCCTGGAATAAATCCAGATTCATACTTATACAACTGTTTATTTTCATGTAAATGGTTAAAATATTTTTGAAAACAATTTTTTCTAATACTTTACTCACACATAACAATAAGGAGACAGGCCTGTAGTTGGAAGGTAATGATTTGTCACCACTTTTGAATAAGGGAAAAACATGTGCAATTTTCCATTGGTCGGGAAATATTCTATCATGAAGTGATTTATTAAAAAGTAAACATAATGGTTTGGAAATTTCATTTCTAACAGCAAGTGACATTCTGTTGCTAACAATATCTGGTCCCACAGCTTTATTTGCATCGAGCGTAGAAACAATATCAAGTACATCTTGTTCACTAACAATTAATTGTGAAAGAAAATTATGACAGCGCTCATCAAATTTTGGTAAATCTATATAAGCATCATCTAAATTACTTTTCTGTTCCTTCATACGCAAGGTTAAAGTTCTGATCCGGGTCCCTTAGCAGAGGAATATCATGAGTTGGTCTGTCGCTTTTAATTAGCATATTGATGGTCTTCCAATACTGTTTACTGTTTGCCACTTTCAGTTCATCCAGATTCTCGTTTATAGTTGCATAGAATTGCTTTTTAGACTGCTTTTTTAAATTGATAACTTTGTTCCTTTGCTGCTTATATTTATGTTCAGCAGATTTACTACTAGAACGAATAAAAACTTTTCGAAGTATGTCCCGTTTTCTCGCTTCCCGTCGCAAATTTGAATCAAACCAAACTTTATCATCACATCTTATAGTTACTTCCCTTGTGGATATACACGCAGATGCTATGTTAAGAAAATGTTAGTGAAATTTGTAGCAGCAACATGAATATCACTTGCATCAGAAATAAAATTTTCCCAATTAGTATTAAGTACTTTTTGATTCATTAAGTCATAATCCCCTCTTTTATAATCCCATATAGATCTAATATATGTTCACTTTTACTAAAACCACAATCATTTGTGACGTATGTTCCATCATGATCACTGATACCTCTATCAATAGATATTGTGTCTTTATCTAAAACTGGTATAGAATCTGTAACTAAAATAGGATCAAGTAGTGACGAGCTACCTGTTCGTGTGTCAAAGTGCGTGGCTTTGTCAATTATGTTAATCAGGCCATTAATGAAAATAACATCTCTGATATTTGATGGTAGATCAGACATAAAATTTTGATTCAGATCACCTAAGCAAATTATACAATTATTTTCATCAAGGGCGTTTTTCAACATTTGATCAAAGTATTGCCAGAAACAAACTGTAGATTGCCTTAATAATGCATCATAATCCTCAATAATATCGGCAATATAGTTCAGTTTATTTCTAAGGCTTCTAATGTTGTAATGGAAAATTGACAATGTTTTCTCGGAATATTTTTTATGTCAATATAATGGAATGTTATGCAACTGTCATATAAATAAGAAGTTTAGCTAGCTATAAAACCAGGATTCATCATGTAATAGTTCATGAACATGCTTGTCCATTTGTAGTTTATTTACTGTTCATGACCTTTTTATGAATATTTCATGAATTTCGTTCATAAACAATTCCACTCCATGAACTATTCATGAACACATGCATTATTGTGTTCATGAACTGTTCTTCAGTGATTTAGTTCATGAACATTGTTTGTCCACTTGTATTTCATGAACTGTTCATACAAAGTTCATGAACGTAATTATAATATTTTTTGAATCGCATTTATGAACCAATTCTGTTCATGAAAAATTCATGAGTAGATCAATTTCATGAATGTATTCAGACACAAAAAAGATTATTGAAAATTAAGACAACTGTGGTATATATGTACTTATTTCTTCTATTTGACGTATGTAAATAGGATTTAAACATATAATACAATGATAACAGATTTCTGAATCATTCATATACATATAAAATAATTATCAATTGGGCAATAGCACATTCCAAATTACTGTAAGGACATATTAGAATGGCCACGGCTTCCCATCGGTGAAACATTTGGGTGAAAAAAAAGAATGCAATGATGATGGATAGCTTCAATATAATTTTTGAACTATCAGTATGGATATTCAGAGTAAAACATGTCTCAAACAGTGAACCTATCCCATACACTGAATACTTTTAACTATGTGTCAGATAAAGATATATCATTTTTAGATCAAAGACATATGTAAACTTCTCTTCCTTTCTGTATTAAATTAAAATTGCTGTATCAGGACTCCAAACTAGAAATGCTGAATACACCTAGTTCTGCTTGAAATTCTTTTCAGTTATCCAGGCAGATCTTGTTATCAATAAATGCACCAGTTTGCCCCTGCAAGAACAAAATCACTCCACAAAGAATCAATAGTTCCTGATATTTTGTTAAAATAAACAGATTCTAAGTATAATTAATTTTATGTTTTTTTTTTAATTGACAAATGTTCAAATGTTCAATAGATTAACATTATCATATATATTCTATTTCAGAACATTTGAAATAATTTGACCCCCCCTTTTTTTCCTTACACATTAAGAAGAATGGCTAATGCATTATGAATCATTTTAACGTAGCAATGAAATATTGTTCACAATTTTTCACTTTGTACAATTCTATCAATTATTCCTGTTTTGAAATTAAATCATTGCTATCAAATCAAGGACTATATACAAATCTTTGGTCAGATTTTATATAAAGGCCTGTGACTTTCTGATGTTTTTGCTTTTGTATCTTTTTTTTTAATTTTTTATGATGAAACATGTGAAATTACATACTACAGTATTAGACACAAATTATAAAAAATAATTACGTTACACTTGAAAGATCGATCAAATCATAATGATATAATAAGATATAACTATTACAATTGATTTTGTTAATTAAATGCTTCTTCTAACAGTTGCCATTTCTTATCCATTTTTACTTTTTGTGAAAGAAAGAATTGATAAATATATGGCAGTGTACCTAGACTGTAGAATTGAATATTAAACGTATCATAGTAAGTTAGTGTAAGTCTAAGATTTTATATTACTCTCACAATGTACTCCTACTGCTGTAGTGGCAAGTATGAAGAAACTGTTGAGCTAAATTGTGTTGTCAAATGTAAAGAAAATATATTTTTATTTACACAATTCTGCTTCATTACATATTCAACTATTTTGCAATTTACACCAGATGTTGAATTTTTGAATCAAAAAGATATTAATTTGAATTTGCTTGATAAGAAATATAAGATGTTCACCATTTGAGATAAACAAAAAGGGAGATAAATGTATTGACCATTTTGGTCCACATTTATTGCTGATTTGTTTTTGGCAAATCCCCACACCACATCAAATAAACTGAAATAAATTTTGAAATATGAATATATAAAACTACATTAAGACACTATAGAGACATCACGGTTCTCACTAAAGATTTTGGAAGGTGAGTCCTGTGAGGAACTCATCATTTTTGGCCAAGGCGAGTTCAACAGTGAGAATATAAAATATTATTGATATATATATTTTTTTTACTCCAGTCTTATTGACAAAAAAGTGCTAGGAAATGACATCAAATTTAGATTATTTTTAAACTTTAGAAATAAAATGTTACACGTGCTCAATTGATGTACAAATCCTACTTTGTAAAAAATCACTCTGATTCTAACAAAAATTTCTCTGAAACTGACATTATCAAGATGCTTGATTTCTTGATTGACAACATATTTGTTACGTTTGAAGGACGTGTTTTTCAACAAACAATCGGCATTCCCATGGGAACCAACTGGGCCCTCTTCTTGCCGACTTGTTCCTTTATTCATATGAGGCTGACTTCATACAAGAACTTCTTAGGAAGAAAGAAAAAAAGTTAGCAGTATCCATTAACTTTACTTTCCGCTACATAGATGATGTTCTCTCACTAAATAATTCAAAATTTGGTGACTATGTTGAACGCATCTATCCCATCGAACTTGAGATAAAGGATACAACAGATACAGTTAAGTCTGCCTCATATCTTGACTTAAATCTAGAAATTGACAATTAGGGTCGGTTGAAACAAAACTTTATGGCAAAAAAGATGATTTCAGCTTCCCAATCGTGAACTTTCCATTTTTATGTAACAACATTTCAGCAGCTCCTGCATACGGAGTATATATCTCCCAGTTGATACGATACTCCAGGGATTGTATTTCCTATCATGATTTCCTTGATAGAGGATTGTTGCTCAAAAGGAAGATAGTAAACCAAGAGTTCCAAGTGGTGAAGTTGAAATCATCCCTTCGTAAATTTTACAGACGCCATTACGAGTTGGTTGGCCGTTACCAAATATCCGTTTCACAAATGATAGCGGATATGTTCATAATGTCGTAACTACAATCCTGTCCCCTTTTCCCGAATATGACCTAACGAATTAGACTTATTACCGGGTTTGTACAAATATGAGCAACACGATGGGTGCCACAGGTGGGGCAGGATCTGCTTACCCTTCCTGAGCACCTGAGATCACCCCCAGTTTCTGGTGGGGTTCGTGTTGCTCAGTCTTTAGTTTTCTATGTTGTGTTTTGTGTACTATTTTTTTGTCTGTTTGTCTTTTTCTTTATTAGCCATGGCGTTGTCAGTTTATTTTAGCTTATGAGTTTGAATGTCCCTTTGCTATCTTTGATTAATTCATTAAAGTTCATAAAATGTTTATGAGCATGTGTTTTCAACTGACTAACATTTCATAAAGGTGCATTTAATGAACGGTTCATGAAATAACTTAATGAACTTCTTAAGAATATTCATGCATTGTTCATGGACATTCATGAACAGTTCTGGATGGTTCATACATTCATGAATTTCATCTGGCATTTTTAGTATTGACGGTATGGGATGTGTCAACATTACGTGCGCTTTTGGAGCATGTAACAGCAGTTGAGGTGTATTTGTTGGTTGAATTAAATGCTGAATGTCTTATAATAAGTCAGTTAGCCGACGGTACTACATTGTTTCTCTGCTTTAAAGATGAAATCACTCAATCGCTTAATACAATGTAGTATTTGGTTCTTATGAGGAGTTATTTTAAATCGAATTAAAACAGAAGGATTAGCTTTTGGTAAATTAAAACACATTCAGAACAATTTTGAAAATATTTACTGGAGCAAAAATACAGTTAAAAGCTGAGGTATTTGTTTTTGGACAGTATTTGTGCTCCAGTAAATAATTTCAAAATTGTTCTGAAATCTCAATGTATGAATTTAAATATAGAAAAAACTATTTCAAAAATCTAAACAAAATTCTTTACTCATGGCAGAAAAGAAAGTTAAGAATGCTTGAAAACGTAACAGTTGTGAAATTTCAGGTTATACGAACTATTACATATTGAGCTTCAGTTTCTAACATTAACAAAGACTCATTATATCAGTTTAAAAAAATGATTGATGGCTTCATTTGGGACCATAAGCAAGAAAAAATTAAAAGAAATACAATAAATATGAAAAGATATAAAAGAACTGAAGCTAAATGTTTGGGTTTTTGAAACGAAAAAATGGTATATTTAGCCAAAAGCGATCTGATAATATCTTATAGGAGTTATTGTCCCTCAAATGTTAAAATTAAAGGTTAATTCATTCTGGTACATAATAAAGCCATAGTGTCTTTTTGCAATGGGTTGGGTGACACTTGATCTTGAAAAATATCAACCGAAAGTGACCATGTGCTATATAAAACCTGTAGGAACACATCTTTTCACATGGAAAATCAAGAACACCAATTTGTGTTCAGTATGTGGGATACCAGATACGTATCAACATAATTTCATAGAATGTAATGATTTTAAAGATTTATGGAATAAGATTTGTATTCTATTGAATAAACTTCATAGTGATAAACACATAATAAATTTAAACAGTTGGTGTTAAGATATAAAATACAAGACGACTCATTAAATGATATTAATTATCTCTTGACAGTTATCTTATTCACTCTGCACAAATGTAATTGCATTTCAAATAATAAGACAAATCAGGTTAATGTTTATGAAATATTTAAACAAGAATATAAATACAGATATTATCTGATGGAGTATAGAAATAAAAACATAAGTCACATGTTCAAAAATGTTCAAAAATATTTGTAAATGAAATATATGAATGATGTCTCAGTAGACAAAGGTTATTTAAGTTATACCTATGTTTGGTGTCCGTTTTGTTGTTGCTGTTTTTTTCTACGTGTAAACAAACAAAACAGAATCACTTATTTCTTATATTTTGAAACAAAAATGTAATTTTAATTTGATATCAAGTAATTTTGAGTATGTTGGTATCAATCACATCTTAATTTTTTTTGCTATATTTTTGTTTCCTTTAAATATTTTATTTCTATATACATTCGTTTCTGTGACATAATTACTAATGACTAGTATATAATACTTACCAAAATAGGGTTAATCTAATCCAACAAATTGTTAACTATAAAGAGCTGCATCAAACGTGTGTGTTTTAGCTCTAGTTTTCGGACAATGATTTGGTTAACAGTTTAACCAATCCTGCACAGGAGATCAAGTACAAAATGTATTTGTGTTAATGACTAAAAAGAAATATGGGAAGTTGAGCAGAATTTCGGAAAGCAAACTGATGTTCCGTTAACACGTGATTTATACAATGGAGCTCTATACTATAAATCTATGCACTGTATTTACAAAAATTCATAAGGGGTTCCGCGGAACCGTGTCTCGCTTGCTGCTGTCTGTGTTAAAGTGTAAAGTTGACTTAAAAAATGAGTCCATTTATCAGTAAAATACAGACTTAAAAAAAATAATCAAACTTTTTCTTTAGATGTTATTTCTGGTCTTGAAGATGAGCTTCTGTACAAGTTTCATAACAATCCATAAAGGTGTACAAATTTATCATGTAATTTTTTTTATCCGAGACTGTCTTTAAATGTTTACAGAAAAAAATGAGGTCCATCTATCAGAAAAATGCTAAAAATGAAAAAAAAATATATTATCAAATGTTTGCTTCACACGTTATCTCTCAATCGTTAAATAACTACTGTCAAAGTTTCATAAAACTCTATGAAGGTTTGACAAAGCAATTGTTGTGTAACAAACTTAAACCGCAGACTGTATCAACTTGTTAACTGTAAAAATAACTAAATCAAATTATCAGAAAAATACAGAAAAAGAAAATAAATATTTCCAAATTTTGCTCTGGTTAATATATTTTGATCATAAACAAGCTTCTGTCCAAATTTCATAAATTTCCATGCAGCTTTGACAAAGTTATTGTTGACTAAAAACTTTACCTTCAGACAGAGCCTGAGTGTTAATTGTAAAAAAACTAAGTCCATTTATCAGTAAAATACGGAAAAATAAATATTTGCAAAAATTTGCTTTGGATGCTGTCTTTTTGTCATAACAAGCTTCTGTCCACATTTTATAAAATTCCATGAAAAGTAAAATCACAAAAATACTGAACTCCGAGGAAAATTCTAAAAGGAAAGTCCTTAATCAAATGGCAAAATCAAAAGCTCAAACACATCAAACGAATGGATAAATGAAAGTTTGACAAAGTTACTGATGACTAAAAAATTTTTAAACTCCGACAAAATCTGAAGTCAACTGTCATATTCCTGACTTGGTACAGGTATTTCCTTATGTTGAAAATGTTGTATTAAACCTGGTTTTATAGCTAGCTAAACCTCTCACTTGTATGACATTAGAATTCCATTATATTGACAACAATGTGAGAGCAAAACAAACAAATATAATAGGTAAAAACGTCAAAAATTAGGATACAGCAGTCAACATTGTAATATAATCTTAATTACTATAAAAACAAATAACTATTTAAAAAAAGAAACAGAAAAGAAACAGAAAATCGCATATAGACATAGAACATAAGTAAAAATGAAAGACAAGAACTCTAAACGAACTTATATAACCTTTACCGAGCCCCTGTTTTGTGTACCACACATTGTCAGTGTCACAATAAGTATCTCTGGGACGCTGCCAAAGACGGTTATTTTCAGGATGCAGTTTGGATAGAAGCTTTTCATGCGATTTCACAGGACACAGGAGCCAGTCCTTGTTTTCCATCATACATCCACCAAAATGTTCCTTTTCCTTTGATCTTCTGTGTTTACTAATGCAACCCTTGGTTTGTTAATGAACTTTACTCCAATATTTTGATTTACATCAACAATAAATGTGTCCTTTGTTATTTCTGATATGTTTCCAAGCCCTCTTCGGCACAAATACAGACGAATGTCCATTTCTACCTTGTTGAGCAACCCACATGGTGTGTCATTCAACATATGAATACTTGAGTAAAGTTTGTAGTTTTCACACTCCTCAATTACAGGGTAGTGCTGTACATTTTCATTTCCAAGTGTTTTGAGCTCAGACATTGCAGTCTGAAAGATTTAATTTGACGACAAAAGATGTGAGCCCTTTACAATGTCAATTTTTTTTAAGTGTGGCGGATTGGTATGGTACAACATTTGCACTTTTTACCAAAACTTCCGCTTCAGTATGAGAAGCAAATCTTTTCGTCGCCATTGTAACAGATGTAAATAAATAATTACTTCCCTTCTACTGCCTACGCAAGAAAACAAAGTGCATTGAAATAAAATAAAAGTAACTATTTTGTTCACTTCTTTAATAGAAAAATGATATATATTACATATATTTGTAAGTTTACTGGTAGAAATTTATGTAAATGTTTATAATTTTTTATTGCAGCGAGTAGTTAAATATTATTATTTGTATCTCTGGGTGAACAGGGGTGGGGTGTTATTTACACCCGGATAGTTAACTAATCAGATTGCAAGATTCTTCCTTCATAAAAAATAATCATATTTATACTACAAATTGTGTTTAATCTATGTATCTCAATGCAGCGAGTATTACTTCAAGATAAAATAAAGATAAAACAAAACAAAACAAACAAACTTAAAAGCAATCTATATTTTGTAATGTCTTTTTTATACACATAACAATCAATTGTTCTTTTCTTCTTATTTATATATACTATTTACAGAAGATAATATAACAGGGTTGATTCGGAGACGTTATTTTAAGGTACAATAAGTTTTCTTGGGTCGTATCTAAATATACATACAGGAATCTGATATTCAGTTGTTGTCGTTTGTTGATGTGGTTCATAAGTGTTTCTCGTTTTTCGTTTTTTATATAGATTAGACCGTTGGTTTTCCCGTTTGAATGGTTTTACACTAATAATTTTTGGGGCTTTTTATAGCTTGCTGTTCGGTGTGAGCCAAGGCTCCGTGTTGAAGACCGTACTATGACCTATAATGGTTTACTTTTAAAAAGTTTGACTTGGATGGATAGTTGTCTCATTGGCACTCATACCACATCTCCTTATATCTATGTATATATAATCTACATTACCGTAAACATTAGGATATTATTTCCCGTTTTAATCACGCTTCTAGAGATACAGCCTAACTAAATGCTTATTATTGAATTTAGTAGTTATTTACTCCAACAGTAGTAGAAAAAACATAATGTTAACCATATAATTTGTACCGTTTTTCCATTTGCACCTTTTTTTTTCAGAGAGAAACCTTTGAGAGAAACACATCTTAAGCAACATAAAAAGTACATGTAAGTTATTTTGCTGTTGGAAGGCTAGTGAATTGGTGCCATATTTTTTTTACATTACATGTTTATTACTTGTCTCACCTCTGGTAAATGTAGTTTCGGGGTATATGTCGATACAACAGGGATTAAACGAGAAAAAATGAACAAAAACAGGTCGTCGTTCATTAACAATAGTTTGATTCTAAACGGCAAAAAAGGTCTAAAAAATACTTTTTTAGGTTCCCTAGTGAAAATATTCGAAAATGTAATTATTGCATTTCTATCAAAAACACAAATGTATTAAACCAATTAACCAATTTAGAGACAACTGTCCCAAATATAACAAAGAACGTGAATGTAGAGTACAAACCGCAGTACGACCCTAATTTCATGATTACACTATCGTATTGTAAGCAGAAAGCTCATGCGGTGTAGATCGAGGACAATGTGTTCCCGTGCTCATGGTGTTAACCCTTATAATTTACAGCTTTTTGTTTTAATTGTTAGACTGCTGTCTACATTTATTATTATAATTATATTATTGTCTTTCAGGAAATATCCTACGTAGCCTGATTTAATAAGCATCTTTTCTAAGCCTGATCTTAGCATCCTTTCCTAGTCTGTCCTTTAGCATCTTTTTTCAGACTAACCTTCAGTAAGCATTCTTTCCTTATCTGACCTTCAGTAAGCACCCTCGTTTAGCCTGACCTTCATTAAGCATCCTCTTCCTAGCCTGAACTTAAGTAAGAATCCTATTCTAGACTGACCTTTAGTGAGCATCCTTTCTGAGTCTTCCCGTCAGTAAGTGTTCATTCTTGACCTTCAGTGGGCCTCCTTTCTTAGCCTGACCTTCAGTAAGCATCTTTTCTCAGCATGACATAGACATTCTTTCTTATCTTGACCTTAGCATCTTTTCGGAGCCTGATCTTAGCATTTTTCATCAGCCTGACCCTCAGTATGCATCCTTTCTTAGCTTGAACTTCGATAAGCATCCTTTCTTAGCCTGACATTCAGCAAGTATTCTTTCTTACCATGAACTTAGCATCTTTTCTTAGCCTGACCTTATCATTTTTTTCTGAACCTGACATTCAGTATGTATCCTTTTTCAGCCTTAACTTCAATAATCATCATTTTGTAGCCTGGAATTTAGTTAGCATCTTTTCCTAGCCTGACCTTTGCATCTTCTATCAGCCTGACCTTCAGTATGCATCCTTTTGTAGCATGAACTTCGGTAAGCATCCTTTCTAAGGTTATCCTTCAGCGAGTATTCTTTCTTACGATGACCGCAGCATCTTTCCTTAGCCTGACCTTAGCATCTTTTTTTAGCTTGACCTTCAGTATGTATCCTTTCTCGGCCTGATCTTCAGTTAGCATCCTTTTCTTAGCCTCAAATTTAGTAAGAATCCTATTCTAGACTGACCGTCAGATCTTCAGTTCGCATCATTTCTTTATTTGACTTTCAGTAGGGATCCTTTTTTAGACAGACATTAAGTAAGAATTCTTTCTTAAGTCGACCTTCAGTAGGACTCCTTTATTAGACTTTCAGTATGCATACTATCATAATTGACATTGAAACCATCTGATTCTTAGTAAATATGTTAATTCATTTTCAATTTGTTATTTTCTAGTCCGCACTCTGACACGTCGTATGACTTTGAGATTAACAAGTCTGAGGTCCTTCAGCCTGAAGATTATGAACAACCGTAAGTAGAACGTTCATTTTTTTTATACTTAAGTCATTTATATAATTTGTGTTTTATTTTACTACATAATGCCTTATTCAAGAAACACTTGCGTTCGCTGAAATCGCAATCATACGTATGTTTAACACCTTGTATTAAAATGTCGATTAGTGTTAGGTTTTTTGTATATGTAATATATTTTTATAAATTGTTGCTAACAGTCTCATATCAAAATTATAATATTATAGAACTCATTACATCATCTTCTTACAGTGAACAAAAACAACTAGCAAGTAACAACACATATTCCGATATAACTTGCACATATGATGAGGAAGAAAGGCGCAGAAAACGAAGGCGTAGAAAGAAAAAGAAGAACAAACGTCTTCACGATCAACAGATGCGTGACAACGAATTTATTTTAGAAGATAAGAGAGACAATATTAGGTATTACGTTCCGCGGTAAGGTCAATAACATGATACCTTCATGATGTCACGTGATCATGACCATGATATAATGACCGGTGAAGAATTTATTATGAACTGGAGTAATCTGACATATAAGATATCGTTTGTCATTAAAGAACTGAAAATTTTGATAAAGCGTTTTTATAGTAAGCATGGCATACAAAGTTTAACATATTAGTTCTGAATGATATTACCTATGTTTGTCATCATAGTAACATACTTTTCGACGTGTTAATGTAATTGTGTTTGATAGTACCTTCAAATAAAGGCTTTAGATGGTAGAGAAATACGTGAGAAGTTTAAAAAAGGAACCTTGTCATAACCATCAACTTTGTATACTTTTAGAAAAAAAAATCATCTTATTTTGCAAAATTGTTACACTGAGATAAATCTTATGTAATCAATGTGTGCTTACTTTTCATGTACATTACTATATATACTAGTTCAAAAGTCAATATTATGATATGTTTTCATTAAACTACAAGTTACTATAAATTTAAAGGGACATTATTTATCTAGGATTTTTTTTTGTTTCAAACATTTATCAAAGCGGAATTGTGAAATGATTTCAGCAGTCAGGTTTGTTTAATTTTGTCAAAATATGCTCAAAAAGATTCCTTTCGTTGAAAAATCATTCAAATAAAGGTAAAATGATGATTTACTATATTTTTAATCTATGACATGAAATCAAACAAACGATACATTACAACGAGTCCATGCATTGTGAATTGATTCTTTAGTACTTTTTGTAATTTGGATAAACGTTCAAACATGTTATAATTAATATATCAAATTTTGAGTCGAAATGGTAAACATGACTTTGACAGCTAATGCCTCTTTAATTATAGTTTTTATTGTGTGTGGATTTAATAATGTGTTGTCTGGTTATCTTCAGTCACAAAAGGTATCTGTGTGTTTGAATGTTATAAAGCATTTGTTGTTTTTTTAAGTAAATTTTAAAATTTTGTTTATAGGTTAACTTTTATATTCATATAACATATATCTAAATAAATTTAATTTGTTTTATTTATTTACATGTATTTTAATTTATTGTATACACAGAATAGCCATTCCCAACTCATCACTACGTAAGATTAACGTGTTCAAAATGAAATGTTTGACTTTTGATATAACTGGGTCTGGTTAATCTACAATATAAAAAAAATATTTGTACGTATACAAAATATGAAGGAACTCGTGCCTTAACTGACAACGTAATCGCTAAACTAGACTCGATTTAAGAAATCTTCGGATAAGCTCAACAGTCTTCATATTAATAGACGTATAAATTTAGGTTACACAATCTTATATGTATATAACATGTGTTTTTACAACCTTAAAGGGGCTCGCGGGTTTGAATTTTCGCGCCTACTGTGCTGGATGTTGCGCAACGATATCGTAAGTCGTAAGTCGTAATTGGCAATCACAATTATTTTTGATTATTATAAATAATCTATTTTATTTGAATATATTACCAATGAGTGTAATAATTGAGAACTGTAATTTAAAAATTTTATAAAATTTATCATTGCAATTTTCATTGTTGCAAATCACTTCCGTTTTGGGGAAAAATGGCATGTTCTTGCCAGTGAGAGGAGACAAAGACAAGATAATTCATAATAATCGAACACATGGGCTGTTTGTGATGAATACTGAAACGCAGATCAAAAATAATAGAACACGATCTTCATATTAGTAGCTTATAAAGCAGTTTCACACTTGTTTTACACTAGAAAAAAACTATGTAATATGCGTTAAATGTATGTAATATTTTAAAAACAAAGGAAATATACTGTAATATAAGTATTTCTTCTTTAAGTTTCTGGCGATCCTTCATTTACATCGTCTGCAAATGATCCCAGCACAACAGTGATTCACGACCATAAAATCATTTGGACGTAAAATTAACGCAAATGATTCTCAGCTAAATTCGTGAAAAAAACAGTGACAACCATGACTGGCATGAGTCTGTATTATCAATTATATAAAATTGAGAATGTATACGGGAAATGTATGAAAGACAACAACCCAACCAAATAGCAGAAAACTGACAAAGGCCACCAATGGGTCTTCAATACAGCGGGAAAATCTCGCACCTTGAGGCAGGAATCAGCTACTGGCTAGCCCTAAAAAATGTATACTAGTTCAGTGAAAATAGACATTACACTAAACTCCGAAACATATAAAGGAACCGAAATTAAAAAAATATACAAGACTTACAAAGGCCAGAGGTTCCTGACTTGGGACAGGCGCAAAAATGTGGCGAGGTTTACCATGTTTTGTGAGATCTTAACCCTCCTCTATACCTCTAGCCAATGTGGAATAAGCAAACAAACAGCAATATGCACAGTAAAATACATGTAGCTTATGGTACAATGTACTTGTGATAAATGTTTTGACAAATTATTTACGTCTACCTTATCCCCAGCTCCCCGCTTTTTTAAAAACTTTGGATCCGCCCTTGTGAAGTTTCATATTAAGCTATATATTTTGTCAAATTAATAAATGTCTTAATTAATAAAGTTATACCAGTATGTGTTTTGCTATAATAGTACACTTTTCTTGAACAGAATTAAAAACAAATTAATTAATTAAAATCAGGCAATGCTTAATCAGTTGGGATTAAATAATAGTTCTGATAATTATTATCACAGTGGCAAAACGTAAAAGGTTATTCATGATATTTCACTGATTTGATACTATTATAATTTCTTTATTACATATAAATGAACGTACATATAGACATATGGGAAGTGATAGTTTATGATAGCAATTGAAGAATCATTCGATGTATCAAGGATTCAAGATTTATTACAATTATTCAAAATTTAAATTGATATTAGCCTGTGCCTGGAAAAAGAGATTTTCAAATGAAGGTGTTGTATTTTTTTCTACCAATTTAAACTTTTTAAGGTTTTTTAGTTTTAATAATTCTTCCACATACCTTGAATGGAAAAAAAGTTACAAATATGCAAGTAATTTTAGTCCCGATAGTCATATACATGTACATTGTATTTGGTCAACTTATCCTACCAAAAAAAATAAAGGTAGTGACAGGGATTTGCATAACAGGATAAAAAAAAAACCTGGCGCACTGTGAAAAGTCATAAGGTTATATGAATGGAATAAGCATGTAAAGTTGGCCTGCAACTAATCAAACCATGCTTTTCAACACTTTTTAATTGGTTAATTTTTTTTGGAATTTATGTAATCTGGATAAGTAATGTATGGAAACTAAAATATGCTCATAAATGAATACTTCTGTCACCTATACTGCATGTTTTTATTTATATTTGAAGTAGATACCAAGCTTGGATCTAATTATGCCCCGCCACAAATGTGGATGAATAATATATATATATATATATATACCCTTGTCCGTTAATAAGAATGTGCATCCCTATCCAGTTAGGTTTTGCCTTTAGGTCCATTTCTCAGAAACTTATGGTAATATATCGATGATATGTATTCACCACAGACATCTTGTATACTCTCAGATCTGTTCTTAGCATGCTTAGAGTCTTATTATTTTTGGGATGTATAAGTACCCGTCCACATCCATTTTTTGTTTTTGTTAGATGTATTTCTATTTGTTTCAATCTGATGAGTTAATAGTAGTACCACAAAATACTTGTCACTATGATCTACATTTCATGCTTGAGTGTCTTTGGTTAAGTCTTGCGTTTAGGTTTATATAAAAATAAGGATATGTGGTATGATTGCCAATGAGACAACTATCCACCAAAGTTCAAATGGAGTGGATGTACGCAATTATAGGCAACCGTACGGCCTTCAACAATTAGAAAAACCCATACCGTTTGGTCGGCTATAAAAGGCCCCGACGTGAAAAATATGAAACAATTCAACTGAGAAAACTAACGGCTTATTTATAACAAAACAGTTTACGAAAAACAAATATGACAGACATGAACCAACGACAACCACTGAACTACAGGCTCCTGACAGTTACATAAAGAATGTGGCGGGGTTAAACATGTTTGTGAACGCTCAACCCTCTCCCTAACCTGGGACAGTGGTGTAATAGTACAACATAAGACCAAACTATAAAAATCAGTTGAAAAAGGATTAACTCAACAGATGGATACAAATAGAAGT
The DNA here is from genome assembly GCF_021869535.1 of Mytilus californianus. Taxonomy (NCBI): domain Eukaryota; kingdom Metazoa; phylum Mollusca; class Bivalvia; order Mytilida; family Mytilidae; genus Mytilus; species Mytilus californianus. The sequence goes on along the minus strand of NW_026262581.1, from coordinate 138,844,446 downwards.
ACATCTAACAAAAACACAAAGTGGACATGGACGGGTACTTATACATCCCAAAAATAATACGACTCTAAGCATGCTAAGTACAGATCTGAGAGTACTCGCAGTTACTGGCAGCTAGTTCAAAGCCAATAACAACTAATAAAAAAATCATGTATCTAAGACTAAAATATCAATCAGTACACATCCAACATCCAATGGATTTAGTGTAAAGACGTCATTAACAGTCAGAGAAAAAAACATGACCTTGTGCAATGCCAAACTATAAGTATCGACATATTGTAGTACCGTGAAAGTACATATGTGTAATATTTAGTATGGTTTTAATTTAATGATAACAAAATCAATATTTTCACCAATAAAAACAATATTAAAAGATTTAATTACAGTGTTGAGTAGGTAACCTTTTAGAATAAGTTTACCCGGATCGTATCTAAATTTCCGGGCTCGGTTTACAAAATCACCGTAGAATTTAGGATGTGCTATTCCGTTTGAAATACGTTTTCTACAGGTACAGCCAAACTTGCAAACCAAATCTATGAAAGAATTTAGTAAAGGTTTTAAGTTATTTGTTGTAACGAAATCTCTGACCTAATAATATACTAGTAAATAAAGGCAACAGTAGTATACCGCTGTTCAAAATTCATAAATCGATCGAGAGAAAACGAATCCGGGTTACAAACTAAAACCGAGGGAAACACATCAACTATAAGAGGAAAACAACGGAACAACAGAAACACTGAAGTGCAACAAAAGCAAACGCCAACATACATAGAAACGAACTATTTGATAACAACTGTTATATTCCTGACTTGGTACAGGACATTTAAAAAAATGGTGGGTTAAACCTGGTTTTATGGCTAGCCAAACCTCCCACTTATATGGCAATGTAAATAAATATCGCTAAAATGACAACACTACGTGACAGAAATACAGAACAAACAAACGCAAGAACACTCAGCACAAAGAAACGCACAAATAAATAAAATAATAGTCGTTACAACATGTAAACCGCAGCATAACAACAAACATCTTCCATTAACGACAGCACAGGACATCACAAACAATGACGTTTTTTGTAACGAATATATAATCTTAAAATTCATACAATTATTTTCACAATACTAGTCCAAACAATTATCATGACTATGACGGTATTGAAAGGGTATATTAAATAAATGCTGTGACGACATCATAATTATTTTGACTAACACAATACTTTATCCATGAAAAATGGAAATTAACTCAACTCTATTGACAAATAAGACATATGTGAAATGTACCGAAAACACAGAATTCAAACCACAAACGAAAAGACGTAACACAATATCTAAGTGAAACCACAACAGAAACATCATAAATAAATACATGAATAATGGATGTATAAATACCGAAATACGTCGTATAGCAATGCAAATTCACACTCGGCAAAACAGTCATATTTGGGAATAGGTCACGTTCGGTACTTAGAACACAGACGACATAGATGTTAAAAACAGATTGTAGGTATTCCTATGGGAAACAATTGTGTCCCTTTAATAGCAAACTTGTTCCTTTACTGTTATGAATCACAGTTAATGGCCCAACTCAGTAAAGAATCGTCTACATTCTATTGAATTGATAAATTCAACAACACTTACCGTTATTTTGATGATATTTTTTTGTTAAAAAATCAAGAATTCTCTAACTATACTGCTGAAAATTACCCAAAGGAAATAACTTTAAATAATTCTTATATCAACAGCAATAACTGTACTTTCCTAGATTTAGATATTTAAGTATTACACCAGAAACTCTACACAAAAATGTACGACAAAAGGGATGATTTTTCTTTCCCTATTGTTAATTTTCCCTTTTTGGACGGTGATGTTCTTTTGGTACCGTCTTACGGTGTTTATATATCCCAACTCGTTCGCTATGCTCGTGTTTGTAGTGACGTTTTGGATTTTAATGCGCGTAATCTATGTATTACTTGCCTTCTAAAAGACAAAAAGAAAAAGCACCTTGCAAAATTCTTTAATTTTACTTTCAGATATATTGATGATGTCCTATCACTGAATGACCCATATTTCAGTCAGTACTTGCCTTTCATATATCCCAGTGAACTTGAAAATAAGGATCCTACTGATACTAGAAGGACTGCTTCATACCTTGATCTTTTCCTCAATACTGACACAGATGGACGACTTCATACTAAAATCTATAACAAAAGGGATGATTTCAACTTCCCAATTATCAATGTCCCATTTCTCAGCAGTAACACACCTTCTGCTCCGTCGTATGGTGTTTACATATCGCAATTGATACTTTATGCTCGTGCATGTTCACACTATACGGACTTAATATACAGGAGTGTGCTCGTAAATTTTATGTACACCATCACAAATTGGTTGATCTATACGATGTGTCTGTGTCTAAACTAACTAATGACATTTTTACCACGTCTTTGATTGTGTGATAAACTTTTATTGCCGAAACGTACATAAATGTTGTCAAGTAGAAAATTTAGTGCTTTAATCATCTCATCACACCTCCAGTAAGTATATCTAGCATATTTACCTTTCTCATTAGAGAAAAACGTTTTATATGAGTTGCAGCAAATAAATTTGCAACCAGATTTATCAAACGACCATTTAATTAGATAGGTAAACTTTAAAGTTTTGTTTGATAAAATTGTGTGGAAGTGTAGTATAAAGAGTGGAAAGGTCAAAACTGTTAACCGAATCACAAGGACCATCAAATGCACATAATTTATCTAAAACATCCAAAGAATTTTTTACACTCCAAAAATGGTTAGTTTTTGATGCATGATTTATTATTATTAATTGTTTTTGGCTTTTAACTAGCTTTCAGTAACTGCGAGCACTCTCAAATCGTACTTTCGTGTTAATTTGACTTGTTGATGCAATTTGTAATGTATTTTTGTTATTTAATGTTTACTTCTTCAGTGTTATATCTAGTCTCATATTTTTTAATATATACCACCTTTGATAAGTGTTTAGTATGACGATAAATTTTAACTTTTGTTCTCGTACTAGGAACAACAAAATTATTTAATTTGTAAAAAACTATTTCCGTACTCCATGTATACCTTACAACAAAATTATTTTTATTTACCTGTGTACGTTATTTCATTTGGCGGCATTTTGTCCAAGGTTACGATTGTCTTTCTTTTATTGTTTTACATCTTAATTGTTTTCTTAATTTTGTATTTACATTGTGTCATATATCAAATTTATTCGTTCAGTGTATGTTCACTTGTTTTTGTTAATATGTCTTTTGATTGAGTTAAGCCATTTCAATTGATATTTTATAGTGTTTCTTTCTATGTTGTAATGTTACACTATTGTTTCAGGTAGGATGAATGTTGGCGCCTATTAACCCGTTTAAACCCGCTGCATTTGTTTGCACCTGTCCTAAGTCAGGAACCTGATGTTCAGTGATTGTCGTTTGTTGATGTAGTTCATAAGTGTTTCTCGTTTCTCGTTTTTTTATATAGATTAGACCGTTGGTTTTCCTGTTCAAATGGTTTTACACTAGTAATTTTTAGGGCCCTTTATATCTTGTTGTTCGGTGTGAGCCAATGCTCCGTGTTGAATGCCTTACTTTGACCTATAATGGTTTACTTTTACAAATTGTGACTTGGATGGAGAGTTGTCTCATTGGCACTCATACCTGATCTTCTTTAATCTAATTCCACTGTTTTCATATGTTTTATTACAAAAATTAACGATAAGTTCTTTGAGAGTAGTTAAGAAACTCGTTAAAAGCACCGTAAGATTAGTAGTAGAACACTTACTGGAGGCCGAGATGAAACGATATTTTACGGTGTTTTTGTGTAGTTTAGGTAACAGTACATAGTGGGGACCTTCAAATGTTCCGAGGAGGCCTTAATCTGTGCTGTGGTAGTGACATGATTATTTACTATATGACTTTCTGTAGAGCGAACGGCCTTGAATGTAGTTGAATGACTTTTGTATAATTTCATTCGTAAGAACTTCCATGTAGTATTTACGTCATACCAACACCACATTGTTGGCTGTTTTGTCGGCCGGTACGAACAAAAAACGCTTTGATAGTACTTGAATTTTGTTTTTAATCCTAGAAATGGGCGTATTACTTACTCTTTTATTTATTTCTAAATTATTTTCGAAATGTGATATACGAATATCAACAATATTCATACATTTATTTAAATAGGAATCAAGTTACTTTTTGTCAGATTTCTCCCGTTTACACCAGAGTTCACAGAAACCTGTAGGGAATTATCACCACTACAGTATTCTTTTATAGTTCCACACAGCTCATCAACGATTTGATTACTGTGACCTACATTTAATGGCAGGACATCCTGTGTCTTATAGACACATTTACTAGTCAATACAAATCTAACACACTATTGAACCTGAAATTGTCTTAATTAATGTAATTTCAAAACGTAAAACAAATAAATTGACAGATATGAAAATAAGATTAAATGGCTGGTGTATCATGTTCAACTATCTCATGTATTATTTATTTTACATAAACAAGAGTACTCCTATGAAATGAACGAAAAATTTGTCTAACTCAAACTTAGATATAAATGACTCCCCTAATAATTCTTTATACAACAAACATAAAAGCTAACCTGTGTGTTATATTTGTCAGTTTTATGTCTAAAATTTCAAATATATAAAAAGATTGGATATGATTGCCAATGAGACGCGGTATGATTGCCACTGAGAAAACTTTCAAACAGAGACCAAACGACATAGAAGTAAACAACTATAGGCCACCCTATGGCCTTCAACAATAACCCAACTCATTACCTCATAGCTAGCTATAAAACGAAATGACAAATGTAAAGCAATTCAAAAAAGAAACCTAACAGCCTGATTTATGTACAAAACGCAAAAAACAATTATAATATGATATACAACAACAAATGACAACCACTGAATTACAGGCTCCTGACTTGGGACAGACACAGACTAGATATTAATCTAAACCTTTAACTTTTTCACAAAAACGAAGAATGTGTAACATAAGTCATGAAGTTTGCAGAGAATCATCATTCGAAATGCCATTATGCACCTATTTCATAATTTGATGGAATTGATGTTTAAGGTTTCCTATATCAGACTTGGGGGAAAAGAGAGGAAATCAATTTTGTTTATTTATCTAATCATCTAGATTCTAAAACCAGGTTCAATCCACCATTTTCTACTTAGGAAAATGCCTGTACCAAGTCAGGAATATGACAGTTGTTATCCATTCGTTTGATGTGTTTGAACTTTTGATTTTGCAATTTGATTGGGGACTTTCCTTTTTGAATTTTCCTCGGAGTTCAGTATTTTTGTAATTTTACTTTTTTCTAGTAGACTAGTACATCTTGTTAATTGGTGTGTCCTATTGATATTAGATATAATAAGGAGCATTTTTCCCAGTAGGTCATAATCTATAAAAGTTTGGTACTTTTCATTCTAAATATTTGGTATTTAAAATTATCTAGATTGTTCCCTATAATCCAAATTTGACTATTTTAACAATGGCGACTTTGACAATCGAATTATATAGTAATTCAGTTCCACCTTCCACTTATTGTTTTACATAATGTATTAAAGTATATCTGTAAACTTTGATTTAATAATCAAATGATCTCATAAAAAACACTTCAAAGTTTATGAATTAACATCAATTTATAAATGCCATGACCTTGACCTTTGACCTTACGATTTGACCATATGAGACTAAATTCAATGTGGGCCTGCATATCACTACGGGGTATTGTAAACCAAAAATGGTTTTCATTTCATATAGGTTTGGCTAAAAACAGGAGAAAAAGTAAAATTTTATCAAAATAGCCATTTTTGTGTTGCCATGGTTTCACCCTTTTAGTGATCTATCTCTCGTAAAAAATCAGTGAATCCCATTTTTTGTTGTTACTTTTTTCTGAAGTTCACTTATAATTCTCTTAAAATAGAAAGTTTAATGGAAATCTGTAATTAAGTTATCTGGATTTATTTTGAGATGAAGGTAATATAGGTGATATTTTCCCTATTAGTCTTTTCCCGCCAAAATGGATAATTGGATTAAGAATGTGAAATATCTTTCTGAAGCCAACGGTGACCTATATATTTGTTAAGCTGAACATGTAAAACTATACTTGTGCTTGTTGTAAAACAAATAAACAAAATTTTATATAAATTGTATCCGTTATTAAAATTTAAGTAGGTCAACTCAGAACTTTTCCCTATTATTCCCTTGTAAAACAGCAAATTAAAAAAAAAACTCCTTATTTCGGATGTGTATTTAACGCTTAAATGGACAGCGACCCCCTAGTTATATTTTATTATTTCAATCCACCCACTTTAAGTGATAAAATATCAAGTTTTCGGGAATTTCTTATATAAAGTGTTTATAGCCTCGAGTCTCCTTAAAATATATTTTGTGGTTTTCATATGACCTAAATGTGTTATATATGCATTAGACATACAATTGATTTTTTGTGTTCATTGACCCGACAAAATGTGTTATTTTAAAAAAATTACTGCCACACAAATATATCAGTATATTAGAAAAGAGAACAATCAAGCGACTCCGTCATGGGTAGAACAGAAAATGACTTAGACAGAGGTTAGTAAATTGGTTAGATAGTTGCAAAACAGTAAAATACTCAGAGGGAGAGCAGTAAATTCATTAATTTACTCAGATAGCAGCTGTTGCACAGATAATTACTAAGATAGTAGAACAATAAATGATTTACTCAGATACGGTATATCAGTAAATATATTACTCCGATGGGGTATATCAGTAAATGTATTACTACGATAGGGTAGATCAGTAAATGTATCACTCCGATAGGGTAGATCAGTAAATTACATAGATTGTCTTAGAATAGCAAAAACTCAGATGGTAAATCAGTAAATTACTCTTTCATGACGTACTTAAAACTTGCTTTCTGGTCGTTAATGTTGGCTGTCTCCAATGTGCAGTTGATATTATGGTTGCTATTTGCCTTTGCCAGTCTGAATTACAGATGTGGATCAGTGTGCGACAGGGATTTCTCCTGAAACGCCCTGTTTTTCATTGCTTGTTACTGTTCTCAGATCTGGAATCTTGTTCTTCCGGTGATGTAGCATCTTCAGGTAAGCATATGATGCTTGTGATGGCAAGTTTAAGTCAGCATGTCGAACAAATTCGGATGCATTATGATTCATATCAGTGACGTTTTGAGTATGCGAGGTATAATGCAGTCAAGAAATCCGGAACGATTAGAGAATTCGAATAAATGTTAACAAAGTTGGTGTTTGTCTTCAGTATCTCTAGGAAGATCACGCAGTCCTTGACTATCGATGTGCTCCAGGACACGATACTCGGCTTCTGAAACTGAAGCTTGTCATTCTGTTTCAAGAAAGTGTTTTCGAACGGCACGTGCGGTCCTCTGAGCGTTACTGCCTACAACCTCCTGTTTAATCTGTGCCTTTCTATTCAGGTCCGTTTTCTACAGTATAGCTGTTGGAGGATAAGAGCCTGAACATAACAATATATATATAATATCAGCAATGTGTACGCATGAAAGATCTGAACATACAAAGCACACAGAATATTAACAGTCAATCATTAAAGTTTAAAATACACCTGTGACGTAAATCTTTTGTTCAAACTCTCCATTATTTTTCAGGAATGGAGAGTTATTTTGTATTGTTCGTCTTCATTCATCCGGACGTTTTGCCCTTTGGATATTTCCATGGGCACTTTCTTAAAAAGTGTTAACCCTTGGAAATGATTCTAAAGGACGTAACGCGATATTGAATGAAGATGAAATCTTCCTAAAACGACTGATACTAATTTTTTTTTTAAATTGGGATCGTTGTAATACAATGAACATTAAATATCTCATTATTAACAAACAGCTTTTATTTGCGAGTCGTAATTCCATCGTGTAAATATAGTATCATATTCACTAAATTCAACAATATAATCCACAATTTGTTTTCCTCTGCAAATCTTGGCTGAATTTTTGTCACGAATAGTATCCAAGTGGGTAAAAACGAATATTTTCCATTGAGTCCCATTCCTCTTCTGTGCATCTACAAAATATCAAATGTGTTAACTGTGTATGTGAATCAGTGAATTCTATCGTAATATTGAACACATTAACATTATCTAATAATGAAAATAAGAGAAAAATATATTTCACATAAAGATTTGATTTTAATTGTACCGTTTCAGATATCATTTCCTTGAAGTATTTTGATTTTGTACAGCAAAAATCGTTTGTTGCATTTTTATATATAAATTAAAAACACAAAAGTTACCCAGGATAGTTTCTAAAATAATATGGTGGTTTAATAGAATAAATAGTTCAAGAAACTGAAATGGTCAAAATGGCGAATTCGGTATTTTATTTGATTGTTCGTTGTTATAATTTAAATATAGTACTAATGAATAAAATTGGAGGGGTATGGATAACATTTGAATAAGGATTGTGTTAAATATTGGGCGGGGTTTTTATTCAATTTTCAACAGAAACGCGTAACATAATCAAATTCATTCACTGTTGTCAATGTCCAGTGGCAAATATTACAGTTATATCGGCAGTGCAAATAAACGGCGTTAATCTTGAAATAAATGTTTAAATGAAATTAAAAGGCAGTTGTCCACTTAAGTTAAATACATACAAAACGGAATCCAGAAATGCTTTTAATTATGCGGAGTTTGGTTTCTAAAACTTTTATGCTTCCTTTATGATGATAGGGAAGAATGTAAAATACTTTCAGTTTGCTTGTATTGCTATTTAAAAAAAATGCATACAAAATTTGTTTGCTGTAACTAGCAAAGGGAAAGACAAATTGTTGGGTTGTGCATGAAATACTGTTTTCCTGTTTCATTTTATTTCATCGAAAAAAATGGTTTGAAATATAAAATCACATTTTGTTTTCGATATGACTTAAAATCGTGCACACCGTTTTAGTTAAATAACATACACTAGAGTGTTACATACCTGGAAATTCATTCTAGTTGTACCATTTTACTTTCCTCAGACGATTCTACATCCTATGATTCTCCTATATTTATCAAACGAAAAACACACATAATCCATTAAAATATATGCATATACCGGTATACTATTTTTTTTTTACTCTCCCGAAATACCACTTAAAGACACAAATAAATATCCTTTAAATCCCACTACAAGAAAGACGTGCGTATCCAATGACTTTAAACATAAATCTGAATGTACTTTATTCAAGATCTTTTTATAGTAACTATTCTACTGTTCATAAATACTTCGTTATGTGAGTAGATGGTCAACTTGATCTTAAATTTTTCCTGCGGATTCTTGGGTACAACACGGGGAAAATGAAAAGAAAACCATTACAAAATTAAATAAAACTCTTTAAAATGTTTTAATCTGAAGATTCGTTTTTAATATTTAAGGTGTATTTTAAGTTAGCGAAAGTCCAAATAACTGTCTATTCCTGGGAAATAATGGGCGTCGGCCCTATGGGCCTCCGCTCCGTTATTTCCCAAGAATGGACAGTTATTGGGACTTTCTCTATAACAGAATTTGCAGTTAAATTGAGTGAAATCAACAATTTACAGTATGTATATGTTGAATATCTTGTCATCCAATTTTACTGAATTTGAAACGTACTTGACGGTGGTTTGTCTCAATATATTCAAGAATAAATAAATGTGTGTATACCATTTTGCAATCAAAATTTTTAATGATGAGACAAGTAATGGTAAGCGCAAAATAAATAGGCAAGAGAGATTAGTACAAATTGCGTTTAGAAAATAGACGGGAACCTATATTATTTTTAATTAAAAACTAATATTTGTCTGGCACATTAAATTATAAGCCTGGTACCCACTATTTGGACGATGCCACTGCTGGTGGACGTTTTGTCCCCGAGGGTATCACCAGCCCAGTAGTCAACACTTTGACATGAATATCAATTATATGGTCATTTTCATAAATTAACTGTTTGCATTCCCTCGGCATGCGGCAAAACTGTTGAACAATAATCTGTGTGTAGAGATATCATGATTTCTATGGGAAAATTCGACTGAATTATACCTATTACCACATCGTTCTATATAATTATGACAAGTCAGCCTAAGTATTATAACGAACAACTATCATTTGATTCTTTTAGTGATTAAATCTTTTTTCTTTTTTTTTTCTTTAAAGGTTTTCAGTCACTAGAAATAAATAACTCTCATTTGTCATTAAACCAATGTCGTTAGTTACAATGAAATGAACATTTCAAAATATGCTTACATATTGTTGTCAATATAATGCAATTCTATGCACTGTCATACAAGTGAAAGGTTTAGCTAGCTATAAAACCAGATTTAATCCACCATTTTCTACATAAGGAAATGCCTGTACCAAGTCAGGAATATGATAGATGTTTTGGAATCGTTTGATGTGTTTGAGCTTTTAATTTTGCCATTCGATAAGGGACTTTCCGATTTAAATTTTCCTTGGAGTGTGGTATTTTTGTTATTTTACTTCTTACTTTATCATTATTTACAATGTTATGCTCACCGTTGGTAATCCATACTACATGTTTTTCTTGCGTTATTTTTAGCAGGAACTTTTTCCCCAAAAAAAGGTAAAGTATGATGTACTTGACATCCATTTCCGATTTGTTTACCATGAAATGTAGGTCATAGCAACGAGACTAGGAATAAGACCAACAATGAATCAACAAAACTCAGGATTAACCCGAATGATTAAAAACAACAACCAACTAAGGTAGCAATACACAGTTAAAAATTTAGGTCGCATTTTGACTATCTTTCTCCTCTCTTTAATGTCGTTCTGGTATCTTTCGCCTCTCTTGGCTCCTGTGATTTTTTTTTCAAATATGAAAGTTATTGTGTAATAAAATTGGTTTTTAGATAGCTGAAGAATAATATAGCCTTCAAAGTGGGTTGTTATGAACATCAAGAAACAATATTATTGTTTGCATGTTTTATAGGCCATTTTCTGCTTGACAGTCCGTATTTTCACATCCCGTCCCGCCCATAGGTCCAGAAATTATTGTAGTGTTTTCCAACAAATGTTTGACTCTCGAACTTTTCAATTCAGTGTTATGAAAAAATGAGGTGAAAGGCATTTGATTTTTATTTGACCTAAACATATATAAATGTCAATGATTTCAGAAAAGGTAACACTCTAATGAATTGATATTCTACTTTGGACCACATTTTGGGGACTTTTCTAACATTTTTACCCCCCTTTTTGCAATATTTTACATCTAATAACTGCAGATTGTTGTCATGATTACACCAAAAAGAGATTATATTTTGACTATTGGAAATAAAATCTATGAAAGATTCTGTTTCCATACATATGCACATACATAACACAAACATTTGGCCCTATTCGTTAGAAAGCAAGGGAAAGAGGGTGGTTAAAAATTATGAGTGTCAATTTTTTAGTTTTTTTCCTAACTGTGTATTGCTACCTAAATGTAAATCAAATGATACATCATCTTTTTCGTGTTCTACAACCGCACATAAGAATTTAAAAAAATAATAAGAAGGATTCACATCAGCCAGGTCCATAAGGGCTTTATTAACAAGTCATTTCTTAATATATGATTCCTTAACATGGGAAGATGATCATGATTATTAAGACACCTGGTGTTGTATTTAAAACAAGTTGCAGCCATAAGAGTTACAAGAATGCATCTCCGTTTTATTTGCACAATTGGCCGGATGTGACTTCCAAGAACATAATAATTGGACGCGTCTTGACTATTGCAGTAGCGTTTACACCCTTAGCTCTGATCAATTTTACGGCTCGTGTCATGAATTACCCTGGAAATAAAAAGAAACCGAAGAATGATGATAATGATATACTAATCAGACCAATCAGGACCTGATGAGGCCCCTTCTCGTAACTAAATAAAAACAAAAATAAAATATGGTTGACTTTGCTGGCCTAATGCATTATCACATCGGCCCTTTTCTGGACATAAGTTAGAGGGTACATTCTCAGCTGATCATGAGGACTTAACATTTGGTGATTTGTAATTTGTTGTAAATACTCTGTGACTTGTTTTTAAGTTCATACGTAGAAATATTTTTCGGGAGTATCAGTTATACGACAAAGCTGTTAATGAATGCTCTTTAAGTTGCCTTAGGTCTTGGTTCTGAGATAGATATTAATATCCATACTTTCAGTTCAGGCTATTTAGCAATTAAGTGATAGACACGGTAGGTATAGTGTCCGGCTAGGATCGTGGTTTTTCGAGTGATTTGATCGGGTTTTATCGATTGTGACCACTTTTTTTCGAGTGAATATGATCAAAAATGATAACAAACAGACTTACTTTCTAAAAAGACGTGATATAGAAGCTTGAGTTTAATATACAAGTATATACAAGGTGTGTTAGTATTTGAGATAAAAAGATATTATCAATCCGACATTTTTTTTCGTTCAAAAAGTTGAATTTACCCTTACAATGCTTTTATTAAAAAAACAGAATAAAGCCATTTATATACATCTACCAATGCAAACGTCGATGGAAATGCATACATGGAATCCATATATCCTTAGATATACAGACACTTTACAAAAATTCTTGTTGTTGCATTGAAAAACGATATTTTGAGACTAAATTCATTTCTATGTGTTCGGGTTTTTTTGAGAGCAGTCCGGGATTTTTCGAGTGCAGCCGTGTTTTATCGAGTGATAATACAAATTTCCTTTAACTTAGAATGTTCTATGTCAGTGTATTTACGAGTACAAACAATAAAAAAGGGTTCAAATTATGTACTTTTTAAAGAACGAAACCAATGCATTCATCAGTTTGATAAAGGTGTACTAACACTTAGACTTTATAAACAAGTATCACCCATCTGTATACGGTATATTGTTGTTTGTCACATCTAATAAATTACATGTACAGTATATATTCATGATGTCAACAATCTAATGTAAGCATAGACAATTTGGATTGAGACGTATGTACAAAGAGTGAATTAAGCTGATGAATTATTCATTTCATTGTTAACTATATATGGATTTTAATTGTCAATAGGAATAAAAAATGGTCGGATAAAGTGTCTTTTAGAAGAATATTTTTTATTACATATAAAAAAAGAAGATAATGAGACAAGTCTCCACAAGAGACCAAATGACACAAAAATTAACAACTATAGCTCACCGCAAGGCCTTCAACAATGAGCAAAGTCCATACCGCATAGTCAGCTATAAAAGGCCTCGAAATGACAAATGTAAAACAATTCAAACGAGAAAGCTAACGGTCTAATTTATGTAAAAAAAATAAACGAAAAACAAATATGTAGACATCAACAAACGACAACCACTGAATAACAGGCTCCTGACTTGGGACAGGCACATACATACAGAATGTGGCGGGGTTAAACATGTTAGCGGGATCCCAACCCTCCCCCTAACCTGGGACAGTGGTGAAACAGTACAACATAAGAACGAACTATAAAAATTAGTTGAAAAAGGCTTAACTCATCAGATGGATACAAATAGAAATACATCTAACAAAAAAATTTGCATTTTTCTGATTCTTTTCTACTGTCCAGTAGGTTTCTTACTCCGTTTTTTAATAAACAGCTGCGCCATGGGCGCATGATACGCTTGATATCAAACTCGCCGAAGCATCGTTTAATATTATATTGAAATTAAATAACTCGAGTTGATATCAAGCGATATCCATTATCACTCGTTATGAAACCTATAAATAATTTCTCTATGTCATATTAAAAATTTATAAAAAAAAACTAAAAGGGAGGTAACCTTAATCTATATAAAGCAGTCACCCAAGTTTCATGAAAACACCTCAAAGCACTTTAAAAATATTGTCCGAAAACTGTAAAATCACCCCTTTTTAGCTCAACTTGCCCTAAAGGGTCAAGTGAACTTTTCTCATCACTTGGCGTCCGTCGTTGTCCGTCGTCGTCCGTTAACTTTTGTGTCGTCCCGTGATGCTCAGATATATACGTCTAGAGTTTTAATTGCTGTTGAACAGATCACAATCTGAGCAGCATAATAACTGTATTTTAATGTTAAGGATAGCGGATCATGTGCAACGCAAACATTTTTTTACAGAAATATTCTCCTCTAATACTTATGGAACAAGTTCATTATAGATAGAGATAACTGTAAACAGCAAGAATGTTCAGTAAAGTAAGATCTACAAACAAGTCACCATCACCAAAACAGAGAATTTTGTCATGAATTATATTCTTGTCTTTAATGTAGAAGAGTGTCCATTGTTAAATATGCACTGCAGCACATAGACCAAGGTGAGCGACACAGGCTCTTTAGAGCCTCTAGTTTGTTTAATAAAATCATATAACTCGAAAAAGTAAAATCTAAATTTATAAAATTCGAAAGGGAGGATACCTCAATAGATAAAAAAAATTCAACGAAGTTTTATGTAAATTGTTTACAGCGTTTTTGAGTTTTGTCCGACATGCTGACGACGGACAGACAACGGTGTACCATAATACGTACCGTATAAAAACTCTGGGGTTCACCACGAAAAATATTATTAACTGTGACAACAAAAATACCATAAAATGAAGTTGAAAAGATTATGAGTCTCCTGCACTATGTTCTTAAGACCTTTTTATAAAGGATCCAATAATTTCTAATTTAATACTGGAAAGATGTGGTAGAACGTTTTCCGAACAGAACACTTGCATTAAATTGAAAAAGGTTAATTTTGATCAACGTAGTAATATGTTTTGGTGATTTATTGAGAATATATGATATTTTCATTCATTATATTACATTTATATACTAGAAAAGTCATTTTTGAAAGTCAGAAATAACTTTTTTCTTTAAAAACCCGGACCATTTGTTTAAAAACCCGGACAGTTTCACAGTTCCTCTCGAAAAAGCCCGGACAATAACAAACACTGAATTTAATGGTTAAATACAAGGAAATTGTGCTTCTTTGTTACTCAAAACATGTATAGTATTCAAAATAAGATGGGTAGTAACGTAAAAACTATTATAATTACGAATTAGTAGTTAATTGACCTGATCGCATGTTTTATCACTCGAAAAAGTCCAATCTACACTCGAAAAAAATGGACAGATTCACTCGAAATACCACGATCCTAGCCGGACACTATACCTACCGTGGATGTATCTAAACGAAAGACGTTTGCCATCTTTTGTCTTCATGCCCATATAAACAGCTTACTCAGTTCCAGAACCCACCACTTCAGCTCTCATATAGGCATAGATTACGGCACTCTGGTCTTTACTGTGTTGAATTAGTCTTGCTTCGTGTTCACAGTCAAACACTGAAGGTGGTCCAGACTTTACGTTGCCTATTAAGATTTGGTCCAATACACAATCTTTCAAAGTCTGTCCTGGTACAAGATACTTCCTTTCAGTCTGAGCAACACTCAGGTTGTTTTCATTTACATTTAGATAGCCACTTGTGAACTCCGTTGGTAAATATGGCTTATAATTTTGTCGTTTTAAGTCGAACCTCTAAAATATAAATGTATCAGACTTATAATTTATTTCCTCAAAACAAATAAAGAAATACAATGGAATATAAATATTGTACGCTTGATTTTTAGTTTATCCAGTAATCTACTTATATTGAACTTTAGTAGCATTAACTGTGTTCATTAGATCCTTTCAGTATGAATTAATAAACTGAATTTCAAACCTAATCGCTAAAATTCTTTTAAACCATAAACGATTATGATCCTCATTGTGTTTCATAGATTAGTTCTTATGACAGGGAAACCCATGATAGTCACATGAACATGGAGAAACCACACAACACTTGGATTTGGAATATAGCTTTTGTATTGGTTACATCTTCTGACATCAGACTCGGACTTCTCTTGAACTGAATTTTAATGTGCGTATTGTTATGCGTTTACTTTTCTACATTGGCTAGAGGTATAGGGGGAGGGTTGAGATCTCATAAACATGTTTAACCCCGCCGCATTTTTGCGCCTGTCCCAAGTCAGGAGCCTCTAGCCTTTGTTAGTCTTGTATTATTTTTAATTTTAGTTTCTTGTGTACAATTTGGAGTTTAGTATGGCGTTCATTATCACTGAACTAGTATATATATTTGTTTAGAGGCCAGCTAAAGGACGCCTCCGGGTGCGGGAATTTCTCGCTGCATTGAAGACCTTCTGCTGTTGTCTGTTCTATGGTCGGGTTGTTGTCTCTTTAACACATTCCCCATTTCCATTCTCAATTTTATTGCATAAAAAAAATTGAGGTCGATAAAAATTTGTTGATTTTAAATCTTACCTTGCTTGAACGATCAGATACATACTGCAAGTTGGCGTAGAAATATAATTCTAAAGAAACCAAATCATGCAAGTGATGACATCACAATAAAAACACGCATGCGAAATGTTTACGATTTCCAGAAGTCCATGAATTTTGTATCCACAAAACAAATATATTGAACTAGGCTGGATTGTCGAGCTTTAATTTTCAAAGGGCTTTACTAAAACAAATATGAGCGCTTTCAGCATATACTTATTGCTACTTATCTTATGCAATTTTAAATATCGTCGTTTAAAAAGAAGTAAGCAAAAGATTTTACAAGAACGACAACTTTCCGGTATGTTTCTATATATTCTGCCTAATTCAGTTCAAAACAAAAATAATAAAACGCATCAAAGAATATTATCCATTATCCATTCTTTGTGTGAGGGAACGTAATGTGTTCTTCACTGAGACAAATTTAAAATGACGAAATGCAGCATGTGACGTCAGGTGTGATTTATCGTTATTCGACGCAAGAAAGTAATTCACTTGTTATTTTCTATATTCTTGAGTAATTTTCTGAAACATTTTGTAATTTCGGGGCCTTTAATAGCTGACTATGCGGCATAGGCTTTGCTCATTGTTGAAGGCCGTACGGTGACCTATAGTTGTTAATTTTTGTGTCATTTGGTCTCTTGTTGAGAGTTGTCTCACTGGCAATCATACCACAACTTCTTGTTATATATATGACAAAATTTTAAAATCAATATAACGAAGATATATCGGATGATAGTTTTTCTCTCGATCTCACTTGGGCTCCTTTCGCCTTTTCTTATATATCTTATTTAACTTCCTTTCAGTATCATTTATTTCTTTTTCGGTGTCATCTATGTGCGTCTTGTCCTTTAATCTCATTTTTCCTTAAAGTCTTTTTCCAAAGTAAGTCTTCGCCCGTTGGTCAACTTTGCTTTTTTTTACAATAATTTGCGGTTACTTTCCCTAGCGCGATTTTAAAACCACCTCCAATAATCTACAATCTACAATCTTATGCTTCTTTTTCAGATACATAGTTATCAAATTATTGATTAGTTCTTGGTAATCTTTATCTTGCAAAACTGAATTATTTATTTATCAATACCCATTTGCCATTTCTAATATCCCGGGCTTAAATCTAAGACATATACTTTGAATGAAACACAATTTAGTGCAGTATGATACCATTCTGACAATCATATTTATGTTTAAATGATATCGACCTAGTTCACCATAAAAAACGACGATTCAACATGCAGGATAAATTTGCAAAATGTCAAATGAACTTGTTCAAGTATGTAAGAATGTGGTGATGTGGAATGATAGCCAATGATTCAACTATCCACACAAGTCCTAGTAACAAAGATATAAGGAATTAAAGGTCACCGTACGAACATCAATCATAAGCAAAACCCGACCCTTGTAGCTATACAAGGCCTCGACATGACGAAATGTGATAACATTATCGGTACCAACATTATTGCACCAGATGCGCCTTTCAACAAATAATGTCTCATCAATGATACTCGAGACCAAACTAAGTGAATGTCCAAAGCCTAATTCAAACATTAAAAAGCTGATAAACCAAAAAGGACCAAAAGAAATGACAAAATCCCGAAAGGGAATCAGACCTATGCATAAAACAATTCAAACGAGAAAACCACCGGCCTGATTCATGTCAAAACAATAATAAAAACCAGAAATGACAAACAATATACCGACGACAACCCCTGATTTACAGGCTCATGACTTACGACAATATACCGACGACAACGCCTGATATACAGGCTCATGACTTAGGACAATATACCGACGACAACCCCTGATTTACAGGCTCATGACGTAGAACATACATAATTTTACTATATTATCGAATAGGCCGTGCTCACTTTTAATTGACAAACTGTGACCACAGAAGTAACAGGTAACCGAAATTTGAATGTTGTAAGAAAATTAGAAAAGGCATTCTAAAAAATTTGTTTAATTTTGAGACATTATCCAAATGATTTCCATGGGAATAAAACTAATGTTTGTCTTTCAAAAACAAATAATTTTATGCACTTTGTCCTGTTAACTTTTTTGTAATCGAACGTCACTTATGAGTCTTATATGCGTTTGGCGTACGAAATGATAAGCCTTGTATCTTTGATAAGTTTCTCTACATATAAAGCAAAGCAGCTCTACAAATCGTGTGCAAGTCCTACGCATGCTATGGAGATATGCGTTCATCTAAGTATTTCTCGAAATTAGTGATTTATGATAAAAACTCAGTTTTTCACAATTTAATCTTCCAATTGCATGTCTACATATGAAGCTGTCTTTTTTAGAGAATTTGCATTTACCAAAAGTATTTTTCAAAATGTCATTGCGAAAAAAATTTTCCAGTTTTCACAAAAATAATATGCATCTCTACATAGTATGCACAACAATTGCACAAAATTTTCACTGTGCCTTTTTTTGGACTTGGAATTTTTGCATTCATAAATATTGTTGACGGACAGACTGTCAATCCGACAATGTGGAAAGTGGAAAGTAAAGGGCGCCTGCATAGTCAATGCGGTGCTATAAACTTAAAAAACATGGTTATTTAATATATAAATGTCTGACTTTTTTTTTATTACAGTCGTAAGGAATGGGAATTTTCTATGATTTATCGTTCAGGAACTGAACATGATATAGGCCGGTGACCAAAATCAGAATTTTCAAATTTTAATCGTCAGAAATACTACACGGCTATATCATATACCATTCGATTCGAAAATATATGTACTTTAAAATTGATTTGGTCGTCAAAGGAAAATATGGTGCAGTTTTTTCAGAAATCAAGATCAAAGGTCACTAACCGTTTTCAAGGAAAAACCAAATCCAATATGAATTCCAATCTAAATATCCTTTTTGCAGTAGAATGATTGCAAACTTGCATCTATTTTCTTCTATTCAATTTTTCATCAAGAAAGTGGAAACCCATCACTAAATGAGTTTCCCAAGTAAATGTATACGACTTTACAAAAAAAGAGGGTCGGTGGTTTCCATTTTAAAAAACTGTATTTTTTTTTCAAATAATAAGAACAACGACCGTCAAAACTATACAAAATGTATAGTCAAATATGAAAAAAAATGTTATGATTATACCTCAATAAAAAGTATTATTTTTGTGAAAACTGGAAACTTTTTTTCGCGATGACATTTTGAAAAATACTTGTGGGTATATAGGTTGAAGTCGGTTCATGCAAAAGTGCCAACGAAAATTCTTTCAAAACTGACTTATATTTGAGTTTACACTATGTCATGACGTTTTGTTTGAAGTAAAATGTACAAATATGAACATGAATCTTTATAAAATTGATTAACATCTTTGAGAAGACATTTTGGATGAAAAGAACCGCCTTTTATCCGTTAAAAAATTGAGAAAGTTTCTGTTGTTCAATCCAAAACTAATTGACACAAGATAAGAAATTTTCTGCTATGCAGGATAGTTGAACATTACAATAAACATATGTTACGTTAATAAGAAACAACTTTAAAAAGATATTTTTGATGAATAGAACCGCCTTTTATTCGTTTGTAAATTGAGAAAGTTTGACATGCGTTACTTTAATAAGTAATTCAGTCCTCAAATGACTTTTGTATTGTGGGAACGTTATAACAAGGTTCTGACACTTAGCTAGAATGTATATGTTCATACATGCAAGACTAAGCAACGCAATCTCGAATATCAACATTGGTCCAAAGTTGTACTATCGTGGTTAACGAACACACAAAATTCTTAAACCACAAGTCCTAATAATATGGCGAATATGAATGTTAAGCTTCGGACATTTGACTTGTGCAATGGAATAGAAGGCCGGTCGAATGTTTGCGTACAACATGTAGCGTGCTTTTATCAAGCATCATAGGACATTTCAAATCATTTCGTCAATGCAGAATACACTTTGGCCATATCAATCTAAAATCGGGGAACATAAAACAACTGTTACATCAAGGCTCTTCTCCGATAAATGTCAAAAGTAAAATAACAAAAATACCGAACTCCAAGGAAAATTCAAATCGGAAAGTTCCTTATCAAATGGCAAAATCAAAAGCTCAATAACATAAAACGAATGGAAAACAACTGTCATATTCCTGACTTGGTACAGGCATTTCCTTTTGTAGAAAATGGTGGACTAAACCTGGTTTTGTAGCTAGCTATACCCCTCACTTGTATGACAGTCGAATAAAATTCCATTTTATTGACTACAATGTGTGAAAAAAAAAAACCAGACATTATAGGTAACAATGTCCGACAAATGCCAAATAAACCCTGACTAGAAAGGAATAGTCTGTCCTGCTGCTTGCAACTCTAAATGTCCTTCAACAAAAGTCAAGAAAAAGCCGTCTCTGGTCGACACTATACACTTGCTATGATCACATGATTGCAGTTTCTGGAATGTTTCCGATTGTCGTGATTGTCGTGATTGTTTTGCCCTACGGTCTGGTCTGTATAAATTGATTTGATATCTGAACTAGGGTTATCATTGATATTGCACTGCTGATGATAAAAAATAGATTCTGTAAATTTGTCTCTTCAATTAATGAATAAAGTTTGAATCCCCGTAAAGGTTTATAGTGGTTTTAAGACAAGCTAGCCTTTATCTAAATCTATTTTGAGAGTATGTACTCCCTTCTCTTGCTTGTAGCTTTTTTTATTACAATATGAAAAATAATAAATCGGTTTAAACTTTCATACCAATGACATTGATTTCTGGACTTAAGCCGGCAGCTATTTTATCTGTATGTTTCTACGAAAAATTAAACAGTAATTTGTACCTTAATAATTTGTCACCAAAAGGCTTTTATGATTAACTTTTTCGCCTAATGAATAAAGCATTATGTGTGATGTTCGAGTGAAATAAAAAAAGAAATATATTTGAGTGCGGCCTTTGAATAACAAGTCAAACTGCATGCCACTTATTATCTGCATTTGAAGTTATATTTGGTAGCATACGCTATAAATTTATTACTTTGGGATACCATACGGCATCTCTTGTTAATAGTGAACAAACAGGATAAACATGCTACACAAAGGTACAAGTGATCAGTATGCTGGAGTTTCTTATTGACAACATATTATACGTTGAATTTGGAGGTATACTTTTTCAACAAATTGTCGACATTCCTATGGGAACGAACTGTGCGCCTCTCCTTGCCGACCTCTTCTTATTTTCATATGAGTCGGAGTTCCCTCAGACACTTGTCAAAATCAAGAAGAGCAAAGAAGCCAGATCATTCAATTTTACATTCAGATATATTGATGATGTTCTTTCCATTTACAATCCAACCTTTTCTGATTGGGTTCCATTAATATATTCTAAAAAACTAGAAATTAAAGAAACAACAGATAAGGCTTCCTATGCCTCATTTTTAGACTTCGAATTTGACATAAGCGGTCATCTCAGTACCGGAATCTATGACAAACGAGACGATTTTAATTTAGAAAATATCAATTTCCCCCACCTTAGTAGCAATATTACAACTTCACCTGCATATGGAATATAGATTTCCCAACACATTCGGTATTCAGCAGCTGCTACTCAGACTTTATAAAACATCACCAGTGTCTGAGCAAAAAGTTGTTGAACCAGGGTTATGTCAAAAAAAGTCTCGTCCTTTTTCTCAGAAATTTCATCAGAAGATACCAAGACATTGTTGATAAATATTCCGTATCAACTTCACAAATAATACACGATGGTCTTGAAATATAGATTATAGGTACTGCCGCTGTTTATCATCTTAATTACGTATTAAAGTGTTCTTTTGTTTGTCTTTGTAAATTATTACTTTTACTGTTTAGTCTATTTTTGGTAATATCCCTTTGATGTGGCTCGGTACTATGGTAAATTTTTGTATTCTTGTCTTTCGTGTTTGTTTATGTGCTTTGTCTATATGCCTTTTTGTTTGTTTTTTTTTTGACATATTTGTTCGTTTTTATAGTGATTAAGATTATAACACAATGTTGACTGCTGCACCCTTATTTTTAACATTTTTGCCTATTATGTCACGCATTGTTGTCAATATCATGGAATTTTATGTGACTGTCATACAAGTGAGAGGTTTAGCTAGCTACAAAACCAGGTTGAATCCACTATTTTCTACATAAAAAAATGCTTGTACCAAGACAGGAATATGACAATTCTTGTTATCTATTCGTTTGATGTGTTTGAGCTTTCGATTTTGCCATTTGGTAAGGAACTTTCCGTTTTGAATTTTACTCGGAGTTCGGTATTTTTGTTATTTTATTTTTTGCTACCTAAAACGTAAAAATAAAAAAAAACTGCACCGTACGACTTTATGACAACCAAACTTAAATTCAAGTAAAATCATTTTTCTAGGACTGTGCAAATTTTTAGCCGTGTAATATGAAGTGAAATTAAACTCTTTTAATTTTCGACTTTTGTCTATCCCGTCACCGCACTAATAGTTGGCATGAACATTTAATTCATTACATAAAATATATATAATACATTATGTAAAATTTTAAAACATTTTGCAAGACAAAAAAAAAATGTTTAGTGCTCCAGTAATTCTTTTATTCATTTATTTCTTGTAAAAAGATCTTTGATTATGATAAAGATAAAATATAAACTTATAATGTGTGTTTACATCTTTAATATTATTTGAATTTCAGCTGTGACTGCATGCTATATTAATCACGATTGGACATATACATTTTGCTTGAATAGAATCAAGTCTTGCGATTGGAAAAAATTCCTCCGCCAGTTTATTTTTTTATATTCAGTTTTTATTATTCCATATTGGTGTAAAAGGTAGTCAAAATTTGGTTATTTTTTTACGATACGGATGTTAGTGTCCATAAAACTAAGGTTTGTCAAATAGTATATTAATATTTACCCTATATGTTTGGTCTAAGTTCTATTTCAGAGTCTATCGTAAAAGAAATGAAAAGTTATGACACAAGAGCTTACAACATATATAATAAGAAAACAGAAATACATCTGAAAAGACAAAATAAATTGCTTTTGGTGATTTTCTCATTCGAAAACTATCTTATCATAACAAAAGCATGGTGGAAATTTGCATGTCGCTAATTAATTACAATGAATGTTATTCCAACTTCTTAGAAAACTATCTGAATGAATTGCACGAATAAACACTTAGGTCTTGTTATGAAAATTCTATGAATATCTAAGCATTAAAACACTAATTTTGAATAAAAAAAAGACCAATCCGAATAAGAAACGGTCTCTAAAATATTGCTGTTTTTCACTTTGTAAAGATTGACAACATGCTCAAAGAACTCGAAAAAAACGAATGTGTTACACAAAACTTTATTTACTATTGCTGATGAATATTGAAATATTTTTATTGACACTTCTTCAACCCGTCTGCGACGGACGAGAACCAATCTTAGTACCTCCAATAAAACACCACTAAAGACAGCAATAAAGCATTTGTCTAATGCTGATTGTAAAATTACTAGACGAAATAAACGAAAAGATTATCGCAAAAAAATAGAGCCGGATGACAAGAATAGTTTGGCCAAAGCAATAAAAAAAAATAAAAAATTATGAACAAAACTCTTAATGAATATAGAAAAGATTTGAGAAAACAGTTTGGCGAGTTACAGAAAGGTGATCGAAAATAATATTGGAATATATTAAATAAGCAAGAGCATATGAGCCAACTAGAGGCATGTCCTTATATCATATTAGTGCTTGCTTGCTGGTAATGTAAATGAAACCAAAGTAGACAAATAACAAAACAAGTTAAAATAAAGTCAGCTTATAATCGTTAAAAAAAATAAAGCGTGCGCTAATGACAAAAACTATAAATGAATATATAAAATCAACAAATTATCAGTTTATTGATGTACTTTTTAAGTATTTAAACATAATATTTGATTCTGGAAAAAATATAGAATGGTGGATCTTTGTGTTATCAAGCCATTTTAAGGGGTTAAATATAAACCGAACAATTAATATCCTATTATGTATGCCACATGTGGAGTAGGATCTGCTTACCCTTCCGGAGCACCTGGGACCACTCTTGATTTTAAGCGAGGTTCGTTATGCTAAGTATTTAGTTTCCTATGTTGTATTTGGTAGACTGTTGTTTGTCTCTGGTCGTTGTTTGTTTATAACCATGACGTTGCCAGTTTGCCTTCGACTTATAAGTTTGAACATTCCTTTGATATTCTCCACCTCTCTTACTGTCAGATATTTCGGCAAATTATGTATGAGTATTCTAATTAATAGACGCAATGAATTATCGAAAAGGTTATTTAACTGTTAATTCTATGCTCATTTTGCACTCTTTATTTGAAATCTTGAAGTACGTGTGTAAGAAATAGAGATTATTCTGCACTTTGTGGGCTTGGTAAACATTGGTAATAAAAAGTATAACAAATACATGAAATTATGCTAAACGATATAAACGGCAGATGCATCAACGTACAAATCAGAATGATTCGAATGTTAGATTGAATTGAGACAAGGTAAAAATGTATCCCCGTTTTTAGTTTCATTATGTTTCCATGATCGAGAAGAATATCTGAAAATAGAAAATGTGTCCGGTTTTAATCCACTCACAAGCGGGATCCAACATACTGTAAACATGGTAAATACTTTTCTTGTTTTTTTTAAATTTCCTTTAGGCAGATGACCCAGCGATTTTGGTAGAATAAAAAAACAGATCTACAAACTTCACTTGGCAAACTTATAAAGTATTGCTTTTCATTGGAAACTAAGAGTGAATGTTGAAGAAACTATTTTTTTTTTTTTAAGGTTGATTACCACGAAATCTGAGTTTTAAATATGATGAAAAAGAATTGAAGTGGCTACCGATTTAAATTACTTTTGAGTATAATTTTCAATAAATGGTAATTTCAAAAGATACAAAAAACACATAGACGAAAATAAAACGAGGGTCAATTAAAAGTAATCTCAAGCTATTTGATAATATAGTTAAAACTATTTCACTATAACACTGTGAATAATGGGCATTTGGAAATAATAACATACTTGAAAAGTTCATTTGAAATTTTGCAAACTTATCCTGTATGTTAAATCGTCGCCCCCCGAAAAACGGTTATTTACGTAGTGCTTGAACGATATCTTTCAAACATAGATATTAATTTCAGATTTGTATCGAACCGGATTCAAATTCTACAGATCACGGACAGTAAATTGTGTTCTATTATGTATAAATTTATATTATAACTAGCTCAGGCAAACTATTTCTGTTCTGCATGGCTTTATCATATAGAACATATTTTAAACAATTGTGGTTCTTCTTTCAAATGTTAGTCAATACATACTATGAACACAATTGGCTCAAATTTACAGGCTTACTTTGCAGAACCAATTCAAACCTTGATTTCAAATGTTGATATAAACACTAAATTGTAGAATTTATACTTTTTTGAAAACTATTTAAATTTTTAAGACATGGATATGTTCACCCTTTGCAAATTAAGAATGATAAATCATTAGCTACAATTTAAATGTGGAAGAAGATTGAACATTTCAAGAAGAAACAAACGTTGTCAACTGTGCAAAACTTAGGATATTTGAGACGAATATCACTACCCTCTTGATATTGATTTGTTGAAATGAGAGCTTGTATTGATAGGACATATATTAACCATTGTATTACTTTGAGGTCAGGGATCATGTGACTTTATTATAAAAGGTAAAAACTAAGAAATCTTTCTAAATTTACAAGAATTATTAATGAAAAGGTGGGTTTTGTTGGTTAACAACTATGAATCTGATATGTACTGGTTACCTTTAAATGTAGATTGTAATTTGTGATTTGTATTATATAACATCCTTAATCTCTCTATTTTCATTTTGTTTTCTTTGCATTGTCACCCAAACATCTTTTGTACCTTTGTCTTATTGTCTAATTGTATTTATCATGTTTTTGTTTTGTCTATTTACCATTGTTTCAACAACGGTTAAATCAGATTAAACGCAATTTAAATATTTTGCACTCATCAAGATTTGGATAAGTGTTGGAAGTTATCTTTGGTTACGCAAAGGTACCTAAATGTGTCTATGGTTATAATGTCTGAGATATAAATCTGACGTGATCTTTTCTACCAAGAGCTCATACACTCTTTTAGTTCATTTACTGTTTATAGATAATCAATCATAAAAGCTCTCAATACTTCATTCGGATGGTAAATATAACTGATTTTAGAATGCAGTGGAAAATTATATCATCATTACCGTTTTATCATAAACTAACATACAATGCCAAATGGAAATATTTTCGTATATGATATTATTTATTTTTTCGGTGCGGAAAAGAAAGGGAATTTTCATTGATACGTGCCAGAAAAAAAATCACCTTTCGGGCATGTCATTTATCTAAGCCCCTCCCCCCAAAAACAAATGGATTGAAAAGTGTATACTAGACTTAGTGTTGATGAAAATGAAATTGAAAAAAAATAGAACAATGGACTTTACGGGAACTAGTCTGGAATAAAGAGGGCAGAAGACTAAATGCCAAGAAAACATCAGAATACAGAATTTCTCTTTAATAACTTTTTTCGAAGTTTGCACAATTGTGTTATTGATACCGATTTTGTATAAAAATTTGTCTGTTTGTTTTGCTCACACATGGTAGTCAATATAATGGAATTCTATGCGACTGTCATACAAGTGAGAGGTTTGGCTAGCTTTAAAATCAGGTTTAATCAACCATTTTTTACACGAGGAAATGCCTTAATGAGGTCAGGAATATGACAGTTAGTATCCATTCGTTTGTTGTGTTTGAGCTTTTGATTTTGCCATTTGATAAAGGAATCCCCGTTTTGAATATCCTTGAAAATCGGTATTTTTGCTATTTTACTTTTAACATGTAGAAACATTTTCACACAACACAACTGGTTATCACATGGAAAATTACTCATCAAGTCTTCCAAATTTGATATTCCAATGAATAAACGTATATATGGGATAGTTATCGATCTTGTTATAAATAATACGTAATTAAGTTGAGGTACTGTCAGGTTGTCACACTTTCTGATCTTACTTCAATCAAATACCTAGCATTTTCACATTCTTTTTTTCTCAAATTCTGTCTCCTTTTACAACCACAGTTGCTGTACTACCTTTTTTTATCATTCTGCTCCCGCGCATAGTTAAGTATCTGCTTCTGAAGCCAAGTTTTAAGGGAGAGATAAATGTCATGGCCAAAGTAAGTGCATAATCACAATGTAAAATTCCTTCTGGCATCTATACTTGAAATTTTAAGTCAGCATCCACTCTCATCGCTCATTGATTTAAATGCGTACGTTTGTTTTCAGGTGACAACGTCCACATTTAGCATGATGTGCAGACAAAAGAATGTTAGTTTAGTATGAAATACTAAAGAAAAACATTTCTTGTGTCCAATAACTAGCCAGTGCATTTTAAAATTAATTAAAAAGATATCATACATTGATTTTTCAGTTATATGTGTAACGTCAATGTAGATATACACTCACTAAATATGCATGAAAAAGTATTCCTTCGAAACTTACGAATTACGTCGTAGTGTATTCGTAGTCGTCGTGCATTAGATTTCGCGTGCGTAAATACACAAAATGTTCGCTTTCCTAGGCACATACTTCAAATTAACTTAACTAATTTAAGGAATGACTGTAATATTTTTTCGGTCTATGAAGAAATAACATCAAATTTGTGGTGTACACTGTGCACCACATTTTTTATGTTATTTCGAATAGACAGAAAAAATATTAGTCATTTCTTATAATTTAAGGATGTTCGCTTGTCATGTTTTGGAATTTTTGTCAGATTTTCGGAATCCTCTGGTTTTATACATTTGAATGCCTTAAACATTTTTGCCCATTGACCCCCATTTTTCTTTTAATAAATCTTTTACATGTATAATTATAAGCCATCTGTAAAAGTCTCATAAAATCTTTGTTATTTTTTAATAATGTTTGAGAACTTAAACTTGTCAATGATAAAGCTATGAAAAATCAAGAGAGAACATTTTCCCGCCAAAATTTGAATGCTAATATCTCGAAAACAAGCACATTGACCTATATTTTTGTTTTGCTCTTTTGGTTCCTTTATTAGTCCCCTATCAATATATACTAATGTTATGAAAGCTTGTTATTTTGAAACTGAGTAGCGAACTTCCTTAATTCTAAATTTCATTTTAAACCGGAGTAAACCATGAAAAAACGTTGATGACGTCACGGTCACATGACAAAATTATGTCTATGAGCTGATAAACAAAACAACGTCAGCCAATCAGAAGACGCATTACATCCAAAAATAAATTATTTTATGATAATTTCTGCAAATTGTGGATGCTTATCATTAGAATTTTTACAAAAACAACCACGCTTTAAGTTTGGATGCATCATAATATATCCCAGCTCATTGTGGTATAGTATCGTATGCCCTTAAAATAAAATCCTTGGGAGGTAAATTAAGTAGTAGAGTGTCTGAACTTTGGTTAAAAAAGGTCACTTACGGTCAGATTAATTTTTTACATGTTTCAACAATAGTTGGGTTACAATGATTATTCTCAGATATATATCCAAACGCACCCGTTGGTCTTAAGGAATTGCCTGTTTAATTCTTGAAAATTCAAAAATACAGTTTCTCCGATCAATAAGCTTTAAATTTCATCGCAGCTAATAACATCACTATTAATTGTGCTAATTAGATATGTGCGTAAACATTTGAAAAAAGTACGAAAATTCTTAACTTTAATGTAAATTGAAAAGGGGGAGTCCATAAAAACTGTCAAACTCAACTGACAAAATTGGAATGAAAATTAACTGTCATATTCCTGAATAAGTACGGGCATTTCCCAAGGAAAATGGTGGGTTGAACCTGGTTTTATAGCTAGATACCTCCAACCTATATGGCAGTCGTTTATAGTTCCATAATTTGAGTTGTCAGTATGCGATTTTAATTTTTTAATCTCAGTGTAGATATATATAGTGCATATTTTGAACTTTTTTAAATATATGTATGTGTTTTAAACAAAAATATCAATGACTTTGTTATTCTCAATATATGTAATATATACATATATATATAAATATAATAGTCTCAGTCAGATTTTTTTAAAGTTATTTTTTAATCTGAGTGCATTTCTTTTTAAATTTCATAGTGTATTTTTTTTCTCGATTAATGGCTTTCGCATCATTCTGACGCGAACGGCTAATGAAGACAAAGTAGTTAATTTTATGCGACTGTCATACAAGTGAGAGGTTTAGCTAGCTACAAAACCAGGTTTAATCCACTATTTTCTACATAAGAACATGCTTGTACCAAGTCAGGAATATGACAGTTGTTGTTATCCATTCGTTTGATGTGTTTGAGCTTTTGATTTGCCATTTGGTAAGGAACTTTCCGTTTTGAATTTTCCTCGGAGTTCGGTATTTTTGTTATTTTATTTTTTGCTACCTAAAACGTAAAAATAAAAAAAAATGCACCGTACGACTTTATGACGACCAATCTTAAATTCAAGTAAAATCATTTTTCTAGGACTGTGCAAATTTTTAGCCGTGTAATATGAAGTGAAATAAAACTCTTTTAATTTTCGACTTTTGTCTATCCCGTCACCGCACTACTAGTTGGCATGAACATTTAATTCATTACATCAAATATATATATATATATATATATATATATATATATATATATATATTATGTATAATTTTAAAACATTTTGCAAGACAAAAAAAAAAGTTTAGTGCTCCAGTAATTCTTTTATTCATTTATTTCGTGTAAAAAGATCTTTGATATGATAAAAATAAAATATAATCTAATAATGAATGTTTACATCTTTAATTATATTTGAATTTCAGCTGTGACTGCATGCTATATTAATCACAATTGGACATTTACATTTTGCTTGAATAGAATCAAGTCTTGCGATTGGAAAAATTCCTCCGCCAGTTTATTTTTTGATACTCAGTTTTTATCATTCCATATTGGTGTAAAAGGTAGTCAAAATTTGGTTATGTTTTTACGATACGGATGTAAGTGTCCATAAAACTAAGGTTTGTCAAATAGTATATTAATATTTACCCTATATGTTTGGTCTAAATTCTATTTCAGAGTCTATCGAAAAAGAAATGAAGAGTTATGACACAAGAGCTCACGACATATATAATAAGAAAACAGAAATACCTCTGAAAAGACAAAATAAATTGCTTTTGGTGATTTTCTCATTCGAAAACTATCTTACCAAAACAAAACCATGGTGGAAATTTGCATGTCGCTAATTAATTTCAATGAATGTTATTCCAACTTCTTAGAAAACTATCTGAATGAATTGCACGAATAAACACTTAAGTCTCGTTATGAAAATTTTATGAATATCTAAGCATTAAAACACTAATTTTGAATAAAAAAAAAGACCAATCCGAATAAAAAACGGTCTCTAAAATATTGCTATTTTTCACTTTGTAAAGATTGACAACATGCTCAAAGAACTCGACAAAAACGAATGTGTTACACAAAACTTTATTTACTATTTACTTTTATTGAAATATTTTTATTGACACTTCTTCAAATCGTCTGCGACGGACGAGAACCAATCTTAGTACCTCCAATAAAACACCACTAAAGACAGCAATAAAGCATTTGTCTAATGCTGATTGTAAAATTGCTAGACGAAATTACCGAAAAGATTATCGCAAAAAAATAGAGTCGGATGACAAGAATAGTTTGGCCAAAGCAATAGAAAAAAAAAGAAAAAACTATGAACAAAACTCTAAATGAATAAAGAAAAGATTTGAGAAAACAGTTTGACGAGTTACAGAAAGGTGATCGAAAATAATATGGGAATATATTAAATAAGCAATAGCATATGAGCCAACTAGAGGCATGTCCTTATATCATATTAGTGCTTGCTTGCTAGGTAATGTAAATGAAACCAAAGTAGACAAATAACAAGTTAAAACAAAGTCCGCTTATAATCGTTAAAAAAAATAAAGCGTGCGCCAATGACAAAAACTATAAATGAATATATAAAATCAACAAATTATCAGTTTATTGATGTACTTTTTAAGTATTTAAACATAATATCTGATTCTGGAAAAAATATAGAATGGTGGATCTTTATGTTTTTGGGGATTGGGAAATAATAATATACTAGAAAAGTTCATTTGAAATTTTGCAACCTTATCCTGTATGTTAAATCGTCGTCCCAACAAAACGGTTATTTAAGTAGTGCTTGAACGATATCTTTCAAACATAGATATTAATTTCAGATTTGTATCGAACTGGATTCAAATTCTACAGATCACGGACAGTAAATTGTGTTCTATTATGTATAATGTTATATTATAACAAGTAATCCTGTGTTAGGATGCTAACACAAAAGTCGCCAAAACGGCCCCCAACCATTTTTCTGCTGTTTCCATGGTAACGGCAGCCATTTTAAAATTTCATAGTCAGATAGCACATCTACACATGACAGGTCACATTACTCACAAGTTTCATATAAATTGGACCAATTTTCAAATTTAGGGATTCGTGTTTCCATGGTTACGGTGGCCACTTCGGAAATTCCAAAGTCAAATGCCACATCTACATAAGACAGTCAACATTTGTGTAAAGTTTCATTAAGTTTAAAGCATTTTGAATTTTTTGACATTTTTGCAGTTTCCATGGTAACGGCAGCCATTTTGAAAATTCCAAAGTCGGATGGCACATCCACACATGACAGGTCACATAACTGTCAAGTTTCATAAAGATTGGACTAAATCTAAATTTTTCGCATTTTTGTTGTTTCCATGGCAACGGCGGCCATTTTGGAAATTCCATAGTCAAATTCCATATCTACATACAATCGTTAACATCTCTGTAAAATTTCATTAAATTTGAAGCATTTTAAAAAAAAATCACATTTTTGCAGTTTCCATGGTAACGGCGGCCATTTTAAAAATTCCAAAGTCGAATTACAGCTACATATGGTGCTTCCTGTAATAATCTATCATTATATAACATAAAAAATGCATAGGAATAATTCAACACTATCACATGACTAATCACATGACTATTGTTCTAGAATGTTCCATGAAAATTGACCCCCTAAAATAATGCCAAGATGACCCCGGGCTGAAATAAAAAATGTGGAATGGACACCTGGACATCGGTCTCTTGTATTACACAAAAGTTAAAGGTTCTACCAGTAGCGAATCAATAGTCGAAAAATGACCCCACCCATGTACCGGTCCCCAAATAGTGCCAAGTTGACCCCCATTTGAAATAATAAATAGTAAATGCACCCCTAGGGATACTACCCAAACATCATACCAAATATAAAGTTTCCATCATTTAAGGCTTGGAAGAAAATGGTCGAACAAATTAGGGTTAAGAATAATAATAACAATAATAATAATAATAATAACAAGTAATCCTGTGTTAGGATGCTAACACAAAAGTCGCCAAAACGGCCCCCAACCATTGTTCTGCTGTTTCCATGGTAACGGCAGCCATTTTGAAATTTCATAGTCAGATAGCACATCTAGACATGACAGGTCACATTACTTACAAGTTTCATAAAAATTGGACCAATTTTCAAATTTAGGGATTCGTGTTTCCATGGTTACGGTGGCCATTTTGGAAATTCCAAAGTCAAATGCCAATCTACATAAGACAGTCAACATTTGTGTTAAGTTTCATATAGTTTGAAGCATTTTGAATTTTTCGACATTTTTGCAGTTTCCATGGTAACGGCAGCCATTTTGAAAATTCCAAAGTCGGATGGCACATCCACACATGACAGGTCACATAACTGTCAAGTTTCATAAAGATTGGACCAAATCTAGATTTTTCGCATTTTTGTTGTTTCCATGGCAACGGCGGCCATTTTGGAAATTCCATAGTCAAATTCCAAATCTATATACACTCGTTAACATCTCTGTAAGATTTCATTAAATTTAAAGCATTTTTAAAAAAAAATCACATTTTTGCAGTTTCCATGGTAACGGCGGCCATTTTAAAAATTCCAAAGTCGAATTACAGCTACATATGGTGCTACCTGTAATAATCTCTCATTGTATAACATAAAAAGTGCATTGGGATAATTCAACACTATCACATGACTAATCACATGACTATTGTTCTAGAATGTTCCATGAAAATTGACCCCCAAAATAATGCCAAGATGACCCCGGGCTGAAATAAAAAATGTGGAATGGACACCTGGACATCGGTCTCTTGTATTACACAAAACTTAAAGGTTCTACCAGTAGCGAATCAATAGTCGAAAAATGACCCCACCCATGTTCTGGCACCTAAATAGTGCCAAGTTGACCCCCATTTGAAATAAAAAAATAGTGAATGCACCCCTAGGGATACTACCCCATTATCATACCAAATATAAAGTTTCCATCATTTAAGGATTGGAAGAAAATGGTCGGACAAATTAGGGTTAATAATAATAATAATAATAATAATAATAATAATAATAATAATAATAATAATAATAATAAGAAACGGGACAAAAACATAAAGTCCCCAAAACTCCGTTTTGGCGACTTAACTAGATTTGTAATTGCTAGCAATAACGGATGGCACCCTCGTCCCCCCATTGCCAGGGTAACGACAGCCATTTTTAAAATTCCAAAGTCAAAGAGCACATCTGCACATGCCCATTAACATTTTTGTAAATTTTCATGAAGTTTGGAGCATTTTGAATTTTTGACATCTTTGCTGTTTCCGTGGTAACGGCGGCCATTTTGAAAATTCCAAAGTCAAACTGCAACTCTTAACATGCCAGTAACCATTTATGTAAAGTTTCATTAAGTTTGGAACACTTTCATTGTTTTCGCATTTTTGCTGTTTCCATGGCAACGGCAGCCATTTTGAAAGTGCCAACCTCTAAATGCAAATCTTCACATGGTGGTTAACATTATTGTATAGTTCCATCAACTTGGGTCCATTCAATTCCAAGATCCAGACTGGACAAAAAAGTGTGGAAGAAAAATAATAATAAAAATAATAATAATAAAAAAAATAACTAGATTTGCCATTGCAAGCAATAGCGGATGGCACCCTTCCCCCATTGCCAGGCGAGCGGCAGCCATTTAGAAAATTCCAAAGTCAAAGAGTGCATCTACACATGCAAATTATCATTTTCGTAAAGTTTCATTAAGTTTGGAGCATTTTGAAATTTTGGACATGTTTGCTGTTTCCATGGTTACGGCGGCCATTTTGAAAATTCCAACTTCAAAATGCAACTCTGCCCATGCCAGTTACCATTTCTGTAAAGTTTCATCCAGTTTGCAGCATTTTGATTATTTTGAAATTTTGGACATTTTTGCTGTTTCCATGGTTACAGTGGATGATTCCAAAATTCTAAAAGCAGACATCTCATTGCCACATGTCATGTTATATATCAATAAAGTTTCATTTACTTTGGTGAAATACTCTTTAACAAATGCAGATTTTATGCATATTCCCATAGGGTCAATGTAAAACTTGCCCCCAGTTTCCATGACAACGGCGGCCATTTTGGACTGTCCAAATATTGTCTTGACATCTTAGCATAACGGGTAACATTTTCATAAAGTTTCATGCAGTTGGGTCTTATAACGAAGGAGTTAGAATTTTTTATATTTTAGCTGTTTCCATGGTAACGGCAGCCATTTTGAAAATTCCGAAGTCAAACTGCAAATCAGCACATGCCAGTTACCATTCCTGTGGAGTTTCTTCCAGTTTGGAACACTTTGATATTTTTCGCATTTTTGCTGTTTCCATGGAAACGGCGGCCATTTTTTACCATTCCATAGCAAGGTGCACAACTTTACAAAGGGGGTCCTCATTATAGTAGAGTTCCATCAACATTGGTCCATTGGATTCCAAGAACTCGCGCGGACAAAATGTGTGGAAGAAAAATAAGAAAAAAAAGAAACGTAGAATAACAGTATGTCACCCCAACTCCGTTGAGGGTGCCATAAAAAGAAACGTAGAATAACAATATGTCACCCCAACACCGTTGAGGGTGCCATAATAAGAAACAGGACAAAAACATAAAGTCCCCAAAACTCCGTTTTGGCGACTTAACTAGCTCAGGCAAACCATTTCCGTTCTGCATGGCTTTATTATATAGAACATATTTTAAACAATTGTGGTTCTTCTTTCAAATGTTAGTCAATACATGCTATAAACACAATTGGCTCAAATTTACAGGTTTACATTGCAGAACCAATTCAAACCTTGATTTCAAATGTTGATGTAAACACTGAATTGTAAAATTTATACTTTTTTGAAAACTATTTTAATTTTTAAGACATGGATATGTTCACCCTCTGCAAATTAAGAATGGTTAATCATTAGCTACAATTTAAATGTGGAAGAAGATTGAACATTTCAAGAAGAAACAAATGTTGTCAACTGTGCAAATCTTAGGATATTTGAGACGAATATCACTACCCTCTTGATATTGCTTTGTTGAAAGGAGAGCTTGTAATGATAGGACACATATTAACCATTGTATTACTTTGAGGTCAGGGATCTTTATTATAAAAGGTAAAAACTAAGAAATCTTTCTAAATTTACAAGAACTATTAATGAAAAGGTGGGTTTTGTTGGTTAACAACTATGAATCTGATATGTACTGGTTACCTTTAAATGTAGATTGTAATTTGTGATTTGTATTATATAACATCCTTAATCTCTCTATTTTTATTTTGTTTTTTTGCATTGTCACCCAAACATCTTTTGTACTTTTGTCTTATTGTCTAATTGTATTTATCATGTTTTTGTTTTGTCTATTTACCATTGTTTCAGCAACGGTTAAATCAGATTAAACGCATGCAGGTAAATACAGAAATCTGTCTCGGATGTAATTTTTTTATACACCATTATTTTCATAATTGCACTGAACGTTTCAAGTTAACGCCCAAGTATCGGATAATTTTGCTATGTTTCTAACATTGTGTGTCAATCATATTAAAGAACCGTAATTGGTGCCCTCAGAATTTGTAATGGATTCAAAATAAATTGATAAAGTTGGTCTCAATGCATCATTGTACATGTATTAGTTGAATTTGATCATTATTGTACACTTGACAGATTTTGTTTTCTCAATTGATTTTGCTTTGCAATATATAGAGATACACAATTTACAAATTCAATTACAATAAAATTGTGTTACACAATTGGGGAGAGAACAATATTTACCAATGTGTATTCAAATATAACTTAACTGATACAAGTACATGTATCCTGTAGACACTTAATAACAATGTGCATGAATATTATAGTACATATACCCTGCAGAAAATTAATGACAATGTCCACGGCTTAATTAACATGTATCCTGCAGATGTTAATTGCATTGTCCGATGCTTGACCTAGTACATGTATTATTCAACAGCTAGACTACTTTATACTATACCGACAGTTATGAGCTATTGTGGAAAGCTGATTGATGACCCCTCTGAACTATATAAGATCCAGCTTTGGACTAGAACGGCAGATTCCGACAGGAGATTCCGCCAAGGTCTCCCCCCCTTGTGGGTAGGCTGGAATTAATTCACTAACCATCCGAATTACTCAGTCAGGACCGAACAGTTATACCACTATACGATCACGTGTCCGTGTGAAGATATGAACATTCGAACAATTTTGAACTTTAAAGACAGTTTGTGAACAATCGAACATTTGAACTTTAGAAACAGTCTTAACTTTGTAATTACATAATAAAATTTATTTATCCACTTACTGACTTCGTTACAAGTCGTAAATTTGATGCCGTTTAGACCAGGATCGACTTGGATTGGCTAAAATAACGCAAAGGAATATAAAACGTAAGAACTAAGTTACTTTCATTTTTTCTTTGTGGACAATCAAGATATTTCTATGTCAGCGCAAAAAGTAGAAATGGCTTTTCAAGGAATGGCACTTGTTAAGTACAGTTTTTAATTTTTAAGGGAGTGAGGCCGTATATTTAAAAGGCTTAAAATCAGAAGTTTGTTCACGAGCTGTGGTTCGCACGATTTTTTTTTAGTATTTTTAGAAATTGTACGTCAATTTAAGAATTATGAATACACATATTCTTAAAGCAATTGAAGATATTTTTTTAGTTATTTTTATATGCAGTTATTTAATAGATAGGATACGATATATAATAAGTATGATTCTTAAAAATGAAACTTTTTTTTTAAGTTTGAAGAAGCTAGTTTTTCGTTTAGAGTACATATGTAAAAAAACTAAAATGCCTGATACTATAGCATTTTTTCGTATTTATGGTTTTTGGTCATATTATGGGTTGTTTTCTTGAAGATACATTCAATTATTCTAGAAAATATATATCTTACGTAAAAATGGTAGAGCACCGGTATATATGAAGGTTGATTTAGAACCTTTGGTAGATGAAGTTAATGGTACATTGTGGGTTCATATGTTTGCGATGTTATAGCCATTGACGATTATGGTTTACGCAATTGGGTAGTGTGTATGCACGTTTGTTTAGAGCAAACAAATTGTCTATAATTTTAGATTCCAACCCCTTCTTCGGATGATAAACATAAGTGATGTTAAGTAATTAAATGGTGCAGGTTGTTTTTGGTGTTAGATTACGCCTATTTACATAATGTTAATAGATAAAGAGAAGTATCTTCAGAAAATAGCACATTAAAGATAAATGTTGATGTGTTTTGCCCGAAGGGATTTACAGTATTTTTGTGGTAGATTGATATTTGTAAAAAATGAGAAACATATGAACTGCATGACTAATGACAAAAAATGTAAGTGAAATAGATAATGGATATCAAAGGAAAACTAGCATTAAAGTAAAATTGAAAATTTTTCATAAACACTTATGAGGATTACCATCAGAAATTAAAATAAGAATAAGAAAATAATTAATTTAGGAGTTGAAAAAAAAAGAGTCTTAACAATGTGTTTTGTTCATGAATAAGCATAAAAATCAACTTTAAATTGTTTTAGTTTTTAAGATGAAAGTTAAGTTTTAAACGAATTAGAATGAATAAAATATGACCGGACTATTTAGACTGTGCAGTGTGAAAATAGTTTTTAAACAACATTTTAGTAAGTCAATTGTTTTAATGTATTTTAATATTTTGCATATATTATTCTAGACTTTGTCGTAAATTTAGACATAAGTGTTTTACACAAATTAAGTGTCATAATCTTGGACAAAAGACGGAATTTCATTTAGACTTTTCATTTAAATATTTATATCATGGTTAGGTCTTGCCGGACTGCTAAAATACAATTTTAAGGAGCGAAATATTCCTTCTTGATTTCAATATAGTAGGAACGCTATTTCAATAGGCTAAACAAATCTCAACATATACATTTAGTCATATTGAAATGTATAAAAAGATAGGCAGTAGGTTGCAGAAGTTTTAAAGCAATTAAAAAAAATATTATATATATATAAAAAAGAAAGGAAAGATTATGATGATGAAACTATATACAATTTTTTTGAAAAATGTAATAGATTACGGAGAAAGACATTTTTTTTCGCAACGAGGTGTTGTCAAAAATGAAATATAGAGTCAGTAACAAATTGCACAAGACGTAGTTAAAATTTTATCAATTGAATCTTAAATGTTTTTTAAGAGTGATGAGAATTAATCTGTGGTCTATATTTAGCGTTAAGATTTATTAATGAGAAACTAAAGTTAAAGAAGTAAAAGTATTACAGTTGGTAACAAAGTAACACATATAATTTTTAGTAATTTTTTTTTATAGGTATCATGTAGGTGTAGGAGTCGAATTGAACTTATTTGATTATAAATTTATAAATATATTTCTTATGTCTTGTGTAAATAAACATCTCTTTATTATGTAGGATTCTCAAAATTGTAGAAGTTTTTTTCTCCCTTTTGTTTTTTGTTTTAACCAGATAATTCAATATTTAAGAGAACGTATTGATTATACCTAGAAATTGGTTTACATAAATTTTGCTAGGCTTGAATAACCAAGTGAACTAAAGGCGATTAAACAAACCATCGTAATACTTTAATTGATAAATTAAAGAAATTTAAGGGGAATTGAAAACGATATTGAATTTCCAAATTGGGGAGTATGTTTATCCGTGGGATTAAGTGCAATCATGATTGGAATAGCCATATTTTGTACTGTTAAATTATGAAGAATATATCTTGGTTAGCTAAAAAGAAAAGTGTGAGTTCTGGTTCTAATGCCATGAACGATGGGTACAAAATGGTGTCAATGCAATTGGTTGGAACAGATGTTACTGTTTCCAGAGAGATGTCTTCCTCTGCGCCATTTATCAGGGACGAAACTTAACCGAAGACCGATGTTAATAGTCTCTTGAGAAAGATGTACCTAGAGCTAGATACGTCAACAACTTAGTAATTGGACTAGAGTGTAAACCTTAAAACATTGATGACCGAATTCACTAGCAGATGATGACCGACACTTGTACAAAGAATTGCACACTTTCCAGTAGCTGAGGAACAATATGCTATGATGGTGACGGGAAAAATATGAACAATATATACCCAAATATTGAACTTTATGAATCATATGAACTATATATCCAGATATTGAACTTTATGAATTTTATGAACTCTATGTATCCAGATGTTGGGCTTGCGAATTTTATTGAACTATATATGTGGTGATGGTTACCGAAACTTAACAAGGAACTACAGAATTTATAATCGCATAAATGAAGAAGGACTATCTTATTTTACCGAACTTTCGTTCTTATTGCCAGGGGAGGAAATATGTTACACAATTGGGGAGAGAACAATATGTACCAATGTGTATTCAAATATAACTTAACTGATACAAGTACATGTATCCTGTAGACACTTAATAACAATGTGCACGAATATCATAGTACATATACCTTGCAGAAAATTAATGACAATGTCCACGGCTTAAATAACATGTATCCTGCAGATGTTAATTGCATTGTCCGATGCTTGACCTAGTACATGTATTATTCAACAGCTAGACTACTTTATTAACTATACCGACAGTTATGAGCTATTGTGGAAAGCTGATTGATGACCCCTCTGAACTATATAAGATCCAGCTTTGGACTAGAACGGCAGATTCCGACAGGAGATTCCACCAAGTCTCTCCCCTCGTGGGTAGGCTGGAACTAATGCATTTAATATCCGAATGTACAATGTACTCCATCAGGACTGAACAGTTATATCGCTATACGATCACGTGTTCATGTGAGAATTCGGTAACACCAGAATTCGTCAGATCTCGGCCAGTGTCACAGTGAAAACCAATTATTGAACTTTCGAACTAGTTATCTTTAGAAACTTTGTAAATTACGTAATAAATTATAATTCTGTATTAGACTTCTTTACAATTGTGCATTATACATGTTACAATTCGTTCATTTGACAAAAAAGAAAAAGAAAAATGTTTCGAAATCAGTTTAAAATAATCTTTAGATGACACTTCAACCTACATTATTGTAAAACAACAATTCTTCCTGATATTTCATTAGACAACCAATTTTGATTTTACTAGTGTATTCAACCAAAAATGATCCATAGAGAATAGCCAAATTCCAATAAAGACAGCTTTAAGATATTTGTTTTCTTATTCATTTATCTTACACATGGTGCAGTCTTTCATGGTTACATACACTACAAACCAGTAAAAGTCTGAAATGGCCTATATTTGTACTCGACTGTACTGATTTTTACTCGACCTGTCTGAATTGGTCTCAAATTTACTTGTTAATACTCGACTGTAGTCTGAACCATACTTATCAGTCTGAACTTGTACTTGACCTTTACTCGACCAGTACTTAACCATTTTATTTTCGTCTGAACCATGCTCGACCTAGTCTGAACCATGCTCGACCTAGTCTGAACCATACCCGACCTAGTCTGAACCATACTCGACCTAGTCTGAACCATACTCGACTAAGTCTTAACCAACCTAGACCTAATTCTTGTATCTATCTATTGTATTTCATCAATTTAGGAACTGTCTTTAACAGCTATTTCCCCTGGCTAGAAATTTGAACAACAATTTGAAATTTAAAATGTATTCAATATGGCATTGAAACCAAAATTTCACAATAAACATAATATAAATTCAACACCATATTTATCAACACTTACATATATATATATTACCTTTAAAATAAAAATAAAACAAGCTGATCAATTAACCTCAAAACTGAATTGTGACTTATATTTTCAATGTTATTCAAATTTTTTTGAATGTTTCAGATATATTTTATGGTTACTGGACAATTTTCACCATTTACTTAAGCCTTGTATAGATTTATGGTGTCAGTTGAGTTTAGTTAATAATGCAGTGAACACTTTTTTTTATAAAAATATATTTGAAATAGTATGTAAAGCAACTTAATAAATTTTAAAAATCACACCTTTGTTTTGTAAAACCAAGAATTTAATATAATCATGATAATAGAACTTCCATAGCAATCCTTGATAACCATTTAAATAAGGAAATGTGTTCCAAAGTTGCAGAAAAAAATTATTTCAATTAAGTTTAAATAACTTTTATCAAAATTAAAGACATGGCATACAAGAAGCACTTTAATAAGGTTTAATTGCCTCAGTACATATGTGTTTTACAGGTAAAAAGAAAGTCCTTTTTTTCTTAAACTCGTGTATTACTTATCTAGTGAATTCAAAAGGCCTTGCGATTTAAGTTTTACAGGATGTTGCAATTTTTAATGAATGCTAATTAGAAATTAATACTCTCTGACCAGGTGTGATCTTTTTAATGAGTTTGCCCCAAGCAGGAGGTATTACTTTATACTTTACCACTAATCAGAAGAAAAATTTTATCTATTTCTTTAATTTTTTTATCCCTTTTTGATATATATTATAAATAATATATCTCAAGTTATAATAAGAATAGATATATTTCTAATATGAGGTTAAAACAATTTCAGTGATTTTTTGGCTGTTGTTACCTCATTAAAAAGATAGCTATATAACTATTGTATGTAACCATGAAACTTATATAGTTTTTTTTAGGAATTTAGGAAAATTAAGTTTAAAGAAAAAAAAAACACCCGCCAAACAAGAAGCACCTTAATACGGTTTTATTACCCTCAGTAAAGGTGTGGTTTTTAGTTAAAAGAAAATCTTTTTTTAACAAAACTCTAAAACTTTAAAATTAATATAATTAAATTATTATATAAGATAATTTAATTTAACTATCTCTATTTGATAAATCTGAGAATCATGTAAGGATGTAAAAATATGTTTTTATATATATCTTTATTTTATAGTGGCTGTTGTCATGTCAGAAAAAAAGAAATTAATTTTAACAGCTAAAATCAAAACAAAGTATAGGTTTTTTGGTCAAGTATGGTTCAGACTGGTCGAGTATTGTTCAGACCTTTGGTCGTGTATGGTTTAGACTGAAAAAATTGGTCGAGTACAGGTCGAGAATGGGTTAAGACTGTTTCAGACTTGTCGAGTAATAGTTCAGACTATTTTCAATGGCAAAGATAAGGGTCAAGTACAAATCAGTACGGTCGAGTAATGTCGAGTAAAATTCAGACCAATTCAGACTGGTCGAGTAAAAATCAGTACAGTCGAGTACAGATATAGGCTATTTCAGACTTTAACTGGTTTGTAGTGATATATATACTCCGTATTAAACCAAGAAAAAAAAAATAGAAATAAGAATATGTGGTTTTATTGCCAAAAGAAAACCTTTCGACCTAACGACGTGGATATAACAAGTATTTATTAAATTGGAGTAGTTGCAAAACACCTGGCTCTATAATTGTAAGATATAGAAGTATTACCTGAAAAAAGAATGTAAAAACAGTCAGAAAATTCACCCCTATATCAGAAATGTAACTGTATCTTTCACGAGTTAAGTTGACGGAAATGTTGTCGGACGTTTCGTGGGAAGATACAAACCAAGATAAACAACAAAATCTGAGGGAATTGCATGAATGTCAAAAGGACAAAAACATTACTTTAGTCTCTGATAGAGAATTATTTCATTAATCTTACAAAATCTTTTTATTGTCCTATTTAAATCACCTTCACATTGAAGTTTGAGTTAAAAAGAGTGAAGAGAGGGATAGTAGCTGTTCCTTTTTTCCAATGTAGTTCTTCAATTTTTCATGTCATATACATCCTTAGCCTTCGTTTTTAAGGTTTAAAGCTTTTCTGATGAATGTCAATCTCTAAAAACACGACATTACAGAAAGTATGTATGTTCTATAGTTTCCAATGATTAATATGCAGGTACCTGAATGCATGATTCCATCATAATTCCAGTCATCTTTTTTTCCGTTTTTTTTTGTGATTTTTGAAACAAAGTGATACTGAATGTTTATGCGGTGGACAATATCCATGGGTCTACCTGATAAGTCGTCAAGTGTTACTACGATATGAATAATGTCTCATTAAATAAAGTTTCAAGAAAAATTACTATACTATACATTTGGCGATGAAAATGGATAGTGTTGTAAAAAAAAATAGCCACTGCACACAAAAGTGCTAACAGCCTACTGAAAAATGTTTTCCTTCATTTTAAGGAAATGAAACATGAAATACTCGTCTGTTTTTGTGAGCGTTATCAAGAAAAATA
The DNA here is from genome assembly GCF_021869535.1 of Mytilus californianus. Lineage (NCBI taxonomy): Eukaryota > Metazoa > Mollusca > Bivalvia > Mytilida > Mytilidae > Mytilus > Mytilus californianus. Next base: position 138,800,619 of record NW_026262581.1, on the reverse strand, counting down.
ACTCTCATAAGCTTAAGGTACGCGTCTTTTAATACAAGTCCAGTTTCCGGTGCATGTCAAACATGGAATGAAATAAAATGGTCAAATCTGAACACAATGTTTTTGGTTTAATCAAAAGTTCATGCTGCATTTAAATGTCATTAAACTGTTTGATATTTTTGGGACATCAACAAAGAAAAGTGAGAAGAAACATCCTAACTGGATGTGATGCAAACTAGTAATCTGCACTTATTCGATAGATGACGAATATTTCTGGTGTAACTGTTTAACATATTCCTTTTCCCTGATCATACAACTTCAAGAATATATCTACCACGACCCCAAAGTCATTTTCTGTAAATACCATTTAGGCTTTACAGACCAACAACAAATAGCTTACAGATGTATTTTTAAAAATATACTAATGTGTGTGTAATATCCGTGTCTACTGAATATCTGGTTCAAATAATACCTTTCTTCAGTATTTTCTACAGTAAAAGATAATTTGAGGATACTGCATGCCAAATCTCAGCTTTAAATAAACCATGTTATCAAAGCCCATAATGTCTATCATTACATTGGTTGATTGATTTGAAACGTGATTTGCAATTTCCAAAAGCATGGCAAAGTTTAACGTTTTTCATTTATTTTTGTGAAGGGTACCAGTTGTTACTGATTGATGAAAAATTGTATTTTCATTAATATTTGATATCGTGATTTTACCAAAGTTTGCGTTTAAGACTAAAGACATGTAATTGCGTGATTTACCTTCACCCTTGCAGTCCATGAAAAGTGAATCCCATGAATAATAATGAATCAACAGAGGCGGATCCAGGATTTTAGAAAGGTGTGGCTTAGTATAAAAGTTTGCCGAGCGGAGCGATGCGAAAATTTTTTTGGACCTTTTTTTCGGCTAAAAAACATAAAATAAGTGTAAAATGCATTTTATAGTTAAAATGTAGGGGGTTGGACATTTTTGGTGCCGTATTCTCTCCATCAATTGTCTATTATGCAATGATTGGATGGATCCACTGTCTTCCCAAAGTTCAAGGGAACATTAGAAAAGAACCCAGATGGAACCAAGAAGGAGCGATGCGAAAAATTTTGTGGACCTTTTTTTCGGCTAAAAAACATAAAATAAGTGTAAAATGCATTTTATAGTTAAAGTGTAGGGGTTGAACCAGTGTGCACGGATTGAACCTAATTGCATTAGGAATTCTCATGACTTTTTATACCTTCAACGTATTTTGCATTCGGAATTCTCATGACTTTTTATACCTTCAATGTATTTTCCAAATCATTTATTTATTTAGTATACAAGTTTGATCGTTTATATAAATATACATTGTTAATTTCCATTGTGTAATGCAATGTAGGCGTACATATGATAATAATTTTGCAGCTGATATAATAGTTTAAGGTAAATAAATTGAAGAAAAACTACGGTTTCTTATTGGTGCATTCTGAATAAAATTCGGATCTATCATAACCTTCATTCGTATACACCTCTATGTCTTGCATTGTTCTGGACATAATATTCAATTTCATGTATGATAATATAGTATCAACATATGCTAATCTTACTTCAAGCATACGGATTCATTTCATCTCTATGTGTAGCAGATTCTGCTGAACAAATTTTATTGGTTTTAAAAAATATGGGATGCCTATATAATTCTTTCATTACCTTTTTGTAGTTGAGAGGTTGTTTTATACAATTAACAACTATTATTTTTGTATACAGGATATTTTTATAATCCGCCAACACTTTTTTAAAATATCCTGTATACAAAATTAACAACTATTATTTTTGTATACAGGATATTTTAAAAATGTGTTGGCGGATTATACAAAATAAATGGAGAATGTGTCCCCATGGACACAGATGATGCCCCCGCTTGCATACAGCATTATAAAGGGACATAACTCAAGAACAATAAAAGTGACGCTACCCAAATTTGTACTTTATCTTAGTTTTGTGGTAATAAGTATTGTGTATAGGTTTCATGTTTGGTTGGGGCAAACTTAAGTTACAGAACGGAAACTGAAAATTTTGCAATTCTTCGATTTATAAAGGGGTATCACTCAATAATGGTTAAAGTGACACTACCCAAATTCAACTTGGTCTGTGTTTTACCAGTGGAAGGCAAAATTAAACATTGCATTGTATAAAGCATTGATTGTAGTTGATTCAACTATAATCATGGACAAAGGAAGATAACTCCAATTTTAATAAACTGCTTCGCTGAGCGCAGCTGGATACACCCGCAGAGGTCCAACCCTGAACAGTTGGGGCAAAAATGGACACAATATCCAAGCTTGATACAGGTCTGAATTTGATTGTAATTAAATATTTGACATATTATAGGTTTCTGAATAAATGTAGTCAAAGAACTTGAAATTGGTTATATGAATTGAATTTACATTCAATCAAAGATTTCTTGCTGTTGTGCAATACACTGTGCTGTTGCGCAATACTTAGTAAATCTGTTGTCAGACTATAAACAAATAAAGTTATTTTCTTCTCAATGTCATATTTGAAATTTATGAAAATCAATAGGGAGATTACATCAATAGCTATAAATAATTCACCAAAGTTTCAAGAGAACTGCGGAAAGCATTTTTTAGTTATTGTCCGAAAACTGGAAAATCACCCTTTTTTTATGAATAAAACCCTGTAACTCAGAAACGTAAAATCTAAAATTTATAAAAATCGAAAAGGAGCTCATGTCAATAGATATAAACAATTCACCAAAATTTCTTGCAAGTTGGTGAAAGCATTCTTGAGTAATTGTCGGAAAACTGGAAAATCCCCCCTTTTTTAATGAATAAAACCCAAAAACTCAGAAACGGTAAATCTAGAATTTATAAAAAACGAAAGGGAGCTCACGTCAATAGATATAAACAATTCACCAAAGTTTCATGCATATTGGTTAAAGCTTTTTTGAGTTAATGTTCGACATGTTGACGACGGAAGGACAGACGGTCAATGGTATACCATAATACGCCCGTAAACGGGCATATACAAATTACTTGAACAATGGCATCATTGATATTTTTAGAAAAAAAATGAAAAATTTAGCAATTTTTCCATTTGTAAAGGGGCATAACTCTAGAACAGTAAAAGTGACGCCACCAAAATTCAAACTTGATCTGTGTATTGTTGTGATAAGCATTGTGTACAAGTTTCATAACATTTGCTTGAGGCAAACTTAAGTCAGAGAACGGAAATGAAAAATTTTGCAATTTTTCCATTTATAAAGGGGCATAACTCTAGAAAGGTTAAAGTGACGCCACCAAAATTAAAACTTGATCTGTGTTTTGTGGTAATAAGCATTATGTATAAGTTTGGTTGAGGCAAACTTAAGTTAGAGAACGGAAACCAATTTTGGGACGTACGGACGTACGTACGTACAGACTGACAAGGGTAAAACTAAATGCCCCCTCCGCTTCGGCGGGGGCATAAAAATATGGAAATAGCATCTTCATCTTTGCAGGATGCAGATATGGCTTTATAAAGTTCCATATTGAACACACCAGCATTTGGATGCTGGCATCTAATATATATATAGACTTTGATATACCTTTTGTTTGGATGCTGGCATCCCAATTATATGCATGCAGACTCAACTTTCTCTTTGGATGCTGCCATCCCATTAAAAAAATTGGATGTTCATCCTTTAAAGTTAATCTCAGGGATGCTGGAATCCCAGTTGTAAGTAAAATTTATCTCAACACATTATAATTGAATGCTGATAGAAATTTCCTTTGGATGCTGGCATCTGTTTCTGTGAAAGCCGGTGGCTGTTTTGTTTAAAGGCTGACATCTTTGCATTATATGTTTCTTTATATATATATATTTGACCAGGTGACTTAAGTTTAATCGCTCAATTGAAAAGTCTTTTATCTTTTAAAAAAAAAATCACATTTTTGGTGTTTGTTTATTATTTACGGTATATAAAAAATATATAGGAAAAGCGCATAAATCTAAAACTGGTGACTATTATTGTGACGAATTACAAAAATACAAATAAAACGAAACAGTAAATATACAATATTATATTGTATTAAAGAGTGTTTGGGGTTACTGAAAGTGAGCTTAACCTCATACTCATAGCCTGCTGAAATGATATCATAGACATACACTCTACTATTCAGATTGGTGAATGCACTTTATTAAGGTGCTTCATATGAAGTCTGTAAGCCTGGGTTATAATTTTGTGTCTATGAAAACCCCCATTTTCAATTAAAGTATATATTGGTATTAAATATATAAGATATCATAAGGAGATCTGTCTTCCCTAGTTGCCTGCATACAATAATACACGTACTGCTTTAGTAACAATGCAAAATCTTTTAAATTTTTATTTAATTATCAGTACTGGTCTCTTTCATCTGTACGTACTGGATATTGTCAATATCACTGGACTTGCTATATGCACACCATGTCATGATCTGTTTTCATTTCACAAGGAGGTCTGTTTTCCTCAGTTGCCTACATACAATAATACATGTCATGCATGTACCACTTTGATAACAATGCAAAATCTTTTAAATTTTTATTTTAATTATACGTACTGAATATTGCCAATATCACTGGACTTGCTGTATGCAACTTCCCATACGTAGGCACATCATGTCATGATCTACTTTCATTTCAATCACAAAACTTTCATTTTCTTTATTACGATCATTGTTAAGCTTTTTTCTGTAATCAATATTTATCAATCATCTAATAAAATCGGTTACATGAACTAGAGCTTTCTAACTTTCTTTTATCATTTAATTACTTATCTGAAATCAGCTGGAATCGCAAATGATCATAATGATCTGGTGCTGTTTGGATGTTTTGTCGCCAAAATTCAACCTGTCCAATAACTATAAAGTGTTACGATACATAATACACAACACATGAATAGTATCCGGAAAGGTACAGCCACTGCTTAAAAAACACTGAAACGAGAAATGAAAATCCAGTATAGTTTTTAATACAGATAAATATTCTGACCAATATAAATGTTTAAAGAAATTGCTTAAAATGAGTTTCCTGTTGCTTACGTCTTTCATCCACGACAATTTGGGCTCATATTTGTCTCTAAGGCAATTATACCACATCTCCTTAGTTTTACATTCACAGTAAAATATAAACTGGCCTCGAGCAATCAATGAGTCTATATTCTTCATATAAAATCTTGCAAATATATGAAAGATTGTCAACAATAAGTTTTTGTTGTAACATCACAATACTTTTAAAGTAGATTTTCATGTAGGATATATAGTGTTAAAAATATATTGCTTTCCTCCCAACGTTCAAAATGATAACTCGTGGTTGTAAAAAAAACTACTTACACCCTCCCATCCGTTTCCACCCCAAGAAAATGCATGATTATTTGAAGAAAACCTCCATTTAAACTTCACTCTACCAAAGTTTGCCATACCAAGCCTGGTGCTTCTGCGTAGTCAGAGATAAATCTATTAAAAAAAACATCTGAACCACTAATTAAATCGAATTATAATTATGGAACAACACTGAGATCTATACACTATTAAATAAACAGCTGCGCCATGAGCACATGATACGCCCGTCGCTTTTTAAAAGAATAAAGTTCAATAACTTCTCAATGTCATATCAGAAATTTATGAAAAACTAAAGGGAGGTTATCTTAATAGATATAAACCAGTCACCAAAGTTTCATGAAAACTCCTCAAAGCACTTTAAAGATATTGTCTGAAAACTGGAAAATCACCCCTTTTTTATGAATACAATCCCATAACTCGGAAATGTAAAATCTAAAATTTATTATAATCGAAATGGAGCTTACGTCAATAGATATAAACAATTCAATAAAGTTTCTTACAAATTGGTGAAAGTGTTTTTGAGTTTTTTTCCGAAAACTGTATAAAACCCCATAACTTGGAAAGTTAATATCTAAAATTTATAAAAAACGAAAGGGAGCTCACGTGAACAGATATAAACAATTCATCAAAGTTTCATGCAAATTGGTTAAAGCGTTTTTGAGTTATTGTCGGACATGTTGACGACGGACGGACAGACGGACAACGGTATACTATAATACGTCCCGTAAACGGGCGTATAAAAAGGGTACAATTTCATCAATGTCATTCGATTTGGAGAAATATACCCTATTTGGAGATATTTCATGAAATTGCAATCCCATGGGTAGATTCATTTTACATCTTAATTTGTTCCGTTTTTTTTGCTTGACCCTAGTCCTAAAACACAAACATTGTGTGGCGATATTTACATTTTCTTTATTTTTTTCGTGTTTTCTTTTTCATTCATTTTGCTATTTGCTATTTTCAACTTTTATAATAAAGCTGTCACGAGCTTCAAAATTAAAAAAAAAAAGCAACAAATGAAAATATCAGCTTTAAAGGGGCATGAGCTACGAGATATGGAAAAAATACTTTTCTATTTTGTTCAATCATTAATGAAAGTGAAATAGTGAAATGATAATTCGCTTTTAGCAGCCAGTTTGGTTCAATTTTGTCAAAATAAGCTAAGAAACATCGTTGAATAATTATTCACTTGCAAGTGAATAATTCGACCTCATTAAATCCATTTTTATGTGACCTTCAATAAAACCCCTTAGCTGGAGATTGATCATGTTGATTAGGCATAAACTAGGCATGTTCAGCTAATAAAAGGAAAAGAATGTCAACATTGAAACTCAAAAAGGGAAACAAAAGTAAACCATTTTGTTGACTGATTCGATCAACAAAAACTCATTCTTATACAGGAAAACACGATGATTAACATATTTTTTTAACCTACAATATGAAATCAAAGAGACCAAGAAAAATCCAATTGCACGTGTTTGCTATCTATTTATATCTGTATTTATGTTTATATCAGGTTACATGACGGTCGGCAGTCTTGGGGGTCACCTCGATGGTTAATAAGGTGGCGTCTAGACTAAAATACACACGAAATTCTGATACATATTATCGAGTTCATACATTGCAAATTGTTTATTTAAGACTTTTTTTAAATAGGGATATACGTTTTAGTATGTTATAAATCAAATATGAGAATTTGAGTCATATCGGTGAACACGAATTTGACAGCTAATGCCCCTTTAAAAACACTAAGTAATGAAAAGATTATGCAAAGGCATATATATATATATATACATATATATATATATATAGGACTAGCTTGACCCATAAAAACATGTAGCAAATTAATTTCTTCAAGTATATGTATTAGAGTAAATTTTATTTTAAGTCGATAAATCTATATTTATATAGTATTCATAGTGACATTCACTCTTTAATATTCATACATGACAATGCAGTAAGGGTTTTGCTCGGTACCCTATAGTTGTTAACTTCAATGACATATGGTCTCAGGCTGGTGGAGAGTTGTCTCATTGGCAATCATATCACATCTTCTTATTATTATATACTGTAGCTCTGGTTCCTTAACTGATTTGGGTCCTTTTCAACATTTGTATTAGCTGTGGAATCGCAGTGGCGGATCCAGGGGGAGGGGATGTTCCGGGGATCCGGATCAATGCATTTGAATGGGGTCATATAGTTGGAACCCCCCCCCCCCTTTATCCTGGGTTGGGAACCCCCCTTTTAAAAATGGCTGGATCCGCCCCTGAATCATGACACGTATGATCCTTGTGATATGATTCGACCCTCAGTGTTAATGATATGAACTATTAAATCAACCAACTTGCTAGATGAGCACAGTATTATCAGACTTTAATGTAAGCCTCTATAGTAACAGGTGAAAATGAATGTTATGTCAGATAAGTCCCCCCTCCCCCACAAAGAATTTCAAATACTTGTTCCCTTCAGACCCTTGCAATTAAGATGCGAACAACACATTCAACTTTCTGGTAAACTGGATAGACCTTAATTATCGCTATTTGTCTGTCATTTCTGGACATCACAAAGGTTCCCGTAAAATTTTGACTTCACAATACAAAATGTCTGACGCCACAAAGGAAAAGTGATTGTTGTATGCATGACGTCAATACTTCAAGTGTAGCAGATTATCAGGTCAAGTGTTCTGATATTCAATAAGCGATATGGTCTATTGTCTCCTGGTACGAGGAAAATTCTCCCTTCCAAACCTGAAAATCAGTAATTCATGGAATTTCTTTTGGTTTATATGGCTTTGTGAGGCATTTTTTTCAGGGCAAATTTAGTCTATGAAAAGCTTCTTGACTTTCTAGACCGAAAATCAATCTTAAATCAAATTTCTTATACTTTACATTGCCTGTATTAACATTGTAAGGCCTCTTACCAGTGATGAAATTTACTGGTGTAGGTCATATGGCTAGTGGTGAACAAATTAATTTAGCTGACCGGTTTTTATATTGGCCATGGCAGTATGGCTTGTGGTTAATCGTAATTGGAGACATAGTCTTGGTGGGGTGTCATGTAAATAAGAATTTTGTCAAATCTATTTATTTCTCTGCGGAACAGCTTAATCCCGCATTGCATGAATGGATACATATTTTCAAAATATATGAAAAGGGAAATGAATGTCTCAGATGCTCACCACTACTACAAAAGAATCGAAGTGCTATATGCACATATCGTTGGCCAAATGAACGACATGTCCTAATCAGTGTATGTATGTTCGTAGATTCCTCCGTTTACGGAGCACCCCTCAAGAGCTGCGAGGGTACAATGGAATCCGTGTACACTCCCTATCGGGATTAATGGAGATGTGTCACTAACGTATTTACAATGTTCAATATTTACAAGGACAATCCCCAACCCAACACCAGGGAGTGTTAGGACACCGGGCGGATCTGTTATTATGGCGGAGGAAGCCAAAGTACTCGGAGAGAACCACCGGGCTGCTCGGCGGGAACAGACAAACCGAAGAGATATCATCAGATTGATCTCCAGGTCAAAGTCGGGAGCAACTATGACCAACCGAGGCCCCCATAGTACCCATTCTAGTTTAATCTCCGGTCTGGGTACCAGAGATGTGTGTGAGAGCAGTGGCGTAGCTTGCATTCTGTTATTACCGAGGCAGGGGTCTGGGGGGCTCCGGTCCCAGAAGCTTTAGAGGTTTTGCAATTTGAACAAGAAGAATCTATTTGAATGCTAGTGGTTGTTTAAATCTATATCATCATAATGATGTTAATATGCCTTACACTAAGTTGTACTATAGATTTATTAGTTGATAACTGATACACACGTCATTTTCAATGTTCAGATGAATCCATAAATGTTCTCAAAAGAAATTATCACTTTTTCAAATCGAATCCTTTCAGTGAACTTCCAAGATCTTGAATTCATTGCGAATAGAACTGAGGAGATGGATATGAGGTATACAATAATGACACAGCAAGCCAACAATACAACAAAATTAAAAGTCATCTAGAGGTCGACATACGGTCTCAAACAATATATATATAGATATCCTTACAATATGTCAAGATCCGAAAAAATGAAAACAACACGTTATAAATTGTATGCGTCCGAAGCGCTTTTCTGGATTTACCTTCATCAGGAACGCTCAAGGCCGAATATTTGAAAGCCAAGGATATATAAGAACCGAAACATTTGAATAGCTATATTACCAAAAAGGACATAAAAAGTAGCCAAATACATCTAATGTAAACTTTGCCTTAGGGGGTTGAAACCTTAGTTTCTAATAATTTCAAGATTTATTAACGGACAAATTTAGAAAGGTTTGTTATAAATCATGTCAGTACCGAAGTTACTATTTTCTTTTCTCTTTGTTTGTGAGAGACTGAATACGAAGCACGTGAAGTTACCACATAAGACAACTACTGACAAGTTTCATGAAAGCCAAATTCAAATACCTCAGTAATCTGCCGATATTTTTCAATGCCATCGTACACTCTAATATCGGTGGCTGTACCTCATTGTGACATAAGCTTTAACGTCATACCAGAAGTGAGACAAGACCTTGTTCGATGGCCAGAAGAAACCTGCACAGAATTTTCAATGCACAAAAACAAACGTAACGATTAAGGTTTATTTAAAATAAATATCATTTATTCGTTTATTCGTGGGCCACATGCTACATGTAAAGTGCACCACGGCACTTTAATGGGTTGTGTTCGCCCTGATATTTCTTGGAGGGTCTTCAAATTCTTACATGGTTTTGAAATTTTTCCCATGGTGAAAATGACAATCGGCGAAGTACTAACGGAAATATTTACGCTATTCTGAAGTCTACAGAATAAATGAAAACAGTATTTGGTTGAAATTTTTAATATATAAACTGACATCTGTATGAACTAATAGACATATACCATATGTGTCTCTAAAATTAATGACTCCTTTAAATATTCAAAATTCTCTGCTAGTGAAAAACTATAAATTTAAAGTAGCGAGATGATAAAACTTGAGAACAACATACACATTATTCATTTGTGCATGTTGAATGATGTATATTTTATTTTGATTGGTATCAAAGTCAATGAAACTCTGAGTAATTGGATTACTACACGTAGGAGGAAATGTCAACACACAAATATGTTTCAATTTTAGACGCTACCGGTTATATATATATATGAGGGTTTGAAAAGAGGTCTGCAAATATTTAGTTTTTAATTCTTTTCGCACATAATTTCCTTTCTTTTATATTTTAGCACCCTTTTAAATATCCTTTTAAGTTTAATTTAATTTCAGATCATTTTTCTGTATACTGTAAACCACACCCAGACCCTCATGTACTAGAAATTATTCTCACACAAAAATAATAATTTACTTGACTGATCAAGATATTCGATCGGATTAAATAAATATGTTTGCTTTAGTTTTGTCGATTTCTTTAACTCCGACATATTTATATTACTGAAAACTACCGCAAAGGGGATTTCTGATTAGTAGAGGGAAATGTTTCCATAAGTCTTGAATTTGCAAAGGGTATGAATCAATAACGACAACGAGACAATACAAGTCGGTATATTAGCGTTAAGTAGCGATTTTGCTGCATAAAATTAAAAAGATTTTTTTTTTACCGAGGCAGCTGCCTCGGTTGCCTCGGTTGAATTGCCTCAGTTGCCTCAACATAAGCTACGCCAATGTGAGAGGGTGAAAATCACCCTTCTGATGTACTGATATTTTTAGCACCCCGAGTGAGAATTGAACTCGGGACCTTCAGCACTGTAGCCATAGGTCTTAACCACTAAACCACGAACTCACAGTGTGTTTTCAAAACTTCTCAGGAAAATATTGACGGAAATGAGGAATGAGTTGTGAAAAATAAATGAAAACGGAACGACTCTGATTCTAAAAACGGATGTTAGATATACTGTATATTTGGGTTGATATAGATGCGTACGATGTTATATGTTTGTCCAGTTTCCCATGTTAAATAATTAAAATGAGAAGGTATTTACCTTACAGCTTCATTTTCCCGCGATGCTGGAATATATAAATGTTATAAAACTAACACCTCGTTCATATAAGATGCAAATACATCAAAGCTGAACCGATAATCTGTCCTGCTTGAACTATTGATGTCATGCAACAATCATTTTTCAATTGTGGCATCAGATATTTTGTATTGTGACGTTAAAATTTTACAGGAAACTGGGTGATGTCCAGTAATGGCAGACAAATAGCAATAAGGTGTATAGAAAGAATAGGATGAAATTTGAAAACAATAGGCAGGACAGGAGTTTTGAGTACAAAAAAGGCAGGATGAGACACTTTGCAAAAAAAAAAAAAGGATGACAATTTATGTAAAAAAAAAGTCAGGATAAACTAAAAAAAAAAAGAAGGCTGATCCGAATAGAGTGAAAAATAAAAAGGCAGGACAGAGATTACAACAACAAAAAATGCAGGACAAAATTTTTCATCATAGCCCCCCACCCCCCCCCCCCCCCCCCCCCCCCCCATAAATATTAAATGGCAGCTCCCTAATAGTTAAAATGTCAAAATCACAAAAAACAGCCGTTGGACTATGAGTATGACTTTTGAGCAAATTTGGAGGGAAATGGGGCGTAGAGGGGGTCAAATAGTGTTCAAGGTAAGCAAATGCTCTTTAAATTATGCGTGTTTCAAAAATCGAGGAAAAATTACAGGGAAAGTTGGGTCATCTTTTCAGACTTAAGTTAAATAATGACTAATGTACTTACCTTCTAATTCTATATATATAAAAAAAAATCACAACTCAGAACAGGAACAATAACACTATGTCTATTTTACTTTGACTACTGATCTGCAAACCTACAAACAGACACAAAAATATCATAAAATAGTGAAATATAAGATTGATTGCACTTTGTATGGATAATTCCCACACGTGTTACTTGGGGAGCCCGTTTGTTTACAAATAATAATGTCACGTGTCACTGACGTCACAAATTTGCATCGCCCTTACAATACACTACACAATTCACACATACATAACCCATTTATCATGCAAACAGGCAAAGTGAATGTGATTGGTTGTCAAATAATACAAAAATATTGCATGTACAGTTAATGAAGAAATTAGTTCATCAAATTGATAAGATTTCACTCATGACACAAATCGACTGGGTTGACATTTCTGTCATCGGGGAAATGGGATTAAACTGATCGTCAAGAAGGTCTAGAGAACCACCTCTGGAGAACCTTAACATTAATAAGTAATACTTACCAAAATTACTTTATATCATTAAACGCTATTTAAATGAAATGTCAGAAAGATTACGATATAATACTGATGCAGGCGGGGATGCAGGTTATTTTCTTATATATTCTTACTCCTATTGTTTGAAGTAATAAAATTTGTATAGAATCAAATTTAACTAAAGTTCAGCGTTAACAAAAGTGAATATGCACAAAGATTTGTATAGTAAATCCTTGATATGCAGAAGCATGACAATATATTTATGATAAAATGTGTATATATTTCTGTAAAAGAATTAAGTTGCCCGTATACTTTACTAAGAATTACATTTGAGCGCAAAGAGATCTCTATTTGTGAATTGGTTTATTAACCCCGGTTGAACCCGGGGTCGAAGTTCAACATGTTAACATATTAACGGAAATTTACCTAATTGCATTCGGAATTCTCATGAGTTTTTATACCTTCAACGTGTTTTGCATTCAGAATTCTCATGACTTTTTATACCTTCAACGTATTTTCCAAATCATTTATTTATTTAGTATATTTATATATAATTTATATATAATATAATATATAGATATAACGATGTGTTCAGATAAGAACTGATTTGTTTAAGCCACACATACGTGTCCCTGTATCCCCGGACACAAAATGCATGCTAACTATATTTTGCAACGAAAATAAGACATATTGTGGAGAGACAAACTGAGTTATTTAACTATTAAACATATTCTAACCATGCATATCACTTAATGCATATATTTGGACTTGTGGCCGTAAAATCCGTCATTCCCATTCTTGACTCTTACATATATATTTGTTAAGTTTTGTTTTGCACTCCTAAATCAAACAAATACAAATGAATGTATGAAGATCTACGTAAGGCCAATGCACGTCTTAAAATTTAGAGTCGACGTTAACCGTTCGCTTCAAGTTGTATCAAACACACCACAAAGCTAAACTAGACTAAGCCGGGATACTTTTCAATGCAATTGCATTTTGAGAAAGTCCACACTTAAATCTTGTATCGGTATTGGTATTTAACATCAGAGCAGTATATAAATCCCTTTCCTAACACGTCTATTGCTTTGACATGTTTGAGTGATTGCGTGACCTTGACTTGATTTCACATTCCATCGGTCGGTCAATTGTCAGTTTATTTATTAGGACTGTTTCTCTGGGGCAATATGCAAATGAATTACTATATTTAGTTAATGATGTTCTTGTTATGTATTTATTTCTGTTAAGCAGGTTTCATTTTACCTTGATCAAATATGCAGGTATCACTGATAATGTTTAGTTTATATGATATTCGTATTAAGACTTATATATATATATATATATATCATTATTATTTTTTAAAATAAAACATAATTCCAATCAAGATAAGTAAAGAAGGTGAGACAATTCAGTGTGCGTACTCTTGTATTTAACAAATATTTACATTCAAAAATAGATGACATTTTGTGTAATAGTTGTTTTCCTCGACACTCCTGTTTTGGTCGCGCATCTTTTCCTTAACCAAAAAAGTTATCGACAAAATTTCTTTTTACTCATATTTGAATGTCGTACTGATACAGAGTCGGTCAATTTGAACAAATTAATCCGGTAATTATTTGTAGTGTTTATATACTAATAAGAAGATGTGGTAGGATTTTCAATCAGACAACTATCCACCTAAGTAAAAATGAAGGGTATGTTAGCAATTAAGGGCAACCGTTCCACCTTCAGCAATGAGAAAAACAACCTATATCGTAAAAAAGGCCAAACAGTGAAAAATATGAAACAATTCAACTGAGAAAATTAACGGCTCTATCTATAACAAGACAATTCACTGAAAACAAATATGACAGACATGAACCGACGACAACCACTGAACTTCAGGCTTCTGACTTGGAACTGGCACATAAAGAGTGACTTCCTAAGTTGTTTTTTGTCAAACTGGAATTTAGTATTTTACCACTTTTTCTTAATAACCGTATGTTAAGTTCATGGTTACAAGACAATTTTTTTTTACTTTTTCTACATTTTCCACATTTTGGTTTATTATTCATCACGTTCATAGCCGATTGATCCTCTTTCTTACCTGTTAATTATTTTTATTAAAACGTGTTGTTTGTTTGATCGTATTTCCTCATAAGCCAAAAATTAATTATAACGTAAATATTGTTTTGCTTTCCGCTGAATTAACAATTGTGATGTTACGAAAGAAGGTGACCCTGCCTGATGATGTTACGTAGAAAGAACACACCTTTGTGTAGATATACCGCCAAATACGCAATACGATTTTTCTTCACTCTCAACTGTTACAGTTAAATGATATATAAACAAGTCTAAATCGAAAACAACGTTCAAACCTATGATTGCGTTGGATAAAAACCGCAATTTTTATACGTGTGCATGCAAAACAAATTTCTTGGTAAAGGGGTCTAAATACAGCACAAACAACATTTTCCAAAAGACCAAAAAAGTGAAAAATATATTTTAACAAAACGCATTTGACTAGCAGGTCGAACAACGGATGTTCTTAAACCCTGCTGACTGCCATTGGCGATTGCCAAATAAAATGATCACCAGATGTAACAAAATGGATCTTAAATATTAATTTAATATCAAACAGAAAACAATAAACTTGCGGAAAAGATGGTATATATATATATATATAAATAAGTCTAAATTGAAAACAACGTTCAAACCTATGATTGCGTTGGATAAAAAACGCAATTTTTATACGTTTGCATGCAAAACAAATTTCTTGCTAGAAAGGTCTAAATATATATATATATCAAACGATCACCGAGGATAGCATTTTAAATTTGGAATCGTATATTGGTCTGGAAAGGAAAAATTTCGTATCAAACTCGATGCAGTGAAAGATGGTATATTCAATCCGATTACGCCACTGACCTCTCTTAACCAATATTTTCGTTGTATATGTTATCTCCCCTAACACTGTATTTCTTCTGGTTGACTCGATCATTGATTGTAGGTTTTAAATGGATTTTCAATAGTCTTGGCTATATAACGGTATTCATCTATAATTGGACGAGAAAGCCGAATTAGTCTGGGAGAATTTTCGACCTTCAGAAGGAAAACTGGCAATCCCTGGCTATTAAGAAATGGATTCGAACTCACATCTTCAGAATAACCAGGTTAGCAATCACTTTGAATACACTATTTTAACTTCGCTGTCAACGAGGTCGCTTTTTTCTGATGAGTACAGTTGCGTGCAGATCAAGCATAACATGTAAACCTGCAGCAAATGTTAGATCATTTTATGTCGTCTGTTTTATTTCACGTCTTGAAAAATTGCCTAGTTAAATCTACCGTAATGAAGTTTTGTAGTATTTATGTAACTATTCAATAATTTCTGAAAATATCTTTTGCAACATATGAATAAATCAGAGTAGAAGTATATCGATAATTTAAAAAAATAGTTCACGGGAGAAGTACACACGTGTTTTCTTATTGCACGTACAGGTAAAGATTGAAAATCTGTAGTAAACGCCCGTGTTCTACTGCCTATCGGACACAGAGTATACATGCGTTCATGCGTTTACTCGAGTAGACATTAGAAATTTCCATTTTGACCTTGTAAGCGTAACTGTAGTAAAACGCGCGTTTATTGGTAGACGAGAAAAGCGGAGTTAACAAATGCAATATGTGCAAGCGGCGTTAACGTGCGTTTAATTTGAGTTATGCTTGGTCTGCGCCAAACTGTACATATCTTTTTAACAAAAAAAAGGTGTTTTAATTGTTCGTTGTATCAACACGACGATTCGGTCTATCGTAACCAAAGCAATCTAGTGACATAATCTAGAAGTGATTGCTCCTTCTTGAGGGTTCCTTAGTGGCACATAAGAAATAAATCGGAAGCCATGAATAATCATTCCTTTTGACTTGAGATATTTCGACTACAACTTGATTTCTAGCTATAGGTCACAGTCTAAAGCAAAGGTCAGTGTCAATTTTTTACCAACCTGAAAGAAATAGTTCGGTTCGAAAATATTCACCATAGTACTAAAGTGCATATAGTCTTTCTTAACGATACTGTTTTTCTTTCATTTCTAGCACAGCAACTTTAAAAGACAAAAGACAGATAATGGTAAGTAGATTAGCAAGAATTTACCAATACACAAATTAAATAAAAAAAGGGAAATATGAATAAAAAAATATATGTAAATTAATCAGCAGTATTTATATTTTACAAGGCTGTCTACATATTGGCAAAATTATACGAAATGTTTTCCATTTTTTAAATTATTTAGTTCAAATAAAGTCATTTTTTATTTTAAGGAAACCATCACAGCGGTTAGAAGAAGTCTGACAATGAAATCACTTACAGTCGTTGATAAAATCACATACTCCATAATAGAACAAGAAAAAGATTTTAAAATGAATTCGAATGAAAACAAAGAAGAACAAAATGACATTTGCAAACTCTTTGAAACGACAGCAAAGTTTGTTAAGTGGAACGAAGAAAGGGACGACGAACTTTGGAAAAATGCTAAAATAACTATTTATGATTCTTGCGATCATGAATACGTCATCAGAAGTGGAAACGGAAAATCCAAATTCCTTGTCAACAGCGAGGGAAATGATATCCATATTTTACCCTTGGAAACAACAAAGTCGTCCAGCCAACAACATTTTTGTAGTTTAATGTAATATGGTAATGGTGTAAAATCTTGCGGATGACTCTATTTCTAGCTGTGTGTTTTATAACTTCTTTTTTTAACAATTCCGGATACCTTCCTTGACAATTTGATAAGACCATGTTCTTTATAGAATAGTATATTAATACACTAATAAAACAGTAACTATTTGTTGTAATATTTTATTAATTAAAGTACTCGTTGATTTTTAACCTATCAACGATCGATGCCTACGAAAGTGCTATGTTTGCTTTGCAACAATGTTCATAATGATAACACAATATATTCAAACGTCAATTTCGATTAACCAAAATCCTAGATTTTTTTTACAGTTTTTATCTAGATAGGTATCTCATAAATGTGTATCAGTAAAAAAACAAAATTTTGAAAAATGCTTCCAGTTTACAGAATAACCTACCAACATGAAACTATTGAATTCAGTAGCGTGCAAAACAATTTATGATATAATTATCAGCTAAACAGGCCACATCGTTACTAGCTATTTACAAAGTATCCATAAACCAAATGGTTTGAAATTGAACAAAAATGTAAAGATGGTACAGTTGGGTGCAGTCCTTACCTGGACAGCAATTTAATTTGCTAACCATTCATTTTGACTGATTAAAGCTAACCTGTGACAGGAATTAGGACTGCTGACCAGTCCTAGGACCACAATCAAATTAACTTGAAAAGTGGACTTGGTCCGATGACTGGTTTTATGACTGCCGAACTTACTTAGGTACAGGTACGCTACTATTATAAGTTAACTTCAAAATCAATTCTGCCATAAGTAAATATTGATTTTGACAATTCCGATCGAACACGACCTGATTCCAAGTTAACTGTTAACTGGTCTGCTCAACACTAAGTTAAATTGTAACCAGGACCGATCTACAAAGATGATTTTATAAAATATTTTTAAATGTCTTTGTTTCTTGATATAAACAATACCGATTAAATACATTTGTAAATAAAGGACGCTGCTAGTTAAACAAATGATCTGCCTTTTATAAATTAAAAACGATATTGGTTACGCTTCTAACGTGCATTGACTATATATATACATATTAATAAATATTAAATTCTTTAAGTCGTATAAACATTTACATGTATTTTTTTTTAAATGTTATAAGTTCTCATCTGATTTAAGATATAGTATATATCTGAAAAAAGTGGTTATATTATCAGATGAAGTCGGTAAACAATGGCAATAACGCATACCACTTAGAATGTATAAAAGGTGTAGAGTTACTAATATTTATCATGTTTATGGTCGGCTATAATTCAGAGTGCCCAAATTACTAATGTTTCTTTTCTGCACCGACTAACAGTGCCAGCATGTCCTCTTTTTATTCAAATAGTTTAATCATCACCAAACATCAAAAGTTTTTATATCTAGGCTCGTATATTATGATTATTTGAGCGCATCAACCAAAACTTACCATATTTGCATTTTATTATGTAAATTTATATAAACGCATAATAAATAAGTAATTTGTTTGTCAATGTCCGGATGAATTATATGATACAAATGACGGCAATATTGAAACACAATGACTACACAATTCTGTCCGCATCAATTCAGAGTGCCAGTCTGTTCTCTTTTTACCCAAATTTTTGACTTAAAAAACATTCAGTAGTTTTGAAACCTCACACTGGCTCGTATAACAACATTTTATGACCGTATCAACCAAAAAATGCCCATGTTTGCACTTTATCATATAAATTAACGTGGCCCCTTAATAAATCAGTAATAATTTTTATGTTATGATGGATTGTATAATGCAATTGACAGCAATATTGGAACACAATGAGTACAAAAATGTTGTCTGCATCAATTTAGAGTGCCAGCATGTCCTCTTTTTATTTAAAATCTTCACACGTCACAAACACAGTATTTTTCATATCTAACGCTGGGTTGTATAAAAAATACTGCATCAACCAAAACTGACCATATTTGTTCTTTATAATAAACATGATACAAGTATGACATGTATGAGGTGGCATCATCTGGGAATCCTTTACTGACGGTGTACATGTATAATATCCATGGTCATTTTCAATTTTATAACCGCTTCATGAATAATCAACTCAGGATGGCTTGTATAAAACAAATGACAGGAATATTGGTACACATTTGACCATGATGACTACAAAATATTTCTGCGATAATTTAAAGTGCAAGCATTTCCTTTTCGTATTCATAATATTGAATCGTCACTAAAGTCAGTAGTTTAGGATGTTTTGCATATCAAAACTATTTGACCGCATCATCCAACATTGACAAGACTACATAATGACAGGTATTAGAAAATTTCATGTTGGGATAGTATACTCACTGACTGTTAGTGTATTAAGTCAGTTGATTTATGTTGTTGGTAGCTGAACGTCCAGGGGCAAATATTTCATTCATGTTCAGAACGAGTATATTTTTCGAAAGATATCATTTATTATCGGTAAAGATTAATCTGACGAATTGACGAGATTAACTATACATGAACAACACCTTATATAACCGGACATTATACATTTTTCGTTCGAACATTTTGTCAAAAACAGAATCGTAAATCCCATGCAAACAAGGTGTATTACAATGATTAATCCATTTAATGCATAGGTGATACTTAGGAAGATACTGTAAAAAACGGAGAACGAAGCAACGTAAACGATGATGGTTATATCACACAAGTAATAGCTTCTCTAAAAAAGCCGTCTCTTAGCTGATGAAAGTGGAAAGTGTTCTCACTTTGTAGATTAATTCATTCAGAATAGCCTTGCAAATAAGATCCGTATCGTACTAATCCTTTAAAGCTTAACATACTGGATTGACATAATCTTTTGTGAGAGACCGTTCTTTTAAAATGCCAACAGTATTTTCGTATTTGAAATTTATAATTTTCTTTTATTTCTCTTTCTCTCATATAGCATATATATATATATATATATAGTATAAATGGTCAATAAACCTCAAAACAACTGTTCAATTCTTTATTAACCAAATGTTTTACAACATATAGGTACATGTATTAATAATAATTAATATATATACTAAATATAGATTACAAAAATATACGGTCTTGACAAAACAGACAGAAGTATTAAATACACATAAAAATAAATACCTATAAAGACTACTAGAAGTTTGTTCTTGTCCCTCCTCATTGGTTTAAGTAAGACTTTTTTTTGCAATTAAAATCACTGTCGTAAATGCTTTACATATTTGTCAAGCAATGTATCCCCTATGATGAAATAGCGTAACCATGCATCATAGCTATGTGTAGACATACTAATTGTAAAAAAATATTTGATCTCTAGGGTATCTTCCTTTTACCAGACTGAGACATATATATGTATTTACCATAAAAAGGTCGCAACCCCTTTCCGAGATAAAAATTCCCGTTTAAATTAATAATTAATAATCAGTATCTTCTATTTTTCAACCAAAACCAGGCATATAAAATAATGGAGGATGACCTGAGATATATTTTTTAGTCTTAGTTCTTTTGGCATAATCTATAGTATGGATACTTGTCATATTCAACTCCTAGTTTTATTCAAATTTGTCCTTTTAATTTTAAATCTCTTGTACAATAGCAGCACCTTTCCAGTTATTATTTATGTGTTGCGTCTAGATATGTATTATACCACTTTATAGTGACTGCAAAAGTGTTAACAAATCATCAAAAAATATAGAAGACACATCTAAATATCACCAGATCATTTGTCATTGCAGTTTATTGTCGGAAAACTGAGTAGCTCCGGTATGGATAGTAAAACATGTTAAAATCTTGTGAAAGGAAATAAGATATGTGCTCGGAACGCCATATCAATCATTCTTATTGGTTGATTCAGAGTCTGAGTGGGATAACCGTACTCGAAAATTTAACATCTTAACCCTGGAATAATTTGACCAGCCTAACTATATTATATATCTGGCTTATCAATGTTTAAATTTTGGATTTTACTTTATTTTTAGAGACACAATAACAATAATCTTGACAATCCACTTTGAAGTAACTTAAATCAACACACTATACACAGTGTACATTACTCTGGGATTGCGTTGATGATAGCTCAGAATATATATTTGTTATCTTTATGAGTATAATTACATTGCGTTGCAATGATTGTTTTGTCTTAATATATCTTTTAACGCTTTTTTCAACAGAATTGTAATATAAAGAATCATGCCTAACTCTCTTACCATAGCGTTTCATTGTTAATATCTTTATCATGTTTATTACACCACGATTTTTTAAAAATTGTATTGAAACTTTTAACCTGATCTAGTAAGGTAAATGGAATAGTATTACCCCTTGCACTCGTAGTGCATGCAAAGGAGAATGAATACATCTGTCTAAAAATTATTTCGAGGAGTATGAAACGTCTTTCCAGCGGTTGACATTTTGGTGAGAAAAAAAACCCCCAAATCAATGAAAACGTAATTATTTTGTCATATATATGACAATTATCAAATAAAACCTATATAAAACACCTGTTAAAAAAGAGGTTGAAGATACCAAGAGTACACAAACATCAAACATTCATAAGAAAAAGTTTTAACGTCATGACAAAATATAATAACGAAAACAACAAAACAAGCACGGAGAATTGAAAAGAGGGTGTTACACTACTTGTATATATATTTAAACGATTTGAATATAACATAGAAAGCAATATGGCTATGTATGAGAGGTTTTTTGCTACACTCATTATAGATATAAGGATTCAAACTGAGTACGCCAGATATTATATATCATTAAATTTTATTTTTTTCAGTGTAGTAATTATCAAAGATTTTTCAAAATTGTCTGAGACTGTAAGTGATATATAAAATGGTAAGTAAATAGATAATAACAGTTATTCTATGTTGATGAATTGATGTGTTGCTATTGATTTTTTTAGTAGCTGCTAGTTCTCTTCGTTTGGATTTGTGTTTTTTGTCATTTTGTCAGTTGTTATCTGTGCTTTGTTCTGATCTATTGAGTCGATATACAAATAAGATGACGTGATATGATTCACAATGAGACAGCTTTTAAGAGCTACTAAATGATAGTTGTAAGCATTTAAATGTCATCGTGCGACCATCATGCGCAAAACCCATACAATATAAAAAGTTATAAGTGGCTCTGTCATAATGAAATGTATAATGATGAAAGCGAGAGAAAAACAAACCAACGACATGAAGGTACAACACAACGTATCAAGTAATTAATCAATATGAACAAGGTGAATGGGAATTTTTGTGCAAAGTTCATTAATACTTATATAGAAACAATTCTGCACCAAATTAATGCTCTCGTTTGATGAAGAAAAAAGTTATTTCTTCTACTAGTACATAGCAATTGTATTGTCTTCGAAAATAATATGTTGTTATAGTTGTATAAGAATTGTATTGTTTTGGTGTATCACTGACCGTTTTTTTTTCTCTGTTTTATTACAACTGTAACGTTTTCAGAGTAGGATAGATTGCATTAGCTTTGGATATTATGGGTTCTTATAGTTGTATGCAAATTGTACTGTCTTTGGATATAATGTGTTGGTATAGTTGTTTATACACTGTATTCGGGTATGCTAACATACATACATACCATAAATAATATATTTTCGGCAGGATTTGCAGGAAATTGTATCCCATTTTACTTTTTATTTTCTTATTCCTTTGAGTATAGCCACGCTCACTTATAAATGCAAATTATACTCATTAATCTAGATATACACGTAAGTAATTACTGGCCTGTTACATTGAGGGAAGAAAATACTGTAAATGCATGAAAAAAAAGAAATTAATAGCTATGGCGTTTGAAAAGTATTAAATTAACTAGTTTATAATAGATAGTGCTATGTTCTTTGTCATGTTTTGTGACATTTTCACTACAAAAAAAATCGGAAGGTGTCCTGATTAATTAAATTAAAGAACAACCGTAGACTGAGATGTATTTCTTTGTGCAATACTAACATCCCGACAGGTTATACGACAAGCAAAACTTTTCAATATGCATTATCAGACTAATATATCGAAAAAAAGTATTATCTTTTGGCAAACAGTTGCATTCTGATTTATCAGCCACACTAAAGTGGAATATTCTTTTCTGAACCATCCAGGATTTTAATACGTCTTATAGCTAATTTATAATTGGAAATAAACTAACAAATTAATCCGGATAAAGCCTTTATAAATCATTATCCAATTAAAATGAAAATATTACTGTAAAGGCATGAAAAAAACACAAATGAATTGTTAGGGTGTATAAAAAATGCAAGTCACTGTGTAAGTAATTTATTGTATCAAGTTAGATGATAACAGAAGAATACTATGCTTGTTTTCTTTTTCCCATGACAAAAGTAGGAGCCCAGTACATTGTGAATCAATAAGGTTTTCAAAATCCTTCATTATTAATTTTGAATTTGAAATATGCGATTCTGGCATTTCAGTCTAATAAACAGAGGACAGGGTTGTTTCTGCCTCCAACCAATCACAGATTCAATAAAAAAAGGTAAAGCCCCAATTGGCAACAACACTCGAAAGCTGTCAAAGGAATTAAATGTTTGAGTAAATTATAGCTTGCATTTTAATCAGAGAATAAGTCATTATTTTATGCCTTGAAAAAAATTGCATTGAAACTTGGTATCGTCCGGGTTGATTCTTTAAAAGAAAGATTAATAAGTGTGAAAAATATAAATCCATATTGGTATATACATTTGTTTAACAATTGTAATGTGTTCAGATGAAATCGTTGTGACAGTTGTATAAACTAATTGTCTGCAGATATAATGGCTTGTTATACTTTTAAAAAAATGGTAGTGTCTTCGCATGTAACAGTTACGTTCGTTGTATTCATTTTTTTCTTCTTCGGATATATTGTGTTGATATAGTTGTATTACAACTATGTTGTCTTCAGATACATTGTTTTTTATATAGTTGCATAGCATTGTATTGTCTTTGAATATGATAGGTTAGTATAGCTGTATAGAAATTGTATTGACGCTGGATATAATGAGTTTTAATAGTTATACAAAAATTCTATTGTATTTGAATAAGATATGTTGTTATAGTTGTATCAGATGATATTGGGTTTTGTTATATATGCTGTTATGGTTTTATTGCACCCTATTTCGTCTCCGGATAACATGTTTGATTATAACTGTATAAACAGTGTATTGTATTTGAATATAATGTGTTGTCATAGCTGTATAAAACATGTTTCGTCTTCGGATATAATGTGCTGTTATAGTTGTAGAGCAGGATCTGCTTGCCCTTCCGGAGATCTGCGATCATCCCCCATGATCGCGTTTGTGTTGCTCATTTTGTAGTGTTTTGTGTTTTTTTTTTATGTACTACTGTTTATCTGTTGGTCTTTTTCTGTTTTAGCCATGGCGTTACCAGTTTGTTTCTTTTCGACTTATGAGTTTGAATGTCCCTCTGGTATCTTTCGCCTCTCTTTTGTATAAAAAATGTGTTGTCTTCAGATATAATGTGCTGTTATAGTTATGTTGTATGAAAGTTATTTGGTCTTCGGATATAATGTGCTGTTATAGTTATATAAACATTGTTTCGTCTTCAGATATTACGTGCTGTAATAGTTGTATAAAAGATGTTTCGTCTTCAGATATAATGTGCTGTTAAAGTTGTTTACTTATTGTTTAGTCTTCAGATATAATGTCTTGCTAGAGTTGTATAAAAATGTTTAGTTACATTCTAGGCAATTTTTTATCAAACAAATATGTGAAAAATAAATTATCAACCAAACTCAAAAGAAAAAGAATAGCACTTTATTAATTGTGTACATACGTGCGAAGCGCTTTTCTATATTACCTTCATTCAGAATGCGTATAAGGAAACCGATGCGTAGAAACGTTAGGCACTATATGACTAAATGTTTGCTACAAATAATAACCAAGTGCATCTTATCTTTTTGCTACATAGTTTGATAATTAGAAACAGACTGCGGTAAAGGCGACGATGTCTTAAAATACTACTGTGATGAGTGCTTACTTTTCACGTTTTTCTCTATCTCTATAACTGATTTTTTTTTCTAAACTGTTGAATGATAAATGGCAAATTCACTGTTCTTGT
Organism: Mytilus californianus; assembly: GCF_021869535.1. Taxonomy (NCBI): domain Eukaryota; kingdom Metazoa; phylum Mollusca; class Bivalvia; order Mytilida; family Mytilidae; genus Mytilus; species Mytilus californianus. The sequence goes on along the minus strand of NW_026262581.1, from coordinate 138,775,319 downwards.
CAAACTAGACGATGAAGGGTTTGTATCACAAATGTATCATCAGTACAGTGTTTGATACTTCATTATTGACAACAATATCTTTTTACCGTCATTTTTTTGTAAATTTGCTGTCTAATTTCAGTTTGAGCAAACGAAACATGATGGTCATGTTTAAGGGAAATCCAAGCCGAGTACTCAGCACATATGTGTTGGTATGATCTACTTATGTCACAGAAAGGCAGGAGGGACTTCGTTCCATAATTACATAATCAACCACAGTCATAGGTTGACATTTTCGGCTTTTTGGACATATATGGTTCGGAATTTTTGTTTTGTCGATGCTCTTCAACCTTCCTATAAATATATATAATTTAGTTGCGGTCCAATGTAAAAATGTATTATGCTTCAAGGCGTCTCTCTTTACAAAAAAAAAATGTTTATTTCAGATCACTGTATCCATGATTTATGATTAGCTTTCGTCATAAAACATAAAACCAATAATATGTAGCAGTATACAAAATAGACCACTGTTTATTGCTTACAGTTGCACGATGATCTCTCTCTCTCTCTCTCTCTCTCTCTCGATCGATCAATATCATATTATATTAATTTTTGCTGCCTTTAACATTGACGTAGGAGCAAAATATCCTTAATGTTCTTAATTTTGGAAATATTTCAAATATTTGACACTTACCATCTCTATTAAATAAAATTAACATATAATATAAGATTTTTAGTATAAAATGATCAGACTGTACCATTGTTGCTATCTAGGAACGATACAACTTACATTTGAAAAAAAAATACGTTCATGCATATTTCCATCCTTACAAAGTCTGCAATGATTATAAGAAAACTCAAAGTTGATCTTATTTTATTTTTGTAATACCATTGAAAGCTATAATCTTTATGATCAGAGGTGATGATTGACTATTTACCTTGTTTCTCATTCATCATGTGAAACTGGTCCTGTATTTAAATTTAAGCGTATATCTTCATTTTAGGGTGGTGTATATTCTGATTTCATACCTGTAGAAGAAGCTCATGAAATATTCCAAAGTGTCGTGATAGAAGAAAGGCTTCACTACGATGATTATACATTGAACAAACTACGAGAACATAGATCGCTAATTCATAAAATTCTTAAAGACGACGTTAATGTTCGGGTATCCATTTTTATAAAGGAAAAAGAATATAAATTTAGAATTGGATCAGGAATGAAATACCTCATTTTCAAATCTGAATGGAGTTACGCATTTAAAAATGAGTACAAGTTGTTGCAGTTTGCATGGCGTCACAGAGAAATTTCAGCTGTTATTGTTTTTGGAATAGTTTGCTCAATCTCGCAATGCTATTTAGATATTGACACATTTAACAAAATCCGTCCGTACGTACTTTCAATGGTCCCTGCCTTAGGGTCATCTCTGTGGGTCATCAACTACGCGAGGGATGTAAGAGATCAAAGACCATAGAAGTGAGATAAAAAGAGGCATTCTATTTTAATAAGTTCTACACTTTTATTGGAGATTGTTTTGACCTTTACAAATGTAATGATGGAAGTAGATATTTCAAAGTAGAATACTTTTTCCACTTTTAACAGATGGTTATAAATAAATGTTCTGTTCTTTTTTCTTTTTTCTTTTGTTCAAATTTGATATTTGTTTCTAATACTGGTCACCAAACGAAACATAATTTTGTTAAGTATGGACATTCTTTTGTTACCAAATACCGAGCTCCAAGGTAAAACAAAATAAACATGAAACAAGCTTTTGCATCAGGTAATAGTGTTGATGATGCAATACCAAGATGATTATTTAAGCAACACACAAGTAAAAAAAAATGTAAAAGATACGTCCGAGAAAAGTGACATAGGTTATGCATTATTTGTACTAAACATAAGAACAATGTATCCGGGAGGGATGCTGTTTGCCAGAATAAGTTTTATTTATTAAAATAATCATGACGATGTTCTCATTGATAAAATGCGTGACTAGAAACATGATTTTCAGACTTGTGGGATAACTAGGTACAAATGGGTTTACTACATAGACATTAAGTAAAAAAAGACTTGTCACGTTATTATGACATATTCTTTGAATTTATGAGCAGAAGCGTCTTTTTGTTTTTCGTCAGAATTGATTTTAATGGCCAACGTCAAGGTTTCTTTTCAATTTCAAACATTGGTTTTCTTTAAATAATTTATTATTTACCGCCTACACATAAAATCATGCATTTGGTTAGCACAGTAACCTCCAATCATGCATGGTTGTCTTGATAATGGGCTATTCTTTTCTCTTTTGTATACTTGTTGATATATGACTGTTGTTTCTTTTGTGTTGTTTAATTGCTGTCTCGTTGTTGTATACATAATGTCTCTTCTCTTTTCATTTGCATTGAATTTAAAAAAAGTATCTTTTCAACATTGTCATTATTCATATCCATATACTAAGGCTTAGTGCCTATACGATTAAGTACGAAATATTGAAGTAAAAAATGAACATATTTCTATTTTTTTTTATTGTTGTCATTATGATTAACTCAGGTTATCATGCAAATTTCCGTGTCACACACTTGGCATAGTATCTGTTATCATCGATCCATTGTCGATATGGAAAATGATAAAATCTAAAATGGAAGCTTCCGACATTTAAGATAATTGTGCATTTTGTTTTGTATCCTTTAAATCACCAAGTAGATAGTGATTAATTTGAGTAATACTACATTGAAGCAGTAACCTATCGACAAAATAAACTAAAAGTACTTCTTCCAAACGAAATCAACAGGAAGTACTAGCAGTTTGATAAAAGTGTTCATATATTATTAAATATGCATTTACAACAACTTTTACGTTTTTACAATTTTTGATACATCGAGACGCATTAACCTTTATTTTTATTGCTCATACATTGTTGCCAATATTAAGCAGTTATATAGGACTGTCGACCAAGTGAGAAGTTGCGATAGCTATTGTTAATCTACAATTTTTTACAAAAGGAAATGCATACATTTATTCTAAAACCAGTTGTTGGCATGATACGGGTTACGTTCTTCTCATATATTTTATGATGGTATGATACTAAACCCCTAACGGGAGGGATTGTACTTGATTTTCATATGATGAAGACATAATCTTTCAATCAGTTTAATTGAGGTCTGGAGCTGTCATGTCAGTAACTGCTAGTAGTCCTTTGTTCATTTATGTATCATTGTCATGTTGCTTAGTTTCTTTTGTTACCTATTCTGACATCGGACTCGGACTTCTTTTGAACTGAGTTTAACTGTGCGTATTGCTATGTGTTTCTTTGTTGTACATTGGCTGGAGGTATAGGGGGAGGGTTGAGATCTCACAAAACATGTTTAACCCCGCCGCATTTTTGCGCCTGTCCCAAGTCAGGAGCCTCTGGCCTTTGTTAGTCTTGTATGTTTTTTAATTTTAGTTCATTTATATGTTTTGGAGTTACTGTAACGTCCATTTTCACTGAACTAGTACACGATTTTATTTAGGGGCCAGCTGAGGACCACCTCCGGGTGCGGAATTTTCTCGCTGCGTTTAAGACCCATTAGTGGCCTTCGGCTGTTGTCTGCTCTTTGGTCGGGTTGTTGTCTCTTTGACATATTCCCCATTTCCATTCTCAATTTTAATTGCCATGTTAGGAATATTACTGTTCTTTTTCATTCGTTTGATGTGTTTAAGCTTTTGATTTTGCCATTTGAAAAGGGATTTTCTGTTTTGAATGTACTTGGAGAACGGCTTTTTTGTTTGTTTGTTTTTTTTTTTACTTTTTAATGGGTTTTCTTTTAGTTTATGAAGTCAAGGGTTTCGAGTTTAATCAAAAGTTCAAACTGTTCCTGTTTTACTGAGCTTGTTTTAAATATTTTAAATATTATCCTTACATCGTTGTATGTTTCATCCAAAATCGTTCATTTTTTGCTTCTTAGATCGAGTAAGTGGGTTTTGTATATTTCGTCTACACAACTGCATGTAGTATTGTTTTACATCTGATAGAGACAATAAGACTGACGAAAACTTCTTTTTCTTCTGATATATTTGTCAACACGATTTTAAGAACTGACGACTTTTATATATTCTTTAATATACGAAAATTTGTAGATATAACATTATTTATATATATATATATATACATGTTTATATGTTTTGTTGGTGACAATTAAAACGGTATATTGTATTGTAAGGACAGATACATACATACTGTAAAATATCTCTAACAATGTTAATACTTTAATGTAAGTGTATATGAAAACATCGGGAGAAAAACAAATTGGAAACTGTATTTTTAACGGTTGCTTCAAAAATAGTTTTTTCATGCTTTGTCAGAACAAATCTTTGTAACTGCACATTATCAGTTTACTTAAAAAAAATGAAACTAATATTTTGAGGTTAATTTTTTACAACGGTAATTGTTTTCTAGGGAGATATTCACACGAAAGAAGAGTACAGACCAATTAGTGTCCCACATCAGGCATTTGAAATTATGTTAACGGAATTCCCAGAACTGACAGAAGTATACAAAACCCACTTGCGAGATCTAAGAAGCAAAATATACACGATTTTGGATGAAACAAACGACGACGTAAGGATAACTGTTTCCATTGGTGATAAGTTTTCCGGATTCCAGCTTGGAACTGGACGGGAAAGTCTCACAATGGAAATTTCGGAGAAGGGAGTATTATACGATAAAAGTTATCCGGGAAAAGTACAAGAAGGATATTTATTTTCTTAATTTAGATTTGACTACAGTGTTACCAAGTATAAACAGCATTTCAAACAAAAATTGATATATAACAATTTACTTGTGATTATGGCAGACTTACAATGTGTTTGAATAAGGAATAAATATTTGTATTCGAAATCGTGTATAGTTGATATAATTAAAAAATTAATAAAAAAGACATAAGAGAAACGTCTTAATCTGCCATGGCCCCGTTTAGATCAATGTCAAATTCTTGCCGCAAAACTTATACTACAATGTATGTTTAACACATATACAAATACTCCCTCAACCTCGTATCACAGTTCGTTTAACCTAAGATCGGTTTTCGTTTTTTTCAAATAACCATATGATTGACGTAACAAAACAATTATCAGTTAAAAGTAATGTAGTAGTGTTTTAGCGATATTTTTTAACATTGTCATACAGCGGGAGGTTTGGCATGCCATGAAACCAGGTTCAACCCACCATTTTTTCTTAAAATGTCCTGTACCAAGTCAGGAATATGGCAGTTGTTATCAAATAGATCGTTTCTATGTGTGTTTGCGTTTGTTTTTGTTGCACTTCGGTGTTCCTGTTGTTCATTTGTTTTCCTCTTATAGTTGATGTGTTTCCCTTGGTTTTGGTTTGTAACCCGGATTTGTTTTCTCTCAATCGATTTATGACTTTTGAACACCGGTATACTACTGTTGCCTTTATCTATTACTTTAATAAAGACATGTACTCTTTCCGAGATGTATAGAATTAGAAGTATATACACATTATATTTTCGAATCTGCAAGCTTCTTACCTTTTGATACCTGTGGCATTTTGCTTTCTTAAAGAAAAAAAATGCAGCAAATCATACAATCGCAATTTTTATTCTTGCACCAACAATGGTGATAATAAAGCATATCATAGAAAATGTTTATTAAAATCATGTTTCGGCCTTATATATTCACAAAATTAAATTTCTTAAATAGAATGGTAATGCAACATGTATCAAAAAGACAACAACACAACTTATAAGTAAAAACATCCTAACATCACTTAACGCAACAAGAAACACCTGCACCCGTAGGAAGACTTTAGGAGACTCCTTAAAAATAATATATACTAGTTCAGCGTAATAGGCGCCACACTAAATTCGATATACAAATGAACCAAAATACAAAAACAAACGCACACACATGCCTATGGTAATGAACATTTAATAAAAAACGGTAGTGCAAAAAAATCAAACTTTTCTTTGCCCAAAAATCGGGATTATGGATTATGTATTTTCTCCCATCCTGTACTAAATATCTATCATTTTCCGTTGGTGTGCACAACAGAACAAAGTGGTTCGGCTGATAGCTTGGGTATTCCTTGCTTGATTGGAATAAAACTGAAACATTAATCATAAGTTGTGACTTTGTAGTAGGTTGTTTTCTATGCTTGGAATAACAACTAACGAGAGCTAAGGTTCTGATGCTTTATTGTACCAGTAGATAAAACAAGTCACTTATGGAGTGAGTTGAACTAGTAAGGTTAACGGCACATCAAATAAACATCACACAATCATGTGTCCTATATAATTACACATTACATGGAGTCAGTATTCAATAATTATTTTGTGTCCAAAATAATAAAGTATACAGGTAACTATCTATATGGTCAATGTAATCGGGACATAAATACAATCAACTGTCATGGCTATCGTCCCGTGGAAATATACAGGTACAAAAAAAAGGAAATTAAACTCGACCGCGAAATACTAACAGCCAATCAAATACAATGATTCAAGTAAATCCCAATGAATATTCAGAGAAAAATAAAGTGAATATTACTAAAGATAAAATTAAGGTTTACAAATTATAATTTAAACTAAAAATACAATATTCAAAATATATAATTAAGCTTTTATGATACATATAGTAATCAAATAGATGATTTTTACAATATATATAAAATGATCATAAAAATCACTCTGCTACAACTTGATTTAGATACATGATTAACAAATTGTTACAAAAGAGCGGCGAAAGATAACAGAGGGACAATCAAACTCAGAGATCGAAAATAAACTGACAACATCATGGCTAAAAAGAATAAGACAAACAGACACATCATAGTACACATGAAAACTAAAGACTAAGCAACACGAACCCCACCAAAAAAATGGGGGTGATCTCAGGTGCTCCGGATGGGTAAGTAGATCATGCTCCACGTGTGGCACCCATCGTGTTGCTCATGTTATTACAAACCCGGAAAATAGTCTAATTCGGTAGGTCACATTCGAGAAAAGGGAACGGGATAAGGAACATATCCGATATCATCTCTGAAATGGATATGCCATAACGGTCAATCAACCCGTGATGGCGTCCGTAAAATTTACGAAGGGATGATTTCAACTTCACCATTTGGAACTCTTGGTTTAATAGCTTCCGTGTGAGCAGCAACCCTCTATCAAGGAAATCATGATAGGAAATACAAGCCCGGGAATATCGTATCAATTTGGAGATATATACTCTGTATGCAGGCGCTGCTGGAATGTTGCTACATAGAAATGTAAAGTTAACAATTGGGAAGCTGAAATCATCTCTTTTGTCGTAAAGTTTTGTTTTCAACCGACCCCCATTTTCAATTTCTAGATGTAAGTCAAGATATGAAGCAGACTTAACTGTATCAGTTGTATCCTTTATCTCTAGTTCGATGGGATAGATGCGTTCAACATAATCACCAAATTTTGAATTTTTAGTGAGATAACATCATCTATATAGCGGAAGGTAAAGTTAAAGGTTATTGCTAACTTGTTTTCTTTCTTCCTAAGAAGTTCTTGTATGAAGTCAGCCTCATAAGAATAAAGGAAGAAGTCGGCAAGAAGAGGGGCACAATTGCTCCCCATGGAAATGCCGATAGTTTGTTGAAAAAGCACGTCCTCCAAACGTAACAAATATGTTGTCAATCAAGAAATCAAGCATATTGATAATGTCAGTTTCAGAGAATTTTTTGTTTGAATCAGAGTGTTTTTTTATAAAGTAGGATGTATTCCTCCCTAAGAATTGTAAGACTAGATACTTGTATCTACGTTCTATTTTATGAAACAAAGCAATACCAACTTTTTCAATTTGTCTTTTAGTTTGGAATGGGGAATACTTGTGTAAAGTGTAGAAAAGACAAATGTTTTAATACTTTTGCAAGATGAAAGAGTCTTAGATTGTATGTACTCTAAAATATCTTTGGAATTTTTCACTATCCACATCTAATTCAAACCACCCTTAAATTAGACAGTTTCACAATAACTTTGAAGCCCGGCTTTGATTGCTGATAAAATTGATGTTAATAGTTCAGAAAGAGGTTTCGTGGAGCACTTGAGGACCCAGCAATATACCGTTGTTTGTAAGGACACTCATGTAGTTAAGGTATCCAAAAACAGTGATGGAAGATCCAGTTCTTCATCTTTGTTTGAAATTCCAACGGACCTACGATTATACAGAATTTCCTCTTTAGTAAGTTTTCGTGGGGTATATAGTGAGTTTCCAAGTGAATTGTCAAAACCTAATTCATTTATCAGGCAGTTTATGTAATGAGATTTACACACAAAAAACGATAATGTTTGGGGCTTTATCTGCCGGGACAACAACATATTTGTCATGGAGGTAGGACAAATGTTTTGCAAGATTTGGGTCTTTAACGATTGACGTAGCATGGATATTAATAGACCCATTCAGTTTCTTAATTCTGGTTTGTATTAACGACCTCACAGCCTTAATCCATTCGAAAAGAGTATCTACGTCTTCTTTCTCGCGTTTAACTCATTTCCTGGCATAATCCTCGACTGAACCCATCAGTACTTTGAAGTTGTGTTTCCAATTGATGGATTCAGGCTCACGATATTTCAGACCTTTGATAACATATTTTGCAGGGAAGTGTTATTGATAATGTTGATGTCACCGGTAATAACGTGGCCATCCGGATTATATGTGAATGTGGAACTAGTACAGGTGCAATCAGGCGGTTTAGACTTGAAGTCGTCAATATTGAGATCTTGCAAAACGTCTGTAATTGTAATTGACAATTTTAGTTGCAATTGGTTTGGTATAGGTATAATACAATATAATATAATAAAAAGATTGGTACATACTGCTCTTTTAAATAGGGAGACATTTTCGATTGAACTAATTAATGATGATATTGCCCAAGTTGATGGCATCGAGTTCTTTGTTGTCAAAGGAAAGTTTAAGAAAAGATCTTTTCTCTTTTTCATCTTTTCCAATGCGAACTGGTTTGAAAAGTCTGTGAATTGCAATATCCGAAATGATAGCTGTAAGTTTGTATTGGTTACAACAAACTATGTTGATATCACAGTTGGAGGATATCACACCACACAATAATTTGGCTGGTTTAATCCAACATTTACTTCATAAGAAATATCTGTACCAAGTCAGGAATATGTCTGTTGTTTTCCATTCGTTTGATGTGGTTTGGGTTTTGCTTTTGCCATTTAATAAGGGACTTCCCTCATTGAATCATCCTTTTTTGTTGTTAATTTACTACGCGAATATAAAATGAATCGCTGTACGTCTTGTATTTCTCTGGTTATATATTTCCCCAACTCATTCGGTATTCAAAGCTTGCAGCTGCTACTCAAACTGTCAAGACTGGAAATCACCTTGTAACGATGTCAATGTCTGAGCAAAAAGTTAATAAACCAGGATTACGTCAAAGAACGCCTCGTCCTTTTTCTAAACAAGGTTCATTGGGAGATACTGTACCAAGACCTAGTTGATCAATATTCCGTATAAACTTCACAAATAAGACACAATGGATTAAGTATAGATTCCAGGTACTGAATTTGTTTATCATCTTAACTACATGCTACAGTGTTCTTTTATTTGTCTTCGTAAATTATTAGTTTTACTGTAGTCGGTCTTTAGTAATATCCCTTTTCTGTCCTTATACATCCCGTTATTGTGCTTTGATAGATTTTTGTTTTTGTTTTTCGTATTTGCTTTTGGGCTTTGTCTATATGTCGTTTTTTTCCCATAGTAATAGTAAAAAGTAAAATCACAAAAATACTGAACTCTGAGGAAAATTCAAAACGGAAAGTCCAAAATCAATGGCAAAATCAAAAGCTCCAACACATCAAACGAATAAATAACAAATGTCATATTCCTGACTTGGTACAGACATTTTCTTATGTAGAAAATTGTAGATTAAACATCGTTTTTTAGCTATTAAGTATTTAAGATTATAACACAATGTTGACTACTGTACTTCCAATTTTAAACATGTTTACCTATTATGTCTGTCTGTTTTATTCACGCATTGTTGTCAATAATATGGAATTTTATGGGACTGTCATACAAGTGAGAGGTTAAGCTAGCTATAGTACCAGTTTTTTATTCCAATATTTTCTACATAAGAACATGCTTGTATAAATTCAGGAATATGACCGTTGGTATCCATTCGTTTGATGGGTTTGAGCTTTTGACTTCGACATTTTATATAGGACTTTCCGCATTGAATTTTTTCGGAGTGGGTTATTTTCTAACAAATCATGGTGGATAATCGGTAAATATTCACTTAGGTAAAATTCTGGTCAACTTTGCCAAACTTTAGATTTTACCATGCTTTTTTGATAAAAAGTATAGATAACCGTATTATTTTCAACCTTATTCACGAAAAACACTTTTTTGATAATAAAATATATCTGGGAGATGGAATTTTGAAATAAATATGAATGAACAGGTTTTATATTATGCTTCAAAACAAAAATGTGTCACCAAACTTGTTTTCTCGCTACAAGTCCTTTAAAATTCTTACAGTTAAATTTGCTTTCCCTTGAATGGCTCAGTTGAAACAATACTTGGTATTTGTCTAAACCGTCTTAATACTGCAATAAATTAATATAAATAGTTTAACATATTAATTGGAAATCTGTCTCTATACTGCTATTTGATAGTCCAAGAAAGATGTAAACAGTTAATCTGCCTTAAATTTTACCAAATGTTATATCTGACTTTTTATTATGAATACTCTGGAGTTTTTTTTGTTGCAATAGTTCCATGTTGATACAATCATAGGGAGCGGTTCAATGCAACAACTAGTAAAAAAAAACTGAAAGGAAAGACGACGAAAATAAAGTAAAAAGATAAGTAAAAGGCAATAAACAAAAGTACAAGACAATCAATCAAAAACTAAATACAAAAATATTGTGGAAGTCTGAACAGTTTTTGCTAAACTAGTGGCACCATTCATTTTGCTCTTGACAATGAGAATAGTTTGACATTTCGTTGTATGTGATGTCACATAAAATAAAAGAATATACCAATTAAAATATTAGTGTCCTATACGCGCGTGTTGTGTACGTTGGAATCATAAAATAAAGGGTCTCGTAAACATTTCCCGAAATTCAATGTCGAATAAAAAGTGAAACAAATTAAAACAGGGTTCAAGGAATCAGTTTCACAAAGGACAACAGAAACATTGAAATTGCATCTAACAAGCAATCGAAATTTTCAAGTTTTCTATTTTGCGTTGATTTATTTTATTCTTGTCGCTGAATTATAATAGACTAATAATCATCTGTGTATCAAAAGTTTTCGTCATCTTTTGATATGTTTCAAAAAGTTTTGAACTCGTATTTTTACGACTTATCTTATTTGATTGTTTGCTTATACTTATGAAGATTCAAAGTAAATAACACTTTATGTAAAAGTTTTAAGTCTTTTACACCAACGATTGTTTTTTACTTCGCATTCTAGTTTTCAATAGCTTTTGTGAGATAAGACTATAATAAATTTAGAGTGACCACTTGAATATATAAGTATGAGATAAGAGCTATATTTAGAAATAATTGAAAACTTTACTTCTTATACACCGTATAAAATAAAAATCATCTCAGTAGTATGACGACGTTCGTTTTGGAAATATTTTTTGTATTCTGACGGAATAAGGTTGTTCGCATTAAACAAAGGTAAATGTTTTTAACTTATCTAATGGATGACTTATAATTTTACAGTATATTATTTTCTTCAATTGCACGCTTACCAAAATATTGCATCCCCTACAAACAATGAAGACAACAGCAAAATAATACATAGTCGATGTATCCATGATGACTGGATGTGTATTTATTGAGAAGCAATTGTCGTTCACACCCTGTGGGGTTGCTCTTAATTCAAAAGTAGTGCCATTCCCCTATTCGTACAACAAAAAATAGCGCTTTAAATTATTCTTTTTATAATTAACGTTTTCCATTTCTCTAATACATGTATGCCATGTTTAAAATAAACACGACAGACGTCCTTTTAGTACATCGATTTGTTGTTTTTTTTTTCATTGGGAGTTTTCGATAAGCATTATATAATCTGTTCATTAGTTTGAAAAGGAAGTTGGGGTAGGGTCAGTTCTAGTGTACACGTTTTTTGCTTTTACCGTTCCTTCAGCAAAGTTTAGGACATAATATTCATATTAATGACATGGTTGTTTTCCATCATTTGACGTTTGTTAGTTTGGAAGTCGTAATGTAATGTACATGTCACATATTTTACGTCATATATATCATGTATCTAATTATGATGTTTCTATCCAGGATATGCAACTGTAAATCGTGCTGATTTATTGATACTTGAATGAGGTTATTTTTTTTTTCAGATTCATTCTTGACCAAGGATTTTTGACATATACTTTATTTTAATATGAAATGTTATCCAAATTTTAAAATGGAAAGCAATGTAAAAGAGGGGCGAGATATACCAGAGGGACATTCAAACATAGATCGAAAATAAACTGACAATGCCATGGCTAAAAAGGAAAAAGACAAACAGACAAATAATAGTACACAAGACACAACATAGAAAACTGAAGACTAAGCAACACGAACCACACCAAAAGCTGGGGGTACTCTCAGGTGCTCAGGAAGGGTAGGCAGATCTAGCTCCACATGTGACACCCGTCGTGTTGCTCATGTTATTACAAACAAGGTTAATAGTCTAAACCCAGTAAATATACTTTTTCTTTCACTAGTACATTTAGTTTGAAGATTGAAATGAGTCTATAATCGAATAAACTATACTATGAAATAATCATTACAAGTCATTCTTTCATTTAAGTTTACTACCTTATTGTGAAATATTATTTGCTTTGTATAGGGCATGGTGTGATTGATGAAAATGGTTTTCATTTCCAAACAGGACCTACATACTATGCTGACTACAAATAATATAATAAAATTATTTGCAATCTCTATTCATGTCATGTGTCAGCCCACAATAGGCAGTTTCACTTGAAGAGTAACTGTTTTCCGTGACCCCGTTCGAATATTTCCATCTTCTAATATCAATGTGAGAAAAGAGTTGTTTCCGTTTTTGTTCTACTGTTTTTAGAAATAAACATGATTTTTGTTTAGTACTTTTTATATAAAGAGTGTCCTTTGCTTATAAAACAAGCAACTTATCCACAACCGGTACCTTAGAACAATTACTGGTATAAATATATGTATATTTTTTTTATAATTGTTTATTGGACCAGAATGAGAAAACAGAAAACAAACTGTTAGAGTGTAAGAATAATTATTCAGACAAGAATGAATTTATTGCCTTGACGCGACTTTTTTTCTATGCTTTGAATCGATCTGAGGTGTGTAGTATTTTTTGGCTTACTTTTACAGTTTTGTTCCTAAGTTTTGATGTAAAACCACTGTGCGAGGTTAAAGGGAAGGTTGGTCACCGCAAAAAAAAGATTAATTTAGTCGTAGATGCATGTTTCTATTATTAGTTGTTATTGGCTTTTAACTAGCTGTCAGTATCTGCAGGAACTCTCAAATCTGTACTTAGCGTATATTTGTTGTTAGGATGAACAAGTAAACGGCCACGTCTATGTTTGTCTTTCTGTTGTTGGGATATACAAGTACCCGCAACGTCCACTCTGTGTTTTTAGTTAGATGTATTTCCAATTGTATTCATCTGATGAGTTAAGCCTTTTTCAACTGATTTTTATAGTTCATTCTTATGTTGTACTGTTACACCACTGTCCCAGGTTAGGGGAGGGTTGGGATCCCGCTAACATGTTTTACCCCACCAATTCTGTATGAGTGTGACTGTTCCAAGTCAGGAGCCTGTAATTCAGTGGTTACCGTTTGTTGCTGTTTTACATATTTGTTTTTTGTTCATTTGTTTGTACATTGATTAGGGCGTTAGTTTTCTCGTTTGAATTGTTTTACATTTGTGATCTTAGGGCCCTTTGTAGCTGACTATGCGGTATGGGCTTTGCTAATTGCGTACGATGACCTATATCTGTTAATTTCTGTATTATTTGGTCTCCTGTGGAGAGTTGTCTCATCGGCAACCATACCACATCTGCTTTTTTATATTAAACCTGTCTCATTTTGTATCTGCCTGTCCCGATAAAAAGCCAAAATTAAATATACGCCACTGCTTGCTTTATATGACATGTGTTTTCCTTTTGCTGTTAGAATATAATCCAGTCGTTAGTTTGGCTTGATTGGATGAGTTCAGTATGACATCTATTTTCACGGAACTAGTACACATTTTTGTTGAGGGACCAGCTGAAGTCCCCCTGCGAGTGCGGGATTTTCTAGCTGTGTTGTTGGCTCATTTTACTCTTTGGTCGGGTTTTTGTCTTGTTGACACATTTCCCATTTCCATTCTCTTTCTTATCTGAAGAGACGGCAGTGGCTGTAAGCTAGTTGAAAAGTAAAACAATAAAATAAAAAGATATTCCCATGACATGAGTTTCAAAACAACATACGAAGACACTATCAACATCAGTCGAAAAGACTGTGAGACTCGACAAATATGTAATAAGAAAACACAAAAACGCAAAATACAGACATACCGCTTAAAAAATACTCCAACTCCCTGAAAGCCAACTTGTTTGTTTTTCGTTCCTTTTTTTTTGGTATAGTTTTTTTTTGGTACATAAACTAGGCCGTTAGTTTTCTCGTTTGAAGTGTTTTACATTTGTGATTTTGGGACCTTTTATAGCTGACTATGCAGTATGGGCTTTGTTCATTGTTGCAAGCCGTACGGTGACCTATAGCTGTTAATTTCTGTGTCATTTGGTCTCTTGTGGAGAGTTGTCTCATTGGTAAACATACCACATCTTCTTTTTTCTATTCAGCTTTAAAATAAAACTGCTCTCTACACATTCATACAAAGTCATATTGAATTGATATATCAACTAGCAACTTGCAAAACATACTCTATATATGCAACGTGAGTAAACATTGAGGCGTAACATGAGAAAATTGCATCATTGGGATTTTGAGTTTATTTCCTGAACAAGATTATTAACATATTTGACATGACAAAAATAAGTTTCGAATTATAATTTTGTGACGAAAATGAAAGCATAAGATATGTAATTTTCGTTCAGCGGGTGAATTATATTATTTTGTGTTTACCTTTTGGGTTGGCCTTGTTTTAAAGAAACTTCGAAATAACTAGCAATATATAGTACGCTGTTCTCTTTATGAATATCTTTAACTATCATTCCTGCAATAATGAATAATTTATATATCATATATCATTAAAAATATCTTTATTTTAAAGAAACTTCGAAATAACTAGCAATATATAGTACGCTGTTCTCTTTATGAATATCTTTAACTATCATTCCTGCAATAATGAATAATTTATATATCATATATCATTAAAAATATATGTCTGAGAGGTAAATCATTTAAACATTATAAGAAATAATGCTGACGAAATTGTATTCCATACATCATATATATAATATTTGAGATTATTTTCATATATTTACACTAACAAAGTTCCACTCGTCATTAATATAAGAATCGTAAATGACCTTTGAATTGACCTCTCATGATGAAAACCATGAACCTTGAAATGATAATAAAACTATATATCTTTCATGCATCCTAAGTGTATTACTGTAATGTAAATATCTTCACCATGAACACTCAATGAAAGCATAAGATATGTAATTTTCGTTCAGCGGGTGAATTATATTATTTTGTGTTTACCTTTTGGGTTGGCCGTGTTTTAAAGAAACTTCGAAATAACTAGCAATATATAGTACGCTGTTCTCTTTATGAATATCTTTAACTATCATTCCTGCAATAATGAATAATTTATATATCATATATCATTAAAAATATATGTCTGAGAGGTAAATCATTTAAACATTATAAGAAATAATGCTGACGAAATTGTATTCCATACATCACCTTTAATATAAAAAGTTTTACAAAAAAAGTTTAAAAATCTTTTCGAACTTCTGAGAATCTACCTTCAATCATAGTATGTTAAGGTATTAAATGATCGGGAAAGGAATTACACACTATGAAATATTAGAGTCGCTAAAGGCACATTCTGTATGTATGTGCCTGTCCCAAGTCAGGAGCCTGTTATTCAGTGGTTGTCGTTTGTTTATGTGTTACATATTTGTTTTTCGTTCATTTTTTTATATAAATTAGGCCGTTAGTTTTCTCGTTTGAAATAATTTACATTTGCCATTTCGAGGCCTTTTATAGCTGACTATGCGGTTTGGTCTTTGCTCATTGTTGAAGGCTGTACGGTGACCTATAGTTGTTAATTTCTTTGTCATTTGGTCTCTTGTGGAGAGTTGTCTCATTTGCAATCATACTACATCTTCTTTTTTATATTATACAAAATATCGTATCAAGTTTTTTTGCTGTTCAATATGAATGTTCCTCATCTTCAAAGAAAAACGAGAATAGTTTTTTTTTTAATGTTAACATAAGACCTTGTTGAACATATTTTCGTTGTCAATTATTTTTTTTTCCAGCAAAATATTTAACATAACATAACAACTGACTGAGGTTGAATGATGATCAACTGTTTTTTTTTTCAGACAAAGTAATTACAGTACACCTTCATTTATTGCGTCTGTAATCAAATTTTCTGATGGCTGTCGGGTAGTTCTACTTCGAATAATCATCTTTTCCGCTACGGAAGGAAATTGACGACAAGAATAGCATTAACCAAAACATCTTCACGTACCCTTTCAAAAATAATGAAATACTTAGCCTTTAAATTCTCAATGATTGATGCTTTTCATGTTGCCTGGCAGATGGCAAGTTCCTTTAAATAACCATTTGTCAATCCAAATAAGGTAGTTATTACATCTAACTTATCTGTTTGGATTTCAGGAGCTTTTACTAGTGCGAAATCAGGCGGCACAATGTCTGTATCTAGAATGGAGGAATTGTTTGTTTCATCTGCAAGCTTTTCGTCAACAACACAATATTTAACAAGTAGCACCAAATCTATGTCACTGCCTAGGAGGTCTAGACGCTAAGATATTATGCCACTGCATATGATTCTTATTTGTTAGAATTTCAATGCATACTTATGTAACAAAGATGTGTTTTTAGATTTAAAAATGTTTTAAAATGGTTCTAATATAGATCATTTTATGGTTAACAATTCTTACCTCTTTTTGTTATGGAGTTTCTTCTATAATTTAATATTATCTGCTTTTCCAACAAAAACGCTATGCGATTGATAACTGCCAAAATATATTGGCGCAATTGATCGTGATTGAAGAACAAATCAATACACAAATAAATTAGACGCTATTGTATTATTGTTTTATGTGCAATACAATTGGCAAAAGAACAAGTTGGTAATATAATCCCATTGCTCAATTTACAAAGTAATGACACACATATTTTAGATAGTTTATCATTAAAACACATGAAGTGTTTACGCAAACTCATATCATGCCTACCAGTTAATAAGGAAACTTTATTCGCCGAAAGTGAAAATAGTTTTTAATGAATTGAAATGAAAAACAAAATCTGAGAAATTGAAGAAAAAAAATAAAATTAACGGTGATTTCAATTGATAATTATTTAGATTTCTAAATCATTTCAGAATTATAAACGCCTTCAGTATGTACATATAGTAAACTCTGATTTAGGTTTTGTTTTGTTTTGTATGTGGACTGTCGTTGGCTAAATGAGTCAGAGCTATAATTGAACTTCGAATAAATCATAATGATGAAAAGCAACAGCTTCAAAAACAAGCGTACATTCAGTAATATTGAGGTAGAAAATACATCACTCGTGTACTCTGTAATCACTCTATAAAAGCTTAGTTTAAGACTCTACGTGATTAGATAAAAAAAACACCTTATAAATGTCCGCAACGATATACTTGAATTACTTTCATTATGAAGTTTCAAGCGCAAATTTGAAACTCTTATCAGGTAACATAAGAACATTTTATTCACTGAAAAAAGTATTTGTACAGTGATCATGGTGATTGAAACACACATGGTTATACATGGCAAGGTCATTGCACTAAATGTAAATACTATGCAATTGTGGCACCCCTTTTTATCATAGCGTACATACTTGTATTTTAAAGACTATCCGTCATATCGATTAAGAATGAAAATTGTATGTGCAATCCTATAGTTGGTGAGACTTTTTCTACCAGATATGCGAATTTTCGTATTTATATTTTCTCTTATTACTCTCATTTAATATTTTATGCATAAGTGCAATATTGGGAATGGTTTATTCCCCACAAGCTAACTAAATAATTTAATCTACCCTCTAGCTCATCAGACGTTAATACAACTACTATCAGTCTATCCGGATTGAAGTTTCTTTATTTCTTCAAAAAGGCTTTTTTGGGATCATAAGTGTACGTCCAGTGGAATATAGTACATGCATGTCAGAACAGGAAAACTGATCATTAGTATAAACCAATGATCGACAAATGCGTACATTTTTGTTAAATTAATATTTGTGTATGTTTCAAAATGTCCATAATTATTGACAACTAGTATATACTTACATTTTCCCCAATTTACCCTTGGTACCTCATATATATCATGCTTTACACCAGAAATGTTATTTATAAACAAGCGTAAGAGTTTAGTAATGACTAGTATATCACTGTCGGACAAGCGAGACAAAGATATATATTACACCTGTTAGTTTGTAAATGGAAAGTCGTGTACACTGATACGCTCAGAAGTGAAGCGATGCATGAACTTGCATTATGTAATTGTGTAATAAGTTTTTAAGTCCGACTGGAAATCGCTTAAATACCTAGACGTGTCACCTCACAACACCTCTTGGAATAATTCCTTAAGCCATGCTGGTGATCAGATAAGAGAAGACCCGAATTTATTTAAATAAGTTTATTACATAAAAGTTTTATGTACAAATTAGATTTCCGAAAACAATTTTACACGGAACACTTATTTATGACTTTGAACTTTGACCTTTTAACTAATTCCCATTAAATTTCTTGTTTCAAAAACGTAGTAAAAAAAAAGTATAAAAACGACAGACCAAAGTGATTAAAAAAGAATAACATTTTCCGTATCAAGTTAGGTAGAAATGGTTGCACAACCATGTCTGATATATTCTTTTTTTGTGACCCGGGAAACTGTTTATGCTTTGTGGGTTAAAACAACCGTATGCTTGACAAGATATTGACACTCAATGTCGTCTACGTTAGTTACTGCTTGTTTTGGTCCTTTGTGGTTTATAGATATCACGTGGTTTCTCAATTCTTAATCTTAAATCGATGATGATCTTTTATCTAGCAGAATAAAACGTTAATATTTATGAATTAATGATTTTTTATACCAAATGAACATAATATCAATTTTTATTTTTTTGCAAAGTTTCCCTTTAAGGATGTACTTTCGTGAACTTAAATAAATCAAGAATTTAAAATTGATCCTATAAACTGGAAGAGCATTAGATAAGGATCAAAATAAGCTAAACATATTGATAGGTCATGGAGCTCCTTTTCGAGATATTTGATTTTAAAATATGGCGGGAAAAGGCTGACTCGGACTTTTACCTTATATTTGCATTGGTATTATTTGGGTCTCACATCAAAAGAAAGAAAATCAAGAATCTGCTTAAACTTTGTTAAATGTCCTTTTATGAGCTATTAAGTCTTATATAAAGATAAATGGGTGTTTTGGGGAAAATATTTTACCTTGTATCGTAGGGAAAATTACCAGGGAGTCCGAACATCTGACACAAATTCCAAAACCTCACCTAAGTACATCCTTAAGCAGTAATTCGGAATTTTATAGAAATAAAATTTCAAATAATAAAACCTTATTTTTTTTGTATATTGAACAAAAACATTATCAACTATCGAAGTGTACATTTAATCACCATTATCAAAAATTGCATTG
Organism: Mytilus californianus; assembly: GCF_021869535.1. NCBI lineage: Eukaryota > Metazoa > Mollusca > Bivalvia > Mytilida > Mytilidae > Mytilus > Mytilus californianus. Next base: position 138,755,460 of record NW_026262581.1, on the reverse strand, counting down.
CTAATGATATTACATGTAAAGGAAAATATTGTATAAAATCTTGTATGCATTATGATCCATAAAAAATGAGATCGTTCTGGTCACAGTTCTTTACGTATTGAATGAGATAAGTCATCAGCGTAGACATATCAAGTATATATATAAAAAAGATGTGGTATGGTTGCCAATGAGACGACTCTCCACAAGAGACCGAATGACACAGACATCAACAGTTTTAGGTCACCGTACGGCCTTCAACAATGAGCAAAGCCCATAACGGCATAGTCAGCTATAAAAGGCCCCGAAATCATAAATGTAAAACAATTCAAACGAGAAAAGTAACGGCCTAATTAATGCACACAAAAAAATTAACGAAAAACAAATATGTAACACAGAAACAAACGACAACGATTGAATAACATGCTGCTGACTTGGGACAGGCACATACACACAGACTGCGTTTGGGTTAAACATGTTAGCGGGATCTTAACCCTTCCCCAACCTTGTACAGTTATGTAACAGTACAACATAAGAACGAACTATAAAAATCAGTTGAAAAAGGCTTGACTCATCAGATGGATACAAATAGAAATACATTTAACAAAAACACAGAATGGACATGGGTGGGTACTTGTCCATCCCAACAACAAAAAAGACACTTAGTACAGATCTAAGAGTACTCGGAGTTACCGACAGCTAGTTCAAAGCCAATAACAAATAATAAAAAAAGATCATGCATCTAAGACTAAATTATAAATCAATACACATCCAACATCCAATGGGTTTAGTAAAAAGACGTCATAAACAGTCAGAGAAAAACATGACCTTGTGCAATGCCAAGATACAGAAATCGACAGGTTGTAGATCAATGAAAGTGCATATATATATATAAATAACAATAATATTTAGTTTGCTTTTAATTTACTGATAAAAAAATCAATATTAATACCAATAAAAACAACATTCAAAGAACATATGACAGTGTTGAATTAGTACTTTTAGAATAAGTTTATTTAAAGGATCGATAAGTTTACCAGGATCGTTTCTAAATTTCCGGGCACAACAGGTAATCAACATCCCCATAAAAATGAGGATGTGCTATCCCGTTTGAAATAAGTTTTCTTCAGGAACAAACAAACTTCAAAACCAAATCTTATATCTATTGAAGAATTTAGTAAAAGTTTTAAGTAATTTGTGGCAACGAAATCCCTAACTTAATAATTTACCCGTTATTCATATATATCGTTCGTTAAAATCTAAAACGTCACAATAGCATAGCGAACGAGTTGTGAAATATAAACACCGTCTGATGGTGCCAAAGGAACATCACTATCCACAAACGGAAAATTAACAATAGGGAACGAAAAATCGTCCCTGTTGTCTTAAATTTTAGTGTGGAGTTTCCCGTGTAAAACTGAAATATCTAAATCTAGTTATAAGCGTTTACATCTGATTTATTAAAAGTAAGTTTCTTTGGGTAAATTTCGGCAATATATTTAGAAAATTCTTGATTATTTAACGAAAAAATATCATCAAGATAACGGTAAATGTTGTTGAATTTATCAATTAAATGCAATGTAGACGGGTCTTTACTGAGTTTGGTCATAAATTGTGATTCATAACAGTACAAAAACAAGTCTGCTGTTAAAGGGGCGCAATTAGTCCCTTTAGGAAAACTGTTATGATATTGTAACTACAATGTATCATATTTATTTAGTTGGCCTAGTTTGTTTTGTGTGGCCTCATATGTTTACATAATTTGTACTTGTTTGCAAAATGATATTGTAACTGTGCAGTTTAACAATCACTGAAACAATCATTGAGACTGATGGAATGATTATAACTTTCTAGTTTACTTACATAACGATTCCAGAATGATCATAATACATGTTATAAAAGATGCGTTATATATATATATATATATATACATATATATACAGACACTAAGTTAAACTTTCTGATATAGACATAGACATCGATAGACATTGATATTTTTAGCAGATGAATTGACACTTTTATTTACGAACAACATCATACTAGATTGTGACCTATTTGACATAATATCTGATTGGATTCCCGAGAAGATTTCTGGATAAAGAAAATACAAAAGATCAGACATACATTTTGACAGTTACGTTGACATTTCTTTTTGTGTAATATTTCTTGTAAACTTGTGTATAATAAATCTTGTTAACTTTTATTATTGATTTGTGTCCTTTGTTGGCTACAATTTAAAGGGGATTTCTGGCCGTAGCAGAAATTGGGGGCACGTCCGGGAGAAAGTTAATATCAGATTATTTTTTTGCAGTATGTTTATTGAATAAGAATTAGCCAACAAAATTCTACAAAATGGCATTTGATTCTAATAAATTTTTAAAAACGCCAGACCCGGAAGTGTTTGATAAACTAAAAAAAAGAAGAATTAGTGTTGCATGCTAAACATCTACAAATAGATTTTTTTTTTGAAATGGTAAGTTCTTTATTGTAGTTATCAATTCAATATTATATCATGTGTTAATTTGTAAGCATAAAATGATCTAATATTTCTAGTAAGTATATAAAAGAAATCAAGAAAGGAGCTATTGACCCCTCTTGATTGATTTATTGTTTGATTGATTGATTGTTTTTTGCTTAAATACTTTAGTAGTTATTTAAAGTATAATTCTTATAAAAAGATAAATATAATCAAAGTTCTGATATTTTCCTCTGACATTTTCTCAAAAATAGACTCTCTGAATGATATAAAATTTGTGTTTCAATTTCATGTTTTAAGACTGGCAACATATTCACAAATCTAGTTCTCTATCTGATAAATGAAAACATTTATAAATCACAAAACAAAGCAGTGTTAAAATGTGATTAAGTGTGTTATATTCAATATCTTCAATTGTATATCCAAGTACAAGATTTGTAAGACAAAAGACATGTTTATCAATATTAAAATACATAGATATGTTGTAAATTATTGAACAATAATTTTTTACACGTTTGTATTCAAAGAAAAAATTATTCTAGTTATCACATTTGAAACAAATCTCACAGTTTGGATTATCAGATATTTTCCAACGATACAAATTAGGATTAATTGCTGTAATGTTATGCAGTAATTTCCATCTAAACATTTTCATTCTATTATCTTTTAAAAAATGAAATGTAAAAGAAAGGTTCTTTTTTATGTAATATGTAACATTTTCAAAAGTGAAATGATTTTTCCATACACAGAACGTTAACCCTACTGGAAGCTCTTTATTAGATCTGATTATAATATTATATATTTCTTTGAATGAAATTTTGTCAATATTGTAAATCAATCTATGGTAGTTCATCTTTGTATCTTGTTGAATATGAATTGTAGTATTTATTGATGTTTTACTCTTATTTTTTCTTTCCAAGATTTGGGTATAGCTTTTCGTAAAGTACATGTCTCTGCTATCCAACTTTGTTTCTTTTCAAGTTTAACTAACATTGTTTGAGAAATTTCGCCTTTATTGTCAATTATGTCATTAATAAAAATTATATCTCCCTCTACCCAATGCTTAGAATATAAACTTTTGTCTTGATTCTTAACATATTGATTTCCCCATATAACTTGTTTCCTTACATCTATATAGTTTTCAGGTTTTTTCTCTCCTCCATTTGTATCCAACATTTCAAGATTTCTAAGTAAAAAATGGGCATTTTTTTATGTTTTCTAATGATTTATGAGAACCCAGACTCATTTTAAATAGAAGGTTTTTACCCCCGAACTCGCTGAAATAGTAGGTTGGAAAAATTTTCCAGTTTGCCAAAGTTTCATCTGTAAGTCTTTTAACCCAATGTATGTTCATTGCTCCATTGTAAGAATTTTAACCCCCTTCTAAATAGTCTTTACTTAACACTTAGCGTTTAACTTTCTCGCTACCACCCTCCCATAAAAAAGTATATATAATTTTCTTAAACATAGATATAGTTTCTTTGCACATATTTATCAGTGATGCAATGTATGTTATATTAAATATAACAAATGTTTTGATGATAGCAATTTTACCAATCACGCTTAATTTACTTTTCTTCTGTAAATCATTTATTATTTTCTCTGATTTTTCCAACTGTTTCTCTATATTAAGTTTTTGACATTTTTTCTTGTCAGAGCCAAAATAAATATCGAGGCTTTTTACATTATCTTTCCAATTAATGTTTTCAAATTTGTCCTTGCAGTGTTTAAATTTACCTAGCCATATACCTTCTATTTTGTTTTGTATTGACTTTAGTCCAGAGAAATATCCAAAGGTTTCAAGTATAATTAGTGAATGCTTTATTTCATTTTAAGAATTTAAAAAAAAAAAGAGTTGTGTCATCTGCTAGTTGTGAGATTTTTAGGCTATGAGTTTTTTTTTTTTTTTTTTTTTTCATCGAATTTGATTTGTATTACTTTTATATCATCAGAGTCTCTTATTCTGCAAGCAAGTAATTCAACTGATAAAACATACAATAAAGCGTTCAAAGGAAATCTTTGACGAATTCCGCGTTCATGTTAAAGCTTTCTGAAATCCACCCATTATTTAAGATACATCCTTTTACGCATGATATAGGGTTTTGACACACTTCTGAAATGATTCATTAAATCCAAATGTCTTTAATGATTCCAACATAAACTCCCATTCAAGCGAATCAAATTCTTTAGAAAAGTCAATAAATAATATAGCTCCTTCAATATTGAAATTGTCAGACTAATCTATAATGTCTAGAATTTGACGCACGTTAAATCCTATATAACGATTTCATTTATCCACGAAAATTGGTACCCACGAAAATAAATGAATCCACAGTATGTCTTTAAGTTTTTAGTGTCAGGGTTAGAGCTTTTGTATAGGACTTTGTAGTACTCCTTACTCATTTTTAGAATTTCATTTTGATCTACAGTTACCTCCCCATTTTGATACAATAATTTTTGAATAGATTTTTTTGATTGCCTGTGTTTTTCTAAACATGCTAAAGATAAAAAGAATTTTGTATTTTTTTCACCTTCCTCAACCTATTTCATTCTTTATCTAATTTGGGCCCCTTTTGCCTTTAACAAATTTTTATTATCAAGTTCTTTTTCAAATTGTTTTTTTTTTTCATTAGAAAGACTAGATACTGTACCTAGTCTTTCATTTAAAGTTTTAATTTTGTTTTCCAAAACATTGATTTTAATTCTTTGCTATATTTTTAGATTTACAGTATTTAATTGTAGTGTTTCTTGTATCAATTTTTAACAAGTCCCACCTAGTAAGACGATTGTCATTATTAAATTTATTCTCGTACTTGATATTGAAAGTCAGTTAGTATACTATTATTCATTTAATATCTAATCTTATTGAGATACCTTGGTGGTCTGTACTGAAATTTGAGCTGGTTTGATGTCAGATGATACTGTCAGCATGCGTACTTGTGAACTTATTATAAGATAAAATAGTAAATTCTACTGGCCTCATTTATAGATTATTTTTCTTTTCCAAGTGTATTGTTTTTTGGTAATTTTTAATATCCTTAAAATGTTTATCAATTTATTTGTTTTAATTAACCGTTTAAGATTATTTACTGGGTTTTAAAACTTTTGTATTTGTAAGTTTTTGATTTTTTTGTATCCATACTAGAGAGAATGTCGTTCATATCTCTTTCTACTATTAATGCACCAATGGTATTCTCTTTAATCACACCATGTACTTTTTTAAAGAATGTGTTCCTTGCGTAAACTTCATTTGGTGCATGCAAGTTTAATAAAGTAAAAATCTTATCTTGAATTTCCAAACTAACTATGATTAATCTTCCTTCATTGTCACAAAATTCGTTTATTAGCTTTAAATCAAGTGTTTTGTTTATTGTTTATAAAGAAAGAACTACTCTCGAGTTTGTCTCACCTAAACTATGGTGGTGTTTTCCAGGAAATTCATTATTAATTTTCGTTATAATATCTTTTGAGAAATGGGCTTGTTGTGCCATTAACATGTCACACTTTTGTTGTTGAAACCAAGTATATAGTCTGTAGCGTTTTTCTTTTCTGGCTAACACTTGACAATTTCATGAACAAATATGAAGATTTTTAATATTCATAGTAGTTAGATGTATTTATCATTGTAGGAAACAGTTGTAAATAAATCCATTTAAATGCCAAAAACAAAAGTTTCGCTTAACGAGTTTGGTTGTGACCCAGATAAACACCAGGTTATTTATAGACCTATAAATAGCATTGTGGAAGTTAAATTATATTTTTAGTTTCATTATTGACTTCCCGAAAATGTTTAATAGGTAATTGAATTGTACAGGATATAAGTTTTGAAGTGTAAATATTTTGTTGTTAAAATTGACACTTACGGTATTTATATAAAATGTACTACGTTCTACCTCATAACAAACTTTCTTTTCTTTTTCAGATTTTACATCAAAGGTATAATTTAATTTTGATGCGTTGACCTTGAATGAACAAACGACTGCCTGGGCTATTTTTACAATCAACATGTACATGATATGGAATGTAAACAACTGAAAAGTTCTAGGTGTATTTATATTCGCAACAACACCATATACAAGATTTACGTGACAATATATTGTGGATACATAATTATTTTGTGAAATACATATTTCAACTGATTTTAACCATCTATGGAAATTTACAGTACCAGTTCCAACGGACATAACAGTGTTCGTGTCAGATAAAGGTCTGGTCTCTTTTAAAAAAAAAGTTTTACATTCTAGACAGTCTTCATATAGAGCTTTAGATGTATATGTATGTAAATTCTTCTTCTTTGAATTTATTCTATCTTTGTGTTTTTTTTTAATTCTAAACGTTTTACACACCCAGTAATTTGGGCACTAAACAGATTTTAGATTATCTATGAGAAAAACAAATTATAAAAAAAATCGGTTATAGATAATTTAGTTGACGCTTACATTTGTGGTGAAGAGGCTCTTGAACTTAAAGTTTAAAATGTCGAAGCTATCAAATCAAAACAGCTTGACTTAAAACATGAACTTAGATTAAAACTGTTAGAAAAAGAAGATGCATTTAAATTAAAACAATTGGAAAACGAAGTTGAATTAAAACAATTGGAGAAAGAGGAAAGACAGACAGAACTTGAAATGAAAGAAAGGTTAAAGATGGAGAAATTGAAAATTTAAATGGTCAAAGAAGAAAGCACACTAAAAATAAAGTAGAATCAATATCAGAACATTTTTATTTTGATGCAGCAAAAAATATACGTTTGATTCCAAAATTTTGTGAAAAAACAGTTGATATTTTTTTCCACAGTTTGGGAAAATTGCTCAAGTTTTGAATTGGCCAAAGCCTTTATAGACTACAATGCTGCGAAGTGTTTTTGAGGGCAAGACCGCTAACATTTACTCAGCCCTTTCATCAGAAAAAAGTTCTGTTCATGACACTGTGAAACAGGAAGCTTTGAAAGCTTATGAGCTAGTGCCAGACGCTTATAGACAGAAATTTAGGTCTTATAAAAAGTTTGATTCACAAACCTATGTTGAATATGCTATAGGGAAAAAAGAAGATCTATTTGATAAATGGCTAACGTCAAAAAATAGGTAACAATTTTGATAAAATAAGACAATTAATGTTATTAGAAAAGTTCAAGCAGAATGTTCATTTAGACTTAAAAACACATTTAGGCTACAAAACTGTTGAGACATTACAAGATGCAGCTGCTATTTCTGATAAATTTACCCTTTCACATAAACGAAGTTTCAAAGGTCAAACTTTTTAAAATACTTCGAGTGGAAATTACAAAAATCAAAGTACTGAACGTACTGATAGTAATCATGTTGCACATAATAAGAGTCTGTCTAGTTATAATATGTCTAGTCCAAAATTTGATACGTTTGAGAGAAGAATGGTCGCCTGATGGCTGATTGTTTGAGACTCCAGAAGAAGAATGAAAGAGATAATCAGCCAAAGACGGAATGTACTGTTTTTAAATCCAGTTTTTGTTATAACATGGAGGATTATAAACAATAATGTCTAATGAGTTTGTTTCTTTTGTTGATAATACTACTCCTCAGCCTATTAAGAGTTTACGGGACACTGGAGTTTCTCAGTCTTTATTGTTAGAAGGTGTGTTGCCTTTGTCCGAAGAAACTTCTGTTGGTGCCTCCGTTTTGTTACAAGGCGTGGAGTTAGGTTGTATAGATCGTATCTATCTGAAGTCATATTTGATTACTTGACCAGATGTGGTGGGTGTTCGTCCTAATCTCCCTGTTGAGGATGTTTCATTATTGCTAGGAAATGATCTAGCTAGGAACAAAGTGGTTGCTGAACCAATTGTTACCAGTGAACCGGCGGTGGATGTTAAATCAACTGAAGATGATGCAGCTTGTGTTTGATTTGAATTATATTGTAAAAACACCAGGTCGGCGTGAACAAAATAGAGTGTGTCATATAAATATGTTAAAACCTTAATTTGAGCGTACTAATGAAGGTAAGAGTAAACCAGTTGCCACTTTAGCCATGATTTAATTGGAGAACAATCATGACAAACCAGATATAACTGAACCACCTTTTGATTCTTAGGCTATGGAACAAACAGTTAGATTGAAAAATTCAGAAATTTTATCAAATTTAGACTCTAAACTTGCACATCTGACTTTTGATCGTAGAGAAAAAAAATAAAACTTTGGTATTTTCATTTAAAAATCTTTTTTCCAGATGTGCCAAACAAAACCATTGCTGTTTGTCATAACGTCGATGTAGGTGATACTTCTCCGATTAAGCAACATCCTTACCGGCTCAATCCACTCAAACTTGAATTGATGAGACAAGAAATTCAATATGTGTTTGACAATGATATTATTGAGCCGAGTAACAATGAATGGAGCTCTCCTTGTCTCCTTGTGCTTAAACCAGATAAAACCTTTCGTTTCGTGACTGATTTCAGAAAAGTAAATTCAGTTTCAAAATCTGATTTTTCTCCGATTCCAAGGATGGACGATTGCATTGATAACATTAGGCAAGCAAAATTTGTGAGCAAATTTGATTTATTGAAGGGTTACTGGCAGTTTCCATTGGCACATAGGGCCCGTGAAATATCAGCTTTTGTAACACCAGACAGCTTATTTCAGTATACTGTCATGCCGTTTGGTATGAAAAAAAGCTCCAGCTACATTTCAAAGAATGATCAGTACTGTTATAAAAGATTTAGACTGTTGTTGTGCTTATATTGATGATCATATTGTATGTAGTGATAGCTCGGAAGAGCATTTAACACATTTATATGATACCTTTGATAGATTGTCACAATCAATGCAAATTTGGCAGTCAGTCTTGGTAAAAGTGAATTTTGCCAGGCCACTGTTGATTATTTATGGCACATATTTGGCAAAGGTCAAGTGAAACCCATAAAGGCTAAAGTGGATGCAAGTACCAAATTTCCTCCTCCTACAAATAAAAAACAACTTATGAGATATTTAGGCATGATTGGATTTTACAAAAAAAATTGTTCAAATTTTGCTTCTGTTGAAAAATAGTGTTTTGCACTGTTGTGTGCATTTTAACATTCTAATGTATATTTTAATCCCACTATGCATCCTATTATTGTCTATACTGATCACAAACCTCTCACCTTCATAAATAAAATGAAGAGTACTTGTAACCTTCAAACTTTGTTTAAGGGGGAGGTATTATGATATTGTAACTATTGATAGCAACCTAGAATCTCATTTGTTTAAACAATTCTTATCAAAGAACACTATTTGGTCAAATGTAATCACCCTGTTGACGATAACCAACACTTCTTTTTTATTTGCCCTAAGTACAATGATGTTAGACAGATGTTACTTGATTCCATTTACTCAGTTGTTGATAATGTTGCCAACATATTAACTTATTACTCTTTGGACACAGATTATTTTTGTATGATATGAATATTGCTATTTTTAAATCGGTTCAGAAATATATCAGCTACACTCACCGTTTTGTTTTTAATTAGTGTTTATTATTTTTTTCCTTCTTTACTTTCAATATTAGTTCATATATTCCTCCGAGTAAGCTTAGTGTTTTTTCTAAACCTTAAATATATATTTCTAATGACTTATAAAGGATATTTACATATCTCAAGGTTCTTGGATAAATGATGATTAATTGCCTACATTCTTATATATACTATACATTTAGTAATTATCACAGTAAATATATATTTGCATGTGTGTGCTCATAAGTAGCATGCATTTTCAACTATATTATATTATTTTACAGTTATTAATATTTGATGTATACCTTGTACATATATAATGGAAAGAGCATTTAAAGGCTGTGCCTGTTGCATTGAACACAACAAATATTCTGTTCAAAATTTCTAATGAATAGAATATTTTTAAGATCAAACATTGACTCAAAATTTTTTTGGCATATTTGCCAGCATATTTCATCTTTTTATTCAAAATAAAAATCAGTAGTTGTTATATCTCGGGATGGTTTGTATAACAAACATTTTTTGACCAAAACTTCCAAAACTGACCATATGTGTAGTCTAGTATGAAATGTATATGGCGATATAAATTAAATCAGTAAATATGTTACTCAGGATGAATTTAATAGAACAAATGACAGCCATTTTGATACACAATGACTACAAAATTTTGTCCGCATCAATTTAGAGTACCAGCATTTAATCTTTTTATTCAAAATACTCAGCCGACACTAGAAATTAGTAGTTTTCAAATATCAGGATGGTTTGGATAAGAAAATTATTTGACCAAAACTGACCATATGTGTACTAAACATGTATTATAGTATAAAAAGAAAAAGGCGGTATATTTTAAATCAATACATTTGTTATTCAGGATGGATTGTATAATACAAATGATACAAATGACAGAAATATTGGCACACAATGACTACAAAATTGTGTCCGCATCAATTAAGAGTGCCATCATTCAATCTTTTCATTCAAAATACTCAGCCGACACTAAAAATCAGTAGTTTTTTTTTTTTTTTTTTATCTCAGGATGGTTTGTATAACAAAAATAATTGACCATATCATCCAAAACTGACCATATGTGTATTTTATTATGGAAATTGAAGTGCGGTATATTAAATTAAATCAGTAAATTTGTTAATCAGGATGGATTGTATAATGCAAATGACAGCAAAATTGGTACACAATGACCTCCAATTTTTGTCCGCATCAATTTTTAGTGCCAGCATTTCCTCTCGTTATTGATAATACTGAGCTGTCATTAAAATCAGTAGTTTTCATATCTCAGGATGGTTTGAATAACAAAAATATTTGAAAGCATCATCCAAAACTGACCATATGTGAATTTCATTATGAAAACTATATGGCAGGATACACTAAACCTGTAAATGTGTTACTCAGTATGTATTGTATAATACAAATAACAGCAATTTAAGTACAGAATGACTACAAATAATTGTCCACATCAATTTTTAGTGCCAGCATTTCCTCTCGTTATTAAGAATACTGAGCTGTCATTAAGATCAGTAGTTTTCATATCTCAGGATGGTTTGAATAACAAAAATGTTTGACTGCATCGACCATATTTGAATTTTATTATGAAAATTATATGGCAGTATACACTAAATGAGTAAATGTGTTACTCAGGATGGATCGTATAATGCAAATGACAGCAACATTGGTACACAATGACTACAAAAAAATTTAGTATCAGTAAAGAGTGCCAGCATTTCCTCTTTTTATTAAAAATCCCGAGGATGGTTTGTATATGAAAAATATTTGACCGCATCATCCAAAACTTGCCATTTGTGTACTTTATTAAGACAATTATAGTGCGGTATAAATTTAATCAGTAAATTTGTTACTCACTCAGGAGTGATTGTACAATACAGATTACAGCATTAATGGTATACAATGACTACAACATTTTGTCCGCATCAATTTGTATCTTTTATGATACCTGCATGTTATTATATGTCGATCAACAACCGTCTGGAGCAGACCTGTCCACAGGTATGGTCTGGTGCAGACTAGTTAGTAAGTCTGTAGCAGTCCTAAAAACAAAGCAGACATAGGTCAGATCCACCACCGATGAAGTAAACTTGCTTATGTGCTTAAAAATCTTGAAGTTTACTTGAGACACAGTCAACAAGACTGCCCTAACTTAGGTGTTGTACAGGTAAGAACTGCAGGAATATATATGGAAATATATTAACCGTTGCAGTGCTTTTAATTTTTGGGATCTAAGACTTTATGGAAAAGAGAAACGTAGAAAAATGTGCACATTTATAAGAATTAAGAACGAAAGTCTTGGTTACCTCTTGATGTATATTGTTAATTTGTGATTTGTATTGTATAAATCTTCCATCTCTCTACTTTCATTAGTATTTTCTTTGCATTGTCAATCCAACATCAATTGTACCTTTTGTTGACTGTTTTAATCATATTTTTTGTTATGTCTGTATTCTATTGTTTCTAATAAGGTCAATAAGGTTAAAGTCAATTTGAATAATTGTCGATTACTTTTAGTTTGTTTGTATATTTGTTATATTCTATAACATGGGCAGATTATTGTTTTTATATAAGTTGTTTCTAAATAGTCTGTTATCAAAAGTGTAATATAGAACCCATTGTATTGTTCCAGTGAGACAAAAGAACGTGCTAGAGAAAACACTTATGAAACATCTACTGGAACACGTCAACAATTCTATCTACCCGATATTGAATACACATACGATGAGGAAGAACGCAGACGACGAAGGCGTAGAAGGAGAAAGAATAACAAACCTGATCAAGATGAACAGATGCGTGACAACAAACATATTGTACTAGACAGGAACAAAATTGTGTGTAAGAGAGCTCCAGCGATCCTAGCTCAAAAGAGTCAACTTATATCGACACCTTGAGGGCGTCACGTGATCATGAGTATGATCTAATGAAGATTTTGATGACGAACAGGAGCAATTTGACATATTAGATATAGTTTATATTAGTGCAACTGTAATATTTTGAAACAGTTTTTTTTTGTAGTAATAATTATATTCATATCTCATTAAAGATACCAGTATTGAATAGACTGCAAGCTGGTTATTACTTTATGCAGACTAGCGTAATATTCATTAATGAAATGAAAGTTTGTCAAAACATTTCATGCAGTAAAACAGATGAGGGTTAGCGCCTTCAAACTAGTTTAACCCCGCCACATTGTGTATGTTACTGTCCCAAGTCAGGAACTTGTAAACCAGTGGTTGTCGTTTGTTGCTGTGTAACATATTTGTTTTGTTTTTTTTTATATCTAAGGAGTGTGAGTAGTACTTTATAAGCTTTAGATTGTAGGGAAATACGTTACGTGAAATGCCATAAAAGTAAACTTTGTTATGCCCCTCCGTAGGCAACGGGGGCTTTAAGTGTTATCCTTGACAATCCCTATTTCTATCCGTCCTTCTTTCCGTTCGTCCTTCCTTCCTTCCTTTCGTCCGTCCCATTTTCGCTTCCGCACTTTAACTTATGTTTGCCTCATCCACTCTTTATGCAACTCATTCACACACAGACAGAGTTCGAATTTGGGTTGTTAGTTTACCGTTCTAGAGTTAGTAAAATAAAAAAAAATAAGAAGATGTGGTATGATTGCCAATGAAACAACTCTCCACAAGAGACCGAATGACACAGAAATTAACAATTATAGGTCACCGTACTGCCGTCAACAATTAGCAAAGCCCATACCGCATAGTCAGCTATAAAAGGCCCCGAAATGACAAATGTAAAACAATTCTAACGAGAAAAACTAAAGGTCTAATATATGTACAAAATAATGAACGAAAAACAAATATGTTACACAGCAACAAACGACAACCACTGGTTTACAAGTTCCTGACTTGGGACAGTAACATACACAATGTGGCGGGGTTAAACTAGTTTGAAGGCGCTAACCCTCATCTGACCTGGGACAGTGGTGTAACAGTACAACATTAGAACAAATAATACAAATCAGTTGAAAAGGTATAACTCATCAGATGGATACAAATTGAAATACATCAAACAAAAACACATAATGGACGTGGCAGGGTACTTATACATCCCCTCAACAAAAAGATACTAAGTACAGATCTGAGAGTACTCGTAGTTACTGACAGCTAGTTCGAAGCAATAACAACTAAGTAAAACAATCATGCATCTTAGACTTAAATATAAATCAGTACACATCCAACATCGAATTGATTTTGAGTAAAGACGTTATTAGGCCCCTTTTTAACTTGCAAAATTGCAAAGCTTGAGCACATTCTTCTTTTATTCATTTTTGTTTATTTATTTTATCTTTGCGAGTTTGTTTTATTAAGATAATAAATATATATCCTGCAATCAAATTGTGCTTATTTTTTTTTTTATATACTAGTAGTTTATGATCCGTCCATTATTCACTTATTTCATAATAAGCTCAACATCGTGATATTATTTCTTATATTGTTGGTTACTATAGATTTTAGTTTTTTGGTTTTATGAATATGATAACATATTGTTTCGTAATCTTCCGCCCAATTATATATCTATCTTTTTAAAGTTTATGTTGTTTTAATACTAAATCCATGTTTTAGGTAAATTTTTATTTTACATAGATACATATAAATAAAAACAAATCTTTTATTTGTTTGCTTGTGTTTAATTTATTGTAGAAACAGAAATCCAATTCCTCAATCATCACTACGTGATGTTAATGTGTTTACTTTTAGAAAAGAGGGACGAAAGATACCAGAGGGACAGTCAAACACACAGATCGAAAACAAACTGACAACGCCATGGCCAAAAAAAAAAAAGACAAACAGACAAATAATAGTACAGATGACACAACATAGAAAACTAAAGACTAAGCAACACGAACCCCACCAAAAACTGGGGGTGATCTCAGGTGCTCCGGAAGGGTAAGCAGATTCTGCTCCACATGTGGCACCCGTCGTATTGCTTATGTTATTACAAATCCGGTAAATAGTCTAATTCGGTAGGTCACATTCGTGAAAAGGGAAGGGTATTGTAGTTACGACATAAGGAACATATCCGATATCATCTGTGAAACGGTTATTCCATAACGGTCAACTCGTGATGGCGTCCGTAAAATTTACGAAGGGATGATTTCAACTTCACCATTTGGAACTCTTGGTTTAATAGCTTCCTTGTGAGCAGCAATCCTGTATCAAGGAAATCATGATAGGAAATACAAGCCTGGGAATACCGTATCAATTGGAAGATATTTACTCTGTATGCAGGCGCTGCTTGAATGTTGCTACATAGAAATGGAGAGTTCACAATTGGAAAGCTGAAATCATCTCTTTTGTCGAAAAGTTTTGTTTTCAACCGACCCTCATTGTCAATTTCTAGATGTAAGTCAAGATATGAGGCAGACTTAACTGTATCTGTAGTATCCTTTATCTCTAGTTCGATGGGATAGATTCGTTTTGTATTATCTAGTGAAAGAACATCATCTATATAGCGGAACGTAAAGTTAAATGATATTGCAAACTTCTTATCTTTCTTCCTAAGAAGTTCCTGTATGAAGTCAGCCTCATAATAATAAAGAAACAAGTCGGCAAGAAGAGGGGCACAATTGGTTCCCACTGGAATTCCGACAGTCTGTTGAAAAACACGTCCTCCAAACGTAACAAATATGTTGTCAATCAAGAAATCAAGCATCTTGATAATGTCAGTTTCAGAGAATTTTTTGTTAGAATCAGAGTGATTCTTTACAAAGTAGGATTTATCCCTCCCCAAGACAAGATACTTGTATCTATGTTCGCCATTCTTTTTAATGAAACACAGTAATACAAACTCATTCAATTTGTCTTCTAGTTTGGAATGGGGAATACTTGTGTAAAGTGTAGAAAAGTCAAATGTTTTAATACTATTTGCAAGATGAGAGAGTCTTAGATTGTATGTACTCTAAAAGATCTTTGGAATTTTTTAGTATCCACATCTGATTCACGCCACCTCTAGAATAGGCAGTTTCACAATGACTTTGGAGCCCGGCTTTGATTGCTGATAAAATAGATGTTAATAATTTAGAAAGAGGTTTCGTGGAGCACTTGGAAGACCCAGCAATATACCATTGTTTGTAAGGACACTTATGTAGTTTAGGTATCCAATACAGTGATGGAAGATCCAGTTCTTCATCTTTGGTTGAAATTCCAAAGGAACATAGAACAGACCTATGATTATCCAGGATTTCCTCTTTGGTAAGTGTCGTGAGGGTATATGTTGAGTTTCCAAATGAACTGACAATACATAATTCATTTATCAAGCAGTTTATGTAATGTATATATACACACAAAAACGATGTTGTTCGGGGCTTTATCTGCGGGGACAACAACATATTTGTCATGGAGGTAGGACAAGTGTTTTGCAACATTTGGGTCTTTAAAAATTAACGTAGCGTGGGTATTGATAGACCCATTTAGTTTCTTAATTGGGATTTGTATCAACGACCTCACAGCCTTAATCCATTCGGAAAGAGTATTTATGTCTTCTTTCTCGCGTTTAGCCCATTGCCTGGCATAATCCTCGACTGATTCCATCAGTATTTTGAAGTTGTATTTCCAATTGATGGATGTAGGCACACGATATTTCGGACCTTTGGATAACAAATTTCGCAGGGAAGAGTTATTGACAATGTTGAGGTCTCCGGTAATAACGTGGCCAGCCAGATTATATGTGAATTGGGAACTAGCACAGGTGCAATCAGGAGGTTTAGACTTGAAGTCGTCAATGTTGAGATCCTGCAAAACGTGTTTGTAATTGAAAATTTTAGTTGCAATTGGTTTGGTATAGGTATAAGAAATTATTGGTACAGACTGATCTTTAAATAAGGAGGTATTTTCGACTGAACTAATTTATGATGAAGGATATTGCCTAAGTTGACACCATTGATACCTTTGTTGGCAAAGGAAAGTTTAAGAAAAGATCTTTTCTCTTTTTCATCTTTTCCAATGCAAACTGGTTTGAAAAGTCTGTGACTTGCAATATCCGAAATGATAGCTGTAAGTTAGCATTGGTTTGAATGAGGGTTTGTAACAGTGGTTTCCAAACATAAATTGAACAGAAAATGAAGTTTTGAAAGGGTAATGAATAAAGTTTCGTGCGAATGTGATGAATACCTAACGGCTTTTGTATAAATGGCAGCAAGTCATTAATAGAGACATCATGCAAAGTAGGTGATGTATAATGACGATGACCATGACTGCGTCTACGTCGAGGAGTAGAGTTGAAAATATTCATCACATTCACCAAGCTACAGGAAGGACTAGATAGAATACCTATATCATCAATTTTGTCATTGCAACCATATGGTGTCGCAGTTCCCAATTGTCAAATCCAGTAGTCCTCTTTTTGTCTACGGAGAGGCGTTTCAAGTTGAGGATTGTTAGTCTTGTGGTATATTTTTTTCAATAATACGAACTGTCATAGAAACGATGGATTGATCAGGCTGATTAAAATGCTGGTACAGAATGTCGTTTGCATTGAGGTTGATATCTGATCTATGGCCGCACATACGTTTGTTTAGCCTTCATTTCGTTTCACCGACGTAAACCAATCCGCAATTACACTATAATCCGTAGACAACATTTATAGATTTACAATTCAGATCATCGTAACTTCTAGTAAAATAAGACTTTTTAGTTAAATTGCTAGTGAATTGAGCATCTGTTAATTAAAAGTTTTGCAGCCATTTGTTCCACATTTCGAAATGAGACAGTGTTGTTGAGAGTCATCAAAATCCAAAATGTCTTTAAGGAGAACTGAACATGGCTGTGTATGTGTACTATTGCTATTGTCGCTAGTATGATGATCTGAATGAGTCATGTTTGGGATATTTGTCATGTCTGGTGATGAGGGGACACCTGCCTTATCAGACGACACCGTGTCCATGGTGACGTCTGTTTCGGACCTTTTTATACTGGGCGACGTCCGAGCCAGTATCCTGTTAGATCTTTGTAAATTTAGTTTGTTTTGGTTACAGTTTAAAACATATGTTTTAGAAATTGTCTATTTGTACTTACATATAAACCAACTCGTACCATAATTGACAACGTAGTCGTTAAACCAGACACGATTTAACTTTAAATCGACTTTATTAATCTTCGTATTAGCACATCTAACTTTGGAAACGGCATATAAATAATATATTTATTTGGGTAAAATATTCTTATACGCATATATGTATATAACATAACATATAGAACATTTATAGATATTTTATGGCACTCGTATACCTCTTACAAAGCTACTTCCGCTTCCGGGAAGAAAGATTTTACCATTGTTTGGAAACATTATTTTTAGTAGAAAACTTTTTACATAAAATCTGAATTTAAAAACAAATTTAGAATATCATATCATTCATTTTCTACTTACCACCTGAGAAAATATACACACGAATAGATTAAAAAGCCTTACCTCTCTGGTGGCAGTGTAAATTTCTATGGCTCTGTCACTCTACACGCTGGTTATAATCTGTATTTCATACCACTCACTTGTCCATTTCAAAAACATTCATCTGTACGCGCGTCTGGCGCAAATACAAAATTTCAATCCTGGTATCTATGATCAGTTTATTTACTGTACAGTATACAATATTTAAAATGTCTTTTTCTTTGTCATTATCTTTTCCAATTTTTTTTTTAATTGCATGTTACAGCAAAAATCGTTTTTTTTTAGATAGGTATAAAAACAATCTGTTATATACACATTAGGATAAAACTTTGCAATCCACATTTCTCAAATAAAACTTGATGAAAGTTGTATCTATAGACCAATCAGCTGTCTCTAAAATACTCTTCATACAAGCACCATTAAATAAAGCCCATGGAGTTCCAATAGCTCTCGTACAGTGAGATTTAACTTTCAAATCTGCATTTTAATATGCCATTTTGACTGTATTAACTTACCATCTAGAATTTTTTTTGTGACGTTACTGTTTTATAAGGTTTTACAGTTGTCAAGACAAGTTTGTGGAGAGCAGCCAAGCTGTCAGTTTAAACACCTCGGGATTTGGATGGCAAATGTTTGGTTGATAAAGTAGATTGTGTCGTGTTGGCAGTTTTATTGGACTTACCACAGAAGCTCTGTGTACCAATTTCTTCTCTGCCATATTGGAGCTATCAAAATCAGTCGACAATTGAACTGACTCATGTGTTTTAATACCTTTCGAATTAGACATATTGGTGGAAATGCATATGCCCACATTTTGTCCCATAATATCGACATTTTTGTTTCGGGACAGATGATTTGAAAGATTATTATATTTTCCCGCTACATGAGCTGCTCTGAGAGTCGTATTGTTTTGAGTTGCTATTTTCATTACACACCATGTCTTGTAACAAAGGTAAACGACTGTTGTGTTGTTGCATTTGACTAGAACATTTTGATTTTGTAATTGTTGTAGGAAATGTTTACTGTTCAAATTATAGCTTCAAATTCCAAAAGATTTATGTGTTGTTTCTGTTCTTGAACAGACTAAAACATCTGATTGTATATATGACCCCCAAACCCCGACTTTGAAGCATCTGCTGTTATTGTGACCGTTGCCGACCACTGGTGATTTTCCCTTGGTAGTGTTTGGTCTGTCCAACCACCAAAGATCAAATGATCTTTTAGGTGTTCTGTAAATTAGATCTCTGGTCGAGGGTTTGAAGAAATGCAGTAGATTTAATTGGATAGGCCTCATAAGAAGGCGTGCATTGGAGATCTATGCAAGGAATTATCAAATCCAACAGAATAAGATAATATCTCACCGTATTGTGTCCTTTTATTAAGCTTTTCACTGACATTTCTAATTTTTAAAATCTTTCCAAAGTAGGCAAAACTATTTCCTTCTTGAAATTTAACAATGCCTGTATGTAAGTAATCTCTGATTGGATAAGAGAAGATTTCTGAAGATTTACTATAAACCCTAATTTTATGAATGTGTTCTCCTTGTCTGAAATTAGCATTTTCTCTTGTGTATTCACTAACAACCAATCGTCCAAATAAGTTGCTAGGCGTATGTTTTGGAATCTCATATGAGCTGCTACTACAGATATCATTTTTGTAAACACTCGAGGTGTCTGAGATGGACCGAAACACAGAGCTACAAAATCCACCATTTTCTACAGAAGAAAATGCCTGTACCAAGTCAGGAATATGACAGTTGTTTTCCATTCGTTTGATGTGTTTGAGCTTTTGATTTTGTCAATTTTTAAGGGACTTTCCGTTTTGAATTTTCCTTTGCGTATTTTTGTTGTTTTACTTTTTTCGTGACATTTGCCTTGTAATCAAAACTAGGTAATTTCAGTGGGTTTTGAGAACTGAGATATAAAATTATGTATCCTTCAGATCGAGAGATAACGCCCATTATTTCAGATACTGGTTGAGAGATTTCAAATTTATCACAGGTCTAAAATCGCCTGTTTGCTTGGGAACCAGAAATAGTGTACTGTAAACCCATGATGTATCTCTGCTTAATGTACAATCTCTATTGCATTTTTTTTAATATTAAATCTTCTACCTCTGATAAAATAATATGAAGATTCCTCGCATTGACAGAAGTGTATTATTCGTGTCAGTGGAGGGGTTGCTTGGAATTCTAAATTCAAAGCCTCTTGAAAAGTTTCCAGTACCCATTGATCGTCTTTTATGGATTCCCATTCCTAGACAAAATGTTTTCATCTCCCTTCCACTGGCATCTGAAGTAGCAACACTAGTGTTTTGTCGTCCGGAACAATACTTTTTCTTCACATTAGAGAAATAACTTGTCCAAGTTTTGTTTGCAGCAGGTGTCTGCTTACCAGAATACTTGATCTCCCTAAAGTTCTTCTTTTGTATCCTGAAACCACTATCCAATTTACGCTTCTTTACATAATTTGTAGACTCTGAAGTTACTGTCGCTGTTGGTTTTCTCTAACCTGTCTGTGAACCATGTTTTACTCTTTAGTGTCATGTAAATATTTGGCTTATTGTTTATTTCTATCAGTTTTTTGTTTCATTTTAGCACCAAACTGAGATCCAAATATACCAACTGCTGTTAATGGTAAGGTCACAATTGTGTTGGCATAGTCTCTAAGTTCATTATGACCTGTATCATACATTGTCGCAAGGCGATGTTTCATGTGGTGAAAAGCTCCACTTCTCGCCGACTGATATAGGTCTTTTACATTCTGTATTGTACTATCTGCATTTGGTAATATATCCATCAAATTTCCAGCTGCTAGTTGTAATAACATAAATGGTACCAATTTTGTCTGCACTAGATGGGCATTTCGACAATAAATGTCTCTACAGTGATGCTCGATACTAAAATATTTGAAAATCCAAGCTTATTAAGGAAAATTAAAAGCTATTTATAATCCAAAAAGAACACAAAAGTATAGTCTAAGTCGGGCAAGGAATAGGAGCTTGCATGAGGGAGATATATAACTTAATTTTAAATAATTTCCTAAATTTTGTAACTGAAAATTTTAAAAGCAAGTTGTAATCATAACCAAACTAACTTTTTAAGTAACTTCAAGTTTTTAGTATATAAACTTGGATTTCGGCCAAACACAGCTTTTGGACCATATCTTTTCATTAGTAAACTTCAACTGCATTGTCTATTCTCAGCACATTAAAAAATTCCTGAAAACATGCATCTATTGGGAAATTTTGTTTATAATTTTCCCTTCAACTATTAGTTTTGTAGGGAGCCTCTGATCTGCAAGATCCACGTAAAACATCAATATGGTTTTGTTACAGAACTAAACCCGTTTTATCACTGAATAAAGAGGTATGAGCGTCATGACCAAACTTGTCACCTAGAGTATGGCTCACAGTTTAACTTGCTTCTCTATTTCACAAGATTTTTCATTTCTGTTAGTTATATATTCTTGGAACCTGTCATGTTCACCAGATTTTGATAAAATTGACCTTCTGTCACAAGTATTGACATCATCAGAATTTTTAGAATTCTCAGAGCCCAATGCACTGAATAAAAAATCACCATTTTGACGTTCCGAATTCAAAAAGATAGTGTTTTTATATCATAACCGCTATTTTGTTGATCGTTAATAGCACTGTTCAATGTTATAAGTGATCTGCGAGCAGCACTAGATGCCTCGACTGTGACCGCATTCTGATTCTTATGTTCTGACCTTGAAAATTCATTTCCGGTGTCAGTTATCTTGCCTTGTATAAAATCAAACAACTTATCAATTTTCGTACTCATATAAGCAAATTGTGTGTCGTAAAATTTGAAAATTAAATAACTTTGAATATATTTTTTAACGTCGGAACTCTTTGGCGCAAATAAAAACAACAAAAGTGGTAAAGTAAAGTATGTAAGTCACGTAGTTCCTGATGGAAGTATCTCCGTCATCTAAATGTTTTATTTTAATTGCGAAATTTGGACTAGTAAGGAAAGTAAAAACCGTCTGTATGTGTCTCAGGTGAATGACATGACATCGGGTGCATTATGATACAGATCAGCTGCGTTTTAATTATGTGCAGTCTCAAATGATTTTTCAATTGATTTTTATAGTGTGTTCTTATGTAGTACTGTTACACCACTGTCCCAGGTTAGGGGGAGGGTTGGCGCCTTCAAATTAGTTTTACCCCGCCACATTCTGTATATGCCTGTTCCAAGTCCAAGAACCTGTAATTCAGTGGTTGTCGTTTGTTGCTCTGTTTCATATTTGTTTTTCGTTCATTATTTTGTACATAAATTAGGCCGTTAGTTTTCTCGTTTAAATTGTTTTACATTTGTCATTTCGGGCCTTTTATAGCTGACTATGCGGTATTGGCTTTGTTCATTGTTGAAGGCCGCACGGTGACCTATAGTTGTTAATTTCGTGTCATTCTGTCTATTGTGGAGAGTTGTCTCATTGGCAATCATGCAACATCTTCTTTTTATATTCATACAGATCAGTCGCTTCTGGCACGACAAGAGAATCAGATGTTGATAAACAAAAATTGATAGGGTCTTTAGTCTCTTCATGCAGATCACTCGTTCTATGAATATCGCCGTACCCCAGGACATGGTCCTCAGATTCTGTAACTGAAGCTCATATTTGTTGTTCAAGAATGTTTTCTCAGACGACACATGCGTTCTTCTGAGCTTTAATACCTACAGCATCTTGATCATTCTGTGCTTTTCTATTAAGGGCCTGTTATGTATAGTAACCTGTTGGAGGAGAAGTGTCAGTTTTTCAACAAAGACAATAGTATGGCTCTTGCAGATTCTGCTTTCGCACGCTTCCTCTGTATTAGGCGTTGGGGATTCTGCCCTCTGAGTTTCTTTCAAAATTATTTGGCACCAGAAATTGTAAAAATAGTTAACTTATTCAATTCTTTCACAATTATTTAATTTTATTGATATATTAACAGGTTAATATAATCTGCAAACTTGAGTGACAAAATGTCAC
This sequence comes from Mytilus californianus, assembly GCF_021869535.1. Taxonomy (NCBI): domain Eukaryota; kingdom Metazoa; phylum Mollusca; class Bivalvia; order Mytilida; family Mytilidae; genus Mytilus; species Mytilus californianus. The sequence continues at coordinate 138,732,128 of NW_026262581.1, read as the reverse complement.
TAGTAATGTCGCTATTACATAAAAAAAAATGTAGGACATTTATGTATCCGACCTTAAATGGTTATTCACGCATAGTTGTTGGTTACAACATATCTCAGCAACAGCTTCACACAAAAAGATATTTTACACTCAGTACATGTCGAAATATTAGTGACAACTGAAAATGAAGCTATTTTCAAATTGGCAGTTTTTGCTTTTTTGTAATAAGTTTAAGACGTTTAAACCCCGGCCTTAACGCCAATATGTAAAAATTCAAAAATATATTATATGTCAATATATATATATATACAATTAGTATTGTTAAATTTATTGACAGTGACGAAGGCTATTTGTTAAGCCGAAATATTTGTCACCACGATTTTATAACATCATCTTCGTATATTACCATCTTATATTAGTATCGTTGTGCAAATCTTTAGACATATAATTTTTTCCTTATCTGCGCAGTATCGTCTATTCAAGACGATCCGGTACATATCAAATTTGCTGCTTGGTCCTTACTACAGACTTATATATATATATGACGGAATCATCAGTCGACTTACAGTGTGTATGGAAGTCAATGCCTTTGATTAAATTTTTTGGGCATTTTAGATATTTATATCTTAAAATCTATAAAGGATAGAGCGAAACATTAAACAATAAAAATGATCGGCAAGACAAGATCTGCAAGACAACTGATAGAACTGAAATTGTCAATTAATCACTGAAAGAAGCTATTTTAGATTTATCGCATCAGTGATATGCATGTGATCATCTCAATATCTGAACGACTTTCAAAACAAAATCATCGCTGGATTGTACAGTGGATGATTGACTTTGATACTTTTAATTTTAGTAAAACTCGGATATTCAACGCTGCCGCCATCGTAAAATAAAGACTATCCAACGCTGCCGCCATCGTTGAATAAAGACTATTCAACGATGGCGGCCACATTGGATTTTCTATTTTGAACCTTATTGCACATACAAATGCTTGAATTGTGGTCCTGTATAAATCATGTGATTAAGGTTTGGATCTAACATTAAAAATGTCTGCTAAAATTTATCTCATCATTATTCATGCATCTAGTCCTCTCTGAAAACTCTAGACCAAATGAACCAAACCTTGACTAAAAAATTTTCTTTTCTGAATCTTTCAAACATTCGAAAAGCCCGCTAGTACAGGTTAAAGTTTACATTGAAACACTATAAAATATATCATTTTTATTTTCAAGGACGGATGAAGGGAAATGAAAACAAACCATGCAGAAATATTTTTAGACACTACTGATCCTATGTTATTACTAGGGTACTAGGGAAAAGCCTTTGTCTGCTATTTGGACACAAATTAATCCAAGTGAGCTATTCGGGCGATTGAATTGCAACAAAAGATCTTTTTTAAAACAAAATTTAACCTTTCATCTACTGTTTCCTATATTTCAGCTGTACACTGGCAAAAATGCCACACATGTGTACATGCATGACACATGCGTTTTACATGCGTGTCACACGCATGTGACACATGTGTGGAAAACACATGTGATCATGCGTTTCATATGTGCATTACATGCGTAAGGAAATACACCTGTGATACATGCGTGATTACTGCATTTAAAAGGTATGGTGCCTGTATTAAATATTTTTTCAAAATGTCCTCCTATTTGTCCAATTACCAAGATTGTTGACATGTATCTTAGTTCTCAAGTGAATTACATGCAGTTTGTAACACATGCATTATACATGTGTTTTCTATATATACACAGGCAAATTTTGTTCAGGTAAATTTCATGTGAGTTTCACATCAAACAAGCTTATACATAAAACTCACGTTCAATTAATGTGAATAGAGCTTTAACGTGAAATTCATGTTAAATTTTTCATGTGAAACTAACGTGAATCAAGCTTTCATGTTAATTTTTTTTAAATGAAATTAAGGTGAATTGAGCATCAATCACACAAATTCACAGTATTTGAGCATATTTTAGATAATCTAGTACACATTCTATTTTGATATATATAAATATTCTTCTTAGTCTTGACTATGTGTTCATACTTCCAATATATTTAACTTTCTTGGTCCTAAACAATACAAAAAATAATTATCTATAAACTCCCAATTGCAACTCACAATATCTCCAATGCAAGATATAAGATGCAATAAAACAAAGAAGGCAAGCAAATATCCAGGTCACCTTAGTTCACTACTAGAATTTTTTCGATTATGTTCAAGTCTCAATACTTTTTTTAAAAGTGATGTAAGGATTGGTGATTCATTTATAGAATATGTATGCACTGATGTATTTCATTTTTGATATGTATGTATAAGTCATTTTTGTGGTTATCAGTCATGAGACAATCCAATCACATTATGGAAATTGTCTTACTTGCAAAAGATGCCAATTTTTCTATTGAAAGTTTTGTTGTTGTGTAGCTGTCTGATTGATTTATACCTTATATCTCATTGTATTAATAAACTGAAATAGAAAGTTCTGTGAAATATATTTGATATACCATATTGAAAGTCTTGCTGTTATTTACAACCATTTCCTTCTTATTTCATATATGTATTCCAGTTTTTCATTTAAACACCAATCTTAAGGTTAAGGCAAAAAGAAAACACATGTTGACAAACAACAGGCATATACCATTAGGACATCTCAAAGTTTGGCTGCACAATAAGCTAAAAATTCTTGTTATTTCAAATATTTATATAAAATTCAGTTTAAAAACATGCATTTTCCATTTTTAGACTATAATTGTCATGTTGACACAATATTTTGAATTTGAATTGTATTATATTCTGAAAGTACTTGTGGTTGAAAAAATGTACACAATATTTAATTCCATGTGTTTCAGATTTCTTGAATACACCACTCCCATATCATGACTACATGTCTGTTAGTAATGTCTAAGAGTTCTCTCCTGCATGTAATTGCAGCTGTAATTGCTATTTGTACCAAAGGCTTCCTTTATACATTTGCACTTATCCTTCTTAGATGTTGCTTGAATGATAAAATCCTGAATACATTATCAGCCATCAGACTCTTGGAATACAGTTGCTGTAATAAAAAAAAAACAGCATATATTTTTTGTAAAACATACATCAAATATTGGCTTACCAATCAGGCAAAAATGATAACATCAATTTAATCTCCAATGATTTACCAAACTTACATATATATATATATCGTGTGAACAACTGGAGTGGAATAAAATAGTTGTTGTTTATCATATTTATTTTTCGTTTAATGTCTTTTACGTAAATTGGAATTGTTTTACATCTGTCGTTTCAGGACCTTTTATAGCTTGCTAGATGCAGTATTAGTTTTGCTCATTGTTAAAGGAGACATGACACGATTTTCAATTTGTGTTTCAAAATGTTTATTTATACTTAACTTTCCCCAAAAATACATCGATAACAATATAAGTGTCAACTATTTGGTAAAATATGTAATTTAATGATATTTTTTATATTTTAATGCAACGATTTATCGACCTGTCAAATATGCATATTTCCATCCCTGAAGTCACTCAGAACGAGGCTACTACGTCACTGGTTACATTCATTCATATTGACATATGGGTACAGCACAAATTTAGTTTCCATTATTATCCAACAAAACGCATGACAGTGATAAACAATGATTATGTGTGATGCCAATGGATTCAACAATATAATTAAAAAGAATATTGACATGATATTTTCTGTTTTTCGAATGACACGCAGACTTAGAGGGTGTAAAGATGGGACTTTTTAACAAGCCCAAACTACACTTCTTTCCGCCCACTTTCATAAGGAATCCAGAGTTGGGGTCTCAGGTGCCATGCCATGAGTTCATTATAGGTACAGGTGTACGGTACAGGTGATTGAGTTTCGCAATTTCAGGTCTCGTTTGAAGTTGCAAACTTCAGGTGTCACGCCACATGGGGGATTGATAAGACATAGTTATTACGCAATATTACTTATAAGCTCTTTGTGTACATCCTGGATGTTGGTTTTGCCGAGGGCACAGGTGAGATTGGAAAATATTATTGTTACAGTAATACAGGTACAACTACTTGATCAAATGTTTAATGAATACCTGTAGTACGACAATACAATACCTAATGCACCACCAATTAAATACCCTAACCAGTGTTGGTAACTAATAGACAACCTGTATATAGATCTTATTTTTATTGCTTTTAAGAATATGCAGATATAAAAAGGTTTATAACAGACTCATTTTTTTAATTGACTTCTCGAGATGGAAAAGTAATATTCCTGTATGCTTGCAAGTCTATAACTTCATAAGAAATTGTTAGACAAAAAGCATAAAAAGCAAACAAGGAAATGATACGAGAATGTGAATCATAAGTCTTTTACATTCTTTTTCTGCTGTTTGGTCGGGTTGTTGTCTCTTTGACACATTCCCCATTTCCATTCTCAATTTTATTATATTGAACATCAAATATAATGCTTGACAACTATTTAGTTGGTAAAGATTCAGATGATGAAAAACATTTTTTTTTAAATGGAAACTTCATAATAAATGAAGAAAGTGTTGTTTACCGTGCGGCCTCCAATAATGAGAAAACTCCATACCGTATATTCGGCTATAAAAGTTCTCAATGTGAAAACGTGAAACAATTTTAACGAGGAAACTAACTTATTTATAACAAAATAATTTCCGCAGAAAAAAATTTGACAGACACGAACCAACGACAACCACTGATCTATATGCTTCTGATTTAAGACAGCACATTCAAAATGTGTCGGTGGTATATGTTTGTGAGCGCCTACCCTCTCCCCCATCCCAACGTGTGACAGTGGCCTTACAGCAGTATATAAGAATTATAAAAATCAGTCTAACTCAAACGATCGGTACGAAGTAGAGGAACAACTAACGTTAAAACAATAGAGACAACGCACAAATACTGTTAGCTAGATCAAAGCCAAGTACAGCTAATACACAACTCATGTTCTCGAAGACTGAAGTATGTTACATGCAAACATTTTCCTGCTCAGTCCGATTGAAAATCTAACATTTATTCAAATGACCCCTTTTAGAAGAAATATTTTGAAATAGAACATTATGTGATGCGAATATTTTCCTGGACTCAAGCGTTTTGCTGGTAGCAATAAACAAATTGATTGCGAAATGATTTTTGGAAGAGAGGGGTGAAAATAAGTGAATTTGAATTTACTTTGTGTAATTCCTTAAATTTGAATTGTTAATTGAATATTCTTATGCAGAAATAGTGTGATAAAAGATTTCTCACTATACAAATCCTTTGTGTGATGTATGGTTTCCAACCAAAAAAATTATAAGCATAACTTTTGGTGACAATTTATACCTATTAAAAGTCTCTACGTAACCAAAACAAAAAACAAAATAAAACGGACACTTTACGAACGCCTAATTTGACTTTTACTATCGTTTTTTTCCTGCTTCCGGCGCACACATAATTATAACATTACTGTAACAGAGAGAAAAAAAGAACAATTTGATCATCAATAATTAGAAATTTATATTTTAAATCATGATTAAAAGTAGTTTTATTTAAATAAAAAAAAAATGCAGAAAGCGGTCTATTAAATTTATTCATCAGACAAATCAAATATGTATGGTAACAATCCGATCGGTATTGTCTTAAAATCGTCGTTGTTGGACTCTTCGCATGAAGAATTAACATCCTTTTCTTGGTTATTTTCCACACACAATGGCTCAAATTGATGAGGTCAATTGTCTTTATAGTTTGTCAGTAATCGGGAAAAGTGCTGTCTATACCGTCCATAGTGTATCGACATCGTCCAGTTAGAGACATTTTCCCAGCTTGTAACCACTGACGTAAGCACAATCACGTGATCGTTATCTAATTAAAAATCATTCATTATGACAAGCGCTGGATTCTTTAACCAGAAAAATGCCGATTGATCAGGTTTTGACTAGCAAAATTGTACAAAACATGTTTTAGGACTAATATTTATTAACTTAAAAAAAAAAAATCGTGTCACGTCTCCTTTAAAAGCTGTACATACAGTGATCTATAGTTGCTAACATTCAGTCATTTGGACTCTAGTTGATAGTTGTCTCATTGGCAATAATACTACATCTTCTCATTTTTATTAAAATTAATTAAAAAAGAAAACTAACTGTGTACTACACATTACCTGTATATATAATATATACTAGAATACTCCCGCGACATCATGGGGTCGTGACTGAAGCAAAGTACCTAAGCCTTATTTTTAGCCTGGATTTTAAGTTGTGTTTTGTCATCTAATAATGTCATGCTGATCATTAGGTGCACAGTTTTCTCTGCTTTCAAAATCTTTCTTTTTGAACCCTTCGACCAAGAACTTGTTAATTATTGGTAGTAATAACTAGATATCATTGAGATGGGAGCCATCTCTGTGAGCCCCGCTGTGAATAATGTGTGGTAAAAAATTTGTATCTTTATCATTAGACATGGGGTTGTCAACTGAAACCAAAGTTTTTGACCTTGAACTTTGACCTAAGAAGTTGTACATAAATAATGACACACCCTCTGGTGTTGGTTTATATACATATCAAGTATAAACTTTGAAATCATAACGGTTCTCAAGATATAGAGCGGACACGATCTTTACCATAGGACATGGGGTTGTCAACTAAAACGAAAGTTTTTGACCTTGACCTTTGACCTAGGAAGTTAAACATACATTATGACACATCCTCTGGTATTGGTTAATATACATATCAAGTATAAACTTTGAAATCATAACGATTCTCAAGATATAGAGCGGACACGATCTTTACCATAGGACATGGGGTTGTCAACTAAAACCAAAGTTTTTGACCTTGACCTTTGACCTAGGATGTTGAACATACATTATGACACACCCTCTGGTGTTGGTTAATATACATATCAAGTATAAACTTTGAAATCATAACGGTTCTCAAGATATAGAGCGGACACGATCTTTACCATAGGACATGGGGTTGTCAACTAAAACGAAAGTTTTTGACCTTGACCTTTGACCTAGGAAGTTGAACATACATTATGACACATCCTCTGGTATTGGTTAATTTACATATCAAGTATAAACTTTGAAATCATAACGATTCTCAAGATATAGAGCGGACACGATCTTTACCATAGGACATGGGATTGTCAACTAAAACCAAAGTTTTTGACCTTGACCTTTGACCTAGGATGTTGAACATACATTATGACACACCCTCTGGTGTTGGTTAATATACATATCAAGTATAAACTTTGAAATCATAATGGTTTTCAAGATATAGAGCGGACACGATCTTTACCATAGGACATGGGGTTGTCAACTAAAACGAAAGTTTTTGACCTTGACCTTTGACCTAGGAAGTTGAACATACATTATGACACACCCTCTGGTGTTGGTTTATATGTGAACGGACTGATCTGACATTCAAGTAAAAGTAACGTTTTCTGGATACCTTCTTACTTAATGCTAGCGCAGTCACGAAATAACCAAATAAACCCAGGTTCTTTACATAAACAATGAAGACCAGTTCTGCCCTGGACACCTTGTCACACTAGGGGACAAGTGTCTACAACAACCGACATAACGGACAATTCTCTGGGAGGACAAAGCTAATACTTGACCGGGAAATGATTATGACAAGTATAAGCCAGCATTCTAGGAAGGGAAGTCTTAAAGAAATAATACCTAAATTATCATATTTATTTCATACCAAAATACACAATAAATATTCTTATATTATGACAGTAAGTTGTACAACAATACAGAAGTTAAATAAAGGGGGAAAATGTATTACTTTAAGTAGGGCTTTTAAATTGTACCATTTGAACCATTTTAGTCCCAAGTCCTAACGTTTAAACCCTAATTAGTGCCAACACATTTAATAGACGAAGTGGTCCAGAACAGTAATAGTAAACAGCATGGCTGTAATGACAACTGATAATTACCTTCGAGGAAAGTATGAATTCTGGACAATGTATTAAATGTGAATTCAGTATATAATTAATAACAAAATGACTTAACAAATGGTACTTTCTTAAAATAAGATTTGCAATTTAACCAACACAATCTTACCTTTAACTATTAATAACCGGTTTAGAAAAGGAGTACAGTTATTGTGTACATAAACACAGGTGAAAGTTTTCATGTAAACAATAGTAATTATATAAAATGTAAATATGCTTAAACTTAAAAGGGAGCTAATAAATTACTCTTAATTCCAATATTGCCACATTCCTCCCCACTTAAAGATCAAATGTCATCATTTTATCTAAAAAAAAATAATGAAGAAATATGTAAACGTAATGTAACCTGTATATAAAAAAAAAATATCTCAAAAATGTTCAATAAATATGTATACGAAAATTCAAAATATGTATCAAAATATTAAAAAAAATATGTATCAAAATATGGAATATAAACAAATATTGGTCACCTAATGTCAATGTTTCTTCGCTTTTATTATTGTCCTTGTCAGTGTATTCTTCACGAAATTAAACTTCAAATGTTCGTCCCTTGAATTATAGTATTTGTCCTCTAATTTTGTTTTTTTTCCCTTCTCAACATATTGTTTACGGGTTTCTTGAGCCTCTTCCTTGGCTTTTCGCTTCCTTTCCTCAACTTTCTCCCTCAATTGTTTTGCTTCTTCCCGTTCCTTTACGTCTCCCACTCGATAAGGCAAAACATCCTTCGGGTCAATGAAATTTTTATTGGCAACCTCTATACATCTATATTTATCTTCAGAGCATTTATGGTCCTTAACGAGATGTTTCTTCAGTACCTGTAATTTCCTTCTAGACAAATCACATATCTGGCAGGTATATAAGGTCAACTTTTCTTTATGTACACCTCCAAAGTGTGACTTGTACTCGTTAAATGAGCGGAAGAATTGGTTTTTTCCACATTCTTCTATGTTACAAAATGCTCCCACAGCTGGCCATAAATCTCTCAAGTGATCATTTTGAAAACTTTTATACTCATTATCACATACATGTAATTGCAACTCCATTCTGAAAATACATAATTAATAAACATATAAATTTGCCTATTTTCAATAAATCTTTTCACAGTAATTCACTGAATTCAATCTGCAAAAATCTACAGTAAAGAAAAAAAATATTCATTATTCCTGTATATATTATATACAAACACAAAAATTATGTACATATGCATACCTTCTAACAATACCATTTATGATGCCGTGTGGGCCCTTTCACAACATCACAAACAGTAATGTAGACAAGTACTAAAAGTAAATGAGCGAAACAATAAAACAAAATTATAGAGTAAATATTTGTCTTGGTTTAATAACACGACCAAAGCGAGTTGTCACTGGTGGAGTTAACGTTTGTACATTTTCGTGTGGTGTAACGATATGCTCTTGTATAGTTGGAGTATGTGCAGCTTGGTATGGCTTCAAATGATCTACATGTACGACTAATTGTTTAGTACTTGTGTCTTTTTGTAATCTGTATGTCAAATCAGTGATTTTCTTAGTAACTTTGTATGGACCGGTCCAGCCTAATCCAAGTTTCTTATTTGCTTCTGGAGGATACCATCTCCAAACAAATGAGTTTTCCTCAAAACTTCTTATTTTCAAGTTTTTATCATAATTTTCTTTTTGTCTATTTGCACTTAAACCAGATTGTGTATGTGCTAACTGAAATGCATTTCTAAGAGCTCCTTGAACCCACTCAACATATGCAATTGGACAAGGTATACTTTTATATCCTTGAGGTAAGCCAAACATAACATCAATTGGACATCTTAATTCATGTCCAAACATCAAGAGATTTGGAGAACATTTTGTGCTTGCATGTTGAGTGGCTCTGTATGCCATGTTAATAAATGGAATGTGATCGTCCCAATCATTTCTATGTTCATTAACAAATAAACGTAGAATTGATTGTAAAGTTTGATTGAAACGTTCAACCATTCCGTCAGACTGGGGTCTGTATGGACATGTTCGAGTTTTGTCAATTCCTAATTTGTCACAAATGGCGGCAAATAGGCCAGATTCAAATTCTCGGCCTTGATCTGTATGAATTTGGAATGGACAACCAAATCTGCAAATGAATTCTGTAACAAGTTTGTCAGCTACTGTAAGAGCTTGGTGATTTGGTATTGCATAAGATTCTGTCCATTTAGTGAAATAATCTTCCACTACCATAATGTATTCATTTCCACCCGTAGTAATGGGCAAAGGACCTATGATGTCAATTGCTATTCTGTCCAAAGGATATGTAGAAACACTGGATTTCAAAGGTGATTTCCCTTTCCCTGGTCCAGGTTTCCCTTTAGCACAAATATCACAACTATTAATCCATAACTTTATAGAATCTGACATATTTGGCCAATAAAATCTTTTCTTTATGAGATCTAAAGTTTTGTCTCTTCCAAAATGAGCTGAATATTTTGTACAATGTAACTGTTGAAAAATGAAATTTCGTATCTGTTCCGGAGCTACAAATTGATAAACAAGCCCCTGATTTTCTCTTTCAAAAAATTTACATAACAGGTTATTCTGAATGGTCAAGGATTCCCATAACCCATAAAGAATTTTTGTTTCTTTTGATTTGTTTTGAATTTCGGACTTTTTGGGTTTTTCATCAGATTGTAACAAATTGTTCAATATAAAACTTATATTTTGGTCATTCTCTTGCATTTCTCTTAATTGCGAATTCGACCAATAACTGAGCCAGTTTGATGTTATGTCAAAACTAAGTTCTTCTGTATTGACATTGACCGGTCTGATAGCTAAATGGGTCGCAAGACAACCTCTGACGCTATCAGTGTCGCCGTCAGTTTCCGTGTCATTGATAACTGATTGAATACTTAAGCAGGAGGCATGGCCATCCTTGACGGTATTCAAGTCATCAATACAATCCGTAGTTTTGACATTTTCAAAATATTCTATATCTGTTTTCATTTCGGTACATTCAGGACAATTGCTTCGTTTACATTTCCGTTTTGGTGTGCGAGATAAACCATCTGCGTTTGTATGCAATGAACCCTTGCGGTGTTGAATTTCCATGTCGTAGGTGTCTATGATAGAAATCCATCTTGCGATCATACCTTCCGGGTTTTTGAAATTTTTGAGCCACTTGAGCGACGCATGATCAGTACGTAAAGTAAATTTTTGGCCATATAAATAATGTCTGAATTGGCACAAAAAAATAATGACCGCGAGCAGTTCACGCTTTGTAGTACAATACTGTTTTTGTGCTCTGTTTAAAGTCCGGCTGGAATACGCAATGACATGTTCCTCACCATTCTGGATTTGCGAAAGAACAGCCCCGACTCCTGTTTGACTAGCATCTGTATCTAGTATGTAAGCGCCATCTTCACTTGGAAATGATAATGTTGGTGCAGTTGTTAAGCATTCTTTTAAAGTCTCAAACGCGATTTTACATTTATCATCCCATATAAATGATTTATTCTTTTGAGTTAGCTGTGTCAGAGGATGAGCGATAGTTGCAAAATCTGGTATGAAACGGCGGTAATAACCCGCAAAGCCTAAAAAACTTCGTAACTCTTTGACATTTGATGGTGTGTGCCAATTCTGAACGGATTGAATCTTTTCTGAATCGCATTTAATGCCTTCTGCAGAGACAATGTGTCCCAAAAATTTGACTTCTGTTTGAAAAAACGAGCATTTACTCGGTTTCAGTTTAAGATTTGCTTCTCTAAAACACTGAAATACGGTTTTCAAATTATCAAAAGCTGTTTCAAAGTCTTTTCCATAAATTATGACGTCATCCAAATAGCAGAGACAACGATGCCATTGTAAACCACCCAAAACCTGGTTCATGAGCCGGCTAAATGTAGCGGGAGAGTTGCATAAACCCATCGGCATTACAAGAAACTGATACAAGCCTTTATGTGTCGAAAAGGCAGTTTTGTATTTGTCTTCTTCAGCAACCTCTACCTGAAAATAACCACTGGCTAAATCAACGCATGAGAACCACTTTCCGCCGCTCAAGGTATCAAGAGTGTCATCAATACGTGGTAAAGGGTAGGCGTCTTTTACAGTTCTTTCATTTAATTTCCTAAAGTCCACACAGAATCGAATAGACCCGTCCCTTTTCTTCACAAGGCACACTGGTGCTGCCCATGGACTACAACTGGGTTCAATCAAATTTTTGTCAATCATTTTTTTCAATTCTTCTTCAAGTACATCCCTCTGTTTCAAAGCTACTCTTCGTGGGGATATCTTTACAGGTTTTGAATCACCTGTATCTATATAGTGTTTTACTCTATCAGTTCGCCCAAGAGAACCATCAGGACCAACGAATATATCTTTATACTCATGGATAAGTGAAGACAGTTTTTGCTTCTCTTCATCTTTTAAGTCTGATGCTACTTTATCTAACATAGATTTTAAATGCTCGGGGAATTCATTATCTTTTAAAGTATTAACTTGTTCTGATATGTCATTAGATTTTGAATCTGTTTGTGACTCAGCATTATCCTCATCAAAAACTTGTTCAATTGTCATCAAGTGTGCAATCTGTTCACCTTGTTTAAGTTTAACTGATTTTGAATTCAAATTCATGATAGCTAGGTAAATTGTATTTTCTGTATCAACTAGGCTTTTTGCCACCAAAAGACCTTTACTTTTCACCCATTCTAATGGTTCAATAATGCCAATACCATCTACAAATGAATCTCTTTTAGAAGCTTCAATAATCATTTCACTATTTGCAGGAATTGAAACTTGCCTAGCTATCTGAATTCGTGAACACTGGGAACTACTTTCTTTAAAAAGAGGAATACTCTGACCATTGATACTTAAGCATTGGCTTTTAATTTGAATATCAATTTCATTTTGTTCAAAGAAATTCATTCCTAAGATCCCAGATGACCCTTTTATATCAGCTACAATAACTTCTTGTTTAACTAATAAAGGACCTATTGCTATATTCAAAATACATTTGCCTTTAACACTTAAAACATTGCCATTGGCAGTTGTTAATATACTATCTAGGCTAATCAACTGAGAACTTAGTTTTAATTTCTCAAAAGTATCAAAAGAAATCAAAGAAACTGGTGATCCAGTATCAACAAGAAATTTAACATCAATTTCATCAATTTTGCAAAAGGCAAAAAGACAATTTTGATTCACTAAATTTATTTGGACTCTCTTAATTGGATCTGATATCAAACTTTCAATTTTGGTTTGTGGCCTTTCTAAATTTTTAACAGCTGAAGTATTGGCCTCTAAATCAGCTTTTAATCGTTTCCCTGATTGTTCAATGGACAATAGTACTGAATGTGTCCTATCTCATTACATTTATAGCAGACTCTGTCAGTCGAGCTATTTTGATTCCTATAATACCTTCCTCTGCCCCTATTATTAAACCTAGGAGGCCTATTTTGATAATATCCGTTCCTATTTTCAGATTCTGTATTAACATGTTTAAGTTGACTTAATTTTTCATCAATTAGTTTAGCAACTTGATCAAGAGTTAATAACTCTGTACTTTCCTTTTTATTATCCTTAATTGCTTGAATGGGGACTTCATTGCTAGTTAGCATTGGCTTTCTCATATTATTTTGAGGATTGATAAATGCTTCATATTCAATTGCGTATGAAATTGCAGAATCCAACGTTTTTGCACGTTGGAACTGGACATGCTTTTGTAAATCCAAGTTATTTAATCCTTTAATGAATTTATTTATAAGAACTTTTTCCATCATTTCAGAATCTTGTTTTTCATTTGGAAAAGCCAAGTAACCTAGCCTTCTTAAAGCTTGACCATACTCAGAAACAGTTTCATCTTTAGAATGTCTCCTTGCTTCAAATTCGCAAACATATGCGGCTTCTCTTTCTCTAGGATTAAATCTATTATTTAAACTTTCTTTAATTTTATTATAATTTCCAAGGTCTTGTTTACTTAAAGTACTCAAAATTTTCTGAGCAGGACCTCTTAGACTCATAACAATTTGTTTAGCTCTTTCTAAATCATTCCATTCATTCCATTCTGCAACTTGTTCAAAATGAACCAAATAGTCTTGCCAGTCGATAGTTTTGCCATCAAATGATTGAGGCTCTTTTTCTCTTCTTACTATACGTTTTTCATGTAAGGTAACAGGGTTTGGCAAGTTATCAAGAAAAGATGTGTGCTTAACCCCTTCATGCCTATTTAAATCATAACTGGGGTATTTTTCAGTTGAATACCTATTTAAGGGTTGATAGTCCTCTGAAAATGTATCCTTATCAACATATCTCTTGTTTGGGAGATAATCTGATCCTTGGTTCTTATTTAATCTATCCCTATCATCATACAATTCATAGCTTGGTCTCCTACTAAAATGTGGCTCTTGGTATCTTTTTGGAGTAAATTTTCTATCTACTTTATAATCTGGATGTTTCAATATAGATTTATCCCTTACTGAATCATCATAGGTTTCAGATAAAGTAACAAATGATTTTAATGGAGTACTAAAATTGAAATCTTTTTCATGTCTATACTTAATTTCATCTTTATCTGAAAATCTATCAGAATGCTCAATTTTTGCTTTATCTTGCTGGCTTATACCGCTTGCATAATCCATTGAATATGCCATTTTACAAAATAACAGAAATGTTTAAGGGCAATTTGTATGGTCACGGCACCAAAATGTGAACGGACTGATCTGACATTCAAGTAAAAGTAACGTTTTCTGGATACCTTCTTACTTAATGCTAGCGCAGTCACGAAATAACCAAATAAACCCAGGTTCTTTACATAAACAATGAAGACCAGTTCTGCCCTGGACACCTTGTCACACTAGGGGACAAGTGTCTACAACAACCGACATAACGGACAATTCTCTGGGAGGACAAAGCTAATACTTGACCGGGAAATGATTATGACAAGTATAAGCCAGCATTCTAGGAAGGGAAGTCTTAAAGAAATAATACCTAAATTATCATATTTATTTCATACCAAAATACACAATAAATATTCTTATATTATGACAGTAAGTTGTACAACAATACAGAAGTTAAATAAAGGGGGAAAATGTATTACTTTAAGTAGGGCTTTTAAATTGTACCATTTGAACCATTTTAGTCCCAAGTCCTAACGTTTAAACCCTAATTAGTGCCAACACATTTAATAGACGAAGTGGTCCAGAACAGTAATAGTAAACAGCATGGCTGTAATGACAACTGATAATTACCTTCGAGGAAAGTATGAATTCTGGACAATGTATTAAATGTGAATTCAGTATATAATTAATAACAAAATGACTTAACAAATGGTACTTTCTTAAAATAAGATTTGCAATTTAACCAACACAATCTTACCTTTAACTATTAATAACCGGTTTAGAAAAGGAGTACAGTTATTGTGTACATAAACACAGGTGAAAGTTTTCATGTAAACAATAGTAATTATATAAAATGTAAATATGCTTAAACTTAAAAGGGAGCTAATAAATTACTCTTAATTCCAATATTGCCACATATACATTTATATACATGTCAAGTATAAACATTGAAATCATAACTGTTCTCTAGATATAGAATGGACACGATCTTTACCATAGGACATGGGGTTTTCAACTAAAACCAAAGTTTTTGACCTTGACCTTTGACCTAGGAAGTTGAACATACATTATGACACACCCTCTGGTGTTGGTTAATATACATGTCAAGTATAAACTTTGAAATCATAACGGTTCTCTAGATATAGAGCGGACACAATTTGTTAAGGAAGGACGGACGGACGGATGGACGGACAGACAGACGGACGGACGGACAGACTGATCACTATAGGGCGTCCGCCATTCGGCGGGGCCCTAATTATGTGGAAAACAAATGGGCCTGGAATGGTGTAATTTTTAATCAACACCATTGTCCTATATATATAAAGTTGAATTCTTTATATTGTCATTTTTATGTCATGCCGGCTCACAAATTGGACCTCGTTATTTTAGTATTATAGATCTAGATTACTAAGTGCCTATAGAAACACAATTCCTCATTTTTCAAGCCCCTTTCTTACATGTCTTAACCTCATTAAAATTACAATACCAAAAATGGTATGTCTATAGTTCTATGCATTCTGTAAACATCTTTTTACAAAATTTGTGATTTATCTTCCATAGGGGTATAAATCAAAACTCCAAATGCTCTGCAAATTGTTTATCTGCACTACTTTGTGATTTGCTATGAAAGCTGGAATTTGTAAACATTTCAGATGAAAATCAAATTGCTCTGAAACTTTTTGGTAATGTTGCAGTTGTCTGTATATATATACATATATTAAGGAGTCTTAATTATAATAAAAGAACAGAGTTCCAATGTCCCCAGCATTGCACATATTTTGTCTATTCAAAGTATAAGGGCAATAACTAAACTAGAGGCTCTCAAGAGCCTGTGTCGCTCACCTGATTCTACTTTGGTTTTGGAAATCATGTTAAAATAGATTAAAATCATAACAGATACCCTAATAATGAGTGAGGCGAAATTTGGTTTAATACTGGCCCTGTAATTTAAAAAAAAAATCCTGGTGGCCATTTTGAAAAGTAAATCAGCAACAAAGTAGCAACACTTCATCAGCACCTCATAAGAAACATTTATGTCATGTTTGGTTTCATTACATTCAGTGCACCTCTAGAAGAAGCATTTGTATGTATTAAATTTCCAATAGGGTCTTATGTTAAAGGAAGTCCCCCGCTGGCGGCCATCGTGGACGAAGGATCAACTTCAAAGTAACAACACTTAGTCAGCACCTCATAAGGAACATTCCTGCCATGTTTGGTTTCAATCCATTCAGTGGTTCTCTAAAAGAAGACATTTGTATGTATTGTCCATAGGGTCCTTTGTTAAACACTGTCCCCAGCTGGTGAGCATCTTGGATGATGGATCGGCTTCAAAGTAACAACACTTGGTCAGCACTTCATAAAGAACATTCATGCCATGTTTGGTTTCATTCCATTCAGTGGTTCTCTAAAAGAAGACATTCGTATGTATTTCCCATAGGGTCCTATGTTAAACTAAGTTCCCTGCTGGCGGCCATCTTGGATGATGGATCAGCTTCAAAGTAACAATACTTGGTCAGCACCTCATAAGGAACATTCATGCCATGTTTGGTTTCATTCTATTCAGTGGTTCTCTAAAAGAAGACATTTGTAAATATTTCCCATAGGGTCCTTTGTTAAACTAAGTCCCCCGCTGGCGGCCATCTTAGATGATGGATCGGCTTCAAAGTAACAACACTTAGTCAGCACCTCATAAGGAAAATTTATGCCATGTTTGGTTTCATTCCATTCAGTGGTTCTCTAAAAGAAGACGTTTGTATGTATTGTCCATAGGGTCCTATGTTAAACTAAGTCCCCCGCTGGCAGCCATCTTGGATGATGGATCAGCTTCAAAGTAACAACACTTGGTCAGCACCTCATAAGGAACATTCATGCCATGTTTGGTTTCAATCCATTCAGTGATTCTCTAAAAGAAGACATTTGTATGTATTGTCCATAGGGTCCTTTGTTAAACACTGTCCCCAGCTGGTGAGCATCTTGGATGATGGATCGGCTTCCAAGTAACAACACTTGGTCAGCACTTCATAAAGAAGATTCATGCCATGTTTGGTTTCATTCCATTCAGTGGTTCTCTAAAAGAAGACATTCGTATGTATTTCCCATAGGGTCCTATGTTAAACTTAGTTCCCTGCTGGCGGCCATCTTGGATGATGGATCAGCTTCAAAGTAACAATACTTGGTCAGCACCTCATAAGGAACATTCATGCCATGTTTTGTTTCATTCCATTCAGTGGTTCTCTAAAAGAAGACATTTGTAAATATTTCCCATAGGGTCCTTTGTTAAACTAAGTCCCCCGCTGGTGGCCATCTTGGATGATGGATCGGCTTCAAAGTAACAACACTTGGTCAGCACCTCATAAGGAAAATTTATGCCATGTTTGGCTTCATTCCATTCAGTGGTTCTCTAAAAGAAGACGTTTGTATGTATTGTCCATAGGGTCCTATGTTAAACTAAGTCCCCCGCTGGCAGCCATCTTGGATGATGGATCAGCTTCAAAGTAACAACACTTGGTCAGCACCTCATAAGGAACATTCATGCCATGTTTGGTTTCAATCCATTCAGTGATTCTCTAAAAGAAGACATTTGTATGTATTGTCCATAGGGTCCTTTGTTAACAATGTCCCCAGCTGGTGAGCATCTTGGATGATGGATCGGCTTCCAAGTAACAACACTTGGTCAGTGCCTCATAAAGAAAATTTATGCCATGTTTGGTTTCATTCCATTCAGTGGTTCTCTAAAAGAAGACATTTGTATGTATTTCCCATAGGGTCCTATGTTAAACTAAGTCCCCCGCTGGCGGCCATCTTGGATGATGGATTGGCTTCAAAGTAACAACACTTGGTCAGCACCTCATAAGGAACATTCATGCCATGTTTGGTTTTATTCCATTCAGTGGTTCTCTAAAAGAAGACATTTGTATGTATTTCCCATAGGGTCCTATGTTAAACTAAGTCCCCCACTGGTGGCCATCTTGGATGATGGATCAGCTTCAAAGTAACAACACTTGGTCAGCACCTCATAAGGAACATTCATGCCATGTTCGGTTTCATTCTATTCAGTGGTTCTCTAAAAGAAGACATTTGTATGTATTTCCCGTAGGGTCCTATGTTAAACTATGTCCCTTGCTGGCGGCCATCTTGGATGATGGATCGGCTTCAAAGTAAGAACACTTGGTCAGCACCTCATAAGGAACATTCATGCCATGTTTGGTTTCATTCCATTCAGTGGTTCTCTAGAAGAAGTTCAAAATGTAAAAAGTTAACGAGGACGACGGATGATGGACGCCAAGTGATGAGAAAAGCTCACCTGGCCCTTCGGGCCAGGTGAGCTAAAAAGGCACTTTTTTGTTGTTAAAACCCAGCAGCTACCACCATTGACTTCCCTTTTTATATGCCTGTTTACGGGACGTATTATTTGAAATGGCCTTGGAATTCAGTATTTTTGTTATACCATTTGGAAATTAAATACTGTAACAAATACATACCAGTTACATATACTGTAGCTATAGGATTTCCTCTATATCTGAATCCTGTTGTTACTTTCTTTTTAAACATATTATGTATATAGCTTCCCTTCCACTCACATCTGAGGAGCTAATTCTGAAAATTTAAATTCCTGTGATTATCATATAAAACCTGAACCTGATGCACTGCTTTCCAAATAAAAATAAATTGGCAATACATTTCTCCCTTGGTAAAGAGAGAAAACAAGTGATATTTTTATATTATAACCAATACTGCACATGGTAATTGGAACATCACTAGTTTTCTGGATTGAATTGTTGCTCATTTTGTCAGGATCTTTTACAGCTGACTATATAGTATGGTTTTGTTCATTGTTGAAGGTCATACAGTGACCTAAAATTTTTAACATCCTCTTCATTTCGACTAATGGGAAGTTTTCTCATTGACAATCCTACCACATATCCTTTCAATAAGACCTTATTTTCAAAATACTAAAAATTTCAATCGGTGACAATAAAATTTTATTAATTTAATAAGGTAATCTGATCAACATTATGATGCAATGTTCAAAACACTCTGTCATTGTCAGCGATCATAGTAGTTTTAACTCCTATGACAATGTACAATGATGTATATATGTGCAAGACTCACAATCTGAATTTAATATATATCCATATACATTTACAAGGTACTTAATAAATCAGTGAGACTGACACATAAAATGTAGGTAAAAAAAAGATATACTTTTTGTTGGATCCTGCATCATAATTATTACAAGTTAAGGTAGATCATAAGTATATATTTTTTGAGACAGAATTTTCTTATACTTTGCCAAAATGAAGATTTTACTATGCTTTTTTAAAAAATATAATAAAAAGTATGGGTCACAGTGCTATTTTCCAAGCTATGAGTCGTTGAAAATTGTCTAAATTTGGTTAGATTGTTCATGAAAAAACACATTTGTGTGCATAAAAAGAAATCTATGAGATAGAATTTTGAAATAAATTGTGAGAAGATAGGTTTTATAAAATGTTTTAAGAAAATAAAAAGAAAAAATGGTGTCACCGAACTTGTTTCCTTGCTACAAGTAAAAATTTCCCTATCAGTCCAGTATATATTTTATACTAAAAGAGTTATCTCCCCTTAAATGGCTTATTTGAAAAAAATGATTTTAAAAACACAAAATTTGATATTTGTTTAAATATTTTGAATAGTACAATAAATCACCTAGTTTTCTTTATATTAATAAACAGTGTAACAAATAAATTGTAAATCTGTCTCCAAATTTGCAGAATTGAGCAAATAACTAGACCAATTTTGTACTGCGATTGTACAATCCAAGATGGCGGTATACCATGAAACAACCTTAAATGAAGGCAAGTCATAATCATTGAGTACATGTACATTATATTAGAACTTAAAGTAAAGGATAATCTGATTAGTCTCTAATCAGTAATGAAGCCACACAACACTGTGTGACAACAGTGAAATATCAGTCTCCAATAGATGCACACACTATTATTTTAGGTCTTATGTATATAATATATGTTAAAGGTTACTTAGAATTGGCTGTCGACATACATGTACACATGGACTGTCAGGCGTGGAGTCATTGGACCCTAGGTTACTCCAGTCCATTATCAGTCACTATCAATAGTCAACTCCTCTGTCCATATGTTGTAATACAATGTACTGCTGAAAGGGAGAAAACAGTAGTCAGTACTTTATTAATAGCATGTGGATGCAAGACTATAATAAGTATTAAGTATTTAAAGACTTTTGCAAACAATTAGCATCTGTATTGAATTTTAAGCTTGGCCTTCGTAAACATATATTTTACTGTCACAAAAGTTTCTTGCAATTTGGTGAAAGTTTTTTGAGTTATTGTCCAAAAACTGGAAAATCCCCCTTTTTTAATGTTTTTTGGATATCAATAACTTTGTCAAACATACATGGAATTTTGACATGGAATTAGTTATATCTGCACACTAGAACACATATTTGTATGTGTTTTTTCTGCATAAACATGTAATTCATAAATTATTAAAACTTTCAACATAGTCCCATTGTGCATCTCCTTTTTATGCCCTTGTTGTAACAGAGGGGGTATTAAGTTTTGCACTTGTCTGTCTATACATCCTTGCATACTTGCATTGCGAAATTGGTTTTATACCCTTTTGATATACATGTATTCAATATTTTAGCATTACACAGTCATACTTTTCTTAAGACTGCATGAAATGACAAAACATTGTTACACTAAATCTGTTGAAGGTGAACTGATAAATATTTTAGTTTGAGAAAACATAATTTTTGCACCTTTTTTATTATAAGTACCTATTGATGAGTCCAGTCCTTTTTGGCTAATTTTGAAAGTTGGTTCTTATGTTGTTTGCTGTCTGCAATTACTGTATGTAGTTTTGATTTTTTCATCCTTATAGGTTACTTTATGGTATTGGTTTTGATCATTGTTTAAGGCTGTACATTGGCCAGTAAATGATTACATCTTTGTCCTTTGGTCTTTTAATTGAAAGTTGTCACATTGAGGATCATACCTGTGTGTATAACCTCATCTTTTTATATGTATATGCTAGTTCATTGAAAAAGCTCCAAGGAAACATGTACATAATTTAATTGTTATATATTTGCAAATTCATTCTGATAATGCAAAAACATTAATTGGTTGATTTTTTTTGTATTTTAATGTCCAGTGGCAAATATTTTATGTATTCTAAACAAGAACAACTTATCAATTCCTAATGTAGGCCAGTCTGACAATGCTTGTTTTAGACCCTTTTGGTCCCTAATTCCTGAACGGCTTGGGCAAATACCCCCAAAATGAAACTTAACCTTCTACTTGTGGTTCAATTTCATAGCAATTAAAATACTTATAAACAGGTTATTGTCCTGAAACTAGAAAAATGCTTGATTTGGGCCCAGCCCCTTTTTTGGGCCCTAAGTCCTACACAGCTTGGACCATCACCCCCAAAAACAATCCTAACCTTTCTTTTGTGGTATTGAACCTTTAAATTTAATTTCATATATAGACATCCATACACTTAAACTGGAGTTATTGTCCGGAAACCAAATGTCTTCGAACGAGGTGATAGCAATATATGACCCCAAAATTTTTTTGCTGTAGTATAAAATGTGGTTGTTCTTTTAAACATTTTCATAAATAACCTACAAAAAATGTAGACCTGTTTGGGATTGCTTTCAATGCAATTTTCCTTACAATATATATTTCCAAGGAATAACTTCTGTAAACATAAATTAAATAGCGCTTACTTTCTAACTCATACATTTCAAAGTGACAAAATTCCTGTATAAATAATTTATCCAAGACATTACTGATAAAACCTTTGGTATACATTTCAGGAATAAACTTAAGACATACATTGTAGAATTATGTCTTGCCTGTATGTAATCTTGTTAGTTAATTTCATTTGTTGATATTTAAATGACAATGCTTAAACAATAGCTATGTAAAACATCCAAAGTCAATGAAGCATGACTTGCAAAAGTTTCAAAATCTTTAGACTACTAGTATAACTGAGGGGCTTGGCAAAACAATAACTATGGCTCTGACATACAACTACATACCAAATATCAATGTCTTATCATTATTGGTTCGCTCAAACTGACCTAATCAGAAATTTTCAACATTTAAGTTTGAGTAAAAGTATTAAAGTCAATCAACCATGACTGAGGGATTGGGACCAAATAATCTCCATGGAAATGAGAAGTGCATATCCTACTACAACTGCACACCAAATATTATTGACTTTATATATATAATTAACATAAGTTATTTCTTGGTTTCCTTAAACTGACCTCATCACGAATATCAACAAATTTTTTACGACTATGCCTCTGTTGAAAACAGCATGCCAAAGCCACAGCTTCATAGCTGTTGTGGCTAGACAAAAAAGAACAAGCAATGTAGCGATTAAGAGAGCTTTGAATGCAATTTTCTATAAAAATGACCTGTAAAAAAAAAATATGCGGGTTATTCAGTGTGCACCACATTTTTGATGTTATTTCTTCATAGACAGAAAAAATATTACAGTCATTCCTTAAATAAAATTCGAAACAGAAACTAAAATTTCAAAATATCTAAAAATTAAGTTTGAGTGTATACACAATTTAAAGTAATAAGATAAAATTCCATATGTCTAAAACTAGATGCATTTGATAATTATATAATCCATTCAGAACTCCGGATTTATCGTTTGCTACTTCTACTGTTGCACCTGAAATATGATAAATATATCAGGTGTTCATATATAGGTTAAAATGAAAAGTGTTATGTATGATGAATAAATTTATTTTAATTAAAAATGTGTTATATGTATGAATAGATAATCGTTTTTCTTTATATATTTATGATCATTTATTTTAAGAACTTAAACTGTTCTTATAAATTTGTCAAAGTATGTTTTTCTCGTATTTACACTTTTGGTATTCTGCTGAATTTTGTCCCCGAATGACCTTAGATCGACTCTGAATAACCTTCTGACGTCAAGCAACAATCAATTTTTAAGTGTGACGTCAAATGTTTTGAATTGTGATGTCAAAGTTTACTGGAACCTGGGAACAGTATATCTAACGGGAAATGAATCTGATACGCTTTTCAGTATAAAATTGATAAAATCTCGGACTCCCCGAGACTTCCCGAGATTTACGGATTTTGGTAGTGTCTGACTGAAAAACTATCAGAACTGCTCAACAAATAAACTACATAACTCTAATTGTAAATAAATACAAGTTTTATCATTTAGTAGATATATTTTGTCATATAAAATTACCAAAATAAGTTTGATTTATTTGATGTGAAGTGTTTTATAATAGTTTGGGAATTTGTAAATGATCGCGGCAATGGCCGCCATTTTTTTATTACCTGGTTTGCATTCTGCACAACTCTGTGATGAAATACTTGCGATTTTAACAAATTTGAAGTGACAGAATACAAGTTTGATACACTAGCATCACTATAAAACTAGTTTGAATGACATTTTATTGATAATATCAGAAATTATTAGGATAATAGCGAGTCCGTTTTTAACACATGTCCGTTTCTGTATCGTATCTTTATTAACTATGGCACGACGATAAAATCGACTACAATCAGGTAGTGTCAAGTCCCGTCAATATATATGTTCCTGCTGGAACCTGTGTGATTTTTCGTGTAATGGCGGACAAATTTGCATACAAGTGTAAATACATCTATGCTTTTTAATTTGACTATCATCTAAAAAAAAATATCATACATGTATATCCCATTATATCAATAATCATAATTTATATTTAAAGAGAAATATTCAAAAACTAACCAGGGTCGTTTCTAAGAAAGCGTATTAGGGACGTAGTAAAAATAAAATTGGCATTGAACTTTTTTTTCAAAGTCGAAATTTTGACATTTCAAATCTTAAATCTCTGTGAGTAATCAATTTTTTTCACTAATTGCGATAATTTCCGTGTTTATTTCACATTCCTGATCCGATGACATTAAATTATATGAAATCGGAGGCGAGTACGCATAGCCTACGAAGGCAAATTTGGCTATGCGTCCCCTCATGCAGGTACACGCAGACACTGCCTTGTTAAAAAAATGGAGCGTTTTTCCAGTGGGATGAGTTGACTTGCTTCTATTTTTGCCAATCTTTGACTGATTTTCGGGTTTACATGCATCAGAGACATATATACACAGAGATTGGCAACTCCGTGAAGTCCCGTTAAAAAACGCGGCCCGGAATGAGATTCTCGTCGATAATTATTCTACAACATGTAGACAAGTCAGGGATGAATAACCTCGATAGCTAATCAAGAAAAGTAATAGGAAAACTTATTTCAGATCAAATAAATTCTTTTTCTAAAAAACTACTTGAAATAGTTGTATTTTTTTTAATGTATTTGATTGAGAAAATATTTTTTTCTTTTTTTCGGTATTTCTTTTAATTTAAAAAGTAAAATCTGGAAATGATCATGTCATTACAAGAAACATTTCTTTGCTAAAGTTTGCTTCTAAATTACACAGTGAAATTATGTGTGTCCGATTTTCCGGTCATTATTTCCTTAGAGTTGTGACTGTGGATTCACAGGTGTGCGATTACGCAATTTATTGCCCTCCGATCACCTGAATTTTGCCGGAGGTGAAGTTCTAAGTGGATTATTACTTGGTAATTGTTTTTACAACTAAACAAATTCTGACATTATTTTAACCATGACCAGAACTTTATTTTAACAGAAACACTGAGCTATACTATGAATAGGGTAAACGGACAGAAAGTCACAGGACATAAAGTCACAAATTGGATAGGACAAAAAGTCACAAATAATTTATTGACAATTGTTTGAATATATAAGAGAAAGATCTTCAAATAATATCTTTTTTTACATTTATTCATTTTTAAGTTCAGGAAATTGTTCATAAGCCTTGATAAATGAAAAATTATTAAATTTTAATCATGCAAATAATATATTTCTTGGCACCATGAAGCCATTTAAGTGCCAAACCACTTTGACATTTTGCTATCATAACAATTATTTGATCATCATTGATATTTATTGAATAAATTTTAATTACAAAGTTGCTTCATATATTATAGTTCAATAAAAAATCAAAAAATTATTTTTAAAATTAGTGTTTTCTTGTTCAGAGAAAAATAATCTCAAAACTGAATTGTGATTTTTCGTCCGTGACTTTTTGTCCTGTGACTTACTGTCCTACATTCTATTAAAGTATTCAATCAGGAACAAAAATAGTCATTTAACATGTCAAAAAAAGAAATCAGAAAGCAACTTTTTTATATAAAAAAAATTTGTAGCCAGTAGAATTTTGTCTCGTGGAAAACGGATTTAAATGATTAATTTTTGATTGACCTACAATTACATTATTTGTGGAACCTTTGCATGAATTTCCTAAATGAACGTACATTATGTACAGTGTTGTCGAAATCACTATTTTTGCTGTCATGAAATATTGAATATGAATCTGTCATTATTTGTAGTTTTTTATAGACTTAATATCACAGACCCTGATTAAAAACAACGTGTATCATAAGTACAGTAAAATGCTCTGCTGAACTGTAGAATTTTAATGTTCTGTTTCATAGACCACAGAAGTACTGCAACATCCTTATCTTTACTCTTTCCTATCGGGTAGTGAAACTCGAGTTTGAAATTAGAAAGATTTAAAATTGAAGACAAGTTTTATCTGATCTTTTGTGGGTTTATGTTTCGGTGCAGTGCTATGTGGGCTGTTATTTTCTTTTCATTTGTCATTTTTTTATCTGTGTTACATGACCTTGTACTTTTTGTATTGCCCCTTGACATCTCCTGCTTCTGTTTAAACCTTTACCACTAATATCTCATCTGGTTTAAATAAAATAGTGTCTCATTCCCGGAATTTGTTATACAGGAATTCATTTTAATATCAGTTTTTTTATAAGCATATAAAATGCTTGGTCTCTTCACACAATTTATGTTTAGGACGGAATGCATCAATAGGTACATACATGTACCAGGTCACCAATATATAAGTACACGTTATGTGCTTTTGACCTCCACAAGAATTCTTAAACATTCATAGATGTGCAAAGAATATTTTTGTCGTTGGGTTGTTGTCTCATTGACATATACCACACATTTCTGAATAGTCATAGCAGCTGTGCCTTTTCAATTTATTGCAGAAAATATTTGCATTAACATTTTTCAAAATAGGCCAGGTGAAACAGTGATCACAGAATGAGGACATGTAAAACTGAAACAACACAACACAACAGATAAATATAAACAAGCACCATTGCTAAAGGACTGAAACAAACATAGATGATGACTAATATGAGCGACTAGTAGTGTACAAGTAGAGTGAACATTTCTTGCTTCTTATTCTACACATTTTGTCATTTCATGTAAACAATTAAATATGTTATTTTCCGAGGAGAGGAAGGAATTTGTGAAACGAAATATTTTGCCTTTAGTACTGTCAAGTTATATATTCACAGGAGTGTTGTTGAATAAATGAACATTTTCCCTTTTTTTACATTATGCTACCTTTATGCTACAAAGGTAGCATTTCCATTCTCATGATATACAAAGATATTATAGAGTGGCCTTCCAATGAAAGTCATACATGTAAATCATTGTCTCATTGGCAATCATACTACATCATCATATTGTTATACATGTATGTAAAAATTATGTACATGTATACTTTGTAAACGTAAAGAAGACAAATGAAGTTGAACACAAGATATTTATTTGCATTTTTATCCGTATAGTCTCTGCACAACTGCCACTTCTGTTTCAAATTCAATAGATTGAATGCAGAGTCTTGTATTTATTCTTAGTTCAATGATGTCACCATCACTTGCACAAAAATCGCATACACATGTACATCAAGTTTGGCATATGAACTATGATATTTGAACTACAATAATGTGGTGTTTTCACAGTCAGGAAAAGCACATGTCATTTTTTCTCTCTTACAAAACCATTTTTTAGTATCACATTGATAGTAGTACATGTAATCGGTCCACTACATGACTGTGCAGTAACATTTGAAAAAAGTCATCACTAATAGTTGTTCCTGTCTGCCAGGGAATCTTTTTTTCAATCAGAAAGGCTAGGGAGTCCTACATTCAGCACATGTATGATATTACATCTCTTGTATGCTGCACTGTTAGGTAAATTTGATCAACATCTTTGTTCTTTTATAACATGCAGGATCCTGTTAAAAAAAAAATGCTGTCAGATACTGAATGTAAATATACATGTATATAAACTTGTGTCATCAAAGTGGTGGAAATAATGAAAAAACAATATATATACACAAAACCGGTATGTCTTGGGAAAGTAATTCCTGTGATCAATGGTGATGGGTACATTTGTTCTTTAAAGATGGACAATTTTATAAACTGTAGCCATGGACAGGTGCCTGTCTTTATATTGAAGAGAATGAAAATGGCCGACAGCTTGAATGGTCATTTTAAATTGTAAATTGCATCAAAGCTGGTGAAAATATGAAAAAAACAACTGTTAAACACAAATCCAGTATGTCATATGAAAGTAATTCATGTGCTGGGAATAATTATTCTCTAAAGATGGAAAAGTTTATTGACTGTAGACATGGACAGGGGCCTGTCTTAATATTGAAGAGAATGAAAATGGCCGACAGCTTGAATGGTCATTTTTAATTGTAAATTGCATCAAAGCTGGTGAAAATATGGAAAAAACAACTGTTATATACAAATCCAGTATGTCATAAGAAAGTAATTCATGTGCTGGGAATAATTATTCTCTAAAGATGGAAAAGTTTATTGACTGTAGACATGGGCAGGGGCCTGTCTTTATATTGAAGAGAATGAAAATGGCCGACAGCTGGAATGGTCATTTTTAATTGTAAATTGCATCAAAGTGGGTGAAAATATGTAAAAAACAACTGTTAAACACAAATCCAGTATGTCCTAAGAAAGTATTTCATGTGCTGGGAATAATTATTCTCTAAAGATGGAAAAGTTTATTGACTGTAGACATGGACAGGGGCCTGTCTTTATATTTTAAAAATTGAACGTGGCCGACAGCGAGAATACTGAATTTTAATTGTAAATTGCATCAAAGTGGGTG
This sequence comes from Mytilus californianus, assembly GCF_021869535.1. Lineage (NCBI taxonomy): Eukaryota > Metazoa > Mollusca > Bivalvia > Mytilida > Mytilidae > Mytilus > Mytilus californianus. The sequence continues at coordinate 138,703,534 of NW_026262581.1, read as the reverse complement.
ATTTAATGAAAAAATCAACATATTTACACAAAACCAGTATGTCTTGGGAAAAGTGATTCATCTCATAAATGGTTTTATTCCTTTTCGAATGAAAAGATTTTAATAAAAAATACGTCCGTGTAAAAAATTTTCATAACGTCCATGTCGGCCAAGCTTTCCCCTTATTATTGACCACAATAAAACGTTAATCGTCACAATATTTTAACTAACAATTACTACAAACTGAATAAAACAAGGTAAATAATTTACGAAATTGAAATATAAACTTACATTATGCTGTTTTGAAAAGCTTGATGTAAAATAAAAATCGAAGCGGTGGTGAACTTGTCATGATCAGATGCAAAATGGCGATCTCGTTAAAGTCTCGTGGGATGCGTGTTTTTAATTGGATTTCGCTGACCACTGTTACAGTTGCCAATCTCTGTGTATATATGTCTCTGCATGCATGACATGGATAAAGTCAAATGGTTTTTCGTGAAAAGTATAGCACTAGCATCTTCCTAAAAATGTGCATGATTATATTTACCTTTCAGTGCGCTTTCCAAGTTCAATAAGTGGGTACGTAATCCATCAAAACGAAACACTTTTCGTTGCGTTGACTTTCTTTGTATTGTTTCGTTCCCCGATTTCTTCCAGTTAATCGACAATGTAACCCATTTCAATATATCTGCTTATAATAACTGTTTGACCCATCAGTTTGAAAAACCAAAGTTCTTTGTATCAACTATCTGACTATGTTTGTTCATTCTTTAAACAATAAAATATGAATTCAGCAGCAGACGAGCGTCCATGGATTTTGCGTCATAGTACAAAAAACGGCAACGGTGAAAAGATTTCCGGGTTTCCGTATTCGACGTGCCAAGCTTTCGTACATTTACGTCCCGTATAATAATATATGAAAGTTAGTCTGGAATCAAAAATGGGAATTTAAATAAGGACAAAAAAAATAGATAGTTGAAAAGCAAAAATATTGAATGAAGGATCATAGAGAATAATTGAGTATATTTTTAAAATTATGAAGAATCATGCAGAGACATTATTCTCAGAGCATATATATATATGTCTCTGGAAGAATCTGGGAAGAATTGAGAATAAAGAAAAATTAAATAAAGAATATTCAATCATTTATATATTATTTATAACTCATTCACATTTTGTTCCATTCAGAATTAAATAACTCTGCCGAGGGGGGCATGGGCAGTTGGGAAAATCATTGACAAACGAGAATTACTATAACCAAAGAAGAATTAAATGTTAGACAGTTAGAGTGTAATAAATAAAATATAAACATATATTTTTCAAAATGATGTCACAGAAAACACAGATTTTTTTTATTACTAATAAGATTCTGCAATTTGAGTATATATGTCCAACAGATGTCAGTGAATTAGAAATTTTACTAATCTGATAGACGTTTATAGATATAGGAAAATGTGGTATGAGTGCCAATGAGACAACTCTCCATCCAAGTCACAATTTATAAAAATAAACCATTATAGGTCAAGGTGCGGTCTACAACACGGAGCCTTGGCTCACACCGAACAGCAAGCTATAAAGGGCCCCAACAAATTACTAGTGTAAAACCATTCAAACGGGAAAACCAACGGTCTAATCTATATAAAAAACGAGAAACGAGAAAACTTATGAACCACATAAATATTTAGTTAAGAATCTGTGACAAGTTCTTTTGTAATATTATTAGGAAATTTCCTACTGCCTCCTTGATTTAGAATTGCATACTCTTCAAGGTTAAGCTACACAAATAATAGCTAGTATTGGACTTGATCTTTTTGTCCAAGGTTAAACAATATATTTTGTTTTATAATTTTCAACTCATGAACAATACAAATATTTTTAACACTACCTCCTCATGATATTCGACGAAAAGCTCACCAGATCTTATCTTCACATGTTTGTCAATATGGCGAATCAAATCAAAGTTTACTTACTTAATTTGGCAATTACATGTATATTAAAACCTAGGTTGCCACAAGTTGAGCAGGAACTGTTTATCATTCACAGTACCAGAGTTCACCCATGTACTTTGGAGGAATGTTCGTGTTGCACATAGAGGCGGATTAAGAGCACCCTGCCCTGCCCTTTTTGTGGGAAAAAATTGATTTATTATATCGGGAATCACTGAAGCATGACTAGAGAGGCCCCCTGTTTAGCAGTCATTGGGCCCCCTTATGAAAATTTCTGGATCCGTCACTGGCACAATCTTTAGTTTTTGTGTAATGGTAAGCCCAACGGTTACTGTTTTTTTTTTTTTCATTCTTTAAACTTTTCTCATTTTTAAATTTTATTTGATTTATGGTTATAAATTACCACTTTAATTGGTATCCTCTTTCGATTTCACGGTTAACAACAGACCCACAGCTAAAGGCCATGTACTGTAAAAAAATTATCTTGCCGAAAAATAGTTTTATTTTCACCTGCAGGCCGGATATTTCTGTCCAACATTTCATACCAAGGCTTTTTGGGTATCACAGTTTAAAAATGTTATCACCGTTGATCCAATATACAAATCCTTGGTTGATCTATTCTTAAACGACTTCTTTCCAGTACCCTCGCAATGGTATTAATGACATTAATGCCACCAACATTGATATTTATGTTCCCCTTATAAATAGAATAGAGAAATTGAGGACATTTGTTCAACATTTTATAAACTTTGAAAGAACACAAGCACGTGTAACTTTTGACACCACCTGCAGGACACTGAGGAGGTGGTCACATTTTCTTTCTTTCTTTCTAGTAAATCCCTCCACTATCTGGAGCACCACAGGTTATCTGTGTAATCAGAGCAACAGGTTTTAAAATATCATTTATGTATAAAACTTCTTCTGCATGTGCGGGCCTACGTTTATATATTCGCACTACACAGTAGAATTAGTCTGTACAGCATCACAATAAGTAGAATATTTACACATCTTACCCAACACCTATAAGAACACGTAATGTACAGAACTCAGTCATAACTATTTATATAAAGGTCACACTTCTAGATTTAAAAGTCTTTCTTGTTCAGTCACAGAACTACACAATTAAAAAGTCTATTCCTCATGTGAATTAAAACATCCAATTTCAGTCCAACAAATATCTCTGTTAGCTTCCACTATAAGTGGAGGTGGTAAGTATATAACAGTAAACCCCTCTCAACCCACCAAATGCTTGCTTGAAACACAAGTAAAATATAAGCAGGTAATTATGTCCTTTGCTTTTATTCCACACCAAAGATGAAGAAATGTATGATAAAGTTATAATGGTATATTATTCTGTACATTGTATAAGGGACGAAGTATGTAGTGACTATTGTTTGTTGTGATTTAAGGTAGCAATACACAGTTAGGAAAAAAACTTAAAATTGACACTCATAATTTTTTAACATCCTCTTTCCCTTCCTTTCTAACAAATAAGGCTTAATATTTGTGTTATGCATGTGTATATTTATAGAAAGAGAATCTTCCATAGATTTGATTTCTAATGGTTATAATGGTGAAATATAATCTCTTTTGGGTGTAACCATGGCAACAATCTGCATTTCTTTGATACAAAATATTGCATAAAAGGGGGGTGAACATGTCACAAAAGTCTCCAAAATTTGGTCCAAAGGAAAATTTCAATCAATTACAGTGATACCTTTCCTGAATCCATAGACATATATCTATCAAGAGGTCCAAAAAAAATCATATGCATTTCTGCTCGTTTTTCCATAAAATTGAATTGAAAAGATCGAGCGCAAAATCTTTGTTTGATAAATACTACAATAATTTATGAACCTATGGGCGGTACGGATAGGAAAATACGGACTGTCAAACAAAAAAATTGCCTATAAAACATGCTAAAAATAATCTAAATGTTCATATAAACCCACTAAGAAGGCTATATTATTCTTCAATTATCTAAAAATCTATTTTATTGTACAAAAACTTTCATATTTAAAAAATTCACCATGGCCATAATGCGAAACTAAACTTCTAACTGTGTATTGCTACCTTAAGGATAAACATTTTTTTTTCCAATTCCACTTTAAATGGATGTCTGTGTTCTGCTAGCTTAAACGAGCAAATTGGCCTGCTAGTTTTGAAAATTGGTTCAGAAATAAATATTTTATGAAGGTTAGCAGTTGACACTGAAATGCAACAAAAAAGTGATTTGGTGAAACATGCCATGTCGAAGTGTAAATTCTCCTTTTTTAATCAAATTTCTAAAACTATACCTTCTGTGCTTGTCTTTTCTTGTTTAAAAACTTAAATTAACCTTAACAGTAGACAAATTTTACAAGTTAAAGCTATTTTAAGGCTTTAGAATGTCAATTTTGTTGTGTATTAGCATACCAAAGCCTTGGTTAAAATTTAGCAAATACTGAATTAATTTATAACAGCCGGAACAAATTTAGACTTAATTCAAGCTAAATTGTGACTTTATACTTGCTAAAATAATAAATTTGATTTAGTCGCATGAAAAAATATAAAGCATTCCCTTCTGAGGTTTCTACATAACGCGCATTGTTTATTTTCCAAGGGGTAGCCAATAAAGTATCAATTTATGACCGAACCAAGTCTTTGTGTCAAAATGTCTATATTGGTTGCTAAGGACAATAAACAACAAAAGTAACATACATTGTCATACTAAAAGATGTTTCTCCCTCATAATTGTATCTATAATCTAAATATCAATAGATTTGTGGTATGATTTGTCTAAAAATAAGCAATTCTGTGATTTGTCAAATGCCATAAGGTAGCAATACACAGTTAGGAAAAAAACTTAAAATTGACACTCATAATTTTTAAACATCCTCTTTCCCTTCCTTTCTAACAAATAAGGCTTAATATTTGTGTTATGCATGTGTATATTTATAGAAAGAGAATCTTCCATAGATTTGATTTCTAATGGTTATAATGGTGAAATATAATCTCTTTTGGGTGTAACCATGGCAACAATCTGCATTTCTTTGATACAAAATATTGCATAAAAGGGGGGTGAACATGTCACAAAAGTCTCCAAAATTTGGTCCAAAGGAAAATTTCAATCAATTACAGTGATACCTTTCCTGAATCCATAGACATATATCTATCAAGAGGTCCAAAAAAAAATCATATGCATTTCTGCTCGTTTTTCCATAAAATTGAATTGAAAAGATCAAGCGCAAAATCTTTGTTGATAAATACTACAATAATTTATGAACCTATGGGCGGTACGGATAGGAAAATACGGACTGTCAAACAAAAAAATTGCCTATAAAACATGCTAAAAATAATCTAAATGTTCATATAAACCCACTAAGAAGGCTATATTATTCTTCAATTATCTAAAAATCTATTTTATTGTACAAAAACTTTCATATTTAAAAAATTCACCATGGCCATAATGCGAAACTAAACTTCTAACTGTGTATTGCTACCTTAAGGATAAACATTTTTTTTTCCAATTCCACTTTAAATGGATTTCTGTGTTCTGCTAGCTTAAACGAGCAAATTGGCCTGCTAGTTTTGAAAATTGGTTCAGAAATAAATATTTTATGAAGGTTAGCAGTTGACACTGAAATGCAACAAAAAAGTGATTTGGTGAAACATGCCATGTCGAAGTGTAAATTCTCCTTTTTTAATCAAATTTCTAAAACTATACCTTCTGTGCTTGTCTTTTCTTGTTTAAAAACTTAAATTAACCTTAACAGTAGACAAATTTTACAAGTTAAAGCTATTTTAAGGCTTTAGAATGTCAATTTTGTTGTGTATTAGCATACCAAAGCCTTGGTTAAAATTTAGCAAATACTGAATTAATTTATAACAGCCGGAACAAATTTAGACTTAATTCAAGCTAAATTGTGACTTTATACTTGCTAAAATAATAAATTTGATTTAGTCGCATGAAAAAATATAAAGCATTCCCTTCTGAGGTTTCTACATAACGCGCATTGTTTATTTTCCAAGGGGTAGCCAATAAAGTATCAATTTATGACCGAACCAAGTCTTTGTGTCAAAATGTCTATATTGGTTGCTAAGGACAATAAACAACAAAAGTAACATACATTGTCATACTAAAAGATGTTTCTCCCTCATAATTGTATCTATAATCTAAATATCAATAGATTTGTGGTATGATTTGTCTAAAAATAAGCAATTCTGTGATTTGTCAAATGCCTTAAGGATAAACATTTTTTTTTCCAATTCCACTTTAAATGGATTTCTGTGTTCTGCTAGCTTAAACGAGCAAATTGGCCTGCTAGTTTTGAAAATTGGTTCAGAAATAAATATTTTATGAAGGTTAGCAGTTGACACTGAAATGCAACAAAAAAGTGATTTGGTGAAACATGCCATGTCGAAGTGTAAATTCTCCTTTTTTAATCAAATTTCTAAAACTATACCTTCTGTGCTTGTCTTTTCTTGTTTAAAAACTTAAATTAACCTTAACAGTAGACAAATTTTACAAGTTAAAGCTATTTTAAGGCTTTAGAATGTCAATTTTGTTGTGTATTAGCATACCAAAGCCTTGGTTAAAATTTAGCAAATACTGAATTAATTTATAACAGCCGGAACAAATTTAGACTTAATTCAAGCTAAATTGTGACTTTATACTTGCTAAAATAATAAATTTGATTTAGTCGCATGAAAAAATATAAAGCATTCCCTTCTGAGGTTTCTACATAACGCGCATTGTTTATTTTCCAAGGGGTAGCCAATAAAGTATCAATTTATGACCGAACCAAGTCTTTGTGTCAAAATGTCTATATTGGTTGCTAAGGACAATAAACAACAAAAGTAACATACATTGTCATACTAAAAGATGTTTCTCCCTCATAATTGTATCTATAATCTAAATATCAATAGATTTGTGGTATGATTTGTCTAAAAATAAGCAATTCTGTGATTTGTCAAATGCCATAAGGTAGCAATACACAGTTAGGAAAAAAACTTAAAATTGACACTCATAATTTTTAAACATCCTCTTTCCCTTCCTTTCTAACAAATAAGGCTTAATATTTGTGTTATGCATGTGTATATTTATAGAAAGAGAATCTTCCATAGATTTGATTTCTAATGGTTATAATGGTGAAATATAATCTCTTTTGGGTGTAACCATGGCAACAATCTGCATTTCTTTGATACAAAATATTGCATAAAAGGGGGGTGAACATGTCACAAAAGTCTCCAAAATTTGGTCCAAAGGAAAATTTCAATCAATTACAGTGATACCTTTCCTGAATCCATAGACATATATCTATCAAGAGGTCCAAAAAAAAATCATATGCATTTCTGCTCGTTTTTCCATAAAATTGAATTGAAAAGATCAAGCGCAAAATCTTTGTTGATAAATACTACAATAATTTATGAACCTATGGGCGGTACGGATAGGAAAATACGGACTGTCAAACAAACAAATTGCCTATAAAACATGCTAAAAATAATCTAAATGTTCATATAAACCCACTAAGAAGGCTATATTATTCTTCAATTATCTAAAAATCTATTTTATTGTACAAAAACTTTCATATTTAAAAAATTCACCATGGCCATAATGCGAAACTAAACTTCTAACTGTGTATTGCTACCTTAAGGATAAACATTTTTTTTTCCAATTCCACTTTAAATGGATTTCTGTGTTCTGCTAGCTTAAACGAGCAAATTGGCCTGCTAGTTTTGAAAATTGGTTCAGAAATAAATATTTTATGAAGGTTAGCAGTTGACACTGAAATGCAACAAAAAAGTGATTTGGTGAAACATGCCATGTCGAAGTGTAAATTCTCCTTTTTTAATCAAATTTCTAAAACTATACCTTCTGTGCTTGTCTTTTCTTGTTTAAAAACTTAAATTAACCTTAACAGTAGACAAATTTTACAAGTTAAAGCTATTTTAAGGCTTTAGAATGTCAATTTTGTTGTGTATTAGCATACCAAAGCCTTGGTTAAAATTTAGCAAATACTGAATTAATTTATAACAGCCGGAACAAATTTAGACTTAATTCAAGCTAAATTGTGACTTTATACTTGCTAAAATAATAAATTTGATTTAGTCGCATGAAAAAATATAAAGCATTCCCTTCTGAGGTTTCTACATAACGCGCATTGTTTATTTTCCAAGGGGTAGCCAATAAAGTATCAATTTATGACCGAACCAAGTCTTTGTGTCAAAATGTCTATATTGGTTGCTAAGGACAATAAACAACAAAAGTAACATACATTGTCATACTAAAAGATGTTTCTCCCTCATAATTGTATCTATAATCTAAATATCAATAGATTTGTGGTATGATTTGTCTAAAAATAAGCAATTCTGTGATTTGTCAAATGCCATAAGGTAGCAATACACAGTTAGGAAAAAAACTTAAAATTGACACTCATAATTTTTAAACATCCTCTTTCCCTTCCTTTCTAACAAATAAGGCTTAATATTTGTGTTATGCATGTGTATATTTATAGAAAGAGAATCTTCCATAGATTTGATTTCTAATGGTTATAATGGTGAAATATAATCTCTTTTGGGTGTAACCATGGCAACAATCTGCATTTCTTTGATACAAAATATTGCATAAAAGGGGGGTGAACATGTCACAAAAGTCTCCAAAATTTGGTCCAAAGGAAAATTTCAATCAATTACAGTGATACCTTTCCTGAATCCATAGACATATATCTATCAAGAGGTCCAAAAAAAAATCATATGCATTTCTGCTCGTTTTTCCATAAAATTGAATTGAAAAGATCAAGCGCAAAATCTTTGTTGATAAATACTACAATAATTTATGAACCTATGGGCGGTACGGATAGGAAAATACGGACTGTCAAACAAACAAATTGCCTATAAAACATGCTAAAAATAATCTAAATGTTCATATAAACCCACTAAGAAGGCTATATTATTCTTCAATTATCTAAAAATCTATTTTATTGTACAAAAACTTTCATATTTAAAAAATTCACCATGGCCATAATGCGAAACTAAACTTCTAACTGTGTATTGCTACCTTAAGGATAAACATTTTTTTTTCCAATTCCACTTTAAATGGATTTCTGTGTTCTGCTAGCTTAAACGAGCAAATTGGCCTGCTAGTTTTGAAAATTGGTTCAGAAATAAATATTTTATGAAGGTTAGCAGTTGACACTGAAATGCAACAAAAAAGTGATTTGGTGAAACATGCCATGTCGAAGTGTAAATTCTCCTTTTTTAATCAAATTTCTAAAACTATACCTTCTGTGCTTGTCTTTTCTTGTTTAAAAACTTAAATTAACCTTAACAGTAGACAAATTTTACAAGTTAAAGCTATTTTAAGGCTTTAGAATGTCAATTTTGTTGTGTATTAGCATACCAAAGCCTTGGTTAAAATTTAGCAAATACTGAATTAATTTATAACAGCCGGAACAAATTTAGACTTAATTCAAGCTAAATTGTGACTTTATACTTGCTAAAATAATAAATTTGATTTAGTCGCATGAAAAAATATAAAGCATTCCCTTCTGAGGTTTCTACATAACGCGCATTGTTTATTTTCCAAGGGGTAGCCAATAAAGTATCAATTTATGACCGAACCAAGTCTTTGTGTCAAAATGTCTATATTGGTTGCTAAGGACAATAAACAACAAAAGTAACATACATTGTCATACTAAAAGATGTTTCTCCCTCATAATTGTATCTATAATCTAAATATCAATAGATTTGTGGTATGATTTGTCTAAAAATAAGCAATTCTGTGATTTGTCAAATGCCATAAGGTAGCAATACACAGTTAGGAAAAAAACTTAAAATTGACACTCATAATTTTTAAACATCCTCTTTCCCTTCCTTTCTAACAAATAAGGCTTAATATTTGTGTTATGCATGTGTATATTTATAGAAAGAGAATCTTCCATAGATTTGATTTCTAATGGTTATAATGGTGAAATATAATCTCTTTTGGGTGTAACCATGGCAACAATCTGCATTTCTTTGATACAAAATATTGCATAAAAGGGGGGTGAACATGTCACAAAAGTCTCCAAAATTTGGTCCAAAGGAAAATTTCAATCAATTACAGTGATACCTTTCCTGAATCCATAGACATATATCTATCAAGAGGTCCAAAAAAAAATCATATGCATTTCTGCTCGTTTTTCCATAAAATTGAATTGAAAAGATCAAGCGCAAAATCTTTGTTGATAAATACTACAATAATTTATGAACCTATGGGCGGTACGGATAGGAAAATACGGACTGTCAAACAAAAAAATTGCCTATAAAACATGCTAAAAATAATCTAAATGTTCATATAAACCCACTAAGAAGGCTATATTATTCTTCAATTATCTAAAAATCTATTTTATTGTACAAAAACTTTCATATTTAAAAAATTCACCATGGCCATAATGCGAAACTAAACTTCTAACTGTGTATTGCTACCTTAAGGATAAACATTTTTTTTTCCAATTCCACTTTAAATGGATTTCTGTGTTCTGCTAGCTTAAACGAGCAAATTGGCCTGCTAGTTTTGAAAATTGGTTCAGAAATAAATATTTTATGAAGGTTAGCAGTTGACACTGAAATGCAACAAAAAAGTGATTTGGTGAAACATGCCATGTCGAAGTGTAAATTCTCCTTTTTTAATCAAATTTCTAAAACTATACCTTCTGTGCTTGTCTTTTCTTGTTTAAAAACTTAAATTAACCTTAACAGTAGACAAATTTTACAAGTTAAAGCTATTTTAAGGCTTTAGAATGTCAATTTTGTTGTGTATTAGCATACCAAAGCCTTGGTTAAAATTTAGCAAATACTGAATTAATTTATAACAGCCGGAACAAATTTAGACTTAATTCAAGCTAAATTGTGACTTTATACTTGCTAAAATAATAAATTTGATTTAGTCGCATGAAAAAATATAAAGCATTCCCTTCTGAGGTTTCTACATAACGCGCATTGTTTATTTTCCAAGGGGTAGCCAATAAAGTATCAATTTATGACCGAACCAAGTCTTTGTGTCAAAATGTCTATATTGGTTGCTAAGGACAATAAACAACAAAGGTAACATACATTGTCATACTAAAAGATGTTTCTCCCTCATAATTGTATCTATAATCTAAATATCAATAGATTTGTGGTATGATTTGTCTAAAAATAAGCAATTCTGTGATTTGTCAAATGCCATAAGGTAGCAATACACAGTTAGGAAAAAAACTTAAAATTGACACTCATAATTTTTAAACATCCTCTTTCCCTTCCTTTCTAACAAATAAGGCTTAATATTTGTGTTATGCATGTGTATATTTATAGAAAGAGAATCTTCCATAGATTTGATTTCTAATGGTTATAATGGTGAAATATAATCTCTTTTGGGTGTAACCATGGCAACAATCTGCATTTCTTTGATACAAAATATTGCATAAAAGGGGGGTGAACATGTCACAAAAGTCTCCAAAATTTGGTCCAAAGGAAAATTTCAATCAATTACAGTGATACCTTTCCTGAATCCATAGACATATATCTATCAAGAGGTCCAAAAAAAATCATATGCATTTCTGCTCGTTTTTCCATAAAATTGAATTGAAAAGATCAAGCGCAAAATCTTTGTTGATAAATACTACAATAATTTATGAACCTATGGGCGGTACGGATAGGAAAATACGGACTGTCAAACAAAAAAATTGCCTATAAAACATGCTAAAAATAATCTAAATGTTCATATAAACCCACTAAGAAGGCTATATTATTCTTCAATTATCTAAAAATCTATTTTATTGTACAAAAACTTTCATATTTAAAAAATTCACCATGGCCATAATGCGAAACTAAACTTCTAACTGTGTATTGCTACCTTAAGGATAAACATTTTTTTTTCCAATTCCACTTTAAATGGATTTCTGTGTTCTGCTAGCTTAAACGAGCAAATTGGCCTGCTAGTTTTGAAAATTGGTTCAGAAATAAATATTTTATGAAGGTTAGCAGTTGACACTGAAATGCAACAAAAAAGTGATTTGGTGAAACATGCCATGTCGAAGTGTAAATTCTCCTTTTTTAATCAAATTTCTAAAACTATACCTTCTGTGCTTGTCTTTTCTTGTTTAAAAACTTAAATTAACCTTAACAGTAGACAAATTTTACAAGTTAAAGCTATTTTAAGGCTTTAGAATGTCAATTTTGTTGTGTATTAGCATACCAAAGCCTTGGTTAAAATTTAGCAAATACTGAATTAATTTATAACAGCCGGAACAAATTTAGACTTAATTCAAGCTAAATTGTGACTTTATACTTGCTAAAATAATAAATTTGATTTAGTCGCATGAAAAAATATAAAGCATTCCCTTCTGAGGTTTCTACATAACGCGCATTGTTTATTTTCCAAGGGGTAGCCAATAAAGTATCAATTTATGACCGAACCAAGTCTTTGTGTCAAAATGTCTATATTGGTTGCTAAGGACAATAAACAACAAAAGTAACATACATTGTCATACTAAAAGATGTTTCTCCCTCATAATTGTATCTATAATCTAAATATCAATAGATTTGTGGTATGATTTGTCTAAAAATAAGCAATTCTGTGATTTGTCAAATGCCATAAGGTAGCAATACACAGTTAGGAAAAAAACTTAAAATTGACACTCATAATTTTTAAACATCCTCTTTCCCTTCCTTTCTAACAAATAAGGCTTAATATTTGTGTTATGCATGTGTATATTTATAGAAAGAGAATCTTCCATAGATTTGATTTCTAATGGTTATAATGGTGAAATATAATCTCTTTTGGGTGTAACCATGGCAACAATCTGCATTTCTTTGATACAAAATATTGCATAAAAGGGGGGTGAACATGTCACAAAAGTCTCCAAAATTTGGTCCAAAGGAAAATTTCAATCAATTACAGTGATACCTTTCCTGAATCCATAGACATATATCTATCAAGAGGTCCAAAAAAAAATCATATGCATTTCTGCTCGTTTTTCCATAAAATTGAATTGAAAAGATCAAGCGCAAAATCTTTGTTGATAAATACTACAATAATTTATGAACCTATGGGCGGTACGGATAGGAAAATACGGACTGTCAAACAAAAAAATTGCCTATAAAACATGCTAAAAATAATCTAAATGTTCATATAAACCCACTAAGAAGGCTATATTATTCTTCAATTATCTAAAAATCTATTTTATTGTACAAAAACTTTCATATTTAAAAAATTCACCATGGCCATAATGCGAAACTAAACTTCTAACTGTGTATTGCTACCTTAAGGATAAACATTTTTTTTTCCAATTCCACTTTAAATGGATTTCTGTGTTCTGCTAGCTTAAACGAGCAAATTGGCCTGCTAGTTTTGAAAATTGGTTCAGAAATAAATATTTTATGAAGGTTAGCAGTTGACACTGAAATGCAACAAAAAAGTGATTTGGTGAAACATGCCATGTCGAAGTGTAAATTCTCCTTTTTTAATCAAATTTCTAAAACTATACCTTCTGTGCTTGTCTTTTCTTGTTTAAAAACTTAAATTAACCTTAACAGTAGACAAATTTTACAAGTTAAAGCTATTTTAAGGCTTTAGAATGTCAATTTTGTTGTGTATTAGCATACCAAAGCCTTGGTTAAAATTTAGCAAATACTGAATTAATTTATAACAGCCGGAACAAATTTAGACTTAATTCAAGCTAAATTGTGACTTTATACTTGCTAAAATAATAAATTTGATTTAGTCGCATGAAAAAATATAAAGCATTCCCTTCTGAGGTTTCTACATAACGCGCATTGTTTATTTTCCAAGGGGTAGCCAATAAAGTATCAATTTATGACCGAACCAAGTCTTTGTGTCAAAATGTCTATATTGGTTGCTAAGGACAATAAACAACAAAAGTAACATACATTGTCATACTAAAAGATGTTTCTCCCTCATAATTGTATCTATAATCTAAATATCAATAGATTTGTGGTATGATTTGTCTAAAAATAAGCAATTCTGTGATTTGTCAAATGCCATAAGGTAGCAATACACAGTTAGGAAAAAAACTTAAAATTGACACTCATAATTTTTAAACATCCTCTTTCCCTTCCTTTCTAACAAATAAGGCTTAATATTTGTGTTATGCATGTGTATATTTATAGAAAGAGAATCTTCCATAGATTTGATTTCTAATGGTTATAATGGTGAAATATAATCTCTTTTGGGTGTAACCATGGCAACAATCTGCATTTCTTTGATACAAAATATTGCATAAAAGGGGGGTGAACATGTCACAAAAGTCTCCAAAATTTGGTCCAAAGGAAAATTTCAATCAATTACAGTGATACCTTTCCTGAATCCATAGACATATATCTATCAAGAGGTCCAAAAAAAAATCATATGCATTTCTGCTCGTTTTTCCATAAAATTGAATTGAAAAGATCAAGCGCAAAATCTTTGTTGATAAATACTACAATAATTTATGAACCTATGGGCGGTACGGATAGGAAAATACGGACTGTCAAACAAAAAAATTGCCTATAAAACATGCTAAAAATAATCTAAATGTTCATATAAACCCACTAAGAAGGCTATATTATTCTTCAATTATCTAAAAATCTATTTTATTGTACAAAAACTTTCATATTTAAAAAATTCACCATGGCCATAATGCGAAACTAAACTTCTAACTGTGTATTGCTACCTTAAGGATAAACATTTTTTTTTCCAATTCCACTTTAAATGGATTTCTGTGTTCTGCTAGCTTAAACGAGCAAATTGGCCTGCTAGTTTTGAAAATTGGTTCAGAAATAAATATTTTATGAAGGTTAGCAGTTGACACTGAAATGCAACAAAAAAGTGATTTGGTGAAACATGCCATGTCGAAGTGTAAATTCTCCTTTTTTAATCAAATTTCTAAAACTATACCTTCTGTGCTTGTCTTTTCTTGTTTAAAAACTTAAATTAACCTTAACAGTAGACAAATTTTACAAGTTAAAGCTATTTTAAGGCTTTAGAATGTCAATTTTGTTGTGTATTAGCATACCAAAGCCTTGGTTAAAATTTAGCAAATACTGAATTAATTTATAACAGCCGGAACAAATTTAGACTTAATTCAAGCTAAATTGTGACTTTATACTTGCTAAAATAATAAATTTGATTTAGTCGCATGAAAAAATATAAAGCATTCCCTTCTGAGGTTTCTACATAACGCGCATTGTTTATTTTCCAAGGGGTAGCCAATAAAGTATCAATTTATGACCGAACCAAGTCTTTGTGTCAAAATGTCTATATTGGTTGCTAAGGACAATAAACAACAAAAGTAACATACATTGTCATACTAAAAGATGTTTCTCCCTCATAATTGTATCTATAATCTAAATATCAATAGATTTGTGGTATGATTTGTCTAAAAATAAGCAATTCTGTGATTTGTCAAATGCCATAAGGTAGCAATACACAGTTAGGAAAAAAACTTAAAATTGACACTCATAATTTTTAAACATCCTCTTTCCCTTCCTTTCTAACAAATAAGGCTTAATATTTGTGTTATGCATGTGTATATTTATAGAAAGAGAATCTTCCATAGATTTGATTTCTAATGGTTATAATGGTGAAATATAATCTCTTTTGGGTGTAACCATGGCAACAATCTGCATTTCTTTGATACAAAATATTGCATAAAAGGGGGGTGAACATGTCACAAAAGTCTCCAAAATTTGGTCCAAAGGAAAATTTCAATCAATTACAGTGATACCTTTCCTGAATCCATAGACATATATCTATCAAGAGGTCCAAAAAAAAATCATATGCATTTCTGCTCGTTTTTCCATAAAATTGAATTGAAAAGATCAAGCGCAAAATCTTTGTTGATAAATACTACAATAATTTATGAACCTATGGGCGGTACGGATAGGAAAATACGGACTGTCAAACAAAAAAATTGCCTATAAAACATGCTAAAAATAATCTAAATGTTCATATAAACCCACTAAGAAGGCTATATTATTCTTCAATTATCTAAAAATCTATTTTATTGTACAAAAACTTTCATATTTAAAAAATTCACCATGGCCATAATGCGAAACTAAACTTCTAACTGTGTATTGCTACCTTAAGGATAAACATTTTTTTTTCCAATTCCACTTTAAATGGATTTCTGTGTTCTGCTAGCTTAAACGAGCAAATTGGCCTGCTAGTTTTGAAAATTGGTTCAGAAATAAATATTTTATGAAGGTTAGCAGTTGACACTGAAATGCAACAAAAAAGTGATTTGGTGAAACATGCCATGTCGAAGTGTAAATTCTCCTTTTTTAATCAAATTTCTAAAACTATACCTTCTGTGCTTGTCTTTTCTTGTTTAAAAACTTAAATTAACCTTAACAGTAGACAAATTTTACAAGTTAAAGCTATTTTAAGGCTTTAGAATGTCAATTTTGTTGTGTATTAGCATACCAAAGCCTTGGTTAAAATTTAGCAAATACTGAATTAATTTATAACAGCCGGAACAAATTTAGACTTAATTCAAGCTAAATTGTGACTTTATACTTGCTAAAATAATAAATTTGATTTAGTCGCATGAAAAAATATAAAGCATTCCCTTCTGAGGTTTCTACATAACGCGCATTGTTTATTTTCCAAGGGGTAGCCAATAAAGTATCAATTTATGACCGAACCAAGTCTTTGTGTCAAAATGTCTATATTGGTTGCTAAGGACAATAAACAACAAAAGTAACATACATTGTCATACTAAAAGATGTTTCTCCCTCATAATTGTATCTATAATCTAAATATCAATAGATTTGTGGTATGATTTGTCTAAAAATAAGCAATTCTGTGATTTGTCAAATGCCATAAGGTAGCAATACACAGTTAGGAAAAAAACTTAAAATTGACACTCATAATTTTTAAACATCCTCTTTCCCTTCCTTTCTAACAAATAAGGCTTAATATTTGTGTTATGCATGTGTATATTTATAGAAAGAGAATCTTCCATAGATTTGATTTCTAATGGTTATAATGGTGAAATATAATCTCTTTTGGGTGTAACCATGGCAACAATCTGCATTTCTTTGATACAAAATATTGCATAAAAGGGGGGTGAACATGTCACAAAAGTCTCCAAAATTTGGTCCAAAGGAAAATTTCAATCAATTACAGTGATACCTTTCCTGAATCCATAGACATATATCTATCAAGAGGTCCAAAAAAAATCATATGCATTTCTGCTCGTTTTTCCATAAAATTGAATTGAAAAGATCAAGCGCAAAATCTTTGTTGATAAATACTACAATAATTTATGAACCTATGGGCGGTACGGATAGGAAAATACGGACTGTCAAACAAAAAAATTGCCTATAAAACATGCTAAAAATAATCTAAATGTTCATATAAACCCACTAAGAAGGCTATATTATTCTTCAATTATCTAAAAATCTATTTTATTGTACAAAAACTTTCATATTTAAAAAATTCACCATGGCCATAATGCGAAACTAAACTTCTAACTGTGTATTGCTACCTTAAGGATAAACATTTTTTTTTCCAATTCCACTTTAAATGGATTTCTGTGTTCTGCTAGCTTAAACGAGCAAATTGGCCTGCTAGTTTTGAAAATTGGTTCAGAAATAAATATTTTATGAAGGTTAGCAGTTGACACTGAAATGCAACAAAAAAGTGATTTGGTGAAACATGCCATGTCGAAGTGTAAATTCTCCTTTTTTAATCAAATTTCTAAAACTATACCTTCTGTGCTTGTCTTTTCTTGTTTAAAAACTTAAATTAACCTTAACAGTAGACAAATTTTACAAGTTAAAGCTATTTTAAGGCTTTAGAATGTCAATTTTGTTGTGTATTAGCATACCAAAGCCTTGGTTAAAATTTAGCAAATACTGAATTAATTTATAACAGCCGGAACAAATTTAGACTTAATTCAAGCTAAATTGTGACTTTATACTTGCTAAAATAATAAATTTGATTTAGTCGCATGAAAAAATATAAAGCATTCCCTTCTGAGGTTTCTACATAACGCGCATTGTTTATTTTCCAAGGGGTAGCCAATAAAGTATCAATTTATGACCGAACCAAGTCTTTGTGTCAAAATGTCTATATTGGTTGCTAAGGACAATAAACAACAAAAGTAACATACATTGTCATACTAAAAGATGTTTCTCCCTCATAATTGTATCTATAATCTAAATATCAATAGATTTGTGGTATGATTTGTCTAAAAATAAGCAATTCTGTGATTTGTCAAATGCCTTATGGTAGCAATACACAGTTAGGAAAAAAACTTAAAATTGACACTCATAATTTTTAAACATCCTCTTTCCCTTCCTTTCTAACAAATAAGGCTTAATATTTGTGTTATGCATGTGTATATTTATAGAAAGAGAATCTTCCATAGATTTGATTTCTAATGGTTATAATGGTGAAATATAATCTCTTTTGGGTGTAACCATGGCAACAATCTGCATTTCTTTGATACAAAATATTGCATAAAAGGGGGGTGAACATGTCACAAAAGTCTCCAAAATTTGGTCCAAAGGAAAATTTCAATCAATTACAGTGATACCTTTCCTGAATCCATAGACATATATCTATCAAGAGGTCCAAAAAAAATCATATGCATTTCTGCTCGTTTTTCCATAAAATTGAATTGAAAAGATCAAGCGCAAAATCTTTGTTGATAAATACTACAATAATTTATGAACCTATGGGCGGTACGGATAGGAAAATACGGACTGTCAAACAAAAAAATTGCCTATAAAACATGCTAAAAATAATCTAAATGTTCATATAAACCCACTAAGAAGGCTATATTATTCTTCAATTATCTAAAAATCTATTTTATTGTACAAAAACTTTCATATTTAAAAAATTCACCATGGCCATAATGCGAAACTAAACTTCTAACTGTGTATTGCTACCTTAAGGATAAACATTTTTTTTTCCAATTCCACTTTAAATGGATTTCTGTGTTCTGCTAGCTTAAACGAGCAAATTGGCCTGCTAGTTTTGAAAATTGGTTCAGAAATAAATATTTTATGAAGGTTAGCAGTTGACACTGAAATGCAACAAAAAAGTGATTTGGTGAAACATGCCATGTCGAAGTGTAAATTCTCCTTTTTTAATCAAATTTCTAAAACTATACCTTCTGTGCTTGTCTTTTCTTGTTTAAAAACTTAAATTAACCTTAACAGTAGACAAATTTTACAAGTTAAAGCTATTTTAAGGCTTTAGAATGTCAATTTTGTTGTGTATTAGCATACCAAAGCCTTGGTTAAAATTTAGCAAATACTGAATTAATTTATAACAGCCGGAACAAATTTAGACTTAATTCAAGCTAAATTGTGACTTTATACTTGCTAAAATAATAAATTTGATTTAGTCGCATGAAAAAATATAAAGCATTCCCTTCTGAGGTTTCTACATAACGCGCATTGTTTATTTTCCAAGGGGTAGCCAATAAAGTATCAATTTATGACCGAAACAAGTCTTTGTGTCAAAATGTCTATATTGGTTGCTAAGGACAATAAACAACAAAAGTAACATACATTGTCATACTAAAAGATGTTTCTCCCTCATAATTGTATCTATAATCTAAATATCAATAGATTTGTGGTATGATTTGTCTAAAAATAAGCAATTCTGTGATTTGTCAAATGCCATAAGGTAGCAATACACAGTTAGGAAAAAAACTTAAAATTGACACTCATAATTTTTAAACATCCTCTTTCCCTTCCTTTCTAACAAATAAGGCTTAATATTTGTGTTATGCATGTGTATATTTATAGAAAGAGAATCTTCCATAGATTTGATTTCTAATGGTTATAATGGTGAAATATAATCTCTTTTGGGTGTAACCATGGCAACAATCTGCATTTCTTTGATACAAAATATTGCATAAAAGGGGGGTGAACATGTCACAAAAGTCTCCAAAATTTGGTCCAAAGGAAAATTTCAATCAATTACAGTGATACCTTTCCTGAATCCATAGACATATATCTATCAAGAGGTCCAAAAAAAAATCATATGCATTTCTGCTCGTTTTTCCATAAAATTGAATTGAAAAGATCAAGCGCAAAATCTTTGTTGATAAATACTACAATAATTTATGAACCTATGGGCGGTACGGATAGGAAAATACGGACTGTCAAACAAAAAAATTGCCTATAAAACATGCTAAAAATAATCTAAATGTTCATATAAACCCACTAAGAAGGCTATATTATTCTTCAATTATCTAAAAATCTATTTTATTGTACAAAAACTTTCATATTTAAAAAATTCACCATGGCCATAATGCGAAACTAAACTTCTAACTGTGTATTGCTACCTTAAGGATAAACATTTTTTTTTCCAATTCCACTTTAAATGGATTTCTGTGTTCTGCTAGCTTAAACGAGCAAATTGGCCTGCTAGTTTTGAAAATTGGTTCAGAAATAAATATTTTATGAAGGTTAGCAGTTGACACTGAAATGCAACAAAAAAGTGATTTGGTGAAACATGCCATGTCGAAGTGTAAATTCTCCTTTTTTAATCAAATTTCTAAAACTATACCTTCTGTGCTTGTCTTTTCTTGTTTAAAAACTTAAATTAACCTTAACAGTAGACAAATTTTACAAGTTAAAGCTATTTTAAGGCTTTAGAATGTCAATTTTGTTGTGTATTAGCATACCAAAGCCTTGGTTAAAATTTAGCAAATACTGAATTAATTTATAACAGCCGGAACAAATTTAGACTTAATTCAAGCTAAATTGTGACTTTATACTTGCTAAAATAATAAATTTGATTTAGTCGCATGAAAAAATATAAAGCATTCCCTTCTGAGGTTTCTACATAACGCGCATTGTTTATTTTCCAAGGGGTAGCCAATAAAGTATCAATTTATGACCGAACCAAGTCTTTGTGTCAAAATGTCTATATTGGTTGCTAAGGACAATAAACAACAAAAGTAACATACATTGTCATACTAAAAGATGTTTCTCCCTCATAATTGTATCTATAATCTAAATATCAATAGATTTGTGGTATGATTTGTCTAAAAATAAGCAATTCTGTGATTTGTCAAATGCCATAAGGTAGCAATACACAGTTAGGAAAAAAACTTAAAATTGACACTCATAATTTTTAAACATCCTCTTTCCCTTCCTTTCTAACAAATAAGGCTTAATATTTGTGTTATGCATGTGTATATTTATAGAAAGAGAATCTTCCATAGATTTGATTTCTAATGGTTATAATGGTGAAATATAATCTCTTTTGGGTGTAACCATGGCAACAATCTGCATTTCTTTGATACAAAATATTGCATAAAAGGGGGGTGAACATGTCACAAAAGTCTCCAAAATTTGGTCCAAAGGAAAATTTCAATCAATTACAGTGATACCTTTCCTGAATCCATAGACATATATCTATCAAGAGGTCCAAAAAAAAATCATATGCATTTCTGCTCGTTTTTCCATAAAATTGAATTGAAAAGATCAAGCGCAAAATCTTTGTTGATAAATACTACAATAATTTATGAACCTATGGGCGGTACGGATAGGAAAATACGGACTGTCAAACAAAAAAATTGCCTATAAAACATGCTAAAAATAATCTAAATGTTCATATAAACCCACTAAGAAGGCTATATTATTCTTCAATTATCTAAAAATCTATTTTATTGTACAAAAACTTTCATATTTAAAAAATTCACCATGGCCATAATGCGAAACTAAACTTCTAACTGTGTATTGCTACCTTAAGGATAAACATTTTTTTTTCCAATTCCACTTTAAATGGATTTCTGTGTTCTGCTAGCTTAAACGAGCAAATTGGCCTGCTAGTTTTGAAAATTGGTTCAGAAATAAATATTTTATGAAGGTTAGCAGTTGACACTGAAATGCAACAAAAAAGTGATTTGGTGAAACATGCCATGTCGAAGTGTAAATTCTCCTTTTTTAATCAAATTTCTAAAACTATACCTTCTGTGCTTGTCTTTTCTTGTTTAAAAACTTAAATTAACCTTAACAGTAGACAAATTTTACAAGTTAAAGCTATTTTAAGGCTTTAGAATGTCAATTTTGTTGTGTATTAGCATACCAAAGCCTTGGTTAAAATTTAGCAAATACTGAATTAATTTATAACAGCCGGAACAAATTTAGACTTAATTCAAGCTAAATTGTGACTTTATACTTGCTAAAATAATAAATTTGATTTAGTCGCATGAAAAAATATAAAGCATTCCCTTCTGAGGTTTCTACATAACGCGCATTGTTTATTTTCCAAGGGGTAGCCAATAAAGTATCAATTTATGACCGAACCAAGTCTTTGTGTCAAAATGTCTATATTGGTTGCTAAGGACAATAAACAACAAAAGTAACATACATTGTCATACTAAAAGATGTTTCTCCCTCATAATTGTATCTATAATCTAAATATCAATAGATTTGTGGTATGATTTGTCTAAAAATAAGCAATTCTGTGATTTGTCAAATGCCATAAGGTAGCAATACACAGTTAGGAAAAAAACTTAAAATTGACACTCATAATTTTTAAACATCCTCTTTCCCTTCCTTTCTAACAAATAAGGCTTAATATTTGTGTTATGCATGTGTATATTTATAGAAAGAGAATCTTCCATAGATTTGATTTCTAATGGTTATAATGGTGAAATATAATCTCTTTTGGGTGTAACCATGGCAACAATCTGCATTTCTTTGATACAAAATATTGCATAAAAGGGGGGTGAACATGTCACAAAAGTCTCCAAAATTTGGTCCAAAGGAAAATTTCAATCAATTACAGTGATACCTTTCCTGAATCCATAGACATATATCTATCAAGAGGTCCAAAAAAAATCATATGCATTTCTGCTCGTTTTTCCATAAAATTGAATTGAAAAGATCAAGCGCAAAATCTTTGTTGATAAATACTACAATAATTTATGAACCTATGGGCGGTACGGATAGGAAAATACGGACTGTCAAACAAAAAAATTGCCTATAAAACATGCTAAAAATAATCTAAATGTTCATATAAACCCACTAAGAAGGCTATATTATTCTTCAATTATCTAAAAATCTATTTTATTGTACAAAAACTTTCATATTTAAAAAATTCACCATGGCCATAATGCGAAACTAAACTTCTAACTGTGTATTGCTACCTTAAGGATAAACATTTTTTTTTCCAATTCCACTTTAAATGGATTTCTGTGTTCTGCTAGCTTAAACGAGCAAATTGGCCTGCTAGTTTTGAAAATTGGTTCAGAAATAAATATTTTATGAAGGTTAGCAGTTGACACTGAAATGCAACAAAAAAGTGATTTGGTGAAACATGCCATGTCGAAGTGTAAATTCTCCTTTTTTAATCAAATTTCTAAAACTATACCTTCTGTGCTTGTCTTTTCTTGTTTAAAAACTTAAATTAACCTTAACAGTAGACAAATTTTACAAGTTAAAGCTATTTTAAGGCTTTAGAATGTCAATTTTGTTGTGTATTAGCATACCAAAGCCTTGGTTAAAATTTAGCAAATACTGAATTAATTTATAACAGCCGGAACAAATTTAGACTTAATTCAAGCTAAATTGTGACTTTATACTTGCTAAAATAATAAATTTGATTTAGTCGCATGAAAAAATATAAAGCATTCCCTTCTGAGGTTTCTACATAACGCGCATTGTTTATTTTCCAAGGGGTAGCCAATAAAGTATCAATTTATGACCGAACCAAGTCTTTGTGTCAAAATGTCTATATTGGTTGCTAAGAACAATAAACAACAAAAGTAACATACATTGTCATACTAAAAGATGTTTCTCCCTCATAATTGTATCTATAATCTAAATATCAATAGATTTGTGGTATGATTTGTCTAAAAATAAGCAATTCTGTGATTTGTCAAATGCCATAAGGTAGCAATACACAGTTAGGAAAAAAACTTAAAATTGACACTCATAATTTTTAAACATCCTCTTTCCCTTCCTTTCTAACAAATAAGGCTTAATATTTGTGTTATGCATGTGTATATTTATAGAAAGAGAATCTTCCATAGATTTGATTTCTAATGGTTATAATGGTGAAATATAATCTCTTTTGGGTGTAACCATGGCAACAATCTGCATTTCTTTGATACAAAATATTGCATAAAAGGGGGGTGAACATGTCACAAAAGTCTCCAAAATTTGGTCCAAAGGAAAATTTCAATCAATTACAGTGATACCTTTCCTGAATCCATAGACATATATCTATCAAGAGGTCCAAAAAAAATCATATGCATTTCTGCTCGTTTTTCCATAAAATTGAATTGAAAAGATCAAGCGCAAAATCTTTGTTGATAAATACTACAATAATTTATGAACCTATGGGCGGTACGGATAGGAAAATACGGACTGTCAAACAAAAAAATTGCCTATAAAACATGCTAAAAATAATCTAAATGTTCATATAAACCCACTAAGAAGGCTATATTATTCTTCAATTATCTAAAAATCTATTTTATTGTACAAAAACTTTCATATTTAAAAAATTCACCATGGCCATAATGCGAAACTAAACTTCTAACTGTGTATTGCTACCTTAATTAAGGATAAACATTTTTTTTTCCAATTCCACTTTAAATGGATTTCTGTGTTCTGCTAGCTTAAACGAGCAAATTGGCCTGCTAGTTTTGAAAATTGGTTCAGAAATAAATATTTTATGAAGGTTAGCAGTTGACACTGAAATGCAACAAAAAAGTGATTTGGTGAAACATGCCATGTCGAAGTGTAAATTCTCCTTTTTTAATCAAATTTCTAAAACTATACCTTCTGTGCTTGTCTTTTCTTGTTTAAAAACTTAAATTAACCTTAACAGTAGACAAATTTTACAAGTTAAAGCTATTTTAAGGCTTTAGAATGTCAATTTTGTTGTGTATTAGCATACCAAAGCCTTGGTTAAAATTTAGCAAATACTGAATTAATTTATAACAGCCGGAACAAATTTAGACTTAATTCAAGCTAAATTGTGACTTTATACTTGCTAAAATAATAAATTTGATTTAGTCGCATGAAAAAATATAAAGCATTCCCTTCTGAGGTTTCTACATAACGCGCATTGTTTATTTTCCAAGGGGTAGCCAATAAAGTATCAATTTATGACCGAACCAAGTCTTTGTGTCAAAATGTCTATATTGGTTGCTAAGGACAATAAACAACAAAAGTAACATACATTGTCATACTAAAAGATGTTTCTCCCTCATAATTGTATCTATAATCTAAATATCAATAGATTTGTGGTATGATTTGTCTAAAAATAAGCAATTCTGTGATTTGTCAAATGCCATAAGGTAGCAATACACAGTTAGGAAAAAAACTTAAAATTGACACTCATAATTTTTAAACATCCTCTTTCCCTTCCTTTCTAACAAATAAGGCTTAATATTTGTGTTATGCATGTGTATATTTATAGAAAAAGAATCTTCCATAGATTTGATTTCTAATGGTTATAATGGTGAAATATAATCTCTTTTGGGTGTAACCATGGCAACAATCTGCATTTCTTTGATACAAAATATTGCATAAAAGGGGGGTGAACATGTCACAAAAGTCTCCAAAATTTGGTCCAAAGGAAAATTTCAATCAATTACAGTGATACCTTTCCTGAATCCATAGACATATATCTATCAAGAGGTCCAAAAAAAATCATATGCATTTCTGCTCGTTTTTCCATAAAATTGAATTGAAAAGATCAAGCGCAAAATCTTTGTTGATAAATACTACAATAATTTATGAACCTATGGGCGGTACGGATAGGAAAATACGGACTGTCAAACAAAAAAATTGCCTATAAAACATGCTAAAAATAATCTAAATGTTCATATAAACCCACTAAGAAGGCTATATTATTCTTCAATTATCTAAAAATCTATTTTATTGTACAAAAACTTTCATATTTAAAAAATTCACCATGGCCATAATGCGAAACTAAACTTCTAACTGTGTATTGCTACCTTAAGGATAAACATTTTTTTTTCCAATTCCACTTTAAATGGATTTCTGT
Organism: Mytilus californianus; assembly: GCF_021869535.1. Classification (NCBI taxonomy): domain Eukaryota; kingdom Metazoa; phylum Mollusca; class Bivalvia; order Mytilida; family Mytilidae; genus Mytilus; species Mytilus californianus. The sequence continues at coordinate 138,677,614 of NW_026262581.1, read as the reverse complement.
GTTCTGCTAGCTTAAACGAGCAAATTGGCCTGCTAGTTTTGAAAATTGGTTCAGAAATAAATATTTTATGAAGGTTAGCAGTTGACACTGAAATGCAACAAAAAAGTGATTTGGTGAAACATGCCATGTCGAAGTGTAAATTCTCCTTTTTTAATCAAATTTCTAAAACTATACCTTCTGTGCTTGTCTTTTCTTGTTTAAAAACTTAAATTAACCTTAACAGTAGACAAATTTTACAAGTTAAAGCTATTTTAAGGCTTTAGAATGTCAATTTTGTTGTGTATTAGCATACCAAAGCCTTGGTTAAAATTTAGCAAATACTGAATTAATTTATAACAGCCGGAACAAATTTAGACTAAATTCAAGCTAAATTGTGACTTTATACTTGCTAAAATAATAAATTTGATTTAGTCGCATGAAAAAATATAAAGCATTCCCTTCTGAGGTTTCTACATAACGCGCATTGTTTATTTTCCAAGGGGTAGCCAATAAAGTATCAATTTATGACCGAACCAAGTCTTTGTGTCAAAATGTCTATATTGGTTGCTAAGGACAATAAACAACAAAAGTAACATACATTGTCATACTAAAAGATGTTTCTCCCTCATAATTGTATCTATAATCTAAATATCAATAGATTTGTGGTATGATTTGTCTAAAAATAAGCAATTCTGTGATTTGTCAAATGCCATAAGGTAGCAATACACAGTTAGGAAAAAAACTTAAAATTGACACTCATAATTTTTAAACATCCTCTTTCCCTTCCTTTCTAACAAATAAGGATAATATTTGTGTTATGCATGTGTATATTTATAGAAAGAGAATCTTCCATAGATTTGATTTCTAATGGTTATAATGGTGAAATATAATCTCTTTTGGGTGTAACCATGGCAACAATCTGCATTTCTTTGATACAAAATATTGCATAAAAGGGGGGTGAACATGTCACAAAAGTCTCCAAAATTTGGTCCAAAGGAAAATTTCAATCAATTACAGTGATACCTTTCCTGAATCCATAGACATATATCTATCAAGAGGTCCAAAAAAAATCATATGCATTTCTGCTCGTTTTTCCATAAAATTGAATTGAAAAGATCAAGCGCAAAATCTTTGTTGATAAATACTACAATAATTTATGAACCTATGGGCGGTACGGATAGGAAAATACGGACTGTCAAACAAAAAAATTGCCTATAAAACATGCTAAAAATAATCTAAATGTTCATATAAACCCACTAAGAAGGCTATATTATTCTTCAATTATCTAAAAATCTATTTTATTGTACAAAAACTTTCATATTTAAAAAATTCACCATGGCCATAATGCGAAACTAAACTTCTAACTGTGTATTGCTACCTTAAGGATAAACATTTTTTTTTCCAATTCCACTTTAAATGGATTTCTGTGTTCTGCTAGCTTAAACGAGCAAATTGGCCTGCTAGTTTTGAAAATTGGTTCAGAAATAAATATTTTATGAAGGTTAGCAGTTGACACTGAAATGCAACAAAAAAGTGATTTGGTGAAACATGCCATGTCGAAGTGTAAATTCTCCTTTTTTAATCAAATTTCTAAAACTATACCTTCTGTGCTTGTCTTTTCTTGTTTAAAAACTTAAATTAACCTTAACAGTAGACAAATTTTACAAGTTAAAGCTATTTTAAGGCTTTAGAATGTCAATTTTGTTGTGTATTAGCATACCAAAGCCTTGGTTAAAATTTAGCAAATACTGAATTAATTTATAACAGCCGGAACAAATTTAGACTTAATTCAAGCTAAATTGTGACTTTATACTTGCTAAAATAATAAATTTGATTTAGTCGCATGAAAAAATATAAAGCATTCCCTTCTGAGGTTTCTACATAACGCGCATTGTTTATTTTCCAAGGGGTAGCCAATAAAGTATCAATTTATGACCGAACCAAGTCTTTGTGTCAAAATGTCTATATTGGTTGCTAAGGACAATAAACAACAAAAGTAACATACATTGTCATACTAAAAGATGTTTCTCCCTCATAATTGTATCTATAATCTAAATATCAATAGATTTGTGGTATGATTTGTCTAAAAATAAGCAATTCTGTGATTTGTCAAATGCCTTATGGTAGCAATACACAGTTAGGAAAAAAACTTAAAATTGACACTCATAATTTTTAAACATCCTCTTTCCCTTCCTTTCTAACAAATAAGGCTTAATATTTGTGTTATGCATGTGTATATTTATAGAAAGAGAATCTTCCATAGATTTGATTTCTAATGGTTATAATGGTGAAATATAATCTCTTTTGGGTGTAACCATGGCAACAATCTGCATTTCTTTGATACAAAATATTGCATAAAAGGGGGGTGAACATGTCACAAAAGTCTCCAAAATTTGGTCCAAAGGAAAATTTCAATCAATTACAGTGATACCTTTCCTGAATCCATAGACATATATCTATCAAGAGGTCCAAAAAAAATCATATGCATTTCTGCTCGTTTTTCCATAAAATTGAATTGAAAAGATCAAGCGCAAAATCTTTGTTGATAAATACTACAATAATTTATGAACCTATGGGCGGTACGGATAGGAAAATACGGACTGTCAAACAAAAAAATTGCCTATAAAACATGCTAAAAATAATCTAAATGTTCATATAAACCCACTAAGAAGGCTATATTATTCTTCAATTATCTAAAAATCTATTTTATTGTACAAAAACTTTCATATTTAAAAAATTCACCATGGCCATAATGCGAAACTAAACTTCTAACTGTGTATTGCTACCTTAAGGATAAACATTTTTTTTTCCAATTCCACTTTAAATGGATTTCTGTGTTCTGCTAGCTTAAACGAGCAAATTGGCCTGCTAGTTTTGAAAATTGGTTCAGAAATAAATATTTTATGAAGGTTAGCAGTTGACACTGAAATGCAACAAAAAAGTGATTTGGTGAAACATGCCATGTCGAAGTGTAAATTCTCCTTTTTTAATCAAATTTCTAAAACTATACCTTCTGTGCTTGTCTTTTCTTGTTTAAAAACTTAAATTAACCTTAACAGTAGACAAATTTTACAAGTTAAAGCTATTTTAAGGCTTTAGAATGTCAATTTTGTTGTGTATTAGCATACCAAAGCCTTGGTTAAAATTTAGCAAATACTGAATTAATTTATAACAGCCGGAACAAATTTAGACTTAATTCAAGCTAAATTGTGACTTTATACTTGCTAAAATAATAAATTTGATTTAGTCGCATGAAAAAATATAAAGCATTCCCTTCTGAGGTTTCTACATAACGCGCATTGTTTATTTTCCAAGGGGTAGCCAATAAAGTATCAATTTATGACCGAACCAAGTCTTTGTGTCAAAATGTCTATATTGGTTGCTAAGGACAATAAACAACAAAAGTAACATACATTGTCATACTAAAAGATGTTTCTCCCTCATAATTGTATCTATAATCTAAATATCAATAGATTTGTGGTATGATTTGTCTAAAAATAAGCAATTCTGTGATTTGTCAAATGCCATAAGGTAGCAATACACAGTTAGGAAAAAAACTTAAAATTGACACTCATAATTTTTAAACATCCTCTTTCCCTTCCTTTCTAACAAATAAGGCTTAATATTTGTGTTATGCATGTGTATATTTATAGAAAGAGAATCTTCCATAGATTTGATTTCTAATGGTTATAATGGTGAAATATAATCTCTTTTGGGTGTAACCATGGCAACAATCTGCATTTCTTTGATACAAAATATTGCATAAAAGGGGGGTGAACATGTCACAAAAGTCTCCAAAATTTGGTCCAAAGGAAAATTTCAATCAATTACAGTGATACCTTTCCTGAATCCATAGACATATATCTATCAAGAGGTCCAAAAAAAAATCATATGCATTTCTGCTCGTTTTTCCATAAAATTGAATTGAAAAGATCAAGCGCAAAATCTTTGTTGATAAATACTACAATAATTTATGAACCTATGGGCGGTACGGATAGGAAAATACGGACTGTCAAACAAAAAAATTGCCTATAAAACATGCTAAAAATAATCTAAATGTTCATATAAACCCACTAAGAAGGCTATATTATTCTTCAATTATCTAAAAATCTATTTTATTGTACAAAAACTTTCATATTTAAAAAATTCACCATGGCCATAATGCGAAACTAAACTTCTAACTGTGTATTGCTACCTTAAGGATAAACATTTTTTTTTCCAATTCCACTTTAAATGGATTTCTGTGTTCTGCTAGCTTAAACGAGCAAATTGGCCTGCTAGTTTTGAAAATTGGTTCAGAAATAAATATTTTATGAAGGTTAGCAGTTGACACTGAAATGCAACAAAAAAGTGATTTGGTGAAACATGCCATGTCGAAGTGTAAATTCTCCTTTTTTAATCAAATTTCTAAAACTATACCTTCTGTGCTTGTCTTTTCTTGTTTAAAAACTTAAATTAACCTTAACAGTAGACAAATTTTACAAGTTAAAGCTATTTTAAGGCTTTAGAATGTCAATTTTGTTGTGTATTAGCATACCAAAGCCTTGGTTAAAATTTAGCAAATACTGAATTAATTTATAACAGCCGGAACAAATTTAGACTTAATTCAAGCTAAATTGTGACTTTATACTTGCTAAAATAATAAATTTGATTTAGTCGCATGAAAAAATATAAAGCATTCCCTTCTGAGGTTTCTACATAACGCGCATTGTTTATTTTCCAAGGGGTAGCCAATAAAGTATCAATTTATGACCGAACCAAGTCTTTGTGTCAAAATGTCTATATTGGTTGCTAAGGACAATAAACAACAAAAGTAACATACATTGTCATACTAAAAGATGTTTCTCCCTCATAATTGTATCTATAATCTAAATATCAATAGATTTGTGGTATGATTTGTCTAAAAATAAGCAATTCTGTGATTTGTCAAATGCCATAAGGATAAACATTTTTTTTTCCAATTCCACTTTAAATGGATTTCTGTGTTCTGCTAGCTTAAACGAGCAAATTGGCCTGTAGTTTTGAAAATTGGTTCAGAAATAAATATTTTATGAAGGTTAGCAGTTGACACTGAAATGCAACAAAAAAGTGATTTGGTGAAACATGCCATGTCGAAGTGTAAATTCTCCTTTTTTAATCAAATTTCTAAAACTATACCTTCTGTGCTTGTCTTTTCTTGTTTAAAAACTTAAATTAACCTTAACAGTAGACAAATTTTACAAGTTAAAGCTATTTTAAGGCTTTAGAATGTCAATTTTGTTGTGTATTAGCATACCAAAGCCTTGGTTAAAATTTAGCAAATACTGAATTAATTTATAACAGCCGGAACAAATTTAGACTTAATTCAAGCTAAATTGTGACTTTATACTTGCTAAAATAATAAATTTGATTTAGTCGCATGAAAAAATATAAAGCATTCCCTTCTGAGGTTTCTACATAACGCGCATTGTTTATTTTCCAAGGGGTAGCCAATAAAGTATCAATTTATGACCGAACCAAGTCTTTGTGTCAAAATGTCTATATTGGTTGCTAAGGACAATAAACAACAAAAGTAACATACATTGTCATACTAAAAGATGTTTCTCCCTCATAATTGTATCTATAATCTAAATATCAATAGATTTGTGGTATGATTTGTCTAAAAATAAGCAATTCTGTGATTTGTCAAATGCCATAAGGTAGCAATACACAGTTAGGAAAAAAACTTAAAATTGACACTCATAATTTTTAAACATCCTCTTTCCCTTCCTTTCTAACAAATAAGGCTTAATATTTGTGTTATGCATGTGTATATTTATAGAAAGAGAATCTTCCATAGATTTGATTTCTAATGGTTATAATGGTGAAATATAATCTCTTTTGGGTGTAACCATGGCAACAATCTGCATTTCTTTGATACAAAATATTGCATAAAAGGGGGGTGAACATGTCACAAAAGTCTCCAAAATTTGGTCCAAAGGAAAATTTCAATCAATTACAGTGATACCTTTCCTGAATCCATAGACATATATCTATCAAGAGGTCCAAAAAAAAATCATATGCATTTCTGCTCGTTTTTCCATAAAATTGAATTGAAAAGATCAAGCGCAAAATCTTTGTTGATAAATACTACAATAATTTATGAACCTATGGGCGGTACGGATAGGAAAATACGGACTGTCAAACAAAAAAATTGCCTATAAAACATGCTAAAAATAATCTAAATGTTCATATAAACCCACTAAGAAGGCTATATTATTCTTCAATTATCTAAAAATCTATTTTATTGTACAAAAACTTTCATATTTAAAAAATTCACCATGGCCATAATGCGAAACTAAACTTCTAACTGTGTATTGCTACCTTAAGGATAAACATTTTTTTTTCCAATTCCACTTTAAATGGATTTCTGTGTTCTGCTAGCTTAAACGAGCAAATTGGCCTGCTAGTTTTGAAAATTGGTTCAGAAATAAATATTTTATGAAGGTTAGCAGTTGACACTGAAATGCAACAAAAAAGTGATTTGGTGAAACATGCCATGTCGAAGTGTAAATTCTCCTTTTTTAATCAAATTTCTAAAACTATACCTTCTGTGCTTGTCTTTTCTTGTTTAAAAACTTAAATTAACCTTAACAGTAGACAAATTTTACAAGTTAAAGCTATTTTAAGGCTTTAGAATGTCAATTTTGTTGTGTATTAGCATACCAAAGCCTTGGTTAAAATTTAGCAAATACTGAATTAATTTATAACAGCCGGAACAAATTTAGACTTAATTCAAGCTAAATTGTGACTTTATACTTGCTAAAATAATAAATTTGATTTAGTCGCATGAAAAAATATAAAGCATTCCCTTCTGAGGTTTCTACATAACGCGCATTGTTTATTTTCCAAGGGGTAGCCAATAAAGTATCAATTTATGACCGAACCAAGTCTTTGTGTCAAAATGTCTATATTGGTTGCTAAGGACAATAAACAACAAAAGTAACATACATTGTCATACTAAAAGATGTTTCTCCCTCATAATTGTATCTATAATCTAAATATCAATAGATTTGTGGTATGATTTGTCTAAAAATAAGCAATTCTGTGATTTGTCAAATGCCATAAGGATAAACATTTTTTTTTCCAATTCCACTTTAAATGGATTTCTGTGTTCTGCTAGCTTAAACGAGCAAATTGGCCTGTAGTTTTGAAAATTGGTTCAGAAATAAATATTTTATGAAGGTTAGCAGTTGACACTGAAATGCAACAAAAAAGTGATTTGGTGAAACATGCCATGTCGAAGTGTAAATTCTCCTTTTTTAATCAAATTTCTAAAACTATACCTTCTGTGCTTGTCTTTTCTTGTTTAAAAACTTAAATTAACCTTAACAGTAGACAAATTTTACAAGTTAAAGCTATTTTAAGGCTTTAGAATGTCAATTTTGTTGTGTATTAGCATACCAAAGCCTTGGTTAAAATTTAGCAAATACTGAATTAATTTATAACAGCCGGAACAAATTTAGACCTAATTCAAGCTAAATTGTGACTTTATACTTGCTAAAATAATAAATTTGATTTAGTCGCATGAAAAAATATAAAGCATTCCCTTCTGAGGTTTCTACATAACGCGCATTGTTTATTTTCCAAGGGGTAGCCAATAAAGTATCAATTTATGACCGAACCAAGTCTTTGTGTCAAAATGTCTATATTGGTTGCTAAGGACAATAAACAACAAAAGTAACATACATTGTCATACTAAAAGATGTTTCTCCCTCATAATTGTATCTATAATCTAAATATCAATAGATTTGTGGTATGATTTGTCTAAAAATAAGCAATTCTGTGATTTGTCAAATGCCATAAGGATAAACATTTTTTTTTCCAATTCCACTTTAAATGGATTTCTGTGTTCTGCTAGCTTAAACGAGCAAATTGGCCTGCTAGTTTTGAAAATTGGTTCAGAAATAAATATTTTATGAAGGTTAGCAGTTGACACTGAAATGCAACAAAAAAGTGATTTGGTGAAACATGCCATGTCGAAGTGTAAATTCTCCTTTTTTAATCAAATTTCTGAAACTATACCTTCTGTGCTTGTCTTTTCTTGTTTAAAAACTTAAATTAACCTTAACAGTAGACAAATTTTACAAGTTAAAGCTATTTTAAGGCTTTAGAATGTCAATTTTGTTGTGTATTAGCATACCAAAGCCTTGGTTAAAATTTAGCAAATACTGAATTAATTTATAACAGCCGGAACAAATTTAGACTGAATTCAAGCTAAATTGTGACTTTATACTTGCTAAAATAATAAATTTGATTTAGTCGCATGAAAAAATATAAAGCATTCCCTTCTGAGGTTTCTACATAACGCGCATTGTTTATTTTCCAAGGGGTAGCCAATAAAGTATCAATTTATGACCGAACCAAGTCTTTGTGTCAAAATGTCTATATTGGTTGCTAAGGACAATAAACAACAAAAGTAACATACATTGTCATACTAAAAGATGTTTCTCCCTCATAATTGTATCTATAATCTAAATATCAATAGATTTGTGGTATGATTTGTCTAAAAATAAGCAATTCTGTGATTTGTCAAATGCCATAAGGTAGCAATACACAGTTAGGAAAAAAACTTAAAATTGACACTCATAATTTTTAAACATCCTCTTTCCCTTCCTTTCTAACAAATAAGGCTTAATATTTGTGTTATGCATGTGTATATTTATAGAAAGAGAATCTTCCATAGATTTGATTTCTAATGGTTATAATGGTGAAATATAATCTCTTTTGGGTGTAACCATGGCAACAATCTGCATTTCTTTGATACAAAATATTGCATAAAAGGGGGGTGAACATGTCACAAAAGTCTCCAAAATTTGGTCCAAAGGAAAATTTCAATCAATTACAGTGATACCTTTCCTGAATCCATAGACATATATCTATCAAGAGGTCCAAAAAAAAATCATATGCATTTCTGCTCGTTTTTCCATAAAATTGAATTGAAAAGATCAAGCGCAAAATCTTTGTTGATAAATACTACAATAATTTATGAACCTATGGGCGGTACGGATAGGAAAATACGGACTGTCAAACAAAAAAATTGCCTATAAAACATGCTAAAAATAATCTAAATGTTCATATAAACCCACTAAGAAGGCTATATTATTCTTCAATTATCTAAAAATCTATTTTATTGTACAAAAACTTTCATATTTAAAAAATTCACCATGGCCATAATGCGAAACTAAACTTCTAACTGTGTATTGCTACCTTAAGGATAAACATTTTTTTTTCCAATTCCACTTTAAATGGATTTCTGTGTTCTGCTAGCTTAAACGAGCAAATTGGCCTGCTAGTTTTGAAAATTGGTTCAGAAATAAATATTTTATGAAGGTTAGCAGTTGACACTGAAATGCAACAAAAAAGTGATTTGGTGAAACATGCCATGTCGAAGTGTAAATTCTCCTTTTTTAATCAAATTTCTAAAACTATACCTTCTGTGCTTGTCTTTTCTTGTTTAAAAACTTAAATTAACCTTAACAGTAGACAAATTTTACAAGTTAAAGCTATTTTAAGGCTTTAGAATGTCAATTTTGTTGTGTATTAGCATACCAAAGCCTTGGTTAAAATTTAGCAAATACTGAATTAATTTATAACAGCCGGAACAAATTTAGACTTAATTCAAGCTAAATTGTGACTTTATACTTGCTAAAATAATAAATTTGATTTAGTCGCATGAAAAAATATAAAGCATTCCCTTCTGAGGTTTCTACATAACGCGCATTGTTTATTTTCCAAGGGGTAGCCAATAAAGTATCAATTTATGACCGAACCAAGTCTTTGTGTCAAAATGTCTATATTGGTTGCTAAGGACAATAAACAACAAAAGTAACATACATTGTCATACTAAAAGATGTTTCTCCCTCATAATTGTATCTATAATCTAAATATCAATAGATTTGTGGTATGATTTGTCTAAAAATAAGCAATTCTGTGATTTGTCAAATGCCATAAGGTAGCAATACACAGTTAGGAAAAAAACTTAAAATTGACACTCATAATTTTTAAACATCCTCTTTCCCTTCCTTTCTAACAAATAAGGCTTAATATTTGTGTTATGCATGTGTATATTTATAGAAAGAGAATCTTCCATAGATTTGATTTCTAATGGTTATAATGGTGAAATATAATCTCTTTTGGGTGTAACCATGGCAACAATCTGCATTTCTTTGATACAAAATATTGCATAAAAGGGGGGTGAACATGTCACAAAAGTCTCCAAAATTTGGTCCAAAGGAAAATTTCAATCAATTACAGTGATACCTTTCCTGAATCCATAGACATATATCTATCAAGAGGTCCAAAAAAAATCATATGCATTTCTGCTCGTTTTTCCATAAAATTGAATTGAAAAGATCAAGCGCAAAATCTTTGTTGATAAATACTACAATAATTTATGAACCTATGGGCGGTACGGATAGGAAAATACGGACTGTCAAACAAAAAAATTGCCTATAAAACATGCTAAAAATAATCTAAATGTTCATATAAACCCACTAAGAAGGCTATATTATTCTTCAATTATCTAAAAATCTATTTTATTGTACAAAAACTTTCATATTTAAAAAATTCACCATGGCCATAATGCGAAACTAAACTTCTAACTGTGTATTGCTACCTAAACACGATAATAGTGTTGCTTTCCCCTAAATCTTATGAGCCGTATTGAACAGGACAGACTACCTAAGAGTTCAGCGGACCTCAAACACTCTGAAACTTTTCAAGTACTTTCTATATGCTCATGTGTATTTTCTTGTTAGCATAGTTTTGTACTTGGACAGATAATCAGAATGGTCAACAATCAAGTATTGACAATGTTAATTGGTCACGTTTGTTTGAACTACCAAACCAGGTAATTTTTAATTTAGCCTTGTACAATGTCAATGTATATGCATTCAGTCATTTTTATAACACAAGAGTTACAAATAAGAAAATCCTAAATAAAATATGCAAATGTATAATTTAGTGCCATAACTGTATGAAGAACCTAAGACTTAAATATATCTACTTGTATATGTCTGTCTTTTGTCCAAGATAGTTGGCAGATACATAAATGATAGGAATAAAATTATATAATTATAATTATATATTTATGTATATATTTAGAGAGAGAGAGACTTTTTACAAGTCTAATCTCACTCTTTTTCTGGATCCTGGACCCATATCTGACAATTATTGCAACTTTTTGCCTTTTTCTCCTGCGATTATTTTCCTAAGCTGATTGGATATAATACCATTTATTATGGTAACAATTAAGGATAACCAGGGGCTGATCCAGCCATTTTTAAAAGGGGGAGGGTCCCAATCCAGGATAAAAGGGGGTTTCCAATTATATGTCCCCATTCAAATGCATTGACCACCCCAAAAAAGGGGGGGTTTCACATGAAAATAGATTTTTTAAAAGTAAAATAAGATTTTCAATGGAATAAATGTCTTACAAGGTATTAGATGTTAATAAACAAGTTTTAATTTAGATGTTAATTTTTTTCCACTTGGACACATTTAATATTTTTCCATGTGAATTTCACATGAAAAATTTAACGTAAAATTCACGTGAAAAATTTAACTTGAATTCACGTCAACAAAATTTGCCTGTGTAACACATGCGTTACACATGCGTTTTACTATACATGTGTTACACATGCAAATATCACATGTGTCACATGCGTTTTCTAACACATGCGTGACACAGGTGTTTTTCTGACACATGCGATTCCCATGCGTGTGTTACGCATGTGAACGCATGTGTACCACGCATGATTCACATGCGTGGCAAGAAACATGTGTATTACGCATGTGACACACCTGTGACACATGCGTTTTTAGGTACATGCGTGACACATGTGTGGCATTTTTACCCTAGTATGCAAGAGTGTGAATGATGTTTTTGATGAAAACTCTGTAGCTTTTTGAAGCGGGCTTCTCAAAATGGTGTAATTACTTTTGATGTGGTAATTGCAAAAGAGAATGTACGGAAAACACGATAAACTAGGAACATTTTACGGGAAATGATTGACTTTCAACTTATTCAAATCTCACGTCCCTCCGAAAAGCCTCTACACAGCACACTCAGTAATCAAAGACAGGGATATCCGGAGTGATTATATGGTATTATCTAACTATCTCAATCTGAGTTTTCGTTTATGAGCTGTAATGTCAAATGATCTGGTGATATTTCTGTGTGGCTTCTTCTTTTTCTTTTTATTGGGAATGATTTGTTCACCTTAAACAACCGCTACAAAGAGTACAATTCACATTTAGGCGCAACACAGTAAAAGGTCATCGTTGGTCCTTCATTATTTGATATTCCAGGTCCGCGTTGAAAAATAATAGACACAAACTTGCAAGAACATGCGAAGCAAAAATAAATAGATTAAGGTCGAGTTATAAAAATGATTAAAATAACTATGAGGCCGACGTGAAGTGAATCTTCCGATAAACTACAGACTTGTTGCCCAAACGTTGCAATATTATTAGGAAGTATCACATACATTCATGGATTCTTCCACTGGAAGTTGGTAAAACCATAATTTGTTTTTAAATGTCGGCAATATTATCCTAAAACTTCATTAAAATAATACAATTTTGTTTGATTTTTTCGCTTCATAGACTCTTTGTTATGACCTACATTTCTACAAAGCGGCAATGAATACGTCACCATTTTGTTCGTGGAAAATAACGCAAGATAATACATACTGTAAAAACCCAGTTGTGAGCATGACATTGTAATTCAATGTAAGTATATTTTGAAAATGTTCAGGTCATTATAACTTATTACAAAAGTTTAAATGGCAAGAACTGTTATTTATTTTTAGTGACTGAAAAGCTTTTACAAAAGCAAGAAAAAAAGATTTGATCACATAAAAAATGAATAAATTTTTAACTTTTCACAAATATATAAAACAATATGCTTATAGACGCAATTCATTCGAACTTGTCTTCGAGAATCATGATAACTTTATATACAAGATAATTTTTATATTTATAAAAATAATTCAATTTTAAATCAAGAACTGACAATGTCAAACATATGTTAAGTTAAAGAAATGGAAACGATCAAACCACTAACAAATGTTTATTACTGCCATTAATCTTAATTTTCTAGCAGGACAACTCATGAAACCGACTTGTTTATTAGGCAGAAAATCCTGGCCGTGTTAGGTGCAACTTTTTGGAAGTTTTGGTCCTCGGTGCTCTTCAGCTTTGTACTTGTTTTGGCTTTCAAACTTTTTTCATCTGAGCGTCACTGGTTAGTCTTGTGTGGACGAGACGCACGTCTGACGTATTAAATTCTAAACCTAGTACCTTTTGTTAGCTATTATTCGTGTGTTTCTTTGTCCTATATGTTCTCCCATTTATTTGGATTGTAGTCATGTCAAGTAATGTTGTCATTTTAATGTTATATCTAACATTGCCATAAAAGCGGGAGGTTTGGCATGCCACAAAACCAGGTTCAACCCACCATTTTTTTCTTAAAATGTCCTGTACCAAGTCAGGAAAATGGCCATTGTTATATTATAGTTCGTTTCTGTGTGTGTTACATTTTAATGTTGTGTTTTTGTTGTGTCGTTGTTCTCCTCTTATATTTGATGCGTTTCCCTCAGTTTTAGTTTGTAACCCGGGTTTGTTTTTATCTCTATCGATTTATGAGTTTCGAACAGCGGTATACTACTGTTGCCTTTATTTATTACAAATCATAATTTGTTAGCAGGGTAACTCATGACACCGACTTGTTTATTACTATCATTAATCTTAATTTCATAGCAAGGTTACTCATGACACCTACAGTAAAATATATCAGACCTACAAAGACATCACAGCAATAGTTAAGATGAGTTCATTCTTCAAAGTGACAATAGGTCAATTGTGTTATTATGATGGAGATGCGTTCTTGTAACTCCCTTGGCTGTCACTTGTTGTAAACGAAACACCATGGGTCACCATCATCACAATCATCTTTCTGTGTAAATAAACTCATCATAGACACCAGGATAACAAAAAATTACGCCAGACACGCGTTTTGACTGGAAAATACGAAAAACAACGAAACGACAAACAGTGCACAAACACAACTTGAAGATGCTTTTGCTCTATGTGCTGATACAGTTTTTTGTCTCCATACCTTCAGTTCTGGGCAATCTAACCATACATCTGTAGACTATCTAAAAACAAAGCTGCTTGTCATATTTGTCTTCATGCCCATATAAAAATAATACTCAGTTCCAAGACCCACCACTTAACTTGGGTATAGGCATAGCTTATGGCACCCTGGTCTTTAATGTGCTGAACTAGTCTTGCTTAATGTTCACAGTCAAACAGCGGTAGTTATGAAGCATTCACTTTGTCTTTTGAGATGTTTTCAAATACACGGTCTCTCAATGTCTGTGTTGTCAGTAACATCGATATAGGCATTTGTCAGCTTTGTAGGAGAATATGACGTATATTGTGTTGTTTATGTCGAACATGTTAAATATATAAATAACACTTACAGTGTTGCGATACACCAAAAAAACAATGTGTAAAAAATCAAGTAAATATAAAGTATAATATATATTTTTAAATGCTTGATCTTTGATAATTTCAGTACTCTACGTATCTTGAACTTTATTTTTATAAACTGTGTTCATTAGATCATTTCAATTTTGACATTTTTACCGAATTTGTCTGTTTGTTTTGTTCATACATTGTTGTCAATATAATGAAATTTTATGCGACTGTCAAACAAGTGAGATGTTTAACTAGCTATAAAATCAGGTTTAATCCACCATTTTCTACATAAGGAAATGCATGTACAAAGTCAGAAATATGACAGTTGTTTTCCATTCGTTTGATGTGTTTGAGCTTTTGATTTTGCCATTTGATAAGGGACTTTCCGATTTGAATTTTCCTATGAGTTCGGTATATTTGTTATTTTACTTTTTTCAATATGATTTGATGAACTCAATTTGATAATGTATCGATAAAATACTGAAAAACCTTTTTATAACACTCATTGTGTTCCATAGATTTTTTTCCTCCTGACAGGGAATTCCCATACTGGTGAAGTGACTCTGTTGATAGAAACATGGAGGAACAAGACGACACTAGGATTTTTGAATCTAATTAAACATAGCTTTTCAGGTCGATGGAAATTTGTTGATTTTACGTTTACTAAGCTTGAACGATAAATTTGTTTCGCAGACCGATGTAGAAGGGATAATTTATAGAATTCTAAACATGCATGTAAAATATTATTGATTTCCGGGGACTTTGTATCAACGAATTTGTTTGAATGAATTGTGTCGTTTTCAGCATGAACTATTTTCCACTGAACTTTTGTGATTTTAAAAAGATTACCCATAGTTGTTTGAATCAAAGAAGAAGAAAAATTACAACTACGGCAGTACTATTCAAACACAGATACATCTTATAAAATGGTGTTTTACAAGCTGATTCAGGTGCTATGCATTGTGACCTGTGACACAAAAAATTGTATATCTTGTATGTTTCCAAATATTCAACTTTGTTTTGAGCCATTTGCAAAGCATAAATTATCAAAGAATATTATCTATTGTTCATTTTGTGTGTAAGTGAACGCTATGTGTACGTCCCTGAGAAAAATAGATAATATAAACGGGAGGTTTGGCTAGTCATAAAACCGGGTTCAACCCACCATTATTTCTTAGAATGTCCTGTACCATGTCAGGAATATGGCAGCTGTTATCAAATAGTCCGTTTCTATGTATGTTGGCGTTTGTTTTTGTTGCAGTTCAGTGTTTCTGTTGTTTCGTTGGTTTCTTCTTATAGTTGATGCGTTTCCCTCGGTTTTAGTTTGTAACCTGGACTTGTTTTCTCTTAATCGATTTATGACTTTTGAACAGCGGTATACTACTATTGCCTTTATTTACATATGTAAGCACAACTCTGACATTTATAAGACATTTTTTGGCCGATTTTGCAGCTACCAAAGGTATTTTCTCAAATATGTTTTTCACAAAATGAAGTGTCCAGTTTAAATAAAAATAATATGCATATCAACATATCAACATACTATGCACAACATTTGCACACATTTTATTTCCATTATCCATGAATTTTGAATAATTTTTACAGAAACATAGCTAGACTACCCAAAATGAAAACTTTAGGTCTTTTGCATCCTCCGTGTTTGCTATAAACTCAAAATGCATTATCATGGTTATTTAATGAATAAATGTCTGATGTCTTTTTATTTCAGCTATAAGGTGGGGGAATTCTCTCTGATTTATCGTTCAAGTATCAACAGTGGTGTGGGATTGAACAAAAAATGATCGAGTATATGAACACTTTACCCATTTCATCAAAATATAAATACTATGTATATAATTGTTTTTGATTTTGCAAAAGCAAAGAATTAGCAAAGAAAAAGTGTTCATAGTAATTTTTAAGGTCTCTCCTGTTCCAAAAGGGAAAGACCTTACTGTATTTTTCTGGTTATTATTCTTTTTGTTCCGCAAATTTTTGACAAGATTTCCAACCGTAACCGTAAGACGTGTCGATTTCAGGTTCACACTTTGTATTGGTGTCACAATTATCTATCGAGAGCTCACCCTGTGAGTCGTAACATTTTATCTGTCCGGAGTTATCTGGCCATAAACCTAAAAACCTTGTTATGAAATGAACGCCGTAACCGTAATAGGTAGGGAAAACCGAAGGGTGGGACTTGTTCAGGACCATACCCTGGTTCTTTGTTACATTTGAAAGTAATCAAAGACTCATTCGTAGGGTTATGCCCCTTTGAAAATTAACCGATATCGGTTGGCCACTAAAACTCAAAAACCGTACGTCGTAGCCACCTAGGGTCGTCACCAATTATTATCAGTTTATGTGACCATGAAAATCCCTCAAGGTCAAATGATTTACATTGACCTTGACCTTTGAGCCTACACCTAATTATGGGATAATTTCAGAAACCATTATACAAAAAAGAAGTCTTGAATAATGAGAAATGTTTGGTCATTTGTTACATTGCAACCGAAGAGATTTGATCTATCCGTAAGGGACATAACCCTCGTTAACGGTGAGCGAAACGACAAAATTAGCTTTAACTCTAAACCATGGGGTCTTTTAATGACAACGAGGACCAATGACCTTGACAAAAGTTGTCTGGTCAGGCACATGTCCCAAATAGCGAATTATGTGTTTTTGACATATTTTAAGGGTTTTCAATGCATTCTACGTCTATTTAAACATATATTTTACATTATAAAAAGGAAGACCTCTCAATTATTCACGAACAATTAACTTGTTTATTCATTTATTTATTTCTGAATGTAAAAAGTTTTTTGATTAAAAAAAATGATATTCTTGTTTCCATTGACTGTTTAAATTTTAATTTAAGTTGTGTCTCCATGCAACAGTATCGACAATTGGACATTTAAATTTTGTTTGATTGGAAGCAAGTCTTGCCATTGATAATACACCTCTACCAATTGATCCGTCGTTATATATTTTGTATGATACAATCATGGAGAAAAAGGTCGTCGGAGTCTAGTATCCAAAGTACTAAGGTTTGTTATACAGTATAATCATATTTACCCCATGCAAATGTTTATTGCAATTACTATAAAATATATATTGATTTCTGATTATATCGTAAAGGTTATGACAAGTTATAACACAATAATTAACGACATGTAAAAGAATATATAGTCGTTTGCAGGGGTCTTTGACTGGAAGTTAAATACTGTAGTGGGAAATTTTAAAATCAGAAATATCTCTAAATATACCAAAAATTTTGCTATTGGTTACTGTCTCTTTCAAACACCATCGAACTGTAAAAAAAACATGGCGGATATTGCAATGTTATCAAATTTATTAAAATGATTGTGTAACCAAATTCATGGAAAACTATCTTAGAGTATTGCGCAAAAAAATAAATTTAAACTGTTTTGAAAATTCTATGAAAATTTTAGCATTAAAAAACTTAATTTGAATTAAAAATAGCTTTTCTGAATTGAAAACAAAAACGATCTCTACAAATATGTGTTTTGGTAGAATCATGGTTTTCACGGATTTCGATGAATATAATGTATAGCCGTAATATTGATACTGGGCGTTTGGTAAAAGGCAGCTTAACACGGTGAACATACGAGTCATTGTATTTCAAGATATAAAATATACTCTTAAAACAGCATTTAAAATAAGAAACATTGATTTTTCTTAAAAACGTTTACTAAATATAACTAATACAATATCTTGCATTTCTCAATAATACTCATAGGAGAACTTATATTGATAGCAAACCATTGTAATGTGTTGACGTTTAGTCATTTAATTACTGTATTAAAAATGTCAAATCAACCATTTTTGTAAATAGATGAAAACTTTAAATGATAGGGTTTGTTCACGGGGTTAACAATAATGAATCTGACATTTACTGGACACTTCTAAAGGCATACTTTTGTTTGTTTTTTTAGCTTGTATGCTTTCTTTTATTTATTGTCTTTCTTATTAGTTTCTTTGTATTCTTTGTATAACATCACTTGTACTTTTTCGTAATTGCATTTATTATGTTTTGTAATATCTGTTTACCGTTTTTCAACAACGATTATATCCGATTAAAAGCAATTTAGATAATTAACACACATATAGATTTCCCCCAAAAATGGTTTTCGAATAAAAACAGTTATTTGTTAGCATACTCAAAATAAGTAATAGGGTTTTAATAAGGCATATTACGTACAAGTTTTAAAGTGTGATATCCTTGGACTTGATTTTAAATTAATCCAGTTAAGTGATCCACGCAAAATAATTGAGAAGAAACATTCAAAAGCCGTATTTGTATTATGTATTTTTAAAACTGGTATAACGATTTAAAATATGTAAATGGTTGGGATGACGACGAAAGCAACAATGACCTTGTAACATTAAATAGAATAGACGTGTAGGAATATTATTCTTCACATGAACAAACTATAATTATAACTGCTGTTTAAATTGCCGTGAAGTTATGTAACTTAACCTGAATTTAAACATGGTTTTCTAAAAATATGATTTTCCAGATAACTTTTTATTTTAAAAAGCGTATTGCAATTGAAAACTAAGTACGCTTGATTAATTTTCTGTTATCATAATTAGAAAGCAAAATCACAAAAATACTGTGATTAACATTGCCTATTTCCTTAGCAAGTAAGATAAAGTAACGCTAGAAACATGAAAACTTACTAAACAGAGAGGGTTCTTTGACACGTTTTCAGGAGTTGGGCAATTGGTCATTTGGACGATGTGAATATCCAGGTTAAGATATTATTATAAAAAATGTTTATGAATTGCCCTGATTAGTTTTAACAGTGTGGTTCCTCACTAAGTATGATTTTACATGAACTAAATAAAAACATTAGAAATCACAGAAAATAATATCAATAAAATAGAGTCGGATGAAATGAATCGTAAACACAGCCAAACGCAGCAGAACAAATATTATTAAAACGTAATGACCAAATTTTAAAATTGTGATAGAAAAGATTTGAGAAAACAGTTTGAAGATTAAAAGAAAAGTGATCTAAAAGAATATTCTAAAATAATAAACAAGGAAGAGCATTATATTCAACGATTAAATTGTTTAATAGGAATTACCCCCTTTAGTTGATGATGATTACACAGACCTGTCATCACCCATAATATGATTGATAATGTAAATGGAAAATAAAAGTAAAATAAAAAAAATATACCGAAGCTCAATGAAAATTCAACGGAAAATCCCTTATCAAATGTCAAACTCGAAAGCTCAAACACCAAACTAATGAAAAACAATTGTTATATTCCTGATTTGGTAAAGGCATTTCCTTATAAAGACAATGTTGGAGCAATCATTCTGGTTTTAAAGGTACATAAACCTCTCACTTGAATGACAGTCGCATAGAACTACAACATTATCGTTTATTGTCAGATCTGTCGGTCTAATAATTATGAGCGTTCTTAATAATTAGACTCATTAACTAGAATTTTGTTTGATTTTAGCAAATCAACGACTGATCCTATGTTCATTTTGTTCATTAAAATATGTTTGATGTCGTCATTGTCAAATTTATAATCTACTACAACATTTTTTGTTGTTGTCGTTTATTAGATTTATCTACATGTTTGCTGATATTTTCAAGGAGACATGCTGTCTTTGGGATAGATATAAGAAGATGTGGTATGAGTGCCAATGAGACAACTCTCCATCCAAGTCAAAATTTATAAAAGTAAACCTTTATAGGTCAAAGTACGGCCTTTTTTATGTATGTTTACACAGTTTTGGCTGCTGTATTCTTATAAGTGTCACATTAAAATAGTATGTATTTTTGAGTTGCTTACCCAATTTTGTCAATATAACGGAACAATAGACAACTGTCATACATTTGAGAGATTTTGCTAGCTATAGAATCAAGTTTAAATCACCGTTTTCTTCTGACAATGCAAGTAGAGCCATATGCAAATAAAAAGAAAAATTAAGTTTGATTTTAATTTTACTGATAACGAAATCAATATTTATTATAAATGTATATCATATCTGAATCTTTGACTATTGGTTTAACCATTGTGTCAACAATTTTGACAACAGTTATATCATATTAAATGCAATTTAAAAAAGTTGTACACATTTTAGATTTAAAAAAGATTGGTTTCGAATAATAAAAGTAATGGGTAACAAAATAGAAAATGTTCAGTATGGTTTTCGAACACACACAACGTAAAATTTTTAACTTTCTGATTCCGGTCTGCTTTTTATCAGTAGTTTTTTACCCATTGGAAATAATTCAAAAGAAAATCCAAAAGACATATTCATATTACGTATTCAACTGGTATAAAAATAAAATTTGTTTAAAGTTTTGTAATAAAAGGAAATAACAATTACCTTTTTCAATATGTATATAAAACTTTTTATTAACCCAGTTGATACGATATTCCAAGGAAAGCATTGTCTATCATCACTTTCTTTATAGAGGGTTACTGCTGACATTGAAGCTATAAAACCAAGAGTTCCAAATGGTAAAGTTAAAATCACCCTTTCGTATATTTGTGGACCCCATCACGAGTTGCTTGATCATTGTGGCATATCCGTTTCACAGATGACCGCGGGCACGTTCCAAATGTCGTTATTACAATCCAGTTTCCTTTTCTACGAATATGACCTACCGAATTAGAACTGTACTAACATGAGCATCACAACTGCTGTCACTTGTGAAGCATGATCTGCCTAACCTCTCGAAGCCATTGAAATCAACCTTAGATTTAGTTTTCTTCGTTGTGGTTTGGGTACTGTTATGTGTATTTGTTGGTCTTTTTTATGTTTTGTTTTGCCATAGATTTATCTGCTAAATTTCGACTTATGAGTTTGAATGTTCCTTCGATCTCTTTCGCCTCTATTTTCTGATTTACAGAGACTTAAGGTGAATCATTTGTATATATTTCCTGGGAACTAATATTTTTATAGTTGGCCAAAATGTAGTTTTTAGCATGCTTTTTTCAAAAACATAACAACACAGTTTTGGTCACCTAGCCATTTTTCTACCTAAAAGTTTGGTAAAATTGTATCGAATAGTCACGAAAAACAAAGATTTTCAAAGAAATCTATGAGATATAATTTGAAATCGCTCTTCCGCCCCCTTGTAATAAGATATGAGTAGATATATTTTATTATATGCTTAAAAAAATAACAATAAAAAAATTGTGTCACAGAAATTGTTTTCTTGCTGTATGTATGATTATGGACATTATACATTTTAAAAGCATCACAAATATGTTAAGAACAAAATTTTAATAATTACTGTTGTTACATTTGCCCATTTAAAACTGTTTTCGCTCAATGAAAACAAGTTTTGCATACATTTTGTCCCCAAATTATCGAAGAGAATAGGTTTTTTGTTATATTGAACATTTTGTTTCCAATATTTAATGCTTTAATATATACTCTTTTCATGGACTTTGAATCCTTAAAGAATGTAGACCCTGTTATAAGTGAATTGAGATAGAACTTTGGAAAATTGGACGTTTGCGATCCTAACAAATCGGGACATTGTGCTATGTATTTTAGCAACCACATTTATGTTACTACCATTTGGCGTACGATTTCCAGTTATTGTTTAATCTGCTATCCAATCTTGAAATCGCTTGTATGCTTTTGATTTGTTAAGATTCAACCGCCGATTTTATGCTGATCATACCTTTTCTCTGAGTGTAAGCAATCATCGTCCCTCTTAACCAATCTAACTTTTCCTTCCCATATGACTTTTGACATAATGTTGTTTATTCCGTCTTTATATTTAATCAGGTAATCCTCGCATTTCAATTTCATCATCAAATAATTTAAATTTTGAAGTTTTATTTTCAAAACGAACTAAATATAACCCTTCAAGTTTTACATAATGTATTTTAGTTTCCGATATTTTTAATGTATTTCTAAAACTTTCAACGTACCTACGATTGATTTTTAGGTTCTATAAAAAGTTGTGTACCATCTGCTATTTGTTTTCAATTTCTATGTTGTGGCGTTGTAAGTAAATTCATTCAATTTTAGCTATAATTGGGGCTGCCATATTATCTGCTTTTAAAATCTCTAGCAAAAAAAAACCCACGCTAACGCGACATAAAGTCTACTTGAAATGTTTATGGTGATACACAGCTTGGGTTCATGTTTCTCAGATTGTTTGTATGCACTGATTCATTATGTTGATAGTTTTTATTAGTTTGCCAGTTCTTCTTCCATAGGAGTTTGAATGTCCAATTAGTAGCTTCGGGTTTGGTGTAACACTGGTGCTCCTAGAACGGAGAGAATAACACAGAATAAAAGAAGACATCATAGAACACCGATGATGTTCTGTCTCTGTGTGATACCGATGCTCCAAGAACGGAAGAAATAACTAAGAGAAGAAATCTCTGATGATTTAAAAATTTTTTCAGTGGTGCGAGTTTGTAGTATAATTTTTTTTTCAATTGGTGCGAGTTCTGTCTTGTCTCTGTGTTACACGGGAGCTCCGAGACAGTATGGATTTATTGAGAAAAGAAGAAAACAAACTAATGATTAAACACATTACTGCGAGTTTGCTATATTTCTGGGTTTTTATTAAGTGGTGCGAGTTTGATAAAATGATGCAAGTTGTAAAAATTAATGAGAGTGTTTGAGTGGTGCGAGAAGTCAGAAAATCAAGAAAGTTGAATACAAAACCAGTTCCGCCTTTTTACAAAACGTAGACGGTAAGGAACCAGCTACGTAACTTTATTTCGGGTTTTATTAATAAGGCGAGGCTAATTAAAACAATTACTTTATGAAGTTATAATGTATATTACATACACTAACTATTTATATTTTTATAATAGACGATCGTCGGCTCAAGAAAAACCGGCTGAAAATATTGGCCTACAAATTTAGCAGTGTTATTCATTTTTGATGTTCAAATACGTTTTTAACAGTTTGTTCTTTTTATCGTTTTTAAATATCTTACTCTTCGTGCAATATTTTTACTCTTTTCAGTTTACAGTATTCATACGAGAACATTACTCAAAACAAGGTGGTTGTAACCATTTGACCAGAAAGGATGGAACGTCCGAAGACCAGTAAACGATCTGTTCCACTTATACTGTTGATTTTATCACTAACCACACTGTCTTTTGGTCAATGTAAGTGTCAATCAAATATAAACAAAAAACAAGGCGACGGTGTTGTAACGATGTTGAAATCTTGTATATCAAATATGAGGAAACAAATTAATGAAGCAAAAACAAACAGAAGGAATCGCATGACCTTCAAAAGGAACGAGACTATGTGCGTACACAGGGTAAGCGTTTCATGTTATGCGCGTTAATGCAAATTTGTCCCAATATCAAAATCGGGAAAAGAATAAATTCGATAAAATTACAGATCAGACGACTATACTGATACATATCAGACATAGAACTGTAAATTCATGTATTTATTGAGGTTTCATAAATGAATTCGTGATGATCACCTTTTGATATATGTTTTGACGATTTCAGTCGTTCTTCCTCGTAACTGATCGTAACTCTGTTGAAGTTTTTTTTTGTGTGATGAGCACAACCCTATCAACGAAGCCTGTATAATAGTGAACATGCAGAGGCGTAACATATGAACTGAGATGTGTAAACCAGATGACATAAAACTGCTGAGAAATAAGAAGTTGACAAATGGATAGTTGAAATCCTCACGCATGCCATAGATTTTCGTTTGAAAACAAAAGCTCATAAATACAAACGTATTTTATAATCTATCTCACTAGATGCCATTGAATCCCTGTAACCTAAGAATCATTATAACGGACAAAAAATTTGTATATAGCTCTAAATTTTCTCTAATTACAATTATCATTATATGATTAATGATCGGTTTCATCGTGAAGTATGTTGTTATATAAATCTTTATGACAGAAAGAATAAACGCAGACCTATGTGCTTTATTGAGTATTGGAAAGTATCATTTTTACTTACTTAAATTTAACCTCAAAGTTTTTGAATAACTTTCATTTAAAAATAATGTAAAAATAATATCTATTGTAATTTTTATTTCTATTCATGCTGTTTATATATCTAGCAACAAATAGTAACCATGGTAAATATAGTTACACTTGCTTTTTTGTGTCTGCATTCACACTAATGGCAAGGATACCTAGGAAAGAAATGAAACTGGGCAGGGGTATGAATAGTCAGAAAAGATCAAAGACAGGGCATGAAGAGTTTTATGACTAGCTAATTTATACATTAAATGGAATGAGTAATGTACAATCATGATCTAATATAGACAGAATAATTGAATAGCTAAGATCGACTAAGGACAACAGGAATTGAAAGCCAAGGAAAGACATGTGACAAGATGGTCAATATTTGCGATAATCTGGGGTCAAAAAGTGATTGTCTGTATAGAACCGAAGACGGGGTGGACGATCAAAAGATATTAGGGACAGGGGAAGGATATCTCGGAGAGTCAAAGGGTCATGGGGGTAAATAGCTAAAACAGACAAGGTACAGGAGACAGATAGCAAAATAAAATGGGACAAGAAGAATAGGTAGCCAGAATAAACTAGGGACAGAAAGTAGGATTGCCGGCTTATACCTCAGACATTGGTCGGGATAACTAAATGTTTACATATGGAGTTACATTTGTATCATGTTATCCAATCATGACTCTTTGTTTTAAGGCTTTCATACCACTTGCAATCATAGATATTGTACTAATGACTAACTATCTGGTGTTTTTATTTATTGAGATGATCAGTTACTTTTCACATCTATGCACTTGATCTTTTTTAAATAGTAAAACTAACTATTTTCTTTTAAATCTGGTTAGAGTTTTGTACAAAAGCTCAATATCATGACTTTTGCATATTTCATCTTATGCTTATACATTTCTATCACCTAACACCATTGCCATAATGCTAGCCTGTTTACTATGGTTTCTTATCCTACAATCAACACTTCTGTCACTCAAATATACTCACCATGTGTTATTTTAGTGTTTCGTTTTTGTTCTTAATTTGATTAAAATGAATTTAATAATATACCGATTTCTGTTCAGCAATATAATCAATTTAGGAACTTACTTTTATTTTATGAAATATCTTTCTGTCTTAACTTAGAATCAAAACCTTCCTCCTGTCTGTTATGTATGCCTAATAGCAAACACACCGCCGAAATGCTTCGGTTACTAGTCGGGTGAAATTAAAATGACTTTTATATACATATATGTAACACTCAGAAACGGGTCTTTTCCCCCAAATGTGTCTCCATGACGTCACTGAACTGCAAAACATGTCTTAATGTTAAAGGGCGCCAAAGCGTGTCATTCTTTAATAAACAGCCAAACGTGCCCAATCTCTTAAACGTGTCCAAATCAAGCTTAATTTGATTTTCTTTTATCGGAATAATTATTTGGATATTGCTTTTTCATTTACGTATATTCATTTGACTATTTCATTAAAAAATAGAAATAAATTAAATTAGGTCTTTTTTTAACCGGTAGTATAAGTGGGGGCGTCCGTTCGGCTATTTTGGATGTAAAAGTAAGCAATCATGCTCAGTTATATTGTATATATTTAATCAGATACCTGGTGTAGGGAGAAAGTCACTTTCTCTGCGCATCAAAACCTTTGTAAAAATTCACTCTTTCATGGTGCCTTTAGTTGTATTTTGGAAGGCAAAATTTTTTTTTTTTTTTTAATTTTCGCAACTTTTATTTAAAACGGTCTCTATTACATAAAGGAGATTGGAGTAGTTTCTTACTGAAAAATCGGTCTTTACTCGCTCTCAATTATTTTAGATTAAAATCTAATTTACTGTTAATCTCGAATAACCGTAAAAATTTAGACCCAATCCTAAATTCCCGGTATAATAATAATACCTATCTACAGTATTCATTGTCAACATGATGTCGTTCAAATACTGCATGATATATTTGGCACTGGACGTTATGTCTCTTGTTCGTCTGTCTTTATTTTGAAGATCGAAACCTTAAATTTATTCAAAAACCTGATAACCAGTTTACGATTTAAAGAGCTTTCGAAATATCAGAACAGTTGAAAAAACTGGAAGTCAATTCTGCTGAATGGCATGATATAAAAGGCATCATTGGAGTTTATTAGTACAAAATAATTCACTTAGTAAACGATTAATTGAAATGTACTAACATTATTTGTATCTTCGCTCTACATTAGCATGAAATACTTGCAACTGGACAATGAGCATTTCAGTAAAAAGTTAATTCATGTGTTACAGAATAGATTTGCAATTATGATAATCATTAACAACCGTCATTGAACAAACTAATGATAATAAATGACTACTTCATGAACTGTGTCCCAATCATAGAATTGCCGTAAAATTATTGATGTCATTTAAGACATACATGTATTAGCGCTAAAATACGTTAGACGTTCTGGCGTTAAACAGTGGACACGTTTTGGCGAATGACATTTATCGGACACGTTTGGGGGTTATGAAATCAAACACGTGTGGGCAATATTGAATATTACGGACACATTTGCGGAGAATAGACACGTTTTGGGGGATGGACACGTTCGGGAGTGTTACATATATATTGATATGTTCATAACATAATTTTGAAAATATGATACACATATGATATCTAGGGTTTTCAACTTTAAATATATAAAATTGATCTTCGTGTAAGTTTAATTGGTAGCATGGTTCTGATGAATGCGATGTAGAGCTAACGTTGAAAATAAATATTCGTATATTTAAGTTCGATTCACTGTCATCTTTGTTAATCCCTTTTAAAATTTTTTTTCTTCATTTGTAAATACTATTTTTAAAGTTGTTTTTTTTTTTCATTGTTTACTTTTTCAAGTATTTAAAACTGCAGATTTATTTGTAATTGCAAGCGATTTTATTTGTACCTATACATATTACTATGATTATAAGCACTGATGTGTCTCGAATTACATTTCGTCTCTTAAATTTAATATCATACGTTACTTAAATACTTATAATTTAGTTTGAACATGCCTTAGTTGATTAATTACGGAAAATATTTAAATAATGTAATTCTTTAAGCTAAAGGAAAATCTAGTACAGTGTACTGAGATTGCATTCGATTTTGTTTTAATACTTTTTCATGATTTAAATCCACAACCTGTAAACTACTATTAAATTATTGTGTCTTTTGAATCGTTTGGGTTGATAAGGTAGATATTTAAACTCATAAGCATAATAAAGTTAAGACATGTTATTTTAAAAGACAACAATAGTTAAATGATAAACAAAATTGATAAGCGTCGGATCGTCAAAACGATACAATTCATCATCAGGGTCCATTGTTTCTTTTTAACTTCAAACGCGTTTCCATTATATCTTCTTTGGTGACATAGTTATTAGGAATATATTTAGTTAGTGTTTGGTATGCATTATTCAGATAGTAATCGAAAAACACATAAAATATATGTACATATATTCATTATTATTCATTCAAGATTTTGTTAGTTGAAATGGCCAATTAGTATTTCTCTTTTACTGAACACTTCAATTGCTGAGTTTTGCATTATTGTCTTTCATTCATTGATATTTATTATTGTTCCCCACTCAGCCATTTATTAGAGTGGAACTTCATCCGTCTGTTAACAAATAAAACACTGACATTTCAATATTTCTTAAGTTGAAATTCTAGTTTTTGTTTTAGACACCTGGACTTTGTATATTTAAATAATTGTCCTGTACCCTAAATATGCTGGAAAGGTTAACATATGTATACTAAAAAGGTTTTCCGAAAAACAGGTGACTGCGCTTATCTCCCCTATTGTGATTACAGACACATATTAACATATTGTATTTGTTTTAGCTCCTGGTACTCCAATAATCACTGGGCGGAATTTGACATTTCAAGGAAACGAAGGATCATTGACGTGTACATCGATAGGTGGTAACCCTGAACCAACAGTTAAATGGTTCCGTAAAGACGCTATGATAGATGATATATTGGACACACCAACAGTATCAAACATAACAAGAAACACATATAACTATACTGCTGATATAAGTTACCACCTGGCTGTGTTTGAATGTCGGGTTGAGAACACTGTTTTAGAGAGCTATTTGAGTGCAACAATCTTCTTACAAGTATACAGTATGAACTCATTTTTTTTCAGATTTAACTCAAATTTCAAAGAGATTAATTAAATCTGATGATAAATTGATATAATCAAAGCAGTTACTAAAGTTTACAGTGTAATTATAAGATAAAATCAACTTCATTATGAAAAACTATCAATGTTGATATGAAACTCGTTGTTATAATATCCTTTCATCAGAATGAACTACAGCTTTATATTTGAATACAGCTTATGGTAATACAGACACTATGTAACTGTCTAGAACATTTGTTTTCACGATATTTTGTTCTGCAGACTGATAAGGATAGCATTCACCACAAAACAAACTATTCAAACTGAGATTATAATTATAAGAAACATTTCCTGGGTATCAGCTTTTATCTGCATACATTTAATAAATATTCAATAATACAAACAAACACTTATTGTGAAATAACATCTGTTATATATATATATTATGAATATTGTATTTTACTTCACATAACGTTATTTATTTTTTTTAAATTTTGTTGCAAAGCAGAACGTTGAATGACTTGATGATTCCAGATTTCAGGTGTTCGTTGTATGTTTGTGTGTATACATAGTTAACAAACATATGTTCTTGTTTTAAAATACTTTCTAGTTATTGCAAATGACAATGTAATATGTAACCTTGACTTCTTACAGAGGAACCAAATCAACCAGTGTTGACTGGATCCCGAACTGTATTATCTGGTACTACCTACGAGTGGACGTGTATCAGCACGGGAGGGAATCCTCCACCGAAAATTACAATGAGGATTGGAAATATTCAGTTTATAAATGGTTACAAGCCATCACTAGTACTGCAGTCAGATAATACATATACCGTGACCTCCATACTGTCATGGTCACCAAACATCTCTTTCAATGGTCAGACACTTTTCTGTGATGTTCAACATTCAGAGACGCGTGGTTTTAACTACCAGACAGACAGTCTTCCGTTAATAGTTATTGGTATGCTTGCTTATATCTTAGATCCTATAAAAATTACTTAATAACAATATAATTACAATAAAATTGGGAATAGAAATGGAGCATGTGTCAAAGAGACAATGACCCGACCAAAGAGCAGAAACAAGGGCAACAATTGCATATGTTAATTTATAACCTAAATTTCATATTCCTTTTTATATTCTTTTGTAATAATTATCGACACACACTTTACGCTGTACTAAGATCTACAAAAGTTATTGCAGTGGTTTTCTGATTTTCTGAAACCAATCAGTATTTTCTAAATATAGCTAGATGTATAAAAAAAGGATCCACATCGTATGTGTTTTGTCTAAAATACAACTACTGTATCAAATAGGATATTTGAATAAAATATAAACCGTGGATTTTGTTTTTCATGTAGGAAATAGTCAACCAATTCCTTCATGGGTTAAACTTCTGTAATTATAGACAATGTAATTTCCTATAGAAAAACAATCTTAATAACGGTTAAAAATGTGCCATCTTAACTATGTGTCGTAAATATATATTTTCGAATGAAAAGTTCAAATGTACTGCAATTTTTTTCAAAAATAAAACATTAGGACTGTGCGGCATATTTCCTACATTTATATGATCCGAAGTTCCTAGAGTTTAAACTATACTAAAATTGTGTATTACCCTTCCTTTCACTTTGGGCCTTCCTCAGAATTCAATTTGGCTGCTATTCATTTGTATTTATCCGGATAATATTCCCAAGTTATGTTTCTGTGAAATGCAACATATAGATCATATCTGAGAACCAGTACGTAAACAGGAGTGGTTTGTGAAACAGCTGTATTTAAACGTGCAACCTATAATTACACAGGCAAATGTGTCATCTACTGTCTGCACTGGCGTCTAATTTAAAATGACTTTTCCTTAAAGAACTGTTTCAATCACCTACTGTTATTACATATCGCAGACCCCAAAAATAAAAGATATACTTATTACACCTTAAGTAATAAAAAAACAATTGACCACTAAAATCGGGTGTTACAAAAAATGCAGAAAAAGCAATTGTATGTGCTATTATGTCGCCAACAATGAAAACTGTTTCACTAGCACAGCAACAAAGCAGCGATAAAAAATCTATGTAGGCTTTAATTGTTAAACGGAAATTAGTATTCATATGTTACTTTTGGAACTTGCAAGCTGCAAGATGCTGGCAAAACAGAAACTAAATTCAACATCAGACTTTAGGAGGTAACTACTCAATCACGAGACACCTCTTAAGACCATGACATACTTTAGAAAATATCACCTTTCAAATAAAAGAAGTAAACTGTAATTGGAAAACCCAT
Organism: Mytilus californianus; assembly: GCF_021869535.1. Lineage (NCBI taxonomy): Eukaryota > Metazoa > Mollusca > Bivalvia > Mytilida > Mytilidae > Mytilus > Mytilus californianus. Next base: position 138,646,746 of record NW_026262581.1, on the reverse strand, counting down.
GGTAGAAAACAGAGAGAAAGAGAGAGAGAGAGAGAGAGAGAGAGAGATTTTGGATGCATCAGTTACGTACTCTCGAACCTGAAGGACTGAAGGAGAGATATGAAAAGTAATTTTATCAACAACCAACGTTATAAATATTGAACTTCATCTTTTTAACTAACACAAATATTTGTTTTAATCTATTAATGTACAATCAGCTGCAAATATGTATATGCCTCTTTTTATAACTGTTGAAACTTTTTTTTCGTTCGCTTAATGATATATCAATAATTAATACAATGGATTCATTATCAATATTTTATGAACAATTATACCAAAACATTCCCTTTCCTTTTTTTCCTTTGTCTTATTAATATTGTTTGCTATCTATTTATTAAAGGGTCCATACCAGTAGTAACAGTTAACCAGTCAATCTACTCGGGAACCACGGGACAGTCTGTTACTTTACAATGTACAGTTTCCTCACCAGAAAGCACTCTTCAGTTTGTGTCGTGGATTTTCAATAATGGTGTATCTTCAAATAACATTACACAGTTAACCAATACAACGAAATATAATGGAATATCAACTACCACACCGTCTCTAACCATATTTAATCTGTCTTCAACTGATGTTGGGACCTATACATGTACAGCTACGAACACTGTAGGCGCCGGAAAGAGTAATATAATAAGACTCAGCGTCACGGGGAGTAAGTAATGTAGAGGCATAATAAGAATGGCAGTTTGTTTGAAAAAGTAATGGACCATTGATGAAATTTGCCTTGTATAAGTGATTATTAAAACAACAAAAGTGCATATTTGAAAGGCTCAAAGTCGTGATTTTCTCACACTGTCAATTACATAAATAAACAATGAATACAATACAAAGTCTTTTATTGTCAATTATGACGCCCAATAATGTGAGCAGTACAATTTCATTCACGTGATTACATGTTGATTACATTGATTATTATAACAATTAAACAAAATCAATTCTTTCTTTGCAGAACAAATTTCTACAGATATAATATATATAGTTGTATAATATAATATAGATGGAAAACTTACCGGTGACTAAGCTGTATCTATATTTTACAGAGAATTAAATTTCTCTCTTTTTATAAAGTCCACAATAATAAACTTACTTTTTTAATGATAACATTATCCTCAGATGACATGAACCAGATTAATTTTGATTTATTTGTGATGATATTATATATAAAGATATTATTATATGATGATTGAAGAGGTTGTGCAACGTCCATCGGCAGATACGGGATGCATATTCAGAATCTTTCTAGTAAACTCACTGGATGCATTTTGACTGATATTTGATTCTTAATATATATTCTTAATAATATATATAATTTTTCAAAATGACAAACAAACAACCCCTTTGATATTGAGAAAAAAATTAGTAAGTTTGATTGCAAGAACTTAGGTTTAAAGTTCTACAAATCGTTCTCGGGGTAAATTAAAAGTCATGTAATTTAGCTGTTATGGGAGAGTTAGGTCGTACTCCATTGCATATTGACATTATTTGTTTTCATTCTTAAGTTTTTGCAAAGAATTAATGGTTTAGAAAAGGATCATTTGTTAAAACAAGCCCTTTTCACAAGTATTGACAATCAGACATGTAATAAGTCATCTTGGTATTCTAATATTGTATATATTTTAAAATGTATTGAAGTTGATATAGACACTTTTGACGTTGAAAAAGTTAAAATTCAAGAGTCTATTCTAAATTAAGGTAAATTGTATGGCTTTCCAAATACCGTTTCGATTCCTAACATCACTGAAGATACATAAATTGTCGAAATCCGGATATGGTGTACATATTTTTGCACCTCATGTTTGCGGTATACCATCTTTTCCGCAAGTTTATTGTTTTCTGTTTGGTAATAAATTAATGATAAGATCTATTTTGTTATACTTGTGATCCGTTTATTTGGCGATCGACAATGGCAGTCAGAAGGGTTTAAGAACATTAGTTGTTCGACCTGCTAGTCAAATGCATTTTGTTAAAATATACTCTTTCACTCATTTGGTCTTTTGGAAAATGTTGTTTGTGCTGTATTTAGACCCCTCTACCATGAAATTTGTTTTGCATGCACACGTATAAAAAATGCGGTTTTTATCCAACGCAATCATTGGTTTGAACGTTGTTTTCAATTTAGACTTGTTTATATTTTTTCGTTTGGGCTTGTATTATATTTGCCTTCGGGTTTATATAATCCGTTCATCCTATTTTGACTCTTTCAAAATTCAAGAGTCTATCCTAAATTGAGGTAAATTATATGGCCTTCCAAATACCGTTTCGATTCCAATCATCACTGAAGAGACATAAATTGTCGAAATTTTGATATGGTGTACAAATGTTTGCACCTCATGTTTGCGGTATACCATCTCCGCAAGTTTATTGTTTTCTGTTTGGTAATGAATTAATAATAAGATTTATTTTGTTAATCTTGTGATCCGTTTATTTGGCAATCGCCAATGGCAGTCAACAGGGTTTAAGAACATCAGTTGTTCGACCTGCTAGTCAAATGCGTTTTGTTAAAATATTCTTTTTCACTCATTTGGTCTTTTGGAAAATGTTGTTTGTGCTGTATTTAGACCCCTCTACCAAGAAATTTATTTTACATGCACACGTATAAAAATTGCGGTTTTTATCCAACGCAATCATAGGTTTGAACGTTGTTTCAATTAAGACTTGTTCATATATATATATATATATATTCCAAAAGACCAAAAAGTGAAAAGTATAAATTTTAACAAAACGCATTTGACTAACAGGTCGAACAACTGATGTTCTTAAACCCTGCTGACTGCCATTGGCGATTGCCAAATCAATTGATCACCAGATGTAACATAGATCTTGATTATTAATTCAATAACAAACAGAATGCGTTTTGTTAAAATATACATTCACTTTTTGGTCTTTTGGAAAATGTTATTTATATATATATATTTCTCTAATTCTTCGTCAATTTATCCCTTTCTGCACCCATTGTATAAAAAAAATGTAATCAATGTGTGGTTCGTTTGAACTCAGTTCATCATTGGTTAAAATCCGATTATAACGTCAAATTTACTTGCTTTCCTCTGAATTTCCTATTGTGACGGCATGAAAAAAGGCGACCATGTCTGATGACGTCACATAGAAAGAACACATCTTTTTACAGATCATTCGAAAAGACGGAATAAGTTTGCCTGCATATTGTTTGAAAATCATTAGTGAAACAGATTCCACCACCAAATCTCGTGTAATATGATATTTATCCACTCTCGACAGTTAAATTTTAAATATTTAAAACGCTCGGCGAGCCTCGCGTTTTAAATTTGAAAATTTAACTGTCTCGAGTGGATAAATATCGTATCACACTCGATGCAGTGGTAGAATCTATATGTATATGCTCGGAAACGAGCCCTAAGATTTGATTTAATAAATATTCTATATTATTTCTTTTTGGTTGAACTAATCTAAATTTACTACGCGTACTCTTAGATCGATATTTGTGTCTTTTGTCAACTATTTGTTATTGCATCATGTCGATCACGCTCTTTCCAACTATAATAAAAAAAATCATTGTAGCTATCGAAGTATGTTAATAATTATGTATGCTTTTTTTTAGATATACTTACTGTTACCATTCCACAGTCATCCTACAGTGTTTTAAATGGTCAAATGATAACTATACCTTGCATTGTTACCGGAACTCCCACTCAGACTAACGTGTTCTGGAGACAGGTGGTCAATGGTGTTCCAACTAACGTAGTTATAAATGGTAACAGTAGATATACTGGAGGTTCCACCTCAACTCCATCATTGACAATAACCAACACAGAGAATTCCGATGAAGGAACATACGTATGCTATGCTACAAACATTGTTGGTACATCTAACAGTCAAAATTCATCTTTAAACGTTATTGGAGGTAGGTAAATTAAAAATTAATAGTACATTAATGATACATTTCACAAAGTTATTCATGGATCTCGAAATAAAAATTCTTTCTTGTATATCTTTTTTAATGTGTTATTTAGTATTAACCGATAATATGTCTTTTGTTCTATCCAATATGTTTTGGTTAGAAGACCAATAATCGATCTATTTACATTTAAATGTAATGTCCACTTAATTCTTATAGAAAAAAATCTCTTTTATTGCCAGGCGTTCCAAATGTGACAATTGCAGGATTTAGTTTTCACGTTCAAATATGCAATTCCATAACAATAGAATGTACTGTTACCGCCATTCCTGTTGTTACTAGTGTGTATTGGACCAGAAATGTGACCGGACAGATAACCAATATAGGGCCCTCATACAATCCTAGTAAATACGGTGGATCTACTACCGTCACACCATCTCTAACTATATTTAACGCTAACTTCAGTGACGAAGGAAACTACCAGTGCTTCGCCACAAATTCTATAGGAACTGGTTCAAGTCAGGAGACATCACTTGATGTACAAGCAGGTAAGATTATTTCTTGTCACGTCTTTTTTATTGGAACTGGAACTTTCAATTTTTTCTCTTGTTGAAATAAAGTCATTATACGGTTATCTAGACCATGACTACTTTTTTATTGGTTAATAAAGTAGTTGATTTTTATGTTTCATCGAACCTTTTTGTATAGATGATGACAATTCATTGTTTATATATATATATATATATATATAACTCGTCTAAACATCAGCCCAACAAGTGTTAGATCTGTAAATTTGCTATCGCAAATATTTTGTTCTTCCCTCGCCAGGATTCGAACTCATGCAACTGAGATATCGTGACACCAAATCGCCTGCACTGTATCCGACGCGCTAGACCACTCGACCACCTAGGCTTCACAAAAATAAAGCTTTCGGTGGCCGGGTGTTACCTTTCCTCGTCAGTTTTAATCTAGCGTCGTAATACAGTACATGATATACATGTATAAGGCATGAAGATGGAATTGTTACAGATCAGATCCATCGGATCACCAGCAGTGATGGTGATACATGAAAGCAAATTTACAGATCTAACAATGTTGGGCTGATGTTTAGACGAGTTGTATATATATTACAATTTAAAATTCGCAGACTACATTTCACATCAAATAATAACAGTTCCTATAATATATTTTTTTTTCTAGAGATCCCAACAGTACATGTTAACTTTCCAAGCTACAATGTAAATTATTTTAGCTCGATAATTCTTATATGTTCCGTTGTTTCGAAACCTGCTGTTATACGAGTTTACTGGAAAAAGACTTTGGATGGAACAACAACAGATATTGATGTCACCAATAGTGGCGGGAAATATTCCGGTTCCACGATTTCTACTCCATCTCTGACTATTATCAATGCTGCATCAACCGATGAAGCAAACTATACATGTTATGCCATAAATTGTGTTGGATTTGGACAGAGTACAGATATCTCATTAAATGTGATCGGCAGTAAGTAATGGAGACTGCGTTAGTGTACATAAGCATTTAAAATGAATGCAGATTTATTTTATTAACTAGTAGTTGGTTTTTTTTTGTAATAGTAAAGTAACTATTGGGCTTTCAATGAGAATAATATTTTCAAATACACCTTTTAAAAATCAAGTTATCAATATATCATGAGAGGACTGTTTAACTAGCACTACAAATCAAAAACCGTACATAACCGTATTTCTTCCATATCTTATAAGAAATGTAGATCTTTAAAACTGCGGTTAGTTAAAATATGAATTTATTTTGACGATTTCAGAGAAACCAACTGTTACAATACAACAAAGGATATATAATGTCAACTATGGTATTACTGCTGTTCTTGTATGTTCAGTCACAGCAAATCCAGCTCATACAATCGTTTACTGGCGAAAGATAAAGGATGGCGTTACTTCAGATATATATGTAGCTAACAGTAACAACAAGTACAGTGGTTCTACAGTCAGTAACCCGTCTCTACAAATAAATAACACTGATTTTAACGATGAAGCATATTATGTTTGCTTTTCTTCAAATATTGTTGGAACTGGACAAAGTACACAGACGTTCCTAGATGTGTCTGGGGGTAAATTACCAATATTTTATCATTGCAATACTATAATTATTTGTGTCTTTGTGTCTTAGATAACTGTTTTATTTTTGAAATATGTAACTATCGAATTTCGAATTGAGAAGTATTATTCCAAAATTTTCTTTGGCGTCAATTTTGTATTTTTAAACGGTTTTAGTACTTTTTATACATGTTTGACAAATATTTGAAAAAGATATGTATAGTATTTGCAGCCCTTCTGAAACAGTATGATACCTTTTATTTGGCAGATATTCCTGTGGTTATAATATCTGTCAACACTTATTCGGTTTTACTAAGCGGTACAGTAACATTGCAATGTACAGTTTCCTCTAACCCAGCTCATACCTCTGTCACGTGGCAAAGAAGAGTTATCGGTGTACTCACTACAGTAACAGTTGATGGGTCCAGAATATATGGTAGCACTGTCAGTTCACCATCTCTCATAATCAGTAATGCTGTATCTGGTGACGAAGGGAACTATATCTGTACTGCAACCAATGTTGTTGGAAACGGATCCAGTCAACAGACATTCTTAGACGTCACAGGAGGTAAGCTTTTTATGTACCAATATTTCAGGTATTTTGCTTAATTTTTACGGCATGTTTATATTCATTGATTAAAGTTTTGTAATTAAATTGTTCATGCTTTAGATTGAGGTTTGGTCAGGTATTAAAATACATCTGTGACGTAAGTTGTTTTTTTTCAAACTCAGCATTATTTGACAAGAATAGAGATTTAGTCTCCATTATTCATCTTCATTTCATTCATTTTGAGGTTTTGTTGAATGGATATTTCCATATGTACTTTTTTCAAAAGCGTTCACCCATGTTGACAAATCTAAAAGATGTAATGCAATATTGAATGAAGGTAAAAACTTACTAAAACTGCTGATGAAATATTCGCAGTTTTTTTCCGATGAAAATTTTAGCTGAATTTCTTTAGTATCCAAGCGTTGTAAAACGAATTGTATCCATCGAGTACCATTCCTCTTCTATGGATCTATATAATATCAACTGTGTAAACTCAGTTGAATTGCTTTGAAGTATTGAACTTACTAACATTATTTATTAATGAAAATAAGAGAAAAATATATTTTATTTAAAAATTAGCTTTAACAATAAGATTAGGGTTAAATGAAATAAATAGTTTAGGAAACTGAAATTGTAAAAAGGCGTATTCTGTATGTCATTCAAATGTTTGTTGTTATAATTTGAATATAATACTAACGAATACGAGTACTGAAATTTCCAGCGCCCCAAGTCAAGATCGAACACGGGACTTTCAGCACTGTAGCTATCGGTCTTAACCACTAGACCACGAACCCACACACAATTATGTTGATTTACATGTTTTCTTTGGTTGTGTTTTTTTCCGTGACTCGGGGCGCTGGAAATGTTCACCCTCCCATACACTGATCTGGTACCTAGACGGTACTATGGGGGCCTCGGTTGTCAATGTTTTCCCTACTTTGACCTGTAAATCAATTTTCTGATTTCTCTCCGATTTGTCTGTTTCCACCGAGTGGCCCAGTGGTTCTCTTCGAGTTCTTCGGCTTCCTTCACCATAATAACAGACTTCCTGGTGTCCAAGCAATGCCTTTGAGTTGGGGTTGTCCTTGTAAAAAGTGTCTTTAATACGTTATTGACGCATCTTCCTTGATCCCGATGTGGATTGTACATGGATACCACTGTGCCCTCGCAGCTCTCAAAGGGGGGGGGGGGGGGGGGGGGTGTGGTCTTCAGATAGCGGAAGAATTTACCAGTACATACATGGTAAGATATACTATAGAGTACGGAAATATATAACACAAAATAAATAATTTTGTTGTTCATACAGAAGTGAAATTTATCGTCATACCAAACACTTATCAAAGGTGGAAAATATTAAAAATAGTGAGACGAGATATATAAAATAAGTAAACAGTAAATAACAAAAATGCATTAAAAATTGTATCAACAGGCCAAATTAACACGCAAGTACGATTTGAGAGCACTCTCATTTACTGAAAACCAAATAAAATCCAAAAAACAATTAATAATAAACAATCATGCATCAGAGACTAAATAGTGTCTGTTTGTTTTGTTCAGACATAGTTGTCAATATATTGGAATTGTATGCGACTGTCTTACGAATGAGAAGTTCAGCTAGCTATAACACCTGCTTTAATCCACCATTTTCTAGTTCACAAAATGCCTGTACCACGTCAGGAATATGACAGCTTGTATCCATTCGTTTGATGTGTTTGAGCTTTTGATTTTGCCATTTGCTTAGGGACTTTCCTTTTAAAATTTTCCTTGGAGTTGGGTATCTTTGTTATTTTACTATTTGCTAATTAGACGTTTGTCTACTTCTAGCACATGTTATATGTTGTAAGTGTTTGGTGGTTGCGAGAATCAGTTGTGTTTCTTTCTTTTTTTTCAATGCAAATTCTCCCCTTTTCCAATTAATAAGTTTGTTACTTTTAAAATCTTTACCAAAGGTGATTAATAGAAACAGTATTTTTTAGATATTCCTACAGTCACAGTCGCTCAGAATCAATATTCTGTTAACTACAGGCAAACTGTAACACTGATATGTACAGTACAAGCTAATCCAATGGTGACAAGTGTTAACTGGAGAAAAATTGTAAATGGAAATGCAACAAGAATAAATATGAACAATGTGCGGTATACAGGTTCGACTGTAATTTCACCCTCACTAACCATCGCTGCCTTGGAGTTATCTGATAAAGGACACTATCAATGTTCTGCACAGAATAGTGTGGGTACTGGATATAGTAAACAAACATTTTTAGATGTGATTGGAGGTAAGAAAGTAAAATTTTGTTGAATTAATGTAAACATCTATGCTTATACTTTTTTAAAGAACAGAGTCAAACGATATCAAAGTAACATTCAAACTAACAAGTATTTGCACATTTGTCATAGTTCCAATTCTATCTTTTTTAATTGAGTTATTTTTGTTTTTTTTTTCTTAATTTCTGAAATCATATATGTGAAGTCTTTTTTTTTCTCATTTACTCATTTATTCCCGAATCAGACGAAATGGTATATGCGACAATCCTAAACAAACTAGAAATACACATATTAAGGTTACTATACGGCCTTTAACAGTAGCAAACTGTTTAATCTATATGCCCAGCTTCAAACGGCTTCAGTTCTATAAACAAAATAAGGCCAGCATTAAATTGATTCGTGTCTAATCGATGTATATGGCTGCTAATGCGGCGTAAAGCAATCACCAATCAATCAATCAATTATATGGCAAGTTTTACATAGCGCTTTATGGAGGAAATTATGAAAGAACTCAATGGTCAAATATTTAGCATCGGCACTAATCTTAACAAATAACACATACGGAGAGTACACTTTTCTCTATCATACAAATGGGTGCAGTCCTAACCTGTACAGCAATCTAACTTGCTTACCAGATATTGTGACTAGTCAAAGTAAACCTGCGACAGGAATTAAGACTGCACTGACCAGTCCTAGTACCACAATCAAATTAACTTGAAAAACAGACTTGGTCGTAGGACTGTATATAGGACTGCTGAAAATGTTTACTTTGATACAGGTCCCCTACTATTATAAGTTTACTTCGAAACCAGTCTTCCAATAAGTTAACTTTAATTCTATCCGATCGAACCAGACATAATCTCAAGCTAATTTTGGCTGGTCTGCTCAACAATACGTTAACTTGTTACCGGGACCGCTTTTCGTCGATTTATCAAATATTTTTAATTGTCTTTATTTCTATATATATAAGCAATACACGTGGTCATTTGTCATCTTGTTAGAGTGTCCGTATAACTATCGGATGGATGTCTTCAACATGAGCACTTGTAACGTTTCGTTAAATCCACTTTCAAGGAAATCATGGTAGATAGTTACTCCATATGCAGACGTGAATTGTGCTCTATAGATATGGAAAGTTCACATTTTATAAACTGCCTTCATCCCTTTGTCGTTGAGTTTTGTTTTCAACCGCCCGTTTACGTATATTTTTCTAGATGAAAATTAAAATATGAGGCTTACCTAACTGCATCTGTGGTATCCTTTATATCAAATTCGATGTTAAAATGTCTATAAAGCAAACGATTAATAGACCGTATTGTTTTTCAGACGTTCCATCTGTACAAGTTTTGTCCAACACCTTTTCAGTAATTTTTGGAGGCATAGTAGTCCTTGGTTGTCAAGTTATTGCCAATCCATCGGCAACAAACGTTTATTGGCAAAAACTTGTGAATGGTGTTCTTATAACAGTTGATATGAGTACAAATAACTTTAACAAGTACAGTGGATCTACAGTACAATCTCCTTCTCTAACTATCATTAGTACTACAGAGGCGGATCAAGGGAATTACGTCTGTTCTGCTACAAACTCAGCCGGAACAGCTTCCAGTAGTCAGACGTTTTTGGATGTTGTAGGCAGTATGTGACGTTATAAATAGAGATTTTGAGAAATATTTTTCTTATAAATTCACAAAATGTATTATATTGCTTGAAATCCTTAGTGCGTTCCTTCAGATAAATTTATAAACCTTAAAATCTCTATAAAACTGACAAACGTGAAAGCAAAATACAACACATGATAGACACAGTTAATATATTAATAATTACTTGCAAGTTATGTGCTAAACAGAGGAACACACCATGTACATATAGGCAGTAGTTAATACAATGAATGTTGATCTCCAGTTCTGAAAATGGGCTATACCTTTCTAACGTATATTGCATGCATTTTTGTTGCACTTACAGTAAGGCTTTGTTGTACAAAAACGTAAATTTCTCATTCAATCCTTTCCCCAAATTTAGACTAGGATGTATTTTTTAATATGAAAAACTAGCTTGTCAATCGTAACTATTGTGCTCTTGTCACTGTCGTGCAATGTTGTTTTCAACTAGGGACATGTCATAAGGTCATTGGACTATTAAACTATACTAATGCAAACACATATTTATGTTTTATAGATATACCCACAGTAAGTATACCTCGGAGTACATACAGTGTAAATGTTGATAGTCAAATTACTATTCCTTGTACTGTGTCAGCCAATCCCTTAGAGACCAATATCTACTGGACCGTAACAGTCGGCAGCAACGCAGAACAGACCATATCCATGACGAATACCCAGAAATATCAAGGATCTTCTATAAACTCACCTTCACTGATCATTCTCAGTACGACTCAGAGTGACTCTGGTGTTTATAGATGTCATGCAACAAACAATGTTGGTACCGGACAGAGTAATCCGACCACACTTAATGTTGTGGGAAGTAAGTACAGCCTTTTTAAGTTAACGGTTAAAGATGGATGCTTAACTTTAAAGGTCGTAAAGATGCTAAATGTTTTTTAAAAGTTAAATATGCATATATGTATTTGAACGCCGAAGAGTTACTATAAACCGCATTTACAGGGTCTTTCGTGTGAAAGAAAACTATTTATCATATCTTCAAAAATGTACAGCGTTAAGATTATTGTCTTATTCGCCGATAATTTTTTGCAGCAACCATGAATCATCTCCTTATCACTGTGACAACTGCATTGTTAGGAACTGTTAATAGGTTCTAAAAAAAGATTTAATACACCAAACATTTAACAACTGTTATGACAAACTTTGATAAAAAAAAATTAGAAACACATAAACAAAATAAAGAAAGAAAAAATAACTCTACTGTACGTCTTAGTTTTCACGTGTTCCACGATTCTGTATTGATTGTTTATTAAGGTAACGTTCAATAAAATGCGGCAATCAAACACGTAAGTTAATTACCAAACAGCTCTACACATGGAAAACTTTAGACTGAGCATCGCAAACCCTATCATCAATTGGGGGCATCTCGTGTGTCCCGGAATTGTAAGCAGATCCTTCCCAACATGTGGAACCCGTCTAAGGAAGGTTTGTTTTATATACAAATAAGCAGATTTGGTAGGATTTAAAAAAAACACAACTCTTCATCAGTGACCTTATGAAGTAGAAGTAAACATCAATAAGTCGCCGTAATGACATTATTTAGTATTATTTGAAGTAGTAACACAATATTCAAAGTTCTTTTTTACATTTTGATGTACATATATAATTTATTGTTTTCTTTGATACAGATATACCAACAGTGACTGTTGGACAACCTATTTACCTTGGTAATTACGGACAGGCTGTGCAGCTAGTATGCAGTGTAAGTGCCACACCCATCCACACACAGGTTTACTGGACTAGAATCCAGAACGGACTGCCAGTGACCATTTCTATGACAAACACAGCTAAATTTAGCGGTTCTATCGTCAGTAATCCAACTCTTACTATCAATAACGTGGATCAAAATGATGAAACTTATTATATTTGTTATGCAACAAATACAGTTGGAACTGGACAGAGTCAACAGACCTATGTAGATGTTATCGGAAGTATGTATAAAGTTATTTTCATCTATTCATTTATCTGGATATTACTTTCTTTACCAGTGCACACTTTGCAGTCATATAAAACATATAGATGACGGAGACACTTCCAACCGGAACTACATCACCTACATGTACATGATTTACTTAACCTGTACCCACAGTTTTATTTTGTTCTATTTTTTGTAAATAAAGGCAACAGTAGTATACCGCTGTTCGAAATTCATAAATCGATTGAGAAAAAAACAAATCCGGGTTACAAACTAAAACTGAGGGAAACACATCAAATATAAGAGGAGAACTACGACACAACAGAAACACAACATTAAAATGTAACACACACAGAAACGAACTATAATATAACAATGGCCATTTTCCTGACTTGTAACAGGACATTTTTAGAAAAAATGGTATAACATTATTACTACTATAGAACACTTCAAGTGGAGAGGTAGGTTGGGTAATTAACGGGTGGTAAGTAGAAAACGTCATTCATAAAATCTGAATTTGAAACCAAATTTAGAATTTTATTTCATAATTTTTTTATTGAACTCCTGAGAAACATACAAACGGATAAATTACAGACCCTTACCTCACTAGTTGCAGGGTTATTTACTGTGGCTCTGCATCTCTATATCCTGGTATATTCTTTTTACATTATACCATTTAAAAAAATATCATTCTGCACTCTATACGGTCTTTCCAAAGCCTTTTTTATTTTGTCTCTTTTATTTATTTGAACTGCATATAACAACAAATACTAGTCTTTCTGAAGAGTTTAAAAACAATCTGTTATATACACATTACATTAGAATAGAATCTTAACATCCACATTTCTCTAAAAAAAATGATGAAAGTTGTATCTGTAGACCAGTCAGCTGACTCTAAAATACTCTTCATACCAGCACCATTGAATGAGGTCCATGAAGGTCCAATTGCTCTCGTACTGTGAGCTTTATTTTTCAAATCTGTGATTTTGAAATCCAATTGTAGTCATATTCAATAACCACCTAGAAACTGTTGGTGAAGTTCCTGGTTTAAAAGGTTTTAGAGAAAGAAAGAAAAGTTGCCTTCATTTTTTCTAATTTCTTTAATCATAAAGTTAACATATCATTATCATATAAAACTGTGATATTTGTATTTTCGGAAAAAATATATATATAAACTTCTGTAAAAAAACATTTCTAGCGCAACTACTTATTTTTTAGTTTCCTTGTTTTATTTTTATTGTATGTAAAATGTAGGCAATAGGTACTTAGTCATGATGTGATCATATATCTGAAGACATAAATCAATATTTAAATGTGTTTCTTAAATTGACAAAGGATTACTTTGATGATGCCTCTCTTATACATTGTTTTGCAGGTCCACCTGAAATTGCTATTCAGTCCAATAGGTACACTGTACTTCTCGGACAGACAGTTACTCTTGTCTGTACAATATCCGCTAACCCAAATGCCACAAGTGTACGGTGGTATAAAGTTATAAATGGAGTACAAACTTCTCTCTCTACCAATGCTGGGAAATATAACACGCCAACTGTCAGCAGTCCTAATCTGATTATCAACAGTGCTGCTCAGAGTGATATTGGTTACTATGTCTGCACAGCAACTAACGTTGTCGGAACCGGAACCTCATCTCAGACCTATTTGGCTGTTACAGGAAGTAAGTGTGTTCTGATATAAACGAAAGAAACCAGCTACTGAGAAAGTTTGAAAGTATCAAGGTCTTTGTCTGTCAAAAAATTAGGAAATACTGCTTTTCCAATACAATCTGTTGTTTCTTAATATAATTAGAAACAAGTAAGATTAATTCAGCTAATAAATTTTTGAGACATAAAATAATACAACTAACAGAATCATATTATTATTTATTTTTAGAAATAATTAAATGGCACTCTCATTACAATTTCGATTATAAATGAATGGTAATTAAGAAAGAAAAATACATGAATTATTATACAATTATTGACTATTGATAAGGTTGATTCAATGATTTATCAACCCCCGAGATATGATATCCATCGAGGCCAACGGCCGAGAAGAATTTCATATCTGTTGGATTGATAAATCATTGTATCAACTGAAAAAAAGTTAACAATCGTTTTATTATATGACTCTTTTATCATTCTCAAGTTGTTTAGTATTTGAAGAAGATTATACTTTTAAAACTGCTCCTTGATTTAATACTAAATATATTATCTGCTTTTGCAGTTATCAATTTTCATCAGTTGATAGATTCAATAAAGTTTAGAAAGGAAAAAATTCACCGAAAACAAGAAAAAGAAAAAAACACATCTAAAACAAGAAGAAAAAGAAAAACGGAAATTTACATAACGTCATAAAACCGAATTTAAAGAAGTTGTCTTGGAATATCTATATGTAAGTACACGGACGCTGTCCTAACTCTTATATTAACCTCTCGTGCTTTTTTCCGCGGTGAATATAATGATTTAACAAAGAGGATTTCCCATTCTTTTAGCAATGAGAAAACAGAAAATTTATAGTCCTATAATAATTGAATTTGTTAAACAATACTTAACTGATAGACTCTGATATTGCTTAACTTGTAATAATGTTTGATAGTTGTAACGCATAAAATAATTTAATTTACAGAACTATATATGAATGTTGTGAAAAATAATTAAGTGAACAAAATTTCTTTTGTAGATTTACCAACAGTTACTGTAACTTTATCAAATTACAACGCTAACATTGGTGCGACTGCGACTCTTGGTTGTACTGTTGTGGCCTCCCCTGCTGCCACTAATGTATACTGGCAACGTATTGTTAACAATCTACAACAAAGTATTGATACAACCTCCTCCAACTCACGATACAGTGGTTCTACAGTCTCTAGTCCGTCACTCGTTATTACTAACGCTCAGTCATCGGATGAAGGAAACTATATATGTTATGCTACTAATAGCATTGGAACTGGTAACAGTCAGCAGACTTATCTCAACGTCATTGGAAGTAAGTTGTTTACGGATGTCAATTTTAAAAACAGATTTTCCCTTAATATTTGCACAGTTTTCAGTGCAATAATTCAAAATTTTTTAATCTTAAGAAAACATGATTTTAAAAATAATATGTATATAAATATGTATATATGACCAGAAAAACATAACTTAAGCTGAATTTGGCAAAACCTTTCGGAGATTTGGATCAACAATGCTCTTAAAGTTTTGCCTTTTGAATTGCTCTGCAGTGTTGTTGGTTGTACGCATCTACCGTATAGAATTTTAATTCTCGTATATCTTAAAAGTTTATTGTATATTATCAAATACCACATCAATTAAAACTGCAAATTAAGTTTTAAATTTATGCAAACAAAGTGATGAAAGAGACTTATTATGCCTTACTTTTACTGAAATATCAACATTTGATTCAATAAAATTGAGAATGGAAATGGGGAATGTGTCAAAGAGACAACAACCCGACCATAGAGCAGACAACAGCCGAAGTCCACCAATGGGTCTTTATATGCAGCGAGAAACTCTCGCACCCGGAGGCGTCCTTCAGCTGACCCCTTAACAAATATGTATACTAGTTCAGTGATAATGGACGTCATACTAAACTCCAAATTATACACAGGAAACTAAAATTAAAAACGATACAAGACTAACAAAGGCCAGAGGCTCCTGACTTGGGACAGGCGCAAAAATGCGGCGGGGTTAAACATGTTTTTTGAGATCTCAACCCTCCCCCTATACCTCTAGCTAATGTAGAAAAAACAAACGCACAACAGTACGCACAGTAAAACTCAGTATAAGAGAAGTCCGAGTCCGATGTCAGAATGGGAAACAAATGAAAATAAACAAAATGACAATAATACATAAATAACAACAGACTACTAGCAGTTACTGACATGCCAGCTCCAGACCTCAATTAAACTGATTGAAAGATTATGTCTTCATCATATGAGTATCAGGCATAATCCCTCCTGTTAGGGGTTTAGTATTATACCGTCATAAAATATATGAGAAGAACATAACCCGTGTCATGCCAACAACTGGTTTTAAAATAAATGTGTTTAATTCCGATGTAAAGACCCTATAAGTGAATCAATATTAAAGCCAAAATAAGCAATCTTAAATGACCTGACAACAGTATCGTAACTATATCCCTTCTTAATAAGTCTGTTTAAAGGTTTTGTTACCTTTTTAGGTTAATACTGACATTTTTGTGCTTTGTAAAGTATATTACCATAAAAGATTGGATGTGAAATACCCGAACGTATAAGATGTCTGCATGTTGAGTTATATTTACGAATGATGTCCTTATACCGATGATAAAATTTAGTAAATGTTTTGACTAGTTAATGATATCGAAAACCCTGGTGTAATAATTATTCAAGTATTCATTTACGTCTATTTCAATGCAGTTATGCAAGTACCAACATAATTGACCACACTCATTTGCTTGCATAAACAACAGCTTTTGTGTTATGTAAATTGATATAACATTTTGATCAATTCTATATTTCGAGCATCAAATCCCATAATATTTGATAAAGATCATTTAGTTTCACATTTGCGTAAACAACATAAGCAGAGAAATCACCAGAATATGTTATACTTCACTTTTCTGACCAAATGGGTACATTATCCAACCCCCTACACGGCAATGGATTATTTGATAAATACTATTGTTTTTACTTTTACCAGATATACCAATAGTGACAGTTCAAGAAAGTGTGTACTCTGTCAACATCGGAGGTAGCATCAATCTCGTGTCCAATATACAAGCCAACCCACCTCATACCTCTGTCACGTGGCAGAAAAATATAAATGGAGTAACGACAACGGTTACAATATCTGGGAGGTTCTCCGGCGCTGCAGTAAACAGTCCAACTCTTACAATATCTAATGTCACTCTTGACGATGAAGGCTATTATGTTTGTGTTGCAACGAATAGTGTTGGAAATGGTCAAAGTTCTCAATGTTTTTTAGATGTCATCGGAAGTAAGTAATTCATTAAAGAAAAGAAAAGAATCGCTTAGAATAAAAACAAAATAAAATTACATTGCACACAAACGCATAGTTTTCTTCTCATTATAATCGATATATAAATGGTTCATCACATAAACACATTATGAGCTTTTACTTTGACAAAAACATTATATGATTCTAGGTTTAGTGGCTCTAGTAAACTTTTCTAAAAAAACAAGATTATAGCACAATTCCTTTATCCTTAGCCACGGTTAAGTGACCTAAATCTAAAATAACTGATACAAACTCAATTTATTTGTCCTATGTTTATTATGACTGTAATATTAAAGTATAAAACAACTATTCCATAGGTATCCCTACAGTAATTATAGGGTCAGACTACTACCCGGTGAACTACGGAAATACAGCAACCATTGAATGCAATGCTGTTGCTACACCAACAGAAACCAGTATATCGTGGCAGAAAATACAGAATAGTTTACCATCAACAGTAGTTATATCAGGGCGATACCAGGGTGGTACCGTGTCTTCCCCTAATTTGATTATCACTGATGTGGACAATACGGACGAGGCATTCTACATATGTTTTGCTACTAACAGTGTAGGAACTGGACAAAGTTCTCAGACCTACCTCGATGTACAAGGAAGTATGTATAACATGATATGAATATATAAAATACCAATACAATGCATGGCAATATACTTAACATTAATATACACCTATTGACTGGTTATGAGGGTAAAAGCAAGTTTGTTGTCCCTGAGATACCAACTATTGCTCGAGGTGAAGCCGAGCTTTGTTGTCCAATGAAAAATTAGTATGAAAAAGTACGGGAAATATGTTTATTAAACTATTGACCGGGGTAATAGTCTTTGAAACTATTGACTGGCAAATATTCTGTAGAATGAAATAGCACAAATATTTCATTCTTTTTTTATATAGAAAAAACATACTGAGGTATAATAATATATAATATTTACTACTACCACCACATGCAAATTGAAACAAAACATTTTTTTTATTCCTCATAACTAATAAGTGCAAAGAAACAATTTGTTTTTTAAACACGAAAGGTTCAGTGAATTGTTTTCATAAAAATCTTTTTACAGCTGTTCCCTACGTATGAATGCGTTGAAATATACCAAAGGGACATTTAAACTCATATCATAAATCGATTACAAACTTACAATGCTATGGAAAAAAAATAAAACGACCAACAAACAACTGTTTTATACATTATCTTAATTCTTTCACAGCTGTTCCTTCCGTACAGATATTATCCAACTATTACTCAGTGGAGATTTGTCTTTCTATCACGCTCCAGTGCACCGTGACAGCTAATCCATCTTATACAAACGTGACATGGAATAAGATAGTTAGCGGACAGCAAACTAATATAGGATCAAACAATAGATATTCAGGAGGAAGTACTAATACGCCTTCTTTAACTATATCGAATGCTGTTGACACAGACGAAGGGTATTACATATGTACCGCAGCAAATGCAGTGGGTACAAGTCAAAGTGCACAAACATATGTAGATGTTACCGGAAGTACGTATATGTTTGCTTCTTTTATCTTATATAATGAATATTTTATAAAACAAAATATATCTAATTAGGGCTCTCTCCACATAATATTGAATAGATTTGCAAGTTTTCCGTTACATATGTAATGCCATAGTGTTTTGCCGCTTGTTGTGTGTGTGTTCATTTGAACATATTTTATTACTATTATATGTACATATATACATATTTATCAGGCATGAAAATTCAACTTAAATGAAATTCATACAATTCTTATTTGTATCCAATTTCACTTATGTGTAGCGAAATAAACTCATCATAGATACCAGGATTGAAATTTTGTATTTGCGCCAAGAAATATTGGGTTTTTTTTATCGCATTGTAAATGTTTTCAACATTTTGATATTAACTTATTTATTTAGGAACTGAGATCATTCGTGGCAAACTAGCAAGAGCACATTTTTTTTTATTTATTGAAAAAATGGGGAATAAACGTCTACATATCGTTTAGACAGATCATTAAATATAAAATTTTGAATGGAAATTGGGAATAAGTCAAATAGACAACAACCCGACCAAAGAGCAGAAAACTGCCGAAGGCCACCAATGGGACAGAATCAAATAAGCGGCGGGGTTAAACATGTTTTGTGAAATCTCAACCCTCCCCCTATACCACTAACCAATGTAGTATAAAGAAACACATAGCAATACGGTTCAGTTTAAAAGTAGTCCGATTCCGATGTCAGAATAGGTAACAAAAGAAACTAAGCAAAATGACAATGATACATAAATATATTCCATGCATACTATATCTCGAAAAATACGATATTTCGCCACTGTCGATAGTTTTTATTTTAATGTTTAGAATGCTCAGTGAGCCTGGAGTTTTTATTTTTGAAAATTTTAGCGACTCTAGTTGGGAAATATTGTATTACACTCAATGGAGTTGTAGAATAAATATTTATCTAAATTTTGCTTTTTCGCTTTCCAGGTATATTGACAGTTACTGTATCACAGTCATCATATAGTGTAAATCATGGTCAGTCAGTACAGTTGGTATGTACTTATTCCGGAACTCCTGCAGTACAAAATGTGTATTGGCAAAAAATCACAAATGGCGTTCAGACAAATATCAATTCTACCACTAACGCAAACAAATATTCTGGATCTACAATTGGACGCCCGTCTTTAACAATTTTGAATACCGAAAGTAATGACATAGGCTCCTACATATGTTACGCTACAAACTGTGTTGGAACTGGACAGAGTCAACAAACGCAGCTTTCTGTAGTTGCCAGTAAGTTTGTATTTAACTTACACTGATGCGCATAAGCCGCCTTAATTTTAAGATTTGTTTTCAATTAACGACTAACATTCTGATGATATCGCTTTCCTATAATTAATTGTGCTATTTGTTATAAAAAGAGACAATGGCTATTATTCTTTTACTTATAGATATTCTCGTTGTATAACCATGTATTATATAGCATTTTAATGAAAATAAATTTCAATAAAGAGAAAACAAAAAAAGACGTTTGATAACAACTGGACAAAATAAACTCATATATCGAAGAGATATTGACAAAATCATGACAAAAGACGAAAAGCAAAAGAACAGTTTACGAAACACTGTATGGACAACTTTGATTGAACAAACAAAAAAGCGAAAACATCGTTAAATTTACTTACTCAAGCCATTGAAAATTGTGTCAATTTCATTGATGATCTGGTAAGTATAATCTGTACAAATTAGCACAAAAAGATAGCATTTACATGTAACTATGGTGTCATCAACCCAGGTCACCCCCAGTTTTTGGTGGGGTTCGTGTTACTTAGTCTTTAGTTTTCTATGTTGTGTCTTGTGTACTATTATTTGACTGTTTGTCTTTCTCTTTTTAAGTCTTGGCGTTGTCAGTTTATTTTCGATCTATGAGTTTTTGGATGTTCCTCTGGTATCTTTCACCCCTCTTCTAAACTGTCGTTATTAACGGTTTTTACATAACTTGGCTATTTCTGGCATAGTGTTTGATCAAAATATATATAACATATTTGAAGTAAATTACAAATTTAGTATTAATAACAAATTCTCAAGTTGAGGCTAGGTCGGCAGTATTTGCTGTTTTAGCACAAATATGTGAATTTGAAGCCTTAGTGCCAATTTGTTTGACAACATTGTTTATAGTATACAGACTGAGGTATTACAGAATGATGCTATACAGTAGATATTTTCGAATTCAAGGGGCCAAACGGTTTTAAACAATGACACAAAATCAGTATATGCACAGCAAAACCACAAAAAAGCAGAGGTACAGCGCGTTTAAATGTGTTCCTATTATATACAGTAATTATGTTGAATCTTTTGTAGACGTACCCTCAGTAACAGTCGGACAAGGCTATACTGTTGTTATTGGAAACTCTATTACCATGACTTGTACTATACTTGCCACCCCGTCAGCCTCTAGCGTTCAATGGAATAGAATTACAAATAATGCACCTGTTGCAATAAACGTTACCAGCAATCCAACTAAATATTCAGGTTCTACTGTCACTTCACCTTCTTTGACAATTTTTAACTGTGTTGAGGGCGATGAGGGATACTATACTTGTCAAGCAACAAACTCTGTCGGAACAGGAACTAGTACCCAGACCTTCTTAAACGTTCAAGGCAGTAAGTATATGGATATTCCCCTTCTTTACCACTGTACAAATGAAGAAGTTGGTAATGCTTATTTGATACAACAATACCAATATGGTAATAAGTCAAAGACATTCTAAATAATGATCATTTGAAGATATATTCGAAATAAAACCTATCATTATTCAGGTTAGATGCCTTATGTAACGTCATGAATTATTCGAGCAAAGTCCGACTAGATTCTCTCCTAATCAGCGGTAAATAGTACTAAACAATGTATTCATAGTGGGATAATTGTCCACAGTAAACTTATTTTACACTATATTCATAGGATGTTGGATGTGTTCAGATTGATATATTATTATCAGACACATGCTTTTTTATTTGTATTATTTGTTATTGGCGTCGATCTAGTTTTTAGTAAATGCGAAAACCCTTCGACCTTTACCTTGTGTTTAGAGTAGGTTTGTTAGTTATTTTTGTGCTTTGAATGGATCTAACGAGTTCTATAATATTACCCAAGAGGGGCCTTCAATAAGAGGAGCCAGACATTGGCTGTTGATTCACTTTTGTAATTCTAAACAAAGAACATTATTATGACGTCTGCTAATTTGGATGTTGAGCATGGGAAGTCTATTTGAGACATGACGTAGGCCTTAGACCAATTTTTGTTTTATAATATAGTTAGAATACATGGACAATAAGGTTTGTAGAATATATTTTGTAATTTATTTCATCTTGTCTTTCATATTAGTTCACTTATAATTCAATTATTTATCTGGTTATATTGAAAGCAATACCAGTGGTAAACATTACCAAGTCACAGTATAGTGTAACAGTTGGTTCGTCCGTTACCATGGTTTGTACCGTATCAGCAAATCCTGTTCATACCTTAGTTTATTGGCAAAAAGATGTGAATGGAGTAGCAACAAATATCAATCTCTCTCAGACGAGTAAATACTCAGGATCTACTATGACATCACCATCTTTGACTTTACTCAATGCTGTAATTGCTGATCAAGGATATTACACATGTAGTGCACAGAATAGTGTCGGAACAGGTACCAGTTCACAGATATTCCTGGATGTATCGGGAAGTAAGTAAAGCTCAGTCGTAATGGGGAGTGAAATATAATGTCAATATTAGACAAAACATATTGCAAAGATAGGTTTAAAACATATTCAAACTTTTGTATCAATTAAACATTTAAAGTACTTAACTAGGCGATTTATAAACATCTTATTAACCTTGAATTATTGCAGAAGTTGCTTTATATCTATGTGCTACTATAGTAAACTATTTAACAAGTTTTCCACCACAATACCCCTATCAATTTTGAAAAACCCATTAAAAACTCAAATTTAATTTAAACTGAGAATAGTGTAGCAGGAAAACCTAAACGGGTTCAATCAGTAAGATTTTAAAAGCACAGAAAAATGTGCACCATACTAGCATCATGACTATCAAATGACAAAACGAATACTAAAAATCCAAGCTAAAAAACACTTGCTGTTCGGCGTTAGCCAATGCTCCGTGTTGAAGGCCGTACCTTGACCTATAATGGTTTACTTTTATAAATTGTAACTTGGATGGAGAGTTGTTCTCATACCACATCTTCCTATATCTATATAGGTACTTTAATTCAATCTCGGACCCGCGATGTTGCGGGTGTGTTCCTGAATACCTTATATCTTGGTAATGTAAAGTTAAATTATATCAACATGCAGCCTAAATATATACACATAAGGGAACCTGTAGCGAAATGATGTAGCAAATATTTTTAAACATTTTCAAGACAAAACAGTCAGCTCAAACAAGGCACAACGTAAAAAAGATTTATGTTTCTGATCGATATATTATTATATATAAGAAGATGTGGCATGAGTGCCAATGTGACAACTCTCCATCAAAGTCACAATTTGTAAAAATAAAAAGTTTGTTTCCCCCAAAAATTGATGCCTGTGGCAGAAAGTAATCTTATGATTTACACAACAATCTTTCTGTTGAGTTTTTTTGGTGGAATTTATGCTCATGCACAAATATGATTCAGATGTATTTATATCTTTCATTTTCGATTGTTTTGTGGAATTGGGTCTTTAATTTACATTGTTTAAAATATCTCGCAGCTCCATACTACATTGTAAAATCCAAATATATGGACACGTGTAAAAGAAGTCTAAACTCCTTACTTTTGCATTTACTTTTACATTCCGAACTTATGAGGTAAGACCCAAAAACATGTTAAAAACACTAGATGAAATAAAGTTATTCGATCCTCATTGAAGTACGTGTTTCCATTTGATCTGTTTTAACATATGTTTATCCTTTCGATCCTGATATAACTAATGTGTGTCTATCTATTTATTTTAGGCGTTCCTGTAGTAACCATACTATCAAATAGTTACTCTGTCAATGTCGGAAACTCAATCACATTACAATGTAGTGTGAATGCCAATCCAACAGCGATAAGTGTCACATGGCAGCGTTACATCAATAATGTAGCAACGACTATTGACATGTCCAGCGGTCGTTACGGCGGCAGTTCAGTGGGTTCACCGTCATTGGTAATAAGTAATACTGTTATGTCAGACGAGGGGTTCTATATATGTACAGCTACTAACAGTGTTGGATCAAGGCAGAGTCCACAAATATTCTTGGATGTTATTGGAAGTAAGTGAAAACATATGATAAACTTTTTATTTCTTGTGTGATGGTTTATGATTATAAGTTTATCAGATATTAAATAGGCAAAAGTGAAACATTTAGATTTGCATGTCATAAGTTCATTGGTTTTTTTCAGGTATCCCGACTGTCACTGTTCCAATATCTAGATACACAGTAAACATAGGATCATCAGTTACAATTCAATGTATATATACAGCAAACCCAGAAGCTACCAGTGTTATTTGGGAAAGGACTGTAGCCAACCAGGTCACAGTAATATTTACAACCAATGATAAATATGATGGTTCTACCACACAGTTACCATCTTTGATAATTAATAACGTTGACGAGCCCGACGAAGCCTATTATGTTTGTAAAGTAACCAACAGTATAGGAACTGGAATCAGCTCTCCTATATTTCTTGATGTCTTGGGCAGTAAGTGTATATTCAATATGAAATAACATCAATATCACATATGTATAATTATATAAATATATAGAGAGAGAAACCACATATAGTTGCATTAAAGCACAATTTTCACAGCGCACTTTCCATGTTTCTATGATGATTGATATTTGGAACGCCAATTACTGGAAATATCAACTAATTTCACGAAATAAGACAAGCAAAATATCATCAAATATTTATGCAACTTAATATCACCCCTACCATCTCAATTGCAACAACATTTGCTGATTCAGCATCGTATCTGTTTCAACATAAAAATAAGTTACCATATTTACAGCATTTCCAAAAAAAGCATGAAAATATAAATGAAAACGTAACTACGTAACTAGCGGTTCTCTGGTGACGTCGTACAATACGTTGTAGGTTTACAATAATTATGGCAACACTTAATCGAAAACATAATTGACCTCGATGCTGGTATAAATACTGTATAATTGAGGGTATCGTTGGTTAAAAGACAGAACCTGGCTGCATAATAAATCATATATCAAATTTGATTATCAGAAACGAGTATACTGAAAATAAAATTCTAATATGACGTGCTTCTTTCGCTTTGTAAATAAGCCCATGCTCGAAATCCAATATAATTTGTTTGCACATGCGTAATTTGACTACTGCAGAAAAATGAATTTTATCAAATTGGCATGCATTTAATATATTTCATTAACTTAAAACACTTTCAAACTCTTAAATGATGCACATGTTGTCAAATTATGAATACAATGCGTTACAATTCGCAATTGACATATTTGACCTAGATACGACAACGTTCATGCTGGCTGTTCAAAACCCTTCCCTCTGAAAAAACACATTGCCAGTCGTCTGATTGTTTACAAACAAAAAGGGGGGTTCATGGAAGAGCCTACACAAACGCTCTACACTAATACACATCGGATATAGAAATGACCTTAATTGTCCTAATCAGAACCGAAATAATTCATGCAAGCTATACTTTATTGTAGTTTTAACATGGGTAGGCATTATATTCGTGGTATTTTAGCACTCACTATCGCTCGGGCAAAAATAATCACGAAAATAATGCCTACCCATGTTTAAACTACAATAAAGTATATCTTGCATCAATTATTTCTTAATCATTTTGTATTCTTATCAGATATACCTGTTGTGACAACGCCTACTGCAGCATATACTATAAACATTGGTGGTTCTGTTACCATGGTATGTACCGTGACCGCTAACCCACAACACACCACCGTTTACTGGCAGTATATATCTGGTGGTCCATCAACCAATGTGAATATTGGAGGAAGGTTTAGTGGCTCATCAGTCAGCTCACCCTCCCTTACAATATCAAATGCACAGTTATCAGACCAGGGAACATATGTTTGCTATGCTACCAACAGTGTAGGAACAGGTCAGAGTACAAATGCTGTCCTATATGTTACTGGCAGTAAGTAAAAATAAATTCAACATGATAGTTTTAGAAAGGGGACATTCATTTCAATTGCTTGCAGGTATGTGAAGCGTTTGAGACTTGAAATGACAAAGAAATGATCACGTAGAAAATGACTTCCTTCATTTGGATTGAATTGTTAAGTGCTGAAATGGCTCCACATTCAAGATTATATATTCAGTTGTAACAAAACATGAAGTTTAGATATTGAATATCCTTTGTAAAATAAAAAGCTGCTTGTGAGGTTGGTGCATTTAAACGTCAGTTACGATATAAAGCGATTGTATCAATTGTATTTCTTATGATTTATGTACCACAGAGAGATTTAAAATAACAACATAATAGGTTTTATAATATCGTAGACAAAATGATTGTCGTTAGTACATCAACAAAAAAAGTAAAATCACAAAAATATTGAAATCTGATGAAAATTCAAAACGGAAAGCCCTAATCAAATGGAAAAATCAAAAATTCAAACACATCAAACGAATGGATAACAAGTGTCATAATCCTGACTTGGTACAGACAATTTCTTAAGTAGCAAATGGTGGATTAAACCTGGTTTTATAGCTGGATAAACATCTCACTTGTAAAAAGGTCGTATAAAGTTCCATTAAATTGAAAACGATGTGTGAACAAATTAATCTTGTATTGTTATTAATAATCTATACGACAAAATAAAGATTATTTTAAAAAAACTTTTATTCTATCAGGTAATCCTATTGTGAGTCTTACTCGAACATCTTTTACTGGTTACTATGGAGATAATATTACACTTGGTTGTATTGTATCCGCAAATCCCGCTGCTACCTCAGTTTACTGGCAGAAAGTTTTCGGAAGTACAACTTTCACTGTAGACATGTCTAACGCCAGATATACTGGATCATCTGTCAGTACACCATCCCTAACCATAACTAATCTCAATAGTAATGATGCTGGGAATTATATATGTCTAGCAGCTAATCCTGTTGGAATTGGTCAAAGTATGCAAGGTCCTTTAACTGTAATTGGAAGTAAGTATATATTCTAAAAGGAAATCATTATTTCTGTTTTGGTAATCAATTTAAACATAATATAATAATTCAAAAATAAACAGCATATAGGCTTTTAAAAGATACACCAAACAAATACTGTAAAGTCAGCCATGAATATCCGACATGAAAAAATGAAACAATTCAAACCAACATTCTTATGGTGCTTTAAATTCATATAATTTTAATATAAGTTATACCATTTAATATTGATATTTGACTTGAACACAAACATATGTAATTCTTCCAAGATTGTAGTTGACTAATCTAAAAAAAAAGTAAAATCACAAAAATACTGAACTCCGAGGAAAATTCAAAACGGAAAATTCTTAATCAAATGGCAAAATCAAAAGCTCAAACACATCAAACTAGTGGATAACAACTGTCATATTCCGATCTTGGTAAAGGCATTTTCTTATGTAGAAGATTGTTCTAATTGTTCTTGTTTTATGTAAAATAAATACATGTTTTCACCTTCTTCTACTATAATCTGTAGCCAGTGACTGCCCCTTTTATAGTTTGACCATACATTTTACAGCTCTATATTTTCTCAATTAATTCTATTTTAGGTGTCCCTGTATTAACAGATGGCCAAACAGCTTACTCAACAAACATTGGAAATAACATCACCCTAGCTTGTGTAGTGTCCGCTATCCCTACACATACTGCTGTTTACTGGACACGAAAGATAAACAATGGCAATATAGTAACTCTAAATCCTGCTTCCTCCACAAAATATTCCGGATCAACTATACAGTCACCGTCACTGACTATCATTGATGTAGACTTATCTGATGAAGGCAATTATATATGTCATGCAACTAATGCTGTTGGCACAGGTCAAAGCTCACAGGCGTTCTTAGATGTTATCGTTTGTAAGTATACAATGGAGTGGATGTGGTTGAAGCAACACATGATTGTAAAAAAAATAAAAGAAGTTAAGTGCAAGATTAAAAGCTCAAAGATGTTAAGATTAAATGAGCAATATGATTTCTGCATCGATAAGACTGCATCCACATTTGAATTAATTTAATACATTATTATGGTTAGCTAACATAAAAAAACCACGAAGCAATGTACATGTGTTTTCCATTTACTCATTTAATCGGATGCATGATTTTAGATGATCAATTTTATTAATCTTATTTAGATCTGAATGCAACTTAAAGAAATGTTGATTGTGTAATTCGACAGTGTAATCATGTGATATGTTCTTATTAATAGATATCCCAAATGTAACAGTGTCAAATGTGTCCCCTGTCGAATTTGGCAATTCTGTGACAATTAACTGTACAGTAACGTCAACACCCGCAGCTACTCAGATAGTCTGGCAGAGAACTGTGAATAATGTCAACACAACTATTGATATAAGTAGTAACAGATACAGCGGAGGAACGACATCTAACCCGTCTCTTACTATCCACAATGTACAAGCAGATGATCAAGGACTGTACTTTTGTCAGGCTTCAAACATCGTGGGAACAGGAAGTAGTAATACTGTCAACCTGACTGTCATTGGAGGTAAATCTTATCATCTTATTTTGATAAAGATAATTGCAATAATTAATTTTTGAATTCAGATAAAAACAAATCATTGAAATAGTACTTTTCTGTATCCAAAGAAAAATCTCAAATGTAAGTTTTATAAGTAAAATATGCTTTGCAAAGGACTCTAAAGCAAAGAAGGTAGCACAAATAAACCTAGCATATGATTATTCAGCTATCTCCTATATGAATGGTCTATAAAGCTGAACTTCTTTCTACATACAATTTTAAATGTTTTTAGATCCACCAACATCCATTGCTATAAGTCCCAGTCAAATAACTGTAAATGAAAGCCAGGCTATAACAGCTACATGTACAGCCAAAGGCAGTCCAATAATAACATATACCTGGTTTAAAGAGAATTCCAATACACAGTTGTCCACAGGTTCTGTTCTTCAGATAACATCATCAACACGGACTAATGCTGGAACGTACCAATGTAGGGCTTCAAACAACTATGGAAATTCAAACGCAACTGTTCGAGTGGACGTTAGACGTAAATATATTTTGATTATTAGATCATTGCAGAAACTCTTCAAAATAAATTATTGAACAACTGGATTATATATGTATACGATTTATAATTAATAAGTATTGTTTTTTTTTAAATAATATATCGTGACTAGTAAGACGTGCATTTTGTTAACCAAAGGCTCAACAGTTGTTCACAAATCAAAACATTGTGAAGGCAAACTGAACACGAAAGCAAAAAAGAACATACAAAAAACAATCTGAGAAATTATTTTATTCAGCTAAATAAATACGCTTTCACAAAACTCAGATAAATAGATCTGCGGTTGGTATGATTAGCATTTAATATATACTTCGATACAATGATAACAGAAAATCAAAATACCTAAAAGATATCATTCATAAAGCAAATTACTTGAAAAAACACATTTCATCTAATTACCTCGCACACTGAATTTGGAAGAGAGTAAAATCACCCTTTTCCATGATTTGGTACGGGCATTATCATTCTCTTGGATATTTATATGAACCACTGTATATGAATGATCTGACATCAAGGCAATGACTAAATATTGAACGTTAAAGATTAGTTGTTGTTTTTTTTTTTATTTTTCCTCTGCGTTACGTTTCAAACAATAGGTCCCACGACATATGCGTTTTTTAAAAATTAAATCATAACTCAGTAGAATAAAATAAAACCGAAATGATAAAACAAAGTGCATATAAACTAATGAAGCATTATCAAATATCTAATTTTGTTAGTAATTCGCCAAAAAATACTCTTATTATTAATGTTATTGAAATCTTATTTTATAATCACAGATATACCCTATGTAACAACAACACAGCCACCTCAAGGCATCGTCGGACAAGCTATTACAATACAATGCTCCTACGTTTCTCACCCTACAGCTACTAATGTTATATGGAGTAAAGGAAACCAAGGCATTACTGTTGATGGTAGCAAATACGTAGGCGGTAGCTTGTCCAATCCTAGCCTTACAATCATTAATCTGACTGCTTCTGATGAGGGGCCATATACATGTTCAGTTTTGAATTCCATGGGACAAAGCAATTCTTCATTTGTCACTCTGTCCGTTGAAACATCATGTAAGTGACATTCATCATTATAAAAAGTGTTTATACCTAATACGACTTATAATAGAAAAAAAGGATATAAGGTATCTATCTATGACACAAAATCAGTACATGCACAACAAAAACAAATAAAAATGCATAGGAACAGCGCTTTTATTGCTGTTCCTCAATTTTAAAATCACAGTGAGACCTTCAACATGGAGCTACAAAAAAACTCCCACTTCGCTGCAAGTTTGAGACGGCCCCTATCACCGGTTTGAGCGGAATTCTTTCCAACAAATAATTTGGATAGACTTTATAAGATGAAAAATAAAGGCAACAGTAGTTTACCGCTGTTCGAAATTCATAAATCGATTGAGAAAAAAACAAATCCGGGTTACAAACTAAAACTGAGGGAAACACATCAAATATAAGAGAACTACGACAAAACATAAACACATTAAAATGTAACACACACAGAAACGAACTATAATATAACAATGGCCATTTTCCTGACTTGGTACAGGACATTTTAAGAAAAAAATGGTGGGTTGAACCTGGTTCTGTGGCTAGCCAAACCTCCCGCTTTTATGGCAATGTTAAATATAACCTTAAAATGACAACATTACATGACAGGACTACAATACAAATAAATGGGAGAACATATAGGACAGAGAAACAAAAGGTACCAGGTTTAAAATTTAATACGCAAGACGCGTGTTTCGTCCACACAAGACTAACCAGTGACGCTCAGATAAAAAAAGTACAAAGTTGAAGAGCATTGAGGACCAAAAGTTCCAAAAAGTTGTGTCAAATACGGCTAAGGTTTTCTGTCTGGGATAAGAACATCCTTAGTATTTAGAATAATTCATACTTTTGCAAACAGTAAATTTATAAAAATGACTATATAATAGATAAACATGATAACACCGAAATGGTGACTCACTACAGAATAAAAACGGATACATAAAACAACATAAACCAGCACATAAAAATTCACAGCCGAGTTAACCAAAAAGATCAACGCACAAAGTGACGTCACATTTGAATTTCTAAAAATTTCCCAAAAATAGGATAGAATTAAAGATTAGGTTTGTAAAACTCATATAACATTAATTAATAACAATGTAAATTACAATACTAATTAATATAAAACTGTGGTAGTAATTAGATAACTAATTGTATTATCTAGCTATGTCGGTGTTTCTTCTATATCAAACTGTAAACCAAATAAATCGTATGAAATTAGTTGACTCAAACTAAAATCTAATAAATGAACTGGGTGATTAATAATCTTTCCCATAACACAAGAATACAACAGAAAAAAATAAGATTTACAACTACAAACACTATCTTATCAGGCCCGGTCAAAACAATTCTGGTAACCAGTGCAGTAGGGTCTAATGTATAAATATAAATACAGGTATATTGATCCCGCTTCCATAACATGTTTGAAGTGGAAATTAAACGTGGATAGGAATAAGAACCAATAGTAGGTAGTGTGTGTCTTATATTGAGAGAATGATGTGGCACACATAAAAGGGGTTGTGTTAAGAATAACTACATCATAACTTAACAAATACAGAAAATAAAATTGAGAATGGAAATGGGGAATGAGTCAAAGAGACAACAACACGACCAAAGAGCAGAAAACAGCCGAAGGCCACCAATTGGTCTTCAACACATCGAAGGCGTGCTTCAGTTGGCCCTAAACAAAAATGTGTACTGGTTAAGTGATAATGGACGTCATACTAAACTCCAAAATATATAAATGAACTAAAATTAAAAATTATACAAAACTAAAAAGGCCAGAGGCTCCTGACTAGGGACAGGCGCGAAAACGTGGCGGGGTTAAACATGAAATGTGAGGTCTCCAACCTCCCTCTATACTTCTAGCCAAAGTAGAAAAACAAACACACAGCAATACGCACAGTAAAACTCAGTTTAAAAGAAGTCCAAGTCTTAAGTCAGAAAAAGTAACAAAAAAGCAAAGTGACAATGATACATAAATTAACAAAGGACTACTAGCAACTACTGACATGCCAGCTCCAGACCTCAACTAAACTGATAGAAAGATTATGTCTTCATCATATGAATATCAAGCACAACCCCTCCCGTTAGGGGTTTAGTATCATATCATCATAAAATATACGAGAAGAACATAACTCGTATCATGCCAACAACTGGTTTTTAAATAGATGTGTTTATTTCCGATGCAAAGACCCTATTACTGAATCAATATTGAAGCCAAAATATGCCATCTTAAATGACATATAAAGTATCGTAACTATATCCCTTCTGTATAAGTTTGTTAAAGGTTTTGTTAGCTTTTGGGGTTTATGCCGACATGTTTGTGCACTTTAAAGAACATAACCAAAATTAGATGGTAAATACCTGAACTAATAAGATGTCTGCATGTTGATTTATATTTACGAATGATGTCCTTGTACCGATGATAAAATCTAGTAAATGGGTTAACTAGTTTGTGATATCAAAATCCCTGGTGTAATATTTTTTTAGAAATACATAAATTTCTTTCGGTAAGATCTAATATGTTGTCACATACACGAGCGAATCGACCAAGTTGTGATAAGGGAACGTCACCTATGAAAATAGATAATTAACAAAAGGAAATGAAAAATCATCTCTTTTATCATAAATTTTTGTATTAAACTTCACGTTATTGATATAGATATCAAGATCCAGGAGAGGGCAGTAGTCATAATTAGTATTAGCTTTATTTAAAGTTAGTTCAACAAGATAAACCTCTATAGTGTACATACTTAAGTCGTCATTATTGAGAGCCAATATATCCTCCAAATATCTAAAAGTATTATCACATTTTTGTATCAGATGTTGTTTCGATAGGTCTTTGCTGATTTTAGTCATAAATTTTAACTCATTACAATACAGAAACAGGTCCGCAATAAGAAGGGCGCAGTTAGTTCCCATTGGAATTCCGATACCTTGACGATATACGTATTCTCCAAAGCGAACAAAAATCTAGTAATATTTAGAGGATAGTATCAAAGCAGATCAAATTTGCATAGTTTTTTTTTTGTTTGTTGTTACTAAAAGAGGGGCGAAAGATACCAGAGGAACAGTCAAACTCATATATCGAAACTAAACTGACAATGCCATGGCTAAAAAAGAAAAAGACAAACAGACATATAATAGTACACAAGACACAACTAAGAAAATTAAAGACTAAGCAACACGAACCCCACCAAAAACTGGGGGTGATCTCATGTGCTCCGGAAGGATAAGCAGATCCTGCTTCAAATATGGCACCCGTCGTATTGCTCATGATTACAAACCCAGTAAATTGTCTGATTCGGTAGGTCACATTCGTGGTAAAAAATTACCTAAAAGAGTTTGAACATATATATTTGCATTTTGACTTTTTAAATGCCCATTTAATTAGGTGTGTGAATTAAGCCAATATAAATGAATATGAGGCAAAGTGATATATAGGGTATAAAAATCTTAACTTTGTATAGATTCAAAATCACCAATATAAGCATGCAACTTGTTAAATACTTCCAACGAATGTTTTACACTCCAAAAGTAATAAATTCCACTATTTTCAAAGGCATTATTTGAAAAGTTTATTATGAGGTTTTTGATTTAACCAAGTGTTCTAGTAAGGAGAATATACAGTTTGGTAGTGGAACAATTGCTAGAAGACGAATTAAATCTATATTTGAAAGGAGCAGTGTTTCATGTAAGGGTGAAGGTTGGTACCTTAAAACGTAGCATTTGTCTGCACCTGTCCTAAGTCAGGAAACTGATATTTAGTGGTTGTCGTTTATTGATGTGGTTCATAAGTGCTTCTCGGTTCTCGTTTCATATAGATTAGACCGTTGGTTTTCCCGTTTGAATGGTTTTACACTAGTAATTTTTGGGGCCCTTTATATCTTGCTATTAAGTGTGAGCCAAGGCTCCGTGTTGACGACCGTACTTTCACTTATAATGGTTTACGTTTACAAATTGTGACTTGGATGGAGAGTTGTCTCATTGGCACTCATACCACATCTTCTTATATCTTTATACCTATCAAGCACGGGGAAACTTTCTACGAACTCCACACATTACACGAAACAAAAGATAAAGGGTATCTATTCATGACATAAAATAAGTGCATGCACAACAAAAAACACACTTAAGCAAAGGCACAGCTCTTTTTTTTGCTGTTTTTCATCTCAAAGTCACAGTGAGGCCTTCACCACGGAGCAAAAAAAACTCTCAACTCACTGCAAGTTTCATACGCCCCTAATATCAACTTGAGCAGAATTGTATAACCAGGTTTGTACTTACATGAGGAACATGATGGGCGTCACATGTGGAGCAGGATCTCCTTACTATTCCGGAGCACCTGAAATCACCACTAGTTTTTTTGGTGGGGTTTGTGTTGCTGATTCTTTAGTTTTCTATATTTTGTTTTGTGCACTGCTGTTTTTCTGTTAGCTTTTATCGTTTTTAGCAATGGCGTTGTCAGTTCATTTTCGACTTAGGATTAAATGTCCCTCTGGTATTTTTCGCCTTTCTCTTTTAGAACAATCGAGGTATCTTCTGAATGATTTTGTATCATCCTAATGAAGAAGCTGTATTTCCTCTTCAAATGTTGACACTTCTGGTAATTTATATTTGATACAGGATTAAAATAAATGTTGATTTTTGTTTTAATTTGATAATTTAAATTTATCAGATGTGTCGTTTAGTGAGCGGTTTATCCAGCTTTAAAGCCAGGTCTCATCCACTATTCCTACATAAGGAAATTCCGTCACCAAGTCAGAAATATGACAGTTGTTTTCCATTTGTTTGATGTGTTTGAGTCTCTGAAATTATAATACACATATTTCATAATATATCTGCATTTATAATATCATTCCGACATTCCTTTACAGTTATCTAAAAAGAAAAGCAGTATACGATTTCTGTTTGTCTCACTTAGCTATTCATAAATGTAGTTTATTCAATTTGTTCAAATGAAGTGGATGTAGGCAGTTGTATGCAACCGTACGGCCTTCAACTATATGATAAACATAAACCGTATAGTCGGCTATAGAAGGCCCCGGCATAAAAGTGAAACAATTCAAACGAAAAACCTACGACCTTTTTTTTACAAATCAATTTAAAAAACAACATAAAACAGACATGAACCAACGACAACCACTTAACTTCAGGCTCCTGGCTCGGGACAGGCACATGAAGAATGCTAGGAGGGTGTTAAACATATTTGTGAGGGCTCAACGCTCCCCTAATCTAGGATAGAAGTGTTACATCACAATATGAGATTGAACTGTAAGAATCAGTTGCAATTGGCTCAACATTAAGATCGGTACGAGGCGGAAAAAAAACAACACTAGACACAAATCATCGTTATACGCACATTAACTGAAAGCTAATTCAAAGCCAATTACTGCTCATATACTAGAGTATCAATCAGAACACATTTAGTAAACGATATCATACACAGTCTGAGGAACGCATGACCATGTGCGATGCCAATACTTAAGTAATCAGTATCGACATGATGTAGGATAAATAGTCCTGATAATGTACATACAAAGCAATATGTAAACAAAATCAATGTTAGTTTAAATAAAACAATATGAAATCATTTATCCTATAATGATAAACACAAATATAATTATCCTTTCTGTATCTTTTATTGTACTCCAACTGTAGTATTCATGTGTGAAGTTTGACCTACCGAATTAGACTTATCACCGGGTTTGTACTAACATGGGCAATATGACGGGTGGCACATGAAGAGCAGGATCTGCTTACCATTCAGGGGCATCTAAGATCACCACCGGTTTTTGGTGGGGTTCTTGTTGCTCTATCTAGTTTTCTATTTGTGTTCTGTGTACTAATGTTTGTCTGTTGGTCTGTTTTAGCAATGGCGTCTTCAATAGATATCAGGAGATGTTGCGTGAGTGCCAATGAGAAAACTATCCGTCCGAGTCACAATGTGTATAAGGTCAAAGAACGGCCTTCAACACCAAACCTTGACCCGCTACGAACAAAAATCTATAAACGGCCCGAAAATTACTAGTGTAAAACCATTTAAAAAGGAAGAGCAAATTTAATCGAAATAAAAAAAGAGGAACGAGAAACACTTTCGACCCACATTAACAAACGACAACTACAGAACAACAGGTTCCTGACTTAGAAAAGATGCAAACAAATGCACTGGGTTGAAACGTTTAAACAGGCGCCAACATTCACCTTAACCTGAATGTAACATCGCAACATAGAAGGACACACTTTGAAATATCAATTATAATGGCTTTACCCAATCAAAAGACACATTTACACACACACAAAAAACCACGTAAACACACATATGACAACAATTTTGATCTATGACACAATGTAAATACGTTGTTGTTCATAGTACGAGAACAGAAGTGAAAATTTATCCTCATACTTAATACTTATTAAATGTGGTATATATTAAGAATAGTGAGACGAGATATGACACAAAATAAGTAAACATTGAATAACACAAATGCATAACGAATTGTATCAAAAGGTCAAATTAACACGAAAGAAAGATTTGAGAGTACTTGCAGTTACTGAAAGCTAGACTGAAAGCTAGTTAAAAGCCAAATACAATTAGTAATGAAAAATCGTCCAGCATAGACTAAAATCATTTAAAACACATCCCAGGGATCAAGTGTTTTAACGTCATGAATAGTCGCGGAAGACGTGACTTCAGTTTGTTTTCGACTTATGAGTTTGAATGTCCCTCTGGTATCTTTCAACTCTCTTAAATAATCATTGGAATATTAGGCACATTCATTTATTTCCGTGGGTATCATTTTGCTAAGATTTGATATGATGAAA
This sequence comes from Mytilus californianus, assembly GCF_021869535.1. Taxonomy (NCBI): domain Eukaryota; kingdom Metazoa; phylum Mollusca; class Bivalvia; order Mytilida; family Mytilidae; genus Mytilus; species Mytilus californianus. Next base: position 138,609,675 of record NW_026262581.1, on the reverse strand, counting down.
GCAATGAACTATCTGGTATATTGACTGACAAAGGTTTACTGTGTATAATCTCCTTTGTAGTTTCAGACCCTGCAGCTGCATTAAATCCGGATTCAACAATAAGTACAGGCGAAATAGTCACAATCATCTTAGCATGTGTCTTTGTGGTACTGTTGGTGATCGGAGTCATTGTATGCTGTTATTGTCAAGGTACGTATTTCTTTATTCTTATAAGACTATTTACCGGGTTTGTAATAACATGAGCAAAACGACGAGTGCCATATGTGAAGCAGGATTTGCTTATCCTTCCGGAGCACATGAGATCACTCCCAGTTTTTGGTGGGTTTCGTGTTGCTTAGTCTTTAATTTTCTATGTTGTGTCTTGTGTACTATTATATGTCTTTTTGTCTTTTTCTTTTTTAGCCATGGCATTGTCAGTATATTTTCGATCTATGAGTTTGAATGTCCCTCTGGTATCTTTCGCCCCTCTTTTATCGGCAATCAAACTGGTTGGAAACGAGAACCAGAATTGGCCTAAATTGTGACGTGATATAAGTGTGCTCGGCGAGCCTCGCGTTTTAAATTTAAAAATTTAACTGTCTCGAGGTGATAAATATCGTATCACACTCGAGGCAGTGGTAGAATCTATATATATATTGTGTTCGTTTTCAATATATATTTTGTAACGTATATGTATAACATAAGATACAAGTGTTTTGAAATTGAGACAGTACCCCAACAACACAAAAAGACTCTAGACAAATCAAGGTAATAATTCGTAAGAAGTGGACAATACTTATCCATATAATATTTCAAGACCCTTTTATTTGTTTTGCATGCTGTTTTATCATTGACATTGAAAGATAACCAACGTTCATCAATTAATAATATAATAATTTCAGATAAATGTGCGTCCTTGTGTGGCGGTAAGAAAGAAAGAATTAGTCCACAACCAGCACCTAAGAGTAGAGATACCTGTGTACTATGAAGAACCTGATGAATCGGTTATCTCACTCCGTAAATTAGAAATACCAACATTTAAGTATGATAAGTAAGTTAAATAAACTCCCTTTACTATAAAATGTAACTTAAATTAACGTTTCAATATTTTGTAGTTTTGAGTAATGGAATATTTCTAGTTTGATTTATTTCATTAAAAATAAAATAACAAAAATACCGAGCTGTAAGGGAAATTCAAATCGGAAATTCCTTTATAAAATTGTAAAATCCAAAGCTCTTCTTTGAGTGTCAAGATGAAAACATTAGTGTATTAAGCAATGATACAATTATCCATCATTGACAAAATGAAGTGGAAATTAACAATTAACTTTACTAATGCAGCATTCATCAATAAGCAATATAAGTACCGAAAAAAAAAGCTATGAAAGGTGACCACTACAAGACAAAATATAAATCAATTCAAACAAGAAAATTGTCGCCCGGATTATGGATAAAGAACATAACAAAATTTAAATAGGACAGAAAGCAACCAATGACAACCACTGAATTACATGCTCCTGGCTTTTGACAAGCCTATTAGGTATGTTGCGGGGTTAAACATGTTTGGTAGGACTAAAAACACCCCTAACATTTGACTGAGATGTAAGAGCACAATATAAAAAAATATTTCCAGTTGGAAAGACTCAGAGGCAATTAGAACTAAAACATAAATCATGTTTTCCAGGCTAAAATAGCAAACAATACACATCCAACAGATTTAGTGTAAATACGTCAAATATCATGACCTTGTGCAATGACAAAATATAAGTATAGACAGAATGTTGGCACATATGTGTTCCTATATATTAAGAATCTGATTCTCAGAACTGCATAAACAATGCACACTTATCTCAATATTTTCAAATTTGGTCGTGATGTCTATTATATTTAAAACTTATGAGTTCTGAACTTAAAAATAAAACAAAGATAAATGTTATGAAAATGAATTACTCTGGATATATGTAACACTCAGAAACGTGTCCATCCCCCAAACGTGTCCGATTCCCCCAAACGTGTCCATATGACGTCACTGAACTGCACAACATGTCTAGGTGCTAAAGGGCGCCAAAACGTGTCACTTTTGAGAACGCCCAAACGTGTCCATATAGAGCCTAATCGCTTCTTTTTATGAACGCTTAATTTAATTAAGTTAATTTTTGGCCTTCAAGTAACAATAAATTGTCCACCAATATTATATATAATTTTGTTATTGTTCTTCTATTGAAGTATACTCCTTTTAATTTACTCTTTCATCTATAGTCCTACCCTCAAGTGTGACTGGAGAACAGAAATATGGTTAATAAGGTCTTCCTAAAACCGACAGTTAAATCCTTGCGAAAGTTGGGCGTCTGTTTGGCTATATGGGATGTATAATTACGTAGCCACGTCCAGTGGGGGATGTTAAACCTGAAATCTCGTGTAAGAAGAGATAGACCTTCCTTATGTTTTTATTGTTAATATGTTCTAGTTTTGAATATGCATGAAATATTTGCCACTGGACGTTTAACAACCAATAATCAATCAATTCATTGTATTTGATATGCATGAAATAATTGCCACAAGCAACAATCAGTTAATACTTTACTTTTTCCTAGTCGATTATTACCTCTTTCACAATCGATTTAACGTAATGCGACAGTTAAAAGGATGATGCATATTCAAAATTACTTACATTTAATATTGGAATTTACGCATACAGTTTTTAACGTATTTTAAAGATACCTTTAGGAAATAACGGTTATGAATTATAAGGTTGGTATCAGGGATGCTAATGATACATGCAAACGTATTCCTCATGTTTATGTCTCTTTTTTGATGCTCGAACCAAAAAAAACTTAATACCAGTGCAATATTCTCAAACATCATTAATATGCATGTAGTTAGACATCAATGGAGTACAAAAGAATTCACCTAGTAAACGCTGAATTTAACTGTACAAAACTAATTAATTGGCATTTGTTTGTGTTTGCTCTAAATATTCATGTAATATTTGTCACTGGACATTAAGCAATCAACAGTAAAGAGTTAATTTATATGTTTTTCAAATCAAACTTGCAATTATGATAAATATGAACAACCGGCATTGAACAAATAAGTGCTAATAAATTTTGGATGTTCTTCTTTCAACTCTGTTCCTTTTTAATTTCCAGCAATTGTGCCTAAAAAACTTCAGCATTCATGTCCTTTGAATGCGGCTTTGATCTCTTTTTAGGATCCCAACATCTTCAATCGTAGAATGAATTACCGTAAACGTTATTGACGTCACTGAGGATATAATAGCGCTAATAGTTTTGAGACGTTCAGGCGTCTTTAAGTGGACACTTTTTGGCGAATAACAATTATCGGACACGCTTGGGGGATGTGAAATCAGACACGTTTGAGCGATTTATGATTTTAAGGACATTTTAATTCATATGTGACGTCAATTTGTGTGTTTTTTTTAGAATTTCAAATGTGACGTCACTTTGTGCGTTGAGGCTTTAGCTAACTCGGCTGTGTATTTTTATATGTTGGATTAAGTTGTTTTATTTAATGTATCCGTTTTTATTCTCTAGTTAGTCCCCACTTTGGTTTTATCATGTATATCTATTATATAGTCATTTTATAATATTTACTGTTTGCAAAATTATAAATTATTCTAAATAATAAGGATGTTCTTGTCCCAGGCAGAAAATCCTGGCCGTGTTAGGCGCAACTTTTTGGAAGTTTTGGTCCTCGGTGCTCTTCAACTTTGTACTTGTGTTGGCTTTCAAACTTTTTTAGCTCACCTGGCGTCCGTCGTCCGTCGTCGTCCGGCGTCGTCCGTCGTCGTCCGTCGTCGGCGTTAACTTTTTACATTTTGAACTTCTTCTAGAGAACCACTGAATGGAATGAAACCAAACATGGCATGAATGTTCCTTATGAGGTGCTGGCCAAGTGTTGTTACTTTGTAGCGGATCCATCATCCAAGATGGCCGCCAGCGGGGGACTTAGTTTAACATAGGACACTATGGGAAATACATACAAATGTCTTCTTTTAGAGAACCACTGAATGGAATGAAACCAAACATGGCATGAATGTTTCTTATGAGGTGCTGACCGAGTGTTGTTACTTTGAAGCCGATCCATAATCCAAGATGGCCGCCAGCGGGGGACTTAGTTTAACATAGAACCCTATGGGAAATACATACAAATGTCTTCTTTTAGAGAACCACTGAATGGAATGAAACCAAACATGGTATGAATTTCTTTATGAGGTGCTGACCGAGTGTTGTTACTTTGAAGCCGATCCATAATCCAAGATGGCCGCCTGCAGAGGACTTAGTTTAACATGGGACCCTATCAGAAATACATACAAATGTCTTCTTTTAGAGAACCACTGAATGGAATGAAACCAAACATGGCATGAATGTTCCTTATGAGGTGCTGACTGAGTGTTGTTACTTTGAAGCCGATCCATAATCCAAGATGGCCGCCAGCGGGGGACTTAGTTTAACATGGGACCCTATGGGAAATACATACAAACGTCTTCTTTTAGAGAACCACTGAATGGAATGAAACCAAACATGGCAAGAATGTTCCTTATGAGGTGCTGACCAAGTGTTGTTACTTTGAAGCTGATCCATCATCCAAGATGGCAGCCAGCGGGGGACTTAGTTTAAAATAGGACCCTATGGGAAATACATACAAATGTCTTCTTTTAGAGAACCACTGAATGCAATGAAACCAAACATGACATGAATGTTCCTTATGAGGTGTTGACCAAGTGTTGTTACTATGAAGCCGATCCATAATCTAAGATGGCCGCCAGCGGAGGACTTAGTTTAACATAGGACCCTATGAGAAATACGTACAAATGTTTTCTTTTAGAGAACCATTGCATGGAATGAAACCAAACATGGCATGCATGTTCCTTTTGAGGTGCTGACCAAGTGTTGTTACTTTGAAGCTGATCCTTCATCCATGATGGCTGCCAGATGGGGACAATGTTTAACAAAGGACCCTATGGACAATACATACAAATGTCTTCTTTTAGAGAACCACATACTGAATGGATTGAAACCAAACATGGCATGAATGTTCCTTATGAGGTGCTGACTAAGTTTTGTTACTTTGAAGCTGATCCTTCATCCATGATGGCCGCCAATGGGGGGACTTCCTTTAACATAAGACCCTATGGGAAATACATACAAATGCTTCTTCTTGAGGTGCATTGAATGGAATGAAACCAAAACATGGCATAAATGTTTCTTATGAGGTTTTGATTAAGTGTTGCTACATTGTTGCCGATTTACTGTTCAAGATGGCCACCAGGATTTTTTATTAAATTACAGGACCAATATTAAACCAAATTTGGCCTCACTCATTATTAGGGTATCTGTTATGATTTTAATCTATTTCTACATGATTACCAAAACCAAAGTAGAACCAGGTGAGCGACACAGGCTCTTGAGAGCCTTTAGTTTATCTGAGCGTCACTGGTTAGTCTTGTGATGACGAGACGCACGTCTGGCGTATTGAATTTTAAGCCTAGTACCTTCTGCTAGCTATTATTCGTGTGTTTCTTTGTCCTATATGTTCTCCCATTTATTTGTATTGTGGTCCTGTCATGTGATGTTGTCGTTTTGGTATTGTGTTTGACGTTGCCATAAAAGCGGGAGGTTTGGCATGCCATAAAACCAGGTTCAACCCACCATTTTTTTCTTAAAATGTCCTGTACCAAGTCAGGAAAATGGCCATTGTTATATTATAGTTCGTTTCAATGTGTGTTCAACGCTAAAGTGCGTTTTTCCGCAAAAGTGCGATTGTTTACGAAAATGAGCATTCTGACACTACACTCCGTTTGTACAAACGAAGTCATTCATATGCCGGAAAACAAGAATGTTTGTCCAGGGTTTTATTAAACAGCGAAAAAGAAAAAGAGAAACCAAATGATCCCAATCCGGAACATTTTTGGTCGGTTCTGGAAGAGGTTAACTTAATTTGGCTAATTTTTGTTTACAAGGGCTTCAAAATGACCAGTGTAAAACAATTCAAACGAGAAAAAATAATGGCCTAATTCATTTACAAAACAATAAACGAAAAACAAATATGAAATACAGCAACAACGAAACGACTACCACTGAATTACAGCTGTAGGTTTTTTGGCTTGAGACAGTTCATAAAGTTACTACTAGCTACTGCAATGCAATCATTTCACTTTTTTAACAACAATCGTACATTAAATGAAAATAAGAAGATTTAGTACAACCAACTGTCAATGAGACAAATATCCACCCAACACCAAACGTCGTTAATGTTGCAACTAATAACCGTACGGCCATCAACGTGGAGGCTTAGCCTACGACGCATAGCAAGTCATAAAGGTTCATACAATGACCAGTAGAAACATTTCAAAAGAGAAAGACAACGGCATGATTTATAATAAAGCAATTAACAAAGAAATTAATAGAAACACAGGAAAAAAAACACAAAAACAATTGCCTGAACTTATTGCTATCGCACTTTAGCGCGTCATAAAATCGCACTTTAGCGTGTCATATCATCATATCGTCTGGCACCATCGCACTTTAGCGTAGACCGTCGCACTTTAGCGTGACCATCGCACCTTAGAATACCATCGCACTTTAGAGTCCTACATATATATAATGTTTACATTGGTTGCAAGGAATTACATTGATTTCCCAGTGAAATAAAAACTGATAATTTCACATGTGAAATAAACGTGGTTATTTCACTCCTCTGACGTCATACAACAATAGGCGTTGTCAAAACGTCGATAACGTCGGATCAAAACAAATTGTAAATGCGTAGAAAAAGATATAGTTCCTTACGTTTTCCACTTTAATTTAAAAAAAAACCATTTGCCAATGTAATAAAAAGAATAACAAATCAAAGAATTCAAATATCGAAAAATATTTAACTCGTGACCGAACAACACTGATAATTAACTCATGCGTTATCGTGAACTAATGTGTTGTTCGGTCACTCGTTGAATATTTTTCTCTATTTGAATTCTTCGATTAGTTGTTCTATAAATATAGCCTGTATGCAGATGACTCATGTCTTTTATTAACTTAGCATGAATTTCATCAACTTTAAAAGAACTCTCTAAACTTGAATTGGAAGTATTCAAAAATATCTAAATTTTTTGGACTGACCTTTTGTCTGTTCAGTAAAAATAAAATGCTCGTTAATTTCGAAGACTAAATTTTAAAATAAAAATGTTACTTAATCATTGCTATATAGAGATTTGATTTATATGCAAAAGATTAATGTTATTAAAACGCTAGCTTTAGATATTATAGTTCAGTCATCGACAGTTCTACCAAACCTTGGTGTGGATAAGACAAAAACAAGTTCAAAATATTTTCTTTAGTTTTGTGTGGTCAGGAAAACCAGATCAGGTTTAAATAACAGTTTTGCTGATTTTTTATAAAAGAGGGTTGTAAAAAGTCAGAAACGGGTTGTTTGATTTCTAATTGACGATAACATTAATGAAGTAGTTTTATTATTATATTTGACCTTGTATAAAAAAAACCAAGGAGTCCGAATATCTGACAACCAATCCTAATCGTGACATGGCTACATCTTAAATGCTTCATTACCATCCCTTAAAGGTGCAATTAATATGACCAAAAATATATAAAAAAGATGAAAAATCTACCTTATTTAACAAAACACAAAATTGAGAGTAGAACGAAATTGATTATTTTTGAGGGGAGAACCCCCTTTTTTTATCATATAAAGCATTATAATAATGTATGTAGAATTTATAAAAGTTGACGCAAAAAAACAATCTGACAGAGGGTAGTGAGCATCTTGTAACTATTCAGCGCTTTTGTACGAAAGATTAATTACTAATATGTAGACGTTTTATATATACAAGTCTAAATTGCAAACAACGTTCAAACCTATGATTGCGTTGGATAAAAACCGCAATTTTTAAACGTGTGCATGCAAAACAAATTTCTTGGTAGAGGGGTCTAAATACAGCACAAACAACATTTTCCAAAAGACTAAAAAAGTGAACAAGTATGTTTTAACAAAACGTATTTGACTAACAGGTCGAACAACAAATATTCTTAAACCCTGCTGACTGCCATTGGCGATTGCCAAAAAAACGGATCACCGATGTAATAAATGGATCTTAATTATAAATTTAATACTAAACAGAAAACAATAAACTTGCGGAAAAGATGATATACCGCAAACAATAGGTGCAAAGGTTTTTGTACACCATATCCGGATTTCGACAATTAATGTCTCTTAAATGATGTTAGGAATAGAAACGGTATTTGGAAAGCCATACAATTTACCTCAATTTAAGATAGACTCTTGAATTTTGAGGGGTCAAAATAGGATGACCGGACCATATAAACCCGAAGGCAAATATAATACAAGCCCAAACGAAAAAATATAAACAAGTCTAAATTGTAAACAACGTTCAAACCTATGATTGCGTAGGATAAAAACCGCAATTTTTATACGTGTGCATGCAAAAAAAAATTCTTGTTAGAGGGGTCTAAATACAGCACAAACAACATCTTCCAAAAGACCAAAAATGTGAAAAAGTATATTTTAACAAAACGCATTTGACTAACAGGTCGAACAACAAGTGTTCTTAAACCCTGCTGACTGCCATTGGCGATTGCCGAATAAACGGATCACCAGATGTAACAAATTAGATCTTAACTATTAATTAAATATCAAACAGAAAACAATAAAATTGCGGAAAAGATGGTATGCCGCAAACAAAAGGTGTAAAGGTTTGTGTATATATGTATTTATATCTGTTTTTATTTTGTTTTTTATTTTGTCCTCCCATGACTATGGATATAGTTTATTTTGTAATTCTATCCACATGCCCTGGTTAATCCTTACATGTTTCTGATCTGGTAACCTCTGCTGGTGCTATCTACGCTCGATATTCTATTGTTAACAGAGATACATGTCTTAAAGGGGGGGGGGTCAAAGCAATCGTTTTCTTTTCTTCGGTTTTCATGTAATTAAGATATACTAAGGTCGGGTTTAGGAATTTTGTCAGATGTGTGGACTCCTTGTGTTATTTCCATGATACAGAGACCCAAATAATATCAATGCCAATATAATTTAATAGTCCGAGGTAGCCTTTTCTCGACATTTAAAGAAAAGTCAAATATCTCGAAAAGAAGCTCCATAACCTATCAATATTTTCAACTGATTTTGTTCCTTAAATGAAACACTTCTGACTTAAAGTATTGATTTTAAACTCTATACTGTTTTAATTTCACCTAATATAATATTTAAGATTATATTCATATGTATGTATCTCAATGCTTGGATGTTTTCAGATGAAATAAAAAAATACCAAAAACAATACAAGCCATATTTAATAGTATCCTGCTTTTGCTTTATATATTTGTGACATGATTGGATGACAAAATATTATTCCATACAGGATGCTGAAGCATATGTGTCCTTTCTTTACTAATAGAAATATATATTTAACACCATCACGAATTGGTTGATTTATACGATGTGTCTGTGTCTACACTAACTAATTTTTTTACCATGTCTTAGATTGTGGTTTTACATTTATGTCGTCTGTCTGCTATGTACCGAACGTGACCTATTTCCGAATAAGACTGTTATACCGAGTGTGAATTTTCATTGATATACGACTTGTCTCGGTATTTTGTACATCCAACATTCATATATTTATTTTTGATGTTTCTGTTATGGTTTCGGTTGAATAATGTTTATGTCTTATCGTTTGTTGTCCAAATAATTATAAAATTGCCTCTTCAGTGATGCTCGAGGCCAAACTATTTGAAAATCCAAAGTTTTTTAAAAGGATGAAGAGCTATTAAACAAAAAAGTATAGACAAAGCCGGGCAAGGAATCAGAGCTTTACATGAGGGAGATACATTCCTAAATCTTAAATAATTTTTAAAATTTTGTAACAGTCAATTTCAATAACACAAAATCTGTATTTTTTAATGCAGTTGTTATCAAATAGTTCGTTTCTATGTATGTTGGCGTTTGTTTTTGTTGTACTTCAGTGGTCCTGTTGATCGTTTGTTTCCCACTTATAGTTGATATGTTTCCCTTAGTTTTAGTTTGTAACCCGGATTTGTTTTCTTCCAATCTATTTATGACTTTTGAACACCGGTATACTACTGTTGCCTTTATTTGTAACGAATTGTTTTTAATGATAACTGACAAATATGTTTTTTTTCTGATAAAGATAATATTTTTAAAACGATTACACTTCAGGGTTAGATTGATTATGTTTAGTTAAATGTTTAATAGGTTTACTGGCTATATAAACAAAATCAAAGTAAAACTTGGAATATGATTTCACGTTACTGTTCAGGTTTTTATAGATCTGATAACCTCCTTACTTAATCTTTATTATTGAATTTAGAAATGTTTTACTTTAACTGCAGTACTATTAATGAAGCATTTAATTATTACCACCGAATGTATACCGTTTATCCGTTTGTTTCTTTTTTAGAAAACCACCAGGTAGTGAGATCCGTACAAAGAATGCGTACAGGTTAGTTATATTGGCTTTGAGAATCTTGTAATAAGTTGCTGAAATGTTTGTCTTATATTTGATATCAAATTAGTTACTGAATATAAGAGAGAGTTACAAGGTATATGTCAGTTCGTTTCTATTTTTGTTAGTGTTTGTTTTTGTAGCAGTTCAGTGTTTCTGTTGTTCCGTTCTTTTCCTCTTCATGCTCTTATACATGTTATAGGTGATGTGTTTCTTTTGGTTTTGGTTTGTGACCAGGATTTGTTTTCGCATAATCGATGTATGACTATTAAACAGTGGTATACTATGTTTTCCTTCATTCAATGAGACAAAATTAAACGACAAAAATAAATAAACACCTCTATAAATGTAGAAATCAACATACATGAACAATATGTTAAGCTCTTATCCAGAAAATACTTTGCATGTTCGCTTACTAGTAAAAATGGTCGCAAAATTAATTCATAACGACATTTCTAACAACATTTTTAAACAGCGGTATACTACTGTTTGCCTTTATCTAACAAAAATACAATTGAATCCTAGTGATTTTATCTTGATTTAGCCTAAGCACGAACAATACTTTGCTTAGCTTGAAGACAACTTTGGATTTAATTATTTTGATGGATACCAATTTTTGTTGATTTAGTAGGTATAGGTTAAATAAAGGCAACAGTAGTATACCGCTGTTCGAAAGTCATGAAATCGATTTAGAGAAAACAAATCCGGGTTACAAACTAAAACTGAGGGAAACACATTAACTATAAGAGGAGAACAACGAAACACTGAAGTGCAACAAAAATCAAACGACAATGCAACACACACAGAAACTTACTTTATAGATTAACTTGGAATTTAACTTTTCAACGAAGTGCAATTTTTTTATAGACTTGTAAGAATTCTAGCAAAACCTAGAGGTCTTAATCCATTATAAAATTAGTACCCATGCAAATAAATGAGTCCACAATAAGTGAAGATATATTTAAGAATATAACTGCATATTCATAAGTAGAAAACAAGCTGACAATTCCATGGCAAAAAACGAAAAACGACGAAAAGACAGCAGAACGCAAAACACAATAAAGAACACTTACAACTGAGCAACACGAACATCACCAAAACCGTGGAATACCTAGGATGCTGCGGAAGGGTATGGCGATCATGCCCCACAAATCGCACATGTTGCTCATTGAAGTACAACCCTGGATGATAATTCTAATTCAGTAAATCCCATTCGTCCAAGCTAGGACTCAATTGTGGTTTCAATTAAAACATGTCCGTAGTCATCTGTGAAGTAGATATTCCATAACGGTCAACTAACTCGTTATGACGGCCGTAAAATTATCGAAGGGATGATTGCAAGTGCACCACTTCGAGCAGCAACCCTCTTACACGAAAATCAAGGTAGGAAACCCAAGCCCTGGAATTTTAAAAAAATATGAATCGTGTATAATAGAAATGATTAACTTAACACTTTGTATGTACTGACTAACATATTGGAATATAGTCTATTATAATAGTATTGTGCTGATTAATAAATTTTTTCGAGTCCTCGATGTGCTGTGCCAAATATTTCATGCATATTGATTCAAACACACTAACAACATATATAATAATGAGATTTTGCCATGTTGATCTTCCAATGAGGGACATTTGGAACTGGAATATCACGATATGTCTGATAGGACAGAAACGTCACCTTGAACATGCAACTATCGTGACAATTATTCTATATAAGAAAAATCAGATTTTAACGTCCATATGGATGCGTATGTATGCATCCCATATAGAAAACTGAGCGCCCCTCGTAGGTAAGATGTTCACTGCAGCCGGGAGGGGACAGTCCATGGATGACTGTATATTGGTATCCTTGGGATGCAAATCTTATTAATGATCTTATACATATTATGCTGTTAGTCCCTTATAACCGCGTGTTATCCGATTAAGGATGTCAGACATAGAGTTGGCACATGGGTAGACGTGTATAATACAATCAAAATTTGATGTGGCGGCATGGTAATTAAAATTGCTGATCTGAAAGTTACACCCTCTATTTGTCACTATAAATCATCATGATCATTTACTGTGTTACAATCCTTGTTGAAGTCAACGAGGAAAAGCATAACATGGACCACCAAAAGCTATATTTTTATGAAGCCTAGGCGGTCGAGTGGTCAAATTTAAGAATGCAAAGCTCTGATTCCTTATCCAATTTTTACTAAACTTTTATTGGTTTTGGTTGATCAACTCTTCCACTTCTGTATTAGGTTTTGGATTTTTAAATATCCATGTCTTGGACATCACGGAAGAGATATTTATCGAAATGCGTCCATAGTGCAATAAAAAATTGTAGTACCGTGTATATTTTTTTCATTAAAATTTCATATCGCAATAATGATTATATAGAATATCACAATTCCTATAGTGTATAAATGTGTGTGTGTGGGGGGAGGGGGGGGGGGGGTGATTGTGTTTTAATTTTAGATACTTTTTTTCTTATTACAATTTCCATGAGGAAAACGAATATCATGATTACGTTATAAAACAAAACAAACTTCAGTACCAAATATATTCATCCCTTGGTATTATATACTTAATTAGACTAGTACATTTGCCAAAGTCGGATGTTCGTTTGGTTATATGTTTTGTCTATGTTAACAATCAAGTAGTTAGAATGAGAGGTATTCCTGGTAGTGTCCCTGGAAAACCCTTGCTACAATGCGTAAATTTCGTCTATATCTAATATACCCTTACTTTGCAGTGGAATTTGCATCCACTTCATTTGAACTTTGGTGGAAAGTTGCTTCATTGGCAGTTATACCATGCCTCCTACTTTTTTTGTATTTGTTGACTAGGATAAGGAATGAATTAAAACACTGCAATGACATGTTTGTGACAATATAAATGAAATAATTGGACGGAATATTGAATAGAATGATATTTGTAAATCAAGAATCAAAAACTAAAACTTAAATTACCATTGTTAAAAAAAACTGATAGAATCGCATGCATTCAAAAGGACAGAGATCTTTAGTAAGCAAAATTTCGTAGCCTGACCTTCAGGTCACATTCTGCCTTCTTCAAATCTTAAGTAAATGTATTAATTCATTTTCGTTTTGTTTAATACTAGTCGGCACACTGATACGTCTTATGACTTTGAGATTAACAAGTCACAGATTCTTCAGTCTGAAAATGTTAAACAACTGTAAGTAAAACTTTTATTTTCGTATTTCTAAGTTTGTTTCTAAGAAGTAGGGCAACGAAGGGTTAAAAACTGCAATTTCTCAAAAATTTACAAAATTACTGCAGATTGATTACTGAAAAATAGCTTTATACTACAAAATTCCTCATTCAAAAACATTTGCTTACTCTGAAATCGTCATCACACGTGCTTTTATTCCAAATTGTCTTAAAGTGTCGATTTGTACATGATTTTATTTTATATAAATGGTTGCTAAAGAAATGCGGATAGAGATACCAGAGGAAAATTAAATCTCCTTAGTCGAAAATAAACTGACAACGTCATTGTTAAAAAAGAAGAAGACAAACAACAAAACAGAGTACACAAAACACAACACAGAAAACTAAAGACTGAGCTACACGAACTCTGCTGAAAATTGGGGTGCTCTTAGATGCTCCAGAAGGATAAGCAGATTCTGCTCCACATGTGGTACCCTTCGAGTTGATCATGTTAGGAAAAACCGAACAGTCTAATATTAAAATGATTATATATAGTATAGAATTCATTTTGTATTAACTTATAACAGTGAGCAAAGAACACTCGGAATAGACAACACATATTCCGATACAACTTGCACATACGAGGAAGAAGAAAAACGCAGAAGACGCCGGCGTAGGAAAAGAAGGAGGAACAAACTTCTCCGTGAAGAACAGATGCGGGAGAAAGAATGTATTTTAGAAGATAAAAGAGACAAAGTAAGGTATTACATTCCTCGGTTAGGTCAAAACGTAGAGAACTTTATACCTTGAGGGTGTCACGTGATCATGATCATGATATAATGACCAATGAAAAGTTAGTTCGAATAGAAGTAATTTGACTTATTATATATAGTTTGTAATATTGGAAAGTTATGATATTGGTAAAGAGTTTTAATATCTCAATCGATTTATGACTTTCGAACAGCGGTATACTACTGTTGCCTTTATTTATAGTTGGCATTGTACCAGTACTGACTAATAAATTAAAATACTTTAAGATAGAATATGATACTATCTAAATTGGTAACAGAAAGTAAAATTACAGCTGTAAAATATGTGTAATCTAGTTGTTTTATAGTACCTTACATTATAGGCTTTAGATTGTATAGAAATATGTGTAATCTAATTGTATGTGATAGTACTTTAAAATATAGGCTTTAGATCGTAGGGAAATATTTGTAATAAAACTATGTGTGATAGTACCAAAACGTTTAGGCTTTAGATTGCACAGAAATATGTGTTATCTGATTGTGTGTGATAGTACTTAAACGTATAGCCTTCAGATTTATAGAAATATATTTATTCTAATTGTGTGTAATAGTACCATTAAGTATAGGCTTCAGATTTATAGAAATATGTTTAATCTAATTGTGTCTGATAATACCTCAAAGAATAATATCTAACATTATATGCTTTAGATTGTACAGAAATATGTTTAATCTAATTGTGTGTGATAGTACCTAAAAGTATATGCTTTAGATCGTAGAGAAATATGTTTAATCTAATTGTGTGTGATAGTATCTAAAAGTATATGCTTTAGATTGTACAGAAATATGTTTAATCTAATTGTGTGTAATCGTACCTAAAAGTATAGGCTTCAGATTTATAGAAATATTTTTAATCTAATTGTGTTTGATAGTACCATAAAGTATAGGCTTCATATTTATAGAATATTTTAAAATGCTGCACAACGACAATCTTTTTTATACTTTTTATCAATGGATATCGAGATAAAATGTAATAGAAATTTTAATTTGTTTTATCTTATTTTGTGAGTTTTTTGCATGGGATTGATAAATAAATCACCTGCAATTAAATGTGCTTACTTTTCATTTTGATTTCTTTGTAATTGTTAAAAAAAACTATAATCCTACCATTTTTCGTATATCTGATTAAATGCTACTATTATATCATTACAATTTTCGTTTTCGTGTGAACTTTAAACAAATGAGGCATCCACCGAGAAGACCCCATTTATTGACTGATTATGCACACACACAAAACATTCAAATACATGTCAAACCGATGATTTACATTTTGTTCTAATTTGTGACGTGACGTCACCATCAAATAGACGTGGTTGCCTGTGAATTTTATCTATTTTTTTCTGTATTTATGTTTACATCAGGTTAAATGATTTATAGAATTTGTGTGCGATCATCTCAATTATTAATTAGATCGCGAGTCTATGCTTTGTAAAATATTTCTTTCAAATTTTTGTAATTCAGATAAACGTTTTAGTATGTCATAAATAAAATATTAGATGTTGAGTCTAATTGGTGAACATGGATTTGACAGCTAATGCCACTTGAAGTATTTATTGTTTGTGAATTTAATCATGTTATCTTCCGTCCTATTATTTATCAATGTGTCTGAATGTTTCAAAGTATTTTTTTATGTTGTTTCTTTGTATATTAATTTAATGACTTTGTTTATAGGCAAACAATTATATTCTTATAACATATATCTTAATAAATTTAATTTGTTTCTTTGTATTTTAATTTATTGTATACAAAAAAGACTATTACTACCTCATCACTACGTAAAATTAACGTGTTCAAAATGAAATATTTTACCTTGTATATAACTTGCTCTGTTTAATTTAAAATATACAAAAAAATATGAAGGATCTCCGCACAAATTGCTCGGTTTTTTGGCGTTTTATTGGGGTTTTTTTCACATGCAGTATTGTTTTGAAAATTATGTTTTTTTATATAATTCAGTAACTTTAATCAAACGGGGGCTTGTCAAAATAGTGTAATTGCTTTGGAACATCTTTTACTAAGCACAGTCAGTAATTATTGTAATAACATCAATGCCGACAATGTCAATATTTTAAAAACGATGTCCGCCTTTTTGATATAATAGTTTACGTAACTATCTCAATCTGAGTTTTCATTAATAAGCTGTAATATCAAATGATCTGGTGCTGTTTATGTGTGGCTTATTTGTCTTTTTATTGAGAATATTTTGTCAGACTGTACAACCGCTATAAAGAGTACAATTCACATTAAGACACAACACATAAATAGTGACCGGACATGTCCCGATATTGCATTGAAGTTGCTGAAACAAACAAAAATAAAATATGCAAACATCCGGCAATTTGGAAACATATAAAACAATTAAGAGATGTGGAATTATTCCCAATGCAACCAAACAAAATAAATGTTAATAGTTAAAAGTTCTTAGATATTTTATATAATTCCAGGTCTGCGTTGCTTTATAAGTAACATGACCTTTTAAGAATATGAGAAGCAAAAAAAAAGTACTATTAGATTAAGGTTGAGGTATGAAAATGTTTTCCAATAGCTATGAGTTGGGCGTGAAGTACACTTTCCGGTGACCTAAATATACAGACACAGCTACAAATCGGCAATGGGTGTCAAGTACACTATAAATAACCTTTTTCGTGGAAAGTAATGCAAGTAAGTACGTATCGTAAAAACCCAGTTGTGAGCATATGCAATATAGGTTTATTGTAAAAATGTTCAGTTCATTGTAACTTATTACATTGGGTCAGATAAAACGGACTGATATTATTTTTTTCCAACTGCAAAGCTTCAACAAAAGCAAGAAAATAAATATGATCACTTGATAAATGAATATATTTTTTACTTTTCATAAATAAGTAAAACAATATACTTATAGATGCAATTCAGTCTACCTCAGGAATAGATTACCTTAGTTATATTTGGCAAAACTTTTAGGAATTTTTTGTCCTCAATGTTCTTCAACTTCGTATTTTATTTGGCCTTTTTAACATTTTTTATTCGAGCGTCACTGATGAGTCTTTTGTAGACGAAGACCGCGTCTGGCGCAAATATAAAAATTCAATCCTGGTATCTATGATTAGTTTAATGGTAACTTTTGCACAAGATAATATTTTTAAAAATTCTAACTGTTTCAACCTTATTAAAAAAACTTTCAATACTGAATGTATGTCGTGTAAAAGAAATTGAAACGATAAAACAATAAACAAATTTTTATTACTATCATCAATCCTACTTTGCTAGCGAGATAACACATGACACCGACAGTAAAGTATATCGGACCGACGAAAGACACCCCAGCAATAGTTATGATGAGTCAATTCCTTAACATCATAATAGGCAAATGGTGTAATAATGATATAGATGCATTCCTGTAACTCCTTTGGTTGCCAATTGTTTAAACACAACACCACGTGTCATTATCATTAGGATCATCTTCCTGTAAATAAACCCATCCTAAATGCCAGGATAAAAAAGAGCAATTTTGCGCTAGACGCGCTTTTAGTCTAAATAATACTCATCCGTGACGCAAGAATCAAGAAAGATTAAAAGCCAAATATAGTAAGACGTTGAATGCTTTAAGGACATAAAAGGAATCATTAGAAATGACTAGCCCGGTTTTTGTCAACCCCTTAGGACCTAGATGTTGTAGTGTGTGATTTTAGTTGTTGAACTAAAAAAATGATGATGGGTTACTTGGTTGAAGTTTAGTGGGTTTTTTTTCTAGCTTTCTGGTTAATCCTTGATTTTGATGCTTTATTTTTGGCTTTAAACGTAGTTCTTGATCAACAAAACACTATTTTACTTTATTGACTTAGGGTAAGGGTTAGGGTTAGGGATAATGGCCTTTCCTGTGAATATCTTATAAATGAAATGTCCTTCCTTCTTTGGTGGAATTTTGATGAACAATTGTTTGCAGTGAAGAAAAACTGACTTATATTTTCATCTCTTTTTTTTCATTTTCCTTGTTTAAAACATACTGTCTGTCGCTTACCAATGAAAACATACATTAGGGTGGAGTTAAAGCATAAAGTTAGAAAATTAATTAGCCGGTATGTAGTAATTATAAGCTCGTTTTGTATATATAAAAATAACAATATTTTGTATGATTGCCAATGAGACAACTCTCCACAAGATAGTTCATTTGTTTCCATTATACGATAAATATCATCAAAATACCTGCTTTAAGAGAAGCGAAAGATACCAATGGGATATTCAAACTTATATGTTGAAAACAGACTGACCATACCATATAAAAGAAAAGGCAGTGATACGAAAAAATAAACTTTGTTAACATCAACTGCGTTCATTTGATCCTTTCAATATATTTGATAAACTCATCGTCATAAGTTATATGTTTAAACTATAGACGATTATGACTCTCATTGCGTTCCTTAGTTTTCATTCTGTTGACAGCAAATCCCCATGCTAGCAAATTACTATTGCTAACTTTAGCATGGAGAAAGAAAACGATACTACGATATTTGAATATAATTGATTATAGCTTTTAAGGTCGATTAAAAATTGTCGATTTGAGTTTACCATGCCTGAACGATCAGATTGATTCAGCAGTTTGATGAATCCGGAATAGTCTATAGAAAAGTAAAAACTAAAGCAAGTGATCAATTCACAACTAAACCATGAATGTAAAATACTAATGATTTCCGGAAATCCGTGGCTTTGTATTCACGAATTGATTTGACAAGAAAGTAGTGTCTGCTTTCGCTTACAAATTGATTTCTTTAAATGATTGTGATCATTTCAGCATATTTGAAACTGAACTTTTGTGATTTTAAAAAGATTATACATTGTCGTTTAAAATCAAGTAAGAAATAAATCACGAAAGTACAGACGCATCTTTTAAAGGGGTGTTTAACAAGCATATTAAGGTGCTATGCTTTGTGATTCGAAATGTAAGAATTAAAGAATATGACTATCCGGTATTATTTCAAATATTCAGCTTTGCTATGAGCCATTTGCAAATCATTTATGCATTTTGTGTTATTGTGCTATGGTAATGTTTTGTATTCTTGTCTTTCATGTTTGCCAATGGGTTTTGTCTATATGCCTTTTTTTGTTTCTTTGTTACATATTTGTTAAATTTTTTTAGTGATAAAGATTATAACACAATGTTGACTGATGTACCCAAATTTTTGGCATTTTTACCTATTATGTCTGGTTTTTTTTGTTCACACATCTTTGTCAATATAATAAAATTTTAATGTGACTGTCATATAAGTCAGAGGTTAAGCTAGCTATAAAACCAGGTTTAATACACCATTTTTCTACATAAGAAAATACCTGCACAATGTCAGGAAAAAGTAAAATCACAAAAATACTGAACTCCAAGGAAAATTCAAAACGGAAAGTCCCTAATCAAATGACAAAATCTAATGATAAAACACATCAAACGAATGGACAACAATTGTCATATTCCTGACTTGGAACAGGCATTTTCAAATGTAGAAAATGGTGGATTGAACCTGGTTTTATAGCGCTAAACCTCTCACTTGTATGACAGTCGCATCAAATTCCGTTATATTTACAAAGTTGCGTGAACAAAACATACATAATAGGTAAAATTGTCAAAATAGGGGTACAGCAGTCATCACCGTGTCACAATTTCAGTTAGAACAAAAACAAACAAATGTTTATCAAAGAAACACAAAAAAGCATCTATCAAATTTAACAACCACATGCATTGCTTACTTATATATGTATTTTAAATCGACCCATAAAGGATTGAAATATTTGAAGTCCTGTGACTGAATGGCAAGGTTCACATCAACTCTAGTGTAGAGACGCGTGTTTGACGTCCAAATGTAAACGTCACATAGGAAGACATATAAAATATGATATGACAGTTGTTATCCATTCGTTTGATGTGTTTAAGTTTTTGATTTTGCCATTTGATTGCGGACTTTCCGTTTTGAATTTTCCATGGAGTTCGGTATTTTTGATATTTCACTTTTTACAAAGCAGGAACTATAACTCATCAAAGAAAATTATCTATTGTCCATCTGTGTTAGGGAACTTTAAGTGTACTTCCCTGAGCCAAATAAATAAAATGCACTACCTCAGGCATAGACTACCATAACTGTATTTGGAAAAACTTTTAGGACTTTTTGGTCCTTAATGCTCTTCAACTTCATACTTTATTTTGCCTTTTTAATTTGTTTTGATTCGAGCGTCACTGATGAGTCTTTTGTCGAAACGCGCGTCTGGCCAAAATACAATATTTCAATCCTATTATCTAAGGTGAGTTTATTTATGCACATCTACATATGTCATCACAAGTTTATATTTCATAAGACTGTGTTCATGTTCTACTATTATAATAGAGATTTTGCAGTTACCACAGCCGTTTCCCAAATTGCTCTGACCAAAATGAAGTGTCCAGTTTGAATACATGTTCTGCGCATATCGATAACGTTTGAAATGTTTGCGTTTATAAAATATTGTTTACAGATACACAACCAGTCTGACAAAGTGAACACTATATGTCCCATGCATCCTCCGAGCATTGCTATTAAATTTGTGGTTACCACAATGTCTGATTTTTGTCAGTCATAAAAAGGGGTAGATTTCTATTAATCATCGTTCAAGAGTCTACAGTGATGTTGAGTTGTACAAGAAAAAGACAGATTGCTTGAACACTTAACCCATTACACAAACAAAACTACTATGTATATAATTGTTTTAATTTTGCAAACGATAAAGAAAAGAAATAGCGTTCACAGCCATTTTCATTCATTTATTTCTACATCTATAAATATTTTTGAATATGATAAAAATAATTTCTATTTATATTCAGATTTCCATGTAATGTTTACACTTTAATTTTTATTATGTCGCCATGCAACATTATCGATAATTGGAACTTTAAATTTCGTTTGATTGGATGCAAGTCTTGACATTGGAAATACACCTCCACTAATTGATCTGTTGATGTGTAGTTTGTATGATTCCATTATGGTGTAAAAAGGTCGTCGGATTTTAGTGTCCATAAACTAAGGTTTGTAATATAGTATTGTAATATCTACTCAAGATAGTTGTTCTAATTACTATATTGATTTCAGATAATATCGTAAAAGTAATGACAAGTTAACATAATACAATTACGACCTATAGAAAAATATATGAACGTTTGCAAGGGTCATGCACGGGAAATCAAATACTGTAGAGTAAAATTAGAAAATCAGAAACTTCTCTAAAAAATAAACATTTTGCCATTGTTTTCTCACTCTTTCAAAAACTATCGAACTGTAACGAAAGCATTTTGGACGGGCTCTATAAATATCTGCTTTGGTAGAATCATAGCTTTCACTGATGTCGAAATGTTGCTCTCTTTTCTAATGTGTAGTAATTATTCTAATACTGGGTTTATGATAAAAGGTGAAAACACGATTGATTGTATTTGCAAGACATCAAATATACTATTGGGACAGCATTTGAAATAAGAGATATTGATTTTTTCCCGACCAATTACTAAATATAACTAACACAATATACTGCATTTCTCAATTATACTTATTGTATTGGAGCAAACCATTGTAATGCTTTGACGTTTATAGATCTTATTACTTTATGAAAAACGCGTCAAAACAGAACTTTATGTCGATTGATAGAACCTTTAAATGATAAGGTCTGTTTACAGGGTTGACAATTATAAATCTGACATTTACTAGGCACATCTTAATGTATTTGTTCTTTACTGTTCACATCTTGATGTATTTGTTCTTTACTGTTCACATCTTGATGTATTTGTTCTTTACTGTTCACATCTTGATGTATTTGTTCTTTACTGTTCACATCTTGATGTATTTGTTCTTTACTGGACACATATTGATATATTTGTTCTTTACTGGACACATCTTGATGTATTTGTTCTTTACTGTTCACATCTTGATGTATTTGTTCTTTACTGTTCACATCTTGATGTATTTGTTCTTAACTGTTCACATCTTGATGTATTTGTTCTTTACTGGGCACATCTTGATGTATTTGTTCTTTACTGGGCACATCTTAATGTATTTGTTCTTTACTGTTCACATTTTGATGTATTTGTTCTTTACTGTTCACATCTTGAGGTATTTGTTCTTTACTGGGCACATCTTGATGTATTTGTTCTTTACTGGGCACACCTTAATGTATTTGTTCTTTACTGTTCACATCTTGATGTATTTGTTCTTTACTGTTCACATCTTGATGTATTTGTTCTTTACTGTTCACATCTTAATGTATTTGTTCTTTACTGGGCACATCTTGATGTATTTGTTCTTTTAATTATAAATTTTCTTTATATACTTTTCTTCTTCATACTTTTTTTTTGCATTTTGACATTCAAATTTTCGTAATTGTATTTCTCATCTTTTTTTCTGTAATATATCTTAATCATTTCCAAACAACGGTTATATTTAAATCCAATAACATGCAATTAAGAAATTCAACACAAATATATATTTCCTAAAAAAGAATAAAAACAGGGGAGTATAACTTTTTTCAAAATATGCAATGTAGTTTTAAAAACGCTGAAGTTTCAAATTTAATTATCCTTGGACTGGATTTTATATTACTACAGTTATATGATACAACACTTATTAATTCAGACTAAAATTCAAAAGCTGTATTGCTATTATGTATTTAACTGGTATAAAAATGGAAATAGATTAAATGGCTAGATTGATACCGAGAACCACAATGACCTTGACACTAAAGGAGGCGTGTATGAATATTCTTCATTCTTCATGAACACGCTATAATTGTACCTGTCATTTAAATTGTCGATAAGTTATGTAACTGAACCTAACTTTCAACACGGTTTTCTGAAAATGTGGTGGTTTTCCAGATAACTTTTACATTTAAAAAAACTTATTTGAAATGCAAAATAAACCTTGGTATGCGTGATCACTTTTCTTTTATCATTATTTAATCGATAAAAAATTTCCTAAATTTCAGAAGTAAACTGCCATAAATAGGAATTATAAAACGGTTATAACGACTATATATAGACTTAAACAACAGTTTAAACGACTATATATAGACTAAGGCAACAATAATAACGACTATATATAGACAACGGTAACAGTTATAACGACTATGTATAGACTAAGACAACAGTTATAGTGACTATATTTAACCACATGTTAAGCAGGATCTGCTCACCCTTCCGGAGCACCTGAGATCACCCCTAGTTGTTGGTGGGGTTCGTTTTGCTTAACCTTTAGTTTTCTATGTTGTGTCTTGTGTACTATTGTTTGTTTTTTTTGTTGTTTTTTTTAATTTATTAGCCATGGCGTTGTCAGTTTATTTTCGATCTATGAGTTTGAATGTCCCTCTGGTATTTTCGAATGTGTTACCCAAAATGATATTGACTGTATTACTGGTGAAATTTCAACTGTTTGCATTGACGTTGATTCAAAAAAGTTTGAGACGAAAACAGTCAATTTAAGTGTTCTATTAAAACATCATGAGAATCAACAAAGCAGATAATGAAAAAATAAATAATGGTTTGGCTAGCCATTAAACCAGGTTCAACCCTCCATTTTTTTCTTGAAATGTCCTGTACCAAATCAGGAATATGGCAGTTGTTATCAAATAGTTCGTTTCTATGTATGTTGGCGTTTGTTTTTGTTGCACTTCAGTGTTCCTGTTGTTCCTTTGTTTTCCTCTTATAGTTGATGTGTTTCCTTCTGTTTTAATTTGTAACCAGGATTTTTTTTCCCTCTATCGATTTATGACTTTTGAACACCGGTATACTACTGTTGTCTTTATTTATTCTATTTTTCTAAAATCTACAGCTTGAGCTTCAGATGATTATATACACCTTATCTCCTGTAAGTGCTATTTTGCTTGATAATGTAAATAAAAGACAACAAACGAAGAAGAAATAATCAAGTGCATTAAGTATCAATTTTTACTGAATATTTGAATTTCGGAAATTTCAAGTATCGTAGTTCTTTGGGTGTATGAAGCCATTTTTTTTAAGCTCAGAATAAATATCAACCGAAACATAATCGCCTTATAACTATATTGTCAGATAGCCCGGTGTAAAATTAATGAGCATACTAAAAAAATTCTTTATTAAATATTGGTAGAAAGTTCTTTGATTTAAGAAAACCAATGACTGATTTTATGTTCACTTTTTTCGCTATTTTGTTTTTATTGGCGTCTTTGTCAAATTTACTATTAATCACAATAAAGCTTTTGTCTGTGTTTCTGCTAGATTCATTTGTATGTTTACCTGATTTGTTTAGTAAGATGTGTTGTATGTTTGTGATGTATGATAACACATGTTTTGCTCCTAAATTCCATTATTTCCATATTAACATATTATATCTGTTTGGGTTGTTCACACACTTTGGTCAATGTAACGGAAATAAACAACTATTATACAAGTGGGAGGTTTAGCTAGCTATACGATCAGGTTCAACTCACCATTTTTAGAAGTTTTTTCTATCAGTTCTGTTGGTTGATAAAGTAAAAATTGGTCCTTTTTTATTTACTTTGGAGTCCAGTATTTTTGCAAAAACGGGTTTTTTAGCACTCGTTACTTTAATTCGAGCCGTATAAGAAACAGAAAGTATTCTACACATGTGTAAAAATATAAAGATAATAAAGAAATGGTATGATTGGCAGTAAGACAACTATCCACCAAAGTTCAAATGAAGTGGATGTAGATCGACTTTTTATTATATGATTTACCCTTTTTTATTTTACGATTACGACAAATTGGGATTAGGGAATAACGACCCACTATACAAAAAATTAAAATCATCCTGGATGTTAAACTGTCAATCCAAAACATGATTATAAGTGGTAAGCTACAACGAAATCTTTTGAACATATATGTAATTCTTATAAAAGTGCCATATTTGGCTTAAAATAGTAAGAGCACTGAAACTAAATTGTATTTGTTATGTAGAAATTAATGTTGCAAAAAGCTGAGTCAAAACTTTTCCCCTCTTCGTGTCTGTATACACGAAAACGAAAATACATTTTAAACGATCTGTCATATCGTACTAAAGACTAGTTAAGAAAAAAAATGTCTGAATACAACAGTAAAAACTACATTGCAGAACAAGTTCATGCAAATCTGGATTATTAAAAACATATATAAATAACTGTACTAAAATACTGAATTATAGAATTTATAAACAGGATACACAGCCCTTTAACAACTGCATACAATTGGGTGGTTCATATAGAAATAAAACGTTTTTTAAAGTAGTATTTTATGTTCGGAAGATACCTGTACATAATCAGCATAATACATTTGCTTGTCATTTATTTATTTGGTTGATATTGTCAAGAGTTTGATTTTGTCAGGTTCAATGCACTTGTTTTTAATTACCTCGGAGATCGGTATTTTTGTCTATCGTTCCTTTGAAAACTTTATCAATGCTGTTGTCGACATAGACAAGTTCACTATCTGCAAGTTTAGAATGGTACAAAAACATGCGGTAGATTGTGGAGCATTTATAGAGAAAATAGAAGTGGTCAGAGAAATCCTTTTTATCTTAACACTAGTAATTTTGTGGGGCCCTTTATAGCTTACTGTTCGGTGTGAGCCAAGGCTCCGTGTTGAAGACCGTACTGTGGCCTATAATGTTTTACTTTTATAATTTTGACTTGGATGGAGAGTTGTCTCATTGGCACTTATACCACATCTTCTTATATCCATTCATATTATGTTTGCAAGAATGCGAGATTGTTTAAAATTCATTTTCATTTACGAATAACCCGTATTGGTTTTCTAATAACCCAAACCTCTTTTTGTTCGTTAGTGTTCACAGGTACAGTTGGGTGCAGACCAAGCATTGCATAAAGTAAACGCACGTTAACCACGCGTGCACATATTTCGTTAGTTAACTTCAATTTTCGCGTTTACTATAATTACGTTAACGCGGTCAAAATGGAAATTTCTAATGTGTACCCGAGTAAACGCACATTTACTCTGTGTCCGTTTAGTCAGTAGTAAACGGGCGTTAACTTCAGATTTCACAAGTTTATTTTTACGTGCACTTAAAAGTAAACGGGTGTTTACTACAGATTTCACAAGTGTATTTTTAGGTGCAATTGAAAGTAAACGCGCGTTTATTTTTCTCGTTAACTGATTGTGTAAATTATAAAAAAATCTTCGTGTAGATTTTTACTTTTTTTTTTTTTTTGTTAAAACGACTTTTATCTTAATATTTTACGTATATGTGTTTAAACACCGTAACATTTCGAAAACACTTTTAATTCGAAATATTAACTTTATTAATTGCAAAAAATCAGCTCCAATAACTTTACATAGCGGATTTTCTATATTTTCTTTTTAAAAGTTACATGTACAAATATCGACTCACAAAAATATTTCCACTCTGACGGAAAGGTCGTAGAAATGCATTTAAACCTTTTTAGAAATTTGAACATTATCTGATCGTATCAACTCATCTCTAACTTCAGTCATGTTTTTGCCATATCTCATAAACTTATCCTCTCACGAATGCAAACTGAAAGTCTTGTAGGGTTTACAGTTCCAGGATAAATATCCATTATGTACTAACACAAAAATTGTATATACTATGACTAATTTGCAATTAATTAAAGAGGTGTAATATCATTCACTGTTATCATCAATATGTCAATCGAAAATGGACAGTTAGTCATTTTGATGTACCTTATCATGTGATATGTTATGTCAGTGTATCCAAGTTACGATGACAATATACGTTAACGCGCGTTTACTACAAACAGTAAACATGCGTTTACTTTTTACAAAAATAGAAGACGCGCCTTTTTTCACGTTAACGCGGAAGTAAACGCGAAAGTAAACTCCCGTTTACTCTTTACACAATTAGAAGACGCGCCATTTTCGCGTTAACACGGAGGTAAACGCGAAGGTAAACGACCGTTTACTTTTAATGTCTACTAAAATTTTAGAGTTAACATGAAGTGCACGCGAGTAAACGCCGCGCCGCGTTAACTTTACTGCCCATGTACATGTAATGCTTGGTCTGCACCCAACTGTATGGTCACGCCGTTGTGATCACTGAACGAAAAAATAAACAATGTTTGCATTACCTTATCTACAATCCGTATTTCACCGGTGAGTATATAATCTATTATCGAGAAAGATTAAACTCTTGAGAAGGAGTACCGTTTTAGTTTGGAGATCTGAGTCATCATGTGTCCTTCAGTTCATTTTGATCGATGAATATTTTAGTTCATTGATTCTTCCTAAGTTCTTGTTCAGAAAATAGTTAAAATCTCCCATAGCAAAGTTCGCGACACCATTTTCATTACGTATTGTAATAAAGAAATAAGAGGATGTGTTATAATTGCCAATTAGACAACTCTCCACTTAAAAAGTGATTGCTATTCCATTATAAGGAACGTAGACATTAAAAATTCGAACAAATTCGTTTGTGTCTCATTAAGCTTCAACTGTCAGTTTCCTTTCCTCTATATCTTTATTTCTCATAATAACATTAATACTAAAATCGGATTCAGCTAGATATTAAACAAGGTTCAACCCATCAATTGCTTAAGGATGTACTTAGGTGAGGTTTAGGAATTTATGTCAAATGTTCGGACTCCTTGGTTTTTCTTCCTTCAATGCAGGGTAAAATATTTTGCCCCATAACACCTATTTTTCTTTTCATAAAAGACTTCAATAGCTCATAAAAAGTCATTTACCAAAGTTTTGGAAGATTCTTGATTTTTTTCTTTCGATTTGAGACCCAAAAAATACCAATGCAAATATAAGGTAAAAGTCTGAGTGAGCCTTTTCTCGCCATTTTTTAAAACTCAAATATCTTGAAAATGAGCTCCATAACCTATCAATACTTTTAGCTTATTTTGTTCCTAAAGTAATGCTAATCTGACTAATAATATCAATTTTAAACTCTTGATTTATTTAATTTCACCTAAGTACATTATTAAGGAAAATACGTGTACCATGTCAGGAACATGGCAATTGCTTTCCCTTGTTCTGTTGTTTAATAGCGTTTTGTTTTGTCAGTTTTATGGTCTTCCCCTTTTTAAATGTGGTTTAGAATTCGGTATTTTTGCTATACTTTTTTAAAATAAAATAGCTACCCTTTTAGACGTGGAAGTACACTTACACCAGTAACTTGAACCTTCTTATTCTCTTTTCCATTCGTTTTCTACAAATTTTGTGCAATGAGTTTCTTGGAAACGTATAAAATCAAAATGACTTTTCTGGCATCATTGAAAAATGCATTTCGTTTGCACTTATCTTCAATTTCATTAACTAATGTAAATATTCTATGAAATTAATTCAAATATATATCTATATATATATATATATAAATATGTCTAAATTGAAAACAACTTTCAAACCTATGATTGCGTTGCATGCAAAACAAATTTCCTGGTAGAGGGGTCTAAATACAGCACAAACAACATTTTCCAAAAGACCAAAAAAGTGAAAAAGTATATTTTAACAAAACGCATTTGACTAGCAGGTCGCACAACGGATGTTCTTAAATCCTGCTGACTGCCATGGCGATTGCCAAATAATTGGATCACCAGATGTAACATAATGGATCTTAATTTTTAATTTAATACCAAACAGAAAACAATAAACTTGCGGAAAAGATGGTATACCGCAACATGAGGTGCAAAATTTTGTACACCATATCCGAATTTCGAAAATTACATGTAATGACTCTTCAGTGATGTAAGTAATTGAAACGCTATTTGGAAGGCAATATAATTTACTTCAATTAAGGATAGATTCTTGAATTTTGAAGAGTCGAAATAGGATGAAAGGATCATATAATATATATATATATATAGGTTTGAACGTTGTTTTCAATTTAGACTTGTATAATTATATATATATATATTAGAGGGGTCTAAATACAGCACAAACAACAATGGTATAACTTTGTTTAGTGACGGAGCTGATGAAAGAACTGCTTGTATTGGCAGCTTTGCAACATAAGTAATCACTTCGACCACATTGTTTGTAGCAACCGGGAGGTGGAGTAGGTTGCTTTGTTAATACAGATGTCACTAATTTGTCACGGATATTTTTAGGTCGTCTGAAGGCCATGACTGGTGGTGAGGAAAATACTTTTTTTAAATTGGAGTCATTTTCTATAATTTTCCAATGCTTCTGAACAATAGATGACACATTTTTAAAATCAGGATGGTAAGTGAGTACAAGTGGTGTTCTGTTGACTCCTTTATTCTTATCCTTGAACTCCAGAAGTTCTTGGCGACTAGTTCTGTTTGCTCTTTCGAAAGCTGTATCAATGATGTTTTTATTGTATCCTCGAACAACTAGATGTTTGCGTAGTTGTCCAAGTCTAGCATTATGTTTATTTTCGGTAGAGTATATTCTCTTGATTCGCAATGCCTGGCTGAATGGGATACCACGGGAGCAGTGTTTAGGATGGCAACTTTTAGGAGAAAGAAACTGATGTTTGTCCGTTGTTTTCGTATGAAGGTCCGTTATGATGGTTCCGTTCTGGATTTTACTCGTAGTATCAAGGAAGTTTATTTTCTCCATAGATGTTTCGTGTGTAAATTTAATTGAATGGTGGAAAGAGTTATAGTGTTCTATAAATTCATTGACTCCAATTTAAAAAAAGTATTTTCCTCACAACCAGTCATGGCCTTCAGAAGACCTAAAAATATCCGTGACAAATTAGTGACATCTGTATTGACAAAGCAACCTACTCCACCTCCCGGTTGCTACAAACAATGTGGTCGAAGGAATTGCTTATGTTGCAAAGCTGCCAATACAAGCAGTTCTTTCATCAGCTCCATCACTAAACAAAGTTACCATCTGCTCAAATTCCAACTGTAAAACGGAGAACTCAATTTATATATTAACATGTAACACTTGTGGCATTCAGTATGTGGGAGAAACAATGGACAAATTCAATATTCGGCTCAATAACCATCGTTCATGGTACAAAACCAACAAAAACTGTCCTCTCACAAGACATCTTCGCACAAAAAAACATCCTTTTGATAATGTTACTTTCCAAATCATAGAAGTCAACACCGAGTGGGACACCACGGCGACAAGGAGAAGAGAAAACTTTTGGATCCACCAGCTCCACACTTTAGAACCTGATGGTCTTAACGAAAAAGACGAGAAAAGATACAGGAAAGATAAAGAATAATTTAGTACACAGCTTCGTCCTTTTTATCCTGTGATATTGGCCAATGGACGTTGCAAACTTCAACCACCAATTTTGAATATAATCTTGAACTTCATCCAAATTGTGTATTATTTACAAGGTAGCTAAATTCATGTGCAACATGTACATTGAACTGCAAAAGTTTCTTATCATCTACATCCGATTTCACCTGGATAGATGCACGCTTGATAAAGCTAGTTGGTCTAGCGAAAATTGCGTTTATTTTTATCGTTTTGTAAATATTTTAGACATTATAATATTTACATACTAAAGAGTGTGTTAAAATTACATTGTTAGGCAATCTATATATATACCTTACTGACTTTCAATTATTGCATGTTAAATGCATAATACAATGATTTTGATATAACATACTAACATAAAACAGATTTTCAATTTATTTACCACAAATAATTGTGCGTGCACTTAAATGATGCATTCTCCAATACCCTTCGCATGTGTTAAGATTATTTTGAATAGAACAAATAATTGCTATATCTTTTTATTTCTTCATTAACATATACAAATATTTGTAGAAATAATATAATATAGTTCAATATTTTCCAAAATATTTACACATATAGCAATTATAAGAACATAAACTACATCAACTGTGCTGCGCATGTACAAACTTGTAACTATCAATACAACTGTCAGCAAATAATGAAATTCAAACAACATTTTAATATAGTTATCTGAAAATAAAGCGTTCGGTAAACTATTAAATGAAAAGAAACGTGCTTGAAATGCAATACACAAAACGACCGTGCGAGACCTTGATAGGTATTCAAGGTCATTAAACACCACCTAGTAGTAGTATAATAAAAAGCTAGCTACACTTGATTTCTTTCTATCATAATTGAATTGATAAAAATTATAGTATTACAGTATGACTATAATCAACATAAATATCAAAAAATAATGACAACTATATATTTAGATCAAAGCAACAATGGTTTACATGTGTACAAGTCTAATAAATCCATTCCAAAGACAAATCATAGTAGATAAAAAAAACACTAAAGGAATCGCATAAGCTCGAAAGGGTAGATGACTGGTATCGTCGATAAGCGTTTCCTGCAATTTATGCATCAATGCAAATCAAAACTCGGTCAAAATGACATTATATGGCTGGAAAGGACACAATCGGTCAAACGTAAGATTAGGCGACCTATAATATGAAGATTACGAGACTGCAAAAACTTGTTGCTTGTCAGCTGAGACACAGACAAAGGTCTGTTATCATATAAGATAACTAAATATACACCTTTATAGCTTGCTGTTCGGTGTGAGCCAATGCTCCGTGTTGAAGGCCGTACCTTGACCTATAATGGTTTTTACTTTTATAAATTGTAACTTGGATGGAAAGTTGTCTCATTGACACTCATACCACATCTTCCTATATCTACATAAAACATAAACCTTAAATAATAAGACGTTATTATGTGAAAAGATTATGTTCTTGCTGCAAGAGAGTATGTTTATGTTGTTATACTCTTTATATATAATATAAAATAGTTCCGAAAGTATAAAACCCATTTCTGTCGTTTTCCCCTAATCGTAACAAACGAAATCTACATACAAGTTTTGTAACATACTCTAACGAATAAAAGCTCGACTTTCAGGTGGGTATAAAGTAAAGTAACAAAAATACTAAACTCCGAGGAAAAATTTTAAACGCAAAGTCCCTAAGCAAAAGATCAAACACATCAAACGAATGGAGGTAACTGGGTCACATGTAGAATGAAATTAATTTGGTAAATCATTTAACTATAATGTATTTAAAGATTCAATTTTGACACATAATTCCGTGTTTTTATACATTGACTAAAGTGTATTATAAAATTTGAAACCGACACCAGTTTTTGTAAGCTTATATAAAAGTCCTAAGTGCCATACAAAATTAAATACACGTTTGAAATAAACAAAACATGCATATAATGATTGGTATTTATTTCTCATGTATTTTTGTAAAAAAATATTTATTACAAACATATGATCAGATGTACGACATCCACGATTAAATCCAATTTGTTCTTTACAAATGAGTTTTCTCTTCTCAAAAAATGTTGTCAGTCTTTTATTTATTATGAAAAATTTAACCAATAGTATTACTTATGTTTATACCTGTATAGTCTGAAGGATCATCTATTGACCCCCTTTTCATGTACTGGTGAAATGTATCCACTTAACCACATATTAGAATAGATTCCTGTGGGAAAAAAAACTATTTAGAATTATTGCACCGCGGGTAAATTATCACGTTGTGATTGGTTTGACGCTGTTCCGTGGTGACCCCTATGGATCCGTAGGCGGTTAGTAAATTTCATAGGGGGTTCATGACGTCACGTCTACTGTTAATGCTGACGTCATCTATTAATGTTTTTGTGTTTCATTGTTTATTTTTCTACAAAACGGAGCAGAAAAAGTCCTGCGATACATTCGTTATACGGTTCACTACTGACCTCCTACGGAACATAGAGGGTGAATAAAATCCATAGATTTGGACTTCGGCCTCAACCCCTATGTATTTTACTAACTTTCTATGGATCCGTAGGGGGTCAGTAGTGAACCATATAACTTATGATAGTGGGTTAAAAATTGATTGGACATATTCAATCATTTCATTGTTTATCATAGTTGATCAAATGAATTTGCCATTCTTTAAAGATTTAATACTTAAGTAATTCAGACTATGTGATCTTAAAGTATAACTCATTAAAAACATGATTTTTATTCTAAATTATTAAGCTCCTGTAGAATCGATTTATTTTCAGAAAATATATTTCTATTTAGAGATTAAAAATGATTACCCCAATCTTATAAACTGACATGTTCTGGGGAGGCCCATGGCCATAAGAACACATTATTTTAGATTGTTTGCTAGGAATATAGTCGCATTGCAACATTTTGGACACTAAATTTACATCAAACTCCTATAGCTTGCATTTGTCATTGTTTGGTGTTATAAGAGTGAAATGTGAACATTATATAATATGGTTTTAGTTATATTTTAACTAATTTTTTTATTATTTCTATGTAACAGAACGTTATTTTGTAAACGTATAAACTAAAGAGTCCTGAAAGAAACTGCTTAAACGTTGAATATTGTTTTAAAAGTTCGCATTTGAGTTTGGTCTTTTTTTTTAAGGTATTTTAGTTTGAAGTGTTTTGCAAAGTTTTTTATTGTTAACGCGCATATTAGTAAATTCCTTAAATGCAGACTGTCTCTTATTCACTTTGAAAAAATACAGTACAAGACACCCTAACGTGTTGCTTTGACATGCAATGATTGTCACTTTATTTGAACTTAAAACAAAAGAGCTGTGCCTGTTTGAAATTGAGGAATTTAACATAGAAAGCAATGGGACACTGAATTATTGGTGTACTTCCTATTACAGAGAATCATCAGAAATTCAATTTTCAGAAGTTGTGCCTATTCCAATGAAAATTAGTCATATTTGATGTCAGTTATCATGTTTAATTATCTTTTTTGGATGAACAATTCTGTTTATGGGAAATTTCAGCTCTTAAATTGACATAATAAGGTATTTAAGCCTTTTATGGTCATACAACATGCATGAGTTAAGACTTGACTCCAAGTTCTTATTTTGCATTATTTGGGATTGAAATCAATAAACCATGTATATCATGACTTGTTTATGGTAAAACAATAGCTCTTGGTCAAATAATCTTATTATTTTTCAAGTTTTATTGGTTTTCTTATGGTAGCCTTTACAATCTAGGAAAATGGTATAAACTCATATTAAGATTTACAAAATCCTACTGCACATGCAATTTTGAACCAGTTTAGCAAGTTATCCAGCTGAGGGATATATAAATGTCTCTTATTAATCTATTTTGTACCACAGAAGTATGGTTTATACCAGGAATGTCCCTTTCCAATTGGAAGAAAAAAGGGGGGACAATGTTCTCAATTATGTTTTAGGTTTGGACTTATTTATTTTTATTGAATGAACAAACCTCTGGTAAAAATATGACTATTGGTAAGCACATTGCTTTTAAAAAGAAATTAATAAAAAGAACAATGATATTGAGAATAAAAAAAGTATATTGGCCATTGGTAATATTCATATGCAGTTTTCTTTGAAAAACCCATATGTTACTACCAGTCCAATTTGAGCTTAAAATTAGTAAAATAGTATTTCGACTAAAACATTTATGTTTTTTATCGCTTGAAATAGATCATAGAATGAAATAAAGTAATGCCGAAGTCAATATAGCATATATAGTTATAACTACCAATGTTACGAAAACAACGGCCCGTTACATTTGGTGCATTTCCATCTGTTCTTGTCCACTGTACATGTGTCGTTGTATTATATGCCCTAAATGGTTTACCTTTTGAAGGTAAATTAACTAGAAACGGATGTGAATTCTTGTGAAATTTGGCTGTACCTGTAGAAAACTTATTAAAAACGTCCTAAATTTTACGGTAATATTGTACTAAAAGCGCGGAAATCACTACGTGATCCGTATAAACTGATCGAACCTTTAATGTTGTTATTAGATCTTTGAATATAGTTTACATTGGCACTTATATCGATTTTGTCATCAGCAAATTAAAACATAACGAAATTTGTATTCTTTTCAAACTCGATGTATAAATACACATCCACGTTCATGTTTCTATATAGAGGTTAACTCCTAACTATCCTACTACCTGTCGATACTTTTATTTTCGGCATTGCACAAGTCATATCTTCTTTGGCTGTCAATGCCGTCGAGATACTAAATCCCTGGGATGTGTTTTAGTTGATTTTAGTCTCTGATGCATGATTTTTTTATTATTAATTGTTTTAACTACCTTTCAGTAACTGCGAGTATTCTCAAATCGTACTTTCTTGTTAATTTGACCTGTTGATACAATTTGTAATGCTTTTTTGTTATTTCATATCTACTTAATTAGGGTTATATCTCGTCTCTCTATTTTTGATATATACCAGTTGATAAGTGTTTGGTAATACTATAAATTCTCACTTCTGTTCTATGAACAACTTTACTTTACTTTAGTCTGTACTGTTCCGCCTATATCAGAGGACCCACTTTTCAGTGTGAATATGATTAAATTGTCAATTAATCCAATGCACTATAATTGATTCTTTCATACACATTAACCACCACCTCTATTTACACACGTAAATAAGTACATTCCATGATATATGCACGACAGAAACTGGAGCTCAAGTAAATTGACCTATAAATGTTCATTGCGCCATTTCAAATAAACATGGTCCCTGATGAGCACTTTATTTTCTTTAAACTTATTCTTATCAATTGGTTAATTACATGTAGTACTACCTCAAAAGAGTCGATCGCACCTGATGTAACTAAAACATAAGCCTCTGGTGATGCACTCCACTGTAAATATTTCGCCACTTATCAGAAAATGAAATCCACTGTAGTCGATAATTAACTGTAAAGTGTTAATTTCAGAACAAAGTAGTTCATCGTATAGTTTAGTTGATACAACATCTTTGATGAAGGGTTTTAGACTTTGTATAAAGTGGTCGAGAGACCTTTATACCAGTCTTTGAAAAGAAGCCAATTGTTGCCGCATTGGCCAGCTTTATTCATTTCTCGGAGAAGACCATCGTGTCAGACCACATAAAAAGCGCTTTTAGCATCTGTTAGTGCAATGATGAGTGGATCCCCATTCTCCTTAGCTTCAGTATGTAAATCGATAAGAACAAGTGCAGCCACCTGTGGTATTTTACCTTGAGTAAAGCCTTTCTTTAACAGACTTTGTATATTGCAAATATTGTCCTTATTCCTGACAAGATGTAACTTTTCTGTTAATTTCCCAACGGGATTAGTAATAGGTATTTTCCTATAGGAACCAGGATCCTCTTTCGGTTTCCTTTTTTTCTTATAAACAGGACAGGCAAGTCTATTTTTAGATATAGTTGGTATAAGATGATTTCAAAATGAGAATTTTATGATAGATGTTAAGACGTGAGAGAGTTTTTCCACCAAATTTTAGATGTTCACAGGTTACTCAAGAAGCATCAGGTGCTTTTCCATTCTTAAGTGAATTAACAACTTGTACCACCTCCCTTTCTGAGACTGGGCCAGAGTATCTCTATTGTCAGTATAAGTATCAGTCAAGGCTGATATGTCCTGTTCCACAATAAGCTTATATGTTTTATCAAAGTTCGGGTTATCGACAGACTTGGCTAAATTTTCATAATATGAAGCCCAGGTATCGAAAATTCCTTCCTCAGTATTAATTATATTATTGTCATATTTGAGAATAGATGTCATGGAAGAGCGCATGTTTCGCTGATTGTTAATTAAAGTGTAGAAATTTTGATCATTTCTGTCAGATAACGACATAATTTTAGTAAATTTAGACTGTCTCTTAGCAGATTCTATTTTCCTCTGCTGTAATCTGAGTTTCTTTTGAAATACTCTCATTTGTTGATAATGAATGCTTGATTTATCTGATGTTCCCTCTTGTTTCCACATCCAATAATGAAATTTACTACGATTTGAAATTTCCGTCATATTCGGAGTCCAATATCTACTATTTTTCCTACGTGTTCTTCTATTAGGCGGTTGTAGCGTATCAGCTGTTTGAGTAATTATCTCACAGGCAGAAATCACAAATTCATCAATGTTTTCAATAGTAAGATTATCTATTTCAGTTTTTTTTTTGCTGCAAATTTAATTCCTTTAATCTCTGATATTCACTTTTATCAATTTCATTCCAGTTTATACTCTGCAAATGATTTTATAGTGTGTCTTTTTTATGTTGTTGTGTATTTTTTCAAATAAGGGCGAATGTTGGTACCTATTAAAACGTTTAATCCCGCTGCATTTGTTTGCACCTGTCCTAAGTCAGAAATCTGATGTTCAGTAGTTGTCGTTTGTTGATGTGGTTCATAAGTATTTCTCTTCTCTCGTTTTTTATATAGATTAGACCGTTTGTTTCCCGTGTGAATGGTTTTACACATGTTATTTTTGGGGCCCTTTATAGTTTTCTATTCGGTGTGAGCCAAGGCTCCGTTTTGAAGACCGTACTTTGACCTATAATGGTTTACTTTTACAAATTGTGACTTGAATGAGAGAGTTGTCTCATTGGCACTCATACCACATCTTCTTATGTCTATCTTGGTATAAAGGCTCACATATGGTTGAATTTATCGTTCTTATTTTCAACAAAAGGTACTCTAAAATGCCGTTTAGTAAATACAATTAACCTTATATATATTTAAACGCAACCTTAGTATGGTACAGTGTTTTTTATACATATTAACGTTCAATTTTTAAACCTCACCTGTATACGATTATCTTAGTTTTAAACGTAATAATTAAATGTACCTCAAAAAGGTCCCCGTCTACATAAATAAGCCATATATTGAAGGATAATTGAAGCCAAAGCAAAATAATCACCTTTTTACCCTACATTTACAATTAATTTCAAAATTATTTTTGTTTACTTGGTGTTCAAAACATAAAATACACCGCCCAAACAATTGTCTGTCTGTACAATTCCTTGTTCTTATAAACATGTGATTGTTCTGATAGCAGTGTGTTTTCTATTAATTTATTTTGATTTTATTTATTACTTTTGCAATATTTTCCTTTTTTTTCTTTGCAGCCTCCAATATAGGACATTATTCAAAAAGGGTGATTGTCACCATACCATCAGAAAAGATGACATGTTTTTGGACCAGTAAACCATATGTTCTACATACACTGGTGTTTTTGTCCCTCACAACGTTATCTTTTTGTCAATGTAAGTTTAAATCTAAATCTTGTTTATATAAACATGCTTCTTATTAAGTATAGCCACTAATCACTGAATTCCTTCAAGTATATACTTATAGTTACAGACAGTTAGAGGATACATAGCGCTCATTTTACACATATTTTTGGGGGATA
Source organism: Mytilus californianus (assembly GCF_021869535.1). Classification (NCBI taxonomy): domain Eukaryota; kingdom Metazoa; phylum Mollusca; class Bivalvia; order Mytilida; family Mytilidae; genus Mytilus; species Mytilus californianus. The sequence goes on along the minus strand of NW_026262581.1, from coordinate 138,571,129 downwards.
TTTATAACGATCTATATGATTTTAAAACTATTGATTGGACATGTACGTTCATAAATAGTTGTAAGTTAATGGAATTATGAAAGAATGATATTTCATATTTTAAAATAAAACTCATTTTTCTTTCTTTTCACCTCTATAGGTTGCAATTCTGTAAATATAGACAATGCAATTTCCCATAGGAACGAACTCCCTTTGCGGCTAAAACTGTGACACTTTTACTATGAAGTTTCGTGAAAAATAATATCCTAGAACGGAAAGTTTATATGCACTACTATTTTATTCAAAGGTCAAAACATAGGGCTGTGCGGCATATTTTTAACATTTATATGCCCTGAACTTCTAAGAGTTTAAACTTATACTAAAATTCTATACTACCCTTACCTCCATTTTTGGACCTCCTAAGAATTAAAATTTAGGCGCTACCATGTTTTTCTATACTGGTTACATTCCAAAGTGATGTCTCTATGAGATGAAACACAGAAATCATAAATGGGAACCAGTACGTTAACAAATTAACATATCTATGAAAATTATATATCTCCCCAAAAGAGGCGTGGTTTGAGAAACAGCTGTATTTACAAAGTGCAGCCCTAAGTATTTCAATCCAAGCAACGTTAATTGAAACAAACAAAAATGAAATTCAGGACAGTATCTTGTTCAATTCTATATTTCAGCACACATTCGTTTATATCTTTTTACATTTACCGATGTAAATCATTTGAAATACATGTTGCTGAGAGAGTGATAGAGCAGATTAATTCCCCGAAAGGTTAAAATAGTTGTATTACACCCTAAGTATGCAGTGAAAGGAACCATACATATAGTGTGCCTGTTTTTCAAAAGCATGTGACCAGGTTACAACCACTATTTTTTTTCTTAAAATGTCCTGTACCAAGTCATGAATTCGGCAGTTGTTATTACACAGTCCATTTCTATGTATTTTGAAGTTTTTTTTTTTGTTGTAGTTCAGTGTTTCTGTTGTTACGGTGTTTTCCTCTTATAGTTGACATGTTTCCCTCGGTTAAGGTTTGCTACCCGGATTTGTTTTTGCTTAATCGAATTATTACTATTGAACAGCTGTATACTACAGTTGCGTTAATTTGGGTTATTTTCCCGTACTCTAATAATAGACACATATTTCTGTATTGTATATTTTGTAGCTCCCGGTTATACAGTTATCACCGGCCCAACGTTTAAAGTTGAGGGCGATTCTGTATCATTGACATGCAATTCAACTTATGGTACCCAAGTATATTGGTACCAAAACAACCAACTGTTAGATGATTCATGGACAACAGCAAATGGAGTAACAACAAACACCTATACCTTTCTGGCTGAAAAAACGCACCACCTGGCACTGTTTGAATGTACGGTTGATAATGTTCTGAGTTCAACATGGTACTTCCAAGTCTACAGTATGTACAATACCAATTTCTTCACGTTTATTTGATCACCATTAATTCAATCCTTACAAAAGGTTCATATAACAAAGATGGTTGTAAAAGTATAAAACAAATTGTAATCGGCAAACCTGGCCGTACATTTATGCATTTTACTTTAGGTGTGTTCCTAAGATATAATTTATATAGCCACTGTTCTTTTCAACTGGCCATCGATAAAATAAATTACAAAAACAGAAACCGTTGCATCTGTTTCACCCATAATTCCATGATGAACTCGGCCGGGGATATCGTGAGTGGTTTCACTAGTCGAATGATTAAAGACGTCTACTTAAAGTTGCAAAACGTAGCAGCTAGTAACTTTTCTAGCAAACTATACATTCGTTGTTTTTATTTAAACCAGATTATGTCTATGGTGAATAAATGGAGATGTGGGGTTATATACCCATGATACAGTAACCGAACTACGGATCTCACGTAACGATATCGAGAGGGTACCACACACAGTCTTCAACCCTCCACGTAAAACATGTTAACATGAACAACAGTTACAACTTTGTTTTTGATAAACTATAAGTGAAATTACTGTGAAAATTACTTTTAAAGTTCCGAAATTAAATATATGAAAGATCACAGTTTCGAATTAGATATAGTTCGATATACTGTCCAATTTTATCAATTATTATTACGAATGAATAAATATGATTATTTTTTTGTCATATTGTATAAGTGTGTTGTGTAATATCACTAAACCCGTATCAGCATTTTTTTTTTTCTTTTATGCATTAAAGTTATGATAATATCAGAAAAAGCTCTGTCGTTCTAGTATTTAGTATGCAAATTTAAAAGTAACTTATTAAATTTGATTGAAAAAAGTCATTTGGATTCCAAGATACACGTATTATTTTGTTTAGTAAAAGTACGTTTAAACTGTGTATGGCCTTATTTTTTGAAACGACTAGACGAGAAATCATCGTTCTTAATAGCAGAGAATAAGATTGATGAAGTTGAATATTGGCAACAGAATTCTACTGTGAAATGATAAAAAAAAAGTAACGTTTTGCAATGCAAATACTCACAGATCGGTTCTTTGTGTCTTTGGTGTTTATTTGACTTGATTATTTTGCCTTGCATCGATTTGAAGAGTCAAGTTCTTTTCAACTCATTTTTATAGTTTGTTCTTTTTTGTTGTGTTATAACAACACTGCCCAAGTTAAGATTAAACGTCGCCGTATGTGCCTGTCCTAAGTCAAAAGTGTGTAATGTAGTAGCTGTCGTTTGTTACTGTATATCATATTTATTTTTCGCTTATTGTTTTGAACACAAATTAGGCTGTTGGTTTTCTCATTTGAATTACTATTTACTATGTGCTTTCTTAGGTCCTTTTGTAATCCAAAATAAAACTATTTTTGTAGAAAATTGCAATTGAAAGGCATTGGTATATTATCCTATATTATCAACGTTAATATATGAAACTCAGGTCTGCTTTTATGGGAACAAAACAACAACATTAGGAAATGGCGCGACATATTGCCTCAATAAAAGGTGTAAAACCACCATTGTTTTTCTCTTATAAGTCTTTGTTTAATATGCAATTTTCAAAACAATTGTGCAGAATTTATCTGTGTTACAAATATAGAAATACTTGGCATGAGTAAAGTTTTATCCTGTGCAGTACGATAGACAACTTTTACATAACATTCCATTGCAAATAAAAAAAAATATTATCCCTGGAATTTAACTAATCAAATTTTCACTCCTTTTTTTCCTTTGTTCAAGCATTTGTAACCATGTAACCTCAAGTTTTAAATATATTCTATAGAAACACGAAATAAAAAAAATTATGCTTTGAAGCACCCAAGATATATGTTTATGACTAAGAATTTTTTCAAAACCATGAAATGTAGGATTAATTTCCTACAATTATCAATTCAAGGAAATATTCTTTTTCCACCCTTATTCGTATGCAACCGGATGTGACGTACTATAAATTGGTGGTATTACACCGCAAAATAGGATAAAAGCGGAAAAAGTAGTCGCGAAAATATTTTTTAACGGTATTTTAATAGTTGTATAATGTCTGTTTATATTGATACACGACAGGAATCACAGAACTGAACCATGTCAAACATGCACTAAACCATGACACCGAATTTTTAGTGATCTTGAAATGTGTGCAAATGTAGGTTTTTTTTAGAATAATTGACGGCAGATTTTTATCATAATGAAATATGTGATGTAACAGGCAGTAAACAAATCACTTTTCTTTATGCATAAGAAACGGATAACAACTTTTAAGTTTTGACATACGCAAGTATTATTCTGTGTCAAATTATTAACTATATGATACAAATTTTAATGTACTAACATATTAGCCATAAACAAAAATACTTACAAGCTTGAATTTATGTTCAGAAGTTCATTAAGCAAAAATTCGGAATGTTTATATTATGTCATTGTTTGTCATAAAAAAAACTTAACACAGTAATGTCGAACTTAACCAAACTATAAAAAAAATCACTGCACTAAACGCTCATCGATATCACGACGTTACTACCCGTGGACACGCTGTTTCATGATATTCTGTTTTAGTTTAAACATATTTTATTGTTCAAAACGGACAAATGGATAAGACACAGGTTTTTCAACTTAGTAACGTCTTCTCTAATTCTGTACCACTGATTTAGATGGAACACGATATATTATCATAACTGTATTAACGAAATACATGGGAATGAGCTTATATCGGATTACATAAACCATTACAAATCTTAAAATTTAGAAAAAAACTGTTTTCATTTGTTTAGTTTTTCATATCGGAGTTCCATTTTAATATCTTATACATAGTGTTCAAGGTGTTGTTTCATTTAAAGTGACCATTACATTTCATTTTTGCTGCTTATCATGCAGGTTTATCGGTGAATATGTCGTTACTAAATGTAAGTCCTATATATTCAATATTCATTTCTTTTCTTTTTTATAATTTCGGAAAAAATCTCGTCATACATTATGTTTGTGTTGGAATCAAAACAAAGTGTTCTAACTCTATCTTATCCTATAACGTTATAAGGAACTATTGTGTCTGATATGTATAATTTAATATTGATTTGGACTTAATTCCATAATATAAAAATATTCTTGTTGAATTTCAGTGCCAAACAGAACACTAAGTTATGTTATGTATGCAGCTAGGTGCAGTTCGTGTTGTGTGAGTGTATCAATAATTGAAAACAAAGATATTTGCTATATTGAAATACTGACTAGAAATGGTAAATTGTAATGTAAAATGATACCTTTTACTTGTTTCTTACAGCCAAACCAAATCATCCAACGTTGACTGGACCTCAAGTTCTTATACTTGGCACTACCTACCAATGGACATGTATAAGCACTGGGGGAATTCCATCACCATCAATGACCATGTGGATTGGTGACAGTCAGTTCAATTATAATATCTCATCAATCAATACAGATATCAAATCAGAATTGCAGTCGTCAGATAAAACTTATACTGTTAACTTTACACTGTCGTGGGCACCAAGTATCAGTTACAATGGTCTGACACTTTATTGTCATGTTCAACATCCAGAGACAAGTGGTAATAGCCGCCAAACCGACAGTCTTCTGTTAACAGTTAATGGTATGCTTATCTATAATTAAAGACCTACGATACAGTTACAGGGGAGATAATCACGTTGCTAACGTTAAGGTTATTTTCGAGACGATAAACAATGACATATTGGTAAAAGATGCATTTTTTCTACTGATTTAAACCATAAGCTTGAAAACTAGTACAATGACCCCTCTTTTAAAAAAATGACTTTTGGTTTCCTCCAAGAATGTGCAATAACAGGATTTTATCGCAGGCTTTTGCCCGACTGATTAATATAAAAAATAAAAAGATTTGTATGATTGACCATTCGAACACTATCCATCACATTTCAAATTACGGGGATGTAAGAAACTTTTTATCACCGTGCGTACGGCCTTCAACCACGAGGAAAGTGGAAATGTGAAAAGAAATATTAATTACGGATTTTTTAACATGCAAAAAAAAGTCAACAAATGGCTTCAGTCGTATCAAATGCATCGACTGATAAATTAGTAAATTGAAATATTTCACTTGTCTTTTTTGCGCTGATATGGCGTAATTAGGACAAATAATTTCGAAACAAGATATCTCAAGTGTATTCATAACTTTAATTTCATTTCCTTTTTTTTTTCTTTAGAGACACTTATTCGATGAATACGTATGAGCTCTGTTGTATTTGACAGTGAAAATGATTATTTGGTTTTCATGTGCAGACCCTTTATCACTTAATGCTGAAAAGCAGTGTTGTATTTCATATTGGGAATGTTTCGGTTTTATTTACAAAGGAGAATCTCTTTTGCTTATTTGTAGAGTCTCTCTCTGTGAATGCTAAAAAGGACTTCTACATTGCACATTTGAAACGTTTTTGGTTTTTAATTGACAACTCCTCTACGATGAATGATGAAGAGTGCGCTGTTTTTCACATTACGAATCCTTTTTGTTTTATTTTTAGACACTTTATCTGTAAATTTTAAAGTGCAATGTGTATAGACTATCGTAGGTCATCTCAACGAGATTGATTTTCTCGCTTGAGCGGGTACGCCGAAAATGAGAAAAGCAATCGAGTTGAGATTACCAATTAGAATCTGTTTATCGCTATTTTACCTATGACGACGTTGATTTTACTTTGAAAACAGCACGTGCGCCCTTAGTTTCTAGCGATAATTGTCATATCACTCTACTGTGCTGAAAAAGGAAATTATCAGTCAGTAAGATCAAAGGAAAATGTCGTAAAATAGTGATAATGTATTTAATATTGGAAATATTGTTTTTATCGATATAGATATTGATTTGTTATCAAAAAATATTCCCAAATAAAAATCATTGTTATTCACATATGTACAATCACGGTCCTACATTCTGTTGATATATATTTTGGTATTGTACAAGGTCATGTTTTTCTCTGACTGTAAATGACATCTTTACACAAACTTTATTTGACATTTATTGTGTACTGATTGATAAAATAGTATAAGATACATGATGCTCTCATTTGTTTTAATTGGTTTTGAAATAGTTTTCCGTAACTGCAAGTACCCTCAGATCTAAACTTTGTGTCTTTTGTGTTTTTGTTAGTTTTTTTGTTTTGTTTTTTGTTGATCTGTTGAATTAAACCCTTTTCAAATTAATTTTGTAGTGTGTTTTTATGTTGTACTTTTACACCACTGTCCCTGGTTAGACACGCCAATTTCTGTATGTGCCTGTCACAAGTCAAAATCCAGTAATTCAGTGGTTTTCGTTTGTTGCTGTTCATGATATCTATTTTTTATTTATTGTATTGCACATACCTTAGGCCGTTATTTCCTGGTTTGAACTGTTCTCGAATTACCATTTCGGGGCCTCTCCTTGCTAACTGTGACGCATTGGTTTTGCTCATTGTTGAAGACCATGTGATAACCAATAGTTTTTAACTTCTACTTCGTTTGGTTTCTTGTGGAGAGTTGTGTCATTGCAAATCATACCATTTCTTCTTCTTTTTTTTTTATTATACGAGAAGACAATCTTAATGAGAAATTTATTTTCCTCTATAGTTGATGTGTTTCCCTCAATTCTAGTTTGTTTCCCGTTTTTTTTTTTTTTTTGCTGTAATAAAATTTTAAAAATCATCGTAAATTAAGGAATTATCTCCCTTCTGCATTGCTCTGATTTCTTGTAATGATTTGGTTTCACTTTGTTTTATTCGTTTGTGGGTTTATCAGCTCTACAACGTTTAAGTTTGGTTTAGATTTTTAGATAGTTCTGCATGGAGTACAACTGAAGAGACATTGGTTGTCAAAATGCACATTTAAACATTGAAATGTATACCGTTATTATAAAGACACTATGTTGTTATAAAATAGTGTATATTATTATACAGACACGCTATTCTAGGATATTCGTACCACCGATTAAGATAAATAAAAAATATATGTCATCCGAACTTTATGAACAAAATATCATGGGAGTGATCTTATATCTCAATACGTTTAACAGTACATTAGTTCAAGCATATAATATTTTTATTCTTTATTTTATTTTTGTTTTTGTTGGGGTTCTGTTTTAACCGATTATACATGTTGTTTATTAAAGTGTTGTTTTATTTAGTGAAGCTGTGACGTTTCAGCCTTGCTCTTTATGACACAGGTTTGTCGGTTAATAGTATCAAAAACTTACGAATGTTCTATATATTCAATATTCATTTCTTTGTTTTATAAACTCGTATAAAATCTCGTCATACAATATGCTAGTTTTGGAATCAGAAAAAAATGTTCTACTTTTATTTGTCCTGTCACGTTATTGTGAAATATTGTATGTGATATTTATGATTAAATATTGATTATGACTCAATTCCATAATAACAAACTTCCTTGTTGAATTTCAGTGCAAAGGAGAACACTTAGTTATTTTATTATGCAGCTTGATGTAGTTCGTTTTGTGCGATTGTATCCATAATTGAAAAAAAAGATATGTGATATATGAAAATATAGAGTAGAAATTACAAATGACAATGTAAAATGGCTCATTTTGCTTATTTCTTACAGCCGAACCGAATCACCCAACGTTGACTGGATCTCAAATTCTAATACTTGGCACTACCTACCAATGGACATGTATAAGCACGGGAGGAATCCCATCACCCTTAATGACCATGTGGATTGGTAACAGTCAGATAAATACAGGAATCACACAATCATCAATATTGCAGTCAGATGGAACTTATTCTGTTACCTCTACACTTTCGTGGGCACCAAATATCAGAGACAATGGTCAGACACTTTATTGTCACGTTCAACATCCAGCGACACGTGTAAATAAGACAGTCAGTCTTCAGTTAACAGTTAATGGTATGTTAATATATATTTTGATCACAAACAAATGCAATAGTGTATACACGACTTAATTTTCGAATTCCATGTATATGCTATGTTGGACATTCAACAGTATTCTTGGCTTCAAAACATTCTGCATGTCATATTCTCCTCTATTAAATTACATTAGTCACAGAACGAAAAGAGTTTTGTAAAATACAATGTGATGTATAACATAATTAACTATTACAAATAGCAATAAATTAAGATAGACAAACAAGAATGTTACTGGTTTATAATTTATTTTTGTATTATTTTTTTAAGGTGGTGTATAACACTACAGGGAAATAACTCTGTAAAAATCAGCTGAACGTTTAATCACGTTCTATTGTTAAGAAAGTATTAAGCTTCTTAATGATAAAAAAAATAGTGTTTGTCAAACTGCTATATATCCAATGAAGTTTTCCGAAAAAAGAGTGGTTCAAGTTTTTGGAAATTTTTATATTTTTGTCAAAGGGTCAAAGTGAATATTTTGTCAAAATTTTATGAAAATTAAACGAGCCAAATTAATTTTAGTCAAGGTGTTTGGTACCACCTTAATAACGTATAATAACAAGATTCCTTTTGCTGGTTTTTTCCCGGAACGTTTAGTATATTATAAAACATAAGGAGATTTTTATAAATGACAATGCAAACATTATCCACTAGAGTTCACATGGCGTGGATGTAAGCAACTATAGGTCATCGTGCATAAATATCCTTCCATAACGAGATTACTTTAGATTTATTACAAAGGAAACGTTAAAAGAAAAAAAATGCGGATTTTAATAGTTACTGTAAAAAGTCAACAAAAGAGTTCAAACATTACAAATACATCGACTGGTAAAATAGTAAGTTGATATATTACACTCGCCTTATTTTAGTTGTTTGCACTGCTGCGGGGTAAAGTAGGACAAATCACTTGGATACTAGATATCTCAAGTGTAAATGTTTATTCATAACTTAGATTTCACATTCTTTTCCTTACCGTTTTTTTGGTTTGTTTTCCATAACAAATCTTGCAGTTGTTATCAAATAGTTCGTTTCTATGTGTGTTTGCGTTTGTTTTTGTCGCACTTCGGTGTTCCTGTTGTTCATTTGTTTTCCTTTTATAGTTGATGTGTTTCCCTCGGTTTTGGTTTGTAACCCGGATTTGTTTTTTTTTCAATCGATTTATGACTTTCGAACACCGGTATACTACTGTTGCCTTTATTAATCCATAAATACTTAAGAGCTCTGTTGTAGTTGACATTGGCAATATTTTCAATTTACAATTGCGGACAATTTATCAGTTGATGCTGAAAAGCAGTCTTGTATTTCCCATATGGATTGTTTTTTGGTGTTGGTTTTTTTTACCAAACCCTTTATCAGTGCATGTTGAAGAGTGCTATTGTATTTTACATTAGGAATGTCCTTTTTAATTTGCATACTTAGTAGCACTGTTGTCTTTTATTAAGAAAGTTATTTGTTTTTGCTGACCCTTTATTAGTGATAGCTGAAGAGATCTGTTCTATTTCACATGAGGATATTTTGTTTTATTTCCAGACCCTTTATTATGGTATTATTACGTGAGTATTTCTGTATTGGCCTTGTTATTTGTCCGAGGCTTGTTGTATTTGCCTGAGGCGAAGCCGAAGGCCAATACAGCTGGCCAAGGACCAATAACAAGGCCAATACAGAAATACACGTAATGATACCTTTATTAATTAACTACAGTGTTAACATTGTTTTATATACCACAAGAGATAAACCAATTTTTACCTTGAAGTGGAACTATCCAAATTTGAGTTCCCTTTTATCATGTTTATACATGTAAGCTGCAATATCAAATGATCTGATGCTGTTTCCAGGCGTCTTCTACATTTTCTCATCTGATGAATTTTTTAACCCTTACCAGTCACTATAAAGTGTTACAGTTTAGACGCAACACATAAATAGTAATTGGAAAGGTACTGCCATTGCATGTGTAATGCAGAAACAAATTATTTAATAAAAATGTAGGAGTTGAATATGATTAAAAATGATACAACTATCCATAAGGTAACTGACCGAAGATTTGAACAATTACAGGTCACCCTTCCACAATGAATATGCCTGGTTTTGGTCGAAAAACATGAGAAGCGAAAATAAACAGTAAATCGGTTGTACCTGAGGTCGACAAGAAATGAACTTTGTGATAAACTACTCGTTGCCCAAACCTGTAATAATTCAATTGTCTGCTTACAAAATGCTTTTTAAATGAATGTGACCGTCTTTAGCCTGAAATATATGCCACACTGAACATTTCGGCATGTTTATGGTGAGTAAATGAAAACTGCGTCTTCCTAACGACTGTTTACTTTAAGTTTGTGTTTATCATAACTTTCGATCTAGAGACGTTCCGAAATCCTGTATTGGCCGGATCAGAACTCGGCCAATACAGAAAAAAATCAATATTGGCCGAGTTATTCTGTATTGGCCGAGTTGACACTTTTATATTGCATAGGCAGTTTTCATCATATTAAGTCCAATAACAGAGTAGTTAATTAATAATAGAAAATATAGAAGTGCAATGATGTATTTAACTTTGGGAATGTTATTTGTTGCAGACCCTTAATCAATGAATGCTTCAGAGCACTTATGTGTTCTTCGAATTGAAAATGTTTTTGTTTTATAATGTATAACAACTGGCATATTCCTGACTTGGTACAGGCATTTTCGTATGTAGAACATGGTGGATTAAACCTGGTTGTATAGCTAGCTAAACATCTGATTTGTATAACAGTCGCATAAAATTCCATTATATTGACAAGGTTGTGTGATCAAAACAAACAGACAAAATAGGTAAAAATGTAAAATATTTGGGTACAGCAGTCAACATTGGGTTATAATTTTAATCACTATCAAAACAAATAAATATGTAAACCCTGTATGAGTGATTGCGAAAGAGTACTGATTTATTTCATTGGGACTGTATTTTATTCCGAAACCCTTTACCAGTGAATGCAGAAGAGGACTGTTGTATTCCATTTTAGGGTTGCTTTTTTTTTTTTGTATTTTTTTCCAAGTTATCGGTATTACAGTTTTAATGAACTATAGTAAATTCCGAAATTATATCTTCTATTCCGCTCAGTATCGCAATAAGAAGAACTCGCATTCGGATTTCGATACATGTGTCTGTATGCAGATTTTCCTGAAATCGGAATGATTGATCTCGCCGTTTTGTCCATTCTCCAATAATTGCACAAATAAAAGTACTCGAAGATATCTGAATTTCCAATATTGAAATTTGGAATGTATTTTATATACACACCCGTCATCGGTGAATAATGAAATAAATGTAGTATTTCACATTGAGAACGTTTTTTTTTTATTTACAAACCTTTTGTCGGTAAACGCACAGAGCGCTGTTGTGTTTCGCATTTTAAGTGTAATTTGATTTGCAATCTGTTATTAGTGAATGCTGAATAGCTGTGGTGTATTTTTTTTTTTTTTCTTTTTTTTTTTTGGAATATTTTGGGTTTTGTCATACCCTTTATCTGTGAATGCCGAAGAGCACTAATGTATTTCACATTTGTAATGTTCATTTGATTTGCAAGCTGTTTAAATTACAAATGATTTTGTATTATTTGGAGATCCTTTATTATGGAATGCTAAAAAGCATTGTTATATTGAACATAAGAAAAAATTGTTTACTCTGCAAAAGAGCTGAAGCGTGCTGTATAATGCATTGAAATTTAATTTGATTTTTAATCCAGACCGTTTATTGAGGAATGTTGTTGATTCTATTATCAGTGAATGCTAAAGAGCACTGTTGTATTTGACATTGGTATTGTTTTTATATTATATGCAGAGCCTTTATCAGTGAAGGCCACACCGACACAGTATCAACAGAATATTGGTACTCCTATTACTTTGAACTGTGTTATAACTGGAACAGCAACATCTATCACTTAGTATTTTAACAACCTAGTGATTAATATTGCTTCTTTTTCGAAATATTCCAATACGGACAAATCTTAAGACAACCCGGACTATTCTTGAAGACAACTCGAACAACTTTTAAAGACAACTCGGATCAGTTTGAAAAATAATTCGGACCACTTCTGAAGGCAACACAGAAATCTTTAAATGAGAGTTGTAAAGCAGGTACATTCACGATGAATAACGTCACAAATTTTGCCACTGAATATCGTTTACGTTTAAACAAATTCTCGTGTTGTTAACGATAGATATTGGAGCGTGACGATAAATAATAACTTTGTGAAATAATTGAGAAATAACCATTTAGAACAGATACATTAAAAGATAGTAATCATTTGCCCGTTAGGCCCTAATAGGCCCAAATAAGGTATCGTTGAGCAAAGATACATCTTCTTCTACTAACATAGACACAGCAGAGAGATGTGTATATCAGCTATGTCGTCGCATTCAAATACAAAAATATCAGAGATTAACCAACCTCTTAGTGATGAGATTTTGTAAATTGTAAGGTCGCGCTTAGTTCACAGAACATTATGACTAATGACGCGATTTTATTACGAAGTCAAATAATTTAACACATAATTTAAAACAATGAAAAAAATTAAAACAGTGTTTTAAGTTTAGCTAGCTATAAAACCAGGTTTATTCCACCATTTTCTACATACGAAAATGCCTGTACCAAGTCAGGAATATGACAGTTGTTATCCATTCATTTGATGTGATTGAGTTTTTGATTTTGCCATTTGCTTAGGGACTTCCCGTTAAGAAAATTCCTCGGAGTGCGTTAGTTTTGTTTTTTTACTTTTTTCTTTAAATTCTCACATTAAATGTTGATCAACACACAATTTTGATTTAAATGCAGAAAATAACGAGTTGGCGATTTTTTTTTTTTGGTTTTTTTTTAATATCAGCTTATTATTTATTTCTAATGAAATTCAAAACATATCTCGTTATAAATTATGTGTCATATTTTTTAATAAAATTCCGATCATATTGATATTCTTGTTCATTCGAGCGTCACTGATAAGTATTTTTGCGTACAAAATGTTAATCTTGGTATCTATGAGGATTAATATAACTACTTTATTATTAAAGAAAAATGAAAATGTTCACGATTAATGGTTTTAATTGCATCGAATTTAAATAAACTCATCATAGATACCAGGATTGAAATTTTTTATTTGCGCCAGACGCGGTTTTCGTCTACAAAAGACTCGCGAGTGACGATCGAATCAAATAAAGTTAAAAAGGCCAAATAAAGTACGAAGTTGAAGAGCATTGAGGACCAAAAATTCCTAAAAGTTTTGTTAAATACAGCTAAGGTAATCCTGAGGTGGACAAGCCTTAGTATTTCAAAAATTCAACGTTTGGAAAAGTTATAACCATATGAATGATAATTCATGTCAACACAGAAGTGCTGACTACTGGGCTGATGATACCCTCGGGGAATAAAAACTCCACCACAGTGGCATCACAGACATCCGTGTACCTTAAAAGATTCCAGAAGAGAATATTTAAACAAAATTCCATGGGATCTATAATGTGAAATGTTCGAATTAATTTTATTTTAATACATGTATATGAAATATTAAACAAAACAATTTGTTTTCGGCGAGGTTTTTCTCCTCAAAGTCGTCTTCAACCGGCCCAGTATTTTGTTTCGAACTTTTTCATAATCGTGTATTTGTTACTTGAAAAAAAATAATATCAAAACTATTTGTCGCTTTCATTCATTAGGTGACTCAACCGGAGGGACAATTGCAAAATGGCTGTTTTTCGTGTCGGCCAAGTGAAAATGTTTTCACAATGTTAGGTGTTGATCTAAATAGATAAAAAAAAATCACCATGATAAAAAGATAAAAGATAAAAAAACAATTTGAAGAATGATGGCCAAATTATTAACTAAAAACTAAAAACCATCAACTATTGAAGCATTGTTCCTTTCGATAAACTCATCATAGATACCATGATTGAGATTTTTTATTTGCGCCAGACGCGCGTTTCGTCTACAAAAGACTCATCAGTGACGCTCGAATCAAAAAAAGTTAAAAAGGCCAAATATAGTACGAAGTTGAAGAGCATTGAGGACCAAAAATTCCTAAATGTTTTGCCAAATACAGCTAAGGTAATCTATTCCTGGGGTAGAAAAACCTTAGTATTTCAAAAAATCTAAGTTTTGTAAATTGTAGCTGAGGGTGACTTATAGTCATTAGCTGGTTCTCGGCTGACTACTACACTTTGTTCATAGACAGCCGGTGAAACCGATCTATTGTAGAATCTGATTGGTAATCAAATCAAATTACGTGTATTATACCGCACTCACCTTTGTTAAACCATTGTTGTGAAATTTTTCTATTCAATAAGCGTGGATTCTTTTTCAAGAACCCACGGTGTTTGAACAATGAGAGAGCCTTTGGCAAAACTCATTAAGGCAACAATAGATCATTATCAAGTATTGTTGCCTGACGAGTACATATCACTTAACCTTCAGGCCAATAACTCTGAAAATAAGTTGACTTACAAAAATGAAAAGACATAATGATTACATTTAACTTTTATTCACGTTAACATTAACATTTATATTAATGTCTAATTCCTGGTTTCCAATACAGATTTTTTTCGACACTACCTGTTTTTTAGGCACATCACCGCGAATAATATCACATGCGTCTCGTCGCATTACCTCGCTAGTTCTTTTGTATTCCCTTACAGCATCACTCCGATGTCCAGTTACCTCTGATACGATTTGTTCATCAACACCACATTCATACAAACGGGTTGCAGCTGTTGCGCGTAATTAATGGTTTGACCTAAATCCACTGAGTCCTGCTTCTGTGCACATTTTTCCGACGGTTGCAGCTAGGGTGTTTATTCCAATTGGTTGTGCTGTGTACCAAATGTTTTCCTTTGGTTTAGATAAAGGCCTCAGATAAAAAACATTAGTTTTTGTCTGTTCTGGGCTGAAATGAAAAAAATGAATCTTTAATACAATTTTTTATGCTAATTGATCATGTATTACAATATCTATTTGTAACGTTAATTCTAAGGGAGTTAGGGAAACTGACTATCCTACTCAATTAAGATTAAGAGTCGAAAACACATGCCACGTGAAGAATTTTGAACGCCTTAAATAGGAAAAGAAAGTTTCTGTACCAAATTAAATTAACACAGAATTACTGTATTCAATGCTAGCAATGGATTCCTTAAATACTATAAATATATATATATATATATATATATATATATATATATATATGGTTTGAACGTTGTTTTCAATTTAGACTTGTATATATATATATATACAACTCGTCTAAACGTCAGCCCAACAATGTTAGATCTGTAAATTTGCTTTCGCAAATTTTTTGTTCTTCCCTCGCCGGGATTATATATATATATATATAATTCATCTAAACATCTATATATAGTCGTCCTGAACATGCATGAAATATTTGCCACTGGACGTTAAGCATCCAACTATCGAGCAATATTTAATACTATACTGAGTAAAAGAAAATTAGCAACAAAAATTTTAACTTAAGAAAAAACATATATTAAAAAATGTCCAAAAATTTGGGAAATAAATTGTTAACTTTAAACTAATGTAAACAAAAATACACCTGATCGTATATTTTCTCTTTAACGGCAATGTATTTATGTCTATATTTAGAAGCGTTTTTTTTTTTAAAGGATAAACTCTACAAATTTGTTGCTAACCTTTTTTACTGAGTATAATATGTATACATAAGTTAATATAACAAATGTTCAAGTACACCTTTAGAGTGCGCCCAGCTTAAGTAACTCAGCATGAAGTTATGTGGATTATAAACAATAATATGGTAACATAACATGGACGAATATGTGAGTATTTTTTTTTTCTTAAAAGGTTATCAACAGAATTCTTAAAAACAGTCTAGGGTTTTGAAAAATATTAATCGCCTCCAAATTCACATTTTAAATTTAGACACTTACCATTCATCTTTTCAGGGGTACGAGTTCTTATAAATATAAATTATTTGATTTTGAATTTTTAGTAAACAAATAATTGTTTTGGATGGGCATGATGTCATTAAAAAAGAACATTTGGGGTCATTGTCGAAGAACATGGTATGTCCCTGATAAAAAAAAAAACTTCATAGAAGTAGTTTATCATAATAATTTAGTCGTCTTTTCTGCTGCTTTTCGATTGTAACATTACTCGCAAGTGGGAAAGTCGATCACATGGATGGGCTGAATTATTCGTATTTGGACGTAGCTTGATAAATGTAAATTGCTTGAAATGTTATAGTAATTTGTTGCATAATTTATACATAACATAAGTCATTAAATGTGCTACAAATAAAGGTTATCTATATACTTACCAATGATCAATGTATTTCTTGTATAGTCGAACTATACATCTCTCTTGGTTGGTTCTATCATCGTAGGCGTAGACTTGTTTCTGCTTAATTCTTCGTGTTTTTAATCCCCCTTGGTTACTCTTTGAGATATCTTCTGAATATCTCAGGCAAGTCTCTCCATTTCTTTCCAGCAAAGTAATTTGGGAATTCTTCATCCTCAAGTTTCTGTGCTCTTTTCCAGCCCGAAGAGCGAAGTGTAAACCAATTAGATACACTATTGTGTCTACTAGCCTTGCTGGATTACTGTCGCCTAGTATCCCTCTCTGCCACAAAAGTTCTTCTTCCTCAACTAAAATAGTTTCTGCTTTTTTCTTGTTAATGCCTAATCCTGCAGCGGCCCTCTGTTTCATAGTGTAATCCAAGGTATTTTTAACTTGTAAAAAAGCATCGTCGTTCAGGAATTTGTAACATTTCCCTTGTTGTTCAAAATGCATTTGAATGTTAATCAAGACGTGTATACTGTTTGACCCGGATAATCTTCACCATTCTCTTTTATAACTTCGCATATGAATCTAGATAACGAGTAACACAGTTCATCTTTTGTCATTTCTTCTATATCAGGTTCAATACAACTTATATTCTCGTCGCGTTTCGCCAATTCGTTTCTTTCCAACTGCCATTTTCTAAAAACGTTTGTAGCCCATCTCATCTTTTTCTTTGTATTATCAGCAGTACTGAAAATAGAATACAATTTGTCAGATTACAAGCGAAGACATAAAGTACATATCTCTAATTTTAATTTACGATCATAGAGTACCCTTTTCTCATTGCTGTAGCAACATAAGTGATATCGGTGATTCTATATTTATTTTCATTCTAAGCTGACGGCGATTTTAACTAAAAGTGAAAACATAGCTCATTTCTACGCAAATGATTGAATACTACATACAGTTTCATCTTAAATACTTAATATATAAGAAGTATTTGCCACTGGACGTTAATCAAACAACAGTCAATCTTTTAATTAACATGATTCCGAACAAAATCGATTCGGTTGATTTTTTGGGTTGCAGTCTCAAAAACGAATATAAAATATTATGCCAAATCAATAATCAATAAATCAATAAACTACATGTTTTGGAGATAATTACTAAACGGCAATGAGTATTGAATAATTTGAATATTTCTATGATACTTTGAAATGTGTTCATATTTTGTTGAATTTCTTGTGTTGTCAAAATGATACGATATAATATATTTTAAAGGAGAAATAAGGTAAATATAATAAAAATAAGCATTACAGCTAATTTCCTAATGCTTGTTGAGTAAAACTTCAGTTGGCTTGCTTGCTATGTTTGTATAAATGTTTACTCAAGCTATGTAAATACGATTGACATCTTCAAACAATATATATTGAAATAGTTAAACCGGTATATATTATATTTTAATTCGATTTGACTTCATCCCAATTACAATTGTACAATATATAAACAAGGCAAGCAAGCTAACCAAAGTGTTGCTCTACATGCATTAGGAAATTAGCTCAAAATCATTCTGTATTCATTTAAAAGGTTATCAGAAATAATTATTATTAGTTATCAAATCTTAATTTATAGATTTTTTTTCTAAATAACTATATAGATAAAACATAAATTGTCAAATGTTTCTTGGTTAAGGAAGGTTTCATATATTATTAAAATGATTTTTATTTACCAAAAACCAGACATTTGTCAAACATTTATAATATATAAAATTTAAAAAAAAAAAAAGAAATCATGGAGTATTGATTACTTTGGAACTGACACATAATTACTATAAGTACGCGGAAAAGGCAAAGAAACGACAGTTTTATAGCCGTTTTTTTATATCTCAAATATCTAGAAAGGATTCCGACATGGAGTAAAAACTCGCACCTTACTGAATTTTCAAGATGGAACCTAACATGAACTAAGAAAAATTATTTGCAATATATATTGATCACAGCTTTGTGTTAACCAACAAAATGCATATTATATTTGTATTATCCCCTTCCACCGTTTTACTTATATTACTAGTATACATTTAAGAAAACATTTATTTTTACCTTTTAACTGCAATTCTTTTAATCTCGTCGTCAGACACGATTCTTTTTATTCTTTTGTTGCTGTTTTCTGGACCAGTTTCAGTTGCAGCAATGGCGATGGATGGATGTTGGGTCTCGATTTGTTCAGCCCATGCAGCTAGGTCCTCGTCGATTTCAGCCGATTCTAGGTCTTGGTCTGAGTTACCGTTTCCAATGAGGCTAAATACATCATCTTGGTCAAGCAATTGAAAGTCTGCAGTTTGTATATCTTCTAATTCATCTGGAACTGGCAATCCAAATAGGGAACATATGTCTTCAGCTGGATCATCAGGTTCTTGGGAAAAACGATTCTGCGTCAAGAATATCTCATCTCCTTCTTGAAACATTTTGTGCAGTATGTTTAATTTGATTAATATGCTTTGCTTAAATACACTCTAATACACATTCGGATTGTTTCTGTATTTTTACTCCGAATAAATTTTAGAAAAGAGCTCATGATGAGTTAAAATCAGAAAGACAGTACATTTTGTTAAATGAAGGCTCAGTGAAGGAATTATAAGGTATAATGGGATGAATAAATTTATCGAATTAAAAACTAATCATTAAAAAAGCTAAGAAAATTTACCTATTTTTTATACACACTATATTTATTCAATTACAATAAAATAAATATATTAATGAAAACATATGAAAATTTTGTTTGAAAAAAAGTTTCCCCTTTACTAGACAATATCATCTCTAAGACTGTCTATATTTAGCTTGCAGTTCAAAGGTATATATATATATATATATATTTATATCAAACCAGTCGTGAATAAACGAAAAATTGAAATTAATTTTATGAATCGACATTTAATCTTGGAAAGTAAAATGTTGTTTAAACTATGTTTTAAAATAATTTTACGACTACTGCTTTAAAACAAATATCTTAGAGGTACAATTGCCGCTGTACTTATTGGACATTAAAAATATATAAACCATTTCAGAAGACTTTCAATACTTAAATTCACATTAGCACAGCTTCAATTGAGCGATTTTAGTTTTTTTGAACTGACTCTAAAAGGATTGTATACTTCGATTTGTGAAATTTCATGTAAACATTTGAGTAACCCTCCCCACCCCTGTCTACCCCACGTGATTTCTATACTATAGAGAAGACATGTCTTAGTATTTACAAATGATTGTAATGTTATCCGTTTTACATTTAGGTATTCTATTTCAACTTCCAGCAACATAATTGAGTAAACACTTTTTCGACGTAGAGTTTAGGTTTTTTTTTCAAATTTCGCATATCATTTCTTTCTAAAATAACTTGCTATGGCAAATGATACAGTAATTTAGTAATGAACATACGTGCGTTAATTTAAAAGAAAGACGTGTTACGTTGTTTTTCTTTAACTGATTATTTTTGAACTTTGATTTATAAATGCATCGTTGAACATGATAACATTGGTATTTATATTCACTTACAATACCTGCTAATTAAGAAAAGGCTTTAATTTTCAAAAGAAATCAACACAATAGTTTAAGTAATAGATACAATGGATAAGCGTAGATTCATGAAAAACAAACCATTCGCCCTCCGGGCTCATGGTTTCTTTTTTAAGAATCTACGCTTATCCATTGTATCTATATTACTTAACATGCAATTGTATGCTATGCTACAATCCAAGAAATATTTTCACAAATCAACTAAAAAAGATTGAAATATTTTTTTTTAAACCAGCAATTTTATGGACATTGTTTTCGTTACCTTAAATTTACTGTCAAATCCACAATGGAGTTATCGTAACAGCCATCAGTTGAAAGCTTTGATTTTTGAATGACGTCACGTGTACTATGACGTTGATGTGCCAAAATCATTCATGAAGTTTAGCGGAATTTTATTTGATTACAAATTGATACTTTTTTCAACACCTATTTTCTTTTTGAAATGCATTGGTTTATATAAATTTAGAATAGGAATATATTTTACGCATTAATTTTATTCTTTATGCAACAAGAAACAATTTTTTCCCTTTGTTTACATTTTCGGATATTGTACGTTGCTATGTAACAAAGTACCGTCAAATCTCGTTAAAATCTCTTGGGCAAAATTTTGCCCTACAAGATTGGGCCGTACCGGTTGTTTGAGTGAAACGTATTACAAGCGGATTCCAGTTTATTATAGTCACAGCCGAAAGCCGATAATTCAGTCCTTTCCCCGATGTCGCTCCGATTTTACTATTAACACGAAAGTTGTTGTTACTTTTGGTTAGACTAAAAACAAAAGTGCCTCCGTTAGCAAATAATTTCGTTTTTTAGTTGGAAAATCCCGTTTGTATGCATCTTAATAACTTATTTTTACAGTGGTTCCCGTTGGCGGAGGCCCTTTAAAACGAAGGATTTCATGATATCTTTTTTGACGTATTCCAAGCATTTTAGGCAGCCCAAAAGTAGGTTTCTGCTTTCTAAAAGATAAAATACGCATGTGCTACTAAAAAACTGATATTTGCAAATCTTTTCAAATGCTATGTTCATTTATCTAATGAAAATGATTTTGTGACAAAATAGGGGGCCAAATGTAGCCCTTAGTGTACCTTGTCCTTTGGAATATATATTTTTTATATACACCCCATTAAAAAAAATGTGGTATTTCACATTGAAAACAGTTTTGTTTACAAACGTTTTAGCAGTAAAAACTGCAAATATCTATTGTATTTCGCATTTTAAATGAAAATTTGATTTGCAATCCGTTATTATTGAAAGCTTGTATTCTATTTGGAATATTTTGGGTTTTGTCATTCCCTTTGTCCATGAATGCTGAAGACCTTTAAACGTTAAGCAGTAAATGCTAAAGAGTGCGGCTGAATGCTAAATAAAATAGTTTTGTAGTATTTGGTGATCCTTCATTGAAGAATGCTGTGGAGCATTATTATAAATTTTTGTTTATATTTTGCAGAAAAGTTGAAGTGTGCTGAAGAATTTTTGAGGAATGTTTGTCATTCTATTATCAGTTCATGCTAAAGAGCACTGTTGTAATTGACATCGGTTTTGTTTTTATTTTATTTGCAGAGCCTCTATCAGTGAATGCCACACCGACTCAGTATCAACAGAATATTGGCACCACTATTACTTTGAACTGCGTTATAATTGGAACAGCGACATCTATTACTTGGTATTTTAATAACCAAGTGATGAATATTGCTTCTTCTTCGAAATATTCCAATGGTAATACCATCAACCCATCATTGACTATATCAAATATCGCTTTGTCTGATACAGGATTATATATCTGTCAGGCAACAAATGGAGTAGAAACAGCCAACTCTAATACGATCACATTAACAGTTCTAGGTAATTCTTTATTTCTAACTTAATAAAGTATGTCTTATATATATTTCAGATACGAGTTTTAGTTAATGTTGCGATTATTGTTTAAATAAATTGCTTTACTAAAAGTAAACACAAATAAATGTCCAAATAATTATAAAAATGCCTTTCAATACCAGCATTGTCATATTCGGGTGTTATACCGAGTGTGAAATTGCATTACTATACGACATGTCTCGGTATTTTGTACATCCAACATTCATGCATTTATTTGTGATGTTTCTGTTATGGTTTCTATTCGATAATCTGTTTTGTCTTATCGTGTGTAGTCCAAATAATCATAAAATTGCCTTTCCATACCATCATTGTCATGAAAATATTTTGGACGAGTTTTTGTGAAAATAATTGTATGAAGTTCGAGATTGCATGTTAGTAACGTAAGCGCGTCACTGATTTTGATATCCTGTGGTGTTTGTCGTTGATAGAATATGTTCGTTGTTGTTCTGCGGTTTGTATGTTGTGTCGACTATTATATTATTTGTTTGTGTGTTTTTCTGTGATGAATGTTTTGTGTGTGTTTGTGCTATATTTCTGTCACGTAGTGTTGTCATTTTAGCGATATGTTTTAACATTGTCATAAAGCGGGAGGTTTGGCTACCCATTATACCAGGTTCAAACCACCATTTTGTCTTAAAATGTCCTGTACCAAGTCAGGAATAAGACAGTTGTTATCAAGTAGTTCGTTTCTATGTGTGTTGGCGTTTGTTTTTGTTGCACTTAGGTGTTCCTGTTCCTTTGTTTTCCTCTTATAGTTGATGTGTTCCCTTGGTATTGGTTTGTAACTCGGACTTTTTTTTTTCTCTCAATCGATTTATGACTTTTGAACACCGGTATACCACTGTTGCCTTTATTTAAGATCATTTAGACATTTTCCCTTAAACCTTTACCTCGTTTTCTTTAAAATATCTTACTTATATTGCATATTATATATTTTTTAAATGAATTCATTATTGATATTTTAAAGTATGAAATATTCTAAATACTCAGGATTTTCTTATCCCAGACATATAACCTTAGCCATATTTGGCACAACTTTTTGGAACTTTTGGTCCTCAATGCTCTTCAACTTTATACTTGTTTTGGCTTTCGTACTTTTTTGATCTGAGCGTCACTAGTTAGTCTTGTGTGGACGAAACGCGCGTCTTGCGTATTAAATTCTAAACCTGGTACCTTTTGTTAGCTATTGTTTCTCTATCCTATATGTTCTCCCATTTATTTGTATTGTAGTCCTGTCATGTAATGTTGTCATTTTAATGTTATATTTAACATTGCCATAAAAGCGGGAGGTTTGGCTAGCCACAAAACCAGGTTCAACCCACCATTTTGTTCTTAAAATGTCCTGTACCAAGTCAGGAAAATGGCCATTGTTATATTATAGTTCGTTTCTGTGTTTGTTACATTTTCATGTTGTGTTTCTGTTGTGTCGTAGTTCTCCTCTAATATTTGATGTGTTTCCCTCAGTTTTCGTTTGTAACCCGGATTTGTTTTTTTCTCAATCGATTTATGAATTTCGAACAGCGGTACACTACTGTTGCCTTTATTTAAGACATGTGCAAATACTCTATATTTTGCAAAGTTGATTGCAAGACTTAAAATCCTGTGTATTTTCTACAGTGTAAGTTTGGCAAGCAGTATGTTGATGAGTCAGAACAGTAATTTTAAAAACGTTTGAACGACCATCGTAGTGACTATGAATGCACACCAGACCTTCCTCTCACATTTGAAACCTCTAGCCACACTAAGGCAGATTTCAATCGACTGACTACACTGGGAAATTTCACTCACCTTAATTTCAAGTGAATTTCACATAAAACGAGCTTATACGTGAAACTCACGTGAAATAAGTTCATGTGAGTTTCCCGTCAATCTCATGTGAAACTCATGCGAAATTCACGTGAAAATCACATGGATTATTTTCACGTGAAATTCACGTGAATTTTTAAAATAAAGTTATTCAAATAACGTCTAAATTTTCAAATTTAATGAAAATCATGAAAAATACCTTTTTTTTTTTTTGGCAAAGTTCACGTGAGATTCATGTGAACCTCAATTCACGCGAAATTCACAAGAAAAATTTCACATGAGTTTCATGTATAAGCTCGTTTGAGGTGAATCTCAAGTGAAGATTCATATGAGATTCATGTGAAATTCGCATGAGCAAATTTTGCCTGTGTATTTCCATCATAGACTACAATACTGTTTTAAATGTCCTGTACCAAGTCAGCAATATGGCAGTTGTTATTTAATAGTTCGTTTCTATGTATGTTGTATTGTCGTTTATTTTGTCTTGCACTTCAGTTTTTTTGTTGTTTCGTTGTTTTCCTCTTATAGTTGATGTGTTCCCTCGGTTTTACTTTGTAACCCGGATTTGTTTTCTCTCAATCGATTTATGACTTTTGAACAGCGGTATACTACTGTTGCCTGAATTTGATCGTTGTCACTAAATGGAATCAATGAAAACATGTAATTCTAATCGCGCAGTGCTATTCATTTGGGTTGTATAACTACGCAGTATATATTGTAATTCCTTTACCTTGGTCAACTCTGAAATTCTAGATGCATACCATCTCAAACTCAGTGCTATTCATTGTTTATGTATGAATACGCAGCCTATGTTGTAATGACTTAACCTTCGTCAACTTTGACATTCTATCAGCTCAAATTGAACAGTGCTGTTCATTGCGGATTTATATAAACGCAGTCTCTATTGTAATAACTTTCCTTTAGTAACCTGTGTAATTTTAGAATTATACCAACTTAAATCGCACCTTTTTGGATGCATATCTATGCAAAAAGTAAAATCACAAAAATACCGTACGCAGAGGAAAATTCAGAACGGAAAGTTCCTATTCCTCTGTTATTGTTCTATGATAATTTCTGTATTCTTGTCTTTCATTTTTGCTAATATGCTTTGTCTATATGCCTTTTTGTGTTTCTTCCTTACATATGACGTGGCTCTGTACTTAAACATCCCTTCATTGTGTTATTTTGCCATAGTTAATGTTTGTTAAAATATTTGTTTGTTTTATAGTGATCAAGATAATAACACAATGTTGACTGCTGTACCCCTATTATTGACATTTTTACCTATTATGTCTGTTTGTTTTGTTCACACATCGTTGTCAATATAATGGAATTTGAAGCGACTGTCATACAAGTGAGAGGTTTAGCTAGCTATAAAACCAGGTTTAATTCACCATTTTCTACATAAGAAAATGCCTGTACCAAGTCAGAAATATGACAGTTTTTGTGCATTCGTTTGATGTGTTTGAGCTTTTGATTTTGCCATTTGATTAGGGACTTTCCGTTTTTGAATTTTCCTCGGAGTTCAGTATTGTGATTTTACTTTTTCAAATGGCAAAATCAAAAGCTCAAACACATCAAACGAAAGGATAACAACTGTCATCGAGTGGAATCTAATCTTTTAAAATTCAATCAAACTTTTAATGATGAACAATTATCGTACTTTTATACAACGATATTTTTTCTTAAAAAGTGTTCACCCATGGAAAGTGTTCTAAAGGACGTAACGCAATATTGAATGAAGATGAAAACTTTTTTTTTAACTAAGGATGACCTCGTAGTAATACAACGAACACCAAATATCTCATTATTAATAAACAGCTTTTATATGCGAGTCGTAATTCAAGCGTATAATATATAGTATCATTTTCACTAAAATTCCAAAACATTATCCGCTATTTATTTTCCGATGCAAATTTTGGTCATATGTGACAAAGAAACACAAAAAGGCATACAGACAAAGCATATTAGCAAAAATGAAAGACAAGAATACAAAAACTATCATAGAACAATAACACAATGACGGGATGTATAAGTACAGAGCCTCGTCAAATGGATACCACCAAAATCAGACTAAACAGTAAAATTAAAATACACCTGTGACGTAAATCTTTTGTTCAAACTCTCCATTATTTTTCAGGAATGGAGAGTTATTTTCTATTGTCCATCTTCATTCATCCGGACGTTTTGCCCTTTGGCTATTTCCATGGGCAATTTCTTAAAAAGTGCTCACCCATGTAAATAGTTCTAAAGGGCGTAACGCGATATTGAATGACGGTGAAAACTTACTAAACAGCTGATATTAAATTGAGTTATTTTTCAATTGGGATGACCTCGTAGTAATACAATGAACACCAAATATCTCATTATTGATAAACAGCTTTTATTTGCGAGTCGTAATTCCATCGTATAATATATGGTATCGTTTTCACTAAAATTCAACAACATTTTCCACAGTTTGTTTTCCGATGCACATCTTGGCTAAATTTCTGTCACGGATAGTATCCAAGCGGGTAAAAACGAATATTTTCCATTGAGTGCCGGTCCTCTTCTGTGCATCTACAAAACATCAAATGTGTTAACTCAGTTGAATTCTTTCGTAATATTGAACACAGTAACATTATATAATAAGGAAAATTAGAGAAAATATATTTCACTTACATATTTGCTTTTAATTTTACCGTGTAAGATATCATTTGCTTGAAATTTAAAGTGTTGTATTTTGATTTTAGTTCATTTTGATATGTACATTAAAAAATTAAAAAAGAAATATTACTCAGATAGATTCAACAATAATATTGTGGTTTAAGGTTCATCATAACAAACGGACAAATATGGCTGTATTTACATGCCAAAAACTACTCTTAGTACAGACTTACCTGTCCAGTTGGAAAAGTTTTAATGCCTGGCATCCACTAGATACATAAAAGGTAAATGCATTTTGTGTTTCAGAAAGATAAAATCTTTTTTGGATTTTGATGGGCATTTTTTTTTCCTTCATGCAGAAGGTGTAAAAATTAACTAAGTTGTATCTCCCTCTGAGGTAAAAACTGTTTTGTATTGTATTGATTGTCCTTGATTGACATGGACAACAGGTATCTACACAACTATAGACAAGTTAAAGGGTTTAACTGAGTAGACAGTATCAAAGTAATTCGGGTGTTTGTTTATTTTTACACCTTCTGCAGAAAGGAAAAAAAATGCCCATCAAAAACCAAAAAAGATTATATCTTTCTGAAACACAAAATGCATTTACATTTATATATCTAGTGGATGCCAGGCCTTAAAACTTTTCCAACTGGACAGGTAAATCTGTACTCAGAGTAGTTTTTGAGTGTAAAATACAGCCATATTTGTCCGTTTGTTATAATGAACCTTAATGGAATAAATAGTTCAAGAAACTAAAATGGTCAAAATTGAGTATTCGGTATATTATTTGATTTTTCGTTGTTATAATTTAAATATGCATGGTACTATTGAACAGAATTTGAAGGGTATGAATAACATTTGAATAAGGCTAATGTTAAATATTGAGCGGAATTTTTTATTCAATTTTCAACAGAAACGCGTAACACAATCGAATTCCTTCACTGTTGTTATATGTCCAGTAGCAAATATAACAGTTATATCGGTAGTGCAAATGACGGCGTTAATCTTAATGTTAAAATGAAATCAAAAAGTAGTTTTCCACTTAAGTTAAAGACATACAAAAGGCAATCTTTCTGATAATAATTTGATCTAATAGAATGGTTAGAAATATAGAATCATATTTTGTTTCAGATATGACTTCGAATTGAGCACACCCTTATTAGTAAAATAACATAAACTAGAGTGCTACATACCTGGAATTGTATTCTAGTTGTACCATGTCATTTTTCTCAGACGATTCTACATCCAAGATTGATCAAACGAAAAACACATAATCCATTAACATATATGCATAAATATTCGTTTTTTCTCTCTCCCGAAATACCACTCAAAGACACAAATAAATATCCTTTCAATCCCACCACAAGACAGACGTGCGTATCCAATGACTTAAAACACAAATCTGGATGAACTTTATTCAAGATCTTTTTATAGTAATTATTCTACTGTTCATAAATACTTGTTCAGTGAGTAGATGGTCAGCTTAAATTTTGCCTGTGGATTATTGGGTACACCATGGGGAAAATGAAAAGAAAACCATTACAAAATGAAATAAAATTCTTTAAATTTTATGATCTAAAAATCCGTTCTTAATATTTAAGGTGTATTTTAAGTTAGCGAAAGTCCAAATAACTGTGCATTCCTACGAAATAATGGGCGTCTGTCCTCCGGGCCTCCGCTCCATTATTTCACAGGAATGGACAGTTATTTGGACTTTTTCTATAACGTAATTTTCATAAAGACAAATAAAAGAATACTATAACACGTTTTTAAGATGATAAACACCGTCAGTACCCAGAAGCTATACTTCAAGACCATCGTGTATTATTTGGGAAGTTGATCCGGAATATTTATAAACAAGGTCTTGGTACCTTCCGATTACTTTCTTAGAAAAGGGACGAGACTTTCTTTGACATACCCCTGCTTCATCAACTTTATGCTCAGACACTGGTGACGTTTTACAAAGTCTGAGTAGTTGCTGCATGCTCTTGAATACCGAATAAGTTGGGAAAGGTATATCCCATATGAAGGTGAAGTTAGTATATTGCTACTAAGGTGGGGGAAATTGATAATTTCAAAATTAAAATCGTCTCGTTTGTCATATATTCTGCACAAAACGCAATCTAGAAATGTTTTTAATCACGTTTTTTTTTTCTGAAATTGTTTGCCTCCTTTCTGATAATAGGGAAGAAGGAAAAAATATTTTCTTTATTAATAGATAACATTTTTGTTTTCTATGGAGATTCCGTATATCGTCAGGTTATCGGAATTCCCATGGAAACTAACTGTGCACCACTTATTGCGGACCTGTTTCTGTATTGTTATGAGTTATAATTTGTGACTAAAATCAGCAAAGACCCATCGAAACAACATCTGATTCTTAAATTTAATAACACTTTTAGATATTTAGATGATATATTGGCTCTCAATAATGACGACTTCAGTATGTACATTAAAGAGAATTATCCTGCCAAACTGACTTTAAATAAAGCTAGTACTAACAATGAACACTGCCCTTTCCTGGATCTTGATATCACAAACTAGTCAAAACATTTACTAAATTTTATCATCGGTACAAGGACATCATTCGTAAATATAAATCAACATGCAGACATCTTATACGTTCAGGTATTTCACATCCAATATTTTATGGTAATATTCAAAGCACAAAACTGTCGGCATTCACCTCAAAAGCTAACCAAACCTTTAAACAGACTTATTCGGAAGGGATATAGTTACGATACTGTTGTCAGATCATTAAAGATTGCATATTTTGGTATTGATATTGATTCACTCATAGGGTCTTTGCATCGGAAATAAACAGATTTATTTTAAAACCAGTTGTTGGCATGATACGGGTTATGTTCTTCTCATATATTATATGATTGTATGATACTAAACCCCTAACGGGAGGGATTGTACCTGATTTTCATATGATGAAGACATAATCTTTCAATCAGTTTAATTGAGGTCTGGAGCTTGCATGTCAGTAACTGCTAGTAGTCCTTTGTTAATTTATGTATCATTGTCATTTTGCTTAGTTTCTTTTGTTACCTTTTCTGACATCGGACTCGGACTTCTTTTAAACTGAGTTTTACTGTGCGTATTATTATGTGTTTCTTTATTCTACATTGGCTTGAGGTATAGGGGGAGGGTTGAGATCTCACAAAACATGTTTAACCCCGCGGCATTTTTGCGCCTGTCCGAAGTCAGGAGCCTCTGGCCTTTGTTTTTTTTTGTATGTTTCTTTTAATTTTAGTTCCTTTATATGTTTTGGAGTTCAGTGTGACGTTCATTTTCACTGAACTAGTACATAATTTTATTTAGGGGCCAGCTGAGGACCACCTCCGGGTGCGGAGTATTCTCGCTGCGTTGAAGACCCATTGGTGGCCTTCGGCTGTTATCTGCTCTTTGTTCGGGTTGTTGTCTCTTTGACATATTCCCCATTTCCATTCTCAATTTTATTATCATTTTGCTTGTATTGCTATTTAAGACTCTTAAAAATGAATAACATTTTTTTTCGTTGTTATGAGCGAAGCAATGAAGAAAAAATGTTGGATTATGCATGAAACATTGTGTTTTTTTTTAAATTTTATTTGATGTAATAAAATGGTTTGAAATATAGAGTCATATTTTGTTTCAGAAATGTCTTCAAATCATCCTTATAAGTTATATAAACTATACTAGAGAGTTACGTACCTATAGATTTATTCTAGTTGTATCATGTCATTTTTCTCAGACGATTCTACATCCAAGCTTAAGATTTATCAAACGAAAAACACACATAATCCATTAATATATATGCATAAATATTAGTTTTTTTCTCACTCCCGAAATACCACTTAAAGACAAAAATAAATATCCTTTCAAACCCACCACAAGAAAGACGTGCGTATCCAATGACTTAAAACATAAATCTGGATGAACTTTATTCAATATCTTTTTATAGTTATTATTTTACTGTTCATAAATACTTCGTTAAGTGAGAAGATTGATCTTTAATTTTGCCTGTGGATTATTGGGTACACCACGAGGAAAATGAAAAGAAAACGGTTACAAAATTAAATAAAATTCTTTAAAATGTTTTAGTCTTTAGATTCGTTCTTAATATTTAAAGTGTATTTTAAGTTAGCCAAAGTGCAAATAACTGTTCATTCATGGGAAATAATAGGCGTCGGCCTTACGGGCCTCCGCTCCATTATTTCCCAGCAATGGACAGTTATTTGGACTTTCTCTATAACTTCAAACAGAAAAACCAACTGTCTAATCTATAAAAGAAAAACAAGATACGAGAAACAAGCGACAACCACTGAACAACATGTTCCTGACTAAGGACAGGTGCAAACAAATGCAGCGGGTACAAACGTTTTAACAGGCACCAACCTTCATCCTATATATATATCACATTTTTGGGGGGAAGAAGATGAGGTAAATATACAAATGCGATATCCAAATCACAAGTCGATGACAAACTGACAATGCAATCGCGAAAAAAACAACATTTAACAATATACACAAGAAATACAACATAGAAAGCTAAAGACTGGGCAATCTGGACCCCCCCCCCCCTTAAATATGAATGGTGATCTCAGGTACTTCAGAAGGGTAAGCAGGTCTTGATTCACATGTATTACCCATCGTGATGCTCGTGTTAGTACAAACTCAGTGTTCAGTCTTATTCGGTGATCTCACATACCAAGAAAGGATTTGTTGTCGGTAGTAATTATAGCAAATTGCACTTTTTCACATCAGCTTTTGAAATGAAGCATGTCTATAAAAATGATATTTTTCAGACCTACTTACTGTTAATATTCCACAGTCATCCTACAGTGTTTTGACTGGTCAACAGATAACCATACCTTGTACTGTTGCCGGAACTCCTACTCAGACTAACGTGTTCTGGAGAAAGGTGGTCAATGGTGTTCAAACTAACGTAGTTATAAATGGTAACAGCAGATATACTGGAGGTACCACCGCAACTCCATCATTGACAATAACCAACACACAGAGTTCAGATGAAGGAACATACGTTTGCTTTGCTACAAATAGTGTTGGTACATCTAACAGTCAAAATACGTTCTTAGACGTTACTGGAGGTAGGTAAATAAAGGCAACAGTAGTATACCACTGTTCAAAAGTTATTAATCGATAGAGAGAAAACAAATCCGGGTTACAAACTAAAACCGAGGGAAACACATCAACTATAAAAGGAAAAAAACGGAAGAAAAGAAACACTGAAGTGCAACAAAAACAAACGCCAATGCAACACACATAGAAACGAACTATTTGATAACAACTGCCATATTCCTGACTTGGTACAGGACATTTTAAGAAACAATTGTGATTGAACCTAGTTTTATGGCTCGCCAAACCTCCCGCTTATATGACAATATAAAACATATCATTAAAATGACAACATTACGTGGCAGAAATATAGTACAACTAAATACAAGAACACTCAGGACAGAGAAATACATAAATAAATTATATAATAGTACATTTCGACATGTAAACCACAGAATAACAACGAACACCTAAACTTTATCTACGACTGTACACAAATACAGCAAAATAGAATATTGAACTGTGCGTCACACGAATGTTTCAACGCCACAAAAAATGACGTCACAGGTAATATTTTAAGAATTGAATATAAAATCGGGATTAAGTTTGTAATAGTGTTGTTTGATGTATTTTCTAACAATTACAAGAAAATTAATATAGAATTGTGTTAGTAATGGTGTAATTAATTGTTTTTTCTAATAAAGTCGGTTTTTCTTCTAAATCAAGTTGTGTAAAAAGATAAATCCTGTGCATATAGTTGCTTTAAACCAAAGATCATACAAATGAACTTGGTGATTAATATCTTTACTTTTACATACATATAGAAAATTAAATAGAATCAAAACCACATACGATAAGACATAAAACAATATCTAATCAGAATTACAAATAAAACATCATAACTAAATACATGAATTTTGAATGTACAAATACCTAGACACGTCTAATAACAATGCAAAAACAATCTCAGCAAAACAGTCATATTCGGGAATAGGCCACGTTCGGTACTTAAAAGACCAGACGACGTAGATGATAAACCACAATCTAAGATGCGATAAAAATGTCGTCAGTTAGTTTAGACTTAGAAACATCGTATAGATCAACTAATTCGTGATGGCGTAAATTATATGATAATCGCATTGCTTGGATATAGTTCACAGATTTGTTTTATGATTTCCGAACTTATTTTCCTTGATACGTAAATAATGTTTAGATGTTGCTTTATTTAAGTTTGAAACAAACAATTTACAAGTAGTATAACTTTACTCTTTTAAATTTCTCTATGAGAAAGAAAGAAC
Source organism: Mytilus californianus (assembly GCF_021869535.1). Taxonomy (NCBI): domain Eukaryota; kingdom Metazoa; phylum Mollusca; class Bivalvia; order Mytilida; family Mytilidae; genus Mytilus; species Mytilus californianus. Next base: position 138,538,263 of record NW_026262581.1, on the reverse strand, counting down.
GTCAGATGATTCTGTTTTGAATAGAAAGACTTAATTTGATTAATACTTTTTTAATCCTTTATCAATTTAGTTCTAATGTAAAAATCCTAATTTTTTGCCAGGCGTCCCCATTGTGACAATTGGAGGATCTAATTTCCAAGTTCAAGTGGGTAATTCCATAACAATAGGATGTACTGTTACCGCCAACCCTGTTGTTACTAGTGTGTATTGGACCCGTGATATGAACGGTCAGACAACCAATATAGGGCCCTCATCCAATCCTAGTAAATATGGTGGATCTACTACAGTAACACCATCTTTAACTATATACAACGTTGACTTTAGTGACGAAGGCAATTACCAGTGTTTCGCCACCAATTCTATAGGAACTGGTTCAAGTCGGGAGACATCACTTGATGTACAAGGAGGTAAAGAAAAAAATATATTTTCACATGTTTTTTTGCCAGTGTTGTTACTTTGAGTAATTTTTCCTTTTAAAATCAAATCATAATATGTTTGTTTTTACCATGGTTGTACTCTACATGCTTATTCCTGTGATAAGATTATTCAGTTGTAGTAGTACTTGTTATGTAGATGGTGGCAATATATTGCATACATTTCTTTTGTAGGTGTCCCAACAGTACAGATTAGCCTCCCAAACTACCAAGTTAACTTTGGCAGTTCGATAACTCTTGTATGTTTAGTTGTCTCCAATCCTGCTCACTTCCAAGTTTACTGGCGAAGGACTGTAGGTGGAACAACATCCAATATCGATGTCACTAATAGTGGCGGGAAATACTCCGGTTCCACAGTTTCTACTCCATCCCTGACTATCAACAATGCAGCATCAAGTGATGAAGCTAGCTACATCTGCTATGCTACAAACAGTGTTGGAACTGGACAGAGTATATCCACCTCATTAACTGTTGTCGGTAGTAAGTATAGCAGATTGTTCTTTTTTTAATCAGCCTTCAGAATTAAAATTAAATGAAACTATTCATTTATTTGGTGTTATAATGTAGTAAGATTTTCCTACAAAATTTTGTTTAAAACATGATATAAAATGCAAATCTTAGTTATTGAATTCATACACCTTTCTTATCCGCATATCTAATTTGGAATTTTGAGAAGTTTTTTTAGGGAAAGATTTTGTGAACTTAAATCTTATCTATGCATACATTGCTGTTTTTGTATAGGAATGAACGTAAATTTGTCTAAACATATTTTATGTTACTTCTGGGGAACCCGAACTATACAAGGCTATTTGAATTAACCCTAACCTTATCAATCAAAATCTAATCCATACCTTAATATAAATTCAAACATACCCTACCATAACCAAGCTTTAATTGAACAGTAATTTAATCAGAAATTAACAAACACGAATGGACCACCGGCTGTTTACAAAAAGAAATTACATATTTTATAAACGAAACGAGAAAAAGTAATTTACAATGCATTATGGGAGCTGATTTATGCATATGACCCTGGGTCAATATGAATACATAATCTAACGCTTCGTTCATTTACGATGCAAATAAGCTGAATGGCAGATTGTTTTCCGATTGTTATCGAGGTTGGCTACTAAACGTTAAATGCAGAAATTAGCATACTTCAGTCTCAAGGCCGTGTATACGTAGTCTCTTGTAACTTGACATCCATTTGAAAAAAAAGGTTTAAATGTCGGAATCGCAAAACAGCCTTTGGACGTCAGAGTTATCTCGTACTATGAGAGTTTTGGGGAAAGGGGGGAGGGGTGAAGGGGGGGTGTTCAAGGGAAGCAAATGCTCTGTAATATTATGCGTGTTTCAAAAATTGAGGAAAAAATACAGGTAGAGTTGTCATTTTTCACAGAATTAGTTTACTTACCTTCTAATTCTATAAAAGATTTCACAACTAACTACTGAACAGCAACATTAGTATCATTGGTACAATGAAACTATGACTTCTGATCTGCAACACCTACTAACAGACACAGAAATATCATCAAAAAGTGAAATGTAAGATTGATTGCACCTTGTATGGATAATTCCTACACGTGTTACACGAGTCCGTTTGTTTACAAATAATAATGTCACGTGATCGCTCACTGACGTAACAAACTTCTATCGTCCGCCATTATCGTTATTTCACATACACAACCCATTTATCTTGCATAAATGCAAATGGTATGTGCACGGTTAACAAAAAATACAAAAATGCTGCATATACAGTTAATGAAGAAATTATTCCATAAAATAGATAAGATTTCCACTCATGACACAAATCGACTGGGTTGCCATTCTGTCATCGGGGATATAATTGATAAATGGGATTAAATTGACCGCTAAGAAGGTCTAGAGAACCACCTCTTGAGAACCTTAACATTGATAAGTAATACTTACCAACATTTCTCTATACTAAACGCTATTTTCTATTGGAAAATTTCAGAAAGATGCTGATAAACTTATTTGGTGATACAGTTATTTTCTTGTTTTGGCGCGAAATATTCTTACTCTTAATGCTTGACGTAACAAAATTTGTATGGAATTATATTTAACTAAAGCTCAGCGTAAATATGCAGAAGCATGACATTACATTAATGAATAAATGTGTGAATAATTCTGTAAAAGAATACAATTTTACTTTACCAGTATACTTCACTTCGAATTATATTTGAGCGCAAGAAAATCTCTTTGTGAATCGGCTGAATCCCGGAGACGAAGTTCAACATATCAACGGAAATTTTTGCGTGTGCTTGCGTTGCTTTACATCGAGGCCACAGCTTTTCAACCAATCAGGGAATGTTTACTTGGGGCATACATCTATTTTTACTGCAGGTTTTGACATGTTTAAATCGGGATTATAGAAAAATGGAATGTTGTTGGTAGATACAAAACAGAAAATGATGTACACTTTTAGTAAAAGATAAATTGGATCGGGGGTCTGTGTATTCACGTTATTTGAACAACTCTCCTTTACTCTTGCCTTTTTGGGAAGCGTGTGCTTTACATCGAGGCTTGCGTTGCTTTACATCGACGCCATAGTAGTTCAACCAATCGGGGAATGTTTATTTGGGGCATGCATCTATTTTTACTGCAGGTTTTGGCATATTTTAATCGAAACTAGAGAAAATGGAATGATGTTAGGAGATACAAAACAGAAAATAATACATATTTTTAGCAAAAGATGAATTGGATCGGGATTCTGTGTATTCACATTATTTGTACAACTCTCCTTACTGATGGCAAAAAATGGAATTTCCGTGACGTAAATGGTTCGCGAAAATTAATATTTTTATATATAGTATAGTAATGATAATACAAATATTAAATACTGTCAAATTGTCGTAAACCTAATTCTAAATATAGATAAGTAGATCTTCGTACCTAGATATAATGTTTGAAGAAACCACGCTGTCGTTTCCTTCTAGACCCTGCATAGTTTAAATAAAAGAAAGATGGTTCATTTCCGCATTTAACAAGCAATTAATCAATATTATCATTATTTTGTTGTAGGAAAAAAAGAACACCGTCACAATCGTTTTTATTTAAGTTACATTTATCAAAATTTCTCTAAAACTGCATGTCCTCTTATTTCAAAGCATGCAATATGATATACATAGAAGAAGCCAGAGTGGCCGGAGAGAACCCCTAACCTCTGGATTTTTAAAGGCGTGTATGCAGACAAAAACAAATATCCAAGTAAATAGAATAGTTCCTCAATCATCAAAAATAAAAGAATCCGCAGAACACTTTTAAAACAAAGTTATAAATATTTCATGACTTGATTTTTTTTTCTTTTTTAAAGAAATTTTCCCAGAAAATTTCGTTTCTTCATGACTGTACATGAAGAATGGATCTAAAAACCTGAGATTTGGTAAAATAAAGAGTTTGATGAATTTCAGATATACCAACAGTAACTGTACAGCAGACGATATATAACGTCAACTACGGTAATTCTGCTGTCCTGGTATGTTCAGTCACAGCAAATCCAGCTCATACAATCGTTTACTGGCGTAAGATAAAGAATGGCGTTAGTACAGATATTGATGTAGTAAACAGTAACAACAAGTACAGTGGTTCCACAGTCAGTAACCCGTCCCTACAAATATATAACGCCGATTTAAACGATGAGGCCAATTATGTTTGCTTTGCTTCCAATAGTGTTGGCACGGGACAAAGTTCACAAACGTTCCTAGATGTTATTGGGGGTAAATTACAAACGTATATTTTATTAGATATTAAACGTTTTTGTGTCTTAGATCATTGTTTCTTTTTTTGACAATATTACAATCAAGTTTGAATTCAAAGAATTATCTCAAGATTGTTATTGGCCGACAATATTCATATATTTTACCAATTTTATTGTTTTTATTTGAAAGAAAATTTTGCGAAATATGAATGAAGTAGCAATTGCTGTTTGGAACATTTTTTTATAGCGACAAACTACTTTTTCTTTGGCAGATATTTCTGTGGTTACTATATCTTCCAACATATATTCAGTATTAATTGGCGGTACAGTAACATTGCAATGTACGGTATCCTCTAACCCAGCTCATACCTCAGTCACGTGGCAAAGAATCGTTAACGGTGTACTTACTACAGTAATAGTCGATGGATCCAGAATAATTGGTAGCACTGTCAGTACACCATCTCTCACCATCAGTAATGCTGTTTCTGTTGACGAAGGAAATTATATCTGTACTGCAACTAATATTGTTGGAACCGGAACCAGTCAACAGACATTCTTAGACGTCACGGGAAGTAAGTTTTTCATGTACCGCTTAATTTTTTGAGTCATGCCTTTTAGAAATTTTATTGCACATTTCTCTTTATTTGTAAACGTTTTGTTATTTTACTGTTTATAATTTGACTTGATGTATGATAATGTAATACTTTTTTTATGAAGCATCCTCAACGAAAGTGTGTTTAAACAGTTTTGGCTGATGGTCCCATTCATTGTCACGTTGACCTATTACATAACAATAAGGAGATGTGGTATGATTTCGAATGAGACAATTATCCACCAAAGTTCAAATGACGTTGATATAAGCAATTATTGGCAACAGTGTGATTTTCAATAACGAGAAAAAAACCATACCGTAAAGTCGGCTATAAAAGGCCCCGACATTAAAAATATGAAACTATTCAATTGATAAAACTAATATGTCAGACATGAGCCAACGACAACCGCTGAACTACGTGCCACTGACTTAAGACAGGCACATAAGGAATGTGGTGGGGTTAAACCTCCCCTAACCCGGGACAGTGGTGTTACAGCACAATATAAGTATATAAAACAGTTGAAAAGGACTGAACTCATCAGATCGATACTGCCAGGGTATTACGTGTAAAGACGTCAGTAACAGTAAAAAAACAAGACATTGTGCAATATCGAAGTATTGGTATCGACAGATTATAGTCCCGTGAAAGTATATATGTGTATAACAATAATATTAAGTATGGTTTCATTTAATGATAGCAAAATCAATAATCATACCAATAAACACAATATTTGAATATATGATTATAGTGTCGAATTGGTAATCTTTTAGAATAAGTTTATTTAAAGGATTGATAAATATGGCAATTGTTTTTCACTTGTTTCGTGGATTCATAGCCACAGTATTTATGGACTTCCCTTTTTAGAATTGGCCTTGGCCTTGGAGTTCGGTGTTTTTGTTATACTTTTATAGTATAGCCATTTTAAGGGTGATTATTAAATAGTTTTTATCTATTTCACATGTTATTTTGTTATTTTTGGTGCGTGTAGGTGTTGTGCTTCGTTTGTATGATGTTTCGTTCTTTCGTCAATGCAAATATCTCTTCTTTTCTTATCATTCTTTTCGCATTTTTTCAAACTTTTTATCTTTGTTCAACCAGAGAATATTCAATGACACATATATTTTTTTTAGATATTCCTACAGTTACTGTTGCTCAGAATCAATATTCTGCTAACTACGGGCAAACTGTAACAATGGTGTGTACAGTACAAGCTAACCCCACAGAAACCAGTGTTTACTGGCGGAAACTAGTAAACGGACAAATGACAAGTATAGATATGAACAATGTACGGTATACAGGTTCTACTGTAGGTTCACCATCTCTAACTATCAGTGCACTGGAGTTATCTGATGAAGGCTACTATCAATGTTATGCTCAGAATAGTGTGGGTACTGGAAGTAGTCAACAAACATTTTTAGATGTGATTGGAGGTCAGTAAACGAATAGATAATTGTAGTCCGGCACATGTTTGAAAAAAATGTGGGTTTGATGATAAAAGCGCCAAATTTGGCATGGTAATAGTTCTGGTTGTTTCAAAATATATTAGCTACGGACCTATCTTGCAATATCAAAATGTCGGCTTTTTTCAAGATGGCTGCCATAAAATATCAAAATCAACATATACACTTATATAAGGTCAAATCCAAGGCCAAATTGGCATGCCAGTAGTGCGGGATGTTTCGAAAAATATAAGCTATAGACCCACCTTGAAATTTAAATATGGCGACTTTTTCAAGATGACCGTCTCTAAATATCCGAATCAACAAATATCAGTTATATAAGTTCAAATTTGGAATGCTAGTAATGCTGAATGCTTCAAATAATATAACATATGGACCCAAATTTAAATTTCAAAATGGCGGCTTTTTCCAAGATGGCCGCCATAAGATATCAAACTCAACTAATATCCCTTATATAAGGTTACAGAGTGTTTTGTTTAAACGTACCTTGAGTAAAACTAAGTGCCATATGATACAACGTGTATGCCATATTTTTATACTAAAGCCAAACATCAAAAGATTGTGAAGAAAATATAGAAAATTGTAACTACGGTAGCATTTATGCAGACATGTAGTCTACAACGAGGGATCACGGATAGATACTGGTTTTTTTCCCCAATATTTAAACTAGACTTAAATAGAATGAATACTTCTCGACTCGAACAGTTTTCTTAATGATCTGATGGAAGACGGCATAGTAATGATATAAACAAAATTGCTGTAATCTGAGGCTTGCCATGCCATTAACAAGGCAGTTGCTTACTTCTTCTATTTAATGATTATTTTTGTGTTGCAATTAAACAAACAATTGCAACAATCTGCTTGTATGACAACGATACGCGAGTAACCTCCACATGCAGGTAGTTCCAAAAGACATGATGTAGGCAAAAATCTTTTCCACAGTCATTAAAAACATTAGTTGATTATCGATTGGACAAATATTCAGATGCATTCGAATTATTCCATTGAGGCAAATACGACGCTATCCATTTCGAATTTACTTCTGTTTTATTCTTATTTAATGCTACATTTAACTAGAACCATCTCTTAATGTATATGACCCTTCTAGTGCATGACAGGAACTGTAAAGGAGGCACTTAATGCAAAACGTACGTATGGGTCGTTAACGTATGATCCAATATCCAATTATCTACAGTACTAAAAGATTCCATCGATGAAATATTCAGTATTCCGCAAATGCTGGTGGTTTCACAACAGCAGCCGTGAACAATATTGACAACAACAGGTATGAACATTTCCATATTTCAGCATTTTTTAGTCTAACTTGGCTAATTCGTCATAACCTAATGCTTTGAAATATATGCATTTCTCTTATATTCTCTGGTACTTTTACCAATATATTACGCGCCAGCACAACTGTTCGTATTATTACTTTAACTTAGTAACTAAAAATATTAGTAAAGAATCAGATATATCTTAGCACTAACCAAATATAACCATAAGTTTCATACTTACATCTAGTAATAACCGTTTTATGGACATGCAGTGTCAATTTTCTAACCAGAAATGCATGTATGCAAACCTGGTATAATTAGTCAATTGTGCAACTCTATCCTTACATGGTATGTATAAGTTACTGAGATTGCTTGAAGCAGATGATTATAAAAACATTAAGTATGTCTGGACATCATTCCACGCATGAAGAGGCAATACAAATGACCATCCGTCTTTATCTATCAGTCCGCATTGAACAATATTTCAGGAAAAGATAAAATCTGTCACTACGATTCGACATTTCATGAAAACAATCCAGCAATATGTCGAGTGTTGCAAACGTAATTTGAAAATGGAAAATTTAGATCAAGCCATGAGTAGAATTACATACTTGTCAAAAGAGAAGGTTGGGCAATCTGATTGACCATTAATATCGCACAAATACAGCATATAGATATGGTGTCTTGTCCTGAAATGTCTATAGTAATTAACCAGTTTCAATCCACCTTATAAGCATATGAAAGCTTTAGGTTAGGGAATGTTTCGGCCTTTTATCCGTAGTGCTACTTCGAGGGAATACGGATGGCATATGCCCTACTTGACAATTATCACGAAGGTATCAGCATTTTGAAATGAGCTAATAAAATGTGGTTGAAGGATATTAAAACGGTACAAAAATGAGGACAATGATGTTATGCACAGTGCTGTTTAAAATGTGGTGAGAAGTTGTGCAAAAACTAAATGGGATGTCCTAAATAAACATGTTGGAAACTGCTGTTCAATGCTCTTCAACTTTATACTTGTTTGGCTTTCTAACTATTTTGATATGAGCGTCACTGATGAGTCTTATGTAGACGAAACGCGCGTCTGGCGTATCAAATTATAAGCCTGGTACCTTTGATAACTTTTAGATCATAAAAAAAGATGAAGGAGACTCCAAGTCACTCAAAAATCATAAGAAAAACAAAATCAGACAACAGAATGGATAAAACAAAACCAAAAGACTAACATCAGTCAAGACATCTCTACACAAACAATCTAAAAATTGAACAACGCCAACCCCTCATTAAACAGAGGATGATCTCAGGTGCTCAAGAAAGGTAAGCTACCTAGATGCTATTGTTTAAATAGCTTGATGAGTCATGACCAGTATCGCCAAACAAACATGGTGGTATATGTAAAGTACCTAAAACTTGAACAAATGTGAAAGTTTGAAGTGAAAGAAGGTTTTCCATGTCTGTACGATGGATAAACACGACTTTCACTGGTAAACAACACACACAGACATTAAAAAATGAAGAACAAATACAACAACATTAAAAGCATAACAAACAAGAGTCCCTTTTTTGAAAACTAGGGATCAACGCAAGTGTTCCAGAAGGGGTGAAGTTTTTTGCCAACTGTTAGCACGAGTTGTGTTACTCATTGAAGTAGAAATTCGGTGATGAGTCGTATTATGTTATTGATCATCTTGATCCACAGTCAAAGAAAAAGAAAGGATTGTGACAAGGAGAAGAGGAACATATAAATAATCATTTGTGACTTAGATTGTACACAGTCAAACAAATCCTAAGGCGTCCTAAAATGGTTCGAATGTTTCCATTTATGATCTCTAATTAAATTGTCTTGCAAGCAGCATCGATGTATCATGGACACACAATCCCTAGACCATCGTATGAACTGCAAAGTGCATTTCGATGAAAGAAATGAATATCAGCAGAGCCTTGTCTTAGTTTAGTAAATTTTCAATTTTTGGCGGCCATTTTGAAATTTTCGGCCATTTTAAAAAAGTTGTAAAGTCTAATATACCGCCATGACTTACAAAAAACGTTGGATTACATTGCATATGCTTTTAAAAGATTTGTTTTGAATATTATTTGCTTTAATTTATACATGGTGGTGAAATGTTGACTGATTGGGAGCCATCTTGAAAATGACCGCCATATTAGATTTTTCATAGCTTTAATTGACAACCATATATAGATCTACAATTGTGCAAAGTTTCATGCTTATATCATCAAACTCACAATTCTTTTTAAAATATGCACGAATCAGCTGGACTATTGTGACTTTATATAAACATTTAGAAAGATATTTCCTGTTAAAAAAAAATTGTATGTGTAAATTCCTCTGTATACTTGCTCTTTTTATTCCCAAATCAGAAGAGATGAAATAAAAGAGATAATAAGTATGTACCTTCTGAAACTGATACAGTCCGGGCCTTTTAAAGCCGACCATTCGGTATGGGATTTTCTGATTGTTGAAGGCTGTACGGTTGCCTGTAATCGTTTACATCCACTTCTCTGATTTTTGGTGGATAGTTGTCTCATTGGCAATCATACCACATCATCTTATTTTTATATAGCCATATTGAGACTTATTCAGGAACTTTAACGATAGTGACCTGTACAATCAAAATGTTAAAGGTCAAACTGCACCTTGTCTATACAAATATAAAGGTACCGCTGCAATCATACCTTCTCTATTATTATTCTATATTAACTACATCCTAGTTCGATATTTAAATGTCTTAAAAATCAACGATTAATAAACCTAACTGTTTTCTAGATATCCCAAGTGTTCAAGTATTATCTAACACGTATTCCGTGAATTTTGGAGGAACAATTGTCCTTGGTTGTCAAGTAACTGCCAATCCTTTAGCCACTGACGTTTATTGGCAAAAACTTGTAAATGGTGTTCTAATAACAGTTGATATGAGTACAAATAACTTTAACAAGTACAGTGGATCTACAGTACAATCTCCATCTTTGATTATCATTGATGCTACAGAGGCGGATGAAGGGAATTACGTATGTACTGCTACAAACGCAGCAGGAACAGGCTCAAGTAGTCAGACTTTTCTGAATGTTGTAGGCAGTAAGTAATACTTTAACCTCAATTTGCTTGAAGTTCATATTTTGTTTTGATAATCCAGAAAAGTATTGCAGTAAAATTCCAATCTGTCATACACTTACTCCTTGTTTGCCGAGAGTTGGATTATTTTAATGTCAATATAATGGAATTTTATGCTACTGTCATTCGAATGAGAGGTTCAGCTATCTATAAAACCAGGTTAAATCCACCATTTCTACATAAGAAAATGCCTGTACCAAGTAAGTAATATGATAGTTGTTGTCCATTCGTTTGATGCGTTTGAGCTTTTGATTTTGTCATTTGATTAAGGACTTTCCGTTTTGAATTTTCTCTGAGCTCGGTATTTTTGTGATTTTACTTTTTTCTTAAACATTTCCGTTCGTTGAATGACTTCATGTTTAGTCAGCTGCTTGGTAAGAGTTGCATGTTTGTGTGCTTTTTGACCAGGGAGACAGCTACCTCCTGTTAACCGTTATGTTCATGTACGTGTGTTGGTATGCTTAGCCTGATAATGCGTGCACCATTGTTGAACACCAGTAACGATTATTGATATAGCATCGTAGAAATCTCAATAAAACTTTCCTCAAAGTAAATGTGTAACTGTCCGTTTAGATCACATCCAAACACTAACTTGTTAACTGTTAGCATCGTGTTCGCGTCTAGTTCAACAGCCTATACTATGTACATAATTCTATTTTGTAGACATACCCACAGTAAGTATACCCCAGAGTGCGTACAGTGTAAATGTTGGTAGTCAAATTACAATTCCTTGTACTGTGTCAGCCAATCCCACAGAGTCAAATATCTACTGGACCGTGACAGTCGGCAACAACGCAGCACAGACTTTATCTATGACGAATACCCAGAAATATCAAGGATCTTCTGTAAACTTACCTTCACTGATCATTCTCAGTACGACTCAGAGCGACTCTGGTGTTTATAGATGTCACGCAACAAATAATGTTGGTACTGGACACAGTAATCCGACCACACTTAATGTTGTGGGAAGTAAGTATATTACATTATAAGGTATACCAATTTCCGTCCTTTTAAGCTTTAATTGAGCATATATATATATAGTATATGCATTTTATCAATTACATGAAAATTTACCGATTTCCAGACAATTGTTTTAAAGAAAATGCCTGATTAAATATTTGTTGTGTTTAAATCCCAATGTACAATTTTTTTTTTCTTCAAAATTTAATGTACTAGAATATGTAATATATCATTTCTTTTAATACAGCTTTACCAATAGTGACTGTTGCACAAACTAATTACCCTGTTAATTATGGACAGTCTGTCCAGCTAGTGTGTACTGTTAGTGCCTCACCTACCCATACACAGGTTTACTGGACTAGAGCACAGAACACACAGGCAGTGACCATTACTACATCAAACACTGCTAAATACAGTGGTTCTACCGTCAGTAATCCATCTCTTACAATAAATGTCGTGGACCAAAATGATGAAACTTATTATGTTTGTTATGCAACAAATGCGGTGGGAACTGGACAGAGTCAACAGACATATGTAGATGTTATCGGAAGTATGTATGAAGTATTCTACTTTTTATCGTGAAGCTCATTCTGGTTCATTATTTAACCATCTGTATCCATTTGTAACTTATTCAGGAACATTAGAAGATAAAACAACATAGCTAAGTCTACGAAAGACGGAAAAAACCATGAACAAAAGATGAAGATGACAGATATAATTTTTTTTCAAATCAACACATGAAACCGTTATATTTCAATGACGGGAGAAAATCAAAAACGTCTAGAAAAAGCCTTTTCTGGAAAAACTTATTTGAAAATGTTTTTGGTTTGCATGTTATTTTCACTGTATATAAAATGTACATATGTCTATATGTGAACGTATTCGTGATATGATTAGAATTCATAATGTTTACATTTCAATATATTCTCAAATTGATAAGTGTATATTTTGATAATGCTTCTTTGGATATATCTATATATACATATATATCATTTTGCAGGTTTACCTGTTGTGACTGTTCAGTCCAACAGTTACAGTGTACTACTTGGACAGACAGCAACTCTTGTCTGTACAATATCCGCTAACCCAAGTGCCACAAGTGTACTGTGGTATAAAATTATAAATGGTGTACAATCTTCCCTTTCCACCACTGCTGGAAAATATAACACACCAACTGTCAGCAGTTCTAATCTAATTATCAACAGTGCTGCTCAGAGTGATTTTGGCTACTATGTCTGTACAGCAACTAACGTTGTCGGTACCGGATCTTCATCTCAGACATATTTGACTGTCACAGGAAGTAAGTGTATTCTGGTGTTTATGTTAAGGCGTCAGTAGTTTACCGGTCTTTAAATCTCGTTGATCTATTTGGAAAATCAAGGTAACACACAGAACCGGAAACAGGACACAATCGCTAACATGATTAGACGACTACACACGGAAATTTCACTCACATAAATTTCATTTGAATTGAAATTCATGTGAATCTCAAGTGATTTGCACGTGATTGTCACCTCAAACGATCTTATACGTGAAAATCACGTTAAATCAGTTCTTGTGATTTTTAAAAGCAAAGTTTTTCAAATAACATATAAATTTCGAATTAAATTAAAAATCATAAAAATTACAATTTTATTTTTGTAAAATTCACATAAAACTCACGTGAAAAAATTTCACGCGAGATTCACGTGAAATTCCAATGAACATTTTAATGTCAGTTTTATGTTTAAGCTTGTTTGAGGTGAATTTCACGTGGATTTATTTACGTCAATTTCACGTGAGCAAGATTTACCTGTGTATATCGGTATCTAACGATCAAAGACCACGAAAACATGTCACTTATGAATTGACACACTGGCATATTGCATCAGTCTACCAATTCGTTGTGGTAACTGCGAAATGTATGTAATGTCGATATCAGTCTTTCATTATTATGGCTCTGCTCGATCAGTTAGTGTTTAAAGATCACTATTGATAATTGAAAGCAATCATACTACGCAATATTGATACAAGCAGGTTTGAACGAATCAATGCTAAAGTTGTATGCGCTAAAACAAACTCGAGGTGTTAGGCGTTTGAATTACATTTTCAATTGTAAAAGAAATGTTATCAAACATATATATACAGGAACCTGCTTTTCAGTGGTTGTCTTTTGTTGATGTGGTTCATAAGTGTTTCTGGTTTCTCGTTTTTTATATAGATTAGACCGTTGGTTTTATTGTTTGAATGGGTTTACACTAGTCATTTTTGGGATCCTTTATAACTTGCTGTTCGGTGTGAGCCAAGGCTCCGTGTTGACGACCGTACCTTGACCTATAATGGTTTAATTTAACAAATTGTAACTTTAATGGAGATTTGTTTCAATGGCACTCACACCACATCTTAAACTTCATATATTTATTGTCTGTATTTTAAAAATGAATGTTTTACTGATACACTTTGCTATTGCTTAAATTAAAATAACTTATAAAAATATTGATATTGAATGAAGTATTGAAGCATAAAAAGTTATATAATTTACAGAATTTTATAAACTTTTTGTTAGAATTAATTTAAGTTCAAAATATCTTTTACAGATTTACCGTCAGTAACTGTAGCTTTATCAAATTACAACACTAACATTGGTGCCACTGTGACTCTTGGTTGTACTGTTGTGGCCTCACCTGCTGCCACCAATGTATACTGGCAACGTATTGTTAACAATCAACCAGAAAGTATAGATACCACCTCCTCCAACTTACGATACAGTGGTTCTACAGTCTCTAATCCGTCACTGGTTATTACTAACGCTCAGTCATCGGATGAAGGAAACTATATATGTTATGCTACAAATAGCATTGGAACTTCTAACAGTCAGCAGACTTATCTCGACGTCATTGGAAGTAAGTTGTTTTACAGAACGACAGTATTTTGTGGTACATGTAATACATCATATTTCATAAATAAATAAATTTTCCTGTAATATTTTCTAAGTATTCTGCGTAATAATTCGACATCTGCAATCGCGAGAAAGGATGATCATTTTTCGAATTTATCTTTGATTTTGGTATTTTCGTCAACAGCTTTTAATGTATTTTTATTAAAATACACAGATTTGGGTCAATTTTCAGATAATGGTAAATGCAGCGCAAATATAGAGCACATATAAGTACTGGCTAAATAATTTACCCACATGATTTCCTATACTTGCAACACCTTTCATTTTAATACTTTATAAGTACTTTTGTGTGATTAATGTTTCTCACTAATAAATGGTTGTGAACATATGCTATTAGTTTTATTTTTTGGTTAAATAATTGAATATGTGCTATCTGTCTCTTCTTGACATTTGCATTTACTAATTATTTTTTTCTCACCGAAATGACTAGATTTTGTAATATTTCAATTTTCTATGCCATATATATATACAATAAGACCTCCCTCCTTTCAATATGATTCAATAACAACAGAATGTTTAAATGACTTTTCCAGATATACCCGTTGTGACAGTACAAGAAAATGTCTACTCTGTCAACATCGGAAGTAGCATCAATCTGGTGTGCAATGTACAAGCCAATCCTAGCCATACTTCCGTCACGTGGCAGAAAATTATAAATGGAGTAACAACGACGGTAACAATATCTGGGAGGTTTTCTGGTGCTACAGTAAACAGTCCAACTCTAACAATATCTAATGCAATTCTAGACGATGAAGGCTACTATGTATGTTTTGCAACGAATAGTGTTGGAACAGGTCAAAGTTCACAAACGTTTTTAGATGTCATTGGAAGTAAGTGGCCTGTGCAAAGAATTAAAAAATAGAAAACTGGAAACTATAATAAAAATAATTACAATTACTTCAAAAATTATATTGCGCATAAAAGTTTATCGTAATCATGTTTATCCCATTACTTTAATTCAAATATGATTATTAACCAGACAGACACATTTTAAATGTAAGCATGTTCATTGATAAAACATTTAAGGATGTTGTCTTAGTTAATATTAGTCAAATGATCTGATAATTGAATATTTTAGTCGCATAATAACAATTATAAGAATGTCATTAATTTTATTCACTTATGTCTTGTAAAAATGTATGTATGTACTGTAATTTGATTATCAAAAAGATCCAAAAAAAAGAAAAGATAATTGAATATTTAACCAACCTAAATTTTCATTAGCCAAACATGCTTGATCAATAGATCAAACAACTGATTACTACTCAACTAAAATCTTCTCATCCTACTCTGCCTGTGAAATAAAAGTCATGGTTATAAAACAATTATTCTGTAGGTATCCCTACTGTTACTATTGGATCCAACTACTACTCCGTAAACTACGGAAATACAGCAACCATTGTATGCAATGTTGTTGCTACACCAACAGAAACAAGTATTTCGTGGCAGAAAATACAAAATGGTATACCGTCAACAATAGTTATATCAGGGCGATACCAGGGTGGTACCGTATCTTCACCAAATTTGATTATCACTGGTGCGGAAAATACAGATGAGGCATTCTACATATGTTCTGCTTCTAACAATTTAGGAACTGGACAAAGTTCTCAGACATACCTCGATGTTCAAGGATGTAAGTATCAGAAAGTAGACAATATCCTTCATATCAATGTGGTGCATAGCAATATAAATAGCAATGCAATATATCATTAAACAATGTTCAACTTTACCACCTCATGCAGATTTAAACACAAAATGTACTGTTTACGTTCATCATCCTCTAGCAACTGATAACGTCTCATCATAGAAGACTATAATACAATTGCCTGACAAAGGTCAATGGCTTTGATTAAAGTAAATTTGAAAAATGGTAAATGTTATTCTTTTATCAACAATTTTACTCTTTATAGCTGTTCCCTTCGTATAGATCAAATGTCGTCTACAAAATCTTACCTTTTACAGCTGTTCCTTCCGTACAGATATTATCCAACTATTACTCAGTGGAAATTGGTCTTTCTGTCACGCTCCAGTGCACCGTGACAGCTAATCCATCTCATACAAGTGTGACATGGAATAAGATAGTAAATGGACAGCAAACTAATATAGGATCAAACATCAGATATTCAGGAGGAAGTACTAATACGCCTTCTCTGACCATTTCTAACGCAATTGACACAGACGAAGGGTATTACATATGTACCGCAGCAAATGCAGTGGGCACAGGTCAAAGTTCACAGACATATTTAGACGTTACAGGAAGTGAGTTTTTCATATTTGCTTCTTCTTCTTCCATCTGATGTGGTTTTTTTGGGGGGATTTTTTTTCTATAAGACAAACTATTGGGATCAAATTTTGGTTTTATACACGTATCTATAACTGATTTGCAAAATTGACGTTAAAGAAGATAAACCACGTTTATATGTTAGTTCACTAGTTGTGTGAACTTATCTTATCTTATTTTATCCCTGTTCAGGTATATTAACAGTCACTGTACCACAGTCATCATATAGTGTAAATTATGGGCAGTCAGTACAGTTGATATGTACTGTTTCTGGAACCCCTGTAGTACAAAATGTGTACTGGCAAAAGATCACAAATAGCATTCAAACAAATATCAACTCTAACACTAACTCGAACAAATATTCTGGATCAACAACAGGAACCCCATCTCTAACCATTCTGAATGCTGGCAGTAATGACATAGGATCCTACACATGTTACGCTACAAACTCTGTTGGAACTGGACAAAGTCAACAAACTCAGCTCTCTGTAGTTGGCAGTAAGTTTGTCTTAACCTTTTAATGATACGCAAATGTCGCCTACCTTTTTAAATTGTGTCAATGAACGTCTTAACATATGATGTGTAATCGCTTTAAACTCATTAATTTATAAAGCTTGTCATAAAAAGAATCAGTGGGACCTATTTTCATTTTATGTATACTAGTAAATAATTTAATTATTCAACAAGTTTATATATGGTTTATAGATCCGTAAAACCATGGCCAAAAACGAAAAGACGAACACAATTCTAAAAAAACTATGTAGAAACTCAATAATGCGCAACATAAATCCCACTATAAACCAGAGGTGATCTCATCTACCCCGGAATAGTTGGCCGATCCTGCTTCAAATGTGGCACCGGGCGAGTTGTTCTTGATAGGTAAACATCATTAGTTCAATCGGAAATTTAGAATGTGCATGTTAAATCTTTTGTAGATGTACCCTCAGTAACAGTCGGACAAGGCTATACTGTTGTTCTTGGAAATTCTATTACTTTGACATGTACTATACTTGCAACCCCGTCAGCCACCAGTGTTCAATGGAATAGAATAACAAATAATGTACCTGTTGCAATAAACGTAGCCAGCAACCCAAATAAATATTCAGGTGCTACTGTCAGTACCCCATCTTTGACAATTTCTAACTCTGTTGAGGGCGATGAAGGATACTATACCTGTCAAGCAACAAACTCCGTCGGAACAGGAACCAGTACCCAGACCTTCTTAAACGTACAAGGAAGTAAGTATATGTATTATTTCCACGCTATTTTACGGTACAAATGGTGTAGTTTGTATTACTAATTTAAAAGCAACAATAGATATTTGGAAATATTTCCTTTTGGAATTCGTTCATTTAAAAGCAAACACGTTTGATGATGATGATGATGATGATGATGATGATGATGAGAAGGAGGAGGAGTCTTTTTTATATGTTTTTTTATGCAAACAAAAGCCAAAAACAATTTATATCAAGGAAAGTACTAATTATACTGAGCCAAACCTTTCAGTTTGTTGATAGTAATCGGAAATCATACAATATCTCCTTATTCTTATATTGCATAAGGTCAATTCCGAATAACGTTCCGAATAACGTTCTGAAATAATTAACGAAATCACACTAATTCCGCTTGAAGGTTGCTATTTTAAATTCTACAATATTTGTCGAACTAGCTTTTCAAAGATAAATTATCAAAATCCACGCATCTATTTGGGAACGTTATGATGCATAGCACTTCTGACATTAAAGCATTTTAAAGGAGATCGGTATATATATCATTTTTCGTGATTAACCATGACCGAGACAGAAAACCACCGTATCCAGCAGTCACACAACAATTCGGTTTACATATTTAAAGAACGGGAAACGCTTTTACGTTACTTTCATTATTTATTCGATTCATTTATGTACTAGCAATATTTTCCTTTGTATATACCCCGCATTATAAAGCGGAGTGTATATTAAGTGATAGTGGAGATTGTGTTTTCGCTCGTCCGTCCGTCTTTCGTCTGTCGTTTCGTCATTTTTCTCACTTTTGTATCCGCAACTGCACTTGACAGAATATTGTAAGCTTTTACAATATCTTATTCATTCATGTATTCTTGAAGAACATTTTCAGGGGTTTGGCCTACCGCAGGATTAACATTGCCCTTTCCATCACTTTATTTTAAGAGAATATTAATCGTGTATTCCCAACTCTTATTAACTCCTAATTACAACTAATTGAAACTCCCTCTCGATCTCAACCATATATTGTTATTGTGCACCTCCTTTTTGATTCTTTATTTAAATCATTTTTGTTGTTTCGCGTACCAATGCACAGACTTTGCTATTGGTTGTTTTGTGAGTAACCAGATTGTATTCGCAAGTTCTCCTAACCCCCTTATTTCAATTTATTGTAACTTTCTCACAATTTTAACAATATTGCGCTATTGTGCATTTCCTTTTATTAATTTTTTGTCCGAAATCATGTTTAGGTTCTCTGTTATCAAAGAATGGACTTTCTTTTTGCTTTATTTAGAGGTTACTTATTTTGTATTTGCAACTTGGTCCAATTTTTATAAACCCATACTTACAGTTTATTGACATTTTCTCACATTCTTTATCATATAATGCTATGTTGCCCCTTTCACATGGTTTTTATCAGAATCTAGCTAAGAGTCATGACAAAGGGTTTTCCTTTGCAAATCCCGGACCTTGCAAAGGGCGTGGATATCATTTGTGAGCTTTGCTTGCAGTATCTGTAGTTTTTTGTTATTTTACTCGCTTATAATATTATATTTCTTTGATTTCATCAATGTATGATGACCTTTTTCTTAAAAACACGATACCTCATTATCATACGCAAAGCTTTCTCCTTCGAATTTGGTTTCATTATTCCTTTGACATTTTGATCTCGGTAAAGCGTTAACTTTGAAATCTTAAACATAAGTTATTCTCTACATGGTGACTTATTATTCACGTATTCATTTATCTACCCTTAAAGCAATACCAGTGGTTACCATTCCCCAATCGCAGTATAGTGTAAATGTTGGTTCATCCGTTACCATGGTTTGTACCATATCAGCCAATCCTGTTCATACATCAGCTTTTTGGCATAAAGTTGTGAATGGAGTAGCAACAAATATCAATCTTTCTCAGACGAGTAAATACTCAGGATCTACTACAACATCACCATCTTTGACTGTTCTTAATGCTGTCGTTGCTGATGAAGGATATTACACATGTAGTGCACAGAATAGTGTCGGCACAGGTACCAGTTCACAGACATTTCTGGGTGTATCGGGAAGTAAGTGAAGTTTATCCTTAATGAACAGAAAAATATGATGCCAATACTAGAAGAACATTTAAAATTAGAACATTGGTTTAGCATATCTGAAAACAATTTAGATTTATATTGTCATTATGAATGTTATATTAAAACTCATATATGTAGGGAAAAATGATTGACTTATACCAGTCAGAAATTAACACTGAACCATGCGAGCCCATGATTTATAAACATATATTCAATTACCTTTGTACTAAACTAAATTTGAAATAGGTACTAGTAACAACTATTAAAATACAGACGAGTAACCAGATAATAGATTTTTGTCAGTACGTCTAGCGTTTGTGCATTCGTTCCTTGTGCATCCAATGTTTGTCCTTTTGATCTGGGTACAATCGATGTTAATCTATTCGATCATGATATATCCATTGTTGGTCAATTTTATCCTGATATAACAATCGTTTGTCAATTCGATCCTAATACAACCAACGTTGTCCTTTTGGTCCTGATAAAACCAATGTTTGTTCTTTCGATACAAATAAAACCAAGGTTTGTTCTTTTGATCTTAATACAACTAACGTGTGTCTATTTGATTCCGATACAACCAACAGTTGTCGATTCGATCCTGATACAACCATCGGTTGCACATCCAATATTAATGAAAAAAAGTTTGTCCATTTGATTCTTATATAGACAACGTTTGTTAATGCAATGCAATTAAAGTTTGTCCTTTAAATCCTGACACAACCAACCTTTTCACATTCGACTCGGATACAACCAACCTTTTTTACCTTTCGAAACTGATACAATCAACGTTTTTTCATTCGATTCTGACATTACTAAGGTTTTTCCAATTCGATCACGATACAACAAACGTTTTTTTTTCGTCGATCCTGACCCAACCAACGTTTGTCCATTCGATTCGGACACAACCAATGTTTGTACATTCTTTTCTGATACAACCAACGTTTGTCCAATCAATTCTAATAAAATCAACGTTTGTACCTTCTTTTATGATACAACCAACAGACATAATCAATGTTTGTAAAATGTTTCTGATACAACCAACGTGTGTCATATCGATGCTGATACAATCAACGTGTGTACCTTTGTTTATAATACAACCAACGTTTGTTCAATCAATTCTGATACAACTAACGTTTGTCATTTTGATTCCGATACAACCAACTTTTGTCTTTGCAATCCTGAAAAACTTATGTTGGTCCATTCAAACTTTACACAAGTAATATTTGTCCCTTTTGATCTGTTTTAGGTGTTCCTGTAGTAACAGTACTATCAACCAGTTACTCTATCAATGTCGGAAATTCCATCACATTACAGTGTACTGTAAATGCCAATCCAACAGCTTCTAGTGTCACATGGCAGCGTAACATCAATAACGTAGCAACGAATATTGACATGTCCATCGGTCGTTACAGCGGAAGTTCTGTTGGGTCACCGTCTCTTGTCATAAGTAATACTGTCATATCAGACGAGGGGTTCTATATCTGTACAGCTACTAATAATGTTGGATCTGGACAAAGTCAACAAACGTTTTTAGATGTCATTGGAAGTAAGTGAAAGCATATGATAAATACGTCTTTTGTCTATAGTCTAGGATTATAAATCGTAATTCTATGTTGTGTGGACAATTCATTTATCTATCAGGTTTAGCTAGCTATAAAACCAGATTAAATCTACCATTTTCTACATTAAGAAATACCTGTACCAAGTGAGAAATATGACAGTGGTTTGATGTGTTTGAGCTTTTGTATTTGCAATTTCACAAAGGACTTTTCGTTTTGAATTTAAAAAGAACATGCATTTTTTTTAGGTATTCCGACTGTCACTGTACCACAATCTACATACGGCGTCAACAGAGGATCATCCGTTACACTACAATGTACCTATACTGCTAACCCAGCAGCTACCAGTGTTATTTGGGAAAGGACTGTAGCTAACCAGGTCACAACAATATCTACAGCCAGCAATAAATATGATGGTTCTACCACACAGTCACCATCTTTGTTAATAAATAACACTGATGAATCAGACGAGGCCAATTATGTTTGTAAAGTAACAAACAGTGTAGGAACTGGAATCAGCTCCTCTACATTCCTTGATGTTTTAGGCAGTAAGTACGATATTAAGTGACTATATACATGACAATACTGTTCACATTTAATAAGTTATAAAATATAAACATGTGATATCACCTATTTGCATGTGCCTAGACTGATTTCTATCTTGTCCATTTTAGACTCAAAGTTTAAAAAGCGACACACCTTAAATATCTTTGAGCTTAACCTAATCAAAATAAGTTAGCCAGATATCATTTCTGTCACTAAAACGGATAGAAAATTATATTTTTTGTTTGAGCAATGATATTTGTTGAATTTTAAAATAACATAAAAAGCATCACCGTATAGATAACAAAAAGTTGACTCTATGTATAAATAAAGGTGTTATACCGCTGTTCAATAGTCATAAATCGATTCAACGAAAACAAATCCGGCTAACAAACTAAAACCGAGGGAAACACATCAACTATAAAGGGGTCACAACGGAACAACAGAAACACTGAACTGCAACAAAAACTGATAGCTACTGACATATTCCTGACCTAGTCTATAAGTGATAAAATTAAATAAACTCGCTATAGAAACCAGTAGTATTAACATTTTGAACGCCAGTCGTGAGTTTAGTATACAAAAGACTCATCAGTGACGCTCAAATAAAAATTAAGTTGGACCCAAAAATTCCGAAAGGATTTGCCAAATACGAATGCTCTAAATTAAACATTTCCTATTAAAACAATTTTACAAAAAGGTACATTTAAAAAAGAATAGCCAAATTTATTTAAGGTAAACTCTCCCTAAGAGAGTTAACCTAACCAAATTTTCTCAACAATTTCTTAATTCATCAATGGGAAATTTCTAAATGCATGTATGTTATAAATCATGTCAGTACTGAATCACTGACTACTAAGCAGATGATACCCTTGAGAACTAATAGTACACCAGCAGTAGTATTGGTATTTCTTTAGTTAGAGACTTTATAAGTTTCGTGCATCCAAAGTTTTTTATTAATTGACCTTAATCAATAACGGTCCAATTTAAGTATTTAACAGACTGAATGTATAAATACGCATAGCCTTTAGAAGCTATTTGACTAAAAGGGAATAGAAAGCATTAAGATAGCAAAATACAAAAGCAACTAAATTTTATCAAAATTTCATTTTCAGTTGTTTTTGTTACTTCTTAATATTCCAAAACCACAGAAGAAAAATATATGTCCATATCTTGCACTGTTAATGAGTTTTAATGATAGTTAGTTTTATAAACAAATGCACGTGTCTGACTGATACAAGATAAGAACATGTGGGCAGTACTTTGTGGTTAATCAATAGAATCATTTGATAGCTTTATGACCACTGACCAGCAATAAAATGACAGTTATGAAAAAGAGTTGGATTAGGGATTTATGGAAAAAAGAAGATGATGAATTCCAAATAAAAATACATTTCTATAATGGAGCTACCACGAGAAAAACCAAAACAACTATTTGTAGATGTAGAGAGAATCAAAATATGAATGTACAGATGTTAAACAAATATAATTGTACAACAATTAATTTTTTGATTGTAATGCTGATGGTTATATTAGAATTTCTTAAAGAAAATGTTTAAATAAGAATTATTGTTGAAAGAAAACACAACTTAAATATTTCATTTTCAAACAACAAAAATGAGAAAATATAACTATGTGAAAAACACCATATGGTCATTGTATACTATTATAATTCAAGAAATCCCCCATAAGAATCCTCTAGACTAACCAACTGATCATTTTGTGTACACATGCAAAACTTACTTTTTGTGAAAATGTTAAAAACAAAATATATTGTTTTGTGTACTAAATGAATAAAATCCATATAAAAAATTAATACAATGTGTAATTAAACTTCTGGGATCCTTCATAGTTGATGTGTATCCAGAAGGGCGGAGTTTTGACCATATCAGTAGCAACTGACTTACAGCAAGGTCAATAATGATATAACTTCTCCCGCCAGATCTGATTTTTGATGCATAGGGTGTGCATTTTCTTTATATATCTGGAATTGCTGAAATAGAATGTTTTCTTACTGGTCAAAACCTAATTGATTTATGATTAAAGTCCAATCCTGAAGTATCCCCAAGATACATGTGTGAATTATATTGAAGTTAATGAGGTACAAGTAGGAAAATCCTTATTTATTCAATTGTGACACATTCATTTGTGTCATGAAAATGTAGTTTTAAATGAAATTAGCACCTAGATGGGTGCCCCTTTATGCCTGATTTTAACACATGTTGTTCCTTGACCAGTTATCTCCAAACCTGTGTTTCAGATTTACATTAACATCAATAGAACAAATTTTATACCCAATTAAATTGAGTGATTTCTTATGAATTGAGGTTGCACACTTCATTGAAGGTTTATGAGAGAATGAAATACAATAGGAAAAATCTGAGACACCGTTTTGGAGGTCAAACTGTGTTGCACAAATATCTATCAAAATTTTTGGGATGCTATTAATAACGAAGAAGCTAATTTTATTCAAGTGTGGACATCACAATATAGCAACTAATTACATAATAAGGAATTATGTAATAATCATGTAATAATGAAATTAACACCATTTAAAAGATTAATCTTTCTTCTTTCTTTTGGTTCCTCATTTATAAATTTTAAAGCTGGATGAAAGAAATTACAACAGCTTAAAGTTTGTTGATTGGGGGGTGACAAAATCTTTGTATTGTTCTACCTTAAAACCATCTATGGTAAACTTTGCCCGAGGGAGGAAGACTCTTGGTTTATCAATAAAGGTATAAGAATTAAGCATAATTGGAATTGATCAACATTTAAAATTTGTTTGTATTCTTCAGACGTTCCAGCTGTGACAACGCCTACAGCAGCATATACCGTAAATGTTGGTGATTCCGTTACCATAACATGTACAGTAACAGCTAATCCACAACACACCACCGTTTACTGGCAGTATATAGCAGGTGGTTCATCAACAAATGTTAACATTGGAGGAAGGTTCAGTGGATCGTCCGTCAGCTCACCATCCCTGATAATATTTAATGCACAGTTATCAGACCAGGGATCATATGTTTGCTATGCTACCAACAGTGTGGGAACGGGGCAGAGTTCACAGGTTGTTCTGGCTGTAACTGGCAGTAAGTGTATATAAATATATGTTTAAATTTTAATAAAAAGCGATCGATTCTATTTCTATTGTTTTAAGCATTACATAGTAATTCAAAATCATCTATTTTGATGTATTTTCTTTAAGGTATTCCTAGTGTAAGTCTTACGCAGACATCCTTTACTGGTAACTATGGAGATACATTTACACTTGGTTGTACTGTATCTGCTAATCCCGCTGTTACCTCTGTTTACTGGCAGAAAGTTACCGGAAGTACAACTGCCACTGTAGACATGTCTAACTCAAGATATACTGGATCATCAGTCAGTACACCATCTCTAACTATAACTAATCTCAATAGTAATGATGCTGGGAATTATATATGTCTCGCCGTTAATTCTGTTGGAACTGGCCAGAGTTTGCAAGGACCTTTAACTGTAATTGGAAGTAAGTTTATATTCGAAAAAGAAAACATTATTTTGGTTTTTGTTTTCAATATTACCATTAGATATGAAACTAAACAAAATAATTCAAAATCAAATCAGAATATGAGTATTACAAAGATAAAGTATTAGTTGTTTCATATGATACGAGGAAAAATATTTTTTTTCCAATGTGCTTGACAACATGTTAAACGTATTATGCATGAACATTATTTATTACATGTTCCAAAAAGGCGAAGTGTTTTAATTGCCAACAATACAAATATATCATCATTTCAGCATATATAATCAGTTACTGCCTCCTTTTACAATTTCAATATACATTGTGCAGCCCTTTATTCTCTCAATCTATTTTATTTTAGACGTTCCTATAGTAACAGTTAGTCAATCAACTTACTCGACAAACATTGGAAATACCATCACACTAGATTGTGTAGTGTCGGCAAACCCTGCTCACACTGCTGTTTACTGGACACGACAGATTACCAATGGCAACACAGTAACTCTAAACCCTGCTTCCTCTGCAAAATATTCCGGATCAACTACACAGTCACCGTCACTGACTATCAGTAATGTAGACACATCTGATGAAGGCAATTATATATGTCATGCAACTAATGCTGTTGGCACAGGTCAAAGCTCACAGACGTTCTTAGATGTTATCGGAAGTAAGTATACAAAGGTATTGATATGGCTGCAGCATCAACTAAGATCAAAGAAGTTAAGTCCAAGTGCACGGTTAAATGAGGAATATGACTAATGCATCTTCTTTTGCTTATTTTGTAAGACCTTACAATGATATTCAGTTGAAATAAAACCAACTATTAGCAACAAGAATGCTTCTGTATATAGATCATTCATAACAGGTTTATCATTTTTTTTTAAACAATGTAACATAGATATAGATGAGCACGATTTCAACCGCATAAGTTTTTTTAGATTATTAATTTTGATAAGCTGTTGATCTAAATGCAATTTTAAGAAATAATGTTTATTTGATTAGAAAGTATAAATATATAATATGTTCTTACAAATAGATATCCCAACTGTTACGGCGTCAATCATCTCCTCTGCCAAAGTTGCAAATCCTGTGACAATTACCTGTACAGTAACAGCAACCCCAGCAGCTACTCAGATAGTCTGGCAGCGATATGTAAGTAATGCCGCCACAACTATGGATATAAGTAGTATCAGATACAGCGGAGGAACGACATCTAACCCGTCTCTCATTATCAACAGTGTACAAGAAGGCGATCAAGGACTGTATTTTTGTCAAGCTTCAAACAGCGTGGGAACAGGAACTAGTAATAATGTCTACCTGACTGTTACTGGAGGTAAATGTTATCATCTTATTTTGATCATTTCAATAGCACTTCTGTATTTCGAGAAAACACTATCACATAACAGAATATTCGAATATAACAGCCCGTGCCATGTAAAAATGACAACAAATATATGGATTACAGGACTTGTTTCGATTCTAGTAGACCAAATACGGTAATTTTTGAAAAGTGAAGCAAAGATAAATGTGTCGTGTGTGTGGCTGTCCTTTTTAAGCCCCGCTTAGATAAAGCAAACAAATTCCAATATATCAATGGCTTGCATGAATTTGTGCTAGATAATTACTTGAAAAACCTTGTGTTATCCTCATAATTCTCAACTGAATTGTTTTCTTGCGTTTGCTACTATTTACCGGTAAATACATAGTTGGTATGTCGTAACTAAGGAGTGAGTCTTCTTGTTGACTTGCTGAAATCCATAATATTGTGAAAAATTCAATAAAAGAGGGTCTGGATGGGGAGTCCTTCAATTCTGCATTCTTTGATTATTATAGTCATTTTCTCTATTTTTTATACATTTATTATGGTATTATCTATTCTTTATATTTTAGCACCTCATAATTCTCTTTTCTTTATTTGTTTTGTCAATTTTTTTATTCTGTATATTGTATGCCCTTTATTTTGCACCGTTTGTGCATTATTCTCTATTCTGAAAACCCCATCCAGACCCGTATGAAATAGAAAATAAAACAACACATACCTAAAAACTCCATTTTAATGCAATATAATTAGACTTTGGAGCGTAAAGGTATCGGATTAACCTTCTCCTTAGGCGTTTTCATTTGTATGACGTCATGTTTCATTGAATTTCGCGGAATTGTTTTTTTTTTTTTTTTTTTTTTTATAATTTTGTACATTTTTCAAGATCTTATACTTTAATTCTTTTGTTATCCATAAGAATAAGAATAACACATCTGTATGGTTTTTTTTTCAATTTCAAATTCAAGACAGCTAAATCGACATAGTGTTTGCACATAAGTTATGATACATGTGGATTTACGTTGGAGGTAAATTGTAAAATCTATTATTAAGTACATCTTTGAGTCTGCGCTAAGTATAGATATATATAGAATTTTATCACGCTGTTGTTTACAAAGCCAAAGAAGCACGTCATCTTAGAATGAGTAATGTTTACTAGCTGATAAATACAGTTTTAAATTTGTAAAATGTATGTTTGTTAGATGCACCTACATCCATTGCTATTAGACCCAGTCCAATAACTGTAAATGAAGGCCAGACTATAACAGCTACATGTACAGCCCAAGGCAGTCCAACGATAACATACACCTGGTTTAAAGGCAATTCCAATACACAGTTGTCCACAGGTTCTGTCCTTCAGATAACATCCTCAACACGAACTGATGCTGGAACGTACCAATGTAGGGCTTCGAACACCTATGGTAATGCTGACGCAACAGTTACAGTAGAGGTTCAGTGTAAGTATCTTTAGATTATTGATTAAAGACAATGCATTTTCAATTATTAAACGATCATCCATGTTTTAATGCTTTGTGTCGATCTGATGAGTAAAGCCCTTTACAGTTTGATTGTTATAGTTTGTTCTTATGTTAAACTGTCAACCACTGTCCTAGGTTAGGGGAGGGTTTGGTGCTAGCTAACTAGTTCAACCCCGCCACATTCTGTATTTTCCTGTCCCAAGTAATGTACAAATACAAATAATTTTATTTACTAATCACAGGGCACGTACAAGGGCAGAATAATTACAGTTTAATTATGACAAAACATACAATACTTAAAATGATTTGAATGATTGAGTTGCTTAAAACATTGAGCATATATACATTTATTAAGGAAAAGAACTGCATAAAATATACTACTGGTGAATAAAACCCAGCAATAAGGATTCCACCTGGAACACAACAATCTCATACCATAATAGAAATATAATAAAGGGGTACAGTTCTGTACATGTGAATATATATGATCTAGTTTTTGTAGAATGTTGCATAGCCAATAAAAAAAAACTGGCAAAACCCGTTCGCTCTATAAAATTATCAAGAAATACATACATAATTCAAAACGGAAAAGAGAAGGTACAAAAACTGGAAGTCCGGGGTTCGATATGTACTCGCTAATTCTTGAACTTAATCACGACGAAATGGAGTGTCATTATCTTGCATATACATAGTTATCATGTTTGATGTATATGCTAGTATAACAAGACTCGGGTTGATACATCATAACTGTGTTTTCTTGTTTATCGTTTTCATTGCACTTGTCGTTGATATTGGACACATACCATGTGCATTAAAAAATATCTAAATATGTTAAGAACTTTCTTCAAAATGACTTTTAAATTATTTCAAATGAAAACAAATATTTGCAATCCCAGATATACCTGATGTAACAATCACACAGCCGTTTCAAGGTTTTCTCGGACAAGCTATTACAATACAGTGCTCCTACGTTTCTAACCCTGGCGCTACCAATGTAATATGGAGTAAAGGAAATCAAGGCATTACTGTTGATGGTAACAAATACGTCGGCGGTAGCTTGTCCAATCCTAGCCTTACTATCACGAATCTGGCTGCTTCTGATCAAGGTTCATACAGATGTTCAGTAGTGAACTCCGTGGGACAAGGATATTCATCATCTGTCACTATTTTGGTTGATACATCAAGTAAGTTACATGCGTCATTATAAAAAATATTTCTAGAATAATTTAGTTATATTCTATGTGATTGTCTGTCATCATCATAATGAGGATGATGTATTTCCTCTTCAAATTTGTAGATGTCTAGTAAGTAATATGGGATATTGTATTGAATAAAAGTTTGACTGATTACATAGACAATTTTATTTTATTAGATGAGTCATTTAGGCTGCCCGTAGATGCAAACAGTTATCATATGAGTTATAGTGATTGTAGATGAAAACATGTTATTGAATCATTAAGAATCGTCGTATATTTAAGTCTAAATCTTGTTTATTATTTCAGTAAGGGATAGTTATTCTGGTGTATTCAGTATGTTAAATAAATTTATAAATTTTGATCCCAGGTTTTCTTAGCTATTTTAACGTTTAGATGAAGTAAATCCAGAAAAATCCATTCAGACACACCAAATCCCTTAAGGATTATTTTGATTTGTTTTTCGCTGGTAAATGACATCGCTTATGATGGACAGTTTTCACCTTAAAGTTTCTTCGGCCTAGTGTATTTTCTTCACATAATGTCTTAAATGTCCGGTGATAAATTTAGAACTCATTAAGAAACTCTACGGACAATTTTTGATTCTTTATTTTCATCATTTCATACAGCTCCTTAAGAATTCATACTCCCTCCGCTTTCAAACGTTTGATTTAGGACAATCCAATCTTGATGAAGGCAATTCTAGAAAATGTTTCGGGTGAACGTCTTTAAGTAGATTTTACTTTCATTGTCACACATTATCACCAAATATGTTTTATCCCGTCTCTTCAAATTAAAGATTTTAGACGAAAATTTGATATTTCGATATTGGCTTTTGACAAATAATTATAAATAATTTTTACAGCTGCACCATCATACATAAGAATAGTACCAGCATGTCTTGTGGTAAATGAAGGTGAAAGTTTCACCCTGACTTGTGAAGCTGATGGTGATCCTGCCCCAACGTTCAACTGGTATCAACATGACGTATTGATACATCAAGGAGCTGTTTTATCCATTTCTAACGCCAACTGGACTATACACGACGGTTTAAATGTGTGTAAAGCTACCAATACCAAGGGAAGCCGGCAGACGTGGGAAAGTGTTAACGTTCAGCGTGAGTTACGTTTTATTTCCGTTAGATAGATATAACTGAGAAAGGTGAAAATAGTCAATTTTTATTAACTAATGTTGCGCAAATTCAATGTTTGAACACTACCCTGTTTTGTTTTTACTTCTAATATGTTAATCTAACATTATGTGTTATAATTGACAGATAAACCAGTGAGCACTGTTACACAGACAAGGATATCACAAATAGTTGGTAGTCCTGTCAGTCTAAGCTGTGACACACGTGCAAACCCATCGGCTACTGAATGGCAATGGTTTTATAATGGTTATTTTCTATCGTCTACCAGCAAGGTGCTTGTTGTTGATATGGATTCAGCTAGTGACGCTGGATCATATACCTGTAGAGCTATGAACGGTGTAGGAACATCATCGGACATTGCATTCAACATTGCTATACTAACAGGGACAGGTAAGTTTTCTTTTTATATACAGGAATGTTTTAACATATACATACTGTTAAATGAACGCATCGCTTTAAACATTCTGTGCGTCCGAAATGTTTTACTAGGTCTACATTTATCAAGAACGGTCATACCCAAAAATTATAATAATAGATAACAAATAACTGAACACGTCAGGAGCTGTAAATCAAAAAGAGACCGGAAAAGAACAGTCAAATCATTCTAAGATTAAATTTGCCTGAATATTATTTTTCTAAATATTTTTTTAATTAATAAACGAAGAATTTAATAAAGGTATGATATAAATTATGTCAGATGCATTGACTAATGAGCTGATGCTATCACACAAATCAATTTTCTAGTTCAACATGTTAACAAGTACACTTTCGTGTATTTTGAAATTTGATGTTTGTATTAACTGTCAACATTTTATGTCACGGTTGATCCGCCGCTACGCATTGCACACTAATAAGCAGGTGTATACTGTTGAATTTCAAACTTTCAAAGAAAAAATTCATTGGATCATTATTTTTTTCCTGATCATTTTTGTACTTTTGACTTGTTAATTCTTACATTATATAACAGCTGCATTATTAATATTATAATATCATTTTTTTTTACAGAAGGGCCAACAGGTAAGCAGAATATGATCGTCTCTTGTCGGACTTTGCCACTCACAACTTGTATCATTATAATTTAGTCCACACTGTAATCAAATGTGATAATGTGTAATAACAATCATGCACTTTCTAATGTCAAATATTATTCGTTATTTGAAACTCATTTATCCTTAATTAAGTAACACGCATGTATTTAATGTCGGTTTGTCTTGGATTTGCCTACTATTATAGTAATTTTGTGTTAAGTTTGAAAACTCATGTGCAGGTATACGAAGGTCTTTTGACTTGTGTGCTGTTGCATCTTTCAAAGACCGCATTAACGCTGAATCTTAAACAAGTTTGAGACAAATTTCATAGCATTTTTAGAATATTGTTATATTTCTAATTACACCTTTCGTTCTTTACCATAAGATATTGCGAGGATTTCTACACCCTCGCAGGTTATTCAAATAATGGAATCAATGTTTAATATCATTTTATTTCTATTCATTTTTCGCTGTTCGAGGAACAATCAAATAAATTTCTATTTTTACTTCTTCATTAACTTATTGTCTTCAACGTTTAAGGATTTTTATGTAACGTCGTACGCAGTAATTATTTTTATTTTGATCTCAGAATTACAGTACACAGCATCCCCTGAATACATATTTAATGTTGAGACGTTATTCCCGTTATTCGTTGGAACTTGAAGAAATCTAAAATATATGTGATAAAATAGCATTTCAGTAGTAGATTCATGTAGTCAATAACATATATTGTTGGAAAATTTTCCTTGATCATGTCTTACGATTAAAATATATGTCCTTAACGTGAACTATCTCAAAGACATGCACGGTGAAATGGGTAATATATTTTTATTGCTGAGGTTCTTACAAAACAATTTATATATTTTCCTGGTAATATATCAGACACTATGTTTAGTTAAAAGAAAGTTTCCTATACAAATTTTTGTTTGTAGTTACTGATCCTGCAGGACCTGCGACTGGAGCATCAATAACTGACACAGCGATGTTATCTACTGGAGAAATAGTCGCAATCCTCTTAGCCATTCTTTTTGTCCTGCTGTTAATAATTGGAATCATTGTATGCTGTTGTTGTCAAGGTTCGTGTTTCTATAATGACCATTTAACCTTATCTAAACGACAATCGGAATCAGCCGTGAAGTTGACATGACTTTATAGTGTGCTCGCCACATGTTTGGCGGAGAGTTTAGTTCAGTTTCTGGACGATGCATACACTTTAATATCTTAACTTGCTCATCCTTTCAAATATAAATATGACGGCTGATCGGTTGGAAGAACTAATAATTTTTCGAGTCAAAATCCAACTCAGTATTCGTAGTTGTACACATCAGGATATATCTAGATGTTATCGTCCTGAACTTGTATTTAACATCGCCCCAGAGGGTTCACGATCAATTAATCAATAAGTTGATAAAACACAACATCAAGGCTTGACGATTCAGTGGCATTTAACTTGATATAAATGTCTTCCCTCAAAATGATAAAACATATGACGCAATCATTTTGAAATCTTAAAACTGATATATTGTTTTTTTTTTCTTAAATTATCTTTTGTAATCGATTGATTGGTGTTTAAAGCCACTTGCAGCACTATTGTGCTATTTCATAGCAGCCAGATTTTATTTGTGGAGTAAGCCTGATTTCCCGGAGACAACAATTGACCGATCTGTAGTAATATATATATATATATGATGAGATGGGGGGTTTACGCAGATGAGACGGCAACATAAAATTCGAAAACAACTCAAAATAAGTCCAAACTAAAGTTTCAACTACCTCAGGCAAAGATTGCCTCAGATGGAATTGGCCATTATCCTTCTAGATCCTTTTTGGTCAAGTGTTCGGTTCTAATGCATTCCTTGGCTTTCAAATATTCAGCTTTGGGCGTTCCTGATGAAGGTACATCCAGACAAGTGCTTTAGACGCATGAACTTTAAGTTCAATTCGAAGTTTAAGTGTTTTTGTTTGTTTTTTTTTTTTCATTTGTCAAGACCTTGTCAATGATTCCAAGTGCAGGTAATAAAATTTAAAACATTGAAAGATTAGCTACCACAGCCACCTAATTGCTAATAATTTCAGAAACATGTGCTACCTTGTGTGGTGGTAAGAAAGAAAGAATTACTCCACAAGACTCACCTAAGAGAGTTGAGATACCTGTGTACTATCGAGAACCTGATGAATCGGTTATCTCACTTCGTAAATTAGAAATACCAACATTTAAGCAGGATGCGTAAGTAAACAAATTCTGTTTTTATAACAGAATGTTACTCATTTTAACATTTGTGGTTTTTAACTAACAGAATAGATTCATTCTTCATTTATAATATTAGTTTTCTCTAAGTATTGAAATAAGAGTGGGTGGTTTGATTTTCAATGAGACATCTATTCATCAGGAATGAAAATAAACAACTATAGGTCATCGTACAAACAATGACAAAAAACCCATACCGTTTAGTAAGCTTGTAAAGCTTTGACAAAATGCAAACCAACTCAACGAAAAACCCATTGACCTAATTTACGATACAGCAATAAACGAAAAAATATATATCATAGACAGAAACCAAAGACTCCGACTAAGTTACAGGCTTCTGACTTCTGAAACGGACATACATAATTTGGCGGAGTTAAACAAGTTTGAGAGCGCTCAATTCTCATTGGACAAGGTGGCACAGCACGATATAAAAACATACTGGACAAATGACTTGTCAGATTGGCACAAACAAACCAAATCAACTAACAAAAACACATGTTTTAATTTGTAGTTTTGTTTTTCTTTCAGAGAACAACCTGTTAAGCATAATGTTTACAGGTAAGTTATAGTTGCTGCTGAAAGTGCTTTGTTGTCAGAATTATTTTTTACATTTTTTAAGTTAATTACTTATTTAGATATCTCCTGTATGTAAAATGAAGTTATATGGTGGATGTCGATAACATTTAAACGACATAAATAAACAAACACATCTAGAGGTAAACATACATTAACAATATGTTAATCTCTTAACAATAGAAAATACATTCTAGATTCATTAACTAGTGAAAATGACCGGAAAAAAAATTGCTGCATCTTTGACATCAAAACCGATGTAATAAACCAATATTTCGATTAAACTGCATTTTAGGTAAACATTTAAAACGAAATCATAAAAAAATTGCAGAAAATATTTTTTAAAGTATCTTCAGTCTAGTGATTTTATATCAGGTCCAGTTTACCATAAACTACCCTGGCAGGACAAATTAAATTTAGTATCGATATATTTTTGTATATTACTGGATTTTTGGGACAAAAAATGGAAAAAAGGCATTTATGACCACAAATTTCTGAATAGACATTTTTTTAAGTTGGGTCAATGAATTTTCAACAAAAATTATCATTGTTTGTATTAGTTCTATTGATTATATTAAAACAGAACTTCACCGCACACTATGTTTATAATTATATGAAAACAGGTTTTTTTGGCATTTTTCGGTAAAATATTGTAAACATCATGAAAAATGTATTTTAAGGTTAACAAAGAATTCCGCTATGAACCGTTAGAGAGCCTTTTGAACTTGCAGTGACGTGGGAGCTTTCGTCCCATGATGCAGAACAACACGAAAATAATTTTGTTCTTCAAGAGAAATTTCTAAGGAATTTAGAGCAAAATTATTAATGTGTTTATTAGAAATTACTTACAAAACAATCTTAATTATTGTCTTCCTGAAGTGAATGCTCTCCGTAAAAAAAAGTTTATACTGATTGGTTGTTGGTTGATTAATGCCAAGTGGCGAATATTCCATGCATATTCTGGAGGAGAACACATCAATGTTTAGAAGTTCTGCTATGTAGGTCCACCGAAATTAAGGGCGGAACAATTGACTGTAACAGGAAAAGGACGATATGCTGATAGGGGCGGAAACCATCTTGATCTATTTTTATCTCGGAACCCTAAGAGAGTTCTTGCAAATGTTCTTTTACATACCGAAAACGAGGCGATCATCGCTGGGATAGGAATTAACATTAGAGTTTGAGTTTGAGTATCCCCTTATTATCTTTCGCCTCTCTTTTATAAAATATTGACAGAATTGAAACACAATTCATAGTTGAATGGTAGACTAAGTTGCAAACTATGCTCTAATATGACTACTTAAGTGTCTTTACAAACAACGTTATATTGCTGGGTATTCCAAGAGCACCACGAAACCTCTTTCTATATTGTTAACATAAATTTTATCAGGCTGGGCTTCAATTTTATTGTAAAACTACCTATTCTAGAGGTGGGATGAATCAGATGTGGATACTAATAAATTCCAAAGATCTTTTAGAGTACATACAATCTAAGACTCTGTCATCTTGCAATAGTATTAAAACATTTGAATTTTCTACACTTTACACAAGTATTCTCCATTCCAAACTAAAAGACAAATTGATAGAGTTGGTCCTGATTTGTTCATAAAAAAGAATGGCCAGCATAGATACAAGTATCTTGTTTTAGGAAGGATAAATCTTACATTTATATAGGTGATGTTCTCTCACTAAATAACTCAAAATTTGGTGATTATGTTGAACGCATCTATCCCATCGAACTTGAGATAAAGGATACAACAGATACATTTTTAAGACTGCCTCATATCTTGACTTACATCTGGAAATTGACAAAGAGGGTCGTTTGAAAACAAAACTTTACGACAAAAGAGATTAGTTCAGCTTCCCAATTGTGAACATTCCATTTCTATGTAGCAACATTCCAGCAGCACCTACATATGGAGTATATATCTCCCAGTTGATACGATATTCCAGGGCTTGTATTTCCTATCATGATTTCATTGAAAGAGGGTTGCTGCTCACAAGGAAGCTATTAAGAGTTCCAAATGGTCAGGTTGAAATTGAACTTCCAAATCAAACTTTTATGAAAGTATTTTGTGAAGGCTTACTTAATCAACAATACCAATTATGAAACATCTAATGTATACCATTGACGTTCTACCGTGTTTCATTTGTAGTTTTGTATTTCTTTCAGTGAACTACCTGTTAGAATGGCACGGCCCGAGAAGCATAATGTGTACAGGTAAGTTATGTTTGCTGC
The DNA here is from genome assembly GCF_021869535.1 of Mytilus californianus. NCBI lineage: Eukaryota > Metazoa > Mollusca > Bivalvia > Mytilida > Mytilidae > Mytilus > Mytilus californianus. Next base: position 138,501,341 of record NW_026262581.1, on the reverse strand, counting down.
CGAAAGACTTGTGCTTAGCTGTCAAAGTTTTTTTCGTTTGATAAGTTAATTATTTATATAGTTCCTGTAAAAAGGAGTTGTAGGGTGTATGTCGATAAGACAACAATCAAACGATATAAATATACAATCACATCTAGAGGTAAACATACATTAACCGTATTCTAATCTCTTAACCGCCCAAAGTCAGACTTATTGTCAGTTCGTTTTCGACTCATGCAATAGTTCATAATTCGATTAAGCAAAAACAAATCCGTGTTACAAACTAAAACCGAGGGAAACACATCAATTATAAGAGGAAAACAACGGAACAACAGAAACACTGAACTACAACAAAAGCAAACGCCTACATCAATAGAAACAGACTGTCTGATAACAACTGCCATATTCCTGACTTGGTACAGGACTTTTTAAGAAAAATATGGTGTGATGAACCTAGTTTTATGATTAACCAAACCTCCTGCTTATATGGCAATATTATAAATATTAGTACCGCTAAAATGACAACACTACGTGACAGGAATACAGTACAAACAAACGAAAGAGCACTTAACACAGAGAAACACATAAATAAATAATAAAATAGTACATTACAACATGTCAACCGCAGAATAACAACGGACACCTCCAATGAATTTACGACAGCACACCAGGACACCACAAACGAAATATAAACTGCGCGTCACTTGAATGGATGAACGTCACAAAAAGTGACGTATTTTTTTGTGACGCTAATATAATCACAGGTAAATTTCTAAAAAAAAAATAGATTTGTTTTATTTATAGACACGTACAAGAATATTAAATTAGGATTGAGTTTCTATTGGTGTTATGTTATATATTTTCTAACCATGACAAGAATATTAAAATGGAATTATGTTTGTAATGGTGTTATTATTTGTATTTTCTAACCATGTCGCTTTTTCTTCTAAATCAAAATCATGAGTTTGATTATTCTTTTGGTATCTTTTGCCTTTTTTATAAAATGTTAACAGAATGGAGGCATGACTATAGTGCGTATGGCATGGCATACTAAGATGTAAACTAGGCTCATATGGCCTTTGTAAAAGTAGCTTTGGCTCCTTAATTTGCAGTGTTGGTGTTAACAAAATACAAGTTTGTGTGTGTCAAAACACATAACTAATTTTCCATGAATTGGTTCCAAGTAAAACCTAGCGTAATCATATCATATTTGGATATTAGAAAGGAAAACCCATTTGTTTTATTAGCAACTTTGAAGTTCTTAACAAGACATCAAGTCATACTATTTACCTTCGGTTTTTAAGTGGCAGCAAATGTATGTACAAAATACCCCTACATAGTTATTTACCTTTTAAATAATAAGTCGGGAGTCGCCTTAAAGAAAAAAGGATCTTTTGTGATTGAGGTTGTGCAGAATACATTTTTCAGATGAAACGAAGTCAGACATTTTCGACCACATTACAAATATTTTCATCTAAGATTCCTTTCTGACCTTTCATTTTAATGCATATTAAAATTAAAGACTCATGCAAAACACAATTATTGCGATCATGGAATTTTGTAAAATAAATGCCTTTAATTTTCGTTTATTTTTTTGTTATGTATCAAAAAAACGATATGTGTCATGATTGCTAAAATGACAAAGAACGAGGATGTTAACTATAGATAACAGTTTGGTCTTTTTTTCATGATAAGCAAAACTTGTATCATATTGGTAGCTATAAAAGGCCTATGGATATCAAAAAGTGAAACAATTAAACAAACTCATTAAAGATTAATGGCTTATGATTTAGTGCGTCAGACGCGCTTTACGTTATCATAGAATTCATTTTGCTAAAGAACTCTTTTTCAGAATTATAGTAGAGATTATTTGCTCGACAAAGTCCTTTTGGGTAGACGAAGTCTATTTATCATTGATTTTTGAAGAATTTTGGAATTTGTCGACTCGTATTAAAGTTAAAAACAAGCAACGTCTTTTGATTGCACCATTTTTTTCTTAAAATGTCCTGTGCCAAGTCAGGAATATGGCAGTTGTTATCAAATAGTCCGTTTCTATGTATGTTGGCGTTTGTTTTTGTTGCAGTTGAGTGTTTCTGTTGTTCTGTTGTTTTCTTCTTATAGTTGATGTGTTTCCCTCGGTTTTGGTTTGTGACCCAAGATTTGTTTTCGCTTAATCGATTTATGACTACTGGACAGCGGTATACTACTGTTGCCTTTATAAGCAGGCGTTTGTTTGAAATATGTCTGACGACGATCTTACACGTACAGTGACGTACACTTGTTTCATCATCACTAACAATTAAGATAAATGTCCAAAATACAAAACTCACCCAATCGGTGCCCCTTTTCCAAAATAATGATCCGTATTTGAATTGATATCTTACAAGTAAAGATACGTTTACCTGGAAACAAATGTGTATGCCTGGCCACATATTTGTTTTCATGACAGTTCTGAATTAATGGCAATTTAGACATTATGTTTATATCAAACATTGTAAATTAAGATCCTGATAGCTTACACCGACTTTATTTGTTCATAATGCCAGATATTGTCGTTTTTGTTTAATAATATAAAAAGTCAAAATCAAATTCTACGTATTTTTAACTGAAATTGTTATATCTCAATACGATTTCATTCAAGAAAGTTTCTCTTGCAATGCCGGGTATTATTTGTGTTCTGATAAATGTCTGTTTATCAGCAATATAGTGCCATGCCTTGCAATATATTTTCCATTGTAATTTTCATTTACGTTTATCTTTTATTACATTTTCAAAGCCGAAATAGTACCTTAAGCATTGATCTGTATTAATCTTCTTTTACTTCTCGACCATAAACTTCTTTCACTCGACCCTTATTAAGCATTTTTTCTTTAGCGGACCTTCAGTTTGTATTCTTTCTTTACTTGACTGTCCGTAAGCGTTTTTTCTTTACCCGACCATAAGTACACATTCATTTTTTACTCAATCTTCAGTGAGCATCCTTTCTTACCCAAACCTTCAGTTAGCATACATTTTTTACTCGAAATTCAGTAAGTATTCTTTCTCTATTTGACTTTCCGTAAGCATTTTGTATGGGGGCCAGCTGAACCCCGCCTCGGGGTGCGGGATTTTCACGCTGTGTTGAAGACCCATTGGTTGTCTTGGGCTGTTTTCTGATCATTGGTCGGATTGTTGTCTCTTTGACACATTCCCCTTTCCATTCTCAATTTTATTCTTTCACTGTCTGACCTTGAGTACGCATCCTTTCTTCAGACGACTTTCAATATACATCATTTATTTATTTGACCTTATAAAGAAGTATTAACAAAGTACCGGAATCGAAGGTAAATTAAAAAAGGAAAAGTCCATAAAAACTCAATCGTTAGACTTTATTAACCAACGAAACGAATGTAAAACAACTGTCATATTTCTGACTTACTTAAGGCATTTGCCAAAGAAAAGGCATTCTTGATTTACCCGACCGTCAATCTGAAAGTAAGCATATTTTATGTACTCGACCTTCAATAAGCATATTTTGTAAACCTAACCTTCGGTAAGCGCCTTTTCTTTGCCCGACCTTCAGTAGACGTCCTTTCTTTACTAGACCTTCAGTAAACATTTTTCTTATCCCGCCCTTTAGTAATCATGCATTCTTTACTCGTTCTTTAGTAAGAGAGAGGCAAAAGATACTAAAGTGACATTCAAACTCATGAGTCGAAAAGAAATTGACAACGCCATGGCTAAAACAGAAAAAGTCAGACAGACAACAGTACACAAAACACAACATAGAAAACTGAAGACTGAACAACACGAACCCCACCAAAAACTGGGGGTGATATCAGGTGCTCCGGAAGGGTAAGCAGATCCTGCTTCACATGTGGCACCTGTCGTGCTCATGCAAGTTCAAACCCGGTGATTAACTGGGAGATATATACTCCGTATGCAGGCGCTGCTGGAATGTTGCTACATAGAAATGGAAAGTTCGATTTATGAGTTTGAATGTCCCTTTGGTATCTTTCGCCTCTTCTCCACAATTGGGAAGCTAAAATCACCTCTTTTGTCGTAAAGTTTTGTTTTCAACCGACCGTCATTGTCAATTAGCAAGCATGCGTTCTTTACTCGACCTTCAGTAACATTGTTTTCCGTACTTGACCTAAAGGAAGCATTCTATCTTTACCTGACCTTCACTGAGCATTCTTTGTTGTATCCCCCCTCCACCCCCCCCCCCCCCCCCCTTTCAGCATATTTTATTATCCCGACCTTCAAAAACTTGAGCATCCTGAGTTTTACCCCACATTCAGTAAGTGTTAAAAAAAGTAAAAAAAAATGGTTTTATCAATGTAAACAAACCCCTAATTCTAACTCTATTTCAGCTAAATATGGGGGCTAATTGAATAAGTAAGGACCCCTTAGCCACTTAATGGTTAAAAAAGAAGCTCATACTAGTGTCATGTTACCACAAACTACAAATTAAACCTGAAGAAATCTAGTATAGCTGTACATGTGTGAAAAAAATAAGAATATACACTTTATTTTTTTCTGTGAATGTTATAGTCAACTAAAATATGTCGCGTCTCAAATTCCAGTGGTTGCACATGCGTCAGACGCTGTGAAAGGTTAAAGCGAGCAGTTATAATAGATAAAATATATTACATGTTTCATTAAGATTATAAAGTTCTACTTTCTGGGTAAATTTGGACATTATTACCAACAGATCAGACAACATTTGCTGAATCAGCAATTTTCAGTCCCAGGGGTGAAATTTAAGGTATATCATTCTAGTTGCCCTAAATCATTTCTTATTGGTAAATTTACAAATTGAATGCGTAAACACAATACCTTAATTAATTTAGTATAAATCATATATTTACCAGTTAAGGTGGCACGGTAGTACTGCTTGGCCATTAGAAATAATGATAGCCTTTTTAAAATTTTCACCACTTTCTAACATTGCCAAAGAACCTTCATACACAGTTAATTGAAGTACTTTTATTATAATATTCAGAAAAAAATTTGAATATGTACGATGCTCGTTTACTTTTTTGCAATCTTTATAAACCTAGGTCCACTAGTGCGTTTGTGTATTTATCACGCAGTGAATACAAAATTCTCAAAATTTCTCAAAAAATTATTTTCACCTGTATTTCAAATTATTTCATATTTTTCTACACCTGATTCATTTCTCAGTTTGGGGACACATGTTCACAAGAGAGCAACCTAGTTACCGGAAAGTAAATACTACCATATCACCTGTAGAAGACCATCCGATTCTCAGTAAATATATTAATTTATTGTCAATTTGTCACATTTTAGTAGACACCCTGAAGATGACGATGAAGAATACGTGATTAACAAGTACCACGGTTATCAGTCTGAAGATAACGAAAAACTGTAAGTAGGACATTCATTTTCGTATCTTTAGATTATTAATGTGTTTTTATTGAAAGCCTCAGTTGTCATAAATTAGTGATTTACAAAACGTTATGCTGAAGCTTTTAATGTAAAGTTAAGACAACGGGATGTTGAATCGAGTCATCAAAATGCTAACTTTACTTAACAATATGCTAAGTTGGATCTGTGTTATGTTGACTTACAATTGCAAAAGCTGTCGTTGCGATAGTATAATGACAAGTCACGATGTTGTGATGATATGCCAATTACACGCTACGTTGAGATTAAATTACACGATGTAAAGATTACATTACATGGTGTTAACTTGCAAATGGGTAATGCTTAGTCATCTATTTCGATTGCAATGTTAATTAATCCCTCGGGACTAATACAGTAGACCTTGAATCAATACATGGGCCAATATAGAATCAGCGAGTTTGTAACACTTTTATTAAATAATCAAATCAGTTCATATGGCTGGTCTGTATGGGCAGTCTGTATTACAGGAAGTAGCTACAGCTGGTCCGATTGACAGGAAGTAGATATAGCTGATCCGTATGGCTAGTCTATATGAGAGGAAGTAGATCCAGCTGATCCGTATGGAAAAGCTTATTAACCGGGACAAACAGCCGTATTAAACGTATGGTTAATATGAGTTGATCTTTTGAATTCCATATTAGTCATGCTGATTTAGCATATTAGCGTCAATTTATGCCTATTATTAAAAAAATCACTTTAATGTTACGATATGCTTACCGTACAATGTTAAAATACAACCATACAAAATGCTTAGCATGACTAGACTGGTAAGAAGTTCAAATATATTTGTTTAAATTTTGAATCATATTGTGATGATTTGCAACAATATGGTGTTGCCTTCCAAATGAGGTAGGTAGAATTAAGATATTGTGATGATAATAGGAAACATTCTTCGAATGTAATACAAAGTTTAGATCGTATTATGTTAAATTGAAAGAGTATAATGATGCAACAAAACAAAATTTTTAATTGAAACCACAATTCTATGGAAAAGAGTGAGGGACAATTTCCAAGGATTTAATTTTCTCATTTGCATGGTCAATATCTCAAAGTTGATAAATATTGATGAAATTTTAACTCAAGATTAATGCAAAATGATATACAAAGGAGATTTTAGTTATATTGATAATTAAAAGTATTACCCATCGCTATACATTACACTTGAATACAGTTTCGCATATTTCACATGTTATGTTTGTATTTTTTTGGTAAATTTTGCATCAAAATGATCTTACTAAGAATCAAAATCTCTCAGAATTGCTTTTATGCACCATATTCAAGAATGTGTTGTTATGTCATATATACAGCATAATGTTCAGTGATAATGTTGTGACCAATATATTCTCATTTGTCTGTTTTAAGTCAGGAACCTTGTCAGTAGTTTTTTAACTAAATATTTTCTGTTATTTTTCATAATAGGGTTTTAATGGCAATTATTATATGAATTCTGTTAAATGTGTTAACCTCACTATGACTGTTGATTATTTTTGCCGTTGGGATGCAGTCACGATTATGTAAATCCCACATCCCCTTTTATTCATACAACGTTTACATATTAAGGTTTGTAACTGTTAATTTTTGTAAGGAGAACGACATTTTGAAAATAGTCCTAGTGTGAAATGCATTCAGGAGAAAAATTGTTCCTTCTTTTGTTATTAGTTTCAATAGTATAGATTATATTTACAAATTTCTAATTTATTTGGTTTGTCGCCTCTAAAAAAATATCTGCTCTGGCAAATGATCTACCAGAGTTAGAAGAAAGTGTATGTAAGGCAGCTTTAGATGAGGTTTTAGTTGAAGGTCAACTTTTCCTCGTAAAGTCCCATCCATGTCAGCGTTATCAGAAAATTTCGAAATAAAACAAGAATATGGACTTAATCAAAACCAAGCCCTCCCAACCTTAAGGCGAGTATGATACCACCGATGTTATTTGGAATTAGCATTGATTGTCAAAATAAACATAAGGAGATGTGGTTATGTATGATTGCCAATGAGACAACTATCCACCAGAGTTCAAATGAAGTTGATATGTAAGCAATTATAGGCAACCGTAATGCCTTCAACAATGAGAAAACCCCATACTGTATAGTCGGCTTTAAAGGGCCCCGACATGAAAAATGTGAAACAATTCAAATGAGAAAACTAATGGCCTAATTCATAACAAAACAATATCCAAAAAACAACTATGACAGACATTAACCGACGACAACCACTGAACTACAGGCTCCTGACTTGGGACAGGTACATAAAGAATGTGGCGGGGTTAAACATGTTTGTGAGCAATCAACCCTCCCTTGTTTGTCCAACTCTGGTAGATAGTTGTCTCATTGGCATTAATACTACATCTTCTTATTTTTAGTTTGACAGTCTATGTAAATGGCAAATCGCTTCGTTGGTCTCATACTCGGCTTTAGGTTAGGAGGGCGTGATTTTGATTAGGTCTTTATTCTTTTGTTTTATTTCGGAGAAAAGGGATGTAAAACATTCAATTTTTCTGATACCGTTGACACACTGGTGTGATGTTACGAGGAAAAGTGAACTCAATCTAACGCTTCGTCTAAAACCACCTTACACCCACTTCATTGGATCTCTGGTGGATAGTTTTCTCATTGGCAATCGTACCACATCTCCTTATTTTTATCTGACAATCTATGTAAATCCCATAGCATCGGTGGTTTCATGCATACAATATTAGCCGCTACACGCTAAACCTCCTGCTTATCCATATGGTTAAATCCGAATTTTATAGATCATTATTTAAATCAATAAGTTTATCTTTTTTTAGGGGGCACATTTTCTTATAACTATGACCCTCACAGACCTACGCTTTAGTGAATCATTTGTCAGATCAGTTGTTTTGTTTTATATTAAGTGCACATTCTTTTGTTTTATTTCGGCGAAAAGGGGGTAGTAAATTCATATTCTGTGATAACTCTGGCACGGATGTAATGTTATGAGTAAAGGTTGACCCTCACAGTCCTAACCTTTAGTAGATCATTTGCCAGAGCAGATGAACTTTTTTAGAGGAGACAAACCAAATAAATCAGAAGGCTCAAGAATTTGAATTTCCTCTGATTTTTTTTTTTTATCATGTGAATATGATTTATACTATAGAAACTATTGAATAACAATTTCCCCCTAAATGCATTTTACACTAGGACTATTTTCAAAAAGCTGTTCTCTTTACAAAGCTTAATATTTGAACGTTGTATGAATGAAACGGAATGTGGGTTATACGTCATTAAGACAGCATCCCAAAGACGAAAGACATAGTGAGGGTAACACATTTAACAGAATTTATCAAAGAATTGCTATCAAAACCCAATTTAAAAAAAATAACGGAAAATATTAAGTCATTAAAACTACTGACGAGAATCCTGACTTAAAACAGATAAATGAGAAATATCTTGGTCACAATATTATGTTGTTTATATGACCAAACACGTATTTTTGAATATGGTTCATTAAAGCAATTCTGAGAGATTTGATTTAATAAGATCATTTTAATGCAAAAATTTATCCAAAAATCCAAAAATAACATATACAATACGCGAAACTGTATTAAAGTGTAATGTTTAGCGATTGGTTTTACTCTTGCTGTATGAATATAACTTAAATCTCCTTTGTGCATCATTTTGCCTCAGTCTTGAGTTAAAATCTTATCAATATTTATCAACTTTCAGATTTTGACCATGCAAATGAAAAAAATTTATTCCTTTGAAATTGTCCCTCACTCTTCCATAGAATTGTGGTTTCAATTAAAAAAATATTGTAATGTTGTTGCATCATTATACTCTTTCAATTTAACATAATACGATCTAAACCTTGTATTATATTCGAAGAATGTTTTCAATTACCATCACAATATCTTAAATAACCCTATCCCACTTGGAAGGCAACACCAAATTGTTGCAAGTCATCACAATATAATTTAAACTTAATATAGATATTTTATCTTATTACCAGTCTAGTCATGCTAATCATTTTGCTGTCGCATGTGAACATCGTGTACTTTCAACTTTACATCGTGTAGTTTTAAGTCAACACATCGTATAATGAGCCTCTCGTGACGTCATTATGATATAATATCGTGCTATCTTAGCTCAACCTCAAAAACTTTTCAACTATACGTCGTGTAGTTTTAAGTGTTCATAATTTTTATGGTTAGCCCATCGTGGCATTACAATGATATAACATCGTGCTTTCTTAGCTTAACATCTCATACTTTCCACTGTATGTTGTGTAGTTTCAAGTGTACATATTGTATGGTAAACCCATTGTGACATTATAATGATAAACCATCGTGCTATTTTAGCTTAACAACATGTACTTTCAACTGTCAATCGTGTAGTTGTAAGTCAACACATTGTAAGGTAATTCTATCGTAAATTTAAAGTGATACAGCATCGTGCTATCTTAACTTAACATCATGTACTTTCATCTGAACGTTGTGTATTTCAAAGTAGGCATATTTTATGATTAACCTTTCGTTACATTAAAGTGATGTAGCAGTGTGCTATCTTATCTAAGCTTAACATCATGTATTTTCAACTTTACATGGAGTAGTTTTGAATCAACATTGTGTATGACAACATATCGCAATATCAAACGGATATAATATCGGACTATATCTGCTCAAATTTTATTTATAACAAGTCAGTATCACACAATTTAGTTTCATTTTATTTGTTATCATAGCAATCGGAGTAGATGACTTAGCAATACCCAGTTGCAATTTACCATGATGCAATGCCAACCTCACATCATGTACTGAAAACTAAACGTAATTTGAAATTGTCATATCAAAACAACATGGTGACTTATCATTATACTATCACAACTAAAGATCTGGCAATTGCAAGTCAACATAACACAGATTCAACTTAGCATATTGTAATTCAATGTTAACATTTTGATGACTTAATTCATTATCCCGCTATCTAAACTTTACCTTTAAAGCTTCAACATGCGTTTTGTAAATCTCTAATATATGACAGCTGATGCTTTCCATAATTTGTTGTTTTTTTGGTACATGTACATTACATAGAATGTGCAAATACATAAATTGTTGCCAAACAGTCTGATATCAAAGTGATAATATTACAGAACTAAATTTTGTGTTATCATATTACAGTGAGCAAAGAGAACGTTCAATAGACAACACATATTCCGATATAACTTGCACATACGAGGAGGAAGAAAGGCGCAGAAAACGAAGGCGAAGAAAGAAAAAGAAGAACAAACGTCTTCGTGATGAAGTTACTGTAGAAGATGGAATAGAGAATGGCGATGCTTTACGTTCCAAGGTACGGTCAAGACGTAGCAAACACCGTACCTTGAGGACGTCACGTGATCATGAGCAGGGTGTAATGATAGGTGAAAAATTTTATTACGAACAGGAGTAATTGACATATTCGATATATATTGTATAAGTGCAACAAAAATATCTTGATATGTCTCATGAGTGAAACCAGTAGGAATAATGTGAACGGTTTTTAATACAACGATATATATGCATTTTCTCCTTTTTGTATTTTCTATATATACAGTGGCGTAGCATCAGTGTAGAATTGTAAACATGTGCTTACAAATAATTAAAAAAAAAAACATTTTTTCACAAATAATTTTATTATAATTGTTCAGCTTAAGGGGCTGCCGCCCCCAAATCCCCTGCTTGCAATTTGTTTTCCAGTGGCTACGCCACTGATGTATATGTAGAACATTAAATAGACAACACAACACTTTGTTTTCAATTTAGACTTGTATATATATATATATATATATGTAGGACTCAAATCTATGGTGGGTTCCAGATCTATGGCAAATTCCTGCAAATTCCTAATCTATGGTAAATATGATGTCACAAACGCCAAACAAATCACAAATCTATGGCAGTTTTTTGTTTTCTCCAAATCTATGGCAGATTTGGATATTACGTAATTATCCGTCACAATTAAATAACTTCATGTAACGTCGAAGCTGTCGCTGACAACGACGGTGTTTTTATACAGAAGGAAAAGAAAAAGATAGAAAAGCAAGTTTGCAAGGATCCTAATCAATAAATAAAGTGTGTTTGTTTCTACCCTTGTTTTCTTATTTTCGTGTTGCTGGTGTTGCCCTCACCCTTAATTGTACGAGCTTTTACTGTGCATTTTGGTTTGCTTTTTTGCTGTTTTGTTATTTTTTGTATCCCTATGATCTCTGTAATTTTCTGTTAGAAGTAACACAACGTAAAGTATTTTGTCAGCTATATAACAGTGACTACCTGTACTATTGTAGCAAATAATCTTTCTTGAGATTTGGAAATACTGATTATGTCATATATTTCTAATAGATATTAATATTATTTTCCGCTATAAATATGTCGAATAACTGCTGGTAGAGAAATAAGGATTTCTTTTTAGAAAGTCACGTGTTTGAGGCCAGTCATTGTTCATTACAGGACTTAAATCGTCATCAGTCAAAAAAGATTTACATTATTTAGCGCTCAAATCGACATTAGTTAAAAATTCAAACTGCTTTTTGTATTGTTCAGGGACTTGGTTAAATGAAGAGTCAAACAGGTACCATGCACAGAGAAGGAAATACTTATTCTTCCGGGGCACATGATTTCAACCCTAAAGTATGTGTTCATTTTACAAACAGTTATGGATATGGTAATAATCCTAATCCGTTTTTCTTATACTGGTTTTTACTTAAAAGCAGCTCTGTCGCTACCTTTGGACATTTCGACATCGAAATCACATGTCAGATATGTACTGACTAGTCCGACCTTTGCAGAAAATTTGTCATAGATTTGAAAACTAGAAACCCGCCATAGATTAGGAAACTAAAAAGTTGCCATAGATTAGGATTCTAAAAAATCTGCCATAGATTTGGGATGGCATGACGTCATATTTACCATAGATTAGGAATTTGCCATAGATCTGGAACCCACCATAGATTTGAGTCCTACATATATATAAATCAGTCTAACTTGAAAACAACGTTCAAACCCATGATTGCGTTGGATAAAAACCGCATTTTTTATACGTGTGCATGCAAAACAAATTTTTTGGTAGAGGGGTCTAAATACAGCACAAACAACATTTTCCAAAAGACCAAAAAAGTGAAAAAGTATATTTAAACAAAACGCATTTGCCTAACAGGTCGAACAACGGATGTTTTTAAACCCTGCTGACTGCCATTGGCGATTGCCAAATAAACGGATCACCAGATGTAAAAAAAAATGTATCTTTATTATTAATTTAATACCAAACAGAAAACAATAAACTTGCTGAAAAGATGGTATACCGCAAACATGAGGTGCAAAAATTTGTACACCATATCCGGATTCGACAATTAATGTCTCTTCAGTGATGTTAGGTGTCGAAACGGTATTAGGAAGGCCATATAATTTACCTCAATTTAGGATAGACTCTTGAATTTTGAAGAGTCGAAATAGGATGAACGGATCATATAAACTCGAAGGCAAATATAATACAAGCCCAAACGAAAAAATATAAATAAGTCTAAATTGAAAACAACGTTCAAACCTATGATTGCGTTGGATAAAAACCGCAATTTTTATACGTGTGCATGCAAAACAAATTTCTTGGTAGAGGGGTCTAAATACAGCACAAACAACATTTTCCAAAAGACCAAAAAAGTGAAAAAGTATATTTAAACAAAACGCATTTGACTAACAGGTCGAACAACGGATGTTCTTAAACCCTGCTGACTGCCATTGGCGATTGCCATATATATATATATATATATATATATATATATATATATATAAAACGTCTGAATAATAGTCAACGATTTTTCCCACGAGGGCGCTGGATCGTTACGAGTAACGATACACGTACACAATAAATAAATTATATAAACGCCTAAAAAGTGTACACAACAACACCAATAACAAAAAAAGGAACTATAAATGTAATTATTTATAAATATTTCGGATAACAGATATCCTTCATCAGTAAATATGATTGTGATGTTGAATGAATCATATATCAGTCTACTTAGATTAAACTATACCAATCTTGATCAAGATTGGTATAGTTTAATCTAAGTAGACTGATATATGATTCATTCAACATCACAATCATATTTACTGATGAAGGATATCTGTTATCCGAAATATTTATAAATAATTACATTTATAGTTCCTTTTTTTGTTATTGGTGTTGTTGTGTACACTTTTTAGGCGTTTATATATATATATATATATATATGTCTAAAATTTAGCCAACTCCCATGTTTAGACCTATATACATATATAGAGGGAGATTATTTAGCCAGAATATTGTACTATCTACTTTGGTAACAGGAAATGAAGTCAGTGCAGTAAAACTTAATATGTTAATCTAAGGCGTGTAAGTTGAACCTCAGCTAGTGACGGTCAGTGTGAGTTAGGCTTTAGATTGTAGAGAAATACGTTAGCAATTTGAATAAGGTGCCTTGTCCTAACAATCATATTTGTATTTAGATGTTTTATCCTGTTTTGTATGTCTGTAACATTTAGATATATATATATATGTGTGTGTGTTCCGTACCATATGAGTATTTCGCGTACGGTTGGACCATATGAGTATATACTCGTTGGGTTATGAATGGACAGGACCAAATGAATATTGTAAACATATAGGTATTTTTCGAATATATTTGACAAACCATAACCATTGTTTATGCTCATTTAACATGTGTACTTTTTGTGTAGCTAGTATGAATCAACACAAGTATGGTCAGGAAATAGGAAACAAAAGAAATAACTTAAAAGGATAATAAAAGGCAAAACAAAAACGTTTTTGAAAAAAGATAATTTTCAGAATATTACACTGGAATTGCTCATTTTAGGTGAACAATTAGATAAACATTAAACTTAAAACGTCACAACTCACTAACTGAAATCCTATTTGTTTGTCATATCACCTTAATTTGCATTATCTGTGTGTTGCCTTCCCTTATCATGCTAGTGCCAATTAAAAGTGTCCGTGAGTAAAACAGATGACTTTTTGGTTAATAGCTGATTTAGATATTTCTGAAGTTATCGTCCATTCTTCAGGAAAAATCGATAAGACCATGTATAAATGTGGTTACTTTACTATTAACTTGTGAATTAAATAATTTCACTTGTCCGACAATTGTAAGAGTTTTTTTAACATACGCGGATGGTCCAAATACTAATATGGTCTGGAATATATATATATTTCCTGCAATCAAATTGTGCTTAATTTTCAAATGCAATATATTTGTTTATATACTAGTAGTTAAAAGATATATCTATGATCCGTCCATTATTCACTTATTTTATAATATTAAGCTCAATACTGTGCTCTGATCCGTCCATTATTCGCTTATGTTATGATATTGAGCTCAATACTGTGATATCATTTATGATATTGTTAGTCACTATAAATTTTATTTTCTATTGTTTATGAATTTAATAGTATATGCTGTCTCGTAATCTTCTGCCCCATTCTATATTTATGTTTCTGAATGTTTCATGGGTATGTGTAATGTTTTTTTTATTAAATTGTATGATCAGGTTTTAGGTGACTTTTTATATTTATTTAAACTATTAGCAATCACACAACATCTTTTTATTTTTATATATCTCTTAATAAATTTTTAATATGTTTTATTTGTTTGCTTGTAATTTAATTTATTGTATACACAAGTAATCTATTCCATATACATCACTACATAAGGTTACAATAATCAAAACGAAAGGTTGTGACCTTTTGTATAACGTGTTTGTTTTTGGTAATCTACTGCTTTAAATATCTGCTTTAGAAGTTGTCTAGTTTTTGAATAAGAAGCAACTCGTACCATAGTTGGTAACGTAATCGCTAAACCAGACTCAATTTAATTATGGTTAATTACGATCCACTTTATATGGGTCATTTTAAAAAATGTTGAAATTTGAAATTGCAAAATTGAATAAAAGTTACTGATTTAAACCACTTTCTTTATAGTAAAGCAAAACAAACAATACTTATGGAAAACATATTGTACTGAAAAAAATATCTTTAAAAAATTGGTTTTCAAGGATTATAAAAATAACCACCAGCAACGTGAGTCTAAGATAGCATTTCATAGTGTTCAATATTTGTTTCTCTTTCTAATAAACAGAACATCAAGTAATTCCCTCGCATGTTGGTTTACTTTTGTCGTTTTGTTTTTGGTAACAGGAACGTAAGTTAACGATATATCACATATTTTAAAGTTCTATCCTGTTACCCTTTTTTGTCTATCCTGTTACCGATAGCAGTTTTGCATTTTGTTTATGCTAAATTGCGAAGATTAAGACGTTCTAACCTTTAAATGAGTTCAAACAACCAAAAATTTCATTATGTGTAAAATTATATGTAATTATAATACTTTTTGAAGACGTTTCAGTCAAATATTGTCTATTCTGCTACTGTAACCATGGTAACCATATCAATAGGATAGGCATAACAGAATAGACACATTTCTTTATTTATGAATTCTGTTGTGAAATAACTTCTCCCTTTGATGCAGCGATAATGTTTTTCTGCTGTGATTTTGGTTTCCAACACGTAGTTACTCTTTTTCAAGTATAATATCGTTGTAATTGATAAATATTTTTAGGTAACAGCATAGACATGGTTAAAAAGTACCCACTATTTTTTTTTCTCACTAAATGTCTTGAATTTTATTTTCCTTACACTTTTATGCAAGAAACGTGCTGTGTTAAATTGTTATGATGCTTTGTTCTTTTTGAATCATCACTGAATAGTTTTATATTCATAGGGAGAAACAATTTAACGGTTGATATAGTATCGGTAATAGGATAGACATGTATTTCATGTACGCCGATTGAATTTAGTTTGTAGAAAAAATGTTACATAGAATAATAAAGAAGCTGTGATTTTTCGTTAGAGTTATCATTAACATTCTAAAACAGATATCAAGGCAATCAGATCTAGAAAATAGGGAAAAAATCATTTGAAATGTGTTACCTTGACACTGTACGCACAAAAATTACGCAAAAATTGGACTCAAATATATTTGAATCTTATCAAAATAGATCTAAATCGTGTTTATTATCAATGTTCCAACTCATAAATCCTACAAACTTTCCTTAAAACACTTACAAAATCAAATGTTAGCATAGGTGTACTGAAAATTCGTTATTTAATGAAAATGACTGTATATCTTTGGATTTGCTAGACAAACTTCAGAAAGAACATATAAATCGTATATATTTATATATAATGGTCTTATATGTATATACTTAGATAGGTATAGAACAGTCAAATTACTCCCGGACCGATAGATATAGAACAGTCAAATTACTCCCGGACCGATAGGTATAGAACAGTCAAATTACTCCCGGACCGATAGGTATAGAACAGTCAAATTACTCACGGACCGATAGGGTAGAAGAGTAAATTATTCAGATATGAGTATTACTCTGATATGGATAGTACAGTTCATTACTTAGATAAATGTAAAACAGTACATTAATTAGACAGAGAAAGAACAAGACTATTACTCAGACAGGAGTGAGAAAGGTAAATTTCTCAGACAATTAAAAGAGTAAAATATTGAGGCAGGAGAAGAACAGTAATTTCTCAGATAGAAGTAAAACAGTTATTTATTCATACAGATGATAAAAGACCAGTTAATACTCAAATAGTAAAGCAATTAAATTACTCAGATAGGAGGAAACATTACGGAGATAGAAGAATGATAAATTGCTCAGATAGTTAAGCAGTTAATTTATTTCTCAGACAGAAAAATAAAATAAATGTTGGATAAATCATAAATTACTCAGATAGAAATAGAACAGTTAATTACTCAATAAGCGAAAGACACTCAACGTGACGTAATAACATGTGCATTGTAAGATAGGAACTGTAGAGAAAAATGCACGAATTTGAAAGTCGTCTATATGTTTTAGAACAAATTTAATGAGTTTTGGCAGATCCAGTCAAACGAGGAGCTTGATGAAATTGTCTTTTTACTTACATGAGACCAACATTAGATTTTTTAATATAAACGATAGTACATAAGTAAACATTTTACTCCGTTAAGTGTAGATCATTAAATTACTCAGATAGAGGAAAACCATTCATTACTCAAAACGATTTAGAATAGTAAGTAACTCAGAAAGGAGTAAAACAATTTATTACTCTGATAAGACGTCGTTGTCGTCTCGTCGTCTTAGTCGTCATCATCGTCATCGTCATCGTCATCGCCATCGCCATCATCATCACAAATTTACACATAAAATTATTGCCCCTATTGTATTAACAAGCTATAAATATAATAATCAATATTCCCGGTTTTTTTTATTTATATTTCGACCTACACATAGTTTGTCAATATATAGATCGACCCTTGATAAAAGCAAATACGTCTTCTACAGATAAACTCAACATTCCATACCTGATGTTTACAGAGATAATAGATTTTCATGCAGTACGACCGTTCCAAAGAACTTATCCAAAAAAGATGTCAAATAACAATTGTAGGCGGTCAAATCACGAATGTGTTAATGAGACAATTTTTTTTTTAAATTATATCCTTGCAGAAGTTTTCTTTTCATCGTGCAATTATCATTCTTCAAAGTTCTATTATGTAAACCTTTAGAAAACACAATAAAGTCTAGTCAGTTTAAATTGACAGAAAACTAAACCATTGACTATGTTTAGAACACGATATCAATAGCAGTTTAAAATCATATGAAAAAAGTTCTAAGTTTCTAATTCAACCATGCAAAGTCACTTTCGGCATAATTATAAAGTTTTTTTTTATAAATTCCTATTTTGATTATTTCAAGAACAAAAATCTTATATTTTACTGATTTCCTACCCAACCCTTTAGTTATAATATAAGATCATATTAATATCCGTTTGTAAAGTAGTCATACAGATTTATTATTATCAAAATTTATGAATATTTTGACGTTGAACTTATAAACGAGTATATGTTCTCTCTGCATAACCATAAAAACTTGTTTTTACACCATGTCTATTTTTTTTTTAATTCACACTTTGTGGTGTTAAAAGAATAATCCAACCGTTTACGATATCACATATTTCTATTTATCATCAGTGAAGGAAAACCATGATGTTTACTTTGAGAGAATTTCATTTTGTTGATATGTTATGCAATGGCCTGCATTGAAGTCATGTTTTAAACTGTAGATAAGTGAATCGATAATAATTAAAAATAAATGCTTCACACATTTATTTAACAATTATCAAAACAGAGCTCTATCAGCTATACAATAGTAACAAAATCAACACACTCTTTACAAGTCCTATTATTTTCTTTTAAAATTTAGACGTTTAAATTTTCTGAAGTATTCAAATTATGATATGAAGTAAAAAGTGAGGTGAAGGTTAAGCGCTCACAATAGTGTTTTATCCCGTCACATTCTTTGTATGCCTGTTCCAAACTCGTTGCTATAATCTGGAGATTACATTCATTGTTTTCAACCAAACTAGTTATTTGTCCCAAGTGTTGTCAGTGAAGGTGTTTTTTTTAAACAATATTGCAAATAGTATATGTTTTCATATAAAATTTTGCATGGAAGGACATCGTTAACCTTCTGTTATACAGTATCAACTGTTTACGTATTGTTAAGAAACATAAGCTTATTTTGTTTCAAAAGCACATTACATAGTTTACCCCGATATAATGTTGGTTCTTCACATTTATTTATTTTAAAACCACTCAGTCGTAACCTGTGTCTTTGGGTTGCTGTCTCTTTGACGTTTATCCACTTTTTTCATATGAATATGAAAGGAATTGAAAGGGTGTCCAGTGTCAAAAAAGGCCTATACTTATCGAGTTTAAGTAAACAGGATAACACACGGCTTAATCTATTGCGCTCTTAGTTGGTGGTTGAAATAGTACTTAGAACATAGTTTATATATTAAATATATAATATAACGAAAGCAGAAAATATTTAAGTAATTTTAGTATAAGTATTTCAGCATTTTAGTAAGACTAACATTTTATCAAAAATTTACCACACTTTCGTCGAAAGCAAAATTATAACGTGTTACTATCACGAGAATTTTATTCTGATTAAAGCAATAAGACATAGTTCATGTGTGTAATATAAGTCGTTGTGAAGAAATTAAAAATTTAAAACACAAATTAAGTCTCTGCATTGATTCAACGCTGGTTATCTAGTGCCGATAATTGTTCTGTTGCTTAAACTATCAGGTCATTAACTAGGACAGTTGACACTCAATGCATTTCTCATTTAGCTTGCTGTATGGTTAATTTATTTGTTTTAAATGGTCATTAAAGTTTGTAGATGGTTGTTAAGTTTTGTGAAATATGTTCTGTGATGATTTTTCATATCTTTGAACTTTCTTTTTTTTTTTAATTGTAGTACAAGAGGCAAATCGTTCGGTCTCATGTCAGACCGAACTATGGCACAATCAGAGACATAAGCATGAATAGCGTTATCTAGACTATGGAACCTAGAAAATATCAAGTCTATCTTAGGGTCTATCTTAGAGATGTTTCAGACCGATATCACCTTCGGAGTGATGATTACACTATAATGAACCACCGTTTGCGCTATAAATCGTATACCAATAGGCACAACTGCCGTGACTTCAAAGCTGGATTGACAATAGATGTGCCTGAGAAATCCACTGCAGCCGCTGAAACATATGTGCCAATCGTTCAATCTATCTGTCAACTTTCAAATTAGGATGTTTTGTTTTTTTCTGTCGGAAAAAAAGTATCTAAAACAGATCGGAAGCTTAAAACAATAGAATTAAATGACCGAAAGCACGCAGCATTAAGGAGTTAGAACAAAGACTGGTCGACTCGGAGTATAATGTTTCTGGTTAGGGTGACATATGTCTTTCTGTGGACTATTACCTTGTGAACTAGCACGTTAAAACTCCGGCTCAGCGTGTCGGTCTAGTACAAAGAATGGTTAATATTCATATTACATTATCATTTTGTCGTCATAAATATGCATTGAACTTGCCGCTGGACGTTATACAGCTATCCATCCGTAATAAAGCATTTGTATTTTGAGAATCTCGAAACATGAAATTAAGTGCCTTGTGAAACACACATATTTTCCATTGAGATCTAAAGTATTTTTCTCAAAACCATGTCATTTTGAAAATGGTGCCCAATAGAATTTCGTAAAAAAAAAACTCCGTAATAATAGTTCACTTGTGTATTCTAAGTCTTCACAACATTGTAGCTGTATTTCTGAACAGGTAACCGAATGTCAAATGCTTTAAGATGGTTCGAAAAATCTTTTGGGTAGAATTTATCATTTAGAAATTATCAATAAAATGAAATAGAAGGCCATTCCTCAATAACACCAAAATTTCAGGTACAAATAAATTCAAATTGGTTAAGGATATCCTTCGATGCAAAATTAACTAAAAAAAGTGGATTAAAATTTGCGATGTTGCCCCAAAATTGCCAACAACACCGATGTATAACCCTGAATAACATTTAGATTTTATGGATACTATGTATATGTAAAATGTTTGTCAAATATCTTACAGACTTTTTGAATCATAAAATAAGTTACTTATATATCAATGTTCATTGAAATCAGATCACAAACCGCGATTTCTGAAGAATTGTAATTTTTTTCAACAAAAAAAAACATTTATTTTTTAAATATTTTTTAAATTTCACAGCCATAAAAGATATGCACATCTACATATTATGCAAAATAAATTTACAAAATTGTGTTCCACTCCTGCTCATACTTAAGGAGATTTTGCGTTCACAAAATAAATATACCTAAAGCACAATGTGCACGTCTACATAATAAGCATAAGATGCACGTCTACATATGAGGCACAATATACACGTCTTCATGAAAAAGCACAATTTGCACGTCTGAAGCACAATATGCACGTCTATATCTAAAGCGCAATGTGCACGTCTACATAATAAGCACAAGATGCACGTCTACATCTAAAGCACCATGTGCACGTCTGCATAATAAGCACAAGATGCACGTCTACATATGAGACACAATATACACGTCTACATGATAAAGCACAATTTGCACGTCGGGTATAAAACCACTAATTCATAGCCACATTGCTTTCTATGCTAAATTCTGCAATTTCAAGCATTAATGGCTACTTTGTCGTAAGTTCAAATAAAGTGGCAGTTATTTCATGTCAAAAATGTACCTTATCCTGACTTGTGCTGAAAAAATCAACATACCTTTAATTGTATATTAGAGCGAACTGGTTCCCAGAAGTTTGATAGTACAAAAACAGGAACTTCTGATCTGAACAACAGGCCAAATGTGCTCTCCTAACAAAATTTCATATAATTCTTTATTATTCAAATAAATCTTTCAACAAGGGTTCTACAGTGATCCCAAGTCCACAAGCTTTCATTTGATACCAAAACTACCCAAATATTCCCACTATTGACAAAGATACAGCTATGGGTAGGAACTATTTTGTTTAAAATATGTACTACTTTCTTTCCGACAGGGCCTGAATTAGTGGTTATATACCTATAACAGCACCAAACTTGTTATATTGACTTCTGCTTGACTTAATTTCTTTCTATGATATATTTCTACCATAGAAAAACACATAAAGCTTTTGTCAAAACACTATATCACTGAATTCAAGCTCAAAGTGGACTGGTAGGGTGTCATCCTGGTTTGCCCACTTTTAATTACATGCATATGTAAACATAGGGTGGATTGTTGTTTTAACAATTATAGTTTATTTCTGAATTATAGTCATATTTTTTACCTTTTATTTTACCTGTAAAATTTTATCAAATACTATATTCTGCTATTAAATCAATGAAAATTTTCAATATAGTTTTTATCAGGAAAATGTATTGAATTTGACAATAAATTCTAACAATTAGAATAAAAATGCAACCGTGTTCAGTAGCCAATCTTTACAAATGAAATAATTTTAACAGTAATCTGCATCCAAGCTAGCATTTTCTTCTTTAAAAAAAAACCAACAGATTGTTATTTTACCATAGTGCTCTATTTATTTCCTTATGCAATGCATTTATAAACTTGATTCATATATTAGGTGACGACCATTTGATATTGTAAGGGGGGGGAGGATTTTGAAAATAAATAACTCAGCATTGATAATAAGAAAAAAAAATAATGGTTTGTCCTGTAGTAGTTTGAAAATAAAAAAACTGACTTAAAATGTATTGAAAATAAATAACTCAAGGCAGGTCTTTTAAGCCATTTTATATATGCTATTTAGTATGAGATGGCACCAGATTCTTCCAAAATTCGTCTTTTTTTCTTTCTTTTTTTAGGGAAAAACTTCCCAAATCTTTAAATAATATAATGTATAAATATTAATTTACTTGAATTAAATGTCCGAAAATGGGTTTCATTTAACTTAGGTATATGGTCTCAGGAACATTTACTTTATTCTCTTAGTGTTGCTTTCCATTTGTAATTTAGTAAAAAAAAATTTAACTTGACTTTTATTTTTTAAAGTATTTTTTATCTAAAAAAAAAAAAATAGCAGCCACATCCATAAAACTATATGTAAACTACATGTTTTTGCTTTATTCTACATATTGGTCTTTTGATGTTGTCTCTAAAGACTAAAAGTCTTACACTTAAACTATATATTTTGCCTTGAGACCAAAATATTGTCAAAAAATAATTAAAACAGAACTTGCATTTTTGATCAAAAAAGGTTCTGGGAAATGCGCAGAATGCATGATTTTGCATACATTTTTCTATAGCTTCTTCGGGCCTTCAGCGGCCCCAAAACCCTGCGAACGAAATTTGTTTAGTTTTTAATATACTTTATATTACTTTTAAAACAGGCTAGTGTCATTGTTTTACATGTATGTTAAATTATTGAGAGAAAAAATATATGATTTATTTATAATTTATCTATACATTTATGAAAATGGAATTACAAAAAAAATGAATACCTGAATATATATAGAAAACACTGATAAACTATATACCTAAGTTGAAACAGACTATATAATTGTATGCTCATTAAACCTTTTGTCTTTTTTGTTTTCTTTACTAATAAATAATTGGTGTAATTAAAAGTGGGCAAACCAGGAGTAAGGTAGTAACATATGCGTTAAACAAAGAAAACTACATATGGATACTAATAGTGACAGATATGACACTTTTTCAATTTTTACCAGTTCTGATTTGTTAATATCTACTCAAATAACAGTGTTCTTACCTATATGTCTTATTTTTATCAGAGATTCTTACTTGAATATAAATACAGTGGTCCAAACATAAAATGTAATTGATAATTTTGTCCCCCCTTTTTTCAACATGTTGAAAAAGAAGAGTGATTTGGTAAAAACCCATACTTTTATGTATAAACATGGATCAATAAGAGCAATTTATATATCTCCAAGCTAGACAACTTGCTAAAATGGTTATTAAAAGCATTTCCAGTGAGATTTTGGAATTCCTATATAATATAAGTATACACCAATTTTCCTTGAAATAAATAATTCACTAAGAAACCCAATAAAACATGAACACTCACTAGATAATTTGACCAAAAGCAATATTTATACTATAAACTAGTCATAATATACAAGTTTCATGGGTTTCAGTGTTAGATAATGCAAAAATTTTAATTTCAGGTAAAATCTTAACTGTGTGCATGCTAAATGACCAAAAAAGGCTAAAATACCTTATTGTAGCAATTTGAGGGCTGTAATTTGACACTAACATAATTGTTACATTAAAAAAATAATGTTACATGATTTCTGACAACAAATGTGACCAATTTTCACTGTAAAGGGTATGATTTCTAAAAATGTTCTTTCCGACCGGGCCTGAATTAGTGGTTATATACCTATAACACAATATGCACGTCTACATCTAAAGCACAATGTGCACGTCTACATAATAAGCACAAGATGCACGTCTACATCTAAAGCACAATGTGCACGTCTACATAATAAGCACAAGATGCACGTCTACATATGAGGCACAATATACACGTCTACATGATAAAGCACAATTTGCACGTCTGAAGCACAATATACACGTCTACATCTAAAGCACAATGTGCACGTCTACATAATAAGCACAAGATGCACGTCTACATATGAGGCACAATATTCACGTCTACATAATAAACCACAATCTTCACGTCTACATATGAAGCACAATATGCACGTCTACATCTAAAGCACAATTTGCACGTCTTTATATAAAACACAATATGCAAATATACATATGAAGCGCAACATGCACGTCTACATAACACAAGATGCACATCTACATTTGAAGCACAATCTGCACGTCTACATATGAAGCGCAATATGCACGTCTACATTTGAAGCACAATATACACATCTACATGTGAAGCACAATATACACGTCTACATATGAAGCACAATATGTACGTCTACATATGAAGCACAATATGCACGTCTAAATATGAAGCAACATGTACGTCTATATATTAAGAACAATATGCACGTCTACATATGAAGCACAATATGCACGTCTACATAGGAAACACAATATGCACGTCTACATATAAAGCACAACACTATTCATTGTGTTCCAGCCTCCTCATACTATTGGAGATTTTGCGTTTACAAAAATATATCTCAGAGGTTTTCTTTTCAAACGAAAATTTCAATTTCCTCAAAAACAATGTGCTCATATACATAATATCAAGCACAACTCGTTTTGGGATTTTTTGCAATTACAAAAATTGTTGACAGAACAAACGAAATCGGAGCCCTGTACCATCAAGGCAGTGCTCTTAAAGTTTTAAAACGCATCATTATTCAGATGAATTTTCTAAAAGATAATTTATTTCAATCATACGGAGGGCAATTATGTGCGAGTTATCAAACGGTAAAACGTTCATAAATTGAATGAATAATTAATAATTTTAAAGATTGAGAGCTAACTGTCATTTCTTCATTTAATTCTATTTTTTATGAATGCAATAAGGTCAATAATTGTGATGAAATAAACATGTATTTAAAATTTTTCATTGTGTGTTTACATAATATAAATAAATACTTTAATTTCAGTGTGTGATTGGCCTTGTGTTCACGCTATAGTAACGACGGTTGGACATTTAAATTTGGTTTGATTGGAAGCAAGTCATTGGAAATACACCTCGGTCAATGGATGTAGATTTTTTATCCCAGATATGCAGTATTTGTGATTCAATAATGGTGTAAAACATCGTCAAAATTTACTATTTTATTTTCGATACGGATTTTAAGTGTCCATAATACTAAGGTTTGTAAAACAGTATTTTAATATTTGCAATATGTGTTTGATCTAATAACTGTATCGATTTCATATTCTTATGTAAGTGCAATGATAAGTTATAACACAATATCTTCTGACACACAGAAGAAGATATTACTGTTTGCAGAGGTCGTGAACAGGAATTCAAATATTGTAGGGGAATATTAAGAAAACAGAAATACCTCTGAAAATACCAAAAAAAATGTTACAGTATTGCCATTGGATACTTTCTCATTCAAAAACTATCGGACCGTAACTAAAGCATGGCGGACATTTTATTATCGTTCAATTACTACAATCAGATTCTAAGAAACATCAATCTGTGTATTGCACGAATAAAATTAAAATGGTCTCGTTTTGAAAATGACTTGCATATTTTTGCATTAGCACTTATTTTATATCAAAACGACCTTTCTGGTAAAAAAACCGCTGAGAGTATATGCTTTGGTATCAGTGCCCTGGATGTTTTTCCCTATACAGCTAGTGTAGAAATATCGTACGAGTTTCCGAAATTTTCACTGGTGTCAGAATGTTGGACTTTTTGTAATTACTTGGATATTGGGCCATTTTTCTAAATGTAGCTTTAGACTCTTTAAATCACAAGTTACTGAACTACCGGAAATAAAACACACTATATAAACAACAGCAAAAACTCTGAAATACTGATTTTCATAAAAAATATTGACTATTCAAATTTATATCATCGTGGAATTTTTTTATGTATATATGTATCTTCCCTTTTTTCTCACGTAGCTGCATATGTGAAAATTATAGAAACAATACGTACATTAATCATGCGGAAAATATTTTTAATGCAACTTAAATATTTTGAACTTTTTTTATTTTTTCAAAAAGATTAGTTTTCGAATCATAATAGTTATGTGTAACCATGCTTTAAATAATAAATAGGGTTTAAAAAACACACAACCTACAAGTTTTAAAGATAGATTTCCCCCAGACTGGTTTTTGGAATTACTAAAGTTATGTACCCACACAAAATAATTGAATAGAAAATTTAAAAGCCTTATTTATAGTATGTATTAAAGTGGTACAAAAATGTAAAGTGTTTAAATGGTTGGGATGACACCGAAAACAACAATGACCTTTTTCCATAGAACATTTAATAGAATTAAGGTATATTATTCTGGACATGTTCAAACTTATACATACATGTATCACTGTCATTATAATCGGGTTTTTTTCAAAATAAATTATTTAAAAAAAAGTTTTCTAAAAATAAATATTACATACATTTTAGGTGTAAACACTTATAAATGAAAAGAAACCAACTTAAAATGTAATAAAAAGCTAGTCACACTTGACAAATGTTCTGCTATCAATAATATGATCTATACCAAATAATGCTGACATCGCATTTATAAAACAAATGGCAACCTCAAATTATATTTATATAACTGTTAATTTCGACAGTAAACTAGAAATATCTGCAATTTATCTGAAATGATGCAGAAACAGTGAAAACAAAATGAATATAAAAAGGTAAAAATCATTGCATCAATGAACAGTTCCTTCTGTTTTGCTGGGGAGGGTGAAATAGACCTTTTTATTCTGAGGTCTGATTCTCGTAATATAATCATAATTGTTTGGATTGAACAAAAGAACATTACATAATCTGTTGTCAAGTTTCCTCCAGCAATAATTATCAAAATTCTACAAAGAAAAAAAGAAAAGCGTTATATAATCAATTGAAATTCATAACGTTATGACTTTTTTGAGGTGTTTTATAATATTGTTCTTATTTTAAACATTTGTGATTAGAACATTACCATGGATTAGATTGTCATGTTAGATTGTCATATTAGATTGCCATGGCATGTTTGTACATGTTATAGTTACACATACAATTAATTAGAAAAAATTCAAATTACCAATCAAAATTTACAGGTAAATTTGATTATAGTGAAGCCGTTTTCATTAATTAACCCCTTGATTAAGAATGTCATTAGTGGTCAATTTATTATCAATCAGTAAAACGTGTTCTACACCATTATATAATCAATAACAGGTGCGTCAACACTCAGTTTATAGAAGTACATGTGAAAAGCAGAGTAGAAAGAGAAATTTTAGGTATTGTCAATTTCGAGATTTATATTTATATCTAAACTAACAGACTAAACCTAAGTACATTATTGATTTTGATAGTCATAATGGTGTTAATTGTAAAAGACCACAAGTAACAGTGGTCAGATATTTGTTTAATCAATTGCCATAGCAACACGACATTATATTATTCCTCGGAAATAGAAATCACTAAAGGTAAGTGTACAAATTTCATGTAAATATAAGTGCGTTTTTATTGCATCTAAAAACTTGTATTCGAGAATATACATTAATGATCTCTAGAGTGTTTTGTGCTAATTCTCTCTTTTTTTCTACACCATTTCGATAATTGGTGATGCATCATGAGAATCAAAATTACCGAAGTTGATGCCATTTTTAAGATTCGGATAGGAATATTTTATTATCGTACATATTTTGTACATAAACCAGACCGTTAATTTTCTCATTTGAATTGTTTTACTTTTGTCATTTCGGGCCTTTTATAACTGACTGTGCGGTATGGGTTTTACTCATTGTTTACGGTGACCTATAGTTGCTAACTCCTATATAATTTGGTATCTGATGGAGAGTTGTTTCAATGGCAATCATACCAGATCTTCTTATTTTTATATGAACACAAATAATACAAAAATAAAAAGATGTGGTAAGATTGCTGATGAGACAAATCTCCACCAGAGACCAAATGACGGCATATATGTATGGAAATTAATCGTGCTACTTGAATTCCTGTCGTTGTGTCATAAGATTGAGATTTGAGTTGGTTCGTTGACAAGATATATATTGTATTTAAGGAACCAAATTTTAATAGTGACAACTTTTTCTTCATTTACCA
The DNA here is from genome assembly GCF_021869535.1 of Mytilus californianus. Taxonomy (NCBI): domain Eukaryota; kingdom Metazoa; phylum Mollusca; class Bivalvia; order Mytilida; family Mytilidae; genus Mytilus; species Mytilus californianus. The sequence goes on along the minus strand of NW_026262581.1, from coordinate 138,472,791 downwards.
TAACATAAAAAACTGTATTTAACTTGGCTGGTGAATTGGTGCTCCCGTAACTCCATTTTAGCATATAAAGACTATTTGGGGGTGGGAAAGACTACTTGTTATGTGAATATCTGTAACATTGCATTAAATATTAAAAAGGTTTTTTTTTTTGTTCTTTTTGTTTTTTGTGTATGTTTTTTTTTTTTGAATTACTGTTTCATTGACGTATACTCAACATGTCTTTTTATTCATACTTATCAATTAACGTGTCAAGGTTTTTAAAGACTGCTCATCTCGTTAAAATGTTAGATTTTAACTTCTGATTCAATTCAGAGTATCCTTCTGACTTTTACCGACCTACTTTGCCTCTCACGTGCACGTCTGATAGTTGTTTTCTTAGTGTCCGGTGGCAAATATTACAGGTATGTCCAGGACGAACGTGCACATAGTTTATAATTCTTACTTAACATGTAATGCATTAAATCACATGTCTAGTGCTACTTAACGAACAAAACACCAGACCTAGATACAATAAATAAGATCACATAAAGAGTGCAAAGTTTGTCAAATTTTATTGAAATATATGTAATTACAAAGTGATCAAAGAAAAACTAATTACATAAGTGAAAGTCACACACCATGGGTGAAATATAAACCATGGTATATTAAACTGTACAAATTATACCGTTAAGGTTTCAAGGACAGTATTGAATTATATTGACTTTCCAGTTGAATAAGTTCAATATTTATTCTGTTAGCAATACATCCATTCTATTATTGGGGGCATACTGTTGAAAACATTGACCAACTCATTTATATACATAGTTACGGGGAAAATATTATCTTTAGTGTTAAAGGTATGTGTTAAGGACTTTACTCATGCTGGTGATCAATTGAATTTATATTAATTAGGGAAGGTGGAGAAGTCAGTGGTATGATATTTAGGTATAAAGCAAAAATTAAACGAATTGATAATTATAAAATAGTAACCGAATTGAGCCTACTATACTTTTATTAATAGTTGTAACAAATTAAAGATTATTTCACTGAAATCTTATAATTCTGGAGACTTACAAAAGTATAAATATCTAGGGTCAATTTAATCGTTTCGTGTACACAATACAAATAGTTTTCCAATCTATTACATAAGCGACGGATTAGTTTTGTATTAACGGATTAGTAAAATAAGTAAGGTTATATCAACTGTGACATTTTTGCTACGACACATACACACACACACACACACTTTAAGCAAACATTCAAACAAAAATACAGTCAAATGTATAAAAATATATTATACTGAATATGACTAGATAAAGTATTGGGTAATCATAAACTAGACAAATAATAAACCACACAAACACACAAAAAAAACCAGACCTAATATTGTCACGACAAGCTGTATAAAATAAGAGTTAATCAAATACAAACTACGAATATGGCTGACATCAACATAAAAAAAAACACCAAGGAGTACCGGAATTTGCGCGGCAACCTAAAGTTCTCAGTCCTTTCACCACCCATTTCTTACGTCGATCAACTGAATTGCAAAATTTTGAAAGACAAAAAATATAAAATATTTACCGGAAAAGTCTGTTAAATGCAATATTACCTGTATCAGAAACGACAAAAACTTTAAACACTACACTGTTAATAGTTTTGATTATTCTTGTCAATACCTCTGATTTTAAGCTCTCAAAATAATGTCTTGGTTTTTTTCTCTTTTCAGCATCCAACAGAGGACATTATAAAGTACAAGGTGCTCGTCACCATTTGGTGAGAAAGATGATACGTCTGAGGACCAGTAATCGATGTGTTCTATGTATATTGGTGCTCTTATCCCTCACAGCAATATCTTTTGGTCAATGTAAGTTTTCATCAAACATAAAAAGCCAGTAAATAGAAAACATCTGTATCTCTCTAACCACAGGAATGCTTATATGCATATATATAATCATAATATTGGACTGTTACATGTGAAACATAGCTTTTTTCCATTTTAAGTGATATTACTATTAAATGATGTAAAGATAAGCTTCAGAGTATACAATATAATATAAGAATTAGAGCGCTTGATGAAAAAAGAGTTTAACAAAGAACGATGCGTTTTGTTGAGTACAATTATATTTTAGATTCTATTAAAATGGCTTTTTTTATTTTCTCTTACTTTTTTACATCTGAGTATTTTTATGTTCGCCATGTTATATATATAAAAAACAATAACCCGGCTTTATAAGAATTTTATTACAACTCTTTATTTCTATTTATGCTATTTATTTATCTAGCAAACAATGGTAAATATATTTTCACTTGCTTGTTTTGTGTTTGCATATACACTAAGGGCCAGGATAGATCGTAAACCGGGTACAGCGGTATATCTATCCTCGGTCTATCGTGTCTATACATCCTCTGATAGGCAAAATAGACCGGAGATATGGGAATTTATAGCCAAGATAGGCAAAGGGACAGGGGAATAGATAGCCAGGATATACCGTGAACAGGGGTATACTCATCGCTGGTCTACCGTGTCTATCCATTTTCTGATAGGCAAGATAGACCGGAGGAAGGGGAATTTATAGCCAAGATAGGTAAAGGGACAGGGGAATGGATAGCCAGGATATACCGTGAACAGGGGAGTTGATATCCATGATAGACAAGGGAACATGGGGAATGGATAGCCAAAACAAACCGGTAACATGGGGTTGCTAACTAGGACATACAAGAGGTTACCGATGGTCTTACCTTTATATCATGCTATCCTGACTCTCCTTTGCTTTAGATGCTTCTTTAACGTTTTTGCTATAAGCATATACATAGATATTGTACTAATAAATAGATTACTGATATTGTCGTGTGTTAGTAAGTTATTGTTCAACATTTGTCCATTGACATCATACCAAGAACTTGAACTGTACTTATATTCCTCAATATAATTGTTCTTGTAATGTCATGTGTCAGAACACAGTTTATCTTATTGCTATCTTTTTCGGGTCATTCTATCTTTTTTATATATCAGCTGTATGACCACAAGGGCTCCGAATTGGAAATGCAATATGTGTTTTAATGTTTGTGTAATGGTCACTACTTTGCACGTGAATTTTGATGTATAAAAAAAAACATTTCACATGGAGTCAAGCTGTCGTTTTTTGTTTGAGACACCAGTTTTTTTTTTTTCATTTTTCTTATGACTTGTCATTTCCGTCACAATTACGTGTAAAACCGAATGATACAAAAAGAAATAACATCTATATATATATCGAATATTTTATATCTCAAGAGTAAGTGAAAATTAAGTTATTTTCTTTAAAACAACCAAGCAATTCCCGTTTCTAAGTCTATATGTCATTGGAATATTACCAAATTCATTATTTATATATTCAGCAAAGTGAAACAATTGCTGTTATTCAAACACTTATTATCAATCATGTTAATAACCAAAACACAACATATTTATAAAAAAAACTCTTGAAACTGCATTTGAATTTGTGTATATATAAATGCGATTGAATAGTAAATCTGATAAAAATAATTCTTCTAAAGTTGGATGAATCGCAAAACAGCATCTTATCTTTTTACACCTAGTTTTTCTGACAGACCGACGAATTTCCATTGTGACAGCGAATTTGAAATGATGATTTACACTTGCTGATGGAATAATTGAAAGATTCTTCAACGTTATTTGGACTCTTGGATAGTTGTCTCATTGGCAAGCATACCACATCTCCCTTTTTATAGTTTTATTTTAAGTTCAGATAGAATGTGCAATTTCATGTGTCAAGAAGATTTAAGTAACCACAATTGTCAAGAAGATTTTAGTAACCACAATTGTCGAATTGTTAGCTACAATTTGTATATAAATACGTTGAAAAGAAAAAAAATATATACTCTAGATGTTTTCGAAAATATGAGACTTAATTTTGTGAATTTCTCCCTCGTTTCATTAAATACACTTATATATGTATTGTATATTTTGTAGCTCCCGGATCTCCAGTTATCACTGGCCCGACGTTTATAGTTGAGGGTAATTCTATAGCGTTGACGTGTACATCATCTGGTGGTAACCCCGTACCAACAGTATATTGGTACCGAAACAGCCAACTGGTAGATGATACCCAGACCACCACTAATGGAGTAACAACAAACACATACACCTTTGTTGCTGATACAAGTCACAACCTGGCTGTTTTTGAATGTCAGGTTGATAATAATGTATTACAGAACAAACTGACTTCAACATGGTTCTTCCAAGTCTACAGTATGTATTCCTTTCTTGAAGTATAAACAACATCTTATTCACGATTAATTAAATGCAGATTTAAACATGGTCTTTTCAATTTTGGCCTGTTATTACCCCTTGACTTCCATATCAAAACGAGGTGCTAGCCGAGGTTCTGATATTGATCGAGATATGATAACTGGATCGATATATGTAGATATATCAATCTGTTTACTGTGTATTTCCGATGTACGGACACACCCGGGCTTATAACCCAATATCAACCAAATCACGTGACATCAGGCCGGGCTGATCTGGGGTTAACATTTAACGTCCGTAAAACACTTCAAAAGCTATATTTTGCCATTCGTTCTAGGTTAATTAACATATGCAGAACTGGACAAATCTTTTCTAAGTGTATAGCTATTTTTTGTAATGGATACATATAACTAGTGTATGATAAAATAGTGTCTTCATAAAACAAAACTATTCTAGGTATAAATAATTTGATTAGACAATTTAATTTTTCCAGGATGAATTAAAATGCAATATTCAAGTATTACATATAATTATTCTATATTGCACCAAATTTTGTACCACGGGTGAAGAAAAAAATAACCAAAATAAAATTTTATCTAATTATTAAGAACAATAAAAAAACAGGATCTCTTTTGAGCTTGTTTTCTTTCACTAAAATATCACACTGAACATTTAAACTTTTACCATATATCTACAAAACATTCAACAAAAATATTTAGAATGAATCGAACAAATAAAAGCAACATTTTTTGTTATCTTTTAAGTCTTTCTTGGAATTCTGTTTCAACACGCAGTTCAAATTGCTGTTTCATATAACTACAGCTTCAACATTTCACCTCTGCTGATTATCACAATAATATACTTTTTTATTCCGAAAGCAAATACAGCTTGTATGATACCTACAAAGCGCTTTTAAGAAAATAGATATATGCACGAACTTGATGCTTTCATACTGTGTGTGTTTCCATAATAGAAAAAAATGACGATATGTGATGTTTTGAAATACTTACAAGATATTGCAAATGCCATTATTTATATTTTACAGCCGAACCAAATCAACCAACATTGACTGGATCTCAACTAAATCTATCACCTGGTTCTACCTACGTATGGACGTGTATAAGCACGGGAGGGAACCCCTCACCAACACTGACTATGAGGATTGGTAACAGTCAGTTTAATACTGGTATCACACAATCATCCGTACTGCAGTCAGATAACACCTATACTGTTACCTCCGCACTATCGTGGGCACCAAGTATCAGTAACAATGGTCAGACATTATACTGTGATGTACAACATCCAGAGACACGTGGTAATAACCTCCAGACTGTCAGTCTTCAGTTAACAGTTAATGGTATGCTTGTTTACATATTTATATTTTTAGATCTCATGCAAACAACTGTGTAGTGTATGAACATGATATGTTTATTCACAACTATTATTTCACATTGCTTTCTCTCTCCTTTTTTTGACATTCCACATTGTTCCTGGCCTGTAAACCACATTGTGCCTGGCCTATAAACCACAGTGTTCCTGACCTATAAACCACATTGTTCCTGGCCTATAAACCACATTGTTCCTGGCCTATAAACCACATTATTCCTGGCCTATAAACCACATTGTTCCTGGCCTATAAACTACATTGTTCCTGATCTATAAACCACATTATTCCTGGTCTATAAACCACAATAAACCACATTGTTCCTGGCCTATAAACCACATTGTTCCTGGCCTATAAACCACATTGTTCCTGGCCTATAAACCACATTGTTCCTGGTCTATAAACCACATTGTTCCTGGCCTATAAACCACAATAAACCACATTGTTCCTGGCCTATAAACAACATTGTTCCTGACCTATAAACCACATTGTTCCTGGCCTATAAACCACATTGTTCCTGGTCTATAAACCACATTGTTTCTGGCCTATAAACCACATTTTTCCTGACCTATAAACCACATTGTTCCTGACGTATAAACCACATTGTTCCTGGCCTATAAACCACATTGTACCTGGCCTATAAACCACATTGTTCCTGCCCTATAAACCACATTGTTCCTGGTCTATAAACCACATTATTCCTAGTCTATAAACCACAATAAACCACATTGTTCCTGGCCTATAAACCACATTGTTCCTGTTCCTGGCCTATAAACCACATTGTTCCTGGTCTATAAACCACATTGTTCCTGGCCTATAAACAACATTGTTCCTGACCTATAAACCACATTGTTCCTGGCCTATAAACCACATTGTTCCTGGCCTATAAACCACATTGTTCCTGTTCCTGGCCTATAAACCACATTGTTCCTGGTCTATAAACCACATGGTTCCTGGCCTATAAACCACAATAAACCACATTGTTCCTGGCCTATAAACAACATTGTTCCTGACCTATAAACCACATTGTTCCTGGCCTATAAACCACATCATTGTTCCTGGCCTATAAACCACATTGTTCCTGGCCTATAAACCACATTGTTTCTGGCCTATAAACCACATTTTTCCTGACCTATAAACCACATTGTTCCTGACGTATAAACCACATTGTTCCTGGCTTATAAACCACATTGTACCTGGCCTATAAACCACATTGTTCCTGCCCTATAAACCACATTGTTCCTGGTCTATAAACCACATTGTTCCTGTGGTCTATAAACCATATTGTTCCTGGTCTATAAACCACATTGTTCCTGGTTCAAAACCACATTGTTCCTGGCCTATAAACCACATTGTTCCTGGTCTATAAACCACATTGTTCCTGGCCTATAAACCACATTGTTCCTGGTCTATAAACCACATTGTTCCTGGCCTATAAACCACATTGTTCCTGTGGTCTATAAACCACTTTGTTCCTGGCCTATAAACCGTATGAATCATTGGTACTTATATCACCGAACAGTTGACTTTTGTGAGATACTTTTCGTTGCATGATACATTGGTTGAACAGGTAGCAATTCATTTTGATCGATAATCAAGAAACTGTTATAAGTTTAAAATTTGACATTGCAGTATTTTTTTTCTATTTCTTAGAACTCTTTAGTATTTTTTTCTCATAAAATTGAGCGTGTACAAAACTGAAAAACAGTATTCTCTTCCTTCGATGTATTTTGCCAGGACTGCTTAGTGTTACCTTTAATGTATCACAGATGAAACTTGAATGGTAGTGTATATAATGGATTTATTTGCACACAGAAAAAAGTCAACCAAGGTCTTCCATAAATGATACAGGCACTGGCTGATAAAATGGTAAATTGATATATTGTTTTCACTCGCCATGATATAGCCTTAAACGCTGATGTGACGTAAAGCAATAATCTATCAATTGATATATTTTTTCACTCGCCAAGATATAGCCTTAAACGCTGATGTGACGTAAAGCAATAATCTATCAATTGATATATTGTTTTCACTCGCCAAGATATAGCCTGAAACGCTGATGTGGCGTAAAGCAATAATCAGTCAATCAATATATTTCATATGTGGTTTTATTTTTAAATAAAAATGGTGGGAATGTTAGACCCGTTATCAGTAAATGCTGAAAAACACTGTTGTAATGTCTTTTTGTTTGTTTTTTTTTCAGACCCTTTATCAGTGAGTGCTCCTCAGACACAGTATCAGCAGAATGTTGGTACCCTTGTTGTTATGAACTGTGTAATTACTGGAACAGCAACATCTATCACGTGGTACTTTAACAACCAAGTTATTAACATTGCTTCTTCTTCTAAATATTCTAATGGTAACACCATCAACCCATCATTGACTGTTTCCAATGTGGCTTTATCTGACGCGGGTTCATATTACTGCCAGGCAACCAATGGAGTAGTCACAGCCAACTCCAATACCATCACGTTAACAGTTCTAGGTAATTCTTTATTTCTAATTAATAATGTTAGTCTTATTTATCTTTTAGTTACGAAATTGCAGACGCCAATGTAATCATTTTTCACATAAATTGCTTTACTGAAAAATAGACACACACACGTATATATCATGTAAACGTTAGGATAAACTGATATAGTTTTCTTATTGTGATCTCCAAAAGCTCGTTATTAATATTGCTGATAAAAAATGTACCCTTAATATTTTTTCATTTCCTTTATATATTATTAGTATTGTATATTAGATATTAATAAACTGGATTTAATTTTAATATTCTAAGAAAAAATAAACCCTGAACATTTGCTTTCCTTTCCTTCATTTTATTAATATTGTATGTTATATATATTCATTACAGGATCCTTACCAGTAGTAACAGTTTCCCAGTCTACCTACTCAGGAACCACGGGACAGTCTGTTACTTTACAATGTACAGTCTCCTCACCAGATAGCACTCTTCAGTCTGTGTCGTGGATCTTTAATAACGGTGCATCTACCAATATAATTACTCGATTTAGCAATACGGCAAAATATAGCGGAATAACAACTACCACGCCGTCTCTAACCATATTGAATCTGGCATCTACAGATGTCGGTACCTATACATGCTCAGCTACAAACACTATTGGAACCGGAAGTAGTAGTGCAACCTCACTCAGCGTCACAGGAAGTAAGTGTTAAAGAGGCAATAGAGGGGTAGAGCTATATTTTCTTGGAAATTGAATGCACAATAATTAAAAAATCTTTAATACTGGGAACATTCTTAATAAGTAATTATTTTGAAAAGACAAAAATACTTATGTGTGACTTTTAAGTGAAACATGTCCGAAGAAAATCAATATTTCACTTAAAAGGTTTAAGAGTAAATGTTTCACATGAACAAGAGTAAATGTTTCACATTAACAAGTAAATTCATTCAAAAAATATCAATAATAAAAGGCATACCGACTATTTATAGCTATTTCTTTTTTATTCATAGTCTCTAAAATATATATACCTCACAGTTTTGGAAGTATGTTAATAAAAATGATATTTTTCAGACTTACTTACTGTAACCATTCCACAATCATCCTACAGTGTTTTGACTGGTCAACAGGTAACCATACCCTGCACTGTTACCGGAACACCTACTCAGAATAACGTATTCTGGAGAAAGGTGGTCAATGGTGTTCAAACTAACGTAGATATAAATGGTAACAGTAGGTATTCTGGAGGTACCACCTCAAGTCCATCATTGACAATAACCAACACACAGAGTTCAGATGAAGGAACATACGTGTGCTATGCTTCAAATAATATTGGAACATCAAACAGTCAAAATACGTTCCTAGACGTTACTGGAGGTATGCACAACTATAAGTTAATGTGTGTTTATCATATTAATCATAGATTTAATCACATTAATCATAGATTTAATCACATATTATAACAATTTGTTTTTCCTTTATGTATAAATGTTTTAGTTGATTTATCTACGAACAATTTTGTATACTAGTAACTTTATCTTCTTCAATTTTGTATACTAGTAACTTTATCTTCTTCAATTTTAAAATGAATAAAAAAAACGATACAACGTCAAATGGTTGTTAAGAATAGAAAGACTGATTTTCTATCTTTTTAACATTTCTTATTTAAGATCCATCCAATTCTTATAGTAAGTTATTTACAACCATTCTCATATATAACAGGCGTCCCCACTGTGACAATTGGAGGATCGAATTTCCAAGTTCAAGTGGGCAATTCCATAACAATAGGATGTACTGTTACCGCCAACCCTGCTGTTACTAGTGTGTATTGGACCCGTGATGTGAACGGTCAGACAACCAATATAGGGCCCTCATCCAATCCTAGTAAATATGGCGGATCTACTACCGTAACACCATCTTTAACTATACTCAATGCTGACATAAGTGACGCAGGAAACTACCAGTGTTTCGCCACCAATTCTATAGGAACTGGTTCAAGTCAACAGGCATCACTTGATGTACAAGGAGGTAAGATAACTATATATTTTCACCGTGTGCTTTGCTAGAACTGGTACTTTCAATCATTTCTCCTTTTGAAGTGAAGTCAATATAATAATGATGATGATGAAAATTTATAAAGCACCCTATATAGAAAATATGAATTACCTTTAGGCGCTGTACATGCAGCTTGGTAATTAAAACAAATCAAAGAGAAAAACAAAAAACATACAATATATCTGATGCAAATACAAAGTATATGGTCTAATGGTGTTATTGATCATAATGTATTCTTCATGTTGTTTTTAGTAATATAATTTGTATGTTGTAGTTGTAGTTGTATTTTTTGTATAAATGGTAACCATTTACATCGTTGTACACATTCCTTTTTTAGCGGTCCCAACAGTAAGGGTTAGCTTTCCAAGCTACCAAGTTAATATTGCTGGTTCAATCACACTTGGATGTTCAGTTGTTTCGAATCCTGCCCACTTCCTAGTTAACTGGCGGAAGACTGTAGGTGGAACAACAACAGATATCGACGTCACCAATAGTGGCGGGAAATACTCCGGTTCCACGGTTTCTAATCCATCCCTGACTATCAACAATGCTGTATCAAGTGACGAAGCTAGCTATACCTGCTACGCTACAAACAATGTGGGAACTGGACAGAGTACATCCACCTCATTAGATGTTGTCGGCAGTAAGTATACCAGTTTACCTGGACAGAGTACATCCACTTCATTAGATGTTGTCGGCAGTAAGTATACCAGTTTACCTGGACAGAGTACATCCACTTCATTAGATGTTGTCGGCAGTAAGTATACCAGTTTACCTGGACAGAGTACATCCATTTCATTAGATGTTGTCGGCAGTAAGTATACCAGTTTACCTGGACAGAGTACATCCACTTCATTAGATGTTGTCGGCAGTAAGTATACCAGTTTACCTGGACAATGTACATCCATTTCATTAGATGTTGTCGGCGGTAAGTATAACAGTTTGCCTTTTTTACTTCAGCTTATGAAATGAATGTAGATTTTTTCTGGTCTGTAAGGTGGTTTTTTTTCTGAAAATTTGATATTTTTTTAAACTGAAAAAGAGTTTTTGGTAAGAAATGAATCTTGATTGCTGGTCAACTTGAATTCGATATTAGTCCACTTATTAACCATTCTTCTTATCACGTTCTTGTATTCTTGAGTACAATAAAAGATAAAAATTTCAAAGCATTATATGTCGTATTAGAATTTATTTTGAATATCATAATTTTAATGCATTCATATACACCTTTTGAAACCAACTATAATATTTGTATTCTTATTCTTGTAAATAAATACCAAAACAACTGTAATTACAGAATTTTTAATACGAATATAAGATAAAAAGTTGTTCTTTCTTTCTTATTATCCGTATCTAGTTTAAAATATTTAGTTTTCCTTGGTCAATGAGTTTTGAAAATAAAACCTTAACCATATATCACATTGCATTGCTATTTATTTGTATAGGAATGCACGTTTACATTTTTAAATATATTTTCTGGATTAAAGTTTTAATAACTAATTTAAACACTAACGTTAAATTATATTTCTGATAACATTTAAATCCAGATTAAAATTAACGTTTCTCATGAAAGTTAATCTAGAACAAATATCGGTGGGACCTATAAAACTCCACTTGAATGAAAATTAATTTAATATAGGTAATTTAAACAAAATGAGTATTATTTTTGAATGATTGTTTTTACCATACTATTATTTTCATGTACACCTTTTAAAACAGAGTTATAGATATTCACCGAAATACTGTGTTTTCCAGTATTTCATAGCAAAATTGCCCTACTTAGAAAACTTTGTTTATTGCTGATCGATCGTAGGAAAGATCCAAAAAAACCTAAGAATAGTAATGAATAAATTGACTAATTGCAGATACACCAACTGTTACTATACAACAGCAGAACTATAATGTCAACTATGGTAATTCTGCTGTCCTGGTATGTTCAGTCACAGCAAATCCAGCTCATACAACAGTTTACTGGCGAAAGATAAAGAATGGCGTTACAACAGATATAAATGTAGTTAACAGTAACAACAAGTACAGTGGTTCCACAGTCGGTAACCCGTCTCTACAAATAAATAACGTTGATCTTAACGATGAAGCAAATTATGTTTGTTTTGCTTCCAATAGTGTTGGTACGGGACAAAGTACACAGACGTTCCTAGATGTTACTGGAGGTAAGTTACTAATGCATTAATGAAACAGTATATTTCTTTGTGTCTTAGATCAATGTTTCAGTTTTATATATACATTTTGTATTACAAATAAGTTTGAATTAAGCCCAACAGAACTGTCTTAAGAGTTTTATTGGCGACAATGTCCATACTTTTTATATCAATATTAGTATTTTATCATTATATTCCACAAATATTTGAAGAATACAATAGTTTTTGCAGTCTAAATCATTTTTCTAAAGAGACATTCTATGTTTTTACTCAACAGATATTCCCGTGGTTACTTTATCCTCCAACAGCTATTCGGTATCGCTTAGCGGTACAGTAACATTACAATGTTCAGTATCCGCCAACCCAGCTCACACCTCAGTCACGTGGCAAAGAATCGTTAACGGGGTACTGACTACAGTCACAGTTGATGGATCCAGAATATTTGGTAGCACTGTCAGTACACCATCTCTCACCATCAGTAATGCTGTATCTGGTGACGAAGGAAATTATATCTGTACTGCTACCAATAGTGTCGGTACCGGAACCAGTCAGCAGACATTCTTAGACGTCACAGGAAGTAAGTTTTTTTGTACCGCTAAAATTTTTACTCACACATTGTAAATTGTTGTTGGAATGAAGAGCACCTATGGCAAGCCGTATTACTATTTATTCTAACTTCAAGATATCTCATAAAATATGTAAGATATCTCATATAATATATAAGATATCTTATAAAGAAAATTATATGAGATATCTTATAAATTATATGAAATATCTTATAAACTATATAAGATGTCTTATAAACTATATAAGATATCTTATAAACTATATGAGATATCTTATAAAGTTTATTAGATAACTTGAAGTTAGAATAAATTGTAAAACGGCTTTTCATAAGCACCAGTTATATAGCTGCTACTTTTATAGTTATTTTCTGGTATCACTGGGTTTTGTTTTGGTTTGTTTTGTTTTGTTAAGTTTTGTTTTGTTTTGTTTTTGTTTTGTGTAGGTTTTTTAATGGCAATATTGCTTCTTTTTCAAAAACCATTTGAAAATTTTATCTTTATGTAACTAGAAAAGATTTATAGAATCAAAATGTTTGTCCTTTTTAGATATTCCTACAGTTACTGTTGGTCAGAATCAGTACTCTGGTAGCTACGGGCAAACTGTTACAATGGTATGTACAGTACAAGCTAACCCAACAGAAACCAGTGTTTACTGGAGAAAACTGGTAAACGGACAGATGACAAGTATAGATATGAACAATGTACGGTATACAGGTTCTACTGTAGGTTCACCCTCACTAACCATCACTTCCTTGGAATTATCTGATGAAGGATACTATCAATGTTATGCACAGAATAGTGTGGGTACTGGAAGTAGTCAACAGACATTTTTAGATGTGATTGGAAGTAAGTTATTAAATAGAATGTTGTTGAATTTATGTAAACATTGACATAGATATTTATTTTGAAGAACCAGCAAACTAGTTTAACCCCGCCACATTCTGTATGTGCTTGTCCCAAGTCAGGAGCCTGCAATTCACTGGTTGTTGTTTGTTGCTGTATATCATATTTGTTTTTCGTTCATTGTTTTGTACATAAATCAGGCCATTAGTTTTATTGTTTGAATTGTTTTACATTTGTCATTTCGGGGCCTTTTATAGCTGACTAAGCGGCATGGTTTTTGCTCATTGTTGAAGGCCGTACGGTGAACTATAATTGTTAATTTCTATGTCATTTGGTCTCTTGTGGAGAGTTATCTCCTTGGCAATCATACCACATCTTCCCATTTTTATATTGTAATGGCGATTCCTTACCTAAGGTTCTAGTGTGATTTTCCAGTTTGTTAAATTTTACAATTCATTTTCTCTTTATATTTAGCCACTATATTCACGAATTAGACAAGATGATATAAATCAAGCAATGCTAGTTAACCAATTTAAACAGACATAGATATATTTATAAATAAATTCCTCATTATATCAAACAAGACCAGCGTTAAATTGCATTAATGTATTGAATTAATATTGAAAGCTTCAAACGGCTTCATGTCAAACAATAATACCAGCATTAAATTGCGTCATGTCTATTTAATCAATATTATATTGAAAGTTTTGAATAGCTCTATATGTAGGCAATATGTGAATAAACTCAACAGGCAAATATCTGACACCAACACTTTTCTAAAAAAAGGTTGATTGATTGATTATTAATTGCTTTACGCCGCATCAGCACAAAAAGGCTATATCGCGGCGACTCTTAAAAAGAAATGAACACAAAAGGAGCCAAAACTACTATTATAGTCACAATTATTCAAGATATGTTTTGTTTAAAAATGTCGCCAAAAATCAATTATTATTAAATTTACTGATTTTTCAGATGTCCCAACTGTACAAGTTTTGTCTAACACCTATTCCGTGAATCTTGGAGGCACTGTAGTCCTTGGTTGTCAAGTTATTGCCAATCCATCAGCCACTAACGTTTATTGGCAAAAGCTTGTAAATGGTGTTCTAATAACAGTTGATATGAGTACAAATAACTTTAACAAGTACAGTGGATCTACAGTACAATCTCCATCTCTAACTATCATTGGTACTACAGAGGCGGATCAAGGGAATTACATCTGTTCTGCTACAAACTCAGCAGGAACAGCCTCCAGTAGTCAGACATTTTTGGATGTTGTTGGCAGTAAGTGATGTTGTTACTTATTCTATACATTTTCAAACTAAATGAATTTTATTAATTCGCAAAAACATATATAACTATTGTTTAAATACACAGTATTGTTCTTTCATTAACGTTCTAAAGCTTCAAATGCCTTCCAAATAGACAGAGTGAAAGCAGAATACAACACATGACCGTATACATGAAAAATACAGCTGATGGGCTTATAAATTTTTTGATTGTGTTAAAAAATAGAATACATGCCTTTTAAATATCTGTAGAAAAGTACAGTAGTTCAATTCTCTCCGCCTACCCAGTAAAGATTCTATTGAATGAAGGGTAGAACGCATACCGTTAACAAACAAATGTCCTGATTATCAGACAATGGAACGGTTTCCTTGTAATAGTTTATTTCAACTATATACATTATAAACCTAATTAACGGACCATTCTTACAGGAAGCAATGTTGGTGCAAAAGCCGTATGATATGTACATAATTATATTTTGTAGACATACCCACTGTAAGTATACCCCAGAGTGCGTACAGTGTAAATGTTGGTAGTCAAATTACAATTCCCTGTACTGTGTCAGCCAATCCCACAGAGTCAAATATCTACTGGACCGTGACAGTCGGCAACAACGCAGCACAGACAATCTCAATGACGAATACCCAGAAATATCAAGGATCTTCTGTAAACTCACCTTCACTGATCATTCTCAGTACGACTCAGAGTGACTCTGGCGTTTATAGATGTCATGCAACAAATAATGTTGGTACTGGACAGAGCAATCCCACCACACTTAATGTTGTTGGAAGTAAGTATATTACATTTTGCGTTAACGATTAAATAGGAATGCTCCCCTTTTAAGTTCTTATTAAGCATAAATATATTATATACATGTTCTTAGCTTCATTATATTTTTCGAAAGATTAACAGAAAATGTCTTTAAGAAGGATTTGTTTATCAGGTTAAATGTATTTTGATGTGTTTGAGCTTTAATTTTGCAATTTTATAAAGGATTTTCCGTTTTAAATTTCCCTTGGAGTTCGGTATTTATGTTATTTGACTTTTTATGTATCTATAAACAACACTTACGTATTAAATATTTCATTTAAAGTGATTATTTTATTTCCTTTGCTATAGATATACCAGTTGTGACTGTTGCACAAACTAATTACCCTGTGAATTATGGACAGTCTGTCCAGCTAGTGTGTACTGTTAGTGCCACTCCAACCCACACACAGGTTTATTGGACTAGAGTCCAGAACGGACAGGCAGTGACCATTTCTACAGCTAACACAGCCAAATATAGCGGTTCTACCGTCAGTAATCCATCTCTTACAATCAGTAACGTGGATCAAAATGATGAAACATTTTATGTTTGTTATGCAACAAATACAGTGGGAACTGGACAGAGTCAACAAACTTATGTAGATGTTTCTGGAAGTATGTATAAAGTATATTTACTCTACTCTTTAGGTTTATAATTTGTGGTAATGCAATTATAAACCATCGATAAGCCTATGCATTTGTAATTATTTCAGGGAAAAAAATATATTATAAATTACAGAAAACTTTCACAGACACTATATGTCAATAAAGATTTTTTTTTTTTTTTTTTTTTTTTTTGCTATATGTAAAATATACTGTATGGGTATTTATTTCTTAATACAAATAGAATATCTCATTACATTCTGTGTTGTTGTAATGCGTTCTGAAATTGATAAACATATATCCCAATGATGGCTCTTTTACCACATATTTATTTTGCAGGTTTACCTGTAGTGACTGTTCAGTCAAACAGTTACAGTGTTCTACTTGGACAGACAGCAACACTTGTATGTACAATCTCCGCTAACCCAAGTGCCACAAGTGTACGGTGGTATAAAGTTATAAATGGTGTACAGTCTTCCCTTTCTACCAATGCTGGGAAATATAACACACCAACTGTTAGCAGTCCTAATCTAATTATCAACAGTGCTGCTCAGAGTGATGATGGCTACTATGTCTGTACAGCAACTAACATTGTCGGAACCGGAACTTCATCTCAGACTTATTTGACAGTTACAGGAAGTAAGTGTATTGTGGTTAAAAAAATGAACAGTTGCAGATTTGAAAGCATCAAGGTCACAGTTATCTTGACTTTAGGGTTACGAGTTTATATTACGATTTTGAAATTCAAAGAACTGTAATTAAAAACGAAATATATATAAAATGGTTTAGTTTCTAAAAAATTAAATATTTCATGATACACTTCGCTTTTGCTCAAGTTAAAAAAAAGATATAATAGTTAATAAATGTCTGAAGCATCAAATGATATAATTTTGTGAGAAATCCTTTAAGTAAAAACATACTTTTTCAGATGTACCATCAGTAACTGTAGCATTATCAAATTACAACACTAACATTGGTGCGACTGTGACTCTTGGTTGTACTGTTGTGGCTTCCCCTACTGCCACCAATGTATACTGGCAACGTATTGTTAACAATCAACAACAAAGTATTGATACAACCTCCTCCAACTCACGGTACAGTGGTTCTACTGTCTCTAGTCCGTCACTGGTCATTGCTAATGCTCAGTCATCGGATGAAGGAAACTATATATGTTATGCTACAAATAGCATTGGAACTGGTAACAGCCAACAGACTTATCTCGACGTCATTGGAAGTAAGTTGTTTTACAGAACGAAAGTATTTAGTAGTAACAAATCATATTTCCATTTTATAACCATGGTTTCTTGCTTAATATTATTTTTTTGTATAATCTAACTAATTTGATTCGTTAAGAACCAGTCACATGCCCATTTAGCAATGAATTATTAGTTAACAGCAAACTATTTTAATAAATGACTTTTTACAGATATACCCGTAGTAACAGTACAAGAAAATGTTTACTCTGTCAACATTGGAAGTAGTATCAATCTGGTGTGCAATGTACAAGCCAATCCTACTCACACCTCAGTCACGTGGCAGAAAATTATAAATGGAGTGACAACAACGGTTACCATATCTGGGAGGTTTTCCGGCGCTGCAGTAAACAGTCCAACTCTTACAATATCTAATGCAATACTTGATGATGAAGGCTACTATATATGTTTTGCGACAAATAGTGTTGGAACAGGTCAAAGTTCACAAACATTTTTGGATGTCATTGGAAGTAAGTAGACTGTACTAGAATAGAAAGAAACTAAAATCAAACTATTTACAAATTACATTGTACATAAAGTTTTAAATGATTATTGTACAAATGATTAACCCCTCCATTTAAATGAAACATAAGTTATTTACCACACAAACATATTGTCAGCTTTTCCCTTTACAAAGAAAATGATGCTAGTTCTAGTAATCCGAGTAAATTGATTTGAAAATCAAAAGAGATATTTGAAAATCATAAAAACAAATCTCTGTAAAATTAACCTTATCTTTAATAACTATTTCATTCAGATTTGCATTACATGTACAATAACATCACACCTTTTCCCATAGGAAATACCACATTGACTATTTAATAAAATCCTGATTTTATCAAAATGAAATCTTTTGTCCAAAGCGTGGGTGACCAATGTATAAAAAAACTACAATTTTCATATTTCTGCTGCAGGTGCATGTAAAATAAATGTACTGAATATAAAACTATTATTCTATAGGTGTCCCTACAGTGACTATTGGGTCGAACTACTACTCAGTAAACTACGGAAATACAGCAACCATTGTGTGCAATGTTGTTGCTACACCAACAGAAACAAGTATATCGTGGCAGAAAATACAAAATGGTATACCGTCAACAGTAGTTATATCAGGGCGATACCAGGGTGGTACCGTATCGTCCCCAAACTTGGTTATCACTGGTACTGGAATTACGGACGAAGCATTCTATATCTGTTCTGCTACTAACAGTGTGGGAACTGGACAAAGTTCTCAGACCTACCTCGATGTACAAGGAAGTATGTATACCATAGTAGAAAATAGGCCTGATATCAATATGACGCATGAATATGTAGATAATTACATGTATTCAATTTTACTGTCCCAACAAATGCAGATATAAACACAAAATATTCGTTCCCTTCCTACCTCCTATTAAATTGGATAAGTCCTCAATGTGAAAGACCGGGGTGGTTTTCTGACAAAATTCAATAGCCAAAAACAATTTGAAAAACTGTAAATATTATTGTTTTATCTACAATCTTACTCTGTACAGCTGTCCCCTCCGTATAGATCAAATGTCTTATACAAAATCTATTTTTTTACAGCTGTTCCTTCCGTACAGATATTATCCAACTATTACTCAGTGGAGATTGGTCTCTCTGTCACACTTCAGTGCACCGTGACAGCTAATCCATCTCATACAAGTGTGACATGGAATAAGATAGTAAACGGACAGCAAACTAATATAGGATCAAACAGTAGATATTCTGGTGGAAGTACCAATACACCTTCTTTGACCATTTCGAACGCTGTTGATACAGATGAAGGATATTACATATGTACCGCAGCAAATGCAGTGGGCACAGGTCAAAGTTCACAAACATATTTAGACGTTACCGGAAGTAAGTTGTATCTTTTTCTTATCGCTTCTTATGATCTTATGTTTGTAATTTTAAAAAACAAAAATTATTTGGCTCAAAACTGTGCCTCTCTACATGTATATTTGAATAGGTTGGCAGGTTATACATTTGATAAAAACTGCAATCGTTAAGCAAGGTTATCTGTTAGTTCACTAGTAGTGTGATATAAGATCTTATCTAATGTTTTCGCTTTTCAGGTATATTAACAGTCACTGTACCACAGTCATCATATAGTGTAAATTATGGGCAGTCAGTACAGTTGGTATGTACTGTTTCCGGAACTCCTGCAGTACAAAATGTGTACTGGCAAAAGATCACAAATGGCGCACAGACAAATATCAACTCTAACACTAACTCGAACAAATATTCTGGATCTTCAACAGGAACCCCATCTCTGACTATTCTGAATGCTGACAGTAATGACGTAGGATCCTATACATGTTACGCTACAAATTCTGTTGGAACTGGACAGAGTCAACAAACTCAGCTTTCTGTAGTTGGCAGTAAGTGTGTCTAAACCTTACAATGATACGCAAATGCCGCTTTACGTTTTTAATTTGCGTCAATTAACAACTAAAAATCTGTTGACTTCTCGCTTTTATAAAGTTGTATTTGTATTGTACGAGATAAAACAATTATATCTACAATACATCATTTGATGTATTGATCTTTTAAAATTACAATGTGATACATGTTGGTTGAACACAATACTACTCATTTGTTTGCTATTCCATTTGTTAGGTGTTCATACTTTAATAATGTGTAATCTTTTTTAGATGCACCTTCAGTGACTGTCGGACAAGGATACACTATTGCCCTTGGAAATTCTATTACTTTGACATGTACTGTATTTGCCACTCCGTCAGCCACCAGTGTTCAATGGAATAGAATAACAAACAATGTACCCGTTGCAATAAACGTTGCCAGTAACCCAAATAAATATTCAGGGGCTACTGTCAGTACGCCATCTTTGACAATTTCTAACTCTGTTGAGAGCGATGAAGGATACTATACTTGTCAAGCAACAAACTCCGTCGGAACAGGAACTAGTACCCAGACCTTCTTAAACGTTCAAGGAAGTAAGTAACTGAATATTTCCCCCTTCCATATTAATCTACAAATGATTATTTCGAATGGCTTTTCTCAAGTGTCAGTTCACCACAACTGATTTGGAAATATGCGTGTCCCCTGGGCAAGCTCTCTCGAAATGTAAATTATAGAACAAATACAACTGTAAGTGCTCAAGTAAGTCTACATCAAATGTTTGTATCAGAAATGTCTTGGACAATTTCGATAAAAACCGCCAATCAAATATGTTTTACGGTAGTAAAGCTTCTTGGAAAAGGATATTTATGAAAAGGTTTGAAATAACAAAACAAAAATTAACTTGAAACATTAGAAAGCTATTCTTTTATCATTTTTGAATTTCTCACATTGAAATCCAGAAGTTCTCCATCAGATTCGTAAGACTAATTATCTATTATTTTTCTGTTTCCTCTTAAAGCAATACCAGTGGTTACCATTGCCCAGTCACAGTATAGTGTTACTGTGGGTTCTTCTGTTACCATGGTTTGTACCGTGTCAGCCAACCCTGCTCATACATCAGTTTATTGGCAAAGAGTTGTGAATGGAGTAGCGACAAACATCAATCTCTCTCAGACGAATAAATACTCAGGATCTACTACCTCATCGCCATCTTTGACTGTTCTGAATGCTGTCATTTCTGATGAAGGATATTACACATGTAGTGCCCAGAATAGTGTCGGCACAGGTACCAGTTCACAGACATTCCTAGATGTTTCGGGAAGTAAGTAAACATTATCCGTAATGCAGATGAAAATATGATCTCAATATTTAAAGAATATTTGGAATTAAAACTATGGTTAAGTATATCTTAACTCATCTATTTTCATATTTTATTTATAAATGTAATGTGCTGATGCATACCTATGTAGAAAATAATGTTTGACTCTATAAACCAATCAGAAATTTATAAAAAAAGTAGGCGAATTGTGATTTACAAATATCTATTAAAATACCTGTATACTACATTGACATTTCAAAAAGTTACAATTAAGAGGATGTATATGAATAATTAAAAATTCATGTCAGCTTTTTCCCGTTTAATCCTGACGTATCTAAAGTTCATTCGATCCTGGAATGAATAACATGTGTCCCTTATCGTCTGTTTTAGGTGTTCCTGTAGTAACAGTACTATCAACCAGCTACTCTATCAATGTCGGTAACTCCATCACATTACAGTGTACTGTAAATGCCAATCCAACAGCGACAAGTGTCACATGGCAGCGTTACATCAATAATGTTGCAACGAATATTGACATGTCTAACGGTCGTTACAGCGGAAGTTCAGTTGGTTCACCATCATTGGTCATAAGTAATACTGTCATATCAGACGAAGGGTTCTATATCTGTACAGCTACTAATAGTGTTGGGTCTGGACAAAGTCAACAAACATTCTTGGATGTTATTGGAAGTAAGTGAAAGTATAGTCTTTTGTCTATAGTTCAGGATTATAAATTCATAATGATATGTTGTTTGGAAAGTTCATTTAATTATCAGATGTTTAAAAGGTAAACACGGTTTTTGTAATGTATTAAACAAAAATGCGTTGGTTTCTTTTAGGTATTCCGACTGTCACTGTTCCACAATCTACATACACAGTCAACAGAGGATCTTCAGTAACCTTACAATGTACCTACACTGCTAACCCAGCAGCTATCAGTGTTATCTGGGAAAGGACTGTAGCTAACCAGGTCACAACAATATCTACAGCTATCAGTAAATATGATGGTTCCACCACACAGTCACCATCTTTGATAATAAATACGGCTGACGAATCCGACGAGGCCAATTACGTTTGTAAAGTAACCAACAGCGTAGGGACTGGAATCAGCTCTTCTACATTCCTTGATGTTTTAGGCAGTAAGTTTGTTTTTGATATGAAATAACATCAAAATCACTTTACATATATTATTCACATTTTTTAAGTTATAAAATATACTAGTAAACATATGTTATCACAAATTTCATTGCTAATTTTGCTGGGCTATTTTTTATGTTATACACTCTGTTTGAAAAGGCAAATATCGGGACTTTTTTTAAACTTCAACGCTAAAAGAAATATTGCACACCAGATACCATTTTTAAAGCTAAATAACAAACCAAAAGTAAAATTATTTTCTGGTAAAGCAATGCTTTCTGTTGTCTTCCTTTTAAGAACAGCCAAGGAACCCTATTTTCCAAACAATTGGAATTTTATTTCAGGATTGTATGTTTTGAAAAAAACTTGAAACCTAAGGAGAAATTTGACCAAAAGGGACTAAAATGAATTGCCAAGTTCATCTAAGGTTTAGTCTGCCTGCGGAAGTTGGAACCTTCGTTTTTAAATTAAATTTATTGAGCGTCGTAAATCTTGAAGAATAAATCAGATTGATTATCATTAAAATCATGTTGTATTTTTATTAGATATACCTGTTGTGACAACCCCTACTGCAGCATATACCGTAAATGTTGGTGATTCTGTTACCATTGTATGTACCGTGACAGCTAATCCACAACACACCACCGTTTACTGGCAGTATATATCTGGTGGTTCATCAACCAATGTAAACATGGGAGGAAGGTTCAGTGGCTCATCAGTCAGTTCACCTTCCCTAACATTATCTAATGCACAGCTATCAGACCAAGGAACATATGTTTGCTATGCTACCAATAGTGTTGGAACAGGGCAGAGTACCCAAGTTGTACTGGCTGTTACCGGCAGTAAGTACTAATATAATGATTCTTTTTTAAATATACCATCTGATTTGACTCATGGAAAACGTTGTAAATATAAGTTTATATGAATATACAGACGATTAAAAAAAAAATTACTGTGCTATAGGCGCCAGAAAGAAATCATGAATTATTACACGATAGATTTAAACTCTTTTCACAATAACTCTGCCAGTATTCTACTGTAGAATAGTTTGTATTTAAACCTTAATTACATTTAAACGATAGAATTAATATATGTATCAATCATTTTCTTTCAGGTGTTCCTAGTGTAAGCCTCACTCAAACATCTTTTACTGGAAACTATGGAGATACAATTACACTTGGTTGTACTGTATCGGCAAATCCCGCTGTTACCTCTGTTTACTGGCAGAAAGTTTCGGGAAGTATAACTTCCACTGTAGACATGTCTAACTCCAGATATACTGGATCATCTGTCAGTACACCATCCCTAACCATAACTAATCTCAATAGTAATGATGCTGGGAATTATATATGTCTAGCCGCTAATTCTGTTGGAACTGGTCAGAGTATACAAGGACCTTTATCTGTTGTTGGAAGTGAGTATTGTACTTTTATATTTGAAAATAAAGCATTGATGTGGTGTTAAAACCTTAGCTTTAAATAAAAGCAAACTGAACAGAAAATCTGAAAATGAAAACAAACATCTCCACATATGGGTATTAAAGAGTAAAAGTGGTGATTTGTCAGTGTGTTTTGTAAAAACGTTTTTTAGTACATACTTACATTATTCTAAATTGATTTAATTTTGCTACGATTTTGTCCTTCCAATTTTTCATCAAAGACTTGAATTCATTTTAAAATATATGTTTTTAACATGTTCTTTAACTTTGAATTGTTCGTAAAATTTAGGATTGTCTACCATAGAAATGGATTACCTTAGCTTTTATTGACAAAATCTTTCGGAACATTTAGCCCCCAACCCTCTAAAACATCGTACCTTTTTTGTCCTGTTTACTTTTTTTATTTAAGCTTCACTTCTTAGTCTTACGTTGATGAAATAATAGTGTGTCATGCAAAATTATAAGCTTGGTATTTCTAATGAGATTTTTGGTGAATCATATTGATCTTGTTATATCATAAAAAAATATTTTGTTCACCTCCTTCCCAACAATCTATAGTCAACGAATTATTTAATTACACAATAGTAAAATTTCACAATCTATATTTTTTAGACGTCCCTGTAGTTACAGTAAGTCAACCAACTTACTCAACAAACATTGGGAATACCATCGTACTGGCTTGTGTAGTGTCCGCCAATCCTGCACACACTGCTGTTTACTGGACACGACAGATCAATAATGGCAATACAGAAACTCTGAACCCTGCTTCCTCTACAAAATATTCTGGATCAACAACACAGTCACCCTCACTGACTATCAATAATGTAGACACATCTGATGAAGGCAATTATATATGTCATGCAACTAATGCTGTTGGCACAGGTCAAAGCTCACAGACGTTCTTAGATATTGTCGGAAGTAAGTATACAAAGGTGTTAATGCGGCTGAAATATAAAGTTATTCCATGAAGTTAAGTACAAAACAAAATAAACTATATAACTTCACAAACATGTCATAATAGTGGCTACTGTTCATGTACCTCTTGCTAATTGTTTGTTCAGAATAAACTATTCTAGTCAGCTCAAATCATTACCAGCTCATAGCAATACAACAAACATCAGAATAAACTATTCTAGTCAGCTCAAATCATTACCAACTCATAGCAATACAACAAACATCAGAATAAACTATTCTAGTCAGCTCAAATCATTACCAACTCATAGCAATACAACAAACATCAGAATAAACTATTGTAGTCAGCTCAAATCATTACCAGCTCATAGCAATACAACAAACATCAGAATAAACTATTCTAGTCAGCTCAAATCATTACCAACTCATAGCAATACAACAAACATCAGAATAAACTATTGTAGTCAGCTCAAATCATTACCAGCTCATAGCAATACAACAAACATCAGAATAAACTATTCTAGTCAGCTCAAATCATTACCAACTCATAGCAATACAACAAACATCAGAATAAACTATTCTAGTCAGCTCAAATCATTACCAACTCATAGCAATACAACAAACATCAGAATAAACTATTGTAGTCAGCTCAAATCATTACCAGCTCATAGCAATACAACAAACATCAGAATAAACTATTCTAGTCAGCTCAAATCATTACCAACTCATAGCAATACAACAAACATGATATGTCTTTCATTCTTCAGTGCAATAGAAGATTAATCACCGCAATTTTCAATTCGCATATTTCTTAGTTTAATAAGTCTTACGATCTGACTGCATCTTTTTAGAGATTATGTTTATGTGATTAGAGAGTATAGTTCTGTTATCTTTTCTAATACATAGATATCCCAGCTGTAACAGCGTCAATCGTCTCCTCTGTCAAGGTGGGAAATTCTGTGACAATTACCTGTACAGTAACAGCAACACCAGCGGCTACTCAGATAGTCTGGCAGAGACTTGTAAATAGTGTGACTACAACTATGGATTTAAGTAGTAACCGATACAGCGGCGGAACGACATCTAACCCGTCTCTCACTATCAACACTGTACAAGAAGGCGATCAAGGACAGTATGTTTGTCAAGCTTCAAACAGCGTGGGGACAGGCACTAGTAATAATGTCTATCTGACTGTTACTGGAGGTAAATGTTATAATCATATTTTTATAAAATGATCATTGTAAAAATACGTTTCTGTATTCAGAAAAAAAAACATTATATATAACATGTCATGAGAAAGACCCTAATCAAAGAAGATGGCATTAGTGTGGTTATAAATAAATTTCCAGTATGAATAGTTATTTATTCTCAACTTCTGGCTAATAACAGTCTCAAATGAGTAAAATGTCTGTTTATTTTTAGATGCACCTACATCCATTGCCATTAGTCCTAGTCCAATAACTGTAAATGAAGGCCAGACTATAACAGCTACATGTACAGCCTTAGGAAGTCCAACGATAACATACACCTGGTTTAAGGGCAATTCCAATACACAGTTGTCCACAGGTTCTGTCCTTCAGATCACATCCTCAACACGGACAGATGCTGGAACGTACCAATGTAGAGCTTCCAACACCTATGGTAATGCTGACGCAACTGTTGCAGTAGAGGTTCAGTGTAAGTATCTTCATTAGGAATTATTGACAATGAAATCTAGTTTGTAATATTTATTACTTATTATTGACAATAAAACCCTACTTGACAATATATGATCATCATTGGTTTTTTAGCTCACCTGGCCCGAAGGGCCAATTGAGCTTTTCTCATCACTTGGCGTCCGTCGTCCGTCGTCCGTCGGCGTCGTCGTCGTCGTCGTCGTCCGTCGTCCGTCGTCGTTAGCTTTTTACAAAAATCTTCTCCTCTGAAACCACTGGGCCAAATTTGACCAAACTTGGCCACAATCATCATTAGGGTATCTAGTTTAAAAAATGTGTCCGTTGACCCCGCCAACCAACCAAGATCGCCGCCATGGCTAAAAATAGAACATAGGGGTTAAATGTAGATTTTGACTTATATCTCTGAAACCAAAGCATTTAGAGTAAATCTGACTAGGATAAAACTAATTATCAGGTCAAGATCTATCTGCCTTGAAATTTTCAGACAAATCTGACATTCTGTTGTTGGGTTGCTGCCCCTGAATTTGTAATTTTAAGGAAATTTTGCAGTTTTTGGTTATTATCTTGAATATTATTGTAGATAGAGATAAACTGTAAACAGCAATAATGTTCAGCAAAGTAAGATCTACAAATAAGTTATCATGACCAAAATTGTCAGTCGACCCCTTTAGGAGTTATTGCCCTTAATAGTCAATTTTTAACAATTTTTTGTAAATTTTTGTAATCTTTTACAAAAATCTTCTTCTCTGAAACAACTGAGACAATTTAACCATACTTGGCCATAATCATTATGAGGGTATCTTGTTTAAAAAATTTGTCCGATGACCCCGCCTTCAAGCCATCATGGCCGACTTTGTTAAAAATAGAACATAGGGGTAAAATGCAGTTTTTGGTTTATATCTCTGAAACTAAAGCATTTAGAGCAAATCTGACAGGTGGCAAAACTGTTCATCAGATTTAGATTTATCTGCCCTGAAATTTTCAGACGAATCCGACAACCCGTTGTTGGGTTGCTGACCCTGAGTTAGTAATTTTACAAAAATTTTGCAGTTTTTTGTTATTATCTTAGATATCATTATAATATCTAATATCTATTATTATTAATTATGATTTTAACCTTATTTTACATGATTTCCAAAGCATCAGTAAATACAGGTGAGCGACACAGGCTCTTGAGAGCCTCTAGTTTAACAATTCTGTAAGTTTTTGACATGATTGATAGTCTTTCATTTGCATGCAAAACTCAGAAAGCGAAATAAAGTAGAATAAAGATGACATCTTCAGTCTAGTAAAGCCTTAAGGAATTACTTTTTTTTTTATCAGCCTTCTCTTAATAAAAACACCTTACTAACGGTGACAAAAAGTGTATGTTTATCTCCACAGATGTGCCCGATGTAACTATCTCACAACCGTCTCAAGGCAGTGGTGGACAGGCTATTACAATACAGTGCTCCTACGTTTCTAAACCAGGAGCTACTAATGTTATATGGAGCAAAGGAAACCAAGGCATTACTGTTGATGGTAGCAAGTACGTCGGTGGTACCTTGTCCAATCCTAGTCTTACTATCACTAACCTAGCTTCTTCTGATCAAGGATCATACAGATGTTCAGTAGTGAACTCCGTGGGACAAGGAGATTCATCATCTGTCACTCTTTCGGTTGATACATCAAGTAAGTCACATGCGTCATTATAAAAACTATTCTTGGAACAATCTAGGTATATGCTGTTTGATTGTAGACATCCTGCTAACCAGAATTTTTGTTTTCTCCAGATTTGGATATTGATTGATAGAGTATTAAATAATTGTTTGTCATGTACATTTTGTATTTATTAAATGAGTCATCGTTGATGAAATCCTTATTCTAGTTTGGAAATTTGAATAGAACTATTTATTCTGGTCTATTACTAAAATTTGGGATAGTTCACTATATCTTGTAGAAATAGATAGCTGGTTTTATAAGATTTGTTTGAACGCTTTTGATGGCGAATATTGATAAAGTGTTTTCCCCTTATCGTTTAATTTGTCGATGTATAAAAGGTTTACTATGCACTTCTTATAGCATACGTTTTAATTGGTGATATAAAGTATCAATGACTGTAACAATTTTAACCAAAGGTTTTTACAGAAGCGTCAAACTTACATTTGAATTTTCCTCAGAGTTCTGTATTGTTGTTATTTTACTTTTTTTCAAAGTAAAAACTTGAAACTTGGAAAGTGTTTTATGATTTTATATCATAATCTTTCAGCTGCGCCATCATACATAAGAATAACACCAGCAGGTGTTGTAGTCCAGGAAGGTCAAGGTTTCACCCTGACTTGTGATGCTGATGGTGATCCTGCTCCAATATACAACTGGTATCATAATGATGTTATGATACATGAAGGTGCTGTCCTTACCATAGCTAATTCCCTTTGGACGGAACATGATGGTTTACATTTGTGTAAAGCTACCAACACTAAGGGAAGCAGACAGACATGGGAAGATGTTGATGTTCAGCGTGAGTTAAATATAGTTTGTTTCTTTGAGAACAAAATCAACTGATATTTGTTACATCAGTTTAAATACTATAGGTTCTGTTGATAAAGCCAATAAGCAAAACTGGCTTTTCTTGGTTTTGTGTGGTTTAAGCTGCATTGCATACTTCAAAAATTTCTTTCATCCTTTCCAAAAAAAATGTTTTGCAAACTCATTGTCTAAATCCAAACCCATACTTTTGTCTTCTCGCATGTTAATGAACCTAACATTTTTATAATTTTACAGATATACCAGTAAGCGTTGTTACACAGACAAGCATATCACAAACAGTTGGTAATCCTGTCAGTCTAAGCTGTGATACACGTGCTAACCCATCAGCTACTGCTTGGGAATGGTTTTATAATGGTAATTCTCTATCGTCTACCAACAAAGTGCTAGTTGTTGATATGGATTCAGCTAGTGATGCTGGATCATATACCTGTAGAGCTACAAACGCAGTAGGATCATCAGCTGACATTGCATTCAGCATCGGTATAGGGACAGGGATCGGTAAGTTCATTTCCTACATACAGGAATGTTTTTATACTTATACGTACTTGTAACGGTTTGTAAGAAATGCATCTTACAAGTTAATCATGTTTGTACTGGTCGTTGGACGAATGTTTATTTTTCTGACATGTTTCATATAGGAGTGGAATTTGTTTTCATATAGTTTGTTATCATTTGTTCTTCATACTATTATGTAAAGTATTTGATACGAAGTTTAATCCAGACAATCTCATTGATATTTCGATATGTACCGTTTAGTTCTAACGGAAATGTTATTGCTTCACTTATTACTCATTTTGGTACTTTTCTCCTGTCATCATTTACCTTTTCTCTTGTGGAAAGTTAGTAAGAGCATTCGTGCATAATATAACCACTTTTATAATTATTACGATGTTTAATTTACAGTTGACCCAGCAGGTATGCAGTATTTGATTGTCTCTCTATCTTTGTCTTTGTCATTAACAACTTCCATGGCTTTGATTTTGTCGGCATGAGAATCAAGTGTTATAATGTGTGATAATTATCACACACTTTCTGGTGTGATCGTTCTATATTAGAATAGTTTTTACTTTCTTTTTTAATTACAAAATCAGCTACTAATTGATTATTTCTATTATAGACTCATTTTTTGAGAAAAATAATCTTTTTCTTCTTGGTGTATTTTGAGTTTGACTCCTATTATTAAACCAATGTTTAATGTTTAAATAAGCATGTTCGTGTACAGAAATAAGTTACCTCAGATTGTTTTCAATTGTATGCAATTGAATGAATTAAATACTAATTATTCCATGTTAATCAATATTTAGACATGTTTGAACTAGACATAAGTCTTGTTATCTTTTTTTTCAATAAACAAGGCATTGTTTACATTTTGATATTTCAGGGGTTTCAAAAATATTTTTATTTACCTGTTTACTGTCATGTTTTTATCAGAAACGTTGTTTCGTTCGCACGACCTTAACGTGACATGCGCGGAATATTAAAGACATATTAGGCTTATTATATGTCTATCGTTGAGGTTCTTTCAAAGCAATTTATACTCTTTTTTATCTATGTTTTATATTTTTTTTTAAATTGAGGTTTTGCTGTGTTGTTTTTGTAGATCCTGGTTTAGGAGCATCAACAGGTGCATCGTCATCATTATCTACTGGAGAAATAGCCGCCATCATTCTGGCCATTCTATTTGTGTTACTGCTAGTCATCGGTATCATCATATGTTGTTGTTGTCAAGGTACGTTTTTCTAGAAGACTATAAAACTTGAATTTAACAAAAACTAACTTTAAACCGCCTGGATAGTTTCGTTACATCGTATAATCATCAATATATATATAGGACCTGACGGTGTTGAGTTTAATTACGGGTCAATTCAAAAACTCTGATGATCACTTGCTTTTCTTTTGAGCATTGATCATTGAAAAGTTAAAATAATGACGTTATCACAATACTCTATCCATGTAGAGAGATAAATCATGCAGAGTACATGTATAACCTCGTGTGCTAACCGTTAAAACATCTTATAATATGATTTTGAATGTTATTGAAATGTCAAGTATTCTTCTTGTAATTGATTAATTGATTGATTTTATTATTTGATTGATCGAATAGTTGATTGAAAATATGGACAGTTACACATCGTTCGGTTTTGTACTTGTCCTAGAATGTCATTTCTAAAATGATGACGATGCAGCTCAATTATGTTTGGACTCTTTTAACCGCTTCATAATCAATCCTCTTATAAAATGTATATTGCAATAAATATGCAAATAGAGCAGCGAAAGACACAAAATGGACATTCATATTTAAGTCAAAAATAAACTTTGTTGGTATACATCATGATCAATGAAGTGCAATCCAGCGACAAAAAAAAAACTAAAAGACACATTGAGCTCAAAATGATCAAAAACGCAAAAATTTACGATTTTAATACAATAAATATTGATACCTCAAAGATCAATCAAATATTTCAAAAATATTTCTAATTTTAGGATACTGTGCTTCCTTGTGTGGTGGTAAGAAAGAGAAGGTAACTCCACAACCAGCAGCAAAGATAGTTCAAGTACCTGTGTACTATGAAGAACCAGAGGAATCGGTGATATCACTCCGTAAATTGGAAATTCCACGATTTTATGAGGAACCTGTTATTGTTGCATCGTAAGTCAAACATTATGCCTTTTACACAGAATGTAACTCTGATTCATATCAGTGTTTTAGTTTTTGTTTAAATGAAAAGTTCTATGTAATTTTGGGTATTTAATTTTTCTTTTTTCACCGATATTACAAATATAATGAAAAAGATATTAAATATTTGAAGCTATGCCGTGTTTAATTGTTATTATCTATTGTTTGTAGAGAACCACCAACAACTGTTGTGAGGAAGATACGTCATAAGAAACATAGAACCTACAGGTAAACTATATGTTATGTGATACTATTGACTGCATAGATTCCACTGTTTGTGTGCCATAATTAAGTTTGTATTTTTGATAAATAAATAACATAGATTGTGTAACTACATAGACTCGGGATATAAGTTAAAGGTGAAGTTGAGTATACATAAAAGATTCAAAGTAATGATTATCCATGAAATAAGCAAACTTAATTCTGCAATTTTACAGTATATATGTCGAAACATTAAGGGGTCAACATTTCAGCAAAACCAATTTCTTAATCGCGTTTTGTCTGTTAATACATCAATACATGCTTAACATTTTTGCGTGAAATTTCAAAGATGAATTAGCACAATCGACATTTTGTAAACAGCTATGTTTAAATTAAATTCAAATGTGTTTTATTTCAGGCGACCATCTGACGAATATGAGATTAGCAAGTACCAGGTCCTTAAGCCTGATGAATCTAGAGAACTGTAAGTAGGACTTTCATAATGTATTTCAATCTTTCACGTATTTTCTTTCAAAACGTTTAGACTACAATGTTCCAGAAACATGTTCACGCTTTAATTGCCATCTTTTATTTTATGATCTTAAAATGTCGATGATTGTTAGTTATTGTATAAATATATATTATGCAAATGTTATTTTTTCATAAACTTTATTGTTTTGATATATTTTTACAGTGAGACAACAGAACGTGCCAGAGAAAACACTTATGTAACATCTACTGGAACACGTCAACAATACTATCTACCCGATGTTGAATACACATACGACGAGGAAGAGGAACGCAGACGACGAAGGCGTAGAAGGAAGAAGAAGAGCAAACGTCATCACGAAGAGCAGGTGCGTGACAACGAAATTATTGTAGAAGATAGAATAGAGAATGGAGATGTTTTACGTTCCTCAGTACGGTCACGACGTAGCGAACATGACACCTTAAGAGCGTCTACAAGGTCACGTGATCTTGATTATGATGTAGTAACCGGTGAAGAATTTTATTACGAACAGGAGTAATTTGACATATTAGATATAGTTTATAATAGTGCAACTGAAATATCTTAAATTGTTACGTTTTATAGTTACCATTTCATTGAAGATATCAGAAGGGAATAAAATACAACCACACGCTTGGAAGGTTTTTTAAACAGTCTAGCATAATATTACTTTCTTACGTTTTACGCATTTTTGTCAAATGTTTATAGTGACAGACTTTTAGACAGAATATGGTACTATTTACTTTGGTAACATAATAGGGTATTAGTACAATAAAACAGATGTTAATCTAAGGTGTGTAAGTAGTACCTTATAGACTTTAGACTTGTAGAGAACTACGTTAATAATAGGGAAAAGGTGCCTTGTTATAACAATCAATTGTTTAATGTCTTTCATACACGGATATCGAGGCAATCTATATGTTTTATAGACAATGTTTTATCTTATTTTTACGAGTTTGTTATATTGATAGATATATATTTACCTGCATTTTAAATCGTGCTTAATTTTCATTTAGATTACTTTAAATAAATGTTCTTTTTATGATCCGTCCATTTTTCGTTTATTAGCTCGATATTTTGATATTATTTGTCATATTGTTTATAACTATAGGTTTTAGATTTTATTGTTTATGAATTTAATTTTAGATTTTCTTGTTATCTTCCGTCCAATTCTATATCTTATGTTTCTATATGTATGATGAACATGTGTTTTTGTTGTTGAATTAATACATGATTTTGTTTTAGGTAATTTTTTATATTTATATGAAATATCTCTAAATAAATATGTAATTTGTTTTATTTGTTTTCTTGTGTTTTGGTATATATTAGATACACAAAAGAGAAAATCATTCACTCTTTTTGAAAATATTTAAGGACAGGGAGACCGAAAAACTCCACTTCAAGTTTTGCAAATACATACTTGGGGTCTCTAAATTATGTACTAACATATATAGAAGTTATAACAGAACTTTGAATACATCCTTTTTTACATAGACATGTTAAAACAAATCTTCATGTATTGGCACAGACTAGAAAATTCACAATCAAACTTGCTGAACAATGCATACAAGGAAAGTATTCATTTGCACATCATAAACAAAGGTCATAACTCTTGGTTCAAAAACCTGCTCGTTTATGGTGAAAAATCTGACCAATTGTAGAAACTTGAGTAAACATAAATAAAAGAAATCATTTGAATTATGTCTCAGAAACAGATTCCTTGAGACCTGGAAGGAAGTATGATCTTATTTACATAATAAAGGCAAATTAATTACATATTCTAAATTCAAATTCTCCTTTGTTAGAGAGAACTATTTATCCTATACACACTGATGATTGTCAAAATCTGACAAAATTGAGATTGAGTAATCATAAATTAAGAATTGAAACTAACTGTCATGAACGCAGGCTGGACTCTTCCGGTAAACTGGAATGTATTATAAGATGTGAAAGACTGTAATTATTGCAATTTGAATGTGATTGAGGACGAGCTCTATTTTCTATTGAAATGTCCTTTATATGCAGCATCAAGAAATGTTTTACTTGATAGTCTATTTATAAAATATCAAAATTTTCAAATACTAAACTTGTGAAATGACGACAAAAGCTTTATAACATCTTTATGCAAATACTTGAACACAGAGGAGGGACGACACTCTACACACGGCACGCATATTGGACTTATATTATCGATCCGTCGCAGTGATAATGTGTCATTTATTACAAGCAGTTCGTGCTGTGAATATCACCTGGACAGTCGAAATTTGTCGAATGAGATTATAAACATAAGCAGTTATATACAGTTGTAATGATTATACAATATACATACATGTATACATAATAACCGAATTTGGTATTTGTCATTATTTGCCGGGAATATACATTTGTACAATGTATTCCTTTATTCAACTGCTATTTCCTGGGGCCTTTTATGTACGACATGCACATTAATTGAATACTCGTTTCTAAAAGTCATTTAAGTTAACTGATTTTGAGCTTTTATTCGACTCAAAACTTTAATTTAATACAAAATATAAATATTGGAATCTTTCTTCAATTATCAAAGAAAAAAGAAACACGAGAAAATACAATAGAGAACTTGCCAGGAAATCTATCTCCGTCTACTTTGGGACAATCTTATCTAGAGTAGTTA
The DNA here is from genome assembly GCF_021869535.1 of Mytilus californianus. Lineage (NCBI taxonomy): Eukaryota > Metazoa > Mollusca > Bivalvia > Mytilida > Mytilidae > Mytilus > Mytilus californianus. The sequence goes on along the minus strand of NW_026262581.1, from coordinate 138,437,722 downwards.
AATGTAGATCCACCACCATATCTATATACATTATATCACAGGTATATTCTCAGCAAATCACTTGAATACGGGCATATCAATGTTTCATATATCAACATATCAATGAATTAACTACATTTTCATTAATCTTGCTAAATGTAGCGCATACGACTATATACATTATATTACAGGCGAATTCTCAGCAAATCACCGGAATACGGGAATATCAATGATCCATATATATCAACATATCACATCACTGAATTAACCTCATTTCTTTTTAATGTCCAAGGATTGCTATATGTAACGCATATGACATTTGCCTGCATATTGCATCCAATTTAACGGTATTATCACAGTTTTCTTTTAATCTAGGGTAAAGTACCGAGCAGTCCAGAATTGTAATTGTAATATATAGGTATCGGTTACTAATAGTGTAATTGCTAGTCTCGTCGTTTCCCTCGTAGGATCATTTGTGGTATTTATATCCAATAGATGGTGGAATTTTCCAGGATTGTATGCTTCTATGTTAAGATGGCGGACGGACGTATAAATTTCCGGATGTAACTATTACTTCTTTCCAGTATGTATTTATGACAGTTTGAACAGTTCTTTTCCATTCTAACTTTTTGGGTGCACAGTTAAGTAGTTGTAACGGAGATGGCAGTCCGTATTTATATATCATTTTCGTAATTGCAATAAACCAACTGTTACTGGATTGATCTTTTATAGATAATTGTCTAAAAGCCACTCTCTTTTCTAAATTTGATTCGTCTTGTCTACATATATTATTAAATAATATCAGTGCTTTCTGATCTACTTGTGCCTCTATAGGTATAAATCCCGATACGATGTAAATACTCGGATCTGGTGTACATATTGGTAAAGATAGTATTCTTTTCAGTAGCTGTTTTTGGAACTTCTCTAATTTTTGTAAATTTGCTGAACTAGGTAAGATAACTTCTAAACCGTACGTTAGAAGAAATGGTTGTATAAATGTTTTAATCAGATGTAATGATGTGATCGGATCGAGCCCATTCTTACCATGTAGTCCTGCTGACATTAGACTATAGAAAGCTCTCCTAGATTTTGTAATGTTTTGTTCAGTTGATTCATTTTTAGAATTTTTGGAAGATGTTGATCTCAGAATTCCAAGATGAGGAGATTTTTCGACAACTGGCATAGGACTCTCGTTCAAAGTTAAATAAACTGTTTTGGTTTGTTTCTTACGTTTGTTAAATGTCATACACTTATCCGGGAATTACCTTTATGCCGATAATTTACTCTTACGAAATACTATTATCCTGGAAATTTCAATGTTATGATGCAAATATGTCAACAAATATCAATAAGCAGATCTTTTATTTGAGATTATAAATTATATTGACGAATTGTCATTTTTTACGTATTTTTTTTTAAATTTAGTCATCTTTTCATTGAACTCATACTGAAATAAGAAAAGTAGCTATCGAAATCTAAAATAATGTCTCCCGTGTATCTATTACCCCTAAGAAAAAATCAAAATAGGAACCAGCTCACATTTGCGGTATTTTCGAAGACCGTTTTCAATTTCAAAATGAATTGGGGGGGGGGGGGGGGGGTGGGGGGTGGGGGGGGGGGTGATTGTTGATGATTTTGTAAATAAGTACTTTTGTTCATAAAATATATATCGAATAAATTAAATCAATGAAATAAGGAATTGATAATAAACATCACATGTGGATAAGAGAATATGTTGTGCATACATTTATAGCCTAAAAAAGGTGAATTAATAAACAAATCTACAATATTTTCAAGCTGTGTTAATGTTTAAATGTATGAATGGTCTAGCACCTGATTATCTATCTATTAAATTTACTGCTTGTACTGATCTTTATAATTATTGTCTCAGGTCGACAACATCAAGACTTCTTCATGTACCAAGACCTAATTCTGAATTTTTAAAAAGAACATTTAAATATTCTGGTCTTATTACCAGGAATAATTTACCAAATAATATTAAAGAAATAAATAATTTAGATACATTTAAGATCAAATGTTCAAACTATTTTCTAACTGTACAGAATGAAGATGCTTGATTCTAATGTATTTTTTCTTCTTCTATTGAATGCATATTTACTTATTTAATATTTAAGCTGCTATGTTGTGTTTAAAGTTATTGCAAATGGCTGATATTTTTGTTCGAGCATATTGTTTTTCTTTAATTGTTTAACATTTCTTACCGATATAACATGTTACTTTTATTATTTTTCCCTTATTTTATTTATTTTGTATTTACATTGTGTCATAGGTCAAATTTATTTGTTCAGTGTATGTTCAATGGTGTTAATATGTCCTTTGATTGAGTTAAGCTATTTCAGTTGATATTTTATAGTGTGTCTTTCTATGTTGTGATGTTACACTATTGTTTCAGAAAAAGGGTGAAGGTTTGGTACCATTAAAACGTTTAAACCCGCTGCATTTGTTTGCACCTGTCCTAAGTCAGGAATCTGATGTTCAGTAGTTGTCGTTTGTTGATGTGGTTCATAAGTGTTTCTCGTTTCTCGTTTTTAGCTCACCGGGGACGGAAGGGCCCCATGTGAGCTTATGCCATCACTTGGCGTCCGTCGTCGTCCGTCGTCTGTCGTCGTCGTCTGTCGTCGTCGTCTGTCGTCGTAAACTATTTCAAAGTCTTCTCCTCTGAAACTTCAGGGCCAAATACCTTCAAACTTTAACTAAATGTTCCTTAGGGTATCTAGTTTATAAATTGTATCCGAAGTTTTGATCCATCGACAAACATGGCCGCCATGGCTAAAAATAGAACATATGGGTCAAATGCAGTTTTTGGCTTATATCTCAAAAACTAAAGCTTTTAGAGCAAATCTGACATGGGGTAAAATTGTTCAATTGGTCAAGATCTATCAGCTCTGAAATTTTCAGACAAATCGAACAACCCATTGTAGGGTTGCTGCCACCGAATAGGTAGTTTTAACAAAATTTTGCAGTTTTTTGTTATTATTTTGAATATTATTATAGATATATATAAACTGTAATCAGCAATAATGTTCAGCAAAGTAAGATCTACAAAAAAGTTAATTTGACCATAATTGTCAATTGACCCCTTAAGGAGTTATTGCCCTTTAAAGACAATTTTACACAATTTGTTCATCAAGTTTGCTAACATTTAAAAAATCTTCTCCTCTGAAACTACTTGGCCAATTACCTTCAAACTTTAACTAAATGTTCCTTAGGGTATCTTGTTTATAAATTGTATAGAAGTTTGTATCCATTGACAAACATGGCCGCCATGGCTAAAAATAGAACATAAGGGTCAAATGCAGTTTTTGGCTTATATCTCAAAAACTAAATCTTTTAGAGCAAATGTGACATGGGGTAAAATTGTTTAATTGGTCCAGATCTATCGGCCCTGAAATTATCAGACGAATCGAACAACCCATTGTTGGGTTGCTGCCACCGAATTGGTAGTTTTAACAAAATTTTGCAGTTTTTTGTTATTATTTTGAATATTACTATAGATATATATAAACTGTAAGCAGCAATAATGTTCAGCAAAGTATGATCTACAAAAAAGTTAATATGACCAAAATTGTCAATTGACCCCTTAAGGAGTTATTGCCCTTTAAAGACAATTTTACACAATTTGTTCATCAAGTTTGCTAACATTTAAAATCTTCTCCTCTGAAATACAGGTGAGCGATTCAGGCTCTTGAGAGCCTCTTGTTTATATAGATTAGACCGTTGGTTTTCCCGTTTGAATGGTTTTACACAATTAATTTTTGGGGGCCCTTTATAGCTTACTGTTCGGTGTGAGCCAAGGCTCCGTGTTGAAGACCGTACTGTGACCTATAATGGTTTACTTTTATAAATTTTGACTTGGATGGAGAGTTGTCTCATTGGCACTCATACCACATCTTCTTATATCTAATAACAGTATTATGTATTTTATTTTGTTTGTATTTTGTTTTTTTCTTTTTTCTTTTCTATTTGTATTAATAGTTTTTGAAGGCCTCATGGAAGATTAACATGTAATTGTTAAATATGTTACCTTCGTTAAATAAAGAATTTTATTTCATTTATTATTATTATTTAAGCGATCCCATTATACCTTTCACTAAAAACTTGTCTGGGATCAGCGATTTTAAATCTTAAAAGGACAACCTCAATTTCAAATACTGTACAACTACACGAACATTATCACAAACCGAATTAAAATATTACTGATACAACAGAAATTCAAAATTTTCAAATATTTTGTTAACTGCAACTCTTTACCCCCTTCTTTTGTTGTATATGTATCGAAATAAGAAGTATGTGCAACTGAACCAAATAAATCTGTTATCATTCAGTCATTGCTAATTAGCATTTAAAGAAATAAAAGTGAAGGAAGAGCCATTAAAGACCTTATAATCTAGCATCGCGTTTCCAGCACATAGGTTGTCATCTGATGTAAATTGTACACCCTTTGCGTTCCGAAAAGTTCTAACAGGTGTCAAGTTCATATACGATGTATTTATATAGATCATATGCTATTACTTACAGTCATCGGACATGCCGTATAAAACTTATGAAATGTACTTTGTAATGCTTATTTATCTGTATAAATTTTTCATTTCACTTCATAGACTAATTTTCCACGATTTTTTAAGCAAAAATGCCAATGAATAGTATGATATATAAATATTTTTTATTTCATGATATACCGAGTAAAAAAGTTTAGCAACATATATCTCGTTTAAAAAAAAAACCTTTTAAAATGACAATTTACAAAGTTGCAGAAATAAATTTTCAATGAATTGCGTCTTTCGGTTGATTTTCTTTGTTAAGATCATAGTTTGTTTATTGTTATATTTAGAAAAATAATTAATTTTTATACGCCGGTCTAAGACTTGAAGTATTATGGTATACCGTTGTCCGTCTGTCCGTTCGTCCGTTCGTCGTCAACACTTCGGACAATAACTCAAAAACGCTTTAACCAATTTTCATGAAACTTTGGTGAATTGTTTATATCCGTTGGCGTAAGCCCCCTTTTGATTTTAATAGATTTTAGATTTCACGTTTCCGAGTAAGAAATTTTATTCATAAAAAAGGGGGGACTTTCCGTTTTCAGACAATAACTCAACAACACTTAGAGCAGTTGTCATGAAACTATGGTGACTTGTTTATATCTATTGAAAAAAGTTCCCTTCTGTTTTTTTTTTTTTTTTTTTTTTTTATAAATTTTTGATATGACATTGCGGAGTTATAGAACTTTATTCGTTGAAAAATCATCAAAACTAAAAGGGCGAAGGGCGTATCATGCATGCGCTCATGGCGCAGTTCTCTATTAAATATAATAGTAAAAATATTTGATGTTCAACTTTTTTTATTCCTATAATATCCTAAATAATATAATAAAACTGATATGTTTTTAATGATGAAAGAGAAAGGATATTGAATATTAATTAGAGATATAAAATCATTACGGATGAGTGTTTTTATTGCTTTCTAAGTCTCAAAGTCATAGTGAGTTATTTCAACATTAGCAAAAGTTTGCATCTGAATGGTTTGCATGTTTATATGGTTAATTACTTATTTATCGGTAGACTTTATCACGGTAAAACTGAATCGAGTAGTTTACTTACTCTAATTACTTTTGATCCCATATTGTTCTCCTTTATATTGGATATATATTCCTGTTCCTGATTAAAAAAAAAGTAGAGACAGACATATATATATGTACTGATCATCTGAAAGTTGGCGGCCCTTACCTGTAAATGTAAGTTTAATTTTGACTTTTATATACCGGTTAAACGGAATCGAACCGATTACTTTTAATAAAGGTCTTTGTCTTCTATTAAGCATTCGTATAAACAATCCTAAAATTACTGAAGGAAAGACTTAGTCTATGTACTACGGAAGCCTATTTAGGACCTCCTTAAATCTACGTTGAATTCGAATGATCGTAATCACGGTTTAAAATTCTTACCAAGCACTGTTTAATCCTTTATCACGATTTTTTATTCCTTTTGAGCAGTTTTCACAGAACATAAGAAACAACACTGTGTCATTTTGAAAAGAAAGGGAAGATAACTGAAAGCAGCGCAGCTACTAACCACTTTCTCTGCAACAAATATACAACTTCATAACATATTTCCAAAATAAGAGTACCGGCATATAAAATAAAATTGTAGTCTTAATTCAGGTAATGGTAAACTCTAAACATGTTAAAATTCTGTATGTGCCTCTCCGAAGTCAGGAGACTGTAATTAATTCATTGGTTATAGTTTGTTGCTGTATATCATATTTGTTTTTGTTCATTATTTTGTACATAAAACAGGCCGTTAGTTTTCTCGTCTGAATTGTTTTACATCTGTCATTTCGGTGCCTTTTATAGCTGACTATGCGGTATGGGTTTTGCTCAATGTTGAAGGCCGTACGATAGCCCCTAGTTGTAAACTTCTATGTCATTTGGTCTCTGGTGGAGAGTTGTATCATTGGTATTCATACCACATCTGCTTATTTTTATATAAATAAGTATAACATTGTTTAATCGTTATTTTTGCAAATTGTGTTGTATGGATACGTTTTGTAAAGTTTGGAACTGAGACTTCTATAACACAAATATTATAGTAGTCTCAGAAAGGAAAAGTTTTCTCAGAATATGAGTAACACTGTATTACACTGTATAACACTGAGTATTCCCAGGATAAGGGTTATGACATATAAAGTAAAATTGAAGGATACATTTTTCAGACTTTTTCGGAAGAAAAGCTTTATCCAAAAAATATTGCATTGTTTTATCGGTATTTCTGTGTAATGTGACGTATTTGTATTGGCCTTGCAAACGAATTTGGTGGTATTTAGGAATCAACCTGTCCAAACGAATGTCCGTTTAGAACTGTTGAGTATTCAAAAATTATGATATGAGTAGTTGCAAAGAATATAAGAAATAATATTGTGACATATTTGTACAGAAAGGAGAGACAACTGAAAGCATCAATATAAGATATAATCTAAATAAGTATAACATGGTTGTATCATTATATGAATTAGTGTCTCTTAATTAATATGTGTCGTAAAGAAAGTTCTGAGTTCTAAAGGAATTATCCTCTCGGCATGACTGTCTGTTCAAAATGTAAAATTATTTGAGAGTGGTATCCACACATAATTAAATATTAAAACCTTTTCTTATTACAGACTTAATTTGTCAGATGAAGCTGTAATCTAATTACGTACGTGTTAATAAGTTTTAGTGCATCTCTATATAGTGAGTCGTCTCATTGAGGCTGAGGGTTTGGCGGGACGGAGAAATTGCATTTTTTATAATTTAGAAAAAAACCCAGCTGTTGGTTGAATTTCCGTCAAAAGACTACTTATTCATATTTCTAGGATAAGAGTATTGGAGTAGAGTAGAACATTACACTATATTCAGAAGCAGCTATTTAGTCTGTCATTTATTTCCGAGAGAAAATATTTTTCCTGCATATTTCGGATAAGAGTGTTTTTTCGTCAAACTATATATATAAAATTGCAAGCTACCTAAAATGAACAAGTGTCTCATAAGAGCCTAAACAGCTCATATGTCAAAAATATATTTTGCATTGCTGATCATTTCACAATTTTGACACATCTTTTAATGTTATCGAACAAATGTACGAAGACGACGACGCTCACGAGCCAAGTGATGACAATAACCATGTTATTATGAGTTAAAACAAATAAAAGTCATACACTTATATGCATGATAGTTATTTTTTTATAAATAAATTTGGTGTATTCATTGTCTTCTGATTGGTTGAAAGTATTACCTTTATTTTCAATGTTGTCAATTTTTATGGCGACACGCCCACTCTGACGTTGTATATTCATACGCCAACATGTGTGTACGTTGTTATTGTTAATATAAATAATATAAAAAGCTCTTTGAGCCTTATTTTTGATAGAAATTTATATATAATGAATGACAATAATTTATTTTGAATTTATTGAACCATAAAATTAATTTTTGACTCTTCACATTTTACATAATACGCTTCGCGGATTATTCAATGTGAAGAGTCAAAAATTAATTTTATAGTTCAATAAATTCAAAATAAATAATAGCCATTCATTAAATGCAATATATATCACTCAAGGATATCGATATATTACTTTTCGATAAAGACTGAATCTGTGAGTCTGCCGTACAATACTATTTGTATATAAAAGAAAGAAGATTTAATTTTCTCAACTTTTACATGTTAGACTGGGATAATAATCATTTCTGCACATCATCAGGTAGTGTTATACAGCTGTGGAAATGTTCACCAAATATCTGCCCAGCCGTTTAGGGAAGTTGCGCTTGCAATGCACACAGGTAGATAAGCTGACGGACAGACAGAGTTATTCGTGTATATACACATCAAAACTTTGTTTGCGGAGGTACAACTATTTCTTCCCGTTTAATGATACTATGGTAAAATTAGTTTCGAACTTTAAAGCTGTATAGATTGTTAAAGGAAATAAAATTACATTTGGGTTTCTTCAGTCTGGTTTCATTTATTTATAAATATTTATTATATAGTTAATAATCTTTAAGATGTATTTTTGTGTTGAAATATGTATTTTATTTTATTTTATTAATGGCTATACTCCTTAAAAGCTGTGTATTCAATATTTACATATTGTATTTTCTAGATATGGTTTAAATACGTTTCGGTTTAAGAGTAATTCGTTGCAGTTGTCTCCCTTTACTTTTAATTTTTAATGAATTATCCCTTTACAAATAAGGATTAATTCAATATTTGTGCATTTTATTTGAATTATCATAATTCTGCTCATCAAAAAATATTTATTACTTTACTATATATCCTATCAAAAGACCTACTATAACATATTTTGCTTTCTTGAAAAATATTTTAGAAAAGGTTCTTTTCCTGGTTAAGGGTAATGGATAAAAGTAAATTTCCGGGTTAAGAGTAATTCATGGATAAGTGTATGACAAACGTCTGCACAAGCTATTGCATTCACATAGGTTTCCCCAATTGTACATCCTTGCGCTACATGTTCAAAGTCATGAAGCAGATCTTCAATATAGATTTTATATAAATCAGCACTTAGAAGACCACCTTGCGTAACTCCCTGTTGAACTGGAAATTTTTCTGATGTATCATTTGCCCATTTAACACATGCTTCTGTGTTTACGTTGATTTCGTCGATTAATAGCCAAGTTGCTGGATTAATATTGGTGAAGTGTACTTTTCGTGGTAGCATTTTTAGCACCACATCATCAAAGGCGGATTTCGCATCCAGTACCACTATGATAAATGGTGAATTTTTGTCCATGTATTCACTATAAACTTCTTCTACTATAATCACTGCATTCAACGGTGAAGCATTCGCAGTGAAGCCTCTCTGTAATGACGACTGTAGATCTAGAGTATACTGTCTCAGATCATCACGTAATATGTATTCGATTATTTTCAGTAGTATAGGTAGAACAACTATATCTCGGTAGTTCTTGTAGTAGGATTTATCTCCTTTGTTTTTGTAGACTGGTGATAATAGACCTATTTTTATAAAATCAGGAATCAACTTTTTCTGGAACATTGTATTGATCAGTTTATGCAGAAATTTCAAAAATTCATCACCTGCATTTATATAATTTTCTATGGAAATGTCATATACATTTTCTGCTTTACCCTTGTTAATGGACTTAACTGCTTCTCGGATAATATCCAGACTTAGTACTTCTTTCGATGTATATTGGTGGCTTATTTCTAAGATTGTATTATATTCCATTTCATATAATTGTAAATGCTGGTAGTTAAATGTTGGTTGTTTAGTTGGTACTGCTAGATTACTAAAATGAGTATGCCATCCAGATAAGATATTATCTCTTTCAAAAGTATCCCCATCGATATTTAAGTCATTTATAACGGTATTGCCGTTTTGTCTTTGCTTACTTACTAATTTGTAAAATAGATTGTCGCCACTATTGAAGTGTATCAAGGTGTTCCTCTCGTTATGTTTTCTTCTTAGTTCTTCGTTCCTGATTTCTGTTCTGAATATTTTCCTTGTCAGTTTTTTTTTCTTTAGTTAATGGATGGTCGATATTCATTGGACGTCCATTGATCTTCCATATCTTATATGCTAGCTTGTTTGCTTTTAATGCGTTTGCGATTTCTTTGTTCCAGATGTTCAATTTTAGTTTGTTCTTGCCATAGGTCTTCTGTTTACTAACTTTCTTATAAGTGAGGCGAAAGATACCAGAGGGACATCCAAACTCATAAGTCGAAAATAAACTGACAATGCATTGCTAAAAAAGAAAAAGACCAACAAACAATAGTACACAAAACACAACATAGAAAACTAAAGACTTAGCAGTTTCAGACAATAAATTTGTTGTTTCTCTAATGATCCGATCTATGTTCACGTTGTCGTCTTCTAGCAAATGTGAATATCTGATGATCTCCTTGTCAATGATGTCAGTGTTACTCTGTTTCTCTACTTTATCCCATTTAATTTTTGCTTTCTGACTGTTTGAAATTTGTTGAGTATGTCGAATCAAGCATCATTCTATTTGGAGTAGTATCGGATGATGGTCAGATACATTAATTGGATTATCTGTTATTCTCCTTGATGGTTAGGTCTATGTTGCTATGTAGAAAATAGTCGATTTCTGATATATCTGCACCAGATGTGTTAATAAAAGTTGGTCCTTTGTGGTTAGTTGTCAACTTAAATTCTTTCATAAATTCAAGAAGTACATTTTTGCGTTTGGAATTATTTGTATGTTTGACAATGTCTTCGTTAAAGTCTCCACCGATCACTATTTCATGCGTCCTGTTGTATTTTTGAGGGGCCTGATGGGTTATTTTCGTTCTTCGTGATCGGCGCATTTTCGCTATCGTGATCCGTTTTTCTACAGATTTTTTTTTATTTTATATTTTCGTGATCCGTGATCATGGAAATTTATTTTCTGTGAATCGTGATTGACAAAAAAATCAACTCGTGAATCGTGATGAGACCCCTCCATCAGGCCCCTCATTTTTGGACGATCTCATAAAGCTGGTCAATACAGTCATCAAAGATAATGTTACTGTCCGTTGTTGATTTAGTTGGTAAGTATACCGAAATTATAATAACTGGCTTGTTAATTAACAACTCAGCGCATCGTATACGATTTGAACCATCCGAAATTGGCTTGATGTTTTTATCAATCGCTTTATTCCATAAAATCTCTGGTTATTAGGTTTGTTGCTACTTTGTTGTATACTCTGCCAAGTATGTTGACCATGATCCTTCATGGGGCGAGGTTCCGTGTACATCTTGGTATGTAAGGTAGATGGTAATGTACCACTGTGCCGTGGTTGCGTATATGCTATCTTCTGATTAGTTGTTGGAGCTACCCGAGTACCAGGGGAGATATTAGCTTGATAATTTACTTGTGTCATATATGTTGGCGGTGAATAATAGATAGTTTGCCCAGTTAAAGTTCTATTAATGCCACCATCGTTAGTAACATTACTTCTATTGTCTTTATTGCTGTTCATGGTATTCAGGTGTTTCAGTGGAATACTTGTTGGATGTACGGTCGGATTTTGACGATTTATGTCAAGTTGTGGTGGTAGTTGTTGTTGGAAATCTATTGTTTGAGATTGATCGGGAGGTATGTTGGTACTTTGATTAGATGGTGATTGACTGTTTTTGATGAAAGAATCTTCTAGTTTTACTAACTTATCATCATTTTGTCGTTAGATGTAGTTTGAGAATCTGTCCTGAATATTCCCGAGCATTTGTACATTGCTGGTATTTGTATACGCATTTTGATTCTTGTTCGGTGCTTGAGTACTGTCTTTGTTGTCTGCACGATTGGTAGGTGCAGGTATGTTTATCAGATCTGCTCGTTTTCGTAAAATTTCATTTGATCTTTCTAGCTCCTTCACTCTTTGTTCGAGTTTGTTGATATAAGTTTGAAACCATATCTTTTCCGTTTGAGTTTCTTCTATAATTCTCTCCCTTATTTTTAACTCCTCTTCTTTTTTCCTGAGTTTAGTTTCACGCTGTCCCAGTTCGGATTGCATTAGCTCTTTCATTTCTAAATCTGTTCGCATGTTGTTGTTGGTAGTGTTATTGGGTGTAAATGGTGTTTTCTGTATCGTACAATGATCGATGGTGATATTCTTTAATGTAGAGGACGTCTGTGGTGTTCTTTGGTCGTTAAGATTATACCTCGGTTCGTACCGGTTGAGGGTCTTGGATATATGGCTTTTTTGTTTCACATCATGTTTGATATTATCATTCATGTCTATGGAGATTGGTACTATAGCATGTTCATTAGTTGTTATGCTTGGTCTGGATTCATAGTCAGATTGTATACGACTCTAGTTTTGGGTATCAGAAATGTCAGATTGAAGTTGTTGATCAATCACGTTGGTACAATTTAAACATATGCTTTTGTCATCAGAGGTGTTGTTTTCATCTTCACCTGATAGACGGTTAGTGGCAAAACAGGTCATATGACAGGTTTATTAACACATTTCACAATTCGCAGAGTTGTCACTTATTCTAATATCGCAAATAGCACATAATATTTGGATCTCTTCGAACAGGAGTTAGCTCTCTAGCTGAGTGTAAGCATTGTTCATGATTAGCAATTACCAGTTCAACATTTTTGCTTCCTGATAAATGATTGTGTTGGTCTGAATTTGATTCTGCACAAATGATACATCTATAGTTATTAGTGCTATTATCTTCTATTTCACTAATATCAGCGTTCTTTAGTCGAGAGCATCTGTAGTGAATCCAGTGTTCACCAGCTGAGCAGTACACACCTTTCGTTTGGACATTACGTGTACATTTTATACATTTAGCTGGATCTATTTTAGCAATTTGTTGGTCTATTTTAAGAACCCGGAGGTTGTGGATGCTTTATCCTCTTTGCATGACAAATTTGTCGTTGTTCCAGCAGATAAAGCCTCCAATAATATTGTCTTCGAATTTAAAAACCATTATTTACATTGTCTCACAAAAGACCTTGTAATAAACAGCACAACTGGTAATCCTACATATTCTTTAACATCATTTACAAAGGATGAAATTTTACAAAATCACAAATTTGTCCTTCTTTCATTTGATATTAACATCAAAGAAAACGACGAAAATCTACCGTTATTATACTGGATATCAAAACTTCACAAAACTCCATATAAAGAACGATACACAGCTGGATCATCAAGATGTTCGACTAAACATCTTTCTAAAGTGATGACTACTATTCTTTCTACAGTAAAATATGGCCTTCCAAATTATTGTGATGAGATATATTCAACCAGTGGTGTCAATCAGATGTGGATTCTCAAACATTCCAAAGATCTACTGCTAAATCTTAGATCACAATCTCTGCAATTTTGCAGCAACATTAAGATCTTTGGTTTTTCTACGCTTTACACTACTATTCCCCATGCTCAATTGAAAGATCGACTTCACCATCTCATTAAACAGAGCTTTTTCTATAAAAATGGGAATCGTAGATATAAATTTCTTGTTTTGGGTTATACTCATTCTTATTTTGTGAGGAACCACACTGATTCTATCAGAAAATACAGTGAAGATGATATTATCAAAATGCTGGACTTGTTTGTTTGTTGAGTTTGGAGGATTGATATTTCAAAAGACAGTCGGTATTCCAATGGGTACTAATTGTGCACCACTTCTGGCCGACTTGTTTTTGTACTCGTATGAAGCAGAATTCATTCAGAACCTTCTAACAGACAAAAAGAAAAAGCACCTTGCAAAATTCTTTAATTTTACTTTCAGATATATTGATGATGTCCTATCACTGAATAACCCAAATTTCAGTCAGTACTTGCATCTCATATATCCCAGTGAACTTGAAATTAAGAATACTACTGATACAAGGACTGCTTCATACCATGATCTTTTCCTCAATATTGACACAGATGGACGACTTCACACTAAAATCTATGACAAACCGCGGGATGATTTTAACTTCCCAATTATCAATTTCCCATTTCTCAGCAATAACATACCCTTTGCTCCGTCGTATGGTGTTTACATATCTCAATTGATACGTTATGCTCGTGCATGTTCACACTATACTGACTGCATATACAGGAGTGTGCTCCATACGCAGAAACTGCTCCAACAGAGTTATGAGGAGGAAAGATTAAAAATGACACTCCGTAAATTTTATGGACACCATCACGAATTGGTTGATCTATGCAATGTGTCTGTGTCTAAACTAACCACTGACATTTTTAACACGGTATTTTGTACATCCAATATTCATTTATTTAGTTTTGATGCTTCTGTTATGGTTTCGGTTGGATACTGTGTTATGTCTTATCGTTTGTAGTTCTAATAATTATAAAATAGCCTTTCAATACCATCATTGTCATGAAAATTGTTTGGACTGGTATTGTGAAAATAATTGTATAAAGTTCGAGATTGCATGTTCGTTACGTAAGTGCGTCACTGTTTGTGATGTCCTGTGGTATCTGTCTTTAATGGAAGATGTTCGCTGTTGTTCTGCGGTTTTGCATGTTGTGTCGACTATTTTATTATTAATTTTGTTTGTGCGTTTCTCTGTGATGAGTGTTTGTGCTGTATTTCTGTCACGTAGTGATTTATTTTTTAACATTGCCATGTAAGCGGGAGGTTTGGCTAGCCATAAAACCAGGTTCAACCCACAATTTTTTCTTAAATGTCCTGTACCAAGTCATGAATATGGCAGTTGTTATCAAATAGTTCGTTTCTATGTTATTGGCGGGTTTTTTTGTTGAACTTTAGTGTTCCTGTTGTTCCTTTGTTTTCCTCTTATAGTTGATGGGTTTCCCTCGGTTTTAGTTTATAACCCGGATTCGTTTTCTCTTAATCGATTTATGACTTTTGAACACCGGTATACTACTGTTGCCTTTATTTACTAGGGTCAGAGTGTTCTGATGCAAATTTTTGTCTTTCCTCGAGCATTTTTTGTAATTGTTTTTCTAAATGTTTATTGAGAGATTGGAGATCAACTTTGGTGCCATTTAAGATCACCTAGTTAATTGTCCTGTGTATTTCGGGTAGATCAATTGTAAAAAATCTCAGTGTGTCCCTCCCATTCACGAGCAGTGAGCATGATGTATAGTGTACAGACAATGTGTATCTCGGGATATCATTAGCGGTAACTCTGATAACCAAGCCAACTATAAAGCCTTTCTTGTCTAGATCTCTATCAACCCTGATGTTTATATGTGTGTTGTTGACATCTAGTTGTTCATAATAATGTATTATGGCATTTTTCATCAGTTCAAATGATACAGTGTCAGCTTTTGCAGTAAGTCCCTCTCCTGTAAGTTTATATGATATATTGACTGGGCGCTTAGTAGCTTCAAGCTTTTTTGCCATTACTTTGTCAAGATTTAATTCAAAGTTTTTGTGACGAGTATTGGTTACAATTTTAGGCTCATCTCTAGAGTATTGAGTGTTAGAACATGTGGAAATCGTCAGACCATTGTCCATTTTGTTGTTTGATTATACTCTATGTTGCGTTAGTTACGAGGAGGTATTCCTGTAATTGACGTGGGTATAAGCAATTGCAGGTCAGCGTGTAAGAAAAACCATACCGTATAGCCAGCTAAAAGGCCCCGACATAACAAATGGGAAATAATTCAAACAAAGAATTTATGGCCTAATTTTTAACAATACTCTTTACATATAAAAAACAAATATGACAGACATGAACCAACGACAAACACCGAATAGCAGGTTCATAACTTAAGCTTGCTTACTAGAAACATTTCCATCGAAGAATTCCTGCAAGTGAGGAATCATGATTCCATATTAATAAAAAGATAAGAAAATGTGGTATGATTGCCAATGAGATAACGCTCTACCAGAGTCCAAATGACGTAGAAGTTATCAACTATAGATCACCGTACGGCTTTCAACAATAAGCAAAACTAATACCGCAAGGTAAGCTATAAAAAGCACTGAAATAACAAATGTAAAACAATTCAAACGAGAAAACTAACGGCCTTATTTATGTATAAAACAGTAAACGAAAAATAAATATGATATACAGCATCAAAGGACAACCACTGAACTATAGGCTCCTGACTTGGGACATGCACATACAGAATGTGGCGGGGTCAAACATGTTTGCTGGCACCTATCCTGGGACAGTGGTGTAACATTACAACATAAGAACGAACTATAAAAATCAGTTGAAAAGGGCTTAACTCATCATATCGATACAAAGCAGAAAAGCAACTAACAAAAACACTGACTAGACGTGGCAGGAAATTTTACACCCCCACAACAAAAAAGACACAAAGTACAGATCTGAGAGTACTCGCAGTAACTGACAGTTAGTTCAAAGCCAATAACATTCAACAATAAAACAAGTATGTATCTAAGACTAAAATATCAATCAGCACACATCAAACATTCACTGAACTTAGTGTAAAGACGTCATTAACAGTCAGATAAAAAAAATCATGACCTTGCGCAATGCCAAGAAATAGGTATCGACAGATTGTAGAACCGTAAATGTGCATATGTGTAAAACAGTATGATATTAATTTACTGATAAGTCCTTATACAAGTATTTGAGATAGGAATTAATAGTAGACGATCTGTAAATTTACGACATTGATAATCATTGATGCATAAGTTTTTATTAAAATCAAGGTTTATTATTTATATCTTTCCCCACAAATCGAAATTTTTTAAACAAAATTGATTCTGGAGTTTTTCCATTTCAAATCAGTCAAATAATATAGTTGTGTTATTTAATTATTATTTTTCATATTTTTCCCCCCTAGAAATCAATAATCATGAACAAATAAATTGAATCTATCATTTCATTAGATTTAATGTAATTTTTAAAAAATATTTTATATTATTTCAACGAGGCCTTGGGAGTCTAGGCAGAAAACTTTTCAAGACACACCATAAAAGTATAATTTCGATACCTATTATCTCACCAAGCGTGAGCCCAAAAGGGTCATGTGAGGTATTGCCCCTACTTTTTATCAATCTTCTGCAAAATCTTTCTTGCCAACTAAGACCTCTACTAATTTTGAGTTCTGGTGATTCTGCGAAAACACATATTGTCACTAGAGTGGAATTTACCTAAACTGTATTTGGCAAAACCTTTCCAAATTTCGGATCCTCAATGCTCTTTAGCTTTGTACTTTATTTGGCCTTTTTACCTTTTTGGTTTGAGTATCACTGATGAGTCGTATAAGCTTGGTGTTTTTTTACAATGCAATCATTTTGGAAATCCATACAAATACAAAAAACATATGTAGCTTCTCCAAAACTTGAACATTATAAACAAATATTGAATAAATGACACTATCATGGTTAGCCATTAACAGCTGCTCAAATTGCCCTGGACAACATGGACAAGTAAAAATTTAAAGTTGAAAAATACAGAATCTTTTCTTCATTCATTCTCTTTTTAACAAGTAAATCATTATGATAGTAATCCCTGACAATATCGACAAACTTTCCTATTTTTAGTATTTAAAAAAAATAATGGCTCAGAGTAAGAATCAGTTGTGGACACATTCTATGACGAACCATTCAGATTGGACCTACATGCAACTTTAATATTATTGATTTTCATAAACCTTGAACCTAAGTGAAATAAAGAAAAATAAGAAAATATATCTATTTAAAATGATAACTATTTATGAACTTTCTCAAGTTTCAGCGCTACTTTTTATTAAGGAGAGGATATCTGTGGATGAAAATATACAAGAGCCACATCAATATTTATCCCAGATAAAGCACATGGGCCTTAAGAAATAGTTTTATTCCTAGCGTTTTCATTGGATAGAGAGCATTTAATGTTCCTAAATAACAATCCTAATGTACTATGTTATTTATAAGATGGGATGGCAGCTGACTCTAGGGAAAATTTTCGGCAGAAAAACAGAGCTAATTTTACATCATTTTATGCCTGTAAATGCAGTGTAGAAATTTCTTAAGCAAGTACAAAATTTCAGAAAATTGTTTCTTTCAGACAAGTATAATATGATTGCCCATAGGACAAGTTGTTTAAAAAACAACTAATGTCTAACCCTGCACAATGCTAATTTTGAGCTTTTGCTTCTTATCTCAAAATGCAAAGATAACCGTCACCGTGGAACACAGTTTAACATATAACCATATGTGAAAGATAAAGAAATAGCTCAAAACATAAGGTGGGGGCACAACCAATACATTAACTCGGTGACGATAACACTGTCAAACATACTAACACAAATTTAAAAATTACTATCCACACTGATCCGTGTCCACACTTGTTATTAAAATAAAATATTTCGATTACTGCACCTAAGCTTCTGTAAGCTATTGAATCCTGAAACAACTGCGGAAAATGTTTACAGAAGCTTCAAGGGATAAAACTATCAAGGAAAGGAAATTTAACAACAGGAAAGGGAAAAAGATTTTGCTGTTTTAAAAAAAAATCATATGAAGGCTACTAGTATTCGAAAAAATAAAAATAAATTATGTTACATGATGTCAAATGAGTGAATGAATAAACGAAAATGTCAAATAGTACTAATTCACACATTTATTTCTTTATCATCGTGGATACAGGAGCAACTCCACTGGTCGTCAAAGCCATATGAGATCCTCCCATTAACTGTTTCCTAAGTTTGTAGAAATGGTAACCGAGAACGGTATCCAGTACAGCTACTCCTACGACTGCTATAATCATCAATGCCATCATTGTTGTAACAGACTTATTCTGAAAACATCCCTTATTATCCGATTCATCTGTTATTTCAATGCCTGCAAAAAAGGAGATTGCTGTTATTTTTCCGCTTTTTTTTAAACAACTTTTGAAATAAGAAGAACTCTATGCATTTAAGATCTCTTATCAAAATGATAATGTTAACCGTTGTAACAAATTAATATGTGTTCACCGTGTATTTGAGTTGTCCAATATTTCCGTAATATCAACTGTCTAAAAGGAAATGGTGACTATACATCAATATGACATCAATCCAACAACAAAATATCCTACCATATATAGATCAACATGCTGTATTTAACAATAGACAGATTCAACACCATACGCTAAGCTCTTAATCGCCCCGAGTCTAAACAAGTTGTGAACAATTAAACAAAGACTACATGCCAAATCCTTTAATCATCATCACAAAATTAACGATGTCTCTTCAGTGATGCTTGAGGCCGAAATATTTGAAAATCATAAATCAAAAACCTAAAGCATATCAATATAGGTTATTGGATAAGATCACAGTACCACGAACGAAGTCCCATCTTTTAAATGGGATATTGTACATAGATGAAAATTATGTAAAGGTGCTTAAATTTGTAATATATTTCTCCCTTTAGTTCAATGGTTGACATATGGTTTAGCAGCTGGTCAGTAATCTTTCAACTTTTCTTAAATTTTATGTGATTATGAAACATATATGGTTGATGATTGTTTGAGTTAATGGTCAACATTTCATTTTCGATTTTTGTGAACCAGTAAGTGATTAAAATCACCCTATAAATACTAAAACAGAATTGCTCTCTTAAATGCCAGTCTGACCCTTCAAAAAATTCTCCCATTAACAATAAAGGGGGCTAAAAGCATGAGAAAGTAATTGAAATTTGGCAGCCAAATAAAGGAAAATACAAACTCTGCCCTTCAATTATGATAAACGGAGCGGGACGTTTGCACTTTTTGATAGGATATTTGCGCCTTTTTATGGACGTTTGCGCCTTTTTAATGGACTTCTGCGTTTTTTTTAAAAGGACATTTGCGTTTTTTCTACAGGACATCTGCGTTTTATTCTACAGGACATAACATTTGAGTAACTTATTTAGTGCTTTATATGCTTTCCTGATTTGGTTTTTTATAAAATGTTAGACACATCTGAAGTATACGGAAGTTGAATTGCCGGTTGCATCTTATATTGTCGCAAAGTTAACGGAATATTATTTGCATACTTCATGTTTTTTCTCTCGCTGTAACAGTTGTACATAAACAATACGTTACTTCGTGTTTTTTCTCTCGCTGTAACAGTTGTATATATATAGACAATACGTTACTTCAGAATTGGTTGCGTCCAAAGTTTGGCATTGTGCTCATCAGGATAAACTGTCTGAAATAATATAATGTGGCTAAAGAAATATTTTGAAAATATAACGTTGCTATTAATTTTCCTTTTTTCTGTTTCAAAAAATGATCCAACGAAATAGCGATATCTAATAACAAACGTGTACATGGACATATCAAAATGACCAATATCTCACCGTTTGCTTGAGTTGTCTGGTGTTTACTGGTACTTCCAACTGAAAACAAAAGAACAATATAAGCCTTTTATTTTCTTCAAAACATAATTTATTATTAAGATATATTAGTCTTTTAAAAAAAAAATTGAAAACACATCAATTATTTTGTTGATGCAATATTATGCACTATGTACATATTATGTTTACGTGAGATGTAAACATTATTTAATGGTAGAAACAACGTTTTACTTATAAGGACGTAGGAGGTGCCTCCATCAGGAACGCTCTAACTTTAAAATTTGAACGACATTGATGTAAATTACGTGATCATGAGTACTTAATGTGTTATATGACAAAACGGGATATCATACCGAAAACAGGTTATAGGATGTGTGGTAAAATAAAGATTTAATTGTCGCGATATAAAAACAAAACATTATATTAAATGAAGAAAACATGAATAATACTTTAACTTTTTACATTATTTAAGTAAATACTTGCTTTTGTCACAACATTTTCCGTGATACCCATTGGAACATTGACAACTATTCTGTCTGTATGTACCATGTACGCACGTTTGTCCACACGCCTTTCTTTGAATGATGCTGCTCGGTTGTATACTGCAGTCGGATGCACAATCAGCCATTGATGTGTAATTTTTGGAGCAGCACATCGGCGTAAATCGTGATCGTGTACCTCCCCCACATGAAGAGGAACAATTTGACCAAGTTGTCCATGGATCAAGATCACACTGGTATACACCTGATCTACATCTGTACTTAGCATCAGAAACAAGGCAGGTCGAAATAAATATAACGGCAGTCAACACTATATAACGGGACATGTTCTTCTAAAAAATGAATCGATTTAAGAATAAGCGTTTATACTTTTTGAACTTCAAATTTAACCATGAGTTTACAAATTCTAATATAGTTAAATCGTGAAGATAATATTCCTCGGATTTAACAACATAACAAAGACTGTGTGTATTAAAGGAAGCATTATTGTATTATAGAATACATGTGGTCTCTTTGTCCTGTATGTGATATGTTATCTCTCTACCAAGTTTTATTAAAATCTATACAACCTTAATATTTCGATGAATTTGTATATTTGATAAAGCTAAAGTACTCTTGAAAATAATATAGTGTCGTGTTTGTTGTATTAACATTCATTCTATGGACTTCATACTTATCCTAACAATATAAACCTTTGATCAGAAAGTAAAAGATATGGACTTACACTTGTAAAACAAATTTACCATATAAATTAAAATCAGTTTGATCCGCAGTTGATCCGGGTATTCATAACTTCTTTCTATTGGTGCATCCGTTATTACTAAAATAACTTTTATGAGGAATGTGTTACAGAAATTGAAGATACGAAAAGAGGAAGGGTACATTTCCTCTGTACTTACTTTACACAAGACCATTTATAAAATATCACAGTTTTATTGACGCACTTTGAGTTTCTGACAACAATGTGGCGTATTTCTCAGTATGTTTAAATTGCCATTTTTTTTAAAGATTTTTCATAATTTTGAATATTTAAAAAATGGTAATTCGAAAGACTAAATAAACCACTATAAAATTAAAGTTCCGGAAGTAAAGTTGTTAAATTGTTTATCGCGTATGAATTCATTCATAAAAATAAAAGGTTTTGGGTAAAGAGCAATAAAACAGTAACTCGACAATAAATTGGTCAACTATACCTTCGGTTAGGTAGTTTACTCAATTTCTTTTTTATATTCAAATTCTATTAGGTTTCAGCAACTTTCTGATTCTGACACTGCGAGTGAAACAAATACAACCCTGGACAATTGGCCCATCTTTCCTCGCTATGTTATATAAATAAGAAGATGTGGTATGAGTGCCAATGAGACAACTATCCATCCAAGTCACATGTGTGTAAAAAGTAAACAATTATAGGTCAAAGTACGGCCTTCAACACGGAACCTTGGCTCACACCGAACAGCAAGCTATAAAGGGCCCCAAAATGACTAGTGTAAAACAATTCAAACAGGAAAACCAACGGTCTAATCTATATAAAAAACGAGAAACGAGAAACACTTATGAACCACACCAACATACGAAAACCACTGAACAACAGGCTCCTGACTTAGGACAGGTGCATAAAAATGCAGCGGGTATGCTCATTTTACGGATCTTACGTTTCAGATCTTTCATATGTTCTTCTACATATGAGTACTAGTTTAATTATTCAATTGTAATCAAAATTCCCCATTATGTATAGTGTCAGGTCACGATATAAGTACTAACAGTTTCCTTCCCTTCTATGTTACACTCTTAAACTCCGTTTACAAACTATGCAAACCGGTCACATTGGTGTATTTGCGTTATATACACATTGGCATTAAAAAAAAATTAGTAGATTTCTAGGATTGAATTTGATAGACGATTCATGTGTTGTATTTTTCATATGGACAGCTAGATAAGTTTTATACCATAAGAAGCCTAACTAAACAAGTATTTCCCTTTTTATAAAGCTGCAGGTATAGCTGTTCACATAAAATATGTTCGTCAATTTGGTGGGCTTTGGAATACATATTCTCATTAAAATGCAATCGATATTTAAATGTTTTTCTTTTAAATATCTAAGTATTCATTTACCAGTATACTATACAGACAAGAGGACCTGTGTCTTTACGCCATTTTGTTATTCAAAAAGTGGACATCCTGTTCGTACGTATTTTAGCATTAATTTAAAAAAATAAGGAGATGTGGTATGATTGTCAATGAGACAACTATCCCCCAAAGTTCAAATAAAGTGGGTGTAAGCAATTATAGGCAACCGTACGGCCTTCAACAATGAAAAAACCCATACCGTATAGTCGACTATAAAAGGCCCCGAAATGAAAAATATGAAACAATTAAATTGAGAAACTAACGGCCCAATTTAAAGCAAAATAATTTACGAAAAACAAATATGACAGACATGAACCAACGACAACCACTGAACTTCATGCTCCTGACTTGTGACAGGCTCATAAAGAATGTGGCGGGTTTCAACATGTTTGTGAGCGCTCAATACTCCCTCTAACCTGTGACAGTGGTGTAACAGCACAACATAAAAACAAACTATACAAATCAGTTGAAAAAGGCATTACTCATCAGATTGATACAAAGCAGAAAAATATCAAACAAAAGCACAGATTGTTCTCGAGATCTTAATGGAAGGGGCTTAACCCGCCTTTATCGTTGTTCCATTGCACTACAACTTTTTGCGAAAATTCCATTCAGTTTATTATATAAAAGACGCAAAGACCCCGGGATGACAAAATGTGAAACGATTCAAAACAGGAAACCAGCAGCCTTATTTATGCTTAATGCAACATATAAACGAACACAATTATGGCAGACAGAAATAATCACACCCACTGGATTACATTCACCTGCCTATGTTGATAGACCTAGGATTGGGAAGAACAAATAAGAACAAATTAGCAGGTCAAATATATTTGTGAGTTCTAAACCCTTTCCCTAACATAGGACGGTGTTGGAACAAAATAGCAATAGAACAAACTGGAAACATCAGTTAAAAAAGACTTGTGCTCCACTGATTGGTTGATAATGTTTGTAATGAATATTTTTTGATAAGATGCAACAAAAACTTGAGTTATATCTCATTAATGAATGCTGAATGTACTTAATTTGTTTTACTGTATTGTTGAAAATTATTGGGGGACAGTGTAGGAATTATGAGCGAATCTATCATCTATCGTGTTTGTAAAGAATGCCATGTGAATGGCCCAAAAATGCATTTATACTACAAACTACGAAGCAAGAAGCGTATGTATATTGCTTTTGACTCGTCCGTCTATCAGTCCCGGATCTGTCCGTCTGTCCGTTAGTCATCTTGATTTCCGGATGATAACTCAAATAATTCATATCGGATTGCAACTTTACTTCGACTATTGGTCAATTTAAGAGGAAGTACCCAATTAAATTTGAGGTCACTACCAGAACGCTGTGAATACGTTCTTGTGAAATAATATTTGTTAAAAGATTGACAGAACGACATATTTCTTCATGATTTGACTGTATGCCATTAAGTCATTAACCTTAACTTAGGCTATGGCAAGCCGTTGTCGTCAAAACAATGTGTAAACCATTTTTTCGAAAAAATTACTCACTGAGATTTAAGAACCTAAAATAACACACTGAGAAATCGAAATTACACACTGAGATTTACAAAAAATGAAAAACACACACTGAGAATTTAAAATTACACACTGAGATTTTAAAAAGACACACTGAGATGAAATAAATTGAAAAACACACACTGAGAATTGTTAATTACACAATGAGATTTCAAAAATACACACTGAGATTAATATGCAAATTACTAAAGAATAATCATGAGATGATTAATTCAACAGATTAATACCTTGGTCTCCCGAACTCTTGTCATTATAATGAAATGCGGTTCCTACAACCATCATTCGTAATAAACAACTTGTTTTGCTAACTCATATTCATAAATTTGTTGCCTATAATTCAGATTATTACTAACAGTATATCGGGATTTTTTGCTTAAGGATGTTCGCTCCTCTTATTTTTGAATTTTTGACAGATATTCGGAATCCTCTAGTTTTATCCATGTAGTGCCATAAAATTTTTTGCCCACTAATCCCTACTTTTTTCCCATAATTTGATTACATATAGTTTAAAATGCCATCTTTGAAAATCTTATAAAATCCTTGTTATTTTTTCATAGTTTTTGAATGAAAAAAGGTACCAATGTTGAATGAATGAAAAATCTAGAGAGAATCATTCCCCGCCAAATTTGCAATGGCTTATATCTCGAAAACAAGCACACTGACCCTTAATTTTTTTCTGCTTTTTGAGTTTCTTTATTTATATACTATCAACTTATAACAGTCTTTTAAAAAGCTTGTTATTCTGAAACAGAGTAGCGAACATCCTTAAAACTGTTTAAGCATGGACCCTTTTCAAATGTCTTTCAACTGTTACCTTGATTTCTCAAGGTAATCTTTTATATTTTTGTTACGTTTATATACTATAATTGGCACTTGGGAAAAAATTCACTGCATTGTTTGTATTTTTGAAGATTGTTCCACTGTTTTCTTATAATTTTAATAAAGTTTTTCACTTTTTGGTTATATTTTGTAATTAGAGTAAGTGGGTATTTTTCTTGTTCTATTGGTCTTTAATAACGTAGTTTTTCTATACGTTGTATTTTTAATGTTTTTTATAAAACATTTAGTGCCAAATTGAAGGACTAACGAGTTCTGTCCCCTAGTTGTTTTAAGCTTGTAATACATTCAGATTAAGTATGCTAATACGTCATTTCTGGAATCACGTCTTTCACCGGAAAAGATCGTCAATTTCGCACGCCTTTGTGACGTCATTTACCAGATAGAAGGCGCACCTGTATCCCTGCTCTATTAAAAGTTTCCAGCACGTTCATAATCGTCATTCTGTAGAGTAGTATAGAAATAATTTATGTTCCGTAAGTACATAAACTTGATTCCCGTACGACGTAGGAAAGGGGGACCATCTTATTAGATTTAATTTTCCCAAATATTTTGTGCAGTATAAAATCAAAATTTTCACTCGTTTGCTCAACATGTGTTGAAAGTGACGATTCCTACATTTTGGTCAGGTGGTGATGGTAGTCACATGACAGATTCAACTAAAAACCGTATCCCGGAACTGCCGTATTAGATATGTGCGCATAAAAAGTGCGCACAAATCTCAGTGTATAATTTTAAATTCTCAGTGTGTAATTTCAAATTCTCAGTGTGTTTTTCAGTTTATTTCATCTCAGTATGTCTTTTTTAAATCTCATTGTGTAATTTTCAATTCTCACTGTGTAATTTTCGATTCTCAGTGTGTCATTTTCAATTCTCAGTGTGTGTTTTTCATTTTTGTAATCTCAGTGCGTTTTTATGAAATCTCAGTGTGTAATTTTTAATTCTCAGTGTGTGTTTTTAGGTTTTTTAATCTCAGTGTGGTTATTTCTAATTCTCAGTGTGTAAATTTTTCGAAAAATGGTTTAAACATAGTTTTGACGAGAACGGCTTGCCATGCTTAACGTCCGGTATTCTATAACACCATATGTATACTTCTGCCATATAAAATCGCGATAAAAAACGAATTAGCTTTCAGCGACTCTTTTCTTTTAAATATTTTTTTTTTTTGTGTATCAATCTAATGAGTAAAGGCCTTTCCAGATATGGATTATTTTACTCTAGATTAACTGGATTAGCATCTTCTGTATTCAAACTAAATACTGATCTACTTTTATTGTCCGAGGTGGCAAAAAGCGATATCAGAATTACTTTGTCGACCAATAAATTACAAATGTATGAAAATAAAGTTTCACTAGACCAATATTTGATATACCTCACCTCACTGGTATCTAATTGGTTAACGAAGTTTACTAATAGGATTTAAGCACCCAAAAGAAAAAATATAATTCATCCAATTTTTATCTTTCTAAAAAGCTTTGGGGTGCTTCGCTGGATAATACTTTTAAGTAAGATGTGGTTGTTTAAGTATGGGAAATGTGTTATTTATCTATTTTGTGCATATACTCATAAGTGTGGTATTTTGAACCCGTCTTAGCGATTTTTGACACAATTTACCTACATCAGGAATGCTCAAAGCCAATTATTTGAAAGCCAAGGATGTATAAGACTTAAAAGCCCAGGATGCATATGATCATAAAGGACCTAACAAAATAGCCAAATCCATCTAAGGTCATCTTTGCCTGAGGGAGTTGAAACCTTAGTTTCTTTCTATTTCCCTCATATGTATGTTCAGGATATTGCAATTGGTGTATATATAAAAATAAGAAGATGTGGTATGATTGCCAATGAGACAAATCTCCACCAGAGACCAAATGACAGAGGTTAACAACTATATGTCACCGTGTGGCCTTCAAAAATGAACAAAACCCATAGCGCATAGTCAGCTA
Source organism: Mytilus californianus (assembly GCF_021869535.1). Lineage (NCBI taxonomy): Eukaryota > Metazoa > Mollusca > Bivalvia > Mytilida > Mytilidae > Mytilus > Mytilus californianus. The sequence goes on along the minus strand of NW_026262581.1, from coordinate 138,410,548 downwards.
TAAAAGGCCCCGAAAACAATTCAAATGAGAAAACTTACGACCTGATTTATGTTCAAAACAATGAACGAAAAACAAATATGATATACAGCAGCTAACGACAACCACTGAATTCAGGCTCTTGACTTGGGACAGGCACATACAGAATGTGGAGCGGGATTAAACTAGCTTTCTGGTGCGAAACCCTCCTCCTAACATGGGACAGTGGTGTAACAGTACAACATAAGAACAAACTATAAAAATTAGTTGAAAAGGGCTTAACTCATTAGATCGATACAAAGAAGAAACACATATAACAAAAATACAGACCGGACGTTGCATGGTATATATACATCCCACAAAAAAGACACTAAGTACAGATCTGCTAGTACTCGCAGTTATTGACAGTTAGTTTAAAGCCAATAACAAATAATAAAAAATCATGCATCTAAGACTTAAATATCAATCAGTACACATCCAACATCCAATGGATTTAGTGTAAAGACATCATTAACAGTCAGAGAAAAACATGACTTTGTGCAATGCCAAGATACAGGTATCGACAGATTGTAGAGCCATTAATGTGCATATTCCTGTTTGAATTGTTTTACACTAGTCATTTTGGGGCTCTTTATAGCCTGCTGCTGCTGCGGTTGAGCTAAGGCTCCGTGTTGAAGGCCGTACTTTGACCTATAATTGTTAACTTTTTAAACATTGTGACTTGGATGGAGAGTTGTCTCATTGGCACTCATACCACATATTCTTATTTATATATATGTATATAAAAATAATATTTGAATTGATTTTAATTTACTGATAACAAAATCAATATGTATACCAATAAAAACAATATTCAAAGATCTTATTACATTGTTGAATTGGTAACCTTTTAGAATAAGTTTATTTAAAGGATCGATAAGTTTACCCGGATCGTATCTAAATTTTCAGGCTTGGTAAACAACATTTCCTGACAAATTAGGATGTGCTATCCTGTTTGGAATAAGTTTTCTTCAGGTACAGTCAAACTTGCAAACCAAATCTTTGTATCTGTGACAGATGTTTTTAAGTAATTTGTGGTAACGAAATCCCTGACTTAATAATTTACCAGTAATACATAGATAACGTTCATTGACATCCAAAACATAACTCAGACACGGGCATAACGAACGAGTTGTGAAAAACAACGTAAGATGGTGCCAAAGGAATATCACCGTCCATAAAAAGAAAATTATCAATAGGGAACAAAAAATCGTCCCTTGTGTCGTAAATTTTGTGTAGACTTTACCGTGTAAACCTAAAATATCTAAATCTAGGAAAAGACATTTATTACCGTTTGTATTTGATTTATTTTAAGTAAGTTCCTTTGGGTAAATTTGTTAGTATATTTAGAGAATTCTTTATTTTTTAACGAAAAAATAATATCAAGATAACAGTAAGTGTTGTTGAATTTACCAATTAATGCAATTTGGAGGGTTTTTACTGAGTTTGGTCATAAACTGTGATTCATAAATGTACAAGAACAAGTCTGCTATTAAAGAGGCGCAATTGGTGCCCATATGAATACCTACAACCTGTCGATTAACTTAATTGCCGAAACGTACATAAATGTTATTAAGGAGAAAATTAACAGCTTCATTCATCTCATTACATCTCCATGAGCACTGAGAAACTTGTTCATCTTAGTCCCTCCTTTTATTTATTACCATGGATTTGACGCGACATAATAAATCAATGTAAAACAGTAAAGGCAAAATTACTCATTGATCGGGTATCGAACATCGGATCTTGAATACTCATACTGTAATTTTGTCCGTATTTAATGACTTCTCCGGGACATTTTCCCAATTCAATATCTCATTCTAGCTTATAGAATCTTTCTCACGTCATTTGGCAACCAATGAGAACCAATATTTGTTACGTAACAATTCAAGATGGCAGGAATATTGTATGAAACTATAAAATTCGCACCGTGATAATAAATAAATGCGTCCGAAGCGCTTTTTTTGTATTTACCTTCATTTACAACGCTGCAAATAAAATGTTTAAAGCCGGGATTTTTTAAAACTTTGGGAGCTATAACCAAATGGGCCTAAATAGAGGAGCAAAAGCAATCTACGAGACTGTTACTTACAAAAAGTTGTTGGTGGTTGCTGCCTGTCATAATATTCGTTTATTATATTAAGCATAAATCATCATGACATGCAATTAGTTTTTTTTTAATTTTGAATTGCTTGACATTTCATCATGTGGAGCATTTTATAGCTAACTATTCGTTTGGGTTTTGTTTATTGTCGAGGATCGTACGATGACCTGTAGTTGTTTACATTCTTGTCCATGGTCAGTGATGAATAGTTGTCTCTGGTGGATAGTTGTCTCTGGTGTATAGTTGTCTCTGGTGGATAGTTGTCTCTGGTGGATAGTTGTCTCTGGTGGATAGTTGTCTCTGGTGGATAGGTGTCTCTGGTGGATAGTTGTCTCTGGTGGATAGTTGTCTCTGGATAGTTGTCTGTGGTGGATAGTTGTCTCTGGTGGATAGGTGTCTCTGGTGGATAGTTGTCTCTGATGGATAGTATAGTTGTCTCTGGTGGATAGTTGTCTCTGGTGGATAGTTGTCTCTGGTGGATAGTTGTCTCTGGTGGATAGTTGTCTGTTGTGGATAGTTGTCTCTGGTGGATAGTTGTCTCTGGTGTATAGTTGTCTCTGGTGGATAGTTGTCTCTGGTGTATAGTTGTCTGGTGGATAGGTGTCTCTGGTGGATAGTTGTCTCTGGTGTATAGTTGTCTCTGGTGGATAGTTGTCTCTGGTGTATAGTTGTCTCTGGTGGATAGTTGTCTCTGGTGTATAGTTGTCTGTTGAGAATAGTTGTCTCTGGTGGATAGTTGTCTCTGGTGGATAGTTGTCCCTGGTGTATAGTTGTCTCTGGTGGATAGGTGTCTCTGGTGGATAGTTGTCTCTGGTGGATAGGTATCTCTGGTGGATAGTTGTCTCTGGTGGATAGTTGTCTCTGGATAGTTGTCTGTGGTGGATAGTTGTCTCTGGTGGATAGTTGTCTCTGGTGGATAGTTGTCTCTGGTGGATAGTTGTCTCTGGTGGATAGTTGTCTCTGCTGGATAGTTGTCTGGTGTGGATAGTTGTCTCTGGTGGATAGTTGTCTCTGGTGTATAGTTGTCTCTGGTGTATAGTTGTCTCTGGTGGATAGTTGTCTCTGGTGGATAGTTATCACTTATAAATCTAGTTATCCCGAAGTATATTAGCTTGAACATACTCACACCTTGTTCATGCTATTATGGTTTGTCATGTGTGACTAATGATAAACATTATTTTCTTTACCTGTTTAATTAAAAACCATAACTGTTCAACTTGTCTTTCTTGAAATCATGGAATTATTTTCAAGAAGTCAACAATTGAATTGAAAAAACAACAATGATTCTAATTCACTTGACTCTTTTGGAGTTTTCTTATGTTTATATCGGTCTTGTATTCAACTGAATGATCCTTTAGGAGCTGTTTTGGTTTTCTTTTGTTGGAGATTTATGCTTGCAAGGAAGATTAGGCAATGTTTTGAAATTTAACCAATACAGTCTACCTTTCGGGCAAGAACTATGTTTGAAGTTTTCAAATGCTGTTGGTTATTTAAGGAGGATCTGTTTTATCTCTGCTTAAGAAACGGTAATTCCTGTTTAATATATTAAAGCAATTTATCAGATAAATTTATAAACTTCTTCAAGAATTTAATTGTTTTCCTTCGTGTTATTTTGAGGTATTTCCAAATTGCGATATCTAAGTCACTGGTGTTAAGTCGTGTAATGTTACCACTGTGACAATGTAATGTAGTCTGACTTTTTGCGACTTATAATTTTTTTTTGTCCTGGTATCTTTCTTAACATTTTGTTACAATAACAGATTTTTGAGAGTACTCAATTGTGTGGTTTAATGAGCTCAGATCAAAGATGCTGAATACCGAGTTGAATTATTTGGTTTTAATTCTTCTTTTCCGAAAATCCTACCCATTGCATAACTATAGCTGAATTTTTTATATATAAAGACAAATGCAAATAATCCCAAACCACATTTGAAAAAAAAACATTTTTATTGGAATCCAGGAAATTTTTCCTCTTTGTTTGTCTAGATGACATTTTTTTAATCAGCTTTATAACATTTTGTCATATAATAATGTCCAATAAAAGAAATGGCTTAAATATAAAAATCACACAACGTAGTTACAATACATGGTAATTCCATTGTCCTTCACATCATTTCATGTTCCTTGTTGTCTGGTGCCACCTTTTTACCAAACCTAAAGTAGAAACGGATGGATTTTCTATTGCATAAAATGTTATCTAACACCATTTCCCTAATAAATATCTACAATTTAACGATGGAATCGGCTTTTGCTAGATATTTAGCTTCACATCTAAGTGTATGCTGTCTTACACTGCACGACTGCTTCGCTATTTTTTTTATCGTCTATTTTTAAATGTGTAATATTATTGTAATAAAACAGGAGGCAGTATATATACAAAAGGGAGCTTCAAAACTCAAAAGTCGAGTAGAGACCCAGAACATCATGTAAAAAACAAGAATACGACGAAAAGTCAAACAATAGTCTACAAACTAAAGATTGAGCAACACGAGTCTTACAAAAATAGCGGTGATATTATGTGCTCCGGAAGGGAAAGAATATTGATATGTGTCATGTGACATCGCTGGTCTGGTAATGAATCAATTACCAAAGGACGAAGATGTCAACAACTACAGATTACTGTACGGCTTTCAACAATAAGTAAAACCCATATTGTATAGTAAGCTAACATATCAAATACACAAAGTACCGATTAAGGAGAGCTCGCTGTTAATTAAAATTAGTTCAAATTTTTAATTAGTATTCCATCCTGTGTTAAATCAATTGTTAAATTATTTAGATGTAACCAAAAATTATCGTTGTATAAAAGTACGATCATTGTTCATCATTAAAAGTTATAACAAGAAAGATATGGACATATTAACTTTGATACACTATATTCATCGTTTTCTGCAACCATCAGCTATCAAAAACCTTTTTATTACTTTTTACAAACTGTACAGTTCCTATCCCGTTTTGAGTAAAATTTCATGTTGATACATTATTATGTGATGAACATTTTTATACATTGTTACCTCACACGGCCATACAAAATAAAATAAAATGGAGGCACCAAATTTAGCATGTTTCAGTAAGATAATATATTTATCTACATAATCAAGTACAATTCAACCATCAATATAGAAATAAAAGAGGTTTGGCATGATTGCCAATGAGACAACTATCCGCTAGAGACTAAGTGACGTCAACGTTACTATAGGCAACAGTAGATTACTGATGTTCAAAGCTAATAATTCGATTATGAAGAACAATTAAGGTAACACATGAAAACTGAGGGGAATGAGGAAGTAAGAAACTATACGATACTGTCTTCAACAAAAACCCTACTGCATGGTACTCTATAAAGGGTTCCGACATGACAAAATGTGTTAAATTGCACACATCATGTTCCATATCTACTTACCGTTTACACAAACAATAAAACAACATCAGCATAGGGAACGACCCTAGCATACATACTATTACCAAAAACCATTCACGTGCTAAAATAAATAAAAAAGTAACTTTTTTTTTTGCAGACAATGTATGACTCATTTTGGATAACAGATTCTGCCTATTTATAGTATTAATGTTAGAGTTTAAACACTCTTACGTGAAAGCTAATCATCTATCTTATCGTAAAAGAAATTGATAAGTTTGATAAAATCTCTTGAAAACGTGAATACAATTGTTTGTTATTTTTGGCTTCTGTTTGTTAATAGAGTGAAAGTGGCTTTTTTTAATTTGGCATTGGTAAAGCATACTTTAAAATGACAGATATATTATATTCATCATAAGATTTATACTTAATGAAAGCTCAAAGCTGCCAATATTGAAAGCCAAACACACATAGCTATACTTTTTCGGATGATAAAAATTGAAAAAGTTAAAAGGTTCAAAAAGTCGGTAAAAAGATTATTTTAAAAGACAGTCAACATAATGGTCACATGCAAAAAAGTCGAACAGAAAGACAGCTTATTTAAACAAACGTTAGCCTATGAAGTAATGACTTATTACTTGGCTTTAATTTAAGTCCTGTTTAACCATTGGTTTTAATTAATACTATTTTCATGACATTAATATCAATAAAACAAAATTGAATTTATATGAGTTCATAAAGTAACCTCCAGCCCCTGACAATTTTTTGGATCCGCCCCTGATTACTCCAGAAACAATATTAAGTCGGGCATTAGATATCTATCAAACAAAGGCTTCCCGTAATTTATTTGACTTGAAAATACAGGTTTATATGACAGTAACATAAGCTGATATCTACAAGAGTTCAATTCTAAAACGACAGCGTATGTAGAAATATCAAAATGCACATGCGTGTGAAATTAAAACGTATTTTTAAGTGAGCGGTGAGCAGTACTTTTCCCATGTTTTGAAGTTGAAAATTTTGTATTTTAATTTTTGTTAAAAGTCGGATTTTTCTGATTGGATGAAAGCCATGGCTTCACCATTTTGTTAAATCAAATAACTGAAGAAACCAAGGCACAAGTAAAAGATTCATATTTGCCGAGAGTTTGTGTTAAGTTATTTTGACTTAAAATGGAATCTTGCCATCGTTATCAAAATCGTCATGGAATTGTTAAAAATTGTAATATACTAAACAGCATACATATACCTATGTAGATAAATACTAGTTGACTTACGTTTTTCACAGATATCCCCTTTAAAGAATGTAGAACATACACAATAATCATTATGACAGTAACCAAACTTACAACCATTTTTACAATCCTCTAGAAAAAAACATGCAAATATTTCAATATTTAATGTCTCACGAATTCAGCAAGTTAATTTCTTTTTCTTAACCGAGTGGTGAATTCTAAGAATAAAGACATCATTGCATATTTTCTTATTTTTTAACAAAAATTTTCATACATTCAAATTCTTTTCAGAGAAAAACAATTGATGCTTAAATCTATCCTGTCTAGTTAAGAGTAGATGTTCTTAAAGTTTGCCGTGTGTATGCGATTAAAATTTTAAAATATTCAAATCTTTTGAATGTATTTTTATGCATCAACTCCATCAGGCAAATTTTGTCATATATATCTTCACCTGTTTCGATACTTATACATCCTTAGCTTTCAAATGTTTCGCTTTGAACGTTCCTGATGAAGGTAAATCATGAAAAGCTCTTCGGATGTATAAAATCTGTAAAGTGAAATTTTCATTTTTTAATGGCTTATTTTACAATGAAAAAACTATGAATATCGGAAATTAACAGAGGCGGATCAGGAGAATAACAGCAGATGCACGTGGCATTCCTTAGGTTGACAAACAAGGTCAATATTTCTATCTCTGTTAATAAAATGGTCATTCTTTTTCAATGGTGGTTCCTTGCGTTTTGGATCGATGGCTACAGTACTGAGGGACCCAGGGTGCTGAAAATCACAATACAAAGGAAGGTTAACTTAGACCCACAACACTCTTAGGTGATGGGTTATACATAATTAAGTGACACAGCTCAATTAATCTTAATGTATGGTACACAGGTTGAAAACGACAACACTGTTCTCAATTTTAGCTTGAAAAATACCAAACCCCAAGATAAATTGAAAAGAGAAATAGGACAAGCACATTAAATCAAAAAAAATTAAAACAATGGAACTTAATTTCCTGACTCGGTATAAGCACTATTTGGAGAAATTTGTGGGTTGGTTTAACGGAACTATAAACCACTGTAAAGCAAGGTTTTTGCTTTACCGTGGTTTATAATTCTTTTTCTTATACTATATTGTCCCCATCATTCTCAAGTCTGCTTACCCTACCAAAACCCTTATATAAAGGACCAAGGTTATAAAACACATCTTAAGTAGTAGTAGAATACCATGATTAAAAATAAGCCCGGAAACGGAAGCCGAGTAAACTCTTTGACGTTACATGGGAGATAGTACTCTGAGATGTATTGGTAAAAGGAGACAAACTCTGATATGTTACTGAGTAGGAGATAGTTCTCTTAGATTATAAAGAAGAACAGTACTATGATGTTATACAGTAAATTCCAGTACTCTAAGATATCGATGATATGGAGTTAGAGACAGTACTCTGAAATGTTTTCGAGTAGAGATATTATTTTTTTATGTTATAGGATGGTACACAATTTGACTTTTAGAGTACTAGTATTTTCGCCTTAAGATTACCATTGACTGTCCTGTTTACTGTGATTGTACTTGTATATCCTTCAACTTGAGGATCTGGAATGTGAAAGGTAGTTTTATTTAATAACATTTGTTTAAGTACATCCCTACTTTCAGAGATGAAAACTGTAATGTCGATAAGTCGTCATGAAATTTGTTCATATATATACAATGGTCTACTATGTTATTTCAGCTTCCCAATTGTGAACTTTCCATTTTTATGTAGCAACATTCCAGCAGCACCTGTATGTGGAGTATACATATCTCTCAGTTAATACAACATCCAAGAGCTTGCATTTCCTACCATGATGTCCTTGATAAAGAGTCGCTGCCTACATGGAAGCTATTGAACCAAGAGTTCAAAGGGTTGAAGTTGAAATCATCTCATCGAAATTTTACATGTACCATCACGACTTGGTTGACCGTAACGGATATGTTACAATTTTTCTATAATGTGACATACCGAATTAGATTATCACCTACATCTATGAGCAGCACGAAGGAATTCACTAGTGGAGCAGGACCTACCTACCCTTTCGGAGCACATGAGATCACCCCCGGTTTTAGGTGGGGTTCGCGTTGTTTTTCGATGTTGTGGTTTGTATATGTTATTTTTGTTTTTATTGGGGTTTTTTTTGCCATTTTTATTGTAAGTTTGTTTTTGACTTATCAGTTTGGATATCCCTTTGGTATCTTTCGCCTCTCTTGTAAACATCCGATGCACATTCTTCATTAGGTTAATCTACAACTGCGCTTGTAAATTTTGCAACTCGTTATATGTCTATGATTTAGACGGTATATACTAAAATATAGAATTGCTGCTATGGAAAAGTATGCAAATACAAAAATACTTGTAGAGTATAAACAAATAGAAATGGAGAATATCGTAGTAACATTAAACCATTATATCTGTTTAGGTTTCTTACAAGTAACTCCATATGAGAGTGTAGTCTTGTTGACCATTATTGTAAACGGCAAAGAGGAAGAAGTATTTTCTGTGGCATTAAGATTTCTTTGTACAACTGAAAGAAAACAAGATTATCTGTACTATGGAAATATATTAGAATAATTCAACTTTTCTCTTCAAAATGTTCAAAGGGATATTGACAGACAATAAAATAGGAACAGCTACTGTTTCACCAAGACTGAGCTATAACCTTGAGAAGTGAAAATAGTGACTTGCCTGGTCCAACAGTCGAACGGAAACAAAACCTGACGGCTGAGATATGAAAAACTTAATTCATTTAATCTGACTTAACGTGCATTATCCCCGGGACTATAGAAGGGAATATCCGCCATAATCATTCATTTCTTAATTTGTAAAATGCAATTTCTTAATTTGTAACATGAAATTTCTTAATTTGTAAAATGTAATTTCTTAATTTGTAAAGTGTATTTTCTACATCCGCTACATGAATTTCTACATTTCTTGATTTGTGAAATGTAACTTCTTAATGTGTAAATGCAGTTTCATAATTTGTTAACGTATTTTCTTCGTTCGTTACATGAAATTCTGCATTTCTTAATTTGTGAAACGTAATTTCTTTTTTTGAGTCACGTTTTTGGAGAATGTGTCAGTGTAATTGTAATCCCTGCCAGCCAATAAGAAATTCCGTTTCTCAAGAAAAACTACTAGTTAATAATCAAAAAATTACAAATCAAGAATTTTTACATATCAAGAAGTTTTACAAATCAAGAATTTTTACATATCAAGAAGTTTTACAAATCAAGAATGAAATAGTGCCACAATATTCCGCACGATATCGCTGGAGATCTATGTCAAATCGTACCTTAGCCAACTCGTACCAAATATTTACCAACTCGTACCAAATATTTACCAACTCGTACTTTTACCAACTCGCACTTTTACCAACTCGTACTATTTTATTATTTATACGCAATAAAATTTTCATGTTTTCTTGTATAATATACAAAATACAATAAAGTATAACTTTATTTATTGGTATTCTGATGCAATTTGTATGGAGACATATGGTTGGAACCCCCCTTTTTATATGATTTGTATGTGTTCGTTACCTTTTAAAAATGGCTGGATCCGCGCCTTATTGCAGGATAATAGGCTCGGACCTACAAAAATAGAATGGGGTTGTTTAGATGAAAAAATACACATAGAAGGGTTTATGAAAACACAGATTTCGGAATAAATGCTGCACCAAAGTCCGTTGAGTTTTACTTAATAACTTTGTAAATACAAGCTGGGCGTATCTGTTATAGTATCTAAATAACTGTATATGTAAAAACGTTTGGACTATGTTTAATTCCTGTGCAGGCTTTATCGCTTCAAAAAGATTTGTAAGTTGTTGATTTTTAACTTGAAGTTTAAGAAATATTGAATTTTCACATTAAGAAGTTACATTTCACAAATCAAGAAATGTAGAAATGCATGTAACGGATGTAGAAAATACATGTTACAAATTAAGAAATTACATTTAATAAATTAAGAAATTGCATGTTACAAATTAAGAAATTGCATTTTTAAAAATTAAGAAATGAATGATTATGGCGGACATTCCCTTCCATACTGGACGGAACTTCATCAGAGGTTTCCTTTTCTTTTATATATCTACATACTTTCTGCTTTTTTTTAGAACTTTTTCATACTCAGGACATGAAGGAGCTATATGTCCTATGGTTTTAGGTTGAAAGTTTCCTCATTGGTAATTATGCAAAATCACCTTATCGTAATATTAGCATGCATAGAATAAAATACACTATATATGTATTACCGTATTGACAACATTTTCCTGCAAATCCGCTTGGACAGTGACAACTATTCTGGCTGAATACACCATGGAGGCATGCTTTGCTACATACCATTTTGTCGAAATAATCATATTCAGTGTAATTGCAAAACGCCGCACAATCAGTAAACGACATAAAATTCAATGAACAGCAGATCGTTTTAAATCTGGTGGAAACACCTTCACCACATGATGACGAACATGTTGACCAAGCTGACCATGGATATAGGTGGCACTGGTAAATACCCGGTGAACACTTGAATACTGCTTTACAAACAAACAACATTGGAAGTATAACTATGACCGTAAGCATCCTATTTTTCGCCATTTTCCAAAAACGATTTAAAGACTTAGAACAATCAGATTTCTTAACTAATATATACAGATATCACTTAGTTTAAAGTTCAGTTTATCTCTCTATTGGTCGAACACATTTTAATTTGTTATTGGATAGGATAATGTAAGATTTAGTAGCTTGAATTTAGGTAACGGTATTATCCTCAAAATAGTTATTTTTGAATGATGCTCTGGTTTAAGAATACTTTATTGTTGAGTAAACCAATAAGATAATCACAATGTATGGCTGTGGACTAAATGATACGACAGCAGTATGCACCTATATATTGCAAAATAATAAAAAAAAATATGGTGTTACACCACTGTCCAAGATTAGGGCCACATTCAGTATTTGTCTGCTATAAGTCAGGACACTAATTCAGTGGTTTTCGTTTGTTGCTGTATATCATATTTGTTTTTCGTTCATTGTTGTGGTTCATACATCAGGCTGTCAGTTTCCCCGTTTGGATTGTTTTACAACTTTATTGATAAGACGATGTGGTATGAGTTCCAATGAGACAACTCTCCATCTAAGTCACAATGTATAAAAACTTCACAATTATAGGTCAAAGTACGGCTTTTAACACAGGGTTTTGGCTCACACTGAAAAACAAGCTATAAAGGGCCCAAAAATGACTAGTGTAAAACAATTCAAATGGAAAACCAACGGTCTAATCCATATAAAAACGAGAAACGAGTACAGAAGTGAAGATTTATCGTAATACTAAATACTTATCAAAGGTGGTACATATTGATTGATTCTCTTTATTTCCTCCATTATACTGAAGATTTGAGAATACTTGCAGTTACTAAAAGCTAGTTAGAAGCCAAAAACAATTAACAATGCAAACAAATTACCTTTGTCTTTCGGCTTTCCACCGGGTATGCGCCAACTAGGGTCAAATACTTGACCATCAAAATGAGATTTTTTATGATGGATAACGTATATGGTATAAACAAATGCATCGTTCAATAGTCAACTTAAACAATTGAATCGTGTTTGATACTTTGAAAACTTAATAAAAATGACAACTAATTATGCGAAAAATCATTAACAACCATAGATCAAGATGAGTTATTGTTTCTTTTATAGATCCCAGGTTCCAAGATTTAAAAAAAAAATCGAAAACAATAGTCGTTGATAACATTACATCAATGTATTACTCAGTTGACAAGCAATTGATTATATTTACGTTCCTTCTTTTAGTCTCAATTTTTAAATCTCCTAGCCTCACACTATGACACGTAGGATCCTGGACTGTAGATATGTATCATAAATAAAAAATAAAGTGTATTTAATTTATTACTTACTTTAATAATATGGATTTAAGCTTGGTCCAATATTGGACAGTTTCAGAAATTTTGAAAAGATCTTGATGATTTTATTAAGGAAGGGTATTTTCATTTATCATAATCAATATTATTACAATACTGCTGGCAGGTTTTAGGAGGATACAATATATCAAGACGAAAATCGTTCAAATCTCGTAAATCGTTTGAGAATAAACAAATCAAGGTTACAACTAAAACTGGTGGAATCGCATGAAATCTAAAATGAACGAGAATGGCGGCGACGGTAGGGGAAGCGACTCCTAATACGCATGTGTCGCTTGCCAGGCAAATCCAGATTCAGTCAAAATGCCAAATCGAGAATATGTTAAATTGCAAATCAGACAACTACATTAATATCTTACAATTTAAGACCAAGAAAACATACCGCTAGTGTGTTGAGACATCGACGTATGGTATTGGTCCACTTATTCATGATTGTTACAGTAAAACCTATATAGGATTGATTTCAACCCTTCTTCCTCATATCGCTGTATGTGAAGTTTTTGTGTAGGAAGCACACCACTGTTTTCCGTATTGGATGAACAAACATGAGCGCAATGTAACAGAGAAATGCCAACGCTATATGACAGGACAGAGGGTACGTTACTGCAGAGAAATGTAAAGTTGACATTTGGAAAGTTTAAAATGATCATTCTAGCTTGAAATTGTCCATCTATGTCACTATCGAGGAACAGATCAAGACACGAAGAATACCTTACATATCAGTGGTTATCAGTTTCAAAGATTGTCTGGAACGGTTAACCAAATCACAATGTTGTCCGTTAATCTTTTAAAAAGAGCACGACTTTTTTTTTCAATTTTTCATTTTTTCAAGTACCTACAAGTTTTCATTGTCAGATAAGAATTTTAAAAGTGAACAAAAGATACCAAATGGATATTCAAACTCATTAGTTAAAAAGACTGGCAAGGTCACGGCAAAAAACTGAAAAACAATAGCATAAATAAAGGCAACAGTAGTATACCGCTGTTCAATAGTCATACATCGATTTAACTGAAACAAATCCGGGTCACAAACCAAAGACAAACAGCAGTAAACAAAACTCAACATTGAAAACTAAATACTGAGCAACACGAAGTTACCCGTAATACAATGTTATACTAAAGAAATTTATCCTGTTGAACTTACTTTAAATAAAGCTAATACTAACAATGACCACTGTCCTTTCCTCGATCTTGATATCTATATCATTAACGGGAAGCTTAATACAAAAATTTATGATAAAAGAGATGATTTTTCATTTCCTATCGTTAATTATTCATTTTTAGATGGTGACGTTCCCTTGTCACCATTATATGGTGTTTATATATCTCAACTTGCACGATTCGCTCGTGTATGTAACAACGTATTAGATTTTAGCGAGAGAAATTTATGTATTACTGAAAAATTATTACATCAGGGTTTTCGATATCATAAACTAGTCAAAACATTTACTAAATTTTATCATCGGTATAAGGACATCATTCGTAAATATAACTCAACATGCAGACATCTTATACGTTCGGGTATTTCACATCCAATCTTTTATGGTAATATTCTTTACAAAGCACAAAAATGTCAGTATTCACCTCAAAAGCTAACAAAACCTTTAAACAGACTTATTAAGAAGGGATATAGTTACGATACTGTTGTAAGGTCATTAAAGATTGCATATTTTGGCTTTAATATTGATTCACTTATAGGGTCTTTGCATCGAAATTAAACACATTTGTTTTAAAACCAGTTGTTGGCATGACACGGGTTATGTTCTTTTCATATATTTTATGACGGTATAATACTAAACCCCTAACAGAAGGGATTGTGCCTGATATTCATATGATGAAGACATGATCTTTCAATCAGTTTAATTGAGGTCTGGAGTTGGCATGTCAGTAACTGCTAGTAGTCTGTTGTTATTTATGTATTATTGTCATTTTGTTTATTTTCTTTTGTTTCCTATTCTGACATCGGACTCGGACTTCTCTTATACTGAGTTTTACTGTGCGTACTGTTGTGCGTTTGTTTTTTCTACATTGGCTAGAGGTATAGGGGGAGAGTTGAGATCTAAAAAAACATGTTTAACCCCGCCGCATTTTTGCGCCTGTCCCAAGTCAGGAGCCTCTGGCCTTTGTTAGTCTTGTATCATTTTTAATTTTAGTTTCCTGTGTATAATTTGGAGTTTAGTATGACGTCCATTATCACTGAACTAGTATACATATTTGTTTAGGGGCCAGCTGAAGGACGCCTCCGGGTGCGGGAGTTTCTCGCTGCACTGAAGACCCATTGGTGGCCTTCGGCTGTTGTCTGCTCTATGGTCGGGTTGTTGTCTCTTTGACACATTCCCCATTTCCATTCTCAATTTTATCTTCTATTGCGATGCTATGTTCATATCACTAAATACTTTCATGACATGTGTGTTTGATAGATACTTTCATGACATGTGTGTTTAATAGATTCTTTCATGACATGTGTGTTTAATAGTATATATTACACATAATTAGTAATGTATACAGATAAACAATGCCACGAACAAATCATAACTTGTCGGCCTTTTCTCCTCGATTATTATAACACCGAATTAGACTTTTAGACAAACAAAAATATTCTATCAGCAACAAGACGGTTGCCACCAGTAAAGCAAACAGGATCGGTTTGCATTTTTTGGTACAACTGGAATCACTCCGTTTTTTTTTTATTTTTTTTTTTTGTAGGGTCGTGTCACTCAGTCTTTAGTTTTCCATGTGGTGATTTTTTTGTCTTTATGTCGTCCTTTAACTTTGCCTTATGCGCACCTAATACCCCCTAAGTATCCTCCCCCTCCTTTTTACCTTGTTTCCTACTGTTTCCAGTTTACAGTGCCATGTATATATAAATCATGTTGACATTACTTTAATAAAGCTTATACCAGCAATGAACACTACCCTTTCCTGGATCTTGATACCTATATCTTTAACGGGAAGCCTAAAACTTTGCTAGAGGTGTAGGAGAAGGGTTGGGATGTCACAAAAGATGTTCAACTTTGCCGTATTGTTGCCCCTGTACCAAGTCAGGATAATGACAGTTGTTATCCATTCATTTGATGTGTTTGAGCTTTTGATTTTGCCATTTGTTTATGGACTTTCCGTTAGAATTCTCGGATTTTTTGTTATTTTACCTTTTGCTAGTCTTGTGTATTTTTTATTTTGGTTCATTCAAATGTTTCAGATTTTATTGTGGCGTCAATTTCGCTGAACTAGTATACATTATTGTTAAGAGGACACCAAAAGCTCTCCTCGTGGCTCTTTTCTGCTCATTTGTCGGGTTGTCGTCTCTTTGACATAATCCCCGTTTCCATTCTAAATTGAATACACAGTTTTCAAAATCTTCATAATAGAAGGGGAAATTATTTTGATCTCCAATGGTTGTATCCCACGCCTGTAACCGTTGGTAAGAGGTAAGAACGAATCCGATGTTTATGTATTGTTTTACATGTTTTTTCCTGTTTTGATTAAAAAATAAAGCAATGTAAAAAATACCATCATATTTCATTAAAAGAAATATGTGATGTACATAGTTGTACAAATGAGAACCATAGTTGTAGACATCTTTTATATGACCTTATATCTACTTTTATTGCTGACCACTGGTTTCCATGAGTTATGTGATGTAAACATAGATTTTTCTTCTGGTGCGATTGGTTTTTATGACGTTCTTTTATCAAATTTACATGTGCAACATCTTAAAGCTTTATTAATTTATGAGTTTTGATTGCCCCTTTGATATCTTCTGTCCCTTTTGTAAAAACTGAGAAATATCTTGTTTAAGGGAGGGAGAAATCATACCTTTTTTTAAAATAAAACCACTTTAATTATCTAAAAATGACATAACTTATCTATTAAGTTTGGATGATGTGTTTGCACAACAACAAAACAAACTCCATTCACATGGTAACCAACTGTGCTCCTCTTCTTGCTTGGTTCTTTTTTCCATTTGAGGAAGACTTTTACGTAAGCTTCTCAAGAAGAAAGAAAAGAAGCCAGCATTATCTTTTAACTCTATGACCGGTTAAAAAGATAGTGTCATATCACTTTGTAATTCAAAGTGTGCTGTTCCATCTAATCGATTTTGAAATAAAGATTACCACTGATACAGTTAAGTTTGTCTCGTATCATGAGATATTAGAAATTGACAATAAGGTTCGGTTGAGAACAAAACTTCTTATTTCATAGCTTAAGTTTTATATCGTTGAGGTTGCTGCTTAAATTGATGCTATTAAACCCAAATTTTGCAGCGGTAAAGTGAAAGTCATTTCTTCGAAATATCTTTTTTTTACATGTGACGACGCATGTGTTACCATACTTTCGTTCTCTTTTTCGAAAGTGAAATCCCATCATCAAATTTGTTCTTACATGAGCAACACAGTAGGTGTCACTCATGGAGTACCTTATATCACTTCCGTTTTTTTTTTTGTGGCATTCATGTTGCTCAATCTTCAGTTTATTATGTTGTGTTTTGTGTTTGTTGTTTGTCTTTTCATCGTTTTTGGTGGGTTTTTTTTTTTTTTTTTCTTTTGCGATCAGTTTGTTTTCGACTTATAAGTTTGAATTCCGTTTGGTATCTTCCGTCTCTCTTTGGGTATGATTTAACTTCTATCATGCTTAAGATCTCATCAGGTTTTGATGACGATAGTTTTACACAAAGTGTAAGCGTTTCATATATTTTTTGTGCGTGTTTTTATATAAAACAAGAAGATTTGGTATGATTGTCAATGACACAAATATTTACCAAATACCAAATGACGAGTTGTAAGCAACCATAGATCACCTAACGACCTTCAACAATTAGTCTCCTTACTTGTTTATATTATATTATCAAACTAAGGCCGTGTTCACATTGATTTCTATTTGATACATATAGATTATAACATGGCATTTTTCATATCAGACCCCTTATCAGCCGTAGGTCATGATATCAGCCCAAGAGCCGACAGGCTCACGGGATGATTTTGACCATGTACTAATAAGAGGTCTGATATGAAAAATGACATGTTATAATCTATACGTATCTAGCAACTAGAAAACAATTTTACAGATAAAAACAGAGAAAATTGAAAATTAATATAAAACAATTTCCCCAAATGTTTACATATACTTACTGTTAGCGAAGTTGTGATAGCATTTATTATATTCATTCTTCGAATATCATTACAAAATATCAGCATATATCATAATAAAGTGAAACTTCATGTTTATGTCAGAGTTAACATTACATATCACAGATTTATGAAAGGGGGGTTAAATACTACTATTGTAGTGGCTAGAAACTCTATCATTGTAATATATGAAAGACCGGGAATGAGTCTACATTAAACAGAACATACCCGTGGAGTAACAGTTATTTTTTAAAACAGTCAAACAATTAATTTTGCTCCGTGCTGAAGGCCTCACTGTGACTTTGAGATTTGCTATTTGTGTTTTTTTGCTTCACATGTATACATACCACCTTTTTATCTTTTAAACAAAAATGATGTACCTTAAAACTTTTGATAAGAGAACTTCAACTTTGCCATTAAGAATCTTTTGTTCAATAGATAACAGAAACTCCTAACATGAAATCCGAGCTAGCGTTATGAACTAAAAGATATATACTATTTTTTCGTTTTTGTATTCCGTTTAATCGCCATTTTGTGTTCATTGTGTGCTCGTATTTCCTCAACTATTGACTTTTGATCCCTCTTCCCCTTATCTTCGCCGCGATACAGATTTTTTTTTTTTTGGTTGATGCGGCGTAATGCAATCCCAAATCAATCAATGAATCCCCTTATTTCCTTTTTTCAGTAGACAACAAAACTGAAATTGAAACCACTGATTTATTTTACTATTACTACAATTCCTTATATCGGTCTATTTTGATTATTTTAAGCTGTTGTCTGTCTGTTCAGGCTCAGTTTTTCTTCCATATCTACAAATATCAAATGAAATATTTGGTAATCAACCCAAAAAAAAAAAACAATTTTAATCGAGCCGGGAAACTGGAAATTAAATCGTTATGAGCCTTTTTGTTTGTTGTATTTTTATGAACGAAGTGTTATATCAACTCAATTCAAGCAAAAGTTTGTTATAGGTGAGGTGCATTTAGAATCCATTTGATAATAAGTAACATCCGATCTTTTTTGACGAATTTCGTTGCCCATACTTTTTTTCCTCATAAACTCCCGGTAATACGAAAACAATAAAGCCAGAAAATGGTAATATCCATTTATCGTGGCTCGGTACTTATACATCCCGTCATTGTGTTATTGTGCTATGGTAAATTTTTGTATTCTTGTCTTTCGTTTTTGCTAATTTTCTTTGTCTATATGTCTTTTTGTTTTTCTATGTTGACATATTTGTTCGTTTTTATAGTGATTAAGATCAAACACAATGTTGACTGCTGTACCCCTATTTTTGACATTTTTACCTATTATGTCTGTTTGTTTTGTTCACCGATCGTTGTCAACATAATTGAATTTTATGTGACTATCATACAAGCGGAGGGCTTAGCTAGCTATAAAACCAGATTTAATCCACCATTTTCTACACAAGAAAATGCTTGTACCAAGTCAGGAAAATGACAGTTGTTATCCATTCGTTTGATGTGTTTGAGCTTTTGAGTTTGCCATTTGATTAGGAACTTTCCGCATTTTTTGCTATTTTACATTTTGAACGCACCTCATTAATTTTGATATAGGCCAAATTAATGGTTTGAAATACTTGATTGACTTTTAAAAGTTTAGATTCCACCCGATGAATTTTGCAAAAGTACATTGCATTTGATTTTAACTTGGGATTTGTTTCTTTATCTGCATGTAAGTCATGCGTGTTTCATGCATCCGCTAATTCAGTATACATGTACTATTAAATAATTGATGGTAAACTTACCCGCAACAAAAACGGCAAACACAACAAGTTATCATCATCAACAAAACAGTTCCCAGGACAGATGTTGCTACTAGAAACCAGGGTTCAGCTACAAAAAAGTGAATACTGCATAAAGTAAATATATTGTACACACCATTGTCAGTAAGTGATCCTGTAAAACATCACATTTACTTCAAGTAATGATTCAGTGCTGGAAAAAGTATATTATTGCTTACGTGTTACTCGAGTGTACTTTTATCCGTGTCATACATGAACGTTAACTAGTGTTGCAAATGTTCTTATTTAGCCATGCCATGTATTTATTAGTACTTATATTTTTTTTTTGAGTTCTTACCACTGACATTCCTACATATAAAAAGTAACATATGTTGATATCAACATTAACTGTATTTCGTTTTCTTTAACTACGCTTTCAGAATTATTGATTATGTTCTTTCTCTCAACAATCCACATTTAAGCGAGTGCTTGCATCTTTAATACCCAAGTGAACATAAAATCAAGATTTCTACCGAAACTATAAGTTCTGCTCCATAAATGGACCTTTCCCTTGGTATTAACATGGATAGACGCCTTTTTGTTTTATCTTATACAAGAGTATTTTAACGATGTTCAAATCCCAACCATTCATTAAAACGATACATTTCAATTTTAAAAAGATACAACTGAGGGAAATGCATGAACTATAAAATGAGAGAGATCAGGTGTGTCGACAGGATTAGCCTCCCCTATAATACACTTATCACCCACAATGCGAATCCTCTTTTAATTAAAATGTCGTAAAGGGTACTAGATCACAAACGCCAATTTCATAGATCATACAACTATACTTGTTGAAGTATAACTTTAGTAAAATCGATCTCAGTAGTTTATTCTCATTAATCTATCGGAACAGTCTTTGTTTAAGGGCAGAAACGAGGATCTATGAAAAACTGTTACTAATCAAGTGTTTACTTTGTGCACCATCAAGTTTTTTCCTAAACATTGACATGTAAACATAACAACATTTGTTGATGTCAGATATATGCCTTCCAAAATGACGTATATATAGCATTACATACTTTATTGTCAAGCGGTTTGCTGGCACTTTATATTTAATACTAACGTTTTTGGCAAGCATTTCCCTTCAAAAATGCCATACATGAACATTTACCATGCTTGCATTCACCAAATTTTCAACCTTGTTCGCATGCATCTAAAGTAAGGATAATTTCTGGTCAATAAGTTAAACAAATATATTTTACAGAAAATGTCTTATTGATACTATTTCATGCGAGTACAGAATCGCTGACTTCTAAACAAGATTATAAATGAAATGCAGTATGCGTATCAATTGCGAATTTCTATTTGTTCGTGTTTGTTATATCTAAAACATAAAATGCAAATACTATTTGTTATGACGGATATTAAGTAAGTTTAATCATTAAACGGTACCAATCTAACTGCATCAAATGCACATTTCGACTAAATAATGTATCTTAAGGGATGCTCAAGGTCAACATATTCGTTTAAATGTAAAAGCTTGTATAACCGAAATGTAAGGACCAAACGTATTGGCAAACCCCAACTAGGAGTCAGAGCTTGTGATATCACTTGACACTTTATTTTAGTTTTTTGATATTTGATTTTCAAAACAATTGTAGAAATTATGAATCTCATTCGACTAAATAAAAAGTATCAATTCGGACAAGTATTTTTTTTAATCTAATTTGAGATTAACTGGTTTGTCTTCAGAATTAGTAATAAAATAAATGTTCATATAATTTACTCCTGATTACAGTCTTACAGATTATTACAGTTTTGTGAACATCTTTCTTGTTATCTGAGCTTTATTTCGGGCTGTAAATGCCACATGAACATACGTAATTTTTAGATAAAAGAGAATATTTCACATGGTCAAAACCATTGACATGTGTTACAAAATAGAAAGAAGAATTATACCAAAATAACGTAGTTGTATGGATGTAAAATCAAATGGACACCAATTTAGTTTTATTGTATATAACAAATATATCTTTTTTGTATTTTATTAAAAGAAATTTCCATAACAATTTATAGTACGTCAATATACAACTTTAAAGTACAAATGTATATTCATAGGTACATTCATTAATTATGAACACCATGTTATTTTTATGTAGGTCTTTTGTCATTCGAAGTAATCTTTTCAATCCCCGAGGGTATCATCAGCTCAGTAGTCAGTACTTCGGTACTGACATGATTTAACAAACCTTTCTAAAATTGTCCGTTTATAAATTTTGAAATTATTAAGAAACTAAGGTTTCAACTCCCTCAGGCAAAGTTGACTTTAGATGAATTTGGCTATTTATTGTAGGTATTTTTGTTATATAGCTCTTCAACGGTTTCGGTAGTTATACGTCCTCGGATTTCAAATGTTTGGCTTTGAGCGTTCCTGATGAAGGTAAATCCAGAAAAGCGCTTCGGACGCATGAAATGATTAAACGTGTTGTTTTCAATTTTTTCTGTCAATTCAGTCATTAACTACTAATTTACCTACCAGTTTCACAACATTTTCCTGTAAATCGTTTTGGACACTGACACTTGTTCTGTTTAAACACACCATTCACGCACGTCTATCCACATACTTTCTTTTCAATGTAATCTTTTGTTAACAAATTACAGTCTGCTGCACATTTTTCAATAGTTGTATAAGATCTATTACAACATAGTTGTTTAAATCTCTTAGACGTACCGCCACCACAGGATGAGGTACAGTTTGACCATTGTCCCCACTCGCTCAAAAGACACTGATTTTTCCCGTTGTTACATGAAAACATAGCACTACAAAACACACATGTAGCACTTAAAACTACCAATATAATAGTAGTGTACTGTTTGTAAAATGTTTTCAGTTTCATGTTTGATCGCCAACCGTATTTTAAAATATGCCACAAAAATCTTGACTTCAGGTATCAAGTAAAGTGTAAAACGAATGGCAATGATATGCGGTGTTAATGTCCTTACTTTATAAAATTTGTATGAATGCCATGAAATACATTTCAATTGAATATATTTGTTTGTATAAATTCGTGGAACATACGGAATTGTTTACTGTATAGAAAAACATGTGATTTTCTGTAAATATTAAAATCCTCTGTAACTATATATTTTATCTTAACTCTCTAAAAAGTATAATTCCTTTGTGAGCAGAACCCCAAACAATATTCAAATCATAAAATTAACATGAGAAGCCCAAAGTCGACTTAGTCTCGGAGATATAAAGAGATAAAACATAAACTCACTCTTATTTACACCGATTGTTGTTTTTTGTATCCAAGATAATGCTAAGGCTATACACGATATTATATATTATCATTTTACGGTTTATTACGAATATAATTTCTTGCATTTTTATATACTGTTTCCTGTCACGTAGTCGGTATTTTTTAACATTGACTTATAAAAAAAAAGTAAAATCACAAAAATACTGAACTCCGAGGAAAATTCAAAACGGAAAGTCCCTCATCAAATGGCAAAATCAAATGATAAAATACATCAAACGAATGGACAACAACTGTCATATTTCCGACTTGGTACAGGCATTTTCGAATGTAGAAAATGGTGGATTGAACCTGGTTTTATAGCGCTAAACCTCTCACTTGTATGACAGTCGCATCATGCGGGACGTTTGGCTAGCCATATAACCAGGTTGAATCCACCATTTTTTCTTAAAATGCTCTGTACCAAGTCAGGAATATGGCAGTCAATTTCTATGTATGTTCGTGTTTGTTTTTGTTGTAGTTCAGTGTTTCTGTTGTTCCTTTTTTTCTTTTTATTGTCGATGTGTTTCTCTCGATTTTAGTTTGTACCCTGGCTTTTTTTTCTTCTTTTAATCAATTTACGACTTTTGAACAGCGGTAAACTACTGTTGCCTTAATTAATTCAATAATAGTTTTACCGCGTTATCGGCTTGGTTCAATTACATTGTCACTTATTCGCATCAAACGTTATGTTCCTTTGTAATGATATGGTTGCATGCGAATTCTGATTGGACTTTTATTTGCTGCAATTGATATAAAGCTTTCTTTTGAATTTGAAATTAAAAACGTAAATATGCTTTATATACAAAGTGTGATAGAGATATAATCAGATGATTAAATTCTCTTGACAATAATTGTGTTTGGTTCGACATAAATTTATCAATAGGTTGTAGTGTTTAAGTGTTCCTGTAAACACCAATTCAGCAAATCTAATAGCAGACTTGTATTCTTTAAAAAAAAATATTTCGAAAGGATATTGTAAAAGATCAATACAAACAGCGATTTTCTCATCAATATGTTAAAATATAACTCATCAAATACTACTTTACAGCTATTAAACTATGTGGAATGTTTTTTTTTTTTTTTGGCATTGCATAATTTTATGTTTCATATTAATGGACGATTTTTAACGCTATATACATTGGATGAGTACAGATTAACATTTTTTCTTGAATACGTGCTTTAAAATATTACCTCCCCTGCAAACACTGAAAACTTGATCTTTTCCAATATTTGTCCCGTTTTAGCAAGGACGATAAATTCACCAGAAAGCATTCTGTTTTATAGTAACAACAGAAATGAATTGAAATAAAAACAAATATTTCCATATGAAGTTTTCATTTCCCACTTAGCTACCAACGAGTACAGTATGCTATATGAGCTTTGTGTAAAATTGATTAAGTCGTTGATAACTTTACATAGATATAAGAAGATGTGGTATGAGTGCCAAATGAGACAACACTCCATCCAAATCACAATTTGTAAAAGTAAACCATTATAGGTCAAAGTACGGCTTTCATCACGGAGCCTTGGCTCACACCGAACTGCAAGCTATAAAGAGCTTCAAATGACTAGGGTAATAATCACTTATTCAGTTTGACAAACAATTGGTTATATTTACGTTCCTTCAGCGGAAGATCATAACAGTTAGTATCAATGTTTACATCTCATAATTTCACACTATGATACGTAGGATTTTGATCTGTAGATATGAGGGAAAGTAAACATTTACATAAAAATACTGATAAAATGAGTTTATCATCAATAAAAAAGTATATTATTACTTACTTTGATAATATGGATTTAAGCTGGGTTCAATATATAGGACAGTTCAAATAAATTTTAAAAACATCTTCCATATTTAATAAGGATTATTGTATTTCCATTTATTATAACCAATATTATTACATTACTCATGACAGGTTTTAGGAGGATACAATATATTAAGACAACAATGGTTCAAATCTCGTAAATCGTTTAAGAATACAAAATATCAAGGTTAAAAACAAAAACTGATGAAATCTAAAATGAGCGAGAATGGCTGTAAGCGACTTCTGATATGCATGTATCTCCAAATATGCAAATCCAGATTCAGGATCGATTTCACATTTTCTTCCACATTGGTGCAATTTTGTACAAGGTGCATACCACTATTAACGAAGTCCGTATTGTGTGAACATGCATGAGCGTAATGTACTGACTGGAATATTTCAACGCAATATGACAGAACTGATGGTATATTAATGCTGAGAAATGGGAAGTTGATATTTTGAATGTTCAAATCAGCACGTCTGTCATAGGTCTTAGTGTGAAGTCGACCATATGTGTCAAGGTAATGATCGGTTGTCATCTGGATATGCCAAAGATTGTCTGAAACGGTCAACCAAATCACAATTATGTCCGTAAATCTTTAAAAATAAACACGTATTCAACTTGAGTCCTTTAAGCAATAATCGGATATTCTGATATGAAAAGTCAGCCTGCTGTGAATGTATATACTTCGGTTGCATGTTTTGCTTTTTAAAAATGAAAAGTGCACAATAGAAGTATCAAAGTCATTTCATATGTCACAAGTTTTGATTTCAAACAATCATCCTAATAATGCAATATCATTGTGTTAATGAAACTAACAGTCGTATAAATCCTTTTAAAATATACAAATTAAGATAGGAGAAAAATAGATAAGTTGAAACACAACATACTGCAGTTTGTTTAATCTCACAATCTTCTATTCAATTGACTCTTTCAAAAACATTAAAACAAAAAAATAACAAAAAATTCACCATAGTAACTTAACAAAGGCAAGTCCATAAAACCTGACAAAAATAAACGTTAGACTATCTCAATCAGAGAAAGGTTGATTAACAACTGTCATATTCCGGGCTTTCTTTGGAAAAAAGAAGGCCTTTTTTATTTGGATGTATCCATCTCTTTTTAAAATCAAGGCAAAACTACTGGTTCAAAATAACAGATTGACTTTCCAAATCTTAGTGTTCACCTAACGAAGCATAAACATTTTTCCATAACCAAACCTATTCGAATGATTAATATATTTTTGCGTTCATCTTTTCATATTACTAATTGGGATATTTTCTAAATTTATTAGTGATAAAAAATTATCGAAAATAAACAATTTTTGATTTACTGTGTATTTAATGATTGCATAATAAAAATTTGGCGAATCCGAGGCGCTATTCTTATTTACCTTTCAACCCAGTAACACTCAAAACCAAAACGTTAAAAGTAAACTTAAATACTTGAAAACGTTTTAACCTATATATATATAATCAAAATGATTCTAGAAAGTAAATCGTTCAAAATCTGTCCACCTTTAATTACGGTTTATATCTATAACTTACAAACAGATAAAATAAAATCATGACTAGGTATCCTAGAATTTTAAGTGGTTAATATTATAAAGTTTTTTATACTGCAAAGTACGGACAGCTAAATTCTAAAAGTTAACAAGGAAGCCATACAAAATCTCAGATGAAAGAGAAGCTGAAAACACCATTTAAAAAAATACCTTTCAGATGTGACATAGTAAACCACTGACACAATCTTTATGTGGGCTCAGACATGTTAGATTGAGACGAACTTAAATATAGTGTTAAAAGTGGGTAAATGTGTGTTTTAGTTTACAGAAAATACATCTCAAATGTTTTATTTGCTGTTTGTCTTGATGATTATATGTCTTATTGTTCTAGAAATGGAAATCAAGAACAATGTTCAAATGCTCTTACTGTGTATGATCAAGTTTATGCTGTATTTGATCACACAGAGAGAGTATATAGTATTCGTACACCTCACAAATATTATACTTTTAATTTCTGAAGGAAATGACGCTATGGTGGTGCTTTATTTCCGTTATTTTTTATACTCATTCCGTTATTTTTTATCATTTTAAAATGATCGTATTAAAGCCTACAGCTTATTTATTTTGTTGTTTACTAAATACATTGGACAAGTCCCTGAGTTTATCATGAGAAATATGTTCACTTAGGTCCTCGTAAAACCCTTGCGAAAGGGGTGTCCGTTTGGCTGTGCATGGTGTTTATTATATAGCCACGTCTTGTTAAAATGGCCACGCTCACTGCACGCTTAGAACCCTTGCAACAGCTCTGTTAGGTGTAAAGTTTATGTTCATATCCAATATACCTTATGTTTCAGAGGTCTCATACATTTTCCGACCTTCATCCAAAACGTCTTCTGTTATAGGACCTACATATTGGATTTATTGTTAATTGGTGTGCGTCCCAAACATGCATGAAATATTTACCACTGGAAGTTAAGCAACCAAGTATCAATCTTTTAAAACAGTCTCTTAAACTGAGTTTTACTGTGCGTACTGTTGTTTTTTTGTTTTATTTATCTACATTGGCTAGAGGTATAGGGGAGGGTTGAGATCTCAAAAAAATATGTTTAACCCCGCCGCATTTTTGCGCATGTCCCAAGTCAGGAGCCTCTTGCCTTTGTTAGTTTTGTATCATTTTTAATTTTAGTTTCTTGTGTATAATTTTGAGTTTAGTATGACGTCCATTATCACTCAACTAGTATACATATTTGTTTAGGGGCCAGCTGAAGGACGCCTCCGGGTGCGGGAGTTTCTCGCTGCATTGAAGACCCATTGGTGGCCTTCGGCTGTTGTCTGCTCTATAGTCGGTTTGTTGTCTCTTTGACACATTCCCCATGTCCATTCTCAATTTTATAGCATCCACAATAAGATAAACAGTCTCTGATTTAGTCTTAGATGCATGATGTTTTTTATAAGTTGTTAGTGGCTTTGAACTAGATGTCAGTAACTGCGAGTACTCTCAGATCTGTACTTAGTGTCTTTTTGTTGTTTGGATGTACAAGTACCCGGCCACGTCCACTTGTATTTGTAGTATTTGTATTTTTATCCATCTGATGAGTTAAGCCTCTTTCAACTGATTTTTATAGTTCGTTCTTATGTTGTACTGTTACACCACTGTCCCA
Source organism: Mytilus californianus (assembly GCF_021869535.1). Taxonomy (NCBI): domain Eukaryota; kingdom Metazoa; phylum Mollusca; class Bivalvia; order Mytilida; family Mytilidae; genus Mytilus; species Mytilus californianus. The sequence goes on along the minus strand of NW_026262581.1, from coordinate 138,382,722 downwards.
GGTTAGGGGGAGGGTTGGGATCCCGCTAACATGTTTAACCCCGCCACATGCTGTATGTATGTGCCTGTCTCAAGTCAGGAGCCTGTAATTCAAAATGAAAATATAAGTGCATAGACGAGTTTTTTTCAACTTTGGTAATCATCTGTACATCTTAGTAAATTTCGATTAAAATACATTGCCATCTATAGTAATATAAAGTCCACAGAAATAAACAACTTTCCAGTAATAGATAACTTGATCTTATCAGGACATTAAAATGAACAAAAGGAGGTTTGCGAATTTTCATATACAATGACATAAAACACGCGTATTGGTCAACATAAGGTATTAACGATCAAAGAACACAAACAATATGAAATAAGACTTGAAACGAAATTTGAATATTCAAACTGTGGTATAAGTGACATTCGTCTGTAGATATGAAGGAAAGGCTAATATTAACAGAAAGTTGTTGAAATTGATGAATTGAGTTTTACTAATAATGAAAAGGGTATATTATTTCTATTTCTAATTGAATCAAACAATGTACGATGATTTTTAATTGTTCTTTATCAAGTTAGGAATATGTCATCAAATAGTCCATTTCTATGTATGCTGGTGTTTGTTTTTGTTACAGTTCAGTGTTGCTGTTGTTCCGTTATTTTCCTCTTGTAGTTTCTGTGTTTCCCTCTGTTTTAGTTTGTAATCCGGATCTGTTTTCGCTTAATTCATTGATGACTATTGGACAGCTTTATACTACTGTTGCCTTTATTTCCTGAAATAAGTAAAAGATCTACAAGATTTATAGACGGATGATGGTATCAATGTTTATTATTATGACAGATATGGTTGTTCAACAACTAGGAAGCAATTTCACAGAGAAAAAAAACCAGAGAAAACTGAGATATGATATAAATTTCATTCGCAATAATAACATTTATTATATTCACTCTCCAAATTACATTATAAAATATCAACATATATCAAGATAAAGTTCACATATCGGTCAGAGTTAACATTACCTATTACATATTTCGAATGGGTTTTATACTACTATCATTGTTACAACGAAATAAGGATAGAAATTAGAGGCAACTAACGGAACATACCCGTGGTTTGATATATATTGTTGGAATCAGGCAAACAATAAGGTTGAAAAAAAGTTCAATAAGAACCTTTTGTTCCATAAATAACAGTAAATTCGTATATGAAACGCAAGCAAGTGCAACAACAATGAGATATAATTTCACATGTCTGTCTTGTTTGTTTTGTGATTCCGTTGGTTTTGTTTCTGTTTTGTCGCCATATTTTGTTCATCGTGATTTTGTTCTTCATCGACTATTGACTTTTGACCCCTCTTCCCGTTATCTTCTTTTCTAATAGACACCAACACTTAATTTGAAACCAATGAATTATTTAGCTATTGCTATTATATTGTCTATATCAATTATTTTACACTTTTGTATGTCTCCTTAGGTTCAACTTTTTTACCATATCTACAAATATCAAATAAACATATTAAGTAATCAACTTCACAGGAAACTCGAAATCAAATCTTTATAGTCCTTTTTTGGTTGTCGTATTTTAAGAAACGGAGCGTGATATCCTTCAAACAAAGTTGGTTTTAGGTTGAGACATATTTAGATCCATTCGGGTAAAAGTAACATCAGTGTTATTATATCAAATTTCGTTGTCCATATTTCTGTCTCATAAAGCTCCCGGATAGTTTTTTAAGTTCAGCCGGAAAATGCTTCCCACGCACCTCATTAATTTTGATATAAGCCAAATTACTGGTTTGAAATACTTGATTGACTATTAAAATTTTGGAGTTAAATTGGAATTAAAATTGTAAAAGTATATTGTATAAGGTTTTGACTTCTGTATCAGCATGTAAGTCTTGCGTGTTTCATGCGTCATCTTACTAGAAATGATTTATGGTAAACGTACCCAAAACAAAAACGGCAAACACAACAAGCTATCATCATCATTAAAATAGTTCCCAGAACAGATGTTGCTACAAGAAACCAGGGTTCAACTGCAAAACAGTGAATACTGCATAAAGTAAATATATTGTACACACCATTGCCAGTAAGTAATAAGGAGATTAGCAGTAACATGTTGAGCATAACATTTACTTTGAGTGATGATAAAAAGTACATAGTATTGCTTACAAGTTACGTGTGTTGATGCTGGGTGTTTACTTTGACATTTATATATATTTACCGACGTTTTTGTCAATTGCTACGTCTCAGCGATGGTATATACATATATGTATTCCATTACTTACGTTTTTGGCAAGCGTTTCCCTTGAAAAATGTCATACATGAACATTTACCATTTTTGAATTCGCCAAATTTACAACCTTGTTCGCATGCATCTAAAAGTAAGAATAATCAATGTGTTACTAATTGAGACAAAATAAGAAAATAACATATATATTGTGTCATATCAACAAAGAACAATGACTATAGGGCTGGGATTACCCTCGGAGACCAAATGTCCACCAGCATTATTTGGAAATTTACGTAGAGAAGATTTTTTTGTTGAATAAACTGAATGTGATATTTTCCTGTGTAATACTGGTTATTTCAAGCATTACTGTCACGTTTTGTCATAATCAGTTCAATAGTCTTAGATAAATGTAGTATAATGTAAGAAGACATCTACAGCGATTCGAGCGAAATTTCTTCGAAAAATCCAAAATCAAGCCGCATCATAATAGAATATAGTATGGACCAATAAATAATCAAATATTTATCTCATCTGCCTACAAACAGTTGAAAATGATACAAAAGATAACTTTAACATGATAAATTCCACTAAAGGACCTCTTTTCGTCATTATAAGGTCTCTTTTGGTCCATTTATACCTCTCATTTCCTCAAAATTTCAACTTTTCAGGCCAATAAATAAAAAATATGCGGTTAGAATTATTCAAGCTGAATGAACTATCCATATAAAAGTTTACTGACTCCAAGGAGTTTCAATAAGTCCTTACGTAAAACTTAAATTTACGCCGCGTTCCAGAGAGGGACATAAAAACCTTCCCTTTGGGTGAATAACTTGTTGTTACTGCTTTCAAAATACTTTCATTTTCTTATAATTATATATTTATTAAAGTATTACTTTGGAAAAAGTTTTCTATTACAAAAGAATATAAGAAATAAGGAGAAAAAGTAAGAAAAGGCTCCCCAAAACACTGAGTATGGCTTGTTCTGTCTACTAATATTCATGGTAGAGTCCTATTTCAAGGCAATTTTCTCGAAAAATGTGTTTTTGAGACTCAATCCACTCAGAATATTTCATTTTTTTTGGTATTATTTCACTTAAATAGCATGATATTTACAAACGAGAGTACTTGTTAGGTCAAAGGTGCCTGTGCAGCTTCCCGTATTAGCTGTAATACCACCATTGATTTTCCCCTGTTAGTCTTTGTTAAATTTGCACTTTTCCAAAATTGTGCAGAATTTATCTTTGTTTCAAATGAAGAAATACTTGGCATGAGTAAAGTTTTATCCTATCCAGTACTATATACAAAATTTCACATAAACTTTCATTGCAAATAAGAAAATTACCATCACTGGAAGTTAACCAATCAAATATCCACCTCTTTTTTTACCTGTGTACAAGCTTTAGTAAACATGTAACCTCAAATTTCCAAAATATTCTAAAGAAACACCAAATATAAAAGAGATGGTGCTTTGAAAAACCCAAAATATATGTTTATGCCCCATAAATGTTTTACTTAAATAAAATGTAGGATCAATTTCCTACAACTTTCAAATTCACGGGAATATTTATTTTCGACCCTTTTTCGTATGCAACCAGGTGTGACGTACTTAGATTTGGTGGTGTTACACCTAGAAACTCAAATTATAAAAAAGTTCATGACATATTTAGTGTGTTATTCAAAGAACGTAAATAAATTATTTGGTTTTAACATAGTTTTAAGTCAGAAATATGACCGTTGTTATTCATTCGTTTGATGTGTATGAGCCTTTGATTTTGTCATTTGCTTCGGGACTTTCGGTTTATAATTTTCCTCTGAGTCCGGTATGTTTGTTATTTTATTTTTTTACACTGTCGTGGCACTCGGTCTCGCTCATTTTTAGAGTTCATACGAGAATGCAATGACGTCATAATCTATAGTTAAAGCCAGTTTTTCACCCCATGAATTCTAAAATCAAAAATTATAATAAAGGTACCAAATAACATCCTTCATATGTTTATAATTACATTGGATGTATGTTTCATTATAATACGTTATTTTAATTGGCTAACCACAATCTCCCGTCATTCTGATATCAACCTTCATTTCAAAATGAACTGTAACATTCATGACGACACGAGCTTCAACAATCAAGTGCACAGGTAAATAAAAGAAAACACTTTAGGATTTGATCCTAGCAAAAAATGCTATTATAAGTATTGAATGCTTCTTTGAGTAATTTTATAGGGTTGTAAAAGCGTTGACCGTGCTCACATTTTTAGAATGAAGCACATTCGCGTTTCATTCAAAATGTACTTTGATCAACGCTTTTACACCCCAATAAATTAACAAAGAGAATCATTCAATTCTTAAATAAGAAATCAATCTATCAGACATAAGAATTTATATTATTAATTTTTTTTTACATATTGGCATTAAGGGTTCAAATTTCGTACACATAGTCCAAAACTGCAAAAACTGCAAAAATAGGCTCATCTTAAGATCTTGTCATTGATAATAATATATGAGCAACAGCGTTACCCAAAAGGCCAAAAGATATATTTTTGGATAAAGCTGTTGATCATATAAATTTTGACAAAAATCTACGCGTTAAATGACCTTTACGGTCAAAAATGTAACTTTTCACCGTGACATCACAGGAGACAATAAAGTGTCAAGATTATATCATACCTCCTTCTTTCTCGGTTACATATCATCTTCGAGATACTGCTCTTTGGTGAATGTAGCCTAGGAAATCCCTCTGTATTTCAAAACTATAGACAACCCAAATATAAACACTGAATACAAAGCCTGTGTGATTTTACATTTGTTATTTTTTGTTAAATCTAAACATTGAACGCCAATATTAGTTCAACCAAGGAAAACATTAATCGGTACCAATGAAAATGCAACAGATGCATATTTTGACAAATAATTTCTCTTCGTGGACAACAAGCTTATAATGTGATGTACTACCTAAATTTCATCAATGGAGCTTGAATCAACTCAGCTGGAAAGCTAATTGAATACAAAGATCATAGGAAACCAAAATATGTTACCATAGAGGCAAAATTATTTGAAAATCTAAAGCAAAATGCAAAAGTAGATGCAGAACACATCATACGTAATAGGCATACAATATGGTACACCGAAAGCGTATTTCGTCTACATCAGTGGCGCATGAATCAAAACAGTTCGGAAAATAAATCAAATACGTATTAAAAACAGCTGCGTTTGTCGAAAAGAACCAAAAGTATAGTCTAAGCCGTCTTAATTTTGAGGTAAAGATATTCTCGGGAATTAAGTTTGTACAAACCCTTTATGCCTTTTTTCTCCTCAAGGAAACACATAATCATTTGTGCGTATTATCAAAGGCGACTGTTTTGCTCGCGTCTAGAATTCGAATTAAAATGAAATCAAAGTTCGTCTGTTTAACTTAACCATTTCTTGTGAAAAGTGTATTTCAGGTCAAATATGATTCATTCTGGGAATACTGAAAACCAGGATATGAAGTCATTTAAATTTCTACAAATAGATTTGAAGAAATAGGCATCCCAAAAAAATTGTGTCAGTATTCCTTCATGGTTTCTTTGAATAAATATTGCATTTATGAAATAATGTATGTAGATTACTTTTAATCTTATTTTTGCTTAATTATGGTTTATATTTCTTTGAATCACACTATGTCAATAAACTATTAACTTCTTTTATACTATTTGTTATGTATCCAAAATAAATAATATGATAATGCAGTAACTGCTTTGTTTTGTCGATTCTAGTTATTAATAAACGATTAGGTAAATCCTGTACAAAAATGGCAGAAAATATCAAAGATCATCTAAGGGGAAATTAAAACGACAAAAACACAAACATGGTCTATAAAACGCTAAGTATAACAAAATGAAGACTGGTGTTATCAGTTATTGCGGAGGGAAAACATATCCTGCTCCACACGTAGCAAAGTGAATATTAAAGATTTCCGAAAATTTAAAATAAATATGGACAGATAGATATTTTCTTTTTCTATGAAAGAAAAATGTATTGCGTACTCGGTGATTCTGCGATTGTGTTAGTTTTCCCAAGGATGGTCGCTATTTCTATAAAGAAAAATGGTCTAAATCATCATGTCAAATTTGTTAAAACGCTGATGTATCACTTTCAACTTATCATGCTTTGCGTGGTCAAAAGCCAATTTTGTCCGGAATAGAACTAGTCTACGATTGAATAAAGGAAGTAATGTGTTCAAAAAGTGTGTAATTACAGAATCAAATTGGTAATTAGCATATGGACCATTATCTAAGAGCAGGGTATTTCACTTCACGTGAAAATAAAACATACATAATAATAATCAAATATAACGAAAATATAAAAATATCTGCTATGAGTGCATTCACTTTTTACTTGTAATTTTGATAATTATATCCGTTTTAGTTATACAATACACTGCATTAGTTATCTTGTTTGAATTGTTTTACATTTGTCATTTCTGAGACTGTTATAGGTTACTAAGCGGTGTGGGTTTTGCCCATTGTTAAAAGCCGTACCGTGACCTCTAGCTGTTAATTTATATGTCATTTGAACTCCTCTGGTGGAGAGTTTTCTTATTGGTAATCATAACACATCTTCTTATTTTATATGTTACGGCAAAGTAATCTTGATCATGTTATTGCATCATAGTCCTATGCACTTGAAGAATTCTTATCTGTTAATTATAAGTTATTGAATATGAATTTACCTACCAGATTCACAACATTTCCCAGTAAATCGTTTTGGACACTGACACTTGTTCTGTTTAAACACACCATTCACGCACGTTTGTCCACATAATTTCTTTTCAATATAATCTTTTGTTAACACATTACAGTCTGCTGCACATTTTTCAATAGTTGTATAAGATCTATTACAACATAGTTATTTGAATCACTTAGAAGTTACGCCACCACAAGATGAGGTACAGTTTGACCATTGTTCACACTGGCTCAAATGACACTAGTTCTGCCTGTTAATTCATGAAAACACAGCATTACAAACTATATAAAACTGAAAACAACACGTTTGATAATTTCATGCGTCCGAAGCGTTTTTCTGGATTTACCTTCATCAGGAACGCTCAAAGCCAAACATTTGAAATCCGAGGATGTATAAGTACCGAAACAGTTGAAGAGCTATATGACAAAAATACCTAAAAAAAATAGCCAAATTCATCTAAGGTCAACTTTGCCTGAGGGAACTGAAACCTTAGTTTCTTCATAATTTCAAAATTTATAAACGGGCGATTTTAGAAAGGTTTGTTATAAATCATGTCTGTACCGAAGTACTGACTACTGAGTTGATGATACCCTCGGAGACTGATAGTCCACCAGCAGAGGTATCGACCCAGTGCTATAAAAAATTGAAAACAACACGTTTAATAATTTGATGCGTCCGAAGCGCTTTTCTGGGTTTACCTTCATCAGGAACGCTCAAAACCAAACATTTGGAATCCGAGGATGTATAAGTTCCGAAACAGTTGAAGAGCTATATGACAAAAATACCTTCAAAAAATAGCCAAATTCATCTAAGGTCAACTTTGCCTGAGGGAGTTGAAACCTTAGTTTCTTTATAATTTCAAAATTTATAAACGGGACAATTTTAGAAAGTATAAAAAAGAAGATGTGGTATGATTGCCAATGAGACAACTCTCCACAAGACACAGAAATTAACAACTATATGTCACAGTACGGCCTTCAACAATGAACAATGCCCATACCACACAGTCAGCTATAAAAGGCCCCGAAATGACAATGTAAAACAATTCAAACGAGAAAAATAACGGCCTAATTTATGTACAAAAAATGAACGAATAACAAATATGTAACACATAAACAAACGACAACCACTGAATTACAGGCTCCTGACTTGGGACAGGCACATACATACAGAATGTGGCGGGGTAAAACATGTTAGCGGGATCCCAACCCTCCCCCTAATCCTGAATTAGGTTTGTTATAAATCTTGTCAGTACCGAAGTACTGACTACTGAGCTGATGATACCCTCGGGGACTGATAGTCCATCAGCAGAGGTATCGACCCAGTGCTGTAAAAAATTGAAAACAACACGTTTAATTATTTCATGCGTCCGAAGCGCTTTTCTGGATTTACCTTCATCAGGAACGCTCAATGCCAAACATTTGAAATCCGAGGATGTATAAGTTCCGAAACAGTTGAAGAGCTATATGACAAAAATACCCCAAAAAAAATGCATATAAATGTAGAACTTAAAACTATCAATATAACAATATTGTATTGTTTATAAAATGTTTTCAGTCTCATGTTTGATCGCCAACCGTATTTGATAATATGCCACAATATCCAGACGTATATTAAGTAAAGTTTAAAATCTGACAATGACATACGGTGTATGTGTTCTTTACCTCAAACTTTTTTATGAATATATTTGGTTATATAAAGTATTAGAACATGGAATTTTTTACTGTACTCAAAACAATGTGATTTTCGGTTAATTAAAATATTTTCGGTAACTATACACTTTATCTTTATATATGTTACCAAAACGTATAATCCCTTTGACTGCAGACATACCCCCTGAGTCAATGCACGATATAAACATTTGCATATCTTAAAGATGAATTTTCGTATTTATTTTACCACGGGTATCGGCTTGGTTCAATAAAACAATCACATAATCTTATATAAAAAATCTTATGTAAATATAATGGTCTTCTGAAAAGTCTGATTACACATTTATTAGCGGCAATTCATATACATTTATATATACATATATCTTATCAAAAAAGATATATATTCTAGATATACTTAATGCAATGAAAATGTGATAAGATGGTTTGTCGTTTTTTGCCATGGCATTGTCAGTTTTTTTGGACTGATTAATTTGGACATCCCTTTGGTATCTTTCATCTCTTTTTCAAAGCTGTAAATTCTTTTGAAAATAATTGTGTTCGGTTAGCATTGAAGTTTGTCGACAGTTTTAAGGTATTCCTGTTGACACCAATTACGCACCAATAAATGCAGACTTGTTCGAGTGTTATATTGAAACACGTCATGCCTATCTCAGACTGATAATGAATTCTTAAACTTAACCTATTGAATGTGTACAGATACATATTTTGTCTTGAATTCATGATTATTTTTGTTTAGTTGTAATTTGATTGGCACTGGTATCTGTGGGTAATTTCAGATCGATTCTTTATGACTTCCATTCTTTGTTTTTTTTTGTTGTGTTCTGTGTCGATCTTGGGTTCAAGCTGTTTGTTATCGTTTGTTCTTATAGTGCTACGCTCCCATGTCAGGGGGGATTGGGCACCCGGAAGCATGATAAACTATGACTTTTCTGTGTTTGCCTTCGCAAAATCAGGATTCTCCAGTTCTGTAGTTTTTTTTTATTGTTTGACACATAAGTCAGTCCGTTGGTTTTCTTGCTTCAATGGTTTTACGTTTTGTCATGTCGTAGCCTCTTGAAGCTTACTACGCGGAATGGGTTTTGCTGATTATTGCAGGCTGTACGGGGAATGATAGATGCTAACATATAAGTCATTTAGAATCTGGTGAATAGTTGGCTATCATACCACATTTTCTTATTTTCATATAAGTCAGAGGCACGGCAGTCAATCGAATTTCAACAAGTCTAATCAAATCATTAAATATCATTTAGAAGATACAAAATTAAGGAAATCGCATGAACAGGAGCCACAACAGTTGCGTTGACAGGGTAAACAACAACTCATCAAAAATAAAGATACCACAGTCTAATAATTTTGTACAAAAGACGCTTTTCGTCTTCAATAAAAACATTTAAAAAAATACCCAACTGCAACGTAAATGCAAAAAAGGAGATGTCAATAATACCTGACAAAATCAATCGCTTAATTATATTTCCGAAGAAAATAGTTGGTTGAACGAGGATGTTCCGTGACAGTTATTTATAGTTCCAATTTATTGAAACAATTGTGTGAAAACCCCAAAATGATATAATCGGTGAGCGTGATAATTATTGGGATTCAACTGTATAACCATACATTAAAATCTATCAAAGTCTTCAGCGCCGAAATTGTCCGATTACTCATTGAAGAGTCCATGTTTATAAACACGTTTGTAAACGAATTTTTTTATAGAGATCAAATAAAATGTGAAAAAGGTATAATGTAGAAATGTTCTTACTAATAGTTTTGTTTCTGATATGTCCATGTTTTAATTGTCAGTCATGATACCAGATGTGTATTTTTGGATCTTAGAAGATTGTAGTTTTATTTTATGCAAAGAAGGAAGAAACTTACTAGAGGTTTTGTTGTCTATTACACACGAAAAGGCAAAATATGGAGATCCCAACCATATTCTTACATATACAGTGGGGAATCTGGTGGTAAAATATTGCGTCCCCTGTAAACTCTAAATCTTGGTCTTTTAAATGTTTGTTCCGTCTTAGCAAGGATATAATTTCCATACAATGTTTTTATTTCCCTACTAAAACAAGCAAACATACCAGTTCTACAGGCTATAGGATCTTCGCGTAAAATTGGTTTAAAATATTGCGATGCGAATAAACTCCTAGATTACCAATTATTGTTTTCAACTGGCTGTCAAACTCTCTGTAACATGCCAATTATCCGTATATGTATGCAGCTAGATCAGAGAAGTTCAGGAAAACAATACCAAAATAATGAATTGACATGCAGCAAAGATTGACACTTTTGAAAATTAAGTTACTGATCAAATTCAAACGGATCTTATCTTGATGTAAACATCGAATGCGAATACATCGAAAAGAACGCAAATACAGGTACCATTATCCAGACGATCTATTCTTAAAATTGTAAACAAAAACAAAAGTAAAAATCTTTTAACAGATAATATTTTTTGTAAATTTACTGATGTTTAATTTTCTAACCTGCACACCATAACTTTTAAATCTTTATAATCACGAAAAGACTCTGTACAAGTGTTAACATCATGAATTGACTGTTCAGACAGACTAGCTAAAGATTTAAGATCACGAAATTATGTGGTTTGTGAGTCACAGACACATGCTATCGGTCAACCAACTACCAAAAGACAAGCAACAGTGTACGAAACGGCGAAAAGACTATTAAATCAACAAAACACTACACATATGGGGTGTCGTTCTTCATAACTCTGTTGTAGCAGGAGCACGCCCCTGTAAATGTAGTCCGTAAGAACATGCACGAACTTAACGTATTAACAGAGATATGCACACACCAAATAATAGGAAAGAACGTATATCACTGCTGAGTAAAGGCAACAGTAGTATACCGGTGTTCAAAAGTCATAAATCGATTGAGAAAAAAACAAATCCGGGTTACAAACCAAAACCGAGGGAAACTCATCAACTATAAGAGGCAAACAAAGGAACAACAGGAACACCGAAGTGCAACAAAAAAAAACGCCAACACACATAGAAACGAACTATTTGATAACAACTGCCATATTCCTGACTAGGTACAGGACAGTTTAAGAAAACATGGTGCGTTGAACCTGGTTTGATGGCATGCCAAACCTCCCGCTTTATGACAATGTTAAAAAATATCGCTAAAACACGACGTGCCAGAAAAACAACACAAACACACGCAAGAACATTCATCACAGAGAAACGCACAAACAAAGAATATAATAGTCGATACAACGTGCAAACCGCAGAACAACAACACACATATTCCATCAACGACCACAGGATATCAAAAACAGTGACGCGCTTACGTAACAAACATGCAATCTCGACCTTTATACATATATTTACAATATTCGGCCAAAATATTTTTCTGACAATGATGGTATGGAAAGGCAATTTTATAATTATTTAGACTACAAACGATTAGACATAACATATTATCCAACCGAAATCATAACAGAAACATCAAAAATAAATCCATGAATGCTGGATGTACAAAACACCGAGTAATAGAAAATTGACAATTAGAAAGTTGAAATCATCATGCTGTCATAATTCTAGTTTAAACGTCTATATGTGCTAATATCGAAGGAAAGACCACAGTAGAAATCCGACCTTTTAGTTTCAGTGATGTTCTTTATCTTAAGTTAAATGGGATACTAGTTTATGAGATGCAAGCACAAGTAAGGAATATGACAGTTGTTTTCCATTTGTTTGATTTGTTTGAGCTTTTAAATTTGCCATTTTATAAAGAACATTCCGTTCTGAATTTCCCTAAGAGTTTAGTATTTTTTATATTGAACTTTTTACTGAAATGTGGGTTATGAGTGAAAGGGTATCTTGAATATACCTGACAGCAAAATTGAGCAAGAAGCTTTGTTTTGTTTTTGAAAAGATTATTTATGAATTCTGCTTCCTATGAATGCAAACAGATAACAAATAGGCAGTACAAGTACACAATTAGTACCTGTTGGAAACCAACTTTTTAGATATCAATCCACCAATCTCAACAAATACGATGTGAATAAAACAAAATCAAGCATTTGCATGATACCTTTTTGGTATATTTGTTGTTGGAGTCAGTGAGGTTCTCCACACAAAATAATAATATTCTAGACCTAAAACAAGAAAGTTTTATCTACGATTCCAATGTTTGTGGAAAACGCTCTGTTTAATAAGACGATACAGTTGATCTGTCGATTAAGCAAAGGGTATAGTAGTGTAAAGTGCAGAAAAATCAAGAAGTCCATTTATGACATCCGTGATAAGATACGACGAAATTAAGCTGTGTACAATATATTGAATTCTTTATGAAACCAAATAAAGGATCTGGCAGATTTATAGAAGAATTTCACTTAGTATAAACAATATGATTGGTTCACAACGAGGACGTCCTTTTGCAAAATGATAACAGAAGAAATTGGAGTTATTATGTAGTATAAGTGATGTTTACACATGATAAATCACACCAAAGTTGAGAAGTTGATTTATGCATACTGTTACTTTTAATACGAAAATTCAGTATAATACATATATCATTCACATTACTATACGCAATTTCAGTATATAACATTGGCATTTGCCAAGTTAATTTTAGATTTTCATTTTGGCAAATACTACTTTCGGATTGGTGTTTTGACTAATGTTATTGGAAACAACAATCATTGGAATTTTGAAATATTATATGAATTGCAAAAGCTTGCAGCAAGAGATTTTTTTAATGTCAAATATGATGATTTATCATATAAGCTATTTCCTAAGGCAGGATAGCATGGCAAGTTAGACAACTGTCTATTTGTTAATGGATAAACTTTATCTTCTAGATGTCTTTAGATTATTTTATTGTTTTGTTGCTGCCTCATTAACATGTACCCAAACATTTCTTTTATTAATGATATAACTACTCTTCGCAGAAAATATATTACAACTTAAGTTTAGTGTTTAAGTGTAATCATTATTTATGTAATGTCTTTACTACATGCATAATGTTTCTGTATGTTTTGTTATTGATATAAAATGTAAATATATTTGGTTCAGGGATCCATTCCCAATATTATGCAGAAAACTTGTTTTTTTTTACAAAAACCAGTAATATTGAAAGAAAAATAAAGAGACGAAAGATAACACAGGAACATTCAAAACTAATGTTTAAGTCGTATAACTGGTAATGTCATGGTAAAAAATGAAAACAAACACGACTAAAAGACAAACAACTCCATAACTTCATAGAAAAAAAAAGACTGGGCTACACTAACCAAAACAAAAACAAAAGGAGAACTAAATTACTACGGAAGGATAGGCAGTCCCTGATTCACATGCGACACCCGTCGAGTTACTCGTGCAAAAACAATATGATTTGTCTAATTTTGAAATGTCACAATCGAGGCAAAGAGAACATGACTGTGCTTCCGACAATTAGAACATATACGTGGTCGTCTGTAACACAGATATCTCATAACGCCCCCAAAACAGTCGAAGGTATGACTTCAACTTTTTAACCTAGAGCCCCGGTTTAATAGCTTCATTGAAAGCAGCAACCCTCTATCAACAAAATCATGATAGGAAAATAAGGGAGCATAAAACATAGATAACTATTAAGCAAAAGCAACAATAACCCCTTTAAAACATAGGGTGTAACTCAGATGCTCCACAAGGCAAGCAGTTTCTGCTCAACTAGAGTCACATGTTGTGTTGTTCATGTCTTATACAAATCACATGATAAGTCTTCCTTAACGCAGAGAGTCGGGAATTTACGACAATAAAACATATCCATAGTAATCTGTCACATATATTAGTAATAACGGTTAACTAAATCATGAACGCATCTGTATATCTTTCAAAAAGAAAACAATTTACCATTAAGAATACATGATTTAATAGCTTTCTTTTTTATGAAAAACGCTCTATAGCAGTCATCTTCATTAGAAACGCAAGCCATGAAATATCTTATAAACTGTATAGAAAACTGGGTTTTTTTTTCTCTTACAGTTGCCGCTTGATGTTGTAACATCGAAGTGTAGAGTTCAAAATGGAAATTTCAACAATATCATAGAATTGTAAAATTGTCTAAAATAAAACATGTATCTTGAAAGGAAATGAAATCTTCAATTTTGAAGTTATAAATTTCCCACACGTTAGCAGCAATATACTAACTTCACCTGCATACGGGATATACATTTCCCAACTTATTCGGTACCCAAGAGCTTGCAGCTGCTACTCAGACGTTATAAACGTCACCAGAGTCTCAGCATTAAGTCGATTAACCAGTGTTATGTAAAAAAATTTAATCGGAAGATATCAAGACCTTATTAATAAATATTGCGCATCAACTGTACAAATAATACATAATGATCTTGAAGTATAAATTCCAGGTATTGACCTTGTGTATAACCTAAATTACGTGTTATAGTGTTATTTTTATTTGTCTTTGTATATCTTTAACTTTTTCTGTTTTATCCGTTTGGTGTTGCTCGGTGCTTATACATCGCGCCGTTGTGTTATTGTGGTATGGACAGTTTTTGTACTCTTGTATTTCATTTTTTGCTTATGTGCTTTGTCTATAGAGTGTCTATATGCCATTTTGATTTTCTTTGTTGACATACTAGTAGTTGTTTGATTTTGTAGTGATTAAGATTATAAAACAATGTTGACTGCTGAACCCCAATATATTACATTTATACCTGTAATGTCTGTTTGTTTGCTCACACATTATTGTCAATATAATTGAATTATATGAGACTGTCATACAAGTGTGAGGTTTAGCTAGCTATAAAACCAGGTTTAAGCAACAATTTTCTACATAATGAAATGCATGTACCAAGGCAGGAATATGACAGTTCTTTCCCATTCGTTTGACTGTTGATTTTGCCATTTGATAAAGGACTTTCTGTTTTGAATTTTTCTTGAAGTTCGGTATATTTTGTTATTTTACTGTTTGATGTAATGGACTAAGTCTTAACTTTTAAGTTTTTTTCTCCTTTTGACCATTCTACTTCTTCTAAAAGAGAGGTTAAAGATACCAGATGGACATTCAAACTCATTAGTCGAAAATAAACTGACAACATCATGGCTGAAAAAGAAAAAGATCAATAGACAAACAAAAGTCCATAAAACACAACATAGAAAACTAATGACTGAGCAACACGAACCCCTGCAAAAACTGGGGGTGATCTCGGGTGCTCCGGAAGGGTAAGCAGATTCTGCTCCACATGTGACATTCGTCGTGTTGCTTACGTGAGTACAAACCCATTAATAAGTCTAATTCGGTAGGTCACATTCGTGAAAAGGGGACGGGATTGTAGTTACGACATTAGGAACATATCCGTTATCATCTGAGAAACAGATATTCCATAACGTTCAATCAACTCGTGATGACGTCCGTATAATTTACGAACGGATGATTTCAACTTCGCCATTTGGAAATCTTGATTTAATAGCTTCCTTGTGAGCAGCAACCATCATCTAACTTTACTTCATCTTATTCTTATGAAGCTGCGACCAATTAATTATTTATTAGAATATAAGCTTCATGATATTGGTCTATATAAATTTATTCACATTGTTTTCTGTCTGTTCCGCTTCAACTTTTTTACCATATCTACAAAAGTCAGATAAACATATTTGAAAGTAATCAACCGCTGATGTTAGAAGGTTGTTCTTATTTTGTGCTATTACACAGGTTATGAGCCATTTGGGCGCCAGCAAACGTGTTTAATCCAGCCATATTCTGAATATGTCTGCCCCATGCTTATGAAAGATGCCTGTTATTCAGTGGTTGTCGTTTGTTGCTGCACATCATATTTGTTTTTTTTCGTTTGTATTTTGGTTTTATTTGGGGTGTGTGCATAGATTAAGGCGACAAAAGTTTACCGATGTTTAAATCTCATATATTGATATTGAAGAGACTAATTAAGTAAAAAAAAAACATTGATCGAATGGATAACTCCAAAAGAAACGAGACGGGTAAGGAATGCATGCATCACTCGCCAGACGAATTCAAACTCATGAAAATGTCACAATCGGGAATACAATACAAAAAATTGCAACTTAAATGAGTTTGTAGGTTTTCTAGCTTGTTTTGTTCTACATTTTGGAATGTCTTGTATAGTTTGTTTTGCGGTATGAGTGTTGCTCACTGTTGAAGGCCGTACGTTGATATTCTGTTGATACATCTGCGTCATTTGATCTCTAATTGAATGTTGTATTTTTTTGGCAATTATACAATATCTCCTTATCTTTTTATTTATTCCGAATCGTGAACCACTTAAATTCTTTTCGGGATATTCTAAAACTAAATTGGCTTTAACATATTTGTGTCGTGTTTGCAAATGATACAGGAGGAAATTCCTGCTTATTCGTCATTGACTTTTTAATTTTTAATTATGGGGTTTGACTATCTTTAATGAAGGTTATTCGGCGAAACAAATTCATTAGGGTTTCATTTCTAGTACTGGGTAAGTACTTCGGCTTGTAGACAAAATGGTATCATCATGGCAGTAGTTGTTGCTTAGGTACTTGCATGAATTTAACATTTCTTTTACAATGTCCGATGATAAATTGTGAAATTATTTAGAAACTAAGGTTTTAAAATTTCTATCTTGGCTATCTTGTTATTTTAGATGTAAGCGTTCTTTTGAAGGTAATCTAGAAATGCTCGTCGGAGGTACTGCATTTATAAAGTGTGTTTTCCCCTTTTAAAAAAGTGTACCTTATGCGTTTAAACATTTTGGGTCAATTTGGTTAAGTTATGTACAATTTTTTGCGGCCATTTTGGCTCTCCAAACTTTAGGTAAGAAAATTAATTCAGAACATGCAGTCGAAATTTTTTTTGGTAAAGGCAAAAATACTAGTTCAAAATTATTGATTTACTTAGCTGTTAGTTGTATATGTAACCGCTTATCCGTGTTTAATGGCAAACTTACCCGCAACAAAAACGGCCAATACAACAAACGGTCATCATGAAAGTAATTGTCCCAAGCACGGCCACTGCTACTATGAACCACGGTTTAGCTGTAACAAAAAGTTAACACTACTTTCGACTAAACATATTATACATACCATTGCCAGTCATGATATAAAACATAGTATCTACAAATTTCAGTAGTGCGCTGCATTGTCAGCTATAAAAGGCCGCGAAATGACAAATGTAAATCAATTCAAACGAGAAATCTAACGGCCTAACATTAATTCTTGATAGGTGTTCTCTTTGATAAAATGTCATTGTTATATTTTTTACGTTGGTAAGTTGAACAAAGTTAAGGGTATTTCATTGTCATATAGATATAAGAAGATGTGGTATGAGTGCCAATGAGACAACTCTCCATCCAATTCAAAATTTATAAAAGTAAACCATTATAGGTCAAAGTACGGTCTTCAACACGGAGCCTTGGCTCACACCGAACAGCAAGCTATAAAGGGCCCCAAAATTTACTAGTGTAAAACCATTCAAACGGGAAAACCAACGGTCTAATCTATATAAAAAACGAAAAACGAGAAACACTTATGAACCACATCAACAAACGACAACTACTAAACATCAGATTCTTGACTTAGGACAGGTGCAAACAGTTGCAGCGGGTTTAAACGTTTTAATGGTACCAAACCTTCACCCTTTTTCTGACACAATAGTGTAACATCACAACATAGAAAGACACACTATAAAATATCAACTGAAATGGCTTAACTCAATCAAAGGACATATATATATATATATATATATATATATAAATTTTTCAATTAATTAGGTTTAAGATATTTCATGGTTTTATTTGAACAATGCAATAAATATTCAAGTACTTACGTTTATTGCAAGTGTTTCCCTTGAACAATGTCATACATGAACATTTACCAGCATTGCAGTCACCAAACTTACAACCTTGTTTACATGATTCTGAAAGTAGGACAAATCGATGATACTTTCAGGTGCAAAGTTGAACTTCGGGTTATTTCAGTGGTCTACGTCGCGGCAACCTTAAAGTTAATATACTTGTAAACCTGTTTCATGACATAACGAGTAGGAAGTCCTACACAGGCGAAAAACACACAAACAAGTTATATAAATTTTGGGCTTTTTTTATTCACATTTATCAAGAAAAGCGCAATATATGGTCACATCTGATTAAAAAAAAAAGATCCTATGTCCATGCTTTGCTTTTATAAATCGTACAACATTTCAAATAATTCTAATAATTATTACAAAAACCAACGATTTTTTTCCTTCACATTTTGAAGCTGTGTAAAATTGTCTTACAATTTATTAGAACATTCTCGAATTATCTTCCAAATACAAAGTGACTCAGCAAATAACAATCTGGCCCTAAAATTCGGAGATTATAAAAAATGAGTGATCAAGAAAAACAAGAATGTGTCCATAGTACACGGATGCCCCACTCGCACTATCATTTTCTATGTTCAGTGGACCGTGAAATTAGGGTTAAAACTCTAATTTGGCATTAAAATTAGAAATATCATATCATAGGAAACGTGTGTACTGAGTTTCAAGTTGATTGGACATCAACTTCATCAAAAACTACCTTGACCAAAAACTTTAACCTGAAGCGGGACATACGGACGAAGTAACGGACGGACGAACGCACGGACGAACGGACGCACAGATTGAAAAACATAATGCCCCTAGGTCAAAATAGTTGTTAATATTTTCTATAGAAGTCTAACAAATACAACTCAAGTTACCATCCGTAAACCATTCATTTCATTAAACTTCTATTTTAGTAACAGTAACCTTAAACTTTGACATGTACAATCTATAATTTTTGTCAGTTTGTCTTCGACTTGCTAGCTTTGAATATCTTCCTTGGTATCGTCCGCCTTCTTTTTTTTGTATTTGATTTGAGCAACATTTTGAGTCTAATATAGATGAAACGCGCGTGGCATACCAAATTGAATGATTGGTATCATTGGTGAGTATTTTCTTTACACACACATTTTTTATCACGTTAAAAATATTTTCAGTAATTAGTTTTTTCAAACCAAGGAATTTATTTTGTGATATATGTATAACTTACTTGTTGTTATCGTACTTTTGTATTGTGACGTGGTGAATCCATTAGTTGTCCTAGGTACTGTTGTTGTTTCTGTAAAACATAGAGTAAATCATCTTGTCAGTAAATTGGGAGTCGGTCTTTTTCCATTAAGTTTAGATCGACACGTCCGAAGGTTTGGTAAGGGACTTCTTTGGCAACTTGCTTCACGTAAATCATTGCAAACAACAAAGTTATCAAATAAACATTGGAAAAAACAGATTTTTTTTTTAAATAAGCATTTTCTACTAAAACGTTGACAATCAAGATCCAAATGGGCAAAACAAAATAGAGATTTTTAGAAAATCTCCTTGATTAAAACCAAGCTTTAGCCTAGGAAGCATATAGTTCATGTCAAATATATTATTTAAAATTTGATAACACAAGTAAAATGTGTCATAATATTTTGTTGTCGACGCGTGTGTCATATGTTTAAGGGCATGCAAACCGTTTTGGTGGGCAATGGAAAATGATGCTAAAACTGTGACAAAATTAAAGTAAGCTTAAACATAAGATAGACATATTTCCTATCTAGCAATTGTATTAACTATGATTCGGTGTGATCATATCCATTAAATATAATAATGAAATTTTCCATGTGTATAGGGCCATTTTGGGGCTTTCAAAGTTTCTCAAAACAAAATATACCTACATAATACCCCCCAAAAAAACAATAATATACGAATTATAAAATGAATCATGCCAAAAAAATTTCGTTAATTGACATGAACGTAAACTATTTTGTTATAAAATAGACAGTAGGTTTTCTAAATTGGGGTGTTTCATATTTTCATGTCGGGGCTTTTTATCTCATTGGCAATCATACCACATCTCCTCATTATTTTATCAAAATGAAATCGAAATCTTGATCTTTCGGTTCAATTTCATAGATTTTCTATATTTCTTTTATTCAAATATTTTATAATAAGTAAACTAACAAAATTACCGAACTCTAAGGAAAATTAAAATCGAAAAGTCTCTTATCAACTGGCAAAATCAAAAGCTCAAACATACCAAACAAATAGAAAACATATGTCATATTCCTGACTTGGTACAGGCATTTCCTTATGTAGAAAATGGTGGATTAAAACAATGTGTGAACAAAACAAACAGACATAATAGGTAAACATGTCAAAAATAGGGGTGCAACAGTAATTTTCTATGAAAACCAAAACTGCTTTCATGCATCCTGGTAATTTTATGTAGATTTTTTGTCATTTGAAATAATCTTATCTGTTAATTCACAGTCAATGACTTTTCTTACCAAATTCACAACATTTCCCAGTAAATCTTTGTGGACACTGGCACTTGTTCTGTCTAAACACACCATTCACACACGTGTGTCCACATACTTTCTTTTCAATGTAATCTTTTGTTGTTATATTACAGTCTGTCGCACATTTTTCAATTGTTGTATACGTTTTAGGACAGCACAGTGTTTTAAATCTCCTAGAAGTACCACCACCACAATATGAGGTACAGTTTGACCATTGTAACCACTGGCTCAAATAGCACTGTTTTTGTCCGTTGCTGCATGTAAATACAGCATTGCCTATAACAAACACAGAACTAAAAATTACTAGTAAATATAATTGCATTTTCCTGCTCTACGCAATACTTTTTTAAGGTATGTCTCAAAGCTGTATGATTTAACCTAAATGGAAAATAACACTTCTACCCAACAGTTAAAAAGGAAAAAACATACAATGGCAAAGATTATGTTATGATTGATCATTCTTTAATATACATGCCTTTAAAAGTGATAAAGCATAGCATACATGTTCAATGTTATTAATTTGATTGTGTTCAAAATAACAGATATGTAAGAACAAATGATAGACATTTTGTTTTGATATGTGATGAACTTTTATATTAAAATCCTTTGTAACTACATATTTTAAACACAGTATTCGCTAATATTTCACAGTACAGGTCACCACCATCTAATAATTAAAGTCATATGGGTATCAAACTAAGAAGGTGGGTAATAAGTACAAAACACACTTTTACCAGCATTTGAAGGGATGGTTATTACATATTTAGGAGGATTGAGTAGTTTTTATAATATTTTTTTTTACCTTGATGAATGCAGTTGTTCGATTATGAATTTTGATTGCCACTTGGATATCTGTTTTGTGTTATTACCATAATCGGGTTTTTTTATGTAATATTAGGCTTATTAGTTTAAATGTTAACCCTTTATGTCTCCCTTGATATGCTCTGGGATTTTATTTTTGTTTTTACTTTAACCATGTTTTTGTCTATTGTTGTTCTTCTTTAATTTAGATTTTTCCTTTTATTGTCCCAATTGGAAGGTCATTGGATTTCTACTTTGGTCATGGAGATATAAAAATAAGAAGATGTGGTATGATTGCCAATGAGATAACTCACAAGAAACCAAATGACACAGAATTAACAACTATAGGTCACTGTGCGGCATTCAACAATGAGCAAAAGGTAAATTCAAAAAAGGGAAGTCCATCAAACTGACAAAACAAAATGCTATCAATCAATGGACCAAATAAAAAATACCTATCAGTCGCACAGAATTATAAACGTATGCGAGACTTCTTATATTTAATAGGCAGACATTCGTCGATGGATGCGAGAGGAGATTGCAGATGTCAATCATTCTATGTTACTTCTTTCATTCTGCAGAGTCAACTAAAACCTGTTTTGTCTTCTAGGTGAAATATTTAATCCATCTGTTTTTGTTTAACAGACACCAAGAACCTACCAGGAGTCGGTGTGTTGTTGTCTTTTTAAAAAAAGTATTACTCCTACTGTTTTGTCTATTGGACGTAGCTCGGTACTTAAAACATCCCGTCATTATGTTATTGTGCTATGGTAAAAAGTTTTGCATTCTTGTCTTTCGTTTTATCTAATGTGCTTTGTCTATATGCTTTTTTTTTGACACATTTGTTTGTGTTTATTGTGATTAAGATTATACCACAATATTGACTGCTGTACCCCTGTTTTTGACATTTTTAACTATTATGTCTGTTTGTTTTGTTCACACATTGTTGTCAATATAATGAAATTTTATGTAACTGTCATACTAGTGAGAGGTTTAGCTAGCTATAAAACCAGGTTTAATTTACCATTTTCAACATAAGAAAATGCCTGTACCAAGTCAGGAATATGACAGTTGTTATCCATTCGTTAGATGTATTTGATCTTTTGATATTGCCTTTGATTAGGGACTTTCCGTTTTGAATTTTCCTCGGAGTTCGGTATTTTTGTTATTTTACTTTTTTTTCTTGGAGAAACATTTAGATGACTAATAGTCCTCAGTGTAGAAGGAGAACAATTGCAGTTGTGTAGTACTAACACAAAAGTCAAAGTAATACAAATAGTGATAACCGAGCCCACTCTGCTCATTTATGTTTAAGGACCTGTAGTGGCCAAAAGCAGAAATAAAAGAGGTCGATTGGTATTTTGTGTTTTGCATTTCAGACACGATATTAATGTACTTCAATGAAATCTATTATTTTTACCGGAACTTAGGATATACAAATTTATCTCTGCTTTGTCAAGAAAAACAAGACAGGTTCATGTGAATTGCCTTAAGTACTTTTAATTGGATCTCAAAACAAATTCACATTTACATCATCAGTGAACGTGATATGTTGTCCTTGATTTAAATGGATTTAGAAAGATTATATATTCATTCCAGTTATCAATGTTACAAAGAAAGAAACACGTAAGATTTAGACGTGCATTGTTCTGCATAAAGACAGGCTTACTCAAATAAAAGACAAAATTATTAAAACTGCAATATTTGTAATATATGTATGACCATATATCTTCAGTTATTACAATTTTGCTACAGTTAAATGGAATTTAAACTGTATATTTGCATTTAAGTTTTACATGGTTTTGAACATATATAAAAATAAGGATATATGGTAGTATTGCAAATGTGACAACTATCCACCAGAGTTCGAATAAGTGCATGTAAGCAATTATTGTGCACCCATATCGGTTATAAAAGCCCTCGACATGACAAAATCTGAAATAATTCAAACAAGAAAACTTACGGCCTGGTTTGCAACCAATTAATTGACGAAAAAACAATTATGACAGACATGAACCAACGACAACATATTTATTCTTGTTTCCTTTTTGTGTGCTATAACACATACTCTTTTTCGGTAAATTCATCGACTGACATAGTACATTGTTTAACAGTCAACCCGTAGTAATTTTCCTACTGTTAAACATACTTCCCTGCCTGGTATCATACATCATGATGTGCCCTTATAATTAAAAAATATTTATTCTGTGAAAAAGTGAGAATAATGCAAATAACCAGCAATTATAAATAAAATAATTTACTTGAGACAGCAATGTGTTGAAAACAATAAATTGGGAACAGCCCCTTATATCTAAGAGATAATAGCTAGGTGAGAACTTCATTATTGAAAAAAATATCAAAGAATTTCATAAGGATTATAGGAATAAAATGAAACAGTGAACCCTGTAAAATATTGTTAAATTGAAGTTAAAAAAAACTCAAATTTTGTTACATATAACAGATATATAATTTAAAATCCAATCTCAATAAAATCAGAATTTTCGCTTAACTTCATTAGCATTTTCTATCATTCCTGCGACAAAACAAAATGTCTACTGGAGCAAAGAAAAAGATCTGATTTTAATGAGGTTGTTTGATATCTAGCTTATCTGGAGTAATAAAAGATTAATTTGAAAGTCCACCATGTTGATATGTGTGCTTCAAAGGAACATTGGTCGCGAAGACACTGTGGTAATGTACTAGACAGTATTGATTCGACTTAGTCATCTGTAAATTCAAAATGTGTTGATGATAGCTACCCTGAAGCATTCAAAATTCGAATTGAAGGGGTGTGACTTTTATTGTTAAATCTTCAATCGTCAAATATGTATACTGTATTGATATAGACGACACGCATATAACATGAATAGAAATTCACACTATTCATACAATTGAGGGGTTTGTCTTACAAGTGAAAGGTTAAGCTAGCCATAAAACCAGGTTTAATCCACCATTTTCTACATATGGAAATGCCAGTACCAAGTCAGGAATATGACAGTTGTTTTCCATTCGTTTGGTGTGTTTGAGCTTTTGATTTTGCCATTTGAGAAGGGACTTTCCGATTTGAATTTTCCTCGAAGTTCGGTATTTTTGTTGTTTGACTTTTCACTCTGAGAGTATAGATTGTTTCTGTATTTACTTACCTGCATTGTCTAAACCATTCGAATGTTTTAGAATTTACGTTGAGTGGCTGTATGAAATATACATGATATACTCTCAGCTAGGAACGATCATCATTCTTGGAGATATAAACGCCAAAGTAAATGGTCAAAGATCTTTTAGTTTCGTTAGAGATAAACGTTCCGAAAGGAGGAAATAAATGCAAAGGAGATCCAAACTCATATCTAGGAAAAAGTTTAGACTCGTGTATCGGAAAAGGTTTGATAAAATTTTTGATTCAAAACTAGAATTGAAAAAAAGACTACAATTGCTTTCTAAACCCGCAGCAAACGATATATTTTTTTTTTTATTCAACAACAGTATTGCACACGCTGTTAACAATTACTCCACTGACACAGCTATCTCAGTGAAGGTCCCTGTTTCATTAGTACCAGCAAACGATATATTAGGGTTTATCAGAATGTGCAGATTTGCAATCGGTGTCTGATATTTCAAAGATGGCTACGGTTGTGAAGTATAGATCAAAGTGACCATCAATTGGGATATAACTGCTGTACCCCCTTCCATATAATATAAGTTTAAGTTATACAACTGTGTTTTCAATTCCTATTGCATTAATGGCATCTATCATAATAACAGATCTGAAAAATGCTCAAAACTTATAATTTATCGATGTCAAGCTATTGACTACACAAGAAGTCATTCTGTTTGGTAGTTTATTAGAAAATTGTGATGGAAAAAATTTGTTGGACGAGCAGAGGGATGGACGAATGAATGGACAAGGTATTTTCTATATAACCTGGACTCCTAGATTGATGCTATAATTACTGTAAGAAGCAATATTCTGCTAACTACTGTTACTTTAAATAATAAACAACAAACATTCTGTTTAAAATCTGTATTTCTTAAGAATATCACAACTTTCATAAATACAACCTATTATCATGTTTATAATGTTCTATAAATTATTGTTCACAAATTTGTAGTAGACAAGTCTTTGAAAGTTATTGTTTATACAAACTTGTAGAAAATAAGTCCTTGAAAATGTAGCAAAGGTCAACAAATCTCATACCAAACAAAGTATTAAAATCTGAGTAAAATGTTACAAAACAAAACAAAAATATAATAGTTTGATCTTAGCAATATAGATATACAAAACATTACATCTTAGGCAAAGGAAAACATTACATCCTAATGTCAACAGTGGGAATCTATATTGTATTGGTGGGGGAATCTATATTGTATAGGTGGGGGAATCTTTATTGTATAGGTGGGGGAATCTATATTGTATAGGTGGGGGAATCTATATTGTATAGGTGGGGGAATCTTTATTGTATAGGTGGGGGAATCTATATTGTATAGGTGGGGGAATCTTTATTGTATAGGTGGGGGAATCTATATTGTATAGGTGGGGGAATCTATATTGTATAGGTGGGGGAATCTTTATTGTATAGGTGGGGGAATCTATATTGTATAGGTGGGGGAATCTATATTGTATAGGTGGGGGAATCTTTATTGTATAGGTGGGGGAATCTATATTGTATAGGTGGGGGAATCTTTATTGTATAGGTGGGGGAATCTATATTGTATTGGTGGGGAAATCTATATTGTATTGGTGGGGAAATCTATATTGTATTGGTGGGGGAATCTATATTGTATAGGTGGGGGAATCTATATTGTATTGGTGGGGAAATCTATATTGTATTGGTGGGGGAATCTATATTGTATAGGTGGGGGAATCTATATTGTATTGGTGGGGGAATCTATATTGTATAGGTGTGGGAATCTATATTGTATTGGTGGGGGAATCTATATTGTATTGGTGGGTTATCTTAACCAAAAAATCTACATACAACATTCCAAGTCTACATCTCATATCAGGTATTTCTCTTTTTACAGGGGGGGGGGGGGGGGGGGGGGGGGGGGGGGGGGTCAGATCATATATGGGTTGTCTCATGGTTGTATTGATACTGTGAATTAGAATAGTTCTGAAGAAACATATTACTAAATTATCAGGCTGCCACTTTGGATGGTAGATGGGACTGGTATTTAATATCAATCAAGAAGACCAACAAATGACCATTCATCCATAAGATGAAGTCAAATAATCTACATCCAATACAATCTCATGTAGCAATCTCAGATCTTATATATATATAGTTCTTAAAGTAACTATTCTATTGTATGGAAGTTTGGTTTCAATTAACAAAAGCAGTTAAAATGAAAATTTTTATTGTGGTTATTGACCAGAAACAAAGATGGGAGATTCCTAAAGAGAGAAAAGCTCCCACTGGTCATTTGATCAAAAAAAGCTTTACATTGTTTTAAATATCCAGGATATATATGAGGTAATACAGTTCAAGTAGCAATATACTAGATAAAAACTTATAATACAAAGGAATCATTTGTTTACTTTAATAGAGAAGTTTACTGGATTAAACCCTGTGTAATTTACTGGATTAAACCCTGTGTAACTTACTGGATTAAACCCTGTGTAAAAGTTTCAATCAATGTAAATTGACAGTTGTAACATTACTAGAGCTAAATATAATTATTGATGAGCATTTATTGATTTAATGACCAGAAAATTGTTTTTGATTTTTGGATATTTGTAAAATAGATATAAAAGCATAACAAAAATATAATACAGTGAAAGATCTAACAACAAAACTGTACAGAAACTAATTACCAATGTTTGGAGTTTATATATAAAAAAAATCATGACAAAAGACTGCTATAATCAGAAAGATAAAAAGGCAGCAACCCGTTCACGTGAATACTGATTTGAAAAGAAAATGATTAATTTCCCAAAAAGATATTCAAGCAAAAACATACTGCATTACAAAATATAAATAATTATAGCATCATTGTGTAAAATTCAAAATATATATCACCAAAAATGCCATTGGTGAAGTCTAAGCCGACTAGATCTAAATAAGTACAAAAATCATATGTAAAAATATTAAACATCTTCATAAAACAAAAATAGAGAAATGGCAATATATTGAATTGATGAGGGATATATGAGTATAGCATGTATTTATATATATATATTTGTGATGTCTATTGTACAATTTGTTGATTCTTATTACTGATTTTACTTCCAAATAAAAACTTGTATAAAAAAAAATGAAACTAAATTGTATATAAAACCTGTCACCCTCTTAAAATCCTTACTTTCCATACTCAAATACTGACAAACTGTCTTTAATAGGATAATGTAGGCCATACTAATGAGGTTTAAAAGGATTCAATCAATTTTCCTGGGTAAACCTTTTTTTCACCATTTTCCAATTTAATATTAACTGGTAATAACGGAACACATCATACATATGTCTTTATTCGTTGCTAAATTGTTTAATTTTTGCATATAAAGCCCCTTCTTCTTAATAGAAATGTAAAACTCTTCCACACTGAAAAGGAGTGTATCCTTATATTACCAAATACTTAAAATAAAAGAAGAATGTGTCTGAGGATATGAATGCCCCCGCTCAAGCTTTGCCATTTTCCATGTTAAATAGGGCATAACTCTAGAACGATAAATGACTCACATTCCAATTTGAACTCTGTCTGCGAGTTGTAGTTCTTAGCCTTATGTATGAGTTTCATAAAATTTGGATGAGACAAACTTAAGTTAAGAGTGCAGAAACGAAAAAATTTGCAATTTTCCAAGTTATAAAGGGGAATCACTTTAAAATCATAATTGACTCAATTATACCCAAATTTGAACTCTGTCTGCGAGTTTTGTTTCTTAGCTTTGTGTATGAGTTTCAGAAAATTTGAATGAGAAAAACTTAATTCAGAGTGCGGAAACAGAAAAATTTTCAATTTTCCAAGTTATAAAGGGGCATAATACTAGAACGGTAAGTGACTCACTGCCCAAATTCGAACTCTGTCTGTGAGTTTTGATTCTTAGCATTGTGTATTAGTTTCTTAAAAAATTTGCATGAGGCAAACTTAAGTTAGAGTGCAGAAATTAAAATGGGAAGGACTGACAAAAAGACAGCCAAGATAACACTTAACGTCCTCGTTGCCTACGATGGGAGCATAAAAAATCATGTTACAGCTTTCCTCGAAAACAAAACTGAGATATCTGAAATATGCTCAACAATGCCAATTATCTAATAATGACAGACTCATAACATAAAATTAACAAAACCTTCAAAACTAAAAGTGAGATTATATGTAATAAAAATTTGTATAAGAATTTTGTAAAGTACAGTAAACTAACCATCACGACACAAATAAGACCCATATTAACTCTAGTTCAACGGCTCTGAAAGAAGTTGAAATCCAAAGGGATTTGTATTTATGGAACTAAACATTTTCTAAGAATATATCTACTTGAGCAATCTTGGATTATCAAGGGACTTGTCACAGCTTTTTAATTTTTAACCAAAACATTTCCATGACTATTGCACAACAAACCTGGAAATCATGAAAATCAGAAACGTGAACTGACCTCATGAAATCAAACATTAAATTAAAAAAAAAACATCCAATAAGATTTGCTAAAGCACTTAAAAGATATTGCAAGAAGTGCTCAAAGTGTGGAGGAACAAAAAAACAGACAATCGTATACGGTAATATGTGAATCTGTCACTGAAGGTAATAAAGAAATCAGAAATACAGTTGAATGACATTGTGTTTGGTACATTCTTGTACATATATATTAAAAAGCCTCACTTTGAAGAGATATTGACATAAAACAATAAACAGGTTAATGATAGAAGAGATGAAAAAAAAATCGACTGGTTTTAAATAATTACAATTTCACATTGTCAATTGGGAGGAAGAAATATTTACCAAAATTGGTAAAGATTGGATACATACCAAACATTTCAATGTTTTTTTCTGCTCACAGAATAAATATGACTTACACAAAATGAAAGGCAGACTTGGTAGAATCACAACCAAGAATAACAATATAATATACAAACCCACTTCAAATGTTGTCAAATATAGAGTTGTAATGACATATTTAATGAAATTGTGCGTTGCAAAGTTCTATAAATTGCTTTTCCATATATGACAAAATGAGGGGGCCTACAAGTATTGAATATATATTTATTTAGACCAAAAGCTATAGATTGTTTACATTTTTTTCTCCTTGTTGAATTAACTTTAAACAGGGAAAATAAAAGTATTATACAACATTGTCACTGTTGTACATTTTCAGATGACAGAAGAATAATTATTTCTTAACACTTTAGTTGATTTAAATATTTTACTTGTAAATTATAATTCTAGAATAAGGATTTATGATATTAATATCAAAGAGAACTGCAAAACATGTAATGATAAAACAATCTTACATTTCAGCCACAACATCTTAACTAATAATTTTTAACTATTATTTGTTCTTTTCAAATAATATAATAGCATTCTAAAACTAAATTTACATTGATCAGGATAAATTTGTAATATTGTATGAACGCATTGAAATCACAGGGAATATCTGTATTCAAATGAGGATATAAATATTAAACAGGATTTAGAGGGAATATCTGTAACCAAGTGAGGATAATAGAGGGAATATCTGTAACCAAGTGAGGATAATATTAAACAGGATTAGAGGGAATATCTGTAACCAAGTGAGGATAATAGAGGGAATATCTGTATTCAAATGAGGATATAAATATTAAACAGGATTTAGAGGGAATATCTGTAACCAAGTGAGGATAATAGAGGGAATATCTGTAACCAAGTGAGGATAATAGAGGGAATATCTGTAACCAAGTGAGGATAATAGAGGGAATATCTGTAACCAAGTGAGGATAATAGAGGAAATATCTGTAACCAAGTGAGGATAATATTAAACAGGATTTAGTATTAAGGATGTTTGATCCTCTGTTTCAAAATAACAAGCTTTTTAAAAGACTATTATAAATTGATAGTTTATAAACAATTGTACTTCAAAAGCAGAAAAAAAATGATAGGTTCGTGACCTTATTTTTGGGATATAATCATTTGAAAATTTGGCGGGAAATGATTCTCTCTAGACTTTTCATACATTTAACATTGGCTCCTTTAATCTCTCAAAAACTATGAGAAAAAAGAAGAATTTTATAAGATTGTTCAACAAGAATGTGTCCATAGTACACGGATGCCCCACTCACACTATCATTTTCTATGTTCAGTGGACAGTGAAATTGGGGTCAAAACTCTAATTTGGCATTAAAATTAGAAAGATCATATCATAGGGAACAAGTGTACTAAGTTTCAAGTTGATTGGACTTCAATTTCATCAAAAACTACCTTGACCAAAAACTTTAACCTGAAGCAGGACAGAAGGACTAACGGACAGACGACGGACGGATGGATGGCCGAATGGACGAACGAACGAAGGGACACACAGACCAAAATACTTAATGCCCCTTGGTGGGGCATAAAAATGACCTTTTTAACTATATGTAATAAAATTATAAAAAGAAAAGTAGGGGTTAGCAGGCGAAATTTGTAGTGACACTACAATGAATAAAACTAGAGGATTCAAATGTTTGGCAAAAGTTAAAAACAAGAGTAGCAAACATCCTTAAACGACTAACAAAATTAAAAACTTAAGAAGTTGCTGAAAAATTAACATGAATTCATTATTGTAATAACATTGATCACATGACTTCCAATATTGATACCTATATTTTAACTGACTCTAGTTTGATGTTTATCACAATATAAATACAATTTAGCAGTTAAATTATCACATGACATAATGGGAGTTTTGTGTTAATCACATGACTCTATAAAACATTTATAGAGTAATCACATGACTGCATTGCATTCTTAACAGACAAGTTTTAAATTGCCCCTACCAGAATTCTATATGAGCATAGCTATGATAATTTGACACAGATATCGAGGTATTGGTACTTTAGAATAGCGTCACAGCAGGTTGTCCAACATACTCATAGATCTAGAATAATCGGTGATCTATTCTGAATGGGGAACCTATTCAATGACTGATTGATTGATTGGGGTCATATAATGATAATACTCTGTGGGAAGTTCTTATTCAATCCTTGTACAGAACTACCGGGGTACTTAAACACCATTTCTTACAGCATATTGGGTTGGTGCAAGCACACTTTTTAGATTTTGACAATAAGCAATGAATTGTTTCATCTGTTTGCCCATCTTTTCATCGACTCTTCCCAGTCATTGTCATTGTCCTCTTCATCTGTACGTATATAGGATTCAGCATCAGATTGTAGAAAACTTTCTTCATCAGTAGAAAATGTACTTGAATTCATTCTGTTTGGTAGCTCCTGTTTTACAAAAAAACAAAAGTATTTATTAAAATCCATATACTCTAGAAAGTTTTGATCATTGTTGAAGGCTGTTCAGTGACCAATACTGCTTACATACACCTCATATGGACTCTGGTTGATAATTATCTCATTGGCAATCATATCACATCTCATTATTTAACATGTAAATGTAGAAGGATACTATTCATTGTTTACCCTCATCCACA
The DNA here is from genome assembly GCF_021869535.1 of Mytilus californianus. Taxonomy (NCBI): domain Eukaryota; kingdom Metazoa; phylum Mollusca; class Bivalvia; order Mytilida; family Mytilidae; genus Mytilus; species Mytilus californianus. The sequence continues at coordinate 138,350,401 of NW_026262581.1, read as the reverse complement.
GTAAAAGAGATTAGGTATTATGTTAAATGAGCTAACTACTTATAATATCCCTATATAGTTGCTACCGGTACATTGTTATCAACAACTTATAAAGCTATTTATTATGTTACTAATGTTTATTACTGTTCCCATCCATCTCTTTGAATATATAATAATTACAAGTGTACTTCAGAGAAAATCAGTATATTTGGATTTGAAATCTTACTTTTGGGTGATTATCATAGAGCTCTGAATCATCTTCATCATCCCCGTCACTTTTAGTACAACTATCATTGTCTGTAACTACACTACTGTCATCTGTTTTAACATAAGAAGAGGTCATGTCCATGGGTAAAGAGCTGCAATAGAAACATTCAGAATGTTGATCACCCCTTTGGTTGTTTATATAAAAACAATTACTGTAAATTCAGAAATTATTACCAGGTTTTTATTATTGCGAATAATGCGACCCGCCCAATAATTAAACCTCGCATTCTTATTTGATTTTCCCCTGGTCAGTGTGTGATTGATTTATCTCCCTTTGCTACTGGCGTAATGTAAGTAACCTTTCACCTTGGGCATTTTAAGGTGTTGTTGTTTTTACAACTGATATCTGGCAACCTGTAATCGGTGAAGCCAGGTGACATTTTTATAATACTTTGAATTTGAAATCTGTCTAATAGGTTTGTGTTTGATCAAAAGATGCCGGGAATACATGAAACACTTAATTTAAACCATAAACAAGCATTCTGAGAATATTGCATTGCAATACATAGTCCCCTACCAGGTAAAATTCATTGTACTAGAACAACATGCTAGCTTGATCTATAACTTGTCATGGTGTAAACTATATAACAAATATCAAGTCAATATCTTCAAGAATGACGAAAAAAAGTGTGGAAAACTTTATTATTTAAGTGAATGTTTTAAGTCCAAGGACCATAGCTCTGCACAAAATCATCAGAACGGAAATTCAAACTTGATCTGAAACTTTTCATGATAAAACTACATACCAATTATCAAATCCATATCTTCAAGTGACGAAAAAAAGGTGAGGAAAACTGATTATTTGAGTGAATTTTCTAAGTCCAAACACCATAACTCTGCACAAAATCATCAGTTCAAACTTGATCTGTAAATTGTCATGATAAAACTATATACCAATTATCAAATAAATATCTTCAAGCATGACGAAAAAAAGTGAGGAAAACTGATTTGCCGGACTGAAGGATGGACAGACAGACAGACAGACAGACGGACGGAGTGCAAACCTAAAGCCCCCTTCGACTTTGTCTGTAGGGGACTAATAACTTTTAAAAAATATTTTGGGGGAGGTCGGCGGATTGCAAAAAAAAACCCTCATATTTTTGCTGGAGGATGGGGAATCGCAATAATAAGTGCACGCAATAATTTCTGTATTTACAGTAAGTTTGGTTGAATTAAATAAAGAAGTTATTAAATGTGAAATGGGCAGCAAGATGACCCTGATCCTTATGTGTTGCTACAGCTTCAGGGTCAGGCCACACGATGACTTTGCTCAACTGAATGCTAATAAAAAATTTCAAATATTAACATTTGACTGGAAGAAGTAAGATATAATAATATATATCTAGAGGATAGTGATGGAAATCTTCAAAGAGGGTCCTGCTCAAATAAACAAGTAAATTGTGAGGCAAATTAATAGTCAAAGCTTATTCCCATAGAAGGCAGAAATGTTACTATGAAATGTGAGGTAAGTTCTACAACAAAACTCCCTCTAGAAATTTTCCCATTTCTGAGATTTGAAATTTTGACACTTTCGCCATCAATATATATTAAATAGTTCAGTAGGTTCTTACCTGTCATTTTCATTATCACTTTGTATAATACTGCTACTATTACTATGTTGACGTCGTTTTCGGAGCTGTGCTATAAAATCTTGTTCCTGGTCGAGACGTTTTAATACCTCCTGCTGCCAGTTATCCATATCTTCCTGGGTCTTTGTAACATAAGCATCAGCCATCTCAACATTAGCTTTAAAATAAATAAAATGTGTTTGACTTCCTCAACACTGAATATAAAGTAAATAACATTTGAGTTGTTAGCATTTCATTTAATATCAACATAGCCAGAAATGAAATATGGCAATGCTAATACAACTGCATATCAAATATTCTTGACTTACCATTAGCAGTTTTTCTTAACCAGTTAAGTTAATCACAAACTAATAATTTGTTACACTGCAAAAAACTTCAAAGTCAATATACCATGACTAAGGGGAAAGAGCCAAACAATTTCCATAGAAATAAGATGTGCAAATACTGATACAACAACACACCAAATAAAATAACACTAACTTGCCACTAATTACTACCTCTTAAACTTACCAATCACAAAATACAATAACCTTGCCGATGTGGACAACACGCCTGAATTGCACCAATGGAAAACAAAAAATCAATTGTGAGACAAAAATTAAATCACTAGATTTGAAAATTCTAGATGGTATATAGGATACAATACTGCATGAAAAAAGACTCAAAATGTTTTTTTAATAACACAAATAGAACAATGATTTTGCATAAAAAAAGTTTCCTGTGTAAACCAAGTTGTTTAAAATACACAACATAAAAGACCAACCTAAAGTTTTGTTAAGATTTCTATTTGATCATTGATGTGGTTTAGTGAACCTATTTGCTCCCTCTTGTGGGCATGTCACATCAGAAATCACAGAAATGTACAAAATATAACAGGAGTTATCTCCCTTTTAATATAATCTCTAGTTGCCCTTTTGTTGCTTATTTCTTTATTAACTACAATTGTAATGATGAAGTGATTGATAGATTGCCGCTTGTTCAATAACTGGTGGCAACTATTTCAGGTATTTTAAGGATGATTAAGGAAGGAATAAAGTCTTGAAATTGAATAGATTTTTGTCTTTTAATATAAAATCAAGAGTTCCATTACAACAAGGGCTCTCAATAATATAAAGCAGTAGAAATATACAATTTTACAGTTTGGCATAATTTCAATGTCATGTTTAAGGATGAATGAATTTAATCTATCGGAACCATAGATTTGTTGGTTACTTAAGTTATACTTGTGAAATAGTCCACTTATCAGTAAAATACAGAAAAAAATTAAAAAACTTTGGAACTTTTTTCTACACATGCTATTTGTTAATCTTTAGAAAGGCTATTTCCAAGAAACTAATCAGATGTCAATTTGTTTTTCACTGACCAGATTAAAACCTGAGTCCTAACTGCATCAGATATTTGCCAAATCTAATTATCTCTCCATGAAAAAGAGTAATCATGATAGCTATAGGTATGATTTTTGTCTCTATAGAGCTTATGTTTAGTAGTTTGTAAGGTAATCATGATAGCTATAGGTATGATTTTGTCTCTATAGAGCTGATGTTTAGTAGTTTGTAAGGTAATCATGATAGCTATAGGTATGATTTTTGTCTCTATAGAGCTGATGTTTAGTAGTTTGTAAGGTAATCATGATAGCTATAGGTATGATTTTGTCTCTATAGAGCTGATGTTTAGTAGTTTGTAAGGTAATCATGATAGCTATAGGTATTATTTTGTCTCTATAGAGCTTATGTTTAGTAGTTTGTAAGGTAATCATGATAGCTATAGGTATGATTTTTGTCTCTATTGACCTTATGTTTAGTAGTTTGTAACTATACCAATCTCAATAAAGCATTAGTATTCATATATTGTCAAAAAATATATGATAAGAGTATTTATCTTTGTTATTCAAAATATATGAAGAGGGTTGGGTAATGCATATCTCAGTTGCTCACCCCTACCACAAAAGGATTGAATTGGCCACCCTGAGGAATTTTGTTTATAAATATAACTAAATGTTATGACACTAGTCATTTCTGTTTTAATAATATGAAAATTTAAAAGGGGTCAATTAAATTGTTTTTGCTCTATTGATCATTGAAATGGTGGATGGGAAAACATGAAATATCACCAATTTACATAATAACTGCAATAAAAGAGCAAATACATAAAAATATCAACAAAAACACACACTGACTACTGACATCTAAACTGTTTTTTTGTAAACAGGGGAGATAATCCAAATCTTCCCCACATCCAAAGTTTGCTGATAACCAAAATATCAAGTTATAGGACAGTGAATTATTTGATTTAGTGATGTGTTGTAAACAACAGCTTACATATTATTGCAAAAAACAAAAAACACACAAAAAACAACAAAAACATAAAAAAATAGGTTTTACTTCAGAAAATCAGCTTTAGTTTTACAAAGATTGGTTTTAAACAGACAGTGAATCACCAGTCCCAGCACTATCTCCATGGAGACATGACATTTTATCCAGTCAAATTGTATGTAGATTGTTATACTCCCAACATATCAACTGAACAATTCAATTTGAATATAGATGCTATTATTTTTTTTCTCTGAATTATTAAAATTGTTTCATTAATTTTATAGTTGAAATCAATTAAAGATAAAATAAATGCTAAAATGATAGTTTCTTTTGGATTATAATATCATTGTATTGAATGTCAAATTAAATGTTAACTTCATTTTCCAGTTATAGAGTGTTTGTTTATGATACAATTCTCTTTTTAGTCCATTATATCAAATGTCAGCTTACTGTGTGATGACTGAGTCTGATGCGAATGAACAAATGTCTTCGTTCTTTTAAGTTATCTAAATTCAATGGCCATTATTAGGTACAAAAGGTCAACTGAATGAAACTCACACTACAGGTAACATGTTTTTAACATTTAAAACTTGACTATTTGCTATATTTAAAAGAAAGCCATTCACAGAATAATTATAAGTATTTTAAACATGTTTATGACAATGTTGGTTAGTTGGTTTAAAGACTTACAAAAAACTACACACCTTAGAGATGGCTCCAGTAATGTTTGATCATACTGGTCCAAGTGGATTTAGTGAAGAATTTAGTTTTAAGTTTATGAATGACCAATGGACAACACATGAATTCATTCTATAAAATGACAAAATACAGATTGATTTTTTTCCACTTTAAAAAAAAAGAGATTTTGTTCAACCATTTCTGTAACAGTTTAATGAGTAATTCTATATCAATAGGTACCAGTTTAATGAGTAATCTTATACCATTAAGTACCAGTATAATGAGTAATCTTATACCATTAGGTACCAGTATGAGTAATACCATGTGGTTAAAGTTTAATGATTTATCCTTTTCAATCAATAACTTTGTGCTGATTTTATTATACAGAAATGTCAAATATTCTATAAACATTAGAAACATTACTGATATTAAATCAAAAATTCCATTTCATCAAAAAGAATAAACATGCATCTAATTGCTAACATAGAAAAATACATTGTTATAGTTGTGAAGCTCGAATTTCTCTATGGAAAACCCAGGAAATCATAATAGCCTGTGAAATAAAAGAGTACTTTTTTCTATTAACATAGCATAAAATTTGAAGTGACTTCATTTATTCCAAAACTTAGAAAATAAATATTTATTCAATGTAAAAATTCATGTATCTTTTCAAAAAGATCACTAATTTTCCATTCAATGTGAATGAGGACAACTTTTATATCAATTGAGCTGAAACTTAACCTGATAAAAATAATTAGTTTGTCATAGGCAACTGTACTTGTGAAATATCTTGTTCAAAAAATTGTGCATGATTTACTTGACTATCTATGTTAAGTTTTGGCTTAGTTAGTTATCATCTGTGTTGAATAAGGGAGGAAGGAGTGGGTGTAATCCAGAATTCATGGAAATATAAACCCTGAATCTTAAATCCCCCCCAAAAAAGCATTCTTTCCTGTACTCCCTCCTCCCCCCCCCCCCCCCCCCCCCCCCCCGAAAAAAAATCATTAAATCCAGAGTCCCAATAAGGGTAAATCTTAAAGTCCAGAAAAAAATAAAAGCCAAGTCCTGACATCCCTCTTGAAACATAACACCTGCTTCAGTGATTGGTGTTTATAAAGACAATCTGGCTTCCTTCATTACTTGAATAAGTTGTTCTACACATCATCATAAACCCTATCAATGTTTTCATAGAAAGTGGTGATGTAGAAAATAGACGTTTACAAACACGATGAGGGGAGTTTTAACAATCATCACTAGCATGTATTACAACCACAATGAGGGGAGTTTTAACAATCATCACTAGCATGTATTACAACCACGTTGAGAGGAGTTTTAACACTCATCACTAGCATGTATTACAACCACAATGAGGGGAGTTTTAACACTCATCACTAGCATGTATTACAACCACGATGAGGGGAGTTTTAACAATCATCACTAGCATGTATTACAACCACGATGAGAGGAGTTTTAACACTCATCACTAGCATGTATTACAACCACGATGAGAGGAGTTTTAACAGTCATCACTAGCATGTATTACAACCACAATGAGGGGAGTTTTAACAATCATCACTAGCATGTATTACAACCACAATGAGAGGAGTTTTAACACTCATCACTAGCATGAACTACAACCACAATGAGGGGAGTTTTAACAATCATCACTAGCATGTATTACAACCACACTGAGGGGAGTTTTAACAATCATCACTAGCATGGATTACAACCACGATGAGAGGAGTTTTAACAATCATCACTAGCATGTGTTACAACCACAATGAGGGGAGTTTTAACAATCATCACTAGCATGGATCACATCCACAATGAGGGGAGTTTTAACAATCATCACTAGCATGTATTACAACCACAATGAGGGGGGTTTTAACAGTCATCACTAGCATGTATTACAACCACGATGAAGGGAGTTTTAACAGTCATCACTAGCATGTATTACAACCACAATGAGGGAAGTTTTAACACTCATCACTAGCATGTATTACAACCACGATGAGGGGAGTTTTAACACTCATCACTAGCATGTATTACAACCACGATGAAGGGAGTTTTAACAGTCATCACTAGCATGTATTACAACCACAATGAGGGGAGTTTTAACAATCATCACTAGCATGTATTACAACCACAATGAGGGGAGTTTTAACACTCATCACTAGCATGTATTACAACCACAATGAGGGGAGTTTTAACAATTATCACTAGCATGTATTGCAACCACAATGAGGGGAGTTTTAACAATCATCACTAGCATGTATTACAACCACAATGAGGGGAGTTTTAACAATCATCACTAGCATGTATTACAACCACGATGAGGGGAGTTTTAACAATCATCACTAGCATGTATTACAACCACGATGAGGGGAGTTTTAACAATCATCACTAGCATGTATTACAACCACGATGAGGGGAGTTTTAACAATCATCACTAGCATGTATTACAACCACGATGAAGGGAGTTTTAACAATCATCACTAGCATGTATTACAACCACGATGAGAGGAGTTTTAACAATCATCACTAGCATGTATTACAACCACGATGAGGGGAGTTTTAACAATCATCACTAGCATGTATTACAACCACGATGAGAGGAGTTTTAACAATCATCACTAGCATGTATTACAACCACGATGAGGGGAGTTTTAACAATCATCACTAGCATGTATTACAACCACGATGAGAGGAGTTTTAACAATCATCACTAGCATGTATTACAACCACAATGAGGGGAGTTTTAACAATTATCACTAGCATGTATTGCAACCACAATGAGGGGAGTTTTAACAATCATCACTAGCATGTATTACAACCACAATGAGGGGAGTTTTAACAATCATCACTAGCATGTATTACAACCACAATGAGAGGAGTTTTAACACTCATCACTAGCATGAACTACAACCACAATGAGGGGAGTTTTAACAATCATCACTAGCATGTATTACAACCACACTGAGGGGAGTTTTAACAATCATCACTAGCATGGATTACAACCACGATGAGAGGAGTTTTAACAATCATCACTAGCATGTGTTACAACCACAATGAGGGGAGTTTTAACAATCATCACTAGCATGGATCACATCCACAATGAGGGGAGTTTTAACAATCATCACTAGCATGTATTACAACCACAATGAGGGGGGTTTTAACAGTCATCACTAGCATGTATTACAACCACGATGAAGGGAGTTTTAACAGTCATCACTAGCATGTATTACAACCACAATGAGGGAAGTTTTAACACTCATCACTAGCATGTATTACAACCACGATGAGGGGAGTTTTAACACTCATCACTAGCATGTATTACAACCACGATGAAGGGAGTTTTAACAGTCATCACTAGCATGTATTACAACCACAATGAGGGGAGTTTTAACAATCATCACTAGCATGTATTACAACCACAATGAGGGGAGTTTTAACACTCATCACTAGCATGTATTACAACCACAATGAGGGGAGTTTTAACAATTATCACTAGCATGTATTGCAACCACAATGAGGGGAGTTTTAACAATCATCACTAGCATGTATTACAACCACAATGAGGGGAGTTTTAACAATCATCACTAGCATGTATTACAACCACGATGAGGGGAGTTTTAACAATCATCACTAGCATGTATTACAACCACGATGAGGGGAGTTTTAACAATCATCACTAGCATGTATTACAACCACGATGAGGGGAGTTTTAACAATCATCACTAGCATGTATTACAACCACGATGAAGGGAGTTTTGACAATCATCACTAGCATGTATTACAACCACGATGAGAGGAGTTTTAACAATCATCACTAGCATGTATTACAACCACGATGAGGGGAGTTTTAACAATCATCACTAGCATGTATTACAACCACGATGAGAGGAGTTTTAACAATCATCACTAGCATGTATTACAACCACGATGAGGGGAGTTTTAACAATCATCACTAGCATGTATTACAACCACGATGAGAGGAGTTTTAACAATCATCACTAGCATGTATTACAACCACGATGAGGGGAGTTTTAACAATCATCACTAGCATGTAATACAACCACGATGAGGGGAGTTTTAACAATCATCACTAGCATGTAGTACAACCACGATGAGGGGAGTTTTAACAATCATCACTAGCATGTATTACAACCATGATGAGGGGAGTTTTAACAATCATCACTAGCATGTAGTACAACCACAATGAGGGGAGTTTTAACTATCTTCACTAGCATGTATTACAACCACGATGAGGGGAATTTTAACAATCATCACTAGCATGTAGTACAACCACAATGAGGGGAGTTTTAACTATCATCACTAGCATGGATTACAACCACAATGAGGGGAGTTTTTAACTATCTTCACTAGCATAGATTACAACCACGATGAGGGGAGTTTTAACAATCATCACTAGCATAGATTACAACCATGAATTGTCCTGTAGAAATCATGTTGTTTTGTTTTTGTGCATTTGGTGTTTGTATATGTAACTATTTTATTAAGTTTATTACACATCTCTTATTAAATCATAAACATGACCTTTTATGACCTTTGGCCAATAGGACCCCTAAGAATTCTTTAACTAAACCAGTACCTACCTTCAGCCTCCCCATTGTCATCTTCATCATCACTACAACTCTGTTCTGTAAATACAAAATAATCTAACAGTGAATTGTCTGGCTAGATCATACCTGCCAACCCTCCCGTTTTGAGCTGGAGTCTCCCGCGCAAACAATGAAATTGCGAAAATCTCCCGCTTGCCAGTCCACTCCGGCATTCGGATATTTTTACCTGGAATGACCCGCATTCGTAATTCTCTGGCTTTTTCATTACTTTCAATAGAAATAAACAAACATGCTGTTCGGTGTGAGCCAAGGCTCCGTGTTGAAGGCCGTACTTTGACCTATAATTATTTACTTTTTACACATTGTGACTTGGATGGATACCGGGTAGATGTCTCATTGGCACTCATACCACATTTTTTTATTTAATAAACCGATCGTTTGAAAACTTTGGTCAGTAGTTTTTTTGTTAGATTTATAAGTAGGGCCTAATCGAAATTCATTTCTGCTATGTCAACTCCAACAAGATAGAGGTCTTTGTCTGGACCAAGTGGCAGTGTAAAAAAGAAGAAATATAACTGCAAATGTCAAGCAGATTGGATGAAAGATTTAAAATATTTACGACCAAGTTCACTTAGCAATGAATTCTCATTTTTCACATCATGTTCAATCAACTTTTCGATTTCTTCTGGTGATCTGTACGATGTTTGAAAGCATGCTTAGTGTGAGACTCACAACCAAATCAAAATATGGAATGTTATGAGGTATTGAAAAAGGAAAAAAAAAACACCTTGTATAGATTATAACCATGAATTAAAGAAATAAAGTATATTTATTAACTCTTATTGGTTTTGTAGTTGAATAAGTAAACAGGTCATATATTTAACTTGAAAATGTCGTTCGTGCATAATCTCCCCCTCAGCTGTCATACATGAGGGGGAGATCTCCCTCTTTGAAGGTTTCAGTGGTTGACAGGTATGGGCTAGATTTAATGTTCTAGTATATGTGTGGGTTAAATGTGTGTTTTAAGGTTAAAATCAGAATTTTGTAGAGACTATATATAAAACAAATGTGTGGAATTTGAATTGCATATGTGGCCGACCACAAATCTTCCTGGTTTCTGTAGGTAAAAGTAAACCTTTTCAAAAATTGATGTTAACTATGAAACATTTATATCTGTTCAAAAGCTTGCTCAGACCCTATTTAAATATAAGGAGATGTGGTATGATTGCCAATGGGACAACTATCCACCAAAGTTCAAGTGAAGTGGATGTAATGTTGTTTTGGTTACTTAACTTGCCAAATTAGAATAAAACTTATTTGAATTTTAATTTTAACATATATTTTCTGTTGCAGTGAAAGGTAGAAATAGGCATTTAGAGCTTGAGGTCTATTCCATTAAAACAAAATTGGAAGGATTTGTAGAAAAGCCTTACTTTGGACCGCATCATCTATACTTGTATAATTGCTTGATAAATGAAAAAATATTCAAAGAAAGTATATTGGCTGTTTGGGATATTGGAAGTCACTACCTACCATTTGTTCTAATTTCATAGCATATTAGATTACCTATTAATTTGCCAAATTATTCCCCCTGATTATAAAAGACAATTCACAGTAAGTTACTACCTCCTTGCTCTACATTATGCATTGATAAAGCAATATATTTATTTTAAAACATTTGTTTCTTTTCTTTGATTCATCTCATACATGTTTACTTGGTAACAACTTGGTATATATGAAATGTGGATTGTACTCGTTGTTGGAGGTCAAACAGTCACTTCTGATATTCTTAGTCTTATTAATATTTTTTCAATTTTGAACTAAATGCTTTGTTTACAAAATAGCATATTTTCTAAACCTTTTGTTTTAAATAACAAAAACCCTTAAATAATTTTTCTTTATCAGAATTTGTAATATGAATGAAAAGGGAAAATATAATGGCAATAAACAATAATGTTTATCCTGTCTGTCCTCTAAGTTTGAATTGTTTCACTTTTTTTCTAACTTAATGAGTACAAGTCAAAGTAACAATACCAGAATTAAGTTCCTTGACCAGAGATGACATGGCACTTGTTACAGAGTCTGCAGCACACAGGAGATCATTCCTCAGCAGTCGGACATTATCAGCAGATGAGGGCTGACTGAAGGCTTCCTGTACTTCTCCACCAACTCCTGACAAAGTGGAAGATTCCATTCCAGGAGATGTTGGCACGTTCCCAGTAGAATCTGACATTGACTGTGATCTGATTGTAATTGGTCCAGCAAACGACTGTGATTGGCTGACATGTGATCGTGTACTGCCATTCAGTGTTGATCGTGGAGAGGTAGGATTTGTCTGGAAAAAATGAAAATATTTATGATAAAAAAGATAAAAAGATAATCAATGTTGATTTTAAAATAAACAGACAATCATTATCTCAATAAATAACTGAAACAACCTCTATTAACTATTTTGAAAAATACAATATGAAGTATTTAGATAAAGGAGTAGGTTCGATATGGCCCTTTTTCTAGATACACTTTCAAATTAGGATGTACTGACCAATATCGCAATGAATCATAGCTAATACAATGACTAGATAGGAAATGTGTTTTTAGTTGAAAATTTAAGTATTTGCGTTCTATTCATGACGTCGCAAATAGCATTGGTTTTATTTTTCACGAAAAATTCAATGAAAACAGATATATTTCTATTGAGTTTTTTTACTGGAAACAGAGCTCATGCATTGACAAAAAAAGATCTTTTCACATAATGTTTGCTATAGTTAACACTTTACAAATCTGACTAGAATATTTTGTTTGTCTATGCCTGCACCCCATGTTTCCTTGGCCTAAATTTGGTTGAAATCTAGAAGATTTTGTCAAATTTGGAAAAAATCTCTATTTTTGACCCATTTGGGATGTAAAAACTAATGCTTTAAAATAACTTGGACAAAAAGAGTTCTATTTAACTTTCTCACATGTCTTTGCATCAACTTAAAACATTTTTCATTTTGAAACATTGAACTCAATAAACGAGGCCAAATATGGCCCTTACCCAACTTACTCCTTTGACATATGATATATAAATATAATTAATATGGCCTTAGTTTTCAAAAGGAAACCTCAGTATGTGAGGAAGGGACTCAAAAATTAGCCAATCAATAGGTTAGCGTTTGACCTCTTCAATGTGTTTTACAACGGATCTTTATATACAGATTTGTGACACTCTCTCTTCTAATTCAAAACATATGTGATTTGTGTGTTAACTCCTTGTAAATAGTAATTTACACAGCACTTGTCCATGAGATGTGAGAATTCAACAATAATCGTATTTCTCTACCCCCACTCCATTCTTAGAATATTTCAATTACCTTCAAATCTATTAAATTTTCTTTTATTCAAACCAAACTTAAACTATCTTATGAATAGCTGGAGGCCTGAATCTCCCCCAAAAGCTAGAGAAATGGTCAACCTAAATATGGAGTAAGGTATGCTATGGCAGAAATCGTATTCTCTTATCCAAAGAAAAATACCATATACTATTAGCCTAGTAAGCTATAATTATTCATAAAACATGTAAATAAAGTTCAAGCTTTTGTCTTTTATTTTGCACTGTCATCATCAAGTCTTCCTCAATAATATAACAATCAGTTTTGTAAAATTGAAACTTTTGCTTCTTAACAATGCAGAAATCCTATAATTACATTATTACCTTCAGCAGTTTCATTAGGCCTTCTAATTGGACCATCAATTCTTTGCGACTTTCCTGCAGTGTCTGCATACGGGATTCCAATTCATCTTTTCTCTGCCGCAGAAGACGTAATTCAGCTAATAATGTTGGATTGTACTGTGCGTCAGCTGTACTCTTGGCGTGGGCTTCCTGCTCAGCACGTAATCGTTGTATTTCTCTCATTATTTCTCTATAAAAAAATAAAATTTAGAAATGTTTAAAAGTTTAGCTGTGACTATACCATGCAGATAATTACACCAAGTTAGAAAGGATCAATAGTTCTTTGACTTCCTTTAATGTTGGATATTTTGACAAAAACACATTAACAATTATAGAAATGTTTACACACAACAATAGATCACATTTACCATGATGTTATTGTCATACTAATATCAAACTGGTTAAACAAATGTAAACCCTGTGCTATCCATTTAATTATATTGATTTAGTTTAACACTCAAGCATCAATATTTCAAACTATTTTAAATGTCTATTGTTAAATTGTAAAATGCAGCAAAATTTCTTTAAAAAGTACTTGAATATAATAAACAGAGCTTTCTAAAATTCAATTCTTTATTTCGATCTGATAACATGAAACATAGTTTATTGTTCAACAGAGATATGTCTTGTCTGAATGTTATTTTGATAGTTTATTGTTCAACAGAAATATGTCTTGCCTGTATGTTATTTTGATAGTTTATTGTTCAACAGAGATATGTCTTGCCTGTATGCTATTTTGATAGTTTATTGTTCAACAGAGATATGTCTTGCCTGTATGTTATTTTGATAGTTTATTGTTCAACAGAGATATGTCTTGCCTGTATGTTATTTTGATAGTTTATTGTTCAACAGAGATATGTCTTGACTGTATGTTATTTTGATAGTTTATTGTTCAACAGAGATATGTCTTGTCTGTATGTTATTTTGATAGTTTATAGTTCAACAGAGATATGCCTTGCCTGTATGTTATTTAGATAGTTTATTGTTCAACAGAGATATGTCTTGCCTGTATGTTATTTTGATAGTTTATTGTTCAACAGAGATATGTCTTGCCTGTATGTTATTCTGATAGTTTATTGTTCAACAGAGATATGCCTTGCCTTTATGTTATTTTGATAGTTTATTGTTCAACAGAGATATGTCTTGCATGTATGTTATTTTGATAGTTTATTGTTCAACAGAGATATGCCTTGCCTGTATGTTATTTTGAAAGTTTATTGTTCAACAAAGATATGTTTTGACTGTATGTTATTTTGATAGTTTATTGTTCAACAGAGATATGTCTTGCCTGTATGTTATTTTGATAGTTTATTGTTCAACAGAGATATGCCTTGCCTGTATGTTATTTTGATAGTTTATTGTTCAACAGAGATATGCCTTGCCTGTATGTTATTTTGATAGTTTATTGTTCAACAGAAATATGTCTTGCCTGTATGTTATTTTGATAGTTTGTCTGTATGTTATTTTGATAGTTAATTGTTCAACAGAGATATGCCTTGCCTGTATGTTATTTTGATAGTTTATTGTTCAACAGAGATATGTCTTGCCTGTATGTTATTTTGATAGTTTATTGTTCAACAGAGATATGTCTTGCCTGTATGTTATTTTGATAGTTAATTGTTCAACAGAGATATGTCTTGACTGTATGTTATTTTGATAGTTTATTGTTCAACAGAGATATGTCTTGTCTGTATGTTATTTTGATAGTTTATAGTTCAACAGAGATATGCCTTGCCTGTATGTTATTTTGATAGTTTATTGTTCAACAGAGATATGTCTTGCCTGTATGTTATTTTGATAGTTTATTGTTCAACAGAGATATGCCTTGCCTGTATGTTATTTTGATAGTTTATTGTTCAACAGAGATATGTCTTGCATGTATGTTATTTTGATAGTTTATTGTTCAACAGAGATATGCCTTGCCTGTATGTTATTTTGAAAGTGTATTGTTCAACAAAGATATGTTTTGACTGTATGTTATTTTGATAGTTTATTGTTCAACAGAGATATGTCTTGCCTGTATGCTATTTTTATAGTTTATTGTTCTACAGAGATATGTCTTGCCTGTATGCTATTTTGATAGTTTATTGTTCAACAGAGATATGCCTTGCCTGTATGTTATTTTGATAGTTTATTGTTCAACAGAGATATGCCTTGCCTGTATGTTATTTTGATAGTTTATTGTTCAACAGAGATATGCCTTGCCTGTATGTTATTTTGATAGTTTATTGTTCAACAGAGATATGTTTTGACTGTATGTTATTTTGATACTTTATTGTTCAACAGAGATATGTCTTGCCTGTATGCTATTTTGATAGTTTATTGTTCAACAGAGATATGCCTTGCCTGTATGTTATTTAGATACTTTATTGTTCAACAGAGATATGTCTTGCCTGTATGTTATTTTGATAGTTTATTGTTCAACAGAGATATGTCTTGCCTGTATGTTATTTTGATAGTTTATTGTTCAACAGAGATATGCCTTGCCTGTATGTTATTTTGATAGTTTATTGTTCAACAGAGATATGTCTTGCATGTATGTTATTTTGATAGTTTATTGTTCAACAGAGATATGCCTTGCCTGTATGTTATTTTGAAAGTTTATTGTTCAACAAAGATATGTTTTGACTGTATGTTATTTTGATAGTTTATTGTTCAACAGAAATATGTCTTGCCTGTATGTTATTTTGATAGTTTATTGTTCAACAGAGATATGCCTTGCCTGTATGTTATTTTGATAGTTTATTGTTCAACAGAGATATGCCTTGCCTGTATGTTATTTTGATAGTTTATTGTTCAACAGAAATATGTCTTGCCTGTATGTTATTTTGATAGTTTGTATGTTATTTTGATAGTTTATTGTTCAACAGAGATATGCCTTGCCTGTATGTTATTTTGATAGTTTATTGTTCAACAGAGATATGTCTTGCCTGTATGTTATTTTGATAGTTTATTGTTCAACAGAGATATGTCTTGCCTGTATGTTATTTTGATAGTTTATTGTTCAACAGAGATATGTCTTGACTGTATGTTATTTTGATAGTTTATTGTTCAACAGAGATATGTCTTGTCTGTATGTTATTTTGATAGTTTATAGTTCAACAGAGATATGCCTTGCCTGTATGTTATTTTGATAGTTTATTGTTCAACAGAGATATGTCTTGCCTGTATGTTATTTTGATAGTTTATTGTTCAACAGAGATATGCCTTGCCTGTATGTTATTTTGATAGTTTATTGTTCAACAGAGATATGTCTTGCATGTATGTTATTTTGATAGTTTATTGTTCAACAGAGATATGTTTTGACTGTATGTTATTTTGATAGTTTATTGTTCAACAAAGATATGTTTTGCCTGTATGTTATTTTGATAGTTTATTGTTCAACAGAGATATGTCTTGCCTGTATGCTATTTTTATAGTTTATTGTTCTACAGAGATATGTCTTGCCTGTATGCTATTTTGATAGTTTATTGTTCAACAGAGATATGCCTTGCCTGTATGTTATTTTGATAGTTTATTGTTCAACAGAGATATGCCTTGCCTGTATGTTATTTTGATAGTTTATTGTTCAACAGAGATATGTTTTGACTGTATGTTATTTTGATACTTTATTGTTCAACAGAGATATGTTTTGCCTGTATGCTATTTTGATAGTTTATTGTTCAACAGAGATATGTCTTGCCTGTATGTTATTTTGATAGTTTATTGTTCAACAGAGATATGCCTTGCCTGTATGTTATTTTGATAGTTTATTGTTCAACAGAGATATGTTTTGACTGTATGTTATTTTGATAGTTTATTGTTCAACAGAGATATGTCTTGCCTGTATGCTATTTTGTTAGTTTATTGTTCAACAGAGATATGTCTTGCCTGTATGTTATTTTGATAGTTTATTGTTCAACAGAGATATGTCTTGCCTGTATGTTATTTTGATAGTTTATTGTTCAACAGAGATATGCCTTGCCTTGATGTTATTTTGATAGTTTATTGTTCAACAGAGATATGTCTTGCCTGTATGTTATTTTGATAGTTTATTGTTCGACAGAGATATGCCTTGCCTGTATGCTATTTTGATAGTTTATTGTTCAACAGAGATATGCCTTGCCTGTATGTTATTTTGATAGTTTATTGTTCAACAGAGATATGCCTTGCCTGTATGTTATTTTGATAGTTTATTGTTCAACAGAGATATCTCTTGCCTGTATGTTATTTTGATAGTTTATTGTTCAACAGAGATATGCCTTGCCTGTATGTTATTTTGATATTTTATTGTTCAACAGAGATATGTCTTGCCTGTATGTTATTTTGATAGTAAATTGCAAAAGTTAAAATTAAAACGGCAATATTTAAAACATGTAAAATAGGTAAAAGATTGAATGTCACTGAACCAAGACTGAAGGTGCAGGGCAAAATAATCTCCATCGATTCTTGGAAATGAGATATATATGCAAATGCTAAAACAACTGCATACCAAATATCAATGACTTTTATTGGTTCCCGTTAAACTGACCTAATCACAAACTTTAACATGTAAACTATGCAAATGTTGAAAAGTTCATGAACCATTTAAAATGATAATATGACAGAATTTTCATTTTCTATTCAATTTCAAGTGTTCCTGATAACTAGGAGATGTTCAACAAACATCTGATGAACCAGAAAGGTAATCACTAAAACAGGAGGGTAAGATTAGTAATGTTATCACTAGAAATCAGCTTAACAGTTCAGTTGATTAGCATAAATGGGATAAACCTAGGGCTACAGTGTGAAGAGATGTATTCAAACTTCAACTTGAAATTCCAGTTGGTATTATGAAAGAACAAACAGCCTTTTGAATATAAAGCATAGTAAGAAAATACATACATTAGCTGTTATCTGATAACACTTTTAGACTTGGATCTTTCAAGGGAAACAATAACTAGCACATTATCCTTTGTCATGTAATTGCCACTGGATATTAAACAAGCAACAATCTATCCATGTTTTTTTTTCAAGATTAAAATGATTTGTCACAATGAGGGGAGAGAATTTAACTCACAAAACTGTGATGTTATAATGTGTTCCGTTCTGGCATGCATTTGGGAATTTAAGATTAAATTAAGTATTTAATACCTATTTTTAGATTCTAACTGTATTATCAATTCTCTCTGTGCTTTATTCGTGTCTAAACTAAAGTTGATTTCTGTTGGACTTCTTGCCTATAAAATAATATTTGTCAGATTATTATTATTATAAATTTTCAAATTAGTATCTGCTACAAAAAACTTATAACGAAAAAAAAATCTAATATATCCAATATATCCTTTGACTTCCAATTGAAACAACCAGCATCGTTCTAAGGAAGGTCATTTCGATGATATTCTGGTAACATTCACACATACCACAAGAGATCACATGACTCTTGACACATGCTCACTAAAATCACAAAGATGAAAAAATATACAGTAGCCTTAAACTTCTAGAGAAACTTTGATTCTAAAAAATGTACCATCAACAGCGAGGTGAAGTCTAGAATATGAACTATAGATAATAGATCAGTAATTTGACAACATCAATTACTCACTCATGTTATCAATTTTGTGCATTGAGAAATTCTATCATAGTTGGTCACATCTTGGAAGTGTTATACTGGCATTATAATACTTTCATGGATTATTATCAATATCAGTTTTACCATTTTAAATCATGAAGTGATGTGACGATATGAAGTTGACCCCCATAGACTCTGTTAAATTGTTATGCTGAAAATGTTGCTATATCAAAATTAAAATGGTCCTGAATATAAAAAGTCTGATATCAAAGAAACCAATCAGTGACTCTAATCACCATAGAATCCTAAACAATTAAACTGTAAACTTTATACTATCTATATGTTAATTTTCACAAGCACTTGCTAATGAAACAAGTTTTAACTATAATTACATTTACACAGTAAAGGACTGAAGTTTGTCAGAAAATGGCACTGACAACTTTTTTGAAACAGAGCCATGTCTACTGAACAGTTATTGTATTCCAATATATCAATGATTTAATACAAGTTAATAAAGGACCAGTTTATGTGATTGATTCATTATAAATATTCTAAATAGGCCAATTAATGCCAATTTATAACAAATGAAATTCAATTTCAAACAATGCACTTCACCAATCAGTTCTGATAACATGTAACGAACGAGACAAGTTTTGAAATTATTAAATAAATCGATCTTTTTAGTTGTCATTCAAAACGTATTTCTACTTTAACCATATATAATTGTATTTTGGTATGTTATGTTTACTGATGATATTACATCCACATACTGATAATCAATGTATCATTATCTCTTATGTCATATCTAACTAAGAATTCGTAAGGGTTCCGCGGAACCCAGTGTCTCGCCTACCTTTGCTGTTAATCGCAGGCTCAACAAAAATGAGGAAAAAAATTAATAAAGATAATCCTCTCTATACTATCTTTTGATTGTAAGTAGCTTCTGTCCAAGTTTGGTAAAAATCCAGGATAGTTTATGAATCTAATAAATGTTTTAAAAACTTAAACTGCAGACTGTATGTAATGTTAACTGGAAGAAGTCCATTTATAAGTAAAATACGGAAAAATGGAACAAAATTTTAACAAAATTTCCTTCTAGATACTAGCTTTTAATCATAAACAAGCATCTGGCCATGTTTAGTTTAAGAAAGTTGTTAAAATTTTAAAAACTTAAACCACAGTGTGAATGTAATGTTAATTAACTGGCAGAAAAACTAAGTCCATTTATAAGTAAAATACGGAAAAAATGGATTTTTTTTTTTACAAAATTTACTTCTGGATACTATCTTATGATCATAAACAAGCTTCTTTCCAAGTTTGGTAGAAATCCAGGATAGTTTAAGAAAGTTATTAAAATTTCTAAAACTTTAACCACAGAGTGAATATTTGTGGACGCCGCCGCCGCCGACGGAATGTAGGATCGCTATGTCTCGCTTTTTCGACAAAAGTTTTTAGGCTTGACAAAAAGGGGGTTATAACCATTTCTCAATTTGCATTAGAAGTTTTTTTCTTGCATGAGCAACACCATGTGTGCCACCTGTGGAGCAAGATCTGCTTACCATTCCCAGACACGTGAGATCACTGATAGTTTTTGAAGGCCATCGTGTTGTTCATTTGTTAGTTTTCTTTGAAGTTTTTTGTAGACTGTTGATTTCTTTTTTCGTTGTTTTTTTGTTTTGTTGCCATGGCGTTGTCAGTTTGTTTTCGACTTATGAGTTTGAATATCTCTTTGGTTTCTTCCACATCTCTTTTACATGACCAAAAGTGTGAACAAAGATGAAAACTCAAATGGTTAGATTGGGAAGAATGTTTCTTAAACAATGGAGAATGGTCTATACTGAACATTTAAATTTATTGAAATATAGAATGTTTAAATGGGGAAAAAAATCCGTCATGGAAGGTGGTCAACCCTGAAAGATATTAGTTAAAAAAAATTGTTACTATCTTTTTAACAAAATTTCTGAATAAATGACTAAGTTTCAAAAAATTGGAAAAAAATTCCTCAAACAACTTCGTAATAACAGGACCTGATGCACAACAGCTTTATATGGGCAATAATTCTAAGATGTTTAGAGCAAGGCTTCCAAAACGGTCATATATTCCGGACATTTGTATAATGTCCGGTAAAAGTCCAGCTGGGCAAAGCATGAAACGGACATCTACTTTTTAGTTTTCAAGGCTTTCTTAAGAGATGGTCATTTTAACATAATTCGCGATCTTTTTGACCCAACCTTTTGCCTTTAACAGCCACACATTTCCGGTCATAAAAGTGACATGATCATTAAGTACTATCAAAACAACCCCTACTTTAATACCTGCTCATTTTAATCAAGGCTAATTAGTTGTCGAACAGCTGAAATTTACCTGTTTAGGTGACAGGTAAACTATTTTGAACCAGACATTGATCAGTCTATTGAAAGTTATTTTCTTACATTTCAGCGGTTTGCATCTAATTAGTTTAGTCAAAAAGACTTAAATTATCAGAAATACGTTTACAAATATGATTTGATGAAAAAATTAAGGTGAAAATGAAAAATCGTCATAACCAAGTTGTTTGAACCAGAGACATGTCTCTGTTTGAACCAGTACATGTTTGCGCATGTGCGCAGGTGTGAAATTTAATTATGCATCCTAATTTCTTCAAAAAATGCTTAAATTGTCATTGATACCTTTATCTCAAGTTTATTTCGAATATTTTCTAAATAACGTAGAAAGAGCTACTTACACTCTTTCATGCTTTGCAAACATACACGGAATTTACGTATCCATCTCTGGTCCATGTTTTACCATTGTCAAGATAAAATCCAGTTTTAGATTTAAAAACGAAAGTAAAGTTTTTGACAACGTTATTTTGCACAAATAAAGAGTCTAAGGCAGATATAAGTACGCTGATGTTGCACACTTCGAATGATGCACTGCCAATTTAACAGTTTACGTCAGAACTTCGAATTTGAAGCAAAGAAAGTTTAATTTCGTTTTTTTTTAATGTCAATCATTGGGATGGCCAACTCGGCAACTGATTACCATAATTGCCTTTTGTTTATTTAGTCTTAAAGGATTAAAATCGGGATAATATATAAAATGTCCGGCTGGCTAAAAATAATTTTGGAAGCCCTGGTTTAGAGGATCAGGAGTGATCTAAAATGTGGGAGAAGTTGATGACACAAAATTGATATCATCTTTAGTAACTTTTCTGAAAAATGACTAGGTGTCTCAAATTAGGAAAAATTCCAATAACAACTGCACAATAGCAGGTGCTTGTAAATTTAAGGTGTGTGCCGTCTTTCTGTGAAGTTTCAGGGATCTGGGTTCAAAACTGTATGTGTAATTGATAACACAAATTAGGTGTCCACTGTTTCCAGTGGCCTGTCCATCACCCCAACATCACCATAATGTTGATTATTTAATCATATTATGTCTTTACTTTAGAAAGACTGCTATATCTGAAATATTTATGTGAAATTTAAAATTTTAAATAATGATTAAAAAAAAACTTGTAACTCTGAGATGCTTTTTGAATGCTTTACAAATCAGTGACTTAATTGACTGCTTTATTACTGCATGTATTTATGGGAGGGGCCATCGCTTTTTAAGTACATAATGTACTAAGCTAATCAAAAAATAACAGAACAATATAAATACTTTAGATTTATGAAGAATGACTAAAGAGTTAGAAATCTTCTTAGAAATTTGATATTCAGATGTTAATTAATTAAATGAAGCTTAGAGTATTAAATCTTCTGGTATAGAAATCATACCTTCTGACAATCTAAAAAAGGCTATATACTGCCCAATACATCTTCTACAGAAAAATCTGTGTACATAAATGCTAATTCATAAACATAATTATTTGCAAAACTTAACATTTGAACAATATAAGATTTTATTCAAAGTCATTGAAGCATGACTGAAATGGCATCTCTTTGAATTCTGATTGAGCTGAAATGCATACATCTTAATGCAGCAGTATACCATTTATCAACAATCTTTAGATATAAAACTATATTTTTTGATAAAATTTAAAACTTGATGACAGATGACAAGGACCTACTGAACAGAAATGAGTGGTTTTGTAAGCATCTGCATATGTTTACCAAATATCAATGATCTATATTGAGTACTTATCCTCAATTGGTCTTATCAGAAAAACTCAACATTAGGAATTGACACAGATTTGACAATACATGTACAATCGTTACCTCAGTCTGTCACATCAATTCTTGATTTCATGATATTCTCTGCAGGAGAGACAAAGGGGATAAAGATAAAATGAGGGGGGAAATATTTTATCCATATTTTTGTTCCACTACTTTTTTTACACTTTGTTTGGAAATTGAACCATTGAAGCTGTTACTGGGGTCTAAACATAAACTGAAGTTATAGTAAGAGACAAGGAAAACGAAGTATGGGTGACATTGTTTCTGTGGTCAAAATACATAGTAAATCTTAATTATTTCTCAACTTTAAAGTAAAATTCATATAAGGTGTCTCTTAATTATACTGATTCCGAGAAACTTTACTGAATTCTGGTTAAAGGACTGATTAAAGAATAAAAGATAAAGAAAGCTAGTTGCAAAGTAATCTTGTATAACAAACACTTATTCACAAAAATTTAGTATTCCCTTCATGGGAATTTAATTTACAAGGGAATCATATTTACAAGTATTGGTTCTTCAAAGACAATGTTATTCTTTATTGTTTATATATCAGGTCTTAAAATCTTAGCATTACCCTTGGACCATGGACACCTGTATTTATTCAATGGTAAATGGGCCAGGTCTCATTATTTAAGCTTTTGGGCCAGAGACACATGTAAACAGATCAGACCTGGGATTTTAGTATGTGATAGGATTTGAAAAATCTGTACTAAATTTTATTTAATGCATCACATACCTTTTTGATGTACAAGGCTTAAGTCATTCTTTGTGCTTTTTGTATGGGTCTATGTTTTTCATTTGATGAGACTCTCATGAAAAAACTTATAAACTATTGGACTATGTAATTTCAGAAAGACAACAAAATAGGATTCAATGAGAACTTATTTGGCACTAGAGTAATCCGGCCTTCTTTTAAATAGTCATGTCAAACTATTGGACTATGTAGTTTCAGAAAGACAACAAAATAGGATTCAATGAGAACTTATTTGGCACTAGAGTAATCTGGACTTCTTTTAAATACTCAGTCATGTCAAACTATTGGACTATGTAGCGAGGATTCAGTGAGAACTTATTTGGCACTAGAGTAATCTGGACTTCTTTTAAATACTCAGTCATGCCAAACTATTGGACTATGTAGTTTCAGAAAGACAACAAAATAGGATTCAATGAGAACTTTTTTGGCACTAGAGTAATACGGCCTTCTTTTAAATACTCAGTCATGTCAAACTATTGGACTATGTAGTTTCAGAAAGACAACAAAATAGAATTCAATGAAAACTTATTTGGCACTAGAGTAATCTGGCCTTCTTTTAAATACTCAGTCATGTCAAACTATTGGACTAAGCAGTTTCAGAAAAACAACAAAATAGGATTCAATGAAAAGTTATTTGGCACTAGAGTAATCCAGCCTTATTTTAAATACTCAGTCATGTCAAACTATTGGACTATGTAGTTTCAGAAAGACAACAAAATAGGATTCAATGAAAACTTATTTTGCACTAGAGTAATCCGGCCTTCTTTTAAATAATCAGTCATGTCAAACTATTGGACTATGTAGTTTCAGAAAGACAACAAAATAGGATTCAATGAAAACTTAACTGGCACTAGAGTAATCCGGCCTTCTTTTAAATACTCAGTCATGTCAAACTATTGGACTAAGCAGTTTCAGAAAGACAACAAAATAGGATTCAATGAAAACTTATTTGGCACTAGAGTAATCTGGCCTTATTTTAAATACTCAGTCATGTCAAACTATTGGACTATGTAGCTTTGTATCACTAACAGACACATTTAGATGTTGAATGGCTAGCTTACAAGGTTAAAGTTCAAAACACAGTATTCTGGCTCCCAAATAAAACCATATATAGTGTGGGCAGCAACTTTCATCTTCATATTCTATATTTTATGATGAGGAGTTCACCCAAAATTGGAAGAGAATGAAATGAAAACAGCATGGTCAATTTGACACGAAAAAGCAACAAAATTTTATAAAATTTTCTAATATTAACACCAACCTATATTTTTCTTTAGTTTAATTTATCAGATTGGTCCACTTCATCTTTAGTGAAAGTATGAACAAAAGTTTACATGTGAAATTATGATTTATTTTAATGATAATAGCCCAAAAATGGGTAAAAATTGATGAAAAATGGGAAAATCATAAAAAATGGGTACTTTCAAATGTCCGTATCAAAAAACGAAGTGCAGCACCATATGATTTTTTCTTCATCAGTTACTTTCTTACAATCATATAAACCCAAAAATCAGGTTAAGAATAAAAGATTAATTCTAGAATCTTCTCAGAAGTGTACATCATTAATACCATGTGAGCTACAGGTACTCTTGAAAAAAAATATATAAAGATGTGGTATGACTGCCAATGAGAAACTATTTGCTAAAACCATGAAAGAGATTAAATATCTAGACTTGTATATAACATTTATGGTTCAATAAAGTACTTTTATATATAAGAATTCAAAGAAGAAACTGAAATGGACTTCTTCATAAATATCAATAACAGCTGTGTCAAGAGAGTATGATACACCTATCTTATAGGCATATTGTTGCAAGATTAGAATGGAATATTGTAGTATAGTATTTTATCAGAATGAAGTCTTTTAAATTATTTGCAAAAAAACTTACAGGAGGATATTCTTAGGCATATAATGATTGCCTTAAAAATTGCCATTTAAAAGTTCACTATTGAAAATTCAATCCAAATATTATCAAAAACTAATTATTCACCAATCACAACAACAGTGTAAAGTTTGAAGTAATGTTAAATCTAATGCCTAGCATGTCAGAAATTACCTGAAATCTTCAAGTTAAGGTCTTATAACTCGGGAATGATAAACAGAAAAATCTTTCTAATTAAAAAGTAGCTCAGTTTCCCAAAATCCAACAATGGTGTAAAGTTTCAAGTAAATCCTTCCAAGTGTGTTCCAGCTAGAGTAGGAAATGTGTAAAATTTACTAAAATATGACAGTTAAAGCCCCTCAACTCTGGAACCAACCAGACACTTTATGATAGAAAGAGTGCTTACTTATACACAATCCCAATAACAGCCTAAAGTACATCTTCGCTAGCCAAGGGTTACGATTCACTTCCCTCCTCTCCACCCTTGGCAGATTAAGCCAACATTTGTGATAACAATGTTGCGCCATCTATCGGTAGATTAAAGTCACGCCCATTCCTAATACATTATTCTTGACCAATGGTAGCACTTGATCTCCTCAATTTGGAGGTAAAAACACGGTAGCGTCTAGATTCTACACACTTGGTAAAGCAGGAAACGAAAAATATACGTTGACATTAACGCATTTGTGCAAGAAACATACACAGGAACTTCTATTAGTTGATTTAAAAAACATTCAAATTGTCACTAAATATAGTCGTATGTTTAGGGATGTAAAGACTTGTTGCACAATAAGCACTTGGCAATTGTTTACATACACTTTCTACATTTACACGTGATCATGTTATAGGCGCTTTTTGATTGGATGCAGTGAGTTTCGACTGCAACCAATGAAAATCATTACCTTGTGTCTCCGAAATTCTATCTCAATCCGCCAACGGTGGAGAGGAGGGAAGTGGATCGTAACCCTTGGCTAGCGAAGATGCCTAAAGTATTGAGTAATCAATCTTAGTATATTCGAGTTCATGCTCAACGTGTGAAAAATTGCCTTAAATCAAATGGTTATAGTTCTGTACCTCTAGAACGACACACCTAAAAAATTTCAGAATTCAAAGGGAGCATTTTTCAACCAAATATTGCATCCAAGCTCCATTAAAATTGAACAAAGCATTCTTTTACTGTTGTACATTGCATGGAAAGTTGGAGAGTAGGGACATAACAGCAATATACTATAATATGTTCCACCTATAACAGACAGAAATAACAGCAATATACTATAATATTTCCCATGTAACAACAGGTGCATAAATATTTAACCAGAAATATGATACTGTTTCAACAAATAAATCTTGTATTTCAACAACACAGACCATATCAAAAGCTGTCATTGTTTATTATTTTAGTAATTTAACAATTGGAAGTCCTTGTTCTACAAAGATTTTAAGATTTTAGTCCAACAGTTACTTCATGGTTTCTGTCTACTAGTATTTCAAATAAGATGTTGATATCAGGAGTGTTTCTGAGTTCACTTTTAATTCTCAACTAGTCTATAGACTCTAGGGATTAACAACTTGACTATAGACTCTAGGGATTAACAGCTTGTCTATAAACTCTAGGGATTCACAACTTGTCTATAGACTCTAGGGATTCACAACTTGTCTATAGACTCTAGGGATTCACAACTTGTCTATAGACTCTAGGGATTCACAACTTGTCTATAGACTCTAGGGATTCACAACTTGTCTATAGACTCTAGGGATTTACAACTTGTCTATAGACTCTAAGGATTTACAACTTGTCTATAGATTCTAGGGATTCACAACTTGTCCATAAACTCTAAGGATTCACAATTTGTCTATAGACTCTAGGGATTCACTACTTGTCTATGAAATTTAGGGATTCACAACTTGTATATAGACTCTAGGGATTCACTACTTGTCTATGAAATTTAGGGATTTACAACTTGTCTATAGACTCAAGGGATTCACAACTTGTCTATGAAATTTAGGGATTCTCAAATTGTCTATAAACTCTAGGGATTCACTACTTGTTTATTAACTCTAGGGATTCACAACTTGTCTATAGACTCTAGGGATTAAACAACTTGTCTATAAACTCTAGAGATTCATAACTTGTCTATAGACTCTAGGATTTCATAACTTGTCTATAGACTCTAGGGATTCACAACTTTTCTGTAGACTCTAGGGATTCACAACTTGTCTATAGACTCAATGGATTCACAACTTGTCTATAGACTCTAGGGATTCAATACTTGTCTATAAACTCTAGGGATTCACAACTTGTCTATAAACTCTAGGGATTCACAACTTGTCTATAAACTCTAGGGATTCACAACTTGTCTATAGACT
Source organism: Mytilus californianus (assembly GCF_021869535.1). NCBI lineage: Eukaryota > Metazoa > Mollusca > Bivalvia > Mytilida > Mytilidae > Mytilus > Mytilus californianus. Next base: position 138,322,590 of record NW_026262581.1, on the reverse strand, counting down.
CTAGGGATTCACAACTTGTCTATAAACTCTATGGATTCACAACTTGTCTATAAACTCTAGGGATTCACAACTTGTCTATAGACTCTAGAGAATAACACACAATTTGTCTATAGACTCTAGGGATTCACAACTTGTCTATTGTCTATAGACTCTAGGGATTCACAACTTGTCTATAGACTCTAGGGATTCACAACTTGTCTATAGACTCTAGGGATTCACAACTTGTCTATGAAATTTAGGGATTCACAACTTGTCTATAAACTCTAGGGATTCGCAAATTGTCTATAGACTCTAGAGAATCACAAATTGTCTATAGACTCTAGAGATTCAAAACTATCAATGCTTGTCTATTATCTAATGCCTAGTGGTAACATTTAGATGACTGTGAACCCTCTTTGTTTGGCTGCTGCCACATTGACATTGATCTCAAATAGTCTTTTATTCATACTAACAGGGTAATGTAAATAAAGGAAACAATAAAAATAGTTTTTTCTAATCATGCTTACCAAGCTATGGTGAGAGAAACTTCTTTTTATCCTTTTGATTAAGCTATACATATCCTTGGCCCTGTTCACATTCAAACTAATGCATTTCACAGATAACATGAACTTTGATTACTTTTTATTCCCTTAATAATTTCCTTTTCAGATGTTAAATCATGCATTTTCAACTCCTTTCAAGCAACAGTTCATTTTGTTTATTGCTATTTACACATTTCATATGGTAATAAGCCATTTCTTATTCAACACGAAGTGCCAGTTTACGCTATACATTGTTAAAGAACAATTCCATATTAGAAAAGTAATTTCAACTGTCAGCTACCAGAAGAAAAGAATGCTTGCATGATATTGTGTCATCAAAGTGTTGTATAATAATAAAGCAATCATCAAAAAATATTGCAATAGCTTGGAGAAGCTATTGGATTTATACTTAATAATCTATATAAAACATTCTCCCAATTATTTGTGAACAATAAAATCATAGTTCAGTTCTCGAAAAAAAACAACATGTGATTCACTTTTGCATAAACAATTAGAATCTTGTTTGTAAAAACTATCAGAACTTATAAACCTTCCACAAAGTCATTTTGCACTGAAAAAAATGTATTACTAATACAGCCTCTAAACACTTCTGTCAAGTTTTGACGAAAAATGTCGGATTAATGAGCTAACTGATGTTACTACATGTGAAAGTTCAGAACAAATTCATACGTCATCATTAATCCCTGGATAACGGAATAATTCACGAAAATATTGAAATCAAATGTAGACAAAGAGAGAACACTTCAATACATTCCAAATAATGATTCCAAGCAGAAAATTCAATGTATATCAATACTACAGTTACGACATAAAATACAACTCAGAGATTAGATTAAATGGGTCAGTAAATGACGATTTTTGTGAAATTGATATATTATTCATAGTAAAAGTGGTATATGATGATGAACCTCTACTGATTATACAATCAATATAATATGTAATTATAGTCAACATAATTTGATTTTTTATCAATTATTGATCCGATTAAAATTACAATATGCCTCTGTAATATAAACTTTTGGATGTAAAATAAAATGAAATCAATGATTTTTTCTCTGTATATAAGGGAGGGAATGGCATTTATCTTCATGTGCCAGAAACATTTCTCCCTACTGTTATCATCAAATGAGCCAAACAAATTCATCATTTATCAAGAATGTCACAGTGTATTTTTGAGCTTATGATATTTTCAAATGCTGAAAAATGACAGATTTAGAGTCACTATATACTATTTAAACAGCTTGAATTAATTCTTTTTTTATATCTTTACTGTTATATTTAACAAAAAAATCTCTTTACTGTTATATCAATAATACATCTATCAACAGAGGCTAATAAAATCTCTCATGTAAAGTGACTTTGACTTACTGATCATTTTAACCCCTCCAAACCTCTTTGTCAAATCAACAAAGCAATTTTAGTTTGTAGTTCATTTTTGGGATTTTTTTCATGCCCCCTCCCATTTTAAAATTTCTGTATAAGCCACTAAAATTGTAAATGTTAAAAATGGGGAATGGAATATTTTTTGCATTAAAGTACAGTCTTAAATTTATCATGTACATTTTCAAAGTTCTTAGTTTAAAAAAATTCATATGATAGCTAAGTAGGCAAATATGAAGTCTTTCAATAATTACTCTAGTAACTAAATAGACAATCCCAAACTATCAAGGATTCAAACATTCTATAGAACCTTATAAAGACAGATTCCTAACTGAGTTACCAAAGTTTAGAATATATGTAATAAGTTATTGACTTCAAAAGTATGAGTTTACAATAGGAAGTTGTTCATCTTTCCCTGAAACATAAATAATTATGTCTTAATGCCAAATTAGACTATCTTCATACTGAAACATAAATAATTACCTCTTTATGCCAAATTAGTCTATCATCAAGACATGCAAATCTTACATTTCAAAGTAATTTGTACCTTACATCTTCAACTCACTAATGACAATAGTTAAAGGCATTCATTTCCTGTCAACAATTTGTCTATAGATGCATTACAATGCCAAGCTCACGAAAATACAGTGAATATAAAATGAAATGTATCCGTTTTAAATTGCAACTTATTAATGATGTGCTGTATACCGTTCAAATAATAGTCTACTAAGTAATCGTGAAGGAAGTTCTTACTAAATAATACAAGACAGCATGTCATCAAAGGTCAAGGTCAACTCACCAATCCTGCTGATTAGTAGGTAGTTCTCACTACATCATACATGTCAACAGACAATCGTGTGTCATCTATAGTCAAACATACCACTCCAGTAAACAAGGAAAATAAACCTACTACATCATACATGTCAACAGACAAATCGTGTGTCATCTATAGTCAAACATACCACTCCAGTAAACAAGGAAAATAAACCTACTACATCATACATGTCAACAGACAATCTTCTGTCATCTATAGTCAAACATACCACTCCAGTAAACAAGGAAAATAATCCTATTACATCATACATGTCAACAGACAATCTTCTGTCATCTATAGTCAAACACACCACCCCAGTAAACAAGGAAAATAACCCTACTACATCATACATGTCAACAGACAATCTTCTGTCATCTATAGTCAAACATACCACTCCAGTAAACAAGGAAAATAACCCTACTACATCATACATGTCAACAGACAATCTTCTGTCATCTATAGTCAAACACACCACTCCAGTAAACAAGGAAAATAATCCTACTTCATGATGTAAGTCAGAGTGTCACCTGGAGTCAAGGTCAAAGACATCACTCCAGCAAACATGGAATAATCATACTACATGATAAAAGTCAAAGTGTCACCTGAAGTCAAGGTCAAACACCACTCCAGCAAACATGGAATAATCATACTACATGATAAAAGTCAAAGTGTCACCTGAAGTCAAGGTCAAACAAACCACTCCAGCAAACAAGGGAAATAATCCTACTACATGATACAATTTAGAGTGTCACCTGAAGTCAAGGTCAAACACACAACTCCAGCAAACATGGAATACTCATATTACATGATGCAAGTCAGAGTGTCATCTGGAGTCAAGGTCAAACACACCACTCCAGTAAACATGGAAAATAATCCTATTACATGATGCAAATCAAAGTGTGACTTAAAGTAAAGGTCATAACATCACTTCGGCAAACATGGAATAATCATACTACATGATGAAAGTCAAAGTGTCACCTGAAGTCAAGGTCAAACAAACCACTCCAGCAAACAAGGGAAATAATCCTACTACATGATACAATTTAGAGTGTTACCTGAAGTCAAGGTCAAACACACAACTCCAGCAAACATGGAATACTCATATTACATGATGCAAGTCAGAGTGTCATCTGGAGTCAAGGTCAAACACACCACTCCAGTAAACATGGAAAATAACCCTATTACATGATGCAAGTCAAAGTGTGACTTAAAGTCAAGGTCATAACATCACTTCGGCAAACATGGAATAATCATACTACATGATGAAAGTCAAAGTGACACCTAAAGTCAAGGTCAAACACAAATCTCCAGCAAACAAGGAAAATAATCCTTTAACATGATGCAAGTCAGAGTGTCACCTGAAGTCAAGGTCAAACACCACTCCAGCAAACATAAAATAATCATACTAAATGATGCATGTCAAAGTGTCACCTGAAGTCAAGGTCAAACACAAATCTCCAGCAAACAAGGACAATAACCCTACTACATGAAGCAAGTCAGAGTGTCACCTAAAGTTAAGTTCAAACACCACTCCAGCAAACAAGGAAAATACGTTCGTACGTAGGTACAGACGGACAAGGGTAAAACTTAATGCCCCCTCCGCTACGGCGGGGGCATAAAAACCTTTTACCCCAGACTATGTTAACTAAATTTATCAGCAAAATATAAAATAAACAGCTGCGCCATGAGCGCATGATACGCCTGTCGCTTTTTCAAAGAATAACATTCCATAACTCCTAAATGTCATATCAGAAATTTATAAAAGAACTAAAGGGAGCTGACATGTCAATAGAAATAAAGCAGTCACCAAAGTTTCATGAAAACTGCTAAAAGCACTTTTGAGTTTATTGTCTGAAAACTGGAAAATCCCCCTTTTTTAATGAATAAAACCCCATAACTGGTAAAGGTTAAATCTACAATTTATATAAATCGAAAGGCAGCTCATTTCAATAGATATAAATAATTCATGAAAGTTTCATGAAAACAGCTTAAAGCATTTTTGAGTTATTGTCTGAAAACTTGAAAATCACCCCTTTTTTAATGAATTAAACCCCACAACTAAGAAATGTAAAATATGAAATTTATAAAAATCAAAAGGCAGCTCAAGTCAACAGATATAAACAAATCACCAAAGTTTCATGAAAACTGCTTAAAGCATTTTTGAGTTATTGTCTGAAAACTGGAAAATCCCCCTTTTATAATGAATAACACCCCATAACTCCGAAACGTAAAATCTAAAATTTAAAAAAATGAAAGGGAGCTCACATCAATAGATATGAAACAGGTTCCATACAAATTTCCTCCCTCTTTTATAATTTTTTTTCGGTGTACTTTTTGTTATACCACTGAATGATTAATAAACAAGAGGTTCATCAGAGCCTGATATCGCTCACCTGTAATTTCAGTTTCAGGCATTTGACTTATTTGTAGATCTTACTTTGCTGAACAATTTTGTCATTAACACTTTCTCTCTTTCTATAATAATATTAAAGGTAAAACATAACCCAAAACTGTAAAATTTCCTAAAAATTAACTATTGGTCTGAGGATTACTTGACAGGTAGATCTAAACCTGTTTAACACTTTCACCTATGTCAGTAACATGCTCTTACTGCTTTAGTTTTTGAGATGAAAGCCAAAAACTTCATTTGACCCCTATGTTCTATTTTTAGAAACTGCCACCATGTTTTTGAATGGATCAAATCCCTGAATACAATCTACTAACTAGATACCCTAGGGAACATTCAATTAAAGTTTTTAAGTATTTGGCCAAGTAGTTTCAGAGAAGAAGATTTTGAAAAAGTAATTAGACTTTCACAAAAAAATGCAAAAAAAAACGTTTTAAGGGCAACAACTCCTTAAGGGGTCAATTTACTATTTTGATTATGTTGACTTATTTGTAGATCTTACTTAGCTGAACATTTATTGCCATTTATACTTTCTCTCTATCAATTATAATATTAAAGTAAAATTTAATAAAAATAAACTATTTCCAAAAGTAACCCACTAATGGGTTGTCGAACTTGTCTGAATATTTCATAACAGATAGATCATGACCCATTTATCACTTTAACTCCTATCACTTTTGCTCTAACTGCTGTAGTATTTGAGATATAAGCCAAAAACTGCTTTTGTCCCCTATGTTCTATTTTTAGCCATGGTGGCCATGTTTGTTGATGGATCAAAACTTCGGACACAATTTACAAACTATATACTCTAATGAACATTCAGTTTAAGTTTGGAAGTATTTTGCCAAGTAGTTTCAGAGGAGAAGATTTTTGAAAAAGTAATAGACTTGCACGAAAAAATGTAAAAAATAAATGTTTCAAGGGCAATAACTCCTTAAGGAGTCAATTGACTATTTTGATCATTTGACTTATTTGTAGATCCTACTTAGCTGAACATTTTTGCCGTTAACACTTTCTCTCTATCTATAATAATATTAAAGATAATAACCAAAAACAGTAAAATTTCATAAATATAAACTATTTCGGACAGTAACCTTAAAATGGGTGGTCCAATTGGTCTGAAAATTTCATAGCAGATAGATTTTGACTTATTCATCACTTTAACTCCATGTCACTTTTGCTTTAACTGCTATAGTTTTTGAGATAAAAGCCAATAAATTGCTTCGCAGAGCGCAGCTGGATACGACCCCAGAGGTCCAACCCTGAACAGTTGGGGCAAAAATGGACACAATATTCGCGATTGATACAGGACTGAATTTGGATTGTAATTAAATATTTGACACATAAAAGGTTTCTGACACAGAATAACTGTAGTCAAAGAACTTAGAATTGGTTATATGATTTGAATTTATATTCAATTTTTTGCTTTTGTGCAATACACTATGCTGTTGCGAATTGACCACCCTCCCCCCCCCCCACCCTAACAAAAAAAATATTTTACCCCCCTTTTTTTTTGCTTTTGTGCAATACACTATGCTGTTGTGAATTGACCCCCCCAAAAAAAAAAAAAAAAAAAAATTTACCCCCTGGGCCCCCTTTTTTTGCAAAAAAAAAAAATATATATATTTGAAGAAATTTTCTTTTTAATTTCTGAAATCTGAAATGAGAAAAATTTCCCTCAAAGATATGGTCATAATCTCAATTCAAATTTCCAATGGAGTTTGCAACCATAATTACCCATTTAAATACATCATAAAAGTCTTAAAATAGAAAATGACATACATAATCATGGCTAAAATTAATATTCCTTAATCAGCATTTTTAATAGTAACTTCTAAAAATAAATTGACAGCTAATCACCTGTACAATACAACATTTCTTTATACATAATTTAAAAGCAGTGTAAGGGAGGTAATCCAAACATAACATTGTACTTGTAAATGTCCATTAACCAGGACACCCTTGTTTTTCCCCCTTTTTTGCCCCTAATTCCTAAACGGTTTGAGCCATAACCCCCCAAAACCAATCCTAACCATCCCTTTGTGGTATGGAAACTTGTGGTCTAATTTCAGAGAGATCCATACACCTTTCCACAAATTATTGTCTGGAAACTAGAAAAATGCTTATTTGGGCCCCTTGTTGTCCCCTAATTCCTACTGTACATGATTTATATAAGATGAAGAAATATATGTATATGATAATTATAATACCAAAAAACTTTTTGACCATCACAATAAACATCAGTCTGAATGCTCTCTTGAGTAGCACTAATATGGTTAAAACAATTTACAAGCAGAATACAACTGAAAGAAGGCAGTTATAATAAGTATAAAATCAATAGACTTATCAATCAACAGCAGAAATTTCAATCTTATAAATCCTAAACTTTTTCTAAAACAAACCATAAGATTTACTGTGTACAGCTGTAAGCCTTCTGGCATTTCAGAAACAGGATTATCAAATATTCTCAAACTTATTGAGTACTTCCAATCAGATTTTCTAAATGAATACATTTCCCAAAGCAAATATTTTCTGTATATAAAATGTCACTAGTTTATGACATGCAATTTTTAAAAGTGCAAAGTTATATAAAATAGCATGTTTTATGTTTGATGGTTTGTGATGTATGGTTTTCTATACAACACATAGAATTCAGTCAATTATTACAGCTATATCCCAGAGGAAACTTTCATCAGCTGTCACAGTCATATTTTTATGAATGAGAAAAGCTATGTGGTATAATATTATTTCCCATAATTGATTGTATTTTTATAATTCTTATATCAAATTTAGTCCATCCAATATACTGTACTTAAGTAAACTTGATGTCCTTAGTTATTGACTTTTTAAAATATACTTGATGTCCTAATCTTTATATTGATGATACTAATATTTATTCCATATGTATTCAAAGCTTTTAACTGATGAACCATATAAATGAGGTCATTGTCTATGAAATATTTGCCAAATGACCTTATTAACAGTGAAGCAAAGAACAATAATGCAATCTGATGCTATCAATATATTTAAGAGATAACTGTATTGTATTTTAAGCTTTGCGGACGTCCATAGGTAGTTTTACTGTCGCAAATTGAGTTTACCTGGCGACGCGTTGCGAAGACAGGTAAACGGATATTTGCGACGGTAAAACTACCAATGGACGTCCGCAAAGCTTCAAATACAATACAGTTATCTCTATTCTAATGCAAAATAAACAAATAGTTGAATTTTAGTCATTATTTCAGTGTAAAATTTTCATTAAACAAAAATTCTGCGAAATGATGTTATCTTCTTTGGCGCCTAAACTATGTGACGTCATAGGTAAGCTTCCGGCATCAAACATAAAGGTTGTGTGTCTCAGAAAGGGACCTAACCACAAAAACCTAACATTGACAAGAAACCATTAAGATGAGGTCAAGGTTAGTTGGACCCCGCCAGACAGACATGTACACTTTACCATAATTCCATACATCAAATATAGCTGACCTATCACTTATAGTATATGAGAAGAAAACCAAACCATGAAAACCTATTATTGACCCATGAACCATAAAAATGAGGTCAAGGTTAAATGATACCTGCCAGACAGTCATGTTCAACCCACAATCATTCCATACACCAAATATAGTTGACCTATTACTGATAGTATTTGAAAAAGAGACCAAAACACAAAAACTTAATATTGATCAATGAACCAGGAAAATGAGGTCAAGGTCAGATGAACCCTTTCTAGCAGACATTTAGACCTTGCAATGATTTTATTCACCAAATACAGTTATCTAATAACTGATAATAAGTGAGAATGTAATGTAACAACAAAGCTGTATGGTGGCCTACTGGTGTTAACTTCTACATCATTTGTTCTCTGGTGGACAGTTTTTTTTTTATAGATTTTTAAGCAGTCTGTGAACATTGAAAATGAGGTCACAGACAATGGACATCGGCCCAACTGAGATTTCAGACTATGGGGCTTCTGTATACAATATATGAAGTATCCAGGTCTTACACTCTGGGGTCTTATACCTTCTGAAATATAAAGCTTTATACAAACTCTGTATACAAGATATGAAGTATCCAGGTCTTATACCTTCTGAAATTTAAAGCTTTATACAAACTGTTTTCTCTGCTATCAGATTATCTCACATTAAAACATGCAGGCTAGACAAAAACCATGAGTGTAGTGAAGATATATGTAACTAAATGAAAAACTAGCAGTGATAAAGCCTGCTCTATATTTTAAAGTTGTTAAATTTCAAAACCTTATCTTTACAGCATGGTCAAGGTAGAAGAATTACTTAACACAAAATTTATATTTCCTTGATTATGATGACCCAATAAAAGGCAATATGACAATATTGTATATGTTGTAATGAGGAAAGAATGTCAAACCTTTTGATATGTCCAACACAACAGCTACTTAATAGATGATGATAGAAACAGGAAAAAAATCTCCATCAAAAGTGCATTATTTCTTGAAAAGTTAGAAAGGGCTTTCTTTTTAGTTTATGAATCTGAATTTAACATGACATAGGGACATCCTCTCATGTTACTGACAATCTGACATCTCAATCACATAATTATTTCTTTTTCTTTTTTGACATATTGATTAGAAAGCAGAACATCTGTACCAATCTTCATCTTTACTTAAACTGTGAATGTTGTAAAGAAAGATATACTGACCAAGTCTATCAGTAAACCCAAGATTACTAAAAATAGTCTTCTAAAAATACAAAATATGAAAAAACTGTTTTTGATTGGTTTGTAAAATGTAACATATGTGATCATTGGATACCCTTAATATAGAACTATAAATTATATGGATTTCCTGTTGAAAAGCAAACAAAGCTGGATCAATCCTCATATTTTTTGCACAAATAAGCTATCCAATTAGCGTGAGCATGATAAGCCTCTTTTTGGATAATTTACAAGGCCAGTAATTATTTCCATTTGACAGAAACCTATATAGAAATGAACAATCTTCCATGAATTTTATTGTTGGATGATTCTTGCAGTGAGAATGTAAGTGAAGTGTAAGGTTTACATTGGTGATAAACCCTCTTCAGTAACAGACAAGATATTCCTGGTGACGTATAACATCATCTGTTCACTTAATTCACCATAAATCATCAGGAAACCCATGTCTGATATTCTTTATTGCGGTCTATATAAAGATAGTAATTATATAATGACAAGAGTCAGCTTTTAAAGGCAAGTAAACTACCATGTAGGAAATCAAATTTATCTAATATAACTATTTTACTTCCTGGTCTAGAAACCAAATGTTAAATCCATGTAAGCGGACATTCCTAAGGACTTATATCAGCATTTTTGTAATGGAAAAATAAAACAAATCACCATGGATACAACTGTTATTGACAAATATAACCATGTTATTAGTACATTACAACAATTCAACTACATGCATTAAGAGAAGGTTTGTAGTTATGACAGACAGCAACTTTGACCTTTTCAATTTTTGACCTCTGAACTAATTTTTGACCTCTGAACTAATTCCCTGTTAAATTATGGTACAGCCAATACTTTTTGTCACAGACACTTGTCTCTGAAAAAAATTCTTATACTCCTTAATATAAAACAAAGTACCTAACTTGTATTTTAGCGAAATGACACTTCGTCACGACCTTCGATTATATTTCAATTCTTCGCTTGTTTATCACACTGAAGATTGTTATGTCATAAATCTACATTAAATTATCTACAAAACAGTGTATAACACACCTATTTCTGTTTATAACACACCTATTTCTGTTGTTATGTCATAATCTACATTAAATTATCTACGAAACAGTGTATAAGACACCTATTTCTGTTGTTATGTCATAAATCTACATTAAATTATCTACAAAACAGTGTATAACACACCTATTTCTGTTGTTATGTCATAAATCTACATTAAATTATCTACAAAACAGTGTATAACACACCTATTTCTGTTGTTATGTCATAAATCTACATTAAATTATCTACAAAACAGTGTATAACACACCTATTTCTGTTGTTATGTCATAAATCTACATTAAATTATCTACAAAACGGTGTATAACACTCCTATTTCTGTTGTTGTGTCATAAGTCTACATTGAATTATCTACAAAACGGTGTATAACACACCTATTTCTGTTGTTATGTCATAAGTCTACATTAAATTATTTACAAAACGGTGTATAACACACCTATTTCTGTTGTTATGTCATAAATCTACATTAAATTATCTACAAAACGGTGTATAACACACCTATTTCTGTTGTTGGAATTATTGGTAGCAGGCCTTCCTTGTTTTATATTAAGGTGTATATAGGGTTTTTTTTTCTGAGACAAGTGTCTGTGTTTGTTTTCCATAGTTTGATACCATCTCAAGCACTACATTATATCTACAAGGATATTCTATTATACTTTCCTTTGACCTTGACTTTTAGGTTCTAACCTAATTAACCCTCTGTCCTCAATACATTCTTTCCCCAATACTGACATGACCAAATATCTAGTGTTTACTTGTATATAATGAGTAACATGACAGTTGTCAATAGTGGAGCAGGAACTGCCTTCCACAGAACAGGAGTTCCCTCATCCTCAGGTATCTTTTCCTTCATTAATTTCTTTCCTAACAATTTAGAAATATTGTAGTCTGCCTGATGATACTGATACTGAACGGAGTTCTGTACCTGTTCTGGCAATGTATGACAGTATTTATTAGAATACTTTGCCAGATGTAATGTATAATTGCCTAATGGTAGTGAGACTGAACAGAGTTCTGTACTAGTTCTGGCAATAGATGACAGTATTTATTGGAATACTTTGCCAGATGTAATGTATAATTGCCTGATGGTACTGAGACTGAACGGCAATGTATGACAGTATTTATTGGAATACTTTGCCAGATGTAATGTATAATTGCCTGATGGTACTGATACTGAACGGAGTTCTGTACTTGTTCTGGCAATGTATGACAGTATTTATTGGAATACTTTGCCAGATGTAATGTATAATTGCCTGATGGTACTGATACTGAACAGAGTTCTGTACTTGTTCTGGCAATTTATGACAGTATTTATTGGAATACTTTGCCAGATGTAATGTATAATTGCCTGATGGTACTGAGACTGAACAGAGTTCTGTACTTGTTCTGGCAATGTATGACAGTATTTATTGGAATACTTTGCCAGATGTAATGTATAATTGCCTGATGGTACTGAGACTGAACAGAGTTCTGTACTTGTTCTGGCAATTTATGACAGTATTTATTGGAATACTTTGCCAGATGTAATGTATAACTGCCTGATGGTACTGATACTGAACAGAGTTCTGTACTTGTTCTGGCAATGTATGACAGTATTTATTGGAATACTTTGCCAGATGTAATGTATAATTGTTGATATTAACCAGCAGCTTTGTTCTTTGATACACAGATGAAGTATAAACTAGCAAAGTGAGCCATGTGAAAATTCGTGTCCCATGTTTAACCCCTCAGTCTGACTTTGAAATGAAGAACAGACAAAAAAGCCTTTTTCCTTTGTATTTGTTTATTTTATGTTGGTGTATTATTTTTGTGTCATTAATTGATTATTCCAATCCTTTTCTTTTCAACCCTGTTTATGCAAAAAATAAGGGACAGATGAATGATAAATTGTTTCAATAATATAAAATAAGGACTAAGGAGATGTGGTATGATTGCCAAAGAGACAACTATTCACCAGAGTTCAAATGAAGTGGATATAAACAAATAAAGGTCACCATATGGCCTTCAACAATGAGGAAAAATCCATACCAGTTCACAAGGACTTTAACAGTCAGCTAAAAATACAACTTTTCAAAAGATGATGGAGGTATTATTGATATGAATTGTATTAATAGTAAATGTTATGCTATGGAAACTGCAGTTGTATTATATACCAGTGTTATTACACCTGAAGCTTCTTTTGAAGTCAGTCAATTAACTCCATATCTGTAAATTAAATTGCTTTAAACTTTAATTAAAAGCTTGATATAAATCTTGTTTTATAGCCTTGTCAATCTTAATCAATTTTTTTCTGCTTGAAATCCCATAAAAAGTTAATTACCAAGTCCATAGCCATGAATTAAAACCTATAAATTCCAATCAACTGCACTTTTTACTGTGGAGTTTTATTATATGTATGATGGCCAAAGAAAATCCATTATTTCCACAGAACAGGATGGAATCATGCATATAAATTGTCTGTAATTGTGATGGCAGTTGTTGTATAGTTTATGTAACTCATCGATATAAATTCTAAAATAACTCTGAATAATTCATTATCAAAAGCTATATTTCTTCTGTTAAATAACATTCTCAACAGTAAACATTTATTTTAAATTTAAATTCCCATCTCTCATTCTGATGACAATAAAGACTAATTCTCCAGGGATTATGAACAGATTTTATCATGATTTTTGTCTATAAAACAATTATGTTTGTATATCTTTTGTCTAGACCATTAAAATCCAATCAGAGAGATTTACATTAAATAGCAATAATAAAATAACAAATCAATAATTCCATATGGATCTATGCTTTAACTTCTTGACAACTGACATATTCCAAATGTCTATCATAAAAAGGAAACCAATTTAATTAGTTCTTATAACAAAAAATCCTTGTTAAAATAAAATGATTTTTTTTTTTTTTTTTCAAATGAAAATTTTTAATGTGTGTAATAACCAATATGATATGATAGATATTCTAGAATGGCTAACATTTTTTTAATATAAATATAAAAATAAGAAGATGTGGTATGATTGTTAATGAGACAACTCTTAACCAGAGACCAAATGACCTAGAAGTTAACAACTATAGGTCACTTTATGGCCATCAACAATGAGCAAAACCCATACAGCATACTAGTCAGCTGTTAAAGAATCCCAGATGACAAATGTAAAAAAGTTCAAACGAGAAAACTAACGGCAGTATGAAATAAATAGCAACACAACTACACACAAAAAAAAACAAAAACAACTAGTATACTGTAAATGGGTTTATTTCCATGGAGATTCGAGTTCACAATTTAACTCCAAACCTGTTCATGAGGTTTTTTTTCCATGTTTTTCTTCTTTCACACAAAAAACCAAAACAACTAGGATATTGTAAAATTGTTTATTTCCATGGAGATTCCAATTAACAATTTTAACTCCTAACCTGTTCATGAAGTTTTATTTCCATAACTTTCTTCTTTCTGACTCTTATTTTCCCTTAAAGTTAAGATAAAAAAGGGAATTTTTAAGCACATTTATCTTAAAAACCAGAAGTGCTGTTCAAATTAGGAATAATTGGTTTGTAAGAATAAACAACAGTACCATAACTTAATTTGGCCAACTTTGATCCTCTACATGGCTACATTGATTAACAGTTGAAGATATTTGAATACATTAATGATGAACAAATTACAAGCTATATCAAGAGGTTTTACAGGTCCTTATGACACAACATTAGCTTAAAGTACATGCACATTTTTTTATATTCAAGTTAAAACATGCAAAGTTTTTACATTCAATAATTTAATTATATTGAAATAAGAGAATAACATTTTATAAATTTTAAAATCCACATTTGACTGTAGGATTTTCATGAGACGGTATAAATGGAAGACTATTTAGCTATATATCAAGACATGGAGATAATTAACCATACAGGTTATTTTCTTTCCTTCTTGTTTCTGTCAATCTTATACTAGCTTTATTATACAAAATTATTTCATCAATAAAACTGATTACTCAACAAAAACCAGTCATACATTTTCCAATGCAGAACTAATAAATATGAACGATTGCATATTCTGCTTTCAATGTTACTTTAAACAAAAGCTAACGTCAATCAGATAGAATTACTGTAAGATTTAAATTATTGTAACTGTCAAATCTAATTTAGTGACGTTCACATAATTCAAATAATTTTTTACATTTTCATTTTTTATTGTCTATTAAATATTTAAAATCTTTCATTGTCTTCATGCATTTTTCACAGAAATCCCCATTGCTTGTACAGACTGTGACCTAAACTATCAATTGTATTTTTAAAATTGTATGTTTGTAATAGAAGCAGCATAACAGTAATTGATAACTGTAAGAATATCAGACAAGTTTAATTCTAAGTTATACTTTATATTCTAAAATGGTGGGTTGCAGAATAAAATCATACCTATACATGGCAATAATAAAATAAAAATTCAATAATTCCATTTGGATCCATGCTGTAACCTTATGGACAATTGCATATACATTATTACAGGTAAAATTTTATTGGAAAACAAACTAAAAAAAAATATAAAGATTTGGTTTTGAAGTTTGGTTGTACCTGTAGAAAACTTATTTCAAACAGGATAGCACATCCTAATTTTTACGGAGATGTTGTTTACCGAGCCTGGAAATTTAGAAACGATCCAGGTAAACTTATCGATCCTTTAAATAAATTTATTCTAAAAGGTTACCAATTCAACACTGTAATTAGATCTTTGCATAATGTTTTTATTGGTATTAATATTGATTTTGTTATAGGTAAATTAAAAGCAAACTAAATATAATTTTTATATACATATGCATATTCATGGCTCTACAATCTGTCGATACCTGTATCTTGGCATTGCACAAGGTCATGTTTTTCTCTGACTGTTTATGGCGTCTTTACAGTTACACTAAATCCATTGGATGTTGGATGTGTACTGATTGATATTTTAGTCTTAGATGCATGATTTTTTTTTATTAGTTGTTATTGGCTTTGAACTAGCTGTCAGTAACGTGAGTACTCTCAGATCTGTACTTAGTTTCTTTTTGTTGTGGGAATGTATAAGTACCCTGCCACGTCTACTCTGTGTTTTTGTTACCTGTTTTTGCTTTGTATCTATCTGATGAGTTAAGCCCTTTCAACTGATTATTATAGTTTGTTCAAATTTGTACTGTTACACCACTGTCACAGGTTAGGGAGAGGGTTGGGGGCTCGCTAACATGTTTAACCCCGCCACATTCTGTATGAGCCTGTCCCAAGTCTGGAGCCTGTAATTCAGTGGTTGTCGTTTGTTGCGGTATATCATATTTGATTTTCGTTCATATTTTTGTACATAAATCAGGCCGTTAGTTTTCTCGTTTGAATTGTTTTACATTTGTCATTTCAGGGTCTTTTATAGCTGACAATGCTTTATGGGATTTGTTCATTGTTGAAGGCCGTACGGTGACATATAGTTGTTAATTTCTGTGTCATTTGGTCTCTTGTGGAGAGTTGTCTCATTGGCAATCATACCACATCTTCTTATATTTACATCAAATGAATAATATAAACAAACAAAGTCAGTGAAACTTTAAATAAATATGAATGTGACCAACTTTAGTTGGAGGCAGTTACACTGCCAAAGATCATGCCTACACTAAGTTTGGAAATATTGATCACTTCGTATCTCAGAAATTTGAACTGATATGTAAAAATTAACTGCTATTGAGTACATTTTGCGTGAAAATAGGGATTTTTTACCCTGAGAAGCTGCATCAATAAACAACTGCACCATGAGCGCATGATACGCTCGTCGCATTTTTTACGAATAAAGTTTAATAACTTCTCAATGTCATATCAGAAATTTGTGAAAAACTAAAAGGAGGTTATCTAATTGATATAAACCAGTCACCAAAGTTTAATAAAAACTGCTCAAAGCACTTTAAAGGTATTGTCTGAAAACTAGAAAATCACCCCTTTTTTATGAATAAAATCCCACAACTCCGAAGTGTAAAATCTAAAATTTATAAAAATTGAAAGGGAGCTTACATCAATAGATATAAACTTATTAAAGTTATGTCTACACAAAAAAGGATTTGCGTATAGGTACTTCCACACAAACAATTCGGTGTGTTCATGTTTTATTTATACTGTAAAAAGATGCACTCGATTAAAATCCATTGATTCACTTCAACAAGTTTCCTTTTGTTTTCATGTCTTTATTCTTAAATCATTTGTTAGTATGAAATATTTGATGTGTTCATTAATTAATGTGTATATTTTTTTGTTGTTTTGGAGAAGACGTTACTAAGTCGTAAAACTTGTGTCTGATCCATTTGTCATTTTGAACAATAAAATATGTTTAAACTAATAGATATAAACAATTCTCCAAAGTTTCGTGAAAACTGCTGAAAGCATTTTTGAGTTATTGTCTGAAAACTGGAAAACCCATTTTTTTTAATGAATAAAACTCCATAACTCGGAAACATAAAATCTAAAATTAATAAAAATCAAAAGGGAGCTCATGTCAATAGATATTAACAATTGACCAAAGTTTCTTGCAAATTGGTGAAAGCATTTTTGAGTTATTGTCCGAAAACTGGAAAATCCCCCGTTTTTTAATGAATAAAACCCCATAACTCAGAAACGTAAAATCTAAATTTTATAAAAAATGAAAAGGAGCTCACATCAATAGATGTGAACAATTCACCAAAGTTTTATGCAAATTGGTTGAAGCGTTTTTGAGTTAATGTCCGACATGTTGACGACAGACGGACGGACAGACGGACAAAGGTATACCATAATACGTCCCGTAAACAGGCGTATAAAAAGGGCTTTCAGGGAATGACAAATTACGGAAAATGAATCTCACTTCATACCCAGAAAAATAAAGCCACATATCTATGAAATTGTCTTAGTTTCGAAACAAGCCATCATACACAACTAATGCTACAATATGGGCAGAGGAATTGGGGAAACGGCTACCATTAATGAAACAAGCATTCTGAGAGTATTGCATGGCAATACATAGTCCCCTACCTTTTAAAAATTCATTGTACTGGAACAAAATGCTAAACTTGATCTAAAAGTTGTCATGATAAAACTATATACCAATTATCAAATCAATATCTTCAAGCATGACGAAAAATGTGAGGAAAACTGATTATTTGAGTGAATTTTCTAAGTCCAAGGACATAACTCTGAACAAAATCATCAGACCGGAACAAAATTCAAACTTGATTTGTAACTTGTCATGATAAAACTATATACCAATTATCAAATCAATATCTTCAAGCATGAGGAAAAGAAGTGAGGAAAACTGATTATTTGAGTGAATTTTCTAAGTCCAAGGACATAACTCTGCACAAAATCTTCAGACCGGAACAAAATTCGAACTTGATTTGTAACTCGTCATGATAAAACTATATACCAATTATCAAATCAATATTTTAAACATGAGGAAAAAAAGTGCTGAAAACTGATAATTTGAGTGAATTTTCTAAGTCCAAGGACCATAACTCTGCACAAAATCATCAGACCGGAACAAAATTCGAATTTGATCTGTAACGTGTCACGATAAAACAATACACCAAATATCAAAGCAATATCTTCAAGCAGGAAGAAAAAAAGTGTGGAAAACTGATTTGCCGGATTGACGGATGGACAGACAGACGGACGGAGTGCAAACCTAAAGTCCCCTTTGACTTCGTTGGTAGGGGACTAATAAACATGCATATTGACCCAAATGACACCCTTGAAGGAAAAAAGAACACAATAAAATATAGAGCACCAAATATGTTTGGTGAATACAATAGTTGCATTATTTCCATAATAGTAATATACTTTCTACTACTCCTTGAATATTACATATTATTTGGATTTTTTTCTGCAGCTGTTATACTCCCCTCTCTAGAAGCAGCCTTACATTAAAGTATATGATAGTATGAAAGAATTGTCATATAATCAAATATTCAGTCTTAATCTGAAACCAAGCTGTAGCAAAGAGTAGGCCATTTCCCCCTCCACTTTATTACCATTTAAAAGCATTATTAAAACTAGAGCAAGTTATGCTGTACATATTTTAACAATACATTGTGATAAGTGAGATTGTAAAACTGATTACAAGTTTTCTCTGTTACTAGATATAGATGACATATATTGATGCAACATATGGCCATTTCACATAATATCAATATTTACACTACCCTAATTATTTGTTAAAGTCAGCAGTTAATTCTCTTTATATTATACAATTCAACAGTTTACTTCATCCTAATTACGCACAGTATAATTTACTTCTCAAGAAATGATGTCAGAAAAATTACTAGGAAACCTTGATATATCAAGGGAGATAACAAAAATTACTAGGAAACCTTGATATATCAAGGGAGATAACAAAAATTACTAGGAAACCTTGATATATCAAGGGAGATAACAAAAATTACTAGGATACCTTGATATATCAAGGGTGATCAGAAAAATTACTAGGAAACCTTGATATATCAAGGAAGATAACATTTGAAAAATCTTCCTGACATGCTGGTTTTTCAATTTTAATATAAAAAAAGTAGGTGGAAAGGACATTGATTTAGTGTAGCTAAATTTGTATGGGCTGTGATATAGTTACATAACAATATACTTTCATTGAACAGACTGTATCATGAATTAATATCATCTTCATATTCTTCAGTTCATCACAAATATTAAGTCTCTTTTTTTTTGTAATACATGGATACATATAAATATGATTGGTTGATTAAAGGTGGCTTGGACACAAACTGACAGTATACACCATCAACAGTAGTCCAAAATGTTAATAACAACCAAACATTAGTTATCATTATGCATTTATTATTGCAATTTTTGTAAATTGAAAAAAAAATGAGAGATTAATTATTGCAATTTCCAGAAAAGTTATCAGATATTAGAATGTGAGTTCCTATTATTGCAATACTCAACCATTCGCATTATTTGTAATAATTTCTGTATTTACATTATGTAAATGGAGATGAAAAAAAAATTGCTCGTGATCATGAAGAAGTTTTTGTTCCAAGTTTCATCTCAATTCCATGATTGTCTGACAAGGTTATTGATGTCTAAAAGTCTTCAACCTCAAGACTGTTTCTAACGATAATTGCAAAAAAATTGTTTAATTTATCCATAATTTAAAGAAGATTTAGGACAACTTTTTTCAAACTTTTGCTTGACTGCTATCTCTTGATCATGTAATAGCTTCTGCACAAGCTTTGCAAGGTTCTATAAAGGTCTGATAAATTTCTTAATTAATGTTTAAAATACTTTTACCACTGACTGAACATAAAATGTTGACGATGGCCCTGAGAGTACTTAGGATTGCTATGCCTTCCAAATTTTGTCACAGGCAAGACAAAACTGATAAAAGTTAAGCGTTATAATTGTATAGTACTTACAGCATTTTTTGTGTCTGCTGCTAACCTTGCTGCATACCGTGCTATCAGTCGATGTTCATCATCAATACACATAGAATTCAAACTCTCTGTAAGCTTATTTGGACTGAAAAAATGAAAATAAAATATACCAACATTATCAAATTTCTAGTGATCTCCTTTTCATGTATGTTTGTAAAGAAGGTTTTACATAATTAAGACTAATTGTATTCATCATTTACTTCACTAAATAAAATCCTATTGTTTTTTTTTTTTTAAATCATCTCCTTGAGAAATGAACCATGTAATGTACTAGACCAATGATTTTAATTATATTTTGTAATTTTGTTCAGCCTTGGAATAGTCAGTACTTATTTTTGATGTATGGGTTTTACTTTTGGAGAAGCAAGGGTAATATGTATGGGTTTTACTTTTGGAGAAGCAAGGGTAATAAGTATTCTGGTTTGATCCCATCAGTGATCAGTTTCGAAGATCCTTTCTAATTACAAAACCACAAATAAAAGAGATAATTTAATTCTAAAAATGAATGTTTATACAATGAAAGTTTTGATGAAATGTTCATATACATATCTGTCTTGAAGGCACAGAACACACAGCTTTACATGGAGGTTATACTGCATTAAATGTGTCCTAAACTCTGACCTCAACCTCGATAATGATTATTCCTGTTCATAATACATGGCATTGTGTCAGATTTTTTTAAGTGATATGTATTCCGTGATAATCATAATAAATTGCTTCGCCGAGCACAGCTGTATACGACCCCAGAGGTCCAACCCTGAACAGTTGGGGCAAAAATGGACACAATATTCGCGCTTGATACAGGTCTGAATTTGGATTGTTATTAAATTTTTGACACATAATAGGTTCCTGACACAGAATAACTGTAGTCAAAGAACTTAGAATTGATTATATGATTTGAATTTATATTCAATTTTTTGCTTTTGTGCAATACACTTTGCTGTTGCAAATTTACCCTCCCTCCCCCCACAAAAAAAAAAAAAAAAAATTACCCCCCCTTTTTTTTTTGCTTTTGTGCAATACAATATGCTGTTGCATATTGACCCCCCCTTTTTTTTTGCAAAAAAAAATTATTTGAAGAATTTTTCTTTTTAATTTCTGAAATCTGAAATGAGAAAAAATTGACCCACCCTCCAATTTCTTTTTATGGAGTTTGCAACCATAATTACCCATTTAAATACATCATAAAAGTCTTAAAATAGAAAATGACATACATAATCATGGCTAAAATTAATATTCCTTAATAGTAACTTCTAAAAATAAATTGACAGCTAATCATCTCAAGACAATACAACATTTCTTTATACATAATTTAAAAGCAGTGTAAGGGAGGTAATCAAAACGTTTTGTTTGGATAACCTCCCTTACACTGCTTTTAAATTGTCTTAAGTAATTGTCCATTAACCAGGAAACCCTTGTTTTTCCCCCTTTTTTGCCCCTAATTCCTAAACGGTTTGAGCCACAACCCCCCAAAGCAAATCCTAACCATCCTTTTGTGGTATGGAAACTTGTGGTATAATTTCAGAGAGATCAGTTTATTTTCTCCTTACCTTTGAGGACTGTTTCCACTGTCTATTGATAAGACATCAGGTGGATGACTTGTAACTGTTTCCACTGTCTATTGATAAGACATTAGATAAGTGACTTCTAACTATGGCTGTATAATTGTATCCATTGCTTACCTTTGAAGACTGTTTCCACTGTCTATTGATAAGACATCCTGTGA
The DNA here is from genome assembly GCF_021869535.1 of Mytilus californianus. Classification (NCBI taxonomy): domain Eukaryota; kingdom Metazoa; phylum Mollusca; class Bivalvia; order Mytilida; family Mytilidae; genus Mytilus; species Mytilus californianus. The sequence goes on along the minus strand of NW_026262581.1, from coordinate 138,300,542 downwards.
GTGACTTGTAACTATGGATGTTTCATGGTATCCATTGCTTACCTTTGAGGACTGTTTCCACTGTCTATTGATAAGACATCGGGTGAGTGACTTGTAACTATGGATGTTTCATGGTATCCATTCCTTACTGGGACTGGTGTAGGTGGTCTACAAAGAAGATACATACTCTTACATGTTTAGCAAAAAAAGTAACAGGATTATTATCTACAAATGTCAAATCAACAGACTGTCAATAACTTTCATCTTTAAGCTTAAGTACACTGATTTTGTAATTCTCTTTTAGGTAGAAAAGGGGCTCTAGTGAAATCCCTCCCCTTCTTGATTTTGCCTAGGTTTCCATCAACTTTTGAAAGTATATTTTGGATTAGAAAAGTATAGGCACATAAAAATACCAACTTTATATTTGTGAACAGTGTAAAAAAACTATATTAAAGAAAGCTTCTCTAAAATTATTGTTATTTTGTTGTAGACAATGTTAACACAAAGAAATATGGATGTAAAACTGCATAAAACTCTATAAAATCATGATTTTTCTTCAGTATTGTGTTATATGCACATATTGTAATGTGAATATTATGAAATCAATGCATTACATATTTTGTTGATTTCATTTATATTTTTTAATTTTATGGATTGCCTACATTATGAGCAAATTTGAAGTAATTCTCATAACATAAAATTGAGAATGGAAATGGGGAATGTGTCAAAGAGACAACAACCCGACCATAGAACAGACAACAGCAGAAGGTCACCAACAGGTCTTCAATGCAGCGAGAAATTCCCGCACCAGGAGGTGTCCTTCAGCTGGCCCCTAAACAAATATATATACTAGTTCAGTGATAATGAACGCCATACTAAACTCCAAATTTAGTATGTTTGTGCTAACATGCCTTATTACCTCTTCTCCTTCACACAATTTTGTTTTTATTGGTGGAAATTCTTTTTTTTTAAGTTCTACAAACAAAAATTCTAAAGCTGATTGAAGCAAAATTAAGTAATTTGGTTTAGAGAAAATTATTTTTATAGAGTTAATGTACAGACTTCAGAGCGCAAATGATAGTGGCACAAAGTATGTACAGACTTCAGAGGGCAAATAATAGTGGCACAAAGTATGTACAGACTTCAGAGTGACACAAAGTATGTACAGACTTCAGAGTGACACAAAGTATGTACAGACTTCAGAGGGCAAATGATAGTGGCACAAAGTATGTACAGACTTCAGAGGGCAAATGATTGTGGCAAAAAGTATGTACAGACTTCAGAGGGCAAATGATAGTGGCACAAAGTATGTACAGACTTCAGAGGGCAAATGATAGTGACACAAAGTATGTACAGACTTCAGAGGGCAAATGATAGTGGCACAAAGTATGTACAGACTTCAGAGGGCAAATGATAGTGGCACAAAGTATGTACAGACTTCAGAGGGCAAATGATAGTGACACAAAGTATGTACAGACTTTTACATTGTTGACCATCTGATATCTTGCATATCTTCTTTCAACATTTATGTTTGATGAAAACGGTCTGCCATCTCAAACATTACTGTTAAACTTATTATTATATTCTGATTAATCCCTACTGCTATAATATTCATGCAGATATATCCATTCCTTATAAAGAGACATAACAAATATTCCAACAACAGATCAAGGGGAGATAACTTCATTCAAATAATGTTAGTATAACAATCAACATCTGACTGACTAATCTTAAAAAAAAAATTTCTAAACTCAAAAATTCTTTCATATAACTACATGAATCAAGAGGAGATAACTTCATTCATACATTGTTAGTATCATACACTAGGACTGACTTAACATTTTTCAAAGACCAGAAATGCATTGAAAATTTCTGTTGACATGTATAATTAACGGTCTTTATATATTTGTACTCATGCAGTAATGTAAGGAAATCCTACTGAAAAGAAAACAAAAATTACCTACAGTTTGATAAATTCATACCCTGACCAAAAATTCAACTGAGCTGTTATACAACAAATATCAAACATTTTATTGGGAAAAAAAGGTGAAAACTTTCAAATTCGTCAAAATATAATTGTAAGAAAAGAAGACACCAATAGTGTCCAATCAAACTGTAGGTAAGATAACTGATCAGACATTCCAGACATACTTTAATAGCTCCAATATCTCTTCAAATGGTAGATTACTGAAATACATTAATCAACATTAAACTTATTTCATGCTCAATTTTTCTCCATTATAAAAAAATCTTTCCGACTTGACTCAGTTGAAGACCAATTTACAGTTAGTATCTAACAAGATATTTTGAATATTTTGCTGAATAAAATACTTGGCCCCTTGATCATATATCTATTCAAATACTGTCACAGTAAAGCAACTTTTAGTGGGTTGTGCCTAGTGGTCTTAACATTGAAATGACCTTTACATTTTTTAAAGCACCATAAAAATGTTTTTTATTCTCTACAACCTTCAAATTTTTCTTCCACTTGTCAATTATCTGATTCATATATTTCATTAGAAACAACCTCCAGCTGTATAAGATGATCATGTGACTCCACTTACATAATATAAGACAGATCTAATTTCTTTTCTGGTGTATTTGGGAACTGTGGAACATGTGCATTAGATTTTGGCACACATTTCAAAGATTTCTTCAATGCATGACCAATCTGTTTGGCAGGAGATTTCTGTAAGAATAGGAGAAGAAAATTAAACATAAATTTAAGAAAATCTAATCATTTTTAAAAATATATTCTACATAGAATTTCTCTTTTTTGTTTTTTAACAAAATTTGTTTTTAGTATCTATCATGTTTTTATATTTAAACACATAATTAATTCTTAAATATACAAATGTGTATTCTTAATAAAAGATATTATCCATATTGATAAAATTGAGAATGGAAATGGGGAATGTGTCAAAGAGACAACAACCCGACCATAGAGCAGACAACAGCCGAAGGCCACAAATGGGTCTTCAATGCAGCGAGAAACTCCCGCACCCGGAGGCGTCATTCAGCTGGCCCCTAAACAAATATGTATACTAGTTCAGTGATAATGGACATCATACTAAACTCCAAATTATACACAAGAAACTAAAATTAAAAATGATTCAAGACTAACAAAGGCCAGAGGCTCCTGAATTGGGACAGGCGCAAAAATGCGGCGGGGTTAAACATGTTTTTTGAGATCTCAACCCTCCCCCTATACCTCTAGCCAATGTAGAAAAAACAAACGTACAACAGTATGCACAGTAAAACTCAGTTTAAGAGAAGTCGGAGTCCGATGTCAGAATAGGAAACAAAAGAAAATAAACAAAATGACAATAATACATAAATAACAACAGACTACTAGCAGTTACTGACATGCCAGCTCCACACCTCAATTAAACTGATTGAAAGATTATGTCTTCATCATATGAATATCAGGCACAATCCCTCCTGATAGGGGTTTAGTATTATACCATCATAAAATATATGAGAAGAACATAACCCATGTGATAGAATGTACAGATTTTACAGTTTTAAATTATTTTTTAGTATTCTTGTTCAAAATACAACATTCTAACACACAGTATAAAAATAAGAAGATGTGGTATGGATGCCAATGAGACAACTATTCACCAAAGTTCAAATGAAGTGGACGTAAGCAAATATAGCTATAAAAGGCCATGACATGAAAAATATGAAACAATTCAATTGAGATGACTAACGGCCTAATTCATAACAAAATAATTTACGCAAAACAAATATAACAGACATGAACCAACAACAACCACTGAACTAGAGGCTCATGTCTGTTTACAAACTATGTGCCAGCAACTTCACTCTTGGTTATACATTATACTGTGATTAAACAAACACTTAATTATAGTTTGCTTAATTCACAACTTTGTTGACCTGAACTAAAACCTAGTTTTACACAAACACATGTTAATGTGTCAGTTCCAAGATCAGGAACCTTGTCAGCCACTGTAATTGTTTATATCCCAATGTTTTCGTCCAATACAGAATTTAATGGCAAATTTTTGGTCTAGACTCCGACTGAATCAGATCTTAAACTTGACAAATTGTACAGACAGTTTTGCCTTGTTGCAGACCATATGTTTCCATTTTATATGTCTGTTGTGTTGTTTCATGTTTAAGGTTTGCTTACATTGACATATAACCAACATCTCATTGAATTTATGAAGCAGCCATATTTTGTACCTGATAGAAGTCAGAATTTAAGGCAGGTTCTCTCTTGTTTATATACCCAATCATAAAAATGGTTTTATTTAGATCACTTACATAGGTCGTATATTCCTTCATTTCATGATCATTGCCATGGTTACCCGATGTCCGACCTCTCCAGAAACAATCTTGACATAGTTGATAATTATAGCACCTTTGACATTTGTATCTGAACCCCATAAATGATTCCCTGTGACAACCTTCACACTGTACAGGATGAAAGACTGAAAAAAAATACAGCAATATTAAATATTCTTCTGGTAGACATATAGAGTATACTTAAGAGTTTATTTCACAAACATTTGTGTTTGTCACAATTGCAAGTATGAAATATATTTTCCTGTAAATTGATTTCATCACAACTAAAAGTCATTGATTTGCAAACATTATTAGGTCAACTGGAATAAAATTAAGGTTGGTTAGAGTATATACCCTGAATTTTAAAAATGTGTATTAGGAACTCTCTGAGGCAATTAATAGTATACAGTATATATGTATTCCTTCCATAAGATTAATCATACTCTTTTGTTAAGTTTAAACTTGCAAATCATTTCATTAGTTTTTCAATGTAACAGTGAAGTTTATCTAAACAAAATTTAAGTACTGAAATTTGAATATACATAATATTTACTATGTAGAAATGACAATCGAACAAAGAAGACTTTTAGCATAGATGAGAACTTTTGGTTTGTCAGGATAACAAGTCATATTAGCTTAGATAAATAACTTATTTTTCCTATTTACAGCTTTAATAGAAAAACAGATGTCAAGATGACAGCCAGCAACTTAAAATTATCAAAATATTTAAAAGAATTGAATTTCTTGATTATCAAATACTTGTCAAACTAATATTAACTCACCATTTTCAACATGAGCCATTTTATTGAGAATCGGTAACCACATCAGACACTGTGGCCCTGGATCAGCCATTAAAGCATTGAGGAAATCATTCACATTAATCTGTGTTCTCTGAAAACAAACAAGAGAATTCAGAATTCATTCACAAAAATATGTGTTCTCTGAAAACAAACATGAGAATTAAGAATTCATTCACAAAAATCTGTGTTCTCTGAAAAATAAAAATGAGAATTCAGAATTCATTCACAAAAATCTGTGTTCTCTGAAAACAAACATGAGAATTCAGAACTCATTCACAAAAAACTGTGTTCTCTGAAAACAAACATGAGAACTCAGAATTCTTTCACAAAAATCTGTATTCTCTGAAAACAAATATGAGAATTCAGAAATCATTCACAAAAACCTATGTACCCCAACAGCAAACTCTAGCAATAAAGAAATTATTTACTCGAGGTGCAGCCAGACAAACATACTCTTTAAGTCCAGTAATTTCAATCGTCTAAAATGTTTGTTCATTTTGTTAACATAACATTAAATGAATGAAATTACTGGCCCGCATTGCATAGATTAGACACATTGTTGAAAGGTGTACAGTGATCTAGGGTACTGCAGGATATATGGGTTTTGTTCATTGTTGAAGGGTGTACAGTGATCTAGGTTACTTCAGGATATATGGGTTTTGTTCATTGTTGAATGGTGTAGAGTGATCTAGCTTACTACAGGATATATGGGTTTTGTTCATTGTTGAAGGGTGTACAGTGATCTAGGTTACTTCAGGATATATGGGTTTTGTTCATTGTTGAATGGTGTACAGTGATCTAGCTTACTACAGGATATATGGGTTTTACTCATTGTTGAAGGGTGTACAGTGATCTAGCTTACTACAGGATATATGGGTTTTGTTCATTGTTGAAGGGCGTACAGTGATCTAGCTTACTACAGGATATATCAGTCTTCATGATAAACTTTTGAATCTACAGGCCCGAAGCTGAATTTTATGAAAATTTTAGTTAGATTCTATTGGCCTGTAGAGATGATTTTTACAGGCCCGACAGCATTTTTTCAAGCCTGGGCTGGTGGGCCTGAGGCTTAGCGCGAAGACTGATATATGGGTTTTGTTCATTGTTGAAGGGTGTACAGTGATCTAGGTTACTACAGGATATATGGGTTTTGGTCATTGTTGAAGGGTGTACAGTGATCTAGCTTACTACAGGATATATGGGATTAGTTCATTGTTGAAGGGTGTACAGTGATCTAGCTTACTACAGGATATATGAGTTTTGTTCATTGTTGAAGGGTGTACAGTGATCTAGCTTACTACAGGATATATAGGTTTTGGTCATTGTTGAAGGGTGTACAGTGATCTAGATTACTACAGGATATATGAGTTTTGGTCATTGTTGAAGGATGTACTTTGATCTGTATTTGTTTACATCCTTGTACTTTAGTGGATAGTAGTCTCATTGGTAATCATAAATCATCTTCTTATTCTTAAATTAATCTTAGCAAGAAACCTTCCCAATTCTATAGTGTTCAATATTTACATTGTCAAAACAACTTCTACAGGCAGTGTCGTTGTATCCGAATGAAGGCCCTTCAAATACTGCTGTGGGTAAGGCAAGCAAATCTTTTAGGTAATCAATAAATCTGCTACGAATCAGGCAACCGCTTGAATCTGATATCTGTGTGAAAATATCTGGAATAAACAAGTTATATTGTTACACAGTTTGCAAGGCCAGTTGAATTATAAACCTGTGATACCGGTATATACCAGTTTATAATCCAAAATTAAGTTTCTATTGAAGAAGATTGTATGTTTTTTTTACGGATGTTTTATGATTTTTCTATGAATTTAAACAAGAGACATGCATAGATATGTAAATTGTCCCTAGAATAGAAAAGTTGTATATATATATTCATTTTAAAAACAGAGGCGATCTGATACCTAATCCCCTAAAATACACTAAAATACTTGTAAAGGGTTCTGCTGAACCCTGTGCCTCGCCTGTGACTTATGCTAAAAAGTGTAATGTTGACTGTAAAAAGTAAGTTCATTTATTACAATTTTAAAAATCAAGCTTTTTTCCTTGTATGCATTTTCTTGATCTTGAAGACAAGCTTCTGTTCAAATTTCATAACAATCATGAAGGTTTCAAAATTCATCTTGTCAAAAATATTTAATCCCAAACTGTCTGTAAATGTTAACTGCAAAAAGTCCACCTTTCGGAAAAATGAATTTGGATATTGTCTTTTGATCATTGAAAAGCTTCTCTTCAATTTATATAATATTCCATGAAGGTTTGACAAAATTATTGACTGAAAATCTTTCAACTTAAGACTGTATGAAAATGTTAACTGTAAAAACAAGAGTGCACACGCTGAAATGTCTCGCCTTCTTTACTAATCATTGATATTATGTTGATAGTCCTAAATATAAAGCTTTATTACAACTGTCACATAAACTTCACATTAACCAAGTAAACTAAACATTGACCAATGAACCATGAAAATGAGGTCAAGGTCAGATGAACCATGCTAGGCAGGCATGTACAGCTAACAATTCTTCCATACAACAAATATAGTTGACCTATTGCTTATAGTTTAAGAAAAACAGACGAAAACACAAAAACTTAACACTGAGCAATGAACCTTGAAAATGAGGTCAAGGTCAAATAAAATCTGCGTGACTGACATATAGATCATAAAATATTTCCATACACCAAATATAGTTGAACTATTGCATATAGTATTAGAAAAAAAGACCAAAACTCAAAAACTTAACTTTGACCACTGAACCATGAAAATGAGGTCAAGGTAAGATGACACCTGCCAGCTAGACATGTACACCTTACAATCATTCCATACACCAAATATAGCTGACCTATTGCATGCAGTATTAGAAAAAAAGACCAAAACTCAAAAAACTTAACTTTGACCACTGAACCATGAAAATGAGGTCAAGGTCAGATGACACCTGCCAGCTAGACATGTACACCTTACAATCATTCCATACACCTAATATAGTAGACCTATTGCATACAGTATAAGAAAAACAGACCAAAACACAAAAACTTAACTATAACCACTGAACCATGAAAATGAGGTCAAGGTCAGATGACACCTGCCAGTTGGACATGTACACCTTACAGTCCTTCCATACACCGAATATACTAGACCTATTGCTTATAGTATCTGAGATATGGACTTGACCACGAAAACTTAACCTTGTTCACTGATCCATGAAATGAGGTCGAGGTCAAGTGAAAACTGTCTGACGGGCATGAAGACCTTGCAAGGTACGCACATCCTATTACTTATAATAAGAGAGAATTTAACATTACAAAAAATCTGAACTTTTTTTTCAAGTAGTCACTGAACCATGAAAATGAGGTCAAGGACATTGGACATGTGACTGATGGAAACTTCGTAACATGAGGCATCCTTATACAAAGTATGAAGCATCCAGCTCTTCCATCTTCTAAAATATAAAGCTTTTAAGAAGTTAGCTAACGCCGCCGCCGCCGCCGCCGTAGCCGCCGGATCGCTATCCCTATGTCGAGCTTTCTGCGACAAAAGTCGCAGGCTCGACAAAAACTAAGCCCTTTTATCAGTAAAATACAGAAAAATGAACATAAAATATTTTTTAAATGTTGCTCAGGATAGTGTCTTTTGGCCATTAAAAAAGCTGCTGTCCAAATTTTATATAATATATATAAAGGTTTGAAAAATTATTTATATAAAAAAAACTTTGACCACAGGCTGGCCCTAAAAGGCCAAATGTTGATGTCGCCAATGTTGCAGATACCAAAGACGCTGTCATTAAGACTACTTGTAGGATCCCTACATGGAAATATGAAAAGGTTTAACAAGTTTATGAGCACTCAATTCTCCCTTCGTTATGTTGTACAGAAGGTTTGAACATACTACGAAAATTAATTCAGAACAAGCACTCTTTAATACTGATAAAATTATCAACAAAAAACAATACAAAGCACTACTTTCTCAAAGAATACTAACAGATATAGGCAGGAAACTCAAAGTAAGTCCTAAACTCTCATATGCATGTTTTACTAAATCCAAACGTTTGTGTATGTTGGTACATTTATTAAAATCAAAATGCTATTGAGCACAGAGTGAGTACAGAGTGAGTACAGATTGTTTTTTATTTACATTGTGAACTTCAAAACTAAAGATTGTATTGTACAAAAAGTAATTAGCAAAGAAACAAATAAAGGAAATATTTGAGTTATTTCTCTTTGTCCATAAAAATATAAATATAATAGATAGACTGATACAACCATGCTCTACTATCTCTACATAGTGTAATTTTACATAAACAGGTTTTTTTTAAATTTCCATAGTTTTTTTAGAGTTAAGGTTTACCTATGATCCATAAAAATGCAGAAAACCTCCTGAAACTTATCACCCATACCGGGACTAAGCTGGCTAGTCTTTTGTGTATTGCCAAATGTATTTGTTACTAATATTTCATATTACATTTATGTCATTAGCAACCTTTTGAATACTCTGATTTAAAAAAAAAAAAAAAAAATCAAAAATTTTTGAACACTATGCAGAGGAAAACTGTGAAGGGAATTCAGAAGTGATCTTTAGGGAAAGATTTTCCTAATGAGTTTGCTAACAAGAAGTAACTTTATTTGATATCCAGGGTTTCTTACATCTCAGTTTGTCCACCAATTTTCCAGCACACATATGTGACAAAGCAACCTTCAGTGAGAACACTTTTATCTTTCCTCTTCCAACACTGAAATACAAAGAAAGCATGTTTATATGTAAAGACTTTGGATTTGTTCTCAACCTCTAATGAATTATCCTTGTCCCTTTCACTGTTCTTTTCATCTTCCTTCCCTGTCCATTAATGTTATTAGAATTCAATACATTACCCTTTGGAAAGAATTCTCTTTGTTGTGCTATAAGAACCTTTGTTATAACATTATAAATTGTTCTTCATTGTTCTTTATTGAGCTATACCATCACTATATGTTGCCCTTTGTGATAACATTATTAATTGTTCTTTATTGTGCTATAAGAACACAATATGTTGCCCTCTGTTATAACATTATAACATTAGTAATTGTTCTTTATTGTTCTTTTCAATCCATTGAATAACAAAAGGAGCATAAAAAAACATCTGTCAAAATGGCAGCAAACCAGGCTATTATTACATCTTTCAGTGTCATTGTTAAATTGTAATCAATTAAGGGCCATATCTCCTCAATGGCAAAAGTAAAATCTCAATATCAAACTTGACTTCAATTTTGACATCAGTAACAACATATTAAAATGTGAAAAGCATTGGTTGAAGCATAGATTTATAAACCCATAGAAGAAGCTCAACACTGACTTCAAAGTTTCTATGAGGGTAATGGCTTTCAAACTTATCTGATAATGACATGAACCAGATGGTCATTGAGATTCCGATTGACAATCTCGACATTAGAAAACTAACAATTACAGGCTATTTAGCAGTTAAACATTCTATAAATCAGAAAGAAACAAAATCAAAATATATATTTTAGAATAACTTGGTTATGAAAAAATAATGTTCTTATAGGTAAAACAATATTACAAATTATTCTCGAAAAGAAATTAATAAATGCAGATATCTTTCTTTTTTTAGCCAGAACTAACGTTTTCATCATATTTACATTTTTAGATTTTATATCTTTTATCACAATTTAACTTCATTTAAACAATGTATGTTAACTATTATAAACAAGTCTATTGAAAATATAATTAATTGAAAACATGGGAAAAGTTGAATATATATGCTCCATAATATTTATTTAGCATGCCTTACATGGAATGTTTTGGTAGTACACTAAAACTGTTTACTTATACTAATTTAATAAACATCATGAATGAAATTATTATAATTTAGCCATAGATGTATAAAATACATCTATGATTTAGTAAATAACTTATTTGTAAAAATATAAAATTGATTTAAAAAGACAATTTCTCTTCTAAAAATGTAGAAAAACAGATGAAATACAGAAAAGAATGTTGTACTTTCTTATTAATTTTTTCCCTAATTCGACGCAGTTCGACACCTTAATAAAGCATATCAAAGAAAAGGGTTATTTTAGAAGTTCAACAACGTGCTATTCCCATTTGCAGGAACTAACAGGAACATAGTTTTTATAAAATTTAAAGATACAAGCCTTATAAAAGCATTTTTGAATTTAGTTCAATATATCCCTTGTAAAATGTGAAATTTCTGACCGATTTCATCCATTTTTTCACTATTTTATTTGTCAGTCCAGTGCGCTTAAAATAGACATACTCTCACAACAGAAGGGACATAACTCGAGAAGACAATTAAGAAACTCTATTCTGCTGTACTGGTCAATACAGATCAACCAGATAAGAGATGTAGCATAAGTTACTTGATTGAGGACAACACACAAAGTCAAAGTCAAAGATTTTATTGATATATATATAATGTATATAATATATATGACAAATAAAATCCAAAATCTGGATTGTCATCAACACTCAAACAAAGAACAAACATTAATCATTACAATCAATTATATATCAATACAGAACATAAAAAAAAAATATATGAAGAGATATATATAAAATCTTGAAATTTTTTGATTTTTTTTTTCCTTCTATCTATTTGACTGAGGAGGTACAGTTTTAGATACTAGTAATACAATTTATATAATATAAACATAAAATAACTTAAGTTAGTGAACGTCTGAACTTGTACATCTCATTAATACCTTTTATGCAACATTTACTGACATCATAATCATTACTTTGAAATATGAAATAGAATTTTTCAATGTCTAAAAGATTATTGAAAGATGGTAAAATATCTGAAATATTCTGAAAAAAATTATTCCTCAAATCATTGAGTTTGGTTCATTTTATGGTAAAGTGTAATTCATCTTCAACTTCAACACACATGAAACATCAAAGACAGTCAATTTGGTCATGGTTCTTTTTATCTAACAATAGAGAACAGTAGGGAACTTTTGACAGCTTTATCTATGGGTTTATACATCTATGGTTGAAGGCCTAGGGTTAAGATATTGCACCATTAAGACACAAAGTGGGATTTTCCAATCAATTAAGGATCATTATAAACTCCTGAATGACAAAGGTGAAAATCTTAAATATCTAACTTTTCCACTATTTTTTAATCAGTAAGAACAAATGAAATTAGAAAAGCACAGATAGAATGGTTTATAAATTAATGGATGATAATAGCTGAAGCAGCCAACCTGTCTGACCCTGTATGACCCCAAATCAAAAACTAGATTTCCATCTGAAAATCAAAACAGAATATTTCATTGTTCATTTGATATTCAATATCATAGACTATCTAACAATGTTTAAAATGGCCTATTACAATGATAGGATAGAGCAGAATATATCACCCATGTATATTTGGGTGTTTTTCTTTATTAACTTTACAAAAAGGAGATATAACTAGATGCATGTGTATTTGTCCAAAGAGATCTAGGGGTATGATAAGAATAAGGTTAACTGGTCTTCGTAATAGTATGATCTAAGTTTATTTTTACAAAATTCAATTAAATACAAATAAGTCAACATTTACAGCAAATAAAATTTACCTCAACAAAAAACCAGTTAATTTATTTTTAAGAAAATAATCAATATATCATATTCTCTTGTATAATCAGGTCATTTAAATGTTTAGGTATGATACCTGGTGATATCCTTTAAATGTTAATCGATTATGTTGATCAGGTATAAACATATTCTTATGAACTTCCTGTATGGAAGACCATCATTTAGGAAAAAGTGAGACAACCATACACAGATGAAGTGACTTGTAGCTAATTATAAATCAAAAGGTATATGGTTGAAAACTACTTACACTTTCAAATTTTCAAAATATATTCAAGACCTATCTCATGGTTTAATAAATTTTGTTTACTTATGGTATACATTAATTTTTATGTCATTACAAATACTTATTATATATACAAAGTTGTGTGAAAGATGAGACTGGTAAACTTATTGACTATGAATAATGAAACTGTAGGACATAATGAAGTATAATGTTTTGGAAATATAACAAAGCTGAGTCTTTGAGATGAAGATCTTATTACAGGTATGTTAAGGTCAGCCAATCATGTCAGACAAACTATGTTAAGGTCAACCAATCATGTCAGACAAACTATGTCTGTGTTTTCCTACAATTTCTTTGTGATTGGGGCAGTGACTAAAAGAATGGTTGTCATGAATTTTGCAAGATGGGAGCATGTTCAAGTAATTATGGGTTTCGAGTTTTAATTAAAGGATATCTTTATTAATTCAAGGGGTCCAACATACATAAACTCTCTAGGGAAAACAATAAATGTAATTGAGTCTTTTGTGGAGAGTTGTCTCATTGGCAATCATACCACATCTTCCTTTTTTTTATATTGAAGACCTAAAAAGGATTCTATAGACCAAGACATACTCAGGTGACCTATAGTTGCTCAAATCCAAGTCATCTGACTCTGGTAGATAATTGTCTCATTGAAAATCATACCACATTTTCTAGCTTTTAATGAACTAGTCTCAAGGAAACACTCTACAGGAAGACATGTCCACCAATCGTCCTATTCTGACAAGAGTCCAGTCTTTGCTGTTACTCCTATATACCATGTGCTAAGCAGAGAAGCAATAAATACCAATTTTCACGTTTTTGGTTTTACTGGCAGATGATCCAACCCACATGGTCCTGTACTCAAGGAGAGTACCTTACCACAAAACCAATAAAGCTGAGCATGATTTTAACCTACATGTTCACAAGGTAACAGTTTGCAGGAAGACATGTCCCTATATCTGGACACATTATTTTGACTCTGATTAGACAAGTCTTGGCTTTGACCGGGTACTCCTAATCATAAGAAGTAGCAAAAACCACTTTTTTTGTCTTTGGTTTGACCTGGGAGAGATTACAAACCCACATAATCCAGTACTGTATAAGACAATATTACCACCATACTAATGCAGTGGATATATAGTCTCTCAGAATCCAGTGGCTCTTTTCACAAAAAATCTTAAGAGTAAAAATACTTGTAAGTCATACACATTTCAGTATAACTTACGATCAATTTTAATTGCAAGTTTTTTCTGAAAAGAGTCGCAGTACTGTAGAAGACAATATTACCACCATACTAATACAGTGGATATATAGTCTCTCAAAAACAGACCTAATCACAGCAACTTAATATTGACAAATGAACTATGAGGTTAAAGGCATTTGAACTCTGCAAGATCGATAGATATCGATACTCTTTACAATCATTCTATACACCAAATATAGCCTTAACATATTAGACTGGGGTTATATCCCTTTATACTCCTCCACAGGTACATACTTAAGTAAAAGTCGTCTCGCTTATAAGTCAGTAGATGTTTACATGTCAGAAATACAATAGTTTTCTATGTCTGTGTAAAGTTTAATCTAAAAATGTTCAGAAGAGTTGGATTACAAGATTCATGAATAGACATACAGCAGACAGACAGGGGGATTCCTATATACCCCAAAAAACTTAGTTTCTGGTCACTGGTGAAAAAAAATACATAACTTTGCAGCCAATCACAAAAATTTTATATATCTTTTAGGTTTTATAATATACTTAACAAATGACCCATGCCCACTTAACCATATAACTTATAATATTTTGTTTATGTTTGTAAGGACATATATAGGCAATTGTCAAGAAGTGAATAAATCCTGTACCATGTGGATCCTGACAATAAGGCTAAATAACTTACTTATTATATATGTTTAGGTCATGGCATTCAGACCTATACCATGTGAACCCTGACCATACGACTAAATAACTTACATTTTATAAATGTTTAGGTCATGGCATCCAGTAAACCTATACCATGTGGACCGTGTGAAGAAGAAAAAGTAAACACTAAAGCTGACATCTGGTGTTACAACTGTGAAGAAGAATTATGTTCCAGTCATCACAAAAGATCCGAGGAAACATGGGATCATAAAACTATTGATATTAAAAATTATAAACTGTCCATCCAAGCTATCAAAACAGAATGTGACAAACATGGTCAACAACTTAACTTGTACTGCCCAAGTCATTTAATGCCTTGCTGTGATGAATGTATTTCCACTAGTCATTCACAATGTACTGGAATAAAAAGTTTAGCTAGTGTAGTGGAGAAAACCAAAATTGAAAAATCAAAAGAATCTGTAGAGAAAGATATTAACTCCATCTTAAATCTCTTTGATAAAATGGTAAATAATAAATCAACAAACATAAAAACTGGAGAACAACAATGTGAAGGCATAAAGAAATCGATTGTTAAAATACGGAATGAAATAAATAAACATTTGGACTGCTTGGAGGAGAAATTATACAAAGAAACAGACAACCTCTGGGATAAGGAGATATCAACAGCTAGAGATTTCATTTCTGAAGTTGAAGGGAAGAAGAAAAATTTAAAGGAAATGAAAGAACATTTGCATACAGTCACAACAAACAGTTCCAAAATTCATTCATTTCTACGCATACATCAGATTGAACAACAAGTACATCAATGTCAACAATATGTTGACGATCTTGAAAATGATGACAGAGCAAAAAAAATTGACATCAAAATGAAGCAAAATGATGAAATAGAAAACATACTAAGCAAGTCAAGATCACTACAATTCCTGGGAGAAGTAATGGTTGTTAAAACAGAAACAGCCTTGAATAGAGAAACAAGTGTGAGGAGGAAAGCACAAGTACAATCACGACAACAATCCAACATAAACAACATGACAATGAATATTGAGAAAAAGATAGAGATCAACATAAACAAGCAGATTGCTGACATGATTTGTCTGATAGATGAAGAGTAATAGTAGTAGAAGCGTTTGATAAAGTTATCCTATCTGATGGCAAACTTGAGAAACAATTACCTATACCTGGTGAAGCCTGGAGTGTTACCCAGATCAATCAGAACACTATAGCTATATCTTATCCTAGAGAGAGAATCATTAAAGTCTTCAATATGGAGAATGAAACTGTCACCAAAGTTTTCACATTCGACAAAGCATGCTGGGGATTATCATTCTCCAATAATTCCCTGGCTGTAGGTCTGAGTAATGATGAAATCCGTATTATAGACTTGGAAGGAAATACACTTAAGTTTATAAAAGATCAGAACAGATTACACTTGTTTAATATTGTTTATTGTAATGACAGAGTTTACTATATGGACTATAGAGGTCAAACAATATACTGTGTTGATGTATCTGGTAAACAGATCTGGCAACGTGAACAGGGTTTAACGGGAGCATGGGGATTTTGTACAGATACTTATGGTAACATTATTTTTGCAGACTGTTATGCTAGTAGAATAACAGTTATATCAAAAGATGGACAGAATAGTAAAGAACTGATTAGTAAACAGGATGGACTGCTGGCACTTAGGTTTATTTGTTTTAAACATAATGAGTCTTCAGGTTTTATTTGTGATGTCAATGGCACATACTTGGCAAAATTTAATTTATCTTCTGGATAAAATAAACACAGAGGAATCTATTGGTATTACTTGCCTAGGAAACTGTAGAAGTTTAATATAAACTGTGTTGATTTCCTAATATGTGTACTTTAATATATTGTGAGTGGAAATGAAGGCAGTTTTCTAGATTTCTGTAATTTTTATTGTATTGTTGAGTTGCCTTCTCATTAATATCTAAATAACATCGCTTTTTACTCA
Organism: Mytilus californianus; assembly: GCF_021869535.1. Taxonomy (NCBI): domain Eukaryota; kingdom Metazoa; phylum Mollusca; class Bivalvia; order Mytilida; family Mytilidae; genus Mytilus; species Mytilus californianus. Next base: position 138,283,742 of record NW_026262581.1, on the reverse strand, counting down.
TAAACAACTATAAATTATCATGACTTTCAGTAAAAATAAAATAGAGTTATGATTTTTTTTTAAATGAATTAAGTGTCTGTAATAAACCATTTAACATAATTTTTTTAAATTCCACATATGAATTCTGCTTGTGAAAATACACCAGAAAATAAAATAAATATTGGGGGTAACTGTTTTAAGTTTTGAGATACGATCTGTTGAAATTAACAACATGATTCACCAAAAATACAAAGACTATATAGGGAAATTCAGGTATTTTGACATTATCAAGATTTTCTCATTTATCAATCCACAGAATTTAAAAAAAAATTTATATTCTATTCAAAAATGAATGACGAATCGATTGGTTCAAAGAAAGTCCTTAGCAACAGTGCTACTTTTCAAGCTATGTCCTGTTAAAGTTTAATCTTCAGCGGAAAAAATGAAAATTGTGGGCAATGCTATTGCTGTCTATGGTGACTTCACCATAACTTATAACACTATAAGACTGTTGTGTCCTCTTGCCATATGAAAAGGTTGATTGTGTATCTGCCATTTAGCTAATTATTTTTTGCCACCCAAAAAATCGCCCATTTAGCATTGATAATAAATGTACTGCAAGTGAATCGAAAGAAAGTTGCTGTCAGTTTTCAATAGTCAATTTCATCATGTTTTCATTTATAGTCTATCTAATGAAACTTTTTAATGCAAATAGCAAGATAGATTGTACATTCTTCAATCTTTTCATGATAAAGCATTTATCATGAAAAGATTGAAGAACGTACAATGTTCTGTACCTTCTTTGTCATGTTTGTAGGTATTGCCCTGCTCATTTTTACAAATCAAATATTAAAAGTTACTATTAACTAGAGGCTCTCAAGAGCCTCAGCAAGTGTCGCTCACCTGATTCTACTTTGGTTTTGGAAATCATGTAAAAATAGATTAAAATCATAATAGATACCCTTATAATGATTGAGACCAAATTCGGTTTAATAGTGGCTGCGTAATTTAATCAAAAGCAGAAGACTTTTGTAAAGTTTACAGAAATTACCAATAAATTCATTGAAATTGTAGAAAATGACTTTATAAGGACAATGACAAATCAGCTACAAAGTAACAACACTTGGTCAGCACCTCAAAAGAAACATTCATACCATGTTTGGTTTCAATCCATTAAGCGGTTTTCTAAAAGAAGACATTTGTATTTACCCATAGGGTCCTTTGCTAAACTAAGTCACCCGTTGGCAGCCATCTTGGTTGATGGATTTGCTACAAAGTAACAACACTTGGTCAGCACCTCATAAGGAACATTCATGCCATGTTTGGTTTCATTCCATTTAGTGGTTCTCTAAAAGAAAACATTTGTATGTATTTCCCATAGGGTCCTATGTTAAACTAAGTCCCTGCTGGCGGCCATCTTGGATGATTGATGGTCTACAAAGTTACAACACTTGGACCTCACCTCATAAGGAACATTCATGCCATGTTTTATTTCATTCCATTTAGTGGTTCTCTAAAAGAAGACATTTCTATGTATTTCCCATTGGGTCCTATGTTAAACTAAGTCCCTCTCTGGCGGCCATCTTAGATGATGGATGGACTTCAAAGTAACAACACTTGGTCAGCACCTCATAAGGAACATTTATGCCTTGTTTGGTTTCATTCCATTTAGTGGTTCTCTAAAAGAAGACATTTGTATGTATTGTCCATAGGGTCCTATGTTAAACGAAGTCCCCTGCTGGCGGCCATTTTGGATAATGGATCAGCTACAAAGTAACAACACTTGGTCAGCACCTCATAAGGAACATTCATGCCATGTTTGGTGTCATTCCATTCAGTGGTTCTCTAAAAGAAGACATTTGTATTTATTGTCCATAGGGTCCTATGTTAAACAAAGTCTCCCGCTGATGGCCATCTTGGATGATGGATCAGCTACAAAGTAACAACACTTGGTCAGCACCTCATAAGGAATATTCATGCCATGTTTGGTTTCATTCCATTCAGTGGTTCTCTAGAAGAAGTTCAAAATGTAAAAATTTAACGACAAAGACGACTGACGCCAAGTGATGAGAAAAGCTCACATGGCCCTTTGGGCCAGGTGAGCTAAAAATAAATTTGAGAATGGAAATTGTTTAATAGTTTGATTTGTCCCAGTTAACACAGAGTTGACAGAATAATGTTGCTCCTTTTCTTTTACTACATGATAAAGCATGATATATTTATAATGTTTACCAGCTGAAAGATTTGCAGTACCAAAGGAACATATTTCTTGAAACTGTTGAAGGTCTGGTGGAGAAAACTGTATACTATCTTTAAAAAGTATATGGCTGTAATAAGGTAAAAAAACTGTTGTTTCTTTTCTTTTTTTGGCAGTTGTGTTGTGTTTCTTTCTTCAACTTGTAAATGTAGTCTTAAATCAAATATTTTCAGCAAGGGTTACCTGCCCTTTACTAGATTTAGATATTTCAGTTTTACACCAGAAACTGTACAGAAATATTTATGACAAAAGAGATGATTTTACTTTCTCTGTTGTTATTTTTCCTCTTTTGAACAGTGACATTCCTTTGGCACCGTCTTACGGTGTTTATATATCTCAACTCTTTCATTATGCACGTGTCTGTAGTGATTATTTGAATTTCAATGAGTGAAATCTATGTATTACTGGTAAATTATGGTCAGGGATTTCAATACCACAAATTACTTAAAACCTGTACTAAATTCTGCCATAGATACAAGATTTGGTTTGCAAGTTTGGCTTCTGCTGTAGAAAACTTATTTCAAATGGAATAGCACATGCTAGATTTTATGGTGATGTTGTTCACCGAGCCCAGAAACAATCAGGGTAAACATATCAATCTTTTTTAAAAGGTTACAAATTCAACGCTGTAATTAGATCTTTGAATATTGTTTTTATTGAAATGAATATTGATTTTGTTATCAGTAAAATAAAACCATACTAAATATTATTGTTACACACACTTTCACGATATTACAATCTGTGGATACCTATATTTTGGCATTGCACGAGGTCATGTTTTTCTCTGACTGTTATTGACGTCATTACACTAAATCCATTATTGGATGTGGATGTGTACTGATTGATATTTTAGTTTTAGATAAATGATTTTTTTTATTAGTTGTAATTGGCTTTGAACTAGCTGTCAGTAACTGCAAGTACCCTGTACTTTATTTCTTTTTTTGTAAGGGATGTATAAATACCCTGTCAAGTCTGGTCTGTGTTTTCATTAGAAGTTTTTTGCTTTCTATCAATCTGACGAGTTTAGCCCTTTTCAACTGATTTTTATAGTTTGTTTTTATGTTGTGCTGTAACACCCTTGTCCTGGGTGAGGGGAGGGTTGAGCATGTTTAACCCAGCCACATTCTTATTCGGCCTTTTATAGCTGACTATACAGTATGGGTTTTCTCATTGTTGAAGGTCGTACGGTTGCCTATAATAGCTTACATCCACTCCATTTGAGCTTTGGTGGATAGTTGTCTCATTGGCATCCATACCACATCTACATATTTTTATATTGTGTTCTGTTACCCCCTTGGTATCTTCTTATTTTTTATTAAAATATGAAGCATGCTCCCTTAACTGCACATTTAAAACATTTCTTTTTTCAAGGGTTCAAAATACAAGTATGCTTGGTTGAAAAAAACATGAACCATAATTGCTAATTTTTCACCTGTATAAGAGTGTTAAGCAGGATACTATCCCAAAACCAACTTGCAAAAAAAAAAAAGTTTGTAAATATGACCTTGATCTTGACCTATTGACCTGAAAATCAATAGCAATCTTCCACTTTGCTATATCTGCCATCTGTATAAGTTTCATTCAAATTAAACAGTGGAAACTCAAGTTACCAGTTGGAAACCCTTTTTACCCAAATTCTCCTATATTTGGTAACAGTGACCTTGAACTTAGACCTATTGATCTCAAATTCAAAAGCTTTTCCCCCCTTTCCCTTATCATCCATCTGTATAAGTTTCATTCCAATCATACAAGTGAAACCCAGCTCAAGTTACCATCTGGAAACCATTTCCCCAAAATTTTCCTTGTTTTAGTAACAGTGACCTTGACCTTTAATCTAATGGCCCCAATATCATAAGACTTCTTCTTTTTCTCAATATCCCAATGATCTCAATCCTTACTATGCAAAGTCATCATGCCAAATACTTTTATTATTTTGCAAAAATATGCAAATGAACTATAAATTGCTTCTACAACAGAGAAGTAGCAGTAGGGTATGTTGGTAAGGAGGTGACAGTGAGTGTGGATAATAATGACAAAAAAGAAGTGTACCCCTTGACAACTTATGGACATTTTTTTCCACCTAATTTTAGGTAGATAGGATGCTGGACATACACTTTATGTGTCCTGGGCAGATGGCAGTCCACGAGTATTTGCTTTATCCCTGAAAAGCTTCCATTGAAAGAATCAAAGTGCTTGTGAGCACTGCAGGGTAAATAAAGATTATTCATTTTGCAGTTGTAATTAAAAAAAAAATAAATTCATGCACTATACACAATTCAAGTAATTTTCTCGACATGGTAAGGTTATACACATACACATCATCTTGTAACTTGAACATCTGAGTATATATTTCATTGATAGATTTCTTGAAATATTCATGGATAATATGTGAAGTATGTTGTGTTCAATGCACTATGTCATGTATGTCTTGTTTATCTCAAAAGAAGTGATAAAGTCTGGAAAATTATATTATTAAATTGATATTCATAGCAAGCCAGCCACATAAGTGTTTTGATTCATCACCTCAAAACCTTCCTCTCTACAGTAGTCTTTTGAAGACCATTTTAGTTAAAACTTTTTATGATATTTGATTGAACTTGTCCTCAAACCAGATATACTAACACTAATGGAATATATGTAATTCTTTACCATTTAAACCTTTTATTTATCTAAACCATGGCAACGCTCAGCTTGAAAGTTGAATTTTGCTGACCATATGATGCACATATAAAACTGGGAAAAAAATAGCATTGTTTGTATGGTTAATAAATTAATGGATGAAAACAGCTGAAGCCGCTAACCTGTCTGCACCCAGTATGACCTCAAATCAAAAACTTTATTTCAATCTGAAAACCTGGTTGAAAATCAGAACAGGGTATTTCATTGTTCATTTCCTATCTAATATAATATACTACTCTACAATGTCTGCAATGTCCTATTACAATGATATATAGGAAAGAGCTGAATATTTCACCCATGTACATATAGGTGTTTTTCTTTATTTACTTTACAAAAAAGGGAAATTATCTGGATGCATGTGTTTTTGTCTAAAGGAGGTCTAGGGATATAATGAGAATAAGGTTAATTGGTCTTCATAATAGAATGATCTTTATTTCTACAAAATTTAATTAACAAGAGTGCACAAGCTGAAATGTCGCCTGTTTTACTTATCATTGAATTCATGTTGAAAGTCTGTAATATGAAGGTTTTACTACAAGTATCAAATAAACTTAACAATATCAATTTTCTATGAAAATGAGGCCATAGTAAGATGAACCATGCGAGACAGACATGTGCACCTTACAATCATTCCATACACCAAATATAGTGATCCTATCAGTACCTGAGAAACAAAATAAACCACAAAATCTTAACAATGACCAATGAACCATAAAAATAAGGTCAAGGTCATATGAACCCTTACAATCATTCCATACAACAAATAAAATTGACCTATTGCTTATAGTATCTGATAAGTTAACAAAATTATGAAAACTTATCATTGAATAATGAACAATATCACCACATCTGCTTTTTTTAACATGAAAATGAGGTCAAGGTCATATGAACCCTGCCAGACATATATGTACACCTTACAATCATTCCATACACCAAATACAATTGACCTATTGCTTATAATTTATAATATCTGAGAAATAGACCAAACCACAAAAACTAGTGTCCAATGAACCATGAAAATGAGGTCAAGGTAAGATGAAACCTGCAAGTCAGACATGTACACCTTATAATAATTCCATATACTAAATAATGTGGTCTTATTGCTTATAGTATCTGAGAAATAGACCAAACCACAAAATCTTAACAGTGTCCAATGAACCATGAAATTAAGGTCAAGGTCAGATGAAACCCGCCAGTCGGACATGTACACCTTACAATCATTCCATACACCAAATATAGTTGACCTACTGCTTACAGTATCTGAGATACAGACTTGACCATATAACTTTTAACTTTGATCACTGATCCATGGTATGAGGATGAGGTCAGGTGAACCCTACCTGACGGACATGTAGACCTTGCAAGGAACCCATACACCAAATATAGTATTCCTCTTACTCAAATAAGGGAGTATTTCACTTTTCCAAAACAATGTAATTTTTTTTTTCAAGCAGTCACTGAACCATGAAAATGAGGTCAAGGACAATGGGCATATGACAGAATGAAACTTCGTAACATAAGGTATCTGCATACAAGGTATGAAGCATCAAGGTCTTCTACCTTCTGACATATAAAGCTTTATACAAATAGTTTACTAAAATTCAATTACAGAAATATTCAACATTTACTGCAAATAGTTCAAATTTGATAAAATTTTCTGGAACAAGAAAAAAAGAGTTCATTCATTTTTAACATAATCAATGTATTATATTCTCTTTTATTATCTATATCATTTAAATGTTTACTTATGATACCTGGTGGTGTAATTTAAATGTTAACTGATTATCTTGGTCAGGTATAAACATTAACTTCCTAGTAGACCAACATATTGTAAAATGGAAGACAAAAATACTCGGATGAAGTGACTGTAAGCTAAATCAAAAGGTATTTAGTTGAAAAATACTTTATCTTCTACTTTTGACAATGTATTGAAAGCCTATATCACTTTTATGCCATTAAAAATACGTATCATTTATATAACGTTATTGTGTGAAACCTCAGAAAGTTATATACTATAAATAATAGAACAAATAGGGACAAAATAAACTAAAATTTAAATTGGGGAAATATGGCAAAAATATTTATTTTACTTGAATGTTTTCATTGGTTTTTTTTATCTGTTCCAAACATTACCTGGTCAACATTTCCAAACAAAATTCCTCAAAAATGAGGGGTCTAATTGGCAATCATAATACATCTCCTTATTTCTATTTTGATCTAAGCTTGAAAACTTTAAAGAACATAAAAATTACTGAAACATGAAAACCATGCAAAGGTTAGATAGACAAGTACACCTATAAATGATTATATTTACCAAATGAATACTCTCATTGGCAATCATACCAGATATCATTATTCTTATTGAGACATTACTCATTGTAAAAGAGATGAACCCTGAAAACAGACATGGACATCTTATAATCATTCTAAACATTTAATAAAGTTGAACTTTTGCTCATAGTATCTGAGAAACAGACCTAATAAGGAAAACCTTTTACAATGAACAATGAATCAACTTGATCAAATGAACCATTATCTTGTTATGAGGTCAGATGAACACTGAAAACATATATGGACACCTTATAATCATTCTATACATTTAATAACATTAATCTATTGTTTATAGTATCCGAGGATGGATGTATTAGTTTTTTTTTTTTATGTCCAATGACAAATAATTAAAAACACCTTAAAAGTGATATAAATATGAACCCTACTTTTTATTAGACCAACACACTGAACCTGACTTTAATCATGCTACTTCACAAGGTAACAGTCTACAGTAATACATGTCAATATATTGTCCTATTCCAATACATTATTCCGACTCTGAGACCAGTTTTTGTTGTTAATCCTAAATACAATATGATTAGCAGAGAAGCCACAAATACTTATTTTCAAGTCTTTGGTTTTACTCATGGATGATCATACCCACATGATCCTGTATTCAAGGAGGATGCTACAAAAACAATGAGGCTGAGCTTGATTTTAACATGCAAATTCAAGAGGAAGACATGTCCCCCTATTTGAACACATTATTTTGACTCTTAAGCAGACCGGTCTTGGCTACTTACCCTTAACATAATTAAAAGTAGCTAATACTAATTTTCAAGTCTTTGGTTTAACCCAGGAGAGGATCAAATTCACAAACTCAAGTACTCACGAAGGGCACATTAAGGCCAGACCACTGAGGTGTTTATATAGTCTCTCATAAACAGACCAGGTGAGAGTTTTTTTGCTCAGTGATGAAGGCCTCACTGTGACTTTGAGATGAAGAACAGCAATAACAGCGCTGTTCCTTTACTTTTTGTGTATTTTTTTACTGTGCATGTACTGATTTTGTGTCATGGATGGATACCCCATATCCTTTGTTTTTCTAATCAGGGAGACTTAATTTTGACTAATGAAACTTCAAAATGAGGTCAAAGGCATGTGAACCCTGCAAGATAGATATATCATTTGACTGGGATTATATCCCTTTATACTCCTCCACAGGCAGTTTGCTATGTCTGTGTAAGTTTAATTAATATCCATTCTGCATGTTAGGAAGAGTTGTAGAAAGAGTGGCCTTACAAGGCACAACAACAGACATACAGCAGAGGAACAGATGGGTATTATTAATTATACTGTTTCTTTCAAACAGTCAGTGAACCATTAGAATAAGGCCAAGGAGTCTTATAGACTTATTCTAGACTGTAATGTCAGATCTTATACAAGATATTAATTATCCAGCTTTTCAACCTTATGAAATATAAATCCTCACAAAAATAGTTTACACCATTGCTGAATCAGCATCCCATTATACCTAGCAGCTGTGACTTCTACATCGTTCTTGGGGAGTGAGATAAAAAAAAATCATGTGCTTTCATGTCAGTTTAATTTTTACACATAAATTTAGATATTATTAAGTTACTGCATCAATTAAACCTTTGACATACGAAACCTGACCACAAAACCACATGCAAGAGCCAATTGCATCAGGTAGTGAATAAATCTGGTACCATGTGGACCCTGACTATAAGGCTAAATAACTTACATTTTATATATATGTAGGTCATGGCATCCAGTAAGCCTATACCATGTGGACCTTGTCAAGAAGGAAAAGTAAACACTAAAGCTGACATCTGGTGTTACAACTGTGAAGAAGGATTATGTTCAATATGTTCTGGTCATCATAAAAGATTCAAAGCAATACGTGATCATAAAACTATTGATATCAAAAGTTATAAACCCTCAATCAAAGCTATCAAAACCAAATGTGACAAACATGGTCAACAGCTAAACTTGTACTGTCCCAGTCATTTGATGCCTTGTTGTGATGAATGTATTTCCACTAGTCATTCTAAATGTACTGGAATAAAAAGTTTAGCAGGTGTAGTGGATAAAACAGAGATTGACAAATCTAAAGAATCTGTAGAGAAAGATATCAACTCCATCTTACATCTCTTGAATAAAATGGTAAATAATAAATCAACAAACATCAAAACTGGAGAACAACAATGTGAAGACATAAAGGAATCAATTGTTAAAATACGGAATCAAATAAATAAATATTTGGACTGCTTGGAGGAGAAATTATACAAAGAAACAGACAACCTCTGGGATAAGGAGATATCAACAGCTAGAGATTTCATTTCTGAAGTTGAAGGGAAGAAGAAAAATTTGAAGGAAATGAAAGAACATTTGCATGCAGTCACAACACATGATTCAAAACTCCTATTATTTCTAAGAGTACATCAGATGGAACAACAAGTACATCAATGTCAAAAATATGTTGATGATCTGGATTACGATGACAGGGCTAAAGAATTTGAAATCAAAATGAAGCAAAATGATGAATTAGAAAACATACTAAAGAAGTTAGGATCACTAGAATTCCTGGGAGAAGTAACAGTTGTTAAAACAGAAACAGGCTTTAACAGAGAAACGAGTGTGAAGGGGAAGGCACAAGTAGAATCACGTGAACAATCCAATATAAACAACATGATAATGAATATTGAGACAAAGATAAAGATCAACATAAAGAAGGATATAAGTGACATGATTTGTCTGATGGATGGAAGAGTTATAGTAGTGGACCAGTGGGGTAAACTTAACCTACTTACTTCTGATGGCAAACTACAGAAACAGTTACCTATACCTGATGGAGCCTACTGTGTTACACAGATCAATCAGGACACTATAGCCATAACTTATCCTGAGGAGAAAGCCATTAAGATATTCAATATGGAGAATGAAACAGTTACCAAAGTTATCACATTAGACAAAGGATGCTATGGTTTATCATTCTCCAATAATTCTCTTGCTGTAGGTTTGAATGAGAATAATGATGATGGAGAAATCTGTATTGTAGACTTTGAAGGAAATACACTGAAGTCAATACAAGTTGAGAGTGAATCATACCTGTTTAACCTTGTTTACTGTAATGACAGAGTAATCTATAGTGACTATGGTGGTGAAGCAGTATACTGTTATGATGGATCAGGTAAACAGATCTGGCAATATACACAGGATTTATCAGGACCATTTGGACTATGTACAGATACTTATGGTAACATCATTGTAGCAGACTATGTCTTAAGTAAAATATTAGTAATATCAAAAGACGGACAGAATAGTAAAGAACTGATCTGTAAAAAGGGTAGGCTGGATGATCCTAAGTTTGTTTGTTTTAAATTTAATGAGTCATCAGGTTTTATTTGTGATGGCATGTATTTGACAAAATTCAATTTATCTTATAAATAGAATATGAAGAACACATACTTCATATAGTGTACAGTACATCAAGTATCTCTACATTTCATTAAACCATGGTTTAGGCAGAATAAAATTTTTTTAATAATGAATTCTAGAGACAACTCAAATAAATTCACAATTCAAATCCTCTTACTATTCTATTATCTAGAAGAAACAAATTATGTTTCATTCAAATTTGATCAGCCATCAATATGAACATGCTGTACCATCACCTTTAAGCAGTTTATCATTTTATAATTTCTACCATTTGATGATAATTCATAAATGGCAGTAAGACTAGGTCACTGTCTAACATATGCCGGAAATGATTTTGGATATTAAGCTTTATTTAGAGTCGGTACATTCAAACATACAAACATAAGCTCTTGTAACCAACAAGAAACATATAAGACATACAAATACAGTTATAAATACCCACATTATATACAACAAATATTCACATTTTGTTCTTATGTTGTACTGTTACACCACTGTCCCAAGTTAGGGGGAGGGTTGGGCGCCCTCTAACATGTTTAACCCCGCCACATTCTGTATGTGCCTGTCCCAAGAGAGGAGCCTGTAATTTAGTGGTTGTCGTTTGTTTCTGTGTATCATTATTGTTTTTCGTTCATTATTTTGTACATAAATCAGGCGGTTAGTTTTTTCGTTTGAATTGTTTTACATTTGTCATTTCGGGGCCTTTTTTAGCTGACTATGCGGTATGGGTTTTGCTCATTTTTGAAGGCTGTACGGTGACCTATAGTTGTTAATTTCTGTGTCATTAGGTCTCTTGTGGAGAGTTGTCTCCTTGGCAATTATACCACATCTTCTTATTTTTATATATACAAGCTATTAGAGAAATTCAAGCCTTTAAAAACCCTAAACAAAAGTTTCACAAGAGTGCAAACGCTGACATGTCTTGCCTGCTTTACTAACCATGATTAATTTTATGTTGATAGTCCTAAATATAAAGTTTCACTACAAGTATCATATAAACTTGACAGCACATCCAAGAAAATGAGGTCATTCCAATCACCAAATATAGTTAACCAATTGATTATAGTATAAGACCAAAATCCTAAAACTCACCATTTACCAATGAACCATTAAAAATAAGGTCAAGGTCAGATGAAACCTGCCAGACTGACATGTACACCTTACAATCATTACCATACACTAAATATAGTTGATCTATTGCTTATAGTATTAGAAAAACATACCAAAACACAATAAAATGCTCCGCAGGGCGCAGCTTGATACGACCGCAGAGGTCGAACCCTGAACAGTTGGGGCAAGTATGGACACAACATTCAAGCTTGATACAGCTCTGAATTTGGATTGTGATTAAATATTTGACACAGCATAGGTTTCTGACACAGAATGAATGTGGTCTAAGAACTTAAAAATTTTAAATTGGACATTCACCTATTATGGTCCAATATCCAAAATCTAAATACATGGTTAGATTCAGCATATCAAAGAACCCCAAGAATTCAATTTTTGATGAAATCAAACAAAGTTTAATTTTGGACCCTTTTGAACTCAATGTGGACAAAAATGATAACAGGGCCCAAAAATCAAAAATCTAAATACATGGTTAGATTCAGCATATCAAAGAACCCCATATATTCAATTTTTGTTGAAATCAAACAAAGTTTAATTTTGGACCCCGATTTGGACCAACTTGAAAACTGGGCCCATAATCAAAAATCTAAATACATGTTTAGATTCAGCATATCAAAGAACCCTAAAAATTCAATTTTTGTTAAAATCAAACTAAGTTTAATTTTGGACCCTTTGGACCTTTATGTAGACCAATTTGAAAACGGAACCAAAAATTAAGAATCTAAATACACGGTTAGATTCGGCATATCAAAGAACCCCAATAATTCAATTTTTGATGAAATCAAACAAAGTTAAATTTTGGACCCTTTGGACTTCAATGTGGACCAATTTAAAAACGGGGCCCAAAATCCAAAAACTTAATACACGGTTAGATTCAGCATATTACAGAACCCCATATATTCAATTTTTGTTGAAATCAAACAAAGTTTAATTTTGGACCCCGATTTGGACCAACTTGAAAACTGGGCCCATAATCAAAAATCTAAATACATGGTTAGATTCAGCATATCAAAGAACCCCATATATTCAATTTTTGTTGAAATCAAACAAAGTTTAATTTTGGACCCCGATTTGGACCAACTTGAAAACTGGGCCCATAATCAAAAATCTAAATACATGGTTAGATTCAGCATATCAAAGAACCCCATATATTCAATTTTTGATGAAATCAAACAAAGTTTAATTTTGGACCCTTTTGATCTCAATGTGGACAAAGTTGATAACGGGGCCCAACAATCAAAAATCTAAATACATGGTTAGATTCAGCATATCAAAGAACCCCATATATTCAATTTTTGTTGAAATCAAACAAAGTTTAATTTTGGACCCCGATTTGGACCAACTTGAAAACTGGGCCCATAATCAAAAATCTAAATACATGGTTAGATTCAGCATATCAAAGAACCCCATATATTCAATTTTTGTTGAAATCAAACAAAGTTTAATTTTGGACCCCGATTTGGACCAACTCGAAAACTGGGCCCATAATCAAAAATCTAAATACATGGTTAGATTCAGCATATCAAAGAACCCCATATATTCAATTTTTGTTGAAATCAAACTAAGTTTAATTTTGGACCCTTTGGACCTTTATGTAGACCAATTTGAAAACAGAACCAAAAATTAAGAATCTAAATACACGGTTAGCTTCGGCATATCAAAGAACCCCAATAATTCAATTTTTGATGAAATCAAACAAAGTAAAATTTTGGACCCTTTGGACCTCAATGTGGACCAATTTAAAAACGGGGCCCAAAATCCAAAAACTTAATACACGGTTAGATTCAGCGTATTAAAGAACCCCAAGAATTCAAGAATAAAACCCCATTGAAATTGATCAAGAAATAAGCAATTTATACGAAGTATCTTCTTTTGCACAATACTGTGCAATTGATTATTTCTTGCTATTGCGCAATACTGTACAATTGACAATTTCTTGCTATTGCGCAATATTGTGCTATTGGATATTTCTTGCTATTGCGCAATACTGTGCAATTGAAGATTTCTTGCTATTGCGCAATACTGTGCAATTGAAGATTTCTTGCTATTGTGCAATACTGTGCAATTGAAAATTTCTTGCTATTGCACAATACTTATTATATAATAATTTACACATCCTGTTTGGTGTGTATCTCCTACCATATCATTATTATTTGCTTTTAAATATAAATCAGAAATAACCAACTTAAAATGGAAAATTTTAAAAGAAAAAAAAAAGGAAAAAAAGAAAAAAAAAAGAAAAAAAAAAATCCCCCCCCAAAATTTTTTGAACCCCCTTATGATTCATCACCCCCAAACTCAATCTCAGCCTTCCCTTTGTGGTATGGTACCTTGCAGTACAATTTCAGAGAGATCCATACACTTGAACACAAGTTATTGTCTGGAAACTAGAAAAATGCTTATTTTTGGCCCCTTTTTGGCCCCCCAATTCCTAAACGTTTCCGGCAATTACCCCCAAACTCAATTCCAGCTTTCCCTTTGTGATATGGAACCTTGTAGTACAATTTCAGAAATATCCAAACACTTACACACAAGTTATTGTCATGAAACTAGAAAAATGCTTGTTTTTTGCCCCTTTTTTGGCCCCTAATTCCTAACATTTTGAGGCAATTACCCCCAAAATCAATTACAGCCTTCCCTTTGTGATATGGAACCTTGTTGTACAATGTCAGAGAGATCCATACACTTACACACAAGTTATTGTCTGGAAGTTACAAAAATGCTTATTGTTGGCCCCTTTTTGGCCCCTAATTCCTTAACTGTTGGTACCATAACCCCCAAAATCAATCCCAACCTTCCTTTCATGGTATTGAACCTTATGGTAAAATTTCATGGAGATCCATTCACTTAAACTAAAGTTAGAGTGCGAAAACCAATGTGTCTTCGGACGACGCCGGACGACGACGCCGGACGACGACGACGACGACGACGACGACGACGCCAACGTCATACCAATATACGACCAAAAAATTTTCAATTTTTGCGGTCGTATAAAAACTGATCATTGACCAATGAACCGTGAAAGTACGGTCAAGGTCCGATGAAACCTGACAGTCGAATATGTACACCTTACAATCATTCCACACACCAATATAATTGACCAACTGCTTACTGTATCTTAGTAAAATGGACCTAATCACATAACTTTAACCTTGATCCCTGATCCATAAAATAAGGTCAAGATCAGGTTAGCTCTGTCTGACAGACATATAGACCTTGCAAGGAACCACTATATACCAAATATAGTTATCCTATTACTCATTATAAGTGAGAAATTTGCATGAAAAAAACCCAACTTTTTTCAAGCAGTCTCTGAACCATGACAGAAACTTTGTATCATAAGGAATCTGTATACAAAATATGAAGACTTGAGGTCTTTTATCTTCTGAAATATAAAGCTTAATACAAATAGTTTACACCACCGCCGTCATATTGTAATCCTTATGTCTCGCATTCTGCGATTTTGCTAGCAGGCAAGACAATTAAACTACAGTAATTAAAAAGCTAGTCTATGTTTGCATTAGCTGCGGAACTGTAGCTCTTTTGTTTCTTATGATTTTTTTTGACAATTTGCGGATCTATGGACCATAAGAGCTACATTTGCATAAGCAATACATTGTTTAGAATCACTATAGAAATTTAACATGCAGCATTGTAGTTATAAGCACTAAAATGTAAAGCTGTAGCATCATCAGATCTCATAAAAAAATCTCTGAAAACAATTTCACAATATTTAATCTGGGTATGCTTTTAAGATCTGGGGTTGACCTGGGTACTCTTAATTACTTTATTTTTAAAATGGGTATTTTTCCTAACATTAAACCCACCCAGGATAAGTCCCTATAGTACCAAGGACAACAATGACCAACATTACTTCTTTCCATTTTCATTTCATTCATATACTTTATCTATCAACATACAGGCCAAATGTATACTTCTCATGTTTTCTCCATATTAACAATGATTAACCAAGGAGTTTTGACTAGTTAAGCTATAACCTTTCAGTCTTTCTCTACCACAAATCATGATGTCTGCTTTCCCAAATTCTTATAGTGTAATTAATATTACTCCCAATATTGAAAATTATCTGTGGCCAGGTGTATATAATATACATAATACTGTGAAAAGGGAGACAACCAATTCTAAATGTTACTTGTGTTGTTTCCCCTCTCTCTCTATTTAATGATACGTTTGTAATCCTGCTTTATAATTATAGAATAACTAATCAAAGAATTCAAATAGAGAAAAATATTCAACGAGTGACCGAACAACACATTAATTCACGAATGCGCGTAGCGCATGAGTTAATTATCAGTGTTGTTCGGTCACGAGTTGAATATTTTTCGATATTTGAATTCTTTGATTAGTTATTCTTTTTATTACATTGGCAAATGGCTTTTTTTAATGAAATTAATGTAGAAAATGTAAGGAACTATATCTTTTTTCTATGCATTCACAATTTGTTTTGATCCGACGTTATCGACGTCTTGACAACGCCTATTGTTGTATGACGTCAGAGAGTGAAATAACCACGTTTATTTCACATGTGAAATTATCGGTTTTTATTTGACTGGGAAATCAATGTAATTCAATGCTACCAATGTAATAATGACCCTTAATTGGTTCAATAACTATATTGTATTGTAAACAAATATGAGTGTAATGTATTTTAATGGATTTCAATGGATATTTTGTAAATATTACATATCTCAATACTGAAAATGTTGTTTCTGTTTATTACCCTTAAAATTTCTGTTTTCTATTGAAAAATCCACTCTGTTTACCTATTTTTTTTGTTTTCCATGTCAATTTTCTATACTTATGATATTTTATTGCCAATTTGTAACCTTCTTACTTTTTTTGTACAATCTAATCATTTCCAACTTAAATTTTTTGTAACAATATAACTATAGTCATGGATTATTAATAAGAGAAAGCTTATTCTGTGTAACTGCACAAATAATAACCTGACTTCAACAGACAGTATTTAAGGTACTTTTCAAGGCTCTGTGATTCCTTTCTACTATATCTGACGTCAACATACATAGAAATGAGAAGACATCTTTCTAATACTGTCAATTCAGAAATTATTGCGTGCATTTATTATTGCGATTTTGTCATTTTAGACTTAAATGTCATTTAAATTTTTACGATTTTGAGAAAAATCCTGTTTAATTCATATAAAATATTTCAAAATGCAAGTTTAAATTATTGCGTTTACAACTCTGTCGCATTTTTCGCAATAATAAAAACCTCGCAGTAATCATACCTGTCATAAGCTCCAACCAGCCAGTTTAATAACATCTGTACACATTGATTAGAGTCGACCTGTTGTGATAACGGTAATCGTTTGTTCAGGTGGACATATATACTATTTAACACAGACTCTACTCGGGAGGAATTCAGTTCTGAATCGGGTTCTAAAGTGTTTAGTCCATTCTCTCTGAAAGCTTCTATAATGTTCCATATATCTACTACTGAAACTGAAATGAAACAGTTATTAACTTGACTTATTTGAATTAAATGATTCTTTTAATCATTATGAAGTAATTTACTTATCATATTGGACCTATAAATATATAATTTTGTTTTTGTTCAAATGCAATCTTTACAATCACTTTATTCCTTTAACCACAATTGTGCATACAATAAGATAACGGTCCTGTTTCTCATATATAACAACATAACAACCTGCAAACCACAGGTTTAGAACAAAAATTAAAATAGCATGGACAAGTAGCAACGTTTTTGTCAATTCACTTTTAATAATGATTTCCTTACCTAAACAGTGTATATTTATATATAGCTGCAGAACTATAGCTCATAGGTCCTTATGATATTTTTTGACAAAAGTAAAAATCCGTAGCTCTACGGTCCACAAATTGTCAAAAAATATCATAAGGACCTATGAGCTACAGTTCCACAGCTAATATATATATGGCTGTACATAAATTTTTATTTGGTCAGAAAGCTTTTACATATTAAAACTTCTCATTATTAGATTATGATTGTGATTATTTAAATATTATATGTATGTCATTGGTTCATGATATATTACATAATGGTTTACATTTCAACATTGTCCGTCTGTACGTACGTATGTCCCAAAATTGGTTTCCGTTCTCTAACTTAAGTTTGCCTCAACCAAATGTTATGAAACTTATATACAATGCTTATTACCACAAAACACAGATCAATTTCGAATTTTTGTGGCGTCACTTTAACCGTTCTAGAGTTATGCCCCTTTATAAATGGAAAAATTCCAAAATTTTTAGTTTCCGTTCTCTAACTTAAGTTTGCCTCAACCATATGTTATGAAACTTATACACAATGCTTATTACCACAAAACACAGATCAAGTATGAATTTTGGTGGTGTTACTTTAACCGTTCTAGAGTTAAGCCCCTTTATAAATGAAAAAATTGCAAAATTTTTATTTTCTTCTAAATATCAAGTAATTTTTAAAATTGGAGTTATCTTCCTTTGTCCATGATTATAGTTGAATCAACTACAATCAATGCTTTATACAATGCAATGTTTAATTTTGACTTCCACTGATAAAACACAGATCAAGTTGAATATGGGTAGTGTCACTTTAACCATTATTGAGTTATGCCCCTTTATAAATCGAAAGATTGCAAAATTTTTAGTTTCCATTCTGTGACTTAAGTTTTCCCCAACTAAACATTATGAAACCTATACACAATATTCATTACCACAAAACTAAGATCAAGTACAAATTTTTTGTTTCCGTTTTCTAACTTTAGTTTACCTCAACCAAATGTTATGAAACTTATACACAATGCTTATTACTACATAATACAGATTAAGTACGAAATTTGGTGGAGACACTTTTACCATTCTTGAGTTTTGTCCCTTTATAAAAATAAAAATTGCTAAATTTTTTGTTTCCGTTCTCTAACTTTAGTTTGTCTCAACCAAATGTTATAAAACTTATACACAACCATTCTAGAGTTATGCGTGTTTACAAATAGAAAAATTGCTGAATTTTTAGTTTCTTTTCTCTATTTAAGTTACATGTAGCCTCAACCAAATGTTATGAGACTTACACATAATGCTTATTACCACAAATCTCAGATCAAGTTCAAATTTTGGTAGCGTCACTTTTACCGTTCTTCAGTTATGTCCCTTTATAACTATATGATATGCAAGCGGGGGCATCATCTGTGTCCACATGTGGACACTATCCACATTTATTTACCTTTATTTCAGTGGATTTGAACAGAGTTTTTTCAGAAACAATTTTCTCTTGGTACTTTACTATGTTCTATTTTTCCAAATGATTCAATTAAAGGTGTTTAACACAACATTCAATTATTTTTAGTCTTTTTTTGTCACATATATCAATATAATAAATTTTGTATTATAATTAGATCTAACCAATTTACATTTTCCCCAGCAATGATATTAAACATGCTTAAAAATTTCTTCCAAAGCTTTCCTTAATGTTTTATATAATAGAATGAATGCTACTAACTTTCTATTCTAGTTTTACAAAAAGGTCATGTTCCATTACATTTTTCATTCTTTTCTAAATGAATATGACTTAAATAAAATGCTCCGCTGGGCGCAGCTTGATACGACCGCAGATGTCGAACCCTGAACAGTTGGGGCAAGTATGGACACAACATTCAAGCTTGATACAGCACTGAATTTGGATTGTGATTAAATATTTGACACAGCATAGGTTTCTGACACAGAATGAATGTGGTCTAAGAACTTAAAAATTTTAAATTTACCTATTCAAACCATATCATTATTTGCTTTTATATATAAATCTGAAATAACCAATTTAAAATGGAAAATTTTAAAGAAAAAAAAAGGAAAAAAAGGAAACCCCCCCCCCCCCCCCCAATTTTTTGAACCCCCTTATGATTCATCATCCCCAGACTCAATCCCAGCCTTCCCTTTGTGGTATGGTACCTTGCAGTACAATTTCAGAGAGATCCATACACTTGAACACAAATTATTGTCTGGAAACTAGAAAAATGCTTGTTTTTTGGCCCCTTTTTAGCCCCAAATTCCTAAACGTTTAAGGCAATTACCCCCAAACTCAAACCCAGCTTTCCCTTTGTGACATGGAACCTTGTAGTATAATTTCATAAAGATCCATACACTTACACACAAGTTATTGTCATGAAACTAGAAAAATGCATTTTTTGCCCCTTTTTGGCCCCTAATTCCTAAAATTTTGAGGCAATTACCCCCAAAATCAATCCCAGCCTTCCCTTTCTGGTATGGTACCTTGCAGTACAATTTCAGAGAGACCCATACACTTGAACACAAGTTATTGTCTGGAAACTAGAACTAGAGGCTCTAAAGAGCCTGTGTCGCTCACCTTGGTCTATGTGAATATTAAACAAAGGACGCAGATGGATTCATGACAAAATTGTGTTTTGGTGATGGTGATGTGTTTGTACATCTTAATTTACTGAACATTTTTCCTGCTTACAATTATCTCTATCTATAATTAACTTGGCCCAGTAGTTTCAGAGGAGAAGATTTTTGTAAAAGATTACTAAGATTTACGAAAAAAATGGTTAAAATTGACTATAAAGGGCAATAACTCCTAAAGGGGTCAACTGACAATTTCGGTCATGGACTTATTTGTAGATCTTACTTTGCCGACATTTATCGTTTTTTACAGTTTATCTCTATCTATAATAATATTCAAGATAATAACCAAAAACAGCAAAATTACCTTAAAATTACCAATTCAGGGGCAGCAACCCAACAACGGGTTGTCCGATTCATGTGAAAATTTCAGGGCAGATAGATCTTGACCTGATAAACAATTTTACTTCATGTCAGATTTGCTTTAAATGCTTTGGTTTTTGAGTTAAAAGCCAAAAACTGAATTTTACCCCTATGTTCTATTTTTAGCCGTGGCGGCCATCTTGGTTGGTTGACCAGGTCACGCCACACATTTTTAAAACTAAATAATCAAATGATGATTGTGGCCAAGTTTGGTTTAATTTGGCCCAGTTGTTTCAGAGGAGAAGATTTTTTTAAAAGATTACTAAGATTTACGAAAAATGGTTAAAAATTGACTATAAAGGGCAATTACTCCTAAAGGGGTCAACTGACCATTTCGGTTATATTGACTTATTTGTAAATCTTACTTTGCTGAACATTATTGCTGTTTACAGTTTATCTCTATCTATAATAATATTCAAGATAATAACCAAAAACAGCAAAATTTCCTTAAAATTACCAATTCAGGGGCAGCAACCCAATAACGGGTTGTCCGATTCATCTGAAAATTTCAGGGCAGATAGATCTTGACCTGATGAACAATTTTACCCCATGTCAGATTTGCTTTAAATGCTTTGGTTTTTGAGTTAAAAGCCAAAAACTGAATTTTACCCCTATGTTCTATTTTTAGCCGTGGCGGCCATCTTGGTTGGTTGACCAGGTCACGCCACACATTTTTAAAACAAGATAACCAAATGATGATTGTTGCCAAGTTTGGTTTAATTTGGCCACGTAGTTTCAGAGGAGAAGATTTTTGTAAAAGATTACTAAGATTTACGAAAAATTGTTAAAAATTGACTATAAAGGGCAATAACTCCTAAAGGGGTCAACTGACCATTTCAGTCATGTTGACTTATTTGTTAATCTTACTTTGCTGAACATTATTGCTGTTTACAGTTTATCTCTATCTATAATAATATTCAAGATAATAACCAAAAACAGCAAAATTTCCTTAAAATTACCAATTCAGGGGCAGCAACCCAACAACAGGTTGTTCGATTCATCTGAAAATTTACGGGCAGATAGATCTTGACCTGATAAACAATTTTACTTCATGTCAGATTTGCTCTAAATGCTTTGGTTTTTGAGTTATAAGCCAAAAACTGCATTTTACCCCTATGTTTTATTTTTAGCTGTGGCGGCCATCTTGGTTGGTTGGCCGGGTCACGCCACACATTTTTTAAACTAGATACCCCAATGATGATTGTGGCCAAGTTTGGTTTAATTTGGCCCAGTTGTTTCAGAGGAGAAGATTTTTGTAAAAGATTACTAAGATTTACGAAAAATGGTTAAAAATTGACTATAAAGGGCAATTTCTCCTAAAGGGGTCAACTGACCATTTCGGTTATATTGACTTATTTGTAAATCTTACTTTGCTGAACATTATTGCTGTTTACAGTTTATCTCTATCTATAATAATATTCAAGATAATAACCAAAAACAGCAAAATTTCCTTAAAATTACCAATTCAGGGGCAGCAACCCAATAACGGGTTGTCCGATTCATCTGAAAATTTCAGGGCAGATAGATCTTGACCTGATGAACAATTTTACCCCATGTCAGATTTGCTTTAAATGCTTTGGTTTTTGAGTTAAAAGCCAAAAACTGAATTTTACCCCTATGTTCTATTTTTAGCCGTGGCGGCCATCTTGGTTGGTTGACCAGGTCACGCCACACATTTTTAAAACAAGATAACCAAATGATGATTGTTGCCAAGTTTGGTTTAATTTGGCCACGTAGTTTCAGAGGAGAAGATTTTTGTAAAAGATTACTAAGATTTACGAAAAATTGTTAAAAATTGACTATAAAGGGCAATAACTCCTAAAGGGGTCAACTGACCATTTCAGTCATGTTGACTTATTTGTTAATCTTACTTTGCTGAACATTATTGCTGTTTACAGTTTATCTCTATCTATAATAATATTCAAGATAATAACCAAAAACAGCAAAATTTCCTTAAAATTACCAATTCAGGGGCAGCAACCCAACAACAGGTTGTTCGATTCATCTGAAAATTTTAGGGCAGATAGATCTTGACCTGATAAACAATTTTACTTCATGTCAGATTTGCTCTAAATGCTTTGGTTTTTGAGTTATAAGCCAAAAACTGCATTTTACCCCTATGTTTTATTTTTAGCTGTGGCGGCCATCTTGGTTGGTTGGCCGGGTCACGCCACACATTTTTTAAACTAGATACCCCAATGATGATTGTGGCCAAGTTTGGTTTAATTTGGCCCAGTTGTTTCAGAGGAGAAGATTTTTGTAAAAGATTACTAAGATTTACGAAAAATGGTTAAAAATTGACTATAAAGGGCAATTTCTCCTAAAGGGGTCAACTGACCATTTCGGTTATATTGACTTATTTGTAAATCTTACTTTGCTGAACATTATTGCTGTTTACAGTTTATCTCTATCTATAATAATATTCAAGATAATAACCAAAAACAGCAAAATTTCCTTAAAATTACCAATTCAGGGGCAGCAACCCAATAATGGGTTGTCCGATTCATCTGAAAATTTCAGGGCAGATAGATCTTGACCTGATGAACAATTTTACCCCATGTCAGATTTGCTCTTAATGCTTTGGTTTTTGAGTTATAAGCTAAAAACTGCATTTTACCCCTATGTTCTATTTTTAGCCGTGGCGGCCATCTTGGTTGGTTGACAGGGTCACGCCACACATTTTTAAAACTAGATACCCCAATGATGATTGTGGCCAAGTTTGGTTAAATTTGGCCCAGTAGTTTCAGAGGAGAAGATTTTTGTAAAAGTTTACGGACGACGGACGACGGACGACGGACGACGGACGACGGACGCAGGACGACGGACGACGGACGCAAAGTGATGAGAAAAGCTCACTTGACCTTTCAGGTCAGGTGAGCTAAAAATGCTTATTTTTGGTCCCTTTTTTGGCCCCTAATTCTTAAAATTTTGAGGCAATTACCCCCAAAATCAATCCCAGCATTTCCTTTGTTATATGGAACCTTGTGGTACAATGTCAGAGAGATCCATACACTAACACACAAGTTATGTCTGGAAGTTACAAAAATGCTTATTTTTGGCCCCTAATTCCTTAACTGTTGGTACCATAACCCCCAAAATCAATCCCAACCTTCCTTTTGTGGTATTAAACCTTATGGTTAAATTTCATAGAGATCCATTCACTTAAACTAAAGTTAGAGTGCGAAAAAACCAATGTGTCTTCGGACGACGACGACGACGACGACGTCATACCAATATACGACCACAAAATTCTTTTTGCGGTCGTATAAAAATGTTCCATATTCATATTATTTTTTGGTGTAAATTATATAATGAATCATTTAAATAAAAATGAAGTCAAGGTCATATGACAATGACTGACTGACAAGTCTTATCATGAACATCATAGATACAAAGTGGAGAAATATTGTAGTTCACAAGCAGTACAAAGAGAACCAATATTGTCCACCTTCCACTTAGGTTTACCAAAATTTGCAATGATGATGTTGATGATAACACCTTGTCAGACAGATATCATGAGACCAGAAGTGTGTTCTGTATTTTGTATTGAATTTTTTGATTATCTGTATTTTATAAATTGTGCATGTGTTTTATTTTTTGTGTTGAATTCTGTCTGTGACAGAATGTTTTCAATAGAATTTTGCATTGTTTTTTTTCTAATTGTGTATCATGTGTATTGTATTGATTTATGTATGTATTCTGTGTATTTTATTGATCAGAAAAATAGTTTAAGGAAAATATTTTTAAACACAAAATATTAAATATATTATCCAATTTGGACAATAATTCTAAACTGTTCCTTTTTGGTATAGCCTCCTGAAATTTGAATCATAGCTTCCTGTGTTGTATGGGTTTTGCTCATTGTTGAAGGCCCTACAGTGACCTATAGTTGGTAACATCTACATCATTTGGACTGTGGTGTATATTTGTCTCATTGGCAATCATACCACATGTCCTTATTTTCTATTTATTATAATAGCCTCATTCAAAATAAAAAAATTCTCACGAAATCTCATATATTTAACCATACAAACTAAATGCCTATGGAACACTGGCTATGCATTACGTGTGATGAAGTTGAAGATGAATATCATTACCTACTTGGATGTCATTCTTGTTTTAAACAATGAAGAAATGATTTTTTCAAACTTACAAACATTATTGAAATTGAACTCAATTTGTCCTATTAATTGTGCACACCCCTTTTCAAGTGGCAATCTTAGTTTCCTGTCCTTTACTCCAGTTATCTACCTTCCAGAAACTACCTACTGTATCAATTGTTAATGTATTCTCATACTGAATATGCATGAACTATTTACTGAAAGTAAAGCAAGCAACAACCAACAAATCAATCAATCAATCAATCAATCCAGTACAAAAACAACTGATTTTGTATGCTTTCTGCAGTTATTGTGTGTTTAGTATTGTGAATTCTGCATTAATGTTAAACGTTGTGTTTAATATTGTGAATTCTGCATTAATGTTGTGTTTAGTATTGGACTATGTATTCATTTTGTGTTTTGTATTGGACTATGTATTTATTTTGTGTTTTGTATTGAAATCTGTATTCATTTCGTGTTTTGTGTTTAGTATAGAATTATGTATATATCAATCCAGTATATGCAGGAATAACATGCTATTCCAAATCATTTGTTGAAGTCAAATATGGAGTATAAAGTCTGGGAGAACATGATTTATTTAATAGTTGTAATAAGCTTTGAACTAGTTTTCGGTAACTGCAAGTACTCTTATATAGGTGCTTTGTATCTATTGTGTTTATCTTAGTTGTTTTTTGTGCTTCTTACTGAAATATTGAGTTTAACCATTTGCAACTGATTTTTTACAGTTTGTTATTATGTAATGCTGTTACACCACTGTCCCAAATAAGGAGCCTGTAATTCAGTGGTTGCAGTTTGTTCATGTCTGTCTATTTGTTTTTCTTAAACTGTATTGTTAAAGATAAGGCTGTTAGTCGTCTCATTTGAATTTTTTAAAGTTTTGTCATGGCGAAGCCTTTTATAACTGACTATATGATATGGTTTTTGTTCATTGTTGAAGGCTGCATGGTGACCTAAAATTGCTAACATCCACATCATTTGAACTCTGGTGGACAGTTATCCCATTTGCAATTATACCATATCTCCTTATTTTTATATGTCATGTGTTTTGTGATAAATTTTGTATATTATTTTAGTTTTACTGAATTATGGTTAGTAGTTTTTGTTTTTTGTATTGAACGTTGACTTTAGTATTTATAAAAACTTACGACTAGTCTTCTTCTGTATAAATCTGAGTTTACAGGCCGTTCTATAAGTGGCAAACCGTATAACATCGAAATTCTGTGTCCCTGAAATTAACATTAAAATAAATAGTATGATTTTACAGGCTGTTCTATAAGTGGCAAAACGTATAACATCGAAATTCGGTGTCCCTGAAATTAACATCAAAATAAATAGTATGATTTTACAGGCTGTTCTATAAGTGGCAAAACGTATAACATCGAAATTCTGTGTCCCTGAAATTAACATCAAAATAAATAGTATGATTTTACAGGCTGTTCTATAAGTGGCAAACCGTATAACATCGAAATTCTGTGTCCCTGAAATAAAATAAAAATAAATAATATGATTTTACAGGCGTTCTATAATAAGTGGCAATATGTATTACATCAAAATTCTTTGTCCTCAAATGAACATTAAAATAAAAAATCTGAATTCACAGGCCGTTCTATGTGTGGCAAAATAACCCTTGTGCATCAGTGTAATATAGATAATTATTTTAGTTTGTTGTTTCCAATGATATGTAAACTTTTATCTGTTTGTAGTCATTTATTTACTTGTTTTTGTTTTGTCATAGTTCATCAAGTATTGTATAATGTATCTGATTTCATAGAGATTATAGACTTATAGCATGTGTTAGTTTTAGTATATCAAGTTTAGATTTATGTTCTTTATATTAAGAGGTTGGGCATTATTGGTGCATTTTTGGTGGCAATTGAGGTCAAATAAAAATAGTTGTTGCATAGTTGTTGACAATGGGTATAAAAGAGCCCTATGTTTCAGTGTTGAGGGAACAATAGGAGACGATACAGTTGAAGGCTACAAAGATATTTGATGAAGAAGAGAGTCTACTTACTGTAAATTTAGAAATTATTGTGTGCATTTATTATTGCTATTTTTGGAGAATTAACAAAAATGTGAGTTTAATTATTGCAATTTTTGGAAAAGTTTCATACATATATATGTATCTTATATCAGAATGCGAGTTCTTATTATTGCGATACTCAAGAAGTCGTAGTATACGCATTAATAAAAACCTTGCATCAATTTCTGAATTCACAGTATGTATTTTTCAAACCTAATTTTTAACATCTTACCATGTTGTGAACTTTTGTATTATATGCCTGTATATATATGCTTGGATTTAATTTTCAAAATAATAAACCATATTTATAAATCCACCTTTTTTATGATTTGCAAGTAAATATTTGAAATATGTATAAAAGCATCACTTCATCAATTGTACTACAATCCACCCTAGGCTAAAAATCTGTGTATACTTGACGACCATGCAACTTGCAACAACTATATGAGGGGTTCACACATGGCCTGTTGCAAGGCAAAATTTCTGCCCCTATCCAACATACTATAGTTTTCCAGTGGCAATCCAAATGTCTTGCCACTCATCATTGTCTCCCACTTTACAGAACCTACCTATTGTATTGGTACTAGTCTCTCATCCTAAAATTGCATCAAATAATTGCCACTGGACATTAAGCAAGTTGTAATCAATCAATCACAAAATCAACATCAAAATATATTATCTGAGTACACAGACTTTCTCATTCTTTCAATCTAAGTGTCAAACCATAGCTAATTTGGATTTAGTTTCACAAAAAATAGGAATTCAAATATATACATCACACAGATACTTTGTCTGATTAATATAAAAATAATTTGTGAATGATTTGAAAAAGAATTAAATGGTTATATCCCAAACTATATTTAATCTTTACTAGATATCTCAAATTCAAAACCTTTCTTCCTACATGCTTTAAAATTGAAGCATTAGGATTTCATCTAAATTAAACATAAAATCTTCCAAGAATTGATTTTATTTGAATTTTCAATTCTACCACCAAGATTAACAGTCATGTTTATTTGTTAATTACCATTTCTTTGTTTCACAGGCTAATAAATAATGTACAAGTTTAACCTTATAAATCTTATTTTCTGTATTTAATGGAAGTTCAATAAGATTCTTAGCTGGAGGTATAAAGGTTGATTCCAGTCTGAATGAGATATCTATCAATAATAAGATGACTTTGATAACCTTATAGACTAATTAACTTTAATGTAGTCAGGTAATCAACAACATGCAATAGTCTCTTTTGAGAGTGAACTAGAAATATTCCCGTCTGTCAGGTAATCAACAACATGCAATAGTCTCTTTGGAGAGTGAACTAGAAATATTCCTGTCTGTCAGGTAATCAACAACATACAATAGTCTCTTTGCAGAGTGAACTAGAATTATTCCTGTCTATCAGGTAATCAACAACATGCAATAGTCTCTTTGGAGAGTGAACTAGAAATATTACTGTCCGTCGGGTAATCAACAACATGCAATAGTCTCTTTGGAGAGTGAACTAGAAATATTCCTGTCTGTCAGGTAATCAACAACATGCAATAGTCTCTTTGGAGAGTGAACTAGAAATATTCCTGTCTGTCAGGTAATCAACAACATGCAATAGTCTCTTTGGAGAGTGAACTAGAAATATTCCTGTCTGTCAGGTAATCAACAACATGCAATAGTCTCTTTGGAGAGTGAACTAGAAACATTCCTGTCTGTCAGGAAATCAACAATATGCAACTAGAAATATTCCTGTCTATCAGGTAATCAACAATATGCAATAGTCTCTTTGGAGAGTGAACTAGAAATATTCCTGTCTGTCAGGTAATCAACAACATGTAATAGTCTCTTTGGAGAGTGAACTAGAAATATTCCTGTCTGTCAGGTAATCAACAATATGCAACTAGAGAAATATTCCTGTCTATCAGGTAATCAACAATATGCAATAGTCTCTTTGGAGAGTGAACTAGAAATATTCCTGTCTATCAGGTAATCAACAACATGCAATAGTCTCTTTGGAGAGTGAACTAGAAATATTCCTGTCTGTCAGGTTATCAACAATATGCAACTAGAAATATTCCTGTCTATCAGGTAATCAACAATATGCAATAGTCTCTTTGGAGAGTGAACTAGAAATATTCCTGTCTGTCAGGTAATCAACAATATGCAACTAGAAATATTCCTGTCTATCAGGTAATCAACAATATGCAATAGTCTCTTTGGAGAGTGAACTAGAAATATTCCTGTCTGTCAGGTAATCAACAACATGCAATAGTCTCTTTGGAGAGTGAACTAGAAATATTCCTGTCTATCAGGTAATCAACAACATGCAATAGTCTCTTTGGAGAGTGAACTAGAAATATTCCTGTCTATCAGGTAATCAACAACATGCAATAGTCTCTTTGGAGAGTGAACTAGAAATATTCCTGTCTATCAGGTAATCAACAACATGCAATAGTCTCTTTGGAGAGTGAACTAGAAATATTCCTGTCTATCAGGTAATCAACAACATGCAATAGTCTCTTTGGAGAGTGAACTAGAAATATTCCTGTCTGTCAGGTAATCAACAACATGCAATAGTCTCTTTGGAGAGTGAACTAGAAATATTCCTGTCTGTCAGGTAATCAACAACATGCAATAGTCTCTTTGGAGAGTGAACTAGAAATATTCCTGTCTATCAGGTAATCAACAACATGCAATAGTCTCTTTGGAGAGTGAACTAGAAATATTCCTGTCTGTCAGGTAATCAACAACATGCAATAGTCTCTTTGGAGAGTGAACTAGAAATATTCCTGTCTGTCAGGTAATCAACAACATGCAATAGTCTCTTTGGAGAGTGAACTAGAAATATTCCTGTCTATCAGGAAATCAACAACATGTAATAGTCTCTTTGGAGAGTGAACTAGAAATATTCCTGTCTGTCAGGTAATCAACAACATGCAATAGTCTCTTTGGAGAGTGAACTAGAAATATTCCTGTCTGTCAGGTAATCAACAACATGCAATAGTCTCTTTGGAGAGTGAACTAGAAATATTCCTGTCTGTCAGGTAATCAACAACATGTAATAGTCTCTTTGGAGAGTGAACTAGAAATATTCCTGTCTGTCAGGTAATCAACAACATGTAATAGTCTCTTTGGAGAGTGAACTAGAAATATTCCTGTCTGTCAGGTAATCAACAATATGCAACTAGAAATATTCCTGTCTATCAGGTAATCAACAATATGCAATAGTCTCTTTGGAGAGTGAACTAGAAATATTCCTGTCTGTCAGGTTATCAACAACATGCAATAGTCTCTTTGGAGAGTGAACTAGAAATATTCCTGTCTGTCAGGTAATCAACAGCATGCAATAGTCTCTTTGGAGAGTGAACTAGAAATATTCCTGTCTATCAGGTAATCAACAATATGCAATAGTCTCTTTGGAGAGTGAACTAGAAATATTCCCTTTTTATAAATTTTGTTTGTATGTTGTCCTATGAAAACATAGGAAACTTAAGATTGAGCAACACAAACCCAACCAAAAACTGTAGGTGAAGAAAGATGCTCTAGGAGAAACAGCAGACCCAGTTGATGCTGCATAAGGGTACCAGAAATTGCCAAGTTCTGAACATATGTGTCCTGGATTAGATCCCAACAACATGTAATATATCTGACAAACTCGATCAGTAATCCAGTGTCCTGGCAGACAAACATTTACATTCTTTTCAACCATGGTTATTACTCGTGAAGTGCATGTAAAACAGTGAAAATATTTGTTTCAATAGGTGGTATTACTCAAAACAAAACAAATAAATACTAACAAGGATCAATGATTAAGAGAAATTTATGTAATACTTTTAAATTCTTTTAATGAAAGCTCCTACAGGGCTCGACATTAACTTTTATACCAACTTGTCCAGTTGGGCAAGTGCCCTATTACTTTTACTTGTCCGAAAGTGAAATGTACATGCCCAAACTTTTACATGCTATTTTTTGTGGTTGTAATGTAGTACATGCAGATAAAATATAGTTTTCATGTATATGGGATGTAAATTGATTATGGAGTATGAATATTGATGATTTGAGAAGTCAATAATATTTCCAAAATCCTAGCTGTCTACTTACCAGAATTTCAACTCAAGAAGACTTAGAGACTTTGTCAATGCCATGCATGATGTGTCATGAACTGATTTTTGAATTATAGTTGAATCGAGAATATAATTTAAACTTTGAAACAATTTAATGAACCATACATTTTCAAATATATAATTACATTTGGAGTATTCTTATAATTGATACAATTAGTCACTGAGTTAATTTTTAGATCAAACTATCATTCAGTTTTCTGAGTCATTTCAAGCTTTTACGTTTTTCCATCTTAGGGAAATACACATCTGATGTCAAATTCTAAAGTTAGAACAACGAAAATAGACCTCCCCTTTCCATTGGTTGGTGGGAATAACACGTGCGTCGGAAACGCCTGAGTGGTGTCCCAATTGATGACGATAATGATGAAGCAACGCCGCGGTCGCCTGATTGGCCAATATTTTTTAACGTGATCTATTTTTTTGTAAAATGGGGAGTTCAGTGCGAACAAATGACGAAATATATGCATTGAAGGGGGGGTTAAGACCACTTTACTCGACCGTGCGGTGTTATCACTGAGTAATCTATGGACAAAACAACAGACACTATTGATTTTGTGAAATTTTAATCATATAACACTTTTTTTTCACTTGCCCGATCGGACAACCAAGATGATGTTTTTACATGTCCGAATACGGCATTAACTTGCCCTGGGCAATCGGACAACCATCAGAATCGGACCCTGTCCTAGTGTCAAATGTATGAAATTCTTATCACCATGTGGAATACAAATTAAAATCAAAATAAGAAGATGAGGTATGATTGCTAATGAGACAACTCTCCACCAGAGACCAAATGACATATACATATAGGTCACCGTAACGCCTTTAACAATGAGAAAAACCTTGGATACATGTCTGTTAAACATCTCACTGTTTTCCCTAGATTTATGTTTTATAAACATCTACCCTATATTCTTGGGTACATGTCTGTTAAACATCTCACTGTTTTCCCTGGATTTATGTTTTATAAACATCTACCCTATATCCCTGGATACATTTATCTAAGAATAAGTCAACAGTATGATAGAAAAGAATCTTGTAAATTGATTTCTGACAGCATCCAATCAGATCCTACTAATTTCAATTCTGAAGTTTGACTTTTAAACATACGATCAGCCCTAAACATGCTAAAATCTATTCGTTTCTATCCTGAAGTTTGATTTCTAAACATAAGATAATAATAATAATATAATCTCTGTTGTGAAGATAGAAATCATGTGTACACAAGGACTTATCTTAATACTTTCCTATCCTAATCATATCTGTTAGAAACTGAAGTAATTCATCATGGAGTTGGTTGTTTTTGTTTTAAAGACTAAAAGTCACCTATTAAAAACCAAAACATTCTATATATGCCTGTTACAAGTTAGAAGCCTGTTATTCAGTGGTTGTTGTTTGTCTAGGCCTTTAATAGTTAACTATGAGGTATGTTTTTTGCTCATTGTTGAAGGCTGTATGGTGACCTATCATAACTAGCATCTATTTCCTTTTGTGTCTGGGTTGATAGTTGTCTCTTTGGCAATCATACCACATCTCTTTTTTTCTCTATTGAAACTTGTTTTCCAAACTTACTCATTTCTGTTAGTAGCTGTTTGTTGTGGTGTTGAACTTTTGATGTAGGACTCATATCCTCTAAAATCTTAATTTCATCTTCAGGACTTCCCACTACATAACCTAGAATAGAAAATTATTACTATAATAGAAAAACAAAGGATATGGGGTATTCATCAATGACACAAAATCAGTACATGCACAGCAAAAAAATACAAAAAGAAAAAGGAACAGCGCTGTTATTGCTGTTCTTCAAAGTCACAATGAGGCCTTCAACACAGAACAAAAAACTTTTAAGACGGCCCCTAGCACTGGTTTTAGCGGAATTCTTTGCAAACTGATGATTATACCACAACTGTGAATTGGTTAACAAAGCCATGGAGTCATATCAATAAAATAAATCTTGCAAAGAAATCAAACATTTACTGTCATAATTTAGCCTGACAATCACACTGAAGCAGGCAAAAAACAATACAAACATTTAGACAACCACAGGGCACATTGAGATATATGTTAGATAACGTGACAGGAAATAATGTATGTACAGGGCAAATAGTTTCAGTAGACTTTGTAAGATGTAACTCCTTGGGTCCTGTCAAAAAGAACATACTGGAAAGAAGTACACATTAAAAACAAAATAGTTGCTATGCATAGGTGTAAATATCAAACTATATAAAATATATTTTGTTAATTTTGGTATACAATTAATGAAAGGTGAAGGACTGTTGATCCTCGTAGAACACCTTTTGACTGATAATTTGAATAATACAAAAACGTATGAATGAATTCTAAAATAGAGGGCATATATTGCCTGTTTTTTTTACGGATTGAGGATGATATTTCTAATGATACATAAGTTCATGGTTTGAACAAACTATATAACTCTAAATGTATAAAAGAGAAATGAAAGATACTGAAGGGACATTCAAATTCATAAGTCGAAAATAAACTTAAAACGCCATGGCTAAAAAAGAACAGACAAACAACAGTACACAAAACAACATAGAAAACTAAAAACTGAGCAACAGGAAACCCCACCAAAAACTAGTGGTGATCTCAAGTGCCCTGGAAGTTTAAGCAGATCCTGCTCCACATGTACAACGTATAATGGTAAAATCATCCAACACTAATAAAAACAAGCATTCTGTGAGTACTGCATGGCAATACATAGTCCACTACCGGTTAAAAATTCATTGTATTGGAACAAAATTCTAACTTGATCTATAACTTGTCATGGTGTACACTATATATAACAAATATCAAGTCAATATCTTCAAGCATTATGAAATTTTTTTTTGAAAACTGATTAATTAAGTGAATTTTCTAAGTCCAAGGACCATAACTCTGCACAAAATCTTCAGACCGGAACAAAATTCAAACTTGAACTGTAACTTGTCCTGATAAAACTAAATACCAATTTTTAATAAATATCTTCAAGCATGACAAAAAAAGTGTGGAAAACTGATTATTTGAGTGAATTTTATAAGTCCAAGGACCATAACTCTGCACAAAGTCATCAGATTGGAACAAAATTCGAGCTTCATCTGTAACTTTTCATGATAAAACTATAAACCAATTTTCAAATCAATATATTAAAGCATGACGAAACAAATGAAGAAAAAAAAGTATGACAAACAGACAGACAGACAGACAACAGACGGTGTGCAAACCTAAAGTTGTCTTTCGAAGACTTCGTCGGTAGGGAACTAATAACAGGTTCCTTATGGGTGATTAAACAGCAATGTATTTTTGGTATTAAACAGCTATATATTCTTGGTATTAAACAGCTATATATTTTTGCTATAAAACAGCTATCTGATAGTTTTGAAGTGAAAGAGAAATGATATGGAGAGGAAGCAATGGATGCGCAAGACCTGAAAATCTCATGACTTACTACATTATAACCAAGGTAACTTTTATAGTTGTTCTTCATGTTTAAATATGCTATGCTCCATATAGAACTAACATATATGGCAATTGTCAAAATGTTTTTCTGTTTACATGCC
Organism: Mytilus californianus; assembly: GCF_021869535.1. NCBI lineage: Eukaryota > Metazoa > Mollusca > Bivalvia > Mytilida > Mytilidae > Mytilus > Mytilus californianus. Next base: position 138,249,376 of record NW_026262581.1, on the reverse strand, counting down.
TTACTCTAACCTTCACATTCAATGTTAAACAATTTCAATGCTCAGCCAAGAAATTTGTGACACTCAGCTGACAATAAGATAGCAAGCTACATAAACATGATAAATCAATAATCACTTCCTATCAAATTTAATTCCAATCAAATCAATCATAAAATACTATAACTAACTCAAACCATACAAAAAAAACTAATCCTTGCAATTCTTGTTCTTACTATCAATTGTTTCAATCATTGATGTTACTATGAAATACATTTAATAGTTTTTGTATTTTACAAAGGCACAGCTTGTTATAGTGAATGTATGGTTTTTGATATCCCTCATTTAATTTCAAAGAACCCTTTTCTTTCTTTTTTGGGAGGATGCACTGAGGAAAGAAGAGCTTTGTGCTTATTGGGTTATGAAAATTTTTCAAACATTTATAACCAGCTATCTGAATAAGAAATGGATTAGAAATAAATATAAAAATAATAACAGTTCATGATCAAAGTCAAGGAAAACAAAGTCCATATACATAGTATACAACCCCTAAATAAATGTATCAACTTCAATAAGAAAAACAAAGTATTTAAAACTGGTTAATAAACTGATGATTTCAGTAGTTACAGTTTAATGTTTGTTGTTTCTTTGTTGGTTGGTATTTATGCCACTTTCAGTGACCTTTGCCATGTAATAGTGGCCAATCTATATCAGTGGAGAAAGCCGGAGGACCAGAGAGAACTTTAAATTAAAGAAAAGAAATCCAGCACACCTTGCCATTGGCAGGATTTGGAGACCCAGAGTTGACAGGATTACACAGATTACAGTAGATCACAATAAACATTTGAATTTGAATTATAAGCCTACATGTATATATTTTTTTAATTTAAATCCAATTTCTAAGAGTTTTATTTTACCAGGACTGGTTTCAATGATATTTATTTACTGAGGTTATCTTATAGTTTATCAACATAACACTATGGACTGACACAAAATATACTCACATCTCATGATTGTATATAATTTTGAAAAATATCTATTTATTAGCCATTGACAGGATTTCGAGACCAAGCGTTGACAGGATTACATAGATCACAGTAGATGAAATACTTATAAAAATAAGGAGATGTGGCCATGGTATGATTGCCAATGAGACAACTATCCACCAAAGTTAAAATGAAGTGGATGTAAAAATGTAAAAATTAAAACTATTAGTAGACAGCTCTTTCACAAGCAAAAAACCCAGAACTGTAAAATATAAGAGTATACACTACAAGCACGGGGACACATTCTACAACATTAACCCACTTTGGAAATGAAGCACATAGTTTAATGCATGTTTTCTCACTTACAGGTTAATATTATCTGAAAAGCACCAATATATTTCAATGAATGTCTTTTACAGTGTTCCTAGAATTTATGTACCAGTACATGTATGCTAAATTCTGTTGACATAATGAAACATATTTTCCTTTTCTTTATGCTGTGAGAATTACATCATATATGCAGTCTCAGTGACTCACCTTTATGTTGCAGTTCTTTATTGATATTTTGAATGACACATGCAAATCGCTGTTGATTATATGCTAAACATTCCATGTTTCAACAAGTTATTCCATAAACAAGACAATTTATATGGTTAATCTATTTTTCCACTTTTATGTAATTCTTGTTCTATTGAATATTACACAAAGCAATCATTTTAACACAATAAAGTTGTCATTACATTCCTAAAATAGTTTTATCATATTGCACATGGCATCATGTCTACAGGAGTCTAAAATCACTTATGAATAATAAAAGTGGCCATAGAACTGTACACCGTGCGACATCTCTAACATCTTTGAAATAAGGACGCACCAGTTCTACAGGAATCTAAAATCACTTATGAATAGAAGTGGTCATAGAACTGGACGCTGTATGACAAATCAGATATCCTTGACATAGAGAAGCACCAGTTCATTATCATCCATCTCTTCAGTTGACCAAAATATATTTACTGATATCAAGGGATTTACTTATGCCATTACACAAAACACGTCAATTCCATGGTAATTTCAATATCACTATATTGACAGTTTTTTTAATCATTTTTGTCTTTATTCATTTCCCAGTGATTATTATTGGATTAGAAGTAATACATCAGACCTAGGATAATGAAGCATGGTTTGGTGTAAGTCAGGTAAATTCCAATCTAAATAAGTCCGATTTTTTTCATTGAATACTTTATGATGTTGATTGCATTCAATGTTATCCAGTCAATACATTGATTCTACAAGTGGTGTGAATTATTACCTGATTATATTCCATTCTTACAAAATCAATGACTATTTACCAAAAACAAACAAAATAATCATTTTCTCTTGCATCAAACACAGAAGTCAATATACCTATACCAACTACTGAGAGATGTGGTATAAATTCGTCAACTTGTCGTACTAATTATCACATTATTTAGCCGTACTAATTATCACATTATTTAGCCGTGGCTGCAGTTCAGTCTATGAATCTATATGCCATCCTATACCTTCCAATTTTGTCTTTCAAACAAAATTAATGTCGTTAATCAGGGGAATTGTTTCGGAAGCTTGCTTCACTAAAACTTGGAAAATACAGAAAATTTAACGGAAAACTAATTTTCTAAAATTGTTCAAACTAATTGCAATCATCAATTTCTATTTATGACAGGCACTGGCAGCTTCTTCTTGGTAATGTACAATATGTTGAGGTACATTTAAAGGGAGACTATTGATTTTGTTGACCAGACAGAGTGGTAATGATGTTTTATGTGACACTTTAAATACAGGTCACTCAATCTTACATCAATTGATCTTTTAGTAGGAAACAACAACTTCCAATGTGATCTGCTTAAAAACTTCAAATACATATACATTTTTTTTTGTAAATGGAATCACATGGGTTACCAAAAATAAGTATGAGGATTATATATAATAAGGAAAAAAATAATCTTTTTGTATGAAAACTTGTCACATTTATATGATGTACAATACAGTACTAGTTACCAAATAGGGTTAGTGGTACATATCAGCTGATATCTGATCAACTTTTAAACAACTAATCTATGTAAGAGTTTTTAAACACAGATATGGACAAAAAACCTTGAACCACACAGATTTCTTGTCATTTATTAATTAGCATCCCTTAATGTCAAGAGTATGTTCAGTGACAAATATCACAAGTAATTTTAAGACAACACAAAGTCAATTTATATATAGATCTTGCTGATTAATTTTGCTGTTTAAAGTTTCTCTCTAATATATAGTTTTCAAGTTTTATTGGCAAAACAAAAATTGGTAAAAATTGCCATTTAGAGGCAATAACTTCTGAAAAGAGCTGAGTTGATTTATGTCATGTTTCACTTATTTATAGATATTATCTTGTTGATCATTTTTGCTGTATCAAATTTCTCTCTATTTATCATATTTTTCAAGATTATATGCAAACACAAATAAAAACAAATTGGTAAAAATCACCTTTACGGGACAATAACTCATATAAAAAAGAGGCAGAAGATACCCATGGGACATTCAAAATTCAGGAGTCGAAGAAAAACTGACAATGCCAGAAAATAAATGCAGAATGTGTCCCCATGGATAGATGATGCCCCCGCTTGCATACAACATTATAAATTTTCAGTTTATAAAGGGGCATAACTCGATAAAGTGACGCTTACAAAATTCAACTTGATCTGTGTTTTGTGGTAAAAAACATTGTGTATAAGTTTCATAAAATTTGGTTGAGGCAACTTAAGTTAGAGAACGGAAACTAAAAATTTTGCAATTTTTCAATTTATAAAGGGGCATAACTCTAGAACTGTTAAAGTGATGACACCAAAATTCAAATTTGATCTGTATTTAGTGGTAATAAGCATTGTGTATAAGTTTCATAACATTTGTATGAGGCAAACTTAAGTTAGAGAACGGAAACTAAAAATTTTGCAATTTTTCCATTTATAAAGGGGCATAACTCTAGAACGGTTAGAGTGATGCTACCAAAATTCAAACTTGATCTGTATTTGGTGATAGTAAGCATTGTGTATAAGTTTCATAATATTTGGTTTAGGCTAACTTAAGTTAGCTGAGAAAGGAAACTAAAAAATTTGCAATTTTTCCATTTATAAAGGGGCATAACTCTAAAACGGTTAAAGTGATGCCACCAAAATTCAAACTTGATCTGTGTTTTGTGGCAATTAGCATTGTGTATAAGTTTCATAACATTTTGTTGAGGCAAACTCATGTTAGAGAACGGAAATGAAAAATTCAGCAATTTTTCCATTTGTAAAGGGCATAACTCTAGAACGGTTAAAGTGACAACTCCAAAATTCAATCTTGATCTGTATTTTGTGGTAATAAGCATTGTGTATAAGTTTCATAACATTTGGTTGAGGCAAACTTGAATTAGAGAACGGAAACTAAAAATTTTGTAATTTTTCCATTTATAAAGGGGCATAACTCTAGAAAGGTTAGAGTGACCCCATCAAAATTCAAACTTGATCTGTATTTGTATTGAAAATTGCTAATTAAATCAAAGTCATTGGACCATGACCTAGGGGGCAGGGCCTCAAAATAGTTGTCAAACTAATGTATACTGATAGTAATGAGACTTCATACAAAATATCTTTGATCTATCACAAGTAGATCCTATCAAACTAATTGAAGCAGAAAACTTAACATTGAAAATTGCTAGTTAATTCAAAGTGGCTGGACCATGACCAAGGGGGCAGGGCCTCAAAATAGCTGTCAAACTGATATGTACTGATAGTAATGCTACTTTATATTAAATATCAATGATCTATCACAAGTAGTTCCTATCAAACCAACTTGAGCAGAAAACTTAACAATTGTTGACGCCACAGCCGCAGCCGTCGCCGGAAAAGCAATCCCTATGTCTCGCTTTCCGCAACTTTCGGTGCAGGCAAGACAAAAATCATAAAAAATGTCATTTAAGGGCAATTACTCCTATAAGGAGTCATCTGACAATTTTAGTCTAATCAATCAGGAGCTAGATCTTTACAATAATTATTTTTGCCTGTCATATTTGGTGCTCCATAAGTATATTCTGCTCCACCAGTGGCACCTGTTGTGTTGATGGTGGCAAGTAAAACTTGGGTAATAAGTCACATTAGGTGATACATGTATCGCAATCACAACTTTTATTTATTGTTATCCCTCCAACATTTCCTCCAAAATCCATACCATAATTAAAATAAATTAGAAGCCATGCAACTAAACTAACATATCCATATCCTTTTGTGAAAGACTGAAACAAGTATAAGTCAACATTCCAAATCTCCTCTGAGTAAATACAGTGTGGACAAACTACACAATCAACCCACACAGATAAATATAATTGGCTGATTGGTGTAATTCATTTCTGTAATGATAATATTTACAGCAAACAACACCTCCGAAACTAATAAACTGCAAGGTACAGATAATAAAGGAAATATAAATAATTGCCATAATTTTAAATCTGCCAGGTATCCAAAAATCAATCTTTTATTCGTTCCTAATGTACAAAACTATTTTCCTGAGAGACATTTCCAGATGATGCCTCAGTGCATGACTACTACCTACACAGAAGAAAATTAAATTATTTTCATCTAAGTGTATTACAGAACACATTCAGATCTGATTAACTGATAACCATCAAATATTTTACTGAAAAGATGTGCACTGGTTTCTTCTTTTCAATCAATAATCAAACTTTCCAGTAGTTTTACTACATGTATGACATAATTCACTGTAGAATTATTATTATTTTTCTATATTGTACACAAAAAATATGTTTTCAGATGAAAATAAACTGTTGACACAGATACATTGTATATGTCTCGCATTTTGTAATTTTGATGATATAATGCAAATGTTGAAATCAAAACAGTAATTTTTAAACATGTAAACTATGTAAATCATTCAAAAGTCAATGAATCATGAATGAAGATACAGGGCCAAATAACCTCCATGGAAATGTGAAATGCAAATGCTTATAAAACTGCATACCAAATGCCATTGACTTATCATAAGTAGTTCCCTTTATACTAACCTAAACATGCTAATCACAAACTTTAACTTGTAAACTTTGCAAAAAAAAAAGTTTCAAAGGCAATAAACCATGAGGGGGTGGGGCCATATAATCTCCATGGAAATGAGACTTGCAAATGCCAATACAACCGCATACCCAAAATCATTGACTTAGCATTAGTCGTTCATCTCAAACTGATCTAATGGCAAACATGATTACCATGTAAATAATGCATAACATTCAAAGTCAATTAACCATGACTAAAAGGGGGAGCCAAACAATCTCCACAGAAATGAGATGTGCCAATGTTAATACACTTGCATACCAAATATCATTGACCTACTACTACTAGTTCCCCTTAAACTGATCTAATCACAAAACTAATGCATGTAAACTAAGCAAAATTTACAATGTCAAAAGACCATGACTGAGGGGGTGGGGCAAAATAATAATAAGTCGACACAAGACAAAAACAATTTAGAATTTAATCAGCCTCCAGTTGAAAATATTTTTGGCCTTCAAACTGTTTTGATGAGTGTTATGTGGATGAATTGCTCATCTAGCATAATAAATTATTAAAGCAGGACTTAGTCATGTTAGTTGCTCAAAACAATTGACCTGGTCACCAATACATAAGACTTGTCCACTGGCGTTATTCACTGGACAACAGTTATCCAGTGGACAAAAGTTTCAAGTCCTGGTATCCTTGACAACCTTTTCCTTATTTGATATATTCTTTTTTAATATAATTTTTCTTTATATTTGTCCTAGAGTAGACATATGCAGTCTAGTAAACTTTGCATGTCAACTGCAATGTAACTCTTTATGATTAAAAATAACTATTAATATGTTCCCCTTGTTATGTTAAATTGGAATGCTCTATTAGACATGGTGGTGTGGAACTAATACAGTCTTGTTCAAAATTATATTTGTTTAATATACATGTACAATGTAGTTATTTCATATAATCTACTTTTTCTGAGGGATAAAACTCTCTCAATTTTTTTTTATATTCACACTGTTGTAGTCCAAAGATAAATATGTAGGCCATGTAGACATTTTTGGCCTGAATTCTAGGAAAGGTTTACAGTCCACTGTTCAATATAAAGGTCTAACAGATATTTTAGGCCTTAATGTTTAGGAATATCAATAGCCTGTATATCAATGTCAAGGTTAGAGACATCAACAGCCTTTACATCAATGTCAATGTTAGAGATATCATCAGCCTGTACATGAATGTCAAGGTCAGAGATATCAACAGCCTGTACATGAATGACAAGGTTAGAGATATCAGCCGCCGGTACATCAATGTCAAGGTTACAAGTATTCCTGAGGTTGAATGTGCCAGAAAATATGTACTAAATACATTAACTGGGACACCAGACTGGATCATTTCAACTCTAAAAGCCAACTTGATCCCTTCCAAGGTTTTGCCCTTTAGGTTATCGTTGCTTTAATATTCGAGATAAGTTTTCATACTCTCAATAATTTATTTAACAAAAGGTTCCATCCATCAATCTGCCCATTTTCTACATTAACTAATAGATCAATACTTGTCCTGTACAGATAATTATAAAGTAATATACACTTCCCTATAGGTCTAAGGACATAAAACACTATAAGATATTGTATTATATATAGCATTTCCTTCATCACAAATGAAATTCATTACTATTTCCAGTTTTTTTTTTCTTTTTTTCTGAATCAATACTGTTTCTTTCAGAGAATACTTTTGAAGGTGTTCATATGAAATTAGTATTTGCAGTAAATGTGAGTAAGTGCTTTACAATGAAAATAAAAGAATGTGTCTGAGGACACAACCCCCCTTTCAAGCTTGCTTATAATACATGAAAATACTTTTTTAGAGCATTTGATCTCGCTGCAGAAACGAATTTTTTTTCAATTTTACAAGTTATAACGGCATAACTCTAGAATGGGAAGTGACTCACTGCACAAATTCAAACTCTGTCTGCAAGTTTTAGTTCTTAGCAGTGTGTACGAGTTTCATAAAATTTGCACAAAGCAAACTTAAGTTAGAGTGCAGAAATGAAAAATTTTGCTATTTTCCAAGTTATAAAGGGGCATAACTCTAGAACAGTTAGTGACTCAATGCCCAAATTGAACTCTGTCTGCAAGTTATGGTTCTAAGCATTATGTTTGAGTTTCATAAAATTTGGTTGAGCAAAACATAAGATAGAGTGCAGAGACGAAAATGGGAAGGATGGATGGTCAAGGGTAACTCTTTTAAATGTAACCTTCGCCTAGTGGCAAGGGCATAAAAAATATACAAAGTTACATTATTTTATCTATACAGCCTAAATCAGGAAAAACAATGCTGTTCTTCTCATGCAACAACAGTGATTTATCCAAGATTTTCAAAAAGGGGTAGAGAACTGAAGGGACCCACTGAAATGTTTGCTAAAAAGGGGAAGGGTGCAACCTCACTTGGGCCCCTGTACCTCTTTCAATTAAAATATCCCATGTAATAAATTAAAACTTCTAATACATTGCTCTTTCAAAGTACTTTTTGTCATGGGAACAAGTTTTCATTGCTATGTCAGTTTTGCTGATAATTGAAATTATCCTAATTTTATAATAAATAAATTGCTTCGCTGAGCGCAGCTGTATACGACCTCAGATGTCCAACCCTGAAAAGTTGGGGCCAAAATGGACACAATATTCATGCTTGATACAGGTCTGAATTTGGATTGTAATAAAATTTTGACACATAATAGGTTTCTGACACAGAAAAACTGTAGTCAAAGAACTTCAAATTGGTTATATGATTTGAATTTATATTCAATTTTTTGCTTTTGTGCAATACACTATGCTGTTGAATATTAACCCCCCAAAAAATTTTTTTTTTTTAATTTCTGAAATCTGAAATGAGAAAGATTGTCCCCCTCCAATATTTTTTACCTCCCCCCTTTCCCCTATTCCAAAAAATAATTCTTTCCCTCAAGTTATGGTCAGTATCTCAGACAGTCATCATTTCTTAATACAAAATTAACAAGCAGTGTAAGGGAGGTAATCAAACATTGCTATTCAAATTCATTTGGATTTGGATTACCTCCCTTACACTGCTTTTAAATTGTCTCAATTGTCTTTTAACCAGAAAAACCCTTGTTTTTCCCCTTTTTTTTGCCCCTAATTCCTAAATGGTTTGAGCCATAACCCTCCAAAGTCAATCCTAACCATCCCTTTGTAGTATGGAAACTTGTGGTATAATTTCAGAGAGATTCATACACTTTAACACAAGTTATTGTCTGGAAACTACAAAAACGCTTATTTGGGCCCCTTTTTTGGCCCCTAGTTCCTAAACAGTTGGGACCATAACCTCAATCAATCCCAACCTTCCTTTAGTGTTTATAAACCTTGTGTTAAAATTTTATTGATTTCTATTTACTTATACTAAAGTTATTATCCGGAAACCATCTGTCTTCGGACGACGCTGATGACGACGACGACGTGATACCAATATACGACCAAATTTTTTTTAATTTTTGCGGTCGTATAATTATGTTATAATACAATTTTCCATATAATTAATAATTCCAAGGGCATAACTATTTTACAAATAGTTGATCTGCACAGATTTTCCAAATGGTGCAAGACATTGATGATATAAATCTTTGAAAAAAATCTGGCAAGAATTGTACACGAGAGTGTTTACCATGCAACTTTCCATATGATTAATATTTCCAAGGTGCATTAATCTTTTTAAAATAGTTGATCGGCACTGACTTTCAAACTTGTCTGAGACATAACTGATATATAACTGATATAAACCTATGATATAAGTTTTATACAAAATCTGGCAAGAATTTTACACCTCAGATCGCTAACAAGACTGGGCAGACAGATGCACAGACCAATACGATGCCCAGTATTTCTATGTTCCCTGCAATGTGTTGCACGGGGAACAAAAAAGTCAATAAGGAAGTGCCCAATTGGAATTCTAACAAGTCTTATTCCATTCCAATGTAAATTGTTGATTTTTTTAAGAAAAATCCTTTTGCTATATTTGAAAACCAAATCAAATTCCAATACAAAATAAGTAGGAGGTCACAACAGCAACCCAGATAAAGTTATCTATCATATTTGGTTCTGTTTTAAAGTATAAACTTCCACAATATATCATCCTTCTCCATTATAATGTGACGGAGACCCCACAATATATCATCCTCCATTATAATGTGACGGAGACCCTCACAATATATCATCCTTCTCCATTATAATGTGACGGAGACGCCCACAATATATCATCCTCCATTATGATGTGACGGAGACCCCCACAATATATCATCCTTCTCCATTATAATGTGACGGAGACCCCCACAATATATCATCCTCCATTATGATGTGACGGAGACCCCCACAATATATCATCCTTCTCCATTATAATGTGACGGAGACCCTAAGAATAATCACATGTTTTACCTGTCTCTCCCTTGAAGCAACACAGACAGCCAACACAACATTTATTCCTGGATTTTTTCTTTCTATTGGTTTTCCTCAACTTCTGTAATTTCTTATATTCCTTATTTTTATTAATTTCACATATGGATTCATGTGATCCCTTTCCCTTTAAAAGTTTATAATCTTGTTTTTCATCGTCATCTTGTGAGCTGGTTTCTGATTGGTCAGACGAGGTGACCAGTGGCCAAGTTGCCGATTCTTCCTTATTCATGGATCAGATAAATTTTACATCATGTACAACGTAAATAAACCATATCCACTGTTAAATTATATTCCACTTTAAATCCCATAAAACAAAATCATGAATATCGGAAAACCTAATTAGCTATTAAAACTACTGGAGTAAAGTAACATATGATATGTTTGTTCCTTTTATTACACAGAATTGGAGACAAAACAGGTTTTTTGTTGTAAGTCAACATTAAGTAGTAAATCCTCATAAAACAGGTTTTATATTGAACATGTGTTATTCCATGTCATTTGAATTAATCAACAAATCCAATATCTATAGAGTAATACAGATGAGAGACTGGGAATTGTACACTTTTTATGCATATTGTTTAATTAACTTTTCCTGCATGTAACTATAGATAAAGGTAAAACTTAAACAGTCCACATTTGAGTAGACATCTCATTATACCAAAACTATAGTTACATGTATCTTGCAAGTTTTTGAGATATTATATTACATGTTATAAAACACTATCATATTTCGTTATACAATTAGCCAAGCATTTCACTAAGTTTGTTTACATTATCTTATCCTAAAAAATGAACATTAGCATGTAAATACATATGACAATGTATACCATTATAAATCACAATTTTCTGTTAATCCTTCAAATCCACATTTAAGTTACAAATAATAAAATATTTCCTTTTCAAATATCAAAACATGTTTTTATATAAATGTATAAAAAGAACACATATTCTATATAGTGTACAGTAACACAACTTTCCCTACAGTTCATGTAACCATGGTCTAAGCAGAATAAAATGTGTTTAACAAGGAATTTCTACTTGAGACAACTGAATAAATTCACAATTCAAATCCACTTGCTATTCTATTATCTAGAAGAAACAAATTATGTTTCATTCAAATTTGATCATCAACAAGAACATGCTGTACCATCACCTTTAAGCAGTTTATCATTTTATAATTTCTACCATTTGATGAATTTTAATATCCATTAAAACCAAAGCCTTAAAGCATGTAATAGATATACATTTAATTATCCTATAAATCCACCTGTTATTCTCTCCATTTTAATGTTATTTCATTCATATCATATATCTATCAACTATTTAAGTTTCACTAATGTTCTCTGGAGCATATGTTTATCTTCCATGCTTTTTGTCTCCCACCTGTTTCTATATAATGCTGTGAATTCCTATTATTTTCTCGTTCATTCCTATTATTTTCTCATTCACTCCAATATTTACTTTTCTGTTTGCTTTTCTCATGCTTCTTATACTTCTGTATCATGAAAAAAAATCCCCTTCCAAAATCACTTAAGGAAAATCTTATTTCTGAATTTCCAATAGTATGTACCTATTTGTTTAGTAGTTTTTAACAGGTTGTGACTTAAATGTTTTATCTATATTCTGTTTAACACTACTATCATGTTTTAAAGTGATGCTTATATATTACAATTCGATCAAAGCCACATTTTTTTTACATTCATACATGTATATAATATATATCTATTTCTATATAAAAGCAAATTTGTTAAACATTTATCCATTATCTGCATTTTTCTAACGAAGAACCCCCTAAGGACCCACAATCAATATAAAAACACATTTTTTTCTTCATCAAACTTTTATATGGTAATAAGTATGCTCCATAAAGAATGATATCCTTTTGCCATCAACAAATAAAATTAGGTCTGAATAGAGCTGCCACACAATGAAATCTCTCATGGCATAATATAAGTAACAATGATTTTAATTAGTGTGACTGATGCGTAAGAACAGTACAGTCTACCACTCTTATCAAAGTGGGAAAAAGTAACCTAATTCTTTCATCTGAGGGGGAATTTTATACAATAAGTGAAAATCTGAGGTCAGTTCCTTTTTTTAGAACTGTCTGCTAAGCTCAATTACTGTGAATTCAGAATTTATTGCACTGTTTTTATACTAAAATTGCGGTAGGATATATTTTTCAATAATAAAAATTTGCATTTTAAGCATTTCCTACAATTGTGATAACTAATGTCCATTTTTCAACAAACCCAATAAATAAATATGGTCCTTTCTATCACCATGCTCAGTCACTCCATAATTTTTGTATCACAACATTGAAACATGAGCAGGCATTATCATCTTTGTACTAATGTCATGAGGAGAATATATCAGTGATGTCACAATGTGTGAGAATATATCAGTGATGTCACAATGTCTGAGGAGAATATATCAGTGATGTCACAATGTGTGAGAAAATATCAGTGATGTCACAATGTGTGAGAATATATCAGTGATGTCACAATGTGTGAGGAGAATATATCAGTGATGTCACAATGTGTGAGAATATATCAGTGATGCCACAATGTGTGAGGAGAATATATCAGTGATGTCATAATGTGTGAGGAGAATATATCAGTGATGTCATAATGTGTGAGGAGAATATATCAGTGATGTCACAATGTCTAAGGAGAATATATCAGTGATGTCACAATGTGTGAGGAGAATATATCAGTTATGTCACATTGTGTGAGGAGAATATATCAGTGAGGTCACAATGCATGAGGAGAATATATCAGTGATGTCACAATGTGTGAGAATATATCAGTGATGTCACAATGTGTGAGGAGAATACATCATGGATGTCATAATGTGTGAGGAGAATATATCAGTGATGTCATAATGTGTGAGGAGAATATATCAGTGATGTCACAATGTCTAAGGAGAATATATCAGTGATGTCACAATGTGTGAGGAGAATATATCAGTTATGTCACATTGTGTGAGGAGAATATATCAGTGAGGTCACAATGCATGAGGAGAATATATCAGTGATGTCACAATGTGTGAGGAGAATAATAAATATCAGTGAGGTCACAATGCATGAGGAGAATATATCAGTGATGTCACAATTTGTGAAATGAATATATCAGTGATGTCACAATGTCTGAGGAGAATATATCAGTGATGTCACAATGTGTGAGGAGAATATATCAGTGATGTCACAATGTGTGAGGAGAATATATCAGTGATGTCACAATGTCTAAGGAGAATATATCAGTGATGTCAAAATGTGTGAGGAGAATATATCAGTGATGTCACAATGTGTGAGGAGAATATATCAGTGATGTCACAATGTCTAAGGAGAATATATCAGTGATGTCAAAATGTGTGAGGAGAATATATCAGTGATGTCATAATGTGTTTGGAGAATATATCAGTGATGTCACAATGTGTGAGGAGAATATATCAGTAATGTCACAATGTGTGAGGAGAATATATCAAGCTTGCTTTAATCAAGAGTAAATCTGTTATGGAGGGGGAAAAGAACCAGAAATAAAAAGATAAAACTGATTATCTGGTTTTCTTATTATAAAATTTCAGCCTCTCAACACAATGTGAAGTTTTTTTTACTTGTTCGCTGGGCTCAGTTACCGGTATCAAAAGAGGTTCACAATGCAGCTGATATGTGCCCTCAATTTTTTTTTGAAAAAATGTAGTTTTATATGAAATGGAAAAAATCACAAGTGATGAATACTTTTGGCCATGTACTGTAGTTTTCAAAGTTAGGATTTGAAAATTTGATATTTTACGATAAAGTACCATTTCTTTTTTTTGTTATTTAACATTTACTTAGTTGGACAATGATTTAACAAAACTTTAATGTAATTAACATTAAAGTATTTCCAAAGAATATCAAAAAAGAATAATAATTTGTCCTTCTAACATTGCCTTACACAAAAAATACAATTCTTTATTTCATAATTATATTCACTAGTACAATGGACACCTTACCATCAAATTTTGCTATCATCCTCTTCATAATTGTTCTTTCTCTTTTTAATCCTCTAAATTTGATAACTTAACTGATTTCAAAGCCATATAAAACAAGCATTCTGTGAGTATTGCATGGCAATACATAGTCCCCTACCGGTTACAAATTCATTATAATGGAACGAAATTCTAACTTGATCTATAACTTGTCATGGTGTAAACTACATAAAAATATCAAGTCAAAATCTTCAAGCATGAGGAAAAAAACTGTTGAAAACTGATTATTTAAGTGAATTTTCTATGTCCAAAGACCATAACTTGGCACAAAATTATCAGACTGGAACAAAATTCCAACTTGATCTGTAACTTGTCATGATAAAACTATATACTAATTATCAAATCAATATCTTCAAGAATGACAAACAAACCTACCACTAAATTCTTCAAACAATTTACCAAGGAAAAGGGAAAAAAATCCAAAATGTCATTTTGTCTTTTAAAAAATGAGTTATTTCCCTTTGAACAGAAATCTACTAATTAATAAGTATTTCATCAAAAATTTAATTCTAGGGAAAGGGCTTTAACTGAACAAAGAGAAAAGCTAAAATCGTGAAAACTTGTATAATAAATCAATAAACCAAATATCAAATCAATATCTTCAAGCACGAAGAAAAAAAGTCTGGAAAACTGATTTGCCGGACTGACAGATGGACAGACAGACAGACAGAAGGACAGAGTGCAAACCTAAAGTCCTCTTCGACTTGTCGGTAGGGGACTAATAAAGATATGTGGTAAGAATGCAAATGGGACAACTATCCATATTAGTATTTTAAGCAAAAGAGCTGTAACTCTTGTCTGACATAAAAAAAAAATAAACAGAACCACCACATGGAAGGAATAAGTCAAAATATATAGCTGGCATAGCTGAGAAAAAAACTATTACAAGAAAACAACACTCAAATATTAATAAACATGTATGTATGTAATTCTCAATAAAAAACGAGTTTCAATAAAAAAATAAGGAGATTTGGTATGCTTACCAATGAGAGAACTATCCACCTGAGTTCAAATGAAGTGGATTTTTGTTTTTTTATATTTCATAGAGGGTGCTTACCTTTTCCTTATTCAAACACCTTTTATTCCAATCAGGAATTTGAGAACAAATACCATCAGGCAACTGCCAGAAAAATAAATACCAACTGCAAGATATCAACTTGGTAAACTTTTTGCCAACATCATCAATTAATCTTCAATTATTTCAGTTAAAACATCCCTTTTGAAAAATTGTCACGTGTGGACGCCATCACAAGTTGGTTGACTGTTATAACATATCTGTTTCACAGATGACAAGGGTTACACATATATTCCAATTGTTGTAACTGTTATGATATTGTAATTATTATATCTTTTTATCTTGGCCTAATTTGTTTTGTGTGGCCTTATAGTTATTTACAAAATAATGTTATAACTGTGCAGTTTAGAAATCACTGGAACAATCACAGATACTGATGGAATGATTAGAACTTTCTATTTGACTTACATAATGATTCCAGAATGATCATAATCTACCCTGTGTAATTTAAACTTCTACCGTATTCTAGAAGTTTCCCTTCTATAGTTTTCTAGGAGTTTCCCTTCTACAGTGTTCTAGAGGTTTCTGTGACAGCTATATATACCGAAAACGAAATTGGACAGATCAGACATTAATATTCTTGGATTCACAGAAGTTCTCTGGAGTTGTGTATAATAAATCTTGTTAAATTTAATTATTGATTTGTGTCTTTTATAGGCTAGAATTTAAAGGTGATTTCTGGCCGTAACATAACCTCAAAATCCCATCCTGTTCTCTTATGATTGAATGTGATCCACCGAATTAGACTTATCACTGGGTTTTTACTTACATGAGCAACATGACGGGTGCAACATGTAGAGCAAGATCTGCTTTCCTTTCATAGGTACCTGAAATCAACCCAGTTTGTCATCGGGTTTGTCATGTTTGTGTTGCTCAGTCTTTAGTTTATTATGTTTTTTTGTATACTGTTGATATAAATTTTGCTTTAAGCTGTCAAATTTTTTTGGAAAAATGCACCAATTGGAAAATGGGTGTATTATAAAGTTAAAAGCTAAAGTCCTGAAGGTGTCTATTTGAAGTGCACATGAAGTGGTACAAAAAATTAATATTCATCAAAACCTTGAAAAATTTTACAAAAAATTAGTTGGAGTTATTCAGTCAGAGCCAGATCTAGAATTTATAATTTAAAAGCACATTACTTTGGATTCTCATTCTGTGTCTGGAGCCTTTTCTTATTTGGCTGCCCACCACACATGCTACATACAATTAGGATTACATGTCTACATCTACATCTACACTGTTGATTTGCAGTGGAAATTGGTCTCACTAACTAGTGACAAGAAGACTAACTTAGCAACAAGAAAACAAATTTAGCGTCAAGAAATCAGATGTTCTGATTGATGCATAGTTTAAAATAATGTAATAAATATTTTTTCACTAAAAGTTCATTACAAGAATCCGAATCATAGTATCTAGACTGCAGTGCTACTAAATCCAACACAATTTGAAACTTTAGAAGAGAACAAATAATCAACTGTAATTAATTGACTTTTTCTATAAATTTATTGTTTCATTACTATATACATGTACGAACTTTCTTGTCTCTAAATTTGACTTTTTGTTGTTATTTTGTCTCTATTGTTTTCTTTTTGTCGTCAATTTTTTTTCTTCTAGTAGATTTTTAGTGAGACTGGTGAAAATCAAGGATACTAATGGAATCTGGGTCTGTTCGCCTCTAACCTGTTATTTTTTTTCTGCCTAAGTTTTTTTTCTTGCGTAGTATTAATGTTTCACAAGATGTCGCTTTGATATTTGGTATATGATATGATATCGAACAGTTTATACGCTTTTGAAAGTGACCCTGTTTAACCGAACACTTTTTCTTGTAGGAGTTATCTCCCCAAACACTGTTTTTCTTGTGGCCACTACTCCCTCGCAACCGTAAAAGAAACTGACAAATTTATTTTACCAAATTGCTTGCTATATCTTCAGGATGTTGAATTTGGTTTTGACCGAAGCATTCCAGAGACTCCATATGAGAGTTATTTCCCCTTATGCATTTGATTTAAGTGATATGCATTTGTAACTGGTCTTTGGATTTGAGGTCCTTGGTCCAAAAAAAGAAAATAAGGTCAAGGTCATATTCTAAATTTTGATTTTGGCAGATTTTCACTTCTTTTCAAAAACTGTATAAGATATCGACAAAATATTTTTCACTAAATTGTTGGTCGCGACATCTCGTAATACATAAACTTTGGTTGAAAGGGTACGTTGACATTAAATGAGAGTTTTCTCCCCTCTTATATTTAATATTATGTGTATGATGATTTAACTCATTAACATATATAATAAAGATGTAGGGTCTTTTGATTTGAGGTCCTTGGTTTATGATCTTGAAATTGAGGTCAAGGTCATAGGTAAATTTGACGTTCTAGATTTTGACCTTTTTTTTAATTTCATATTTATACATCACAAAGCCATAGGACTTTATGCATTAGGTTGCAAGCCATATGACCTTGAAAAAGTCAATCGGAAGTGACCTTGTGTAAACCAGAAGTGGCTTTTTGTACTTATTTCAGGTAAAAGTATTTAGAACCAAATACTTTTGAAAGCAGTGTCAAGTAAACTATCAATTAATACCAGAAGAGACATTTTTCCAACCGGAAGTAACAAATTACCTCCCTAATTTCAAACAAAATTGTATAGAAACCATATATTTTTGGAATCAGTATACACTGAGCTATCATTTGACACTGGAAATCACATTTTAACCCGAATTTTAATGTTTGTGAAGTGCACAGGAATAAAAGGTATTTAAATAAAACAACTGTAGACCAAGTTATCTGGGTTTTTACTTTTTTTCTCTCTTCTTCTCTTTAACATGTTTTACCAAGTTATCTGAATGTTTTTACTTTAAGAAAGAATGGATTGATTTGATTTTGATTTATCAAATTTATCACTGAAAACACACTTGAGATCAAAGGAGCCAAGCTGTTCACTTACATGTCTTACAATTCGTACATGAACTCATTCCAAGCTGATTAGTTTATTTTTTTAAATTTGTAATTTTCTTTATTGAACAACCAAAGACAATACAACAATCCATGATATCAAAGACATCATAATTCGTATCTCTGAAATGAATGCTCAAAACTAATTGAAGACTTTCAAGACCTTGATAAAAAAAAAGAAAATTTATTGAAATGATGACTTGTCCCAATATCCAGTATTATTTTTGCAAATTTTTACATAAATCTTCTTTGTGTAGAAAATTATTTTTTACAATAATATTTTCCTATAATGAATTTTTAATGCTTTAATTTATTAGATTTTTACCCAATTGTGTTCATTTAATAACATTTTATATAGTTGTTATATATTTTTATTCATCTTAGATTTATCTATTTTTTACGTGACTTGTCCCATTCTGAGTTAAAAGTTTATGAGATTATTCACATTTTATATTGTACATTTTTGTATATATTTTGGTTTTAAGGATCAGTGTAGTCATTTTTTATGGCTGGATATTGTTATTTCTGTGTATATAAATATAATGTGAATGTCTTGTTTCAATCAATATTTGTCACTATAATAAATAAATTTAATCTTTTATTCTATTCGTAATTATACCTCACGATCATTGTGATCAACTGTCATTAAAATTAATTCTGAATAAAAACAAATGTAACAATGAAACCAATCATTTCTGAAAACAAGCAATCAATTTTAAAACATTTCCAGATTTTTTTCATGATTTTTAAGATATCCTCGATGATCACATGATGATTAGAAGTTCGTTACCCAACTCGAAATGGAAGACAAAAAAAAACAACCTTGAAGCAAATATTTCCACTGTGGATGTAAATATTTTTTGATTATTTGCAAACAGTCTGATACATTTAATTGATGAATAGCTTCAGAAACATTGTCAATCTGTCTATGTTTCGTATTGTGACCCGATTCCGTAAAATAAGTAGACATGCTTTTAGGTTCGTGACCCTTGTCTTGAACGGTGGTTTTTGCACATGTGCAACAATATATAAGTCAGGCCTATTGTATTATGTATTTGAACATTACAGAATAAATTTGAGATCAAATAACAAATGAATATCTTGAAAAAAAAGAAATTGGGACAAACTAACTTTTTATTCTCCCTACAAAAATTATTCTAATTTTTACACGTGACTTTAAATGGTCAATTGGAAAGTCTAGAATCAAACACTTTAAACATGTTTCAGATAATTATAACGATGTCACAATGTCATTAATGCATCAAAGTATTTTTTCATTCAATTTGCATTCAATGGCACAGGATTAAATAACTTTTACAAGCCAATATTCAGCAGATTTTGTTTTATCAAAATATATCAAATCATTTTTTGATCTTAAAAAATCCGCTCACATACAGACTTTAAAAAATAATACACTTGGCCATAAAAAAGGGAAAAAGAGGCCACATAAACAACAAGAGTGCACACACTGAAATGTCTCGCCTTCTTTACTAATCATTGATATTATGTTGATAGTCCTAAATATAAAGCTTTATTACAACTGTCACATAAACTTAACATTAACCAAGTAAACTAAACATTGACCAATGAAAATGAGGTCAAGGTCAGATGAACTATGCTAGGCAGGCATGTACAGCTAACAATTCTTCCATACAACAAATATAGTTGACCTATTGCTTATAGTTTAAGAAAAACAGACCAAAACACAAAAACTTAACACTGAGCAATGAACCTTGAAAATGAGGTCAAGTTCAAATAAAACCTGCGTGACTGACATATAGATCATATAAATGTGGATAGTGTCCACATGTGGACACAGATGATGCCCCCGCTTGCATATCATATAGTTATAAAGGGACATAACTGAAGAACGGTAAAAGTGACACTACCCAAATTTGAACTTGATCTGAGTTTTGTGGTAATAAGCATTGTGTGTAAGTCTCATAAAATTTGGTTGAGGCTTACTTAAGTAGAGAACAGAAACTAAAAATTCAGCAATTTTTCTATTTGTAATGACGCATAACTCTAGAACGGTTGTGTATAAGTTTTACAACATTTGGTTGAGACAAACTAAAAAATTCAGCAATTTTTATGTTTATAATGGGACATAACTCTAGAATGGTAAAAGTGTTGCCACCTAATTTCGTACTTAATCTGTATTATGTAGTAATTAGCATTGTGTATAAGTTTCATAACATTTGGTTGAGGCAAACTCAAGTTAGAGAACTGAAACAAAAAAAATGTACTTGATCTTTACTGAGTTTTGTTGGAATGAATATTGTGTATAGGTTTCACAATGTTTGGCTGGGGAAAACTTCAGTTACAGATTGGAAACTAAAAAATTTTGCAATCTTTCTATTTATAAAGGGGCATAACTCAATAATGGTTAAAGTGACACTACCCAAATTCAACTTGATCTGTGTTTTATCAGTGGTAGTCAAAATTAAACATTGCATTGTATAAAGCATTGATTGTAGTTGATTCAACTATAATCATGGTCAAAGGAAGATAACTCCAATTTTAAAAATATATTATACATGTATAAACTTGATATTTAGAAGAAAATAAAAATTTTGCAATTTTTCCTTTTATAAAGGGGCATTACTCTAGATCGGTTAAAGTGACACCACCAAAATTCAAACTTGATCTGTGTTTTGTGGTAATAAGCATTGTGTATAAGTTTCATAACATTTGGTTGAGGCAAACTTAAGTTAGAGAACGGAAACTAAAAATTTTGCAATATTTCCTTTTATAAAGGGGCATAACTCTAGATCGGTTAAAGTGACGCCACCAAAATTCAAACTTGATCTGTGTTTTGTGGTTATAAGCATTGTGTATAAGTTTCATAACATTTGGTTGAGGCAAACTCAAGTTAGAGAACGGAAACCAATTTCGGGACGTACGTACGTACGTACAGACGGACAAGGGTAAAACTTAATGCCCCCTCCGGTACGGCGGGGGCATAAAAATATTTCCATACACCAAATATAGTTGAACTATTGCATATACAGTACACACAGAGAGGACATATTCTCATACTCCCAACACTGATTCTGGTGTAACACAGTGTCACACTGTGAAACACAGATTTCTCTCCCAAAAAACTCCAAGTAATTACTCCCATCTGGGAGGATTTTATGACTTGTTGATTGCAGGTAAAAGTAATAAAAATCAACAAAGCATGACTATGGTCTGACATTGACAGGTAATTACAGGTCAACTATTCTAATTACTTCATCCTATTGAAATATATCTTTAAGTTTTATTTCTGAAATAATTTAAAAGGTAATGAAATGAAATTTTAAAATTTATATAAAATATGTATTGATATTTGTTTTTGTTTATCTTATAAGATTGGAAAATTATTAACTTTCTTACATCATTTGTACATTATCAAGAATGACTAGTTTTATTTGTAGTCAGGTTATAAAAAATATTTAATGATAAAAACAAATATAAATGTCTGAAAAAAAATTGAAATTTTAGAATTCCTCCATTAGTTTACATTTAAATCTAAAAGAAAGATTGAATAAATTCAGTAAAACATGTCTTAAATTCCAATAATTATAATCATCTTATATAAACATGTGACATTTTAATATTTTCTATATAAATTTGATGTACTTCAAATTTTACAAATCATTTCAATGTGACTGCCATTTAATGACAGGAAACACAAGAAATGTTTATTGAAGTCAACAACTACTGGCACACTTCAAAGGTAATTATAGCAATAAAAATCATGGTGTTGGGAGGAAAGACACCAAGGTAATAAACAATTAAGGAGTTTTAGGGAGGAATTACTCCAAGTTTCTCCCAATTTCCTCCAAAGATTTGGAGAGAGTTGCTGGAGTTTCTTGGTGTGACACCAAGTTTTTACACAGTGTTTGGAGTATGAGAATCAGTACTCTCTGTGTGTACTGTAGTATTAGAAAAAAAGACCAAAACTCAAAAACTTAACTTTGACCACTGAACCATGAAAATGAGGTCAAGGTCAGATGACACCTGCCAGTTGGACATGTACACCTTACAGTCCTTCCATACACCGAATATACTAGACCTATTGCTTATAATATCTGAGATATGGACTTGACCACCAAAACTTAACCTTGTTCACTGATCCATGAAATGAGGTAGAGGTCAAGTGAAAACTGTCTGACGGGCATGAGGACCTTTGAAGGTACGCACATACCAAATATAGTTATCCTATTACTTATAATAAGAGAGAATTTAACATTACAAAAAATGTTAACTTTTTTTTCAAGTAGTCACTGAACCATGAAAATGAGGTCAAGGACATTGGACATGTGATTGACGGAAACTTCGTAACATGAGGCATCCATATATAAAGTATGAAGCATCCAGATCTTCCACCTTCTAAAATATAAATTTTTTAAGAAGTTAGCTAACGCCGCCGTAGCCGCCACCGCCAGATCACTATCCCTATGTCGAACTTTCTGCAACAAAAGTCGCAGGCTCGACATAAACTAGATGATGACTCATTGTTGACATGTCAATAACATTGTTGAAAGGATTTTCCCAAGAATTCAACGAAATTCTAGGAGAGGAAAAAACAGTAGACACATGGTAGAAGTGAAAATCGACGTTTAAACAAATAATATGCTAGAACATACACAACTTCTCTCTTTCAAGCTGATATTAGTGAAAATGCAATGAAAAATATTCGGTTAAGTTTTTTTGAAGTAGCATGTTGCCGATGATAAATACTTTGCATGACATCACGAATAAAGTGGAAATCCCCAAATGTCACGACCTTGCAAGCATATCGATCTTGCAATCATCCACGATATATGCATTTTCTTCTACATTTATCAAAACAATATCTACATATGTATGTAAAACCTATAGACCATTAATATTATTTATTTTACTTGAATAAAAAGAAATTGGGACATACTAACTCTTTATTCTCCCTACAAAAATTATTCTAATTTTTACATGTGACTTTAAATGGTCAATTGGAAAGTACAGATAATTATAAAGATGTCACAATGTCATTAATGCATCAAAGTACATGTATTTTTTCATTCAATTTGCATTCAATGGCATAGGATGAAATTACTTTTACGAGCCAATATTCAGCAGGTTTTGTTTTATCGAAATATATCAAATCATTTTCTGATCTTAAAAAATCCGCTCACATACAGACTTTAAAAAATAATACACTTTGCCATAAAAAAAGGAAAAAGAGGCCACATAACCTAAAACTAGATGATGACTCATTGTTGACATGTCGATAACAATGTTGAAAGGATTTTCCCAAGAATTCAACGAAATTCAAGGAGAGGAAAAAACAGTAGAAGTGAAAATCAACGTTTAAACAAATAATATGCTAGAACATATACAACTTCTCTCTTTCAAGCCGATATTAGTGAAAATGCAATGAAAAATATTTGGTTAAGTTTTTTTAAAGTAGCATGTTGCCTATGATAAATACTTTTGCATGACGTCATGTCACGAACTTGCAAGCATAACGAACTTGCAATCATCCACGATATATATGCATTTTCTTCTACATTTATCAAAACAATATCTACATATGTATGTAAAACCTATAGACCATTAATATTATTTATTTTACTGAAGCGAACGGACCGTATTGGCGAACGATCCCTTAGCGAAAATGAAATTAGGGCGAACAAACCCTATAGTATAGCATATACCATAATGATGATCACAGGCGCTTGGGTTTATGATACAGAAATTTTTTTTAAATTTTTTTTTTTTTTGTTGATTAAATTATTCAATTTTCTATATTTATACTACATATCTATCACTACTGCGCATGTCTCACCTAGTTTTGAGTGATTTTACCAACTTTGAGACAAACCCCCATTTTACTATCCACACTAAGACAAACCCCCATTTTACTATCCACACTAAGTTTCTTAGTGTGGATAGTAAAATGGGGGTTTGTCTCAAAGTTGGTAATATCACTCAAAACTACAAACCCCCATTTTACTATCCACACTAAGTTTCTTAGTGTGGATAGTAAAATGGGGGTTTGTCTCAAAGTTGGTAAAATCACTCAAAACTAGGTGAGACATGCGCAGTAGTGATAGATATGTAGTATAAATATAGAAAATTGAATATTTTAATCAACAAAAATTTAAAAAAAATTTCTGTATCATAAACCCAAGCGCCTGTGATGATGATGAATACATCATTACATGTTTCATATCATATTATTAACACTCGACCTCCACGATATTTGGTACTACAGTTTTTGTTCATTTTATGCATTTTTAAAACTGGGTCGTGATGTCATTGTTACCTCGTTTTGCTCTTTGACTTGCCATTTTAAGCTTCAAAACTTGCTTCACATTTCTTGATTTCTTCTTCACAAACTCGGTTACCTGGATCCTAATCGGTTGTTCAAAGAGCCTAGTAAAATAGAATCACTGTTTATTCCGGAAACCAGAAACAAAAGTTTAACCGATAACCAACAGGTGTATTAGTGCTATAACTTAAAATTACTGAAAAAATACATGAAATTGAATAATATAAACAACATCTTTACTACAGTACTCCGATCTTTTAAACCGTTATTTCACAGTACTTTAAAAAAAAATAAATAAATAAATAAATAACAACATTAACATGTTAATCTTCCCTGAGGCTTTCAAAAACTACTATGATTATGAAAAAAAAAATACAAACAAATGAAATACGTAATACAGTTAACTATATAAAGTATCTTAGATATTGAATAAGCACATATGCATTCGATATAGAAAAAAAAATACATTAGTTGCAGATATCTGCATTCTGTATAGTTAAAACATAGTTTGAACCTTTGATATAGAAATTATTTGTTTCCTTAATATTATTTGGCAAATTATTCCAGGTTATAAAACCAGAATGTTTAATTTCTTCAAAAGAAATCAGAATTAGATCTTGGAACATGAAGAAGTCCAGACGTTGTCGGCCTGAGCGAATAATTATAAAGATCAGTTTTTTCAAGTTTCTTGTATATTCCTCCATTAATTGTGGAGCACTACCCATAGGGTATAATTGTAGCAACTATATCATGACACCTTAGAACATAAGGAAACATTTAATTATGTACAGATGACTGAATTTAGGCAATAATAATTACTAAATAATTAATATTATAACTAATTCATAGGATTGTCATCATAAAATTTAAAAAATAATATTCATAATGTGCTGAGGTGTAAGAATAAGTTAAGTAAGAACTGGATATATTTACAAATAAGAATTTAGAATTTAAGCGGTCTTAAATTAAACTTTCTTATAATTGTTAGTTAAAGGTGCTATACGTACATCAGAATTTATAATGAGAAGGTTATTTTATAAGACTTATGTAAAAGGGTTGGGGTTTAGAACAATTCATCATATATACATAAGTTTTCCTTCACAGTTTAAAGTTACCTTATTTCGGATCTTATCATTATTCTTTAAAGGTAACTGGATATCTTAAAACTTTGCAAAATTTTTTATTTAATTTAGGTCCTAATAAGTCATAAAATGGTAAGATGGTAAAGTAGGGAACTATTTTATTTTAAAAAAGTTTACCTATACTGTACTTGTGTTCAAGTTTTTTATCCTTTTTGTGCGCAGCATGTGCATCTCGTAGCACATATTTCTAGCCAGAGTTTCAATGTTTTCATACACAGTTGAGTAACAGTTTATGTCCTTGCGAGTACAGTCCATTATGAGCTGCAGTAAATTCCCTTCTTGTATAATCTTCTTGTATGTTGAGGTATCAATTTCATCCATTGTCTGTTTTATTTTTGAGCAATACTTAGATCTTATTTGCTCCAATTCTTTGCAGCGTAGAATAAAATGTTCTATAGATCTTCATTTTCCTGTTCACAGATTGTACATATCGGGTTAACTTTCGGATCGAACTTAGCTCTTTTGGCTTGTAATATGTACGTTTGAGTACTTATTCTTGCTTTTATTTCTCCTGCCTTTACATCTTTACTATTGTTTTTTACGCTTTACCATATATTGTGTGCTTCATTTAATGGATTGTTCTGTATCTCTATGTATTTAAGTGATGTTTTTTCCATTTTTTCATAATGACATTCATTTTTCCAGTATTCCTTGATCTTCATTCCTACTAGTCTTTTCCATTCGATTTTCTTAAGTGGTTTTTCTATGTAGTAACTACTAGATTTCAAATTGTATTTTGATAGAGTTTTTTTCCACTCTGTTGATAAAGTCTTTTCCTCTTTGTTTTGAGAATGCTATTTGTCGACGACGCAGAATTTCACATTCTATGGTTCCTGAATTTCGAACAATATTCATGAAGAAGGTAAGTAGATTTGTGTCTAATGTGATGGCAATAGGTTCTCCTACCAGGGTATAGACAGCCATATTTGCTTTATTATTTGGAAGCCCTTGAATTTGTCGGAGGATTTTTCTCTCTGCCAGTTCTAGCATATCCTTTTCTTTTGCAAGTAAGTTCATCACCTCAAGTCCGTAGATGCTTCTTGGTACTGCATATGTTCTCCATAGTTTGTATGCGACCATGGGTGAGAATCCCCTTCTGACATGTAAACCGGCTCCGAGAAGGCTGTATATTGTTGCCCTGCCCGTTCTTATTCTTTCAGAGATATTTGCCCGGTTTTGCTCGTTTCTTTTGATACCTAGATGTTTGGTTTCATTGGTTATATTGATGTCATCGTCTTCGAATTGCAGTGTTGTTATGTTTGAGCCTTTTGCATTATATAAAACAGCTTCAGATTTAGTTGGATTGATTTTAACTAGATCTCTGCTTGTATGGTGCTGTACTATGTCTAATATTCCTTGTGCGTCTGCAGTACTATTTGCCAGGACAGCAATGTGATCGGCACATGTGGGTGCAGGGACTTGTATATTACCAATACATGCTCCAAGTCCACTTTTTAAAATGCTATCCAGTATGACGTTGTTGTAGCATTTATATAGCGTAGTAGATAGTTTTGCACCTTGTTGAATTCCTTGTAATACCATTACATCTTCTGTACATTGACCTTCCCATTTAACCTTAATGCTCATGCCTTTATACAGGTTTCTCAGTAGTATCCAGAGTTTTCCTTTTGTTCCATAATGGTACAACTTGTTGAATAGTATTTCATGGTTTA
The DNA here is from genome assembly GCF_021869535.1 of Mytilus californianus. NCBI lineage: Eukaryota > Metazoa > Mollusca > Bivalvia > Mytilida > Mytilidae > Mytilus > Mytilus californianus. The sequence continues at coordinate 138,221,720 of NW_026262581.1, read as the reverse complement.
GTTTGTCAAATGCTTTTTCTGCATCAAGAGTTATTAAAATCATCAGTATCTTTAATTTCTTACTTTCTTCGATTGCTTCTGATGTGAGGAAAGCTGCGCATAGTGATGATACTCCTTCTGTAAAGCCTCTTTGCAAGGAGTTTTGTATGTTATTTAATAAAGAGTCAACTCTATCCTTCAGTATACTTTGTAATATTTTTGCAAAGGTTTTAGTAACAGTTATTCCTCTATAGCTAGATGGTAATGTTTTGTCTTTTTCTTTCTTTAGGATTGGTGTAAGAATCCCTGTCTTTAGGAAGATTGGTACATCCAGATATGTTAAAATTAAATTTAGCAAATGTACTATAAAGGGAGTTAACTCATCCATCCCATATTTGTAGTGTTCTGCCGAAATTCCATCCTCATCTGGTGCTTTTCCTGCTTTAAGTTTTTCTATAGCTTTATTAACCTCCTTTACATTGACATGATCAATGCCTTGATCTTTTTCCCTTTCTATGGATTCTATTATATTGTTTTGTATTTCTACAAGCTCTAGCTTTTCAGTGTCAAAATTTTCTTCTAATGTTGGCGTAGCTAGTTGTTGGGAATGTTCTTGCCAAATGTTCATTATGCTTGGTTCATCTTCTGCAGTCTTTTCATTCAGTTTCAGTATCTTGGTGTTAGTATGTGGTGTTTTTCTTTGCATGTTAATAAGCTTGTAAAAAAGTTTTGTGTCTGCATTTGAAGCTTTCATAATTTTTCCCGCTGTTGATTCTCTCTGAGAGGCACAAGCTTGTCTTTGTGCTTTTCGAAGTATTCTTTTTGCAGCTGTCATTTTGATTTTGAGCTCGTTACTTCTTTCTGGGGGTGCTCCATGTTGCCTCCATACTTTATATGCATTTTTTGATTGCTTTGATGTTTTTTCTATTTGTTCATTCCATATCGCTTTTCCCCTTCCCTTTGATTTGATTTTGATTTTTCTTCTATACTTTGGGATTGCCGCTTCTCCGGCTTTATGTAGCAATTTTTTAGATTTCTTATATCTTGCTCAATGATTCCTTTTGATTTTTGCATGAGGTTTGGTAGATCTTTATTGATGATTTCCTTATAATTTGATGGTCACAGTCAGTCCATTTCGGTTTTGCTATGATAGTTGTTGCTTTTTCCCTTACTTTTTTCAGTTGGCTATTCAGTGTCAGAATAACAGGTACATGGTCCGAGGTATTCTCTGGGTCAGTGTCAAGGACATCAATTTGTCTGATTTAATTTATTATTTCCGAGTTACTGTTGAAGAGGAAGTAATCAATTTGTCCTTTCGATTTACCATTCTGGTGATAAAATGTTTCTTTTAATGGGCATTTCTCAGTATTTCCTATACATTTTTCCTTGCAGAAAGTTTGTAGAATTTTATCATGAGGTGTAGAGCTTCTATGGAGTGACCCGTTCATGTCTCCACATACTATAATTTCGTGTGTATCTTTATATTTCTCTATCATTTCATCTATTTGAGCCAAAGTGTCTTTGTATTCGATATCTGCATTTTTGTTATCTGATGGCATATATATACATTTATAAGACATATTGGTTTGTCTCCTTGTTGAATATGTATGGCTTGTATTCTATTTCCACCGTCTATCAGTTCCTTTATATTTTCATTAATTTCTTTTTTCCAGATTATGGCTACTCCACCATATCCTCTTTTCATTGATACGTTGAAATCAGGGTCGTCATTATCATCAACGCTTTTAGCTATGTATCCGCTATTTTCAGCAACTTCAGCTATAGTTTTCTTTTCCGCATTGAAGAGCCAGTGTTCTTGAATGCATAACACCTGTACATCCCTTAACAAGTTTTTGATATAGAGAGCGTTTGACTTCACATTTTGTACATTGAGTGTACCTATAATGATATCCTCCCTTTTATCTTGTTTGATCGGCCGCTGCCTAAAAAATGATTTGGTTTCTTTCTATTCCCATCTTCTTTTGTTTCTAGATTGTCAGCCTGAACTAGTTCCTTTAGATGTTTAGGACCACCAACATTAGCCCCCCTTTGAGAGGGAAACTTCTGATGGCAGTCCGCTTCCAGCGGGGCGTCCCCACTAGAAGCCGTTTGATACGGTGCTTTTTGTCCGCAATTTGCTTTTTGTCCGCTTTTGCTTTTTGTCCGATAATTTTGCTTTTTGTCCGACACTTTTGCTTTTTGTCCGTTGCTTTTTGTCCGTTTTGCTTTTTGTCCGATAATTTTGCTTTTTGTCCGACACTTTTGCTTTTTGTCCGTTGCTTTTTGTCCGTTTTGCTATTTGTCCGATAATTTTGCTTTTTGTCCGACACTTTTGCTTTTTGTACGTTGCTTTTTGTCCGGTTTGCTTTTTTAGCTCACCTGGACCAGAGGGCTAAGTGAGCTTTTCTCATCACTTGGCATCCGTCGTCGTCGTTAACTTTCTTAAAATCTTCTCCTCTGAAACTCCTGGCAAAATTAAAGCGGATATGGCCAAAATCATCCTTAGGGTATCTAGTTTCAAAAAAGTATCCGATGACCCCGCCCAATAATCAAGATGGTCGCCTTGTATAAAAATAGAACATTGGGGTAAAATGTAGATTTTGGCTTATATCTCTGAAACTAAAGCATTTAGAGCCAATCTGATAGGAGGTAAAAATGTTCATCAGGTCAAGATCTATCTGCCCGAAATTTTTCAGACACATCAGACAACGCGTTTTGGGGTTGCTGCCCCTGAATTGGTAATTTTAAGGAAAATTAGCAGTTTTTGGTTTTTATTTGATTGGAGTTTTATTTTTAAGTCGTTGTAACGACTGAGCTTACTTGTTATAACGACTTAGCTTACTTGTTATAACGACTTAGCTAACAACTTAGCTAACTTGTTTTAACGACTTAACTAACTCGTTTAAACAACTTAACTAACTTGTTTACTTAAAAACTACTTATTGTAAATACAGAAATCAATGCGTGCATTTTTTATTTAAAGATAAGAATGAAACAGACACAATGTTTTAACCTGTCGTCCAAAAACATTCTGGAAAAAAGGGTTAATGAAGCAAAAGTCTTTTTGGTCAACTTTTGGACTGTCGACTAAAGGAAGTGTCGGAAAAATAGGCTGTTTGACAAATAGGGAAGTTTGACTTGTGGACTGTCAGAATATAGCTACCCACCCTTCTCCGAACACAAATCTAACCATCACGTTATCAAGTGGCAGATAGGTTAACTCTTAATTAAAATTGGACTAATATATACGTTCAACTAACTTCGAACCGATAAGTAACAACCTTTTAACAATGTTGACTTTCCACCCTTTTTGGTGCCTTTATTTTCAGAATTGAAGGGAAAAAACAAATAGCAAACTCTTATCTGCATCTGGTCCTGGTAACAATTTCCTATACATCAAGTAAATCAATCCACTGTAACCTCAAAGGATAAGGGTCATTAGAGGACTTTTTTCGTCCCAGCTTTTTACAAACATTTAAAGCTCACCTTTCCATGGTGCTCGAGCTATATTGACAGGGCTTAAACATAAATTATCATGAAATGGACATATTTGTGTAGATGTCTCGAAGAACCAAGACTATAACTAAACATTTAAATGAAGGAATCAGATTAAAAGTCAATGTTTACCTGCTTTTACTTCATTGTTTGACATACCTTGATCCGGTAAACATCGATCGCACAACAAATACAACTTCGTATTTAAAAGAAATGAATATTGTGGAATCATAACTAACTTATGATCCTTATGTTGTACTGTTACACCACTGTCCCAGGTTAGGGGGAGGGTTGGGATCCCGCTAACATGTTTAACCCCGCCACATTCTGTATGTATGTGCATGTCCCAAGTCAGGAGCCTGTAATTCAGTAGTTGTCGTTTGTTTATGTGTTACATATTTGTTTTTCGTTCATTTTTTGTACATAAATTAGGCCGTTAGTTTTCTCGTTTGAATTGTTTTACATTGTCATTTCTTTCGGGGCCTTTTATAGCTGACTATGCGGTATGGGCTTTGCTCATTTTTGAAGGTCGTACGGTAACCTATAGTTGTCAATTTCTGTGTCATTTGGTCTCATGTGGAGAGTTGTCTCATTGGCAATCATACCACATCTTCTTTTTTATAACATGTTAAAATATTTAGTTGTTGTGTGCCATTGCTTTATACCCTGATGGTATGTTATATGTTTGGACCAAAATTAATCTTTATCGCCCCAATTACTTTACACAGGTGAAGATTTATCGAGTCTCTGTTAAGGGGGTCCGCGTAATCATGTAATAACTCATTGTTGTGCTTTGGTTGTCATTAAACTATTTCCTTCAGTTATAAAATTATCACACCTGTCCAATGAAATAACGCAGCCAATTATTCATTAGAAATAACACATTGTGAAAAAAATAATAAGCCTCAAAATGCCCTTGTAATCATGCAATCAAAAACCCTAACATAGTCCCGTATCGTTATAGACATACAGCAAAGAATTCCGTCTTAAACTTACATTGCGGTGAGACCGTTGAAAGCATCACTGTGACTTTGAGATGAAAAACAGCAATAAAACTGCTGTTCCGTTGCTTTGGGCTTTGTCAAGTGTATGTAGAAATTTTGTGTCATGAATTTATACACCATATTCATTGTTTCTTATTACCCAAACAATTATTGACGACAGACCTACACATTAATACTATGATAATTCAACTATTTGCATCAGTATAGACTTTTGGGAAATATGTGTGCAAGATATAAAAGTTGAGGGTAGTTCTTTTTAATAATTTTCTACACTTAATGAATTTAATTGGTATATTTGTTTCTGGTACAAGTTAACTAGGCTATGAATAAAAAGAGTCAATTATGATCAACATAAATAAAAAAAAATTAAAAAATACGTTTTGATATGCAAACAAACATGTATTCATCAAGACTTCAATTTGGTAATTAAATGATGTCCATTACCCAAATAGAAAAGAAACAGTTAAATTCTGTTCTAAATGAGGGATAATTTTCGTAGTTCTTTGTTACCTCCAAAAGTTTCCCACATGACCCAGACCATCTTGTGAAAGAAACTGAATGGAATCTCTGCCTGTTTTTTTTTAACATAAAGTCAGACGCTGTACAAAATAATAAAAACAATTTTAATTTGGCTTTGACTATTTCTTTGGTGCATTTTCTCAAGTGCTGCATGGCATCTCTATCAATAGAAGAAAGGTTTTCAAGAAAGATAAGGCTTCCCAAAACGTACTTAACAGTCGTTTGTTACGTATTATAAAGCTGTTGTTAATTCGTTGGATTGGTCAAGGTTCCCAAGTCCGGACAATGCACTTTGGTTGCTGAACTAGTTCTTAATGAGGAATTTCTTTATGATTCGGTTGAAATTGTCAGGTTTTCACATTTTTTACAAGAGTGGCTATCAAGAAAATCTACAAGATTTATTTTGTCAATCTCTGCAAAGATTTCCAAAGCACATAACACATCTTCATTCTCACATGGAGTCCAGTACTAAAAAGATATCCATGATATCTGGTTTTACTTAACCAAACATTGCTTCTTAAAACATAACTCAATCTAGTTCAATTTAACCATGAAAGATTTAAAGTTGTGCACACAAGATTAAAAAATTGTGCGCACAAGTTTGAAAATTGTGCGCACAAGTTTAAAAAAGTTGTGTACACAAGATTTAAAGTCGCGCGCACAAATATTCTAAATTTCATCTTTGGCACTTAAGGGGCTCCGTAGATATCAAACAAAAATGTTTCTTTATTATTTTTCGGCTACAATGGGTATATGAAACATGCAATGTCGAATTATAAAAAATAGAGTCCTAAGAAAGAATGTTTCTGTCATATTGTGCAACGAAATCTCTACAGCACATGGTAGCGACAACACTATATGTTTAATAGGATCCCGCGAAAAGCCAGACTTTGGTCCGCGAAGGTAGCAAATTGTCTGTCTGACCATCATTGACCACTTTGGTACACATAAGATGGTTTTTTGTTAACAGATATTTTTGTACGCCGGACGGCCATTAAAATATCACCAAGGAAAGGTCGCCGTGCTCTTTATTAATTTCTACGCAAACTTATATAGCTCCAAAGGTTTTACAATGAACACCAATGGATACTCGTGCCAATTAGAAATCCACGCGGAATCAATATCAGAGATGTTTAAGACAAATGCATCGGTCCTGCTGGGCGTTTGTTGCTTTATGTCTCCCTGGACATGGCTTATCATTAAAAGATCCCTTTTGCGGAATTTGTGGATAATTTGGTCTACTGTAGAGGGTAAATACAGTCTACGAGCAATTGCATCCTGGGAAAAGCCTCCTTAAATTACGCCCCAAATTGTATGTCACTTGTTGTCAAAAAGACCTGGCATATAGTCTGCTGTTTATTGAAGTTTCTTTACAATAAGGGCGTTAAATTCATGACATAAGCTAAACTTTACATGTCGAAAGTAAAAGCAAGAAAGTCATCCCTGAGCAAGAAAACGTTCGAACTCGAATTACGTCCGTTCAAAAAACCCTGCACTCCACATCTGTTCCAAAAATCTATCAAGCGAAAAGTATTCGACATTGGTCTTAAAAGCCATTTTTAACCAACTATACATAGTTCTAATAATAATAAACTAGAGGCTCTAAAGAGCCTTTGTGATTACCTTGGTCTATGTGCATATTCAACAAAGGACACTCTCCAACATTGTAAACAAGATTAGAACTCATGACAAAATCTGTTCTGTTGATCTTGTATTGCTGATCATGTGCTGTTTAGTTTTCTTCTATCTTCTTTAGTTTTGCTCAAAACACAAAAGAGGATAAAAATCCTCATGTAAGGGCAATAACTCCTATAAAGAGTCACAGTCTTCTTAACTATGTCGGCAAAATTTGACTTGTTAGTAGATCTTGACTTGCTGATCACTTTTGTGATTTAAAATGTATCTTTATCTATTATAACTTTCTATAATATATGACAAAACGCAAAAAAAAACCAGGTGAAAATCGTCTTTAAGGTGGTATTGGAGTAAAGATTAAAATGACAGAATTTGTTCAGTCTTTGCCAAAACGTAGTATATATTGTGAAATGTTCAAAAATATAATAAATATGATAGGTCACCGAGCATTTTCTCAAGCTACAGGTTGTGACAAAATGACACATTTTGTATGGATTATACGGGAAAAAATCAGCATTATGTGATCAGAAGCTAAACTAAATGATAGAATTGAAAACAAAATGCGAGAAGATAGCTTTTAGAAAATGCACCGAGAATATCAATAGATAAGATAGGGTCACCGTGCTTTTTTTCCTGCTAAAATTTAAATTAGCAAAAGTTTATGTAGACTCTTTCAGAAAATGCACTATTTCAGAGTTATCTCCCCTAAAAATGCCAATTTAAAAGCATTAAAAATAAAAGGAAATAAAATCTACGCTTGTAAAAATATTAATATTTATATGTTCAAATCTCATAAATATGTTCTTTTAAATGAAATTCACATTAGTTATCTGCATTTCTGCATCAAATTTTGCTACATTGGTTAAAAATTGGTTCTCTGTTAATTTAAATCCAAGAATGCGAAAGACACTACATTAAAGGGCAATAACTCCAATAACAAGTCGCCTTCGTATTGTCTTTATTGTAGATTTAAGATATAAGGCAAAAAATGCCAAACAAAATGGTCAAAATCACCATCAAAGGACATTAACTGTAATAAGGAGTCGATTAGCGTTTCCGACATGTTGTCTCATTTGTAGAACAGATCTTGCTGATTATCATATAGTTTTTTCTGTATCTATTATAATTTTCAAGATAATAGGCAAAAAAGAAAATAAATGGTAAAATTTTTCATTTAAGGGCAATAAATCCTATAATGAATGGGAAATGAATCCATGGGACACAGATAATGCCCCTGCTTGCATAAAACCTCATAGAGGGACATAACTTAAGACGGCAAAAGCGACACTACCCAAATTTGTACTTGATCTAACTTCTGTTGTAATAAGCATTGTGTATAAGTTTTATAACATTTGCTTGAGGCAAAACAAAAACGATAAAGTCAGCATTTTCCCCATTTATAAAGGGGCATAACAGGAAAAGTGAGGCCACCAAAATTCACACGTGTCTTGTGTTTTGTGGTAATACACATTGCACATAAGTTTCATACCATTTTTTTTAAGCAAACTAGAGTTAAAGAAAGGGAATAAAAAATTCAGCAGTTTTTCCATTTGCAAAGGGGCATAACTCTAGAACAGTAAAAGTGACGCCACCAAAATTCAAACTTGATCTGGGTTATGTGGTAATAAGCATTGTGTTTAAGTTTAAGTTAAATTGGGTTGAGGCAAACTATAGTTAGAGAATAGAAACCAATTTTGAGACGTCATCTGACAGTTTTGACAAGTAAGACAATTGGTAGAGCTCAACATCCTGCTGTTGTCAGATTTTCTCTCTTTTTAATGGTTTTCCAAATAATAGACAAAACTTTAATTTTACCGCGTATGTTCTATTTCAGCCATGTTAGCCATCTTGGTTAGTAGGCGAGTTAATCAGACATATTTTAAAAAAAATAAATAATCTAATAATGATTGTTGTCAAGTTTGTTTAAATTTGTCCCAGCAGTTTTAGAGGAATTCTTTTTTGTAAAAGTTAACAGACGACGACGACGACGACGACGACGGACGTCGGACGCCAAGTGATGAGAAAACCCCATTTGGTCAATAGAGCTAGGTGAGCTAAAAATAAATCAGTATGTTTTTTGGAGCATTGCATTTTCTATGGGATTCAGTATATGTTATAGATTATGTTATATGCATAATTTTAAATTTCAGCTTTCAACTATTTCTTACAAACTTCAACTATCAAATATAGAAACGCAAAATTTATTATAAATATGCACGATAACACTAAACATTTCTGCCTATGTTGACAATATGCACAATCACTTTTGTATGTTTACTTTTGTGATGATAAAAAAATGGAATAACGGTAATGCATAACATTGTACCATTATTTATTAGTACTTGATTTGTGAAAATTACTTCATTATTATGGTTCGATTTCAGTATTTCAAATGAGTAGTACTACAAAAGTACAAATGCAAACATAACTGTATAGACTAAGAAGGAGGACTGACTCCCACTGTTATAACTCCTATAATCTAATAAGTTTTTCAGGAATGATATGGTTATTTCAGCTCAATTATTGCTTGAATTTGTTAAATTTAGGACTCATGCATTGATGTAGAAACAGCTTTTTCCACTCTTGTGTGAGAGCACTACATGATATGAGATACATGTATAGTGAAATTCGTCACCGATATCAGCAGCATCATAAAGATGACACAGCCTTTCATTTCAATCAGTCCAATTTGCCCCGAAAACCGAACAGAACAACCACTGAACGAACTTTAAAAATCAGTGTAACAGGGGTTTGCCTCGTCAGTAAAGAGCACAAAAAGATCAAAGAAGACATAAAGTACCAGCCTAAATTCTGCACGCATATACATGTTGTACTAACACAGAGTTTTTAAGTTTTTAGGAACTTCATATAATATACTGTTGAATAAAAAAAAATCTGCAGTATGGATTTCATTTGGAACATAAAAAAATATATATAATAGAGAGAGACAGCTCTTGTCATTCGTCAGTTATTGATTTATTTCTTTTAGCGGTTGCTTTAACATATTGTTTGTTATATATTATATCGTCATTACTTAACAGAAAACAAAATCTTTTTCATCAGCACAGTAATGTTTACGTGCAGTGGAGCAGCTTGGGCGTTGAATGAAACAAAAATGAATTTCATCTTCACCAGAATACTCACATGAATATTTCTATCTAAGATAATTACCCCTCCCCTCAAATGTCGTAATTAAAGTCAGTAAGGGAATGACAACTGTTTTCTTTTTTTACATTTTTGGGGAAGAGAATTTTAAAAATGGATGGATTTGTATGTCAATAATGGAACATAAATAACTGAGCCCATCTTCATGTCAACATTAAGATAACTAGTCTGTCCTCCAAACTACAGGACAATTCAGGATTTGGTTATGAAATAGGATGAAAATTATCCAAACAACCACACCCCTTCTCGATAATCCTAAGGTCGTCTCTAATAACATTAACGGTACCAATTTTATTGCACCAGCCATTTTAGCAATTAATATCTCTTCAGTCATGTTGGAGACAAAAAAAATCTGATAAAAATGTTGAATAGCTGAGCCATAAAGGACGTCAACTTGAGCTAAACCGATCAAAAAAGTTTCAGTTATGGGCAATAGCTCTAATATTAAAGGAGTCGTCCGATAGTTTAAGTAAGGCGTTCTTCACATTCTTAACACTTAATATCTATCAGATATTCTTAATCAAAATTTCTAATTTTAAGGGTTTTGATATACAAATAAGTTTAAATTGTATTTTACGACTTTGTATTCTATGTTAACCATTGCAGTCATATTTGGCGACCGGTGAGTTCATCGGAATCCTTCTTGCTTCCAGATTCTCATTATTAAAGGATAATGTGGCCAAATTTACTATGATATTGGGCTGGTAGTTTCAGTGGGATAATTGTAACGTTATATATATGGTGATCGATCATTTCATTTTCGGGTCGTGGTAGGTGGGTGTATGGGCCATGCGAATTTATTTCGGATGGAATATTCATTGTTTTTTTTTAGCAAATTTTCCTTTTCAAGTTATAACCAGGTATTATATCATTCATTTTCAAATTCTCCGAGGCCCCCTCCCCTCCATTTATAAAGTGAGTATGGTCTGTATTTAACTCCAAAAAGGGCATGGTGTTTCGAAGTTCAAAATGAAACCTGCAAAAAATATACACATTTTTATATCGGACATAAAGCAAAATCAGCAGACAAAAAGCAAAAGTGTCGGACAAAGAGCAAAATTATCGGACAAAAAGCAAAACGGACAAAAAGCAACGGACAAAAAGCAGAAGTGTCGGACAAAAAGCAAAATTATCGGACAAAAAGCAAAACGGACAAAAAGCAAAAGTGTCGGACAAAAAGCAAAATTATCGGACAAAAAGCAAAAGCGGACAAAAAGCAAATTGCGGACAAAAAGCACCGTATCAGCCGTTGTTATCAGACCAGTTCTGGAAGTGACTTCTACTTGATGGTTTATTTCTGTATGGGTTTTATCTTCATCATTTTTCGCGGTAGTCAAAGCAGCTGAATTTGTTAGATTGATGTTCATTCTAGCTTCTTCTGTTGGTTCTTTATCTACTTGGTTGATATTATCAGCCTGATTTGTTTGTTGTTGTAGTTGATTTTGTCTTTCAATTTCTTCTGCCTGACTTTGTTTAGCTATTACTGGCATGTTTGTTATTTGGTCATAGAATCTTTTATTGATGTTTCTTTGACTTTGTTCCTTTCTGTTTGTCTGTTGTTGACTATATCCTTGGTGGTAATTTATATTTTGTGGTATAGGTTGTGGAGCTATCCTATATTGCTGTCTGTATAAATGTGCATTTTGTATCATGTTAGTGTTGATACTGCCAGTTGGTATACCTCTATAGCCAGTGTAATAGTGGCTGCTTTGGCCATTTGCAGGTATAGCCTGTATTCTGCTATTGTGGTACATTGGCGCTTGTATATGGCCATGATTTATTCTGCTCTGCTCTGTTGGTATCTGGCTATAGTGTTGAGGTGCCAAATGATTCATGAATAGTGGATTGGCTTGATTAGGAATCCTGGATTGCTGATTTGTTAGCTGTACGCCAGTATGCTGATCACTCATTTGGTGTTGGTTTGTGTTCCTAGTATTATCCATATTCTGGTTATAAGGATAATATTCATGACTTCCTGGTCTTTGCCACATTCTTAGTTCTTTCTGTAGTTCCATTATTTGCATTTTATTTCTTAATTCATTCATTTCCATTTGATGTTTAATTCTTAGGTCTCTATTTTCCATTTCTAGCCTGAAGTTGTTCAGCATCATATCTACTTTGTTTATAGTCTGCTCCTGCGAGTTGTTGCTACAGTTACAATTTGGTTGATAGGATTTTAAATTACCTTTGTCAATGGTGCTTTCTTCTGTTTGCATCCTAAGTAGATGATCTTCCATTATGAATAGTCGTGCTCTGCATTGAGCTAATTGATCTTCCAGCTGTTGAGTAGTTTCATTTATATTTTTGCACTTATATTGCCTTTTCGATTTTGCTTTCATGTTTTTTGGCTCATCTACATTTTCTATTTGTTCATTTCTGCCATTCTGTAATATTTGGTTAGGCTGTTTGTATGTAGCCATTTTGTTCATTTCTAATTCTTCTGTGTTTGCATTTCCTGCTTCTTCCTTCGTAACGTCATTTCTAGTTGGACAGTCTTTAGATGTATTGTCTGGCACGTTTTTAACTATATGGGCCATTTCACTATATTCCTCTGTCGAGCCTTGTTCTTCTAGACTTACTTTTGGTATTGTTTCTTCTGTATCTATAATTGAGTTATTGCTTCTCATTGATATATTAACCATGTCCATGTCCATAATAGAGCAGCTCCCACATGAATACTGTTCTTCATCAGTTTGGCTTATCCTTACAGGATCAATGTTTTCACATGTATAATGAAACAGTTCGCCGCATGCAATACAGTCTATGGATATTTCTGGTTGTGCTGTCTGATTGCATATGGCACAGTAGTTATGTATAGTAGACATGCTGACTGCACTTGTATCCGGACTTGGTGTTGGTTCATCTTCTGACCATTCAATGGCTCTATTCCAGTTACTTAGAAGCTCTTCGTCAGTATTTTGTATACATTCTGCCCCTTTGGATACTAGTATTCTATTACTTTGGTTGGTTTTAGGCTGATGAGCTGTTGTTTTTACAAGTGACTCATTCTGTTTTGCTCTTATTTCTATATCGGCTTCATTTCTCTTGATTATGTTTATCTGTTCCTCTATCTGTTTGTTATATATCTTATAGTTCCCTCTTGATTTCATTCTTTCTTTTATATCTTCAATGTGTGTCAGGAAGTGTTCCATACCTTGGCCATTAACCTCTACCTTTGATGTAGTATGGAATAAATTGATACGATAGAGTTGTCTGTTACTACTTCTATTTCTGACCGAATGTGATGTTCTGATGCATAGCCCTTGATTATCATGCTGGTGTTTTGGTAAGAGCTTGTATGTAGAGTGTTGTTCAAAGTATATGTCTATTTCCCCCTTTATAATTTCATAAGCAGCTGCTGATAGCTCTAGGATGTAATTTTGATGTTTCTGCTCAATTTGTATGTCCATTGTTCTATTACATGTTTCTAGCTTTTTGTCCGAGGCCCTGGTTTTATTGATACTAAAGTTTTCATATTTAGCTGGTGTATAGGGCTGAGGTTTGCTCTTGGTTCTTGCTGATGTTCTAGTCTGGATACTCATTTTTCACTTTAGATATTTATTTTTTAACGAGGAAGTTCTATGTAGATTAATGTGCATTCAGCGGGGCGTCCCCACTAAAAGCTTGCTCAAATAAGAATTTTCCAGTTAACTATTATATCTTCTGATGTCAGGGTTTAATGAGTACGTAGCTATATATCTCTATATTTGTTAGTTATACACTAAAATAAAAGCTGTTATATTTCTATATATGATTGCAATTAAATATGGTTGTTATAAAGTTTATATATATATGTATATAGTATTCTATTCTACTGTATTGATGATATCTATCTATAACATTGGTGGAGAATTTTGGTCGCTATTCTTCTCATCCAGAGCTTTGCTAATAAAGAGTTTGGATGTACACCGTCAGCTTTGTATAGATTAAAGTTGTAGTATTCGTCAGTACCGCCTTTTCTTTTAGATGTTTTTCGAATGTCTAGATCAAATTTTGGTGATTTTTCTGCAGATTGGTTTATTTCTTGGATGGTGGTGTTTAATTGATATAACTGGTTATGAAGTGTTTGATCGTCTTCACTGAAAATGTCCGGGTTTTTGTGGCCTTGTGATCTGTTCCACCACTGAATGGAGTATGGCGGTACTTCTAAGAAGATGATTTCTGATTTTGGTTTTATTTTGGTGATGACAGCCTTAAGTTCAATAAATTTTCTTCTTAGATATCGGACGTTTGAATCGTTTTGGTTTACAAGAGAGATGTATCTGGTAGTTTTGTTAAGTTCGGTTAAATTACAGATTCCTAGCCAAATATAAAATGTGATGTTTTTGTGTTGATGACAGATAGATGGTAATTCTTTTTCGGCCCAATCAATTGTTTGCTGTACTTTTTGTCCTTTTTTTGTGATAAATTTTATATTTAGGAAGTCTTCAGTTGTAATAGCTCTCTTTATGTAGTTACCTTTACTATCAGATATAATTATGGGTTGGCCTTGGGCTGTTTTATCCTGAATATCTCTCTTATTTACTCTGAAGTATCTGCTTGACTTTACAACTTTAGTCTCAGACATATATCAATCTTTGTGGGAACAGAGGACTAAATTTTCTTTTATCTTTCAGACACAGGCTATTGGTTGAAACACAAGTACAGTGTGTTTAAAAGGTTTGATTAAACTATATATATATGCGATAAATAAATTTAATAAGAAAATAAAATAAGAGAAGGGGGGTCTAGACTACAGACTATGTGGTCAAAAATTTAAACTTAACTAGAATGGAAAAAATTATTTAACTGTTCGAAATAGATGTCTGAGTTATTTATTTTAATTATTTATAAGTCACAAAAAGACTTAGACTTACTGTCTGAAAAAATAAAATTTTATTTGTCAAAATTCAAATATGGCGCTGGAAATTAAATGGCCGTCCGGCAAGGCCTGCAAGAAAAGTAAGCTGGAAACACCGTGCAATTTACAAAAATGCCTGAAGTTATTAGTTAAAACAAGGTATAGTGACCTATAATATTAAATTGTGAGGATGCAAGTGCAAATAAAGACTTAGAAACTCTCCGTATTTGGATCTGTGATCTGTGCAAAATCTTCGTGCTGCTATACAACGTCCATTCGGATAAATCTAAATCAGTACAAGCAGTAAATTCATTAGATAGATAATCAGGTGTTAGACCATTCATAAATTTAAACATTAAGACAGAAATACTGTATCCTCGTAAATATAGTCATCCATTTAAGCTCTTTAAACATTAAAGTTGACCAGAGACATATATACACATATGTGTATCTGAGTTGACTGATGAAAAATCAAAAGAAACAGATAAAATTAATATTGCAGCAGGTTTTTGAACTTATGAATCCTTTCCAGATTACAGTTTGTGGTAAGATCCCATACTGTACAACAGTAGTCAATAATGGGTAATATCAGAAGTCCATTACCAGAGCCCTATTAATGGACTTCTGGTAATATATAGCTATTGTAAAAAAAAGAAGAAGATGAGACCCTTCAACGGTAAATAAAGTTTCAACTTTTTAACAGGTATATTCTGCTTGAAATAATTTTAAATATTTTATCAAGTTGATTTGACCATGACAAATTTTTACCAATATAACAGATGACTTGAGAAAAATGAGCAAAAAATAAAGAATAGAGATTAATGGGGTGCAAAAGTATAAAGAATAACTGTGGAAAATACAAGAATTGGGTAATATATGCATGACTCATTACAGAAATGGACCGTTACTATAATGTACAAAATCTCATCAATTATTTAAATTAGCTTTAAATGTGTTTTATGAATTTATTTCAATCGTTCATCATCCATTTCTTCGTCTGTTGAAACCTTCAAGATGTTTCCTCAACACCGTGTTGTTTTTATAAAGGGACATTAAATCAGTTATGTAACCAAACACCCAATGTCAAAGTAATTTTTCCGTTTCAGTCATCGGATAGTTCCGAAACGATGAGATAATTCAGAAGAGTGAATCAAAACACCTAAAACTGATAAAATATTAGGATATAGAAAACTCAATGGCCAGTGAGAGAAGAAAATAATTTACATCTTTGCTGGGTCATTATACGGTAGGAACTCGTTCAAAAATACCCGAGTCCAAAGAAAAGATACTTTTATTTTAATCAAAGGGGTCGTGACGAGCATAGTAATTTAATGCAATGATTTACAT
The DNA here is from genome assembly GCF_021869535.1 of Mytilus californianus. NCBI lineage: Eukaryota > Metazoa > Mollusca > Bivalvia > Mytilida > Mytilidae > Mytilus > Mytilus californianus. The sequence goes on along the minus strand of NW_026262581.1, from coordinate 138,205,736 downwards.
CATTGAAAAACACACTATATTTTGCTCGGGAAAGGTTTTGGATAAGAAAGCTGAGGACAGTTTCCTCAGAGGGCATAAATGAAAAAAAAACATAGAATGTGTCACTCATTTTCCCTACCATCACTTTTTTCCAGTAACTCAGGCTTCCGTTTTGGATTCTTACAGTTTTAAGAAAATTTATTCCTCCTCCCAAACATCAATATTGAAAAAAAATTACCAGCGTATTGATTATTGACAATTTGTATAGTATTCAAGATTTTTATTTCAGTTTGACTACCACATGTCAAGATAAGATTCATTTTATATCTTACCGATAAAGGATATTAGTTATCCGAAATATCTAAAATTTGTTCATGTTTTAATCATTTTTTGGTGATGTACCCTTTTAGACTTGTTATATATGATATTTTGTAGTGTACTGTATCATAATTTTATGATCCATCGCCCCGTAAGATTTATCGTTGGCTATTATTCAGTCATTTAATATTGCTATATATATAAATATATAATTCACCTTATACACCATCATATAATAAGTATACATTCATGACGGTCAGACCTCGTTTAACCAGTTATATAATATAAACAGCCTGTGCGGGGGACAAAAATTCATACCAATCCAGCCTGTTCCGCCTCACAGTTTATTTGTTACTTGCCTCCTGTTGAATTAAAAAGTATTTTGATTTGTATTCTGACTGTGTTCTCTTTTTTACCGAATATTTGGAAACTCAACATATACTCCCACATCACATACAAACAAAACATCATAAACAATCATAGGTCTGTTCTTCGGTCCTTCAATTTCAACCAAAGACGAAGACCTAGATCTTCCTCAACCGAACTGACCCCAACATTACCTAATTGTCCTTACAAACAACGCTATATATTTCCCTGTTCTGATGTTTTAAAAATACATATTGAAATTATTAGTCCAATATGTGTCAATAAAACAAATGTCTAACGTTGATACAAATATCTTGTTTTAATGTTGTAACTGCATGGTTTGTATTATCATCTTTTACAACATTAAAAAGAGATCATCTGATTAGCCAGGTATTTTATCTAAATGCCACCATACATTATGTATACTGTGCTCCAACCCGAGATGAAGACGACGAAGAGAGATATAACGTATATCACTCGACTAACGAATGCTAGTTTGTAAAGTGGTTTAAGGGGTTCAGTGGACACAATGCGGTATCTTAGAATCGAGTGTCAATTAAGGAAGGACTAAAATTTGAAACTTCAAATTTGCAGATCTGACACCGTTGGCCTATTTTAGACTAAGTAAAAATATACATTGAATGCAAAAAAAAATATGTAAGAGTCAAATCTTTGTCCAGTCACAAATCTGTATCCTTTTATCAAATCCATACTCTATCCTATATTGCATCATAGCCGTCACAAATTGTAAAATTTGTGTCCATGTTTTGTCCTATCTATATACATATTTGTTTTGTCAATTTAATTGCGTCCTTTGTTGTCATGTCCTGAGTGGATAATGTCTCATTGGCAATCATACCACATCTCCTTATTTTTATGTATGTGTATGTTCAGCTCTACATGTTTTTATTGGCCATATTTTCTGACTGACGGAGTTGTAGTAGGAGTTTAACGTTGGCTGAAGGCAGTAATGGTTAAAGGTTTGCTTGCTTATCAAAACATTGATATTGGGTAAATTTCCATGGGGCAAAAGACCACTAATAAGAATGAACAAACTTCATGTATACATGAAGGTAGGTGGCCTATAATGTTATAAGAGGGTCTAGATGGGGGGCCTTCATTTCTGTAATTTTTTAGGTAATTTTTCTCTATTCCTTATTGTTTGTTTTATTTTTCCCTATTTATTTTTTCTTCTATTTTTCCGTACATTTGGCCCATTATTCTCTCTTCTGTAAACCCCATCCAGACCCTCATATAAGTATAATAACGGATACCATGAAGTAAGATATAATTACTAGTCTGAAGAAAGAAGATATTATCATAAACAATTATCTCATTAAACTAGTTTTGTGATATTTCAGCACTGTCCCTATACTATTTTATGTTTGTTAAATTAGTATCATTTTTTTTTGGGGGGGGAAGGGTGAGTTGTCGTTGGATTCCGGTCTCATTGATGTTAACTCACTCTCCATCTCCTTCAACTCATATCATTTCAAAACTTTTGTGTAACACATTTTAAGATTAGATATCTATGTCGAAGTCAAGCTTTTGAAAAAAGGTAATACTTATTGATTTCTATACCCATATCCATTAAGCGTAGAACAAGGAAGTTATATGTTTAAAAAATGTACCTGGGTACTCTGTAATTTCGAGAACATGTAAGATATACCAGTTTAGAACAACAATAATGGCAGCTATCGATCAGAACAAATTAGATAATTTTATATCAGTTGCTCTTGGTTTAAAATTTTGTGTATCTGGATTACAAGACTTTATACTGGACACTATGGAAACAACACATCAAAACATTTTACAACAAATGCCTGTAGGCTTTTGTAATATAAACTGTAGTAGAAAATACGGAAATGGTTTCAGTCAGTGGTGCAACATCTGCAAATTATGGAAAGACGAACTTCATAAACTTTGTCGATATACGAAACAATGGGACAAAATCAACTGGAAGGGAATTAATACCATAGACTTTCCGCACTCTACACCAGATTCATATGAAGCTATATCAAAAGTTTTTGTTTGCGACGTTCACAAGTTCAGACAAGGGATTTATCAAGATATTGGTGCGATTATATCTTTGTTTGTGAATATGAAAACCTTTTCGATCGATAACCAAATATTGGTAGATATTCAACGACACAGAAACGACAGCTTTGCTCATAATTATAGGGTTAGTTTAGACGAAACGGAGAAAAAGCTGTGCTTACAGAGCTTTATAAGGATTTTAAAAGTCCCGAATATATTTTGAAAAGAAAGTGCAAAATTTGCTGTAAGTCTGTTGAAAGAACTTGTTTTATCGGAAGGAATTCCTACCGGTCTCTTACAACATCAAGCCGGACACGATACACTGATTTTAGTAAGAGATAGTTTTGAGCAACTTTCACCTTGTATTGATTTACAGATAGTAGCGTTTGCTTCTGCAAAAGACACATTCAAAGACAGAATCAACAATATGATACTGGAATCAACAATTAAACCGAAAAGAGTAACTAAAAACCTTATTTCACAACAGACGAGGAATGTTCTAAAATGTTTAAGTCTTTTCTTACTTTTAATTTACATTTTTATTTCATTTATCTCGCTAAAGAAGATGGATTCATCGAATGAAGGTATTCCCCTTATATATAACATACATCAGATTAAAGATTTTTTATATCATGATTATTCGAACAAATTCCTAGCATACAAGCTTTTATTGGTTATGTTTGTCACAGATATCATGCCGTCAAAATGTGCGGCAGCTAATATTCAATCTTTTTGAATTGCTTCTTACAATTGACTCGTTTCTTCCCGTTTCGCCAGAAATTTTATTTATCTATTATTTCACTGAGTTCCTAAACTACAATTACATTGAAAAATGTGTCATAATATATGTAGGAATAAATTTGGATAATGTTAATTTCCCCTGTAACTGTTTCACTTACGGGGTCAATCAGTATGAAAGTTGTCAAAACCCATAGGACCGTCTTCTTCTTTCTTTACTGTGTCGGGCTCCTCTGGCGAATTATCGCACAAATGGACTATATACAGTAAAAATCGGAGTCGTGTGAGAGAGGTTAAAAGTAGGATAAATCAAGTTGGTCTTTAGAAACTGTACTTGCTGATTCTCTCCTTGAAGGAGTCAAGAGAATCAGCCGCGACCATGGCCTGTGGCAGGGAGTTCCAAAGGACTTTACCAGCGGGGAAGAATGAGTCCTGGTAGTTTCTGGTGGAGCAAGCTACTTGATGCAACTTCTGTGTGTGTCCCCTGGTTGCTAGGTGAAGCGGCTGTAGCGATATTGATGGTATTTCATTCAGTTGGTTGATGACTCGAAATATCATGGTGCAGCGGGCCTTATATCTTCGTGAATGCAGGCTTTCTAGATGTAGTTATTGGAGTATTGATGTTACACTGCTATTTCTCCTGAAGTCACTCATGATGAATCTGGCTGCACGTCGCTGTATAGATTCGATGGCTGTGGTATGTTGTTTGGTTGAATGGTCCCAGACAGTGGACGCATATTCAATCTGTTGGCGGACACGGGTCTTGTAGCTTGTTTCCTTGATGATTTTTGGGCAGCTGTTTATATTTCTTCTCAAGAATCCCAAGGTGTTGTTTGCCTTTTTCGTGATGTTGCTGATATGTAGATCCCAAGTGATCTTACTGTCAATTGTAACGCCCAAATATTTCGCCCGGTCTGTCAGTTGTAAAACATGGCCATGGATGGAATAGTCGGCGCTAGTTATTTTCCGCTTGTTGGTTATGCGGATGACTTCACATTTTTCCGGGTTGAAGCCCATCGTCCAGTCTTTCTCCCACTGTTGCAGTTGATCAAGATCTTGTTGTAATATCTTGACATCTTCTTGGCTGTCGATAGATCTATACATGAGGCAATCGTCTGCAAATAATCAAGTTCTAGGCTGGACTTTTGATGGAAGGTCATTTATGTAGACAAGAAATAGCTATGGCCCAAGACTGTTCCCTGTGGCACTCCAGATGTTACAGGAGCTGGCTTAGATGACACGCCATCGACCACTACTTGCTGTTGTCTGTCTGCAAGGAAGCTCTGAATTCACTGCAGTGTATTGCCTCTCACGCCGTTGTAGTGCAGTTTCATAACAAGTCTCTCATGGGGGACTTTGTCGAAGGCCTTACTGAAATCATGCAGGATGTCATCTATCTGATGTTTTGAATTCAGTCCCTTGGCGAGATCATCGATCGTGTTGATGAGCTGGCTCTCGCATGGTCGCCTTTTCCGGAAACCGTGCTGTTCATCGGCTAGTATGTTATTAGCCTCTAGGTGACTGATGATTTGACTGTTATGTGCTCTACAACCTTACAGCAAACTGATGTCAGTGATACAGGACGATAGTTGGATGGTTTTGCTTTATCTCCTTTTTTAAATATTAAAATGATGAATGTTAGCTTCCAGTCATCTGGGACGGTCCCTTTATCAATTGATGTCTGGAACAGCATTGTTAACGTTGGAGTGATCACTGCCGCCGTAGTCTTAAGGAACTTTGTTGATATCTTGTCTGGTCCACTAGCTTTGTGAGGATTAAAGCTTTTCAGCAATTTCAGTACACCATTCTCTGTGATCTTAATGTATGGTGTTTGGCTGTGTGGTGATTCCCCAAGGTTTGGCATACTGTTTGGGTTCTCGGAGTTGAAGACTGATGATAACTGGCGGTTCAGTATTTCCGCTTTTTCTGATGGTGTTGAATGTAATGTGCCCTCGTCACGTAGTTGGACAATACCAGAGTTGTCAGATTTTTGCTTCTCAAACATGAATAGAATTTCTTGTTAGTTTTATCGTCTGATATCATGTTACTGATTTAGTTGTTGTAGGATGTCCTGCATGCGTCTTTACTTTCTTTTTGGACTCTACGGTATCGACCCCAGTCTGCTTTTGCGTTGGATTGATTTGCCTTCTTATGATATCTCCTCTTTTTCCTACTATGCTTTTTGATGTTACGGTTGCATCAAGGCTCGCTGTATCTAGTCGATGTGTGTTTTGATGGTACATGTTTGTTGATGGTAGTTGTGCATACAGATTTAAATTCGTTCCACAGGTATTGATTGGTAAGGTTGTTTTTCTTTACCTTGAATATTCAATAGTCAATAAAAAAAAATTTAACAATATGTTTCAACGATAATTTTCAATATTTTCAATAAAATCTAAATTTTATTCAGCGCTGCATATCGTTGAAGCAACTTTGATACAAGATTACAAATTTTACATGTTATTGTTGATTTCAATGTTACAACAAATGATTTCTTTAATCAAGAAAAAATAATTTGCATCCGAAAGACAGTACTCAGCTTGACTCCCATGGCAGTAGAATTATTTTCATAAAGAATGTCCTCATATAGAAATAAGAAGATGTGGCGACTTCTACAAAAGATTAAATGAGTCATAGATGCTAACAACTATAGATTACTGTACGGCCTTCAACAATGAGCAAAACCCATACCGCATAGCAAGCTGTAAAAGGCTCCGACCTGACAAACGCAAAACAATTCAAATGGGAAAACTAACGGCCTAATTTATGAACAAAACAATAAACGAATACAAATGTGTTATATACTACAGCAACATACGACATATCGACTGAATTGCAGGCTCCTGACTTGGGACAGCCACATGCAGAATGTGTCCGGGTTAAACATTGACAAAAATTTTATTGGCGACATGTGGTAACTTCAATACATTTAATTCGAAATTGCACAAGCGATGACATTTCTAAGGGGTTTTCTCCCCTTAAATGTTTGAAAAAGTTGAATGGTAATATGACTCGTATACTCATAAGTCTTTTGGGATTCTTTCGTTATGAACTTTAACTTTTGGTCAAGGTAAAAGGTTAATTAAACGTTTAGATTTTTTTTTACCTTTGTTCGTTATCGTTGCTCCACTGAAACTGTAAGACATGGACACACAAAAAACCGAAATTAAGCAAAATGTTTGGAACATGGTCAAGTTAAATGCCTTGGGTTCAAACTAATCCGATGAAATTTTGAATTTATTATATATTGGCTATATTCTTCATATTGGTACACATCGGGCCTTTTGCATTAGGTTTTCGAATAAAAATCCACCGAGAGTGACCTTGAGTGAAAAAGATGGGGCTTTTTTTACAGGCTTTCATGAATAAATACCTTTATTTGGAATCACCTCAAAATAAGTAATCAGCTACAACAGCTATTGACCTACGGTATTCTGGAAGTAGCTTAATTTCTACCTTATTTCAGAGTATAGTGCCTAGCTATCACATATTTTTTGGAATGGTTGAAAATAAACATATGGAACCGTCAGACAATCGGAAGAAGTAAATGATCTCCCTTATTCGAGGAAAACGTGCATAGAAGCCATTTACTTTTAAAATCAGTGTTAGAATCAGAATTGGTTGACCGATACGAGGTGTCGGTGCCTCAACTCACTAGCGACATGTTACAAGTATAGTCGTCTGATCTGTAATTTAACCGATTGTGTACTATTCCCGATTGTGACATTTTGCTAAGTGTGGATTCGCATGGCGGGTAATGCTTGCATAGGATGATACGCTTACCCTGTCGACTTTCCGGCTTTACTCCCTTTGGAGTTCATGCGATTCCCTCATTGATTTATCTATTTTTACTCGATTTACGAGATTTAAGCATCGGTTAACTACTGTCACCTTAATTGAACAAGCTATAATTTGACACTGCACAAGTGAATTAACGGTAAAAAGAAATTGTTCATTGTTTTATTTCATAGAAAAGTACTACAATTTTTTTTTTTGAATCAGTGCAAGATAAAGTATCTGTGATGTGATTTTTTCAACGGGAAGTTAAACTTTTTTCTCCTCCTAATATAAAAAAATCTGCATATCACCGTTAGTAAAGTTTATTTAAAATTTAATAATCAGATCTGTAAGACGGAGGTGGAAAGACAATACCTTGTTTTGTGGTATTTGATTAATGTTTGTTTATTTAAATTGTAGGTTGTTATAGTATGCGATTCTCAGAACACTGGAAAAGTGATCTAGACTTCGATCTCTATGTCCAAAGATTGAATAATGAAAGCTTTATAGAAAGACGCTGGCTAAGGGATATTGTTGATAAACAATTACTAGAGGCAAACGGAGTCTTATTGACAGCAAATATGGGATATGGGAAGTCCTCCATAATATCTAATATAGTGTGTGCCGATAGGTCATCGGTGTGGTATGACTTTCGGAAACAAATTCTAGCTTATCATTTTTGTAGATATGATATGGACATGACCGTCACTGCAGGCACGTTCATTCGAAATCTTGCAAGTGCAATCGTCAAACTCTATCCAGAAATGGGAAATGCCATCCTAGCTGATGATGTTGCTTCTGATTTTTTATACGGGACGCGATGTTATAAAGACCCAATATCATGTTTTGAAATGTCTATTTTAAATCCATTGCGCGATCATTGGATAAATCAGAACTTTATAATCCTGATTGATGCTTTGGATGAATGCGATACTGCCGGTAGAAATACCTTGTTTTATTTTCTTTTGACTCAAGTCCAAAGATTTCCCTCTAATTTTAAATTTATTCTGACTTCAAGAAACATTGAAAATATTAACAGAAATTTTCGGTTCCTAGAAAAGGTAAGACAAGTTTATTTAAATACATCGGACCCATTTAATTTAAATGATGTCAAACAATACGTCCGCAAGACAAGTAAGCTTACTGAACCTTATATTTCAAAACTGACTGGAGCTGCTGATGGAAATTTTCTTCATGTTAAACTATATTTACAGTACTGCAAGAAAACAGATACGTTTGACTTTAGGAATGTACCAAACTCTCTTGCACTGTTATATCAATTAAATTTCAACAGAATTTTTAAAGATTCAGAGAGCTTGTTTTATGATTTCTTACCGGTATTTGAAGTGTTATGCACTATTCAAAATCCTACCAACAAGGATCAGCTTATAGAAGTATCACAAATTGAGGATAACAGTAAAATAAGGCAACTGGAAACGCTACTGGGAAATGAATTGGGACATTTTCTTAAATTTGAGGATGGAAAAATGTCGTTTTTTCACAAATCTATTATTGACTTTTTAACCGACGAAAGTAGAAACAAACTGCATTTTTTTGTTCATAAAGAAAATGGTCACAAGTTGTTCGCGAAATATTTGCTTGGAAAATTAAAAATGAATTTGACGTCAAAAAATAATTTGATAGAGATCATACATCATGTTGCAATGTGCAAAAATGCCAAGTACGAATCTATGTTGTCTGGGTACGTCAGAGATTTATTGAGTAAGGATAAAAAGTTACACTTACAGCTTCTCTATCAAGTTGTCTGGAAATATAATGATTACAATACGACGGAACTGTTACTTAAATACATTGGTGTTGCTGCAATAAATACAGTTAACACAATGAACCAGTCCCCAGCGTTTATAGCAGCTAGCCAGGGAAATGAGGAGACCTTAAAATGTTTATTAAACAATGGCGCAAACACTTCATTTTCCGTTGTTTACAACTATTCATCGATAGAAGATTCATATTATGTTAGAGATCAGGATTTGCAGCTTTACTCTCACGTTAGCTTTAATCATAATATAGTTGAATTGTGTAAATATATATACTTTTGCGGTTATACTGTCTTTCATATTGCTGCCCAAAATGGACATAAATATGTTGCTGAAATAATTCTACGGCAATATAAAAATCTCGTCTACTCAGAAAATGATATGCACCTAAATGCTTTTCATCTTGCGGTAGAAAATGGTCATTTGGATATAGTGAAGCTTTTACCAGACTACAACAAGAGTTTTGCAGACACTCACTCTTTATACAAGGCAAGTGAAAAAGGTCATGCACAGATTTTGAATGTGTTGCTTGATACCGGATCAAAGGGTGTATGTTTACCATGCAATGGTACGTTTTACTGGATACCACTACTGTCCAACAGACAACAACAAACAATAAAGATTGATAAGATTAGATCAGGATTAACATTCGATCAAGATTTTTATATGAAAACATTCTTTTATGACGATTGGCGATTAATTACATGCGAAACGGCCTTGAATACTGCTATACGGAATGATCATCTTGAAATAGTTCAGATTCTTTTACAAGAATCATCCAGTACAATAAAGTGTAATATTTATGACGGGAAAACGCCATTAATGACAGCCGTGAGGTATAATCGTACGGAAATTTTTTGCCATTTATATTTAAATGGTGCCAATGTATCACAAAAATGTATTCATGCCTTTGATTTCCTTTTACTGAGATCTAAGTTAGATCTATCAGAATTAGTATTATTAACTGCTGAACAGTGTCCCGTTGGAGCAAGTGTCGCTCACATCATAGCAATGCATGGTAATTTTGATATGATGTTATTCATGCATAATAATGGATTTGTTGACTGGGAACAACGAGATGCTGATCAAGCAACGCCACTTCATTATGCGTTTTGTCATTATAACTATGTATTCATAGTTTTCAATAATGTAAATGAACTGAATTTCAATTTTTCCGCTGAAACTGTAAATGGTTCCAGTGTGTTTCACTCTGCAGCCATATGCCGGTCTTTCGCATTGTATTCCTTTCACAACAGAAACGACGTATATCATCTTAATATTCCTGATAGCTATGATAAAAGACAGAGAAGCATTTTACATTACAGCATGCTATTTTCATTGAGACAAAATGATGATGATCTGCATACTGGTGTTACCGAGGATGTACTTATATTGGGAATATTTAAGGTTTGTCTCAGTTCTAAGCATAACTTTCTCCATACTGATAATGATGGAAAAAATTTTCTACATTACGCTGCTAAAACCGGAAATTACTTTGGATTTCTTAATGCGTTTCATACTTTATCTAGGCATGATGTCATGAGTCTTTTGACTCAAAAAGACACAACTGGAAAGACGCCTGTTGACGAAATATTTCAGGCAATGCGAAAACACGAAACCTATGACCCTATACGAATTCCTAAAGGATGTGAGATAAAAGATGTTTTCCACACGAAATGTCCAACAAAATTTGAAACTATTTTGACGAATCACGAGATGTGTATTTTAAAAACACTGATTTTTCTTTATAAAAAAGAAGGGTTTGCACAGTTTAATGTCTCAGAACTGCTTTCAATAGCAATTCATAAATCCAGGATTTACCCGGTTTTGATGCTAAAAGTGTACGCGAAACAACAGTTCCAACATGTTGTGGAGAAAAATCCGCCATTACTTCAGTTCATTACAGAATATGAGGGACCAAACATTGCCAATTTTTTTTTTACGAAAGATAATTCTCTCAAATGTGATGGAAGCTTTAGTCCTCTTCATGAGATTATCATGAACGATCGAAATACTCAATCGATGTATCAGAACGACGAGTTTCTAAACAAATACCTCAAAGATTACTCCGGCAAAATGTTAGACAAATGTTTTGATAAGGATGGATATAATTTGCTTCACAGAGCTGTAATGGGAGGTAATTTGCTAGGAACACGATTCTTGCTGAAAAAAAGAATGACGATTTCACATGTGTCGCGTCATGCACAATCAGCTTTAAATATTTCAATTATGAAAGCGCCTTTTCTAGAAAATGGTGTTCTAGCTTTGCGATATAGTAATAATTCTCAATTTCAAGTTCTGCAATTCATTTCGGAGAACAGAACTGAAGAATTGATTATTGATTTCAGTAGGGCTCTGAAATATGATGAAACGGCTGAGTTTTTATTAAAAAATTTATATACATCTAGAGGACCAAGACAAAGAGAAATCGAAAATCTTTTGTGTAGACCTAATGAACGCCATCTGAGTCTGGTACATTTAGCAGCAGCCAAGGGTTTCATAAGTTTCCTGAAGAAATGTACCTTGTTTTTTGGTTCAGATATATTGAACTGCTATGATTTTAACAAGATAACTCCTTACTATTTAGCAAAGATTTACAAACAAGAAGGTGTAATGAAATGGATGGTTAGCATTGGTGTTCCCAGAACCAAACCAAACTTGGAAATTGAAAGTTTGTTGATTTATTTTATGCTTTTCAGTAACAAAAGACAAACTGTATTTGATTGGACATGCAGCCTACAGTATAGTTTTAAACATTATGGTCTCATACAAGCACAAGTTTCGAAATGTAGGCGTGCAGTTCGAGACCAAGATAATTTCCTATTATATAAACATTTATTTAGGGACATTTATATTCGAGTTACTTATTTGGTTTTAAATTCCATGCAGAACTTACAGATAAAATCAAGTATTGGGATCTGTGATTTTGATGGCACGATGCATATTTGTTCTGCTTTAGTAGACATGAACAATTTAATAGTACGCCAGTTGAAGTTACTACAAAAACAAGCATATATACATTTAAGAAAATGGATGAAGTTTGACGATCATGATCATATGTTTTTATATCAAAGAGCATTACGTCATATATTCAATGAGCCAGAACGAAAATATTTGCGCGAATTATCATTTTATTCAATTGTGAGTACTCGGTTTCGCTATTTCGAACAACTTGGACGGAAGCATTTCATTCATAACCAATGGTTAACCAATTTCTTGGTACATCTAGAAGATAAAAATAAAATAAGTTCCAGACTTTACTTTAAGTATGAGAATAGAATAGTATCTTGGTTTAGTATAAATATGATGTTGACTGGAATTGAAGATCAATATGACAAAAAAAGTAAAAATTATAAATTAAAATTAGAAGTCTATAAAAAACAACCTAATAACCTTTGCAAATGTCAAGATGTTAAAAGTGCTATAGACGATTTCCTCGAAATATGTAGTATTTTGGATGTTTATTGGCTAGAACACGATTGCATTATAGACATGAAAAGGTATGGTATAATGCAAATGTCTACTTCAGAGATACAGAGAAACCGACAGGAGTTTATTGTCCATCTACAAGAAGAAGCCAGGAAAGACCCATATCTTCAGGAAAGTCTCAAACTTTTTAAAAAAAACATGTCGATGTTTTTGTATTTCATGCAGTTTATACCAACTGACAGAAAATCTTCTCTTTGCATGAGGTTTTTGATTTCACAAGCAAAATGTGCAGAGAAAATGAATTTATAATTAATAATATTATTTTGCATATATAATATATATTTATATTGTATGTTATTCTGGTTTCAGACATGGGATATAATGTGACATTCCCGGCTTAGAGTTTATATTTCCTAAGCCGGGAATGTAACATTATATACCCTGTCTGAAACCTGAATTACACATATATTACGGCTTACCCCAGTACCAGGTATGTGTTGGACATTCACCATGCAGTAAAGAGATTCAGTACACGTTTCCTTTTATATTGTGTAATTCACTTAAATGCACTTTTTTCTTCTTCATATTTTTGCAATAAACATTCTAGCTTACATGTGTACTGTTTGTGTGTTTAATAGTGACTTTTTATGTATTTTTGACACCAGAAATATTGAAAAACTCAACCAGATATTTTCCCGCAAACGTAAACGATTTTGTAATTTGCAGTGAAAATAATTTTATCTTGTATGCAATACTTCCTTTAGTAACGCTTTTAGCCATTAATTTAGTATTTGGTGTGTAAGTTGCGCGATGATAAATTACAAAACGTATTATTGACGGATACTCCTCATTATTTATCCTTTGTGAGCATCCGACATTCTTTTACTGTATTATATAGATTTAGACTACGTCACATAGTAACGTTCATTATGATGACGTTATTGAGGATCCAATTAGGGTTTAACACGTCCTGTATGCCATGGCAGTTCCCGGAATATCTACTGACATCTCTATATTGTTATCCAATCATAAAACTAGACACATTTGTAATCCGTATATATATATTCAAATCTCTCAAATTGAGGTAAATAAAAACTCTTTAAAATAATCCGGAGCTTTCGACCGGTCATGCCGGTCTTCTTAAGTGGAACTTAATTGTTGGCATAGTTACACCTCTTTCATTACAAATTAACGTCATAGTTAAAAAAAATAAAGAATATCCTTTAGCCAGCTTCTTTCTATTAAGATTTTGTTGTTCAATGTTTGGACATAGAAATCGGAGTACAAATGTCATTTGTAAATTTGTGTAATTTTTTTTAGTCAAATTTAACATTAGTTGTCTCCCTTGTATTTGTTAACATCATACTATAGGTTAAAAAGAAGTAATTATTTAATAGGCGACAATGATAGCCTTTTTGGGTTCTGCAACTAATGTTGAAATTTGACTACAAATATTTACTCAAATTTCAAAATGACATTAATTGAAACCGGTATTATTTTTTATTAAATTTCTGATGTGTTACCAGCTTACGGATTCCACTGAAAATTTCTTTATACAAACACATTTTATTAATGTGCGTTCCATAAAATGTAGTTTGTTATAGTATGCGATTCTCAGAACACTGGAAAAGGGAATTGTACTTCGATTTCTATGTCCAAACGAAATATTAATAGAAAGACGCTGGCTAAAGGATATTCTTAATAAACAAGTACTCGAGGCAAACGGAATTTTATTGACAGCACATACCGGATATGAGAAGTCCTCCATTATATCAAATATAGTGTGTGCCGATAGGTCATCGGTGTGGTATGACTTTCGGAAAAAAATTTTTAGCTAACATTTTTGTAGATATGATATGGACATGACCTTGAGTGCAGGCACATTCATTCGAAATTTTGCAAATGCAATTTTCAAACTCTATCCTGAAATGGTAAATGCCATCCTAGCTGATGATGTTGCTTCTGATATTATAAACGAAACGCGATGCTATATATAAAGACCAGATATCTGTTTTGAAATGTCTATATGAATTTATCAATCAGAAATTCACAATCCTTATTGATGCTTTAGGTGAATGTGAGCCTGTCGGTGGAAACACTTTGCTTCATTTTCTTTTGACTCAAATCAAAGATTTCCCTCTAATTTTAAATTCATTCCTGTCTTCATTGAGACAAACTGAAGTTCCTAGTTAAAACGGTAGAGCATGTGTTTTTGAATAAATCGGATTATTTTGGATTGAATGATGTAAAGCAATACGTCCGTAAAACAATGTAGTCAGTTTACTGAACCTTGAACCTCGGATCTCAACACTTACAAAAGCTGTCAATGGATATTTTATTCATGTTAAACTATTAGTACTACAGTACTGCAAGAAAACAGATACATTTGACTTTGAAATGTACCAAAGTCTCTTGCGCTGTTATACCAAATAAATTTCATACGAATTTTGAAAGATTCTGGAAACTTATTTAATGATTTTTTACCTGTGTTTGAAGTTTTATGCACAATTCAAAAAAATCCTTTCGATAAGACTCAGCTTATAGAAGTATCACAATTGGATGCAAACATCAAAAGGGAGAAAACTGGAAACGTTACTTGGAAATGAATTGGGACATTTACTCAAATCTATGATGGGAAAATGTCGTTTTTACACAAATCTATCGTTGACTTTAAACCGATAAAAGGAGAAACACATTGTAATTTTTTGTTCATAGAGAAAATGGTCACAAGTTGTTCTCCGAATATTTGATAGGACAATTGGAAATGAATTTGCCTTCAAAAAATAATTTGATAGAGCTCATATATCATGTTGCAATGAGCAACAATACCAAATACGAATCTATGTTGTCTGGGTACGTCAGAGATTTATTGAGTAGGGATAAAAGGTAACACATAGAGTTTCTCTACCAAATTGTATGGAAATATAATGATTAACATACGACGGAACTGTTACTTGAATGTATTGCTGTTGCTGCAATAAATGCAGTTAACACAATGAACCAGTCTCCTGGGTAATGAAATGGAGTATAACCGCAAAAAATATATGTACATTGTATTTGCACAATTTAACTATGTCATGATTAGAGCTAACGTAACTGTCGCTCACATCATAGCAAAGGTAATTATGATATCAGGTAATTCATGTATAATAATAGATTTTGAGACTGGGAACAACGAAGTGCTGATCAAGCAATTCCACTTCATTATGCGTTTTGCCATTTTAACGTTTTTTCATATTTCTCATTTTTTAATTTTCAATTTTCAATTTTTATGCTGAACCTATTAACGGTACCAGTGTATTTCACTCTGCAGCAATATACCGGTCACTTACATTGTACTTCTTTCACAACAGAAACGACAGATTTCGTCTTAGTGTTCCTGATTGTCTCAATTATAGACGTAGAAGCATTTTACATTACGCCATGATACTTCCATTGAGGCAAAATAATGATGATCTGCATGCCGGTGATACAGAGAATTTGCGTATAAGGACAATGTTTAAGGTTTGTCTCTATTCAAGGCATAACATTTTCCATACTGATAATGAAATGTTCAACACTTCGCTGCTGAAAGCGGAATTATTTTGGATTTCTTAATGCATTTCATACTTTATTTAGGCATGATGTTATTAGTCCTTTGACTCAAAAGAACACAAATGAAAAGACGCAAGTTATCAAAATATTTCAGGCAATCCATACACGGGAGTCCTTTGATCATATACGAATTCATAAACGATATTATATAACAGATGTGTTCTACACATAATGTCTGACAAAATTTGAAACTATGTTGACAAACCACGAGATGTCGTTACTGCAAACACTGTCGTATCTGCATAAATTTGAAGGATTTTCAAAATTTAATGCATCAGACTGGCTTACGATAGCAATCAAGGAATATAGGATTTACCAAATTTTAATTATTAAAGTTACGCTAAACAACAATTCCAACATGTTGTGCAGTGCAATTCACCATTGCTGCACTTCATTACAGAATATGAGGGGCCATTTATTGCAGAATGAAAGATAATTCTCTCCAATGTGCTGGCAGGTTTAGTCCTCTTCATGAGATCATAATGAATGATCGAAATACAGAGTCAATATATTACAATCATCTTAAATTCTAAACAAATATTTGAAGGACTACTCCAGAAAAATATAAGACACGTGTTTTAATACGGATGGATATAATTTGCTTCACAGAGCTGTCATAGGAGAAAATTTGCTAGGAACACAATTCTTAATGCACAAAGTAATGAAATTATTACATGTGTCTAGTCATGGACAATCAACTTTACAAATTTTAATTGATAAAGCTCCTTTTCTAGAAAATGATGTCATACCTTTGCTTTCCATTTCAATTACTACAATTTGTTTCGGAGAACAGAACTGAAGAATTGATTATTGATAATAGTAGCGATCTGCAATATGATGGAACAGCCGAGTTTTTTTAATTAGAAAATGTATATACATCGAAGCCATCAAGACGCGAACAAATTGCAGCTCTTTGGTGTAAAGACAATGAACACATCTTAGTTTAGTACTTTTAGCAGCAGCCAAGGTTGTTATAAGTTTCCTGAAGAACTGCACCTTGTTGTTTGGTTCAAATAAGTTGAATTTCTATGATTTTAACAAGATAACGCTTTATCATTTAGCAAAGATTTACAAACAAGAAAGGGCAATAAAGTGGATGGTTAGCATTCGTGTTCCCCGAACCAAACCAAACTTGGAAATCGAAAGTTTGTTAGTTTATAATATGCTTTTCAGTAACAAAAGACAACATGTATTAGACTGGACATGTCGCCTTCAGTATAGTTATAAACACTATCGTCTCATACAATCGCAGTTTAAGACCAGGATAACTTCATATTATATAAAAACGTATTTACGGACAGATTTATACGAGTTATTAATTTGATTTTGAATTCCATGAACCATCATTTAGCTGACTTGTTTTTGTATTTCGTGCAGTATATGCCAACTATGAGAAAATCTTCTCTGTGCATGAGAATTTTAATTACACAAGCGAGGTTTATTGAGAAAATGAATTTATAAATAAAAAATATTTGCAAAAAGTAAATACAAAGTTATTGATTAGTTTTTATTATCAAATATTTTTAGATTAATTATAAATAATGGTTTACTTTTACAAATTGTGACTTGGAAGGAGAGTTGTCTCATTGGCACTCACACCACATCTTCTTATATCTATATTTCCATGCTTCAAAAGGAATACTTTTTGTATCCGAAATATTTATTGATAAATAAATTAAATATATATAATTCTTTGTATTGCTTATTTAAGTGTTGTTGCTGTTGAATAAAATAGCTATTTTATGATATCAATGTGAAATTGTAAAAAATAAATCTTGTAAAATAATAGTAAAATTATTTGACATAGAAATTCTAGTAGTGTTTAGTTACTGAATTTAAACAGGTGAGTGAAATAATTTTTCGCAATTCCTTTGACTATATCGACTCATTAAACAGACCATTTTCTATAAAAATGAAAAAAAAAGTCCTTATTGTTTTAGACCATGAAAGATCTTACACTGATCCCACAACAAATACACCGAAGATGATATCATCAAAATGATGGATTTTTTATCGACAACATATTTTTTGAGTTTGGTTTATTGGTATGAAATTGAGGATACTACCGAAAACTAGAAGGTCTGCTTCATATCCTGATCTTTTCCTCAATATTTACACAGATGGACTACTTCAAAGTAGAATCTATTACAAACGTGATGATTCCAATTTTAAAGTTGTCACTTCCCATTTTTCAGCAGTAACACACCCTCTGCTCCGTCGTATGGCGTTTACATATATGTTACGCACGTGAATGTTCATATTATATGGATTTTATTAAAAGGGGTGTGATCCTTACATAAAAACTGCCCCAAACAGAGACAAATGACTGAAATCGACTCTACATGAGTTTTACGGTCACCATCCCAAATTGGTTGACCGATACGATCTTTCGTTGGCTCATCTAACTAAGGACGTGTTTTCGCGGCCTTAGATCTTTAGATACCAGTAAAGTAGCCTGATATATAATTTTACTGATTGCGTTTTATTCCCGTTTATGACATTTTAACTGAGTGTGAATTCGCATGGCAGTGGATGCCTGCAGAGCAAGAAACGCTTAACCTGTCTTCGCACCCGTCTCGCTCCTTTTGGAAGCCATTCATCAAATTTTTATTTTCATGCCATGATCTTCCTAATCGCTTTATGAGATTTGAACGACAGTAAACTACAGTCGCCTTAATTAAGCCGTACTCTAATCGGGTATTCGGCAGCAGTCATTGGGACTGATAGGTCATGCGAAATGAGCATAGTTCACCTCAAACATAGAGCCAGTCCCCTATGGCGTACGGAAAGGGTCAAAAGTCAAAAATGCATAAGCTATATTTGACGTCCCATAAGGGTCAATATGTAATTGTGTGGCTATGCTGTATTTTGTATCGCATATGCTATATTTCAAACATTGACTATGCTATATTTTCAAATTTTAGCATATGCTGTACTAATTCAAACACATCATGAAAGGTTCAAAACTTGAAAGTAGCTTAGGCTATATAATTCATTTTGATTAGACTGTATATCTTACTGTTGGAAAGCGTGTTTAACGAATCAAGTCAATTGTCATCACTAAAGCCTCCGCCCTTTTTTATCAGTACTTATAGAAATGGAATGTATAATACGATCATTTGAAAACGGAAAAAGCCTTTTCCAATGATCAAGTCCGAGTTTATTGAAAAAAACATTTTTGATTTTTACAATTATTACATTTTATACATTCATATGTTTTTGCCTGATATTTTATTGGATTTTATCTCACTGGCATCGGGGAATTGTAAAACAAGGGGAATTGAAACGCGGCACACATCAAAAATGATTTTCTTATATCATCTCTGTCACGGGTGATGTGTTAACTATACCCCCCGCAGAGCCTTCACGCTAACCAATGTACCCGATTTCAGTTACTGCCCTTTCCATGTTGTATACGCTGCACTTGATGTACAAAACTACATCATAAATATGAAATTAATCACTTTTTTATTTGACATTAAACAAATTTCTCAACGATAAATGATTTTAAAACAAACTAAATAATTTTTCGGATGACAAACTTCTGAAAGCGGCAAATATTCACATGTACGTCCCTATAGTTGCAATTTAGCACCGGCAGTGTCATTAGGTAAATGTTCAGATCTGTAATAATTAAATCCATAAGTATACATTTTGTTATAAAATTTGCAAAACCTGATAATAAAATTATCAAGACATGGCCCAAATAATCCTTCAACTTTTGTCTAAGGCCAAAACACGAACAGATATGCCAGTGACAAAAAGTACATGCAGCAGGAGAATTTAATTTCAGCTTTATTTAAAGTGGGACCAAGTTCATAATTTTATAATACATTATTTTAAAGTTTTTAGAAATATTCATAGTACTGCTCTTAAGACATTAATGGGAGCATTTTTTGGGGACTAGTCTTCAACTGCCGACTTCCTAATTTGAACAAGAAATATAGAAAAAAGTCGAAACGGGCTATTCCTCTAGAAAAAGTGCATCCAGGAAAACGTACTTTCTACTTTAAAATGACACCAAAATCTAAGATCTATCATACATAATTTTATAGTTTTTAGAAATATTCATAGTTCTCTGTAACATCCATAGAAAAAAAACGACAAAAAAAACAACAACAGAATGGACTATTTCCTTGAAAATGGGCGCAAGCAATAGAACAGAATTTCAGCTTTAGAACGAGACCCCCTTAGATCACCCCAACCACGTCCACATTGTACAAATAATGTTTCAATAAACGAATGCCATTGACCTTTAGGTGGAAATTCACGAATAATGTATTATTGAAGTAGACATAAGGGCTCTATATTAAACCCGATAAAAAAATCATACTTAGTTAAAGTGTTGTTTCTATCGAGCTTTTTTCAATAATTAGATTACAAGAGTGCACACGCTGAAATGTCTCGCCTGTTTTACTTATCATTGAATTCATGTTGATAGTCTGCAATATGAAGATTTAATCACAAGTATCACATAAACTTAACATTATCAATGTTCTATGAAAATGAGGTCACAGTCAGATTAACCATGCCAGACAGACATGTTCATCTTACAATACTTTCATACACCAAATATAGTGGTATTAGTTGCTAATTAAGTATCTTAAAAACAGATCAAACAACAAAATCGTAACATTGACCATGAAAACGTAGTCAAGTCCATCTTAACCCTGCCAGAGATCTGTGTTGAAGGCCGTACTTTGACCTATAATTGTTTACTTTTTACACATTGTGACTTGGATGGAGAGTTGTATCCTTGGCACACATACCACATCTTCTTATTCATATGTACACCTTACAACCAATCCATATGCCTAACATAGTTGATCTATTGCTTATTATCTGATAAACTGACAAAATTACAAAAAAAACTTATCATTGACCAATGAACCATGATAAAAATGAGGTCAAGGTCATGTGAATCCTGCCATACTTACATGTACGCCTCACAATTGTTCCATACACTTAATATAATTGACCTTTTGCTTATTATATCCGAGAAATAGATCAAACCACAAAAACTAAAACTTGTCCAATGAACCATGAAACTGAGGCCGAGGTCAGATGAAACCTGCCAGACGGACATGTACACATAACAATCATTCCATACACCAAATATAGTGGCCGTATTGCCTATAGAATATAGTATCTGAGAAATAGACCAAACCACAAAAACTAAACATTGTCCAACGAACCATGAAATTGAGGTCAAGGTCATATGAAACCTGTCAATTGGACATCAACACCTTACGACCATTTCATACACCAAATAAAGTTGACATATTACTTATAGTATCAGAGATACGGACTTGACCACGTAACTTTAACGTTGGTCAATGATCCATGGAATAAGGCCGAGGTCAAGTGAACCCTAACTGTCGGATATTCGGATATGTAGAAGTATTTTTTTTTTCAAGAAGTCAGGTCAGGGACAATGAACATACGACAGACAGAAACTTCGTAACATAGGGTATCTGCACACAAGGTATGAAGCATCCAGGGCTTCTACCTTCTAAAATATAAAGCTTTTAAAGAAATAGTTTACGCCGCCTCCGCCGGATTGTAATACCTATGTCTCGCATATTGCGACTTTCGTCGCAGGCGAGACAAAAATCATGTGTCACCAAGCTTTTGCCAAGCTACATTTTGTTCAAAATTGTCTGATTTTGTAAGGACTACATATATTATAGAACATAAAGTAACACTTTGTAATGTGTATGCGTCCGAAGCGCTTTCCTGGGTTTACCTTTATCAGGAACGTTCAAATCCAAATATTTTAAAGCCAAGGATCTATAGTATCGTAAAGCGTGAAGAATAAGACCAAATAGGACTAAAAATAATATGTATATATACTGAGGAAAAAACTTGTTTGAATAAAAAGAAACTAAACTAATCTATTGAGTCTTATTATAAATTATGAGAAGATAGCTCATAGAACATGCTTTCAGAAAATGGGGTTACCGTACTCGGTTTTTTTTTTGTTACATAAAAAAAAATAGTTAAAGTCAAATTTAGAGTACAATCCTTTATAAAGTATACTAGTTAGAGCTATCTCCCTTGAGACGCATGAAATTTATAACGTGTTGTTTTAATTTTTTTGATATAGCAAAGTTAAAAAAAAAATGAAAACAATTCAGGTAATTATGGTGTCACAGTCTGTTAGATCCTTAGAGGATATGGAAGATATTAATTATGTAGGGAAGTGTTGCAAAGCAATATGAATATAAAAGTGATATAGAGCGTGAAGTGGTTACGTGTGAAACTAAAGTCTGAGTATTGAATAATGTGGTGAATAATATTGAGTAAAATAGAAACCAGTATAAAGATTGGTTAATATGCGCTAAATTCCCTAGCAGATTGTGTTTTGAATCAGTGGAAAGGCATCAGCTTAGCGTGTAGTGTAAAATAATCTGCCACCAACAAGATATGATCAAGACGAATTGCAGACTTTGAAAGAGACCAAGACCAAAAGGACTTAAAAGATTGTCAAAACACCATCAATGAAACTACTAACATTTCTATTTTAGTAAGTGGGAGATTGTTAGTGTTATAGTTACCATTGGCATGTTGAAACCTGTCACACGTTTTGTCATATGTCAGAATGGATTGTTGGCCAATGATATTTTTAATAGTGAATAAAAACTTTCTCCATGCCGAGATGACCGACTCCAACCAAATTATCATCATTTGCATCCCTCAAAGAAGAAGGAAGTTCTATCTTTTATATGTCTGAATACTTAAGGTAGCTTTGATCATCATATTTGATACAAATGATATAGAATAGTTAGGACTCTCAACTTCTACTAACTTTTGTAGTTTTGGAACGTCAGGTAAAAAATTAAACAACAATATTACCGATCACCAAGACAAATTCGAAAAGGATGAAATCATCAAAAATGATAAAACCAAAACGCTCGACTATATCAACTAACGGAAAGACTGGAAAATAACTGTCAAATTCCTGACCTAATGCAGGCATTTTGCGAAAAAAAATAGTGAGTGAAACCAGGTTTTATAGTTAACTTAACCAACTTAATTCAATGGCAGTTGTATGTAGCTCTGATATTAACAAAAGTGTATACACATTTTTGTTTAGGGGCCAGCTGAAGCCCGCCTCGGGCTGCTGGATTTTCTCGCTGTGTTGAAGACCCATTAGTGGCCTTAGGCTGTTTTCTGCTCTTTGGTCGGGTTGTTGTCTCTTTGACACATTCCCTGTTTCCATTCTCAATTTCATGAACAACCAAAACAGATATAATTGTTAACGTGACATTGATTGGGATCCAGTAGTCTTAATTGGCAAACATGCATCATATATATATATATATACAGCCAAAAAGACTGGTTTTTTTTGTAGTTGATAGTGTAAATAATGTAGTACTCTTTACCAAAACATTATGACATATACACACTTTACTTATTAAGTACAAATTAAGTAAAATATAAAAACGAGGGCACAAAAAATGAAAACAACACTATAAAAATGTCATGCGTCCAAAGGACCCCTCACGACGGCGTTTTTCTGGACGGAAATTACCTCATGGTCTAAATCTTGATGCTTGAGTGCCCATCTTGTTTGTGTCATATTTTAAGACATTGTGACCAGTCACCACTGTAAAGTCACCACTGTAAATTAAGAATTTGCCAAATGTTTCCGAAAGGCCTTAAAACCTTTGAGAATAGCAAGACACTATTTTTTTGTTGGTTTTTACTTTTTCTTCCTTGCTTTTTACCAAAAGCAACGACATATTATCTGTTTCATTATCTTTTTTTACCTAGGACATAACCCACAGCTTCATTACTATCAACAGTAGTTAGTACCTAGTACGATCAGAAAAGGTTAGTACTGCAGCTGTCAAAAAGCGCATTTCATTGTTTCAAATACTTTTTGACAGTTTGCTGGCCATTCACATTCCTTATCTTTCCTAAAAGAGAGGCAAAATATACCTTAGGAGGGCAGTCAAATCAGAAAGGATCTTAGAGTACTCTTTTATAAAACGGCGATATGTTTTTTGCCATTTACCAAAAAACTACGACCCTGTTTTGGGAATTTAAAAATTGATTACAGCCCTCGATTTTGATGAATCAACTTTTATACCATGGCGGGAAATAGTGAGACCTAAAAACATGATTTCTTTGACTGCAAAGTGACATTTTGAAGGCTTAAGACTTATATCCCAGTGTGCGATAAGGCCTTATTTGACTTACTTGTTTTTCGCGTTGATCAGTCTTTAGTTTTCTATATTGTGTTTTGTATACTGTTGTTTGTCTTTAGCCTTTTAGTCGCTTTTCTCTTCTTTTTTTTGGCCATGTCATTGTCAGTTTGTCATCGACCCTTTGGTATCTTCCGCCTCTTTTTTTTACTGAAGTTGAAACATTTAAATTGAGATTACTATCTACGTCTGTTTTAACGTTGAGGTATGGCAAAATAGAATAAAAAAGAGTGTTTTACCCATAACGTCACAATAAATGCAGTTTATATGTCACGAAATAAGCCGTTCTTCGTGTTTTCGAGTGCATGTGTTTGAAAAATACAACGATTTCGGTCATTTTGTGCATAATTTATGGACCCGCCAATATAGAAAAAACCGAAGTAACCACTAAATAATTTATCAAAATTGGCACGGTGTCCTTATGAACAACACATTTGACGTAAATTTGTTTGTAATACTTGCATGCTCTCAATATTTCCCAATAATAAATATGTGTGAAAATGTGCAATTTTGTCTGTTAAAAACAAATGGAATTTTGTTATCTTTAGATTATAAAATTTCTGTAACTATTCGTGATATTTGAAAGATATTACTTTTTAAGCTTTGCTCAAATTAAAACGATTGTTCGTAAGCTACACCCACCTTCTTTTATAATACTTAATTTCACGGACGCAATCACGTGTTGGTTGACCGTTATGGAATATCTGTTTCACAGATGACAACGGATTTGTTCCTATTGTCGTAACAACAAATCCGTCCCCTTTTTCCCGAATGTGACCTACCGAATTAGACTTATCAACGGGTTTGTACTAACATGAACAACACGACGGGTGCCACATGTGGAGCAGGATCTGCCTACCCTTCCGGAGCACCTGAGATCACCCCCAGTTTTTGGTAGGGTTCGTGTTGCTCAATCTTTAGTTTTTTCTATTGTGTTTTGTTTACTGTTGTTTGTCTTTTCCCTTTTAGCCATGGCGTTGTCAGTTTATTTTCAACTTAAGAGTTTGAATGTCCCTTTGGTATATTTCGCCTCTCTTTAACGAATCAACATTGGTTGCAAACTGACGGTAGCATAAAAAGACCAAAAGGTAACATATTCCGCTCTTATCTACTAGTACCTTTTTTATGAAAGCATTCATGTGTTTTGAAGATACATAGCTCTTAATTCTCAAACTGTCAAATACACTCTTTGAGTGTAGTATTGGAAAGTAAGAACTAGCAGAGACATTGTTCAATTTTCCGTAATCAATCGCGCAACTGTAAAAATCTGGCTGATCTGCACTTCCTATCTATTTTACAAACAACGGTACATTGCCGGTTCATCTGCATGCTCTACAAAGGAATTGTCCGTTAGATTAACCAAATTTTTTCCGCAGTGAAAGAGGGATTACAGAAATATTTTGACACTGTTTATCGCGTAGTGGCATTAAAGTTAAACATATGTGGATTCTTTAGAACTCAAAAGAACTTCTGGAAAATTTAAAATCACTGTCATTTAATGAAATAAATTCTATCAAAACCTTAGATTTTCCACCCTTTACACCACCATACCACATGAAAAATTAAAACCCCGTCTTAAAGAAAAAAATCCACAATGCTTTCCTCCATAACAATGGTATCATACGCTACAAATTTATTGTTTTGGGATATAATTCTACTTGTTCAAAATGAGCCCGAAAATAAAACATGCTACACAGGAGAACAAGTGGTCAGTATGCTAGAGTTTCTAATTGACAACATATTTGTTGAATTTGGAGGTAGAATTTCCAGCAGGTTGTTGGCATTCTTATGGGAACCAACTGTGCACCTCTCCGTGTCGACCTTTTCTTATTTTCATATGAGTCGGAGGACCTTCAGACACTTGTAAAAAAACAATTCAAAAAGGCTAGATTATTTGATTTCACATACAGGTATATTGATGATGTTATTTCCATTAACAATCTAAACAATCTGATTGGGTGCTATTAATATATCCTCCTGAACTAAAGATTTAAGAAACCACAGATACAGCTTCCTCCGCATCATTTCGAGACATTTACCTCAAATTTGACAACAACGGTCATCTCAGTACCAGAATCTATGACAAACGAGACGATTTCAATTTAAAAATAATGAGTCAGGGTTTTGTCAAAGAACGTCTCGTCCTTTTTCTCAAAAAGTTCATCGGAAAGTACCAAGATCTATTAGATGAATAGTCAGTGTCTACTTCATCTATGATGAGTTTATTCACAAATGATACAAGGTGGTCTTGAGTTATATATTCAAGTGCTGAAGTGTAATCTTTTATTTTACTTTATTTTCCCTGTAATTTGTCTTCGTGCTTTTATGTATCGTTTGGTCGTATGACTTTTGACGTGACTCGGTTTTTATGCATCGGGTTTTTTACTTTTTGACTTTGGGCATTCATGGTGAAGGTGGGTCCTGAGGTGCGATTCGGACACAAAAGGTGTTTACAGTGTTGTGTCTATTTTGTTTACCATTGTATTTATATTTACTCAATTTTTACTTTAGTGTATACTTTATACGATATGTACTATCAACGACAAAATCTTTTTCTTTTGTTGGCGTCTTTGTTAGATAACTTTGTATTTTGTATGTTTGTTTGAATTATTCAGTCAGTTGTGTTTTATGTCTGTGTTGTATGTTTACACAGTTTTGGCTGCTGGATCCCAAATAATGTCACATTAAAATTGAGAATGGAAATGGGGAATGTGTCAAAGAGACAACAACCCGACCATAGAACAGACAACAGCAGAAGGTCACCAACAGGTCTTCAATGCAGCGAGAAATTCCCGCACCCGGAGGCGTCCTTCAGCTGGCCCCTAAACAAATATATATACTAGTTCAGTGATAATGAACGCCATACTAAACTCCAAATTATACACAAGAAACTAAAATTAAAAATAATACAAGACTAACAAAGGCTAGAGGCTCCTGACTTGGGACAGGCGCAAAAAAATTAACCTATTATGGTGTTTTGGGTTGCTCACCCAATTTTGTCAATATAACGGAACTAAAAAAACAACTGTCATACAAGTGGGAGGTTTAGCAATCTATAAAACCAGGTTTAACCCATCATTTTTTATGGAAAATGCCTGTACCAATTCAGGTTCTTTTGTAATCCGCGTTTCATACAACATGTGTTTCGGTCAACGCTTTAACACCCCAATAACAAAAAGAAGCATTCAAATACAAAGATTGAAAACCTTGTCAAACAAACAAAAAAGGTAAATAAAAATATCTTTTAGTTTTTCTGAAATAAATGTCATCTTAACATAATGTTGAGAAACAAGAAAAATCTGTCATTTCAAGGTGCTTAAAATGTTTGCTAAATAGGGAAACTATTTATGTATTTGACATTCACATGCTCACTAAGGTAGTTCTTCAAAGATTAGAGGTAATCCTCATCTTGGTTTTCAAACAAAAAGGTCTTATTATGTCTTCGATGCATTTTGAACATTATACATGTTCCGCATTTAGTACATATGCAAAAGTGAAGAGCTACCTGTAAAAAAAATGATTGTGATTTATGACGTATAAGTATTATCTTGCAAATACAGGAGAGTGATATTTTTTTAAACACTTAGTTAACGACTTTAATGCACCCACCTAACACAAACAAACAAACAAATACTTTATTAGAGTCTCACCTCTTTAAAACATTTGATATAAAATACAATATAATAATAACAGATCAATTTATAAAAGAGCCACTCTAAAAAGAGTTAAAAGAGACTGTAAAACACACATTAAATATACATTTATATTACACATATAACATATATCAATATATTTTAGCATAAAACACTAAACTATTAAAAACCAATTCTTTTGTAATCATAATCAGAAGATAAAAAACAAAACATTATATACAGTTATTCCCTTTTGAATGGTTTTACACTAGAAATTTTTTGGGGCCCTTTATAGCTTACTGTTCGGTGTGAGCCAAGGCTCCGTGTTGAAGACCGTACTGTGACCAATAATGGTTTACTTTTATAAATTTTGACTTGGATGGAGAGTTGTCTCATTGGCACTCATACCACATCTTCTTATATCTAATTACGAATATAAAATACACTTTCTCTCTTAAAAAGTACTTCATGACAGATTTTGGCTATGAAATAGCAAACTCTGTCGTTATGATACACAAATAAAAACTTTTCCTCATTACACAAATTATTAAAACTACTTTTTACATAACACACACTGTTAAAAAATCTGCATATTCTGGACATTCTAACAACGCATGTTTTTCATCCTCAATGACATCTAAATATTTTTTTCTACAATTAAAACAAAACCGTTCATTTACATCTATACCTTCATATCTGCAAGTTTCAATTCTAATTGGAGCAACAGCTGCTCTAAATTTAGCATATGCACTTCTGTATTTACCCGGCATAATAATACTTCAATATTTTTCTGTTTAATAATTTGATTTAAATAACCTGTAAGTACGCAATTCACTGCTTTCATTAGCTAGTAAATTTGAGTGCCATTTATTCTGGTACACAGTAAAAAGGTTGTTTTCGATATCTTTAATAACAGACTTGCCCAAAACAGTCACGAATATATATCATATATCATTCGATGCTTAAAGGTCAGGCGCAAACATTCCTGAATATTACTAAAATGAGACAAAATCCACTTTTCTGCTTCCTGTTTGATATTTGTTTTCTAAAGATCATGGCACTTTAATGAACAGAGTAACAATAATTATAAATCAAATGCCAAATCAGAGGTTAGGTGTGTACTATTTGCAGAAAATTGTAATTCTTTAAAAAATCCTCCAAAAAAGCAACTAATCTCCTAAAATAAAATATTTCATGGGGGATCTTATGTATATGCCTCAAATTAAATAAACAGTATCGGTTACAGGTCAAGGAAATTTTAACACTGCAATCAATATAAGATGTTAATAAAGCGATCTTATTCAAGATAGATAATTTCAGATAGTCAGCAATTCAAATTAAGTATATCATTCCTGTAACACAACTATGGAAAAAAGCTAGAAAACTCGAATGATCATCATTTCCGTCATTGCGTAAACTAGACCTTAATTTAATCTTAACTTTTAAAGGAAAATGCACTTAACATAATAAAAAAACTGTTCCATGACTGTTGAAAATTTACACACATGCTATTGTTTTCCTGGATTGGTGAAGTAACCAACTCTTTTGAATACGGTATCGCCTGGGATATGTAATAACTCCATATACAATGTTTAACTGCAGCTGGAATGGCGAAGTTGCTACATAAATTTAAAAGGTTGTTTTAAAATAATATTCGCCTCATTTGTCGTACAACCATGTCATCAACATATCATCACTGTGGTGTCTTATATATATGTTGTATGGCGCAGATCTAACTGTATCTACGATGTCCTTTATTACATATTCAACAGAGTAGATTTGATCATTACAATTATATTGTTAAAACCGTATGTTAGCTGCTTATGGCCTCCGATGAACATTAGAAGTTCCTTACTAACTACTCTATAGACTACCTACAACACACAAACACACACACATAAGGTCAAATAGCTTTTCTTTTAGACTTCTAGTAGGTTTTCTGAAACTAATTTCAATTGAATGGATTATTTTTGTGGGGTAAAAAATATATGAAATTTAGGAGATGTGGTGCGATTGCCAATGAGAGACTAGTCCAAATTTCGTGGATTGTAGCAGCTATATATAGGTCACGGTACGGTCTTACACAATAAGCAAAACCAATAACGTATAGTCCGCTTTAAAATGTCCCGACATAACATCAAACGAGAAAAACAACGGCCTGATTTATGTTCAAAGCAAATAAAGGAAAAACAAATATGATAGACAACAACCAACGACAACCAGTGACTTACAGGCTCCTGACTTAACAAAGGCTTATAAAGAATGTGGCGGAGTTTAACATGTTTTGGGGTGCTGAACACTCCCGAAACCTTGGACAGTGGTTTAACAGCACAACACACTAGGAATCAGTTGGAAATGATTTGAGTCATCAGATTGACACCTCGATTTAAGAGTATTCGCAGTTAGTAAAAAATCTCATCAACGATTCCAGGCTTATAATTTGTTACGCCAGGTGCGTGTTTCTTATACATAAGACCCGTTAGCATCGATTCAACAGTTGAAAGGTCAAATCAAATAAGAAAATGAAGAGAATTAAAAAGCGAAAATTCCGAAAAGTAGATGGCAATCTGTACATGGAGATAGAACCTTTGTGTTTCGAATAATCTAACATCTAAAAAACAGTCAATTTACATAAAATGAACATACTCAGGCCGTTAGTTTTCTCGTTTAAATTGTTTTACATTTGTCATTTATGGGGGCTCTTATAGCTTGCAATTGGGTATGGGTTTTGCTTATTGCTAGAGGCCGTACTGTGACCTATAATAATAATAATAATAATAATAATAATAATAATAATAATAATAATAATAATAATAATAATATTTATTCAGGTAAAGGCAATATATACAAATACATAATACAACCTTAAAATATAGCAATGGTTGTGACATAGGTACCTCTAATGCCTTAACCCAAGGATGACCCATGAAAGCAAACAAGCTTATTTCTAATGGGGTCCTATATTTGTTTACTTCTACATCATTTGGTGTTTGGTGGGGGGGGGGGGGTTGTCTCATTGCCCTCTTATCTTTATACTAATGATATTTCATTTCAACACAAAAGCACTGACTACTGGGCTGTATATAACCTCGAGGACGAAACGTCCACAAGCAGTGGCATCAACCCAGTGGTTGTAAAAAAGATACCAG
Organism: Mytilus californianus; assembly: GCF_021869535.1. NCBI lineage: Eukaryota > Metazoa > Mollusca > Bivalvia > Mytilida > Mytilidae > Mytilus > Mytilus californianus. The sequence continues at coordinate 138,174,729 of NW_026262581.1, read as the reverse complement.
GCTTAAAACTTGGTTGGCCAGAAACCGTTTTCGTCTATATAAGATATATATCAGTGGAGCTATTCAAAGCAGTCGAAAAGTAAAATCAAATACAAAGTTGAAGCTTTAAAAACCGAATATCCCAAAAAGTTGTGCCAAATACGGCTAGGACAATGTAAGCCTGAGTGTCGAAAAAAATTTATTTTTCGAATAATTCAACATTTTATAACCATTTGGTATGCGAGACGCGTAGCTATGATGTATTGGTATCCAGTTATTTACAATAATGGTCCTACATCCTGTCGATATTCTGGTATTGCACAAGGTCATGCTTTACACTGGCATCTCATGCATCTCAAAATTATCCATTGGGGTTTAATGATTCTTGGTCGAACGCAGGCTTTAAACTAGCTTTCGGTAATTGAGAGTACTGTTAGATCGGTAGATTGTGCCTTTTATCTTTTTGTAATTGTTCTGTGTTGATCACCGATCTCATTAATAAAGCCCTTTTCAACTGATGTCTACAATTTTTCTCAGATGTAGATGTATTGTTGCAACACCATTGTTCCAGGGTAGGGGTTAAATGAGCTCTCACAAACATGCTAAACCCCGACATATTGCGAATGTGCCTGTTGAAACCAGGGGCCTGTTTTTCAAAGGTTGTTGGTTGCTTTTAGTCATAATGGTTTTTCTTTTAATTTAACAAGCTCAGATCAATCAGTTGTTTTTCGAACTTGAATTGTTTTACATTTTGCCGGATCCTTTTATAGCTTACCATAAGGTATTGAGTTGGCTCAATTTTGAAGGACGTCTAGTATGGCATGGTATTGGTTGCAAAAATTTGATAATTTTCATTTAAAAGCAATATTTTTTATTTAATTGGTATATTTCTTCATTTAAATGCAATATTTTTTTTTATTTAAATGGTATATTTTTTCATTTAAATGCAATATTTTTTATTCAAATGGTATAATTTGTGATTCAAATGCAATAGTTTTTATTCAATTGGTATAACTTGTCATTTTAATGCAATATTTTTATTCAATTGGTTTATTTGTCGTTTTATCTTTAATTTGCAATGTTAAGGATGTTCGCTACTCTTGTTTTTGACTTTTTGTCAGATATTCGGATTCCTCTAGTTTTATCTATGTAGTGCCAATGAATAAAAACCCAACTAACCCTTACTTTTCTGTTCATATATTTATTACATATAGTTTAACTAGTCATGTATGAAAATCTTATAAAAATCCTTGTTATTTTTTCATAGTGTTCGAAAGAAAAAAAGGTGCCAATGTTAAATGTATGAAAAATCTAGAAAGAATCATTTCCCCTCAAATTTTCAATTGATTATATCTCAAAAACAAAGTCACGGACCTATCATTTTTTTCTGCTTTTTAAGTTCAGTTATTTATATACTATCAATTTATAACAGTCGATTAAAAATCTAGTTATTTTTAAAAAGAGGAGCGAACAGTTTTTTTCATTTATATGCAATAATTGCATTATGGGAAATTGTTTGACGTCACAAGGTCAAATTTGCAACAACGTTTGTTATTGGTCGATTCTGGGTTTTATATGTTATCTTGATAATTAACTCGTGTACGTTTTTTTTAAAAGTTCATCGTATTACTACAACACATACAATTCATGACTCAATATTTGGAGAATGAAAATACAAAGTTTGTTATTCTAATCAAAACAAGCTTATAATAGAAGAAAAAAAGACAAAAAAAGGACAGACAAAAAAATACATGGCAAACAAAAGAGACGAAAAGAAAAACAACGGACCACAAAAAACATCACAGACCACTACATAACTGAGCAACACGAACCTAACTAAAACTTGCGAAACATGTGCTCTGGAAGGATAAGCAGTTCAAAACGGACGTTGTACGTACGGTTTTGGGATGTTCCCAAGTCAATTAGTGACACCAGGGGCGTGTTTTTTTGTTCTTCGGTAGTGAGCCAGAAGAGGTCCATTTCTGTTTTTTTGAATAGGGAAGATCTTCTGGCTCTCTTCCACCTCTTCTTTTTTGATAGGTAGTTTAGACGGCAGAGGCACATAACAAACATGGCGTCGTTTAGTCTAAATGACATTAATAAATTTATGAATGCAGATATATTAGAATGTGAGCTGTGTTATAAACGTTTTTATGGTATGACAGTCTTAATAGGACATCCCTGTAGGACGATAAGCTGGATAAATATAAGAACTACACGGAAAATAACAGTTAAGGGACGACTATTTGATATTCTAGGGAAGGGATTTTGATTGATTGGTGTTTAACGCTTCTTTCAACACTAAGTTGAGCTATTCCGTGGTGGTCAAATTAAATTTATAGATGAAGGATGGGGAAGACGAAGAGGGCATTGTTAACTTTTTTAATCTGTCGCTAATTATGGCTATTTTTCAGCTCTTACCAGTCAACCATATTCATATAAGAAATCCTCCTGTCCCCCACCCCAATAAAATAAAAGGAATAAATATCAAGTGATTTTTCTTCTTATTTAACACAAGCTTAACTTGATTGTTTGTTGCTAATTTTTAACGCCCAGTGACAAATATGTCATGCATGTTTAGGACTCGGTTCAGGAAAACACAAGTTTATAAGTCAGGCATATAATATAAAAACGAAGAGATGTATGATTGCTAATGAGGCAACTATTCACCGGAGTTCAGATATGAAGTGGATGTAACTAAGCAATTATAGGCAACCGTAATTAAGGCCTTCAACAATGACAAAACCCGATACTGTATTTAAAGTCGTCTATAAAAGGCCCGACTTGAAAAGTGTGGGAAACAATTCAAACGAAAAAACTAACGGCCTAATTATACATAACAAAATAATTTACAAAATATCAAATATGAGTCGAGACATGAACCAACGACAGTGACCACTAAACTATAGGCTCCTGACTTGGGACAGGCACACAAAGAATATGGCAGGGTTGATATAAAAACGAAGATTGCCAATGAGACAACACTCCACAAGAGACCAAATGACACAGCAATTAACAGCTATAGGTCACCGTACGGCCTTCAGCAATAAGCAAAGCCCATACCGCATATTCAGCTATAAAAGGCCCCGAAATCACAAATGTAAAACAATTCAAACGAGAAAACTAACGGTCTAATTAATGTACAAAAAAAATGAAAAAAACAATTATGTAACACAGATACAAACGACAACCACTAAATTACAGGCTCCTGACTTGGGACAGGCACATACATACAGAATGTGGCGGGGTTAAACATGTTAGTGGGATCCGGCCCAACCCGCCCCCTAACCTGGGACAGTGGTGTACTGGTAACAGTACAAGAACATTTTTGTGAGCGCTCAACCCTTCCCGAAGCTGGGACAGTGGTGTAACATTACAATATAAGAACAACCTGCACAAATCAATTGCAATTAGATTAACTCAAAAGATCGGTACGAGACACACAAAAAAAAAACTTACATTAAAAACAATAGACACAAAGCACTGAAATAAGAGTATTTGCAATAACCATTAGTACTGAAATAAATCTTGTTCTCCCAGACTGAAGTATCAATCAGTACACAACCAACGGATTTATTAAAAAAAAAAAGAAAAAAAAAAACCAGTCTGAGAAATGTCTGGTATACATTGTATACTTGCATATTGATACATATACAATGAAAATTTTTGAAAAGTGGTGGTCCGAAGGTTTTGACCATCGAAATTTTGCAATAGAAATAATAGTTAGGACCAGAAGATTTTCTTCAAGGACCACCAGAGAAAAATGATTTTGAGAACTTTCCGATATCTTTGCTTTATACAAAAATAATCCAGTTTGGATAGACAAGATGTCCTTTAAAAGTTTTTGATCATATTCGAGACAAACATTGACGAATTTTTGTGCAGTTTAAGATTATTCTTAAAAATCAAATAGTGGGGGTTTAAGCCAGATTTGTCTAGCAAAATTGAGTTAGAGGAAAGAACAAAGAAAAATGTCACGAACAGAGCACACTTTTACAGTCATGTCTACCGGACGTATCTTAATTTTCTATAAAATAATCGTAAACTTCATTTATTTCATCCAACATAACAACAATCTGCTATATTCGACGTCAAATTGAATTTTTGTTTTATTGATCTTCCGTAGAATATCTCCAGTAGAGGTCCACATTCATTTTTTTGGACTCGTCACCAGAAGACATTCTGAAGATGTGCAGAAGAGACCAATAAAACACGCCCCAGTGGTGTAACTTCAGTTTAAATCCGTTGTAGAGTCATAACCCGTTATAATGAAGCATAAACTTGCAGATTGGTAAATCTTCCTCGTTATATCTATACATAAGACATAACCAAAATAAAACATCGGAACATGTTAAGTCTCCTACTCTATATGTTAACAATTTGAAATAAAACCATTTTATTATGACAAATACATTGAATACCACAAAAGATAATACAGTAAACTAAAGCAAAACTAAAACGTCTCCCCTCAAATAAAATCTAGGCGTGAACTAAGGTTCTCTGGAAGGTTAGGAATATCCTGTTCCACTAGTGGAACCCGCAATGTTGCTCATGTTATGCAAAATTCAGTAACCAACAGGGAGACATATTCATGGGAAGAAGAGCCCTTTTCATCCATCAGAAGCAATCGCCATTTATGAAAGATTTTCTTAAAAGTGACCAGTGGTATATTTGGACATTCGTGTTACTCAGTCTTTAGTTTTCTGCGTAGTGTTTATTAGACTGTTGCCTGTCTTTCCATCGTTTTATTTTGTTATGGTAGTGTCTGGTTTTTTTCCCCTTTATGTTACGACTCTACAACGGATTTAAACTGAAGTTACACACACCACTGGTGTCACTAATTGACTTGAGAAAATCCCAATTGAATAAAAAATATTGCATTAAAATGACAAGTTATACCAACTGAATAAAAGATATTGCATTTGAATGACAAATTATACCATTTGAATAAAAAATCTTGCATTTAAATGAAAAAAATATACCATTTAAATAAAAAAATATTGAATTTAAATGAAGAAATATACCAATTAAATAAAAAATATTGCATTTAAATGAAAAATATCAAATTTTTGCAACCAATACCATGCCATAGTCGGTTGACTTTCACTTGTTCGCATCTTTGCGATTTGGTCTTTGGTGGATAGGTGTGTTATAAATTGGCAATCATACCACATCGTTTTTTTTTAAATTTTATATGTTAATTTGGTTTTTTTTTTCGCTGGTTCATTGCCTTATATCCCGCATCCCCTTTAATTCATTGTGAGAACTTTGAATTATTCATTGAAATGACATCATCTAGATATAGCAAAAACGTCCTGTTTAAAGAAAATTTCCGTTGTTCTTGAGAAGAATCTGTTTGAGGAAAAGTCAGCGCAAAGAGCTTGGATCTTAGAGGAATGCCAATTGATTGTTAGACCATCACAACTTTGGATAAGTCATTGTAGCCCAAAATGATTCTGTAACTTGTGTTTAAACACTTTTAACAAAGGAGAAACCAAGGCACAATCTGAAATCATTAGTTTAAAAAAAAAAAAGACAACACAAGGATTGAACTGTAGAACGTCATCATTTTCATCATTATTTCACTAAAAAAAATTACCAGTGTTATTTTACCTTTTTAAAATCCCCCTTTCAGCTCATGAAATTCTCAGAAAAAAATCGTACTTCTACTAAGGTACTTCTGACAATCAAAGTAATCGAAATCAATGAAGGAAAGACTGGAATTGAGTGCATAATTTCAAATCATATTCTCAGGTATAGTGGTGAACAAAAAAAAGCTTGATATATCACTCTTGCATACTAAAATTCAGAAAGATATTTTTTTTCTTCGGTTAATAAAACAAGCTTGTCTCTCTAAATTGACATGTAAATGGTTGCTTTTTTGGGGATATTTCTATGTTTAAACATGGGTATGCAATTTTTGTAAATCATCTCACTATGATCATTTATTGATTTTTTTATTAAAATTATATGACACTGAAGATGAACAGTTTTATTTCATTTCCATAATATTAGAAAAAACAAGATTGTGTCCATAGTACACGGATGCCCCACTCGCACTATAATTTTCTATGTTCAGTGGACCGTGAAATCGGGGTCAAAACTCTAATTTGGCATTCAAATTAGAAAGATCATATCATAGGGAACATGTGTACTAAGTTTCAAGTTAACTGGACTTCAACTTCATCAAAAACTACCTTGACCAAAAACTTTAACCTGAAGCGGGACAGACGGACGGACGAACGAACGGACGCACAGACCGAAAAACATAATGCCCCTCTACTATCGTAGGTGGGGCATAAAAATGTTTTCAATTGCCCAAAGATGGGAGAATTTCTCAATTTTGATACAAATTCTTTTGATAATAATTTTTTTAGAAGGGTTACTGAAAAAAGTATAACAGAAATACAAATCTGCAAGGCAAATTCAAAAAGGGGAAGTCAATGAAAACTGTCACAAATCAGTTGTTTATAGTTGCGTTATATTGACAAAACTTGGTGAGTAACCCAAACAGACGTAATAGGTTAACGTGACAATAATTGGGATCCAGCAGCCAAAACTGTGTGAACATAAACGCATCACAACTGATATTACTTCTTCATTGAGAAAAAACAAAGTCCTGTATTCAAATACATGTACAAATACTTCACACTGTTAAATGGCAAAATAATAGGGAATAACAATTATATCTAATTGCAGAAAATGCCAAGGTAAAAGTTATGCATAATTGTTTAATGTTTCCAGCAAATTAACTATAATTTTAACTTATATCAGATGATTATCTTATAAGTAACATGTCAAAAGCTGGCAGTAGATGATTTAAATTGTGTATAAAGTTTCGGAAAGTCATAAAAACACATAAATAGTTTCATGATATGTTTTGTTTTCAACTTAGAATTCTGCACCATTTCAAAATCCGGAGGGATCATATAGATGTTTTGGAAAATTATAATACCATGTCAAAGACAAAATTACTTTTTTCCTTTCAAAACGAATAACAGGAGGAATTTATAAAATCCTGGAAACGAGCTCTGTTTGTAACTCTAACAAAGATAGTCATGGTAATAAACTAAGAACGTATTGTAAAGTTAAAAATGATTTAGAATTAAAAAAATATCTCCTACTAGACCTTAACAAAAGTGTTATTTCTAAAATGATAAAAATAAGAATTATAGTAATAGCAAATTACTAAAAGAAGTTGGCGGTTATACTATAACGCCTTTAGAACAGAGAATGTGTCCACTTCGCAAGGATGGAATTGAAGATGAATTCCATTTCCTCATTAATGTAAAGCGTTAGAAATATACTCTTTTGTAATTTAAGTGATATAGCTTCATCTTTTGTTGATATGTCTGAAGAAGATCAAATTTAATTTCATTTTAAATAAACATAGTGTTGTTAGGAATTGTTGTAGTATTACAGCTTCTTGACACTGTCGCTTATCATTGGGAAATATGTCAAGATTTGATTTGATTTCATAGATCCAGCATGACTGAATCAAAAAGCTGTCTACTCACCCTAACATACAGGTTGACAATAAATTTAGATTACGATCGGTTTGTTTTTCAAATTTTCAATTTGTCACTTCTAAAACAATATTTGAATCTACGTTGTAATTCTTAGTTTTGTTTCTTACCATCTGTCTTTGGGATAGATGCGATGAACATATTAATCTAGCTTTGAATTGTTGAGGAAAGGTAATCATCTTGATAGCAGAACATTACATTTAAGGATCATTCTAGCGTCTAATTCTGCTTGTCCTAGTATGGAGAAAATAGATGTCAGTTTCAGAGAACTGTCCATTCCTAAAACAAGAATAAAATTGAGAATGGAAATGGGGAATATGTCAAAGAAACAACAACCAGACCAAAGTGCAGACAACAGCCGAAGGGTCTTCAACGCAGCGAGAAAATCCCGCACCCGGAGGTGGTCCTCAGCTGGCCCCTAATTAAATTGTGTACTAGTTCAGTGAAAATGGACGTCACACTAAACTCCAAAACATATAAATGAACTAAAATTAAAAAACATACAGACTAACAAAGGCCAGAGGCTCCTGACTTGGGACAGGCGCAAAAATGCGGCGGGGTTAAAAATGTTTTGTGAGGTCTCAACCCTCCCCCTACACCTCTTAGCCAATGTAGAATAAAGAAACACATAGCAATACGCACAGTAAAACTCAGTTTAAAAGAAGTCCGAGTCCGATGTCAGAATAGGTAACAAAAGAAACTAAGCAAAATGACAAGGTTACATAAATGAACATAGGACTACTAGCAGTTACTGACATGCAGCTCCAGACCTCAATTAAACTGATCATGAAAGATTATGTCTTCATCATATCAAAATCAAGCACAATCCCTCCCGTTAGGGATTTAGTATCATACCATCATAAAATATATGAGAAGAACATTACCCGTATCATACCAACAACTGGTTTTAGAATAAATGTGTTTATTTCCGATGCAAAGACCCTATGAGTGAATCAATATTACTGATACCAAAATATGTAATCCTTAATGACTTGACAACAGTATCGTAACTATATCCTTCCCGAATAAGTCTGTTTAAAGGTTTGGTTAGTTTTTGAGGTGAATGCCGACATTTTTGTGCTTTGTAAAGAATATTACCATAAAATATTGGATATGAAATACCTGAACGTATAAGATGTCTGCATGATGATTTATATTTACGAATGATGTCCTTGTACCGATGATAAAATTTAGTAAATGTTTTGACTAGTTTGTGATATCGAAAACCCTGGTGTAATAATTTTTCAGTAATACAGAGATTTCTTTCGTTGAAATCAAATACGTTGTTACATACACGAGCGAATCGAACAAGTTGAGATATATAAACACCATAAGATGGCGACAAGGGAACGTCACCATCTAAAAATGGATAATTAACAATAGGAAATGAAAAATCATCTCTTTTATCATAAATTTTGGTATTAAGCTTCCCGTTAAAGATAAAGATATCAAGATCCATGAAAGGACGGTGTTCATTGTTAGTATTAGATCAGTTCGGCAGGATAAATCTCTTTAGTGTACATACTGAAGTCGTCATTATATTGAGAGCCAATATATCATCTAAATATCTAAAAGTGTCATTAAACTTTTGAATGTAATCATATGTTTCAATGGCCATTCGTTTTTAAGAGACAATGCTGGGCTATTTTATTTCGAATCTCTTTTTAAGTTTAAGGTGGAGAATAGTATGAATCTTGGCAATATCAACTTCAGTAAACAATTAAACCCAGCATTGTTTCGGACGACTAAAAAGACAAATGTATCCCTTCTGTAATGTGGGATAAATTGTGGATGTGGCATAAAACACCCATCAATTAATATAATTGTGGACTGTACTCTGTATGGGAAATTTAAGGGGGGTGGGGTGGGTGTTAACGACCTTGACTTCCCATGAGGGTCTTGCACGGTCAGTATGAGAAATATAGGACTCTGTGTACATGAGAGGCGAAAGAAAACCAAAGGGACATTCAAACTAAAAAATCGAAAATAAACTGACAACGCCAGGACTAAAAAAGAAAAAGACAAACAATAGTACACAAAACACAACATAGAAAACTAAAGACTGAGCAACACGAACCCCACCAAAAACTGGGGGTAATCTCATGTGCTCCAGAAGGGTAAGCAGATCCTGCTCCACATGTGGCACCCGTCGTGTTGCTCATGTTAGTACAAACCCGGTAATAAGTTTAATTCGGTAGGTCACATTTGGGAAAAGGGGACAGGATTGAAGTTACAACATTAGGAGCATATCCGCTATCATCTGTGAAATGGATATTCTGTAAAGGTCAACCAACTCGTGATGGTGTCCGTAAATTTTTTCGAAGGGATGACTTCGACTCGACTTGGAACTCTTGGTTCAATAGCTTCCTTGTGAGCAGCACAGTCTATCAAGGAAATCATGATAGGAAATGCAAGCCCTGGAGTATTGTATCAACTGGAAAATATCTACTCCATATGCAGGCGATGCTGGAATGTTGCTACATAAAAATGGAAAGTTCACAATTCGGAAGCTGAAATCATCTCTTTTGTCATAAAGTTTTGTTTTCAACTGACCCTCATTGTCAATTTCTAGATGTAAGTCAAGATATGAGGCAGACTTAACTGTATCTGTTGTATCCTTTATTTCAAGTTCGATTGGATAGATGCGTTCAACATATTCACCAAATTTTTAATTATTTAGTGAGAGAACATGGTGCATTGTAATGACCAATTCTTCTATATGCATTTCAATAAAACATAAAATATACTTAAACATTGACAAAAATGTAAATTCAGAAATATTTTGTTATTACAATTTATTTATTTAGTTACTTACCCTTGATTACCACTAGACTGAGTGGAACAAATTGGCAATAAAAAAGTAAGCTCAGGATATTTTCTCAGATTTTATTTGCAAAATAGTCTCTGTATAAACATGTCAAAAGTATAAAGAGCATATTAATGTTAATGTCTGAACACTGCTCATTAGCACTACAGAAATGAAAACACACATCATGATTGGTCAGATCTGTCACATGACTTAGTAGAAAACACACTATGATTAATTAGACCTCGGGTCATAAACACAGAATCTTTTTTGTGAAAATACTCTTTACATCTGTGTTTAGAAGAGTAAGCAGTTCTACAAAAGAAACAGCTTTTTCAATAAAATAATAATTAAAAAGTCAGGACATCTTCTTCTGGATCATATAAATTCCAACTCAAGTCTATAATCAAAAAGTACAAAAAAGTTTATTTTAGTACAAAATCTCTATTTCACCCAGAGATCTAATGATTAATACATTATAATATCACCATAGAAACACTATAATACAAAGTGTTAGTTAAATGCAAAAACTAAAATATTCTAAAAGATGAAAACACTACTCATAAACTTATAAGATATATAACAAACAATACAGTATCACACATACTGCCACCTTTTATTTTACCATTCTCAATCATAACAAATCACATGACAAGTCACATGACAATATAACATGACAACAACATAATCTGAACTGGTAACTTATTGATTGTCTTATTTCAAATAACAATTTCAACATTTAATCTGGGACATACTACCAACAGTAACCATCACTATGTCTGCTTAAAGGCAGTTTTGAGTGAATGGTGTTTTTTGTTCAAAATTGCCAATACTTTTAAGGTACAATATATTACTGGAAAAAGATGAGCCCTTACAATAAATTCTTAATGTAAGTTGCCTTATAACATATATTTTATTACAGTATTTTATTTTTAGTGGGTTAGCGCTATTCAATCTCTAGTTTTCTGTACTGTATCCCCTGTATATATCTTAATCAATTAAAACACAGTTGAAGTGAGCACACTCCTTCCCATGATCCCCATTACAAGTCTGAAACTTGTTTTAATAATTGAACAAATCATTCCATGAATAAGCATGTACAATGGTATCTTCCAAGAAAAAATATTTATATTGTCATTTAGTACACAAAAACAGAATAAACTGAAATATGAACTACTATCTCCTTAATGATTAAATGTATTGTTATTTGATTAATATTTTTGATTTTAAAAGTTTGGGGCACTTATGTGTTCATTCCAAGCACCATTTCAATGATAATATTTGATTATGCATAACATTTACAGAATTCATCATACCTATTTGCACAGAAAACTTTATGAGTTTGGGTGAAAAGAAAAACACAATGAAAAGTTTTCTTTGGGTGAGGAATATTGCATAAACATGAAATATGAGTTTGATAATTCAAAACTGGCATATTTTATTAAAGGTTAAACTTGGCATATTTTATTATAAAGGTTAAAACATGGCATATTTGTTAAGGATTCAAACATTGCACATTTTATTAAAGGTTAAACTTGGCATATTTGATTGAAGAAATAAAACCACCTGCATATTTCATTAAACCTAGCATATTTTATCAAAAGTAAGCAGTCAATTTGTAGAGTTGTTAAACAGTTTTTACCCTGTGCCAAACAGTTGAAACAAGTAGTGATATTAAGCCATGTGATACCCTAACTTTGTAAATCTTATAACAATAAAATCATCACTTTAAATACTTCAAAAATGGATTGTAGAAATGTTTTCCCCCAACCAAAACTGTATGCAGTAGTAAATTATTAGTTAAAAAAAACCGCACATTTTGACTTTGTACTCTTGATTATGGAATTTTAATGTAAAAAGCCAAAAAATCATTTGGAAAAAATTTGATCTGGTCAGTACAAAATTTCTTACTTATCTGTTGTAAAGATGTTCAAACTTCTTATAAAATGTTAAAAAGGAACATTTTGTTCATGCTGAATGCTACCTTTAATCGCCACATGTTGGACATCAATCTATAATTATTTAAATATAGGAGAACAAAGCATTGTTACTCACATTAAGGCCATAATACAGAGATTCTCAGCTCTTCTAGGCCAATATTTAAAACTAAAAAATAATTCCGATTTTGATTTCTGGTTATTTTCTAAAATTTGCTTTAATTTTCACAAAATAAAAGTTTGATGACAATTTTGATTTTTTGATGGTCAACCTTATATATTTTACTTGAACTTGATTATTTACTGAATAACAATCCATAAAGTATACAACAGATCATAGGGTTTGCTATAAGACTCAAGCTAAATATTATATGGGTAATAATAATGATGATGAAATCGATGACAATATTGAACACATTGATATTAGAGTAAAATGCAGAATTTGTGACTATTATTCTATATAAGATCAACAGAATGGATGGACGGCAGTCAGAATTGTTGACTCATAAATTTTCAATAATAAACAATTTTTAACAAGAGTAAATATTTACAATGGATTTCTATTATATATGGTAAACAAAGCTATTCAGATAAACAAGTACTCACAAATATATATTTATACAAATTATAACTAGAAAGAAATATAAATATGTAAAACATAGTTTGAGTATAAAATACATCAGGAATGTGGAAATTCTATAATATATTCATTGGATTTCATTTTATATTCCTATTCAAAAGGTATATTGAATAATAATTCATGTAAAGACCAAATCTTGGTCTTAAGCAATATTAATTATAACATTTGTTCGATTGGAATGTGTAATTAAAATTTGTTCAAAAACAATACAACATAGTTATTAAGCTTATTTGCAAACAGAATTAATTCTAATTTGTTCATCATTTTGAGATACCGGTACATATATTTCTTAAATCGAACAAAATTAGTCAAATGAAAAAACAGTTAGAAAAAGAAAAAAAAACAACAACAAAACAAAACAATAAATAGGTAATTTTCTCCACAGTGGAAATTTTTAAGGTTTATCTCCCTTTCTTGAAAAAAATATTTTTAATCTTCTTTAAACTGCATTTTAAACAAATTTGAAACTTTGAAAAAACAGCAGTTGATCCTGGAAGGTTTTAATTTTAATATGTATTTAAAATGATGGTTTTTACATAGTAACAATATGTATGTCTGTAGTTAACAAATGTAGTAGGACTTCTTCATCTTCAAAATGTTAACAAAAATCAACAACAGTTTCACTCCCAACTGAGAGTAACTCACATATATAGGATTAATAAATGCAAACTTTTATATATAAATAATAAATGCAGGATATTAGTAGATTTATCATGGATTTCAATATCACAAAAGCATGAACTGTGTTGTGTATATACATACATAATATATCACATTATCACCATATTTAGTTTCTACAGCAGTTAGAGTAAACACTATCTGTCTAGAAAACTGTACAAATATCTATCGTCATATATAATAATATTGAATAAACTTTGAGATAAAAAAAAATTCAGATCTATTAGGTAAAACTATAATATAAAAATCTGTCTTTTGCATAGATACTCTTCCGATAGCTAATCTTTTATATTTGATTGCAGGTACGGTTGTACATATCATTTCAAAAATTAAATTATTTACTTTATAGCTGTCTAGTGAGAAGTATAGCAACTGTCTTGAGGGTTTCAAACTCCTTTTTAGTATGAGTGACTACTTTATAACTCTAGTCTGAAATTAGAATCTAATGTCATTAACAGACATACAGGTTTCATTGGTTTATATTCATTAAAGTTTCACAAACTTCATCCTAATTTTTTTATTACATGCCCTCAATCCTTTTCACATCCTAATGAATAAAATATGTTCAAAATCAAATGACTAACATTTGACCAACAAAAGTAACTAACTTTGAACTATCATTGTAAAATTTGCTATATTCTTTTTATATTCAAACTTTGTGTTTGTGCATAATTATAAATGCATTAATAATTAAAGTGTAGAAATAAAATCGCAAGTGTTATATAAGTTTATATGTATATGTATTTAAATCTAATATAATCTGAAATAATATAACTCACTTTTTCTAGATCATTCTTTATATGCGGTAAACATTCCTGTAAAATACAGAGATCAATTATAATAGGGGAACAAAATCATAAAACACGAATTAGATGAATGTCACAAAAGATATATTTCCAACAAAAGGAGTGTTGTACAGTATATTGACATATCATACATACCAATTTTCAGACTGTTTACGATTAAACGGATTCCATGTCAATTTGCAACTGCTTTAGACAGTTACACTTTTAAAGTGTTCATATAACGTTGATATTTTAGGATCAGGTAAATTTAAATCTATAATCAGAATGAGATACACACCTATTTGAGCCTCTGTTGTTCATCTGTGCTTAAATGAAAATAGAAAATGTAATAGTACTGGCATCCACATTACGACCACCGGATAAGTCTGTTAAAAACTACATATACCCATATGGCCTTCATCAATAATCAATATAAATACCAACCGGTAAGCCATAAGGATCAATAGGTTTCAAAATGTGAATCAATACAGAAGAGAACACTAACGGTTTGATTTACGCTTTAAGGATGTTCGCTTGTCATGTTTTGGGAATTTTGTCAGATTTTCGGAATCCTCTGGATTGATCCATTTGAATGCCTTAACATAATTTGCCCATTAACCCCTTTTTCTTTTTATAAATCTTTTCCATGTATAATTATAAGCCACCTGTAAAAGTCTTATAAAATCTTTGTAATTTTTTAATAGTTTTTGAGAACTTAAACTGGTCAATGATAAAGCAATGAGAAATCAAGAGAGAACATTTTCCCGCCCAAATTTCAATGGCTAATATCTCTTTTTTTTATTGATCTTTTTGTTGTTCAAACTACAGTGCATACATACATTTTTACAAGACATAAGTGAATGACATGACATTTATGGCATTGTTATACTATTGTTATTATGCGAATAAGACAGTAAAAATTTACAAGTTAATGATGTGAATACTCAGTATATGATACATCTTAAGAATACTTTGGAATACATTAAATATATAATCATATCAAAAATAAATTTAATTAAATAACTTCCATAAATCCCCCTCCCTAATTGTGTGTTCTTTACATAATTAATGTAATACTTTGCCTGTAGAATACAATAATTTAAAACCAGGTTATCAGAATTCAATACACCAAAAATGACACTGTCTTTATTCAAAAATATTTTTTACTTCAAAAACTAAATACCACCAATTAGAAAATTCTCTCCAAAATTGTTTTATTCCTGTACATTAAAATAATCTATGCTCTATAGTTTCTATTTCTTTACAACTGGCACATTCATTAGTTAAGGAACGTTTATATTTTTCAAGAAGATAATTATGTGAGACTATTCTGTTTAACATTTTATATTGGAAAGCTTGTAGTTTGCTTTCTATAGTACATTTAAAAGCTAGTGAATAAATATTTTTCCACTTTTTGTCACTAATTTCTATATTAAAACTTTCTTCCCACCTTTGTTGTGAAATAGGAGAAACACTTCCCCGATCGATAAAAAGTTAATATACATCTTTAGCAAATATTTTACTGATTTTTTTTTATTCTCATGCTCAAAAACGAATCCTAATGAGTTGCTGTTAGGTGACACGTGTTGGCTAATATCTCGAAAACAAGCACATTGACTTATTTATTTTTTTTGCTTTTTTTGTTCCTTTATTAATCCCCTATCAATATATACTAGTATTATAAAAAGCTTGTTATTTTGAAACTGAGTAACGAACTACCTTAACAATTAAAACTAGTTAGGAGAATACTGATAAGAGTTGAAAACTCGAACTCGCTCCTTTTTCATGCGACATCCTCCGTTGTTGTTGCTCACTTTTATTTGTAACCTTGGAATATTTTTATATGATTTGAACTTAGGGTAAACTACTTTTGTCTCTATTACAAAACAAATCTATTACCAGGACAGCGCTTCAATGGGTAAAAAACAGTTATGGAAGAAAATCAGTGTTATAATTGTCTGCACGCTTACTCTTTATAAATGTGCCATTAGGACATTCCTTGTTCGAATAAATCTGTTGCTTTTATCAAACAGACATAATAGGTAAAAATGTCTAAAAATATGGGTACAGCAGTCAACATTCTGTTATTATCTTAATCTTTATAAAAACGTAACAAATATGTAAACATTTACCATGGCACAATAACACAATGGCGGGACAAAGAACTTACAAAGAAGCACAAAAAGCATATAGACAAAGTACAAACGTCACTAGTGTCTGAGCAGAAAGTTGATAAACCAAGGTTTTGTCGAAGAACGTCTTGTTAATTTTCTATAAAGTTCATCGGAAGATACAAAGACCTTGTTGATGAAAATTCCGTATAATTGTATAGTTCATTTTTGGTTTGGCGTGGGTTTTTCTTTTGTTAATAATTATCATAAATACAAAGTTTTACAGATTTAAAAAAAATCGTTTAGTGACTCTATTACTTTAGACATTTCTCGCGAACTCTACCGCCTTACTGCGCAAGTTCAATGAGACTATTTTAACCAAGAAATAAAACACATATAAGTTTCCACGAGGTTCAAAATGACATTCATAAAAATATTCCCCGAAGTACGAAATAGTATACGTACAAACCTTCAATGAGGTGCGAAAAAGTATACATACAACTTTTCCATGAGGTACGAAATGGTATACACACATATCTTCCATGGGGTACGAAATAGCATTCATACAAATCTTACTTGAGGAACGAAATGTTATACATATAAATCTTCCATAAGGTACGAAACTGCACACATTGATGAGACAGTTTTTACCATGAAATTAAAGACATATAAATCTTCCATGAGGTACGAGATGACATACAGATAAATCTTCCATGAGGAATGAAATGGCATCAATCTATTTTCGATCTATGAATTTGAATGTCCTTCTGGTATCAGTCGCCCCTCTTTCATTAGGAATGAAATGATATAATTGTCCATGAGGTACTAATATGGTATACATGTTAATATTCCATGAGGTACAAAATGGTCAAGAAACGAAATAGTCAGGGTTCGAAATTCCGGGGCGGGGGTCCACAAGAGACCAAATGACACAGAAATTAACAGCGATAGGTCACTGTACGGCCTTCAAATATTAGTAAAGCCCATACCTCATCATCAGCTATAAAAACCCCGAAATGCACGAGCATAACTTATTAACTGATATATGTAAACTCCATACGATGGTGCAGGTGGTTTGTTACTGCTGAGCATTAGATTTTAGTGTGAAGTGGTCCATCTGTGTCAATATTGAGGAAAAGATCAAGGTATGAAGCATTCCTTCTAGTATCAGTAGTATCCTTAATTTCATGTTCACTGGAATATATGAGATGTAAGTATTGGCTGAAATACGGGTTATGCAGTGATAAGACATCATCAATATTTAACTGAAAGTAAAATTAAAGAATTAAATAACACATGCCACATGTAGAGCAGGATCTGCTTACCCTTACGAACCACCTGAGATCACCCCCTGTTTTTGATGGGGTTCGTAAGTCTTCAGTTTTCTATGCTGTTTCTTATGTACAATTGTTTCTCTGTATTTTTCTTTATTAACAATGGCGTTGTCAGTTTAATTTTGATTAGTTTAAATTTACCTATGGTATCTTTCGCCCCTCTTTTTTTTTTTTTTTTGTCTGAATTATACTTCAAACGAGTACAAAAAAAATCGGCCAGTAGGGGTGTACAATTAGTTCCCATTGGAATACCGACTGTCTGCTGAAATGTCAATCCTCCAAACTCAACAATATAGTTGACTCGACAAAAAGTCCAGCACTTGATAATATCATTTTCAGTATATTTTCTGGTAGATACAGTGTGGTTCTTCACATAATAAGAATTATTATAACTCAAAACAAGAAATTTATATCTACAATTCCCATTTTTATAGGAAAAAGCTCTGCTTAATGAGATGATACAGTCTCTTTTAATTGATTATATAGGAATAGTAGTGTAAAGAGTATAAAAATCAAAAAGTTTTAATTTTGCTTCAAAATTGCAGAGATTGTGATCTAAGATTTAACAGTAGATCTTTAGAATATAATGAATCAACATCTGACTGACACCACTGGTGCAATTTATCTCACCACAATATTTTTGAAGGCCTTCTTTAAATGTAGAAAGAATAGTAGTCAGCACTTACGAAAAAAGTTTAATTGAAAATCTTGATGATCCGTCTATGTTTCGTTCTTTATAAGTAGTTTTTGAAGTTTTGGTATCCAGTAGAATGGAGATAGATATCTTTGTTGTCTTTGATGTTAATACCAAATGAAAGAAGGACAGATTTGCGATATTGTCAAATTTCATCCTTTTTAAATATTGTTAAAGAATATGAAGGATTACTCGTTTTGCTGTTGATTCTAAGCTCTTTTGTGAGACATTCCAAGTAATGGTTTTAACATATGGAGACAGTTTTATTGGAGAACAGTAAAATCATAAAAATACTGAAATCCGAGGAAAAGTCAAGACGGAAAGTCCTTAATTAAGTGGCCAAATTTAAAGCTCAAAAACATCAAACGAATGGATAACAACTGTCATATTCCTGACTTGGTACAGGCATTTTCTTATGTAGAAAATAGTGGATTGAACATGGTTTTATAGCTAGCTATACCTCTCACTTGTATGACAGTCGCTTCATCTGCAGGAACGACATATTGATCATGCAAAGAGGATAAAGCATCCACAACCTCTGGGTTCTTGAAAGGTTTAGAAACACTTGTGCTCATAGTACATCGTAGAATCTGAATGCGTTTTTAAATGCATGATAGAGTTTGGCCGTTTAAAGGAAGAGACATGAAAATGCCTGTACCTGTTCGGGGATATGATAGTTGTTGTCAATTCGTTTCATGTGTTTGAGCTTTTAAGTTTGCCAATTGATAAGGGATTTTCCGTTTTGAATTTTCCTCGGAGTTCAGTATTTTCGTGAATTTACTTTTTCAACATTTCTTTGGTCTCTTGCAAGGTAAAGAGTCTTTCCATATCTAATTTACCCTCATTTGCCAGCGGCAGTCCAAATTTTCTTCATCTCGGTCGGCCCCTATTACAGGACCTACCTATTGTATTTTCAAAACATAATTACAAAATAGAGAACTAGCTGTCATGACTACTAAACGGAAGGTGTACTAGCATAAAAGTTGAAGACAGAAAGTGTAAGCTATGTAATGATTCTATTGTTTTGGTCACATTCTTGACACCATCATTGGTTAATAAATAGAATTTCTCATCGGATTGTATATATTGTAAATTTGTCTCGTCCAGAACATTCAAAACAAATTTGCAACTGGGGATAGCAACTAACACTACAAAAAGTGCATACATCATATTGCATGGGCATTAACTCCTATTAGGAGGCAATTGATGATTTACTTGTAGTTATTATTTTGCGGAACATTTTTATTTCTACAATTTCTCTGTATCTATTATGGTTTCTGTACAAATGGGTAATGATTATATTCAATAGCAATAACTCCAATAAGGGTTCAATTGACATTTTTGCCATGTTGGCTCGTTTGAAAATTTAATTTTGCTGCATTTTCTTGTTTTTAAGATTTCTCTCTATCAACAGTATCAGCTAAAATGGAAAACAGTAGATAAAAATCTTAGACAATAATTTCTATAAGGAATTATTGGTGATATCATTCATGTTGATTAAGTGTATATATGTTTTTGCCATTTCCGAATATCTAAAAAAAACAATCTTAAAAAATCTTGAGTGGTGTTTGTCGTTTATGAAATCTGTTCGTTGTTGTTCAGCAGTTTGCATGTTGTGTCGACTATTATATCATTTGTTTGTGCGTTTCTCTGTGATTTATGTTCTTGTGTGTATTTGTTTTGTATTTCTGTCACGAAGTGTTGTAATTTCAGCGATATATGTTTGAAAATTGTCATAAAACGGGAGGTTTGGCTAGCCATAAAAACAGGTTCAACCCACCATTTTTTCCTAAAATGCACTGTATCAAGTCAGGAATATAACAGTTGTTATACAATAGCTATGTATGTTTCTTTTTTCACACCAGTTTTTAACTGTTGCCTTTATTTATAGATTTAAATTATGAACCTAAACGTGTTGTTGAAATTTGCAAAAAAAAAATACGTTTAATGGTCAAAAACTCAAAAATGGATTTTCTTTGTTTCTGGAAACCCTTACGTTATAATCATATTGAACAAATGATAATGGACACCGAAGTCAGTTTTTCTCTAACTGTGATGTTAAAATATTCAATCCTAAATTTCAACTTTCTTAATATCTAAGGTGGTTTGTCATTTTTTCTTGAATACAATGTTTAAACAATTTTACCCCTATGTTCAATTCATAGCAAATAAACTCATCATAGATACCAGGATTAAATTTTATATTTACGCCAGACGCGCGATTCGTCTACAAAAGATTCATCAGCGACGCTCGAATCCAAAAAAGTTAAGAAGGCCAAACAAAGTACCAAGTTGAAGAGCATTTGTTAGTAAACATGTATATTTAGAGTAACAAAAAAATATTCTCCAAAACAAATCCTCATATAATCCCCTTAGTACCCATTTATAAATCCCATGGCACAATAAAACTCGAATTGCACCACTACATATGTTAGTCTAACAAATTTCGGTCCCCACAGTTAATCTGACGAGTTGTTTTGGAGAACGGATGTGGATATGTTCAAATTCAAAAGTGAAGGAAGAAGTAGAAGAAGAAAAAGAAAACTTAACAATATTAATAATGATAACCAAAACTGCTCAAAACTAATACTTTGTTTGGAGACTTATAAATATGGTTGGTATACTGGTAAACATATACTAGTAGTACAGAAAAATTATATATTAATTGTATGCATGGATGTCACTTGCTCAGACTTGTTTGTATGATATACTTATTTCTATTGACTGTATAATGAATTGGTTCATTATCCCATACGGTAATTGATAATTGTTAAGTTAGATTGCTGATAAATGAAAATACTATGTGTATAATATAATAATATAACATCTACACCCGCTTAAAACTCATGTCTTATGTCTATCTCTAGATTCGCCTTCCGTGACAAGGTAACACTACGATTATTAAAGTTATATTTTTTATATAGCGGATGTGGTCGAGTGGTCTAGAGCACTGGACATGAAGCTAAGCGATTGGTGCTGTAGTGTATCAAAGGTGTGATTTCGAATCCCGCTGACGGACGGACAAAAATGTGTCAGCATAGAAATCTAAATCTAACACTGTTGGGTGAAATTTTCTTTGACTTATATATGCACATTAACCAATCTTACATTGTTGGGCTGATGTTTAGACGAATTATATATATATGAGAACGTTGGAGATTTATGATAAATGTAAAAAAAAAACAAGACCGCAAAACGGTAGTTCCTTTTTTAGAAGGCCTGTTTCTGTATTTCCAGCGATTGAAAAAAATCCATTTCTTTTCAGGTAGAGAGTTGTCCCATTCGCATTGATACCACATCGTAATAATATATGTATATGAGAATTGATAAGAAGTAGTGGATTCGTAAACGATAATCAATGAGCGACTTTAATGGCAAGTTGATTATCGTTTCCTGATGCACTACTTCTTATAAATTCTCAAGCTTAACCCATTTCTAGTAAAACCACTGTCCGGTTTACGTTTATCAAACAAATCAACGGAATTTCATGAAGATTATTTCATATTTTGTAATTTTTTTTTCTACAATAGCTCGAAATAAAAGAAAATGTTTAAAAAAAAAAAGTAAAATCCCCAAAATACTGAACTCCGAGGAAAATTCAAAACGGAAAGTCCCTAATTAGATGGCTAAATCAAAAGCTCAAACACATCAAACGAATGGATAATAACTGTCTTATTCCTGACTTGGTTCAGACATTTTCTTATGTAGAAAATGGTGGAGTTAAATATCAAAGAGACAACAACCCTACAAAAGAGCAGAACAGCAGAACAGCGAAACAGCCGAAGGTCACCAATGGGTCGTCAACACAACTGGAAAATCCCGAACATGGAAGCGGGCTTTAGCTGGCCAATAAACAAAAATGTGTACTAGTTCAGGGAAAATGGACTTCATGCTAAACTCCAAAACGCATAGTTAACTAAAATCAAAAATCATACAAAACTAACAAAGGTCAGAGCATCCTGACTTCAATCAGGCGCTAAAATGCAGTGGGGTTTAACATGCCCTGTGAGATAACAAACCCTCCCCCTATACCTCTAGCAAATGTATGAAATTACAAACACACAGCAATACGCACAACAAAAATTAAAAAAAAAAGGTCTGAGTCCGATATCAGAATAGGTTACAAGAGAAACTGAGCAAAATTACAATGATACATAGATCACGAGTTGGTTGACTGTTATGGATTAACCGTTCCACAGATGATATCGGATATGTTCCTGATGTCGTAACTAAAATACCCTTCCCTTTTCACGAATGTGACCTACCGAATTAGACTATTTACCGGATTTGTAATAACATAAGCAACACGACGGGTGCCACATGTGGAGCAGGATCTGCTTACCCTTCCGGAGCACCTGAGATCACCCCCAGTTTTTGGTTGGGTTTGTGTTGCTTAATCTTTAGTTTTCTATGTTGTGTCTTCTGTACTATTGTTTGTCTGTTTGTCTTTTTATTTTTAGCCATTGCGTTGTCAGTTTATTTTCAATCTATGAGTTTGACTGTCCCTCTGGTATCTTTCGTCCCTCTTTTTTAACAAAGGACTAAAAGCAGTTACTGACATGCCAGCTCTTAGCTTCAATTATCTGATTGAAATATTGTGTCTCCATCTTTTGAAAATCAAGCACAATCCTTTCCGTTAGGGGTTTATTAAAATACCATCACATAATACGTGAGAAGAACATAACCCGTATCATGCCAACAACTGGTTTTTAAATACATGTGTGCATTTCCGATTTCCCTTTTTAAGCCCTGTCACACCTTACCGGAAAGCGCACACGGACGCCGAACGGATAATCTTTTTTCTAATCCATTCATGTCCGTTAGACATCTCTTCATATTAGTTTTATGTCCGTTCGGCGTCCGTGTTATCCGTTGACGTCCAGTTAATTAAATTTTGACGGACTTCCAACGGATGAAGTGTCAGTTGAACGTACGATAGGCGTCCGTTTTTTACGGAACTGGTCCGTTCCGTTTCCGTTTTGTATCCGTTACTTCTCCGTTATAGGCCTATACATCCATTGGAGGTCCGCTAGACCAATTATCCAACGGACTTCTACCGGACATATAACTGAGAAAACGGATGATAAACGGATGTGAAACGGATATGAACGGAAGGATAACGGATTAATGGAAACGTACCAAATTTAAAACGGATAAAAGCCAATTGAAAATTTCGCGTCGGAAATGAAATTATTGCTATTCTTGAGTGTTATGAATGTTAATGGTTCGTGATGAATCTTGGAGTAGGAGTACGTCTTCACTATCACAAATGGTGTTGTTGAAGAATAAACTGAAACCAGTTACACGGAAACTTTGATTTTTTTAAGGTCACCGTATGTGATTTACATGTATTATTACTGCTGCTTTTAATTTTTTAATTATCTTGTTCATCCGTTTTATCCGGTATGCTTCTGTTAGTTGTCCGTTTTATGCAGTACTCGTCCGTATGATATGAGTTCGACATACCTTCTGTATTGTACGTTTCCGTTTCTTGTACGTTGCTTATCCTGTGTGTGTCCGTATGGCATTTGTTACGCGACCGTTTTGTTTGGACTCTAGATCAACGGACTCCCAATGGATATATTTTTTGACAACAGAAAAACTGTTCTTATCCATTCGGAGTCCGTTCGAGCTATCCGGTGATATGTGACCACAGCTTAAACTTTTGAGGTGAATGCCGTAATTTTTGTGCTTTGTAAAGGATTATACCATACAAGATTGGATGTGTAATACCTGAACGTATAAGATGTCTGCATCTTGATTTATATTTACGAATGATGTCCCTGTACCGATGATAAAATTTAGTAAATGTTTTGACTAGTTGGTGAAAACAATGGTGTAATACTTTTTCAGTAATACAGAGATTGCTATATTCGTTCTTACATACACGAATCGAACAAGTTAAGATACTAAACAAAATAAGACGGTGATAAGGGAATGTCACCTCCTTAAAATGGATAAATAGCAATAGGAAATGAAAATCATCTCTATTATCCGTACACACAACTTCTCAGTTAACTGTTTGACAGATTACATTGATATCGTGCCTGAATAATCAGATTATGGTAATATATGTGTTTTTGGTGCCGATCCAAAGATTGCCATTTGGTAATTTTAGCATTACAATAATTACATTTTTTTCTAAAGAATTGCCACTGTTACTTATAATTAAAAATTCAACAAAAAATTGCTTTTTTTTTAATTTTGAAACTGCTGTATTAAATAATGAAATGTTGTAGGATTGCCAATGAGACAACTATCCACCAAATTTAGTTTAAGATAAAGATATCAAAATCCTGGAAAGGGCAGTGTTCGTTGTTAGTATTAGCTTCATTTAAGGTCAGTTCAGCAGAGTACATAATGAAGTCGTAATTATTGAGAGCCAATATATCATGCAAATATCTAAATTTTGTTTCAGATGTTGTTTCGATAGGTCTTTGCTGATTTTAGTCATAAATTGTAACTTAAAAAACTGCCCTTACATTTTTACTAAATAACACTTTTGCCCAATATTGAGATTCCATTATCGAAATTCTAATAAATGCAGATACTATTCACAATACACAAATTAGAAGTGAAAGAAATTGCAGCATGATTAATGTATACCGAAAAAAAAGGAAATCTGTCAATGACTGTCATTATATTTATTTAACCATTTAAAATCTTACAATGGGCATATAAACGGAAATTTATTTATGAGACCTGGCATTATGTTTCTTTTTATTATGAAAATAAACAATATTGACATAAAATATCATTATTGAAATTGGACCCACCGGATTCAAACTTAAGACTGGAAAAGTGGTTGTATTCTAATTATTCCCTCAGCACACAGCATTAAGGAGAAAAAACAAAGACTGTTCAGTCTGAAGGTACCTGTCCATGTAGGGTGACATGTCTTCTATCAGATTCTCTCCTTGGGGTGAACTAGCTTTTACACATTCCCCGGTTCCATTCTCAATTTTATTTTTTACAGAGTTTGTCTTTAGTGCCTTGTGGAGACAGTAGAGTGCCTCCCCGTGCTTCAAGTTTATGCTCTTATAATATACTAGATAATGGAGTGTGTGTCCGAGCAAGAACTACACTAACTTAATTACTTTAGGAATATTTATCTAAAACTCATATTTCACTATTAAGCCCCATTCTTCTATCAAGTCGACGTCAGGCGCTACCCTGATATACCCTGTCTTTTGTTTTTGTCCCCTGGTTTTGTAGGTTACGTATTTTGTCGGGTACTTGATGAAGGATGGCGCTTGACGTCTTGAGTTGAACAGTTTTATCATTTTATCTTTTTACTTAGTGTTTAAGGGCCAGCTGAAGCCCGCTTTGTTGAAGACCCATTGGTGGCCTTGGGCTGTTTTCTGCTCTTTGGTCGGGTTGTTGTCTCTTTGAGACATTCCCCATTTCCATTCTCAATTTTAAAAATTCAGCTCAGTGCATTATTGGTCTAGAACAAAATAGGGTAATTATTTATATTTTAGTAGCATGTCCTCGTCTTAATTATGCACTTAACTTACCACTGGATGACAAAACATCCATCCATTCATCTTTCCGAAAGCAGTATACCCAGTTTGCAATTTTCAAGTCTTGTTAAATATGTTTTGATTTGACCCAAGCAAGACACAGATACTATGGTATTGTCAAATATAAAACCTATCTAAATAAGATCTTACTAAAAACATAAACCATATCAATTGACCGCACACGATTCAATTTTGACAATAAATGTGTCTTAAAGTGATGCATAAAGCCAAAATATTAAAAAAGCTAATATAACTGTTGAAGAGCTTGACCTAAAGCAAAGCCAAATCAGAACAAGAAATCAGAGATATATAAAAAACATAACAAAATCATCAACATGTCACAATATACAAAAAGAATGGAAACGGGGAATGTGTTAAAGAGACAACAATTAACCCAACCCAAATGTACAAAACAACCCAAGACCACCAATACCTTGCTATCAATACATAATTACCTAGTTAATTAGTTTTTCAGTTCCTTATATTTTTAAATTGGCATCACTCTATGCATTCAAATGTAAACATTGTAACTAATTGTAAGAAAAATAAACAAAAGTGTACCTAACATAGAAACAAATTAAAAGCTTAAACAAAAATGCACAGCTACGTACTTAAAGAAAGGACATTTTTTGAAATGAACAAAATGATCTTTTAATGTGTGCACTGAAAAGTAAGTATATACTTAAACAGTAATGAAAAATTCCATTAAGAAAAAGTAATGACCAAATCAGTATTATAATTTGTACGACTTTGTCCCCAGCAGAGCTATAGAAAAACAGTACATTAACGGGTGTTACACGGACACTTTTTAGATGATACACGGACACTTTTTGTTGTTACACGGACACTTTTTATGAATAGAATCACTCGTGCATGATCAGTGAGTTCAAGGGCACATTAAATTTCAATTAGATTTGAACTCTTTGTTTCACCGACATATTTCCTCTATTTTTTATTAAAATATTTACGTTGGCATCAATAACTATATTTTTTTCAAACAATTCCAGTATTTTACTATTCATATCAGTACACTAAGGGATTGACCATTTTACTTCAAAAGGAGGGTTATGGTTTTTTCCTTGGACCTTCACCTGACTACTCGTGCAGAAAAACTATCCGGCAACGGTTGTTACCGGCCTGTTTCTTTGTTACCTGTGTATTGTATCTAATACGAAACAGTACTGACGAAATCAGTACTGAAACAGTACTGACAAAAACAGTACTGAAACAGTACTGACAAAATCAGTACTGAAACAGCACTGAAGAAATCAGTATTGAAACAGTACTGAAAAAATCAGTTCTGAATCTATAGAATTAGTAATTGTACAGTTTTTGTATAATAATAAACAGTATGGAATTAATAGAAAGTATAACATTACAAGTTTTTAGTCTTGCCGAACAGTACTCATATGTAAGAGGGTAGAAATGTACCAAAAAACGTGGGTAAATGCATGGTAGTGTATATATTCGTCTATTTTTGTAAACATTTGGTCCATTATTCTCTCTTCTGTAAACCCCATCAAGACCCTCATATTAATATGATAATGGATACCATAAAGTAAGATATTATTGGTCGGAAGAAATAAGATTTAATCATAAACAATTATCTCATTAATATAGTTTCTGATATTTCAAGACTTTCCACATACTATTTTATGTTTGTTAAATTAGTATTATTTTTTTGGGAGAAAGGTGAGGTGACGTCGGGTTCCGGTCTCATCGATGTAAACTCACTTTCCGTCTCCTTTAACTCATATCATTTCAAAACTTGTATGTGACACATTTTAAGATTAGATATCTATGTCGAATTAAGCTTTTGAAAAAAGCTAATAACCACTACGATCCAGAAACAATAAGGGCGATCGCATAAACAATTTGAAGATTCCCGTTAAATTATCAAACTGTCTTGGATTAAACGACATCAGACAGCTTATCCCCTGGGTCTAAATGACAATATACTTGGACAAGGGAACATATCTAAAAATTCTTCTTGGTAGGCATCAATTATTATGTCAAATACAAATTAGTAAATTACATGGTATTTTCAAGGAGTGTGACACAATCTCTTTCTTCAGCCCACTCTATGAATATTCACTTATACTTACAGCTTTTTGCCACCATAGGCTGTTCTCGCGTATCGATAAACATTAAGATCATAAATGGCACTTTCTGAAAACTAAATATATATTAACAGAGGTATTGATTTTATCAACTTATCGAGTATATTTAAAGACTCTACCATTCAAAACTTTATACCTCCCTATTTTGATTACACAGAACCACCTATTATTTCGTACACATACAAAAAAACAAGCAGAAGTTTGATTTTTAATTATACGTCAGTAACATCAGACGTCAATGTAAAAATAATACTCCTTTAACTTGAAACTGTGAATCGTCGAAGTTTAGATACGATCCCTATGGCCATGTTATTACGGGGGACCCCAGTCAATATCGTCCAAGACAGAGAGATTAAAAACTTTTTGAAAAAAGGACCAAAATATCGTCCTCCATCTAAAACAGATTGGAAACAGTGTCGTCAGGTAACAAAAGACGCTCTTTCCTCGTTTTGTAAAAAATGGTGTAAACGGGAAAAATCTTATAAAAAATCTCTTGATTCTTATTCGAATAAATGTATGAATGTTATGGATATTCGAATATCACATATAGAAAATAATTCAGAAATAAATAAAGGAGTACATAATACGCCTATTTCTAGAATAAGAAATAAACTTCAAGAACTTTCACAGCGGTTTGTGTTTGTACCGGGCGACAAAGCAGCCGACAATGTGGTGGTGGTGGTATGCCGTAAATACCACACGGACGTTCTTAAGAATGAAATTTTAAATTCATCTACATTCAAGTCCGTGCGCTCCACAGAGAGTCATATAGTAAACAAACATATCATAACCACATCACAGCTTAAGGCCTCTTCTGAACATTTAAAGGTCCCTACTATGTATTGGTTACCTAAACTACACAAAAAACCAGTAAAATATCGTTTCATCTCGGCCTCTAGTAAGTGTTCTACAACTAATCTTTCAGTGCTTTTAACTAATTCCTTAACTACTATCAAAGAACTTATCATAAACTTTTGTAATAAAATGTATGAAAAAAGTAAAATAACAAAAATACCGAACTCCGAGTAAAATTCAAAACAGAAAGTCCGTAATTAAATGGCAAAATCAAAAGCTCGAACAAATCAAACGAATGGATAACAACTGTCATATTCCTGACTTGGTGCAGGCATTTTCTTATGTAGGAAATGGTGGATTAAACCCGGTTTTATAGCTAGCTAAACCTCTCACTTGTATGAAAATAGTGGAATTAACTATTTTTGGAGTGTAAAAAATTCTTTGGATGTTTTAGATAAATTACGTGCTTTTGATGGTCCTTTTGATTCTGTTGACAGTTTTGATTTTTCATCTCTTTACAACACTTCCGCACAATCTTATCAAACAAAAGTTTTCCTATATATAATGAATTTTCTTTATTGTAACAAATAGACTAGCACAACATGTATGAACAAAGGTATACAGAATGGCATATTCACACAAAGGAAGTATTAAATAATTAAACAACAATTGAATATATGATGGTGCAACAATAGGTTGAAAATAAATAATTTTCTTATAACATTGGAATCTTATTTGTTCTTGCAATATCTATTAGTGGTGTTTCAATCAAAATTCGACATTTATTATTTATTCTATAATAGGGGCCCAGGGACTCCAGTATTTGTTATATTCATCTACAGAGAGGTTTTTATATGAAATGTATTTTTCTAAGTTCAAGTTTTCCTTTAAATAGTTTTTTAAAGCATTTAAATTTGGCAAAACTTCATGTAATTTTGTTCGGTAAATATAGTATTTTGAAAGCAAAATAATCTTATTTTTAACAAAATTCAATTTAACATTTTCGTAGATACCAAATAGAATAATCATTATATTCAAAGGCAGTTCAATATTTGTCATTTCAAAAATCCAGATGTTTAGTGCATGCCAGAGACTGGCGACCATCGGACAGCTCCAAAATAAATGTTCTATGGTCTCTTGTCCTTCTTTGCAAAATGTACATATGTTGCTACTATTTATTTTCATCTTGTAAAGTAGTGAATTAGTTCCTAAAATTCTATGTATAATTCTATATTGGAACCAGCAAAGCTTAGTGCTTCTGGTATATTTTGTACACGAAGTGTGTATTTTTTTCCAGTTAATACCAGTCATATTAAGATGATTCTCCCATTTTTCCTTTGCAGCAAAAGTAATATATTTCTTATTCAATACTTTGTACATGTCCTTTGAACCTTTTTTTGATTCAAAGAAGATACTTATGTTAAAAGGTAGTATTGCTTGAATTTTTTTCTCCTTTACTTCAATATTGATCGTGTTTAACTTTGCCCTGATAATCTAACTAGTCATGCACTGTCCAAATTCCAGCGTTTGCCCAGTTTTCATAGTAGACTCTTGAACCACCAATTTTAATGTTTTCTACCTCCCATAAAGAATAAGATAGAATTTCATCAATACATCTTGGTTTTCTAATTTGATTAAGGGTTTTCCAAGCATCAAAAACCTCTTGCCAAAATTTATTTGATGACCTTTTAATAGGCCCAATATAACTTAGTTCACTAAAATTTATTTGCTCCACAATAGAGACTAATCTCACCCACTTTGAATTCGAATTATACAGCCGTCTTACCCATGTAAGTTTCAGTCCCTGTATAAATGCTTTTAAATTTAGCATTTTAAAACCACCCATATAATAATCTTGACATAAAAGATCTCGCTTGACCTTATCAGGTTTGTTATCCCAGATAAAAGCATACATTTTATTTGTTAAATTACGTAACATATTCTCATCTGGACTAGGGATAGATAGAAACAGATGATTTAATTCAGATATGACCAAAGTTTTTAAAATGGTAATCTTTCCAAAGAGGGTGAGATACTGTTTTGACCATTTTTTCAAAGTGTTGTCTATATTATCTAAAACTGGCCTATAATTTAAATTGATCATTCTATCTAGGTCGACTGAAAAAGTAATTCCAAGGAGCTTAAATGTACTGGAGCCCCTTTTCAATCCCCACTTTACACAAATTTGATCCTGGCTATGTTTTTTGCTACCTATCCTTATAACACTTGTTTTTTCTATATGAATCTTTAGTCCCGAGATTTCAGCATACAATTGGAGAACACGAAGAGATGCATCGAGCGCTTCTGGCGAGCTATCTAATATTAATGATGTATCATCTGCATATTGAGAAAGTACAAATTCTGTATCATCTATAGTAATACCCTTTATCTCCTTGCTATTTCTTACCAAAATGCCTAATATTTCTGCACATAGCAAGACAATATAAGGGGATAAAGGATCTCCCTCTCTACAGTGAAGAATTCTGACAAAAAACAGTTATTTGTCACTGCAGCTTTTATATTGTTATAGAAGGTTTTAACCCAGGATATAACTGATTCACCAAAATTAAAATATCTTAATGTATCATAAAGAAAGGACCAAGAAATGGAATCGAATGCCTTCTCAAACTCAATCAGCAAGAGAATTCCTGGAATGTAGAATATCATATATTAATCAACAATTTTCGCCTATATATCTACCTGGAACAAAACCAGTTTGATCAGAACTTATTAATTTTGACAAAACAGATTTTATTCTCTCTGCTATACAGCTTGATGCCAATTTATATGTAGAATTTAGAAGAGTAATAGGTCTCCAACTTTTTAGAAATTGTTTTGGTTTACCATCACTTGGAATACATGTAATCACTCCCTGCCTCTGGGTGACAGACATTTGGCCTTTCCCATATCCAAAATTTATAGATCTAAGGTCAAATTTACAAATATCAATCCAAAATTTTTTTTAAAATTCTGCCATGTAACCATCAGATCCCGGACTCTTGTTATTTTTCATTCTCTTTAATGCTGCAGTTAATTCAGAAAAACTAATCTTTCCCTCCAATAACTGCTTTTCATCCTCGCTAAGGTTCGGTATATCATTATAACAATTGTCCCGTGTTAAATCAACCCTTTTCAAACAATCTTGTTTTTTATAAAGTTTCTCATAAAACACCCTTGTCTGATTTAAGATTTCGTTTTGTTCTTCCACTATAACACCATTTTCTAAAGTAAGTTTTTGAATAGTCTTATTAATATAATTTCTAGTCTCTAGATTTAGAAAAGAATTGGTAGGTTTTTCTCCTTCTTCAATCCACTGACTTCTTGACCTAACATATTGTCCCTGAACCTTCTTTTGTCTATACATTTTAAGTTCTGTTTTTTCTGATTAATCTCTTCAAGATTTTCTTATGTGAGTGCATTTTCTTCTAATTGTTTTAATTTTAAAATAATCTCATTTTCAATTTATATACCCTCCTTTTTTATAAGAGGCGTATGAAATAGTTTTACCGCGTATTTCTGTGAGTAAAGTTTCGAAAAAAAACTGGTCATCAACAGTAAATTCAATTTTAGAGTTGTCAATATTTTGTAAATTTACATCTCTATATATCTTGATGGCATATTGTTCTTTTACTTACTTAAACAACATAGTCAGTATCATGAAGAAGGGAATTATTAAACTTCCAAAGGCCTCTGCCTTTTATAATTTCATTAAGCTTGAAAGAAAAGATGACTGGTGAATGATCAGACCTGCAACTGGTCTCTTGTGAAGAGTTGTCTCATTGGCAATCATACCACATCTTCTCTTTTATAATAGTGATACTTATTGATAAAAAGTTAATCACAACTAAATTCAAGTGCGTATCCGTGTGTTGGTGTTTGTGCTGTGTTGTTGGGTGTATAAGTTTCAGGTCGTGCATTTGACTCGTACACGGACGGCAGATGCCAATGATACTCTTTTACAGGATTACCTTAAGTCAACTGGTAGCGTGATATAGGGAAGCCTGGTCACATAAATAAAATGGATCCTGGTGCAGCCTGAACAAATCTTTGTCAGTGAAAATATACTCAAAGTCGAATAAAAGTTCAATACTGTATTATCAAAATCACACGACTATAACAAAGTTACAAGTATAACAAAATGTACATCTAACTTCAGGCTCAACAATACGGTTCTCTTCTTTTACTATAAACGTAACTGTCCTC
This sequence comes from Mytilus californianus, assembly GCF_021869535.1. Taxonomy (NCBI): domain Eukaryota; kingdom Metazoa; phylum Mollusca; class Bivalvia; order Mytilida; family Mytilidae; genus Mytilus; species Mytilus californianus. The sequence continues at coordinate 138,141,598 of NW_026262581.1, read as the reverse complement.
TCCTCACTGTAAATTCTCTCTCCCCTTACCTCAAACTCTTTCTCTCTTTTATATCACTCCTACAAGCCCAGATACAAATATGGAATGCTAGGGCAACCGGTCTCCGGGTGCTCCGTGTTCCTTACATAAATTTACTAGGGCACCATATGCAAATCATTAGGGTTCACTACATGTAATAGTCAAACAAAGAAATCTAAATATAAATCTTAATTAATATCTCTGATGATATCTAACTGTATTGAATGACTATTTGTGAAAATATGTTAACCGGATACACTTACGTTAAACACTTGTCTTAACATATAAAAATGTTACATTCCCATCAAATTCACTACGCGCAGACCAAGGAGGTTATTTAATAATGTACTTGTGATCTGTGTAGTTTCGTGAACGTGTTACATATACCAGTTTTATAGAACAACAATAATGGCAGCTATCGATCGGAGTAAATTAGATAACTTTATATCAGTGGCTCTTGGTTTAAAATTTTGTGTATCTGGATTACAAAACTTTATACTGGATACTATGGAAACAACACATCAAAACATTTTACAACAAATACCTGTAGGCTTTTGTAATATAAACTGTAGTAGAAAATACGGAAATGGTTTCAGTCAGTGGTGCATCATCTGTGGATCATGGAAAGATGAACTTAATAAACTCTGTCGGTATAAGAAACAAAGGGACAAAATCAACTGGAAGGAGATAGATACCATAGACTTTCCACACTCGACACCAGATTCATATGAAGCAATTTCAAAAGTTTTTGTTCGTGATGTTCACCAGTTCAAACAAGGAATTTATCAAGATCTTGGTGCGATTATATCCTTGTTTATGAATATGAAAACCTTTTCGTTCGATAACCAAATATTGGTTGATATTCAACGACACAGAAACGACAGCTTTGCTCATAATTATAGAGTTAGTTTAGACGAAACAGAGAAGAAGCTGTGCTTAAATAGCTTTATAAGGATTTTAAAAGTCCCGAATATATTTTGTAAAGAAAGTGCAAAAGTTGCTGTTAGTCTGTTGGAAGAACTTGTGTTATCGGAAGGAATTCCTACCGGTCTCTTACAACATCAGGACGCACTGGATACACTGATATTAATAAGAGATAGTTTTGAGCAACTGTCACCTTATACTGATTTACAGATCGTAGCGTTTTCTTTTGCAATCGACACATTCAAAGACAGAATTAACAATATAATATTGAAAACAACAATTAAGCCGAAAAGAGTAACTAAAAACCTTGTTTCACTAAAGACGAGGAATGTTCTTAAATGTTTAAGTCTTCCCTTACTTTCAATTTACATTATTATTTCATTTATCTCGCTAAAGAAGATGGATTCATCGAATGAAGGTATTCACCATTATATAAAACATACATCAGTCTAAGATTTTTTATATAAAGATTATTCGAACAAATTCCTAGCATACAAGCTTTAATTTTGTCCTTATACATCCTGGTCTTTCAAATATTTGGCTCTGAGCTTTCCTGATGAAGATAAATACAGAAAAGCGCTTCGGACGCATGAAATAAATAACGTGTTGTTTTCATTTTTAACCGGATTTTCGAAGGAAAAACCGGTTATTGATTTAAGGATGTACGGCGGCCGCCCGGGTGCCGTCGCGACGGGCGGCTGCCAAACAGCGTCCGTTCATTAAAATGCAAACGCTTTGACGAAATTTTTCAAATTTAGATGTGTTGTTTCCTTGACTAAATGAAGGATAAATTCAATTTTCACGATTTTAGCTTTTCTCGTTGTTGAGTTGTAGACCTTTCAGTATCCAAAAATGATATTTATTATATGATTTAGTTATTTCCCTTTAAACAGAAATGGTGTAATTAATAAGTATATGTATAGATAGTCTATCAATGAGTGTATCTGTTCAATTGATTTTAGTCAGGAGTTTTTCTTTATACCTATTTTTTTTATAATTATATGTGTGTTTTGAAGGTCACAGTTGTTATGTGGTATTTTATTTTTGTTGTGCGTGTTAATGTCTAATTATGCCACCCTGACGAAAGTCGGGTGACATATTGTTATTGTTCCATTCTTTTTTTTTTATTATTTTTATTATTCCACACCTTTTGTCCAGACTATTTCTCGGAATTGAATGGACCAATTGTAATGGAACTATACAATAATGTTAACCACCATTGGCAGAAGTGCAGTCAGAATTGGCATTTCCAAGATGGCCACTGTTACCCTGGAAACAGTAAAAGAGTGAAAAAATAAGTTGTTGGTGGATAATTTGAGTATGCCTGAACATTGAATCATCAATTTTTTATACAATGTAGTTTTCCTCTATATACATGTTTTGGATGATTTTGAGATTCCTCGGAACTACGATGTTGCCATGGAAACTGATCAAAAATATCAAAAATTCCAAAGTTCTCTAAACTTGATAAAACTTTACAGAAATGTTGACTGCATATGTAGATGTGACACTAAACTTTGGAATCTCCAAAATGGCTGCCGTTACCATGAAAACAATGCAAAAATTTCAAAATGCTCAAAACTAAATGAAACTTTACAGAAATTATAACCACCATAGGCAGATGTGGTATTTGAGTTTTGAATTTTCAAAATGGCCGCCGTTGCCATGGAAGCAGCACAGTTGTTTAAAATTGAAGAACGCTCCAAACTCTAAAACTAACAGATAGATATGTTGTCATGCAGATGAGTATAATTCAGAAAGTAGTCAAAATATGTCTGTTGATGAAATTAGAGTACCTAAGAAAAATAAACAAAAAATCAATAAGTGTGAAAAGAAAGACCAATTAATGTTGAAATGGCCGCTGTTTAGTGACAATTGGTGGACCAATTGCAATTCTAGTTTTTACTTGATCCTGTTTGGGGGTCCAGATATGCAAATATCATTTTCATTAGATAATAATCTATTTTTATTAAAGGATATATTCCATTACATTACCTTGTGTAGATACAGTTGTTGACATTGATAGATAAGTTGCAGATCTATATTAGTTTGTGACAACTGAAAGAAAATACTGGGAACTATTAATTATACATATAAAGTTCGATTACACTAAGTGTTTTTAAATAATTTTCACCTGTTATCCAGATAACAAAGCATGTGGTAAATATCATATCACACAATTATAATTGGAGTGACAGATTTATTTAAACATTTTCTGCTTCCTAAGTGCTGTTGATGATAAGCTCTGTAGGACGGTATAAATATAGTTTGAAAATTGCTGTTCATTATAAGACATTTTGAAGATAATTTCAGATAAATTTTATAGATTTTTAAAAGACATTGTATTAATGATAAATGATATTTTTTTTTCCCTTTTCTTTGGTAAATTGTTTGAAGAATTTTGTGGTAGATTTGTTAGTATATTCTGAATTAACTAATTTTCTGATGCTATATATATATTTTTTTTTTGATGAAGCGAACTCCTTTAAAAACTAAGCTTATATTGTCTATTAAAAAACATGTACTTTTTTTAAATTTTGGGCCCAAATCGGGGTCCAAAATTAACCTGTATTTCATTTCAACAGAAATTGAATATATATAGGGTTCTTTCAAATGCTGAATCTAAACCTGTATTCAAATTTTGGATTTTCGGGCCCAGTTTTCAAGTCAGTCCAAATCAGGGTCCAAATTAAACTTTGTTTGATTTCAACAAAAATTGAATTTATGGGGTTCTTTGAGATGCTGAATCTAACCATGTATTTAGAGATTTTGGATTTTGGGCTCCTTTATCAAATTGGTCCACATTGAGGTCAAAAGGGTCTTAAATTAAACTTTTGTTTGATTTCATCAAAAATTGAATTCTTGGGGATCTTTGATATGCTGATTCTAACAATGTACTTAGATTTTGGTTATTGGACAATAATAGGTAAATGTCCAATTTCAAATTTTTCAGTGTTTTAACCACATTCATTTTGTGTCACAAACCTATGCTGTGTCAAATATTCAATCACAATCCAAATTCAGAGCTGTTTTAAGCTTAAATGTTGTGTCCATACTTTCTCAACTGTTCAGGGTTCGACCTCTGCAGGAAAATCCGGTTTGCTGTCACTCTGACAGCGTCTTGCTTATGTTTGTCACAATTGAATTCAAAGCTGCATATCGTTGAAGCAACTTTGATACAAGATTGCAAACTTTACATGTTATTGTTGATACCAACAAATGATTTCTTCAACCAAGATAAATTAATTTGCATCCGAAAGACAGTACTCAGTTTGACTCCCATGTCAGTAGAGTTATTTTTGTAACAAATGTCCTCATATATATATAAGAAGATGTGGCAACTTCTACAACAGATTAAATGACATATCATATATGCTAGTAACTATAGATTACCGTACGGCCTTCAACAATGAGCAAAACCCATACCGCATAGCAAGCTGTAAAAGGCTCCGACATGACAAATGCAAAACAATTCAAATGAGAAAACTAACGGCCTAATTTATGAACAAAACAATAAACGAAAACAAATGTGATATATACTACTACAGCAACATACGACACAACCACCGAATTACAGGCTCCTGACTTAGGACAGCCACATGCAGAATGTGTGAGGGTTAAACATATTTCAGAAATCCAAAACTTAGATATTGACAAAATTGTTATTTGCGACATGTGGTAACTTCAATACATTTAATTCGAAATTGCACAGCGATGACATTTTAAAGATGTTGTCTTCCCTTAAATGGTTGAAAAAGCTGAATGGTAATATGACTCGTACACAACTCATAAGAAAGATCTTGGGTCTTTTGAGATTCTTTCTTTTTGAACTAAAACTTTGGGTCAAGGTTAAAGGTCAATTAAACGTTTTAGATTTTTTTTATCTTTGTTCGTTATCGCTGCTCCACTGAAACTGTAAGAGATGGACACACACACAAACCGAAATTAAGCAAAATGTTTGGGGCATGCCTGATGGTCAAATCAAATGCTTTGGGTTCAAACTTATCCGATGAAATTTTGAATTTATTATATATTCTTCATACTGATACACATCGGGCCTTTAAAATGCATTAGGTTCTAGAAAAAAAATCTACCGAGAGTGAACAAGATGAGGCATTTTTACTGGCTTTCATAAAAATAACTATATACTGTAATCTGGAAGTAGCTTAATTTCTACCTTATTTCAGAGAAAAGTGCCTAGTTGACCGATACGATGTGTCGGTGTCTCAACTCACTAGCGACATCTTTACACGGTCTCTGATCTTATACAAGTATAGTCGTATGATCTGTAATTCAACCGATTGTGTACTTTTCCCGATTGTGGCATTTGCTAAGTGTGGATTGGCTTGGCGGGTAATGCTTGCTTATGAGGATACGCTTACCCTTTTGACTATCCGGTTTTACTCCTTTTTGAGTTCATGCGATTCCCTCATTGATTTGTCTATTCTGAATCGTATATATTTCATCGAAAAGTGCTACAATTTATTTATTTATTTTTTAATCAATGCAAGATAAATCATCTTCTGACACTGGATGTGAATTTTTCAAAGGGAAGTAAAACTTTTTTCTCCTTCTATTAAAAAATGATCTGCATATCGCCGTTCTAAGTAAAATTTACTATTCTAGATTTAATAATCAGATCTATAAGAAAGGCATTAACTTGTTTTGTGGTATTTGATTAATGTGTGTTTATTTAAATTGTAGGTTGTTATAGTATGCGATTCTTAGAACACTGGAAAAGTGATCTGGACTTCGATTTATATGTCGAAACATTAAATAACGAAAGTTTCATAGAAAGACGATGGCTAAGGGATATTGTTGATAAACAACTACTCGAGGCGAACGGAGTCTTATTGACAGCAAATATGGGATATGGGAAGTCCTCCATAATATCTAATATTGTGTGTGCCGATAGGTCATCGGTGTGGTATGACTTTCGGAAACAAATTCTAGCTTATCATTTTTGTAGATATGACATGGATATGACCGTAAGCGCAGGTACATTCATTCGAAATCTAGCAAGTGCAATCGTCAAACGCTATCCTGAAATGGGAAATGCCATCCTAGCTGATGATGTTGCTTCTGATTTTTTATACGGGCCGCGATGCTATAAGGATCCAATTTCTTGTTTTGAAATGTCTATTTTAAATCCATTGCGCGATCATTGGATAAACCAGAATTTCATAATCCTGATTGATGCTTTGGATGAATGCGATACTGTCGGTAGAAATACTTTGTTTCATTTTCTTTTGACTCAAATCCAAAGATTTCCCTCTAGTTTTAAATTTATTCTAACTTCAAGAAAAATTGAAAATATTAACAGAAATTTTCAGTTCCTAGATGAAAAGGTGAGACAAGTTTATTTAAATACATCGGACCCATTTAATTTAAATGATGTAAAACAATACGCCCGAAAGACAAGTAAGCTTACTGAACCTCAGATCTCAAAACTGACCGGAGCTGCTGATGGAAATTTTCTTCATGTTAAACTATATTTACAGTACTGCAAGAAAACAGATACGTTTGACTTTAGGAATGTACCAAACTCTCTAGCACTGTTATATCAATTAAATTTCAACAGAATTTTTAAAGAATCAGAGAGCTTGTTTTATGATTTCTTACCTGTATTTGAAGTATTATGCACTATTCAAAATCCAATCGATAAGGATCAGCTTATAGAAGTATCACAAATTAAGGATAACAGTAAAAGGAGGCAACTGGAAACGCTACTTGGAAATGAATTGGGACATTTTCTTAAATTTGAGGATGGAAAAATGTCGTTTTTTCACAAATCTGTTATTGACTTTTTAACTGATGAAAGCAGAAACAAATTGCATATTTTTGTTCATAAAGAAAATGGTCACAAGTTGTTCGCGGAATATTTGCTTGGAAAATTAAAAATGAATTTGACTTCAAAACATAATTTGATAGAGCTCATACATCATGTTGCAATGTGCAACAATGCCAAGTACGAATCTATGTTATCTGGATACGTCAGAGATTTACTGAGTAAGGATAAAAAGTTACACTTACAGCTTCTCTATCAAGTTGTCTGGAAATATAATGATTACAATACGACGGAACTGTTACTTAAATACATTGGTGTAACTGCAATAAATACAGTTAACACAATGAACCAGTCCCCAGCGTTTATAGCAGCTAGCCAGGGAAATGAGAAGACCTTGAAATGTTTATTAAACAATGGCGCAAACGCTTCATTTTCCGTCGTTCTCGACTATTCATCGATAGAAGGTTCATATTATCTTAGAGTTCAAAATATGCAGCTTTACTCTAACGTTAGTTTTAATCATAATATAGTTAAATTGTGCAAATATATATACTTTTGCGGTTATACTGTCTTTCATATTGCTGCCCAAAATGGACATAAATATGTTGCTGAAATGTTTTTACAGCAATATAAAAATCTCGTCTATTCAGAAAATGATATGCACTTAAATGCTTTTCATCTTGCGGTAGAACATGGTTATTTGGATATAGTGAAGCTTTTACTAAACTACAACAAGAGTTTTGCAGACACTCACTCTTTATACAAGGCAAGTGAGAAAGGTCATGCACAGATTTTGATATTGTTGCTTGATACCGGATCAAAGGATGTATGTTTACCATGCAATGGTACGTTTTACTGGATACCACCACTGTCTAACAGACAACAACAAACAATAAAGGTTGATAAGATTAGATCAGGATTAACATTCGATCAAGATGTTTATATCAAAACATTCTTTTATGACGATTGGCGATTAATTATATGCGAAACGGCCTTGAATACTGCTGTACGTAATGGTCATCTTGAAATAGTTAAGTTACTTTTACAAGAAACATCCAGTACAATACATTGTACAACTTATGACGGAAAAACGCCATTAATGACAGCCGTGAGGCATAATCGTACGGACATTTTTTACCATTTATATTCAAACGGCGCCAATGTATCACAAAAATGTGTTCATGCCTTTGATTTCCATTTACTGAGATCTAAGTTAGATCTATCAGAATTAGTATTATTAACTGCTGAACAGTGTCCCGTTGGAGCAAGTGTCGCTCACATCATAGCAAAAAGTAAAATCACAAAAATACTGAACTCCGAGGAAAATTCAATCGGAAAGTCCCTAATCACATGGCAAAATCAAATGACAAAACACATCAAACGAATGGACAACAACTGTCATATTCCTGACTTGCATGTATGGTATGGTAATTTTGATATGATGTCATTCATGCATAATAATGGATTTTCAGACTGGGAACAACGAGATGCAGATCAAGCAACTCCACTTCATTATGCGTTTTGTCATTACAACTTTTTATTCATATTTCTCAATGATGTAATGAAACTGAATTTCAATTTTTCTGCTGAAACTGTAAATGGTTCCAGTGTGTTTCACTCTGCAGCCATATGCCGGTCTTCCGCATTGTATGTCTTTCACAACAGAAACGAGGTACATCATCTTAGTATTCCTGATAGCTATGATTATAGAAACAGAAGCATTTTACATTACAGCATGCTACTTCCATTGAGACAAAATGATGATGATCTGCATACCGGTGTTACCGAGGATGTGCTTATATGGGAAATATTTAAGGTTTGTCTTAATTCTAAGCATAACTTTCTCCGTACTGATAATGAAGGAAAGAATTTTCTACATTACGCTGCTAAAAGCGGAAATTACCTTGGATTTCTTAATGCATTTCATACTTTATCTAGGCATGATGTTATGAGTCTTTTGACTCAAAAGGACACATATGGAAAGACGCCTGTTGACGAAATATTTCAGGCAATGCAAAAACGCAAAACCTTTGACCCTATACGCATTCCTAAAGGATGTGAGATAGAAGATGTTTTCTACACGAAATGTCCAACAAAATTTGAAACTATTTTGACGAATCACGAGATGTGCATATTTAAAACAATATTACATCTGTATGAAAAAGAAGGGTTTGGAAAATTTAATATCTCTGAATTTCTATCATCAGCAATCATAAAATCTAGGATTTATCCAATTTTAATGCTTAAAGTTTATGCTGAAAAACAATTCCAACATGTTGTGCAGAATAATCCACAATTGCTTCACTTCATTACAGAATACCAGGGCCCAGATATTGCAGAATTGCTTTTGACGAAAGATAATGCTTTCAAATGTGATGGCAGTTTTAGCCCTCTTCATGAGATCATAATGAACGATCGAAATACCCAGTCAATGTATTATAATCATGAAATTTTAAACAAATACTTGGCGGATTACTCCTGCACAATGTTAGACAGGTGTTTCGATAAGGATGGATATAATTTGCTTCACAGAGCTGTCATGGGAGGAAACTTGCTAGGAACACAATTCTTAGTGAACAAAGGAATGAAATTATTACATGTGTCTCATCATGGACAATCAGCTTTACAAATTTTAATTAATAAAGCTCCTTTTCTAGATAATGGTGTCATACCTTTGCGATATAGTAAAAGCTCTCCATATCAAGTACTGCAATTTGTTTCGGAGAACAGAACTGAAGAATTGATTATTGATTATAGTAGGGCTCTACAGTATGACGAAACAGCGGTATTTTTATTAGACAATGTATATACATCTAGGCCATCAAGACGAAGAAAAATTGCAGCTCTTTTGTGTAGACCCAATGAATGCCATCTTAGTCTAGTACATTTAGCAGCCGCCAAGGGTTTTATAGGTTTTCTTAACAAATGTGTTTTGTTGTTTGATTCAGACACCATTATGGAGATCTTGAACTGCCCTGATTTTAACAAGATAACGCCTTATTATTTAGCAAAGATTTACAAACAAGAAAGTATAATGAAATGGATGCTTAATATTCGTGTTCCCCGAACCAAACCAAACTTAGAAATTGAAAGTTTGTTGATATATAATATGTTCTTCAATTACAACAGACAATATGTATTTGATTGGACATGCGGCCTTCAGTATAGTTATAAACATTATGGTCTCATACAAACACAAGTTTCGAGATGTAGACGTGCAAATAGAGACCAGGATGACTTCATATTATATAAAAACGTATTAAGAGACGCCAATCTACAAGTATTTCATTTGGTAATACATTCCATGTTCACACTTCAGACTAAACAGATTATGGATGTCTGTGATTTTATTGGTACAATTCATATTTGTTCTGCTGTAGTTGACATAAACAATTTAAGATTGCGTCAGTTAAAATTATTACAAAAACAAGCATATATACATTTAAGAAAATGGATGAAATTCAATTATCATGATCATATGTTTTTATATCAAAGAACATTACGTCATATATTCAATGAGCCGGAAGGGAAATATTTGAGAGAGTTATCATTCAACTCCATTGTCAGCACTCGTCTCCGTTATTTAGAACCACTTCGTCAAAATCGTTACTTTCATATGCAATGGTTAGCTAATTTTATGAATGACCTAGAAGATAAAAAAGAAGTAAGTTCAAGTGTCTACTTTAAGTATGAGTACAAAATAGTATGTTGGTTGAATCTAAACATTATGCTGCCTGGAGTTGTACGTCAGTTTGACGAAAAACAAAAACGTTTTCAATTGAACGTAGAGGTCTATGAAAAAAAGCTAAACGAAATTTCCAAACTGGGTAAAAATATGAAAGATCTAATCGAAGATTTCCCCGAAGTATGTAGTGTTTTTGATGTTTATTTGTTGGTAATGGATTGTATTGATGACATAATGTATTTGAAATACTATTTTAATATGCACATTTCTACTGCAGAGTTTCAAAGGACAATACAACGCTTTATTGTCTATTTAGAAAAGGAAGCCAGGAAAAGCCCACATTTTAAACAAAAAGTAGAATTTTTCCAAAAAAATATGTCCTTGTTTTTGTATTTTATGCAATTTATACCAAAAGACAGAACATCTTCTTTGTGCATGAGAATTTTGGTAACACTTGCTACTTATGCTGAGGAAATGAATTTATGATCAATATAATGGAGAAATATATTTAGTGATCATATTTATATATAACACATAACATACAAATCCATTTGAGTGTGGATTAATCAGTACAAAGATTAATGCAATTACACAAATAAAACTATTAATTGCCTAACAATGTAATTTCAACATACTTTTTCGTATGTAAATAATGAAATGTTAAAAATATTTTCAACGCGATAAAAAAAATAAACGCAATATTTCGCTAGACAAACTAGTTTGTTTTCAATAAATTAAAATCAAAATAAATGTTATTGTTATATATATATATGCACATTCATGGCTCTACAATCTGTCGATACCTGTATTTTGGCATTTGCACAAGGTCATGGACTGTTTATGACGTCTTTACACTAAATCCATTCGATATTGGATGTGTACTGATTCATATTTTAGTCTTCGATGCATGATTTTTTGTATTAGTTGTTATTGGCTTTGAACTAGCTGTCAGTAATTGCGAGTACTCTCAGATCTGTACTTAGTGTCTTTTTGTTGTTGGAATGTACAAGTACCCGTCCACGTCCACTCTGTGTTTTTGTTAGATGTATTTCTATTTGTATCCATCTGATGAGTTAAGCCTTTTTCAACTAATTTTTATAGCTTGTTCTTACATTGTACTGTTACACCACTATCCCAGGTTAGGGGAGGGTTGGCGCCTTCAAACTAGTTTAACCCCGCCACATTCTGTATGTGCCTGTCCCAAGTAAGGAGCCTGTAATTCGCCGTTTGTTCAAATTGTTGCTGCGTTACACTTGTGTTTTTCGTTCATGATTTTGTACATAAATTAGGCTGTTAGTTTAGACTATGCGATATGCTCATTGTTGAAATCCGTACGGTGACTTATAAATGTTAATATCTGTGTCATTTTGTCACTTGTGGAGAGTTGTCTCATTGGCAATCATATCAAATCTTCTTTTTTATATAGCTTCTTTTGGTAAACATCTGTCCAGTTGAATTCGGATGCAGATAAGAAACTTTATTGTACATTTTATTTTGCTGCATAATAGATAAATTTATTTAATACGACTATCTAGCAGAGTTCAAGTGAAGTGGATTGAAGCAATTATATGCAACCGAACGGCCTTCAACAGTGAGTAAAACCCATATCGTATAAAGTCGGTTAAAAAAGGCCCCGACATGACATATGTGAAACAAGAAAACTAACGGCCTAATTTATAACAAAACACTTTACGAAAAACAAATATAATGGACCCGAACCATGCAACGACAACCACTGAATTACACTGAGGCTCCTGGCTTGGGACAGGCACATACATTTATCAATAGAATACGAGAATAGAAACGGGGAATGTGTCAAAGAGATAACAGCCCAACCAAAGATTAGAAAGAAGCCCCAGGCCACCAATGCTTCTTCAACGCAGCGAGAAAATCATGCATACGTCTTATCATACAATTAAGCGTAAGTAAAGGGCTACACTGGGCGCAACATAATCGACCACAACATATCGACAAGGAATTTGTTTAAAGCAATTATGGATTAGCACTGGAATTAAAACAGTAGCTCTTCTCATAAGACACTCTATGAAAAAATCAATCCAAATCGGACAAAAGATGAAAATTCTGCAAATCATTTAAAGATGTGATTTTTGGCCCCTTTTATCTCAGAAACTGTATGTCTATAAATGACATAATACCGACAAAAATCCTATCCAAATTGAATTGAAGATAAAAATTCTACATATCATATAAAATGAAATTGTTCATCCCTTTGACCCCTTTTATCTCGGAAACCTTATGAGATAGCACAGGAATTTTTATTTCACATTAAATTATTAACAAACTGCATAAAAATCTAATTGATAAAGTAAAACAAAATTCAGAAATTTAAAATTTACTCCCTATTTATCCCCCCCCCCCCCCACTTTTAACTCGAAAACCATATGTGCTATATTATATCTGTAAATATATCAGATTTAAAAAAAAATATAAGGAATGCAATGAAAAAAAGTTACATTGTATATAAAAAAAATTGTTTTCCCCATTGGTGTCATGGTATTATTAACTATAATTTTAAAATATGTGTACCTAGAATTATTAAATGTTAGAAAAGAAAGTCAGTTCAACAGTGGATTAATTATCAATTTAGTCACTAAGGATGGTCAAACTTCGTCACCAAGGCAAGTCAAACTTCGTCACCAAGGCTGGTCAAACTTCGTCACCAAGGCTGGTCAAACTTCATCACCAAAACTGGTCAAACTTCATCACCAAGGTTATCAGAGCGTTTTCTTCCTCTTAAAATGATTTTCTTACTCAGTTAGAATAAAACCCTTTAATTACAGCCCTAATTCAAATTACTCTGTGACTCTGTGATACAATTAACACTCTTGACTACATCTTAATATCCATAGCAAGACGTGACACACAGAAATGATGCCCACATTTATGATTCGATCTTAATATACTGATAATATACGAGAGTATTTTAGCCTAACCACTAGAAAAGAGGACATCAACATACACAATGCACTAGTAGTTTATCTACCATGTATAGTGTTATCATTTATCTGCACAAAGTTCAGGTTTTGGCAATTAAACCAGAAAAAGACAAGATAGAACAGCCATTCCTACTGCCATATAAAAGCAGTGATAAGGTATCAATTATGATGACAGAAAAATAGAAGCCATTAAAATTTTATTCTACATCCATAACTTTAACTCATGTTCCGAACGTTTTACTGCATCTGGCAAATTTGATATTATGACACTATTCCTGTTTTAAGATAAAACTAATTGCTCAGTTTAGAATAAGAGAAACAATCAAATAATTATTTATTACTTCTATGTAAATAAGATAAAGCCGTCTCATGTCTTCGTTGCTAACGCCACTCAGATATGAGAAGACTACTAGACTAAGTATATATAATAATTAGAAACAGATCTAATCCAAAATCTTTCGCCGCATACCTGCAGCCTGAAAATGAGGTGTAGTACAGCCGACATAATTCACCGGATACCTGCTGCCTGAAAATGACGTTTAGAACAATTGACATAAATCTAGCAGAAATGAACTCCTTGTAACACATTTACATACAAAAAATGGTTGATCTGCATCGTATGTGTTTATATCCTACATTTAATTGTTTTAGTTGAAATGATTTTTAAATCAATGGACACCATGTTTATATGTATGACAGAATCGTCAAACAAAGTGTTTTGTAACCATGCGGTAGCACCCACCATTTTAACATTCATAGGACACAAACAAAGTGTCCTCTACGGAAGCGTATTAGGGCCATCCTTTGTTTATTTCTTTTTTTAAATTGTCGACTTTAATCTTGGAATTATCAACTTTAAACTTGGAACTTCCAACTTAAATCTTGGAATTATCAACTTTAATCCTGGAATTATCAACTTTAATCTTGGAATTATCAACATTAATCTTGGAATTATCAACTTTAATCTTGGAAATATCAACTTTAATCATGGATATTCCAACATCAATCTTGGAATTATCAACATTAATCTTGGAATTATCAACTTTAATCTTGGAAATATCAACATTAATGTTGGAATAATCAACTTTAATCTTGGAATTTCCAACTTAATCTTGGAATGTCAAACTTTAATCTTGGAAATTCCAACTTCAATCTTACCACCTTCATCAGTCTGACACTGATTTTTCCGACTTTCATTAACCTACTGAATCTCTAATCTGAGAACATCATGACTTTTGGCTCACTGGACTCTCGCCTCTGCCAAACAGTGCACTTCAGTTGTGCTTTACTTTACTTTTTGTGGGTGATTGCTGTTGTAAATATCGATGCACATCCGCCTATTCAGCAATATAATATAATGAATGCATATACTGCATACATAATTACAAATGGATATTTAAATTTTGACATTAGCATTCATTTATATTTGGTACCTAAATTTATATATAAATATATAGAAAGAACGACCTTTACTTTTATACATTATTCTAATTTGTAAATGCATAGATTCAGGTACTTTATATTTATGTGAATATAATGTCCTTCATTGATTCAAATACCACAATTGGCCATTAATATAAGATTTCCAATAACATATTTATATAAGATATGTAGAACATACCCCAAATCAATATAAAGTTACGAAAGAACAATGCATATCAATATAGAATTTCATTAACAAATTAAAAAGTAGTGTCATATATATAAAATCTCGCAAAATTATGACCCCTATTTTTGGCATATCCACGTATACCCATTACTAGGAAGTTACACCCCTCATGAATATTAGGCAACGTGAAGCTATACAAAACTTTAGATACATGCCTACTTTTTTTTACATTTTACCAAAAATTTAGACAGAAATTATAAATAGATTAATTATATATTGAGTAATACAATAAACTATGAGCTAGAAGTAAAATATCAATCATTTCCAAGATTAATGTTGATAATTCCAAGATTTAAGTTGATAATTAGTCAAGACGTGAGACCTAGAGTACTCCACACTGATATAAGACCCGCTACAATTCAATATACAGACCATCTAGCGATTTCACTTAAGATAAATCATTTTCAGGAGGAGAAAGGAAAGGGTTATTTCAAATTAAACAATAGTATTCTCAAAGACGATTCATACAAAATGAAAATAAACACTTTAATAGATAAATATGAAAAATTAAGAGACCAAAATGGTTTAGCAATCGTGTGGGATCTGTTTAAAATAGAGGTAAAGGAGACGACTATTGAACATTGTAAAATTAAAGCTAAAAATGAAAGAGATGAAATTAAAGAATTAGAACAAGAACTAAAACTTTTGAATGAAATTCAGGATAATGTCCTTGATGAAAAGAAAAATAATAACATAATAGATTCAATAAAGAAAACAGAAGAAATGTTACAAACTCTATATTCTGATAAAATAAAAGGGGCACAAATAAGATCAAGAGTTAAATGGGTAGAAGAAGGCGAACAAAATACATAATATTTTTTGGGATTAGAGAAATCGAGACAGACAAGAAAAAATATTACTGCTATTAGGGACAGTGAAGGGGAAATAACTGAGGATCAAGGTAAAATAGTAGAAACGGGGAGGAATTATTATGTAAATTTATATACGTCAACTAAGCCAGATTTGGGAGAAATTGAGAATTATATTGAAAATACAGCAAACTAACTACACACGAAAGTAATGAAATTGAAGGAAAGCTGACAATAGAGGAATGTACAAATTCTGTTTTTAAAATGAAACTTAACAAAACACCGGGTATTGATGGTCTTCCAATTGAATTTTATAGATCTTTCTGGTCCAACTTACAATATTTTGCTGTAGATGTCTTTAACCATTGTTATGAGAAAAAAACTAGGATTAATTACCCTTATTTACAAGAAAAATGACCCGTTAAATTTAGACAATTACAGACCAATTACTTTATTAAATGTAGATACCAAAATTATAGCATATTCTCTTGCACAAAGACTTAAACCAGTATTGCATAAAATCATTCACAGTGATCAAAACGGGTATGTAAAAAACAGATATATTGGGTTTAATATTAGACAAATCAAAGACATTATAGACTATTCAGAAAAAATCAACGTAGTCGGGGCAATTCTTTTTTTAGATTTTTCAAAGGCATTTGACTAGTTAGAATGGGAATTTATGTATTGTTAATTAAATAAATTTGGCTTTCAGAAATCTTTATTGAAGTGGATAAATACTTTATATACAGATATAAAGGGATGTATATTAAATAATGGGTGGATTTCAAGACCCTTCAGCATTGAGCGCGGGATCCGTCAAGGGTGTCCCGCGAGTTCTATAATTTTCGTTATTGCTGTTGAAATTTTAGCCTGTAGATTAAGACAAGATAAAGCATTTAAAGGTTTTCAAATCAAACTAGATAATAAAACCCATACTCTAAAGTTAAGCCAGCTTGCAGATGACACCACTTTTTTTTTTAATTCAAAACAAGACGTTTCATTAACTTTGAACATTATCGAAATTTTCGGATCACTTTCAGGCCTAAAGCTTAATTTAAATAAAACAGAGGGGATATGGCTCGGAAATTTAAAATCCTGTACAGATAAAGTTGAAAACATTAAGTGGACACAAGAACCGATAAAAGTATTAGGAATATATTTTGGACTTAATAAAAATGAGTGTAAAAAATTAAACTTGCAAAGACAATACGAAAAATCGGAAAAAATAATTAAAGATTGGAATAAAAGAAAATTAACTATGTTAGGTAAAATAACTCTTGTTAAATCACTAATCCTACCAAACATAACCTATGTTGCATCAGTAACAGAAATTGATAAAGAATATCTCGCAAAATTTAAAAAAATAATATATAGTTTTATATGGAATAATAAACCAGAAAAAGTTAAAAGAGCTATAATAAGTAAAAATTATCTTGCCGGCGGGCTTAAAATGATAGACATAGATAAATATGTAGAATCCATAAATATTAATTAGGTAAAAAGACTCATTGATAATGAAGACTCATCACCCAATTGGAAAGTCTTACCAAAATTTTACTTAGACAAGTTTGGACAAGAATTCCTTATATTTAAAATGGACTTTAAAAATATTAATTTAATCAATAAACTAAAAGAAATTGTTCCAGAATTTTACTTAAAAATAATTATATCATGGATAAACTCAAAATCTGAAAAAAAATCAAATCGACTAACATATAAGCATATCAGACAGCAACTAATATGGGGCAATAAGCATATCAAATTAAATGGTAAATGTCTTATTTTCAAAAATTGGATAAACAGCAAAATTTTATTTGTAAATGACATAATTGATGATAAAGGAAAAATTAATCAAAATAAGATTTTAGATAAACTATCTTGCCATGCTAATTGGTTTTCGGAATATACTAAATTGATGAAAGCAATACCAAAACAGTGGTTACAAGAGCTCATAAAAGAAGAGTCAATCAAAACAAAAGTTGCTACCGACTCCGAATTTAAATTCAAAGATAGAGAAGGAAAATTGGTACCAATAAAAAGATTTTCCTCGAAAGATATCTACATCTCGCTTTTAAATAGATATTATGAGAAAGCAATAGGATTTCAAAAATGGGACAGAATTCTTAATTTAGATAACAATACAAGGAAAAGAGAACAAATGCTGTACTTCATCTTTAACTATATCCAAGATAATAAATTAAGAATGTTAAGATGGAAATTTCTACATTACATTTTAACAACAAAACAATTACTTTTCTCTTGGAAAATAACTAAAACTCCTCTATGTAATATATGTAATGTCATTGAAGATTATGATCATTACTTTCTGACATGCAAATATCTAAAATTATTTTGGGATCAAATAAAACTAATACTAGACAAACTTAAAATAGGACATCATATAATATCACTTGCATCACTTTTGTATGGATATAAGATAAACGATACAAATTATTACAATATCAACGATTTTCTAACAATCATACTTTTTACTATATATAAAGTGTATTACATATCCGAGCAAAAACAAAACAAATTAATGTGTTTGAAATTTTTAAAAGTGAACTTCTCCAACATTACGAAATATTGACAAATAAACAAGGCAAATATAAAAACTTCTACAATTTGGTTGCAGAAAAAATTAATTCATCTTCTTAACTAAGATTTATAATATATCATAGTAATTTCTTTTTATTCTGTTACACATTATTTACAAAACTGTATGTTGTGTACTAACAAGTACTAACCTTATGAAATGCTATATACTAACGTTAACGAGACCGGGATAAGGTACCGGTACTTTATGTATCTCTAACAAATGTACATTTCAAATAAAATTATATAGAATTTAAAAAAAAAGAAGAAAAAGAAAAGTTGATAATTCCAAAATTAAAATTGGAAATTCCAAGATTAAAGTTGATAATTCCAAGATTAAAGTCGACAATTTGAAAAAATGAATAAAAAAAGGATGGCCCTAATACGCTTCCGTAGTCCTAAATTATATTGTAAGGCAGGTTTTTTCTTTTTGTGGTGAGAATACTATAAGTTTCTTGCGATGAAAAAGTGGATCTTCTCTTTGAATATCATCAGCAATACAGATACATATGAACTGGTTACGCGGTCAATCTTATCATAATTTATCTTTATTGAGATATTATGAAAAAATGATGACTTTAAAAATCACCAATAAGTATCATTTAATGATATATCCATCTTTACACATGATCACACACGTATCCAAGTTCGGAATTACACGACGTGTGATGTATGCATAGCAGGAGATTTTTCCTGGTCTAAATTTGGAGTCCAAGCAATTTTCACTTTTGTAACTCCAACCCTTGTCTTCCTCATTCTGAATTGATGAGAATAACAGGATTTTGGTTAAGCTTAAATTATGATAATGTACAGAGTCACAGACCTCATATACATAAATTTCAAACATCTCATCTGTAAATAAAATATCAATAATTAACACAATGAAGAATAAGAATAATGTAATAATCGTATTGTATTGTCTTGTTTTGTCTACAAAATACTAGAAAATATTGTTAACTAGCATGATTTAAATTGTTTCCTTCAAATTATTTATCCACGGATATTCCGTGGGTGAGTTTTATCAATGACACCCATAGATAACCACTGGGTGGAATTCTGAATAAAACCATAATATATCGAAAGCTTAGCGTATCAAAGCTTATATTTGTGGACATATTAATTAAACGAAATGGCATGTTAAGAATAAAAGAACAAGCACAAAAGCAATGCCTCTATGTCTCCCTAGAGAATGTATTGTCGCAAGGGAGATAAACCAAAAAAGTAGTGTTTTCATTTTGTGTTCAAGGGCATTAGCTACGGGATATAGAAAAAAATAAAAAAAAATAAGATTTTTATTTTTGTTCAATCATTAATGAAAGTGAAATAGTGAAATAATAATTCGCTTTTAGCAGCCAGGTTGGTTCAATTTTGTCAAAATAAGCTAAGAAACATAGCTGATGAATTATTCACTTGCAAGTGAATAATTCGACTTCATTAAATCCGTATTCATGTTACCTTCAATTTAACCCATTAGCTAGAGATTGGTTACGAATGTATTAGTCGTGTTAAGCCATTAAAAGGAAAAGAATGTCAACATTGAAAGTGAAACAAAGGTGAACCATTTTGTTGACTGATTCGATCCACCAAAAATCATATATTTATAATATTCATATTGATGTTTATGTTTATATCGGGATATGTGACCGTCGGCAGTCTTCCGGGGTCATCTCGGTGGTTAATTAGATGGCGTCTAGACTAAAATACACACGAAATGCTCATAGATGTTATCGAGTCTGTGCATTGTTAATTGTTTATTTCAGACTTATTGTAATTTGAATATACGTTTTAGTATGTCATAAATCAAATTTGAGAATTTGAGTCAAATAAGTAAACATGAATTTGACAGATAATGAAATTGATTTAAAAGTCCTCTCGCCTTTTACAGAAAAAAAACTGAAAACAAAAAATCATGAACAATTCGCTATATACTCGATATATTCGGTATCTTGCTATCAATTAATTTGAATCTCAATATTTTGTGTGAAGAGCTTCTGTATTCAAGAGTACATTTTAGATTTAAGAAATAAAGAGATGTGGTATGACTGCCAATGAGACAACTATCCACCAGCAAAAAAGGATGTTTTCTCTAAATGTATTAATTATGAAATAAGTATATAGAACATTAGACTGAAACAAGTGTTAAAAATGTATAATCAGTGGCGGATCCAGAACTTTTTATAAGAGGGGGGCCCTCTGACTGACCTAAGGGGGGGGGGGGGGGGCCGCTCCAGTCATGCTTCAGTGATTCCCTATATAATCAACCAAATTTTTCCCCACAAAATCCGCCTATGATAATGTACAATGCAGATCATGCAGTACTACTATAAATGTGTGTGCATGTTTACTTACACAGACATGTTTTCTTAACAGCGATGTTTTCTTTTAATATTTTTTCATTACAGTCATTAAGTGTATTTATCCAAAATTGAACATGTTCACTAGCTTGATTATCATTGAAAAGCTCCCTGTTTGAATGATAATCATCATAATATTGTATAATTCTATCGAATTAGCATGGGAGAAACAAACGACATACATTAGTGTTCATTTTTGATTTGAAAAACATATCATCCGTGTTAAGTTTACTTCCATCTTTCCCTCTCATGTTGCCAAGACGTTCTTCTGATCCATTTCTTTTCAATAGATATAGGAAGATGTGGTATGAGTTCCAATGAAACAAATTTCCATCCAAGTTACAATTTATAAAAGTAAACCATTATAGGTCAAGGTACGGCCTTCAACACGGAGCATTGGCTCACACCGAACAGCATGCAACTCTTTTATTGAATCCAATAGAAATTGTAAAATATAAGTTTGAATAAATAGACTGTAATTTAAAAGTGATTTTGGCTAATTTAATTTAGAGTCAAATTTTATCATATAAAAAAATGTAAATCAAATGCTTTGACCAATAGCAATATAAATCAGACAGAAAAAAGGAATATTTTAGGAGATAAAACATGAATGTTGCGGGAACTATGGGAAGACGTATTTAGCAAATCAACTGACAGTATGTTGTCACAAAGAGTTGTTATTTTCATTTAGGAAACCTCCAGTATTTTTTCAAACAATTGTTTTGCTTAAGATTACTCTATTGTGTTATACGCTTTACAGATGTAAATTATTGATTGTACTAACACAAGTTGAGTTTATCGTTCTAAATCATAAATTGTGAATGTTTTTCTAAAGTTCTTTCCATCATTATTTTTACAGTAAAAGATGGCCTTCAGATATATTACGATTGTGATCTATCAAATTCTAAAGATCTAGTCCAAAATGTTCGATACCTTTCTTGATATTTTTGATATATGATTGCAGTATAATGTCCATTCCAATAATAATGTTGTTCCTTAATGAATAGTTCATGTTTTCCTGTATTCTCTCTCTCTTAATTTTACCACAGTTGCCAGTGAGTTGGACCTTATTTTCATGAATTGTATCCACTAGTTCTGTCCAGATAACATCTTTACAAAAATCAGGTCTATATGTGATAAATTCTTCACGTACCAAGGGCTCAAATAAAAAAAATATTTAGGCTGAAACAGTTTTATCCTTGATTTTGCATACTAGTACTTTTTTAATCTTGACATAATTGTTTTTTTCTTTTGCAATTTCTAGTACACCTATAAGCTATATTCACTGATGCTAACATATTATTATGATATTAATCCAAATGATAAGGCAATCGGAAAGGATATGCTCCAATCTTTCCCTCACTTATTGCATTCTTTGTCAAATGAAATGTGTAGTTGATCGTAAAGCTTGTGTTTAAGATATTGCGTATGTGGATGCAACATGTGTGCCTATCCCTATATCTTTGATTTGTAGATAACATTGCTAACCGAATAAAAAAGGTTATTTTCTAGCAGTCTCCAGCAAATAAAGCAGCTAGCCATGGAAACTATGAGTCTTTAAAATATTTATTACGCAATGGTGAAAATTATTCCGTTTCAGTGGTTTATTATTTTTGAATATTCGTCCATACTAGATTCCAGTAATCTTAAATATCAAAATATTCACGTATATATTAGCATTAGCGCCACTCACGATATAATCAAATTGTGCAAATATCTTTCTTTTTTTACTATGTTTTTCATATTGCTGTCCAAAACGGACAAACATGTGTTGCTGAAATGTTTCTACATTTGTTCAAGATGTAAATATGTCCCCTAACTTTGGAAAGTGGTTTTTAAAACAACACAACACAAGAATAAACTAGGAAAACACTTATAACAAAAATTCCGAACTCCAAGGTAAATTAAAACAATAGGAAGCCCATAAACCAGTGGGCTGGTTATACCCTCGTCCACCATCAGTGGCATCGACAAAGTAGTTGCAAAAACTAATTAAATATACCTGGCTTATAATTTGGTACGCTAGACGCGGGTTTATGCTACATTAGTCTGATCAGTGGCGTCTGATTCATAGCAGTTGGAAGGTCAAATCAAATACGAAGTTGAAGAGCATCAAAATTCTATAATGTCAAAGTTGAAGTTGTGCCAAATACGGCTAAGGCAATCATGCCTTGGATAGAAAACCTTAATGCTTCGAATAATTCAACATTTAATAATTAGTAAATTTACAGAAAAATTCACATCAGTGGTATTTCATCTCAACACAAAAGTACTGACTACTGGGCTGGTGATACCATCGGGGACGAAACGTCCACTAACATTGGCATCAACCCAGTGATTGTAACATTCCAAACCCGTTAAAGATATACCAGGCTTAGAACTTGGTTCGCCAGAAACCCGTTTCGTCTATATGAGACTAATCAGTGGAGCTATCCAAAGCAGTCGAAAAGTAAAATCAAATACAAAAAGTTGAAGAGCATTAAAACTCCAATATTCCGAAAAGTTGTGCCAAATACGACTGGGCAATCTAAGCCTGGGTGTAGCAAAAACTTTGCTATTTCGAATAATTCAACATTTTATAACCATTTGGTATGCGGGACGCGTAACTAGGATGTATTGATATCCAGTTATTTACAATAATGGTCCTACATCCTGTCGATATTCTGGTATTGCACAAGATTATGATTTACTCTGATATCTTATGGCGTCTCGGCATTATCCATTGGAGGTATAATGTTTCGATCTTAGTCGAACGCGTGCTTTGAACGAGCTTTCAGTACTAGTAATTGAAAGTACTGTAAGATCGGTAGATTGTGCCTTACGTCTTTTTGTAAGTTGTTTTTTGCTTATCACTTTTCTGATAAATAAAACCCTTTCCAACTGATGCTTACGGTTTTTTCTCCGATATTGTGTTATAACACCATTGTTCTTTGTAGTGGTTACATGAGCTCTCACAATCATGTTTAACCCCGACACATTGCTTATGTGCCTGTTCATGTTGTTGGTTGCTTTAAGTCATAATAGTTTTTCGTTTAATTTTATTAGCTTGAATCAGTCAGTTATTTTTCGAACTTGAATTGTTTTACATTTTGTCATACCGGGTAGGTATTGAGTTGTCTCATTTTTGAAGGCCAACGGATGACTTTTACTTGTTCGCATCCTTTAGATTTGTTCTTAGGTGGATAGTTTTCTTTATATGTCATTTGAGTTTTTTTGCGATAATATCCCGCATCTCCTTTAATCCATTGCGAGATTGTGAGAACTTTAAATTATTCAGTGAAATGACATCATCTATATATAGCAAAAACGTTAAAGAAAATTCCGTTTCTCTTGAGCAGACTGTATGTGGAAAAGTCAGCGCAAAGAGCAGCAAAATTGCTTCTTCGAGGAATGCCAACTGATTGTTAAAAACGCGGCCACTCACCTTAACATACATGTTGACAATAGTTGGAGACGGGTCTAAATCACTCACCTGCTGATACGGCACCTGCTGATTTTGCACCATTAACCTGCCAATTTTGCCCCTATGTAGAACAATTAAAGTTGCTTCCCTTTGTACATTAACCGATTTTAAATTGAAAATTAATGTCATGTTACTTTATTAATTAAGTTAAGATAAATAACAGCTAGAAATTAATTATGTAAAATTGCAGGATATTATAATTTAAATGGTTTGTATAATTTTGAATACACTGTTGAACATTTTGCCCTTTTTTATAGTTAACAATAAGAATATATCAACAATTTGTAAAGTCGTACTATACAAATCCTTGAATACATATATTAATTTGGAAAACAATAATTTATTAATCTTGCAAAGTTAAAAAAAAATATAGTGAAATAAAATTATTTAAACTTATACATGTAGCAGGAAAATAACTTATATGACTGTTAGGTTATTTTTTTTTTCTTAAAATATTATTGTTTGGACACCTCTAATAGAAGTTAAGCATACAATTGATATAATTTCACAATGATTTTATGATTAATGCAAAACGATATATTTCAGTAATTTACCAGGGGTAAAAAGGGGGAGGTAGTCATCTGAAATTTGACTACGTTTATGATGATCATGATTATCATGATAAATGTAGGGTATCCTTATACTATCAATGTAATCATGGTGTAAATGTATTTTATAATTTGTATAAATACATACAATTTTATTACTTATTTTAATCACATATATTTTGATAGAGATACCTACGGAAGCGTATATCGGTCAAGCGTTATTAGTAATTTCGATGTAAATTTGTGTTATTTTACGATAAATAATGCCTTAAAAGGTGAAAATATAGGAATATTATATAACAAATATGTCGTTATTAATTATAGTGTTGCTTTAGTTTTCTTTTGGTGTTACTTTATAATATTAAACAAATTTAATTAAACTGTTGATATTATTATAATTGTAAACTTGTGTTATTTTATGAGAATTAATGCTTAATAAGATGATAATATTGCACTATTATAAAACGATTATGCCATTATTATTTATAATGTTGCTTTAGTTTTCATTGGGTATTACTTATAATATTAAAAACAATTTAATCGGGGGCGTAGCTACCTTGTTAATGAAGTGGAATCACAAACTGAAGAGCGAGGGATATAAGGCCCCCAGTTGGTCCAGGGCCGTTGAAAGTCCTGGTAGGGGGCCGGGGACGAAGTCACCCGGAAGCTCCGCATATATAGCGTTTCAAAACAATCGCAACCGTATTAAAATTTGTAGTTTTGTTGTGGTTTTTTGGTCAGTTATTTGTTTAACTTCGACATATACGAGTCGAATGAAGACTAAAATTGTTATGTGCGTTTTTTGTTCGTGAGAGCTTTTAAAATCACGGAGATTTGTTCCATATATTAGTATTTGTATTGAGGAAAGTAGATATAAAATTAAGGAGATGTGCTATGATTGACAATGAGACAACTCTCCATAAGAGACCAAATGACACAGAAATTATTAACTATATGTCATCGTAGGGCCTTCAACAATAAGTACAACCCACACATAACAAAGTGGCATCAGTTGTTTTCCATTCGTTAGATGTGTTTGAGCATTTAATTTTACCATTTTATAAAGGACTTTCCGTTCTGAATTTCCCATTGAGTTCGGAATTTTTGTTATTTTACTTTTTCAGTTGGAAGATAAGAAGTAGGAAGGGAACTGACAGGTAAAAATTCATGAAGCTTGCTACTTAATATTAGATTTCTGCCGGAAATAGTTTCTGAGAAAATGCCATCAAAACTTCCATATGTACGAAAATAAAAAGAGTTGGGGAAACAGGAAGTAGGAAACTGAGTAGTATTTTGCTGTGATGAATAGTTACTGAGAAAAATGTTGTTACGGACGGACGCACGGACAGATACACATGCAGTTACCCGTATACCCCGTACTCTGTTGGACAAGGAATGGGAGGATAAAAAAAGTCATTCACAATACGTGCATTATGTTGGAACCAAACCAGCCGTTTTTACAGGTGGTGGACACAGATTGCACGATTCTATGGTGCCTTTAGGAAGGGGTCATATCGGCAGGTGATGTTATAAGTAATGAAAGGGTCACTAGAGACACTTTCTATTGTGTCTATAGGAAGGGGTCGTATTTGCAGGTGATGTTTTAAGTAAAGAAAGGGTCAATAGAGATAATTTCTATAGTGCCTATAGGAAGTGGTCATATCAGCAGGTGATGTTAAAAGTAAAGAAAGGGTCAATAGAGACACTTTCTATTGTGTCTATAGGAAGGGATCATATCAGCAGGTGATGTTATAAGTAAAGAAAGGGCCAATAGAGACACTTTCTATTGTGCCTATAGGAAGGGGTCATATCGGCAGGTTATGTTTTAATTAAAGAAATAGTCAATAGAGACAATTTCTATGATGCCTATAGGAAGGGGTCATATCAGCAGGGGATGTTATAAGTAAAGAAAGGATCAATAGAGACACTTTCTATTGTGCCTATAGGAAGGGGTCATATCAGCAGGTGATGTTATAAGTAAAGAAAGGGTCTATAGAGACACTTTCCGTGGTGCCTATAACAAGGGGTCATATCAGTAGGTGATGTTTAAAGCAAAGAAAGGGTCAATAGAGACACTTTCTATTGTGCCCATAGAAAGGGGTCATATCAGCAGGTGATGTTATAAGTAAAGAAAGGACCAAGAGAGACACTTTCTATTGTGCCTATAGGAAGGGGTCATATCAGCAGGTGATGTTATAAGTAAAGAAAGGGTCAATAGAGACACTTTCTATGGTGCCTAGAGAAAGGGGTCATATCAGCAGGTGATTTTATAAGTAACGAAAGGGTCTATAGAGACACTTTCTATTGTGCCAATCAGAAGGGGTCATATCAGCAGGTGATGTTTTAAGTAAAGAAATGGTCAATAGAGACACTTTCTACTGTCCCTATAAGAAGGGGTCATATCAGCAGGTGATGTTTTAAGTAAAGAATTAGTCAATAGAGACATTTTCTATGATGCCTATAGGAAGTGGTCATATCAGCAGGTGATGTTATAAGTAAAGAAAAGGTCAATAGAGACACTTTCTTTTGTGCCTATAGGAAAGGGTCATATCAGCAGGTGATGTTATAAGTAAAGAAAGGGTCAATTGAGACACTTTCTATTGTGCCTATAGGAAAGGGTCATATCAGCAGGTGATGTTATAAGTAAAGAAAGGGTCTATAGAGACACTTTCTATGGTGCCTTTAGGAAGGGGTCATATCAGCAGGTGATGTTTTAAGTAAAGAAATGGTCAATAGAGACACTTTCTACTGTGCCTATAAGGAGGAGTCATATCAGCAGGTGATGTTATAAGAAAAGAAAGGGTCTATAGAGACACTTTCTATTGTGCCTTTAGGAAGGGGTCATATCGGCAGGTGATGTTATGAGTAATGAAGGGGTCAATAGAGACACTTTCTATTGTGTTTATAGGAAGGGGTCATATCAGCAGGTGATGTTATAAGTAAAGAAAGGGTCTATAGAGACACTTTCCATGGTGCCTATAACAAGGGATCATATCAGCAGGTGATGTTTTAAGTAAAGAAAGGGTCAATAGAGAAACTTTCTATGATGCCTATAGGAAGGGGTCATATCGGCAGGTGATGTTTTTAGTAAGTAAGGGTTAATAGAGACACTTTCTATTCTGTCTATAGGAAGGGGTCGAATCAGCAGGTGATGTTTTAAGTACAGAAAGGGTCAAAAGAGACAATTTCTGTAGTGCCTATAGGAAGGGGTCATATCAGCAGGTGATGTTTTAAGTAAAGAAAGGGTCAATAGAGACACTTTCTATGATGCTAAAAGGAAGGGGTCATATCAGCAAGTGATGTTATAAGTAAAGAAAGGGGAAATAGAGACACTTTCTATTGTGCCTATAGGAAAGGGTCATATCAGCAGGTGATGTTATAAGTAAAGAAAGGGTCTATAGAGACACTTTCTATGGTGCCTTTAGGAAGGGGTCATATCAGCAGGTGATGTTTTAAGTAAAGAAATGGTCAATAGAGACACTTTATACTGTGTCTATAGGAAGGGGTCATATCAGCAGGTGATGTTTTAAGTAAAGAAAGGGTCAATAGAGACACTTTCTATGATGCTAAAAGGAAGGGGTCATATCAGCAAGTGATGTTATAAGTAAAGAAAGGGGAAATAGAGACACTTTCTATTGTGCCTATAGGAAAGGGTCATATCAGCAGGTGATGTTATAAGTAAAGAAAGGGTCTATAGAGACACTTTCTATGGTGCCTTTAGGAAGGGGTCATATCAGCAGGTGATGTTTTAAGTAAAGAAATGGTCAATAGAGACACTTTATACTGTGTCTATAGGAAGGGGTCATATCAGCAGGTGATGTTATAAGTAAATAAAGGATCAATAGAGACACTTTCTATTGTGCCTTTAACAAGGGATCATATCAGCAGGTGATGTTATAAGTAAAGAAAGGATCAGTAGAGACACTTTCTATGGTGCCTATAGGAAGGGGTCGTCATATCAGCAGGTGATGTTATAAGTAAAGAAAGGGTCAATAGAGACACTTTCTGTGGTGCCTAGAGAAAGGGGTCATATCAGCAGGTGATTTTATAAATAACGAAAGGGTCTATAGAGACACTTTCTATGGTGCCTTTAGGAAGGAGTCGTATCAGCAGGTGATGTTTTCAGTAAAGAAATGGTCAATAGAGACACTTTCTATTGTGCCAATAAGAAGGGGTCATATCAGCAGGTGATGTTTTAAGTAAAGAATTAGTCAATAGAGACATTTTCTATGATGCCTATAGGAAATTGTCATATCAGCAGGTGATAATATAAGTATAGAAATGGTCAATAGAGACACTTTCTTTTGTGCCTATAGGAAGGGGTCATATCAGCAGGTGGTGTTATAAGTAAAGACAGGGTCAATAGAGACACTTTCTATTGTGCCTATAGGAAGGGGTCATATCAGCAGGTGATGTTATAAGTAAAGAGAGGGTCAATAGAGACACTTTCTATTGTGCCTATAGGAAAGGGTCATATCAGCAGGTGATGTTATAAGTAAAGAAACTATTAAAGGGTCTATAGAGACACTTTTTATGGTGCCTTTAGGAAGGGGTCATATCAGCAGGTAATGTTTTAAGTAAAGAAATGGTCAATAGAGACACTTTCTACTGTGCCTATAAGAAGGGGTCATATCAGCAGGTGATGTTATAAGAAAAGAAAGGATCTATAGAGACACTTTCTATGGTGCCTTTAGGAAGGGGTCATATCGGCAGGTGATGTTATGAGTAATGAAGGGGTCTATAGAGATACTTTCTATTGTGTCTATTTGAAGGGGTCATATCAGCAGGTGATGTTATAAGTAAAGACGGGGTCAATAGAAAAACTATCTATTGTGCCTATAGGAAGGGGTCATATCAGCAGGTGATGTTATAAGAAAAGAAAGGGTGTATAGAGACACTTTCTATTGTGCCTTTAGGAAGGGGTCATATCGGCAGGTGATGCTATAAGTAAAGAAAGTGTCAATAGAGACACTTTCTATTGTGTCTATAGGAAGGGGTCATATCAGCAGGTGATATTTTAAGTAAAGAAATGATCAATAGAGACACTTTCTATGATGCCTATAGGAAGGGGTTATATCAGCAGGTGATGGTATACGTAAAGAAAGGATCAACAGAGACAATTTTTATGGTGCCTATAGGAAGGGGTCATATCAGCAGGTGATGTTATAAGTAAAGAAAGGGTCAATAGAGACACTTTCTATTGTGCCTATAAGAAGGGGTCATTTCAGCAGGTGATGTTTTAAGTAAAGAAAGGTACTAAAGAGACACTTTCCATGGTGCCTTTAACAAGGGATCATATCAGCAGGTGATGTTATAAGTAAAGAATTGGTATATAACGACACTTTGTACTGTCCCTATAAGAAAGGGTCATATCAACAGGTGATGTTATAAGTAAAGAAAAGGTCAATAGAGACACTTTCTATTGTGCCTATAGGAAGGGGTAATATCAGCAGGTGATGCTATAAGTAAATAAAGTGTCAATAGAGACACTTTCTATTGTGCCTATAGGAAGGGGTCATATCAGCAGGTGATGCTATAAGTAAAGAAAGTGTCAATAGAGACATTTTCTATGGTACCTTCAGAAAGGGGTCATATCAGCAGGTGATGCTATAAGTAGAGAAAGGGTCAATAGAGACACTTTCTATTGTGCCTATAGGAAGGGGTCATATCAGTAAGTGATGTTTTAAGTAAAGAAATGGTCAATAGAGACACTTTCTATGATGCCTATAGGAAGGGGTCATATCAGCAAGTGATGTTATAAGTAAAGAAAGGGGCAATAGAGACTTTTTCTATTGTGCCTATAGGAAAGGGTCATATCAGCAGGTGATCTTATAAGTAAAGAAAGGGTCTATAGAGGCACTTTCCATGGTGCCTATAACAAGGGATCGTATCAGCAGGTGATGTTTTCAGTAAAGAAAGGGTAAATAGAGAAACTTTCTATTGCGCCTATAGGAAGGGGTCATATCGGCAGCTGATGTTACTAGTAAGTAAGGGTCAATAGAGATACTTTCTATTTTGTCTATGGGAAGGCGTCGTGTCAGCGGTTGATGTTTTAAGTAAAGAAAGGGTCAAAAGAGACACTTTCTACTGTGCCTATAAGAATGGGTCATATCAACAGGTGATGTTATAAGTAA
This sequence comes from Mytilus californianus, assembly GCF_021869535.1. NCBI lineage: Eukaryota > Metazoa > Mollusca > Bivalvia > Mytilida > Mytilidae > Mytilus > Mytilus californianus. The sequence goes on along the minus strand of NW_026262581.1, from coordinate 138,110,651 downwards.
AGAAATGGTCTAAAGAGACACTTTCTATGGTGCCTATAGGAAGGGGTCATATCAGCAGGTGACGTTTTAAGTAAAGAAAGGGTCTAAAGAGACACTTTCTATTGTGTCTGTTTGAAGGGGTCATATCAGCAGGTGATGTTTTAAGTAAAGAAAGGGTCTATAGAGACACTTTCTATTGTGTCTATTTGAAGGGGTCATATCGGCAGGTGATGCTATAAGTAAAGAAAGTGTCAATAGAGACACTTTCTATTGTGTCTATAGGAAGGGGTCATATCAGCAGGTGATGTTTTAAGTAAAGAAAAGATCAATAGAGACACTTTCTATGATGCCTATAGGAAGGAGTCATATCAGCAGGTGATGTTATAAGTAAAAAAAAGGCCAATAGAGACACTTTCTATTGTGCCTATAAGAAGGGGTTATTTCAGCAGGTGATGTTTTAAGTAAAGAAATTGTCAATAGAGACACTTTTTACTGTCCCTATAAGAAGGGGTCATATCAGCAGGTGATGTTTTAAGTTAAGAAAGGGTTTATAGAGACACTTTCCATGATATGACCCCTTGTTATAGGCACCATGGAAAGTGTCTCTATAGTACCTTTCTTTACTTATAACATCACCTTCTGACCCCTTTCTATAGGCACAATAGAAAGCGTCTCCATTGACCCTTACTTACTAAAAACATCATCTGCCGATATGACCCCTTCCTATTGGCATCATAGAAAGTGTCTCTATTGACCCTTTCTTTACTTAAAACATCACCTGCTGATATGACCCCTTCTTATAGGCACCATGGAAAGTGTCTCTATAAACCCTTTCTTTACTCATAACATCACCTGCCGATATGACCCCTTCCTATAGACACAAAAGAAAGTGTCTCTATTGACCCTTTCATTACTCATAACATCACCTGCCGATATGACCCCTTCCTAAAGGCATCATAGAAAGTGTCTCTATTGACCATTTCTTTACTTTAAACATCTCTTGCTGATATAACCCCTTCTTATAAGCATCACAGAAAGTGTCTCTATTGCCCCTTTCTTTACTTATAACATCTCTTGCTAATATGACCCCTTCTTTAAGACACAATAGAAAGTGCCTCTATTGCCCCTTTCTTTACTGAAAACATCACCTGCTGATGTTACCTCTTCTTATAGGGACAGTAGAAAGTGTCTCTATTGACCATTTCTTTTCTTAAAACATCACCTGCTGATATGACCCCTTTCTATAGGCACCATAGAAAGTGTCTCTATTGACACTTTCTTTACTTATAACATCACCTGCTGATATGACCCCTTCCTATAGGCACCATAGAAAGTGTCTCTATTGACCCTTTCATTACTCATAACATCACCTGCCGATATGACCCCTTCCTAAAGGCACCATAAAAAGTGTCTCTATAGACCCTTTCTTTACTTATAACATCACCTGCTGATATGACCCCTTCTTATAGGTACAGTAGAAAGTGTCTCTATTCACCCTTTCTTTTCTTATAACATCACCTGCTGATATGACCCCTTCTTATAGGGACAGTAGAAAGTGTCTCTATTGACCATTTCTTTACTTAAAACATCACCTGCTGATATGACCCCTTCATATAGGCACCATAGAAAGTGTGTCTATTGCCCCTTTCTTTACTTATAACATCTCTTGCTAATATGACCCCTTCTTTAAGGCACTATAGAAAGTGTCTCTATTGCCACATTATTTACTTATAACATCACCTGCTGATATGAACTCTTCTTATAGGGACAGTAGAAAGTGTCTCTAATGACCATTTCTTTACTTAAAACATCACCTGCTGATATAACCCCTTTCTACAGGCACCATAGAAAGTGTCTCTATAGACCATTTCTTTACTTAAAACATCACCTGCTGATATGACCCCTTGTTATAGGCACCATGGAAAGTGTCTCTATAAACCATTTCTTAACTTAAAACATCACCTGCTGATATGACCCCTTTCTAAAGGCACAATAGAAAACGTCTCCATTGACCCTTACTTACTGAAAACATCATCTGCCGATATGACCCCTTCCTAAAGGCCCCATAGAATGTGTCTCTATAGACCCTTTCTTTACTTATAACATCACCTGCTGATATGACCCCTTCTTATAGGTACAGTAGAAAGTGTCTCTATTCACCCTTTCTTTTCTTATAACATCACCTGCTGATATGACCCCTTCTTATAGGGACAGAAGAAAGTGTCTCTATTGACCATTTCTTTTCTTAAAACATCACCTGCTGATATGACCCCTTCCTATAGGCACCATAGAAAGTGTCTCTATTGACCCTTTCTTTACTTATAACATCAAATGCTGATATGACCCCATCATATAGGCATCATAGAAAGTGTCTCTATTGAGAACCTTTCTTTACTTATAACATCATCTGCTGATATGACCCTTCCTAAAGGCACAATAGAAAGCGTTTCTATTGATCCTTATTTTACTTATAACATCACCTGCTGATATGACCCCTTGTAATAGGCACCATGGAAAGTGTCTCTATAGACCCTTTCTTTACTTATAACATCACCTGCTGATATGACTACTTCTTAAAGGCACAATAGAAAGTGTCTCTGTTGACACTTTCTTTACTTAAAACATCACCTGCTGATATGACCCCTTCCTAAAGGCACCATAGAAAGTGTCTCTATAGACCCTTTCTTTACTTATAACATCACCTGCTGATATGACCCCTTCCTAAAGGCACAATAGAAATTGTCTCTATTGAGACCCTTTCTTTACTTATAACATCACCTGCTGATATGACCCTTCCTAAAGGCACAATAGAAAGCGTCACTATTGGTCCTTTCTTTACTTATAACATCACCTGCTGATATGACCACTTGTTATAGGCACCATGGAAAGTGTCTCTATAGACCCTTTCCTTACTTATAACATCACCTGTTGATATGACTACTTCTTATAGGCACTCTAGAAAGTGTCTCTGTTGACCATTTCTTTACTTAAAACATCACCTGCTGATATGACCCCTTCCTAAAGGCACCATAGAAAGTGTCTCTATAGACCCTTTCTTTACTTATAACATCACCTGCTGATATGACCCCTTCCTATAGGCACTACAGAAATTGGCTCTATTGACCCTTTCTTTACCTAAAACATCACCTGCTGATATGACCCCGTCTTATAGACACAATAGAAAGTGTCTCTATTGACCTTTTCTTTACTTATAACATCACCTGCTGATATGACCTTTTTCTATAGGCACAATAGAAAGTGTCTCTATTGACCCTTTCTTTACTTATAACATCACCTGCTGATATGAACCCTTCCTATAGGCACCACAGAAAGTGTCTCTATTAACTCTTTCTTTCCTTATAACATCACCTGCTGATATGACCCCTTCCTATAGGCACAATAGAAAGCGTCTCTATTGGTCCTTTCTTTACTTATAACATCACCTGCTGATATGACCCCTTCCTAAAGGCACAATAGAAAGTGTCTCTATTGACCATTTCCTTACTTAAAACATCACCTGCTGATATGACCCTTCCTAAAGGCACAATAGAAAGCGTCACTATTGGTCCTTTCTTTACTTATAACATCACCTGCTGATATGACCCCTTGTTATAGGCACCATGGAAAGTGTCTCTATAGACCCTTTCTTTACTTATAACATCACCTGCTGATATGACCCCTTGTAATAGGCACCATGGAAAGTGTCTCTATAGACCCTTTCTTTACTTATAACATCACCTGCTGATATGACTACTTCTAAAAGGCACAATAGAAAGTGTCTCTGTTGACCATTTCTTTACTTAAAACATCACCTGCTGATATGACCCCTTCCTAAAGGCACCATAGAAAGTGTCTCTATAGACCCTTTCTTCACTTATAACATCACCTGCTGATATGACCCCTTCCTATAGGGACAATAGAAAGAGTCTCTATTGAGACCCTTTCTTTACTTATAACATCACCTGCTGATATGACCCTTCCTAAAGGCACAATAGAAAGCGTCACTATTGGTCCTTTCTTTACTTATAACATCACCTGCTGATATGACCCCTTGTTAAAGGCACCATGGAAAGTGTCTCTATAGACCCTTTCCTTACTTATTACATCACCTGCTGATATGACTACTTCTTATAGGCACAATAGAAAGTGTCTCTGTTGACGATTTCTTTACTTAAAACATCACCTGCTGATATGACCCCTTCCTAAAGGCACCATAGAAAGTGTCTCTATAGACCCTTTCTTTACTTATAACATCACCTGCTGATATGACCCCTTCCTATATGCACTACAGAAATTGTCTCTATTGACCCTTTCTTTACTTAAAACATCACCTGCTGATATGACCCTTCCTAAAGGCACAATAGAAAGCGTCACTATTGGTCCTTTCTTTACTTATAACATCACCTGCTGATATGACCCCTTGTTATAGGCACCATGGAAAGTGTCTCTATAGACCCTTTCTTTACTTATAACATCACCTGCTGATATGACCCCTTGTAATAGGCACCATGGAAAGTGTCTCTATAGACCCTTTCTTTACTTATAACATCACCTGCTGATATGACTACTTCTAAAAGGCACAATAGAAAGTGTCTCTGTTGACCATTTCTTTACTTAAAACATCACCTGCTGATATGACCCCTTCCTAAAGGCACCATAGAAAGTGTCTCTATAGACCCTTTCTTCACTTATAACATCACCTGCTGATATGACCCCTTCCTATAGGGACAATAGAAAGAGTCTCTATTGAGACCCTTTCTTTACTTATAACATCACCTGCTGATATGATCCTTCCTAAAGGCACAATAGAAAGCGTCACTATTGGTCCTTTCTTTACTTATAACATCACCTGTTGATATGACCCCTTGTTATAGGCACCATGGAAAGTGTCTCTATAGACCCTTTCCTTACTTATTACATCACCTGCTGATATGACTACTTCTTATAGGCACAATAGAAAGTGTCTCTGTTGACGATTTCTTTACTTAAAACATCACCTGCTGATATGACCCCTTCCTAAAGGCACCATAGAAAGTGTCTCTATAGACCCTTTCTTTACTTATAACATCACCTGCTGATAAGACCCCTTCCTATATGCACTACAGAAATTGTCTCTATTGACCCTTTCTTTACTTAAAACATCACCTGCTGATATGACCCCTTCTTATAGACACAATAGAAAGTGTCTCTATTGACCTTTTCTTTACTTATAACATCACCTGCTGATATGACCTTTTTCTATAGGCACAATAGAAAGTGTCTCTATTGACCCTTTCTTCACTTATAAGATCACCTGCTGATATGAACCCTTCCTATAGGCACCATAGAAAGCAGTGGCGGATCCAGAGGGGGGGGCGTAGAGGGCGTACGCCCCCCCCCCCCCTTTGCTTGCACTTTTTTTTTTTTTTTTTTGTAAAATGATTAATCAGACTAGACTTTGTGAACTGTGCCATTTCCCGTGTATTTAATTTTTATGCGACAATTCTTTAATTATAAAGATATTTTTCGCTCGTATTTTACTGTAATATATTATTGATTATGTCAAAGTCATGTGATTCTCTACGGTGGAGTTGACCAGTTCGTCGAAAAAAACGTCACTCAGTCATTTTGAAATTCAAATTACAGTAACACATTGCTTAGGCTGAGGATGACAAGCATGACGCCTTCAAAGCGAGAAAGTATTGAGCAAGAACGTATTGACTTCTATTTCACAATTCCACCCAACAGAAAGTTATACTCTATTACACTCTCATGAAAAAAAAAGTTCCACAGCAATATTATTTACCTACGAAAACATGTTTAACCCCACACGCCCCAGCCCATTAATAATATTGATGAATAGTGATCCGCAGTCAGTAAGCTCTAGATATACATTTAAAGTCTAAGGTACGGAACATTTGATCTGAAGGGGCAGTCTGAGATATTTTAGAGAAAAAATTATGACCCTGATTTTTGCCTTAAACAAAAATTCTGGCCGTATCTGGATTGAAAACAATAATCTTGTCCACTTTTTTGCTATTAGAAAAAAATATTTTCAACAGAATTATTTAGCATTAAATGAACATGATAAATAAAAAACGGGCGTAATTTTTTTTTTTTGGGGGGGGGGGGGGGTTGCATGTGACCCATATCTGACCGGAATGTCTGTTTCGCCGAACTTATATACTGAATATTTTTTCAGGCCCGACTGCAACCTGCCTGTTGGGTGTGGCTTATATGTCTCCATGTGTCGACCGTCATTCACAACTTCATTGTCATTTCCGACTCATTCGTAGCCTCTGGTTGATTTGGAACCCCTCACTTCCCTTGTTGGGTGAAACATTTCAACCAAACATTTGGATGAAAATTGCTTGTTTGTCTTTCTTCGTGTCGGTCGTATTGTAAATTTCATTGAATAGCCGTATATCTTGTTTACAACAAGAAATCTGTGAGGTTATGCTAACTAACCAAACAACAAACGAGAATTTTCCATGTCCATTTTTTACTGACAAAACCCACATCAAATATATTAATTAGTACATAGTTTTGGATCCATCCAATCATTTGAGAGAATACGGCACCAGAAATGTCCAACCCCTACACTTTAAGTATAAAATGCATTTTACACTTATTTTATGTTTTTTAATGAAAAAAAGGTCCAAAAATTTTTCGCTCCGCTCCGCTCGGCTAACTTTAATACTTCGCCCCCCCTTTCCAAAATCCTGGATCCGCCCCTGCAAAGTGTCTCTATTAACTCTTTCTTTCCTTATAACATCCCCTGCTGATATGACCCCTTCCTATAGGCACAAAAGAAAGCGCCTCTATTGATCCTTTCTTTACTTATAACATCACCTGCTGATATGACCCCTTCCTAAAGGCACACTAGAAAGTGTCTCTATTGACCATTTCTTTACTTAAAACATCACCTGCTGATATGACCCTTCCTTAAGGCACAATAGAAAGCGTCACTATTGGTCCTTTCTTTACTTATAACATCACCTGCTGATATGACCCCTTGTTATAGGCACCATGGAAAGTGTCTCTATAGACCCTTTCTTTACTTATAACATCACCTGCTGATATGACTACTTCTTATAGGCACAATAGAAAGTGTCTCTGTTGACCATTTCTTTACTTAAAACATCACCTGCTGATATGACACCTTCCTAAAGGCACCATAGAAAGTGTCTCTATAGACCCTTTCTTTACTTATAACATCACCTGCTGATATGACCCCTTCCTATAGGCACTACAAAAATTGTCTCTATTGACCCTTTCTTTACTTAAAACATCACCTGCTGATATGACCCCTTCTTATAGACACAATAGAAAGTGTCTCTATTGACCTTTTCTTTACTTATAACATCACCTGCTGATATGACCTTTTTCTATAGGCACAATAGAAAGTGTCTCTATTGACCCTTTCTTTACTTATAACATCACCTGCTGATATGAACCCTTCCTATAGGCACCATAGAAAGTGTCTCTATTAACTCTTTCTTTCCTTATAACATCACCTGCTGATATGACCCCTTCCTATAGGCACAATAGAAAGCGTCTCTATTGATCCTTTCTTTACTTATAACATCACCTGCTGATATGACCCCTTCCTAAAGGCACAATAGAAAGTGTCTCTATTGACCATTTCTTTACTTAAAACATCACCTGCTGATATGACCCCTTCCTAAAGGCACCATAGAAAGTGTCTCTATACACCCTTTCGTTACTTATAACATCACCTGCTGATATGACCCCTATCTATAGGCACCATAAAAAGTGTCTCTATTGACCCTTTCTTTACTTATACCATCACCTGCTGATATGACCCCTTCCTAAAGGCACAATAGAAAGTGTCTTTATTGATCCTTACTTACTAATAACATCATCTGCCGATATGACCCCTACCTATAGGCATCATAGAAAGTGTCCATATTGACCCTTTCTTCACTTAAAACATCACCTGCTGATATGATCCCTTCTTATAGACACAATAGAAAGTGTCTCTATTGACCCTTTCATTACTTATAACATCACCTGCCGATATGACCCCTTCCTAAAGGCACCAAAGAAAGTGTCTATATAGACCAATTCTTTACTTATAACATCACCTGCTGATATGACCCCTTCTTATAGGGACAGTAGAAAGTGTCTCTATTGCCCCTTTCTTTACTTATAACATCACCTGCTGATATGACCCCTTCTTATAGGCACCATGGAAACTGTCTCTTTTGACCCTTTCTTTACTTATAACATCGCCTGCTGATATGAATGACCCCTTCCTATAGGCATCATAGAAAGTGTCTATATTGACCCTTTTTTTACTTATTACATCACCTGCTGATATGACCCCTTCCTATAGGCATCATAGAAAGTGTCTCTATTGACCATTTTTTTACTTAAAACATCTCTTGCTGATATGACCCCTTCTTAAAGGCACAATATAAAGTGTCTCTATTGCCCCTTTCTTTACTTATAACATCGCCTGCTGATATGAATGACCCCTTCCTATAGGCATCAAAGTAAGTGTCTCTATTGCCCCTTTCTTTACTTATAACATCTCTTACTGATATGACCCCTTCTTTAAGGCACCATAGAAAGTGTCTCTATTGTCCCTTTCTTTACTTATAACATCACCTGCTGATATGACCCCTTCTGATAGGGACAGTAGAAAGTGTCTCAATTGACCATTTCTTTACTTAAAACATCACCTGCTGATATGACCCCTTTCTATAGGCACAATAGAAAGCGTCTCTATTGATCCTTTCTTTACTTATAACATCACCTGCTGATATGACCCCTTCCTAAAGGCACAATAGAAAGTGTCTCTATTGATCCTTACTTACTAATAACATCATCTGCCGATATGACCCCTACCTATAGGCATCATAGAAAGTGTCCATATTGACCCTTTCTTTACTTAAAACATCACCTGCTGATATGACCCCTTCCTAAAGGCACCATAGAAAGTGTCTCTATACACCCTTTCGTTACTTATAACATCACCTGCTGATATAACCCCTTTCTATAGGCACCATAGAAAGTGTCTCTATTGACCATTTCTTTACTTATAACATCACCTGCTGATATGACCCCTTCCTAAAGGCACAATAGAAAGTGTCTCTATTGATCCTTTCTTTACTTATAACATCAGCTGCTGATACGACCCCTTCCTATAGACACAATTGAAAGTGTCTCTATTGATCCTTTCTTTACTTATTACATCACCTGCTGATACGCCCCTTCCTATAGACACAATAGAAAGTGTCTCTATTGACCCTTACTTACTAATAACATCATCTGCCGATATGACCCCTTCCTATAGGCATCATAGAAAGTGTCCATATTGACCCTTTCTTTACTTAAAACATCACCTGCTGATATGACCCCTTGTTATAGGCTCCATGGAAAGTGTCTGTATAGACCCTTACTTACTAATAACATCATCTGCCGATATGACCCCTTCCTATAGGCATCATAGAAAGTGTCTCTATTGACCCCTTCTTTACTTAAAACATCACCTGCTGATATGACCCCTTGTTATAGGCACCATGGAAAGTGTCTGTATAGACCCTTTCTTTATTTATAACATCACCTGCACTTTAACTTCAAATGAGGTATATCCATATCTTTTACAATATCGCAATATAAAGGAATTCTTCCTAATCCATTTAAACAGCTATATGTGTTGCTTTTGGTGGGTACTAAGAATAAATTTACAAATGCTTTTTTTTCTGCAAAACTTTTGTCATACATTCGGTAAAAGGACATCAAACCATTCCTTAATTTAGATTTGAACGCGAGTTAAACATTCTCCACACTTAATTATCATATAACGGTGTAGGTTTAACTGTATGGTCAAGGACGCATTTAGTTTAAATTTTTAACACATAAATAATGTAGACTTTTCATTTCTATGTCATTTGGTGTCTTGTGGAGAGTTGTCTCATTGGAAATCATACCACATCTTCTTATTTTTATATCAATTGCACAATCAGGTAGCTTCTCTGATGTCAGCAAAATCTAGGGAATTTAAATCAGATCATAATTATACGCAATGGAACCAAGATATTTATGATGATAATGCATGTATACGCGGTGCTTATCATAGCGGTCAGAGATGAGCACCTGTTACAGTTGTCAGCCTATGAAGAGATTGCTTCAATGACATCTTTACTGCATTCGTGTCATTTGATATTAACAGTATTAGACATTAGATTGCATTTTATTTACATTTAATTGCTTTATTGAGATATTTATTTCATGGAATCTTCACAGATAATTAACCGCCAGTGAAGTTATCCTATCATGTTATAAGACAATATAACGATTATTCACCAATATTTTCCCCTTTGATAAAATAACTGTATATATTTAATCCGTGCAATCTTATAAGAAATAGAAAAAAAATCAAAAATAGTTGGGACACCAACTGATAATCTATTTATATTTTGTTTTAAATTGATATCTCAGCCAGTCATGTCAAACGATATTTGAGTTGTTAATTAAAGAATGACAAAAATAAAAATAAAATATATAGATTATATCAAATTCTAGGCTATATAAACTTTATATGCAGCACTTTTACATTTTTTTAAAACAAAACAAAACATCATCGAATTTTCCAATAATTCACCGTCGTAAACCTAAAGGATTCAGTTTTTATATTTCTATGGAAACTTTCGATTTGTGTTAATGTTTTGGTGTGAAAAAACGCTGAAATAATTTTGACACAATAATAGTATAAAAAAAGAATGCGAATATACGTTTGGGTATTTACATTAAACAAACGGTCAATAGAAAAAAGAACACTTTACTGAATGTAAAAACTGCAATTTTAGGATTATTTACATTTTTACATTTTTTTGATAGATGCCATTATCTTATTTTGCAGTCGTAAGATTTAAGACAGTTCTGTATTATACACTGATTTAAACATGAATTATAGTGTCAAGTTATATTGCTAATGCCTGTTTATCGAAGCAGTCTTATGATTATGATATGTCCTATGGCCATCATCACGGCTGTCATTCGGTATATCGAGAAAATGATCGTGAAAGAATACCTAATGGTGGTCAAGCATTGCGATCGGATCGCGAGGATCTGGTATCGGATTGTGAATGTAATTAATAGTAGTTCTACTTCAAAATCTGTGAAAAATCGATAGTATTTTCAAAACGCGGAACAAATCCGGACAAATAAATTGTCTGTCAAAATGATTTAACTTTCTCAATAATACTGTGTAATAAGATAAATAAAATATGCAGTACTTTATGAGAAAACACAAAAGGCGCAACACAAGTATATTGGATGTATTGAAACAAAACACGTTGTGTACCTATAATGGTCACATTCCAATATATAATGGTATATTTGAAACTGAATCTTTGGTGTGTCAGATAGTACAGTAAACATATAAGTTTTTACCCCTTGAAACCGTTCATTTTGTTTTTGAAAACATTGAATTTTGTTAATTTTTTTTATCAAAATTGATCGTGAAAGATCGGGCAACGCATAATTTTGATCGTGAAAAAAATGGCGTGACCAGACGGACGCACCTGACGTTTTTGCTTTTACCTGTAGCACTATAAAGAACATTTGCGCCTTAGACTTTGATACACCTGAATAAAATTGACAAGACATTTGCGCTTTTTACCCATAATAGTTTACATGTAATATTTAGAAATTTACCAAAGTCATGAAAAGATGTTCACATTTTCTTTGATAGTTCTTCCGAACAAACGACAAAATCAGAAAAAAAAATATTCGGGTTATCCAGACATATTAAAAAAAAAAATAGTACACGTTTCTGGGAAAACGATAGAAAAAAAAAGAAAATTTTATGGATGGATCATTTAAATTTTGATCGAAAGTCTTTAATAAGCTTTCTTACTAGTGGATTAGAATTAGAAACTATATTCCTCTTGTGGCTATTTTGTTAATGAATAGTCGAGGAACTGTACCATCATAGTTTTTTTAAGTTTGTTTTAATTTGTGAAGACCAAAATTTTATTTTTAAACGACTTGCTGTACCTGTTTACTTTTAAAAAGACTAATACTCGTGGTTGTTGTAAGGTATTGATGATTTTGGCTGTATATAAATATATGAATGTTTTGTGCTTTTTTTATATATAGAATGATTTTTTTTATGTTGATAAAGCGCAAATGTCCTATTAAAAAAAAGCCAATGTCTTTTTTTTTAAAAAGCGCAATATCCTAAAAATTTAAGCGCAAACGTCCTGCGCAGGACCAGCATTAAAAATTTGTTTACCAATTGATCTATTTGCAACTAGTTGAAGCGTGTAATTATTCTAATAAGAAAGAACATTAATGCTTTCATTTTTTTTTTTTTTTTTTTTTCAACACTTTTACTTAAAAGTTATTAAAATAACCAAAAACGTGTCTAAATAAGAAGATATCCAAGATAAAAGGACCTTCAGCAGCGTAAGATTTTCGAAAAGTAAAAAATATATGTATCTGTAATGCTTAATGCATCCGCCCTGGAAATATATGCATATGTACACATTTTTTGTGTGTGTAAGGGTTGTTACCTTCAGTTATATGGAGTGTCGTTCGTGCGTACATAGTATATATGACATTATTATACTTCACGTAAAAATGGAATATTTTGATTGGCTTATACGAGGGTGTTAATTTACCTCATAATACTTCACGTTAAAATGCCATATTTTGATTGGCTAACTCGAGGGTGTTAATTTACTCTATCACATGGCTGAGCGGATGACAATTTTTTTTAATGTCACCCTCTCGTTCAGACCAATTAAAAATCGATAATTTAAAGAACAATGAATTGAATTTACATCAAGTAATTAAATACAATGCTTAAGTTCTACGTTTTGGCTCAGATTTTATTATTTGACTGTCAAAATAAAAAAATTAAACATCTTGCCTCACTTTTGTTTTGTTTTTCTAATACCCGTAACGTTGTTACGTGACGTCATAGAAAATACTTTTAAAATAAAATTAATCTGTAAAAGACAATAATGATAGGACATTCAGTATAATAAATTAAATAACACATAGCTGAGAGGGTGATAGAGCAGATTGGTACCCCTCGAAAAAGCATTATCAACCTTGGCTTCGCCGCGGTTTTCAATGTTTTCTCGGGGTAACAATCTGCTCTATCACCCTCTCAGCTATGTGTTATTTATATACTATTCTATGGTAAATACTCTATTACCCTTCTCGGAGACGCTTGATCAAGTGTGCGCTTTATTAAATACGACTCTATCCTATGGCAAATACTCTATTACCCTTCACAGAGACGCTTGATCAAGTGTGCGCTTTATTAAATATGGATGGTTGTTATGTACAAGATGTCATAGTTTATTACTTTGAATTTGAAATTTAATCGACAGTAATAACAGAACATTCAGTATAATAAATTAAATAACACATATCTGAGAGGGTGATAGAGCAGATGGTTACCCCTCAAAAAGACATTGTCGACCTTGGCTTCGCCTCAGTTGACAATGTTTTCTCGGGGTAACAATCTGCTCTATCACCCTCTCAGCTATGTGTTATTTATATAATATTGGCTTATTTATTGTTTATTTCGCTCTGGCATAAACTGAAAAGGTACCAAGATAACGTTATTTTACTTGATTGTTTGATCAGTGTGTTCACAATAGCGATACGTCATTGTACCCAACTTAGTGGCGAAATTACCAATTCAAATATTTATTGCCATATAAACTTTAAACATTAAGTTTGTGACAAATTACCAATCAACAAACATCGCTTTAGATTCTGCCTGATGCCATGCTTGAACTGTAATTTAGATTAGGCTCTATTCTCAATCTTAATTTGTATAAAATAATCAGATCATATGGCATTGAACGAGTATAGCCCTATTCACCAACAAAAGAGAACAGCAATGAGTCATGCAAATCCAATATTTGCTATACCAATTAGAAATATAAACCATCATATAATTAAATAATGGTTTGAACCTTTTCGTTACATCAAATCTTCCCCGATCCTTTTCACGATCTTCGAAAAGCGGTACGCGATCTTTCACGATCATAAAAATCAATGTTTTGTAAATATTTCATTTTTTGCAGAATGTCTGAATATGCTTACACAAGATAACTTTAGGAACCATTTAAATCATGAAAATGGAATGACATGTTTCAGAAAAAAAGTTGGTAAGTAATTTGAAAATCACCAGACAAATACAAACCCAGGGCCCATAAAAAATAGGACATATAGGACAAACTATGTATGTACTCCGAACAGATTAGCAACTCTAGCTGCTATCAAGACACCTAAATTGCGGTTTGATAAATGTAATGTTCGAAAATACGAATCCACGAAATACGGAGATAGTACGCGGCACCTACAATAACGGTCGATCAGACATATGGATTTCACTCAATATATATGTAGGGGTACCGATTTTATATCCTGAGCTTATTTTGAAATCTAGAAAAAAACATGCCACTTTAATAATGCAGTTTGGGGGCGCAGGACGGGTCGAATAATAACAAAACTATTTACGAAAAACAAATATAACAAGCATGAACCAACGACAACCACTGAACTACAGGCTCCTGACTTGGGACAGGCGCATAAATAATGTGGCGGGATTAAACATCTTTGAAGGCGCCAACCCTCCACAAACCTGGATCAGTGGTGTAAAAGTACAACATAAGAGCAAACTATAAAAAAGCAGTTCAAAAGAATTTAACTCATCCGATCGAAACTTACATTCATTATTTTTCTGTTAATCATTTATTTCTTAAATCAATTTTCTCCTTATTCTTTATTTTTTACAGAATATTCTTTATATTTTAGCACCACATTTTTCTCAATTCCTTATATTTGAGCATCTCATTTTTCTCTATTCTTTACCGTGGCTTTTTGGGTCATTATTCTCTATTCTGTAAAACCCGTTGATGTACATGCTCGGCATCGTAGGATAAAACAGTCCTCAGTTCACTCTAAATCATGTCTTCGGACCGATCACAGAACAAATTTGCCCCTCCCCAAGGGTGACATGCCCTTTTTTCCTGAAGCCATGCCCTTTTTATCTGACGCCATGCCCATTTTTCGACGCCATGCCCTTTTTCTTCTGAAAAATTTGACTCCATTTGCCCTTAAGCGTAATAAGGGTCGAGATTGGATCGCGGTATTGGGTTTTTTTCGCTGATCGAAAGGCGACAAGCATCGTCTAAAGTAAGTTGCATGTTATTTCATGAAGACAGTATTTATCACTTCCGCGATACTCGAGAGCGTACCTCAAATCATTCTTAATTTCGGCATAATAAGTCGGTTACTTCGTTAGAACGTGGTGAAAGTTGCATGAAGTAAATTTGTTATTCATTTATAGCATTAAAAACGTCATATTCCTTTCCAAATTGCGTGCCTTACACAATTTTTTTGTTGTAAATTTCCTCGTCCGCCATTGAAATGTTTATCGGAGTCGGGAAACGGACCAGCTATGAACGAAATCCGGATCTTTACGATAATGACTACGGACGCATGAATGGCACAGCTGACGGAAGAATATTGATCCCGAAAGGAAAAATTACGCATTCTACACGCATTAACATACTTTTAATTAGATCAACTTCATTAATGTATATATTTCCATGTATATGCATTGTTTCAATTTATTTATTAAAGTTGCTCAACTCTGGGACTATTATAATTATATCATTATACAATGTATCAGCTTAACTTTGTTAAATTTATATATCTTTTAATGAGAAACACTGAATATGTATAACTTACTAGTTTATTTATGTGCCCTATTTGGTATAGTCGACGCGCAAAGTGCCCTTTTGGTAAACAAAATGCCATGCCTTTATTCAGTTCTGAGATAAAACACTACTGGGGAATAGAAATATGGTCATTTGGTATTCTTCCGACCGGCAGTAAAACGCTTGCCAAAGTGGGGCGTCCGTTTGGCTGTGCGGGATGTATCAAGTTTGCAGCCACGTTCGATCAGAATGGGTACGTTTAATCCGATGCCTCGTGTAAAGAGATTGCCATGCTCTTTGCATTTTAAGAACCCTTGCAACAACTCTTTGAGGGGTCCGTAGGTGGCCTGTTGCAAGGCAAAATTTCTGTCCCTATCCAATATACCCTCACTTTCCAGTGGCCGTCCAAATTTCCCCGACCATCATT
Source organism: Mytilus californianus (assembly GCF_021869535.1). Taxonomy (NCBI): domain Eukaryota; kingdom Metazoa; phylum Mollusca; class Bivalvia; order Mytilida; family Mytilidae; genus Mytilus; species Mytilus californianus. The sequence continues at coordinate 138,094,544 of NW_026262581.1, read as the reverse complement.
CCGGATGGCCTCTATTGCAGGACCTGCATATTTAATTTATTGTTAACTTGTTCTCGTCCTGAATATGCATGAAACATTTGCCACTGGACGTTAAGCAACCAACAATCAATCAATCAATCAGAACAAATTTGATTAATAGGCACACGAGGATGTGGGCAAGGGTTTACAGAAAAGAGAACAATGGACAAAGAAATATAAAGTATAGAGAAAAAAATAGACCAAACAAATAGAAAATAGACAATAATTAGAAGCTAAAATATGAGGAATAGAGGATGATGGATAAAAAGTATAAAGACTAGAGAAAAACGGTCAAAAAATTAAAGAATACAGAAATGTAACAATGATTTTTTTAGTGGCGGGGGGGGGGGGGGGGGGGGGGGGTGGATAATTTATTCTCACGGGTTTGAAAAATGTAGACTAAAAACTTTAAACCGTGAACGTGATTTGATGAAAATATTGAAATATTCGGTTTACCAATGGTAACGTTACGCGAAGTCGTTCACGTAAATTTTGATCAAATTTCAGAACTTTGCACTTTTTACACAGATTACATTCGGATTTTAACTATTTACTATTTTAAAATGGACAATGAAATATAGGAAGCAAAGAAATGCATCTGGTTCTAGGTGCCATTTATAAGCAAATGCACCGGTTATCTTGTCTTATATACCATAGATCCTTATATACTTACATTTTTAGGATTATGGTAAGATTTATTTTACGACTTAATATCATGCTGGGCATTTTTGGAACAAGTTATGAGGATGTGGATGGGGGTTTACAGAATAGAGAATAACGAGTTGCTAAATTATAATGAATAGAGAATAAAGGCCGTATGGTTGCCTATGATTGTTTGCGTCATATTCATTTGAAATCTCGTGGATAGTTGTCCCTTTGTCACTCCTTATTAAAAAAGAAAGAATAAAGAATAGAGAAAAATGGCATAGAAAATTAAAGAATACAGAATTGAAGGACTCTCCACTACCCTCATGCAGCCATTGCGTTAACTAACGTATTGAAACCGCATTTTTTTTTCTCACGAGGTACGTGTGTGGCACTGTTTCGAGAAATAACAACTAAAGTAGTAATTAGTTTCTGTGTCTCTTGTAGGGAGTTGTTTCATTGGTATGGTGGTCAGTTAAGGCCATTTCGCGTTTTCGTGATCTCGCTTTTCAACATATTCTAAAGAGTGAAAACGCGAAATCAAACATGCAAAAACGCTAAAACGCAAAGTCGAAAACACGAAAACGCGAAAACGCAAAAACGTAAAAATTGGTAGGTGAAACCATTTGCGTTTTCGACTTTGTGTTTTTGCGCGTTTTCGTGTTTTCAAATTTCTGTTTTCGAGTTTTCGACTTCGCATTTTCGCATTTTCGACTTTGCATTTTCGCATTTTCGACTTCGCGTTTACGAAAACCAAATACCAAAGACAACCATTGAACTACAGACTCCTGACTTGGGACAGGCACATAGAGTATATGATGGGTTAAACATGTTGGTGAGAGTTCAACCCTCCCCTAACCCGAGACAGTGTTGTAACAGCACAACATAAGAACAATCTAGAAAAATCAGTTGAAAAGAATTAACACAACAGATCGATACAATGCAGAAAAGCATCAATCAAAAACACAGACCAGACGCGGGAGGTTGTTTATCCATCCCTCATCCCTAACAACAAAAAGACACTCAGATCTGATAGTACTCACAGTTACTTACATCAAGTTCAAAGCCAATAACAACTAATAAAAAGCTCATTTATCTAAGACTTAAATATCGATTAGGTCACATCCAAATTCCAATGGATTTAGTGTAAAGACGTCATTAACATGACCTTATGCAATGCCAGAATATAGGTATCGACAGATTGTAGTACCGTGAAAGTACATATGTCGCAGTATGAAAGCCTACGGAAGCCGGTTCTGTCAAGGTGGAGTTTTAATTTTAATTCGTTATAACGACTTAGCAAACTTGTTATAACGACTAAGCTTATCTAACTTGTTATAATTACTTAACAACTCGTTGTAACGACTTAGCTAACTCGTTTTAACAACACCGCTAACTCGTTTAAACAACTAAGATAACTCGTTTAAACGACTTAGCTTACTCGATTAAACAACTTAACTAACTCGTTAAAACGACTTAGCTAACTCGCTATAAAAACTTGTTGTGTTAATATGTCTTTTGATTGAGTTAAGCCATTATAATTGATATTTTATAGTGTGTCTTTCTATGTTGTGATGTTACACTATTGTTTTGTTTCAGATAAGGGTGAAGGTTTGGTACCATTAAAACGTTTAAACCCGCTGCAATACTTTGTACCTGTCTTAAGTCAGGAATCTGATGTTCAGTAGTTGTCGTTTGTTGATGTGGTTCATAAGTGTTTCTCGTTTCTCGTTTTTTTATGTAGATTAGATCGTTGGTTTTCCCTTTTGAATGGTTTTACACTAGTAATTTTTGGGGCCCTTTATAGCTTACTTTTCGATGTGATCCAAGGCTCCGTGTTGAAGACCGTACTTTGACCTATAATGGTTTACTTTTATAAATTGTGACTTGGATGGAGAGTTGTCTCATTGGCACTCATACCACATCTTCTTATATCTATTAGCTACTTTCCTGGACTTAACTATAACCCCTAATGTATCGGTCTTGATTTATTTCGATTGTCTTCTTATTTATAGATTTTTAAATGTCGACTATAATTGCACATAAATTAGAAATAGAGATTGAAATGATGAAGACATAGTCTTTCAATCAGTTTAATTGAAGTCTGGAGCTGGCATGTCAGTAACTTCTAGTAGTCCTTTATTAATTTATGTATTATTGTCACTTTGCTTAGTTTCTTTTGTTACCTATTATGACATCGGACTCGGATTTTTTTTTTAAATGAGATTAAATGTATGTATTGATGTGTGTTTGTTTTTTCTACATTGTCTAGAGGTATAGGGAGAGGGTTGAAATCTCACAAAACATGTTTAACCCCGCCGCATTTTTGCGCCTGTTCCAAGTCAGGAGTCTCCGGCCTTTGTTAGTCTTGTATGATTTTGAATTTTAGTTTATTTGTATGTTTTGAATTTAATATGGCCTCCATTATCACTAAACTAGTACACATTTTTGTTTAAGGGCCATCTGAAGCACGCCTTCGGGTGCGGGATTTACTCGTTTTGTTGAAGACCCATTGGTGGACTTCGGTTGTTTTTGCACTTTGGTCGGGTTGTTGTCTCTTTGACACATTCCCCATTTCCATTTTCAATTTTATTGAAAGATTTAAAACTGCAAAAAAAGAAATTGAAGATGGTATATATTTTTTACTTAAATGTCTTTAATACATCGAAGATTGCAAGTCTTTTCTAATTAATGTAGAACTAAATAAGGGTGTAAAATTAAAAGACATTCACTGACAAATCTAAATTTTTAAATTTGTCTTGATGTATTATTCAAATGGAATAGTTAAATCACAGAAGTCCATTTTTAGTTTTTCATTACTCGGAAATATTTGTGGATCTATACAAGTGTGTTTTTGTTGAACAATCTACTGAGCTTCAGAATTATACCACAATTGTCGTGATTACGAAATGTGTTAAGTTTTTAAGTTCAATTTCGATTAGCGGAAGTCGAATTTATATTATAAACGCGATTTTTTAAGCAGGTGAATATTCGAAGTGTCATGCACAGAGAGTTTTTTTACCGTTTTTTTTTAATCATTATTATCATAGTTTAAGAGAAGATAAATAAAAGAGGCCGAAAGACAAAGCCTTTGAATTTGGATCATAATAACGGGATGAGTACTAGGTAGTGCAGTCAAAGAATTCTAAAATAAATTGAACACAGTTATTTCGTAGAGCAATTCTTTTTTTGGACAATAAATTCAAATAGAAAAAAAAATCGCTCCTGCTCTATCTATATTTTCGTTGTATTTTAGCACCCCAGTTTTTTTTTCTATTCTGTATATATGTTAGTACCCTATTATTTATTCTCTATTCTTTAAATTTTAGCATCACATTATTCTCTATTTTTACTCTTTTTTTCTGTTTATTTTTAGTCCATTCTGTAGTCTTTTACCATTATTCTCTCTCAACACCCTACCCAAACCTTCATTCATGTATATGACAGGCATCACGATTTGTCTAGTTAAATAAAAAAATTCAGAACGAAATTTACATTTTAGTCTTTTTGTTTTAGTTTACATATTATTCTCTATTTTTATCCTATTATTTTTATTCCTTTTTTTGTGTCTTTTCTGTGGTCTTTGTCTATGATTCTCTATTGTATAAACTCCACCCAAAACTTCATTATGCATATGACACTACAGGCATCATTATTTGTATAGTTATATAAAAATATATTTAAAACAAAATTTATATCTTAGTCTTTTTAGCTTATAGTTTACATAATATTTAAACTACCGAGCCAATGAAAAATACTTACATTTTCTAAATATTAATTCATATAAATCCTGACAAAAACAATTTGCATAAGTTTAAAATGAGAAGAAAAGAGATGTATATTAAATCTTTTTGTGAAAAATACATTTGTGGATATATTTGTAATTTCAAAATGGTTGCGGGAGCACACATCTCGTTTAGTTATTCTCTGAAAACTTAAGATACTGTGCAAAGGGAGGCAAACCAAATTTTACCAAAAAGGTGCCGTATCGCCAGCAGATGGTGCAAAATCAGCAGGTGCCGTATCAGCAGGTGAGTGATTTAGACCTTACTGAATAGTTGTATGTTCATAAATCGTGCATCATTACGAGGTCGGTTCAATTAGAGACATTTATTTGAATCTACGTTGTCCATTCTTAGTTTTGGTTACTATATACCATCTGTCTTTGACAACATATTAACCTAGCTTTGAATTGTTTAGGGAAGGTCATTATCTTAATAGCCAAACTTTACATTTAAGGACAATTCTACTTGAAGAGTCTAATTGTCCCTGTCCTGGTATGGTCTACGCAAAAAAGAAAAAAGTCTACAAGAAAAGGAGTTTTTATAGAAAAGCCGAATGTCATTTGAAAAACTCGTTCACAAAATGTAACAAATATGTTGCTGGTGATGTCAATTTCAGCGAACTGCTTGTTAGAATTGGATTTTTTTTCAAAGTATGGTGTGTCCATTCCTAAAACAAGAAATATGATTCATCAACGGCCATTCGCTTTTAAGAGACAATGTTGGGCTATTTTATTTCGAATCTCTTTTTAAGTTTAAGGTGGAGAATAATATTTTATTATTTTATACTTTTGAATAACAAGTACAAACACGTTGTTCATAAAATGAATCAAGAACCTTGGCAATATCAATTTCAGTAAACAATGAAAACCAGCATTGTTTCGGATGACTAAAAAAGACAAATGTATCCCTTCTGTAATGTGGGCTATATTGCGGATGTGGCATTAAACACGTGGACTGTACTCTGTATGGGAAATATAAGGGGGGGGGGTTAACGAGCTTGACTACCCATGAGGGTCTTGCACGGTCGGTATGGGAAATATAGGACTCTAATGTACTGTGTACGTGGTGCATTGTAATGACCAATTATTGACTTGACATTAGATTCTATGAGAATTGATAATTCATTATAGCAGTTTTTACCTTCTTCATACATTATTCTGTATTTAAATCTATGATTCTGTTTAATGAATAATTAATTACTATAGTGTATAAATTGCTTAATATGATTAATAATTCCATGGCATTGTCAGTTTATTTTCTACTTATGAGTTTGAATGTCCCTTTGGTATCTTTCGCCTCTCTTCTAAGATATAGTGTTAAAATATATACTGAACTCGTATAATAGTATGTACATTACTTTTTACATTGTCATTAATTTTACTTAAATTAAGTATAAGAGAGTGATAATCCAATTTCATGGAATTTGAGTTACCAAAAAAAAAACTTGCTAATTTCGAAAATCAAGAGCAGATTTGAGCTTCTTTAAAAATAATATTCTTTTATATGCATTTCATTAGAATGTACAATATACTTAAATATTGACAAAAATGTAAATTCAGATATTTTTTTATTACAATTTATTTATTTAGTTACTTACCCTTGATTACCACTAGACTGAGTGGAACAAATTGGCAATAAAAAAGTAAGCTCAGGATATTTTCTCAGATTTTATTTGCAAAATAGTCTCTGTATAAACATGTCAAAAGTATAAAGAGCATATTAATGTTAATGTCTGAACACTGCTCATTAGCACTACAGAAATGAAACACACATCATGATTGGTCAGATCTGTCACATGACTTAGTAGAAAACACACTATGATTAATTAGACCTCGGGTCATAAACACAGAATCTTTTTTGTGAAAATACTCTTTACATCTGTGTTTAGAAGAGTAGCAGTTCTACAAAAGAAACAGCTTTTTAAATATAAATAATAATTAAAATGTCAGAACATCTTCTTCTGGATCATATAAATTCAATCTAAAGTCTATAATCAAAAAGTACAAAAAAAGTTTAGTTTAGTACAAAAATCTCTATTTCACCCCGAGATCTAATGATTAATACATTATAATATCACCATAGAAACACTATAATACAAAGTGTTAGTTAAATGCAAAAACTAAAATATTCTAAAAGATGAAAACACTACTCATAAACTTATAAGATATATAACAAACAATACAGTATCACACATACTGCCACCTTTTATTTTACCATTCTCAATCATAACAAATCACATGACAAGTCACATGACAATATAACATGACAACAACATAATCTGAACTGGTAACTTATTGATTGTCTTATTTCAAATAACAATTTCAACATTTAATCTGGGACATACTACCAACAGTAACCATCACTATGTCTGCTTAAAGGCGGTTTTGAGTGAATGGTGTTTTTTGTTCAAAATTGCCAATACTTTTAAGGTACAATATATTACTGGAAAAAGATAAGCCCTTACAATAAATTCTGAATGTAAGTTGCCTTGTAACACATATTTTATTACCGTATTTTATTTTTAGTGGGATAGCGCTATTCACTCTCTAGTTTTCTGTACTGTATCCCCTGTATATATCTTAATCAATTAAAACACAGTTGAAGTGAACACACTCCTTCCCATGATCCCCATTACAAGTCTGAAACCGTGTTTTCATAATTGAACTAATCATTCCATAAATAAGCATGTACAATGGTATCTTCCAAGAACACTAAAAAATATTTATATTGTCATTTAGTACACAAAAAAAGAATAAACTGATATATGAACTACTATCTCCTTAATGATTAAATGTATTGTTATTTGATTAATATTTTTGATTTTAAAAGTTTGGGGCACTTATGTGTTCATTCAAAGCACCATTTCAATGATAATATTTGATTATGCATAACATTTACAGAATTCATCATACCTATTTGCACAGAAAACTTTATGAGTTTGGGTGAAAAGAAAAACACAATGAAAAGTTTTCTTTGGGTGAGGAATATTGCATAAACATCAAATATGAGTTTGATAATTCAAAACTGGCATATTTTATTTTAAAAAGGTTAAACTTGGCATATTTTATTATAAAGGTTAAAACATGGCATATTTGTTAAAGATTCAAACATTGCACATTTTATTATAGGTTAAACTTGGCATATTTGATTGAAGAAATAAAACCACCTGCATATTTCATTAAACCTAGCATATTTTATCAAAAGTAAGCAGTTAATTTGTAGAGTTGTTAAACAGTTTTTACCCTGTGCCAAACAAATTAAACAAGTAGTGATATTAAGCCATGTGATACCTTAACTTTGGAAATCTTATAACAATAAAAACATCACTTTAATTACTTAAAAAATGGATTGTATAAATGTTTTCACCTAACCAAAACTGTATGCAATAGTAAATTATTAGTAAAAACACACATTTTGACTTTGTACTCTTGATTATGGAATTTTAATGTAAAAAGCCAAAAAATGAAAAAAAGTTGATCTGGTCAGTACAAAATTTCGTACTTATCTGTTGTTAAGATGTTCAAACTTTTTATAAAGTGTTAAATAGGAACATTTTGTTCATGCTGAATGCTACCTTTAATTGCCACATGTTGGACATCAATCTATAATCATTTAAATATAAAAGAACAAAGCATTGTTACTCACATAAAGGCCATAATACAGAGATTCTCAGCTCCTCTTGGCCAATATTTAAGACTAAAAAATAATTCCGATTTTGATTTCTGGCTGTTTTCTAAAATTTGCTTTAATTTTCACAAAATTTGACCAGAAAAACAGATGATAATGAAATTTCCAACCAACCACAATTTAAATATAAAAGTTTGATGACAATTTAGATTTTTTGATGGCCTAACCTTATATAGTTTTACTTGAACTTGATCATTTACTGAATAACAATCCATAAAGTATACAATAGATCATAGAGTTTGCTATAAGACTCAAGCTAAATATTATATGGGTAATAATAATGATGATGAAATCGATGACAATATTGAACACATTGATATTAGAGTAAAATGCAGAATTTGTGACTATTATTCTATATAAGATCAACAGAATGGATGGACGGCAGTCAGAATTGTTGACTCATAAATTTTCAATAATAAACAATTTTTAACAAGAGTAAATATTTACAATGGATTTCTATTATATATGGTAAACAAAGCTATTCAGATAAACAAGTACTCACAAATATATATTTATACAAATTATAACTAGAAAGAAATATAAATATGTAAAACATAGTTTGAGTATAAAATACATCAGGAATGTGGAAATTCTATAATATAGTCATTGGATTTCATGTTATATTCCTATTCAAACTGTATATTGAATAACAACTCATGTAAAGATCAAATCTTGGTCTTAAGCAATATTAATTCTATAATTTGTTCGCTAGGAATGTGTAATTAAAATTTGTTCAAAAACAATACAACATAGTTATTAAACTTATTTGCAAACAGAATTAATTCTAATTTGTTCATCATTTTGAGGAACCAGTACATATATTTCTTAAATCGAACAAAATTAGTCAAATGAAAACAGTTAGAAAAAGAAAAAAAATAACAACAACAAAACAAAACAATAAATAGGTAATTTTCTCCACAGTGGAAATTTTTAAGGTTTATCTCCCTTTCTTAAAAAAATTATTTTTAATCTTCTTAAAACTGCATTTTAAGGATGTATTCTTCTGACGTTTCAGTCTCGTTGAAATTTTGTTCTAGAATTATTTCCAAAACATGTGATACAAGAAGAAAATATCAATGAATTTAAAAAATATTATAATCAAACTTAAATCTGTGAAAAAATTTTGCTTTTACAAAAAGTAGTTTTTGAGTAATAAAATTTTCAAATTTTATTACCAATCGAGTCCGTCTCATTAGCCAAATGTTGAAAAAATGGGTGAGGGATACAAGAAATGATTTTACCAGAAACATGTGCATCCCATATCAATTTTTTCGTTTCAATTTTCTTAGATATGTATTTTTCAATCATTTATAACAAAGAAGTTGAAATTATATGCTTTTTGTTCTAAAAAAAGAGAAAAATCCAAAATTTACAAAACTGACAGCAAGGTAAATTTGACACAAAAAGGCAACAAAATTTTATAAAACTTTCTTATATTAACACCTACCTATAGTTTTTTCTAAGTCAAATTTATTCAGATTGGTCCACTTCATCTTTATTGAAAGTATGAAAAAAAGTTTAATTGTGAAACTGTGATTTTTTTCTAGATAATAGCCCAACAATGGGTAAAAAATGATGAAAAATGGGAAAATTGTCAGAATTGGGTACTTTCAAGTGGTCGTAGCAAAAAAAAGAAGTGCACCACAATATGATTTTTTCTTCACCAATTATTTTTTTAGAGTCATTTAAACCCAAAAATCAGGTAAAGAAAAAAGTTTAATTCTAGAAATTTTTGGCTCCTCAGAGGTGTACATCCTTAAACAAATTTGAAACTTTGAAAAACAGCAGTTAATCCTGGAAGGTTTAAATTTTAATATGTATATAAAATGATGGTTTTTACATAGTAACAATATGTATGTCTGTAGATAACAAATGTAGTAGGACTTCTTCATCTTCAAAATGTTAACAAAATTCAACAACAGTTTCACTCCCAACTGAGAGTAACTCACATATATAGGATTAATAAATGCAAACTTTTATATATAAATAATAAATGCAGGATATTAGTAGATTTATCATGGATTTCAATATCACAAAAGCATGAACTGTGTTGTGTATATACATACATAATATATCACATTATCACCATATTTAGTTTCTACAGCAGTTAGATTAAACACTATATATAAATGTCTAGAAAACTGTACAAACATCTATTGTCATATATAATAATATTGAATAAACTTTGAGATAAAAAAATTCAGATCTATTAGGTAAAAATATAATATAAAAATCTGTCTTTTGCATAGATGCTCTTCCGATAGCTAATCTTTTATATTTGATTGCAGGTACGGTTGTACATATCATTTCAAAAATTAAATTATTTACTTTATAGCTGTCTAGGGAGAAATATAGAAAAATATAACAACTGTCTTGAGGGTTTCAAACTCCTTTTTAGTATGAGTGACTACTTTATCACTTTAGTCTGAAATTAGAATCTAATATCATTAACAGACATACAGATTTCATTGGTTTATATTCATTAAAGTTTCACAAACTTCATCCTAATTTTTTATTACATATCCTTATAATTGAAAACAATGGGACTGCATTTTTTTTTCATTTTGAGCTTAGCCATCATTTCTTTTCAATCAAGCATTTATGCAAAAGTGTTAATATAAAATTGTATCTGAATGTAATAGTATAAAACTTTCTCTGATATAGCCTGCCCTTTTTTGATTGTCTTTAGGATTCCATGAGATAACTTTACTAAGGCTAAAACAAATATCCAGTGGTCTTTACGACTCCATGCCATGGGATAATTCTACCAAGGCTAAAGCAGATATCCACTTGTCAGTTTGTTCACTCAGAGTCAGTTCTCTTGGTTCACATTTGATTTCTTCTTCAGGAACATGGAGGCCATAATCTGTATCCATCACAGGTTGATATGTAACGAAATCACTGATTGGTTGATGTGCATTACAGTCCTCTATTGGTTGAACACCATTGAACATACTGTATCCATTATAAGGATCATATGAGTGTTGTAGATTATAGTAGTTTTCCTCCATCTGTTGGTATCTGTAAGTGTCTTTCATGATATGAGGATTTTCCATTGGAGGACTATAGTCTTTCTGAGTATAATCTTTAGTAGAGAATTCAGTATTGTTGTTGTTATGATATAGGTACACAGGATGTGGATAGGCTTGTGGGTAAATTTGTGTATCTATGCTTGGTTCAGGTGAAGTATTGCTATCGTCTAAGGATGGTTCTGGGGAGTTACTGTTTTCAGAAGGATTTGGACGGAATCGTTTCTGTAATCGTGAGCGGTAACTTCCTCTGTCTTGTCGAATGCCAATTTGCCTGAAATTAAACAGTTAAATCATGTTATTTACATCCTCAATCCTTTGTTCTCTGTAAGATAGTGTCTCATTATCCATCATACAATGTACCACATCTCCTTATATTTTTATATTACACATATAAACAGCAACAATAGTGGAACATTATTATTCTGAAGAAACTAAGCTTTAAATAAATTGTGCCCAAATATCCACCAGCTGTTAACTCATAATATTTGAAGCCTTAAACAAAATTGATCTAAACTACATTTATCTGCAAGAAGAGTTTTTAGCTGGAAGGTACGCAAGACCAGCTGAACAAATAATCAAGTAATAAAACTTTATGATCTAAATATTGACTTCCTTTTTTTGTCTTTGACATCACTGAATGTCTTGTCAGGAGCAACAGGACTGGTGCCATAACTGGAGCCTGCAGGAACTCATCATATCCTTCAGGAACACAAAGTTTACTATGAATTTTGGTTCCATTTAGTTTTGTGTATAGTGCTTGTGGATTGTTGTATGTCTAATCTTTTTTTCTTTTGGCCATTTATTTGTCTATCTTTTTTTTATTTGTCAATTTAATATGGTAGATATCTATGTATACTATTTTGGTCAGTAGAGGACAACAATTGGTTCTAATGGAATGGACAATTATTACAAACATGTTGTCAATTAAAAAAATCAAGCATCTGTCTGAGTTTCACAGTTAGGTTGCTTTTATAAAAAAACAGTTGGATTAATTATTTAACTCTGTCTATAAGTTAACAATGTGGAACAATATATATGTGTAAAGGATAGAGAGATCAAATGTTAAGAGCTATCTTAACTCTATAAGGTCACCATGTAATATTTCATCTGGTGAGAAAGTTGCCTCATAGCCTGCATGGAAGCTATGCCACTGGTTATACTGGAAGATCTTTATATAACCACACGATTGATGTGTAGGTCACAAGATTAACAAGTCTGTTTTATCTTATTTCTACATACCTGTCCAGCCAATCTCTAATGTCACAGTTAGCTTCAGCATCTCTCATTTTCTCTAGGTCTTCCACAGCAATTTTGGCCGAGATTCTTTGTAGGGAGGCATGAGGGTGATCAGGACAATGTCTGTTGGCATGTGTAAATCTCATTAGACATCCTGAAATACAAAACTACATTTAGAAAAGTGTTCACTACATTTTTGAGTCCTCAGACTCAAATTATCACATTAAAATGATTCTCTATTGTTAAACTTTAATGTTCATCCTCAAGGCTTTACTGGTAAGGGTACTCTGGTAATATCAGAAATTAATTTCTCTAGGATTTTGCTTTTTAAAGATACTGTTTCCTAGAAAAAAAACTTTCCTTGTTGCTTGGATGCTTTAAATGGGAAAAGCACTGAAACTTGGGCACAAGTTGAAAATTTACACTTTCATTTTACAAAAAAATAGGCTAGCAGAAGTTTAAAGCACCATTGCATGTGAAACATTGGATAATATTCTGATCCACTTAACTAAAAAAAGTTCAAAAATTTGAAACAAAGTAAAAGAAACAATGTAAACTGTGTATGAAATACTATAAACTGATTCTAGATCATCGAGTTAATAATACCACTTACCTTCTCCCGTACACAGAAATGGTTTTTCTCCTGTATGGAGCCTCTGGTGGGTTTTAAGTTGACCACTTTGACAGAAGGATTTGTTACATCCTGGATAATCACACAAGTATGGACGTTCACCTAAGAAAATATCACACAATTTAGCAATGTATAAAATTAAACATTTTGCTTATTGATTTCAAACTTCTAAATCACTAGAAAAATCCAAAGCAAAGAGACATGTGTACCAATAAAATATAAACCGGTAACATAAGAAAACTGTGTACCAATAAAACATATAAACATAAGAAAACTGTGTACCTATAAAACATATAACATAAGAAAACTGTGTACCAATAAAACATATAACATAAGAAAACTGTGTACCAATAAAACTTATAACATAAGAAAACTGTGTACCAATAAAACATATAACATAAGAAAACTGTGTACCAATAAAACATATAACATAAGAAAACTGTGTACCAATAAAACATATAACACTAGAAAACTGTGTACCTAAAATTTGTCTGATCTTTATCTGTATCAAATTATTTTTTGTATAAAAACAAAAAGTAAAATAACAAAAATATTGAACTCCAAGGGAAATTCAAATCGGAAAGTCCCTTATCAAATGGCAAAATCAAAAGCTCAAACGAATGGAAAACAACTGTCACCTGACTTGGTACAGCCATTTCCTTATGTAGAAAAATGGTGGATTAAACCTGGTTTTATAGCTAGCTAAACCTCTCACTTGTATGACAGTGCATAGAATTCCATTATATTGACAACAATGTGTGAGCAAAACAAACAGACATAATAGGTAAAAATGTCAATAATTGTTTTGTTTGTACAAAATGACCCGTCTATTCTCTTTGATAACTATACCCCTTGTCCTCATCATTCATATCAATAAGTTCTATCTACGGGGAAAGTCGTATTTTAAGTTATAGTTTTAAAGTTGGGTTAGCGAGAACAGTAAAGATTCTGTTCCTAAAAGTCTGACAATGTCCGGTTTAAAAAAAAGGGTGGAAGTTAACATTTAAATTATGTGTTGAATGTCTGCTTTTCTATAGTATCAATACATAAATCCTCCTTTCTTGCAGAAGAAAATGTTAGTACAATATTATAAACCTCGAGCCTAAAATCTATTCAATGTATTTGCATATCAACTTTTTATGCGAACATCCAGTAAACCAACTAACTTTGATGCTGTTTACCGAACCATGAGTCATTAGAATCGAACTAAATCTGCACAATTATAGATATAAAAAGGTAAACTGAAAATAAAGTCGAAAAACTGAACAGAATGTGAAATTGTTCTGTAGTATCAGTACAACAATATAACGGAGTTGTGTTTGCTTTCCAGTTGACTGGGCTACGACCGATTCACAAATTGGTTTAACACACAATCTGAGTTTTCAAACAAAAATGTGCATGCAATCCTTGTCCACCCTATTAGTGTAGTTTACGGTATTTCAAGACAAAAGTACTTGGGTAAAGGATAGGATTTACCTACCTACCTATTTTAAGCCAAACAATGCCTACCCTTAAGTCTTGGTAGTGAATCATGACAGTGTTGCAATTATCCCCAAAATCTCAAGTACAAAATGACTGGGAATAAAAGATCAGTCAGTGTATTAGTCCCAGAAAATGAGCTTAATAAAGAAAATTCTACCGACCTACCCTATAATTTTCTTACGGTTTTATATGTTTCTGATATGACTGTGTAGTGTGATATAAAATAAAGAAAATATGGTATGATATAAAAATAAGGAGATGTGGTATGATGGCCAATGTGACAACTCAGTACATCTAACAGAGTACAACAAAGTTGATTTAAGCACGCAACTATATATGTAGGTCACCATACGACCTTCAAAACCCATATTGTAAAGTAGGCTATAAAAGGGCCCCGACATGACAAAATATGAATCAATTCAAACGAAAAAAATGTTTCCTTTCATATTTAATTTTTAATTTTTCGGATCGGACCCTATGAAAACCTATGAAAGGTGGTGTTCAAGTACAATAAAATGAACATTGCGGTGGTGCAATCTGAAGTTTTGTATCCTTTTTTTAATGCATATATATATATATGGTTTTATCGTGATGTTAAAAATAAATCAAGTAGATCAATGTGTGTGTGCAATTACGGGCATGTAATTGTTAAAATTTCACAATTTTTGTAATCTTTTGTTGGTAATCCGAACAGATACTCTGCAAACTGCGTGTTCAAAGGAATATAAAATGTACACAACACACTTTACAAAAAACTACAGAACAATAACGGTTCAGTTAACTATATCTCCTTTTGTCCTTGGCCTATCCTGCTTAATCACTCGTAAACCTTACTTAGTCATACAAAGGCCATTCAAAAATACACAAATATTACTTGATATTTTACTTCAATATTTTAGTTAGTAAAATATTATAAACCTCGAGCCTAAAATCTATTCAATGTATTTACATTTCAACTTTTTATACGAACATCCAGTAAACCAACTAAATTTGATTCTGGTTACCGATACATGAGTCATTAGAATCGAACTAAATCTGCACAATTACAGATATAAAAAGGTAAAATAAAAAGGTAAACTGAAAAGAAAGTCGAAAAACTGAACAGAATGTGAAATTGTTCAGTAATATTAGTACAACAATATAACGGAGTTTTGTTTGCTTTCCAGTTGACTGGGCTACGACCTATTCACAAATTGGTTTATTAAACAATCCGAGTTTTCAAACTTCAATAAATATTGACCAACAGTATTGCATAATATCTTGTCGAGTATAAATTTTGTAATACAGGTAGGTGTATTCCGTGAAACTACGTCAACTGTTAAACATTTCCACGAAATTACGGTTCATTTCGCAAGAATAAATAGCTCATACAATAGCACTGATAAAATTGAAATTATTTTCATACTTTATGTACCTATTAGATTGGTAACAGTATAGACACATTATAATTGAATGGTAACAGAAAAATCATGTATCCCGTTAAGAATACAATTACGCCATTATAAAAGAGCTTCAGGGCTATATACACATAAACTATCTTATTCTAATTAGGAAAAAATAGATAAAAAGTCCACAAATCACAATACATGGAAAAAGTAAAGATGAGAAACGATGACGAACCAGTCTGCTTATATATACAAATGGTTGATGGAAGCGCAAATAATTACTTTAGAATCCCAAAAGGAAAGCAGAACACTATGCAACTGGATGCAATGTAAGCTATCGCGGTATCTTTTTCATATCCCTTGAATTAAAAAAAAATCTATATTTAAAATGGTCGAATGTCTTAAGTATAATAAATGGACATTACAAATGACATTTTGTACCTAAGTGAAAAAGTTTTGAATGTTTTTGCTACTTCGAGGACACTTATCTTGCATGTACCACGGGGTTTTCCTGTATATTACGTAATTAGTCTTTCAAAATGCTTAATGGGTCTCAATAAAACAACGCTAAGAAGCAAATATCGTAGGCATTGTCAATATACGCTGGTTTTGTTCTGTTAAATCATTTTGGGTATTGTAACTTTGTTTTTTTAACTCGAGCAAACTTTTGAAAGTGACAAGCAAAAATAACATTTTCGTAGTCATTGTCCTCTACCATTTTCATTTTTAATAAACAAAGTAGGCCAACAGTGGGTAGGCAAAACATAGTTTTGACCCCCCCCCTTTCCCGTCGACATCTATGATGGTCTTATACATATAGAATAAAACATCGTGTGGGACTAGTGATCACGGGTTAAAACTGACGAAATGGAACAAGTTTTGACAAACAAAAAGTATAACATGCTCGTTATGTTTAAAATATGCTGACAACATACGGATCTTATTTGCTTATTGGTCTGTGACGAGCCTTCCGGGTATATATGATGTAGAATTTATAAATAGCTTGTTAAGGGAATACCCTTTTACTCCAATAAAAACTTTTAAATGGACCTTCTCGGCTGCTGAAAACAAAATTAAATGGTTATATCGGATTTAAATGTCTTTACACGTGCTCTAAAATTTAAATGTCTCTGAAAGTGCAACTTTCGGTTTAAAAAGATATTGAGCATTTAAATTTTTATTTGTACCTCAAAACATACGGTAATAAATTTAAATGTCCCAAATGATGAATTTAAAGGCTTGAAATGTTGAAAATTTCTAACATTTGTTGGGTAGAATTTGGTAGAAGAAAGACAAGGTACGGGAGTGAAAAATAACACCACTAAAAATCAGGTAAGACGATTTACACAGGTAAAATCCGTGATCAATATAGGTGTAATACTGGGACGCGTTCAAACACATCTCTTGTCTTTGTAAATAGGTATTTTGTGTTGTGTTTGTTTATTTCGTTGTTGCTAAAGAAACCCGTTACAAATGGATTGAGACAAAGTGCTCTTTAGTGGTTTAACATGCGTGTAACGGGACCTCGACCATGACGAAAAGAAAGGGGCGGGACTTTGTTAAAAAGCCAGGTAGCATGTTAAAGCTTGAAGATAATGGTGTACTGTTTGATCTCCTATTACCTGTCTGCTTGACGACACAGTGGATCAACGAATTGATCGATCGGCCATTTAAATATCACCCCAATTAAATTTTGATTGGAAATATTCGTACATGTAGTAGATTTAAATTGGAGGTTTAAATGTCTGCAACAAATATAGATGTAAACAAAGATTAATATTAATAACATTACAACGTGGTTTGCACTTCACAAATATTATATTCATGATTCTACTTTTGATTTCATTACCTGTCCCAGTATTAAATTACATTAGACGTTTCTCACATGTTACATAACTTCAACTGTACATGTTTTACTAAAATGGTCAATGTACCGTAACTATTCCAACTGTAGCAATTGAATAATTTCCAATCAGTAACCTCTTCTGAAAACACTGATGTTTATAGTAATAATAAACTTAAATTCCATGGAACTGTCAAATAGTTACTTTGAAAGCCAAGATTTTTCTGATTTCACAAGTTTGACACTTTTTGGTTTGGTCAGTAAATAGTAAATTATCAACATCACATGCATTTTTTTCAATAAGTAAAATAAATTAAATACTGACCTGTATGCGTTCTCATATGAGCTTGAAGAGATTTTTCTCGAGGAAAAACCCGATTACACACATGACAACGTATTCCACTGTGGGACACTGCACCTTTGAAGATCAATGAAGTGATTAGCTCGGCCCTTGGACGTCCTCTCTTCATATAATCTTCTAAATCAGCTGAATCTTCATCAGGGGAATTCCTATCCATATTTGATGCTGGTTCAATTATAGATTCTGGTTTACTTTCATCTTTAAATCCCCACGACGGCATGGTTAAATCACTTCTTTACCTTTCGTTGTGTCACCCTTGTTCATAGGTATTTAATTCTTACCTGTATAAACCCGTTATCGTGCCAACTGAACTCCACCAATCGGGTATGTGGTATAAAAATAGATCTAAAAAAAGGATTTCGTGGTTTCCCCGTCGTTGCTATGCATTGTGGGATATAAATTACAATTTCTTAAAACACCTTATTTTGAGTCTGAATTAAATTTTGCATGGCGACTGTTGTTTTTCATTATCCTCTGAAATTGTGAAAATATGACATATCTAGTGGCAAAACTGCGGCTATAAAATTTCTTTGACTTACTCCCGCCAAATTTCTATATATGGAACTAGAAAACAACCTTGAACTGTCGAAACTCTCGGGTTTTTATCTTACAACTAACGAAGGATTTTTCCTCCGAATATTCTAATTCCAAAGCATGCTCATAGTGTCTGGAGAGAAACACGCCATTTTGTAGCACCTTAAAAAGTAAGGCCGTAAAAATCCATTGCCATCCTCTGCATCAAGAGGAACAATGGACTCGCAATACGGCATAGCAGTGACGAATAAGTTCTGTCTTTTTGACGACGATGATGATGTCGATCCATATGAAATCCTTAAGCAAGAGGAACAGAAGAGAACCGAGGCTTTAGCGAAGGAGAAAGCTGACAAGTCTAAACCAACAAAAAAGTCTAAAAAGACAGCACCACAAACCGATAACAAGATTAAACTGACAGAGCAAAACACACAAAAGAAAGAAGGTAATAATTGTATTGTGCAGCAATGATAATTTGCATTGTCTTGATTGTTTAGAAGGTAACCCTGTTTGACATTTGTTTACAGATAGCACGCTTGAAGTCCAAGATAAATTGTTAAAATTTGTTATTTTTCTTCACATTCACATGTAAAGGCATGATAACTGGTTACATGCTGTACCAGATTATAGATATATACAGTGTATATTTCAATGATACTGAAGTCCAATTTTATGTTTCTCGTGTGTTCTTTACCATGTTTGGTGATGTTCCTCCATGTTCTCTGATCCTGAACCTAGTTATATGTCTTTCAGGGAAACAAGTGTAATATAGTTTATGCTATTAAAGTTGGGATGTAATTTGTGAATGTTTTTGTCGTTTTTGGTTTCACATTATTTGACACACAGCATAGTAAAAAATATTGCTACAGATGATCGGTTATGATTGATAAACCAGCTAACTCTTTATCATACATGATACAGTTGTGTATAAAAGAACTAAAAGGAACACGAATGACATTGTTGATATGCTTAATCAAAAAATTTCAAGAAACCCATTTTATAATTATCAATCATCAGAACATCACTACCAAAATGTTTTAAAAATTTACAATTTTAATTTAAAACACACGAGTAAAATATATGTCATGTTCAGCTCTTCTGTGAGAAGATACATGATGTGTCTTGATTAGTGACCATTGTGTCCTTGTTAGATATCCCAGGTGTCCACAATCTTTCTGGTACCAAATTCAATGTACTCCTGGAGTCCAGCCTGTCAAATTTAACTATTGTTAAAAGATTGCATAAATTGCCAAGATTTCTTTGCCAGGTACTACCTGCAGCTGTGTTTTTAAATGGATACTCGCTAAATAGCCAGTCTGTGCCAATAACCTCTAGCAGAGACATATAATACATGTATTATATGTCTCTGCCTCTAGACTCAAGACTGACTAGCAAAAATGTAATTAAAAAACTGCTGGAAATTCTACAGCTTTTGATTGTGACATTACCTTACTTTTCAGTCTTGTCACACAAACAAAAATTGGTTGATAATAAAAAAAGATATATAATATCAATCGAATATATACAATAGAGCATATAAAGATAAATTTCCATGATACAACAAAACCATTATAGTTAAGGGATTCATTGGTTATAAAAATAGTAGTAAGGTTATAAAAACCGTAAAATAATTTTTATTTTCCAAATTATATTTACATTCTATGGATCATTTATTTCCTTAGGTATTTGATTTCATGGTTTTGTTATAGCTAAGAGGAAATTTCGTTTATGATTTAAATTTGTGCTTCATCTGAAATGTACACAGGAAATCCACAAAATTGGGTACTCCACGAATAATTAAATATCCTTAGTGTAAGAAGGCTATGTGATTAAATAAATAGGAAAACAATCTACTTCATCATTAATTGACCATAGTCCAAACAATTTTTTTATACGCCCGTTTATGGGACGTATTATGGTATACCGTTGTACGTCTGTCCGTCCGTCCGTCGTCAACATGTCGGACATTAACTCAAAAACGCTTTTACCAATTTGCTTAAAACTTTGGTGAATTGTTTATATCTATTGACGTGAGCTCCCTTTCGTTTTTTATAAATTTTAGATTTTATGTTTCCGAGTTATGGGGTTTTATTCATTAAAAAAAGGGGGATTTTCCTGTTTTTGGACAATAACTCGAGAATGCTTTCACCAACTTGCAAGAAATTTTGGTTAATTGTTTATATCTATTGACATGAGCTCCCTTTGGATTTTTATAAATTTTAGATTTTACGTTTCCGAGTTATGGGGTTTTATTCATAAAAAAAAGGGGGATTTTCCAGTTTTCGGGCAGTAACTCAAAAATGCTTTCAGCAGTTCTCATGAAACTTTGATGAATTGTTGATATCTATTGATGTAAGATCCCTTTAGAATTTTATAAATTTTATTTGTTTATAGTCCGACAACAGATTTACTAAGTATTGCGCAACAGCACAGTGTATTGCACAACAGCAAGAAATCTTTAATTGAATATAAATTCAATTCATATAACCAACTTCAAGTTCTTTGACTACATTTATTCAGAAACCTATAATAGATGTATGTCAAATATTTACTAACAATCCAAATTCAGACCTGTATCAAGCTTGAATATTGTGTCCATTTTTGCCCCAACTGTTCAGGGTTAGACCTTTGCGGGCGAATCCAGCTGCGCTCAGCGAAGCAGTTTATTAGAGTAGGCATAAAATTAAAGGAAAATTCAGAAGAACAACCTTTAAAAAATATGCATTTTTACCTGGCCTGATAAGAAGTGATACTTAACAAATAGTGTGAAATGGGGAATTTTATAAGCTCCCCTATCCTTGGAATTGTCCATTTTGGATTTGCACTAATTGATCACTGTATGTTTGATAAAATAGAATCCTTATTTACAATTACAGAAAAGGTGGTTCCATCCCAAGCTAGGACCCAGCAAAATGAAAGGCCCCCAAGGAGTGCAAGACAAAACAGAGAAAACAGAGAACCAAGGGAAGATAGACGGCCAAGAAGACCTGAAGAAAACTCATCTATGACTAACGAACCAAGGTATAAATATATCGGTTTTATTACATACAAATAAAAAAAAACTGATATGGACAAAATTAAACAATAGCATTAACATTTTTGCTTTGTTCATTGACTGATCATATATATGTCAAACTACCAAAGTGTAAGATGATGGAAACACTATGAAAATATTTCCTGGCTTGATTCCCAAAATAATTTTTTGTGTCAGCATGTTCAAAAATCTTGTCAATGCTGAAAGAAATGTCTGATCAGGTACCTCTATAAACTTTATAGTACACATTTTGTAGTTGTCATGGAGTGTTGTGTCTGAGAACTGGATGGCTTTCACCAACAAAGTTGGATTTTTCTTCTGCCAGGTTTTTCAAAGCAGGATTCCGTATGAATAATGGGATATTATGGGTTTTCAAAAATGAGACAGCAACCCAACAACAACAAATACAGGTGTACATCAGTCATCTTTAATATATATTGGACTTAAAAATCACCAGTGTCTAAAAAGTAGTAAATAAATTGAACAGAAATTATCAAAAATCTTCCATCAACTCCTAATTTTTAAAATACCAAAAAAAAGGCATGAAGATTTATATGACTTAAAACAAAAGATAAGGTTGCTGACTTGAGACAACAAATGACAAATTTCCTGCCATGGGACAACTATTTGTATTGTTCTTTACTCGAGACAACAACACTCGAGGCTCCCGACTATAGACAACTACTGACAGAACTAAAAGCAATGACGCTTTTTGTCTGTCCAAATCAATTTGACTATCTGACCAGCTCAAATGTGATAAAGGTGGACCTGATGGAATTTTGGCTGTCAGGACCAGGTGTGTTTTTGCAAAGTGACATCTGACAAGGTTCCTGAGACGGCTCTTAACAATTTTCCTGATTTGGGACAGATGTATGTTTCAATTGTCATAACCACAGTCCTCTTTTCCTCGGATATGATCTACCAAATTAGACTTATCACCAAGACTGGTGCCACATGTGGACCAAGATTTGTTTACCCATCCTGGGCACCCAATATCACCCCTGGTTTCATGTTGCTAAGTCCCTGGTTTTCTATGTTGTGTTTTGTAGACTTGTCAGTCTTTTTTATGCCCCCGCCGTAGCGGAGGGGGCATTTTTTACCCTTGGGCGTCTGTACATCCCAAAATTGGTTACCGTGCTCAAACTTTAGTTTGCTTCAACCAAATGTTCCGAAACTTGTACACAATGCTTGTTACCACAAAACACAGCTCAAGTTTGAATTTTGCTGGCGTCACTTTTACCGTTCTATAGTTATGCCCCTTTACAAAGGGAAAATTGCTGAATTTTTCGTTTCCGTTCTCTAACTTAAGTTTGCCCCAACCAAATGTTTTGAAACTTATTCACAATGCTTGTTACCACAAAACTCAGATCAAGTACGAATTTGGATAGTGTCACTTTTACCTTTCTTGAGTCATGTCCCTTTATAATGTTACATGCAAGCAGGAGCATCATCTGTGTCCCATGGACACATTCCCCATTTATTGTTTTTTGCCATTACATTGTCAGTTTGTTTTTCAGCTTGTGAGTTCGATAAGACGTCCACTGACAAGGCTCCAGAGTGACTGTAGACAACCACTGAAAGTTTCTCGACTAGTGATAGGCGTCTGAATGAGACAGTTTAAACTAGATTTTGAGATCTCAAACTCTTCCCCTTTTAAATCGCAATCAGTATAGGAACAAAATATGTTTATACAATATAAATCAATACCAGGAAAAACAATTACATGTTATTAAGACCACAAAAACATTACAACATCCATGGATTGTAAGCAACCAACCAAAAAACTTAAAGTTGTATAATATTATACTGTGGATTCTTTATTATTTTCGTTGGATACCAATTTTCGTGGGTTTTTGTGGGCACAGGGGCTAGGTGAACCACGAATTCAAATGTTCAACGAATAACATTTTCAATATGCTTTGTATACAGAGATTATCAAATATCCACGAAAATTCAAGTTTCCAGCAATCCACGAAAATAGATGCCCAAGAAAATAAATGAATCCACAGTAAAGAATTTGACATTATCAAAGAATACTGGCTGATACTGAAAGTTTACATTTTGTACATGTAGGTATGAATACCTATGGACAGGCATTTTATTGCTCAAATATGACATACTGTCGCGTGCTCATGCAAAAACTTCCCATAGGAAACATATTTTGTATAACAATCCTGTTCCATTGATTTTAGAGACAAGCCAGAAGGTGGGTTTGGTAACAGGATGGAATCGAGAGGAGGATTTTCCGGACGACCAAGAGGACGAGGTGGTCCTAGGGGTAGAGGGCGGGGTGGCTTTGGTGGAGGAGGATTTGGTGGAAAACGTGAATTTGAAAGACACAGTGGAAGTGATAGAACGTAAGAATCGATATCTATCTTTCTGTTTGGAATAGCTTTAACTGATTCAGTAACTTGGAAAACTGGAATATAAGACTTTTTTCCAGTGAAGGTGCATTTGAATTTTAAAATTAGGGAACATCAATAACAAAAATTGGGTGGGTAGGGATGCTGGCAATTCAATTTTATATTATTTTTGTTCAAGAAACATAGTCATCACACAATCACTGTTGCATTGTTTATTGCCATGTAATGTTAAAAACTATTGGAAATAGAATTTTGGAATATATTATTAAAAAACACTGTTTTATGTGAAAATAGGGTTGGTCTGGTAACAGTATAGTATACACATTTATTTTTGATTGCTTAATGAAAATTAGTCAATATTTGAAATTTACATACATGTAGGATGTTATATAAACACAGAAGGTACCTTCTTCTTTCATAGTTTGTAGAGGTATCTCATTCAACATTTTGAAACACAACTAGTTATTTTCAAAGTCTGACTTACTTTGAAACAGCAAATTAGATTATCATATTCTCTATGAATCATTGCAGTCCAAAGAAGATTTCTGATTGAAAAGAGTCCTTAGAACACAGAAGTATCCCAGTGTTTTTAAGTTTCTAAATTTTCTATAACCCATACAGATTATACCAGTATTTAATACTTCTAAGGCCAAAACAATTGTATGATAACAGATGCATCCATGAAAAAATGGGGTTGGCTCGTCAGCATTTCAATTTCATTTTAATTTTCCTTTTATTGATCAATCAGGTAACACAATCATCACACAATAGTAATTTGCAGCATTTTCTGCAGTTCAAAGACAGAAATGTTACATAGAAAGAGAAAATTTTTGATAAATTGTTGAAAAAAGAAACACATTTACTTTATACTAATAACATTTACCGGTATTTTAAATTAAAATTTGATGTATTTTATTATGTCGCCTAACAGCATCCAGCTGCAGCAACACACAGGGATCACTTCTTTTATGTTGTGTTGCCATCTATGTTACTGTATGTTGAATTTTACCTCCATGAAACTGCTGGACAGAACTTTAAGATATTTTTCTACACCACCAGAAGTCACAAACATGCTATTCAAATATTTGATCCCAGTGATTTTTGGGATGTCCCTTACCAAGACAAGGACTACATGTATTATTTAGAGATAGAAGGCAATTACACCTACATCTTTTGTTTTTCCCACAGCGTTTGATTTTGAAAGCCAAATTGTTAATGAACACTAATTTCATGCCAAAAAAAAAAGAACTTGATCATTCATTTTCCTAAGATAGAAAAAATGTTAATGGTCAGGAATAAACAAATAAGTGACTTTCTGGTAACTACTTGTATAAACAAGTATATTGTTAATTTGCCTAACTGTTTGCTTGCATTGATTTTATTTTTGTACTGAAAAGTTAGTAATAGTTTGCAAATAAAAACTTTTTTTTCTTCCATGTTTTGACATAGCAGTGGTGTGAAGGCCATGGAGAAGAGAGAAGGAAGTGGAGCTCACAACTGGGGAACCTTTAAAGATGATCTGGATGAGTAAGTCAAGGGAAAGACAATGGAAACTAAGCATGGGTTTTCTCTGTGTTCACATGCTATTTCTACTCTGCATTAAAGTCCTGTTTCTAATACTTGATTTTGCATAGAATTTGGAATATTTAAATTTAATTTATGATAGGACATGGGTTAATCTTGGTGAGCTGACTTGTATGTCAATGGATTCATGTGCAATTTATAAACAATGAAGACCCTATGTAAGGCCCAATTGTCTGATTAGGGTTTGTTTATGTGGTTATACCCAAGAAAAAATGCAATAAACCAGAATTAAAAAACTCTGTATTCTTGGAACTGTTCCGGTAGGCTGAGCTCATTTGGCTGTGGTTTTATAATTAGGGCCCTGCCCTATAGTGATCAGTCTGTCCGTAACAAATTGTGTCCGCTCAACATCTAGAGAACCGTTATAATTTCATACTTTATACTTGACATTTATATTAACCAACACCAGAGGGTGTGTCATAATGTTTGTACAACTTCCTAGGTCAAAGTTCAAGGTCAGCGGGGCCAACAGAGATGGCTCCCATCTCAATGATGTCTAGTTTGTACTGGAGTTAAAACACGGCTTGAAAGATTTAGAAGTTCTTAAATATGTTTTGCAGTCAAACCAGCATGTAATGTGTTCATCTGTATAATGGGTAGAGAAACAGTCCAGCAATCAGCAACCCTCCCTTTATACTAGTACATCAGGATCATGAGGATTGAAAACTCCAAATCTGAGGTCCTTAATGGAGTTGTTTATATTGCATAGCTGATTTTCATTTCGGCAACCTCATTCTCATATTTTTGGTTTGAATGAACCAGAAGAGTCCATCATCTGTGGTCTACACTTTCACTTTTCGTCATCTGATTTAAACCAAACATGAAAGAAGTAAAAAAAATTATGGAATTTGTTTAAACCACTGTCCTCTAAAGGTATTTGATCTTGCAGGAGTCATTATTGAATAGTAGTCTAAAATACAGTGACCAAAATGGCTATATCTCAATTTGCTCTCCTTGGAACATATGGTGAAAAAGGATGAACTTGATGGCTTTTTATAAGTATTCTACTATAATTGGAAATATCTTTACTTTTTTCCATCCTGTCTGTCATCAACAGGGTTTTCACTTAGGATTTTTGAAGGCGAGTCCAGGGACTTGTCATTTTTTGGCCATGGCGAGTCCAATATTGAGAAGATGAAATTTATTGCAATAAAATTTATTATTATCAGTCTCCATGACAAAAAAGAGCATGGAAATAAAATCAAATCTAGATTATTTTAAATAAAATAATAATATATATGTTCTCAGTTGAATCTTGATACAACTTGTACCAATTTGATGTATCTTTGGACTAGCCAATTTTGAAAATGGTGAGTAGAGGACTCGTGGAATCGCCTTAGTGAGAACCCTGATCAATACGTAAAATTGATTGGATTTGTACATTACAAACTTTAATTTTTGTGAATTTACTTTATATTTTATTAGAGAAGCAAGCAAAGAAAATGAGGAACCCAAAGAATCATGGAACCAAGGAGAAGATGCAGAAAACCAAGACCCTAAGTATGACTTAATGGTCATCAATTAAAATACTATTGAGCACTCCTTATGATTTTATTCATATACATTACATAAATCATGTGTATAACACACCAGTAGTTAAATTATTTGCATATCAAAAGTTAAACAACTGATGCAAACTGATATGTTAACCCTTTAAAACCTTCAAATATCAATTACCCATTAAAGAATGAGAGTTAATGTGGTTTCATGTAATGAGACTAGATAAAGAAATACCTGCCAAACACCTTATATAGTTGGCACAAATCATTGGATGTGGGGACTACTAATCTTTGAAAAACCTCACAGATCTTGGTTAATTCAAAAAAGAAATAAATTTATCAAATCCTCCACTTTTTTATGAAGCTTTTCCAACATCAAAATCTTCAAATTATATAATTTGAAAATCTGAATTTGGAACCATTATGTGGGAGGGGGGTTTGTAAAATTATCTCATTATTATTCTTGTCACTAGGAAATTGCCTTCATATTTTTATCAGTTCCTCTTCAATTTTAATGAAGGTTTTCACTGGTCAAAAATTGGGATGAGTTCAATGATGAAAAAAAATTGAAATTGTCAACCTTTTGGGGGGAGATCATCACCATAAATCACTTAATCAAAATGGCAGTTTATTTTGGACCATGAGAGAAAATATTGAATATACATTAAAAATAATTAGTTTTTAAGTTGATAATTAATGCAAATTTATATTTAAACTTTAAAGAGAGAATAATATTAATATTTGACATTGTTTTAAAATGGTTAGTGAAAGCACAGAATCAACAGAACAGACCGTTGCAGAAGGTGACAAGACCCCAAAACAACTGACACTTGATGAATGGAAAGCCCAGGAAGAGAAAAAGAGATTAAAGACTGACTTCAATCTGAGAAAGCCTAATGAAGGATCAGATACATCCCAGTTGAAGGGTACTGCCTACAAGAAACCAGGAAATACCAGTGATGATGAGGAAGAGGAAGAGGATGAAGAGGTTAACATCTTGTTGATAGCTTGTAGTGTGATGTCTAGAGGTTAAAATCTCGTTGATAACTTGTAGTGTGATGTCTAGAGGTTAAAATCTCTTTGATAACTTGTAGTGTAATGTCTAGAGGTTAAAATCTCGTTGATAACTTGTAGTGTGATGTCTAGAGGTTAAAATCTCGTTGATAACTTGTAGTGTGATGTCTAGAGGTTAAAATCTCGTTGATAACTTGTAGTGTGATGTCTAGAGGTTAAAATCTCGTTGATAACTTGTAGTGTGATGTCTAGAGGTTAAAATCTCGTTGATAACTTGTAGTGTAATGTCTAGAGGTTAAAATCTCATTGATAGCGTGTAGTGTGATGTCTAGAGGTTAAAATCTTGTTGATAGGTTGTAGTATAAGGTCTCATTGATTTCTTGTAGTGTAATGTTTAAAGGTTAAATATAAAAAAGATGTGGTATGCAGGGATATAATTTAGTTTAAAATGTAGTTTAGACCACAGGGCTAGATGTTCCATTTTATATTGTGAATCCATCGTCCCTGTATCTAACTTAATAGAATATTTTGTCTTAAAGTTGAAATGCAAAAACTACTTGATTCATTGTTTCAAATATAAGTATGTCACAGATTTCTGGTGAAGGGACTGCACCAAAAAAGTTGTACCTTTTATTTGTTTATGTATGTATTCCCATCAATTCAAATTCATTGTTTTCTAAAACGAGTTTCAACAGATGTATTCAAACATTGACTGGCAGAGCATTGACTTTAAAATTTAATTTGTCAAAATTATCATCATGATCACAGGCTCGTTCAACTGCACTTTATATATGGCAGCTTGAGGTACATGAGTAAACTAAAAGTAACCTTGAACTTTATCAAAGTCATGTTCGCTCTTTAATATTCATTTGAAAAGATAGTATTATTTAAAGCATCGAAAAGATAATGAATTTTTATATAAAGAACAAATACCGCACGGAACAGAATTTCCGGAAATTGATAAATGCAAATTGTCTAGAGACACAGTCTATGATGAAACAATTGAGCCTACCTGGAGGGTAATTATTTTAGACTCGGGCTATCGGTCCTGCATTAATTTCAAACCCTGGGTATGATTGCCAATGAGACAACTATCCACAAAAGACAAAAAAAATGACACAGAAATTAACAACTATAGGTCACTGTACTGCCCTCAACAATGAACAAAGCCCATACGGCATAGTCAGCTATAAAAGGCCCAAAAATGACAAATGTAAAACAATTCAAACGAGAAAACTAACGGCGTAATTTATGTACAAAATAATGATTTTGTTAATAGTTTACAGTGTAATGTCTATTTCCATTTTATTTATATTTCAGCTTATTTTTTTTTTGCAACATGATTTTGAGTCGTGCTGTTCGTCTTGCTGTGGTCCAAGTTTGCCCATATTCTAAATGATTGTATTATTTCCCTTGGTTATTGGTTGGGGGAAAATGGCGGCAAAATGTTTGTTTCATCACACAAGTCGCGATTTTCCATAAAACAGCTGTCATATTCACTATTGTGACCATTTAGATGTATCAGGCAATTGATTTATTTTATTGGCAACTCTGAACTTCGCTTTTGACATGAGTTTAGTTAATTTTTCACTTTACAACAGAAATAAAATGACATGGGGTCGGTCGTGTAACCGTAAACAGATATATATATATATTTTTGGCTTAGAGGTAAAATCCCATTGATTGCTTATTGTGTAATTTATAGAGTAAGATCCCATTGATATCTTGTAGTGTAATGTAAAGAGGTTAAATTCTGTTGATTGCTTGCAGTGTAACTAGAGGTTAAAATCTCTTTGATTACCTTGTAGTGTAACTAGAGATTTAAATCTCATTAATTGCTTGTAGTATATTGTTTAGAGGTTAACATCTCATTGATTGCTTGCAGTATAATGTTTAGAGGTTAAAATCTTATTGATTGCTTGTAGTGAATTGTTTAGAGGTTAAAATCTCATTTATTGCTTGTAGTGTAATGTCTAGAGGTTAAAATCTCGATTGCTTGCAGTGTAATGTCTAGAGATTGAAACTCTTCGACAGTTTGTTGTTGACATCTTCATTGAGTGTTTGTGATAACAATATTGTTATGTTTAGTGGTTAAACTCTTTTTACGACCCTGCGGCAGCAGAGGGGCTTAGTGTTAACGGTGTCCGTCTGTATGTACCTACGTCCCAAAATTATTTTCCATTCTCTAACTTTAGTTTGCCTCAACCAAATGTTGTGAAACTTATACACAATGCTTTTTATACGCCCGTTTATGGGACGTATTATGGAATACTGTTGTCCTTCGTCAACATGTCGCACATTAACTCAAAAATGCTTTAACCAATTTGCATGAAACTTTGGTGAATTGTTTAGATCTATTGACGTGAGCTCCCTTTCGTTTTTAAAGCAATTGCTTTTATGCCATCGCGTATGGCCATCTTTGTGACGCAAATCAGAGACTCCGCCCAGATCAAGCCATAATATTTTGTTAAACAGGCTCCTGGTCTGTCATTCTTAAACACCTATGTATGTTTTCTAATGCAATACATAGCTTGAAACTTTTGAAAAACGTTAGTAGATTTAAGAGGTTTCAGCATATGTTCTTGTATATATCAAAAATTACTTTCTGCTAAAGTCTTTTATTGATATAAAGTTAAAACCTTCTTACTTCTCACTAGACAACACTCCTGTCAGGTTTAATTCTTATATATAATACCTTTACAGTGCTTTGAGCAGTTTTCATTTAACTTTGATGCCTGGTTTATATCTATTAAGGTAACCTCCCTTTAATTATTCATAAATTTCTGATATGACATTGAGAAGTTATTGAACTTTATTCTTAGAAAATGTGACGGGCGTATCATGCACTCATGGCGCAGCTGTTTATTAGTCTCCTACCCACGAAGTCGAAGGGGACTTTAGGTTTGCACTCCGTCTGTCTGTCTGTCAGTCCGACATATCAGTTTTCCAGACTTTTTTTCTTCGTGCTTGAAGATATTGATTTGATATTTGGTTTATTGTTTTATCATGACAAGTTACAGGTCAAGTTCAATTTTCACGATTTTAGCTTTTCTCTTTGCACAGTTAAAGCCCTTTGCCTAGAATTAAATTTTTGATGAAATACTTATTAATTAGTAGATTTCTGTTCAAAGGGAAATAACTCATTTTAAAAAAAAAATTCAAGACAAAATGACATTTTGGATTTTTTTCCTTGTCTTTGGTAAATTGTTTGAAGAATTTAGTGGAAGTTTGTTTGTCATCCTTGAAGATATTGATTTGATAATTAGTATATAGTTTTACATGACAAGTAACAGATCAAGTTGGAATTTTGTTCCGGTTTGATGATTTTGTGCAGAGTTGTGGTTTTTGGACAACAGTTTTTTTCGTCATGCTTGAAGTTTTTGACTTGATATTTTTATGTAGTTTACACCATGACAAGTTATAGATCAAGTTAGAATTTCGTTCCATTACAATGAATTTTTAACTGGTAGGGGACTATGTATTACCATGCAATACTCACAGAATGCTTGTTGCCATTAAACTCGAGTTCAAATTTGGGTGGCATCACTTTTACAGTTCTTAGTTATGTCCCTTTATAAGGTTATATGGAAGCAGGGGCATCATCTGTGTCCTGTCGCAAGGACACATTCTCCATTCATTTAATAAATGATTGCAATGAACTGTTTTGAGGTTTAAATTTCATTGATTGGTGCCTAATGTCTGTTCTGAGTTATGATTCCTATGAATGCTTATAGTGTTGTGCCTAGAGGTTTTGATTGTATGCAATTTAATGTCTACAAGTTTTAAATCTTGAGCACTTTTAACAACTCTTGTCCTGTCTTCTGATGTGACTTGGTGTGTGTTTGAACGACTCTGGAATTGACATTAATAATTGAAATAAATTCTGATAGTCCTGAAAGAATTTTTAAAAAAACGTTAGCCAATCCTGTAGCTGCAGTTGAAATTTCGTGAACTATAATGACGCTTGCAGTCAAATAGTTTCCAGGGCAAATGGTTAGAAAGTATTGACCGTTCAAATAGTTCAACACTTGCAATTTAACAAATAGTGAAAACATTGTGTACTTATTTTATTACAGAAAATGATAACTGAGGTGTAATAATTATAAATGATGTGTTGTCTACTTGAAAGTTCATTTGGTTTTTTTTTCAATTTTTAGGAGGATGACCACAAGTCGAAGAGTCAAGTTCCAATTAGGATTACTTTCAATGATTCTCCCAGAAGAGGAGGAAGAGGTGGTAGGAGGCCACGTGGAGGAAGAGGTCCTAGGGGTTCTCTTGGTCGTGGTGACAGAAGAGGAAATTCTCGGGATACTGCTCCAAGATTTGACGATGAAGCTGACTTTCCAAGTCTGGTCAAATCTGCTGCATAGTGCATCCTAATAGGAGAATACTTCCCCATTTGGACACTTCAAGTGCAAAATGATTTCATTAAATTCTCATAAACAACCTGCATTTCTGAGGATTATAAATAGTGCACCAAAAACTTTAAAAGTGCATTATTTTCTTTTATACTTACATTGTTTTTGAGATATCTATTGCTTGATTGACAAATATGTTTAAAGTATGTTGGTTAGTACTTATTAGTTTAACCATGTACTTTGTTAATAGTGCTGCTAATTTTAATGGCTGTAGCAAAAGTGAATTTGACTGAAAGATGGTAGCATGGTAGTTTGTATGTTTTTACTGAAATTTTCATGTTCTATATATGAAAAAAAAAATATGTAAATTTATAAAATAATATTTAAATTGGATTCTACATCATATTGGTTTTGTAGACATTGACTGTTCAATGGGTACTACATGATATGTAGCCCTGTGTATAGTTGGTAATGAAATCATGGTTGTCATTATAAAGCATCATGTTACATTGATTAGTTAACCGTCTTTCAAGTTGGATCACATTGAACATGTTTATCTCCCTTTACCTAATGTTATCATTCCTTTCAGCTGTTAAATGTTTGATCTCTTCAGTAATTTATTGATCATTTGTGTTTCTTGCTATTGACAGTATAGTGTTTGAAAGCCTTTCTTATCAAAAGTTGATCAGGAAATTTAGAAATGATTTGACACCTGTTATATAAACACCTTTCGACATTAGAACTCAATGGTCTATGATAGAACCTGTTCAGATAGATGAAGAATTGATTATGACTATTTGAAATCAAACAGATGAGCAAGTATAAGTATTTTTGAGAAATAAAAAACTATGATTACATCTCAAAAATTATGCAGCAGATTATTATACAGACAGTTTGCTGAATCCTGTCTTGTGTTTTTTTCTAAGTCTTAAAATTCATACTTCATAAGTATAAAAAAGACGTTTTCTGTGAAGATGTTACTTATACATGTGTTTAAAAGGTTAAGTGCTAAATGTGTCAAAGGTTATAAGTTTAAATATTGAACAGACTATAAAATTTTTAGTAAGGAAGCTTTGGACATTGTAATTTTTAATCTGCCAATAGTTACCTCTCCATATCACCTATTTATAAGATCCTGCTGTGTAATATATTATCACTTGTATTTAAAAGGGGAATAAACCTCTTATTGACAAGACTTGTTATTTAACTGCCTTAGTCATTGTTGTCCCCATCTGCATAATGGTGCTGATAACATTGAAACACCAGGTTTTTGTCAATCCAAAAATTGGAAGTTGTTGCCCTTAAATGAAATGTTCTTGATAAATAGACACATCTTTTGTACGCCCATATACGGGATGTAGTATGGTATACCTCTGTCTATCCCTCCGTCATCAACACGTCCGACAATAACTCAGAAAAAAACACACCAATTATCATGAAACTTTGGTGAATTATTCATATCTATTGACGTAAACTCCCTTTCGTTTTTTATATTACTTTTCTGAGTTATGGGGTTTTATTCATTAAAAAAAAAAGGGATTTTCCAGTTTTCGGACAATAACTCGAAAATGCTTTTACCAATTTGCACGAAACTCTGGTGAATTGTTTATATCTATTGACATGAGCTCCCTTTCGATTTTAATACATTTTACATTTTACGTTTCCGAGTTACAGGGTTTTATTCATTAAAAAAAGTGGGATTTTCATATTTTCGGACAATAACTCAAAAATGCTATCAGCAGTTCTCATGAAACTTTGGTGAATTGTTTATATCTATTGACGTAAGCTCCCTTTTGATTTTTATAAATTATAGATTTTATGTTGTTTCCAAAATGCTTTGAACAATTCTCATGAAATTTTGCTGAGTTGTTTATGTATATGAACACAAGTTCTCTTTCTATTAAAAATAACTTCTGATTTTACGTTTTGGAGTATTGGGACTTTATCCGTTAAATAGGGGAGATTTTCCAGTTTTCAGACAATAACTCTAAATTGCTTTGAGCAGCTTTCATGAAACTTGGGTGTCTTGTTTTATGTCCAACGAAATAAGCTCCCTTTTGTTTTTATGCCCCCGCTGAAGTGGAGGGGGCATTAAGTTTTACTCTTGTCCGTCTGTCCCAAAATTGGTTTCCGTTCTCTAACGAGTTTGCCTCAACCAACAGTTATGAAACTTTTACACAATGCTAATTACCACAAAACACAGATCAAGTTTGAATTTTGGTGGCGTCACTTTGACTGTTCTAGAGTTATGCCCCTTTATAAATGAAAAAAATGCAACATTTTTAGTTTCCGTTTTCTAACTTAAATTTGCCCCAACCAAACATCATGAAACCTATACACAATACTTGTTACCTTAAAACTCGGATCAAGTACAAATTTGGGTAGCGTCACTTTTATCGTTCTTGGGTTATGTCCCTTTATAATGTTGTATGCAAGCGGGGGCATCATCTGTGTCCATGGGGACACATTCTCCATTTATTGTTTTTGCTTTGTACCGATCTGCTAATTCAAGTTATTTCCAACTGTTGTCTACAGTTTGTTCCTCTGTTGTGGTGTTGTTACACCACTACAAGAGGTAAGTTAGAAGATTGGGCGTTCACAAACATATATAAACCAAGAAATTCTGTTTGTGCCTG
Organism: Mytilus californianus; assembly: GCF_021869535.1. Lineage (NCBI taxonomy): Eukaryota > Metazoa > Mollusca > Bivalvia > Mytilida > Mytilidae > Mytilus > Mytilus californianus. The sequence continues at coordinate 138,059,420 of NW_026262581.1, read as the reverse complement.
TCTCTAGAAGCCTGTAATCTAGTAGTTGTTGGCTGTGGTCTGCTATAATTGATTTCCGTAAATTGTTGTATAAACCAACCATTTTGTTTGCTCATTTTAATTGTTTCATATTTTGTCATTCGCCGTCAACAACTCGCAAAACTAATGCTGTTTTGTAGTAAGATGTAATAGGCACCCTGTATAAGGCGACTTGTAATTTTTCACACCTTTGTGCGTTGGTTTTAAAATGTAAATATAAACAAGAAGATGTGGTACGAGTGCCAATGAGACAACTTTCCATCCAAGTCATAATGTGTAAAAAGTAAACAATTATAGGTCAAAGTACGGCCTTCAACACGGAGCCTTGGCTCACACCGAACAGCAAGCTATAAAGGGCCCCAAAAAACTAGTGTTAAACAATTCAAACAGGAAAACCAACGGTCTAATCTATATCAAAAACGAGAAACGCTTATGAACCACACCAACAAACGACAACCACTAAACAACAGGCTCCTGACTTGGGACAAGTGCATAAAAATGCAGCGGATTTTAACGTTTGAACAGGCGCCAACCTTCACCCTAACCTGAAAAAGTGGTATAACGTTGCAACATAAAAAGACACAATAAAATATCAATTGAAATGGCTAAACTCGATCAAAAAGACAAGACACAATAACAAGTAAATATACACTGAACGAATAAGTTTGATCTATGACACAATATAAATAAAAAAGATGTTTCAATATCAAAAAGACAACTTTTACCTAGGACAAAATGGCTTTAAATAAAGTAACGTACACAGGTAAATTTAAATATAATAATTTTGTTGTTCGTACAGTAACATTTTTTACAAAATAAATTTGTTATTCATAGTTCGAGTACAGAAGTGACATTTTTTCGTCATACTAAATACTTATAAAAGGTGGTACATATTAAAAAAAAGTAAGACGAGATATAACACAAAATAAGTAAACATTGAATAACAAATGCATTACGAGTTGTGTCAACAGGTCAAATTAACACGAAAGTACGATTTTATAGTACTCGCAGTTACTGAAAGCTAGTTAAAAGCAAAACACGATTAAATAATAAAAAGTCATGCATCAGAGACTAAAATCAATTAAAACACATCCCAGGCAGGGATTTAGTGTATTAACGCCATGGACAGTCAAAAGAACACGCGACTTGTGCAATGCCAAAATAAAAGTAACGACAGGCAGTAGGATAGTTGGGATTTAACCTTAAAATAATATGTATGATGTTAGTATAGATAAAACAATTTCTAAATCGAAAATAAACCTGGAGGTGTATATATACATCCCAAAAAACATTCGAAAAGAATGAACCTTTAGTTATGTTTTAATTTGTTGATGACAAAATCGATGTTAGTGCCAATGAAAATAATATTCAAAGTTCTTATTACAACATTAATAAGATAACCTTTACTAATAAGTTTGTTGAAAGGTTCGATAAGTTTACACGGATCACATAGTGATTTCTGCGCTTTTAGTACAATATTACCGTAAAATTTAGGATGTGAAATACCATTTTTAATAAGGTTTATACAGGTACAGCCAAATTTACTAATCAAATCTTTGTATCTATGAAAACATTTAGTAAATGTTTTAAGTAATTTATGGTAACGAAATCCCTGATATAATAATTTACCAGTGATACATTGATTATGTTCGTTAAAATCTATGATATCACTGCACACACGGGCATAACGAACGAGTTGGGATATATAAACACCGTATGATGGAGCCATAGGAACATCGCCGTCTAAAAAAGGAAAATTAACAATAGGGAATGAAAAATCGTCTCTTTTGTCGTAAATTTATGTATGGAATTTCCCTTTAGAAATTGAAATGTCTAAATCTAGAAAAGGACAACTACTGCTGTTTATGTTAGATTTATTTAAAGTAAGTTCCTTTGGATAAATTTCGGTAGTATATTTAGAGAATTCTGGATTATTTAATGAAAAAATATCACCAAGATAACGGTAGGTATTGTTGAATGTGTCAACTAAATGTAACAATTACGTGTCTTTACTGATTTGGCCATTAACTGTGATTCATAGCAATATAGGAATAAATCTGCTATTAAAGGGGGCGCAATTAGTGCCCATAGGAATACCTACTACATGTCGATACACTTTATCGCCAAAACGTACATATATGTTGTCCAGGAGAAAATTTAAAGCTTCAATCATATCTTCACATTTCCAGTAAGTGTATCTAGCATACTTTCCTTTTTCGATACAGATAAAGGCTTTAAACGAATTACAGCAAATCAATTTGCAATGAGATTTTTCAAAAGACCATTTAGTAATATGAAAACTTTTTCTTGATAAGATTGTGGAAGTGTAGTGTAGAGAGAAGAAAAATCATAACTTTCAACAGAATTAAAAAGACCATCAAAAGCACGTATTTTATCTAAAACCTCTAAAGAATTTTTAACACTCCAAAAATAATTAATACCATTATTTTCATAAACTTTATTACACAAGTTAATAAGTTCTTTGATAGTAGTAAGGGAGGTAGTTAGAAACACTGACAGATTAGTAGTAGAACACTTACTAGATGCGGAGATGAAACGAAATTTAAATTGTTGTTCGTGTAATTTAGGTAACCAGTACATAATCGGGACTTCCAAATGTTCGGAAGAGGCTTTAAGCTGGGTAGTGGCAGTGATATGCTTGTTTACAATCTGACTCTCTGTGGAGCGTACGGACCTGAATGTAGAAGAATTGATAATTTCGTTTTGGAGAACTTCCGTGTAGTATATGCGTCACACCACACTACATTATTGGCTGCTTTGTCTGCCGGTACGAACACAGACCGCTTTGCTAGTACTTGGAGCTTTATTTTTTATTCTAGAAATGGGTATATCATGAACCCTATTATTAATTTCAGAATTGTTTTGAAAATGAGATATACGAATCTCAACAGTATTCATAATTTTATTCAAATTACTGTCTAGAGATTTTTTATCAGGTTTTTCTCGTTTACACCAGACAGAGCGTCATTAATGACCTGACGACATTGTTTCCTATCTTTAAGAGATGGAGGACTATCTTGAGAAAAGTTTTGACCTCACGGTCTTCAACGATGTTGAGATCTCCTGTAATGACATGACCATAGGGAACATATTTAAAACTAGATGTTTCACAGTCTTAAATTGAATTTAGATAAAAAATATTACAAAAAATTATGCCAAAATAAGAATAAGTAATAGTATGCTGGCTGTTGAACGCGGTAGATACAACAAAACAGCCTTGGAAAATAGAATATGTCCTTTATGCCATAAAGATGTGGAAGATGAATACCATTTTATCATAACATGTACAGAAATTATTAATACTAGGATCGAAATGTTTAATGAAATTTCTAGTATTGTCCCCAGTTTTAATTCAATGAGTAAAGAAAACAAATTTGATTTTATATTTTCTTGTGAAGAATGTTATATTTTACTTATCATTGTTAACAATATAAGTAAAATGTATAATGAGAGAAACAATTATAATGTCAATATATGAACTGTGTGTAATTGGTGGCTTAACTTATAATGTTATATATAATCATAATATTTGAATTGATAATTTTATAGAGGAGGCATGCTGTCAAAAATAGTATTATACTTAATATTAATAATCTTTATTTATTTAATTTTTTTCAATGCTACATGTTTGTATTGTTTAATGTCTATCGTTTTGTCATTAATATGCCTGTCTGTCTGTTTGTTTGTTTTGTTTTGGTTTTGTATTGGTTTGTTTATTTAGTAACAATCCTATTGTTTGGATTTTAAACTAATAAAATTCTTATTCTCTTAAGTGGAAGGAGCATTATTTTCTATATTGAAGTTTGATGTTACTGACGTATAATTAAAAATAAAACTTCTGCTGTTTTTTTTTTGTACGAATACGAAATAATAGGTTGTTCTGTATTATCAAAATATGGAGGTATTTGGCTATGGAGAATATACTAGATAAGTTAATAAAATCTATACCTCTATTTATATATTTTAATTTTGAAAAAAAGCCGTTTATGATTTTCAGGTTTATCGATACTAGGAAACAGCCTGTGATGACAAAAGGCTGTAATAAGCATTCATACAACGGTCTGAAAAATGAAATTTTATCACACACTAGAAAAATATCATATACTAGTAGTTCACTTATTGGTATATGACCAAGTTTGCATAGTAATTGATGTCTACCATTATTTTTTTTATTATAGAAAACAGATCAGCAAGTGTATAATTTATACGTAGATTACGGTTTTTTACGTTTACCATGAGACCTATTATTTCTTAGCCGTTTATCGACAATATTCATGACATCGATAGAAGTTTTAGATATGCTCCCCTGTCACAATATTTTGTCATTGAGATCGAGAGGATAAGCTGTTTGAAGTCTTTTCATCCAAAATAGTTCGCGAACTTTACGGGATTTTTCAAATTGTTTGTGTGATTTTCCTGGTTGTTTCTGAACGGTTTCAAGTGGTTGGAAATTTATAAATTTAAGATTGTGATTATGCTTATCCAAATGTTGGTATATCAAACTTTTGAATTTTTTATGTCTTCGAAAGCGGTAAAGGTGCTCTTGATTTCTTTTGTAATAAGCTCGTCCCGTCTGTCCCACATATTGAATAACACACTCAGGCTGGGTTCAAGTTACCAGATAAATAAGGTTTTGCGTTTTTCAGGTAATGTCACAGGAAAAGGAGAGCGAAAAAGCTCTCCCGTTCACTGTTGACCTAACAGTATTGTGTGAAGTTAATCTGAAACAGGTCAGTCATTTTCTGACATTGCACGTGCATTTTTGTTTAACAATCTGACTGCAGAGGCATTGCCTCCTTTGACACAATTGTACACAGTGCTAAATGTAGTAGGGTAATTTTGATAGGCTGCTGTTAAATTTATATTAGAAATACGGTTATTTAAGCACGTGAATATCCTAGAAGTAGGATTGTTTTTCAATTTCTTTCCATTTCGTAATATCATGATTATTTAAGTAGGGGTATAGGAAAAATAAAAAAGACCGGAGGTTGTAACATTGAATTGGGATCACAATTACGGAATAAGAAATAATAGGCAAAGCAGTAAAAGAACTCTTACAAAAACTGTTATAAAATATTTTTACTTCATGACCACAAACTGAAAAAAAAAACGCGTTTAAACGAGGTGAAATGTTTTCAAAGCACTCGATCATGGCTTACAGGATGCATAAAACTTTTAAAATCTCATCATTCCGAAAACTCGACATTAGGTTTAAACAACGATGCCGTAAAATTTCCACCCATGTTCTCTATTCGCATCAACCATTGCAGCCGACACGAAAAGATAAAACCGATACAAAATTCTAGTTTGTTGCTCAGTCTTTAGTTGTGTTTTGTAGACTGTTACGTGTCTTTTGGTCATTTTTCGGGTTCTTTTTTTTGCCATGACATTGTCAGTTTGTTTTCGTATTATGAGTTTGAATATTCTTTTGGTATCTTCCACTTCTTTTTTTTACATGTTAAATTCCAAAACTGCTTTTTCGTTCAGATTTGATATATCTTTTACTGTTCGAGTTTAATGGATTCCACAAGAAACGGTAGGAGCAGACATGACAAAATATTTCTTTCTTATCATAAATCCGATTTTGCGGGGTCTATTTTCTTCTTTTTGACTTTTGATGATACCAATTGAATATTTTAGTTCGGGAATAGATAAATAAAATTGTTTTTAAAGTTTTCAAACATTCATCTCGGAGCAAATATGCCCAGAAAAAAAGGAAAATAAAAACAATAAAAAACTGTACCACTGAGTGGACAAAATCATACATCAGAAACAAAGTTAAAAGAACGGAACAATTCGTTATGCGTTAGTGACAACATCCGAGCCGAGGAATACAATGGACGATTCACTTCTTAAGCCCTTATTTATAAGTAAAATAACAATTTAAAATCATTTATTAGTTTCATTAATAAAAAGACGTGAATGTAACAAAAATAAAACGACACATGCTGAAATTTGCTGACTCCACTAATGCCTATTCGTAATACAGAGCATAAACAGTGCCTACAGCGAACACATATTTGTTGTGGAAGGAAGAGCATGCAAAACTATCTCTCTCATGATCCCAGAGATATCTACTTCCAATCCTTACTCCTTGGTCATTTTTTTGTCCAATGGTCACCAAACTTATTATCTTGTACCTGTAAAATAAAGGACTTCGTCAATGAACACGGAAATATAAAATATTAAAATACCATGAACAAATCAGATGAATAAAATCGGTACTTAATGATTTTATTTTGCACTTTTCAGTGTTTTCAGTTGTGAAGTTCTCGATTACAGAACAACGTTGTACATGTTATTGTTTTCGTCTCTTTCTATATTGCCATACAAATATCGAAGGCAGTTAAGATGAATATATATATAAACCTGAAATGTTTTGATTGAACATGATTTGATATCCCCTAATATTTTAATGTAGTGCACTTGAGACAGTGTGATATGGTCGTTATTAGAGATGGGCCTTATGGTCTTTTTGATTGAACGTAACAACATACAAACATACTTCACTACGATAACTGTTTTACTTAGAAACTGATTTTTTCCAGAAAAAAAGGTATTAAACAAGTTTCAAATATATTCAATGTGCATTTCTGAAAATTCTTATTTACCCCTTTTCCGAGTAAAAAAATGTTTTGAGTGTCAATTGAACATCATTTCCTTCACGTAATATTACTAGATTTTGTAGCGACAATGTCTCGTTGTTTGCAACATAGTTTCCACAGATAAGACTTTCCCGTTCCACAGAGTAATCAAGATAATGCAATCGGCTTAAAATATTAATTCATAATTAAATTAATTTTTATTTTGCTAATGTTTGATCGATATTGATGTTATTTAGAAATGCTGGTATTTATACACGCATATCATTTCTATGAAATTGAAACAATCTAAACAACTGGCAATTCAAAATGAAATTAAAGCAAACACTTTGTCACAATATTAGGATGATCAAAATGATGAATGATGTTTATTTTAGCTGCTATTACCACAGTATGTACGGAGATAGGATCCAGAAAATGTATTGTAAAATAAAATACATATAATAACGCTCGAAAGAACTATGCAAAAAAAACTAAAACAAAGACGGTGTTGCGACAATATTGGATGATAAAATTTGATATTTGATTTGTGTATCCTTTTCTATACGTATATACCAAATGATTGTAAATTCAACCATTTAAGTAATGGTTAAGATCTGATAATAGATCATTTATTGTACATACGGCCTTATTTCTCTGACTTAAATGGGTATCAACATGCAGAGACCAAAGAATGCGACAAAGAACGTCGATACCATAAATGGTCCAGATATATCTGACTTCGGACACTGACACCTGGGGTCCTGAGTACTTAACCCTTCCCCTGTTTTCAAACAGAAGAGAACAACAATTACAGATTCCGTTGAAGCTATCAGTAGACTGTTCATTACTTCAACAATCTGCCGATGACAACAATGTTCGATGTACGGCACTATTTACAATTCTAATTTTTATTCATGTTGGCATGGTAAATTAATTTCTCATTTTTCATGAAAAGAAATATATCAAGAGTGCACACACTGAAATGTCTCGCCTACTCTACTACCATTGATTTCATGTTGATAGCCCTAAATATAAAGTTTTACTACAAGTATTACATAAACTTATCATGATCCAAGAAAATGAGGTCAAGGTCAGATAAACCAAGCCAGAAATACATGTGCACCATACATTGATTATAGTTGACCTATTTCTTATAAGAAACAGATCAAACCATGAAAACTTTATATTGACCAATGAACCATGAATATGTGGTCAAGGTCAGATGAACCCTGCCAGACAGACATGTACACTTTACAATCATTCCATGGATCAAATATAGTTGATGTATCAAATATAGTATCTAAGAAACAAACTTGACCACGAAAAATTATTGACCAATGAACCATGCAAATGAGGTCAAGGTCAGATGATACCTGCCAGACAGACATATAAACATTACGATCATTCCATACAACAAACATAGTTGACCTATTGCTTATAGTTAAAGAAATACAGACCAAAACACAAAAACTTAATATTGAGCAATGAACCGTGAAAATGAGGTCAAGGTCAAATAAATTCTGCCAGACTGACATGAACATCATAAAATATTTCCATACACCAAATATATGCATACAGTATTAGAAAAATAGACCAAAAAACAAAAACTTAACTTTAACCACTGAACCACGAAAATGAGGTCAAGGTGAGATGACAACTGCCAGTTGGACATGTACACCTTACAATCATTCCATACACCAAATATAGTAGACCTATTGCCTATAGTATCTGAGATATGGACTTGACCACGAAAACTTAACCTTGTTCACTGATCCATGAAATGAGGTCCAGGTTAAGTGAAAACTGTCTGACAGGCATGAGGACTGTGTATGGTATGCACATATCAAATATAGTTATCATATTACTCATAATAAGAGAGAAATTAACTTTATAAAAAATCTTAACTTTTTTTTCAAGTAGTCACTGAACCATGAAAATGAGGTCAAGGACAAAGGACAAATGACAGACGGAAACTTCACAACATAAGGCATCTACATACAAAGTATGAAGCATCCAGGTCTTCTACCTTCTGAAATATTAAGCTTTTAAGTAGTTAGTTAACGCCGCCGCCGCCGGATCACTTTTCCTATGTCGATCTTTCTGCGACAAAAGTTGCAGGCTCAACAAAAATATTACGTGAGCTATTTCCTGTTTTTAATGGTTTATATGGTATTCTAAGCACTTTGTAAATATCTGTAGTTGTTTGAATGAGAAACAAACACAAACAGAAAACAAGTTAAGTGGTTTTTTTTGTGGATAATACTACTTATTCAGGGGGGTGACAAGGGGGTGCTTATCCCAAATCTCAAGTTTTTGTAATTTTTCCCCACTTCCTTTTTTTCCTTTTCCCTCAGATCCCATTTTTTACCCCCTGTATCACTCATCACAATCATTATTTACTCCCTATATCCCACATTTCCACTTTTTTTACCTCCTATATCCCAAAAGGGTGTCACTCTAAGCATCTATTTAATACTTAAAATTAGAGGGAAAACTCAGCAGACTTGTCCACAACCTGAATAAGGACTTGATTACATGTAATTACCATTTAATGGCCAACACTTATGTCCAGATAAAAAAAAAATATTGATCACTTATACAGAACTATTTTTCCCGTGTACGAATTTTACTCGTGTGGCGTCATAAAACGTCTATTAACTTTTGGGTTGCCATGACACTTACCAATGAAATAAGACGTAACAAACAACATTAGAATTATTCATAATCCACAGCATTTACTGCTGTATCTTGATATCTATTTGCTTTATGGCCATCCTCTTTAATTGTTGATCCAAAATTTCAATGTGAGTATTCGATAAGATTCACTAACCTCTTAAAATTTAGTTCCTTTACTTTCATCTTTAATTCTTCTGCTAGTGACTTGGACAATATAGAACATTCGATTGGATCATACTTTCTTCCTGAAAAATTACACAAAACTAATAGATTTAGACCATTCATGACAAGGCTAAATATGAATAAGAAGATACATTCCTATTGTTTATTATATATCCTCTTGTTGTAATAACTGTAAAGCATACAAAGTGTGTCTAACCACCCCTTTATTGTCAATATATTTAAAAAAAATCATACATCATGATTAAATTTCTGTTGTGAATTTTTTTTAAATAATTATTCTCATTTTTCATAGTGAAACATTTGTTTCAAATGAAAAATCAGTGGCAACAATTTCCACCCAAAATATTCTATTTTTTTTTTAAATTCCATTTGCCTCAGAAGCAAACTGCTAAGCATAAAGACAAAACCATATTTTTCAATCCGGAAGGTTTGCAGTTTGTTGTATTGTCTAATATTTTATGTATTATTCATCTTCAACTATTATTTTTAAGCACAGTGTGATTATTGGCTCATAAATTGTGTCTTGTGTTTATGTGTAATCATTGACCATTATTTATTTGGTTTTGTGTTTATGTGTACTCATTGACCCATTACTTGTGTCTTGTGTTCACTTGTGTTTATGTGTACTCATTGGCCCATTACTCATTTGGTCTTGTGTTTATGTGTACTCATTGGCTCATTACTTATTTGGTCTTTTGTTTATGTGTACTCATTGACCCATTACTTGTGTCTTGTGTTCACTTGTGTTTATGTGTACTCATTGGCCCATTTCTTATTTGGTCTTGTGTTTATGTGTACTCATTGGCTCCTTACTTATTTGGTCTTGTGCTTATGTGTACTCATTGGCTCATTACTTATTTGGTCTTGTGTTTATGTGTACTCATTGGCCCATTTCTTATTTGGTCATGTGTTTACGTGTAATAATCGGTCCATTACTTATTTGGTCTTGTGTTTATGTGTACTCATTGTCCCATTACTTATTTGGTCATGTGTTTACGTGTAATAATCGGTCCATTACTTATTTGGTCTTGTGTTTATGTGTACTCATTGGCCCATTACTTATTTGGTCATGTGTTTACGTGTAATAATCGGTCCATTACTTATTTGGTTTTGTTTTTAAGTGTGATTATTTATCCATTACTTATTTGGTCTTGTGTTTATGTGTAATCATTGGTCCATTTATTTAGTCTAATAATCGGCCCAGTTATTTAGTCTTGTGTTTATGTGTATTAATTGACCCAGCTATATAATCCTGTATTCATGTGCTATAATTGACCTACTTCCAGTACTTACCTTGTAAATGTTTAGCAAAAATGTCGTCTATTATAGGTTTAACCTTGTCCGCTCTAAATTTTGTGTCTGGTTCTAATTTAAAGGTATTTTCATAATATACCTGAAACAAGAAGTTTTAGGTTCATTCCAATGACAAATAATGCTAAATATCTAAATAGTAATCGGTATGAACTGTTTCTCGGCTTAGGGAACTACCATTTGATTTTTATGGGGGGGGGGGGGTTAGGATGAAATTTGAAAAAAATAGGCAGGACAGGAGTTTTGAGTAAAAAAAAGGCAGGATGAGACACCGCATAAAAAAAGGCAGGATGACAATTTAAGTAAAAAAAAAACGGCAGGACCGAATAGAGTGGAAAATAAAAAGGCAGGACAGAGATTACATCTAAAAAAAAAAGGCAGGACAACATTTTTCATCCTAGCCCCCCCCCCCCCCCCCCCCCATAAAAATCAAATGGTAGCTCCCTTACCATCAGACTGTCGCTTTGGACTTTTGCAGGAAAATGTATGGGATGGATGGACGATGATTATTTTATACCAAGCTTTTTAAGGTAATTTTATTTATAAGCAAAACATTAAGGCAGTGTCCTTCAAATATTTGCTTTCGGATTAACAGACTTAATCAATGTTTATATTGCTGTTGTTCAATAATTTCATCATTGCATTAATATCAATTAGTTTATTTACTAAACTAATTCCTTTCTTTTTCCTGCATTATAATTCTATACGGGTTTACATTTTACCAGTAGTAACAAGTACTTTTCTGTACTGATTTTACTGCACGTTCATATTATTCCACTGATAGAGGTTCAGCTTTTTTTAAATATAAAACTGATCGAATCCTAACAAAATATGTTCACCTTTTGTTATTCTACTGATCGAGAGCTCACAGGACTAAATCGCCTTTTGTTATTCTACTTATCGAGTTCTCACAAAACTAGTTCGCCTTTTGTTATTCTACTTATCGAGTTCTCACAAAACTAGTTCGCCTTTTGTTACTCTACTTATCGAGTTCTCACAAAAGTAGTTCGCCTTTTGTTATTCTACTTATCGAGTGCTCAAGAAACTAGTTTCCCTTTTGTTATTCTACTGATCGAGCGCTCACAAAACTAATTCACCTTTTGTTCTTCTACTGATCAAGTGCCCACAAAACGTGTTCACCTTTTCTTAGTCTACTGATCGAGTAATCAAAAAACCAGTTCGCCTTTTGTTATTCTTTTGGTCGAATAGTCACTAGACTAGTTCACCTTTTGTTATTCAACTGGTCGAATGCCCACAAGACTAGTTCACATTTTGTTATTCCACTGATCCAGGGCTCACACAACAAGTTCATCTTTTGTTATTCTACTGATCGAATGCTCACAAAACTAGTTCACATTTTGTTCTTCTACTGATCGAGTGCTCACAAAACAAGTTAACGTTTTGCTATTGTACTGATCAAGTGCTAACAAAACTAGTTCACCTTTTGTTATTCTACAGATTGAGTGCTCACAAAACTAGTTCTTATTTTGTTATTCCACTGATCCAGGGCTCACAAAACAAATTCACCTTTTGTTATTCTACTGATCGAATGCTCTCAAAACTAGTTCACATTTTGTTATTCTACCGATCGAGTGCTCACAAAACAAGTTAACCTTTTGCTATTCTACTGATCGAGTGCTCACAAAACCAGTTCGCCTTTTGTTATTCTACTGATTGAGTGCTCTCAAAACTAGTACACCTTTTGTTATTCTGCTGATCGAGTGCTCATAAAATAAGTTAACCTTTTGTTATTCTACTGATCGAGTACGCACAAAACAAGTTAACCATTTGCCATTCAACTGATCGAGTGCTCAAAAAACTAGTTCACCTTTTGTTATTCTACTGATTGAATGCTCACAAAACTAGTTCGCAATATGTTATTCTACTGATCGGGTACTTACAAACCAAGTTAACCTTTTGCTATTCTACTGATCGAGTGCTCACAAAACAAGTTAACATTTTGCCATTCTACTGATCGAGTGCTAACTACACTAGTTCGCCTTTTATTATTCTACTAATCAAGTGCTCACAACACTAGTTCGCATTTTGTTATTCTACTGATCGAATGCTCATGAAACTAGTTCACATGTTGTTATTCTACTTATCATGTGCTCACGAAACTAGTTCCCCTTTTGTTATAAAACTGATCGAGGGCTCACAAAACAAATTCATTTTTTGTTATATTTCTGATCCAGAGATCACAAAACTATATCACGTTTTGTTATTATACTGATCGAATGCTCAATAGACTAGATTACCCTTTGTTATTCTACTGATCGAGGGCTCACAAAACAAATTCGTGTTTTGTAATTCTACTGATCGAGAGCTCACAAAACTAGTTCGCCTTTGGTTATTCAACAGATCGAGTGCTCACAACACTAGTTCACCTTTTGTTATTCTACTGACCGAGGGCTGAGAAAACAATTTCCTCTTTTGTTATTCTACTGGTCGAGTGCTAAAAAAACCTAGTTTCCATTTTGTTATTCTACTGATCGAGTGCTTACAAAGCTAGTTCATCTTTTGTTGTTCTACTGATCGAGTACTCACATAACTAGTTCACCTTTTGTTAATCTGCGGATCGAGTGCTCACGAATCCAGTTCGCCTTTTGTTATTCTACTGATCGAATTCTCACTAGACTAGGTCACTTTTTGTTCTTCTTCTGATCGAATGCTCACAAACTAGTTCACCTTTTGTTATTCTACTGATCGAGTGCTCACAAAACTAATTCACCTTTTGTTATTCTACTGATCGAGTGCTCACAAAACTAGTTCACCTTTTGTTATTCTACTGATTGAGTGCTCTCAAAACTAGTACACCTTTTGTTATTCTACTGATTGAGTGCTCACAAAACTAGTTCGCAATATGTTATTCTACTGATCGGGTACTTACAAACCAAGTTACCCTTTTGCTATTCTACTGATCGAGTGCTCACAAAACAAGTTAACATTTTGCCATTCTACTGATCGAGTGCTAACTACACTAGTTCGCCTTTTATTATTCTACTAATCAAGTGCTCACAACACTAGTTCGCATTTTGTTATTCTACTGATCGAATGCTCATGAAACTAGTTCACATGTTGTTATTCTACTTATCATGTGCTCACGAAACTAGTTCCCCTTTTGTTATAAAACTGATCGAGGGCTCACAAAACAAATTCATTTTTTGTTATATTTCTGATCCAGAGATCACAAAACTATATCACGTTTTGTTATTATACTGATCGAATGCTCAATAGACTAGATTACCCTTTGTTATTCTACTGATCGAGGGCTCACAAAACAAATTCGTGTTTTGTAATTCTACTGATCGAGAGCTCACAAAACTAGTTCGCCTTTGGTTATTCAACAGATCGAGTGCTCACAACACTAGTTCACCTTTTGTTATTCTACTGACCGAGGGCTGAGAAAACAATTTCCTCTTTTGTTATTCTACTGGTCGAGTGCTAAAAAAACCTAGTTTCCATTTTGTTATTCTACTGATCGAGTGCTTACAAAGCTAGTTCATCTTTTGTTGTTCTACTGATCGAGTACTCACATAACTAGTTCACCTTTTGTTAATCTGCGGATCGAGTGCTCACGAATCCAGTTCGCCTTTTGTTATTCTACTGATCGAATTCTCACTAGACTAGGTCACTTTTTGTTCTTCTTCTGATCGAATGCTCACAAACTAGTTCACCTTTTGTTATTCTACTGATCGAGTGCTCACAAAACTAATTCACCTTTTGTTATTCTACTGATCGAGTGCTCACAAAACTAGTTCACCTTTTGTTATTCTACTGATTGAGTGCTCTCAAAACTAGTACACCTTTTGTTATTCTACTGATTGAGTGCTCACAAAACTAGTTCGCAATATGTTATTCTACTGATCGGGTACTTACAAACCAAGTTACCCTTTTGCTATTCTACTGATCGAGTGCTCACAAAACAAGTTAACATTTTGCCATTCTACTGATCGAGTGCTAACTACACTAGTTCGCCTTTTATTATTCTACTAATCAAGTGCTCACAACACTAGTTCGCATTTTGTTATTCTACTGATCGAATGCTCATGAAACTAGTTCACATGTTGTTATTCTACTTATCATGTGCTCAAGAAACTAGTTCCCCTTTTGTTATAAAACTGATCGAGGGCTCACAAAACAAATTCATCTTTTGTTATATTTCTGATCCAGAGATCACAAAACTATATCACGTTTTGTTATTATACTGATCGAATGCTCAATAGACTAGATTACCCTTTGTTATTCTACTGATCGAGGGCTCACAAAACAAATTCGTGTTTTGTAATTCTACTGATCGAGAGCTCACAAAACTAGTTCGCCTTTGGTTATTCAACAGATCGAGTGCTCACAACACTAGTTCACCTTTTGTTATTCTACTGACCGAGGGCTGAGAAAACAATTTCCTCTTTTGTTATTCTACTGGTCGAGTGCTAAAAAAACCTAGTTTCCATTTTGTTATTCTACTGATCGAGTGCTTACAAAGCTAGTTCATCTTTTGTTGTTCTACTGATCGAGTACTCACATAACTAGTTCACCTTTTGTTAATCTGCGGATCGAGTGCTCACAAATCCAGTTCGCCTTTTGTTATTCTACTGATCGAATTCTCACTAGACTAGGTCACTTTTTGTTCTTCTTCTGATCGAATGCTCACAAACTAGTTCACCTTTTGTTATTCTACTGATCGAGTGCTCACAAAACTAGTTCACCTTTTGTTATTCTACTGATCGAGTGCTCACAAAACTAGTTCACCTTTTGTTATTCTACTGATTGAGTGCTCTCAAAACTAGTACACCTTCTGTTATTCTGCTGATCGAGTGCTCATAAAATAAGTTAACCTTTTGTTATTCTACTGATCGAGTACGCACAAAACAAGTTAACCATTTGCCATTCAACTGATCGAGTGCTCAAAAAACTAGTTCACCTTTTGTTATTCTACTGATTGAGTGCTCACAAAACTAGTTCGCAATATGTTATTCTACTGATCGGGTACTTACAAACCAAGTTAACCTTTTGCTATTCTACTGATCGAGTGCTCTCAAAACAAGTTAACATTTTGCCATTCTACTGATCGAGTGCTAACTAGACTAGTTCGCCTTTTATTATTCTACTAATCAAGTGCTCACAACACTAGTTCGCATTTTGTTATTCTACTGATCGAATGGTCATGAAACTAGTTCACAGGTTGTTATTCTACTTATCATGTGCTCACGAAACTAGTTCCCCTTTTGTTATAAAACTGATCGAGGGCTCACAAAAATTCATTTTTTGTTATATTTCTGATCCAGAGATCACAAAACTATATCACGTTTTGTTATTCTACTGATCGAATGCTCAATAGACTAGATTACCCTTTGTTATTCTACTGATCGAGGGCTCACAAAACAAGTTCGTGTTTTGTAATTCTACTGATCGAGAGCTCACAAAACTAGTTCGCCTCTGGTTATTCAACAGATCGAGTGCTCACAATACTAGTTCACCTTTTGTTATTCTACTGACCGAGGGCTAAGAAAACAATTTCCTGTTTTGTTATTCTACTGGTCGAGTGCTAAAAAAACCTAGTTTCCATTTTGTTATTCTACTGATCGAGTGCTTACAAAGCTAGTTCATCTTTTGTTGTTCTACTGATCGAGTACTCACATAACTAGTTCACCTTTTGTTAATCTGCGGATCGAGTGCTCACAAATCCAGTTCGCCTTTTGTTATTCTACTGATCGAATTCTCACTAGACTAGGTCACTTTTTGTTCTTCTTCTGATCGAATGCTCACAAACTAGTTCACCTTTTGTTATTCTACTGATCGAGTGCTCACAAAACTAGTTCACCTTTTGTTATTCTACTGATCGAGTGCTCACAAAACTAGTTCACCTTTTGTTATTCTACTGATTGAGTGCTCTCAAAACTAGTACACCTTTTGTTATTCTGCTGATCGAGTGCTCATCAAATAAGTTAACCTTTTGTTATTCTACTGATCGAGTACGCACAAAACAAGTTAACCATTTGCCATTCAACTGATCGAGTGCTCACAAAACTAGTTCGCAATATGTTATTCTACTGATCGGGTACTTACAAACCAAGTTAACCTTTTGCTATTCTACTGATCGAGTGCTCACAAAACAAGTTAACATTTTGCCATTCTACTGATCGAGTGCTAACTAGACTAGTTCGCCTTTTATTATTCTACTAATCAAGTGCTCACAACACTAGTTCGCATTTTGTTATTCTACTGATCGAATGCTCATGAAACTAGTTCACATGTTGTTATTCTACTTATCATGTGCTCACGAAACTAGTTCACCTTTTGTTATAAACTGATCGAGGGCTCACAAAACAAATTCATTTTTTGTTATATTTCTGATCCAGAGATCACAAAACTATATCACGTTTTGTTATTCTACTGATCGAATGCTCAATAGACTAGATTACCCTTTGTTATTCTACTGATCGAGGGCTCACAAAACAAGTTCGTGTTTTGTAATTCTACTGATCGAGAGCTCACAAAACTAGTTCGCCTTTGGTTATTCAACAGATCGAGTGCTCACAATACTAGTTCACCTTTTGTTATTCTACTGACCGAGGGCTAAGAAAACAATTTCCTCTTTTGTTATTCTACTGGTCGAGTGCTAAAAAAACCTAGTTTCTATTTTGTTATTCTACTGATCGAGTGCTTACAAAGCTAGTTCATCTTTTGTTGTTCTACTGATCGAGTACTCACATAACTAGTTCACCTTTTGTTAATCTGCGGATCGAGTGCTCACAAATCCAGTTCGCCTTTTGTTATTCTACTGATCGAATTCTCACTAGACTAGGTCACTTTTTGTTCTTCTTCTGATCGAATGCTCACAAACTAGTTCACCTTTTGTTATTCTACTGATCGAATGCCCACAAAACTAGCTCACATTTTGTTATTCTACTCATTGAGTCTCCACAAAACAAGTTAACCTTTTGCTATTCTACTGATCGAGTGCTCACAAAACAAGTTAACCTTTTGCTATTCTACTGATCGAGTGCTCACAAAACAAGTTAACCTTTTGCTATTCTACTGATCGAGTGCTCACAAAACAAGTTAACCTTTTGCTATTCTACTGATCGAGTGCTCACAAAACTAGTTCACCTTTTATTGTTTTACTGATTGAGAGCTCACAAAACTAATTCGCCTTTTGTTATTCTACTGATCGAGTGCTCAATAGACTAGATTACCCTTTGTTATTCTACTGATCGAGGGCTCACAAAACAAGTTCGTGTTTTGTAATTCTACTGATCGAGAGCTTACAAAACTAGTTCGCCTTTGGTTATTCAACAGATCGAGTGCTCACAACACTAGTTCACCTTTTGTTATTCTACTGATCGAGGGCTAAGAAAACAATTTCCTCTTTTGTTATTCTACTGATTGAGTGCTCACAAAACTAGTTCGCAATATGTTATTCTACTGATCGGGTACTTACAAACCAAGTTACCCTTTTGCTATTCTACTGATCGAGTGCTCACAAAACAAGTTAACATTTTGCCATTCTACTGATCGAGTGCTAACTACACTAGTTCGCCTTTTATTATTCTACTAATCAAGTGCTCACAACACTAGTTCGCATTTTGTTATTCTACTGATCGAATGCTCATGAAACTAGTTCACATGTTGTTATTCTACTTATCATGTGCTCAAGAAACTAGTTCCCCTTTTGTTATAAAACTGATCGAGGGCTCACAAAACAAATTCATCTTTTGTTATATTTCTGATCCAGAGATCACAAAACTATATCACGTTTTGTTATTCTACTGATCGAATGCTCAATAGACTAGATTACCCTTTGTTATTCTACTGATCGAGGGCTCACAAAACAAATTCGTGTTTTGTAATTCTACTGATCGAGAGCTCACAAAACTAGTTCGCCTTTGGTTATTCAACAGATCGAGTGCTCACAACACTAGTTCACCTTTTGTTATTCTACTGACCGAGGGCTGAGAAAACAATTTCCTCTTTTGTTATTCTACTGGTCGAGTGCTAAAAAAACCTAGTTTCCATTTTGTTATTCTACTGATCGAGTGCTTACAAAGCTAGTTCATCTTTTGTTGTTCTACTGATCGAGTACTCACATAACTAGTTCACCTTTTGTTAATCTGCGGATCGAGTGCTCACAAATCCAGTTCGCCTTTTGTTATTCTACTGATCGAATTCTCACTAGACTAGGTCACTTTTTGTTCTTCTTCTGATCGAATGCTCACAAACTAGTTCACCTTTTGTTATTCTACTGATCGAGTGCTCACAAAACTAGTTCACCTTTTGTTATTCTACTGATCGAGTGCTCACAAAACTAGTTCACCTTTTGTTATTCTACTGATTGAGTGCTCTCAAAACTAGTACACCTTCTGTTATTCTGCTGATCGAGTGCTCATAAAATAAGTTAACCTTTTGTTATTCTACTGATCGAGTACGCACAAAACAAGTTAACCATTTGCCATTCAACTGATCGAGTGCTCAAAAAACTAGTTCACCTTTTGTTATTCTACTGATTGAGTGCTCACAAAACTAGTTCGCAATATGTTATTCTACTGATCGGGTACTTACAAACCAAGTTAACCTTTTGCTATTCTACTGATCGAGTGCTCTCAAAACAAGTTAACATTTTGCCATTCTACTGATCGAGTGCTAACTAGACTAGTTCGCCTTTTATTATTCTACTAATCAAGTGCTCACAACACTAGTTCGCATTTTGTTATTCTACTGATCGAATGGTCATGAAACTAGTTCACAGGTTGTTATTCTTCTTATCATGTGCTCACGAAACTAGTTCCCCTTTTGTTATAAAACTGATCGAGGGCTCACAAAAATTCATTTTTTGTTATATTTCTGATCCAGAGATCACAAAACTATATCACGTTTTGTTATTCTACTGATCGAATGCTCAATAGACTAGATTACCCTTTGTTATTCTACTGATCGAGGGCTCACAAAACAAGTTCGTGTTTTGTAATTCTACTGATCGAGAGCTCACAAAACTAGTTCGCCTCTGGTTATTCAACAGATCGAGTGCTCACAATACTAGTTCACCTTTTGTTATTCTACTGACCGAGGGCTAAGAAAACAATTTCCTCTTTTGTTATTCTACTGGTCGAGTGCTAAAAAAACCTAGTTTCCATTTTGTTATTCTACTGATCGAGTGCTTACAAAGCTAGTTCATCTTTTGTTGTTCTACTGATCGAGTACTCACATAACTAGTTCACCTTTTGTTAATCTGCGGATCGAGTGCTCACAAATCCAGTTCGCCTTTTGTTATTCTACTGATCGAATTCTCACTAGACTAGGTCACTTTTTGTTCTTCTTCTGATCGAATGCTCACAAACTAGTTCACCTTTTGTTATTCTACTGATCGAGTGCTCACAAAACTAGTTCACCTTTTGTTATTCTACTGATCGAGTGCTCACAAAACTAGTTCACCTTTTGTTATTCTACTGATTGAGTGCTCTCAAAACTAGTACACCTTTTGTTATTCTGCTGATCGAGTGCTCATAAAATAAGTTAACCTTTTGTTATTCTACTGATCGAGTACGCACAAAACAAGTTAACCATTTGCCATTCAACTGATCGAGTGCTCACAAAACTAGTTCGCAATATGTTATTCTACTGATCGGGTACTTACAAACCAAGTTAACCTTTTGCTATTCTACTGATCGAGTGCTCACAAAACAAGTTAACATTTTTCCATTCTACTGATCGAGTGCTAACTAGACTAGTTCGCCTTTTATTATTCTACTAATCAAGTGCTCACAACACTAGTTCGCATTTTGTTATTCTACTGATCGAATGTTCATGAAACTAGTTCACATGTTGTTATTCTACTTATCATGTGCTCACGAAACTAGTTCCCCTTTTGTTATAAACTGATCGAGGGCTCACAAAACAAATTCATTTTTTGTTATATTTCTGATCCAGAGATCACAAAACTATATCACGTTTTGTTATTCTACTGATCGAATGCTCAATAGACTAGATTACCCTTTGTTATTCTACTGATCGAGGGCTCACAAAACAAGTTCGTGTTTTGTAATTCTACTGATCGAGAGCTCACAAAACTAGTTCGCCTTTGGTTATTCAACAGATCGAGTGCTCACAATACTAGTTCACCTTTTGTTATTCTACTGACCGAGGGCTAAGAAAACAATTTCCTCTTTTGTTATTCTACTGGTCGAGTGCTAAAAAAAACTAGTTTCTATTTTGTTATTCTACTGATCGAGTGCTTACAAAGCTAGTTCATCTTTTGTTGTTCTACTGATCGAGTACTCACATAACTAGTTCACCTTTTGTTAATCTGCGGATCGAGTGCTCACAAATCCAGTTCGCCTTTTGTTATTCTACTGATCGAATTCTCACTAGACTAGGTCACTTTTTGTTCTTCTTCTGATCGAATGCTCACAAACTAGTTCACCTTTTGTTATTCTACTGATCGAATGCCCACAAAACTAGCTCACATTTTGTTATTCTACTCATTGAGTCTCCACAAAACAAGTTAACCTTTTGCTATTCTACTGATCGAGTGCTCACAAAACAAGTTAACCTTTTGCTATTCTACTGATCGAGTGCTCACAAAACAAGTTAACCTTTTGCTATTCTACTGATCGAGTGCTCACAAAACAAGTTAACCTTTTGCTATTCTACTGATCGAGTGCTCACAAAACTAGTTCACCTTTTATTGTTTTACTGATTGAGAGCTCACAAAACTAATTCGCCTTTTGTTATTCTACTGATCGAGTGCTCAATAGACTAGATTACCCTTTGTTATTCTACTGATCGAGGGCTCACAAAACAAGTTCGTGTTTTGTAATTCTACTGATCGAGAGCTCACAAAACTAGTTTGCCTTTGGTTATTCAACAGATCGAGTGCTCACAACACTAATTCACCTTTTGTTATTCTACTGATCGAGGGCTAAGAAAACAATTTCCTCTTTTGTTATTCTACTGGTCGAGTGCTAAAAAAACTTAGTTTCCATTTTGTTATTCTACTGATCGAGTGCTTACAGAACTAGTTCATCTTTTGTTGTTCTACTGATCGAGTACTCACATAACTAGTTCACCTTTTGTTAATCTGCGGATCGAGTGCTCACAAATCCAGTTCGCCTTTTGTTATTCTACTGATCGAATTCTCACTAGACTAGGTCACTTTTTGTTCTTCTTCTGATCGAATGCTCACAAACTAGTTCACCTTTTGTTATTCTACTGATCGAGTGCTCACAAAACTAGTTCACCTTTTGTTATTCTACTGATCGAGTGCTCACAAAACTAGTTCACCTTTTGTTATTCTACTGATTGAGTGCTCTCAAAACTAGTACACCTTTTGTTATTCTGCTGATCGAGTGCTCATGAAATAAGTTAACCTTTTGTTATTCTACTGATCGAGTACGCACAAAACAAGTTAACCATTTGCCATTCAACTGATCGAGTGCTCACAAAACTAGTTCGCAATATGTTATTCTACTGATCGGGTACTTACAAACCAAGTTAACCTTTTGCTATTCTACTGATCGAGTGCTCACAAAACAAGTTAACATTTTGCCATTCTACTGATCGAGTGCTAACTAGACTAGTTCGCCTTTTATTATTCTACTAATCAAGTGCTCACAACACTAGTTCGCATTTTGTTATTCTACTGATCGAATGCTCATGAAACTAGTTCACATGTTGTTATTCTACTTATCATGTGCTCACGAAACTAGTTCACCTTTTGTTATAAACTGATCGAGGGCTCACAAAACAAATTCATTTTTTGTTATATTTCTGATCCAGAGATCACAAAACTATATCACGTTTTGTTATTCTACTGATCGAATGCTCAATAGACTAGATTACCCTTTGTTATTCTACTGATCGAGGGCTCACAAAACAAGTTCGTGTTTTGTAATTCTACTGATCGAGAGCTCACAAAACTAGTTCGCCTTTGGTTATTCAACAGATCGAGTGCTCACAATACTAGTTCACCTTTTGTTATTCTACTGACCGAGGGCTAAGAAAACAATTTCCTCTTTTGTTATTCTACTGGTCGAGTGCTAAAAAAACCTAGTTTCTATTTTGTTATTCTACTGATCGAGTGCTTACAAAGCTAGTTCATCTTTTGTTGTTCTACTGATCGAGTACTCACATAACTAGTTCACCTTTTGTTAATCTGCGGATCGAGTGCTCACAAATCCAGTTCGCCTTTTGTTATTCTACTGATCGAATTCTCACTAGACTAGGTCACTTTTTGTTCTTCTTCTGATCGAATGCTCACAAACTAGTTCACCTTTTGTTATTCTACTGATCGAATGCCCACAAAACTAGCTCACATTTTGTTATTCTACTCATTGAGTCTCCACAAAACAAGTTAACCTTTTGCTATTCTACTGATCGAGTGCTCACAAAACAAGTTAACCTTTTGCTATTCTACTGATCGAGTGCTCACAAAACAAGTTAACCTTTTGCTATTCTACTGATCGAGTGCTCACAAAACAAGTTAACCTTTTGCTATTCTACTGATCGAGTGCTCACAAAACTAGTTCACCTTTTATTGTTTTACTGATTGAGAGCTCACAAAACTAATTCGCCTTTTGTTATTCTACTGATCGAGTGCTCAATAGACTAGATTACCCTTTGTTATTCTACTGATCGAGGGCTCACAAAACAAGTTCGTGTTTTGTAATTCTACTGATCGAGAGCTTACAAAACTAGTTCGCCTTTGGTTATTCAACAGATCGAGTGCTCACAACACTAGTTCACCTTTTGTTATTCTACTGATCGAGGGCTAAGAAAACAATTTCCTCTTTTGTTATTCTACTGATTGAGTGCTCACAAAACTAGTTCGCAATATGTTATTCTACTGATCGGGTACTTACAAACCAAGTTACCCTTTTGCTATTCTACTGATCGAGTGCTCACAAAACAAGTTAACATTTTGCCATTCTACTGATCGAGTGCTAACTACACTAGTTCGCCTTTTATTATTCTACTAATCAAGTGCTCACAACACTAGTTCGCATTTTGTTATTCTACTGATCGAATGCTCATGAAACTAGTTCACATGTTGTTATTCTACTTATCATGTGCTCAAGAAACTAGTTCCCCTTTTGTTATAAAACTGATCGAGGGCTCACAAAACAAATTCATCTTTTGTTATATTTCTGATCCAGAGATCATAAAACTATATCACGTTTTGTTATTCTACTGATCGAATGCTCAATAGACTAGATTACCCTTTGTTATTCTACTGATCGAGGGCTCACAAAACAAATTCGTGTTTTGTAATTCTACTGATCGAGAGCTCACAAAACTAGTTCGCCTTTGGTTATTCAACAGATCGAGTGCTCACAACACTAGTTCACCTTTTGTTATTCTACTGACCGAGGGCTGAGAAAACAATTTCCTCTTTTGTTATTCTACTGGTCGAGTGCTAAAAAAACCTAGTTTCCATTTTGTTATTCTACTGATCGAGTGCTTACAAAGCTAGTTCATCTTTTGTTGTTCTACTGATCGAGTACTCACATAACTAGTTCACCTTTTGTTAATCTGCGGATCGAGTGCTCACAAATCCAGTTCGCCTTTTGTTATTCTACTGATCGAATTCTCACTAGACTAGGTCACTTTTTGTTCTTCTTCTGATCGAGTGCTCACAAACTAGTTCACCTTTTGTTATTCTACTGATCGAGTGCTCACAAAACTAGTTCACCTTTTGTTATTCTACTGATCGAGTGCTCACAAAACTAGTTCACCTTTTGTTATTCTACTGATTGAGTGCTCTCAAAACTAGTACACCTTCTGTTATTCTGCTGATCGAGTGCTCATAAAATAAGTTAACCTTTTGTTATTCTACTGATCGAGTACGCACAAAACAAGTTAACCATTTGCCATTCAACTGATCGAGTGCTCAAAAAACTAGTTCACCTTTTGTTATTCTACTGATTGAGTGCTCACAAAACTAGTTCGCAATATGTTATTCTACTGATCGGGTACTTACAAACCAAGTTAACCTTTTGCTATTCTACTGATCGAGTGCTCTCAAAACAAGTTAACATTTTGCCATTCTACTGATCGAGTGCTAACTAGACTAGTTCGCCTTTTATTATTCTACTAATCAAGTGCTCACAACACTAGTTCGCATTTTGTTATTCTACTGATCGAATGGTCATGAAACTAGTTCACAGGTTGTTATTCTTCTTATCATGTGCTCACGAAACTAGTTCCCCTTTTGTTATAAAACTGATCGAGGGCTCACAAAAATTCATTTTTTGTTATATTTCTGATCCAGAGATCACAAAACTATATCACGTTTTGTTATTCTACTGATCGAATGCTCAATAGACTAGATTACCCTTTGTTATTCTACTGATCGAGGGCTCACAAAACAAGTTCGTGTTTTGTAATTCTACTGATCGAGAGCTCACAAAACTAGTTCGCCTCTGGTTATTCAACAGATCGAGTGCTCACAATACTAGTTCACCTTTTGTTATTCTACTGACCGAGGGCTAAGAAAACAATTTCCTCTTTTGTTATTCTACTGGTCGAGTGCTAAAAAAACCTAGTTTCCATTTTGTTATTCTACTGATCGAGTGCTTACAAAGCTAGTTCATCTTTTGTTGTTCTACTGATCGAGTACTCACATAACTAGTTCACCTTTTGTTAATCTGCGGATCGA
Organism: Mytilus californianus; assembly: GCF_021869535.1. Taxonomy (NCBI): domain Eukaryota; kingdom Metazoa; phylum Mollusca; class Bivalvia; order Mytilida; family Mytilidae; genus Mytilus; species Mytilus californianus. The sequence continues at coordinate 138,033,974 of NW_026262581.1, read as the reverse complement.
GTGCTCACAAATCCAGTTCGCCTTTTGTTATTCTACTGATCGAATTCTCACTAGACTAGGTCACTTTTTGTTCTTCTTCTGATCGAATGCTCACAAACTAGTTCACCTTTTGTTATTCTACTGATCGAGTGCTCACAAAACTAGTTCACCTTTTGTTATTCTACTGATCGAGTGCTCACAAAACTAGTTCACCTTTTGTTATTCTACTGATTGAGTGCTCTCAAAACTAGTACACCTTTTGTTATTCTGCTGATCGAGTGCTCATAAAATAAGTTAACCTTTTGTTATTCTACTGATCGAGTACGCACAAAACAAGTTAACCATTTGCCATTCAACTGATCGAGTGCTCACAAAACTAGTTCGCAATATGTTATTCTACTGATCGGGTACTTACAAACCAAGTTAACCTTTTGCTATTCTACTGATCGAGTGCTCACAAAACAAGTTAACATTTTTCCATTCTACTGATCGAGTGCTAACTAGACTAGTTCGCCTTTTATTATTCTACTAATCAAGTGCTCACAACACTAGTTCGCATTTTGTTATTCTACTGATCGAATGTTCATGAAACTAGTTCACATGTTGTTATTCTACTTATCATGTGCTCACGAAACTAGTTCCCCTTTTGTTATAAACTGATCGAGGGCTCACAAAACAAATTCATTTTTTGTTATATTTCTGATCCAGAGATCACAAAACTATATCACGTTTTGTTATTCTACTGATCGAATGCTCAATAGACTAGATTACCCTTTGTTATTCTACTGATCGAGGGCTCACAAAACAAGTTCGTGTTTTGTAATTCTACTGATCGAGAGCTCACAAAACTAGTTCGCCTTTGGTTATTCAACAGATCGAGTGCTCACAATACTAGTTCACCTTTTGTTATTCTACTGACCGAGGGCTAAGAAAACAATTTCCTCTTTTGTTATTCTACTGGTCGAGTGCTAAAAAAACCTAGTTTCTATTTTGTTATTCTACTGATCGAGTGCTTACAAAGCTAGTTCATCTTTTGTTGTTCTACTGATCGAGTACTCACATAACTAGTTCACCTTTTGTTAATCTGCGGATCGAGTGCTCACAAATCCAGTTCGCCTTTTGTTATTCTACTGATCGAATTCTCACTAGACTAGGTCCCTTTTTGTTCTTCTTCTGATCGAATGCTCACAAACTAGTTCACCTTTTGTTATTCTACTGATCGAATGCCCACAAAACTAGCTCACATTTTGTTATTCTACTCATTGAGTCTCCACAAAACAAGTTAACCTTTTGCTATTCTACTGATCGAGTGCTCACAAAACAAGTTAACCTTTTGCTATTCTACTGATCGAGTGCTCACAAAACAAGTTAACCTTTTGCTATTCTACTGATCGAGTGCTCACAAAACAAGTTAACCTTTTGCTATTCTACTGATCGAGTGCTCACAAAACTAGTTCACCTTTTATTGTTTTACTGATTGAGAGCTCACAAAACTAATTCGCCTTTTGTTATTCTACTGATCGAGTGCTCAATAGACTAGATTACCCTTTGTTATTCTACTGATCGAGGGCTCACAAAACAAGTTCGTGTTTTGTAATTCTACTGATCGAGAGCTCACAAAACTAGTTTGCCTTTGGTTATTCAACAGATCGAGTGCTCACAACACTAATTCACCTTTTGTTATTCTACTGATCGAGGGCTAAGAAAACAATTTCCTCTTTTGTTATTCTACTGGTCGAGTGCTAAAAAAACTTAGTTTCCATTTTGTTATTCTACTGATCGAGTGCTTACAGAACTAGTTCATCTTTTGTTGTTCTACTGATCGAGTACTCACATAACTAGTTCACCTTTTGTTAATCTGCTGATCGAGTGCTCACAAATCCAGTTCGCCTTTTGTTATTCTACTGATCGAATTCTCACTAGACTAGGTCACTTTTTGTTCTTCTTCTGATCGAATGCTCACAAACTAGTTCACCTTTTGTTATTCTACTGATCCGAATGCCCACAAAACTAGCTCACATATTGTTATTCTACTCATTGAGTCTCCACAAAACAAGTTAACCTTTTGCTATTCTACTGATCGAGTGCTCACAAAACAAGTAAACCTTTTGCTATTCTACTGATCGAGTGCTCACAAAACTAGTTCACCTTTTATTGTTTTACTGATTGAGAGCTCACAAAACTAATTCGCCTTTTGTTATTCCACTGATCGAGGGCTCAAAAAACAAATTCATTCTTTGTTATATTACTGATCAAGAGCTCACAAAACTATATCACCTTTTGTTATTCTACTGAATGAACCCACTAGACTAGATCACTTTTTGTTATTCTACTGATCGAGGGCTCACATAACAAGTTCATATTTTGTTATTCTACTGATCGAGAGCTCACAAAACTTGTTCACCTTTTGTTATTCTACTCATTGAATGCCCACAAAACTAGCTCAAATTTTGTTATTCTACTCATTGAATCTCCACAAAACAAGTTAACCTTTTGCTATTCTACTGATCGAGTGCTCACAAAACAAGTAAACCTTTTGCTATTCTACTGATCGAGTGCTCACAAAACTAGTTCACCTTTTATTGTTTTACTGATTGAGAGTTCACAAAACTAATTCGCCTTTTGTTATTCTACTGATCGAGTGCTCAATAGACTAGATTACCCTTTGTTATTCTACTGATCGAGGGCTCACAAAACAAGTTCGTGTTTTGTAATTCTACTGATCGAGAGCTCACAAAACTAGTTTGCCTTTGGTTATTCAACAGATCGAGTGCTCACAACACTAATTCACCTTTTGTTATTCTACTGATCGAGGGCTAAGAAAACAATTTCCTCTTTTGTTATTCTACTGGTCGAGTGCTAAAAAAACCTAGTTTCCATTTTGTTATTCTACTGATCGAGTGCTTACAGAACTAGTTCATCTTTTGTTGTTCTACTGATCGAGTACTCACATAACTAGTTCACCTTTTGTTAATCTGCTGATCGAGTGCTCACAAATCCAGTTCGCCTTTTGTTATTCTACTGATCGAATTCTCACTAGACTAGGTCACTTTTTGTTCTTCTTCTGATCGAATGCTCACAAACTAGTTCACCTTTTGTTATTCTACTGATCGAATGCCCACAAAACTAGCTCACATATTGTTATTCTACTCATTGAGTCTCCACAAAACAAGTTAACCTTTTGCTATTCTACTGATCGAGTGCTCACAACACTAGTTCGCCTTTTGTTATGCTACTGATCGAGTGCTCATAAAACAAGTAAATCTTTTGCTATTCTACTGATTGAGTGCTCACGAAACTAGTTCACCTTTTATTGTTTTACTGATTGAGAGCTCACAAAACTAATTCGCCTTTTGTTATTCTACTGATCGAGTGCTCACAACACTAGTTCGCCTTTTGTTATTCTACTGATCGAGAGCTCACAAAACTTAATCGCCTTTTGTTATTCTACTGATAAGAGTGCTCACAAAAATAGTTCACCTTTTGTAATTCTACCGATCGAATGCTCGCAAAACTAGTTCTTTTTTGTTATTTTACTGATCGAGTACTCACGAAACTAGTTCACCTGTTGGTATGCTACTGATCGAGTGCTCAAGAAACGTGTTCATCTTTTCTTATTCAACTGATCGAATGCTCACTAGACTAGGTCACCTTTTGTTATTCAACTTATCGAGTGCTCACGAAATTAGTTCGCCTTTTGTTATTCCACTGATCCAGGGCTCACGAAACTATTTCACCTTTTGTTATTCTGCTGATCAAGTGTTCACGAAACTAGTCCTCATTTTATTATTCTACTGATCGAATGCTCATGAAACTAGTTCACATGTTGTTATTCTACTTATCAAGTGCTCACGAAACTAGTTCCCCTTTTGTTATTCCACTGATCGAGGGCTCAAAAAACAAATTCATTCTTTGTTATATTACTGATCAAGAGCTCACAAAACTATATCACCTTTTGTTATTCTACTGATCGAACCCACTAGACTAGATCACTTTTTGTTATTCTACTGATCGAGGGCTCACATAACAAGTTCATATTTTGCTATTCTACTGATCGAGAGCTCACAAAACTAGTTCACCTTTTGTTATTCCACTGATCGAATGCTCACGAAACTAGTTCACCTTTTGTTATTCTACTGACGGAGGGCTCACAAAACATGTTCATCCTTTGGTATTCTACTGATAGAGAGCTCACAGAACTAAATCGCCTTTTGTAATTTTACTGATCGAGTGCTCACAAAACTAATTCACCTTTTGTTATTCTACTGATCAACTTTCCCTAGAAACTAGTCCACCTAGAGAGATGAACAGCTGGGTCCTACTGTTATTCCACTGATCTAGTTTATTCCCGTGATATGTAATAATGACATGGATGTGTCTGTCAGTACTTTCGTTAGTAGTTGTCTAAGGTCATATCATATCAATTTGTTAACCTCAAGAGGATATGGTAGATGTCAGAGATTTTGATAGTCTCTATAATATTTATACAAAACATTTTTAAACGCGGGGCGATTTAGAACCTGACAAATTCTCATAAATACCTGTCTATTATTGACGATTGTCTGTTGCTCTCTAGTTGTCTTGATTGTTTTTGTCGTTAGGTTGTCGTCTCATTGAAGTATACCCCACATCTCCTTTTATTCATTCGAAATTGTCAAATTGACCAAAAGTGGTCTTTTTCCACAATGCTTTTACGAGTATGAGCACAAACCCAACAAAGATACTTTTCTCCCAATAACATTTTTGTATACGACAATTTGTTGCTAACTATCTGTTTTGGTTTGTGTTGTTACTCGTTTCTAAATAGCGACAATAAACCATCAAATTAGGCCTTTTGCGGTTTTTTCTTACATCTGAACGAAGTTTGGAGACCTACATCAAATATGTGTAAAAATTAAAAGAAATATAAACATTCCTATCCGGCTGACGTCTTGTGAAAATCTCAAGAACGTTAATTATTGTTATATTTATACTACCGGTATAATACATAAATCCCTTTTTGTCACCATCCCACTCAAAAGTATATATTTCGCAGTTACTGTTTTAAAAAGGGGGAAAATAGTAGACCACAAAATGAAATGAATAAGGTGAATTTTAAATACCTTCTTCGCTGGTCTTCCAGTATCCTCAGAGAGTCTTGGATCACAGGCATAAGAAGTTATACTGGAGCCAATGGCTGCCAATCTTTTATCAGGAATTTCAAATAAACTAGAGACTCTAGCTCCCAAATCTCTTCCTTGAGCAGTTAGTCCTGCCATGTTGTACACCTGTCAACCAAACAATAACAATAGCGATGATGATGTTGGGTGATAATTGTATAGTGTTAGGTCACGCTATCTACAATGCAATTATTTATGTACAAGTAATTGTACATTGATTAACGCCTCAATTCATGACCAGATTGCTCGTCCTTTTGTTTATCGATTGTTCACATAAGAAGCATTATTTAGCCATCAAATCAGTAAAAGCAATTTGAGAACAGTCAATTGAAGAAACAAGTTAAAAGTGGCATAATTAACTTTCTGTAATTATCATCTCTTTGAAAGAAATGTTATCTGGTATAAAAAGCCGATTTCCTATGTGTTTGTTATACCATTCTGTCGTTATGACAGAAAAAAAGATGAAAAGTGGTAATATTTCATTACAGCTCTTATTACCTGATCATAAAGTGCGATCAAATCAAACCACCACAGTCATAATTATTGGCTATAATTACTATTAATATATAAAATTCTTGATCGATTTTACTGGAATAGATGTTTTAACCAAACTTTGGCCAACCAAAGTAAATATAACGTCTAATAATTAATTGTTTGTGTGTTTTTTATAAAATTGTCTTTTGAACGTACGTCTTTCAATTCAAACTTAGAAAAATAGAAATAGATAAAATATCTACGCAGCAGTAAAAAAGAAACCAAACAAGGCGAAAATATTTAGTAAAGACTCAAATGATGGCTGTACACATTAAGAGTCTTTATTTTCGTTTGGAGGGATCATAAATATTTTCAGATGATCAGGAAATAATCATTTTTCTTCTGCTTCAGAAATAAGGATTTAAGTGTCTGTAATAATTACGTCATGCAGCTTGTGTTTTAGAGCTTTGTTGTTATTTTCATAAAATCTCATTTTCAAAAGGCATTCTTTAAGAGCATACGATACAGAAAAGATCACTCGTTGATTTTTCCTTAAGATTTTGACACATATATATATAAAATGAGAAGATGTGGTATGATTGCCAATGAGACAACTTTCCACCATTATGATAGACCTTATGACATAGAAGGTTAGCAACTATAGGTCATCGTATGGCCTTCAACAATGAGCAGAACCTATACCGCATATCAAGCGGTAGATTTCTTTTTGCATTTGTTTTGGCAAGAAAATTGTCTACGGGTTTCTCATTACCAATAATTGTATGATTTTGATATGCACTACTGAGATTGGCAAAGAAAAGTATACCTCCATGAATTACTTTCGAGATAATTCAGCTGGAAATATGCATGTTTTAAAATACAAAATTTCATTTTTCAATACTTTTCCGAAAAAATAACACAACATTCAAACGGAAAGAGATATTTTCATCCGTTTTTTGCGAAGTGTTCCTTATATTATCAATTTATAGGCCTTTAAGTAAGTCCCTAAAATGAAGGCAACATGCGATTAAATATTTGTGAAATCATACAATTATGGTAAGAAAAAACCCGTAGACAATTTTCTCGCAAAAACAAATACCAACAAAAAATCCGTTGATTTTTTTCTTGCAATTTCGATATAACATTCCTGAAGCAGAACATAGTCCATTGCAAAAGAAAAAGGGGTACCATGTGCGCATTTTCAAAGCTAGAAATAGAAAACCTAGTTTAATACGAATTTATTGATGATAAAAAGTAAAGAGTCTTTATTTGCTTCAAATCTTATGCACCCGCACTAGATTTCAAGTGCTTAAATATACATTATCTTCGTTTTCCTTTGCAAATACTTCTTAATCCATGTTACCGGTTTGATACCGTTGGTGATTTTTCCGCGAATTTTGGATGCTTATCATTAGCAACATTGCAAAAACAACCCGTTAAATGTGGATGCATTATTATCTGCCCTTGCTACTATATCGTGCCCGTAAGGGAACGACCATTTAACTTCCGAGGGGGAGGTGGGTTTTTTTCATTCTGAAATTTTTCGTTCTGGTCAAACATTCATCAAATTATTGTTTTTTCATGCTCGAAACAAAATTTAAAAACTTAACATTAAATTTAAAGTCAATAACTCTCAATCAGAAACATATTTTTTTCTTCTGCTTGATCAAAATATTTATTGCTTCAAAGTTGGGAAACAGAATATTTTTAGAGAAAAACCATACCCCCCTCCCCTTCTTTCCGAGTTAAATTGTTGTTCCCTAAGATGATTTATATACTATGAAATTGAGAATGGAAATGGGGAATGTGTCAAAGAGACAACAACCCGACCACAGAACAGACAACAGCAGAAGGCCACCAACAGGTCTTCAATGCAGCGAGAAATTCCCGCACCCGGAGGCGTCCTTCAGCTGGCCCCTAAACAAATATATATACTAGTTCAGTGATAATGAACGCCATACTAAACTCCAAATTGTACACAAGAAACTAAAATTAAAAATAATACAAGACTAACAAAGGCTAGAGGCTCCTGACTTGGGACAGGCGCAAAAATGCGGCGGGGTTAAACATGTTTATGAGATCTCAACCCTCCCCCTATACCTCTAGCCAATGTAGAAAAAACAAACGCACAACAGTACACACAGTAAAACTCAGTATAAGAGAAGTCCGAGTCCTATGTCAGAATAGGAAACAAAAGAAAATAAACAAAATGACAATAATACATAAATAACAACAGACTACTAGCAGTTACTGACATGCCAGCTCCAGACCTCAATTAAACTGATTGAAAGATTATGTCTTCATCATATGAATATCAGGCACAATCCCTCCTGTAAGGGGTTTAGTATTATACCGTCATAAAATATATGAGAAGAACATAACCCGTGTCATGCCAACAACTGGTTTTAGAATAAATGTGTTTAATTCCGATGCAAAGACCCTATAAGTGAATCAATATTAAAGCCAAAATATGCAATCTTTAATGACCTGACAACAGTATCGTAACTATATCCCTTCTTAATAAGTCTGTTTAAAGGTTTTGTTAGCTTTTGAGGTGAATACTGACATTTTTGAGCATTGTAAAGAATATTACCATAAAAGATTGGATGTGAAATACCCGAACGTATGTATAAGATGTCTGCATGTTGAGTTATATTTACGAATGATGTCCTTATACCGATGATAAAATTTAGTAAATGTTTTGACTAGTTTATGATATCGAAAACCCTGGTGTAATAATTTTTCAGTAATACATAAATTTCTCTCGCTAAAATCTAATACGTTGTTACATACACGAGCGAATCGTACAAGTTGGGATATATAAACACCATAAGATGGTGACAAGGGAACGTCACCATCTAAAAATGGATAATTAAGGATAGGAAATGAAAAATCATCTCTTTTATCATAAATCATAAAGTGCATGTCGAGTGTCAATTACTGACTCTGTCTGAGACTTTTACAGCATATCTTTTATTCAAAACAGTAGAGGTTGTTAGTAGGTATCGACACTTAAAAAACGTTGGTAGATACTCACAGGGAGAAGAGCCCCCTTTTTATCGACTTTCTGTGGGCTTTGTTCACTGCAAACATTTTTTAAAAGGATTAGGTGTTTCGTTAAGTATTACTTTCAAGCGCACGGTTTTCTTCCGTCATATTTAAAATATTACAAAATGCTAAACACAACATGAAAAATGTGAGCCTTTTTCAAATAGCCGATACCTAGGGAATTTCAGAAAAGTTTGACGTTTCTTTATACCTCTTTCACGTTTTGGGGACAAGAACCGACCTAATTATATTTTGATCAGAGGGTATTTCCTTGATTGCAATTATGTAGAGTTAAAGGAAGAAGGCATCAGTGGTACGAGTTGATTGCCTATAACTTAAGTGTTAACTTAAGTGTAACACTATACATGTTTTCCCTTCCAGCATAAGTGAGTAAATATGAAAATTACACCTTTTGACGGACATATAATTTGTGTAAAATTCTGCAGAAGATAAAAGAAAACCGTCGAAATTGTACTTTTAATTTAAGCTACAGCCAGTTTTTAGGAAGAAATAAATGTTTTTCAGTTATAAAGCATGACTGTGTTATCCTAACTCAAATACACACCCTTTTCAACAATAACAATATTTGTAAACACCTGTCATTCAAATGTACCGCTGTAAAAACTTAACACGCATGCGCACAATTAGAATCAAATTTTATGTATGACGGAACTGAATTGACAGAAATACGTGTTTTACCTTTCAGTAGGTACATCATAATTTTGTGGCCCAAAAATAGGGGGTAAAAGGGGGGGGGGGGGGGGCGACCGGGACCAACTAGGAGATATATACTCCATATACAAGAGCTACTAGAATTTTGCTACGTAGAAATGAAAATTTCCAATTGGGTTGTTCTGTGAAATTTCTAAAGCATTTTGTTTCCGACGCAAAATATTCGACGCAACGGTGGCGAATCCTGTGAACGGGGATTTACCTGGACTATTGATTTCGATCTGGCATTTGTATACGTTTTAATTTGATTTTTTTTAATAATGATTGTTTGGTTTATAGTACTGCATGATGGGGGTGTCGGGAAGTACTGTAGGTTTGTCAAGTTATGATACAAAAACTCGGCGACACGATCTTGTTTGCCTTTTTCTGTGATGTCATCTAATTTTCATTGAGACCCTCAACCAAATATACGCATACAGTACACATTCAACGGCAAAATACAAAAAAAAAATATAATAAGAGGCGGAAGATACAAAAAGGGACACTTAAAAACTTGTAAGTCAAGAGAAACCGACGCCATGTCGAAAACGAAAACCGACGATGATGATGATGGATGGCTGCTTAACGTCCAGCGGCAAATTAATATGCATATCCAGGACGAGAACTTGTTAATGTAATATGAATATTAACCCTGCTTTGTACTAGACCGCCGGACACGCTGAGCCGGATTTTTAACGTGCTAGTTCACAAGGTAACAGTCCGCAGGAAGACAGTCACCTTACCCGGACACATTATTCTGACTCCGAGCCGACCAGTCTTTGCTCTTAATCCTTAATTCCGCGAAAACCGACGAAAAGACACAACAGTCCACAAAGACACAACACAGAAAACAAGACTGATCATCCTTGCAAAAAATCGGGGTAATCTCATACATACCGTGATCTAAATAGTATAATAATGAAAGATTTGAAATTCTGATCAAAATCAGAGACATAACATATAATACATGTACATGTATTATATGCCTTTGTCAAAATTATAAATATCTGTAACATTTTTCTATGTTATGTCAGCTGTTTTATGTACATGTATCTTCGTTTTTCAAGATCTTGCAACTATATACATTTACGAATGTGCGGCACGCATTTGAGATGACAAGCAGCACAGAAACTAACTTGTCAAAACTTGCGAAATTGTCCGTCATTCAACATCTTTTAATCGACTTATATACCAAACTTGGTATACTATAGTGGCCGGTTAAGGCCATGTCGCCATTCATATTCTAAAGGACGAAAACGCGAAAACGAGAAGTTGAAAATGCGAAATCGAGCAGTGAACTATTTCGCGTTTTCGACTCCGCGTTTTCGTGTTTTCGACTTCGCGTTTTCGCATTTTCGACTTCGCGTTTTCGCGTTTTCGCCCTATAGAATATGAAAGGCGAATAGGCGAAATCGCGAAAACGCGAAATTGCCTTAACCGGCTACCATAGTATACACTTTGCACTAACAAGTGCGTTCTAATGTAGTACATAATATTACAAACCTAAAATAACAAATAAAACATAATTATGTTATTCTCGCTAAACAACAAATCATAAACAAACTATTCTAAAAACCCTATCCAACAAGTGTTATGTGCAGTTCATGTCTGCAGTGGAAGCATCTTTCTTGTGCAAGAATAATAAAGAGCTGCAACATGAGCGCATGATACGCCCGTCGCTTTTTCAGCGAATAAAGTTCCATAACTCCTGTCATATCTGAAATTTATTAAAAATATAAACCAGACATCAAAGTTTCATGAAAACTGCTCAAAGCATTTTTGAGTTATTGTCCGAAAACTGGAAAATCCCCCTTTTTATGAATAAAGTCCCAATACTCCAAAATGTAAAACTAGAAATTTTTAAAATTCAAAAGGGAACTTATGTCGATATATATAAACAATTCACCAACGTTTCATGAAAATGGTTCAAAGCATTTTGAGTTATAGTCAGAAAACTGGAAAATCCCCAATTTTTTACGAATAAAATCCCATAACTCGGAAACATAAAATCTAAAATTTATAAAAATCGAAAGGGAGCTTACGTCAATAGATATAAACAATTCACCAACGTTTCATGAAAATTGGTTAACGCATTTTTGAGTCATTGTCCGACATGTTGACGACGGACGGACAGACAACAGTATACCATAATACGTCCTGTAAACGGGCGTATAAAAAATGTACCAAAAGCAAGGCGCTGGTTTTGTAACACTTGTAAAGTATTATAAGGTTGTTGAATTTTACTTTTAATTTCAAAACTTATGGGATATTTTATTATAATTTTTTTAATTAGAAAAAAACAAGGACTTCGTAATAGTGAATCATTCCGGCAGTGTATTCCTTTTGGAAGGAAGCGACTATAGTGTGAAAAAGGGATACACTAGTGTTAACTTTCCCTGGCGCATTTTCCCGAGGGTACTACAGTGAAACATCCTATGGAAATTTAGTTTGAAGGATTTTTAAAGCAGACAAGCAAACAAAAGGCACTGACTTTCTAAGCAGCATAACAGTACATTAAACATACAAGATCATTGTATCACGACAGCTTCCCTGTGGCATTGGCTCTTTTTATTTTCTCTTTCAGTCTGACTCTCTTTTCACTCATTCCGATATTTTCTCTTTTTACTTACATGTGATAATAAAAATTATTTCCTTGCTTATGCTGGCCGTCTATACAATATCAGAAGACTGAGAACTAAAAAAATGAGATCCATACAAAAATAATCTCGCAACAGTCATTTTCATATCTCTGCCCTTCTTCTACTTTCATATGGACAGTAACTTTTACCGATACTATAAGGATGTGCTTGGCATGATAAAACATGTTAACAAAGTATGTCCCTCCTATATTAAGAAGTTCAGTGTTAAAATGTTATAGGTTTAGTGTTAAAATATGTTTTATAACAGTTGCTCTAGTGGAGAGATTAACTCTACATTGTAGGAACCGTTGTCCTAGTGGAGAGATTTACTCTACATTGTAGGAACCGTTGTCCTAGTGGAGAGATTAACTCTACATTGTAGGAACCGTTGTCCTAGTGGAGAGATTAACTCTACATTGTAGGAACCGTTGTCCTAGTGGAGAGATTAACTCTACATTGTAGGAACCGTTGTCCTAGTGGAGAGATTTACTATACATTGTAGGAACCGTTGTCCTAGTGGAGAGATTTACTCTACATTGTAGGAACCATTGTCCTAGTGGAGAGATTTACTATACATTGTAGAAACAGGTGTTCTAGTGGAGATATTTACTATACATTGTAGGAACAGGTGTTCTTGTGGAGATATTTCTGTACATTGTAGGAACAGTTGCTCTAGTGGGGAGATTTACTATACATTGTAGAAACAGGTGTTCTAGTGGATAGATTTCTGTACATTGTAGAAACAGTTGCTCTAGTGGAGAGATTTACTATACATTGTAGGAACAGGTGTTCTAGTGAAGTGATTTACTGTACATTGTAGAAACAGTTGATCTAGTGGAGAGATTTACTGTACATTGTAGAAACATCTGTTCTAGTGGAGAGATTTCTGTACATTGTAGAAACAGTTGTTCTAGTGGAGAGATTAACTGCACATTGTAGGAGCAGTTGGTCTTGTAGAGAGATTTATTGTACATTGTTGGAACAGTTGTTCTAGTGGAGGGATTTATTGTACATTGTAGAAACAGTTGTTCTAGTGGAGATATTTACTATACATTGTAGGAACAGGTGTTCTAGTGAAGTGATTTACTGTATATTGTAGAAACAGCTGTTCTAGTGGAGAGATTTACTGTACATTGTAGGAACAGTTGTTCTAGTGGAGAGATTTACTGTACATTGTAGGAACAGTTTTTCTAGTGGAGGGATGTACTAAATATTGTAGGAACAGTTGCTCTAGTGGAGAGATTTACTGTACATTGTAGGAACAGTTGTTCTAGTGGAGAGATTTACTGTACATTGTGGGAACAGTTGTTCTTGTGGAATAATATACTTTATATTGTGGGAAAAGTTGTTCTAGTGGAGAGATTTACTGTACATTGTGGGAACAGTTGTTCTAGTGGAAAGATTCACTGTTCATTGTAGGAACAGTTGTTCTAGTGGAGCGATTTACTGTACATTGTAGGAACAGTTGTCCTAGTGGAGGGATTTACTAAACATTGTAGGAACAGTTGCTCTAGTGGAGAGATTTACTGTATATTGTAGGAACAGTTGTTCTAGTGGAAAGATTACTGTACAATATAGGAACAGTTGTTCTAGTGGAGAGATTTACTGTACATTGTAGAAACAGCTGTTCTAGTGGAGAGATTTGTTGTACATTGTAGAAACAGTTGTTCTAGTGGAGAGATTAACTGCACTTTGTAGGAGCAGTTATTCTTGTAGAGAGATTTACTAAACATTGTAGAAACAGTTGTTCTAGTGGAGATATTTACTGTACATTGTAGGAACAGTTGTTCTAGTGGAGTGATTTACTGTACATTGTAGGAACAGTTGTTCTAGTGGAGAGATTTACTGTACATTGTGGGAACAGTTGTTCTTGTAGAGTAATATACTGTATATTATGGGAAAAGTTGTTCTAGTGGAGAGATTTACTGTACATTGTGGGAACAGTTGTTCTAGTGGAGAGATTTACTGTACATTGTGGGAACAGTTGTTCTTGTAGAGTAATATACTGTATATTATGGGAAAAGTTGTTCTAGTGGAGAGATTTACTGTACATTGTGGGAACAGTTGTTCTAGTAGAGATATTTACTGTACATTGTAGGAACAGTTGTTTTAGTGGAAAGATTACTGTACAGTATAGGGACAGTTGTTCTAGTGGAGAGATTAACTCTACATTGTAGGAACCATTGTCCTAGTGGAGAGATTTACTCTACATTGTAGGAACCGTTGTCCTATTGGAGAGATTAACTCTACATTGTAGGAACCGTTGTCCTAGTGGAGAGATTTACTCTACATTGTAGGAACCGTTGTCCTAGTGGAGAGATTAACTATACATTGTACAAACAGGTGTTCTAGTGGAGATATTGACTATACATTGTAGGAACAGGTGTTCTAGTGAAGATATTTCTGTACATTGTAGGAACAGTTGCTCTAGTGGAGAGATTTACTATACATTGTAGAAACAGGTGTTCTAGTGGATAGATTTCTGTACATTGTAGAAACAGTTGCTCTAGTGGAGAGATTTACTATACATTGTAGGAACAGGTGTTCTAGTGAAGTGATTTACTGTACATTTAAGAAACAGTTGTTCTAGCGAAGAGATTTACTGTACATTGTAGAAACAGCTGTTCTAGTGGAGAGATTTCTGTACATTGTAGAAACAGTTGTTCTAGTGGAAAGATTAACTGCACATTGTAGGAGCAGTTGGTCTTGTAGAGAGATTTATTGTACATTGTTCGAACAGTTGTTCTAGTGGAGGGATTTATTGTACATTGTAGAAACAGTTGTTCTAGTGGAGATATTTACTATACATTGTAGGAACAGGTGTTCTAGTGGAGAGATTTACTGTACATTGTAGAAACAGTTGTTCTAGTGGAGAGATTTACCGTACATTGTAGAAACATCTGTTCTAGTGGAGAGATTTACTATACATTGTAGAAACAGTTGTTCTAGTGGAGAGATTAACTGCATATTGTAGGAGCAGTTGGTCTTGTAGAGAGATTTACTAAACATTGTTGGAACAGTTGTTCTAGTGGAGGGATTTATTGTACATTGTAGGAACAGTTGTTCTAGTAGAGATATTTACTGTACATTGTAGGAACAGTTGTTCTAGTGGAGTGATTTACTGTACATTGTAAGAACAGTTGTTCTAGTGAAGAGATTTACTGTACATTGTAGAAACAGCTGTTCTAGTGGAGAGATTTATTGTACATTGTAGGAACAGTTATTCTAGTGGAGAGATTTACTGTACATTGTAGGAACAGTTTTTCTAGTGGAGAGATTTACTGTACATTGTAGGAACAGTTGTTCTAGTTGAGTGATTTACTGTACAGTATAGGAACAGTTGTTCTAGTGGAGAGATTTACTGTACATTGTAGGAACAGTTGTTCTAGTGGAGGGATGTTCTAAATATTGTAGGAACAGTTGCTCTAGTGGAGAGATTTACTGTACATTGTAGGAACAGTTGTTCTAGTTGAGTGATTTACTGTACAGTATAGGAACAGTTGTTCTAGTGGAGAGATTTACTGTACATTGTAGGAACAGTTGTTCTAGTGGAGGGATGTTCTAAATATTGTAGGAACAGTTGCTCTAGTGGAGAGATTTCTGTACATTGTAGAAACAGTTGTTCTAGTGGAGAGATTAATCGCACTTTGTAGGAGCAGTTATTTTTGTAGAGAGATTTACTAAACATTGTTGGAACAGTTGTTCTAGTGGAGAGATTTATTGTACATTGTAGGAACAGTTGTTCTAGTGGAGAAATTTACTGTACATTGTAGGAACAGTTGTTCTAGTGGAGTGATTTACTGTACATTGTAGGAACAGTTGTTCTAGTGGAGAGATTTACTGTACATTGTAGAAACAGCTGTTCTAGTGGAGAGATTTACTGTACATTGTAGGAACAGTTGTTCTAGTGGAGAGATTTACTGTACATTGTAGGAACAGTTGTTCTAGTGGAGGAATTTACTAAAAATTGTAGGAACAGTTGCTCTAGTGGAGAGATTTACTGTACATTGTAGGAACAGTTGTTCTAGTGGAGAGATTTACTGTTCATTGCAGGAACAGTTGTTCTAGTGGAGAGATTTACTGTACATTGTGGGAGCAGTTGTTCTTGTGGAATAATATACTGTATATTATGAGAAAAGTTGTTCTAGTGGAGAGATTTACTGTACATTGTAGTAACAGTTGTTCTAGTGGAGAGATTCACTGTTCATTGTAGGAACAGTTGTTCTAGTGGAGCGATTTACTGTACATTGTAGGAACAGTTGTTCTAGTGGAGGGATTTACTATACATTGTAGGAACAGTTGCTCTAGTGGAGAGATTTACTGTACATTGTAGGAACAGTTGTTCTAGTGGAAAGAAGACTGTACAGTATAGGAACAGTTGTTCTAGTGGAGAGATTTACTGTACATTGTAGAAACAGCTGTTCCAGTGGAGAGATTTGTTGTACATTGTAGAAACAGTTGTTCTAGTGGAGAGATTAATTGCACTTTGTAGGATCAGTTATTCTTGTAGAGAGATTTACTAAACATTGTTGGAACAGTTGTTCTAGTGGAGAGATTTATTGTACATTGTAGGAACAGTTGTTCTAGTGGAGATATTTACTGTACATTGTAGGAACAGTTGTTCTAGTTGAGTGATTTACTGTACAGTATAGGAACAGTTGTTCTAGTGGAGAGATTTACCGTACATTGTAGAAACAGCTGTTCTAGTGGAGAGATTTCTGTACATTGTAGAAACAGTTGTTCTAGTGGAGACATTAATCGCACTTTGTAGGAGCAGTTATTCTTGTAGAGAGATTTACTAAACATTGTTGGAACAGTTGTTCTAATGGAGAGATTTATTGTACATTGTTGGAACAGTTGTTCTAGTGGAGTGATTTACTGTACATTGTAGGAACAGTTGTTCTAGTGGAGAGATTTACTGTACATTGTAGGAACAGTTGTTCTAGTGGAGAGATTTACTGTTCATTGTAGGAACAGTTGTTCTAGTGGAGAAATTTACTGTACATTGTAGGAACAGTTGTTCTAGTGGAGGGATTTACTAAACATTGTAGGAACAGTTGCTCTAGTGGAGAGATTTACTGTACATTGTAGGAACAGTTGTTCTAGTGGAAAGATTACTGTACAGTATAGGGACAGTTGTTCTAGTGGAGAGATTTACTGTACATTGTAGAAACAGCTGTTCTAGTGGAGAGATTTATGGTACATTGTAGGAACAGTTGTTCTAGTGGATAGCTTTACTGTACATTGTAGGAACAGTTGTTCTAGTGGAGAGATTTACTGTACATTGTGGGAACAGTTGTTCTAGTGGAGTAATATACTGTAAATTGTGGGAAAAGTTGTTCTAGTGGAAAGATTTACTGTTCATCATAGGAACATTTGTTCTAATGGAGAGATTTACTGTACATTGTAGGAACAGTTGTTCTAGTGGAGTGATTTGTTGTACATTGTAGGAACAGTTGTTCTAGAGGAGAGATTTACTGTACATTGTAGAAACAGTTATTGTAGCAGAGAGATTTATTGTACATTGTAGAAACAATTGTTCTTATGCAGAGATTTACTGTACATTGAAGGAGTAGTTGCCATTTTACCAATGATACAGGAGTTGTTCTAATGGAAGTGATTTACTGTTTTTTAATTTTTAGAAAACACATGTAGTTACATTTACAATTTGAAATCAGTGGACTTTATAATCCACCCTAGTCAAATAATTCTGCATCCCCACTTTTCATCAGTAATAGATAAATTTCCTCTATTTGAGTCATATTTGGATGCGTCATAATTTCAGGTGACTCAAACTAAATTTTAAGTCAGAAAAGATAATATACAATGTAAATTTTGTTCATTATAGTCAAATTGTTTCACAACAACAACAGTCCAAAACTGTCACAGAGATAGTCTTTAACAATGTTACTGATGATACAAATGTACTTTAATGCATCAATAAAACTTTTGTTTAACACTTTATCAGATGGTTAGACATGTTTATTAACTACATATGCATATTCATATAATATAATCAGCTTATTAGCATCAAATAAAAACCAACGTCCTGATTTATGACAAAAGAATAAAAGAAAAATAAATATGAAGGACAGCAACCAACCAAGACTACTGAATTACAGGCTCCTGTCTCACTGACTCATACTCACATCTCCTTTTATTCATAAATAAAGAACATGGCAGAACATTGTTGTTTCTATAATTCTGAATACTATAAATACAAAATGGCTTACAAAACTTGTGTAACATAAAAGATTGGTCATTTTCAGCATTAGCTCAATGAATGTTTTCTATTGTCCAAGTTCTATAAATCTTTAAAAGTAAATGATTCAAGATCATAATTTTTAATGTTTTTTATTCTGCAGAATATCTTTATATCTATAGTATAGGTAATCTGACAATTAATTTGAATTCAGAATGATGGCACAAACAAAATAGTTGATAAAATTGAGAATGGAAACGGGGAATATGTCAATGAGACAACAACCCGACCAAAGAGCAGAAAACAGCCCAAGGCCACCAATGGGTCTTCAACACAGCAAGAAAATTCCGCACCCAGAGGCAGGCTTCAGCTGGCCCCTAAATAAAAATGTGTACAATTCTTAGAAAATGGACGTCACACTAAATTCCCAAACATATAGATGAACCAAAATTAAAAAAAAACATACAAGACTAACAAAGGCCAGAGGTTCCTGACTTGGGACAGGCTCAAAAATGCAGCTGGGTTTAACATGTTTTGTGAGATCTCAAACCTCCCCCTATACCTCTAGCCAATGTAGAATAAACAAACACATAGCAATATGCACAGTAAAACTCAGTTTAAAGGAAGTCCGACTAGGATGACTAGGTCTCATGTTAAAAACTTATCATCAAGATAATTATAATAAAATGATGTGAATGAATTGACCATAACAAAACCTAGTAAGGAGTTCTATTCAAAATTCTGTACAACAAAATCTAAGTATCAAAGTAGTTCCTCTTAGTAGAGCATCTATCATTTGTATTTCAGTGAATGCTTCTGAATGACTATTGTGATCATAAGTGTACCACTATGTATTGATTGAATGACCTCCCTTTGTATTGGTTGGAAGTTGAAATATATATTTTCTAAAGAGGCCGAATGGGTAACTTTTTCAATAATTGACAAAAAATTCCAACAATTTTTGCCAAAGTTTGTAAAGTTATAAGAAAAAATGGGATATAAATTCAGCAACCACATATGAAATTTTGATATTTGATAATTTATTTCTGAATATATATTGACGTCATTCAGACTATAACAATGATTCATTTGTTCTATTTGAATTACTTGACTTGATAATTTCCATGTCTGATTAATATAAAACTCTTAGTGATAGAATCATTTCTTATGAACTGTACTCCCAAAAGTTTGTTTTTTCAATATGCCAGCCATTTTTGTGGGTTGACTTTTGTTATTTTATCTATCTGTTCTTGTGATATGCCTCTCTTTAACATCTTTGGGATAATGTTCAGTAGAATGTGTGAAAATCCATGACCACCATATTTCATCTGAAAAAAAAAAAATGAAATTAACAAAAAATATCAAATCCTTTAAACGGACACTTTTCCTGAAACGTTTTCTTTTATTTTATTCCCTGAAACATGTTTGACTTAAAGTTGTCTTCTGTTTTTTTTGTTCTTGGGTTGCTGTTTCATTGTATTACATCTCCTTTTATTTATAACTTACTATTAAACAAATGTTAAGAAATATTTCTTATGGATTTAAATTAAAATAGAGGCTCTTGAGGAGCCTCTGTTGCTCACCAGGATCATTGTGCATCTTCAAAAATGACAACTCTCCAATAATAAAGAATATAATATAATTCATGACTAGAGTCTCTTTTTTGTTGATCTTGTATTGCTATCATTTTTGCTTTGAACAGTTTCTCCTATAATTTTTGCTTTAACTTTGACATTATCAAATGCGACTTATAAACATATTTTTACCTGCAATGAGTTACACTTCAGGTTTAATTGTTTAATTCTCATACTGCTTAGGTTCTCATGTTTTCTCTAATTTTCATGCTATTTTCACATTTCCTGATCTGTGTGAGAAAAATATTTTCATCTCTAGGAAAAATTTTGTTCTCAGCAAATGATTGGTCAAAATTCAATTATGACGTCAAATTTCCTTGACTTCTACTGAATTTCCTATTGTGAAGTCATGAAAAAAGGCAACCATGTCTGATTACGTCACATAAAAAGAACACAACTTTCTGCAAATCTTTGAAAAGTAAGGATACTGTTTAGATATCGTCCAAAAATCATTAGCATGATCACCACTATATCTCGTGTATTACGACGTTTCTCCACTCTCAACAGTTAAATTTTAAATATTCAAATGCTCGGCAAGTGTCACGTTTAAATTTTATAATTAAACTGTCTCGAGTGGAAAAATACTGTAACACACTTAATGCAGTGGTGGAACCTATATATCTTTTTTATATGATACATCTACTTCCTCCAACTGTTAAGTCTTTTAATGATAACTTACCATTCTATGTTTTGTATGGATGTCGTGAGCAATGGTAATTTTGTCTTCATAACCACTATTGATAAGTGACTTTATTGACTGGATTCTAATTGCATCACCAGGCATATCTACTGCCTCATTTTGTTGATAATGAGTTAACTCAATACCAAAAAGATCAAACTCACAATAACAACCAAGAGCTGCAAATTCAATCAATTTATCTTCTCTCTGAAAAGTTCCTAGAAGGAAAAAATTATGTAAAACAGCTGATGTAATGAAAGCAATATTTGTGAAAAAGCAATCAATTTTTGTATGTAAATATATTAGACTGTTTATCATTACATGTACCATACAATGGCTAAAATATTAGTCTGATCCAAATCTAGTTTTTGAGTTGATATTGTTTCAATGTTCTCAGAGGTTGGCTATTTGATAGTGATTTCAAAATTCAGACATTTTTTATCAACCTTAAAACAATTAATTGTGTTGCATATGGAAGGTGGAATTTAAACCAAATTTGAAAATTGAAATCTGAAAGAAAAATGATAATTTTGAAGGGAATAGGGTAATATTCCAGTTGATACATTCAAGCTACTTTCTCCAAATCCACACATTAAATAAACAATAGACCATGTATAGTTACTACAGACCAGACATAGAATCATTAAAACTTTACCACCAACCGCCACGAAAAAGTGAATAGTGCTGAAAGTGGTATTAAACATCAATCAATCAATGTTATAATGAATCCACACACTAGTACCAAATATTGTTGGTCTACCATGTAAAGTTACTGAGGAAACTATATAATCATAGAAATAAAAGTTCTGTTCCTTTGATTTTTGTGTTTTTTTCTGTGCATGTAATGATTTTGTGTCATGGATGGATACCACATATCCTTTCTCTTCTATTACTCTGGAAACATAACTTGACCTCTTGAGCATGAAACTCTGATTAAATATTTACAATATATGTTTGAAAGACATATATTTATTACAAATTCTAATGCTAAATACTTTTGACCAATCATGTACAATTATTAGGAACAGATTTAATCCTAGAAACTTAAATTGACAACTGGACTATGAAAATGTGATGGACTAAATAAATAAGAACATACTGTCAAGATGTGACATGATAAGTTTGTCTACTTTCCCTCCAGCCTCCTGGTACACTCTTATGATCTCTGGTGGTGCCTTTTCATCACGTCCAGGATGTATAATTACCGGGCAACCAATATCGATATTCACTTGTGCTGCTGCTTCTAACGCCTGTTTCTCACTTGCTGAAATGAAAATCATAAAGTACTTTGTAAGTTAGTAGATTTGAGAGCTTATTTGAATGATAACGTTTTGTTTAATACCATTATTTACATTATTAGTATACTTCAGAATAAACAATTTAATAAAGTGTTAATATTGTTTTTAGGACCATTTGAACCTCATATTGTATAGCTATTTTCATTGCTATTATAAATATTTTCACATTGTATTGTTAGTTTTGTTGTTTGGATTGTTTCACATTTTTCATGTTGGGGCTTTTATAGCTGACTATACAGTATAGATTTTTCTCATTGTTGAAGGCTGTACTGTGGCCTATAATTGCTTACTACCACTTCATTTTAACTCTGGAGGATAGTTGTCTCATTGGCAACCATACCATATCTCCTCATTTTTATGTGATTTAGTAATAAACAGTATGAAGGCATGGAGAGGCATTTGGAAATAAAGCATGGACAATATGATAAAGTTTTATCAACATAAGTTCAGAAAGTTAAAAAATTCACAGTGACATATACATGTATGCATGATTGATTGTTTATTTCTCAAAGTCCAGTGGCAAACATTTAAAGCTAAAACACAGGACAATGTATCAGAAATATCAACTGTACATCTGTATAACTATTCACAATTCATGCAATATTCAATTTTAGATAAAAAGTAAATTCTAAAGGCTTATCATTTCCTCTGTAATTTATATAGGGAAACCAATCACATTTGATACTTGGGAGCCATACAAAATATTCATCCGACAACTTACGTAAAAGGGGCCAACTACACCCAACCTCTCCTACAACCCCACATTTGATACTTGAACCATCACAACCATCTTGTAACTCTCTCTTCATATGTGCTGCCATTTCTTCTACTGTTAACGTAACAGTTTCTGGTCTGGAACATTCTAAGTAATACCCTAAAACAAGAAAAATATTTTTGCTGAAAGACAATTTCTCATAAAACAAAATGATTCTGCGAAACAGGTTTTGCTTCAAATTACTGTAATCTTCCTAATCCTATCTCCAGGTCATTTTCACACAGATAAGCAAATGGGTTTATGGTAATCTAATCTATACAGTATTACAGGTAAATTCATCTTGTGCATTATAACCTCAAAATCAGGTCCCATCAATATCTTATCTTTTCCCTATTTGGTGTATTTTTCCTTTCATCTTTTTTGTGATAATTTTTCATATCATGCTACATGCTTGAGATAGAAAATTATTGCTAGTATCTAAGGCCTGTTAGAAACATCTTATTTTTTTTCAGTCGAGAGAAAGAGAATATATGAGGTCATGAGCCTACACCATTAACATTGCATAGGAAAACAGTGATAAACAGATTATCAATGGTCTTTAGAACTCGAGGATGCTTCTTGGAAACATCTCATCTAGGGCTGTTGAAAATGGCCCAGTTAGTGGATATGTCCAACTCAGGGGCGAGTTATCCTAAACCCACTGTCACATTTCCAATATTTATTATAAAGTAGTATAAAATTCAGTGTATTTTTACTGTATTCCTGGTGTCTAAATGTAAATACTGGACTACTGAAAACCAATTTAAATAAGCTTTGTTATGAGTAACATCACATCTAATTTGTCGATGGTAAATATTACTAATTTTTGATCTATGAATTCTGTACCTGTCCCAGCTACTATATTGACACCCGTTTTCTCTGAAGCCTGTTTCAGAAAATTTATATCTCTGCTTATACCAAGTGTAGTATTGTCAACCATTGTACCACCTCCATACTTCTGTAAAATAAAATACAAATTATCAATCATCAAGGTAGCACACCAAAATTAAAGTTGAACCTCAACTGTGTCAAGTTTTGTAATAATATGAGTATGCAATTAAATAGTGAAAATTGTGAATAGTGTTGTTTTTAATAAATCAAACATAACTATGTATATTTGCCATACAGTTATGAACAGTTATGGTCCTAAAACCTGTCGACCTTTATTGCATCAGGTCATTCTTTTTTCCGTTTATGACATTTTTTACACTAAATCTGTATGATGTGTACCGACTAATATTTTTAAAAGTCTAAGAAAATTTGGTTTTCGAGAAAGTCGGAGTACTCTTAGATGCTTACTTTGTTTATCTTGTCTTTTTGTTAGTTGTGTTTAGTGCTTTGTGCCAATCTGATGAATCAAACCTTCTCATTTTTTTTACAGTTTATTCTTATGTCGTGCTGATACAACACTGTCCCAAGTTAGGGGAGGGTTGAGCACTCACAAATATGTTTATAATGGCCACAAACATGACAAATATGTTTATACTTGTCCCTTTCTTTTTGTACTTGTCCCAAAGTAAGGAGACTGTAATTCAATGGTAGTAGTTGGCTGCTGTTTGCCAAGTTTTGTTTTTGTTTAGTTTTTGTTTAGCATAAATCAGGCTGTTTGTTTTCTCTTTTGAATTGTTTGCCAGAGCCTTTTTAGCTTACTGCCCTGTATGAGTTTGTTCATTGTTGAAGGTGACCAATATATATATATAAATAAGGAGATGTGGTATGATTGCCAATGAGACAACTATCCACCAAAGTTCAAATGAAGTTTAACATAGTTAACATTCCTTATAATTGTACTTTACCTTAAAAAACTTTAATTCTTCGATTACAGCTTCATGTTCTTCACACTGTTGTAAATTAGGGATATTACTATATCTATAAAACATCAAATGAATCAAGATATTAGGAGTAGCCTTTATTGCCGTGCTTGTACTATTCAATCATTGAAATTTATTTGTCCAACCCATGATACTTTGGTTGCTATTTTCTCAGGAACATCAAATCAGAGCTTCCTGGAATATGGTATCAGTCTTCATGTGAGCATTCCTTATCCTAATATGTGTTTTCACATTCATCACTCATTAACTTCCTTTTTACCCAACACTGATACATTCTTAACTAAAATGGCCATGACCACCAGAGAATGTAGGCCGTTGACATACAATGCCAGCAACCAATCTGTGTATTTTCCCCTTCTATTTTCTGCAGTAGCTCTGTTTGCCATGAATATTGCATATAACATGAAATTAGGACTCTGATGATATTTTGTTGCAAAAGAATTATTTTCAGAAACTGTTTGTGCAGGACAATAGAAATCAGACAGATGGCTTATGTTAAGCAAGAACAAATCTGTGATATTTTTGCCCTTAAGTAAGCTAATATATAATTCATTGTAATCTAAACTGAAGTTTTGAATATAAAAGATCAGTTTCTTATCTTTGTTTCTTTAAGTTTTGACATGAATGTAAAATATTCTCCCATGTGAACATGGGTTATGTTTCTTTGGGTTCATCCAAGTATATCTGGACTTTTAGCAAAAACTTAAACAATGTAATCTTCTAAAATATATCAAAAAATATTGAGGTTGATAAATATAGCTTAGGATTTAGGTAGAGTGGTTACAGAATATCAAAGAAAAGTTGAAAACATCAGAAGCAAGCATCCATAAAGGAATCAAATAAAGGTTGCTACAGATGATCATGCAAATTACTAAATCGGAGATAAAAGCAGCAGAAAAATTTATGCTCATCAGAAGTTCTAATGGTGTAGATTTTCTTTCTTTAAGGTCTTCATTGAAGATCAGAAATAGAATACTTTAATATTAAATGCATGGAATATGAAAAGAAAACCTCACACATACAGGTAAATATTTTTCAACTTTATTAAAATGTTTAAACATTCATACTCAGGTGCAGATCCAGGATTTTAGGTTAGGGGAGGCGCTAACTGAAATTTTTTTTTTTGGGGGGGGGGTGCACGCCCGCCACGTCCCCGCCTGAATCCGCCCCTGATACTTGTATTCAAATTATCACATTTACAATTACCCCAACCTTTACATCTGATTAAATATAGGGTGAAGCCTTAATATCCATACGGATTCTGATTAATCCACCACAAGGTATCCATGGCAACAGCTGCATTCTCATAATCCTTAAACCGTTCATCTTTGACTTTGACACCTAAAGCACCAGCAGCAATAGAGAGATGTTCATGTGGAAGAACCAGTCCTGCTGAGCTGGGATCTATTGGTCCTAGAACTAAAATTAAAAAAAATAAGACTCAAAACCAACATCCCATTTAAGTGATGTGATATGGTACCATTTCAAAATATATAGAAAATACTTAAATTTCAATTTGCAAGTATTCAACTGAAGAATACACTTTTAAACAACATTGACAATATATAGCAAATTTCGAATTATAAATATATACATGTCACAAATTTACAAAATTACAAAAGTACTTTTCACAAATTATATACCATGCAGCATTTTGGATTGGATATTTGCATAGATGCAAAGTTCAAGTTGTTCAGACATTCAATAGTTGAGTTGCACTGTTACAAAGAAAGTATTGCAAAGTTGTAATTTCAAAATTACAGAGTTATATAGTATATACATAAAATTTAAGAATTGCCTGGTTGGAATTATGACACCTTTGGAAAATTCCACAGACAATTGCTTTTGGTGTGCTTTTTTATTATTCTTTATTTTCATATACCTATGCACTTGTTTTACAAGATAGAATAAATGTCATTGGTATCCTTAAAAGTTACTTGAATACATACATGTTCCTTATTCTAAATATTTTTAAATATACTTTCACTAAGCTGTCTACAAGTTTTCTTACAAATCCTTCCAAATAAAAAAGATCTCTTCATATCAAATAAACATTAAAAATAATAATTCTGAATTATTGCAAACAAACAGAAAAACTCGAAAAACTGATATCACCTTGCATGAATTTTTATTGGAGTCGAAGCTTATCTGCACAAAAAATAATTACTTAGTCTTGAATACACTTAATATTAATCGGACACTATTTCCTTGACAAGACATTTTTACCTGTATTTTGTTGGCAGATCAAAGAGTGTAGGAATTCAAGGAATGAAATGTATCATTGTGCTATTACTAATAGCGAAACTCCCTAAGACAAAGTTGATCCTCCACTATTATGGCTGATTCGTTGGTAAAAGTTTCATATGTCAACCCCACAATACTAAATGAACACATAAAATACATTAGTACCTGTCAACTGACCTGGATCCTGCGGGTGTGACCCGAGATTTTCACAATTCTGAGGGGTCACCCAGAACACCAGCCGGGTGACCAAATAACCCGGGAATTCGGAAAAATAACCCATTTTCACCCAGATTTGTAAGCCTTCAGACTGATTAGATATAAACCGGCAAATTCGTAATTCTTCCTGGACAAGAAGTTCAACTAGCTGTGTAAACTCAGCTCAAGTAACCCATTTCAGTGCATGGCTTCACTTGACAGCTTTGGTGTCAAACACACTGTTAATTAACACCAATTACCTTAGCTTTAGGTCGTAAATAATTTGTGTATTTCAAAGTTGTTTTAAAAATAATTTGAGTTACTTCCCCTTTTTTGTCAATTCACAATATACTCCTTAAACTTATGTTTTTTTTGTAAAAAGATTAAATCTAAAATGAATTGAATGCAAAAACATATCAGAATAATACTTTTACTTATTGTTCTACCTTATAACAATTAAAAAATAAAAATTTTGAAAATTACTTTTTTCATCTATACCTCCTTTAATTGTTTAACTTTATTTTACTATACTCTAATATCAACCCCCTGGTATGTTCTACTGTTTAAAAACTGCACAAATATATGCAAAGAAAACACAAATTGGCACTTTGTATGTCAGTGACTGAATATGAACAGGAATAAAGGCAATGTAACACAAATCTATCAATGGCCTCCAAGTGCAATGAAATAATAAATTGTACAATTTAAATTACTTAACCATGTGGACATGTTTTGGAAACTTTGATATAAATTGTAAGAAAAATGTCCCCTAAATCTGAAATTCAGCTCGAAAAAGTTCGTACACGTTATGACCTGAGATTTCATTCTTCTATGCAGGTCATCACCTGCATTTTCATTGTCATAGGTTGACAGGTATGCAAATGATTACAATAAAACAAAATTTATTCAGTTGGATTGCCATATGGACATCTTTCCAATCAGTTTAGATCCTATGAGTTTTGATCATTGATGCTCACAAATGTTATATCTACATTTACACTGGGACTGTTAATATAGGATTAAATGCCTTTCTAAAGGAATTTATGGTGTATAAACTGGACCAAGTCACTCAAAAACAAGAAAAAAAGACGCTAGAAATTCAGTTACAAAAAGATGGCAACGAAGATGGGAAAACAGCAATTCTGGACGTCATTATTTTAGATTTCATCCTGAAGTTAAAAATAAAGTTAAAAAAGACTTCCCTTCAAAAAGAATGTACAACATAATCAACAGTTTAAGAACAGGTTATTCCAAACTAAATGCATACCAGTTTATAATAAACCAACACATCAATTCTGAAACCTGTGATCACTGCAAACAAAAAGAAGATGTACAACACTACCTTTTTGAATGTGATCGCTATTCCGATGCTAGAGACAAATTATTTCATCAAATTTATTTCATAACAGGTCAAATTCCAATAGATTTAGACAATTTATTAACAATCAATATGCCAAATGCAGAAAATGTCATTCAATTATTAGCAGAGTACATAGAGGAAACAAACCGTTTTAGTGGATAATTTAATAGACATTCTTTTTATTTTTTTTCATGTCAATTCAATTACCTGATTATACAATTTTTTAAATTTTAATTTTTTCTAAATACTTTTTTATTATTATCATTTTTTTTTCCCTTTATTAATAAAGCGCCACCTAAGATATTTAAGTACAACGGAGAAACTACATTAGTGACTATAATTTCACAAGAGAGGATATTAATTCACAACAGAGACTACCCTGTCATCACGACAAAGATTGAAGAAGAAGAATAACAGGACTTTTATGATATGTTTGTGAGTGACTTGGTCCAGTTTATACACCAATGAATTCCTGTAAAAAAGCGTTTAATTCTTATAATTTTTTAAAATTGGAGACAATAAATTAAATTTCCCCATCCTTAACCTTTATCACGCATAAATTGTATATTTGTGTCATTGAATTAATGGCCTGGCACATGAATATATTTTTTGGTTAACGTAATATGTATTCCATGCAATTTGCTTTCCGTCAATTCTCTACATAAGAAAATACCTGTACCAAGTCAGGAATATGACAGTTATGTTATCCATTCGTTTGATGTGTTTGAGATTTTGATTTTGCCATTTGATTAGGGACTTTCCTTTTTGAATTTTCCTCGGAGTTCAGTATTTTTGTGATTTTACTTTTTTCTGATAAAACAATAAACTACAACTACAAAAATATCTTATAATCATTCAAATGAATTTTTTTGAAGTTTATTATGTAATTCAACGACGAACGACAGGTACTAGGGTGAACGGACCCAGATTCGGTGTTGCCTGTGGTCTGTCCACGTGTGTATCCAGATTTTGTCCTCATAAATCCGTCTCTTAGTGTTCGACATCTGATAATTTGCTTCGCTTTGCACCTCACCACCTGCCCCGCCCCCTTCTTAAAGTTCTTTGCAAGAAACTTACTGGAAAGTATATGATGCAACTGTTAATATATTGTTATAAAAAAGGTAGCTACCAGTCTGAATTTTCATATTTTCCTCTAAATAACTTGTCAACCAAAAGAAATTATTGTTAGTATAGATTTTTCAAGGCGCCTTGGTTTCAAGGGACATAAGTCTAGTTTCACTTTTATTGTCGCAAAATTGAAATATTGGAGAAAATAATTTTGGCGCTATTTTTTATATTATTTCCACGTAAAGATTCAAATTCAATAAAAAAAATCCCTGAATTTGATGAATCAGCTTGATTCGTTGGATCATTTATAGTTAGGATTGTCGTAATTGAAAGTAATACTGCATATTAGTATTATTACCGAAAAGAGAGTGAGAACGTCTTCCATGTCCCAAATTAGGCCTATATTTCCCATCTAAACACAGTAAGTCTAAGAGGTAACCGAAATAGGTACTTTTGCTTCTGCTATACATATATTTATTCTAGTTTGAAGGGTCAAATCATAATTTGTACAAAACAATCTGATACAAGCACAAATATATCCAAAAGAATTGAAGATGCTTGATTTTTTTTTGACATATTTGGATAATTTGTTACATTTTGAGAACAGGTGTTTCTCAACACGCAATCGGCATTCCTATTGAAACCAACTGTGCTCTTCTTCTTTCCCACTTAATACTTCATTAATATAAGTCAGACTTCATACAGGAACTAGTCCAGAACATAATGAAATATTTGCCACTGGACATTATACAATCATCAATCAATCAATCAATCGCACAGGAGCTTTTAAGGAGGAATGAAAAGAAGCTGAATTTTCCTTCAACTTCAAGTTCTACTATATACATGTCCGCAGGTGTTAATTCGGGTGCATGCCCCACCCTACTATTTTTATAAAAAAAAAAAAAATTGTAATAAAGGTAAACTTACAGCCAATAAACCTATTTACATTTTTGGTATTAAGCTTGATTTTGTCTCTGACTGACCTTAGATCTGCTCCGAATAACCTTTTGACGTCAAGACAAGCAACAATCACTTTTTAATTATGACGTCAATTTTTGATTCAGCCATGTTGGATCTATGCGATCACTTTGTTTTGGAGATTGTGCAGAATACTAAGTTGAAGACATGTCATGAAACTAATTATGTGTTTTTATGACTTACAGAAACTTTCTACACCATTTTAATCATCAACTGCCAACTTTTGACATGTTATTTGCCCTTAAATTAAGAAAAGATTGGTCTAACAACTCTTTTATTTTAGATATACACTTGCATATAGTTCCTTTGTAAATCAAAATTTATAATGATTTATTATTTATGAAATAAATTGAAAAAGTATTTTTACATCAATTGAATCAGTTGATAACAATTTTGAAAGTATTATATTATTATCTTATGCTTGTGTAAGTTTTTGTTCTATGAAATTTAGGTCAACATGTGTGTTAATATATCTAAGTTGATTCCCACACTTTTTTGAAATGGTATTACTCCAATTCTTTCCATAGGCAAGTAAGAGTCAGTATGATTATAAACTGTCATGATTTTCAAATAATTACACTCAAAGGTGTAAGTATTAATTGGAAACAACCCAAGTCTTAATTCACCACATTTAATATCTCATGACCTGTTACATAATTAAATAGGCACAATTTATTACACACCTAACTGAATACACACATTCTTGACCTCAATAGTAAACCCACAAATGTATTATTTATTTTGATCTACACTACATTAAAATATTCTGTTAATTTTGCTAGCTAGCTGAATGATTAATCAAACATGGTTTTTTTTCAAAGAAAAGACAAAAAATGTAAAAATATGTATAAAAAATGCAACCAAATTTTATTTCACTTGTAAAATCAGTGTCATTATCATCTGACATAAGTCAATAATCAAGATCTAATTAATTAGTTACAATTATCAGAAATTTGGTTGAAACAATAAACAAAATTGCTTAACTCTTACCTGAGCATTTTCTGCAATAAAATTTATTTGTTTGTTCTACATTTATATCCCATTATATTACTATTTAACAGTAATTGGAAATATCTCAGCATTAGGTATTTGTACATTTAAATTTGAATACAGGAAAAGTATTTTTTCTTAATGAAGAATTAACACCAATTTAGATAAAAATTAGTTATTATTTTTTTTTCATTTTTGTTGTTGAGAAAGTGCATTTCCAAGGCCTCGTTCTGGAAATTATTAAGCCAGTTATAATTAATGGCATATAAAAAAATATATTACTTTTTTGACGATTTCCCTTTCCATTCATGTCAATACCATTAAATTGCAAATATTTAAAAAAAAAAAAAAAAAAAAATCTGACAGAGTCTAAAATTGAAATATCAATATATATATATCATTTTTTGCATCAATATTGCGAAATTCCCTACCTGTGGGCAATAACATAGAAATTTACAGTAAGATTGGAAATGAAAAGAGAAAAAAATATCGAAAAAAGTATGGTCAGAAAGAATATCAGACTAGCTATGAATATGGCTGGATCACAACATCGACCATGCTTTGATTTAAAATTGTGATGTCAAAATTTACAGGAACTTGTGTGATTTTAAGTAATGGCAGACAACTTTGCATACAAGTGTAAATACATCTATTTTGCCTCAAAATAATGTCGTATTATTCTTACCTTCAGTTTTTGGTCGGGTTTTTGTAGTTCAGTCTTTGATATTCTATGAAGTGTTTTGTGGACTAATTGTTTGTCTTATCATCATTTTTTTTTTGCTATGGTGTTGTCAGTTTCTCATCGACATTTGATTTTGAATGATATCAGCTACCTCTTTTAAGCTCACCTGGCCCAAAGGGCCAAGTGAGCTTTTCTCATCACTTGGCGTCCGTCGTCCATCGTCGTCATAGTCGGTTGTCGTCGTCTTCATTAACTTTTCACATTTTGAACTTCTTCTAGAGAACCACCGAATGGAATGAAACCAAACATGGCATGAATGTTCCTTATGAGGTGCTGACCAAGTGTTGTTACTTTGAAGCCGATCCATCATCCAAGATGGCCGCCAGGGGGGGGGACTTCGTTTAACATAGGACCCTATGGACAATACATATAAATGTCTTCTTTTAGAGAACCGCAGAATGGAATGTAACCAAACATGGCATGAATGTTCCTTATGAGGTGCTGACCAAGTGTTGTTACTTTGAAGCCGATCCATTATCCAAGATGACCGCCAGAGGGGGACATATTTTAACATAGGACCCTATGGGAAATACATACAAATAGATATAAGATGTGGTATGAGTGCCAATGAGACAACTCTCCATCCAAGTCACAATTTGTAAAAGTAAACCATTATAGGTCAAAGTAAGGCCTTCAACACAGAGCCTTGGCTCACACCAAACAGCAAGCTATAATGTCTTCTTTTAGAGAACCACAGAATGGAATGAAACCAAACATGGCATGAATGTTCCTTATGAGGTGCTGACCAAGTGTTGTTACTTTGAAGCCGATCCATCATCCAAGATGGCCGCCAGAGGG
The DNA here is from genome assembly GCF_021869535.1 of Mytilus californianus. Classification (NCBI taxonomy): domain Eukaryota; kingdom Metazoa; phylum Mollusca; class Bivalvia; order Mytilida; family Mytilidae; genus Mytilus; species Mytilus californianus. The sequence goes on along the minus strand of NW_026262581.1, from coordinate 138,001,190 downwards.
GGACTTAATTTAACATAGGACCCTATTGGAAATACATACAAATAGATATAAGAAGATGTGGTATGAGTGCCAATGAGACAACTCTCCATCCAAGTCACAATTTGTAAAAGTAAACCATTATAGGTCGAATTACGGCCTTTAACATGGAGCCTTGGCTCACACCAAACAGCAAGCTATAATGTCTTCTTTTCAGTCAGAGCTCTGACATAAACAAGTCAGAATAAAATGACTTCTTCAAGTCAGAAAGTGTTTTGAAATTCTGACCTGTACGCGTCAATTTTTGTTTTGCGTAGTTTTCACTCGAGTCCGTCAAACCAGAAGTTATTTTGAATTTGCCGCCGATCTACGACACATACGATCACGTGGGGTTACACTAATGACTGGACCGAATGACAGGACCGAATGACAGGACCAAATGAAAAATGCTAATAACTTTTTCATTTCTCAAAGGATTTATCTCAAATTTGAAATATAATAAGATTTCATCATTTTATATATAGATTTAAGAAAAAAAAATATATTTTTTTCTTAGAAGCTTTTGAAAACGTGACCTGACCAACGCTGATAATGACAGGACCACCATCGACAATGACAGGCCCAAATAAAAATGCTAATAACTTTTTTACTTTTCAAAGGAATTATCTCAGATTTGAAATATAAGATAGGATGTCATCCTATAATATATAAAAAAAATTTAAATTATAGATTTTTTTCAAAAACTTGCGAAAACGTGACATGACCATCGATGACTGACAGGACCAACCTCGACAATGACAGGACCAAATGAAATTGCTAATTACTTTTTTATTTTTCAATGGAATTATCTCAGATTTAAAATATAATAAGATCTCATCTTTTAATACATAAATTAAAGAAAAAATATAGATTTGTTTTTTAATTGCGGAAACGTGACATGACCATCGCTGACTGACAGGACCAACCTCGACAATGACAGGACCAAATGAGCTGCTAATTACTTTTTTATTTCTCAATAAGATTACACCATTTTATACATAATTAAAGAAAAATATAGAAAAAAGGTTTTTTGCAAGAGATCACGTGTTTGAGAGTCGTTGTTTTGGAAGTGTCTCGAACGAGAAGTCATTGAATATTATATTGATTATTTACGATTTTTAGTGAAAATCTAGGTCATTGTGGGCATTTTTAGAAAGGTAATTCACATTACCTCCGTATTTTCATGGGCATTTTTATATTTTTTGCCTAAAAAGAAGTTCCTTGCAAGTGATTTTTTTGCTGTTTCTTGAAGGCGCGCGACCTGTAAATACGGACGCGTGGTCTTTTAGATGACCTGGTGTTTGACAATTCTGACTTGTTCAGGTCAGAAAATGTTGTTATGATAATGAATTGTTATTTTCGGGAGATAACTCGTGTTGTCTTAAACAATATTAACATTATTAACCAGTCAGTGCAATTTAAAAAGTAAAATTATTGCTTCGAGCTGAACATCGTCACGTGATTTTTCTATTTTTAAACTCAATCACGAACTGATTTTTTAACCTTTCTGATTCGTTTCTCCCTATGAGAAAAACGATCATTGTGAATATTGATATGATGATAATGAAACGAAAATGGGAAAAATTTTAATAAAAGAAAAAGGAAGGGAGGGGTTTAACTAAAGAACCCAAGGTTTTTTTTTTATTTTTAAAGTTATAACTTGAGAACAATAAGTGATGCACACACCTGGTCTTCATTTATGATCATGGGACATGATAAAACAAATCAAATGAAATGTAGGGCAAGTCTCCAGGGATCACCCCTATCCCTGTCATTTCTCTATTCCTCTATAATGTCAAACTGATTTGAATGAAATATACCGGGCTAGTCTCCAGGTTTACCCCCACCCCCTGTCATTTGCAAATGTTCTTATATTTTGTAAACGGTAGAGATCCCCACCCCTAAACCATATATATTCTTGTATGGGACAATTTAACAAATCAAATGATATGTTGGGGAGGTCCCTGGGGGTCACCCCTACCCGTCCTGTTTGAAAACTTGTAAACGGTCGAGATCCCCACCCCTAAACCATATATTTTCTTGAATAGGACAATAAAACAAATCAAATGAAGTATAGGGGAAGTCCCTTGGGGTCACCCCACCCCCTCCTGTGTGAAAACTTGTAAACGGTCGGGATCCCCACCCCTTAACCATATATATTCTTGTAAGGGCCAATAAGACAAATCAAATGAAATAAAGGTGGAGTCCCTGAGGGTCACCCCACCCCCTCATGTTTGAAAACTTGTAAACGGTCGAGATCCCCACCCCTACACCATATACATTCTTGCACAGGACAATAAAACAAATCAAATGAAATATAGGGGAAGTCCATTGGTGTCATCCCCATCCCCCTTTTTGAAATGTTCTGGATCACCACCCCTAAAGGTAAACCATATGATATTCCTGTTCGTAATTTCAAGAAGATTTGAATGACATGCAGGGTCAAACCCTAGGCGTCACTTATGCATATCACTTTACTAGACAAAACCAATTTGTACTGGAACTTGCCCAATGTCAGGCAACCATGGGAATGACGAATTATGGGAGCTTAAATTTGTTTGGGAGACTTCGTAACAGCATCCTGTTACAATTATTTCTTGTTTATTTTAATCTGCTGAGAGACCACCTTTACATATTATATTTATCAGTGTTTGTGCAAACAGAATTGTCTATTCAGTATTATTTTCCTGTCACATGCATCACATCTTATTGATTACATGGATATAGGAAGATGTGGTATGAGTGCCAATGAGACAACTCTCCATCCAAGTTACAATTTATAAAAGTAAACCATTATAGGTCAAGGTACGGCCTTCAACACGGAGCATTGGCTCACACCGAACAGCAAGCTATAAAGGGCCTCAAAAAATTACTAGTGTAAAACCATTCAAACGGAAAAACCAACGGTCTAATCTATATGAAAAAAAAATAAATTTTGGCATATTTGTTTTCCTCTGAAATTACACATCTACAATTCTTACCCCAGATGCTTAGCCACATGAAGCATTTACCTCTTATTTGAGACATAGATAGTCTTTGTTTCTACAGAAGTGAGAAGAACATTGGAAGTCAGAATGTTCTGACTTATAAAAGTCTGAATGTTCTGACTTATAAAAGTCTGAATGTTCTGACTTATAAAAGTCTGAATGTTCTGACTTAATAAGGTCAGAAAGACTCAGAATGATCTGAAAATACTGACTTTTTTTAATGTTTAGAGTATTTTAGAATATGAATGCACTTGTCATGCTAGTACCATAAGAAATCCTGACAAGATTTTGTTCCCAAACAACAATTTTTAAAGATATTAAGAATAACAAGTGTACAATGGAACATAAATTACAAAGTTATAAGTGTTGTGAAAAAAGCTATTTAAAAAAAAATCAATAGATAGTTATCTTTCAACTTTTACATGTATTTAAAAAACAGTGAAAATATTATGGATTATATGTACGGCTTCTTGAAGGACAACAAAGTCACCATATTTGGTTTGAATTTGTATGTTTTTTCTCCTCAATTTTTTTTTTACATTATTAATGTCGGCTTTTTTCTTAACTAATTTTAAACATTCTTAATTATAATTAAATTTCCCCAACATTTTGCTTACAAACTCTTTAATTTCTAAAGTCAAATTGAAAGTTGTCTTCACAGATTCAATGTGTCTGAAAATGATATATTGAAAAAACAATACTTTTATATCCTCAAATAAAATGGGTATACCATGAGTTTAATGGTCATGCAGATATGCAATCCAGGATGTTAACAATCAGAGTTTAGATTACAGTCATATAGTAATAGGCAGAGTTTTTCTTATATAATCAATAACCAGAGTAAAGATAATTGATTAATAGAGGTTTAGTTTAATATAAGTAATAAACAAAGCTAATTAATACACTTGCAATAACATACATGTAGTTAAATTAGTAAATACAGAATATTCATAAAAAATTCAGACAGAAATACTGTAATAGGTCAAGTCATTAGGGACGACATCAAAAGTTCAATATAGGATAAAAAACTTAATTCACATCACATAGTTTTTTCACTGACCCACCCACCCCCCCTCTTAACTTAATTTGGGAAAGATTGATTGACCAATATGGATTTATGTAAAATCGATTTTGGATAAACAAAACTTGCAGCAACTTTAACCCCATCCCCACCCCAAACTATTTGATTTAAGTTTTTTTATCCTACATTGGTCTTTTGATGGCGTCCCTTAGAATGTGCTGACTTTGTACATGTTGTAGTGATAGTTATGGCACCCATACAACATATAGGAATTAGTCAAAAGGAGAGAAAAATTCCCGAAATTTGTCACATAGTGACATTTGTGAGTCGGAATAACAAAATATAGACTCATTAATCTCTCCATCTTTTCAAAAATTATGAACCAGATTTTATGCATATCCATTTAGTTTTTGACGGACTCTTTTAAGTCAGAACATGATTTGACCTGTTTGAGTAAATTTGCAGAACAAAATTTCCAATCAAAGCTATGTGTTGGACTGTTCTTCCTCTTAGCCCCCTTCTGAATCTGCCACTGTTGAGTTTATTAATTGATTTTTCCATACATTATCATTAATATCAAATGGCAATGCCTGACTTAATAATTTCAATAAATTTAGTTTTTGACTAATTTTTTAAAGTCAGAACATGACTTGACCTGTTTAAGTCAATTTGCAGAACAAAATTTCCAATCAAAGCTAGGTGTACTTCCTTTAAGCCCTGCAATGCCCGGCTTAAATATTTCAATAAATTTATTTTAGTTTTGGACTGACTCTTTTAAGTCAGAACATGATTTGACCTGTTTAAAACAAAATACATTTAATATTGAATATACCAAATAAACTTTTTTATTGTCCTCATTATTGTGACTTATGGGGACTTTATTCTCTCTGTCTTTTATCTGGCTCACCCATACATTTTTAAATCAATATGACAATACTATACTTAAAAGTTGTAATAAGTTTAGTTTTGACTGACTCTTTGAAAGCAGAACATGATTTGACCTGTTTAAGTCTGTTTACAGAACAAAATTTCCAATCAAAGCTACGTGTACTTCCTTTAAGCCCTGCTTCTGAATCTGCCATTTTCGAGTTTATTATTTGATAAGTTTTTAGAAACAATTAAGTCAAATGGTTATTTATTTTAGGGGATCTTACATATATTTCGTGTGTCTTTTATCTGACGTTCCCATACATTCATTAAATAACATATGGCAATGCCCAGCTTATATATTTCAATAAATTTATTTTAGTTTTGGACTGACTCTTTTAAGTCAGAACATGATTTGACCTGTTTAAAACAAAATACATTTAATATTGAATATACCAAATAAACTTTTTTATAGTCCTCATTATTGTGACTTATGGCTACCTTATTTCCTCTGTCTTTTATCTGGCTCACCTATATATTTTTAAATCAATATGACAATACTAGACTTAAAAGTTGTAATAAGTTAAGTTTTGTTTGACTCTTTGAAGTCAGAACATGATTTGACCTGTTAAAGTCAGTTTACAGAACAAAATTTCCAATCAAAGCTACGTGTACTTCCTTTAAGCCCTGCTTCTGAATCTGCCATTTTCGAGTTTATTATTTGATAAGTTTTTAGAAACAATTAAGTCAAATGGTTATTTATTTTAGGGGATCTTACATATATTTCGTGTGTCTTTTATCTGACGTTCCCATACATTCATTAAATAACATATGGCAATGCCCAGCTTATATATTTCAATAAATTTATTTTAGTTTTGGACTGACTCTTTTAAGTCAGAACATGATTTGACCTGTTTAAAACAAAATACATTTAATATTGAATATACCAAATAAACTTTTTTATAGTCCTCATTATTGTGACTTATGGGGACCTAATTTCCTCAGTCTTTTATCTGGCTTACCTATACATTTTTAAATCAATATGACAATACTAGACTTAAAAGTTGTAATACGTTTAGTAAGTCAGAACATAATGTGACTTGTTTGAGTCAGTTTGCACAACAGTATTTACCTCAATGAAATATTAAAATAATAAATGTTTTGCTCTTAATACATTTAGCTTAAAGTGGATGAGAATATATCTTTTATTAACATAGTCTTATCATGAATAAGTGTCTTGTTTTTCCTTGGAAGATTTGAAGTATTGTCATGTAATGTATCCAATATTGTATTTTGTAAATCTTTTGATATTCAGAAAATTGTATGATCCATTTTTTCTCACCTGGTTTTTCTTTGTATTTTGAAATAATTGAAAGTGATGAGATAAATATATTATGTTTAGATTCTGGAAAGGAGAAGGTATGATGTCAGATGAGCCCCACTTTTTAAAACTCTTTAATTCGAAACTAGTAATCACCATATTTTTATGGAGATTGATAACAAAGTGGTAGTAATGACTGCTTCAAATCAGAACAAAAATGACCTCTCGAAGTCAAAATGCATTAAAAAGGGGCATAAATCTTATTAGAATATGAAGATATTAAGTCACAATATTTTGTGCAAAATCTGACCTGTGGAAGTCATTTTATGATAAATTAAAGTCTGACATAAACTGACCTGTACAAGTCATATTCTGTTGAGTGCAAGAAGGGAGACAACACTTACATCAAATTATATCTGACCTATGGAAGTCATTTTATTCTGACTTGTTTATGTCAGAGCTCTGACTGCTTTTAGAGAACCACTAAATGGAACGAAATAAAACATGGCATGAATGTTCCTTATGAGGTGCTGGCCAAGTGTTGTTACTTTATAGCCAATCAATCATCCAAGATGGCTGCCAGCGGGAAAATTAGTTTAAAAAAGGACCCTATGGACAATACATACAAATGTCTTCTTTTAGAGAACCACTGAATGGAATGAAACCAAACATGGCATGAATGTTCCTTTTGAGGTGCTGACCAATTGTTGTTACTTTGTAGCCAATCAATCATCCAAGATGGCTGCCAGCGGTGAACTTAGTTTAACAAAGGACCCTTAATGTAAATACATACAAAAGTCTTCTTTTGAAGAACCACTGAATGGAATGAAACCAAACATGGCATTAATGTTCCTTATGAGGTGCTGACCAAGTGTTGTTACTTTGTAGCAAATCCATCAACGAAGATTGCTGCCAATGGGGGACTTAGTTTAACAAAGGACCCTATGGGAAATATATGCAAATGTCTTCTTCTAGAAAACCACTAAATGGATTGAAACCAAACATGGTATGGATGTTTCTTTTGAGGTGCTAACCAAGTGTTGTCATCCAAGATGGCTGCCAGCAGGGGTAGTAAGTTTAACATAGTACCCTATGGGAAATACATACAAATGTTTTCTTCTAGAGAACCACTGAATAGAATGAAACCAAACATGTCATGAATGTTCCTAATGAGGTGCTGACCAAGTGTTGTTACTTTGTAGCCGAACCATCATCAAAGATGGCCGCCAGCAGGGGACTTAGTTTAACATAAGACCCTATGGGAAATACATACAAATGCTCTTAGAGGAGCACTGAATGGAATGAAACCAAACATGGCATAAATGTTCCTTATGAGGTGCTGATGAAGATTTTAACACATGTATCTTTATAATAAGATTGAGATATACTGTAAACTGCAAAAATATCAAGAAAAGAAGATCTACACATAAGTCAACATGAGCAAAATTGTCAATTGACATCTTGTTGGAGTTATTGTCCTTATAAAGTCATTTTCTACAATTTCAATGAATTTATTGGTAATTTCTGTAAACTTTACAAAAGTTTCTGCTTTTGATTAAATTACGTGGCCAATATTAAACCAAATTTGCCCTCAATCATTATAAGGGTATCTTTTATGATTTTAATCTATTTTTACATGATTTCCAAAACCAAAGTAGAATCAGGTGAGTGACAGAGGCTCTTAAGAGCCTCTTGTTTAATACATGTACTATTTTTACAGATAAAAGAAATCACTATTATCATTTGTACATTGTAATGATGCATGGCAGTGGCAAACTGATGACCGAGAACAATAAAAAAGTCATGCTTCTTATGAAAAAGTTGAAAAAATCAATAGTAAATCAATGCTGGTAAAGATACTGATAAAGAGTTATTTCTAAACAACAATTGATATTTTAAAGAAATTATTTGTTGAATGGTATTACTGTTTTTAGAAATATATGATATTTTATGTTTTAAACTGAAATTTGAAAAAATGTTAATCGTTTCTGCATATTGATAAAAAAAAATGGAAAAAGTCATGTACATACAAAATCTAATGATCTTTCAGGTCACAAATTTTCAGAGTGTGTGAATAGTCCTTAGCATGTTACAATTTCTCTAAATATACATCCAAGTTTTCGAGTAAACTGATCTGCTCTTGTCACATGAACTTTCAATGAAGAAACTCTTTTTACGAATATGGCAATTTAAACATGTTAAAAGATATGTCTGTACAGGTTAAAAAATTAAAACATAAATATTTTTAGAAAGAAAAAAGTAAAATAACAAAAATACAAATTAAAACTCCAAGGAAAATTCAAAACGGAAAGTCCTTTATCTAATGGCAAATTCAAAAGCTCAAACACATCAAACGAATGGAACACAACTGTCTTATTCCTGATTTGGTACAGGCATTTACTTATGTAGAAAATGGTGGATTAATCCTGGTTTTATTGCTAGCTAAACCTCAGTTTTCTAAAGTAATCTGTTAAAAAAGTTGCAGTATGCAAGACATAGGAATTATCATGCTATCAGGCAGCTGTTGCGTAAAGTTTTTGTATAAACCTTTATATTTCACATGTATGCAGATACCTTATGTTTTGAAGTTTCCATCTGTCATATGTCCATGGTCCTTGACATCATTTTCATGGTTCAGCGACTGCTTGAAAAAAAATCATAGTTTTTTGTTATATAGAAATAAGAAGATGTGGTATGATTGTCTATGAGACAACTATCCACCAAAATACAAATGAAGCGGATATAAGCAATTATAGGTAAGTGTACGACCTTCAACAATGAGAAAAATCCATACAGTATAGTCAGCTATATAAGCCTCGGACATGGAAAAAAATGAAACAATTCAATTGAGAAAACTAATGGCCTAATTTATAACAAAACAATTTACGAAAAACATATATGACAGGCATGAACCAACAACCACTGAACTACAGGCACCTGACTTGAGACAGGCACATATAGAATGTGGCGGGGTTAAACTAGTTTACTGGTGCCAAGCCCTCCCCTAACCTGGGACAGTGTGGTAACATTACAACAAAAGAACAAACTATGAAAATCAATTAAAAAGGGCTCAACTCATCAGATCGGTACAAATCAGAAAACATCTAACGATAACACAGACAGGACGTAGCAGCTTATCTATACATCCCACAACATAAAGGACACTAAGTAAAGATCTGAGAGTACTCGCAGCGCAGTTACTGACAATAAAAATAAAAATTTGAAAATATTCTCAGAAGATATCAGCATTATTTCAGCATTATTTCGACTAGTCCTTTTCTTTTTCGTGTAGAAATATGCAGAAATAGCTGCTCTGCTGTGATGTTTTTATCAATGTGCAAAAATGTGACAGTAGCAGGTTCTTAATTATAAAACATCCAATTACGAATTTCAAAAGTGATTTATAAAATATTGCCACTGCATAATTAACTAGATTTAACATTTCTGCCAGAGGTCAAGGATTCACAATAATAAATGCATGCATTAATTTCTGAATTTACAGCATCATCATCAGGTTTTGTGAATCTATGATGATTTGAACACAATGACAATGATCCTCAATTCAACTAAAGCTTCTAGAATCCGAACCCTTTTACATGAGTATTTAGGTTACTGGATTGGATATTAATATTTGGAATCACCAAAATCTTAGGAAACTATTCTTGTCTGCCTAATTTTTTCCAAAGAGTTGATAAAAAAAAAAACTTAGATATTATTCAATTTTGCATGTTTTTTAGAGTAACATTTTCTCAGGAATTCTACTCAAAATAGGTTGAAAATCAGAGCTAACGATCAGACTATAATAGCCTGATTAGGCTGTAACAATTATATGCCTCTGACATTTTTGGTGAAATTTCTGTTTCGTGTTATTTAAGACTTGTAGGCTTGATTAAATAATAAAGCTAAATTACATGCATGGTTACTAAGCAAAAATTCTCTTATAAATTAAAAGAAAATAAAAATTGGACTATATCATGTATATTAATCTATTTATTTTGCTTTATATGCTGTTCTTCATCTCAAAGTAACTACATGCTGAAGCCAATTAAACAACTTTCAAAGTAAAAAAAATATAAGTAACATTTTTTTGCAATGCACTTCAACCATGTCAACATCAAACTATTGCACTTTGTTATGACCAAAGTTTTAAGGAGTTCCATTACTGCTTTTTAGAATTTTGCATATAAAGGGGAAAATACAATTATTATTGATATAAAGTAGTGACACCTAAAAAAATGAGTGTATATTTTTAAAGTTAGGATAAAGATTAGCTAATAGTTAATTGATAACAATGTATTTTCTGTCACAAACACAACCTCTGGATGTCTTTTGTTTGGTTATATTATTGAGTTACTGTCTTATTGATATCGTTGACAAATGGCTGCAAGAAATGAATGATGATAATTTAAACCTAGCAATACTGTTGGACTTCAAAAAAGCATTTGATCTTGTAGATCATGACATTCTTTGCTTAAAGCTTGCTATTTATGGATTCAGTGAGTCTGCAGTAGGTTTTTTCAGGTCATACCTAAGTAATAGAACACAGCAAGTAAACATTTGCAATGTTAATTCTGATAAAAAAGATGTGAAATTTGGTGTCCCCCAAGGATCTATACTAGGTCCTCTATTATTTGTCTTATTTATAAAATGACCTTCCCCTTTGCATTAAAAAATTGTAAAACAGACTTGTATGCTGATGATACTACTCTTCATAAATCTGGGAAAAACATAGAAAATTTACATGATGATGTACAAGAAGATTTATGCAGAGTTGAAGAATGGTGCAAAATTAATAATATGTTCATCAATACTAAAAAAACTAAATGTTTGGTTACTGGAACAAGTCAGAAGTTATCAACTCAATCTTTTCAACCAAATTTACAAATAAATTCAGAAACACTACAAAATTCATCATGTGAAAAATTATTAGGTGTTAAAATTGACAGCACACTTAGCTGGACAAATCAAATTGATCAAATTTATGCTAGCATTTCATCAAGAATATACCTTCTTTCTAAATTAAAGTAATTTTTAGATATTAATGCCAGGAAAGCATATTATAATGGGTATATTCTGCCGCTCATCGATTACTGCTGTATTGTTTGGGGAGAATGTTAAAATGAAGGGATAATAAGAATATTAAAACTTAAAACAGGCGGCAAGATTAATTCTTGATGCAGACCCTTTATCCCCATCAGCCCCCTTATTTAAAGAACTTGGATGGATGACAGTAGAAAACCGAATCAAATACCACAAATATTTACTGCTATATAAATGTATGCGGAAAGAAGCACCACAGTACCTACTTCAAAAGTTTCAACTTATATCTGTTAATAATCCTTATGCTTTAAGGGGTGTTACTCAAGGTAATTTGATAATTCCTAAGCCAAAAACTGAACTGTTTAAAAAATCTTTTGCTTATTCTGGATCAGTTTTATGGAACAGACTACCATATGAAATGCGTAAAGTGCAAAACACTTTTTCTTTTAAACAAATTATAAAACGATACTTGAGGCAGTCCCAATATTCAGTCTTGAAATGATTGCAACTATTACTTTTTTAGAAGGTATGATTTTGATTTGTATATTATATCTATTTACTACATGCAATCTGTAACTGTTTTAAATGTTCTAATGGTACTTGTACATTGAACTATCATGACTATACGATTGTGTTAATATGATGTATGTTTGCTTTTTTTTTTTTTTTTTTTTTTTATTCTCTTATTATTATTTTTTTTACTTGTATTGTATATGAGGGCCTCAGGGAAGATTAGTAATTGTAACTAACTGTGTTTACCCTCTTTAAATAAAGAATTTATTATTATTATTATTATTATTATTATTATTATTATTATTATTATTATTATTATTATTATTATTATTATTATTATTATCAATGTTCAAAATGTATACCCCAAATCTCTTTTTTTAGCAAGATTAGTCATTGATAACACAAGTTTATATTTTAGGCAATGTAAAATAGAAAAAAAGAGGTTGTCCTTGACCTCTATCAAGGATGGCAGAAGAGTCTCAAGGTAAGCTTAATAATCTATTGACAGGTACATGTGCATTCAGAGTTATTATTTAGAGATAACAGATTGAGTCCTTTTAATGCAAGCTGACTAACAATTACTGCAAATTCAAAAATTATTGCTATGTGGCTGTTTCAGGTTAGCCATACATTGTAATAGAAATTAGCATTCACAATTGCAGTAGTGCCTTTCCTTGGTAACATTTTTTTGGCATTACATTAATTAGATTTCACCTTTTTTTTGTTAAAAGGTTAAGGATAAACAATAATAAATGCACACATTAATTTCTGAATTTACAGTAATCACATTAACATACCTTATTACAAGAATAACAAAAGTTATTTGCTGTCAGTTTTTGAAACTTGAAATAAACTTTGTCCAGTTTAATCAGGTGAGCAGCATTTTTCAGTAGAGATTTTTCATATTTTCCTTCAGTTAAAGAAAACAATTATCATACATGTATCTAAGTTTTGATTGATGGTTGGTGTTTTTTCTAAGTTGTTATTCAGGGTTATATCTGGTCTATATACCTGCTTTGATAAGTGTTTGGTATTACTATAAATTTTCACTTCGTACTATGAACATCAAAATTATTTATTTTGTATAAATATTTCCTTTCTCTATTGGAACTGTACACGTATACCTAACAACAAAATTATTTTCATTTACCTGTGTTTAAAGTTATTGCAAATGGCTGATATTTTTGTTCGAGCATATTGTTTTTCTTAAATTGTTTAAAATTTCATACCAACATAACATGTTACTTTTATTATTCTTCCCTTAGTTTATTTATTTTGTATTTACATTGTATCACAGGTCAAATTTATTTGTTCAGTGTATGTTCACTGGTGTTAATGTCCTTTGATTGAGTTAAGCTATTTCAGTTGATATTTTATAGTGTTTCTTTCTATGTTGTGATGTTACACTATTGTTTCAGAAAAAGGGTGAAGGTTTGGTACCATTAAAACGTTTAAACCCGCTGCATTTGTTTGCACCTGTCCTAAGTCAGGAATCTGATGTTCAGTAGTTGTCGTTTGTTGATGTGGTTCATAAGTGTTTCTTGTTTCTCGTTTTTTATATAGATTAGACTGTTGGTTTTCCTGTTTGAATGGTATTACACTAGTAATTTTTGGGGCACTTTATAGCTTACTGTTCGGTGTGAGCCAAGGCTCCGTGTTGAAGACCGTACTGTGACCTATAATGGTTTACTTTTATAAATTTTGACTTGGATGGAGAGTTGTCTCATTGGCACTCATACCACAACTTCTTATATCTATTTGATAATTGACCCCTGTGAACTTCTGTGAACCACAATGATGAATATCAATGCTTATTGGTTTGGTTGTTTTTAATCACCAGGAAATGAATTAACCATGAATGTCTCCACATAAGGTTTATTTACAAAGCAATCAAATCCAATGGATTTGTTTAAACTACAAATTGTCAGAGAAACCTATGCCATGAATAGGAATATGCAATAAACTGAAACATTTTATAAATAAAATAAAGGTATTGTTTACCTTTTTCATTGGGAATATTTGGTTTACTGTTAAAGAAACACAAGAAAAGAGATGTTAAGTAATGACTTTTGGAGAGATCTGTTTGTGTCAATATAACATTTATGCCACTCATTTCAAACTACCTAGTATCATTTGCACCCAAATTTAAACATACGATTGTGTCAATTCTTAGATGAATTTTATTTAATTAAAACAGTGCCTCTGTCCCCTCTTTTATCTGGACTTAGCAATGGTAGATTACACTGGTGTAGTTAAAGCAATTTAATGTTGTTAAATAGCAAACTTATGACAGAGGACAGAATATGGTTAAGGACTGTAATTTTGTAGCTTACAGCTTATATAGGTCTCTTTTTCATACTTCTGGATTTTTCAATGTCAGATGTTTCTTTTTATTTTCTAAATCAAGTCTGCTTCTTGCAGCTGTTGTACTCCATGAGATAGAGATGTTGTAAAATCATTTATACTCCATGAGATAGAGATGTTGTAAAATCATTTATACTCCATGAGATAGAGATGTTGTAAAATCATTTATACTCCATGAGATAGAGATGTTGTAAAATCATTTATACTCCAAGAGATAGAGATGTTGTTAAATCATTTATACTCCATGAGATAGAGATGTAAGAGATAGAGATGTTGTTAAATCATTTATACTCCATGAGATAGAGATGTAAGAGACAGAGATGTTGTAAAATCATTTATACTCCATGAGATAGAGATGTTGTAAAATCATTTATACTCCAAGAGATAGAGATGTTGTAAAATCATTTATACTCCAAGAGATAGAGATGTTGTAAAATCATTTATACTCCATGAGATAGAGATTCAATATAAACAGTTATGCTCTGCTCCTCTGTATATAAAATAGCAATACAGTCTTTTGTTGTACAATACACTGCTCCTCTGTATATAAAATAGCAATACAGTCTTTTGTTGTACACCAACACCCTTTTTTCTCTGCTCTTCTTTAAATTTTATACATAAACGTCCCAATTATACCATACCTTTAATAAAAATATAATTAGGTTCAAATATTAAAAAAAATAATAGCAATTGGCGCATAAGGTGATGTCACAATCTCTAATCCATTTAGAGATACTTTACAATAAGAACAAGTTTATAAGTGGAACTTAGTAACCTTGATGCTTTTAAAACTCCATGAAAATAAATTGAAGACAGTTAGAAAGTATGTTTTCTACTATGATGATATTATAAACATCAACCTTATAAAATGGAGAAAAAAGTGAAACCAATCAAAGATGTAGATGAATATTATTTATTGACCTATACAAGTCCTGAACATGCATGAAAATGAAATATTTGCCGCTGGATTTTAAGCATACAACAATCAATAAATCAATCAACCTTAACAAGTTAGAAGTTGTCAAACAGTGGGTCTCTTTAAAAAGGCCATGCACACCAATTAACAAGTTAGAAGTGGTCAAACAGTGGGTCTCTTTAAAAGGCCATGCACACCAATTAACAAGTTAGAAGTTGTCAAACAGTGGACTCTTTAAAAGGCCATGCACACCAATTAACAAGTTAGAAGTTGTCAAACAGTGGGTCTCTTTAAAAAGGCCATGCACACCAATTAACAAGTTATGAGCCTAGATGAAACTGTAAAAGCATTATTCACAAAGAACCACTTACCGTCATCTTTACAAAATATGAACATCACTGTCAATGTGCTCATCACTTAAGTTACAATTGTTTTAATGGTTTACAAACAATTATATATATATTTTAAAATGTTTGTTATTTTAGTGTGGTTTACTGGTATGTTATCATATTCCTCATTTATCATTGTTTATTTATTTTCTATTAAATGATTAGATGTATTGATAATATATAATTGCTTTATAAGGTTTGCATCTGGTGGTTGCTGTTCCTTTTATAGTTGGTACTAATGTATGTCCCATAGAAACATGGTCTAGGTTGCTTTGATATGGTTTCGCTTTCTTTTTATGGAATATTTTAATCAAAGACTGAAAAAAGATTAATCTTGAACATTTAAAAAGAAATTTATGATCTACATGGGGCAATTAAAAATTTTATGAAAAATACATATTAAACCAATTTAACTTATTAGAATTGAACAGAAAATCTCATCAATTTTATTTAAGAAGTTAAATGAAAAAATAAAATCAGTCATCTTTCATGTCTTTACACTTAACGTTACTGTGTAATATATATATATATATATATATATATACACTAACAAAATAATTGTAGATAAAAGGAAATGTTGGGTAAACATCAACTTGTCAGCAACCTAACTACAAAAGTAAACAAAATGGACATCTACCATCTTCAATGATAGACAAATGCTCAGAATGTATGATAAGTACATATTTGCCAAATCTAACAACTAAAGATACAATTAGATACCCAGTACCGCTGTCAGATCCTCAAAGTAAAACATTTATATTCCCATTTTGGCATATATGTTAATGAGGTCTTTAATGTCAAATTGTACAATCAAGCCTTAAGCTTAGATATAAGCCACATTATCCCAACTTACTTTCTCCCTTAGCTCCTTGTAGAAATTTTAACCATAAGAATATGTATATGCCAAAATGAGAATATAATCTACATATGCAACAAATTAAAAGAAATGTCATATACTGCAGTTAAACTATCAAAATCAGAAAGACTGTTGAAATGGCGATGATGATGGGTGTGTTTAACAACCTTGACTGGCTATAAAGCCCTCGCACGGTTGGCCCTTTCTTATGCCTTTTTGGGCATTTAAATAATTTATTTTTACCTTATAATATTAATGCAATTTGATAGACAAAAATAGAACATGAATATGTAAAAAAAAAGAATGAAAATAAAATAATGACTTTTTGATAAAAATAAATGAGTGAATTAATTTATAAATGATAATTGATAGATTAAATAAGAAATAAAAAATAAAACTAAATAAAGAAATGAAAATAGTTAAAAATATGAAAATAAAAAATAAAATAAGATTATGTGCCACGAAAAGCTGGAACAGGAGGAAATGAGAAACGACAAAGGGCAGCAGCGACATTGTTATAGTACACCAGCTGCCAAGATGGAGTGGAGAGTTTGTGTTGCCAAATGTAATGTATAAACCAATTGGGCCTAAATATGTGTTTGTAAATTTAGGAATAATAATTGGAGAAAGTTTTATGTGCATAAAATAAGTCAAGGCAATAAAACAAAATAATAAAAAAAAAAAAAAAAACCAAAGGGTTTTTGTATAATTTTGACTGCTTTGCGCTAGCCTACTATAGTTGCAGGACTTTAGGGTGCTAGAACACTGGAAGGCTCTCTGCAGGAAGACAAATGTCCCACTTGAACTGGCCATGTAAATGTTACAGAAAGTAGTCATCTCTTGTTATAAGAGTCTTCAGCTTATTGTGAATTATAAAATAATTATCTCTTGTGTCAGGCATTCAGTAAAATCAGGTAAATCTTCAGCAGCTGACTTTTTTACACAGAAGTTTATCTCATGTTCAATAATGTCTATCATTGATACTTTTTTCTATTAAGTTCACCCAGTTTATTTGTCAGTTAATTAATTGACATAAATTTAAATCACACCTCTCATGCCAAATAAAGATTTTTCATAGCATAATGGACTATTTTAAGAAATTCTTTATATTTGGTTGTCAGGTTTTTTCCCATTATAAGTGAATGGGTATCTCGTGGCATTTAGTAATTGGCATTGCCAATTGATATAAGAGATTTCAAGAGCATCATAATGCAGTCACAAACCTACGTAATTTATACATGTATGTTTATCTACATATTTCCAGTTCAGATAAAAGTTATATCTGCTTATTCCACACAACTTACATTAGTAATCGAAAAATAAATCTTGGCCCATTGGTTCTTTGAAATATTATATTAAAAGGATAGTTTCAAGTCTTGTCTTAGGGGTGAAATGCACAATATTATGACAGTTTGAATAGCTCACTGGTATATTTTTTCTGTTGATGGAACCATTTTTGTCGAGCCTTCGACTTTTGTCGAAAAAGCGAGACATAGCGATCCTACATTCCGTGGGCGTCGTAGTCGTCGGCGGCGTCCACAAATATTCACTCTGTGGTTAAAGTTTTTGAAATTTTAATAACTTTCTTAAACTATCCTGGATTTCTACCAAACCTGGACAGAAGCTTGTTTATGATCATAAGATAATATTCAAAAGTAAATTTTGTAAAAAAAAAATTCCATTTTTTCTGTATTTTACTTATAAATGGACTTAGTTTTTCTGCCAGTTAACATTACATTCAGTCTGTGGTTAAAGTTTTTGAAATTTTAATAACTTTCTTAAACTATCCTGGATTTCTACCAAACTTGGAAAGAAGCTTGTTTATGATTTAAAGATAGTATCCAGAAGTAAATTTTGTAAAAAAAAAATTCTATTTTTTCCGTATTTTACTTATAAATGGACTTAGTTTTTCTGCCAGTTAACATTACATTCACTCTGTGGTTAAAGTTTTTAAAATTTTAGCAACTTTCTTAAACTATCCTGAATTTGTACCAAACTTGGACAGAAGCTTGTTTATGATTAAAAGCTAGTATCTAGAAGGAAATTTTGTTAAAATTTTGTTCAATTTTTTCCGTATTTTACTTATAAATGGACTTAGTTTTTCTTCCAGTTAACATTACATACAGTCTGCAGTTTAAGTTTTTAAAACATTTATTAGATTCATAAACTATCCTGGATTTGTACCAAACTTGGACAGAAGCTACTTACAATCAAAAGATGGTATAGAGAGAAATATTTTTATTAATTTTTTTCCTCATTTTTATTGAGCCTGCGATTAACAGCAAAAGTAGGCGAGACACTGGGTTCCGTGGATCCCTTACGAATTTTTTAAAAACACTCTCTATACAATGTAACCCTATAAAAGAAAATGTTTTAGGTCATATTTCTACATACTGAGAGTTTATAAGCTAGAAAAAAATGCATGCAACACTTCAATTCATATGAATTAAAGTTAATAATTATATGTATGACAAATTTTGATCGCATGTGAATCTTGAAGTATTCATTGAAGAATTATATCTGATTAAGTTTCCTTTAAGAAAATATCAGCTTTCTAATAAATCATTTTCTTTCCATCAAAATTTTACCTGAAGGATTTTATTTGTCCGTTCTGATTGATTTTACTGTATTTACCTTGGGATCATGTAAGATAAAGTCCAAAATTAAATTGTACTGGGAAAAAAAAGTATAATTGAAAGTCAAATCAAATTAGTAGATATATTCATATGTCAAGTGTAAATTGGTACTAAAACTTGTTTTTGAAGATGGAAGAAAATTGTGATAAAATACAATGACTAGAAAATAACCTTGATGGTGAAATGTAATCAACCTCATAGATACTACCTGTAATTTGTTTTCCATGTTTACAATCCATTTAGGAGATCTGTAAAAATGATAATGAATAAATTCGCCGTGATAAGTGATAATATCTAAACGACAATGAAGGACAAAGAGGAAGAGGAAGGTAAAGAAGTTATATTACACTCTTATTTAACATACTCACATTTTGAAAGTTTATTTAATTAACGTAAACATTGCATAGTCAAAGTCTTTTGTGATTATTGAATAATAGTAAATGGTGAAATATTGCTTGTAAAGAAATACAATTTGATAAAACATGTATAGCACAAAAGCTTTCTTAAAAATAGAAGGAATGATAGGAGTTGTAATTTGGCACCTAAAATGAAAAGATTTATAATTCTTCAATTGTTTTTAAATGTTTTTTAAGGACCATACCATACCGACTTCCTTGGAAAGCTACTTTTCTGAAAAGATATCAAAATTTACAGATACTTTAAGATCAGTTATCAGATCTTATTTCATTGTGGCTTTATAAAGTTGATAATATATTTATGTACATATGTATATGGTGAAAAATTACATTTGTTTGTTGGTTCACTATTCTTTTACAAACTCATTTCCACCAAACAAATCCTTTCTTTTTTACAGTCATACACAAATACTAATGCATTCAGTTGGTATACATATAGAGTAAATTAGAGTAATTAGTTTTAAAATATATATTTATAAATGCCTTGGCTGGTAATGCAGTAATGGGTATTGAGGTATGCAGCTTTGCATGTGCAAATATTGAAAATAACCTGTACAAATATATAAGACAATGATCTGTTACATAAATATTGAATTATTGAATTTCCTTTAGATATGCAATGAACAGATGTTACTTTATGATGTCTGTTTAATGATAATGACTAGAAATTACAACTTAAAGTCAAATTAACTAAAAATAATGTATGTTTAACTTTAAAAATGAACAAAACAAAAAAATAGAATAAATATCATCTGTTCCAAGATTAAAACTACATGTTATATCCATTTTTTGTTACATGTCACTGATATTTTATTAAAACAGTTTCGGCTATAAAATCATTTCAATATATCCACATGAAGGCAGCCTTAACTTTAATCCTCCTTGTATCTTGAATACTTCAGAGTTACTGCTGTCAGAATACTGCTTACAACACCAGGACAGTAGAAGTTCTGACAGTGATCAATCAGCCTTTCATTACCCACCTGTCCACATGGAGACATCACCTCGTACCAAACTTATCGTGGACCACAGGAAGTCTAGGTCACCATGTGGATCACTGTATGTCCTGGCTGCCTCCGTAATGGCTTCACTCGGAGGAATACTGTTTGGATATGATATAGGTATACTGATAAGGTTATTGTATGTTAAAGAAAAACACTAACAACAGTCTACAAAATACAACATAGAAAAATAAGACTGAGCAACACAAACCCCACCTAAAACTGGGGGTGATCACAGGTGCTTTGAAAAGTAAGCAGATCCTGCTCCATATGTGACACCTGCAGTGTTGCTTATGTAAGTTCAAATTTCGGTGATAAGTCTCATTCCATGATGTAATATTTGAGGAAAAGAGAACAGGATCATAGTACAGACAATTAGTACAAAATAAAACATTTTGAAAATGTGAATTATGTCCAAAGTTTGTCTAGTTGAATAGGATAACACATTCAGATCATTTGTAAATACCCAGAATGTATGTTAAAAATGTTCAGACACTGCATACATAGTGTGTCACTATCAATCCATCGTTCTGTAAATACCCAGAATGTATGTTAAAAATGTTCAGACACTGCATACATAGTGTGTCACTATCAATTCATCATTCTGTAAATACCCAGAATGTATGTTAAAAATGTTCAGACACTGCATACATAGTGTGTCACTATCAATCCATCATTCTGCCTCTGAAGAAGGACCATGAAGGACAGAAACTGGTCAGGCTATTAATTATCACAAGGCACTGTTAATAATGTGTTTTCAGCATTACCTATACTTTTTATATGTTAAAAATGTTCCTAAGCATTTTACTTATTCAATTCAAGTACTACTTTTCCTTATAAAGATAGAGTGTGATAACTATTTCAATTATAGATGAATTTTTGAGCATTTATTTTTCACAGGTATTATATCTGGTGCCATATTACAACTAAAGGAAAAGTTCTGTCTGTCATGTTTCGATCAGGAGCTAGTTGTTAGCTCTATGTTATTTGGAGCTTTACTTGGATCTTGTTTCGGAGGTCAGTATTTGGTTGGCCATTTGGGAAAATGTGGGTGTATACATGAATATACTGAAATTTTCCCTCTTTATCAGATTTGGAAATGTAGTAATTTTTTATCAAAATTTTAAACAGAAGAATCAAATTTTATATCCTCAACTTCTACAGTGTGTTGGTACTTTTTTGTGATATTTCTTTCCTTTTTTAATCCAGATCACATATTTGTATGAGTTCTCAAATTTGTTCAATATTTTTCTAACATTTTCAGAAGTTTTAAAGAATGCTTGTTCACAAGTATACACCTGTGGGTGTTATATAATTGAAAATTTTGAAATTTAACCCATTCTTTCACATTGTGACACTTAATTTTATTCATTTTTAGAAATTCCAATATAGAACAAATTTTATATTGTAGTAATTAAACCATTTTTACGACGTTTTGCCCACTGGCATTTTTCAGTTTTATCCATTATCTATCTAATCTACATGGTACACAAGTCACTTTTACAATGCATTTAGATCTGGTATCTAACTTTTTTTTTTATTAAACCTATTTTTGTTATGGTAAACTCACTTTGTGTGGTTGAATGAGCACTCACAATATATTTACAGTCATTATGTCTTGGAAATGTAAATTATATGGAAAACTACATTATAAGGTGGTACATAACACTACAGGGAGATAACTCTGTAAAAATCAGCTGAATGTTTTAATCACGTTCTATTGTTAAGGAAATATTAAGCTTCTCAAAGATCAAAATTAGTGTTTGTCAAACTGCTATATATCCAATGAAATTTTTCCGATAAAGTGTGGATTAAGTATTTGGAAATTTTGATATTTTTGTCAAAGGGTCAAAGTAAATATTTTGTTAAAATTTTATGAAAATTAAACAAGCCAAATTAATTTTAGTCAAGGTGTTTGGTACCACTTTATAAGGGTTTTCAAGTTTAAATTTCTTGTAAGATTTTAATACGAAATTTATATCAAAGGTTTATATCAGTTATGTCTTTGACCAATTCAATATCAGTTCAGATAAATTATTTTAAGCTTAATGATGTCCCTTTGAAATAAAAATTATATAGAAAATTGCATTGTAAGCAATCTGATGCTTAAATTTCATGTAGGATATTTATGAAAAAGTTGAAAAGAACATAAATAAGTAGATTGGAGAGTTTTGATTCCCAACAGAATAGATATGTGCATAGATGGGGGATATTGGAACTCTGTTCTCTTATTTCTATAAAATAACTAACTTACGTTCTTAACACAGTTTGTTTAGTTTTGTTTGATATTAAAAATATCTCTTCATGAGGGAAATAGATAACAAGCAAAGCATACACTTTGTTTAGAAAAATTTTGTGCTACTCAACTTATTGAGCCCTTGACCCATTTTTATCTAAACAAATGTCTTTGCAGGTGCTGAGATATATGAAGGTCTTAAATGTTTCTAAATGTTGTGTAAATACTGACCCTCTCAAAAAACACCAACAATGGAATATTGCACCTTTGAAATACAGAAGTTAATCTAGAGGTTAAGAATTAATAACCATCCTCTAAAAATTTCCTGTATAAACAATTTTTTGCTAAACTAGCTATTTCCATGTAAATACAATATTTTCTACAAGTATTTGTCCCAACTAATTTTCTGACATTTGTCCCATGTTTAATTTTCTGACATTTGTCTCATGGTTAATCTTCTCAGTGATATCACTATCTTATTTTTTGGTTGAAGATTTCTTATGCTAACTTATAGAATTTTCTCTACAGGTATGATAATAGACTGGTTTGGAAGACGTTTTACCATTATAGTAAATGCTGGTATCTTTACCATTGGTGCTGTTATAGCTGCAGGAGCCCCTGTCTTTTATGTTGTTGTATGTATTGATACTGCTCTCAAAAAATCTATGTGCAATGAATATTAATGTGTTTATAATATATATTTCATACTTTTTTTTAGATAGGTGGAAGATACCAATGTTAATTAAAAGGGATGTTTCCTCCTATTGTTTAATCTATTTGAAAAAGAATACTATTGTCTTGTTCTTATTGAAATTTCTTATAAATTCTTCAATGTCAGTTTCAATTTATTCAGAACAGTTGTTCAGATTATGTTATTTACTTTTACTTTACAGGTAATTGGTCGTGTTGTATTAGGATTTGCTGTGTCTGTGTCAGCCATTGCAGAATGTATTTATATATCAGAAATTGCTCCAGCTGTAAGTGAAAAATATGTGTATTAGAGTTGTTTAAATATATATTGTACGTAGAAATCTGTTATTAAAAAATACACATTGAGATGTATGAACATTGTTTTATACATAAGTAATGGAATAAAATAACAAGACTGCAACCAAAAAAAGTCAGCTAAAGGTTAACATACATGACCTTGCCTTATAGAGAAAGAAATATACAAAAAACCAGAAAAAAACACAGAAAAAAACCTGCACACATTAAAACACGTGAGACTTTAAAATGCTGGTTGATAAGTTATTTTTATTGACATTTAGGTTGAACAGCATTCTATAAAATTTCCCCGTTTGAAAAATCAAAATATAGAAAAAAATTGTACTTATAGCAGAAACTTGTGAACTTTCTCCATTGTAGCAGCTTCAGAGTTGCTATAATTAAAAGTATTGATTGGATGTTGTTTGTTTAATGTTCAGAGGCAAATATTTCATACATATCAAGAAGTTTATACTTCGGTTCCATATGTACTGTCATATTTCTCACTGAAATATATTTTTTTTCAGAAAAGACGAGGTTTATTGGTGTCTTTAAATGAACTTGGTATAACATGTGGATTACTGATTGCTTACTTAGTTAATTATGCATGCATAGATATTGAAAATGGATGGTTTGTATTATCTATTATATAGTATTCTCTTATTGTACTGTAATAAATTCTAAATATTTAGTGAATGTTTTGAAATTTAGACAAACTATATATTAAAGAAACAAATCACATTATTTTTCGAATAGGAATTTTATTTAATGTCATCTGAACCAGAAAATGAATTGCATCAATAAACAAATATGTATAGATAAAATATTTAGTGATTGCTGGGAAAATATTAAAATTTTTCTAGAAATTAAATTTGCTAAAACAATAGTATGACTTTGGTTAACATGTTACAAGGTAAATACATAGTCTTACCAAGAAATAAATGAATAACTTTGTTACAATGCTTTCAGTTTACTAAATGAGTACTTATGAATTATAGTTATCTTTAATAATGCATATGAATAAAAGGAGATGGAGGGTAAACAATAATTTGAATGCAATACATAAAAAACAAACTAACACCTACAGGGCAAGACACAGTCATCTTCAACAGACTAGTATCTATACAATATGTCAGACTAGTATCTATACAATATGTCAGACTAGCATCTATACAATATGTCAGACTAGTATCTATACATTATGTCAGACTAGTATCTATACAATATGTCAGACTAGTATCTATACATTATGTCAGACTAGTATCTATACATTATGTCAGACTAGTATCTATACAACATGTCAGACTAGTATCTGTACATTATGTCAGACTAGTATCTATACATAATGTCAGACTAGTATCTATACATTATGTCAGACTAGTATCTATACAACATGTCAGACTAGCATCTATACAATATGTCAGACAAGTATCTATACATTATGTCAGACTAGTATCTATACAATATGTCAGACTAGTATCTATACAACATGTCAGACTAGTATCTATACAATATGTCAGACTAGTATCTATACAATATGTCAGACTAGTATCTATACATTATGTCAGACTAGTATCTATACATTATGTCAGACTAGTATCTATACAATATGTCAGACTAGTATCTATACAATGTATGTCAAGGGATCACTGAACAAATTATGAAAAATTAAAAAAAAATCCAGCAATACTTATCCCAGAAATATATATAATAATAAACAAAAACATAATGTAAGTTAAGACAGAAACTTAGGATTTTATGTTTTTCTATATTTTGTTAAGTGTTATTCACTTTAATTTATATTTCTTACTTCACAAATTTAATATTTGGTGTCTTTTTACAAGATAAAGGTAAATCATGTTTTTGTCAGTTTTTCTGGAAGAAGTCAGTATGTTTGTTATGTTTTATCATAGGGAACACAATGTATTTAAGAATGTATATTTTATAGCATTACAACAATATATGTCAAACAGTGTATTTTTCTGTTATTCCAGGAGATATATGTTTGTTATTTCTGTGGTCCCAGATGTTATATATTGTATTGGAATGATATTTTCTGTTATTTCAGGAGATATAAGTTTGTTATTTCTGTGATCCCAGATGTTATATATTGTATTGGGAGGATATTTTCTGTTATTTCAGGAGATATATGTTTGTTATTTCTGTGATCCCAGATGTTATATATTGTATTGGGAGGATATTTTCTGTTATTTCAGGAGATATATGTTTGTTATTTCTGTGATCCCAGCTGTTATACAGGGTATTGGGATGATATTTTCTGTTATTTCAGGAGATATATGTTTGTTATTTCTGTGATCCCAGCTGTTATACAGGGTATTGGGATGATATTTTCTGTTATTTCAGGAGATATATGTTTGTTATTTCTGTGATCCCAGATGTTATATATTGTATTGGGAGGATATTTTCTGTTATTTCAGGAGATATATGTTTGTTATTTCTGTGATCCCAGATGTTATATATTGTATTGGGATGATATTTTCTGTTATTTCAGGAGATATATGTTTGTTATTTCTGTGATCCCAGCTGTTATACAGGGTATTGGGATGATATTTTCTGTTATTTCAGGAGATATATGTTTGTTATTTCTGTGATCCCAGCTGTTATACAGGGTATTGGGATGATATTTTCTGTTATTTCAGGAGATATATGTTTGTTATCTCTGTGATCCCAGCTGTTATACAGGGTATTGGGATGATATTTTCTGTTATTTCAGGAGATATATGTTTGTTATTTCTGTGATCCCAGCTGTTATACAGGGTATTGGGATGATATTTTCTGTTATTTCAGGAGATATATGTTTGTTATTTCTGTGATCCCAGCTGTTATACAGGGTATTGGGATGATATTTTTACCACCCAGTCCAAGATTTCTGATGTTACATAAACAACAATCTAAGGTTTGATTTCATTTCTTTGCTATTGTAATCATTGTCCCAATTTTTCAGTGGAGATACTTTATGACAGTTAATTGTTAAGTGGTTAAAAGTGAATACCAAAGATCTGGAATTTCTAAACAGTGAGAGAACATTGCATTTTTCCCTTAAATTTAAATAATGGCCATGAAAACATATAAATTGATAAAGAGTTTGGTAAATACCTTATTCATTGTAACTGTTATAAGAAAAGATGAAATAAACTTTTTGTAGTGTAATTCTACATCTGTTGTTGTTTATTTTTAGGCTGAAGCTGTATTATTGAAGCTAAGAGGAGGATGTAATGTAGAGAAAGAAATAGATAACATCAGAACAGCTGTTTATTATGAAAAGGTACAAAATCAGAGTCATACCTGTCTAGATTAATATACTTCCTGTCTAGAGTGACCAAAAATAATTAGTCCTAGGGAAATTAACTAAATAAGTTACCTCTATATAGTGTCCACCTGTATACAAATTCTTTTTTATACGACTGCAAAAAAATTTTGGGGTCGTATATTGGTATGACGTTGGCGTCGTCGTCGTCGTCGTCGTCGTTGTCCGAAGACACATTGGTTTTCGCACTCTAACTTTAGTTTAAGTGAAAGGATCTCTATGAAATTTTACCATAAGGTTCAATACCACAAAAGAAAGGTTGGGATTGATTTTGGGGGTTATGGTACCAACAGTTAAGGAATTAGGGGCCAAAAAGGGACCAAAAATAAGCATTTTTGTAACTTCCAGACATGACTTGTGTGTTGGTGTATGGATCTCTCTGACATTGTACCACAAGATTCCATATCACAAAGGGAATGCTAGGATTGATTTTGGGGGTAATTGCCTCAAAATTTTGGGAATTAGGGGCCAAAAAAGGGGCAAAAAACAAGCATTTTTCTAGTTTCATGACAATAACTTGTGTGTAAGTGTACAGATCTTTCTGAAATTGTACTACAAAGTTCCATATCACAAAGGAAAAGCTGGAATTGAGTTTGTGGGTAATTTCCCAAAACGTTTAGGAATAAGGGGCCAAAAAGGGGCCAAAAATAAGCATTTTTCTAGTTTCCAGACAATAACTTGTGTTCAAGTGTATGGATCTCTCTGAAATTGTACTGCAAGGTACCATACCACAAAGGGAAGGCTGGGATTGATTTTTGGGGTAATTGCCTCAAAATTTTAGGAATTATGGGCCAAAAAGGGGCAAAAAACAAGCAATTTTTTAGTTTCAGGACAATAACTTGTGTGTAAGTGTATGGATCTTTATGAAATTGTACTACAAGGTTCCATATCACAAAGGGAAAGCTGGGTTTGAGTTTGGGGGTAAGTGCCCTAAACATTTAGGAATTTGGGGCTAAAAAGGGGCCTAAAAACAAGCATTTTTCTAGTTTCCAGACAATAACTTGTGTTCAAGTGTATGGATCTCTCTGAAATTGTACTGCAAGGTACCATACCACAAAGGAAAGGCTGGGATTGAGTTTTGGGGTGATGAATCATTAGGGGGTTCAAAAAATTGGGGGGGGGGGGGATTTTTTTATCCTTTTTTTCCTTTTTTTTATGCCCCCGCCTTATTACCACAAAACACAGATCAAGCTTGAATTATGGTGGCGTCACTTTAACCGTTCTAGAGTTATGCCCCTTTATAAATGGAAAAATTGCAAAATTTTTAGTTGTTGTTCTCTAACTTAAGTTTGCCTCAACCAAATGTTATGAAACTTATACACAATGCTTATTACCACAAAACACAGATCAAGTTTGAATCTTGGTGGCGTCACTTTAACCGTTCTAGAGTTATGACCCTTTATAAATGGAAAAAATTGCAAAATTTTTATTTTCTTCTAAATATCAAGTTATTTTTAAAATTGGAGTTATCTTCCTTTGTCCATGATTATAGTTGAATCAACTACAATCAATGCTTTATACAATGCAATGTTTAATTTTGACTTCCACTGATAAAACACAGATCAAGTTGAATTTGGGTAGTGTCACTTTAACCATTATTGAGTTATGCCCCTTTATAAATAGAAAAATTGCTGAATTTTTAGTTTCTGTTCTCTACTTAAGTTAGCCTCAACCAAATGTTATGAGACTTGCACACAAAACTCAGATCAAGTTCAAATTTGGGTAGCGTCACTTTTACTGTTCTTCAGTTATGTCCCTTTATAACTATATGATATGCAAGCGGGGGCATCATCTGCGTCCACATGTGGACACTATCCACATTTATTTCTTTAAAATTTTCCGTTTTAAATTTGTTATTTCTGATTTATATATAAAAGCAAATAATAATGATATGGTTTGAATAGGTAAATTAAAAATTTTTAAGTTCTTAGACCACATTCATTCTGTGTCAGAAACCTATGCTGTGTCAAATATTTAATCACAATCCAAATTCAGTGCTGTATCAAGCTTGAATGTTGTGTCCATACTTGCCCCAACTGTTCAGGGTTCGACCTCTGCGGTCGTATCAAGCTGCACCCAGCGGAGCATTTTATTAATGTTACCATAATTTGGGAGCCAGTATGGATGTGTAAATGTCATTAGCCCTTAAATGAAAAAAAAATATATATAAAAATAAGAAGACATGGTATGATTGCCAATGAAACAACTCTCTGCCTGAGACCAAATGACAAAAAAGTTGAAGCTAATTATCATTTTAATTAAATACACTTGGATATAGTTCCTATGTTGATCAAAATTTACAAAAGGTTATATATTTCCTTTTGATTGGAGTGAAAATGTAAGATACCATATTTAAACTGTTGATAAAAAATTAAAATGGTATTCTAAATGCATACCGGTCACCTGGAATGTTGCCCAGGTGATCAAATAACTCATAATTTTGGCATTTGACCTGTTTTCACCTGTATTCTTGTGCCTTCAGACTTTTTATAACTGATTTTCCTTGGAAATATCGACAAATTAGTAAAATGTATTGTATGGTTGTGGAAGTAATTGAATAAAATTCAGTACAAGCTTTAGTTGATTTCTCACTTTTAAAAATATGTAGAAAGGGAGACAATTCAATCTCAGTTATGCAAAATTATGAATAGTTGATATTTCAACTGTAGATTATACTTCATTTAAATAACAGAAATTCTGCTACATGTATAATAAAATAATCAAAAAGAGGAGATTTTTTTAACCAAGTTGCATCAACATTATTTAAAAAGAGAGATTCCAATTATTATTTAAACAAAACATTTGTAAAGAATTGTTTAAATATTTAATACATAAATGGATATGCTGCTTTTGCAATCAAGTTAGATTAGTTGGCTCACAGCTTCAACAGTGCTTTGATTCAACCTCTTCTTTGTAGTCTATTCAATATATTACCTTTATATTATACTCTTATTTGTACTGTGATATTTATTTTTAGAATACTCATTGCTGTGATATATTTTCCAAGTCTGATAACATGAGAGGGAGGCTGTTTATTGGAGCAGGTCTTGTCTTCTTCCAACAGGTAGAGTTGATAACACTGAAATGAAACTTTAATTTGAGTAGGGCTAGTCTTCTTACAACACAACTTTTGTTAAATTCTTATTCTTGTTGTCAAAATAGGACAATAGGTAAAAAGTTGAAGGACACTTTGTAAATTTTGCTGGTACACTACACTTGAACCACAAAGATGGAACATGTCTAAATTTTGAAGTCATTATCAATTAGCTAATCTTTGTAAGTATGAACAACCATTGGAGCTCATAACAGAAATTCAGACATGACCTGCATATATGATGGCACCACTTAAGGATACAAGGATGCTGAATGTATATTTAACTGATCAAGTCAGTTGTTGGAATAGAAACATCACTATATATATCAGGGCTTCCAAATTTTTATTTATCTTAAACTTAAAATTTTTAAATTTTGTTAAAATGGCAAATCCTTATATGAAGTCCAGTTCAGGCTTGGCACACTGGACGAGAATACAAATTCCCAAGCTTGTCCAGACAACACGACTGTTTTGGAAGCCATGATATAAATACATATTTTTCTTTTACAATTGTTGAAATATGATTGAATCTGTAACCACATGTTGATTTTGGAGCATAACAGTCATACTTGTCGCATACAGTAGTTCACTTTATCAAGTGTAGAACTGGTTTTTAAAAATCTCAGATTTCTATTTTTTAAAAGCAAGATTGAGAAAGGTAGTCCATTTATCAAAAAATGTCATTTTTCTCTTCTATTTAAAATGGATATAGATAAAAACTTTCTTATTAGTTTTGATCTGTTTTATTTCAGTTTACTGGGCAACCCAATGTTTTATATTATGCCTCCACCATATTAGAAGCTGTAGGATTCCACACTGATTCAGCTGCCACTCTAGCCACAGTTGGATTAGGTGGTGTTAAGGTATCCATAATATTTCATTAATATTTCATTCTTAATTTCTATTATAAAAGTTTGAAGATCCTTTGTACAGCTGTTGTCTCATAAAGGTATTTATTGACTCAGTATTTGTTGAATCATGGTTTATTGAATGAATTAATCGGAAGGCCTATCACTTTAATTCAAATAACATTTGTGTTGATGCAATTGAATAAACTTATGCTAACATTTTTCTGTAAACACTTGATCAAACATTATTTTATTATGATAAAATGAATTAAACTATTTGCAATAAAAATGACATCATTTACTTTTTTGAAGGTTCTTATGACAATAGTAGCTTTACTATGTGTAGATAGATGGGGACGTAGAAAGTTCTTATTGGTAGGAGCAACTTTGATGGGGATGTCATTACTAGTTCTAGGATTAGTGACTCATTATGAATCAGGACAGTCAATAACGAATCCTTGTCAAGAGGATATGTTTTGTCAGAGATTTAATTCAACTTCAGTATTGTTAAATTCATCGTTAGAAATCCAGACTCATGTGACAGAAAATGCTGTGATATCAAACTTTACTACAAACACAACAGTCTATCCCATTTTACCATTTAAATTACACGGAGATGATGCTGGAAGAGTTCTGGCCTTTACAGCTCTCCTTACATTTGTTGCTGCTTATGGATTTAGTTTTGGTCCAAGTAAGAAACTAACTTTTTTGTAATTTGACAATATGTGTATAAGTAAAGATGACTTGAGATAACCACACAATTCAAATTTACAGGAAAATAGTCTAGAAATTAGAAAATAATACTGTAAATTCAGAAATTATTGCGATGTTTTTATTATTGCGAAAATGCGACAGAGTTATAATCGCAATAATTTAAACTCGCATTTTGAAATTTTTTATATGAATTAAACAGGATTTTTCTCAATATCGCAATAATTAAAATCGCATTTAGTCTAAAATGACAAAATCGCAATAATAAATGCACGCAATAATTTCTGAATTTACAGTACTTTGTATATTATATGCTGTCAACATCATATAGTAAATTTTAAATCAAAGAAGTTGTTGGATGAACTTCAAAAAGTTAACCCAACATTTACCAAAAATAACACCAACGGCTTTCATTGACAGTCTAGTGATTAAACAATAGGGAACATTCTCAATTGCTTCGGAGAAGTTTCTTGATACATGGTACTAAAATAATTTTAAGGAAAGTTTTAGTTGCAGTAAGGAAAGTTTTATGAAATTGATATTTTCTTATATATCATTAAGAACATTAACACTAATTCATCATTCACATAATACATGTTTTTTTTGTTGACAGTTAGTTGGTTGGTACTGAGTGAGATTTTTCCTTCAGCCATTAGAGGACGTGCAATAGCCTTGACAACAACTCTCAACTGGGGGACCAACTTAGTTATATCTGCTGTGTTTTTAGATATGATAAGTAAGATGAATGTCTAAAGTTTAAGGAATTAAAAATATAATAAGATTAATGCTTAGATTTAAAGGAGAAGAGAATGTGTTTTAAACATCAACCAGACATCATCCCAGTACAACAAAAAACCTCAGAAAGACATATATAATGTTATTCTATAAAAATTTGTAAGTGTAATAATGTTTTAACAATAAAAGAAATCATCTAAAATCAAAACAATATTTCTTATATTCTATGGTGGAACTTAAATTTTTGAATTAAGAGATAACTGCATGTATTATATTTGAAGCTTGTCCTTCGTGTTGCAAATTGAGTTTACCTAGGGACATGTAGCGGAGCTGGTAAACGGATATTTCCGACAGTAAAAACCCATGTTTTACGTAGACCAAGCTTCAAATACAATAAGGTTATCTCTATTCAAATGAAAAATAAATAAATTAGTCCATTTCAGTCGGTACTTTGGTGAAAAGTTACATAAAATGAAAGTTCTACAAGATGATGTTATTGTCCTTTGCAATTGAACAAGGTGACTTCATATGTATGCTTCCGGTGTTAAATGTAAACACTGGGCTTTTTCAGCCTTGTTTGCCACAAAATGTAATAAAAATAGCATGTCAATACATTCCAGAATTCAAAATGTTGGCATCCCTTAGCTACAGATAGATAGATAGATTTTGTTGTCATCCAATCAGAACCATTGATATAAAATGATTGCATTAGAATACTACTTTGACTTCATATTGTGAATCAATATTGAATTTCTCAGTTTTAGAAAAAATATTTTTTACATAGAACTAAAAGATTTTATGTAATTCTAATTGAATGGAATGGCAAATGCTAGAAACAATTAAATTATTTACAGGTCAACAATCACTGTGGTCTGTAATATGATGTATATAAAGCAGTTCTCAAAAATAATTTATTTAATGCATCGACTTATATTGATATTTCCTTCCTACAATGATCTAATACTTACTGTATTTATCCTTAATAGCCATCCTGAACAGATCAGAGTATTTTAATCATCAACTATTACTGTAGTTATTACATTTCAATTTTTGAAATTTAAAATTCAGTCAATTATAAGGAACCAGGCATGTCCTTCAAAGATATGGATTGATTGATTGCTCGTGTTTAATGCCACTTTCAGCACTCTTGGCTATATCATGATGACCAGTTATTATTAGGGGAGGAAGCTAGAGTGCCCAGAGGAACCACTGACCTTTATACTGTCAGTCAATAAAGATGGTAGTCATAGGCATCAGCTATGAGCAGGGTTTGAACTTGCAACCTCAGTGTACACCATAGTAAAACTTCTTAGACCACTGGGCCAGCTGAGGCCCCTCCTTAGACCACTGGGCCAGCTGAGGCCCCTCCTTAGACCACTAGGGCAGATGAGGCCCCTCCTTGGGCCTCCTTAGGCCACTGGGCCAGCTGAGGCCCCTCATTAGACCACTGGGCCAGCTGAGGCCCCTCCTTAGACCACTGGGCCAGCTGAGGCCCCTTCTTAGACCACTGGGCCAGCTGAGGCCCCTCCTTCAATTATAAGCAGTAATCTTTTTTAAAAGTCATTTTTGAATTCTGATATGACCTTTTATGTCTTTGAAATAAAAGAACCCTTATTAGAAACATTTTTACATGTGTGATACTATATTATTTTTTCTCATTTTCAGATGGATTTGGAGTATCAGGGACATTCTTTTTCTTCAGTTCAGTATGCATAGTATCAGTTATATTTATATTTACCACTGTACCAGAGACTAAAGGCAAATCATTAGAACAGATCTCAGAAGAAATGAATAAAAGGTATAACTTTAAATTCATGTTAAAACACTATACAAAATTTACTGGTGCATCACAAATGTTCTAGTGGTCCGTGCAAAATTGTGAAGGTATGCACATTTCTTAAGTTATATAACATTTAAAATCAAACATGCAGGACTGTATAAATCTGTAGTAGGGTCTAAAATGTGTATTAGATATGGTGAAGAGCAGAATATTTTGACTGCTATTGCAAGGATTCTTTATTGTGAAGAAATCATGGACCTCTCACAATATGAATGTTTGAATCTAAGATCAAATTTAGATCATACGGAATATTATTGCTTTAAAAAATTACTCTTCAAGTATAAAGTGGTTACTAAACAGAAAATAAGTAAATTTTATTTAGTAGTTAATTTTGTCAAATGGTAAATGTTGATATTTGATTTTATTCTTTCTAATTTTCATTTGTGATGTACAGTAGTACTGATCTTGATGCAACTCAGTTGAAGTAAATCTAATGATGGTAAATAGTAGGCTTGTGGGATTAGAAATGGTGAATTGTGGTAGAACAGGAGCTTTTATCATCATATTCTATTCAATCATGTGCAGCGTCAGAGATTAAATTGGAAGAGATGATATATTTCAATTTGTATGCATATATCTTATATAAAAATTTTCAATAGAAGAAATGAGAAATTAATATTATGAATAAACAGCATTTTGATATTACTCAAGAGTGGGTGGTATACTGCAATCACAAAGTTGGCACACCATTGGTTCATATCTGCCAACTTTTCAAAATCTCAATGGGGGATTTTAAGCGCAAGAGGACCTAATGCTCCTCTTATATTGTCATAAGTGTTTTTAATCAACTACTATATCATGTATATTGGATGAATGAGTATATATGTGCTTAAATACCTTTCTACTCATTAGAGTGCCTGTTTGTCCTTTTGTTTATCTATCCGACAATTCTGCTTCATATTTTGTTGGGAATTTTATAAAGTTGAGTTGTAGTGTGAAAGTGATATGTAGAATTGTAGGGTAGTCACTTCATGAGGGATGATACTCAAACTTATTTTATTTTTGAATGAATACAAGTTCCTTAGACTAAGAGGAAAAGAGCTTTTCATTTTTGTTAAAATTTCATGAGATTATTATATTGATATTTCAAAGGTATTATATACTGGCTTATATTACCCTGAATAAGATTGTGATAAGTTGTGTCATAAACATTTTCAACAAAAAGTAGATTTATTAACATTGTCATTTACCCTGCATACTGTCAGCTTATCAGTGTTTTAAAGATATTTTATTTTAACTTTATTTTCTGTATTTGTACAGCTTTCCATGTAATTGTGATAGTCAATGTTGTTGGTAAGCTTGTTTTTGGTAAAACCTTTGCTTTAACTAATGATATGACATTATAAACACAACTAGCTCTTACTAATATAATGAATAGCTGCAAATGTTTTCCACTGTTGGTTATCGTATTAAGTCATAATAATTTTTACTTTAGAATTATATAAAGATAAATTTCATTGCTGAATTAGAATTGAAAAACGTTCCTTGTTTTTTTTTTCATTTCATCTTTTTGGTCACAATATTTACTAAGTATAATTGAGTTGTAATTTTGTGACCTCATTTTTCATCAAAATTCTGTAGTTTTCAATGAAATACTCCCATAATCATTATTTCTAACATTGCTGATGAGTTATAAGTAAATAACATAGAACTACTTACAGAATTAATTTCGCATTTATGTTTCTGTCATAGACATATATAATTTAGAAGTAGATCATTCTATTAAAAAGCTGTTCTTGTCCACTTCAAACTATATTTCATACTAATGCAATCTTTATGTAACAATTTTTTACATTGGCTAAAATTTGACATGTATGTCTTGACACCATATTGAATTGCCGGAATCCACAAATGTTTGATTGTATCAAATATATAATCTTAAATAAAACAACGCCTATCTAAAATATGCTATTAATGAGAAATTATCCAAAGTTGAATTGCACAAGTAACAAAATAACCTTCAGTTACGCATTGCCAGATAAACTGCATATGTGAGCATCAAAATACTATTAAACTGTGCAACTACAGTACTGTTATTCCTTGATTAACGCTTCCATCTATTTTTAACTTTTCCTATCCTTATAGTTAATTGGTTTACTTGAAGCAATAATACAGATACGTATACAATATTCGTACATTGTAATTTTATATTTTCCTACAATGTACAAATATAACTTAATGGGATTGTGATTAGGATCTCAAACTGAACTGTGATGTTAACAATAATTTGAATATATAATCAGTCGCTCACAACATATTCTATATATTTGTCACTTAATGTTATCCCTACACCTGTATTTGTATAGAAGAAAGGTCAATTGCAGGATAATATTTAATAATAATAATAATGATAAGAAGTTAATTTTGTTAGAAACCATATTTCTGTTTAAAGCATCGAATATGATTTTGCTTTTGTACAACTTTTCTTTATAATTCAGTTCATGTAAGTATATGTAAGTATATGTAAGTATATGTAAGTATATGCTGATTTAATGCTTGTCTGTGTTGCAAAATGTAAATGTCTTTTAATGTTTAAATTTGAAACAATATAAAAAAGAAATAAAGTTGGGCGCAAATAATTGTTATTTATTTATTTTTTTAGATCTATAATATCTGGGATGAAAGCTCGCTGTTTTAGATGTTTACGCTGTTTTGTTGTATACAACACAGAATTACATGAAAGTACATAACAGAGAGACATGACGTTGGAGGATATAACCAGGCTGTAGAAACTATTCGTCAATCTATAAAACTTTCTCAAGAAGAATATTTTATATTAGTGGATAATCCTGAACATTTTTGTAACTTACTTATCTGCAGTTTCAAAAGAATTGTACTGAAAATCTTTGTCCTGTTGCTTTATATTACTTATTTATATTTATACATTTAGTTTAATTTGATTTCAACCATGTTTTTTTTCTTTGGGACGTAAATCCAGTTATTAATTAGGAGTTAAATTGAATGGTACTGATTTCGAGGTCAAGTTTGATATTGATGATTTTGCAATTTTGCTGTTAAGGTGTTATGTTCCTCGATCAATTGGAAAAAGGGACTTTATGTCATTTTTGTGCAATAAATTATGAACCGTTCGTTTAATATTTTTTTTATATTTGAGGAATGTCGTTTATGATCACAAAATGGAGGTCAGGTTTGAGAGTGACGATTGTTAATTTTTCTGTTTAGTAGTTCTAAACCTTGATCGGTTGAAAAATGACACTTTAAGTCATTTCTGTGCAATAAGTTATGAACAGTTCAACTGATACTTTTCATATTTTAATATGTTGTTACTGATGACAAAATTGAGATGAAGTTTGATGTAGATGATTTTCTCTTTTGTTGTTCAGGAGTTATGGCCCTTGATTGCTATAACAATGACACTAATAATCCTGGTTTTCTGTCATTTTGACATTTTTTGTTTAGCTTCTGAAAAAACCAAGAACTTATGTTTATTCTTTAAAAATTTTGACATTTTTTTTACTTTGATGAATTGCTTAAAATTGAAGTTTTGAAGAAAACATTCTTCATAAATTTCTCTGTATAGAGATTTCCTATTGTCATAGGTATACAGTGGAACAAAGAAAAAAGAAATGACATTTAATAGCAATTGTTTTTATTATTACAGAAAACTCTGCATACCTTTGGTATCAACTATCAAACTCTACCAACAAATCAAGAGGGGTTGGTTCAGTTCTTTATTTATAAATTTCTTATTTGTACTTATTTTTGTTATATATTTACATATCATTTAATCACATATCACAAATACTATTAAGGTTGTTTACTCAAAAGTTTGATTATGTTTTACAAATATATTTACAGAAATTACAATTAACAGTTGAATCAGTTTTGTTTTACATATTTTTTGCTATGAACATTTTTTCTTGGGAAAGGTTGATGTTTTAAAAGTGCTTTTTGTTATGTGAAATATTTTACAATTTTATTTTGTTTTACAGATGAATGTCATTATTTTTACATATTTATATTATATGAAATATATTCCTTCTTATTAGGAATTAAACCTTGCAGATGAATACCACCATTATATATATTAACAAGAATGTGTCCATAGTACACGGATGCCCTACTCGCACTATCATTTTCTATGTTCAGTGGACCGTGAAATTGGGGTCACAACTCTAATTTGGCATTAAAATTAGAAAGATCATATCATCGGGAAGATGTGTACTAAGTTTCAAGTTGATTGGACTTCCAACTTCATCAAAAACTATCTTGACCAAAAACTTTAACCTGAAGCGGGACAGATGGATGGACGAACGGATGGACAAACAAACAGACGCACAGACCGAAAAACATAATGCCCCAAGGTGTTGCATAAAAATCTATAATGTAGACCAAAGACAGAGATATATCCTGAAATACTTTATAATGTTACTTAATAGTACACACTATTTTTAAAGTCAATATGATCAGCAAAGTGGTGAAGAGCAAAGACGGGGAAAGAGTTCCTTGTTTGGTCTCTGGTGGATAGTTGTCTCATTGGCACATCCCATTTTTCTTTTCACATTTAGAATATGCCATTTAGCCCTCATTAAATATCAAAACAAACAAATATTTTAAAAACTTTCATTGTTGTTATTGCCATTGTGCTTTTAAGGAAAAAAAAACAATTTAATTATCATTTTATGTAACTTATTGATAATTTTACAATTTATGTGCATATCAGGTTGTACAATTTTTGGTTTTCGTATCATTTTAATTGTTTGTATAATTAAGCTTTAAACATTAAAAGTTCTAAAGTATATTTTATTATTTGTATTCTTATCTAATTACAACATATTTTTGTCATTGCTTATGTTTTCTATATTTGAGATTTATTTTAAAATTGAGTGTGACAGGTTACTGGAATTTGATGTGAGATTTGAACAAATATACTGTGATAACTTAAAACTGTAATTTTTTATTTAGCTATTTTGACATTGTTTTCAATTTGTAACACTGTATATTTTAGATTCAATTTATCGTACAAGGATTTATGCTACTATTTTGTCCAAAAAGAATTTACTTTGAAATGTGAGTATTATGATAACTGCTGTGTAAATCGTTACACAGGCTGCCTAAGAAAATTAATTGTTAAATTAAAAAATATTGGGATTATAAATGTTTGCATTAAATCAAAGAAAGCAATGGAAGACACTTAAATGTTAAATTGTCAACTAAGTCATCTTGTTTGGATTTAAGAAAAAAACTGGTAATACTGTGACATACTCTTAATAATAATTATAATCTATTTGATTGTAGTTTAAGACATGTAAATTTTTAGGGTATTTAAGGCTGAATAATATACATTACTTTCACTACTTTACATCAGTTTCTACACAATTGTTTTTTTACAAAGAAATATAAACATCAAAGTAGGATATCCAATACTTCAGTTCTCAATTGAACTCAAAACACTTGGATGAATTGTTTTTTGTATACTGCTGGGGTTGACTTGGGGGTTTTAGACACTTTTTTAAAGTTTAAAAGAACGACAGTTGCACAAATCCTACAGAGTTCAATAAAAAGATTACCATTCACAGAAGAAATAACTTTAGATCCCAATGCATGGTTGAAGACAATTCCTTATTCCCAATTAAATGAAAAGTAATATATTTATTATTTTCTAGATTATATACGTTTGTATCTTGGTTTTCATAGTGTACATGCATTTCTTTTGAACTTTAACAAACTTGACTTTTTTTTAATACCTATTCTCTAAATAGTGTCATGGTACCCTGAAACTATGAAATCCTGATTATTTTTATATTTGAAAACAATAATTTTCACATGTGTACTTTTGATAATTCTTTTCTCATATTAGTATTTTTGTTTTGAATCCCTTATTGATCAAAAGAAATCCACTTTGTTTTATTTTTATGTGAAATTAAGTTACTTGTTATACAGCAATGTAATATATGTATTTGTTTTATATTTTGTTGAAAATCTATTAAAAGTATTGACAGCATTTCCATTGTTGTTTTGCCCTCCATGTTATTAGTTGCTATGACAAAATATGATGTTATAGTTCAAGCAGGTAATATTTTGCATTTAAATGTATTGGGGAAATAAAGAAGTCAAAATAAAGAGTATGTCTGTGTGAAGGTATTGTTTTAGGACATTTTGTTGTGAAAGCGAGACATACCAATCCTACATTCTATCATCGTCAGCAGCAACAATATTTTAGGTTCAGTCTGTGGTTAAAGAATTTTGGACATCAATAACTTTGTCAAACCTTCAGACCTTCAACTTGACATAAGCTTCTTTGTCATGCTTGGACTACGTCCGTTGTTGCTGTCAACATTGTATTAGTTTGTGAGTAGGTCAGTTTATGGTGAACTGCTGGTAGTAGGTCAATGATATATGGTATGCAGTTGTTTTAGAATTAGCACTTCTCATTTCCATGCAGAATACTTTGCCCTGCAAGTCATAGTCTATTGACTTTGAAACTTTTTACATACATAAGTTTTTGATTAGGTTAGTTTAAGATTAATTAGGGCCCTGCCAAATGGCAGAAGCCCTATAGTGATCAGTCTGTCCGTCCGTCCGTTCGTCCGTCCGTATGTCCGTCCGTCTGTCCGTCCGTCCGTCCGTCTGTCCGTCCGTCCGTCCCTCCGTAACAAATTGTGTCCGCTCTATATCTAGAGAACCGTTATGATTTCAAAGTTTATACTTGACATGTATATTAACCAACACCAGAGGGTGTGTCATAATGTATGTACAACTTCCTAGGTCAATGGTCAAGGTCAAAAACTTTGGTTTTAGTTGACAACCCCATGTCCTATGGTAAAGATCGTGTCCGCTCTATATCTTGAGAACCGTTATGATTTCAAAATTTATACTTGACATGTATATAAACCAACACCAGAGGGTGTGTCATAATTTATGTACAACTTCCTAGGTCAAAGGTCAAGGTCAAAAACTTTGGTTTCAGTTGACAACCCCATGTCCAATGATAAAGATACAAATTTTTTTACCACACATTATTCACAGCGGGGCCCACAGAGGTGGCTCCCATCTCAATGATATCTACATGTAGTTACTAATGGTAAGTCAATGATGTTTGGTATGCAGTTGTATTAGCATTTGCTTGTCTCATTTCCATGGATACTGTAAATTCAGAAATTATTGCGTGCATTTATTATTGCGATTTTGTCATTTTAGACTAAAATGCGATTTTAATTTTTGCGATATTGAGAAAAATCCTGTTTAATTCATATAAAAAATTTCAAAATGCGAGTTTAAATTATTGCGATTATAACCCTGTCGCATTTTTCGTAATAATAAAAACATCGCAATAATTTCTGAATTTACAGTACTATATGGCTCCACCCATCCTCGTTGTTCATTGACTTTGAAAATTATGTTTCAGGTATTTATTTTATTATACAAGTATATTTTGGTTTGAATTATGTCATATGGTTTGGACCTCATTTTCATGATCGATATCGATTGGGCCAAGATTTCATGATGGGGACTGCTTCTTTAACTCTATATGCATGACAGAATAATAATGCAAAGAAGTGAGAAGTAGGATTCTGCTGCTTAAATTGACCAAACCTCTTTATAAAATTAAGTTCTTTAAGGAATGACTAATATTTTTCTGTCTATGAAAAAATAACATCAAAAATGGGGTGCACACTGAATAACCCGTACACAGGTTATTTAAAAGTGTGCACCACATTTTTGAGGTTATTTCAAATAGACAGAAAAAATATTACAGTTTTTCCTTATAATTTATTTCTAAATTCCATTTTTAAGGAATAAATCATGAAAAAAAAAACGCAGATGACGTCACGATCATACGAAAAAATTATGTCAATGAGCTGATAGACAAAAAACTTTCAGCCAATCAGAAGAAGTGTTACAGCAAAACATAAATTGTTAAGAATTAGAAACAAATATATTCCTTCCTACACTTCACATTTTAACAACAAAGTTGCCCTTCATCTGGACACTGTAATATCCAAAATTGATTATAGTGACTTGTGTTATTGAAATAATAAAAATAAATGTTGTGCACTCCTAGATGGGGTTTAATGTCAATATGGATGCAGTTTTTTTTAACTCTTTTCATAATTTTATCAATATATTTACTACTACACCATCTTTCAAGCATTCAGTCTTTTTCTCTTGAAAATTATACAAAAATTTGGGAATCTGGTTTTTAACAATCTTTAACTGTTTACCCGTAGGCTTCATGGACTAGTTTTTAGGCTCTTTATAAAACTTCTGTTATAATAGTATAATTTCACCCACCTTCCACTGCAACGGTACTAAAAATTTCTCTGGGTTTCCTAAAAAGGACAACCAAACAATCAATTAAAATATAAAACTCGTTGGAGCAGCTCATGAAATTGTCTCGTTTGACATAGAATCTAGTTTGAAATCGTCTATCTGTGATCCAGATATGAAGCAGACCTAGTTTCGGTAGTACCCCTAATTTCAAACCCACTTGGATATATGAGATGCAAGCACTCATTGACATTGGTTGATAGGACTTCACCAATGTATCTGAAAGTAAAATAAAAGAACCTTGCAAGATTTTATGAACAACCCACTGGAACACGAAATTTTTTGGCTAAAAAACCAACCAACCAAAATATGTTTTCCTTCAAAAGGTCGATCATTATGACGAATCATTATCACATTTGGACATTGCTCAGGATCTGAAAAAAGCAATTTGTATCTACCTTTCCCATTTTTGTAGATAAAATACTGTTTATTGAGAAGATGTAGCCAATCGTTCAGTTGACCATTGGATATAATGGTATAGAGGTTAGAAAACTCAAAGAAATAATATAGCAAAACTTGTAATAGATTGAAGATAATGGGGTAGATCTTTGATATCAGTGTAAGATATGAATGAAGTGTAGTTATTTTGTGAATCTTTGATATCAATGTAAGATATGAATTAGGTGTAGTTATTTTTTTCTTTAATATACTTTTACAGAATACGTCTTCAAACACCAATACCTTACACTAATAAGTTTGAATGGGAAGTATTAGGGCATCGAATAAGTCCACTACCAGGTATGATCGACTCCGATAATACTAGGGTACTACATTATTATATTAACAAACAAATAAAAACCAATCTTACAGATATGACTAGCAATTGAGTCAATATTATTTAGATCTGTCTGATTTAAATCCAGTACTTCATTCAGATTTGTACTTGATTAAAATCAAACATTTCATTTGCAAAAAACCTTAGTTTA
Organism: Mytilus californianus; assembly: GCF_021869535.1. Lineage (NCBI taxonomy): Eukaryota > Metazoa > Mollusca > Bivalvia > Mytilida > Mytilidae > Mytilus > Mytilus californianus. The sequence goes on along the minus strand of NW_026262581.1, from coordinate 137,957,854 downwards.
GTTAGTTTTTAAAATGAATATCCTATACATTGTTGCCAAATAGTTTTTTATTTTTAGTTTTTCCAATTTTTACCTTGAAACCTAATATTGCAATCAGTAGAAATTTTAAAATAGGCTTGGAGGTTACTTTAATGTATACGGACAAATATACTCAGTGATTTTATTGACATTATTTAAAGGATGAATTCATTGAACAATGACAAGGAACTATTAAACATGTATTTTACAACTCAAAGGTAAAATACCCCAACTTTATACTACCTTGAGACTTGAGATAGATCTCATGATATTTTATTGGCAAAAAATATTGGGATTAAAAATCTGTGCAAGGCTTGGAATATAATGTAAGTATGATAAATCAACATTTAAATAACCTCTTTTTGAAATGGATAACATCAGCTAAAGCTTCTCCTTCCGAAGGGAGAAATAAGGAAACTGTACATAATATACACAAAATAAATACATTTTCGTATTTCCAGAAAATACTTCCACATACAAGGTATTGAAAGGTTGCTCGTTTAAAAGAAATAATATTTATTTTTAAAATCGATTCAATAATCTATAATTACCGTTAGCATCGGATCTTTATTCTTATTCCTCATACACGAGTTTCACCAACATAATACTGTACTTACTCCCGTAGGGATTTATCTCCTTCCTTCAAATCTTTTATGCTAATCACTCTGCAAACCACCGAGATCATACCCAAAACATATATACAATAATTCATGACAACTTTCATTAACTTTACAACATACCATCTTCCCCAAGAATGTCGTCCCCTCAAATAAATCTGTTAATGATTGAGATATCCCTTAACAATGTTTACTCAGGGAAAATATTAACGTACGTTTTGTGGATGTTCGTTCCAAACATACCAGTCGGTAAGTACTTGTCTAATAACTTAACGTTTTACGCATGACAAACGTACATTTTAGGTACGTTAAAAACGGACGTTCTACGAAAGAAAAAGAAGTGCTTAACGTATATTAAAACGTCATAAAACTAATATACCGAAGATGATATCTTCAAAATGCTGGACTTTTTGATCGAAAACATATTTGTTGCGATTGGTGGATTCAGGGGCGTTTCTTGGATATTTGAAAGAGGGGGCGTAGAATGAAATCTTTCGCCGAGCGGAGCGATGCGAAAAAAATTTTGGACCTTTTTTTGCTAAAAAACATAAAATAATTGTGAAATGCATAAATTGCCATATTCAATACAATATTAGCAGATTACGATAGTTTTTTTTTACTTTTTTTTTTTGAAAAAGGGGGGAGGGGGCGTACGCCCATTACGCCCTCACCTGGACCCGCCTCTGGATTGATATCTTAGCAGACAGTCGGTATTCCAATGGATACTGATTTCGCACCACTACTGGCCAACTTGTTCTTGTACCTACTCAAAGACAAAATAAAAAAAAACATCTTGCAAAGTTCTTTTATTTCACGTTAAGATATATTGATGCTTAAATTTCATATATCCTAGTGAACCTCCGATTATAGATACTACCGAAAGTAGAAGTTGTGCTTCATATGGAACGCCACAGCTGTCTTATGTGGTACTCTGATATTACGTTATGTTGTTTTATTATTACTTGATGATATTTTGTCTTTTCATAATATTGTTTTGACATCACGTAATGATGTTTTGATATAACTCAATATGGAATATAGTCATTACTTAATGATATTTCGATTTTACGTGATATGGTTTCGTATGGACTTGATATGGTTTTTTCATTACTTAATATGGTTTTGTCATAACTCGATTTGATTTCATCATTATTTAATGTGGTTGTGTCATTATGCAATGTGATTTTAACATTACTTGATGTGTATGTGGCTTAACGTTATGTATTTGTTTCATTAATTACATGATGTGGTTTTGTTATTTCGTAATGATGATTTGCCAATTCTTCATATGGCTTTAACATTACATAATGATGGTTCAAAATGTGACGATTTTACACAACACGATGAGTTTGTTCCTGTATTTTATGTGGTCCTGTCATTCTTTGATGTGGTTATCACATTACTTGATGAGGTAAAACCACGTGACTATTTGGGAAAAGCTAGTTCTATTTTTAAAACCGATTTTCATGTTTTATTTGCCTCGGATGAGTGGCAACCCATCGAGTTAGAGTTCAAATTAAAGTTCGGGTTACTGATCGAATTAAACTTCGAGTTAGTCTTCGATTTAAACTTCGAGTAATTTTCGATTTAGAGTCATAATGAGAATAAAAGTTCGAGTTAGCATTGAGTTTCGAGTTGAACTTCGAGTTTGAGTTACCTTTTGAGGTAGAGTTCGAGTAAGACTTGAGTCTCATTTAGATTAAGATTTCGAGTTGAAATTGGAGTTATCTAACATGAGTTCGTATTTAGATTTTCTATCGCGGATCAAGGGCTTTTGCTTGGGCTTCCGAAAAAAGGGTTAATGGGTATGCGTACAAAAGATAAACAATGTTACAGAATACAAAACACCACATAGAAATCGAAATAAAGTGAGATGTGGTGTGATTGCCAATGAGACAACTATCCGCCAGAGTTTAAATGCAGTGGATGTAAGCAATTATAGGCACCCGTAACTAATTACTTGATGAGGTAAAGCCACGTGACCATTTTGGAAAAATTAGTTCTATTTTTAGACCGATTTCCATATGTCGTTTGTTAATGTGCTTCGTATGAGTGTCGCTATCCATTGAGTTAAAGTTCAAATTAAAGTTCGTTGTTCAGAGTTATTTGTATGAAAAAGGGGAAAGGCAGACAAAAATAAGAAAAAAAAGTACAAAAAAAATATCAATATTTCGGACATAAGGGAGATATCCCCAAACCACTTGGTCCTGCCGTTTTTGACTTAGTTCTCAAATGGAAGCAGTATTATAATAAATTCGTGAAGAATTCCACGGAACCCTGTGTCTCGCCTGAGATTGCTGCTGGCATTGTAAAAGTGTAATGTTGACTGTAAAACTTCCATTTATAGCGGGTAAAAAAAAAAAAATAAAAAAATAGTTTTTCTGTACATGCTTTATCTCGATATAGAAGATTAACTCCTATACAAGTTTTATAACCATTCATGGAGGTTTACAAATTTATCATGACAAAATTGTTAATTTGGTAATATTTAATGCAAATAAAACTTATATAAAAATAAGAAGTTGTCATATGGCAAAATCAAAGGTACTTTATTCAAATGATTTGCACCACGTGACTTTGTCCCTTTTGATCAAATTACCTCCCTTAGCTTAAGATTGAAAATATAATTTATTTTAGATTAGCGGATAATCACGTCCTTTTCCGTCATGTATCTAAAACTAATGTATCTTTAAAAACTTCCTTTGGCGGATATTTACAAAAAATGCTGTGTTATTCTAAGGGAAAATGCTTAAAATTTGACTTTTTACTAAATGAGAAGGTTGAAATCATCATTTTTTTAAAAGAATTTGGCCGAAAACTTGAGAAAGTAGGTAAGTTAAAAGTTATTTAACTTTAAAATTCAACCTACAAGGTGTTTCCCTATATGCGAACAAATCATGAACAATATCTTCTTGCATATGTATTTCTGTTTTGAATCTTGCTATTTTACGATTTTCCGTCATTTTATATGATCTTATATAGCAATTATACTATGACTACGCTTCCGATTTTTAAACTAAAAAGGCCGAAAGATTTCAGAGTAGACAATGTCCATTTGTACACGGACAGAAGCCTAAAAACATGTACAATTCACCTATATGCGAACAAATTGTTCATTCGAGATAGGTATTGGCATATTGGCATTTTTATTTAAGGGGCTTATATAATCCTATTGCAATGGCTGCCGTCATGATAAGGCAAAATGGCCGCTATGCAAATTAGCAAATTACCCCAAATTTTGCCATATGTGGTATGATTGCCAATAAGACAACTCTCCACCACATACCAAATGACGTAGCAGCTAACAACTATATGTCACTGTATGGTCTTCAACAATGAGCAAAACCCATACCGCATAGTAAGCTATAACAGGTCCAGAAATGACAAATGTAAAAACAATTCAAACGAGTAACCTAACGATCTAAATGATGAAGACGCCGACGACGGAATATAGGTTTGTTGTGTCTCACTTCCGCGACATTAATATCGCAGGCTGGACACACACCAAATGACTTGTACTTTATTGTCAACAAATGAAACACTTTAAATCAACTCACACTAAAGTTACAGGGAAATGGGGGGATCTGACTAAGCGACAAAGCATCAATTCTATAAAATAAGAATTCTCCGGTTTTTTTTTTAGCGTGTATTATCATTTGAACATATACGAATATCAATCTTCTAGTATATATTTTAATAAATTCCATTCTCTGATATACCTCGCACTAAATTGAAAAAAACTAAACTTTTTGGAATATCTGTTCCACAGGTGACGACGGATATGTTCCAGTTGTCGTAACCACAATCCCGTCCTCTTTTTTTCGAATGTGACCTACCGAATTATACCAAATCAATGGGTTTATACTTTCACGAATAACACGACAGGTGCCACACGTTGAGCAGGATCTGCTTACTCTTCCGGAGCACCCGAGATCACCCCAAGATTTTGATGGATTTATATTGCCCAGTCATACCGATCTATAGAGTTAAGCCAATTGCATCTATTTTTACAGTTCTTGTGTTGTGCTGTTACACTATTCACCCATGGTAGGGTTAGGGTTTAGCGCTCACAGACATGTTTAACTGCCACGTGCACATTCCTTATGTGCCTGTTCTAAGCCAGGAGCCTGCAATTCAATGGTTTTCGTTGTTTCATGTGTGTCATATTTGTTTTTCGTAAGTTGTTTAGTTATTAGTTACGGGTGCCTATAATTGCTTACATCCACTGCATTTAAACTCTGGCGGATAGTTGTCTCATTGGCAATCACACCACATCTCACTTTATTTCGATTTCTATGTGGTGTTTTGTATTCTGTAACATTGTTTATCTTTTGTACGCATACCCATTAACCCTTTTTTCGGAAGCCCAAGCAAAAGCCCTTGATCCGCGATAGAAAATCTAAATACGAACTCATGTTATATAACTCCAATTTCAACTCGAAATCTTAATCTAAATGAGACTCAAGTCTTACTCGAACTCTACCTCAAAAGGTAACTCAAACTCGAAGTTCAACTCGAAACTCAATGCTAACTCGAACTTTTATTCTCATTATGACTCTAAATCGAAAATTACTCGAAGTTTAAATCGAAGACTAACTCGAAGTTTAATTCGATCAGTAACCCGAACTTTAATTTGAACTCTAACTCGATGGGTTGCCACACTCATCCGAGGCAAATAAAACATGAAAATCGGTTTTAAAAATAGAACTAGCTTTTCCCAAATAGTCACGTGGTTTTACCTCATCAAGTAATGTGATAACCACATCAAATACTGGAACGAACACATCATGTAGTGTAAAATCGTCAAATTTTGAAACATCATTATGTAATTTTAAAGCCATATAAGGAATTGGCAAATCATCATTACGAAATAACAAAACCACATCATGTAATGAAACAACTACATTACGTTAAGCCACATACACATCAAGTAATGTAAAAACCACATCGCATAATAATACAACCACATTAGATAATGATGAAACCACATCGAGTAATGACAAAACCATATTAAGTAATGACAAAACTATATCAAGTCCATACGAAACCATATATCATGTAATATCGAAATATCATTAAGTAATGACTACTCCATATTGAATAATATCAGAACATCATTACGTAATGTCAAAACCATATTATGTAAAGACAAAATATCATCAAGTAATAATAATACAACATAACGTAATATCAGAGTACCACATAAGATAGCGATGGCGTTCCATAGCTTCATATATTGAACTTTTCTTCGATATTGACACAGATAGATGACTTAAAACTAAAGTCTATGACAAACGTGAGGATTTCAACCTTCCAATTGTCAACTTCTCATTTCTCAGCAGTTACATATCTTCTGCTCTATCGTGTGGTGTTTACATGTCTCAGATAATACGTTATACTCGAGCATGTTCACATTATACGAAATTCATTAACAGTTGTGTCCTTCTTACACATAAACTACTCCAACAGAGGTACGAGAAAGATTAACCGAAATCAAAGGTCTCCATAACAAATTGATTAAGCGATACGAGGTGTCGGTGCATCACCTCACTAGCGACTTAGCGGTCTTAGATCATTAGATACCAGTATTGTCGTCTGACTGTAATTTAACCGATTGAATGTGTCCTATTCCCGATTATGGCATGTTGACTGAGTGAATTCGCATGGCAGATGATGCATGCATGGATTGCATGAGACGCTTATCCTGTCGATGCAACCGGATTCGCTCCTCCTTGATTTCATGCGATTCACTTGATGTTTGTTTCTTACCTTGATATAAAGATAAGGAGATGTGGTATGATTGCCAATGAGACAACTATCCACCAAAGTTCAAATGAAGTGAATATCATTGATTTGTCGAAGCACTTCATTGAATCTAAGTATAAAATATGCATTTAATAAAATTAACTCTTGCACAACGATGTCTTAATTGGTACGTCTATTCTAAATTATGTACTCTTTACACATGTTTACGGATGTTTAGCAAGCTACCACCCTACCTGCAGCAAACGCGAATATATTGACATTATTCAAACGATGCACTTTAATGCTAAATTTTATGATTATAAAACATGTTATCGAATTAAAACATATGTTTGCAACTTTCTCCTATATTTCTAAACGTTTGTTGTCAAAAGTACCCGATGACTACCTTCCAGATGCACATATCATACGTAATGGAATCTATATCATACATATCATACTACCGCGCAGTCTCTTTTGCAATATACTTGGAAGTAAATACAAATAAACTTTATATGTATTGACATAAACGTTCCAATCTTATAGTACCAGATGTGCATTTCAAAATACTCAAGGCCTATTTATCTGTATCATCTATCTGTGATGATATTGATATCAGTCACTATCGCAAGGCTTTCTCAAATCATTACAGAAAAAACAGCTCACTGGGTCGGTGCGAGGGTATCACCAGTCAAATAGTCAGCACTTCTGTGTTTACATGAAATATTATTGATACAATCATTTTTTGTAAATATTTTGTCTATAAAATTTTTGAAATATTCGTAACACTAAGATTTTTTTACCTCCAGGAATAGATAGTCTAAACCGTTTTGGCACCTCTCTTTTTGTTCACAATGCTCTTCAACTTCGTACTCGATTTGTCCTGTCAATTGTGATCGATCTTATGTCTGACATAACCAATTATGATTCTGATATCTCTGATGAGTAACATATATGATAAAGTGTATATGCTATGTTTATTTTCTTCAACAATACACTCCGTATAATTTTCCAACTTTATTATATGGTGTCTCGGTTGATATGAGTGTAATATTGAAATATCCAATGTACAAGATGTTTCAAAGCAATCCAAGGAATAAGCTGCAATGTGATGAAAAAAATGGTGATGTTGTTTACGGAAGCACACGAAGGAATCTACGAAACAGATAGGAAAATTAAAAAAAAAAGTTTTTGTTTTAAGAAACCAAGTATTTTTGTTATCATATTGACCGGTTTAATTTACTCCATCTATATATTATAGGTGACAATGGTATCAATGAGCGCATACCTTACATCAGTATTCTTGTTTCTGAATGTTCTTGTATCGACCATACAATACTGTCCAAGTATAAGTGGTGATTCCGTGTCATGGTGGATCCTATACCAACAGAAAGACAGACCTTTCATACATTACTATGTCGATAGTACTAACAATGAAAACATAACGGTGAGTCTATTTGTAGGAATTTTCAGCATGTTTGTATACGATTTGCATATATTACGTAGATAAGTTATGAGAAGTATTATAATAAGGAAGTTTATTACAGGTAACGTTACATTGATATATATGCTATCATTTAAGTTTACAGATCAAACTTAATTTGACACTTCAGTAATCAATCAATTAATTCAGATTGATTTCCTATTGCTGCAATCTGTTCAATGTATTCGTAACGGAATTTGTTATCGTTATATGTATAAATCCTCTGGTATTATAATTAAATGAACAAACACAATAAAATATTTGTCTTATATTAATTTTTTTCGTCAGGTTCATTTTCCAGAAAAAGCTGACAGTGTTTTATCGCGTGTGATACTGTCCATTATAAATACTGAGTCTGCAGAGTATATGGTTTATTTCAGCGATTTTCTAAACGCAAAAAATATCGCAGATATCAAGCAGTCTCCAATGAGATCGCAATGGATGCATGTACGTATGTTTTCCTAGATTTAATGCATTTCTTTTATTTCCTATTTTTTACTTGTCTATGCACATAATGTTTGCTGTTTATTTTTCAAACCAATACCTTTTGTTGTAAACCATATATTTCATTTTCTATATATAATGTAGTTTAGGTGCATCATGTATAACTCATGTATAATTTGATTCATTGTCCGGCTTTGACTAAATGTTAAAAAAAGAAAACTTATTTAAAAGTGGCAGTTTCAATTGTTATAGCATACACGTGAAATGATTTGCTCAAATACATATACATGTATTGCTTACATTTGACATTTTTACCTATTATGTCTGTTTGTTTTGTTCACACATTGTTGTCAGTATAATGGAATTTTATTCGACTGTCATACAAGTGAAAGGTTGAGCTAGCTATGAACTAAGGTTTAATCCACCATTTTCTGCATAAGGAAATGCCTGTACCAAGTTAGGAATATTACAGTTGTTTTCCATTCGTTTGATGTGTTTGAGCTTTTGATTTTGCAATTTGATAAGGGACTTTCCATTTTGAATTTTCCTTGGAGTTCGGTAGTTTTGTTATTTTACATTTTACAGGGTATTTTTGCCACAGATAACTCATGGAAATCTGGAACCTGGTTACTAAGCAATAATCTTCTTTTTCCACCAACAAAAGATAGTAATTTAGTTTCACCAGAATCAAGACAGTGGATATTGTCTACTATTGGAGATAGTGCAGTAGATTTGTTTTATGTTTGTATATCAGCGGGTAAGATGTTTGTTTATCAGTATTAGAGATGTATGCATATCACGGGGAAAGATGTAAGCGTATAAGGGATAGAATTTCTATATATGTTTGTATTAGTTTGTAGTATGTCTGTATATCAGCGGGTAACATGTTTGTATATTAGCGGCTCAGATGTCTTTATACCAGTTGGTAAGATGTATGTCTATTAGTTAGTAGTATGTCTGTATATCAGCGGGTAACATGTTTGTATATTAGCGGCTCAGATGTCTTTATACCAGTTGGAAAGATGTCTGTATATTAGTTAGTAGCATGTCTGTATATCAGCGGGTAACATGTTTGTATATTAGCAGGTAACATGTTTGTATATTAGTGGCTCAGATGTCTTTATATAAGTTGATAATATGTCTGTTGTTTTGTTAGTAGAATGTCTCTTTGTCATGGGAAACATATATCTTTTTCATGGGGAAGAATTCTCTTTATTATAGGGAAGTGTACTCTTATTACTGGGAAATGTTCTCTTTATTATAGGGAAGTGTACTCTTATTATGGGGAAATGATCTCTTTATTATAGGGAAGTGTACTCTTATTATGTGGAAGTGTTCTCTTTATTATGGGGAAGAGTATTCTTATTATGGGGAATAGTTCTCTGTAATATGGTGAAATATGTCTCTTTATTAGCGGTAGGATATCAATTTATCAGCGGTTAAGATATCTGTACATCAGTTGAAACAGATGTCTGTATATCATGTGGTTAGATGTATGTTTATCATGTGGTCAGATGCTTGTATTTATATATTAGCGGGTTAGCTGTCAGTCTACTAGTTGGCAGTATGCCTGAATATCAGCGGGATAGATGCGTCTTTGGATCAAAGGCTTGTTTGCCTGAATATCAGTTGGTATGATGAATGCACGTCAGTTGGTGAGATTTCTGTATATCAGCTGGTAAGATGTATGCATAGTAGCGCGTAAGGTGTCTTTATATCGAGGGTAATATGTCTTCAGATAAGCGGCTTATTTGGCTGTATATCAGTTGTTGACTGCACGTCAATTTGTATGGTGTCTTTAACATGCAAAATATTTTGTTTCATTAAAGAGTTGTGTGATGTGTTTGAGCTTTTGAATGTTGCCATTTGACAAATCTGTTTTGAATTTTTCTTTGAGTTCAGTATTTTTGTTAATTTAATGTTTTCGTTTCATTGAGTGACACCAAGAGTTCTTTGATTTGATTATATTCTAATGTACAGCCATTTTTATAGTAGATACATTTGATTAATATATAGATATTTATGTTTCAATTGAAATTCTTATGTAAGTTATCGATTGAATTCAACCGTATATAGTAACTAAATAGCTTTCTTTTCGACATATAATTCTAGGCAATTTTTTAAAAAAGTTAACTTTTCAATAATTTTGAATTTAGAAATTAATTTTGAAACTTCACATTCATTTAATATTTTATCTTGCCTTTTTATTATGTAGAATTAATGCAATGTTTACCCGAAATTCAATTACACATTTTACTAATTCATTGAATAATGGATGGAATTTTACACAGATAGCAACAAAGATGTTCAAAGTATATTTGGGAAAATATTAGCTGGGAACCCATTCATCTTCAATCAGAGAATAAACGAAAACGCATTCATGAAAGCATATCTACAAGACGTACGGCCACTTAATTCATCATTTAGCTTGCATGCATCTGCAAACCTTTTTTTGGTAAGACTTGTTTAGAAAGCATATACACATATTGAATTAACATTAACTGCTTTGCTTTTCAAACCCATATACTGAATATCATGGTTTCAAGAGATTTGAAAAGCTCAACTGAGGAAGTATATATACAGGTAAAAATGAATCCATTGATATTCATTTCAACTATTTATATACATAGTAAAAACTTGACGAAAAGATGATTAAAATCAAAATAAAACATAACATAACAAAAAGACGTGGTAAATAGGTAAGCTAATTAATCTGAGTATAATATGAAAATCTTAATCAATGTAAAATGAGGCGATCTGTAATGATTGCCAATGCTTCAACTATCCACCAAAGATCAAAGGACAAGGATATAAGTAATAACATACCATTTCAGTAAAAGTAATTTATTATAGAAACAAGATTATTAAGCTTTTATCATTCACAGTTTTTTAGTTTTATTATTATTTACAGAATTGCGTGTATGCCACAAGGAATGAGACACAACAACACTGTTTATTCAAATACTCTGTGGAGACTGGAACTGAAATAACTGTCTTTACAAGACCACGGGGGATGATCAAACGTTCCAGATCATTTTGCTACAATGCACAGTCTCAACATGTGTACGAGTTTGGTGTGCTCGAACAAACCTCATCTGATAACACAGGGAAGACAAGTAATTCTATGTTTGTGTTAACAGATAATAAGGATTCTCCTGCTTCAGGTATTACCTGCTTTGGACAAGATATATCTGCCAGTACAGAGACCGTTGCAATCATGGTTAGTTTTGTATATTTTGTTTTGTTTATTTTTTTTTAGTCTCAACTAACATCTTTTATGTAAATTAGCATATATATATACTTCTTTGTCATTTATTTTCAAATTTTAAACATTTACAGGTACAGACAATGTAAACGATCGACATTTCAAAGATTATACTCTAAGATTTTTTAAACATGCAAAACCCCTCTGTTTATAGCATTGACCGATGTAAAGTCATACAATTTCGTCTATTTTACACATTTCTCATATTTCTTTTTTTCTGATGTAACTTATTCATGTCCAAATTGTGTTAATTCTATGAATCCCTAATTTTCTTTTTTAATGATTCTTTTTACCAATTGGCTACACATAGATACTCTTAACTCTTCTTTGTTAAGAAAGTTGTTTGTTTTTACAGTGATTAATATTATAACACAATGTTGACCTCTGTTGCCCGCACATTGTTGTCAGTATAATGGAATTTTATGCGACTGTCATACAAGTGAGATGTTTATCTAGCTATAAAATTAGGTTCAATCCACCATTTTCTACATAAGGAAATGCCTGTACCAAGTCAGGAATATGACAGTTGTTTTCCATCGGTTTATTGTGTTATAAGGACTTTCCCTTTTCAATTTTCCATGGAGTTAGTTATTTTTGTTATTTTACTTTTTAGAAGTGTGAATTTGTTAGTAAACCTGAACTCTTGAGAATTATATGTGTTTTACACAATTTAGGTATGAAAGAACGCATTCCTTTTATTTCCTTATTTTTGACTTATATCTTAACATCTCTAGATTTGTGTCCGTCTACCAGGACTTTACAAAAATATCATAGAATCTTCTGAAGTCAGTACTTGGACCTGCCCACAGCAGAAACAGCCTACATCACACAAAACCAGTATCTCTCGTCCTAATGACAATACAGTGTCTTCGCCGTTAGTTTCTGCAGGACATCTTACAAGTAACGAAATACAAAGCGAGAAAACAGAGGATATTGAACATGAAAATGCAGAGCATGATCCCAGAGAAAAACAATATACGAAATTCTGTGATTTACACGATTGTTCTATGCCAAATGAAAACCTAAATATCTATTCAGAAGTTGAGAAAAATATACAGAGTAAACCATTTCAGAAGTCAGAAAAAGTTAGCAAAAGGTAATTTATAATGAATATTGTTAATACTTATATTTGATTCAAATTTAAGAAAGACCATCAATATATAATATAAACAGGTAACAAGACAGTTAGAAGTGTATATGTTTTTTTAATTGACAAACATATGTGCTTTTAATGAGTTGCCCTGACTAAAATATAAATGAACTTAGAATTGTATTCAACATTTCTTTCCCAGAGTTTCTAAAAAGTTCAATTTAAGTATGTTCTTTCAAACAAAGAAAGTTACAATGGGACTGTTAAAGCTATCAAATGAGAAAACATTACTTTTGGAGTAAAGGAAAAGTAGGAAAAATATCTTTTAAAAATATGACTGGTATTAACTAAAACAACACTCATTATGTTCAAAATACACATATGTGTGATGGTTACCCAATTGAATTATCCATAGAATTTTGGACAATTATTAGCTACTTTATAAGATTGGTATTTACAGTAATATATTTAGATTTAGAAAGAAGAACTAGATACCATAGATAATTCATTATGGAGTTTTCATATGGTCTCTCGTCTCTGGCATGCACTAATCAATTGAATTGGCAACTACCGTTGAATGTCAAAATAATTTCTTTTGATAGCTTTGACAATATTGAATTAATTAAAAAAGAAAAAAAATATCGCACCAAATTACAAATTACATTGCCAAATTTAAATGTTCTAAAAACATTATTTAAAGGAAAACCTGAACTTCCAAAAATACTCTCTGAAGATAAATATGACAAATACCTGAACACTGGGTTGCTCATTGTAGACCTAATAATAAAAAGTAATTTTGTTCTCTTTCTTTTCACATCAAGAGTGACTGGGGAATAGAAATATGGTCCTCTTCCGACCGGCAGTAAAACCCTTGCCAAAGTGGGGCGTCCGTCTTGCTGTGCATGATGTACAAGTAGGTTGCAACGTCAGGTCAGAATGGGGAGGTTAAATCCGATGCCTCTTGTAAAGAGAGTACCACACTCTCTGCACGTTAAGAACCCTTGGAACAACTCTTTGAGGGGTCCGTAGGTGGTCAGGTGTAAGGACAAAATTCTGCTATCTAATTTACCCTCATTTTCCAGTTGCAGTCTAAATTTCCCCGACCTTCATTCCGGACGGCATCTATTACAGGACTAATCTATAGGATTCATTGTTAAAATGTTCTCATCCTGAACATGTATGAAATATTTGCCACTGGATGTTACGCAACCAACTCCACAAATATATCCAAGAAAGAGAAACTATTTTCTCATTGGTTCTCATAATGTAAGCATTGATGTTTTATCTTAATCAGGCAAATTTTGCTTACATGAAATTCATGTGAAAAATGTCACGCGAAATTCACCTCAAACGGGCTTATACATGAAGCTCACATGAAATTTTTCATGTGAATTTCACGTGAATTTCACATGAACTATTACAAAAATAAATTTTTTATGTTTTTTCATGATTTTAATTAAATTTGAAATTTAATAGTTTTTTGAATAACTTTATTTTTTAAATGCACGTGAATTTCATTGAAAAAATTCATGGATTTTCATGTGAAATTCAAATGAGTTATACACTGAGATTCATGAACTGATTTCACGTGATTTTCACGTATGAGCTCGTTTGAGGTGAAAGTCCCGTGAATTTCACGTGAGATCCACATGAATTTAAATTCATGTGAAATTCATGTGAGTGAAATTTCCCTGTGTATGTTATACAATGATATATTCAATTGTTCTTTTGATTCTAAATTTTACTATTTTCCGGATGTCATTCTGTATACTTTTGTTAATACATATTGTGCCGGCCGAAGCAAATTCATTATAAAAAAGTAAATGATTACATCAGAGCATGTCGATATTCCTCAAGTTATTGTTTTTAATTGATAATTTTGATGAAAAAAAGGAAAACGTCTCAGTTCTTAAATCATAAAACATTCCGAAAATATACTATTATATAAATGTTTTTTTATTAGTTGTTATTGGCTTTGAACTAGCATTCAGTAAGTTAATGATAACCACACGTTATAAATTTCATTCATCCAAAGCGCTTTCCTATATTTACCTTCATCAGAACTGAACATATTGTATTCTTTTGATAGGTGTGTTTGTGCTTTGTATCGATCTGATGAGTTGATCCCTTTCAACTGATTTTTATAGTTTGTTCTTATGTAACCACTATCCAATGTTAGGGGAGGGTTGAGCCCCCGCAACATGTTTAACCCCGCCACATTTTGTATGTGCCAGTCCGAAGTATGGATCCAGCAATTCAGTGTTTGTCGTTTGTTGCTTTTTTTTTCGGTTTTAGTTTTGTACATAAATCAGAGCGTTAGTTTTTTTTTTTCTCGTTTGAATTGTTCTGCATGTGTCATTTCGGGGCCTTTTATAGCTTGTCATGCGGTAGAGTGTTTATCATTGTTGTAGGCCGCACAGTGACCTAAACTTGCTCTCTTCTACGTCATTTGGTATTTGGTGTAGAGTTGTCGTATCGGCAATCATAATACATCTGCACATGTTTATATTATTGTCACGATGTGTAATTTATTTGAAGTCATTTACTAGATGGTTTCCCATTGATCATCGGACATGTAATACAAATCACACTCTGTTAAATAAATAGTTGTTAATGTAGCTAGCCGTACATTCAAAATAACGTTATTTTCTTTTTGAATGAAAATTTTAACTGCTGAAGACTAAATACAAATATCTTAATGACAGCTTGTCATTGTTAGCACATAATATCAGATAGAACTATATGAATGATGGAATATCAGTCCATGAAGATGTAAGTTCCTAGGACCTAGAAGATTGTAGATATGGAATTGAAACATATGCCGACATCTTTTGAAAGAATTAACAGAAAAATAAACCACCAATTCTGGTAAACCCCGTCTACCGCGAGGCCATTCATTTGTTAACATAACATAAAATAAACAGATACATCATATCGTACAAACTAAAGTACCAGTCAGCATAGTTTAGCTTTTGAACTAGTAAAAAAAGAAGAAATAACAACAACAAAAAACCCCAAAAACAAGTAAACATTTGGAAAATAAGAGCTACAGTGAAGCGATATTTATTTGTCGAAATGAGCATCTGGCGCAGTAAAATAATGACAGATTCAGGTTCTCATTATGTTTTACTATACTATACTATCAATTACAAAATGTGTTCTTTTGGCGTCTTTGGGAGATTAATTTGTATGTTTGTTTATGTTATTTTTTTCATATCAACTGTGTTGTATATCTTTGAAAGAGGGACGAAAGATACCAGAGGGACAGTCAAACTCATAGATCGAAAACAAACTGACAACGCCATGGCCAAAAATAAAAAGACAAACAGACAAATAATAGTACAGATGACACAACATAGAAAACCAAAGACTAAGCAACACGAACCCCACCAAAAACTGGGGGTGATCTCAGGTGCTCCGGAAGGGTAAGCAGATCCTGCTCCACATGTGGCACCCGTCGTGTTGCTTATGTTATTACAAATCCGGTAAATAGTCTAATTCGGTAAGTCACATTCGTGAAAAGGGAGGGTAGTGTAGTTACGACATAAGGAACATATATCTGATATATCTGTGCACAGCTTTGGCTGCTTGGTCCCAATTATGTTTGTTTGTGCTGCTCACACAATTTTGTCAATATACCGGAACTTATAAACAAGGGTCATACAAGCGAACAAGCGGGAGTTTAACCACCAATAACACTAGGTTTAAGGACCATTTTCTCTGGAAAATGCGTGTACCAAGTCAAGAATATCACATGTAATTATCAGTCGTTACATTGGTTGAAATACATGATATAGTCGAGCGTTTGGTTTTATTTGTCAGGTTTTATGGACTTCCCCTTCTTGAATTTACATTGAAGTTCGGTATTTCATATAAATACGTTTTTATTGTTAATATCTTGCAAAATATTAGTTGAATGAATATAACAGAATTTTACTATTCATATATTTCCCCTTTTTAATTTACCTTTATAGCTTTGATGATATGGTTACTGACATTCAAATGCATGAGACAATGAAGATGCCCTCAAAATTGAAGAAAGAACAGAAAATCCCAAAGAGACCAAGTAAGTTGTATTTAAGAGATTTGTGACATAAGATTTATGCCATATGCAAATGATCTATAATTATTACTAAAATATTCTTTTTATACATGTAGTCTATATCTTAATTAGTTACCGACTCCATTGTCCGATACATATCTTGGTCAATTAATATAATGTCTGTTGAAGTTTATCCTTAGCTTCATTGGAGATCATCTACATTTCTTACAGCGACCAACTGGCTGTCAAACGTTTTGTCTCTCTGCATTAAAACGGAAAACATAAAAAAATCAACTGCTTTAAATCAAATTTGATCTAATGTATAGTGATCGAATTGAGCTTTCAACACAATTAAGATGATATAATTTAATACGAGAAACGGTTAGAGTTTTAAAGGATATCAAAAGTGTTCCGTGTTCTAATTTGGATTAAGTTAGTAAAAATTCTAGTATCTATAAATTTTTGGATACGATTTTTTATCCAATCCATAACAGAAATAAATTAAAAAAACAGAATTACAATGAAAAAAAGAAACAGTCGACAAAAAGTAAAATAACAAAAATACCGAACTCCAAGGGAAACTCAAAACGGAAAGTCCCTATTCAAATGTCAAAATCAAAAGCTAAAACACATCAAACGAATGGAAAACAACTGTCATATACCTGACTGAGTACAGGCATTCCTTGTGTAGAAAATGGTGGATTAAACCTGGTTTTATAACTATCTAAACCTCTCACTTGCATGACAATCGCATAACAAATTCCATTATATTGACAACAATGTGTGGACAAAACAAACAGACATAACAGGTGAAAATGTAAAAAATTGGAGTACAGTAGTTAACATTGTGTTATAATTTAAATCACTATAAAAACAAACAAATATTTCAACAACAACAAAAAAAACCAAATTGGCATATAGGCAAAGCACATAAACAAGTGTTTTTAAAATGTGTTTACTAAGAAACATTCATAAAAATGTAAGCGAAGAACTTAAATCATACTTTCACATTTTAAGGAATAGATTACCTTAGCTGTATTTTGCAAAACGTAGACATTAAAAATATACACCAAAGCCAAACATGGGATTTTTTATTCAGTATTTGTTGCTGTTTATAACATAAGTTTTATTTTCTAGGTATTCAATTGCGGTATTCCGATGACGAAACAATGATGAATAAGTATTTGCTTAAGACTGAACAAGCTGTATTGGGATTATTTTGCAATGGTAAATACCTGAAGTTCGTGTTATTTAGTTTTTAGTGTCTTCAAAAACATCATCTCGTATATTTCTTTTCTAATTAATGAAAAGCTAAAATAAATCTAGAACCTAAGCTTTTATTTAATTCAGTGATTCTTTTGTTTGAGACAGTAATATTCCAATTTTCAATATGAATTTTAAGGAAGAAGAAATATGGTAAAGTAAAGATTTCAACATCGCTTCCCAAGTTAAAAATATATGTAGCTTGTATTACTTGTTTTTGCATGTCTGTCAAAGTACCGATAATGTAACCATATTGATTCAAATGTTGTGTTAAATAATAAATATGTTATGAAATAAGTCATTACGGAAGAAAAAAAAATAAATACTTTATTCACATACACAATTATGCAGTATAATGATCATTTGAGTAATCATCTGTGTCATTGTAAGCAATATAAGAGGATGACAATTTAAAATCAGTTATAGTACCTTCTATATGACGAAACCGATTTATGATTATTTTGAATATAATACAGTGACTGCGAAAATATACCTGATTAAATCAGCACAATGTTAACATCAGTCTATTACAATCAAAAATTCGAAAGTCTGCAAAGACCAATATGCATTCTGACAAAGCTATGAGATCATGTTGATCGTCTTCTTCGTGGTCATTCAATGATTATTCATCGGTTTATAATCATTTTGTTAGGTGTATAAGCCTCTACATTTTCGCCCTAGTGTGGTTTTGAATACACGACCCTAGTTTCGATCTGTTGTGTTTCATGTCGTTCATCATTCCCTGTTTTCAGAACGGCGGTGTGTAAACTTTACGATTCTGACGTTCCGGCATTTCCATAAACCAACACGAATATATATATATACTTTTCACTTTTTTGGTCTTTTGGAAAATGTTGTTTGTGCTGTATTTAGACCCCTCTACCAAGAAATTTGTTTTACATGCACACGTATAAAAATTGCGGTTTTTATCCAACGCAATCATAGGTTTGAACGTTGTTTTCAATTTAGACTTGTTTATATTTTTTCGTTTGGGCTTGTATTATATTTTCCTTCGGGTTTATATGATCCGTTCATCCTATTTCGACGTAAGAATTCAAAATTCAAGAGGCTTTCCTAAATTGAGGTAAATTATATGGCCTTCCAAATACCGTTTCGATCCCTAACATCACTGAAGAGACATTAATTGTCGAAATCCGGATATGGTGTACAAATTTTTGCACCTCATGTTTGCGGTATACCATCTTCTCCGCAAGTTTATTGTTTTCTGTTTGGTATTAAATTAATAATTAAGATCCATGTTACATCTCGTGATCAATTATTTGGCAATCACAAATGGCAGTCAGCAGGGTTTAAGAACATCAGTTGTTCGACCTGTTAGTCAAATGCAATTTGTTAAAATATACTTTTCACTTTTTTGGTCTTTTGGAAAATGTTGTTTGTGCTGTATTTAGACCCCTCTACCAAGAAATTTGTTTTACATGCACACGTATTGGTTTTTATCCAACGCAATCGTAGGTTTGAACGTTGTTTTCAATTTAGACTTGTTTATATATATATATATATATATATATATATATATATACGTCTTATCCGTTGCTATTCAGCAATTCGTTTATTCTGGAGTCTTTGTCCGACGTCGAAATTAGATCTAGACGATCATGTTTTTAATGCATGCATATAAATAGTAATCTAATTCTCAAACAATTTTGGATCCAGTTGACAAATTCAACACTTTGGTTAACGGTGTCACGAATGACTTCATAGAGGTACTGCAATCTCTAGTAAAGCCATGTGGTTTTCTGTGGTTTCGGTTTATACATACATACACATTTTGAACGCCACCAGCATGTCATTTAGGAATTACGTCTTTCCAGAGGAAGTCTGTTCGAAACCAAATAATGGAAAAGGCAGACGAAAGACAAGTCCTCATTTTGATCCGCATGAATTCTGACCAACATTTTAAAAATCAGGAAGAGTAATATCTGTTTTCTGTTTACAAATGCATTCTTTATTGCTGCTTTGATGTAAATGTATTCAAAAAGACCCATCTAATGCCCTAAACTCATGTATGAAAATAAGACAACATTGGTTTATATATTGAAACGTTTTGGTGTCAGATATCTGCTTATATTTGTCATTTGCAAATCAACAATGCCACAATCGTAAAAACGGAAAGAATTAATTACCTTAAATAAAGTTTCTTTTAACTCATAGTAATATGTACAAACTTTAAAACGCAAAATTTTATATATATAAAGTAGTATTGAATGTGTTTCTCTTTGAAATACTAGTAATCGGACACGAACGCTACGTTTATAATAAAGAAGAAATCAAAATGAAGCAAATAACTTTACCAAAGCTACCACAGATACCGTGCGTAGTATATTTTCTACAATTAATTACTCGCATAACTTTCGCAAATTGAACGTTTAAACTAGATTATGCATCAATATGGTAAATATGGCCTGGAAAACATGATTAACTTTAGTGTGTTTTGATTTTATGTTAGTCTAGATTCTTTCTTGTGATTCCTACCTAAATGTTACGTTGAACTATTTCGAATTAATATTCACAGTTCACTGTTATGTAGTGCTGTAACCTAACCGTCATATGTAACTGTTAGGATAAGCGCACAAAAACATGTGTGCCAACATCGTGTCTGAAGTGATGTTTTAGATTTCAATGAATGTAATCTATGAACAACTGGTGATTTATTCAGGAAAATATTTTAGTGTGTAACCTCGGATGTTCAGCTATAATTCTTTTTAAAATCGGGATATCACATCCTGATTTATATGGTAATGTAGTTCATAATGCCCGTAAAGCTAGATACGATTCATATAAACTCGTTGGCCCATTTAAAGGATATTGATTTAAACAGCGTACTAAGATCTTCAGATATTGTTTAATCGGTAATAACATCGATTTAGCTTTTCATGAATTAAAGCATAACTAGATTTGTAATGATATATTGTTGTCACACACAATCCTCGCAAACAGATTATATTTTCCTAAGCGAAAAGAATTTTACCAATTTTTGGACAAAATTCAAAATTAAGTACCTTAAAGTAATTTAAGGCAAACGGCAACAGAAAAACTTACAAAGTCTATTGACCCGTGCAAAATCTGACCAAACAGAGAGAAGAAACAAGTGTCGAAATGCAAGGATACTCGATGTGGTAAATGTGCATACATCTATATCGGAAGCGAACTTAAGACAGAAACCGGACAAACAATATATGCTTATATCAACATGACGTGTAAAATTGAAAATTTGATATACAGTATTGAATGCTGCGGCTGCAAAGAAATATACATCAAACAAATCGGAAATAGTTTAGTTGAGAGAACGCGAATTCATCGACAACACATCAGACAGCCGCAATATATGGAAATCCCTGTAAGCGAACATTTAGATCGTTGCGGTAGTGGGCTTTTTAAACATCTCTCTTTCTATAAAGTAAATGTAGTGTGTGACATCAAGAGGTCTATAAAGGAAAATACTTGATAACCAAATTAAATCAAAGAAGAAAGAAAAAAAAAAAGAAAACATCAAGTTGGGTTTTTCAGTATTCTTGCTGTCAAAAAAAAAGTCATAATACATAAAAAGTCACAAACATACAAACAGTTTACATGAAATCTAAAAACGTTTTTGAAAAATATTCTTAACGAAAATAAAAAAGTACTTGCATTTAAAAGAATTACTGAAAATATTAAGATATACTGAATATATATACTGTATGGTGAATATTTAACGAATAACTGGTACTAGAAAAAAAAACCCATTAAGGCTGGGGTAATCCGTAATGTATGTGTAATTGAAAACTTAAATATAAAAGCTGTCAGTCAATATTTTGTACTTGCCTTTTGGCATTCATAATGTCGTTTTCTCAGACTGTTCATGGCGTCTTTACATACAATCCGTTCATACAAGTGAGAGGTGTAGCTAGCTATAAAACCATGTTTAATCCACCATTTTCTACATCAGAAAATGCCTGTACCAAGTCAGGAATATGACAGTTGTTATCCATTCGTTTGATGTGTTTGAGCTTTTGATTTTGACATTTGATTACGGACTTTCTGTTTTGAATTTTCCTCAGAGTTCGGTATTTTTTTTATTATACTTTTCGATATGTAATGATTTATAATAAATTAAGTCTGGGAGAAGATGATTTATTCATTAGTTGTTTTTGTTTTTGAACTGGATTTCAGTAGCTGGGAGTACTCTTATATCGGTACGTTGTTTCTTTTTTCTTTATGTTAGTTATGTTTTGTGCTTCGTATCAATATAATGAGTCAAGCCATTTCTAACTGATTTTTACAGTTTTTGTTTTATCATTTTGCCTTTTTATACCTCTGTCCAAGGTTAGGTGGGGGATGAGAGGTCACAAACTTGACTAACCTCGCCATATTTTATATGTGCTTGTCTCAAGTGATTAGCCTGCTATTCAGATGTTGTCGTAAATTGCTACCTGTCGCCTTTGTTATTCGTGTATTGTTTTGTAACTAATTACACCGTTAGTTTTGTCGTATGTATTGTTTCAAATTGTGTCATGTCAGGGGGTCCATAGCTGTCTCTCTGGGTTTTGCACATTGTTGAAGGTCGTATAGTGACCTGTTATTAATCCACTTCATTTAGAAACTGTTAGATATTTTTCTCATTGGTAATCATATCACATCTGCTTATTCATAAAATGATAACTATTTTTTGCAGGCTGCACGTTTTGTCAAAAAGCAAAAAACGAAATACTTTATCTCGGACAGAAACTAGTACTTTCAGCACTTGATATAGTAATTGTCGACATTAACAACAAGTATCTTCCAAGCCATTTGGAAGTTCCATGGACACCATTTATAAGGTAGTATGAAAGTTAGCAAACTTATTAACCCCATAGTTGGGCAATGGAAAAAGATAGTAAAGTAATTAAAAATTTGATTCTTGATGATAAGACTGACAGAGGGAAAAATGGGTTGCTGGTGGTTGATTTGGTCTGTTATACTTTCCGAATCTTTAAGAATTATTCCTGTTGTCTTTTCCATGTATTGCTAATCGTTATCTATCACTGATATTTAATTAGGTACTGAAAACTTTGTACTACATTTTTTACTACTTTGCTATATTACACTAACATATGAACGGAAACAAAAGAAATCTAGTCTGATGTTAAAATTTCAGGTATAAACGACAAGGTACTTTATCTTCATGGATTGATAGTGTGGAAAATAGATATGACAAAATGTCTGTGATGAAGTTCTTGCACGAGTCAGTGACAACAGAGTAAGTGTATTTTTCTTATGACCTAAAATTAAAATAATTAGTAACAGGAATAAATATTTTACCAACTAGTTTCATATTTGCAAAACACGCAAAGCTTCTATTAAATTTAACTTAAGCTTTAAAATGAGATAAGTTTTTACATTTTTATAAATTATTTTAATGTCCGAATTCTAACAAAACACTGACCGTTTATTAACAAATAATAAGGCACTGTTAAGTAATAGTATATTTTCCTCAGAAGGGAACAATAAAGAATAGATGAAAGGGTGTTCCATTTTCTTCCTCATACTCAACTTAGTATCCGTTGTTTTTCTTTATTGCTGTGAACAGTTACAAATAACATTAACGGTACCGATTTTAATGCTGATTCCGTCAATTAATGTTCCCTCAATGATGCTCGAAATTGAATTTTATTTGAAAGTCTAAAACCTAATACAAACGTTGAAAAGCTGATTAAACCAAAACGACTAAACCTTAATGCCAAACTCAGACTAAGAATCAGAGCTATGCATGAAGGACAGGCATTCCTTAATTAAAAAAATATTCGACATTTTAGAACAGTATCTTTTAATAAAACAATATTCGTATTTTCGTGACAAAACCGAAGTACTGGCTACATGGCTGGTGATACCCTCGGGGAGAACATTTCACCAGCAGAGGTATCGACCAAGCAGTAGTTACAATATAATTACTGAACCAGATGCGCATTTCGACAATTAATGTCTCTTCAGTGATGCTGGAGGGCAAAGTTATCTCTCAATCAATGTGTAATTTGCCTTGTTAACTGCTTTCAGTGTTGTACAGTCCTAATTTATTGGATACTTATTAGAAAAGCTAGTTTCGTGTATTTCAGGTTATCTAATAGTCCTTTAACTGTTATATCGGTTAATGAAGTGATGGAATAATAACCTATACACTGACGTGTGTGATTCAGATTATAAAATATAAAGTACAGAAACTGTGTCCTAATTTTGTTATATCACTGTCCAAAATGTCTATATATACCCTCTTTAGAAAATAAAAAAAAAAAACAGTATTCGAAAAAACTGAAAATTACTAGGCAGTGATAAATTTATCATTTTGATTATACATAGTACTAGAAATACAACAGTGCATCAGACAGTAGACAACCAGCCAACTAGACGAAGAAAAAGAAGATCATCCATTGAAATTTCTAAAGATGGGTGTGCAAAGCAGGAACCCAGTTCAAGTCCTCATGTAAGTCTTTCTAGCCAAACAAGTCATGAACAAAATGGATTTTTTTTATTTTGCTATGAATATCTTTTACACAAAAGAGGGACAAAAGATACCAGAGGGACAGTCAAACTCACAGATCGAAAACAAACTGACAACGCCATGGCCAAAAATAAAAAGACAAACAGACAAATAATAGTACAGTTGACACAACCTAGAAAACTAAAGACTTAGCAACACGAACCCCACCAAAACCTGGGGGTGATCTCAGGTGCTCCGGAAGGGTAAGCAGATCCTGCTCCACATGTGGCACCCGTCGTGTTGCTTATGTTATTACAAATCCGGTAAATAGTCTAATTCGGTAGGTCACATTTGTGAAAAGGGAAGGGTATTGTAGTTACGACATAAGGAACATATCCGATATCATCTGTGAAATGGTTATTCCATAACGGTCAACCAACTCGTGATGGCGTCCGTAAAATTTACGAAGGGATGATTTCAGCTTCACCATTTGGAACTCTTGGTTTAATAGCTTCCTTGTGAGCAGCAATCCTCTATCAAGGAAATCATGATAGGAAATACGGGAATATCGTATCAATTGGGAGATATATACTCCGTATGCAGGCGCTGCTGGAATGTTGCTACATAGAAATGGAAAGTTCACAATTGGGAAGCTGAAATCATCTCTTTTGTCGTAAAGTTTTCAACCGACCCTCATTCGTACCTCATTCATTACACAATCGTACCTTAAAAATGCATAGAACCAACCTTCATAAAGTCCACATGTCTATTAAATACTACTTAGAAGATAGTTTAACAATGTAATGGAAGATGACAGATTCAATTGCAACAGTTTCCGCTTAATGAAATAAGTTTCAATATTGATACAGTAATAATAGAAAAAATATCTATTGTACAGTCTTGGTATTTTCCATACATGTCCTTTTTGCCATTCCGTGTATTCTTACATCACGAGGTAGAATATGTTACAAACATTTTAAAGAGACAAAAGTGTGTAATTAATTCCCTTCAGTTAGATTAAAGTTAAGAAATATGTCATGTGGGCTTGAATTTATCGTGATTTTACCACGGGTTGGGCCTTCGTGCTAAATATTTTACCTCGAGCAATAGCGTGCATTTTCCCGTAGAATTTTTATATTCTTACGTCATCTTTCAATGAGTCATTTACACCATCTGATCTAGGGTATTTCATTCATCAAGAGACAGCGACGTTGGAGTAAGATTGGAACAGCCAAAAATAATCCTTGATCAGCTGACATATCAATATATTCATATTTCACCACGGGTGGGTACTCAAAGCAGTTGAAGAATGTCATATTATAATAGACTATTTGTAATTGTTAGATGTGCATATACTTATTTCCTTTTTAGAAATCAATGTGTCCAGTAGAAAAAGGACGTAAGTGATTATTTATTAGATATTAATTGGCTTGAACTAATTTCAGTTATTGAAAAACATGCTTTTTTTTGTCTATTTGTGAGTTGGTGTTTGTGCTTTGTGTCAACTCGTAGGTCAAGTCATTTCCAATTGTTTTCTCAAGTTTGTTCTGTTGCACAACTGTCCGAGATATAGGGGAGGGTTTGGCACTCACTAATTTGCAAGGCCCCACCATATTCTTTATATGGCTGTCCCAAGTCTTTATACATACAAATTGACCAACAAATGAATTCAGAGTACGAAATATTTTTCACATTTATACTAAAATGTTCCATTTTTATTTTTATTTCAATCATACACGCGTTGATAAATCGATTCTCACTGATTTTCAAAATGTAAATGTAAAACATTCACATTAAAATCGATTAAAACTGAATAAGAGGGCTTACAAAATTGATTTTTAGAATATGTTGTATATTTCTAATAGCACATCTCATACAATAAAATTCGGTAAACTCAGATTTTTGAACTTATTCGAGGTATTGCTGATGGAAACTTTTTTTACATAAATTGCATTTTACTCCAACAAGAACTGTAAATGTGAGTGTATGCCTGGGCCTACATTGCAGATTTTCCACATCTTTACCTTTCAAAGGTATATTTCTACCGCACAAATATCTGAGCAACTATGTATTGCAAGGTCGTCCGAGATATTGCCGACGACAAACTTTGTCATATAAAAATGAGAATCATTAATTCAACTGACTGAGAAATTATGCAATTAGAGCGATTACAATGATTATTTATAGTATTTACATTTCCAAAGGACACAACTCTAAAAAACATTGGAGATCGGCTTTAACTCATTTACTCTTCCAAGATGTTAATTAGGTAAACCTTTAAACTACATTTTTTTAGAAGCGTTAGCGATTCTGGATGGACGGATCATCAGCTAATCTATATTCCTCGTTTCTCACTCCAGTGGGAGATAACAAGCTGAAAATATAGCATTAATCGTTTATATATTCAAATATCTAAATCCATGCATCAGTTCTTTTTCTCTCAACTCCTGAAATGAAGTACTGCTAGAGTCTCATAGCCAACGTGTTGAACGCCAAATGCGGGCTGTTGGCTATGTTTAACACGGGGTTGTGGTTTTGAACCGAAGAATAAGCGATCAAGGTAATTTAAGTATCGAAATTTATATTTTGAAAATTGTTATACCAAATAATGTATTGCACGGAAGGAAATATAAAAAAATGCGGTTTTAAAATTATTAAAGGTATCGTCTCCGGGTCTTATTTAAGTTTTTTTGTTCTTAGTTGTAAATACAGATGCGGGTGTGTATTTATATGGAGTGAGTAAGCGAAATTCGTTTCGTAATAAGTCATTTTTGCGGTGTACTGTGAAGTGGAAACTGGTGAAGAAATTTGATGAAGTGTAGGTGTTGTTGGGTTCTGCTTCGGACAAATCTTATACAGAGGTCTGCTCTGTGATTTTGTCCCATGTTTGGGTGAATTAAGCCATTGCCGTGACTTCTTCATCACCATGATAGTAACTGGAAAGGAAAACAAATCATGTTCAGGTATAAAACAAAACACTTTGAGGCTTTTTCTCTATTTCTAACATTAAACATGCACATTCATTAAACAACTAAAATATGGGTCAAATGAAATACCTAAAATCTGTAATGAGTTATCATAATAGAGTATGTGTGTTTGAATTACTAACTATCAGATTAAGACCGAATTATAGGAAAATCTATCCTTGTTTTAATAAATGCCTCACCAACTTGAGACGCAAAATCTGATACCCTCAGCGACACCTTACATTTCGATGAAACATTTACTTTAAAAACAACAAACTTTGACTTAGAAGCTGGTATTTTGTTAAATTCTATGATAGGAATTAATTTCTATCTAAATCATACGGAAAAAAATCGCCAAAAGTAGTTTTTTTGTCCCGAAACTTTCATATGAAGTCTCAAAATCTGCAAAACGGAAAACTAGGGGAGGTGTTTGCGAAAACGGAGCACCGGAAACGTCTGCTTCTGCTCGTTGGAAATAAATCATGGTTCGTTTCCTTCAGTGCAATACATTATTTGGTTCTTACAATTCTCAAAAAAGAAATTTTGATACTTTTACTTACCTTGATCGCTTATTCTCCGCTTCAAAACCACCACCCCGTGTCAAACATAGCCAACACCCCGCATGTGGCGTTCTACACGGTGATAGATAATACTTTTAATATTAACATTCGAGATGTGGTATGCATGCCAATATAAAAAAATATCTTCCAGAGTCGAAATGGCGTGAATGTAATCAACTATTGATCACAGTTCGGCCTTCACCAATGAGCAAAATGGCATAAACTTGATTATCCTCTTTAGGATACGAGGAGTTTCTCAGCCCCAAAAAATGTTAGCTTCAAATTGAAACTTCTTTGAGAATATTTATTATTCAAATCCTTCATTTATCAGGTTATGATTGTTATGGAAATGTAATGCGTCTTAAACCAAAAGGAAGGAGGAGTAAGACGAATAGTAATGAATGGGGTAAGATACGATCATAACATATTTATATTTTATCAAAAATGATATTTTAGTTAACGTATTTGCATTTTAACTATAATATGTTTAAATCATTTTCATTCTTTTTGGCATAATTCAGCCATTTCGTTTTCGTTCTATTCAAACAAAACCGTCCTAAGTATTATCTACACAAATCGTGTTTGTACAATCTAGAAACAGACTCAAATCCACAAGATAAAAATGTATCACTCATTTAGTGTATATGCTATTTATCTAAGGCATCTTATTTTAAAAGATATAAGAAAGTATTCAAATATAAAACAATTATTCGACTGTTCTGATTTTGTTAAGTTTTTACTGCCACTGGGTAGATACTAATGCTGGTGGACATTTTATCCCCGAGAGTATCACCAGCAAAGTAGTCATCATTTATGTGTTGGCATGAATATCCTTTTTATGCTAACCTGCCCCTATGGGCCAAGTAACCTTTTCTCATCAATTGGCGTCCGTCGTCCGTCGTCGTCCGTCGTCGACCGTTAACTTTTACAAAAATCTTCTCCTCTGAAACTACTGGGCCAAATTTAACCAAACTTGGTCACACTCATTATTAGGGTATCTAGTTTAACAAATGTATCCGACGACCCCGTCTACCAACCAACATGGCCGCTGTGACTAAAAATAGAACGTAGGGGTAAAATGCAGTTTTTGGTTTATATCTCTGAAACTAAAGCATTTAGCATTGGCTAGCCACAAAACCAGGTTCAACCCACCATTTTTTCTTAAAATGTCCTGTATCAAGTCAGGAAAATGGCTATTGTTATCTTATAGTTCGTTTCTGTGTGTGTTGCATTTTAGTGTTTCTGTTGTGTCTTTGTTCTCCTCTTATATTTGATGTGTTTCCCTCAGTTTTAGTTTGTAACCCGGATTTTTTTTTTTCTCAAATTGAATTTCGAACAGCGGTATACTACTGTTGCCTTTATTTAGCTTATATCTCTGAAACTGAATCATTTACAGCAAATCTGACATGAGTTAAAATGTTCATCGGGTTAAGATCTATCTGCCCTAAACTTTTCAGACGAATCAGACAACCTGTTGTTGGGTTGGTGCCCCTGAATTGGTAATTTTAAGGAAATTTTGCAGTTTTTGGTTATTATCTTGAATATTATTATAGATAGAGATAAACTGTAAACAACAATAATGTTCAGCAAGGTAAGATCGACAAATAAGTTGACTTGACCAAAATTGTCAATTGACTCCTTAAGGAGTTATTACCCTTTATAGTCATTTTTAACAATTTTTCGTAAATTTTTGTAATCTTTTACAAAAATCTTCTCCTCTGAAACTACTGGGCCAAATAGAATCAAACTTGGCCACAATCATCATTAGGGTATTTAGTTTAAAAAATGTGTCCGATGAACCCACCTGCCAACAAAAATAGCCGACGTGGCTAAAAATAGAACATATTGGGTAAAATGCAAGTTTTGTCTGTTATCCTGATAACCATTATAAATAGAGGAAATCGTAAAGGATGTTAAAATCATAATGTTGAGCTCTACCAATTGTCCATATACGTCAAAACTGTCAGACGATTTCCTTTAGGAGTTATTGCCCTTAAATGACAAATTTTACCACTTTTTTTTCATTTTTGCCTATTATCTTGAAATGCATAGTAGATAGAGAGAAATTTTAAATTGCAAAAATGATCAGAAGGATAAGTTCTGATGAGTTTATTTTCTACAAATAAGTCTTTTGGTTGAAATCGTCAGTTGACTCCTTATTAGAGTTATTGCCTTTTGAAGACGATTTGTTCAATTTTTTTTTTTGCGTTTTTGTCTTATATCTTAAAACTTATAATAGATAGAAAGAAACTTAGATAAACAAAAATGATCAGCAAGACAAGATCTACAACTAAGACAATTAAGACAAATAGCGAAAATTGTCCGAAGAATCCTTATTGGAGTTATTGCCCTTAAATGACGATTTTTACAATTTTGTTTGCGTTTTGCCTTATATGATAAAAATTATAATAGATAGATAGAAACTTGAATAATAAAAAATGATAAGCAAGACAAGACCTACTATCAAGTCAAATTTTGCCGATATAATTAGTAGACTGTTACTCTTTATAGGAGTTATTGCCCTTAAATAAAGATTTTTTTTTACCCTCTTTCGTGTTTGGAGCAAAATATAAATAAGATAGAGAGAAACTAAACAGACTTCAATGATCAGCAATATAAGATAAAAAAAAACAAGAGATTTTTGTCATTAATTCTGTTCTCGTCTACAATGTTGGAGAGTGTCCTTTGTTGAATATGCATATAGACCAATGTGAGCGACACAAGCTCTAAAAGCCTCTAGTTTAATTTACTGTTTATCACACTATGGTTTCTCTAACCGAGGCGGATGGGATAGAAACAAGATGGTACGTTATCTTATGCTTTATTACTAAACTTGAGAGTAGCCTACATTCAGCCATTGATGGTAATTTAATGTTTATAATCAACTTCGTAATTGATTTAATTTGATATTAATTCATTAAAGAACAAGCTTGGGTTTAATTTATTGCGACTTTGGCAATACTAGTGTTGGTGGACTGTCAGAAGCAAAATCTCATCCAACCTCAAAGAAAATCAGATTTAAATGAGAAAATATGGCTTTTTTTCAATGTAAACATTATATAATTGTACCGACACAACTGACGATCACACTGAAATAATTTAACATAGATCTTATGCCTAAGGATACACAAATTAATTCAAAACAGTAACTTACAGACGTCGGAAATAATGTTTAACATAATGATAACTTGAACTTTTATTGATTCATATGGTGATAACTTAAAAAAATGAAGGGACAGTTGTATTGGTATGACAGGTATTGGTTTACGCGATTTTTTTTTATGACCAAAAGTCTTGAAATCATCGCATAAAACTCACCAACGATAACATGCATATTTCATGCATCAATTTGACTACGCCAGACGACTCGCGTCTACAAAAACGCGACTTATAATTGACGCTCGAATTCAAAACTGCAAATGCCCAATACAATACGAAGTTTAAGAGCATCGACGACCCTAAATTTTAAAAGGTTTGCCAAATCCAGCGTTGGTGATCTTTTCCTAGGGTAAAAAATCCTAAGCATTTTGAACTAAAGTTCTGTTAACAGTTAATCTATAAAACGACCATATAAATGATATTTCATGTCAACACAGAAGTGCCGACTACAGTGCTGGTGATAAGAATGAACTTCGTATTTATTAATCCCAATTATACTACGACAGCTCATGACTTTCACTCTACAAGAGAAGGTCCAGACAAAAATTGATAACAAGTCAAGGCACTTTAAGTACAACTATCATCATTTCTAAAAAAGAAAATCTCGAGAAAAATATATTACCAAGGCATGAAAACATCTTCATATCCAACATTATTCAATATCATTACGAACATTATTCAGTACTATTAAAATGAACGAAAGCCCTGGCATGAAGCTCTTAGAATCAATTTTGATACAAACGTTCGTTTCATCCCGAATATCACCGGGCACACGAATGATAGAGGGTAGACCTACAAACAAGAAATTCCTTTTTTCCACTTCCATTTTTCGTGTGTGCTCTTGTGTCTCATTGACACTAAACTCTATTTCATTTTTTCATATTTAACATATAGTCTGTATATGTGAAAATCTCCTGATGACAAAGTAATGAACGTTAGAAATTCAGTTTTTATTAATGATTTAAATCCTCTACGGCATAAGCATTCATTTTTATTTGTCGTTCATTTTAGACAAAACTAAGTCTCAAGAAGCAGTTAAGCAGGATTATATGGAAATCCTTAAACGAATGGATTGTTATAAAAAAGCTGGTGCCTGCAATTGTGAGTATTATCAGTTATGCAGTCAAAACAAACAATGTTACCGCCACTGATTGAATGTCTAACATTATGTTTTAAAGGGGCATTAGCTGTCAAAATCATGTTCACCGATTTGACTCAAATTCTCATATTTTATTTAAAACATACTAAAACACATATCCAAATTATAATAAGTCTTTAATAAACAGTTAACAATGCATATGTAGAATATATATATATCAGAATTTCGTGTGTATTTTAGTCTAGACGCCATCTAATTAACTATCGAGATGACCTCCGAAAACTACCGACGGTCACCAAACACGACATAAACATAAACATAATTATAAGTAGATAGCGACCTCGTGCAATTGGATTTTTCTATGTCAGTTTGATTTCATGTTATGGGTTAAAAAATAATTTTTTATCTTACCTGTATAAGAATGAGTTTTTGTGGATCCAATCAGTCAATCAAATGATTTACCTATGTTTCACTTTCAATGTTGACATTCTTTTCTTTTAATAACCGAACTCGCATAAATCATGCGTAATCCATCTCTAGCTAATGAGTTAAATTGAAGTTCACATATGAATACGGATTCAATGAGGTCGAGTTATTCACTTACAAGTGAATAATTCATCATCGATGTTTCTTAGCTTATTTTGACAAAATTGAACCATACTGGGTGCTAAAAGCGAATGATTATTTCACTATTTCACTTTCATTAGTGATTGAACAAAACAATTCATTATTTAATTTTTTTATATATCTCGTAGCTAGTGCCCCTTTAAACTATTAAACATATAAGATATATAATTATAAAACGTGAAATAGCTCAAACGAATAAAATCTTGACGAAGTAATAATGACGTTGTATATTAAGGCAACAGTAGTATACCGCTGTTGAAAAGTCACAAATCGATTGAGAGAAAACAAATCCGGATTACATACTAAAATCGAGGGGAACACATCAACCATAAATCTGTTAAATGATATTTTGAATAATTTTCTAAAATTCATGTGTTTACTCTCATGTTGTATTGCAATATTTTATATCTTGAAATTGCCTTCTGATATGGACATTTTGAACATTTCGCCGTTGATAATTTAGCATTTACTCTGATGCTAAGACATGTTTGGGTTAAGTTCATGTAACGTGATAGTTCTACAAAGTCTATATGATATTCCGTTGGACAAGGAAAAAAATCATTTACATCATTCCTATATAAAAGTTAGGAGATTTCATATGATTGCCAATGAGACAACTATCCACCAAGGTTCAAATGAAGTGGATGTTAACAATTATAGGCTACCGTACGGCCTTCAACAATGACAAAAACATATACCGTATAGTCGGCTATAAAATACCCCGACAAGAAAAATATGAAACAACTCAACTGAGAAAACTTACGTGTCTAATTTGTAACAAAACAATTTACGGAAAAAAAAATATGACAGACATGAACCAACGACAACCACTGATTTACAGCCTCCTAACTTGGGACAGGCACATAAAGAATGTGGCGGGGTTAAACATGTTTGTGAGCGCTCAACCCTCCCCTAACCTGAGACATTGGTGTAACAGCACAACATAAGAGCAAACTATAAAAATCAGTTGAAAAAGGCTCAACTCATAAGATCGATACAAATTAAAAGAACATAAAAAAAAACACAGACAGGACGTGGCAGTGTACATATCCATCCCTAATGCCTTACAACAGAAAGACACTGCTTTATGTTTTTAATTTTTAACGTTGATGATGTTCTTTTACATGATAACATACCAAGTTTGCCAATAGGGAGACACAGTATATTTATTCCGAGCCCTTATTTCATTTATGAACGACAAGACTACATTTCTGTAGGCTTTTTTGACACCTGGCTTTATCTTCCTCGAAAGATTTTATCTCGAAGGACTTTATCCAGTTCTGAAAAATTTATTAACGATACTAACATTACTGCATTAAATGCGCATTTCGATAATAAATGTCTCTTCTGAGTTGATTAAATCCATAATATTGGAAAATCCAAACCTTGCAAAATGTCTTATCGGTCCAAAAATGAAAACGAAATCTCATAAATCGATTAAAAAGAGGCAAATAAAGGTTACAAACAAAACATGAGGGAATGACATGAACTCAAAAATAAGTGAGACCGGTTGCGTCGACTAGGGTTTGCATCTTCTGCTATGCGTGCACCACCCGCCATTCGTATACACATTAGGGCATAATGTCAAAATCGGGCATATGACACAATATGTTGAATTCAAGATCAGACGACTACATTGGTATCTAAAGATCTGAGACCGCACAAACATGTCTCTAGTGAATTAAGACACCAGCACATCGTATCACTTAACAATTTCGTGAGGGTGACCGTAAAAGTTATACAGTGTCGACTTTAGCCGTTCTACCTCACAACTCTGTTGAAGTAATATTTGTCTAAGGAGCGCATCCTTGTTAGGGTAGTCCTTTCAACGTGAAGCGTGAATTTACACGAGCGTAACGTATTAACTGAGATATAGCAGAGGGCATATTACTGCAAAAAAATTCGAAATTTACAATGTGTGTCAATAGGAAATATCAAGATATGAAACATAGTAGATTCCCTAATCTCAAGCTAACATGGGTATATGATATGTAAACAGACATAACTGTTACCATAACGTGGTCAAAACCATAACTTTCACACTGGATCAAATGCAAAGGATAATTGTAAATATGCATCTCGTCTACTTACCTTTGTTTAAGGGGTTAAAATTGACTATCATAAGTTCTCAAAGTTGATAAGCCAAGCATGTTGCATTGATTTCCTGTTTCGTTTTATTAAAATCAAGTGTTTATAGTATAAACATGTCTATACTAGTACGTTTGCACGATTATAAATGAGATAGTTCATCGTTTAGAATGATATTAACGATTTAATAGAAAACAAAGGGTATTTGGGCATCCATTCATGACACAAATTCAGTACATGCAGAGCAATAACCACACAAAAAGCAAAGTTTCAGACGGCCCAAAATTAAATTTACATTGGATTTATTTGGTTTCGATCTGATTGATTACAGATCCCATATCCAAGCTTTGCTTGCGTGGATCTGAAAACGCTCTGTTTTACTTTCTGTTTCATAGACTGTTTTGAGATACTCTGTTTTGGTTTAATACACACCTTCAAAATTTTTAAGGCGGAAATGTCATCGACTGATGTAATAATTACCAGAACAGAATGTGAAACGTAGTGTTTTCAGATCCTTGTAATCGAAGCTTAGACACGGGATCTGTATGTTAATCAGATTGATGTGGTTCTAAAACAGTCAGTCAAACTGGCGGCATTTACATACAAATGTTAACCACAAAATAATTAGACAACTTATTGAACTTTTAATACATATTCAATGACATTTTAAGTCTTTTTTTTTATATTTCAAATGTTACGAAAGGGACACTTGAAACCTTTCCTGAACAAAAGCTTTTGGCAACAAAAAAAAATTCGATATAGATATCAAATCAAAATACAATAATATTTTCTCCAAAACCGTTATGGCATATAGTAATCTCTATAAGATGCGTCAAGAAAAAAGTAAAATAACAAAAATACCGAACTCCGAGGAAAATTCAAAAACGGAAAGTCCCTTATCAAATGGCAAAATCAAAAGCTCAAACACATCAAACGATGGTTAACAACTGTCATATAACCCATTATGAATTCAGTCTTCAACATGATATCCTTTAAAGCTCACCTGGCCCAAAGGTTCAAGTGAGCTTTTCTAATCATTTGGCGTTCGCATCCGTCCTCGTAGTCGTTAGCTTTTACAAAAATCTTCTCCTCTGAGACCTCTTGCCCAAAATTAACCAATTTTGGCCACAATTATCACTAGGGTATCTTGTTTAAAAGATGTGTCCGATGACCCCGACTACCAACTAACATGGCCGACATGGCTAAAAAATAGAACATAGGGGTAAAATGCAAGTTTTGTCTATTATTTTGAAAACTGCTATAAATAAAGAAAATCTGACATAGGCAGAAATGAAATGACCTACATATTGTCTTTTTATATTTAAACTGTCAGACGACTTCTTATACGAGTTATTAATATTTACTGACGAATTTTACTATTATTTTCATTTTTGCCTATTACCTAGAAAATTAAAAGAGAGAGAGAGAGAGAGAGAGAGAGAGAGAGAGAGAGAGAGAGAGAGAGAGCACAAATGATCAACAAGACAAGATTAACATATAAGTTGACATGTTTGATATAGTAAGATGACTCCTTATTGGAATTGTTGCCCTTTAATGATATTTTTTATCAAACTTTTGCCGTTTTGTCTAAAATCTGAAAAAAAAACAATAATAGGTAGATAGAAACTTAAATTAGCAAAAATGACCAGCAAGACCATACTTACCAATAACTTAAATTATTTAGATCGTCAGTCGACCCTTTATTGAAGTTATTGTCCTTTAATGACAATTTTTACAATTTTTGCGTTTTTGACTAATATCTGAAAAACTATAAAAGATAGATAGCAACTCTAAAAAAAGCATAACATATCAGCATCTACAAATAAGTCAACCAGGTTGAAATTGTTTGACGACCACTTATTGGAGTTGTTACCCTTTGATCACCCCCAGTTTTTTTGTGGAGTTCGTTTTGCTAAGTTTTTAGTTTCTATATAAAAATAAGGAGATATGGTATGATTGCCAATGAGACAGCTATCCACCAATTTAAAATGAAGTAGATGTAAGCATTTATAGGCAACCATACGGCCTTCAACAACGAGAAAAACACATTCCGTATGTACTGTTGTGTTTGGTGTACTGTTGTTTGTCTGTTTGTCTCTTTCCTTTTGAGCCATGGCGTTGTCATTTTATTTTCGACTTATGAGTTTGAAGGTCCCTCTTGTATCTTTAGCATCTCTTTTAATAACGAATTTTACCCAATTTTTTGTGTTTTTTGTCAAATATCTAGAAACTATAATAGACAGATGAAAATTTAAATAAACGAAAATGATCAGCAAGACAAGATCTACAAATATGTTTTGTCGAAATCGTCCATTCACTCATTATTGGAGCAATTGCTCTTTGATGATGATTTCTATCCATTTTTGGTGTTCTGTGTCTTATCTTGAAAACTATTATAGATATATTGCCCCTTTAAAATAGCAAAATGATCAGCAAAACTAGATCTTCAGATAAGTCAACATTGGAGTTTTTGTCATGAATTCTGTTTTAGTCCACAAGGTTTGATGGTGTCCATTGTTGAAGATGAATATAACCCTAGGTGAGCGACACAGGCTCTTTAGGACCTCTTGTTTATAAGTATTTTTATTTCCCTTCTCAGGTATATCACCAGCCGTGATAGCGGCCATTGCAAGCAGGGAGTCTCGTGCAGGTAAATTGTTGTATAAAACCAAAGGCTATGGAGATAATAATAATGCATTCGGCATTATGCAGGTAAAATGTTTGCAAGAGTAATCTCTTATTTATTTCTCGTATTTTATATAACTTGTTCGTGTTTGTATATGCTACACCTATTGTGTTCATCTTAATAAATTGCTTTTAAACGGAACTGGTGTTTTCATATTATTTAATTGTCAGTTTATAAATGTAGAAATTAGTAAAAAAAAATAAAGTTTCAATTCCATCAGGGAAAGTTGACCTCAGATCGATTTGGTTATTACTTTAGGTCCATTTTGGTCATATAGATCATCAAATGTTTCGGTTCTTATACATCTTTGCCTTTCAAATATTCGGCGTTCCTGATGAAGTTAAATTCAGAAAAGCGCTTCGGACGCATGATAAGTAAAAAGTGTCGTTCACATTCTTTTGGTTTTGTGCCGAAATATATACGAATGAATGTATTAGGTCAACGGGAGAAAATATAAAGGTCAGTCAAAGTAATGTCCTGCATTTCGAAATGGGTGTTTAAAACAACCACTGGATTAAAAAATAACGACGAAACATACATCTCTGGTTCGAATGCATAACATTGAAGATTCTGTATGCAGACATAAAAAATGCTCATGGACAAGATCATGCGTTTCTCATGTGTACTGATTGATACTTAATTAAGTATGGGAAACACGATTTATTCATAAGTTGTTATCGATTTTGAAACAGCTTTCAGTTACTGCGAATACTCTTAAGATCGGCAATTTATGTCTCTTGTCTTTATTTAAATTGGGTTTGTTAACACACACACACACACACACCATTTAGGGTCATAGTAAAAAATATAGATTATGTCACCGAATTGCATACACCTTTAACATGATCCACGGAACTAAAAAAACGAAAAAACAATGCATCTGTCTCTCTTATTTTCTGAAATATTATTGATATAATTCTTTCAAAAGAGATCTCCATGTGTATAAAAAAGCACGTAAAATTGGAGAAAACGTTCTTAGCATTGTCTAATGTTAACGGCTTCGTATAATCTCTAATGATTACCCTAACAAACAAAGTTTGTTACCTATCATAAACACGGAAATTTATCAAACAAAACACATCGATTTTCGAGTAAAATCTATCTATACACTAAAAAAAAATGATTGCCTCCATTTAATCGCCTCTTTTTTAATAGTTAAATCATTCTTGCTTTTAAGTGTGATCTACGATACCATAAAACGTGTAAAGCCCACGCATGGGACAGTTGTGGACACATTAACGCGATGGTTGAAGACGTACTGATATCATATATAAAAGAAGTACAAACAAAACAGCCTAAATGGGTTAAGGAGAGGCAGCTTCAAGGTAAGTATGAATTTTAGAACGACCTAAGACTACAGCTCAATTGAAGTTATGATATGTTAATCGTTATGGTGTGATAATTGATCAAAGACATCATGTTTAAGAAAAATCTTACAATAATTTAATTTAAATATGTAGAAATCTCCAAAATTTATTAAGATACAATTTTTATTAAGGCTAGATACATTATATTCATCTCACACAGAATGTAGTAAAGATAGAGAACGATAGTTTTATTTTATATGGTCAGCTCTTATCATCTAATTGTCTTGAGTCTATATACCTTATTGTTATTTATTTCAATCCAGATAAGTTCCGAAATTACACAACTTTTTCATGACGTCACAATCCAGTTTAAGCTACCTAGGGCCCTGTTTCAGCAATGAATTATGAATAAAACGTTCCAAAGAGACATGTTCGAACCATCGTAAACACTTCAAACCAAGCAATTTTAAGACTGTAATTTGTGTTTCCAACAATTGGATTATTTTTTTTATAATTGATTTTTTCTTCCTGAATTTACAGGTATTAACATATATGCATTTTCTACATAAGAAAATGCCTGTACCAAGTCAGGAATATGACAGTTGTTATCCATTCATTTGATGTGCTTGAGCTTTTGATTTTGCCATTTGATTAGAGACTTTCCGTTTTGAGTTCGGTATTTTTGTGATTTTACTTTTGATATGTACCTTGTGGCATAATAATCAAGAAAGTGAAATAAATAAGCATAATTAATAAAATACTATGGTTTAACAGTATGAAATCTATGGAGTACTACTATAATAATAACAAGTTCATTAATATAATAATAGTAGTAATAATGGCGCAAAAACATTTAAAAAACATACATATAGTATTAAAGGAAGCATACATTCAAATATACATATCACTACAAACTGCTCAGAGTCTGATAAGACAACATTTTGTGCTCGACCAGTAAAATCGAGCACAGATTTTACTCGACTAGTCTCGACATTGTCTCGACAGTACTTAACTGTACTCGACTTTGGTCTCAACTTTACATAATAAGTCTGATTAAGTACTTGATGATCTTGATGCAGTATGAAATGGTCTCGATCAAGGCT
The DNA here is from genome assembly GCF_021869535.1 of Mytilus californianus. Classification (NCBI taxonomy): domain Eukaryota; kingdom Metazoa; phylum Mollusca; class Bivalvia; order Mytilida; family Mytilidae; genus Mytilus; species Mytilus californianus. The sequence continues at coordinate 137,917,841 of NW_026262581.1, read as the reverse complement.
CGACCAGTCTCGACCAGTCTTGACCTGTCTCGACCAGTCTCAACCTGTCTCGACTCAGTCTCGACCAGTCTTGACCAATCTGGACCTGTCTCGACCTGTCTCGACCTGTCTCGACTAGTCTTGACCATCAAATTTAGTCTTGACTGGTCTGAATCAACCCATCTAACTAAATTAAATATAGATCTAACAAAATTCCAGTTTATTTGGTAGTTTGGTTCATTGCTGTGAAATTAAAGAATTTAATTAATAGGTAAAAAAAAATTTGATTAAATTCAGATAGTCATCTTTAATGATTTCTATAACTTTTTCAAATCAACTTGGATTTTCATAAAACTCTACAGTTATCTCAATTATACAGAATACAGAATGCCAGGTTGTTTGGTAGTTTGATTTATTGCTGTCAGGTTTGAGGATTTGATTAATAGGTAAAAAAAGCTAGAAGTTTCAGTTCACACTGAATTCAGATAGTCAACTTTAAATTTGTTTATTTCTTTTTCAAATTAACTTGGCTTTTCAAAAAAAACTATACAGCTATCTCAGTTATATATTGATCTTACTGAATCCCAGGTCGTTATGTAGTTTGGTGTATTGCTGTCAAATTTAAGGATTAAATTAATCTAGGTAAAAAAAAACTAGAATTTGCAGTTCGGACTAAATTCAGATAGTCATCTTTAAATTTGTTTTATATCTTTTTCAAATCAACTTGGATTTTCATCAAACTATGCAGCTATCTCCGTTATATATTGATCTTACTGAATCCCAGGTCGTAATGTAGTTTGGTGTATTGCTGTCAAATTTAAGGATTAAATTAATCTAGGTCAAAAAGCTAGAATTTGCAGTTTGGACTAAATTCAGAAATTCTTTAACCTAAAAACCACACCTATACTGAGGGTAATTAAATCTTATTAAGGTGCTTCTTGTTTGGCAGGTGTTTTTTTTTAAACTTAATTTTCCTAAATTCCTAAAAAAAAAACTACATAGGTTTCATGGTTACATACAACAACTTTTTAATGAGGTAACAGCAGCCAACAAAATCACTGAAATTGTGTAATTAACCTTATATAAGAAATATATCTATTATTATAATTTGGGATATAGTATATATAATATATATCAAAAAGGGATAAAACATTAAGGAAATTATTAAAATTGTTCTTCTGATTAGTGGTGAAGTATAAAGCAATACCTCCTGCTTGGGGTAAACTCATTAAAAAAATCACACCTACCAGAGAGTATTAAATTCTAAATAACATTCATTCAAAATTGCAACATCTTGTTAAACTTAAATCGCAAGGCCTTTTGAATTCACTAGATAAGTAATACACAGTTTAAGAAAAGTAGGGCTTTCTTTTTACCTGTAAAACACACATGTACTGATGTAATTAAACCTTATTAAAGTGCTTCTTGTATGCCATGTCTTTAATTTTGACAAAAATTTTTTTAAATTTGATTAAAATAAATTTTTACTGTAACTTTGGTACACATTTCCTTTTTTAAAAGGTTATCAAGGATTGCTATGAAAGTTCTATTATCATGATTATATTAAATTCTTGTTTTAACAAAACAAATGTGTCATTTTTTTAAAATTTATTACTTTTTCAAATCAGCTTGGATTTTCATCAAACTTTTCAGCTATCTTTATTATATATCTATCTTACAAAATACCAGGTTGTTTTGTATTTTGGTGTATTGCTGTCAAATTTAAGGACTTAGTTAATAGGTAAAAAAAGGATAAAATTTTCAGTTTTGACTAAATTCAGATAGATATAAATTTAAATATTTAAATTTGACAGCAATAAACCAAATTAACAAATAACCTGTATTTTTGTAAGATAAATATATAATGGAGATAGCTGTAGATTTTGATGAAAAATCCAAGTTGCTCTGAAATAGTTATAAAAAAAATTTAAAGATGACTATCTGAATTAAGTCCGAACTGAAAATTCTAGCTATTTTTTACCGTGATTAATTAAACCCTTAAATTTGACAGCAATATGGCAAACAACATAACAACCTGGGATTAAGTAAGATCAATATATAACTGAGATAGCTGTATAGTTTTATGAAAATCCAAGTTAATTTGAAAAAGAAATAAACAAATGTAATGGTGACTATCTGAATTCAGTCTGAACTGAAAATTCTAGCTTATTAAATTACCTATCAATTAAATCCATAAATTTGACAGCCATTAACAAAAGTACCAAACAACCTGACATTCTTTAAGATCTATATATAATTTAGATAGCTGTAAAGTTTGAAGAAAATCCAAGTTGATTTAAAAAAAATATAAAAACAAATTAAAGTGTACTATCTGAATTTAGTCCGAACTGCAAATTCTAGCTTTTTTTACCTAGATTAATTTAATCCTTAAATTTGACAGCAATATACCAAAGTACATAACGACCTGGGATTCAGTAAAATCAATATATAACTGAGGTAGCTGTATAGTTTTTTTGAAAATCCAAGTAAATTTGAAACGGTAATAAACAAATTTAAAGTTGACTATCTGAATTCAGTACACTGAAAATTCTAGCTTTTTTTTTTATCTATTTATAATTAAATCATCAAATTTGACAGCAATAAATCAAACTACCAAACAACCTGGCATTCTGTAAGATCAAAGTATAATTGAGATAGCTGAAGAATTTTATGAAAATCCAAGTTGATTTGAAAAAAGTTATAGAAATAATTAAATATCTGAAGTTAATCTATTTTTTTTACCTATTAATTAAATTATTTAATTTCTCAACAATGAACGAAACTACCAAATAAACTGGAATTTTGTTAGATCTAAATTTAATTTGGTTAGATGGGCTGATTCAGACCAGTCAAGACTAAATCTGAAGGTCAAGACTAGTCCAGACAGGTCAAGACAGGTTGAGACTGGTCAAGACAGGTCGAGACTGAGTGGAGACAGATCGAGACTGAGTGGAGACAGGTCGAATCTGGTCGAGCCTTGGTCGAGACCATTTCAGACTACATCAAGATCATCATGTACCTAATGAGACTTATTAAGTAAAGTCACAACCAATGCCGAGTACAGTTAAGTACAGTTAAGTACTGTCGAGACAATATCGAGACTAGTCGAGTAAAATCTGTGCTCGATTTTACTGGTCGAGCACAAAATGTGGTCTTTTCAGACTCTGAGCAGTTTGCATTGTATACTCATAAGATATACACACAAATGTATATAAATTTACATCATTAAACTTTAATCAGTAACCTTAGTCCGGGGCTTCCAGTACAAGTTGTATTCTCCAAACTCATATTTTTGACTAAAATCGAGTTTTCTTTTATGTAATTTTGAAGTCCGTTTATATGAGGTTTTACATCATGCATCTTAGATCTGTTAATGAAGCACTTTTTTCGGTAAAATAACTTTTTTTTGATAAAATTTTATTTATAATTTTGATAGAGGCCAAAAATGACAATATGGAATTTCGATATGTACTATATCAATTATCCCAGAATTCAGATTGTGCCAAATGTCGGCTTCAATATGACAACCCCAAAGTAAATGTTATATCGATTCTGGCTCTTCCTTGTAAAATGTACATAAATTAAGTTTACAAGGGTCATTTCAAAGATTAGACGGTTTGTACCCAAAATATAATGAATAATTATATATTGAAATCAACATAACTTGGTGTTTTTTTAAACCTTGATAACAAAAGAGTGTACTTTTTTCTAATTTTCTACATCCTTATTTAGAATACCTTCCCATTTTTTTCAGTAGCAAAATCTATAGCTATAGTACTTTGGTTTAAAATAGTATACACGTCCTTTGAACCCTTTTCTGACTTAAAATTAATATTAAAAGGCATAATATCTTATTGTTTTTCCTCTCTTTAAAGGTGTTGATTCCAATGGCTTGCAACCACTTTTCTAGTGCAAGTATAAACCCATAAAACTGTAAGAACGTGGGTGTGAAATTATATATTCTTTCAAAATTTTCATATGTTAATATATTTCCATGTTCATCTAACAGGTCATTTACGGTCCATACCTCATTGTGTGCTACATTTTTATAGTAAACACTGGCATTATGAATTTAAAATATGGTCATTATTCCATATAGATGCCGAAACGACCTCCTAAAAATGACAGGGACGTCTGAGTTTTGACACATTTTACCAGGCATTAAAAATTTCATTACAAAATTTGTGTTTTGATATTCTTATGGTTCCAAAATAAGCCAACTCTGTAAAATTTATATTTTGTGTGGAGGTAAATAATTGTATCCATTTATTTTGTCATAACTAGTCTTCTAATCTAGGTAAGTTTTAATCCTTGTATGAAATTTCTCAAATTAATCATTTTAGGCCCCCTAGTAATCTTGAATTAGAGAGACATCCCACTCTATATCGCCAGGCTTATCATCCCAAATGAATGAATAAATTATACTTTTAAGTTGACGTATCATATTATCATCTGGACCTGGGTTGGACAGGAACAGATGATTAAACTTGATATAAATAGAGACTTTATAATGGTTAGTTTACCACATGGCGTAAGTGACTTCACAAATAATACATGTTGGCCTTGAAGTATATATTCTAGGTACTGTCGTTGTTTATCATCTTAATTACGTATTATAGTGTTCTTTTATTTGTTTTTGTAAATTATTAACTTTTACTGTTGAGTCAATTTTTGTTTTGGTAATATCCTTTTGGCGTTGATCGGTACTTATGCATCCCAGCAATGTGCTGTCGTGCTGTGGTCATTTTTTGTATTCTTGTCTTTCATTTTTGTTTAATATGTGCTCTGTCTATATGCCATTTTGCTCTTCTTTGTTGACTTATTTGTTTGTTTTTATAGAGATTAAGATTATAACACTATGTTGACTGCTGTATCCCTATTTTTGACATTTTTATCTATTATGTCTCTTTGTTTTGTTCACACATTATTGTCAATATAATGGAATTTTATGCGACTGTCATTCAAGTGAGAGGTTTAGCTAGCTATAAAACCAGGTATAATCCACCATTTTCTACATTAAGAGATGTCTGTACCAAGTCAGGAATATAACAGTTGTTTATCATTCGTTTGATGTGTTTGAGCTTTTGATTTTGCCATTTGATAAGGGACTTTCCGATTTGAATTTTCCTTGGAGTTCGATATTTTTGTTATTTTAATTTTTTGTGACAATTTTTTCTTATATATTTTCTATTTCTTGTATTCGAAGAGCTTGATTTCGGTTCAACATTCTATCTAAAACAGCACCCAAAAAATTATACCCAATAATTTGAAGGTACTGGAACCCATTTCAGTCCCAACTTTTTCAGTGGGATTTCCAGTGACACAAGAACATAAACTGTTATCAAACAGATATGTATCGCCTTTTTGTAATTTTGATTATGCAAATGTTGAAATTAAAATAACAATACTTTAACATGTAAGTTATGCAAATATTCAAAGTCGATGAACCATGAATAAAGGTACATGGTCTAACAAACTATATAGAAATGAGATGTGCCAATGCTAATTAAACTGCATACCAAATATCATTGACTAATTATAAGTCGTCACCTTTAAACAAACCTATAGCTACACAAACATTAACTTTTCAATGAACCATGATGAGGGGATGGGGTTATATAATCTCCATGGAAAAGATACTTGCAAATGCCAATAAATTTGCATACCAAATATTAATGACTTAACATAAGCAGTTCATCTTAAACTGAGCTAATCACAAACTAATACATGTAAACTAAGCAAAAGTTTCAAAGTTGATAGACCATGACTGAGGGGGCGGAGCCAAATATTCTCCATGGAAATGAGATATGCCAATGCTTATACAACTGCATACCAAATATCCTAGACCTAAACCTTGTGGTTCCCCATAAACTGACCTAATCACAAACTCATACATGTAAACTAAGCAAATGTTTCAAAGTCAATAGACAATGACTGAGGGGGCAGGGCCAAATAATCTCCATGGAAATGAGATGTACCAATGCTTATACAACTGCACACCAAATATCATTGACCTACCACTTAGCCGCCAACGCTGACGCCGGAAACAGCATACCTATGTCTCGCTTTTTGACTCCGTCAAGGCGAGACAAAAAATGACTCTTCTTATGAAAGATAGAAAAGGTAAAAAAAAATAAACACATTAAACTCGATATGCATAGGGATATCTTTTAAAACACAAAACCATGAAATAACTTTTATACAACCACTATAATTAAAGTATTTTTAAAGCTGAATTTATTGATATATGATTTTTTAGTTGCCAAATATGCTGTTAATAGAACAATTTATTGCTCAACATAGGGTGTCTTAAGGTTTACCATAACCCTTTTGCTAATATGGCCGTATTTACACCACAAAGTTTCCTCTGAGTAAAGACAAATCTGTGCACCTGAAAAACTTTTAAGGCATGGCAGGAACTAGATGATTAAATTTTTAATGCATTTTCTGTTTCAGAAAATTAAAAACTTTTTTGGATTTTGCTATTCGTTTTTTGTCCATTCCTGCAGAAGTTGCTAAAATAAACTAAGCCGGTGCTAGGGGCCGTCTTAAACTTGCAGTGAGATGAGAGTTTTTTTTTGTCCGTGTTGAAGGCCTCACTGTGACTTTGAGATGAAGAACAGCAATAAAAGCGCTGTTCCTTTGCTTTGTGTGTGTTTTTTTGTTGTGCATGTACTGATTTTGTGTCATGGATAGATACCCCATATCCTTTGTTTTTCTATTAAGTTGGGAAAGCGGTTTGAGAAGCTTCCTTCATATAAATAATGTTGTGAGCAGTATTGATTTAAATGGACAATAGATGGACAATAGACGTCTGCAAACAATGGGTAATTTAAACTGTGTAACTGAGTAGACCGTATCAAATAAAACTCATGTGTTTGTTTATTTGCTATCTTCTGCAGACTAGAAAAAAAAATGCACATCAAAATCCAGGTAAGTTTTTAATTTTCTAAAACATAGACTACATATAACTTTTATTATATCTAGGTCCTGTCGTGCCTTAAAACTTTCCTAGATACATCAGGTTATCTGTACTTATAGTAGATTGTGTGGTGTAAACACGACCATATTTTTCAATTCCTTTAGATGAACCTTAAAAACTGCCAATCTTGACTCCATATTTTTTTTAAAATATATACCAAGCCTTAATAATGTAGCTTAATGAGGATCCAATTTTTAAAGAGCACATGAGATCACACCCAGTTTTTGGTGGGATTCGTGTTGCTCTGTCTTTAGTTTTCAATGTTGTGTTTAGTGTACTATTGTTTGTCTTTTTTTCTTTTTTTTTTTAGCCTGGTTTTGTTTTCGACATATGAGTTTGAATGTCCCTCTGGTATCTTTCGTCTCTCTTTTAACGTGTTCCAAAATGTAGTTTCGCCACAAGAATTTTTTTACAGTCATTTTGTCTATAAATGTCGGTACATGTGTATGATCGAGCACACCGACATGTGTATCGTCGTGACAAAATATTCTTAGCGGAAGGCCACAAAATCTTATACATTGTATTTTGTTATTTTACCTAATGTGAAGTGTATTTAAAACATTTCAAAGAAATCATCATTATATAAATGACATATTATATTTGAAAAACACGGGATGGAAAGTTACCATGTCTGTTAAAGAACATAGACTTTGCACTTTTATGATGTGCAGGTATGCACATCTTCCATTGAATTCAAATCTGTGAGAAAAAATGAAAATTGAAAAACGTACACACTACGCAATAGTTTGTTACATTGTGTAAAATAACTTATTTGACTTTGATCTGATATCATAAGTGTTTTTATTTGGTATTTCTTGGATATAACTATACTCATTTCTCTAACTTTGATTTTTGTTTATTGTTAGTTCCTGTAAATATGTTGGACTGTGTGCAAAAGAGAATATTCTCTCCAGAATTATAAGGTGTCGAACACGGCCACCTCGATCTCTACATTGAGCAGATGCTAGAAGAAAGAGTTACCCGCGTAGGCATAGTGTCAAGCAGGATTCTTTCCTGTATGAATTGGTCAGGTTTTTTAAAATGTCAATTACCTGAAATGAAATCATTACTAAAATATGTGACCGATATCAAAACTCATTGCAAAATATTGTTACATATATGTTAAATTGATAGAAAGTTGTGTTTAAATTAATTGTTGCCACAGGCCGAAGCTGTGGTATCGACTATTGCACAGATTCCCATGGTTTTTTTTTAATTTGCACCAGTTATTTAAACATGTAGATAAACATGCTCATTTGAAAAAATCCTTGACCGCTGGACAGTAACTGCTGAGTTGCTGCCATATGAACATTTAATTTGTTTCAAAATTATTTATTTCCTGTGAAATGTGACTAGAAGTTGTCTAAATCGTGTACCTACATTGCATTTGCGAAACTTTTATTAGGGCAGTTTGAGTATTGTTATTTAAATATTTTTGTTGGAATAATTTTAAAATTGTCGATTATTTTTAGTGAACTATGCATATCGCATTGGGTGATTTTGTACTGTTTTTGTGTCATATTTTTAATATTTTTTGCTCCTGGCTATCATTTTGTGTGCTTGTTTCAGTTGACTGTCTGTAACCCCAGAAAGATTGCGAACTCTATTGACATCATTCGAACAATTTTGATATAACACCTTCGAATAGTACCCTTCTGCACTAGCTGTAGTTCCACATGTAACTTGAACGGGTTTGTCACATTTACTACAGACTTGTGAGTTCCCGGTGTATCTCTTTACATACATAGTGTTGTAAAAATAGTTATATTCTATAGTTCTTTTTTACGAATTCTGAAAGATTAATATTTGCCAAAAGGGTGTTGTACTTCTGTCTTTGGAATATGCAGCTTTTTCCCACCTTATTCAAATTTAGACGGCAAAGAATCAATACATTTGTCCCCCGTCACTTAAATGCTAATAATCCAGATTAAGAAGTGAAAAAGACAAGATAGGATGGGGGTATTTCACATTTTCCATTATATACAATCACTAGTTGAAATGTTATTTATTCCGAACCTAATTTCGTCTACTGTCTTTTTTGTTTTTTATTTTCAACAATTAATGATGCAGTCAAATTATTGAGCAAATGTTTTACCTTAAATGAACATAGAGCATGGCATGATAGATTTATTTTGATTCCAATAGGAAAAAATAGAACTTTTGTACTTCGAAGCGGACTTATTTTACACGCTCGAAAGGCAGCCATTTTGATTTCATGCAAAAACATAAAAGATACATGAAAACTTACTTTTAGAATGTTTTTATTTCATCTCCTAGAGCACCACCAACACAAATGTCCATTTTGATCTCAAGCATTCTTCAAAATACAATAGACGTTGCAACTTCAATTGTGACGTCAATCACGTGCAGCCAATGTTTTATTGGAAAAAATTAAAATAACAAAAATATCGAACTCCAAGGAAAATTCAAAACGGAAAATCCCTAATCAAATGGCAAAATCAAAAGCTCAAACACAACAAACGAATGGATAATAACTGTCATATTCCTGACTTGGTACAGGGATTTTCTACATCTTGGTACAGGGATTTTCTTATGTAGAAAATGGTGGATTAAACCTGGTTTTATAGCTAGTTAAACCTCTCACTTGAATGACAGTCGCATAAAATTCCATTATGTTCACAACAATGTGTGAACAAAACAAACAGACATAATATGTAAAAATGTCAAAAATAGGGGTACAGCCGTCAACATTTTGTTATATTTCTTAATCCCTATAAAACAAAAAAATATGTAAACAACAAAATACAAAAACGCATATAGACAAAGCACATTAGCAAAAACGAAAACCAAGAATGCCAAAATTTACCATAGCAAAATAACAAAATGATGGGATGTGTAAGTACCGAGCCACCTCAAATGGATATTACCAAAAATAGACTAAACAGTAAAAGTAATAATTAACAAAGACATATAAAAGAACACTATAACACATAACTAAGATGATAAATAATATGGAATTAGAACATGGCTTTGTTTCCAAAGCGAAAGAAGAACGTCATTATACGGCCAAATTTTGATATTATTTTTGTATTACTACAAAAATTCGTATTTTCTGTTTTGGATACGGAAATAAATTTAAATTTGAAGAATTAAAATTGTGTTATATGAAAATATATTGATATTTGAATTCACTTATTGCCACTTACATATACAAACGACACATAATTTCTTCTTTTTCGTTGAAAATACAGCTTATAACATCGTGAATGTTTTTTATTTCCGCTTACAACAAACCTTTTATTACCATTTGTTTCTTTCAGGTGGAGTAGCAGCCTATAATTTTGGAGTATCAAATGTACAGACATGGAAAAATGTAGATTTAAATACAACCAATCATGATTACAGTAACGATGTAATTGCACGTGCTCAGTGGTTGATTAATAATAATCCTGATCTATGGAAAAATTAATTATCAAACAATCACATTGATGTCGAATTCAGTTTAATTTAAAAAAAAAAGATAAATCCTCACGTTCATTATATTTCATTTGAACATGTTTCATTTGCTAAGTCTAGGTTAGTCTATGGAAAGGTATATACTATGAAATTTAGAGCGAGGGGCTTGCCCCGAGCTCTTAATTTCATAGTATATACCTTTTCATAGACTATCCAATTTAGCACATATTTACAACTCGAGTAATCTTTTAATTGCTCTATTGATAGTTTATTTTGGCTGACTACTTGTATCACAGATGTTTGTAAAACAGAGCTCATTAACGAATTTTATGTTTTGTAAATCTACTCACTAGTATCATTGTAAAATATGTGATTTCAAAAGGCCCTAGAATGAAAAGATGATAGCTGCTGGTGTAAGTATGTATATTGATATAAAGCGGTATTTTACTATACATATACTTCTTTACATGGTAAGATGACAAAATGAATTGACCAAAAGCAGACAATAATTAAATTGCAGCGGAAGCTTTACATGTTTTGAAAACACTTTTCAATTTCACAGTAAAACTAAAGCTATAATAAATTGAAATTATTTGAAAGATATAGATAGTTTGTCCCCATAGATAGTCTAGCGAATAGCATTAAAAAGCAACTACCAATAGATCAGAGATTATAGGTTTTGTGTTTTTTTGTTTGTTTATTTTCAAAGTAAAAACTAAAAGATTTATCAGAATATGTATATATGTATATATATATATATAGGTGGCACATTCTCTTCAGACATTATCATGGTTTTTCAATTCAAGACATGCATGAAATATTTGCCACTGGACATTAAGCAACCAATAATCAATCAATTCATGACGAAATAGATCAATTTCCCAAAGAAGTTAATAAAATCACCAGGTTGCCTTAATTTCCCTTCACAATAAATCGTAGTACACACTTTTTTTTGTGTACAAAGTAATTGCATGGACGATAAATTATTACAATTTTAAGATAGCGCTGTACTTTAATCAAGGTATAAAAGAACCATATGTGTTACTCTTTATTTAAATGAAGAAGAAAAAACTTGCAATTGTCAAAAACATTTTTTAGATCCAAAGATTTTAATAGCAGGATATTTAAAAATTAATGTGAAAACTAATTACAAACTATTTAATTTAATTTGGAACACAGTATTTTATTTCAAAATAGCCAGTGGCAATTTTTGTTTTCATATCTTGATTACGATACAATGAAATCTTACCCTTGTGGTCATTCATGTGTAGTTACTTAGTACACGGAAAAGTATGTACTATGAAAATTAGAAGGCAAATTCAAGCAATATGATTGGACGAGAAGTTGTAAGTAGGTGCTAATACAAATAACAACTTAGATAGTCTCTTCTTATCATAATAATTCATGATTCATAAATATAATGACATGCAACAACAACATTAAACAGTTATAAATTTGAACAATAGTAAAAAGTACACAGTATCCCAAATAAATAGCAGTCCTAAGTTACGATGCTTATCCAATGACATACTAAACTGTATAAATTCATAAGGAAGAAAGACAAATTCAATAAGATCAAAAAGCACGTTCTAATAAAATTCAAAATGTCTGTAAATAAGAAAGTATTTTTATCAACAGTCCATTAAGATAAAAGCAATTATAAATTACCGTATGGCCTTCAACAATGAGGAAAACTCATATCGTAAAGTCAGCTATAAATGGGCCCGAAATTACAAATATAAAACAATTCAAACAAGAAAACTAACGGTCTAGTATATACGATGCAATTTGTGAAAAAATAAATCCTCGCTAGTTTGTAAGAGTAAAATATTTGACCAATCTGTAATGTGTGTCTTCTCATGAAATATGTGTTGCATGACAACATGAAAATCTGTGGCCCGTTTTTTTTTTATTAAAGTATATGGCCTTTCTATAAGTTAGACTTTCAATATGACTCCAAGGAACTTTGTGCACTTTGTTTTTTTTCTATATGTCGTTTTAAAAGAAAAAATGTTACGTATTATGTATCCCTTAATTCCGATATTAGATTTGGTTGATACCACGTTCAAGTCCTGAAAATAGCTGTTTCATCAATGTATGTTTGCATCTAAAACTAATTGTGTCTGTTATGCAAATTAAGTGCCATTTATTTTACATTTTTTTTTAAATTCAATACATTCTACCTGTCTTGCATAGTAGACATATCAAATGTGAGTATTTGTATTAGGAAACGGATTAATATAAGTTTACAGCTTGTTTCAAGATCCTATTAATAATTTCATGGTATTTATATGTTCATGCCAGATTCTGTACTAGTATATTATTTAACTTGAACTGAATTAAAAACAAATATATCATAATCAAACTCTTGTTTTTAATTGACTTTTACCACGGTATGAAATGCTTTGCAAGGAGTGGATAGATTATGTACCTAACGGCAATGCGATATTGATAATTACAAAAGAGATAAGATTGCCCGTTAGTATGTTTTACTCTCTGGAAGAAGGAACGCTATTTTCACTTCAAAATATGAATAAAACTTCTTTTTTTTCAAGATTAAACCTGACCAACTTTACTTCTGCTGACTAATGAAATCCCTGATTAAAATTCTGAAAAACAGGAATTAAATGAGTGGGTGAAATGATAACTCCTCACCAGACATAGCATCAGAGCATAGCATGTTCATGTGAAGGTTGATACCAAATTTCAAAAAGCTTTTTATTAATTAATAGAACAGTTCTTAAATGGTCATTATGCATATGAATATTCAAGCATTTGTCGATTACTTATTTATACAAACTGAAAACGGCAAGACAATCTTCTTCAATTAAACAAAATACATATTTAAACATCTTTTTTACATTATTTTGCAGTTTCCAATTTGATTATTTAGTTACGAATCTCAATGCCTATATAGCGTCTATTTCATAAATTCAAATGTTATTACACCTCTAAAGAACTCCAAAATCTGAATCAATCAATTACAAAAGTTAAGTCATACAATCGTTTTAAACAAGTTACATGTGTGGTATTCAGTATAAAGATGTCCTATCCTCAAATCAAACTAAGTTTAAAGGCTGTCATACACATCTTACTCGTGCAATGCAACTTAAATCAATGTGTCATGCTTTCTGCAGAGGAATGGCAGTAGCTGCGATACTATTCACGTAGATTTCATCATACATAATTCAACCACAATAATGTTCATCTTGTCATAGACACGGTCGTGTCCACTATCCCTTCATTTGTAAGATCACCATTATTTTTATATCTTTTGGTTTGTAATGAGCAAAGTGACAGGTGGCACAAAAAGATTGGGAACTAATTTACCAACCACTAGTATTGTTTTTAACTAATTATTTTGATCATTTTACTCAAGTTTAACTCTACGTTCCCCTTACTTTGTAAATAAATTAAGACGACAGTAGCCTGCTGATGTTCAAATCTTGTAAACAAATCGATTAGATAGACACTTATTGAGGTAACAAACAAATATTGAGGGAAACAACACCAACCTGTATTACCAGTTCCTCTTCGCACAGGAGCAACTGCAGTCAGTCAATTATTTGCGAGCTTGCTAGTTACAGAGGACCGTTATTTGGACATCAGTATTATTGTCGTGTTTGTTTAGCCTGTGATGAAAGACTTAAGTGGCAGAAGCAGGACACAGTGATCTTATACCTACCATCGTCTTCGGTGACGGCAACATTTAGTTTTATAGTTGTTTTTTAAAGTTTTGCCAAACCTTTATGGAATATAATGTAAACTGGGCAGAAGCTCTATCCTGATAAAAAGAAAAAATCTATCAATTTTTTCCGTAGTTTACTGATCCTTTTTCAGTTAAGTTAGATACAGTCTAATGTTCAGTTATTCAGACATCGATTGTGAAACCTTAATATTTTTTTAGAACATTGGCATGGTTGGATATATGCTTCTTAATGCACAAAAAAAGACAGCAACCAGAGCAAATTTTAAAAAACAACGCAATGTATTGTTTTTATTCTAAATGTATAATATTTCCGTTTTTAACTGATAATTGTACTTTTTGTTTTTTGTTTGTTTGCAGTTAACATTATGATATGGTCTCGGTTTTTTCAGACAGCCATTACCTGTTGGCATCAATAACTTTGACAAACATTCATGGAATTTTATGAAACTTTGACATACGTTTCATGATAAAAAAATGTTATTTTTTAATTTTTTTTATATTCAACTGATAAAGTATTAAATATTTGGCTACCAAATTCACTTCTACACTAACAGTGCTATAGCAGTCGAAAAACTTTGGTTTTTTGTTGTTGTTGCTATAACATGTATATAAAAATCATTTATAATAAAACATCATTGGCTTTTCAAATATCAGATAAATGGAATTAAATGTGTCGTATTTGTCAAAGTTTGATTATTCCTACATAAAAACGATCTTGTATGAGGGACCATTGAGGGTATGGATGTGGGTTTTTGATATCCAGGTCATCTTGTATGCAATCTATTTGTACTACTAAATAAACATGAAGACATTTTTAAGAAAAGAAAGGTTCATTAGCAGTCAATGTCATAAGAAAAAAGAAGAAATACAATATATGACACTAATTCTACAAGAATAAAAATCATGCAAAGTAAGCGCGAAAAGTTGTATAACCCTTAGTAAATGGCCTCACATGTAACAAGCAGGTGCTCCTCTCATGAATATTTTCTAAAGTTAGCAGGTATCTTCATTTTAAGGTAAGGATACTTTTGATGGACCCTTGACACACGCATATCAGGAGGCATAGTCTTTCTGTCCGTGCCATACACAAATACTCATAACTAACAAAGCATTTACTCGTCATCAAACCTTCTTGACCACGAACTCTACCTTTCATAATTTTTGAAGAGGTTTTTGGAATTGGACCATTTACAACAATTGTGAACTGTTGAGAAAAACACACTTTTAAATAATTGAATTTGAAATTCCAAGAATGAAGTAAATTTATAGAAAAAACGTAAACACAAGAATTATATTGTTGACGTGTATATACTAGTATGCGATATAACAAGGAGGGTGGCAATTTTTATAGGTGAAAAACTATTTACAAATTGGATCAAATAGTTAATACATGTGCAGTTGAATAATGTTTAAGAATACTAGTGTAAAAGCCGGTTTTCCTCAGGCTTTTAGTAATAAATAACTAACTTCAATCTAGGGTTCTGTAACTTTTATTTCTCAGACGAAAACGAAGTAACTATATGAATATGTAAATACAGCCCTGTAAAATATAAATGTACTTATAAGTTACAGATAGATAAATCTGTTTACTAAGTAATAATTAAAACTAATGTTCGTAATTCATTATCATTCAAACTTATTTAGCTGCATACTTATGTATCTAGTCACAAAAATATATACTGTGGATACAATAGCCATTACTTGTCTCAATTACAGTTATACCAATTAGACTTAGATATAATAGTACATGTTCTCATATGCTGTCTCATGCCAATGTCTATTATAAATATTACTTGTGTTGGTAACATAAACTACACAAAAACGTAAGCTGCGTGCTTGATTAAATCAAAAAGCAAATAAGCACAAAAAGTAACAATATAGCAAAGCAAATATTAAAAACTAAAGCTAAGCGAAACAAGAATACAAATACACTTAGCTTACCTCACATATCGTGCAAGTGGCACATTTCCATATAAACCATTAAATATCGAATACTACATCTTTGGCAAGGTTCAAATATACCTGTATAACAAAAATGATTATTATAAATCTTTGTTAAGCATTATTTATTGTTTATAGTACAAACTCATGTTTACTATAAAAATCAATATTAAACCTAGATATCTATTTTTAGCTCTAAGATATACCCAGCAGGCACACAACGTTGAACCAACGTTGAAAATATGTTGAAATTTGGTTGTAGCGTTGATCAACGTAAAATCAACGTTGTATCAACGTCAATGCTATCAACGTTTAAATCACGTTGTTGAATCAACGTTGATTTGTGGTTAAAAATATCAACGTTGAACTGTCAACGTTGAATTAACATTGAATTTAAGTTAATGCTTTCAATGTTTTGATAGGTTGAAATTATAACGTTGATAAAAGGTTTATTTAAGGTTGATGACTTTAAGTGTCGACCGAAATTTCATTCCAGATGAGATTGAATCATTTTATATATATATACAACTTTGCAGGAATTATTGGGAATAAATGTTAATAATTTGGAATTCTGTTGCATGTGTATATAAATCTTCAAATTTACACGATAAGAGCGAATGAATTAACTTACGTGAAAGAGATTTTTTTTTCTAATTTGCGCATGCGTATGAGGCCGACATTTCGAATTTATTTGCGCCAATATGATTACCACAACAAGTTAACAGTTGCTCGAAGCAGTGCAAAGTAAGTATAATTTTCATTCATTGTTTGCTTTAATAATAGTTATATGATAATTTAATGTTAACAGTATTGTAGCTGTAATTATTCGCTGTCCCCGCAAGTATGGCAAATCATTATAACCCCTTCAATTTTGAAGTTCACCTATGTAATCTCGATATTTTATATGTTGATGTAATTAAAAGTCAAAGATTTACAACGCATGGCATTCTTGACCTTGAAATACATTTAAAACAAACAAATTATTTTCTCTGCGTCAGAATAGATGTCACTCACAGCATGTATTCCGAAGATTTACTAATCATGCTAATCATGTGAAGCAATACGGCGGATAAGAAACACGTGTGACCATAACAATTAATACACAATCTGACCAATTTCAAAGTGGTTTATTTGATACTGAGTTATGATAAAGTCGAAATAGATACTTGATCAAATGACCGTACTGAATTATTACAGCCCAAAAAATTCAAGGAAAAAGACAGTATTCCTTTAGTTTTAATATCTAAACATAACCCATATGCATGTATACGTAAAATTTAAAAAAGACGTATCACGTCGGAAAGACTTGAATTTATTGCAGTTTGAAGAAGAATGTAAACAAAGGTTCAAAGTTGAACTACTGCTTGAGTATAGCAAATTAACATGCTGAAAATATTAATTGATGAAATATTTAAAAATATAATGAAATATATCAATAAAATAAATAATCCATATATAATATTCATTTTGAGTTATATGAAATAAAAATAACTCATCATTGATACCAGGATTGAAATTTTGTATTTGCGCCAGACGCGCGTTTCGTCTACAAAAGACTCATCAGTTACGCTCGAATCAAAAAATGTTAAAAAGGTCAAATAAAGTACGAAGTTGAAGAGCATTGAGGACCAAAAATTCCTATAAGTTTTGCCAAATACAGCTAAAGCATCTTAAGGTGTTATCTGCCGAAACGCGTTGTTTTATGGGTTTTATACTAACAACATAGGCGGGTCCCCCCTTTTATGGGAAAAATTTGGTTGATTATAAAGGGAATCATTGAAGCATGACTGGAGCGGGCCCCTTCTTAGGACAGTCAGTGGGCCAACCCTTATGAAAATTTCGGGATCCGCCACTGAACAATATGAGTTGCTGTAAAGATCTCGGTGCTTGTGGGGCATTATTGTATCTCAGGATGAGAAACTGTCAAGATCTCGGTGCTTGTGAGGCCTTATTTTATCTCAAGATGAGTGACTGTCAAGATCTCGGTGCTTGCGTTGCAATATTGTATCTCAAGATGAGTGACTGTCAAGATCTCGGTGCTTGTGGGGCATTATTGTATCTTAAGATGAGTGACAGTCAAGATCTCGGTGCTTGTGGGGCATTATTGTATCTCAAGATGAGTGACTGTCAAGATCTCGGTGCTTGTGGGGCATTGTTGTATCTCAAGATGATTGACTGTCAAGATATCGGTGCTTGCGGTGCAATATTGTATCTCAAGATGAGTGACTGTCAAGATCTCGGTGCTTGTGGTGCATTGTTGTTTCTCAAGATGAGTGACTGTCAAGATCTCGGTGCTTGTGGTGTATTATTGTTTCTTAAGATGAGTGACTGTCAAGATCTTGGTGCTTGTGGTGAATTATTGTTTTTTCACGATGAGTGACTGTCAAGAAAAAATAAATTGAAATGCCATTACCTTATTTTGAGATCTTCAACCTATGATTTAGGATTAAAATTAATTCTAAAGCCCTTGGTCCCAGAGGCGAACCTTTTGAGAGAAAAAATTGGTTGACTGTATAAGAAATCACTGAAGCATGACTAGAGTGTGCCCCTTCTTATGCACTCAGTGGACCCCCCTTATAAAAATTTCCGGATCCCCCACTGATTCGAGAATCTTGTTGGATTCTGCAGGACAAATTTCCCTTAATGCTACAATAAAAATAAATGAACTTAAAGATTTTCAACCAAATTGTGAAAGGTTTTGGAAGTCCAAAATTTGTAAGCGTTTCACACATATGAAACTTTTTTTTTCTATTTCAAGTTATAGAAGGAGTTGTGACAATTTGGAAATGCTGCACTTAAAAGTGTCTTTTTTGTAGATGTCTTTACCAATAAACCCATGTCTGAAAAATACATGACGGGTAAAAAGAATAAACATGCCTTTGGTGGTTCAAGCTTTTTTGAAATAATAAGAGGTGAGTATTGAAATATATATCATTGTTTTCCACATTTAAAATTGTGTGGGATTTTGTCACAATTTCTTTTAAATGTGCTCTAGTATCATTGTCTACTAAAATCTATAGGTTTTTTGTATTAAAAAATATTTTTTTTTATTATAAAAGTTTAAAAAAACATGGTTGGTCTCAATAAATATTTTAAAAAATAACAATATCATTGCACAGAGATTATTTTTTCACATATTACAGTAGTGTTCTTCATTTGAGCTGCAAAATAATATTAACCTAGTTATGATAAAGATAGTATAATATGTTTTTTTTTCTGTTGCAGATGCTATAGCTACAAGTCACAAATGGCAACATGGACAACAATATGGAACTAGTGTGCAATATACCTAAAATACGCCCAGAAATTTCGGGAATGTGTCTAGCAAAAGGATAAACATTTTAAATAAAATTAAGTATTCAGTTTGTGTTTGTTTGAAATTGTAAGATGCATTTGTGAGCAACATGTTATATAATTACTGTTTTATGTCACAAACATATTTTGTGTATGAACAAACATGATCCTGTCTATTATGAAAAATGAAAGTACAAAAAGGTATGACAACTGAAACTACAATAAAGTTTAAGACTATCTATGCCTGGTAAGGTTAATAAGTTGTGCCTGTTCTTCTTGTCAAGTCTTGTATCATAAACACCAGATTCAGAAGTGAGTGGTCTCATTACAAGTATAATAATTACCAAAACAAAGTGAATGACTTATTTTCCACTTAATCATACAATTTAGCGAAATACAAAAAAGGAAATATTGGAACAGGCAGAAATCTCCTAAATAATGAACTCAGCAACAGACTACATGTATATCAACCACCGACACATGACTACTACCACTTAGTACATATAGTTTTGTGAAAGTTTTATTACACATAAAATGGCACTGATGGATATAATAAGTGGTAATGATTTCAGCTGTTGACAACCCACAATTAAACCAATGTTCAAAATCATATTCTCAACATTGACCACATTTCGAGATTCAACTTGCATTAACGTTAACCCTAAAACAGTCTACCTAGGCCCAAATCCTACCTATTTTCAACATACACTAACCACAGTTCAACCAACATTCGACAGGTTTTCAGCATACACTGGCCTCATAACAACCAGCATTCGACCTGATTTCAACATACAGTGACCACAGTTCAACCAACATTCAACATGTTTTCAGCATACGCTGACCATAGTTCAACCAGCATTCGACCTAATTTCAACATACACTGACCACAGTTCAACCAGCATTCGACCTGATTTCAACATTTACTGACCACAGTTCAATCAGCATTCGACCTAATTTCAACATACACTAACCACAGTTCAACCATCATTCGACTTGTTTTCAACTTGCATTGACCAAATTTAGACCAAAATTCAACCTTTTTTCAACGTTGGAAGCTGACGTTGAATCAACGTTATGTTTTCAACGTCATATCAATTTTCAATCCAACACTACTTTTCAACATTGATTCAACGTTGAAATCTGACGTTTATTCAATGTTGAATCAACGTTGCTGTGCCTGCTGGGTATTTACTTTAATTCGATTAACCTTTAAAAATTACCGCATTCATACCGGGCCGCTCGATACATGCATTCATTCAGTTTTTATACGTAAAGTTTTATCTTTAAATTGTCATACCAGATTTAAATAGGTTAATGAAATATTATTATATCTGATCGTAAAATTCTACTCTTCTTATGTTTTAAATACATTTACGATCTCTTTTGTTATAAAATTTAACACTCGTTCTCGACATTCAATCTAAACATTCATACGTGTAAAATATGAACTATTGGACAGTTATTGCAAAATTAATAAAGAGAGAATAAGACTGACCTTATATAAGAAACTTTCCAATCACAGAATTGTTATTTAACAGATATTAATTTCTTCAAGTTGTTAAATTGCAGACAGGTAAATATATAGGTGTTGACCACAAGATGTCTTCTCATAAGATCTAGAACAAAGGAATTAAACCGCCAAAAGTACTGACCAATAGAAGAAATGTACCATAGCGCTCAAATCAACCGTGAAAATAAAGTACTAACTACAGTGAAATCAGACTTAACCAAAACATGAGATGAGAATTCGTCCGTCAATAGTCCATGTCAATAAGTTAAAATAGAATAATACACAATGCTAATCCTTAATTACAGAATGTAATTAATAAGCTAACAATATAACTTTATTCAAGTATATACTAATATCAAGTACTAAGAATATAGAAATATACAAAATACATAAAATAACAGGCTATCACACTAGTAATAGTATAAATGGAAACAATGGCCATTTTCCCTCAGAACTTGAAAGCTCTGTAGTTGTAGGGTTCCTGCTACTAAATATCAGTTCAACACCAGATAAACCTACCAGACAGTCATAACCACATTACAATCATTCACCAAATATATATGATTTGTTTCTTTTATGTTCCCAGAGACATAAACAATTGTACTATATGTTTCTGGTGCTATTAACAGACCTGATCATAATTAAGTTGATGTTGATCACTGAACCATTAAGTAAGATAAAAGTTGGGTGGACCATAACAATTTCTTTTTTTAGCCCAATGTATGAATACACCCGTATTATTACAGCCTTTTGTCATCATAGGCTATTTCCTAGTATCGATAAACCTGAAAATCATAAACGGCATTTTCTTAAATTAAAATATATAAATATATATATTTAATTTGCTGATGATTTTATTAACTTATCTAGTATATTCAATGACTCTACCATCCAAAGCCAAATACCTCCATATTTTGATAATATAGAACCACCTCTTATTTCGTATTCTTATAAAAAAAAACAGCAGAAGTTTGATTTTTAATACGTCAGTTACATCAGACGTCAATATAGAAAATAATGTTCCTTCCATTTGAGATTGTGAAACATCTAGTTTTAGATATGTTCCCTATGGTCATGTCCTTACAGGAGACCTCAACATCGTCGAAGACCGTGAGGTCATAACTTTTCTTAAGAAAGGACCGAAATATCGTCCTCCATCTAAAATAGATTGGAAACAGTGTCGTCAGATCATTAAAGACGCTTTGTCTGTCTACTGTAAAAATTAGTGTAAACGTGAAAAATCTGATAAAAAATCTCTAGACAGTTATTTGAATAAAATTATGAATACTGTTAATATTCGTATATCTCATTTTGAAAACAATTCTGAAAATAGTAATAGGGTCCATGATATTCCCATTTCCAGAATAAAAAGTAAACTCCAAGTACTCGCAAAGCGGTTTGTGTTCGTACCGGCAGACAAAGCAGCAAATAATGTAGTGGTGGTGTGACGCATATACTACACGGAAGTTCTCCAAAACGAAATTACAAATTCATCTACATTCAGGTCCGTACGCTCCACAGAGAGTCAAATTGTAAACAAGCATATCACTGCCACTACCCAGCTTAAGGCCTCTTCCGAACATTTGAAAGTCCCTACTATGTACTGGTTACCTAAATTGCACAAAAAAACATTTAAATTCCGTTTCATCTCCGCATCTAGTAAGTGTTCTACTACTAATCTATCAGTGCTTCTAACTACCTCCCTTACTACTATCAAAGAACTTGTTATTAACTTTTGTAATAAAGCTTATGAAAATAATGGTATTAATTATTTTTGGAGTGTTAAAAATTCTTTAGAGGTTTTAGATAAAATACATGCTTTTGATGGTCCTTTTAATTCTGTTGACAGTTATGATTTTTCTACTCTCTATACTACACTTCCACACAATCTTATCAAGAAAAAGTTTTCATATTTAATTAAATGGTCTTTTGAAAAATCTCATTACAAATTTATTTGCTGTAACTCGTTTAAAGCCTTTTTCTGGAACGAAAAAGGAAAGTATGCTAGATACACTTACTGGAAATGTGAAGATATGATTGAAGCTTTAAATTTTCTCCTGGACAACATATATGTACGTTTCGGCGATAGAGTGTATCGACAAGTAGTAGGTATTCCTATGGGCACTAACTGCGCCCCTTTAATAACAGATTTATTCCTGTATTGCTATGAATCTCAGTTTATGACCAAACTCAGTAAAGACACGTCATTGTTACATTTGGTTGATACATTCAACAATACCTTCCGTTATCTAGATGATATTTTTTCGTTAAATAATCCAGAGTTCTCTAAATATACTACCGAAATTTACCCAATAGAACTTACTTTTACTAAATCTAACATAAACAGCAGTAGTTGTCCTTTTCTGGATTTGGACATTTCAATCTCTAAAGGAAAACTCCATACGAAAATTTACGACAAAAGAGACGATTTTTCATTCCCTATTGTTAATTTTCCTTTTTTAGACGGCGATGTTCCTTTGGCTCCATCATACGGTGTATATATATCCCAACTCGTTCGTTATGCCCGTGTGTGTAGTGATGTCATAGATTTCAACGAACGTAATCAATGCATCACTGGTAAATTATTAAATCAAGGATTTCGTTACCATAAATTACGTAAAACTTTTTCTAAGTTCTTTCATAGATACAAAGATTTGATTAGTAAATTTGGCTGTACTTGTAGAAAACTGATTAAAAACGGTATTTCACATCCTAAATTTTACGGTAATATTGTACTTAAAGCGCGGAAATCACTATGTGATCCGTGTAAACTCACCGAACCTTTAAACAAACTTATTAGTAAAGGTTATCTTACCAATGTTGTAATTAGATCTTTGAATATAGTTTACATTGGCACTAATATCGATTTTGTCATCAGCAAATTAAAACATAACTAAATTTGTATTTTTTTCAAGTGGGATGTATAAAGACACACCCACGTTCGTTTAGATCTATTAAGAGGTTAAACTCCTAACTATCCTACTGTCTGTCGATACATTTATTTTTGGCATTGCACTAGTCATGTCTTCTTTGACTGTCCATGACGTTAAAATACTAAATCCCTGGGATGTGTTTTAGTTGATTTTAGTCTCTGATGCAGGATTTTTTATTATTAATTGTTTAGGCTTTTAACTAGCTGTCAGTAACTGCGAGTACTCTCAAATCGTACTTTCTTGTTTATTTGACCTGTTGATACTAATTGTATTGCTTTTTTGTTATTTAATGTTATTCAGGGTTATATCTGGTCTATATACCAGCTTTGATAAGTGTTTGGTATAACTATAAATTTTCACTTCGTACTATGAACATCAAAATTATTTATTTTGTAAAAATATTTCCTTTCTCTATTGGTACTGTACACTTATACCTAACAACAAAATTATTTTCATTTACCTGTGTTTAAAGTTATTGCAAATGGCTGATATTTTTGTTCGAACATATTGTTTTTCTTTAATTGTTTAACATTTCTTACCGATATAATATGTTACTTTTATTATTCTTCCCTTAGTTTATTTATTTTGTATTTACATTGTGTCATAGGTCAAATTTATTTGTTCAGTGTATATTCAATGGTGTTAATATGTCCTTTGATTGAGTTAAGCTATTTCAGTTGATATTTTATAGTGTGTCTTTCTATGTTGTGATGTTACGCTATTGTTTCAGAAAAAGGGTGAAGGTTTGGTACCATTAAAACGTCTAAACCCGCTGCATTTGTTTGCACCTGTCCTAAGTCAGGACTCTGATGTTCAGTAGTTGTCGTTTGTTGATGTGGTTCATAAGTGTTTCTCGTTTTTTATTTAGATTAGACCGTTGGTTTTCCCGTTTGAATGGTTTACACTAGTAATTTTTTTGGGGCCCTTTATAGCTTACTGTTCGGTGTGAGCCAAGGCTCCGTGTTGAAGACCGTACTGTGACCTATAATGGTTCACTTTTATAAATTTTGACTTGGATGGAGAGTTGTCTCATTGGCACTCATACCACATCTTCTTATATCTATCCATGCCTGTCAGACATGTATACCTTGTGTTGTTAATGTTTTTCACTGATGATTTCTAAATAATGAAATATTGTTACTTTTTTATTTTATGAGTTTATATCATGGGCGCTTGGGGTATGATATAATGGAAATATCGTGCATAAAATTTGATGGAGGCAAGCAGATGTACGATTTTAAATTTACCATCTATCCTGACTTTAGGAAATAGAAGTAAAATAAAGGGACATCATATATAAGCTACTGTTATTGTAATATCGAATGGATAAGAGCAAGAACACATTAAAGAAGTGGAAAATATGGATTTAACATTAATATTTACTTTAAAAAATCATATCGGGTTCGATGGAACCCTGTGTCTCGCCTGTCATTGCTGCTGTCAGTAAAAAAGTGCAATGTTGACTTAAAAAGTAAGTCCATTTATCAGTTACATACAAAATTTAACAAAAAAATCACACTTTTTCTTTAGATGCTATTTCTTGGTCTTGAATATTAGCTCCTGTCCAAGTTTCATAACAATCCATGAAGGTTTACACATTTATCATGTAAAAAAAATGTATTCCCAGACTGTCTGTAAATGTTAACTAAAAAAAGTCCATCTATCAGAAAAATGCTAAAAGTGCAAAAAATATATTTTCAAAGGATTGCTTCAGAAATTATTTCTTAATCATTGAAAAGCTTCTGCAAAAGTTTCATAAAACTCTATGAATGTTTGACAACGTAATTGATGTGTAACAAACTTTAATCCCAGACGGAATCTACTTGTTAACTGTAAAAAAAAAAATAAAAAAATAAGTCCGTTTATCAGTAAAATACTGAAAAATGAAAATATTTTTTTTCAAAAGTTTGCTCTGAATACAGTATTTTGATCATAAATAAGCTTCTGTCTAAATTTTATAAAATTCCATGAAGGTTTTACCAAGTTACAATTTTCTTGAAATTGCAATAATTAATCTTGAATTTTTGTCCTTTCTTTAAATTTACAAAAATAAATGCACACAATAATTTCTGAATTTTCAGTATTCAATTAGTTTAATAAGCGTATCATTTTCAACTATGGATTATTTATTCACGCTACCCAAGATTGGAGAAAGCATACACTTCTCTTTGAAACAAGTTTGACGAGTTTTATATTTATTTCTTTTTTTTTGGAATAGACAAGACTTAGCAAGAAGACGAAATCAACAAACCATGCAATGATTCTATACTTCAAATAAAGATGATTTATAAGGCATAAGTAATCAAAATTTTATCAATGGTACAAGGACATCATTCGTAAATATAAATCAACATGCAGCCATCTTATATGTTCAGGTATTTCACATCTAATATTTTATGGTAATATTCTTTACAAAGCACAAAAATGTCGGCATTCACCTCAAAAGCTAACCAAACCTTTAAACAGACTTATTCGGAAAGGATATAGTTAAGATACTGTTGTCAAGTCATTAAGGATTGCATATTTTGGTATTAATATTGATTCACTCATAGGGTCTTTGAATCGGAAATAAACACATTTATTCTAAAACCAGTTGTTGACATGATACGGGTTATGTTCTTCTCATATATTTTATGATGGTATGATACTAAACCCCTAACGGGAGGGATTGTACTTGATTTTCATATGATGAAGACATAATCTTTTAATCAGTTTAATTGAGGTTTGGAGTTGGCATGTCAGTAACTGCTAGTAGTCCTTTGTTCATTTATGTATCATTGTCATTTTGCTTAGTTTCTTTTGTTACCTTTTCTGACATCGGACTTGGACTTCTTTTAAACTGAGTTTTACTGTGCGTATTGCTATGTGTTTCTTCTTTCTACATTGACTAGAGGTATAGGGGGAGAGTTGAGATCTCACAAAACATGTTTAACCCCACCGCATTTTTGCGCCTGTACCAAGTCAGGAGCCTCTGGCCTTTGTTAGTCTTCAACTTGTATGTTTTTTAATTTTAGTTCATTTATATGTTTTGGAGTTTAGTGTGACGTCCATTTTCACTGAACTAGCACACAATTTTATTTAGGGGCCAGCTGAGGACCACCTCCGGGTGCGGGATTTTCTCGCTGCATTGAAGACCCATTGGTGGCCTTCGGCTATTGTCTGCTCTTTGGTCGGGTTGTTGTTTCTTTGACATATTCCCCATTTCCATTCTCAATTTTATTTTTCAATTCTTTTTTTCTTTCTCAATTATAAAGTTATACACAAGAAGTTTAGGTTTTTGTCAAAGTAGTTTCCCCAATATGTCTTGCATTTTGTGACATTGGTTTATTTATTGTTGTTTGCTTTATGTCCAATGGCAAATCTGTGACATTGGTGGCTGGGATGCAACAATAATAAACTAACATAAATATTGCACTTTTATTGATTACCACACATATATAATCATAATACAATAAGTTATTTAAATAAGATTATTAAAACATAATTCACATTTACATTTATATATACAAAATAAATACAACCATACGATTTACCTACAAAAATATGAACTACAATAATTGAATAAATGTTTGTCAGTCACAGAAATACAATGAATGACATTAAATAAAATATAAATAAAAACTCAATAAGTTTACAAATACAGTCCCTTGTAGACTAAAAAAATGTCATTATAAGCTGCACATTATCAATCAACATTTCAGACAAGAACTTCATCAAAATGAAATTAGATATTATTTTTTTAGTATGAATGGGGGTCATAATATTTATTTCTAACACATAACTAAATAACATTTAATAACTTATTTTCATTAAGAAGAACTGTGAGAAAATCATTTTATAGACACGAAGGGTGAACATAAAGAAAACCATCTAATTCAGGGTTTACGAGAAGGGGTATAAATTAGTACTGTAGTGTGCACACATGATTTGATGAAGGAAACACAAAAAGTGATTCTGATGGTTAGGATTGTGAGAAAGTTTGAAAAAAAAATATGAGGTTAAGGAGAATTTGCAGATACAAAATAAGTACCCCAAATAAAGTACTGTAAATTCAGAAATTATTGCGTGCATTCATTGTTGCGATTTTTCAAGAATGGACAAAAATGCGAGTTTGGTAATTGTGATTTCGAAAAAAACCTTATACAGGTCTATATTTCGGTTATCAGAATGCGAGTTCTTATTATTGAGGTACTCACCCAGTCACATTATTTCCATTAATAAAAACCTCGTAATAATTTCTGAATTTACAGTAATGGCAAAGTTCATGCTTAGGTAATGAAAACCCAAAATCAGAGGTGGAAGGAAAGCATTTTATGGTAAAGAAAAATTATGAGAAATTTTCAACTAATTGTAAGAAGGGGTTTTGTAGGAGTTCCAGATACAAAACGGGTACCCCAAAAATAAAGCAATAACAAAGATTTACTAAGCTAAGGGAAACTTCCCCAAAAAATCATTCAAACCAAAAAACTAAATAGGAGGTGCACAATTGCATTATATGGTATAGATTCTGATAAAGTGCCATTAAATTACATAAGGGGTTAGGAGGAGCAGAAACAAATATGTACTATGGTGCACAGATTTGACGAAGTCCATGTCCATTTTATCCAAAGTAAACCAAAAAAATTGTTCAGAATAAGAATATGTTTCAGGAATTTCCAACTTAAAGTTTCCAGTTTATTTTCTTTCAAATATTTCGAAAAAGATTCATATAAATTGTTTTGATATGACATATATTCTTAAGTACACACAACCATTTACTAGACCTGATTGTTGGTTCAATTCTTTACACAGCACTGTCAATATACAAATTTATGGGGAATGGTTTGCTTATAAAATTAGAATCATTATCAAAAACATCTTGTATAAGTCTCTTGTAATGTTTTAGATAATGATTCTAATTTTATAAGCAAACCATTCCACATAAATTTGTTTATTTTTATATTGACAGTGCTGTGTAAAGAATTAAATAACTTTTAGTTGGCAGACTACTCTTTTGGCATTGATTTCTTCATTTAATTGATTTCAGTTATCCTGTTTTATTTATTTTTCAGTTAAAATTACATCATGAGCAACACAACCTTTTTTTATCTATAATATCATTTACAATAATAAGATTGCTTTCAATTCAAAATTCTGAGAAAGTTTATGTAATTCTGATTCAGGGTTGAGGAGAAGCTGATACAAATTAGTACTGTACAGTGCAGATATGACAGAGTCCATGTCATGGCAAAGATAAACAAAAAATCATTCAGATGGATGAAATGAAATAAGAACCGCAAAAGTATATCATGATCAGAAATCAGGGGGTATAATCCGAAAAAATCTAATGAAATTAAGATATCAATGTATAGTCGTCCCAATAGACTGGTGTTCTTATGATATATCTAGATGTAGACTACACTGGAATCTACAATGTTCAATTTGAATTGAAATATATGAAACAGAATATAAGCTCATTAGATTTACTATATCAGACACGTTTGTCTAAAAATAATATGCATTTGTTTCAAACTTTAAAAAATAAATAAGTAATTTACACATTTACATATACAAAATTTTTTTACAAATAATTAATACACAGAAAGACTAGTTATGCTTGAATATCTTGTAAATAATTAATATCAAATCTAAAACAAATATGGCATTAAAACTTTAAAAAACTGATATTTTAAATTCTGGTAATATTATTGGAATAATTACACCCGGAAAAATGTAGACAACTGTTGTTGACCTTTCACCTGTGGTAGTAACTTTCTTCGACAAGACTTTGTTTCTGTTTTGGACTTTTTCTTTGCTGGAGCATTTGATTCATTGTTTTTTCGTTTCTTTCCCCCTTTCTCTACATTTCCCTTTGTTTCATCAGATGTCTGACTAGAGAGTTCCATTGTTGTTTGACTAGATACCACATCTACAGACTTGGATTTACATGTTTCACCAAAAGTCTTTGTAATTTGTAATTTCTGTATATTTTCCTGATCACAGATGGATTCTAAAATCTTCTTTGCTAAGCCTGCCTTAGATGCTGAAGCAGGATGAGCCAAAGTTTTACTGAAAAATATCAAGAGATTCTAATTAATTATGTGTAAAAAGGTTTATATTTTAGCTTGTTGTATAGATAAAGCAGTTGACCTTTGTTACAAGTTTCTTTAACTTCTACTGCTTTATCAATTATTTTAATTTGCCAACATTTACCAACCATTTGATTAACAGTTCGTCTTCATTGGTAGATAAATTTTTAGAGGAATCAATTTAACTTAGACAAGTTTTTACGATATTCCCATATCTTCAATTTTGTATAAACAATTTAAATGCTTTTTTCATGCCCTTCTAATGCCTGCTTGCACTATAACATTTCCATGTTTAGTGAACCATGAAATTTTGGTAAAAACTCTAATTTAGCATATATATTAAACAGTTGATTTAATAACGATTATGTTTGATGTTGACCATAACTACCTTATACATGCAGTGCTGTTGTGTGTATAAAACAATAGTGAAATTAAATACCTTGGTAGGACTACAACTGGACTATTTGTTGGACAGATGTCATCTTTGTTTGGTAAACCTACATGATGGGCTGGTAAAGCCCAGTCATAGGAGGCTTGGTATGATCTTGTTGTCTCCAAGGAAACCTGTTTTCAAAAGGAATAAGTCAAAACATATATTAATTATTATGCAGAAAAAATAAGAATCCTTTGCAAAAGTAAATACACACCTTTTTCATTAAAATCTCCATTTTCTAATGTTAACAGATTTTTTTAGTCTGTTCAAATATCACCAATTTCTAGATGTTTTCCTTTTATCATGTCCTTTGTCAAATCAGGGGTTAAATTTGATAAGGATGCTCAGTTTCAAAATTTAGAAATGCTCAAAAGTTGCCAAATCCGTCGCATCATTATGAAAATAAAAATTTGTCAAGGGTTTTGCTGAACTCGGGGTCTGGCCTGCAATAGCTGCTGTAAGTGTAAAATTGTAAATTTAATGTTGACTGTAGAAAGTGAGTTCATGTCAGTAAAATACAGGATTAAAAACAAAATCAAACTTTTTCTTTAGATTCTATTTCTTGAACTTGAGGATTAGTTTCTGTCCAAGTTTCATAACAATCCATGAAGTTGTACTAAGTTATCATGTCTAAAAATTGTAATGTCATGGAAACGATAATGAATAGATGGAAAAAAAATTCTCAATATTTTGCTTCAGACTTTTCTTGATCATGAAAAAGCTTCTGCCAATTTTGTTTTTCAAAATGTTGCTTTGGACATGGTCTTATGATCATGAAAAAGCTTCTATCCAAGTTTCATAAAATTCTATTTGGGTTTTACAATGTTTTTGATTCTGAAAAAAAGTCTTGAATCACAGACTAAACCTAAATGTTGACAATGCTGGTAAAGGAATATAGAATCGGTATGTCTCACTTCCATGACTTTTGTCGCAGACTCAACAAAAATTACTCTAAACAATATGTCAGTGTAGTATATTCATGTGTTTAATAACAAAAGGTGTGTCTACATGTAATGAGTTGCCATGCCATTTTGACTGTGTTCATACATGTCTTTTCATCAAGATTATCATTGTGTGAACAGAATAAACTGATGTTGATTGATGTTGGTTGATTGTTTCACCATACCTAGTCAAAACAATTATTAATAGTCTAGATTTATACTGAATGTTCACAGAATGATTAAAGAGACTGCACCTCCTTATTTTTATATAAAAAAATACTGTATGCATACCCCAGATTGTCTTTTCAATAATCTTTCTGAGAGTGATAAACTGAGGTCAGAATTCTCTTCAGCATCATCACCATTTTCTTCATCAGGAGATCTATCAATAAATTCAAAATGATCATTTATTTTCTCATTTGATAATATATCCATAAATATGAGCTTAACTCATGTTAAAAAAAAAGTACAAGCTTTTATTCCAATCTGGAGGTCAAATGACAGATATCAGTTCCTGTTAATTTTTGTTTTATTTATAATTCTTACAAAATTCTATGGAAACAACCCATATTCAATTTACTTGAGCACCTCCAATCCCCCCTTATAAATTTTGGAACAGGTGTCAAATAGTATACAAACCTGAATTGTGATAACAGTGAAGGAAATCTAATGGGTGTTTTCTGACTAGAGAAACCGTCACACAAATAATCAATTGACTGACACTGGTCCTGTTGTGTTAGTATCTTGTCTGTTATGTAACGTAAAGCTGTCAATGTTTTCCTTCCCAACAGACTTCCACCATTACTGACAGACTGAAAATAATAAAGAAATATTCTGTAATTCAACAATGTCAATGTCTTCTCTCCTAAACTTACGTTACTGACAGACTGAAGATAAAACTGATTTCACCTGGTGTATTCATTATTTTCCTCAAATAGTCTAACTACATCAATAACTAAGCATGGCAATATAAGCAGTGTTTTCATTATGTACTAGCCTGGTCAATACAATTTCTGGCCGGTTCAGCTGGCAATTAAAAAAAGTGTACTTTGAGTGCTGCACTGGTATTCTTAAATCTTTTACTATTAGATATTACTAGGGAGTTTGAAGTTATAATATTACGTTTAGTTTTTGCACTTTATTGCTTCTTGTTTACATTGTACTCGACACATGTTTGCAACGACGATTTCATTGTCTTCTAATTCAGACTTCAAGATTGACACACATGCTCATCATAATTATGATTTGATCATGAAGAAACACAATTTTTTATTCTCAACTGCTCCTTCAAAGTAGTAAAGTTAAGAATTACTTTGTATTGTTTTGTACATTTTGAATCAAGTTGTACTTCAATTCAGCTGAAAAGAGCCTGCCAATCTGTCAGCAACCAGAGAGCATCCAAAAAAAGGGGGAGGGTTTACATTAAAAAAAAAGTTGTTTCTCCCATAGATAGCTCTTGAGGCTGTGACACTCAGACAGCTGAGATCTACTGAAGAATACTTTAATGTAAAAGTAAATAAGGATGTACTTAGTTCAGGTTTAGGAATTTTTGTCAGATGTTCAGACTCCTTGGTTTTTTTCCTACGATACAGGGTAAAATATTTTGCCCCATAACATTTTTTCTTTTCGTATAAGAATTCAATAGCTCATAACGTCATTAGCCAAAATTTAAGCAGATTCTGGATTTCTTTTCTTTCGATTTGAGACCCAAATAATACCAATACAAATATAAGGTAAAAGTCCGAGTCAGCCTTTTCCCGCCATTTTTTAAAATTAAATATCTCGAAAAGGCGCTCCATAAGCTATCAATATTTTTAGCTTATTTTGTTTCTTAACTAATGCTCTTCTGACTTATAGTATCAATTTCAAATTCTAGATTTTTTAAATTTCACCTAAGTACATCCTTAAGTTGCATTGATAGAACTCCAGGTCCTGTTCAAAATCAAAGATTTGTTTCTAATACTACAGTATAATAAACTCTTTTTACACATCTATTCATACCCTAGGGAGAATGGGAAGGGGAGATATCATTATTGCTTTGTGCAGGGGAATTGCTGCCAATATTTTTAAGGATGTCCCAATGGTAGGATTGGAGTATCTAGGTTGTTGTTTGGAATGTTAACAGTGCCATTCTGACTGTCCAAGTTCCTAACATTTGCCCTATAATCTTTTGAGAAGAGTATAGTCTGCCAGGTCCAAATTTCAGACTTACTCTCGATACTAGGTAACTTTTCATACACTATGTATTGCCAGATTTTTTTTTTTTGCATTATACTTTCTCAAAATAATTTTGTTTCAGTGCTTAAATTGTTAATTTAGCTTTTAATTTCATTTTTGTTAAGAAACATTTATATCTTTCATAGGTTTTTTTATTATGTCAATCTGCTGTTTAACATGGTTATCATGTTCAACAACATTGACTGGTATTTGTTTTGTATTTCTGGATTTTAATGCCAAATTAAATATCTATCATTCTATAATAGGTTTCACTTCTATGCTTCGTCTACAATAGTAGAGGGGCAATATGTGTTCTGGTCTGTGGATCTTATGTATATTCTTACTTTATCTGGACTAGACATCTTGTTCCTCTCTGTCTGGTCAATAACCATTTTAATCTGTTGTTGTAAACTTTCACTGACGGTCTCTATACTACTTTGTCGTAACTTAGTATCTGTTGATCTCAGCAGTTCTTTCTTTATGATATTAACAACTTTACGACAAGCTGACCTGTAGAGAGTGAGATGAGGTTAAGAGAAAAAAACATTCACTATTAAAGATAAGTTTCGACCACCATCAACAACTAATTACATTTCATAATATACAGATCAAACAGTGAAAATGGGGTTTCCCTGTTTGCAAAATTCTTATTTTGTATTGTAATAAAATATCAAAAATGTGACTATGGCATATGGCATCACACTGAAGGAACACATTGTTTAACCAGAATGCTGTTGGGCTACTATAGAGAATATTCCATCAAAATAACTGTGCATTCAAAATAGCTTTTAAGATCATAAATTGTTATTATATAAATGGGAAAAAGTACTTTTAATTCAACAGAAAATTCTGTAAATATGTGATTACACATTTTTCCCAAACTTCAAATTTGATGTACCTTTTTTCCAAAAATTGACCTATCTTACCGTAAATTAAACATTATATTTATATACAATATTGGTCAATGTCAGAAAAATATAAACTTTTTGGTATGAGGCTGAGAAACTGGGGAAGGGCGAGGTTTTCATCCCTAAATGAACCCCTGATTGTGGGTAGACATTGGACAAAATATAGATATGTTACTATATTTAGGAAATAAACACAACTAGTTGCAATATAAAACCTTGTATTTGACCTATCCTACCTTAAATTAAACATTATAATCTAACCTTGTATTTGATCTTAAACATTATATCTAACCTTGTATTTGACCTATCCTATCCTAAATTTAACATTATATCTAACCTTGTATTTGACCTTTCCTATCCTAAATTAAACATTATATCTAACCTTGTATTTGACCTATCCTATCCTTAATTGTACATTATATCTAGCCTTGTATTTGACCTATCCTATCCTAAATTAAACATTATATCTAACCTTGTATTTGACCTTTCCTATCCTAAATTAAACATTATATCCAGCCTCATATTTGACCTTTCCTGTCCTATATTAATCATTATTTCTAGCCCTGTATTTGACCTTTCCTATCCTAAATTAAACATAATAATCTAACCTTGTATTTGACCTATCCTATCCTAAATTAAACATAATAATCTAACCTTGTATTTGCCCTATCCTATCCTAAATTAAACATTATATCTAGCCTTGTATTTGACCTATCCTATCCTAAATTAAACATTATATCTAACCTTGTATTTGACCTATCCTATCCTAAATTAAACATTATATCTAGCCTTGTATTTGACCTTTCCTATCCTAAATTAAACATTATATCTAGCCTTGTATTTGACCTATCCTATCCTAAATTAAACATTATATCTAGCCTTGTATTTGACCTATCCTATCCTAAATTAAACATTATAATCTAACCTTGTATTTGACCTATCCTATCCTAAATTAAACATTATAATCTCACCTTGTATTTGCCCTATCCTATCCTAAATTAAACATTATATCTAGCCTTGTATTTGACCTATCCTATCCTAAATTAAACATTATATCTAACCTTGTATTTGACCTATCCTATCCTAAATTAAACATTATATCTAACCTTGTATTTGACCTTTCCTATCCTAAATTAAACATTATATCTAGCCTTGTATTTAAACATTATATCTAACCTTGTATTTTACCTATCCTATCCTAAATTGAACATTATATCTAGCCTTGTATTTGACCTTTCCTATCCTTAATTGAACATTATATCTAGCCTTGTATTTGACCTTTCCTATCCTAAATTAAACAGTATATCTAACCTTGTATTTGACCTTT
The DNA here is from genome assembly GCF_021869535.1 of Mytilus californianus. NCBI lineage: Eukaryota > Metazoa > Mollusca > Bivalvia > Mytilida > Mytilidae > Mytilus > Mytilus californianus. The sequence continues at coordinate 137,882,182 of NW_026262581.1, read as the reverse complement.
CCTATCCTAAATTAAACACTATATCTAACCTTGTATTTGACCTTTCCTATCCTAAATTAAACATTATATCTAGCCTTGTATTTGACCTTTCCTATCCTAAATTGAACATTATATCTAGCCTTGTATTTGACCTTTCCTATCCTAAATTAAACATTATATCTAGCCTTGTATTTGACCTTTCCTATCCTAAATTAAACATTATATCTAACCTTGTATTTGACCTATCCTATCCTAAATTTAACATTATATCTAACCTTGTATTTGACCTTTCCTATCCTAAATTAAACATTATATCTAACCTTGTATTTGACCTATCCTATCCTTAATTGTACATTATATCTAGCCTTGTATTTGACCTATCCTATCCTAAATTAAACATTATATCTAACCTTGTATTTGACCTTTCCTATCCTAAATTAAACATTATATCCAGCCTCATATTTGACCTTTCCTGTCCTATATTAATCATTATTTCTAGCCTTGTATTTGACCTTTCCTATCCTAAATTAAACATAATAATCTAACCTTGTATTTGACCTATCCCATCCTAAATTAAACATAATAATCTAACCTTGTATTTGCCCTATCCTATCCTAAATTAAACATTATATCTAGCCTTGTATTTGACCTATCCTATCCTAAATTAAACATTATATCTAACCTTGTATTTGACCTATCCTATCCTAAATTAAACATTATATCTAGCCTTGTATTTGACCTTTCCTATCCTAAATTAAACATTATATCTAGCCTTGTATTTGACCTATCCTATCCTAAATTAAACATTATATCTAGCCTTGTATTTGACCTATCCTATCCTAAATTAAACATTATAATCTAACCTTGTATTTGACCTATCCTATCCTAAATTAAACATTATAATCTCACCTTGTATTTGCCCTATCCTATCCTAAATTAAACATTATATCTAGCCTTGTATTTGACCTATCCTATCCTAAATTAAACATTATATCTAACCTTGTATTTGACCTATCCTATCCTAAATTAAACATTATATCTAACCTTGTATTTGACCTTTCCTATCCTAAATTAAACATTATATCTAGCCTTGTATTTAAACATTATATCTAACCTTGTATTTTACCTATCCTATCCTAAATTGAACATTATATCTAGCCTTGTATTTGACCTTTCCTATCCTTAATTGAACATTATATCTAGCCTTGTATTTGACCTTTCCTATCCTAAATTAAACAGTATATCTAACCTTGTATTTGACCTTTCCTATCCTAAATTAAACACTATATCTAACCTTGTATTTGACCTTTCCTATCCTAAATTAAACATTATATCTAGCCTTGTATTTGACCTTTCCTATCCTAAATTGAACATTATATCTAGCCTTGTATTTGACCTTTCCTATCCTAAATTAAACATTATATCTAGCCTTGTCAATGCTTGTATTTGACCTATCCTATCCTAAATTGAACATTATATCTAGCCTTGTATTTGACCTTTCCTATCCTAAATTAAACATTATATCTAACCTTGTATTTGACCTTTCCTTTCCTAAATTAAACATTATATCTAACCTTGTATTTGACCTATCCTATCCTAAATTAAACATTATATCTAGCCTTGTATTTGACCTTTCCTATCCTAAATTAAACATTATATCTAACCTTGTATTTGAACCTTTCCTATCCTAAATTAAACATTATATCCAACCCTGTATTTGACCTTTCCTATCCTAAATTAAACATTATATCTAACCTTGTATTTGAACCTTTCCTATCCTAAATTAAACATTATATCTAACCTTGTATTTGACCTATCCTATCCTAAATTAAACTTTATATCTAACCATGTATTTGACCTTTCCTATCCTAAATTAAACATTATATCTAACCTTGTATTTGACCTATCCTATCCTAAATTAAACATTATATCTAACCTTGTATTTGACCTATCCTATCCTAAATTAAACATTATATCTAACCTTGTATTTGACCTTTCCTATCCTAAATTAAACATTATATCTAACCTTGTATTTGATTCCTCTTCAATAACATTCTGTAACTTATGCATCAGATCAACAAATTCTCCCAACCCTTTGACAAACTGTAACAATGGATGACTAGGGTCAGGGGCATAGCCTTTACCTCCTAATCTTATCTTCAATATATATGATACTGCCGTCTACAAAAGTCAATCACAAAAACATACATACATACAAGTTACAATAGGATAAATTATAATTCCTACGTTAACTTATATAAAACATCCCATATTACAAACTTTTTTCATCTCCTTCATTGCTTTTTTGTTTTGTTGTTGTGTCTAGTTAACTACAGGTTATAATGTAATAAATCATTTGTATTTGTATTTGTTGATCAACAGACAGAAATGCAAGATGAAATAATGTCATTTCAGGAGATGCTACATGCAAACAATCAAATAACAATATGTACAATTTAAATGAGATTTTAAATTAATACATAACGTTATCTTCATGGTCTTGTTTCAGTTTTCATGAATGAGTGCATGAGTGTTTTTAATTATGTGAATCTATTAAAACTATGGAGCTATATGTAAACAAGAGGCTCATGAGAGCCTGATATCGCTCACCTGTAATTTCCGTTTCAGGCATTTGACTTATTTGTAGATCTTACTTTGCTGAACAATTTTGTCATTTACACTTTCTCTCTTTCTTTAATAATATTAAAGATAATACATAACCCAAAACTGTAAAAGTTCCTAAAAATTAACTATTTCTAGACAGTAACCGAACAATAAGTTGTCCTAATGGTCTGAAGATTACTTGACAGGTAGATCTAAACCTGTTTAACACTTTCATCTATGTCAGTTTTGCTCTTACTGCTTTAGTTTTTGAGATTGATTGTTGGTGTTTTAATGCCACTTTTAAGCACCACTTTTGGGCTATTTTGTGGTGGCCAGTTTTTAACGGTGGAGGAAGGCGGAGTGCCCGGAGAAAACCACCAACCTTTGATAGAAAACTGACAATCCTAGTCAATTAAGATTGGAGTCAAGTGCACCAGCACGAGCAGGGTTCGACTCACAAACTCAGTGTTGACCGGCTAGTGATTACAGTAGTAGAACTACTTAGACCACTTGGTCACCGAGGCCCCTTAGTTTTTGAGATGAAAGCCAAAAACTTCATTTGACCCCTATGTTCTATTTTTAAACTGCCGCCATATTTTTGAATGCATCAAATCCAAGAATACAATCTATAAACTAGATACCCTAAGGAACATTCAGTATTTGGCCAAGAAGTTTCAGAGAAGAAAATTTTTGAAAAAGTAATTAGACTCACAAAAAATGTAAAAAAAAAAACTTTTTAAGGGCAATAACTCCTTAAGGAGTCAATTGACTATTTTGATCATTTGACTTATTTGTAGATCCTATTTAGCTAAATATTTTTACCATTTACACTTTCTATCTATCTATTATAATATTTAAGATAATAACCAAAAACAGTAAAATTTCATAAAAATAAGCTATTTTGGACAGTAACCCTACAATAGGTGGTCCAATTGGTCTGAAAATTTCAAAGCAGATAGATTTTGACTTTTTCATCACTTTAACTCCATGTCACTTTTGCTCTAACTGCTATAGTTTTTGAGATAAGCCAAAAACTGCATTTGACCCCTATGTTCTATTTTTAGCCATGGCGGCCATGTTTGTTAATGGATCAAAACTTCGGATACAATTTATATACCGGTTACCCTAAGGAACATTCAGTTAAAGTTTAGAAGTATTAGGCCCAGTAGTTTCAGAGGAGAAGATTTTTAAATGTTAGCAAACATGATGAACAAATTGTGTAAAGGGCAATAACTCCTAAAGGGGTCAATTGACAATTTTGGTCATATTAACTTTTTTGTAGATCTTACTTTGCCGAACATTTTTGCTGTTTACAGTTTATCTTTATCTTCAATAATAATCAAGATAATAACCAAAAACTGCAAAATTTCCTTAAAATTACCAATTTAGTGGCAGCAACCCAACAATGGGTTGTTCGATGCTTCTTAAAATTTCAGGACTGATAGATCATGACCTATTGAACATTTTTATCTCTCTCAGATTTGCTCTAAATGCTTTAGTTTTTGAGATAGAAGCCAAAAACTGCATTTGACCCCTATGTTCTATTTTCAGCCATGGCGGCCATGTTTGTTGATGGATCAAAACTTTGGATACAATTTATAAACAAGATACACTAAGGAATATTCAGTTAAAGTTTGAAGGTATTTGGCCCAGTAGTTTCAGAGGAGAAGATTTTTGAAATAGTTTACGACGACGGACGCCAAGTGATGGCATAAGCTCACATGGTCATTGTCAATTTCTTGTAATATATATATATGATATTGTATCTTCAAACGAAGGAATTCACTTAAAAATATAAACATTAATTTTGATCTTATCAGACTATTTAAATACACTTAAAAACATTATATAACTTACCTGTATGAATATTTGTGTGGTATAAGATGCATGAGATAATATAAAGGATAATATACTTGTGCAAGAGACTGAAGTGTCATTGCATTCAATATTTGATTATTATGTTGATGGTATATGACATTATACATTTAACCATTGTTTTGTGAATATTCTTGTTTAATGTGTAATATAATTTTTGTACATAAATGTTGAATACTTAACAAAGATAAAGGTCACTGACGAAAATTGTATTGAAAGATGTGGCCTTGTGTAAGATTGTTGTAAAGGGTAAATATCATTAAGATAAACATAGTGATGATGCCATCACGGGTTTCTGAGATTTAAGGTTCTATGTGTGGGGTTTTAATAATTGTGCTTCAAAGGAATGAAATTCTTTCTACTGACATTCGTTGACTGATCGAAAAGAGTTGTCCAAGATAATTACATAGAAGTTGATATACCTGATACATTGTCATATTTTTCATCTTTGCCTCTCGTTTAAGCTCTGTAAATGCTTCATGTGTAAGTTCTCTGTTAGGGACATTCAGAACTCGAGCTAGAGCTAACTCAGATCTAGTGTTCACCAATAATTCTAAATAAGACTGGAGAACCATCCTCACATACGACTGTAAAAAGATATATATATAAATATACAAAATTAAAACAGAACTTCATTAATTCTTTCTCCCATTACTTGTTGCATCTCACATCCAGACATCCCTCAGACAGGTGATTAAAATTAGAGCTGGGAGTGAACTTACAAAAACAATACCTCTGCCATGCAAAATTGGATTATCTCCCCTTTAGTATGTTGAACTGTATTTTTATTTCATTATCCAAATTCACAGGTAGTGTTAAGTTTCAAATATCTGTACAGCCATTTATGATAAGATGCACTTACAACAGACAATTACCACGTATTGAAAAATAGAAGCAAAAAAGATTGATTATCTCCCCTTTGACATGTAGGACCTGGATTACAGTTCATCATGCATATTCTCAGGTTGTGTTCTACAATTGTGCCAAGTTTCATCAATACCAATCAAGCTGTTTAGTAAGAGTTTGTAAGAGTAACAGATAGACAGACTAACAATGTGATTCCTGTGAAATGTGAAAAAAAACTTGGGAAAGAGCATTTATATAATCATGATCATCATACTTGATTTTTATTTTTAAATAAAACCAAAACTATTTGTTTTCAATAGTACTTTGGAAATACATATGAAAACTTTTATACATAACTAGATGAAAATTAATACACAGTTTCCAGCAATTATTGAATTGATCCTTGAAACAAGTGATAAGGAATCTCTCATTCCAGTGATTCCCCATATAGAGATTATTCTGAGAAATTTTTTATCCCTCATTGTGTACTGAGTAGTATTAAGCTGTATCTTACCTCTGTTAAAGAAGCATTTCTACTGGCAGTGAATTCCTGAGATGAATTGAGTTGTATCTCGTCTAATGATGATGACACAGACAAAACTCTTATATTACTGTTATTTTCTAAAGATGTCTCCATTGTTATCTTATTTATAGTTCTTCCATTGCACAAAAACTTCAGCATATATTTCTGAAATAGAGTAAATATACTACATGTATGTATTTACAAAAGGAGACGAAGAATGCAAAATAAAAGCACTTCACACTTCATATGCAGTCATATTTAAAATAGCTTACAATACCAGTCCATATGTTTTGCTCATTGTTGAGGCTGTACAGTGACCACTTGACTGAATGAATGCATACTTTAATGTAAAACACACAAAATATGCTGTAGCAACATTTTATTTACAATATGACCTTATTAACAGTTCAGAAAAGTGTAATCATATTCAATGATAGTGGTATATTTGAAAATACACCAAACAGAGTTGTCATATTGCTTATAATATCTGAGAAACAGACGTTACTACAAAAAAACCTAACTTTTGTCACTGATCTAACAAATGAGGTAGGATAAAATCTGTCGGATTGACATGTAGGCCTTGCAATGTTTCTATATACATAATTTACCAAATATAATTGTCCTAACACCCATTATAACTTTCAGAAAAGAACCACCTGATAAACAATTGTACAGTTTGTTTTTAAGCAGTCTGTGAGCATGAAAATGATTTATGTCAACAGAAATAACAAAACATAAGAAATTTGTTTACATAATACATAAAAAGTAAATGGATCTTAGGCTTCTATATTTTGAAATATAGTTTTATACAAAAAGTTTGTGCCCTCTCCAGGATGGTGAAGAAGCAGCACTATGTCTTACATTCGGCCATATCTAATGCAGGCAAGACTAAACTGTACCTGTATTTGATGTGATGGAAGACCCAGCACAATAAAATCTGTAGACAGGAGATCATTTTTCATTCTTTCATTCTTGTCAAACCCTGACACTAACAGTTGTAATATATCACACATGTCTACTTGGTTACAGTTGCTAATGAACTGTGTATAGGCCTGTTCTAGCCAATCGTCTACTGTCTGTGTTAACTTTATATCTAGTGTACATGTTGATAATTTCTGTTTGATCAGATTGTTACACTGGTGTATTGCTGTACTGGATTCTACATCATAGTCGCCAATATCCTGAAAATAAGGTACAATTTATCATATTCATGTTCCAACATTGTCAATATTTTGATTGCCAATAAAATTCTGGACCTTTGTTTAATAGTGGTTTAACAATACACTAGGAATGTTTCAGTATGTTTTTTGATAAATATTTTGATATTTACACTATTTTTGGAATAAGCCCTATTTTTTTAATGAGAGACAAAAAAGTGGAATAAACAGGTCAACCTTTTTTTTTTCTTTTTTTGCTAATAAAAAATAAATAAATGAATAATAGCAGGATCTTTTAGATGTGAAAACATATTTACATATCTTTAACACCATCAATCCAACCGAAATAAAAATTTATATAATTCTTTGTGGTTTAGTAAATTGTTGTTTTGTGCAACTCCTCCGCTGTTATTTTTAACAAACATTAATCTCAAGCCTTTAGAGCAAGTGCTAATGATTACTCTTACCCAATGTTTAAAATGATTCTTAAAATTCAACAAAAAACTAAAACATGGAAAATTTTATTGTCAAAATGTTTTAAAATTAATTTACTTATACCCGAACTATATGCATATATATTCCAGATATTAATAGGTTTCATAAGTAGTGGCAATTGGATATTGCTTGACATCAATTCAAGTTATTTAATTTCAATATAATATGTGATGAGGTTATTATTACTATCTAACTTAAATAACAAGTTAAAAGTAAGCGATATCCAATTATCAACAGTTTTTAAACTTATTTCTATTGTGATAAATATTGTGTTAAATAGAAAATTCTGTGAGTAGTTGACATACCAGAATGACTTCATACATATGTCTTTTCTGTAGTCAAACTTCCAAAAACATCAGATATTTTAAATCTTGATGTATGCTTCAAAATGTAATGAATTTTGATAAAAAAAAGAAGATTTTAAGGTGAAAAGTGTGTGTGTTTTGTATATTATTAAAAAAAATTAAAAGCTATCGAAATAAAAAAATGCATGAAATCAAGCATAAAAAAATTTCTTAGTATGACAAGCATTCTCAGTTTCTTAGTTTTACTGATATATTGATCATGTTGATAAAAAACTTTATAATGTTACACCATATTATAATCTTCAATGATTTACAAACCTGTTTATTTTTCTCTGCCAAACAAAGCTGTACAGCCACCATCTGATCCATGGATGACAATAGTGTTACTCTATCATTCTTCAGGATCCCATGTTTACGACACATGGTCATTACAAACTCTGGTAAGGTGTAATGTTGCTCATCTTTTATTTTATCACAGCATATAATTACAGGTTCTGTAATCAATTCAAATAAATATATCCAGTGATTTTGTCAAGTTTTATTTTACTTCTTGTAAAGGGTTCAAATTTTACCTTAGACATGTACATTAATAGATATAATACAAAATTCATTATTGTGCAGTTTAAGTACAGTGAAACTCCTCAAAACCGGCCTAATGTCGGACCACTGAAAACGGCTGGTTTACGGGGGTGGCCGGTTAGTTGAAAATTGAATCACCAAGAGTAACTTCCCTTTAATATGTGTGTTTAAGTATATTTGAAAATGTACTTTACCTTAATCAAAATATATGTTTTCCTTTAAGAATTTTATTTTTGTATATTATATGTATCATAAAATACAGCTACATGTACAACCTCTATTTCATCTTATTTTATTTTTGCAGGAATAATAAATAAATATACCATAATTCAATGCTATTTCATTAATAAATTATCAAAATGTTCTACTAAAATTTTCATCCAACACTGTTTAAAAATAAATTACAACTTTTGAATAGCATGTGTATTAAATTTTAGCTGTCAAAACAATTAGATTGGGTATTGAAACAAAATTGACAGGTGAACAGTAACCAGTCAGCATGCAGGTGTCCTGATGGACCGGATTATCTTTTGTTTACATAAAAATTATATGTACGGATTAGTGATTTCAGATGACAAGGCTGGTTTTATGAGGTTAAATTTTATTGATTTTGATTAAATACAAAAATACCAACCGGTATCATGTTTAAACGGGTGGCCGGTTTTATAAGGTTACATGACCATTTAATTGAATGCAAATTGGCCCAGACTTCTTGATTTGGCCTGTATGGGGGAGAACCGGTATTCAAAGGGACCGGTTTAGAGAAGTTTCACTAGATTAAATTTTTGAATAATCTCTGCAATGTCCCCTTTTAGGACCTATTTCCCTAAAAATTATTAGCAAAATAAATGTTTTTTCTCATATTAAATGTAGGGGTTTTTGGTTTTCAACTAAAGAGAGTACATAAATTGTTTAACATTTGCATGCATGGTTGAAGGCCATATGATGACCTTTAGTTGAAAATTTCTCTGTCTTTTGGTCTCCTGTGGAGAGTTGTCTCATTGGCAATGGTACCACATCTTCTTATTTTTATATATGGTAAAAGTTTCTATCTGATCAGACAGAATAAAAAACAAACTCAGTTGAAGAGCCTTGGACAGTTTTGTGCTCTTTGGTCAAGTTGTTGTCTCTGACACATTCCCCATTTCCATTCTCTACTCTTAGTATGAGATACTGTTGATACATGTATGATAACACAGAATATTAGTCTGAGATACTGTTGATACATGTATGATAACACAGAATATTAGTATCAGATACTGTTGATACATGTATGATAACACAGAATATTAGTATGAGATACTGTTGATACATGTATGATAACACAGAATATTAGTATCAGATACTGTTGATACATGTCATGTATGATAACACAGAATATTAGTATGAGATACTGTTGATACATGTATGATAACACAGAATATTAGTATCAGATACTGTTGATACATGTATGATAACACAGAATATTAGTATCAGATACTGTTGATACATGTATGATAACACAGAATATTAGTATCAGATACTGTTGATACATGTATGATAACACAGAATATTAGTATCAGATACTGTTGATACATGTATGATAACACAGAATATTAGTATCAGATACTGTTGATACATGTATGATAACACAGAATATTAGTATCAGATACTGTTGATACATGTCATGTATGATAACACAGAATATTAGTATGAGATACTGTTGATACATGTATGATAACACAGAATATTAGTATCAGATACTGTTGATACATGTATGATAACACAGAATATTAGTATCAGATACTGTTGATACATGTATGATAACACAGAATATTAGTATCAGATATTGTTGATACATGTATGATAACACAGAATATTAGTATCAGATACTGTTGATACATGTATGATAACACAGAATATTAGTATCAGATACTGTTGATACATGTATGATAACACAGAATATTAGTATCAGATACTGTTGATACATGTATGATAACACAGAATACTAATACAGATAATACTGTATTAAAATAAGGGCTATCCCTGAAACTTTTCATTCGCATAGGGCATAAAATGCTAAAAGGTGTACATGCATTCTGAATGCAGGAAAAGCCATTGGTGTACAACAATTGATACAATATGCTTTGTTACAAAAAGGATTTGTATAAGTAAATGAAATATTTAAAAAAAACTTTCAGGAATTTTGTTTCCACAAATTGCCTTTAATTGCTTACATCCACTTTATTTGAACTTTGGTGGATAGTTGTCTCATTGGCAATCATACCTCATCTCCTTATTTTTTAAAACTTATACTAAATCCTTTCAGAGATACAAAGATTTGGTTTGAAAATAACCGTAGAAATCATAACAGAATATCACTTCATAATTTTTACCATGATGTTGTTTATACAGTCCGTAAACTTTTGTAAGAGCCTGTTCTATGTCAGGAGCCTGTAATACAGTGAGCTGGTTGATGTCTGTCATATTTGTTTTTGTAGTTTATTGTTTCATGATGTTTATCATAAACCATAGGCCTTTGGTTTTTCTTGTTTGAATGGTTTACATTTTGGCATGTATGTCAGTTCCTTTTATATCTTACTACAAATGTATACTGTGTGAGTGTGGCTGATCAGTGAGGATTATAATAACGGTAACCTTAAGTTGCATCCACTTCTTTTTTTTCTGGTGGATTGTTGTCTCATTTGCAATCATACCACATCTCCTTATTTTACATATGTTACAAATATTTTTTTTAATGATTTAATATACATGTACATACATACATTTTTTTTTTGTACCTTTCTATCATCATGATCATGTCTATCCCGACATTTTATGTGAAAAATCCAGAATCATCTTCATGAAGTTTATCCCAGCAAATATTCGGATTTTTTATGCTTTTTTCTCAATAACCATAGTTAAATAATTATGATTCATGCATGTCATGACTATGCTATTTTGAATTTTATCCGGGAATATCCTATAATTTAACATTTTATAAATTAGATGTCAGACAAAATCAGTGATTAGATTATTACCTTTAGAACATGTCTCGTCCCTTACATAGTTCAATATAGAATTATAACTATCTGTAGTTAGCTCTGTCCTATCACAGTCTGGTACAATATAAATATTAGGTTGCCTCATCCTGAAAACAGACAACAAACAAATGATGAAGAAGTCAATTTTATGTACATCTATTTGTATTCAGCTCTGCCCTATCAGTCTGGTACAATATAAATATGGGCTTGCAATTGTCTCATCCTGAAAACAGACAACAAACAAACGGTTAAGTCGACAATTTCATACTGTTCAACCCTAAACAATTGGATTTCAGATTTGAAATAGATGTTGAATGCTAATAAGGTTTTTGCAGTAGGTGAATGTGGCATTAACAGTAGTGGGAGGAAATGGGATATTAGAAAACAGATAAACTTTTTTGAAAAACAGATTAACATTGCAGTAAAGAAAGACTTACCTATATATATATATATATATATATATATACATGTATATAGTAATCCATTGCAGAGGAGAAGTGTACATATGTGTAACCCATGTAACCATTCTGTCAATGGAGGTTACCAAACAAGATAACTTAATTCTGGTGCACATTTTGGGCATACATGTATGGTGGCCAAAATGAAAAAAATCATAGAACACCACCAAATACATTAAAATACCATCTACCACACTTAAATTATTGTTTTCATCTTTATTCATATATTTGACTTAGCTTCTGAACGTTGATGAATATGTTTATACATATTATATACACAAATTAATAAGAAATGATAACAAGAGCACCAAAAAGAAGACTTGCAGGGCTGTTGTCAGAACAGTACAATTTTATGTCTTGCATTTTTTTAAATAGAATTATTGTGATAATTTCACATTAAATAAAATGTTTTAACTTATTTGAACAATTTATTTCTAATAATTGAAAAGTAAACTTAAAAGACTATAAGATAATATACACATGATACAATGGAAGACAGACAATGTAAATCCGGAAAAAATATTGCTGGATCCGGAAGCGTTTTTTTTTTTAATTTTGATTCTCAAACTTTAAAATCACAATTGCACATAAAAATGTGAAAAACACAAGAAAAGGGTTAAATTTTACGTAATTTAATCGATTTTATTGTTTTTTGTGCGACATTACTGTTTTTCTTAAGGGTACATTTGTACGTGGGTTTTTTGGGTGTTTGGTGGTGTTCGGCAGTGTTCGGTGGTGAAAAGACCGACCCTAAAGCATGTTTTTTTGTAAAGTAAAGGGATTAACTTTTACCATGAAAAAATAATTCTTACAAAAAATTGTGAGCAAGGAAATAATCAGCTATGTTTCTTTATTATGTGTGTAAAGATTAAGACTGCACTTCTATTTTAAACATAATATTAACTCATACCTAGGGGTGGAGCTAGACAGCAAGCTCAAATGGAACCATCACATTACCTCAAAAATTAACAAAGCTTCACAACAACTGAATTTTGTAAGAAGAAATTTATATAGATGCCCTCAAGAAATTAAACAACACGCTTACATTGCTCTGGTAAGACCACATCTGGAATACAGTAGCTCAATATGGGCCCCCTATTGAAAGAAGGACATCAAATGTATAGAAATGGTACAACACAGGGCGGCAAGATTTGTAACCAAGAACTACAACTACCAACCTGGCTCTATGACCGCAATTATACAATCTTTGAACTGGCCTACCCTTGAAACGAGAAGAACAGCAAATCGCTTAATATTATTTCAGAAAATACTGTACCACCAAGTAGCCACCAAAATTCCCAAATACTACCTCGTCAACAACAGTAAAACACGTCATAGCCACACAGTCAGCATCATGCAGCCACAATGCAACACCGCCGAATACGAATTCAGCTTCTACATGAGAACAATCCGAGACTGGAACCATCTACCAGGACAGGAAACATCTGACACCGACTCGGATACTTTCAAGGAAAACCTCTGGTCACACTTCCATCCTGAGACCAGAGACACAGTGATGCTGTAAAGATCATCCTTGTTTTTACCCTGCACCGACCACAATTTTAAACTTGTATATATTTATTTATTTTTTCGGTTTTGATGATCACAACTTGTACAGCACCTGCACTTGATGACACAGCATCAGCGTGATGGTATTTTTCCGTTGCTGATTAACGAAAGAAGAAGAAGATTACAGCTGAGACTTTAATAATTTGTTTTGAAAAAAAAAAACATAAAAGGGAGATCTAGATATTTAAGTTAGTTACTAAGTTAGCCCAATCGAGCGATTTCCGAACCTGTGTTATCCAGATAGTTACTGTACGTCTATAAAATTTTGTTATGCTTAAGAGAATCGTCTGCAACAGCTGAATAATATCGAGAAGGCAACTTTCCAATGGCTGACGATTATGAAAGACAATCTGTCCTTGTTTACATTTCAAAATTAGCGCACAGCCACAGGAGAAAGTAAGCATTGACCAATCAAATTTGCCGGAAATACCAAAGACAAATTAAAAAAAAAATCTGAAGTGCTACCGGTTATGCCATGAGTATTATACGTAAAACGGTTTATACATGGACATCACTTTTATACTTTATCAGTTCGTTTGGTATTAATATTTTGCGTGACATACCTATGAAATAATATTACATATGTTTAACCACACAATAAAACCAATTACATTATATTGCTCTGAAATATGGGGCTATCTCCCCAAACTGAGTCAATTTGTAAATCAATGATGCATGAATCAGTGTAGACTGAAAAATCATCACTGACTAAATAGATTAATTCGCTTGTGTTTGAAAAACTTCACATATGATTTTATAAACTTGTATAAGGTGTACAAATTTTAAATCCTCAAATGATGGGTGTAGACAGGGACAGTCTATACTAACTAGACTGTCCCTGATGTAGAGGACTGAGAATTAAGTTGTATTAGCCTTCTATCAGTCTACCTCTGTTTCAATAAAAAAAATTAGTCAAATAATGATTGATGTCATATAGTTAAAACTGTTGACAGTAACAACTCTATGCTATTTGAAGCATTTGGTATGTCTAATACGATGACATAAAAAAAACAAACACTCATGGGTTGGATGTGTAAATTAAATATTTAAGTCTGAAAGCTTGGAATTTCTATTTAAAAATTTCGAAAAGTTTAAGATCAATCATATAATTCATTAAGTAAACATTAATATACGTTCTTTTGTTAACTTATGGAAAATCTTTGAACTCTTGAAACAAATAGAACATTTAACTAGAGGCTCTAAAGAGCCTGTGTCGCTCACCTTGGTCTATGTGCATATTAAACAAAGGACACAGATGGATTCATGACAAAATTGTGTTTTGGTGATGGTGATGTGTTTGTAGATCTTACTTTACTGAACATTCTTGCTGCTTACAATTATCTCTATCTATAATGAACTTGGCCCAGTAGTTACAGTGGAAAATATTTTGTAAAAATTTACAAAAATTTACAAAATTTATGAAAATTGTAAAAAATTGACTATAAAGGGCAATAACTCCTTAAGGGGTCAATTGACAATTTTGGTCATGTTGACTTATTTGTAGATCTTACTTTGCTGTACATTATTGCTGTTTACAGTTTATCTCTATCTATAATAATATTCAAGATAATAACCAAAAGCTGCAAAATTTTCTTAAAATTACCAATTCAGGGGCAGCAACCCAACAACGTGTTGCCTAATTGGTCTGAAAATTTCAGGGCAGATAGATCTTGACCTAATGAACAATTTTATCCTCATCAGATTTGCTCTAAATGCTTTGGTTTCAGAGATATGAGCCAAAAACTGCATTTTACTCTATGTACTATTTTTTAGCCATGTCGGCCATCTTGGTTCGCGGGCGGGGTCATCCGACACATTTTTTAAACTAGATACCCTAATAATGATTGTGGACAAGTTTGGTTAAATTTGTCTTAGTAGTTTCAGAGGAGAAGATTTTTGTAAAAGATTACAAAAATTTACGAAAAATGGTTAAAAATTGACTATAAAGGGCAATAACTCCTAAAGAGGTCAACTGACTATTTTGGTCATGTAGAGTTATTTGTAGATCTTACTTTGCTGAACATTATTGCTGTTTACAGTTTATCTCTATCTATAATAATATTCAAGATAATAACCGAAAGCTGCAAAATTTTCTTAAAATTACCAATTCAGGGGCAGCAACCCAACAACGTGTTGCCTAATTGGTCTGAAAATTTCAGGGCAGATAGATCTTGACCTAATGAACAATTTTATCCTCATCAGATTTGCTCTAAATGCTTTGGTTTTAGAGATATGAGCCAAAAACTGCATTTTACTCTATGTACTATTTTTTAGCCATGTCGGCCATCTTGGTTCGCGGGCGGGGTCATCCGACACATTTTTTAAACTAGATACCCTAATAATGATTGTGGACAAGTTTGGTTAAATTTGTCTTAGTAGTTTCAGAGGAGAAGATTTTTGTAAAAGATTACAAAAATTTACGAAAAATGGTTAAAAATTGACTATAAAGGGCAATAACTCCTAAAGAGATCAACTGACCATTTTGGTCATGTTGACTTATTTGTAGATCTTACTTTGTTGAACATTATTGCTGTTTACAGTTTATCTCTATCTATAATAATATTCAAGATAATAACCAAAAACAGCAAAATTTCCTTAAAATTACCAATTCAGGGGCAGCAACCCAACAACGGGTTGTCTGATTCATCTGAAAATTTCAGGGCAGATAGATCTTGACCTGATAAACAATTTTATCCCTGTTAGATTTGCTCTAAATGCTTTGGTTTCAGAGATATAAGCCAAAATCTACATTTTACCCCTATGTTCTATTTTTAGCCATGGCGGCCATCTTGGTTGGTTGGCCGGATCACCGGACACATTTTTTAAACTAGATACCCCAATGATGATTGTGGCCAAGTTTGGTTAAATTTGGCCAAGAAGTTTCAGAGGAGAAGATTTTTGTAAAAGTTAACGACGACGGACGACGACGACGACGGACGACGGACGCCAAGTGATGAGAAAAGCTCACTTGGCCCTTTGGGCCAGGTGAGCTAAAAATAACTTCGCATTTGAACCCTTTCTCCTCATCGGTAATAGAGAACATGGGAAGTCACTAACAAAATTAAGAATCAGTGACCACCCACATGAAATTAAAATAGATAGATATTTGAAAAAAAACCAAAAGATATGCAAAACCGACGTAGAGATGATCAGATGATGAGCTCCAATTTTTGATTAAAAGCAAAGGTTTAATTGTATCTAGCGAGATAATATTTTGATAAATAAGGAAAAGAATTATATTTTTAGAATAAATTTATTTGGTTAATGTTATGGGAGGATAAATCTGCAATTATGAATATACAAACGTGAAAATCTGATAAAAAATCTCTAGACAGTTATTTGAATAAAATTATGAATACTGTTAATATTCGAATATCTCATTTTGAAAACAATTCTGAAATTAATAATAGGGTCCATGATATCCCCATTTCTAGAATAAAAAATAAACTCCCAAGTACTCGCAGAGCGGTTTGTGTTCGTACCGGCAGACAAGGCAGCCAATAATGTAGTGGTAGTATGACGCATATACTACACGGAAGTTCTTCAAAACGAGATTATCAATTCCTCTACATTCAGGTCCGTACGCACCACTGAGAGTCAAATCGTTAACAAGTATATCACTGCCACTACCCAGCTTAAAGCCTCTTCCGAACATTTGAAAGGCCCTACCATGTACTGGTTACCGAAATTACACAAAAAACCATTTAAATTCCGTTTCATCTCCGCATCTAGTAAGTGTTCTACAACTAATATATCAGTGCTTCTTACTACCTCCCTTACTACTATCAAAGAACTGGTTATTAACTTTTGTAATAAAGCTTATGAAAATAATGGTATTAATTATTTTTGGGGTGTTAAAAATTCTTTAGAGGTTTTAGATAAAATACATGCTTTTGATGGTCCTTTTGGTTCTGTTGACAGATTTTTCTACTCTCTACACTACACTTCCACACAATCTAATAAAGAAAACATTTTCATATTTAATAAAATGGTCTTTCGAAAAATCTCATTGTAAATTTATTTGCTGTAACTCGTTTAAAGCCTTTTTCTGTGACGAAAAAGGAAAGTATGCTAGATACACTTACTGGAAATGTGAAGATATGATTGAAGCTTTAAATTTTCTCCTAGATAACATATATGTACGTTTCGGCGATAAAGTGTATCGTCAGGTAGTAGGTATTCATATGGGCACTAACTGCGCCCCTTTAATAGCAGATTTATTCCTGTATTGCTATGAATCTCAGTTTATGACCAAACTCAGTAGAGACACATCATTGTTACATTTGGTTGATACATTCAACAATACCTACCGTTATCTGGATGATATTTTTTCGTTAAATAATCCAGAGTTCTCTAAATATACTACCGAAATTTACCCAAAAGAACTTAATTTAACTAAATCTAACATAAACAGCAGCAGTTGTCCTTTTCTAGATTTAGACATTTCAATTTCTAAAGGGAAACTCCATACTAAAATTTACGACAAAAGAGACGATTTTTCATTCCCTATTGTTAATTTTCCTTATTGACGGCGATGTGCCTTTGGCTCCATCATACGGTGTTTATATATCCCAACTCGTTCGGTATGCCCGTGTGTGTAGTGATGTCATAGATTTTAACGAACGTAATCAATGCATCACTGGTAAATTATTAAGTCAGGGATTTCGTTACCATAAATTACTTAAAACTTTTACTAAATTCTTTCATAGATACAAAGATTTGATTAGTAAATTTGGCTGTAACTGTAGAAAACTTATTAAAAATGGTATTTCACATCCTAAATTTTATGGTAATATTGTACTTAAAGCGCGGAAATCATTATGTGATCCGTGTAAACTCATCGAACCTTTAAACAAACTTATTAGTAAGGGTTATCGTACCAATGTTGTAATTAGATCTCTGAATATAGTTTACATTGGCACTAATATCGATTTTGTCAATAGCAAATAAAATCATAACTAAATATGTATTTTCTTTTCAAACGGGATGTATAGAGACACACACACGTTCATTTTTATCTATAAAGAAGTCACTCCTAACTATCATACTACCTGTCGATACATTTATTTTTGGCATTGCACAAGTCATGTCTTCTTTGACTGTTCATGACGTTAAAATACTAAATCCCTGGGATGTATTTTAGTTGATTTTAGTCTCTGATGCATGATTTTTTATTATTAATTGTTTTGGCTTTGAACTAGCTGTCAGTAACTGCGAGTACCCTCAAATCGTACTTTCTTTTTAATTTGACCTGTTGATACTATTTGTAATGCTTTTTTGTTATTTAATGTTAACATGGATCTTGTCTATATACCAGCTTTGATTATTTGGTATTTAATTACTACAAATTTTCACTTCTTCGTACTATGAACATCAAAATTATTTAATTTTTCCTCAGATGCTATTCTTGGACCTGTACAGGAAGTTTTATCTAGCACTAATTGTATATTTTTATTGTTGATATTCACCCCATATGTACCAAGTGTTAGATTAGTTTTATTGATATTAAAGAAATTTCTTGGTATTCCTAAACGGAAGATTTTATACACACAGAAGAAGAAGTATACATAACAACACAATTATTTTCATTTACCTGTGTATAATGTGACGCAGGTTTCTTCAAAAATGATGATTTTCTATAAATTGTTTGAAATTTCACAGTGATAACATACTTTAACTTTGTTTAAACCTGTTTATTTACTTTTGACTTTAATTATTTATCCCTTGTAATTTTTTATTAACTGTGTATTTGCATTCAGGTGTCACAGGTCAAATTTATTCGTTCATTGTGTGTTAATTTACGTTTTTTGATTGAGTTAAGCCTTCCAATTGATATTTTATAGTATGTTTTTTCTATGTTGTGATGTTATACTATTGTTTCAGAAAAGGGAGAAGGTTTGGTACCATTAAACCGTTTAATCCCGCTGCAAATGTTTGCACCTGTCCTAAGTCAGGAATCTGATTACAGTAGTTGTCGTCTGTTTATGTAGTTCATACGTGTATCTCGTTTCTCGTTTTTATATAGATTAGACCGTTGGTTTTTCCGTTTGAATGGTTTTACACTAGTAATTTTTTGGGGCCCTTTATAGCTTGCTGTTCGGTGTGAGCCAATGCTCCGTGTTGAAGGCCGTACCTTGACCTATAATGGTTTACTTTTATAAATTGTAACTTGGATGGAGAGTTGTCTCATTGGCACTCATACCACATCTTCCTATATCTATTTACTTTATTTGAGTTGAATAAAAAAAAAACGAACATATTGGAAACAATATCAAGCAAAGATTAAGATTTATTTATATTAGATATACACATATAAAGTTAATAATTATCTTTCGGTCTTAGCTAGGTGGGTGGTTGTCTCATTGGTCATAATACTATATCTCCTAATTTTTTATAACATATCAGAAATTCAGTGTTATAATCTCAGTGTGATTTCTGATGGGTGAATTACATTGTTATTAAAACAAATTGATATGTGGTTATTTTAGATATTATATATCCTAACATATTAATATTTTATTTCGTTTTGTCATTATTTTAATATCAATTCATTCTAGAAATTTGTCAATCAAATATTTTAATTGTTTTTAAAAAGTTTTATTTCGTTGAGAATAATTTCTATGCTCAGCAATGGGTGCTACATTGGCTCAATCAAATACCTTGCACATTGCATATTGAGCTTTCTTCATGTACAGTGTTTTTCAACACCAATATATCGAAAACCCCCCAAAAAAACAAAAATAAAAACAAAAAAAAACAAAAAACAAAAAAACAAAAACAAAACAAAAACAAAACAAAACAAACATTAACAAACAAACAAACAAACAAAAAACATCACAAAACACCCCAAAAAACACACACAAAACCACATGAAATGATTTACAACGGAAACACTTTATTATAATGAGGAGGATAAATATAACGATGCAAAATGACTTTGGAAAGGTTTGTATGCAGGAGAACAAGTTCATATTCAGCCTCGCTATATTTGTTATGTGTCTGTCCCAAGCTAGGAACCAGACAGTAATCCAGTAGTTAAGTGTCATTGGTTTATGTCTGCATGCCATATTTTTTTCCGTTCATTTTTGTAGTACAAATCAGGCCATTGGTTTTTTTTTCTTTTGAATTGTTTCATTTTTTATTTCACAGCGGAGCCTTTAACATAGCTTACTATACGGTATGGATTTTACCCATTGTTGAAGGCCGTAAGGTGATATGTAATTGTTTACAGCATTGTTGATCATTGTCTATGGATAGTTGTCTCAGTGACGGTAACCATACCACATCTTCATATTTTTTTATATGTATTGTGAAAGTAGAAATGATGGGTTGGAATATGCCAATGAGATAGCAATCCAGTGGTATAAAAACCAAGACACCTAGAGGTCATTTTACGGTCATTAACTATACGCTACTAGCAGATTGAAATTGATAGGTCTAATGCCCCATTGACTAAATTTTTCTCGAAATTACTAACTTAAGGGAAGATGTCTCGGCTTCATAGTTAGTTAATTAATAGTAGTTGCTGTGAAAGTACGGTCTCTATGGAAGATATCCCTATTTCATAAATCGTTACTTTCAGCCTGCCTTTCTATGGAAGTCGGTTCGACAATGTCTTTATTTTTTATACCATTTTTCTCTATTCTATATTTATTTTTTCCTTTATTCTCTATTCTTTTTTTTTTGTTTGCCTATTTTTTTTTTTTGCTCTTTATTCTGCACTGTTTGCCCTATTATTCTCTATATTCATTCTGTAAATCCCATCCAGATTGTCGAAAACTGTGGTTGTATCGTTCACTTTTTCATTGTTACACAAATCTCAATATATAATTTGTATTTGAAAGGCAATTTTACGCAGATCTGATGCTAAAAAAATATTTGGGATCGATTTTTTTTATATCGTTTCGTCAAAGCATATATATATTAGTCAAAGGCGTTTTGTTAAAATATACTTTTTCACTTGTTTGGTCTTTTGGAAAATGTTGTTTGTGCTGTATTTAGACCCCTTTACCAAGAAATTTGTTTTGCATGCATGCACACGTATAAAAATTGCGGTTTTTATCCAACGAAATCATAGGTTTGAACGTTGTTTTCAATTTAGACTTGTTTATATTTTTTCGTTTGGGCTTGTATTATATTTTCCTTCGGGTTTATATGATCCGTTCATCCTTTTTCGACTCTTTAAAATTCAAGACTCTATCCTAAATTGAGGTAAACTATATGGCCTTCCAAATACCGTTTCGATCCCTAACATCACTGAAGAGACATTAATTGTCGAAATCCGGATATGGTGTACAAATTTTTGCACCTCATGTTTGTGGTATATCATCTTTTCCGCAAGTTTATTGTTTTCTGCTTGGTATTAAATTAATATTAAGATCCATTTTGTTACATCTGGTGAACACTTTATTTGGCAATCGCCAATTGCAGTCAGCAGGGTTTAAGAACATCCGTTGTTCGACCTGTTAGTCAGATGCGTTTTCTTAAAATATACATTTTCACTTGTTTGGTCTTTTGGAAAATGTTGTTTGTGCTGTATTTAGTCCCCTCTACCAAGAAATTTGTTTTACATGCACACATATACAAATTGCGGTTTTTATCCAACGCAATCATAGGTTTGAACGTTGTTTTCAATTTAGACTTGTATATATATATATATATATAGATTCTTACATTGATACCAGTGGATTATCGGATTTATCCAATCGAGATAGTTAAATTATCAATTTTAAAGTCCGAGCCTCGGCGAGAACTTTAAAATTTATAATTTAACTATCGAGATTGGATAAATCCGATAATCCACGAGTAACTATGTAAGAATCTGTTTCTCTAATGATTAAAAAATAAATTTTCCTTTTTTGCTAAACTAAAATCCCCTTCGAGTGCCTTCCACTTTCCATAAAGTTGTCAATTTCATTAACACCTGTTAGCATATTTTGATGCATCCAGTGAGCTGAGAAAGGTTATGACCCTTAAACTCATATCCAATGATCTTCTGAGATCACTGGCAACCACACGTTGATTAAATTTTTTTATACAATGGGTTCGGAAAGGGATAAATTTCCATAGAAATAGAGAAATATATATATATAGATTTTCCAACTCATATCAACAAAGTTATTTAGTTACATAAGTGTATTTGTTGTCCTCGTTATTAACCTATTTGAACGGTTATACTCGCAGGTAACGTAGGAAATGATATATGATACTATTGTTGTGGGAGCGGGGATAGAGGGATCAGCTACGGCCTACCATCTGGCAAAACAGGGCCAAACAACACTACAGTTAGAACAGGTATCTGCACTTATTTATAGACGAATTAACATAAATATTAACAGAAGTCCATTACTAGAGCCCTAGTAATGGTCTTCTGATATAACATAACATCATCATATCTAGGTTTACCTTTAAAGTAGGATTATCACTTAGGCCAAATCAGTTTTTTTCTTTGTGTATTATATTGCCGACTTAATGAACATTTTAATCTTTATAGTTTCCTCTTCCACACAACAGAGGTAGTTCCCATGGGCAGAGTAGAATTACAAGAAAGGCTTATGGCCCAAAAGAACATTACACCATTATGATGAAGGAGGCCTTCAAACTATGGGAAGTTCTAGAAAGAGAAAGCAAAACTTCTGTATTTAGGTAATTCAAGTTCAAATTCTATCAAATTGATGTCAATCGATATTTCATTTATAGTGTAGAAAATTATAGATAAATAAAATGTATAGATCTGCTGTTTATTCAACGTAATCAATGTATGCCTATATGTGTGTTATTTTAATGTTTTTCACAGCGCGCATGGCACATGCACTCCCTTCTCCTGTATTACAAATATTTTCTGTAGAATTAATTTATCTCATTCACCGTATTTTCCATTATTATATAATGTTCTTGCTTATTATACTAACACAATCTGGCAATAGGAGCAGTTAATGCACCGCCCTCGAGCCGCCCTCTACTCTTCAAGATGGAGAAAACACGGTTTTAATCATATTGCCCTCACTAAAAATGAAATGATATGTGATGTGAAATTAAGTTTTATAGACATTCGAATGATATTGAACATACTTTTACCCAAAATAATGATAGCAAAACATTCAACAATTATATTTGCAAACCATCTAAAAACTCTTTAGGTTAATCTAGATTTAAATTGAAGAAATCTTGTGGAGGTCCTACTCGTGCGATATTCCTACAAAGTTAATTTTGTTTTTTTTATTTTAACCACTTGATTTACGAGACAAACGTAGAGATACCAAAAATAATCAGTCAAAGGAATACAGGATCAGTAAAAAATCCTATATCCTGTTTACTGACAGCCATATTGTACACAATTCGTAATGTTCTGACCGGAATAACATTCAATGTTTTAGACAAACAGGAATGCTGACCATGGGTACAACAGATAATACTTTTGTTAATGGCACTATACAGTCGCTGATAAAACACAATATGGCGATGGATATTTTAGATTCGACCCAGGCCAAGGCCCGGTTTCCTATGGTATCATTTCCAGACGACTTTACATTTGTGTTAGATCACAGTGGGGGTATACTTCGAGCAGACAAAGCCCTTAAAGCTTTTCAAGTAGGTGTTAAATATATTATGTGAAAGTTTATTTCGAGTACATTTCTTATATTCTATTTTACCTTTATTTCTTTATCTTTATCTTAAAAATAAAGATGTTGGTTAAAAATAAACGTTTTAGCAACGCTGTTTTTGCTAGCCGATGTGAACGTAAACACACAATGAAGATTGAAGACAAATAAAGGTTTTGCACATCACGAATTTTAACAACCCGTACTTTATATATCGATAGGACCAGTTTCAGAAATTTGGTGGAGAATTACACGATGGAGAACCCATGGTTAACATTTTACCAGGGGACGTAATAACAGTACAGACAACTAAAGGTTCATACAAATGTCGAAGTCTGGTGTTAACTGTTGGTCCATGGGCTACGAGGATTCTACCTGCTATTGGTGTAAATGCACCTCTGAAGGTAGGAACATGTCATAGTATAACGTGAGTATTTCTTAAACAGTCCACTTATTCTATCAATCTTTTAAAATTAGTTATTCCATTAAAGAAATAGAACTCTTTAAGTTTAACATAATGTAACAAATTTTGCATGACGTGCCAAAAAAGTATAGTTGAAAATGAATACAAGAGAAAGCAACGGTTAATGAAATATTAAACTTGGCTTAAGGTCAAGTTACAGTAAATGGGCTATTTCACAGATTTTGCTAAAATTTTGCATACGACTTTGACTCGTTGAACTATAACTGAAAATCTAAAAAATAATGCATTATCTCTTGTTCCATCTGACATATTATACATTTATTTCCCGTGCCTGAGGGAGATATGAAGATTTGTTCACCCAAGAAAATAGATAATTATCTTTTGATCGGTACTGTTTATCAATGTTTTAAATTATGTCGTGTTTAGTTATGAAAACAAGCGGTTGAGAAAAATGTACGTAAATTAATGTTTTATGTTCAGGTACTTGGTAGTAAATAAAGAATAGGCCGTGGAATAAAACATTCATTTCCCTTGGCTTAGGGAGATATGAAGATTTGCTCACCCTCGAAAAGTGTTGTTCAGTGTCATGTGGAATGATCTCAACCAATCAAATTTAACATACAGTGGAATAGAACTGATTCTTTCGACGTTTTGTGGTATTTTTAGATCATCTGGCCCGAAGGGCCAAGTGAGCTTTTCTCATCACTTAGCGTCCGTCGTCCTTCGTCGTCGTCGTCGTTAACTTTTTACATTTTGAACTTCTTCTAGAGAACCACTGAATGGAATGAAACTAAACATGGCATGAATGTTCCTTATGAGTGCTGACCAAGTGTTGTTACTTTGTAGCTGATCCGTCATCCAAGATGGCCGCCAGCGGGGGACTTCGTTTAACATAGGACCCTATGGACAATACATACACATGTCTTCTTTTAGAGAACCACTGAATGGAATGAAACCAAACATGGCATGAATGTTCCTTATGAGGTGCTGACCATGTGTTGTTACTTTGAAGCCGATCCATCATCCAAGATGGCCGCCAGCGGGGGGACTTCTTTTAACATAGGACCCCATGGACAAAACATACAAATGTCTTCTTTTAGAGAACCACTGAATGGAATAAAACCAAACATTGCATGAATGTTCCTTATGAGGTGCTGACCAAGTGTTATTACTTTGAAGCCGATCCATCATCCAAGATGGCCGCCAGAGGGGGACTTAGTTTAACATAGGACTCTATAGGAAATACATACAAACGTCTTCTCTTAGAGAACCACTTAATGGAATGAAATAAAACATGGTATGAATGTTCCTTATGAGGTGCTGACCAAGTGTTGTAACTTTGTAGGCGATCCATCATCCAAGATGGCCGCCAACGGGGGACTTAGTTTAACATAGACCCTAAGAGAAATATATACAAATGTCTTCTTCTAGAAAACCGCAAAATGGATTGAAACCAAACATGGTATGAATGTTTCTTTTGAGGTGCTGACCAAGTGTTGTTACTTTGTAGCTGATTTGTCATTGTCCTTATAAAGTCATTTTCTACAATTTCAATGAATTTATTGGTAATTTCTGTAAACTTTACAAAAGTCTTCTGCTTTTGATTAAATTACGGGGCCAATATTAAACCAAGTTTGGCCTCAATCATTATTAGGGTATCTGTTATGATTTTAATCTATTTTTACATGATTTCCAAAACCAAAGTAGAATCAGGTGAGCGACACAGGCTCTTGGAAGCCTCTAGTTCACACAGAACACCACGTTGAATGATGTTATTGTATACCGTAAAAATGAAGTCGGTGACCATATGAATATTTTATATCGTTAAAACGGAAATGTATGTATCAACAACATGTAGTTTTTATTTTTTAAATCTATGAAAAGAAATTAGAGATTTGATGATTTTAAGACAAATTTAAGAAGGTTTTTCGACGAATTTTTATGCTTTCTATACAAATATTCACCTATTTTGAAAGAATTCAATCAGTAATATTTCAGATAATATAAGAGATAAATGCATTATTTTTTTTTCGATTTTCAGTTATAGTTCAACGAGCCAAAGTTGTATGCAAAACCTGTGACTTAGCCCATTTACTGTTCCATGACCATAATACACTTATTGATACAAGTTATAATTATACAGTTCTTGCTTATCACTACTTCTCGAATCTCAATTAGTTGCAACATGAAATCTTCTAATATGTACAACAGTCATTATTCAGTGCAGGATAGGTACGTTTACCTTGGTTTCAATAACTGCAGTATATTTTTTTATTTATTTTATGTTTTTGTTATCTGTGATACCAATATTTTAGAGTTATGTTCTTTTTACTGTACTGCTTTTGTAGTATGTTCTTATATGGGCGTTTTGTTCATCTATCGATCGGGGTTAAGGAGGAGGGTGTTTAAAATTTAGAATTCGCCACATTTATATATACCTGTCCGAATTAAGTTACCTTGTCAGTCGTTGTCTTATGTGGTATCTTCATGTTTTTTTGTTATTTGGAAAACTGTTTGTTTATAGCAAGTCTCTGAATGTTTTATTAAATTTATCCACTAAGTCAGTGGCGTAGGAGTGGACTGAAAAGTCTATTGAAATTGGGCAAACTTCTGGCATTGTTTTGCTCTCCCCATTTCCAACTGCTCCGCCCTTGTAGACTCCGGTTGATTTAGATCTTTACATAGTGAAAGACTCCTGTGTATTGTTGAGGACAGTATGCTGCCTTCTAGATGTCTTTTGATTAATTTTTCGTTGGGTTGTTGTCTCATTGACGTATACTTCACATCTCTGTTTATTCAGAGATATGGTTTATCATTAAGCTTTCTTTTTAAAATTTAATCTACAGCCAATGAGAATTAACGTGTGTTACTGGAAAGAGAGAACGAAGGGAGAATACGGTGCTGATAGATTCCCAGTGTTCTTCCAGATTCCAGCAATAGACGGATACGAAGTGTATGGACTACCCAGTGAAGAATACCCTGGGCATGTTAAGGTACACACCATGTTGATGACAGAGAAATATTATTCAAAAATTTAACAATATAACTTCTCAGATGACGTAAAAATATATGATTGTTTACTAACTAATGAAACTTGGTCAGCACTGGAATATTCAAGTAATTCTTTCAGTAAATGTATAGATGATACTCGAACTATGTAGTAAATATATGACTATTTGAAGGTAATTAGTAGGACATATAACGTTAACAGCCAATACCAATATCTTTATTGCCTGGGAATAGTTTTGTGGTTCGGATATAGGGAGACGAATCTAGAAATGTCATTACATGTAAATATATAACATTTATTATTTCAGTTCAGTCATATGTTTTCTTTTTAGATCTGTTTACATGCAGGACCGGAGATAGACCCAGACAATAGAGATGCTGCAGATGATAAATGGGTGATAGATAAAATATCTGAATATGTAGCCAGACATTTTCCAAACTTAGTTCCTTCGCCTAGTATTGTCGAAACATGTATTTATACGGTATGCTATTTAAAAACATTTTTTTCCTTTATTTCTGATCTTATAATGTTTTCTAATGAAGTTTTTCCCTCACATTTAATGATTTATCATGGCCATAGACCAATAAACGGCCAGATTTAATGATATGGAGACAGCAACTAAACAACATTAGAAACCTAAAGAAAAGGCTTCAATTCCTAATATATGGACTGTTGTCATTTGAGGGATAAAGATCGCATGATATGCCGTCAAAACCCGTATGTCACCATCTCTACCTTTGAGAGTCTTAACAGCATAGTAATTCAATGGTTGTCATTTGTTATTGTACATCATATTCATTTTTCGTCTATTGTTTTGTACATTAATCAAACCGTTAGTGTTCTCGTTTGAATTGTTTTAAGTTAATGGCCGTTGTTATATTATAGTTCGTTTCTGTGTGTGTTACATTTTAATGTTGTGTTTTTGTTGTGTCGTTGTTCTCCTCTTATATTTGATGCGTTTCCCTCAGTTTTAGTTTGTAACCCGGATTTGTTTTTATCTCTATCGATTTATGAGTTTCGAACAGCGGTATACTACTGTTGCCTTTATTTACATTTGTCATGTCGGGGTCTTTTATGTCTTGCTATGCGGTTTGGGTTTTGATCATTGTTGAAGGTCCTATAGCTGCTAACATCTACGTCATTTGGTCTCTCAGGTTCCAAACTGTCTTATTGGCAATCAAACCAAATCTTATTAATTTAGTACAGCGATGTGAACATTCTAAAGATCTTACCCAGCACATGTCATGCAATGTATCAATAATATATACTAAAACATTCAAGATACAACATGATGTGTATGTGTTTAACCATGCTTGTCAAGAAAACGATTTTATATTATGGTGCATGAATATATCTGTTGTAAAAATAGGATCAACTACAAGTGTACAGTTATGAACAAAAGAAGATAACTACAATTCAAAATATTGCCTAAATGGGTTAAATTTAATTTCACTTTACAAATGGAAAGCAATCTTTACCTGTCAGTGCTCACAAGCACTTTGATTGAAAGTACCCCACCTATATTGTGTTAGAGATAATGAACTAAGAGGATTTAATTTTATATTTATTTTGGTTCATTCAGATGTTACCTGACGAAGACCTTATTTTAGACACCCATCCATCGTGGAAGAATATCATAATCGGAGCGGGATTTTCAGGTAATTATGGTGACCGGATACGGCCATTTTACGTTTTCGACTTTGATATTTCAAAATTTCGAAAACGCAAAAACACGAAATGATTTTTGTTTCGCGTTGTAGCCGTCGTCGTGTCGCGTTTTCGCATTTTCACGTTTTTGTCTTTCCTCGTAGTTGTTTTAAAAATAGAATAATTAATATATTCCAAAGACAAATGCATGAAAACATCAATATTGGAAAATAAATTATAAGAGTGGTATATTCAATTATTTTATCTTTTAAATTCACTGATTGTAGGACATGGATTCAAGCTGGCACCAGTTGTGGGAAAAGTCTTAGGAGAACTGGCCATGGGAAAGTCACCATCATATGATCTCACGCCTTGTAAAATTAACAGATTTTTCCCGAAGTCCAAAATATAAATGTGATAAATACATTTGATTAAATGACTAATACCTATTCATGATGCTTAAAAATAACAATACCATATAGTATTTAGGATGGTATAATAAAATTAAAAACAAACTAAACGTCTGTTTATTACATTTTATCTATGTGGAGAAATATTCGTTCTGTGTAAAGTCTTTACTCAAGACGTGCCTTCATCCTTGTCTATGTTATGCGATGGAAACTCCGTGCTATATATATCGAAATCGTTTGCCATGGTTAAGTTATCTAGTTTCCACATGTTTCTGATTCAAAACGTGTTATTAAATTTGAAGGGGATTCGTTTAAATCTCTGGAAATTGTCATAAATGTAACCACAGTAGCAACATACCAGCTTCACCTCCTATGGTGTATGCATTCGTGTTTTTACATTTCACATTTGGCTCCCTATGGTATGCATATTCACAGTTGTCCCCCTTTCACGATGGCATGTATCCAGTACCCATACAGACCGCAAACAGTTGTCATATGAGCTGTTATATCCAGCCTTTTATAGGAATTTGATATCATCACTAATTATGATTGTGTTTCAAATCAGAATAGAGTCAATTCAATGATTTTTTTCACTTCACCGATTTTGACTCATTTTCAAGATCGACCACAGATAAAACAGCAGTTATACAAATGTTGTATGCCAATCTTGGAGACGAACCATGTTGAAAAAGTGGAAAATCTTGATAATATTGTAGCAGGAACTATTTAGACAACACTTTGATGCTAAATTCAGGATACGAAGCAAGTGGAATGTCGCATATTCCTTTTGCATTTTTAAGATGAAATGGAGGGAAGGAGAATAATCACTTTTAAGTTCGCAAAACCTTCCACGGCGTCATACCATTCAGAAGCCCTTTATCGACTTTTAATAAAACAAAGACTCGAAATCGACAGACAATGCAAGGAACAACAAAAGTCATTGGCATAAAATGTATTGACTCTAATTTCATTGTGGGTTAACGATGGTACAACATAGGTTGAATGTAATAACTTTAATTGACAATGTTATATATGTTCCGGACCATATGAGTATTTGGACCATACGCGTATAGTCGGACCACATGAGTATATACTCGTTTGGATATTAACGAGCCGGACCATATGAGTATTTAGACCATATAGGTATTTTTCGAATATATTTAAAATGGGCTATTTTCTTCTTTCCCCGGTATTTAGATAGTTTAATTTTTTAAATTCTTCTAAATTTTACATATTTTCACTTAATTGATATGTTTTTGTTTCTATTCATACGAACTTACAATGACAGTAGTTCGTAGTGACAGCACGTTTAAAATACGTGATTGTATAAATAGGAACATGAACACATTAAAGATCATTAAATAAGTAAACATAATCTACGATATTAAAAAAAATATTTACTAAAATCAAATTAAAACATTAAAATAAAGGAAAATAGGTGAGGGTGCAATGCCCCAAGTACCTGTGAGTTAAACAGTTGACTTCTTTTTAAACGGTACATTTAAATATTTCTTGAACTTATATTCCAAAGTCAAAATCGACACATATTGTGTTTCGTAAGGACAAGTCGAAAATGACCACGTAAAAATGCTTTAACTTAAATTTCAATTTGAGTAGAGTTAAATTTATTTCATTAATCATGTAACAATGGTTGCCATTTGATGTGATAAGTCACAATTAAAAACTCTTAATTAATGACACCTTGAAGGTTCGTGCTTAAGGCAACGTCCATCGTATTAAACACCCGGACCATACGCGTATGGGCGGACCATATGAGTATATACGCATATGGTCATGACAATACGCGTATGGTCCAAATACTCATATGGTCCGGAACATATATATACAGTCCGCCAAAAGTTAAGCACCACCTATTTTTATTGCATCGAAATGTTTTTCATTTAAAAAAATCAGTTAATCCTCGAAAAAGAGAAAATATTCATGTAGCAATTTTGCTAAAATATACCATAAACAAACAGCAGACTTAAGTTTGTTCACGTATGCAGGTTCTATGCATTTGAAATTTGCGTTCATAGAAATAGTGAAAATTACACAAATCAGAAAAGGAATTTAAGTTTCACTGTGATTTTATTTTTTTACAACAATTAATCACCCAATATCATTAAAAGTCTCTACAAATAATCTTTGGTATGTTCGGCAAATTTAATGTCAATATTTGAGTCAATAGGATGTGTAACACCCTCTCTTCCGGTACAGTTCCATAACATGGAGTCTCATACTCTGTACAAGCCTTCTGAACTTTAGTTGAGCAAATTTATTCCATTCAGCAACAATTGCGCTTCTTAAATCGCTAAGATTTTGCAAAGGTGGATCTCTGCGATTGAGATTTCTGCCAATGGCATCCCAGACATGTTCGATAGGGTTCATGTCTGGAGACATGGAAGGCCAAAAGATAGTGTCAATGGCTTCTTGCTCTTTGTACTCTTTGTACTCGGTTACAATCCTTGCCCTGTGTGGTCTAGCATTGTCGTACATGCACAAGGGTCTTGAAGCAAGTGGAAGATTATCAAAATGAGGGACTACAATGTTTCTAAGCACCAAATCCCTGTATGTCTGTCCGTTCATGTTACCCTGCAGAATATGCATACCCACCTTACAACAGTATGATAAGAAACCCCATACTGTAACACCACCAGCAACGTATGCAGTCGTTGGGCAAATGTTGTTTTGGTCATTAGCAGTTTTATTTCCACGGCAAATTCGTATTCTGCCGTCTATTGGTCGTAACAGAAACTGACTCTCATTTGACCAATGAACATTTTGCCAGCTTCTCATGTTCCAGCGTCGATGGTCATTAGCCCTTTGAAACCTGATTATACGGTGCCTGGCTGTTAGGGCAGGTCTCTTGACAACACGACGTGCTCTTACGTAGCCTCTATGAAGTCGACGGACCAATGTTCGAACACTAACATGACCACCTTGACGCCAGTGGTGTCTAAGTTGTGGGGCAGGAGTAAATGGGTTGGCTTTTGCGCAACCAATAAGGAGTCTGTCATCACGATCAGTACTTAAACGGGGTCTTCCGGACCTTGGTCTATCAATTACAGTTCCTGTGTCAACATGACGTTGTAAAAATCTGAAAATGACGGTGTGTTTAACATTGAAATGGTTACCTATGCAACTAGTGCTCCTACCGGCATTTGACATGTCAATTGCTTGTCAAGGTTTAGTCACATATAACTTACCCCCTGCCACATTTCACAGTGACTTGGTGAAGGTCAAATTTCACCTGTACGCGGGGCAGTAGGAAGATCTATGATTTAAAGGCATTAAAACAGTGTATTCGAAAAAGTGCGGATGACCTTTAATAAAAAATTGCTTGACGTGTTGATCGAATTTTTTTTTTTGTCGTAATGAATTTTCTTAGTGTATGTTATAGGCAATTCATAACACCAAACATAAATATTTTTTTCGCAATAGTTAAAAAAATATTCCCAGTTATATTTAGGTGGTGCTTAACTTTTGGCGGACTGTATATATAACATTCTGACGACTTTGTCACACAGTGTAGAAATTCTGTATTATGATGTTTACCATACTGGTCAATAAAGTAACACTGAGAAGTTGAATTGAAGGTAAACTAACATTTAGTATACGAATTATGAACCAAACAGAATTTTGCCCGCTTCACATATGCAAATAGAGTTGTAACTTATGAACAACAACATTGAAATATAGTGTTAAGTATAGTACTTTATACAAAATATTTTGTTTTTAACCACAGAACGGAAAATTTAGATTTGGGATATCATTTCAAAATTCTGAACACATTTAATCCCTTTATTCACTGTAGCTTTTATATTTCATTTTTTATGATAAATTCTTAAAAAATTTAAAATCGATTAATGCAAAAATAAAAGAAAAATAAAATACATGAAGGCATTTAGATACATTAAAGTAGAGAATGATATTTTATCTTACCTCCTAAACATTTCTAAGAATATCATTGGTTAAAAGCGACCGCGTGGACACCGTGTATATTTCATATGGGGTTAGAAGCTGTGGTTTATTTCAATATACGGTTAGTAGTGGTGGTATGTGCCTTTATTGAAACAACACGGCGTCGAGGAAAAATCTTAAACGTTTCACCCGGACAACATATGAAGAAATTGATGATGAACGATTGAAATAAATTCGGAAAACACATTAAAAGATGTTTTTTATTGTTCCTTATGTCGTAATTACAATCCACTTCCTTTTTCACCACGAATGTGACCTACCGAATTAGACTATTTACCGGATTTGTAATAACATGAGCAACACGACGGGTGCCACATGTGGAGCAGGATCTGCTTACCCTTCCGGAGCACCTGAGATCACCCCCAGTTTTGGTGGGGTTCGTGTTGAATGCTTAGTCTTTAGTTTTCTATGTTGTGTCTTGTGTACTATTATTTGTCTGTTTTTATTTTTATTTTTTAGCCATGGCGTTGTCATTTTATTTTCGATCTATGAGTTTGACTGTCCCTCTGGTATCTTTCGCCCCTCTTTTAAAAGCTAACAAGTTGTTACTGTTGGCATTTGTTTTTGTATAGACCAGTGGAAGTAGGTTCTTTATATTGAAGACTTGATCACTTTGACATGCCATTAGTCGAAATGCCACATCTTAAGCTAGTCCGTAAGATAAATTCGTTACGCAGTGTGCTAATGACCTAATACGATACATATGGGGTCATGTATTATTTTCTGACTTAAAACCCCTTTTAAAATAAATGAACACTAATAAAAAAAATCAAACACTGACTCTAAACCTCAAATCTTAACAAATGTGCGCCATATTTTGATTCTACGACCTGATTTTTAAAACAGTTTAAGCATTTCTCTGAACGAAAAGTAATGATTT
Organism: Mytilus californianus; assembly: GCF_021869535.1. Classification (NCBI taxonomy): domain Eukaryota; kingdom Metazoa; phylum Mollusca; class Bivalvia; order Mytilida; family Mytilidae; genus Mytilus; species Mytilus californianus. The sequence goes on along the minus strand of NW_026262581.1, from coordinate 137,847,816 downwards.
AGCCTGCAGGGAGGGTGTTCTATTAAAGCTGAAAATTCGTTGGCTTGGAAATTTCACTATATATATTTGAATGAATTTATTTGAGGCATTTTGTCTCGAGGTTAATGCCATCCCAGCTGCTCGTCTGCACCCCAAATCCCAAGTTGAGACCCCCCCACCCCCCCCCCCCCCCCCGTTCTTTATGACAACGTTAATTTTTTTTTGCTGGGGTTAACCCATTGACCGCAACGTTTTAGAATGAACGTCATGTTCTACGCAGAATTTATCTTTTACGTTGTTCATAGGAGAATACCTCCAACTACACTTTCTGACATCATATCTGTCATTAGGACGTTATATTTTTATTTTTGTGAATTTCCAGCATCCTAGCATCTATTTTATATTAAAAAAATAGTTTTCAAATTGTAAAAGTTTGTAATTATTATTTATTCGGCTTGTAAAACTTTATTGTCGTACTCTGTACCTAGCGCTGTCAAATGGTTAAACCTCACTTTAAAATCCCTTTTCAGACGTTTAAACTCAGAATCTTAATCAAAGGTAATGAAGAAGATAAACGAAACATATTATAAAAGGGAGTTAACAAATCTTTGTCAATATCGTATAACCTACAGTATGTTTTATCATTGGACTTGATAGAAGATGTCCGGTATCTATGATACTATTGTGGTTGGTGCAGGGATAGAGGGCTCGTCTACTGCCTACTATCTAGCCAAGCAGGGACAGAAAACTCTTCTTTTGGAGCAGGTAACTTATTAAGTATTGCATAATGTAATAAGTGTGTCCAGTAAGCAGGACATTTCTCTTTTCAAATGCACGACCGCTTATCTACACATTTATTACGAGCTATCTTTGTCCCACTATGTCAACTGGATCATTGGATAAACATAATGTATCGCCGTACTGTTGTCATTGAGGCGTATACTAAAATCGGAAGAATTTGTACATGTATCGCATTTGTCAACTATATGTCGTTGATTATATTGAGAATTGCGTACATAATGAATTTGTGAGAAACTTATTAAAGATTTCGAATTAAAGAAATACACGCTTTCTCTCATGTTTTTGTTAAGGTTCTGGTACCTTCACAAATATGAGATGGATAGTGTTATGCGATTAAAAAGCAAACAAACATGACCCGTAGATATTTATATGTTAGGCCAAACATAAAAAATGTATATATGTTTAGGGTTTCCCCCTTCTCTATTTATATGCCTCAAGATGCTTACTAAAAGATCTTATTGACACACTGGTAGTAAATCGGAAAAATGCCGGTTTCACAAATATACTCAAAGTAAAAAATGTTCAGCAAATCCAAAAAAAATCTTAGCTAACTACCCTATTTTCTTAAGGAGGAAACAAACACATATTACATTAGTCATGTCAGGGTTAAATACAAGTATCCCGTATGATATTTATACTAAAGTAAGGGTAAATTAAGTCCTATTGTCCTTACTCGTTTCTCAGTGCTTTGCATGTTTAATTACAAAATTAAAAAAAATAATAAGGCCACATAAACTAATCTTCAATTAATTTCGGGTATCTTTTGATAAAATGATTCAAATTTTTACTTTATTTGGAGCAATGCTTTTTAAGATTACGTACGATACGTGATTTACTGATTGAAAAATCATCATATAGGGAACCACAAATTGAGGAGTGCAATTTAAGAATATTACTTAAAATTTGGAGTAAATAATTGATAGTACTAGGCTGTAATATTTGAATTACTTTCAGTTTCCTCTGCCTCATAACCGGGGTAGTTCTCATGGACAGAGCCGGATCACCAGAAAGGCATATGGCTCAAAGGAACATTACGCCGTCATGATGAATGAAGCCTTTCAATTATGGGAGCAGTTGGAAAGAGAGAGTAAAACAGAAATATTCATGTATTTAATCGATATTGTCTAATTTATCTCTGATTTAACTTCTATACAGAAAACTATTATTATTATACAGTACATTAAATGAATATTTAGGACTATTACAAAAAGTACCAGAACTCAATAAATTCGGCCAAGTGTAAACATGAACACGATTTTCGCCTTATTAAATCATACACATTATGATTACGATAAATCATGATAATGATCTACTTTTGTTTGATATGCAGCAGTATCTTTATATTTGTTCAGATTTAATGTTGACATTGTTCTTATATAATACGTATTTTATATTACAGATACACAGCTAAAGCTCGTCTATTTTCTTCTGGTCTGGTGATAAAACTTCTATCTCATTTCAAATATTGATCTTTTCAGAAACACAGGAATGTTATCCGTAGGTGAACCAGGTAACGAATTTGTTGAAAGCACAATCAAAGCAATGAGAAAACATAATATACCAATGGACGTTTATGGTTCGGATGAAGCAAAGGTCAAGTATCCAATGATTTCTTACCCAAATGATTTCACATACGTATTAGATCACAGCGGTGGAATATTACGGGCTGACAAGGCTCTCAAAGCATTCCAGGTAAAATTGCTTTGTTAAAAAACAATACCCCTTTTTTGTTAGTTTTGAATTTAAAAGTATAAAACAAAGCATATCAGGTTATCCTTAAAGAGTCACTATCTTTTGCTGAAAAATGACGAAATAAAACTTTTCCAAGCACTTTTATATCATACAATAGAACAAGACTGATGTAGCTGTATTACATTGAAATATCTACAACAGCGAAAAGCCATATTCATATCCCCCGCTTGAAGCAAAAATGGATTTAGAAATATATCATAGATAAGGGTATTGCGATACTAGCTATTCATGAGACATATAAGACTTTTTAATTTCCGAAATAAAGAGTTAAAAAGTGGTCTGATCATACTTTCTGCTTAATCAAGGTTTGCCCACGTAATCTGGATTCTTTTTGGATAATCTATAAATGACCCTAATTTAATTGCTATTGTTTATTCAGTGTTGACTTGGTACATATGATGGTGAGATGATTATGGCTTGACAGCGTGCCAAATATCCACTGTTATTATAGCCATTGATATTTTCTATTTAATCGATTTCAGGATCAATTCCAAAAGTTTGGCGGTGAACTACATGATGGAGAGGCAATGGTCAATATCATACCTGGACATGTTATCACTGTCATAACTTCTAAATTATCGTACAAGTGCAATAATCTTGTGTTGACTGTTGGTCCATGGGCCAAAACTATTTTGCCGTCTCTTGGTGTTCACATTCCATTAAGGGTAGGTATTTATTATATGATGAATATAAGATGAAACTGAATCAATGTAGCATATAAATTAGAACGGTTGTGGAAAGAACGTTGATTAGACAATTTAACCAACCCAAAACGACATCATATGACATATAAAGCTGAAATCCAGCACTGAATAAGCACCAAGTGGGTATGCATGCCCCACTTAGTTAGGTTGGGATAAATTCAACAGATACATCAAATAGTAGACAAAACGCCATTTTTTATTAGGATAGACATACCAAACTTTCGTCGTTTTAATTTATTTTGCAAGTACTTAACTCTACCTGTTAATACTATCCGGGAAAGATCAAACAGTTATAATAGCACAATCAAACCATACAAAGGAAAAGCAAATCTTATAATTATAAAAAAAGTAAAATAACAAAAATACCGAATTCGTCGGTACTGCAAAAACTCAAGGAAAATTCAAATCGGAAAGTCCCTTATCAAATGGCAAAATTAAAACTCAAACACATCAAACGAATGGAAAACAAATGTCTTCCATACTTTTGTTTTATAGACTATTACATTCGTGGAAAATAGAAAGTGAAGCATCCACAGAAACGTTAATCATTACAATCATTGTTTTTCTTAAACTTTTGTATGAATGAAACAAAATATTAGCACAACAAATATATAATTTCGCTTATATCAAAATTACTAGCACTAACTTTCAGCCTTTAAGAATAACAGTTTGTTACTGGAAAGAGAAGTTTCCTGGGCAATATGCTGTGAACAAATTCCCTGTCTTTGTACAACATCCGGGGGTAGATAACTATAGTGTGTATGGGTTACCAAGTGAGGAATATCCTGGACATGTTAAGGTAACTATGACGTAATTTTATGGGTTACCCAGTATTTTAAGGTAATCATAAAGTATGAGGTTTACCTATTGACAAAGCACATTGGGCATGCTTATGTATCTTTAGGTATATTTTTATCCTAAGTGGAATGCGAAGGACGTGTTTAGGGAACGTATGTGAGTTACTCAATGGGGAATCCGGCAGGTAACTATGATGTGTATTTTTGCTCCCGGCAGAAAGTATGTGGAATAGATACCAAAGAATTCATAAGTTACCAATGCAGAATATCCTTAACATGTTTAGGTAACTATATGATGATATATCGTCCTTAGAAAGGTATAGATAGGTATATTAAATACCGATTATCATTTTTTTTTCATTTTGATACTGTAAAATATCAGCTGGGAGTCATTATAACATTGACGGTGCAAATTTATCTGCACCATATGCATATTTCGATAATGAATTTCTCTTCAGTGATGCTCTAGGCCAAAACGGTTGAAAATCAAAAACTAATTCGGTATAACAGATAAACAAAAATATCGAACTCCAAGGTAAATTCAAAAAAGGGAAGTCCATGAAACTGACAAAAGCAATTAATATTAACCAACGGGACGAGTGAAAAACATCCGTCATATTCCTGACTTGGTACAAGCGTTTTCCGAATTAAATGATGTGTTAAACCTCGTTTTATAGCTAACTAGACCCCTATTTGTATGACAGTTGATAAATTGAAGAGCTTTTGTTTAGAATTCGAGCACAGTTAAAAAAGGCTTTACATTTTGACATCCAACTGATGTTTGTTTACAATATCAATAATGATTAAAATCTGCGGTTTGTATTCTTCTGTCTTTCATGATATAGACATATATTTATTTGCTTCATAAATCGGAAGAAGATTTGATAAGTTCGATTCAAACTCAAACATTATACCGTCGATGATATAAATAAATCATGGTCAAAGTGTTTGACGCCATAAAGCCGCGATATGCAATTTTATGAAGAAATGAACAGAATGACACAGACTGAAGGAAGACCGATAAATATGTGTTACAGGAATAGCATAGACGTGTCTACACTACTATTTATAGAAGAACAACTGGAATAGAATTTCACAAGTTACACGGTCACAATCATAAAATAGTTGACAAATACGATGTGTCTGTGTGAACTCACTAACGCAGTCTTAGATCTTTAGATACCAGAATAGACATCTGGCTTTAGATACCAGAATAGACATCTGGTTTTAGATGCCAGAATAGACATCGGGTTTTAGATGCCAGAATAGACATCTGGTTTTAGATGCCAGAATAGATATCTGGTTTTAGATTCCAGAATAGACATCTGACTTTAGATGCAAGAATAGACATCTGGCTTTAGATGCCAGAATAGACATCTGGTTTCAGATACCAGAATAGACATCTGGTTTTAGATACCAGAATAGACATCTGGTTTTAGATGCCAGAATAGACATCTGGTTTTAGATGCCAGAATAGACATCTGGTTTTAGATGCTAGAATAGACATCTGGTTTTAGATGCCAGAATAGACATCTAGCTTTAGATGCCAGAATAGACATCTGACTTTAGATGCCAGAATAGACATCTGGCTTTACATGCCAGAATAGACATCTGGTTTAGATGCCAGAATAGACATCTGGCTTTAGATGCCAGAATAGACATCTGGTTTTAGATACCAGAATAGACATCTGGTTTTAGATACCAGAATAGACATCTGGTTTTAGATACCAGAATAGACATCTGGCTTTAGATACCAGAATAGACATCTGGTTTTAGATACCAGATAGACATCTGGCTTTAGATACCAGAATAGACATCTGGTTTTAGATACCAGAATAGACATTTGGCTTTAGATACCAGAATAGACATCTGGTTTTAGATACCAGAATAGACATCTGGTTTTTACTTATTGTGTCCTATTGTAAGTTGTGACGTTTGACTGAGGGTGGATAATTGTGACGTTTGACTGATGGTGGATTCGTATAACGGGTGATGCATGCATACGCTTACTCTGTCGACGCACCCAGTTTCGCTCTTTTAGGAGTTCATGCGATTCCCTCAGGTGTTTTTTTTAACTTGCTTTGCTTGATCTGAAATAATTTCTGAAATTGGAACATGATACAGTTGTTGCCACTAATAAAGATATAATAAGGTTATTATGTAAATGTTACATTTAGACAACAGTGGTTTACCGATGTTCAAATCTCATAAATCGATTGAGAAGATAAATTACTTTTAAGTTTGATATTCATGCAGTTTTGTGGTATTGTTATAACTATTTACTTTCTACTTAAATGGGGTTTTCATTGGTTATCATATTGCGCGTGCTCAATTAATACTAACATTCGTAGTTAAAAACAAGAAGTCATTTCTTTTTATAAATTACCAAGATACGTTGAACTTGTTGTAGTTTTGTTTACATTATGGTCCAGACATAGACCCTAACAAAATATGTGTTGATCTTGTAGATTTGTTTACATTTTGGTCCAGATATAGACCCTATCAATATATGTGTTGACATTGTAGGTTTGTTTACATTTTAAGACCCAGATAACAGAGATATATTGATCTGGTTGTAGATTTGTTTACATGTTTGGTCCGAATATAGTTTTAACCAAATATATTATCAAGATATGTTGACATTGTTGTAGATTTGTTTACATTTTGGTCCAGATATAGACCCTGACAACAGAGATGCTGCAGATGATAAATGGGTGTTGGATAAAATGAAAAGTTATGTCTCAAAGCATTTTCCAAATTTGGTTCCAGAACCAAGTATTCTTGAAACATGCATTTACAGTGTAAGTTGAAGTGCATTCAATAATTGACATAGACCAAAGCAGCAAATGCAAATATGTAGCTTTTTAATATATTTAAGTGCACAAAGATCATAACGATTTTCACAAATTATATACATCTTTATTATTTTGAATGATTGAATGAATATTTTATTATTTCATGTCCATTTTGGTTTATTAGCTCTTCATTGTTTTAAATAAGTTTTGGATTTTCAAATATTTTGGCCTCGAGCATCACTGAGTAGACATTTATTGTCGAAATGCACATCACATGCAGATCAAATTGGTAGCGTTAATGTTATTAAACATAAAAGGACATGTCTTTCTATGCTGTGATGTTATACTATTGTTTCAGAAAAGGGAGAAGGTTTGGTACCATTAAAACGTTTAATCCCGCTGCAAATGTTTGCACCTGTCCTAAGTCAGGAATCTGATGTACAGTAGTTGTCGTCTGTTTATGTAGTTCATACGTGTTTCTCGTTTCTCGTTTTTATATAGATTAGACCGTTGGTTTTCCCGTTTGAATGGTTTTACTCTAGTAATTTTTAGGGCCCTTTATAACTTGCTGTTCGGTATGAGCCAATGCTCCGTGTTGAAGGCCGTACCTTGACCTATAATGGTTAACTTTTATAAATTGTTACTTGGATGGACTGTTGTCTCATTGGCACTCAAACCACATCTTCCTATATCTATATAGATTATGGCGACAGTAGTTTACCAAGATACCAGATTTGCCTTGGAGTTTTTCAAATCTCGTTAATCGTCGAAGTACAGACAAAAAAGATATGCATGAATCATCCGATTAAACGCAATGAAACGCAAAGCAATGGCTAAATGAATTGACCTAAATATTCGCTATAGATCTGAAATTGTGAAGCCCAAAAACTTCCTTTGTTCAGTAAACGTTGAAATGTCAGCGTTTCTAAAATCTTGTTTTAGAGAAGTACTTATTTATTTACACGTTATGTCTATTGTTACCATAATTACAGTGGTTACCAGATGAAGAATTCGTATTGGATAAACACCCAGCTTGGAAAAATATAATTATTGGTGCTGGATTCTCAGGTACAATTTTGTTATGCTAACATCTTAGCGAAATGTTATAAATGAAGCATCCAAAAACACCAGCATGTGCAGATAAAACACCAGCGGACATAATAATTTATGTCAAGACATACAATTGTAAAAACAATTAAGTGAAAAAAAAATAAAGCTGGAAAGACAATATTCTGGGGGACTATCATATTACAAACATATATAATGACAAAAGCTATGTTTTAATAATTAGTTTTTACAATTTCTTTGTTTTTAAGATTTAAAATGTGAACTTAAAATTCAGACAGATGACATGTTTTGACGAAAGACGAGTCCTAATAACATGTGCTACTGCGGACTGAAATCAAGGCAGATCAACTTTAACAATAACATTTGCTACTGCGGACTGAAATCAAGGCAGATCAACTTTAACAATAACATGTGCTACTGCGGACTGAAATCAAGGCAGATCAACTTTAACAATAACATGTGCTACTGCGGACTGAAATCAAGGCAGATCAACTTTAACAATAACATGCGCTACTGCGGACTGAAATCAAGGCAGATCAACTTTAACAATAACATGCGCTACTGCGGACTGAAATCGAGGCAGATCAACTTTAACAATAACATGTGCTACTGCGGACTGAAATCAAGGCAGATCAACTTTAACAATAACATACGCTACTGCGGACTGAAATCAAGGCAGATCAACTTTAACAATAACATGTGCTACTGAGGACTGAAATGAAGGCAGATCAACTTTAACAATAACATGCGCTACTGCGGACTGAAATCAAGGCAGATCAACTTTAACAATAACATGTGCTACTGAGGACTGAAATCAAGGCAGATTAACTTTAACAATAACATGCGCTACTGCGGACTGAAATCAAGGCAGATCAACTTTAACAATAACATGCGCTACTGCGGACTGAAATCAAGGCATATCTACTTTAACAGAACATATGACTTATCTGGTGTCCACAGATCTAAGACTGTGAAAGCATATTTCTCTCAGTTGAAACTTAAAAAAGAGTATGAATAACAAAACGCAACAAATCAAAGAAAGACAAACACAAAACATTGAAAAGTCAAGATTTGTCCTTAAAACAATTTGGGGTTTAAAATCAAGTGTTCATGAAGGGTAAGCAGTTTCTTTTCCCTTAATAGCACCCTTCGTGTTGTTTATGTCTAGAAAAAGTCCGGTGATAAGTCGCATGTGGTGATGTCATGAACGCGAAATACTTGCTTATGGATACAACAGGTAGTACATAAAGGATATCAGTGGTCAGCTATGATATAGATATTATGTAACAATCAGAGCAAAGTTATGACTGCTTATGTACAATTTTGTTTAATAATTTATTGCTACTACAGGTCATGGATTCAAGCTATCACCAGTGGTTGGAAAAGTTCTTGGAGAGTTGGCCATGGGAAAAGAACCTTCTTATGATTTATCACCTTGCCGAATTGATAGATTCTTTTCTAGATCCAAGATATAAATTTAGACCACTTGTGTACCTTCACTCAAACTAATCAGTATTGCACTTGTTGTATATTATATATCAAGAAAAAATGTGTTATTAAAATGTCACATACTATTGTATATTAAACTATATTGTTTAACATACCACAGCAATTAAAAGATCATGTATAACTGTATATCCAAGTACCGTATTAAATAAAATTTAGTTCGTTGTCCGTTCAGGAATATTCATGACGTGACCATTTGTTTGCACTTAAAACCCGTGCGGTCATCATTTTGACCATCTACTCTCGCCATAGCCTAAAGAAGAGATACATTTATTCATGCATAATTGAATGAGCATTTGTATTTGCAATTCTGATGATTATAATTATAATGTGTTGTATTTGATATATAAGATATAGAATTAAAGGTTATAACGAGTAGCACACCTACATTCAATTTGGATCTTGGTTCCTTGTAAAGTCCATAGAATTTCATTCTTTTTATTCGGACGAAAGAAAAAATAATATGTTTTAGCAAAGCATTAACAGATATATGTATATATCTCAAATGCAATACTTAATTCCATTTTTGTTGCAATAATAAATGATATACATTATAAAGTTGACTACCTTCTTCCGTTCATGAATAAATGTAACATTTTACCCCTCTTCCTTTGTAGAAACCATAGTCTAGTGTCATATACGACAAAATCATTACTACTGGTCGATTTGCAATATGAATATGAATATATAACGTAAAAGTATGATTTCCGTAAACACACACTACATGTTTCTTACATTTCATTCTTCAAATATAGTCGTAATCATTAGTTTGGAAAGTCAAAAATATAAAACGTTGGCGAACAAAAAGAACAAAAATTCCCTACCTAACAGCCAAAACAAAAGCTTAATTTCATTGTATTGTAAAACATGTTTCAACTTCTTACATACAATACTTCACAAGATATCTTTACATCCGGATAGTTTTCAGTATATTTTCGCTCTTTACTTTATTGAGACAAGTAATTTAAACTCTGTAACATTGAACGTCTGGCGTACTAACTTATAAGCCTGGTATATCTTTGATGGGTTTGTATGCACATAAGTGTTTACTGTACTTTTGTGTGCTATATCATTATATTTGCTTGTGCTATACAGATTTTATTGATTCATTCAATTGTATTCCCAGTAAATTTGATCCATCTTTTTGCTGTTTTTTGCTAAACCCAACAAATATCACTATATGGTGCCACTAGTGGAGCTGGTTTTTGGCGTGGTTAGTGTTGCTTAATATACAGTTCGCTATTTAGTGTTTTGTTATTGTTGGTTGTCTTGATTTTTTCGTCGTTTTTCTTCTTGGTCATGGTGTTGTTTTTATTGGACTTATGATTTTCATTGTCCCCTTGATATTCTCTCATTCTTTTTTATAGATATTTTCAGAAGGAGAGGCGAAAGATACAAAAGGGACATTCAAACCCATTAACTTTAAGATTCAGAATACAAATGTTTTGAATGGGTGAAAATATTTACTCAATGTAGCAGTCATATTATACTATATTGTTGAAGAATGATTTGCTTTGCGGAAACTAAAAACAAAAAGTGATATTTCACACACAAAAGTATTTTAATGCAATATCATTTTAAATCAAGCAAGTGTTAATAGCAGACAAGAAATGCTTAAGAAACGCCTGTCCCAAGTCAGGAACCTCTAGCCTTTGTTAGTCTTTTGTGTTTTATAAAATTTTGGTTCATGTATATGTTTCGGAGTTTAGTGTGGCGTCCATTTCTCTGAACTAGTATACATTATTGTTTATGTGCCGACTCCCGGTGGGGATTCTATCGCTGCGTTGAAGACCCATTGCTGGTCTTGGGCTATTTCTGCTCTTTGGTCGGGTTGTTGTCTCTTTGACACATTCCCCGTGTCCATTCTCAATTCTATTATTTTTGTCATGGTTTCTTTACTACCAGATTAAGCTACTTGTTTCCAGTGATTGTGAGCTTGTTTTGATATTGAATATTTAAGTATTGGCTATGTCTTCTGCATTTGTGTTAAAGGCTATTATCATATCGATACTTCAGTAATGTTTTTTTTTAACTTTTATTAAATTTCCCTGTATTGTTTATTAGAAAAATAAGGCTCTGGAAAGAAAAGCAGTTTTGCCGCACAAAATGTTATAGCTTGCCCCTCCAAAAGTAGAAATCTCGTCTTGTATCTAAGTGGTTTTTTTTTTGTTTAAGGATCTGACATTGATGGCAGATTTATGTTGTTCCATTTTAATTTAAAATTATTGAATAAGAAGAAAAATGAAGACAAAAAAGGAGAAAGAAACAAAAGGAACAATTAAAACGCCTTATTGGAAATGAGACTGTCCGAACCATAGCAAAAACCAAAAAAACAAGGTAAAAACAAAGACCAGTCTTCAAAACTAGACATAGTATAGTACGTCAGAAGCTCAATAACAAAAAGAGAAAAAAGAACCTTTGAAGAGTATCATATTATCTGCTCATCAAACACATGTTTATGCAATATACCAAGTTCTTAATCTATTACAGTCTATCAAAGTTGTGAATGTATAAAAAAGCAACCGAAAAAGATCTGCCTTTAACACCAAATACAAAAATAACGAAAAACATCACTATATACAAGTAAGACACAAGACAACTGCTGACGAAGTTTCTAACGTGGAACAGACACATTATTATGAGACGGATTTTAACCAATTATTGTTGGATCTCAACCCTCTCTTCCATTTACTTTCTATCAGTGGGATAGCAAAATGTCAAAAAAAAAAGCTTTATAATAACATTAACAGTACCCATTTGTATGCACCAGATGCCTATTTCGACAATTAATGTCTTAATTCAGTGATGCTGGAGGTTGAAATATTTGAAAAATCCAAAACGTAATAAAAACATTGGTACAGCTGAACAGTATAATTGATACCACTGTTAAATGCTGGATTCGAATTTCAACTTTTAAGGTAGAACCATGGCCAATTCTTGATATCTTTATCCCTGATGTAGCCGTTGTTATTAAATAATGAAAACAAAACGTTCATTTAAATCCAATTTGACTATATTTGAAGCAGTTTTCATTTATTCTCTCTCAGTAATTTTTTTTATGTCAGTAACCTCTATCACAACAACAACAAAGGGGAATGAAGATCCGTACGCGGTGTACCAACGCATGTCAATTGCGAACTGACCCAATAATTTTTCTATCACGTCCAGTCAACTGATACTGACATTATCAGAGAGTACACATCAAAGGAAAAATGCACAAATTACCAATAAATTATTATATATGATATTATAGAATTAAATATGTTTTATTACAAACAAATGTGTTCTCAATCTTGTAGATAGATATAACAGGATGTCATATCAGTACCAAAGACAACTCTCCATCCAAGTCACAATTTGTAAAAGTTAACCATTATAGGTCGAAGTACGGTCTTCAACACGGAGCCTTGGCTCACATCAAACAGCAAGCTATATAGTCCATATCAATCATGACAATAAACATAAACAAATAAAACTAACAACTATCGCTTACCAATAATCCTGACTATATGTATTACATGAACTGGTTGCCATCAGAAATGAAAATATAAATATTCCAAATAACAAAAGCATGTGCTTACACATGCAACCAAATATAAAGCACTAAATGCTTATACCAATATGAAGCTCTCATCTATAGAACTTACACAAAAATTGTCAAGATTACAAACCACAACGTAATATATTAAAAGATATAAGAAGCCAGCTGACAACATGTTCTAGAAAATGATTTGCAATTAATATTTCATTCCAAATCCATTTACACAAAACATCTTACAGTATTACTACATCTGTAAATGAGTAATAACAACACTTAACCTGTACCGTCAAAACTAATTGCTTCTTTTAAGTAAGACAAAAACCAGAAAAGATATTCATCACTTCTATACATATAAGATGTAATATTCTCATATTTGAACGGCCTACTGTAGTAGTCCATTTTGTCAAGCAGTAATCCTCAAAAGTAAATAATACGTTTTTCTTATCAAGTTGATTATAACCTCACAAACTATTACATAACTGTCAAGACACAGTATGCATTTTAAAACTACTTGCACTGTCATAAACAGTAAACAATCATATTTCTCAAAACAAAGGAAAAGTGTTTGTATTGCTACTCTAGCTATTATATATATATATATGCATGAGTTCGAATCCCGGCCAGGGAAGAACAATAAAAGGAAACATTAAATGTAATTATCTATAAATATTTCGGATAACAGATATCCTTCATCTGTATGATTATGATGTAAAATGAATCATATGAATCTATTCTGATTAAACTATAACAATCTTGAAATTTATACAATAAAACAGTTAAAACCGAACATAATAGAGACACTTGTACAATTCTAAAATTTCAAAAATGACTTAGGTTATATAGCTATTTACAACAGAGACTGCAAAGATATGCTTCAAATAAAAATAGTAATGTGTGATATGAATTGGTACAATTCTAAAATTTCACAGGTGACGACAGTTAAGATGTTACAATAACGATAGTGTGGAAATACATTTCCAATAAACAGCACTGCCTGATCTACGCGGGTATAATATTTCAAATTTGACAACAGTAGAGTAGTTACAGCAGAGGCTGTGTATTTAAACATCCAAAATAAATAGAACCAAGCAAATTTAAACTGGTATAATTACAAAAAATTAAGGAGTTGACAAAGGTAAAGAAATAGAAACAGATACTGTGTAGTAATAATAATATAACCCAAATGTAAAGCACTGCGCGAATTCGAACTACATCTTTTCATTTATCCCATTTGGTGCCAAAGTTTTAAATTTTCTTATCCAAAATCTTTCCCAAGTGAGTTTATCCTCCCTAGACCAAGCAGTGTTGTGGTCTATGACTGTAATGGTCAGTCGATTGAGATCTGCCTTAGTGTGTCCAGGGGATCTCAAATGTCGACTGAGAGGGAGGTCTGGATTATATCATATGTGACTGTAAAAGCCTCCTTCCATCATAACCCTGATCCACCAATACTACAACTAAAAACAAAATCCAGGAGAAATAAAAACACTATATATTCATATTGCTTGGAGTGCAAGATTCCAATAAAATACCTATACCCACAAACCACCGATCTCAATATAATCAGCTAAAATACGACAAGCTTTTTAGAAAAGCTATTACTTGTTAACTGATTACCGGAAGATAAAACTGTACAGGCAGTAATGCATCTGTGGTAATACAAAAATGTTTATCTCGTTTATATGTAGTGTACAACCTGTGAGAATTCGGGTGTACGTAAACACGTATTAATTCTGTACTTGTATGTCAATATATTTTATGGAACACTAAAATGAACAGCGACTATAATTACGATGTTATTGTTGTCGGTGCTGGAATAGAAGGGTCAGCAACCTCATACCAGTTAGCCAAGAAAGGTAAATCTACATTACTACTGGAACAGGTAATTAAATAAATATCAATAAACGTAGATGCGGGATGAACGTCAATAAATAGTGACAAAAAAACCAACAAAAACACAAACTAACCAAGATCCATTTTTACGGGAGATTGGAGCACTCTATGGCACACACACTATATATTAGCGTGCTACAGTATATTGACCGGAGACCGTCTGGGACATGTAGGTAAAATATGTATAAAAAAGGGCACGTATTTCGGAAAAAAAAAAAACATCTGCAAAAAATAAACAAATGAAAGATCTTAAAAACAGTAATCCCTTGGAGTTCGGTATTTTTGTTACTTTTCATGTACAGATAACGAATGAGATCAAACATATCACATAAGCCCATTTAGAAACTCCTTTGTGGGTTCCGTGTTCAGTCTTTAGTTTTCTATGTTGTGTAGTGTGCATTGTTGTTTATCTTTTGGCCGTTTTTCGTTTTTTGCCATGGCATTGTCAGTTTGTTTTCGACTTATATGTTTCAATGTCCCTTTGGTATCTTTCGCCTCTCTTTCCAAATATATTGTTTGAATTTGATATCAAGAAATTATAAAATAGTGATCACGGATTAAAATGCAAAAAGGATTAGAATTTAATAAGATAAGTATTCGTGATAAAGAATATGAAGATTTACTTATCACAAACTTTGGCAATCTTTAGTACGATTTTTATTCGTTATCACACATTTTTACAATTCATGAAAATTTACTATATTCTTAATCACGAATTTAAAAAAAAATCAAGAACGGTATAACTTGTTACAACGGTTTCGTTTGACGGATGTTGGTGCATTTAGTCGTTATAGATTTCTTAAAACTCATTTTCCAAATCATTATATGTTCTGAAGTACAATTTAGTTGATAATCATAACTGAGAAGGGTAAAGTTTAAAATTATATATCTTATATTGCATAAAGTGTTGTTTTTTTTTTTTATTTCAAAATGTCCTATATTTGCACAGGAACATATATATTAACGTTAGATATACTGTTCCCAGATTTGCGCTACAAAATCTCAATTATTTAACTTTTACAAATCAAAACTTTAAGAAACCAAAATGGAATGTCAATTGTAAGGTTTTGCAGAATTATGTACACTTATTACACAAAACATTAAATTTTACAAAAAACTCCAAAAGGATAACAGGAATCATCAAACGTATTTGGACAGAACAACATACGACACAACCAAAAACCTCTGAAAAAAGGAGACGTACACACAAGAAAACAACAACAAACAACATATGGTCCAGATAGCCTGACGTGAGACAGACACAATATTGTTGGATTTAAAGCAGTTTTAAGTCTGCACCCCTCCCCGCTGTCTATCCTGACAATATATCGAAAAGTCAGTAAAAGACGGCTGATATTTCAATAGAAAGCAGGGTCAAACCGTACTCGCTACTATAGAAAGCTTGCGAATATAATAGCCGTTAGATAAAAATAGCTGCTCAAGGGAGATGATTTCTATGGGGAAAAATGAAAACAACACGTTATTAATTTCATGCCTCCGAAGCGCTTTTTTGGATTTACCTTCATCAGGAACGCTCACAGCCGAATATTCGAAAGCCAAGAATGTATAAGAACCGAAACAGTTGAAGAGGTATATAACCAAAAAAGGACCTAACAAAATAGCCAAATCGATCGGAGGTCAACTTTGCCTAAGGGAGTTGAAACCTTAGTTTCTTTATAATTTCAAAATTTATAAACGGCAATATTTCTTAAAAAATCATATGCTATATTTCGATTTTCTGTTTATTTTGTAGGGAATATAAAGAAAAATTTTCATTGAATAACAAATACGAAAAAAACCACAAATTTTAAATCTTTAAACGTACAATGTAAACCGACAATACGTCCCGTCTTCAATTATTTATAACTTGTTTTCTTATTGATGAAAAATACATGTCTTTTTGGCATTCTTTCATCACTCACTACCCACAGGCATGTGAACAGTTCCCCATGAAGTCATTGCAGTAGATAAAAAAATGGGTTTAGTTTATATGTAATGCGGCTGTTGGTATATCAACGTATACCCCTTATCTCAGTTATTCATAATAAATAAAAAAGAGAGCTATTAGTAGTCTCGTATCATCTTTTTTCAGATCTAGATATACAGCCTCCCGTGCAATTATACATCTTTGGCTTCCCAACGTTTAACTCCTAGACGTCCTTGCACACACATAAAAATGTACGGGCTTGTCTCAAGCGAAGAATTTCGTCAGTTTTTATCTATTTCTTTTATTAATGTTTTTGTTAATATTACTTTTATTTGAAGAATAAAGTGTTGATGGCAGATCTGTGATAGTTTCTGTTTAATTAATTCACTTTTATATACTCGTGTTAATTTTGGGCTTGGCATTCTGTATACGCATCTGTCTATTGTTGAAGGCTTTATGTAATCCTTCGATTTTTTTCTGTTCATTTTGTCATTTTAGCTGTAAAACATTAATGATTGATATTAATTGAAAATTTTATAATTTTGTTACAGTTTCCTATTCCACATAATCGTGGAAGTTCACATGGCCAGACCCGAATCACAAGGAAAGCTTATGGCGTGTATAAACACTATGCCATTATGATGGAGGAGGCTTATAACTCCTGGAATCTTCTGGAAAAAGAAACTAACACTACACTGTATCAGTACGTGTTAAAAATTATTTAAAGAATATGTTTCAATATTGCAACACGTCTTTTGTGCTGCTGGGTAGCTGTCTCATTGACGTAAACATTATATATCTTTATTCAAATTCATGTCACTTACAAGTATAAGAAATAACATATAAATACTTCAGCGGAATTTAAGATTTTGCCTATCGAATTTATGATATAATCAGCATCTTTATAATTCATCTTTAGCAAGTCAATTTTAATTGCGGCCTTTTAAATTTAAGTAAAGTAATTTTTTTTAGATCCAAATGAAAGGAAATACTACGTTAATATAATTCTTACATGAATTATTTGTGTTTTAAAGTGAGACTGGAATGTTGTGCACTGGTCCAAGAGACAATACATTTATAAATGGGACTATAGAATTCTCAAAGACAAACGGAATACCAGTAGAAGTTACAAACCAAAATGATATAGGGAACAAATATCCTAGGATGACATTTCCAACGAATTATGTGTTTGTTCTAGATACATGTGCTGGGATACTCTTAGCTGATAAGGGGCTACGAGCTTTTCAGGTATGCTTATGAGAAAATGATAAGGAAAATACAAAATAAGAAAGCACATCAGCAGACACTTAAGAAAAACAAAAACAAAAAGGGAACAAATAAGACTAATAAAGCACTGAGATATCATGAAATGGAACAACAAAGTACAATGCATGAAATACAGATATAAAAATACATATTGATATAATTATATGTAAAAATACTAATATTACCTGTACTAACCTATTAATGCAGTTGACCAGAAAATAAGTTTTTCTATATTTATAATTCGAAATTTTGAGTTGATTTATAAATAATAATGATTATATAGATCATAGAAATTTTAAATTGCACAAATTGTGTACCTTTCACATTTCATACAGGATATATTCAGACAAAATGGTGGCATATTGAAGGACAACGAAGCACTAACTAATATTATCCCTGGGTCAGTGATAACTGTACAGACGACGAAAGGACAGTATACATGTAAAAGTATTATCTTAACTGTCGGACCATGGGCAAAACAACTCTTACCAACGTTAGGGATACACATACCATTGAAGGTTAGGATTTCTTTTTAGAGAAAAGAGTAAAGAAATTACTTCATTGGAAACATGTTTAGGGAGTTATTACCTGCTCAGACTCCTGGTTCTAAGTTGCTTAATGTCTTGACATGTACTATGACATCAGTATTATTTATAGTAATTTTTGTGCGGGGTCTATTTATAAGTTCCGTAATAATAATTTATTGGACATTAACGCACTACTTTAATTTTTGGCATATACCCATTGAACTAAAACAATGAATACATGTTTTGATGCTTTCGAATCGATCAGTTAATGCAGCAACATTCAAGTTTTAAGTGGTATCTGCACTCCCAGTTGGTACACCCCTTTCAGACCTTTTTCCTATCAAGATTTCCTTGGCATAGGACTGGTTTTTTACAAGGAAAATATTGGTTAAATAGCGAAAAATACCAAAGGGACATTCAAACTAATAAGTCGAAAATAAACTGACAACGCCATGGCTATAAAAGAAAAAGACCAACAGACAAACAGACAAACAGACAAACAATTGTACACAACACTCAACATAGAAAGCTAAAGACAGAGCAACATGAACCCCACCAAAAACTGGGGGTGATCTCGAGTGCTCCGGAAGAGTAAGCAGATCCTGCACCATATGTGGCACCCGTCGTGCTGTTCATGTTAGTACAAACCCGGTTTCAAGTCTAATTCGGTAGGTCACATTCAGGGAAAAGGGGACTGGATTGTAGTAACGACAATTGGAACATATCCATTATCATCTGTGAAACGGATATTCCATAACGGTCAACTAACTTCGTGATGGCGTCCGTAAATTTAACGAAGGGATGATTTCAGCTTCATCACTTGGAACTCTTGGTTTAATAGCTTCCTTGTGAGCAGCAACCCTCTATCAAGGAAATCATGATAGGAAATACAAGCCCTAGAATATCGTATCAACTGGGAGATATATACTCCGTATGCAGGCGCTGCTGGAATGTTATTACATAGAAATGGAAAATTCACAATTGTGAAGCTGAAATCATCTCTTTTGTTGTAAAATTTTGTTTTCAACCGACCCTCATTGTCAATTTCTAGATGTATGATATGAGGCAGACTTAACTGTATTTGTTGTATCCTTTATCTCAAGTTCGATGGGATAGATGCGTTCAACATAGTCACCAAAATGTGTGAGAGAACATCATCTATATAGCGGAAAGTAAAGTTAAAAGATACTGCTAACTTCTTTTCTTTCTTCCTAAAGAGTGCCTGTATGAAGTCAGCCTCATAAAAATAAAGGAACAAGTCGGCAAGAAGAGAAACACATATGACTCCCATGGGAATGCCGATTGTTTGTTGAAAAACACGTCCAAGTATCTTGATTATGTCAGTTTCAGAGAATTTTTTGTTTGAATCAGAGTGATTTATAACAAAGTAGGATTTATCCCTCCCTAAAACAAGATACTTGTATCTACGTTGGCCATTCTTTTTTATGAAACAAATGTGTTTCATTTATCTAATACATAATCCCGTTCTTCTTAATCAAAGTTATCATTGTCATGAGGGTACCACTTGTAAGCAGGAGTTACTTAACCTTGCACGTCACATAAGCATAGACTGATTTCTAATGTGGTAATGCGCAAAACGTATTTAGAAGAGGTTTAAGGCGATTAAAAAACTTTCAGAGAACCGGTTATCTAATGTAAGTTTATGATGTTAGAGGCAAATATTCATTACGAATGGATTAAAATATATTCAAACAAAATGTTGAAGGCCTCACTGTGACTTTGAGATGAAGAACAGCAATAAAAGCGCGGTTCCTTTGCTTTTTGTGTGTTTTTTTGCTGTGCATGTACTGGTTTTGTGTCATGAATGGATACGCCATATCCTTTGTTTTTCTATTAAAATCAACATGAATCTAAATTGAAAGTCTTTCGTTCTTCATTTTAAAAGAAGCATTTCAAAATTTCTAAAACGAAATGATTTGTTGTCCATAATCTTTAGAAATTGTTTTACAGCCAATAAGAATAAACGTATGTTACTGGAAAGAGAAAAATCCAGGAGAATACGGATTAGGCAAATTCCCAACGTTTTATGAGAGTGAAGCTATTGATGGAAAATACAGTGTATACGGTTTACCTAGTATGGAATATCCTGGTTATGTCAAGGTAATCATCAAATAGGAGAATATAAAATGATTGTAGTATAGTGAATCTTTGAATTGTTATCTTGAAACCTCAGATTTATCGTAAAATTAAGATCTGCAATTTTGAAAAAAGGTAAGGAAATATGTAAGCAGTTATCGTCAGACAAAACAATACATATACAACCAACGTGTTAGCAACATAATCCTCATACAAAACTTAGGAGCTTCGAAGAGTAAACTCTATCTCCATGGGTATGAAAATACTTAATAATTATTATTCAAATTATTTCAACGCACTGCCCTCGTCTGGCGTCAGGGTTCATCCTTTCAAAAGAAGTCTACTATAAGAAATAAGTATTAGCCTCGTTCCTAGATTGACAATTTTAAACACTTCACTATACAGCGCATAGCAGTTCTGTTTGTATAGAGTCACTCATGTAAAGTATGGTTACTATAAACATTGTTTCATTCTCTTTCAGATGTGTTTGGGATGGGGTCCAGATGTCGACCCAAACGACAGAGATTTTGTAAATGATCAATGGGTTATATCCAAAATCAAGAAATATGTTGCTGACCATTTTCCTAATCTCCATTCAGAACCAAGCATAGTGGAACCATGCATATACACGGTAATAGGTTAAAAAAGAAAAAAAAAACCTTATACCCAAAGTACTGGTGACGTGTTTCTTCTTTATTTCCTTCTTGTTGTCATTTAACAATTTTTTACTCTGAAACCACGTTATAAATGTTATAAAAACCATATAGGGTGTTTAATGTTCATTTGGATTGAACTGAAATCATGGAATAGAATGTCATTTTCATGTCAGATAACTAATAATGATATATTTAACTTTGTGATACTCCAAAATATTATATGATAGTTTCCATTTCAGATGGTACCTGATGAAGATTTTGTATTAGACAAACATCCAAAGTGGTCAAATATAATCATTGGAGTAGGCTTTTCTGGTAATTGGACACACTATCATAATAAGAGCGAATGCCAAATTGGCATATATTTCGCTTTCTGAATTAAGGCGACAGTAGTTTACCGATGTTCAAATCTAGTAAATCGATTAGGAACAGACAAATTCAAATAACAAACAAAAACCGACTGAATGGCAAAAGAAGCGAGACCGGGTGGGTCTACATGTTAGGCGTCTCTTGCTATGCATTCATAACCCGCCATGCAAATTTACACAATCGGAAATAGGACACAATCGATAAAACTGCAAATTGACTATATTGGTATCTACAGAACTAAGTTCAAAAACATGTAGCTAGTCAGTTGAGACACCGACAAATTATTTTGGTCAGCCAATTCGTGATGGTGATCGTAAAACTTATGTTTCGATTTCAGTCGTATACTCATAATTTTGTTCGAAAAATGCCTTTACCATGTCTGGAATATGAAAGTTGTTTTCCACTCTTTCCGTTGGTTGATAACGTTTAATTTGTCAGTTTGTTTTTTGGACTTCCCCTTTTTGAATTTACCTTGGAGTTCGTTTTTTTGTTGTTATACTTTTTCCCTCATAACTCTGAGCAGCTCATGTGTAGGGAACACTCCACTGTTTATGAAGTCCATATTGTGTGAACAAGCATGAACGTAATGTATTAACTGATAAATGTAAACGCTATATAATGGAGCAGAGGGTATGTTACAGCTGAGAAATAGATAGTTGACAAATGGAAAGTTAAAATGATCACTTTTGTCATATATTCTAAAACAATCACTATATGAAAAACATACCTTCTACTTTTGGTAGTATACTTCTCAAGTTCACTAGGATATATAACATGTAAGCACTCATCATTGAAATTAGGGTTATTGAGTGTCAGCAGGGGCGGGTCCAGGTGAGGGCGTAATGGGCGTACGCCCCCCCTTTAAAAAAAAACTCGTAATCTGCTAATATTGTAATATTGTATTGAATATGGCAATTTATCATATTTCACAAATATTTATGTTTTTTAGGAAAAAAAGGTCAGAAAAAATTTTCGCCTCGCTTCGCTCGGCACAACATTTCATTCTACGCCCCCTTTCAAATATCATAGAAACGCCCCTGGTCAGAACATCATTCATATATCTGAAACTGAAATAATACCGATGTAATCAAAACATATATCATTCCAATTGGTCTGTCAAAGTCATTGCTTGTGTATGTGTGTTTGTCCTAACATTATAAAACATGAAGATAAAAGTTGATTGACCCCTCTAAAAGTTGACATCGAAATATTGAGGCCATCATCACTTATCTTGATTTTCATATAACTTATCATTCTTGTAAATCTTTTCAATAGAAGTGCCTCTTATCTACAGTTTGTAATTTATATAAATTATGCAATTTTAGAATTTAGTTTTAACATTTAGTGTTTTGAAAATGACATGTATTTAGTTAAGAGACAGAAGACACCAAGAGGTCATTCAAAACTCATAGGTCGAGAAAAAAACTAATAACACCATGGCAAAAAACAAAAAAAAAACGACGAAAAAAACGAACACATTCCGGAAGAGTACGCCGGTTCTGCGTCAAACGTGGCACACGTCGTGTTGCTCATATAAGTACAAATTCGGCGAGAATAATCATTCTGTGATGTTACATTCGAGGAAAAAAGTACGGGATTATGGTTACGACAATAGGAACATGTACGTGGTCATCTGTGAAACAGATTTTCAGAAGTCAAATTGAAATTTGTATTTGTTTCAAGATGGGGTAATTACAACGACCATGGATTTCGAGTCTATAATTTTACGTAGTCACAAATTGATATTTTTTGCGTGTACCATAACCATTCTAGGACATGTAATATCAGGTGTTATA
Organism: Mytilus californianus; assembly: GCF_021869535.1. Classification (NCBI taxonomy): domain Eukaryota; kingdom Metazoa; phylum Mollusca; class Bivalvia; order Mytilida; family Mytilidae; genus Mytilus; species Mytilus californianus. The sequence continues at coordinate 137,824,342 of NW_026262581.1, read as the reverse complement.
TAGACTATAATTCATATATTTCAGGTCATGGATTTAAACTTGGACCAGTTGTCGGTAAAGTATTAGCAGAATTAGCCCTTGGAGAGACCCCATCGTACGATATAAGTCCATGTAGATTAAACCGTTTTACCTTTCAATCTAAAATGTAACAAAGATTTATTTAATTATTCTAACAGGAAATAAAATTCAGTGTGTATTAACATAAGAAAATCATTTGAGACAATATCAAGTTCATATTTCTTAGTACAGTATTTTGGACGACAAGAGTTGATTGCAATGGACACAATCTTGATTTCTTTTCCAGTCTGTTTGAGGCAATTGCTGTTTTATGGTTAATATGCATGTATATATTAGAACATTTTAAAACTTCGTCCACAACATATGTACAAACATTTAAAAAAAAACATTAAATGGAATCGCAAAGTCTTTTGGTTATGTTTAAACTGCTGAAATTGTATCAAATACATGTACTATTCTTAATCATTTTCATTTCAATTTTGTTTTAATGAATCACATATTATTCAAATGAATGAGATAACAGGAAAGTTGCGTATGTACTCAAATTTGTCTTTTAGCCGTATGTCTTTAGTTAATTACAGCTAAAGGACACTCCCGAATTGAAAGTTTTTAAGTGGTAATGTCAAAGTAATATCTACGAAAGTTGCAAATACTTCATTCAAACTTGGTTGACCGTTAAGGAATAGTTGCATTACATATGACAATAGATATTTTCCATTGTCATTTAAAATGAAGTTTATTTGCCATGATCAAAATCATATATGTCACATGTGTACAAACAACTGCATACCTTTTCAAAATACGTAAACTCACAACCACTTTTGTTCGATTTTTGTTGCTACATCATCATTTTTATGTGTTTTGTTTTCTTTCTGTTGGCCATGATATTGCATGCCATTCAACGTTCGATCTTTAATTGCTCCCATCTATCATAACTTTATTTTGTTATGATTTTGACGATTTTGATTGGAAACGAAAGGATATGGAATGAATGTTCACAAAACAAAATGCAGTGATACTGTTGAAACAGGTACAGTACGCCTTTATTTGTACTTGATCTGATCATTGTTGTTGTTGATTGATCTTTAACCATGAACACAATAGTGTATGTATTATTGTTAGATTAGCCTTTGTCTATATGTCGACATGGTGTCATCTATACACTTGTATGTATGCCTGTTTTTATTAGTATTTGCCTTCCATTATATGTGTAAGAGTTATATCATTGATTTTGTCCTTACATTTCTTTTTTCAATATCAAACTTTTCATACAAATACCGTTTTCACTGATTTTCGATTTTAATCTTACACGACGTACAACTTCCTCAATGGTCTTGTGGTAAATTGTTGGCTTGGGTACGGGAGGTTCTAAATGTTGGCTCGAGTACGGGAGGTTGTAAAAGACTTGAAAATTAGTATTTGCAACTTCTCCTCTGAACACGCTTTGGACTGTCACCCTGTGAACTAGAAAGTACAAAATCTAGCTTATCGTGTTTGTCTAGTACACAGCTAATTCGTCCTGAATATCAATTTAAGATTCGGTGTTGACATGAATTAGCATTGCTATGGTCATAATTAAAAAAATAACTGTTTAAAAAGTATTTTTCGACATAATAATAATTTTTTACCTTAGGAATAGATTACTTATCAGTATTTTGCAAAAACCTTTCGAAATTTTGGTTCCATCATCATCGTCATCATCATCATCATCATCATCATCATCATCTCATCATCATCATCATCATCATCATCATTATTACTATTATTTTTATTATTATTATTATTATTATTATAATTATTATTATTATTTAACAACGTTCATTTTGTTAAAAAGACATTATATTAAAAACGACGACTAATTATTTTAATATTAGGATTGGTTGTATTGCCTGTACTTTTGACAGAATGCAGGATGCTAAAGTTTTGAAATTCAATTAAATGTTATGCATTAATAAGCAAATATTTTGAAATAATAAAAATTTCCCATAACTGAAAATTTACCGACATTTGGAAAGCAGCGAGTGAAGCTGTTTTTATAAATAACTGAATGACCTGGCGTTCAAATATCGTTCATGATTATGTATTCCCAACATACATTATAGTGGGATGAATATTAAAAGTACAAACATTTTCTCAAATTGAATAATTTTACTAAATAATAATTCAATAAACTGTCAAACTGGTCTTTTGCTGATTTGAAAAGATTATGTATGTCTTATAATAAGGACAGATACTGATAACAGTCTGTAAATAAAAAAAAAAACCTCGTCCAAACATCCCGGTTATTGTGGTTTAAATATAGTTACATATTTACTCATAAATAAACAATGTTATATTGATTGATAAGTAGGTCTATAGTACTAAGGTTAAAGTCATTCAAAAAAAAAAACCAAATAATAATTTGTAGTTCCTGTATCCATTTAAATTTTTTTTAATGGCAATTACTTAAATGTAAATCGTAAATATTTGCCATATACGGAATAAGGTAAATGGACAGGTAAAATACAGATAGAAATTAATAAGTTGCCTTTACAAAAAGTCTCATATATTAAAGAACAGAATAAACTAAAAAAAGTTTGTGATATGAAATGATTTACTCTGTTTATTTCAGAATCTGGTTACAATTTTCATACGAATAAATAAAATATTCAATGCGTACCTATTAAAATTGAAATAATACACAAAAAGTCTAAAAATAATGGACAACACAACACACCACAATAACCTACCAACACCTGACTTCTCCGAAAAAATAACAGACATGCATACAACAACAAACAACACACGGTCAAGATAGATAGCAAGACTTTGTTCAGGCGCATAACAGGGTAGAGTTAACCTAATTTTCCGTTCGGACACCTCTCCTTTACCTATGTAGATAGATAGCAAGACTTAGTTCAGACACATAACAGGGTAGAGTTAACCTTATTTTACGTTCGGACACCTCTCCTTTACCTATGTAGATTGGCCAGATGTCATTCAATGCTTTTCTACTTCGTACTATAATTGGCCTTTTAAACTTTTTTGAATTGCACGTCACTGGTCAGTAATTTGTAGACAAAACGCGCGTTGTTAATAGAAGATTTTTAATATTTTGTCAGCTCAACTAAACCTCCTCATACATTATATAACCATTTCTATATTGTTTAAAAAGTAAAATAACAAAAATACCGAACTCCAAGGAAAATTCAAAACGGAAAGTCCTTTATCAAATGGCAAAATCAAAAACTCGAACGCATCAAACGAATGGAGAACAATTGTCATATTCCTGAATTGGTACAATCATTTCCTTACCTTCACGGCATTTGATTAATTGTTATTTTTTGTTTTATGGACGAATATACGACCCTTCTCCTTTCATAGTATAACAGTAGGATAACAAATTTTTATGCATTTGCTTATGGTCTTTTGTTGTGCTGTGAAATCACTGTCAAAGTTTAATGTTTGAATTTAAGCAGGGGGTGTGCATTCAAAATATAAAAGATGTGGCATGATTACCAATGAGACTGCCAGCTATTAACCTGAGACCAAATGACGTTGATGTTAGCAACTACAGAACAAATATGTTTAACCACGCCATATTCTACAGTCCTTTATTTAGAAGTCAGGCGCATGGAATTCAGTTGTTGTCATTGATTACTGTTTATCATATAAGGCCGTTGGTTTATTTTTTTTAAATTGTTTCGATTTAGTGATGTCGGGGCCGTTTATAGCTGACTATACGGTATATGTTTTGCTCATTAGGGAAGGTTCTACGGTGAACTATAATTGCTATATTCGCACCATTTGTACTCTGTTGGATAGTTGTCTCATTGACAATCATACAAAATATTCTTATTTTATGAACATAAATAATATGACGATAAATCATGTTCAAGTGGGGATGTAAAAATACCCTGCCACGTCCGGTCTGTGTTTTTGTAAGATGGTTTCGTCTTTGTATCAATCTGATGAGTGAAGCCCTTTTCAACTGATTTTTATAGTTTGTTCTTATGTTGAACTGTTACACCACTGCTCCAGGTAAGGGGGAGAATTTGGCACCAAAAAACTAGTTTAGTCCCGCCACATTCTGTATGAGTCTGTTGTTCAGTGGTTGTCGTATGTTGCTGTATATCATATTTGTTTTTCGTTCATTGTTTTGTTCATAAACCAGGCCGTTACTATTTTGTTTGAATTGTTTTACATTTTTTACAAGCCTTTTTTAGCTGACTGTGTTGTATGGGTTTTGCTCATTGTTGAAGGCCGTATGGTGACCTATTAGGGGGGGGGTGATCTCAAGTGCTCCGGAAGGGTAAGCAGATACTACTCCACATGTGGCACCCATCGTGTTGCTCATGTAAGTACAAACCCGGTAAATAGTCTAATTCGGTAGGTCACGTTCGTGAAAAGGGAACGGGATTGTAGTTACGACATTAGGAACATATCCGCTATCATCTGTAAAACGGATATTCCATAACGGTCAACAAACTTCGTGGTGGCGTCCGTAAAATTTACGAAAGGATGATTTCAACTTCACCATTTGAAACTCTTGGTTTAATAGTTTCCTTGTGAGCAGCAACCCTCTATCAAGAAAATCATGATAGGAAATACAAGTCCGGGAGTATCGTATCAATTGGGAGATATATACTCCGTATGCAGGCGCTGCGGGAATGTTGCTACATAGAAATGGAAAGTTCACAATTGGGAAGCTGAAATCATCTCTTTTATCGTAAAGTTTTGTTTTCAACCGACCCTCATTATCAATTTCTAGGTGTAAGTCAAGATATGAGGCAGACTTAACCGTATCTATTGTATCCTTTATCTCTAGTTTGATGGGATAGATGCGTTTAACATAGTCACCAAATTTTGAATTATTTAGTAAGAGAACATCATCATTATAGCGGAAAGTAAAGTTAAAGGATACTGCTAACTTCTTTCCTTTCTTCCTAAGAAGTTCCTGTATGAAGTCAGCCTCATAAAAATAAAGGAACAAGTCGGCAAGAAGAGGGGCACAGTTAGTTCCCATGGGAATGACGATAGTTTGTTGAAAAACACGTCCTTCAAACGTAACAAATATGTTGTCAATCAAGAAATCAAGCATCTTGATAATGTCAGTTTCAGAGAATTTTTCGTTTGAATCAGAGTGATTTTTACAAAGTAGGATTTATCCCTCCCTAAGACAAGATGCTTGTATCTACGTTGGCCATTCTTTTTTATGAATCAAAGCAATACCAACTCTTTCAATTTGTCTTTTACTTTGGAATGGGGAATACTTGTGTAAAGTGTACAAAAGTTAAATGTTTTAATACTGTTGAAAGATGAAAGAGTCTTAGATTGTATGTGCTTTAAAAGATCTTAAGAATTTTTTAGTATCCACGTCTGATTCACGCCACCTCTAGAATAGGCAGTTTCACAATAACTTTAAAGCCTGGATTTGATTGCTGATAAAATTGATGTTAATAATTTATAAAGAGGTTTCATGGAGCACTTGGAAGACCCAGCAATATACCGTTGTTTGTAAGGACACTTATGTAGTTTAGGTATCCAATACAGTGATGGAAGATCCAGTTCTTCATCTTTGGTTGAAATTCCAAAGGAACATAGAATAGACCAATGATTATCCAGGATTTCCTCTTTAGTAAGTGTCGTGGGGGTATATTTTGGGTTTCCAAGTGAATTGTCAATACCTTATTCATTCATCAAGAGGTTTATGTAATGTGATTTACACCCAAAAACGTTGTTGTTTGGGGCTTTAGGTTGCACTTTGTAAATACAGCTGTTTCTCAAACCACGCCTCTTTTGGGGAGATATATAATATTCATAGATATGTTAATTTGTTAATGTACTGGTTCCCATTTATGATCTCTGTGTTTCATCACATAGAGACATCACTTTGGAATGTAACCAGTATAGAAAAACATGGTAGCGCCTAAATTTTAATTCTTAGGAGGTCCAAATATGAAGGTAAGGGTAGTATAGAATTTTAGTATAAGTTTAAACTCTTAGAAGTTCAGGGCATATAAATGTTGAAAATATGCCGCACAGCCCTATATTTTGACCTTTGAATAAAATAGTAGTGCATATAAACTTTCCGTTCTGGGATATCATTTTTCACGAAACTTCATAGTAAAAGTGTCACAGTTTAAGCCGCAAAGGGAGTTCCTATGGGAAATTGCATTGTCTATATTTACAGAATTGCAACCTTTATCTGCGGGGACAACAACATATTTGTCATGGAGGTAGGACAAGTGTTTTGCAACATTTGGGTCTTTAAAGATAGACGTAGCATGGGTATTGATAGACCAATTCAGTTTCTTAATTCTGATTTGTATCAACGACCTCACAGCCTTAATCCATTCGGAAAGAGTATCTACGTCTTCTTTCTCACATTTAACCCATTGCCTGGCATAATCCTCGACTGAATCCATCAGTATTTTGAAGTTGTGTTTCCAATTGATGGACTTTGACTCACAATATTTCGGACCTTTGGATAACACATTTCGCAGGGAAGTGTAATTGACAATGTTGAGGTCACCGGTAATAACGTGGCCAGCCGGATTATATGTGAATGGGGAACTAACACAGGTGCAATCAGGAGGTTCAGACTTGAAGTCGTCAATATTGAGATCCTGCAACACGTATTTGCAATTGGTTTGGTATAGGTATAAGGAATTATTGGTACAGACTGATCTTTAAGATAGGGAGGTATTTTCGATTGAACTGATTTATGATGAAGGATATTGCCCAAGTTGACGGCATCGAGACCTTTGTTGGCAAAGGAAAGTTTAAGAAAGGATCTTTTTTCTTTTTTATATTTCCATTGCGAACTGGTTTGAAAAGTTTGTGACTTGCAATATCAGAAAGGATAGCTGTAGGTTTGTATTGGTTTGAATGAGGGTTTGTAACAGTGACTTCAAACAAAAATTGAACATAGAATGAAGTTTTGAAAGAGATAATGAATAAAGCTTCGTGCGAATGTGAAGAATACTTAACGGCTTTTGTATAAATGGCAGCAAGTAATTAATAGAGACATCATGGAGAGTTGGTGATGTATAATGACGATGACCGTGACTGCGTCTACGTCGAGGAGTTGAGTTGAAAATATTCATCACATTCACCGAGCTACAGGAAGGACTAGATAGAATATTTATAGCATCAATTTTGTCACAGATGTAATGTAAAGGCGCATAAGCAGTCTGAAATAAAGCATGACCGTTCTACCAAATTATATAACTTTCGACAGGATGTTGTACAAATAAGTGTTGAATTACTGGATTGTAGGTAATATATTTTGTTTAGTACTTTTTATTCCTAATAAGTAGAAACTTTTTGTGATATATTTAGCCTTTAATCATACACAGGATTCCCAAATACTTATTTACAAAAACATTTCCCAACAAAAGACATAACTGCCTTTTATTGTTATAATTATCTTTATTCTGTAAAATGTTTCCGGATTTCTTTGGTTTAAACAAAAATCAAAACGTGTAAATAATCTGTGCTTATAGATACATACCATACATATAATTTTGTAAAATATAGTTTTATTACTTTTGTCTAGATAGGTGTCTATATAACAAATTTCATTTGATTGCTATTTTGTATTTTCGTGATGTGCTGCACAATATGCAACACGATATCTTAAATTTCACCGTTAGAAGAGGTTTTCATCTGTGTTTTTTTTTAATGAAGTTTCAAACTTCGCTAATAAAATAATGATATGCACAAATAAACACCAAAATTCATGGCATAAAACATGCTTTCAAATGTATCTCCTTGATAAAATACAGGAATTTACTGCGCAAATATATGTAAAAGAGAGGCAAAAGATACCAAAGGGACATCCCCTGTTGTGTTATTGTGCTACGGTCATTTTTTGTGTTCTTGTCTTTCATTTTTGCTAATGTACTTTGTCTATAGAGTTTCTATATGCCATTTTGTTTTTGTTTGTGCAAAAAGTTATTTGTTTTAAAGTGATTAAGATTATAACATTATATTGACTGCTGTGTCCCAATTTTTTACATTTTTACCTATTATGTTTTGCTCACACATTGTTGTCAATATAACGGAATTCTATGCGACTGTCAAACAAGTGAGAGGTTTAGCTAGCTATAAAACCAGGTTTAAATAAACTCATCATAGATACCAGGATTGAAATTTTGTATTTGCGCCAGACGCTCGGTTCGTCTACAAAAGACTCATCAGTGACGCTCGAATAAAAAAAAGTTAAAAAGGCCAAATAAAGTACGAAGTTGAAGAGCATAGAGGACCAAAAATTCCTAAAAGTTTTGCCAAATACAGCTAATCCACCATTTTCTACATAAGGAAATGCCTGTACCAAGTCAAAAATATGACAGTTGTTTTCCATTCGTTTGATATGTTTGAGCTTTTGATTTTGCCATTTGATAAAGGACTTTCCGTTTTGAATTTTCCTTGGAGTTCGGTATTTTTGTTATTTTACTTTTTCAAACTCATAAGTCGAAAACAAACGGACACCGCCATGGCTAAAAAAGAAAAAAAGACAAACAGACAAACAACATTACACAAATCACAACATAGAAAACTAAAGACTGAGCAACACAAACTACATTCTTATTCTAAACAATAAACGTGATTCGATTTAAACATTTAAGATAGGAATAGTAATGAATAAGAAATGTATCTTTGAATATCTGCTTTAATAAAGAGATACTTAGATGTCACAAAAGTATGATGTATTAAACAATTGTATATGCAGTATATTCGAACAAAAAATTTGAAACCTTAGTTTTTTGATAATTTTTAAATCTATAAATGAACACTTTAAGATATATATCATCACAGTACCGAAGAACTGACTACTAAGCTGATAATACTCTCGAGGACTGATAGTCCACCAGCAGCGGTATGGACACAGTGCTGTAAAAAATGAAAACAACTCTTTATAAATTTCATGCGTCTGAAGAACTTTTTAAATGTTTTAATTTCGTAATAGATTACACACTTCACCTATCGACATCTGTAAATGCACAGATTATCTAGACGGAGATATATATTAGATATACGTCCTTCTTTATATTTTTGTTGCTTCTTTCTCGACATTAGTTCAACAACAAGAATTTTTTAGTACGAAGCTTTGTATTTATTTAGTACAGGTTGATTTAACTCATAAATGGTTATTGTACATTTCAAAAGCTGAAACTGATAAGACTCAAATAGTATAAAGGGAAGAACTAAATAAGTGCGCTTGAAGTTAGTTAATATATATATATACTATGACATGAAGGAAAATCATCTGCAAGATATTAACCATAAGTTGCAAAAATTAATACATTCTTGAAGTAAATAGGGTTTTGACATACAGCCAGTCTACTTTTACAATTTACAATCAATAACCTTTGTATTTTATTGTAGACTATTGAGTGACGACCTTGTGTACAATATTTCAAATTCTTACTTCAACTTTTGCATTTGATATCATAGAAATATTCGTAATTGTAACGTTGAATACCCATTAAATTGTTTCTTTTAAAAATTGTGTTTTTATTTTTCATTTGAATAGATACCTTTAATTACATATATTATAAGTTTGATTGAATTTTCAACATTCCGGGTATATATTAATAGCTTTGACCTGAAATACACAACAGAATGCTTAACAGCAAATTTCCCTTTTAAAGTTTGATAGATTTTAATTTTCACCGATCGATGCTTTTAAATACATAGTTTATAATGCAGACTTCCTCTTTTACATTATTGTTCTATTTATAAAGTGCTAAAACCTTTTAAAAATGGCAACTGTTATATACTGAACCTATATTATAATGACCTTCACAAATTGAACATCGTAATAGAATTTATCGATACGATTCACATAGTATAGTGGGAAAGACGCATCAGCTGCACTTGAAATTGGTCATGCATTTTCTACGTTAGGAAATGTCTGTGCCAAGTCAGGAATATGACAGTTGTTTTCCATTCGTTAGATGTGTTTGAGCTTTTGATTTTGCCATTTTATAAAGGACTTTCCGTTTTGAATTTCCCTTGGAGTTCGGTATTTTTGTTATTTTTACTTTTTACACAAAACTCCTTAAAGATGTCAAGCTATCACTATCAGCAAAAACGCTATTGGAAGGCAAAATATTTTCCAAAGTTCAAGACGACGTGTTAACAACTGGACTGGTTAAACCTTGGGTAACGAATTTCCACCAGCATTTGCATCAACCCAGTGGTTGTATAAATTAAGGCAATAGTAGTTTGCTCCATTTATCGATTTAGAAGACAAATCAATGTTAATGAAACAGAGGAACTCGCATGACCTCTACAAGGATCGATACCCACTGCGTCGATCGGGTAAACATTTACTGTTATGTATGCCTGCCATGCGAATCCACTCTAAGTCAAAATATCACAACCAGGAACGGACACAAACGGTCAAATTACAGATCTGGTACCTAAGATGTAAGACTGCAAAAACATGTCGCTAGCGAGTTGTGACGATAGAAAGCTTACACTACATATCGAACGATCGTACGGTATACACGAGATTCTTGTATATTCGACTAAACCGTTACTCTAAAACCAAATTAGTGGGGGCAAAGATGTTTGGACAAACGAAATCAATAAAGCGTTATTTCCATTTGGAGGGTCAAATCAATTTGAGGTTGCGGAGCAATGATAACAAAACGTATCCAAAACGTGGTGTCAAATCTGATCAAGTTCATATACGAATGGTGTTACCCCTAGTGTTTAGAAAAGAATAACAATTTATGAACAGAAAATTTTTGGAAAAATTACCGTTTCAATGACATGTTCTGACTATAGGCTATATAGCTCATTTAAAATATATTGACCATAAATTACAAACATTAAGACATCCTTAGGGTAGAATAGATTACTGCATACAAAGCCATTCTTCTTTTTACAGGATATGGAGTCATGTTCAAACCAGTCTTATATTGTAAGGGTATTTATGAGCATAAACACCTTGAGTAGGGAAAAGAAAGTGGAAATAACATTACGTTTAAGTGCGTGTTGTTTACGAAAAGAACTAAATCGTGGATTAAATTTAAAAATGAAGTTTCAAATGCTCTTGAAAGCGTTAGGTAAAAGAGACAGGAGGAAGTTGTTTTCATATGCTCTACTGTGTACACATAATTAGTGAAACAATACCTTAAAGTTTGCACAAAACATGATTTTTATATTTCCACGTTAGATTATACGATTATTTGCTTAACGAATACTTTCGGGGTAAAATATCTACTGATAATTTGGCAGAATTGTTCCGAATGTTTGGTAATTAATGCTCTCCAATTTCGTATTTGATTTGGCTTTGCAAGAGTTTTAATTTGAGCGCCACTTAAAAGTCTGATGTAGAAACGCGCGTCTGACTTACAAAATTAAAACCTGGTATTTTTGAGGAGTTTTTATAGGTGAACTTTTCACAACCTTAGTACTATCATCTTTTCCTCATTCATAGCATTATTTATTGTGAACTATCAATAAATGATTACTTGTCATAAGAAAAACGACAAATGCGATTAGTGGATCTGGAACTTCGTTCTCTTCCGAGCCCCTGACTTACCTCTAAATGATTGAGGTATAATTCAAAGAAAAGACAAAAACATTTCCTACAGAAACAACACACAAATAGAAAATAAAATAGCTACACTGCTGAGGACTACGAAAAGCGAAACCCTTTAAAAAGAAGGATAAAGTCAGGTGTTTCGGAAAGGTAGGGGCACATTGACCTAAGCAAGAGAAATGAACATTGATCTTTAAGCCATTAAAATGAACTTCAATGTCAATTAATAAATCTCTGGAAAACAGACATGTACACAGTTAGACGGGTGCCACATGTGGAGCAGGATCTGCTTACTCTTCCGGAGCACCTGAGATCACCCCCAGTTTTTGGTGGGGTTCGTGTTGCTTAGTCTTTAGTTTTCTATGTTGTGTCATCTGTACTATCATTTGTCTGTTTGTCTTTTTATTTTTGGCCATGGCGTTGTCAGTTTGTTTTCGATCTATGAGTTTGACTGTCCCTCTGGTATCTTTCGTCCCTCTTTTAGCGATTATGTCAACAATAACAAAAATACTATTACTAGTAATTAATCATACGAATCGAAAATCTTATATTAAAACTCGTCAATGGTACATGGCCTTTGATTTGTTAAAGTAATTGAGAAAATGACCAAATAGCAAAAAACATTGATCATAAAACCGTCAGAAAAGACAATTTATTCTATGTAGATCATAAAACCGTCAGAAGAGTCAATATACTCTATGAAATAAAAACATGAAAATTTGAATGTTGTCTTACTTAGTAAATTAATATCATGATAAAGTTGATTTTTATGTACAAACGGAAACTCTAAAACATAAGCAATATATATAAATATATCAGTCTATTGATTGGTCAACGGTACTGATAAAAGACAGTTTTGTAGGAATGAAATTAAGAATAAATATGGCATTGATAAATATGTCAGCACTAAAATAGTTTCCGTCAGTGTCAATTATTTTTCCAAATGCAATAATACAACGATGGTAACCATCCCAACAATGGTATGGAGTGCTTTGCAGTATCATAAATTAACATCAGCTGACCTGTTTGTGTGATTTTTAGAGAAAACGATTAGTTTTATTTAATTTCCTAAATATTGTTTATTTCTTAAATATTTTATACTTTTATTTTCGGATTTCCTTTTCATTATAATAAGTATCGTGATATAAAATGTGATTTAACAAGGAAAAGCCTCCGTTTCGAGAGTTTCAAATAAAAGACCGTTATAGTAAAATGTAGCAAAAAATAGCTAAACTAACAAATTATTTGTTAGACGAAAGATGTTATATTCGAATCTTCTTGATAAAACTGACGCTCGATACCGTTTATTCCAACTGAATATTTTAATCTCCCCTGTGAATTTAGTTATTTCTGTTAGGTACAAGTAAATTGATACTCTCGACTTCATCATCACCTTCATTCACTGCGAGAGTAACCCATCAATCTATACTTTAAATTCATAATGTTCCAAGGGTAAAAGATGAAAACAACACTTGAGAAAGCCCATGCTTCTGGAGCGCTTTTCTGGATACACCTTCATCAGGACCGCTCATATAGGAATAGTTGAAAAACTATATGACCAATATGACCAAAAAGGACCTAAAATAAAGGCCAAATTCATCTAAGGTCACTTACAATGTTGACGTTATATACTGGTGTGTTGTTTTGTTATACTGTTTTATAAAAGTGTTACATATCTAATAATTATATATAGGTCAACATTGAACAGAACCATCCTTTTCGTATAATATATGTAATTACTGATGATATGGTATTAAGACACCACGAATCTATACAAATTAAAGCAAAAGAAATGTGTAATAATAAATGTATCAGTTTTCACCATCAGCTCTTTTCCGACAATATATGATCTTATAGCGACATATTTATCGATCTGGTCTCGAATACATATGCTGTCAAACAAGATATGCCAGTCTCATTTCGACCAATGCACTTCAACATCCCTTTTGTATCTTTCTCCTCTCTTTTACGTCTTCCTGGCGTGTTCCCAATTTTATTAATCATTCAAGCCGATTGAAGCTTAGCCACACCAAAAAGGTAAATAATCAGAACTAAAAGAGAGGCGAAAGATACCAAAGGGATATTCAAACTCATAAGTCGAAATTAAGCTGACAACCTTATGGATAAAAAAGAAAAAGACCAACATATAAACAACAGTACACAAGACACAACATGGAAACAAAAGACTGAGCAAAGCGAACCCCACCAAAACTGCGGGTGATCTCAGATGCTCCACAAGGGTAAGCAAATCCTGCTCCACATGTGGCACCCGTCGTGTTGCTCATGTAAGTACACACCCAGTGATAAGTCTAATTCGGTAGGTCAAATTCGGGGAAAATGGGACGGAATCTGTCGTCATCTGTAAAACAGATATTCCAAAATAGTCAACTAACTTGTGACGGCGTCCGTAAAATTTACGAAGGGATGATTTCAACTTCACTGCTTGGGTTAATAGCTTCCTTGTGAGCAGCAACCCTCTATCAAGAAAATCATAATAGTAAATATAAGCCCTGGAATATAGTATCAACTGGAAGATATAAACACCGTATACAGGCGCTGCGGGAATGTTGCTACATAGAAATGGAAAATTCACAAATGGGAAGTTGAAATCATCTCTTTTGTCGTAAAGTTTTGTTTTCAACCGACCCTCATTGTTAATTTATAGATGTAAGTTAAGACATGAGACAGGCTTTGTTGTATCTGTTGTATCCTTTATCTCAAGTTCAATGGGATAGATGTGTTCAACATAGTCACCAAATATTGAATTATTTAGTGATAGAACATCATCTATATAGCGGAAAGGGAAGTCAAAGCATACTGCTTACTTTTTTCTTTCTTAAGAAGTTTTTGTATGAAGTCAGCCTCATCTGAATAAAGTCGATAAGAAGAGGAGCACATCTGGTTCCCATGGGAATGCCGATTGTTTGTTGAAAAACACGTCCTCTAAACGTAACAAATATGTTGTCAATCAAGATATCAAGCATCTTGATAATATCAGTCTCAGGGAATTTTAATGTTTGAATGAGAGTGATGTTTTAAGATGGTACCTAAGATGTAAGACTGCAAAAACATGTCGCTAGCGAGTTGTGACGATAGAAAGCTTACACTACATATCGAACGATCGTACGGTATACACGAGATTCTTGTATATTCGACTAAACCGTTACTCTAAAACCAAATTAGTGGGGGCAAAGATGTTTGGACAAACGAAATCAATAAAGCGTTATTTCCATTTGGAGGGTCAAATCAATTTGAGGTTGCGGAGCAATGATAACAAAACGTATCCAAAACGTGGTGTCAAATCTGATCAAGTTCATATACGAATGGTGTTACCCCTAGTGTTTAGAAAAGAATAACAATTTATGAACAGAAAATTTTTGGAAAAATTACCGTTTCAATGACATGTTCTGACTATAGGCTATATAGCTCATTTAAAATATATTGACCATAAATTACAAACATTAAGACATCCTTAGGGTAGAATAGATTACTGCATACAAAGCCATTCTTCTTTTTACAGGATATGGAGTCATGTTCAAACCAGTCTTATATTGTAAGGGTATTTATGAGCATAAACACCTTGAGTAGGGAAAAGAAAGTGGAAATAACATTACGTTTAAGTGCGTGTTGTTTACGAAAAGAACTAAATCGTGGATTAAATTTAAAAATGAAGTTTCAAATGCTCTTGAAAGCGTTAGGTAAAAGAGACAGGAGGAAGTTGTTTTCATATGCTCTACTGTGTACACATAATTAGTGAAACAATACCTTAAAGTTTGCACAAAACATGATTTTTATATTTCCACGTTAGATTATACGATTATTTGCTTAACGAATACTTTCGGGGTAAAATATCTACTGATAATTTGGCAGAATTGTTCCGAATGTTTGGTAATTAATGCTCTCCAATTTCGTATTTGATTTGGCTTTGCAAGAGTTTTAATTTGAGCGCCACTTAAAAGTCTGATGTAGAAACGCGCGTCTGACTTACAAAATTAAAACCTGGTATTTTTGAGGAGTTTTTATAGGTGAACTTTTCACAACCTTAGTACTATCATCTTTTCCTCATTCATAGCATTATTTATTGTGAACTATCAATAAATGATTACTTGTCATAAGAAAAACGACAAATGCGATTAGTGGATCTGGAACTTCGTTCTCTTCCGAGCCCCTGACTTACCTCTAAATGATTGAGGTATAATTCAAAGAAAAGACAAAAACATTTCCTACAGAAACAACACACAAATAGAAAATAAAATAGCTACACTGCTGAGGACTACGAAAAGCGAAACCCTTTAAAAAGAAGGATAAAGTCAGGTGTTTCGGAAAGGTAGGGGCACATTGACCTAAGCAAGAGAAATGAACATTGATCTTTAAGCCATTAAAATGAACTTCAATGTCAATTAATAAATCTCTGGAAAACAGACATGTACACAGTTAGACGGGTGCCACATGTGGAGCAGGATCTGCTTACTCTTCCGGAGCACCTGAGATCACCCCCAGTTTTTGGTGGGGTTCGTGTTGCTTAGTCTTTAGTTTTCTATGTTGTGTCATCTGTACTATCATTTGTCTGTTTGTCTTTTTATTTTTGGCCATGGCGTTGTCAGTTTGTTTTCGATCTATGAGTTTGACTGTCCCTCTGGTATCTTTCGTCCCTCTTTTAGCGATTATGTCAACAATAACAAAAATACTATTACTAGTAATTAATCATACGAATCGAAAATCTTATATTAAAACTCGTCAATGGTACATGGCCTTTGATTTGTTAAAGTAATTGAGAAAATGACCAAATAGCAAAAAACATTGATCATAAAACCGTCAGAAAAGACAATTTATTCTATGTAGATCATAAAACCGTCAGAAGAGTCAATATACTCTATGAAATAAAAACATGAAAATTTGAATGTTGTCTTACTTAGTAAATTAATATCATGATAAAGTTGATTTTTATGTACAAACGGAAACTCTAAAACATAAGCAATATATATAAATATATCAGTCTATTGATTGGTCAACGGTACTGATAAAAGACAGTTTTGTAGGAATGAAATTAAGAATAAATATGGCATTGATAAATATGTCAGCACTAAAATAGTTTCCGTCAGTGTCAATTATTTTTCCAAATGCAATAATACAACGATGGTAACCATCCCAACAATGGTATGGAGTGCTTTGCAGTATCATAAATTAACATCAGCTGACCTGTTTGTGTGATTTTTAGAGAAAACGATTAGTTTTATTTAATTTCCTAAATATTGTTTATTTCTTAAATATTTTATACTTTTATTTTCGGATTTCCTTTTCATTATAATAAGTATCGTGATATAAAATGTGATTTAACAAGGAAAAGCCTCCGTTTCGAGAGTTTCAAATAAAAGACCGTTATAGTAAAATGTAGCAAAAAATAGCTAAACTAACAAATTATTTGTTAGACGAAAGATGTTATATTCGAATCTTCTTGATAAAACTGACGCTCGATACCGTTTATTCCAACTGAATATTTTAATCTCCCCTGTGAATTTAGTTATTTCTGTTAGGTACAAGTAAATTGATACTCTCGACTTCATCATCACCTTCATTCACTGCGAGAGTAACCCATCAATCTATACTTTAAATTCATAATGTTCCAAGGGTAAAAGATGAAAACAACACTTGAGAAAGCCCATGCTTCTGGAGCGCTTTTCTGGATACACCTTCATCAGGACCGCTCATATAGGAATAGTTGAAAAACTATATGACCAAAAAGGACCTAAAATAAAGGCCAAATTCATCTAAGGTCACTTACAATGTTGACGTTATATACTGGTGTGTTGTTTTGTTATACTGTTTTATAAAAGTGTTACATATCTAATAATTATATATAGGTCAACATTGAACAGAGCCATCCTTTTCGTATAATATATGTAATTACTGATGATATGGTATTAAGACACCACGAATCTATACAAATTAAAGCAAAAGAAATGTGTAATAATAAATGTATCAGTTTTCCCCATCAGCTCTTTTCCGACAATATATGATCTTATAGCGACATATTTATCGATCTGGTCTCGAATACATATGCTGTCAAACAAGATATGCCAGTCTCATTTCGACCAATGCACTTCAACATCCCTTTTGTATCTTTCTCCTCTCTTTTACGTCTTCCTGGCGTGTTCCCAATTTTATTAATCATTCAAGCCGATTGAAGCTTAGCCACACCAAAAAGGTAAATAATCAGAACTAAAAGAGAGGCGAAAGATACCAAAGGGATATTCAAACTCATAAGTCGAAATTAAGCTGACAACCTTATGGATAAAAAAGAAAAAGACCAACATATAAACAACAGTACACAAGACACAACATGGAAACAAAAGACTGAGCAAAGCGAACCCCACCAAAACTGCGGGTGATCTCAGATGCTCCACAAGGGTAAGCAAATCCTGCTCCACATGTGGCACCCGTCGTGTTGCTCATGTAAGTACACACCCAGTGATAAGTCTAATTCGGTAGGTCAAATTCGGGGAAAATGGGACGGAATCTGTCGTCATCTGTAAAACAGATATTCCAAAATAGTCAACTAACTTGTGACGGCGTCCGTAAAATTTACGAAGGGATGATTTCAACTTCACTGCTTGGGTTAATAGCTTCCTTGTGAGCAGCAACCCTCTATCAAGAAAATCATAATAGTAAATATAAGCCCTGGAATATAGTATCAACTGGAAGATATAAACACCGTATACAGGCGCTGCGGGAATGTTGCTACATAGAAATGGAAAATTCACAAATGGGAAGTTGAAATCATCTCTTTTGTCGTAAAGTTTTGTTTTCAACCGACCCTCATTGTTAATTTATAGATGTAAGTTAAGACATGAGACAGGCTTTGTTGTATCTGTTGTATCCTTTATCTCAAGTTCAATGGGATAGATGTGTTCAACATAGTCACCAAATATTGAATTATTTAGTGATAGAACATCATCTATATAGCGGAAAGGGAAGTCAAAGCATACTGCTTACTTTTTTCTTTCTTAAGAAGTTTTTGTATGAAGTCAGCCTCATCTGAATAAAGTCGATAAGAAGAGGAGCACATCTGGTTCCCATGGGAATGCCGATTGTTTGTTGAAAAACACGTCCTCTAAACGTAACAAATATGTTGTCAATCAAGATATCAAGCATCTTGATAATATCAGTCTCAGGGAATTTTAATGTTTGAATGAGAGTGATGTTTTACAAAGTACGATTTATCCCTCCCAAAGACAAAATATTTTAATCTACATTGGCCTTCTTTTTTATGAAACAAAGCAGTACCAAGTCTTTCAATTTGTCTTTTAGTTTGGAGTGGGGAATACTTGTGTAAAGTGTAGAAAAGCCAAATGTTTTAATACTATTGCAAGATGAAAGAGTCTTGGATTGTATGTACTCTAAAAGATCTTTGGAATTTTTAAGTATCCACATCTGATTCATGCCACCTCTAGAATAGGTAGTTTCACAATAACTTTGAAGCCCGCTTTTGATTGCTGATAAAATTGCTGTTAATAATCGTGGAGCACTTGGAAGACCCAGCAATATAAAGTTGTTTGTTAGGACACTTATGTAGTTTAGGTATCCAATACAGTGATGGACGATCCAGTTCTTCATCTTTGGTTGAAATTCCAAAGGAACATGATTACTAGGATTTCCTCCTTGGTAAGTGTCGTGGGGTATATGTTGAGTGTCCAAGTGAATTGTCAATACCTAATTCATTTATAAAGCAAGTGGGGACAACAACATTTTTGTCATGGAGGTAGGACAGGTGTTTTGCAACATTTGGGTCTTTAAAAATTGATGTAGCATGAGTATCCATAGACCCATTCAGTTTTTTTATTCTGATTTGTTCAACGACCTCACAGCCTTAATCCATTCAGGAAGAATATCTACGTCTTCTTTCTTGCGTTTATCCCACTGCCAGGCATAATTCATCAGGACCGCTCATATAGGAATAGTTGAAAAACTATATGACCAAAAAGGACCTAAACTAAAGGCCAAATTCATCTAAGGTCACTTACAATGTTGACGTTATATACTGGTGTGTTGTTTTGTTATACTGTTTTATAAAAGTGTTACATATCTAATAATTATATATAGGTCAACATTGAACAGAGCCATCCTTTTCGTATAATATATGTAATTACTGATGATATGGTATTAAGACACCACGAATCTATACAAATTAAAGCAAAAGAAATGTGTAATAATAAATGTATCAGTTTTCCCCATCAGCTCTTTTCCGACAATATATGATCTTATAGCGACATATTTATCGATCTGGTCTCGAATACATATGCTGTCAAACAAGATATGCCAGTCTCATTTCGACCAATGCACTTCAACATCCCTTTTGTATCTTTCTCCTCTCTTTTACGTCTTCCTGGCGTGTTCCCAATTTTATTAATCATTCAAGCCGATTGAAGCTTAGCCACACCAAAAAGGTAAATAATCAGAACTAAAAGAGAGGCGAAAGATACCAAAGGGATATTCAAACTCATAAGTCGAAATTAAGCTGACAACCTTATGGATAAAAAAGAAAAAGACCAACATATAAACAACAGTACACAAGACACAACATGGAAACAAAAGACTGAGCAAAGCGAACCCCACCAAAACTGCGGGTGATCTCAGATGCTCCACAAGGGTAAGCAAATCCTGCTCCACATGTGGCACCCGTCGTGTTGCTCATGTAAGTACACACCCAGTGATAAGTCTAATTCGGTAGGTCAAATTCGGGGAAAATGGGACGGAATCTGTCGTCATCTGTAAAACAGATATTCCAAAATAGTCAACTAACTTGTGACGGCGTCCGTAAAATTTACGAAGGGATGATTTCAACTTCACTGCTTGGGTTAATAGCTTCCTTGTGAGCAGCAACCCTCTATCAAGAAAATCATAATAGTAAATATAAGCCCTGGAATATAGTATCAACTGGAAGATATAAACACCGTATACAGGCGCTGCGGGAATGTTGCTACATAGAAATGGAAAATTCACAAATGGGAAGTTGAAATCATCTCTTTTGTCGTAAAGTTTTGTTTTCAACCGACCCTCATTGTTAATTTATAGATGTAAGTTAAGACATGAGACAGGCTTTGTTGTATCTGTTGTATCCTTTATCTCAAGTTCAATGGGATAGATGTGTTCAACATAGTCACCAAATATTGAATTATTTAGTGATAGAACATCATCTATATAGCGGAAAGGGAAGTCAAAGCATACTGCTTACTTTTTTCTTTCTTAAGAAGTTTTTGTATGAAGTCAGCCTCATCTGAATAAAGTCGATAAGAAGAGGAGCACATCTGGTTCCCATGGGAATGCCGATTGTTTGTTGAAAAACACGTCCTCTAAACGTAACAAATATGTTGTCAATCAAGATATCAAGCATCTTGATAATATCAGTCTCAGGGAATTTTAATGTTTGAATGAGAGTGATGTTTTACAAAGTACGATTTATCCCTCCCAAAGACAAAATATTTTAATCTACATTGGCCTTCTTTTTTATGAAACAAAGCAGTACCAAGTCTTTCAATTTGTCTTTTAGTTTGGAGTGGGGAATACTTGTGTAAAGTGTAGAAAAGCCAAATGTTTTAATACTATTGCAAGATGAAAGAGTCTTGGATTGTATGTACTCTAAAAGATCTTTGGAATTTTTAAGTATCCACATCTGATTCATGACACCTCTGGAATAGGTAGTTTCACAATAACTTTGAAGCCCGCTTTTGATTGCTGATAAAATTGCTGTTAATAATCGTGGAGCACTTGGAAGACCCAGCAATATAAAGTTGTTTGTTAGGACACTTATGTAGTTTAGGTATCCAATACAGTGATGGACGATCCAGTTCTTCATCTTTGGTTGAAATTCCAAAGGAACATGATTACTAGGATTTCCTCCTTGGTAAGTGTCGTGGGGTATATGTTGAGTGTCCAAGTGAATTGTCAATACCTAATTCATTTATAAAGCAAGTGGGGACAACAACATTTTTGTCATGGAGGTAGGACAGGTGTTTTGCAACATTTGGGTCTTTAAAAATTGATGTAGCATGAGTATCCATAGACCCATTCAGTTTTTTTATTCTGATTTGTTCAACGACCTCACAGCCTTAATCCATTCAGGAAGAATATCTACGTCTTCTTTCTTGCGTTTATCCCACTGCCAGGCATAATCCGTCAGCATTTTGAAGTTGTATTTCTAAATGATGGTTTTAGGCTCATGATATTGAGATCCTGCAACACGTGTTTGTAATTGAAAATTTTAGTTACAATTGGTTTGGTATAGGAAAAAAATATGATAGGTACAGACTGATCTTTAAAATAGAGTGGTAACTTCGAGTGAACTGATTTATGATGAAGAATATTGCCCAAGTTGATAGCATCGGGACATTTGTTGACAAAGGAAAGTTTTAGAAAAGATATTTTCTCCTTTTCATCTTTTCCAATGCAAACTGGTTTGAAAAGTCTGTGACTAGCAATATCCGAGATGATAGCTGTAAGTTTGTATTGGTTTGAATGGGGGTTTGTAACAGTGGTTTCCAAACATAAATTGTACAGAGAATGAAATTTTGAAAGGAGTAGTGAATAAAGATTCGTGCGAATGAGATAATACAAAGGGGAAACAAAATCAGAAAACACCATTACCAGAAAGAAAAACGATAAAAAGGCAAAAAAAGACCATAATTCACTTCACAGAGAACTAATGATTGTGCATCATGAACCCAATCAAAACCCCTTGGGTGATCCTATGTGCTCCGGAACGATACGCATGTCCTGCTCCACTAGTGGCATTCATCGTTTTACTCATTTCAAAATAAATGTGGTGATAATTAGCATTTGTTGATGCCACAGTGTAATAAATAACATACAGTATTGTAAACCGTTTGGTGAACTTAAGCGAAATAGTAATGAGTATAAAATAAAGTTTGACTTGAAATGTAGTCAATAGTTTAGCATGATTTGAAGTTTGACCTACATATTAAGTATGATGGAACAGTTTACATGTAATTGGGTTAAATAATTTATCTTGTAGTTTTTTATGATCTTCACAGAAATAGATTTTCAACAAAAGAATAATGAGTTGAATTTTTCTGCTTTCAATTCAAGTACAGACATTTAATGTATGATAATTTAATACAATTGTTTATTATAAAAATATAAGGTGTATCCGGATTTAAACAGTTAAACCAAACATATCCTTCTACAATCTGCATGTGTGTACGCTATTGCTATAACAAATTACAAATATTGATTTTGATAATAAATTTTGTTGGAAACGATCAGGATGCTTGTAATGGAACCTATTTTCTTTTTTCTATCTGGAATTTCCATGCAAGGTTTATTATCAATACGCAAAAAAAAAAATAATAATAAGCTATATTCTTATGGTATGATATTATTATTATACAATACACACACATTAAAATTTAATTATTGTTATTTTGTAAACCCGGGTAATGTCTCCTAGGAAACATAATGTTAAATTCACATTGAAAGAAAAAGTCGGTGTAAAACAAGTAGAAACTGAATGTATTAAAAAATCAAGAAGATATTATGGTCCCATCGCTTGATTCTTTACCTAAATTTTCCTTTTATGAAAACCATACATACACGCAAACCGATATAAGTCCAATAACATGTCTTAACAGTTTGCCCAGTGTTGATGGTGTGTCCAAATTAAGAAGTTAATAATCAGTATTGAGAACAACATTAACCATACCGC
Source organism: Mytilus californianus (assembly GCF_021869535.1). Classification (NCBI taxonomy): domain Eukaryota; kingdom Metazoa; phylum Mollusca; class Bivalvia; order Mytilida; family Mytilidae; genus Mytilus; species Mytilus californianus. The sequence goes on along the minus strand of NW_026262581.1, from coordinate 137,801,063 downwards.
TCTTATCCCAATTTTTTAACATTTTTAACCATTATGTCTGTTTGTTTTGCATCCACATTGTTGTAAAAATAATGGAATTTTAAAAGACTGTTATACAAGTAAGAGGTTTAGCTAGCTATAAATCCAGGTCTTATCCACAATTTTCTACATCAGAAAACGCCAGTACCAAGTAAAGAATATGACAGTTGTTTCAATGTTGGGTTTTGTGTACTTTTGTTTGTCTGTTGGTCTGTTTTTTTAGTCATGGCGTTGTCAGTTTATTGTCGACTTATGAGTTTGATGTCCCTTTGGTATCTTTCGCCTCTCTTTTGTTTTGCATTCGTTTTATCCGTTTTGAATTTTCCTTGGAGTTCGGTATTTTTTATTTTACTTTTTATTGCGCATTTTGCGACAAAAGTCTCTTGTGTGAGGCTGGTGGCAAACATATTTGACAAATACAAACTCCAATTCAAAGATTAACTACCTACTTAAACCAAAAAAGGAAAAAGGTTATAGTAAATTACTGGTCGACGTTTTGTCATGTAGTATTCCAAAAGCTCAGTAGTCATGTGCTGCCATAAATATCATTGATGCTGTCATTTTCCATAAATGTACGGTATAATTCAAATAAACCAGGTGTTTTTATACCCAGGCATAGATGGCCTTAGCCAGATTTGGCAAACATGTTTCAAAATGTTAGTTGTCAATGCTTAAAAGTTCGTATTTGATTCAGACTTCGAACTGTTTTGATTTGAGTGTCCCTTAAGAGTTTTGAGTTGACAAAACGCATGTCTGATAATTCACAGATCTGGTAACTTTGGTGACTTTTTATACAAGAGGGTTAGTTTTTATATTTATAGCATTTTTTTAAATTTATCTCAGCCTCATATTTCTTTTTCTTTTTTACTATTATGTATATTTCATGCATACAAGAAACCGTTAAGGACCACAATCCATAATGAAATCACAAGATAATCAGGTGATTGTACCAACAATGACACATTGACTTCTAAAAAATGATGAGCTTATATTTATATGCAATACGAACAGGTTTATAACACTTCCTTTTCACACTATAGTATGCACAAGTAGAACTTTATTATTGTTTCCAACCTCCTATTCTTGTCGAAATAACTTGCTTAGAAATAAGATAAACATTATATTCCTCCTTGAGATTATGCTTGGTTCTGATATAACATTAGTAATTGTCGATAAACATCCAGTGTTACCTATTTGCTCATATGACCTTAATCTTAATGTTTACATAACCCCTAACTGGAAAACTAAAAACAAAACAAAAGCAAATCAAGCCAGTGAACACTCTTTCCTCTCCCCCCCCCCCCCCCCCAAAAAAAAAAAAAACAACAATGAAAAAAGAGCTTTAAATAAATTGGTGATCCCAATAATTATTGCCTTTCCTTTTATTTTTACTTTATTCAACTGGAACTAACTCTTCAAATCAAATTTCAGAATTATTTCTTTTAAATACTTTCTTGTTACATGTCTGCGTCTTCTTTTTAAAGTAACGATATTGCACACATCTTCTATATCAAAAAGTACGTAATGTGATAACTTTTATATCATAATTTTGCAAATAATGTTATAAACAAACTTCGTATTGGTCAAGTGTGAAAATATTCTATCAATTTCATTTAAAAGCCCCGATCATATCGAAAAAAAAAGCGGATGCATTATTTACCTATGTCTTCACTTTAGAAAGTGCCCAGTATTGGTGTTCAGTACAAAACGAGTCCATGTAGAACACAAGATAATCGAAGTGCCAACAGGTACTTCATATGGATGTAATGACATCTTTTGATTTGCGCCATCACTCAATTTTGATGTGACTTCGAAACGCGCGTCTGGCGCAAATACTAAATTTCAATCCTGGTATCTATGATGAGTTTATTTACAACCACTGGGTCGATGCCACTGCTGATGGAGTTTTAATTCCCCGAGGGTATCACAAGCCCAGTAGTCAGCACTTCTGTGTTGACAAGAATTATCATTGATGTGGTCATAATTATAAATTAACTGTTTACAAAACTTTGAATTATTGAAATACTAAGGCTTTTCTACCTCAGGAATAGATAACCTTAGATGTATTTGGCAAAACTTTTAGGAATTTTTGGTTCTCAATGCTCTTCAACTTCGAACTTTATTTTGCCTTTTAACATTTTGTTTTTATTCGAGCGTCACATATGATATTCGAGCGTCACTGGTGAGTCTTTTGTAGACGAAACGCGCGTCTGGCGCAAATACTAAATTTCAATCCTGGTATCTATGATGAGTTTATTTACAACCACTGGGTCGATGCCACTGCTGGTGGAGTTTTAATTCCCCGAGGGTATCACCAGCCCAGTAGTCAGCACTTCTGTGTTGACAAGAATTATCATTGATGTGGTCATAATTATAAATTAACTGTTTACAAAACATTGAATTATTGAAATACTAAGGCTTTTCTACCTCAGGAATAGATAACCTTAGATGTATTTGGCAAAACTTTTAGGAATTTTTGGTTCTCAATGCTCTTTAACTTCGAACTTTATTTGGCCTTTGAACATTTTTTTTATTCGAGCGTTACTGGTGAGTCTTTTGTAGACGAAACGCGCGTCTGGCGCAAATACTAAATTTCAATCCTGGTATCTATGATGAGTTTATTTCGTAAACGACGTCTAAACACCATTAATTCCAGGATAGGAAAAGTACAGGAGTTGTTTCACATGTGAAATATCGTTTTATCCTGGAAAATAACAATATTTCATTGCATCCAATACCATAAATCGAGATAACTGCCATGTTAAATCGGGAAGAAATCATTTTAACGTGTCACAATTAATGCAGTTTAATAAGTGATAACAGTAGTTTATCGCTGTTCAAATATCGTAAATCGATTTCAAAATATACATATAAAGTAAAATCAAAAGAGGTGATTGCATGAACAAACTCAAAAAGCAGAGAGACAGAGTGTCTAGAGGAAGAAAACTATAGCACAAATTATAAATCTATATGTCACGTGTTTCTGGTGTAGTTAAGCAGAGAGCAGTCAACTTCGTCTTCAGCTTTATTGTAATACTGGTAGATTCACATACTTTAACAATGAGCGAAACATACCATTTAGATGAATAACTGGCTGTTGTTGGTACATAGACCATTGGATATTCAGTCACCCTAGTTCTTTAATGTTTGAAAAAGAAAAAAAACAAATATACAATTATCTGAACATCTGAAGTTTTAAATTGCATGTGTCTTTAAAACTTATGAATTTTCTTGACAGATACAATAGATAAGTAAGAAAACTAAGCATATGATAAAATTCAATGTATTTCTTTATGTATTTATCAATATTTAGGCAAATTTAATGATTTTAGGCTAAAAACTGCTAAAAATTGCAAATATTCCGTAAATTGCCATACAATTTATTTTATGCCTGTACCAAGTCAGGAATATTTCCATTGTTTTCCATTCATGTTGTTGGTTGATATAGTCAAGATTTTGTCAAGCTTTATGGACTTCCCCCTTTTTTAATTGACCTTGGAGTTCGGTATTTTTGTTAATACCCTTTTTTTAGTCTACATAATCTTTTGACAAACCAGACTACCTGAACCATCGTATTTGTATTCTGCGAACCACTAGGCAAATTCTTTGCATTAAGCGTATCAGATCCAGGGTTTTGAGAAACAAGCCAAGGTTATCTTTCCTAACTTTGTTGAGTTACACAAAGAATTGTGATAACTTTGGTCTGCAACTTTCAGAAAGGTAAGTACCACTATTACAATGAAATAAATAATAAGAAAAATGATGTCATCTCTCTTATTTTTAATTATTTAGACTTCTCTGTTTGCTGAACTTTTCAAATATATATTATCATTCCGCGTGACGTAGAGTTGCTCATATTTATAGAATTATTTAGCCTTGCAAAAATTCCCAACATTGTTTAACACCCTAGTAAAGTAATTGCATCCGTGTTAATTACCAGAACCTTTTTATTTCTACAAAACATCCCCGTGAACTTTAGGTATGACTGTGAATTGATTTGATGTTAAATATTCCGAATTTTGATATACTTCTTGTTACCTATATCAAAACAAACAATACCAGTCTAGGATTGGTAAATTGTTTTGTTTTTTGAAAAGTTGATTTAAAAGATTACTAATGCATCAAAGACATTTATATCAGTTTGTAAGGTACTGTAAGATTAGAAAACTGTCATATTGTAAGGTTTATGTTGATATTTTCACAATAAAATATTGTTTACACTAATTTGTACGCTAAACTTTTAAGATGTTACAGAATGATAAAGTGGAGATTGAGAATTCTGGCAATACCGTTTTTTGTAGTTTTACATTTTTCTGTTTTATTTTCCAGATGTGCTTCTTGACCGTCGACTGTGGGGATGACTCTGATCTGCTGAATTATAATCATAGATTTTTCAGACCAAATTTTATTCAAATCGGTCATGTGAGTTTCATAAAATAAGTTGTATAGTTCATATGTCTAACACTCTTTACGTTCGGTTCAAATTGTCCTCCGTGATTTGAATATTATAAGTGTCGGGCTTAAACAAAGGAATTGTTATGGGAAAATCATTGAAAATACTAACTGAAACAAGTATCTAATGAAGTAAACGCACAGAAAGAGATATATTCAAAAATTTCTTTCGCCGTAACAGTATTATTCTAAAGGCTCGTCGAAGTAAGGAAAATCCGAATTCATATAGTAATATCATTATCAGAAAAGAGGAAATCAATGAAAACGTCACCAAAAGCAAAAGAATAATCAAATTAATAAGGAGATGTGGTATGATTGCCAAGAAGCTCGCTTCGTTTTCAAGAAGGTCAATTTTGTAAAAGGTTTTACAAAAGATTTCTAAGACATGTTTCAGTAGTGAAAAGGTTAAAGGTAATTTCCAAAAAGACATGTTTTGTTCAAAAAAGAAGTTATTTATTACACCTTTCTTAACGGTGTTTATTAACGTTTGATTAAAAGGGAAGATGATATCTGATATCAAGAGAGAAATTAAAAACAATGAGTTGAAAATATCAAGAGAGAAATTAAAAACAATGAGATGAAAAAAAAAGACTTAAAACAGACAGCATCATGACGATGAAGAAAAGAAGACTTATGAACAAACATCTACTTGAAATGAAATAAAGATGGCTAAAAAAACCACTTTTTAAAAAACAAATGGGAACGCTGTTCCAGCTGCACCCTTATAACACCCATCGAGTTCCTCATTGATATTATACTCCTACGGTGATATGTCCCAATCGATAGTGATGTCATAGACAATAAAAGAAGGATGGGATTATAGCTATAACAATTACATGGTTCAAACATTTATTTGTTTCTCTGTGGTCAACCAAATCATTATAGTTTTTATAAAACAAACCGTTCTTTATGTGAAAATTGTTTGACTTTCACGCACTGCTGTCTCGGTTGAATTACGTTGAAGTGTATATATCGGTGGTCTGCAATGTTTTTGAGTTATTGCTTTCAATATATAGAATGTATTTCACACATTAGGATCCCTTAATTGAAATACATAATAAATGACATGTATTCAATTCCCTTCAAAATCATAAACTGTTCGAAAATTTTCAATCAAAATAATTGAATTCCTCATCTAACCATTGATAGGGAACTAATTGTGTGTAGTTTTTAAAACTGATAGACAGCAACACCGTTAGCTCTGGTTGTCCCATAACAATTGCGTTCCCTTCTTTGTCTTTGAAACTGTTTTCTGTCAATTCCGTCTAATAGGGTTTATTTATTTTTACCTTTTTCAAAATTCTTATTCTTATTTCAGTAAAGTTTTGCTATATATCTATGATCGCTTTCTAATATCTACAGCAGTACTCTTTAGGCTCAGTTGGAACAGAGGTGACTTACAGTCCTAGGGGTCTTGTCCCTGCTGTTCCAGTGGTAATTTTGTAAGCACAATCGATTGTTAATGTTAATATGATATTTGACCAAATAAACCAGTTGATGCTAGAGTGACGTAGTTAAATGCTAAATTTTCCTTAGAGTTCGGTATTTCTGTTATTTTACTTTTGACGACCGTACTGGCATCAACATAGCACATAAGAGGACGTTCGAAACTCATTTCGATATAAACTAATAACGTCAGAGGAATAAAAAGTCGGCGAAGACATAGAAGTTCACAAAATACTAGATGGAAACTAATAACTAATAATAAAGAGGAATGAAAAGTCGGCGAAGACATACAAGTTCACAAAATACTACATGGAAACTAATAACTAAGCATCTCGAACCGCACAAAAAAGGGGGGTGATCTCAGTCTTAAGTTTTTTGTGTTTGTCGTGTTGTTGTTAGGTTGCTGTCAGTTAATTGTCGACATGAACTTTTTATTTTCTTCTTGGTATCTTCCTTCTCTTTCCATCTTAATTAACTTTATAATGACCAGAGTTATTTTGTTTTCTTATGTTTTGTTTAAAATTTTAACCTGAAAAGTGTTGATTGTCCTTGAACGTACTATATGCCAAATTACAAGATAAATCATTTTACTGTAAAATATTCTATGTATGTAATTCAAAAACAATAAATATATTCCCTCACTAAGAGCATAAGTTTTTGTTTTTCTTCAATACTAAGAGGGCGAAAACTCTATAGCATTTCATTGGGCAGGAACACTTAACTACGATCTCAGATATGGTATAAAATATTTTAAATGAATAGGTATACATATCCATTATTTTGCAATAAAGGATAAGGGCTTTTAATTTATTAGATGTGGCCTATAGGTAAAGAATTTGAGCTTCCCCGAGTATTGTTTAATCTTAAACAAAGATCAGTACGCTAATTTGATCTACTTTATATTTTTTCAAAATGCATATAGGCAAAATAAAAGAAATATCTTATCTCATTCTGTATTTCCCAGGTGTGAATTATTTACTTTTTCCCCTTTTTCCTTATAACGTAAGTTGGTCCACATTGGTGGTAGATTTTATTCCTTCAACATAAGCAGAAATTTCCATCGGTGCATTGTATACTGGTAACTTATACTATATGGATTATACACTCCATTAATTTATCATTATAAACATCATTAGTGCTTCTAATGCCTACAAACTGACCTACATAGATACTGTGTTAACTTCCCTGTTTTAAACCGTAATCATTACGTACAAATTGATCAACCCTATATCTAGCCAAGCAATGTGTATAGAATGGTACTTTAAACCAAACAAACAAACAAGTAGAATCATTTAAAGTGTTTTTGCAGTATCTACTTTGATACAATTCTTTAAATACTCAAAGACAGTCTACTCTACATCACCATCATATCCTATTTGGATATGTTCAAGTGCAGTTTGCTGTGGTCCGATGAATTTTTGAAAAAAAATATAAAGCATAAATTAAAATTCTAACTATCATCATTATTATACAAAAAATAAATATTATTTTCTTTTACGTTTAACACATTCTGTTTACACTTTATCGCTTCGATTACTTAAATATCGATTATTATAATTTAAGTTTTACAATTTCGATATGCTAAAAGCATTTATAGATTATAAGTAGGAAGTACTTTTAAATATGCTAAAACGATCAATATTCAATTTAAAGGAACAAAATATGTAATTTCTTTTAACGAATCATAAATGACAAATCATTGATTTTAAAACTCCCCTTGGACGGATTCACAGCAGGGGGTATACATAGATTGTGTTCGTTTTATTAATCGTAAGTTTGTGCGGATAATATCTGCCACCCCATTTCACAAAATCGATCTCATTTTTCAATCTTATCACGCGACATTACCTATTTTAAATCGGTTTTAATATTTATTTGAGCAATGTTTTGTGATGTATTGATCGATCATGTTTCCTTCATTTCTTTTTGTCATGATTCCATTCTTGGTATCTTCTTATTTATGTATGGATAGGGAAATTGCAAACTATTTGTTGTTTTCGATATTGAGAAATGAAAGGGTAATTTTGTGAAGATTAAAAGGATAGTCAATTTGTCAATTTCTAGGATCTTAGTATCTGTCGCATTGTATGTCGTTTACATGTCTCAATTGATACATTCGGCTTGTGTATTTTTACACTATACGGACTTTATTAGCAGGAATGTATGTGCTCATTACAAAAACTGTTCTAGCAAGAGTTATGAGGAAGATCAACTTGAATAGACACTTGAATAAGTTTAACGTTTACTATCAAAACGTAGCTGACCGATACGATATGTCTGCGTCTTAACTCACTAGCGACATGTGTTTGTAGCCCTAGATATTCAATCGTCTAATATGTTATCGTTTGAAAGTTTGACTGTACCTGTAGAAATCTTATTACATATATACAAACGGGATACATCATCGTAAATGATACGGTGATGTTGTTTATGAAGCTGGTAAATTCAGATACGATCCATGTAATCTTATTGATCTTTTGAATACACTTATTTCTAAAGGTTATCAATTAAACACTGTAGTAAGATCTTGTACTAGTGTCTTTATCGGTACGAACATGGATTTCGTTTTTTTAGCAATTAAAACATTATTAAAGTTGTTAAACTTGTATCTTATCCGTTTGTTTAGTTTCTGAACAATAAAATATATTTAAACTATAACTGAAAGAGAGACGAAGGATACCAAAGGGACATCCAAACTCATAAGTCGAAAATAAACTGACAACGCCATGGATGAAAAAGAAAAAGACAAACAGACAAACAACAGTACGCAAAACACAACATAGGAAGCAAGAGACTTAGCAACACGAACCCCATCAAATACTGGGGGTGATTTCAGGTGCTCCGGAAGGGTAAACAGATCCTTCTCCACATGTGGCACCCGTCGTGTTGTTCATGTAATTACAAACCCAGTGATATGTCTAATTCGGTCGGTCACATTCGGAGCGAAGGGGACGAGATTGCAGTTACGACAATTGGAATAACTAAATATGTATTGCTATAAGTTATGAACACTTATGGTCCTATCTCCTGTCGAAACTCATATTTTTGCATTGTAGACGGTCAAGCTTTTTCTCATACTGTTGATGACGTCTTTGCAATGAATTCTTTTGATGTTTCTTGATTGATGATTTCGTCCAGGAAAAACTCATTAATAATTGGCTTTGAACTAGCATTTGGTAACTGCCAGTACTCTAACATCGGCAATTTGCGTCTTTTGTCTTTTAATTCGTATTTTTTTTTTGCTTCGTGACAAAACTTTCCAACTGATGTTCATAGTGTGTTCTTGTGTTGTGCTGATACGCAACTCTCCTTTGCTATTGGAGGTTTGAGCGTTCACATAGAGGTTTACCCCGCCACATTTCTGTATGTGTCTGTCCCAACTGTGGAGCCTGTAGTTCAGTGGTTGTCGTTTGTTGCTGCCTGTCACATTTGTGTTTCATATATTGTTTGGCCTAAGTCAGGTCGTTCGTTTTCTCGTTTGATTTTTTCAAGTTTTGTAATGCCGGGGCTTTTTATAGCTTACTAAACGGTATGGATTTATGCTCATTGTTGACTTCAACGTTCGTTGGTTTCTGGTAGATAGTTGTCTCATTGGTAGTCATACCACATATCTTTATTTTCAAATCCATATAATTGGTAGAATTTAAGGCACAAGGGAGCGGTTACAGGATACAATGTTTTAACCATAGTTTTTTTTTTATAATCTGAATATTTGTCTGTGCACGGATTTGGATGTTTGTTATTGTGGCAAAACATCAAATGCTTTAAGTTAGATGTAGTGAACCAAGTCGAAAACATACATCAACTTAGAATTTATTATGAGATAAGTTCCTTGTATAATGAATATATTGATATTGATATATCAGTACTATGACAGATTTTAAACAGTTGATTATGTTGACTTTACTTATAATCAATGCGATACGACTTTTTTCCTGTAACAGCTTATTTTCGAAATTTCGAAATATAAATAATTATTTAGAGGGGAGAAATGTCATATTTTATGTGACTCAGTGATATACATCTTTTTTGTATTAGGATAATCTTAAAACAACGACATAATGACATAATAATAAAAAAAAAACTCACCAATAAAATAAAAATGACTTGACGACGGATTTATGTAACAAATTATATATTATATTCGTAATTGCTTAAACCTTGTTGTAGTGCTCTTTCAGTTACGTAGACACATAAAGCTTCATTTGTGAAATATTCATAAAGAAAGCATGCTTGCACCTACTGTATTACAGAGATATTTAAACTTTCGCTTGTGTATATAAACAGAAATCTAAAACATTATTGTGCGATTGGTTCAGTAACACTGGAATGCCACTATTGAAGTAGGTGCACAATATATACAGTGAAAAATACAAAAATTCCCCATATAGCATGAGATATATTTAATTCTTTTCTTTTATTACTTATCAGAAACATCAACAATAAAATTATAAAATTCTAGTGATTATGATTTATTTTAACAACTTCCCAATTCACATGACCTGTATACTAAAGGTAAAAAAAAAACAGTAATAAATACATATACATTATTGAATAACATTTGTTCTTCCTACTATTTTTTTTATTAGTATTTTTTTTCTATAAAGATATCAACTACAGTAAAAATACAATAAACAAAGGACCTCAGATCAAGATTTCATTTGGAATAGATAAGATATTTTTCTATCAACCAATCATGGTGCCCAAAATTTCAGCAATACAATCAATTAGAGGGATTAAAGTACATTTAAACAAAAACATGTATGTTGTATGTCCCAAGTCAGGAGCCTGTAATTCAATGGTTGTCGTTTGTTTCTGTATATCATATTTGTATTTCGTTCATTATTTTGTACATAAATCAGGCCGTTAGTTTTCTCGTTTGAATTGTTTTACATTTGTCATTTCGGGGCCTTTTATAGCTGACTATGCGGCATGGGCTTTGCTCATAGTTGAAGCCCTTACGGTGGTACGGTGACCTATAGCTATTAACTTCTATGTCATTTCGGCTCTGGTGGAGAGTTGTCTCATTGGCAATTATACTCGTATTATTATATACACATTTAAACAAAGTAACATATAAATAATGTCATTGACAAAACATTAAGTCTTTTGGAAGCTATTGTTACCTGGAGAAAATACTTTTTTCTTAATATATATTTAATAAACACCAATAAATAACTAAATAAAACACACCAAGAGGATATGCGCTGAGTAAAAAAGTCTTTAATGCACTGTGCCATAATGAAAATTTCGAAATCTCAAAATGCATATAACAATTATGAAATTCTATGACGAACTCTTTAAGATTGTCGACTAAATACATCAGGAAACACTGGAATTTCAAAATATCAACTGCATATAAGATATCCGGAAGGGTAGGTATATATGATGTCTGCTAAGGCAAGCCAGTAATACCAAGTAATACATCAAATATATACACGGAAGGGTATGTATATATATGATGTCTGCTAAGGCAAGCCAGTAATACCAAGTAATACATCAAATACTTTGCAACAATGAATAAGTCATTTGGGAGAGTACCACTGCACAATGGTCAACAACTTGTGATATTTTGCTGAATAGTTTCTGAAACAGCTGAGATTAAAATTATCGGAAAACAAAGTCAAAATAAGTATCTTAAAGATTAAGAACAAAAGTTAAAGTTCTATAAGAGTCAGAGTCAAGAGTTACAATTTGGTCGTTTAAAAGCTAAAATTTCACATTAAGTATATTTTGTTTTAATATTGCAAGTATCACAACAACGGTTACTGGACGTGTAGTATCTTCCATGGACTGGGGAGTCCACTAGCAGCGCCAACGGTTACTGGACGTGTGGTATCTTCCATGGACTGGGGAGTCCACTAGCAGCGCCAACGGTTACTGTACGTGTAGTATCTTCCATGGACTGGGGAGTCCACTAGCAGCGCCAACGGTTACTGTACGTGTGGTATCTTCTATGGACTGGGGAGTCCACTAGCAGCGCCAACGGTTACTGGACGTGTGGTATCTTCCATGGACTGGGGAGTCCACTAGCAGCGCCAACGGTTACTGGACGTGTGGTGTCTTCCATGGACTGGGGAGTCCACTAGCAGCGCCAACGGTTACTGGACGTGTGGTATCTTCCATGGACTGGGGAGTCCACTAGCAGCGCCAACGGTTATTGGACGTGTGGTATCTTCCATGGTATCACAACAACGGTTACTGGACGTGTGGTATCTTCCATGGACTGGGGAGTTCACTAGCAGCGCCAACGGTTATTGGACGTGTGGTATCTTCCATGGTATCACAACAACGGTTACTGGACGTGTGGTATCTTCCATGGACTGGGGAGTCCACTAGCAGCGCCAACGGTTACTGGACGTGTGGTATCTTCCATGGACTGGGGAGTCCACTAGCAGCGCCAACGGTTACTGGACGTGTGGTATCTTCTATGGACTGGGGAGTCCACTAGCAGCGCCAACGGTTACTGGACGTGTGGTATCTTCTATGGACTGGGGAGTCCACTAGCAGCGCCAACGTTTACTGGACGTGTGGTATCTTCCATGGACTGGGGAGTCCACTAGCAGCGCCAACGGTTACTGGACGTGTGGTATCTTCCATGGACTGGGGAGCCCACTAGCAGCGCCAACGGTTACTGGACGTGTGGTATCTTCCATGGACTGGGGAGTCCACTAGCAGCGCCAACGGTTACTGGACGTGTGGTATCTTCCATGGACTGGGGAGCCCACTAGCAGCGCCGACGGTTACTGGACGTGTGGTATCTTCCATGGACTGGCTGGACCTGTGGTATCTTCCATGGACTAGGGAGTCCACTAGCAGCGCCAACGGTTACTGGACGTGTGGTATCTTTCATGGACTGGGGATTCCACTAGCAGCGCCAACGGTTACTGGACGTGTGGTGTCTTCCATGGACTGGGGAGTCCACTAGCAGCGCCAACGGTTACTGGACGTGTGGTATCTTCCATGGACTGGGGTGTCCACTAGCAGCGCCAACGGTTACTGGACGTGTGGTATCTTCCATGGTATCACAACAACGGTTACTGGACGTGTGGTATCTTCCATGGACTGGGGAGTTCACTAGCAGCGCCAACGGTTATTGGACGTGTGGTATCTTCCATGGTATCACAACAACGGTTACTGGACGTGTGGTATCTTCCATGGACTGGGGAGTCCACTAGCAGCGCCAACGGTTACTGGACGTGTGGTATCTTCCATGGACTGGCTGGACGTGTGGTATCTTCCATGGACTGGGGAGTCCACTACCAGCGCCAACGGTTACTGGACGTGTAGTATCTTCCATGGACTGGGGAGTCCACTAGCAGCACCAACGGTTACTGGACGTGTGGTATCTTCTATGGACTGGGGAGTCCACTAGCAGCGCCAACGGTTACTGGACGTGTGGTATCTTCCATGGACTGGGGATTCCACTAGCAGCGCCAACGGTTACTGGACGTGTGGTATCTTCCATGGACTGGGGAGCCCACTAGCAGCGCCAACGGTTACTGGACGTGTGGTATCTTCCATGGACTGGGGAGTCCACTAGCAGCGCCAACGGTTACTGGTCGTGTGGTATCTTCCATGGACTGGGGAGCCCACTAGCAGCGCCAACGGTTACTGGACGTGTGGTATCTTCCATGGACTGGCTGGACCTGTGGTATCTTCCATGGACTAGGGAGTCCACTAGCAGCGCCAACGGTTACTGGACGTGTGGTATCTTTCATGGACTGGGGAGTCCACTAGCAGCGCCAACGGTTACTGGACGTGTGGTATCTTCTATGGACTGGGGAGTCCACTAGCAGTGCCAACGGTTACTGGACGTGTGGTATCTTCCATGGACTAGGGAGTCCACTAGGACCGCCAACGGTTACTGGACGTGTGGTATCTTCCATGGACTAGGGAGTCCACTAGCAACGCGCCACTGAAAAAGGTTATAATGATTCCGATTAGATAACTCAGTGTAACATAATAAAGCTGCAATGCAATAGAACGGTGCTGCTGTTGTTAGACAGTCAGATTCAGAAAGTACCATCGGCCTAGTACCCGTTTCTTCAGTGAAGTTCTCATATTTCAAATTTTAAGTAAAATGTAATTTGGTTTAAACTTATTAACAAAATAAAGGGCCAAATCTCCCAGACAAAGTTCTCAATTCTGACTGTTAAATTTAGTCACTCTTTGGATGTCTTGTTCTTCAAGTGTAGTGTATTTGGCTTCCGAAAAATATTGGTCTCGAGAATACCTGATGTTAATTCCAAAATCACATGTCGTCAGCACTGCAATTCAAGCTCTTGAAATCGGACGGCAAATGTAAATGTAATACGAAGAGAAAGTAAAGTAAATTTGTTGTCAGAAAAGGGAAATTCACAATTAAAATATCGTTAAATATATATCATAGAATCTATTAAGGTAATGTAAAACCATAAGTCGAAACAAAAGGAGAAAAAAAAGGAAAGACAAAATAAGACTACTCATAAAACTTAACATTTAGCAACACAAGCACCTACTGTGACATTTTAATGACCCCGTTCTTGCTGGTTATGACTTACGCAATTCCATTGATAAAATTGCTTATGTAATTAACATTTATTACACAATATAAAAATAAGGCGATGTGGTATGATTGCAAATGAGACAACACAATTCCATTGATAAAATTGGTTATGCTATTAACATTTATTACACAATATAAAAAATAAGGCGATGTGGTATGATTGTAAATGAGACAACTATTCATCAGAGTCCAAATGACGTTGATATAAGCAACTAAATTTACCAATATTTAAAAGTATATCAAGATACAAGATACAAATAGTTTATTTACGTCTCACCATTAATATTACAATACATAACATAATACACGAATACATAAAACAATATAAAATATTAATGCCATTCTAAAAAGAGTTATGAGAGACGGGATTAAAAAAAATAAATATATATATATATTGAAAATTAATAATAATAAATATCAATGTACAGCTAGATTTAAAAAATTTCCTTAAAAATATTTATATATTACTGACTCTTTAGATTAGTGTATCATTACTTTTCAATCAAATTCAAAAACAATACGAAATGAAAAGCTCGAGGTACTAAGTTATGTAAATTAATTACGGGCAAACCACAATTACAGTATCAATCTAAAGTACACAAAACCTCATATATGTGGTGACCTATAGTTATTAACTTCTATGTCATTTGGTCTCTGGTGTAGAGTTGTCTCATCGGCAATTATACCACATCTTCTTATTTATATATATACATATATATCTTTCTTTTCGCTTAAGGAAGTAACACAAATAAATAAATAAATTCATTGAGAAATCCAAACAAAAAAAGTAATGTATGCAATACTATACTATATTGTAAGAGAGCAAGCTTGCAGGTATATATATACACCTGTATTATAAGACGTTATTTCCTTGTACACACTATAATTAATTACTTCTTAGCCCAGTGTACTATTTAAAGATTTATATTCCTAATTAGCTGTTCCTGTATATAATACCGACAATTGTTTGTTTATATGATGTATGTCCATTAAACATTTACATAATCATTGTTACCTATAGGAAACCACCTACAAGTATTTAATTTTGATGCGGTAGTTACGGACGGTCCACTAGCGGTAGACTTCCTAGTAAACCTTTTAAATGCTCGGATAAACGAATTCATAAAGATTTGAATTAAATACACGAATTAGGTGACAATCAATACATGTTAAGTTAACGGAAGATAATTTTACCCCGATATGACGTGGACCAATTATTATATCCGCTCCAAATTCAAATCAAAAGTCCTAAACTTTTCTATAAAAAGTCAAGAATTTCGAAATTTGAATTAAAATCATCATCTCTCAACAAGTAACAACACCAATTGAACATTAACTCCCAACAACTTCTAGCATTATGGTAAGTTTAATATGACTTTATGAAATTGACATATATTATCAAAGTCCATTACTATGGGTTCTCTTGGAGCATTGATAACATGTATTAGAACTTATGAGAGTTTATGTTTCACAGCTTCAGCGATACAATAAAATTAAATTATCATTATTTTAAGATTGGATTCCATTATATATACTTGAATCTTTCCACCTTTTGATATTTTCGATCAATTTCTATTTATTGAATTTAAAAAAGTGCGATAAAAAAGAAAAAAAAAGTTTATTTGATAAAGATTATTCATCATTAGAATTAAATGTAATGTTAAGATCGACATGGCTTGCAGTCCCAATGATGTATACCCATATTTCCTTTTGTTCATATCTGTACAAATTAAATGAAAAGTTTATTTACGTACGACAATGGCTATTACAAAAATCGAGAAAATGAAGACATATTTAGACAAATAAACATTCGACTTTATTTTCTTTGCAGCTTCTGTATGTCTCTGTCGCTATATTGTCTTATGCTGCTCTGGTCGTTTCAACACCACTGCCATGTCAAGATCCAGCTAACCTTGATGGGATGTGGCAAAAATTGCAAGCTGAAAACGGAAATAACGTCTTGGAGCGTATACCTTATGAAGTTTCCAATCTCAAACAAGAACTCGTAAATGGGAAGTTAACATTTGGTGAAACAACTTGCCCGAGTAATTCGTTAGAATTACTGAAAACAATAAGCGCCTCACTATATCACAGATCCACTTGTCCGTACTATTACGTCATGGAAGAGGATACGAAACGCTATCCCAAAATGATAACAGAAGTACGCTGTCGTTGTCAAGGCTGTCTAGAGAAATCAGGACAAAGCGATTTCAATGTATGCGAACCTGTAACATTACCTATGAAAATGTTAAGAAACACGGGAGTTTGCGAAAAAGGCGTGTGGAAGTACGAGCCATATACTCATCATCTACCCGTTACTTGTACATGCGCTGTTGGTCGCGAAAAAGAAAACTCCATTTTAATGACAAGTCCTCCAATCGGTGCTGACGGACCTGAATCAATGTAAACGTCAGCAAACGTACTAACGACGGAATCAGGGTAAATTATGGATAAAGAACAAATCTAAATTAATGTTAGAGTTAGATATAACATTGGTTACCATTGTCTTTCAATCAAACTTGCCATTATGTCAGAATGCGCGTTTTCACTGCCAATACTAGGTTCTAAGAATATGAATGAAACGTGAAGTGTATATGTAGATTTGAGTGAATCTGTTGACTAATATTACTAAAACATTTTATATCCTGTTTTGTGGCGACCATTGGTCAATAAGTGTATGCTAAGAAAGGATCTGTTAAAACGTATGTCTCATTTCGTATAAATAATACTCATCCAACTTGTGCCACATTCAAAGCATATGCTGTGACAGAAGAGTACAATTTGTTATCTTTTTATATTTTAATTTATTTATTTATACATGTGCATTTAATAAAATTTGTTAATAAGATAGCATTGTTGCAGATTCTTTTATAAAGGTACAAATTTGTATCATTAGCCTGTAGGATTTTCCTAATTAAATGTACCTTCACCTTTTGCAATACAAAGATATGGAGAAGACACGTACACAAATACAAAATAGTCATTGTTTTACATTTGTAATTTCGGGGCGTTTTATAGGTGACTATGCGGTTTTGCTCATTGTTGAAGGCCATACGGTGACCTATACTTGTAACCTTCTATGTCATTTGGTCTCTGGTGGAGAGTTTTCTCATTGGCAATCATACCACATCTTTTTATTTTTTTTAAATATATATAGAAAAAAAGTTAGATGAACATTATGATATTTAATTTTCAAGAGAGGGATTAAAAGGAAAAAGGGGTGCTTGGAAGATTTTTGTGTGTGTGTATACATTATCTATTTCCAGTGTGCGCTTGACTAAAAACACGATTAATAGTCACATCACTGTCCTCAACTTACAGTATGTTTGAAAGGACCTGGATATGCCAAACGTTGATGTTAATCTGTACATATGTCATCGCACCTTCAGAAATACATTTCTTTTTATTAGTTGAAATTACTGAATAGTTTATGAAAATATCATCCTATTTTCGTGCCTCTAAAGCTCTTTTCATCGGGAACGTTCCAACCTAAACATTTGAAAGCCAAGGATGTATAAGTGAGGGTCTGGATGGGGTTTACAGAATAGATATCAATGAACAAAATGACAAAATAAATGACTAAAAAAATAAAGAAAAGAGAAAAATAGGCAAAAACAAATTAAGAATAGTGAATGATGGGGTGCTGAAATATAAAGAATAGAGAATAATGGACAAAATAAATAAAGAATAGAGAAAAACGACACTGCGTACAAAAAACTAGAAGTTGGATGAACTGAGTACAAATATCTGTTTTCAGTCGAGCACTGACCACCAATGTGATATATAATCAACGCGTACGGTTCTACAATCTGTCGATACCTATATTTTGACATTGCACGAGGTCATGTTTTTCTCTGACTGTTAATGACGTCTTTACACTAAATCCATTATACGTTGGATGTGTACTGATTGATATCATTAATATTTGTATATTCCGAAGGCCAACTAAATGTTTTACGGAGGGAACCAACCTTTCTCAAATCTGTATTTTGCGACTTTTTTGTTGTAAGGGATGTATAAATGCCCTGCCACGTCCGGTCTGTGGTTTTATTAGATTTTTTTCCCCTGTTTTGTATCGATCTGATGAGATAAGCCCCTTTCAACTGATTTTTATAGTTTATTCTTAAGTTTTGCCGTTATACATACTGTCCCAGGTTAGGGGAGGGTTATACTGGATGCTTCATTTTAATGCGCAAATGTCTCGGCTTACCTTGATACTGTTGTTTAAAGGTGAAAATTCGCAATTTTTTTTAACTTTTCATCCAAATGTATGTATGTACGTAGATCCCTCCGTTATTTGGAGCACCCCTCGAGAGCTGCGAGTGTACAGTGGAATCCGTGTATACTCCCTATCGGGTTTAATAGAGATGTGACACTAACGTATTTACAACAATATTTACAAGGACAATCCCCACCCCAACACAAAGGGAGTGCTAGGACACCGGGAAAAGTCTGTTATTATGGTGGAGGAAGCCGAATATCAATATCATAGGAATATCAATTTTAATATTTTTTGCTTGTGTATTAATTTTTCTTTTTTTTTAGAGACTTCTTATTATAGTCTCACTTTTAATTTCAAAGCTTATGGAATATTTTTATTATATTTTTTAACTAGAATATCAATTTTAATATGTATATAAAAATAAGGAGATGTGGTATGGTTGCCAATGAGACAACTATCCATCTAAGTTCAAATGAAGTGGATGTAAGCAATTATAGGCAACCGTACGGCCTTCAACAATGAGAAAGACCCATACCGGATGGTCGGCTATAAAAGGCCCCGATATGAAAAATATGAAACAATTCAATTGAGAAAGCTAACGGCCTAATTTATAACAAAACAATTTACGAAAAACAAATATGACAGACATGAACCAACGACAACCACTACAGGCTCCTGACTTGGGACAGGCACATAAAGAATGTGGCGGGGTTAAACAAGTTTGTGAGCGCTCAACCCTCCCCCTAACCTGGGACAGTGGTGTAACAGTACAACATAAGAACAAATTGTAAAAATCAGTTGAAAAAGGCTAAACTCATCAGATGGATACAAATAGAAATATATCTAACAAAAACACAGAGTGGACGTGGCCAGGTACTTAAAGATTCTAAAAACAAAACTGAGACACTAAGTATAGATCTGAGAGTACTCGTAGTTACGGAGAGCTAGTTCAAAGCCAATAACAAATAAGGAAACAAATCATGTATCTAAGACTAAAATATCAATCAGTACACATCCAACATGTATGTTTGCTTATGTATACATTTTTTGAAGAAGACATATATTTTAAGAGATTTCTTTATAAAGTATATGTTTTTAGATTTGTTTTTATTTTTTATTAATATACCGATAATCTGAATCAAGACCGGCAAAATAGCAAAACTCTATATATATATATCGCTATTTTGCCGGTTGCTAAGGAGGCTTTTTTGTCAGAGCCGGCAAAAAAAAGTCACTGCCTTGTTATAAACGCCCGGTTTCAAAAATATAAACATTGAAATTTTCTTTCAAAATATGATAAAGTATTTTCAAAATTAACATTTAGTCTAGCTGAACTTTTGATCTATTTCTTTAGACATCAAAAGTCCTAAGCACATATTTAATTTTTATGGACCTATTCAGAATTTACCTGCCTGGCTTTATGACCTTGGCCTTTAGCATTGGGCTGTCTTTATTCATTGATTTTGGAACTGTTTTCATCTCATCAAGAAACTGCAAAACTTCCCTTTTTGAAAATCATATATTGGATAACTCCAAAAACTTCATTATTATTTATATCATTATTTATGGGAATTCTTAACACAAATTTCTTTTTGAAAATTCCGTTAGATTAATTAATAATAAATAAACCAAGCACCAACACCAAACATAATGTGAGTTGTCCTGCACTCTTCGTCATGTTCCTGTACAAAATCTACTGTAGAGAACAGTAGCTAATTTTAGAGTCTAAGAAGACATGATATATCACCAGTTTTAGAACCTTGGGCATCATTGGATACAGTAGCATTAAGTACTATTTGACTTGTAACGTGTTTTTGTTGGCATGAATACTGACATTATGTACTTTGTCTAAACGATTTTTATTGTATTTTCTTCTCTATACCTTTTATTTTTCAAAATTATAAGAGGGGTTCAGTTTCAAACCCATTCAGCGTTCCTGCTCGAAGAATATAACTGTGAATTTACTCTGCATGTCGTTTATTATTTTTTTTGAATTGCTGTCTTATCAATTTAGAAATCCCCTCCCCCTCATCTCCTTATATACACATTAAAGTTGGTTGGCTCGCCGTTTAATGTACAGAGGCAAATTAAAATCCTACTCAGGACGAGAACATGATAATGTGATATGCATATGAACCCTGCTTAATATTATATAAGCTGTATTGCTTTTGAATACATTATTATTATTATTATTATTATTATTATTATTATTATTGTACTACACCGACACACTGACCCGAATTTCACAAGGTAACAGTCCACAGGAAGACATGTCACTCTACCCTACACATTATTCTGACTCCGAGCCGACCATTCTTTGCAATTACTCCTACATGCCGCGTGCTTAGCGGTCACTGAACCATGACAATGAGGTCATGGCCAGAAAGAAACAGCAGTCAAAAAAGTCAAAGGTATACCAAATATGAATTATCTAGATCTCTAACCTAGTATATCTTATCTAGATCTCTAGCCTAGTATATCTTATCTAGATCTCTAACCTAGTATATCTTCTCTAGATCTCTAGCCTAGTATCTAACCTAGTATATCTTATCTAGATCTCTAACCTAGTATATCTTATCTAGATCTCTAACCTAGTATATCTTATCTAGATCTCTAACCTAGTATATCTTATCTAGATCTCTAGCCTAGTATCTAACCTAGTTTATCTTATCTAGATCTCTAACCTAGTATATCATATAACACTTGCCTATTGTTGAAACCACATATTGACCTTTCAATGTCTCTCTTGTTTTAGTTTGTTGTTATGTTTCTCTCTCTGAATTACTGAAGACAATATTCAAAGCTCCATATGGTTTTATGTAACTTTTTGTTTTTGTTGTTAAGTTGCAGTCTATTGAATCTTCCCATTCTGTATTTACATATTTTTACTAGGTAATAACTACTTGGAGACATTAACAGAAAATGGGGGTTTTTCTTTTGATAATTCAATTTCATTCATAATCAATTGTGTCCCTATTTGTACAAAACAGCACAGGCTCAAAAATGTTATGCAAAGCTCTATTCTTCCGGTAGGTTCCTTTAAGTATGAAATCAAAAGACAAATTAGCATTCAATTAGAGCTATTTCCTAATGCTTGTAGTTTAAAAGTTTGGTTGGCTTGCTTGCTTTGTTTGTAAAAATGTTTGCTCAAACAATGTAATTAAGATTGACATCTGCAATCAATAGATAGGCGGGGCTTCAGCTAACTTATGTTAGTGGCAGTAAGTGAAATTAGGCATTAAGCTTAAATCCTAGGCAATAAGCTAACGCCTAGGCAGTAAGTTGATTGCCTAAATAATGTTAGGCATTACTCTTAAATCCTGAAAATTATGTCCAGGCATTAATGTTAATGCCTAAAATGAAATTGAGAGTAAATAAAAAGAAATTAAAGTTAAAATACATTTTGTACATAATAAAATAATAAGAACTGAAATTTGAATATCAATTACATGAACTAAAATCATATTAAGTAAAATATTGATGTTAAAACTCATTGAATAAACCTCTTAAAATATATGTAAACTTGTAGGGTAGTTGTCTCATTGGCAATCGTACATCTCCTTATTTGTATATTGATAGAGCATTTTATTGAAATTTATTTGTAACCAATTGGTGCGGAGCTATTGCACAGACTATTTCACAGTTTAAATTGTTTCTATCATTTGTACCTGGCGATCGTCCAATACCTTTGTGTACAGCAGAATTATTTCGAATATAGTCGAATTTGATTCCAATTGACCACTGTTAATTCGTTGTTTCTCATCCATGCAGTAAGCATGTCATGAATATTTCGGTTTGACCACTCAATACTACCCTGTGATTGGAGATGTATTGGCTTCCCATGAACAATAACTAGTTCGGGCCACATTAGTATTAATTCAGCTATAACAGCAGCAAATTCACGACCTTTGTGACTTTGCTGTTTAAATGGCACACCAAATATTGTGAAAACATTAACTAAATTAGAAGCCACCTTCGAAGCATTTTTTGACGTAAGAGCTCTAGAAATATAATTTTGTTCAGGTTATCCTGTTACATCATAAGAAAATATAGTTTCCATCTCACTTTGATAGGAAATCGATTAAATGAACTTGTCCTCTTCTGCAAAACTCTTTGGATAAAACGGGTTTTACTATACTTATCTCTTTCGATATATATCCTATGCACATTTTATCTTGTTACAATTTTCACAAAATGGAAGAAATAGTACAATGGAGTCATGGAAAATGTTTGCAAAGCCATTATTAAGTTGTTTAATTGTATGGTCTATAATAATGATAGGCCGCTTTGACATATTTCTTTATGTTTTTTTCTCTCCAAAATACCATACAGTTGCTCTAGTAAAACATAAACTTTGAAATTTCCCTCATCATTCTCTTTTACTTTAGTTACCAGTCTTTAAAACCTTCAATGGTAAAAAATTGTCAAATGTTCATTGTACTTTTGCCTTGTGTATATGATCAGTATTTTCCCTGATTAAAATTTATATTCCCGCAAAGATTTAAGAAAACTCTTTAATGCTAATAATTCAGTTTAAGAAATGAAAAGACAAGATAGGTATTTAAGAAAATTTACATATCCAATAAAACAGATGGAAAGATGATGTCAGTGGCAAAATTTCATATCTTCAGTTGTCTATTTTTGACCAGCTCAATCCGGCTCGACCATTGAAAAGCAATACCACAAAGAAATACGAGTAAGTTCTGTTTTGAATACGAAAAAATACTAAAAGATGAAGATCTTTTAAAACATTTTATATTAATTTTTGGAATATAATTTTTAAAATATTATTCATCAAAAATATTTCACCGAATTAACATGTATTTGGAAGATAAACAAAAATCCCAAAATTAACTTATTGCCTGAAATGATGTTTGGCAATAGGTTGAATAATCAACATCAGATTTCAGGAAATTAGCTTAATGCCTGGAAATTTCAGGCAATAACTTAATGCTTAGGCGTTAGCTTATTGCCTACGATTTAAGCTTAATGCCTAATTTCACTTATTGCCGCTAACATATACATTATACTTAAAATGTTATTGGAAATTAAGTATAAAGCAGAGTATAATATATACAAGCTGAAGCCCCGCCTATCTATTGATTGCAGATGTCAATCTTAATTACAATGTTTGAGCAAACATGTATACAAACAAAGCAAGCAAGCCAACCAAACCTTTAAACGACAAGCATTAGGAAAAAGCTCTAAAATCAAAACAGTATTTTTATATTGTTTTTATATACTACGACATTTCTAACAAGTATTTATTTATATTTTAGTTACACACATGCAGAAGCAAAATCTCCTCCAGTGTTACATTTGAACTGTTTTTTTACACAAACATGCCTTCAATTCATTTCATTTTCGTGTTAACCATGATTAGTACATTCCATATAGCACGTCAATCGTGTTGTTTTGTTTCTATAATTTGGAGAATGAATGGGACAATTTGGATCGTTTGTGATACGTTATTTCTGAATGACCAAACGCTTAGCTATTGTATGTTTGCTTTATAGCATGAAAACAAAAGAGAAATTTGCAACCCATCATGAATTATTACTATTATGAGATCCTTTAAGTTAGTACATGTAACTACGACATTGTCGGGATAATAACCTAGGCCATTTTTCATAATCTGGTACGTGATAATTGTGTTGTTGCATAAAGAAAATTACTAAATAAAAAAATATCGCAAGTGTAATATTTTGACCCCACTATTTGAAAATCAGGCGACGACACAACATTACACAAACATTTATTTATATAAATGAGTAACAAGATTTTGTGAGGTAGACGAATCCGGCCTTAAAATGATCAAATTGACTTTTTAATAACAAAAATCGGCAGATCAGTCATATTTTGACTTTTTTGACTCACTGCTTTCCTTTGCATTAAATTGGACTGATAACAGCTTAATGAGATTGAAAATGTTTTTTTCTGTTAAGACACACGAGCGTTTTACCTTGCGTAGACGTGCGTATAATACATTTCAATGTTTTCTTCAAAATGATATGTTCTTCAAAAAATGAAAACGCATGATCTGTAAAGTTTCTCAAATTTCTGAAGAACGGTCTTTCTCAATATTGGAAAACTTCACTGTATTGCAAAAAAAAATCGTGAAAAAGTAAGAATAGCAAAACCGAACCTTTTCTACCTTTTATTTCATTCATAAAAATATCATGAACTCGTCCAGTGTACAGTTTAGTTGTCAATTAAACCACACTTGTGTGTAAAAAGAAATGCAAATTAACCAGTTGTCAGATATACAGAATATAATTATACTTTAAAGGCCTGGATTGGGATCTTTATTTCTATATTCTTTAATTTTTACTCTAGTTATTAAAATATACCTAAATCTAGTTTTGTTGTGTTTATTAAAAAAAAAAAAACCTTTTAGTACAATACTAGGACAGAAAACTAAATTAAGACAAACCATAATTATAATTGTTTATCCACAAACAAGAGTAGTTTTATAATTTCTTTTTTTTAAAGATTTTTTTAACATCCTTGTCTTCATAAACAATAACTATTGTTACGTAATAAAATTTCGTGTGCTTACAGAATACACACAGGAAAAATTTTAACAGGTAAACAATTAAAGGCGAAGCAATAATAACCTCACCCAATCGAATTGCGTAAGACTTAATAACAATGACATAGAAAATTTAGTGATATAGAAAATTACTTCTAAGTTAAAAATATAACTAGAGTATATGAATATTAATGACCCTTGTAAATAAACTTGTAGATCTTAAATTGTGTTAATGACCACTACTGTTGTTAAAAAGAATTTTTAGAGAGTTTTTACCATTTTAGATTTTAAGTACATATAAACTAAATATGAAACAACACAAGTGCATAATTTTACCCATTACTGATACTGAATAGTAAATCATTTCACTTTCTTTTTTCTAAGAGAATTTTACAAACAACTGATAAGGCTAAGCTAGTATTTTATCCATTTTAAAATAAATGTAAATTTTGTAAACTCACATCAGTCTGGCCAGTGGGCATGTATAGTGTAAATACAAGTTCCTGTTTTTTTAATTTTTAATTTTAATTTTTTTTAAATTTTTGTCCTATTCTAACTCTGTTACTATCATTATTCGAATTTTAACAAGTACATAAAAATTTTAATAACGCATTTTTAAAACTAGACAATTTTTAAATGCGGTGACCCTGCAGATAGGGTGGACTTCCTGAAGAAGAAGAAGAAGACCAGTCCATATCAAATTGAATGTTAGGGGTAAATTGGGTAGGGAGAAAATGAGAGATTTTTTAAGACAATTTCTTATTAATACTACAAAACATTCATCACCCAAATTTTTTGTTAGAAGTTCAAACACCTCTATGTCTGTATTGGCATCGTTTTTCGATCTCTCATTAGTGTATTTAAAGCAATAAAAAGTTTGGGCTTCAAAAGTCAACAAAATTATTGACTTTATACAGAAGAATAACCTTCTTAAAGCATTAATGTCTGAACATATAATACACGGATGCATAGCACAATCATTTTTGAAAATACTGCAAAAAATTTCATTCGGATTTATTCAGCGGTATTGTCATGAAGTGCGTTTCAGTGAACCATGGTATAGCAAACATCGAATTCCCTCACAAAATCTTATCACACACTTATAATTCCTTTTACGTTCGTAGTAACATAGCACATTCCATTGTCGGTCACCTGTGTGAATTCACGTGCACACTACGATAATTATTGTTGTATTTTACTCTTTCGGCCAATGAAATGGGACATTACAAGTTGTTTGTTTGTGATACGCCAGGATTTTATCAATGAATTATCAAACGCTAAACTTGACTACTTCCAAAATCGTGTTGAAATTATTCATGACTACTAAACATTTTCTCTATATTGCTGCTGTGAATTTTAAAATCTTCTAGATGATACATAACTACTCTCATGCATTTATTGAGATTGTTGTCTCCTGCAATCAATCCCAAATCCTTTTAATACTCTGGTTTGTTATAAGCTTTATTCTTCAACAGCTTGAAGCACTATGGAACATGTATAACTCAAATGGTACTGTGCAAAGCATTGTCTGTCTAGGTACCAGTTAGCTATTGGATGGTCTGATTTTGAAACTAGACATGTTTGAATACCTTTTTGGGCAATGCTTGTACTCTAAAATTATTTTTAAGCATGTGCAATAAAAAAAGTAAATTTTTTGCTTCATTTTGCAATGCACTGAATTTTGTGTAATTTTATGGCTATATCATCCTTGAAAAGGGTATATTGTAAACTCCAATAAACCATGTAAAGTAGGTCTTCATGTATGTCAAATGAACACTGTGGGACAAACATGTACACCTTACAATCATTCCATACACCAAATATAGTTGACAAATTACTTATTGCATTGGCAACAGACAAATCTGGCAGAGAGTTGTCTCATTGGCAATGGTAGCACATCTTAATATTATATAAACCCTGAAAACTTAAAATTGACCAATTAACCATGAAAATGAGAACAAGATGAGATCAGGTGAGATAAAATCTAGGACATTTACCTTTAAAATCATTACACACCCCAATTAAAGTTGACCCGTTGCTTATAGTAACTGAAAAAACAGACAAAACCACCTTAACTTAATAGTCTCATCAAGCATAAAAATAAGGTCAATGTCAGATGAACCCTGCAAGACAGTCATGTTTCATACAACTATGGCTTATAGTATCTGAGATGTGGATTTTAGCATTGCCGGATAAGTATCCCTATGTCTCATATAATTGAACTTTCATCGCAGGTGAGACTACAATGGTTTATAAGAACTGTAAATACTGGAATTTTGTGTGCATTTATTATTGTTATTGTTGGACAAATGACAAAAATATGAGATTAATTATTGCGATATCAGGAAAGCTTGAATAACAAGAATGTGTCCATAGTACACGGATGCCCCACTCGCACTATCAATTTCTGTGTCCAGTGGACTGTGAAATTGGGCAAAACTCTAATTTGGCATTAAAATTAGAAAGATCATATCATAGGGAACATGTGTACTAAGTTTCAAGTTGATTGGACTACAACTTCATCAAAAACTACCTTGACCAAAAACTTTAACCTGAAGCGGGACAGACAGACGAACGGGCGCACAGACCGAAAAACATAATGCCCCTAGGTGGGGTATAAAAATATTGCTATCAAATTAAAAATGTTGAGTTTTATTTTTCAGAAATCTATCCGCAATAATATAAACTGTTGACACAGAGACCCTGAAATAGTCATCAAACTGATAAGAACTGATAGTAATGCAACTTTATAGAAAATATCATTGATCTATCACAAGTAGTTTTAATCACACTAATTGCTAATGAATGACCTAGGGGGCAGAGACTCAAAATAGTCCTCAAACTAATATGTTCTGATAGTAATGCTACTCTAAACAAAATATCATTGATCTATCATAAGTAGTTCTTAATCGAACTAACTTAAGCAGAAAAAGCAATACCTATGTTTCCCATTCCGCGACTAAACAGGAGTGCCAAAAAATGATTTTTC
The DNA here is from genome assembly GCF_021869535.1 of Mytilus californianus. Lineage (NCBI taxonomy): Eukaryota > Metazoa > Mollusca > Bivalvia > Mytilida > Mytilidae > Mytilus > Mytilus californianus. Next base: position 137,772,856 of record NW_026262581.1, on the reverse strand, counting down.
AATTCACAACACATTGAATCCATATTTCCAAATTAGAGACAGCTTGAAAAACATTTGATTTTAGGTGTACTTTCTCCTGTGTGTTTAGTTTAGATTTATCTGCAAATTCTACACTCACTATAGAAAGGAGTCCGACTTTGGTTTATAAATCAAAGCTGTGAAGTCACTACAGTGTTGTTCCCATAGAAACACCAGCTTGGTGTAGAGGAAATCCTCAACAAAATGTTTTGATTTATAACCTATCTTATAAACTGAAGAGAATCTAACTTCTTATAGAATCATGGTACGAAGTTATAATTAATCTATCTTATAAACTGAAGAAAATCTAACTTCTTATAGAATCATGGTACGAAGTTATAATCAACGTTAATTAATTTATAACCTATCTTATAAACTGAAGAGAATCTAACTTCTTATAGAATCATGGTACGAAGTTATAATCAAAGTTAGAAAATACAAAGCATATGACCTCATATCTTCTTTGTGTATTTTGGACTTGAGAAAAATGGAATAAAATGTACAAAATATATTTCTTTATTTTTCAGGTCTTTAATAGTCTTGAATCTTCTGAAACTACTGCATGAACACATATTGGTGAAAAATCACTCATGTCGTCTGTATTTGAAACTTATATCTAATCATTTACGCTTCCTGTCTGACTGTTGTTGAGCATATGCTTCCCGTATTAATCTGAAAGCCTCGGCTGTAGCATATGGAGTCTGTGTTATAGGATCAAAATATTTTGCAGGTAGTTTAGTAACAGGACAATATTGTTTTTGTGAAAGTTTTGGTTTTTTCTGAGGAAAGTATTCCTTAAATGTTCTATCATCTGTGAAGGTTATAAATGTCCGTGAACACTTCTCTGATATCTCACATATATCTTCTGATTTTTTCTGGGGTTCCATTCTGAAAGAAAAACAGGTTGAAATCAATCAAAGCAAAACAACAATAACATTTGTTATGTAATGAATGATATGTATGTTTACCTTGTATATCATTGTTCTATTAGCACCTTAGGTGTGGTGTGGATTTAGAAACACCATTTCATGTGCCTGTCCCAGGCGAAGAGCATGTTATTCAATGGTTGTTGTTGGTTCTGTCTGCCAAAAGTGTTTTTTGTTTATTGTTGTAATAAAAACTAGACCATTGGTTTTCTCTATAAATGTTTCATATATTGTCATCCCAGGGGTTTTATATATTACTATACAGTATGGTATAGGTTATTGTTGTAGGCCATATTATGACCTGTAATTGTTCAAATCTTTTGTCTTCTGGTTTTAATGGATAGTTGTATCATTGACAATCATACCAAATCTCTTTTTTATATATTGCTGGATTTCTTGTTCCCAGCAGAAAGACTCGAGCTGAATTATTTTTTGTTCTGTTCAAGGTGTGTAAATGCAGAGTAATGTCCAATATGTTGAAACAAGAAATATTTAAATCACAATTGTTTTTGCCATTTCAGTTGGTAAAGAAATTGTATCCAACTCTTTACATCATATTCAAAGCTTTTCCATAAAAAAATACATAGGATCCAGGGAAGGCACTTTGAAATCTCTACTATGTGTGGGTATCAAGTACAAACAAAATGTAAGTGAAATTCTAACTATGCCTGTATAGGTCTCTACATTTTGAAAGTGCCTTCAATGTGTACCATGACTATTTTAAATGGAACAACCTGACAATCCTTAACAGTATACTATTGTTTTTAATAAAATGACACTGCATGGATACAGAACAAGAAAGTAATAAATATATATTATTTTGAAATTATATTGACTTACATATCATCTACATTAATTTCTGTTTCCATAGGTAACTCTTCAATCAGTGGCATAGTAAATGACTGATATTTAATCATTGGTCCTTTGTTTATCTGTTTCTGTATTCGGTTTTTCTTTTTCTCCATTTCTAGTCTTTTGTAATCCTCTGAAATCATATTTTAAAAGTTCATGTCATTTAATTACTGAAAATAACAAAGGAAATTAATTTCATTTTTAATTTCTGTAAAACTTTTCAGTGTTTCAAAATATTTTGGACATCATTAAAAAAAATATATATTCTTCAGATACTGTCTATACTACTAAAATAACAAGGTCCAATTTGTTAGCTGGCAAGACCTAAAAAGGATGAATTCAACTTTATATATAACTAATATAGGACAATGGTGTTGATTAAAAATTTCACCATTCTAGGCCCCTTTGTTTTCCACATATTTAATATTACCAATAATTAACAAGTTATGGGTCGAATCCCATACTGATTCCAATAGTATATGTCACATGTAGTTTCCAGTTGTAGATACCTATAACCTTCTGTAAATCCCTCCTCTATCAGGAGAACCTAGAATTCTTCCAGTAGTTGTTTTATATCTATGTTAAACTAAAGTACACTATTCAACAAGTCTGTTTTCTTCCACCTCAATACCAATATAAATTTTGGTTAATTAGTTAAAAAATTAAATTTAGTTTATAGTAAGTTTATTGTAGTAAGAAAACAAGGACAGATTCAAACAGAAAGATTTTGAAAGCAGAGAAAACTATGCATCTTACAATCAGCGTGATTTTATCACTTGAGAATATGAATACTAATACTCCAGGCTAAACATAAGGCATAGGTACTTTAATTCAGTCACGGACCCGTGATTGTGGGGGAGTGTTCTAGTGCTTATAATATATAGTGCATCTTGCTTGTTATTGTATAATATCGAAGATGTAGTGGGAGTTCCAATTTGACGATATGTTTGTTGTTCAATGAAAATAAATGTGAGATCAATTATTACGATTTTTGGAATTGCTGCATATAATTAATGCTATGAAAATTTAAAATGTGAGTGTTTATTTTTGTGAAACCTTTCCAATTATGATTTTGGTAACAATAAAAACATAAAGAAATATCTTAAATTACTGACTCTGTCATTACTAATCACTGGGTATTAATCTTCAAGGAGTATGTGGGTAAAGATAAATCATGAATTATAAGTGTTCAATAAAGTATGAATTTCCTAAAGATTTTTAATGCAGAATTCTGAAGAGCCAGGAAATCAAATATCCAAGAAATTATACTGTTTCCTCAACCCACGAAACTTTTTAATCAGGAATATATATGAATCCACAGTATATAACATTGTATGTTGCCCTATAGATGTCTTTTTGGTTAATTTTTTTGTTGGATTGCTGCCTCATTGACATATACCCCACTTTCCACTTTGTCACATTTTCTATGTTGTTTCAATATATATATATATATATCTTCACAACACAAACACCTAACAACCTACCAAATTCCAATACAAAAAAGTAGGAAATTTGGTTTATGGACAGAAGAGGAAAATATTGAACATTTGTGTTTAAAAGAGAATTAGCTGTAAAATTCATGTTCATCCATTTGACTCAAATTCTCATATTTGATTTATAACATACTAAAACATATATCCAAATTACAAAAAGTCTAAAATAAACAATTAACAGTGCATGGACTCGATAATATGTACATGTATCAACATTTCGTGTGTATTTTTGTTTAGACATCATCTAATTAACCATCAAGATGACCTCCAAAGACTGCCAATGGTCATATAACCCGATATAAACATACATATAGATATAAACAGATAGCAACCACATGCATTTGGATTTTTCTAGGTCTGTTTGATTTCATATTGTAGGATAAAAAGTAAGTTTATCATCGTTTTTACCTGTATAAGAATGATTTTTTGTGGATCGAATCAGTCAACCAAATGGTTCACCCTTGTTTTAACTTTCAATGTTAACATTCTTTTCCTTTTAATAGCTGAATACATGCGTAACCCATCTCAAGCTAAGGGGTTTAATCGAAGGTCACATGAATACGGATTCAATGAGGTTGAATTATTCACTTTAAACAACCTTAAAATCACAACTCCAGCAAAATGTGTGTAAGACAAAATAAAATGCAAGTTTGATCTCTAATTCAACAATACACAACTCAATTGAGATGAATTTATTGGTTTTCTTTTAATTGATGGTTGCAGAATTTGTGCAATGAAGGACCATAACTCTTGAAGTGAAAATTTAAGGATTGAATTTAACCTCTATTTTGTCATCATTAACATATTAAAATTTGACAAGCATTGATTCATAAGTTGAGGCACTATTAAAGACTATTTGATATGACATTACTACATTGTTCCCTCTGATGGTAGGCAGTATATGACTTATTATGTTTCTATAATAAGTCTGTAATCGTACCTAATGACTGAAGATTTTCTTCTTCTGTAATTTTGGCTTCCTCTAATAGTTCTTCCTGGGTTAATCTTCTTACTTCAGCTACATTTTTCTGTGCAGCCATTTCTTTTAACATTTTCTCTCTGGCTTCTTTTGTCTTTTCTCTATCTTCCCTCTCTTTTGTTTTATCTGCTGTTGATTTCCTCAATGTTTTCTTTTCTGAAAAGTGTATTTGGTTTACCAAATAATCATATAATTGGATTTTTAAAAGTTTCATATTTAACATGTTTCATAAAAAGAATTATGAAGCTGTAGGAATTGATTGTGTTCTGGATTCTTCATACAGCATTAGTTTCAAAAGGTTATAATGGTTGAAACAGAGCAATGAAACAAACAACAAAATAGAACACTTTAAAATCAAACTCAGTCTGAGGTATGTGGTTCATTGTATATGGATAACATTTAACGGTATCAACAGATTTGGCTGAGAGAGAACACAAAGTATATTGACTTCTTGAATGAAGTAATGTTGGTTATAAAATCACACTATTATGTGCTGGTGCAAAACTTGATGCTGAAAAGTCGACTATTTGTGTAATTGATGATACTATTTGTGTATTGATGAGAGCTGCTGATACAGTTTCTACAAACCTGGTGTATGATAAATTTGTACTGCTGATACTTTAGGCTTTGGAGGTTTCTTTTCTTTTGGTTTGTCTGTCTTTACGACCTTTTTCACTGGTTCCTGTAATAAATTATTATTAAAATAAAATGATAATCATTTATTCTATTAATTTGCTTTACAGATTTTTCAGATGGTTAGTTGAAAAAACAAAAAACATGAGTGTATTAAATTACTGTGTTTCAATTTAAAATTACATATACCATGTGATTGAATATAAAATTGACTTTCCTCAGGATCTTCCAAGAGATGACCTTCAGAGTCATATGGAGAAGTGACATTTTGAAATGGATAGGGAGAAGTGGTAAGACTTTAAAGAGCAGTGCTTGTTTGCTTGTAGTGCTATAATGATTGGTTTTGAAAATGCTATATCCTGTCACTGTATCCCACTAATTTAATTCATTTTGTATCGTTCAATTCCAGTTGTATTTAATGCCCGAGAATACCATTACAGTAACAGTTGTCTCTGTTTTTGTGTTAAATTGCCAGATATAACATCACAGTTATGTTTTTCCACTGATAAAATTGATGCAGCTACCTTACTAATAAATAACAGACTGCATTATTCAGCAGCATTATTTATACTATAGATCTTATATACTACCTTGTAAGCCTTTGTGTTGACTCCTTTTTTTTTCCTCTTTCCATCCTCATCCTCCACATCACTTTTTACTTCATCATTTTCATCAATGCTGATATCTGAGTCTGTTTCGTCAGAATCAGAATTTTCAGATTCATATTCATTGTCTCCTTCTTCCTGAATTTAAAACAAAAATATTTAATGAAATTTTGCATCCCGTAGTGACAAGCTATTTAATTGGCATGTATAGTACACACAGATTGAAAATACACCTTTAAAAAAAATGAATGTGTGATTGACCAATTACAGTTATCATCTTACAACTTATAAGGTAAGACAAAAATTTAACTTCTATAATTTTACCAATTCACTGGTTAAAATCAAATTGAAGTCAGAATTTTGCCATTCAAAGTGAAAACTTTTCTTTCCTGTAGATTGTAAAGAAATAATTCTCAATCAATATATCAAATACATTATCAATGAAGTACAATACACTTGCATTCAGGTGAAACTTTGATGAAAATTTGTGTTTCTTAGACCGGATACATTTTTGTCACTAAATATGGGCCCAGATATCAGTTAAATGCAATAAATATATTCTAAAGGGTCACCTCATTAAAACCTCCATATGTAGTTTTATAGAAATCATCTTCATCTTCTGCCTCTAACAATCTCGACATCTTGTTCCCAGCATTGCTTCGCTTTTCTCTTGTAGCAGCCATGCTTCTCAACTCTAAAAAAGAATGGAGCTATAAACAACTGTCATACAACTGGGAGGTTTAGCTAGCTATAAAACCAGGTTTAACCCACCATTTTCTTCGCAAAACACTGGTACCAACTTGTCAAGTCAGGAATATGACAGTAGTTTTCCATTTGTTTTATGTGTTTGAGCTTTTAATTATAAATATAATATCATTTTGTCATTTGATAACGGAAACCGTTTTGAATTTCCCTTCAGAATTTTGTAGTTTTGTTATTTTTTTACTATTTTTCTCAACCGACCTGATTGTCAATTTCTACATGTAAGTTAAGTAATGAGGCAGACTTAACTGTATCTACTGTATCCTTTATTTCAAGTTTTATGGACTTCCCCCTTTTTGAATTTATCTTTGAGTTTTGAAACTTTTGTTAATACTTCTTTTCTTAATATGGAAATAAAATATTAATCATCATGCATTTCTTAAATATGATTCTATAATAATTGTAACAATATGAATAAACATAACCAAACATACAATCATAGATACATGTATGTTTAAATAAGGGATGTAAGAAGTTTAGTTTATTGTTGAAGATAATGGTGACTGATTGGTATTTAACAATGGCAGTGGCAATTATTCAGGACGATTATTTGAAAGTCCTTCAAACAAATATATAATCAAGATAAAGAACAGGGAAAAACATCTTTGTCATTAATAATGATTATTATCATTTTTCTAATTATTTTGTTTTATATGCTGTTTGTTATTCAGCACTCATAAACATTAAAGTGGGTGATGGTTGAGATTTGATAAACCACATTCTTACTGTATTTTAAACCTTCTACATGTCAATATACAAGTACATGCAACAAGCCAGGAACCTGTCAGTAATGTTCAACATGCATCATTGTTCATGTACAAATTTCAAAAATCCATTAAAGTTTGTTTTAATTTTACTCTGCACAACCTGATATTATATTAGGTTGTGCAGAGTAAAATTAAAACAAACTGTATTATGAGGATATTTTCAAATTATATCAAATTTAACCTCTTTTTAATTTACTTGTCATAGATGTACATAAATGCCAATATCACGAAATCTTTGTATGTTGTGTGTAGCCATCTTTTTCAACTATGCATGAAAATGTAGACTGTGCAATCAGTTGTCAGTGTTCATCCCAAGAGGCACTGTTCACACCATTTAACACTAATTATATTGCTTTATTGCCAATGACACGGTAATTGTGTATAATATTGATTTGTGAGTCGCAGTATAATAAGTGGGGCACTTGAAAAACAAAGGTTGAGTAAGGACATTGAAGCATAGAGCCCCCATTAAATACAGGCACATTTTAGGTCATAGTGACCATTGCTTCCAGTATAGTAAAGATTCATGAAAAAGTCAGACAATATCAAAAATTATCATACTTTTATCGTATGAATAAAAGAAGACGTCTGGTATATGCATGTAAATAAATGAGACAGCATCACAACAAAAAAAAGTCAGACATTTGATCTTAAAGTCCTCATATTATTTTGTAAAATAGACCTGTCATTGCCTGTTGGATTTGTTACTGCTACATTGTCTACTGTTTCAATGTATTTATAATATAGCGCTATTAAATGGAAGTTTTCATATGAATCCAGTATTATGTTCAAGTACAGTCATATTGGGTCGAGGTGTACAGCTAAACTCGACCCAATACGACTGTACAAGGACATTGTCTACTGTTTCAATGTATTTATAATATAGCGTTATTAAATGGAAGTTTTCATATGAATCCAGTATTATGTTCAAGTACAGTCATATTGGGTCGAGGTGTACAGCTAAACTCGACCCAATACGACTGTACAAGGACAATCATGATTAAATGTTCAAAACACCTATTTTATGACACCTTTATCAACCAATGACTTAAAATAATCATGAAAAAGCTGATCAAGGACAAATACGACTGTAGGAAGACTTGTACAGGATCAATATGAAATAATTGGGTAAGACATGTGCAAGGGTTTCTTTAACATGTATTCTCAATGGTTCAAAACCCATATAATATAACAAATTAAAATGTTGTATGAGCCCTTCAAATACATGAATTTTGTTCCAAGAAAGATAACTCAATTATCATTTTTTCCAGTGCTGAAAGACCTGCTCAAGACCTGTCTCTATCGTTTTGACTATTACATGTATATAGATAGAGGTATATCTATACTACTAAAATAACGAGGTCCAATTTGTTAGCTGGCATGACGTAATCAAAGAGCTGAAAGCTCTGAGGAAAAATGACGCCACTGTCTCTAATATTGTGATATTTTTTATGCAAGTCTTGATTTTCACATACCGTAATTAGTTTAACATTCCAACATGTCTCGTAAGCATATAATTGATATTCGTATATGTGTGTGTTATGTGAAGATGACAACTGGCTGTTTTTTTAGTACAAATGTATAGGTCAAGACTACCTGAATGATCTACAGTATCCAATGACTACTGGCTGTTTTTTTCTATAAATAAATAGGTCAAGACTACCAGAATGATCTACAATATCCAATGACTACTGGCTGTTCTTTTGTACTAATAAATAGGTCAAGACTATTTGAATGATCTACAATATCCAATGACTACTGGCTGTTCTTTTGTACATATAAATAAAGACTACCTGAATGATCTAAAGTATTCTAAATAATGTGATTTTTGTCTTGCAATTACATTTTTCTAAATCAAGAATATAGACTACTAGTATCCTTTTCAAACCAAATGATTATGAAGAGCCTGTTGTTATCAAGCTCTTATACCCCACATACATATACTCATTAAATAAGTTACTAGTGACCTAGTTATTTCTGTTACTTGAAGCAAATTATATTTCTGTAGATTTAGACAATAGTATAATATTGTTTTACTAGTTTTATTTCACCTTGAAGATTAGACAAATAGGGATACTCCTTTGATTTTTTATTTCATGTCAGTCAGGTCGCTTTATATGAAACTTGAAACCACTTCTCTGCCATATTGTTATTTCATAACAACCCTGCCCTTGACCATGTTGACCCATGTAATTGATATTCATTCTTTAACCATATATCATAGTCAGTTAGTTTTTGATTTTGCACTCCCACACCACCTTTCAGGTCAAATGTCTGACTCCATTTAAGTTAATGACATTGAACAATTATGGTATTAAACACAATTTCAATAGTGATAATGCTGTTCTAGTAAGTCACCATATATTCAACTTGGGTAGCATTCCAGTTATTGAAATTTGTGTCAGATTAGAACAATGATCTAGACCTTTAGGAATGGATCTTACAATTTAATATGGAGCCATAGTATGGGACCCCTACACGGTAACAAAAAAAAAACAAGCTTGAAAGGATACAACGTCAAGTGGCAAAATCTATCACCAGAAATTACAAGTGAAGAGAGGATGGACGGGATACGTCTCTAAAATGCTTGCCTAACTGGAACTACAACAAGATCTCCAGACAAGACGAACAAGGAGTTGAAGCCAGAAGTTAATATTTATGTAAAAAGTAGTTGAGGGGCTGATTCCCGCTATTGAACCATACTGTCATTCTATAATATTATTGTGTAAGTATTTCTGTATTGTCCTTGTTATTGGTCCATGTCTTGGTGTACTGCTGGCCGAGGACCAACAATAAGGCCAATACAGAAATACATGTAATAGTATCTTTATTAATTAACTACAGTGTTACAATATTTTTTTATTTCATTTCACAAGAGATAAACATTTTTACCTTGAAGTGGAACTATCCAAATCTCAGTTTCTTTTTATAAGATGCAATATCTAATGATTTGGTGCCGTTTCCATGTATCTTCAGCCTGTTCTCATCTGATGAATTTTTCTACCCTTTCCAGTCACTATAAAGTGTTACAACTTTAATTTAGACACAACACATAAATAGTAATTGGAAAGGTACTGCCATTGCATGTGTAATGCAAATATATTTTTAAAAAAATAATGTAAGAGTTGAAATTGATACAACTATACATAAGCCAATTGACCAAAGAACGAAGATTTGCGCAATTACAGAATGCATATGCCTGGTTCGGGTTTAAAAATAAAAGACCGTTTACAAAACATGAGAAGCGAAAGTAAACAGTAAAAATTCGTAAGGGTTCCGCGGAACCCAGTGTCTCGCCTACTTTTTCTGTTAATCGCAGGCTCAACAAAAATGAGGAAGTAAATCAATAAAAATATTCCTCTTGATACTATCTTTTGATTGTAAGAAGCTTCTGTCCAAGTTTGGTAAAATTCCAGGATAGTTTATGAATCTAATAAATGTTTAAAAACTTTAACTGCAGACTGAATGTAATATTAACTGGAAGAAAACAAAATTTCCTTCTAGATACTAGCATTTGATCATAAACAAGCTTCTGTCCAAGTTTGGTACAAATCCAAAATAGTATAAGAAAGTTATTAAAATTTTAAAAACTTTAACCACAGAGTGAATATGTTGTTTCCTGGCAGAAAATCCAAGTCCATTTAAATGTAAAATAAGGAAAAAATGGATTTATTTTTTTACAAAATTTCCTTCTAGATACTAGCTTTTGATCATAAACAAGCTTCTGTCCAAGTTTGGTACAAATCCTAAATAGTATAAGAAAGTTATTAAAATTTTAAAAACTTTAACCACAGAGTGAATGTGTTGTTTCCTGGCAGAAAATCCAAGTCCATTTAAATGTAAAATAAGGAAAAAATGGATTTATTTTTTTACCAAATTTACTTCTAGATACTATCTTATGATCATAAACAAGCTTCTGTCCAAGTTTGGTACAAACCCAGGATAGTTTAAGAAAGTTATTAAAATTTTAAAAACTTTAACCACAGAGTGAATGTAATATTTACCGGCAGAAAAACTAAGTCCATTTATAAGTAAAATACGGAAAAAATGGAATTTTATTTTTACAAAATTTACTTCTGGATACTATCTTATGATCATAAACAAGCTTCTGTCCAAGTTTGGTAGAAATCCAGGATAGTTTAAGAAAGTTATGAAAATTTCAAAAACTTTAACCACAGAGTGAATATTTGTGGACGCCGCCGACGACGACGACGCCGACGGAATGTAGGATCGCTATGTCTCGCTTTTTCGACTAAAGTCGAAGGCTCGACAAAAATCGATTTGTACCATCGACATGATGAAATTATGAGGTCGTCAAGAAATGAACTTTGTGATAATTTACTCGTTCCCCAAACCTGAAATAATTCCATCGTCTACTTTCAAAATGCTTTTCAAATGAATGGGACCGTCTTTAACCTAAAATATATGCCATACTGAACGTTTCAGCTTGTTTATGGTGAGTAAATAAAAACTGCGTCGTACAAACAACTGTTTACTTTCAGTTTGAGTTTATCCTGACTTACGATCTAAAAACTGGAGACGTTCCGAAATCCTGTTTTGGCCGGATCAGAACTCGGCCAATACGGAAAAAAATCTGTATTGGCCGAGTTGACATCTTATATTGCATATGCAGTTTTCATCATATTAAGTACAATAACAGTGTAGTTAATTAATAATGATACAGTTACAGACTCTGCTGCTATAACTTTGTAAACAAAGATTCATACGCACCGCGTGGGTATAACCGTATTACTAATTTCCGATTATTAAAATCTTCGTAAATCTGAATAAAGACCAGTTACTATCCAATGGATATCAAAATGATTCCGATTATTACTTTTTTAATGATTGTAAAGTTGAAATGGCATGAAAGGCTGACATTATTTAGGAGAACTATTTTGTCTAGCGATTGCTGATCATTGGAGGGTAAAAAGTCCAACACCATAACAAAACGGATCTATTTATCATGTATACATACCGATTGTTTACGATTGTATGACATGTGCATAAAAGTGAAAGCTCGAATAAATATGAAAAATATAACAAAGGGATAGCTCCAAATACCATTTAATAACAAAAAACATATGGACAGGTCAAGATATCTTTTTGGTAAATAAAATAACGTATGTAAACTGGTTCCCGTCCGACTACAACACTTTGTTCGAGTGTAGCGTAATACAAGCAGATTCCAGTTAGTAATTGTATGTAAAATAGTAAATATGAAACCGAGTGCGGTAGGCGGAGGCATAATCAACTTCCGTTAGTTCTGGTCAATGGTATCGGAAACATGCCGCTGATAGCGTCATTTTCCAAAAATGATGAATCAAAGAATTCAACTTTATATATAACTAATATAGGACAATGGTGTTGTTTAAAAAAGACACCCTTCCAAGCCCTTTTGTCTTCCACATAATTAATATTACCAATAATTAACAAGTTCTGGGTCGAATCTGAAAAGATACCAGTAGTATATGTCACATTTAGTTTCCAGTTGTAGTTACCACCTGTTACCTTCTGCAAATCCCTCCTCAATCAGTAGAACCTGGAATTCTTCCAGTAGTTGTTTTATATCTGAGTTACACTAAATTTAAATTGCACTATTTAACAAGTCTATTTTCTTCCACCTCAATATATACCACTATTAATTTTTGTTAATTAGTTAAAAAATTAAATTTAGTTTATAGTAAGTTTATTGTAGTAAGAAAACCAGGTTAAAACAGAAAGATTTTAAAAGCAGAGAAAACTGTACACCTTACACTCAGCATGACTTTACCAGATTACATTACTAAAAATCCAGACTAAAATAAGGCATAGGAACTTTAATTCAGTCAAGGACGTGTGATGTCAAGGGTGTGTTCTAGTCATTTTGATTAATTACATCTGCCATATTGCTTGACAAGGAACTTGCTAACAAGACACACAAATCCTTTTCCTGATTTTAAATTGTACTTTAATTGAGTTAAAATGACATATATCTCATACACAATTGATTGATTGATCGGTGTTTAACACCACTTTCACCTCTATTGTGCTATTTTTATGGAGGTCAGTTTTTATTGATGGAGAAAGCCAGTGTGCCTGGAGATATGACCTTTGGTAGGAAATGTGACAATCCTAGTCAATTGAGATTTGCACCTGCCACTTGCAGGATTTGATCAAATAACCCCAGCGTTGACAGTCTAGTAATACAGTTGTTCCACTGCTTAGAACACTCGACCACCAATCCCTCTTATTCTCTTTAAAGATTCAAACTGAATCATTTTGACTCTTGAATTATTGACGCCATACAACAATCACTTTTCCTTTGTGGCGTCAAAATTGTTCAGGAACTTTTGTGATGTCCAGTAAAGGCAGAGTGAGAAAAATAGTGATAGGGTGTATTTGTGAGACTGCCAGTCAAAACATGCAAAAGGTGTGAAGTGCATCGACTCTCTTTTCTTTTTGTGTTTTTAACCATTGTTTCTTCATTATATAATCTTTGATAACTTTTTATAGTTATTTTCACTTATTAAATATGTTCTTGCTCTTATTAATACGATATAATTGTTACAATAACAGTAGTTTTAAAATATACAGAGAGGGGCAAAACTTTGCCATTCATAAGGGGACGAAGTCCCCTATTACAGTAGAAAAATCAATAAAAAAAAAAAAAAATCGGGAAAATTTCCCGAAATTTTCATTGTACTAATGAACTCAAAATCGTTAACTTTTTTTTTGTAACTTTTTTTAATTCCCGCATTTGCGCAGAAATCTACTTCCTTCTTCCGGTCTCGTTTGTCATGAGACTTTGAATGAAATATATATTTATCAGTCCAGTAAAATATAGGAAGGAACACAATAACAATTTCATTTCTAATTATTCTTTGATATGAAAAAACGTTACCTGATGATAGCGTTTCTTTTTTTACATTGAATATGACGTCATAACTAAAATAACGTCACAACTAAAATCCCTAACAACAGAACCAAAATCGGAAACGTTACGGTATTTCCGTTTCTTTTTTAACAGATTTAGAACTTAAAATATGTTTGAATTTAAAAAAAATAATTTATATAGACTTCGTCCCCTTTCACAGGTAATGCCTGCCTCATATTATGTTTTGTAGATTGTGCAGGCGATTCAGAGAGTCTGCGTAGATCTTACATGTTTTGAACAGTTCTGTCTCAAAATATGTTTGCTTATTCTGGTATGATTAGCATAAATAGTCACCGAATGTCAGATGAGAATCAGTTCTTTTTTTGTTTATTGAATTCTTTTTCAACAGGAAACGAGGCATGCGGTGAAATATTGAAGCCAAATACGGCGTGAACCCGAAATTGCGTAGATTTTCAGATTTATTTCATTATATATGTAGTACAGCTTGATTTTATCATTTATGTTAATAAATAGTATTTGTATATATTTGTTCATGCATTGACTTGTTGACTGACTCTGACAGAGTATACAGTATGAAAGTCCACTTTGATTCCCACGAGTATGAAAGAGTTCATATTTTTACTTTAAGCCGTTGGTATTTGCAAGACAGAAAGAATATTACAGTTATTATATTATTTTTTCATATTTGTCTGTTATTAGATTTCAGCATAGAATATTGTCTTGCATTGAGTTTAATTATATTATTTACTAGTTTTGACATTAAGACTTATGAAGTCATATTTCTTTATATTCAGATTCCAGTATGTGAAGTATAAGAGTATACAGTAACTTTATAGAGGAGCACTGCTCAGCCCTTGTATTATATACACGGTAAGCTGTGTTCTGTGTTTACATGTTTATTTATTTACGTGTTGTCTATTTGTACTTATGTGTTTTAATTAATGTGTGTCTTGTCTGTGTTTGTAATGTGTTATTGTTTAGGTTATAAATGAATATCTCCGAATAGAATAGTCACGTTATTTGAATAGATTACTTTAGATAATGATCGTTGACACAAGGTGTTATTGATATCTGTAGAATTGCATATAATTATTGAACAGTTACCGGAAATAGACTTTGGTATAGATGCTTATGATTTGTAGTAAAACATACTTTATTAAATATGGTATATTTCGAACTGAAGTTAACTACTTGGATAATTTATATTTTATTTTATTAATATGGAGATTATAATTAGAGTTATCGTTCTTTGAACGTATGTATTGTGTCTTATTGTGTGTTTTATATGTTACAGGGTGTTTATTAGAGATTACTATAATAAACCAATAGAACCTTACTCAGATGTTATTTACGCCCAACTTGATGAGTCTACATATACAAAAATAAAGTTTTAATCCCACTTTTTCAAAAGTAACAATAAAATGTATATGCCTTCATATTTAGGAGTTAGAATAAAAACATGTGTAATGAATTATGACGCATTCAGTCATTGATTTGAGACAATAAGTGCGTAATTAATGTTTTAAATAAGCAAACATCTGTCCAGTGTACAAGAAAGGGAAGAAATACGATCCGTTAGATTATAGGCCAGTCTCTCTCACTTGCATATCATGTAAACTAATGGAGCATATTATAACTAGCCACATTATGTCTCATACTGATACACACAACATCATGTATCCACACCAACATGGGTTTTAAAGGCGATTATCATGTGAATCTCAACTAATTGAATTTATTGATGATGTAACCAACAACTTAGATCAAGGAAAACAAACAGATTGTCTCATACTGGACTTCTCCAAGGCATTTGATAAGGTTAGTCATAGCCTCCTCATCCACACACTGAAGCATTATGGGATAACAGGTAAAACAAATGAGTGGATAAACAACTTCATCAGTGATAGTCACAGTCAGTAGTAGTGGAGGGTTGAAACATCAACTTCCATACCTGTAGAGTCCGGCGTACCACAAGGATCCGTCCTGGGACCTAGCTTATTTTTGTTTTATATAAACGACATGCCCCAGGGGATACAATCAACCATACGAAATTTTGCTGATGACACTATTGCTTATGTCACAATCTTATCCAATGCAGATGCTGCAAACTTACAAAAGGACCTTGACCAACTGGCTGTATGGGAAACAACATGGCTTATGAAGTTCCATCCTGACAAGTGTAATGTACTCACCATCTCCAAGAAGCGAACTCCATCTAAGTACAATTACACATTACATGGCCATAACCTTGAACATGCCACATCAGCTAAATACATGGGATGCATTATTTCATCAGATCTTAAATGGGGAAACACATAAGCACCATCTGCTCCAAAGCTAACAACACCATTAGCTTCTTAAAAAGGAATGTAAACATCTCCAACAAGTCAATTAAAGAAAAAGCATACATGTCTCTCGTCAGACCTACTTTAGAATATGCTAGTGCAGTTTGGGACCCATACCAACAAAATGACATCCACAGATTGTATATGGTTCAAAGAAGGACAACAAGGTATGTTACTAACAGATATCACAGCACCTCATCTGTAAGTAATATGCTTGAACATCTTGGATGGTCTACCCTACAAGAACGAAGGAAACACATTGCTAAATAATGATGCATAAGCTACAGAACAACTATCACTATAAACCAGTAAAAGTCTGAAATGGCCTATATCTGTACTCGACTGTACTGATTTTTACTCGACCAGTCTGAAGTGGTTTGAAATTTACTTGATATTTCTCGACTGTAGTCTGAAGCATACTTAACAGTCTGAACTTGTACTCGACGTTTACTCGACCAGTACTAAACCATTTTATATGAGTCTGAACCATACTCGACATAGAAAACCCCATATTTCTTGAACTCGAGTATTACTTATCTAGTGAATTCAAAAGGCCTTGTGATTTAAGTTTTACAGAATGTTATAAATTTCAATCTATGTATACTAATTAAACATTTATTACTCTCTGACCACGTGTGATCTTTTTAATCAGTGTGCCCCAAGCAGGATGTATTACTTTATAGTTTACCCCTAATCAGAAGAAAAATTTTATTCATTTCTTTATTTTTTTCTCCCTTATTAAAATATATATATATATATCCCAAATTATATTAAGAATAGATATATTTCTGATATATTAAGGTTAAACAATGTCAGTGATTTTGTTGGCTGTTGTTACCTCATTAAAAAGATAGTTATATAACTGTTGTATGTAAACATGAAACCTATGTAGTTTTTATTTAGAAATTTAGGAAAATCAAGTTTTGTTTTAAAAAAAACCATATGCCAAACAAAAAGCACATTAATACGGTTTTATTACCCTCAGTATAGGTGTGGTTTTGAGGTAAACAAAATTTTTCTATTTAACAAGACCCAGACTTTAAAATTAGATAATTTAACTATCTCGATTTGATAAATCTGAGAATCATGTAAGGATGTAAAAATCTGTTTTTATATTTTTATTTTATAGTAGCTTTAAAAAAAAAAGTTATTTTAACAATTAAAATTATAAAAATAGAGGTTATTTGGTCGAGTATGGTTCCGATTGGTCGAGTATTGTTCAGACCTCTGGTCGAGTATGGTTCAGACTGAAAAAATAGGTCGAGAGCTGGTCAAGTATTGGTCGAGTACAGGTCGAGAATGGGTTAAGACTGTTTCAGACTGGTCGAATAATAGTTCAGACTATTTTCAATAGCAAAGATAAGGGTTAAGTACAAATCAGTACAGTCGAGTATGGTTAAGACTGGGTCGAGTAATATTAAGTAAAATTCAGACCAATTCAGACTGGTCGAGTAAAGATCAGTACAGTCGAGTACAGATATAGGCCATCTCAGACTTTTACTGGTTTGTAGTGTATGTCAAAATTGATACATCCAGTAAGCTAATACCAAATGAACGCCCTTCCAGAAATAACAACGAAAAGGCATTTAGAATTCCATCATGTAAAACAACTGTACGGAAGGATTCGTTCGATCCTAGAACTATCAGAGAGTGGAACACCTTGCCCAACTGTACTGTCTCCGCCCCGAGTCCTGAATCTTTCAAGGCTCAGCTCCGCTCCGTCATTAAATTTAAATGACATGTTTTTAATTGCACCTACATGTATATATATTAAATTGCACCCATAATTGTTTATTAAATTCAAAAAAAATTCATGCGATCACTCCAAAATGTGGAAGAATAGTCAACCATTTGACGGTGGCCGCTTACCGGAAGAAGAAGAAATGAAGGGGGAGGAGCGGGGGCAAGATCATTTTTGTTAAGGTGTTTTAGGCATTTAAAAACTTTTGTTAACTGTTATTTTGAAAATATATGTTTTTGACTAATTAGCTGTTATCCGTTTTCTTAAAATTGACATTGTTGTTAACTATTATTATAAAAAAAAAATATCCCCTGTTAACTGTTAATGGTCAGTACACTGATGACTGTTTTGATATTAAAATCAGTCTGGTCAGGACCAATTCAGTATATCTTATTATAATCATTTGTAATAATTCCCATTTTCTATGTATGTGTATGTATGTATCTAGAGTTATCTAGAATTGGTTCACTCAATGTATGATAATAATTTTTTGTTATGGAATACTTTTAATTAATTTTGTACTTTTAAAGAAACTCACATATGCTTGTAATTTAAATAGAGTGTGTATTCTAAGAAAAGAATCACAAAGATGAGCCTGTGTTCCTTTTAATATAAAAGGTGTTTCGGTTAATGTCGTATGGACCTAGGCCTATCCTCATCAGGTATCCCTGGCCATATGTTTCACTTTTTGTAATATCAAGAATGGTTCAGATTTGATTTTTATGTATGGGTCATACGACACATGTTTATACATTCGTTTCTCTCTTTCTTTCTTTTTTTTTATATTTCTTACTTACTTTCTTTCTTTATTTATATTCCTTTGATTTGATATTTTTCGATTAATTTGTATTGATAACAAATTAATCGAAAAAAATAATTAAAATTTGTTCAAACTTTATTATTAATATTTTTTTATATATTTTTTTTTTATTTTTACACTGCTGGACATAGAAATAATAATGGTAATAAGGAAGGAAGGAAAAAAAATACTCAAGAGTACTTTTAATGTATTTTTGTTATTAATACTATTTTCATTTGTCTATTGTAATATCTGTCACGTTATATACTGTACAATGTCTCATGTTTGTTGCTTATACTATCATAATTGTTAATTGTAAATGCCCCCTGTGGGACCATGATTGGAATAATAAAATATTTGATTTGATTTGATTTGATTTGTATTCATGATCTCTTATCTTTTCTCTGATTTTATTTTTATAGATATAAGAAGGTGTGGTATGAGTGCCAATGAGACAACTCTCCATCCAAGTCAAAATTTATAAAAGAAAACCATTATTTATACATGTATATCCTTTTTTTATTTTTGAATGTGTCTGAGATACTAGCTCTTTTAGATTTTTATGTTTACTGTATGCAATAATCTGGTTTTGGAAATGTATTTTTCATTTTTATTTTGTTCGATTAGGTGCAAATGTTTTCTTATAGCTCTGTCGATTCTTTTAAATACCGTATAAATCTTGTTGCAAAGACAAGTGGTGGAACCATTTTATTATTTTTATAATTATTATATTTTAGATATGCTTTTTTTTTTAATGTTTGTTATAATATTGTCTATCTCATTATCGCAATGTCCTCTTTTAAGAAGTTTAGGTTCAAAAAGTTGAACTTCTTCTTTGAAGTCTTTTGAGGTATTGCAAGGTCTAATAAAGTGAATAATTTCTGCAGTTAAGAAGCCTTTTTTCAATTTTATTTTTTACAGAGTTTGTCTCTAGTGCCGTTTGGAGACAGAAGAGTGCCTCCCCGTGCTTCAGGTTTAAGCTCTTATAATATACTAGATAATGGAGAGTGTGTCCGAGCGAGAACTTCTCGAAGTTAATTACCAGTGGCGGATCCAGGATTTTAAGTTAGGAGGGGCGCAAACTTAAATTTTCGCTGAGCGGAGCGAGCCGAAATTTTTTTTGAGGTAAAATTATCGAAATATTCGTTATTAAGCTGAGGACAACCCATGCTTTGCAAATTTTAGGGGGGAGGTACACGCCCGCTACGCCCCCGCCCGAATCCGCGCCTGATTACTTTAGGAATATTTATCTAAAACTCGTATTTCACTATTCAGCCCCATTCTTCTATTAAGTCAGGCGTCAGGCGTTACCCTGATATACCCTGATTTTTGTATTTGTCCCCTGGTTTTGTAGGTTACGTATTTTGTCGGGTACTTGATGACGGATGGTGCTTGACGTCTTGAGCCGAACAGTTTTATCATTTTATCTTTTTACTTGATTTAATTCATGTGTGCTGGTTCATATTCTGGACGCCAGGCTTTGCTCCTTTCTATTGGAAATACGGATAACACAAAATGAAACTCAGAAAGGGAAAAATACTCAATACCAAATTCGTTCAAAGGGTATCTACAAGTCTCAATCTTCAAAATCGCTTATCTAAAAATATAACAATTGCTAACATTTTTAATTTTGTATCCTTCTATCGATAAGTGTCATGCCAAAACATGACTTACATGTCCCCGTCTTTCCACCAACAATACGGTTATAGGTCCACGTTTAATGGTAGCACATTTTCCTTAAAGTTTTGAAACTGATATCAATTGAATATACGGAGAAAGACTAAAATCTAACATAATATTCAGGATTGTATACCAAATCCATACATGTATAAAAAAAACATTTGTCACCATGCTTGTTTTTTTAGATAAATCGCTTCAAAGATGACCGATACGCTTAGAAATTGACAAAATATTGTGACGTTACGGAATACAGAATAACGTTATTTTTATTCAGAGGGATTGAAAAAAAAATATGTAACGGGATCTGAATGGTGTTTGTTATTTTATTTTCATTCCCCCTGTCGGGAATTTCCTAATAATTCAATATAACATTCGACTGAGTTAACTTTATTTCGTCTTAACTACGTGCACTCTTAGCTTTCAAAACTGAATCTTCAACTTAACTCTACTAAACTAGACAATGCTGATGACACCGATGTATCCATGCATGAATAAAATAAAGTGCTTCAAAAATTTGATTTGGTAAACAGTGATGTCGAAGTACAATTTGAATTGATTGATTGATGGTTGCTTGACGTCCAGTGGAAAATATTTCATAGATTTTCAGGACGATACAATACAATTTGAAAAGTTATGTCTAAAAGACACATTTAATGCAGCCGTAAAAAAAGGTTACACATTCTGTTAGTTGTGAATATTATAAAGAAAATCAACATCCTGATGAAATACGTATTCTATAAATATAGTATGGTCTGTATGATGTAAACGTGTCGGTTGTGTGCGTTGTTAGTCGGACAAACCTTGCAAACTGTATGCAAAATTTCACTTGAATAGACAAAGTTAAATATTCTGTCATTCGCGGAAAATTATTTAAAAAAAGTGATCCTGAGAATATACATGCACCCTCAATATAGGTAAAAAAAGACTTGGTGCAATATATTATCAAAATGCCAAATTCAGCAACCTGTCATAAAAAAAATAAAATCTGACAAGATGCACGTATTGTATATGTACTAACACCAAGTACATAATTTAAAAGTTTAATAAAGCTTAAAAAACTGTAATCCTAAAAAATCAGCCGTATAAACCCTATATACCAAGTAAGGGACGGACGGTCGAAGGACACGGGTAAAACAATATGCTCCCAGCATTTTGTCAAGGGAGCAAAATATATATAAGCATATATGATGATGTTCTATTTTATAAATCATTTGGTGACAAAATATCTTTTTGAATAAGCAGTTCATAGTGGAATGGTAATATGGAAATCTCAAATGTAGCAACGTAAGCAAGCTAACGTCTACGTCATTTGGTCTTTGATGGAAAGTTGTCTAATTGGCAATCATACCACATTTCTTTATTTCATAAGCGATTGGGTTTTCTCCTGAAATATAAGAATTTTAAAGACTAACAAATACGTACTAGGAGACTGAAATATGTTGCTGTTATAGTTAAAATCTGACTTTTGTTGTGAACATGTGATGTTATAATTTGATAGATTTGGTACTTGCCATACTAAGTATACTTATTAACTTTCCAATTCAAGGGACCAACGAATCTTTACTAAAACTACAAATTAGCAGTAAAAAAATACTCGTCCATCCTGCATTAGTCACGTGTTATATAGATGTCTTTGGTTTTGTGTGTCGTTAATTGGCCATTTCCTGTTTTATTGTATATCCCACATTTAAAATAAAATTAAGAATTTTTGTTATTAAAAATGTTAGCGATAGTAGAATTTTTAGATAATCGATTTTGAAGATTGAGACTGGTAGATACCCTTTGAACGAGTTTATAATTAAGTATTTTTCCATTTCGAAGTTTCATTATTTGTTATCCGTTTTACCAATTGAAAGGAGCACAGAATGGCGTCCAGAATATGAACCATCACACAGGAATATAATAAAGTAAAAATGATAAAACTGTTCGACTAAATAAAATTCAGAATGGAAATGGGGAATATATCAAAGAGACAACAACCCGACAAAAGAGCAGACAACAGCCGAAGGCCACCAATGGGTCTTCAATGCAGCGAGAAAATCCCGTGGTCCTCAGCTGGCCCCTAAAGAAAATTGTGTGCTAGTTCAGTGAAAAATAAACCCCAAAACATATAAATGAACTAAAATTAAACATACTAGACTGACAAAGACCAGAGGCTCCTGACTTGGGACAGGCGCAAAAATGCGGCGGGGTTAAACATGTTTTGTGAGATCTCAACCCTCCCCCTATACCTCTAGCCAATGTAGAATAAAGAAACACATAGCAATATGTCAAATGCTATCCATCATCAAGTTCCCGACAAAATACGTTAACAACAAAACTAGAGGACAAAAACGAAAGACAGGGTATATCAGGGTAGCGCCTGACGTCTGAGTTAATAGTAGAATGGGACTGAATAGTGAATACTGTGTTTGCACACAAAGAAAAAAACAACCCTTTTAATTTACATAAACACTTGTATACTTGTTGTAAAAACTCCTTTAAGACTGCGAGTATGTGAGCAATATGCCCATCCCCCAAAAGGCACCTTTGCTAATCGTCTGTGAGTCGTTTTGCCTCCCCACTTTGTGAAAAGGTGCGTTTTTTATCCGCTATACCTGTACATCATGTCCAACTCAAAAATCCAAAAACACACCCCTCCCCGAAGACAAAGGGCAAATTAAAATGAATCTAAAATAAAATTGATTTTAAGATCTCGTTGGATTTTTGTCCCCCGCGCGACGCGTTGTGGTGGACATACAAATACCGGGCGTCCGTCCTTCCGCCCGTCCGTTTGTCTGTCCGGTCTTGTTAGCTCTTTGACGTGTACAATTCTTGCCTGATTCTTATAAAACTTATATATTAAGTTTATATCAGCATGTTCGCTGACAAGTTTGAAAATCAATGCCGATCAATTATTTTTAAAAGAGTCATGCCCCTTGGATATATTAATAAGTATATAGAAAATTGCATTTTTAAGCACTCTCACGTGTGCAATTTTTGCCAGATCTATAAATAGTTTATATCAAAGGTTTATATCAGCATTGTCTTGGATAATTTCGAAGGTCAGTGCTGATCAAATATTTTTAAAAGAGTTATGCGGAAAATAATTGAATTAAATTGGATTAAAAAATTACGGACAGTCTATCCTCTCGGTCTTAATGATAATATCATAGAAATTAGTAATATATCAAAAACCGATACTGTTAACATTTTGGATATAGTTTCTAAAGTTGATCGCAAAAACCGTTCTTATGGACGTAGAATAAATCGCAATCAAAGGAAATTTCGTACTTACAATACAAATATTTCGGACCTAATTACTATTTCAAAAAAATAACGGCAGACATTATCTGTTAACCAAGCTCTATTCTTTACCTGTTCATAAATTACATCAAATTTTGGAGGATTGCAACACAATTCCATATTGCAGACCCAAGTATGAAATCGTCCAAACTATAATTGAATATTGTTATTCTAAACTGTTTCCTAAAATTGATCGCCCTGATCATGAAGACCACAAAAAAAAACCAATCTAATTAAAAATATAGAAAGACGAGATAGCAAAAAAAACATTTCACTAAAATCAAATATGTCAATAAAAGTTTTGATTTTGTAAATATTGCCAGTATTTCTAATGATCATTCCGTAAAAGAACAAATTCCTGGTTATTTTGATTATACTGAGCTCCCTCTAATTTGTTATTTTTATAAAAAAAATCTACCAGGAAATATGTGTTTGATTATAGCGAGGTGTGTAAAGATGTTAATATCAGTGACAATACACCTACGTTATGAAATTGCAGTAATTCCAAATACATTTATGGCCCCAGTTCCCATGTTTTAACAGGAGACGTTAACATCGTCCAGGACCGAGAGTTGAAATCTTTTAGTAAAGGACCTAAATATCGCCCCCCCCCCGTCAATTATTAATTGGAATGAGTGTCGTAACATCATCCACGGCTCACTCCGTACTTACTGCACGAAATGGATAAAACGAGAAAAAATCTTTTTTTAATTCAATAACGAACATAGTTGATATTCGTAATAAACATTTTAAAACACATTTTACTCTTAACAACACCCATAATAGCCCTTTTTCTCGTATCAAACATAATCTAAAAGAACTCGCCAAGGAATTTGTTTTTCCCGGATGATAAGGTTGCCAATAATATCATTATTGTTTGACGTAAATTTTACATTGAGGTTCTGCAAAAGGAAATCACGAATTCACCAACATTCAAGCTGACTTCATTTTCGGAAAATGACATCTGTGAAAAATATAAACTTTTAGCTACCTCTTTACAAGAAGAACCAAATACAGTGAAAGTTCCAACTATGTACTGGGTTCCGAAGCTGCACAAAACACCTTACAGATATAGATTTATTTCGTCTTCAAGCCATTGTTTCACTACTAAACTGTCTATTCTACTTACTAGTTAACTTGGTACAATAAAAAAACTGGTAATAATTTGTTCAAATAAGGCCTTTGAAAATAGTGGAATTAATTACTTTTGGAGTGTCAAAAATTCGTTGGAAGTACTTGATAAATTGCATGCTTATATTGGTGATTTCGAATCTGTTCTAAGTTTTGATTTGTCTACCCTATATACCACTTTGCCTTATAATCTAATTAAGAAAAAAATCACACATCTAGTTAAATGGGCATTTAAAAAGTCAGAATGCGAATATATATGTTCAAACTCTTTGAGGTCAGATTTTAGTAACAACAAACAAAAGAACTATGTCAATTGGACCTGCTTTGATACGATAACTGCACTTGAAGTTTTACTAGCAAACATTTTTGTTCGCTATGGAGATTCCGTTTATCGTCGAGTTATCGGAATTCCAGTGGGGACTAACTGTGCACCACTTATTGCGGACCTGTTTCTGTATTGTTATGAGTTACAATTTATGACTAAAATCAGCAAAGACCCATCGAAATAACATCTGATACAAAAATGTAATAACACTTTTAGATATTTGGATGATATATTGGCTCTCAATAATGACGACTTCAGTATGTACACTAATGAGATTTATCCTGCTGAACTGACTTTAGATAAAGCTAATACTAACAGTGAACACTGCCCTTTCCTGGATTTTGATATTTATATCTTAAACGGGAAGCTTAATACAAAAATTTACGATAAAAGAGATAATATTTTATTTCCTATTGTTAATTATCAATTTTTAGATGGTGACGTTCCCTTGTCACCATCTTATGGTGTTTATATATCTCAACTTGTTCGATTCGCTCGTGTATGAAGTAACGTATTTGATTTTTACGAAAGAAATCTCTGTATTACTGAAAAATTATTAATCCTGGGTTTTCGATATCACAAACTAGATCATCATTCGTAAATATAAATTAACATGCAGACATCTAATACATTCAGGTATTTCACATCCAATCTTTTGTGGTAATATTCTAAACAAAGCACAAAAATGTCGTCATTCACATCAAAAACTAACCAAACCTTTAAACAGACTTATTCAAAAGGGATATAGTTACGATACTGTTGTCAGGTCATTAAATATGGCATATTGTAGAATTAATATTGATTCACTCATAGAGTCTTTGCATCGGAAATAAACACAATTAAATCTAAAACCAGTTGTTGGCATGAAACGGATTATGTTCTTCTCATATATTTTATGATGGTATGATACTAAACCCCTAAAGGTAGGGATTGTGCTTGATTTTTATATGATGAAGACATAACCTTTCAAACAGTTTAATTGAGGTCTGGAGCTGGCACGTCAATAACTGCTAGAGTCCTTTGTTAATTTATGTATGCATTGTCATTTTGCTTAGTTTCTTGTTATGTTACCTATTCTGACATCGGACTCGGACTTCTTTTAAACTGAGTTTTACTGGCGTATTACTGTGTTTGTTTATTTTACATTGGCTAGAGGTTTAGGGGAGGTTTGAGATCTCACAAAACATGTTTAACCCAACCGCATTTTTGCGCCTGTCCCAATTCAGGAGCCTCTGGCCTTTGTTAGTCTTGTATTTTTTTTTTAAATTTTAGTTCATTTATATGTTTTGGAGTTTAGTGTGACGTCCATTTTCACTGAACTAGTACGCATTTTTTTAGGGGGCAGCTGAAGCCCGCCTCCAGCAGCGGGATTTTCTCGCAGTGTTGAAGACCCATTGGTGACCTTGGGCTGTTTTTTGTTATTTGGTCGATTTGTTATCTCTTTGACACATTCCCCATTTCCATTCTTGATTTTATTTGAATACCGATATAGGGTGAGCTGATGTTTATTCAAGAGATTGAAAATTATCAGTTGGTATTCTTTATAGATTTTTATGCCCCCGCCATCACCAGAAGGGGCATTAAGTGTTACCCTTGTCCGTCCGTACTTCCGTTCGTACGTACGTATGTCCCAAAATTGGTTTCCGTTCTCTAACTAGTTTGCTCCAAATATTATGAAACTTATACACAAT
Source organism: Mytilus californianus (assembly GCF_021869535.1). Taxonomy (NCBI): domain Eukaryota; kingdom Metazoa; phylum Mollusca; class Bivalvia; order Mytilida; family Mytilidae; genus Mytilus; species Mytilus californianus. The sequence goes on along the minus strand of NW_026262581.1, from coordinate 137,745,947 downwards.
CCTTATTACCACAAATAAAGGCAACAGTAGTTTACCGCTATTCGAAATTCATAAATCGATTGAGAAAAATAAACAAATCCGGGTTACAAACTAAAACTGAGGGAAACACATCAAATATAAGAGAACAACAACACAACAGAAACTCAACACTAAAATGGAACACACACAGAAACGAACTATAATATAACAATGGTCATTTTCCTGACTTGGTACAGGACATTTTAAGAAAAAATGGTGGGTTGAACCTGGTTTTGTGGCTAGCCAAACCTCCTGCTTTTATGGCAATGTTAAATATAACATTAAAATGACAAGATTACATGACAGGAGTACAATACAAATAAATGGGAGAACATACAGGACATAGACACACACAAATAATAGCTATCAAAAGGTACCAGGCTTATAATTCAATACGTCAGGCGCGCGTTTCGTCTACATAAGACCCATCAGTGACGCTCAGATAAAAAAAGTTCGAAAGCCAAAACAAGTACAACGTTTAAGAGCATTGAGGACCAAAAGTTCCAAAAAGTTGTTCCAAATACGGCTAAGGTTATATGCCTGGGATAAGAAAATTTAGTATTTAGAATAATTCATACTTTTGCAAACAGTAAATTTATAAAAATGACTAATGACTATATAATAGATATACATGTTAACACCGATGTGGTGACTAACTACAGAATAAAAACGAATACATAAAACAACCTAAATCAGCACATAAAAAAGGCACAGCCGAACAACGTATTATATGTTAGCCGAAGAAATCGACGCACAATGTGATGTCACATTTAAATTTCTATAAATTTCCAAAAAATAGAAAAGAGTTCAAGATTAGGTTTGTAATACTGATATAACATGTATTAATAACAACGAAAATTACAATACTTATTAATATAAAATTGTGGTAGTAATTAGATAATTAATTGTATTTTCAAGCTATGTCGGTATTTCTTCTAAATCAAACTGTAAACCAAATACATCGTATAAATTTAGTTGACTCAAACTAAAATCTTATAAATGAACTGGGTGATTAATTATCTTGACCGTAACACACGAATAGAACAGAAAAAAAATGAGATTTACAACTACAAATGATAAGACATAAGAAAAAAATCCGATGAGAAAAAAAAATATATAACATCAAAACTAAATACATGGATTTTGGATAGAAACATACCGTGACACGTCTCATAGCAATGCGAATTCACACTCAGCAAAACAGTCACACTCGGGAATAAGTCAGGTTCGGTACTTAAAAGATCAGACGACGTAATGGCAAACCACAATCTAACACGTGGTAAAAATGTCCTTTGTTAGGTTGGACAAAGACACATCGTATGAATCAACCAATTCGTGATGGTGTCCATAAAAGTGTCATTTTTAATCTTTCCTCCTCATAACTTTGTTGGAGCAGTTTCTGCGTTAGGAGCACACTCCTGTATATGAAGTCCGTATAGTGTGAACATGCACGAGCATAACGTATCATCTGAGATATGTAAACACCATACGAAGAGGCAGAGGGTATGTTACTGCTGAGAAATGGGAAATTGATAATCGGGAAGTTGAAATCGTCCTATTTATCATAGATTTGCGTGTGAAGTCGTCCATCTGTGTCAATATTGAGGAAAAGATCAAGGTATGAAGCAGTCCTTCTAGTATCAGTAGTATCCTTAATTTCAAGTTGACTGGGATATATGAGATGTAAGCATTGGCTGAAATATGGGTTATTCAATGATAGGACATCATCAATATATCTGAAAGTAAAATTAAAGAATTTCGCAAGGTACTTTTTCTTTTTGTCTTTTAGAAGGTTCTGAATGAATTCTGCTTCATACGAGTACAAAAACAAATCGGCCAGTAGGGGTGCACAATTAGTACCCATTGGAATACCGACTGTCTGTTGAAATATCAATCCTCCAAACTCAACAAATATATAAAACACAGATTATGTTCGAATTTAGGTGGTGTCACTTTTACCGTTCTGTAGTTATGTCCCCTTATTTATGGAAAAACTAATTAATTTTTCGTTTCCTTTCTGTAACTTTAGTTTGCCTCAACCAAATGTTATGAAACTTATACACAATTCGTATTACCACAAAACACAGATCAAGTTTGAATTTGGGTGGCGTCACTTTTACTGATCTCGAGTTATGCCCCTCTATAAAGTTATATGCCAGCTGGTGCATCATCTGTGTCCCATGGCCACAGTTTCATTGATTTTTCAAATCTTTCACCTATGAAGACAGTTATGTCTAGAAACTAAATACTTTTAGATGCTATTTCATGTAAATCTTATTCATAGGTGTATAGTATTAGCAATGTTGAAGAAGAAGACTAGAAGATGGTCTATACTGGAGTCAAATAGGACGAAGCCATCGTCCTGATATATTGATAAATGAGTGATTTTATTCTAAAACGGAAATAGTTCTAGGATTTTCGATATTATTTCAAATACTTGAAATTAAATATGACATACCTCTCCCACCTAAAGAAAGAATTTTAGAACTTTTGAATTATGCACAAAGGAATAATGAATTTGAAATTAATGGTTTAATATTCAAACAGAGATGTGGAATTCCTATGGGAAACCCCATGAGTCATAGCTTTGCTGATATTTGATGTTTAACCAGGCTCTATATACCGCTTCAATTATTTCTTTGTGTGTGAGTGAATTGTACATTTTCGAAATATCAAGGCTACACAATATTATATTTTGTGGTACCTTTACACATTCAATTTTGTTGATGAAAGAGGTTGTGTCCTTTGTATATGTCCGTAGTTTACTTACAACTGACTGGAGAAAATAGTCTATGAATTGACTTTAAGTAATTATTATCATATATTGAGTTAACCAATTCTAGATATCTTGCCCCCTCCCTTGAATTATATTGGCCTGCACAGTTCTGCTTACATACAAAAATGAACTTATGAGAAATACTCAGAAACAATCAGTAAACAAACTGTCAATGCTGGAATTTCACTGTAGAAGACATTTATATAACCTGCATAGTGGTCGATATAAGATGTTAGCAGCAGTAAGGTACAGAAAGTGATGGGGTACTCCAATACGTAAAAATTTCATAGTATTTCTTTTACTTAAAAAAAATATTTACCTATTTTTGTTTATATTATTATTTTTTTTAATTGTACCCCAATATTGAGAAACTTCAAAAGCGATTTATGATTAAATCTCATTTTATTTTTTTGTAAGTTCTTTTTTTTTTACTCGGTGCAATTGCAAATGGTCACTAGACTAGAAGTATCAAAAGTGTTATTATAATTCTGTGTAATATATGGCTGTAAATATTCTACTTGGTAACGGATTGAAATGGTGCATTTAGATTTTCGTATTCTTTCTTCCCTCCCCTCTCGTTTAAACATAGTTGTTGAATGCCGTTGTCAGTCATGTGTCCTAGGCATTCTATTTAAAGACCAAACAGCCTATTCAGTTCAACCAGTTATTTTTCCTTAAAATTTTGTGTGAAGGTATTTCATGATTTGAGGAACAAAATATGATAAAAAAAATTGGGGGTCACCGACTTAGTTTTGTCACTATAGCAACCTCAGTTTCGCGTTTTCCCGAATATTAACATGATATTTGCTTGTTATTTAAACTCTCAAAAAATCCCATTATATCAAACCTATAAGCATAATTCTTGTTTCATGTTAAACAGCAGATTTGTGTCTATCAAATACAGGTTCAAGAGTTTAAGACTCTTATTGTTTTGATCTTAAAAACTATGATTTATTTCATTCCCGCCAAAAATAAAACACAAGAATGAAAAACGTTTCAAGTATTAAAAAATATCTACCAGTGATTTTTTCATAAAAATTTCAAGAAGGAAAGTGACATGTGTACTAATAAAGCAAAAAAATGTATATGTCACCGACCTTTTAAAAAAGTTATGATTAATTTTCACGATTTTTTCTCGTTCGTTTTGAAGAAAAGAGTTGTCTTTCTTCAGAACATCGAATCTGACGTCATAGTACAAGTTTTCCTTGCTGGCGTACTGTTTGAAAAAAAATTGCAAATTGGACGTTTGAAACCCACATTTAAATTTTCAAGAATCAAGAATAACAACTATATTCATCTACTTTATTATCCGGTAATACAAGAGATCACATGTATGTATCAGTATCAGATCTCATGATGTTGTTGCCGCACAAAATTAACCTTCAGAAACACCATCCGTCGGAATGAAAAATTGTTCGAAATAACCTTTTACTACGCTTTAGAAAGGAAAGTCTGTTTTTGTCCTCCCCTCATTAGCAAAATCATTGAAAATAAAAAGAGAAATGAAAGATGACACTGGCTAACTTACAGACTATTTGACTATATTAGACTAGATGTGTGGGTTTTTTTGTGGCGTCAATTTCAGAACTTCGCCCTAGCGCACTCTTTCGTTACTGTTGACAGACGGACAGACATAAGCACGGACGGACTTCTTTATACCATTATGTGTCCCGACTAAGACGAGCGTATACAAATTATTCCATCTAGTTTGTGGATTCATTATTTCTGAATACTTAAAATATAAGAAAATTAAAATTATAGGTATAATATATGAATTAAAGTTTTTGATTTTAAAACGTTATACATCCATTTATCATAAAATACGATCCCCGTTATTACTACCTCACGTGTTTTGAATAAACGAGACAGTAAATATAAAATACAAATAAGTTTTTAATTCAAAAATTGATTTAGAATCTAAGAAATAATTTTCCGTTGAAAACTATAAAGTATTTCTCAAAACTGGATGAAATATTATGAATCTAAAAAGCTCATTTTGGAAATTAAAACAAAGACAAGGTTGTATGTATAGATTGCCGGCATTGAAAATCGAAATTTGTTTTCAATCTTTCCGGTCATTGTAGCTTTTTGAAAGTGTGAAATTTTATGTTGGATCTTATTCTTGAAGCAATTGTTTTTGTCATAAGTTAAATTTACAACAAGTTTAGTTTTAATTTTTTTTAATTTTAATTCACATTCACTGAGTATATTAATTTCTTATATTTTTTGCCTTCAGCTTCTGTGAGATCAGGCGAAATCTTTATCATTTCTCCTTGAGACAATTTGAAATGAAACAAATGACAAAAGACAATGAACCTTTATCATTTTTATTTTTACTATTAGATTTTGTCAATTAAGCAGTATAGATAAAATTTAACTTCATTGCAAGATCACCATTATTTTACGAGAATCTTAAAGAAATAAGTTTATCTCAACATGAATACGTTGCCAGTATATAGAAACTTCTAGAAAGTATTGTTTATCGGCATAACCTTCTGAAAACTCAGTTTTGAAAATCACATATTAATTAAAATTCTAAGCGTAAGTCATATAAATTTACCAGTGTAAAGTTACACGGTCGTACGAGATTTACGCCGATTTAAAAAAAAAATCGATCTTTAATTTGCGCCGATTTGATTCTTTCATTAGCGCCTATTTTATTTTTTTTATCACTTGCCCCGATACTTTATTTGCTATACGAGTAAATACATGTACATATAGTAAACCTAAAATTGAGAATGGAAATGGGGAATGTGTCAAAGAGACAACAACCCGACCATAGAGCAGACAACAGCCGAAGGCTAGAATGTATATTGCATGGTTATATATGGATATAAATAGTGTTCCCTTATGTTTAAGATAATTTTGGTCATATCGTTCGAGAACTTCGTTTTGACACGAGAAAGAAAAGATGGACTTCGTTATTGGCAAGTACAACAAGTATAGAAAAGATAAAATGACAAGAAAGGAATATATCAGATGTGTGGCATATAAATTCTCGGCAAGATAATAACTCATTGTACTAGTACTACATTTTATGGATTTTATTGTGGTGCTTGGAAATGCTGTAAATAGAATTTTACTCCGTGATTTTAGTGAATGTAAACAGAGTGCACAAATATCTTTTAAATTGACTTATCCTGCTCGAAATTCTACTCCCATCTCCCCTTTGTGAGAAGGGGACAACAGTTATATACATGTTATAATTGACAATTCATAACATATGTATAACTGGCTAACGGAAGAGGTTTATATGATAAATAAAAAAATACCTTTCACCTATAATTAACCTGTATACAATCGGCGCAAATGAAAGACAAAATCGGCGCAAGTGAAAGAAAAAAAGTGAAATGCAGATCGGCGCAAATGCAAAAAGCCGAGTTCAAAATTTATATGATTATTATTATTTTTATTAGAACGGAGGTTACAGATAGTGTAGTATCTTTTTTGTCCACTTGTGTTTAATTTCAACTAGGTATCAGTGCGACGCTTAATTCCACTTTTCTTGGAAGACGTTGATTTAAGCGTACACCATGTTGGAGTCCGTGAAATAGGACGTTATAATTTGACGTTTTTTTTCATGGCTAAAAACAACGTCATAGAGCTTTTATGTCACTACCAAGTTGCGTTAGTTGATGCGCATAAACAATAGGCTGTTTGGTCTTTAATTCTGCAGTTGAATTACACCAGACTTTTTTCTGGTCCATGTCAAAACTTGCCCAGGACCAACAAGACGGATGAAAGTCAACATCTATGTTTAACTGTAAATATTTTCAAGTTAAGTGTACAGCATTGCGTTATTTTTAATATGCCACGGCCAGTGGGTTGTGGGTTAAACGAAGATTTCCTCGATTTGCTATATTGGAGGTGAAGAATACATACAGTTGATAATACGTAAGCTCTACAGAAATTCAAATAATAATTGAACAACAACGATACTCTATCACTGGCGTAGAATCACGCGGTGAGGATGGGGGCTAAAATATTATTGACTATATAGCAGTGTTGCATCCGGAAATGTCTATATCAAGAAATGTCAATCGGAAAATCATTTGAATTAGGATGCAAACCTTTACCACCAATAGGAAACATCGACGACATCTCCTTACTAGATATGGCATGTAAACCACTAAAACCAAAACCAGTCAGAAGGAAAATATTCATATGGAAAAAAAAGTCGAAATCATGACACAAAATAAAAGATCATATTCAATCTTTCAAAGAAACATTCAGAAACATCAGAGACGGAAACGTTAAATCTTTGTGGCAGACATTCACAACAGCCATTGAGAAAAGAGTTCCACAAAAAATGACTCAAGGAAGACACACCTATCCAGGGATTAATACAACCATTAAACGCAAAATAAACCAGAAACAAAAAGCACACATTGGCAAAAAGGCCAGAAAACTAAACGAAAAGAGACCTTGATAGGTATAAAAGACTACAACAAGAAGTACAATGGAAAATCAAGCAAGCGAGAAAGAAGTACATGGGAGAAGTCAGCACTGAATATAAAGGCAACACAAAAAAAGTTTGGTCATCTATCAAGAGCAAAGGCCAAGAATGGAAATGAGTTGCATTGTTAAAAAATAAAATTAGATTTCTTCAAAGTTACAACAGGAGCACAACTGACATTCTAAATCATCAATGTGAGTCTGTTTTTACCAAAGAAACCTTATATAACTTACCAAATAAACGGAGAAGTCCATATTTCACCGTGAAGAACATTTAAATTAGCACCAACGGAGTCCACAAACTATTGAAAATTCTTAAATTTCATTTTTTATACGGAAAGCAGCAGCAGACCAACTTGCTTCCATTCTTACAGACATATATCAAACATCACTGAACACTGGCGAAGTCCCACAAGGTTGAAGAGATGTACATGTTGTTCCAATTTTCGAAAAAGACGAAAGACACTTAGCATTTAAGTATACAGACCAGTATATCTTACTTCCATAACATGCAATGTCTTAGAACATATTGTAAATAGCATCATAATGAACCACTTCGACAGAAATAAAATACTTAATAATGCACAACACGGATTCTGCAAAAGACGATCTGGCGAATCCCAACTCATCATAACCATCAACGACATCGCATCAAAATTAAAAAGAAACTGTCAAGTAGTTATCAATTTTGCAAAAGCATTTGGCAAGATGCCACATCATCGCCTTCTACACAAGTTGGAATATTAAGACATTAACCCAAAAACCAACAGACGAATTCGCTCCCTCCTACATAACATAAAACAGAGCGTTTTACTAGATGGAACTGTCTCCACACAATTACCAGTATATGGTATATCCCAAGGAACAGTTATTGAACCATTAGTGTTCCGGTCCTTCATTAATAACATGCCAGAAACAGCAACAATATCAGAGACCTAATTATTCGCCGATGGCAGTCTACTCTTTTGTACCATCAACAACTAAGCAGACAGTGACCTAGCTTCTTCAGAAAGACTTAACATCATTGGAACACTGGAAAAAACCAAACGCCAAAAAATGCCTTTTCATAAGAATATTGCAAAACAATCGACAAGTGATAAAAACAACATACAAACTACACGGTCGTTCACTAGACACAGTTAAAGCCATCAAATACCTAAGAGTAACAATCAGTAATCACCTAACGTATGATAGACACATTGATACTACTGTTTGGAAAGGAAATAAAACATTAGGATTTATCTGCAGAAATCTCAAAGACTGCTCCAAACCTTTCAAGGCAGCTGCATATGTATCCATGGTAAGACCTGCAGTAGAATATGCATGCACAGTATGGGATCCAACAAATAAGGTCAAGGCTGCAGACCGGGTACAGAAACTGCGCAAAGTTTTCGAGCTGAACCAATCACATTCAGTTTTGAATCCGGTTCCTTACCTGGAAGAAGAAGAATGAACATGATACTTTCTAAATTTGGTGCGTCCGACCGATGTTTTTGTTTTTGTTTTGTCATTATATCTACCTTCACAATGAACGCTCAAAGAGGGGCATACGTGAAATATATTTAATCAATTATGTGTGATCTATAAACGAACCAAATCAACCATCAACCAATCAGACAAGACCAAAAAAGCTATTCAAGTACAACCGCAAAGCTACCGGTTCAGAAAATGTCACTGGTACATGACCAAAATGGACGAATATTATAACTTGTTTTCAAAATACATCATTTGAAACTGGACTATAAACACCAACAAACATGCTTACATCGCTCCAGCTTATAAACAGGTAGTCAAACAAAAAGCATTCAGCTACAGACCTAATTGATTTGTATTTGTTGCAATTTAATGGAACACATAGACATAAAACACAAAAATGAACCACATAGAAAACAACAACATTCTCTATGATTTCCAACGCGGCTTCCGTCATTCATGCTTATGTGAAACTCGAAGTACTTTCATTGCATGAATGATCTGAAACAGACAATAAAAGTACTCAAACTGATTGAAGTATAATGAATTTCACAAAAGCATTTGATAAAGTTCGACATCGCAGTCTTCTCTATTAACAAAAATATAATGGAATATTTGAACAAGCACTTAATTTGATCCATGCATTTCTTTCGAATCGTACATATAGACCGTAGTCATAGATGGGAAGTTATCATCCACAGACCCTGTCACATCTGGTATTCCATAAGGCACTGTATTGGGTCCGTCTCGTTTCTGGTTTATATTAATGACATATCAGACTACTTTACCCACAGTTAGTTCAGACTATTTGCAGATAACAGTATAATGTGCAGATCCCATGGAATTGTGACAAACTCCAAGGGATACTTCACGGACAAGATTTTATTTGTTTGAAAAAAGTGTTGGCTCTTTGTAACCTTAAATTTGAACAAAAGCTAAACTGTATACTGTTGTTATTTTGTGAATTTTGAATATTTTGGAAATAAATGACAATGTATTCGAATAGTAATTCAGATATTTATTCTATTAAATTAGAGAATATACAAAAAAACCAAGGACAGAAAGACTGGATTTCGCTACGACAAATAGAAAAACCTTATATTATTAATGACTTATTCTATAATGATAATTTTAATCGTGTTGGCAATTGCTTCAAAGATAATTAATTAATCTATATCTAAATGAGCATTATGAGGAAAATCGATACGATCTGTAACTGAGTCAGCATGAAGCTTGTTTATTTTCGTATTTAATCGACCTTGTCATAATATTGCTCTAAATAACAATATAAAAATAAGGAGATGTGGTATGATTGCCAATGAGACAACTATCCACCTGATTTCAGATGAAGTGGATGTAAGCAATTATAGGCAACCGTACGGCTTTTAACAATGAGAAAAACCCATACCGTATAGTCGGCTATAAAAGACCCCGACATGAAAAATATGAAATAATTCAAACGAGAAAACTGACGGCCTAAGTTTTGACAAACAATTTACGAAACACAAATATGACAGACATGAACCAACGACAACCACTAAACTACATGCTCCTGAATTTGGACAGGCACATACAGAATGTGACGGGGTTAAACATGTTTGTGAGCGCCCAACCATTCCCTAACCTAAAACAGTGCTGTAAAAGTACAACATAAGAACAAACTATAAAAATCATCTCGATATATTAACTTAATTTATATCTGTATGAGAAACAAAAACAACTAACATAAAACAATAGACACAAAGTACCGATATGTATGTTATTTATTTGATAATATGATACAATTCTTAAAAGGAACTGATCTAGTTATCTTGTGTATAAAGTGTTTAAAAAACTTGTAGAAGGGTCTTTGCTTTCCATCTATGTCAACAGCGTCCTTGTCACCAACATCCATTTAACATGTACATTTTTATATCTAATAAGGATTTGGAGTATCGATTTAGGAATAGAAACTTCATGTGCAGGCGCTGCTTGAATATTATTATAAACAAATCATATTTTCACTAAGAAAATAGAAGGTATACATTAAGTGTCGTTCTCAATAGGAGAGTAATGTCTTCAGAGTCTAATTATTTTTAATTGGCAATCTTAGTATAATTGATAGCATCATTGTTTGTAACAGTTGAAGCCAAGTGCCTTTATAGTGGTTAGAACACTTAGTCAAAAAGTGGGAAACAAATTGAAGTTTACTATAAAGGAGGGAAACATTCTCTACGAGGACAAACTTTGAAACATCTGAAACCGTTGTGTCTTACAATGAGCCATGAAAAGGTAAAGTAACAAAAATACCGAACTCCATGAAATGACCCAGTGTAAGGGAGCAACTATTTAACGTCATGGTTTGTTTTGTCTTGAGTCTGAAATTTTATTTTAGTTTTTCGACGCTTACATTCAAATTTTTTTTTCTCCAAAATTTAACACTATAAGGTATGGGGAAAATCTGGATTCAGAATATTTTTTTTTGTCATCTGCTTGACCACAATATTTTTTTTCATCAAATTGGTTATCAGAATATATTTTTTTAGGAAAACCCCCCCCCCCCCCCCCCCCCCCCCCCCCTTTTCCCATTTTGAAGTTAGATGGTCGTTCCCTAACTCTGATATAAGTGAACCCAAATGGTTTAACAGGAGACTAGTAAATAACAATCATAATTCCATGCAGTAAACAAAATCCAAGGAAGAATAAAACATCATAATTTGATTATTTGATCGTTACCAAGAACTTAAGGATACCACAAATAGGATAAAACACTGGTTGGGTAATACAAATATCTACAAATTACTACTATTAAAGTCAGATTGGGATCAGAATTCCACAACAACATACTGTTTACAAAATATATCATTTATTCAGTCCAAGTCCTATGTATTGAATTAATGATTTCTCAGAATTGATGTTTTTCTTGGACTTTGTGTACGTGATAATAATTGTAATTTATTACCAATCCTTGTGTCATGTAATGCAATCATTTTTATTGTTAACATTTGTGTAAATAATATAAAGATAAAGACAACGTTTTGTCTGTTTGTCAACACTATTGTTTAGTGCGTCGCCAGTGATCTTTCAATATCATATTTATGGATTGTCTAAAACAATGAATCAGAAATACAGTTAATAACTTATTTTGTTTCATTTATCCGTTTTTATATTTGAATAATGAAGGTTGGTTGTAAAGGATGGAGAAAAATAATAGATGGCTAGCTGCTATAACAAATATCCCTTAGGAAATAACAAGAACGAATATCTAAATTATAAAGAATCATCTTTCTTACACTAAACATACTTAACTCCAAAACGTTGCCGTATGTATAATATTGAAGATCCCGCACCCATTAACTGGATATATTCTTCAAGCTGTTGATGTACTGCGTTGACGATTATGCTGGAGAATAGGCGAGACGCGGGAACTTTGTCATAATTATTCAAAACAGTTCGATCGTTCATCATTTTCAATCAATTCGTAAATTTAAGGTTTAATGAGTACCCTATGTTTATATATTCAGTGATCAATAATATTGTGGATGGTCTGAACTCTCTGCATACTGAAGATGTTTTTGTTGAAGCTGATGAATTATCTTACAATACTTTTTTCATATGAAAACATAACGAACACCTTAAAATCGTTGAAGGAGCGTTTGAAATTAGCAATTTATCTCGTAACCACCACACTTTTAACCCACACACATTAAAACTGACGAAAACAAAATCTGATTTTTTCAATTCAATGTCGATATTCGGTTTTCGTATTGGATACCTTAATTGTTTACAAATAACGTGACATATAACGGGATCTACTGGATGTTCCTTTATACATAACAAGATCTATTGGCTGTTCCATTATACTCTTCAATAGATTGTATTTTATCGAGACTTCCAAATTAATATCGATAGATGACACGCTTACAACGAGTTCCTTAACGGTTGAAACACTGTTAAAAAGAATCAAAGTATTAAAATGAAAGAAGACATCAAAAGGAACAATACAAACATCAATTAAAGAGAGACAAACAACATCCATAGAAAAGATGCGAACAGATAGACAAAAGCCAGTAAAACTATAACTGATAACACGAACACCATCAAAAAGCGTAATGAACTGATGTGCTCCGAAATGGTGAGTAGTTTCTGGTCCACTGGTGACACCTGTAATGTTTCTCCTGTTGAAATCGATTTATGAAACAAATAACCCTTATAGATGCGAATTTGAACGTTAAAATTGCAAATCTGGACAAATGAGAGGCAAAACTGTTACGAATAGAAACAAAACAGACAGTGGAAAATAAAAGAGCACTTTTACTGGTTTAGCTTTACGTTTGGCCCTTTTAGGTTTTATCAGCTTTTCAACGTTTGTTTTAGGTTTTAGACGTTCAATGTTTTGGCCTCGAGCATCACTGAAGATACGTTAGTTATCGAAATGCGCATCTGATACAGAAAAAATGGCTACCGTTAATGTTACTTGTATTGTACAACAATGTGTCTATTGTTGAAACTGTATGCTACCCTTTAGAGGTTAGTTGTTTTATTAACCGATGGGTTGGTGTCTCATTTACTCACATCCGACATCTCTAGCTTAATATTCATATTTAACAGTATTGAAAAAAAGAAGGTTCTTTAAAGTATTAAAACGCTTAGAAATGTTGCGAATACCTTGACAGTGACTTTCAAAGCACGACAGTGGGAACATTGTAGTGTTTGCAGCAGCTTTCCGTTTAATCGTTACTTAAATAAGCAACTAAGTTATAATATTAAGTTTTACATATAAATTCTATGTCGTCTACTGTATTACTTTTTAGTAGGAAGTACTTTGTTTACAGATGAACAAACGTTTCTGCTAAAAAAGGCGTAGATGATACCAAGAGATTCGAATTTCACAGTTTTAAGAAGTAGGGGTTTTGTTTTCAAGTTAAACGTTGGGAGAAAGATACCAGATAATAAATTCTTATTAGAAAGACAGCGCACATCATTACCCAAAAGGTCGTAAAGACAATCAAAGTTGTCACCCGATGTAACCCTTGGAGTAAGTGATTATTTCAACAATTTTAATGATCATATTAACAATTCTACTTATCATATTAGAAATAGAAACTATTACAGCAGCTGTAAGATGCATTTAGAACAAGACGAACTTTGTAATAGTGAATTTCTTGCTTTTTTAAAAAACTATTTTAACTATATATTAATCATTTATTTTAGCAAGTACGAAAAAAAAAAGAATATCACAATATGTGGGTCAAAATTAAAACCAGTGCCACTGATTGATGTTTTGTTGGTTTAGTTTGGATTTTATCTATCATAGCTTGAAAAGGGATAATGACATATCCATGTATACTCCTTAATCCTTTGATTGTTACAGGTTATCAGTAAAATATTTGAGCAAGATCCTTTCTTAAAACTGCTCATGACGCCACTTAATCCTTAAGAGGTGTACTGTTTGATGTTTTAGTCCGGGAAAACATGGTTTGTTAATTAAAATTGGACTTTAAGCTAGCTATCAGTAACTGCGAGTACTCTTAGATCTGTATTATGTATTCTTTGTATATCTGTTGTTTGTCTTTGTACTTATTAGTACCAATCAGATGAATCAAACCCATTACTATTGTTTTTTTTAGTTTGTTAGAAATGACACCAATGTCCCATGTTAGGGGAGTGTTGATCGTCGAAAAACTTTTTTTATTCTCGCCACATTCTGAATGTTCTTGTACAAAGTCGTGAGCTGGTAATCCAGTGGTTGTCGTCGGTTACTGTTTTCTATAAAACTTTTTCGTTTATTGTTTTAGCATAAACAAAGCCGTTGTTTTTCTCATTTGAATTGTTATCACATTTTCTTATGAAGGGGCCTATTATACCTTATTATCCGGTATGAGATTGCTTATTGTTGAAGGTCTTATGGTAACCAGTAGTTATTTACATCCTCGTCCTTTGGTCTCTGGTATCATACCACAAACCCTTATATTCACAATTATCTTACTTCATATACACTTCTAGGAATATCCTTGGTTAAAAATGAACACTTGGGAATCGTTTACTTTTAATATTAGGTTAGTGGGTTTAGTTAATTTTAAATACACGGTCAGTGGGCGTGGTTTATTTTAAATACACTATTCTGCTGTTGTCTGTTCTATGGTCGGGTTGTTGTCTCTTTGACACATTCCCCATTTCCATTCTCAATTTTATTATTAGAAGAGTTACGTTGCTTTTAGAAACAAAACGATGTTGTTCTCATATTAACATACATTGTAAACATAAATAATATTTCATGCTGTTAGACACAAACATGTCTTAGAGACGCTGACTTTTTCGCTGTAAATAATTGAATGTTCTGTTTAAGTTATAGATGATGCATATTTTAAGGTTTTTCTTGTCGTATAGCAAACCAATGGGTGCTAGGATTGTTCAAATGAAAGACCGACTGTGTGACAATAGTGATATCCGATGGTTTACATCTACGTATATATGAAATAATCGGCAAGATAAATTAATTATAATTACACAGTGTATTAGTTACCTAATACGATGTATACGGTGCCAGTAAACTCCATATGTCCCTCGAGCTTCGCTTGCTCTCGCCCCATACGGTACTGACCCCGTATATATCGTATTAGGTCACTAGCACACGAGTCACTAATAAAGCATGGTTTGTATCTATACAAGATTTTGCTAGGGCATATAGAAGAAAGCCTTATTTATTACTTTTCAGCAAATGTCATTTATTAAAGTTAGTACAGAACCAACAGACAAATGAAGCAGAAGATTTCTACATACTGTAAAATAATGTCATCAATTCATCATGATAATGAACGTGTTTGTTTGTGTAGTTTCCCCTTAGTTAGAATTACCTTTAAAACAGGGATCAATTATTTACTAAAACTGCATTGTACTTGAACACTTGACAGAAACAACATTTGGGTTAACCACCGACTATTGTACTTAAAGAAAAGATTAAGTCGTGATGAGAATATTTAACAACGTTCAGACGGATAAAGAACACCATTTATTTGATTTAGTTTGGCTATAAGTGGTCACTGTGCTTTAGATAATATGTTTATTGCTTCTAACAAATTCTATCCTGATGTTTGATTGCGGACAGAATGGTTGGCATTGTTCGTGGAGATTACAAAGAATATGATGTCTCCTTAATGACAGAGGATTATACTTTGTATTCTTAAAAATAACAAAACATATTGGTCGACCATATTACCAGAAATTTTTTCCAGCCAGTCAGCTGACAGATATATTAATAAATGAATTGAATCAGACAGTTTAAACTATGTGTACATGAGAAAATAATCGTGTTAATATGTTCTGAGAGAGAAAATCAAATGCATCAATTTAACAAGCGTACTTTACAAGCCTGACTTGAAAAAAAATTACCCGAATCCCAAGTTTAATATTAATCATTATTTCACAAAAAATTTAAATGAATGTCTGTAATAGAAGGGGTTAAGAGCTTTCTGATTTATCACTAAATTCAATTATACTTATGCAAATTTGTCAGATCAGAAATGATGATCTAATCTTAAACTTGATATATTAATTCTTTTTAATTTTTTTAAACATAATTCATGTTAGAGAATATTAACGTGGAAACAATACTTTCCCAAATCATTACGTTTGTAGAAATAAATAAATATAAATTGATTTAAGTTCTAAGAAATGTCTTTTTTCAAACATCAAAATTAATCAGTTTATTAGTTTATTACACTATTGATTCTGAACAACCATCCAAATGATACAACTATACCAAATAGGTTGAAGACCCATTGGTAGCCCTGGGCTGTTTTCTGCTCTTTGTCGGGTTGTTATTTCTTTGACACATTCAAGTCGCAATTCTATTTTCCTTCTTACCTTACCTTAAAACATAAAAAACAAAGAAACCACGAATGAAGATGAAAAACAAATAGGACAAATAGGAAATTACCAATGCTGCCTCGATCCAAACGTACCTGTGAAATCCAATGAGAAATGTAGATAAAGAGAATCTAGCATAACAACTAACCGCTTACTGATATATTCCTCTCTTATATTTTTCCATTGGTAAAAACATATTCCACATGGCGATACCAAATCATGTGAAAACAGGTTAATATTTAAAACACGTGGAATCGTTTTATCGTGATCAGACCAAATTGACCAATTGAAATTGTACAACACAACTGATAATTTAACATAATCATTTTATTAAATACAAAAATTGGGAGATGTGACTGTACTTCCAATGAGACAACTATATGCAAGAGAACAAATGACACATGTGTAAACAGCTAGAGATCACCAAAATAATAAGGCATATAGACCAGGGAATGACAATAGATATAGTCGATATGTTACATTATTTTTTTTACTGAAAAACATAAAATATCAAAAGCACATTATTTCAAAAAGCACATGTTAAGCAAAAAGTGTACCCGTTCTTCATGCGTATGGTTATAAATCATATGGATACACATCGCTTAAAACTTTTTCATAAATAAGTCGGTAGAAACACTGAAACAGAACCTTCCACTGTTTTAGACGTTCTGATCTAGTTTGCTAGGTTAAGTAACTAATAAATATTGAACAAGAAAACAAATTTTGAAGTTGAGAAATGGCGTTAAAGCTATTGCTCGTTTAGTTCAAGGTCATGCTCATAGTTTTGTGTTTTTTCTTCTTGGCTTACTGGTGGCTTTGAAAAAGATATAAAATAAACAGCTGTATCAATAGCGTATTATACGCCTTATTTTGCATATTAAAATTGTTGCAAGAATAATGATCGATCCCAACAACAGAGTTATGGTTGCAGTAATGTGATTTAAGTATACTAGAGCTAGTGGAGTCGTTCATATTAAATGCATTTTATTTAATCTGAGGTTTAAAGTCCCATAACTCGGGAATGAAATATAGAAAGAAAAAAAATCAAAGGGTTTGTTATGTTCACCAATTTCATCAATTATGTAAAGTTTCCTATAAACCAATCCAATCAAAATCAAGATACAACATGTGAAAATTAACTTGAATCTGACAATTAAAGTCCCATAACTCGGGGGACAACAAGCTAGAAAAAATCGTAAGGAAGCTTTGAAATTTTTTTTTTATCAGTCACATTAAAAACATTCAGTGTTGAGGAAATCAATCTAGGCATACTGGACCAAATGCACAATAAAGGCAACAGTAGTATACCGCTGTTCGAAAGTCATAAATCGATTGCGAGAAAACAAATCCGGGTTACAAACTAAAACCGAGGGAAACACATCATTTATAAGAAGAAAACAACGAAACAACAGAAACACTGAAGTGAAAAAAACACCACGAACTTGAAGATAACAACTGACATTTTCCTGACTTGGTACAGAACATTTTAAGAAAAAATGGTAGGTTGAACCTGGTTTTGTGGCTAGCTAAACCTCGCGCTAAAATGACAACATTACATGACAGGAATACAGTACAAATAAATGCAAGAACATTCAGGACAGAGAAATACACAAATGAACAATACAATAGTACATTTTGACATGCTAACCCCAGAATAAAACGAACATGTAAAACAACATAGGACAGCACACAAAAACAGCACAATAGAACCACGAACTGTCTTTCACACGACTGGATCAACGCCACAAAAGTGACGTCACAGGTAAATTTCTAAAAATTTGATACAGTTCAAGATCGGGTTTGTAACTATGTCATTTGATGTATTTTATAACAATTACAAGAATATTAATATAGAATTGTGTTAGTAATTAGATAATTAATTGTATTATCTAGCTATGTCGGTATTTCTTCTAAATCAAACTGTAAAACAAATAAATCGTGTGCATATAGTTGCTTTAAACTAAAATCTTATAAATGATCTGGGTGATTAATTATCTTTACTTTTACATACGAATAGAAAATAAAAAAATTAGAATTACAACTACAAACGATAAGACATTAAACTATATCTGATCAGAATTACAAATAAAACATCATAACTAAATACATGAATGTTGGATAAACAAATACCCTGACACGTCTTATAGCAATGCGAATTCACACTCAGCAAAACAGTCATATCCGGGAATAGGTCATGTTCGGTACTTAAAAGACCAGACGACGTAAATGGTAAACCACAATCTAAGACGTTGTAAAAATGTCCTTAGTTAGTTCAGACACAGACACATCGAATGGATCAACCAATTCGTGATGATGTCCATAAAATTTACGGAGTGTAATTTTTAATCTTTCCTCCTCATAACTTTGTTGGAGCTGTTTCTGCGTAAGGAGCACACTCCTGTTTATGAAGGCCGTATAGTGTGAACATGCACGAGCAAAACGTATCAACTGAGATATGTAAACACCATACGATCGGGCAGAGGGTATGTTACTGCTGAGAAATGGGAAATTGATAGTTGGGAAGTTGAAATCGTCCCGTTTAGTGTGAAGTCGTTCATCTGTGTCAATATTGAGGAAAAGATGTGAGGTCCCGTAAATCTGGAACAAAAAACGAGAAAATAACAAAAACACGAAAAGGAGCTTCCGTTTATCAATCCCCACAATAACGTTAAATCTTAGGGAAATCAATACTGGCATACTTTATCTTGTCTTGGGGAGGGATAAATCCTACTTTGTAAAGAATCACTCTGATTCAAACAAAAAATTCTCTGAAACTGACATTATCAAGATGCTTGATTTCTTGATTGACAACATATTTGTTACGTTTGGAGGACGTGTTTTTCAACAGACTGTCGGAATTCCAATGGGAACCAATTGTGCCCCTCTTCTTGCCGACTTGTTTCTTTATTATTATGAGGCTGACTTCATACAGTAGCTACTTAGGAAGAGAGATAAGAAGTTAGCAATATCCTTTAACTCTACGTTCCGCTATATAGATGATGTTCTCTCACTAAATAATACAAAATTTGGTGACTATGTTGAACGAATCTATCCCATCGAACTAGAGATAAAGGATACTACAGATACAGTTAAGTCTGCCTCATATCTTGACTTACATCTAGAAATTGACAATGAGGGTCGGTTGAAAACAAAACTTTACGACAAAAGAGATGATTTCAGCTTCCCAATTGTGAACTTTCCATTTCTATGTAGCAACATTCCAGCAGCGCCTGCATACGGAGTATATATCTCCTAATTGATACGATATTCCCGGGCTTGTGATTCCTATCATGATTTCCTTGATAGAGGATTGCTGCTCACAAGGAAGCTATTAAACCAAGAGTTCCAAATAGTGAAGTTGAAGTCATCCCTTCGTAAATTTTACGGACGCCATCACGAGTTGGTTGACCGTTATGGAATAACCGTTTCACAGATGATATCGGATATGTTCCTTATGTCGTAACTACAATACCCTTCCCTTTTCACGAATGTGACTTACCGAATTAGACTATTTACCGGATTTGTAATAACATAAGCAACTCGACGGGTGCCACATGTGGAGCAGGATCTGCTTACCCTTCCGGAGCACCTGAGATCACCCCCAGGTTTTGGTGGGGTTCGTGTTGCTTAGTCTTTAGTTTTCTATGTTGTGTCATCTGTACTATTATTTGTCTGTTTGTCTTTTTATTTTTGGCCATGACGTTGTCAGTTTGTTTTCGATCTATGAGTTTGACTGTCCCTCTGGTATCTTTCGTCCCTCTTTTAGTTAGTGCAAGATAGATAGAACTTTGCCTTAATTGAAACTGTTATAGTCCCTTTACTCTGAAATAGTAAAGCAAAACTAATTAATGGAAGCTTTCATCTGGCAATCCAACTGTTGATTTGGTTAATGAGAATTTGTAAAAACAAACTTGTTCAAAGTGCTGACGAACGGACGGACGGAAAATAGTATACCATAATACGCCCCATCTTTAAAGGGCGTATACTATACTGAATACCTGATGTTCAGTGGTTGTTGTTTGTTGATGTGGTTCATAAGTGTTTCTTGTTTCTCGTTTTTTATATAGATTAGACCGTTGGTATTCCTGTTTGAGTGGTTTTACACTAGTCATTTTTGGGGCCCTTTATAGCTTGCTGTTCGGTGTGAGCCAAGGCTCCGTGTTGAAGGCCGTACTTTGATCTATAATGGTTTACTTTACAAATTGTGAGTTGGATGGAGAGTTGTCTCATTGGCACTCATACCACATCTTCTTATATCTATGAATGACCCAATGGCGTTTAGTGAATTGGTATATTTCCATAGATTTGTATGAGAATCAATGTGAACCGATTTTGCTGCTTTCAATTTGCATTTCAAATAATAGAAAGAACGATGCCATTATTCAAACATGAACTAATTGTTTTTCTCCAGACATTGAGAACAAACCAATTATAATTCATAAGCTCTGTGGCATATCGTATGAGTTGAGAGACAAAGAAATGTCTAATGTCAAATTAAAAATTCTTCTTCTAGTCCGAAGGTGATCACTGATAATGCATCAAACTATGAGACGAATTAATCCGTACTTTCGCTTCATTTACAATACCGAAGGATATATTAATGTTAGACAATTCTGGATAGATTCTGACGGAAAGACATCCTCAATACATCAAATTCTGTGTGTAAGACAGACGTTTTCATTTCTTACTATTTTATCGTTGACGAAGTCTGACTTATAATGATATACAAACTGGTCAGAGGATGACGCTATATGATTTGTATATGCAAATTGTTCAGAAAAAGTCACAATCTGACTAGTTTTTAATGCCGATAAACCAATGAAAAATTCCAAATAAAAAAGATATAATTCAAGTATTTATAGTATTTGAATATATTTGTTGCTGCCCTCTATATATGTTGTTCTAAATTTGTAGACCTCAGGAAGGGAAAGTATCTGTAAATGATTGATATTGCTCTCTATATATCTTTTCTAGGTTTGTACCACTCAGGTAGGGACAGTATTTGTATATGGTTGTTGTTACATTCTGATCGTTATGGGTTTGTAGACCACAGGTAGGGATAGTTTTGTATATGATTGTCCCCCCCCCCTGTATATCTTTTCTGAATTTGTAGACCACAGGTAGGGAAAGTATTTTTATATGATTGTTGTCCCCCTCCATATATTATTCTGGGTTTGTATACCACATGTAGGGATATCATTTGTATATGATTGTTGTTGTCTTCTGACTCTGTGTATTGTTCTTGGGCTGCAGACGGCAGGTACGTATAATATCTGTATATGATTGTTGTTGCCCTTTACATATCATTTCTGGGTTTGTATACCACAGGTAGGTATAATATAGATGTTTCTCGTTTCTTGTTTTTATATAGATTTGACCGTTGGTTTTCCTGTTTGAATTGCTTTACACAAGTCATTTTGGGGCCCTTTATAGCTTGCTGTTCGGTGTGAGCCTAAACTCCGTGTTGAAGGCCGTACTTTGACCTATAATTACTTTTTATACATTGTGACTTGGATGGAGAGTTGTCACATTGGCACTCATACCACATCTTCTTATGTATATAGTATCTGTATATGATTGTTGTTTCCCTCGATATCTCATTCCTGGGTTTGTAGACCACAGGTAGGTATAGTATCTGTGAACGTTTGTTGCTGCCCTCAATATATTTTTTCTAGGTTTGTTGACCTCAAGTAGGGATAGTATTTAAAAGATTGTTGTTTCCCTCTATAAATGTATATCATTTCTAGATTGTAGACCACAGGTAGGAATATTATTTGTATATGATTGTTGTTGAGCTCTTAAATATCATTTCTAGGATTGTAGACCACAGGTAGGGCTAGTATTTGTACATGATTGTTGTTGCCCTATATAAGCATTTTTGGGTTTGTAGCACACAGGTTGGGATAGTATTTGTAAAAGATTGTTGTTTCCTTCTATATATTATTTCTAGGTTTGAAGACCACATGTATGGATGGTATTTGTATATGATTGTTGTTGCCCTCTGATCTTCCTGGGTTTGTACACCATAGGTAGGGATAGGATTTGTATATACTTTGTTTTGCCTTCTATATATTATTTCTGCTTTTGTAGACTGCGGGTAGACATAGTTTTTGTATATGTTTGTTGTTGTCGCCCTCTATATATCTTTTCTAGGTATGAATTGTATTTGTATATGATTGTTGTTGTCCTCTGTGTATTGTTCTTGGGTTGTTGACGGCAGGTAGTGATAGTTGCCCTTTGTTAATCGTTCTGGGTTTGTAGACCACAGGTAGGGATATTATTTGTATATGTTTGTTGTTGTCCTCTGTGTATTGTTCTTGGGTTGTTGACGGCAGGTAGTGATAGTTGCCCTTTGTTAATCGTTCTGGGTTTGTAGACCACAGGTAGGGATATTATTTGTATATGTTTGTTGTTGTCCTCTGTGTATTGTTCTTGGGTTGTTGACGGCAGGTAGTGATAGTTGCCCTTTGTTAATAGTTCTGGGTTTTTAGACCACAGGTAGGGATAGTATTTGTATATGTTTTTTTGTTGTCTTCTGTGTATTGTTCTTGGTTTGTTGACGGCAGGTAGTGATAGTTGCCCTTTGTTAATCGTTCTGGGTTTGTAGACCACAGGTAGGGATAGTATTTGTATATGTTTTTTTGTTGTCTTCTGTGTATTGTTCTTGGGTTGTAGACGGCAGGTAGTGATAGTTGCCCTATGTTAATCGTTCTGGGTTTGTAGACCACAGGTAGGGATATTATTTGTTTATGTTTGTTGAACCCCTTTGTATATCTTTTCTTGGTGTGTAGACCACAGGTAGGGATAGTATTTGTATATGTTTGTTGTACCCCTTTGTATATCTTTTCTTGGTGTATAGACCACAGGTAGGGATAGTATAAATTATGTTTGTTGTTGCCCTTTTTATATTTTTTTCTAGGTTGTTGTTTAGAGTTGCTGTTTCATTAGCATGCACCTATCATATCTCTTTTATTTATCAAAATGATTAGACTTGAGTTCATTGTGAAGTCTATGAGAATTAAATATGCCTATTTGTATTCGTTACGCTGAGAAACCTACGTACTTTTATATATTTTCAATCACTGGAAAAGAAATAACATAGTTGATTAGCACTGACATTTCCGTAATTACACGTCATAGCTAGTTTTATTGTTTAGCCATGACATCCGTAATTACATGTAATAGCTAGTTTTGCTGTTTATTCTTAAAATGTCCGATCTTCCAAAGCGTCAACAGATTTAATTCGTTTTCGTACAATTCAGAAAAATATTACTTTAGGCTTTCTGTCCGAAGGTGAACAGTTTTTAATTCAGAATAAAATTATCAATGTATTTCGTGGAAAATAAATTAAGTTAAAAAAAGTTGATAGCAATTATTTGTTGGATACAAAACTAAAGTTATTACAGTCTGTACAGACACTTTTGCAATATGATTATGAATAAATAAAAATGGAATTTTGTATAATTTAGAATGCTTCTAGGGAATCGTATCCTATTTTTCCTTTTTGTTTTATTTATTTATGTTTGGCTACGTTATCATAATCTATCATACTAGGAAGGTTTACATTTTGTAATATATCTGGGCCCGTATGCATAAAGCTACTTAAGTTAAGATTTGTTCCGAACGGACGGATTTTTCTTCATGTCCTACGATAAATCAATATTACGATTGGTTATCTTAACTTCAGTCGCTTTATGCATACGGGCCCTGTAGTCAAACTGATAAGTAGTCAAAATCAATATTAATAATTCTGTATTGCTGTGGCCGTATCGTTTCACAACTTTTATGTTTAACTAGAGTTTTTTCATGATGAATATTGGCAGCTGACTATCGTCTCATCAAAGTATAAAAACATATTCTCTGTTTTAGGTTGTTTGTCTTGTGGTGTCCTCTATGTTGGCGATTTTTGAAGTTTGTTGTTTTAGTAAAGCTTTGAATCAATGTCTCAAAAAAAGTAAAATAATAAAAATACCGAGCTAAGGAAAATTCAAAACGGAAAGTTCCTTATCAAATGGCAAAATCAAAAGCTCAATCACATCAAACGAATGGAAGACAACTGTCATATTCCTGACTTTGTACAGGTATTTCCTTATGTAGAAAATGGTGGATTAAACCTGGTTTTATAGGTAGATAAAACCTCTCACTTGTATGACAGTCGCATATAATTCAATTATATTGACAACAACGTGTGAGCAAATTTTCATGGTGCAGAATTATGGAAAACAAAAAGATCTAAAGTTACACAGTTTTTTTATTTCACAATCAACATAATCATATACCATATTTTAACATTGAAAATCACAAACATAAATAGACGAATAAAATGTGTTATTTTGAGAAAGCAGATTTGTTATACAGTTACATGTTTGTGAAGCTGGGAATTTGATGGATGACAACGTATTTCAATTGATCCTTTCATTTAATGGAGAAACTTTGAGTCTTCTGATGATGGTTCATTTGAATTCTGATAAAGCCGTCTCTTTATAGAACGATCAGTGCACAGTTTCCTAAAATGTAACAACAAAATGTTCAGTGAATCGCAAGAATACATGCAGAGACCTCAAAATGTTTGGACTACATTATTTTCATAAAACATTCGAATATTATATATGTATGACAGAAGAGAAGGAAAGACTAACATAAAAACCAAAGACACACGTACATCTAAACAACAGAACATACAGATTGACTTTTCATCTGATTAAACCAGGAATAAAATCAATTACCCCAGAAGGTTAATCACATCCTGCCATACCCGTGCTATTGTTCTGAAGTCAAGGCTATTAAACTTTGTGTCATATATGTTGTTAGATATGACAATATATGTTAATACGTAAGAGTTGTCATGTAAAAAGCGCTATTAAATGTGATGAAATGGAATGAAACCGTTACTATCACTAATATAATATATGAACTAATTCACCAAACATATGTATTTATACATACATGTTGGAAATATTTCCCCTTATATATGAACCTGTCAGTTGTGATGTTTTAATGTTTTTTTTTTTATTTGAGCGACTGTTTACAACCAACAGCAGTGACTATCTTAACTAGCTTCCTGCAATAACGAGCACATTTATAGCTTTCGAAATTATGTACCGTCTTTTATTGTTCAAGTTTGTCGTCCTTCTGTTAGTAGCTGAACTGTGCAGGTTTTCTTTTGTTATTATGTTTACGTTTAGATTAGAGAATGGAAATGTGTAAAAGAGACAAAAACCCGACCAAGGAGCTGAAAAAAGCCCAAGACCACCAATGGGCCTTCAATGCAGCGAGAAAATCCCAATCCCGGAGGCGGGCTTTAGCTGACCCCTTAACAATAATGTATACTAGTTAAGCGGCAGGATGCCACACTAAACCCCGAAACATTCAAATGAACCAATATTGAAATAGAAACAAACAAGACTAACAAAGTTTGACGACATATGATTAAGATAGGTAATTAAAAGGGGAGGTTTACGAGCACATTTAAACTGTATTAACCACATATCATTGTGTGTCTTAACCAAAATAAGGCTATATGGACCACGTGTGCATTGTTGTTAGTCTTTGTTTGTACTTATCGGAGGATTAGGATGTCGGTGGTTGGTGTGGTCTGCTCTACTGGTAATTTCTATTTACCGTTAAATGCATTTATACATAATTTATGCCATGAATACAAAAGTCCATTATTTACACAAATGATTACATTCACATATTAAATTTAACAACATATTATGTTTCAACAAACAAACTATTCAGAGACCAAACGTTTAAAAATTAATTAAAACATTTATATATTCTTAACTGTTTCACGATTTACATCTTGTTATTTTTAAGGCAAATCATTCCAAATTCGTTCACCGGAATACATTAATGTTTTTTTTCTCTCATAAAATTTGCATTTGGCTTTGTCAGGCGTAATCTTTGTGTTAATTGAACTTAACTAATAATTTGGGAATTTACATATTGAAAATTTTCTCTAAAAATAAGGAGCTGTTAATCCATTTCAAGATGTTAATTCCAAAATAGTTTTTTGATCGGTTTTTAACTTTCTTCTCGATATTAAGCCTTGTAAACTATTATATAGTAAAGATGAAGGTGTGGTAATATCAGCTTCTAAAACAGCCCTCGCTTACCTCGCTAACTTTGTTATTTGATACTTACTCTGTAACAGTGTCCATTTTGACATTAGCTGCATAGAAGATAAAACAGATTACATTAATTATTGACAAAACGAAAAGCTAAGGGGATTTGTACAATCAGAGGCTATAACTCTTAACGTAATCAAAACATTGAGGAAATACAAGTAATCAAATATGAAAATAAGAAGATGTGGTATGATTGCCAATGAGACAACTCTCCACAAGAGACCAAATGACACAGAAAATAAAGTTTACAAACATTTTAAAGATTGACAGATTACATTCCGCACCTGTTGTGTTTTTACTGAATCCTTGTAACTAGTTCAATACAATTTTGAACTTATCATTTGAAAAGTATATTTTTCAAAAATAAGAACAAACAAATAACAGGAATACTATTTTACAAAATTGATAAAGTACTGCCGCAATTTGATAATAAAAAATTGTTAAATACAGCCAGGTATACCGTCAGTTGATATGTCTAATAGTTTTGTGCAAAAGCATTATATCTATAAAATCGCTGGTTACACTATTGATGCCCTTTGATTGAATAATTAAAAGTTGATATCATCTTTTCTCAATTGCATTTTCAATAAGGTATACCACAGACACAGTTAGGTTTATTTCATATCTTGATTTACCTCTAGAAAAAAGTAAAATAACAAAATTACCGAACTCCAAGGAAAATTATCAAATGGCAAAATCAAAAGTTCAAACACATCAAACGAATGGAAAACAATTGTCATATTCAAAAATTCAAATTGACAGTTTATTATAATAGTAGGTTTATTTCGGACTTTTGTCAAAAATGATATATTTTGTCAACTAATAGAAATACCTATTGCTTCTCTAACTACCAGGTTTTTGTTTTATTTCATTATATCAAGAAACGTAGACAGTCTAAAATAACTTACACGACAAGAAACAAGCATATTGATACATTCATTAAGTACAAAGATTGGAGGCAACCTTTCAGATGATCAATACAAACAATTTATCATCTGTATTCTTCATGGATTTCACAATAATTAATCCTGTATAGTGTGACAAAAATTAAGGTAAGGTAGGGTGAACGCTAGTATTATGAATCCTCGATTTATCCCTTATGTTTTATTTTGTGAACCTTTTCAAATATGCATTCCATTCCAATATGTGAAAACGATAAGTAAAGCAACGAATTATCAAAATGAAAAAAAATAAAAACCACTGATAAGAATTAAAAGGGAAATGATTGATATCTTAAAAAACCAAAAACAAAACAACACCGTCTCATGTTCATATATATGTCCCTAACCGTCCATAGTTGTCATTTGCTATTTCTTAATATTCTTTGTCCTTTGAAGATTTTCCTGCTGATAGGATAATAATCTTTGGAAAACCCATTAAACTTTTTTTTACTCAGGACAATCTAAAGCTTGATATATTCTATACAAACATGTCTATTGTTGCAGAACGTATGATAACGTCATACTGTCTTTTGGGTTTTATGTTTTATTGCAGTAAACGCCGCATCTGTTTAACCCGACCACTATTGTGCATGTACCAAGTCAGGCTATCTGGACCATAAGTTGTTCGATGTTGTTTATTTTTGTTTGTTTGTCTGTTTATTTACGAAGGAGTTGGGTGTTAGTGGATTGTGTGGTCTGTTGTAATGTGCGGCATATCTGACCATTTATCCCTTTTTATTTTTTATTCATGACAAAGACACATTACAGGAAAGATAATTATAATGTGAATAAAAAGCAAACTGAATGACAGAATATGAGAAAATATCTCTGATAAAATGCTTTTAGAAAATTAAAAGAAAAAATGGTGCACCGTACCTTTATTCTTTGTATTATGCAAAATAGACAAAATTACTGTACATTCCTTTACAAAATAAATCATCTGAGAAATCTCACCTTATACTGCTTATGTGAAGAAAACAAAATTGAATCAATTCATACATATTTTGGAAATATTAAACCAGTCGTAAAAAATGATAATAGAACAAATTATACAAAGTCGTACAAATAAATTGCCTTCCTGCCACAAAGCGAAATTGCAGAAAAAAAAAAGAAGTTAAACTAGAAAAGCCTTTAAAAATTATGTTAATTAATTAATGAATGAACATGTTAATACAGTCTGGACACTTAAGTGCACACAGTTTGATATTTTTTATGTGACTGTGATAAAATATTGAAATTGCCATATCTGACATAAATTGACTACTAACAATAGATTTTTGACAAAATAAAAATGAGCAAAAGCCGTACACAAAAAGATATTTTACACAAAATAACATCTGTGGAGAAGACATCTTGTTATAAAATATATTATTGGGTAAACCTGTTTGTCATATCTAAATATTGATGACAAAATCTCAAAATGAGGCTAATTTGACAGTTTATGCATTTTTATTCACTAAATTCAAGAAGTTTGAAGCCCAAGTGTTAATTTGTAAGCAAAAAATTGGAAGATATGAATATTGATGTCTGACAAACTAATGTCTTATGAACATCAGAAGAACCGTATTGGGTTGATTTATGATACTTTTTATTTTTTTAAAATTGAATTTGCAAAAGCAGTGGCCTTATTTTACCTTTTACTTTGCTTATTTCATTAACTTAAACAATTAAGATATTTATTTAGTTAATTGTTAAGTGTCTAGCGGTCTGTTTCGGTGGTCGTTAAATGACAGCTTCTTTGGGAATCAGACAGTTTTAGTTGTCTTTGACAATGAGAAAAACCCATACCGTATGGTCGGCTATAAAAGGCCCCTACAAGAAAAATTTGAAACAATTCAATTCAGAAAACTAACGTAGCATATTTCGTGAAGTTTTATAAAGTGAAGATAGTAATTAATTGTAAACTTTTACACGTGGTAAATGATAATCAACCTAACGATAAGTAGTCTTTTTTGAAATTTTACTTCGTGTCGGTCAAGTAAACCCCCGCGTGCCTCAGATAGCAAATTTTTGAAGGCATTGAAAAGGCTTTTATTTGACATATGAAATGGCATTGAGATTAAAATTAATCAACCACTTCATATTTAAATATGCTTTAAATGTTATTCATAAATGAATGA
The DNA here is from genome assembly GCF_021869535.1 of Mytilus californianus. NCBI lineage: Eukaryota > Metazoa > Mollusca > Bivalvia > Mytilida > Mytilidae > Mytilus > Mytilus californianus. The sequence goes on along the minus strand of NW_026262581.1, from coordinate 137,716,186 downwards.
AATAATAAATTCTGCGTATTTTAAACAATACAGAAAAGTAATTTGTGATGCCACTTGGGTATTTGTTTACGTCATTTGGGCGTCATAAACATGTAATAATTGAAACAATACTGACGTGTTGTTTTAGATTATTAAATATGGTCATTTGTAAACGACTTGTACTTTCTTTGTCTGCAACGAACAATATTACCTTATTCGTAATTATGGTTGTAGGAACGGAAACAATATATGTTTTAACGAAAGATATCAATCACGTATCAAACAATTATTGTTTACAAGAATGAACATATTTTTATTAACTAGATGACTATTTGGAGCAAACAAAGGAAACAAGGAAACATTTTGAGCTGACATGACTTATTTATTAAAACTAAAGCAATCTTTCAGCATTTCTGTAATTCACATCAACTATCATTAAATCACCTAATTAGAACAAGACTCGACTTCTTCCTTCATAAGTGTCAGCTAAAGATTGAATGGTAATATTAGCAAACTAAAGTTTTCTGGAATTTCATCAAATAAATGAATTGATCAATCATCAATCATCAATGAAATAACAATTTCCAAAGTGTCGTGTAACAAAGTGGCATCAAAAACAAAGGATTATCTAACATAGTGCTTCATTTTAAAGTGTTTGATTGAATTCAAGGGAAACACAAACTCCGTTTATTTCTGATGACTATTTTTACGAAGATGAACTTTGATATTTGTAATCTTTTATGAAAAATGATTAAAACATGAATTTTCCAAATTGTTTTACATCAAATTCAAACGACGATTTTGTTAAGTATCTGCTGTAATTTTGAGCATCTTTTTTTGTACTCGTCTGCATACTTTTTATCTAGTTGTATGATTGCCAATGAGACAATTAGACACCAGAGAACAAAGAACGAGGATGTAAACAATTATATATTGTTCAACAATGAGTAGAACCCATACCGCACAGTAAGCTTTAAAATGCCCCGACATGACAAAATGATGGTTCATTGAATTGACCGAGGATACATTCAATACCTTCAATAGCAAAAAGAATTTGCTGCTTAACAAATAACAATTTTATAGATATTATGTTCAAAGTGTTTGAGTATTTGAGAGTTTGAGAAGTAAACAATGATAACGAGAGACAAAATCTGCATTATCTTTCGACCGTTTATTACTTTATCTTATCACCATCTCCATGAATTAGTCACAACGGTTACAATATTTAAATAAAAAAAGAGAATGAAAATGATGTCATGTATCTGTTATCATCAATGTGTAGATGAAAAAACAATGCCAACGATGAAATATATACGTCGAATAATATCTTCCATTTATTGATGATAACCCATGGCTTCGATTTAACACTATTACCTACCTGTTAATGTTCCGTGTCTTCCATGTGTTGATGCCAAGCCACAAAGTTTACAAGCCACACGGAATTCTTTCTTGAACTTTTCTGAAAAAAAATTTGACTGATATATTATGTTATAATGTTCTTATTTCAAATTGTCTGTATTTTTATATGTAATTCTTGCCCTATTTATACTTCCCAGACCAGTTGAATATTTGTTTAGTATCAACAAGTGGTACATTTGATCCCATTTCTATATTGGTCGACAATAAAATTTCAAATACTAGTTGTTAAAACGCTCCGCAGGCCTCGCGAATATGAAAGTTTAATTATTATAAGTGAATAAATATCGTATCACACTCGATGCAGTAGTAGAATATATATTCAATAGTTGCGTTTGTTCTATGGGGATATTCAGTTTATAGTTTTTTTATTAACCAAGAAGTAAAACTTTTCATAGTATGATACGACCATGTAATTAACTTACAACCAACGTTAGACTTGTGTTACAAGTGGTCAGTTCAATATGTATTTTTTTATTAGTGCTAAAACATTCTGGTTTCAATATCTGATATTTAAAATTAAACGGTTAATCATGAAATGATAGAACAATTACTTGTAAGGCAAGAAATTTGGTGAACGCTGCTATGATTTGGACAACAAACATTAAACTACATCATATCGACAAAGGCAAAATAATGATATAGTACTATGATATTTTAATATCAATATAACAGAAGAATCGTTTCAAATACGAAAATAATAGATATTGATGTGACTAAAACCATCGTAACAAAGAAGATTAAACTGCAGGACAATTAAATATAAAACAAGCGAATCTCTATTAAAAAGTACTGACTTTAACTAATCAAACTGCCTGTCTTATATAAAATCCGTATAACATTATGAAAAATCGAGTTTTCTAACCAGCTTGTATAGTAATCTACTTATCATGCTAATGTTACAGAAGAACCTACCACTCATAAAATTATAAATAACAGGATTGATTGCACTGTTGAAATAGCATAGAAGATGAGACGTTAAAGTTGTTAGAGCTAGAACATCTTGATTGGTCGTATTGGTCATACCCGCATATCTACAATCAAACAATAAAATATGGTACGTTATAGATACTACAATCACATCTTGATTGGTCGTTTTGGTCATACCCGCATATCTACAATGAAAAAATAAAAGATGGTACGTTATAGATACTACAATCACATCTTGATTGGTCGTATTGGTCATACCCGCATATCTACAATGAAAAAATAAAAGATGGTACGTTATAGATACTACAATCACATCTTGATTGGTCGTATTGGTCATACCCGCATATCTACAATGAAAAAATAAAAGATGGTACGTTATAGATACTACAATCACATCTTGATTGGTCGTATTAGTCATACCCGCATATCTACAATGAAAAAATAAAAGATGGTATGTTATAGATACTACAATCACATCTTGATTGGTCCTATTGGTCATACCCGCATATCTACATTTTTCATTGGCTATTATTCATCAGATCAAAAGAAGATACGACGAGATAGGTGTAAGAACAAAAAAGTTTGAAAGTCAAATCTTGTGAGTCGTTATCAAATATACAGTTCAAGCAAAATTAATACAGAAGGAGTGTTTTACTGCAAATAAAGCTAGACTGGGTGTGTCAACAGGGTCAATTAGAGGCAACTGTTGTTTACTGATGTTATAATATCAGGAATCCATTAAGAAGATACTTATCAAGGTAAAAAACAAAAATAGTGGATATCGCATGCACTAAAAAAACAAGCGAATCCAAGCGCCTCGATAAGGTAAGAGTTTACTGCTTCACATACTCGACTAGTCCGAGATTACTCTGACGTCCAATGGCTGTTTTGCCAGACTAGCTGGGGCCATTGGACGTCAGAGCTCGTCCCATATCAAAAGTGGATATTTGCCCGTCCAAAATAGATGCGCTGCTTCGTCGCTTTTGGTGCCAACGGACGGCCTTGGAATTATATAAATCGGGTATCAATTTGTTCATTTTTCATTTATCTCTTCATTTATGTAAGTTTTACCTACCTGCCACCCTTTATTTTCTCATATTTAGACAGTTTTCACAGTGACCCATCGATTCAGACATTTTTACTTTTTTTTTCAAATGGACGTCAAGTTACGAGAGATTTTGCGACCTCGAGACTCAAATATGCAAATATTTATACTTTTTTCACCTCCTTTATAGGAGATCGATATTTAACATTTAGTAGCCAACCACGATTTTTCACCTCCTTTACAGGAGATCGGTATTAAGCATTTAGTACCAACCACGATAACATTCGGAAGCTCTCGGATATTTACATTGCTTGCATCGTAAATGAGCGAGGTGTTAGATTATATATTCATATTGACCTAGGGTCATATGCATACATCATTTCCCATAGTCCATTGTGCCTTACTTTTTTCTCGTGATCACATGACAATCTTTCAAAATGAAAGTCAAAATGCCAGAATCGGTGGGTCACTGTGAAAACTGTCTAAATATGAGAAAATAAAGGGTGGCAGGTAGGTGAAACTTACATAAATGAAGAGATAAATGAAAATGAACAAATTGATACCCGATTTATATAATTCCAAGGCCGTCCGTTGGCACCAGAAGCGACGAAGCAGCGAATCTATTTTGGACGGGCAAATATCCACTTTTTGATATGGGACGAGCTCTGACGTCCCACGGCCCCAGCTTGTCTGGCAAAACAGCCGTTGGACGTCAGAGTAATCTCGGACTAATACTCGACTCGCTTTGCAAATTTGTTTTGTTATTGACATTCTTTTTTAAAGCTCGATCTGTCTCTGAAATTAATTCTATCAAAACTTTTGATTTTTTATAACCCTGTATGCCACCATTTCTTTTAGACGAATTTTCAATGTGTAATTGAAAATTCGTCTAAAAGAAATTAACCACAATGCTTTTCAATATAAAAATGGTAGCGTACGCTATTAATTTATTGTTTTGGGATACCATACGGAATATTTTGTTAATGGTGAGCAAATATGTAAAACATGCTACACAAAAGAACAAGTAATCAGTATGCTGGAATTTCTTATTGACAACATATTTGTTGAATTTGGATGCAGACTTTTTCAACAAATTGTTGGCATTCCTATGGGAACGAACTGTGCGCCTCTCCTTGTCGACCTTTTCTTATTTTCATAAGAGTCGGAGATCCTTCAGACACTTGTCAAAAACAAGAAGATCAAAGAAGACACATCCTTTAATTTCACATTCAGATATGTTGATGATGTTCTTTCCATTAATAATATTGTGCTATGCTCAATTTTGTATTTTTGCCTTTCATTTTTGCTTATATACTTTGTCTATAGAGTGTCTGTATGCCATTTTGTTTTTCTTTGTTGAAATAGTTATTTATTTGTATAGTGATTAAGATTATATTACAATGTTGACTGCTGTGCCCCAATTTTTGAAATTTTTATCAATTATGTCTGTTTGTTTTGCTCGCACATTGTTGTCAATATAATGGAATTCTATGCGACTGTCATACAACTGAGAGGTTTAGCTAGCTATAAAACCAGGTTTAATCCCCCATTTCCTGCATTAGGAAATGGCTGTACTAAGTCAGGTATACGACAGTTGTTTTCCATTTGTTTGATGTGTTTGAGCTTTTGATTTTACCTTTCTATAAAGAACTTTCCGTTTTGAATATCCCTTGAAGGTCGGTATTTTTTTGTTATTTTTGTTTTTAGCCATCGGCAGATAGTAAGTAAACTATTGAATTAAATAATTTCGAGTTCAAACTTTTGGACAGAAGCAACGTGAACTTTTTCGTATTTGACTCTAGATCGTATCTCATTAGTTTAAACATCATTATTCAAATTATTTAAACAGAAGTATTTTACACTGTTACAAGAACTGTCAAGCCGTCCAACGTTTACCCGGTTATTTGGTGGGGTTGTGTTATATAACTGTGTAGGGGTTTGTTGGCAGTTGTTCCTTTTGCCATGCATTGTCTGTTTTGTTTCTTAATTATGGCATCTTGTAATTTTTCTCTTTAAAAGGATTTTAATGGCTTTACTGTTTACAACTTTTAACACATCACATTGATAACGGGGTCTGTTCTATTCCTGAGAATGTCTCTTCCTGTTTGAAATATTCCTAGGATTGCATGATGGCTGGTGTATTCTAAGGTGTAGGTAATTACCCTGTTGATGTACCTCGTCTCGCTATGTTAGGAGTTCATTTGTATTATTTCACTCCTATGTAGGTCTGTTAATATGATCTGCTTCTGTGCAGAAAGATCTTATATTTTGTTTGAACTTAGGCACAAAAAGGACAAATTAAGAACTAAGGTATAAACATATCTATTGTGCAGTATTGCAGAAAAAATCGAGCTGTAACGATGTAGTTGAAGAAGCATCGATCGTTAGGTACTGTAAACAGTAGTCTCTGTAGCAGAAGTAATATCATTGTTGTTCAACTAAAATAATAATTAGATAGAAAATAACAATCAACCATAAATTAACAACAGCCATCCAACCACATAGACAATAAAGGACATAAAGACAAGCACGAAAGAGTATAAAACATCAATGGAAAAATCCGACCCTGTAAAACTACTAGATAAAAAGAGAGTGCAGATAACAATAGGACAATAAAACCGTAAGACGAATAAATTACAGCCCAGTAGTCAGCACTTCTGTGTTCACATAAATGGTCACTATTATGGTCATGATTATAAATTAACTGTCTAAACAATTTAGAATTTTTCGAAATACTTAGAATGTTCTACCCCGAGAATAGAAAAACTTAGCTGATTTTGGCAAGACATTTCATTTAAGAATTTTGGGTCCTTAATTCTCTTCACCTTCGTGCTTTATTTTGACCTTTTCAACTTTTTTTAATTCAAGCTTCACTGGTGAGTGTTTTTGTATACGAAATAATCGTCTGGCGTACAAAATTTTAACCCTGGTATATATGATGAGTTTATTTAGAGTCGATAGTAGTTTACCTCTGCTCAAATCTTATTATTCCATAAAGAATATACAAATCAAGGTAAAAACAAATATCTGAGGGATCGCGTTAACTCCGAAAGTGGCGAAGCAGGTTGCACCGAGATGCAAAACATCTACTGCTATTTATGCATCACCCACCAGTCAAATCTACCCATTTAGTAAAACTGTCACATCCAGGAAGAGGACACAATCGGTAATTTGCAGATCGACGACTATTTAAGAATCTAAATTTCTAGTTATATCTAAAAACAAGGCTACTGAGTTCTGAAACAGACCAGTTGCTATAGGAAAACTTACGTCGTGTTGATTTCAGTCAATATTTTCCATAACTTTGTTATGGAATAGAAGCGGAAGATATTAAAGGGATATTCAACCTCATAAGTAGATCAGTTTTTATGCAAAGTCATACCCAATTAATAATGTCCGTATAGTTTATAGATGCAAGAGTGTAACTGTTCAATTGAGATGATGAGTAAATGCCGTACGATAGGGCAGATAGTATACAGATGAATATGAAGTTTACAGGTTACACGTCTGTAAATATAGACAATGCAATTTCCCATAGGAACTCCTTTTACGACTAAAACTGCAACTTTTACTATGAAGTTTCGTTAAAACTTATATCCTAGAATGAAAAGTTCATATGTACTACTATTTTTTTCAAAGGTAAAAAAATAGGGCTGTGCGGCATATTTTCAACATTTATATGCCCCGAACTTTCAATATTTATAAGAAATATAGAGATCATATCTGGGAATTAGTACGTAAACAAAACAAAATATCTATGAATATTATATATATCCCCAAAAGAGGCGTGGTTTGTGAAACAGCTGTATTTACAAAGTGCAACCCATACTTACCTTAATTCAAATAGAAAAATCTTGGAAATACACTCATCATAGATACCAGGACTAAAATTTTACACTTACGCCAGACGCGCGTTTCGTCTACAAAAGACTCATCAGTGACGCTCGAATAAAAAAATATTTAAAAGGCCAAATACACTTTTTCTCACAACAATACTTATTTATGAGAATCACAGCTGAAAAGAAATTACTGAATATACTTAACTTTTCTTTACAGTATATTTTATACCCCCAGCCCTGTTTCAATTTTTAACGAATTTGAAAACAAGACTTTAAATATTGTCAGCTCACCTTTGTGCATGTTTTCTGACATAAAATGCCAAAAACCTGTATAAAACTATTCTGATTACAAATTGAATGCATTTCAGAATACTATAAATGTAAAGTTTAGTAGTTAATCATTCCAATATTCAAGTATATATAAAGTATCCAATCATGCCTTTGTTTCCAGTCCACATCTTACTGTATGCCTATTAATCTATAAAAGTTCACAATTTCTGCCTCAAATGGTCAGTTTAGAAATCTTGTCACAATAATATCATCTCTATCCATATATCTAACATATTTTGGCTAATATATGAACTAGAAGTGTTTAAATAAAGCCATATTTGCAAAAGTTGTATGTATGAAGTTACTAGTCTGATATATGAATTCACTAAAATATTTATAGAACTCACTGCTAAAATCTGGTTTTTGCATAAATTCAAAGCACATGTTTTGTTTTCTATACAAAATACCTTTATTATAATAAAATCATAGCCTTTACAGGTTAAATAAACTGGGGCCTCAAATTTGCTAAATAATTCAACGGTTCCTGTAAATATGGAATATTTAGTACATTTTTAGGATAAAACACACTATTGTCAGTTTTATTGTGGTATTTTTGTATCTCTAGCTTGTGTTTTTTTTTCTGTCGCAGTTACAAGAAAGCAAATTCAGGGTTTACGGCTTATGTGTGGGTTTTCGACAGGACAGAAAAACCGCAACAACAATATTCATTAAGGATCTACGAGTTTCAATGACTGCGAAGAGAAAATATAAGCACTTCTTAATATATCAAATTACAAATATGCATATATTATAAATTTACTTTGCATACACGGCTTTAGGTAAACTATGCATACTGTAAATTGTGAATTTATGCTGAGTCATCTTAGTTAAGGCCCATTATTTTCTCAATCTTCATGAAATATTTATAAAACTTTATATTTGAGTTAATTCCATTAAAATCTCTGAAGATAAACCAGATTTGGTTAAATTCTACATGTTCTCTTTTTTCACCCAAAATAGGTTACACTTCTGTAAATATAGACAATGCAATGTCCCAATTGGAACTCGTTTTACGGCTAAAACTGTGACAATTTAACTATGAAGTTTCGTAAAAACTTATATCCTAGAATGAAAAGTTCATATGCACTACTATTTTTATCAAAGGCCAAAACATAGGGCTGTGCGGCATATTTTCAACATTTATACGCCCCGAACTCTATTATTTTAAACGTATACCACCATTTTTTTCTTCAAATGTCCTGTACCAAGTCAGGAAAATGGCCATTGTTATATTATAGTTCGTTTCTGTGTGTGTTACATTTTAATGTTGTGTTTCTGTTGTGTCGTAGTTCTCCTCTTATATTTGATGTGTTTCCCTCAGTTTTAGTTTGTAACCCGGATTTGTTTTTTTCTCAATCGATTTATGAATTTCAAACAATGATATACTACTGTTGCCTTTATTTGTGGCTAGCCAAACCTCCCGCTTTTACGGCAATGTTAAATACAACATTAAAATGACAAGATTACATGACAGGACTACAATACAAATAAATGGGAGAACATACAGGACAGAGACATACACAAATAGTAGCTATCAAAAGGTACTAGGCTTATAATTTAATACGCCAGACGCGCGTTTCATCTACATAAGACCCATCAGTGACGCTCAGATAAAAAAAGTTCGAAAGCCAAAACAAGTACAAAGTTGAAGACCAAAAGTTCCAAAAAGTTGTGCCAAATACGGCTAAGGTTATATGCCTGGGATAAGAAAATCCTTAGTATTTAGAATAATTCATACTTTTGGAAACAGTAAATTTATAAAAATGACTATATAATAGATATACATATTAACACCGAAGTGATGACTAACTACAGAATAAAAACGAATACGTAAAACAACCTAAATCAGCACATAAAAAAGGCACAGCCGAACAACGTATTATATGTTAGCCGAAGAGATCGACGCACAATGTGACGTCACATATAAATTTCTATAAATTTCCAAAAAATAGGATAGAGTTCAAGATTAGGTTTGTAATACTGATATAACGTGTATTAATAACAATGAAAATTACAATACTTATTAATATACAATTGTGGTAGTAATTAGATAATTAATTGTATTATCAAGCTATGTCGGTATTTCTTCTAATTCAAACTGTAAACCAAAAAAAAAACCACTTACCCAAGTCTTTAGATTTATGACAAAAACAAATCGGTCAGTGGGAGAGCACAATTAGTACCCACTGAAATACCGACTGTTTGTTGAAATATATCTCCACCAAACTCAACAAATATGTTGTCATATCTAATGGCATCATACAAAAGCGGAATGGACAATGTTTCATATAATATTAAGACATGACCAAATTCATAACAACATCAATCATGTATAATCTGTTACCCTAACACTTGCCCAGATGTGAAATTTTGAAATGGAAACACGGTTTTCTAAGACAATGGATAAACAAAATTTACAATACAGACATATTGAAAAATAAAATGTCAAATTGTTCTTCGACATAAATGCAGCCTATTAGTGACTAGTACACAACCTTTTGGAATCAGGTGAGAATCATAAACATGGAAACGAGAAAATATAATGGGCTGAAGATACTACAAAGAAAATATAGCTATGCTCATCTGTGAAACAGATAATCCAGAAAAAACAAACACGGAATAAATGCTCTTCAAAATTGCCAATAGAGGAATTCAACTGATTCCATCGCTTCTTTTTAACCAGAATCTTAACTATAGATGTACAGTTTTAGTAGCTGAGGTGTTTGCAGTAAAGGTTACAGAGAGACAAGATAATTACAGAAGTTACTATTGTTAAGTTGAAATAAAGATAAGCAAACATTTCACTTGATTACTATAATAAAATGTATACAAAAATCTAATGCATAAAAAATTAACAACATGATCAAAGGAAAACATTTATGTTGCACGCTTGTCGTCTTTCTTTTTGAGATAATATAGCCGTATAATGTAAGCACTTCATCCCTATACACTATATTTCTTTTATTGTTCTATGTATAAACTATTTGGGTTAAATAGACACATATTTAAAAAAGAAATCTCGCAAGGATTTTATTAAATATATATAATTGAAGAAATTAATATAATTGTGAAATATATAAATATATTTTTATCTAAATTAAGGGTATCCTTAGTTTTCAAGTGGTGTATCTAGATGACGGTGGTTGTATAGAAAAAAATAAGGCACATATCTTTGTATAAAACAATTTCAGGGAATTTGTATGTATACTACCCTTCTATTGCATAAATAATCTCGACCTTTTCAGACAGTTTTACAAATGTCGAGACCATAGTGCGTGATAGTTTTTAATACGGAGTCTGTGTTAATATTGCTATTTTCAGCTTGATATATAGAACATAACAGTATTAGCACTTTTTGGTGTAATATTGAATGAAAAGCACAATTCAATTAAGACCAAACATTGAATTAAGCTAGAACTTCGTGTGATGTACTCATATGCAAACGTTAAAACAATAAATCTATGGTGAAAATGTCTGCAACGACAGGATAATTACAGTTCTTTTCAGAATTAGCGTGATAAGTAACAAGCATCACGTTAACTAAGCGAGACTTTATTGTTAACACATGTATTTGTACCAATATTTTATGAATATAGCAATTATAATACCGATAAGTGTGTACTATTAGTTCAACATCTTTTAATTTTAAATATTACGACAGTACACAATTATCAGTTAACAGTTTCATAATTCCAGGTATATAACTCCATAGTAACATTCTTATCACGTGACCCTTAGATGTATTTGACTATTATTGTAAGCCCCTTTTGGTCATTTAACTCTTCATGTGTTTCTGTACTTATACATCCTTGGATTTAATTTGTTTTGGTTTTGAGCGCTGCTGATGAAGTTAAATCCAGAAAGGTACTTCAGAAGCATACACTTTATTAAGTGCTATTTCAATTTTTATAGCACTGGGTGGATAACTCTGTTAGTAGACTTAAAGTCCTCGATGATATCATGAGCTCAGTAGTCAGTGTTCCGGTTACTGACGTGATTTATGACATACCTTTCTCTAATTGCTCGTTTAAAAAATTAGAAATTTTGAAGAAGTTCCAACTCCCGTAGGCAATGTAGATGGATTCATGTATCACTTTTAGGTCCATGTTGGTCATGGAGATTTTCATGTGTATCAGTAATTATACATCCTTCCAAATTTGTGTTTTGAGAGTTTTTGATGAAGTCAAATAAAGAAAAACGCTTCGGACGCATAACATTTGTAAAGTCTTATTTTCATTTGTTATAAGTCTTGGTATAAATTAAGTCAAACGTAATTTACTGATTTTCACATCCTATAAATCGACCAAAAAGATATAAAATCAAGGTAACAAACATAAAGTTAAAGGATTTGCATACATTAAAAAAAGAGCGAGATCGGGTATGCCGAAAGTGTAATCGTCTACTACTAAATGTGCACTACGCGGTATGCTGATTCACACTCAGTCAAAATGTCAAAATCGTGATTAGGACACAATCTATCAGACAAAAAATTATGTTATCTAAAGATAAAATACCTAAAACACACAAAAAGTGAAGTTGGAATCGTCTAAGATCCTATCGGAGTTGAAGGTTTATCAGCTCTTGCTATGCATGCATCACCTGTCACACTGTTTAAAATGTTCATTAAGTCAAAATTGTCTTAGCTAGAAAAAACACAATTCCGATGACAACGGTATATTGTCACAGTGGACACGTACGGTCTATAACAGATTTATAATATTACTGGTTAGTTCTGAAATTGAGACATTGTAACAATTAACTAATTTTGATTATCTCTGTAAATGACTTCGCCATAATGAGAACAAGGTTTGACTTATCTTTTGTAGTAAGATACATAATCGACGTAAGCTGGAGTAGATGGAATGTGACTAGTACTAATAATCAAAAATGGGAAGTTGACAATAGAAAATTAAAAGAAAAAAATTCACAGATATGAACTAGATTGTCTTGTAGTATTTTTAAAACTCACAGGGAAACATGTGCTCACTGAAAAAGGTTTATTTTATGCCAAAGTGCACCAAATATATTTCAATAATCCATGGTGTATCATATATACACTAGCAAATCGTCTTGAAAGGCACATTAAGAACACAAAAAAGACACAATAAATGAAAGTTTTATTTTCTTTAAAATTAAATAAACTGATACAATAAACTTGTCTGAATAAAAAAGGAGGTAGGGTCAATTTCTTATAAAACTATTTTACACAGAGCCTTTTTTCTTATAGTCCTTCAAGCTTTACTAAAGTTCACATGTATGCAAATTCTACTACTAAGGTTTTAATAACAGTTACGTGTTTATGTTTTAGGGCATTTGATATAATTATAGATACCTATATGATGATATCTTCGATATTGGCAAATTTTGAGTAATTATAAGGACATTCTAAACCAAACCACCATTTAGTTGAAAGTGTTTTAAAATTGTCTATCAAATGAAAATCAATTCCTATACGTTAATCTTGTCTTTCGATACAAAATGTTACAAAAATATGTTAAATTTTCTATATTGTGTTTTGTGTACTATTGTTTGTCTGTTTGTCTTTTTCTTTTTTGGCCATGGCGTTGTCAGTTTATTTTCGATTTATGAGTTTGAATGTCCCTCTGTTATCCCTCTCCCCCCTTTTACTATAATAAAATAATATTTCAAAATTATCATTCATATGACAGTCTTGTTGATTGGTGCAAAATCAGTTTCCCTGAAGTATGTTCGTGTTGTAAAGTCAAAATTGTTTGCTTATCAAATCCAACATCAACAAAAAAAAAAAAAACCAACAAACAACAAACAAACAGTATCAAATGCTTTTTATAAATAAAAGAATTTCACGAATGTTTATGTATTTTACCATATTTTGTTTGTAATAATATAGTAAAAACGTGGCATTACATTATCAATCATTTTTGTCTATTTATCAAGAGCATCAGTAAAAAAAAATAAATGATAATTAAAAAACCCAGTAGAATACCAGATAATCATACACGTAGCTATTGAGTTTAGTAATATCATGGATCTTACTGGAAATTTAGTGCAGTCCGAAATCCTATCCTAGTACAAATCTGGATATTCCAATATTTACTACTAGATATTGGAATATCCAATTTGTACTATAAGAATTTTGAATCCTACTGAATTCCAATTTTTACTGTATTATATGCATTGAAAGAGCTGCTTTATTTTTCTTATTCAAGAACAGTCTTATATTTTTACTCGTATACTTCATATGTATGCAGTCATTTTATTGATAGAACTATTATTTTATCTACATAATTATCATAATCATTTTTATTTATATAATTATTATTATCATTTTTATTTATACAAATATTATTATTCTCATTTGCGCTTTATATTTAACATCAATGTTTTATTAAGCTTAACATCGTTAGGTAAAAGCTGTTTAGATATACCAATAGCAATTTACGTTTCTTTCCTACATCTTGGAGAGTAACCAAAAAAAAAAACATGACTAACCTCACGCATTTCATTACAACATATAACCGCCCTTTTACATGAGTTATGTAACATTTGCCTACACCATCAAAAGCAACCATATGACACAAAACATAATGTTTCAGGAATAAAATGATAGCAAGGCTTTAAGATAAGTTGTTTTGGTAGACAAAAATAACCATTCATTCAAAAAGCAACAATATCAAGCTTCAATAATTAACATCAGCAAAAATGACAAATCCTTCATTTTCTTCAAAGAACTCTAGTATAATATACATTTCTTCAAAGCCTCATCTCCTAATTTTTATATTAGAAGTAATACTCAGAATATTTACTGGTATAAGTTTTGCAAAATTTAACAGCTTATAAGTTTATTGTACGAAATTAACTGAACATCAGGACGGCATTTAAAAATAAGAAAAAAGAAAAGACAATCGGCTAGGAGCTAGAATAATGTGTTCGTCATCATCATCATCATCTGAACATCAGTATACTACCATTATACTTTCTAAACTTTATTTGTTGGTTTAGTAAAATGTCATCCAAGATAATAGAATGATAATTTGATTCGCCAAACTTACGTTTCGTGTACATGAGAGTCACCGGTAGATCTCGAATCGAAACACTTGGAAAGCCAAATCAAATAAGAAATTGAATGAATTGAATAGTAGAAATTCGAAACGATAGGCCAAGTACGATTAAGGCTATGTGTGTGCCTGGTGGTAGACAAATGTAGTGTTCCGAATGATTTAAAATATTACAGACAGTAATTTACAGAACATGAACGTTTCAATAAATCAGAATTCCGTTCGTACGACATGTGTTCATGTTATAAAAGTAAAAGACAAACAGACAACCAACAGTATAACAATCATCATGTTGCTCGCGACAAAAGTTTGAGAACAGAACAGACAAAAACATCAACTTTTACTTGTCATCTTCCCATAAGCAATGCAAATTACTTTAATGTTATAAGCGAAGAAATATATAAATGTCATTATATTGGCCATTTAAAATAGAAAAGTATTTGTGGTTAGAGTCAGCAGGACAACAATACAGGATAAATATACAAAAATGGCGCCAAGACTTCAACATACGACGAAAAAGCGATCACATTTAATGGGCAGTCATCAGAAATTGAAATAAACGTAAATACACGTAGATATAAAACAACATGTTTGAAGATGGATATTTCAAATAAAAAAAAAGGCAACTTTGAAATAAAGAAAACTTATATAGGTAATTCATTGTAGAGCCGGATTTGTTTCAGTTAAATCGATTTATGACTATTGAACAGCGGTATACTACTATTGCCTTTATTCATTGTCACATTTGTAACCGGTCTTGAGTTATTGCTTTGTTTGCCTTGAAAATGAAATTTGACGACAATCAGCTACCATTTTCACTACCTTAAATGACCAACATATTGAAGGAAAACTCTGCAAATGATGCCATATAATGTAAACAGGATGGTTGCAGCGCGTTCAATTTCAAACTATCAAAAAATAAACAGATATGAATGTAAACAAAGGAAAAAGAAACTATTTTGCTTTCCGAATGAAGGTAAATCCAGAAAAGTGTTTCGAACGCATGCAATTTATAAAGTTTTGTTTTAATTTTTACAGCACTGGATCGATACCGCTGCAAGTGGGATACCAGTCACCGAGGGTATCATCAGCTCAGTAGTCAATACTTCGGTACTGACATGATTTATAACAAACCTTTCTTAAATTATCCTTTCATGGATATAAATATTGTTAAGAAACTAAGTTTTCAACTCCCTTAGGTAAAGGTTGCCTTAGATGAATCAGGCTATCCTTTCTATTTGGTGATATAGCTCTTCAACGGTTTTGGTTCTTACACATCCTTTGCTTTCACATATTCGGCTTTGTTTCTGATGAAGGTAAATCCCGAAAAGCGCTTCGGACGCATAAAATTTAAAATCTGTTGTTTTCATTTTTGGGACATATGACGATTTATCATCAAATTTAATGCAATAATTTTTGGATTTTTTTTTTTAACAGGAATGTGTTCTGACATCTGTTATATATATATATATATATCATAAACTTTTAGCGTCAATTGCTTGTCAACACAAAATACCATTGTCAATGGTGTGTCTAGACTAAATATCTTTGAATGCAATCTTCAATTGATTTTTCAGAAATTTGTAATCGACATGGTAGGACATGCACTTTTAAGTGATAATATTAAGTTAACAATCAATCTTCTTGTGTTTAATGTTTATTGTAAATCTTTGTACTTGATTTATGAATATGTTGCACTGCAGCAATACGTCATCAACTGTAAATTTTGTACGGTCCTTAACAAATTGCATTACAATCAAAATTTTAAATGATTTTATAAATATTTTCATATTTGTTAATGTATTATACCGACTTAAATTGCATCACATCTATTTCTGGACAATCCCAGTTT
Organism: Mytilus californianus; assembly: GCF_021869535.1. Classification (NCBI taxonomy): domain Eukaryota; kingdom Metazoa; phylum Mollusca; class Bivalvia; order Mytilida; family Mytilidae; genus Mytilus; species Mytilus californianus. The sequence goes on along the minus strand of NW_026262581.1, from coordinate 137,699,758 downwards.
TTAGTGAGATTTGGGAGACTTCGGTTTTCTATCTTCTGTTTAGTGGGCTTGTTTTCTTTTAGTCATCTTTCGTTTTTGTCATGACGTTGTAATTTTCCCTTAGACTAATGTGTTTTGAATGTCCCTGCGGCATCTTTTCCATCTTTTTCCCCAAAAGTACGGAGTGACTACAGGAACGGAACACACTACAATTGATTTTGGAGACACGAAACGAATTCAATATGTCATGTTCTTTTTACAACATGAGTTTTTGGTTAATGCAACATTACTGCTTTTGATAATAGATCATTTTTGAGTTCGTTGCTATTCCATCAAAAACTTTGGTTTTTGTGAACGTCATTCGTGCATCCGTGCATTAGGAACATCGTCAGTTGCGAGCGAGTGATTGAATAAATTGGAGCTATATTGCATGTTAAATTCTAATAATTGATTATCATTACTGCAGTCTTTGAGTATTATGGTACCTACGGCACATTTTGTTTTACATTATCCTTCATAATAATGAACCAGCGTAAGCTTGATGAGTTATGTGAATGCAGGGGTACATGCATGCACTCAAACTTGTAAACGACGCAAATAGGCACGAATAATGGACGAATTTTCCGGTGAAGGACATTATTAAAACATCCCTTATTTTGAAGCTTGGTATCTTTGAAATGAACTTTAACTGGCCCCTGTCTCGAGACAGACACATAAAGAATGTGTCGTGGTTATATATATATATATTTATATCACTTAAGAGACATTAATTGTCGAAATCCGGATATGGTGTACAAATTTTAGCACTTCATGTTTGCGGTATACCATCTTCTCCGCAAGTTTATTGTTTTCTGTTTGGTATTAAATTAAATATAAGATCCATGTTACATCTGGAGATCAATTTATTTGGCAATCGTCAATGGCAGTCAGCAGGGTTTAAGAACATCAGTTGTTCGACCTGTTAGTCAAGAGTCTATCCTAAATTGAAGTAAATTATGCGGCCTTCCAATAACCGTTTCGATTCCTAACATCACTGAAGAGACATTAATTGTCGAAATCCGGATATGGTGTACAAAAAATCTGTTGACCTGTTAGTCAAATGCGTTTTGTTAAAATATACTTTTTCACTTTTTTGGTCTTTTGAGAAATGTTGTTTGTGCTGTATTTAGACCCCTGTAACAAGAGATTTGTTTTGCATGCACACGTATAAAAATTGCGGTTTTTATCCAACGCAATCATAGGTCTGAACGTTGTTTTCAATTTAGACTTGTTTGTATTTTTTCGTTTGGGCTTGTATTATATTTGCCTTCGGGTTTATATGATCCGTTCATCCTACTTTGACTCCTCAAAATTCTAGACTCTATCCTAAATTGAGGTAAATCATGTGGCCTTCCAATAACCTTTTCGATTCCTAACATCACTGAGGAGACATTAATTGTCGAAATCCGGATATGGTGTACAAAACATCTTTGCACCTTTGTTTGCGGTATACCATCTTTGCTGCAAGTTTATTGTTTTCTGTTTGGTATTAAATTTATAGTTAAGATCCATTTATTACACCTTGTGATCCGTTTATTTGGCAATCGCCAATGGCAGTCATCAGGGTTTAAGAACATTTGTTGTTCGACCTGTTAGTCAAATGCGTTTTGTTAAAATATACTTTTTCACTTTTTTGGTCTTTTGGGAAATGTTGTTTGTGCTGTATTTAGACCCATGTAACAAGAAATTTGTTTTGCATGCACACGTATAAAAATTGCAGTTTTTATCCAACGCAATCATAGGTTTGAACGTTGTTTTCAATTTAGACTTGTATATATATACATATATATATACTCTCAATCCCTAACATAGAACAGTGATGTAACATAAGAACATTTGAACAAACTATAAAATCGATTGTATAGGGCTTAACTTGTCATATTGATACTAAAAAACAAATTCATTTCATACCGATATAACATGTTACTTTTATTATTCTTCCCTTAGTTTATTATTTTGTATTTACATTGTATCATAGGTCAAATTTATTTGTTCAGTGTATGTTCACTGGTGTTAATATGTCCTTTGATTGAGTTAAGCTATTTCAGTTGATATTTTATAGTGTGTCTTTCTATGTTGTGATGTTACACTATTGTTTCAGAAAAAGGGTGAAGATTTAGTACCATTAAAACGTTTAAACCCGCTGCATTTGTTTGCACCTGTCCTAAGTCAGGAATCTGATGTTCAGTAGTTGTCGTTTGTTGATATGGTTCATAAGTGTTTCTCGTTTTTATATAGATTAGACCGTTGGTTTTCCCGTTTGAATAGTTTTACACTAGTAATTTTTCGGGCCCTTTATAGCTTACTGTTCGGTGTGAGCCAAGGCTCCGTGTTGAAGACCGTACTTTGACTTATAATGGTTTACTTTTATAAATTTTGACTTGGATGGAGAGTTGTCTCATTGGCACTCATACCACATCTTCTTATATCTAAAGACAAACAAATTACAAAATGACAAAACGACTCAAAGCACCGATTTAAGAGTACTCGCAGAACTTGAGACTAGTTCACATTTCATTTAAAAAAAATAGACCATGTTTGATATTACTAAAATATTTATCGGTACACTATCAACTAATTTAGTGTAAAAACTTCATAAGCTGTCGCCGAAAAGTATAATCCTATACAACACAAATACATAGGTATCGACATAATGCATGGCCACAAGTGTTTATAGGTACGTAGCAGTTTTGTATTATACTATTCAGAACCGATAAAGATCTTACACAATTAATAACCTTTAAGAATAAGTTTATTCAAAGAACCAATTAGTTTCAGTGGATATTATCTTAATTTACGATCTCTATAACAACATTTCCGTAAATTAATGTAATATCGCGTTTTATACTTTCGGTTATTCAATGCTCTTCAGTTCCGTAATATTTGATTTTGCATTGCAACTGTTTTGATTCGAGCGCCACTTATGAGTCTAATGTAGACATTAAGCGAGTCTGGTGTACAACTTATGAGTCTAATGTAGACACAACGCTCGTCTGGTGTACCAAATTATAAGCCGGGTGTCTTTGTTGAGTTTTTGTAATAAGATCTGTATTGGTGCATCATACTTCCAAACTAAATCTTTGTATATATTAAAGAATTCAGTAAACGTTTAAACTAATTGATGGTAAAGAACTCCCTGAGTAAGTGATTTTATCCGTTATACATTCTTGAATATTCCAATATTTAAAAGTGTATATTTTTCATACTGGAAAAATTGATATAGTGAAGAAGACCACTTCAGTTGAAGACATTAATATAATTTGAAATACTTAAATTATTTATAGGATTTTTTTCCTTTCTAGGAAATAACTATTGTCATGATTAAAAAGCCGTTATCTCTGTTAAGGCAACACATATCTTATTAATAGCTAATTATGTGGGTGAAACCATACATTATCTCAAGAAAAGAAACTAATTAAAAACACGCACTGAATGTCAAATATGATTTTAAGTATTATAAATGGGATCAACCTAAATTAAGTTTAACATAGGCTACAGCGTGACAAATATTGGTACGATTAACATAAGTGAGATATTACCATTCAAACGAAAACTGGACAACTCATAAATGTAAACGTAGAATACCGATGGTCAGTTAATCTGTGATCATTCCTGGTAGAAAAATAAACGAATTGTATCGCTGGTCAGTTAATTTCATTAGTCCTTGTAAAACTCTAAACGTAGTATAACGATATTCAGTAAATCTTAAAAGTACTAGTGTGAATATAAAAGTAGAACTCCAAGGAAAATTCAAATCGGAAAGTCCTTTATCAAATGGCAAAGTCAAAAGCTCAAACACATCAAACGAATGGAAAACAACTGTCATATTCCTGACTTGGTACAGGCATTTCCTTATGTAGAAAATGGTGGATTAAATCTTGTTTTATAGCTAGCTAAACCTCTCACTCTCGCATAAAATTCCATTATATCGACAACAATGTGTGAACAAAACAAACAGACATTTTTACTGAACTAGTATGTGTTTTTGTTTAGGCTGAAGCTCGCCTTCGGGTGCGGGATTTTCTCGCTGTGTTGAAGACCCAATGATGGCCTTCGGCTGTTTTCTGCTCTTTGGTCGGGTTGTTGTCTCTTTGACACATTCCCCATTTCCATTCTCAATTTAAGATAAGTAAAAATGACAAAAATAGGGGTACAGTGGTCAACATCGTGTTATAATCTTAATCACTATAAAAACAAACAAATAAGTCAACAACAAAAACAAATGGCATATAGACAATCAAAAAGACATATTAACAAAAACAAGTAAACATACACTGAACGAATAAATTTGATCTATAACACAATGTCAAAAAGACAACTATAACCTTGGACCTTGGGCAGTAGGATAGTTAGGATTTAACCTTATATTAAATATGTATAATGTTATATATAGATTAAGCAATCTCTATATAGAAAATGAACGTGGATGTGTATATGTGCAAAAAACCATTCGAAAAGAATACAATTTTGGTAATGTTTTAATTTGTTGATGACAAAACCAATATTTGTGCCAATGTAAACAATATTCAAAGATCTTATCACAACATTAATAAGATAACCTTTACTAATAAGTTTGTTTAAAGGTTCGATGAGTTTACACGGATCACATAGTGATTTCCGCGCTTTTAGTACAATATTACCGTAAAATTTAGGATGTGAAATGCCGTTTTTGAGTTTTCTACAGGTACAGCCAAATTTACTAATCAAATCTTTGTATCTATGAAAGAATTAAGTAAAAGTTTTAAGTAATTTATGGTAACGAAATTCCTGACTTAAAAATTTACCAGTGATGCATTAATAACGTTCGTTAAAATCGATGACATCACTACATACACGAGCATAACGAACAAGTTGTGATATATAAACACCGTATGATGGAGCCAAGAGAAAATCGCCGTCTAAAAAGGAAAATTAACAATAGGGAATGAAAAATTGTCTCTTTTGTCGTTAATTTTAGTATAGAGTTTCCCTTTAGAAATTGAAATGTGTAAATCTAGAAAAGGGCAACTACTGCTGTTTATGTTAAATTTATTTAAAGTAAGTTCCTTTGGGTAAATTTTGGTAGTATATTAAGAGAACTCTGGATTATTTAACGAAAAACTATCATCAAGATAACGGTAGGTATTGTTGAATGTGTCAACCAAATGTAACAATGACGTGTCTTTACTGAGTTTGGTCATAAACTGAGATTCATAGCAATAAAGGAACAACTCTGCTATTAAAGGGGCGCAATTAGTGCCCATAGGAATACCTACTACCTGTCGATACACTTTATCACCGAAACGTACATATATGGTGTCCAGGAGAAAATTTAAAGATTCAATCATATCTTTACATTTCCAGTAAGTGTATCTTTCCTTTTTCGTTACAGAAAAAGGCTTTAAACTAGTTATAGCAAATAGATTTGCAACGAGATTTTTCAAAAGACCATTTAATTAAATATAAAAACTTTTTCTTGATAAGATTGTGTGGAAGATTAGAAAAATCATAACTGTCAACAGAATTAAAAGGACCATCAAAAGCACGAATTTTATCTAAAACCTCTAAAGATTTTTTAACACTCCAAAAATAATTAATACCATTTTCATTATAAGCTTTATTACAAAAGTTAATAACAAGTTCTTTGATAGTAGTAAGGGAGGAAGTTAGAAGCACTGACAGATTAGTAGTAGAACACTTACTAGATGCGGAGATGAAACGAAATTAAAATGGTTGTTTGTGTAATTTAGGTAACCAGTACATAGTCGGGACTTTCAAATGTTCGGAAGAGGCTTTAAGCTGGGTAGTGGCAGTGATATGCTTGTTTACAATTTGACTCTCTGTGGAGCGTACGGACCTGAATGTAGAAGAAATGTTAATTTCGTTTTGGAGAACTTCCGTGTAGCATATGCGTCACACCACCACTACATTATTGGCTGATTTGTCTGCCGGTACCAACACAAACCACTTTGCGATAACTTGGAGTTTATTTTTTATTCTAGAATTGGGTATATCATGAACCCTATTATTAATTTCAGAATTGTTTTCAAAATGAGATATACGAATATCAACAGTATTCATAATTTTATTTTACTGTCCAGAGATTTTTTATCAGATTTTTCACGTTTACACCAATTTTTACAGTAGGCGGACAGAGCGTCTTTAAGGTAACACGATACCGAATGGCATATCTCCCGATTTCCAAACTTTTTGACACACGTGTTCTTTGAATCGAATTACATCGGAATATGTAATAAAAAATGGGGGTCACCATTTTTGTTTTCTTGTTATTTTGATAGGAACACGTCAATTTTGGCGACAAATTTACATAGGTATATAGGAGAAATGGCTTTTTTTCGGCTTTCCTTTTTAGATTTTCCAATGGATGGATATGTTCTTATATACGGAGAAAAACAAAAAACTAACATAATATCCAGGATTGCATACTGAATCCATACACGTAAAAAAAATCATATGTCACCATCCTTGTTTTTGAGATAAATGGCTTCAAAGTTGATCGATATGCCTGGAATTTGACCGAAAACGTATGACGTTATTGAATACAGAATATAACGTTATTCCTACTCAGAGATATGGAAAACAAAATATGTGTCAGGATCTGAATGTTGTTTATTTATTTTCATTTCCCCTGTCGGGTTTCGTAAATTTCCTAGTTATGCAATATGAAATTCTACTGATATAAATTTATTTCGTCCTGCACATGGAAATTTCACTCACATGAATTAACATTAATCTCGTCTGAATTTCACACCAAACGAGCATTTACTTGAAACTTGCTTGAACTTGTTGGTTCCACGTGAATCTTATGATAATAGTTCATGCATAAATCAACGGAATTTGGTACACGTTGAATTCACGTAAATTTTTATAATAAGATTATTCAAATAATATCTTTATTCTAAATTTAATTAAAATCATGAAAAATACCTCCAAATTTTTGTAAAGTTCACGTGATAATAACATGAAAAATTTCACGTGTGGTTCATTTGAATAACTGAGTTTTTAACTCCATCATTTAAGACAATGGTGGTGTCATCGCTGCATCCATGCAGAAATAGAGTACTTTAAAAATTTGATTCAGTTAACAGTTTTATAATTGCTTGTTTTTTGATGGTTGTTTAACGTTCAGTGGCAAATAGTTCATGCATGTTCGGGACGATACAATACAATTTGGAAAACAGTTGTTTATAAAAGACAAATTTGATGCACCAGTCAAAAAAGGTTAAACATTCTGTTAGTTGTAAAAATTATGAGGGAAAATAATGATCCTGATAAAATACACATTCTAAAACATAAAATAACAAAACTCAAAGAAAAATTCAAAACTTAAAAGTCCCTTATCAATTGACGAAATCATAAGCTCAAATACATCGAAAGAATGATAAACAGCCGTCATATTCTTGACTTGGTACATACATTAGTATAATGTTCTCTACGTGGTGTAAATGTGTGAGTTGGTTGAGCAAGTCGGACAAACCTTGCAAACTGTATGCAAAATTTCACAAAGTTCAACAGTCTGTCATTTGTGGAAAATTATTTACAAAACAAATCTTGAGATCATATATTCATTCTTTATAAGTAAAGCAAACCGCGAAATATAAAAGTTCCAGCTTGAAATTCCACATGTAGGAGATGTAAGCCTGAGTCTGTACACTGCGTTCCTTTTATATGTTATCAAAATGCCTAATCCAGCAACCTGTCATGAACAAAAAATAAAGAAAATCCAGACGACATGCGTACCTTTAATATGAGTAGTAACACCAGGTAAATAATTTAAACCTGAAGCAAAAAGACTGTAGTCCTAAATAATTAGCCGTATGTATAAACCCTATGTATATATGTCAAGTGCGGGATTGACGGTCGAACGGACACAGGTGAAACAATATGATGATGTGTGCTCTATTGGAATTTTGGTGACAAAACATATTTTTGAATAAGCAGTTCATATAATGGAATGGTAATTTGGAGATCTAAAATGAAGTAGCAATGTAAGCAAGCTACCATTTCCGTCATTTTGTCTTTGGTGGAAAGTTGATTAATTGGCAATCTTACCGCATCTCCTTATTTCCTTATGGTTTGAATTTTCTCAAGAAGAACAAAAGTTTTAAGACTTAACAAATATGTACTAAGAGACTGAAATGTTACTGTGATAATTATACTACATATACTTTCCAATTTAGGGGACCAACGTTTACTAAAACTACAAATTAGAAATAAAAAGATACTCGTCCAATTAGCATTAGTCACAATTTTCTTGAGGTCTTTGGTTTTGATGTCGTTAAATGTCCAGATGTTGCTATCTTATAAATTGCATATCCCATATCTCCATTTATCATTATAACAGCCAACTTTTGTACAAAACACATGTACCATATATTTTTTTGTTTTATTTGTACTAGTCCTTTTACAAATAAAGTCTCATGTTACCCCACTTCCATAATGAGCAAGCGGTCGATTGCTTTGAAAAAATTAGAGGCAATGATTTAAATTTTAACAATTAAAGTTATAAGTGACGGGTGTAAATTGTAGGATTGATTGTTGGTTGCTTAACGTCCAGTGGCAAATAGTTCATGCATGTTCAGGACGAGAACAAGTTAACAAAAAATACAATAGCTAGGTTTTGTAATAGAGGCCATCTGGGATGATGGTCGAGAAAATTTGGACTGACACTGGAAAATGAGGGTATATTGGATAGGGACAGACATTTTGTTTCGCAACAGGCCACCTACGGACCTCTCAAAGAGTTGTTTCAAGGGTTCTTAATGTTCAAAGAGCGTAGAACTCTCTTTACACGAGGCATCGGATTTAACGTCCCCATTCTGACCGGACGTGGCTGCAAACTTGATACATCCCGCACAGCCAAATGGACGCCCCACTTTGGAAGCATTTTCTGACTGCAGGTCATCCTTGGGGTGTAGTATTTGTACTCACTACGAAACAAGTGGAAAGGTCGGCGAGTCTCGCTTTTCATCGTGTTTCTAAAGCTCGTACACATACATTTTATATTACAATGTACATATATATATATAGTATATTTATCCACATAAAAAAATAAAAACACTTCTTTTTTACATGTATATAGATATACTTTTATACTTGTTCTAAAAACTCCTTTTAAGACTGTGAAACTCCTCGGGCTTTTCCTGACGCCTAGAATGTGAGCAATATGTCCCTCGGGGCCTCAAAAGGCAACTATGTTTATTCTCTTTCAGTCGTTTTGTCTCCGAACTTGTAAATGTAAATTATTTCCAACTCAAATCACACCAAAAAAACCACACTACCACCGAATACCCATGCAAGCGTAAATTAACACGAATATAAAATCTAAATGATTTCAAGATCAAGCTATTTCAGTCTCTTTCTGCCGTTTGAAAAATAATTAGTCAGTCGTTTGCTTGTAAATTTCGAGAGAAAAAAATTGTAACTGAACCAGTCTGACTAGAGCCAGCCCGAACTATCAACTTGCGTTTATAGACGCAAGTGGATACTTGGAGCTGGCTTTAATCAGACTGTAACGGGACCTGAATTTTTTTTAATTTTATTTTTGCCGAATCAAGTTCCTATGTATTTCTCAGCCTACGTTAACTTTCTCAGGCCTCATTCCGCTGTTGCTGTCTGCCCTGTGTAGACTTGGTCTATAGGGTTACAAAGCTAGCACTTTATTTTTAAAATGTTTCCGAAACTATATCGGATTTACTCTGTACAAACCAATGATGTTCAGAGACTGTTTACACTTGGAACATAGGGAAAGTTATTCGGCAAAATAACCAAGTTAAACCACGTTTTTTACATTCCATACTAACAAACTATTTTCTGTATGAGTATCAAAGTCTGCTTATATTGTGCTTTTTCGCCTAATTCTATCCGTATTCTCATTCCGATAAATTTCCTTGTTCCATTTTGCCCGAGCGGTGTTTTTTAACGACCATTTTAACACGAATTAATAGTTGTTTTTTCACACATCATCCCAAGTGTCTATAGATTAGATTTTGACTTTCAAAACAAAATTTCATGGCGATACGGCGCGCATCATGAATAAGTATTTATTGCAAAAATAAACCAAGAATAAAATAAAGTGTTAAAACTCAGTCTGTTATGCATAAAAACATATATAAGATAAATCGTGCAGATGCTTAAATATTAAAGAAACACAATTTTTAAAAGTAAAGTAATACATTATTTTTAAAGGTTAACAATGAGCAGAAGAATTGCCGGAAAACGATAAAGCAATCTATGTCAAATAAGTTAACCGTTACGTATTGCATCAAAACTCTCAGCACTCTACATCTAGGGAAAGTTACTGTTAAAAATGTCACATAATGAATTACCAAAAATATCTTTTTTATTATTTAATCACTCTGTGATTGCAGAACCTGCTGCATTGGCTTGTATGTGTGAACATTATTCGATAACGTCAGGAACGATAACTCGTGGCGTAACGTCATTCGGTATCGTGTTACCTTAAAGACCAAACAGCCTATTCAGTTCTACCAGTGATTTTTCCTTAAAATTTTGTGTGAAGGTATTTCATGATTTGAGGAACAAAATATGATAAAAAAAATTGGGGGTCACCGACTTAATTTTGTCACTATAGCAACCTCAGTTTCGTGTTTTCCCGAATATTAACATGATATTTGCTTGTTATTTAAACTCTCAAAAAATCCCATTATATCAAACCTACAAGCATAATTCTTGTTTCATGTTAAACAGTAGATTTGTGTCTATCAAATACAGGTTCAAGAGTTTAAGACTCTTATTGTTTTGATCTTAAAAAATATGATTTATTTCATCCCCGCCAAAAATAAAACGCAAGAATGAAAAACGTTTCAAGTATTAAAAAATATCTACCAGTGATTTTTTCATAAAAATTTCAAGAAGGAAAGTGCCATGTGTACTCTTCAAAATAAAGCAAAAAAATGTATATGTCACCGACCTTTCAAAAAAGTTATGATTAATTTTCATGTTTTTTTCTCGTTCGTTTTGAAGAAAAGAGTTGTCTTTCTTCAGAACATTGAAACTGACGTCATAGTACAAGTTTTCCTTGCTGGCGCACTGTTTGAAAAAAAATGCAAATTGGACGTTTGAAACTCACATTTAAATTTTCAAGAATCAAGAATAACAACTATATTCACCTACTTTATTATCCGGTAATACAAGAGATCACATGTATGTATCAGTATCAGATCTCATGATGTTGTTGCCGCACAAAATTAACCTTCAGAAACACCATCCGTCGGAATGAAAAATTGTTCGGAATAACCTTTTACGACGCTTTAGAAAAGAAAGTCTGTTTTTGTCCTCTCCCTCTCATTAGCAAAATCATTGAAAATAAAAAGAGAAATGAAAGATGACACTGGCAAACTTACAGACTATTTGACTATATTAGACTAGATGTGTGGGTTTTTTTGTCGCGTCAATTTCAGAACTTCCCCCTAGCGCACTCTTTCGTTACTGTTGACAGACGGACGGACTTCTTTATACCATTATGTGTCCCGACTAAGACGAGCGTATACAAATTATTCCATCTAGGACCCCCCTCCCCATCTAGTTTGTGGATTCATTATTTCTGAATATTTAAAATATAAGAAAATTATATGTATAATATATGAATTAAAGTTTTTGATTCTAAAACGTTTTACATCCATTTAACCTATCATAAAATACGATCCCCGTTATTACTACATCACGTGCTTTGAATAAACGAGCCATAAATATAAAATACAAATAAGTTTTTAATTCAAAAATTGATTTAGAATCTAAGAAATAATTTCCCGTTGAAAACTATAAAGTATTTCTCAAAACAGGATGAAATATTATGAATCTAAATAGCTCATTTTGGAAATTAAAACAAAGACAAGGTTGTATGTATAGATTGCCGGCATTGAAAATCGAAATTTGTTTTCAATCTTTCCGGTCATTGTAGCTTTTTGAAAGTGAGAAATTTTATGTTGGATCTTATTCTTGAAGCAATTGTTTTTGTCATAAGTTAAATTTACAACAAGTTCAGTTTTAAAAACCGTAAATTTTTATTTTAATTCACATTCACTTAGTATATTAATTTCTTATATTTTTTGCCTTAAGCTTCTGTGAGATCAGGCGAAATTTTTATCATTTCTCCTTGAGACAATTTGAAATGAAACAAATGACAAAAGACAATGAACCTTTATCATTTTTATTTTTACTATAAGATTTTGTCTGTCAACTAACCAGTATAGATAAAATTTAACTTCATTGCAAGATCACCATTGTTTTACGAGAATCTTAAAGAAATAAGTTAATCTCAACATGCATACGTTGCCAGTAAATCGAAACTTCTAGAAAGTATTGTTTATCGGCCTAACCTTCTGAAAACTCAGTTTTGAAAATCACATATTAAGTTAAAATTCTAAGCGTAAGTCATATAAATTTACCAGTGTAAAGTTACACGGGCTAACGAGATTTTCGCCGATTTAAAAAAAAATCGATCTTTAATTTGCGCCGATTTGATTCTTTCATTAGCGCCTATTTTATTTTTTTATCACTAGCCCCGATACTTTATTTGCTATACGAGTAAATACATGTACATGTAGTAAACCTAGAATGTATATTGCATGGTAATATATGGATATAAATAGTGTTCCCTTATGTTTAAGATAATTTTGGTCATATTGTTCGAGAACTTCGTTTTGACACGAGAAAGAAAAGATGGACTTCGTTATTGGCAAGTACAACAAGTATAGAAAAGATAAAATGACAAGAAAGGAATATATCAGATATGTGGCATATAAATTCTCGGCAAGATAATTATTCATTGTACTAGTATTACATTTTTATGGATTTTATTGTGGTGCTTTGAAATGCTGTTAATAGAACTTTACTCCGTGATTTTAGTAGATGTAAACAGAGTGCACAAATATCTTTTAAATTGACTTATCCTGCTCGCAATTCTACTCGAACCTCCCCTTTGTGAGCAGGGGACAACAGTTATATACATGTTATAATTGACAATTCATAACATATGTACAACTGGCTAACGGAAGAGGTTTATATGATAAATAAAAAAATAACTTTCACCTATAATTTACCTGTACACAATCGGCGCAAATGAAAGACAAAATCGGCGCAAGTGAGAAAAAAAAAGTGAAATGCAGATCGGCGCAAATGCAAAAAGCCGAGTTCAAAATTTATATTTTTATTATTATTTTTATTAGAACGGAGGTTACAGATAGTGTAGTATCTTTTGTGTCCATTTGTGTTTAATTTCCACTAGGTATCAGTGCGACGCTTAATTCCACTTTTCTTGGAAGACGTAGTTTTAAGCGTACACCATGTTGGAATCCGTGAAAAACGCGAAATAGGACGTTATAATTTGACGTTTTTTTTCATGGCTAGAAACAACGTCATAGAGCTTTTATGTCACTACCAAGTTGCGTTAGTTGATGCGCATCAACAATAGGCTGTTTGGTCTTTAATGACCTGACGACACTGTTTCCAATCTATAATAGTTGGAGGACGATATTTAGGTCCTTTCTTAAGAAAGGTTTTGACCTCACGGTCTTCAACGATGTTGAGGTCTCCTGTAATGACATGACCATAGGGAACATATCTAAAACTAGATGTTTCATAGTCTCAAGTGGAAGGAGCATTATTTTCTATATTGACGTCTGATGTTACTACCGTATAATTAAAAATCAAACTTCTGCTGGTTTTTTTGTACAAACATAATAGGTGGTTTTGTATTATCACAATATGGAGGTATTTTGGCTATGGATGGTAGAGTCATTGAATATACTAGATAAGCTAATAAAATCAATACCTTTATTTATATATTTTAATTTAAGAAAATGCCGTTTATGATTACCAGATTTATCGATACTAGGAAACAGCCTGTGATGACAAAAGGCTGTAATAATAGGTATGTATTCATACAATGGGCTAAAAAAGGAAATTTTATCACACTACAGAAAAATATCATATAATTTACTTATTGGTATATGACCAACTGTGCATAATAATTGATGTCTACCATTATTTTTTACTATAGATAACAGATCAGCAAGTGTATAATTTATACGATGTTTAATACGTAGATTACAGTTTGTACTTCACGGGATTTAGCACATAAGCAAAAATGAAAGACAATAATACAACAAATGACCATAGCACAACAACACATTGGCGGAATGTATAAGTACCGAGTCATGCGAAAAGGATATTGCCAAAAATGGACTTGACAGTAAAGGTTAATAATTTACAAAGACAAATAAAATAACACTATAACACGTAATGATAAACAACGTCAGTACCTAGAATCTAGGGAATGTTCTGATATACATATAAACGTAGTATACTGATGGTCAGTTAATTTCATAAGTCCTTATATAAATATAAACGTTGTATAATGATAACCAGTTACTCAGTATACCAATGGTAAGATAACGAAGTATACTGATGGTCAGTTAATCTCAGAAGTCATTATATAAATATAAACGTTGTATAAGGATGAGCAGTTACTCAGTATACCAATGGTAAGATAACGAAGTATACTGATGGTCAGTTAATCTCATAAGTCCTTATATAAATATAAACGTTGTATATTGTTTCCATTCGTTTGATGTGTTTGGGCATTTGATTTTGCCATTTGATAAGGGACTTTCCGTTTTGAATACTGTAGTTTTGTTACATTACTTTTCAGTATACCGATGGTCAGTTAACGTAGTATACGAATGATCAGTTAATATGTCATGCCGATGGCAAGTCCATGAAATAAAACAGACAAAAATAGAATGGAAGTAATCGGGATCGCAAATTAAGATATTTGTGAGGTGATTTTAGTTTAGGGGCAATGGAAGAAATAAGAATCTTTTATAACTGTCCCGTATCGTTAAATTTCGTATCATGCAAAATAATCGTAGACGGTCTTGGGTGCTCTAATAAGACCATTTATGTTTATATCCTTTAATTAGACTCATCATAGATACCATGACTGAAATTCCGTACGCAAGACGTGCGTGTCGTCTCAAATGACTCATCAGTGACGCTCGAATAATCCAGCCATATAAGGTAAGAAGTGGAAGAGGATTGAGGACTCAAAATTCCGAAAGATTCTACCAAATACATCTAAAAAAAATCTATTCCTGGGGTAATATATCCTTAGTATTTCGAAAATTAAAAGTTTTGAAAACAATTAATTCACAATTAATATAAATAAGAAGATGTGGTATGAGTGCCAATGAGACAACTCTCCATCCAAGCCACAACGTATAAAAAGTAAACAATTATACGTCAAAGTACGGCCTTCAACACGGAGCCTTGGCTTACACCGAACAGCAAGCTATAAAGGGCCCCAAAATGACTAGTGTAAAACAAATTAAACAGGAAAACCAACGGTCTTATCTATATAAAAAACGATAGACCATATCAATGATAATTTATGTCAACACAGAGGTGCTGGTGATACCATTGAGGAGGAAACCTCCACCAGCAGTTGCATCGCACAGTGGATGTAAAATATCTCTCATCATAGATATCATGATTAAAATGTCATAAACCAGAATAAAAAAAAGTTAAAAAGGCCAAATAAAATCCGAAGTTGAAGAGCGTTGAGGTAAAATTTGTAAGTAAAATATGCAAACAAAACAAAATTCGGCAAAGAACCTAACAGCAAGAAGAATGATAAAAACAGAACAAAAACCAACTTATTTCTCGTGGTAGGTAAGATTACAGTTAAGTCGAAATCAGAAAAATTCAAGACGTCGATCACAGTAATAATTAAATTACAATGATTGACAAATTGTTCTAAAAATAAATGATAATCTACTAAAGGAAATAGATATTCGTAAATTTGTGCAATGATTCTAAGATATTGGGTTTTTGGTCGAGATTCATACAGAGAAACACGAACAAAATGTCAATGTTTATGAATTAAAATGAACGTTTAACTTAGAAAATAGCTTTTAACGGCATGCACTTATTTAAGTGGAAGATATATAGAGTATCATAATAAATTATCCAAGACTTCCTTATCTGTATACATTTTATCCACCGAAAAAACTCTGATAACCAGAAAGATTTTCTGTTTTGGTTAATTTGAAATGTTGGGTTTCTGTCTCATTTATGTTTACCAAATAGCTTTTTTGTTTACAAAATATAGCGGCGTCTTTGTATTCTTTACCACAAAATAAGTTAAAAATCCTTCAATATGGATTTCTGAGCTGCCTGTGTTTCCTAGCTATTTCCCCTGTCAATATCAACGTTGGTATTTCGATTCGCCATTTTCTCCCATTATTTATGAGCCGATATTACAAATCTAAAAAGATTTTAGAATGCATGACATATGTTTTATTGTGTTGTTATTGGTGTTTATGTGTATTATATATTCTTTTGTTTCTTAGAAATTATTTTTATATGTGAGACGATCAATCTTACCACCATATGTTGCTTTATAATTCATTTACTAAACTATCAAGTCGTTTTACTCATAAACAATATTAATCTGTAGATAGAATCAAATTGTTAGTATACGGGAAATATAGTAAGGACTACATAGAAAATGAAAGGATATGGAGTAAATGTACATGGGACAAAATCGCACACAATACATTGAAAACATAGAAAATTATGAAAGAACAGGGCTTTTATTCCTGTTCTTCATCTTGACAGTTGATGTAGGGTCTCCAACAATGAACGAATCATTCATACCCTACAACAAGGTCAAGACGGCCCCTAGCGTCGACTTAAGCGGTACTATTGATAAAAATAAACCACAGTTCACATTCTTGCTCCCCACCCGCCTCGGATACAATACATATAGTCTAAAGATCCCATACGACGACTGACAGCAATCAAATTTATTACAATGTTATTCTTTGCGTTTTCCGTTTTTAATTTATAAATATATTCTTTTGTTTCTTTGAAATTCATTTTTCATGTGAGATGATCAATGTTGTCTCACCACTATGTGTTGCTTTAATATATATATATGTGTGTGTGTAACAAACTCCTTAACAAAAACAGTTCAAAATTAGGATATTATAGACATTTATACCCAAGTCAATCTATATTTTATGATTGTTTCCTATGAAGACTCTTATTTAAAGAATAATTTGCATTTTGATAGATTAAAATTGATATCTTCTTTGTGAATTTCAGGAAAACATATATAACCATTATTCAAGAAAATTAAATACATTAGGAATTAACAAGACGAATTAGAATTTGTGTTTCATCTTTAAAAAATGGAATTTTCATCAGCTAAACAGGTCCCATTTATCATAATGTTTGTACTGAATTAGAGTGGAAACGTTTGAATGCATAATGACTATAAAGCTTAACGGGAGGTATTTAAACTAGAATGAAAATGTTATCGTCGAATATTGCGTATTTGAGCTTGATAGTTTCTGCTATATAAAAGTATTTTCCCTAATATCAAAGACAGTTAAATATATGTTATTAAACAAAGGTGTAAATAGAAGTGAACGCTGTGAGTTGTATGAATACATATTTATATATTGTTACGTTTCTTGTTCTTTTATTTATCTCCTTTCCAATGATTTACTGAAGTATAGAAATACGGTCACCCCATGGTCTTTTTCCGACCGGCATTTAGGCATTTGCAAAAGTGGGGCGTCTGCTGTGCTGTGCGGGGATGTATAATTACGCAGCCGCGTTCTGTCAGAATGGGAACATTAAATACGATGCTCTATGTACGTTAAGAACCCTTGCAACAACTCTTTGAAGGGTCTGTAGATGGCCTGTTACAAGGCTAAATTTCTGCCCCTGAACAATTTACCTTCATGTTCCAGTGGCAGTCCAAATTTCCCTTCTATCATCCTGGTCAACTCCCTAGTACAGCCCCTACATACTGTATGTATTGTTAATTTGTTCTCGTCCTGAACATGCAGTAACTATTTGCCACTGGGCGTAAAAACAACAAAAGTAAATTTTCCATTGCTCATTGCTGTTATATTGAAGGAAGCCATTCTAAATTCAAGAACGTGTATTATATATATGTTGACGCAAGTAAAATCAATTAGCTAAGTACTATGTATCGACGTATATTAAAACGAATTTATATGTGTCGACTTAAGATATAACAAAGTCCCAAGTAATATGTGTCGACGCCTTCCTTTCTCATGATCATTAACGTATATTTACTTTATTTATACTTTTGATAATACAATAAAGAGAACGTCAATGAGCTATATTTCTATTGGCTATCTGAGTACAATGACAATGATGGCTTTGTCAACAGTTTATAACACGCAAAACTGTTTTCAACACGCACATGATGCCATAAGTGATGGGTTGGCTGTGGAAAGTTTGCCTTCAAGACTACTTCAAAAGAACTTGGGAAATGACGATATACACATCCCCATTAAAGCTAGCGAAATCGTTGGATAACACAAAAGACAAAATAAATAACACATTACAATAATACTACATGCATGTTTATATTATTACCCATAAGGTTTCTTCCATAGAATCGGAATTTTTCGTATATAATCACAGAACCACGAGTTAATAAAAGCAGTGGTTGTCATGAGTTAGGATCAAACTATTTCAAAATGAAAAATAAAGCTATAACGCCTGAATGCAAACAAAAAATTATATTCCAAAATCCCTTTAAATACAAGTCCATTATTTAATATAGAAAAATTCTTAAGAGTTTTTTCTATTTGAAAAAGAACGTATTAGTTGTAATTCTGTCGTAGCTTTTAACATGAACATTACTTTTTCCAAATAATTTTGAAAGCTATACTGGCTTGACAGCTTTCAAAATTACTGAAAAAAGCTTCTTTTTCTTTTGATAATATAGCTACTTTTCATAAAGACAGTGTCGGTGAGCTTGTTGCTGATACTTTATATTGTACGTAATGATCCGATGTGGCGGGGAAACATAGCTACCTTATATTATGACAGTGTCCATGAGATAATTGTTGATACTTTATATTGTACGTTATGATCCGATGTGGCGGAGAAACGTAACTACCTTATATTATGATAATGCCCGTGCGATGATTTTTGAGCTTTATATAGTACGTAATGATCCGATGTGGCGGAGAAACATAGCTACCTTATGTTATGACAGTGCCCGTGCGATGATTGTTTGAGCTTTATATTGTACGTAATGATCCGATGTGGCGGAGAGACATAGCTACCTTATGTTATGACAGTGCCAGTGCGATGACTGTTTGAGCTTTATATTGTACGTAACGATCCGATATGGCGGGGAAATATAGCTACCTAATGATATGACAGTACCCGTGCGATGATTGTTTGAGCTTTATTATATTGTACGTAACGATCCGATATGGCGGGGAAACATAGCTATATGATGGTATGATACTAAACCCCTAACGGGAAGGATTGTGCCTGATATTCATATGATGAAGACATAATCTTTCAATCAGTTTAATCGAAGTCTGGAGCTGGCATGTCAGTTAACTGCTAGTAGTCTGTTGTTATTTATGTATTATTGTCATTTTGTTTATTTTCTTTGGTTACATCTTCTGACATCAGACTCGGACTTCTCTTGAACTGAATTTTAATGTGCGTATTGTTATGCGTTTACTTTTCTACATTGGCTAGAGGTATAGGGGGAGGGTTGAGATCTCATAAACATGTTTAACCCCGCCGCATTTATGCGCCTGTCCCAAGTCAGGAGCCTCTAGCCTTTGTTAGTCTTGTATTATTTTTAATTTTAGTTTCTTGTGTACAATTTGGAGTTTAGTATGGCGTTCATTATCACTGAACTAGTATATATATTTGTTTAGGGGCCAGCTGAAGGACGCCTCCGGGCGGGAATTTCTCGCTGCATTGAAGACCTGTTGGTGACCTTCTGCTGTTGTCTGTTCTATGGTCGGGTTGTTGTCTCTTTGACACATTCCCCATTTCCATTCTCAATTTTATACCTTATATTATGACAGTGCCCGTGCGATTACTCCTGATACTATATATTGACTTATCGATCCGATGTGGCGGGGAAACCTAGCTACCTTATGTTATTACAGTCTCCGTGACAATTTGAAAAAAAACTATGAATAAAAATGATTGTACGATGATGCGACGGTGACAGTCATTTTAACCCGCAATCTGAATTTTCATGATACAGAACGCAGTTTGTCTTGACCACCTGTGTAATATTTCATTTTTTTTTAACTCGAATTATTTAAACTAAGAAATCGATCTTAATTGCGGTCATTGAGAAAACGTGACAAAAAATAAGTCAGATGATGGAATTATTATATTTTACTTCTATGGTCAGACTATACCTAGTGAATGGTAATATGAACCACATGAGGAACACATTTTTAAGTGAGATAATTCTCATAACAAAAATATTATTGATATCCTTCTACAGGTCGACAATGGCCAAGATTTTCGCCTTCTGCTTTCATGTGCTTGGGTACAGAAATTTGATATTGTTTATTTCGTTGATTGCAGTGACTATTCAATGTTCTTTATTTATACAACATATTAAAAACTACTTTGCTAGTATAATAATGATGTAATTGAAGTTATCAACTCTGATATTGAAAACGATAAATGAAATAATCTATTGGAACATACTATGATAGTTTGACAATACGATACACCCTTAAAATGCCCGTAGTAGTGGGCAAAAGAATGTGTGACGCCACTTTACTAACGTGTTGTCAAGCAGCTTAAGATCATTTCTAAGAGGCAAATATGATACATTCAGGAGTTTCAAACAAAGTAACATGCAAAAATAACTCAAAAGACTGATTTATATGAATCAATACTCAAACAAAACAAGCGGGACATGTATGATTTCTAAATTCTTGGTTAGTTGTTTAACTGATTGACTGAAGTCAAGTTGGATCAATATTCAACATTAAATTTTGTTTTTCTTTAAAGAAAACCCAACATTTTCTTTAAATAATTTTTTTTTAAATTTAATAATTTTTTTTCAATTTTCATATTTTCAACATTCAACTTTCGTTTTTCAACATTCATCATTCGATTTCAAAATTCAACATTCAATTTCAATATCCAACATTCGTTTTTCAATATTCAACATTCGTTTATCAACATTCACCATTCGATTTCAACATTCAATTTCGTTTTTCAACATTCAGCATTTACATACACATTCAGGAATATGGCAGTTGTGATCAGACAGTCCGTTTCTATGTATGTTGACGTTTGCTTTTGTTGTAGTTCAGTGTTTCTGTTGTTCTGTTGTTTTCCTCTTAATGTGTTTCCCTCGGTTTTGGTTTGTTACTCGGATTTGTTTTTGCTTAATCGAATTATGACTATTGAACAGCGGTAAAATACTGTTGCCTTTTTTTACCATTCGTTTTTAACATTTAAATTTTTTTTTTTTTCAAAAGTTTTTTTTTCAACATTCGATGTCAATATTCATTATTCAAATTTTCAATATCTAACATTTAAAGGTAGAGTTACGAACCTTTACAAAGGTATTGGGTACTAATCGGACAGATATATAATCAGCAAAGATCTTATATCTTGACTGGTAAATTCAATAACAGACATGTGTTGCTTACAAAAAATCCAGACGTATTCTAAAATATCAAAACAATGGAAAAATCAAACGAAGAAGGCCAAAATGGAAACAAAATGGTGTCATATACCGACACAATAAAAACAACTGCAACTGATGGTATCAAACCGGTCCTTATTTAAAACGGAATTTACAAACGTTTAAAGTTGAAAAACGAATGTTGAGGGCTGTAAAACGAATGTTGAATGTTGAAAATTGAATGTTGAAAATTGAAAGTTGAATCTTATAAATCGAATGGTGAAAATTTGAATGTTGAAAGTTTTAATCGAATGTTGAAAAAAGGGGAAAAAATCTAAATGTTGAATGTTGAATGTACAAAAAAAGAATGTTGGATATTGAAATCGAATGTTAAGTTTTCTATGTTGTGTTTTGTGTACAGTTGTTTGTCTTTTGGTCTTTTTTTTGTCATGGTGTTGTCAGTTTATTTTCGACTTGTGAGTTTGAATGTCCCTTTGGTATCTTTCGGCTGTCTTTTTGAATGTTGAAAATTGAACGTTGAAAATTTAAAGTTGAAAATTGAATGATGAAATTGAATGTTGATAATTGAATGTTGAATGTTGAATTTATATATCGGATATTGAAAATTCAATGTTAAAAGTTGAAAGTTGGAATCGAATGTAGACAAAGAAATACAGTTTTTTTAATGTTGAATGTTGAACATTGAACATTGAATGCTATATTTCGAATGTTAACTGTTGAGATCGAATGTTGAAAATATGAACATTGAAAACAGAATAATTGATTGTTGAATATTGAATGTTGACTAGAATCGACTTGACATCGGGTACTGATTGAATATGTCAAGTATTCATTAATAAATAGATTTTAGGAAAGGAAAACAAGTGACACTCATTGAATGAAAATTAATAAGCATTTCAATGTTACATTTTAAACATGAAGTTGTCCTTTTTTTGCTGTTAATAAAAAAAACTAAATAAATGAAAAACATAATTGAATGTTAAATGATGAACAGAACCAAATTGACATCTGTTACTGATTTGATATTTCAAATATTCACAAAAAATCAGGAGAATTCAGACTAACTTTAGGATACACGTGGACAAAGTTATGATTCTTGTCATCAAAAGCGCAATAATGACGTCACAATTATACTTCATCCGTAAAAAATCTTGCCAAACATGATGACTTTGTGAATACTATAAGTTATCTACATCAAGAATGTATCCCCGATCTTAGTCCAAATTGAGCGATTTACTTGGAAATTCGAGCACAAGGTGTAACGTGAAAGCAACATATTATTTATTATTCAAAAAGGTTTTATTAAATTTGGAAATTAGAAATTTTTTTAAGGGGTGTATGGTACTGCCTTTGGTAGAACCCTACATGTAGTCAAATATAAGACGCTTTTAATCCAGAGGCAGAGAAACTATAATAAATCAAACTTGGCTCGAGATGTCGCGAGCGTTACGTCATAGACACGCTTGACGTCAACGTGGGTCATATGCATAACTAGTCCCATTCATTGACGACGTGGTAGCCAAGTGATGCATTTTTAAAAATGAATGACAATTATCGGCATTAAAGGATATAATTGTTAGTGAATTACATATCTAGTTACAGACATCATGGATAATCTATAGAATTCAATTTTGCACTGGGAACAACAACGAAACTAAAGAAAACTCGCGTGATGTTGCCCGCATATGGCAAAATCATTGGTTCTTTATTCATATAATTTACACCACGTAACTTTTGCCCCCTGATTAAATTACTTCCCTTAGTTGTAAATATAAAAACGTAAATCATATCAAATTTGCGGATAATCAAGTCTTTTTCTGTCTTGGATATAAAACTAACGTGTCTTTGAAAACTTCCTTTGGCAGATATTTACAAATCGGTTGAGTAATTCTAAGAAAACTGCTTAAAATTTGACTATTTACGACATAGGAAGGATGAAATCATCATGTCTTTAAGAGAATTTGGTCCAAAACTCAAGAAAACAGGTGAGATAAAAGTTTTTTACGCTAAAAATGCAAACTGCAAGATGTTTCCGTATATGCGGACAAATCATGAAAAATTTCTTCTGATATCTTCTATTTTGAATCTTGCTTTTTTACGAATTTTCGTTAGATAGCAATTATACTACGGTTATGCTTCCGATTTTCAAACTGAAAAGACCGAAAATTTTCAAGTAGACAATATTCATTTGTACACGAACAGAAGGCAAAACAGATGTACAATTAACCTATATGCGGACAAATTGTTGATGGCATAGAAATTGGCATATTAATTTACATAGTATTAATTGTTTGGACATGTATTATCCTATTATAATGACTTACATAATGATATGGCAATATGGCCGCTATGCAAATTTGCAAAGAACTCAAAATGTTGCCATGTGGGGGTAATAGGTAACAACGTCTGGGTAAATGGGTTAAAAACACCCGGGGCTATGGTTTTTTTAACGACGTGTCGTTAGCCAATCGAAATCCGAGAAATATACCAAGCCAGAGTTAAAAGGTTTTCTTTTATATATATATTTGTTTAATAAACACTTTTGATAATTACTAAATCTATTTATTATCTTAATTCTGTTTTTATTTACAGGCCGAAGTTGACCCTTCGTGACCCTTCTGTACTGATAACCTTACCTGAATATATTACTCAAATAAACAGGAATGTAGCAAATAAAAAACACAATAACTACAACGATCAACATCCGGGCAGTTCGTCTTCTCGCTCGGGATTGTATCGTTGCTGCTGCCGATCTACTATCTGAAATGACAATAATTTACATTAAAAATTATGTAACTGCTTACAAACACATTATAATTCATTTATGATGTCTATAGTTAAGATAAAGATTTATCTGTTCATTATTTTCTCAAACGGAACATCATATGTAAGGAAGTTTTCATGCTCTTTGATGAATTGCTTTTTGTAACCGTGGATTATATAACAAATAGTGAGGAATCTTATTGAGGAATCTCGCTGGTGGCTCTCGCTATCAGTTTTTGTTTGTCCGTTGAGAATTTGGCACAAGTAATTGGTGTTTGATCATCAGACAACTAGTCTACTTCGTTGATATCAGTCATGACTAGACAGTACTCATGTGGTTTACAGCTTGAAGATGGCGTTTGATTGCAGATGTGTGTTGTTGCTTAAGAGAGTCGAATCATCTCGAAGAAAATGAGAATAACTTATACAGTTTTTCCTATGCAAAAGTCTCGAAAGTAATACCAAAATTACTGTCTCTTATCATCCTATCTAAGCTTTAGCAGTTCTAAACATGGCTATAGAACAACACACACACAAGAAAGAAACCAACAAAGAATTTTGAAGGTTTGCAAATGGTCTTCGGCATAATACCATTGTCTATATAATATGTAAATCGCTAAACCCCCCTGATCAAAACTGACACTTGTTTAACAAAAGATACAAAATAATGAACCCGCTATATAACAGGAAATACAAAGCAATAGTAACCAACGAACCCTCTATATAACAGGGAAATACAAAGCAATAGTAACCAATGAACCCTCTATATAACAGGGAAATACAAAGCAACAGTAACCAATGAATCCTCTATATAACAGGGAAATACAAAGCAACAGTAACCAATGCACCCTATATATAACAGGGAAATACAAAGCAACAGTAACCAATGAATCCTCTATATAACAGGGAAATACAAAGCAACAGTAACCAATGAACCCTCTATATAACAGGAAATACAAAGCAATAGTAACCAACGAACCCTCTATATAACAAGGAAATACAAAGCAATAGTAATCAATGAACCCTCTATATAACAGGGAAATACAAAGCAACAGTAACCAATGAATCCTCTATATAACAGGAAATACAAAGCAATAGTAACCAGTGAACCCTCTATATAACAGGGAAATACAAAGCAATAGTAACCAGTGAACCCTCTATATAACAAGGAAATACAAAGCAACAGTAACCAATGAATCCTCTATATAACAGGGAAATACAAAGCAATAGTAACCAGTGAACCCTCTATCTAACAGGGAAATACAAAGCAATAGTAACCAGTGAACCCTCTATATAACAGGGAAATATAAAGCAATAGTAACCGTTGAACCCTCTATATAACAAGGAAATACAAAGCAATAGTAACCAACGAACCCTCTGTATAACAGGGAAATACAAAGCAATAGTAACCAATGAACCCTCTATATAACAGGGAAACAGTTCACGATCAAGACAATTAAAGAATAGTATCAAGAAGGCAATAAACGATCAAGACAATTTAAAAATAGTATCAAGAGGGCAATAAACGATCGAGACGAATAAAAAATTAGAATCTAAAGGATAATAAAAAATCGAGAAACAAAACAATAATATCGAGAGGACATTAAATTATCGAGACTAGAAAATATAGTATCGAGAGGACATTGAATTATTGAGACTAAAAAATATAGTATCAAGAGGACATTGAACGATGGAGACACATTCGTAGAGTTTCTGGAAGACAAATAAAATTATAAACGGACATGTGCATGAACCAATTCAATGGAAATACATTAATACTTCCATATATAGATAATAGAAATGTACATAGTCCGTATGCTATTTAAACAGAACGACTTTATTTGGGGTGCATATCGTTAACAAATCATGTAAAAGTTGAAGTTACTGTCGGTATTATATTGAGAGGCTTACCCGGAACACCTCTCGGTTTTTGCTGGGAAATCGCATTACCAAAAGGCTTCAATTTTGTATGTTGGCAGTTTTATACGTTTGTTGCCATTGTTCCTTACACTTATATATCACTGCTTAAGATTTGTCTCGACCTCTGGATTTTTTATAATATATACACAAACAAACAAAAAAGAGGTATGACTGACAGCATACAACGACAAGCACTGAATTACAGGCTCCTGACTTGGGAAAGGTTTACAGAATTGGGCGGAGTTAAACCCTTCTCTTAACCCTCCCCTAACCTATGACACTGGTACAATATCACAAGTTAAGAACGAACTGTAAGAATAATTTGAGAAAGGCTTGAATTATCAGATCGACACAAAGCTGTTACTGAAAGCTAGTTCAACAAAGTACCGATCTAAGGGTACTCACAGTTACTGAAAGCTAGTTCAACACAGTATCGATCTAAGAGTACTCGGAGTTACTGAAAGCTAGTTCAACAAAGTACCGATCTAAGAGAACTCACTGTTACTGAAAGCTAGTTCAACAAAATACCGATCTAAGAGTACTCGCTGTTACTGAAAGCTAGTTCAACAAAGTACCGATCTAAGAGTACTCACAGTTACTGAAAGCTAGTTCAACACAGTATCGATCTAAGAATACTCGGAGTTACTGAAAGCTAGTTCAACAAAGTACCGATCAAAGAGTACTCGCAGTTACTGAAAGCTAGTTCAACACAGAATCGATCTAAGAGTACTCAGAGTTATTGAAAGCTAGTTCAACAAAGTACCGATCAAAGAGTACTCGCAGTTACTGAAAGCTAGTTCAACAAAGTACCGATCTAAGAGTACTCGCATAAACTGAAAGCTAGTTCAACAAAGTACCAATCTAAGAGTACTCGCAGTTACTGAATGCTAGTTCAACAAAGTACCGATCTAAGAATGCTCTCAGTTACTGAATGCTAGTCCAAAGCCATTTACAACTAATAAATAAATCATGTCAGACCAAAACATGTTGTGTTTTGGGTTGATGTCTTATGGAACCTATACCCAACATCGCATTCTACTGGTTCGGTATCCGCTACCTATTATAAAGACATAATGTCGAGAATTTTTTTTTTATGTAATATACTAATATATGACTAGATATAAATTAATGTGTATTGAATTTTATGAAAAACAATGTTCATCTATTATACATAGAATGTTGGGTATAACAATACTCGCGTGTACACCAAAAGACGAGATCTGTCCCAGACAAAGTCAAATATTTTTTAAAAAGTCATATTTCAAGTACAAAAAAAAGCTGCACACATATGCAAGCTTTGCATTAAAATGATTATTTCAAAGGAGACTGTGTGACTTAACTATTTAAACATTATCCAACATTATTTGCTTATATCTATATTTCATTATTATTTTGTTGTTGTTTTAGGAAAGGATTTTTTGAAGAACTCCTTTAGAAAATAATACCTTAATTAAATGTGTTATTTGTAAAAGGTTACACACTACAATTATCATTTGAAACGCTGCATTTAACAAACTGTTTGAGATTTAAAAGTTATTCAACATATGAATACTAATCTTATGCACATGTCATTTAAATAATTACAACTTATATTTCACTTTATCACAAAAGGGAATAAAACAAACAATCAATCTCGATCTATTGGCGAAAGTTCAAATCTGTTTGGAAATATCAAACTTCAAATCTTTGAAGTTAATTGACTTTAAACTTCTGAAATTGGAAAAAAGAACTGATTTCTATTATTAGATAATTTTATTTAACATCAAAAACCCTTTATGGTATCAAATTTATAATTGAAAGATTTCTCTTGATAGCTATTAAATTAAATGGAATATTTTTGTTGTTGCGGAAATATTTATCTGTAGCTAGCTCACATTAGTTAATAAATAAAATATCGTGGAATTGATAACCAAATCATAAAATCTTTTCTCGCTACTTAAGATAGGAAACCTTTTACTTTGATGCTTAACAACATTCATCAAAACAAAAATAACATTGTTGGTTCTAGATATGGTCTGATAGTGTTTATCTTCGCCTTTTTTCCTCATAATTTCATTAATTTAAAAAAATATGATTTCTTAAATCTGTTAGGTACATACAATCGAAGTCCGTCTTCTCGTGAAATAGTACACACACATTTGATTTTTCCCCACACTTTAAACTTTACACGAATATTCCTGATTTCAAACTTCAAACAGGTTAAAAGCATTATTTCAAATTTGTTTCATTAATAGAATAATGTCCACCAATTGTACTGTACTGAAATTTACACTATCAAGAATGGGCCTCGCTGGCCGAGTGGTCTAAGTAGTCGAACTACTGCATCACTAGCCTGTCAACACTGAGGTTGTGAATTCGAATCCGGCACGTGGCTGGTGTGTTCGACTCCAACATTAATTGACTAGGATCGTAAGTTTTCCAACCGATGGTCGGTAGTTCTCTCCGGTCCCTCAGGCTTCCTCCGCCAATAAAAACTGACCGCCACGAAACAGCACAAAAATGATTAAAGTGGCGTTAAACACCAATCTATCAATCAAAACGATTGCCTTTTTATTGCAATAGACACAATCCCGGCCTTTTTTCTCGTGTATCACCGATAACACTTATCACACAAGACAAAATCTGTACATTTATTTGTATAGAAAAATAATAAATATGTGGTGTAGCTTTAACTATTGGTTTATAAGTTTGGGATTTTGAAATATTTTGGCCTCGAACATCACTGAAGAGTCTTTCATTGTCAATATGTGCATCTGTTGCATTAATTTGTACCGTTATAGAGGCCAATTTCTGGGTTATCCAGTGGTGTACTGGAAAATGATCATTTAACAATTAAACTTTTAAACGGTACTGTTATAGCTGTTTTCATTGAGCTAATGGCGAAGACGCCTTCTCCATGTACATGCAGTATATTACCACAGAAATAAGGATTATAACTCATTTGATAAAATATATGCCTTAAGTGTGTAAGTAGGAATGTTGTTATAAAAGTCTAATGTCAAATAATGTACAAATATAACTTTGCAGTCAGCTAGAACGCAACAACCTCAAAAAGTGTCTGTCTTTATGACACATTCGGAACATAAAAATGAAGATATATAGTTTTAGTTTTCTTAATTGATCTTCCAAAACGCTAATGGCAAACAGTAAGACAGATAGATAACACATGCCTGAAATAACTCTCTTCTTTTGTTAGGATGATGAGAGGTAATACATTTCTCAATATTTTTTTATTTTCTTCTAAGAAGTAATATACCCACATTAAGGGTTATATTCTGACTAACAAAGTACCATCAATAAATAGAAGGATATACTTTCCAGGTTTATCTATAGACTAACATAGAAACATCAATACACTGAAGAATATGCTTTCCAGGTTTATCTAGAGAATAACATAGCATCATCGATAAATTGTAGGATATACATTCCAGGTTTATGTGTAGACTAACAAAGTACCATCAATAAATAGAAGAATATACTTTCCAGGTTTATTTGTAAACTAACATATCATCAATGAATGAATATGATATGCTTTCCAAGTTAATGTATACACTAACATAGCACTATCAATGGATAGTAGGCCATGCTTTCCAGGTTTATCTAAAGACTAAAACAGTTCCATCAATAAATAGTAGAATATGCTTTTCATGTTTATGTATAAACTAACATAGTACCATCAATGAATAGTGCGTTGATGTCATCTCGATCGTGATTTTTGACATGTGTGCTTCTTACGTGTAGCAAATACTCGCTCGCTTCGATTATTATCTAGTCTGTAAGGTCAAAATTTTCCTGTTGTGTTATTTTTCATAAATATGAATTTAAGTACACCAGTCATACTTACCTAGTGCAACAGAACCGGATGTGCTGCTTCTCCATAAACATAAAGCGATGCGAATGTATGTATATGTCATTATAAGGAATGGAATCAGGAAAAACACCACCATCAAAAATATCTGGAATATGTATTCTTGGTTGAAATCGGATGATACACAACTTGTTAGCAATACAATTGATGCAGGAACTAAATCATCATGAATTGATGTCATAAAAACCAGATATGGACACGAAGACACTAGGGAAAGTATCCATATAATCAGCACAGCAAGGGCTGTTCGGAACCTGGAGCCTCGGAAAGACAATGGTCGGCAGATAGCTAAGTATCGTTCAACTGATATAGCAGTCAAGGTCACCACAGATACTAGCACACTGACACACTAAAAAAATAACAATAGTTAAATAGTTAAGAAGGTACTATTATATATTTGCAATGTCCGTTATCCTGTAAAGCTGGTATACATGCATTTCATCGAGTACAAAAATACAAGTATCAAATACAATAAAGCGAAAATAGAGTGTTTGGTATTTCTACTCAGGTAATTTTAAATAGAGTAAGATCACAAAGTGAAAAAACTGAATTTCCCCTGTATAAAACGCTTATGTATATTCACTGAACTACTGAAATCGTCATTTATCTATTTATGTACATTTAAAGGGGCTGAAACTGATTGGAGACTAATTTTGTACTAGAGTGATGTCAAAAAAATTATCTCTATCCCTCTCCTTAAATCAAAGAATTGAGACATTGTAAAAATACAAAATTTGTCTCATAATGACATTTCTTCATTAGAATTTGAATATGCAACTGCTTTTATCCTAAGATATGTTTGCCGCAAGATGTTTTGTACAAAGATGTAAAATTACCTTTTTAAGCAAGAGTGTTGTTAAATATATGATTTAACAAACTGTAAAATGATTTTTTCGTCTGAAGTTTGTTAATTATGACAAACGGCCTGCATTTGAATAGACTCGTAATAGATACCAAGATTATATTTTGTTCGCCAGACGTGCGTTTCGTCTACAAAAGGCTCATCAGTGACGCTCGAATCAAAAAAGGTAAAAAGACCAAATGAAGTACGAAGTTGAAGTTCCAAATTTCCGAAAGGTTTTGCCAATTACAGCTAAGGTAAACTATTCATTATGTGAGTAGAGTAAATATACTCATTTTTTTTTATAAAAAAAATATAACTTTCTAATACCTCCGTTAAAAAAAAGAAATCTTCGATAACAAAATCTAAACAAAAGTTTAATCTTTCATCGATAATTATTTGAAAGTTTCGGTAATTATAATTACGGAAAGATATATAAAATCCATAGAATATTACATAATAATAAAAACAAAGATGTCAGTGATGTTGATTTTTAAACACAACATCATAGATCGCGTTTTCAATACAGGCGACTATCATGCATTAAAAGGGGGAAAGGGGGGGGGGGGGGGGGGGGTGAAGATAGCATTAGGTCTCAATCATATCATAACTAAATTCAATTCTCGTTTTAAATACTGCAATGGTTCTCTTATCTATCTGAGATTATGTCAGTGACCGATAATAAATTGAGAGAACCAATGTATTTATTTCGCATGGAGATAATACATATACAGTTCATTGTGAAAATATTGACAAGCAGATCCCTGATGTGCAAACTCGTTAACCCATTTTGAAAATACAAACCAAGAGAAAAAAACACTCTGACAGAATCGCATGAACGGAACGAGATCGGGTGCGTCGACAGAGTATGTGTATGCAAGCATCACCGACCATGCAAATCTAGACTCAGATTTGGGAATACGACACAATCGGTAAATTTAAAGATCAGACGAATATTTTGATGTCTTTTAAAAATCTAAGACCGCTTAAATATTTCACTCTTGAGGTGAATTCGTGATGATAACCGTAAAACTTGTGTAGTATAGACTTTCTCATTATCCTGCTGGAGGAGTTTAAGCGTTAAACCACAATCAACCAGGCGTTGGTTCATTTCCCTCAGTAACTTTTGATAATCAATTTAGTATAGAAATGTTAATTGTTTTGCTATAACTGTCATCAAAATTGTAACCACATGACTATTGACTGTCTAGAAGAATCGTAGCTCATTAAATCATGTCATTTTTTATGGTTTAACTGCCAAGTCCTGGGAAAAAAACCTTACTGAATTATGCTAACATTTTTCTGTAAATTAATGTTATTTGCAATTCTTTTGAAAATAGATCAAGGGTGTTTATTCAGATTCTAAATAGGTTTTTTGTTTTCTTTTGTTTAGAAAAATAGTCCGAGGACATATTTCCTCCGATTCGGGCACAATTAGAATAATATATATTCTTCCTAATTCTGTAGCATATAACAATAAGGAGAAATGGTGTGTTTCAAAAAAAAATGTTTAACAAAAATACCGAACTCCAAGTCAAGTTCAAAAAGGGGAAGTTCATAAAAACTGACAAAATCAAATGTTACCAAGCAACGGAACAAGTGGAAAACATTATCCTGCCCGTCAACAACTAAACATTATCCTGCCCGTCAACAACTAAACATTATCCTGCCCGTCAACAACTAAATATTATCCTGCCCGTCAACAACTAAACATTTTCATATAACAACTGTCATATTCCTGACTTGGTACATGTACTTGTAAATGAGAAACTGTCCACCAGAGACCAAATGACGCGGATTAAACAACTACAATCACCGTTCGGCCATCACCAAGCGGAAACCCATACCGTACAAAAAGATATAAAGGCCCCGGCATGAAAACATGTGAAACAGTTCTAAAGAAAAAATTCAACTCACTGATTTATGCTACAAACAATAAACGGAAAACAATTATGGCAGACAACAAATATCAATAACCCTTAAATTACAGGCTCCTTACTTGAGACAAAGACTTACAGAATGTTGTGGTGTTAAACATGACTGAGAGGACTCAACTCTAGCCTGGACATTGATGTTACAGCATAAGAACAATCTGTAAAAACCAGTTGATATTGGCTTGAATCAAAAGACCGATAATATTCTTAAAAACTATGAACAAAAAACGACACAAAGACCCACTCGCAGTTACTGAAAGCTAGTACAAGGACCAATTTCAAATATTGATTTAAATAAACCATGATTACCATGAAAATATAGATTCAGTGTAAAGACGTCTTAAACAATCTGAAAGAAGCATGACCTTGTGCAGTTCCAAATATAAGTCACTTAACAGGATGAAGAACCGTAAGTGTTCAAAGCTGGAAAGTCAGACATATTTAGTTATGAAAAAAGTAAAATAACAATAACCGAACTCCAAGGAAAATTCAAAAAACGGAAAATCTCTTATCAAATGGCAAAATCAAAAGCTCAAACACATCAAACGAATGGAAAACAAATGTCATATTCCTGACTTGGTGCAGGCATTTCCTAATGTAGAAAATGGTGGATTAAGCCTGGTTTTATAGCTAGCTAAACCTCTCACTTGTATGACAGTCGCATAAAAATCCATTATATTGACAACAATGTGTGAACAAAACAAACAGACATAATAGGTAAAAATGTCAAAAATATGGATACAGCAGTCAACATTGTGTTATAATCTTAATCACTATATAAAACAAACAACTATGTCAACAAAGAAAAACAAAACTGAATTATACTTTCAAAAGTAAAATCAATGTGACTCTTATATCTAAAATGACATGCTCTTTTAGCAACATCACCGTAATAATTTGAATGTGATATGCAGTTTGTAATGAGTTTCTACAAGTTCTTCCGAACCAAATGTTCGTATCTCTGAAATAAATTTTATATAGTTTTAAAGTAAAATGTGGTAACGAAATCCCTGACTTGTTTTTCAAGTAGAAAAAAAAACGTTTTAAGCAGAAACGTGTCAGTTGTAGGTACACTTCTTCGTTGTATAATTTGATGAACTATTTAAAACGAAACTTGTTTCAATTTTATTGACATCAAAACTGACAACTTATCACCATCCACTGTATAGAAGAATCAAAGTTGATTGGATAACATCTTTTATGTGGTTTAATTACAAAAACTTGCAACTTTTATTGCTTTCAATAGGATGGGTATCAGTGCAGCATTAGTTTACAAATTTATCAAAGGAGTAGAGCTGGTCAGATAACACATTAAATATCATTCTTTGTGAAGGGTTAATGATTCTGTCAAGAATTAAAACAGAAATAGTTCAATTTATGTAGTGTATGAATAAAAGGTGATGTGTGGTATACTTCAATTGGACAGCGACTAAATTTCCAACCACAGACCAAGTTTACCTCGCCCTGAGTCTACAACAAGCTAAGTTATGAGTAAATGCTGCCGTCAATACAAAATGTAAATATTTAGATACATGTATAATGAAGGACAACAACTGGCAAAGTTCGTGTGACGTAATAAACAAGTCTTTTTTTTTTAGATAACATGTTTTCTTTAATTATGTAGGGCAATTGTCCGTATTTCACGCTGTAGATTAAGTGTATGTATTTTACTCTGACGTGTGTCGTATAAAAGTTGTACGAGAATAGATAGTAAAGAAACGTAAACTGTTGATTATTGTTACCTATGGGAAGTGTTTAGTCTGTGTTTACTGTTCGTTCTTCGCGCTAGCTATGGCATTTGGTATTCAACATCAAAGTTTGATTGTTTAATTGCTGAACACTTGAGGAGGTTCTCTGTCTAGAACATCTTCAAGGAAAATACTTTTGTAACCATTACTATTTGAGGCTCTCTGCCAAGATGTTCTAGATAAAACAAGGAAAATATTCTAATTTACAGACACTCCTTGAGGTTCTCTGCCTAGGTGTTCTAGTTCATACAATAATATGACACATGACACATGACACACAACCGTCGTTCAATTAATGGAAAACTATCCTGTTCACAGAAACAATGAACACTTATGTGCACGTCGTACATGTAATAGAAACAGAATTGTTAGACATTCACATGATTAAAACATCAAAATGTTACTATTTATAATTTACCAGCGGAATGTTGTTTAGATAAATGAGAAAGTTAAAAAGTAATTACAAACAGAATATATTTAAGAACATCGTTATCTAATTGCAGCAACTGCAAATTAAGGTTAGAACTATTACTTAAAGAAGGTCAAAACATCAAGTATCTGGAGGCTCAGAAATTTAAGAAAAAGCCAATAAAAAATGGTGGCGCCTGAAATAGAAAACAATACAGATGAGATATAACATTAACTTTTCTTTAAAATATGGACACAAAGTAAAGTTGATACGCACTCTCAAAATATGCAGAAAAAATATATTCATGACTAAATTTTCTAATAATTTAGTGTAATTTTTGCATGTTTGATAAAAAACTCAAAATTTCGCATTTATATACTTTTCCGAAAGAAAACTTGACTTTTCAATGAAAAGATATATTTTTACACGAGCTTTTTCATAGTAAAAAAGGGGGTCCATGTGATTGTTTTGGTTCTGATTTTTACCTATGAGCAAAAAAAAACTTTATTAGCACTAGAAAGCTCTTTCCGTTTAGGCGCTTAATAACGTCGCTGCATTTTCTAAATGCAACACTGTTGTACACGATACAGACATTTGAGCCGGAGATAAAACCAATCAATGCCATTTATTGGAACTTTAAAGTAAATAGACTTTATTCGCCTTGAGCCTTATGTCCCGCAGTAAATTTCACTTACTTTCATACACACCTGTCGTCTTCATTGGCAACTTTTTCAAATTCACGTAAATAATTTGATGTCAGTATTTTTTTGGATAAAAAAATAATCATAGAAAACACATGACTTTTAAACCAAATCCTACACAGGTTCTCGATAATTGGCAATTTAAAATGAAAAGAATTTGTAGCGTATGACTTCAGAAAAGTTGAGTCAAAATTTTTATTCATTTCAATCACTTTTAAAAATAATTATGCAATAAAGGATTCCAAAGAAATCAATGTAGGAAGTTGTAATTTTGACGAGTTTTAAATGCATACGGAATTTCAAATAAAACCGAAATACCGCCCAATTGTGTGTACTTTGCCTACAGTACGAACTGTTTAAAGTTTTCATTATTTTTTTAGCGTTTCTTTAAATACATTTTGCTGTGTGTATACATAGATAAAAAGAGATATGTGGTATGTATTATATCAGCTCTTTAAGGTAGTATTGGGTACAAACCAAATATAAAAGAACTTTTTTCATACTTTGCGAAAATGTAACTCTGTATAGTTCTATTTCCAAAAAATAAAATAAAAATTTCACATTTTCAGGTCACCGATCATGTTTTTTATGCTTCAATGATTGTAAATAGTTTACACATTTTCTAAGAATTCATTGTAAAATGAATTATGATGTGAAAGAAGAGAAAGATTAATGACAAAATAGGATACGATAGCTCTTACAAAATACTTTTAGAAAATTCAAAAATATTAATGGGGTAATCGTACTCTTTTCTTGCTAGAATACAAAATGGAAAATTTACTGTACATTGGTTTATGAACTTAGAA
The DNA here is from genome assembly GCF_021869535.1 of Mytilus californianus. Lineage (NCBI taxonomy): Eukaryota > Metazoa > Mollusca > Bivalvia > Mytilida > Mytilidae > Mytilus > Mytilus californianus. Next base: position 137,663,245 of record NW_026262581.1, on the reverse strand, counting down.
TATCTGAGTTATTTGTACTTATGACTTATGTTTAAAATTTATTAAATCAAATAAAAATATTCTGTATTTGTAAAAACAGTCATACTTATAAGATTAAATCATTTGATTTTCTTCGTTTAAATGAATTTAGTATTACAAATGAAATATAGTCCTCCCTTAAAATCTGGTTTATTAAAACAGATGCGAGAGATACCAAAGAGACAATCAAAATTCATAAGTCGAAAAGAAAAGGACAAAACTATGTACAAAATCAACAACGTAAAGACTAACAACAGTCTACAAAACACTATATACTATTAGACCCATCCAAAACCAAGGTCGATCTCAGGTTCTCCGGAAGGAGTAAACAGATCCTGCTCCACTTGTGGTACCCGTCGTGTTGCTTATGGTATGTAAACATTTGATAATTAGTCTTATTAGGTGATGGGACAATCGTGGAAAAGTGGACGGGGGAAAAATCTAGACCAATTGTGTATTTTGTGTTTTTTTTTTAAATTTTAGACGGCGGAATACCCTTATATTACTCAAATACACATGTGAACACTTCTAAACGAATCGGAAAGTTTTGAAATGAGTTTTGAATACACATAATCTTAATTGGACCGAGTTTAACGTACAAAAGTATGATAACTTATGAAACATTTGGCCGTGAACCCAATGTAGGATAACCTGAGCTGACTTTGTTTTGTTGCATCACATCAAAGGTCGTTCTACCATTTTAAACAACCTACAATGCATGTGTAGTTTCAAAACATTTCTAAATCTAGAAAAGATGTATGATTTCCAATGAGAAAACTATCAAGTGTTTTGGGTGTTCGCAAAACTATTTGTAATTTGCTGGTTATTTCTTATATAACTTTAGTTTTAATCTTTCATTTGATTTTTGATTATTACTCAAAATTTAAAAAGTATTTCTCAGTTTCAGTTTTGAGCCATCTGTGTGCAGTTATAATTTGGTTACATGTTCTGATAATACTGCAAAATGTTGTTACAGCCTAAAAGTACACACATAAAGCTATGATATCGTAAAAAATTAAGATCGAAAGACATTTTTAAAATTTCCTTAGTGTGAAATGAATTCAGGGGAACTTGAATTGGACCTACTTTTTTGTAAAATATATCGCCTTTCGACAGCTAAAACTAAACAGGACAATTTCTGCCCTTTAACATTAAGACAATACAAATATTGATAAGACTTGGATCATATTGTCTGGTATACGTGTTACTTCTGGTCATAAATAATGGAAAAATAACAAGTTTCCAATAAATACACACGTCTCTTTTTTCATATCTATCTTAAATAATTTCCGTATGATCTGGTGATTTATTTTCGTTGAATATGATAAAGTAATAATGAGATAACTTAAGGTGCTTATGAAATAACTTGCACACTTAAATCAATTAGACCGTATGTCTGGTATCAAATCTGTTTGCCAAATTGAACAGTTGCTGCCAATGGTATCATTATTTTCTCAGACTTCGTCTATTTATTCTCTTTCACTTTTGAACTTTGTCACACCAAATGACAGACTAGTTGTTGACTTTTCCCGGCTTTACAGAAATGAACTTGTAATGCCAATCGTAGGAATGTACTTTGAGTGGCGTGTAATGAACTTGAGAGTATCTTCTAGTTAATTGTTTTGTAGTATAAGTAGAGGTATACAACAATCAGCACTAAGGATTTGTCAACATTTTATTGTATTAAAGCTGTCGTTCGGCATAAGCTGATTGAATAACACTTGAGTTAAAGCAGCTAGTATTTCTTTCTCGTATCGACCTTGAAATCGGATTTTCAGAACAAAATACTCTCATTGTTGTCTTCGAGTCTTAAGGAAAATCTATTTAAACTTTATGAAAACAATCTTCAAAAATCGTCAAATTTCAAATCAGTCCAGTCATTTACAGGTAAACTTTATTTTATTCGTCAAAATAGTTGAATTATTGAAGTAACCTTGGTATACCTGTTAGTACATATTTTTTATATAACATATATATATGACCATGTTATAAAAATAAGGAGATGTGGTATGATTGCCAATGAGACAACTATTAACTAAAGTTAAAATGAAGTGGATGTAAGCAACTATAGGCAACCGTACGGCCTTCAACAACGAGAAAAAACCCCATACCGTATAGTCGGCTATAAAAAGCCCCGACATGAAAAATATGAAACAATTCAATTGAGAAAACTAACGGCCTAATTTCTAACAAAAGAATTTACGAAAAGCAATTATGACAGACATGAACGACAACCACTGAATTACAGGATCCTGGCTTGGGACAGGCACATAATGAATGTGGCAGGGTTAAATATGTTTGTGAACGCTCTTCCCTCCGCTAACCTTGGACAGTGGTGAAACAGCACAACATAAGAACAAACTATGAAAATCAGTTGAAAAAGGCTTAACTCATCAGATCAGGACGTGGCAGGGTATATATCTATCCCTCATCCCTAACAACAAAAAAGACACTAAGTACAGATCTGAGAGTACTCGCAGTTACTGACAGCTAGTTCAAAGCCAATAACAACTAATTAAAAAAAATCATGTATCTAAGACTAAAATATCGATCAGTAGACATCCAACATCAAATGGATTTATTGTAAAGACGTCATAACAATCAGAGAAAATCATAACCTTGTGCAATGCCAAAATATAGGTATCGACAGATTGTAGTACCGTGAAAGTACATATGTGTAATATTTAGTATGGTTTTAATTTACTGATAACAAAATCAATATTAATACCAATAATGTTATGTTTTGTTTTGTTAGTTTGTATTGTATATTAGTTTGCGATTCAATGCAAGCATTGTTCAAACTTACATCACATAATACTTTTTTAGTTTTATTCTAGCAAATAGGAACAAGTCAACATGATTGGTTAAGACTCTAAAAGGGTTACATCGCACATTGCAATAAAAATCAACACGAAATTTGTAGTTGCCGTTTTCTCTTCCTTTCATTGTCGTAGTTGAACCTTAAACATATTTTTTCTTTTGTTCTGAGCCAAACTTCAAACTGAACCAGACAGCATCTAAACTCTGCTTTCAGTTCAGTACAAATCTACAATTACATTCGATTTCTACAGGTCGCCGAGAAAGAGACATGAATCTCTAAAGAGAAATAATATATTTATGGAATATTTGTAGTTTTAATGGATGTAATGTTACCAAAGCGTCTATCATACTGAGACAGGCAACAATAGATGACGTTAACAAGCAGTGCAAGTAACAAGACAATGTTGTTAAATAATTATCATTGTGGTAAGAATCAGATGCGTTCTAATTCCCTTCGGAATCAATATTTAAATGACATTTAATGTAGTAATACCTTAATTGTTGATTTGATTTGATTATCTCAGCATGACCTGGAAGTCTTACTTCTTAATGAAGATAATTCAAAGTTTTCATGATTGTAAGCTGAAGGCAATGTGAAATGGACTTTTATCAACATTCTTTTGACAAGAATCTTGAAACGTAATAGCAAAACTTTGTAATTAAGACTTTTCAAAATTTCCAATGGCTTCGAAGACATCAAATCACAAATTTAATCAACTTCTGTCTAAATTGAAATATAGACGTACTTCAGAAAAACCACTAAATATCTATAAACGTATTCTTACTGAACGCTGACACCAAGCTAACCATCACTTTACAAGTGTAAGAAGCATATTAAATACAAAGTAAGAGGCATGGCCAGAGTAAAAAAAGTGAATTAATGAGACCTGTATAATACATTGTACTTAAATTACCAGCTGAATGTGTGAAAACTCAACCATATAACAATGGTTATTGTTTTCTCCTGAGAAAAAATATATGGCCATCATGCCCGGTCAGTACATTGATTATATATAAAGTTGACAGTGAAATAGTTGCTCTTTTTTAGAACTTCTCCAAACATTTAAACCTATCGAATGTCAATATTATTTGATATCCAAATATCTAACATGGTTTATTTGACGATTAATTGGCTTCACCTAACAAACACAGCCCTGACATTCGATGCAAGTAATTTAATGTTATAAAATTTATAATCAAACTGAAATGTTGTTATATCATAATAAAAATCAAAGAAAAAATCAAATCATACATGAAATATCAGTTTCTTCCTGATAGAATTCTAAATGAGGTAGAAAATCATGCAGTAATGAAACATTTTATGTAAAAATATACCATTGCAGCAGAAAACATACAGAAACATGCATGTTTCCCCATATCAAAAGTACAACTTTTGATGTTACAACTTATAGAGGAATAAATACTGTGTGTCTGTAATAATTGTGTTTATTCACTTAATGTGTTTTTATCAAACTTATTCAATATGCATATGGCATATATTGGTACACAGAACATGTGTTTTTGTCCAAAAGACTTTCTGTAATAACTTTCATCCACACACGCATGTAAAAATGTGTTGAAGAAAAATTGTATAATTTTATGCATTATAAGCATGTTAGTGAATGGGTACAGACTTCCAAGTAAATGGATACTCCCATAGTATTGTTATAACACGAAAATTATATAGGCCAAGGTCAAATGAACAAAAGTTAATGTTATTGTACAACATATCTAATTCAAGGAAGTTTTTATTGTTAGAGAATATATAAAATCGACTACAGGTATGTGAGTAATATAACCGGTACCCGTATGGTGACTTGTTATTTTTCATATCTTTGCCATATAGAAGTCTAATTGACAATCTTACCACATCATCCTTTTTATATTTCCAAAACAAATATTTAAGGTGACCAGGAAGGTAGAGCGATGTCTTTTGTATTATTGATATCTCATTGTGGTACCTATTACATCTTATTCATACCATTTTGCATTTGAGGATATTGCAAATTGAAATAGCTTTAATATTAAAAATATGCTCAAAAACGGCAGTTTCGAGTCTTGAGATTATGTCTTTTCCTTCCAAAATATTTCATGTAAAATTGAATGTTCTCATGGAAAGTGTTTCATTGACTAATTTGATTTCTCTATACGACATGTACGACAAGAGACAAACGGGATTATTGATAGGTATAAAGAACTCTTGGACATACCTATACCTTAGTAGTAGAACTTGCTAGTCATTGACATTTATCATCATTTTTTGATTGAGTGATTGAAAAACAGTATGGACCATCCAACTCTTAGTGTATATATAGACTTTTTTAGATTTCAAGTAAAGTTTGACAGTGCATAGTATTTTATGAAGTGCCGTATATATATTTATCCCGCACTACAGTTCTCCAAACAGTAGAGGAATCATACATAACAATAACAAGTGGCTTATTTTATACGAGTTGAAAATTTTCATCAAAGATGTGACGATCTTTTTCTATCTTAATATTCATTTATATAATCATTATTATTCCCAATATAATAATGTATTGTATTCTAAATTATTACTATCAGAAGAAGTATTTATTTATTTATATAAAAAAAAAAAATGAAATCGGATTCGAAAAATTCATCTGAATTTATTTCGTTTTTTAATACACTCGAGAAACCGGCTTCACTAATAATGAACCAGTTCTAACATCGTGCCAGCAACCAATGATTGTTTATTTTATATGACAACTTACAACGTGGAACCCTTGAAAGAACACGTGACAGTACTTCACAAGTCTTTAAAGTTCTAATTAAAGAATGCGCCAAAATACTAATTATATTCACGAGGTAAAACAGATAATTCACTTTGAAGAGTTGTAAACTTTTTAAGCTTTTTCAAATATATTTGTAACAGTAGAACCAATTCAGATTTCCCAAAATAAACGTATTACAGTAAAACCAATTCACCTTTCCAAAATATACATATATTAGTAGAACAAATTCAACTTTCTCTTTTGCATATTTAAGCAAATGAAATTAACTAACCAATTCAGCATTTCCAAAAATAAACGTTTATTACAGTAAAACCAATTCAGCTTTTCTAAATATACATGTAACAGCAGAACAAAAATATACGAATCACTGTCGTATTAATTCAGCAAAAATCAAAACATGGCCAAACCACAATCAGAGAGTTAAATTAGTTTTTAAATACTCACAGGACGTAAACGGTGATACATTGGGCCCATGTAAAAAACTCTCCTGGGGCTAAATACGATTTTGTTTCATGGACCAATATATGTTTTTATACCCCCTTATAAGTCACTAATAAGACAACCTTTCCATGACGATCGTATCTATTCCTATCTCGATATAATAAGATTTGTACAAGTTATTATTGTTATAAAAATGTAGTCCATTACTAAAGAAAGATATACAAATGTATAGATAAAAATCATTTCCGTAACATAGACAGGTTGTGAAAAGAAATTTATGTACTCTTTTGTTGCCATCTGTTGTCAAAAATACTTTAGAATAAAATCTATACGTTAAGAACGAAAAGTAGAGATTTTTAATTAAAAAGTAGCAAAGTATTATTTATTCTTTCTCGCAGAGAAAGATATAACTTGTTTTAACACAATAACTACTACCTGTTGATATGTAACAATTGTGAGAGAGAGAGAGAGAGAGAGAGAGAGAGAGAGAGAGAGAGAGAGAGAGTTATTTTCATACATTACGTAGGTTTTGATAAATTTTTAAGACAAAACACCTACCTGTAAATATGTAACAATCTTACACATTGTCTCCCCAAGGAACCATGTCTGAGCAATATCATGTATAACGGTTGGTGGCAAACATACAAGTAGTACCAAAAAATCAGCTATGGACAAATTGACCAAGAAAAAGTTTGTCGTATTCCGCAAGTGAACATTACTCCATACAGCGTAAAACACGAGAATGTTACCAATTAAACCAAATATAAAAACTAGGCTAAATAACGCAATATAAATCCATTCATAAAAATTCGGAAAAATATATTTCATTAGAATTTGGAATGCTTGGTCAGTTTTATTATGTCTGTCCAAACATAAAAGATCGAAGTGATGACAATCCGTTACGGTGGTATTATTCGTGCCGTTCATTCTGAATTATGTTACGTATCGATTCTCTTCCTTCTTTAAATACCCCCACACTAATCGTCATATATATCAATCATCCAAACATATTTAAAGATTCACAAGAATTTAATTAACAAATTACAATCTGTTTCGAATAAATATAAAAACTGCATGTTCATCAACAGAGTAAATAAGATTATCTGGTAAATTACAGAAATGTAATAACGGAGTATCTTCCTAGAACTCTACGATAATTGATACTTCACTTAAGAAGTATTTCAAACTGTCACGCAGATTGACTTATTAATACAAGGAGTCGAGATTATGTAAATCGAGGATACTTCTGACATTAGATATGAAATATTCTCAATTAATACTCTGTAAAATAAATTACTTTAGAAACACAAAACCATTTAATTGCTTTAAAAGCATGAATGCTAACCCAATATCATGAAATGTAGTTTCAAATTTAAAATCAAATGAACCCTGCATTACATAATAAGATAGTCTTACAAAAAATAATATCTTAAACATATAATAAAACCGTCTTTCTTTTGTGCATGTTACTTTAATTTTTTTATAATTGTATATGTCAATGTTCAATTACATTAAAGGACAAGTAATACGTATTAGTAACGTATGATTTTTTATTGAATATTGTATGTATTTAGAATTTGTTCAACTACATCTGAATATCGATTTTTTTATATAGATTTTATACCTTAAAAGAAACAATTAATAAAAACAGTGCACTAGTTAAAATAGTTTTGCTTTCGAAACTTATCTCACGAGCATACCTGATAAAAATGCAAGACACAGACAGTGCAGACACAATAATTGTTCTCACAGAAAACCATATAATTTTGGTGCTGAGTCAGTTCCGCTGTTAGTGGACAATCAATACCAGAGTCAGTACTGCTGCTGGTGAACAATCAATCCAAGAGTCAGTTTCGCTGCTAGTGGACAATCAATACCAGAGTCGGTACTGCTGCTGGTTAACAATCAATCCAAGAGTCAGTACAGCTGCTGATGAACAATCAATACCGAGTCACTACCGCTGCTGGTGTAAAATCTATCCATGTGTCAGTTCCACTGCTGATGGACAATCAATCCCCGAGTAAGTACCGCTACTGGCAGACAATAACCAATTCCTGAGTCAGTAACTCTACTAATGAACAATGCATCCCCAATTCAGTACCGCTGCTGGTGAAAAATCAATCCTTGAGTCAGTACCGCTGCAGGTCCACAATCAATCACCGAGTAAGTACTGCTGGTAGACCATAAATTCTTGAGTCAGTACAGCTGCTGATAGACAATCAATCTGTGAGTCAGTAACGCTGCTGATAGACAATCAATCCCCGAGTCAGTACCGCTACTGGTAGACAATCAATCCCTGAGTCAGTACCGCTGCTGATAGACAATCAATCCCCGAGTCAGTAACGCTGCTGATAGACAATCAATTCCTGAGTCAGTACCGCTGCTTATAGACAATCAATCCCCGAGTCAGTAACGCTACTGATAGACAATCAATCCCCGAGTCAGTACCGCTACTGGTAGACAATCAGTCCCCGAGTCAGTAACGCTGCTGATAGACAATCAATCCCTGAGTCAGTACCGCTGCTGATAGACAATCAATCCCCGAGTCAGTGCCGCTACTGGTGAAAATTAATACCTTAGCCAGTACTACTACTGATGGATAACCCATCCCCAAATCACTCCGCTGCTGGTAGACAATCAATACCTGAGTCAGTACTGCAGCTGGTGGACAATCAATCCCTGAGTCAGTAACGCTACTTGTGAACAATCAATCATTGAGTCAGTATCGCTGCTGGTAGACAATCAATACCTGAATCAGTACTGCTGCTGGTTGACAATCAATCTCTGAGTCAGTAACGCTACTGGTGAACAATCAATCATTGAGTCAGTACCGCTGCTGATAGACAATCATTACCTGAGTCAGTATCGCAACTGATGGACAATCAATACTTGAGTCAGTACCGCTGTTGGTTAACATTCAATCCACGAGTCAGTACTGCTGCTAGTTGACAATCTATACCCGAGTCATTATCGCTGCTGGTTGACAATCAATCCCTGAGTCATTATCGCTGCTGGTGGGAATCAATCCCCGAGTTAGTGCCTCTGCTAGTGGAAATAAATCCCCGAGTCAGTACTGCTGCTGATAGAAGTTAATAAGGAGTAAATACTGTTGCCGGTGGACAATCAATAACCGAATAAGTACCGCTCTGGTAAAAAAAAATACCGGAGTCAGTACCGCTACTGATGAACAATTAATACCGAGTCAGTAATGCTGCTGGTAGACAATCAATCGCTGAGTCAGGACCGAAGCTGAAGAACAACTAATACAAGAGTCAGTACCGCTGTTGACGGATAATCAATACCAGTGTCCGTACCGCTGCTAGTAGACAATCAATACCCGAGTCATTACCGCTGCTGGTACACAATGTGTCAGTGCTGCTGATGGTGGACAATCAACCCCTGAGACATTACCGCTGCAATTGGATAATCAACCCCCGAGACAGTACCGCTTCCTGTAGACAATCAATACCTTAGTCAGTACTGCTGCTGGTAGACAATCAATTCCTAAGTCAGTACAGCTACTGATGGACAAACAATACATGAGTCAGCACCGCGGCTGGCAGACAATCAATCCCTGAGTAAGTACCGCTGCTGGTAGACAATGAATCCCTGAGTCAGAACCGCTGCTGGTAGACAATGAATCCCTGAGTCAGGACCGCTGCTGGTAGACAATGAATCCCTGAGTCAGAACCGCTGCTGGTAGACAATGAATCCCTGAGTCAGAACCGCTGCTGGTAGACAATGAATCCCTGAGTCAGAACCGCTGCTGGTAGACAATGAATCCCTGAGTCACAACCGCTGCTGGTAGACAATGAATCCCTGAGTCAGAACCGCTGCTGGTAGACAATGAATCCCTGAGTCAGAACCGCTGCTGGTAGACAATGAATCCCTGAGTCAGGACCGCTGCTGGTAGACAATGAATCCCTGAGTCAGAACCGCTGCTGGTAGACAATGAATCCCTGAGTCAGAACCGCTGCTGGTAGACAATGATTCCCTGAGTCGGGACCGCTGCTGGTAGACAATGAATCCCTGAGTCAGAACCGCTGCTGGTAGACAATGAATCCCTGAGTCAGGACCGCTGCTGGTAGACAATGAATCCCTGAGTCAGAACCGCTGCTGGTAGACAATGAATCCATGATTCAGTACTTACCCCTGTAGGTGGAAATAAATCCCCGAGTGAGTATCGCTACAGGTGAACAATCAATCCCTAAATCAGCACCGCTTCTGATGAACAATCAATACCCGAGTTAGTACCGCTACTGATGGACGATCAATACCTGAGTCGGTACCTACCAATCAATCTCCGAGTCAGTAACGCTGCTGGTAGACAATCAATAACCGAGTCAGTACCGCTATTTGTGAACAATTAATACCTTAGCCAGAAATGCTACTGATGGACAATCAATCCCCGAATCATTCCGCTGCTGGTAGACAATCAATACCTGAGACAGTACTGCTGCTGGTGAACAATCAATCCCTGGGTCAGTAGCGCTGCTATTCGAAAATCAATCCTCGAGTCAGTACCGCTACTGGTGGACAATCAATCCTCGAATCAGTACCGCTACAGGTGGACAATCAATCCCTAGTCAGTACAATCAATCGCCGAGTCAGCACCACTGCTGGTGGATAATCAATCCCCGAGTCAGTAACGCTGCTGGTAGACAATCAATAACGGAGTCAGTACCGCTATTTGTTAACAATTAATACCTTAGCCAGTACTGCTACTGATGGACAATCAATCCCCCGAATCATTCCGATGCTGGTAGACAATCAATACCTGAGACAGTACTGCTGCTGGTGAACAATCAAAACCTGAGACAGTATTGCTGCTGGTGGACAATCAACCCTCGAGTCAGTACCGCTACTGGTGGACAATCAATTCGGAGTCAGTATTGCTACTGATGGACAATCAATCGCCGAGTCAGCACCACTGCTGGTGGATAATTTATCCCCAAGTTAGTACTGCTGCTGGTAGACAATCAATCCGTAAGTCAGTACCGCTACTGATGGACAATCAATTCGGAGTCAGTATTGCTACTGATGGACAATCAATCGCCGAGTCAGCACCACTGCTGGTGGATAATTTATCCCCAAGTTAGTACTGCTGCTGGTAGACAATCAATCCGTAAGTCAGAACCGCTGCTGATAAACAATCAATTCCAGAATCAGTACCGCTACTGAAGGACGATCAATATCTGAGTCTGTACAGCTGCTGGTAAACAATCAACCCCGAGTCAGAACCGCTGCTGATAAACAATCAATACCCGAGTCAGTACCGCTACTGATGGACAATAAATACCTGAGTCAGTACCGCTACTAGTAAACAATCAACCCCGAGTTAGAACTGCTGTTGATGGACAATACCAGCGTCAGTTTCGCTGGTGGTGGACAATCAAAGCCCAAGTCAGTACCGCTAGCGCTGCTAGTGGAAAATCAATACACAAGCCAGTACCGCTACTAGGGGACAATCACAGCCGAAGTCAGTACTGCTCCTAGTGGACAATCAATCCGCCACTTTTATTTTCGAAATATCTCTTTCGTTTTGGAACATGTCGATATGATATTTGGTAAATTAAATTGAACTTTTATTGCGAGTTTGAAACTCACCCTTTTGAACCGGACACTTTTCTGTATGCACGGTATCTATCTACCCACATACTGGTTTTCTTGATTTTGCGTCTATTGAAAAACCGTTGAATGTATTGTTGTATTTTTGTTTCCAAAATGCTCTTGACTTTCACATGTTGTTCTGTTGAATTTAGACCAGAGCAGTCCGGTTACATGTAATTAGGGCTATTTCCCTTTTTTGTTTGACATAAACCCTAAGCTTTAAAGGAAAAAGCATAAAATCTTTTAACATGAGGTCCTTGGTCATTAAGAAGTTGTCATGTTTTAAATTTTGAACTTTGCTTTCAATCCTCAAAAATCGTAAAGGTTATCAACAAAGGGGTTTTGTCAAATTGTATTAAAGTTGCGACATTCAGTTGCACTGGTTACTTTAGATATGATTCTTAACTCCTTATGTACTCAAAATAAGCTGTTAGGTACATTTAGGATAACCTCTTACCATACATATTATAGACCTCGGGTCTTTTGATTTAGATTCAAGGCCTTGAATTTGAGGTCAATTAAGCGTTCTAGATTTTGACCTCTGTTATGACTTACTAGTACATGATTATATAAGGCTTTTTTCATTATATTGGACGAAATTTAATTTTGAAAAGGTCAATCGTAAGTGTTATGTTGTAAAACAGAAGTAGCCATTTTTCCATCAATTTCAAGTATCTAGAAACCCTACATTTTTAGAATACGAGTGAAGTGACCTTCCATAAAACCGAAATGATAATTTGGAAACCGAAATTAACGTCCAGCAGCAAATGTTACATGAATGTGTAGAACGATATCATGTTAATGTTGTATGAAGATGTCCATCCAAGGGATGATGTGTAACTCTACCCTGGGACATTATTCTGACTCCAAACCGACTAATCATTACTCTTACTCAACTCACTCCGCGTTCTGGAGTTTTGCTTCCTTCACAAATACTAGGAAAGGATCCAGCTATTAATATTTAGTTTTGTTTTAGTACTTGAACGTCCCCAATTGAAAATAATTGAAAATTATCTAAAACATGGAAGAGATTTTGTTCGTTTAATCTTTCTATTCGTATATTTTTTAGAGATTTTGAATTATATCAATTATATCCTGTACTATTTTTATTGTATTTTTCATTACATTTTGTTAGTTGACTAATTAAGTTTAAAAGGGGGGGGGGGGGGGTTGAGATCACAAAATATCTTTGTTTTTAATATTACTTGGAGAATTTGGTGAAAGTCTTAAATATGCATAGAAATCCATATAAGAATCTTTTGAACAGTCCGTAAATTTTACAAAAAATTTCAGTAATGGTTCCTGTAATGACTTCAGATAACCTCGAGACAAAAAATTGGGGGACGGTATTGGAATATATCCGTGGTCATATATGTAACACAAATTAATCACATTAACAAGATCATGACGATGTCCGTGAAATTTTTAGGGGGTTGACTTCAAATTTATCACTGGGAACCCTTGATTGAATAGCTTCCTTATAAGCAGCAACCATATATAAAGGAAATCATAATAGGAAACACAAGAGTTCATGTTACATAGATTTTGTTTAATTTTGACATATTTTAGTTTCCTTGTTTCATATTTGGCCATCATTTTTTTACCATTTTTACATCGCGATGACCTTGGGGTCATTCAGATGTATTGTTATCGCCTAGATTTCCATTATGTAAATTAGTTTTGGGTTTGTAACCGATCTATAAACATGATAAATATGCGCACATAAACGACTGCAAAATAACATTCCTTATCGTTTGATATAAATACATCTCTTCAATGAATACTGATAAAAATATTTTTGTTTACAACATAAATTAATAATATGAAAATGTTTTGTAGTTAGATATATATATATATAAGTACAAAATCAATGATAATATCAATGCAGACGTACCGAAAAATTGTGTTAAAGCATGCGGAAGAATATCTCAGAGAACTTTTTGCGAGGACCGGTAACTCTGTAATTGTTTTTGCGGGAAAATATGAATGCCTACTCGTATCCAATCTTAGAAAAATCGAATTTTTACAGAAAAGTGTCCACCATGTATACTGATTTGTATCACTGCAATATAATAGTTATTACGGTGAAGTTGAATTTCCTGTCATTTATTCATCATCCACGCACGAACTTGTCTCAGAAAAAAATATATCTCTGTACATTAACCTCAGTTTCAGGTAAAGAGATATGTTGTTTTTTTCTGAGACAAGTGCTTTTGACCATCCTCAAGAACTTGTGGTCATCCGATGTTCAGTACTTCAGTACTTTGATTTTATTCATATGATAGGTTCATTTATGATAAGAGGACTTAGAGTGTCGAAATTTGAGGTGCGTGTCTTGGTGTGTTTATATGATTTATTTAAATGAAAGAAAACGAAACCCCCTGATTGATTTACGACACTGAAGTGCCACTCCTAGTAACTAATGTTGTAGCTTCCTTTAAAAAAATACTGGGAGAGGATCCAAATAGTTACATGAGTTAGAAGTCATCTAAAACAAGGAAGCAATTATGAACGTTTCCTACAGCACTACTGTTTTAAGTAGGTAATTATCATGTTTTACATCTGATCAATCTATATTTTCTTAATTAAGATACTAATAATACTTTCTGAACATTCTTTAAATATCATAAAAAACAATGAATCTTTAAATCTTCAAATCCATGTACTTGTGTTGATCACAGTGTTATTATCTTCTTGTTAATAACAAAAGCATGGTTATTGTCTCTTTATACACGGTAACATGTGCAATCAAACCGAGAAATAGGAATAAACTATTACAGAATTGGTTTTAAGTGGCAGATCTCTGATTTTATTCTGTTATATTTATTCACATCATTTATAAACGCGTGACGATTTAGAGTTTGACATATTATAAAGACACATGTATACTGTTAAAAACAGTATGATGCACTCTAGGCGTCTTTTAGTTTCTTTTGCCGTTAGGTTGCTGTCTCATTGACGTTTTCCCACATCTTCTGTTATTTATGTAAAATATTCCGAAGAGGCGTGGAAGTGCTTCTATTGAATAAAAAGATTGCATAAGTTTTTTTCTTAAATAGGACATGTTATTATTTAAATCTAAATTCCAAACTTTTTCTATTCAATACTGTTTTGCATTATAAAAGTCTAGGTGCGAAAAATCCTTAAATGTTTACAGACAATCTATTAAATGTTACTATCAAGCTAATGCCATTCTCGTATATTACACCTCTCTTCTACGATCAGGAAATAAAGTTGAGAAATTCCGTCTTAACTCATGCACAAATCAGAGTTCACAGACAAGACTGTCCCTCACCAAAAGTATATTATGTGTATTCAACCGATACCATTATAATATACACTCTTATAAATTTCATCTTTTGCATATTATTTAAGTTAATACTATTTATTGGACCGCTCCGTGCGTGTTTCTGGGACTAACTTCATCAAGTTAAATAAGTACAATTTGAAAATAAAGAGTTACTGAGGGCAATATTGTAATGTAGTCCGTCGTTTTGTCCAGGTGTCAGAGATAATGTTTAACTTCACTATCGTATGGAGTATACATTTCTCAACTCATACGATATTCAGGAGTTGCAGCTGCTACTTAGACTTTTTAAAACGTCATCGGTGTCAGAGCAAAGTATTCATGAGCTATGGTTTTGGCTATGGGCGTTCCTAGTAATGTTGCGATTCGGACACAAGAGCTTTTTTCTGTGTTGTTTTCAGTTTGTTTACCCTTGTATTTATATTGTACTTAATACGACTTTGTCGAGAAACTGTATATAAATAAACTCTTCATAAATTTATTTACGCGAGACACATGTTTCGGCTACAAAGAATCATCAGTGGCGCTCGAAAGTTAAACAGGTAGAATAAAGTACGAAATTGAAGAGCATAGATGACTCACAATTTCAAAAGGTTTTGTAAAATACAACTAAGGTAATGCATTCTTGGTGCAGAAAATCCTTAGTATTTTGATCAATTTAAAGTTTTGTAAACAGTTAATTTTAAACAATGACTATATCAATGATAATTCATGTCAACACAGAAGAGCTGACGACCGGGGTGGTTATACTATATACTATATGTACTATCAACTACAAAAACTTGTTTGTTTGTGTCTTTGTCAATTTTACTATCAACTACAACAACTTTTTCGTTGGTTTCTTTCTTAGATTTATTTATATGTTTGTTTGAATTTTTTAGTTTTTAGTCACTTGTGTTTGATGTCGGTTATGTATGTTTACACATTTTGTGGCTGCTGAATCTCAACACTGTCACATTAACCTTTTCTGTTTGTTTGGGTTACTCAATTGTCATACAAGTTGGGTGTTAAGCCAGGTACAAAACAAAGATTAAACCACCATTTCCTAGGGACTTATGGACTTCCCCTTTTTGAATTTATCTTGGAGTTCGGTATTTTTGTTAGTACTTTTATCAATCTCCAGTTATCTTGATGACACTCACTGTGTAATATATCACATCACTGATATCTAAATGTTTTAATTACTAGGTATTATTTGAACTTGTATATAGATTTATAAATTAATGTGTTCAGTTTAACCACTGCTGTGACGTCAGCGTATTTACTAACCGTGGTTTCTGTTTCTGGAATCAACGCTGCTATAAAACATGAAAATTACACTTTTTAAATTTCATGCGTCCAAAGCACTTTTCTTCATTTACTTTCATCGAGAAGGCTCAAAGCCGAATATTTAAAATCCAAGGATGTATAAGAACCGAAACATTTGAAGAGCTATATGACCATAAATGACCTAAAATAATAGCCAATTCCATCTAAGGTCAATTTTGCCTGAGGGAGTTGAAACCTTAGTTTTTTTTAATTTATAAACGGACAATTTAAAAAAAAATGTTATAAACCATGTCAGTACCAAGGTATTGAATACTAACCTGATGATACCCTCGGGGACTGATATTCAACCAGCTGCAGTATCGACCTAGTAATCAGTGAAATGAAGTCATCAAATTATATGCAATTGTTTCCTTTGTCGACTTGATTTCATTAAGTCTGAATTGGCTAATTTACTGATTTCTGTTCACAACTGGAATTAATTTACCTTTGATTTTAACAAGTTTCTATTTCCCGTTACTTCAGTTTGAGCTTCTATTTAATTTAAATAGTTCACTGTTCATGAACACATCGACAAAACCTCTCGGCTACAAATCGGATGATATTCATTTGTCGGTTAAACGTATATCAATATTATACGGTACAATATATACATAGGGCTCATACCTTCATATATATTTAAAAACGATAGCGTAAGTTGGAATCTTACATACGATTTTGTAAGCGCAAGGTTAGGATGAATTGAAGAGTTAATATTGAGTGTAACACTTGTAGACATTGTTCGAATCTCTGTTTCAGCTTTCTCTTTTTGTCTATCTTTTTCGTGTGTTATCATTGATATTTTAGCAATTAGAACAGATCATTGTACGTTTTTTTATTGAGTACTATCGACCATTTCATGTAGTTAATAAGAACATTAGAACACTGCCTTTTAATGTCTAGCCAATTTAATCTGTTTCACTGCATATTTTGACATATTCGTAAATATAGAAGGTGTAAATGGAGAAGTCGATTTTTAAATATATTTCTTTCAGTACTATTATGTTTTACTTGAAAATTAGTTCGTCAATGTTTTATTTTGTAAATAATGGACAAATTTCTGAATCATATTCCTTAAACTGTAAGTTTATATAATGTTGTATTAATTTTCATTTACAGTTAAAATCATCAACGTGATTGTATAAATCAGAAGGAAAGTAATGTAGAAAATTAGACGGTTATCAAATTTGATAAATAATAGGGTCTAATTAAGACATTTTTAAGGAACTATAATTGGAAAAGTCGTCACACCAATTCTTTTCGTCAAAATATACAATGAAACAGAAAAAACGGACTCAATTATCTTATTAACGAACTACCGCTTATCTATTGTATCTCAAAAACATATTGTTTAAGTAAGACAGTTTTATGTACTAGTTGTATTGAATGTTTATATGTAACTTGTGTTAGTCCACTGGTCGAGATTAGATGGCGGAGGGGTGAAATGGTTCAACCATGTCAGATGTTTATGTGGCTGTCACTAGTTAGAAATATCATCAGTGGCTGAAGAACTAAACTGAATTTTTTGTCATTGCGAGAATTTGGTGTTGATATTCTTTTTTTCTCAAATTGAAATTACGTCACAACCTTATGTTAGAATCGATGCGATTTAGACTATGACCTATTGGTGGAACAATTGTATTTTGTTGGAAAAAAAGTAAGTTCAACTCAATATATTATTAGTTACATGGTGTGTTAGTGAACTAATACGATATATATGGGGTCAGTAAATTCCATATGGGGTGAGAGCGAAGCTCGAATCCCCATATGGAATTTACTGACCCCATATATATCGTATTAGGTCACTAGCACACCTTGTAACGAATTTATCTTACCGACTATCTTCCCATGTGGTATTAAGACTAGCAACCTATCAAAGTGATTTAAAAGACTTCAATACTTAATTTTAACATGTTTAAGAACCTACTTCCATTTGCCTATACAAAAAACAAATGCCAACAATAACAACGTGTTAGCTTAAAATTTGTTTTATGAATGTATTTCAATCGTTTATTACCAGTTTCTTCGTCTGTTTAAATCTTTCAGATGTCATTTTTGTTTTAAAAGGGAAGTAACCCCTTACTAACCCCATATTGTTACTAACCGTGTATGGTAACTAACCATGTATTTTTTAGGACACCATATATGAAATATATATGGTCACCACGTGTAGTCGATTAACCAATCATATCCCCATAAATCTATAGAACGTAAGATAAATATATAAATATACATATATTTGTTTTTGTTATGTTGGATCGCTATCTCATTTTCGTATGTCAAACCTCACCTTATATCAACATTGTCAAATTAGATAAGTCCGAGTAAGGAATCAATACACTATACTATTTGTATAAAGGTTTTGTCTTTATTATATATACATTTTTTTAAATATTTGTCTGTTACATGAATGTATTTAAGATTTCATAAACACCAAAATATTGCCACAAAAAATATTTAATCAAGGATACCAGACTTATAATTTTGTACACAAGTCGCTTAAGAATAGAATATATTCGTTCCTGAGAACCATATTGTTACACGTAAATTTGAGTGTTTCTAAAATAGGTTTTCTCATTGACATATCCGAAAATTTCGTAGGTTTTCTCAGTGTATGAATCTGAACATTTTTCATTTAGAATTTCACAATGCCTGAATCTCATTTTCAACAAAAACATTTCAGACTTATGTTGTCGTTTTGGTGTTGTGTTTGACGTTGCCATTAAAGAAGGAGGTTTGGCATGCCACAAAACCAGGTTAAACCCACCATTTTTTTCTTAAAATGTCCTGTACCAAGTCAGGAAAATGGCCATTGTTATATTATAGTTCGTTTCTGTGTGTGTTACATTTTAATGTTGTGTTTTTGTTGTGTCGTTGTTCTCCTCTTATATTTGATGCGTTTCCCGCAGTTTTAGTTTGTAACCCGGATTTGTTTTTATCTCTATCTATTTATGAGTTTCGAACAGCGGTATACTATTGTTGCCTTTATTTATCGTTTTTAATTTTAACTGACGAGAATGAAGATTAAGTATAGTGCATCGTCTTAAGCTCAAAATTAGATTTAACGCTTTTTCAATCGATTTATATTGATAACTTGTGGGGGGGAATAGTGTATTTATTTATTGCAGTTTATGGATGTTTTAACTGGTACCGTCCCTTTGCCGTGATCAACATCGTAAAGTTGTTGTACAGCTGAATTTTATAGAACTCTTATTGCAATTTAATCGTATCATGACGTGTCGTGAAATCAACTTCAACATCCAAACTCAGTCATCTTAATACAAATTTATTTTTTTAAGAATAGGCCTACTTAATTATTTTTACGGTAAGTAGCATGACGCGTAAAATGACATAGATATTTCAGTTTCTAGAAGTCATTAATACATGCATACGTTCTCATACTAGTACTTTCAAATTCTTACACTTTTATTGATTAGAAATGAAATAAAATAGAAAGGTTGTTAGTAAGTGTGAAGAGATAACATAACATAACAAAACAACAGAAATAGTTACAAGTTTGAATGCTACAGAAAATATTATAGGGAAGATCGATTTTGATTTACAAGTTAACATTCGAATGATTAATATTGAGGCCAGAGGTCGGCCGTTTCCAAACAAAAGAAAAGAAAAGACCAACATAATAATCTTCCAAAATGTACGCGCACAACTATCATCATTGTTGGTTATAATGCTAATGCACGAACATTGCGAGCTCGCATTAAAGTATGGGACGTTTAGAGGTTGTTTAGAAAATAATCTAAACTCTGCTTTGCATGCGTTGTATCATCCTGTCAAAACCAGAATTCGAAATTTCATATACTCATCAGAAATAATTCAACTCAGGACAGAAACAATTCAATTCAAACAATCCAAACTTTTACTGGTTGGGTCATAATATCATATGTTCATGAACAAGAGATGAAAGAAACTACTGATTCAGCTTTCCTCCGCTAAATTTCTGGACATATATTTCGATTTGACTACAGCAGTCATCTCAGTACCAGAATCTATGACAAAAGTCGATTTCTTCTGCACCATGTTAATCTTGTTTTCTTGTTGAGCTCACGAATACGAATTTGTTTCTTTACTGACCGCTTGTCGAACCCCTCAGAATGAAATTTCCTGTACATCTTTAGCAATAAAAACAATTAGAAATCTGTTCAGAAGTAACTTGCCGACAGTATTTAAATTGTATGAAATTTTGATATAAATCTTCCGTCAGAAAATCAGAACCTCCAATAATGTGTATTACTAAATCAAAATAAAAACCTAACTGGTTGTTTATTCTCTTTACCTAAGAAGCAATATGGCAACTTCACTCGCGTATGGAGTATATATTTCTCAACTCATACGATATTCAAGAGCTTGAAGCTGCTACTCAGACTTTGTCAAACGTCATCGGAGTCAGAGCAAAAAAATAATGATCTAGGGTTTTGTCAAAGAACGTCTCGTCCTTTTTCTCCAAACGTTCAACGGAAATACAAAGACCTAATTAATAAATATGCAGTGTCTACTTCACAAATAATACAAGGAGGTCTTAAGTTATAGATTCCAGGGGATGAAGTTGTGTATCTTTTGATTTACTTTACAGTTTTCCTTTTATTTGTTTTTATGCTATTATGTTCCATTTGGTCGTATGACTGTTGACGTACCTCGGTATTTGGGTCAAGATGCGCAATTCATTTTAGGTAGGCGGTAATGGTAACACTTTCCCAATTTCTCTTCCCATATCGCAACTTGGAAATGCATGATGGCTCGTGTCGAAGCGGGAGTACGAAGTGAGATTCATTTTCCGTAATTAACCCCTACCCGAAAAGCCTTTTGTGATGCGGATTCTCGGGGTAAAATATCCATTTCCTCTCACAACAAGTTCCTAAAAAATTAAGTTTTTTGCATACATTAATAACTCCATTGTTTAACACCTTTGTTCTATGGTCCTCTGCTCTCAAAATCAGCAAAAATGGTCACTTGTCAAAAATTGAAGCATGTCCTATATCTCTGCAAACATATTTTTGTTTAAGCTAATAAGTTCCTAGACGTCTGGCGTATCAAATTATAAGCCTGGTACCTTTGATAACTATTTACACCACTGTGTCGATGCCACTGCTAGTGGACGTTTTGTCCCCGAGGGTATCAACAGCCCAGTAGTCAGCACTCGGTGTTGACATGAATATCAATTATATGGTAATTTTTATCAATTTACTGTTTGCAAAAGTATAAATTATTCGAAATGCTAAGAATTTTCTTATCCCAGGCATAGATTACCTTAGCCGTGTTTGGCACAACTTTTTGGAATTTTGGGTCCTCAATTCTCTTCAACTTTATACTTGTTTGGCTATTTAGCTATTTTGATCTTAGCGTCACTGATGATTCTTATGTAGACGAAACGCGCGTCTGGCGTATCAAATTATAAGCCTGATACCTTTGATAACTATTAGGCGCAATAGGGATATTGACCCATTTATGCATCCAGAAATCGGGTTTTTGGTTTTGATCTTTCCTGGTTTAGGTGGGTCCAGAGGTGTTATTTGGACACAATTATTTACCTTGTTGTTTTCATTTTGTTTACCCTTGCATTTATGTTTTAATTAATTTGTTCTTTAGCGAAAAAGTGTATACTATAAACTGTATATACTATCAACTGCAAAATCATTTTGTGGCGTCTTTATCAGTTTATTATCATCTACTGAAACTTTTTTGTTGGCGTCTTTGTTATATTTACTATCAACTACAACAACTTTTTTGTTGATGTCTTTGTATGTTTGTTTGAACCTTTAAGTCAGATGTGTTGTATGTCGATAATGTATGTTTACAAAGTTTGGGTTGCTGGGTCCCATTTGATAATGTCACAATAACCATGTTAACCTAGTATATCTGTTTGGGTTGCTCATTTAATTGTGTCAATATAACGGGATTATAAACTCATCAGATCGGCACGTAGCACAAACAACAACGTACCTTAAGACAAAAGACACAAAGTGCCGATCTAAGAGTACTCACAGTCAGTGAAAGCTAGTTATAACCCACCATTTACTTCGGAAAATGTCTGTACCAAGTCTGAATAATGACATTTGTTTTCCATTCGTTCAGTTGATTGATAAAGTATAACGTTTGATTTGGTCAGTTTTACGGACTTCTCCTTTTTGAATTTACTTATGAGTTCGGTATTTTTTATTATACATCTCCATTGAACATTGCCTCACGGATATCTTTAGGTTTTAATTTCTAGATGTTATTTGAACTTGTAAATACTTGTAATAAACGTGTTAGTGTTAAGTATACCACTGCTTTGACGCCAGCCTATTCATTTACCGTGGATTCTTTTCCTTTAATCAACGTTTCTTTAATTCACCAATTGTCACTGAAATGAAGTAATAAAATTATATGCAATTATTCCCATTGTCTTCTTGATTTTATTAAGTCTGAATTAGCACATACTTACAACTTCTTGTCCAATCGAACTGCTTGCACTTGCTTTCTTATTTTATAGTACATACTTTTTCCGTATTCTAAGTGTAGGTTAATCTATGAAAAGGTATATACTATGAAATTTAGAGCGAGGGGCTTGCCCCGAGCTCTTAATGTTATAGTATATACCTTTTCATAGACTATCCAATTCAGCTCATATTTACAACTCGAGTAATCTTTTAATTGGTCTATTGATAGTTTATTTTGGCTGACTACTTGTATCACGGGTGTTTGTAAAACGGAGCTCATTAACGAAGTTTTGTAAATCTACTCACTAGTATCATTGTAAAATATGTGATTTCAAAAGGCCCTTGACTCCAGAATGAAAAGATGGTAGCTGCTGGTGTAAGTATGTATATTGATATAAAGCGGTGTTTTACTATACATGTTCTTCTTACATGGTAAGATGACCAAAAAAATTAACTAGATTGCAGTAGAAGCTTTGAAAACATTTTTTTAATTTCACAGTAAAATTAAAGCTATTATAAATTTGAAACATATAGATAGTTTTCCCCATAGATATAGTCTAGCAGATAGGCATTAAAAAGCAACTACCAATAGATCAGAGATTATAGGTTTTGTGTTTTTTTTTAAATTTTTTTATATTATTTCAAAGTAAAAACTAAAAGATTTATCAGAATATGTTTATATATATATATAGGTGGCACATTATCTTCAGACATAATCACAGTTTTTCAATTCATGACATCGTCCTGAACATGCATGAAATATTTGCCACTGGACATTAAGCAACCAATAATCAATAAATCAATCAATTCATGACGAAATAGATCACCTTCCTTAAGAAAGTTTAAAAAATTATCACCAAGTTGCTTTAATTTCCCTTCACAAGGTTAACAGTACACACTTTTTGTGTACAAAGTAATTGCATGGATGATACATTATCATAATTTTAAGATATCGTTGTACTCTAATCAAGGTATAAAGAACCATATGCATTACCCTTTATTTAAATTAAAGAAATTTGCAATTGTCAAAAACATTTTTTAGATCCAAAGATTTTAATAGCATAATATTTAAAAATCAACGTGAAAACAAATTACAAACTATTTAATTTAATTTGGAACACATCATTTTATTTCAAAATAGCCAGTGGCAATTTTTGTTCTAAATATCTTGATTACGATACAATGAAATCTTACTCTTGTGGTCATTCATGTGTAGTTACTTAGTACACGAGAAAAGTATGTACTATGAAAATTAGAAGGCAAATATAAGCAATTTGATTGGAAGAGAAGTTGTAAGTATGTGCTAAGTAACTATGCATGAATGACCACAAGTGAAAGATTTCATTGTATTGTGAAAAAAATATTTAACAAAAATAGCCACTGGCTATTTTCGAATACAATGCTGTGTCCCAAATTAAAAAAAAAGAAGTTTGTAATTAGTTTTCACGTTGATTTCTAAATATCCTGCTATCAAAATCTTTGGATTTAAAAAGTATTTTTGACAATTGCAAGTGTCTTTCATTTAAAAAAAGAATAACAAATATGATCCTTCAAACCTAGATTAGAGCACAACGCTAACTTATAATTGTAATAATGTATCATCCATGCGATAACTTTGTAAACAAAAAAGTATGGACTATGAAATTTATGGGAAATTAAGGCAACTTGATGAGGATTTTTTAAAACTTTATTAAAGGGGCATCAGCTACGAGATACAAAAAAATAAAAAAATAAAAAAATGATTTTTTTTTTGTTAAATCATTAATGAAAATGAAATAGCAAAATAATAATTCGCTTTAAGCAGCCAATTTGGTTCAATCTTGTCAAGATAAGCTAAGAAATATCGCCGATGAATTGTTCACATGCAAGTGAATGATTCGACCTCAATGATTCCGATTCATTTGACCTTCAGTGTAACCCCTTATCTGGAGATGGGTTGTGCATGCATTCAGCTATTAAAAGGAAAAGAATGAAAACATTGAAATTGAAACAAGGATGAACCATTTGGTTGACTGATTCGATCCACAAAAACATTCTTAAATAGATTAAAACGATGATAAACATACTTTTAACCTCCAATATGAAATCAAACAGACCTAGAAAAATCCAATTGCACGTGGTCGCTATCTATCTATATTTATATTTATGTTTATATCGGGTATTATGACCTTCGGCAATCTTCGGTGGTCATTTCGATGGTTAATTTGGATGCGAAATTACACACGAAATGCTGATACATATCAACGAGTCCATGCGTTGTTAATTGTTTATTTTTTAGAATTTCTGTAATTTGGATATACGTTTTAGTATGTTATAAATCAAATATGAAAATTTGAGTCATATCGGGGAACATGAATTTGATAGCTAATGCCCCTTTAAGGAAATTGATCAATTTCATCATGAATTGAAAACCCGTGATAATGTCTAAGGGGAATGCGCCACGTTTATATATATACATATTTTGCCTTCGGGTTTATATAATCCGTTTATCCTATTTCGACTCTTCAAAATTCAAGAGTCAATCCTAAATTGAGGTAAATTATATACACTCTGTTTTGCTGAGTGTGAATTCGCATTGCTATAAGACGTGTCACGGTATTTTGCTATCCAAAATTCTTGTATTTAGTTTTGATGTTATATTTGTTATTGTCAAATGTCTTATCGTTTGTAGTTGTAATTCTTACTTTTTTCTGTTCTATTCGTGTGTGAGTGTAAAGATAATTTATCATCCAGTTAATTTATAAGATTTTAGTTTGGGTCAACTAAACTTACACTATGTATTTGGTTTTCAGTTTGATTTAGAAGAAATACTGACATAGCTAGATGATACAATTAATTATCTAATTACTAACACAATTTTATATTAATAAGTATTGTAATTTTCATTGTTATTAAATACATGTTATATCAGTATTACAAACCTAATCTTGAACTCTATCTTATTTTTTGGAAATTTTTGGAAATTTACCTGTGACGTCACTTTTGTGCGTCGATCTATTCGGCTGACATACAATGCGTTGTTCGGCTGTGCTGTTTTTATGTGCTGATCTAGGTTGTTTTACGTATTCGTTTTTATTCTGGTGTTAACATGTATATCAATTATATGGTCATTTTTATATTTTATAAATTTACTGTTTGCAAAAATATGAATTATTCTATATACTAAATATTTTCTTATCCTAGGCAGATAACCTAGCCGTATTTGGCACAACTTTTTGGAATTTTTGGTCATCAATGCTCTTCATCTTTAGGCCTGGCACCTTTAATAACTATTAGCTTGTCGTAATGTTCTATTGTATTGTTTATTTGTGTGTTTCTCTGTCCTGTATGTTCTTCCATTTATTTGTATTGTAGTCCTGTCATGTAATGTTGTCATTTTAGTGTTATATTTAACATTGCCATTAAAGCAGGAG
Source organism: Mytilus californianus (assembly GCF_021869535.1). NCBI lineage: Eukaryota > Metazoa > Mollusca > Bivalvia > Mytilida > Mytilidae > Mytilus > Mytilus californianus. The sequence continues at coordinate 137,637,138 of NW_026262581.1, read as the reverse complement.
GTTTGGCTAGCCACAAACCAGGTTCAACCCATCATTTTTTCTTAAAATGTCCTGTACGAAGTCAGGAAAATGGCTATTGGTATCTTATAGTTCGTTTCTGTGTGTGTTGCATTTTAGTGTTTCTGTTGGGTCTTTGTTCTCCTCTTATATTTGATGTGTTTCCTGTAACACGGATTTGTTTTTTCTCAATCGATTTATGAATTTCAAACAGCGGTATACTACTGTTGCCCTTATATACCAACTTTTCCGTAAATTTATTGTTTTTTTTTTTATATTAGATTAATAATTAAGATCCATTTTGTTACACCTGGTGATCCGTTTTTTGGCAATCGCCATGGCAATCAGCAGGGTTTAAGAACATCGATTGTTCGACCTGCTAGTCAAATGCGTTTTGTTAAAATATACTTTTCACTTTTTTGGTCTTTTGGAAAATGTTGTTTGTGCTGTATTGAGACCCCTGTACCAAGATATTTGTTTTGCATGCACACGAATAAAAATTGCGGTTTTAATCCAACGCAAACATAGGTTTGAACGTTGTTTTCAATTTAGACTTGTATATATATATATATATATATATATATATATATATATATATATATATATAGCAAAAGTAAATAAGTACGGTGTACAGAATGTATATATTAAAATTTAAAATTCGCAGACTACATTTTACATCAAATAATAACAGTTCGTTAAAATAATGTCACTAGCGCTTTCATGCCTTCTGGCATTCTTCAGGCGACGATTTAACAATGTCCTTGACGACACTACCGTTGGTAACGTTCATTACGTTACAATAATTAATGGTAAGGGGAGATAAATCAAATGTGTTTACGTAGATTCAAGTTTATGGATGCATATAAAATTGCCGAATATATTACAGATTCTGAATGCCTCAGTTTTGAATACACTAACTTCATTCTACTATACCATGAATAAGGTGAAACAACAAAGGGATGCAACATGGTTTATCTATTAGATAATAAAGATAATAAAATTCGTATGAACTATTTATAAACGACTGTATATGCTGTCAAAAAAAATTAATTTAATTTTCATTTGTTTAAACTATGTAGAATCTATTTTTAATAACTGAATTATCGTTTGTGGGGTTATCTCAAACATTTACAAGCGAAATTTGGTTAAAGAATACCATCTCAAGAGCACTCCAAGATCAATTTCAAGTAACATGGTTTTTCGATACCGCTGCTGGTGGACTTTCAGTCCTCGATGGTATCATCAGCTCAGTTCTCAGTACTTCGGTCCTGACATGATTTATAACAAATCTCTTTAAAATTGTTCATTAATAAATTTAGAAATATTTAAGGAACTAAGGTTTCAACTCCCTTCAGGAAAAGTTGACTAAGATGTTTGTGGCTATTATTTTTATGTCCTTTTTTTTTGTCATATAGGTCTTCAACAGTTTCGGTCCTTATACATTCCTGACTTTCATATATTTGGCTTTAAGGGTTCCTTATAAAGATAAATCTAGAAAAGCGCTTCGCACAAGTGAAATTTATAAAGTGTTGTTTTAATTTTTTTTACACTTTATGCAAATTTAGAACTTAGTTCTTCGAATAATTCAGTTTTATAATTTATAATTAAATTACCCACTGAGATAGGGAGATAACTTAAATTTGCTCCCAGTATTGTTTTGTGAAAAGGATCTATTTTGCTGTAGAATTTGAAAACTGATATGTAAGAATACTTCCTTATTCATTGGTTTATCATTATCTGTCGTTTAATTGGTGACTTTCATTTAATTTAGTTTCAATAATTTGATTCTATTTGAACTCCTTCCCGCCACACAAGCACAATGATCAACACAAGTGACTCACCCCGTCGTATAAACGAAAAATTACATTTGCACATCAACAGTGAAGTTGAAATGCTGAAGACAAATTGAGACGGAAAAAAGGGTTGACCTCATAGAGAATCACAATGAATTCATGAACTCTGAACTACATGAAATCCACAATAAACACATACCAAACCTATGATAGAAAGGGAACAAACAGAACGACTGAAACTAGAAACATGGGGGCGTAAGTGGAATGTCGTTATACGAGGTGTGCAAGGAGCTCGTATTAAACGGGAACTGTCAAAGGCTACCGAGGCATTCACAAGAGCCTTTCTGCAGAACACATTGAACATCCCACCGGAACGTGCAGACAACATGCTTTTCACCGCAGTCCACCGTCTACCATCTGGTGATGACGACAGACGCAGTATAATGTTTAGACTGTCGAGTCTGATCGACCGGGACGAAATTCTCAATACGGCTATAAAACTACCTCCTCGCTCAGGATATAGTGTCGTTCCAGATCTACCACCCAGACTCTCAGTTCGTCGAGATGAACTTTTAAAAGAACGTCGGGAAATGTCACCAGAATCCAGGAGGAAGACAAAACTGGTATACCTCCGAGATGTTCCATTTCTGAAGCTTGTAACCAACCGATCATATATCACAACATTTAGATACAATGTACATAATAAAAGTTTGTTTTCAGTTATTCTATGTTTAAATCATGTGTTATTTACATTTATTATCATTATTTTGTGCTTTAGTTTGAAATCCTTACATATTTTAAATTGATATACTTTAATTTTATGATTCCCGGACGTGTGTTTTGTACAAAATTTCTAAATTGTGTATTGACTTGGAGTGTCTTCGTTGAAGTCCGCGTTTTCAAAAATCAGCTGTTATAAGCACGTGTTTTGTTTGACAATTGAAATATACAAGTGCTCTCGTCTAGGTCCGCGTTCAAGAAACAATAACAAAGATGTGTTGTAAAAGATGGCGAACTCCATGCGCCTAAAAATCCTTCTTACCCCCAGAAAGTTTAAGGTGAAATCACCACATAATATATTAGATCTGGTCATACAGACAGATATATATGTGCCCTAGGTAAGAATAACTTGTAACATCCCAGCAACAACTTTTTGTTAGGATTGTTTCTTCGCCGCAAATTTCTTAATTTCTACATACTGTGCAAATTATAGACTTGTACACATCCGACAGTGGCCTCATATGAAAAAATATTTCAATATACACTTCTTCGCAGTGAAGGAGAAAAGTACTCAGGGAATGCATATGTACATCCATGCTCATGTTTTTTTATTTATTTTTTTTTTATTATTTTTTTTTTGTCTTTTTTTCTTTCTCTCATTGTGACATATACTGTAGTTTTCATAATTCTCAAGCTAGAAAAAAAAGCCGGAGAGCATATCATGACGTTGTTTTCCCTTCTATTAAATGGTACCACAGGGAATTACTTCTTTGGGGCAATTTATGGGGTTTATTTCTTTTCAAAATACCTTTTTTCATTTATTACATTTGTGTATGCTTTAGATTTGTTGTGTTTATGTTATACTTGTCAGTGTCAGGGAATAGTGATAAGATAAATACTTTTTTTCATGTTTCACAACTTGAGTATTTCTATGATTTCGATATATTGATTACACTTGTCTTCATATCTTTAAGTGACATTTATTATTTATTCAAGCAATTGATTTATGTGATTACATGTATACATGTATATATACAACTTAGTTTGAAGTTTTAAGTTCTATGGCAGTTACTATATGAGCTCTTAATTGCAGGGGACTGTCAGTGTCACGGAATAGAAGTTCCTTCATAATATAAGTTCCAAATGGAAACAATATTCTGGAATATTAATTCCACTGGAATAAATATTACAGTAAATGTTCCTAACGGAATAAATGGTATAGAATATTTGTTCCAACAGGAACAAATATTATGACATTGTTTATAACAAAGTTTCCAGTGGAACTTCTGTTAGGTGGAACAAATATACGTTGACATCAGAGGAGGTAAAACGTAGAGATATTTTTGATAGATGTAATAAAAAATATGATATAACTTTTTCATGTGATACACATTGCACAAAAGAAAGGGAAAATAAATAGAGAAATAAATGGGGGTACCAAGCGTATTTTTGCTCGTTTACCGGACACAGCAGGGGAATTGCTATACTTCTGAATAATAAATTTAAAGTTATAGTTCACAAAGAATATAAACATAAAGAGGGAAATTATCTAATTTTAGATATGGCCATTCATGAGTATCGAGTTACTTTAGCTGGTATATATGGCCCAAATAATGATAATCCAGATTTTTTCTCAGAAGTTCAGGAGGTAATTTCAAATATTCAAAATTCTTTGATCATTATGGCGGGGGACTGGAATGTAGTTCAAGATTATGAAATTGATACACTTAATTATAAAACAAAAAATAACATAAAAGCCCACAGAAAATTGATAGAAATAAAGAACTCTTTGGACTAAGTGGATGTTTGGAGAGCAAATAACCCAGACAAGAAAAGATTAACATGGAGAGGCCCTGAACGTAAACAAAGTCGACTAGACTATTTTTTTTTATATCTACTGATTTTCAATCCTTAGTAAATAAATCTGACATAGATACTACCTACCGTTGTGACCATTCTCCTGTTTCTCTCTGTTTAAAATTTTATAACCAAGAAAGGGGGAGGGGTACTTGGAGTGTTCAAGTCTACGAGGAAACTTAGAAAAAACAGAAGCCATATGGATAGGCTCAAAAGTACATTCAAAGGAAATATTTCACCAAGGAAAAAGATTAAACTGGAATCAAACAGGGAAATATAAACTTTTAGGTATAAACTATGATCTTTTTGCTGTCGACAAGACTGCATATAATTTTGAAGATAAAATTGAAAAGATAAAGACATTATTATTTATCAGGATCTTTCATACCTAGGAAAATTAACAGTCATAAAGTCTTTAGCATTGCCAATTCTAATTCAGTCATTAACAATATTACCAATTCCCTCATTAGAAAATTTTAAGAAATTGAAAAGATTTTTTTTAAGATTCTATGGAATGGTAAACCAGATAAAATCAAAAGAAATGTTCTAATTGGATTATATGATACTGGTGGATTAAAGATGCCTCATACTGAATCCTTCTGTTACATGTAGGCACTGAAAATGACATGGATCCATAAATTATTAGACCCTTTTAATCTTTCTCCTTGGAAAATTCTTGTCAATGATAAATATAGAAGAAAATATGGTGCAGACAAAATGTGGGTGACGAACAAGGATAGTATTAAACAAATTTCAGTATATTTTAATAGTTTTTGGAAGGATATCCTTCTAAATTGGGCTAAACTGAGAAATGCACCTTATGATCAAAATTACTTCATGAGCCAGCCTATTTGGTTTAATACACTTTTAAAAATTAAAAATAAAACTATTATTTATGAAAAATGGTGTGAGGCAGGGATATTTTTTGTCAATGATTTACTGAATGAGAACAATGAATTTCCCTCTTTTAATCAATTTAAAGAAACATTTGATATTGAAACACATTTTCTTCAATTCTGTGGTATATATCATATGATCCCAAGTAGCTGGAAGGACCACATCAAAGTCTGTGAAAAGAAAATCAACATTACATTGCAATGAAACGAAAGAGACGATAGAACATATTTTTGGGAATGTTCCATTGTCAAAAATTTTTGGCTTCAACTAATTGATATATTACAATCAGATTGCAATTATGAGTTTCTGATATCAAAACAAAACATTCTCTTGTGATCAGATATTAAAGATATCTCTGGAAATTTTTCCATTGTTCTCATGAAGTACTATATTTATTCTTGAAGATTGAGCTCACTGTTACCTTGTGTTAAGATTGCACTTAAGATAATAAAAACTTATTACATTATTGAAAAATTAACTTCCACCTTTCACAGTTCGCCTGCAATAGGTGACAAAATAGAAAAAAAAACGGGAACCATTTAAACAATTAATTTCATGAAACAAGAAAGATAACTCATACAAAACTGTAAAATAAATGTGTAACACAACTGGATGCACATCACAAATAGACAGTGGTTTGTGTGCATCCTATAGATATATAAGTATGTAAGACTTAAATATGTGTTACTTTATTATGATAATTGGAGTTTAGATAATTTTTTATAAGATTCCCAGTCTTTAATCGAATTCGAGATATATATTTATGCAAAAATAATTTAATTTTTCTACAATTGTAGAGAAAATAACAACAAAATGTATGTCATTATATGTTTTATGAGTACAAGTATGTTGCGTCAATAATAATCTATTCTATTAATATCAATTTAATCATATATGAATATAAGTTAATGTCTTTTGGGTTGTTTTTTTTTGTGCTAATATAATATAAGCGCTGACACTGACAGGTCATAATTATAAACCATGTACTGTATTCTTCTTTAATGAAAAAAAAATGCATATTAAATTTAATCTTATTTATTTTGTAAAAGTATTTCCTTTCTCTATTTGAACTGTACACGTATACCTAACAACAAAATTATTTTCATTTACCTGTGTTTAAAGTAATTGCAAATGGCTGATATTTTTGTTCGAGCATATTGTTTTTCTTAAATTGTTTAACATTTCACAGCGGTATAACATGTTACTTTTATTATTCTCCCCTTAGTTTATTTATTTTGTATTTACATTGTATCATAGATCAAAGTTATTTGTTCAGTGTATGTTCACTGGTGTTAATATGTCCTTTGATTGAGTTAAGCCATTTCAGTTGATATTTTATAGTGTGTCTTTCTATGGTGTGATGTTACACTATTGTTTCAGATATGGATGAAGTTTTTACATGTTGTAATATACTATTATATTATTTATATATGTATTTCTCTGTCCTCAGTAATCTTGCGTTTATTTGTACTGTATTCCTCTAACGTAGTGTTGTCATTTTAGCGGTATTTTTATTTTTGCCATATAAGCGGAAGGTTTGGCTAGCCATAAAACCAAGTTCAACCCACTATTTTTTTCTTGATTGAAAGTCAGGAATATGGCAGTTGTAATCAAATCAAAGGCTTTTGATTTTGTTGCACTTCAGTGTTTCTGTTGTTCCGTTCTTTTCTTCTTATAGCTGGTGTGTTTCCCTCGTTTTTGGTTTGCGACCCGGATTTGTTTTCGCTTAATCGATTTATGACTATTGAACAGCGGTATACTACTGTTGCCTTTATTTAAATAGTGTACATATGTATTCGTGTATTCATTTATGCCATGTAGTGTCTGAATACAATTGTTATAGCTAAGATATTCCAAGATAAACAGTTTCATTCGTTTTAATTTTTTTTTAATCAAATAGATCCCATAAAATAAAACAGAAAAACGTGTCTTTATTCTTTCAGTGATCGCGTCCTTCGCAATCTTTCCGTCTAAATTAAATAAGAGTTATATATTTTGTTTTCAATTTTGCAAAATCAAACTGGCGAGCCTTTTTCCTCAAAATAACTTTACGATTACAAATGATTGATTACAAATACGTCTAACGTACAGTACACGGTGAATATGAATCTGTTACTTTTATATAACTGCCGTCGGCCAAAATATCTTGTCTACCTTTTTTTCTCTAAGGACTTTATAATTTGAATGATTTAGGTAAAAATTAAATCCTATATAATATTGCTCGGTGGAGCAAATGCTGTAGATTATCCCTACCTGCTTCTTAGGGTATTTTTTCTTTTTTCAACAGAATATACTCCAACGTTATTTTTTTTTTAATTAAAAAAAAAAGAAAACATGCTATTATGTATAACAAGAAAGCCTTTAAGATATCAACCAACGTTTATTTACTTTTCTCGAAGATTATTGATTAGTTTAAGATTATGTTTATATTTTATAGTTTGATAACTCTAATTACAACTATTTTATTGAGAGAATAAAGTGAACATTAATTGAAGTTGTCGTGGTACTGAATACGGATGAAGCCATTACTGAGTAACTTGAACTAATCAAATCTGTACTAAAATCGTAAAATTCTAATATCAACTCTTTGTGTTGTTATGCTTAAAATTAACACTTGAATTTTACAGCCCAGGCTTTTCATTTGGACAAGAATGCAATTAAAGGTCCATATCACCATATCAGTACTAAAGGTTAGAAAAATATCTACAGTTATACAAATAGAACAATACAAATTGAAATTTAGATGCTAACATATTAAATTCAAAGCGAGCAAGATAATTTTTAACAATAAATATATATATATATATATATATATATATATATATATTTGCATTAATATATAAAACCGTAAATGATTCGTGTGTTTTATAATATCTAAATTGTTATGTTAATAGTTTATTACTAATATCATAGTATATGAATCATGAAATATGGATTTGCTAAGTCTATTACCCTCATAATAATCATAGATGCTAGCCGGAATATCACCAGTGTCAATAATTTGTTCATTTAAAATTATATATTATATGATTTCGATCATTTATCTTTGTAATGAATTTAAAAGTCCTCCTGACTCCACTTCAAAGGCTGATTTTGACATGACCTGTTATAATTATTAAGATAAATATCTTTCATGTTTTTATTCCTATCCTTTATCTTTTTCGAGGTGGATAAACACAGACAGTGCTTTTTTAATAAACTTTTATGTTTTATAGACAACCTACAATGAGTTCCTTTGAAAGTCGTTGCTTTCATCGTGCTCCTATGTGTGAAGTGATATGGAAATCTCTTAAAAAAAATCTTTAGACAAACATGTTGCCGAACTTCCATAGTGTATAAGTTAGAACAGAAAACTCAAACGTATTGTATGTGGACACTACGTCGACATCTTTTTTCACAATATGCTATTCCAACAATATTATATTTCGAAGTTTAACATTTGCAAATACAACAAGCAGATGCGGTATGATTTTGGTATGATTGTCATTAAGAAAATTATCCAACAAATGAAGCAGATTAAAGCAAATCTAAGTCAACATACGACCTTCAACAATGAGTATATCCATACCGTTGAGTCATCTACATAATGCTCCTACATACCCCAACATGACAAAATGGGAAACATTAAAATACATGACAAACAAATGTGACAGACAGCAACCAATGACAACCACATTTTTGCAAGCGCTCGATCCTGCCCTAACCTGGTAACTGCAAAACAAGAAACTGTAAAAATGAGTTGGAAATTGCTTGATTCATCAGATCGGCACGAAACACAAACAAAAACTTACCTTAAGACAAAAGACACAACAACTTACCTTAAGACAAAAGACACAACAACTTACCTTAAGACAAAAGACTCAACAACTTACCCTAAGACACAAAGAAGTGCCGATCTAAGAATATTCACAGTTAGTGAAAGCTAGTTACAACTATCATACAAGTAGAAGGTTTAGCTTACTATAAAACCAGGTTTAACCCACCATTTTCTTCGGAAAATGCCTGTACCAAGTCAGGAATATGGCAGTTGTTTTTCACTAGTTCCGGTGATTGATAGCGTTTGCTTTTGTCAGTTTTTATGGAATTTGCCTTTGAGTTCGGTATTTTTGTTATAATTTTTGTTTTAAAGCCAACACCAACTAATAGATAAATCATGTTCGTCCATACTAAAGTATCAATCAGTACACATCCAACCAATTTAGTGTCAAGACGTCATAAACAGTTCAGAAATGCATTACTTGTGCAATGCAAAAATGTAAGTTCATAATATAGACAGGATGTAGAACCATAAGTTTCGGTAAATGTATCGCAAAACATGTTTAGTCATATTTCAAAATATCAAAAAGAAAATCAATGTTAGTACCGATATTCAAAGATCTAACTAAGGTGTTTTAAAATTGAAAAGTTCCCTTTAAGAAAACGTTTATTCAAAGTATATTAAGTTTACATGGATCGTATCTAAAAACATTTGATTTATAAGAATTCTATAGGCACAGCCATACTTCAAAAATCAAATCTTTGCATTTGTGAAAGAATTTAGTAAAAGTTAATTTTTTTTTTTTTTTTCGATCTATGAGTTTGACTGTCCCTCTGGTATCTTTCGTCCCTCTTTTAAAAGTAAATACAAATAACTACTAACACAATTCTATATTAATGTTCTTGTAAAGGTTAAAAAATACATAAAATAACACCATTACAAACTTAATCCCAATTTTATATTCTATTTTTAGAAATTTACCTGAAGCGTTGATACATTCGTGTGACGCACAGTTCGTAATTCTATTGTGGTGTACATGGGAGGTGTCCGTTTTTATTCTGTGGTCTACATGTTGTAATGTACTGTTATATTATTTATTTATGTATTTCTCTGTCCTAAGTGCTCTTGCGTTTATTTGTACTGTATTCCTGTCACATAATGTTGTACCTTTAACATTGCTATATAAGCGGGAGGTTTGGCTAGCCATAAAACCAGGTTCAACCAACCATTTGTTCTTGAAATGTCCTGTACGAAGTCAGGAATATGGCAGTTGTTATCAAATAGATGGTTTCTCTGTATGTTGGCGTTTGTTTTTGTAGTAGTTCAGTGTATATGTTGTTCCGTTGTTTCCTCTTATAGTTGATGTGTTTCCCTCGGTTTTGGTTTGTTACCGGGATTTGTTTCATTTAAATTGATTTATGACTATTGAACAGCGATATACTACTGTTGCCTTTATTTATGTTAGCGTTACTCCTAACTTAATAATGTTCCAGTTATGCAACAATCTAAAATGTATCTACAGACACAAACTGGATATCATTTCAATTTCTTTATACCTTCAACTAATATATATTCAAAATCACTCGATCGGTAATTTATTTATATCTCGTGATTATCTTGTTCTCGATTCTTTGCTGGTCAATATTTGGATTTGACTCGTGCTAATTTGGATATGACCTTTTTCATTAGTAGATATGTGTAAATATTTATGAAATTAAATCTTCTTGTCGTTTTAATTGGAAAATTGACCATACCTGATCCAGTCACATAAATAGAACATATATGTCTATTGTTAAAGATCACCAATAAAGAATGTCAACGTTTGTATAGTTATCATCTTCATTCCAACATTGTATCTCATTAGGAACAATGGCAAAAGCTTTATTCATCAAAAGAAATAACGTAAAAAAATGTTGACTCAGAAACACACACACACACACACACACATACACACCCATCACATGAAGGTAACTGTGGTCTTCTTGTCTCCGATTATGACATCACCGACCGAGACTCAACATCGCATTTATACTTATCATGAGCAACACGACGGGTGCCACATGTGAAGCAGGATATGCTTTCTCTTGAAGAGCACCTGCTATCAACCCCGGCTTTTGGAAGGAATCGTGCTGTTCAATCTTTAGTTTTACTGAACTGTTTTGTAGACTGTTGTTTGTCTTTTCGTCGTTGTTCGTATTTTTACATGTTTTTCTAGGTCTTTCTTTGACTTATGAGTTTTGATTCTACCTTTGGTATGTTCTGTCTCTCTTCTTGTTGATAAATATTCCGTATCAATTTCACAAATAATACACGATGGTCTTGAAGTATAGATTTTGCGTACTGACGTTGTTTATCATCTTAATAACGTGTTATAGTATTCTTTTATTTATCTTTATTAATATTACTTTTACTGTTAAGTCTGTTTTTTTTTAGATATTCATTTGACGTGACTCTGTGCTTATGTATCCCGTCATACTTTGAACGACAAAATTATTTTATTTATTAATATTACTTTTACTGTTGAGTCTGTTTTTGTGACATACATTTGACGTGACTCTGTACTTATGTATATCGTCATACTTTGTAGCACACAATTATTTTATTTTATTTATTGATATTACTTTCACTGTTAAGTCTGTTTTTTGTTATATCCATTTTACGTGACTCTGTATTTATGTATCCCCTCATACTTTGAACGACAAAATTATTTTATGTCTACCTGTGCGAATTTCAAACGCGCGAATTTATGCCAGTACTTAAAACCTTCCATCCTTTATGGGTGGATTTTACATAGATAAATAAAATCGTATAATATAAGCAAAATGAGGATTTTAAATTTGATGTATGCCTTTTTGTGCTTCTTCGTTACTTTTGTTTGTTTTTATAGTGATTAAGATGATAACACAATGTTGACTGCTGTACCCCTATTTTTGACATTTTTACCTATTGTGTCTGTTTGTTTTATTCACGCATCGTTGTCAATATAATGGAATTTGATGCGACTGTCATACAAGTGAGAGGTTTAGCTAGCTATAAAACCAGGTTCAATCCACCATTTTCTACATAAGAAAATGCCTGTACCAAGTCAAGAATATGACAGTTGTTATCCATTCGTTTGATGTGTTTGTTTTTGTTTTTTTGATTTTGCCATTTGATTGGGGACTTTCCTTTTCTTTTTGAATTTTCCTCGGAGTTCAGTATTTTTGTTATTTTACTTTTTACACCTAGCCTTCGGAAGATGTTTTTGGCTTGAAAATCAATTTTACGACTTAAGATATGTTCTCGGTTTCTACCTCAGATGAGTCTTTTGTAGACAAAATTTGAAGCCTGTTATCTATCATATTGATGAGTTTAATTTTATACAAGGGATTGTGCTTCCTTTTCGGATCTTCTTGATTGGGATTACTGCTTTAAAGGAATCTATTAATCCAAAAAGATTCTTAAAGGTCAGTATGAAGTCATCACTTCAAATATTTAACTGGGGCCATTATAATTCGGTTGACTGTTGTTGAAAATATTTTGCACAGATGACCACTGATGACCATGGATGTGTTCCATCTGTCCTAGTCCAATTCCCTTCTTTCTCTTTTTATTTATGACACCACCGAATGTTAAATCGAATTTTTACCTGTTATGAGTAACAAGGTGGATACTTGTAGTGGAGAAGGGACTACAATCCGTTCCAGAGTTACCCCCAGTGTTTAGTGCTGTTCGCGTTGCTTCGTCTTTTGTTTTCTGTGTGTTGTTTTTCTTGCTTGTTGTATGTTTATTTGTTTATTTTTGGGGCATGCTATCTTCTTTCTTTCTTAGACATTGTTTTTTTATTGCTCCCTTAAGACTTTATGACACATCCTGTTTTCAACTTCGAGAATCTTGATATTCAATGGGGATTGATAGGAAATATGCTGTTTTATAATAATTGGTATTACATATTTATCACACGATGATCACGGATTGATTCTGGAAGTACCGATCACATTTGACAGAATGATGATTGATACTAGATTTTACATATTTCATCAGGTACGCTCGCAAGTTTGCAAACACCTTTGATAGCCTTAAAACCTGAAGCGTCCAAATTGTGCAGCAAAAATTGCGTACAAACGCGTATCCATGCATTATATCGCATATTTAAAATTAAAATGCTCTGTTTAGTTGAACAAAGTAATAATTTGAAACTTACCTTGTTTACGGAATATCGACTTTCCAGTTAGCGTGTATCGTTGACAAATCAAATAAAGTGTTTATCTTTAAATGAATTATCGTTTGTATAAGATGGAATTCTAAACGTCATTTGTCTTCCCGTTTGAAATTTCTACGATCCTTATCTAAATGAAACAACACGAAAAACGTAGTGTACATTAACATATTTATTCTACAGCGATGTAATGAATGGTAACATAAGAGGATTTTAAATTTGATGTATGCCTTTTTGTGCTTCTTCGTTACTTTTGTTTGTTTTTATAGTGATTAAGATGATAACACAATGTTGACTGCTGTACCCCTATTTTTGACATTTTTACCTATTGTGTCTGTTTGTTTTATTCACGCATCGTTGTCAATATAATGGAATTTGATGCGACTGTCATACAAGTGAGAGGTTTAGCTAGCTATAAAACCAGGTTCAATCCACCATTTTCTACATAAGAAAATGCCTGTACCAAGTCAAGAATATGACAGTTGTTATCCATTCGTTTGATGTGTTTGTTTTTGTTTTTTTGATTTTGCCATTTGATTGGGGACTTTCCTTTTCTTTTTGAATTTTCCTCGGAGTTCAGTATTTTTGTTATTTTACTTTTTACACCTAGCCTTCGGAAGATGTTTTTGGCTTGAAAATCAATTTTACGACTTAAGATATGTTCTCGGTTTCTACCTCAGATGAGTCTTTTGTAGACAAAATTTGAAGCCTGTTATCTATCATATTGATGAGTTTAATTTTATACAAGGGATTGTGCTTCCTTTTCGGATCTTCTTGATTGGGATTACTGCTTTAAAGGAATCTATTAATCCAAAAAGATTCTTAAAGGTCAGTATGAAGTCATCACTTCAAATATTTAACTGGGGCCATTATAATTCGGTTGACTGTTGTTGAAAATATTTTGCACAGATGACCACTGATGACCATGGATGTGTTCCATCTGTCCTAGTCCAATTCCCTTCTTTCTCTTTTTATTTATGACACCACCGAATGTTAAATCGAATTTTTACCTGTTATGAGTAACAAGGTGGATACTTGTAGTGGAGAAGGGACTACAATCCGTTCCAGAGTTACCCCCAGTGTTTAGTGCTGTTCGCGTTGCTTCGTCTTTTGTTTTCTGTGTGTTGTTTTTCTTGCTTGTTGTATGTTTATTTGTTTATTTTTGGGGCATGCTATCTTCTTTCTTTCTTAGACATTGTTTTTTTATTGCTCCCTTAAGACTTTATGACACATCCTGTTTTCAACTTCGAGAATCTTGATATTCAATGGGGATTGATAGGAAATATGCTGTTTTATAATAATTGGTATTACATATTTATCACACGATGATCACGGATTGATTCTGGAAGTACCGATCACATTTGACAGAATGATGATTGATACTAGATTTTACATATTTCATCAGGTACGCTCGCAAGTTTGCAAACACCTTTGATAGCCTTAAAACCTGAAGCGTCCAAATTGTGCAGCAAAAATTGCGTACAAACGCGTATCCATGCATTATATCGCATATTTAAAATTAAAATGCTCTGTTTAGTTGAACAAAGTAATAATTTGAAACTTACCTTGTTTACGGAATATCGACTTTCCAGTTAGCGTGTATCGTTGACAAATCAAATAAAGTGTTTATCTTTAAATGAATTATCGTTTGTATAAGATGGAATTCTAAACGTCATTTGTCTTCCCGTTTGAAATTTCTACGATCCTTATCTAAATGAAACAACACGAAAAACGTAGTGTACATTAACATATTTATTCTACAGCGATGTAATGAATGGTAACATAAATATCATAATATGAATCCAAATCCTATTTAGCAGCCAAACTTCGAAACAGTGACGATGTCGCTATTTGTATCTTAACAGACACGGTCCATTGGTATCTAAATCCATGTCTATAGCAAATCACTGAGTATTAGAGCAATAGTACCCTCGATAACTGATAGTCATCCAACAGAGGTTCGACCCTTTGGCAAAGTAAATACAGATTCATCGACTATTGGCGATGGTACCCTCGATGACAGATATAAAAGCGGAAACGACCCATTAGTAGTGAAAATGATGCCAATACTAAATCAATGACCTCTGGTTCAATGGAAGCTATGTGTTTGATAGTCCACCAAGAGTGGTAAAACTTGATGTAGTACGAATCATTGTTATATCGAATCAGTAATTACTTAACAATAGTACTCTGTGTGATAGTTAACCCACTACGAAAACGACCCATAGAGGACATGTATGACAATATTTAAGACTTTCCAGTTGCAGAAGAGGAGTTTTCGGAGTTTCGATAATTTATCCAAAGTTGGATTCAAAAATTCATTTGTGTCAGTGCTTGATGTTGTTGGTACATTTTTTCATAAACATGTCATCCTGTATTGTCCTGATTGTTTCACTCATCTTGACAGATATAAATTTCCTTTGTATTGTGAGGAAAGTATCTTCAAAGATGTACGTTTAAAGTGAAAGTTTCGTGTGTGTGTCGGGTGAATAAAATGTAAATGAAAATAACACATAACAAATTTCGTTTGACCAAAGCGCTTTTCTTGATCTACATTGAACAGAAACGCTCAAATTCGAAAGCCAATGATGTATAAAAACATAGAAACGCGAGAATCTATATATGTAAAAAATGACCTTATATAAAAGCAAAATAATCTACGATCAACTTTGCTTGAGAGAGTTGGAACCTTACTTCTTGTACAGGAGCATTGCCCGTTAAAATTCACCCAGGTCACTAATAAAACCCGTGTATTCTGCAATGAAAAGTTTAACGGAGTTAACTTCATTTTTTTGCTCTGAAATTGCTCTGACAATGAGACACTTAAAATGACGATGTTGTACGCCCAATCTTTTCTGGTAACCGTGGCATTAAATTTAGTTCCATCGTAAGATCATCTGCTAGCTCTTCATGAATTCCAAAAGTTTCCAATGAGCGTCAAAGGCTGCACCATTTGATAATCTGTCAACGATTGGCCAATTTGAGTATCGACCAACTATGACGAGGTAACAGATTCGTTTGTTCTAAAACAAACCAGAAAATACACATTAAAACTGTTAGTCCAGGTGCATCAGAGGTGTAAGTGGGGTACTTGGGTTAGAGGATGGCATCCGATAAAATAGTTACATCCTGCTCTAAGTGTTGAGGAGTAATACCTGGCCAGAAGACTAATGACTTTAGAAACATGGAGGTTACATCTTGGAGGGCTGCGCGTAATGCAGATAAAACTTCCAATCGGAGACTAGGATGTATGATTATTATATTCTTGTATAGTATAACATCATCAATAGTGCAGAAGTGTTCACGGAATTGAAATTATTCCCGCAGCTGTGGAGAAAATTCATGGCGAAATTCTTGCATATTAGATTCAATTAGGTTAAGACGTTCATTCGCAATGTCACATTTTATTGTAGGGGTAAGGACTCTCTCCCATGTCACTGGTCTTACAAAGCGAAACCAGTTGTTAAGAATTGCGCTAATGTTAAACGTACCTTTTTGCGGTGCGGCCGCTATCTTTGTGACGTTGCATTATTGTGATCATGATTATGTTATTTTTGAATTGAAAGATGTAATGACAGATGTATTTTATCTATTACGCCTTAACCAAGCTTACGATTACGATTAACAATACACAATGCAACCCATTTATCTACATTGGTGCCGTGACAAACAGAGAGGATGGTCATCAGCCGATTAAAATCTTTGAGAGCGGGGAACAGAGCAGCGGTGACAAAAGTTTTTAAAAAACCGGAGGACGCCATCGCAGATTCGCAAAGAGACACGTAGGAAATATCAACATTGCTCGAAGTAGTTGACAAGAAAAAGAAAACGCTAGCCACAATATATAGATGAACAGATACTAAATACAGTCGATTCCGAGGATATTACAGACCAGATACTTGAAACTGATGAGTATTATCTAGCATTAGAGGGTAAAATTTGAAAATTCAAAAGGTTCTTGAAACCCGCAGCACAAACCACATCTTCAATACTAGATTCCGACGCCCCAGAGTTTGTACCGTATTCAAACCCATTTACACATAAAATCGGGAATTATCACAATCAAGTTCGACTTCAAATAATAACCATCGCCTACCAAAGTTATAGCTTCCCAATTTTAGCGGAGACATTTTAGAATGGCAATATTTCTGGGATTCATACGAAACCACGATTTATCACAATCACACATTAAGGGACATTTAGAAATTTTCGTATTTGAACTCATTGCTATAATTTGATGCTGCAAACGTAATTTCAGGATTGAACATGACAAATCCAAACTATCATAAAGCAATTAAATTATTGAGAAACTGCTATGGCCAATCACACAAAATCATAAATGCATATATGAGAGCCCTTCTTGATATACCCGCACCGCATGATACTTTAGAATGTTTGGGAAAATTTCACGATAAATCAGAAGCATACATACGGGGTCTAGAGTCTCTCGGACAATGTCAGGATATGTAAGAATCTCTATTGATACCTGTGATTCTTTGGAAGTTACCGCCTGAAGTAAGGAAAAATATTACACGCAAAAACGGGAGCGACAGCTGGAATATTCAATCACTTAGAAACGTAATATGCAAAGAGATTTCTATTCAAGATTCCGGATACGGGGATTATACACACAAGTATTCAACCGCTACACTTAGCGCAAATTTCATAAAAGGCGTTTAATGAGTAAATACAGATAAAACCCGTCCTAAAACACAACAGATAAATCAATAAACTCAAATCGGAAGAAACAGTGCACATATTGTGACGGAAACTACTGGCCAAACGAATGTAAAGAGGTCATATATCACGATAAAAGAGTCGCCATTATAAAAGAAGAGATGTTATGCTTCAATTGTTTAGGTAACACAAAGTAGCCGATTGCAAATCCAAGAATATATGTGAGGTTTGCCATCGGAAGCATCACTCGTCACTATGAAAAAATAATTCATGCTAAAATAAACATCCTATTGAAGCTCAACAACCTCAAAATAAAGTAGACACAGAAACTTCTATGTTTTATACTGCTAATGAAGAAAGGTCCACTGTTTTATTGAAAACCGCATTCAGTCCACAATACATGTATAAATGCATACTCATTGACGCTAATTTATTACCGAAGAACTTGCAGCAAAATTGGATATTAAAAAAGAGGGATCTGAAACTTTGAGTATAGCTACATTTTGAAACACTACACAAATCTTGATGAAACAACAATTAAATCAAAAGTCCACAGAAGAAGAATTAATTCCTATTAAAGTTTTAATTGTACCAACCATTACTGCACCACTTGAAAGTCACAACATAAGAATGACGCAGAATTTTCCATATTTACGCGGTCTACAATTAGCACAACCAGTGATGGAAGGAGGACAATTTTAGATATCTTTATCAATTGGAGGTGATTTTTACAGGGAAACAGTTCAAGACAAAATTGTACGTGGAAACGGCCCCAAACCACTGTTAGTTCGAAAAATTGGATATCTACTTTCCGGTTCGGTCCCTACAAGAACCAGTAATGCATCTTTCTCAGTGATGAATATACTAGTATGTCACAAACAGAAGCTTGAATCGTTGGGAATTGACGCTAAAGAACAAAATGATCCAGAAAATTACAAACCTCAATTACGAAGGAAAATGATAGGTATATCACGAAATTGCCATGGAGAGAGAATGCGCCAGAGCTACCGACATCGCAAAACGCAGATCGGAAAGCGTCATTCGTCGCCGGAAGAAGGATCCCGAGATGTTCCGAAATCATGGTGAGATAATTACAGATCAAGAACAAAGGGGATTCATTGAAAAGGTATCTGATGGAGTTAAATACACAAACAAAGTTCACTATATTTCTCATCATCCCGTACAAAAGGATTCAGCCACCACCTCGATACGTATAGTATAAAACTGTAGCTGTAGTGCGAACGACAGTACCCCTTGTCTTAACGATTGTTTAGCAACATATCCACCAATTATGACTGATTTGACGGAGATATTAGTACGGTTTAGAATGTTTAAATATGCAGTTACAGCGGATATTGAAAAAGCATTTTTGCATATTGAATTAGATGTTAATGACAGAGATGTCATACGATTTTATTGGTTAGAGAAACCCATAGAAAGCCGTTTGATTACTTACCGGTTTAAGGTTGTACTTTTCGGCGCAACTTATTCGCCATTTATGTTAAGCGCAACGCAAATGAAACATTTTAGAGACAATCCGTCAACTACATCAACAGAATTACAGAGAAATGTATACGTGGATAACGTCTTGACCAGTTTTACAGATGAACAATCACTTTGGAACTTCTACACGCAGTCAAGAAAATTATTGTCAGAGGCAGGATTCAACCTACGGTGTTGAAATTCTAATAGTACAGAATTACAGAACGTCAATGGACGAGACAAGATCGGCGACAATGACGCCATAGTCAAAATTTTAGGCATGAGATGGGAAAGGGAATCCGACGATCTGAGATTTCAACAGATTGATTTTATGGAAAAAGACAAATTGGTAACAAAGCGTGAGGTTTTGCGCACATCGTCTAGAATTTTCAACCCCCTAGGATTAATCACACCAATAACGGTGAAAGCTTAGCTGTTTATGCAGACTCTAAGGAAGGCAAATTGGATTGGGATGAATGTTTGTCCGACGAATTGAAAAGTATATGGCATGTTATCGAGGAGGCTACCAAAATAGTATTTCCACGAATGTTAACGGAAGGAGTTATTAACGAGAAAACGTCGCTACATATTTTCATGAACGCCAGTCAGTTAGCATACGGAGTTTGTGCTAACTTAGTGACAGTAAATTCATCAGTCATCGTCATGGCAAAAAACAGATTAGCATCCGTAAAACCGATTTCACTACCACGTTTAGAACTTATGGGCGCGCTTATCGTATCCAGATTAGCCAAGCATCTTCTTAAAATCATAACAACAGATCATGTGTATATGTGGAGCGATAGTCAAATTGTTCTGAGTTGGATTAAATCGTCAAAAGACTTGTTACCGTTCGTAGCAAATCGACTTAAAAAAATAAGAAAATTAACAGAAAATGCTGAATGGAATTACTGCCCAACAGATGATAATCCAGCTGATTACTTTGCTCGCGGAAACGCTAAACCTCTTAATCAGAACAAATTATGGATGATCGGTCAACAATGGATTTCAAACCGTGAAGATTGGTCGACATGAACGAAGAAAACAGAAGACTGCAGCACGATGATAATTATTAGTGATGAATATACAGTCGATGAAAGTATAAATTCTTCAACACAAACAATTCCATTTATAAATATACAATGATACAGTTCATTAGAAATAGCAATAAGAGTAACAGCATACGTCTTGCTTTTTATACAGAACGTACGGCAAATCGGATTTATCAGTGTTGAGGAGCGATATAAAGCGTTCTAATAGGAGCCGTACCACAGGAAACATTTAAGGATGAAATTGCTAGCTTGAATTCATCTTCACAGAAAAAAGTGCCACTTGTTCGAAACTTGAATTATATTAAGACAAAAATGGATTACTACGATGTACCGGGAGAATACAAAACGCCTCTGTCCAGGAGGATACAAAATATCCGTTGCTATTGCCAACCCATCACAGTTTTACTCGTCATTGATGCACGCACCAAGACATTACATGCCGGACTTAACAGTGCAATTGCTTATATTCAACAGAAATATTGGATACCCCGAATAAGGCAGTGTGTAAAATTACAAATTCGTAAATGCGTTCAATGCATCAAAATATCAGGAATGCCTTTTAGCGCACCCGATCCGCCACCGCTGCCTAAAGACCGAGTCAACTACGATTATCCTTTTTCAGTAACCGGTGTTAATTTTACAGGAGCTTTGTACACAAAAGGAAATCACAGCGAACTAAACAAAACATATATTTGTTTATTCACATGCGCCGCTACACGAGCTATACATTTGGAGATAGTCACAGATTTAACCGAGGAGTCTTTCATACTTGCATTTAAAAGATTTGTTGCCAGAAGATCTGTTCCAATGATTATGTTGTCCGATAATGCAACAACCTTCAAGGCAGCCACCGAAAAGATAACAAGATCGAACCGACGAACCGTATCCAAGAAAAACTTGCCGATAATGGAACTGAATGTAAATTCATACCTAACATAGCATCGTGGTTTGGAGGCTTCTGGGAACGCCTAATTGGACTCACGAAAAAGTCAATTAAAGCAATACTAGGAAAGTCTTGTGTCACTACGGAAATGTTAAATACAATAGAAATCGAAATCGATGGAATTCTAAACAATCGTCCGATAACTTATATTACCACTGACATTAAAGATCCTGCGCTGCTGACGCCAGCGCACCTGTTATATGGTCGCCGACTTAACATCCGATCGCAATAGAATATTGACAGTGTTACATCTGAAGATTTGCACGTTAAACTGAATAAAAATCTACAGAGACAAAACGAACTTATTAACCACTTCCGATCAAGATGGAAACACGAATATCTGACGTCACTCCGGGAATTCCATCGTAAATCTGGAAGAAACGACCAAACAATACAAAATTAGCAGTTGTACAAGATTTAGTTCGTAGAAAAGATGGACTCATTCGATCCGCTGTTATGAAGACTGACACAGTAATTACCAACCGTCGAATTGTGAAGCTCTACCCGCTGGAAATACTCAGTAAAAATGGTGACACTGAATGAACTTTTTCCGTCCGGTAGAAATTAGTTGATGTATTGACTGCTCAAGTTAACTACGGTTAACTGGCTTTAAAAAATATAAGCCTAATAACTTTGATGAGGTTTTTTCTACACCCACAGTTTTATTTAGTATGTCAGCAACAATTTCATCACAAAATCTTGTGTAACAGTTTGAATTTGAATGATTTTGTAATGTTGGATTCCAATGTTTGATATGGTAACTTCGTCGTAAGAAGTGGGGGTTAAAGCTGCCATGAGCCGTTACTGTTGGTCGTTATACTGCTAAAGCTTCTAACTTTGTCGGGATTATTTTGTGGATTCGCTGTATAAATACGCCGTCTGTTGTGTTACGTGGATTTCACCAATGTTGGGGATTACACCGCGAGCAATGCAAGCTTCTTTGCAAATAAATAATTTATTGGAAATGTCAGTAACTTCATTTGTCTCGTTTAAACATGTCGACCTTGATGGCCTTTGCTAGAAATGTTGGGTATAGTGGCGCTATAGATTGTGATACCTTTATTGTTGGCAGAATATATCATAAAATTGAGAAGGGAAATGGGGAATGTGTCAAAAAGACAACAACCCGACCAAAGAGCAGAAAACAGCCGAAGGCCACCAGTGGGTCTTCAACACAGCGAGAAAATCTCGCACCCGGAGGAGTGCTTCAACTGGCCCCTTAACAAAAATGTGTACTAGTTCAGTGATACTGGACGCCATACTAAACTCCGAAATACATAAATGAACTAAAATTAAAAATCATACAAGACTAACAAAGGCAAAAATGCTACGGGGTTAAGCATGTTTTGTGAGATCTCAACCTTCCCCTATACCTCTAGCCAATGTAGAAAAACAAACACATAGCAATACGCACAGTAAAACTCAGTTCAAAAGAAGTCCGAGTCTAATGTCAGAATAGGTAACAAAAGAAACTAAGCAAAATGACAATGATACATAAATTAACAAAGGACTACTAATAGTTACTGACATGCCAGCTCCAGACCTCAATTAAACTGATTGAAGATTATGTCTTCATCATATGAATATCAAGCACAATCCCTCCCGTTAGGGGTTAGTAACATACCATCATAAAATATACGAGAAGAACATAACCAGTATCATGCCAACAACTGGTTTTAGAATAAATGTGTTTATTTCCGATGCAAAGACCCTATAAGTGAATCAATATTAAAACCAAAGTATGCCATCTTTAATGACCTGACAACACTATCGTAACTATATCCCTTCTTAATAAGTCTGTTTAAAGGTTTGGTTAGCTTTTAAGGTGAATGCCGACTAAAGAATATTACCATAAAAGATTGGATGTGAAATGCCTGAACGTATAAGATGTCTGCATGTTGATTTATATTTACGAATGATGTCCTTGTACCGATGATAAAATTTAGTAAATGTTTTGACTAGTTTGTGATATCGAAAACCCTGGTGTAATAATTTTTCAGTAATACATGGATTTCTTTCGTTAAAATCTAATACGTTGTTACATACACATCAGGGTCAGAAATGTCACGCACAAATACATTACATAGAAGAATGTCAGTAGAGTTTACATCTGAAGTACAACAAGGAAACTGTATTAAGAATGTTCAAAGACTGGCTAGCTTGTCCACGTAAACTACGCACCGGTCTTAGCGCTTTTTGTGGAGTGTAACTCTTATCTGGTCACCATCTTGTCCTGTTCGCGAGTTTTTTAATTGCAGCTTATACTTTGTCAAACTAATTAGAATACCGGTCCTGTTTCCACGCTTTGCTTTCAAGGATCTCACATCACTCCGGTTTACTTTCTGTTTAGGTAATTATAACATCAACCAATGAAATTTTTGAAGGTGTGTATCATAATATTATTACGAAACCAGAGGATTCCATAAGATCGTTAAATCAAAAGGTAGAACGGATATTTGTCAGATCCTTGAATCAAAGCGAGCACAGTGTCTGTATTTCAATCAGATAGACATGAGTTTCGTAAGTGAGGCTACACCTGCTGATTGTGTCACGTCCTTCCATAGCTGATCATCACAGCATTTTAGCAGTTGAACTATATTTTCACGGAGAGTTTTGTTGCTTCAACATAATCGGATCATCGTGATTAAAATTATGTCAATATTCTACTACTGCCTGCTGTTGATATTTCATGTCATTAACCTTTTTAAGACATTTCGCAATGATGACTGGTCTCGGAGCATGTGTTGTGCTATGGGCAGTGATGCGTGCAGCAATGGTAACTGCAACACGATCGATAGTGACATTACCACAGCTAGGTATTAGACACTGTGTGGCAGGCATTAACTATTCAAAAAGGTGTTCACATGTAAGACCAATATCTATTTAATGATATAATTGTCTTTAATTTTTAACAATAACCGCAGCTACCTAGTGTTGATCCTTATTTTGTCACGTAATAGAAGTTCCTTCATAATATTAGTTCCAAATGGAAAAAATATTCTGGAATATTATTTCCACTGTAATAAATATTACATTATATGTTCCTAACGGAATAAATGGTATAGAATATTTGTTCCAACAGGAACAGATATTATGACATTGTTTATAACAAAGTTTCCAGTGGAAATTCTTTTAGGCGGAACAAATATACGTTGACACTTCTACGTCGTGTGGGATATGGGAATGGGAACTGTATGCAGTAAACCTGACGTATGTGTACATGTAAAATAATATCTAAAGAAAATATTCTAATTTTAGGAAGGAACATCTCTCTCGGTCTCTTATCCCCTCTTTTTCATTCTTTCCAACATTGTATTGTACAAAGTTGTTAATTGTTTTATTTGTCTTATCATACATTGTAATGGTAAGGTAAAGGAGATTTTAACAAAATATCTTGAAACATTAAGTTGACAATATATCTGACAAAGTTAAAACCCCAGAGCCATACATTATCAAGTTAACAATATATCTGACAAAGTTAATACACCGGAGCTGTACATTGTTAAGTTAGCAATATATCTGACAAAGTCAATACGCCAGAGCTATACATTATCAAGTTGACAATATATCTGACAAAGTTAATACACCGGAGCTGTACATTATTAAGTTAGGAATATATCTGACAAAGTCAATATGTGAGCCAAAATTTGTTCCTGTGAAAAAAGTTCCAGTGGAACTAATATCACAGGAAATATGATCTGGGAGAACTTTTTCTTTCTGGTGAAATAAGTTCTGGGTTTGTGAGATTTGTTCCTCACATGGTGAAATAAGTTTCTTGACTGTGAAATATGTTCCACTGGTTAAACAAGTTATCTTATATACTGAGCATTTGTCATCAGTGAGTTTAAAGTTATCATTCAAGTGCATTATAAAAATAAGTATTATATCAATAATAAAAAAAGTTAAAAGTGTATATCATCCAATTCGGATCCTGTGGAGTATAGCAAATGTTTAATTATATACTCCGTAAAAAATATCAAAATGACACTTTTCAGCCAGAATAGAGTAGAATAAGAAAAATCAATCATTCAGAAAAAAATGATAGTTAAAGATGAACATATGTACTTAATTGAAAAGGACAAAGTGACTGATCAGTTATATCAAAAGACATGTAGAAACAAAAGACACACTCTTTTGAAACTGTGCTATGACCTAAGTACATGTATGACTAGAATACGGGGCCATGACAGTTAACAAAAACCAAGGAGGAATACCACATAAAACATAAATACAAATTATGATACATTACCATCGCTTTTATTTCTTATCTTCATCCTTTAGTTACAGTCATGCCTTCAATTGCAAATGTATTCCATGCAATACCACTCAGTACAGCACTCAGCTTGCATTATAATTTAAATGTAACAAGAAAATGTTTCGGTTGCAATTTGTTGCAAAGGTACTTATTTTCTGTGAAAATAGGTTTGAGCGGAACTTATTCATTGATTTCTATGAAATATGTAAACGTTCGTTTAATACAAATATCATAGGAACTTATTTAACTTTTTAAAACTCTTAATATTAATTGGAACAAAATTCATGGAGCTATGATTTTTGTTCCGGAACTTATTTCACATTTGGTCATAAAATTAGTTCCGGAACAAATTTTTCAGTGCTGGAACATATTTTCTGTGATATAAAGTCCGGTGGACATATTTCCTATGAAGTTTAATCCGGCGGAACAAATGTCACGCCGGAACAAATTTTTTGTTACAAATACGCCAGAGCTATACATTATCAAATTGAAAATATATCTGACAAAGTTAATACACCGGAGCTGTACTTTATCAAGTTGACAATATATCTGACTTGTTAATATACCAAAGCTATACATTATCAAGTTGACAATATATCTGACAAAATAATACACCAAAGCTATACATTATCAGGAGTTTACAATATATCTGACAACGTTAATACGCCAGAGCTGTACCTTATTAAGTTAGCAATATATCTGACAAAGTCAATACGCCAGAGCTATACATTATCAAGTTGAAAATATATCTGACAAAGTTAATACACCGGAGCTGTACTTTATCAAGTTGACAATATATCTGACTTGTTAATATACCAAAGCTATACATCATCAAGTTGACAATATATCTGACAAAATAATACACCAGAGCTATACATTATCAGGAGTTTAAATATATCTGACAACGTTAATACGCCAGAGCTGTACATTATTAAGTTAGCAATATATCTGACAAAGTCAATACGCCAGAGCTGTACTTTATCAAGTTGAAAATATATCTTACAAAGTTAATACACCAGAGCTATTCACTATCAAGTTGACAATTTATCTGAAAAAGTCAATACGCCAGAGCTATTCACTATTAAGTTAACAATATATCTAACAAAGTCAATAAGCCAGAGCTATACACTATCAAGATGACAATTTATCTGACAAAGTCAATACGCCAGAGCTATACACTATCAAGATGACAATGTATCTGACAAAGTCAATACGCCAGAGCTATACACTATCAAGATGACAATGTATCTGACAAAGTTAATACGCCAGAGCTATACACTATCAAGTTAACAATATATCTGACAAAGTTAATACACCAGAGCTATACATTATCAAGTTGACAATATATTTGACAAAGTTAATACACCAGAGCTGTACAGTTAAATTTGTAATATTTAAAAAGCTCGGCAAGTCGCACGTTTTCATTTTGAAAATTTAAGTGTCTCGAGAGGAGAAATGTCGTACCGCATTCGATGCAGTGGTAGAACCCAGAAATGTATTAGCGATAGTTGAATTATGTACATATAACTATGACGTTGGCTGCTATGTAAAAAAACAAATAAATAAAAGATTTTTCTCTTGGTTATGATTTGGTTTGGTATATGGTCATCATTAGTTCAAATATATATGTCTGATATTCCCCGTACTATTTTTGTTGAACATCTAATGGTAAAAATATGTTATGAAGAGTAATTGAACTTACTGGTACAATTTATCTCAACATTTCCGTCTGATTGTGACAACCAATAAAGGATAGGAAGAGTTTGACAAGAAAATTGATTTTGAAATGCTTGTGCATCACTGTATTTTTATTATTTAGGCGTAAATTGTCTTGTTGCAACATAGACATGTTCTTTCTCTTATCACCGTTTCAATAATCGAAATATTACCACATTGTCGACACTAATTTCCATGACATGTACAAGATAGCGCTTTCTGAAATTCCAGACAGAACGTCATAGTTGCACTGATCAACTCTGCAAAGACTAAGACCAGTTTTATTTCAAAGCAAATGGTCATGTAAAGATATCTTGTAAAATTCTTTGTCCCTGAAATTTTTGTTTTAATCAATTAAGTATTGTATTTCGCAATGAACAGAATTTGAATTGCAAATCAGTGGTATTTCTGGGTAATAAAAGCTGTGGAAAAGTAATTTAAAATTTGTTGCTTTATTGCTTTATCATATAAAGAGTTTAAACCTCATTAGTGCGAAAGCTACCGATTAAAATGATCAGATTCTTCAATCTTATTTTATTAAAACGTAAAAAGAATTTCTGCTTACCACTTATTGTTCGTTTTTAACAAAGGGTAACGTAAGCTTAAATGGGATAAATAAGAAAGCATTATATTTTCCGCAGAAAAAAATATTCAAACATCAAATATTTTGATTTACTTGTAGTTCTATGTCCGGGTTTTCGAAAGTGTCGTCCCTTAGTTATGGTCATACAGGTCATATAGACCTAATAGCACTAATATCATAGAACTAGGATATGTCTTAGACAACAAAATCAAATCTGTCTTAAGATTTCCAAAATAGAATCAAGATTAATTTTTAATTCAAAAGCTTTGTTTCTTCCTCAACATTGTACGAATATTTTCATCTATTCTTTACTGTAATAGCAATTCAATGATTATTATAACAAAATATAGTAATATAAGTCTATAAATATCATGATGATGAAATAAATAGAAGAGGAACACAATGTTATTTTATCTTGAATATGTTGATAAAATGAAATTATCAATAGAAGGATATTTATTTATTAGAAACACCGTGGTACTATGGTTGAAGAAAGGTCATTTAGGAGTGGGCCTATCTGCTTTTTTTGCCTTATTCTGTTGGAAAAGCGGGACAAATACAGGATATATAATTACATGTAATGGCATAATGGTGTAAAATATTAGCATATGATGTTTGAAGTCTTTTGATACAGTGGACAGTTTTGTTAAAAAAACAACATCGAATCTGTCAGGATTTCTTTAAATCTTAGAACAAATTTTGCACACCGTACGTGTACATATATGCAGCGTTACCAATTCTACCATGTGATCTCTTAATGTTTATCAATAGTAATAAATAAAGGCAACAGTAGTATACCCTGTTCAAAATTCATAAATCAATTGAGATAAAACAATCCGGGTTACAAAAAAAAACTGAGGGAAAAACATCAACTAAAAGAGGAAAACAACGGAACAACAGAAACACTGAAGTGCAACAAAAACAAACGCCAACATACATAGAAACGGACTATTTGATAACAACTGCCATATTCCTGACTTGGTATAGGACATTTTAAGAAAAAAATGGTTGGTTGAACCTGGTTTTATGGCTAACCAAACCTCCCGCTTATATGGCAATGTTAAAAAATATCGCTAAAATGACAACACTACGTGACAGGAATACAGTACAAACAAACGCAAGAACACTCAGAACAGAGAAACGCATAAATAAATAATAAACTACATTTTGCTCGCATTTGTTTTTTTTTTCTTCAAACGTTTAACGTTTTCAGTTAGCCTAAAAATTCATTAAACGTACAATATTTATCTAATAAGTTGCCTTTGACAGAACTATAAGTCTTCTTTTCGTTATAATGTTTACTTTATTAATACATTAGCACATACAAATAGGTGTAGTAAATAATTGTAGTATCCGATAATTGTAAAAAAAACAAATTTGTATTAATGTTTTGAGACCATCTTTAGATTTTAAGTTACATTTTTATGTCAGTAAACTTTACTTAAGAATTGAATGCTTCTTTTTGTAAATTTATTGTTAAAGCGTTGACCGAAGTACATTTTTTATGAAGCGCGGATGTGCTTCATTCTAAAAATGTGCGAACGGTCAACGCTTTTACAACCCTATAAAATTACTAAAAGAAGGATTCAATACTAAATAATTACATTTTTTCGCTTGGATCATGAAAACACGATTTCTATCAAGTTTTTATTTATTTACCTGTGCACTTTATACTGGAAGATCGTGTTCATTTTGAAATGAATGTTAATTTCAGAATGACGCGAGATTGTTGTTAGCCAATTAAAATGACGTATTATAACGAAGCATACATGTAATGTCATTATTATAAATTTAAGAACTTACACTGTAAAAAACAGCAAAAATTATCAAAGGTATTCGAAAGGCAGTATGCAAATGTGAAAACTATGCAACTTACCTTAGCTGTGAAATTAAACATACGAGTTTAGTGAAAAATGAACGACAACCTAGATTTTTGTACCTCGGACTAATTTAAATCAATGGTTTTTAACAAGAAACATATAAAAATTTGTAAATATTTCTAGTTTTTACAACGATAAATATACCAGTGTAGAGTAATTTATATACAACACATGCTTCGAATAACGCTAGAGGAATTTCCTTACGTGTATGAATCACTTACAGCTGGGAATGTACCTAGAAAAGTCTCCAATATATTAGAAGCAATATCTGCCACAAACCTTAAATCAAGAATATCTAATACATAATTGATGTTACTTTGTTTTTTTTGTTTTTTTGTTTTTTTATATATATCAGGGAGAAAATTAAGCAATTAATCTATTGTAAGGTTTGACTTACTAACTTGTGACTATTACAGCGGTTTGCTATTGACATGAACAAATATTTTCAATGCATTCTTTATTTCTAAATTATCGATATAACACTGTGAACTACAATAAGCAACAGACAAATCTGTCTTCATCAGCCTAGGGATAAAATTCAAAAAGCTGATAACGTTTCATCCATATTCCTTGTGCTGTTTGTTTTCTTTTTTTTTTTTGCTTCTTTCAGTTAGTAAGGAAAAGGTAAGAGGACTTTATAACATCTGCCCATTGTATGCATTTTTTGATGTTTGATGTCAAAAAATTCCTGATGTCAAAAAACTACAATCTAACAAAGAAAGAGAAGAAAGGGTGAAGCGAATTTGATTTTTCCATTAATATCATAGACAAAGATAAACCAACCATACATTGGCAATATGAACTCTTCACCAGAAACACTGATATGTGCCAGTGCTCGAGAATATTGTCAACCTATCGTTCCCCATACACGCATCATCTTTATCGATGCATATGATTTCATACTAGAACCTTATATACTAGCCCTTCAATACACATGATATCACTTTGACTAAAAGGCACTGTCCTAAGTCAGGAATCTGATGTTCATTAGTTGTCGTTTGTTGATGTGGTTCATAAGTGTTTCTCGTTTCTCGTTTTTTATATAGATTAGGCCGTTGGTTTTCCCGTTTGAATGGTTTTACACTAGTATTTTTTTGGGCCCTTTATAGCTTGCTGTTCGGTGTGAGCCAAGGTTCCGTGTTGAAAACCGTACTTTGACCTATAATGGTTTACTTTTATAAATTTTGACTTGGATGGAGAGTTGTCTCATTGGCACTCATACCACATCTTCTTATATCTATTGTGATGACATGTGCAGAGCAAATATACTCGTCCTTCAATACATCTGATATCACGTTCACTAAAAGACATTGTGATGACATGTGCAGAGCAAATATACTAGCCCTTCAATACATCTGATATCACTTTGACTTAAAGGCATTGTGATGACATGTGCAGAGCAAATATACTAGCCCTTCAATACATCTGATATCACTTTGACTTAAAGGCATTGTGATGACATGTGCAGAGCAAATATACTCGTCCTTCAATACATCTGATATCACTTTGACTTAAAGGCATTGCAATGGATGACATATGTGCAGAGCAAATATACTAGTCCTTCAATACACCTGATATCACTTTGACTTAAAGGCTTTGTGATGACATGTGCAGAGCAAATATACTCGTCCTTCATTATACCTGATATCACTTTGACTTAAAGGCATTGTTACGGATGACATGTGCAGAGCAAATATACTCGCCCTTTAATACATCTGATATCACTTTGACTTAAAGGCTTTGTGATGACATGTGCAGAGCAAATATACTCGCCCTTCAATTCACCTGATATCACTTTGACTTAAAGGCATTGTGATGACATGTGCAGAGCAAATTTACTCGTCCTTCATTATACCTGATATCACTTTGACTTAAAGGCATTGTTACGGATGACATGTGCAGAGCAAATATACTCGCCCTTTAATACATCTGATATCACTTTGACTTAAAGGCTTTGTGATGACATGTGCAGAGCAAATATACTCGCCCTTCAATTCACCTGATATCACTTTGACTTGAAGGCATTGTGATGACATGTGCAGAGCAAATTTGCTCGTCCTTCAATACACCTGATATCACTTTGACTTAAAGGCATTGTTACGGATGACATGTGCAGAGCAAATATACTCGCCCTTTAATACATCTGATATCACTTTGACCAAAAGGCTTTGTGATGACATGTGCAGAGCAAATATACTCGCCCTTCAATTCACCTGATATCACTTTGACTTAAAGGCATTGAAATGGATGACATATGTGCAGATCAAATATACTAGTCCTTCAATACACCTGATATCACTTTGACTTACAGGCATTGTTACGGATGACATGTGCAGAGCAAATATACTCGTCCTTCAATACACCTGATATCACTTTGACTTAAGGCATTGTAATGGATGACATATGTGCAGAGCAAATACACTAGTCCTTCAATACACCTGATATCACTTTGACTTAAAAGCCTCTATGAATAATGACATTTACAGAAAAGATATGGTAGTGTCTCTGATAGATCGGATATGACATCGACTTGAAGGTACCGTAACGGGTGACGCATGTATATAGTAAAACAACAAAAATATCGAACCCCAAGGAAAATTCAAAAGGAAAGTCCATTATAAAATGGCAAAATCAAAAGCTCAAACACATCAAACGAATGGAAATCAACTGTTATATTCCTAACTTGGTACAGGCATTTCCTTAGTAGAAATTGGTGTTTTCAACCTGGTTTTATAGCTAGCTAAACTCTTACTTGTATGACAGTCGCATAAAATTCCATTATATTGACAACAATGTGTGAACACAACAAACAGACATAATCAATAAAAATGTCAAAAATAAGGGTACAGCAGTCAACATTGTGCTATAAGCTTAATCCTTATAAAAACAAACACCTATGTCAACAAAGAAAAACAAAATGGCATATAGACGAAGCACATAAGCAAAAATGAAAGACAAGAATGCAAAAAATGACCATAGCACAATAACACAGTTTCGGGATGTATAAGTACCGAGCCAAGCCAAAAGGATATTACCAAGAATGGACTATACAATTAGGGTTGAAAATTTACAAAGACAAATTAAAGGTAATTAAGATGATAAACAACGTCAGTACCTAGAATCTATACTTTAAGACTATCATGTGTTATTTGTGAAGTTGAAATGGAATATTTATCAACAAGGTCTTGGTATCTTCCTTTTAGAAAAAGGACGAGACGTTCTTTAACATAACCCTGGTTCATCAACTTTCTGCTCAGACACTCGAGACGCTTTATAAAGTCTGAGTAGCAGCTACAAGCTCTTGAATACCAAATGAGTTGGTATAACAGATATGCATAGCCCTTCGATACACATGATATCACTTTGACTTGGAGGTACTTTGACGGATGTCGTATGCATAGAAGATGATATTTGGTACACATGATATCACCTTGACTTGAAGGCACTATGACGGGTGATGTTTGCATAGCAGATATACTAGAGCTTTGATAAACCTGATATCACTTTGCCTTAAAGGCATTATGACGGATGCCGTACGTATAGCAGATATGCCAGCCCTTCTATACACCTGATATTATTTTGACTTCGAAATTCTATGACGGAAGAAGAGTAAATATGGTAACCCTTTTGTTACATATGATATCGCTTTAACTTTGAAGGAACTTCGACGGATAATGAATGCAGAGAAAATATGCCGGCCCTTCGATGCAACTAATATCGCTGTCGGTATGTTTCACGTTCGTTACTTAGCAGACAGACGACATAGATTTAAAACCACAATCTAAGACGTGGTAAAAATACCATTAGTTAGTTTAGACACAGACACATCGTATAGATCAACCAATTCGTGATGGTGTCCATAAAATTTACAGAGTGTCATTTTTAATCTTTCCTTGTTACAACTCTGTTGGAGCAGTTTCTGCGTAAGGAGCACACTCCTGTATATGAAGTCAGTATAGTGTGAACATGCACGAGTATAACGTATCAATTGAGATATGTAAACACCATATGACGGAGCAGAGGATATGTTACTGCTGAGAAATGGGAAATTGATAATTGGGAAGTTGATCACGTTTGTCATAGATTTTAGTGTGAAGTCGTCCATCTGTGTCAATATTGAGTTAAACATCAAGGTATGAAGCAGTCCTTCTTGTATCAGTAGTATCCTTAATTTGAAGTTCACTGGGATATATGAGATGCATGTACTGACTGAAATATGGGTTATTCAGTGATAGGACATCATCAATATATCTGAAAGTAAAATTATAGACTTTTGCAAGGTGCTTTTTCTTTTTGTTTTTTAGAAGGTTCTGAATGATTTCTGCTTCATACGAGTACAAAAACAAGTCGGCCAGAAGGGGTGCACAATTAGTACCCATTGGAATACCGACTGTCTATTGAAATATCAATCCTCCACTCAACAAATATATTGTCTATCAAAAAGTCCAGCATTTTGATAATATCATCTTCACTGTATTTTCTGATAAAATCAGTGTGGTTCTTCACAAAATAAGAATTATTATAACCCAAAACAAGAAATTTGTATCTACGATTCCCATTTTTATAGAAAAAGCTCTGTTTAATGAGATGGTGAAGATGATCTTTCAATTGAGCATGGGGAATAGTAGTGTAAAACGTAGAAAAATCAAAGGCCTTAATGTTGATGCAAAATTGCAGAGATTGTGATCTACGATTTAGCAATTTTTGAGAATCCACATCTGATTGACACCACTGGTTGAATATATCTCATCACTATATTTTTGAAGGCCATCTTTTACTGTAGAAAGAATAGTAGTCATCACTTTAGAAAGATGTTTAGTCGAACATCTTAATGATCCAGCTATGTATCGTTCTTTATACGGAGTTTTATGAGAAAAAAAACTCTTTTTGAATACAAAAAAGTAACCTTCATAAAAAAACAAATGTGTTAGCAGATAACTTAACATACACAGATTCCTAAATTATATAGCTTGTAGTTTTTTTCTTTAAAAAAGATAAGGAGATGATCGGCTATTTCTTGCTAAGAATAATCACTTCCGTTGTCATCTGATAGCTAACTTTCCACTGATTCCAAAAATATTTGATTTGTATGCAATTCCTGTTGAAATAAGAGAGATATTTGGATGCTTCCTGTGTACAAAATGACCCCTTTAAGTGTCAAACTATAGTTTTTATAACATTGATTCAAAAAAGGTTCATGGTTTCAATATACTCTTATTTGCAACAAGGGAGGTAAATCGCTACTTCTGGTGTACATGTCATTTCCGGTTTGTATGAAAGGCCACCTGTCGTCCAGCATAATGCAAAGGACTTTATGGCTTTATCATGTACCAGTATGAAGTTATAGCAAAAGTCAAAATCTAGAACGTGAAATTTGACTCTGACCTCAATCTGAAGGTCAAAGGTCTTTTTTTTTTCTTTTTTTTTTTTTTCTTAAAATGTTCTGTACCAAGTCAGGAAAATGGCCATTGTTTATATTATAGTTCGTTTCTGTTATGTCGTAGTTCTCCTCTTATATTTGATGTGTTTCCCTCAGTTTTAGTTGGTAACCCGGATTTGTTTTTTTCTCAATCGATTTATGAATTTCGAACAGCGGTATACTACTCTTGCCTTTGTTGGATCTTATATCAAAAGACCCCAGGTCCCTAATATACATGGATCAGGGAGAACATTAAGCAATTAATCTATTGTAAGGTTTGACTTACTAACTTGTGTCTAATACAGCGGTTTGCTATTTTGACATGAACAAATATTTCAATGCATTCTTTATTTCTAAATTATCGATATAACACTGTGAACTACAACAAGCAACAGACAAATCTATCTTCATCAGCCTAGAGATAACATTCAAAAAGCTGATAACATTTTATCCATGTTCCTTGTGCTGTTTGTTTTTGTTTTTTTGCTTCTTTCAGTTAGCAAGGAAAAGGTAAGAGGAATTTATAACATCTGCCCATTGTATGCAGATTGAAGTTTTTTAGTTACGTTTCAAATTTTCCAATAACAAAGAATTTAGGGGAAAACAATGGCGGTTTTACCCTCGTATGTCTTAATTTAATTGGCATGTTGTGTTGAAGTGCTGTCTTTGACTCCTTTTATTCATATATATGATATTATAGCAGAAAAATAGCATGTTTAAACGAATCTGTGTGTACATGAGAATCTAACTCATAGTGACATGACACAGGGAAATAACGGCTGTCAACATTACAGCAATTACAACTCTAAAGATTAACGATGTGGGTAAACAAATTGTGATACTGTCGTGATTTATTTTAAATCAGTTCTGGTTATACTCATCAACGTGATCATAATGACATTTTATCAATGGGATAATTCAATAAACAATTATTTTAAGCACTGAATCCAAGTGTCCATAACACTTGTTTTTTACGTACATGACATTTCCAGTAAAATTTATATCATTGGAAGTCTCCTCATAGTCTACAATTTTTCATCACCTTTTATTAGTTGTCTATAGAAATTGTTTAAAAGAAGAATAAGTGCGATTTAAAATGATAGCATATTTCTTGAAGATATTTACGTTTCGAAAAATCATAAATCTTCATATTCCATTTGTAATCTGTTTGAAAACAACTTTATATTACTGTTAGATTTCGTGAAGTAGTACCGTTAACGAAGTTCGGAATTATAAAATATACATAAATAATAAAATGATTTCAAGAATCCATTCAACCATTTCAACTTGAAGACGAACAAATGAAAAGGAAAAAATCAATTTAAATGTGTTCGTCCGCCTGATACGAAATTCCAAATGCAACAATCACAATACCGTGTAGATAACTCGTAACACAAACCAAATTTATGGCTATAACTTACCATTAATTATACACCACTGACCCCATGAGCCATAAATTGTAATCCAACATTATACACTAATGAACAAGAAATTCTAAAACACCATTATACACTGATGAACCAAAAATTGTAATCCAGAATTATACACTTATGAACTAAAAATTGTAACACACCATTATACACTAATGAACCAAAAGTTGTAATCCACAGTTACATTTATACAACAATTGTTATCAAACATTATGTAATTCACAGTGATACTATACTGAACAAAGAAATTGTAATTCACCATTGTACACTAAAGATCAAAGAACTGTTACCAACAATTATACACTAAGGAACCAAAATTTGTAACTCACAATTATGCACTAATGAAACAAAATAATTGTAATCCACCATTATAAACTAATAAACCGAAAATTGTAACCCATCATGATACTCTAATGAACCAAAAATTGTAACCCACAATTCAATGTATACAGTAATGAACAAAACATTGTAATCCACCATAATACTGTAATAAACCAAGAATCGTTACCCACCATTATACACTAATGAACCAACAATTGTTACCTACATTTACATGCATACACCAATGAACCAAATATTATATTCCAACATTGACTTTTAAGAACCAAGAGTAGTAATCCACCACACTAATGAACCAAATATTGTAACCCACAATCATACACTGATAAAACCAAGAATTGTAACCCAACATTATACACCAATAACCCAATCTCTTCGAACCTCTAATAAACTCAAACACGTGTTTAAAGCTATTATCATTTCGATTCTGAGTAAGTAGACAACTACCCGAGGTTTATAATTATATATTTAATGGACAGCCAACTTAGATTTTTAAAAAGCTGACTTCGCTTTTCTGAATATAATATACGTTCAAAATAGAAATGATGCAGATCTTTACGATACACACCATAGCGGCAAGATGGATCATATAAGATATTATTAACTCTATGAAGATCATAATTTAAGAAAGAAGGAGAACATCAGAGTTTGGTAAGGATGATATATTTAGCTTGCGACTTCCAAACTCATGTTGTTTCGGCAAATATTTATTACTATTGGGATTTAAGTTTTTTAGTTACGTTTCAAATTTTTCAATAACAAAGAATTTAGGGGAAAACAATGGTGGTTTTACCCTCGTATGTCTTTATTTAATTGGCATGTTGTGTTGAAGAGCTGTCTTTGACTCCTTTTATTCATATATATGATATTAAGGCAGAAAACAGCATGTTTAAACGAACCTGTGTGTACATGAGAATCTAACTCATAGTGACATGACACAGGGAAATAACGGCTGACAACATTACAGCAATTACAACTATAAAGATTAACGATGTGGGTAAACAAACTGTGATACTGTCGTGATTTATTTTAAATCAGTTCTGGTTATACTCATCAACGTGATCATAATGACATTTTATCAATGGGATAGGTCATAAACAATAATTTTAAGCACTGAATCCAAGTGTCCATAACACTTGTTTTTTTAAGTACATGACATTTTCAGTAAAATTTATATCATTGGATGTCTCCTCATAGTCTATAAATTTCCTCAACTCTTATTAGTTGTCTATAGAAATTGTGTAAAAGAAGAATAAGTGCGATTTAAAATGATAGCATATTTCTTGAAGATATTTACGTTTTGAAAAATCATAAATCTTCATATTCCATTTGTAATCTGTTTGAAAACAACTTTATATTACCGTTAGATTTCGTGAAGTAGTACCGTTAACAAAGTTCGGAATTAAAAAATATACATAAATAATAAAATGATTTCAAGAATCCATTCAAACATTTCAACTTAAAGACGAACAAATGAAAAGGAAAACATCAATTTAAATGTGTTCGTCCACCTGATACGAAATTCCAAAGGCAACAATTACAATACCGTGTAGATAACTCGTAACACAAACCAAATTTGTGGCTATAACTTACCATTAATTATACACCACTGACCCCATGAGCCAAAAATTGTAATCCAACATTATACACTAATGAACAAGAAATTCTAAAACACCATTATACACTAATGAACCAAAAATTGTAATCCAGAATTATACACTTATGAACTAAAAATTGTAACACACCATTATACACTAATGA
Source organism: Mytilus californianus (assembly GCF_021869535.1). Classification (NCBI taxonomy): domain Eukaryota; kingdom Metazoa; phylum Mollusca; class Bivalvia; order Mytilida; family Mytilidae; genus Mytilus; species Mytilus californianus. Next base: position 137,598,385 of record NW_026262581.1, on the reverse strand, counting down.
ACCAAAAGTTATAATCCACAGTTACATGTATACAACAATTGTTATCAAACATTATGTAATTCACAGTGATACTATACTGAACAAAGAAATTGTAATTCACCATTGTACAATAAAGATCAAAGAATTGTTACCAACAATTATACACTAAGGAACCAAAATTTGTAACTCACAATTATGCACTAATGAAACAAAATAATTGTAATCCACCATTAAAAACTAATAAACCGAAAATTGTAACCCATCATGATACTCTAATAAACCAAAAGTTGTAACCCACAATTCAATGTATACAGTAATGAACAAAACATTGTAATCCACCATAATACTGTAATAAACCAAGAATCGTAACCCACCATTATACACTAATGAACCAACAATTGTTACCTACATTTACATGCATATACCAATGAACCAAATATTATATTCCAACATTGACTTTTAAGAACCAAGAGTAGAAACCCACCACACTAATGAACCAAATATTGTAACCCACAATCATACACTGATAAAACCAAGAATTGTAACCCAACATTATACACCAATGAACCAATCTCTTCGAACCTCTAATAAACTCAAACACGTGTTTAAAGCTATTATCATTTCGATTCTGAGTAAGTAGACAACTACCCGAGGTTTATAATTATATATTTAATGGACAGCCAACTTAGATTTTTAAAAAGCTGACTTCGCTTTTCTGAATATAATATACGTTCAAAATAGAAATGATGCAGATCTTTACGATACACACCATAGCGGCAAGATGGATCATATAAGATATTATTAACTCTATGAAGATCATAATTTAAGAAAGAAGGAGAACATCAGAGTTTGGTAAGGATGATATATTTAGCTTGCGACTTCCAAACTCATGTTGTTTCGGCAAATATTTATTACTATTTGGATTTAAGTTTTTAAGTTACGTTTCAAATTTTCCAATAACAAAGAATTTAGTGGAAAACAATGGTGGTTTTACCCTCGTATGTCTTTATTTAACTGGCATGTTGTGTTGAAGGGCTTTCTTTGACTCCTTTTATTCATATATATGATATTAAGGCAGAAAACAGCATGTTTAAACGAACCTGTGTGTACATGAGAATCTAACTCATAGTGACATGACACAGGGAAATAACGGCTGACAACATTACAGCAATTACAACTCTAAAGATTAACGATGTGGGTAAACAAACTGTGATACTGTCGTGATTTATTTTAAATCAGTTCTGGTTATACTCATCAACGTGATCATAATGACATTTTATCAATGGGATAATTCAATAAACAATAATTTTAAGCACTGAATCCAAGTGTCCATAACACTTGTTTTTTTAAGTACATGACATTTTCAGTAAAATTTATATCATTGGATGTCTCCTCATAGTCTATAATTTTTCATCAACTCTTATTAGTTGTCTATAGAAATTGTGTAAAAAAAGAATAAGTGCGATTTAAAATGATAACATATTTTTTGAAGATATTTACGTTTCGAAAAATCATAAATCTTCATATTCCATTTGTAATCTGTTTGAAAACAACTTTATATTACCGTTAGATTTCGTGAAGTAGTATCGTTAACGAAGTTCGAAATTAAAAAATATACATAGATAATAAAATGATTTCAAGAATCCATTCAAACATTTCAAATTGAAGACGAACAAATGAAAAGGAAAAATCAATTAAAATGTGTTCGTCCGCCTGATACTATATTCCAAAGGCAACAATTACAATACCGTGTAGATAACTCGTAACACAAACCAAATTTGTGGCTATAACTTACCATTAATTATATACCACTGACCCCATGAGCCATAAATTGTAATCCAACATTATACACTAATGAACAAGAAATTCTAAAACACCATTATACACTAATGAACCAACAATTGTAATTCAAAATTATACACTTATGAACTAAAACTTGTAACATACCATTATACACTAATGAACCAAAAGTTGTTACACACAGTTGTAACCTACCATCAAACTCTAATGATCCAAGAATTGTATCCCATACTCTAATGAACCAAACATTGTAACCCACCATTATTCACTAATGAACCAAACATTGTAACCCACCATTATTCACTAATGAACCAAAACATTCTAACCCATCATCATACACTAACGAACCAAAATTTGTAACCCACAATAATACTCAAATGGACCAAGAACTGTAACCCATCATCATACACTAATGGATTAAACATTATAACAACCATAATACTCTAATGAACTAAAAATTGTTACCCACCATCATACACTAATGAATCAAACATTGTAATCCATCGTAATTCTCTTATGGACCAAACATTGAAACCAACCATCATACACATTGTAATCCATCCTCATACTTTGATGAACCAAGAATTGTAATCCACCATTATACTGTTATGAACCAAGAATTGTAATCCACCATTATACTCTTATGAACCAAGAATTGTAACCCACCATCATGTTATAATGAACTAAGAATTGTAACTCACCACTATACAATACTGAACCAAAACTTGTTTTAGATAATAACTATTCTATTTGCTCAAAGAGACGTAGAGGATTAGACACTAGTTGTTCAAACTTATGAAGTCTCCTTCTTTGCATAATAAACACTTACTATCAATATACAAAGCATGCGTAGTTGTGTAGATCTACCGTAAAATGTATGTAAGTTCAGGAAAATACACACAATTTGAAAGAAAAAAAAAGAGAAATACTTAAAATAAAAGAAAAAAAGATAATGAATAAATCGGTTCCTGTAGATATGGTTTGCTTTAATTAATTTCGATTATAATACGACGAATCTTTTAGATTTTGTGAGGAATTTTAAAAACTTTTTAAATATTTTTTTTACAATTTTCTCGTAGGATTTTTTACATTCTCTGTGTCCTTTTGTTCTCCGTTCCTTGGTTATGCGTCCTTGGGTTATGTGTGTCCTTTGATTATGTCTGTCCTTTGGTTATATGTGCCCTTGGGTTATGTGTGTTCTTTGATTACGTCTGTCATTGGTTATATGTGCCCTTGGGTTATGTGTGTCCTTTGATTATGTCTGTCATTGGTTATATGTGCCCTTGGATTATGTGTGTCCTTTGATTATGTCTGTCATTGGTTATATGTGCCCTTGGGTTATGTGTGTCCTTTGATTATGTCTGTCATTGGTTATATGTGCCCTTGGGTTATGTGTGTCCTTTGATTATGTCTGTCATTGGTTATATGTGCCCTTGGATTATGTGTGTCCTTTGATTATGTCTGTCATTGGTTATATGTACCCTTGGGTTATGTGTGTCCTTTGATTATGTCTGTCATTGGTTATATGTGCCCTTGGGTTATGTGTGTCCTTTGATTATGTCTGTCATTGGTTATATGTGCCCTTCGATTATGTGTGTCCTTTGATTATGTCTGTCATTGGTTATATGTGCCCTTGGGTTATGTGTGTCCTTTGATTATGTCTGTCATTGGTTATATGTGCCCTTCGATTATGTGTGTCCTTTGATTATGTCTGTCATTGGTTATATGTGCCCTTCGATTATGTCTGTCCTTTGATTATATCTGTCATTGGTTATATGTGCCCTTGGGTTATGTGTGTCCTTTGATTATGTCTGTCATAGGTTATATGTGCCCTTCGATTATGTGTGTCCTTTGATTATGTCTGTCATTGGTTATATGTGTCCATTGGTTATGTGTTTCCATAGGTTATGTGTGTCCTTTGGTTACTTGTATTTGTGTCCTTTGGTTATGTGTGTCCTTTGGTTATGTGTGTCCTTTGGTTATGCATGTCTTTTGGTTATTTGTGTCTTTTGGTTATGTCTGTCCTTTGGTTATTTTTGTCCTTTGGTTATGGGTGTCCTTTGGTTATTTTTGTCCTTTGGTTATGGGTGTCCTTTGGTGATTTTTGTACTTTGGTTGAATATGTCCTTATCTTATGTTGTCCTTGTGTTATGTGTGTCCTTGGTGTTATGTGTATTGCATCTTCATTTTGAGCACCACAAACACATGTTTGACTCTGTATTATATTTGATTTACAAGATCTCATGTTTGGGCCATAAAGAAATCTTAGGTCCAGTCTTTATTTTGTATGAATAACTAATATTCAAGTAAGAATATTTGAACTCTGATATATGTCCCTTGGTTATGCTTGTCCTTAATTGTTGTTTGTCCATTAGTTTTAGTTTGTTCTTTGGTTATGTGTGTTCTTGGGTTATGGGTGCATGTTATTTGGTTATATGTGTTCTTTAGTTATGCTTGTTATTTGGTTATGAGTGTCCTTTGGTTATGTTCTTTGGTTATGTGTGCCTATGGGTTATGTGTGTCCTTGAGTTATATCTGTTCTTTGGTTATGTGTGCCTTTGGGTAATGTCTGTTCTTTGGCTATGTGTGTCGTTGGGTTATGCCTGTTCTTTGGTATTGTGTGTCGTTGGGTTATGCCTGTTCTTGTGTTATCTGTGTTCTTTGGTTATGTGTGTACTTTCGTTATGTGTGTTCTTTGGTTATGTGTGTCCTTGGGTTATGTGTGTTTATGGGTTATGTGTGTCCTTGGGTTATATCTGTTCTTTGGTTATGTGTGTCCATGGGTTATGTGTGTCCTTTGGTTATATGTGTCTTTGGGTTATGAATGTCCTTGGAGTATGTGTGTCCTTTGGTTATGAGTGTCCCTGTGTTATGTGTGTCCTTTGGTTATGTGTGTCCTTAGTCGGTTAGGTGTTCCCTTTGGTAATATTTGTCTTTGGGTTATGCTTGTCCTTAGGTTATGTGTGGCTTTGGTTATGCGTCCTTGAGTTATGAATGTCTATTGGTTAGATGTGTCCTTTGGTTATGTCTGTCCTTTGGTTATGTCTGTCCTTTGGTTATGTGTGTCCTTTGGTTATGTGTAACCTTTGGTTTTGAGTGTCATTTACTTATGTGTGTCCATTGGTGTATTTTCTTTGGTAATTTGTGTACTTTGGTTATGTGTGTCATTGTGTAGTTATCTGTTTCCTTTCGTTATGTTTGTTTTTGGGTTATGTTTTGCTTTGGTTATGTTTGTTCTTGGATTATGTTTGGCCTTTGGTTATGTTTGCCTTTTGGTTATTGGTGTCCTTGGGTTATGTGTTTCCTTCAGTTATATGTTTCCTCCGGTTATATTTTCCTTCGGTTATGAGTGTCCTTTGGTTATATGCGTCCTTGGGTTATACTATATTTCTTTGGTTATATGTGTTCTTTGGTTATATGTGTTCTTTGGTTATATGAGGCCTTTGGTTATATGTGGCCTTTGGTTATATGTGGCCTTTGGTTATATGTGGCCTTTGGTTATATGTGGCCTTTGGTTATGTGTGTTCTTTGGTTATATGTGGCCTTCGGTTATATGTGGCCTTTGGTTATATGTGTTCTTTGGTTATATGTGGCCTTTGGTTATATGTGTTCTTTGGTTATATGTGGCCTTTGGTTATATGTGTTCTTTGTTTATATGTGGCCTTTGGTTATGTGTGTTCTTTGGTTATATGTGGCCTTTGGTTATATGTGGCCTTTGGTTATATGTTGGCTTTGGTTATATGTGGCCTTTGGTTATATGTGTTCTTTGGTTATGTGTGTTCTTTGGTTATATGTGGCCTTTGGTTATATGTTTTCTTTGGTTATATGTGTTCTTTGGTTAAATGTGGCCTTTAGTTATATGTGTTCTTTGGTTATATGTGGCCTTTGGTTATATGTGGCCTTTGGTTGTGCGTATGATGGGGTTATATGTTTCCTTTGGTTATATATGTTCTTTGAATATGTTTGTTCTTTAGTTACGTGTGTGCTTTGGTTATGTGCGTCCTTGGATTATATATTTCTTTGGTTATATGTGTTCTTTGGTTATATGATTTCTTTGGTTATATGTGGCCTTTGGTTATATGTGTTTTTTTGGTTATATGTGTTCTTTGGTTATATGTGTTCTTTGGTTATATGTGGCCTTTGGTTATATGTGTTCTTTGGTTATATGTTGGCTTTGGTTATATGTGGCCTTTGGTTATATGTGGCCTTTGGTTGTGCGTATGATGGGGTTATATGTTTCTTTTGGTTATCGATGTCCTTTGAATATGTTTGTTCTTTAGTTACGTGTGTGCTTTGGTTATGTGCGTCCTTGGGTTATATATTTCTTTGGTTATATGTGTTCTTTGGTTATATTTGTTCTTTGGTTACGTGTGTGCTTTGGTTATGTGCGTCCTTGGGTTATATATTTCTTTGGTTATATGTGTTCTTTGGTTATATTTGTTCTTTGGTTATTTTTGTTCTTTGGTTATATGTGTTCTTTGGTTATGTGTGGCCTTTGGTTATATGTGTTCTTTGGTTATATGTGTTCTTTGGTTATATGTGGCCTTTGGTTATATGTGGCCTTTGGTTATATGTGTTCTTTGGTTTTATGTGGGCTTTGGTTATATGTGTTCTTTGGTTATATATGTTCTTTGGTTATGTGTGTTCTTTGGTTATATGTGGCCTTGGGTTATATGTGTTCCTTGATTGTATGTGGCCTTTGGTTATATGTGTTCTTTGGTTATATGTGGCCTTTGGTTATGCGTATGATGGGGTTATATGTTTCCTTTGGTTATATATGTCCTTTGAATATGTTTGTTCTTTAGTTACGTGTGTGCTTTGGTTATGTGCGTCCTTGGGTTATATATTTCTTTTGTTATATGTGTCCTTTGGTTATGTGTGGCCTTTGGTTATATGTGGCCTCTGGTTATATGAGGCCTTTGGTTATATGTGGCCTTTGGTTATATTTGGCCTTTGGTTATATGTGGCCTTTGGTTATGTGTGTTCTTTGGTTATATGTGGCCTTCGGTTATATGTGGCCTTTGGTTATATGTGTTCTTTGGTTATATGTTGCCTTTGGTTATATGTGTTCTTTGGTTATATGTGTTCTTTGGTTATATGTGTTCTTTGGTTATATGTTGCCTTTGGTTATATGTGTTCTTTGGTTATATGTGGCCTTTGGTTATATGTGTTGTTTGGTTATATGTGGCCTTTGGTTATATATGTCCTTTGGCTATATTTGTTCTTTAGTTATGTGTGGCCTTGGATTATATGTGTCATTTTGGTTATGTTTGTCCTTTGGTTATGTTTTTCCTTCTGTTATGTATTTTTTCGGTTATGTGTGTCCTTCGGTTACGTGTATCCTTTGGCTATCTGTGTCCTTTGGTTATGTGCGCATCCTTGGATTATATGTGTCCTTTGGTTTTATATGTCTTTTGGTTATGTATGTCCTTTGATTATGTCTGTCCTTAAATTATGTCTGATCCTTGGTTATGTGTGTCCTTTGGTTATGTGTGTCCTTTTGTTATGTATGTCCTTTGGTTATGTCTGTCCTTTGGTTATGTCTGTCCATTGGTTATGTGAGTCCTTTTTGTATGTATGTCCTTCGATTATGTCTGTCCATTGGTTATGTGTGTCCTTTGGTTATGTGTGTCCTTTGGTTATGTGTGTCTTTTGGTTATGTGTGTCCTTTGGTTATGATTGTCCTTTTGTTATGTGTGTCCTTTGGTTAATTGTGTCCATTGGTTATGTGTGTCCTTTGGTTATGTGTGTCCTTTGGATATGTTTGTCCTTTGGTTATGTTTGTCCTTTGGTTATGTGAGTCCTTTGGTTATGTGTGTCCTTTGGTTATGTCTGTCCTTTGGTTATGTGTGTCCATTGGTTATGTGTGTCCTTTGGTTATGTCTGTCCTTTGGTTATGTTTGTCCTTTGGTTATGTGAGTCCTTTGGTTATGTTTGACCTTTGGTTAATTGTGTCCTTCGGTTATATGTGTTCTTAGGTTATATGTATCCTTTGGTTATACGTGTCTTTGGGTTATGTGTGTCCCTTGGTTACATGTGTCCATTGGTAATGTGTGTCCTTAGGTTATGTGTTACCTTCGGTTAGGTGTGTCCTTTGGTTATGTGTGTCCTTGTGTTATGAGTGTCTTTTGGTTATGTGTGTTCTTTGGGTATGTGTTTTACTTTTTGTTATGTGTGTCGTTGGGTTGCTGTCTTAATTTTGTAAATCCCATAAATCTCCTTTTTATTTATCTACAAATCATGCGACATTACGAAAACGGTTTAGAAAAAGTTACCTCATATCAATTGAACGCTTGTTGTTGATATTAATGGCTGTATGTTATATATATATATATAGCACACCTTTTATGAATTAACGTATCTAATTCACGAAAAGCGTAGTTGGATATGCTAATGATTAATGCGTGGCTATATATGATTCGTAACATTTTATGGGCGAATACACATGTCAAAGGTTACACTTAAATGTACGTTTTAAGAATTGAATATGTCAATCAAATAGTTGCACTTTTTATGACAAAACGTCCCTTTTTTCAGAAAATGAACTCATGGATCCGGTTTTTAGTAGGATTTGATTTGATGATATATGTATATGTAAATGAATTGTTGCCGTGATATTTTAATCGAGTTTTAAAGACCAGGGAGCGATTCATGTATTATTGAAGTGTTTCCCCAAAAAAATTCTCTTGAGGGATTTAATGCAAAATCTTGATCGATGTATACCATGTTGCCTGCTTTCGCAACCAATACGACCTGTTTTCCCAAAAAAATTCTCTTGAGGGATTTGATGCAAAATCTTGATCGATGTATACCATGTTGCCTGCTTTCGCAACCAATAGGACGTGTAGTTTGAGAAGACTTAAAAGTTGTGATAAGGAAGTTACGTTTTTAAACGTGTTGTAGAGGTATCCTTCCTTTCCCAACGTCAGGAAAACAATAGATCAATTGATGGGTTGTTGATTGCGTAAGGTCCAGTGACAAATATTTTAAGCATACTCAATTCACGGAGATATACCTTTGAGAAGTGGAGGAAGGAAACGACTGAACATCCAGTGACATATTTTTGGATTATTTATTTTGACACAAAAAAAAACCCAAGTATTTGGTAAATATTGCCGGTATTTTTAACGACCATTTGGTTAAAGAACAAATTCCTGGATATTTTGATAAAACTGAACAACCTCTTATTTGTTATATTTACAAGAAATCTAACCGAAAATTTGTGTTTAATTATAGCCAAGTCACTCTGTAAAGATGTAAATATCAGTGAAAATACACCTACGTCATGTAATTGTAGTAATTCCGAATACACTTATGGCCCCATTTCCCATGTTATAACAGGAGACCTTAACATCGTTCGCGACCGAGAGTTAAAATCATTCCTCAGTAAAGGACCTAAATATCGTCCCCCGTCAATTAATAATTGGAATGAGTGTCGTAATATCATCCACGACTCACTTCGTGCTTACTGTTTGAAATGGTTAAAACGGGAAAAAGCTGACAAAAAATCTTTGGACTCTTTTTTTTAATTCAGTAATGAAGATAGTTGATATACGTATACAACATTTTAAAGAACATTTTACTCTTAACAACAACCATAAAAATCCTATTTCTCGTATCAAACATAAACTAAAAGAACTAGCCGAGGAATTTGTTTTTGTCCCGGCTGATAAAGCTGCTAATAATATCATAATAGTTGGACGTAAATTTTACATTGAGGTTCTGCAAAAGGAAATCACGAATTCACCAACATTCCAACTGACTTCATTTTCAGAAAACGATATCTGTAACAAACATAAACTGTTAGCTACTTCTTTACAAGCAGAACAAAATACAATGAAAGTCCCAACTATGTACTGGCTTCCGAAGCTACACAAATCACCTTACAAATATAGATTTATTTCGTCTTCAAGTCATTGTTCCACTACTAAACTGTCTATTCTACTTATTAGTACACTTGTTACAATCAAAAACCTGATAATAAATTGTTCAAATAAGGCCTTTGAAAATAGTGGAATTAACTACTTTTGGAGTGTCAAAAACTCGTTGGAAGTACTTGATAAATTGCATGCATATATTGGTGATTTTGAATCTGTTCAAAGTTTTGATTTTTCTACCCTATATACCACTTTGCCTCATATTCTTATTAAGAAAAAATTCACACACCTAATTAAATGGGCATTTAAAAAGTCGGAATGCGAATACATATGTTCAAACTCTTTTATGTCATTTTTTAGTAGCAACAAACAAAAGAACTATGTCAATTGGACATGCTTTGATACCATATCTGCACTTGAATTTTTACTTGATAACATTTTTGTTCGCTTTGGAGATTCCGATTATCGTCAAGTTATCGGAATTCCAATGGGGACTAACTGTGCACCACTTATTGCGGACCTGTTTTTGTATTGTTATGAGTTACAATTTATGACTAAAATCAGCAAAGACCCATCGAAACAACATCTGATACAAAAATTAAACAATACTTTTAGATATTTGGATGATATATTGGCTCTCAATAATGACGACTTCAGTATGTATACTAAAGAAATTTATCCTGTTGAACTTACTTTAAATAAAGCTAATACTAACAATGACCACTGTCCTTTCCTCGATCTTGATATCTATATCATTAACGGGAAGCTTAATACAAAAATTTATGATAAAAGAGATGATTTTTTTTCATTTCCTATCGTTAATTATCCATTTTTAGATGGTGACGTTCCCTTGTCACCATCTTATGGTGTGTATATATCTCAACTTATACGATTCGCTCGTGTATGTAATAACGTATTAGATTTTAGCGAGAGAAATTTATGTATTACTGAAAAATTATTACACCAGGGTTTTCGATATCATAAACTAGTCAAAACATTTACTAAATTTTATCATCGGTATAAGGACATCATTCGTAAATATAACTCAACATGCAGACATCTTATACGTTCGGGTATTTCACATCCAATCTTTTGTGGTAATATTCTTTACAAAGCACAAAAATGTCAGTATTCACCTCAAAAGCTAACAAAACCTTTAAACAGACTTATTAAGAAGGGATATAGTTACGATACTGTTGTCAGGTCATTAACGATTGCATATTTTGGCTTTAATATTGATTCACTTATAGGGTCTTTGCATCGGAATTAAACATATTTATTCTAAAACCAGTTGTTGGCATGACACGGGTTATGTTCTTCTCATATATTTTATGATGGTATAATACTTAACCCCTAACAGGAGGGATTGTGCCTGATATTCATATGATGAAGACATAATCTTTCAATCAGTTTAATTGAGGTCTGGAGCTGGCATGTCAGTAACTGCTAGTAGTCTGTTGTTATTTATGTATTATTGTCATTTTGTTTATTTTCTTTTGTTTCCTATTCTGACATCGGACTCGGACTTCTCTTAAACTGAGTTTTACTATGCGTACTGTTGTGCGTTTGTTTTTTCTACATTGGCTAGAGGTATAGGGGGAGGATTGATATCTCAAAAAACATATTTAACCCCGCCGCATTTTTGCGCCTGTCCCAAGTCAGGAGCCTCTGGCCTTTGTTAGTCTTGTATCATTTTTAATTTTAGTTTCTTGTGTATAATTTGGAGTTTAGTATGACGTCCATTATCACTGAACTAGTATACATATTTGTTTAGGGGCCAGTTGAAGGACGCCTCCGGGTGCGGGAGTTTCTCGCTGCATTGAAGACCCATTGGTGGCCTTCGGCTGTTGTCTGCTCTATGGTCGGGTTGTTGTCTCTTTGACACATTCCCCATTTCCATTCTCAATTTTATCCACCAATCAATATCGCCTCTTCGTTTATAGACCATGTTATTAATTTTTGTAGCTCTCCTAGGGCATTCTTTTGCTTCAAGTTTATGGAACCATTTTCAAATCAAGTGTTAGGTTTACAAGTTTGACTAGTGTTTGAGTAGGACAACAGCGGGATTGGAAAGTGCAATAACTTAAAAATAATTTAGTTATTGCACTCCTCTAAAAACAACCGGAGTAAACTCACTCGAAGATCAAAGGAAAAAATTACCATTCATTTCACAAGTTAGTAATGACTATAACATAATTTTTCTTGACAGCCGGGCATCTCTTATAGGATTTTCAAAATTCCAAAGTCTCGTCAGTAATTTCTTTGTCCAAAATCAAGATCTCCTCAGTGTTTTTAATGTAATAATAATTCTTGTTTACTCGATAAATTAAGGCGGACTTTGTTCAAAATACTATTGGTTTAAAAAGAACACGCCAAATACACGAAAATGAGAACTGAAACAATAAATCTTAAAACCCTAATAAATGTATTCAAATAAACAAATAAGCACGAAAAAGGGTTTTGAAGCAATCCTGTATTGATTGCAGATATTTCATAGTGGAATCTATTTACAGCATGTATAATGTACTGAAAGCTTGGCATATGTCGAAGAACGTATGTTGACCTCTGAATGTCGAATAAAACATTTATATTTTTTCTTGACAATTATTGGATATCAAAGCCTATAAACAACATAATACAGTTTTATCTGTAGATATACGTTATGGTTATTTTATGACAAATCCGATTCCACAGGCCATAATACTGACTTTATGAAAATTGTCTCTCGTGACTTTCTTAATAAACGTTATTCGAAAAACTTACGTAACATCCCAACCAGTCGTAACGTTAATAAGCACTTAATTTACAGAAAAACTCAATTTGGTAAAGACATTTTATTTTTTTGCTTATATTTTTCAAAACACTTACAAGCACCGTTTTATTCTAATGTTTTTCTAAGTAAATCTCTGAGGAAAGCAGGAAATAAAGTTAGTTTGATTTTTTGTTTACGCAGAGATTGGCCAGATCCTATAAAAATGGAGATCTATCTAGGGGATAGTAACAAATATTCCATCAATTATGGAAACGTAGACTGGATATAGTTCAAAGACATACCAAGAGTCTTATATTTGCAAGCTTTGACATACAATTTACAAAAGCTCTTAAAATTAAGGGGTGTTTACATGAATCTTTCAATATTTAAAGACCAAACTTTTGTAATTTTATAAGATTCAGTGTTGGTTGCAGACATTTTGTACTTTAAAATCCTTTCTTCGCTTGCCTAGACGCATGGTGATCAGAATGTGACATAGAGTATCAATACTTGTTTAAACGAATGGCAGTTATAATGTGACATAGAGTATTGGCTATTGTCTAGACGCATGGCGTTTTGATTTGATATAGAGTATCGACACTTGTCTAGACACATGGCTATTAGAATCTGACATTGAGTATCTACACTTGTCTAGACACATGGCGATTAGAATGTGACATTTAGTATCGACACTTGTCTAGACACATCGAGATAAGAATCTGACGTTGAGTATCGACACTTGCCTAGACACATGCCAATTAGAATTTGACATTGAGTGTCGACACTTGTCTAGACACATAGCGATTAGAATCTGATATTGAGTATCGACACTTGTATAGACTCATGGCGATTAGATTGTTACATTAAGTATAAACGCTTGTCTAGACACATGGCAATTAGAATGACACAATGAGTATCGAAACTTGTCTAAACACATGGCGATTAGAATCTGACATTGAGTATCGACACCTTTTTAGACACATGGCGATTAGAATGTAACATTGAGTATCGACACTTGTCTAGACACATGTCGATTAGAATGTGAACATTGAGTATCTACAATTTTTTAAACACATGGCGATTAGAATCTGACATTGAGTATCGACACTTGTGAAGACACATGGCGATTTGAATGTAATATTTAGTGTATATACTTGTCTCGATGCATGCTTATTAGAATGTGACATAAAGTATCAATACTTGTCTAAACGAATGGCAGTTATAATGTGACTATTGTCTTGACGCATGTCGTTTAAATTTGATATAGAGTATCGACACATGTCTAGACGCATGGCGTTTTAATTTGATATAGAGTATCGACACTTGTCTAGACACATGGTGATTAGAATAAACATTGAGTATCGATACTTGTCTAGACACAAGGCGATTAGAATCTGACATTGAGTATCGACACTTGTCTAGACACATGGCGATTAGAATGTGACATTGAGTATAGACAATTGTCTAGACACATGGCGATTAGAATGTGACATTGAGTATCGACACTTGTCTAGACAAATGGCGATTATAATCTGACATTGAGTATCGACACTTGTCTAAACACATGGCGATTAGAATCTGACATTGAGTATCGACACTTTTCTAGATTCATGGCGATTTAATCTGATTTTGATTATCGACACTTGTCTTGACAAATGGCGATTATAATCTGACTTTGAATATCGACACTTGTCTAGACAGATGGCGATTAGAATCTGACATTGAGCATCGACACTTGTCTATACTCATTGTGATAAGAATGAGACATAGAATACCGACACTTGGTTAGAGGAGTGGTGATTTGAATGTGACAGAGAGTACAACACATGTCAAAACACATGGTGATTTGAATGTGACATTGAGTATCGACATTTGCCTAGACGCATGACGATTTGAATGTGACACGGAGAAAAGACACTTGTCTGTAATTGAAAGATATGTTTCTGGTGTTGGATAACTGTTTTATTTTTGCTTCAACCAATTTTCGTTTCATTCGTAGTATTTTGCACAATATTCATTAACTTCACGAAAAGCTAAACCGTCCGAAAATATAACATATCTTACATTGGAACTTCCGTTGAAGTCTGATTATAGGGCATGGAAGGTTATCAGATAAACTTCTTCGATTAGAGAATTGAAAACTGTATAGAAAACGATTTATGACCAAAATAAGTACCACATTATGATCATTTTAAGAGCATTTTAAGAGGTTGTCTTCGTTAAATGGTCGCGTGTTAGACAATGGTATCGTCGATCAGTTACTGATGGTAGTGAGTGGCGTGTACTTATGTACAGCTTGATATTAAACATAACCAGAGAAAATCATATGCTACCCGAAAATTACAGACTAAGGTTTTGAGTTCAATTGCATATCAAATGATTACCAGTGTTTCTTTAAATGTAAAGATAAGATTACGCCAATCCTTTTTTTAATATCCATACGAATTAAGCGGAAGCCATTCTTTAGTCGATTAACAAAAAAGGTTCTGTATTACATAGAAGCAAAACAATATTGAAATATTTAATAGCATAAACAGTAAAAATTAGTATCTGGTCTGATAAGAACTGAAAGAAAAGCTGCCCGAAACAGGATAAAATGAATTGTTTGCCCCATCAAAAATGCAAAAAATAAATGTGTTCAATTGTGTAAATAGAGAAAAAAATATTTAGGGAAAATTTGTAAGGATTATCTTAACCTTGTAATCAAATGTAACTTCATGATCGGGTAAAATATTGATGGTTTAAATTAGAACTATTTGATGAATAAAGCAAAAACTATATGCTTAATATTAATTTTGCTGAAAGACTTTCGAAATGTTAGAACTCGTATTTTAATAAAACAAAACCACAAGATAGCAAAGCTATTTTGATGCACTATATTAAGTTTTATTTCTCGTTAGTATAGTCTCAAAACTAAAATATTTGAAATATAAAGCAGTAAAAAATACTTGTGTGTATGGATGTTAACCTTATACAGAGTTTAAACCAATGTCTTTTTGGACGAATAGTTAAATAACATATTAGTAATACCCCTGAAGACGGATTGGTATCCTCCAAATAGTAGCAATACCAAGATGTTGAAGGCACGTGATAACCAATAAAACAGTTCAATATCATGAAAATACAGAAAAATAAAAATACAAGGCATACATATGTAGTTGATAAAATGATTTGTGATGTATACTTTCATAGACAGCAACACAACGACAGAAAAATCAAAAAGATATCCTAAGATCAATATAAGTGTCTATCAATGTGTTCTCCTTGAAAATTCCTCTCATCTGCAAAAGTTGTGAATAAAGTTTTAACGAGAAGAATAAACATTTAGATATTGTGATACATTTGTAAAGGCGACCAAAGGATGAAATACAATTCTTATTACTACATTGTAATCGTTACTAATTTAGTAAATCTTTCAAAAAATATAAGCATTGAAAACAAATTGATACAAATTCTGTCAGATTATGGAGCGGTTTCTTATCGAGTTAGTTCAAACAATATTTATTCAGATTAATCATCAGATAACAATAGAATACACATGCAATACATATCAAGGATTCACCGAAACGAGCAAAGTTGCTTTTCCTAATCTATTTCTAGTAAAGATGCGGATCCAGGATTTTGAAAAGGGGGCCGCCGGCCCCCAAACTAGACAAAGCGTGGAGTGGAACATGTAAAAAGTATGGATTAACCATAAATGTAGCTCCATAAGGGGTGGCCTTGGCACCCCGCCACCCGTAAATCCGCATCTGTAGTATGTTAACATTGAGCGTAAAAATAGAACGCTTTGTAATAGATATGAAAAAGGTGAAAATTGTGATAGAAAATAAAAGAATAAACATGAAATAGTTTTGTATTGTATACAGTGTGAAATGCTTGGGTTCTTTTTGAATGATGGAACATTAACATCAAGGATTAAAACGTTTGCTTTTGATAATGTATTTCTGTACCAAACTAAATAAAACGCTATTCTGCTCGTCAGCGAGTACTGTTGAGCCAAAAAAAGCAAAATATTGATGTAAACTTGGACAGGAAGGATGTCTTAATTGCTGTATATTGGACAAGGTAACAGAAAGTGATACTTTGTTTCTAAATTAACAGAACGACTTTGGGGAGTCTACTAAATTCTGAAGAATAGGTGAGAATTAAATCATTGCGTAGTGAACTCGAGTCCAATGAAGAGCTTGTTCAAGACGATGACCTACATGATAATATATTGGGATTTTATTATTTTGAGTACGATTTTTTTGTTAACAGTGATAGTGATTCCCATTTTCTGTTGTTAAGAATAATTGTCTATAATCTTTTTGCTTGGAAAAAATATTCAGATCATAAACGAGTACGTGTTTTAGTTGTATAAGATTGTTAAATGCTCATAATTACTTCTCCATATCAAATCATAGTGCATATTTACAATTGATTGGTTGTTATAAGTGGTTTATGCTTCGTGTCATTTTAACCAAAGAGAAGATAAACAACGCTACGTTATCATTAAATATGTATGCCCATTGCATGTGATTGTTAAAACCATAATTTCCTATTAGATAAAATGTTCTTCGAAAAATATGGAAGTTACAAAACTTACAAAAATGTCACTAATTGAACATGCAAAGGAATGATTAAAGCCATTAGTGTGGGTTTTTTTTCCTGATATTATATACATACATCCAATTTGGAGATAAAGCCCATCTTAAAGCAAATCCATTCCCTTTCTATTAAGAATCTCAATTTTATTGTAAAAAACCATGGAGATCGAACGAAACACCTCTTTATATAAATAATTTCAACATTAAAGATTATATAAGTGACACCGACAGGGCATACAAAGGCATGATAACGGCCATCAGTGGTTTTTTTTTTTTTGGTTTATATTCACATAAAAAGCGATAAAGTCCTTCCTATAGTACTTTCTTCGCTTACTATTAAGAATCTAAATTAATGGCAATCACAATTATATGCTGAAAAAAAGTAAGGGGACCCAAGCTGTATAAGTAGATATGAAAAAACTATTAATTTCCCTCATTTTGGGGAAAGAAAGAAATCTTGTCGAGCAGTTTCAGATAAGAAAATTGTTGATCGTGTCTGTAAAAAAAAGGACCACTAACTTTAACTTTCGTACTTGATCCCTAGCTTCTTATGCCGTGAGTAATATACGCGTTAAAATGAACTAATGGAAAATAAGGTAATATTCCAAGCCACTTACAGTTTATGACGGAAAATGCTGTACGACTATGAAGAGTACTCAATCGCTCCCCTAACTACGTCTTTTCGTGACGTTAAATTAAAATTTGACCTAATATACCCTTATTGTTACTTGGTGGTTAGTATTAGCAGAAGAGGGTCACGATTTTCGACAGAATTTCATAACTTTGATTTTCAACAGAATTTTCAAAAAGAGGGATTGAGCATCTGCCAATTTAACTGACAATCATGTAAAGGGAGGGAGCAATTGTCAATTGTTGTATGCATCTGGGAACTTGATTTTCAAAACATTTGGAAAGTACAAAATCTGTGAAAGTATAGCAATTCTCTGTTTCTTATATCGTCTGCATGTGTACAATTTCGTCTTATTAATTGGAATGAGTGTCGTAATATCATCCACGACTCACTCCGTACTTACTGCTCGAAATGGATAAAACGAGAAAAAGCTGACAAAAAATCCTTAGATTCTTTTTTTAATTCAGTAATGAACATAGTTGATATTCGTATTAAACATTTCAAAGAACATTTTACTCCAAACAACAACCATAATAGCCCTATTTGTCGTATCAAACATAAGCTAAAAGAACTCGCCAAGGAATTTGTTTTTGTCCCGGCTGGTAAGGCTGCTAATAATATCATTATTGTTTGACGTAAATTTTACATTGAGGTTCTGCAAAAGGAAATCACGAATTCACCAACATTCCAACTAACTACATTTTCGGAAAATGACATCTGTAACAAACAACAACTTTTAGCTACCTCTTTACAAGCAGAACCAAATACAATGAAAGAACTATGTACTGGTTCCGAAGCTGCACAAAACACCTTACAAATATAGATTTATTTCGTCTTCAAGCCATTGTTCCACTACTAAACTGTCTATTCTACTTACTAGTACACTTGGTACAATCAAAAACCTGGCAATAAATTGTTCAAATAAGGCCTTTGAAAATAGAGGAATTAATTACTTTTGGAGTGTCAAAAATTCGTTGGAAGTACTTGATAAATTGCATGCTTATATTGGTGATTTCGAATCTGTTCAAACTTTTGATTTTTCTACCCTATATACCACTTTGCCTCATAATCTTATTAAGAAAAGTTTCACACACCTAATAAAATGTGCATTTAAAAAGTCAGAATGCGAATATATATGTTCTAACTCTTTAAGGTCATTTTTAGTAACAACAGACAAAAGAACTATGTCAATTGGATCTGTTTTGATACGATAACTGCCCTTGAAATTTTACTAGATAACATTTTTGTTCGCATGGAGATTCCGTATATCGTCAAGTTATCGGAATTCCAATGGGGACCTGTTTCTGTATTGTTATGAGTTACAATTTATGACTAAAATTAGCAAAGACCCATCGAAACAACATCTGATACAAAAATTTAATAACACTTTTAGATATTTGGATGATATATTGGCTCTCAATAATGACGACTTCAGTATGTTCACTAAAGAAATTTATCCTGCTGAACTTACTTTAAATAAAGCTAATACTAACAATGAACACTACCCTTTCCTGGATCTTGATATCTATATCTTTAACGGGAAGCTTAATACCAAATTTTATGATAAAAGAGATGATTTTTTATTTCCTATTGTTAATTATTCATTTTTAGATGGTGACGTTCCCTTGTCACCATCTTATGGTGTTTATATATCTCAACTTGTTCGATTATCTCGTGTATGTAACAACGTATTTGATTTTAACGAATGAAACCTCTGTATTATGAAAAATTGTTGCACCAGGGTTTTCGATATCACAAACTAGTCAAAACATTTACTAAATTTTATCATCGGTGCAAGGACATCATTCGTAAATATAAATCAACATGTAGACATCTTATACGTTCAGATATTTCACATCCAGTCTTTTATGGTAATATTCTACTCAAAGCACAAAAATGTCGACATTCACCTCAAAATCTAACCAAACCTTTAAACAGACTTATTCAGAAGGGATATAGTTACGATACTGTTGTCAGGTCATTAAAGATGGCATATTTTGGTATTAATATTGATTCACTCATAGGGTCTTTGCATCGGAAATAAACACATTTATTCTAAAACCAGTTGTTGGCCTGATACGGGTTATGTTCTTCTCATATATTTTATGACGGTATGATACTAAACCCCTAACGGGAGGGATTGTGCTTGATTTTCATATGATGAAGACATAATCTTTCAATCAGTTTACTTGAGGTCTGGAGCTGGCATGTCAGTAACTGCTAGTAGTCCTTTGTTAATATATTCATCATTGTCATTTTGCTTAGTTTCTTTTGGTATAGGGGAGGATTGAGATCTCACAAAACATGTTTAACCCCGCCGCATTTTTGCGCCTGTCCCAAGTCAGGAGCCTCTGGCCTTTGTTAGTCTTGTATGTTTTTTAATTTTTTAATTTTAGTTCATTTATATGTTTTGGAGTTTAGTGTGACGTCCATTTTCATTGAACTAGTACACATTTTTGTTCAGGGGCCAGCTGAAGCCCGCCACCGGGTGCGGGATTTTCTCGCTGTATTGAAGACCCATTGGTGGCCTTCAACTGTTTTCTGCTCTTTGGTCGGGTTGTTCCATTCTCAATTTTAAACCATATGGGTATGGTTGGTATGGTGAAATTATCAAGTGTAGAATAAATCATTTTCAAAAAAAGACGTAGAGGCTTAATCTATGGTTGCATAAACAGTCGCAAACCGTGTCGTTTGATTGTCTATGAAATTATTAAATGGATTCCGTTTAAGAGTTAAATGTTTGAGTTTATATAATCGAAAACTATCAGTTAGGCGTGAAAATTGTACATATTTTATCAGAACAGCATCAAAATTTTACGGATATATATTTAAATTTCGAAAAGTTTCATGCGCCTGAGAAAATTATGTGCATATAATGTATTAAAACCTCAATGATTTACGTATTAAAAGCGCTTTACCTGTACGGTTCAATGTCATACTAAAAGGTACACGTATGTAGATATGTAGCAGGTTATTATAATGTTCACCAGCTCTTTAAAATCTAATATTCAATAAATGAAAAGTATTTGCCAACGGAACAATTAAGTGTTGTCCGAAATATTTTTACCAACTGTATGCTTTTCTTGGGTTTCAGAATGGACATTATCAGGGGCGGATACAGGATTCATACAGGGTCCGAGGAAAGAGGGGAGGATGGGGAGCATACCAATAACTTTTTTGAGTCGATTTTAAGCAAAAAAAGTGATATTTATGTTATCAATGACCTTTCATTATTCAAAACTACGGAGACCAATCAGAGTCTTGACAAAATCAGTTTATTGCCATTCAGAGGAAGGCATTACGTTTTAAAAGGCCCATAGCACTTATGCCCTAGACCCGTACGAGTTTGTCAGCATATGGTGGGGGGAGTGGGGTACTTCAGTATATCACATAGTCAAGGTTAAGTATTGCCGGCTAGCCAAAATAGGGGATTCTACACGTTGGCAATTATACCAGAAGTAGAGGTAGGAATGGCCTCTAAAATGGCCTACAGCACTTATGCTCAAGACCCGTACGAGTTTGACAGCATTTTAGAGGCAATGCCTACCTCTACATCTGTCATAATGGCCCACGCGGAGAATCTCTTAGTTTGGCCAGCCGGCAATAGTTTATTTCGATTTCGTGATATACCAGAGAACCGCCTCTCCCTTTTAACCCTCTGCTGACAAACTAGTACGGGTCTAGGGCATAAGTGCTATGGGCCATTTTAAAGGCAATACCTTCCTCTTCCTCTGGTATCATGGCCCACGTGGAGAATCTCTTAGTTTGGCCATCCGGCAATAGTTAATTTCGACTTTGTGATATACCAGGGTACCCCCCCCCCCCCCTCCCCCCGCCCCCTCTACCCTTTGCTGACACCCTCGTTCGTGTCTAGGGCTTTTTAAATGCCATACCTACTCTGAATGGAATGGCTTGAAATTAATGGCTCTGATTGATCTCCGTAGTTTTGAAAAATGATATGTCACTGAAATAGTAACTGATAGTTTTTATTTTTCTGTGTTTTTTCATTAACTATAAATCTTCTTGTTTGTCTGGTCTGATTAAAATTGAAGATATACGATCGTATGTATGGAATGTAGTACTTTTGAGATGGGACTATAACAGATTATGGAATGCCCGTATGACAATAAATTCCTTTTGATTCCTTTCAGTGTACGTGTAAATTATATTTGTTAAATCACTATTAAATGTCTAATATTTAAACACTTCGAAAAGTCGAACATGATAATCATTTATAAGAACCGTATTCATATGGATTGTTTGAGTGTATGTCCCATTTTTAAGAAGCATATGCATATGTCATAGCTTTTGTTCAATTTCTTTATTTACAGTAATCGCTAAATTTCTATATTTAATCATACTTTTATTTATTGTAGTTTCAGTTTACATTACTGCACTAATCACAGAATTTTAATGAATCGTTTCTTGGTTTTATGTGTATTGAGGCATTAACCTTTTTATTTACTTTCATTTTAAATGGTGTTAAAAAACGCGGACCTTGCATAAGACACCTATTGATTTAATATTTTATATTGCTATAAATAGCAGAACCATATTGAATATTAACAGCAAAAAGTTATTTAATTGTCACAATCTATTAATTACCCACACCACTTCATCGAACGCGGTCTCATCTCATGAATATTAACGCAGGCTAGCTTCACACTAGTACTTGTTCCTGTATTGCTATGAATCAGTTTATCAGATGTCTGACTGTCCCTCTGGTATCTTTCGTCCCTCTTTTATGGTCAAACTCAGTACAGATCCGTCTAAATTCCATTTAATAGAAAATAAAATAATACATGTAACACTTATCGGTACCTTGATGATATTTTTCTTCGAATAAACATGAATTTTCTAATTATATACATTGACAATTTATTACAAGGAAAAAAAAACTCTAAAAGAAACAGATCAATTGTATCGATCGTACGAGTCAACCCTTTTCCCGCTGATTTACCTCCATAAACTTATTTAACCCAGCCCAATCTTTATGTGCATGTCCCTGTAATTTAATGGTTGTCATTGTCTGCCTTATTCGATTTTTGTTTGATTTTTGATAGCATAAATCAGTGCCTTTTTTTTAGCTTTTTATACGATATGGTGTTTGCTCCTTGCTGAAGGTCGTACAGTGTCCCATAGTTGTATACATCCTCGTCCTTTGGTCTCTGGTGGAGAGTTGTCTCATTGGAAATCATACCACTTCTCCTTATTTAATATCTATCAATGCATTACCTTAAGGTTTTGCATTCGTAATTGAAGGAAAAGGGCATTAACCTATATTTTGGAATGAAATGATTTGAAGGGTACAGTTTACTTTTATAACTCAAACCAATTATATATTTGTAATAACAATTTTTTTTCAACAAATACTAACATACCTTATATATTTTTTTAAGCTTTGTTTTTGTGTCTTTATGCAAAAGAAGTCTTTTTAATTTTATTTAACATCATATTTACACGGGAGAGAGAAAATCATCAACCAACTCGAAAGAACCTGATTAAATGAAAAATAAAAACACGAACCCAGCAGGACACTACACTTACTGTGAGGCTAATAATTGTATGCGCCAAGCATGTCCAATTAGTTTCATAAAAAAACAAGAATAATTGACTAAAATCATTCTCTAGATATTTCGGATAACAATTATATATGTATTTCCTTTAAAGAATGTTGTATGCACGAATATTAATTGGAAAGTATAATTATGAACATTTTGTATATATCATAGATGAACTTTAATATGAAGATCTATAAACATTAAATATGTGAACATTTAAAATAGACTTACAGCAGAATGCATCGAGTGTGTAAGTAAAGGTTATATCTTTGGTTAGCTTGCTTGCTAGCTGAACCGTGAAGTCATCATTATGTTAGGTAAACTACCCTCCTTTAAGAGTAGACTAGTCCGACAGATAACAAATCTATCTATCTGTAGGACTAGACTACTCCGAAAGGAGGGTAGTATACCTAACCTAATAATGACTTCACGGTTCAGCTAGCAAGCAAGCTAACCAAAGATTATACCTCCACCTACACACTCAATGCATTCTGATGTAGGTATAGACAGTAGTGAGCTTATGGAGTAACATAGCATTATAACTGGTTTTCTATGCTAACGGGTAAAATATGGATTGACCAATCCCGGATACATAGTTCGAAAAATGACAAGTTCAAAGTACAAAGAAAATAAAGCCCCGTATGAACATAATTATAACTGGTTTTAATTATTTTCGAAATATAGGAAAATTAAATAATTCAATATCTAGTTTTTAAAGATATAATATTTCAGTCAAGCATTGGTTTATTAATTATAATTTCATTTTCACTGCAAATTTAGCTTGTGCTATCAAACTTCTCATGCACAGAGAAGATTGTATGTCAGTTTGTATAAATTGCACGAAGTACAAAATTATCGACATGTTTTTCTGAAAAAGTTTGAGCCTTTCCTTAAAATGCAGGTTTTCCCTGGCTTCTTTTTCCAAATATGCAATGAAATTCTGTCTATCCCTCTGTATCTCTGCAGTAGACATTTGTATTTTACCATAGTTTCTCAAACCTATTTCGCAAATGAGTTTAAGCCACAAAACATCATTAACACTACATATTTCAAGGTAATATTCGATTGCATTTTTTACATCTTCACACTGGCAAACGTTGTTATTGTTTTTTTCGTAGGCTTCTAATTTCAATTTATAAAGTTTAGTTTTTTCATCATACCGACTTTGAAGTCCAGGCAAGACAATATTCAAATTCAACCAATACGCTATTTTGTGCTCATACTTAAAGTAAACACGTGAGCTTATTTCATTTTTTTCCTCCAGGTATCCCATGAAATGAGCTAACCATTGAATATGAATGGAATGTTTTTGTCGAAGTTGTTCTAAATATCGGAACTGAGGGCTGACAATGGAATTAAATGATAACTCTTTCAAATATTTACGTTCCGGCTCATTGAATATGTGAAGTAATGTCCTTTGATATACAAACATAAAATCATGATCGTCAAACTTCATCCATTTCCTTAAACGTATGTATGCTTGTTTTTGTAGTAACTTCAACTGACGTATTATTAAATTGTTCATGTCAACTAAAGCAGAACAAATATGCATTGTTACATCAAAATTACAAAAAAAAACAATAACTGGTAAAATTTTAAATGTGTTCATGGATTTTAAAACCACATGAAGTCCATGTATACATACTTCCCTATACGCGTTCATATATAATATGTAGTTGTCTTTGTTCCTAACTTCACGTCTACATTTCGCATTTTGTGTTTGTATGAGACCATAATGTTTATAACTATACTGAAGGCGACATGTCCAATCAAAAATGTGTCGTACTTTGTGATTGAAAAGCATATTATATATCAACAAACTTTCTATTTCCAAATTTGGTTTGGTTCGGGAAACACGAATGCTAACCATCCATTTCATTACACTTTCTTGTTTGTAAATCTTGGCTAAATAATACGGGGATATCTTGTTAAAATCGTAACAGTTCAATATATCGGAACCAAACAACAAAGTGCATTTCTTTAGAAAATCTATAAAACCCTTGGCTGCTCCTAAATGTACTAGACTTAAATGGCTCACATTAGATTCACACAATAGAGTTTTGATTTTTCTTCGTCTTATTCCTTTAGATGTATATAAATTGTCTAACAAAAACTCGGCTGTTTCATCATATTTCTGGGCGCTACTGTAATCAATAATCAATTGTCGAGTTTTGTTCTCCGAAACGAATTGTAGTACTTGAAATGGAAAACTATTACTATAGCGCAAAGGTACTTTACCATTGTCCAAAAAAGGAGCTTTAATAATCAAAATATTTATAACTGATTGACCATGACGGGACAAATGTGATACAGTCATTCCTTTACTCAGCAAAAATTGTGTTCCTAACAAATTTCCTCCCATCGCAGCTCTATGAAGTAAATTATATCCATCCTTATCAAAACAATTGTCTAACATTTTGCTGGAGTAATCTTCCAAGTAATTGTTTAGAAACTCGCTGTTATGATACATTGATTGTGTATTTCGATCGTTCATAACAATCTCATGAAGAGGACTAAAGCTTCCGTCACATTTTGGAGAATTTTTGTTTTGTTAAAAAGAATTCTGCTATATTTGGTCCCTCATATTCTGTAATAAACTGAAGTAAAGGTGGATTGTTATGCACAACATGTTGGAATTGTTGTTCAGCATAAACTTTAAGCATCAAAACCGTGTAAATCCTAGATTTGCGGATTGCTATCGTTAGCAAGTCTGATACATTAAAGTTTGCAAACCCGTCCATTTGATTAAGATACAGCAGTGCTTTTAATATACAAAGCTCGTGATTCGTCAAAATAGTTTTAAAATTTGTCGGACATTTCGTGTAGAACACATCTGTAATAGAACATCCTTCAGGAATTCGTATAGGATCAAAGGACTTACGTGTATGCATTGAATGAAATGTTTCGTCAACAGGTGTTTTTTTAGTTGCGTCCTTCTGTGTCAAAAGACTCATAACATCATTCTCAGATAACATTTGAAATGCAATAACAAATCCTACGTAGTTTCCACTTTTAGCAGCGTAGTGTAGAAAATTCCTTCCTTCATTATCAGTATGGAGAAAATTATGCTTAGAATTAAGGCAAACCTGAAATATTGACCATATCTGACCATGCTCTCCAACACCGATATCTATGCTGTCGTCAATTTGTCTCAATGGAAGTAGCATGCTGTAATGTAAAATGCTTCGACGACTATAATCAAGACTATCAGGAATACTAAGATGATATACGTCGTTTCTTTTGTGAAAGAAGTACAACGTAGGAGACCGACATATGGCTGAAGAGTGAAATACACTAGAACCGTTGACAGTGATAGCGGAGAAGTTGCAGTTATTTTTTGTCAAATAAGTGAGACCCACAAAGATATGATTATAAAAACAAAACGCATAGTGCAATGGAGTAGCTTCATCGGCATCTCGCTGTTCCCAGTCTGTAAATCCTTTTTTGTACATAAACAATATCATATCAGTAGTACCGTGCATCGCTATAACGTGAGCGAGAGTTGCCCCAACGGGACATTGTTCTGTAGTTAATAAATCCACTTCCGAAATATCTAACGTGGACCTCAATTCATAGATATTAAAGGAATGAACACATTTTGTTGTTAAATTGGCACCATTCAGATATAAATGATAAAAAATATCCGTACGATTATACCTCACAGCTGTCATTAAAGGCGTTTTACCGTCATAAGTTGTACAATTAATAGCACTGAATTTTTCACGTAAAAGTTTCTTAACAATCTCAAGATGACCATTACGCACAGCAGTATTCAAAGCCGTTTCGCATATAATTAATCGCCAATCGTCATAGAAGAATGTTTTGATATGGACATCTTGATTGAGTGTTAATCCTGATCTAATCTTATCAAATTTTATTGTTTGTTGCTGTCTGTTAGATAGTAATGGTAGCCAGTAAAACATACCATTACATGGTAAACATTCATCCTTTGAGCCGGTATCAAGCAATAGTTTTAGAATCTGCGTGTGACCTTTCTCACTTGCCTTGTATAAAGAGTGGGTGTCTGCAAAACTCTTGTTATAGTTTAGTAAAAGCTTCACTATATCCAATTGACCATGTTCTACGGCAAGATGGAAGGCATTAAGATGCATATCATTTTCTGAATATATAAGATATCGATATTGCTGCAGTATCATTTCGGCAACATATGTATGCCCGTTTTGGGCAGCAATATGGAAAACATTATAGCCACAAAAATAAACATATTTGCACAATTTAACAATATCATGATTAGAGCTAACTTTAGTGTACAACTGTGTATTCTGATGATTAACATGAAATGAACCTTCTAGTGGTGAATAGTCATATACGACGGAAAAGGCATATTTTGCACCATTGTGTAATAAACATTTCAAAGTCTTCTCATTACCCTGGCTAGCTGCTATAAACGCTGGGGACTGGTTCATCGTGTTAACCGTATTTATTGCAGCAACACCAATGTATTTGAGTAGCAGATCCGTCGTATGGTAATCATTATATTTCCAAACTACTTGATAGAGTAATTCTAAGTGTAACATTTTATCCCTACTCAATAAATCTCTGACGAAACTGAATAACCTGGTTTCGAACTCAAAATTTTTGCTCATTGCAACATGATGAATAAGCTCTGTCAAATTAGTTTTTGAAGTCGAAATAATTTTGAATTTTCCAAGCAAGTATTCCGCGAACAACTTGTGCCCATTTTCTTTATGAACAAAAAATTTCAATTTGTTTCTCCTTTCGTCAGTTAAAAAGTCACTGATAGATTTGTGTAAAAACGATATTTTCCCATCCTCAAATTTAAGAAAATGTCCCAATTCATTTCCAAGTAACGTTTCTAGTTGCCTCCTTTTACTATTTTCATCAATTTGTGATACTTCAATGAGATGAGCGTTATCGATAGGATTTTGAATAGTGCACAGAACTTCAAATACAGGTAGGAAATCATTAAATAAATTTCCGGAATCTTTAAAAATTCTTTTGAAATTTAATTGGTACAACAGTGCAAGAGAGTTTGGTACATTTCTAAAGTCAAATGTATCTGTTTTCTTGCAGTACTGTAAATATAGTTTAACATGAAGAAAATTTCCATTAGCAGCTTTTGTCAGTGTTGTGTTCTGAGGTTCTGAAAGCTGACTTGTTTTACGGACGTAATTTTGTACATCCTTTAAATTGAATGAATCTAATGTATTCAAATAGATATGCGTTACCATTTCATCTAGGAATTGAAAATTTTTATGAATATTATCAATGTTTCTTGAAGTCATAATAAATTTAAAATTAGATGGAAATCTTTGGATTTGAGTCATAAGAAAATGAAACAAATTATTTCCACTGGCAGATTCACATTCATCCAAAGCATCAATAAGGATTATAAATTGCTGATTGATCCAATGATCTCGCAATGGATTTAAAATAGATATTTCAAAACAAGATATCGGATCTTTATAACATCGTGTCCCGTATAAAAAATCAGAAGCAACATCATCAGATAGGATGGCATTTCCCATTTCAGGATAGTGTTTAACGATTGCACTTGCAAGATTTCGAATGAATGTACCTGCGTTTAAGGTCATGGCCATATCATGTCTACAAAAATGGTAAGCTAGAACTTGTTTCCGAAAATCATACCACGCGGATGAGCTATTGGCACATACTATATTAGATATTATGGACGACTTCCCATACCCCATATTTGCCGTCAATAAGATTCCGTTAGCCTCGAGTAAATGTGTATCTACTGTATCCTTTAGCCATCGTCTTTCTATGAAGCTTGCGTTATTTAATGTTTGGACATAGAAATCGAAGTCCAAAATACTTTTCCAGTGCTCTGGAAATCGCATACTTAAACAACCTACAATGTATTAAAGGAAATATTCATGTATACCAGTTAAAAGTAAAATAATGTTCATGTATCTACAAATTCAAATCATTTCTTGTCTGTGAAAGGAACACCAATGGGAACAGAACAATACATAAAAAGGAGTAAGTTTGCGAATGGTTATTATTGGCCCTAAAATTCCATAAAATTAACGTCAGCAGTTAAAGTAAACATTGTTGTCTCATTGACACATTCCCCATTTCCATTCTCAATTTTATTTGATGAAAAATATATAAAAAATAATTATAAAAAGAAATAAACCTTTAAATTGCAAATGAACTGTCAAATATTATACCATAGAAGTTATCAAACTTATCGAAAACATACACTAGACAGAAACACGAATCATGTTGGTTATCTAAATATATAAGATCGTAAATTTTTGTTTATAGATATGACATGGAAAAGTCCCATTTCTAGTGCAAACTTCAGTTCTTCGTCTTCCTACACTTCCTTTTCATATGATATTTACAATTGATTCATTGCAATTACAGTTCAGAAAAAAAACCATTTGTTTTATAATACCGTTAATTGTGATAATATTTACTACAAAACACCAAACAATTAAAACATATGCACACAGTGTATCATCCACAGTGGTACGCATGTTGGTATTGATTCAACATGTATGTGTTCCTTGAGAAAAACAATGCAATAGGTGATAAACTTATGTGATGTGATCAGTCTTTACCTGTCCTTTGATATATACTATCTTTTTTTTGTCCCTTAATACTATTTGATGATTCCTTCATGTTCAGACACTTTTGTTCGACTAAAATAGGACCACATATTTTGGCTCTCGGGTGCGTTTGGGGAATGTACCCCTCCTTTTTCTATAAGCTTTTGTTCGTTTTATAGATTTTTGTTAGTAAATATTCTTTAATATTTTTATTATTTCCACTTATCAAATGTGCTTATTCTAACCATATGACATTACAATAACAGTAATTTATATATGATGCCCTCATTGTTATTTTCTACAAGACATGAAAGATCAAAACATGAAAGATCAAAACATGAAATATCGTACATTGTCTACTCACCTCCTTTACATTTGATGTGCCAGATTTCCATAAAATCATATTAAATAGGACATATATACAAACAAAGACATACCTTATCGTTTTTGTTGGGGATTTGTATGTACAATCTCTCAGCTATCCAGAAATTTTAAATTGCATTAATTTCATCAAGTCCATTACTGATGACGGAAGTATGTGCTGTATGAATCGAAATGCGATTCATGAATCATGAAGTCCGTTAAGTTCGAAACCTTTTGAACTTTTTGATTCATGCATTGCATTTCAAGTCATACATTGCACGCGATTAACGTCTACTTTCGCCGTCAGTAATGGACTCGCCGAAATCAAAAGCTACCAAGAAGTGACAATTGTAAATGTATGATATTTAAATGTCCTGCCTTGTGAAAAATAAGAATAGAGGACAGCATATACAAACTACTGTTGTTTTTATATAGTGTAGATAACAGTAAGTACACATCACCTTAGTGAAAATAAGTTCAAATAGTAAAGAAAGTTTAATTTGAAAAATTAACACAAACCATAGAGAGAGAGAGAGAGTCTCCACTCCCAAGCGCCTGTGTTTTTTTGTCTTGTGGAGCAGCACAACAAATGCATAGACAATAACTGTTTAGTGTCTTTAAATATCAGCTGTATTTGTACGAGGCTAAGAAACAGGTGTAATGCGAGTTTCAGCGAGCTATTACTCCTGTTTCGAGCCGAGTACAAATACAGCTCATATTTAAAGACACTAAACAGTTATTGTCTTTATCCTGCAATTATATTTGTACATTTTTTTCCCATCCTAATCGTTGATTTGTTTTTGAAAGAAATCGACATGACTTAAACGCGGACCGCAATGAGGACCCCAAATTGAACTGTGACGTAAACAATAATTTTGACATAACCGTTCGCTCGCAACAAAAGCAGGATACCAGAAGACTATATACGTATATCGCTTCGTGTTATCTGTACACCTTTATTCGTATAGTAAAAAGGTCGATTGCAGGATAAAAGTTTATTCGTCCCCATCATCCGTACCCGATCTTAAATCCTATGTTACCAACATTAATTATTGTTGGATATAATTATGTAATAATTGACTATAAATCTGACGTCACCACGATTTTCACAAAACATGTGACAGTTTTTGACATGAAACCGAATAATACACCCGATTAGGTCGATATGATAAATACAATAACACACAATATCTATCTTAGTAGCTTGGTTGCCTGCAATATATATCTTTACCTTGATTCGATGAATCCAATTGCATAGGAAATATAAATGAAATGGTAATGGAAATTAAAAGTATAAGAACACTTAAATCTTTTAGGACATTCCTCATAATTGGTGAAATAATGTTTTGGGGTATTTTATTCGGCTTAATTGTTGATTCCAGTATCATAGTGTTTATTCTGTCTTTGAAGGTGTTTCTTGCCGAAACAAAAGCTACTTTCTGTAAATCAACACAAGGCGAGAGTTGCTCAATACTGTCTCTTACTAAAATGAATGTTTCACGTGCGGCTTGATGTTGTAAGAGACATGTAGGAATTCCTTCTGCTGTTACAAGCTTTTCCAACAGGTCTACAGCCACTTTGGCACTTTCTTTACCAAATATATTTGGGACTTTTAAAATCCTTATAAAGCTCTGTAGGCACAGTTTTTTCTCCGTTTCATCGACACTGATCCTATAATTATGAGCAAAGCTGTGGTTTCTATGCCGTTGAATATCTTTAATTACTAAGTCATCTATAATAAAGATTTTCATATTCATAAACAAAGATATAATCGCACCAAGATCTTGATAAACTCCTTGTCTGAACTGGTGAACATCACGAACAAAAAACTTTCGATATAGCTTCATATGAACATGTTGAAGAGTGTGGAAAATCTATGGTATCGATCTCCTTCCAGTTGATTTTGTCCCATTGTTTCTTATATCGACAAAGTTTACGAAGTTCGTCTTTCCATGATTTGCAAATATTGCACCACTGACTGAAGATATTTCCGTATTTTCTACTACAGTTTATATTACATTTCAAACCATTGGGTATTCGCTGTAAAATGTTTTGATGTGTTGTTTCAATAGTGTCTAATACAAAGTCTTGTAATCCGAATACTCAAAATTTTAAACCAAGGGCAACGGAAATAAAATTGTCTAATGCTTTCCGATCAATAGCGGCCATTATCTGTCAGTGCATGAAAAAGTCGATTTACACACGGAAAGGTTAATAACATTATTGATTATCATGTTTAAAGTCCGATATTCATATAGATAATATCAGTTTGGTGTGAACATGATAACGTTATCTTTCTTACTGCGCTTTGGACGCACGAAATTTATAGTGTTATCTTTATATATACAGGTAAATTTTTATTTCTAACAAAATATATATGCACAATATTTCAACAGATATATCATAACTAGAGGCTTTAAAAAGCCTGTGTCGCTTACCTGCATCTTCAAAATTAGCTTCCTTTTAGTAAAAAATCATCATTAAACAGGAATCACTCTATAAAGAGTTCACAGAAAATTTCAATCATGTTGACATATTTCTAGATCTCAACCTGTTGATATTTTTTTGTCTCGCCTTGACAGAGTCGAAAAGCGAGACAAAGGTATGCTGTTTCCGGCGGCGTCAACAATATATTAGGTCTTATTTCCATTGAGATTATTTGGCCCCACCCCATCAGTCGTGGTCTATTGATTTTGAAACTTTTGCAAAGTTTATATGTTTAAGTGGTAAGTCAATGATAGTTGGTATGCAGTTATATAAGCATTGGCACATCTCAATTCCATGGTGATTATTTGGCCCCACCCCATCAGTCGTGGTCTGTTGACTTTGAAACTTTTACAAAGTTTATATGTATAAGTAGTAGGTCAATGATATTTGGTATTCAGTTGTATTAGCATTGGCACATCTCGTTTCCATGGAGATTGTTTGGCCCTGTACCGTCAGTAATGGTTCATTGAATATTTTGCATAACTTACATGTTAAGGATTGCTATTTTAATTTCAACATTTGCATTTTACTATCAAATTAACAAAAAGGCGAGACATATCTCTGTGTTAACAGTTTATTCCTTTTTAAAGTTTCTATTTATCTATAATAGTTTTAAGATAATATGCAAAAATTGGAAAAATTGTCATTAAATGGCCAAAAACTTCAATAAGGAGTCAACTAACGATTTTGG
The DNA here is from genome assembly GCF_021869535.1 of Mytilus californianus. Classification (NCBI taxonomy): domain Eukaryota; kingdom Metazoa; phylum Mollusca; class Bivalvia; order Mytilida; family Mytilidae; genus Mytilus; species Mytilus californianus. The sequence goes on along the minus strand of NW_026262581.1, from coordinate 137,565,098 downwards.
TCATGTTTAACTTATTTGTAGATCTTGTTTTGCTGATCATTTTTGCTTTTTAAAGTTTCTATGTATCTATTATAGTTTTCAAGATGATAGGCAAAAATAGAGAAAATTGTCATTGAAAGGCAATAACTTCAATAAGGAGTCAACTAACGATTTCGGGCAAATTTGACTTATTTGTAGATCTTGTCTTGCTGATCATGTTTGCTTTTTAAAGTTTCTATATATCTTTTACAGTTTTTAGATATTAGTCAAAACGCAAACCTATTGTAAAAATCATCATTAAAGGGCAATATTAAAGGGCAATAACTTCAGTAAGGAGTCGACTGAAGATTTCGGCAATGCTGACTTATTTGTAGATTATGTCGTGCTGATCATATAAGCTGTTTACAGATTCTATCTATTTATTACATTTTTTTAGTCAATAACGGCAAAAAATTGTAAAAATCAGCATTAAAGGGAAATAACGCTAATAAGGAGTCGTTTGATGATCCTAGTTTTGTTGTTTTATTTGTAGGTCTTGAATTTCTGATTATATTTGCGATTAAAATTTTCTCTTTATCTATCATATTTTTCGAGATAATAGGCAAACAATTTAAAAAATTGTAAAATTGTCATTTAAGGGCAATAACTCCTATAAGAAGCTCTCTGACAGTTTTGACTTTAATAGACAATCGGTAGAGATCAAAATTCTGAACACTTTTGGTCTTGTAAGATTTTCTCTGTTTATAGCAGAAATCAAAATAATATGCAAAACTTTTATGCATTTTACCCCTACGTTCTATTTGTAGTCATGTCGGCCATCTTGGTTTGCAAGTGGGGTCATCGGACACATTTTTGAAACCAGATACCCCAATGATGATTGTGGTAAAGTTTGGTTAAATTTGACTTGGTAGTTACAGAGGAGAAGAATTTTTTTTAAAAGCTAACATACAACGACCGACGACTGACCCGATTGACGACGATGGACGCCAGGTAATGAGAAAAGCTTACTTGGCCTTTCGGCCAGGTGAGATAAAAATAAAAGATAATATTTTAAAAATGTTTCATTTAAATTAATAACATATGAGATATTTCACAAACTGTTTAGAATATTTTACAAACTGTATAAAGTATATCATGTTGGTTTTTATACACTATATTTTATACAACTTAGAAGACAGTATATGAGATATCTTGTACGGAAAAGTTTTATAAGAAATGTTCTTTAAAATCATCAGATATTTCATATAGTTACATCTGATATATAATTTATAAACAGAAGGATATATATGATATTTTATTTCTGATATCTTGTACAACTTTAATCATCTCATCACAGTCCCAGGGAGTGTATCTATCATTAATACCTTTGTATCATTGCAGAAGACGGTTGTATATTTATCATTTAAAATCAAATAAGAAATTTTCAGCTTGATAAGATCGTGTGTAGTGTATAGAGTCGGATCGAAAGGGCCTTCTAATATAAAAATAAGAAGATGTGTTATGATGGCCAATGAGACAACTCTCTAACAGAGACCAAATGACATACTAGTAGAAGTTTACAACTATAGGGCACCGTACGGCCTTCAACAATGAGCAAGACCCATATCGCATAGTCAGCTATAAAAGGACCCGAAATGACAACGGTAAAATAATTCAACCGAGAAAACTAACGGCCCGATTTACGTACAAAACAATGAACGAAAACAAATATAATATACAGCAACAAACGACAACCATTGAATTACAGGCACATACAGAATGTTGCGGGTTCAAACTATTTGTTTGGCACCGAACCCTCCCCTGCCCTGGGATAATGATGTAACAGTACAACATAAGAACCAGCTATAAAAATCAGTTGAAAAGGACTTAACTCATCAGATCGATACAAAGCAGAAACACATCTAACAAAAACACAGACCGGACGTGGCAGCACACAATTTATCAAAGAATTTTTCACACTACAAAAACAATTCCATTATTTTCATATATTTCGTTATTACAAAATATAAGTTATAGATATTTCATATCTTTTGGATAGTTTTGCGGTGTTTCGTAAATTATACCATAGCTTTTGTTGAAACCCTCGGCAATAACCGAAGGTTGCCGAAGGGTTTCAACAAAAAACTATGGTATAATTTACGATACACCGAAAAATTATCCAAAATATATGGAATATCTGTTTTAACCTATCGCATCGTTTGCTGTTTAAAAATGTGTATTTCATATATTTTTGTTTGTTTACTTTTAGAATAAGTTAAATTACCCTTTTAGGCGGACCTTGCACATTAAGCTCCGCATACTTTCTAAAATAAGCACGGGCTTCTGAAACAGCGGGAACATCAGTTAGACAAGATTTTTCGACAGCGATGGATGCATATTTACATTGGTGACGGGTAACGTTACAGAAAAAAACTATTGAAGGAATTAGATGTTCTACATATAGACGCAAGAGATATATTGAAAGATTTCTGGAATCCCAGATTAAAAGTTGAACTGCAAAGGGTTAGTTTTATTTTTTTCATTTTATCAAAATGTTCGAAATGTTTTAAGTTTTTAGTATTAATTTAAAATTCTGTGGACATTAAAATCACAAGAATCTTTCTGGGAGTTTGGATGAATCATTTCGCGTTTTAATTTGTATCAGAAGCCCAAGTCGTACATAATTTAATTAAAAGGGATGTCAAAAAGTTCACGATTAAAATCACATGTAGAATAGTATAGATAATTTAAACAAAAAGTTCAGTTTCATTTAGAGTAACCAGACGCTATCTAATTCTAACGGTCCAACATTATTGGTATTACTTAAGTAACCCCGTTAAAGTTTAGATGTATATCAAATCGGATGTGTGTCCAGGATTTTGAAAAGGGGGGTGGGGGTCTAGCAAGCCAACATTTGGAATAATACTATAAAAAAGTCTATGCATTTACCATATATGAAGCTCCTTGAAAGGGGCGTGCCCCCTCCCTCCCCCCAAAAAAAATCCGCTTCGGCAAATTTAAACCTATACTTGTAGCTGTACAGTGGAGCCTACGGGACTACAATCCAAGTATACATCTTAATAACCGAAAATCAACTTATATTTTCAAGTATAATATAATAATATTAACATATTTATATTTTTTTTAAACTTTGTTTGTTCTTGGAGCGAATTTTTGTTTATTTGAAAATATAGAACAACGGAGTTGGTGTACGTGGGTTCGATTCCCACCCTAGGCATACATTTATATCGGCTGGTTCAAAGCGGGCAGTTTAGCTAAGTGGCCCCACTCTGACTCTGTTGTTCCTATGTATAAAAAATTCAGGCGGCCTCGGCCAGGTCTTGCTATCTCTCTTTTTCTTTTCGAAGATCATATACAACAAAACCATGGTATAATTGTGAAAATTATACCATAGATAGCTATGGTATAATTTTCGGTTATTGAGATTTATACTCTTGTTGTATTCCCATAGGTTACATTGTACAGCTATAGGCTAATAATATGTTCTTTAATAGTGGTTAAGAAACTTGTTTAAATGAGATATAGGTAAATTGTGCAACACTAACTAAAAACCCGAGATCAAACGATATCTGAACGGATTTTGTGTAGTTTGAATTGCCAATACGAGTAGTGACTTTCAAATGTTCAAAAGACACCTTGAGTTGAGATATGGTAATGTATATGATTGTCTTCTATTTGACTCTCCGTAGACCATTCGACCATTGAATGGAATATAATGTATAATTTCATTATTATGAACTTCCGTGAAGTATTTTTGCCATACCAATACAATATTTGTGACTGCTTTGTCGACCTGACGGAACATAAAACTCTTTCAGAGAATTTGAAGTTCACTTCTTATCCTAGAAGTGGATGGGTTTTTAAACTTTCTATTAAGTTCTATAAATTATTTTCAAATGTGATATGCTAATATCTACAATGTTCATATAGTTATTGGAATAAAAAGCAAGTGCTTTTTTGTCTGATTTGTTCCGTTTACACCAATTTATAAAAAAGGATGAAAGAGCATCTTTAATAACATGGCCATTCTTTCCAATATATATTCGACGGTGGACGACATTTTAATCCTTTTGGTCTATAACATTTTTGTTTATAACATCTTGGTTTAGACATCTTGGTTTTGAACTATGTTGAGGGTCCCTGTAATAGCATGTCCATAAGGGTCATATCTTTTTTTTTAATTAGATTGTTTCACTAGGATCATTATTTTCTTAACTGACGTCTGCTGTAACTGAAGTGCAATACAAATATTATATTACTACTTGATTTGTTTTATACGTATACAATATAAAAGGTGGTTCTATGTTATCAAGATAAGGAAGAAAGTTTTGGACGGTGGAGTCATTAAATATACTTGATAGGTTAATACAATTAATAACAGCTACATACGAATAAGATGAACTGACATCGTACATAAAAACATGTATTTATTTCAAAAAGTTGCCATCTTCAGTGCCGTACGGGGTAAGCCTCTCCTGTTATGACTGCATTACCTGTCATATAAATGCGTTGTTAGTGACTGGTGTAACATTTGTAAAGTTTGAAGACACCTAACATGCAGGTATCACAGTATGAGAAAGAAAACAATTATTGTAAAACATTATACAAAAACAGAAAAAATGTGAAGGCTAAAACTCATCGTTTTAAGAATCAAAAATAATGAAACTTATTTGTCATTTGTTAAAAAATATGTGTTTAGCATTTCCGACATATAAGATAAAATGATCAAATCGTTATAGGAATCGCCCAAAATCTTGAAAAATTACCGAATAATACAATTAATATCGTTTTATTGTCATTTTCTATAGTAATCCCTATTTGAAATTAAAAAGTCGTTTAAATGAAGTAATCCACAATGCTTTTCAATATAAAAATGGTAGCATATCGCTATGAATTTATTGCTTTGGGATACCATACGGCATATTTTTTTAATAGTGAACGAAAAGGTAAAACATGCTACACAGAGCAACACGTGATCAGTATGCTGGAGTTTCTTATGGACAACATATTTTTTAAATTCACAGGTCAACCTTTTCAACAAATTGTCGGAGAACGAACTGGGCGCCTCTCCTTGCCGACCTATTCTTATTATCATATGAGTCTGAGATCCTTCAGACACTACTTATCAAAAAAAAATGAGCAAAGAATTCGAAGCCAGATGATTTAATTTCACATTAAGATATATTGATGATGTTCTTTGTATTAACAATTCATACTTTTCTGATTGGGTTCCATTAATATATTCGCCAGAACAAGAAATCAATGAAACAACAGATACGACTTCCTACACCTCATTTTTAGAGTTTTACCTCGAATTTGACATAAGTGGTCATCTCATTACCAGAATCTATGACAAACGAGACGATTTTAATTTTGAAATTACCAATTTCCTCCACCTCAGCAGCTATATACCAACTTCACCTGCGTATGGGATATACATTTCCCAACTCATTCGGTATTCAAGAGCTTGCAGCTGCTTCTCAGACTTTATTAAACGTCACCAGTGTCTGAACAGAAAGTGGATGAACCAAGGTTTTTCAAAGAACGTCTCGTCCTTTTTCCAAAATAGTTCATCGGAAGATACCAAGACATTGTTGATAAATTCCGTATCACCTTCACAAATAATATATGATGGTCTTGAAGTATAGATTCTAGGTATTGACGTTGTTTATCATCTTAATCACGTGTTATAGTGTTCGTTTTATTTGTCTTAGTATATTTTTAACCTTTACTGTCTAGTCCATTTTTGGTAAAATTGAGAATGGAAATGGGCTCGCTCCTAAACAAAAATGTGTACTAGCTCTGTGATAATGGACGTCATACTAAACTCAAAAACATATAAATGAACTAAAATGAAAAATCATACAAGATTAGCAAAGGCCAGAGGCTCCTGACTTGGGACAGGCGCAAAAATGCGGCGGGGTTAAACATGTTTTGTGAGATCTCAACCCTCCCCCTATACCTCTAGCCAATGTAGAAAAAAGAAACACACATCAATACGCTCAGTAAAACTCAGTTTAAAAGAAGTCCGAGTCCGATGATAGGTAACAAAAGAAACTTAGCAAAATGACAATGATACATAAATGAACAAAGGACTACTAGCAGTTACTGACATGCCAACTCCAGACCTCAATTAAACTGATTGAAAAATTATGTCTTCATCATATGAAAATCAAGCACAATCCCTCCCGTTAGGGGTTTAGTATCATATCATCATAAAATATATGAGAAGAACATAACCCGTATCATGCCAACAACTGGTTTTAGAATAAATGTGTTTATTTCCGAAGCAAAGACCCTATGAGTGAATCGATATTAAAACCAAAATATGCCATCTGTAATGACCTGACAACAGTATCGTAACTATATCCCTTCTTAATAAGTCTGTTCAAAGGTTTGGTTAGCTTTTGAGGTGAATGCCGACACTTTTGTGCTTTGTAAAGAATATTACCATAAAAGATTGGATGTGAAATACCTGAACGTATAAGATGTCTGCATGTTGATTTATATTTACGAATGATGTCCTTGTACAGATGATAAAATTTAATAAATGATTTGACTAGTTTGTGATATCGAAAACCCTGGTGTAATAAATTTTCAGTAATACATAAATTTCTTTTGTTAAAATCAAATACGTTGTTACATACACGAGCGAATCGAACAAGTTGAGATATATAAATACCATAAGATGGGGACAAGGGAACGTCACCATCTAAAAATGGATAATTAACAATAGGAAATTAACAATTATCTCTTTTATCATAAATTTTGGTATTACGCTTCCCGTTAAAGATATAGATATCAAGATCCAGGAAAGGGCAGTGTTCATTGTTAGTATTAGCTTTATTTAAAGTCAGTTCAGCAGGATAAATCTCTTTAGTGTACATACTGAAGTCGTCATTATTGAGAGCCAATATATCATCCAAATATCAAAAAGTGTTATTAAATTTTTGTATCAGATTTTGTTTCGTTTGGTCTTTGCTGATTTAAGTCATAAATTGTAACTCATAACAATACAGAAACAGGTCGGCAATAAGTAGTGCACAGTTAGTCCCCATTGGAATTCCGATAACTTGACGATATACGGAATCTCCAAAGCGAACAAAAATGTTATCTAGTAAAAATTCAAGGGCAGTTATAGTATCAAAGCAGGTCCAATTGACATAGTTCTTTTGTTTTTTTCTTACTAAAAAATGACCTAAAGAGTTTGAACATATATATTTGCATTCTGACTTTTTAAATGCCCATTTAATTAGATGTGTGATTTTTTTCTTAATAAGAATATGAGGCAAAGTGGTATATAGGGTAGAAAAATCAAAAACTTTGAAGAGATTCAAAATCACCAATATAAGCATGCAATTTATCAAGTACTTCCAACGAATTTTTGACACTCCAAAAGTAATTAATTCCACTATTTTCAAAGGCCTTATTTGAACAATTTATTATCAGGTTTCTGATTGTACCAAGTGTACTAGTAAGTAGAATAGAGTTTAGTAGTGGAACAATGGCTTGAAGACGAAATAAATCTATATTTGTAAGGTGTTTTGTGCAGCTTCGGAAGTCAGTACATAACCCTCCCCCTAACCTAGGACAGTGGTGTAACAGCACAACATAAGATCGAACTATAAAAATCAATTGAAAAAGACTTAACTCATCAGATCGATACAAAGAAAAATATCAAACAAAAACACAGATAAGACGTGGCAGGGTATATATCCATCCCTCATCCCTGACAATAATAAAAAGTCACTAAGTACAGATCTAAGAGTGCTCGCAGTTACCGACAGCTAGTTTGAAGCCAATAAGTAATTAAAAAAAATTATGTATCTAAGACTAAAATATCAATCAGTGCACATCCAGCATTTAATGGATTTAGTGTTAAGAGGTCATTAACAGTCAGAGAAAAACATGAAGTGCAATGCCAAAATAAAGGTATCGACAGATTGTAGTACCGTGAAAGTACATATGTGTAGTATTTAGTGTGGTTTTAATTTTACTGATAGCAAAATCAATAGGTATACCAATAAAAACAATATTCAAAAACTTAATTACAGTGTTGAATAGGTAACCTTTCAGAATAAATTTATTTAAAGGATCTATAAGTTTACACGGATCGTATCTAAATTTCAGGGCTCGGTTAACAACATCACCGTAAAATTAAGGATGTGCTATTCCGTCTGAAATAAGTTTTCTACAGGTACAGCCAGTGTTATTTATATTTTCTAACACTGGGTCGATACTGCTGCTGGTGAACTGCAAGTTCGAGGGTATCATTAGCCCAGTAATCAGTGCTTCGAGTGATTTATCAAGTGTTATTTGTGTGGTTTTATTCAACTGTTGCTCACGTTTGTTGGTGTCACGTCTTTGTCCATTCTTCTTATAGACTTGACACAGATTGGGTATATTGTTATTTCTTTTAATCTTGCCGTATGTATTTATATTCAGTTTTATAAGATGTTTATTTCGTTCTATTACCTCGTATGCTTCCAAAATTAACGCAAAAGCATTCAATGTAGTTTCTGCGTTCCTTTGCAGAAAGATTTTAAATCTGATGAGCAATTGGTTAGAGGCAAAAAGTACTTTCATTTTATTTTTAATCCTTATATGATAGAACCTACATTACATTCACGAACAACTAACGTTCGCAAGTCACTGCAATATCTACTACTAGCTGGAGGTATCTGGATTATTTTGTAATAAAGTAAGTCATCAACGTGCATTAAACATACTGATACTATCTAGTACAAGATGTCATGCGTGGAAAAATATAGATACATTTCAAACCAATAATAAAACAAATATAAAACAAATTTAATTCAATAATTAAAAACTGTAACAACCATTCAACAAACAATAAAGCACGCCGGCTTAAGCGTTCCATATATGCTTATAATCGCTTGCCCAGTCCCTGTTTTTCATACTAGAACGTGTATTGTAAAATCTAGAAAATGCTTCTCTTAGTTTCTTTTTGGCGTCTTTATCTGGATTACCAGAGAGTCGTACTCTATAATAAAAGAAAACAATGACTTATTCATGGTTGCATTACAAGTATTTGTATTTAAATCTGTTTAAAAATTGCAAGTTAAAGCCTTTTTGAAGAAATGATCATTAACCTCTTACGATGTATTACTGTCCTTCACACTACCGTTCGATTACACTATTTATCTTCACTTTACTCTATGGATAGGTAAAAAGAACCAGTAGGATACCGATTCTCATGCACATGACATGTGTTTCCAGAATAAACTTTACTAGGTACCAAACGTTAGGGGAACATATCTGATAGGTCCACTTTACCTTAATGAGTTCAAATTATAAAATTTACAGAAATCGTTCATTGTAAAAAAAATAGATAAATGTTTCATTTCAATTATGCGAATAGCATTGCATGAATATGACTACATCTAAGTAGGAAGTGAGATCAAATATATTAATTACTCCAAATTTTAATCATATATATTATTCTAGATTGGAAACTTTTTAGTTTTCATGCAAGTCCATTTCTGTATACCGAACTCTTTCTGTGACAGAATTCAAAGAAATATTGGGATAAAAACACCTTTTGCATACGTTTAATTCTCAATAAAGTACCATTCCTCTAAACACAAGACATGTCCTTATGGCTTCTTATAAATTATCTTTTTTGGAATAAATGGTTTAAATGATTTTATATATATGTAGGACTCGGGATGCGATGGGTACGCTGAAAATTCAAATGCGATGGTCACGCTAAAGTGCGATGATCTACGCCGAAGTGCGATGGTCCTTTCGCTGATGTGCGATAGACCCTAAGACGCGTGATGGCTACAGTTAAAATCTACAGATGTTTAATATTTCAATTATTATGAGATTTTGTTCTGTTATTAGTTAGTATATACTAGTAAATACCGAACATTCAAAATGTTCTCCTGTTGCAGTAAAAACTATCTTGTTCCTTGTTCTCATTCACAGCAGCCGTGTAGATTTTCCGTGTAATTTGTTCCGTTCTGACTAATCGAGTAGTATTTGCATTTTAAATAACTACTACGTGTTTTAGTCATTGCAATTAGAACTGGTTTTAAAGGAAAATAACCTTTTATATAGCGCTTATATTGGTCAATATCTAAACGATTGTATGAATATTAATAAATAATAGTTTTTTTGTCTGAAGCTATTTATCATGACTGTTTTATATTAAACCGGTTATACTCTCAATGTTTTACCTTAAAAAAAAACATGAGAAGTTACATCCAACAAACAAATTGACTTCTACATTGACATAAGCACATATGTTATCCATCGCACTTCAGAGTTACCACCATCGCACTTCGGCGTAGCTATCAACAAGATAGTCACAATCTCACCATCGCACTTCAGCGTGATCAAAAACACACTTGAGCGTCAAACCATCGCACTTCAGCGTGACCATCGCGGTTCAGAGTCCTACATATATATATATATACATGATGAATGCTGTCAGTGATACATACTGCAGTGTGATATGAACGAATCACAATAATACATATACGACAAAAATTAGACGAAACAAAAACACATAACAAAATGTACAAACACAATAAGAACAGAACAAAACACGTGTTCATGCAGAATTAGACATGCAGTCAAACAATGCAAGACAAGTAAGAAGGAAAAAACAGAGTCAATAAGACTTCTTAATACAGGCGTCATTAAGGGCGACATAACTGCATAAAGCATAAAGTCGGACATTGTTTATTATTATACTTCATGTCAAAATGCCAGATTGTGATTGGTTAATACGAGGGAGACAATTTACTCTATCCCATGGCAAATACTCTATTACCCTTCACGGAACGCTTGCTTAAGTGTGCGCTTTAATAAATACGGATGATTGTTTTGTACAAGACGACATAGTTTATTACTTTGAATTTTAAATTTAATAGACATTAATAACAGAACATTCAGTATAATAAATTAAATAACACACATCTGAGAGGGTGACAGAGCAGATTGTAACCCCTCGAAAAGACATTGTCAACCTTGGCTTCGCCTCAGTTGACAATGTTTTCTCGGGGTAACAATCTGCTCTATCACCCTCTCAGCAGCTATGTGTTATTTATATAATGGACAATATCAGAGTTCTCTCCCGTTTACCAGACAAAACTCTTAAGTATAAAAATAGTTTAAATATTAAATATGTTCCATCGCCAAATACAAAGATGTTAAGTCCGATACGTTAGTAGAGTATGAGTAATGTCGCTCTATGGGACACCCCAATAGACACGTTAGTAAAGTATGAGTAATGTCGCTCTATGGGACACCCCAATAGACACGTTAGTAAAGTATGAGTCGCTCTATGGGACACCCCAATAGACACGTTAGTAAAGTATGAGTCGCTCTATGGGACACCCGAATAGACACGTCAGTAAAGTATGAGTAATGTCGCTCTATGGGACACCCCAATAGACACGTTAGTAAAGTATGAGTCGCTCTATGGGACACCCGAATAGACACGTTAGTAAAGTATGAGTAATGTCGCTCTATGGGACACCCCAATAGACACGTTAGTAAAGTATGAGTCGCTCTATGGGACACCCGAATAGACACGTTAGTAAAGTATGAGTAATGTCGCTCTATGGGACACCCCAATAGACACGTTAGTAAAGTATGAGTCGCTCTATGGGACACCCCAATAGACACGTTAGTAAAGTATGAGTCGCTCTATGGGACACCCGAATAGACACGTTAGTAAAGTATGAGTAATGTCGCTCTATGGGACACCCCAATAGACACGTTAGTAAAGTATGAGTCGCTCTATGGGACACCCGAATAGACACGTTAGTAAAGTATGAGTCGCTCTATGGGACACCCCAATAGACACGTTAGTAAAGTATGAGTCGCTCTATGGGACACCCGAATAGACACGTTAGTAAAGTATGAGTCGCTCTATGGGACACCCCAATAGACACGTTAGTAAAGTATGAGTAATGTCGCTCTATGGGACACCCCAATAGACACGTTAGTAAAGTATGAGTCGCTCTATGGGACACCCGAATAGACACGTTAGTAAAGTATGAGTAATGTCGCTCTATGGGACACCCCAATAGACACGTTAGTAAAGTATGAGTCGCTCTATGGGACACCCGAATAGACACGTTAGTAAAGTATGAGTAATGTCGCTCTATGGGACACCCCAATAGACACGTTAGTAAAGTATGAGTCGCTCTATGGGACACCCGAATAGACACGTTAGTAAAGTATGAGTAATGTCGCTCTATGGGACACCCCAATAGACACGTTAGTAAAGTATGAGTCGCTCTATGGGACACCCGAATAGACAAGTTAGTAAAGTATGAGTAATGTCGCTCTATGGGACACCCCAATAGACACGTTAGTAAAGTATGAGTCGCTCTATGGGACACCCCAATAGACACGTTAGTAAAGTATGAGTCGTTCTATGGGACACCCGAATAGACACGTTAGTAAAGTATGAGTCGCTCTATGGGACACCCCAATAGACACGTTAGTAAAGTATGAGTAATGTCGCTCTATGGGACACCCCAATAGACACGTTAGTAAAGTATGAGTCGCTCTATGGGACACCCGAATAGACACGTTAGTAAAGTATGAGTAATGTCGCTCTATGGGACACCCCAATAGACACGTTAGTAAAGTATGAGTCGCTCTATGGGACACCCGAATAGACACGTTAGTAAAGTATGAGTAATGTCGCTCTATGGGACACCCCAATAGACACGTTAGTAAAGTATGAGTCGCTCTATGGGACACCCGAATAGACACGTTAGTAAAGTATGAGTAATGTCGCTCTATGGGACACCCCAATAGACACGTTAGTAAAGTATGAGTAATGTCGCTCTATGGGACACCCCAATAGACACGTTAGTAAAGTATGAGTAATGTCGCTCTATGGGACACCCCAATAGACACGTTAGTAAAGTATGAGTCGCTCTATGGGACACCCCAATAGACACGTTAGTAAAGTATGAGTCGCTCTATGGGACACCCCAATAAACACGTTAGTAAAGTATGAGTAATGTCGCTCTATGGGACACCCCAATAGACACGTTAGTAAAGTATGAGTCGCTCTATGGGACACCCCAATAGACACGTTAGTAAAGTATGAGTCGCTCTATGGGACACCCCAATAGACACGTTAGTAAAGTATGAGTCGCTCTATGGGACACCCGAATAGACACGTTAGTAAAGTATGAGTAATGTCGCTCTATGGGACACCCCAAAAGACACGTTAGTAAAGTATGAGTAATGTCGCTCTATGGGACACCCCAATAGACACGTTAGTAAAGTATGAGTAATGTCGCTCTATGGGACACCCCAATAGACACGTTAGTAAAGTATGAGTAATGTCGCTCTATGGGACACCCCAATAGACACTTCCAATGACATTAACAAAGCTAGCAACATAAGACAGTACAAGAAAAAAACAAAGTGATTATTATGAGACGATTACAGAGCAATTTAAGCGAAACCAAAACCATTATCTACTTTATATTTATATACATAAACGCATGCGTATTTAAAAAAGCAGAGACTAGTAAGCGTGTCAAACCACATACTTCCCCAACGGTTTCTTCTTGTCAGGTTCGCGTTTTATTTCAACATCAATACCAGACACAGACATTTCAAGAGAAGTTAGCCTGTCCAGTTCAACATCAATACCAGACACAGACATTTCAAGAGAAGTTAGCCTGTCCAATGAGTTCAAGCGTTTATGACGATATTGATACAATTGTTAATATAAGTTTGACATACAATTATGTAGCCAGCAAAAGCAATGCACAGTTTTCATGATAAAGTGATTCATATCTTAATACACATTCCTAATTTGCCTGTACCATGCACTCTATGTGTCGTATGTTGCCGTCTGCCGATAATAGTTTTTCGCATATAAATAATAATAATAATAAAAATGACTTTATTTAAAGAGGGTGACTCAATTAGCATTCACTAATCTACCATGAGGCCCTCACAAAAAACATACATAACAAGTTTTACAGATATTACAATTTTTGAACATATAATTAAACTTTAACGCTAGAACAAGAAAAACAAAATTAAACGTTATATACAAACATTAAAAAGACATGATAGAGATAGAGAGTTGTTACATATCATGTATAGTAAAAAAATATACACATTTTCTTTTAAAAGTGCCAAGATTTTCACATAGTTTTATTTCATTTGGTAGTTTATTCCAAAGTATTGAGGAGCTATATGTGAATGATTTTTTCATCGAATTTGTATTAGGCCTCACTACAGCTAGATCATTATATGCAGAAGATCTTTAATCGTTGCTGTGTAGGTTTATAATTGGACAAGATAGTTCTTTAAGGTAATTAGGTGCTTTATTATTGAGAATTTTATAAAGAAGAATCAATTAATGATAAGAAATCCTAGCTTTGAAATTTAATCATTTTAGCTTTTTAAATAAATTAACAGTAGGTGTTAGTATTGGAGCATCCAGTATAATTCTGGTAGCTCTTTTCTGCATCTTAACAATTCTTTGAATTCCATCTGCATTACAATTTCCCTATATTAAGCAACAAAAATCAAATATGGGCAGAATATAAGTATTATAAAAAAAAATTCTACTACTAATATCTAGATATTTCTTAATTCTGGATAACAATGCAATATCAGTACTTATGTTTTTACATACATGATCAATTTGAAATTTCTAGTCTAAGTATTGTCAATATATATACCTAGAAGCTTTTGTGTTTCAACAGATGTTATTGGACTATCTTGTATTGATATATTTAGTTAATGACCTATCAAAGCTCGTTTTTGATTCGTTCCAACCAGCATAGAAGTTGTTTTTTAAGGATTTATTACCATTTTGTTGTTTAAACACCATTTATTTATAGTGTTGGCATGATGGTTTAGTTTTCTCTCTATCTCTTCCTTATACCATTAATTATGTTTAGATTACCTCCCGTTCAACAGACTCTAGGAAATGCATATAACGGTCATGAATGTTAGCTCGTTCAGTATGTTTTCGTTGTTTAATTAACATATTATACTAGAAAATTTGCACCGGCGTAGAAGCCGGGGATAGGGGGGAACAATTGCCCCACTCCCACACTCACACTTTTTGGCAAAACAAAAAGTTAATATAAAAAACGGAAAAAAAACAGAACATTGATTATTTGACATTAGAAAAGTTTCTTTTATTGCTTGTCACAAGTCCCACCACACACAAAGAGACACTTTTAAAGTCTCCACACACACACACACACACACAGACACTTTAAAGTCCCCACACAGAGAGAGAGACACTTTAAAGTCCCCCCCCCCCCACACACACACACACAGACACTTTAAAGTCTACTCCCACTGACTTGATCTTCGTCAGAATAATTTCGAATGTCAGAATTATCTTGTTTCAACATTCAACATAAAATAGTTTAGGAAAAAAAACTAAAATGCGAATTGTTATAATGATATTTGTATAAGAATAATTAAACTCAATTAAACACAAGGAATGACATAAAAAAGAAGCATCGAATAATAAGGGTTGCTCTAGAGAGGAAACGAACATTTAAAATTTCAAAACTTGTCGATTACAAGCAGCTTTCTATGGTTAAATCACTGCCTTTAAAATGCCAAGAAAGGTTTATTAAATAATTGTTGTATATAATACATACCCAGAATGACTTCCCTCTGTCGCTTTAATTGACTGGTTACGTAACCACTGACCAGAACTCTGGTAATTGTCCTGTTTTAATCATAAAAAAATAAAATAAAAACATTATCATGCAGTTGACTAAAATCTCCTCATATTGTTGTAACTGATTTTTATTGATAGGTACAATGAAAATATTTAATTCACAGTACTATGAACTTATAAAGTGTATGGATCTGTATGCAGTGAGATCAATTTCTTGTGAGAAACTCCTTGAATTTTATGTATTCACTGAACCAAAAGAAATAAAATCTATTTTGAAGAATGTGCCGACCTTTACTAGTAGAAGTCTAAATGCGCCTTTTTAAAGGTCTATTTTGGTCATATAGCTCTTCAACAGTTTCGATTCTTATACATCCTTGGCTTTCAAATATTCGGCTTTAAGCGTTCCTGATAAAGGTAAATCCAGAAAAGCGCTTCAGACGCATGCAATTTATAAAGTGTTGTTTTCAAGTTTTACAGCACTGGATCGATACCGCTGCTGGTGAACTATCAGCCCCGAGGGTATCATCAACTCAGTATTCAGTACTTCGGTACTGACATGATTTATAACAAACTTTTTTTTAAATTGTCCGTTTATACATTTATAAATTAGAAAGAAACTATGGTTTCAACTCCGTTGGGCAAAGTTGACTTTAGATGGATTTAGCTACTTTTTAGCTCACCTGGCCCGAAGGGCCAAGTGAGCTTTTCTCATCACTTGGCGTCCGTCGTCCGTCGTCGTCGTCGTCGTCGTCGTCCGTCGTCGTTAGTTTTTTACAAAAATCTTCTCCTCTGAAACCACTGGGCCAAATTTAACTAAACTTGGCCACAGTCATCATTAGGGTATCTAGTTTTAAAAATGTGTCCGATGACTCCGCCAACCAACCAAGATGGCCGCCATGGCTAAAAATAGAACATAGGGGTAAAATGTAGATTTTGGCTTATATCTCTGAAACCAAAGCATTTAGAGTAAATCTGACTCTGGTAAAACTGATAATCAGGTCAAGATCTATCTGCCCTGAAATTTTCAGACAAATCTGACAACCTGTTGTTGGGTTGCTGCCCCTGAATTGGTAATTTTAAGGAAATTTTGCAGTTTTTTGGTTATTATCTTGAATATTATTATAGATAGAGATAAACTGTAAACAAAAATAATGTTCAGCAAAGTAAGATCTACAAATACGTCGTCATGACCAAAAATTGTCAGTCGACTCCTTTAGGAGTTATTGCCCTTTATAGTCAATTTTTAACAATTTTTCGTAAATTTTTGTAATCTTTTACAAAAATCTTCTTCTCTGAAACAACTGAGACAAAGTTAACCATACTTGGCCATAATCATTATTAGGGTATCTAGTTCAAAAAATTTGTCCGATGACCCCGCCTTTCAACCATCATGGCCGACTTGGTTAAAGATGGAACATAGGGGTAAAATGCAGTTTTTGGTTTATATCTCTGAAACTAAAGCATTTAGAGCAAATCTGACAGTGGCAAAAATGTTCATCAGATTTAGGTTTATCGGCCCTGAAATTTTCAGACGAATCCGACAACCCGTTGTTGGGTTGCTGCCCCTGAGTTAGTAATTTTACAGAAATTTTGCAGTTTTTTGTTATTATCTTAAATATCATTATAATATCTAATATCTAATACTATTAATTATGATTTTTAACCTTATTTTACATGATTTCCAAAGCATCAGTAAATACAGGTGAGCGACACAGGCTCTTGAGAGCCTCTAGTTTTTTTACTCTTCAACTGTTTCGAATTCGGTTCTTATACATCCTTGGCTTTCAGATATTCGGCTTTGAGCGTTCCTGATGATGGCAAGTCCAGAAAAACGCTTCGGACGGATGAAATTTATCAAGGGTTATTTTCATTTTTTTAATCAAGACTTAACTATTCAAAATGGTGATATGTACACATTATCATACATATAAAACTTTACTCCGTCATACCCTCAATTTAAAAATGTAAAATGTACAATTAATAGAATCCACATTTCATTTACAATATTTTTTCAAACTATTAAAGAAAGGACGTATTGTGTTTCAACTACATAGTAGGTATGGTACATATTTTTAATGTGAAAAAGGTTTTGGTCTGAGTTTTTATTTGTAGGTTTATATGAAAATTAATGACACAGTAGTCATTACAAACAGTTCTACAACGCTTGATAACACTAAAAATTTAAAATAACCACAAAAGAACATCGAATCTAAAGTATATGAAATTAGATAGGTTATCTACCACAGCATGTCGGCTCCTGCTCAAGTATTTTACATTTACACAAGTACTTTATATGTATACGTACAGTGTTACATTCATCTTATTGTATATGTATCATTCTTCTAGTTAATATAACTTTAAAATTTTAACATATGAATAAAATGCTTTGCTACTCACCAACATGTACGATGGTAGCCTCTTTAATGCTTCGGGTGTTTTACTTTGTTCTTTAAATGGTGGTCCTCCTAATGTCTTAAATAAAAAATCATAGGTATTACATATATACGTCTTAAGTGTTATCACAATTTATTAATGGAAATAACTAAACATAATACAATGGATTGATATATTGAGTCCCAAAAGAAACCCATGTATCATAGAGATACACTATCTAAAATTAAAGCCTCAAATCATGCCCCCGCAGATGCAAAGTGTTATTTTAAAATACCCAAAGTTGAACATGGGAGCACATAGGTCTATGGTTCACTGTAGGAGGAGTTATCCGGAGACGCTATGCACCTCTTATTATGCAAGTTTATACTCCAAAAATGACAAAGTTCAACTATCTTCCAAAAGAGCAAATATTAATAAAAACCAAAACCCTAACCACATGCACACCTTCAATATATGTACAAACAGCCAGCAAAGTGAAAACTTCCTAACATTCAAACTGTAGGAGGAGATATCCGGAAACGCTATGCACCTATTATGCAAGTAATTACTACAAAAAAATGACAAAGTTCAACTACCTTCCAAAAGAGCAAATATCAATAAAAACCAAAACCCTGTAAACAGCCAGCAAAGTGAAAACTTCCTAGCATTCAAACTGTAGGAGGAGTTATCTTGAATAACTTTATAGATATAAGAAGATGTGGTATGAGTGCCAATGAGACAACTCTCCATCCAAGTCACAATTTGTAAAAGTAAACCATTATAAGTCAAAGTATGGCCTTCAACACGGAGCCTCGGCTCACACCGAACAGCAAGCTATAAAGGCCCCAAAAATGACTAGTGTAAAACCATTCAAACAAGAAAACCAACTGTCTAATCTATATAAAAAACGAGAAACACTTATGAACCACATCAACAAACGACAACTACTGACCATCAGATTCCTGACTTAGGACAGGTTCAAATAATTGCAGCGGGTTTAAACGTTTTAATGGTACCAAACCTTCATCCTAACATGAAACAATAGTGTAACATCACAACACAGAAAGACACACTATAAAATATCAATTGCAATGGCTTAACTCAATCAAAAGACATATTAACAAAAGCAAGTGAACATACACTGAACGAATAAATTTGATCTATGACGCAATGTAAATACAAAATTATTTTAACAAGGTGGTTAGAGTAAAACAGTATCAGAAAGACAACCATAACTTTGGACAAAATGCCGCCAAATAAAATTACGTACACAGGTAAATAAAAATAATTTTGTTGTAAGGTAAACATGGAGTACGAAATTATTTTTTTACAAAATAAATCATTTTGTTGTTCATAGTACTAGAACAGAAGTGAAAATTTATCGTCATACTTAACACTTATCAAAGGTGGTAAATATTTTTAAAATAATATAGTGAAACGAGATATAACACTAAATAAGTAAACATTAAATAACAAAAATACATTACAAATTGTATCAACAGGTCAAATAACACGAAAGTACGATTTGAGAGTACTCGCATTTACTGAAAGCTAGTAAAAAGCCAAAAACAATTAATAATAAAAAAAAAAAAAATGCATCAGAGACTAAAATAAAAATCAACTAAAACACATACCAGGGATTTTAGTGTTTTAACGTCATGGACAGTCAAAGAAGACATGACTTGTGCAATGCCAAAATAAAAGTATCGGCAGGCAGTAGAATAGTTAGGAAAAAGTCAAATCACAAAAATACTGAACTCCGAGGAAAGTTAAAAAAGGAAAGTCCCTAATCAAATGGCAAAATCAAAAGCTCAAACACATCAAACGAATGGATAACAACTGTCATATTCCTGACTTGGTACAGGCATTTTCTTATGTAGAAAATGGTGGATTGAACCTGGTTTTAGGAGTTAACCTTTTGATAAATATGTATAATGTTATATATAGATAGAGTCATCTCTATATAGAAAATGAACGTGGATGTGTATTTATACATCCCAAAAAAATGTTTGAAAAGAATACAAATTTAGTTATGTTTTAACTTGCTGATGATAAAATCGATATTTGTGCCAATGTAAACTATATTCAAAGATCTAATTACAGCAATGGTAAGATAACCTTTACTAATAAGTTTGTTTAAAGGTTCGATGAGTTTACATGGATCACATAGTGATTTCCGCGCTTTTAGTACAATATTACCGTAAAATTTAGGATGTGAAATTCCGTTTTTAATAAGTTTTCTACAGGTACAGCCAAATTTACTTATCAAATCCGTGTATCTATGAAAGAATTTAGTAAAAGTTTTAAGTAATTTATGGTAACGAAATCCCTGACTTAATAATTTACCAGTGATGCATTGATTACGTTCGTTAAAATCTATGACGTCACTACACACACGGGCATAACGAATGAGTTGGGATATATAAACACCGTATGATGAAGCCAAATGAACATCACCGTCTAAAAAAGGAAAATTAACAATAGGGAATGAAAAATCGTCTCTTTTGTCGTAAATTTTAGTATGGAGTTTCCCTTTAGAAATTGAAATGTCTAAATCCAGAAAAGGACAACTACTGCTGTTTATGTTAGATTTATTTAAAGTAAGTTCCTTTGGGTAAATTTCGGTAGTATATTTAGAGAACTCTGGATTATTTAACGAGAAATTTCATCAAGATAACAGTAGGTATTGTTGAATGTATCATCCAAATGTAACAATGACGTGTCTTTACTGATATACCCATAATGGGACGGACGGACGGACAGACAGGGGTAAAACAATATGCCCCCAACTTTCAGTTGCGGGGGCATAAAAATCAGTTCGAAAGGTTTGACTCAACATATTGGCAAGAAGCACAACATAAAACCTTGAAATAATATTAACGGTACACAAATAAAACACAAAGTTCCGAGGTAAGAGTACTCGCAGTTACTGAAGCCCATTTTAAAGCCAATTGCAACTAATAAACGAACCATGTTTTCCTACGTGTTTCAATCTTGGCTTTCAAATTCTTAAATTCTGTGCGTTCCTGAAAATGATTACAATGATTTCAAAAATAGTCTCCTGCGGGAACAAGTTGGACGATATTTGTATTATTGGGATGTACGATATTTGCAGTCCTCATTTTTGTGTGATACCTTGAATTATTTTAAAAGACAACTTATCTTTCGATTTAATTTTAGTGTGAAAACTTGAGGCATTCTAAAGACTGAACCCTGACCAATGGTTGGATTGTGATTTACGTTCTTTAGGGCATGGCTCGAATGAATTTGATTGACGATTGACCCATTCTGTAAATTACTTACTTGAGGAGTTTGTTCTGAATTAATGTTTGTGGATTCTCTATCTACTCCATGTGGAGACTCACGAACTGGAGTTATATTTGGCACATTTTCATAAACATATGTTTTAGTTTTACCACTTTTGTTCTTCAGACTACGATCAACAGCCGGAAGTAGTTCACCTAACGGAAGGTTAACACTTGTATGAGCTCTATAAAAATCCAAATATGGAAATCTTGTCTTATTTAGAAGCTCACTTTGAGCTAGTCTTTGACTATGTTCTTCACGTATGCTCCGAACATTCTTTTTTGACACTGGTCTTTGTGAACTTGTGTTAAATTTAAGTTCTGGACTTGTACAATACAACGGATATTGAGTTCTATCAGTCTGAAGGCTTGAATTAGAGCGTACTAAAGTTTTCTGTTGATCATAAAATTCTTTTTGATTGTTTGTAGCTGTTTTATTCTGCTCGGGCGGATTTTTACCTTCCTTTGCATCCTGAATGCTTATTGTCTTCACTGTTAACCGAGTTGATCTCAGTTCGCGTATTTTTACCATATCGCTAATATCTCTATGACTATGTGAATATGTCCTCTCCAATAGTTTAGTAATATAATCTGGCGTACCATCTTGGTATCCCGTCCTGTAGTATTTGATTAGACCAGATGATATATCAGTCCTGTCGGTGTCAAGGTCCTTAACACCTTCGTCTTCGGAATCTCCATATAACTGGGATTTGAGAGTACTTTGGTGCGTATATGAAAATTTGGCAGGTTTACGAGCTGAGTTGAAAGACCTGAAGTCACTATCAAGATCTAAATATGGCATTTCCCAACCACTTAAGTCTGTTTCCTTATTCCTACAAGTAAATTGCCTGTCTCGACTGAGTTTTTCGTCCGCACTAGAAGATTTAGATCCATATCCTTCATCTTCCTCATCATAAACCCCATTTTCTATCGACTGATATAGTTTGGCACATTTTAGGAGGCGTTTAAGTTTAGATGTACTACCAGGGTTAGTCCATGCACTGTCGTCATCAGTGCTAACACTTCTACACCGTTTTGTCGGTCGTAATTTTACGAAATCTTCCGGGATGCTTTGGGACTTTGAGATGATCCCCATATCATCCTTACTTCTGCTTCTTAATAGTCTCCGTTTATGATCATAATCAGAAACAGAACTTGAATTAGCAGATTTTACTGCACTAGGATTTCTTTTTTTTACCGGTTTCTGTTCTGTTTCCTTCTTTTCAGTGGCAAAGAAGTTTGAATGCAGACTATTTTTCTCAAACGTTTCGGCATCATGATGTGCAGGACATCGGTGTCTCGGGATATGACGAAAAACAAAATCTTCAGTAGTTATTCGAAGTTTTCTATCTGAAATAAAACAGATTTTTTTTCAAAATATAATTGTATTCAGTTAGATAAGTAATGTATGAAGAAGAAAACACAGCATATTTTCATAATTCAAATTATAAGTTGGATCACGGTCACGTATTAATGTTCCCATCCGTTCCATTATCAAAGCATGTTTCATGCAACTCAAGTTAACTCCAATTTTTTAACTACAGCTGTGTTCGAAAGCAAGAAGCTGTTTAACCATGTATTGGTCACATTAGACAATAATTAATTATTTGAAAAATAGTTTAAAAAATCTGATTGTAGCTCTGTAATTCAATAAAATTATAAAAAGTGTCCTTCGCTTTTTGCACCATAAAAAAGGAAATTAACCAAATGCTGACATAAAAATCTCTGCTTAAATAAAAATAAGGAGATGAATTATGATTACCAATGAGACAACTATCTACCAAAGTTCAAATAAAGTAGATGTAAGCAATTATAGGCAACCGTACGGCCTTCAACAATGAGAAAAACCCATATCGTATAATCGGCTATAAAGGTATACATATACAGAGATGTGCAACAAGATTTTGTCACCTACAATTTTTTGTTATATAATTCATATTCATATCCGGGTTTTTTTTCTTCAAAAAAAAATAAAAAATTATTAGTCAGCGTAGTGTAAATAGAAGCAGGATTATCACAGGCTATTGTTGGTTATTTTGTGTTGTGAAGCGTTCCAGTTTTTTTATGATATAAACACACGTCTTATTTTTTTCCGGAAATTTGCTTCATATTTCAATCAAATAAGGTAAAAAAAGTATTAATCACGTTAGAAACTATTCAGAAACTACATAGCATCCAATGCCCCCCCCCCCCCCCCCCCCCCCCAAACCACCAAACCAATATACCTATATACAATATACCATATCAGTGGCATTTCCAAGGAACATAACACAAATAGTTTCAACTCTCTCGTGAAAAGCTACCTTGCATACCTATTGTTTTAATTGTTAATTAGTTATCGTCTAGATTATGCATGAAGTATTCACCACTAGACATTTAACAAGCAACAATCACACCCTAAATCATTGTCACCTTACTTGGATGGGCCATTGTGTTGGGAGTAATCTCCTTTTTTGTGTGTTTTTTATAATTTCTTGATAAGCTTGATTTTTTCTCATTATTATCGATAATTCGATATGATATGCTAGATTTGATAGTTACCTTTCTTTCCCTGTATCAGCAGTTGTATCTTCATCCATTCAACAACACCTAAAAAAGGACATGTAATTTCAGACAGAGCTTTCATATGGATTACTGAGTTCACATTACACATTGTACTTAAATACAACAGAGTTTACACATGCTCTGAGAAGATGTTTATAGTTCACTTATAATGTTCGGAAAAGGGGGGTGGCTGAAATCGCTTTTATTTATATAGATTGTTTTCCTTTCTTTCCTGTATATGGTCTTATCATTAATCAATAAATATTGTTCTTGTCTCGACGCCTTTGAAAATATTGTTTCTTTGATGCCTGTGTGTATATTGTGTGTATTCTGAATGTTGTCACTTGTTACATCTACTATAGAGTAGAGGTTTGCTCATATTAATTATATCTTGAAAAGCAATTAAAAGCTGGTTAACAAATGTTAATATTCCCAACTTTTTCATCTTGTTTTTGTATAAGCATGATCTTAATTTCCCCCTTAATTTTATCAATACATGTATATGTATACCAAAGGCGTGTTGGTTTCGTTTCACAGAATTCAATTACTGAGTTATAGCTTCGTGACCTTTTACTCACCGATACCTGTATTTGGAATACAACAGTTTCTGTATGAAATACTTGAACAATTTAAACAAAATAATAAAAGATGTAAAAGAATGTTAATTTCCCGAGTGAATAGCAGTACTTGCCCTATCAAAATATCTCAATAAGGTAACATAAAAATATTGTCCAGATTTCCTACAGTGAAATGGCAATCAGTTTTCATATGTTCAATAAAAATATTTCAAAACCCATTGAAACATTAAATAAACCATTTCAGCATATCTTTGTTAATAAGTAGTTTGTCTATGATACTTAACAAATTTTATGACCTACTACAAACCGGATTGCTTGATCTACCATCAATTAAGAAAAAAGTTACGAGAGTTTTATTTATCAGTCATTTAAATTTATAAATAAACATATTTTAACTAAAACGATCAAGCGTAAAATATATTAAATATAAATATATCTCTGAAGGCATTATACTTTACAAAAATACAGGGAGACAAACAAAAATGATTACCTATACTCAGACGGCCCGTTTAATACCAAATTAATGAAGGTAATACCTCCTGTATAATCAACATATATAATGATTACCTTCTCCTATGTCAGGTGTATTCCAACCACTAAGTTTCTCAAATAATCTTACTGTTTTTCTGAAAAAATGGAGAAAAATAATAGAATGAATATATATGAAAACATGTAATTCATTTACCTTTTATACATTATAAGGAAAAAGCAAAGTGTCACAAACACAAACTGAATACTGATGAAAATTGATTGTAATAGACTGAACTTAATGTAAGTTGTGAGCTTAGACTCCGAGTTGAAGACTTAACTACATGACTTTAAATTGAATGGCAGTAATAAAAGCGTTATTCCATGGCTGTTTGTGTGTGCGTATGTACAGCATTTGTTTTCCCGACATGCAATCATAATACCATTCAGTATCACACGTCAGGGTAACATACATATTTACAAATAGTCGATAGTGTACAGACTTCTGGTAACGTAAAGTTGAACCACTGAGGCACTACAACAATTATCAGATTCGTGTACCAACCGTTTAACCACTGAGATACTAAAACTATTAGCCTATTCGTGTACCTACCGTTGAACCACTGAGATACTAAAACAATTAGCCTATTCGTGTACCTACCGTTGAACCACTGAGATACTAAAACAATTAGTCTATTCGTGTACCTATCGTTGAACCACTGAGATACTAAAACAATTAGTCTATTCGTGTACCTACCGTTGAACCACTGAGATACTAAAACAATTAGCCTATTCGTGTACCTACCGTTGAACCACTGAGATACTAAAACAATTAGTCTATTCGTGTACCTACCGTTGAACCACTGAGATACTAAAACAATTAGCCTATTCGTGTACCTACCGTTGAACCACTGAGATACTAAAACAATTAGCCTATTCGTGTACCAACCGTTGAACCACTGAGACACTAAAACAATAAGCCGTTAAAATCGTACCTTCACGTCGCGAAAACCTTTTATTCTTGATCATCTAAACCTAACAATTTTTTTTTTCCTTCAAAAGTTATAATTAACATGTCATACACTGAATCTTTATATCATAAAAGGAATTCTAACATTTTAAGATATGGAGTTACACGTCGAATTAAACTAGATCAGATTTAAATACAAATAAATTCTATCTTACCTTCTTCTACCTTGAGGCATTTTAAAACATTTATATTTCCCCCTATTTACGTAATGAAATTATATGAAAATAATTGACTTCAACCAAACGGTTTCCTTCTTCCAGTAATAATACAAAACAGTTTACTACCACGCCTCACATATCAATGAAAATTACTTTGAATTTTTAAAGATCCAACATTAGATCATACTAAAATATGACTAAATCGATAACTGACTTGCCATTCCCAAAATAAATCGCTTATGTTAAAGTACTTGTCAGCATTGTAATCAGATAATCAATTTTAATGTAAACAATACTTGAAGATGACCGTCTTGAGATAAATAAATTTTATTGTTAGTTTCCTATCTAAAATCTCACTTTAACAATGAATGTATATTTCGCTTTCTGGAATGATTTATGGTTCCGAACAGTTATAAACACGTTATCAAGTTAAGTATGCAACTTATGCTGTTTTTGGTAAACATCTGGATGTGTTTGCATATGTTTAATCCTTCACTTTATTTGAACAATATGGGGTTTTCTACTTAATTTGTCCTGATATCAAACATAAGTGTTTGATAAATAAAAACTCAAATCAATCGTTGACGTTTTAGGTAGTCAGAATGATTTTGAAAACAGGCTGAATATTATATCCTGTTGAAAGGAAAACATCAGCTTTGATGCCTTCTAAATCCTTCTTTTGATTCCATTACGAATACCACAATGATGCTAGTATAATTCTTCGATAAAGCCATGTTCACGAAATTATAAAAGAGGGTTTCATTTAATATCCGTTTTTGCAAAATCACACAAACAGCATTTTTTCATGATTAATATAATTGTTAATAGAAATCAAAATCCGGTTATCAGAGATGTCCTTGTTGATCAGAGACATATGTATTCTATAACGTCAACCAATCAGAGATGTCCTTGTTGATCATAGACATATGTATTCTAAAACGGTCAACCAATCAGAGATGTCCTTGTTGATCATAGACATATGTATTCTAAAACGGTCAACCAATCAGAGATGTCCTTGTTGATCATAGACATATGTATTCTATAATGGTCAACCAAATTATGATGGCGTCTGTAAAACTATCAAAGAGACAACTTAATACTGGTTCTCTGTAACTATTTAAACTTTTATATAGGGAGTGTGGCACGCATGGTCATGGATTTTCTTCAAACTTCTCACACTTACTAGTCTTGATGAAACAAACAAAAAATGGCAAAATTTTGGTTGCTAAGCATATCGGTTGCCATAGCAACCGATGACCAGTTTTACCTCTTCTGGATATCTATGATTTTAAGCTGAAAATGGCTATTTTCAACATAATTTTTCATAATAAATGATTAAAAGAAAGAATATTTTTTTATGATTTTATCAAATATATGCATTTTATTAATGTAATTTAATAACTGATATTTTCATATTCATTTTCAATCATAATCACATATACCCCCCTTTTTATGTGGTTTGCATTAGGTAAAAAATACCCTTTTGAGGTCATTTTTGAATGCTCACCATAATTGTTTGCGGACACCTGAGTTAAAGTCAACCATCAATTCATAAATACAATAGTCTTATCTTATCAATGATGCGAAAAAGTAATGGGGGAAGTATGTCTCATTTTTTTGTTACCATGGATACAAAATGCTTAGTTTTCTTTTTTTCAGAAAAAAAAAAATGAAAATTTTTGAAAAAAATGTTTTAAAAACTAATTCTGCAGTCAGAAAAAAATAAATAAATATACAATTTGTAGAAATGATTGTAATCATCAAAATTTGAAACATATTTATACATAACGGTATTATAGTTTTAACTGTGTTGCTATGGAAACAATTTCATGATGATACACAAGTTTAAAACAATTTTGAAAAAGTTTCAGTTAGTTTCTTAAATGTGCACAAAAGTAGGAAAACGAAAACACTTATTAAGTTTCACTGTATACACACATGTGTATATATAAATAATTTTGCTGGTATAGTATATCGATAATGGTGGTACCACTTGAATGAAACAAATACAATTTCTCTAATCTGGATAAAAGTGCTGATTATGAAGAAATTTCAGTCTGTTTTCATGATCATGAAAAATGTACAAGAAAAACAATGACTAAATCTAGAAAAAACAAATAAAATCATTTAAAAAATCATATATTCAATTATGCAATATTTGCCATTGAATGTGTTGCCATGGAAACAAGCAGTCCATTTGCAAAAATACTGATAAGTGCTAATTTTTTACAAATTCGTTTAATGAACTTCGATACATATAGCAAAGAGTGTATACAATTTTGTAAAAAAGAAATGATCGATTAGTTGTAGTTTGCTTTATGTCCAGTGTCAAACATCTCATGCATATTTCAGAAGAGAACAAAACCAATAAATTTAATAGGAACATTGTAGGTCCTGTGCTAGTCTACTGACCAAAATTTAATAAAAGTCAATAATTTGAAACAATTCAACACAATAAAAAATAGAACCAAAAGAGTCAGACATTGATCCTCTAAATAAATGATAATTGACCATCTAACCTTTCTATAAAGGAAAAAATACCTTTGTTTTGAGCTGTTTATTTTTCTTATTCATTCTTAAACTCAATGTTGAAATGGCAAAGCATGTATACATGTAGCTATACGTTTTGAATAATATTGTTTTATTGGATGATGAGTATCTTCATGAAGATCATTTTTATAAAAGTTATAAAAAATTAAAAAAAATAAAAAAGGTCCTTCAATAGGTGTAAGCTGGGATGAAGGCAGACAATTTGAAATATCACTAGAAATCGGGATCAATTGGACAAGGACAGACATTTCAATAGATCAACTAGGGAGCCCCTAACAAAAGGGCGTAACAAGCAAGGGCGGGTACGGTCGGCCGTCGACCCGATGGTCCCTGCTATTCATCCGACACATTTCTTGTTTGACATTCTGGCCGGGGAGAAATTTTCGAGATTTTCCAAAAAGTTCCGTTTCCCTAAGAGGACCCACGGAAAATCGGTCAGCGGGTGACTGCTGGTCTTACAACGAGCAGCAGGGGGAAAATATACCATATAGACAATTGTCATACCAGGGGTACCACTGACTGCCTTAAGAGATGCCCGCTACATTCATGCTTTAGTGATTACATATGTAATCAACCAAATGTTTCCAATGAAAGGAAGGGGCGGGCCCTCATGGCCCCCTGGATCCGCCTTTGGTAGCACTATATTTACATTAGTAAAAGGCATTGGATTAATAAAATTTGAGAAAATAACAGTAATCTTAATGGATTTTAAGCAGCAAATTAAAAAATATTGACAATATAATAACTCTTTACACAGGGTAACTTTAAAAAAATTATATGCATGTACATATACTTTGATTTCCACTGAAAGCCCATTACAGAAAGATGTTTCTCAAAATTAGTATATAATTGTCTTTCTTTAAACAACAAAAATTTAGATTTTACTTTGAAGCAGAAGTCTACGTTTAATAACATATTATACATATGACTTTTTGTCCGCGACTTTTTGTCTGTGACTTTTTGTCTGTGACTTTCTGTCCTACATTCTGACCATTGTCATGACCAGGAAAAATGACTTTATACCTATTTAAATGTAATAGGCTTTGCATCAAATTTATAGAAACACTTAGATTGAACCATTAAATTTATCAAAAAAGAAAATATAAAATGCTTTACAAACTTTCGGGAACATTTAAAACTAAGACAAGGCTCTGGTAACCCTCAAGTTAAGTCCGCGAATATGTTTACTTATATTTTATGAAAATATTTAAACTACAAAGATATTGTGCATGCAGGGGCTCGGGCATACCTCAAGTAGTCTGCGAAATGTGTATTTGTTTTTATGAAAATATTAAAAACTGCCAAGATATCCTGCACAAGGCTCGCGCATGCCTTAAGTAGTACGTGGAAATAACTATTTACTGTTAGAAAATATTAAAAAACAAACTCTATTGGATTTATTAACTTACATGTATGTATGGCCTACTTCAATCACACCTTTTGAGTTACTTTATATTTGTGATCAAACGTATCAAATTAAAACCGGTAATATACAACATAATTTACAACACAGTTAAATACAATATACTACTCAATACCATACAAATTTAAATAATTCGGTGCTCGTCATAGTACCCTAAACTGTTTTTCCCAGTTTTTTACCATTCAATCTTAATTCTATTTTTTTTTTTAAATTTAACGAAAATCCAATAAGATATAAATAAGTATTAGGTAGTACAACGACCAGGACACAGTCAACGTTGGTCAGGTCAAGTTTTTTTTTTACCAAAAACATATATTTTTCCTGTTTTTTTTAATAATATAAAATAACAGAAATTTTCATCGGTCAGGTCATTGCTATTGTTGGTCAGGTTATTGTCAACGTTAGAAAGGTCACGTTATCTGAATATTTTATTTTTTTTCTATATTTTTTTATTAATTTATATATTAAATGATTAAACTTTATTATATTTCAAATTTAACATAAACCCTTTAAGAAATAACAAAAATGTTATTAGCATTTTCATTTGGTCCTGGCATTGTCAGTGTTGGTCAGGTCACGTTTAATGAAGATTTAAAAAAGTTTTCTATATTTTTTTTTCTTATATTTATGTATTGAATGGTCTAAATTTATAACAATTCAAATTTGACATAAATCCTTTGAGAAATAAAAAAGTTATTAGCATTTTCGTTTTGGTCCAGTCATTAGTGTAACCCATCAAAGGGAGATAATTCGTATTGTGTGGAAAATTGCACAATAATCATTTTTTAGAAATTAATTTCGCATGTTTCTAGGTAGATTCCCCATAACTTTTTTTGAATTTTGACTAAAACAAGAATGAAATTAATTGTTTTTGTGTTTCTTTTTAATAGATGTAGCCGCATAATTTCACAACACTACACCAAATATTGTATTTTTCTCAAAAATCCCAACTTTCTTTGCTGTTACCATGGTAACCAACCAATATATATATCGGTTGACATTATTTTTCTGACTAGTCTAATAGGATCTACATATCAGCCAATTTTCAGAAAGATCTGTGACTATGTGTGCCGAAAAAGTTTAAGTGGTTACAGAGAATGAGTATTAAGTATTAAGAAATCTCCATTGTGTAATCAACATCCCTGCGTCAAGGTAATGATGACAGGACACGTAGGCCCTAAAATATTGCATCAACTGGGAGATATATACTTCAATTACAGGTCCTGGTGAAAACTTCCCAATGGAAACGTTGATATCTGTTCTTTCATAAAGCTTAGTCTCTTCCAATTTAATGTGTCAATGAGAGGACATGATTTATATAACAAACATTGAAGCTATTTCTCATCATTTTACTAGAGACGCGCCCATGTACCGAGTCAACCTCATGAAAATAAACGGACAGGTCAACGAAAAAAGGAGCGCAGTGGGTTCTCATAGGAATGTCGGTTGTCACTCGAAGAACGCGTTATAAGTGTAAAAACTCCAATTCATGAAGAAAAGTAATGCTATGATCGGGGCGTCACAAAAATTGAGTAACACTGGTCATCAGAAATATCTTTGATAGGAAATGTTATTTCTTATATTTAAGAATGTACATTAATTGAATATTTATATTGATATTGATTTTCTGCTTAAAGTCACAATTCTGGTATCATTTAAAGAAAAGACAAAAAGTTTTGAAATCTGATATGTGATATATATAGTTGATTGATTCTTGTTTGCAGAATGTCCAATGGCAAATGTTTCAAGAATGTTGAGAACGAGAACAAATGAACAATAAAATCAATAGCTAAGTCCGGGATGACGGTCGGGATATTTGAACTACAACTGGAAATGATGGTATATTGGATAGGGACAGAAATTTTGCCTTCACTTACGGACCCCTCACGTTCTTGTTGAAACAGTTTTGAACGTGCAGAGAGCGTGGCACTCTCTCTACATGAGGCATCGGATTTAACGCCCCCCCCCCCCTTTTTTGCCCCGCCCCATTCTGACGGAACGAGGCTGCGTAGTTATATATCCCGCACAGACAAACGGACGCCCAACTTTGGCAAGGGTCGGAATGAAACCAAAATTGACCATATTTCTTTTCCCATTTCACCATTGGGTAAGTGAAATATTGAGAATCAAAGTTGGTCATAAAGTGTAAACATAACTTTGACAAATGACAATTGAGGTTCTTCTTGTTTGTTTAAGATTAAAAGGAGATCTTCAATAAAGTCTAATAAATACGAAAGATCTCAAAAGTCTTACGGTTTTATAAACTTAATTTGATATGAAACTTAATAAAACTTTTTGATAAGAGATGGTTTATTGTTGAATATAACAAATCACTACATCTAATGTTTATCACCTGTGTACCTTTAAACAAATGACATTCAATAAAAAAAAGTTTTATTGAATTATGTATTCAATTGTAAAAGGTCCTACGTGCCACAAAGACAAAAATAATGAATATCCAGGACATACTTTCTTTGAACAAAAGAATAAAAAAACATGAAATTTTGGAGAATCCCCGAAAGATAAAAGATAAAGGTGAATACTTAGTATGTAAGACAAAACCAAACCGATTCTGTTAATATGGGATTCAAAATTAATATTTAAAACGATTCATGTCATATTGCTAAAACTAATATTCCATTAAACTCACACAGAGTGTTCTATTGGGGAATGTTTGAATTTGAAAATGTTATGGCTCCAACGGACATAGGCATACTGGACAGAGAGTTGTCAATAAATTGGACATTTTGAATTTCAAATTATAACAAAACGGTAATAAAATGGATAAATGTCACGATCGTTTATCGTCAAGTAGACTAAAAATATTCCTTTTAAGAGATATTTGTTTGGTATCTTTTCCATTGTATCTGTTATTTTTTTGGCTTCAAATTCCGTTTCATTAGAGATTTTATTAACAAATTGTACTGTAGAATTTTTTTATCTTTAAGAATCATAACTAAAATATACAAATCTATTGTTTTTTATCATTAGGTTGCCGTCTCATTGACATATACCCCACATCTTTTTCTCATTCATAATAGAATAATATCATATGAGATTTGTGACCTAAATACTGTAAACTGAATAACTAATTACAAGTGCATGTCTTTGTACTTGAAGAAGTGACACAGTTATGTCAAATTTAATTGAATTTTAATTAAAGTTCCTACATGTTTTACAATTGTATAATTAAATGATAGGCAGTTTATCAGATCACAAGGGGTATATAGGTTTATACCTGGAAGAACTGGCTGGGATCAAATGGTTAATAAGATTTAATATGACTACAGCCATACATACTTAATCTGTTTAAGAAGACTAACTATAATCTACACAACTTCAAAACACGCAAATCTTAATCATATAATTATACAAAGATTATCCCCCAACATTTGATGTTTTAATGAATGATTCACTGTTGAAAGTTAAAGTAAAATGTAAGTGACCTAAGAAATAAATGAATAAACAAATAACAAGAACTGACTATACAGTATGGGTTAAACTTTGTTCATTGTTGAAGAAAGGTGACCTATAGTTGCTTACAATTCCGTCATTTGAATTCAGCTGGCAATCATGCCACATCTACTTAATTTTATATGTCACTTGGTACCACACTTTTTGAAATGAATGTAACCTGTATACATGCAACAAGGGTAAACAAGGGTTAAATTTTAACTACGACCGAAATCATACGGCAATTTGAGATTTGAGAATACTGGGGGTAAACATATGTTAAACTACGTTTTTCATGACGGCACTCCCCACCCCTTTATTCAAAATTCCAAATACCGTAAATCAGTAAAAGCGCAATCTGTAAATCAACGGTATACTTTTAAGCAAAAAATATCTCACTATTGACAGGCATACCAGAAAAAAATGGACTACTGTTTGATTTTGAACAAAAGGACGTAATGACGGACATGGGTAATGATATTTATGCTTAGGCGATTGAGTGGCGGGTGTATAAAAATGAAATCATATGTATGCGATATGTCTCATCAAAAGGATTGCAAAATCTGTTTATTACTGCAACACTTAAAGTTAGAGAGATCTAACGTTGCCACGATAATACGTGTAATGTGTACTAAAGTGTACAAAAAAGGACAAAGAATAGCTATATTTGATATCATTTAATGTAAGAAAGAGGTGTACAACAATTATTTCATCTCAAGATTTAAACTTCTATTACAAAACTACTGTAAGAAATTATGCTTCTTTACAGAAAAGATAATTAAAATAAAACTCTATAAATTTCTTGCGTCTGAAGCGCTTTGCTGGACTTACCTTCACAATTAACGCCCAACCCAAATATTTGAAAGTCACTGATCTATACAGAGGTAGATTAAGGGATCCCAAGGGGAACGGACCCCCTTTTGGAGCAACATTTATGGTAAATGCACAGACTTTTTACATGTCAAACTCCAAACATTGCATAGTTTGGCCATCTTTTTTATTAAGGATCTGCATCTGGTTTAGAAACGTTAGGAGCTATATGACCATAAACGGAACAAAAATTAGTAGCTAAATTCATCTTAGTTTAACTTTGCCGGAAGAAGTTGAAACCTTAGTTTCTTACTAGTTCTTTGAATATATCACCGGGGAATTTAAGAAAGAATATGTTATCAATCATGTCAGTACCGAATCACTGACTCCTGTGTTGATGATACCTTCGGGGACTAGCAGTAAACTTGTATTGAAATGCGAAGAACAGCAGTATATCCTAATTCCATGATAAACACGTCAAATATTATTTTGTTTATTTACAAAATGTGACTTTTGCTTGATGTGCAAGATGCTTCTAGTACATTAAAATATTTGACAGAAAAAATATCTTGTGCAAATCATTTTAATTTGGGAGAAACTTAAAAGAAACTCGGCTTCTGTTTGTATGCTTTCTATTTTGAAACAAAATTTCAAAACATGGAATAATTTGCCTTTCGCTGGTTAATTTTAGATTCCCAGAAGGATGAAAAAGCGACTTCAAATATTTCGAAACGTTTGAAAAGCAGTGGCCGGGTGTCTGTTTTTGATAATTATTTCCTACAACACTTTTTTTTTCCAATTTATAACTTCAGAGAAAAACTAACTATAAACATACACACCATAAATGATCATATATATGTGCGTAACAACTATAAATTTAAGTAACTTTTACCTTTGCTGTGTCGCCTGGAAAGCCCTTTCTCTGGGAAAATTCAAGTACAATTTGTCGCCACGAACCGACTTTTCCCTATGAATTGAATAAACACTTCTGTCGGGGTTGAGAGTCTTTTCTCGATGGAGAGATATCGGGATGCGATCTGTTTTGTCTCTTTGCATTTGTATTCCACCGAAAGACGACTCTCTCCTTATACCAAAGCAAAAACGATCTTGAAATTTTGACATTTCTATTCTATTCCCATTTTCAAGGTACGATTTCCCGTATGATAATCCAACTCATACTTAAGTTATAGCTTCATTCACTAATTGTGTTACTGAATTTCCAGGCGAGAAACATATGATAGTGGTTTGTCTTTATGACCGCTACCCGTTGTTCGAAGTAATTGATGTTACGATTAATTCTTTATGTATTAGGTAAAAAGAGGTATTTAATCGTGGTGTCCTATACATCCGGTGTGCAGTTCCGTGACGATAATTCTATAGTAAATACCATGTAATGTAGGTATGATAAACCTTGAGCATTTAAAATATTAAGCATGGTTTCAATGAAACCAAAATAGAAATTAATTCTTCCTGTTGAATCTTACAATTACATGTTGACTAAAACATTTAATCTATGTACATTTAAAATATTGAAGCGTCTCAAATGCATCAAAATATTATAATGCGTCAGGTTAAACGCTTTCAATAGCTTTTGTGTTATATTATAGACTAAAAGCTTGAATACAATGACAAGTAATATAAAGTTAAAATCGTTTGTCAAGTGTTCCAGTGCAATTTTAATATCCAATTTCCTTCACCATATATAAGTTAAATATAAAATTTCTTCCTATTTCAAAGATCCTATTTTCATCATCCACATTTAGTCTTCAGGTCCAAACATCCTTATTGTATAAATGCTAGTTGTTCCCCATTCACATCAAATACAATTGGTCACGTTACAATACTTTAGAACTGTTGCCATAACTTATATACAGAGAGTATTGTGGTTCTATTCACATAAAATATTACGACTAAAATCAATCGTAAGTTATACTGAAATGTTCATGATTGAACATAAATAATTAAAAGATATCTGTCGAGGATTATCCAGACAACGAACAAGACGTGATACATACCATTTCTGATTTAAAAAGATGCAAAAATTGAAATTGGACGTTAAGGAAACAACAATCAATCTTTCGTTCATACAAGTTACATTGATAAACTTCAACGGGTAGAATGTATGACCTATCAACTTATAATATAAAAAAAGAGGCAGAAAATACCAAGTAGACATTCATAACTCAGAAGTCGAAGATAAATTAAAAACCCCATGGCAAAGAACGAAAACCGACGAAAAGACGGACAAATCCACAAAACACTACATAAAAATCTACAGTTTGAGCAATATGAACACTACTAAAAATCGGTGGTTAACTCGGGTGTTCCGGAAGGGTAAGAAGTTCCTGCTCCCATGCAGCACCCGTCGTGTTGCTCATGCAAGCACAAATCCGGTAATATCAAAATCGTGAAAACGAAACCAGGATTGTAGGTACGGCAATTGGAACATACCCGTGGTCATCTGTGACATAGATATTCCATCACTTGAGATTGCGTCCGTAAAACTTTTCAACTTCAAAACTTGGAAACCTTGGTTCAATAGCTTCCTTGTATGCAGCAACCATCATTCAAGAAAATCATGACAGGAAACGCAAACTCTGGAATATCTTTCCAGCTGGGAGATGCATAATTCCTATGCAGGCGCTGCTGGAATGTTAATGAATAGAAATAGAAAGTTTAGATTTGGAAGCTGAAATCATACTTTTGTCGTAAAGTTTCGTTAATTTCTAGATTTAAGTCAAGATATGTGGCAGACTAAACGGTATCTGTGGAAACTTTATTTCCAGTTCTATGGGATAGGTGCGTTCAACATAGTCACCAAACTTGGGATAATTTACTGAACTTTCTTTATAGCGGAAAGTAAAGTTAAAGGATAAAGCTAGCTTCTCTTCATTCTAACTGAGGTGCTCCTGTATAAAGAATGTCGCATATGAATTAAGGAACAAGTCGACGAGAAAAAGGGGCACAATTATATCTCATAGGAATGTCGATTATTTATTAAAAATACTTCCTTCAAACGTTACAAATATGTTGTCAATAAAACTTTCAAGCATCTTGATGTTGTCAGTTTCACAAAATTGCTTGTTTGAATCAGAGCGATTTTTTTTTACAAAGAATGCTTTATCCGTTCATAATAAAACAAGATGTTTTTATACAAGAGCTAGGATAGAGAATTAAGGTATATGTGCTTTATGTAGTTATCTGATACTAGCTATCAAGTGAGGGCAGTCCTTAAAACTTTTTTATTTAAATGTTTTTAAAAAGGTCAACAATTTATTTATTACACAATAACTTATCAAAACTTAAGTACTGGTTATAACATATTAAAAGAGTTGAAATATAATACTTGAACACAAAACTTATACTTTCAACATTTTTATTAAGCTCTTACTTTATAAGATATCTATTAAATTCCTACTTCTATTTTAGTCTACATTTTGCCAATGGCATAACAGATTTGTCTCTGTAATATAACTCCAATACAAGGAAC
Organism: Mytilus californianus; assembly: GCF_021869535.1. Taxonomy (NCBI): domain Eukaryota; kingdom Metazoa; phylum Mollusca; class Bivalvia; order Mytilida; family Mytilidae; genus Mytilus; species Mytilus californianus. The sequence continues at coordinate 137,527,270 of NW_026262581.1, read as the reverse complement.
CGTAACCCAGCATGTTATTTATTGAGTACAATATAAAATCTGCATTTGAATATAATGCAACTTATCCATACATATGTTCTTCTGTATTAAACTCGTCCAGTATACTTATAGAAGTTTGAATAGTCACTATAAAACCCTTTAAACACCTCCCTGACTCCCTGATTCAGTACTGTGTGAAGCTGAGCAAGTACATGCTGATATCCAAAAGTTTGTATATTGCTGAAACCAGTGCTTTCTGAAAAAAATTAAAAACAAAAATGAAAACATAGAACACTGAACATCATCTTTCTTACTTGGTACATAGTTGAATGAGTCAACCTTTAAAACTATTCAAAAATAATCTACTATTGGAAATTTTTATTATTGCATATCCATATTACTGTTCTTTATTCTTGCATGAAATCAATATAAATGTATATTTTATTAATTTTCTATATGAGTTATTTATTATCTTTATAATTACGATAACAGATATTTACACTTTATTATTTAGCATTGTATGAACATCAGAAATCTTGTCCAATATTAGGGGAGGGTTGGGCGCTCACAAACTTATTTAACCCTGCCACATTTTTAATTTGCCTGTCCGCAGCCCGTAATACAGTGGTTATCGTTAGTTGCTATATGTTTCGTTTATTGTTTTCTCATAAACCAGGCTGTTAGTTTTCTCGTTTGAATTGTTTCACATTTTGCAGGTAAATCCAGAAAAGCGCTTCGGACGCATGACATTAATAACGTTTTGATTTAATTTATACACTATAGGTTTTGCACATTGTTGAAGGCCGTTCTTTGACCTTATAATTGTGTCACTATAATTATAATGTATAATTATAAATGAAAAATATGAAACAATTCAATTGTGAAAACTAATGGCCTAATTTATAACAAAACAATAACGAAAAACAAATATGGCAGACATGAACAAACGACAACCACTGAACTACAGGCTCCTGATTTGGGACAGGCACATAAAGAATGTGGCGGGGTTAACCTGTTTGTGAGCGCTCAACCCTCCCCTAACCTGAGACAGTGGTGTAACAGCACAACATAAGAACAAACTATGGAAACCAGTTGAAAAAGGCTTAACTCACCAGATCGACACAAAGCAGAAAAACATCAAACAAAACACAGACCGGACATAGCAGGGTATTTATCCATCCCTCATCCCTAACAACAAAAAAGACACTAAGTTACTGACAGCTAGATTGGTACAAATATTGATTTTGTAATCAGTAAATTAAAACCATACTAAATAGTATTGTTGTACACATATGCATTTTAACGGTACCACAATCTGTCGTTACCTATATTTTGGCATTGCAAAAGGTCATGTTTTTCTCTGACTGTTAATGAAGTCTTTACACTAAATCCATTGGATGTTCGATGTGTACTGATTGATATATTTTAGTCTTAGATACATGATTTTGTTTTATTAGTTGTTATTGATTTTGAAGTAGCTGTCAGTAATTGCGATTACTCTCAGATCTGTACTTAATAGATATAAGAAGATGTGGTATGAGTGCCAATGAGACAACTCTCCATCCAAGTCAAAATTTATAAAAGTAAACCATTTTAGGTCAAAGTACGGTCTTCAACACGGAGCCTTGGCTCACACCGAACAGCAAGCTATAAAGGGCCCCAAAAATTACTAGTGTAAAACCATTCAAACGGGAAAACCAACGGTCTAATCTATATAAAAAACGAGAAACGAGAAACACTTATGAACCACATCAACAAACGACAACTACTGACCATCAGATTCCTGACTTAGGACAGGTTCAAATAATTGCAGCGGGTTTAAACGTTTTAATGGTACCAAACCTTCACCCTTATCTGAAACAATAGTGTAACATCACAACATAGAAAGACACACTATAAAATATCAATTGAAATGGCTTAACTCAATCAAAAGACATATTAACACCAGTGAACATACACTGAACAAATAAATTTGATCTATGATACAATGTAAATACAAAATAAATAAACTAAGGGAAGAATAATTAAAGAAACATGTTACACCGCTGTGAAATGTTAAACAATATAATGTCTTTTTTGTTCAGTGGCTGTCGTTGTTTCATGTCTGTCATATTTGTTTTTGTTTTGTTATAAATTAGGCCGTTAGTTTTCTCAATTGAATTGTTTCATATTTTTCATGTCGTGTCCTTTTATAGCCGACTATACGGTATGGGTTTTTCTCATTGTTGAAGGCCGTACGGTTGCCTATAATTGCCTACATTATGTTCAAACCATAAGCTTGCCATAGAACAAGGTAGACATGAAACTCAACCAAGGGAAAATAAGTTGTGTAAAATTTGTAATACAAATGAAATTGAAGATGAATTCCATTTTGTACTAGTTTGTCCGATTGTGGCTGATATAAGGAGAATTTTTTACCATTATATTGTCAAAGTAACTGTAACAAAGACACGTTAATTAGTCTTTTTAAAATTAAAAATTTAAATACTTTGAAAAATCTTGCAATATTTTTGAAAAAAGCTAAATGCTGTAGAGAGGAAGTTCTGTCACTGTGACTTTATGAAAATTAATATACTTGGTAAATGAATTGATTTATTACAAATACTGGTCTATTAAAACATTGTACAAATTAATAAGATTTATATATATATATATGTATATTATGTGTGTGATGTATTGTCTAATAAATGTTACTATTAAACTGTAGTTATAAATTGTGAACTTATAAATGTACCGTGGGCTGGAGGCCTGTTTTTGTACAATAAACTTGATTTGTTTGATCTGATGTGATTGCTTACATCCACTTCATTTGAACTTTGGTGGATAGTTTCCTCATTGGCAATCATACCACATTTTATTTTTATATACAGTATATATGTAAGAGTCAAATCTCTCCGGCCTCAAATCTACATGTAAGTCCCTTCCTCAGATATGTTTAGAGTTTATAACGATTTTATTTGCTCATAGATACAAAAAGGATCGGACACAAGTTTAACCAACTTATGAAGTCTTCTCCTTTACATAATATTACAATAACAATTATACAGAGCATGCACAGTTCAGTATATATATATTAAAGGTAATAGTAAAATGAGGCATTTGCACAGTCAGAGAAGAAAAAGAAAGAAAGAAAAAAAAAAAAAAGCCTAACGCAATTAACAAAGAAAAGGATAGAGAATTGAGAAAAAGAAAAGAAAAGAAAAAATATAAATAAAAGCAAAAAAAGAAAAAATAGGAAATAATACAAATATAAAGAAAAAAAATAAATGAAATTCTGTGGACACGATGTTTTTTGTTCAGTCATATCTTATTTGATTATACTACAAGGAATCTTTTTGATTTTTTTATATATCTAAAGACTTCTTTAAAGATTTCACAGTTTTCCTCGTATGTTAAAGTTTGGGGAAAACTGTGAAATCTTTAAAGAAGTCTTTATATCTTCAGATATGTGTCCTATGATGTCATGACACTCAAATCTCTGTCTCTTTTGCCAGCCCCAAATCTGTGTTCTTTCCTCACATCTGTGTCCTAAATTACATTCATTATTTGTTCAAATCCGTGTCCTTTATATAAGGTAGACATTAAGTTATGAAGGTAGATCTCAGTATTCTGAGCATTTGTTTTTCTCTATCTATAGTGCCTTTCAAGATAATAGACACTTGCATTTTATCCCTATGTTTTGTTTTTAGCTATGTCGTTAATGTTGGTTGACAGGCAGGGTCATCGGGCACATTATTAAACTAGATACTCCAATGATGATTGTGACCAAGTTTGGTTAAATTTGGCCCATTAGTTTCAGAGGAAGAGATAATAATCCAAATCTGAAAAAAAATAATTAAAAGAGTCATAAACAACAGACAAGACAGATATATTTATTTTTCTTTCAATTAAAACCTGCATGTACTGATGAAAAATAAGCAACTACATTTCTAGGAAAAAAGATTTATATTCCTGAAAAGGCCTTTCTATTATCAGTATATCACACTTTTTCCTTATATGGGTCATGAAAGTTATAGCTTACTTAAGTGTTGTTGTCAATTTAGCCGTATTTGGTCATGTATAATCAATGTCACTTTAAAAATGTTTACTGAGAAACTGAATCAGTTATTTACTTCCTGATATGACCACATCCTTTAGAAAACTGCAAAGGAAAGTGATTTCCACTGTGATACATAGAGAATGATGTGACTTTCTGCTAAGAGGTATTTAGTTATAGTTTATCTTTACAAAGTGATTCTCGATCATGCCTTTTACAAACTGGTGATACAAGGCATGGTATGTTTGTCAACTATTTTTATAAAGACAAATATTAATGAGAATATTATTTAGGATATTTTGCATCGCTCCCCAGGCCTCACCTCTTCAACCTATGCAATCTCTAATAATTTGGACTGCAATTATTTCAGGTCTTTAAAAGATTTGTCCGGAAATTTTTGTTGCATTCAACAATGATCAGTATAAATTTTAACTATTATAGTGTATGTGACTAAGTTTTTACGTTGAAAGAAATACTAAAAGAAATTTGTGTAAGATTGCTTCATACAGTACATTATTCCTACAAAATTGAGTCTACATCAGCAAACTCAAGTTTTAAATATTTCCATAATAATAAATCAAAATTATATTTTACATCATTGCTGCCATTGACCAAATACTAGTAACAATGCACTTATTTGAATCTTATTTTTCATAATTGTAAAGAAACAAACTAAGATTTAAATGGGTTAGGCCTTGGTTTTCACAAAAATTTTCCTCTCGAGAAATTTTTCTTGTATTTACACCATTGAAAGGGTAGGAATCCATGCATCATCTGCCAAAGTCTAAGTGAAATGCTTTGTTAGATTTTATGTTAATGGTATATTGAATATGACCAGTTTTGGGATACATAAAAACGATCGAAAACACTGGTAAGCATATATTGTAGTGTGGTTTTGTACATATATATAAAAATAAGGAGATGTAGTATGATTGCCAATGAGACAACTATCCACCAAAGTTCAAATGAAGTGGATGTAAGCAATTATAGGCAACCGTACGGCCTTCAACAATAGGAAAAACCCATACTGTATGTTCGGCTATAAAAGGCCCCGACATGAAAAATATGAAACAATTAGAAAAAAAGATGGATACTCTGATGAGTTAAGCCTTCATGAACATAAGCTCCTAATATTGTTCTCATTAGGAATATTCATGACTTTCAAAATGCGTACTAAAAACATATTTCAAAGTAAATCTGGAACGTCATGGTAATATTTGTAGCCTGAATTTGAATACATAGTTAAAACTATTGATGAACACAATTATTGTTCAGACTTTGTCAGCAAACAAAGTTATCGTTTTATAATTCCTGTAAAAGAATTGACGAAACAATTATTGTGTATAAACCATGAAAATCAAAAACTGTTATTGAATTTGACGGTTTGAAATTTACAAAATCTTAAAACATGTTGGCTTATGCACATAATAAAAACAATTCTTCAGTTTCACTAAACGATTCATTATGGGACGATTACCCTTTGGACTGATTTACATTTCAATACAATAATACGTAACGTTGGTTTCTTTCCCTAAGACTACAATTTGCCCCTGTCATCAAGTCAACTGTTTCAATAACTGCTTAGTTAAAATGCACATAGGACTGTTGTAAGAGTTGTCTCCCATATCCCAGATCTATCCCCTAATATTGAGATTTATAAGTTTTTTTAATGAAGGAGAATATTTAAAAATTCATCATCATCAAAATCAATATAAATTGTCTCTGGACACCATGTTTTTTAACATGATAAAACATAAAATGAGATAGAAATTGAGGTTAATGTCAAAGGTCAGGGCCATAATCTAAATTTTGACCTTTGGTGTTATTGCATCTCCTCTGAAACTAATATATATATATATATATATGACTGGACTGGCATAAACTCTTTTGGCTATTGAGACGAAGATATGGTACATTTGGGCCAAAGAAATTATGTGACATTTATGAATTATTGGCCATGAAATGTTAAAAACAAAAATAAAATGATCGGTACTTCAAAATGAAGCACTGTTATACAAAGTCTCCTTTCAACTCTTTTGTATAATGCTTGAAAGTATGTGACCATGAAAATAATTCAATCAGAATTACATTGAACCAAATTGAATCAGAAGTAGTTGATTTTTGCACTTACTTCGCAGATAAGGCATAATATACATACATTTTCTAAATCAGTGTAAAGTTATCTATCCAATGAACTGAGAGTGTCCTTAATAAACCAGACGTAGCGAGTTAACTGAAATCAGTATAAAGTAACCCTTTATTTGACACTGGACATGACATTTTAAAACCAGAAGTAACTTGTTATATTCCTTAGTTTTATTAAAAGAAATCAGAAACCACATATATTTGAAATTTTGAATAGGTGTTCAAGTAAAAAATTATTTGACACTAGAAGTGACTTCATGTAAAATGGATGATACATATTATTTCCTGTTTTGAATTAAAAACTACTACGGAATTTATATTTATGGAATCAGGGTAAGTTAAGCTATCTTTTGACACTCAAAGTTCAAACCGGAAACTACCATATTTACCTTAATTCCTTAGCATCAAATGAAAATATAAGGGTGGATAATAAGAGCTTGACATATTGTATACACACCTGCAATTCAGTGAAGAACGTTTGACCACAAGATGTAATTGTTTTCTGTTCATCTCATTTAGTTATAGTTTTTTATCTCCTTTAATTAATTTCTATTACTACTTTATGATTTGATTATGTTATATTTATTCATGTTTAATCCATATATCAATTGCAAAATCCATTTACTCATTCACATTCATATCTAAGAGCTCCGTAGTAGTTTTTGACGTAATTGTAGTATAACTAAACTGCACATGTTTTTTTAAAAAGATTAATTGAAACAAAAACAATATACATTTTGGTTGAAAAAATTGCGATTTGAATAGTTTAGGAAGAGTAATTGTACTTACAAATAAAATTTACGGGACGTATGGGAAAGATTGAAAATTGTACTTACTTGTTTAAAGGTATAAAAGTTATAGAAATTCTAACGAATTATTGGGAGGAATCTTTAAATGTTCAACATACTAATTCTTTATGTATGTTAAATCATCCATCCTTATACTACCAGCAGTACAATAACAAGCCAGGACGGTACTACCAGCAGTACAATAACAAGCCAGGACGGTACTACCAGCAGTACAATAACAAGCCAGGACGGTACTACCAGCAGTACAATAACAAGCCAGGACGGTACTACCAGCAGTACAATAACAAGCCAGGACGGTACTACCAGCAGTACAATAACAAGCCAGGACGGTACTACCAGCAGTACAATAACAAGCCAGGACGGTACTACCAGCAGTACAATAACAAGCCAGGACGGTACTACCAGCAGTACAATAACAAGCCAGGACGGTACTACCAGCAGTACAATAACAAGCCAGGACGGTACTGATCGAATAAAGCAGTGGAATTTAATTTCACTGAACAAGTTTACATTATTGTTTAGGGACCAGCTGAAGCCCGCCTCCGGGTGCGGGATTTTCTCTCTGTGTTGAATTCCCCTTGGTGACCTTGGGATGTTTTCTGCTCTTTGTCGGGTTGTTGTCTCTTTGACACATTCTCCGTTTCCATTCTCAATTTAAGTAAATTTCCTAGTTGACAATGAGTGAGTTGTGAACGAGAAATTTGAAATAAGATTTCTTTATACATTTGTAATATACGAGAGTGGAATATACCAAAGAGATCTCAGGTCCTCCAGAAGGGTAAGCTTATCCTGCTCCACATGTGGCACCAGTCGTGTTGCTCATGCAAGTTCAAACCCGGCGATAAGTCTAATTTGGAAGGTCCAGATGTTCCATACCGGTCAACCAACTCCTAACGGGGTACGTAAAATGTGAGAAGGGATGATTCAACTTTACCACTTGGAAATCTTGGTTTAATAGCTTCCATGTGAGCAGCAACCCTCTATCAAGGAAACCATGATAGGAAATACAAGCCCAGGAATATCGTAACAACTGGGAGATATATACTCCGTATGCAGGCGCTGCTGGAATGTTGCTACATAGAAATGGAAAGTTATCAATAGAGAGGCTGAAATCATCTCTTTTGTCGTAAATTTTTGTTTTCAACCGACCCTCATTGTCAATTTCTAGATGTAGGTCAAGATATGAGGCAGACTTAACTGTATCTGTTGTATCCTTTATCTCAAGTTCGCTGGGATAGTGTTCAACATATAATAGTCACGAAATTCTGAATTATTAAGTGAGAGAACATCATCTATATAGCAGAAAGTGAAGTTAAATGTTACGGCTTCTTTTCTTTCTTCCTAAGAAGTTCCTGTATGAAATCAGCCTCATATGAATAGGGAACAAGTCGGCAATAAGAGGAGCTTAGTTGGTTCCCATGGGAATGCCGATTGTTTGTTGAAAAACACGTCTTCCAAACGTTACATTCATGTTGTCAATCAAGAAATCAAGTATCTTGATAATGTCAATTTCAGAGAATTTTTTGTTTGAATCAGAGTAATTTTTTACAAAGTACGATTTATCCTTCATGAGACAAGATACTTGTATCAACGTTGGCCATTCTTTTTTATGAAACAAAACAGGACCAACTCTTTCAATTTGTCTTTTAGTTTGGAATGGGGAATACTTGTGTAAAGTGTAGAAAAGCTAAATGTTTTACTGAAATGGAATAGTCCTAGATTGTATGTACTCTAAGAGATCCTTTCCACATCTGATTCACGTGACCTCTAGAATAGGTAGTTTCACAATAACTTTGAAGCCCGGCTTTGATTGCTGATAACATTTATGTTAATAATTTAGAAAGAGGTTTCGTGGGGCACTTGATATATATCCTTCAGTGATCAACTTGGTATCAATTCATATTTCTAAACGTAGGTTATGGTTTTTAGTCAAAAGATAGATTGCAAAAACTCTAAAGCAGAGGTCACGTTTCCAGCAGAATTATAAAGATATATAGCATATGTAGCCAATTCTTGTCAGACTTAAAACTGTCACTTGTAAACTACTCGTGAAAGAAGACAGGCGAATAATACCAAAGGGACATTCATACTCATAAGTCGAAAATAAACTGACAACGCCATGGCAAAAAACGAAAAAGACCAAAAAATAAAGAGTATACAAAACACAACACAGAAAACTAAAGACTGAGCAACACGAACCCCATAAAATGTAAAAATCGGGTGATCTCAGGTGCTCAGGAATGTTACGCAAATCCTGTTCCACATGTGGCATACGTCGTGTTACTTATTTATAAACCACTTCCTTCAGAACTATCTATTTTGTGTACTTACCTTTGGTGCGTTTAACCTTTTTGAACTGATCTCCTCATTTTCACAAGATGACTTTTTAATGCTGACATTTAACAGTCTGTTATATATTGATTTTTTATGACTGATCTCTAGATACAAACCACTTAAAACACAACTGTATTACATTCGTTTAATGAACGTGGCAGGTGCGTTCGACTCCAATCTTGATTAACTAGGATGGCCAGTTCTTCCACAAATAAAAACTGGCCGCCACAAAATAGCCGATTGAGCTGAAAGAGATTTTAAGCACCAACGATTCATCATTCATCTATTTATTTGTGTTTAGGCCATATCTGCATTAAGTGGACCAAGAAAAACAATCTCATTATGTCAAACCTTGTAAGGCCATGATTTGGCCATGTAAACCTTATCAAGGACACATAATATTTTATTTTATGTAGACCTTGTCAACAAGACTCAATAATAAACCAATGTGTACATGTTCAGGTCATGTTTAGACACTATTAACTTTATTTGTCTACAACGTTCCTCAAAATTCAAATCATCAAAAGGGAAAATGTCCTTCTCCATTAAGCAAACGTTATTTTTGAATGGCGTCAGTATGTCAATATAAGTGTCACAAAATATCAGATCAATTTGCAATATGGTCTTTTTATGAATCTAAAGTATTTGTATTTTGTATATGTTAAGGTCATGGCATCCAGTAAGCCTATACCATGTGGACCTTGTCAAGAGGGAAACGAAAGCACAAAAGCTGAATTCTGGTGTCACAACTGCGAGGAAGGATTATGTTCAACATGTTCTGGTCATCATAAAAGATCTAAAGCAACACGTGATCATAAAACTATTGATATTAAAAGTTATAAACCATCAATCCAAGCTATAAAAACAGAATGTGACAAACATAGTCAACAACTAATTTTGTACTGCCCCAGTCACTTAAAGCCTTGTTGTGATGAATGTATTTCCACCAGTCATTCAAAATGTACTGGAATAAAAAGTCTAGCAAGTGTTGTAGAGAATGCCAAGGTAGATATATCAAAGGAATCTGTAGAAAAAGATGTCGACTCAACCTTACATCTCTTTGATAAAATAGTAAACAACAAATCAAATAACATCAAAGCAGGAGAACAACAATGTGAAGGCATAAAAGAATCAATCCTCAAAATAAGAGAGAAAGTGAATAAAGATTTAGACAACTTTAATAAAAAGTTATTTCAAGAAGTAGACAAGCTCTTGGACCAAGAAAAGACAAAAGCAACAGATTTTATTACTGAAATTGAAGGGAAAAGGATAACCTTACAAAACATGCAAGACAATCTACATATTGTCACAACAAATACGTCCAAACTGCAATCATTTCTATGTGTATATCAGATTGAGCAACAAGTACATCAATATCAACGATATGTGGAAGATCTAGAAAAAGATGACAGGGTTAACAAGTTTGAAATCAAAATTAAACAAAATGATGAAATTGAAAGGATAATTAACAAGTTAGGATCATTAGAATCCATAGGAGAAGTAACGGTCGTTAAATCGAAAGTAGCCATAAATAGAAAAACAAGTGTGAAGAGGGAAGCACAAGTAGAATCACGAGATCAATCCAACATAAGCAACATGACAATGAATATTGAGACAAAGACAATGATCTACATGTTGCGGAGAATTACTGACATGATTTGTCTGATGGATGGAAGATTTATAGTAGTGGAACTTCGCCATTTCGTTAACCGGGTTACTCTTGCTTCAGGTGTACATAAGGAAGAGTTTAGAGTATATGGTGTGCCCTGCAGTGTTACACAAATCAATCAGAACACTATAGCCATAACTTATCCTGGTAAGAAAGCCATTGAGATCTTCAATATGGAGAATAATACAGTTACCAAAGTTATCGAATTAGACAAAGACTGCTATGATTTATCCTTCACCAATAATTATCTAGCTGTAGGTTTGAGTAAAGATGAAATTCGTGTTATAAACTTTGAAGGAGAAACAATGAAGTCTATACCAGTTCAGAGTGAAACAAACCTAATGTTCTTTGTTCACTATAATGACAGATTTATCTATAGTGACATGGTAGGTAAAGCAGTATACTGTGTGGATGGATCAGGTAAACAGATCTGGCGGTATAAACAAGATTTATCATCACCAAGAGAACTTTGTACAGATACGTATGGTAACATTATTGTAGCAGATTTTCAGTCAAATACAATAAGAGTAATATCAAAAGATGGACAGGATAGTAAAATACTGTTTAGCATGAATGATGAACTAAATGTTCAATGTATTCGTTTTAATCATACTGAGTCTTCCGGTTTTATTTGTGATTACAATGGCAGATACTTGGCAAAATTCAATATATCTTATGGATAAAATATCCACCAAGGAATCTAATGGTGTTACCTGACTTTGATACGTGTACTACAACCAATTATATATATTCATTTAGTATCATACAGAATCTGTCAATTAAGTTGAATCTGTATCCAGTGAAATCTCATCATAATTTATAACATTTAAATTAAAATTAGAATGCTCTTTAGGAAATTTTCTCATCAGTGAATTATAAACTCTCATGTGATTGTGTTCCTAAATTTTGTTCTAAATTACCAGAAAAAAGAACAGAAATTTTTGATAAGATCAGTGATTTCATATTGAGAACATAAAAATCAAGGTAATTCAACTGCAAATTAATATATATGCAATTATAAACCAAAATGGATTCAAACCAAAACTGATATAAGCTATTTATAATACAGAGCTATGCAAGAATTTAATATACTTTATACGATAAAATATATTTTCTTGTCATTGTCTGTTAAATACATAGGCCTTATTTTCTAGTTATTCTAATTGAATATAACAAATCTGGTTCACAAAGTTATCACATGTACGTCTCACTCAGTTAAAAGTTGTATCGTGTTTGCTTATTCAAAAGGGAAACACCACATGATTAGAGAAATACAGATGAAATTACAGGAAGCAGAGGAGCAATATTTTGCCCCAGTATGTTTTCCTTATCCAAGATATTGTTTTAAATACAAATAGTGTGAACAACATACAGTACAGAATGTTGGTCTCCAAGCAACAAAAAAAAAGAAATGATTCAACAGGCAGCTCCAATTTTTTTTATCTAATCTGTCATCACAATCATCACCAGTAGTCATATCGTTTTATGTTTTTTTTTAGAACCTTGAACAGTCAGCCACATTAGCTAACACTGCTCCATTCACAAATTTTATCCTCATTTTCTGAACTTTATCAGACGATACATATGAAACCTAAAACAAAAACTTAGATACTGAGAATAACAATTCACTCATGAGAATGGCACAGAACATATAAAGAACTTGAGTCGTGCTGATCCAAACATTAAATTACCATGTGCTGAAACATCTGAAAAAGCCCAGTGAGGGAACCAGATTAATTAGTACTTAAAATTGAAAATGGAAATGGGGAATATGTCAAATAAACTCATCACAGATACCAGGATTAAAATTTAGTATTTCCGCCAGACGCGTGTTTCGTATAGAAATGACTCATCAGTGACGCTCGAATCAAAAAAAGTTTAAAAGGCCAAATAAGTACGAAATTGAAGAGCATTGAGGACCAAAAATTCCTAAAGGTTTTGCCAAATACAGCTAAGGTAACCTATTCCTGAGGTAGAAAAGCCTTAGTATTTCAAAAAATTCAAAATTTTGTAAACAGTTAATTTATAATTATGAACATATCAATGATAATTCATGTCAACACAGAAGTGCTGACTACTGGGCTTGTGATACCCTCAGGGAAGAGACAGCAACCCGACCAAAGAGCAGAAAACAGCCCAAGGCCACCAATGGGTCTTCAACACAGCGATAAAATCCCGTACCCGTCGGCGGGCTTCAGCTGACCCCTAAATAAAAATTTGTACTACTTCAGTGAAAATGGACGTCATACTAAACTCCAAAACATATAAATGAACTAAAATTAAAAAACATACAAGACTAACAAAGGCCAGAGGCTCCTGACTTGGGACAGGCGCAAAAATGCGGCGGGGTTAAACATGTTTTGTGAGATCTCAACCCTCCCCTATACCTCTAGCCAATGTAGAATAAATAAACACACAGCAATACGCACAGTAAAACTCAGTTCAAAATAAGTCCGAGTCAGATGTCAGAATAGATAACAAAAGAAACTAAGCAAAATGACAATGATACATAAATTAACAAAGGACTACTAGCAGTTACTGACATGCCAGTTCCAGACTTCAATTAAACTGATTGAAAGATTTTGTCTTCATCATATGAAAATCAAGCACAATACCTCCCGTTAGGGGTTTAGTATCATAACATCATAAAATATATGAGAAGAACATAACCCGTATCATGCCAACAACTGGTTTTAGAACAAATGTGTTTATTTCCGATGCAAAGACCCTATAAGTGAATCAATATTAATACTAAAATATGCCATCTTCAATGACCTGACAACAATATCCCTTCTGAATAAGTCTGTTTAAAGGTTTGGTTAGCTTTTGAGGTAAATGCCGACATTTTTGTGCTTTGTAAAGAATATTACCATAAAAGATTGGATGTGAAATACCTGAACGTATAAGATGTCTGCATGTTGATTTATATTTACGAATGATGTCCTTGTACCGATGATAAAATTTAGTAAATGTTTTGACTAGTTTGTGATATCGAAAACTCTGGTGCAATAATTTTTCAGTAATACAGAGATTTCTGTCGTTAAAATCAAACACGAGCGAATCGAACAAGTTGAGATATATAGTATACCACTAACCTTGTATGTTAATCTCAATATAAATAAAAAGATGTGGTATGAGTGCCAATGAGACAACTCTCCATCCAAGTCACAACGTATAAAAAAATAAACAATTATAGGTCATAGTACGGCCGTCAACACGGAGCCTTGGCTCACATCGAACAGCAAGCTATAAAGGGCCCCAAAATGACTAGTGCAAAACAATTCAAACAGGGAAACCAACGGTCTAATCTAAAAAAAAAACGAGAAACGAGAAGCATGGAATAGAAAGTCTGTCTGTATTATAATGTACTTTTTAGAATTACAATGAAATTGGTATATTTTTAGATATAATATTCAGCGATCTGGACTGTGTAATCTTATGTGATAATATGCAATTGTTCAGAGTAATATTTCATATTGCACTGTACTATCTGTTTGATGTTATGCATTGAATGGCACATTCTGTGATGTACTGTTATTTATTATGGATTGTACTTTGTGTGGTGGTATGTATTAAATTGTATTCTGTGTGGTGTTTTGTATTGAACTGTGCTTGATGTAATGATCTGCTGTGTATTGATTGTGCTTTGTGCGATGTTATGTATTGAATAATGCTTTATTTACTGTTATGTTTTGCATTGTGTGGTGTCATGTATTGACTTATGCTTTGTTCGGTGTCGTGTATTGAATTAACTGTGTTTGGTGTTAAGTTTTGAATTTTATTTCGTGTGGTTTTTTGTATTGAACTGTATTTTAAATAATGATCTGCTGTGTATTGAATTGTGCTTTGTGTGATATATTTTCTTTTTATTGAATAGTGCTTTATTTGCCGTTATGTGTTGATTTGTGCTTTGTGTAGTGTCATGTGTAGAAATTTTCTTTATGTGATGATTTGTTTTCAGCTGTGATTAGTGTGGTGTTGTGTATTCAGTTGTGTTCTGTATCATGTCATATATTGAATTGGGCTTTGTAGGATGTTCTAATAAGAATTGAACTTTGTTTGATGTAATGTTAAGAATTGTACATTGTGTGAGGTACTAATAAAAGTTGTACCTTGTGTGATTTACTAATTAGAAATATATTTAGTATGATGTACGGATAGGAATTGTAATTTGTGTGATGTGCTCATAAGAATTGTACTAAGTGTGATGTACTGATAGAAATTGTACTATGTTTGATGTACTGATAATAACTGTACTATGTGTGATATACTGGTAACAATTGTACATTGCATGATGTACTGATAAAAATTGTACTTTGTATGATGTACTGATAAGAATTGTACTAAGTTTATTGTACAGATCAAATTTGTACTTTGTGTGATGTACTGATCAGAATAGTACTTTGTATGATGTACTGATAAGAATTGTACTTTCTTCAATGTACTGATAAGAATTGTACTTTGCTTAATGTACTGTAATGACTTTTCCTATTGAAAGTTGTTCCAATTTAACAAGCATTGAAACTTGCAGAGAATAAACCGTCAGGTTTCATGCTTAGGCTGTGATAGTTGTAATAAACATTTTTATAACTTGTACTATCATTAACATATCCTTTCTGAAAGATGATTTTAAACCAATAAAAAAAGTAAAAAAGATACGCTTATATTCCATATTGTGTTGGCTACTAGGAAAAGTGGATTCAATCTAAAATATGAACAAGAAATCTATATGCACAAACCAATACACAAATTCAAATATTTGACAGAAAAAAATAACAAAAACCAAGAGGTTCCTATGCGCATAAGTCCTTCGCCTGTGAAATTTTTATCTTGCATTGCTTATCTGTTTTGTTGTTTACAGTTTTGACTTATCTAATATAGTTTTCGAGATAATATGCAAATACGAAAAACGTTTGACAAAAATTCGTCATTTTAGGCAGCTGTTTTTAGTTTTTAACAATCTATTATCATGTCGACCTGCCATGTCTATCAAGAAAGCCAAAATAGTGTGCCAATGTTTTTAATGACAAAAACTCCAGTAAGGAGTCAATAGACAATTTCACCTTGTTGACTTATTTGTAGCTCTTATTGTTCCGTTCATATTTACTATTTTAAGTTTCTCTATATCCATTAAAGTTTTCAGGATAGGTTATAACCACAAAATGAAGAATTTGCTAAAACTGACATTTCAGTTTCTCAAAAAGAAAATTCCTTGTTAACCTGGTCCTGCTGATTATTTTTACCTTGTACCTTTTGTTTTAAACTGCAGTAGTTTTCGATACATATGACTTAAACTGTAGTTTAAGTCCTATGTCTATTTTTGGAAAAGGGGGCGTTTTTTGTTCGTGGATCAGATTCCTGGATGTAAAAAGTAAAATAACAATAATACCGAACCCCAAGGAAAATTCAGAACGGAAAGTTCTTTATCAAATGGCAAAATCAAAAGTTGAAACACATCAAACGAATGGAAAACAACTGTCATATACCCGACTTGGTACAGGCATTTCCTTATGTAGAAAATGGTGGATTAAACCTGGTAACTGATTCCCTATGAAGCATTCAGGTAAAGTTTGAAATCATTTGGCTCTGTAGTTTAGAGAGAAGAATGTATTTGTAAGTGTACGACATTGGACGGACGGTCAGACCGACAAAAAGTAATGGCATGAGACAGATGAGAAAAAAAGGGTCATGGTATTTTTCGTCTCAAACACAAAACAAGTATCCATAAAATTTTAAACAACAAAACTGGTACACACTGAAAATCAAGCAGCAAAATTTAAAAATCTCTCAAATATTAAGCCAAAAAAAAAACTTGTATGCATCAAAATTTAAAGTCATAAAACATTTGAATCTCAAGCAATAAAATGAGTATTCACCATTCTCAAGCTACTAGACCAGTACCTCACAAATCTGAACCAGCAAGATAAGAACCCAACAAATCTAAGGCCATGAAGTTAATCTAATAAACCAATAAGCTGATATCACCAGATATCAGTCAAAACATTTGTAACCTCTAAATTTCAATTCAAAAAGTTGATTATTACAAAATGTCATAACAAAAATAAAGTTGTCCTTAAATATCAAACCACAAAGTTGATACCAACTAAATGATCTCAAAACAGTGTTGGTCCTATCTAACCTTTAGCTAAAAGTTTGTAAAAACTATATAGCAAATTCAAAAATCTCGTGTTGGAATGAATCGTACCTCATCCCATGAAAGTAAATATTAACCAGTAAATTTTAAGTATATTCTCAAAATGAAATAGTTAACCTTATTGTACTTGACCATTGGACTGAAGATATACAAATAAAGGAAACTCACTGTCACAGAAATGTTGAATACAAGCGATGAATTGAAAGAGCAACCATGGGTTAAACACACACAATTTAGGCTGTGGTCATACCAAACGTCGTGTACTGTAAACCTTTTTACAATTGGTGTCGTGTAATAAACACAGTTTTCATATTAAATTTGTTCTTAGCTGATCGGGCGGATCGAGTTTACGTTTTAATTTGCATAAGGAGAGTCTATTTGAAGATGGAGGTAATTGGAATGATTGCAGTCATCTTTACTGATTTCTGATTAACTATCAGTGTCACTAAACGGATATACAAAAGAATTGAGTGAATGATAATGGACGGAAAAAAATAGTTTAAAATTTATAGCATTTATATGTGCTAAAGCTAAAGTATTTTAAAGTATTGGCTATTGCATTATTCTGTTTAAACCTTTTCTAATTGTGAGATTAATATCAAACGTGACTTATAAAAATATATATATAATAAAATGCTTCGCTGAGCGCAGCCTGATACGACCGCAGAGGTCGAACCCTGAACAGTTGGGGCAAGTTTGGACAACAACATGGTTAGATTCAGCATATAAAAAAACACCAATAATTTAATTTTAGTTGAAATCAAAAAAAGTTTAATTTTGGACCTTTCAAACCTTAATATGAACTAATTTGAAAACAGGGCCCAAAATAAAAATCTAAATGCACAATAAGATTCAGAAAATCATACAGCCGCAATAATTCAGTTTTTGATGAAATCAAACAAAGTTTAATTTTTGACCCTTTTGACCTCAATGTAGACCAATTTAAAAATGTGGCCCAATATCCAAAAACATTATACAAGGTTAGAACCCCCAAAAATTAAAGACTTAATTAATCCCATCGAAATTGGTTAAAACATTTGTATTTGTTTTCAATTGAAGATTTCTTGCTATTGCGCAATACTGTGCAATTGAAGATTTCTTGCTATTGTGCAATACTGTGCTATTGCCCAATACTGTGCAATTGAAGATTTCTTGCTATTGCGTAATACTGTGTTGTTGCGCAATACTGTGCAATTGAAGATTTTTTGCTATTGCGCAATACTGTGCAATTGAGGATTTCTTGCAATTGCGCAATACTGTGCAGTTGAAGATTTCTTGCTATTGCGCAATACTGTGCTATTGTGCAATACTGTGCAATTGAAGATTTCTTGCTATTGCGCAATACTGTGATATTGCACAATACTGTGATATTGCACAATACTGTGCTATTGCGCAATACTGTGCAATTGAAGATTTCTTGCTATTGCGCAATAATGTGCTATTGTGCAATACTGTGCAATTGAAGATTTCTTGCTTTTGGCCAATAATGTGCTATTGTACAATACTGTGCAATTGCGCAATACTGTGCATTTGATTTGAAATTTCAAAAATTTTGAAGAAAAAAATTGAAAAAAAAATCCCCCAACTTTTTGAATCCCCCCCACCGCCCCCCCCCCCCCCCCCCCCTTTTGGAGTAATTACCCCCAAACTCAATCCCAGCCTTCCCTTTATAGTATGGAACCTTGTAGTACAATTTTAGAGAGATCCATACACTTAAACACAAGTTATTGTCTGGAAACTAGAAAAATGCTTGTTTTTGGCCCCTAATTCCTGAACATTTGGGGCAATTAACCCCGGAACTCAATCCCAGCCTTCTCGTTGTGATATGGAACCTTGTGGTACAATTTCAGAGAGATCCATACACTTACACACAAATTATTGTCCGGAAACTACAAAAATGCTTGTTTTTGGCCCTAATTCCTAAACTGTTTGTACCATCACCCCAAAATCAATCCCAACCTTCCTTTTGTGGTATTGAACCTTCTGGTAAAAATTCATAGAGATCCCTTCACTTAAACTAAAGTTATTGTCCGGAAACCAAATGTGTCTTCGGACGACGACGACGACGACATCATAGCATTATACGACGCAAAATTTTTTTTGCGGTCGTATAAAAATTGATATGTTCACCCTACTTTTTCTTCCTTAAATATGATCATAATATACAGCTTTCAAAAAAAAAGAAAGAAATACTCGATTTACGCGGCTTTTTTTTACCGCTTCTTGGATTTACTATTTAAGCATATCTGCTATTTTGGGTAAATCATTCTGTGCTACGAATCATTGCAGAGCGTTAGAAGATACTTTCCTCTCAGTCAAAAGAAATAGTTTACAACGTGTCTTAGGTTTTCAAGTCGCAGATTCAGCAACCCTCGGCCAGTCCAGTAAAAGCCTTTACAGAGAGAACTGAAGAAGCTACCCTGGAGAGAAAAATGAAAAAGGGAGATTGTTTCCATATAAATAAAGGCAACAGTAGTATATCGCTGTTCAATAGTCATAAATCGATTAAGCGAAAACAATTGGCACTGGCTACAGTTACATTGAAATGTAACAATAATAAATAAAGTTATTGTTACATTGGAGACTAATTGCCGGAATGCAAGGTTGGGTAAGGAACTGATTTAGTCTCCAATGTAACAATAACTTTTTTATTATTGTTACATTTCAATGTAACCGTAGCCAGTACCAAAAAAAAATCCGGGTCACGTATCTAAACCGAACTATAAGACGAAAACAACGGAACAACAGAAACACTGAACTACAACAAAAACAAACGCCAACATATGATAGAAACGGACTATTTGATAACTATTGCCATATTCCTGACTTGGCACAGAACATTTTAAGAAATAATGGTGGGTTGAACCTGGTTTTATGGCTAGTAAAACCTCCCGTTTATATGGCAATGTTAAAAATACCGCTAAAATGACAACACTTTACGTGACAGGAATACAGTACAAATAAACACAAGAACACTCAGGACAGAGAAACACATAAATAAATAATATAATGGTACATTACAACATGTAAACCACAGAATAACAACGGACACCTCCCATGAATCCACGACAGCACACCAGGACACCACAAACGAATTATAAACTGTACGTCACACGAATGTATCAACACCACAAAAGGTCATATTTTTTGTGACGTTTATATCATCACAGGTAAATTTCTAAAAATAGAATAGATCTGCTTTAATGTAGACACGTACAAGAATATAAGATTGAGTTTGTAATGGTGTTATTTTGTGTATTTTCTAACCATGACAAGAATATTAAAATGGAATTGTGTTTGGAATGGTGTTATTATTTGCATTTTCTAACCATGTCGGTTTTTCTTCTAAATCAAAACTGTATAAACAACAAAAATCCTGTGCATATAGTCAACAATTGACAGACTTTATGAATCACTCTAATGTGACATTAATTTTCCTTAAAGTAAATTACTTCTTCTGCAAATTGTGAATGAGCTTGGTTTCAAGTGAAAGCGATCACAAACAAAGAGAAAGGTCCTCATCGATAAAGATGCAAAAGATAGGTGATTGATACCAAAGGGACATTCAAACGCATATTCAGTCGAAAATAAACTGTCAATGCCATGGCCAAAAAAAGAAAGACTAGAGGACAAACAACAGTAGACAAAACACAACATAGAAAACTAAAGACTGAGCAACACGAACCCAACCAAAAACAGGAGTACGTTCTCAGGTGCTCCGGAAGGGTAAGCAAATACTGCTTCACATGTTGCACCCGTCATGTTGTTCATGTAAGTACAAACTCGGTGATAAGTCTAATTCAGTAGGTCATTTTCGGGGAAAAGAAGGTCGGGATTTTGGTTACGACGATTGGAAAATATCCGTCGTCATCTGTGAGACAAATATTCCATAACGGTCAACCAACTCGTGATGGCGTCAGTAAAACTTTCAAAGGGTTGATTTCAATTTCATTCTTGGTTTAATAGCTTCCTTTTGAGCAGCAACCATCTATCAAGGAAATCATGATAGGAAACATCGTTAAAACAAACAAAAAAGTGTTTACTTATTTACTTACTTACTTACTTACTGCCCGGTAAGCCATTGGCATGTAGGGCAGCAACAAAGGTTTTCCATTCCTGTCTGTCTTTGGCCATCTTTTCTACTGTTCCCCAGGTGTAATTCATGGTCTTCAGTTCTCCTTCTACAGTACGTCTCCATGTATGTTTTGGTCTTCCACGCTTGCACCTTCTTTCTGGAGTCCAATGTTACTGTAATGCTATTCTAGTGATGAAAATTCTATCTCTTCTAATCACATGACCAATCCCTTTCCAACGCCTTCTGATTAATAGCGTAGTCATATTATCTTGATTCACTGACATAGTAGGTCTTCATTTGGGTACCCTTCATTTGATATTTTAGTAAAATTTAGTATTTGCACATAATTAAACATTACCTAGAGAAGGGTATGAACTTGGTGTACATAGTCGAAACATGGACTGACACGGCATATACCGCAAAGAAATATTTTCAAAATGAAGATGAATGTAACGTTCTGGAACCAGTATTTAGCCGCCTACAATGTCTTATCATCATTCATGGCAGAGTAAATTTAGGATTTGTTACAACTGCACTACTATATACAAGGCGAAATCGTGTACTGGTGACGACTTTTGAGCAACCTAACAGAAAAGAGCGTGATTATAATGGACAATGCATCATACCATTCCGTGCAGTTTGACAAATGTCTAACATCTAATACTAAGAAAGCAAACATGCAGGCTTGGCTACGAATACAAAACACAGTTTGACTAAAAACTTCTCCGTCCACAGCTTCTTGCTTTAGCCAAGTCCAGCAATCAAACACATAAATATGTCATAAACAATATTAACATGGAGAGGGAACATTTTACTTCTACCACCTTACCATCCAGACTTAATTCTGTCAGTACTCATATAGAACCAAATAAAACACAGTGTCGCTCAAAACATAACCCACAGAATTGACGATGTTTTGAAGTTTGCATATGATTTTAGATAGATACACTTTAATAAAACACAAACTATTCTGTAATTTATAAAGAATTAACTTGTTTCTTAAATCTTTATATAGATATTGTACTGTGTCCAGCTGTGTTCGCATGTAGCCACCAGTTTCTATACTTTTACATAGAATTAACGTTGTGTCCACTTATGTGTGCCTGTGGCCACCAGTTTCTATAATTTTCATCTAAAATTACATTTTGTCCAGTTTTGTCCGCCTGTATCCCCTAGCTGTTTCTTTATTTTTTATATAGAAATATCATTGTATTCACTTGTGTCCACCTGCATCCCTGATTTTTTTATTCTTATATGGAAAAAGCAGTGTGTTCACTTTACATAAAAGCATGGTATAGGATGAAAGCTATTCTGATAATTTTGTTTGTGATTTACCTGTATGTGCATTGTTACTAAAACCTTATAATTAGATCTTTTAGCAAATATTTAGAGAAAATCTTCTTGCTGTTCAAGAAAAGAAATCAATAAGGTCGAAGTATAATTTGCAACTCCTCCCCCCCCCCCCCCCCCCAAAAAAAAAAAGGCAACTGCATTTCAGGAATAGAGTAAAAATAAACCTATTTAAAGGTAAAAGTAATACACTTACACTACACACAGCCTTATACTTGAAACTAAGAAAACTACAACACATAAGAACAGTGCCTCCTTTATAGTTTCTACTCATAATTAACTTTGATTCCAAGTAAGTTCACTAGAAAGGTGTTTTTCAATATTGACAGGAACTGGAAAGAATATATTGAGAAAGTTGGTGAAAAATGGAGAAGATGAAAAGGGGGGTGGTTAAAAAAATAAAATAAGTTGAAGAAAAACAGACAACCAAGTGTCAAGAGAAAACATAAAACTTCATCGATCAGTTATCTTGTAATTGCTGAATAGTGTTATCAAAGAGGTCAACAAACTATTAAATACACAATAGCTTAACATAACTGATTGTAGCCTTAAAATGATTAACTTCAACACTAATACTTGTACTTTTATACTTTTTATTTTTTTATCACTCTTGATCTACGACAGTCTTCATTTTTTCAAGCTCACTTTGATGGTTTAAATTTACTTCAACACAAGGAACAGTAAACCAGCATGTTATTTATTGAGTACAATATAAAATTTTCATTTCATTATAATGCAACTTATCCATACATAATGTTCTTCAGTATTAAACTCGTCCAGTATACTTATAGAAGTTTGAATAGTCACTATAAAGTCCTTTAAACACCTCCCTGACTCCCTGATTCAGTACTGTGTGGAGCTGAGCTAGAACATGCTTGTCACTGATATCCAAAAGTTTGTATATTGCTGAAACCAATGCTTTCTGAAAAAAATAGTTTATAAAATGAAAACATCCACTTCATTACCACATTAATTGTTATGTACAGGGAGAATGCATGAGTCAACCTTTAACAATATTCAAAATTATTTACAAAGGGAAATTTTGATTATCATGTTTATTGCATACACATATATCTGTTCTATTTTGCACGAAATTCAATATAAATCTATAAAACATATATTTTTATTTATTTTCTTCATCATATATTATCTTTATAATTAAGATAACAGAAATTTACACTTCATCATTGCATCTCCATTACACTTTCATATTTAGCATTATATGAACAACTTTAAAGTGACATTTTTGTTGTATACATAAAAAGGTAACTGACAAAGTTCCATGGTTTAATATCTAAAATCATATAGCTTGATAATAAGATGCTCAGAAATCAATACTTTTTGTATATCGATAAAAATATTGATTTTAAAAGCCTATATATATTCAAGTTTTTTGCACTATGCACAAAAAACTGTGTTTTTTTACAGTTGTTTCTAATTTTGTACTGTTACACCATTGTCCCAACTAAGGGAATTGTTGAGCGCTCAAGAAATATATTTAAGATTGCCACATCTAATGTGCCTGTCCTAAGCCATAAATTCAGTAATTGTTATTGTTTGCTGTCTGCTATATCTGTTTTTTCATTTATTGTTTTGTCATGATTGTCAATTGAATTGATTCCATTGTTAACATGTCTGGGACTTTTATAGCTAAATATACGGTACAGGTTTTGCTCATTTTTATTGGTAGGACTGTGACATATAATTGCTTAATTCCAAATTATTTGGACTCTGTGGGATAGTTGTCTTATTGGCAAATATACCACATCTCCTCATCTTACATAAATAAAATGCTTTAAAGCTACATTTATAGTAGAATCCTTAACAACTATTTCCAATGAACATGCCATGGGTTACCAGTACATGAAAATGAGATACTGCATAAACACTTATACAATATCATTGTTAGAATTTTACCTTAACAGCTGGTAACAGTGTGTGCTGATGAACGCGGTCAACATAATCAGCTACAATATATACTGTATCATTATGAGAATTTTACCTTAACAGCTGGTAACAGTGTTTGCTGATGAACATGGTCAACATAATCAGCTACAACATATACTGCTACTTTACTAAACTCTTCTTTATGTGTTGATATTAACGTAAATAATCTAAAATTTAAATTAAAATTTATTTTGTTAACATTGAATGAGAATATATGTCAAATTAAAGATCACTTTAAAATCACTGTAAATTTTTGTTTCTATCTTCTATCAAAAATCAACTCATAGAACAACCTTTTGGAATTTGGGTTTTCAATGCTCTTCAACTTCGTACTTTATTTTACCTTTTGGATTTTTTTGATTTCGAGCATCACTGGCAAGGTGTTTTGTAGAAGAAATGTGCGTCTGGCATACAATATTTTAATCCTGGTATCTATGATGAATTTATTTTCTACAGAAACAATGCGCATGTAGTGAATGTCTACTGATAGGAAATTTATCTAAGTGTTGTACAATGTATTAGAATATTATCAATAACCATTTCTCTGACAGCAGCTAATACAGAATTTATACTATGGTAATGGTTAATCTGGCAATTGAGTACAATATATAGATAGGTTTAATGCATATTAATTTTTTTTTAAAGATATAACTATAGTTGTGCTTTTGTTGTTTTTCAATTTTGGTAAAATGGTAACATTTCTTTATTTTTGGCATTAAAATTACTAACATCTTAGAAAAGGAAGAAAGCCTTCATTTAAACAGACTATCAATGGTCCTTCATTCTTGGCTACATCTCATCACAGGGCTCTCTCTCATTGATGAGAATGTCGCTGATAAGCTCCTTTTTTGAACAACCACAAATAATCCATAATTGCAAGCTTTTGAATTCTGACTGTAACAAATATATTGAAAAAATATGACCGTTACCTACCTGTCAATCATATGGATGCAGCCAATCAAATCTGTTGTTACATTTGGCTTTCTGGACAAAACAACCTGGTCACCTTCTTTGATTAACCAAAATAGCAAACGTGTGAAGGTTGAGGAAAATTGAGGCATTTCTTGTAAATCTTCATCCATATTTTACAGTAAACTACAGGTAGTTTTTATTGTTACCACCTAGATTACTTGCTTTTGTGAAAACACAATACATATTTTCTATCTTTCTTTTTTTCTACAGGTATGAATCGCCTTTCTATATCGACGCACTCCTACATAGTAGAATGGCTAATGCGCTATATACAAATATACACTTGCACCCACTAAAAACTCATATCAACACACAAAAGAACATGCCACTAATCCACCAATTCATGCATATATATATTAAGGTAAGAATAAAGGTGTGCTGTACAAATACTGTGTTGTCATTTACATGTTTATACATCGTGCATTATATTACAGTGCAATCGGTTAACTATAAATTATACAAAAAGTACTTTTCTACTGATCTAACTTGATAATATTTAGCAATAGGATGAATAGTACACTAACCGTTTGGAAAAATATTAATGTATTCTACTTAACCCAAATGCATATTTATATACTATGACTATGTATCCTCACTCAGAAACAGTCACCAAAATCCTTGAGGAGGATTAACTTCTACAGCATACAAACAAAGATCTTGAATTTGAGATTAGGGGAGTGTACCTCGTTTACATTTTTGATGTGTTTTATGTCAGTTAATGGTTTCTGAATTCACTCTATGATAATATGAATAAATTAGCTGCTGGATTTGTCTACTTTTAAAAAGCTGTAAGTTTATAATTTGATGGATATATTTGCCTACATGTTTCTAACATAAAATAATGAGTATAACATTACTTCTAATAAGATGTGTCAATCACTATAAATCTTCACTTTACTTTCTGATAAGGTGTCATATCTATAACATATCCAGCTATGTAAAAATGAAACAATGAATTGGTAGGATGCTTACATTTCTACATTCACATCACTATCCAAATTTGGATTTATAAAGTTGTTATCTCCCCTTAACCATAAGTGCAATTAAATGTTAAGATCTTCTATTTATGAATTAAAGAATGGCTACTCATAGTAAGTTTCTTCATATCTAAATGAAGTAAATAAGTGTATGTATTAAGTCAATGTACCTTTAGTTTACTGTGTTGCGTTTTGTGTACTGTTGCTTGTCTTTTGGTCTCTTTCTTTTTTTGCCATGGCATTTTCAGTTTATTTTCGACTTACAAGTTTGAATGTCCCTTTGATATCTTTCCCCCAAAATTTTAATCAAAAGTTCAAATTTAAAAAAAAAAAATATCTAGATTTTCTTGCTATTAGAATAAAGAAAAAGTTTTCTTCTAAAATTTACCTTCAAGATATTATCTTTATATACTTATATGAAAATCTTCTAAAATACTTTTTTAATTAATAGTGAGAAATTACTTCTGGAAAACAGAACTTGTCTGAATTTTCAATAAATTTTGATTGAAAACAAAAGATATAGGAAATATGAGTGCAATCCAAGAACAGGAAACAGTCATATTATCCATAATGACTTATAAATGTTACGGTTACCAGTTACCTCATCGGTTATATAACCACTGTGCCACTGGAGCTAGTGGATATACACTTTATAGGTGCATGATTATCATCAATTAGATTTATATAAAGGATATGTTTAGAACAGTTTAAGAACACTGGTATTATGTCAAACACTGTATTGACATGGTTCAGTAAAGCTTCATTCAGTATTTCATACATGGATGGAAATGTTTCCATGGTAACAGGTACTAATAAAATACTTCCTAGGATGGTCAGTATCATCTGTTTGGTGAGTGGACACTGAAAATACAGATATTTTGTAACAGATATTTTCTTCATCTTCTTATACATATCATTGCATTTTTTCATTCAAATTTAGCTGGGAAAAAAATAAAGTAAAAAACTATGGAAAAATATAATGCATGTTCCATAGTTACAGTTCAAAGAATCATTGTTTTTGACAAAATCTTTTCTTAAAATAATTTACATCAAAAGACAATTTCAGAAACATTTTGAGGCATTCATACCAAGGGATATGTTGTTTTCTAATATAAATTTTGGGAACTTTGAGATCCCCAGTGTTAGAAACTTTAAATATTCCTGCACAAGGTCATCATATCTCTTGAAACTTGTGTATCAGCTAAAGTAATACAGCTGTTAAAAAATCGACCAATCAACACACACCTACATTGACCACTGTTGGCTACTTGATGTTGAACTTCACAGTGCACCAGTGTAGGTATTATTTAAATTGTATGACTATAAAATGTATGTATTAATTTATGACACTCTTCAATGTCCAAATTCTGAACAACACTTTATAATATATATATATAATGACTTGGCAAAAGAAACTGTCAATCAGAAATAATGTTCAATACATTAATACCTATTGTACAGCTTGTAAAATGAATTATTCTATAAGTTTTTGAAATAATGGATTAAACATTTTTACTAATTTTTATTCATTTCAAATATCTTTTTTTTCATTTTCTATCTTTTTGAAATAATAAATAAAGGATTATACAGGTCAACATGTTAACATTATATAAAACGAAAATCCTGTCCAAAGAGATTCCCTCTAACAATAAATCAAATAAGAAAGAATTTACTTACCATAATCATAACCTGATGTTGTAAATCACATACAAGTTTTCCCATACAGCTTCTTCCTTCTAAAACAGATAACTGTTGTGCAATGCTAGTTAAATATCCTGTCACCTGTAAAACAAACAAAAAGGCATCAATATAGATGTTCCAAAACTTTATTTGGACAACATTATTCATGGTCTAGGAATATACAGTTTATTTACGCAAGGCTTAAAAAGTCTTTATACTAAATGCATACAGAGTTTTAAATAAGTAAAACTATGAATGTTCCAAAGAAGCCTAAACAGCTACAACCTATACAGAAAATAAATGGAGAATTTGTCCATGGGCCACAGATGCCCCCGCTTGTAAATATGCATGAGTCAACTTCCACAACCAGTTGCAGGTTTCACATAGTTAAGACCGTTTTGTGATTATAAGCATTGTGTATAAGCATGATAAGTTTCATAACATTTGGTTGTGGCAAACTAAAGTGAGAGAACGGAAACAACAGATTTAGCAACTTTTTCCATTTATAAAGGGCTTAACTCAAGAACGGTGAAAGTGACACCACCCAATTTCATTAGATCTGTAATTTGTGGTAATAAGCATTGTGTATAAGTTTCATAATATTTGGTTGAGGCAAACTAAAGTTAGAGAACAGAAACCAATTTTGGGGAAGTACGGGACAGACAGACAGGACAGACAGACGGGACGGACGGACACTTAATGAGCATAAAAATATTTTTAGTTATTGCCTTTACTTGGCTTTTGTTGTCATTCATTGTTGTTGGAAACTTTTTCCAAAATCTCAAAACCACAGGACCAATTTAAACCCAACTTACATTTAATGATCCTTAAGGGTATCTATTATAAAGCTTTTGTTTTTTGTACCTGCTAATCAACCAACATGGCTGCTATGGCTAAGAAGCAGGGGCACCAAGAGTGCATGTTACATCCTTATTGTGCATATTGAAATTTTTGTTAAAATAAAAATTTAGAAAGCATTTGATCAGAAATTAACACAAGGAATGATCTGTCAAATTGATGTAACAAACTGGGTTTTATGTATAGGATTGTTTGACCTGCCACATTGTATGCCTTTTTCCAATCTATCAAGGAGAATAACTCCTAAACGGCAAAAGTGAATATCGTCAATATCAAACATGACCACCATTTTGTCATCAGTAACAGCATTTTAAATTTCAAAAGTATTGGTTGAACTGTTCATAAGTAATTGCACAGAAACGACGTAGAGTTCCATTTTTCAATCTATCAAGAACCATAACTCCAGGACAGCAAAAGTGAAAATCATCAACATCAAACTTGACCTTCATTTTTTCATCAGTAACAATATATTATAATTTAAAAACCAATGGTAGGAGGGTTCATAAGTTATTGAACAGAAATGATATAAAGTGCTATTTTCCAATATATCAATATATTTCTATTCATTTGAATTGGGCTTTTCCCGTTTGCTATTTGTAGGACTTATATTAAGATGGGAACTAGTATAACTAGTTCTGCAACAATACTTACTATTTAAAAAGTATGATGTTATGTGCATAAGGCACGAGAAAAGTTTTGGCGGTTTCTATAGGTGGGGTTTTATGGTACTATATAAAGTTTGACATTTAAGTGTATAAGTATCAAAGGTGCTAGCAGTTAGGTCAAAATCAAAGTTAGTGACATTTGTATATATACAGTTTCTGCAAAATTTATTAGGCTTTTTCCACTTTTCTGTGGAAAGACCTTTTGCTTTTGTTCCGATTATTTCTTTATTCTATTTTTCTTGCGCTGTATTTTTGTTTCAAAAGATATCGCTTACATTTTTTGTATATGATATCATATAGTCTATACGCTTTTGAAACTGACCCTGTTTAGCGGAACACATTCTTTTGTAAGACTTATCTCCCCGAACACTGTTTTTCTTATTAAGACTACTCCTTAGCAACCGTAAAAGAAACCGACAAATTTATTTTTCCAATTTGCTCTTTATATCCTCAGAATGTTACCTTTAATTTTGACCAAAGCATTCTGGAGACTCCATATGAGATTTATTCCCCCTTATGCATTTGATATAAGTGATATACATTTGTGATAAGTGATAGAGACCTAGGGTCTTTTGATTTGAGGTCCTTGGTCCAAAAAAAAAAGAAAATTAGGTCAAGGTCAAAGGTCAAAGGTCATGTTCTAAATTTTGATTTTGGCTTACTATCACTTCTTTTCAAAAACTATAAGATATCTCATATTTTCACTTAATTGTTAGTTGCGACATGTTGTAACACATAAATTTTGGTTGAAAGGATACGTTGACATTACATGGAAGTTTTCTCCCCTCTTATATTTAAAATTATGCATATGGTGATATAACTGATTAATAAAATTGAGAATGGAAATGGGGAATGTGTCAAAGAGACAACAACCTGACCATAGACATGCATGATAGAGCAGACAACAGCCGAAGGCCACCAATGGGTCTTCAATGCAGCGAGAAACTCCCGCACCCGGAGGTGTCCTTCAGCTGGCCCCTAAACAAATATGTATACTAGTTCAGTGATAATGGACGTCATACTAAACTCTAAATTATACACAGGAAACTAAAATTAAAAATATAGTAACTAGAGGCTCTCAAGAGCCTGTGTCGCTCACCTGTATTTACTGATGCTTTGGAAATTATGTAAAATAAGGTTAAAATCATAATTAATAGTATTAGATATTAGATATTATAATGATATCTAAGATAATAACAAAAAACTGCAAAATTTTTGTAAAATTACTAACTCAGGGGCAGCAACCCAACAACCAGTTGTCGGATTCGTCTGAAAATTTCAGGGCAGATAAATCTAAATCTGATGAAAATTTTTGCCACCTGTCATATTTGCTCTAAATGCTTTCGTTTCAGAGAAATAAACCAAAAACTGCATTTTACCCCTATGTTCTATTTTAACCAAGTCGGCCATGATGGTTGGAAGGCAGGGTCATCAGACAAATTTTTTAAACTAGATACCCTAATAAAGGTTATAGCCAAGTATGGTTAAATTTGTATCAGTAGTTTCAGAGAAGAAGATTTTTGTAAAAAATTACAAAAATTTACAAAAAATTGTTAAAAAATGACTATTAAGGGCAATAACTCCTAAAGGGGTCGACTGACAATTTTGGTTATGACAACTTATTTGTAGATCTTACTTTGCTGAACATTATTGCTGTTTACAGTTTATCTCTATCTATAATAATATTCAAGATAATAACCAAAAACTGCAAAATTTCCTTAAAATTACCAATTCAGGGGCAGCAACCCAACAACAGGTTGTCAGATTTGTATGAAATTTTCAGGGCAGATAGATCTTGACCTGATAAGCAGTTTTACCCTATGTCAGATTTACTCTAAATGCTTTGGTTTCAGAGATATAAGCCAAAATCTACATTTTACCCCTATGTTCTATTTTTAGCCATGGTGGCCATCTTGGTTGGTTGGCGGGGTCTACGGACACATTTTTTAAACTAGATACCCTAATGATGATTGTGGCCAAGTTTGGTTAAATTTGGCCCAATGGTTTCAGAGGAGAAGATTTTTGTAAAAAGCTAACTACGACGACGACGACGGATGACAAGTGATGAGAAAAAGGGTCTTTTGATTTGAGGTCCTTGGTTTATGACCTTGAAATTGAGGTCAATGTCATAGGTAGTTTGATGTCTAGATTTTGACCTTTGGTTTAACTTCATATGTATACATGATAAAGCCATGGGACTTTTTGCATAAGGTTTAAGCCATATGAGCTTGAAAAAGCCAACCAGAAATTACCTTGTGTAAACCTGAAGTAGCTATTTTGTGTACTAATTTAATGTTAAAGTATATAGAACCATATATTTTTGGAATCAGTGTCAAGTAAACTATAAAATAAAGCCGGAAGTGAAATTTTCTAACCAGAAGTAACAAATTATCTCCTTTATTTCAAACAAAAGTGTATAGAAACCATATATTTTTGGAATCAGCATACAATAAGCTATCATATGACACTGGAAATAACATTTTTAACCAGATTTTTAATATTTTCATATCAAAATATATCGTTTCGACCTTCAATTGTTCTTGGAACAATTGGTTTTTAATTACATGTATTTATGTTTTTGAATGATATAAAAAATCTGTACAATTATTCAAAATAACAAGCATTCTGAGAGTATTGCATGGCAATACATAATCCCCAACCGGTTAAAAAATTGTTGCACTGGAACAAAGTGCTAACTTGATATGATGTAAACTATAAAACAAATATCAAGTCAATATCTTCAAGCATGCGAAAAAAAGTGTGGAAAACTGATTATTTTAGTGATTTTTTGAAGTCCAAGGACCATAACTCTGCACAAATTCATCAGACCGGAACAAAATTCAAACTTGATCTGTAACTTGTCATGATTAAACTATATACTAATTATCAGATCAATATCTTCAAGCACAACGAAGAATAGTGAGGAAAACTGATTATTTGAGTGAGTTTTTCTAAGTCCAAGGACCATAACTCTGCACAAAATCATCAGACCGGAACAAAATTCAAACTTGATATGTAACTTGTCATGATAAAACTATATACCAATTACCAAATCAATATCTTCAAGCATGACGAAAAAAATGCTGAAAACTGATAATTTGAGTGAATTTTCTAAGTCCAAGGACCATCACTCTGCACAAAATCATCTGACCGTAATAAAATTCGAACTTGATCTGTAATTTGTCATGATTAAACAATACACCAAATATCAAATCAATATCTTCAAGCACGAAGAAAAAAAGTGTGGAAAACTGATTTGCCAGAGAGACAGACAGACAGACAGACAGACAGACAGACAGACAGACAAACGGACGGAGTGAAAACCTAAAGTCCCCTTCGACTTCGTCAGTAGGGGACTAAAAACTGTATTGCAAGAGAAAATAATGTGTTACTGCGAGCAACTAATCCTATTTCTGTGTTTGTCTTGTGTATAGCCAAATTGAATTTAGAGTTATGTAGAAATACTTTATATTGGGACGAGCAGGGCGAGGGAGAATTTAAAGGACCATAACTCCTAAAGGGTAATTTGCATGTTTTAGCCTATATATATATATATATTAGGGATGTCAACTGGGTGAACAGCTACATTTACTTATCGAGTACTCGTTGGTTTTATCGAGCGATACTCAAGTACTCCCTCTGGAATATATCTACAACACGGAAACACAAAAATATGTATTTTACATTCTGTAGTTCGTTGTTCAACAGACGAAAAACATCTACATCAGTATCTGGGACAAAGAAATAAACACCATTATTAATAGCTCATTACCCACAAGTACTAATTAAGTAAAAAAAAACAATAATCTAATCAATACAATTTAATGAACACCAACAAGGAAAAACCTTATCAAACAATAGCATTTGGTAATCATTAAGAAAACATATTTAATGTTTACAAAGGCGTAAGGATTAGAAGTTTAACTATTCACTGAGGGTCACCATCGGATATTTAATTTGGAAACATTTTCTTGTCAACTATTATTGGGGACAGTTGGTTTTGCAACCTTGTAAATTACAGTCTTGCAGACGAAAATATTTGTTCTGATGGTACTGATGTGACGGAATGGCTTAGACATGTTTAGTTAAAGTATTAGTCTAGGTATAGCCCATGTATTTTCGTGGCATTTTAAATGAAATGAGACGGAATGGCTTAGACATGTTTAGTTAAAGTATTAGTCTAGGTATAGCCCATGTATTTTCGTGGCATTTTAAATGAAAATTTAGCACAAGCATTCGAACCAAATGTATTTTATTTACTAGTATGTTAATCAGTGAAAACTGTAAAGATATAAACAGAAAAAAATAATACATAAAGCAAGACCAACAAAAGCACAAAAATTACTGAAACCAATGAATGATAGTAGTTATTGCCCTCGAATAGCGAATTTTTGTTTACCACTTTTCCAGTTTTTGTCTATTATGTCGAAAAATAAAATAGACAAGTAGAACCTGTAACAGCAGAAATGATAAGCAATTACAAAATTCACAAAAATGCAGATATAACTGAAACATTGTATGACTCCTTATAAAAGTTATTGCCCATAAATGATGATTTTTTTTACTATTTTTCAATTTTTTTTATTTTTTTTTTTTAAAACAATAGTAGATAAGTAGAAACTGTAAAGAACAAAAAAGATGAGTAATACAAGATAGATGAAAGGCAGGTGAGCAATTCATGCTCTCTGGGTGTATTTTCTGTTTGGCAGTAGAAATCAAACTGACGCTGTAGTCGAATATTTTCTTTTATTTATCAAGTTATTTTAAATTTTCGTTCTTGGCATAGTAGTTATGCATTGAATAGGATGATACGAGAGATCTATTATATAATCTCCTTAAAACTGTTGATTCCTATCGATTCAAAGATTTTTATTTCTCACTCTTAAGGATAACTTCCCAAAGCTTAAGGAATTTAGATCCCTGAGGTTGTTAATGTGCTACTAAAATAAAGTAAACATAAACATATCAGATAGCTCTTCAAAACCATTTTATTCATTTGCTTTATTTCTAAAAATCAAATCAATCAATCATAACTAATGTTCCTTAGTCATAAGAGATGGATTAAAACTCATTATTCTCCCCCCCCCCCCCCCCCCCCCCCCCCTAAAAAAAAACCCAACATAATATTACCATATATAATCATTCTCAGGTTTTTTTTCTAATAAGGATGAACACTCTTTGCCATCGAATATATCAACAACATTGAATATATCAACAACAGTCATTGCATGCAAGTTGCCATTAATTTTGTTTAAATCTCTAAGGATGAAAATATATGCAGTTACATGCATGTGCCTTTTTTTGGAAAATTATTTGTATGAAAAAAAACTGATAATCCAAAACTGAACAAAAGAGTTATTTTTAAGAAAAAGCAACAAACAAGACATATATATCGAATCTTTTTTTTCAACCAAAACATCCATGTACTATAACAAAGAATTAAAATACATTCATCTGAGCAAAAGATTTTAATCTCTGAAAGGGCTATTCTATTATTAGTATATGGACTTTTCTGTTAAATGGGTTATGTATAAATAATCAATGTCATTTAAATATTTACAGACAAACTGAATCAGGTATTAACATGTCCTAATTCCCTTTTAGAAAACTGGAAGGAAAATAATTTCCATTGTCATACAAAGAGAGGAGGTGACTTTTTACTGAGAGGTATGTTACAAGTTATAGTACTGTAGAGTAAAGGATTACTAAGTGATTCAAGATTATACTTTTTACAAACATGTGATATAAAGCAGGTATTTTTATGAATATTTTGTTAAAAAGTCAAATATTAATCAAAATAGACTCATTCTGACTGCCTCGCTCACCAGAATCTATGTTTAATGAGAACAATGGACAGGCCTCACTCACCTCTTTATCACCTATATTTATAAATGAATTTTAACAAGTATTAGAAATTTTTAGTATAATATGAAAACTACTTTTTGTTAATTTACTTCTGGATACTATCTTATGATCATAAACAAGCTTCTGTCCAAGTTTGGTAGAAATCCAGGATAGTTTAAGAAAGTTATTAAAATTTGTAAAACTTTAACCACAGAGTGAATATTTGTGGCCGCCGCCGACGGAATGTAGGATCGCTATGTCTCGCTTTTGCGACAAAAGTCGCAGGCTCGACAAAAAACAAAGCAGACAACATCCTGTCTCAGAAAACAGAGTAAATCAAAATAACAGACTAACATGTGTAAATGACAACTAGAAATCCAATGACAACAGATTACAAAATCCAATGACAACAGATTACAAAATCCAATGACAACAGATTACATGTACATTATTACTTTGAATGAAAGCAGTTAATCCATTCAATTTTTTATCATTCCTTTCATATGATTGATTGATTTGTGTTTAACGCCACTTTCAGCACTATTGGCTATTTAGTGGCGGTCAGTTTTTATAAGTGGAGGAAGCTGGAGTGCACAGAGAAAACCACCGACCTTTGGAAGGAAAACTGACAATCCTAGTCAATTTAAGATTGGAGTCAAGCGCACCTGCCTCGTGTGGGATTCGAACTCATAACCTCAGTGTTGACAGGCTAGTGATACAGTAATTGAACTACTTAGACCACTAACCCACAGAGGCCCCTCATATTCATATGAATAAAAGGACATGTTGGTATACCTCAATGAGACAACAATCAAATTACATACACAGTCATACAATCATCAACGATAGACAGCTGTCTATACAATTTGTTGAACTCTAAATTGAAAGAAGTGAATAAAAAAGTAGGGCTATTTTAACCCAAATTTATTTCACAACCAGTGGCATTTCTAAGTCTTTCAATCATTACTACAATTAACAGTATCATAACTCAATGATAATACTTTTTAAGTATGTAAGAACCTTTTTGCAGGTTTTTTTTTCTGAACATTTAACCACAACATAAATGTCTACAGATAACTCAAAACCCCAATTTTGATAGATTATTTTTTTTTCAATAATCCAGGAAGGACCAAAATTCTATCAGAAGTAAATATTATATCTCTGATACAAATACATTCATGTTGGTTACCATGTTCTTTGATGAATAAATGAAAAAAAAACCAAAAGTCTTGAGTTCTCAGCCAAGAATTGGCCGTTGATTTGAGAACCGTAAAAGACAATAATAGGGGCATAGAATGAACAGTCAGTTTAGAATCTGACTTTATTATAACGTCAGATTGGATGTTGATTTGAGGAACAGAAGTCAATAAGAGACAGGATGTCAATGTAAGTCAAACATATCTAACACATGTCAAAGGCAAAATGGCTTTGTTTTTAATGTGCCATAATTTGGATAAAAGCTATGGTGTGCATTAACTACCTCAGATATACTGCACAATTCAAATGTACTCTTGCCTTACAATTACGACAAAGTTGATCAACTAACAAGCTTGTACAATTTCATCGTTTCGAAATATGAAATAATAAAATAATGGTTGTAAGAGTGTTAGGGACTATTGAAAGGCTTTTTTCTTAAATTTGGAACTTTTTAAATATTTTTTTTTTGTACAACGTAAAATCTAAATAAAAACCCAAGCTAAGTAAAACTAAATAATTATATTTTGTAATTTCCGAAAAAAATGAATGAAAGTTTCAGAAAATCTTAAGAATCAAAATAGTTTAGTGCTAAATGGAATTTATTACCATTTGAATATTAGTCCTCTTAAGATACTATACTGGGACAGATTGTAATGTGGATAATAGTCCTCTTAAGATAATATATTGGGACAGATTAATATTGTAATGTGGATAATAGTTCTCTTTAGATACTATATTAGGACAGATTGTAATGTGGATAATAGTCCTCTTAAGATAGTATATTGGGACACATTGTAATGTGGATAATAGTCCTCTTGAGACACTATATTGGGACAGATTGTAATGTGGATAATAGTCCTCTTAAGATAATATATTGGGACAGATTGTAATGTGGATAATAGTTCTCTTAAGACACTATATTGGAACAGATTGTAATGTGGATAATAGTCCTCTTAAGATACTATATTGGGACAGATTGTAATGTGGATAATAGTCCTCTTGAGACACTATATTGGGACAGATTGTAATGTGGATAATAGTACTCTTAAGATACTATACTGGGACAGATTGTAATGTGGATAATAGTCCTCTTAAGACACTATACTTGGACAGAATGTAATGTGGATAATAGTCCTCTTAAGACACTATACTGGGACAAAATGCAATGTGGATAGATAGTCCTCTTAAGATACTATATTGGGACAGATTGTAATGTGGATAATAGTCCTCTTAAGACACTATAATGGGACAGATTGTAATGTGGATAATAGTACTCTTAAGATACTATACTGGGACAGATTGTAATGTGGATAATAGTCCTCTTAAGACACTATACTTGGACAGAATGTAATGTGGATAATAGTCCTCTTAAGATACTATACTGGGACAGAATGCAATGTGGATAGATAGTCCTCTTAAGATACTATATTGGGACGGATTGTAATGTGGATAATAGTCCTCTTAGGATACTATATTGGGATGGATTGTAATGTGGATATTTGTCTTCTTAAGATACTTTATTGGGACAGAAAGTAATGTGGATAATAGTCCTCTTAAAATATTACATTTGGATGGATTGTAATGTGAATAATAGTCCTCTTAAGATAATATATTGGGACGGATTGTAATGTGGATAATAGTCCTCTTAAGATACTATATTGGGACGGATTGTAATGTGGATAATAGTCCTCTTAAGATACTTTATTGGGACAGATTGTAATGTGGATAATAGTCTTTTTAGATAATATATTGGGACGGATTGTAATGTGGATAATAGTCCTCTTAAGATACTATATTGGGACGGATTGTAATGTGGATAATAGTCCTCTTAAGATACTATATTGGGACTGATTGTAATGTGGATAATTGTTTGAGTATGTACCTTAACACAAACAATAAATAAGATGCAGAACAATAGACTTCATTTAGATGTGGCATGACTTCCTAATTAGTTATCCAATACAGTTGAAAAATGAGGGTTAGATAATGAAAAATTTTATGTTTTTTTTGTTTCACTTTGTCTAATTAGTTTTGGCATATATCTCTTTAGTTAATCTTCCTCTACATTCATGAAACAAAGCATGTAATGCATACTCAATAACCCTTTTAAGTTAAGATTTCATATGAAGAACATCAAACAGAGCTAAAACTATGAATAAAAGGATATGTGGAGTATAAGCCAACGGGACAGCAACCCAACGATAAAAATAACAAAAGGCATCTAGAAGGCAACATACAGTTTTCAATATTATACAAATGTCTACACAATATGCCAAGCTGATACATTGTGCAATAACTATATATAAATTGTGAATAAATTTATCAGAAACAATCACAGATCTGCAATTAAAACTCAATTATTAAGATAACCTGACCATTATAGTAAAGAGGAAGCCTGAAATAAAAAAAAATTCAAATTTTAAAGTAACCAACCCTTATCTACTTAAAGGCATATTTTCCTTTTCCATATACAAAAGAACATTTCCAGGAGCATGGAGATGGTCCTTCAGGTCAAGGTTAGTTACATAAGCTGTGCATTATAACTAACAGTGTACCACCTTGTATTTTAATAACTATTACTTATTCATGCTTAGGCCATATCTGTATAGTAAACCTATACCATATGGACCTTGTCCATTAGGCTAACTAACTTACTTTTTAAGTATTTTCAGGTCATGTCGTCCAAAAAACCTATACCATGTGGACCTTGTCAAAAAGGAAAAATAAACACTAAAGCTGAATACTGGTGTCACAACTGTGATGAAGGATTAAGTTCAACATGTACAGGTCATCACAAAAGATCTAAGTTATCACGTGATCATAAGAATATTGATATCAAAAGTTGTAAACCATCAATCCAAGCCATCATAATAGAATGTGACAAACATGGTCTTCAGCTCAACTTGTACTGTTCTAGTCATTTAATGCCTTGCTGTGATCAATGTATTTCCACAAGTCATTCAAAATGTACTGGAATAAAAAGCTTAAGAAGTGTTGTGGAGAAAACCAAGGTAGAAAAATCAAAAGCATCTGTAGATAAAGCAGAAATACACATGAATAGAGAACCAAGCGTGAGGGTTGCTAAAACAGAAGTACCCATGAATAGAGAACCAAGCGTGAGGGTTGCTAAAACAGAAGTACCCATGAATAGAGAACCAAGCGTGAGGGTTGCTAAAACAGAAGTACCCATGAATAGAGAACCAAGCATGAGGGTTGCTAAAACTGAAGTAGCCATGAATAGAGAACCAAGCGTGAGGGTTGCTAAAACAGAAGTACCCATGAATAGAGAACCAAGCGTGAGGGTTGCTAAAACAGAAGTACCCATGAATAGAGAACCAAGCGTGAGGGTTGCTAAAACAGAAGTCCCTATGAATAGAGAAACAAGTGTGAGGGGGAAAGCACAAGTAGAATCACGAGAACAATCCAATATAAACAACATGGCCATGAATATTGAGACAAAGATTAAGATCAAATTAAGGAATGTAACTGACATGATCTGTCTGATGGATGGAAGAATTATAGTAGTGGATAAGAATGGTAAAGTTAACCCACTTACTTCTGATGGCAAACTAAAGAAAAAATTACCTATACCTGGTGAAGCCTGGAGTGTTACACAGATCAATCAGAACACTATAGCCATAACTTTTCCTACAGAGAAGGCCATTAGAATCTTCAATATGGAGAATAAAACAGTCACCAAAGTTATCACTTTCGACAAAGAATGCAGAGGATTATCATTCTCCAATAATTCTCTGGCTGTAGGTCTGAGTAATGATGAAATCCATATTATAGACTTGGAAGGAAATACACTGAAGTTAATACAAGTTCCGAGTGGATCATACCTGGAGCACCTTGTTTACTGTAATGACAGAGTAACCTATAGTGACTTTAATGGTAACGTAGTATACTGTTATGATGAATCAGGTAAACAGATCTGGCAATATCAACAGGATTTATCAGCACCAAAGGGACTTTGTACAGATACTTATGGTAACATTATTGTAGTGGACTATAGATCTTACAGAATAATAGTAATATCAAAAGATGGACAGAATAGTAGAGTACTGATTAGTGAAGAGGATGGACTGTGGTTGCCTAGGTGTTTTTGTTTCAAACATAATGAGTCTTCAGGTTTTATATATGATACCGATTCCATATACAAGGTAAAATCCAATTTATCTTCTGGATAAAATATACACTGACGAGTCCAATGATGTTACCTGACTTTGATGTACTACAATTTATTTATTTATTTAGTACCATACAGAATCAGTAAATTAAGTTCAGTCTGTATAAGCCATTTTGGATCATACCAATTATACTTGGAATACATTTTAGTAAAAGTAAATTTTCTTAACAGGTCATTATAAACCCATGTACTTTTGTTCCTAAATTTTGTTTTAAATCACCAGAAAAAAAAACCAAGAAATTTTTAAATAAGATGATTTTTCATGAAACAAATTTCAAACTTCCTATCTCTGTGTCTACAATGGTCACAAAATTCAAGGTATTTTAACTCCAAGTAAATAAATATGCACTTGAAAACCAAACAGATTCAAACTTATTTTTAACAGAAAGATTATAAAAGTGCTTGTAAGCACTGAAGGGTAAAGATTGCTTTAATTTATCAGTGGGAAGTAAAACTAAATACTGCATTGTATAAAGCATTGGTTGTAGTTGATTCAATTACAATTCTGGACAAAGGAAGATAGCTCCAATTTTTTAACATGACTTTAACAATGACATCATTGATATTTTTAGAACAGATATTAGATTCCTGTACCTTGCAAAAGTTATGTATTTTTCTTGACAAGTATAACATCATTTTATGACTTGAATATCTGAGCATATATTTCATTGATAAATTTCTCAAAATGTTCATGGATAGGATGTATAGAATGCTATGATCAATGCACTATATTTTGTGTATCTCAAAAGTAGTGATAAGCCTTGGAAGATTTAGATATCAAGTCAGTACCATAGGGTTTTGATTGCATTTCATGCAATCTTTACCCCAAAACTATATAAATTTTATCTAATGTTATAAAAATCATAACTTGGTTAATGTATTTTTGACCGACTGGTGTATGGCTGAAGCAGACAGTAGATTTGCTATTTTAATATAAATCTGAAAAAATTTGAGATTTACGTTATCTTTTTTACTCTATGCTTTCCCTTTCACAGTCACACTTCTCTAGTCATAAAAGTGACAAGAGGAGTAATTACTATAATAAAAAGCCTTAATTAAATACACCTCACAAAAATAATTATTACTATGAAGGTTAATTGATTGAGTTGACTGGTATAAGCTAAGGTACCTGATATTGATTGATCTTTTTGAAATTGTTTCTCATATTTAACTGGTTTACATAATAATCTTATCAATAAACAATTTAATTTATCACTAAAGTGTTTAAAGATTAAATAATCAAATTTCAATAGTTAATGAGAGAAAAAAATAAAAGAACTACCTTGTCTTCATATATACATGTAATACAAGTCTGTGAATGTACACTGGTGTGAAATTTAATTATGTATCCAAAAGCTTTCAAAATGGAGAAAAAATAAACAGTAATTTTGATATTTTGAGTTTTTTGATTTTTTGATTTTTTGATTTTTTGAGTTTTGAAACATTTCAAGGTCAGTTTTGAATATCTATTTTTAGGCATACAAACACTATGATTATTTTTAGATTTTTATAATTTTAGAAATGTTTTATTAGATAATTATGTTTCTCAATCTTAATGGTAAGCTTCTTATTTGATATTATTGACATGGTATATAATTTTTTTTACGTATATGATATTGTACATACATTACTAACAAATACTAACAGCTGTATAAATATGCTATTTGCTAATGTTAACGAGGCTGGGATAACATACCGGTGACATGTTGTTTTTAACTAACAAATGTACAGATTTCAATAAATTATAAACTGCCACTGAAAAAAGCGAATATTTTTGATATTTCACCTGCTGACCCTGTAACTTTTTTTTCCAAGATTCTTCATTTTTAGTGGGCATGAAATTTCTCCCAGAAAGTGGCACCTGATATTAAAGGTTAACCATTCCAACCAGTTGTGGCTACATAGTTTTACATGAGATGTGGAAGATATCAAAATGATATTCAAACTCATTATTCTACTGACAAGGACATGGTCAATAACCAAAAACAACTAAGAGAAAAACAACAGTATCGATACACAACACAGAAAACTAAAACCTGAGCTACACAAATCCAACAAAACAACTTGGGATGATTTCAGGTGCTCCAGAGAGATAAACAGATCCTGCTCCACATGTGGCACCCATCGTGTTGCTCATATAAGTACAGAGGACCAAAGAATAAAGATGTAAACACTATGGAGTTATTAAATGTTTGCAATAAATTAAATTTTCAAGAAACTCATTGTGTGAAAAAAAAGATTTTTTACCTCTAGTAGCCACATTACAAAGGGCTTTTCGGGGTATGCTAAAATAGAGAAAAATGAATCTAGCTTAGGACCCGAAAGTTTAACCACATATATATCAAGGTTTACAATATGGGCAGAGGAATTAAAGAAACTGGGAGAAATATACTGCATATCCAGGCGTTATTATATAGAAATGAAAAGTTCACAATTGAAAAGCAGAAATCATTACTTTTGTTGTAAAGTTTTTTCTCAACCAACCCTCATTGTCAATTTCTAAATTTCTAAATGAAAGTCAAGATATGTGGCAAACTTCATTGTATCTGTTGTATCCATTATTTTAAGTTCCATGGGATAGATGCTTTCAACATAGTCACCAAACTATTATCTAGTGAGAGGACATCA
Source organism: Mytilus californianus (assembly GCF_021869535.1). Classification (NCBI taxonomy): domain Eukaryota; kingdom Metazoa; phylum Mollusca; class Bivalvia; order Mytilida; family Mytilidae; genus Mytilus; species Mytilus californianus. Next base: position 137,483,762 of record NW_026262581.1, on the reverse strand, counting down.
TTTATATAGTGGAACATATATACATCACACAGGGCCAAACAACCAAACCCATCTTTTGCCCTTTTTAGCATGGGTACAACCAGACAGGAGAAATTCAGGTGACCATACTTCTATACTGTCAACAACCCTTGGTTCACAAGCCTTTTAGAATAAAGGAAAATACCTTTAACCAAACAAGGCATAAAGATGTATAAAATACTCACATTATGAATAGACTGCATAAAACATGTGCTTTGTTCCTCTGACATACTACAGGATAACAGATGGTACCATATATACATACATACTGTTACCTGGTCTGCCTCTGTTACTGATATATCTATATTCTGTAATAAATAAATCATACTACAGGATAACAGATCATACCATATATACATTCATATTGTTACCTGGTCTGCCACTTTCACTGATATATCAATGTTCTGTAATTAAACTGACATGTCAGCAAGGACCCCTCTGGTACATTTTATGTGAGGCAAATAGACTGATGCATACAAAGCAAATGTTCATAGGTTGTTAATTTTCATAAATTTTGACACCAGCAATTAATTCAGAATGAGTTCTCAATTAATATGTTTTATTAAGATCCAAGCACTATGACATGTATTTTGGTTGGCAGTTCCGTGAATTTTTAACAAAAGGCAAATTTTTACCATTTTTTTTTAATTTGTCAATCACTTTGAAATAACTAATACACCTATATATCACTTGCCACTGGACTTTAAGCAACCAAGAATCAATCAATCAAATCTATAGATCAGTTTTTGTTAAAATCCCTTAATAAGAAGACATTTCTCAAAATATTTGATTTTCTAACAAAAACAAAGATTATTTCCCAAATTAAGGAGCTGAATTTCACTAATATAAATAATGAACATCTACATATTATGCACAATAACTGAGCAACATTGACCTCCTACCTATACTTTTAGAGCTTTTACATTTACAAAAGACATTTCTCAAAATTTGTGATTTTTTTAACAAAAACCAAGTTTTTTTCCCAAATTAATGAGCCGAATTTCACCAAAATAAAAAAAGTAAGTAAGTAGTTTATTATAGTGTCACAATCTAATATACAGTATGACACACAATATTAAAATCTTTAAAACCATATTATATACCTGCCTTTAAGACATATGAGACACATTCAAAAAATGCTTGACACACCAAATTTGGTTATCATCATAATATTCATTTCTTACCAGTGACTGTTCTAAATTACAAAGCAGTTCCTTAAAATCTTGTATATCACATGATACAATGACTGATGATACCAGGGACAATAACTCTTCACAAAGGTCATGTGTACTTTTATCAAGGTCATTCTTTACTTTGTAATGTAGATATTGCTGTAGTAAGATAAACGCTCTGTCCAATATTGTTGTTTTTACTTCAAGGGATAACCCAACAGTTAGTCTACATGATTCCTTTAAAAATCTGACTGCAGCATTCACTTTGAGGCTGGTCTGAAAATATTTACAATAAATAATTTAAGTACTGTGAATTCATTTTATTCGTCGGATACTAATTTTCGTGGAATTCGTTGGTATAGTTGAACCACGAATTTAAATGTTTAATGCAGTACAAATATTCTATATGTTTGTATGTACACTTTGGCAAAACCATGATATCAAATATCCACGAAAATTAGTATCAACGAAAATATATGAATCCACAGTAACTGTTTGTTACAACAATGTAGTGGTAATAGCTGCAACAAAAATATTTGGCTAAATACAAAAGACACATGCCATTTCTCAGCATGAAAATGGTGTGTTAATAAATCATCAATTATTTCAGCCACAAAAAAATAACTAGAGGCTCTACAGAGCCTGTGTCGCTCACTATGTGCATATTCAACAAAGGACACTCTCCAACATTGTAGACGGGACTGGAATTCATGAAGAAAATCTCTGTTTCGTTGATCTTGTATTGCTGTTCATTTAGTCTGTTTAGTTTCTCTCCATCTTCTTTAGTCAGGGGTTCTAATTAGCGGTGGTCTGAGGTCTGTGACCTTCCATTTACAGGTTCAGATTTCCATTTACAGGTTCAGACCTTCCCATCGGTAATTAGTTACACCCGACATACTTTCGTACTTTTGCAGGTCAAAAAAATTACAAAAGCATTTTGAACAAAAATATAAAAGTCTAGTATAAAAATAATCTTAAAATATGCAACTACAAATGTATACTGAAAGGAAACTTATGTGTTTGCTTATATTCTTCACAATTGATTTGATGTATAGTCACGTGACCGTTCGTCATACAAGATACCGGGAAACTGGAGAATGTAATATTAGAACATAACTAGTAAACGGTATGAGTCTGTTTGGTTTTGGGGTGACCTCTTCCAAAAGAAACAATGATGAAACGGGTGATACAGCGAGTGTGATTGATGAAACGGCTTAATGCAGCCCAAAGACTGGATCTGACTAAAAGACCAAATATATGACAGGGAAATGGGAACGTAGACTTTCCCCACACACAGTGAAAGGGAAAGTGCCCTCGTTCGTTGGACAAAATTTTAAAACTTAACCCTATAAAAATCATGATGAAAAATTTTCCCCCAGTATCTATATATCTTGCCAAAATATGTGGTTCAAAGAAACTGACCCCAAGTTTGAAAACCAAAACTGTTATCTGACACACAGTTAGGCCAGTGTGTTCTAAAGCAGCAATTGAAACCAAAACAATTTAAAAGGTACAAAGTGTTATTTAACACAGTGTATAGTGTTGGGGAAAAGGGGTTGCCTTTTTCTGACTGAATTTATCTAAAGAAATTCAGAAAATCAAAGAGCTGAAAGCTCTGAGGAAAAATGACGCCACTGTCTCTAATATTGTGATATTTTTTATGCAAGTCTTGATTTTCACATACCGTAATAAGTTTAACATTGCAACATGTCTCGTAAGCATATAATTGATATTCGTATATGTGTCTGTTTTTTCAGTACAAAGAATAGGTCAAGACTACCTGAATGATCTTCAGTATCCAATTACTACTGGCTGTTTTTTTGTATAAATAAATAGGTCAAGACTACCGGAATGATCTACAATATCCAATGACTACTGGCTGTTCTTTTGTTCTAATAAAAAGGTCAAGACTATTTGAATGATCTACAATATCCAATGACTACTGGCTGTTCTTTTGTACATATAAATAAAGACTACCTGAATGATCTAAAGTATTCTAAGTAATGTGATTTTTTTCTTGCAATTACATTTTTCTAAATCAAGAATATAGACTACTTGTATCCTTTTCAAACCAAATGATTATGAAGAGCCTGTTGTTAGCAAGCTCTTATACCCCACATACTCATTAAATAAGTTACTAGTGACCTAGTTATTTCTGTTACTTGAAGCAAATTATATTTCTGTATATTTAGACAATAGTATAATATTGTTTTACTAGTTTTATTTCACCTTGAAGATTAGACAAATAGGGATACTCCTTCGATTTTTTATTTCATGTCAGTCAGGTCGCTTTATATGAAACTTGAAACCACTTCTCTGCCATATTGTTATTTTATAACAACTCTGCCCTTGACCATGTTGACCCATGTAATTGATATTCATTCTTTAACCATATATCATAGTCAGTTAGTTTTTGATTTTGCACTCCCACACCACCTTTCATGTCTTTCAGGTCAAATGTCTGTCTCCATTTAAGTTAATGACATTGAACAATCATGGTATTAAACACAATTTCAATAGTGATAATGCTGTTCTCGTGGGTCACCATATATTCAACTTGGGTAGCATTCCAGTTATTGAAATTTGTGTCAGATTAGAACAATAATCTAGATCTTTAGGAATGGATCTTATAATTTAATATGGAGCCATACATGTAGTATGGGACCCCTACACGGTAACAAAAAAAAAACAAGCTTGAAAGGATACAATGTCAAGCGGCAAAATCTATCACCAGAGATTACAAGTCAAAAGAGGATGGACAGGATATGTCTCTAAAATGCTTGCTGAACTGGAACTACAGCAAGATCTCCCGACAAGATGAACAAAGCGTTGAAGCCAGAAGTTAATATTTATGTAAAAAGTAGATGAGGGGCTGATTCCCGCTATTGAACCATACTGTCATTCTATAATACTGTAAATTCAGAAATTATTGCGATGTTTTTATTATTGCGAAAAATGCGACAGGGTCATAATCGCAATAATTTAAACTCGCATTTTGAAATTTTTTATATGAATTAAACAGGATTTTTCTCAATATCGCAAAAATTAAAATCGCATTTTAGTCCAAAATGACAAAATCGCACTAATAAATGCACGCAATAATTTCTGAATTTACAGTATCATTGCGTAAGTATTTCTGTATTGGCCTTGTTATTGGTCCATGTCTTGGGTGTATTGGTCTGAGGCGAAGCGGAAGGCCAATACTGCTGGCCGAGGACCAATAATAAGGCCAATACAGAAATACACGTAATAGTATCTTTATTAATTAACTACAGTGTTACAATATTTTTTTTTATTTCATTTCACAAGAGATAAACATTTTTACCTTGAAGTGGAACTATCCAAATCTCAGTTTCCTTTTATAAGACGCAATATCTAATGATTCGGTGCCGTTTGACTGCTGGCCGAGAACCAATAATAAGGCCAATACAGAAATACACGTAATAGTATCTTTATTAATTAACTACAGTGTTACAATATTTTTTTTATTTCATTTCACAAGAGATAAACATTTTCACCTCGAAGTGGAACTATCCAAATCTCAGTTTCTTTTTATAAGATGCAATATCTAATGATTCGGTGCCGTTTGAAGTATCTTCAGCCTTTTCTCATCTGATGAATTTTTCTACCCTTTCCAGTCACTATAAAGTGTTACAACTTTAATTTAGACACAACACACAAATAGTAATTTGAAAGGTACTGCCATTGCATGTGTAATGCAAATATATTTAAAAAAAAAATAATGTAAGAGTTGAAATTGATACAACTATCCATAAGCCAGTTGACCAAAGAACGAAGATTTGCACAATTACAGAATGCATATGCCTGGTTCGGGTTTAAAAATAAACGACCGTTTAAATACAAAACATGAGAAGCGACAGTAAACAGTAAAAATCGATTTGTACCATCGACATGATGAAATTATGAGGTCGTCAAGAAATGAACATTGTGATAATTTACTCGTTCCCCAAACCTGAAATAATCCCATCGTTTACTTTCAAAATGCTTTTTAAATGAATGGGACCGTCTTTAACCTAAAATATATGCCATACTTCATGAACGTTTCAGCTTGTTTATGGTGAGTAAACCTGCGTCTTACAAACAACTGTTTACTTTCAGTTTGAGTTTATCGTGACTTACGATCTAAAAACTAGAGAAGTTCCGAAATCCTGTTTTGTAAACAAAGATTCATACGCACCGCGAGGGTATAACCGTATTACTAATTTCCGATTTTTAAAATCTTCGTAAATCTGGATAAAGACCAGTTTCTATCCAATGGATATCAAAATGATTCCGATTTTCACTTTTTTTAATGATTGTAAAGTTGAAATGGCATGAAAGGCTGACATTATTTAGAACTATTTTGTCTAGCGATTGCTGATCATTGGAGGGTAAAAAGTCCAACACCATAACAAAACGGATCTATTTATCATGTATACATACAGATTGTTTATGATTGTAAGACATGTGCATAAAAGTGAAAGCTCGAATAAATATGAAAAATATAACAAAGGGATAGCTCCAAATACCATTTAATAACTAAAAACATATGGACAGGTCAAGATATCTTTTTGGTAAATAAAATAAAGTATGTAAACTGGTTCCCGTCCGACTACAACACTTTGTTCGAGTGACAGTCTACTAAGTATATCTGCTGATCATTTTTGAGATTTAAAGTGCCTATTTATCTATTATAATTTTATCATATAAAGCAAAACGCAAAAAAAAAATGGTACAAATCATCATTAAAGGGCAATAACTTCAATAAGGAGTTGTTGGACGATTTCCTCCATATTATCTTAATTGTAGATCTTGTCTTGTTGATCATTTTTCTGTTTTCAAGTTTCTATCTATCTATTATCATTTTTAAGATATAAGGCAAAAACGCAAAAAAATGGTAAAAATCGTCATCAAAGGGCAATAACTCTGATAAGGTGTCACCTGACGATTTCTATTATGAGACTTATTTGAAGAAGTGGTCTTGCTGATTACTTTTGCAATTTGAAGTTTTTCTCTATTATTGTTTTCAAGATAATAGGCAAAAATGAAACTAGAGGCTCTCAAGAGCCTGTGTCGCTCACCTGTATTTACTGATGCTTTGGAAATCATGTAAAATAAGGTTAAAATCATAATTAATAGTATTAGATATAAGTTATTATAATGATATCTAAGATAATAACAAAAAACTGCAAAATTTTTGTAAAATTACTAACTCAGGGGCAGCAACCCAACAACGGGTTGTCAGATTCGTCTGAAAATTTCAGGGCAGATAAATCTAAATCTGATGAACATTTTTGCCACCTGACTGTCAGATTTGCTCTAAATGCTTTAGTTTCAGAGATATAAACCAAAAACTGCATTTTACCCCTATGTTCTAATTTTAACCAAGTCGGCCATGATGGTTGGAAGGCGGGGTCATCGGACAAATTTCTTAAACTAGATACCCTAATAATGATTATGGCCAAGTATGGTTAAATTTGTCTCAGTAGTTTCAGAGAAGATTTTTGTAAAAGATTACAAAAATTTACAAAAAATTGTTAAAAATTGACTATTAAGGGCAATAACTCCTAAAGGGGTCGATTCACAATTTTGGTCATGACATCTTATTTGTAGATCTTACTTTGCTGAACATTATTGCTGTTTACAGTTTATCTCTATCTATAATAATATTCAAGATAATAACCAAAAACTGCAAAATTTCCTTAAAATTACCAATTCAGGGGCAGCAACCCAACAACAGGTTGTCAGATTTATCTGAAAATTTCAGGGCAGATAGATCTTGACCTGATAATCAGTTTTATCCATGTCAGATTTACTCTAAATGCTTTGGTTTCAGAGATATAAGCCAAAATCTACATTTTACCCCTATGTACTATTTTTAGCCATGGTGGCCATCTTGGTTGGTTGGCGAGGTCATCGGACACATTTTTTAAACTAGATACCCTAATGATGATTGTAGCCAAGTTTGGTTGAATTTGGCCCAGTGGTTTCAGAGGAGAAGATTTTTGTAAAAAGCTAACGACAACGGACGACGCCGACGACGCCGACGGACGCCAAGTGATGAGAAAAGATCACTTGGCCCTTCGGGCCAGGTGAGCTTCAAAAATGGTACAATTTGTCATTTAAGGGCTATAACTCCTATAAGAAACTGTCTGACAGTTTTAATGTATATGGACAATTGGTAGAGCTCAACATTCTGAACATATTTGTTCCTGTTAGATTTTCTCTATTTATAATGGTTTTCAAAATAATAGACAAAACTTGCATTTTACCCCTATGTTCTATTTTTAGCCATGTTGGCCATCTTGGTTGGCAGGCGGGGTCATCCGACACATTTTTAAAACTAGATACCCCTATGATGATTGTGGCCTAGTTTGGTTAAATTTGGCCCAGTAGTTTCAGAGGAGAAGATTTTTGTATAAGTGAAACGACAAAGACGACAATGACGGACGCCAAGTGATGAGAAAAGCTCACTTGCCCCTTTGAGCCAGGTGAGCTAAAAATATTACTGCTTGAAACTTCTTAAGAAATATATAGACCAAATTTTGTTTGTTTATTTACAGATAAGGAAATTGTGCACTATTTTATCATAAGTTATCTCTTTGAAGAAAAAACTACCTTAAGAGTGTACGCATGAACATGAATTCTAACTACCTGGTTACAGCGTAACTGGTCTATGGACCACTGCACTAAATATTCTGAATTTTTCTGCAGCTTTTTGTCTTGCTTTTCAGTCTGCTGAGCAAGAGCTGAAAACATGTGGGTAACAGGTGGGATAACTGGATCCTTGTCTGATGTTTTCCTTACTGCATACAACAAATCAAAGACTGGTTTTGATAAAGCTATCACATATTTCTTACTCAGGGATAAAATATCCTCTCTGACATATGGTCTTTGTATTACCTTAAAAAAATCAGAAAAATAATAGTGTAAAAATACAGGCAGAAAATTACTAAATGAAATATATATAGGTTACTGTGCTTGTTTAGAGAAAATCTGAGGCTTAGAAAGAATTTTCGTAATTTGTGGAAAAATTTCAGAATCCTATGAATTTTTTTAAACTGGTATTTTTTTACCATACAATAGCCAATTTTTTATGAAGTTCTGTTAAAAATTTTGACAACGACAAGAAATCTCTTTTGTACTTTAACTAATGGTGAGTTTTTTAATTAAGTCTTATTTTTATTTCTTTATAATTATGTCATTAAAAGAAATGGAAATATTGGGACACTGAATATTTTTAGTTTTGCTAAAAAGTTATCTCCCCTGAACTGTACAGAATCCCCTTTCATGGTGACAGAAATACACAATAACCAATTTACATAAACATATAGACGTTACACTAAGCCATAATGGAATGTCCACATTGAAATATCAGTATCAGTAAAGGCTCAGGGAACTGTAATATAGGTTCCATATACAATCACTTGGAAAATTATACAAATTTTACAAGACTGTTATTTGAATGTGCATGTCAAATTTGGAAGTGAGTAAAATAAGCAATAAGAATTACAGATGTATAATAATTACATATCAACCCACTTGCCAGCTACAGAATAATTTAAAGTGACTTGGCTATATGAAGAAATAGACAGAAGGTCTTTGTTCATTGAAACGTCTTCTGAAAAAATATACATTTCTTCCAAATCATTACAACTTGAATATTTAACTTAAAGTGTATCTTAACGTCAAGTCTTCTCACATTCCACTATACTGACAGACAATACTTACCATATTAAACTGCTGAACCAATAAACTGACCAACTGTAATCTTGCTTCTTGTGACCTTTCCACTGATGGACTTTTCATCAGTTCTTTTTCTAAGTTTGCAATATCACTTCTCATCTACAACATTGTTCAGTTATTAATATTTAATAATGTAACACTATATTTTGGACTGGTAGCATCTATTTCAAAATAAACTGATAAATTTTTTTTTTAAATCACATAATTTTCAGATTGATTGATCAATGGGTGCTTTGTGTACAGTGGCAAATATGGTTTTTATGGAGGTTCATGTTGCTCTGTCTTTAGTTTTCTATGTTGTGTTAAGGAAACTCTACTAGCACAAAAATTGGAGACGTTGGTTCAGCAGCTCTTTATTTATATATGTTGTGTTTTGTATAATTTTGAGTCTTTGATCGTTTTTGCTTTTAGCCATTGCGTTGTCAGTTCGTTTTCGACTTATGAGTTTGATTATCCCTTTGGTATCTTTCACCTCTCTTTTACATGTATACTCTTGATGATAATGCTAATGTGATATACAATGAGCCAGACATTACATGTATACTCTTGATGATAATGCTAATGTGATATACAATGAGCCAGACATTACATGCATACTCTTGATGATAATGCTAATGTGATATACAATGAGCCAGACATTACATGCATACTCTTGATGATAATGCTCATGTGATATACAATGAGCCAGACATTACATGCATACTCTTGATGATAATGCTAATGTGATATACAATGAGCCAGACATTACATGCATACTCTTGATGATAATGCTAATGTGATATACAATGAGCCAGACATTACATGCATACTCTTGATGATAAGGCTCATGTGATAAACAATGAGCCAGACATTACAAGCATACTCTTGATGATAATGCTAATGTGATATACAATGAGCCAGACATTACATGTATACTCTTGATGATAATGCTAATGTGATATACAATAAGCCAGACATTACATGCATACTCTTGATGATAATGCTAATGTGATATACAATGAGCCAGACATTACATGCATACTCTTGATGATAATGCTAATGTGATATACAATGAGCCAGACATTACATGCATACTCTTGATGATAAGGCTCATGTGATATACAATGAGCCAGACATTACATGTATACTCTTGATGATAATGCTAATGTGATATACAATGAGCCAGACATTACATGCATACTCTTGATGATAATGTTCATGTGATATACAATGAGCCACACATCACATGCATACTCTTGATGATAAGGCTCATGCGATATACAATGAGCCAGACATTACATGTATACTCTTGATGATAATGCTAATGTGATATACAATGAGCCAGACATCACATGCATACTCTTGATGATAATGTTCATGTGATATACAATGAGCCACACATCACATGCATACTCTTGATGATAATGCTAATATGATATACAATGAGCCAGACATCACATGTATACTCTTGATGATAATGTTCATGTGATATACAATGAGCCAGACATTACATGCATACTCTTGATGATAATGCTAATGTGATATACAATGAGCCAGACATTACATGCATACTCTTGATGATAAGGCTCATGTGATATACAATGAGCCAGACATTACATGTATACTCTTGATGATAATGTTCATGTGATATACAATGAGCCACACATCACATGCATACTCTTGATGATAATGCTAATGTGATATACAATGAGCCAGACATTACATGTATACTCTTGATGATAATGCTAATGTGATATACAATGAGCCAGACATTACATGCATACTCTTGATGATAATGTTCATGTGATATACAATGAGCCAGACATCATATGCATACTCTTGATGATAATGCTAATGTGATATACAATGAGCCAGACATTACATGCATACTCTTGATGATAAGGCTCATGTGCAAGGGTCCGGAAACGGTCATATATGCCAGACATGACCGATTTGGAAACTGAAAAGACCGAAATGATTTATTGGGATTTAGGTCTTTTTTTTTTTTTTTACAGAAATAATTTCGGTCATTTCATTGAGATCAGATCAGGGTTTTATCGGTCGCCATTTTGAACTTATTTTTGTTTTCAGGTCATCAAGAAAAATAGATTTGTTTGAGACAAAATAAAAATTTTATTGATTTGTGTTAGTGATTTAATAATATTTATCATTAGTCTGTTGTTTATTCTATAATGTAAGTGAAAACAATGTACAGGACTCTGTCGAGTCACGCCGTGGGGTAAGCCGTCTGGGTTCAAGCCACTAGGTTTGTTTACATAGTAATTATCACCACTTGAGGATAGTAATCAATGTCCAGGAAGTTTGAATTCGGCTTGGGTGTCGTTATTGTCTTGATTAAAGCCATAAAGGCCATGTACAGAAATCTCACCTGTAAACACCTGTTAAGCAATAAAAACAATATGGCGATTTGCTGTGCATCAAATTTAACGTTTTAACCATTCTGACCTAGATTTTCCCAAAAAGATATTATTTTATTCATTAAAGAAGTCAAATAACACTGTTGACTCGAGAATCTGTCCATTTTTATCCAAATAAAACATATAATCCATTTATAATCGATCAGCTGATTTGGTCAACGTTTGTTAAATATAGATTTATGTTTACTGAGTTTGCGCATGGAAAATGGGGATCAACATGGGTTAATTGATGATCTTATTTGAAAGATCGATTTTACTGTTAACTTTTCGGTAGGAAATGGCAGATAAAGATATTAATAGATTTACAAAAGTGGTAAAGCGTATAATTTATAGGAATGCAGAATTAAAAAAAAATGTTTAAAAAAGGAATTAAAACTAAATAACGTAATTTAGATTTGAAGCCATACAGCCTATTTAAGAAATATACTCAGCGAATGAACAATCTCGATTTCTTTTAGTTTTTTTTGCACTTCCGATTTTTTGAAACCATCTTACTCACCGAATGTAATGGGCGTTATCCTTTCTTTTGTTTTCCTGGCTAAACTTCCGATTTTTACCCAAGTGAAGCCATACATTCTCTCTGGACTGTATTACAATGCAATTGTTTTTCATTGAACTGTTGTAATTGTGTACAAACTTCTGTTCAGATAAATTATTTATTTATTTAAAATCATGAATTTTATTATTAAATTCAATTGTTATCACTATACCAGACTTGAGTTATTTATTCAAAGAAAAGTTGAATCATAGTTTCCCCTTTTTGATCCTCTTATCGTAAACCAGGTGAATACACATTATCTTGTTGTGTATTAGGTAATCACTTACACTCATCCAAACAGCAGCAATTTGAACAATACAAACGATATCTTGTACATGCAATAAGAAACTCAACACAGTTTATTAATTGGTTTACATAACTTTATTTCAAAATGATGAAACATGCCGTAATTATTCCTCTTTTAATTTATGCAAATTTAAAGAGTTATGCATACGACCTCAGTGATGCAATACACAACAACAAAACGTCTCCTCGTGTAGTTTCTAACTCAGAGACATCACTGTTGCTGTTAGATCAGGGTACAGTTACACTTGTTTGACCCAATACTTCACAAAAAGGACTTTACTTGTCCATGTGCAAGACTTGTCACCCTCAGAAAAATGCATTATTGTGCATCACGATATTATTACATCACAAAAAAAAAAAATGACCGAAATGACTTGGGAAAATTTCCGGATCCTTGCTCATGTGATATACAATGAGCCAGACATTACATGCATACTCTTGATGATAAGGCTCATGTGATATACAATGAGCCAGACATTACATGCATACTCTTGATGATAATGCTCATGTGATATACAATGAGCCAGACATTACATGCATACTCTTGATGATAAGGCTCATGTGATATTCAATGAGCCAGACATTACATGCATACTCTTGATGATAAGGCTCATGTGATATACAATGAGCCAGACATTACATGCATACTCTTGATGATAATGTTCATGTGATATACAATGAGCCAGACATTACATGCATACTCTTGATGATAATGCTCATGTGATATACAATGAGCCAGACATTACATGCATACTCTTGATGATAAGGCTCATGTGATATACAATGAGCCACACATCACATGCATACTCTTGATGATAAGGCTCATGTGATATACAATGAGCCAGACATTACATGCATACTCTTGATGATAAGGCTCATGTGATATACAATGAGCCAGACATTACATGCATACTCTTGATGATAAGGCTCATGTGATATACAATGAGCCAGACATCACATGCATACTCTTGATGATAATGCTCATGTGATATACAATGAGCCACACATCACATGCATACTCTTGATGATAATGTTCATGTGATATACAATGAGCCACACATCACATGCATACTCTTGATGATAATGCTAATATGATATACAATGAGCCAGACATCACATGTATACTCTTGATGATAATGTTCATGTGATATACAATGAGCCAGACATTACATGCATACTCTTGATGATAATGCTCATGTGATATACAATGAGCCAGACATTACATGCATACTCTTGATGATAAGGCTCATGTGATATACAATGAGCCAGACATTACATGCATACTCTTGATGATAGTGCTGATGTGATATACAATGAGCCAGACATTACATGCATACTCTTGATGATAAGGCTCATGTGATATACAATGAGCCAGACATTACATGCATACTCTTGATGATAAGGCTCATGTGATATACAATGAGCCAGACATTACATGCATACTCTTGATGATAAGGCTTATGTGATATACAATGAGCCAGACATTACATGCATACTCTTGATGATAATGTTAATGTGATATACAATGAGCCAGACATTACATGCATACTCTTGATGATAATGCTAATGTGATATACAATGAGCCAGACATTACATACATACTCTTGATGATAATGCTTATGTGATATACAATGAGCCAGACATTACATACATACTCTTGATGATAATGCTTATGTGATATACAATGAGCCAGACATTACATACATACTCTTGATGATAATGCTAATGTGATATACAATGAGCCAGACATTACATGTATACTCTTGATGATAATGCTAATGTGATATACAATGAGCCAGACATTACATGCATACTCTTGATGATAATGCTCATGTGATATACAATGAGCCAGACATTACATGCATACTCTTGATGATAATGCTAATGTGATATACAATGAGCCAGACATTACATGCATACTCTTGATGATAATGCTAATGTGATATACAATGAGCCAGACATATAGTTTACAAGGGAAAAAAAGGTCAAATAGTTATTACCCCTCATGGCTTAATGAAGGAGCAGCAAATAGCAGTTTAGTGCCTTTGGCTTGACTCAGCCACAGATTGAACCTATGCCATCCAGAACTGAAGGCCAGCATGCTACCATGAGACAACCAAGATTTGTGATTACAATATTCAAAACTCAGATGCTTGTATTTAGTATTTGTACATATTAAGAAGGCCCTATGTTAACCTCTAGATGACTTTTTTGTAAATGGGTGGCTTTCACAATCACCCAACATCACATTTTATTAACAAATACATGGCTTAAATAAAATATTTTTTAAAGGAATATACTGAAAGTTCAAAAACAATCTACCCTCTTCTAAAGTTCTGTTGATATTGCTATCCAAATGGGCTAATTGTCATCAAATGGCTCAAAAATTATTGGCTGATAAAAGAGACTCCCCTTATTCAAATCAAGGAATCATGCCTCTATTTTCCTATTCTTTTCAAATTTCTTGTTTCTCCCATTTCTATTTTTTCGATCTAATTCTTATCCCTAAACTATTTCCCCAATCTATAGATATAGATTTTTCACAAAAGCCATAACAAACCTGTATAACAAAGTCCTCCATTCTCTCCAATAAAATCCCTTCTTTACAAACTGACTTGAAAAATGTTGTTATGAAGAATTCAATATTCTCTGCTAGAGTCTGACAGTTCTGTAAATATATCAAACGTTATCAATTAAGTCCTTCACAATATCATTTAAAATATTATCATTAACTTTTTTCACTTAGTTTTTTTGTAATCTACATATATAACAAAAAAGATAATATTTCTATAAAATATAAATATGAAATATAAGAAAGTAATAAATGATCATGATGATAAACTTGGTTTCTTATCAATCCTAATTACAAACAGCACATGTACTACTTGTAATGTTCAAAATACCTGATGAACATATAAACCAAATACATTACTGAGTAAGATGTTTAATTCTACTATCTTTAATATACCTGATGAACATATAAACCAAATATAGCACTGAGTAAGATGTTTAATTCCACTATCTTTAATATACCTGATGAACATATAAACCAAATATAGCACTGAGTAAGATGTCTAATTCCACTATCTTTAATATACCTGATGAACATATAAACCAAATATAGCACTGAGTAAGATGTTTAATTCCACTATCTTTAATATACCTGATGAACATATAAACCAAATATAGCACTGAGTAAGATGTCTAATTCCACTATCTTTAATATACCTGATGAACATATAAACCAAATATAGCACTGAGTAAGATGTTTAGTTCCACTATCTTTAATATACTGGATGAAGATTCCACAAGGCACGTAAGCAGTGGCAAGCACTTATTTTTCAGTTCATTGTTTCCATGGTAACAAACAACCATCAATCCGACGAACAATCTGGCTTGATCCAGTGGTTCTAGGAAAGGAAGGGGTAAAGAAGATAATATCTGAAAGATAAGTCAATAAATAAATGTAAAGAGGTATCAACTTGAAAATACCAAAACAAACTTTATTTTACTATATCTATGAATTTATGATTCATCTGTGAAAATTAAACTGCAGATATTATTCACACATTTCTGTTAGAACAAGTTTTACTTTTACTTTTTTAAAGTAAATTCCCATTTACTGGACATGCAGATTTTTCAAGTCTTTTATTACCATATGTGAAAAATTTAAGATATGCCTATGTTTCTCCACAATTAGATAACAAATATAATTTTTAAAACTGGCAAGTCCTAAAATTTTTGAACAGATTGTTACAAAATTACAGGTTATCATTGATAACTTTGTACAGTCTGTCAGTATTAGATTCCACTCGTCATATTCATTTATTTTATATCAGACATGTTAATCAAATGCAGCTTGGATATTAAATCAGTTTCCTGTTCTGTTCAGCAATGATGTAACTTCACATTAGAAGTATTTTGTAATCTATGACAGAAATATTAGATAGATGACAATAATAGATGCTGATAGGTGTTACAGTTTTATAAAAATAATAACAATATAAATATCTCCTTTTACATACATGAAGATGTCCTGAAAATGGCTCTATAAAATCCATGTTAAGGGCAGTACCAGTCAGCGCTTTCTTGACTGCAACATTCAAATCTATCTTCTCTATAAAACTGGAAGGAAAAATACATACATAACAGGAATCCCCAAAAAATATAACTCAGTACAACATACTACAGCTTTGATAATTAAGTTGACAGTAAAGAGTGTGTTTGCCTGTAGTATTAAAATGTTTACTGCATAATCAACTGAACATTTACTACATCAACTACCAACACAGGAGTCTTCAGAAAAAACAGTCTAACAACAATGAACTAAACAATGTCCAATAGCTATGGCCTGACTTGGTAAGGGTATAAATTGTGGTAGGGTTAGACTAGTTTTACGAGCACACAAACCTTTGCCTAACTAGATCACATGTAAACAAACTCAAACATTCATTGGCTATAATATTTTTAATTTAAAAAAAAAATAAAAATCCATTTGGATTATTTCTGATACAGTGCATGATTCTTGTGGGACACAATAAAAGGTAGACCTTTTTTTTTATTTCAACAAAAGATATGTAAAACATGTACACTTATTTACATTAATCGTTGTATTACTTATGGCATTAAAATGATCTTAATGGTTTTGTGAAAGCAACTGGCATTAATTGGTTTATTTGAATACTTCTTAAACAGGACATATTTCTTTTAATATTTTCAAAAGAAATCTTAAGAAAACAGGGTATTTGAATCCAGTGTCATGAAATCAGCAATAAAACTTAGCAACAGAATCATAATAAAATGCTCTGCATGGTGCAGCTTGATACAACCGCAGAGGTTGAACCCTGAACAGTTGGGGCAAGTATGGACACAACATTCAAGCTTGATACAGCTCTGAATTTGGATTGTGATTAAATATTTGACACACCATAGGTTTCTGACACATGATGAATGTGGTCTTAGAACTTAAAAATTTGAAATTGGACATTTACCAATTATTATCCTTAATTCCTAACAGTTAGGACAATAACCTTCAAAATTGATACCAACCTTCCTTTTGTGGTATATGATACCTTGTGGTGCAATTTCATAGAGATCCATATACTTATACTCAAGTTATTGTCTGGAAACCAACTGTCTTCGGACGATGACGATGACGCTTACGAGGATAACGCTGACGAAGACGATGCTGACGACAACTATGACAACATCGTCATACCATTATATGGTCGCAAAAATTTTGTGGTCATATAAAAAGGATCTATTTCAATAGGGTTCAATTGTCAATAAAGAAAATAAACAGAACCTCCTCTTAACCATACCTTTTGTCTTTTTGAAGCCATGCATTGTCTCCAAGTACTGGAAAGAGGTCTTTTAATGATTCAGCTGAGGAAGTCTTCTTTTTACTACAAAATATATAATATTACTTCATTATTTCAAGTTTTGTTACTACTGCAGGTAAACAAATTTTACAGCTTTCAAGCCATGTTGAATAACCAAATTTTGAAGTCTGAAGTCACAGGAATTTTGACAATTTATATGATATTGTTTCTTCCATTATTTCCATTTCTTTGTCTTGATACAGTTCTCAATTCTACTTGAAACTCATAAATAAACTATGGTGCAATTAAATGAAATTAGAAAATAAGTAAAGAACAAAAGTTTAAAATTTTCTTCAGTTTAAAGTATGTGCAAAAAGAAGATATGGAATGGAAGTCAATGACACAGAAACTCAACAATAAAGTTAACAAAAAGACATCTAGAATGATATTCTTTTGTTAAACTAATGTTCTTGTTTTATTTGTGGAAAAAAACTTTCCAAGTAGTGTAATTTTCTTTTCATATACTTAAGAGCATTTTATCACTCTCAGGTACATTGTAATTTCAGTGAAATATTAGGCTTATATTTGAATCTAAAATGACATACCGTACAATTAAAGACAACAGTAGCTTTTCACTAGCAAGATTAATGTTTTTCATCAAAGTGTCTTTTGATATCAAATAACTAATAAACTTATTTTTATAAATGTAATACAGGGTAACTTAAAAATATAGCTTCTAAAACACTACAATAAACCCTGCAAAATATGAACCAAATCAGCTAATAAACAAGCACTTACAATTTAAGCTTGATACAATGGTCCATCTTTCTCCAGACATCAGAAATCAACGCTGTTATAAGACCTCTGTGTTCCTTAATAGCATTGCACGCAAGAAAATGTTTTGTTATACTGCTTAATGTTAGGTGTCTGAAAAATTCAATACTATATATATATGGTCAATTATAAAACAGAAATAAATCTATGTGAATTATCAAAGAGGAAAATAAAGAAAAAGCTTCATGAAATAATTAAGTGCCTTTTCATTTACTTCAGGTGATCCATGGGATAAAACATAGTTAATCAGATAACCATCAATTACCTCTTCCTTTCCCTTCAATAATATTACAGAAATTACTTTTTTATAGCAATAACATCCTTAACAGGCTAAATCCTTTTGGCCAGTGTTCTTGCCAGTGATCAACTCATTTTTTTTTAATTTTCAAAAAGCTATTTAAGGTAGATAGGGTGTCTTTTTTTCTGAGCATCCTTTCTGGGCATTATATTTTACCAATTATCTTCAATAAACAACAGAAACATCTAAAACTTGAAATTTTAAGATTAAATTATCAAAAATTAAGTGTCGTTAAGTGTATTTAAAATCAAGGGCAGATAATTATATTGAATTTGATAGGACAATTTGTGTTTTTTTATTTATCAAGAAAATAAGGCCTGTGACCCATTTTTTATCTGATATTTTGAATATTTCGGAATTTTTGTGAAAAGCAATTATCTCATTGAATTTTACTGATTCTATCCTTTAATGTTTCCTCAACAATAATAATATTATAGAGAGAGATGGCCATGGACGGACAGACAGACAGACAAGGTGATTGCAATATAAGCCCCACTCTAGGAGTGACAGTATAATAATACTATGGAACAACATGCTGTCACAAGACAAATACTTACTCATCAGAGTCAATCTCCTTACACACAGTGTCAGTGATAAAACTAGCACAGGTCTCCAGCTGTATGTTAGACAGGTCAGTAGCATAGAGGGCAAAATTATCTGTAAATACCTTCCACTTTGCAACTGTGTAATTTCTATCGTTAATATCTGCTACCTAGAAGTAATAATGTATTTCATTTCAGAACTGATAACTATATTTCATATTTATTCACTGGCATACTAATTTTATGTTTTAAAAATCATGGTAGTGCTCCCCTCCAGTAAGGAGGTTTGTGGGTTGTATTTCCAGCCAAGTCAAAAGACTTCAAAATTGGTATTTGCTACTTTGCCTCTAAGCACACAGCATTTAGGAGCAAGAGCAAAAATGGTACAACTCTGAATCAGAATAAACATATCCGGGATAGGTCACATCTCTTTCTATGAACTGTTACCTTGTTAAATAGGATATTAAAAATCTGGCTCAGTGTGTATGTCTAGTCAAAGCCAGGTTCATTTTCATATCACATTTAAATGCTCTTGTCAAGAATATACATGTGATTTGCCACTGGACGTTAAACAGCCATCCATAATCATCATAATTATCAACAATATAAAGTTTTTAATATTTTAATTAGTTATACCTGTTGATTCCATGAACACTGATTATTGTCAGGTACTGTTATATTCCATGTTTCTACAACATTACTCCTTCTTGTATGGGTTATACACAGGGCCTTTAGAATCTGTACTTGGAATAAGTCCTAAATATACATTAGCCAAGGTTGTATAATTTCAAACAGGTATAATTCCTAAATATACATTAGCCAAGGTTGTATAATATCAAACATTCTAATATAGCATGATGGTACATAAAAACTTCAGGGCCTTTAGAGTCTGTACTTGGAATAAATCCTAAACATTAGCCAAGGTTGTATAATATATAAATATACATTAGATAGGTTGTATAATATCAAGTATTCTAAAAACTAATATAGCATGATGGTACATAAAAACTTCAGGGCCTTTAGAGTCTGTACTTGGAATAAATCCTAAACATTAGCCAAGGTTGTATAATATATAAATATACATTAGATAGGTTGTATAGTATATAAATATACATTAGATAGGTTGTATAATATATAAATATACATTAGATAGGTTGTATAATATCAAGTATTCTAAAAACTAATATAGCATGATGGTACATAAAAACTTGAGGAGCTTTCATTGCATAGTTTTACATTGCATTGAATTGATGTTTAAAAAGACTTGCGGCCTAAAATTTGAAAAATACTGTACTGTTTACTATTGCTCACTAATTACACAGTTTATTGTGAATCAATCAAACCTTGCAATTCGTGCATTACATTAGAAAAATGGACAGAACATTTCATATAAGAACACAACATTTTCAAGATAGATTTTTTTCAACAAACAGGAAGTAGAACATCAAAGGAACTGCAACATATGTAAAACAGTATGGCATAACCAGGAAAAATGTGACAAATACTGACAGACCCAAAGTATTTAATGATTAGTATTTAATGACAATATCAATGCTGAATAAACAGCTGCGCCACGAACGCATGATACGCCCGTCGTCTTGTGTGTGAGGTTTTATGCAATAATCATAAATCGTTACTGAGATACGGCGCGACATGTGAAAACCCTCCTTTTTTTATAAAAAAATCAATAACTCTAAAATAAAATTTTGAATCATCATTAAAAAGTATACAGATCTTAAGATTAATATAATTAAGAAGTGTGTAAAGTTTTAAGCAATAATCATAAATCGTTTTTGAGATACGGCGCGACATGTGAAACACCCCTTTTTTTTTACAAAAAACTCAATAACTCTAAAATAAAATTTTGAATCATCATCAAAAAGTATTCAGATCTTTAGATTAATATAACTAAGAAGTGTGTAAAGTTTTAAGCAATAATCATAAATCGTTTTTGAGATACGGCGCGATATGTGAAAAAAACACCCCCCTGTTTTAGTTACAAAGTCCCGTAACTCAAAAAGTTTTAATCTTATTTTCACCAAAAAGTATACAGATCGTTTGACCATCATAAGAAACAACTATGTAAAGTTTCATGAATTTGGATAAGTCGTTCTCAAGTTACGGTGCGACATGTGGATGCTGGACAGACGGACAGACAGACAGACAGACAGACAGACAGACAGACAGACAGACAGACGGACGGACGCCAGACATTATACCATAATACGTCCCGTCAAAATTTTGACGGGCGTATAAAAATGTACATGTTTATAATATAAAATAGTATTAAAGTCTTTTGAAGAAAAAGCCTCACCCATAAATACTGAAGTTTGTAAGATGACGACACCATCTTCCATAATTTGTCTGCCATGTCAGGTGTAAGGAAGTAGTAAACAGCTGATACTGTACTACATGGAAAATCTAGTGATTCCTCAATACTGATATGTGTGTGTAGAGTATACTGACACATCAACAGGTGTGTATCTCCCCAGGTGTTCATTAACAGCATCACAGGATAAAGATAACCTTTGACCTACAATACATCAACAGTCACCATCAGTAAAAAAATATTTTTTTGTAAAGCAACTGTACAATAAAATTAATCATTTACAAGAAATGTTGGAAAATATACATTCTAGGTACTGAGAGTCTATATATAGAAAGGTCAATTTGAAAGAATTATTGATAATCGAGGAAAATTGGTTGTATTAGCTCATCACCATAGAGTATGCAAGTTTTGCTCACTCAACAAGTTTGAAGATGAAGCTCATTTTTTATTTACATGCCTTCTATATAATAATATTAGAAAACCATATCTTATTAACATTTTTCATAAGTTTCATAACTTGAGAAAATTGCATAAAAATGAATATTTGATATGGACCAGGAGTTATCCTCCTTTGTATACCATATATAATGACTTGCCCCCTTTTAGTATTGAACAATTATTGTTTGTCCTATGTATTAATAATCGTATTATATTGTATATTAATATATATATGGTATATCATGCAGATTTCTTCCATGTTAATAAATATTCCAGATAAAAATAGATACTAGACTTGCAGGGAAATAAACAAAGTGTTAGTGAATACATTGTCTACTATAAAGTATAGCAATATAATACATTGTCTACTATAAAGTATAGCAATATAATACATTGTCTACTATTAAGTATAGAAATATAATACATTGTCTACTATAAAGTATAGCAATATAATACATTGTCTACTATAAAGTATAGCAATATAATACATTGTCTACTATAAAGTATAGTTATATAATACATTGTCTTCTATAAAGTATAGTAATATTATACATTGTCTACTATAAAGTATAGTAATATAATACATTGTCTACTATAAAGTATAGTAATATAATACATTGTCTACTATTAAGTATAGTAATATAATACATTGTCTACTATTAAGTATAGCAATATAATACATTGTCTACTATAAAGTATAGTATATATATATATATACTTTGTCTACTATTAAGTATAGAACTCTAATATATTGTCTACTATAAAGTATAGTAATATAATACATTGTCTACTATAAAGTATAGCAATATAATACATTGCCTACTATTAAGTATAGCAATATAATACATAATAAAATTGAGAATGGAAATGGGGAATGTGTCAAAGAGACAACAACCCGACCAAAAAAAAGAAAACAGCCCAAGGCCACCAATGGGTCTTCAACACAGCGAGAAAATCCCGCACCCGGAGTCGGGCTTCAGCTGGCCCCTTAACAAAATTGTGTACTAGTTCAGCGAAAATGGACGTCACACTAAACTCTGAAACATATAAATGAACCAAAATAAAAAGAACATACAAGGCTTCCAAAGGCCAGAGGCTAACTGACTTGGGACAGGCGCAAAAATGAGGCGGGGTTAAACATGTTTTGTGAGATCTCAACCCTCCCCCTATACCTCTAGCCAATGTAGAATAAACAAAAACATGGCAATACACACAGAAAAACTCAGTTTAAAAGAAGTCAGAGTCCGATGTCAGAATAGGTAACAGAAGAAACTTAGCAAAATGATATTTTTCAGAACAAGACTGAAAACAAAGTAAGTTAAAACAATTATACCTTAGATTTTGAGGTAAGGCATACATGAACAGCCTTTTCTAACTGTTTTGCCATGGTAACCATTAAATCCTTGACCTTTCTTTTGTTGATATCAGTTATGGTGTAATCTACTAACTTGGTATTAGACACGTACAAGGTCATAAGCTGTACAAAAGTTTCAAACTGCTCTGTCAACTGAAAGTCTGAAAGTTTATATTTCAATATGTTAACATTTGTAATTATTATGATATTAAAATATTTCAGTGCAAAATATAAATCTCCAGAAATAAGATGAAACATGTGAAGGTTATTCCAATAAAATAACAGTTCTTCTTTTAAAACCAGTAAACAAATGTGCCAAGTATATAGCAAATAAGTCCTCCTTTTATTATTCTTAAATGGAGAAATTTCTTACATTATAAAATAATCCAGAAGAAAATTCCCAATATATTTTGAGCCTATGCACAAAACTGAAAGCTATTGAACTACCTCTGCATGTTATTTTCTTCGGTTATTTTGGCCTTGTTGGTTTTTATCCTGTATCGCATTGTACATGTAAGAGGCAAACAAAAATAAACAGACATTTTAGAATTATTCTTCATCAAATAACATCTGTTATCTGAGGATATCTTGAATATATTTAGTTTTCAAAAACTAACATTCTTTGAAATGATACTCTTGATAATTATATATATAATTAGAATTTAGCACTAGAAAATGTAATTATATAAAAAAGAAATTTTTCATAAAAGTATGTAAAAAAACTTTTGGATAGACATATTAAGTTTTAAAAGACTAGTAAGAAATTAAACATACTTGAATCTTTTGATAAATGAGACAAGAAGTGATCTTCTAAGTTCTGTACTAATATTTGCCATATCTCCACAGCTGTTCCTTGTGGTAACATTTCCACTTCTAAGCCTAACCTGGATAAAATACAAATTCAAATAATTTTGGAAAATAAAGATGGTAAACAAAATCTCTGGATGTCAGATGTTTTTTTTTAATACGAATGCTGTTAATGTTCAACTTTTCTTACATTCAAACTTTTATGGTAAATAATTTTGGTAACTATGAAACTGCTATAAAATCTACATTTTTACTGAATAATAATTCATGGATCACGCTTTAAAAAACATGTGGGGCCTCGATGGACTAATGGTCTAAGTACTACTGAATCACTAGCCTGTCAACACTGAGTTGTGAGTTTGAATCCTGAACATGATAGGTGCGCTTGACTCCAATCTTATTTGACTAGGATTGTCAGTTTTCCTTCCAAGGTCGGTGGTTCTCTCCTGGCACTCCAGCTTCCTCTGTCAATAAAAACTGACTGCCACAAAATAGAACAATAGTGCTGAAAGTGGTGTTAAACACCAATAAATCAAATCAAATCAAAATATCTGTTCCTTACCTATGACATAATCCTCTAGTAAGTAAACCTTGTGTATTGACATTTCCTGTAGTTATAACGTTCACTAGTTTGGTAATAAATTTCTCCATCTGTCTCAGTTTGGCATACAGCTGAACCAATTCTACCATTAACTCATCAAGTCTCTCAATATCGTGCTAAAAATAAAGATTAAAATAGTTTGTTAAAGATATATTAATTGTTAAAAAATTAAGTTTAGCATGAGGTCAAAGGCCAGCAGTTTTTAGGAAGGATCTGTTGAAAATTGCATTGAAAAGACTGAGATAACTATTACATAGGACTTTTGGATTTCCCATTTTTGTTCATCAAACACATGTGTTTTTGTCTTCCTTGAAACATAAGAACTAGACAAGCACTTCAACCTTTGAGAATATAGTAACTTATCTTCATACAGACTATTATTCATTCTATCTTGTTTTCTGGACCTTTTTACTTAGGTATACACAGGGACGGCATCCTGTTACACTATATTTTACTTAGGTATACACAGGGACACCCACGGTATCCTGTTACACTATATTTTACTAAGGTATACACAGGGACACCCACGGTATCCTGTTACACTATATTTTACTAAGGTATACACAGGGACGCCCGCGGTATCCTGTTACACTATATTTTACTAAGGTATACACAGGGACGCCCGCGGTATCCTGTTACACTATATTTTACTTAGGTATACACAGGGACACCCACGGTATCCTGTTACACTATATTTTACTTAGGTATACACAGGGACGCCCACGGTATCCTGTTACACTATATTTTACTAAGGTATACACAGGGACGGCATCCTGTTACACTATATTTTACTAAGGTATACACAGGGACACCCACGGTATCCTGTTACACTATATTTTACTTAGGTATACACAGGGACGCCCACGGTATCCTGTTACACTATATTACAATTGAATGATTATGTAATGAACATAGAAACGGCTGCTGTGTTTACTTAAAACAATATCTTGTTTAACTGTAAATATTTTAACATATCACCAAAATGAATTTGGTAAATTTCACACTATACCTGAATATCCCCTGAACAGTTTTTCAATAACATTTTCTCCAGTTTAGCTTCAACTATGAGGTGATTAAGTTTTAAAAGACTGATCAGACATGTAAAATATCCTCTGGACCTGAAAGAAAAGACATAAATGTAGTTAACACACTGCTAGCATTCATTGAAACAGAGTAATATAGAATTTGTATGCAGCTGTTTGGTCTTAGTAATACAACTATAATTGAAATTATCAATAATTATTTTATCTTTTTAAATGTACCTTTTCTTTCTTTAAAATTCATAGGAAGATCAAGTACTCACAAAACTATTGTGTCTCGTGTAAGGATTCTTAAAATTGGTCTATAATTTACTTTATATATTTATGAATATGGTTCTTATTCAAGATATTTGGTTGTCTAAGTTCAATTCATTGACGAGTTATTTAGACTTATGACAATATGATGCTTTAAGATGTTGGTATTTGTCAATCCTTCAAGATTGTATGATTATCTCTAGTTGACTTTTGATCATTGTGTTATTGGGTAACTGTCTCATTAGTTTTGTTGCTGAAACTGCCATTTATGACACTTCCAGAAATTATTATGTATATATAAACTTTTATCAGATATAGAGATATCACAGATTTTAAACAAAACATGAAAATTACAAAATCATGGAATAAAAAACTGCTATTTATCCAAAATAACATTTACTTGTCACAGGTGAGCAGAATCTGTATTAACTGTCTGTAAACTGGGTCATGTGATCTGTCATACAAATCTAAATCATGTGATGCTTTTAATAAACTCCCAATGACCTCCAATACATCATGTTGACCTCTATATTCCATGCTGTTTTGCTCTATGCTTTTTGATGTTTGTAAGTCTACATCCAATAATTTACATATATAGACAAAGATATCTTTTGCTGTACTACAATCTGTAATTCTAAATTCAAACAAAAAACATCTTAAAATAATTGCGTTAAAATAACATTTTATATAGAATAAATGTCCTTCGCCGAGCGCAGCTGGATACGACCGCAGAGGTCCAACCCTGAACAGTTGGGGCAAAAATGGATACAATATTCAAGCTTGATACAGGTCTGAATTTGGATTGTAATTAAGTTTCTGACACAGAATAAATGTAGTCAAAGAACTTGAAATTGGTTATATGATTTGAATTTATATTCAATTGAAGATTTCTTGCTGTTGTGCAATACACTGTGCTGTTGCGCAATACTAAGTAAATCTGTTTTCAGACTACTGTAAATTCAGAAATTATTGCGTGCATTTATTATTGTGATTTTTGAAAGATGGACAAAAATGAGAGATTAATTATTGCGATGTCAGAAAAATCTGCATACAGATATATGTATCAGATATAAGAATGCGAGTTCTTTTATTATTGCCATACTCACTCAGTCCCATTAATAAAAACCTCACAATAATTTTTGAAGTTACAGTATATACAAAGAATTAGCAAAATAAATTGTGACCCCCAATTTTTTTTTTGGAAAATTGATAATTTCTTAAATCTTGAGAAGAAAAAAATTACCCCCCCCCCCCCCCCCCCAATAAAAATAATGGAAAATTGATAATTTCTTAAATCTTGAGGGAAAAAATTGACCCCCCAAAAAAATTTTTTTTTACCCCCATCCCCAAAAAAAATAATATTTGAAGAAATGTTCTTTTTGTAAAATGTGGTACAATTTAAGAGACATCCATACACTTAAACACAAGTTATTGTCTAAAAAATATTCAACTGAAGATTTCTTGCTGTTGTGCAATACACTGTGCAGTGCTGTTGCGCAATACTGTAAATCTGTTTTCAGACTATATAAAAAGAATTAGCAAAATAAATTGTGACCTCCAATTCTTTTTTTTTACCCCCCCCCCCCCCAAAAAAAAATTAATATTTGAAGAAACTTTCTTTTTGTTAAATGTGGTACAATTTAAGAGACATCCATACATGTAAACACAAGTTATTGTCTGAAAACTAGAATAAACAGCTGCGCCATGAGCGCATGATACGCCCGTCGTCTTGTGTGTGAATTTTTATGCAATAAGCATAAATAGTTTCTGACATACGGTGTGACATGCGAAAACCCCCCTTTTTTTTATACAAAAAACTCAATATTTCTAAAATAAAATTTTGTATCAAAAACCAAAAAGTATACAGATCTTTAGATTAATATAACTAAGAAGTGTGTAAAATTTTAAGCAATAATCAAAAATCGTTTTTGAGATACGGCGCGACATGTGAAAACCCCCCCTTTTAAAAAAAAAAAAAATCAATATCTCAAAAATAAAATTTTGAATCAAACCAAAAAGTATACAGATCTTTAGATTAATATAACTAAGAAGTGTGTAAAATTTTAAGCAATAATCATAAATCGTTTTTGAGATACGGCGCGACATGTGAAAAACCCCTCCCCCTTTTTTTACAAAATACTCAATAACTCAAAAATAAAATTTTGAATCATCACCAAAAAGTATACAGATCTTGAGGTTAATATAACTAAGAAGTGTGTAAAGTTTTAAGCAATAATCATAAATTGTTTTTGAGATACGGCACGACATGTGAAAAAAAACACACACCTGTTTTAATTACTAAGTCCTGTAACTCAAAAAGTTTTAATCTTATTTTCACCAAAAAGTATACAGATCGTTTGACCATCATAAGAAACAACTATGTTAAGTTTCATGAAATTTGGATAAGTCATTCTCAAGTTACGGTGCGACATGTTTATGCAGGACAGACAGACGGACAGACAGACAGATTGACGGACGCCGGACATTTGTATACCATAATACGTCCCGTCAAAAATTTGATGGGCGTATAAAAATGCTTGTTTTGGCCCCTTTTTGGCCCCTAATTCCTGAATGGTTTGGGCAATTACCCCCAAAATGAACCCCAACCTTCTACTTGTGGTATTTAACCTTGTGGTACAATTTCAGTGTAATCAAAATACTTATACACAAGTCATTGTCCTGAAACTAGAAAAAGGCTTGTTTTGGGCCACTTTTTGGCCCCTAATTCCTAAACCGTTGGGACCATCACTCCCCAAAAACACCTTCCTTTTGTGGTATTGAACCCTGGAATTTTCATAGAGATCCACACACTTAAACTAAAGTTATTGTCCAAAAACCAAATGTCTTCGGACGACGACAACGACGTGATAGCAATATACGAACGCAAATTTTTAGCGGTCGTATAAAAAGGAATGGTAGGCCTAAAAGTAAATAACTGCTCAAATATTCAGCTATCATTTTTAAAAACATTATAAATTATATGATTTAAATCAAACATTTCATATAAATACAAAAATGGAATGAAAATTCATCTAAAGTTTAATTTGCATAAATATTTCAAAAGACTTTACACATAAAATGTACATAACTGTAACATTAATGCCAATGCCAAAGAGTAACACAAAAATAATAACATATAAAAATGTCAATCTGAATCTGTGATTTTCAAAGTACTTACTTATTACTGTGTATAAACTCTGTGTAATACATTGGGATATATCTTAGTACTGCCGATCTTAGTCTCTCTAGAGCACCAGTCTGTGAAGTCTATTGAAACAATGTATTATAATGTTAATGGTTTATTCTTTTTTCGACTGATATGAAAAATATTGAATAGTATTACTGCTTTTTCATTATAGATTTAGATGGATAAGGTTTAGAGTGTTTATTCAATTATTTAATGTGACGCTGAAACAAAAGATGAAATGTGCTTCAATAAATTGATTAAGAGTAACCTATGGAAAAGGTATAATTTGGCACTAAAATTAGAAAGATCATATCATAGGGAACATGTGTATAAGTTTCAAGTTGATTGGACTTCAACTTCATCAAAAACTACCTTGACTAAAAACTTTAACCTGAAGCGGGACAGACCGAAGGACGGAAGGACGGACGAACGAATGGACGCACAGACAAACATAATGCCCCTAGGTGGGGCTTAAAAATCCATTAAACCTGACAAAATCAAACTCTTCACTAAATCAACCAAGGAACTCAGACAACTGTCATATTCCTAACTTGGTACAAACATGTTCAGAAGAAAATGGTGCTTTAAACCGTGTTTTATAGCTAGCTAAACCTCCCACTTGTCTCACAGGAATGGCATGATTTATGTATTTTTTCATACAAATATTCCAATTTTACATTTTATAAAGCCCAGATATGACGGTAAAAAAGTAAACACATTGATAGGTATCTAATTTATACAGACTCAAAAATCATATATGCATAGACCTCAACCAATATTCACTCAGGAAGTGCATATTTAATTAGGCTTGCAAAACATTATTGTGGGCAATGCTACAGCACAATATAATTTTACCAAAATTTTCCTAAAAATGACCTTAAATATGGTAAATCTTTAATATTATTGTTAAGTAATGACAATAAAACTGTCTCATAAAACTATAGTTAATATCAACATTCTCCAAAGCCTAAATATTCAGAAAAATAAAAATTGTAATACATTATGGTAAACTACTAATTTCAATTTTCAGTGAATTTAGTCCAAATAAGCTCCTAAATATACCGGCTCCTTTATTTCAAAGCATTACCTTAAAATTATTATATATGAATAAGTAGAGTATATGTTAATAAGACAGAAACCTAATGACGCAGAACAACCAAAACACTTATTCTGAACAAAAGCATTAATGTTTACTGTAACACTACAGAGAGACTCACTTTGTTATGTAGTCCACTTGCTAAAGCAGTGAAGAAATTCTCTACATATTTAGGAGGCTGTGTAGTGTCTGCACTGTCAGACTTTACACTAATGACTCACCTTGTTACTTAGTCCACTAGATAAAACAGTGAAGAAGTTCTCTATATATTTAGGAGGCTGTGTAGTATCTGCACTGTCAGACTTTACACTAATGACTCACCTTGTTACTTAGTCCACTAGATAAAACAGTGAAGAAGTTCTCTATATATTTAGGAGGCTGTGTAGTATCTGCACTGTCAGACTTTATACTTTGTAAAAATACAGAATAACTACTGGTATGGTCCCTGAAAATACATTGTCATTAGTTATAGAGAGTTAGGATGCTGTGAGTATAGGAGTAATGAATACATTGTCATTAGTTATAGAGAGTTAGGATGCTGTGAGTGTAGGAGTAATGAATACATTGTCATTAGTTATAGAGAGTTAGGATGCTGTGAGTGTAGGAGTAATGAATACATTGTCATTAGTTATAGAGAGTTAGGATGCTGTAAGTGTAGGAGTAATGAATACATTGTCATTAGTCATAAAGAGATTTAGGATGCTGTGAGTGTAGGAGTAATGAATACATTGTCATTAGTTATAGAGAGTTAGGAATACATTGTCATTAGTTATAGAGAGTTAGGATGCTGTAAGTGTAGGAGTAATGAATACATTGTCATTAGTTATAAAGAGATTTAGGATGCTGTGAGTGTAGGAGTAATGAATACATTGTCATTAGTTATAGAGAGTTAGGATGCTGTGAATGTAGGCGTAATTAATACATTGTCATTAGTTATAGAGAGTTAGGATGCTGTGAATGTAGGCGTAATTAATACATTGTCATTAGTTATAGAGAGTTAGGATGCTGTGAGTGTAGGAGTAATGAATACATTGTCATTAGTTATAGAGAGTTAGGATGCTGTAAGTGTAGGAGTAATGAATACATTGTCATTAGTTATAGAGAGTTAGGATGCTGTAAGTGTAGGAGTAATGAATACATTGTCATTAGTCATAAAGAGATTTAGGATGCTGTGAGTGTAGGAGTAATGAATACATTGTCATTAGTTATAGAGAGTTAGGAATACATTGTCATTAGTTATAGAGAGTTAGGATGCTGTAAGTGTAGGAGTAATGAATACATTGTCATTAGTTATAGAGAGTTAGGATGTTGTGAGTGTAGGAGTAATGAATACATTGTCATTAGTTATAGAGAGTTAGGATGTTGTGAGTGTAGGAGTAATGAATACATTGTCATTAGTTATAGAGAGTTAGGATGCTGTGAGTGTAGGAGTAATGAATACATTTTCATTAGTTATAGAGAGTTAGGAATACATTGTCATTAGTTATAGAGAGTTAGGATGCTGTGAATGTAGGCGTAATGAATTCAGTGTCATTAGTTATTCAGAGTTAGGATGCAGTGAATGTAGGTGTAATGAATACATTGTCATTAGTTATAGAGAGTTAGGATGCTGTGAGTGTAGGAGTTATGAATACATTGGCTTTAGTTATAGAGAGTTAGGATGCTGTGAGTGTAGGAGTAATGGATACATTGGCTTTAGTTATAGAGAGTTAGGATGCTGTGAGTGTAGGAGTAATGAATACATTGTCATTAGTTATAGACAGTTAGGATGCTGTGAGTTACGAGTAATCAATACATTGTAATAAGGATTATAAAGAGTTGTCGTAGATGTTTTGCAATCTCTCATGTAAGCTCAATTATAACCTGGAAGGTAGAACTGGATTTCAGTCCTCCTTTAACCATCCATTATTCCAATCACTGTTGGCTGATTTTGCTATGAATATTTATGGCTATTTAATAACCCTTTTCTACATAATTGTATTTCATAATGCCAAATTTATTTTTATTTAAAGATTCTTAGATTGGTAACAGATCGGCATTAGTCCTCTGAGAAACATGCAACCCTTTTAATATTCTTCCAAAAATTCATGACCTCCTTAGTTTTACTTCTGATTATCAGTGATGTAAAATTTTCTGATAGGAATGTGCAAATTTCCCAATTTCAAAGGGTTGTACAATCTTTTACAATATTTTTGATATTATTGAAGTGCTGAAAAATTGGTTTTCAGATTCAGATATAAATACTTTAAAATTGTGAAATTAAGTGACATACTTGTTAAAAAAAGCAGTGTTGAGAACTTTCAAGGCTGTATCACCAGCGTCCTCATGAGAAGTTTTTCTTGTCCGATTCCACAACACTAAGGTCTGGATTAATAACTTATCAGTTGTATTCTGAAAAACCTACAAAGAGAACAATACAGGTCAGTTGTGCTACAACATATATACTTAAAAGTTTTAGTCTTTCAGGGAAAGTTTTAATCATGCTTAGCAATGCTTTTAACAAATCTTAGATTGCAAATTATCAATGTTCTCAAAACAAAAAGGTCTTCATTCATGAAAGAAAACGTAGACTTAATAAAAATTTACAAATAAAAACAAAGAATTATTTGAATCTGGAATAATTTTGAATTCTGGAAAATTGATAGGAAATGTATGACGAAAACTAACCAAACTAAATAGGGTTTGCCATGCACACATGGCTAAGGGGAGTTAGTTAGTTCATAATGAAATATCAGTGAATGTGAAATTAACCTTCACATGGCTAACCCTATTTAGTTGGGTTAGTTTTCATCATACTTTTCTTCCACATTTAAATAATTCATTGTTTAAACCTTAATTCATTAAATACTAAAGTGCACACACTGAAATGATTGGCATGCTGTACTCATCATGACTGAATTTATATTTCAAGTCTATATAACTATGATATGAAGGTTTTACTACTACAAGTATCACATAAACTTATATTTAGTTTATGTGATACTTGTAGTAGTAAAACCTTCATATCATAGACTTGAAATATAAATTCAGTCATGATGATCAATATAAATGAGGTCAAGGTCAGATGAACCCTGCCAGACAGACATGTACACTTTACAATCATATCATACACCAAATATAGTTGACCTATTGCTTAAAGTATCTGATTAATTGAAAAAAAAACATGAAAAATTAACACTGATCAATGAACCATGAAAATGGGATCAAGGTCAGATGAGACCTGCCAGACAGGCATGTACAAATAATAATCGTTCCATTCCAAAATATAGTGGCCCTATGGCTTATCGCATCTGAGAAATAGACCAAACTTGAAAAACTTAACATTGTCCAATGCAAAATGAAATAAATGGGGAATGTGTCCATGGGACACAGATGATGTCCCTGCTTGCATATCATATAAAGTTATAAAGGGACATAACTGAAGAACAGTAAAAGTGACGCTACCCAAATTTGTACTTGATCTGAGTTTTGTGGTAATAAGTATTGTGTATAAGTCTCATAACATTTGGTTGAGGCTAACTTAAGTTAGAGAACGAAAAACGAAAAATTCAGCTATTTTTTTCATTTGTAAACAGGCACAACTCTAGAATAGTAAAAGTGACACCCCCAAAATTCAAACTTGATCTGTATTTTGTGGTAATAAGCATTGTGTATAAGTTTCATAACATTTGGTTGAGGTAAACTAAAGTTAGAGAACGAAAAACGAAAAATTCAGCAATTTTTATGTTTATAACAGTCAGGGGTACTACTTAAACAAGTGATTTCAGAATCACTTCCTCGAGTGATTTTGGCTGTGAAATATTAAAAATTTTCACACAGACTTTTTAAAATCACTGAAACAAGTAATTTTAGAAGTTAAAATGTAATCACTTTAATAAGTGTTTATAACATTTTCTTGATATTTTTCCCACAAGCTTGATTTTTTTTATTGGTAATAAGACAACAATTCCATTGAAAAAACAACTATGTACATGCAGAAATTCTCTTTTGCTTGATAAGCCTGACACTTTTACAGTTTTTTTAAAATATGCAAAAACTGGAATAGTTTGTAGATCAGGTCATAACCCTGAAGTAGATCATTCTAACTCTAAAGAAAACCAATCAGGTTACCTAATATTGTTGATCTTTGTCTGATAGTAAGAGTAGTTAATGAATTTTTGATTACAGAAAAATTCCCAAGGGTACTTTTAAAAGCTTTAGCGCACTAACTTACTGCCCAAGCGCACTGGTGAAATTAATATACAAAGAAAAAGGGATAATTGATTTATGTAGGAAAATTATAGAAAAGATTGTGAAAATATGGAAAATCAATGAAATTAGCATTTGAAGATCAAAGAAAACACTAAAATCACTTAAATAGGTGATAACTGAATTTAACAAATCACTGAAATAAGTGATGATGAAATCACTTGTTTAAGTAGCACCCCTGACTGTATAAGGAGCATAACTCAAGAACGGTAAAAGTGATGCCACCCAATTTCAAACTTGATCTGTATTATGTGGTAATAAGCATTGTGTATCAGTTTCATAACATTTGGTTGAGGTAAACTAAAATAAGAGAGCGGAAACGAAAAATTCAGCAATTTTTATGTTTATAAAGTGACGCCACCCAATTTCGAACTTGATCTGTGTTTTATGGTAATAAGCATTGTGTATAAGTTTCACAACATTTGGTTGAGGCAAACTAAAGTTAGAGAACGGAAACCAACTTTGGGACGTAATGACGGACGTACAGACGGACAAAGGTAAAACTTAATGCCCCTTCCTCTACGGCGGGGGCATAAAAAAGGTCAAGGTCAGATGAAACCTACTAGACAGCCATGTACACCTAGCAAACATTCCATACATTAAATATATAGTTTACAACCCCATCATCGGATAGAAATCATGGTCTGGCATTCTGTCGCAGGTGAGACAATAAAACAATATCATACTTACCAATTTCTGATTAGGATGTGACCTTTGAACTTGCAGATATTTTGGTAGAACAATCTGCAGCAGTTTCCACTGAGATTCATCAATATCATCAAGACTGTCAGATTTTACAAGAAGTTTTAATATATTGCACAGTAAAGTACTCTGGAACAAAAAGTAAATGTACAAAGTTAATAAAACAATAATACACTTAATATTGAGGTGTAATATTATTGGTTAATTTCTATATCAACTGTTAAATATCAATTGATTACGTTTTATGAGGGAAGTCCTTCTCTCAACTCATGTAATTATAAGAGACAAATTATTCTAAATGTAATGTATTCTTATCCACTTCTTACTATATATGCCATATGAATTGGTTTTAAAAACATTCAAAGAACCTGTGTCACTCACCTGGATATATATGCATCTTCAACAATGCCCACCTTCCAACATTGTCTTTATACAGACTAGAATATTATTTATGATTAAATTCTATTTCTTGTTAGTGAAAATTGACATCTAAGGGCAATAACCCTTTTAGGAATCATCCAATAGTTTTGGTCATATCTTGTTTTTGATTATTATTTGTTCTGTATACAGTTTCTACCTATCTATTTTAGTTTTTTAGATAATAGACAAAACACATTTTTTTTAAATCATCATTTAACAGAATAACTTGAAAATGAGTCCTCCAATAATTTGTGTTGTATCAGTTTTTTTGTAGGTCACAATTGCAAATCATTTTTGCTGGAAGATCTCTTAAAAAGTTACTGTCAGAAAAACAACAGAAACCAAGTGAAGACGAAAGCTAACCTGGCCTATAGGTGCGCTAAAAATGGCAAGGTCAATGGTCTGCTTTCAGAGACTCTTTACCTGTTTTAGTTCTGAAAAAAACAAAAGGAGAAAATCCCATTTTGATGAGGAATCTATAAATGTTTTATACTAACCAGCTGTTCATATTTGTTGTAAACGTGAGATAAGGATGGTGACTGAAGAAGGTTAAGACAACACTCCACAACATAATGGTGGTAGTCACACTGCTGGTGGATGTTGTCATTTATAACCTGCAAATATAAAACACAGAATAAATTGACAACCTGCTTTAACAGGAAACTTCATCCAAGAATTTATAACAAAAGAGACGATTTTTGTTCCCTATTGTTAATTTTCCTTTTTTGAACAGTTATCTTTTTATTGGTACTAACATTGATTTTGGTTTTTATACATTAAAATATAACCGAATACTGTAGACCAACTTATTTCGCGGATACTTTATTTCGCGTTTTACCCTTTCTAGTCAAATTCACGGCTATTCAATTTTGCGATTTTCTATTTTATTTTATGTAGTTTAATAAGGAAAGATCCAAGTTTTACATATTCAGGACGATTTATATTCACAATTTTTTTCTAAATGTGAAAGTCACGAAAATAAATCCCTGCGAAAATAAGTTGGTTTACAGTATATATTGCTATTTATGTTCCGTTAGTACTCATGATCCTCGATCCTGTTGATACTGTTTACTTATATTTTGGCATTGCACAAAGTCATGAGTTTCTCAGAGAGTTTACAGCGTCTTTATAGTAAATCCGTTGGATGTGTACTGATTGATACTTTAGTCTGGGAAACCATGATTTACTTATTAGTTGTTATTGGCTTTGAACTAGTTTTCAGTAATTTTGAGTACTCTTATATTGGTGATTGTTTGTATCACTACAAACCAGTAAAAGTCTGAAATGGCCTATATCTGTACTCGACTGTACTGATTTTTACTCGACCAGTCTGAATTGGTCTGAATTTTACTCGACATTACTCGACCCCAGTCTTAACCATACTCGACTGTACTGATTTGTACTTGACCCTTATCTTTGCCATTGAAAATAGTCTGAACTATTACTCGACCAGTCTGAAACAGTCTTAACCCATTCTCGACCTGTACTCGACCTATTTTTTTCAGTCTAAACCATACTCGACCAAAGGTCTGAACAATACTCGACCAGTCTGAACCATACTGGACCAAATAACCTCTACTTTTTCAAAATTTTAACTGTTAAAATAAATTTCTTTTTAACTGACATGACAACAGCCACAATAAATTAAAGATATATTATAAAAACAGATTTTTACATTCTTACATGATTCTCAGATTTATATCAAATAGAGATAGTTAAATCAAATTATCTTATATAATAATTTAATTATATTAATTTTAAAGTTTTAGAGTTTTTTTAAAAAAAGATTTTCTTTTACCTAAAAACCACACCTATACCATGTATACTGAGGGTAATTAAATCTTATTAAGGTGCTTCTTGTTTTGCATGTGTTTTTTTTTTAAATTAATTTTCCTAAATTCCTAAATAAAAACTACATAGGTTTCATGGTTACATACAAATAATGTACAATAGTTATATAATTATCTTTTTAATGAGGTAACAACAGCCAACAAAATCACTGAAATTGTTTAACCTTATTTTAGAAATATATCTATTATTATAATTTGGGATATATTATATACAATATATATCAAAAAGGGATAAAAATTAAAGAAATTAATAAAATTGTTCTTCTGATTAGTGGTGAAGTATAAAGTAATACCTCCTGCTTGGGGCAAACCCATGAAAAAGATCACACCTGGTCAGAGAGTATTAAATTCTAAATAACATTCATTCAAAATTGCAACATCCTGTGAAACTTAAATCACAAGGCCTTTTGAATTCACTAGATAAGTAATACACGAGTTTAAGAAAAATAGGGCTTTCTTTTTACCTGTAAAACACACATGTACTGAGGTAATTAAACCTTATTAAAGTGCTTCTTGTATGCCATGTCTTTAATTTTGACAAAAAATATTTAAATTTAATTGAAATAAATTTTTATTGTAACTTTGGAACACATTTCCTTTTTTAAAAGTTATCACAGGATTACTATGGAAGTTCTATTACCATGATTATATTAAATTCTTGGTTTAACAAAACAAAGGTGTCATTTTTTAAATTTATTAAGTTGCTTTATATGCTATTTTATATATATTTTAATAAAAAAAATGTTCACTGCATTATTAACTTAACATCGACTGACACCATAAATCTATACGAGGCTTAAGTTAATGGTGAAAATTGTCCAGTAACCATAAAATATATCTGAAACATTCAAAAAATTTTGAACAACATTGAAAATATTAGTCACAATTCAGTTTTGAGATTATTTGATCAGCTTGTTTTATTTTTATTTTAAAGGTGATATATATGTATGTATGTATATAGGTGTTGATAAATATGGTGATGAAGTTATATTATGTTTATTGTGAAATTTTGGTTTCAATGCTATATTGAAAACATTTTTAATTTAAAATTGTTGTTCAAATTTCTAGCCAGGGGAAATAGCTGTTGTTAAAAACAGTTCCTAAATTGATCAAATACAATAGATAGATACAAAAAATAGGTCTAGGTTGGTTAAGACTTGGTCGAGTATGGTTCAGACTAGGTCGAGTATGGTTCAGACTAGGTCTAGCATGGTTCAGACTAGGTCGAGCATTGTTCAGACGCGTATAAAATAGTTAAGTACTGGTCGAGTAAGGGTCCAGTACAAGTTCAGACTGTTAAGTATGGTTCAGACTACAGTCGAGTATTATCAAGAAAATTTCAGACCAATTCAGACTGGTTGAGTAAAAATCAGTACAGTCGAGTACAGATATAGGCCATTTCAGACTTTTACTGGTTTGTAGTGTATGTTAGTTGGTTTATTTGTGCCTCACACTGATTTATTGAGTTGAGCAATTTGCAATGATTTTTACAGTTTGTTCTTATGTTGTGCTGTAACACCATTGTCCCAGGTAAGGTGGAAGGTTGAGCGCTCCCAAACATATTTAACTCCCTCACATTCTTTATATGCCTGTCCCAAGTCAGGAACCTGTAATAATGAGGTTACCGTTGGTTCATGTCTATCATATTTGTTCTTTTTTTTAGTAAATTGCATTGTATAAATTAGGCTGTTTGTTTTCTGGTTTCAATTGTTTCACATTTTTATGTTGGGGCCCTTTATAGCTTAGTACATGTATATGGTATGGGTTTTTCTAATTGTTGAAGGCTGTACGATGACCTATAATTGCTTTTGTCTTCGCCTTTGAACTCTTGCGAATAGTTGTCTCATTGGCAATCATACTACATCTCCTTATTTCAAATAAATAACACTCAACAACAGAATGGCGTTGGTAACACTGCTAGTGTTAATATAATAACAGGCAGACTTACCTGACAAATTGATGGTTTAATGATAATAATTTTTGATGATTTTCCAGATAGAGTTGACTGAAATAATTCACACAAAGTTCTCCAAATGTTACATGCATCTTCCTCTGATACTTTGGACCTGTAATTGTATTAATCTATTTATAGATATCAAAGTCAGTGGCGGATCCAGAACTTTTCATAAGGGGGGGGCCTGCTGACTGACCTAAGGGGGGGCGCTCCAGTCATGCTTCAGTGATTCCCTATATAATCAACCAAATTTTTCCCACAAAGGGGGGCCCGGGCCCCTAGGGCCCCCCTGGATCCGCCTATGAAAGTTAAGATGTAAATGTATCAGACATTTTCACATAAAAATGGAGTTCTCAAATATACACTTTAGTCCTTTTTTCCTGTGTATGATTTCATTTTACATACAAAAGTCTTGTGGTAAAATGATATATTTATTCAGTGTCAGGATAATTCAATGTCTCCTGCATGAAATATTAATTTATGGGTAATGTTACCTAATGGTAGGTTTTCACCAGGGTGATTGTG
This sequence comes from Mytilus californianus, assembly GCF_021869535.1. Taxonomy (NCBI): domain Eukaryota; kingdom Metazoa; phylum Mollusca; class Bivalvia; order Mytilida; family Mytilidae; genus Mytilus; species Mytilus californianus. Next base: position 137,443,764 of record NW_026262581.1, on the reverse strand, counting down.
TCGAACTAGAAAATTGTTGTCGATTTTTTATTTAATTGAAGTGGAAATCTACTTAAATCATTAGATTTGCTTAATTTTCCTGTGTAAAATACCAAGCAGATGCATTAGAACAATGTCATGTGATACAACCTTTCAAACTTCCTACTCCTACAACCAAGTCATGAAGTCTAAATAGACAATATATATCATACAATATTTTACGCCACAACCTACATAATGTACCACTGACCATATATCAGTTCTATCAACTAATAATTTCTTACTTCAGTAAGTGTATGTCTATTATTTTTACCTGTCTGTACCAAAAGATGTTTGGATAGAGATTTTTGCTTATTTTATGTTGTTTGATCATCATAAGCCATAAGGTTTGATTTTCAGTATTTTTACAAAGCAAATTAATTTAAACACTAACAACTTACAGATGCTAATTTAAATGTATATAACCTTTGTGTCAATAAAATTTATACTATTTTACGGTTAACCAAGATAATTTGCTAATCCCCTATTGTACAATGCTTTGTCATCACTCATCTACATAAATGACATACTTTAACAGGAGTAATGGGACAGGTGTTACTAGAGGAGTAGGAACTTATTACATGGCACCTGAGTTCATTCCTAGTTATTGGTTTGTGATGCTCAATCTGTAGTTTTTAGTGTGTTATGAAATGTTGTGTAGATTGTAATTGTACTCACTGTATAAAAATCTTTTTCGGTTGATTGTAATGTGTGCTTCTTTGACTCTAAATTGTTATTGTCCCTTTGGTATCTTTTTCCTTTTATAATTAAAATTATCTTTCATTTTCTTCAGGTAACTTCAGGCAATGTATTATTAAACCATATATATATGTATAGTTTTTGGTGGGGTTTGTGTTGCTCAGTCTTTAGTTTTCTATGTTGTGTTTTGTGCACTGTTGTTTGGCCGTGTGTCTTTTTTCTTTTTTAGCCATGGTGTTGTCAGTTTATTTTCGACTTATAAGTTTGAATGTCGCTCTGGTATCCTTCGCCTCTCTTGTATGCATCAACCTTGATGTTAAAATTACCTTTTCTTATTAAAAATCAAACCAGTTAGGAAGTCTATGAGAACTTGCTCTTTATTCTGTAGAAATATCCTGTGTGATTTCCACACCAGTTTTGTTAACTTTAGCTTATCCCCTATGGACCTTGTTCTGTCCTTTAAATGTCTGTAAATTCCTTTCAATAGAAAATATATCTATGTTTAATGAAAATGGAATCAATGATATTAATAACTTAGAAATAAAATATCATGGATAAACATGTGGTAAAATGCATGTAGTTTGGTTGTGGGCCTTGTGGCAAAATATAAAATTTAATTGTTCCTGGAATTTTTTCAGAAGTCACTGACCAAACAAATAATTCATAAGACAGAAGCAAAAGAGGAAATGTCAGTCTTGATAAAATATATGTAAAAGTGAAATCTATGTCCAGCCTCAAATCTGTGTCTCAGTCTCAAATCTGTGTCTCAGCCTCAAATCTGTGTCCTTTCCTCAAATATGTATCCCAGCCTAAAATCTGTGTCCTTTCCTCAAATCTGTGTCCCATGACGTCATGACATGCAAATCTGTGGCCCTTTTTCCAGCTCTAAATCTGTGTCTTTTCCTCAGATCTGTGTCCCGTGACGTCATGACATTCATTGTTTATTCAAATCTGTGTCCTTTCTATATAAAAGTACACATTCAGTTATGTTATGTGACTTGGGAAAGGCACATATTAATTGCGGTGGGATCAACCCTGCCCTTATATGGAGCCGGCGTTGTATAGCATAATAACAAACTGTAAAAATCAGTTGGAAAGGGCTCAATTGACTCATCAGATTGGCACAAAACTCACAATTCAACCAAAAAAAGACAAACAACACAGACAAAAATACACAATTCTAATTTATCATTTGTTTGGCCTTCAAGACTTCTTGACTTATTTGATCAACCCCCCCTCCCCTCCCCAAATAAATTGTTTATGAGACATGCGTATATATTGAGAAAAAAAAATTTAATATTCTAACTGTTTTACTGTGAAACTATGCCTTTGATTTAAAAATAAAAGAAGATTTCAACCCCCTCCCCCTTCTCCCAGATGGATTTCAGTCAATGAAACATTTCAAGCATATTCCAATTTTTTACTCTCCCTCTTCTCCACTCTTTCCTTGGTTTCTGCCCCCTGGCTCCTGCTTCCCGCCACTCACTCTCAGTTTTCCTTAATCTCCTCAATGCACATAGTTAAACACATCTTTACTTTTCAATGGCCTTAACTGATGTTTATTTAATTCGATTATGAAAGTTGTATCGATGTCTTTGACAACAAACATATTTCCTCGAAGAAGTTTTGATAATTCTAACATCAGCACATAGGAAAGTGCATACAGATTTGAGAAATGAGAAGACATAGATTAGTAACGTCTATGAGGTAATATTTAATACATGTAGGAAACAGATCTGAGGAAAGGACACAGATTTGAGGATGGACATAGATTTGAGGCTAACATATATAAATATAATGTGTATTAACTAGAGCCAAGGTCTGAAAGTAGGAAGTTATTTTACAACTACTATAAAAGCAGGTTCATCTTCTTCTTCAGATATACAACAAAATATCAGGAAACAGAAAATTACTTGTTGTTGCGCATTCGTGGTATTAACCATAAGTTAGTTATCTTGTAAATAGCAAAAAGTAATATATAAATTTGACAATATGTGCATGTACTATTTGAAAAAAGTTATTAAAATTAACATTATTTATAAAATTTAGTATCTGATTTAAATCAGTTGAGAGAGACCACCCTGTGTAAGGTGTGCTCTGAAGATGTCAACATGGTCAACAGTGGTTAACTGTACTGTGGCTATTGGTCAGTCAGGGGTACTACTTGTACAAGTAATTTTTATTTACTTGAAGAAGTAAATATTAATATACTTATATAAGTAAATTTGTAGGATACTTATACAAGGGTATTTTATTTACTAGTATAGGTAAATTATTTTTTGGCTTAGTTATGTACCTTAGACATTCAGATTTTTTTACTTATACAAGTAAAAAAGTCATCCTATCTTCTTTTCTTGAATTTCTTAGGACTTCTTTGCTCTAATAGAATTTTAATTGTCTGTCCTTTGCAGATGTCTTTACTAATCATTTAAGTGTAATTTCATGGACAATGAAAATCTCATTTGTCTGCTATCTTCAGAACACTGCTCATTTACAAGCCCCCAAGGGGCAATTTTTTGAAGGCCTTGCGCAAAGATCTTAAGTATTTTAATTCAAATAGCCTTTCAAAAAGTCATGTTGGTTCCTTCAAACATGTTTAACTCTGCAACTCTCTTTATGTGTCTGTTCCAAGTCAGGAGCCTGTAGTTCAGTGGTTTTCATTGGTACATGTCTGTCATATTTGTTTTTATTACAAATAAGTCTGTAAGTTTTCTCAATTGAATTCTTTCATATTTTTCATGTGGGAGCCTTTTATAGCCGGGTCATTTTCAAAAAATGTTGAATTTTGAAATTGCAAAATTTAATTAAATTAAAGTTACTAATTCAAACAACCCCCATTACCCTCTTCATAAGCAAATCAAAACTTATGGAACAAAATATAAAAAGATGCAATCTTGATAATGACATACAAGAATATATTGAAAACATTTTTTGATAGGTGGTGCAATATTTTGTCTCTCCTGTTACCATGTTCAAAAGAAAATTTCCGGTTATTTAGAAAAGGATTCAAAAAAATTTTAAGCTTGTTTTTCATAGCCAATAAGATGGTTTTCAAGAGTAAAAACTTCTGTATACTTTCATTCTGTGTAATAATAGATTATTTGTCAATTTTACATGTTGTAATGAAAAATACCTCTAAAAATTGGGTTTCAAAGGTTATAAAAATAACCACCATCAATGCAAGTCTAAGATACATGTACATGTAGCACTTCATAATGTTCAGCAATTTTCGTTTCTCTTTCTAATAAACCTAACATCAAATTATTCCCTCACATGTTGGTTTACTTTTGTCTTTTTATTTTTGGTCACAGGAATGTATGTTAACATGGTTAACAATATATCATCATAATAAGTTCTATCCTGTTACCCTTTTTGTCTATCCTGTTACTGATAGCAGTATTGCAACTGTATATGCTAAATTGCGAAGATTAAGACGTTGTAACCTTTAAATGAGTTCAAACAACCAAACATTTCATTAAGGGTCAAACTATATGTAATTATAAACCTTTTAAAGATGTTTCTGTCAAATAATGTCTATCCTGTTACTGTAACCATAGAAACAGGATAGACATAACAGAATAGACAAATTTCTTCATTTATGAATGCTGTTGTGAAATCACTGCTCCCTCTGATTAAGTGATAATGTTTTTCTTTTGTGGTTTTGGTTTCCAACACTAATTGCACTTTTTACAAGTATAATATTGGTGTATTTAATAAAATCGTTGGTAACAGCATAGACATGACAAAAGGGTACCCACTAATATTTCACTAAATGTCTTCAATTTTCTTTTCTCTACACTGTTTAAATGCAAGAAACATGTTGTATTAAATTTCTAGGATGCTTTGTGCTTTTGAAATCATCACTGAATAGTTCCATATTCATAGGGAGAAACAATTTAATGGTTGATTTAGAAGCAGTAACAGGATAGACTCGATGCATTTCATGTATGCCGATTGAATTTAGTTTGTAGAAAAATGTTACATAGAATAATAAAGAAGCTGTGATTTTTCGTTAGAGTTATTATTAACATTTAAGGAATGACTGTAATATTTTTTCTGTCTATGAAGAAATAACATCAAAAATGTGGTGCACACTGAATAACCCGTGTGCACCACATTTTTTATATTAATTCCATTTTAAACCGGAGTAAACCATGAAAAAACGTTAATGACGTCACGGTCACATGACAAAATTATGTCTATGAGCTGATAAACAAAACAACGTCAGCCAATCAGAAAACGTGTTACATCTAAAATTAAATTATTCTAAAATAGTTCCTTTTGCAGTTATCAAGGCAATCAGAAAATAGGGAAAAAATCATTTGAAATGTGTTACCCTGACACTGTACGCACATAAAAATTTTATAATAAATTACACAAAAATCTGACTTAAATATAATTTAATCTTATCAAAATAGATCTAAATCTTGTTAATTATTGATGTTCCAACTCATAAATCTTACAAACTTTCATTTAAACACCTACGACTGCATTTTTCTTTAAAAATAAAATTTAAGAATAGGTGTACTGAAACTTCAACTTTTTTTAAAATGACACAGACGACTGTAGTGTAGTACAGTATGTGTTTTTCTCGTTGTTGAAGAACGATCAGTTGCCTATAATTGCTTACATCCACTTCATTCGAACTTAAAATATAGATTTAAATAGTGGCTAGTCGTTTCATTGGCAAACATATCACATCTCCTTATTTTTATATTTGAATTAGAACTGTGGTACTTTTGAAAGGAAAATCATTATCATCTTTTACGTTTTTTAACACAATCTTATTTTAGAAACGACGGGATAAAGCTTTCAAACGGACATTGACAACACATCTTTGCCATAACATTCATATAAACTTGTTAATTATGTTTAAATGTAAATAAAGTTCTACACGTGCACCTGTTGTGATTGTTGCCATTTTCAAGTTTCTCGGGAGTTATCAAATGCGTTCGGAACACCGGTTCAGAATTCTAAAAGGGAGAAATGAAGAAGGACCTGGCACAAATAAATCCGGAATATGAATAAAAAACGACATCTCGTCATCTGTTATTCGAAATTAATTCCTTTTACTGTTCGAACCGTTGATTATGAATAGATTCATGAAGACCAAATCAATCGCCACTTGATAGATCTCTTCGTAATGGCAAGATTTTATTGAAATTCCGGAGGATACTATTATTATTCTTCTACGTTTCTGTGTCTTCCTCCTGCCAATGAGGAGCACATCCAAACGGATTTTAAAAACTGGGCTTATATTACACTGGCACAATATCCATATAGAATATAAGGCTTATGTTACACGGGCGAAATATAATCCACTTTGAAAGTATTCCACATAGTATGTCACTTAAAACTTCTATCATAAAAGTATGCACTGTTTTAAATATTAATATGTGTACAAGGTAAAAATTTCAGACTGAAATCTTTAAAAATCTAAAAAGTTTTTCATATAAATGGTCTTGTAATCAGCACAACATAGCAAGACAAGGCCACTAATACTAATGTTAATCTAGCAGGCATACCAAGCCACACAGATTAAGCCATTCAATAATGCTATAGTTAAGCGTGCAAAAGTCCAAGCACACAGGTGATATTATAAAACGACAGCTATTGATTAGTCACTGTGGTTAATACTGAATATACATATTCACTTTCATTTATCTATGTTCATTGAGTTAAGTCGCTTAACATGCATATCATAGCACATCCTACGAGATGTAGTCTCTATATTGTTCATAAGCACTACATCATGAGGCAGATATTCTCCAGTAAGTTTCCTGCAGTCTGTTATCAACTGGCATATAATGTCTCTATCACGGAACTTACTATTCCACTGACTGCTTCCAATTTTGTGCACAATCTGTTGTTTGATGGATCCATAATGTTTTCTACGGATACCTCCAAGGACAGGTCATCTGGTGATGAAGTGGATGAGGTTTTCTTCTTCAATCCTACAGATTGGACAGATTGAGTCAACATTATCAATTTTGAATTTTGCCTTATTAGCTTGAAGCATGTAAGTTCTAGTACGAATGTTTGCTTTAACTATTGCTCTTTTTGTTTCTCCTGGTAAATTCAAAGCTGTGTTCCAGACTGCATGAGTCTCTCCAATATTAATTGAGTTAATGTCAAGACGATGAAGAGTTGATTTTTGAGAAATTTCTGTTTTTATCCATTCATGCCAAAAATTTATGATTGCAGATCTTGTTGTGTGTTTCCATTTAATTTTAGTTGGTGTGTTTTCCCAAAGTTCCTCTATAGTAGGGAGATTATATTTTTGTAGAATAGATTCTGTTCTTTCTAGAACAATTCCTTGATATACTTGCATACGATATTTATTCGTAGTAAAATTTCTTTCAGGTTTCGATTTTCTGAGATAAGAATGGAGTGAAAAAGACTCAGTTGACGTTTATGAAGCTCAGCCTCGAGTGGGAGGGCAACAAGTAACGCATAAATTGCTACTGAAGCTGTTCTGGCAGGCAGAAATTGGATGTTTCTCAGGAATGTTGAGTGAAAGTCGCTAAGTGCTTTTAGTTGCCTTATATTTAGCGGAAGGACCTCTAAGCTGTAAAGGAGGCGTGGCAATATATATATTCTGTATATATTGTAGGATACACGTGGGTTCAGTCCATTAGTTCCATGAACGCCTGTTTTCATCAGTGAGTAAGATGTTCTTCTCGCCAAACTTATTCTTTCATCAGCTTTAATCATATTTTCATTTTTGGAGGATCTTGTTATTCCCAGATGAGTAGCTTGATCTGATATTGTAATTTCTATCTTCCCTAGTACCCATGCCGATAACGTCTCTTTTCCACTATTATACGAGGTTTGATTCTGTTTTAATAAAACACTCTTTGTTGGGTGGATTGTATATTGGTGTTCTTTGGAATAGCTGTTAACGGTGTTTAACATAACCTGCATATCCTCATCTGAGCTTGACAGAAAAAGTATATCATCAGCACAAGTTGGACAGCCAGAATAATTCGTTCCCATATGTAGCCCTACATTTGATTCCTCTAATTGTATTAAGAGATTTTCGATATATGCCTTATACGGATAGTTGAGAGGATACCTCCTTGACGGACCCCTTGTTTTATGGGAAAACTGGTACTATTTTCCTTTCCAGTTGATTCTTGATGTTAGATCATTATACATTTCATAAATTGTTTCCCAGATGTCGAGTGGGATGTCTCTTTGAAATAATTTGTCTAGGAGAATATCGTGATTTACTACATCAAATGCCTTTTTAGTATCGAGAGTTGCCAAATATAAAATTTCTTTCATCTGTTTTGAATTCATTTGTGCTTCCGAAAATAGTAGAGCTACCATAGACGGAGATAATCCTTGTGAAAAGCCAAATTGTTGAGATGAGTGGTTATCAAGTTTGTTAATAATTTTATTGAGTAATGCATGTTCAAATGTTTTCCATAATATTGAGGAGACTGTTATTCCTCTATAGCTGTCTAACAGGCTACTGTCTTTTCCTTTTTTGCATACCGGGGTGATAATTTCTGTCTTGAAGTGTTCGGGAGTTCTCCTTTCTTTAATTATTCTGTTGAAGACCAACTTCAATACCGGAGTAATTTCTGTGCCTGCCAATTTTAGATGTTCTGCAAATAAGCCATATTCATCTCCTGCTTTACCACTATTAAGATTTGTGATGGCAGCTAGGATTTCGTCTTAGCTAAAGTCAACGCTACTGTCCTTGTTGTTTTGAGCAAGGTCTTTAATGATGTTATAACGAATCTGACATGTTTGGAGGTATTCTTTGTCATATTCATTAGAAATTTGAGGTGTAGCTAACTGTTCATAATATTTTGCCAAAACTTCTTTCTGTTCATTTGGACAGATTATTTCCTTATTTTCATGCTGAATAATTGGAGTATTTAAATTTTCTTTGCCCATATTTCTATTTATAAGTTTGAAAAATGTTTTATTTGAAGGTTTTTGTTCAACTTGATAATAAAAAATTTCTTTTTCTATGGCTCTTTCTTTGCGGAGGATTTTCCTTGCATTATATTTTGCTTCCCTTTATTACCCAAATTCTGTGTTTTTGTTTGCTTAAATTTAGCAGCCTTTTTGCCTCTGGCGACACCTTAATTTTTGGCCCATTTAGCTTTATGATCCTAGATGGAATTGATTGTATCTCAGCTTTTTTTAAACAGTCAATAATAATGGCAACTATATCTGTTGTTGTCGAATTGTTGTGACTAGATATCTGTTGTTTTAATAATTACTTTAGCTTTGTTTTATATAGATTTGTGTTTCCACGGTCCCATTCTATTTTATATTTCACAGTAGACTGTTTCTTGAATTTGTTTTTTTCCATTTTTGTTCTGGCAGCTAGGGTACAGATTACTGGTACATGTGTTGATAGGTTTATGTCTGTCATATCCATAATTGTGATTTTATCAATTATGTCTGCGTTCTTGGCAAGAATATAGTCAATTTGGGATGTTGATCTACCGTTGTGATGGGAAAAAGTGTCTTTTTGAGAGTGGCATTTATTTATCCAATTTGTCATGCAGTTTATTTAGACGGGAAAAAATTGAAGACCAACAGATCACCAAAGAGAACAAAAATACAGAACAAACAGTGGATAAATGAGTTTTACTATTTGGCGTTGATTAGAAGAGATTCTGATGGGACTTCGCTCTGGTAATTTATGATGTTACATTATTCAGGATAAGACATTTGGAATTTTCTGTAATAAATTCTCTTCCACTTCGTACTTGGTTTGATTTTTCATTTTTTTTCATTTCAAGCTTCACTGATGAGTCTTTTGTTGACGAAACGAGCGTCCGGCAAACACAATTATCTGATATCTTAGTAAGTTTTTTTCAGTCGACGTTAATTAAAGACTGTGACGTCAATCGGATTCCGTTTTAAGGAAGTTCGCTACTCAGTTTCAAAATAACAAGCTTTTCATAACACTAGTATATATTGATAGGGGATTAGTAAAGGAACCAAATGAGCGGAAACAAAATATAGGTCCGTGTGCTCGTTTTCGAGATATAAGCCATTGAAATTTTGGCGGGAAAATGTTCTCTTTTTTTAGTAGCAACAAACAAAAGAGCTATGTCAATTGGACATGCTTTGATACTATATCTGCCCTTGAATTTTTACTTGATAACATTTTTGTTCGCTTTGGAGATTCCGTATATCGTCAAGTTATCGGAATTCCAATGGGGACTAACTGTGCACCACTTATTGCGGACCTGTTTTTGTATTGTTATGAGTTACAATTTATGACTAAAATCAGCAAAGACCCATCGAAACAACATCTGATACAAAAATTTAACAATACTTTTAGATACTTGGATGATATATTGGCTCTCAATAATGACGACTTCAGTATGTATACTAAAGAAATTTATCCTGTTGAAATTACTTTAAATAAAGCTAATACTAACAATGACCACTGTCCTTTCCTCGATCTTGATATATATATCATTAACGGGAAGCTTAATACAAAAATTTATGATAAAAGAGATGATTTTTCATTTCCTATCGATAATTATCCATTTTAAGATGGTGACGTTCCCTTGTCACCATCTTATGGTGTTTATATATCTCAACTTGTACGATTCGCTCGTGTATGTAACAACGTATTAGATTTGAGCGAGAGAAATTTATGTATTACTGAAAAATTATTACACCAGGGTTTTCGATATCATAAACTAGTCAAAACATTTACTAAATTTTATCATCGGTATAAGGACATCATTCGTAAATATAACTCAACATGCAGACATCTTATACGTTCGGGTATTTCACATCCAATCTTTTATGGTAATATTCTTTACAAAGCACAAAAATGTCAGTATTCACCTCAAAAGCTAATAAAACCTTTAAACAGACTTATTAAGAAGGTATATAGTTACGATACTGTTGTCAGGTCATTAAAGATTGCATATTTTGGCTTTAATATTGATTCACTTATAGGGTCTTTGCATCGGAATTAAACATATTTATTCTAAAACCAGTTGTTGGCATGACACGGGTTATGTTCTTCTCATGTATATTTTATGATGGTATAACACTAAACCCCTAACAGGAGGGATTGTGCCTGATATTCATATGATGAAGACATAATCTTTCAATCAGTTTAATTGAGGTCTGGAGCTGGCATGTCAGTAACTGCTAGTAGTCTGTTGTTATTTATGTATTATTGTCATTTTGTTTATTTTCTTTTGTTTCCTATTCTGATATCGGATTCGGACTTCTCTTAAACTGAGTTTTACTGTGCGTACTGTTGTACGTTTGTTTTTTCTACATTTGCTAGAGGTATAGGGGGAGGGTTGAGATCTCAAAAAACATGTTTAACCCCGCCTCATTTTTGCGCCTGTCCCAAGTCAGGAGCCTCTGGCCTTTGTTAGTCTTGTATCATTTTTAATTTTAGTTTCTTGTGTATAATTTGGAGTTTAGTATGACGTCCATTATCACTGAACTAGTATACATATTTGTTTAGGGGCCAGCTGAAGGACGCCTCCGGGAGCGGGAATTTCTCGCTGCATTGAAGACCCATTGGTGGCCTTCGGCTGTTGTCTGTTCTATGGTCGGGTTGTTGTCTCTTTGACACATTCCCCATTTCCATTCTCAATTTTATCTCTTGATTTTTCATAGCTTTATCATTGACGAGTATAAGTTCACAAAAACTATTAAAAAATAACAAAGATTTTATAAGACTATCACAGATGGCTTATAATTATACATGTAAAAGAGTTATAAAAAGAAAAATGGGGGTAAGTGGGCAAAATTTTTAAGGCATTCAAATGGATAAAACCAGAGGATTCCGAAAATCTGACAAAAATTCCAAAACATGCCAAGCGAACATCCTTAAGAAACGGACGTCGATTATAGTTCTGACGTCGATTTGAGTCGGGAATTTCCTAAATCTTTCAACAGCAATTGTATAAAGACGTGATAGACTCAGCGATTTAGTAAACATGGTTCGCTCTTTAGTCTGACGATTTTAAAATAATGACTATCCTCTTACCAAAACTACTGATTTTAATATTGATTTGAATCAGAGACATATAATACATTATTATATGTCTCTGTTTGAATTAAATTGAACGATGAGATTTCATAAAACATGAACTTACATTTGAATAAGATATTTTGAGGGTCAGACTCCAGCTACCTTTAGTTATTTTCTCGTAGTATCGAGCACATTTCTAACCTGCTTTCCAAACTATGTGCGTTTTTTTTCTTCCTTTGTTCAAGTTGGTTATCCTTTTGGTACGGAGTTGCAATGCGCGGATTTTTTATCGTGTGTTTTTGTATTAGGGTCTAATGGACAAAGGGGCAAGTTTGCACATGCGTAAAACTGTATGGTTCAAAACCCACCACTTTTTGTGTCTGTACCATGTCAGGCTATCTTGACAATGTACAGTATTGTTGTCTATCTTTGTTAGTGTGTCTGAGTTTATTTCTTCTGAATAGTCGGGTTGTTGGTGATAGATGTGGCTTGTTGTTCTGTGTGGTATTTTTTTGTCAAATCCTGTTTCCCCGCCTTTAGATGTTTTATAAAGGCACATGTTTTATCAATACCCGTTCATTTAGAAAATCTACCAGTTGAGAGTATGATTAATTAAAACAAAACTGAACTTATCGTATTCACACCGTAACATCTCAAGGCAAGAGTACCAAATCTTAAAATCGGCAATTAAGTGACAAGTAGCGTATCCTGCGTGAAAACCATAGTATCGTATTTTGATAAACATGTTATGATAGAACAGGAAGTATCTGTCATAGAAAAATCTTGTCATTTTCATATCTGTAAAATTGGACGCATTTGCATCTTTATAACAGCGGCTCATGTAAGACACTAGTGAACTGTCTAGTAACATCCAGACTTGATTACGGGGATATTCTGCTGTACGGTATCAACAAGACTACACTGAACAGATTACGAAAAGTGCATAGTACAGCAGCTCATCTTATCATCAAAATAGGGAAGCATGAACATATTTCGCCGATACTTGCCGATTTATATTAGTTACCCGTAAAATACAGACCGCGATACAAATTACTTGTTTATTTTACTGTGCTTTGAATGGCATCGGCCCTGCTTACATTCGAGAACTAGTCAACATACACGTGCCATACCGATCTTTCCGTTCAGGCTCTACACAACTACTTACAGTTCTATAAGTGCGGACGAAGTCGTACGACGAACGACAATTTGATTGGGCAGCGGCATTTTTTGGGAACAATCTCCCGAACAGTTTGAGACAATGCAAAGTCCCTATAGAGTGTTTTAAATCTCATCTTTAAACTCTTATATTATCGCATTGCTTCATAATAACATTTGATTAACACATCGCTTATTCAAACTGAGACATGAACTTACCGTGTACTCTTTTTGCTAAATTTTTCTTACGAGTTTTTACTTGTTTTTGTATTTACTTTTAAAGCGGCAACATTTTATATTCCTTTTTTAGGGGTTTTATTTGTTTCGCATGATTTCTAGATGACAAGAGTGTTCAAATCTATTATTTTTTTATAATCTGTATTTCTATATAGACCTTTTGATGGTAGACATTTTTGTTGTATCTTTTTTCAGTATTTGCATCTGTTATATTGTATGTTTTGTATTTTCCCACCTTAGATTTGTTATAATATCTCCTTAGAGTATTTTTATTATTTTTTTATATAGGACGCTTTATACATTTTCATTATTATTATATTATTATGACGATGAGAAGAATAAACCACTGAAGTTGGTCAAATTTCCGACAAGAAAAGACAACATAGTAGACTCATTTCTATGTTTGAACTAAACGATTAACCTGTTGACACAGTAATCAGTTATTTTGTAGGATGTGGAGAAATTTCTTCCTATCACTCCGACTTCCTCGACAAATAAAAACTGACCGATACACGAAATAGCCAATAGTGCTGAAAGTTGCATTTTTATTGCACTTATAACACATCAGACTCGTGGATTTTTAGCTTGTCATCTTTTTTCAATTTAATCTCGGTAATTAGCGTAGTGTTCGTTCAATTCAATGTAATATTTAAAATAGTCTTCCGGAAACTTGTTATAAAATTGTTTTTTAACATATAATCAAAATGGCAGCGTATGGTCGAGGTTCCTTTGGAGGAATAGGATTTACTCCCGATCAAACTGCTATTAACAAAGGTATAAAGTATAAAACTTGTGAATCTTTTTCAAATTCATTTTTGCTATTTGTGATAAAATAAGTCTTTTTTTTCTGACATTAATTATTATATGCAAACATTCTGTAATAGCATAGGCTTGCTAATGAGTAAATGTATGAATTAATAGTAAAGCTGTAATGAATTTGTTACACAATCGTTTGGAGGTGTTGTGATTGATTTTTTTTTAATATCGGAAAACGTTATATATGTTAAAATGTATCAGCTGAACATTTGAAACAAGCTTTATAAAATTTGAGTACTCTCTGGTCGGAATTTATTTCCTTATATGGTTTTTTCCTTTATTTTTCAAAAATAATACAATTAAGGAGAATTTGGTATAGGAGGTTGTCATCTTTTCATATTACTGTCACCTTAGCAAACACTTTGAATTTATTTGATTTTTTTTTTTCAAGATTTACCGAGATGATGCTTTTTAAACCTGCTTTCACCGAAAAGAAAGTATTTATTTCTGAAGTCGTCTTCGAGTAAAAGAAAGTTTTTGTAGAATGAAAATTGCAACATAATCAAGCTCTTCTTGTGAAAGTAATTTAAGAAAAAACATTTGGAGGAAAGTCAAAAGATATACCAAGGAGTAAAAATGCGTTTATATATTAACCAGTTTATATCATGTGATTCACTCACCAAAACATGTTGTTACCTGTCCTAAGTCAGGAATCTGATGTTCAGTAGTTGTCGTTTGTTGATGTGGTTCATAAGTGTTTCTCGTTTCTCGTTTTTTATATAGATTAGACCGTTCGTTTCCTGTTTAAATGGTTTTACACTAGTAATTTTTGGGGCCTTTTATAGCTTGCTGTTCGGTGTGAGACAAGGCTCCGTGTTGAAGACCGTACTTTGACCTATAATGGTTTACTTTTATAAATTTTGACTTGGATGGAGAGTTGTCTCCTTGGCACTCCTACCACATCTTATTTCTATATGTTAGATGAATTGTCCAAATTTCAGAATTATTTTTCAAGCATATCTGCCGAACAGTTAAAAACCGTTGCATTATTTTGTATTAAGCCTTTGAGCGTTTCGTATGAAGGTAAATCAAGAAATCTCTTCGGACGGACGCATGACATTTGTAAAGTGCTGTTTTCTTTTTTTCTTTCTAGTATTTATCAATGCCTATAGCGTATGCATTAATGTATGTCGGTATGTTTTGCGCGCATTTACGAAAACTGGGATCTTTAAAAAGAAAGAGCAAGTAATCTGACGAGGTTGTGTACATCTTTTAGCTCAAATACTTTTCTGTTACTTCACAGTTACCGAAGGAGAATCTGATTTTGACACATTATCAAAAGCAATTGCACATAGTATACAGAAAATTACACATAATGGTGAGTAAAGACAGCATAGTTAATTAGCTTATTGGTATAGAGATTGAGTTTGTGTTAAATGAATCATCAAAAACAAGGCAATTTCAGTGGTTGTCGTTGGTTCATGTCTGTCATATTTGATTTTCCTAAATTACTATGTTACAAATTAGGCCGTTAGTTTTCTCAATTGAAGTGTTTCATATTTTCCATGTCGGGGCCTATATGGTATTAGTTTTTCTCATTGTTGAAGGCCGTATAGATGCCTATAATTGCTTACAGCCACTTCATTTGAACTTTGGTGGATAGTTGTCTCATTGGCAATCATACCACATCTCCTTATTTTTAAATTAGTGGTAAACAATGAAACAAATTTATGCAACGCACGATATGAAAAACTAGTAGATTTTGGATAACAATAGAACCATAAGGTAATGCAATGAATTTAATTTCAAAATTACAAAAAATACCTCTAAACATTGTAACTAAAAAAATCAAATGTAGAGCAACACATTTGTGAAAGTAGTGTGTTAAAACAGGTTCCAT
This sequence comes from Mytilus californianus, assembly GCF_021869535.1. NCBI lineage: Eukaryota > Metazoa > Mollusca > Bivalvia > Mytilida > Mytilidae > Mytilus > Mytilus californianus. The sequence goes on along the minus strand of NW_026262581.1, from coordinate 137,428,012 downwards.
GACTCTTAAACCTTTCATCCAGTTGTATGACAGGTTCCTGAAACTCGGAACATAAAATTAATTCATACAAGCTTCAAAATAAGAAGAATAGCCTGGCTCTGCTTCTAAGGCTTGAAGACACAACAAAAAAGAACCAACATGAGATAAGAATAAGAATAAGGATATGTATTATTCCAATTAAGGGCCCTTGATAAACATGTTCAATGAATGACTGTATGTAGGATAATAGCAAAATATACAACATATAGTCTTTGAAGTAAGACACTTAAGAAATTCTGACTCCCAAAAAGTATTCTTCTTCATTTACAATTTTTCTGTACAGTGTACAGAGCATGAGTATCATAGTTCTAGAAAACTTGAATAAGGCTTTTATGAACTTATATGAATAATAAAGATTCAAGTTGTTGATATTGCATTCAGTATCTCAGATCCAGAAGTTAATCAGTCGTATTGGAACCAAAAAGGATTCCCAGGAGACCAGAGACAAGGTGTAAGTATTCATAAATCTGATATGTTTATTTTATACATGCAGGAAAAGGAAGTATGTCAAAACATGTTATTAACATCGAGAAAGTTTGAAGCAGGAAATTAAAGTTATAGTACGGAAGGTAAACATTGGGTTTAATTCATTGACAACAATGAGGTTAAAAAGAATAACAGTGAAATAAATAAAGAATAATAGTTTAAATATTTAATAATTAATGAACAATAAGATTTTTAGATATTAAAAATGATATAAAAAGAAATATAACTAGGCTACTTAGTTGAGAATATTACTTCTAATTAAAGAAAAGAACACATTTATAAAGTAGGAAATGTCACTTCCTACAAAAATATGAATAAAGGGCTAATTTTACATAGTATACATAACATGTTAAAGAAAAAGAAAGTCACCCGGTGTTATAACTGTAGTTTGCCTTTTTATAAAATTACATTGAATGGCCTTTTGTCTTCCACCAAATGATTCTTGAATGACCACACTCATTATTCCGTTTCGGATTTTTGTATTCAACTCTAGTTGTATTTTGCTAACGTTGATGTGACTAACGCTTTTAGGCACCAGTTAACTCACTATACCAATCAGCTGGCAAAAGAAACTACCGCAAATCTGAAATTATTTACTGGGTTAAAGGTACCATCATCAGACGAGGTAAATAGTGTATTCAACTGTCGCTAGAAAAGTTCTCATGACACATTTTTAACAGTTTCTGACAAAAATGTTACCCCTTTGAACAGCTTTGTGCAGTTCTATCATAAAACAGATTCTGACAGTTCTACCTCAGTACGCGGAGAAGGACCGTTTTACGGTAGAGCAGTTTCTGACAGTACCAACCTAGAATAGGTTTGAACAGTTTATACCCTAGAACAATTTAAGATGGTCGATCTGTTCCAGGATCGAATAGTTTAGAATAGTTCTATGACATATTTTTCAGAAAGTTCTGAAGAGAGCTTAGAACTGATCTTAAATGAAGGGTAGTTACATTCATATGAAATGCATTCGTCTCTGTCTTTTATTTGTTGCATTCTTAATACCAGTTAAAAATAATACAAGATATAGGTTTGAAAGTTCACAGTTCAAAACATAAATAACATAGCAAAGATATGAAAATGAATATATAACGCGCGCGCATCTACGTTCATGTCGCAACAGGAAAAAAAAATTGTTTTAAATACATTTTTTAGGCTTCTGCAAGTTTTTATGAAACATACTGAATGTCGGTGAGCTCTGTTGTTATGCTGGTGTAACTCTTTCATGTATTTTAAAGTCTAACACAGATTGATTTGCATATAAGAAATAACCTCCTTTTTTCAGTTAAAACTGAAGATTCAGAGAGACAGGTATAAAGAAAAATTCAGTAATGCAGTTAAAAGCTTCCAAGCTGCGCAGAGAACTGCTGCACGTAAGGAAAGAGCCAGTGTAGCTAGAGCAAGAGCCCATTCGCCATCGTTTAAGGTCTTAATACAGGTTAGTACTCGTTTATTCTTTGAAATGTTTTACATTTTGACATATTGGTTTTTTAATAGCAGTAAGCTTACTAAACGGTATGAGTTTTTGGTCATTATTGAAGGCCGTACGGTGACCTATAGTTGCATACATCTACGTAATTTTGGTCTCTGGTGGACAATTGTCTCATTGGCAATCAAACCACATTTCCTTATTTTTTTTTTTTCATTAAAAGATCTTGAGTAGCGAACTAAATGTGATACCTAAATACAGATGTGTAGCGTACTGTGTGCTTTTTCTTACAAAAGGCAAGTTCATGATTTGAAAAACCTACACGTTTGTTGTAAAATTTTGTGATTCATATCCGATGGTGTCATTGATCAGGTATGACACTAAACCTTTTGTTGTAGTAGTGTTTTAAAATTCTTCGTTGTCGACACAGGCACTCTGCCATCTGTTGTAAAATGTTTCTTACAGTTATTCCTCTGTCGTACTTAGCATATGTTAACATACCTTCTACCTTTATTCTATAAAACTTCGAATTCCATAAAGGAAGAATAAACACATATAATTATAAATAACTACAACCTAGTAGACTTGTGACAAGGACATGGACATGTTGTGAGGTTAAATTAGTTAAGGGCACTCCATGTTTCTATTGTGTTCACTGTGTTTAACGTATCTGAGACTAATTTCCCAGCTTTCTACAGAAGCAGCTTTCTAAGGGATTTGTATGTTAAATACTCCCTTTCTTGTTTTAAATTTTCTAATCACATTTCTCTTTTCTTTCAGTCTCCTTTTGAAGATGTACCTAAAGATAAAATTCCTTCTATAAAACGACAAAGGTAGGTCGTTCCAATTGTTTTTTTTTTTTAACTCATGTTAAAGGTAGTAAAACTGTTTTCTTGTAACTAAGTATACCATATTTTATAATGTATCCTGTTGTAAAGATATTGTTGAAATCAAACAGAAGACGTCCCATTATATTGAAAAGCCATACATATATATATCAATTTTCAAAGCAGACAATTACAAATATGCTTATGCTTTTCTACTCAGGCTATCAAAGATGGAAAAAAATGTTGATTTGGAAACTATTCTGGAAAGAGAGAATGCAATAAAAGAATTAGAGGTTAGTATTAACTTTATGAATGAGGTAAATCCTAATTATTTGATGTCATTGATTATAAAATAAGTTTGTTTTCCCCTTAAACAGTCACAGTGATACCTGCCCTTTAGTTTGACTCAAAGGGGTACCCGTGATTTCTATTTTGTTCGCTAAAACAATTGGTCTAGGTTTCAGTTGACCTGATACGGATTTGACAATTCGTCCCTTTTGGTCTTACATGTCCTCAAGTATTGAGGTATTAGTGCATTTCCGGCTTTCAAATTTTTGTGTTTGAGCGTTCCTGATGAAGGTCAATCTAGTCAGACACACTATCCAAATGCTGCCACCACAGCATTGCTTTACCCGAGTCGATCTTTCGATGAGAACTCTTAGAAATAGTTAAAAGATGAACCATAAAAAAACATATACCATTGAGAAAGTTAAGATAATTGAAGTTCCCAATTTTCGAAAAAAAAACAAATGAATGATTCTAAAGTTGCTACTCAGTATTGTACAAATACATTTATCACCTTACTAATTCCAGCATGACATCACAGAAATAAATGAGATCTTCAAAGAGCTTGGTGCGCTGGTCCATGAACAAGGGGAAGTTATAAGTAAGTTTAAGACTTGCATTTAATATAAACACGTCTGATGTAAATGGAAGACTAATTTTTAAGCAACTGTTTATTCAATGCCTCTATTGTTTTCTTAAATGCTGTTAATTAACGGTTCAGTGTTTTGTCACAAAAATAACCGCAACCGAATGTTTACATTTAATATACCATTTTAAGATAAATTTTCTTTTTAAGTATATTTTGGGATGATTTTGTTTAATATGTTAATTTTTAGATATTTAAATTATTTCACCTACAGATACGATCGATGACAATGTAGACACAGCAGTTATACATATACATGAAGCTAAACAAGACCTAGCACGAGCTGTGTCCATACAGGTATGTTTCAGCAAAGTAATTTTTTACGGGTGTGCTATGAATTCATTCAGTAATACAACTACTTAGTAATATGTTTTATAACCAATTCTAATTTAATTCACTTGGGTACAATTAACCAAATTGAAAATAACCATATATTTCAAAAATCCTTCAAAGATTTTAAAAAAAAATGTAAGATTGATCTCCCCTAGTACACGTTTTGTGTTTAAGTTATTTTGTAGTTTTGAAATGCTCTGTATATGATTGACAATTCAACGAAACTGGTCATAGATATCAGTCAGCAAGATTATTTTATCACTAGTAACATCACTCAGCCGTTAACATAAGCATTACAGTCCTTATGTAATTTCCGTCACATGAAAATATAATATCATATCCTTGTTTCCCCTAAAAAAATAAGATTTCAAACCCTTTTTAACCAAAATTGACTTTTGACGCTTTAAAATTTTCAAAATGAGCACTACAAGAATCATTAAGAAACTTGCTTTATAGATTTAAGGATACCAGATTAAGATGAATTACTTAATAACAAATAGTACCAAATATACCAAACATTTTTCATTCGTTGTATACATTTTCCTCCCAGTTTTCTTTGATTTCCCAAAATCTAAGGTTCATAGTAATAGATTTTCGAGCAATGCCTCACACAAAATAAAAATCACTAAGCTCATCTAGTCTAGTAAGTTTTCTTTCGGAATAAGTTTGTTTTTGTTTGTTTGTTTCGGAGTGTTTATTCTGTATGTCACGTTCTAAATCGATTTCCTTCCTAAGCATTATTTTCTGCTCATTTAATAAATTCCATTATCTATTCAGGAAAATGTGCGAAGTAAAAAATGTCTATGCCTGGTTGTCTTGATTGTTGGAGTAGGAATTATCATTGCCATACTATTACCAGTACTTCTTACTATAAACAAATGATACGGTACGTTTGTGACATTTTCCACTTACTATAAATAAATGATACGGTAGGTAGTATTTACACGTTTCAAGCCTAACATTGTATTAAAATGATTAACCAAAGAAGGTTATATTAAAGAAAGATTCCAAATTCAAATAACATAAATCAAAAGGAAAGAGACAAACACAAGACAGAGACGTATACGGTTGGCGGTTTTCTCAGGAAATACATTGATGCACTGCTTCATATTTAATACAAGCTATATATATAAGAAGACACATTTAAGAATGTAACCCAAATTGTCTGCAGAATTTTTTTGTATTCATTTTTGGTTATTAAACACCGAGTTATGCTGCCTGGAGTTTATGTTAACATACTTAATATTAGTTTGATATTAATATATACTTTTAAAATATTAACTTGAACTGACCAAACTATTTGTAACGATTACATACTGGTTTTTTTGTAGAGGGAAATTACAGAGTCATGTGGTATAGCAACACTTCTCCATTGGTTACTCTAAGCTGAAGAAAACCCTGTCAGACTATGTCCAAAATAAACACCAATACAGAAAGAACTGAATAGACATTATGATTAACTAAACATTTAACTTCATAAAACGTGTCTCTCATTCAAACCAATGCAATATACAGCTGGTTAAAACAATGATCAAGCTGTTCTTTTGTTTCAAATATAATCAATTACATCATATATAGCATTTTTATGAGTATTTGTTTTAGAATTAATGTAAAAACATCAAAATATCAAAATTGATCATCTAATTCAAGAACATCTGTGTATGTAATTGTTCTGTTATAAAGATAATGGTCTCTCATTAAAAAGTTGAAAACGGAATGAACGGAACAGAATATGTGTTCCAAACATATATACACATGATTAAATGCAAGTAAATAAATAAACATCAACAAGAATCTAACACAATTAAATAAAGCAACATAACAAATGCAAAATTCCTAGTGACAGTTAATAATAACTTCACAGTTTGGTAACATGCTCTATATGGTAGTATCCAGAATCGTCTGACTTCATAGAACATAACTGTAAACATGTTATCTGCTGGTTCCCAAACAGCTGGTTCCTGTAATTGCTGTATGTAATTGGATCTATTTCTCTGATGTCAATTGTATCTACAAAGACAAAACATGTAGGTATTGAAATTACCCCTGATCTCCTTAAATAAATTAGATGTAGCCTGTATCCATATCATTCAAAGAATAACACTCAATCATTGCTCTCGAAGATGGGTTTGGAAAGAGGAATGGTGCAAACAATAGCTCAGTGTTGAATGCCTCACTGCGCATTTGAGACGGTGAACACTGTACATTACAGTGATAAATGCTTTGCTTGTTTAACTTTATTTGTTTTTGGCGGGGGTTTACACTAAGGTTCACTTAAGTATGCGTAGGGAATTTATGCCATATAGTTCAGGTAATTTATTTTTATTTTTCATAAAGAGCTTCTGTAAGAAGTCCGTCTTATATAAATAAAGGAACAAGGCGGAAAATAGTTGATCAATTGGTTCCTATAGAAATATCGCTTTTAAAACACATCTCCAAACGTAAGAAGTATGTTATCTATAAATTTTCATACATATTGATGATGTCAGTCTCGTAGAAATTTTATTGTTTTTTTTATGATTATCTCTTCCTTAAACTAGATATTCGTATCTAAGCAGGTCGTTCTTTTCAATGAAACGAAGTACAACTGACCTTCTGTCTATCTATAAGGTAAGAATAGGGAATACAAGTGTAAAGGTCAGAGAAGTCTAATGTTTTTATATTATTGCAAGAGGAGTCTTAAATTGTATATACTCTAACAGATCGTTTGATTTTTTTAGTATCCACAACTTATTTACACATCCCCTAGAGTAGACATGTTCACAGTAACTTTGATCATTGATACAATTGATATCAAAGAACATATATTACTATGTAAAGCACTTGACAGCCACAGCAATATAACGTCTGTAATTTTTTTATCCAGTAAAGTGAAGGAAGATATAGTTTTTCATCTACGTTTAAATATCCAAAGCGACATATAACAGACCTACGATTTTCAGGATTTCCTCTTTTGTAAGTGTTGTTGGAGATTATGTTCTCATTTGTAAGTGTTGTTGGAGTTAATGTTAAGTTTCTAAGTGAATTGTCAGTACCTATTTCCATTATCAAGCAGTTTATGAAATGTGATTTGCACACATAGACGATGTTGTTCAGGGCTTTATCTGCGAGGACAATACCATATTTATAATGACGGTAGGACGAGTGCTTGGCAACAGTTCGTTCTTTGAAGACAGGTGTAACTTGTATCAACGACTGCACATCCTTAGCCCATGCGGAAAGAATGCCCTTGTCTTTATTTACGCGTAATAGTCCTTCCCCGCACATAATAATCGGCTGTATTCACTAGAAAATATACCTTTGTTTGCAAAGCGAGTTTTAGAAAATATTGTTGCCACGTTACATCTTTTGCAATGGCAACTGTACCGAAAAGAGTGTGACGGGCTATATCCGTGATGATTAGCTGAATGTTTGTATTGGTTTGAATTCAAATTTGTAAATATGGTTTCAAAACATAACTTGTTCAGAGAAAGAAGTTTTAAAAAAGTGTTGTTTCCATTCGAAAGTGTTAGCGTTGTAGTTCAGTGTTTCTGTAGTTTTTTTTTCTTTCTTTAAGTTGATGAGTTTCCTCGGTATTAGTTTGCTACCCGGATTTGTTTTTGCTTAATTGAATTATGACTATTGAACAGCGGTACACTACTGTTGCCTTTATCTAGTTAATACAGCTGCGTGCGGATGTGATGAATACCCAACGGCTTCTGTATAAACAGTTGACGGTCTCTGATGAAATCAATGTGGCTGTAACTACACCATGCCAAAAATACTCATTCGATTTACTGTTCCTAGATGCCTGATCCACTCGTCTTCCTTTTGTCAACAGAGAGGTCAGTGTCGCAGGATGAGGAGTATTAGTCCTGCGGTTTAAAGTTTCCACGAGTCGATTCGATGACCAATCTGATAAAAATGTCGATAAGCAATGTCATTTGCATTGTTGTTTATGTCTGATCTGTGTCTGCATTTGCCTTTGTTAAGCCTTCCCTTTGTTTCACCGACATATACCAATCAGCTAAAGTTATATAGTAATCCGTAAACAAGATTTGCTGATTTACTATTCAGATCACCGTTACAGATCTTACAAATCTTTTGAATATTTTAGTATCAACATCTGATTCGTAACGCTCCCAGACCAGATAGTTTAACAATAAATCTGAAGTCCGATTTTGATTGCTGATTAAATTGACTGAAATGAATTATTTGGAAAAAGATTTTATGAAGCATTTGGTAGACCTAGCAATTAAAGAACATACAACATTTTTATGATTGTTCAGTGTTTCTTCTTTAGTAAATGTTGTGGAAATTAAAGAGTCTTAAGTGAATTGTAAGCACTTAATTCCTTTATCAAGCAGTTTTATACACAAAAACTGTTTCGCCTGATGATTTGTCCGTGGAGACAACACTATCTTTGTCATTGAGGTAGGGCAAGTGCTTAGCATCATGTGACCTTTACGATAAATGTAAAACGACTTTTCATAGACCCATAAAGTTGTTTTTTTATCTTGATTTGTATTAAACAACCTCACAACATTAACCAAGTCGATCGAAACACGAATAATATATGCACTGATATCATATAACTAATTTCAATTTAATAACTGCATAACTGTTTTTGAAGTCAACTCGAAAGTATGCAGACATGTTCATTCTGCTTCTTCCATACACAACATTAATTAAAAGCTTAATACGAGAAAATGACATTCCACTGATGGATTTTAGCGTAAAGTTGAGGAAAAATATGACCTAATTCTATGCATTATGATAATTGTATTCATACTTTGAAAATGATTATGTTGTTTTTTAAGCCTTGGGATATACATTTTCAAAATAATAACTCCTATAAAAGTTGTCTATTTTCCCGGAATTGAATAACTATTATTAATAAGCAACTTCGCACTAAAATATACGTAATGAGGTATTTGTATGATATTGTCTTTTCAATCTGCCGTGAACCCTGAAATTTGTACCAAACGCTCAGTTTTTCCAATCAATGTATAACAATTCAGGGAGAGACTCATTTATTGAATTGTGTACAAAATGTTTTTTGAATAAATACAACAGTGTTAATTGATTAGATTTACAAATGTGGGTTTTTGCGGTGTTGAGACAATATCATTTATAAATAGAACCTACAAATATAAATGATTTATTGAAAATATTCTATTATTTCATTGTATGTGGGAATATCTCTAGTTAATTTTTTCTAATAGTTCAAAATAGGTCCGTACTATTTAAATTTTTTTATCGCAGACTTAGCTTACACCGATCCATTCTAGTTAGTTTTACTTATATGCTAATTACCTTGCGGATGTTGTTGTTCATATCTCCAAACAACCCATATATAGTGCAATAAATATGCTGCTGATCCCAAACAGAGTTCATTCACTGATGATGATTCCAAAAACGTCTACAATTATCAAACAAGAAAAAAGTCAAACAAAGAAGAACTTAGTAATTGGTTAATTGTTTTGGAATTTTCAGGTTTTAATGTTCTTCAACTTCCAATTTGATTTAGCCTTCCAACTGTTTGGATTCGCGCCCATTGATAAGTCTTATGTAGATGAAACACGCGTCTGGCGTACCAAATAATAAGTCAGGTATCTTTGATTAGTTTTACTCACCAACACATCTAATCAACATATAAACTATGATTCAAGAGAATGAAAAAGCAGCATGTACAAAATATTTCTCTTCCTTTGATTTGTTCATACCTCTTCTATACATTTAGAACTATTCAACCAAGGGTTCAGGTAACAAAGTAGAATAAGTCCATTCGAAAGGCTTACGGGCACCATCACACAGTGATTGACCGCAATGGAAAATATGTTTTACAGATAACCACGGGTACGTTCCAACTGTCGTAACCATATACCGTCCGTCTTTCCTTATTTGTACCATCAACGAATGAAACTTATCACCGAATTTACTTATTAAAAGTAATGTTAACACGACGGGTACTAATAGTGGGCTAGAATCTGCTTACTATGCCTGAGCACCCTAGATCACCCAGATTTCGACGGATTTGGTGTTGCTAATTCTTAAGTTTTCTATGCAGTTTTTTGTGCACTTTTTTGTCTTCCCGACGTCTTTCGTAATTTACCATGGCGTTGTCAGTATTTTTCGGCTTAAGGGTTTTGAATGTCCAAAATGATAAATTTCATATTTTTTGTTTAGATATTATCTCAAATATTATTCCTTTCGGAATCCATGCATAGAAAATAGTGGTTATTGAATATGAAAATAATCCTTTTTTAAGAAGGTATGATAAGACAGCATTTGTTTTCCTCTGAAATCAAAAATAAAAATTTCATAAATTTACAAAACCAATTTTTTCAATTGTTCATAAGACATTGTTTTGTTAGAAATCAGTATCTATATTTTGGAATTTTGTTTTGCATATATTTGCCTAATAGCTTTTGTAATGCATTTTCCAGGTTTTACCGTCAGCAGTAAAGCTCAAACCTAAACATTTGAAGTCAAGACCATATAAATACACCAATACTTGAGGAACTTTATGACCATACAAACATATATATATATTTGCTACAAAATTGGTACCTTTAAGGGTTATTGAGCTGCGGTCCGTACAATAATCTTTTTTACGTGTGGTTCTGCCGATGTAATAAATGTCACGGCTGATGTTGTGACAGTTTCATTTAAAGAATTACTTTAAAAATCATCCAGGTGACGAAGAATAATCATGACATCTGAAGATAATTTGAAAATAGAAAAACTGGATGAAAATATGATTGAAATATCTATCGACATAATAACAATAAATTTAGTTTAATATATTACATTTATCTTTGGCCACCATTCATTTCGTTGTGCTTTTTTTGGTTGCTGACATTCTGCTACATGAGCCTTTATGTTTTCACTGCTTTTAAATCTCTGACCACAGGTTAAACACTGTAGTCCAGTAAAGAGCCTCTGTATGTTAAAATCATTACGTCTGTAATATTTAAAAAAACAAACGAATACAAAATAGACCAATATAAGTGCTAGCATATAATATATAACACATGGATAGCATACAACTGTAATCAGGTAGCTTAAATAGCCTATCGAACTATTTTACATAATAAAACATTAACAAGAAAACAAGTCTATTGAACAGTACAACAGACCAAACAAAGAATCAACAGCCGACTCTTATGAAAAATAAGGTATTGTTATTACATAGGTGGTTTAAGTAAAGCTAATATAAATGTAATAGTCAATGAGTTTGAACATCCCTGGTGTATCTTCCGCCTCTCTTTAACACTCACGATATCAAATGACATTGACAAAAAGACTGACTGATAATCAAAAGCTTTATATGGATTTAAAAGAATCCACACAAACACACACACGTTCACATACATACAAATGTTTTAATTTCTACGTATAAACTGTTTTCAGTCGCAATGTTGGCTGTTAAGATTCACGATAAATGACACTAAAACTTACTTTTTTCAATATTCTTTAAAATACTTACCGATTCAAATTCTCGGGGCTAAAATCTGGAACGATATCATACATGGTACACAAGGAAGCACCCTAAAGCAAACACTAAAAAGGTTTAAATATAATGAATTCGATTTTTTTTCAACTTTATTTCATACTCATCTTGCCAATCTGTCTTGGATTTATCAGTTTTGATTTTCCCTTTGATTACTTTTTTGTGAAAAGGAGACATTCGGCGAACTAACAGACGACTAAACTTTTATCTAAAAACTAAGATCGGGAAACTGGCCGCTAATGAATTGAGACAGCGACATATTGTATCGGTCAATAAACAATTAGTGATGGTGACCGTAAAAACCATGTGGTATCGATTTCAGTCGTTCTTCCTCATAACTATGTTGGAGTAGTTTGTTAATAAAGTACGAGTTAAACGCCTTACGATGGAGCAGAGGGTTACGTTACTGCTGAGAAATAAGAAGTTGAAATCATTACTTTCGTCATAGATTCAAATTCGAAGTCGTTTATCTGGGAGGAATATCGAGATATGAAGCAGAACTACTTTCGGTAGTGTCCTTAATTTGAAGTTCATTGGATTATATGAGATGTAAACACTTCTTTAAATTCGGGTTACTGAGTAACAGGACATCCTCAAAATGTCTGAAAGTGAAATTAAAGAAATTTGCAAGATGCTTTTTTTTTGTCTTTTAGAAGGTTTTGTATTGATTTTGCTTCATATGAGTACAAAAACAAGTCTGCCAGTAGATGTGTACAATTAGTATCCATGGGCGTACATAGTTATACCCTGGTATCTTTGATAACTTTACTTTGGAATACTGACTGTCTGCTGAAGTATCAATACACTAAACTCAATACATATTTTTCAATCAAAAAGTTCAGAATTTTTATTATATCATCATGTATTTGTTGTTGTAATTAGTGTGTAAAATGGATCATGTCCCAACATTACTAAATAATCTCAACTAATACATAGAATTGAATGAAAAGAAAATCCGTTTATAAATTGTTTAATATCCTGAAACCTATAATAAATAGATAAATTTGGACAGCAGCAAACATTTTCACATTGACAGGAAAAGGTTAGATTCCAATGAGACAGCCTGCAATAATACCATTTAACGAACAAAACACATAAGCATCGTCAACTTAAGTCTAGTTATTTCCTCGCAATGTTATCTGCTCAGTGTTGTTGTCTTGATACATGACAAAACACTTCGTATCATCAAACTCGTGCAGGTATACATTTTCTGCATTGTTTTAAAATTATCAGAATTTTCCGATGATTGGATGAATAGAATCATAAAATATCAAATGATGGCGAAAGGGTTTCTGGTACATTGTTTGTGTTATCTCTTTATCTTTTAGAACAGTTGCAAAGGAAACTTTTCTAAATCCAATCTCACTTTATATAATGTCATTTTGGTATTACATTTCATTACTACGTAATGGTTGAGGTATGAAGTGTTATCGCAATGGGAACTTTTACATTATTCTCCTACTTGAGATCATTAAGTATTTTTGGAATGTAAATTGTTTACATTCCATTCTTACTTAAAGGGGCATTAGCTACAAGATATATGATTTTTTTGTTCAATCATTAATGAAAGTGAAACAGTGAAATAATAATTCGCTTTCAGCAGCCAGTTTGGTTCAATTTTGTCAAAATAAGCCAAGAAGCATCGCTGATGAATTATTCACTTGCAAGTGAATAATTCGACCTCATAGAATCCGTATTCGTGTGACCTTCAATTTAACCCCTCAGCTAGAGATGGGTTACGCATGAATTAGGCGTGTTCAGTTATTAAAAGAAAAAGAATGTCAACATTGAAAGTAAAACAAGGGTAAACCATTTGATTGACTAATTCGATCCACAAAAAGTCATTCTTATACAGGTATAAACGATGACTAACATATATTTTAACCTATAATATGAAATCAAACAGACCTAGAAAAATCCAATTGCACGAGTTCGCTATTTATTTATATCTATATTTATGTTTATATCGGGTTATATGACCGTCGGCAGTCTTCGGAGGTCACCTTATATTCCATACCGATGTTGAAACTGAGGTAATTGAGTACTAATGTGGTATACACCAAAGCAATAGCAATGAAAATCTTCTAAAAAATAGATAATTTTAGCAAAATCCATGCTTTTTTAAAAATTTTCATTAAAAGTAAAAAAAAAAATATGTATGTCTACCTTAACAACTTAACAAATAGCCATTGTGATGTATTAATCATCCTATTTACGGTGACGCTAGTTTAATCAATTGATTAATTAATCCCACTTGGACTGAAAATAAAGTATGTTTATTTACCTCTATTCCTAAAGTCAAATCAATAAAATGCCAATAAAACAATACGCTTTGTAAAAAACATTAATTACCTCTTTAGAATCATCATTGGTACAACCCATGTCATATGCACAAAGTTTTCGAGACGGTTCAGGTGAACTGGATTCTCTGCACATTTCAGATTCACTAGCTCCTTGCAGACATATCTCGTGTTCACTTGATCCTTGGCAAATGTCCGATTTCATCGACTCGCTGTACATATCAGAAGAATTGGGAACTGGATATTGACCATACGAACAGGATCCTTGTAACATTTCAGATGCATCGAACCCTCGAACAATATTAGATTTACTGCGCTCACGGAATGTTTCAGATGTAATTGATCCTTGTGGTATTTCAGCTGTATTTGATTTTGTAGATATCTCCAATATACTTGACCCTCGACACAATTCAGATTTTATAGATTCTCGACACATCTTAAGTAAAAGTTCGTCAGTTCCGGCAAAACTTTCCTCATTTTCGTCTTGAAAAAAAAATGAGTCCATCAAAATATAAATGTTATGTAAATGTAAATGACTTCTATTTTTCTTTTAAATATGAATTTCATTGTATTTACGACCAGATTTCGTTTTATGGATGAATAGTAAAGGTTTGTCCCCTCAAAACGATCATGTCTCGGAATTCAAGTGAGGTACTACATTCGAAACAAATCCCACAATGTTTACATAGAACTAGTATAGGTAATACAGTTGATGCATGCAGTGTAGAGTTTTGTTTTGTTTTTAATGACAACCTGCAGTCATAACTATGTCCCTTCATTAACACAAAATAACCTTAACTAAGCTCCTTGGATCTCCTTGAATTGCTACATTTATGGACCCTATCGCCTTTTTTTAGCCGAAAATTTACCACACTTGAACTATTGACTTCATACAAAAATTACTTTTCTTTTCTAAAGTCAGACATTTACTCGTGTGACATCAAAATTGTACGAAATGTGTGTGATTTCCAGTATTAATGGCAGACAGCTGGCGTTAAGGTGAATTGGAGTCTCGGGATGATACTAGGGACTATTTTAGAGCAGACATAGACATGTTATAATCAATAATCACAAACTTATCAAGTGTTTCAAAAACAGGAAAAGTTTTAATTAGTCACTGGCATTATTCAATGAAATTCTTCGTTTACTGAAGTCAACCCTTCATTTACATATAACAACCCTTAACTTACACATTATAACCCTTTATCAAACAATGTAATTTTTACACAATATCAAGTTTGTATATTTAGTACCTTCAATAATGTCAAGCCAGTCTACCAGTTGAGATATCTTAGCAATGGTAAGATGAGGATTAAACCGTCCTTCCTTTTTAAATGAAGCACCATTTGCTTTACAGCAATCTTCAAATATCTCTAATATAATATGAAAAAAGGAAACAATGACAAAGTCTAGCAAAATATACAAAAGAAAGTAAAAGAAAATAAAAGATATTAAATTGCATCAAACATTTTGATCGAATAACTTATTGTGCAGGTTAAGGGAAGAGTCTGAGATTTATACATATGATAAAATGTTATAATAATTACTAGTACTTATTGGTGCCATTTACATTTCGTACATGCATATAGATTTTTTCTATAAAGAAATCATTTATTACAGCTGCTTTATATTTTCTTGTCTGTAGTTCTGACAAAAGAACATACTTGAAAGTAGAAGATTTTCATATTCATAGAAATACTCACCACCTAATCTTTGTAAACGAAAATAATTTTTATCTCGTTGAATTTTTGCAAATACCACTCCATTACGAAAGTTACCAATACCTCTGAAAGTTAAACGGAAAAGATCCATGTTTTCTTTTTTAAACTGTTCAACACACTGATCCAAGGATTTCTTCATTCTACAATTAATTGAAAAAATACAAATAAAAACACAGTTCAGGTCTTTATGACCACCCTCGAAGGTTAGTTTTTATCTAAAAAGCCCTGATAGTGTACTGAACTCGAATAATCCGCGAACAATTTGCAATTTTACATGCATTAAGTTGACAAAATAAACGACATAAAGCGGAATCATAATGTATGGGATATCAAAGCGATTTTTAAACTTTTAGATACATATAAACCTTAAAAGCTAAATGACCCAAAGAGACCTTAGAGGAATAGCAATTTTTTTTAAATCAAAAGAATATTCAAATTCATAAGTAAAAAAATTAAACTGATAACGCCATATTGTAAAAAAGAAAAAACGATCTAGAGACAATCAACAGTCTACAAAACCAAACATAGAAGACTCTAGACTGAACAACATGAACCCCACAAAAATCGGGATGATATCTGGTGCTCCGAAAGTGTGAACAGATCCTGCTCCACATGTGGCATAAGTCATTCTGCTCATGTAAGTAAAAATTCCGTGATGTCACATTTGAGCATAAGTGGACGGGATTGTGGCTACAACAATTAGAACATAATCGTCGTCATATGTTAATAAAATATTCCATAACGGTCACCAACTCGTAATAGCGTCTGTAAAATTTACCAATGGATGCCAGATTAAAGTCCAGAGATGTGTAAATACGTGGAAATGTTGGGAGCTTAATGACCAAAAGATACCTTAAAAGAATAGCCAAACTCAGCTGAAGTTGATTTTACCTCAGTGAGTTGGAATCTTGGTTGTTTTTACTAATTTCTTATCAACGGGGAAAATATGTAATAAACCATGTCAGTTCCAAAGCACTGACTATCGAGCTGATGATACCCTGAAGGACTAACAGTTCACCAGCAGTGGTATCGACCCAGTGCCACAGTAAATGAAAAAAAAACTTTATAAGTTTCGTGCGTCCGAAGAGTTTTTCTGGATTTATCTTACTCTGGAATGCTCAAACCAAAACATTTAAAAGCCAGAGTTGTTTCGATTCGTAGAACGTAATGAGCTAAATGTCGAAAATATACCTTAAAAGAAAAGCCAAACTCAGCTTAGGTCAAATTTGCTTGAGCCAAACTCAGCTTAGGTCAACTTTGCCTGAGGGTGTTGGAACCGTAGGATTCTTAGTTATTAATTTAACAACAGGGAATTTTGGAAAAATATATATCATAAATTATGTCCGTACCGCAGCACTGATCGCAGAGATCATGGTACCGTCGGGGATTATCACTCCACAAGTAATGGTATCAACCCATCGCTAGTAAATACAAATATCACTTTATAAAGGTCTTGTGTTTCTAAGTTTACCTTTATCAGGAACACTCAAATCCAAACAAAAGTAAAGAGTTGTATAAAAGGAACGTATTTCATATAAACAAATAAACGCATCAAGGGAAATATGGCTCGTATTCACTTAAAATTAGAATATCATTTTTACAATTTAACTAAATCCTGTGTTTCACTTTTAAAGAGTACCAAGTCAAGAATATGACAATTGCTTTCCATTCGTTTGATGTGTTTGAGCGTTTTGCCATTTGAAAAAAAGAGAGGCGAAGAATACCAAAGGGACATTCAATCTCATAAGTCGAAAATAAACTGACAATGCCATGGCCAGAAAAGAAAAAGACAAACAGACAAACAACAGTACACAAAACACAACATAGAAAACCAAAGACTGAGCACCACGAACCCCATCAAAAACTGGGCGTGATCTCGGATGCTCCGGAAGGGTAATCAGATCCCGCTCCACGTGTGGCACCCGTCGTGTTGCTCATTTAAGTACAAACCCGGTGATATGTCTAATTCGGTAGGTCACATTCGGGGGAAAGGGGACGAGATTGAAGTTACGGGGACTTTCCCTTGTGAATTTTCCTTGGAGTTTCGGTATTTTTGTCATTTTACTTTAAATGAATTGTCGTCTCTTTTAAAACATTTCACAAAGAAGAATTGATGTAAATTTCGAATTATTTTATGGCATACAATACTATTCACATAAAAAAAATTGTACGTACAAATAAACCCATATATATGAATAAACAATAACCTGGTTAAATCGTCTTCTGTTTCCAAATGGGCAACTCTTAGTGTAATGTGAGCACAGGAAAGTCGGACTTGAGTCAGTTCCAAAAGTTCATTTTTCTTCTTCATATCTTTTTGGACTTCAGCTATCTTTGTTATAATCTATTAAATTTTAATATTTAAATCAATTCTAATTAATCAAAATTTGAAACTGCCTTCTAAATAAATACATAACATTGTCATGGAAAATCATTTTGTGCGGCGTATTTTTTTTTTCAAAAAAAAGTTGTCTTATTTTTATGCGAAAACAAATATTATACATATACAGAAATAACCTTTAGTTGTGTGTTGATGTGTTGATATTAGACTACAGTTTTGTTCATTCTCAATTCTGGATAATCAGGTTATGGGGTATATTCCAAGGTACTTTGAATAATATTCAATGTATAGTAAAACAAACTTCAATTTATTTACAACAAAATTTACACAAAGATACTCTTACAAACCAATTCATACAAGAAAATACAAGCAAAGCCGCTTGCACTCAGACGGGCAACCCGTCAAAAATTAGTTATGATTATACTTTAAATGGTCGACAAAATAAAAAAAAAAGCAAAGTTATAGCTAGAATCAAATAATAAATGAGCTCAAAGTATTATACGACATAGAAATACTTAAAAGTACTTAAAATGTCTCGCTTTTTGATTCCGTCAAGGCCAGACAACTAATAGCCCATTTCATGGTTTCGATGTGAATTCCTGAAAAGTCATAACCGGCATTTAAGAGAGCAATACTGTTTTGAGTATTAATTGGGCCATTTTATTCATTTGTGGACCATTTACTTAGACAATCTTCCACCCTATACATTTCAGAATCACATAAATAAGTTGAAAGTTTAATTAATACCCTTCTAATATATTAATACATTTAAGCATTTTTACATAATTTTTATCTTGGTACAATATCCCTTTTAAAAGATGGTAGATCTATTAAGGGACTTCATTCGTGTGTACTGTAACTGGGACCTAATTGCAGCAGTTCAGTGGGAAAATGATGCTTGTAGTGGAATTTGAATTTTTGTTCCATGTGGGGTAGTCTAGAAAAGCAATCAAATATTTATTTAGCTAGCTATCAATATTAACATGCAAAGTGGAATAATACAAATATCAACTAATAAATGAGGTGAAATGAGAAAGTATCAAAAGTATATATAAACACTGTAAGGAATATAGTAATTGCAATCGAAATATATATTATCAAGGAAATTAATCAAAAGCCTGAAATTAGTGGGTGAAAGGGGGAACAACCCTACCTTATTACCTACTATATTGAATAGGTCTAAACACCCTACCTCCGGATTAGTAATTTGTAGTGAAATAAAATGCGTAGGCTTTTTCCGTCTGCTTCTGTCAACTTGTCTTGTTTCATTCTGTTCTAGTTTCTCATTATCTGAAGCATTAAAAACTAAGCATAATAAAAGAACAGAGTTCCAGTGTCCCCCGCGTTGCACATATTTTATCTATCTTAGGTACAAGGGCAATAACTTAAAAAAAAGAAATGAAGGCTTTAGGGCAAATGCAATGTGATTTCCATTATAATTAATATTTCCAAGGGGCATAACTCGTTAAAAATATTTGATCAGAACTTATTTTCGAAAGTTTTAAAGACATTGCTGATATAAACCTATGATATAAGTTTCATAAAGTTCTGGAAAGAATTGAACATGAGCGCTAACAATGTAATTTTCCATATAATCAATATCTCCAAGGGGCATAACTCTTTTAAAAATAATTGATTGGCACTGATTTTCGAACGCATCACAGACATTGATGATATAAACCTATAATATAAATTTCATAAAAATCTGGCAAGACTTGTACATATATATATTAGAGAACTCTTCCAAGACATTGCTGATATATACAAACCTATGATATAAGTTTAATAAAAATCTGGCAAAAATTGAACAAATGAGAGCGCTAACGATGCAATTGTCCATATAATTAATGTTTCCAAGGGCATAACTCTTTTGAAAATAATTGATTGGCACTGATTTTCGAATTCGTCCAAGACATTGCTGATATAAACCTATGATATAAGTTTCATAAAAATCTGGCAAGAATTGTACACGTGAGAGCGCTAACGATGCAATTTTCCATATAATTCATGTTTCCAAGGGCATAACTCTTTTAAAAATAATTGTTCGGCACTGATTTTCGAACTCGTCCAAGACATTGCTGATATAAAGCTATGATATCAGTTTCATAAAAATCTGGCAAGAATTGTACACGTGAGAGCGCGGAGGACAATAAATTATTATTGCTGTCGTGACAGCTATGCACATTTACATTCTGTCGATACCGCTATATCGACAATGCACGTGGTCCTGCATGTTTTCTCTAAATCTTTATACATCTTTACACTAAATCCATTAAATAGGTACGGATTGATATTTTAGTCTCATATACATGATATTTTTATTAGTTGATACTGGATTTGAAATAGCTTTCAGTAACTGTAAATGTTTTGGGTCGATCTTATGAATCAAGCCTATTTCAACTGATTTGTGTAGTTTGTTCTTATGATATGATGTTACACCACTGTGTCAGGGGAATTGTTGGGCGCCCGCAAACATGTTTAATTCCGCAACATTGTTTCTGTCAGGAGGCTGTTATTCAGTGGTTGTCGTTTGTTACTGTATATCATATTTGTTTTGTACATAAATTAGGCTGTTAGTTTTATCTATGAAATTGTTTTACATTTGTAATGTCGGAACCTTTACAGCTTGTTATGTGGAATGGGGTTTGCTCTTTGTTGAAGGCCGTACTGTGACCTATAGTTGCTTACTTCTATGTCACTTTGTCTCTGGTGGAAAGTTATCTCAATGGCATTCATACAATATCTTCTTATTTTTAAACAGTATCTTTTTTATACTGCAACAAGCCTCCTGTTATCTTTATTTACCAAATATAGTAGCTATTAAGGTAGATAGGGTGTCTTCCTCCATCTTGGATTTTGAAATACCAGAAAACAATCGGTCTAGATCTATAATAAAAGGTGCAAATTTTGAGAGTAGTAGGTAATTCATGTGTAAGAATTTTCATTTCAATATAGAAAATGACATATTTTATCATATTTATGGTTGTATTTTACAAAAAAACAGAATACTTTTGTTTGATTCTATATTTTCCAACTTTGCCACATAAGGGGAGGCAACTCAAATGTAAGGGCAGATAATTCACATAAAGTTACTTTTACAATAGAATGTGTTAGGAATTTACCTATTTTATTATGTAGCAAGAAAACGGGTCCGGTGACCCCATTTTTTCTTTTTCTTATCTGAAAGCATATTATTAGAGCTATCTTCTCATATTTTATCTCAAAATTCTATGGTGTAGTTTTCATTTTATGGCAGAAAATTGGGTTTTCCATGCATAATCTATACAAAATCTGTCAATTTTGCACAACCTGTAGCATGAAAATAAGGCCCGTGACCCATTCTTTTCATTATTTTTTTTTAAAAAGCATGATATAAACTAGATTTTGGCAAATTATTAAAAAATTCTATGGATTATAATTTAGACACCCCATCTACCTTAAGTGATATTTCGCGCAATTTTGATTTCACGTCGCGTAACTTTTATCACAACCTGGGGCTCTTTTAGAGAAGTCAGAAAGATATATATTTTTTTTCTCACATTTTGATAGCTATAATTGTAGCCATTTTAGTTGTAGTATAAAAACATCAAGACAAATGTGAGAAAAATACCCAATTTTGTTGAATTGGTAGGTAAAACTCGCCCTTCCCCAGTTTTAAAGCCTTCCATACAAAAAGTTAATATTTTTCTGACATTGACCTAATATTGTATATGCACATAAGTTTCCTGAGAATCTATACCTTTGATAGCCTGACAACAATCGCGAGACGTTCCAAATAAGTATATTTTTTCTCAATTAAATGCAACATTCATAACTGCACGTGTTTCCCATGACAACGCCACGACAATACATATATATATTTCATGGTTTAAGTATATAAATGTAATTATAAGAATTGCATGCTTTGTTTTTGTAATTTATAAGGTTGTGAAAGCGTTGATCATGCGCAGATTTTAAGTATGAAGTATATGTACTTTTCCATTCATTTAAATTCAGATTGAAATAATTTGCCAAAAAATATTTAAATTATTAAAGAACACCTAATATCTGTGTCGCCCTGAATATGCATGACATATTTGCCACTGAACGTTAAGCAACCAACAATCAATCAATTATAATATTTGTGACAATGCGTAATGTAAATGTTCGACTTATACAACATGACAAATAATGTAAATAAAACATGATATACGTGAAAATTATCAAACACAGAGACATGTTTACAGATGCATTTATCTTGTTGTTTGTTTACAGGATATGATTATACATTGCATAACATGTAATATCAATCAGTACACGTGTACATCTACACAATCTTAAGAAATAAATCAAACTTCAAATAATAAAGGTATATATCCAGAGAAAATAGATCAGTGCGAGAATGAAACTTCTTTAAATTATCATGATTTGAATAGCTCAAGCTAACTAGTGTGTTAATATACAGAATAGCTCAAGCTAACTAGTGTATTAATATACAGAAAAGCTCAAGCTAACTAGTGTGTTAATGTACAGAAAAGCTCAAGCTAACTAGTGTGTTAATATACAGAATAGCTCAAGCTAACTAGTGTATTAATATACAGAAAAGACTGGCGGAAGGACCACTGGGAACGACCTTTTTTTTTGGATGTCGGAATTGGGTCTTTACGGGAATTCGGGATCGGGCCTTTGTTTTTGCGGGAATTCGGGATCGGGCCATTTATTTTGCGGTAAGTCGGGATTTTCACTTATGAGTACTCGGGTCAATTTTCGGGATCCGGAAAAGAATGCTTTATTTGGGTTTTTTGTCAGGAATTCGAGGTGAGACCCTCCTACCTCCTATATAATAATTATAAATAAGCACATATTTGATTTTTAAACTTCTTTAAAATAACTTTATGGAGGTTTAATTCTTACCTTCTTTCAGCTTTGCTTGGTTTGATATCTGACGAAATTTCTCCTTTTGCTGTAATTCCCGCTTTCTTATTAGGTCTTCAACAGCTGATACGGTTTTCTGGAAGTTTGACATTTGACGTTACTATTGTGTATTAAATGCAACCCACATCTATCATATGTATACAAACGGAATCAATGTGTAACAGGTTGTTTGGTTATCATTTAAGGTCAAAATGTGGCACACACAATATTTTGACGTCACCACAATACACATTCTTGAGAAAATCTTACGGCTTATGACGTTTATGATCTGCGTTTGCATTTGATTAGGTTACATAATCTCGTTGATCGAGTAAACTATGTGGTGCGTTAATTAATTGAAATGTCGAATATAAGTATCAATTGGGTGCATTTTCACGGAGTTAATATATCAATGGGTGGGAATTTACTTGTCAATGGGTCATAAATGTTAATCTTCTATAAAGATGTCTAATCATGTCTGTAAAACTGTGTTCTGATCTTTTTATCTCACGTGTTTTATCTAATAATATGAATGATCATCTGTCGTTAACGTATAAATAAGATGTTATAAAAGCTGGGAAATATATATTACGTCGCTGGGCTTCCAAAATGTTGTATATGATTTTGTTTGCTAAAACTA
This sequence comes from Mytilus californianus, assembly GCF_021869535.1. Classification (NCBI taxonomy): domain Eukaryota; kingdom Metazoa; phylum Mollusca; class Bivalvia; order Mytilida; family Mytilidae; genus Mytilus; species Mytilus californianus. The sequence continues at coordinate 137,404,574 of NW_026262581.1, read as the reverse complement.
CTTTTTCACCCAAAACCGGCTTGGTGGGTAACCCGAATAATGTCAGTCGTTATATTCCGCCGATCTCCGACTAATCTCCGATTACTACATTAACACCGAACTAAAATTTACAGGAAGTTGTAAGTGCGCGAAATCAGAGTGCCGAGTCCACTGCTTGGATCCGTATAACAGGGAACGACTGATGAGATTTTTGCACTGTATGCCTCGATAGGCTGTAGGCCGCTAGAGGGCGCAGAATTATTCGAGTTACTTGGTGGGAGGAAATCTCTGATATTCCAAAATATCATACAGTTATACCAATCAAAACATTTGAAATAAGACATGTGACAATTTAAAATTGCCTACCTCAATGGTTTGTAAAGTTTGCTCCCAAAATGTTGTATGTAAACTTGAAAATTGATGTATAGTGGTTTTTGGAATCTTAAACTTTAACATTTCTTTATTTCTGTGAAAATAAGGTTAGTTTTTGTGTTATCCAAAGATGTCAAAGTTTTTATTTCACAGCCAAGTACAAAAATGTTCACGTCGACATACGACATTTTGGAAGCATGCATTTCAACCAAAATTTCCAAAGCCTGTTTATGGATTTTGTTGTTGTTGAAAAATTACTAATTTACAACATTTTGGACGCCCAGCGACGATACATGGGTTTTAATTTTCCCATGAAATAAATAAATGGGTAGGGATTTTCGGGTAAATCAATATATAAAGATGGTGTTGTTTAAACCTTACACCCTGACATTCTTAGATACATATGTTTTTATGAAGTGTTATAGGCTTCCAACCAGCTTTCCAGATTGGTGTTCATCCGACCAATAGTAAAACTGTTGCCAAAGTGGGGCGTCTGTTTGGCTGTGCGGCACTGTTATGTGGTATGTATAAATACGCAGTCACGTCAAGCGAGAAAGGGACTGTTAGTGCTGATGCCTCGTGAAGAGAGAATGCCATGCTCTCTGCACGTTAAGATCCCTTGCAACAATTCTTCGACGGGTTGTAGGTAAATAAATAAATGAATAAATAAATAAATAAGTAATATTTATATCAAGAGGATAATCCCATTAGTAAAAACTAATCTTCCTAAGAGTCCTCAAAATAATAATAACATATTCATAAAGTACATACAATATTATAATGATCTATACACAATATACATATGTATATAGATATTAATGAAAAAGCATATTTATTTGCCCCCTTCATGAAAAAATTGTAACATTTTGTTTTAAAAGATATAAGTGTATAACTCATCTTTATTTCATTTGGTAAACTGTTGCATATTTGAGAACCAGAATATATAAAAGTTTTATTCAAATTTTTTGTTTGTTTTGGCTTTGGAAGTTTTAATGACAAATATGTTGTTGTCCCCGCAGATAAAGCCCCAAACAACATCGGTTTTTGTGTGTAAATATCATTACATAAACTGCTTGATAAATGAATTAGGTTTTGACAATTCACTTGGAAACTCAACATATACCCTCACGACACTTACCAAAGAGGAAATCCTGGATAATCATAGGTCTGTTCTATGATGAACCATTGTTCCAAAGATGAAGAACTGGATCTTCCATCCTGTATTGGATACCTACACTACATAAGTGTCCTTACAAACAACGGTATATTGCTGGGTCTTCCAAGTGCTCCACGAAACCTCTTTCTAAATTATTAACATCTATTTTATCAGCAATCAAAGCCGGGCTCCAAAGTTATTGTGAAACTGCCTATTCTAGAGGTGGCGTGAATCAGATGTGGATACTAAAAAATTCCAAAGGTCTTTTAGAGTTCATACAATATAAGACTCTCTCATCTTGCAATAGTATTAAAACATTTGGCTTTTCTACACTTTACACAAGTATTCCCCATTCCAAACTAAAAGACAAATTGAAAGAGTTGGTATTACTTTGTTTCATTAAAAAGAATGTCGAACGTAGATACAAGTATCTTGTCTTGGGGAGGGATAAATCCTACTTTGTAAAGAATCACTCTGATTCAAACAAAAAATTCTCTGAAACTGACATTATCAAGATGCTTGATTTCTTGATTGACAACATATTTGTTACGTTTGGAGGACGTGTTTTTCAACAGACTGTCGGAATTCCAATGGGAACCAATTGTGTCCCTCTTCTTGTCGACTTGTTTCTTTATTATTATGAGGCTGAATTCATACAGGAACTTCTTAGGAAGAAAGATAAGAAGTTAGCAATATCCTTTAACTTTACGTTCCGCTATATAGAGATAAAGGATACTACAGATACATTTAAGTCTGCCTCATATCTTGACTTACATCTAGAAATTGACAATGAGCGTCGGTTAAAACAAAACTTTACGACAAAAGAGATGATTTCAGCTTCCCAATTGTGAACTTTCCATTTCTATGTAGCAACATTCCAGCAGCGCCTGCATACGGAGTATATATCTCCCAATTGATACGATATTCCCGAGCTTGTATTTCCTATCATGATTTCCTTGATAGAGGATTGCTGCTCACAAGGAAGCTATAAAACCAAGAGTTCCAAATGGTGAAGTTGAAATCATCCCTTCGTAAATTTTACGGACGCCATCACGAGTTGGTTGACCGTTATGGAATAACCGTTTCACAGATGATATGGGATATGTTCCTTATATCGTAACTACAATACCCTTCCCTTTTCACGAATGTTACCTACCGAATTAGACTATTTACCGGATTTGTAATAACATAAGCAACACGACGGGTGCCACATGTGGAGCAGGATCTGCTTACCCTTCCGGAGCACCTGCGACCACCCCCAGTTTTTGGAGGGGTTCGTGTTGCTTAGTCTTTAGTTTTCTATGTTGTGTCATCTGTACTATTATTTGTCTGTTTGTCTTTTTTATTTTGGCCATGGCGTTGTCAGTTTGTTTTCGATCTATGAGATTGACTGTCCCTCTGGTATCTTTCGTCCCTTTTTAATAGTTTTTTATCAGCTGAAAGTTGGTGGTCTTCTGCAAGGCAAAATGAATTTCCCTATCAAATTAACCTTCTATTTCAAATGGCATTCCTTATTACCAGATCTCCATCCCGGACGACCCATACTACAGGATCTACCTATTGTATTTTTTGTAAATTTGTTTGAATCCTAAACCAGCATGAAATATTTGCAATTCTTATTATCCCCAAGGCAGGAAAGATCAAATTTTTAGAATAAATTATACATCTGCTCGCCTCCGGCACATTTTATGCAACATATTTCCTTTATATCATACAAACATAAGTTTTCTGTTGTCAATTGATTTACCCCTGTCAGAGGACGTTAGACAATTATTGATCAGCGAAAAAAGATTCTCAGACGACATATACCACGATGGTTTCTTTGACTCATATAATTTCTTAGATTCCAAAAAGGCATTGTATAACAATGGGAAGTTAGTGCCTGATTTTTCTAATCTTTAATAGTATTTTATCATTGCTTTAATCATGTTAAAATATATTGGCAGTCTTCCCAGCTGAGTTAACACAGCAAAGTTAGTACTTTTTTACAGAATTTAGTATGAAGTTTTTCAGCAGATAATTTAGAGTAAATATGGTCAAATGAAACAATCCCATTTCTAAATTTAGAAGAAATTGGGTTAAAGGCACCCCATATCTCACAACTGTATAAAAGGGTGGGTTTGATGATATGATCGAATACATGCATGCTTGTTTTGACTGAAGAATGCAAGGATAGAAAATCTTTAGACAACTTAAAATAGGTTGTTAGTGCCTTTTTATACAATTCATCCTGTGCTGCTGTAAAAGAGCCAGATGCACAAAAATGTATACCCAAATATTTATATGTATTAACACACTCTAGTTTTACACCATTTAACATACAATCATATTTGGTAATCAATTTACCTGCCTTGTTAAATATAAGAACCTTTGTTTTGTTTGTATTCACACTTAAGCACCAATCATTGCAGTAATTTTGCAATATATCCAATTTTCTTTTGCAAGCCGTTGGGAGATGTAGATAATAAAACAATAATATCATCAACATACATAAGTACATAAGACGGTGTGGATCTTGATTATTTATCAAAACTGGGTCCTCAGAGTTCTTTAAATAGATTGTTAAATTATTAATAAAGATCTTGAAGAGGTTTGAACTAAGATAGTCTCCTTGTTTGACCCCAAGGTGTGTTGAAAAGATGTTGGTTAAGTTTCATTTACTTTTACACACGATTTGCTTACTTCATACATGTTTTTAATGATGTTGTAAAATGAAGATTCCACCCCAATATCTAGTAGTTTCAATTTGATTCCAGTGTGAATAACAGTATCAAAGGATTTTTGAAGTCAACAAAGCAGGCATATAGTCTACCACTAGGATTATTACAATATTATCAATAATTGTCTTGATTACAAACATGTGGTCTGAGGTCCTAGCTTTCTTTGTGAAGCCAATTTGGCAGCAATCAATTATTTTGTGTTCGATTAGAAATTTGTTTAAAATAGAATTAAACAATTTCCCTATTGAAGTAGTTATAGTCAAACCACGATAGTTGTTTGGATCAAGAATAACATTAGCCTTTTGTAAGGGTGTAATATATCCTCCTCAAGATGGTTTACCCTATCTAAAAAATATTATTAACCTTACTTAATTCTTGAAAGTGATGAAGCCAGTTAGATGGTGATATATTGGTAACTGAAGAATCATGATCTTTGTCCTGTAACTCATTAATCAACTTCCAATATAGTATAGGATTGTCCTCATGAAGCATTTGTTATATTCTCTAATTTGTAATAATGACTTTTAACCAGAGGATCTTTTGGATTAGAAGAGTAAATTCTTCCATAATTTATAAGATTCTTTCTCATTGAGTGCAAGTCGGAGTAAAAAAATGTTTGTGTTTTTTTTTCTTTTTCCTAGATTAAGCTTGGTTTTTTTTAAAGATTGTTCAGCAGCCTCTATGAAAATGTCAGTAAGTTTAACTGAGGCTTCATTTATGTCTATTTTAGATGAAAAATGCCCCTTAAGCATGAAATCTGTATTTTTGCAAGTACAGACGGAGAGTTTAGAGCCTCCTGAAACACTGTAGCTGAGTTCTCTGACCACATGTATCGAGACGGCATAGTATGCAAATCAGGATCAGTACAATCATCTCGTAAATTAGCATTAAATTGAGCTGACATTTCCCATTCAATTTTACATTGACATCAGATAATGTAGGTACAAATTCTACAACTCTAAAGTACAAAATGTAATCAAGGGCACTCTCTGACACAATAGAGTAGTCTACATTACTTGCTCCATGTGGAGTATAGCAGGTATGTTTACCATTTGAATCACCCAGCGTACGCCCATATAAAATTCTGAGCTAATGAAAAATACAAAAATCTCCCTCTACAATCAAGTTTTTTTATCTTGGGTTTTACGCAATATAATATTTTTATCCACAGGATATGAATTGTATAAAGGATGAAAATCTACTTCATCTTGCATAATTAGATCAGGATGCGTTCCAGTTCTGGCATCAAAATCGCCACAAAGGAGAATATCGGCATCTTTACAAAATAATGCAATATCATTTTCAAGACATTCGAAAATTTCTATATCTCCATTTTTAGTATAGGTTGCACTTCTGTGTAAATATAGATGCAATTTCCCATAGGAACTCCCTTTACGGCTAAAATTTTGCCACTTTAACTTTGAAGTTTCGTAAAAAATCATATCCTAGAATGGAAAGTTGATATGCACTACTATTTTATTCAAAGGTCAAAACATAGGGCTGTGCGGCATTTTTTTAACCTTTATATGCCCCGAACCTCTAAGAGTTAAAACTTATATTAAAATTCTGTACTACCCCTTCCTTCACTTTGAGTCTTCCTCGGAATTCAAAATTCGACGCAACCAAGTGTTTATATACTGGTAACATTCCTAAGTTATGTCTCTATGAGATGAAACATAGAGATCATATCTGGGAACCAGTACGTAAACAAAACAAAATATCTATGAATATTATATATACGCCTCTTTCTCCCCAAAAGAGGCGTGGTTTGTGAAACAGCTGTATTTAAAAAGTGCAACCTGTAAGTGGATGTCACTGGTGGGTAATAAATAACACAAATATATAGGTTTCTGTGAAAGCCAAAGAAATGTTGTTTTTTTCTAATTTAACCCACTGATAATCAGTATTAGTATTTTTTAAAATTTTATCATGATTTTTTATGTGAAGTTTCTTAAAAATGCAATTTCGCCATGTCTATTATTAGCCTTTGTGATAGATCTACTTACAGAGTAGTGTTAAAAGGGCCCACATTTTTTATATTGGCATTGTAACCAACATGGGTTTCTACGAGGAATGCTAGATCATATTATGAAATTGAGTCAATGAAGGTTTGGTCCTGGGTTTTATCAATGTCCCCAGAAAAGAGGCCCCAAACATTCCAAGTACACATTTTCAATGTTGAAAATGACATAGTCATGTCTTTATTGGTTGTCCACAGGTGATGGTAGGAGCAACAAAAAAAATAAGATAAAATAAGACAAAAAGTAGTTTCCTGCTACTATAAAAAAAAAACAATTCAAAAGGAATCACTAATCGAGATGAAGCCAATTTTCAGGGAAAGAGGAGTTACTCCAGTATATTAAATGAATCTAGAGTTAAAAGTTGTTTTTCTTTTCTTTTAAACTGAAATTTCTTCTTTCTGTTTTTCTTTTAAAGCTTTTCTGTAAATAATTGTTACAAATCAAATGAATTGATAGGATTCCTTCGATTTTAAAAATAGTATGTATATATATATATATACTAATATACCGGTAAACAAAACTTATTGAAAAAAAAATTGGTACAATTAACAAAATAAAAAATTTGTCCACTATTTTTTACAATAATTTTCCCTTATAAATCGTTATAATTGAGGTTTAGTCTCAGCGTGTTGATCCCATCAAGCCACGACCACGATCGCGTCCTACTTGTCGACTGTTTGGAGTACGATTCCTGGGCCTGCTTCTGTTACGAGGTATTGGGATGTTTAGAAAGTTATGTATGCCATGTTCAAGTTGTTAGCAAGGATCGAGGTTCCTTTGTCGTTTAAGTGGTAAATGTCATCCGAAAACAGTGACATCATAGCAGTTCCTCCGTATAACATGTTGGTGTGTTCAACCAAGGTAACATGATGTCATTTAGATATTTTTTTCTTGATCAAGGCTTTGATTATTACCCCATTGGTATGGTGATTTATACCATCTGCTCTTGGTGTAGCTAAAGAAATAAGACATTTACAGCTTTTAGTGCATTTTCTTCCAATGAGATGCACTAGCTGAATTAGTTTGTCAACACATGTTGCAGACTCATAGTTTTTCAGTTCATTCGTGAGAATATGTAAGATCACTACACTAGGTTGGTCTTCATATTGCGTGATGTATGTAGTTGCATCGTCTATGGTGTATTGAATGGATTTATGCATTAGTACTGCATTTGTCACTTTGTCTTCTTTGATTCCTTAAGTGTTTGAGGTACCAATCATTAGGACTTTTGGAAAAGATCCTGGTTCAAGGTGTGAGGTATCTGTCTATGGTAAAGTCAACATATCCTGTGATTTTACTTGTACTGCCTGTTGTGGGTCAAGTAATGCCAGCAATTGAGATTTAAGATTAAGATTATGGTCAAAAAGATTATCTACTTTTTCGCTCATCCTCATCTTTGTTCTCTAGTTTGTCCATTAAAACATGGGTTTCATTTCTTGATGACTGTAATGCAGTATCAAGGTCAACTATTGTCTTAGTAAGTGTGTCCCTAAGTTGTTGGTTGGTCATATGGAGATGATTTATCTCTTCCTTTTTATTATTCAATCTTTCATTAAGTGTTATTACTTCATTTTTTGATGCTTGTAACAATGTGTTTAGTTCATCTGTTGTTTTATTACACTTTATCATTAACTTCACTTATTCTATCTCTGTTTTCATTGTGTCAAAATTTGTATTTTGTCTATCTAGCATTTGGTACATCTTATTTGTTATACTGGTTTCTAGTCGCTGAATTTCATCAGTGTTTTTTGTGTCTACTTGTTCAGTTGTTGTCTCTTTGTTCTTAGTAATAATTGGTGTTGATTTAGTGTAATTGACATCTGTTGTGTCGGTTACAATTATTTGTTTTGCTGAGGTTTCATCAGTAAGAATCCCCATTATGTGGATAAGTTGAGGGAAGTCTTCTTTTGCAAACTTTTCAAAGTGGTTTCCTTGTGCTTGTATGAAGCCAGTTCGCACTAATAATGTTATCTTATAAAGAAGGGGTTCAGTTTGTCATCAGATGTTTTCACCTTAATGTGATAGTTTTAAGTGGGTCATATTTCGTGACTACCTCGGGGCTATCGGTCCAGTATATGTCTCGGTTGTCTAATTTCCCCATATATTCATAATAGTATAGGTTTAGCGCTCTTATCCAGCGTCTAAGGCGGGTAAGGTCAGTTATAAAACCAACCATTCGGGCTTCTTTTTTGTACAAACTTAGATCAAACTTAGACTTTTGGAAAAGATCCTGGTTCAAGGTGTGAGGTATCTGTCTATGGTAAAGTCAACATATCCTGTGATTTTACTTGTACTGCCTGTTGTGGGTCAAGTAATGCCAGCAATTGAGATTTAAGATTAAGATTATGGTCAAAAAGATTATCTACTTTTTCGCTCATCCTCATCTTTGTTCTCTAGTTTGTCCATTAAAACATGGGTTTCATTTCTTGATGACTGTAATGCAGTATCAAGGTCAATTATTGTCTTAGTAAGTGTGTCCCTAAGTTGTTGGTTGGTCATATGGAGATGATTTATCTCTTCCTTTTTATTATTCAATCTTTCATTAAGTGTTATTACTTCATTTTTTGATGCTTGTAACAATGTGTTTAGTTCATCTGTTGTTTTATTACACTTTATCATTAACTTCACTTATTCTATCTCTGTTTTCATTGTGTCAAAATTTGTATTTTGTCTATCTAGCATTTGGTACATCTTATGTGTTATACTGGTTTCTAGTCGCTGAATTTCATCAGTGTTTTTTGTGTCTACTTGTTCAGTTGTTGTCTCTTTGTTCTTAGTAATAATTGGTGTTGATTTAGTGTAATTGACATCTGTTGTGTCGGTTACAATTATTTGTTTTGCTGAGGTTTCATCAGTAAGAATCCCCATTATGTGGATAAGTTGAGGGAAGTCTTCTTTTGCAAACTTTTCAAAGGGGTTTCCTTGTGCTTGTATGAAGCCAGTTCGCACTAATAATGTTATCTTATAAAGAAGGGGTTCAGTTTGTCATCAGATGTTTTCACCTTAATGTGATAGTTTTAAGTGGGTCATATTTCGTGACTACCTCTGGGCTATCGGCCCTGTATATGTCTCGGTTAACTAGTTTCCCCATATATTCATAATAGTATAGGTTTAGCGCTCTTATCCAGCGTCTAAGGCGGGTAAGGTCAGTTATAAAACCAACCATTCGGGCTTCTTTTTTGTACAAACTTAGATCAATTTGATCGAATTTTGCCTGTTTTGATTTGTCCGTTTTTGGCTCCGATAACCTAGTGAGCAGACAATTGGGCGGTATGTAATGTCAATTTGGTCATTATCAAATAATTTTTGTATATCTTTCTTCATTGAAATCAAACATTTTCAATCAGCAAGTGATGATGTTTTAGGATTTGTGTACTTGGTCGTGGTTATAAAAATTTACCAGCGTTCCATAACCGGAACCGGAAGTCTATATCATGTATCATCTCAAAAATGACTTACATATGCGTTTCTGTTAGTGGTGTATATACTGTTAATGGCGGGCGAGCAGGTGTGTACTTTTATTTCAGCGTTGATTATTGATAGTGTTCTTCTAGATAGTCTTGTTTTAATTGTAGTTGGTTGACTACAGCATAATCATATATAAATATAGCCAGCGTAAAAGAATGATAATAAATGTTGTCCCGTATGGATCAGAATGTATTTATCTCAATAAATTACTAATATAACAGCAATAATATAGTTAGTATGAATTAAAAGAGTAAGATGCTAGCCTTCTCAACCCCATATGTAACTTAATATATATACATTTACAAGACTTTATCATATCAATCATACTAATTCAATAATGAAAAAAAAATGAAATATACTTATTTCATGAACATTATATGTTTGTTAACGTGGTGGGATATCGTATCTATACATCTTTAATAATTGTTATATTTGCCAAACTACTATTAGAAATTGTAAACAACGAACTGGTTCCGCATCTTATTTTATATGAAGCAACTTCCTTTTGAAGACCTGCATGAGCGGGAATTTTTGTAAATATGGTATTTGGTTCCTGAAAGTCTCTGAGAAAGGTTTCGGTTTAATATTTCGAATATATAAGAACTTGAATTGCTATCGTATAGCTTAAGGTAAAATAGCGTTGTATCGAAATACATCCTGTTCCTCATGACACACAATGCCGTTATAAATCCATAAAAATTAGAGCGTTTGCCGTTATTTCCAAAAGAAAAGTGACATATTAAATATAAACATTAAAATTCAAAACTCGTAGCCTTATCACCTACGTTTCTATATGACGTCATTAAAACAGAAAATAGTTTCATAACGGCGCTTGACAAAAACGCAATTATCGTAACTATATCCTACTATTTAGTACCCTGAACAATAAAAGTAAGGTCAGCCTATTTTTCTTCGTGAAAACGTCACCCTCTAAGTCGATTGTGAGATCATTGTGTTTCCTCTTACTGTGTTTTGTTAGTTCTGACATCCTACCAAACGTTCTTTCACTGTCCACACGCCAAGGACATACTACTCTCCACACCGCGTGCTCTGAGATGGCGTGGCTTTTAAGGTCTTTTTTCTTCTCAAAGGTCTCTGGGCACATCCAACATTTTGTTGATATTACCGAACTGATTCTGAAATACAAGGAATACTGCTACTAGTATTAATTCCCTGTACAAAAAGTTAAATCCCCCCCCCCTTCTTTCGGTCACATTTTATGATTGTGTATATGGAAGGCCAGCATCCGTAGGCAAGTAAACTCAATTCAAACCATGCAATAACACTAACAATAATTAACTCAAAACAACTGGAACTCCGTAAAAATAGCTGTAACTATTCATCTGTTACAAAGATAACGTTTCTAGTCTGTCCTATTTTCCTGAAAGAGTTTTTAATGATGTTGTTTCACTAAAAATACTTCCCCATGGCGATTTTTGGTGTCCAGCTTAAAAGGCAACGAAGACTCTCCCTATGTTTTTATCTTCCAATTGCTGTTGTCGTATCTCTGATGGTTCCTAACCTCCTTAAAGTACCTCATTGTTTTTCATTTCGTTCTGTTGTTCCTTGGGTAGGTTCCTAATGACAGCTCTAATAATTCCAGGAATTAGCCCTGTTGTTTCAGTATTCTTGATATCCGGTGTTTGATCTGCTTCTGTGAGGGGTGTAGGAAGGTGTCCAACTGTTGCTATTTGTTTTTCCAAATTTAATTGGCATTTAACAGAATGGTACCTTACCTCCCTAGCATTAAAGTTCTCAGCTTGATTTTAACTTTGTAGCCAACTGACCGCTGAATTGTCAGTCCTAATTAATACTGGTCTACCATAAACATATGGATGAACACCCTTAAATGCAATGATTTAAGCTAGTAACTCCTTTTGAGTTGTACAGTATATAGTTTCGTGTTTATTGAGTGCCTTGCTCATGAATGCAATAACATGATCACGGTCATCGTGTTCCTGGGACAGAAAGTTTCCCACGGCGTAATTACTGGCATCTGTGTCCAAAATGAAGTTCTTATCTGTAACTGGGTAAACTAGTATTGTTGGTGTAGTCAGGGCTTGTTTTAACGAGTTAAAAGCTATCTGGCAGTTTTCTGTCCAAATGAATGTTGTTCCCTATTCTAATGCCTTATGTAAAGGTCTGGATAAATCAGCAAAACCCTTAACAAATTTCCGATAGTAGGAGCAAAGTCCTAAAAAGCTTTTTATTACGTTTGCATTTCGAGGGACTGGTAAATTTTTAACTGCTTCTTTTTTCTAAGGATCGGTTTGAACTCCCTGCCCTGAAACTACATGTCTAAGAAATTTGACGCTTTTCTGAAACAAAACGCACTTAGAAGGTTTTAATTTTAAGTAGGCATCTCTCATTCTCTGAAATACATGCACTAGCCTAAGTAGCACCTATATAAACAAGAGACATTCCTTCCAATGTAGTACTCTCAGTACGTCCTCCATTAACCTTTCAAAAATGCTCGGCTAGTGGCTAATTCAAAAGGTGTAACTTTAAACTGAAATAGAACTTGGCTGGTCGAAAATGCTGTCTTTTCTCTGTCATCTGTATAGAGTTCCCCCTGATAAAAACATTGGTTTAAGTCCAGACATCCAAACTGGTTCCTGCTAAAGAATCTAAGCAATCGTCTACACAAGGCAAATGATAAGCGTCCTTATAAAATGATCAGTTCATTTAAAGCTCTGTAATCCCCACATAATCTTGTTCTTCCATCCTTGTTGGCTATAAATACTGTCCTTAAACTCCAAGGTATGTTTGATAGTTTAATGACTCATTGGTCCAACATTTTGACTACTTTCCTGTTCTCTATTTCCCTCTGTCCCAATGGTAGCCTTCTAGGTGCTCTTCTTATTGGTAGTGCTGTTTTTGTTTTTATCCTATGTCATATTCTATTAGTCCTCCATAAATGTATGGATGTTCAGGACTGATTGGATGCTTCGGGCAAGGATGAAATATAGATCAGGATTTTTCTTTTTTCTATTTGTAAAGTCATATTTACTTAACATAAATCAACGACGAAATTAACATATTTCTAATCCTACAAACTCACCAAAGATATAAGGCTTTATTAAAAATGTAGTCACTCAACTATAGAATCAGTCACACCACCCTTTTGTCATACGCTTCTTCACATCTTCGTGTATTCGCTAAAAAGGCTGGATTTCAATATCGTACATTGCATCATCTTCACATTATACTGCATCAAACTTTCAAAAAGGAGCAATACAACATTACACACAGATACACAGACTGCAAGTTTATATTTTGCAATTAAGACCTAAAAACATGAACTGACAAAATAAAAGAGAAAACGTACTTCGGTGATAAAATACGCGAATACATTTTGATTTTAGAATACTTATTTTTTGCATGAATTGAATCGTGTTTCAAAAAATTGCATTTTTATTTTTACTTTCGGTATCAAAATGTAGTTGCATTTGAAAATACACAAAAATGTATATTGGCGTCAATAAAACGAGTATTTAATATCCCAAGATAAGTCAATTTATAGAAGAAACTAATGCATTTATTATTTGTGTCTTCCTCCTTTAATAGGTGAACCACCATGTGTAATGTTGTAAAGGAGGACATTAAGCTCACTGTAATATACATTTTCCTATTAAAGACATAATACCACTTAACGAAAAGTTTGAGTATAAAGGAGACATTTCTCACGACGAAGCCTTCGAATATATATTACATACAGCCAGGATTCGATCAAAGACAAATGATATTGGATATACCATTTATGGAACGTCTAGTGCTTGTTTCAGGAAATTGCAAATTTGCTTTTACTTTCGGTATCAAAATGTAGTTCCATTTAAAAATAGAAAATATATATCTTTAGATATTTATAATACGTGTATTCAAAATCCCCAGAAAAGTCAATTTATAGAAACAGCTAATATGAATTTTCCGATAGAGGACATAATACCACTTAACGAAAAGTTTGAGTATAAAGGAGACGTTTCTCGCGATGAAGCCTTCGAATATATATTACAGCCAGGATTCGATCAAGGATAAATTTGATAATGGATATACAATTTATGGAACATTAAGTGCTTGTAAGAAACATTCGTTTGTAATTCAGAAAATACCTACAATTCGCGTCTGCCAGATAGGTGGAAAGTTTTACACGCTCGACAACCGCAGACTTTGGGTCTTTAAGAGGCTTGAAGCAAATGGCGATATCACAGATATACCTGTGAAAACCGTCAGTCGTTCGATGCTAGAAGACAGGAAATTTACTACTACAAATGGAGGGACTGACGTAACTGTCAGAAGTACAGAGTCTGACTTTGATATGTTTTAGAATTTTTGAGTGCAGACAGTATTTTTTCATATTTTTTATAATTTCCAGAGTTGTTTGAAAGTGTAATTTGATATTACATCTCCTATAACGTTTTCTTTTCTTTACATCAAGAGCGAAGAATTTTCCAGGTTTAATATAGAATTAGTGAACCTTTTAAAAACAATTGTGTATTAACTGCATGCTTCGAGGTATAAACAGCATGAAAATAGTATGAAGAAATCTGAAAAATGTACGAAAAAGTACTTTTAGAATATTATTGTTCATTGGATAATGTGGAGCTTTTATGGTACTTTAAACATATAAAAGCAAATATTCATGAGATTCCAAAACAGCGAAGTTTGATATCACAATCAGCTTTAACGTGTGTTAGACAACAATTATGACCACATACAAGCGTTCCACATATAAGATTTTAGTTGAGGTTCTTTCAATCGCTGCTTTCATTGGAAACATAAACTTACATTTTACCTGAATGCAAAAATATACAATTAACTATTTTATGTTGGAAGATCAATAGAAAATGGCAGAAAAAACCTGTGGAAAATTTAATCGTAGTTGCTATTTTAAGGAAATATATATGTTTACTACTTTTACTTTCAGTTTCAGAAAAAGTTTCATAAAATTCAACAATGATTTGACAAAAATTTGTAATTGAATTTTAGATTCTATCTAAATATATACTACTTCCAGGTCTTTCATTTACGTATACTAGCTTTTGCAATGTTTTATTTATTCTAAGTCCTAATAATATGTAAATGTAAAATTTTACAGTAAGAAAGAATAATAAAGTTTTCTTTAAGAAAGATGACTTTTAAATGTGTTTGCCCTCTGTCATATTAGATTTTTTTTAAATCTAAACTTGAGATACAGAAACATTTGAATGCCCAAAGATACGAATGAAGCAAACACATTGCGCTATACTGGGACTGTTTGGATAACTTATTTCTAGTTCTCATCAGAAACATACCTTATTTCTACCCCTTCATACTCCCTTTATATATTTCAGTTGATAACTTTCGCGTTTGCATGTTCATTATATACGGATATCAATAACAAGAATGTGCTCCTAACACAAAAATGCTCCAGCAGGGTAACGAAAAAGAACAACTGAAATCGCCACAAGTGTTACAGTCACCATCAATAATTTGTTAACCGATAGGATGTGTCTGTGTCTCAACTTACAACCAAAATGTTATCGCGGACTTAAATCTTTACTATACCAGAATGGTCGTCTGATCTGTAAATTTACCGATTGTGTCTTATTCTCTGGTGTGACATTTTGACTGAGTGTGGACTCGCATGGGGTAGATATATGCATATCATTTTCCGAAATTTTAGCATCGGTAAAATATTGACCAGGCGGATTCTTTCTTGATTGTGGGGAATACATACATACTAGAAGGCGCTTACCCTGTCGATGCACCCAGTCGTGCTCGGTCTGGAGATTGATTTGTATATTCTAAATGGATTTACGAGATTTTAACATCGGTAAAAAATGTAGACCGATATTGAATATCCGTTTCACAGATTACAACGGATACGTTCCAATTGTCTACAATCCCGTCCCCTTTTACCCAAATGTGACCTACAGAATTAGACTTATCACCGGATTTGTACTAACATGAGCAACACGACGGGTGCCACATGTGGAGCAGGATCTGCTTACCCTTCCGGAGCACCCGAGATCACCCCCTCCCCCCTAGTTGTTGGTGGGGTTCGTGTTGCTCAGTCTTTAGTTTTCTTTGTTGTGTTTTGTGACTTTTGATGAATTATTGATTAAGAGGGTTGAAAAATACATAAAAGGATAAAAGGAATTATCAAAATTATTAAAAAAAAAAACACACCAACCAATCGGCATAAAAAAGGGGGGCAACTTATCAATTCTGCAATGTGGTTTTAAAAAAGATGAAAACAAAGCACAGAAAAGATAAGTAAATATGTTGCTTAAGATTATTATGTTTTCGGTCTGATTATTTTTAATTCTAGTATGACGTTCTTCAAACGCTTTGAGTACACACCCGTGGTAAAATATGAATATATTGTATGTCAGCTGATCGGTAACGTCATGATTTGTTTGTGCTGTTCCAATCATACTCCCACGTCATATGCTTTTTTTTTTTAATGAATGAGCTACCCGACGTCAATCGGTGTAAATGACGTCATTGAACGATGACGTAAGAATATAAGCATTTTACAGGAAAATGCACGGTTGTTAAACTGAAAGTCATCAAAACAAGGAAACATAAACAAACATAAACAAACGATGATAATATTTGTTAAAAGCCAATTTATTTTTACATATGATTAAGATTATCATTTAAATTCATCCAAACCTATCTATAAGTACGTCATTGTAAATAGTTTAAGCATACATGTCACTAGTATTTACCGGATTTGTAATAACATAAGCAACACGACGGGTGCCACGTGTGGAGCAGGATCTGCTTACCCTTCCGGAGCACCTGAGATCACACCCAGTTTTTGGTGGGGTTCGTGTTGCTTAGTCTTTAGTTTTCTATGTTGTGTCATCTGTACTATTATTTGTCTGTTTGTCTTTTTATTTTTGGCCATGGCGTTGTCAGTTTGTTTTCGATCTATGAGTTTGACTGTCCCTCTGGTATCTTTCGTCCCTCTTTTAGTTAAGTTTTCTCCGTTCTTTAACGTCAATATTAATAGTGGGTTTAATTACAAGAACGGCTAATGTTTGCCTTCACCTAGAGCACTTCGATCCAAAAGAATTGCTGTATTTGTCCTATTAGAATAGAAATAATTCATGTAGGCTTGAATTATTTCTTAAATAATTTCATGTTTTTAAATCAAAGTGTTTAACTTTTTGGTTTTGTATATATGTGAAGTACATTTGTTAAATCTTGATAAAGTTTGTTGTAGTTTGTAAGATACACTAATTTTTATATGTTTTGTTTTTTGTGTATTTCTAGCTATTATTATTTTTCAACGAATTTCAAAAGTTTCATTTGTGTAAAATCACGATGTTGCTCCAGATGTTATTTCTTAAACATGAAAAGCTCCTGTCCAAGATTCAAAAAATTGCATAAGGATTTATAATTCAAGTTTTATTTTAATACAAAAACTTTCATTCCTAAGTATTTGTGGTGTTGTATATTGCAATTTAAAACGTGTTTTTAGTGGTTGCTGTAAAAATAGATCTTAGTCTAATGTAATGGAAACAATCGGTATCGAATAGGCTTTCAAATATGGGGTAAAGCCGAAATTATCACATTTTTCCACAAATTTTGGTTTCCTCCTTTGAAATGTTTTCAGAACTTAACACTGTGTCTGAATGGATCAAAGTTATTCGATCATGCATTCAGAAACGCATTCAGAAACTACGATGTACTATGAACACAAGGGTTTCTAACCCATTCAAGAACCCGGAGGTTGTGAATGCTTTATCCTCTTTGCATGATAAATATGTCGTTGTTTCAGCAGATAAAGTATCCAATAATATTGTCTTCATGTGTAAAACCATTACTTGGAATGTCTCACAAAAGAACATGGAATAAACAGCAGAACTGGTAATCCAACATATTCTTTAACATCATTTACTAAGGATGAAATTTTACAAAATCACAAATCTGTCCTTCTTTCTTTTGGTATAAACATCAAAGAAGACGAATAAAATATACCGTCATTATACTGGATACCAAAACTTCACAAAACTCTTTATAAAGAACGATACATAGCTGGATCATCAAGATGTTCAACTACACATTTTTCTAAAGTGCTGACTACTATTCTTTCTACAGTAAAAGATGGCCTTCAAAAATATTTTGATGAGATATATTCAACCAGTGGTGTCAATCAGATGTGGATTCTTAAAAATTCTAAAGAACTACTTCTAAATCTTAGATCACAATCTCTGCAATTTTGCAGCAACATTAAAACTTTTGATTTTTCTACGCTTTACACTACTATTCCCCATGCCCAATTGAAAGATCGACTTCACCATCTCATTAAACAGACGTTTTTCTATAAAAATGGGAATCGTAGATATAAATTTCTTGTTTTGGGTTATAATAATTCTTATTTTGTGAAGAATCACACTGGTTCTATCAGAAAATATACTGAAGATGATATTATCAAAATGCTGAACTTTTTGTTTGTTCGACAATATATTTGTTGAGTTTGGAGGATTGATATTTCAACAGACAGTCGGTATTCCAATGGATCCTAATTGTGCACCCCTACTGGTCGATTTGTTTTTGTACTCGTATGAAGCAGAATTCATTCAGAACCTTCTAAAAGACAAAAAGAAAAATCACCTTGCGAAATTCTGAGAACGTGAGATTAAGGATACTACTGATACAATAAGGACTGCTTCATACCTTGATATTTTCCTCAATATTAACACAGATGGACGACTTCACACTAAAATATATGACAAACGGGACGATTTCAACTTCCCAATTATAAATTTTCTCATTTCTCAGCAGTAAAATACCCCCTGCCCCATCGTATAGTGTTTACATATCTCAGTTGATACGTTATGCTCGTGCATTTTCACACTATCCGGACTTCATATACAGGTGTGTGCTCCTTACGCAGAAACTGCTCCAACAGAGTTATGAGGAGGAAAGATTAGAAATGACACTCCGTAAATTTTATGGACACCATCACGAATTGGTTGATCTATACGATGTGTCTGTGTCTAAACTAATTAACGACATTTGTATTACTCTTAGATTGTATGTTACCATCTACGTCGTCTGGTCTGCTAAGTACCGAACGTGACCTATTCCCGAATAAGACTGTTTTGCCGAATGTGAGTTCGCATTGCTATTAGGCGTGTCTCGGTATTTATACATCCAACATTCATGTATTTAGTTATGATGTTTCGTATGTAATTCTGGTTGGATATTGTGTTCTGTCTTATCGTTTGTGGTTTTAATTCTATTTTTATTTTCTATATGTATGTAAAAATTAAGATAACTAACGAGCTAGTTCATTTATATGATTTTTAGTTTAAAGCAACTATATGAACAAGATTTATTTGTTTTTACACAGTTTTGATTTAGAAGTAAAACCAACATGGTCAGAAATACAAATAATTACACAATTACTAACACAATTCTATATTAATATTCTTGCAATGGTTAGAAAATACATAAAATAACACCATTACAAACTAAATCCGAATTTTATATTCTATTTTTAGAAATTGACCTGTGACGTCACTTGTTGTGGCGTTGATACATTCGTGTGACGCACAGCTTATAATTCTGTTGTGGTGTACTTGTGTACTGTCGTGAATAAATGGATGGGGGGAGGGGGTATCCGTTCTTATTCTGTTGTTTACATGTTGTAATGTACTATTATATCATTTATATATGTATTTCTCTGTCCTGAGTGTTCTTGCGTTTATTTGTACTGTATTCTTGTCACGCAATGTTGTCATTTTTGCGGTATTTTTAACATTGCCATATAAACGGGAGGTTTGGCTAGCCATAAAATCAGGTTCAACCCACCATTGTTTCTTAAAATGTCCTGTACCAAGTCAGTTAAATCGATTTATGACTATTGAACTGCGGTATACTACTGTTGTCTTTATTTATACTTTGTCATGTTGGAACCTTATAGCTTGCTATACGGTATGGGTTTTGCTCATTGTTAAATGTCATACTATAACCTTGGTTGCTAGTATCTACGTAATCTGGTCTCTGAGGGATTGTTGTCTTATTGGCAAATATACCACATTTTCTTATTTTTATATGTGACGAAATGGTTAAAACACATTCACTGAGCGATTGGATTAGCTACCAAATTTTATATAACCCAACAAACATTTTCATAAATACGACACAGTTATGCAATTATACAGCAAAACATGTAAAGGCCCCGGTAAAATCGAGGTTTATCAAAAGAATGGAAACACAGTTGTGACATTAACTATTATCAAGTTATGCCTTTTTGCTACATCTTTTTACTTTATTTACCGAAACTTTACTTAAAATCATCGACAATCAATTCGAACAAGTGGTTTGTGAATAAAAATGTTTATGGAAAATTCTTGTTTTGATCCATAACAGTACTAGTTTTAACTTTTGATAACAATTGCGTACAATGTTACGCGTATGTCTTATGTTACAGGACGGCTCAAGTTATGCAGAACAATTCGAATTACTATTGACGTTTTTCACTTGTGCATAACTTTGAGTAAAATAGACACAACACCTTAGGGTATTATATTTATGTTTTTGTCGTTAGTTTTGGAGAGTTCTGTGATAATTGTCGTTTTAATGCAGAAGTTGAAAAAGTCGCATCTAGTGACAATTTTTCTATGTATCCATTCATTTTTTTATCACATGCGAATTAGGCAAATGGAATGCTTTCATTAATATCCACTGCAAAAAGTCGACCACACTTTGCTACCCTCACCCTGTTGAAACCAACCTTTTGGTGATATCCCCAATAATTTGACTATTCCATGCAAAAAGTATAATAACAAAAATACCGAACTCCAAGGAAAATTCAAAACGGAAAGTCCCGTATCAAATTGCAAAATCATAATAACAAACACATCAAACAAAAAGAAAACAACTGTCATATTCCTGACTTGGTACAAGCATTTCCTTATGTGGAAAATGGTGGATAAAAGCTGGTTTCATATCTCACTTGTATGACAGTCGCATACAATTCCTTTATATTGATAACAATGTGTGAACAAAACAAACAGACATAATAGGTAAAAATGTCAAAAATAAGGGTACAGCGGTCAACATTGTGTTGTGTTGTAATCTTAATCACTATAAAAACAAACAAATATATCAACAAAGAAAAACAAAATAGCATATAGACAAAGCACATAAGCATAAATGAAAGACAGGAATACAAAAAATTACTATATCACAATGACACAATGGCGGGATGTATAAGTACCGAGCCACTCCAAAAGGATATTACCAAAAATGGACTAAACAGTAAAGGTTAATAATTTACAGAGACAAATAAAAGAACACTATAACACGTTATTAAGATTATAAACAACGTCAGTACTTAAAATCAATATCTCAATGTGTTATTTGTGAGGTTGATACGGAATATTTATCAACAAAGTCTTAGTATCTTCCGATGAACTTTTTTTAGTACAAGGACGAGGCGTTTTTTGACATAACCCTGGTTCATCAACTTTCAGCTTAGACACTGGTGACGTTTTATAAAGTCTGAGTAGCAGCTACAAGCTCTTGAATACCGAATGAGTTTGGAAATGTATATCCCTTATGCAGGTGAAGTTGGTATATTGCTACTAAGGTGAGGGAAATTTACAATTTCAAAATTAAAATCGTCTCGTTTGTTATAGATTCTGGTACTGAGATGACTGCTTATGTCAAATTCGAGGTATGAGTCTAAAATAATGCAGAGGAAGCCGTGTCTGTTGTTTCTTTAATTTTTAGTTCTGGAGGATATATTAATGGAACCCAATCAGAAAAGTTTGGATTGTTAATGGAAAGAACATCATCAATATATCTGAATGTGAAATTAAATGATCTGGCTTCTTTGACCTTCTTGCTTTTGACAAGTGTCTGAAGGAACTCCGACTCAAAAGATCGGCAAGGAGAGGCGCATAGTTCGTTCCCATAGGACTGCCGACAATTTGTTTCAAAAGTCTACCTCCAAAATCAACAAATATGTTGTCAATAAGAAACTCCAGCATACTGATCACTGTTCCTCTGTGCAGCATGCTTTATCTTTTTGTTCACTATTAACAAATATGCCATATGGTATCCAAAAGTAATAAATTTATAGCGTATGCTACCATTTTTATATTGAAAAACATTGTGGATTTCTTTTAGACGATTTTTCAATTTCACATGTGGAATGGTGGTATACAGGGTTAACAAATCGAAAGTTTTGATAGAATTAATTTCAGAATTTTTGTAAATCTAATGGACAATTCCTTTGTAGAACATGCAGATGAGCCTCAGTGTACCGTTATTTGTACGGAATTTTGTGCAGTTTAGGTATCCAATACAAACAAGGTAAGTCCTTCAGATTCAATGTAATGTTCATTGAAGCCATGAAGGACTTATGATTCGCAAAAATCTCATCCTTGTCAAATGATATGTTTTGTAAGTTGGATTACCTGAGTACTCATTTATTCCTAATTCTTTTACAAGACACTCGTAGTAGTATGATTTACATACAAAGACAATATTATTAGAACCTTTGTTCACAGGAACAACAACATATTTATCGTGAAGAAATGATAGACATTTCACAGCATCTTTGTCTCTGAAAACGGACATAATATTTATAAACAGAACTGTGTGTTGCATGAATCGATCGTTATAGGCAATGGTAGACAGCTCAATTTGAAATATTGTCAACATATAGGTTTTTGCTAAATACAATGCAATGTTTAATTTTAAGTTCACAATTCACAATAAAACCAATTTGTAATCAATCAGTGTTCACAAGCACTTCTATTTCACAATCGTATTCAGAATTTAAAGGATAAAACCTCATTTATATTTTACAAATCTATTGTAGGCAGTACTATGAGATATTTCTGGCAAACTGTTTATTTTTTATCATACAGGGATTACACTTGTCTAAACATTTTAATTATACATTTCTGATTTGGTGAGCATGGTAAAAGTAAAGAAGTATAATTGAAAAGTATAAAAAAAACTTAGGAAAATTACAATTCTATTCCAATTTCTTTGTACTGATAAATTTGATTTGACAATATCTTTCGATAAGCCAAAATCTTAAAAAAAAATATCTGCTTGAATGCTCTGCACGATTGCGGATGTTATTGCTGTCATTTGATAGGGATAGGTTTCAGGCGGAAACCCAGTTGAAATTAAACAAAAGAAATGGAACTCTTTGTTAGAGAAGGTAAAAAATGCAAAGTTGGTAAATTTGAATTGTTTACATCTTCTTCTATGGGCTTTAAAAGTTTAATAAATGTGCCTAATTTAGGATTTTATGCATGTTATGTATGTGTTTTACTTAAATTATTGAATTGAGCTTCGAGATATTTGTAAGCTTTTAAATTATAGACAAATTTTCACAAAACAGTCGATTGTGGTAGGTGCAAATTCTCGTGGATCTTTTTTGTGCATAAGCATAAATTCCGCAGAAATATATTCCAAAGAAAGATAATCGATTTATCCTTTTAAAGCATCAATTTTGCATCTCTGCCCCTCGTGACAGTTTTTGGGAAAAAATCCCCCAAAATGGCAATAATTTCATCGAAAAGAGAACGTCGAGTACACCATTTTAGGTTCAGACGTGTTTGAGTTGAATATTCGGTCTTGAAAACGTATGAAAGAAAAATATTTGATACATCATCTCGCTTCAGATTCTATTATTTTTATATATTTAGGCTGTAGGTTGATACAATAATATTAAAAATTTACCGTACAAAAAGGGGAAATATATGGATCAAGTGAAACACCTTTCCAATGAGTCATAAGACCTCAGATTTGCTGTTCAATGTACTGTTCATTGAAGCCATGAAGGACTTATGATTCGCCAAAATCTCATCCTTGTCAAATGATATGTTTTGTAAGTGGGATTACCTGAGTGCTCATTTATTCCTAATTCTTTTACAAGATACTCGTTGTTGTACGATTTACATACAAAGACAATATTATTAGAAGCTTTGTTCACAGGAACAACAATATATTTATCGTGAAGAAATGATAGACATTTCACAGCATCTTTGTCTCTGAAAACGGATTTTGGTCGATCATTCACACATTTTTAATTTATGAATTCGACGTTTTATCAGATACCTGATCGTTTGACCAATTCTGACAAAGTGTCCAGTTCAACTTCTTCTCGTTTAGCCCATTCTCTGGCGTAGTCTTCAATGGAATTCATAATTATTTTGAACTTATGGTTCCAATTGATGTGTTGGGGTTCTCTGAACTTAGGACCATGAGATATCGCCTTTCGGAGATGTTCTTGTTGAATTATGTTTAGATCCTCAGTAATAACATGGCCAGAGGGGCTGTAAATATAAGGCGACGTTGTATTGATTCTAATTCTGCTTAAATTTCTGACGTTATAACGTGATATTTGTGAGTACAATGAAATATCGAAACTTAAGTATAAGACGTACTAAATGTTTTGGCGAGAAAAGGAAACTCATCCGATTCCCCCTACAGCTATGTTGATATCAATACTGCGACTGATGATTGTTTAAATCAACGACTGACATATTGCGATATTATCTAGAAACAATTTATAATATCCTTTTGATATCTCCCGCCTATATTTTATAATAAACTGGCAAAAAAAATATTTTTTTTAATCAGATTTCTAGGGAAATTATGTTATAATCTTGGAATGCAAATTACATCTCTAATAAATGTTTTGAAAACTTCACAAAGCCACCGTTGTCTTACTTGTTTTTTTCTGGGATCATTCAGAGAGAGGCGAAATATACCATAGAGATAATCAAACTTATAAGTCGAAAACGTACTGACAATGCCATGGCAAAAAACGAAAAACGACCAAAAGACAAACAAAAGTATACAAAATACAACGTAGAAAACTAAAGACTGAGCAACACGAACCCCACCAAAACCATGGGGTGATCTCAGATGCTCCGGAAGGGTAAGAAGATCCTACTCCACATAAGGCACTCGTCATGTTGCTCATTTGAATAAAAACTTGTTGATAAGTCTACTTCGGTATGATTTTCGTATCAACTGCGAGATATATACTCCAAATATAGGCGCTGCCGGGCTGGTGCTACATAGAAATGGAAAGTTAACTTTTGGGAAAAAACATTTTTTTGTCGTAAAGTTTTGTTCTCAACCGAACGTCATTGGTAATTTCTAGATGTAGATCAAGATATGAGGCAGACTTAACTGCATCTGTTCAAGCCTTTATTTCAAATTTGATGGGATAGATGCGTTAAACATAGTCACCAAACGTTTAATTATTTAATGAGAGGACATCATCCATATAGGGTAACGTGAAGTTAAAGGATAATGCTAGATTCTTTTTATTTTTGAGAAGAAGCTCCTGTATGAAGTCTGCCTCATGAAACTAGAAAACATTGGATATTTAACACAACAGAAGAATAATCCACTTTTTCATATTATCTCTTGACCTAGGTCACAAATATGTATGATCACGATAACAATAAAGGCAACTGCATTTAAAAACTACATAATATTTATAAATAGAACTGTGTGTTGCATGAATCGATCGTTATGGGCAATGGGAGACACCTCAATATTAAAAATTGTCAACAAATAGGTTTTTGCTAAATACAATCCAATGTTTAATTTTAAGTTCACAATTCACAATGAAAGCAATCTATAATCAATCAATCAATGTTCACAAGCACTTCGATTTGACTATTGTATTCAGTGTTAGAATTTAAAGGATAAAACCTCATTTATATTTTTACAGATCTTTTGCAGGCAGTACTATGAGATATTTCTGGAAAAATGTTTATTTTTATCATACAGGGATTACACTTGTCTAAACATTTTAATTATACATTTCTGATTTGGTGAGCATGGTTAAAGTAAAGGAGTATAATTGAAATGTAAAAAAAACCTTTGGAAAATTACAATTCTTATGCAATTTCTTTGTACTGATACATTTGATTTGACAATATCTTTCGATAGGCCAAAATCTTAAACACAATTCTCTGCTTGAATGCTCTGCTTTATTGCGGATGTTATTGCTGTCACTTGATAGTGATAGGTTTGATTTACCATTGCATTATTATTATCTGTAATGTACTCAACAGTAAAATAAAAAAAGGTATAACAAAAATACCGAACTCCTAGGTAAATTCAAAAAGGGGAAGTCCACAAAAACTGACAAAATGAAACGTTATTAACCAACGTAATGTGTGAAAACAAGGTAGAGATCGGAAGGTGTTAAAACTATCATACAGTTATTCCTTAATTCATCAGTATATACAATAGCTTAAATTGTACAGTTTACATGACACATTCAGTACAACATTTTCAATAATTATACTTTATTTTGTAGAGCAAATGCAGATTCTTGGATAATATACATTGTTAGACAGATAATATACATTGTTAGACACATTACTTATGTATTAAACATATCATTTACTAACTAACTATATCACATAATAAGAAAATTTCATTTTGGAACATATTAGTCTTGCATAGTTAACGCAGAGAATGGCATATTATTGTTATTGTTTAACATTTACAGGGTGTAAATGCAGTAATAAAAACCTGCCTTTGAATTCAATGCTTACATATTTCTTGAATTTAATTTTAATTTATTTTAGAACTCATACTTAGTTGTTGTTATACTATTTTATAAATCATCTTCAAGAGAGGCGAACGATACTAAAAGTGATATTCAAAATCATAAGTAGAAAACAAACTGACAATGCCATGGCAAAAAACCGGGTGCGTCGACAGGGAAAGCTTTTCCTGCTATATAACAAGTACAATAGATACGCACTTAATTCTTTTTAATTCTGTAGAAAAAGATTCAGTTCAGTATTTTCCTTTTTTAAATTTATTTTAACCCTAGTTTGGACCAATCTTATCAAAACATTCATTAGAAACATTGTCTATCAATCAGTGGAGAACAGGTATTCAGTGTTATGCAGATAACTATCCCAAAATGGGCGGTTCTTGATGACACATATTTATTTACTGAATTTATTCCTACAGCATTGTTTACTTACATAGTTTCTCATCTAATTTAAATATTTATTCAGATTGTTCAGTTCTTCAATATCTTATGCATATAATAGTTGTATCAACTAAGAGTAGACGAGTGTCTCAAATAATATTGTTGATATCTTTTTTCTAGCAAAAAAAAGTATAGCAAAAATACCAAACTCCAAAGAAATTTCAAATATATATATGAGTATTTATTACATTCTAGTAAAAAAAAAAATCCTCTTCAATATATCATAATGAATGAATAAATAATCTTTATGTCTTGTAAACATCTAAGTATCGTCCTGGGTCTTTATTCAAATTATGTGCATACGTACGGTACTTACAAATGCATGGTTTATAAATGTAATTTACTTGTTTAACTATGTAAAATAGTAAAAACATTAACTAGTTTTACTACACCAGATACGCATTTTGACAATTAATGTCTTTTCATTCATGCACGATGCCAGAATATTTGAAAGCCTTAAACCTTATACAAGCTTTAGACTGATAAAATCAAAAACAGCCAAATAAAGCCAATCCCGTAAGAAATCAAATATATGCGTTAGGGATATATTTTCCTTAATATAAGTGTTAAGTTCTCTATATTGTGGTTTGTGTACTTTTTTTTCTTTTCGTCGTTTTTCGTTTTTTGCCAATGATTTTGAATATCCCTTATTTATCTTTCGCCTCTTTTTTAGGAAGATTTACAAAATTGTATAACAACAACTAAGTGCAAACAATATATTTATCTAACTAACATCTACCTCTGAACTTAACCATACATAATTGAAACCATGTGTACATAAAGTATCTTTAGTTCTACAGCTTCATTTGGATTTATCGTATTAATAACGAACATTCCATTAAAACAACAATTAGATATACAATTGTTAGACCATAATAATTTTATCCAATATTTGACCATCCTGAATTCTTTATCATTGTGAATAGGTAATATACTTTGATTCACAATAAATCATGTTATTAAGTGTACCCTTCCTAACTCTCAGTATAGTTTTCAAGAAATATATTTGGAATTGTTCAACATCGGGTGCATTGTAGTATCCCAAAAATTTATTTATGTAAACCTTGTACATTTCAGTGGAATAAAACAGTACATTTTTCATACATCAGAAGAAATAAATTTATTATAATAAGTAAATCATTTTTGCACCAGTATATGATGTCTGAACTAATTTAAACAAAAAAATCATAAATGACATATATCAGTGATGATAATAAAGACATCTATATTTTAAATTTATTTAAATGAGAAAGTATGGTAAGAGTCATTTGTCATTTGTAAACGCCTGTTTATTATTGAAGACTGTATGTTTTACTATAAATAATTTTTGTTGTTTTTTTTTTGTCGTGGTGTAGCTGTCTCATTAACGTAAGAAAGGTTGTTCTTAAAAGATAGGAAAGATGGTTCAGATTCATAATTTTTGATTTTCGCATTCAAAGGGCCAAAATGCAAAATGAGAGCCTTGACATGCCTTTTCTTTAAAGTTTATTATTTAATTTTTTTTCTTCAGTTACAATTAAAACATATTCAAATATATCATAGATCATCTTTCTTTTGCCATAAATTGACCAAGCGTTATTATTCAAAATATCAAGAAATAAGGCAAACAAAGAACATACAGAAAACCTCGCAAAATAAACGTAAAGTGTAACGTTTTATCATAAGAGAAAAAACCTATTTTAATGGAAGCACAAACTTAATCATTCACTTAAAAAGTACATTATAATTAAAGATAATTGTTTATCATTTCTGGAGAAGAGAGTTTAGGTGACGTTCTCCACAATTAGTAGTCTTCAACAACATTCCAATATTTATGATGAACATTCTTTATTTCATTTTTCTCAATGCAGGTGAGAAAGTATAAGGTACAAATAAGCAAACGAAACAAACTGATATATCAAAACAGTTGATTATATATAATAGAATAAGTGTCTTTTTAAACCAACTTTGAAGAATTGGAAAACTGACAACTTCTTTTTAACTGGTTTCTGAAAGACAATGAATTGTGTAAGTTGTTACAGCTTTCATATCATGTTTTAACCTGGTTTAAAAATCATTTGTATTTAAGGTTCCCCTGTGAACTCTATTTTTTAAGCTTTAAAAAACTATTATAATTTTGGCAAATAGTTATTTGGAGTGAAATCAAAGGTAATAAACGGAGGGTTAGAATGTATGAATAGAGTTTTAAGTAGTACTTTGTCAGTAAGAGATCAATGTTATCAATCTTATGACTGTATTTTATTTTATTGTACATGTCGTTTATTGATAATACACAAAACATTTTTGTATTTGTATTCATTAACGAAACTTCATTTTTTTAAATTTTGGTCCATGAATAAATAATTTTCAAACAGTTTTATTAAATAATCTATCTATTAAAACACTCCAGAGATACGAAGTGATGGATGTAGCGTTGTAGGTTTAGCGTAGCAAAGTCGTCTTTATATTTTAAAGAATAGGAGTAAGAAGTGAGACATAGTAATATCCTGCCCTTTCCTTTGGTTTAGGCATTAAAATAAAACTTACATAAAAAAAGGTGAGTTGTGTTACATTGTGATATTATGCTCTATCCTTTGGTTCGTACATGGATCATACAACTTACGTAACATTGTGGTGACATGTGATGTATATTGTCCTTTCCAGGTTTGTAAATGAGATAACAACTTTGCTCATAAATGTGATATGTGTGACATAGTTATATCCCGCTCTTTCCTTTGGTTGGCACATGGAACATTAAACTTGCGTAACATTTGAGGGAGATGTATAACATGGTAATACCATGTGCTATCTTCTGGTTTGTGAACATAAACAAGATGAAACTTGCGTAACATTGAGAGAAATGTAAAACATATGAAACACATATTTAGGCAACAGTTGTTAACCGCGGTTCAAATCTCATAAATAAATTAAGAAGAAAAAGCAAGGTAACATAAAAAAAAATCTGAGAGAATCGCATGAACTACAAAAGGAGCGAGATAGGGTGGGTCGACAGGGTAAGCGTCTCCTGCTTTGCATGTATTACATACCATGCGAATCCAAACTAAATCAAAGTGTCACAAACGAGAATAAAAGATCAGACGATTATTATGGT
This sequence comes from Mytilus californianus, assembly GCF_021869535.1. Lineage (NCBI taxonomy): Eukaryota > Metazoa > Mollusca > Bivalvia > Mytilida > Mytilidae > Mytilus > Mytilus californianus. The sequence continues at coordinate 137,374,765 of NW_026262581.1, read as the reverse complement.
ATCTTAAACTGCAAATCATGTCGCTAGTGAGATGAAACACATACACATTGTATCGATCAACCAATTCGTGATGGTGACCGCAAAAGTTGTGAATTATGTAAAGATATACAATGGAGCAGATGGTATGTTAATGCTGATAAAGTCATCCATTTGTGTCAAAATCGAGGAAAAGATCCCTATATGAATCAGAATAGTTTCGGTAGTATCATTAATTCCAAGTTCACAAGGATATATGAATATAAACTCATCATAGATACCAAGATTGAAATTTTGTATTTGCGCCAGACGCGCGTTTCGTCTGCAAAAGACTCATCAGTGACGCTCGAATCAAAAACAGTTAAAAAAGCCAAAAAAAGTACGAACTTGAAGAGCATTGAGGACCAAAAATTCCTAAAAGTTTTTCCAAATACAGCTTAGGTAATCTATTCCTGAGGTAGAAAAGCCTAAGTATTTCAAAAATGTAAAGTTTTGTAAACAGTTGATTTATAATTATGACCATATCAATGATAATTCATGTCAACACAGACGTGCTGACTACTGGGCTGGTGATACCCTCGGGGAATAAGAACTCCACCAGCAGTGGCATCGACCCAGTGGTTGTAAATAAACTCATCAAAGATACCATGATTGAAATTTTGTATTTGCGTCAGACGCGCATTTCGTCTACAAAAGACTCATCAGTGACGCTCGAATAAAAAAAAAAGTTAAAAAAGCCAAAAAAAGTACGAAGTTGAAGAGCATTGAGGACCAAAAATTCCTAAAAGATTTTCCAAATACAGCTTAGGTAACCTATTCCTGAGGTAGAAAAGCCTAAGCATTTCAAAAATGTAAAGTTTTGTAAACAGTTAATTTATAATTATGACCATATCAATGATAATTCATGTCAACACAGACGTGCTGACTACTGAATGCAAGCACGAACTAAAATTGTTGCTTATTTAATGACATGACGTCAAGTGAAATTAAGGAACTTTGCAAAATTATTTTTGATTGTCTTTTAGATGGTTTTGTATGAGTTCTTATCATATGAGTATAAAAATAAGTCGACCAAGAGGGATGCACAATAAGGACCTATTATAATACCGACTGTTTGTTGAAATTTTAATTACCAAACTCACAAAATTTGTTATTGATCAAAAAGTCCAGCATTTTGATGAATTCATACTCGGTGTATTTGTTTTTGAATCTGTGTGGTTCTTCACAAAGCAAGATTTTTCATGACCTTTGACTATAAATTGGTATCTACGATTCCCTTTTTTGTAGAACAAGCTTTATTTAATGAGACAATGTATTATATCTTTCATTTGAGCATGGAAAAAGGTATTGTAACGCGTAGAATAATATAAAGTTTTGATTTTACTGCAAAATTGTAGGATTGGTGAATGAAGATTTAACCGTTGATCTTTAGATTTTTAAAATAATGTAATTGACACCGCTGCTTGAATATATCTCATCACTATATTTCTGAAGGTCATATTTTACTGTAGAAAGAATGGTGATATGAACTTTATACAAATGTTAAGTCGAACATCTTGACTGGACAATCTGGCTATATATATCGTTTTAATATGGATTTTTGGGAAGGTTAGGTATTCAGTTTAAACATTTTTTTTAACATCGTCCTTTTTTATGTTAAAACCCAAAGAGAGAAAAACGGATTTGTGATTTTCTAAAATCTGCTCTTTCGCGAATGATGTAGAGTTATATCTGGGATTCACAGTTTACCATATAAACTTACTGAACATATTGAAAGAGATGTGAGATGTAGTATTATCCTGCCTTATCATTTGGTTTGTAAATGCGACATAAAACTCACGTAAAAGAGAGGCGAAAGATACCAAAGGGACATTCAAACTCATAAGTCGAAAATAAACTGACAACGCCATGGCTAAAAAAGAAAAAGACAAACAGACAAACAATAGTACACAAAACACAACATAGAAAACTAAAGACTGAGCAACACAAACCCCACCAAAAACAGGGGTTGATCTCAGGTGCTCCGGAAGGGTAAGCAGATTCTGCTCAACATGTGGCACCCGTCGTTTTGCTCATGTTAGTACAAACCCGGTAATAAGTCTAATTCGGTAGGTCACATTCGGGAAAAGGGTACGGGATTGTTGTTACGACATTAGGAACATATCCGATATCATCTGTGAAACGGATATTCCGTAACGGTCAACCAACTCGTGGTGGCGTCCGTGAAATTTACGTATGGATGATTCCAACTTCACCACTTGGAACTCTTGGTTTAATAGCACAGTCGAGTGTTTACAATTTAGTAACGTTAAATTGAGATGTGAAACATGGTAATATCAATCCTAATAATTTGGTTTGTACATGGAACATACAACTTACAGAACGTAGAAGTAAGCTGTGAGACATAGTACTATCCTGTCCTATTCTGATTACTTTGAACATAAAACTTACATAACATTGGAGTGAATTGCAAAACATATTTATATCTTATCCTTTCCTTTAGTTGGTAAAAGGAATATCATTGGAGTGAGATTTGAGACATGGTAATATTCCGCCCTATCCTTTCGTTTGTGTACGGAGCATCAAATCTATGAAACATAGGAATGAGATGTGAGATATAGTAATAACCTTTTTCTTGGTTTGTGTATCTGACATACAAAATATACGTTACTTTAGAGTGAGATTTGAGACATAGTAACATTCTGCCATATCATTGGGTTTGAATATGGGACATGTAACTTACATGATATTGGAGTCAGATGTAAGACTTGGTAATAGCTTCTGCTATCTTGTTTCTTCATGGAACATAACTGCACACATGTAACAAGTTGTCTCCCAAACTGGTAATTTTTGTAGCTACTGTATGTTGAAGGCTCAATTGTCTTTACTTTTTGGTGAATATAAAGGTATATGTATATCTTATCTTTAATATACCTTTATAGATAAATTAAGTAATTTTACAAAACTTCATAAACCGCAATGAATTTCGATGAAGATGATGTTGGGTTTTGGATCATATTTTGCAAGTTAATCTAAAAATATCTGGTGTTAAAACAAAAAGTAAAATAACAAAAATACTGAACTCAAAGGAAAATTCAAAACGGAAAGTCCTTTATCAAATGGCAAAATCAAAAGCTCAAACGCATCAAGCGAATGGAAATCAACTGTCATATTCCTGACTTATTACAGGCATTTCCTTATGTAGAAAATGGTGGATTAAACCTGGTTTTATCGCTAGCTAAACCTCTCACTTGTATTTCAGTCTCATAGAATTCCGTTATATTGACAATAATGTGTGAGCAAAACAAACATACATAATAGGTAAAAATGTAAAAAATTGGGGTACAGCAGTCAACATTGTGTTATAATCTTAATCACTTAAAAACAAATAAATAAAATAGATACTTTTGATTAATAACAGAAATTGCATTCTGATAGCTTACATGTAAATAAATACCCATGCAATTTACGGATTATGAAAATATAAAGGTTCTGTTCCTTTTGTAATTTTTACCATTATATATTTTGACAAGAAAAATTACTGATCATAACTCGGTAAAAACTATTCCTTCTATCAAGTTATAATTTAGGCCCATGACCGTTGTTGACGGTCTTACATACAGCTGTATAATTAGGCAACTATCATTTAGGGTAAGCGTGGACCGCCCTTAATGCGACTCCACACTTAGTAATCAACTATTTTGGACATTGGATCTGATAATCAGTTGTAGATTGTAAGGGGACTTTTTTTTTTTTTTGTAGATTGTAAGGGAACTATTTTTTTTTTTAGTTCAAGGTACTTTTTAGTTACCCTAGTCAGGCATGTTTCAAATTGATCAAACTATTACTGAATCAGAATTATGAAGAAAAAAAAATTCTTGATAGCAATCTTTGTTATAAGGAATGTTTCTCCTGTAAAATTCTATTAAAGCTATTAAGGGTGCAATTCGCTAAAAACTGGTTTTGACGGACTGTATATGCAGAGATAATGATAAATTTGGTGTCTTACCTTTCTGTCTAGAAAAATTTCTAAACTTTTACGAGTTTACCAAGTTGCTTTTGGTTATTTGTTGTAAAATGTTTCCAAAGGCAGATGGCAATAGCTCAAACTTGTTTTTAAGGTCAGGTGAGTTTAAAAGAAGATGTCATTTTAAAATTTAATTCACTTTTGTTAAACTTTTCATTCAATTGTGAAAAAAGCTTTTTTACATATTTTATTTCATAAATAAGATTATGTACAATACGTATAACATACCCTTTTCCTTCATATCTGATGGCAATTGACTACATTTGGCTATAGTTATGTGCGGATTGAAGCCTTTCCCGTCAAATAGAGGTAAGCCATTGTTTTGACAACGTTCCTCAAGGATATCTATAGTAAAAATGTTCTAGTTCTAAACACAAACCATATATCCCATCAGCTTATTATACTTTCAGGTAAGTTTGTGTTGTAACTATATGTATCTAAAGACTAAACACTTTACTCACTTTGCTTGCCTTTAATCAACTTCGTATAAAAGTATAGTTAACAGTAGAAAGAAGAGAAAAGAAACCAAAATAACTAATTTTTATAGTTCTTATGTTGTACTGTTACACCACTGTCCCACGTTAGGGGGAGGGTTGGGCGCCCGCTAACATGTTTAACCCCACCACACTCTGTATGTGCCTATCCATAGTCAGGAGCCTGTAATTCGGTTGTTGTCGTTTGTTTCTGTGTATCATATTTGTTTTGCGTTCATTATTTTGTACATAAATTAGGCCGCTAGTTTTCTCGTTTGAATTGTTTTACGTTTGTCATTTCTGGAACTTTTATAGTTGACTATGCGGTATGGGTTTTGCTCATTGTTGAAGGCCGTACGGTGACCTATAGTTGTTAATTTCTGTTTTATTTGGTCTCTTGTGGAGAGTTGTCTCATTGGCAATCATACCACATCTTTTTTTTCTTTATAATTTAGATTTGAAATACACTTGTGTACGAATAAATGCACAATGTTTAAATGAATTGAAAAGTTCATGGCAATAGTCTTGCATTCATTTAAACAATATAAACATATAATAGTGAGATTGTCAATTTTGTTGAATTGTTCTACAAGTCACCTTTTTGATGAGCACGGTGCAAACAAACAGATTAATACTGAACAATAAAATGAACTTCACAAAAATACTTTCAAAATCAAAGGCAGAGAGTAGAAAAAAAAAATGATTGTATGGTTATAATTAAAGCGAAGAAACTCCCATAAAATCAATAAAATAACATAACACATGCGGGATGGTGTGCGGCGATAAAAAATAATAAATCGTAGATTGAAAGAAAACACCGTGTTAGACCCCAGAAAGAATGCAATATACTACATAATGTCTTACTAGAAAGTTTGATAACTCTTGATAGACACTCATCTTGCTTCACTTTGGCAAATACTACTTCGTTCTTAAAATTACCAATATCGTTTACATCTAAGATGATAGGTTCTTTGTTGTCTTTGTTGAATATTTCGGCACATTGATCTATTGCTTTAATCATTCTATATTGTAAACACAAAATAAAATTAATGAAAGAAAGTAATTGGTGGAAAGTACATAGCACAGTCTTTAGTGTGATAGAGCATCAAAAAAGTAAAGGATTCAAAAGGGCACCACGGTCAAAACAAAAAACCACGGACAGACAAATAGTGGCCAACAAAACAGTACAGACACCTATATATTTGGGACTTTTGTTCCAGAAGGTAAGCAATGCCTGCCCCCCTGGTGGCACTTGTCAGGCTTGATCATTGCTGGAATATATGCAGTGATAGGTCATATTAATGTCATTGAGTCGAATAAGAGGTGGAGATTGCTGCAACGACAATTGGAATTTATTTGTCACACAGATGTTCCATAAGGTCAATCCTGTTCATGATGACGTCAGTAGAACTTTCTTTGTTGGTGGTTTCCACTTCACCATTTAGAACTCTTGGGATAATTACGACCTTTAAAGCAGCAACCCTTTATCAACAAAAAATGATAAGAAACACAAGCACTGTAATAGCATATAAAAAGAAAACACGCCAGAAAAGATTTTTTTGTTGTGTAAAATGCTACTTTTCTTCAATTTGATAAAATATGAGTTGCATTTTTATTCCAATTCACATTGTAGTTACTTTGGCATCTTTCTAAAGCCGTAATTCTATTTCCATGTTAATTTTTATTTTGAGGGGGAATATTTGTCCGGGATGTTGACTTTACAGAGCAATGTCACATCTAATATAACTCAAACACTAGAAATCCTTAATGATCGGCATCCCATGATGTCCGGAATCTAGCATTCCATTCTATCCAAAAGACTAAAAAGAACTGATTTTTCTTTTATTAATTTTTATTAATTTTATGCGCTGTAATACCAACACAAATTGCTACTGATGCAAATTATCTTAGTTATGGGCATGCTCAATGTATGATATCAACAGCATAAAACTAACATTGTACAGCAGAAAGCTAAAAGGCATTTTCTGAAAGGAGTCAACGTTTACTGAAGTCATTATATTACTTGTTTCCTTGCATCCTGCATTTTCAGATTACTCATCAAATATCTGATTCAATGAACTGATTAGAGTATGAAATTAAATAATGTTTGAATTATGTCTTTCGAATAATTGAGTATAACTCTAATTCATTAGAAACAAAAGCATTTACCCCAAATAACATAAAAACTTTTTAAACCTAAAATAATATTGAACTATACACGAAATAAAGTCAGCATATCTCGACGTTTGAAATTAATGGTAGGAGATGGAAAATAATATTTGCATTTTTTATAGTTTTTATCAATGTCTTAAATACAGACTATAATAAACATAACCGTCCCTTCGTGTGAGTAAATGAAATCATTACCTAATTTTTTCGTCATTTTTTAGACGGGCAAGTTTAAGTGTGAGATGAAGTGTTGGAATTACAGTCATAGCTTCCCTGAGGTTCTCATTGGCTTGACACATAGAGTCCTGAACCTCTTGAACACCTTTCTTGATCTAAAAGATTTAATATTCATGAATTGAATTATTGGAAAGATATCAAAATCATGTATCTGGTAGAGTGCAACAGACCACAGCAACTGAAATCATTTGTTTTTCTTTAACTATATTCTGTGACAATCCGTTTTTGTAAAGTATTTTTGAGGTCTTATTCAGTGTTACTCCTAATCTGCATGGCGGGTGATACATGCATTGCAGGAGACGAGTACCCTTTGTACGCACCCGGTCTCGCTACTTTTATGCGTTTCCATTTATTTGTGTTTGTTTGTTTGTTTGTTACCTTGATGTATCTCTTGTTAATATCGATTAACCAGATTTCAAAACATCGGTAAACTACTGTCGCCTTGATTGTTACATTTAAGTAATATTACACTTTGTCGTTAAACAAAATCAAACATGTATGTGGTAGACCTTAACTAACACTTCCTTTATATAAACAAGTCTAAATTGAAAATAACGTTCAAACCTATGATTGCGTTGGATAAAAACCGCAATTTTTATACGTGTGCATGCAAAACAAATTTCTTGGTAAAGGGGTCTAAATACAGCACAAACAACATTTTCCAAAAGACCAAAAAAAGTGAAAAAGGTATATTTTAACAAAACGCATTTGACTAGCAGGTCGAACAACGGATGTTCTTAAACCCTGCTATCTGCCATTGGCGATTGCCAAACAAACGGATCACCAGATGTAACAAAATGGATCTTAACTATTAATTTAATACCAAACAGAAAACAATAAACTTGCGGAAAAGATGGTATACCGCAAACAAAAGGTGCAAAAATTAGTACACCATATCCGGATTTCGACAATTAATGTCTCTTCAGTGATGTTAGGAATCGAAAAGGTATTTGGAAGGCCATATGATTTACCTCAATTTAGGATAAACTCTTGAATTTTGAAGAGTCGAAATAGGATGAACGGATCACAGTAACCCGAAGGCAAATATAATACAAGCCCAAACAAAAAAATATAAACAAGTCTAAATTGAAAACAACGTTTAAACCTATGATTGCGCTGGATAAAAACCGCATTTTTTATACGTGTGCATGCAAAACAAATTTCTTGTTAGAGGGTTCTAAATACAGCACAAACAACATTTTCCAAAAGACCCAAAAAAATGAAAAAGGTATATTTTAACAAAACGCATTTGACTAGCAGGTCGAACAACGGATCTTCTTAAACCCTGCTGACTGCCATTGGCGATTGCCAAATAAACGGATCACCAGATGTAACAAAATGGATCTTAACTATTAATTTGATACTAAACAGAAAACAATAAACTTGCGGAAAAGATGGTATACCGCAAACAAAAGATGCAAAACTTTGTACACCATATCCAGATTTCGACAATTAATGTCTCTTCATTGATGTTAGGAATCAAAACGGTATTTGGAAGGCCATATAATTTACCTCAATTTAGGATAGACTCTTGAATTTTGAAGAGTCGAAATAGGATGAACGGATCATATTAACCCGAAGTCAAATATAATACAAGCCCAAACAAAAAAATATAAACAAGTCTAAATTGAAAACAACGTTCAAACCTATGATTGCGCTGGATAAAAACCGCAATTTTTATACGTGTGCATGCAAAACAAATTTTTGGTAGAGGGGTCTAAATACAGCACAAACAACATTTTCCAAAAGACCAAAAAAAGTGAAAAAGGTATAATTTAACAAAACGCATTTCACTAACAGGTCGAACAACGGATGTTCTTAAACCCTGCTGACTGCCATTGGCTATTGCCAAACAAACGGATCACCAGATGTAACAAAATGGACCTTAACTATTAATTTGATACCAAACAGAAAACAATAAACTTGCGGAAAAGATGGTATACCGCAAACAAAAGGTGCATAAATTAGTACACCGTATCTGGATTTCGACAATTAATGTCTCTTCAGTGATGTTAGGAATCGAAACGGTATTTGGAAAGCCATATAATTTACCTCAATTTAGGATAGACTCTTGAATTTTGAAGAGTCGAAATTGGATGAACGAATCATATTAACCCGAACACCCGGCCGGTGGTCGGGTGGTCTAGCGCGTCGGATACAGTGCAGGCGATTTGGTGTCACGATATCTCAGTAACGTGAGTTCGAATCCCGGCGAGGGAAGAACAAAAAATTTGCGAAAGCAAATTTACAGATCTAACATTGTTGGGCTGATGTTTAGACGAGTTGTATATATATATATGTATATATATAAGTCTAAATTGAAAACAACGTTCAAACCTATGATTGCGTTGGATAAAAATCGCAATTTTTAAACGTGTGCATGCAAAACAAATTTCTTGTTAGAGGGGTCTAAATACAGCACAAACAACATTTTCCAAAAGACCAAAAAAGTGAAAAAGTATATTTTAACAAAACGCATTTGACTAACAGGTCGAACAACAAATGTTCTTAAACCCTGCTGACTGCCATTGGCGATTGCCAAATAAACGGATCACCGATGTAATAAATGGATCTTGATTATAAATTTAATACTAAACAGAAAACAATAAACTTGCGGAAAAGATAGTACACCGCAAACAAAAGGTGCAAAGGTTTTTGTACACCATATCCGAATTTTGACAATTAATGTCTCTTCAGTGATGTTAGGAATCGAAACGGTATTTGGAAAGCCATACAATTTACCTCAATTTAGGATAGACTCTTGAATTTTGAGGAGTCAAAATAGGATGAACGGATCATATAAACCCGAAGGCAAATATAATACAAGCCCAAACGAAAAAATATAAACAAGTCTAAATTGAAAACAACGTTCAAACCTATGATTGCGTTGGATAAAAATCGCAATTTTTATACGTGTGCATGCAAAACAAATTTCTTGTTAGAGGGGTCTAAATACAGCACAAACAACATTTTCAAAAAGACCAAAAAAGTGAAAAAGTATATTTTAACAAAACGCATTTGACTAACAGGTCGAACAACAAATGTTCTTAAACCCTGCTGACTGCCATTGGCGATTGCCAAATAAACGGATCACCGATGTAATAAATGGATCTTAATTATAAATTTAATACTAAACAGAAAACAATAAACTTGCGGAAAAGATAGTACACCGCAAACAAAAGGTGCAAAGGTTTTTGTACACCATATCCGAATTTCGACAATTAATGTCTCTTCAGTGATGTTAGGAATCGAAACGGTATTTGGAAAGCCATATATGTATATACACACAAGTCTAAATACACGACTTAAAACATATATTATATTCATAATTACTCAAAATATCAGCACAACAATGTTAAATCTGCAAATTTGCGGAAGCAAATATATATAATTTATATATATATATGTAGTATGTTATTTTCCAAACAAGTCATATTTTGTATATACAAATGTTAAGATAAATATGCTCTAAAATTGTATTCATATACTTAGTAAAAATTTAAAACAACACGTTATAAATTCCATGCGTCCGAAGCGCTTTTCTGGATTTACCTTCATCAGGAACGCTCAAAGCCGAATATTTGAAAGCCATGGGTGTATAAAAAATAAAAACCTAAACAGTTGAAGAGCTATATAACCAAAAAGGTCCTAAAAAATAGCCAAATTCATCTTAGGTCAACTATGCCTGAGGGAGTTGAAACCTTAGTTTCTAACAATTTCAAAATTTATTAACGGACAATTTTAGAAAGGTTTGTTATAAATCATGTCCGTACCGAAGTACTGACTCCTGGGCTGATGATACTCTCGGGGACTGATAGTCCACCAGCAGAGGTATCGACCCAGTGCTGTAAATAAAATGAAAACACGTTATAAATTTCATGCGTCCGAAGTAGTAAATCAATACATAACAAAAAGTCACTTCACTATATATAATACATAACAAAAAGTCACTTCGCTATATATAATACATAACAAAAAGTCACTTCACTATATATAATACATAACAAAAAGTCACTTCATCATATATAAATTAATAGAATGTTTCTCCCACCGATTTCAACTCTTGCGAGATAATCATGGCTGACGTTAAATTTTGATTATTGATTTATATTATTTTCATTTTTCAATACAAACGTCTTTTTGGGCGAAAAATATATATTGTACAAAATAACATCAAAAATTGTGTGCAGAGGTGTTAATATTTATCATAGTTTTGTTCATCCCTGTTCTTTAATTATAAGAAGTCATAACAGCATACCTCCGGATCGGTAATTTGTATTGAAACAAAATGCGTTGGTCCTCTGCTGTTGGCCATATTTGTGTTCTAGCTTTTCAACACCTGAAAGGTTTAATGAAAGTTACCATAATAATTAAAATAACGCTTTGTGAATACGTCCGCCAGAAGCGCTTTTCTAGATTTAACTTGACCAAGAAAGATCTAACCAAAACATATATGGCCAAATATGTACAAATATTTCAATACTTGAGGAGCTATATGACCAAAAGGAACCAAAACGAAAATAGAAATTTTATCAATAGCAAATGTCCTGAGGAGTTGGAACCTTAGATTCCAAATAATTTATTCAATTAATCAACGGAGGATTTGAGAACGACGTGTTATAAATCATATCAGTTAAGAAGCAATGACTATTAAGCTGATGATATCCTCGAGAATAGCAGTTCACCAGCAGCGATATCGATCCACTGTAAGAAAATCAAAATAACACTTTGGTGAGTTTTGTAAGATTTACCTTCATCAAGAAATTTCTAATCTAAACATTTGAAAAACAAAGCATGCAAAAGTTCATAAATAAATGAGGAACTATATAGTTAACTGTGACATAAAAAGAAATGTCTAAATCCTTCTAAGGTCAACTTTTTAATAGGGATTTAAATTACAAACCCTCAAAAAAACTACATGTATATTTACTAGTCATTCGTTGTAACAAAAAACCTATAAAGAAGTGAACGTGTCCTTTTGCCGGGTAAAAATGACATAACATACCATTTATTATGTAATCAATTCAAATGCACATATACCAAATCTTACTCAAACAAATCAAACCCCACACTATAAATGCAGGTAGAAAGAATATAGAAGAAAACTGATTATTAATTTAAAACCAATTGATCTCCTCTGAACAATTGAGGACCTTTTCACCTACAAATTCACACTTGCAGTTCAAATGAACTTAAATGAAAATATTTTTTTTTTAAATAGTTAAATTACTAGAGAAAGAAGTAACTTGCGGTTTAACAGATAATAGGAGAAAGCTTATCATACAGTAAATATATAAGTTATTGAATCCGTCTATTAATCTAATCAGCTCTCTTTACACGGATTCTAAATATATTCGGTTTCTATATATTTTGACTCGAAAAAGAGAGACAGTTTTTAAAAGTAGCTACCAGTGTCATTTGATAACTTACATTAAATCGATTTTAGAAAAAAAGTATGGATTCTCTGAATATTTGCTTGAAATAAGGGATATAATTTTCTACTTCAAGTATTTTAAGAGTCGCTTTTAGTACCATATAATACCTGTTATTACACTGATCCTGATATCATATTTTTTCTATATAAAAAAAAGAAGATGTGGTATAATTGCCAACGGGACAACTCTCCACAAGAGACCAAATGAAACAAAAATTAACAACAATAGGTCACCGTACGGCCTTCAACAATGAGCATAACCCATACCGCATAGTCAGTTATAAAAGATCCCGAAATGACAAACGTAAAATAATTCAAACGAGAAAACTAACGGCACAATTTATGTACAAAAAAATGAACGAAAAACAAATATTTAACACATAAACAAACGACAACCACTGAATTACAGGCTCCTGACTTGGGACGGGCACATACATACAGAATGTGGCGGGGTTAAACATGTTAGCGGGATCCCAACCCTCCCCCTAACCTGGGACAGTGGTGTAACAGTACAACATAAGAACGAACTATAAAAATCGGTTGAAAGAGGCTTAACTCATCAGATGGATAAAAATACAAATAACTAACGGCCTAATTTATGTACAAAATAATGAAAGCAAAACAAATATCATACACAGAAACAAACGACAACCACTGAATTACAGGCTCCTTCCTTGGGACAGGCACATATAGAATGTGGTGGGGTTAAACATGTTAGCGGGCGCCCAACCCTCCCCTAACCTGGGACAGTGGTGAAACAGTACAACATAAGAACAAACTATAATAATCAGTTGAAAAAGGCTTAAATCATCAGATAGATACAAACAGAAATACATACAACAAAAAAACAGAGTGGACGTGTAAATCATCAGATAGATAAAAACAGAAATACATACAACAAAAACACGGAGTAGACGTGGCAGGGTACTTGCAGTTCCCCACAACAAAGACACTAAGTACAGATCTGAAAGTACTCGAAGTTACTGACAGCTAGTTCAAAGCCAATAACAACTAATAAAAAAATCATGCATTTACGACTAAAATATCAATCAGTACACATCCAACATCCAATGGATTTAGTGTAAATACGTCATTAACAGTCAGAGAAAAACATGACCTTGTGCAATGCCAAGATACAGGTATCGACAGATTATAGAATGTGCATATGTATATAAAAATAATATTAAGTTTGATTTTAATTTACTGATAACAAAATCAATATTAATACCAATAAAAACAATATTCAAAAATCTAATTACAGTGTTGAATTGGTAACCTTTTAGAATAAGTTTATTTAAAGGATCGATAAGTTTACCCGGATCGTATCTAAATTTCCAGGCTCGGAAAACAACATCTCCGTAAAAATTAGGATGTGCTATTCCGTTTGAAATAAGGTACAATCAAACTTCAAAACCAAATCTTTATATTAATGGAAGAATTTAGTAAAGGTTTTAAGTAATTTGTGGTTACGAAATCCCTGACTTAATAATTTACCAGTAATACACAGATTACGTTCATTGAATTCTGAAACGTCACAACAGACACGGGAATAGCGAACGAGTTGTGATAAATAAACACCGTAAGATGGTGCCAAAGGAACATCACCGTCCAAAAAAGGAAAATTAACAATATGGAACGAAAAATCGTCCCTTTTGTCGTAAATTTTAGTGTAGAGTTTCCCGTTTAAAATTGAAATATCTAAATCTAGGAAAGGACAGTTATTACCGTTTATATTTGATTTATTTAAAGTAAGTTCCTTTGGGTAAACTTCGGCAGTATATTTAGAAAATTCTTGATAGTTTAACGAAAAAATGTAATCAAGATAACGGTAAGTGTTGTTGAATTTATCAATTAAATACAATTTAGACGGATCTTTACTGAGGTTGGTCATAAACTGTGATTTATAACAATACAAGAACAAGTCTGCTATTAAAGGGGTGCAATTGGTGCCCATAGGAATACCTACCTGTCGATAAACTTTATTGCCAAAACGTACATTAATATTATCAAGGAGACAATTTAGAGCTTCAATCATCTCATCACACCTCCAGTAAGTATATCTAGCATAGTTACCTTTCTCATTAGAGAAGAAGGCTTTAAATGAGTTGCAGCAAATATATTTGTATTCAGATTTACCAAACGACCATTTGATTAAATAGGAAAACTTTTGTTTGATAAGATTGTGTTGTAGTGTAGTGTATGCACTTTTGCTTGAAATAAGGAAGTTATATGTGGCTTACATAATGTCTCTTACGATGTCATATGGTTGGTTAATTTGAACTATCTCTGGTTTGCAAAAATGGCGACTTTCGCTTTACACAAGGTCACTTCAGGTTGACGTTTTCATTTCATGGTCATATACTTTTAGCGTTATGCAAACGACCCATGGCTTTATAATATACCAGATGAATGAATCATTAATTTAAGTATCAATATGGCAATAACTCCTACAAATCTTATAGAATTGGTTTAAAATGAATATATAAAATCATCGCCATAATGTCCCAAACATTTTTACCATTTATTTCTTTGTCTATCTCTTACAGTTTCAATGACATTGCAATAAAAAGTAACGGTCGAAGTTTAGAACGTCAGTTTTGTATTTGCCTTTGACGTTAATTATAAGGTTGCTTATTCCCTACCTTCTTATAGTCAGGCGTGGTATTATATCTGACGAACGTTCTTGTTTCACTGGAATTCCCACTTTCTTTTTTGATTTTCGACAGATTGAATGGTTTTCTGGAAGTTTGACTAGAACATTTCTCGTTTCTTTTCGTACGGTACTTCGCCTTTTAAAAAGCATGACGATAAGAGGACCAATGTGTAAAATATTGTTTGGTTATCAATTGTGACAATAAATAATGGATTTTAAATATGACCCACTCGAATCTTGAGCAAACATTATGTCAACGGCATTATAATACACAAGGGAAAACCCTTGGTTTGTCAGGAAACTGATAACATAGAGATATGTCTCGCCTTTTGGTTATGTTGATAGTACAATGCAAATGTTGAAATTAAAATAGCAATACTTAAACATGTACATGTTAGTTATTCCAAAAAAGTCAAAAAAGCATACCTATGTCTCGCTTCTTTCCTCCATCAGGGCGAGACAAAAAAAACAGGAGTAAATGATTCAAAAATTTTACTGACTGCTGATTCCTAATATAGCGAAGACATTTCTTTAAATGAAGGCTTTCTGTATATCTCTAAATGAAGATTTGTGATGTTTTTACAGAGAGTTTCAAAAGTAAAGAAATGAGTCTAGTAATACAGCACGATAATGTATTAGAAAATAATAGTGCAGCAACAAGTAATTGCATACTGTTATTTTATTACATTCAAATAGACAAGCATGTACATGTCAACTATTTCTTTAAAATCTATTGTAGTTTACTTTTTTATATCTCAGACGATATGTTAATTTTCTCGGCCTTAATTTTGGTGAAAGGCGCAAATTTGAAATTGAAATTTTCTCAGGAAAAGTTAACATCTTATAGTTTTGCTATCTTTGTTATATAAAGATCCACCTATTTTGAAACCGTAGTTGCCCAAACTTTGGACATTGAGCATTAGGTTTTGGGGTAAATCCAGTTATGCACATCATGCGCATCAAAAAATAAAGACAAAAACGTTGATGTCTCAAAATAAAGCAGCAATACCATGATTTAACAAATGCCCAGGAGGCGGTACTTGCCTAATTGATTGTTTATGGTCTATCTGATATCAAAATATTTCGTTGGGTATTCTCAGATTACGAAGACTATCTTTTATTGAATAACCGATTTGGAAAGTGGAAACTATTTCTTGATCATTATGAAGCTTTTGTCTATGTTTTCTTATTGCGTTAAGCCTAATCACTTGATTTAACGTATCACCATATTTTATAGGAGCAAAACGACGGATGTCACATTGGGTGCATAATCTGCTTACCCTTCAGAAGCACGTGCGATCACCCCTGGATGTTGGTGTTGCTCAGTCTTTAGTTGTCTATGTTGTGTTTTGTACATTGTTGCTTGTCTTTTCGTCGTTTTTCGTTTTTTGCATGGCATTGTCAGTTTGTTTTCGACTTATAAGTTTGAATATCCCTTTATTATATTTTGCCTTTCTTTTAAGTCATGAATACGTCAAATATAGTGATCCTTTACCTTATACTGTCTAGAAAACAGACCAAACAACAAAACCTTAACATTGACCAATGAACCATGGTCATAAGAACCCTGCCAGACAGACATGTTCACCATACACCAAATATGGTTGCCCTATTGCTTATAACATTTACGAAATAGACTTAAACAGGAAAACTTAACGATCATTCCATAAACAAAATATAGTGGCTCTTTTGATTATAGTATCTTAGAAATATATTAAACTACAACAAGAGTGCACACACTGAAATGTCTCACCTGATTTACTGACCATTGATTTTATGTTAATAGTCCTAAATATAAAGTCTAATAAAAGTATCACATAAATAAAGGCAACAGTAGTACACCGCTATTCGAAATTCATCAATCGATTGAGAAAAAAAACAAATCCACATAAACTTAACATAATAAAACAAATGACGTCAAAGTCAGGTAAACCAAGCCAGAAATACATGTACACCTTACAATGAATCCATTCACCAAATATTTTTGACCTATTGATAACAGTATACAAGAAACAGACCAAACCATGAAAACTTTACATTAACCAATGAACCATGAAAATGAGGTCAAGGTCAGATGAACCCTGCCATACATACATGTACACCTTACAATCATTCCATGCTTTAAATATAATTGACCTATTGCGTATAGTATCTAAGAAACAAACTTAACTAGGACAACTTAACATTGACCAATGAACCATGAAAATGAAGTCAAGGTCAGATGATTACTGCCAGACAGATATGTACACCTTACAATCATTTCATACACCAAATATAGTTGACCTATTGCTTATAGTTTACGAATAACAGACCAAAACACAAAAACTAAATTTTAACCACTGAACCATTAAAATGAGGCCATGGTCAGATGACACCTGCCAGTTGGACATATACATCTAACAATCATTCCATACACCAAATATAGTAGACCTATTGCTTATAGTATCTGAGATATGGACTTGACCACGAAAACTTAACCTTGTTCACTGATCCATGAAATGAGGTCGAAGTCAAGTGAAAACTGTCTGACAGACACGCCGACCTTGCAAGGTACGCACATACCAAATATAGTTATTCTATTACTCATAATAAGAGAGAAATGAAGATAACAAAAAATCTTATCTTTTTATTCAATTAGTCACTGAACCTTGAAAATGAGGTCAAGGACAATTGACATACGACAGACGGAAATTGCATAATATAATGCATATACGAAGTATGAAGCTTCCAGGTCTTCTACCTTCTGAAATATTAAGCTTTTAAGTAGTTTGTAAATGCCGCCGTTGCCGCTGAGGCTCGACAAAAACTTAACATTGTTCAATGTACCATGAAAATGAAGTCAAGATCAGATGAAACCTGACAGCCGGACATGTACACCTAACAATCATTCAATACACCAAATATAATTGACCTGTTACTTATAGTATCTGAGATACAGACTTGACCACGAAAACTCAACCTTGATCACTGATCAATAAAATGAGTTTAGGGTTAGGTGAACCCTATCTTACAGAGAGGAAACCTTGCAAGGAAGCCAATACAAAATATAGTTATCCAATTACTCGTAAGTGAGTATTTCACATGACAAAAAAATCATATTTTTTCAAGCAGTCACTGAACCATGAAAGGTTAGGACAATGGACATCTGACAGACGAAAAGTTTATAACATAAGGTATCTGCATACAAGGTATGAAGCAACCAGATCTTTTACCTTCTGAATTATAAAGCCATAGCCGGATTGTAATCCCTATGTCTCCTATTCTGCGACCTTTGTTGGAGGCGAGACAAAAAACAAAATTTTTAGGACATATTTCCGATCAAAATGAATTTTCTCAAAACCTTTTATCCACATTAAACTTATACGATACTGTAAATCTATAATTGATTTCCAATTAATCCATACGCTTCCAGAAATTTTCTAAAAATCGAGAAGAGTGGTTACCTATATCTTTATCTTCGTTACATACACTATTTAGACCGTCGTTCGTCTATTTTCATTTAAATTATAAGTGTTTTGTTGGTTATTTGATATTGTATGAGTTTCCATAAATATATTTCAAGCTTATTCACTTTTAAATAATGATGCATGAAAAAGATTAGATGTCATTTCTTAATAGTAAAAAAAGCTATTTGTGTCTAAAAAAAACTTTTACCCAGACTGTATCTAAATGTTTACTTCAAAACACTAAGTCCATTTATAATCAAAATAAGTTTCTTGCCGACTTTAGAAGTTTGATTGCCTGTTTTGCCTCTTTTTTTAATCATTAAAGTATTTTTACAAGAATAAAAAGACTGTTGTCACAACTGGATTAGGAACTCCTTATTCCTTCAGAGCACTTGAGGTCTTCCTGGTTATCGTTAAGGTGTTTGTTCCTCAATCTTTGAGATTTTGTGTAAAGTTCTGATGTTGATGCTGGTCTTTTTGTTGTATTTTTTGTGGCCATGGTGTTGTCTTTTCTTCTTGGACTTATGGTTTTTGATGGCCCCGTGGTATCTTTTCTCTCCTTAGAAATCTAAAATGAGAGGCAACAGTAGTTCTCTCATGTTTAAATCGCATAAATACATAAAGCAGATACAAATAAAGGTGAAAATACAAAAACTGACTGCGTCGATATGGTAAAGGCCTTTTGTTCTGCATGCATCACCCACCATGTGAATCGACTTTTTTCAAAATATCAAAATCGGGAATCAGACACAATCGGTAAATTTAAAGATCAGAAAAGTATAACTACATTTTAAAGATCTGTACATGAAAAAAAAATAACAATGCTAAACATGATTTGATTAGTTAATAAATTATATTGTATTGTATTGATATAATTGACCTGTTACTTATAGTATCTGAGATACAGACTTGACCACATAAACTCAACCTTGATCACTGATCAATAAAATGAGTTTAGGGTTAGGTGAACCCTATCTTACAGAGAGGAAACCTTGCAAGGAAGCCCTATACCAAATATAGTTATCCAATTACTTGTAAGTGAGTATTTCACATGACAAAAAATCATACTTTTTCAAGCAGTCACTGAACGATGAAAGGTTAGGACAATGGACATCTGACAGACGAGACATGGTAATATTCTGTCCTATCTTTTGGTTGTTTATGGAACATGCAAATTTCGTAACAATGGAGTGAGATGCGAGACATGGTAATATCCTGCCCCATTCTTTGGTTTGTGTATGAACATTAAACTTATGTAACATTGGAGCGAGACTTAATAATATCCAAATAATATCCTTTGTTTTCACGTACAATCACATTCGAATAATAACATTTCATGTACAATCATATTCGAATAACAAAATAAAAGTAATGGTAGAATGTATATGTATAATCTATATATAGTGATACCGACGTTTTAAGAAACATTAGGCTCTGAAATAATGTGTCTTTTGAACTAAAAATAGACCAAACACTTTGTAACGTTTAACAACCAATGAGTCAAACATAAAAAAACAATGAGTTATCTTATGGACATTGTTTTCAAATATATCAGTACCTATTATGACCTAATCCAACAATCAGCTTACATTTTAACTAGAATCACCTTGACACATATTCATAGTTTGGTATAAAATTCATATCCCTTATATAGCTTAACTTATCCTTATTTCTCTTAAGTTATCCAGCTGTACAATCCATTTTTGACTTGATACCACCTTATGCATTGAGTCTTTACTTGAGTTTACATCAATTGTCTGATATTTGATTGATATATTATTATTGTTTTATCGTAACTGAATTCAACTTTAGCAGGATTGTTTCGATAGGATTCAACCTTGAAAAAATCACATGTCATATGTTGAACTGATTCAACCTTGCAGGTTTATTTCCATTTGAATCATTATGACAAGTCTTCTTTTCATTTAATGCATCATTCAAATTTCTATTCAAACCAAGAATTGTTTCTGAGATGATTGTTGTGACCAGAATGTGAGCAGCATCAGCAATAGTATATTTATCTCTTGAATAGGTACTGTACTGTCTATACTCTGTAAGAAATAAGATATTTATAGACATCAATAAATCAGGATTAAAACATAAACTTCAGAATATAATTCATACCTTACTTTTACTGGGTTTTATTCGTGATTTATGTGAATTTAAGGTAAAAAGTCATTATAAATCAGTGTCATCATATAAAATGAACTTCTCATTTGAAATTGCAATACATTACTATTCAGGCAAATAATAAATTACCAAGTATCATTTTTATCATCACACAATAATTAGAAGATAATGAAAGTTTCAAATGTAATATTAGATAAACAGTTCACTAGAGTTTAAATGCGCAACAATAGAGTGAATGTGAAACATGTTAATATCGTAATATGGAACTCTATCCGTTGGCTTGTTTAAAACTAAAGTAAACATTGAAGTGAGATGTGACCCGTGATTAGATCCTGTCCAATCCGTTGGTTTGTGCATGTAACAAAAGATCACATAACATTGGATTGAGTTCGAATACAGTATAATATCATGCCCTATCCTTTGGTTTGTGCATGTCACATAAAACTTTCAAAGCACTCGATTGAGATGTGACACATGGTAAAACCCGTCTTTGGTTTATCAAGTATAACTAATTCTACATAACACTTGAGTGATTTGTGACATACCGTAATATCCTGTCCTATTTTTTTTTGTATATGGAACATGCAACTTTCGTAACAATGGAGTGAGATGCGAGACATGGTAATGTCCTGCCCCATTCTTTGGTTTGTGTATGAACATAAAACTTATGTAACATTGGAGCGAGACTTAATAATATCCAAATAATATCCTTTAGTTTGCATTTCACATAAAACTTACTTAACATTGGAGTAAGATGTGAGACATGGTAATATCCTGCCCTATCCTTTGGTTTGTACATAGAACATAACTGCAAGCATGTAACTAGTTGTTTACCGAACTGATTATTCTGATAGCTTCTGTATGTTGATGGGTCAATTTTCTTTACTTTTATGTGAAAATAAACGAACATGTGAAGAAGATATTATTTGCATGTAATAATTCAAGTAAAGTAAATATCTATTTTTCAAAATACTGTATATTCAATGGCATTATCATCAGAATTCGCACTTTTAAACACTTACATGTAAATAACACTGCAATACACTTTAAGGATTAGCAACGAGAAAAAAGTGTTGTGTTTTTGTTATAATTTTGTTTTCCACTTCACGTTTTGACTGAGACTGTAACTAAGCAAAACACTAATAGTTCTTTATTTCAAAGAATGATTGTTCTTTGTAACCTTATATAGATTCTTTATTGTAAAGTTATCAATTAGTTCCAACTGTTGAAACCCGTACATTCAGCCTTAGATTTGTATATATATATCACTTTAGTGTACTTTAAATCTGGATGATAGTTGTTTAATTAGAGTAGTTTCACATATCATTATTTTTATATCGTACAAAAACTTCTGAATTATTTCTTCTATTGTATCAATTAAAAACAAATAAAGTATAGCGGATAATTACTAGAAACGTATGGTTTTATTTGGTTTAGTGATTACAGTGACCTTTCAGTACATATGCATTTATTCTCAACTATTTATGCATTGGTCAGATGTAGATTTGTAAGGGAACTATTTTAGAATTTCTCTAATACAGACTAATGTGAATCGGTTAAATATTATTGAACCAGAATTTTTAAAACATTTCTCTCTTGATAGAAATTGTTGTTGTAGGTAGACTCCTCGGGTATATTCAAAAACGCTTATTAGGAAACAAATCAAAGCACTAAATACTGATTCCCATAGACTGTTTGACGAGCTGATGACAAATTGTAGCATTATAAACTTATGGATAGGAAACCATGTAAAGTTTGACAAGTTGACATGGTGACTTTTGGGAGGTTTATTTTTTTTTTTGGCTTAAAGTGTTTTCCAAATAGCAGATGAAAAAGCTCACACTAGTGTTTTGGGTCAGGTGACTTTTAAAGTAGAGATCACTGTAATATTTATCTATCATAGTATAACCTTTTTATTTAACTGTAAAAACGTTATTTACATAGTTTATTTCATTGATACAAATATTTGCAATACGTATAACATACCCTTTTTCTTCAATTTAAATGGCAATTTTGTTAGTTTGGCTATAGTTATGTGTGGTGTGAAGCCTTTTCCATCAGATGTAGGTACATCGTTGTTCTGACAACATTCCTCAAGGATATCTATAATATACAGAAAACATATATAAGTGCAAAACACAAAGCATACGTCCAATAAGAACGCGATACTTTCATATGAATATCAAATCTATATTCTATTCTCTTTGCTTTCCTTCATATAATGATATCGTTAACAATAAGACGATAATAAAAATAAAGATTATTTTAGCAGTTCGACAACAGAACCAAGAATTTTGAAAACAGGATAGCCAAACCCATTTATATTTGAAATACAGTGTGTTCGACGAAAATGTACAAATTTTACGGAGCATTAAAACGTGTTAAAAAGTTCAAAACAGTCGTTGCAATTTGACAAAATATTTAAGTGATATTCTCAATTATATATATAGCTGTTCTACACTAAAAAGTAAAATAACAAAAATACCGAACTCCAAGGAAAATTCAAAACGGAAAGTCCTTTTTAAAATGGCAAAATCAAAAGCTCAAACACATCAAACGAATGGAAAACAACGGTCATATTCCTGACTTGGTAAAGGCATTTCCTTATGTAGAAAATGATGGATTAATCCTGGTTTTATAGCTAGCTAAACCTCTCACTTGTACGGCAGTCGCGGAGAGTTCCATAATAATGACAACAAGTGTGAGCAAAACAAAGAGACATAATAGGTAAAAATGTCAAAAAACTAAGTTGCTGTTATATGGTGCATACTGATTAGTACTGACAAAATTATTGTACGTCATGATAATACTTATCCTGTACATTTGAAATTACAGAAATTCCTTATAAAATCAATGGTTGAATCTTAAACAATTCGACTGTATAGTCACAAGGAAAAACTAAAGTGTAGAAAATGCAATAAAATTAACAAACACATATTAACACAGGCGTGATGATTTGGTATGGTACCAGGAAGAATTCAACATACATCTTCACCTCTTACCAGAGAGTTTGATTACTTTCGATAGACACTCATCTTTCTGTAGATTGGCAAACACTACTTCATTCCGAAAACTTTCAATATCTTTTACATCTAAGGTAATCATTTCTTTGCTGTCTTTGTTGAATGTTTCAACACACTGGTCTAATGCTTTTATCATTCTAGAGTAAACACAAAACAAAATTGAATTAAAGTAATTACGATAATTGTCGGTAAGCACAGTCTGCTAAGTGATAAAACATAAAAAAAAAAGTTAGACGATATTGAAGGGCAATCAAAGATCAATTTGAACACAAACAGATAACCCTTGTCGAAAAACAGAACACAAACAGACTATCCTTGTCCAAAAACAGATAACAAACAGACTATCCTTGTCCAAAAACAGAACACAAACAGACAATCCTTGTCCAAAAACTGAACACAGACAGACTATCCTTGTCCAAAAACAGAACACGAAAAGACTATCCTTGTCCAAAAACAGAACACAAACAGACTATCCTTGCCCAAGAACAGAACACAAACAGACTATCCTTGTCCAAAAAACAGAACACGAACAGACTATCCTTGTCCAACAACAGAACACAAACAGACTATCCTTGTCCAAAAACAGAACACGAACAGACAAAAGACGTTCCTAAAAACAAAACACAGAAAACTATAGATTTGACATTGTCCTGAATGTATTGGTACTGTTCCTACACTTTGAAGAAAGGATTCCATTTTTTTTAGACATTGTATTTCTTTTTTCCTTGCATTTTTAACACTATATATAATTGTTAAGACGCCTTCAGTTATTCACTCAACTGAAACAAGAATAAAAATCAATCCTATGTGAATAATCTTTTACTGTTGATATGAGAAACTCTTCAACTCATTAAAAAATAAAAAATAACATAAACCTTTAAACATAGAATTTAACTAACCTCTACAGTATATTGAAATGATGTAGAAGTATGTATGGAAATAAATGTTCATCACTCGATGTTTCAAATGATGGGACACAGAAAATAGATTATTCATTTGATATTGATCAATGTCTTACAGACTTATAACCAAGCCTGCGTTTGGGTTCAGCAATCATTTTAATGAAATTAATGCATGTATGTACCTTGAAATCTCTTCGTCACTTTCTAAACAGGCAACTCTTAGTGTAAGATGAAGAGTTGGAATTGGAATCATAGCCTTCTTCAAACTCTCATTGGATTTACACATGCCGGTCTGAACATCTCGAATACCTCTCGTGATCTAAAACGTATTCATATTCTTACATTTAAATTTTGGAGAGATATCATAATCAGATTGTATTTCGTTTTTTAACTTACCAAATTAAGTACTAAGTAATGTAAATTGTTAACTATAGACTATACAATTGCTAGACGCGCACGATAAATTGACAGACATGTGTATGGGTTTTTAATTACCTTACTTTCAAACAAGCGCAATGCTGAAATGTCGCCGCCTAGTGGCAATATTGATTTACTCATACTTATACAAGTAATAGCTTTTCTAAAAAAGCTAGCCGTCTCTTAGCTGATGAAAGTGGAAAGTGTTCTCGCTTTGTAGATTAATTCATTAGAATAGCCTTGCATATAAATCAGCAAATTTTACCAAACACGTTATGAAGCAGTATACCGTTCAATGTTGGGTGTCAAATAAGGTCCTTATCGTACTAATCCTTCAAAGCTTAACATACTGGATTGACATAATCTTTTGTGAGAGACCGTTCTTTTAAAATGCCAACTGTATTTTCGTATTTGAAATTTATAATTTTCTTTTATTTCTCTTTCTCTTTCTCTCATACAGCATATATATATATAGTATAAATGGTCAATAAACCTCAAAACAAATGTTTTACAACATATATGTACATGTATAATTAATATAATATACTAAATATAGATTACAAAAATATACGATCATGACAAAACAGACAGAAGTATTAAATACACATAAAAATAAACACCTATAAAGACTACTAGAAGTTTGTTCTTGACCCTCATCATTGTTTTAAGTAATATTCATTGTTTGCTATTAAGATATTTTTTTTACATGTATTCACAACTATTCTATATATCATATCTAGACTTGGGAGGATTAAAAACTTAAAATATTGTAATGACATGTCCATTGTAGAAGACCGTAGGTTGAATTTTAGAAGTAAATTGTTTTGTTTGTTGTTTTATTGGGTTGCTGTCTAAACTCATTACGTATACTTCATATCTCCTTTAAAATCATTTATAGAAATTAAGCATTTGCGAAATATGATATCATACATGTATAATTGCTTTCATCGTCTGAGAGTAGTTTTATATTCTTCTTTTATATATATTTCCCTTTCGATTTTTCAGTCTTCTGTTCTTCATCGTCTGCTTTTTTGATAGGGAGAGCTAGAAAACGTTCAACCAGCCCAAAGCCTACCCTAAAGAGAGGGGGGGCGGGGGCACTTATCATATTTATACAAATGCAATTAAAAATCACTGTCGTAAATGCTTTATATATTTGTCAAGCAATGTATCCCCTATGACGAAATAGCGTAACCATGCATCATAGCTATGTGTAGACATACTAATTGTAAAAAAATATTTGATCGCTGGGGTATTTTCTTTTCCCAGACTGAGACATATATGTGCTTTTACCATAAAAAGGTCGCAACCCCCTTTCCGAGATAAAAATTCCCGTTTAAATTAATATTTAATCGAACATATCTCCCTTTTAGTCATTTTTTGATTATTGCTTTTGGATTATCTTACTAAGTATAAATATTTATAATCTAGGCTAAGAAAAAAGCACGATGTTTTCATAAGTATGCTTTCGTGTACAATATGTACGTAACAGTGAGCGACTGGATAGAACGTTGTGTTTCAGGAGTTTCGGCTATTTATAGATAAGTGTTACCTGTGTACCGATTTGCATGATTGGTAACAAGGCAAAATCTAATTGCTAAAATAGAGAGTTCAATTCCGACACTTTACGGGATCAAAAGACATTTACTAGGTTTCGAATTGTCCCAACCAATCAACACAAGTTAGCTATGATAGAGCTGGGAACAGTATATACGTTCCTGGATAGAGTCAGCAATATCTTCCAATCAGTAAGAAGCATTCAGCCCGCAGACTGTCCATCATTCAACTCTTAATAACGTCTCCTCGGAGACGTTAACAAAAACTCATTATAGCCACTGGTGAGAACAGCCTACCATATGAAAATTAATTGGTCCACAAACTCATTAGAAGAGTTTTAGATTTGATCATGTATATGATTATTTTGCCAATGTTTGCTTTGACGTAAAACTTACTCTCAGTACATGAATTCAGAATATTGAGTCATTTGCCTTTTCCCTTGCATAAAGAACGACTAACTTAACCTGCTGGTTTTAAGCATATCAGTTCCTTCCCGAGACGACGGGAATACTCCCATAGTTCTTTTCGAACACCGTTTATTTCAACTATAATGTTATATATTGATTCAACTGATTGAACGATTCCCAAGAAGATCATGACGCTTATGATCAATTAGAAAACCTAAATTTGCAAAAACCGCCATATTCTTATCCAGTAAATTCTTTAACAACACTAGGAAAAATGCCTGCCTTATTTGGTGTATTTTTTTTTTCATCGATTTTGAAGAAGTTTAGAGTGTTCTTGAATAATTGAGAATTCCAAATGAAAGTGTAACCTCCAGTGGTATTTGCCTTAAGTAATCTTCAAATCCAAAATACCGTTTGTTACGTATGACACGTATTACACGTTCCTTTCCCATTTTAAGTTTCAATTGTCTAACAGATGCATCAATCAAAACATTGGGAGTATAAAATCTAAAATATTTCAAAACAAGACAGGTTAAATGACCAGGGCTAGAAAGAAAGATGAGAAGGTGACAATCAAAAACAATAATTCGCAAAAAGACAAGAAAGTAAAATTGGTAAAAGAAAAGAAAACAAACTAACAACAGTCAACACAACCCTTTACACAACACTAAAAATATAGTGAAGCACGACCAAATTGAAACCGGGGTTGGTCTCTGGTCGGTACTCTGGTAGAGTTTAGTTCTTGCTCCACTATCGCATCCGTCGTGGTCTGGAAAAAGTCTGTTATAAGCAATAATGTCCAAAACGAAAACATGGAGGATAAGATAACGCTACGATAAGTAGACGTTTCTGTTGACATCTTTAGATATTATTACGTCAAAATAATCATGATGGAGTCTGCAAATCTTTTTAAAGCCATGACTTCAACTTTACCATTAAATGCCCCTTGTAAGCAACAATCCTTTAGGGTATCAGGAATAGAAACGTTATTATTTCAGTATTTTTGAAACAGACGTTGTCGTGCTGTTGCTGCATTTGACAGATCTATCAATCTTTGTTGTTAATTTTTTTTGGCATTAACATTCATTCGCTTATAAAGAGTTTGAAACACAGCTATAGCATTTCATTTATTTTCTATATTGAAATTTTGTACAATGTGGTGTTGGTTTTTGCACAAGATAATGTTGATGTTTTGTGAAGACATGAAAGCTGTATCAGCAGATTAAGTCGCTTGCTTTCAGTAACTGGGAGCATCTTCAATATGGTATTATAATTAATATAGTTTCACTGTGTTTTCTCTGTATAGCCACCTATAAATAGTACTAGTAGTATACTCTTTTCCGGTTGCTTTTTTGAAATGTAATGTTAATTAACATACATTTACATCTGGTATCTTTGATGGTTATTTTTGTAATGCTACTACACGAAACAAAAACCAGTTAAAAACCAACGACATGATATAAGGTAATCGCATTTAACAAATAAATGGGGAATGTGTTAATGGGACACATATGATGCCCCCGCTTGCATATATAATTGTAAAGGGACAAACCTCAAGAACGGTAAAAGTAACGCTACCCAAATTCTTACTTGATCCGAGTTTTGTGGTAAAAAACATTGTGAATAAGTTTCATAACATTTGATTGAGACAAACTTAAGGTAGAGAACAGCAACGAAAAAATCAGTAATTGTTCTATTTGTAAAGGGCCTAACTCAAGAACGGTAAAAGTGACGCCACCAAAATTCAAACTTGATCTGTGTTTTATGATAATAAGCAATGTGTATAAGATTCATAACAGTTGGTTGAGGCAAACTTAAGTTAGAGAAAGGAAACGAAAAATTCAGCAATTTTTTCCATTTGTGAAGGGGCATAAATCTAGGAAGGTAAAAGCGATGCCACCCAAATTCAAACTTGATCTGTGTTTTGTGATAATAAGCATTCAATTTGCGTGTAAGTTTCATAACATTTGTTTGAGGCAAACTAAAGTTAGAGAACGGAAACCAATTTCGGGACGTACGGATGAACAGACGGACAAGAATAAAACTTAATGCCACCTTCGATACGGCGGGGACATAAAAATAATTATGTCAGACGGCAATCAACCGGCTCAGCATGTATGTCTAGTACAAAGCAGGTTGCAAATGTCATGTTCTCAACCTGAACATGCATTTAACATACCGCTGGATGTGAAACCGTCATCCATCATCATCATCGTCTAAATTTAAGTTGTCAATTTTGTAATGCGTGCATATAAGTATCTACAATTTGATAAGCCTCTATTTTCAACATTCATCCTGTTGAAAGATAAAATGGAAACATAAAAGCTAAAGAAATACACGTGTATAATAAATATGTAAAAGATGCAGGATAAAACCCCATTAGAAAGAAATACACGTGTATGATAAAAATATGTAAAAGATGCAGGATAAAACCCCATTAGAAAGAAATACACGTGTATAATAAAAATATGTAAAAGATGCAGGATAAAACCCCATTAGAAAGAAATACACGTGTATAATAAAAATATGTAAAAGATGCAGGATAAAACCCCATTAGAAAGAGATACACGTGTATAATAAAAATATGTAAAAGATGTAGGATAAAACCCCATTAGAAAGAAATACACGTGTATAATAAATCTGTAAAAGATGTAGGATAAAACCCCATTAGAAAGAAATACACGTGTATAATAAAAATATGTAAAAGATGTAGGATAAAACCCCATTAGAAAGAAATACACGTGTATAATAAATATGTAAAAGATGTAGGATAAAACCCCATTAGAAAGAAATACACGTGTATAATAAAAATATGTAAAAGATGTAGGATAAAACTCCATTAAAAAGAAATAATAAATCATGTGGTTTGGAATTGAAACAAAATATGGAATGTTTGTTATGCTGACGCAAGAATACAAGTCCTGGGGAAATAAATACAACATACCTCTGGATTTGTTATCTGTATGGAAACAAAGTAGTTTGGAGGTTTTCTTCGTTCTTTTTTGTCGTCATGGTAGTTTCTTGCTTTCTTCTTTGCTTGTCTATTGTCTCTTTTCTTCCATTTCTCATATTTGTTATCCAAAATACCTATGTTTTGTATAGTTAAATTTTTTGAGTTAACCTTAGGAGGATTAGAATAGTACATGCATATTATAAATTAGTTTGAATTTACCTTTTCTTTTTTTGTGTTTGTAAATTTCTCTACAACAGTGTGCGTTTTATGTGTATAAAAATAGATTTGAGACTGAAGTGTTTATATGATTGAACAGAAAAACGGTTAAGTCAGACTAGTACTGTCAATTCCTCGAGGTCAATTCATTCCTTACATTTTGCACTTCTCATTTAATACTGAACGGTACGTGAAAATAAAGGTACAGATCAAAATGATAATATATTAATATTAAAACTGAATTCAACAATTGTGTAGTTAATGTATACCAGATCATTGTTAGAACATGGCGAATTCGATTTTCAATGTATTAATGTCTGAAATGATACGGACGTTTTAAAGAAAATCATGTTTAATCCAATAAAAATGAAAGTAATGACGCTCACCTTTAAAGAGATCTTCTAAGTTGTATGGTCCAAAATCCTCATTATTGATATCACTTTGTAAAACATCAGTTGATATCATTGGCAAGAAATCATCGTCAATATCATCTGTAATGTGACTTTCTAATGGTTTTGCTGATTTAATACCGTTTCCCAACATTCTTTTGTTATCCCCCTTTTCCCGGTCTACATCATGCTCCGATTTCGTTAGTGAAACTGTATTAGGGATCTTTTCTTCTTTTAGCTTATGTCCCTTGACATCATGTGTATTAATTTTGCTTGTAGGTTTACCATTCTTCTTTTTCTTATCTTCTGTAGAATTGTTTTCCGATTTCTTTTCTACATTTAAATCTTTCCTTTTCTTGTCCCTTGCATTTACATTTACCAGACGGTATGTTTCATCATCTTTGTCTGTTTTATTGTGCATATCTCGCGAGGATGTTTTGTATGGTGCAGCCAAACTTTTGACTTTCACCATTGATTGACTGTTTTGTTCCACAGAATGTCCCTGTTGAATTGACTTATGACTGTTTTCATTTTTAATTGTTTTTTCATTGTTGGTGGATTTCGTGTCATTCTTCTGACCTTTTACAGTATACTTCTGAGTGTTGACCACAGATTTTTTTAATTTCGATTTAGAATGCGTGTTTTCTTGCTCATCTTGAACATCTGTCATTTTCGAAGTTTTTTTGCTCAACGGTTTTGTCTTAGTTTCCCTTTCAATTACTTGTTTATCAAAACAGTTCTTACTAGTTTTTCTCGCAACTTTTGAGCTAGTCAGTTTATTGGTTTCCGAGTGTGTGTCCACGACCTGATTAAAACTTATATTTCCGTTAGTAGTATATACCATGTGTATGATAGTAGTTACCTTTTTCAATAGATTTTTCGGTAAAATGTATTTCTTTTTGGTAATAGGTTTCCATTTCGACAGTAAAGAACTATGTTCGTGTGACATTTTAGTCACAAATTCTGTGTCGACTCTGTTGGCTGTAGAATTTTCAGTTTTTGAGTTGCCTACTTCTAAGTTGACGACGCCATCCATAGATAACTGAGATGAATTACTTTGTAAAACCTCAGTCTTCTTCGACCTAAACACTGCTTTAGAAGGCAGTGATCGCACTTCAATAGCAGAAATCGGAGGCTTCTTAACGTTCATAGTTGAAAACCTCGATATGTGTATTGAAAGCAATAGTTTACGCATGAATGATTAACTATGTGATATGAGTCAGTACTGAAGTTCCAAACAGGAAAGTTTCTCAATTAACCAACAGGAGGATCTGAAATACAAATAGTTTATATTTCTTGAATGTCAATTTTCATACCATTTTGCTGTAAGCTTTAAAAAAGTCCAACATGCCTATTTTGTTATAAAATGATCATGATATTAAATGTAATTTCAAAACTGTGTTTCCAAAAATAGCCTTTCTTCCTTAAACATCTTATAATTTGTTTGAAAGAAATAAAATGTATTTCCTGTAGTCATTCATCAATTAACCTGTAGAGAAAATATTTGTATTCGAATAGTTATTTACTTTGATGGCTTTCATAAAGGAAACGACTTTGAAATAAGAGTAAAGAGGGCAAAGCATTACATAGATAACTTGAGCTTAGGGGGAAAATTAACTCTTCCAGCTATCAACGTCGTAAAATCAATAGTTTGTTTGCGTGAGTAGCAACCTTAATTAAATGTCATTTCAAAACCACAACTTTACTTTTATCTGAATCATATGTGAAGCTTTTGAACATGAAAATTCATTTTGTATATTTCCATTGTGTATTGAGAGAATGGCATTAGGATCCTGAATTTTCCTGAAGAACCCTGGTCTAGTTTCATATGTGTACTGGGCATTTGGTTGTTCCTGTGACATAAAGAGAAAAGAACCCATATTACTACAACATCAAAGTTAACTTAAACGAGGTTTTTCAGAAAAATCATCTTTATCAAATGCAGCTTTTAACGTGACACAAAATCCGGACTACTACGATTAAATACAAACAAAGCTACTACTTTTTACTCGCATTAGATACACAGCTGGTATTCGACAGATAGAGCTACGAAATACACTATATAATGATATTATTCTATAGGCTTTAGAACGAGCAGATTAAGGTGCAACAATTGGCAACATAAATGTAGGGCACCAGATGACAGAGCTTTGCTAGCCAGCCGTGAGAACAAAGTACAATCATTGCTAGATAAAGTTTATAATAATAGGGGTAAAGACCTTGTAACAATAAATCTAAATAAATCTGATTTAGTGGTTTTCAAAGGAAATGTAAGAAACTATCAGTTAAAAACAGAAAGGCGTGTTATACCAAAGGAAGATTCAAACTAAAAAGTCGGTGACAGACTGACAACCCAATGGCAAAAAAAACCTAGAAAAACGACGAAAACACAAACAACGGTCTACAAAACACAACCATTTATTATTAAACTAGGAAATTCTAAAATAGAACAAAAATCTGAAACAAAACATTTAGGGGTAAATATAATTTGAAACTATAAGAATAGAATCAAAATAGAAGATAGACTAAAAATTGCACGACTGTTTATGCGATTTTAGGACCGAGGCTACACGCACGTAAGGGAATGTCGCCATGAAGTTGTTTTCCTTAAAACACGACAAACATATGCAATACCGAAGAGCGTATGTGGTATAGAGATACTGAATAAAACAGCAACTGGCAAACAAAAACTAGAACGACTACTATTACAGATCTTGCCTTCGAATGTAAGGACTGCCAAACTACGCAGCAAATACTGCTACCTACATTAAACTTGGGGTACAACATATGCAGGCAGTTCGTGATCGTCTTGTATTTAGATTTTTTTGTGGAATTATACAAGGACATACAACTACTGAATTTAAAATCAAAGAGAGACACTTACACATGTACAATGTATGCATCTCAACGTCAATTGACAACATTTTATTAACAGATTGAAAACAACATTGTTTCAGAGATAGGCATTAAACATGTATTTGGAGAAACAGTGGATAGCAGAGAAAGAAACTAAATCCACAATGCTTTGACTGAATATAAAGCTTTTTTCTATAAGAAAGCCTCACCACAAACTGGCAATAAGTGCCTAGAACAACGACCGAAAATCAAAGCCAGCCTTGTTACAAGTACTTACACATTACAATAGGATAGAGCAAAATTCACAACAGGTCGAGAAGATCAAACATGTTTTCTATGTGGAGCAAACAGCGAGAATACCAATCATTTCCTATTACAGTGTCATGTCTTCGGTACAGAGCGAGATATACATTTAACCTTTCGTCTGCAATAACATTCAAAAGAACAAAATTATAGAGACATTGTAACAATTACAAGAACGTTATGTTATAGCCTTAACGTAAGAAATACGAAATTGCTCAAAAAGGAATAAGATTTATACTATGAAATGATACAATCTATAGCCGTTACTGCAATGATAATTATCAGCTGAATATACGTGAAAGTTTTCCATAGACATTCTCTAGTATGAATGACTCTTATAGGTGATGGTCCAACTTATAGTAATTTAAAAGGATTTCCACCAAAATAGAATTAAGGCTTTTGTAAATATTAATGTATATACTGTATTTGAAAATATTTGTGGTGTGTTTCCCAAAAGCACTTTTTATTAGAAAAGTAAATAGTAAAACAGCAAGTAGAAAATGGAATTGAATTTATTCGCAAAGCTACATTTAAACCAATTTTACACAAAACTCCTACAGCCTGCAATTGTTCTAATCGTTTGCTCTATTTAAAGGGAAATGATAACCTGAAATGAAAACTCTGTTTTTATCTTTATTTGTTTTCAATATTTCAATTTAGCAGAACGTTTTTTTTTTCATCTAAGAAACATATGAACAATTGTCTCCGGAAAATATCCATCACAGTTAAGAGGGTCTAAATGGAGGTCTTGCCTAGCGCACACTTGAAGAACCATTTGAAGCATCGAATTTTACAGGGTTTGCAAGGGTGACAATTTTCGTCACTCGATTTTTCACGTTTTCATTATTTTTTCAAACCCAATTCTTCAAGCTATCGTGAGCGTCAAATCAAAAGAAAGAGGTGAGGTTAATTCCCTCTGCATGTGCTCTGCCTCACTTACATGGTCGATTTTGAAATCGTATTTAAATGCAGATAATGCTTTGTTGATGTTTACTTGTAAGTTCAGTGTTGATTTATCTATGGCTAAATTCTCATGAAATTAAATTAACGTAAGGACAATTTAGCCTGGCTATTATTTGAATTTTAAAGGGGCACTAGCTGTCAAATTCATGTTCACCGATTTGGCTCAAATTCTCATATTTGATTTATAACAATGTAAAACATTTATCCAAATTATTAAAAGTTTAAAATAAACAATTTACCAAGTATGGGCTCGATAATATGTAGCTTCGTTTCGTATGTATTTTAGTCTAGACGCCATCTAATTAACTATCGAGTTGACCTCCGAAAAACTCCGATGGCCATATCAGGTATATAAACATAAATATAGATATAGATTAAGCGAACCCGTGCAATTGGATTTTTCTAGGTCTATTTAATTTCATATTATAGGTTAAAAATATGTGTTAATCATCGTTTTTACCTGTATAAGAATCATTTTTGTGGATCGAATCAGTCAAGTATTAGATACAATACAAAGGTAACAAAGAAACAGGCTGGTAACAACCGTTGCCGGATAGTTTTTCTGCACGAGTAGTCAGGTCAAGGTCCGATGCGATAGCCGAGGACCTTGACCTGACTACAAGTGCAGACAAACTATACGGCAGGTTGTTTCCGGCCTGTTTTTTGTTACCTTTGTTTTGTATCTGACTTGTACGACGTTTCAAGAAGGAAGAAGTACATTTTACATTTAGAAGAGGTAGCAAAACTAAAGATATTAGAAACTTAAATGGCCATATACCAGTTAATGTAAGTAACAGTTTAAACTCAATTTTTTTTTCTCACTTCCCTTCAGCCGAGAGTTTTTTTCTCAAAAAATTCAAAAATCTAATAA
This sequence comes from Mytilus californianus, assembly GCF_021869535.1. Taxonomy (NCBI): domain Eukaryota; kingdom Metazoa; phylum Mollusca; class Bivalvia; order Mytilida; family Mytilidae; genus Mytilus; species Mytilus californianus. The sequence continues at coordinate 137,339,363 of NW_026262581.1, read as the reverse complement.
CTTTATAAAAAGAACCATTTCAAGTTAAAGGTGAATGTTATACACATTTGAGACTTTTTGAAATGCAACTTCGCAAGTAAGTAATGTATAAAAAAAGATTTCAGAGGTAAGCAAGCTACCATTTGATTTTTATTGGGGGAAAAGGGGGAGTTAAGATAAATTCCCCCTAAAAAATTCGTAAAAATCGTGCGTTTGCCGTCAAATATATGAATTCAATATATATGAATTCAATAACTATATATAAGTGTATCAAAAGAATGAATTTCCTATCTCATTAGTGAATGAGATGTTATGAAAAATTGGATTTTGTCTTGTTATTAGATATATATAGGCATATATTTTGGATTAAAAAAAATGTTCATGCTTATAGGTTTTTATATGTCTCTGATAGTGTTGATCAGGATTAAACACGTGTCATTATATGATCCAATCAGAGCTTACCGTCCAAAATTGATGACATAAGTTGAATGATTTTCTTCAAGATTTGCTGCCTTTTTGAACATGTATTACACGGACACTTTTTATTTATAGGATCAATCTTGCATTGGTGAGTTGATAGGGATTTTATCTTTTGATTAGATTTGATTTCTTTTATATATATTTCCTGTCTTTTTTCTTGAAATATAAACGTTGGTACCAGTATTTCTTTCAGCATTGTCCAGAATACTATTCATGTCCATATATTGAAAAAAAAAACACATTTACGGACCGACCATTTAGCTTCAAAAGGGGGTGTGTTCTTTTCTGAGTAAGAAAATTATTTAGTTTTTCAACTATATAATATATTATATATTTTTTCTCATAAATTTGGGGATCAAATTTTTTTTTAGGAAAAAACCATAACCCACCTTTTGAAGTTAAATGGTCAATCCCTTAGTGTACTAATATGAATAGTTACTGGAATTGTTTGAAAAAAAATATAGTTATTGATGCTAACGTAAATATTTTAATTAAAAAGACAGGAAATATGTCGGTGAAACAAAAAGTTCAAATCTAATTGAAATTTAAAGTGCCCATGAACTCACTGATCATGCACGAGTGATTCTATTCATAAAAAGTGTCCGTGTAACAACTAAAAAGTGTCCGTGTATCATCTAAAAAGTGTCCGTGTAACACCCGTTAATGTACTGTTTTTCTATAGCTCTGCTGGGGGCAAAGTCGTACAATCAAATGATATACCTTTGTTTCACTTTCAATATTGACATTCTTTTCCTTTAAATGACTGATCACGCACGATTCATGCGTTATCCATCTCTAGCTAAGGGGTTAAATTGAAGTTCACATGAATATAGATTCAATGAGGTCGAATTATTCACTTGCAAGTGAATAATTAATCTTCAATGTTTCTTAGCTTATTTTATCAAAATTGAACCATACTTGCTGCTAAATACGAATTATTATTTCACTATTTCACTTTCATTATTGATCGAACAAAAAAAATCGTACTTTAGATTTTTTATATATCTCGTAGCTAGTGCCCCTTTAAATTAATTAATAATAAAATATTTGTACAATACTTTTATATCAACAGAGTTGAAAGATTTCTGTAATTAAAATGTATAAATATATAATAAAGAATAGAAATAAACGTTACTAAAAATAATGTGCTAATAACAATATATGATATAAGTGCGTTCAACTTGTTCATTGTGATTGGGAGATTGCATGGTGAATGTTTTAAAGTTCAGCTACGAACATCACGTTTGTTTATTAACAAACCAAACAAAAAATGTCAGCTGTTGGAGTGAGAGGAACCGTATCAGATAGAAAAAAATGTGTAGTGAACGTTGTGGATTTGGTCAGTTGATTCGTAGTAGCTAAAATCTTTCGTAAATTAATGATTAATCGAACCGAGAATATAATATACACATCTGTGTCCGAGGTCTCAATCACATGGGTACAAGTTAAAAAAGTAAAGCATGCAAAACTTACTTCATGTGGTTACAAAACTATTAAAACCTTTTATCGATCATACTCATGTCACATAACTAGCCACAGATCTCTATTGCAATTATTTCAGATTTATTTTGTGTTACTTGCAATGTTTACATTTATGGATTGTCTAAGTAGAAATCAAATTGGTAGCGACTAAGACTAAGAAAGCGGAAATATTTATAAATAAAAATACTAGGTTAAATGTAAAAGATATTTTAATAAAAAGAAACTGGTATTTTAAATAAAGTTAATCTTAAAATGTTGACCATATGATTACCTCACATTTTTCTATTGTAAACATAGAATAGAATGGAATAAGATGTGTTATTCACCAAGTTAGGGCTCCATGAGGGCATATTACACATAAACAATACTTATTGTATCGTTTTTTTTAAATTGCAGAACAAGCAATCTAGACAATAGACATGCAATAAAAAAACATACCAAAATAACAAAAATGTATTATAAGTCAATTAATAGTATGTTGAAATGGATCCAAGCGCACCAGGTAAGTGTATGCAGTAAGCTCAAAGAGTCGATGCTTAAAGGGAAATCCCAACTTGTACTTGATGCAGATCAGTCAAACTCGAACAAAAAAAAATCTGTATAAGATAATGGAATCTATGTCAAGCCAGCAATGATCATCAAAGGACGGTGCCACAGAATATCCCATTCTATTTATGCTCAGTGCAGGCTTAACAGAGTATTCAAACTCTTATTAAAGAATCAAATGGGGAGCAGTTATAAGTAGTTATACAATAAATCTCTTGGCATCAAAGAATCGTGACATTCAACCATTTTGTGACGGATAAATCTTGGACACAGACTAATTTTTGCAACATTTTCTGGTCCTTATGAATAAAACAGAGTAAATATTACAGATTTTTTTTTCTCCGTTGAATTTAAGTTATGCCCAGTTTTACATGTCTCAGCGGAATCAGCTCAGTCAAATTCGAACGGGCTAACATATTTATTTTTCATTTTTTCGTATCAATACTCAAACATTATAAAAATATAAACGCATTTACAATTTAATTGCAATGTTAAAAATACGACATATTATTGTCAGAGCTCAAACAATTCTTTTAATGTTTTCATGGCCCCGTTGTAAAATAAGTTCAATAGTAGAACCTCTTTATGGTTAACCTTGATTTTACTACGGTCTATAAAATAATTTGTACCATATAAAAATAAGGAGATGTGGTATGATTGACAACGAGACAACCATCCACCAAAGTTCAAATGCAGTGGATATAGCAATTATAGGCAACCGTACGGCATTCAACAATGAGAAAAGCCCATACCGTATAGTCGGCTATAAAAGGCTCCGACATGAAAAATATGAAACATGATTGTTTGTTTTTCTGTCGCTTTCTTTAAATGGTGATGGGCTTTTTTATCATTCCTCGTATCATGATCTTTTGGTATTTCTGATCTTTATTTTTGTCCTCGAATAAAAACACAAGAAAAGTAACACATGCTATTACTTCCTAAATCAAAATCAAAATCATGATAAATTGACAGATTAGTAATAGGTAAGAATATAATCATTCAATGATTTTTTTAAACAACTAGACCTTTTGTAGGAAACTTTTTCGTTTCTTTTAAAGATGATAACTTTTTTATATGGGTATACATCCATTTATGCCATTGTATTGGTTGATTGCTGTTTGCTTAATGTCCAGTGAAAAATATTTCATACATATTTAACATGAGAACGAATAACCAAAAAAATTTGTAGGTATGCTGTGCAGATTGGGTCGACCAGTATTAAATCTGGACTGCCCCTGAAAGGGAGGGCATGTTGGAAAAGGGCAAACACTTTGTTTCTCATCATGCTAACTGTGAGCTTTTACCTGAGTTCTTAACGTGCAAAGAGTTTCATACTTATATACTACACGAGACTTCAAATTTGATATGTCTCTATTCATTACAACCAAACGGACGCCTTTTGCGGAGCTGGAACCGGGACATTTTATTACAGAAAAGGTTAGATACTTTCATTTACAACTAAAAAAAGTTTCAGACTCAGTTTGACATATTTTGTATATGATGGAGAGTTGTCTCATTGGCACTCATACCACATCTTCTTATATCTATGTAATATATTTTCCGTATGTACGTTGACCATTGAATGTCTTTTGGTTTGTGTAAGTCAGTGTGTATCATTGGGTTTTGTATTCTCATTGACATATAGCCTACATCTTCTTTTATATGCAGTATTTCGATAAATCAATGTTTGATCGCGAAATATTGGCATTTATATATTGACAATACATAAGCTCTTTGATATGGTATTGTTCATGTTCCTGTCCCTGGCCAAGAACCATGCAAATGGTTACTTTTCAAATATTCTAATATTTTTTTTCCGGTGTTTTTTTTTTCTAGTCATTTTGAGAATTTGGTGTTGATGTCACATCTTTGATAGCCTCTGTTAAATTCATTCATATATTTTCTTGCTTTTTTTTTAATATGTCATAGCCACATGTCTTTTATTGACCTCTACATTCCTTTTTGTTATTATATCGTTGGGTTAACTTTTCTTAGTATTTATATTTCCAAATCTAAAGTATTCACATAACAACTGAGTCAACAAATTGACTGTAGCCGGAAATAGAAAGAAAAGAAATTATCACTACCTATTTCAGATTTCTAGCTTCATGTGAGGGGTAAAGCTATTATTAAAGGCAAATGAATACCCAAACATTGAAAGAAGTAAGCAAATTTTTAAGGAGAAATTGTTTCCTATAAACAGATGTTATTCTTTCAAATCCAATAAAGATATCACGCAACTAACTAAAATCATATCTGCAACAAACCAAACAGACTTCGTATTTCGGATTTGGTTTGATTCTAGATTAGAACATTGATATGTACAACCTAATTCTACCTTATCTCTAACCTACAGCATGACTATCCACGTGTGTTTCAGAAAGGCATTTGTAACAATGTGGGCCTTACGTAACGCGGACTATATATAATGAAATGAATTATGTTTCATAAGCTCTTTTAGAATCTGACCCCACCAAACAACCATGTTCGCTTTACTCCTTACTTTTACCATGGTGGCTGCTGCTCCTATAGAGGAAGGCAAGTATACATATGTATATAAAAAAAAGAAGATGTGGTATGATTGCCAATGAGACAACTTTTCACTTAAGTTCAAATGAAGTGGATGTAAGCAATTATAGGCAACCGTACGTCCTTCAACAATGAGAAAACCACATACCGTATAGTCGGCTATAAAAGGCCCCGACAAGAAAAATATGAAAAAATTTCAATTAAGAAACCTAACGTCTTAACTTTTAACAAAACAATTTACGAAAAGCAAATATGACAGACACGAACCAACAACAACCACTGAACCACAGGCTACTGACTTGGGACAGGCACGTAAAGAATGTGGTGGAGTTAAACATGTTTGTGAGCACTCAACCCTCCCCCAACCTGGAATTGTGGTGTTACAGCACAACATTATAACAAACTATAAAAATCAGTTTGAAAAGAGCTTAACTCATCCCTAACAAAAAAGACAAAAAGTATAGATCTGAAAGTACTCGCAGTTACTGACAGCTAGTTCAAAGCCAATAACAATTAATAACAAAAATCATGCATCTAAGACTAACATGTACGTAAAATTGTATAACGGTGACTAAAATAATAATCAATATCCATGGTGACAGAGTAGTCTACGTAGATCATCTACAATACCACTAGCCGGTCAACACTGAGTTTGAAACATGCAAGTGGTTCGAAACCGATCTTTCTTAAATAGGATTTCCAGTTTTGTTGGAGAAGGCCGGTGGTTCTCCCGGGTACACGATATAGCCAAAAGTGCTGAAAGTTAGGTTAAATACCAACAATCAATCAATAATTATAAAAATAAACTCAGAAAAACAAGATAGATCAGTTCATGTAGAATTCGTTTTATCTTATTCGTTTTTTTTTTAATTTAACAGATGAAACTTTAATCAAAGATTTATTTCAGGATGTTTATTCGATGGTACAATGTACGCTACCGGAGATAAAATCATCATCAGTAACTGCTTGGGTGCCATGACATGTATGGGTAACAATGTATATACAAGCCTGGAACAATATGGGTACTATTATCTGTTCTTCAAATATATTTAAAAAAAATTCGTTTGCGAAATAATCATGATTAGGATAGTTTAAAAACCAAATAGTCGCTTTCTAAATATAAATAATCGAAACACTTTCATCTTTTATCTTTTACCTACTAATAACTATTATTTTATTAAAATTGTGAAGCCTTTAGTTCGATTCGCGGCAACGAATATAAATCGATTGTAACAAGGCAGCAGACGTCAGTTGTAATAAATAATCTTACCATGCTTACATTCCTTATTTGTATTTTCAGAGGCGTATGTCCTTCAACTAAACGATCAACTGGACAAAGTAAGTTCATTTGCAAATAATAAAAAATAAGATGAAAATCATCAAAAACCCATCATGACACCAGCAAACACATAATTCAGGTTTTCTAATTCTTTTTTGACCTTCATTTGTAGGTAAAACTAACAGTCTGAATTATAAAGATACTACTGATAACTTTAGCAGTGATTTTGCTATCTGTTAAAATTGGCATAAATGATAAATTGGATATTAAATTATGATTGTAAAATAGCTTCAGTACTTGCTTGTTGATAGAAAACACACGTTGATTGTAAAGTTTCCGTTTATATATTATGTATTTGACGTAAAATTAAGATAAACAGCGTTGAGGATAGTTGACTACTTTGGCTTTCCTGTTTTGGGCCTTTTCGGTTTTGATGCTTTTCAATGTTTTATGTTTTGGGCTGCCCAAACTCTATTTTTAATCTGAGGCATACATATTATAAAAAAAAAACAGACGAAACACAAGCTAAAAATCATTGTAGCAGATTTTTAAAATGATATTCCTTATGGAAAGCTTTTTATAGGACACCATTGTGTTTATTTTTTCACCAGGGACCGACACAGAATATCATAAAGGTGCTATACACCTTATTGCTATTTGGAAGTCTGCGCCGCTTGACCCGAGAATCTGCACCTCTTGAACTATTGACGTCATACAACAATCACTTTTCCATTGTGGCGTCAGTTATTTTCTATTATGACGTCAAAATTTTACCGGAACCTTTGTGATGACCAGTAATGGCGGACAAATAGCGATAAGGTGTATTGTTATATTTGCCATGGAATTTGTCCCTTTTTCTCGACTTCGGAGTATTGGATGACCCCTTGATATCTTCCGCCTTTTTGCGTTTTATCGAAGTGACTATTGATTGATATATTTCTGATGTGATGTTTAAATACTCTTTTTATAGATTAATGTGTTAATTTTTGGTTGAGATCATCAACTTTAACATAATGTATTGTATGTTAACATTCATCTCATAATAAACTCTGCAAGTACTCCGAAAAATGAAAAAAAAAATATGCATTTAACCCCGCCATATTTTGTATGTGCCTGTCCCAAGTCAGGAGCCTGTAATTCAGTGGTTGTCGTTTGTTGATGTGTTACATATTTGTTTTTCGTTCATTATGTTGTACATAAATTAGGCCGTTAGTTTTCTCGTTTGAATTGTTTTATATTTGTCATTTCGAGGCCTTTTATAGCTGACTATGCGGTATGGGCTTTGTTGAAGGCCGTACGGTGACCTATAGTTGTTACTTTCTGTGTCATTTGGTCTCTTGTGGAGAGTTGTCGCATTGGCAATCATACCACATCATCTTTTTTTTATATATAACAAATTGTTAAAAAAAAAATGAGATGATTTACAACCCTATATTTTTGTATTTCCGTTTTTTAATTTTCAGCTGGATGTTTGTTTAACGGTAGAATTTACAATAAGAACGACATTATCACAATCAGCCATTGTTTGGCTCAAATGGAATGTTTGGGATTCAATGCCTATAGAGAGCTTAAAAGTCTTGGGTCAGTAATTTGGGCTTTTATATAAGATATGTAGTATGCATTTTACTCTGTGTATTTGATGCTGTAAATGTTTGAATAAGACAAAACAAACAACAAGAAAAAAGAGTTGCAATCCATTGTATATTATATAACTCAAAGTGAAAGAATATGGTATAGAAATAAAACATATGAAATACTGATATTGACTTTATATTTAAATTTAAGAGCTGTTATTTCTGTTTGTCACCAAAAGATAATGAAAGAGGGGCGAAAGATACCAGAGGGACATTTAGACTGATAGAGTAAAAAACAGATATCACAATAAGTTCAACACGACGCGCTACGAATCAACAAAATTATTTGACCAAGAGAGGAGAAAGATACCAGAGGGACATTAAAACTCATAAAATTGACTGACAATGCCGTGGCTAAAAAAGAAAAGGACCAACAAACAATAATACACAAAACACAACATAGAAAACTAAAGACTGAGCAACACGAACCCCACCAAAAACTGGGGTGATCTCAGGTGCTCCGGAAGGGTAAGCAAATCCTTCCTTGACAAGAATCCTTCACTAAATTATAGATGTTTTTGAAGATACGTATGCAATAGAATTTACCGAATTATGAATTAATTCACAAATTAGCGGTCGAAGTAATTTGCAGTCATTCCGCTATCCGTCAGTAAAGATCACTATAATAATTACAAAGTGACAGTTGTCTTTTTTAAATCTTAAATCATACAACGATAAAATAAGAAAAACACAACTTCACCTTAAATATTGACAATGATTTAGGAGAAATTGTTTTTATTTTCTTTTGTGTGTGGGGTTGTACGCTGAGTTACACAAAACATCTAAAAAAACATGTTTAACCCCGCCGCATTTTTGCGCCTGTCCCAAGTCAGGAGCCTCTGGCCTTTGTTAGTCTTGTATCATTTATAATTTTAGTTTATTGTGTATAATTTGGAGGTTAGTATGACGTCCATTATCACTGAACTAGTATACATATTTGTTTAGGGGCCAGCTGAAGGACGCCTCCGGGTGCGGGAGTTTCTCGCTGCATTGAAGACCCATTGGTGGCCTTCGGCTGTTGTATGCTCTATGGTCGGGTTGTTGTCTCTTTGACACATTCCCCATTTCCATTCTCAATTTGAGATTGAGAAATAATGATTTAATATTTGCTTTATTTTTCATTTTAAAAGCTTTAAAAATAATAAAAAGTACCATTGATAGCAAAACCATAATAATATCAGAAAAACTACAAGATAGTATGAGACATATAAACAACGAATACTGATCACAATTTATCAAGACCGTCTTAATGATTTAATTGTTATTTTACAGCGGAATATGTCCAGTAAAAGACAGACGGGATGTAAATGGACAAAGTAAGTTTTCTTTGTGAACAGTTGCTTCAGTACTTCTCCTTAATACTATTTATAAAACAAAAACATTATGTATAAAGTTTATCGTATGAGTTACATGAAGCTACAATATTTAGTAATAAAACTATAGTTTTACTTAAATAAATGACATCAAGGATGTGTGTTTCCGTTGGTCATACTATTGCTCCGTGTTAAAAGTCTCACACTGACTTTTAGATGAAGAACAGCAATAAAAGCGCTGTGCCTTTGCTTTGTGTGTGTGTTTTTTTTTGTTTTGCATGTACTGATTTGTGTCATAGATAGAGACCCCATATCTTTTTTTTCCGACATTTTGATAAATTTCGTTTTAAAATGTAAATGATGAATGTTTGGAGGTTCCCCTTTTCTCTCTAACACATACACACACACACATTATGTTTTTATGATAATTTCAGCTGGATGTTTGTTTGATGGAACAGTGTATGCAGCTAATGAGGAAATTATCATACCATCCTGTTTGGGAAAAATGACATGTTTGGGAAACAATAATCTTGGACCTATTACATCGCTGTAGTAAGTAAACATTTTCTGTAAAATAGCCTTTTACATCAGATATGAATATACACCGATGTATAGACACCACTCATTGTGTTGCAAAAAGCACTAGAAAATACTCATTTTGTTGGCATTTGTTTTTCTACAACTAGTAAAATATTCTTGCTTAATAAACAGTCATTGTTTAAATATATTATCTATGCGTTTATCGTTGACAATGCATGGAATTCGGTAATACTTCAGTTTTGCATATAGTTATTTGGAATTTCTATTTCTTGCTTTCAGTTTGATTGGCGCTACGAACTACGTATATGGTTTTCGTAAATATTCTTTTTAAACAACCTTTTACAATAAAGATGGGAGTCAACCTTAATAAAAATAAATCTCAGTTTCAGCTGAAAAAAACTATCAGTGCTATATAACCTACATGTAGCGATTTGTGGCTTAAAAGTCTATCTTCATTATTATTTTATTTTCTATTTCCAATCTACTTTATTTTAGTGCGTTAATCTAATTTTGTAACAATTCATTTTTTTTAAGTGGTATATGTCCGCAGACTAAACGCTCATTAGATGGACAAAGTGAGTAAATGTAGCCATTCGTTGTTGCATGTGTCTGTCTATACACTTAATCATTTTATCTAGAAAAAAAGAATATGACACATTCCAGTGTCATGAAACTTGCCTGTTCTTTCTTTTTGTCTTTCAAGAAGTGTCTAGTGAACCTGTTTAAGTATCATATATACCTACGTGCTATTTAACCGTTTTGACTTTACATATATAAGATCGAGATATTTATCGACCAACTTTCAGTCAGTCCCATGTCTTTGTTGACGTAGCGATGAGTTCACTGTTGTGTCAAATGGCCTCACTTTATAATTAAAAGCTCTGCCAAGAATGTACAAATGTTTAGACAGACTTGAGACAGAAAAAGGGACTTCCTAAATTGACGCTTGGTTTTATGGTTCTTATATTTGAAATATTAAGTACATTTTTCAATAGCTAAATTATAGTGTAAGACGTTATAATTTGAAATGAAAATACTATGAACCTCAACGATTTTAAGACCTCGCGGATGTTATCTATAGATCTATACATGTTAACTTCATATTAAAATAATTATTCCTACTAGCCAATGAATCATTTGATCGTTCTTATTTACCTTTCAGATTATATGAGTTATAAACCAATGCATTGGAAGATTAATTTTTAAATTTTAACTTGATCAAAACAATATGAAAATGAGACTATATACATGTAATTATTGGTTGTAGGTGGATGTTTGTTTGATGGTACGGTATATGCCAAGGGAGATGTGATACCTATAAAAGGAACTAATGCTCGACTGGTCTGCCAAGGACACAATGTTTATACCGAACAATTATAAAGCCGAGGTAGGAGGTTAACTCAATCATAATATAAAACTATAATGATAATACTTTATTCCAAAATCAAGTACAGCTTATAGGATATATACAATGATTGACCAATTAATTATACATGCACATAAAACCAGCTTTAATCCACTATTGTATACCAAAGGAATGCCTGTATCAAGTCAGGAATATGACAGTTGTTTTCCATTCGTTTGATATGTTTGAGCTTTTGATTTTGCCATTTGATAACGGACTTTCCGTTTTGAATTTTCCTTGGAGTTAGGTATTTTTGTTATAACTTTATATTTATACACATTCAAATTATACAGTCAAAAAGTTATTTTCTTCAATGTATCTATCTATCATAATAAATCATAATCAATGTTTAATTCAAAAATGAGACATCATTATTTTTTTCCAAAGTTAAAGAATGAATAGGTGATACTGAATTGTGAATATGTCATTTGAATGTTTGTTTGTGTTTTTCAGAATAAGTTCACTCTAAAGTCATCATCGCAACCGGTGGTCAGTGGCCAGATTCATTGTATAGTAAACGTTTTTACATTAACTTTGTTTTCATTTATAAATGCAAAAATAGACAATAGCTGCAACAACAATAAAACAGTAAATTGTTTTTAAATAATTGTTTCATTTATGTCCCAGCTCAATGATAACTGTTGTAATGGTTCCAAACGATAAAGTTTTACGTACGCCGTCATGATTTGATTGACGTCTATGTTTGTGATATCATCGAATGTTGCCAATTTTAGAGCAGGATCTGTTTACTCTTCTGGAGCACCTGCAATCAATCCCCTTTTTTCCTCTTTGGTTTTTGTAAGGTTTCGTGCTGATCAATCCGTAGATATCTGTGTACCGTTTTCTGGACTGATGTTGGTATTTTCGTCATTTTTTTATCTATGGTGTTGTGTGTTTTTCTTCGACTTTTGCTGACTTGTTGTCCTTTTGGTATGTTCCGTCTTTTGTTTTTAGTTAACATATCTTTACTGTGTTTTTCAGTTGATATGTTCTTGTTAATTTTGCAAACAACCTACACGATGCTAAAATATAAGAGGCAAACGTTATGTCATTTAACCTCACCAAACGCATTTTATAAATCGTATTCCAAACATCGAATAAACCACCGTTATCTGTCGGCTGATATTGTTATTGCAGTGTCTGCATGGCAGATTGGTCCATTTGCTGAGTAATATATTGGATTGTTTTGGTAAAAAAAAAAATTTTGAACGAACGTCAATTTCCAAAAGGTTGGTTTACTATTTATTATTTAGATTGATGACATATATAACTAAAATGAGAGGCTTTACTTCAATAAAAGTCAACCAATTTATGAGCCCTTCGTAAAAATTTTGATGAGATGACTTCAACTTATGTGTACCAATTAAGAAACATTTGCTTAGTATTATCCTTGTAAGCAGCATCCATCTACTATTCAGATATTCACAAGAGTAATATATAATACTCGATATGCAAGTCTTAGTGGAGCATTGCACCATACAAATGAATAATACTATAGGGAAATCGAAGTATTGCTGTGTCGTAAAGTAAAACAATGAGAACCAAAGCTAGTTATATCTGTGGTATTTTTTAACTTCAATTGTAAGAACAAATATATGCAATCAACAGAGTCCCCAAACTAAGTTATTAAGCGACATGATCTGTATAGACATAGGCATTCAATTGTCAGTTAATGAATACGTGTAACACACATTCCCACCATTTATACGATTTCGATCTGTTGAAATATGCACAAACCACATCACTAGGAACATCCAGTCATTGATAAATAGTAATAATATTGACATATTTTTTTTATTAATTATCAACAAGATAAATACTGCTCCCCTTGCATTTCTAATAAACTGTTGAAGCAAATAAAAACGTGTTCAAATCCTGTTTTGATTTTGCTGAATGATACGGTATAAAGTGGTACAAAACAGTGTGTTAACTTTCTTCATTTGGCTGCAAAACTGTAAAACCTTTTCCCAATCTTTCTCAGATCATCTAAATATACATTTTTTAATGCGCCTGTCCCAAGTCGGGAGCCTGTAGTTCAGTGGTTGCCGTTGGTCCATGTCTGTCATATTTAATTTTTTGTAAATTGTTTTGTTTTGAATTAGGCCGTTAGTTTTCTCAATTGAATTGTTTCATATCTTTTCTTTGTTGACATATTTGTTTGTTTTATAGTGAGTAAGATTATAACACAATGTTGACTGCTGTACCCCTATTTTTGATATTGTTACCTAATATGTCATTTTGGCTTGTTCCCACATTGTTGTCAATATATGGAATTTTATGCGACTGTCATACTAGTGAGATGTTTAGCTAGCCGTAAAACCAGGTGTAATCCACCATTTTCTACATAAGAACATGCCTGCACCAAGTCAGGAATATGACAGTTGTTATCAATTCGTTTGAGCTTATGATTTTGCCATTTGATTAGGGACTTTCCGTTTTGAATTTTCCTCGGAGTTCGGTAATTTTTGTTATCCTACTTTTTTTCATGCTGGGGCCTTTTATAGCCGATCAAACGGTATGTGTTTTTCTCATTGTTAAAGGCCGTACGGTTGCCTATAATTGCTTACATCCATATCATTTGAACTTTGGTGGATGTTGTCTCATTGGCAATCATTCCACACCTCCTTATTTTTATAAACAGAGCAAAGATCTATAGCATTATTTTTAGATTTTGATAATTTCGTGTTATTTGACTATGTTTACATTTAGGAGATAACTGTATTGTATGTTAAGCTCCGACGGCATCAATTGGTGATTTGATGGTCGTAAATTGAGTTTACTGGCGACGCGTTAGCTGAGCCAGTAAACGGGTATTTTCGACCAACAAATCATCAATTGATGCCGTCGGAACTTAAAATTCAATACTGTTAGCTCCCTTCTAATGAAACTGACCAGAAACAACGTCAAATCATTCATTTAAAATCTGTCATACGTCGTCTGCGCTTACGCGTACGTTTTCATAGCATCAATTGCGAATTGATGCCATGAACATTCGTGACGTTATCCAATCAAAATGAACTATTTTTTATGGGTATACACTTATTTAAAAAGTTTATGACATTATTTTGGATGGTTGATTGATTGGTTGGGATCTTGGTCTTGATATGATATTGTTGTTTGCTTAATGTCCAGTAGAAAATATTTCCTGCATATTCAAGACGAGAACAAATTACCAATAAATCTTAAAAGTATTTTGTGGAGATTGGGTCGACCAGGTTGAGATTTGGACTGCCCCTGGAAAAGGAAGATAAGTTGGATAAGACCTGATTTCGGTGTTTACTTGTGGTGCTGTTCTATTATCTCGATAACAAGTACAGGTAGTCTTGAAATTCAACTTTTTTAAACTCATTAATTTATGATTTCAATGATAGATATTTTAAAACCAAATCCTAGTACAAGTATTCATGCCAGTCTTTTCAGTGTATGCAAAAACTAAGATGTGAATTACGTGTATGAATAAAAAGAATCAACAGGTGAAAGTTTTAAATAGCAATGAGCGTGGCACTTTCTAATACACATGGCATAAAGTTTTATTATTCCTATTCCGCACAGCCAAACGAACGCGACTTGTGGAGGATTCGTATATACGCTTCAGACGAATGAAACTAAACCCAGTTATGTACCCCGGGATATCCTATGTATTTTGGAAAATTGAGATCATTTTATAAACAACTAAACAAATTTTAGACTCGGCTTGACATATTGTGTATATACTTATCTCCTGTTTAGAACCGTATCTCTGTTGACCTTAAATGTCTTTTTAGGTGTGTGTGTAGGGGGGGGGGGGGGGGGGGGGGTCATTCAGATTTGTTGTCTCATTGACAACCCTACATCATTCAGCTTGCTTTTAGTTAATTTGAACATTCTTTGATAATATATTATTTCTTATTAAGTTTGTACTTTTTAGTACTTTTATGATACCGGTATTATATCTAGTCAAGTGTTTTACCTTTTGTTGATGTGTGTATGTAAATTTAAGCACATTTTGTTAGTTCACTTCGTCGAAATTATTAAGAACAAGGTTTAGATCTTAAAAACATTTTAACTACTGCCACAAGTCAATGAACCTTTCCCAAGTCAGGAACCACGTCAATGGTTGTCTTTTGTCATGGTTTGTTGTTGTGTTTTGTTTTGTTTATTTTTGTTTTGTCATTGGGAGAGTTTGGCGTTGATGTCACAGCTTTGGTAGTCTCTGTGTTAAAGTTTTCACAACTGTTTTTAAGCTTGCCACCTATAATCTTTTGTTGAAGAATGTTTGTTGACCTCTAGATGTGTTTTCATTGTTTGTGTCCTTGGGTTGTCGTTTCATTTACGTTTGCCTCTTATATCTATTTATTCATAATAACCTTTCTTACTATTCATATTGATAAAACATTTAGATGTTCGCATGACAAAAGAGTTCAGTCAACAGATTGACCGTAGCCGGTAATAGGAAACAACAATTCTTCTTTTCAAATTTATTCTTTGCTGCATTTGAGGCAAAGCCCCTCGAAAACCAAATACACAAAAATTGAAAGAAATATACAACCTTTCACCGGAAATTAATTCCTATAGACAGATGTTATACTATAAAATCTCTTAAATTATCACATATCTTATCATAATTATATAGGCAACAGACAGAACTTGCTTCTGTAATTGTGGTCTTATCGTTTTCGTCAGTATCATTATTATTATTTTGAGGCGTCTCGTTGCACGTACATTTTCGGAATCATTTTATATTTTATATATTAAGACGCAATTTATAGAGTGATATTTAATCATTTTGTAGTGATTTTACAGTAAAACATGTGCTGTCATTAAAAAAATCCTCAACTTAAATTGATGATTATGATAAAAAGAATTCAATTTCGGATTTGGCTTGTTTCTAGATAAAGGTCATTTATATGTACAACCTAATTCTACCTTATCTCTAACATACAGCATGACTATTCACTTGTGTTTCCTAATGGCATTGATAACAATGTGAACTCGGACTATATATAATGGAATTAATTTTGTTTTATGATCAGACCCCACCAAACAACCATGTTTGCTTTACTCCTTACTTTTACCGCGGTGGCTGCTGCTCCTATAGATGAAGGCAAGTATAGCATATGTTACATGTGTGACATGTGTAACATGCACGAAAAATTATATAACGGTTAAAACAATAATTATCAATATCATAAAAAAAACTTATAAAATACAAAATAGCTCAGTTCGCGCATTATTCATTTCAATTGATTTGATTTGAGTTAAGAAGAAACTTTGACCAAAGATTTATTTCAGGATGTTTATTCGATGGTACAATGTACGCTACCGGAGATAAAATCATCATCAGTAACTGCCTTGGTGCCATGACATGCATGGGCAACAATGTATATACTAACCTGGAACAATATGGGTAATATTATCTGATCTTCAAATATATTTTTTAAAAAGCTTGCGAAATAATCATGATTAGGGTATTTAAAACAAAATGGTCGCTTTCTAAATGAAAATAATCGAAACACTTTTATGTTCTATCGTTTATCTACTAGAAGTAAATGATTTAGATAAATTATGAAGCCTTTAGATCGATTCGCGGAAACGAATATAAATCGATTGTAACCAGCAAGCAGACGTCAGTTGTAAAGTCAAATATTTCACTAAATGAAGAGTCATTACTGATATTGTCTTGCTTATATTCCATATTTGTATTTTTAGAGGCGTATGCCCTTCAACGAAACGATCAACTGAAAAAAGTAAGTTCATTTGCAAATTATAAAAAAATGAAATGAAAATTTCGGTTTTTAATCAAAACACATTATGACATCAGCAAACACGTAATTCTATCTTTCTAATTCTTCTTTACCTTCAAATGTAGGTACAACTTATAGTCTGAATTGAAACTACTACTGATCATTTTAGCAGTGAATTTGCTATCAATTAAAATTGGTATCAGTAAAAAAAGATGTATTGAATAATTTCTGTAAAATAGATTCAGTACTTGCTTGTTGAAAGACAATACACGTTTCTTTTGTAAATGGTGCATTTGTCGTAAAACTTAGGTCAAAACCTTCAAGGAAAGTAAACTTCAACGACCTTTTCTTATCTGTTTTGGACTTTTTCGGTTTTGGTGCTTTTCAATGTTTTATGTATTTGGCTGTGCAAGCTTTGATTTTTAATCTGAGGTAAACCTATTATAAAAAAAAACCTTTATTCTTATATAAAAAGTGACGAGAAAACAAACTAAAAATCATTGTAACAGATTTTTTAAATGATTTTCCAATATGGAAAATTTTTAGCAGACACCGTTTTGTTTATTTTCCACCAGCGCCAGAAATAGAATATCGTGAAGGTGTTATTAAAGAAATAATTCATGCAAACTATTAGTTTGTTTGTAATTTTCACATGACCTGGGCCGTTATATTCGAATCTTATCCTGAGCGTTAGCGAGGGATAAAGTTAACGAATATAACGGTTCAGGCCATGTGAGAATGATACTAAATTTATTGACTTGCATGAATTATCTCTCTTCTAATATTAGTATTGGAAATACGGCAATTTTAAAAAAAGCGTTAAACCGTATAGTCCATAGTTCACATGTCGTATTCCTCAGACTCCATTCTTTGTATGTACTACATGTACAGGTAAATGTCATGTGAGGTGAACATTAATTAAGATGTAATCAGGTGTAAAAAATCAAATGAAACTCTTTCTTTAAAGGAACAAATATTATGAAACCATATGATGTTTTAGTTCCAGGAAAATATCTTATGAAGGTGGAAATAGTATTATGTAATGTTTGTTCCCAAGAACTTTTATTATCCATAGTTTTGTTCCAGGGGGAACAAGTATTATGCAGAACAAATATATGTTCACATGACCAGCAATGTTGACTTGCTGAAATCCATAAATGTGCGAATAATGTAGTAGAAAAGAAAATTAAACAACATCTACCTCAAAACTACATTTCAATACGACTTTATCCAAATTTTGGAACGTCAACGTAACAGAATAACCTTCAGTTTGAGAGTTTTCATTCGTATGATATCATGACATGACGTTTATGCGCCAAAATCTTTCATGGAATTCGCGGATTTTTATTTCTTTTTTAATTTTTATTATTTTCAAGAATTACAACAAATACAACACATCAAACATACATACAGTAATATTAGCAATACATTTGAATATCTATTTATTTATAACAATAAACATTGTTGAAAATTCAGTTTTATATTTATATGAAAAGAGAACATAAATACGGAAGAAAAGATAATTTGAGTTAAATGTTTATGTACCACTGTGTGGCGCATGAGAAGGCTAAAGTATTTTATGAAAAAGGAAGAGGTTAAAATATCCTGTAAGATTTTCAGTACATAATAAGTTGTGCTATTAGATACAATAATATATTATGTTAGTTTTGACAATAATTATCTGTAAATAATAAATGACAAATTGAATTATAAAAATAATTCCTTAAATGCATTCCACATGGTATCAAAGTGCTCTTGTCTCTTATTTTTGACTGCCATTATTTTTTCTAAATTGAACATATATTTTAGCTTTTCTTTAATGGCACTGAGTGAAAGATCTTTTGAAAAACATCTACTGTTGTATATATATTGTTTCATGTATAGAAAAATCAAATTATATGGGTCACCTTTTCGAACTTTTGATATATCTCCAAAAATAAAATTTAACTTAATCAATGGCAGGCTTACCCCACCAGATAAAAACCAATAATCAATATCTTGTAAAAAAATTTGGATAATCTCACAATTCCACAGAATATGCTCAACAGTTTCATCTTCCAATTTACAAAAAGTACATAGAGGGTTATCAATAAGTTTGATTTTACATAAAAATTTATTTGTGGCAAGAATTCTGTGGTTGATTCTGTACTGAAGCCACTGTAGTTTAGTATTGACAGTGACTGTAAAAGGTAGTTTGAATATATGTTTCCAAATGAGATCTTCGCCTAATATTTCACCCCACTTCAGTTGTCCTGTTGGAGTCACATTGTTACTAACGAGTATTTTGTACATATCTTTAGAACCTTTTCTACTTTTAAAAAAGACTTGTAAGCAAGCTTGAATAAATGGACAACATAACTTATATGAATCTTTTTTGTAATTATTTGCTTCTTTTTTAATAGCAGAAATAACACTCATGTAATTCAAAACATTTACATTGATATCGTAACATTGCTGTAACAATTCTAATGAAATAAAAAATCCATTTTCATCTATTACATCATTTACATATTGTAAACCATGATTAAACCAATGTTGGTAAAAAACAGGTTTATTACAAACTCTAATCATATTGTTAAACCAAATAGGACTTGATAAAAAATATTCATAGTCCATATTTCTTTCTTTATGAATTATCATTTCCCATGCTCTGAATACATCTTTCCAAAAACTGTTTTTGATATATAAACTAACTTGTTTGATATACTGAACACCACAGTTAAAAAGTTTATTTTTATCAATATCAGACATCAAAATACTTTGCCACTTATTATCTCTCTGAAAAACCCTTCTTATCCATGATGATTTTAGTGCCATGGTAAAACTATAAAGATCTATCATTTTTAATCCTCCCTCCAAATATTCTTTAATCAATACGTCCTTCTTCACTCTATGTATAGGAAAGTTCCATACAAATGTATAAAAAATGTTATTAATTTTTTGGAATACACTATCAGAAGGATTAGGCAAAGAAATAATAAGGTGGTTTAAAATAGGTAAAACAAGAGTTTTTATCACAGTTATTCTACCTTTTACTGTAAGGTTTCTTTTTGGCCACTGTTTTATTATGTTCTTAATCTGTATAATTTTATCATTATAGTTGATATTGACAACATTTTCTAAGTCCACATCAAAATTTATAACAAGTAGTTTAAAAGTTGTCTCCCCCATGAAAGGTTAACATCAGGACATAAAATTTCCTTGCTATACTTTTTACTTCCAAACAAAATTACTTGTGTTTTTGCAAAATTTATATTTAAACCAGATATTTTTGCAAACCAGTCCAATTCAGATAAAGATTCATATAAAGATTTTTCACTACCATCTAAAATCAATGAAGTGTCATCAGCAAACTGTGACAACTTATGCTCAACTTGAGTAACTTCAATACCACAAATTTCCTTATTTCCTCTTATCTTCAGTGCAAGAATCTCAGCACATAGGACGAAAAGATAAGGTGAAATCGTATCGCCTTGTCGGCAGCCCCGACCTATGTTAAAAAATTCAGAAAGGTTACCCCCTTGTATAACTGCAGACTTTATATTATTATAAAACGCTTTTATCCAGTTGATAATTGATTCCCCAAAATTAAAGAACTTTAAAACATTTAGCAAGAAATCCCAAGAAATAGAATCAAAAGCCTTTTCGAAATCAATTAACAACAAGAGCCCAGGTATTTCATGATCTTCTGTGTATTGCATGATATCATAATAAAGCCTTATATTTTCTCTATGTACCTCCCACTAATAAAACCAGTCTGATCTAAATTAATAAGTTTGTCAAGGACATTCTTAAATATGTTTTGCAACTACTGCTGACCCAATTTTATAGGCAGTCTGAGTGTTTAAAAGTGAGATAGGACGCCAATTTTCCAAAAAATTACGAGGTTTATTTCCTTTTGGAAGACAAGTAATAATTCCTTGCTTTTGTGTTACTGAAAATTCTCCCTGTTCTGAACCATAATTTAAAGATTCAACCACAAAAAACTGAAAAATTCAGATGAAAAGCCATCAGAGCCAGGAGTTTTATTATTTTTCATATTTTTTAATGCCTGTCCAGCCTCTTTGACTGTGATTCTACCCTCCAAGCTCTCCTTCTCATCACTTGAAAGTATTGGAACATTTATATTTTTAAGATCTTCTTTCAGATCAGCTACTGAACTTGAGTTGTATCTCTTCTTATATAAATTTTCATAGAAAAGTTTTACTTCTTTTAAAATTTTGTTCTGATCAGTAAGTATTACCCCATTAGCTTTTTCAATTTTTGATATAATTTTACTCATAAAATTTTTTGACTCCAGT
Source organism: Mytilus californianus (assembly GCF_021869535.1). Classification (NCBI taxonomy): domain Eukaryota; kingdom Metazoa; phylum Mollusca; class Bivalvia; order Mytilida; family Mytilidae; genus Mytilus; species Mytilus californianus. The sequence goes on along the minus strand of NW_026262581.1, from coordinate 137,318,152 downwards.
CTACAAAAATAATTTGTTGGTTTTTCTCCTTCCTCTATACATTGAACACGTGATCTGACTATTTTCCCCTTTAATTTCTTAATACGTAATTGTTCAAGTTTTTTTTTTTGCTCTCAAGTTTAGTTATTGAAAGTTCGTCAACAATCTCCTCTAACTGTATAATTTCATTTCGTAAAGTTGTTTCCCTTTTTTCAGATTCCCTCTTTTTGTAACTGGAATATGAAATTCTTTTCCCCTTGATTTCCATCAATAAAGTTTCAACAAAAAGTTGGTGATTAATTCTCAATTGAATATCTTCATTATCAATCTCATCAATATTATCAAAATTATAAACAAGTGCACAATATTGCGCTTTGATTTCACTAATCTTTTGTTTAACTGTATTTATATATTCGATATCATAAAGTAAGGAGTTGTTGAACTTCCATAAACCTTTTCCTCTAATAAAAGGGTTAAATTCCAATTCGAGTAATACCATAGAATGATCTGAACGATAGCTTGGATGTACTTCACAGTTTTTTAGACTACTTAACATATTATCTGTAAAAAGAAAGAAGTCTAATCTAGCCTGTTTAAATGGAGTTCTTTTTCTCCAAGTATACCTTTGGACATTAGGATAAAGCTCCCTAAATGGATCTTTTAAACTTCTTTTTTCGATGATTTCTAAAATACTGTCTCTAGCCTTAGGGTTATTAGTATGTTTGTAGTTACAATAATCTATATTCGCGGATTTTTAGTTATTTTGATTTTATACATTATTTCAGGCTCTTATGCATGAATTCATTTTGTTATGCATCAGAATAGGAATAGAGGTTCTGTAGTTTTTTTTCCCATTTCAATTTGAACACAACGAAATCGACTAAGTGTTTGCACATAGTTTACGACACTTTTGGATTTACGTGGGAGTTACAAATTGTAACAGTCATTAATATGTACATCTTTGAGTCTACGCTAAGTATAGATATATCGAGAATTTCATCACGCTGTTGTTTACAAAGCGAAAGAAAAAAAAGAAAAATATGCATAACAAATTGTTAACAGAAAAGATAGATGATTTGCAACCTTATATTTTTGCATTTTCTTCTTCAATTTTCAGCTGTATGTGTGTTTAATGGTAAAATTTACAATAAGAACGAATTTGTCACAATCGGCCATTGTTTGGCTCAAATGGAATGTTTGGGATTCAATGCCTTTGGACCGTATCAGAGTCTTGGGTCAGTTGTTTTAATTTGTCTTTTATCATATAAGATATATAGAGTGTGCATTTTATTCTCTGTATTTAATTATGTAAACAATTTTGAATAAGACAACAAAACATCAAGAAAAAGAGTCGCAATCCATTGTATAGTGTATATATTAAAGTGAAAGGATATGGTATAGAAATTAAACATATAAAATACTAATATTCACTTTATATTTAAAATTAAGAGCTGTTATTGCTGTTTGTCACCAAAACATGATGACGTTTACAAGGTGACGGTTGTCTTATTTTTAAAAAAATCTTGAATCTTACAACGATGAAATATTTTATTTTTTTACTTTTCTTATTTTTTTTTTTCTTATTTTTTTTTTTTGCATAAAAAATTATCTAATGTTTGCATTTATTTTTCTTTTAAATAGTGTTAAAATTAATTATTAAGCAAATTTGATACCAAAACCATAACAAATTCAGAAAATATATAAGATTGCATGAGACATAACAACAACAAATACTGACCACGAGGTATGAACACCGCCTTAATCATTTCTTAAGTAACCGCTAGAAAAAATGTGATTGATTCTTTTAATTCTCAAACCTAACATTTGGCATTTTTAATTTACATGATTTTCTCGTAAGCTACCGTCAAATTCACTGTTGACATTTTGTAACCAAGGAGCCGCCATGTTGACTTGCTGAAATCAGTAAATATGCGAATAATGCAATAGAATAGAAACAAGAGGCTCTCAAGAGCCTGAATCGCTCACCTGTGTTTCCTCTTATCTTCAGTGCAAGAATCTCAGCACATAGGACGAAAAGATAAGGTGAAATCGTATCGCCTTGTCGGCAGCCCCGACCTATGTTAAAAAATTCAGAAAGGTTACCCCCTTGTATAACTGCAGACTTTATATTATTATAAAACGCTTTTATCCAGTTGATAATTGATTCCCCAAAATTAAAGAACTTTAAAACATTTAGCAAGAAATCCCAAGAAATAGAATCAAAAGCCTTTTCGAAATCAATTAACAACAAGAGCCCAGGTATTTCATGATCTTCTGTGTTAAAAGGGTTAAATTCCAATTCGAGTAATACCATAGAATGATCTGAACGATAGCTTGGATGTACTTCACAGTTTTTTAGACTACTTAACATATTATCTGTAAAAAGAAAGAAGTCTAATCTAGCCTGTTTAAATGGAGTTCTTTTTCTCCAAGTATACCTTTGGACATTAGGATAAAGCTCCCTAAATGGATCTTTTAAACTTCTTTTTTCGATGATTTCTAAAATACTGTCTCTAGCCTTAGGGTTATTAGTATGTTTGTAGTTACAATAATCTATATTCGCGGATTTTTAGTTTATTTTGATTTTATACATTATTTCAGGCTCTTATGCATGAATTCATTTTGTTATGCATCAGAATAGGAATAGAGGTTCTGTAGTTTTTTTTCCCATTTCAATTTGAACACAACGAAATCGACTAAGTGTTTGCACATAGTTTACGACACTTTTGGATTTACGTGGGAGTTACAAATTGTAACAGTCATTAATATGTACATCTTTGAGTCTACGCTAAGTATAGATATATCGAGAATTTCATCACGCTGTTGTTTACAAAGCGAAAGAAAAAAAAGAAAAATATGCATAACAAATTGTTAACAGAAAAGATAGATGATTTGCAACCTTATATTTTTGCATTTTCTTCTTCAATTTTCAGCTGTATGTGTGTTTAATGGTAAAATTTACAATAAGAACGAATTTGTCACAATCGGCCATTGTTTGGCTCAAATGGAATGTTTGGGATTCAATGCCTTTGGACCGTATCAGAGTCTTGGGTCAGTTGTTTTAATTTGTCTTTTATCATATAAGATATATAGAGTGTGCATTTTGTTCTCTGTATTTAATTATGTAAACAATTTTGAATAAGACAACAAAACATCAAGAAAAAGAGTCGCAATCCATTGTATAATGTATATATTAAAGTGAAAGGATATGGTATAGAAATTAAACATATAAAATACTAATATTCACTTTATATTTAAAATTAAGAGCTGTTATTGCTGTTTGTCACCAAAACATGATGACGTTAACAAGGTGACGGTTGTCTTATTTTTAAAAAAATCTTGAATCTTACAACGATGAAATATTTTATTTTTTTACTTTTCTTATTTTTTTTTTCTTATTTTTTTTTTTTGCATAAAAAATTATCTAATGTTTGCATTTATTTTTCTTTTAAATAGTGTTAAAATTAATTATTAAGCAAATTTGATACCAAAACCATAACAAATTCAGAAAATATATAAGATTGCATGAGACATAACAACAACAAATACTGACCACGAGGTATGAACACCGCCTTAATCATTTCTTAAGTAACCGCTAGAAAAAATGTGATTGATTCTTTTAATTCTCAAACCTAACATTTGGCATTTTTAATTTACATGATTTTCTCGTAAGCTACCGTCAAATTCACTGTTGACATTTTGTAACCAAGGAGCCGCCATGTTGACTTGCTGAAATCAGTAAATATGCGAATAATGCAATAGAATAGAAACAAGAGGCTCTCAAGAGCCTGAATCGCTCACCTGTATTTCAGAGGAGAAGATTTTTAAATGTTAGCAAACTTGATGAACAAATTGTGTAAAATTGTCTTTAAAGGGCAATAACTCCTTAAGGGGTCAATTGACAATTTTGGTCATATTAACTTTTTTGTAGATCTTACTTTGCTGAACATTATTGCTGCTTACAGTTTATATATATCTATAATAATATTCAAAATAATAAAAAAAAAACTGCAAAATTTTGTTAAAACTACCAATTCAGTAGCAGCAACCCAACAATGAGTTGTTCGATTCTTTTGATAATTTCAGGGCCGATAGATCTTGACCAATTAAACAATTTTACCCCATGTCATATTTGCTCTAAATGATTTAGTTTTTGAGATATAAGCCAAAAACTGCATTTGACCCTTATGTTCTGTTTTTAGCCATGACGGCCATGTTTGTCGATGGATATAAACTTCGGATACAATTTATAAACAAGATACCCTTAGGAACATTTAGTTAAAGTTTGAAGGTAATTGGCCCAGTAGTTTCAGAGAAGAAGATTTTTAAATGTTGGCAAACTTGATGAACAAATTGTGTAAAATTGTCTTTAAAGGGGAATAACTCCTTGAGGGGTCAATTGACAATTATTGCCATTTAACTTTTTTGTAGATCTTACTTTGCTGAACATTATTGCTGCTTACAGTTTATATATATATCTATAATAATGTTCAAAATAATAAAAAAAAACTGCAAAATTTTGTTAAAACTACCAATTCGATGGCAGCAACCCAACAATGGGTTGTTCCATTCGTCTGAAAATTTCAGAGCTCATAGATCTTGACTAATTGAACAATTTTACCCCATGTCAGATTTGCTCTAAAAGCTTTAGTTTTTGAGATATAAGCCAAAAACTGCATTTTACCCCTATGTTCTATTTTTAGCCATGGCGGCCATGTTTGTCGATGGATCAAAACTTCGGATACAATTTATAAACTAGATACCCTAAGGAACATTTAATTAAAGTTTGAAAGTAATTGGCCCAGAAGTTTCAGAGAGGAAGATTTTTAAATGTTAGCAAACTTGATGAACAAATTGTGTAAAATTGTCTTTAAAGGGCAATAACTCCTTAAGGGGTCAATTGACAATTATGGTCATATTAACTTTTTTGTAGATCTTATTTTGCTGAACATTATTGCTGCTTACAGTCTATATATATATCTATAATAATATTCAAAATAATAACAAAAAACTGTAAATTTTGTTAAAACTACCAATTCGGTGGCAGCAACCCAACAATGGGTTGTTCGATTCGTCTGAAAATTTCAGAGCTGATAGATCTTGACCAATTGAACAATTTTACCTCATGTCAGATTTGCTCTAAAAGCTTTAGTTTTTGAGATATAAGCCAAAAACTGCATATTACCCCTATGTTCTATTTTTAGCCATGGCGGCCATGTTTGTCAATGGATCAAAACTTCGGATACAATTTATCAACTAGATACCCTAAGGAACATTCAGTTAAAGTTTGAAGGTATTTGGCCCAGTAGTTTCAGAGGAGAAGATTTTTGAAATAGTTTACGACAGACGACGACAGACGACTACGACAGACGACGACGACAGACGACGGACGACGACAGACGCCAAGTGATGGCATTAGCTCACATGGGGCCCTTCGGGCCCCAGTGAGCTAAAAAGTAACACCAACCTCAAAATGTTATTTCAATGCAATATTATCCGAGTTTAGAATGTAAACGCAATGGAAAACCCTTCAGCTTTGTCGTTTTCATTCGTATGACGTCATGTTTTGAAATGACGTTAATGCGCCAAAAACATTCATGGAATTTCGCAGAATTTTAATTTATTTTGATTTTGTACATTTTTCCGATCTCTAATGCATTAGTTCTTTTTGTTATGCCTCAGAAGAAGAATAAAGGTTCTGTAGGGTTTTTTTAATTGTAATTTTTAACACAGCGAAATCGACATAGCGTTTGCACATAGGTTACGATACATGTGGATTTACGTGGGAGGTATATTTTAACAGCCATTATTATGTACATCTCGGAGTCTGCGCTAAGTATAGATATATCGAGAATTTTATCACGGTGTTGTTTACAAAGCGAAATATGCACGTCATATTAGAATATTATTTTTGATCTACTTCTATATTTAAGTTTATTAATCTGATTTTGTATCAATTAATTTTATTTAAGTGGCATATGTCCGCAGACTAAACGCTCAGTAGATGGACAAAGTGAGTATATGTAATCATTTGTTGTTTCATGTGTATATATGCTTAATCATCTTATCTCTTAAAAATCTATATGACACATTCCAATGTCATTGAACTTTCTGTTCTTTCTTTTGTCTTCTGAGATAACCATTACAAGAAGTGTCTGGTGCACTTGTATAGTTATCATTCACCTATGTGTTCTTTATTCGTTTTTCATCAATTGTAGTATTTATCGATTATCTTTTTTTCATCTCTTTAAATCAGTCCCCATACTGTCTGTGTTGACGTAGCAATGAGTTTTCATCATAGATGTTTCATCAAATGACCTCACCATTATAACTACCAAGAATGTGCAAATGTTATATCGGAATTCTGGCCAAAACAGGACTTCTTAAATCTATCCTTGGTTTCATCGTTCTTATTTAGGAGAAATTCAGTACGGTTTTTCAATAGCGTGAAAAAATACTTTGACGTTCAGCAATCTAAATTTATTTAAGACCTTGCAGATGTTATCTATCTGTCTATATATCTTAATTTCATATTAGAAAATTATTCTGAACGAAGTGAGATCAAGTAAGACAAAGTCGTACTTTCCCTAGTTGGCAAATGAATCATTTGATCGTTCTTATTTACCAGATTTACTCAGATTTACAGATTATATGATTCATAAAACAAATGCATTGAGTGATTTTAGGTTTAAGCATGATCAAAACAATATGAAAATGAGACTATATAGAACTAATCTAAAATATGGTTGGTTGTAGGTGGATGTTTGTTTGATGGTACGGTATATGCCAAGGGAGATGTGATACCTATAAAAGGAACAAATGCTCGACTGGTCTGCCAAGGTCACAATGTTTATACCGAACAATTATAAAGCCGCGGTAAGAGATCAACTCAATCATAATATATTTATAAACTTCCAAGTTATTAAGTAATTTCCATCAATGTATCTAAAAAATACATTGAAGACCGTACTTTGACCTATAATGGTCAACTTTTATAAATTTTGACTTGGATGGAGAGTTGTCTCATTGGCACTCATACCACATCTTCTTATGTCTATGAACCATCATTATTTTGGTTCCAAAATGATACATCATTAAATTTTCTTCCAAAATTTAAAGAAAAAATGAAAAGTTAATACTGAAGTCTGAATGTGTCATTTGAATGTTTGTTAATTTGTTTTTCAGAATATTTTTGTGTCTTCATCGCAACCGGTCGTCAGTGGTCAGATTCATTGTATAGTAAAGTCATTTACATAAACTTTGTTTTCATTGATAAACGCAACAGAAGACAATAGTTACAACAAAATGTTACAGTAAATTGATTTTACATAATTGTTTCGCTTATGTCTCCGCTCAACTATTATCTGTTTGATGGTTTCAAACGGCAAAGTTGAAGTAATCCCTCCGAAATTTTACGGACGCTACCATAATTTGGTTGATCTTTTTTGAATATCTATACCATAGATGACAACGGATGGATTCCAACTGTCGTACCCACAATTCCGTCTTTGAATGTGACCTCATCGAATGAGACTAGAATTTTTACTTGTCATGAGCAGCACAAAGTGTGTCGCTTATCTTATCTTATCTTATGCCTATCCTTCTGAAGCACCTAAGATCACCTCCGGTTTTTGTTTAGGTTCATGTTGATAGACTGATGTTGGTTTTTTCGTTATTTTTTTATCAAGCTAATATAACAGAAAAGGACCAAACTTTTGTCACAATTATAAGGTGTTTTTGATCACTTTAATCAAGTACGAAATATTAAAAACAATAGCTAAAAAGTAAATAAACGATATAATTTTCCGAAAACAATATCATCAAAAAAGCTAAAGGATCACTGCATAAACTAGTTTATTATAAGTTTCTGTCATTGTTGACATATGATAAAATTGAGGGGTAATTATAACAGACTAAATTATGATAAAATGTGTCTTACCAGAAAATAATACTTGACTTCTAGAATAAATAAATAGAGGCATTTCACAAGAGTACTTGACCAGTACAGTAAATTGCTAACTGCAGTAGTGCAATATACAAAATGAGGCGGAAGATACAAAATGATAATCAAAACTCATAAGTCGAAGAGAGACTGACAAAACCATAGTAAGAAAACGAAAAACGACAAAATACAAACAACAGTCTACACAAAAAAACAAAAAATACACAGAAAACTAAACTACACGAACCCCACAGAAACGGAGTGATATGCAGCAACTAATTTCACAAAACATCTTACGAGAAAAAACACTTGCAAGTCATGAACATTTGAGTATAACTTTCGATAAATTTTTGTCGTAAGATTGTTTGTGAAAAGAGCCCCTGATCTGTATGTACATTTCCCATATCGGAAGCATGTAATTCAGTTGTTGTCAATGGTCTCTGACTGTCATATTTGCTTTTCGTTCTTACTTTTGGCCATTGGTTTTCTTGTTTCAATTGTATCACATTTTGTCATGTGAGCGTCTTTTATAGAAGAGGGGCGAAAGATACCAGAGGGACATTCAAACTCATAAATAGAAAATAAACTGACAACGCCATGGATAAAAAAGAAAAAGACAAACAGATAAGCAATAGTACACAAAACACAACATGGAAAACTAAAGACTAAGCAACACGAATCCCACCAAAAACTGGGAGTGATCTCAGGTGCTCCGGAAGGGTGAGCAGATTCTGCTCCACATGTGGCACCCGTCGTGTTGCTCATGTTAGTACAAACCCGGTAAATAGTCTAATTCGGTAGGTCACATTCGTGAAAAGGGAACAAGATTGTAGTTACGACATAAGGAACATATCCGCTATCATCGGTGAAACGGATATTCCATAACGGTTAACCAGCTCGTGATGGCGTCCGTAAAATTTACGAAGAGATATCTTATTTTTTCGGTATGGGTTCTGCTCAAATTTGAAGGCCGTGTTTCTGACATCGAAGCCATCTGATTTCTGGATAATAGTTGTCCCATTGTCAATTATACCACATCCAACAATTTTCAAATTAGAAAAAAAACGGAATCGCTTGAATACCGAAAGGAGTGAGACCAAGTGTGTCGACCAGGTACGATTTTTCCTGGCTGAAATGAACTGTAGATTTTTTTTCTGTACTGCATCATTTGTTGTTTCTTTGATCAACATACTTAAATTATTGTTAAATATTCAGATGTGACTGTTTCTAGTTGGGAATATCCTTTAAATTGCAATTTAGGAATTCGGTAATTTTTCATTTCCATTCACAAAAAATTAAGATATGATACTATTCGTACAAGAGACAACGGGTAAAAATATCAATTATCAGGCTCAATTCAAATAGAATATTTTAAATAGGAAGCTGTAAATAAAATGGATGGATGGATGACTGGCTGTTTAACATCCAATAGCAATTTTAATCATTAGATTCTTTTTTTAATTAGGTAATGAACATAGTTGATATACGTATTCAACATTTTAAAGATCATTTTACTCCTAACAACAACCATAATAGCCAAATTTCTCGTATCAAACATAAGCTAAAAGAACTCGCCAAGGAATATGTTTTTGTCCCGGCTGATAAGGCTGCAAACAATATCAATATTGTTTGACGTAAATTTTACATTGAAGTTCTACAAAAGGAAATCACGAATTCACCAACATTCCAACTGACTCCATTTTCGGAAATTGACATCTGTAACAAACATAAATTTTGAGCTACCTCTTTACAAGCAGAACCAAATACAATGAAAGTTCCAACTATGTACTGGCTTCCGAAACTGCACAAAACTCCTTACAAATAGATGTATTTCGTCTTCAAGCCATTGTTCCACTACTAAACTATCTATTATACTTACTAGTACACTTGGTACAATAAAAAAACCTGGTAATAAATTGTTCAAATAAGGCCTTTGAAAATAGTGGAATTAATTACTTTTAGAGTGTCAAAAATTCGTTGGAAGTACTTGATAAATTGCATGCTTATATTGGTGATTTCGAATCTGTTCAAAGTTTTGATTTTTCTACCCTATATACCACTTTGCCTCATAATCTTATTAAGAAAAAATTCACACACCTGATTAAATGGGCATTTACACTAGTAATTTTTGGGGCCCTTCATAGCTTGCTGTTCGGTGTGAGCCAATGCTCCGTGTTGAAGGCCGTACCTTGACCTATAATGGTTTACTTTTATAAATTGTTACTTGGATGGAGATTTGTCTCATTGGCACTCATACCACATCTTCCTATATCTATTTAAAAAGTCGGAATGCGAATATATATGTTCAAACTCTTTTAGGTTATTTTTTAGTAACAACAAACAAAAGAACTATGTCAATTGGACCTGTTTTGATACTATAACTGCCCTTGAATTTTTACTAGATAACATTTTTGTTTGCTATGGAGATTCCGTATATCGTCAGGTTATCGGAATTCCCATGGGGACTAACTGTGCACCACTTATTGCGGACCTGTTTCTGTATTGTCATGAGTTACAATTTATGACTAAAATCAGCAATGACCCATCGAAACAACATCTGATTCAAAAATTTAATAACACTTTTAGATATTTAGATGATATATTGGCTCTCAATAATGACGACTTCAGTATGTACACTAAAGAGATTTATCCTGCCGAACTGACTTTAAATAAAGCTAATACTAACAATGAACACTGCCCTTTCCTGGGTCTGGATATCTATATCTTTAACGGGAAGCTTAATACCAAAATTTATGATAAAAGAGATAATTTTTCATTTCCTATTGTCAATTATCCATTTTTAGATGGTGACGTTCCCTTGTCGCAATCTTATGGTGTTTATATATCTCAACTTGTTCGATTCGCTCGTGTATGTAACAACGTATTTGATTTTAACGAAAGAAATCTCTGTATTACTGAAAAATTATTACACCAGGGTTTTCGATATCACAAACTAGTCAAAACATTTACTAAATTTTATCTTCGGTACAAGGACATCATTCGTAAATATAAAGCAATATGCAGACATCTTATACGTTCGGGTATCTTACATACAATATTTTATGGTAATATTCTTTACAAAGCACAAAAATGTCGGCATTCACCTCAAAATTTAACCAAACCTTTAAACATACTTATTCGGAAAGGATATAGTTACGATACTGTTGTCAAGTCATTAAGGATTGCATATTTTGGTATTAATATTGATTCACTCATAGTGTCTTTGCATATGAAATAAACACATTTATTCTAAAACCAGTTATTGGCATGATACGGGTTATGTTTTTCTAATATATTTTATGATGGTATGATACTAAACCCCTTACGGGAGGGATTGTACTTGATGTTCATATGATGCTGACATAATCTTTCAATCAGTTTAATTGAGGTCTGGAGCTAATATGTCAGTAACTGCTAGTAGTCCTTTGTTCATTTATGTATCATTGTCATTTTGCTTAAATTCTTTTGTTACCTATTATGTAATCGGACTCGGACTTCTTTTGAACTGAGTTTTACTGTGCGTATTGCTATGTGTTTCTTTATTCTACATTGGCTAGACGTATAGGGGAGGGTTGAGATCTCACAAAACATGTTTAACCCCGCCGCATTTTTGCGCCTGTCCCAAGTCAGGAGCCTCTGGCCTTTGTTAGTCTTGTTTTTTTTTTTTAATTTTAGTTCATTTATATGTTTTGTAGTTTAGTGTGACGTCCATTTTCACTGAACTAGTACACAATTTTATTGAGGGGCCAGCTGAGGACCACCTCCGGGTGCGGGATTTTCTCGCTGCGTTAAAGACCCATTGGTGGCCTTCGGCTGTTGTCTGCTCTTTGGTCGGGTTGTTGTCTCTCTTTGACATATTCCCCATTTCCATTCTCAATTTTATTTAATGCATATTGAACCCATGCTTTGTACTAGCCGGATTTTTAACGTACTAGTTCATAAGGTAACATTTATACAAAATGGAAATCGAGCTGTGTTTGGTTAAGTTCCATAGTAAATATAAAGGTACTTTTAACAATATTCTTTTGATTTATATTGTTTAGTTATGATTAGTCCTTTTGTAAACAGAATTTGCAACAAACTTCATCATCTTCCCTTGGTTCATATCCGGTACAAGGGGAATGTCGTAGTAACTATTCTTCACAGGACAGTTGTAAGGAACATTACGAACCATGCCTCTGGCCTTTGTTAGTCTTGTATCATTTTTAATTTTAGTTTCTTGTGTATAATTTGGAGTTGAGTATGACGTCCACTATCACTGAACTAGTATACATTTTTGTTTAGGGCCAGCTGAAGGACGCCTTCGGGTGCGGGAGTTTCTCGCTGCATTGAAGACCCATTGGTAGCCTTCGGCTGTTGTCTGCTCTATGGTCGGGTTGTTGTCTCTTTGACACATTCCCCATTTCCATTCTCAATTTAAATTTGATTAAAAGACATGCCATTTTGAATTTTTAAAACGTTTGATTACTTTTTGTCATTTAGAGATTCAATACGTTTTAAAGTTTGTTTTTATCACATGCGAGACTATTATCTTTATATTGACTCCAACAGTAAATATGAAACAAAATAAATGAAAAAAATTATTAAGTTCTAGATATGGTTTCCAACACTACTATTGGCTGCTTGTGTAAATCATATTTAGGTTAAGAACGTTGCTGAATAATAATAAAGTTCGATGAAAGGTACACTTCGGTATGACAGAAACTTCTACCAAATATATAAACATCAAGCAAAACACACAAAATTGATAAATGAATTAACCCTGTATAGGAAGCACATTTCGCACAAAGATAAGAAAAGCATTTGCCTACCTTTTGGTTTTACTAAAATATGAAATATATATTATTGTCAAATTAAAAGAAAGTTTACATCTAGTACTCTTTGTATGATTCTATATTTTAGAGGTAAATACTTTTAAAGGCAGCAACTACATTTTTTTTACAAATGACCACGGGTATGTCACATCTGTCGTAGTGAAAACTTCTTCTATTACCCTCGTATCAAAAGAATCAAACCATTATCTCTGTCCATCATAAACAGAAAAATTTGACACACTGTTCGTGTCCTTCTGGCAAACGCTAATGTTTTTAAAAATCGCATTAATTTTACTTGAAATGACGAAGTGAAGAATCACATTTTTGGCAACCGCATGCGAATTTATATTTGAACTCGATGGTTGATATCTTTTAAAATTGTTCTTTTTTGTATCGTAAGAAAATGATTTAGTCTAAAAATAAATCCTACATAATCATATGAAATTTGCAATTTAATGTTTGATCGATATTCACTACGTCTGAATTCTGACGACTTCATATAAAACTTAAAACCAAAATTAACTAGGGGAGGGTTGAGCGCTCACAAACATGTTTAACCCCGTCATATTCTTTATGTGACTGTCCCAAGTCAGGACCCTGTAGTTCAGTGGTTGTCGTTGGTTTATGGCTGTTATATTTGTTTTTCGTTTATTGTTTTGTTATAAATTAGGCCGTTAGTTTTCTCAATTGAAATGCTTCATAGCACTCATACCACATCTTCCCATATCTATTCATAGTTTTCATGCCGGGGCCTTTTATAGCCGATTATACGGTATGAGTTGTTTTCATTGTTGAAGGCCGTACGGTTGCCTATAATTGCTTACATCCACTTTATTTGAACTTTGGTGGATAGTTGTCTCATTGGCAATCATACCTCATCTCCTTATTTTTATATCAAAGTCTTTATATTATTTTGTTTAATATACAAATCTTCCCTTTTCGATACACATGCACAAAACGTATTCAGCAGATAACTATTATATGGGGATATATATTTTTTGTGTGTTATTGGATTGTTTTTACGATTTACTAATAAATAATACTAGATTTAATTCTCTGTTATCTCATACATCACACAACGTTGGTGGTTGACTGAATATTCCTGCAAAATATTTACAAATTATACATGGAATATAAAATATTTTTGGCTGAAATAGGTAAAGAATTATCAAAATACGTTAATTACAACAAAGGCCAATACATGATAAAGGTATAAGGTATTGATAATTCACTTGGACACTCAACATATATTTCCATGACTCTTACCAAAAAAGTAAAATAACAAAAATAACGAACTCCAAGAAAAATTCAAAACGGAAAGTCCTTTATCAAATGCCAAAATTAAAAGCTCAAACACATCAAACGAATGGAAAACAACTGTCATATTCCTGACTTGGTACACGCATTAACTAATGTAGAAAATGGTGGAATAAACCTGGTTTTATAGCTAGCTAAACCTCTCACTTGTACGACAGTCGCATCGAATTACATTATATTGACAACAATGTGTGAGCAAAAAAAACAGACATAATAGGTAAAAATGTCAACATTTGGGGTAAAGCAATCAACATTATTATACTTCATGTCACGCGTGAAATTATTAAACGTGTTGTTTTCAATTTTATACTTCATGTCAAAATGCCAGATTTTAATTGTTTAATACGAGGGAGACAATTTAATCTATCCTATGTCAAATACTCTATTTCCCTTCACGGAGACGCTTGCTCAAGTGTGCGCTTTAATAAATGCGGATGATTGTTATGTACAAGACGACATAGTTTATTACTTTGAATTTAAAATTTAATAGACATTACATTCAGTATAGTAAATTAAATAACACATATCTGAGAGGGTGATAGAGCTTCGTCTCAGTTGACAATGTTTTCTCGGGGTAACAACCTGCTCTATCACCCTCTCAGCTATTTTTTATTTATATATTGTGATATAATCTTAATTACTATAAAAACAAATAACTATTTCAACAAAGAAAAACAAAATGGCATATAGACAAAGCACAGACGCAAAATAAAAAACAAGAATAAAAGTAATGACGATAGCACAATAACACAATGACGGGATGTGTAAGTACTGAGCCACGCCAAGATGATATTACCAAAAATGGACTAAACAGTAAAGGTTAATAATTTACAAAGACAAATAAAAGAACACTATAACACGTAATTAAGATGATAAACAACGTCAGTACCTAGAATCTATACTTCAAGACCATCAAGTATTATTTAAGAAATTAATAGGGGAAATTTATCAACAAGCTCTCAGTATCTTCCGATGAACTTTTTTTTCAAAAAGGACGAGCCGTTCTTTGACATAACCCTCGTTCATCAACCTTTGCTCAGACACTGGTGACGTTTTATAAAGTCTGAGTAGAAGCTGCAAGCTCTTGAATACCGAATAAGTTGGGGAATGTATATCCCATATGCAGGTGAAGTTGATATGTTGCTGCTGGGGTGGGGGAAATTTATAATTTCAAAACTAAAATCGTCTCGTTTGTCATAGATTCTGGTACTGAGATGACTGCTTATGTCAAATTCGAGGTATAAGTCTAAAAATGAGGCGGAGGAAGCTGTGTTTGTTGTTTCTTCAATTTCTAGTGCTGGAGGATATATTAATGAAACCCAATAAAAAAAAGTTTGGATTGTTCATGGAAAGAACATCATTAATATATCTGAATGTGAAATTAAATGATCTGGCTTCTATGATCTTCTTGTTTTTGACAAGTGTCTGAAGGAACTCCGACTCATATGAAAATGAGAAGAGATCAGCAAGGGGAGGCGCACAGTTATTTGCCGTAGGAATGCCGACAATTTGTTCAAAAAGTGTACATCCAAATTCAACAAATATGTTGTCAATAAGAAACTCCAGCATACTGATCACTTGTTCCTCTGTGTAGCATGTTTTACCTTTTTGTTCACTATTAACACAATATGCCGTATGGTATTCTAAAGCAATAATTTATAGCGTATGCGTCCATTTTGATATTTAAAAGCATTGTGGATCTTTTTTCAATACGGTTTTTCAATTTCTCATGGGGAATGGTGGTATAAAGGGTTGAGAAATCAAAGGATTTGATAGAATAAATTTCAGAGATAGATCTAGATTTAAAATCATCAAGAAGTTCTTGAGAGTTTTTAGAATCCACATATGGTTAACACCACTACGCGAGTAAACAGTGTCGCAGTATTTATTCTTCAGAAGACCTTCTTTCAGACAGAAGTTTTGTCAATCTAATGGACAATTCCTTTGTAGAATATGTAGATGAGCCGGCAATGTTCCATTATTTGTACGGAATTTTGTGAAGCTTAGGTATCCGATACAAACAAGGTAAGTCCTTAGATTTGCTGTTCAATGTAATGTCCAGTGAAGCCATGAAGGACTTATGATTCGCCAAAATATCGTCTTTGTCAAATGATATGTTTTGTATGTGGGATTACCTGAGTGCTCAATTTATTCCTAATTCTTTTACAAGACACTCGTAGTAGTACGATTTATATACAAAAACAATTTTATTTGAAGCTTTGTCCGCAGGAACAACATCATATTTATCGTGAATGAAAGTTGATAGACAGTTTCAATACCGAACTCCAAGCCAAATTCAAAAGGGGAAGTCCGTAAAAACTGACAAAATCAAACGCTATCAATCAACGAAACAAGTGAAAAACAGTTGATATATCCCTGACTTGGTACAGGCATTTGTCAAGCAAATGGTGGGTTAAACCTAGTTTTATCAATTTACCGGATTTGTAATAACATAAGCAACACGACGGGTGCCACATGTGGAGCAGGATCTGCTTACCCTTCCGGATCACCTGAGATCACCCCCAGTTTTTGGTGGGGTTCGTGTTGCTTTGTCTTTAGTTTTCTATGTTGTGTCATCTGTACTATTATTTGTCTGTTTGTCTTTTAATTTTGGCCATGGCCTGGTCAGTTTGTTTTCGATCTATGGGTTTGACTGTTCCTCTGGTATCTTTCGTCCCTCTTTTATAGCTAGATAAACCTCCCACTGGTATGACAATTGTTTATAGTTACGTTTTATTGACAAAATTGAGTGAGCAACCCAAACAGACATAAAGTCAGGGATTTCGTTACCCCAAATTAATTAATTTTGTTTGGAAATTTGGTTGTACCTGTAGAAACTTGTCTTAAACGGGATAGCACATCCTAATCACCATCTTATGGTGTTTATATATCCCAACCTGTTCGTATGTAACAACGTATTTGATTTTAAAGAAAGAAATCTCTATATTGCTGAAAAATAATTACACCGGGGTTTTCAAAATCACAAACTTGTCAAAACATTTACTAAATTTTATCGTTGGTACAAGGACATCATTCGTAAATTTAAATCAACGTGCAGACATCTAATACGTTCAGGTATTTCACATCCCATCTTTTATGTTAATATTCTATACGAAGCACAAAAATGTCGTCGTTCACCTCAAAAGCTAACCAAACCTTTGAATAGATTTATTCAGAAGGGATATAGTTACAATACTGTTGTCAGGTCATTAAAGATGGCATTTTTTGGAATTAGTATTGATTCACTCATAGGGTCTTTGTATCGGAAATAATAACATTTATTCTATAAACCAGTTGTTGGCATGATACGGGTTATGTTCTCGTATATTTTATGATGGCATGATACTAAACTCCTAACAGGAGGGATTGTGCTTGATTTTCATATGATGACGACATAATCTTTCAATTAGTTAAATTGAGGTCTGGTGCGGGATTTTCTCGTTGTGTTGAAGACCCATTGGTGGTATTGAGCTGTTTTTTGCTCTTTGGTCTAGTTGTTGTTTCTTTGACACATTCCCCGTTTCAATTCTCAATGTTATCCATGGCTCTACAATCTGTCGATACTTGCATCTTGGCATTGCACACGGTCATGTTTTTTACTAACTGTTAATGACGTTTTTACACTAAATCCATTGGATTTTGGATATGTACTGATTGATATTTACATGCGTGATTTTTTTAATTAGTTGTTATTGGCTTTGAACTAGCTGTCAGTAACTGCGGGTACTCTCAGATCTCTTTTTTGTTTGGGGATGTATAAGTACCCTGCCACGTCCGGTCTGATTTTTTTCCCGCTTTATATCGATTTGATGAGTTAAGCCCTTTTCAATTGATTTTTTTAGTTTGTTCTTATGTTATCATCTTACACCACTGTCGCAGGTGAGGGGAGGTCACCGAACGGCCTTCAACAATTGGCAATATCAAAAGTAAGTTTGAAGGCTGTTCGCTCCTCTTGTTTTTGACCTCTTGTCAGATATTCGGAATCCTAGTTTTATCTATGGAGTGACTTTTAAAATTTTCCCCGCTAATCCCTACTTTTTTTTTAATAATTAAATTACATATAGTAAAAAAAAGCCATTTTTAAAAATCATATAAAATTCTTGTTATTTTTTCATAAATTTTATAAGAAAAAGTTGCGAATGTTAAATGTATGAAAAATCTAGAGAGAATCATTTCCCGCCAAATTTTCAAGATCTTATACCTCGAAAACAAAGACACGGACCCTTCATTTGTTTTTTGCTTTTTAAGTTCCGTTAATTATATACCATCAATTAACAACAGTCTTTTAAAATGCTTGTTGTTTTGAAACAGAGTATCGAACATCATTAAAAGCTTTTGGACGACCAGATGTGAATCAATACTAAAGAGAAAACAGTCCGCTTTATACACACCACAAAAGGAAGACAGTGGTGCAACGGAACAACGTATGAACAAGCATGTCAAATGTGTTTTGATAAGTCAAATTGGTTATAAGCACAAAAAACAAAAAAAGAGTCAAAATATCCAATATGTATTTGAATACCAAGGAGGTATAAGAGATATATAACCCAAAAAAGACCTAAAAAATTAGCTAAATCAATCTAAAATCAACTTTGCCTGACGGAATTGAAATCTTAATTTCCTTATAATTTCAAAATTTATAAACGGTCAATTTTAGAAAGTTTTTTAAAAATGTAGTTTTACTGATTGTGTCCTATCCGTAATTGTTTCATTTTGAATGAGTGAGATTTAGTATGACAGGTGATGCTTGCATATCAGAATACGCTTACCCTATCGACATACCCGGTCTTTCTCCGTTTGGAGTTCTTGCGATTCATTAAGGTTTTGTTTGTTACCTTGATTTGCCTCTTAATAATCAAGTTACGAGATTTTAATATCGGTAAACTAATGTCGCTTAAGGAAGTGATATGCACTTATTGATGTAGGTTTTAGATTTTGAAATATTTTCGACTCAAACATTAGTGAAAAGATATCAAAAATGATATAGCATTTTATTATTTATCGCCACTGCACTTTTCTGGATTTTCCTTTATCAGGTACGCTCAAGCGCAAACGTCATAATGCGCGTCTGGTGCAGTAAAATTAGTAACGCTCATGTTATTATTATCTTCTTACTCGTAAAACCGTTTCTTTTCTTATGTAAAAGAAACATCTATCTATCTGAGGCTTAGTTTGATACAAATGTAACAAAGTACGAAAAACAGACTGCTATTTTCAAATTAGAATACAAAACATAGATTGTAACTGTTTGAATAAATGCCAGAATACTTATAGACATCAGAGAAATCCTTTTTCCTTCATTTCTATATAATAATGTAAGACTTTTCTCTGTAAACACTGTTGAAGATTGTTTTATCACCTAAACGATAGGAAACTCAACGTGATGCTTTTTTAAACGATTAACATTGTTCCTCATATTATCACTAATTTGTTTATATACAGAGGTTATTCATATAAAAAATGTTCTTATATTTTATATAAATGTGCAGTGGTTAAAAGCAATGCTTGCAACTTAAGCTTTTTTTTTAACATATATGGTATAAAGTTGGATAGCAGCTGCCATCAGAAATTTGTCATATAAAATTCTGTAAGAGAAAACAAAAATATCTTTTTTTCTGAAATGGGAAAACGTTATTTGTTCGTACGTAATTATGTTTTAATATTTCTGCATAATGAACACATTTAATACAACAATCTATATAAAACATAAAGATTTGATATCGCTTATTCAATTTTAATATAATTAACAAAAAAACCTGAGGCTGAGACGCTGACGAGAATAAGACATTTGCTTGGACAATTTGACCCTTTCCAATTACAACTCCTTTTGTGTAAATGACAATACAGACGACATCTTAAAAAACTGGAAAGAAACTAACCTTTGCAAAGGAGAAAAAGTGCACCGTTTAGACCATCGGACGTCGCCATTGACTTAATGTATAGCCAATTTAAATGTCACAATTTCGTATTACATTGCAATGCTTTTGTGGTATCAACAATGAAAGAACACTCCGTTAAGTGTGATAAGAGAAAGCCTTTCACATGCGCGAAATAGGTAACAGGACATAACTAGTAATAGAACTTTAAGCAAATGTTCAGTATTTACTTATATTGTAGAGGGAATCAATGAAAAGACTGGTGAATTTTATAAAATATCCATTTTTTTAACTTTGGATGATACAGAAAACGTGGTCAAACATAGAATCTTTATCAATAAACAGGTCTTTATACAATATGCCTAGCTCTAAATTGTCATGAGTCTCATTGACATTTACTTAACGTCTCTTTTTATTGATCTTTCTGGAAACAGAAATATAAAGCTGTTGAAGAAATCACGTGCAAAAAGTAAAATCACAAAATACTGAACTCCGAGGAAAATTCAAAACGGAAAGTCCCTAATCAAATGGCAAAACACATCAAACGAATAGACAACAACTGTCATATTCCTGACTTGGTACAGGCATTTTCAAATGTAGAAAGTGGTGGATTGAACCTGGTTTTATAGCGCTAAACCTCTCACTTGTATGACAGTCGCATCAAATTCCATATATTTACAACGATGCGTGAACAACTGAACAAAGAATCCATCTCTCGCGGGCAAAGTTGACTGTTCGGTATTTATATTTAGACTTTTATTTGTAGCCAAGCAAAACCAAATTGAATCAAATAACTAAATTATTTATATGTTATTAATAAAGGCAACAGTAGTATACCGCTGTTAGAAATTCATAAATCGATTGAGAAAAAACAAATCCGGGTTACAAACTAAAACTGAGGGAAACACATCGAATATAAGAGGAGAACAAAGACACAACAGAAACACTAAAATGCAACACACACAAAAACGAACTATAAGATAAAAATAGCCATTTTCCTGACTTGGTACAGGACATTTTAAGAAAAAATGTTGGGTCGAATCTGGTTTTGTGGCTAGCCAAACCTCCCGCTTTAATGGCAATGTTAATTATAACACTAAAATGACAACATTACATGACATGACTACAATACAAATAAATGGAAGAACATACAGGACAGAGAAACACACAAATAAATAATACAATAGATCATTACGACAAGCTAAATAGTTATCAAGGTGCCAGGCCTAAAGATGAAGAGCATTGATGACCCAAAATTCCAAAAAGTTGTGCCAAATACGGCTAGGTTATCTGCCTGGGATAAGAAAACATTTAGTATTTAGAATAATTCATATTTTTGCAAACAGTAAAGTTATAAGATATAAAAATGACCATATAATGGTATACAATGGTAAGACTAGCAAATGTGGAAACAAATTTAAAAGTAAAAATAAAAAAAACGGAAAGTCCCTCAACAAATGGCAAAATAAAAAGCTCTAACACATCAAACAAATGGAACACAACTGTCATATTCCAGACTTGGTTCAGGCATTTCCTTATGTAGAAAATGATGGATTAAACCTGGTTATATAGCCATCTAAACCTCTCACTTGTATGGCATTCGCATAGAATTCCATTATATTGACAACAATGTGTGAGCAAAACAAACAGACAGAATAAGTAAAAATGTCAAAATTTTGGTAACAGCAGTCAACATTGTGTTATATTCGTAATCACTATAAAAACAAACAACTATGTCAACAAAGAAAAACATAGAAGTACATATGAACTTTCAATGCCAGGGTATGATTTTTTACGAAACAAGTGAAAGGTTTAGCTAGTTATAAAACCACGTGTAATCCGCCATTTTCTACAAAAAGGAAACATTGTGTGTTATTGTTAAATATGTAGAGGCATTATTTTTTTACTATTTTATTTTGAAATTAGAATATAGATATATTTACATATATACATCATGCATTTCGGTCGTAAGACTTTAGAGAACGACCATTAACTCGGAGTTATGGTTTACTCAAAAATAATAATCTGATTCCAAACATTGAAGAAATAAATATTTTCAGCAAGCAGAAGGGAAAAAATTTCTAATTGAGAGTTTTTGCAATTAAATTTAATATTAATTGTGCGTTAAGTTCTTAAACAAATTTTGGCACTATGCGCAAGAAAAAATAATAACGTGTTGCTTGCTTGGTACGGGAAAAACTTCAAAATGAAAAAAACAGCAGATTGCAGTTCAAAATTTGGATGAGTACAACAAATCAATTCTTTATTTTTTTACCCATTAGCGTCTATGTTTTTGACCATTATTTAGTTTGTCCGCTTTTAGGTGCACATATATTTGCTTGTAGTTAGATTACCTTTAATTATGTGTTCTTAATATGAAATTATTGTAGGAACAGCAATAGAAAGATTAAAATAAACTTTTCATTAGATATCATCTTATTGAAAATTTCTGTTCTTTTTTCTGGTGATTTGAAATCAAGTTTAGGAACAAAATTACAAAGGGTTAATTATTTCCTGATAAGAAAAAATATTCTTTTACTAAAATGCAGTCAGATTTTAATTTAAATGATCAAAACAAATTATACTGAGATGTCACACAGGATATGATCCAAATAACAGATACAGACTTAATTTACTGATTCTGTATGATACTGAATTAATGTATATAATAAGTTGTAGTACCTGCATCATAGTCAAGTTATATCATGGGATTCCTAAGTGTATATGTTAAACTTTGCCAAGTATGTTCCATAACCATCACATAAAAAACCTGAAGACTCGTTATGTTTAAAACAAATACACCGAGGATTCTCTAGTCCATCCGTTGGTTTGTTCATTACCTTACTATCCTGCCCATCTTTTGATATTACTATTACTTTATGAGATCTCGAGTCTGCTACAATAATATTACCATAAGTGTCTGTACAAAGTCCTCTTGGTTGTGATAAATTCTGTTTATATTTCCAGATCTGTTTACCTGATTCATCCACACAGTACACTGCCCCGCCTTAATAGTCACTATATATTACTCTGTCATTACAGTAAACCAGATGAACCAGATTTGACCTATTCTGAACGTGTATTGACTTCAGTGTATTTCCCTCTACGTCTATAATACGAATTTCATCATTATTCAAACCTACAGCCAGGGAATTATTGTAGAATGATAAACTATAGCATGGTTTGTTTAAAGTGATAACTTTGGTAACCTTTTCGTTCTCCATATTAAAGATCTGAATTGAATTCTCTTTAGTATAAGTTATTGCAATAGTGTTCTGATTGATCTGTGTAACACTGTAGGCTCCACCAGATACTGGTAACTGTTTCTCGAGATTGCATTTAGAAGTAAGTAAGTTAACTTTACCATCCAGTTCAGCTACTATAACTCTTCCATCCATCAGACACGTCATGTCACTAACATACTTCCTCATGTTCATATCTATGTATGTCTTAATATTCATGGTCATGTTGTTTATGTTGAATTGTTCTTGAGATTCTACTTGTGGATCACTCCTCAAACTTGTTTCTCTATTCAAGGGTGTCTCTATTTTAACAGCTGTGACTTCTCCAAAGGATTCTCATGATTCTAGCTTCCTTAGTATATTTTCTATTACATCATTTTGTTTCATTTTGATGTCAAATTGTTTGGCCCTGTCATCATTTTCGAGATCTTCCGCATATTGTTGATACTGATGTACTTGTTTTTCAATTTGATGTACACCTAGAAATGATTGAAGTTTAGGCGTATGTGTTGTGACACTATGTAAATGGTGTTGTATTTTCTGTAAGTTTGTCTTTTTCCCTTCAATTTCAGTAACAAAATATGTGGCTTTTGATTTTTCCTGATCAAAGACGTTGTCTACTTCTTGACCTAACTTCTTCTCAATGTGGTCTAAATGTTTATCTATTTTTTCCCTAATTTTGAGGACTGATTTTTTTATGTTTTCACGTTGTTGTTCTCCTGTTTTGATGTTTGTTGATTTGTTATCAACCATTTTATCCAACAGATGTAAGATGGAGTTAATATCTTTCTCTATAGATTCTTTGGATTTTTCAATTTTGGTTTTCTCCGCAACACTAGCTAAACTTTTTATTCATGTACATTTTGAATGACTCCTGGAAATACATTCATCACAGCAAGGTATTAAATGACTTGGGCAGTACAAATTAAGCTGTTGACCATGTTTGTCACATTCTGTTATAATAGCTTGGAAAGATGGTATATAACTTTTAATATCAATAGTCTTATGATTACGTGTTCCTTTGGATCTTTTGTGATGACCAAAACACGTTGAGCATAATCCTTCCTCGCAGTTTGGACACCATACGTCAGCTTTGGTGTTTCCTTCTTGACAAGGTCCGCATGCTATAGGTTTACTTGATGCCATTACCTATACATATAAAAAACAAACACTTAGGCTTGATTGATAGACCATATCAACACTTCACCTGAGATTTTGTGACACTTGACACATTGACGTCATTCAAAAATCAGTTTTGCTTAATGGTGTCAGACATTTTCTCTTTTGGTGTCATGATTTTAAAGTACAATCGTAGATAAATAAATTCACAGGGTTGAAACATTAACTGAACATATACAATGTGGTTAATCATTGAGACTTGTTGACAAGGTCCACATCAAAATATTAATTTCATTCATATGGCCTTATCATGGCTTTACAAGATATGAAATAATGAGCTTGATTTTCTTGGTCCACTTAATACAGATATGGCCTAAACATGAGGAATTGGTAAAGGAGTTGATTCATTAACCCATAATTTTGGCACTAAAAATCGGATTTTTCAAAACTGCGATAATCTTGTGAAACTTGATGAAAATGTATGTTAAAATATCCAATTGTTTCAGTAAGAGAAGATTTCAATCAATTGCGTCCTTAGTAATGTATTGGTGACGTCATAACTCATTTTATTGAAAAGTGAATAACAACCATACATTTTCAAAAACAGTATAAAGAATTCTATCTATTGACATTGTTTCTGAAAATGTATGGTTGTTATGCACTTTTCAATAAAATGAGTTCAAAAATCAACTACTTCTGGTTTACTCAAGGCCATTAATATTGACATTTTTCAAGGTCACATACTTCCCAGCATTATACAAAAGAGTCAGTCGTAAAGAAACTATTGCGTTATCATGCTTCATAGAAAATAATTCCCAGAGGTCATAGGATTGCCAATGATGTATAATTATTATAATAACATATCATTCCAGCTGATAAAAATTTATTCATATTTTCTTTGGTGAAAATTGGACAACTATTTGTTGTAAAAACATAATTGTTAAAAAATCTCAAATTTTGAGAAATGCTTTTTATGAATGCAAAAATCCCAAATGAAAATAAGTATTGGAACTCAAATTTGTTAAGCTTCGTATATAGATGTAAATACTATTTGTGGTGAAAATTGTTAATGAAATAGGGAGATTTTGAGTTGTTCCGAATGAGACAATTATACATAAAAAACGAAAGGACACAACTGTCAACATACACATGTCACTACACGGCTGTAGCAATGAGCAAAAAACACGGCACAGCAAGCCTCAAAAGAAATATGGGAAACAACTCGAAAGAGAAAATTCAAAGCATGATTTATACTAAAAATTTGCAAAACACTATGCAGGTTTTTTTTTTTAAATCGCAAAATTTGAAATCTTTTATTAGTTTTAGGATTTATATAGAATTGATATGTAAATATAATATGCTATTCCAAAGTGATCCCTGGTGTCTATAAAACTATTCGTTGGCCCTATAATATGTAAATATTTAATGTGATAGGATATCTACAAAATTAGATATCTGATTTGGTTTACCATTATATAAAATATTATTATGATTCAAACAACTATTGTTAGTGTTTATCAAAGAACATAGATAAATTATACCATGGAAAATGAAATTTCCCGCCAAGTCTATAATATTTGTTATACTATATGGGTCAATGCAAAGGGAGGCAATACTAATAACATAAGTTATCGGTAAACACCTGATTTTAATAATTGTGAGTAATATTGATAACACGAAAAACAAAAGATCCGGGCGAATGTAGTTTGCGAACTGAATGACGTTAAAATACACATGGTCTTTTCAACTTATACCTTGTTTGTATATTTGTGACGTCGAGGATTCTAGAAAACACTATGATATGATAAGATACGATACTTTTACTTTAATTAAAGGGCCCGTGAAATTTTAATTTAATACAATGACTTTTTTTTATAATGGACACAAATAATTTTGACAATCATTTATAAATATGAATATAATCGACTAATTTTAAGATCTTAAGCCACAGCTAGATCAGAGCCATAGGCATATGTGTAAAAAAAGAAGTAATAAAGCAGATTATATATAATACTAACAGGCAAATATTCTTAACGGGTAACATATAAACATATCTGTACTATATTGATAGTTTCCTGAGTTCAAAACATTTATTGATATAAGTTTCACTAATTTTTAATACCTTTAGATTTTGTTGAATAAAAAGCCAATTTATTTGTTTAACATATCGAAATTTTTACAATTTATCAAAATTTTAATCATAGAGCTCTTTTCTCAAAAGATTATAAAGGGGACATTCATATTTAAAATGTTCTTTATCTTCAATTTTATCCAATGTGCATTTTTTTACATAACCTTTGTGATTTGTCTATATAGTTTTCTGCATATCTATCTGTATCTATTTTTAAGAGTTGTGCACTTATTCTATTCTTGTATAGTGCTTGTAATTCAAGATATTTTTCTGAACCAAAAAAAAATTTAATTGAAAAATAAGTCAAGAGTTTACCTTTATCTGATTTAACAGTATTTTATCTAAAATCTTTCCAATAACTCAGAAAATTTTAACATAATTTATCCGAAGCTATATTACACAAGTCTAGTTCGTTCATTAAAAAAAATCAATACTAGAAAACGATGTAGTAATATTTTTTACATGTAACTCTTTATTACAAATATATACATCATATAATAAATCTTTCTTTGTGTTCTCTAAACTGTGATCATATTTCAACATAGCCAATAAAATTGAAATATATATAGGAAATCTTCCTAATTCAGACATAACAGCAAAATTACTTGCTTTTCTGTTAACCCCAAGATTATCTTTCATAAATTTTGTAATCATATTTCTTCTTCTTACATGCAACTGATCATGAAGTTGTTGAAATACCTACTATGTGAATTATGGTTGAGAGAATTTCCAAAGGGGCAAAGAAAATGTGAACAAATGCATAAATTATGTACTTCTAAAAGTTTATATGCTAATTCAAAAACAAAAGAGGGGCCAAAGATACCAAAGGGACATTCAAACTCATAAGCCGACAAATGTTTTGGAATGAAGATCTTATATTGGACTGGTTTCTTATAACAGAAGATTTAGCAAAGATTTTTCGAAAAGCGCTAAGTGTCTTTTATTTATTGCAGTTAAAAGCTCCATGGGAATGGACAAGTGATTGTTAACAAGCTTTCTGTTTACTTTAAGAAAGCTTCAACTTCTTCTGTACTTGCATATCTAGAAATCGAGGGAGAAGAGTTTGTATTAGATACATATGCTGGTCATTTTGGGATTGGGAGAGTTTTGTCTCAAGTTCAGGAAGGACAAGAGAGAGTGATAGGATACGCAAGCAGAAATTTAAACAAAGCTGAACGAAATTATTGTGTAACATGAAAATAACTGTTAACAGTAGTTTACTTCATTAAATGTTTTAGACATTACTTACTTGGTCGTCTTATTAAACTGAGAACAGACCACGATTCACTTACTTGACTTTACAAATTCAAGGACCCAGATAGTCGAATAATGATATAGAAACAACAACTAGCAGTTATGACTTAAAAATTGTTCACAAACCTGGTCTGCACGGAAATGCTGATGCACTATCTGCAACAGTCGTGAATAATGCAAACTTTTGCAAACAGTGCAATTTACCATGTGATTATGTGTATAGTAATTCAAAAGATACTAGTATAAGGGATTGGATTACAACATTGCAAATCAGAAAATTCACAAATCATCAGTACCATTGACGAAAACGATAAGGAAAAGGTTGTGAAAAAGAAATTATCAAGATTTTGGCATAACCTTGGGTAATGGATGAGAAACTTTCCGGCGTTTTATATAAATCCATCATTCGCAAAATTATCCTTCCGTGTACTGTTACGAAAGAACTAAATATAGATAGCATTTAAATTTAACAATGTGATTATTCACCTGTGTAGATTTTATTACATTTCATTTGGGATTAAATTCGTTTATGAAATCGTTTTTTTTTTTCCTCGTTTTAAAACGAGTGTCCTAGAAAGGTGGAATTGAGGTGTATTATGCTATACACTCCGTCTAGTCGGAGCCCAAGTGATCCGCTGAAGGTTCTGTCAACGGATCCGACCAGTTCACATATAAAAGGGAGGACGACACTTCGTTACAGGCAGTTATACTTAGTAATAATTCTAGTTGAATTATATGCTTCATAGATTAGTGATATTTTATAGTTTTAATTGATACATTATTTTAGTCGGGAACAAGTGCCTTATTAACATTCAAAAATCATTTGATGTAAACTGTGATTATATTTGATTCTTAATATAACATTTTAGCTATTTAATTTGTTTGTTGATATTCTGCCTTGTCCACTGAAGGTTCACGTTGCAAAATGATAATTTATGGAACAAAACAATTAAAGAGCTGAAATAATTGCTTTCCAACTTATGAGAGAATATATAGGTGAAGAGTAGCCATTGTTCACTTTGGACATAGATCCAGATGAGCAACGCAGGCTAATTTCATTAATATTTGACTTTATAAAAACTTGACAAAAAATACCAAACTTTATCACCAGTGTGTAAAAAGTTTAATCTAGCCTTAAGTTATACAGTTAACCTATACATATACTAGTATACCTCTAAGCAGAATGTCACATCATCTCTACGTATGAGTGGAAATCATTTTCCTTTCCAGTTTTCTGAAATCTCGTCCTACCAGGAAGGTAACGAGGACATGTCAATATCTGATTCTGCTTATTAATAAACTTTGAAATGACATAGAGCATGCATGACCCATGCAACGGAAAAGTATGATATACTGAAAATAGAATTTTTTTAAGATTTAAATGTTTTGTTTAGAGATGTGTATTTTATCATTTGTTATAAATACATACATGTTTTGGTTTAAAACAATTGGATCAGCTGGGTGTTTTTTTTTTGTTACGAATAATTTTCCCAAAAAAAATATGTTCATCTTGCTGCTTATTTTTAGCCTTAGAAAAGTGTAAGCCCCTCTGCTTCTTTTTTTGTAAGTCAATCTACCGGTATTCATATATTTTTAAACAAATAAATGTTATTGATAAATTCAATAGCAGGAGGCAGTAAAGGACATCCACTATAGAAAAGAACTTGAAACTGGCTTTATATGGCATATTTTTTATAGATGTTTTAATATACAAGTAATAGCTTTCTAAAGAATTTGCCGTCTACTAGCTGATTTTTCAATGATTTTTTAGCGAATGCTAGCCTATGTCTACTTAATGGTTGGAATTTGTTTTCATAACGATTTCACAAGCGTATCAACCAAAGGATCGTCAGTTGTTGATTATTGTACAGTGCCATGCGAAATTCTGAATCAATTAAACAAATTTGAAGTCATAAAAGCAAGTGTTTTATGCAATAAAAGTGAGATCCTAGGTGTGCTTAACCCACAACACATACCTGATCATTCCATGTTATGCTGGGAATTCGATACTAATTTTCCCTAAAATAGTGAAAATAAATCATAAAGTGTCAATAGTAAATATGAAAATCAGAAAAAGTCAGTATCTTATAATGTGAAAAATATTCCAAATAATTGGATGTCTGATCAAGTTTCGATAAATAGTATAAATGAATGTATACATAATAAAGAATGTTCAAATGGTTCTCAAAAAGATGTGGATGATTTGTATAATAATTTTGTTGATATTATACATTATGAAATGAGCAATAAACTAGAATGAAGGGTAAAAGTGTTGAATGGTACAAACAATAAAAGGCGGCGATTTAAAAAAAAACCCTGGTGGAAAAATGAACTGACTGAAAATGGAACAAAGTATGTGAAGCTGAAAGAAACTGTTTAAATTGTCAACATAATATTACAAAAAAAAACACATGCGCAGAACTTATGTTAAAAAAGGCAAAAACTTTGAGAAATTTGTCCAGCAGTCGAAAAGACAATATTGGCACGGAGGCCAGGAAGAACAAGCTAAATTGAGTGACACTGATTCTAAACAATTTTGGCAAAAAATTAGCAAAATTGCCATTGGCAATGAGAGGCAATCGAATATACCTAATGAGGTGGTACAAGATGATGGTTCAATAACAGACCATTCAGATGGAGTGTTAGATAAATGGAAGAACTGTTTTCATACTTTACTTAACCAAAATGTACTTTTGAATGTGGATAATAATTGTTATAAGATTGAAAATTTTGAAATAAGAGAAAATAGCATATTTAATCAACTTGATGAAGAAATTTCAATCAATGAAGTGTTTAGAGTTGTAATGAAAGCAAAGAATGGTAAAAGCCCTGGTATTTTTTTTTTCATTATCTTTATCAATTATTCAACATTTATATACAATACATTTATTACATATTACACAAAAATATTAAAACACAATGGTTAAATGTATAATGACAATGACATATATCATCAACACAATAATCAAAAATTAAATGCAATGACACCTTCAGTCTCTTGCACAAGAATATTGTACTTTACAGTCATACAACTATGCCCAAGAATTTGCATCAAAATGATGTTGGATGGAAAATCAGCTTATCACCAACACCACTTAGAAAACACAAAATTTTCAAATAAATTTGTCACTCCAATTATAAGTTTGTTAGTTGATGAATACCACATGTTTAGTTTTCTTGATAATTGGTGGTAATTATTGCATGAATGAATTAATAGTAAATACAAATGTGAATATTCAGTTAATTACAAATGTAAACATGTAATACAAATTAAAAATTATAAGAAGACAAATAAAAATTTCAATTTTTTTAATAATGTGTAGGGAAATATAACATCACAAACTTTCCTTCATCATTTTTAATATTTAATTTCCATGAGTAGTTATTAAAATGTTAAAATAATCAAAATTTCAATTAATTTCATTGTTCCTGTTCTGGAATGGTAATATCAGAAACTGGACACATTGTGTATTATCATCTATACTGTTATTACAAACTCAGTTTTTTGTTTTAAACATCTGTTTGTTAAGTTTTATTATCTGACCCTTTATCAGCATCAGGTGACAGATTTACAGCTTTAGTTAACCATTTTATAATTGAGAGAAGATATGAAAATTTCACTCTGTAGGGTTTGGATTCAAGACTGTTTAAAAAGTGTTTCTCAAAAACATTTCTCATGCATCTTACACCTCACAAATATTCATACAGGTAAGTTATATATTGTTTTAAAGTGTATTTAGATTGTCTGCTAAGATCAACATTAATGTATATTTTTAAGTAAATTCCTTCTTCTGAAGATACAATATCTCGCTATAGATAACATGAAATTGACAAAACTTACATTTACACCTTTGAAAGATCCAATCAAACCAAACATGAATACCTCTTCATACACTACATTATTAAATTTGTCAGAGTCAGCATTATCAAATAAAACTAACAACTTTTGTTGCACAAAAGCCCTGGTATTGACCTTATTCAGACAGGATTATGTAAAAAAAAAACATTGTTATATGTGTATTATACTAACTTTTTAATTTATGTTTTAAGAAGGGCACTGTCCCTTGTATGTGGAATTATAACCCCAATACCAAAATGCTCAACCTCAGATCCAAGAGACCCAATATCTTATAGAGGTTTAACTTTAGCTCCATTTGCCTATAAAAGGTATTGTAATATTTAAATGATAGATTAGATTATTGGTTAGATGAAAGGGAGGTAATCAAAGATGAACAAAATGGTTTTGTAAAAGGGAAAAGTACAATTGATCATGTTGGTACAATAACTTCATTTATTGAGACAAGAAAAAAATGTAAGCTATCTACCTATGAAGCCTTTATAGATTTTTAAAAGACATATGATTCAATTAATAGAGTATTGTTATTCAACAAATTGGAAAACTTGGGAATGAGTTCAATTCAATTCAATTCAATATTTTTATTTACGTCTCACCTTATGCATACAATTACACAATATAATTATAAAAGATATATTTCTTATACATGAGCCAATCTGTACAGATTTATGAGAGACGATAACAACTAAAACAACATGTATATACATTAATAAATATAAAACACGAATGGTAAAGTATACAGCATAATTATTTATTTATTATTTACAATATAAAACTTCTCGGCGTCTTTTCAGAGTAAAATTACAGGTTTTGGCACATAATCTATTAATATCTTGATTCGAAAATAAAAATACCATTTTCTGACAGTCTGTAAAACTATCAAAATGTTCATCAATTTTAAGAGATTCAGTAAAAAAGAATTTGTCTTAGATCATTATAAACAGGACAATGTAAAATAACATGTTCATAATTATAAATTAACTGTTAACAAAACTTTCAATTTTTTAAATACTAAGGCTTTTCTACTTCAGGAATAGATTATCTTACCTGTATTTGGCACTACTTTTAGGAATTTATGGTCCTCAATGCTCTTCAACGTCGTACTTTATTTCGCCTTTTTAATATTTTTTGATTCGAGCGTCACTGATGAATCTTTTGTAGACGAAACGCGCGTCAATATAAAATTTTAATCCTGGTATCTATGATGAGTTTATTTACAACCACTGGGTCGATGCCACTGCTGGTGGAGTGTTAATTCCCCGAGGGTACCACCAGCCCAGTAGTCAGCACTTCTGTGTTGACTTGAGTTATCATTGATATGTTCATAATTATAAATTAACTGTTAACCAAACTTTCAATTTTTTAAATACTAAGGCTTTTCTACTTCAGGAATAGATTATCTTACCTGTATTTGGCAATACTTTTAGGAATTTTTGTCCTCAATGCTCTTCAACTTCGTACTTTATTTGGCCTTTTTAACATTTTTTTATTCGAGCGTCACTGATGAGTCTTTTGTAGACGAAACGCGCGTCTGGCGTAAATATAAAATTTTAATCCTGGTATCTATGATGAGTTTATTTATAACATGATACTCATCATCATTGACAGTATTAAAACAATTTAAACAACATCTCTCTTCCAGTGGCAAATTTTCATACCTCACAGTTTCCAGCCTACATCTAAATTTTGCAAAGGCGCTTCTTTCACTAAAAGGCGTCAACAGTTTACAGTAGTTTTCAACACCATAATCCTGCTTACAAATAGTATACGTTCTCAACTTGTTTCGCCCATTACCCCTCCTGGAAGAGGATGAATTAACAATGCTCTTCCATTCATCAATATATTTATCAAACATTCTTGACATGGCTGTTTCAACAAACATATTTTTATCAATATTAGTGTTGGTATTGACAAAAGTCTACCAATTCAAGTTCGGTGAACTGTTTTTTAACCATGAAATTCCAATTTTTTACAATTTTATGTTTCAGACTGACCTCATCTGCCCATATAAATATGTTCCTGTTAATACGATCTGGTTCCATATTTATTAATCTATGCAAGTGTCTTGCAATAACCTTCCATTGTGTATGGTAAATTGGAACCCACCCCATGACTCCCATGACATCTGGGTTGGGTGTGTATTTACCTACACTAAGGAAGAATCTACAAGCTCTCTTCTGAATCGCATTAATAAATGAAAAATTCGTGCAGCCCCAAATCGCGGCACCATACTAGTATTCAACAATAGGACTTACAAGTGAATCAAATAGTTTTTTATAGACGTCATATGAAATGCCACCAATAGCTTTACACTTAGCTGTTACCAGACCTAAAGCTCTGTTTGCTGACTTAGCAACTGCTTTTGTAGTAATACTACAGTCAAGAAATTCATTTAAAACAAGACCCAGATAAGTATATTCACTGCTGGTAGCAATATTCATATCCCCACACTTAAATTCATGACTTGATCGTTCAAATGAGGTCGGTCTGAAATGGACAACATTACTCTTACATGCATTAATAGTCATTTTATTGTCAGTACACCAATGATATAACACATCTTAGAGGTTTTGTAACTCATTTTCAGTATTTTCTAACAGTACAATGTCATCAGCATACAACAAAATACATACTTTTTCTTCCCCAATGTCAACACCAAAATCAAAAGATTTTAAGTACATAGCTAATTCATTTATGAAAATATTAAATAATAGAGGAGAAAGTGGACAACCCTGTTTAGTTATAATTATGTATGCCCTTAAAGGGCTTTATTCAAATGTAGCGTGCAGTGTACGTCTTAATAGTAATATGACGGAATGGTTCAATACAGATACTGGTTTGAAACAAGGATGTTACTATCGTCTGTTATGTTTAACATCTATATAAAGACTCTAATTGATGATATAAATGCTCTAGATATTGGTATAAATATTGATGATGAAAAATTAGCAATTGTATTGTATGCTAATGATATGGCATTAACGGCTAAAAATGAAAAAGATTTACAGAAACTGTTAAATATTCTTAATAATTGGTGTATTACTAATGGACTCAATGTCAATATTAATAAGTCCAAAATTATGCACTTTAGAAATCCATCTGTACCTCGAACTGAATGTAATTTTACAATAGGTAGTAATGCAATGGAATGTGTTAGTAATTATCAATACCTGGGATTGTTGTTAACAGAATGTTTAGACTATCAATGAATGGCTGAGGCAGTAGCCAATTCAGCAAGTAGAGCATTGGGTTTATTGATTGTAAAAATTAAAACACATGGTGCTTTCCAACATGATATTTTTTTCTAAATTATACAACACTATGGTCTGGTCAGTTATTGATTATGGGTCGTGTATTTGGGGTACCCGCGATTACTCATGTATTAATACTGTCCAAAATAGAGCCATAAGATTTGTTTATGGGTGTCAGTAAATATACCCCAAATGATGCCATACATGGAGATATGGGTTGGAAACCACCATCTGTAAAACAATGGACACGTGTATTTAGACACTGGACAAGATGTACAAATATAAGTCATGATAGAATAAATTTTAATGTTTTCAAATGGTCGATAAAGAAAGCTGGAGGTAGAATTAAGAATTGGAACCATAGAGTTAAGGAAATGTTTAAAACTCATAATTTTGAAGATTCTTGTAACTTTGAAACTAATGTATTGAATAAGAGTATTATTGTACAAATTGAAACAATAATGTTTGATAGATATTAAATAGATTGGAGTAATAGAGTATCTACGTATGCTCAAGGTAATAAATTAAGAAAATATAAGTTATTCAAATATGATTATTGTACTTTAAATGTAAATTGCCACCTAAATTTAGGAGTGCTTGTGCAAAATTTAGATGTGGAGAGCCAATGCTCCGTGTTGAAGGCCGTACCTTGACCTATAATGGTTTACTTTTATAAATTGTTACTTGGATGGAGAGTCCCTAGAATAGAAACAGACAGATATGAAAGAAAAGAAATACATGAAAGAACATGCTTTTATTGTAATAATAGTATTGAAGATGAACTGCACGTTTTATTAAAATGTCCACTATACGAAGATTTTAAAAGCATATTGTTTTATAAAACTACAAATTTTAATATGGATTTTAACGTTTTATCAGATAATGAAAAGTTGTTTTTCTTATTCAATAACGATAAAGTTTTTGAAAGTGTGGCCAGAACCTACTATAACATTTTAATCAGAAGAAATGTTTTTTATATCATTAATTATGCTGTATTTTAATGATATTCTTAAAGAAATATATATCATATATAATATGTACATTATCAAACTGTATTTAAATATTACTTATACAGTCTCTCATAAATCTTTTAAGATTGGCACATACAATGTTAATGTGATGTTTCTTGTTATCTGTTTTATGTACCTGTATGAATATTTTATGGTGTAAATATGTAACACTCCCAAACGTGTCCATCCCCCCAAACGTGTCCGATTCCCCCAAACGTGTCTATTCTCCCCAAACGTGTCCGAAATATCCATTATTGCCCAAACGTGTCCGATTTCATATCCCCCAAACGTGTCCGATAATTGTTGTTCGCCAAAACGTGTCCACTATTAAACGCCAGAACGTCTCACGTCTTTAAGCGCTAAAACATGTATGCCTTAAATGAAATCAATAACGTTTACGGCAATTCTATGATGGGGAAACAGTTGATGAAGTGGTCATTTATTAGCATTAGTTTGTTCAATGCCGGTTGTTAATGATTATCATAATTGCAAATGTAATTTGTAACATATGAATTAACTTTTGACTGAAATTGCTTATTGTCCAGTTGCAATTATTTCATACTCATTTAGTGCGAACATACAAATAATTCTAGTACAGTTGAATTAGTCGTTTACAATGTAAATTATTTTGTACTAATAAACTCCGATGATGCCTTTTATATTAATCCGAATATTGCACGGCGGGCTTTCAGCAGAATTGACTTCCCTTTTTTAACAGTTCTGATATTTTAAAAGCTCTTCAAATCATAAACTGGTTATCAGGTTTTTTAATAAATTTTATGTTTCGAGCAACACTAAAGACACACGAACTAAACATAACGTCCAGTGCCAAATATTTCATGCATTATTTGAACGACATCATGTTCACAATAAATACTGTAGATAGATTCTATTATCATACCGGGAATTTAGGATTGAGCCTAAATTTTTACGGTAATTCGGGAATATCACCAGTTGGGATTTTAATCTAAATATTTAAGAGCGAGTAAAGACCGATTTTTTTATGACTTCAGTAAGAAACTACTTCAATCTCAGTTATGTAATAGAGGCCGTTTTAAATAAAAGTTGCGGAAATTTAAAAAAAAATCAGTGTTGCCTTCCAAAATACAACTGATGGCACCATGAAAGAGTGAAATGCTACAAAGGTTTTAATGCGCAGACAATGGGACATTCTCCCTACATGAGGTATTTGATTTTATATCTACAATTTAACTGAGCATGCTGCTTACATTTACATCCAACATAGCCGAACGGACGCTCCCACTTTTACCCTGGTTATACTGCCGGTATAAAAAAAGACCTTGAAAGTAATTTATTTCTATATTTTAATGAAATAGTAAAATTAGTATACGTTAATGAAAAAGCAATAACCAAATAACCTACGTATTTATAATATGGACACGAATGATAGTTCCAGTAAAAGAAAGAAGGAAAAAAAAGCTTGATATGGACACGTTTAGGGGATTGGACACGTTTGTGGGTTTATACATATGACACGCTTTGGCGCCCTTTTACAACTATACATGTTTTGCAGTTCAGTGACGTCATGTGGACACGTTTGGGGGAATCGGACACGTTTGGGGGTGTTACAAATATATGTAATTGTATGTGGTGAGACTGTAATGAAATATTGAATCTTGAATTTGAATCCATTTTCCCCCCAGTATACTTTAATTCATTACTTTTGTTTGTTTGTGTGATTGTGTTAGAAAACCGTGGTCATGTCTTTCTCTATCTGTTTCGTTCATAGAGGCCTTATCAGAAAGTTGGTGGAAATATAACATTAAAGAATTCAAATAAAATGTGTATCCTTTATATGAAAATACAATGCATACTACATGTAAGATTGAAAGAGTTTCTCTTTCGAGAATATTGTGTTTTGTTTACATGTAGTTGCCTTCTATTTTATTATTGAGAGATAAATATTGTCAGAAAAGGAAGGTATGGTAGTGTGTATTCTTAAAATGCTGATTTATATTGGCTTATATTTGATTTGTCTTTTGTTGTTTAACTGATACAACGGGGAATGTGGAATTCTAATATAATACGCAGACTATTTTCACTTTTTTAACAACATTATATTTTTATTAATCAAACAAAGATTCCAAGCTTCTTTTGGCGTACCCTCCTACACTCCACTAACTACCCAGGGAATACTCACCTGATTATATTTATTAACATATACATTTTTGTTTAGATAACACAAGAAAAATAAATCAGTCATTTGAAAATAATGTTCCTTTTGATAGTAAATATCATTGGACTTGATACTCTGTATCCATTAATACTGGGTTCCTACTCTCTTAATATACTCTTTCACAAAATTTTGTAGACATATCCAAATATTAGGTGACTATTTTCATATTATCGAATTTTAGATCCGGAGGTTACCATAAGTCTTAGGAACCCTGGATACGTCCAGCTATTAAATTTTAGAAATATTGATTAAATAATGAAAATAATATTATATAAATATGGTGCGTCCGAAGCACTTTTCTAGATTTACTTTCAACAGGAACGCTCAAACACCAAAAATTTGAAAGCCCCGGATGTATAAGTACGTGAGGAGCTAGATTTAATCAGTTGTATATTATAAATAACCGGATACAGTTTTGAAATATTTTTTTCTGATATTTTCTCATCAAATGATTGATTTAACGTGTATTTATCCAGTCGACAACATATGTCAAATAAAAAACATTACTTTGGACCAGACCGACACGCTAAATTTTAACATGCCAACCCACAGGCAAACACTGACTCGGCAGGAAGACATGCACCCGATTTACCCTGCAAGTACATGGTTGTGGATAAAAATCGATTTAAGTGTTAAAGAGTTTTTGTGGGCTTTGTATAGCAAAAGTTCCTTTATGGAAACTCCACGGCCTTGTTCTTTCACTTTTGTAAAAATAATATTACTTTAGAATAAATAAAAAGGAATTTCTCCATTTTGATGAAAAGTGTCAGAGAAAATTTGCATTTCTGCATCAAATTTGATAATTTTGATAAATAATCATTACCTATCATTTGTGGACATTTGCGATCCAAGATGCACAGACTTTCTTCGTCTCATAGATTACTTTGTATAAAACTCTGCTTTTCTCTGCATATTAGACGGAACATGCATGTATTAACATTACCGGTGAATGATAAGAAAGAGATGTTTGCGATCACTTGAAGTCAAAGGCGTGAAACAATAAGAGCCAAGTCATTTCTTTTAGATTTTAAACTATAATAATTTTTTACCTGATGATGAATACACGCATTTACTCTGAAACCATAATTGTGCCTTTGAAAGGCAGCATTTTCACCAACACAAGACAAGATGGCGAAAGAATTCCAAAGTAAATCAGAAAGATGGAAGGTGGCTTGAAACTTTGACTAAGGTTCTCGAATTATTTATTTTTCCTAATTAAGGTCCTGCAAAACAATGAAAATTTTGATTTTTCCTCATTGGCCCTCCAATTAAGAAAATGAGCCCCAATCAGATTATTCACTTGTTAAAGTACATTTGATATTCAATTCTTTATTCAGTAACGACGATTGTCGTGTTTTTGGCTCAGTTAATGGTAGGGTTATCAACAGCAACGATCTTCATTGTTGTCTGACTTCAAGGCGTTCGCTTTGCTGACTATCGTTCAATTGATGAAGGCGTCCATTGAGTTACAATGTTGGTAACAATGCATCGTGGTAATTTCAAAGCAATAGCCTTTCTAAAACGCTTGTACTTATAGGAGCAAAGGGTGCCACATGTGGAGCAGAATCAGGAGCACCTGAGATCACCCCCGATTTATTCTATCTTTATGGGGGGTTTAGCGGGGGGTCATGTTGCTCAGTCTTTAGTTTTCTATATTGTGTTTTGTATACTGTTGTTTGTCTTTTGGTCTTTTTCTCTATTTTTTTGCCATGGCGTTGTCAGTTCATTTCTACTTATGCATTTTGGATGTCCCTTTGGTATCTTACGCCTCTATTCTACTTCAAAGTAGCATTGTAAGAAATTAGCTAGTTATGAGATTGACTGATTTGGTAGTATTTCCTCTCTTTTATCAAACACTGTGTATGATAAAAGTTCGTCTTTTGGTTTGAAAATCTATCTGTGACATGAGATCAACCGTATTTCTTGTCAACGATACTGTTGTAATGTCCATAAGTACTTGCATTTTTAATTCACTGTTTTATTCTTCTTGTACTATATCACCATTTGAAAGCAAGAGGTTTTCAAATCGGGTCTCTCAGATCTGACCAGGCTTCACACTGCATCAACACATGTTCCACATAAGGCCACAACAAACTGCCTCCACTTCTCTCTG
Organism: Mytilus californianus; assembly: GCF_021869535.1. Classification (NCBI taxonomy): domain Eukaryota; kingdom Metazoa; phylum Mollusca; class Bivalvia; order Mytilida; family Mytilidae; genus Mytilus; species Mytilus californianus. The sequence goes on along the minus strand of NW_026262581.1, from coordinate 137,278,051 downwards.
TCCTTAGCCATGTACTGGGCTTGGACCAAGGTGTAACCCATTTCTTCCAATTCTGCTGTAACAGTTTTTTTCCAGGTGATTCTTGGTCTCCCTTGTTTCCTTTTTCCTGGTGGTGTCCAATATAGAGCTGTTTTAGGTGTGCGGTGTTGTGGCATTCCCAGTACATGGCCTAACCATCTAAATCTTCGTTGTTGGATTTCTGCTGTTATGCTCTTAGCATTACATTTCTTCAAAAGACTATTGTTGCTGATCTTATTTGGCCAGACTATTCTATTGATCTTTCTTCGGCAGCTAGTATGGAATGTATCTACTTTTTGAAGGTCACTTACTAAAACACGCCAAGTAAGTAGGACATATTTTACATTGCTGTTGTAGATTCGCAGTTTGGTCCTTAAACTGCACTGGCTGGACTTCCAGATTGTATGAAGTCTTGCAAATGTTGCACGTGCCTTAGATAGTCTTGCCTTTTTATCCTTTCCTGCCTAATTTAACTTCAAATGAGTCTGAGATAGAGCTACCAAGGATGACACTGCATTCAAAGCTGTTGTAGAAGGCATACATTTTTACATACATACATTGTATGGTTATCCTATAAAGGATTAAAAGATTCAGAGAAAAAGAAGAACTTTTGTTCATACTTGTTGTGCCAGCCTATTTGTTACAATAAATCAAATTCATTATATATTTAAAAACACACACACACACATCTAGGTTACAAGAGCGCAATTATGCTAATGTATTTTCCATAGGGTACCAGTGTTGTTCCATTTTTTTCTCAAAGACTATACAAAATAAAAAAGGGTAGCAGTTCCTGTTACTAGAAATGTCAGCGTTGCATAACAGCCAAAAAAATATATATGGTCATGCGGCAAAAATCATTGACTTAAGGATGTACTTAGGTCAGGTTTAGGAATTTTTGTCAAATGTTCGGACTCCTTGGTTTTTTTCCTACGATACAAGATAAAATATTTTGCCCCATAACACCCATTCAGTTTCTTTTCATATAAGACTTCAATAGCTCATAAAAGGTCATTTACCAAACTTTAAGCAGATTCTAGATTTCTTTTCTTTCGATTTGAGACCCAAATAATACCAATGCAAGTCAGCCTTTTCCGCCATTTTTTAAAGATTAAATATCTCGAAAAGGAGCTCCATAACCTATCAATATTTATAGCTTATTTTATTCCTTAACAAATATTCTTCTGACTAATAGTATCAATTTTAAATTCTTTTTTTTTTAATTTCACCTAAGTACACCCTTAAAATGCAGTTGAAAAACAACGCCGTCTATTTTTTACCGCTTATTGAAAAAGGCAAATTTTTAATGGCTCCTACGTGCAGAAATTTAATATATTGTCTATACTTTGTGAAATATGAATTTTCGTAAACCTAATTCGGGATAAGCTTTCGATTTTAAGTAATTCCAATCCTGTGCCATCCAATGAGATGCCGTTTTAGATTCTATTCTGAGTACCATCTAAAATGTAAGCAAATAATTGCGCTCTTGTAACCTCTAGTAACGCACTCACGTTAAATATATGCTCAAATCAGACAAGTTTTTTAGGAAGCTAATACTTGTTTTATGTATGCTTGGCCTACTTGAATTTCGCACTGGAGTTATCCCTCTTGAATGACGTCACCACTATGGAGGTTCACTAATAAGAGGTGTGTACGGAAGCATAATATTATGCTTCTTCTAAAAATATGTTGGTCATATCATTATGAGTAACGTCTAAAATTTGAAACCATATCATAATCTTCCTATTTCTTAATTACCACACCGTTTACCTGTAAAATAAGAAAGATTGCGGCACTTACAGATTAGGTGATTAACCATAGGTCCGTTTCTGTTGTTGTTTTGATCTGACAGTCTGTCACTTTGTGCTCTCATTACTTTGTAATCGAATTTGTGCGGTTTTTTGTAAAGGCAAAATATTGTGAAAAGAAAACTGTTACAAAACCAAGGGGACCAGGACACATTTCTACTTTACAGGTAAATTTATCCTGTCAGATTGTAAGTAATTTCACAAATGACTAAGGCCGTAAGGGAGCTACCATTTGATTTTTATGGGGCTAGGATGTTGAGTTTTGAGTAAAAAAAAAAGGCAGGATGAGCAACTTGGCAAGGAAAAAAAGGCAGGATGACAATTTATGTAAAAAAAGTAAGGATCAACTAACAAAAAAAATTAGACAGGACCGAATAGAGTGAAAAATAAAAAGGCAATCTTGACAGAGATTACAACTAAAAGAAAAGTGCAGGACAAAATATTTCATCCTAGCCCCCCCTCCCCCCCAAAAAAAATCAAATGGTAGCTTTCTAAGGTCAATTGTAAAATGACTTTTGGTTGAAAAACAATATCGGCATAACATATCTTTTTCTTTCACCATACTAAAAAATGGCAACAACAAGCAAAGAAGGTAAAGAAGGTATCGTCCTCGCCTCCAGTGTGAGAGGTCATGGGTTTGAACCCTGACTGTGTCACATCAAAGACTTGAAAATTGGTATTTGCTGCTTCTACGTTAAACATGGGACAATTTCATAATGTGAACAATAAAAACAAATTCATCTTATTGATGATAAAAACAAATTCATCTAGTTAATGATAAAAACAAATACATCTTTTGATCGAATGATAAAAACAAATTCATTTAGTTAATGATGAATGACAATAAGCGTATGTACTGTGTACATTTTTTTTTTGTACTTCAGCTTTATTAGGATATTATGTTTTCCTTTTGTGTCATCATTCCTTTATTTTAGTGCCAAACATTTGTTTCTCGTCTATTTTAAACATAAAAAGCTTGTCACTGTCACATAAATTGTTAAAAAGGGGAGATATATTTGCATTTTCAAACAGAACATAAATAATTATTCCACAACGAACAAAGCATAACAAAAAGCTATACTTTGCTTTCTAGCAATTTTCACGACACACTGAATTTGGTTAATTATGAGCTTTAAGCAGGAAAGCACATGAAAATAACAATTTACCACTGCAAGTAGCTCCATCCAATGTGAAATATTTGTTTCTTCTTTTTTGCTAGATTACCCTGCTTTTGACATCAAAATGGACAAAAAATAACATACAACTAATATTTGAAACAAAAAAAATCCTAATTATTTGTGGTCATTTTCTGGCAGTCTATACTTAACAACTTTGCGGGAGAATGAAACAGCTAATTGTTCAAAGTACAATCTTACAGAATTAAAATAAAAAAGGAAAAAAAGAACTTATTGTAAAGGGCTATTTAAAAAGGTTTTCATTCCATAAAAGTATTTGCATCAACAACATTGCCAGATCTGTTTGATTGTCTATTTTTATAATAGAAAAGAAGGGATATGGGGTATCCATCCATGACACAAAATCAGTGTGCAGAGCAAAAAAACAAAAAGCAAAGGAACAGCTCTTTTATTGCTGTTCTTCATCTGAAAGTCACAGTAAGGCCTTCAACACAAAGAAAAACTCACCTCACTGCAAGTTTTAAGACAACCCCTAGCACTGGTTTGAGCTGAATTTCCTCTGCAAACTGACGCTCATGCAACAACCGTGAATCTGAAGAACAAAGTCATGGAGAAATATAAATTAATAAAATCAAACATATACTGTCATAATTTAGCTCGACAATCACACCAAAGAACTTTATTTTCAAAAACACAACGGATAATTCTGAGATTTTTATTTAACACAACGGAGGATATGTTATCATTTCTGTTTATGTTTAAATATGATACAAAGTGCACATAATTTGAGGTAAATGCTACTATGCAGATATGATTACTTATAACCTACATTTGTACAAAGTGTTGGAAAAATGTGACCTGGACGCATGTGTTTATCAATGAAACTGACAAAATGTTCATCACGTTTGTTCTAAAGTTTGGATTTCTGGATGATTTTTCTTACAAGAGAATGTCCAAGGCCATTCATTAATTTTTTTTTTCTTTTATGATTTATTGCTGTTCTGTTTATTGCCTCCAGCTTTCATTTTTGCACAATTACAATAAAAAAAAAAAGAAGAGAAGTTATAACTATGCAAATTTTTGTAAATCGCGCAAAGTGAGAATACATCAGAGTACTTGAACAAAAATATCAACTGTCTGTGTAGAGCTCTTCCAAAAAGCTAATTGTTCCAAATAAGTACTAGGCTGACCTGTTCTTGGCTTAATTTTATTTGTTGTATTTTATTTAACCAGTGTCATATGTTGTTGCTATCTGTTTTGTTCTGGTCTGTCCTTTGTACTGAGAAGATGGTCATATCTTCTTTTCAAACTTTCTCATTCAGTTACATGTATGCTACACAGTTAGAGAATTAACATGTTCAAATCAGCTGGTTCAGATGGTTAAAAATTAAGTCTGTGTCAGACAAAACCATGAGATTGAATTTTGACATAGGAGAGAACCCTGACAGATATCACAAATGGAGCAGAAACCGCTAACTCGTCAAGAGCACCTGAGTTCACCCCTGAATGACCCTGATTTATAGAATTTTTTAAATACTCATGCTTTTAATTTCATCTGAATCTAGAAGCCTTTGGGATTTATTTGTTTTTTTATTTTGATTTAGTTCAAGATAAAAATAATTCAACTTTAAGATGGCTGCCTATGGGAGAGGAGAATTTGATGGATTTTCTTCGTATCAAGCCGGTGCAAGTAGAGGTATACTATGATTACATGGATTACAGTACTTATTTTAAAGTATAAAATTGTGTTTATGTTTTAACGTAAATGAATCTTAGAATAAAGCTTGAAGTCTGATACTCATGGCTAGTTGAATTGATTGAAGACATGTAATGTAATGTCTCTCATGCTTGTAAACTATTAAGGACAACAAAACTTACCTGATTATTAGGATTATAAGCAAGGTAATTGTAAGGTGGTAAAAATTGTATTGTTTGACTTAACAGTTGTACATATCAACCTGTAGTGTAAAGAATTGAGGTTGATTTCCATTCCCAAGCTTTCCATGCAAAATAAGGCATTTTATGGTGGTGTCAGTCCTTTAAATTTCTTTGAGGGAAATTTTTTTTTTAAATTCAAATATCATTAAAATCAATAGTTTTCTATCTTTCACACTTGGTTTTCAACAAACCAATTGTCATGTTTTTTGTCTCGCCTTGACGGAGTCAAAAAGTGAGACATAGGTATGCTGTTTCCAGCGGTGGCGTCAAAAATGTATTAGTTTGTGATAAGGTCTTGTTCATGGTGAACCACTAGTGGTAGGTTAATGATATTTGGTGTGCAGTTGTATTAGCATAGGCACATCTCATTACCATGGAGATTATTTGGCCCTGCCCCCTCAGTCATGGTCTATTGACTTGAAACTTTGCTTAGTTTACATGTAACAGTTTGTGATTAGGTCAGTTTATGGGGAACCACTAGTGGTAGGTCAATGATATTTGGTATGCAGTTGTATAAGCATTGGTATATCTCATTTCCATGGAGATTATTTGGCCCCGCCCCCTCATTCATGGTCTATTGACTTTGAAACTTTTGTTTAGTTTACATTTATTAGTTTGTGATTAGTAGATAGATATAGGAAGATGTGGTATGAGTGCCAATTAGACAACTCTCCATCCAAGTCACAATTCACAAAAGTAAACCATTATAGGTCAAGGTACAGCCTTCAACACGGAGCACTGGCTCACACCGAACAGCAAGCTATAAAGGGCCCCAAAAAACCACCAGTGTAAAACCATTCAAACGGAAAAACCAACGGTCCAATCTATATAAAAACGAGAAACGAGAAACACGTATAAACTACATAAACAGACGACAACTACTGTAATCAGATTCCTGACTTAGGACAGGTGTAAACATTTGCAGCGGGATTAAACGTTTTAATGGTACCAAACCTTCTCCCTTTTCTGAAACAATAGTATAACATCACAACATAGAAAAACACACTATAAAATATCAATTGGAAGGCTTAAGGTAGCACAATACAAAGATTTTTTTACTTCCAATCTCCAACCTTTAAAATGATGTTACTTTCTTATGACTGCATACAAATTAATAAAAAGGTATATATAGATAGATAAAAGATTCATCTTTTAAATGAATGTAATATTTTTGTTATGCAATCATTATGTAATCAATTATTATGCAATTAATGGCAAAATCTTGGTCAGTTCACTTGAATGAATTTAGCTCTGACATCTCTATAACTACACAAGAAATTTTAACGTTATCTTAATCAACACAGCAGGAGCTACAAAAGGGTGTCTCAAATTATCGCTATTGTATTCCATTCTCTCATAAATCTGTAATCAGTGTAAACATCCTTACTACATAAAAGTAGAGATTATTTGATTAGGTGTAAAATTTAATCTATACATTCTATCCAAAATCTGAGACACCCTTTTGTAGATAATGCCATTACGACGGTACATATTTTGTACATTATAAAGTTAGCTCAATACTTATATTATAGTTTTATATGTCTCTGATTAAACCATGGCCAAAATTATCTTTAATTATGACATAGTTATTGCATGATATTCCGGGTTCAAACTGTCAACAAGTAGTTCGAAGGGGAAGGATCTTATGACCCAGTTAGTTCACGTAGAATATTCAAGTTTATTTACAATTAACTGCAATCTATTCTATTTTATAAATAAAATGCATGACTGTACCTTCAAACTGGATATATATATCCATATGATCATTAATGAATAACAGAAGTGATCTTGCAATTTTAATCCATAAGCACATGTTAAATCTATTTATATCTACTTCCTGTCATTTAGGCGGGAAAATAGGGAGACTTTGTTGTTGACATTGAATATGCTACTTATAGATCTATAGACCTAAGATAAATTTATAGATTTAGGAATTCTTTTTAAATGGATTATGACAAATAAAGATTTAGATTTCAGTGCAGTATTAAGTCTGTTTCTAGGTTTGATTATCCCCAAAGACAAGAAAGGTTAATATTTACATGTTCATGAAATCTATGGCAAAATGTTTTAAAATTTATGAAAAATTTCTTTTTATTAAAATTTAAGATAGAAACTGGTTCAAATTATTACACAATTTTGTTCTTGTTAATTTTAAATCTCTTTATGACAGGAATCCTTTCACATACAACAACTTTCTTTCTAGAAACTAGAAAGTTTTTTAAATTGAACATTTTTGTTCTCTTTTGAATCTGGGAACAGTATATCTAACAATTTATATGTTCCTGTTTGAATGATATTTTATTTTTATTGATCATGGATTTTATAAAAAATTTAATTACTTTAAATTTAGATGAATATTGTGTAATGAATCATGTTTTATTTATTTTTAAAAATATTAAAAGTATACAAACTGTTTATTGATCTTTTTAACCAATAATATTCTGTTATAACACAGTACCACAGAATTAAAACTAAACAAGAGACAAAAAAAACTGCAGTAACTAGAAATATAGCGACGCAACGCAACACAACTGATTGTATGAATCATTTCACCAAGCTGTTCACACGCGTTACCCTGGTGCTATCCAAAAATCCTGGGGAGAACACTGATAATGGCTCTAGGAACAACATATTATAAAATCAACCCTCGCGGGGTATCCATGAAGCAGCTAATTTCAATTGAAAGTGGAAATTTCTTGTAAAATTTTGTAGACACAGTTAAAATTATAATTAATTACATAATTGTTGTATAATACTAACATTGCATTAATTTGAAAGAGTAATCTGTTAGCTATCCATAAATACCACTTTTATAAATTTTCAAGCATTATAAAGAAAGTTACAGCATTTTAAAACTGGGGAGTTGGAGGTATAAAATCTTTGTATTGTGCTACCTTAACTCAATCAAAAAACGTAAATTAACAAACAATGAACGAATAAATTTGACCTGTGACACCTGAATGCAAATACACAGTTAATAAAAAATTACAAGGGATAAATAATTAGTGTCAAAAGTAAACAAACAGGTTTAAACAAAGTTAAAGTATGATATCACTGTGAAATTTCAAACAATTTTTAGAAAATAATCACTTTTGGAGAAACCTGCGTCATATTATACACAGGTAAATGAAAATAATTTTGTTGTTAAGTATACTTCTTCTTCTGTGTGTATAAAATCTTCCGTTTAGGAATACCAAGAAATTTCTTTAATATCAATAAAACTAATCTAACACTTGGTACATATGGGGTGAATATCAACAATAAAAATATACAATTAGTGCTAGATAAAACTTCCTGTACAGGTCCAAGAACAGCATCAAAGGTAAAATGAAATAATTTTGATGTTCATAGTACGAAGAAGTGAAAATTTGTAGTAAATTAAATACCAAATAACCGAAGCTGGTATATAGACAAGATCCATGTTAACATTAAATAACAAAAAAGCATTACAAATAGTATCAACAGGTCAAATTAAAAAGAAAGTACGATTTGAGAGTACTCACAGTTACTGACAGCTAGTTAAAAGCCAAAACAATTAATAATAAAAAATCATGCATCAGTGATTAGGTCAGTTTAAGATGAACCTCTAATGTTAAGTCAATGATATTGACACTATATTCAGTATGCAAATTGGCATTTGCAAGTTTCATTTCCATGGAGATTATATAACCCCACCCCCTAATTATGGTTCATTGACTTTGAAACTTTTACATAGTTTATAAGTTAATGTTTAAGTTTAGGTTTGTTTAAAGGGAACGACTTATGAAAAGTCAATGGTATTTAGTTTGCAGTTGTATTAGCATTGGCACATCTCATTTCCATGGAGATTGTTTAGCCCTGTACCTTCAGTCATGGTTCATTGACTTTGAATATTTGCATAACTTACATGTTAAAGTATTGCTATTTTAATTTCAACATTTGCATTATCAAAATAACAAATAGGTGAGACATATCTCTGTGTTTACAGTTTATGTTGATACATGTATCAGGTCTAAAAATAGAGGACAATTACTCAACTATTTTGGGCAGAGAAATAACGAAAGCATATATGTCCTGACTATGGGATTTATGACCAGTAAGGACTCTTTGTATTGAGAGTAACTGATGAATAGTTATTCTTGAAAAAATTTCATATATGTCAGTGGACACAGAATTAAATATCATTGCTCATACATGTATTAATGTTGATTGGATATGCCAGCATTGTATGGTCATTAAAGCAAAAATAATTGTTCTTACACTTTCATAATCAACATGTTCTGATTTCAAATGGCAATTCACAAGTAATGAAACAAATGAGGGAATTGAATGGGGGATGGTACTTAGTATTGACCTTTAGTTCATTCACTTTGTTAATGTGTCAAGACAATGAAAATTTGTATGCCATTTACAGTGTCGGTCTCTTGTGTTATATTATGTTGTTAGGGTTAACACTTAGATGAACAACAGCAATAAAATTACTGTTTTTGTTCATGTAAGTGTGTAGTGATTCTGTGTTACGAATACATACACCTTTTCCATTCCTAAAAATATAATGTTTTACAGGTCCTGAAGGAGGTAGTGAATTTAACCGATTATCAAATACTGTTGCAAGTAATATACAGAAAATAACACAGAATGGTGAGTAATATATAGAAAATAACACAGAATGGTGAGAAATATATGGATAATAACACAGAATGGTGAGTTATGTACAGAAAATAACACAGAATGGTGAGTAATATACAGAAAATAACACAGAAAATTGAGAAATATATAGAAAATAACACAAAATGGTGAGTAATATACAGAAAATAACACAGAAGGGTGAGTAATATACAGAAAATAACACAGAATGGTGAGTAATGAACAGAAAATAACACACAATGGTGAGTAATGAACAGAAAATAACAACGAACGGTGAGTAATATATAGAAAATAACACAGAAAGGTGAGTAATGTACAGAAAATAACATAGAATGGTGAGTAATATACAGAAGATAACACAGAAAATTGAGAAATATATAGAAAATAACACAAAATGGTGAGTAATATACAGAAAATAACACAGAAGGGTGAGTAATATTCAGAAAATAACACAGAATGGTGAGTAATGAACAGAAAATAACACACAATGGTGAGTAATGAACAGAAAATAACAACGAACGGTGAGTAATATATAGAAAATAACACAGAATGGTGAATAATGAACAGAAAATAACACAGAAAGGTGAGTAATATACAGAAAATAACACAGACCTTTGAGTAAACATGGTAAATGTAAGAGTCAGCAGATTGTCTAGTACATTACAAGCACACCTATATTATACAGAAAACAAAAAGATGTCCAGTAGAATCTGTAGGATAAGCAATGAGACATACAGCCACCAATGAGACATACAGCCACCAAATCACCAATCAACAGGATAAACATTTTAAAGAGAATACAATTAGTAACAATTTATATGGGTAATTAGTAACAATTTATATGGGTAATTAGTAACAATTTATATGGGTAATTAGTAACAATTTATACGGGTAATTAGTAACAATTTATATGGGTAATTAGTAACAATTTATACGGGTAATTAGTAACAATTTATATGGGTAATTAGTAACAATTTATACGGGTAATTAGTAACAATTTATATGGGTAATTAGTAACAATTTATACGGGTAATTAGTAACAATTTATACGGGTAATTAGTAACAATTTATACGGGTAATTAGTATAAATGAAGACTATGTTCATCCACATATCAACTTCATGCTTCAGGGATAACCAATTGTCACAGAAATTGATCTCACATTAGTGTATAAACCTTTTAAAAGGCATGACTTAAAGGATGTCAAGTGGGTCTTTAAATTTTGGGTCACAGATAATCCAATTTAGAAAGCTGACCTTAAAGATTGGGATAAGCCATATTTTGCTTTAAACAACAGGGTCAAAAGAAAAGGGGGAAGCTAAATAAACCCTGCTGAATGTTAAACGGAGTTTTTGTGTTAACTCATGTTAAGAACATTCTGGTTCCATTTAGAATTGAGACTCCCTATATTATATATAAATGTTATTTTTACAGTATCACAGATCCAGAGACTTGTTGGTGTTATTGGAACAGCACAAGACTCTCAAGACTCCAGAGATAGAGTGTAAGACACTTTATTCAGTGATAGTTATATGATATGTTCATTTCTAAATTTAAAAACATCCAGTTGAGACAAAACACAAAAATTGACATGCTTAGTACAAAGTCTAAAGAAATACCACATTAAGTTATTAAGTGATGGAAGTTTTATAAATATATAGTCTCCTTTTGTGTAACATAGCACTGTAAATAATAGACCCAGTCAAATCCAATGTAATTCTTTGTATTCATGAATGATATTATAAATTTACATTTCTTTTCTCTCTTCTTTTTCTCAGTTTTCTGAACAACTTATTCCTTAAAGTTCAGTTTATGTATACATGAATTTATTTTTGAACAACAAAATGCAATATAGATTAAGTTGCTATAAAGAAAAACTGATTATTCAATGCATGGTTTTAATAATTTTATAGGCATCAGCTAACACATTACACCAATCAGCTAGCCAAGGAAACAAATGTAGATCTGAAGTCATTTGCAAGATTGCATGTATCACCATCAGATCAGGTAATTTGTTGTTACACTTCTTATATATTGTAATTACTAAGTTAAATTACTGTCCCCTTCAACCAAGGAGAGTGGAGGATATGGAAATGTGTATGACTGTCCATCTGTTTATCCAACATTCTCTTCTCTTCTGATTTAATGAAATCTTTTTCAAATGTTTTCAGTAATATTTCGGATACATAAATCGAAAATCAGTGCAAATCAATTGTTTTTTAGGAAATGGCCTGTTGGAATTGTAAATAAGGTGGAAATTTAGAAATTATAAGTGCTTTAGCTTTTCATTGTAGTTAAATGAAATTGATGTAAAATTAAAGGTTATCATCAACAATATCTCGACTTTTAAAAAATGATTGCCTATCAAATATTTTCTATAAAATATTACCTCTTGGATATGTATATAATATGAAAAAGCAACATTGTAAGCTCTCTCGAGCCCACATTTTTCAGCATAAATTAATTAAATTTACGTAGCAAAGGTTTACATCAGCAATATGAACATATATGATAATCGACACTGTTTAATGACTTTCAAGGAATATAAGTAGTGTAGAAACATGCATGGACAATAGAATGGCACAAACATTTTACATTTTATATTTTGCTAATGTTCATGCATCAAGATAAGTGCTTGGTAAGGGTTGTTGAAGGTTACGTTACTTATAATTATTAATAATGTTTGTCAAGGTGATTATTTTGTTCTACCAGTTTAGACCAATTAGATTACTTAATTGAAATAAATTATTTTTTATCAAGTCAAAATGGAAGATGCAAAAAGACAGATATACAGAAGAATTCAGTAATGCATTAACAAACTTCCAGACCACACAAAGGACTGCTGCAGAGAAGGAGAAAGCAAGTGTAGCCAGAGCAAGGGCACATTCATCAACAACAAAGGTAGGATTAATGGTTTAAATCATTTGGGCTTTAATTTATATTGATTTTCCCACAGGTTGGCCCTTTATACCAAATAATTTACGATAGGGATCTGAATTCCAAACAGTTTGTATCCTGATTTTCGTATATTTTGTTTAAATTGTTTTTTTTTAATATCTCAACAATTTTGTGCAAAATTTTTTTTTAAAATAAGGCACAAGAATGTCTACTGTTACATGACAATGTAAAGATTGAAAAAAGTACAATGAATTATTGAATGTGAAATATTATCTGCTGTGAGACTCACACGACACAAGGTTTTTTGAACCATAAATATAAAAATAAGGAGATGTGGTATGGTTGCCAATGAGACAACTATCCACCCAAGTTCAAATGAAGTGGATGTAAGCAATTATAGGTAACCGTACAGCCTTCAACAATGAGAAAATCCCATACCATATAGTTGACTATAACAGGCCCCCGACATAATTTATAACAAAACAATTTACGAAAAACAAATATGATAGACATGAACAAAGGACAACCACTGAACTACAGGCTCCTGACTTGGGACAGACATATAAAGAATGTGGCAGAGTTAAACATGTTTGTGGGCATAAAACATGTTTTATCAAAACAATTACTGAAGGCCTAAGGTGATACTTAAGTTAAATAGTTAATTGTTTAGAATCTATTCTGTGAACTACAAGTGCATATGCTGTTAAGGTAAGTACAATTCTTACCACATCAAAAACTATAATCATTCTAATGTAGTAAAACATCTGAAATTTATTTTATACCTTTAATGAAGTATAGCCAATTAATTATATAATAGATCTGTCCAATGAATTTTGACTTACACAGTATACAAGTAGTTTATTAGATAACAAAACATTATCATGGTTATATATTGAGCTTTATATAAACTTTAGGTATGAATTACTGAAAATGTTGTTTATATTTGAGATAATGGAATTTTATATAAAATATAACACTAATAAATGTATTTTAATTATTTGTAAACAATGAATTCCGTTAATTGCTTGGTATCTTTTTGTTCAATACTTGATAAGTTTTATTGTTCTATGCATAGCTAAATAGATATAAATTTGATTTCAGTATCCTTTTGAAGATGAACCACAAGAAGATTTTACATCACCTGGGTAAGTTTAAAGAATACATTATGTTTTAGATGGTCAGTCTTTATGCATGTATAATTTGTATGTTTTCTATTGGCCAAAACGAATGTAGGACAGAAAGTCACAGGACAAAAAGTCACAGGACAAAAAGTCACAATTCAGTTTTGAGATTATTTTTCTCTGAACAAGAAAACACTAATTTTAAAAATAAATTTTTGATTTTTTCTTGAACTATAAAATATGAAGCAACTTTGTAATTAAAATTTATTCAATAAATATCAATGATGATCAAATAATTGTTATGATAACAAAATGTCAAAGTGGTTTGGCACTTAAATGGCTTCATGGTGCCAAGAAATATATCATTTGCATGATTAAAATTTAATAATTTTTCATTTATCAAGGCTAATGAACAATTTCCTAAACTTAAAAATGAATAAATGTAAAAAAAGAAATTATTTGAAGATCTTTCTCTTATATATTCAAACAATTGTCAACAAATTATTTGTGACCTTTTGTCCTATCCAATTTGTGACTTTGTCATGTGACTTTATGTCATGTGACTTTCTGTCCGTTTACCAGCCAAAACAAGTCATGTGGTTGTGTTACATAATTTCACATCACTTAAAAAAAAATATTTTGCATTTGGTAAGGACATTGATAATAGAAAATAAACTATGTATTTAACTCTGGGTTCATAAGTATTTGAATGAAATTTTGAATTCAGAACACATAGACTTAAAAGATAAAATGTCAGTTGTAAACATGAAAGAAGATTGGTAAATTTTCATAAAGTTTAAAGGATTAATACAGTGATGAACACCTAAATAAACAAAAACAAATAATATTATGTCAGCTGATTGATTATTATATCCTCTACTTTAACTCTTACCTGATTTACTGATCACCATCATTGTTCAACTGTTTCAGTTTTATATTTTTTTTTATATTTTTTTATACATATCATTTTCAGATTTTCACAAACAAAACAAGTTTTACAAATGGAGGAAGATGTTGATTTAGAAATGATTCAGGAAAGAGAAAATGCCATCAAACAGTTAGAGGTTAGTAAATATATCATACAGATAAGAATTGACACAAGTACAATTTATAATAAACCTAATTTTACATTATTCACTTAAAACTTGCTGATGAAGGTTAGCTACAATGGAAAAAAATTATGTATCAGTAACAACCACAAACTATTTGACTTGACCATATTTACCATTACAGAAAATTATGTCCCTTTTCCTCAGACCCTGCATCCAGCCCTGAAAACAGGTGGAAAAACTACAAGTCAAATATATTTCAGACAAAAAAGGTGCATTTCCTGTTGCATGCCCCAAAAAAATATAGTTGGTAGTAAGCCAGGATCATTTTTTTTTTTTCATAGATTTCATCATGAAGTTTTGTGAACAGTTGTTTTTTGGTCCTTAATGCTCTTCAACTTCGTACTTTGTTTGGCCTTTTTAACTTTTTTGATTTGAGCGTCACTGATGTCTTTTCTAGACGAAAACGTGTTTGGCATACAAAATTTCAATCCTGGTATCTATGATGAGTTTATTTAAATGTTATAAAGTTTTAAACTGTCATGGACTTTTATATATCAGGTTTATAGTTACATTTCATCAACCAAACTGCAAGCACATTAGGTTAGATAAGCCAGCCATTTGTTTATTTCACAGTCCCAAAAAAGATTTTACAAAGAGTGCTAATTAAACTCAAATTATTTTAAGTTTTAAAAAAATTTTAAAAGTTAGGGTCAAAGCCTATAAATAAGGGTCTGTCGGTTGACCTAAAATACACTCTTTTTTTTTGGCCTAAGAATTGTGGATTAATGAGACAAGATCTATCAGGTTATTTCTATTATTATGTTCATTTGATTGTGTTTGTAATTGATACAAAGATTTTCCAGCAATCATATAAATGGACTTTCGAAAAGGATCCAGATTTTCATTTGTATGTTATGGATCTTAATTTAATTTTTCTTTTCTCTTTTAGCGTGATATTACAGATGTCAACCACATCTTTAAAGATCTTGGTATGCTGGTCCATGAACAAGGTGATATGTTAGGTGAGTATTGATAGAGAAGAGAGTTACATCCCCTGACTCTGGTTCTTATTCATATTTTATCCCTGAACATTTGTAGCATGTTAAATCAATCTAATCTTTTTTTTCTTATCTTGGTCCAAGTTATTTGTTCAGTTAGTATAAATAAATAAAAAGAGTTATGTCCCTTTACCATATTCTTGCTTTATATGACAAAATGATGTAAATGAAATCTTAAAGATAGTTGTATGCTGGTGTATGTTGATTTGTTAATTAGGTAGAGGATAGAATTAGGTCTCAAGTATGCTGGTGTATGTTGCTTTGTTAATTAGGTAGAGGATAGAATTAGGTCTCAAGTATGCTGGTGTATGTTGATTTGTTAATTAGGTAGAGGATAGAATCAGGTCTCAAGTATGCTGGTGTATGTTGATTTGTTAATTAGGTAGAGGATAGAATTAGGTCTCAAGTATGCTGGTGTATGTTGATTTGTTAATTAGGTAGAGGATAGAATTAGGTCTCAAGTATGCTGGTGTATGTTGCTTTGTTAATTAGGTAGAGGATAGAATTAGGTCTCAAGTATGCTGGTGTATGTTGATTTGTTAATTAGGTAGAGGATAGAATTAGGTCTCAAGTATGCTGGTGTATGTTGATTTGTTAATTAGGTAGAGGATAGAATTAGGTCTCAAGTATGCTGGTGTATGTTGATTAGTTAATTAGGTAGAGGATAGAATCAGGTTTCAAAAGAACAAGTGTAACATCATGTGCAAATCAAATCACCCATGTGACATCACAGTTGAACTGTGACAAAAAGTCTAGCCCAAATTTACATTTTCATAAAGGCCTTTTACAAAACTTTAAGAAGTGGTGAAATATAATGGTATTAAACATTGTTCTATGAAATAACAGAGCCTAGTAAGCCCCAAAACTTACCGCTTAAATCATGTATAATCTTTTGTACTTAGATTTTATTTATTTTTTAAACAAAATTTTGATAAATGTATGTAGATTATAAACTTCAAATTGATTCACATTACAACAAGAACTCTGCTTTCAGTAAGGGATCTTCATGACTTAAAGTGAATGGAAATATTTTTGGAAGCTATCATGACAGCACATTATCTTTACAATGGATTTTAGTTTTATTGATTATTAAACAAATTGATATTTCAACCGTAAGAAATTACTAGTAAATAAAACTCTACCTGTTTAAATGTCTTTGATCGCTGGTCTATCATCACTGTGATATGCAATTTTAAGGCTAGGATAGATATAGGATAGGGTTATTTCCCCCTAACTATGGGTATTATTTTTTTACTGATTTAAATCATACATTTACAGATGTTGATTTATGTAACAGAAACATTTTGTGTTTTAATAAATAAGAAATAGGATGTTTCTGAATTCTATACCAATACTGTATTTAACATAAAAGAGAGAGAAAAAGGTTGAATCCTTCCTTCCTATATTACAGATAGTATAGAGGCTAATGTAGAGACAGCACAAATACAAGTCCATGAAGGCAATAAACAACTGGCTAGTGCCTCAACATATCAGGTATTATATTTACTCTACCGGTACTTGTGTTGTCATGTTTCCACAAATTGAAATTTATCCCATACCTCTTCTTATGCACCTTCTCTAGCAATACTTTTATCTTTGTGTTATCAAAAATGCTCAGGAAAGTTTTTTTTGCTCTGCTTTTCAGTTTTATTTATATCAGTATAATGGAATTTTTAAAGGATAAAAAAGAAAGATTGTAGACGTATATTATGTCTACTGGAAATGTGAAAATATATCACTGAGGGGAATACAAAAATCTTGTTAAAAGTAAGAAGTTGAAGGTTTGATGCCTGTCACCATAAGGAGAAATACTTCTTACTGTGGAGTCAAAGTTAAGAAATAAGATGATTGTAAACACATATGTAAAATTTCATCTGAATGAAGTTCCAGTCCCATTTTAAGTAGTGTATGACCTACCCTAAGGTACAGACAGAAGACAACAATGAACAAGTGTCTGTACTAGAAACATCAGAACAAGACATCTCTGTGGTTAGACATAGTAGTAATCCAGAGAAGGGGGATATGTCTGTGGTTGGTCAGAGCAGTAATCCAGATCAGGTTGAGAAAGGTTCTCATAGGGTAAGGGGTTTTCACTCCTGGTTATTTTCTTGTCAGATCTTACAAGCTTTATACATGTAATAATCTGTCTAGTGGAGGATCTCTTGAAAAACTATGTTCTTGGCAATGTTTTGACACTTTCTGCATGACTTTTTGTCTTGCATGCTACAAATTTCAGAATTGTCTCCTGCTTCAATGTCCTGGACAGTGGTTACTCTTAAAATAGATATTGCTGTATACATATATTTTCAATGGTAGATGAGATGGACAATCCAAATCTTTTTTGTAGATTCTTCATGAACTTTCTGAAGTTTCTGTTTGACCTTTCTGTTTCCTTGAATTCTATTATTCAATGATCAAACAACAAAAACTGAAAAGATATTTTTTTAACTGACATTTCAGTAACTATGAATGATGGGTCAATGATATTGAATATTGTATAGAATCATTGTACATGTCCAATTGACAGGGTTCACTTGACTAAATATACAGACATTATGTTTGAGATGTTGTAATAATACATTGTTAACACATGGCATTTGAAGTTTTTGCGAGTGGTAACCTGTCAGTTGCATGATGTACATTAAGATTAAGTTTTTCTGGATAATATTTAGCTATAAATAAAAGGAGATGTGGGTCAATGACACAGCAAACCAACTACGCAGAAAAAACAAAAGATATCTAGAGGTCAAAATACAGACTTCAAGATATAAAATCTGTCAAGCTCAAAATCTTCCATAGTAAATTGTGAATAAATTCATTAGATATTATAAAAGATCTGTAATCCATCAAACCTTCTAAATAACAAAATAAACATTGAGACATCACACAAGGTTCCCGATTGGGACAGTCACATGACTATGTGCTGCCATTTTGATTTTAAGAACTTCTGCTGGAGTATATAAGTGAATAATAAATTTTATTATTTAAGAATATTATCATAGTTCTTACGACTGTCTTACATTCAGTTGTACTAGACCTATTTTATTTTTCCTTATTTCTCTATGTTTGGTTGAAGATGCATTTTGTTTATTTCTGTATTTTTAGTTGGACCTATTTGTTTATTTCTTTGTTTACTGAAAACTGTTTATTTATTTCTTTGTTTACTTAAAACTTTTTGCTTATTTCTGTATGTTTATTTTTGCATGTCAGTTGAAGCGTTTGTTTATTTCAGAGTAAGGCACGAAGAAAAAAATGTATCTGTCTGGTTATAGTGTTTGTGGTAATAGCAGTTGTTGCCATTATATTAATTGTAACATTGAAGAAGTAATCAGGTAGGCATATATAAGTCCCGTACATTGTAAATAAAAAACAACATTATTTGCTGATCTGAAAAAAAAAAATTGCTTTATTTGAACACATTTTGTTTTGTAAGCGCACCAGGGCCCAAAGGGCCCCATGTGAGCTTATGCCATCACTTGGCTTCTGTCGTCGTCTGTCGTCGTAAACTATTTAAAAAATCTTCTCCTCTGAAACTACTGGGTCAAATATCTTCAAACTTTAACTAAATGTTCCTTAGGGTATCTAGTTTATAAATTGTATCCGAAGTTTTGATTCATCGACAAACATGGCCACCATGGCTAAAAATAGAACATAGGGGTCAAATGCAGTTTTAATACGACCGCAAAAAAATTTTTGTGGTCGTATATTGGTATGACGTTGGCGTCGTCGTCGTCGTCGTCGTCGTCTGGCGTCGTCCGGCGTCGTCCGAAGACACATTGGTTTTCGCACTCTAACTTTAGTTTAAGTGAAGGGATCTCTATGAAATTTTACCACAAGGTCCAATACCACAAAAGGAAGGTTGGGATTGATTTTGGGGGTTATGGTACCAACAGTAAAGGAATTAGGGGCCAAAAAGGGGCCAAAAATAAGCATTTTTGTAACTTCCAAACATAACTTGTGTGTTAGTGTATGGATCTCTCTGACATTGTACCACAAGGTTCCATATCACAAAAGGAATGCTGGGATTGATTTTGGGGGTAATTGCCTCAAAATTTTAGGAATTAGGGGCAAAAAAAGGGGCAAAAAACAAGCATTTTTCTAGTTTCATGACAATAACTTGTGTGTAAGTATATGGATCTTTCTGAAATTGTACTACAAGGTTCCATATCACAAAGGGAAAGCTGGAATTGAGTTTGGGGGTAATTCTTAGGGTTCTTTGATATGCTGAATCTAAACATGTATTTAGATTTTTGATTATGGGCCCAGTTTTCAAGTTGGTCCAAATCAGGGTCCAAAATTAAACTTTGTTTGACTTCAACAAAAATTGAATATATGGAGTTCTTTGATATGCTGAATCTAACCATGTATTTAGATTTTTGATTTTTGGGCCCCGTTATCAACTTTGTCCACATTGAGGTCAAAAGGGTCCAAAATTAAACTTTGTTTGATTTCATCAAAAATTGAATTCTTGGGGTTCTTTGATATGCTGAATCTAACCATGTATTTAGATTTTGGATATTGGACCATAATAGGTGAATGTCCAATTTAAAATTTTTAAGTTCTTAGACCACATTCATTCTGTGTCAGAAACCTATGCTGTGTCAAATATTTAATCACAATCCAAATGCAAAGCTGTATCAAGCTTGAATGTTGTGTCCATACTTGCCCCAACTGTTCAGGGTTTGACCTCTGCGGTCGTATCAAGCTGCGCCCTGCGGAGCATTTTATTGGCTTATATCTCAAAAACTAAAGCTTTTAGAGCAAATCTGACATGGGGTAAAATTGTTCAGTTGGTCAAGATCTATCAACTCTGAAATTTTCAGACGAATCGATCAACCCATTGTTGGGTTGCTGCCACCGAATTGGTAGTTTTAACAAAATTTTGCAGTTTTTTTGTTATTATTTTGAATATTATTATAGATATATATAAACTGTAAGCAGCAATAATGTTCAGCAAAGTAAGATCTACAAAAAAGTCAATATGACCATAATTGTCAATTGACCCCTTAAGGAGTTATTGCCCTTTAAAGACAATTTTACACAATTTGTTCATGAAGTTTGCTAACATTTAAAAATCTTCTCCTCTGAAACTACTTGGCCAATTACCTTCAAACTTCAACTAAATGTTCCTTAGGGTATCTTGTTTATAAATTGTATCCGAAGTTTGTATCCATCGACAAACATGGCCGCCATGGCTAAAAATAGAACATAAGGGTCAAATGCAGTTTTTGGCTTATATCTCAAAAACTAAAGCTTTTAGAGCAAATCTGGCATGGGGTAAAATTGTTCAGTTGGTCAAGATCTATCAACTCTGAAATTTTCAGACGAATCAAACAACCCATTGTTGGGTTGCTGCCACCGAATTGGTAGTTTTAACAAAATTTTGCAGTTTTATGTTATTATTTGAATATTATTATAGATATTATAACACTCCCAAACGTGTCCATCCCCCCAAACGTGTCTGATTCCCCCAAACGTGTCTATTTCGCCCAAATGTGTCCTTAAAATCCCAAATCGCCCATACGTGTCCAATTTCGCATCCCCAAACGTGTCCGATAGTTGTTATTCGCCAAAACGTGTCCACTTTGGGACGCCTGAACGTCTCAAAACTTTTAGCGCTATTATGTTCTCAGTGACGTTAATAATGTCTACGGTAATTAATTTCTCGGGGACACGATTTAAGATGTCGGGTTTCGAATAATAAACTCATCATAGATACCAGAATTAATTTTGTATTTACGCCAGATGCGCGTTTCGTCTACAAAAGACTCATCAGTGACGCTCGAATCCAAAAAAGTTAGAAAGGCCAAATAAAGAACGAAGTGATTAGATCCTATAAAAAAGATTAAAGACGTATTCAAAAGACATAAATGCTGAAGTATTTTGGCACAATTACTGGAAATTAAAAAAGGAACAGAGTTTAAAGAAGAAAATCCTAAATTTGTTAGCATTTGTTTGTTCAACGCCGGCTGTTTATATTAGTTTAATTGCAAGTTTGATTTGCAACATATGAATTTACTCTTCATTGTTGATTCCTTATAGTCCAGTTACAAATATTTCATGCATATTCAGAACGACAACATAAATAAATACATAAGGTAGATCTATCTCTTCCTACACGAGGGACATGACTTTTACATCCCACACAGCCAAATGGACGCCAAACTTTGGCAAGGATTTAAATGTCGGTTGGAAGAAGACCTAATTAACCATGTTTCTATTCTCCATTCACGCTTGGAGGTAGGACAATAGATGAATGATTAATTAAAAGGAATATACGTCAATAATTTAATTTTGGATGTAACGCGTCTTCCGATTGGCTGACGTTGTTTTGTTTATCAGCTCATAGACATAATTTTGTCATGTGACCTTGACGTCATCAACGTTTTTTCATGATTTACTCCGGTTTAAAATGTAATAAAGAATTAAATTATAAGAAATGACTGTTATATTTTTTCTGTCTATTTGAAATAACATAAAAAATGTGGTGCACACTTTAAAATAACCCGCTACGCGGGTTATTCAGTGTGCACCACATTTTTTATGTTATTTCTTCATAGACAGAAAAAATATTACAGTCATTCCTAAATAGAAGAGCAATAACCAAAATTTGTTATTAAACAAAATTATAAATTTTAACATTGGTGGACATGTAATTGTTACTTGAAGGTCAAAAATTAAATTAATTGCATGGGCATTTGAAAATATGAACAAGATTGAGCGTTCATAAAAGGAAACGTTTTGACTTGATATGGACACGTTTGGGGGAATGGACACGTTTGTGCGTTCATAATACTGACACGTTTCGGCGCCCTTTTGCAACAGGACATGTTTTGAATTCAGCGACGTCATATGGACACGTTTGGGGGAATCGGACACGTTTGGGGGGATGGACACGTTTCTGAGTGTTACATATATAAACTGTAAGCAGCAATAATGTTCAGCAAAGTAAGATCTACAAAAAAGTTAATATGACCATAATTGTCAATTGACCCCTTAAGGAGTTATTGCCCTTTAAAGACAATTTTGCACAATTTGTTCATCAAGATTGCTAAAATTTAAAAATCTTCTCCTCTGAAACTACTGGGCCAATTACCTTCAAACTTTAATTAAATGTTCCTTAGGGTATCTTGTTTATAAATTGTATCCGAAGTTTGTATCCATCGACAAACATGGCCGCCATGGCTAAAAATAGAACATAAGGGTCAAATGCAGTTTTTGGCTAATATCTCAAAAACTAAATCTTTTAGAGCAAATGTGACATGGGGTAAAATTGTTTAATTGGTCAAGATCTAGCGGCCCTGAAATTATCAGACGAATCGAACAACCCATTGTTGGGTTGCTGCCACTGAATTGGTAGTTTTAACAAAATTTTGCAGTTTTTTGTTATTATTTTGAATATTATTATAGATATATATAAACTGTAAGCAGCAATAATGTTCAGCAAAGTAAGATCTACAAAAAAGTTAATATGACCAAAATTGTCAATTGACCCCTTAAGGAGTTATTGCCCTTTAAAGACAATTTTACACAATTTGTTCATCAGGTTTGCTAACATTTAAAAATCTTCTCCTCTGAAATACAGGTGAGCGATTCAGGCTCTTGAGAGCCTCTTGTTTAGTTTACTAATAGATTTGCTTGATTACACACATCTCTGGGTAATGCCTTTCTTTGTATTGGAAGACAAAACGTGTTTCAAAAATAAAGAGTGGCTACCATTTTATATTTGACACATAATACGCTTATATTAAAAGTTTGAACCATATTTTTGTGAATGGTTTCCTACATCAAACAATTATTGTGTTATTTAAAAAAGACTAGTATTTAAGAATAATGAAAGTTAATTTTGTGTTTGTAGAAGAAAAGCAGAAGGAAGAAATGTATAATTATTGTAATTCTCCTGGTTGTTTTGATATTCCTCATTCTTATCATCTGGGCTGCTACTAAATCTGACTAGTCTACCAAGGGAAGTAACTACCAAGAGTCTGCACACAACGATGCCCATGTCAAATAGTGAGGAAACAGCTTTGTCAAGAATTACATGAACATTTTGTCAAAAAGAAATTCCAATATATTACCAAGAAGTGTCAAAATATCTGCAGGTTTAAATGAAAACAATGTTTGTTTAGCTTAATTTTCAAATGGACTGATTTAGTGTTATAGAAGATGTTTATATCGTGTCATTAATAATTTATTAAATAACATTTACATATAAAAACACTGAATGTTCCTTTAAAGCAACAAATTGACACACTTTTATATAAAATTGTAAGAAAAATGTTATGGTATATATGCCATTGACATTTAAAATCAGCATATGTTGTTCTTGTTTACTTGGTTTATAATAATATCTTATCGTGGGATATACTTATCTATAAATTGTTCATGTCTTTTTCATGAATGATATTTCATTTACATAAATTTATTGTAATTATACCATAATCCCTTCTAATTTTGCAGAGTTGAACACAAAACGTGTATTACTATATGCATTTACAAAAATAAAAGAAGCACTGCATGAGGTAATTGGAGTTGTGAATTCGAAGTTTTAATGTAATTTATTCATTACATTTTCCACTTGTTTGGATGAAGTGTTTTAGTACATGTGTCACAGAAAATTAACCTTGTACCTTTGAATATAGAGTGGGAGTTCCAAAATTAATGAGCTTTTTGGGCTATCCGAAGATTATTACCTATACAATGTTCGTTACCCCCCTTAGTTTTGGGTTTTTACAGTGCATTTTATTCAATTTATAACTCACAGTTATCCAAATAAGAAATGAAATTGAATTTTTGTCTTTGCAATACTATATATTTTTTAAACAGGGCATCCGTGGCTGAGTGGTCTAAATAGTTCATCTACAGCGATTACTAGTCTGTCAATAAGAGTTTGTGAGTTCTAACCCATCTCATAGCAGTTGTGTAGATCTTAATTGACTAGGATTGCCAGTTTTCCTACCCAAGGTTATGATTCTCTCTCACCAAAAAGTGACTGCCATCATTAACCCAAGCGTGCTGAAACACCAACAATCAATCAATATTTGAAATTCTGTTCAAAAAGGGTTTTTTTTTTTAATTTTTTGTACCACCATCACTTACTTGTACAAACTAACCCTTGAGGTAAATTTTTAAAAAATGTTGTAAAAGTACAACTTCATCATTCTCTATATAACAAGGTATGAACAATGCCACAGAACTCTATAGATTATTTTGTTTTATTATTATTATTTATAGAACACACATTGTTACCATTATGATATATTATTTAAAGACAGATACCATATACATGCCAATAATATAGAATGTCAATAAACTTATTTTTGTGTGTGAATGTCATATGAAGTTTTGTATCTGGCATATAATTTCGATTTTTTTCTTAGAACCATACGACTATTTTATGATTTTTTGTTCTAGTAAATACTGACCTACAAATTAGAGTAACGATTAGTAGCTAACAGAACAGTATGAATATTCAGCTTGAAAGGTAAAATTCTCAAAATTGAGAGATAAGTCATGATTATGGAGAGAATACAATCTCTGTTTGGTATTTGATGCATTTAAACTTTTTATTTTGTTAAGTGTATGTCTGTGACAAACTAGATCCAAAAATATATCTAATTTGTAATCAAAATTCATAGCTAAATAAACTCATTTACATCATGTCCCCTTTTTGTATCATCAGAAACTAGTCTATGATAGCTACTATGGGCTTGGAGACTAAGTCATTTCAATTTTTATTACCAAAGTCTGTAGTTTATCAAAGACAAAAACACAAATCATACTAAAAGTAATTATATTTAGGTGCCAGCATTTAAACGATGAATAAAAGGAGATGTTTGGAATATGTACTAGCTTTAGTAACCATTCTAACCAAACTGAATCAGTATGTCAGATTGATGATGATGATAATTATTGGTTTCAATTATAGGCATTTGAAAAATTATTATTCATGCTACAATTTTACTACTAGCCTTAGTACAGATAGTAATCTAAACCATCTCTCATCCTAGATACAAGTTTTACAGTACCCCTTTAGTCTGTGTCCTTACCTGGTACTTTTTTGTAACTTGAGCTATATGATTTCCTTAACATTCCTAGTTATGAATGAGTATGATTGATGTCTGTATATTAAATGTTAGGTAATCATTTGGTTGTTATTATGTTTTGTTATAGACTGTATAAAATAAATGTGATATACTTTATAGTTACTTATCAGATCAACAAATTTTCACATGTCCATCATCTGTCCTGGATGTGATTAGTCGTACTAAATGTAGCAGGTCTTCTATTCAGAATAATCTTTTTATAACTTTGTTTTGTTGCAGTCAAAAGGAAAACATGGTCAACAGAGGCAGTTTTGAATCATGATTGGTCATTTTTCTCAAGAAGTACTGAAATACCTTGTCGTATTTATTAAAAAGATTCATTGTGTGATACACTGTTAATGATAGCAAGTCAGTATGACCACTAATTAAGACTTTATTTAACATTAAAAATCTCCTAGCTGCAATACAATGTAGATTGTAATAACATGATTTACTGAACATTTCTCATCATGTTTGTATCATCTATCATGATTACCTCTTAATCAAAATGATTTTGAGCTTGCTTTCAGCTAACATTCTTTCATTGGGTATAAAAGATCTAGAGTTTGTTGCATTTTAGCTGACTGTTTCTGTTTCTCAACTTTTCTAGGCTCAAGACAATTTACAGCTTGATATATTGTAAAGACACTTGTCATACTGTAAAGACACTTGACATATTGTAAAGACACTTGACGTATTGTAAAGACACTTGACATTTTGTAAAGACACTTGACATATTATATAGACACTTGACATATTGTATAGACACTTGGTATATTGTATAGACACTTGGCATATTGTATAGGCACTGGACATATTGTATAGACCCTTGGTGTATTGTATAGACACTCAACATATTGAAAAGACACTCTTTTTAGCTCACCTGGCCCGAAGGGCCAAGTGAGCTTTTCTCATCACTTGGCGTCAGTCGTCGTCGTCGTCGTCCGTCGTCATTAGCTTTTTACAAAAATCTTCTCCTCTGAAACCACTGGGCCAAATTTAACCAAACTTGGCCACAATCATCATTAGGGTAACTTATTTAAAAAATGTGTCCGATGACCCCGCCAACCAACCAAGATGGCCGCCATGGCTAAAAATAGAACATAGGGGTAAAATGTAGATTTTGGCTTATATCTCTGAAACCAAAGCATTTAGAGTAAATCTGACATGGGTAAAACTGATTATCAGGTCAAGATCTATCTGCCCTGAAATTTTTAGACAAATCTGACAACCTGTTGTTGGGTTGCTGCCCCTGAATTGGTAATTTTAAGGAAATTTTGCAGCTTTTGGTTATTATCTTGAATATTATTATAGATAGAGATAAACTGTAAACAGCAATAATGTTCAGCAAAGTAAGATCTACAAATAAGTTGTCATGATCAAAATTGTCAGTCGACCCCTTTAGGAGTTATTGCCCTCAATAGTCAATTTTTAACAATTTTTTGTAAATTTTTGTAATCTTTTACAAAAATCTTCTTCTCTGAAACTACTGAGACAAATTTAACCATACTTGGCCATAATCATTATTAGGGTATATAGTTTAAAAAATTTGTCTGATGACCTCGCCTTCCAACCATCATGGCCGACTAGGTTAAAAATAGAACATAGGGGTTAAATGCAGTTTTTGGTTTATATCTCTGAAACTAAAGCATTTAGAGCAAATCTGACAGGTGGCAAAAATTTTCATCAGATTTAGATTTATCTGCCCTGAAATTTTCAGACGAATCCGACAACCCGTTGTTGGGTTGCTGCCCCTGAGTTAGTAATTTTACAAAAATTTTGCAGTTTTTTGTTATTATCTTAGATATCATTATAATATCAAATATCTAATACTATTAATTATGATTTTAACCTTATTTTACATGATTTCCAAAGCATCAGTAAATACAGGTGAGCGACACAGGCTCTTGAGAGCCTCTAGTTTTTATAATGAATTTGCTTTAATATTGTAACAAATAGACTAGCACAACATGTATGAACAAAGGTATACAGAATGGCATAGTCACAGCAAGGAAGTTTTAAATCAAAAACAACAATTGAATATATAATGGTATAACATTAGGTTAAACATATTAAAATGATTATTTATTAATGAGGGAATCTTAATTCATTAAACCAAATTGATAAAACCAAAAACCCACATTATTAATTAGTATATAATGTGGATCCAGGAACTCCAGTACTTGTTATATTCATCTTCAGAGAGGTTTTTAAATGAAATGTATTTCTCTAAGTTCATGTGATCCTTTAAATAATTTTTTAAAGCATCTAAATTATAAATGGCAATACTTCTTGTAATTTTGTTCGGTATATATAGTATTTTGTAAGCAAAATAATCTTTATTTTTAATAAAATTCAATTTAATTTCGAAGTTACCAAATAGAATAATTTTGATATTCAAAGTCAGTTCAATATTTGTCATTTCTAAAATCCAGTTGTTTAGTGCATGCCAGAGACTGGAGACCATATGACAACTCCAAAATAGATTTTCTATGGTCTCTGGTTCTTCTTGGCAAAATTTACATATATTGCTACTATTTATTTTCATCTTGTAAAGTAGTGTATTAGTTCCCAAAATTCTTTGGATAATTCTATATTGGAACCAGCAAAGCTTTGTGCTTCTAGTCTATTTTGTACATGAAGTGTGTATTTTTTTTCCAGTTAATACCAGTCATATTAAGATGTTTTGCCATTTTTCCTTTGCAACAAAAGTAATATATTTTTTATTCAATACTTTGTACATGTCCTTTGAACCTTTCTTTGATTCAAAGAAAATACTTATATTGAAAGGTAGCATTGCTTGAATTTTATCTCCTTTACATCAATATTGATCCTGTTTTACCACTCTTTAAGCGACTGTGTGATATTCCATAATAAAATGGAAAAAATTTGGTCTAAATTGATATAGTTGTTGGAAATTTTTAAATGACATAATTTTGCCCTGATTATCTAGCAAGTCATGCACTGTCCAAATTCCAGCTTTAGCCCAGTTTTTGTAATAAACAATTGAACCACCAATTTTAATTTTTTCTCCCTACCATTAAGGATAAAATAAAACTTCATCAATACATCTTGGTTTTCTTATTTGATAAGATTGTAAAGACACTTGTTATATTGTATAGACACTCCACATATTGTATAGATGCTCGACATATTGTATAGATGCTCGACATATTGTATAGACCCTTGGCGTATTGTATAGACACTTGAAATATTGTATAGACCCTTGGCATATTGAATAGACACTTGACATTTTGTAAAGACATTTGGCATATTGCATAGACACTCCACATATTTTAAAGACACTTGGCATATTGTATAGACACATGACATATTGTATAGACACTCCACGTATTGTATAGACACTTGATATACTGTTAAGACACTTGACATATCATATAGACGCTTCACTTATTGTATAGACACTTGACATGTTGTAAATACACTTGGCATATTATTGTATAGACACTTTACATATTGTGAAGACACTGCATATATTGTAAAGAAATTTGACATATTATATGGACACTCGACATATTGTTAAGACACTTGGCATATTGTATATACACTTGACATATTGTAAAGACACTTCATATATTGTAAAGGCACTTTGCATATTGTACAGACACTCAACATATAAAGACACTTTGTATATTGTAAAGACACTCGACTTGACATATTGCATAGACACTTGACATATTGTTAAGACACTTGACATATTATATAGCCACTCAACATATTGTTTAGACACTAGATATTGTATAGAAACTTCACACATTGTAAAGACAATTCACACATTGAAAAGACACTTGACATTGTAAAGACATTTGGCAAATTGTATAGGCACTCGACATATTGTAAAGACACTTCACATATTGTATAGACACTCATCATATTGTATAGACACTTGGCATATTGCATAGACACCTAGCATATTGTAAAGACACTTGACATATTGTATTAGACATTCGACATATTGTTAAGACACTTGGCATATTCTGTAGACACTAGACATATTGTTAAGACCCTATATAGATCACTAAATGTGTTTTGTGTGGTTGGGTTACTGTCTCATTCGTACAAACTATATGGTATATTTGTCATGGAACTTGTACATATTGGTTTCAGGTTTGTCCTATCTTACTCTTGTTAGTCTGTCAACAATTTTTGTCGTATCTTTATCACCATAGCAAAGTCAAATCCATCTATAGTAAACGGAATAGAAATTTTACCACCACTAGAAGACCAGGATATAATTTTCAGTGAAATAAATCTTTCCGTGTCAAAAGCCAAACAGTCACCACACAAAGTATTCATCTACAATAAAGAAAACTGGGAAAGTAATGACAAAAACTTGAAGGAAACATACACACATATGAAAGAACACCAGTTAGAACTAGATATGACAATGTGTCGAATGACTGCAAAACAAACAAGAAAAACAAATTATACAGAAAGAAAAAACATGATGAAAAACACATTAAAAAAAATAAAACACAGTTGCAGAAAGAAATGGGAAAGGCCTACTGGGACTATATTGAAAACATGATAATTGACATTGAAATACAAGAACATGAAAATCAGAGATTCAATAAACACCCCACAAATACATAAAAGGTCAAAATAATGAAAACACTGGTATTGCACCTCTTGGAAGTGAAGGTTTACTCTTCACAGATCCCTTAGAGAAAGCAAATATATGAAACGAACAATTTAAATCAATATTAACATCGGAGACTAATACAATAATCCATTAAAGGTCCATCAACACATCCAACGATGGACAACAGAGAAGGCATCTATAAATTAATTAAAAATAGAAATAAAAAAAAGCAACAGGACCAGATAACATAACTGGAATAGTGCTAAAAGAAAACATTAACACATGCACAGACATTATCACTTTAATTTTTACAAAATCAATACAAACAGGAAAAGTACCTCATGATTGGAATCACGCAAACTTAACACCTGTTTTCAAAAAAGGAGACAAACATCATCCTGGGAACTACAGACCAATCTCACAAACAATTATTTCCCTGAAATAACTAGAGCACATACTTGCAAGCAACATCGTGAAACACCTTGAATCAAATCAAAATAGATCTTGCGAATCCCAGATAATTTCACTAATTCACCAGCTGTCATCAAATAACGATAAAAACATAGAAACTGATCTAATCATCATGAATTTCGCAATCCTTTGATAAAGTTCCACTCAATAGACTTAAGGAATGACTGTAATATTTTTTCTGTCTATTGAGGTTATTTCGAATAGACAGAAACAAATATTACATTCATTCCTTATAATCTAATTCTAAATTCCATTTTAAAGGAGTAAATCATGTATTAGGTCCAATATTATTTTTGATCTACATTAATGACTTATCTGACTATATACATCACAGCCAAATTAGGCTATTTGCTGGCGACAGTACCATTTACCGACCGATAAAATCCATATCAGATTGCTTACAGCTCCAAGAAGACCTAACAAATGTAACATATTTCGAGGGACCACATAGAAAACACCTATTCATTTCTACTATATATGCACGGTCACATTATTGATTCAGTTGAAAATGCAAAATATCTCGGAGTAACAATATCATTAAATTTAAAGTGGAACAAACACATTCAGAACATGACATCCAAAGCAATAAGACCCTTGCATTCAGAAGAAATTAAAAAATAAACTCTGTGACCATTCAAGACCAAGCATACAAAGCCCTTATCAGACCGATACTAGAGTACTGCTGTCTGGGACCCTTATACAACAGAGAACATCGACTCCATAGAAAAGGTCCAAAGACGTACAGCAAGATATGCATGTTCTAAATACTCATATACTGAAAGTGTTACAAACATGCTAAACCGACACTTCGCTGGCCATCATTACCAGGTCTAAACATACAATTGAATTGTTTCATATTTTGTATGTTGCCTACATCTACTTTATTTGAACTTTGGTGGATAGCTGTCTCACTGGCAATAATACAACACCTCCTTATTTTTATACAGACGAATTCGATGCAGCAAAGACAGTTACAAATTTTCTTTCTTCTGCCAAACTTTAAAACATTGGAACAAATTACCTGAACCCATAGCCTGCAGCACCACTACTGAGTGCTTCAAGAAGAAACTCATCAGGGAAATTTTCCTCGATACTTACCCACACTTACATGCATAAAACATAACTTGTTTTTATCTTATACAAAAAAAAACAAGAAAACAAATGGAAAAAAATGTACTTACATATAAACATAAATATGAACAATTGATATAAAAATTAAAATTACTGTCAAACCAGGCATGCGCCAGATTTTAATCATCAACCAATTGGTGTTTTTTCTGTAATAAAGAAGAAGAAAGAAGAATAAGAAATACTCGTTACTCCATCAAAGTAACATTATCGTACCAAATAATCTGAGACTAAGTCTTCTGCTCCTTCTTAAGTTCTGACCGCTAGTGTGGGATGTCTAATTAAGTTAAAACAACGAGCAGTGGTATTTCAAACTTAAAGAAGTTGTTGGCTATAAGCGTTGAAATAAAAGCAAACAAAATGTTCCTAGAAGCCTCTATTCAAGATTCAAGATCCTTTATTTCTTATAAAACCAAGTTAATGGTACAAAGCAAGATATCTTTACATATAATAACATACAGATTCTGCGCATGACATGTTTGTAAAAAAAACAGCATAAAAAGATGAGAAATTGATGATCAACATTTAGAACATTTTGAACCTATAACGACACCATTTTCAGCCAAGTCGTTCAGTAGGAGGATTTTCTCTGAGTTCAGCTCAAAATTAGAAATAAACACCAAATTCTGAACATGGTCAAAACAAATATAGACAAAGATGACAAATATCTGAGACTACTATAACACAGTTTATAGTAGTCTCAGCAAATATAGATAAAGATGACACCTGTTGAAAAAGATAAATATCTTTAATCTACTTAGTTATCTATTTCAGTGGAAACATATATGATTCAATAAAAAAAATCCTTTTAGCATTTCTATCATTTTACTGTATTTTAACACATTGCTCAAATAAATTACTTACGACTAAGAATTCTACTAACATTCCTATTGTATTGCAATTATAATGGATTTAGCCATACAAAGCATATTTACCCCCTAGTCTCACCAAATGAGATACCATTTTAGATGGTTTCTAAGTAATCATTATTTTAAGTATTCAAATGTTTTTTTTACAAACTATACACGGTTGGTTTTATAGTTTCAGAGAAGACGAGACGACGAGGAACAATTTCAATGATGACTAGGCCTCATATGACATTTATAATGAATAAACCTTAAAACTAGAGGCTCCTAGTAGCCTGAATCGCCCAACTGGTAAAATATGCAACATTTAAATCATTAGCAATTGTGGCTACAATCTGTCACACCAAACTTAGATTGTAACAACGTTTTATCTAGATCAACTTGGAGAAAATAAAAAAAACTGCCAAGTCATTTAAGGACAATAACAACTTACGATTCCCATCACTTTGTTTTCTTGTAGATCTTGTCTTACCGTTTATCCATTGTAGATCTCACGATAGTAGCCAAACACGCAAACATGGGGGGGAATTGCAATAACTACTATATTGAGCTGATTGACAGAGTCAGTTATGTTTATTCATTTATATATCTTATCCTCCTGTTCTTCTTTGCAGGAAACAGTTCCGTTCTGTCTATTATAGTTTTAAAGATAATCGCTGAAACTTCAAAAAGGCCATAGCCATCATGTCAGGGCAATATTCTGTTATGTTGACTTATTTGTTGATCTTCTTTTGCTGACCAGTTTTGTTCAATATAATTTTCTCAATCTATTAAAGGTTTCAATAAAATAACCCAAAACACAAAAAAATGTATAATTGTAATTCAAGAACAATAATTCCTATAATGAGTCAATAGTCAGTTATATTGATTTCTTTGTTGTTTTTATTTGGTGCTCATTTTTACTTTTTACAGTTTCTCTCTAGCTGTTATAGTTTCCAAGAAAATAGCAAAATAAAGAAAACATATTGAGCTCATAAGGACTCGACTGACAATTTCAGTCGTGTTCACTTCTTTGTGGATCCTGTCTAGGTTATCATTTTAGAAATTTGCATATTCAACATGAAAGCAAGTTATTATACTAAATGTGAAAAGGCAATATTATTTCGTCAAATTATTACTTTGCTATTAATAATGTTTTAAAGACAATCCAGTATATGAATAAATGTTTCTATGAAAACCTCGTGTTTCACCATCGCTGTGACAGAGGGTTACTTTCTTCTTATTGTGTTCTGTATACCATTGCATCTAAAAAGGTTACCGGAATAAACTTCTAAAGATAAAGATGCAAGAGAATACAAAAACCAAAATTTGTAAAATTGTCATTATGCGCAATAACTCATATTAAGAAAAACTTATTTAGATTTTAAGAATTTTGAAATTACACAGTTACAAGTACAAATTGACAATTTACGAATCAAGAATTTTGAAATTACACGTGTACAAGTTATAAATTTACAATTAACGAATTAAGAATTTTTACCCCGTTGGCTTTCCATAAGATTTTGCCGTGGTGATCATTTTAGCTGTTGACAGTTTTCTCTATGATATCTTTAATTTTACATATAACTTGTGTTCTGTTTAAAATTACAATTGTTACATTATATTTTGTATTTTTTAAACCCTATCATTAAATATAGCAATAACATACAAATGTGTGTGTTCGTGCGCCTTTAACAAAGAGTGATCAATTATAAACCGAGACCCTTTCTATGTACTTCAACAAATAGTAATCAATTATATTACCAAGACCCCCTCTATTTACCAACATAGGTTTGACGTCAGATAATGTGTTTGAACTAACATTACAACATGTCTGAGACTTTTACAGACCAACACTGAACTTTATCACTTATAAAATTTTGACTAAATATTAAAAACACTTTTCTCAAATTAAATTAAAATTTGTTTGAACACGTCACCTATTCTAATGAAAATACATTTGGATTTTAATTAAAGTAATTTATGTCAAATATTATTGATTATCAATGCTTCGTTAATTACTGAAACTCCAGATTAAAACAGTTCTTTCATGCCGAGTGATTTTCGTGGCTCAACAGTTCATGAATTTTGACATGTTTATCTGGTTTAAATCAATGTGTATTGTATTCGTTGCGGTAGATTTATCATAGAACTAAAATATTTTCAATTTTTAAAAGTTTTTTTAACCAAATTCATCGTCCTTTTCAAATGATACAATTTTTTTTTATACAAAAAATAATAAAACACAAATTAGGACACTCCGAATTTAAATATGCTTTTGGGATATTTTGGAATTAAAATTGTTCCAATTACATTGAAAGTTACGCAGCATGAAATATGTTTAAACGAAAAGTTTAAGCCAGCTAAAATTTTAAGGATTCCCACTTTCAAAAAATGTTTGCATCATTTTTTTAATCAAAGTTAACTAGAAGAATTGGTTAGTTAGAAGCGCTGTGTTCATCAGAACAGTTCAAGGTCATAAGTTTGGAAGTCATAAATGTAAATGCAAAGGGAGACGGAACCTTCGTTTCTGTGTTAAATCAATCAAAAACTCATTCAAATGTTTGCCGAAAATGACTTACCATCTTAACTGTTCTCTGAGGTGTTTGTTCCATGTCTGGTCATCGATGTGCAGTATTGTTATATACAATTTGTTCCTCCAAGGAAATTTAATCAATTGTGAACAAAAGTGTAGAAGTCAATTTGGTATGTTTTGTCAATGTAGTTGTGCTAGGTGTATTTTCAAGGGGCCATGAGATTTTTTTTAAGAGTTCCTTTAAAATGTATTCTGATGACGTTTCAGTCTCGTTGAAATCTCGTTCTGGAATTATTTCCAAAATATGTGATACAAGTGGAAAATATCAATGAATTTTAAAAATATTATAATCAAACTTTATAACTCTGTTCAAAAATTGTGTATTTACAATAAGTAATTTTTTAGTAATAAAATTTTCAAATTCTATAGCCTATCAAGTCAGTCTCTTTAGCCAAAATGTTGAGAAAATGGGTGAGGGGTATAAGAAATGATTTTACCAGAAACATTTATATCCCATATAATTTTTTTCTTTTCAAATTTCTTAGATATGTTTTTTTTTTCAATCATTTATAACAAAGAAGTTGAAATAATATGCTTTTTGTTCTAAAAAAAGAGAAAAATACCAAATAGACGAAATTGACAGCCAGGCAAATTTGACACGAAAAAGCAACAAAATTTTATAAAACTTTCTTATATTAACACCTACCTATAGTTTTTTAAGTTAAATTTATTCATATTGGTCCACTTCATCTTTAGTGAAAGTATGAAAAAAGTTTGATTGTGAAACTGATTTTTTTCATGATAAATTAATAGCCCAAAAGTGGGTAAAAATTATAATCAGCCAGGCAAATTTGACACGAAAAAGCAACAAAATTTTATAAAACTTTCTTATATTAACACCTACCTATAGTTTTTTAAGTTAAATTTATTCAGATTGGTCCACTTCATCTTTAGTGAAAGTATGAAAAAAGTTTGATTGTGAAACTGATTTTTTTTATGATAAATTAATAGCCCAAAAATGGGTAAAAATTGATGAAAAATGGGAAAATCATCAAAATTGGGCACTTTTAAATGGCCGTAGCATAAAAAGGAGTACACCACCATATGATTTTTTCTTCACCGATTATTTTTTACAGTCATATAAACCCAAAAATCAGGTTAAGAAAAAAAGTTTAATTCTAGAAATTTTTGGCTTCTCAGAGGTGTACATCCTTAACAGATCTAAAGATAAATAAAACGGCCAGATATCTACTAAACCTTTCGGCGTGCATTGTTGGAGCGTCCACTGTGTGCTCGTATTTGTGAAAAATGAACGTCTTGACTTAGATGGGAAGGTCAATTTCTATAAAATCAGGTAGCTGTGTTACTGGACAGTATCAGGGATGTATTTGGATCGAATAAACCCTTCTCAATATCATGTCTGCTCGAATACTAGTACTTAACGTGATTTGAGAAATACTGCATGTGTATAATAAGCTCTATTATATTTAAACCACTACAATAAGAACACTGTGCTTATTCATATTTTTTAATACGTGCTTTAAAACTTAAATAATATAATCTTCTAGCAATACATTCAACAATAACTAATACTGTTAAGTAATTGTATTCCATATAATTTACTTTAAAAGGCTTTACAATGTACGTTGTTTTTAAATCAATCATATTTAATTACTATTAAAATGACCGACTTTTCTATCAATTAGTTCCTATTGTTCACTGAAATTGCCTGAATAAATATGGATACAATTAATACTGAGCAAGAAAAAACAACACAAATGGGAAACATGTATGAGTAATTCCCGGACCTGACACTGATGGCTGGACCCGTACTAGCGTGGGTCTATGAGACCTTGTTGAAGGAGTAACACAGTCATAAGACACAATGATTCCTTTGATGCGTTGATGTTGATTATGTTCAAAACTCTAATTCATTTCCACGTGGTATATTACTGTCCTCCTCCATAAGTCCTTGTTTTTCTAAAAGAGCCAATTGTTTTCGTTGTCGTACTCGCTCTGCTCGTCTTTCACGTTCCAATTGTTTTTCTCTCAGTTCCCTTAGTTTTTTCTCTTTATTTTCAGCGGCGGTGTCTAATTTCTTATTGACAGTTTCTTCTTTTTGTTTTTGCGAAACCATGAAAAGTTCTAAACAGTTGTTCGTATTTGATTTCTCCAAATCTTTGATTTTATTCAATCTTTCTTCTTCCTTTTTCTACAAAAAAATAATTAAATAATTAATAATTAATAAAGGATGTTAACTAGTACATAACTGTAACGTAGGAATCCACTCCTTAGACTTTTGAAGCCATTGACAATAAAAAGTAAATAATGAACTATAATTCACAGTAATGGATTATACGGTGGTAAAAGCCATGTATAATATATATGACATATTGGTATAAAATGAATTATTAATTTTATTGCCAAATGGACCAAATCTGTAAGTAAATAAATTGTTGCGAGACAAATTAACTTATAAACATATTACTTAACTCCTCGCTTTATGTTTTCAATACGAGATATGTAAATATATATTGTGTATATGGTTAGAGTGTAGAGGGAGTTGCGACAATGTCACATAAGCGTTGCAATGACAAACAACTTGTAGATTTAACATTGTAGGGCTGATCTGAACAGTTAAAGTTTCATTGTTTTATAAAATGATATTGTTATGTCTTCTTACATCAACGTTTTGTATTTCCATCAAGAGTCCCTAAATGTGGCAATAGATATTCTTCTGATATAAAAATAACTGGATACGTTTCTTATTTATTCGGTTTTTCTGAATTCAACTGATCGTGTCTGTTTCTAGACAAAAAGTGTGCCAACCCTTTATATCCGCTATTAACAATTATTGCTAATTTTATTGTAAAATTTAATAGGAAAAAAGCACCGCGCACATCTTTCCCAAAAGTGTATTGTTATTTAGGAGAACTTACCCTTTTTCTCCTCTCTGCTCTCTCTAACTTTTCTTTAATTTCCTCCTCTGTCAATATCTTTTTCTTCTTTCTCCTTCTCTCAAGTTTTTCCAACCTTGGTGGTGGTCTAATGTCGCCAGTTGTGTCGGCAGCAACTATTTCAAACGTAGCATAATTCGTGCTTACTTTCTGTTGTTTGGTTATCAACCCTTCCTCTCGCAATGACTGTAGGATCATGGCTTCTTCCATTCGTTCTCGATCTTTAGCACTAGTTCTAACTGGACATTGAGTTCCATTTAATGCAAGTTCTATTGAAATACAAATTCATTGAGAACGTAACAACAGTGCAAAAGTTATGCATGGAAAATTAGAAGCGTTTCAAAAAGTTAAAACCCGTTTTATTTTAAAAGTCAGAAATTATAAATGACATAAAATACATAGATACCAGTATTGACGAATGTATTGGAGGAGGTAGACTTCTAAAAATAAATTACCATTTCAAAAGAATATACGAACAATTGTTCAATATAGATTATACCTTAACAAATCTAGACAATTAACTTGCATGTCTTTGTAACCGCTTTGAAATATTATTAAATTCAATGTTTAAAAGTGTTGTGAGTGTCAACCTTTTCATTAATCTTTCTAAATTGGGACAACTAATAAGATAAACATAGTCTGTTTTATACTCAACATGTAAACATTAAATGATATTTGTTGTATGAAAAAACTTACCTAGGTTTTCATTTTGACAGAATTCCTGTTCTATTTGTTGAACTTTGTCTGGATCTGAATCTTCTGTTATAACAAATGCATAGTCAGCTTCTAATCCAGAATCGCCACTCTTTTTAGACAATTTAGAAGTTGCTGAGAATCCTCTGTCAGAATCTGCTATCGATCTATCATCGTCCAGACTCACACTTGATCCAAACTGTTTACTATTTTGTGATTTCGATTTTCGTATTTTCTTGCCAGATTTATGGTCTATATCAAATTCTCCTCCGTTTCTTTTAGAATTGTCTGTTTTGACAGAAGCCGGTCCTACAGGCTGAATTCGACCAGCGAGTTTAGATTGTTTGCATCCCATCTTTGTTTTGTTTTTGGTCTCAAAAGAATAACTACTTCATGAAACAGGAGAAGTATTTAACGACACGAAAAAGTAACAACACAATCGAATTTTAAATTTCAATTGTTCTGATTGAATAACGGTAAATATTTGAACCCGTTGTCAGGTTGTTACTATAAACTGTTCACGTAAACTACCGAATAAACATCGGAAAAAAACGGCGACCAATAACTGAACTCCTGTTTAGTAATAATATGTCATAGTATATTTAAATGTCATATTAAAAATATTGATCACACGTTTCGATCTGTCAAACCTTTCGAACTACACAAGCTTGTTTTTCTTATCGTGTTTGATAATATTAAAATGAATGCATGGAAATACTCTTTCTACATTAAAGGGAAAATTCGCGATTTTTAAGAATACCATTAAAAACATATTCACCAAGTTTTATCTGGATATGAACACTAATAAAGAAGAAAATTGGGAATTAATAATTCCATTTATTCCAACTTCCTGACTTATGTGACGTAGTTTAAGTCTTTTTGCATGCCGGGAGTGAATAAATCTCATTGTAAGTCTTGTTCGTTAATCATCTAATAACGCGATTTAAAGCGCATTGACGACTTTTGGCGTAGCTATTAACCAACTAACAATTCAGAAAGAAAAGTGATCAGCCGTGCATTTTTTTAAATTAAAATTTACGATTTATATTTTAAGGATTTCTGATATGATTATAGTAATAAAAGCAAATCATACAATAGAATTTTTTTATGATTTTTTTTTCGACGGATATTTTGAACAACATATATAACTGATAGTATATAGAAATTCACGTTTGTATTCTCCCCTATTACTTCAGTCGAGGATTTGTCTTACTATACAAATCCTTGCTTCAGTCTAGTACTGTGTAAATACAATGCATGTGTATTATGCTGACACGACCTGGTAAAGGCGTGGTTAAATTCACGGTAATTAAAAGATTAGCATTATGTAATTTTAATCCTTTGATCTTTACTAGAGTGGTGTTTGTCCTCAAGGGTTCACCGTTGCAGGTATGAGACAGATTTTTTTTAATTATTAAGGGAGGAATATGGTGGCAAAATACCTTAATCGCCGTTATATATATATTTTTTTTAACATTTTGCATTTGCTCAGTTTTTAAATAAATAGGTGAGTATTTTGTTGTTACATCGAAATTCTGAATCACTTTTAATAAAATAATTATATAAATATTATAAATGGCCCACGAAAACGAGCGTATAAATTAAAACAGTACTATTTTAAATTATCATCGGTAACCTTGAATATTTAAATGTGCAGAGAAAATTATCAGTTACAAAAATATAGTTTTGTCGTCCAAAGCGATCTTCATTTACCTAATCAGGAATGACAACGTATTTATATAATTCTTAAGCTATTTGACCAACGATGTTTAAAAAAATTTGCAGAATCAATCTAACGTCAACTTTCCTTTTTTAAATGGAGACAGAACGTCGAAATCAATTTTCACTGTGCTTGATATCTTGTACCTTTGTAAGACTTATCATTCATTCATAAACCCACTCTAAACCAGAGACATATATACGTCTGTTTAAACTGACAAGAAAACTCCTAAAGCGGACAAGCAGTATATTCTGTAAATTTCTGAGATTTAATACAAAGAAATAAAAAAAATCCCGAAATGAATTTGATCCTGGAAAATATTCACATCCTCATTCGGTCTGAAAAAAAGATACGAATTTGGTATACAGAACATGCAGAAGTGTGAATGTTATAAAACCTAATTGTTATATCAGAAACCATTATAAATATGAACATGTATACGTAAGACCTCATGGGACGTCACCTAACCACATTCAGGTAATATACAAGTAGCTCTGTTATACTCGGAAATGTCAAGGTTAATCATAGATAGATAGACATGACCTCAGACCACCCCCCCCCCAAATCGAGGAACAGTATATCTTACAATGTGTATATTCCTGAAAAAATAAAAATAAAATGAGAAAAAAGAAAGAGATGAACTGTAAGTCACATAAGATTCAGATATTTATATAGTTGCTTGTCGTTAAATAGAGATCTAGTGTATACATGTCTCTGCGTTAACTTATAAAAATAACAGGAAATAATAAACTTGAAATAGATTTATGATGAATACTTTGCAACTGCGACACCTCTTTTTATCACAGCGTACATGCATGCATTTAAATGACTGTCCGTTATGCGATTTAGAATGACAATCGTACGTACAATCCAATAGTTCATGGTGAGTCCTTTTCTATCTGATATGCGACTTTTCGTATTTATATTTTCTCTTATATTACCGGTACTGTCATTTAATATCTAATGCATAAGTGCAATATTAAGAGTGGTTAAATCCCCTACAAGCTAACTAAATAAATAAATAAATATATTTCAATAAGATTATTTCGAACAGTTTAAGAAATTCGTCATCATCACATTTTCCTGGTCCGACATGCATGTTATATATATATGCCACTGGACGTGCACTAATGATCCCCAAAAGCCTATTTGAAGAAATAAAGAAACTTCACTCCGGATAGACTGATGGTAGTTGTATTAACGTCTGGTCAGCTAGAGGAGCTGACCAGACGTTAATACAACTACCATCAGTCTATCCGGAGTGAAGTTTCTTTATTTCTTCAAATAGGCTTTTGGGGATCATTAGTGCACGTCCAGTGGCATATATATATAACATGCATGTCGGACCAGGAAAATGTGATGATGACGAATTTCTTAAACTGTTCGAAATAATCTTATTGAAATATAAATCTGTGATTTTACTATGCCTATAGCTTCTATGAACCAAAGCAAGTTA
This sequence comes from Mytilus californianus, assembly GCF_021869535.1. Classification (NCBI taxonomy): domain Eukaryota; kingdom Metazoa; phylum Mollusca; class Bivalvia; order Mytilida; family Mytilidae; genus Mytilus; species Mytilus californianus. The sequence goes on along the minus strand of NW_026262581.1, from coordinate 137,235,903 downwards.
GATATCGACCTGTATTTAAATCAGATTGGTTCTGGATGTTTCTCTCGTATATTCAATATACTTGTATGATATTAGTTCTATATTGCGACTTTCCATAGTTCCGTATTAAACCTTCCATCTAGGCGTATAAACCAATGATCGACAAGTGCCGCACATTTTGATAAATCAATATTTGTATGTTTCAAAATGTCCATAATTATTGACGAGTATATACTTACATTTTCCCCAATTTACCCTTGGAAAATGTGTAAATAGATTTTTATTTCATCAAATCTTTTTTTTTTTTAATTATTTAAATTTTCATAAATATCATTCTTTACACCAAAAATGTTATTTATAAACAAGCGTATGAGTTTAGCAATGACTAGTATATCACTATCGGATACGCTATACAAAGTTGTATATTACACCTGATAGATTCAAAATGGAAGTTACATGTTATCGGCCGTGTACACTGATCAATACCCCCAGAAAAGAAGTGATGCACGAACTTGTTTTATGTAATTGTGTAATAACAGTTTTAAAGCCCGACAGGAAATCGCTTGAATACCTGTACGTGTCACCTCACAATACCTCTGGGAACAATTCCTTTAGCCATTCTGGTGATCAGATAAGCAGATAAGGAAAGGTCCGAATTTATTTTAAACAATTATGAACAAACTAGATTTTCAAAAACAATTTTACACGGAACACTTATTTATAACTTTGACTTTTTAACTAATTTCAATTTCTTGTTTTAAATACTTCGTAAACAAAACAGTTTCAAAACTACAGACCATACAGTTATTAAAAAAATAATATATATAAAATTACATTTTCCGTATCAAGTTAGTTAGGAAAGGTTGCACAACCATGTCTATCATAATCTTTTTTGTGACCCGGGAAACTGTTTATGCTTTCCTTGTCGGATAAAACAACCGTACGCTTGACAAGATATCGACACTCAATTACGGCTACGTTAGGTTACTACTTGTTTTGGTCCTTTGTGGTTTATAGATATATCGTGGTCAATATTCGGGGAGGATGTCAAAATGGCCGCATGCGGAGAATTGATACTCTAAATTTAAAATCGATGTTGATCTCTTAACTTGCAGAATAAAACTTTAATATCTATGAATTTGTGCTTTTTTATACATAATGAACAGAATATGAATTTTTCATTTTTTTGCGAAGTTTCCCTTTAAGATTAATTTACTGATAAATAAAAAAGATTCAACTGGATTTTACAGCAAACACTTATTGTTAATAATTAATAATAATAATAATAATAATAATAATAATAAAAACTAAACAAGTTTGTGGCAAATAAAACAATAACAGGATAAAGCATGAATTAAATAAATCCACTAAAAGATCAAACAAATAAGGATTTAAGTATAACATTCTACGGAAACCGAATAAAAAAAGTTCTTTATTATATTTAAAGTTGATTGATCGATGAAACTTAGATTTCAGAAAGGTCGCAGGTCTATTTTAAAACAGATAAAACATTATCTGTAATTTTATCATTTTTATTTCGCCCCGCCAATGAATATTTAAATATTATGGCATAAAACATTAAGATGGTGAAAATATGTTCTGTTCGATTTTGAAGTCAAATCTATTTTTTTTTCAGTGAAAGATCTTAATCTTTTTGGAGGCATGGTTTTCAGATCATGTACTAACGATATTGTAAACAGCAGACAGTTTGCCTAAATGGTCATTTAAAGAAATGAATTCATTCGCAAAATTGCATTTAAAGACACATTTAAATTAACAAATAATACATATATCTATAATAGAAAAATTATTTTTAAGACATGGTAAAACATCTCATCCTGATGAGTTCAATGTATAGTAATACATTCAATTCAACTGAACTCTCGGGTGGGACAAATGTCGAATACACTAATACAAACTAATAACTATAATATATGCACAAAGTTCAATTTTAAAGCAGGACTCTCTTCAATCTTTGGTGACAGTTCACGACCTCTATAGAGGATATTTCTCTTCCTTTGATTGTGTTGTTCAATCGTTGTTATAGACGTTTAGCACGCATCTCCTTGAGGGTCAAGGTCACAGATTTTGGTAAAAAATTGCATTCAATTTTGGCGCGTTGAACTCCAACTGAAAATAAAAAAATAATACATTTATCTGTTTTGTTCTGTTGATACATAAATTTGCATTTTAATGTTGTGAAGTAATTATAGGGTCACCGACTTCATTTTTATGGTACACATCATTGAAAGTGGCCGGTGTTCTAGTTGAAAAAATACCACAAAACGTCGAAACGTAATCGCGTTGTAAGCCGTAAAACCTCGAATTTTGACGTGTTTCATTATCAACTAGGTAACAGATTAGTTAACGTATCCACAAGAGTTCAAATGACGAAGATAAAAGCAATTATAGGTCACCGTTCGGCTTTCAGCAATGAGAAAAACCCATACCATAAAGTCAGCTATAAACTTTGAGAGCCCAACATGAAAAATGTGAAACAATTTAAACGAAAAAACTAACAGCCTAATTTATACAATACAATACAATTTACGAAAAACAAATATGACAGACATGAACCAACGCGAACCACTGAATACAGGCTCCTGATTTGAGACAGGCACATAAAAAATGTGGCGGGGTTAAACATGTTTGTGAGCGCCCAACCGCCCCACTCTAACCTGCATGCTGGGACAGTGGTGTTACAGCACAAAATAAGAACAATGACTTAACTTCAGAGTAATCGGTTACTGAAACATGGTTAAATGTTTATTTTATGTCACTGAAACTCATATCTTTTTCTAGTTATAGTTCAATTTCTCCTGAATTTCTTTCACACCAGAGCCATCTTAAAGAAGTTTTTCAGTCTTTACTTTAATTAATAGAACCACTTCCCAGTGAATATATTTAAGGTTCTAACCATTATAATGCTTATATATAAACAAGTCACCAAATTATAAACGCATGAAGATAGCCCGAAACCGCAATTTGTACAGATTTTGACAAATTTGGAGTATTTATACCAAAAATGAAAACAAAGAACATCGTTTACCGAAACCAAAATTCTGTTGGAAGTAAAGCTATGTATTTTTTTCGGATATAAATTAATTCAGTTTGGCTAACGACGTCCTTCCAAGTGTTATTTGACAAACACGTGTTAAATGTAAAATTTTGAAATAAAACGCATTCAAAAGCATTTTCATTTTATGAAAATTTCTAAAATTATGAAACATCTTACGTATATGACATAGACTCTCTGATATTGAATTTCAATCACTTTTTAGATTTAAGAGCCTGTGAGGGAAACAGCGATAGCAGAAAAGGCTATACCTCTGTTTTTGTGGGGAAATATGGTTTGCCTGTTCAACTTTTTTTAAATTTTGGTATCACAATTATTATCATAAATTTTTTAATATCAACTTCATTTGTATTTGGTTTATTTTGACGACATTGAATGCATTATTTTGACGATACCGATTAATTGACTGAAAGTCAAGAACAATATGCAACATACATTATTATAATATAAAAATGAGGAGATTTGCTATGATTACCAATGAGACAACTATCCACTAGAGTCCAAATGAAGTGGTAGTAAGCAATTATATAACTTTGTACAGTCACCATTACGAATTGGTTGACCGATACGACGTCTCTATCTTAAGCAGTCTGAGAACTTCTTAAGATACCAAAGGACAATCGTCTGATCTGTTAATCAGTGTGAGAACTTCTTAAGATACCAGAGAACAATCGTCTGATCTGTTAATCAGTCTGAGAACTTCCTAAGATACCATAGAACAATCGTCTGATCTGTTAATCAGTCTGAGAAATTCTCAAGATACCATAGAACAGTCGTCTGATCTGCTAATCAGTCTGAGAAATTCTCAAGATACCAAAGGACAATCGTCTGATCTGTTAATCAGTGTGAGAACTTTTTAAGATACCAGAGAATAATCGTCTGATCTGTTAATCAGTGTCAGAACTTCTTAAGATACCAGAGAACAATCGTCTGATCTGTTAATCAGTGTGAGAACTTCTTAAAATACCAGAGAACAATCGTCTGATCTGTTAATCACTGCAAGAACTTCTTAAAATACCAGAGAACAATCGTCTGATCTGTTAATCAGTCTGAGAAATTCTCAAGATACCATAGAACAGTCGTCTGATCTGCTAATCAGTCTGAGAAATTCTCAAGATACCAAAGGACAATCGTCTGATCTGTTAATCAGTGTGAGAACTTTTTAAGATACCAGAGAATAATCGTCTGATCTGTTAATCAGTGTGAGAACTTCTTAAGATACCAGAGAACAATCGTCTGATCTGTTAATCAGTGTGAGAACTTCTTAAGATACCAGAGAACAATCGTCTGATCTGTTAATCACTGCAAGAACTTCTTAAAATACCAGAGAACAATCGTCTGATCTGTTAATCAGAGTGATAACTTCTTAAGATACAAGAGAACAGTCGTCTGATATGTTAATCAGTCTGAGAAATTCTCAAGATACCAGAGAACAATTGTCTGATCTGTAAGATACCAGAGAACAATCGTCTGATCTGTAAGATACCCGGGGGCAATCGTCTGATCTGTAAGATACCCGAGAGCAATCGTCTGATCTGTTAGATACCAGAGAACAATCGTCTGATCTGTAAGATACCAGAGAACAATCGTCTGATCTGTAAGATATCAGAGAACAATCATCTGATCTGTAAGATACCAGAGAACAATCGTCTGATCTGTAAGATACCCGAGAGCAATCGTCTGATCTGTAAGATACCAGAGAACAATTAATCGTCTGATCTGTAAAATACCAGAGAACAATCTGCTGATCTGTAAGATACCCGAGAGCAATCGTCTGATCTGTAAATCAGTGTGAGAACTTCTTAATTTGCCTTTTGTGTCCTATTCCCTATTTATTTATGGTGCCATTTTGACTGAGTCTGGATTAGCATGACGGGTGATACATGCACATTGGTGATGCACCGTTCTCGCTCCGTTCGGGGTTAATTCGATTCCCCTAGTTTTTCACTTGATTTTTATATTCAAAATAGATTTACGATATTTTACAATCAGTTAACTTCTGTTATTTTAACTGTTGACTATTTTATTGTACTTGAATTTGATTTATTAATAAAAAAAAAACAACGAAAAATTGATTTTTTAAAATTCATATATATATACGTTTTGGATTTCTTACTTTTTAGAAACATTTGTACATGCAAGTATTTGCATGAAATGAAGTCTAAAATATAAAGGAAAATTAATCATAGAAAATATTTATCATCTTCTAAAATGTCTGCTTCAGTTGTATTAAAATAAAATGGTTTGTCTTCCCTTGACTGTATACCAGAAAACAATCTGCTGATCTGTAAGATACCCGAGAGCAATCGCAATCGTCTGATCTGTAAGATACCAGAGAACAATCGTCTGATCTGTAAGATACCAGAGAACAATCGTCTGATCTGTAAGATACCAGAGAACAATCGTCTGATCTGTAAGATACCAGAGAACAATCATCTGATCTGTAAGATACAAGAGAACAATCGTCTGATCTGTAAGATACCCGAGAGCAATCGTCTGATCTGTAAGATACCAGAGAAAAATCGTCTGATCTGTAAGATACCAGAGAACAATCGTCTGATCTGTAAGATACCAGAGAACAATCATCGGATTTCTTACTTTTTAGAAACACTTTGTACATGCAAGTATTTGCATGAAATGAAGTCTAAAATATAAAGGAAAATTAATCATAGAAAATATTTATATTCTTCTAAAATGTCTGCTTCAGTTGTATTAAAATAAAATGGTTTGTCTCCCCTTGACTGTATCATGTGATTATTCCCAGTGATGTTGCAGTTGTCCTCTATAAAGGGGTTTAGTCGTGAACGTCGGGCTCAATTTATATACAATATAATTTTATTCTGGTATGTACTTAACCGCCAGCCATCATTTTCCACAAAAAATAACAAGCGTTATAATAATTCAATAACAAAACCTGATTCTTTCGGTAATTTTGCTGATACCTTTGGATTCTTTTTAATTTAAAGTGTTGACAGTCGTTTTTGAGACAGCATTCCGATTTTAATGGGTTACGACCAGAGCGAAAAAGTGCTTGACCAGTGTGTTTGATATTACCCATTCATTGGTTGCTTGGTTAATCATCTGTATGGCATATAATTACTATAAGCACAAAAGAGACTTCATTCTCAATTTCTGCGTCAATTTTCTTTGGAATTACGTCAGCCGAGCTGTCACCCGATCTTGCATGTAAAATTGTTTGCTACATTAAAACAAAAGTTGTATCAGTAGCTATTTTAAGTGTACCCCTATGGCTTCATTGGTATTAATACTTGAATATAAGGGGCACGTAAGACAAAAATAGTGATTTCATGAAGACGTAACTTCAACAGGATTGTCTTTTCCTGTCTTTATAACTTCTGCTGGTTATAGAACTATATAGAAAGAAATTATACTTTTAGAATAGAATAACAATTAAAGACGAATATGCCGGTAGATTGCGTTATCATAATTATACGGTGACATGGAAAGTTGTCAAAATTTCTATTAAAAAAAGTAATTACAAGCTGATACATATTGAATATTATGATTTAAAATGTATACCGAAAGAGAAAAAATGTCATACATTTTAAAAATAAATACCTCTACTGACTTTTATTTCGTCTAGAGAGTTACAGAAAGGAAAACAGTCATATATATATAGGGAATAATATATGGTTAAATCTGTATCAGCCAGAGGACAGAATGCACCAAGGGTTGGTACAGCTTGTGGTTAAATCTGTATCAGCCAGAGGACAGAATGCACCAAGGGTTAGTACAGCTTGTGTTTAAATCTGTATCAGCCAGAGGACAATGCACCAAGGGTTGGTACAGCTTGTGATACAAGATATAAGGTTAAATCTGTATCAGCCAGAGGACAGAATGCACCAAGGGTTGGTACAGCTTGTGGTTAAATCTGTATCAGCCAGAGGACAGAATGCACCAAGGGTTGGTACAGCTTGTGATACAAGGTATGAGGTTAAATCTGTATCAGCCAGAGGACAGAATGCACCAAGGGTTGGTAAAGCTTGTGATACAAGGTATAAGGTTAAATCTGTATCAGCCAGAGGACAGAATGCACCAAGGGTTGGTAAAGCTTGTGATACAAGGTATAAGGTTAAATCTGTATCAGCCAGAGGACAGAATGCCCAAGGGTTGGTACAGCTTGTGATACAAGGTATAAGGTTAAATCTGTATCAGCCAGAGGATAGACTGCACCAAGGGTTGGTACAGCTTGTGATACAAGGTATAAGGTTAAATCTGTATCAGCCAGATGATAGAATGCACCAAGGGTTGGTACAGCTTGTGATACAAGGTATAAGGTTAAATCTGTATCAGCCAGAGGACAGAATGCCCAAGGGTTGGTACAGCTTGTGATACAAGGTATAAGGTAAAATCTGTATCAGCCAGAGGATAGAATGCGCCAAGGGTTGGTACAGCTTGTGATACAAGGTATAAGGTTAAATCTGTATCAGCCAGAGGATAGAATGCACCAAGGGTTGGTTCAGCTTGTGATACAAGGTATAAGGTTAAATCTGTATCAGCCAGAGGACAGAATGCCCAAGGGTTGGTACAGCTTGTGATACAAGGTATAAGGTTAAATCTGTATCAGCCAGAGGACAGAATGCACCAAGGGTTGGTACAGCTTGTGATACAAGGTATAAGGTAAAATCTGTATCAGCCAGAGGACATAATGCACCAAGGGTTGGTACAGCTTGTGATACAAGGTATAAGGTTAAATCTGTATCAGCCAGAGGACAGAATGCCCAAGGGTTGGTACAGCTTGTGATACAAGGTATAAGGTTAAATCTGTATCAGCCAGAGGACAGAATGCACCAAGGGTTGGTACAGCTTGTGATACAAGGTATAAGGTTAAATCTGTATCAGCCAGAGGACAGAATGCACTAAGGGTTGGTACAGCTTGTGATACAAGGTATAAGGTTAAATCTGTATCAGCCAGAGGACAGAATGCACAAGGGTTGGTACAGCTTGTGAAACAAGGTATAAGGTTAAATCTGTATCAGCCAGAGGACATAATGCACCAAGGGTTAGTACAGCTTGTGATACAAGGTATAAGGTAAAATCTGTATCAGCCAGAGGACAGAATGCCCAAGGGTTGGTATAGCTTGTGATACAAGGTATAAGGTTAAATCTGTATCAGGCAGAGGATAGAATGCACCAAGGGTTGGTACAGCTTGTGATACAAGGTATAAGGTTAAATCTGTATCAGCCAGAGGACAGAATGCACCAAGGGTTGGTACAGCTTGTGGTAAAATCTGTATCAGCTAGAGGACAGAATGCACTAAGGGTTGGTACAGCTAGGGATACAAGGTATAAGGTTAAATCTGTATCAGCCAGAGGACAGAATGCACCAAGGGTTGGTACAGCTTGTGATACAAGGTATAAGGCTAAATCTGTATCAGCCAGAGGACAGAATGCCCAAGGGTTGGTACAGCTTGTGATACAAGGTATAAGGTTAAATCTGTATCAGCCAGAGGACAGAATGCACCAAGGGTTGGTACAGCTTGTGATACAAGGTATATGGTTAAATCTGTATCAGCCAGAGGACATAATGCACCAAGGGTTGGTACAGCTTGTGGTTAGATCTGTATCAGCCAGAGGATAGAATGCACCAAGGGTTGGTACAGCTAGGGATACAAGGTATAAGGTTAAATCTGTATCAGCCAGAGGACAGAATGCACCAAGGGTTGGTACAGCTTGTGGTTAAATCTGTATCAGCCAGAGGACAGAATGCACCAAGGGTTGGTACAGCTAGGGATACAAGGTATAAGGTTAAATCTGTATCAGCCAGAGGACATAATGCACCAAGGGTTGGTACAGCTTGTGATACAATGTATAAGGTTAAATCTGTATCAGCCAGAGGACAGAATGCCCAAGGGTTGGTACAGCTTGTGATACAATGTATAAGGTTAAATCTGTATCAGCCAGAGGACAGAATGCACCAAGGGTTGGTACAGCTTGTGATACAAGGTATAAGGTTAAATCTGTATCAGCCAGAGGACAGAATGCACCAAGGGTTGGTACAGCTTGTGATACAAGGTATAAGCCCGATATATCAACATATGGATGGATGGAGAGTTGTCTCATTGGCACTCATACCACATCTTCTTATTTCTGTATAATAAAAGAACGGAAGGTCAAAGAGCTGATACAGCATGAGATATAAGGTATAGGCCCGAGAGTTCAATATCAGCCGGAGAATCGAAGGTCAAAGAGCTGGTACAGCATGTGATACATGGTACATGCTCGATAGATCAATATTAGCCAGAGTGTGTGATACAGGGTATTTGATAAAGGTTATGTGATAAAGGTTATGTGATAAAAGTTTTGTGATACAATGTATATGATACAGGGTATGTGTTAAGGGTATGTGATAAAAGTTTTGTGATACAGGGTATGTGCTACAATGTATGTGATAAAAGTTTTGTGATACAATGTATGTGATAAAAGTTTTGTGATACAATGTATATGATACAGGGTATGTGTTAAGGGTATGTGATAAAAGTTTTGTGATACAATGTATATGATACAGGGTATGTGTTAAGGGTATGTGATAAAAGTTTTGTGATACAGGGTATGTGCTACAATGTATGTGATAAAAGTTTTGTGATACAATGTATGTGATACAGGGTATGTGTTAAGGGTATGTGATAAAGAGTGTGTGATACAGATTATTGGATGGGGATACAAGTTGTTTGATACAGAATATCAGATTGTGATACAGGGTATGTGATGAATGGTGACGGGTATGTGGTACTATCTTGACAGGGTATGTGGTACTATCTTGACATGGTGTGTGGTTCCATCTAGACAGTAATGCTATCGTGATGTGGCTATTTATTAAATTTATATAAACTGTAAGCTGTATTGCTTACGAATAAAGTTTTCATTATCAAGCTGAATCAACAAAGCTTCTTAATAACGTAATTTATTGTTAATGACTTTTATTAGATAGTTATAATGATGTCGTATACTACGCTTCTACATGTATCTCACAGTTTATCGTGTCATTATACGAAGATCTTTTCATTAATCACGAATGGATAATACATACTGACGTCATATACAGAAACTGTGATAAACAATGCCATCACAATAACAAACTGTAAAAACTATGACATCAATATGTTTTAAAGCTAAAAAAACATAAATAAATAAATTACAAAAACAACTTAACCAGTTTGATCGCACATCAAGGCATCAGAACTGTTCTCAATGTGGGAAGACCTCACGGTAGGTATAGTGTCCGGCTGAGATCGTATTTTTTTGTGAGTGAATCGGTCCACTTTTTTTTCGAGTGTAGATCAGGTTTTTTGAGTGATATTACATGCATTCAGACCTATTTACTGCTATTTCGCGAGTATAATAGTTTTATTCGTGATTGTTCATCTTATTCTAAATTTTATACGTGTTTTGAGCAAAAACGACGCACAGTTTCCTTGTAGTTCACTTATAATTCAATGTTTTATATTGTCTGTGTTTTTTCGAAAGCAACATTTAAAACGTCCGGGTTTTTCAACAAATGGACCGGGTTTTTTTAAGAAAATGTGAATAAGAAATGTAACAGTAATTTAGCGAAGGACAATACTATATATTATATACGTCACAAAAACATATTACTATGGTGATCAAATTTAGCCCTTTTCAATTCAATGATAACAATTTCCCATAACATTGCAATATAACGATATATAAGAAATCACTTGGTCTTTTTTTAAAACGGTCTTTTGAACCGAGTGCAGGAATTCATAGTCTTTTCAATTTCCTTTTATGATACATTTGTTTTTTACAGTCAATACAATTTTATGATTGATATATATTACAGTGACGAATAAACATATGAGCAGGAAAACTAAGGAAAGGCAGTAAAAAATCAATATTAACCCAAATATTCTACTAAAAGAGCCCCCCCCCGCACCCCAAGAAAAAACAACTAAAAAGAAACAAAAGAAACACACAAGACAAGACAAAACAAAACAAAAACAAATTACAATAACATTTGAATTGAATGGAATATCTAATAAAAAAAATGATAACAACACTTTATAGATTTCATGCGTCCGAAGCACTTTTATGGATTTACCCTCGCCCGGAACGCTCAAAGTCGAATACCAAAGTCGAATATTTGAAAGCCAAGAGCCGAAACAATTGAAGAGCCATATGGCCAAAAATAGCCAAATCCATCTAGGGTCAACTTTGCCTGATGAAGTTAAAACCTTAGTTTCTTTATAATTTTTGAATTTATAAACGGACAACATTAAATGATTGATTGTTGGCTGCTTAACGTCCAGTGAAAAATATTTCATGCATGTACAGGACGAGATCAAATTAACAACAATAAATCCAATAAGTAGGTACTGTAACAGAGGACGTTCGGGGGTAAAGGTCGGGAAATTTAGATTGTCACTGAAAATGAGGGTATATTAGATATGGACAGAAATTTTGCCGTGCAACAGGCCACCTTCTGAAAATTCCGCACAGCCAAACGGACGCCTCTCTTTGGCAAGGGTTTTACTGTCGGTCGGAAAAGGACCTAAGTGACTATATTTCTTTCTCTTAGTCCCCTTTGGAGGTAAACATTTTTAAAAGGTTTGTTATAATTCATGTCATCATCAGTTCAGAAGTTACTGTGGACCTGCTTACTTTTCTCAGAAGGTAGTTTACAATCTAATTAAAATATAGATCTATCGAAACTTGTCGTCGAAGTAGGTATACGTATGAGTATAACGAAATTAGAGAACTATATTTTAATTAGATTTGGGTATTTCATGGACTGTACTTAGATAATGTCTTTCTAACTTTTTAACTTTTCGAGGATTATTTGACAAATTTGGTTAATTAACAAAGCAAAACAATAACAATATATCAGGAAATTATGGCAAATACTGAAATTATTATATTCATACGTCAAGGTAAAATAAGAATAATATATGTAAAACTTTTTACAGTATTTTGACATTTCAAAAGTAAGACATTTGCCTTAATGGCGCTACGGCCTTGTTGTGTTTATTTGTATGAATGAAATGTTTGCACATTCATCTTCTTATTTTAAACAAAAAAGCAAAGTTTATATTTTCATTTAGTTTTTTTGCGATCTTTACTGTGCTGTTGGTCTCCAATGGTATCATTCTATCAGCTTTGGTCTGGTATCTGGTAGTCCTAACTTCGGCTCTGGCTACCTCTATGTTGAAGTTACTGGTGTTAAATGGTCATCGACGTTAGCATCCACTCAACATTATTCTTTACCATCAAGCAGTATATCTGTATGTTTACTGAAAGTAAATTTAGGTTTATGCCTTCCTCTGTTTATAAAAAGCCATTCTGTATGTAATTCATCGTTTCTAGAACAAGCAATATTTCATTTTGAAAACGTGTTATTGACCAAATATATATTTGCCAACATAAATGAACATTGGATAATGGTTATAAATAATTATATATATTTAAAAAAAAACACGCCATTCTGATTCAAACAAACAGTTCTCTGCAACTGACATCAGCAGACGGGCGTATGATTTTTTTATTGACGACACATTTGCATTTTGTTTGATGGGCTTGTTTTTAAACAGGGTGTCGGTGTTCTAATAGGTACCTACTTTCGTCCTCTTCTTGTCAAATTGTGCGTTTATTTGCGTATGTGGCAGACTCGTACAGTCAATGAGACAACTATCCACCAGAGTCCAATTGACGTGGGTGTAAGGTACTATAGGTACCGTACACAGTCTTCAACAATAAGTAGAACCCGTACCGTATATTCAGCTGAAAAGGGTCCTACATGACAAAACTTTAAACAAAAAATCAAACGAGAAAACCAATGGGCTGATTTATAGCAAAATAATTCACGATACAAATTAAAAGACATCAGCCAACGACAACCGCTGAATTACTGGGACAGGCAAATAAAGAATTTTTCGGGTTTAAAGATGTTTGTATGTGTGTGAGCGCTCAACCCCTTTTTTAAAACCGCGACAGTGGTGTAACCGCACCATATAGAAATAAACTGTAAAAATCAGTTTGAAATATCTTAACTCAATAGATTGGTACAAAATCAACTAACATAAAAACAAGACACAAACTGCCAATCTTAGAGTACTTAATATGTAATTGGCTTCGAACTAGCTTTCAGTAACTGTGAGTACTCTTATTTCGGTGCTTTGTGTCTATTGTTTTTATGTTAGTTATTTTTGTGTCTCGTATCGATCTTTTGAGTAAAGCCAATTGCAACTGATTTTTACAGTTTTTTCTTATGTTGTGCTGTTACACCACTGTCCCAGGTTATGGGAGGGTTGAGCGCTCATAAACCTATTTAACCCCGCTACATTATTTATGTGCCTGTCCCAAGCCAGGAGCCTGTAGTTAGGTCAGTTATACGTGTTTTTCGTAAATAATTTTGTTATAAATTAGGCCGTTAGTTTTTCTCGTTTGAAATGTTTCATATTTTTCATGACGGAGCCTTTTATAGCAGACTATAATGTATGGGGTTTTCTCATTGTTGAAGGCCGTACTGTTGCCTATAATTGCTTACCTCATTTGAGCTCTGGTGGATAGTTGTTTCATTGGCAATTATACCACATCTACTTATTTTTATATCACAGTCACTGTTAGCTAGTTCAAAGCTAATCAAAACTATTAAATAAATCATGTATCTAGGACTAAAATACCAGTCAGTGCACACCCAAAGGATTTAGCGTAAATATATTAGTCTGAGAAAAGCATAACTTTGTGCAATGCCAAAATATATGTAAATTGATTGTATCGACAGGATGAAGGATCATAACTGTGAGCGCCGACTATAACAATACATATTTAGTTATGTTTTAATTTATAAAAAAAAATCCATATTAGTACCGATAAAAACAATAAAGATTTCATTGCGGTGTTAAAATTACCCTGCTTAAAATTTTGACTTTTCACAAATTGTACAAGAACTTGCTTGGATTGATTTAGTGGAAAAGTTACATCATTGTGGTACGGCAAGATCGCCGTTTAGTTTAAAAACCAGTTGTAAAATCCTTTGTAGACATCAATAGGACATTTAAATCTCAACATTCTCCGTCCCAAATTTCTTTTATTTTCACAAGGATTTTGGGCACTAACTGGATCAAAGAAAATTGATAATGATATCGCACATGTCTCTACTGATTGGATGGCTCGGTCTTATAATATCTACCGGAGTGGATGTTACTTTCTGATTGGGTTGTTAATACACAGTTAGGGTGACAAAACATGAAACAAACTTTAACTATCTTCTATTTGTTTCAGTTCGACATTGAAATTTAAAACCCTCACAAAATTATAGCAGATAATAATTCAATACGGTTAAATGAAACAAAGTCAGAGTTGTCTTTCTTTTTCCTAAATTCGATCGTTGACATTTTGTTTTGTTTTGAGACGGTATTATATGTGGAAATGTTTGAAAATCATACATGTGCAACATTTTAACCTTCTACTTGTACCTCGCTTCAGATGGTCTGTTAGTCTTTTAATAAAGCACATACCAAAATAATGAAAGCACATACCGCAATAATAAAAGCACATAACATAATATTGAAAGCACATAACATAATAATGAAAGCACAAATAACATAATAATGAAAGCAAATACCATAATAATGAAATCACAAACATAATAATGAAAACACCTAACATAATAATGAAAGCACATAACATAAAAATGAAAGCACATAACATAACAAGAGGCTCTCAAGAGCCTGAATCGCTCACCTGTAAGTTTTTGCTTAAATCTTTCATCAATGATTATTTTTGCTATTCAATATATATGAATGAATGGCTTAAAACTTCCATTGAAATGTTCTTTGTATCTTTCATTTTTTCTTCAAAATCAAAGAAATGCATTTTACCCCTATGTTTCATTTTAGCCATAGTGGCTATGTTTCTTGACGTACAAGAAAATAAAATACAAAATTTATACTAGATACTCTGAAACTCATTCAGCAAAAGTTTGGCTGAAATTGATTCAGCAGTTTCAAAGGAGAAGATTTTTTAAAGTAAGCAAACCAAATGAACAAATTGTGAAAAATTTATTTTAAAGGGCAATAACTCCTTAAGGGGACAATTGACAATTTTGGTCATCGAACTTATTTGTAGATCTTACTTTGCTGAACATTTTTGCTGTTTACAGTTTATCTTTATCATTAATAATATTCAAGATAATAACCAAAATCTGCAAAATTTCCTTAAAATTACCAATTAAGTGGCAGCAATCCAACAATGGGTTGTTAGATTCATCTGAAAATTTCAGGGCTGACAGAGCTTGGCCTAATAAACATTTTTAGCCCGCATCAGATTAGCTCTAAATGCTTTGGTTTTTGAGATATAAGTCAAAAATTGCATTTTACCCCATCGTTCTATTTTTAGCCATGGCGGCCATGTTTTTTTACGAAACAGAAAATAAAACACAAAGTTTATTCTAGATACCCTTAGAATCATTCAGCTTAAGTTTGGTTGGAATTGGTTCAGTAGTTTCAGAGAAGAAGATTTTTTAAAGTTAGAAAACATGATAAACAAACTGTGTAAAATAGTCCTTAAAGGGCAATAACTCCTTAAGGGGTCAATTGACAATTTTGATCATATGAACTTATTTGTTGATCTTACCTTGCTGAACATTTTTGCTAGATACCCTAAGCATCAATCAGCTTAATTTTGGTTGGAATTGGTTCAGTAGTTTCAGAGGAGAAGATGTTTGAAATAGTTTACACCAGAAGGATGACGACAGACGACGACGGACGCCAAGTGATGACAAAAGATCACTGTTCCTTCGGAACGGTGAGCTAAAAATGAAAGCACATAACAGAATAATGAAGGCATATATAACATAAAAACGAAAACATATAACCTAATAATAAAAGCACATAAAGCACATACCATAATAATGAAAGCCAATTATTATAATGACAGCACATATCATAATAATGAAAGCACACATACCATAATATTGAAAGTAAAGAACATAAAAAGATAACTACTTTATATAAGAAATTATCCACATAGTATAACAAACTAACTTCATACTGTAATAAAGCAATCATGTGATATAGAGAAGTAGCTACACAATATAATAAAGAAAATACATAAAATAATAAAGAAAATATAAAGAAAATACATAATGTAATAAAGAAAATACACAATATAATAAAGAAAATACATAATGTAATAAAGAAAATACATAATATAAAGAATAAACTACATAATATCACAAGAACCACTACCTAAGACAGCTATGGCGTCCCATGTTATGAGTGACACAAAAAAAAATTATATCAATTCAAAAAACACATTTTGGCGCAGCAAATATAACTTTAAAGTCGTCAATATATGTGTTGCAAACTTGAAGTAATACAAAATAGGTGCACAAACTGTAATTTCAGGAAATGAAAGTTGTAAAGTATTCAACATATTCGTTAAAGGGACGTTTCAGGCTGTGATTTGCAAATGTTGAGGTAATTTCAAAGAGGTATGACGACATTCACCTTATTTTGTTTCCTTCGTTGAGTCAAACACGTAGTAGGAATAGGATAAAACCTATTAAAGTTTACATATCTTAGAGCCTATATAATCAAATTTCACTATTTTTTTTTCAAAATTTATCATTTTTTTAATCAAAGTGTTATTTGTTGGTTTTGAAGAAGATCTACATGCATTGTTCATTGCTGTTGAAGAAAATCTACATGCATTGTTCATTGCTGTTGAAGAAAATCTACATGCATTGTTCATTGCTGTTGAAGAAAATCTACATGCATTGTTCATTGCTGTTGAAGAAAATCTACATGCATTGTTCATTGCTGTTGAAGAAAATCTACATGCATTGTTCATTGCTGTTGAAGAAAATCTACATGCATTGTTCATTGCTGTTGAACATGATTTTGATTTTACATGCTTTTGTCAAATTTTGCATTGAAGGACATGCACAACTTAAATGAACTTAATTATATCTGGAACAATTATATAGCCTTATTTCCGACAGACTTATACGGAAAAACAATGTTATCCTTATTACTATTCGTTTTATATAATTCTCAATATTTGACAATAATCTTTCAAAATTGCAGTTTTGAGCAATCTGTAAAATTTTTAATTTGGATATATGTTCAGAAATAAGATATAATGTTGATACAATCTCAATGTGCACACATGAAAATCTGGTACTGTAAAATTCAGGAAAGATTTGACAATTTTTTGTAAATATCACTTCTTTGAATTAAACTGGGAAACTTGGTAGCACTTCTTTCCAAATAAATGCAACATTATACAGCATTCATAATTCAGAGTAGTTGAATAACAATTTGCTCACAGGTACTTGTCTCTGATTTTTTTTATCTATGTACCTGTGAATTTGATGCATTAAATTCACATTTGAATTCATCAGGAAAACAAAAGTCAATTGCTCAGAACTTCAGAATTGTATAGATATAATGGATGGAAGACCTTATATTAATTCAATCTTCGTCTTTGAACATTTTCATATTCGAGCTTTATGATTGCTATATAAAATAAGAAGATGTCGTATGATTGCCAATGAGACAACTCTTCACCAGAGATCAAATGACATAGAAATTAACAACTATAGGTCACCGTATGACCATCAACAATGACCAAAACCCATACAGTTATGCACCTTTATCATTTTCACTGTCCATTTTTTTATAATTTACTCGCTGTTTAAGAATTTCTCAAGCTTATGACCGTGACCATTAACCAATATATTGCTACTCTCGAAAGACAATTAAAATTATATATCGGCTGGTGATTTAATATAAACTCCGTTTCTTGCCATGTTTCGGAGCTTTGAATCTACTGGAAGTAGATAGATTGACCTATCTGTAGAGTTTTAATTTTTCTCTTTACCTATATTAGGTATCATTCAATCGGCTACAGGTTTGACTACGTACTTTAATTACCAACCCTATTTATTCAAAGAACAAACAAATGAAGTAATTTACCGAACGTGACTTTTCTTCATTTACCATGGTTTTACTGTCTAGATAGTTTGACAGAGCGTGAGATTTGCACATAACATAAATATATACATATATACACAACGTATTACTTTATCTCGTGGATTTTTATCTATTTTTTATGTATATTAAAATTTGGCAAATAAAAAGAGAACAAAATATGCATATTGACAATGATTTCTTAATAGGTTAAATGTTTAATCACAAGGATAAAATATGTTAATACCCGTTAAAAAAATAACATGGAAAGATAAAGCCTATGAGAACCGAAAGAAAAGACAGAAAAGAAAAGAAAAGCAAATGTGTTTTTCGTCGTTTTTCGTCGTTTGTACGTCTGGGTTTTTTTTCTCCCTTAACCTGAGGAGATGGTGTATGGTGTGATCTTTTTTACTGTCCAGTATTTTGCTGATCACATTGATGCATTTTATTAACTTAGGCCACTCCAAATTGATTTAAAACTTTGGAAACCGAGAAAAAAAATTACCATCATTCTGTGAAAACTTTCTGAATTATCGCCACATTTAAATGAAATCAACAATTTCATTTTCAAAATCTAATCGCTCTCCCCACAATTTACAAACAGAAACTTTTAAGAATAAGATTTAAAACCTGCCTTCATCGTTTTGTCTTGTCCTTTTTGTCTTTGGTGGATAGGTGTCCCATTGGCAATCATACAACAACCACTTATTGGTATATCCATAAACCATTTAATAAGGGTTTTACTTTTAACATTGAACCACTGAGATCTGATAAGGGAACGACCATTTAACTTCAAGGGGGGGGGGGGGGGATATGTTTTTTTTTTTTTAAATATTCTGATCCCCAATTTGATGAAGAAAAAAACATTCTGGTCAAGCAGATGACAAAAAAAAATATTCTGAATCCAGATTTTCCCTATACCTTATAGTATTAAATATTGAAGAAAATAATGTGATTGATAGCGTTGAAAAACTAAAAAAATTTCTGACTCAGACAAAAAACCATACCCCCCCCCCCTCCCCTTGAAGTTAAATGGATGCTCCCTAAGGGACTGACATTTAACCTTGAACCACTGAAATCTGATAATTTGAGTCTGACATTAACCTTGGACCATTAAAATCTTATTAGGGTCTAAAATTTAACCTTCAACCACTGAAATCTGATAAGGGTCTGACATTTAACCTTGAACCACTGAAATCTTATAAGGGTCTGACATTTAACCTTGGACCATTTAAATCTTATTAGTGTCTGTCATTTAACCCTTCAACCACTAAATTTGATAATGGTCTGGCTTTTAACCTTGAACCACTGAAATCTGATAAGAGATTGACATCTAACTAACCTTGAACCACTGAAATCTGATAAGGGTCTGATATTTAACCTTCAACTACTGAAATCTGACAAGGGTCTGACATTTAACCTTGAACCAATGCAATCTGATTAGGGTCTGACATTTAACCTTGGACCATTTTAAAAAAAAATCTTATTGGGTTCTGACATTTAACCATTTAAGGTTAAGAGAAAGTGAATATCTGAGATTAATGAAATATGATAAAATCGTCATTGCAAGAACCTAAAACAAATGTAGCCTTCGAATAGGTTGATTAAATATATTTTATAAATGTTTAAAAGGAGATGTTGTGTGCGTCAATGAGACCATTACCCAACGACATAACCAAAATACATCTTATGGTCAACATACAGTCTTCAACAAAACAATATACAGGTGTCCATAGAATAGTCAAGCTCTAATTTGGTCCACGTTTTAAAAGACAGGTTTATTCAATATTCGTTAAGCTCAAATGCTCTTGAAACATGGATCAATGGATCAATGGATTTGGTTCCTTATTATGAATATAACGTGAGGGTACCCAAATTGCACTTATTTGAACAGTTTTTTTTCCACCTATTTATGATCCAGACAAAAGTGTCCATTCTGTATTAATTTTGTAGATGTATCATTATTTACTATTTGGTTCCACCAATTTAATTTTGAATCTATATTGAATCATAGAAAAATGGGTTTGAACAGACCTCCAAACGATTCGTGATTCTGTAATGAGGAGTACCCAAATTGCATCCATGCTTAAATTCACATCCTTAAAACTCGAATAACAGATGTTTTGATTTATTTCTTCAAATATTTAGAACAATTTGACATTAGTTCATGCTTAGAATTCATTTTTTAAGAAATGGATGCCTGTAAGATATTTTATTTGCTCATTTTTAAAAGATGACTTTTTGTGGACGTCGCATGGCGACGTTTCCGTAGATTTTACTTTTCAAGTGAATACTTAATCTGTTGATATATACTGTGAACTTTTTGTGTATATTTAGATATATTTACCTATGTTGAAAGCCGTGTATAATGTCAAATCATAAAATACAACTTGTTTAGTCTCTAAGAAAACTTGTAAGATTTCAGCTGCTATTTTTGCTAAATAGGTGCAATTTAGGTACTCGGTGCAATTTGGGTACTGTGACGTTATAGGATATATGAATAAAGGAGATGTGCTACTCTGCGGCTCAACTTCAATAGACCATAAGGGGACATCATACGACCTTCATTAGATGGACAATCGCAGTAACTGAAATGGTAAATTCTAAATCACCCCGAGCTTTGATTACTTCATATTTGTCGATCTTTTTACTTATAAGAATTTATTTTGAAAGCATTTATTTTAAAGACGTGCTAACAACGGCTTTTCTTACTAAGATCTTGGAGCATGCAGAGTGTGCCTTTGTATAAATTTGAATAAATCCAAAAGAATGGTAACTGTCTTTACATTTTCCAGTTCTACGAGTCCATGATTCAGTTTCAATTTTAACTTATCTAGAGTTTTATGTTATGTGTATCTCTGCGATAGACATTTCCGAAGATCTATACGATAGACATTTCCGAACAACAAA
This sequence comes from Mytilus californianus, assembly GCF_021869535.1. NCBI lineage: Eukaryota > Metazoa > Mollusca > Bivalvia > Mytilida > Mytilidae > Mytilus > Mytilus californianus. The sequence goes on along the minus strand of NW_026262581.1, from coordinate 137,214,987 downwards.
GGATCTATAATGGGAAGGAGAAATAATCTGTGTATAGATTAACATGAAGTTGAGGATTTCGTGATTGAACGATTTCTATCTTTATACAAAGAAATAGTTTAGAATTTCATGACAATCATCAAAGAAAGAGATATCAAAACAAAGAGATATCAAAACAAAGAGATAATTTCATTATCTATCACTTACGAATGTATTGTATCTGCACGAAACGAGTGACAGCGTGCTGACGTAATTACCATTTCGTGCTGGAAATATACAATCGTACTACTACAACAGGAAATAGGTTGGTATCAAACGCTTTAATAATGCAAAGACGACAACACAATCAAGATAAAATAAATAACATCATTTAACGATACTGCCAGCAAAACCATATGATTTGAGATGTAGTACAATCTCGGTTAATCTAATCATCTGCAGGGATCTCACAAATGGAATACTAACCCGTTAGTATTATCCGTCAGGTCAATCTTGATTTTAAGGAATCCCAGTGATTTAATGGTTTCAGAGTCCTGTTATAAAAATGAGGAGATGCGGTATAAATGCCAATTCAACTATCCACCAAAGTTCAAATGAATTGGAAGTTAGCAACTATATATAGGCAACCGTAAGGCATTTAACATTGAGAAAAACCCATACCGTATAGTCGGCTATAAAAGGCTTTCGCATAGCTTAACAATGTATGACAATGGGTTGTTATGGGGTTACATAGGCACAACCAGGAGTAACAGATTTTGAAATGTACAGAGTTGCCATAAATTAAGAATGAATTACTTGTATTCAAGAAAATAAAAGGGTGTTGTGTGGATGCAGCAGAAAGTATAACCATACGTGTGGAGTATACCCTTATATTTTACAATAATGGGTTGTTTGCTTGTAAGATGCTTACGGTATAGGTTATGCTTCCTGTTTAAAGTCGTATGGTGACCTGTTATTGTTCACATTGTTTAAAGCCGTATGGTGACCTGCTACTGTTCACATTGTTTAAAGTTGTATGATTTGTTTTACATTTGGTCATGTCGGGGCCTTTTATAGCTTACCCTACGGTATGGGTTTTGCTCATTGCTGAAGGCCGTATGGTGGCCTATATAATTGTTTAAATTCACGTTATTTTGACTCTGTTGGATAGTTATCACACTACACCTTCTTGTTTTATGTATATGATAACTAGCAGATAGTGCTATTCGTGCATGCAACGAAAATATGAAAATAAGTAAGTTCTAAAAGCAACAAGAAAAATATTACTGTTCAACAACGTTCTATCATGTTTATCACATTATTGAAAATTTGAATGCGTTTTATTTCATCCTTTCAGTTATATTTAAAGATTTTGAGTAGATTATATTTTAGAATAAGTTAATCTTTGCTTTCATTGATGGAAAATGGCAATCTGATTTGAATTCAGATCTATCTCCGATAGTTTTATCACTATGATAAATACCACATAAGAAGACAATCCTTTAGAATTCAGAAAGGATGTGTCGTTCATTGATGTAAAATAGCAGAAATAGTGTGCAAATTATTTTGATTGTATTTGTTGAAGTTTATTACCAATCAAATTGTTTTAAACAAATATAGTTATACGATAAATAAGTTATAGGGTTGGCTTCTCAGCAACATATGACACGTTAATTCGCCGTTACAGTCTTACTCAATTACTCTCAATATACTCATCTTTGTTGTAATCTTCTACAAATACTCCCGACGACAACGAACTCGTCCATGTTACATTCTTATTCAATTACTCTCAACAGACTCATTCATGTTATAATCTATTACAGTTACACTCAATCTGCAACACATTATGTAGGAATCAATCGTGTACAAAATTGCAAATAAAATTTCATGCAGTGAAGACGCGGAAATAAAATCCTCCTGCCCCACCTAGAATATCAAATGGTCGTACCATAACTACCTAAAGATTAATTAACGTAAGAAATTAAGAAATTAGTCGTTATTCCAATTGTATATTCCTTATACAGAATTAAGGAGATGTGGTATGATTGAAAAAGAAAAAAAAAACATCCACCAGATTCCAAAGCAATTATAGGTCACCGCACGGCCTTCAACAATGAGAAAAACCCATACCGTATAGTCATGCATTTTACGTTTGTCATAAAAGATTACCATTTATTCGTGATTTAATTCTAAATTGCATCCTTAATAAATTTGTGTTTTCAGTCATTTTTCGTAATCAGACTTATAACTTGTTTCGTAATCAGACTTATAACTTGTTTCGTATTCATTATACGATTATTAAATCCATTAATCCCAATTCAAATTGAATGTTACAACTGATAACGGCTTGTTCATAATTTTTTCTCATGTTTTATGTAAATAGTTACCCGTTTAAAAGACAACAATAATAAGAATAAAACAAATAAATATATTATTACACCATGATGTTATACAAAAAATAGATTTAAATATGTAGTACTAGTCCACGAGAATTTTTGAGGAATGTATGTTATGTCATGGAAATCAATGGAGAGTCGATGGGAATTTTTTAGGGATGTAATATCAATGGAGAGTCCATGGGAATGTTTTAGGGATGCATGTTATGTCATGTAAATCAATGGACTCAGGTGTTATTGACGTGCAGATGATTATCAGCTTCCGTTGCTTGACCTTTCGCCTTCTATAGTGACGTCACTAAACACAATTCCGTTAAATAAACAGGTGGAAGTTGATCATCGATTGATCGTATTTACCTTGCTAACAAGTGACAAGAGACAGATTTATTTTTTGTTGCAATGTTTTTAGTTTAATATGCGAAGCGATTGATAGAATCTTATATCAACGTCGAATTAATCGAACCGAAATTTTTACCACTGCTAATCTTTATATAAATATGGAAATTGGCACAGTCAGTTGAAAGGGATTTAAATACATTAAATGTTGTGTCGGTAATGTACATAGGGCTGCACTGAAAGTCAAAACTTCAATCATAACGTTGTACTGTTATAGGTATTGGATGTATAAGGTATGGAGCGTAGAAAAATATTACGTTTTAAGTGTTAAATTTGACTAGAATGATGTCTAGTCCTATACGACAGATGAATCAACGACGACTACCCCCACTCCCGGGAGTTCAACAGGGGAAATCTGGTCGTGGTGGACGCCCTACAACGGAAGAAATGATCATAACGGGTAAGCCATTTTATTATTGACATGTAACAATTCTTCATCTTTTTGGTAATTTTCAAAATAGTTTTTTTAAATATCATCATGATAAAATTCTTCATCAGTCAACCTAGTGTGAAAATCAAAAAAAGAGTACAAACATTAGGAACACTATAAATTATCATATTACATGAGGAACACTCTACATCACATAACGTGAGACATGAGGAACACTCTACATCACATAACGTGAGACATGAGGAACACTCTACATCACATAACTTGAGACATGAGGAACACTCTACATCACATAACTTGAGACATGAGGAACACTCTACATCACATAACGTGAGACATTAGAAACACTCTACATCACATGACGTGAGACATTAGAAACACTCTACATCACATGACGTGAGACATTAGAAACAATCTACATCACATGAGGTGAGACATTAGAAACACTCTACATCACATGACGTGAGACATTAGGAACACTCTACATCACATGACGTGAGACATTAGGAACACTCTAAATCACATGACGTGAGACATTAGAAAATTTCTACATCACATGACGTGAGACATTAGAAACACTCTACATCACATGACGTGAGACATTAGTAACACTCTACATCACATGACGTGAGACATTAGGAACACTCTACATCACATGACGTGAGACACTAGGAACCCTCTACATCACATGACGTGAGACATTAGGAACACTCTACATCACATAACGTGAGACATTCGGAACACTCTACATCACATCACGTGAGACATTAGAAACACTCTACATCACATGACGTGAGACATTGGAAACACTCTACATCACATGACGTGAGACATTAGAAACCCTCTACATCACATGACGTGAAACATTAGAAACTCTCTACATCACATGACGTGAGACATCAGTAACACTCTACATCACATAACGTGAGACACTAGAAACACTCTACTCACATGACGTGAGACATTGGAAACACACTACATCACATGACGTGAGACATTAGGAACACTCTACATCACATGACGTGAGACATTAGGAACACTCTACATCACATGACGTGAGACATTAGAAACACTCTACATCACATGACGTGAGACATTAGGAACCCTCTACATCACATGACGTGAGACATTAGGAACCCTCTACATCACATGACGTGAGACATTAGAGACACTCTACATCACATGACGTGAGACATTAGGGACACTCTACATCACATGACGTGAGACATTAGGAACACTCTACATCACATGACGTGAGAAATTAGGAACGCTCTACATCACATGACGTGAAACATTAGAAACTCTCTACATCACACGACGTGAGACATTATAAACACTCTACATCACATAACATGAGACACTAGAAACACTCTACATCACATGACGTGAGACATTGGAAACACTCTACATCACATGACGTGAGACATTAGGAACCCTCTACATCACATGACGTGAGACATTAGAGACACTCTACATCACATGACGTGAGACATTATAAACACTCTACATCACATGACATGAGACACTAGAAACACTCTACATCACATGACGTGAGACATTGGAAACACTCTACATCACATGACGTGAGACTTTAGAATAACAATAATTCATCACTTACTTCAGACATTAGGAAAATCATGAATTATTACATTACTTGATACATTAGGTCAACACCCTAAATCATAACGTGATTCTGACGTGAATCATTAGGAACATCCTAAAGCATTAAATTACGAGACATCAAGAACATATTAAAAGGTTTAACGGTTTCAATTTTACTGCACAAGATGTGCATTTCGACGAATAATTTCTCTTGAGAGGGCGAACATACTGGTAAACACTGAAAATAGAAGGTCTTGCCCAAAACGGGATGTAAATAAATATAATGTCCAACTAAATGCTACAATAAATTGTGTAAAAAAAAATGAAAGTACACGAAATAAATAAGTCGACGTAGCAACAAATGAAGGGGATAAATCCTCCTATATCATCCCACAAAATCAAGATTGGAACCTTTATGATTTTATGATGCATAAAATATTTATTAAACCAAAATCTAATACGAAGGTGAAAAACCTTTGAATAAAAACCTAAATTAAGTTGTTTTAAAGTCTTAACATAATCCCCGATTTATAATTAGAATTACTTAGGTCATTCGATTGGTTTCATGGTACCTTTGCTTCGATAATAAATACAAAAACTAACTTAAAAGAACCATTCTAAAATTTGCGGATGTATTGTGCTTTGTTCCTTTTAGATCAGATATTCTAAATTCTCTAATTATCATAAATACAGTTTGCTTTTAAAAGTCTCTTCAAATTATATTTTCAATTAAATAAAATGAATTTTCGGTTCATGAAATTTTATTAATAATTTATTGATACTCAGATGTTTCATTATTTTGTATTTAAATATCCATTGCAGAGTAACACTGGAACTTACTTAATACATAATATGTTCTACTATGTGACGAACTTATGTTCAAATTAATTTTGTTCGAATACCGATGTATGTTAGACATCTAAATGATTTAAAAGAATTTTAAAGTATATTTCCAAATATTTAGTTAAAGGTGGCGTTAAGTTTTATGGGGAATTATAAGTTATAACACTTCTTTTGTAAGAACTTTACCATTTCTAGTAATAAGCTTCTCTGACTTAATTACGTTATATTTATACCTGGAGCAGAACATAAACATACCCCTTGCAATGAGCACGGGTATCATCTGAATTGAAGCCTGAAGCGGTACGTCACCAAACCTAAAGCACTGTTAACACCTGAATTGAAGCCTGGGGCAGTACATCACCACACATACAGCAATAAGCATGGGTAATTTTCTGGAGCAGTTCATCACCATACCTACAAAAATGAGAAATGGTAACATCTGGAGCAGAACATCACCATACCTACATTAATGTCAACGGATAACATCTGAATTGAAGTCTGTAGCAGTTCATCACCCTACCTACATGTAGCAATGACCACGGGTAATATCTGGAGCAGTACCTCACCATGCCTACAGCAGATTGCACGGATGACATTTGAGCAGTGAGCACGTGTAATATCTGAATTGAAGACTGTGAAGCAGTGCATCACCATACATAGAACAAAGAGCACGGGTATAATATCTGGAGCAGTGCATCACCATACATAGAGTAAAGAGCACGGGTATAATATCTGGAGCAGTGGATCACCATAACTACAGCAATGAGCACGGATAACATCTGGAGCAGTGCATCACCATAACTACAGCAATGAGCACGGGTAACATCTGGAGCAGTGCATCACCATAACTACAGCAATGAGCACGGGTAATATCTGGAGCAGTGCATCACCATTACTACAGCATTGAGCACGGGTAACATTCAAATTGAAGCCTTTGGCAGTACATCATCACATTTACATGTAGTAATGAGCACGGGTAATATCTGCAGCAGTACATCACCATATTTACAGCAATGACAACAGATAACATCTGGAGCTGAACATCACCATACCTACAGCAGTGAGCACGGATAACAATGGAATTGAAGCCTGGTGCAGTACATCACATGCCTGTAGCAGTGAACACTGGTAACATCTGGAAGAGAACCTCGTCATTACTACAGCAATGAGCACTGGTAACATCTGGAGCAGTACATCAACATACCTACATCAATGAGAACGGATAACATCTGGATCTGTACATCACCAAACCTACAGCATTGGTCACGGGTAAAATCTGGAGCTGTACATAACAATACTTTAAGCAATGAGCACGGGTAATATCTGGAGGAGAACATCGTCATACCTAGAGCAATGAACACGGGTAACATCTGGAGGAGAACATCGTCATACCTAGAGCAATGAACACGGATAACATCTGGAGGAGAACATCGTCATACCTAGAGCAATGAGCACGGGTAACATCTGGAGGAGAACATCGTCATACCTAGAGCAACGAGCACGGGTAACATCTGGAGGAGAACATCGTCATACCTAGAGCAATGAGCACGGGTAACATCTGGAGCTGTATATCAACATACTTTAATCAAAGAGCACGGGAAATTTATGGTAACTTTCTTATGGAGTGTACATATCTTCACCAATGAAAAAAAAAAATACATCTGGGATATAGTGTTCTAAATTGTCACGTTTGTATTAAATTCTATCACAAAATATTGGTATGTATTGTGGAAATATAATTTCACTTACAAGAATTGATTAAAAAGTAATATTTCACACCAAGCTGTGTACGGTAATTTGTGTTCTTAGCAAATCAAACGTGTTGTTGTTTTTGGTATATTTCTCTTGAGAAGACTTATTGTTAAAAGTTATATTTATACTATTGCTGTTAATTCACTGCACCTGATGTTTTGAAGGTACGCATTCATTTCCTCGTTTATAGCTTGAAGCAATACCTAAATGTTTCTTTTGTTTTCCTGTACTGAAATTTTGTAGTATACACTTTGCATTACGTGGCTTCCTGGACTATTTAAGGATATGTGAAATTTTCGATGACGTACAATGACCGATGTAAGAGTTAAGGACGGCATAAGTTCATACGATTAAGTTTGACTGTAAGCTTTCTTTCAGTAACTTCGAACAGTTTTTGCTATGGTATAATTGTGTTTGCACGTGGTTTTTTGTTAACAGTCGGTGTTTAATATGTGGTTCATACACAGTAAATGGGTGGTCATTGGCACCTTGAGGTATTCATTTAATATAAAACATCATCTAATTACAGCACCGTGAAATGGTATGATGGGCAGGCTTTGTTGTTGTACTCAGGAGTCAATGCATAAGTTTAATTTCTGTTACGATTTTAAGTGAAAAGTATTACAGTGGTTAAATATATATATATATATATATTTATATATACAAGTCTAAATTGAAAACAACGTTCAAACCTATGATTGCGTTAGATAAAAACCGCAATTTTTATACGTGTGCATGCAAAACAAATTTCTTGGTAAAGGGGTCTAAATACAGCACAAACAACATTTTCCAAAAGACCAAAAAAGTGACAAAGTATATTTTAACAAAACGCATTTGACTAGCAGGTCGAACAACGTATGTTCTTAAACCCTGCTGACTGCCATTTGCGATTGCCAAATAAAATGATCACCAGATGTAACAAAATGGATCTTAAATATTAATTTAATATCAAACAGAAAACAATAAACTTGCGGAAAAGATGGTATACCGCAAACAAAAGGTGCAGAAATTAGTACACCATATCCGGATATATAAATATATATATATATATATATAAAACATACAATAAAAATAAGTGTAGAAAAAAACAAATATCGGATATAAAAGAATACAAAAACATATAAGAGACAAAATATTTTTTAAACAATGTTATACCGTATTAAAGAATCCTCGCAGATACTACATTTCGTAAGCTATACATGACAAGATCTAACAAGTTCCGCCGCCATTCCAATAGGAGATAGAAAAGGGAGATATCCCAAATGTCACAACAACACGACCTTCATATTATTATTTATCTTCGAAAATGTACTATGACATAATTTGTAATAAATAAATAATAAATATAACAGAATACATAATTTATGCATTTAAATGAAAACATCCAACCAAGAGAAAGAAAACGCAATAGAATTAAAACGGTGTGAAGTACATACAAAACGGTGTGAAGTACATACGAAACGGGGTCAAAAAGTAAAAAACATATGATTTGCGTCCTTGGTTAATACTCATACTCGCCAAGTGTCCACCGGAAAATATCTAATCTCAGATTTTACTATAAATTTAATTTAAATCAAGAAAATCGAATAAAATACATTCTTATGGATTTACGCTGTTATTATACAGTTTTTTTAATACAGCGGTCTCTTGATTTTTTCCAGTTTATTTTCAATCTGAATACTTTTATAAATGCATGTGTAATCTCGATAAAGCATCCATTTATAGAAGGATTTCTTTAAAAAAAAGTAAAAAATGTAAGCGGCAAAAAACTTTTCCCCGACTACGACCGGAGACCTAATGGACAATACCCTACTCCACACTATTTTGGAGATATACACTACAGTGAACTACAGATTTACGTCTATTCAATACTTACAAAGCAAACCATGCATGTTTAACTTAACGAAAAGAACTTTTAATTAAGTTTTGTAGGAAGAAAATATTAAAGGATAACAGAAATAACCAAACATTTTGGTCAGTGTACCACCATCACCTGACTTCTCCGTCCTGACCAATCATAACCATACTCTCGATAACAGTGAATCTTATTTCTGTTATCTATATAAAGTATCCGTATCTTATTCAATATTGTGTCAACATTACAAAATACTGCACATTGAACCCACATATTGCAATTTATATTCTACCAAAATATCCGATAATGTAATATATCTTACTAATCGCAACTTCGGATTCATCAGTGGTTTGACGATTTTAATGCGCAGTCGAGTTAGCAGTAGTTGACCATTTGTGTAGCTGATGGAAGTCAACTTTGGAGCGAGGTGATTGAACGTATCAATATCATATTCTTTTTAATTTATTGATGAACAACTTGTATCATGTGTATGTAAAGTTGAAATTTTGAAACTTATGAATTTAAGAATTTTTCGAAAAGTCGTTTGATATTTCATTAAAATGACGTAGGACGATTGCTAGTGGTACTATAGACAAGGACAAAAAAGATGGCCATGTTGGCATTTGTCTTTAATTTCTAAAACTGAATCATCGAGAGTTTCAAGCACATATCATTTCATATCCTGATTTTTAATATAAATGGTGGTCTACTCAGGAATATACTGTAAACAAAATATATAATTTCTTTTCAACGTCATTATGTTGGGTCGGTAGTTTTAGTGAGCTTTTGAGAAACAAGTGTAATGTATGCTAAATTTATTTTTACAATTTTTTTATCAGTTTTTTTTAAATACCTTATATTTGTTCCCGTTTTATTTGTTTTGGAACATCAGATTTTCCATTAAAAAACGTTAAACATTTACATCTGCTAATGGCATACTATTATCACTTCTCTTACCATTTACTGATATTAAAAAAGTTAAATGACAAATATTTGTATGTTATGCATTATTTGTACAAACACTAGAAATAATATAAGTAAACTATAAAACTATGGGCTGTCAAAATATATTGCTTGAGTTAGGTAAATGATAAAATATCTATGATTTTCATTTAATGTCCACAATAATCAAATTATCTAAAGTATCATATTGATGCTTATACTAACAAAGTAATCTGTGGAATTAAAAGTAATTCAAAAGTCATCATTCAAATTATAACTATAAAAGATATATATCATATGGTTCTTCACTGTAGAAAATATGTCCATGATGTTGACTCATTTAACATTTGAAAAAAAACAAAAACAACAAAAACAACTGGTAAATTATTCCATAAATTACTTAAAATCTTGATTTGAGAGCGGGGTTAATGGGTGCATTTATATGTTATTTGTAGCTTGTGTGCATTTATATATTCAACGTAGCGGGTGTACATTTATGTATTACACGTAGCTGGTATACATTTAAATATTACACATAGCTGGTTTAAATATATGTATTAGATTTTGCTGGTGTACATTTATATATCATATATGTAGCGGGTGTACATTTATATATTATATGTAGCTGGTGTACATTTTTGCATTACACATACCTGGTGTACATTTATATAATACACGTAGCTGGTGTACGTTTATATATTACACATACCTGATGTACATTTATATATTACACGTAGCTGGTGTACCATTATATATTACTCGTAGCTCTGTGTATATTTATATATTACACGTAGCTGGTGTACATTTATATTTTACACGTAGCTGGTGTACATTTATATTTTACACGTAGCTGGTGTACATTTAAATTTTACACGTAGCTGGTGTACATTTATATTTTACACGTAGCTGGTGTACATTTATATATTATTTCTAACGAAAAATTTAGTGTCAAAATAACTGTTGTAGGTCGCCACAAGAAACGAAAAATAAAAGGTAAAACATCACAACCTTGACTAACTATGTTTGCTGTTGTATGGTTATACTAAAATCAACATATCCTATGTGTGCTTCAGTGGTTCATTACTAATGCCTGATAAATATAAAAGAACACCCATATCGGACTAAAAATCTCTATGTTATGTATGCATTTGTGACTTATCCATTTTAGAGAAGAGGAGACGGACAAAATTTCCAAACAAATGGACATAATTTTAATCTGTCGCATACCATTCACACGTTTGGCCAAATTAGAATTTGAAATAAAGTTCTTTCCTGTTTCAAATGGTAACGTCTAACTCTTATAGTTTTTATTGTCATTTTCTTTTATCTGTGCCCTATAGCACATTTCAATTAAAATATATGATGTATGGGAATAAGTGTATGGTCATATAAGTCGTTATAGAGGCCTCTTATAAATGTATGGTCTTATAGGTCGTTATAAGAGGCCTCTTATAAGTGTATGGTTCTATAAGTCGTTATAGAGGCCTGTTATAAGTGTATGGTCATATAAGTCGTTATAGAGGCCTCTTATAAGTGTATGGTCATATAAGTCGTTATAGAGGCCTCTTATAAGTGTATGGTCATATAAGTCGTTATAGAGGCCTCTTATGAATGTATGGTCTTATAGGTCGTTATAAGAGGCCTGTTATAAGTGTATGGTCTTATAAAAGAGGGGCGAAAGATACCAGAGGGACATTCAAACTCATATGTCGAAAATAAACAGACAACGCCATGGCTAAAAAAGAAAAAGACCAATAGACAAACAATAGTACACAAAACACAACATAGAAAACATATAAGTCGTTATAGAGGCCTCTTATAAGTGTATGGTCCTATAAGTCGTTATAGAGGCCTCTTATAAGTGTATGGTCCTATAAGTCGTTATAGAGGCCTCTTATAAGTGTATGGTCCTATAAGTCGTTATAGAGGCCTCTTATAAGTGTATGGTCATATAAGTCGTTATAGAGGCCTCTTATAAGTGTATGGTCATATAAGTCGTTATAGTGGCCTGTTATAAGTGTATGGTCATATAAGTCGTTGTAGAGGCCTCTTTTATGTGTATGGTCCTATAAGTCGTTATAGATGTAAAACAACTCTTTGAATAGAAATAAAACTAAACTTTTTATCATTGTAAGAGGCGCAAAGAAAACTCTTTGGATTCAGGATAGCTATGAAAATATGGCAGAATTGATATACTAGAATGATAAAAAACGAACCAAAAATGGAGTTGGAACAGTTTTATCGTTAGGATCATTGTGTCATACTTTCCTACATGCATCACACTTTCATTGTATTACTTTAAATCAAGTTTGGAAAAATATCTAGGAATCAAAACATGAAAATTAGAACTCACACATATTGACCTTTTTCTAATATTCACTTTTTTATGAACCAAACCGAAATACTGTATAGCAAAAGAAAATGTCAAAATAAAGATATGTAGTAAGATTGCCAAGTGACAACTTTTTACCAAAGACCAAGGGAAAAGGATTTCATCAACTACATGACATTCATCTATTAACAATCAGCAAAATCCATAAAATATAGTAAGCTATAAAAGACTCCATATTAATATAATGCCTAAAATATCAAAGTAGAAAACCAACGGCCTGATTTAAGCTTATAACATTAATGAAACAACTCTCCACCAGAGACCAAATGGCGAAGAAAGTTAGCAACTATTATAGGTCACCATACGAAAGACAACAATGAGCAAAACCTATACCACATAGCAAATAAGGGTTATTACTGAGAACGGAAAACTAATAATAACTTGCAAAATGACTGTGAAATCCCTTGAAATGAGCGACGGACAGACTGAAAATTGTCAATTTTTTACTTTGCATCAAAAAAATTATTAGAAAAGTCATTGCCTTTTTAAAAAGTATGTTTTAATATTTCTGTTCTTGATAATCGTTAATTTGCACGAAAAAGTAGTTACCAATTTTGTTAAAACCTGACGAAAACAAGATATAAAAGATTTAAAAGCTTAGTTTAGTGCGCTTCCTTCAAAGGAGGTTTTGACTTAACATATAAATAGGGTGTGAGTATTGAAAAGAAAAGTCAACATATTAAGTTTTTATTCGAATTTTTAGTTATATTGAAAGATTTTTGTAAGAAAATAAGTATTGACTATTTTCCCATTCTTCTTTTCTAAATTGAATGACATTGTAATTGTCCTCTATCCAGCTGTGTTAATGTCAGATACTTGCCATTGAATTGTGCCAAGTAGTTTGTACCTGTTTAACTTTATTTCAGAGTACAACAATTCTTCAACAAATATGATTTAATCGAACCTGAAATGTTGGTTTTAAGTGATTTTTTTAAACTATAAAATATTTGTCTTGCATTTATTCATTTTGATTGCATATGACCTCATCATTCAGAAACAAATAGATATTAATAAAGGAGATGAAGGGTACAATTAATGAGACAGCAACCAAACTACAAAAACAACAAAATACATCTAGAGGGCAAAATCCATGCAGTCTTCAACAAAGGATAGGTGTCTATACAATAAATCCAGCTTTAAATTGTCCCGAGTCTATAACAGTTGTGAAGACATCAAACAGAAACAATTGAAAACCAGATATTGAGGCCAAATTCCTTAGAACGACAAAAACAACATCAAAATATGACAAATGACAAACACTAACAAAATTCCTAACTTGGAAATTGAAAATAATACTTTATAAAGTTGATGCGTCCGCAGGTCTTTTCCGGAAATACTTTCATTAGAAACGCTCAAACCAAAACATTAAAAGCCCAGAATGTATCAGTACTTGGAAACTTGATGAACTATAGGCCGTACGGTGACCTATAGTTGTTAATTTCTGTGTCATTTGGTCTCTTGTGGAGACGGCAATCATACCACATCTTCTTATTTTTATATATGACCAAATGGGGACATAAAAAGAAATAATAATAATAATAATAATAATATAATAATAATACCATCTAAGGTATACTCTGCCTGGTGTTGTTGGGACTGTGGTTTCCTAATAATTTCTAATAAGTGTGTTCGATAACCCCATATATTGGACCTTTTAAATCAGGATTTTATAGCAATTTTTACAATGTATTCTAGCTTCAACAACGACTAGTTATGTATTTTAGCTTGAAAATTCAAGTATCAGCGTTCTTTTGATGATTAGCATCCATCTTAATTTTCCACCAAATTTAATGATTCATAGGTTTCTTGGACCGGAAACGTAGAGCGCATGCGTCGACAAAAATGTTTTTTGAACGATCTAACTCAATATTTAGTATGCCGGACCCTAATATAGAGTTTCCCATGTGAAATTGAAATATCTAAATATCTAGGAAAGGACAGTTATTGATATATGTGATTTATTTTCATTTGTGTAAATTTCGGCAGTATATATAGGGAATTCTTGAATACTTAACGAAAAATATGATCAAGATAACTGTAAGGTTTGTTGAGTTTATCAATTCAATGACATCCAGACGGGTCTTTACTGAGTTTGGCCATAATCTGTCAATCCTAGCAATACAAGAACATGTCTGCTATTAAAGGGGCACAATTGGTGTCCATTGGAGTACCTACAAACTGTCGTCAAGCTTTATTGGATTTGTATTTGGTCAGTTGTAAAATTCAGGTTAAGAGGAAACGTGAGATACTATAATCTCTTGAGGTGATTTTATTTAAGCGGGAATCTTTGCTAGTTATAAATCCTTGTAATTTGAGGTTTATTTTGTCAGATTGATATCCTGTATATAGATATACTCAAACCCAACATATCTGAGATTAATTTTCTAGCATTGGTGATTTTTAGTATAATATTTTCATTGTTTGTGATATTTTAGTATGTGCTATTACTACCACCCTATTCCTATATATCTTTTTTTATTATTTTAATTCCCTTTTTTCATTTATATTTGTAGCATTACCTTCGCTTCCTCTTCCTCTTTCTCTTTCTCTGGAAACTAACAGACAAAAAGTAAACAACTAGAACATCACCTAAAATATTGCTTAATTCGGGACCCAATACCAAGTTATAAGCTCAGGTGTTTCGATTCTACAGACAACTTTCTGCCGGTCTGTTCATGCCCTTTTGGTCTTAAATAATTCTTTTCCTAAACTCTTGGGTCTCTAGCGAACCTGATGAAGAGTATCCCAAAAAATAAATGCGCATGTTAATTATGCACTTTTGGTGGCTTGGAATTGCTGCTAGTACACAAAGATTGCAAATCCTTCAGATTTGTTTGAATGCTCTGTTTAGGCCCTTTCGTTTTTACATTCAATTTTTTTTTTACAATTCGACGTTCAAACTTTTGGTCTGTAATGTAGATGATGGTGGTTATTCCACAAACACGTGTGATGTGCACGCGGAAATCATGCCTTTTCTTCTTTTTTTTTGTACATGGTGAATTTATCTATTTTCTCAAGTTCAATATAAATACAAGATGTATATTATAATAAGACAGCAAGACACGAAAACCATCAAACAATAAGACAATCTACTGTCATATAATATATATATTTCTACTGGTAGAACCCCTTAAATGATGAGAACATTTACATTGGAGTCCTTTAATAAATATTCTTTATTTATCAATAGAAATCTAAACTGACTGTCGATGTGTGTACAGCAAGAGAGTGGACTACAAATTTCTCATTGTAAACTTTTCATATGTATGTATCAACATTCCAGCAGCAGCACCATCATAGTATATATATTACCTTGGGTATATTCCATTTTTAAAGCCAAAATCCAATCCTTCTTTCTTTGTTTATGATTGATTACCTTTCCTCTTCGATGACCGTCATTGTCATGCTTTGATATCAGTTCGTTGTTTGAATGATGTATATTTTGTTTATATGTATGTCTGTATTTGTCGGTTACTGAAGAGCTTATATTATTGTTATATAGCATGCCGACTGTGAATAAAACATTTTAATTGATATATTTTGTCTAAATTAGTATTATGATATGTTTACTTATCCTGAGCTACATGACGGGTGCCGCTATTGTAACAGGACGTATTATCTATACTGAGCAGCTGAGTTCACCCCCATGGTGAGGTTCTTTTTTGTTCGATCTTTAGTTTTCTGTCTAGTTTGTATCTTGTTTTTGATTGTCTTCTGTCATTATGTTGTCTGTCCTTCGAATTATGATTTGCATTGTCCCTTGGTATCTTCTAACTTTTTTATCATCTGGTTGTTCAACAGCTTTTAATCTCTGAAATCACAAAGTAATTTGATACTAATTATGAAAGAAACAAGAGAATTATTGGGATTGTGGCACCATTTTAGAATAAATGCGTGGTCATCAGTAACATAAATATACTAGTATTGTAAGTCAATCGAGTCCAGATTAAAATGTTCGATTTCAAATTTCCGGAGGAACATTTGGTTCAGTTATCTCCTTGTAAGTTTAAGAATGGTAAAAATGAAGTCATCTCTGCTCGTGATGGGCAATCACATGTTCAGCTGCTAGATACTTACCTCTTACATGTCAAAACATTAGAATACTTATTGTCCAGATTAGATACCTACGTATATGACTAACGTTCATCATTAGTGTCCGTCTCTCGTTGATTGATTCTATTGTATTTTTTAGGAATTAGTTCTGTCCTTAATGATCAGCCAGTGACGTCAAGTCGTGGTCGACATTACATGGCAACAGGTAGGAAAATCCATAACGATACATTACTTATTTCTCCTATTCATTAGCAATCTCCTGCCGAACGCTTTATGGTATCTCTATTTAAAAGACATTATTTTCTTACATAAAAGCTGCATTAAAGTATATTTAGAAGTGTTTCCGTACTTTCAGGATATTGGATATGAAACGAAAGACTACAAATTAATTTATGAGCTGAAGTGAAGGGTTATATTAGTAAAGATACTCCAATCCTGCATAGTTATTCTCTGTTGTATTCACATCAATGAAAGAGAAAATTTCTACGTGTCTATTTTTCATAAAAACTGCTTACTGGAAATATTGTTTTTCTATCATATAAATGCTAATGTTTAAACTAAAAAGTTTCCGAATGGAATAGGTTACAACGTTTAACATCTCCAAGACCATATAGATATGTTTAAAGTTGTACAAAATTTTGTTTTGGAAACAGGGAGATTTGGTTAATAAATCTTTTGGTTTTTTGTCGATTTGTATTTTGAAACTTTGTAATTGAAATTTATTTTGTGGAACATATACGTATCATATTCACAGCTAAGACAACAATTTTAAATGAATTGATCTTTGGGTTAAACTGACTTCTGAGTAACTGGCAAAACACACAGGAATAAGCAAGTAATGTAAATTGTAAATTGCAAATTATATTATAGCGTGTTTCTTTTCACTATGTTCCCAATGTTGTCACCTTGTTAAGGGAGACGTATTTATATATGTTCTATATTTCTATTGTATAATTGTAATTTATGCACTTTTGAAAAATAAGATATGTATTAAAGTAAGATCGTAAAACCAAACCCCTGAAACACGATTTAAATTGACACAAAAATAATTGTGATGTAATGTGAACGTGTAGATAATACTCTAAATACAGAGGTACTATGCTCTTTGATAGACAGCAGCTGTTCCTGTGTTATAACGTATGCTCTTTGATAGACAGGAGCTGTTCCTGTGTTATAACGTATGCTCTTTGATAGACAGCAGCTGTTCCTGTGTTATAACGTATGCTCTTTGATAGACAGGAGCTGTTCCTGTGTTATAACGTATGCTCTTTGATAGACAGGAGCTGTTCCTGTGTTATAACGTATGCTCTTTGATAGACAGGAGCTGTTCCTGTGTTATAACGTATGCTCTTTGATAGGCAGGAGCTGTTCCTGTGTTATAAGAGCATACGTTATAACACAGGAACAGCTCCTGTCTATCAAAGAGCATATGATAGACAGGAGCTGTTCCTGTGTTATGAATAACGTATGCTCTTTGATATACAGCAGCTGTTCCTGATAACGGTTATGTTGGTCATAATCTCTGTATCAGTCTCAACCGATTCGTGGTGGCTAACGTTAAATGTGTTTTCAAAATACTCATGTAATATATTATGAATTACATTTTTTATTGATATATCGTGCAAAGTTATACAAATCTTAATTCAGTGTATTACTTTAGATGAACTTCCGACGTCTTTCTTGTCTTTATTTTGAGTATCGACAGTCTAGTTTATATCACACCCTCAGATAACTTTCAAGATGAAGTGTGACATTATATGGCAATGTTGTTTATTTGTAATATCATTATTTCCGAGTATGAGATCTTTATATCCCAATCTTTGTCCGAGTAACTTTATCATGAAAACAAGAACTTGTCAGTTCCATTAAAATCTTGATCTGTTAAGTAACGGATTGTATGTTGGCTGTAGGTACCAAAATGGGTTATGTCATGAAATATTGGAAAGATCCAATTATAAGACAGAGTTATTCATAAGTTTAGGAATGTTAACTAAACAACTCCAAACCATGGCAAATATATAGCCGGAGTAATAATCCATTTCATGGAATGGCGTTAATCTGGATATAATAATGTCTTTATATATTGGGCATTAATGGTAATTAAAATTACATTGAAATAGATAACATGATTTTTGGCTTTAATCTTCTGAGAATATGCCACTAATTAAAGTTTTAATCTGCCTTCATATTAGCTATTGATTAAAAACAGGGCTTTTAGTATTACAAACGCATCTGATGACATACATTAACTAAAACATTTATTCGAGTATGTTGCCATAATTTTTCAAGTTACCTAATTTAACTTAAAGAATAGTTACAGTTATGTCTGTTTTAATTAAATTTGTAAGAACATTTTCCATTATTGATAGAAAATAATATGTTATTGGCAATATATAAAAGAGACAAAATCACATAAAAATGTTTTGATTGCCTCATTGTAGTTACCGTAATCATTGTTTATTTCATTGTGTCTGATGTTGGATCGCTGTCCATTCACGTGTAACAATAATAAATTGTTTTTACCCAACATTCACAACTAAAAAGGTTGTCAGTCTTGTTCCTTTGACTTACGTCAAAACACGTTCACATCACAATCATCCTTCCTGCAATTTTATCCGTACAGTTTGTACTTATATTAGAATCATAATTGATTATTCAAAGCTAGGTAGATATATCAAAATCATAATTGATAATTGAAAGCTATATTAATCCTGTCGTATACTAGTGACATGGTTTGTTTCTAAGAGCTTTTCGCCTTTTTAAAGTGGAATTCTCTCAAACTTGACTAGACTCGCTTTTTTATGCTTTTTTATAATATGAACACTTATCTATCATTGAGGCCTTATGTGACTTGCGGTTTCTTTTTATGTTTGATTGTTGGCTTGTTGTCCCGTTGACGTTTACCATATAGCATTTCTTAGTTAGTTTGTAAAGCATTAGAATAACTTCCCTTGTAATAATCATTAAAAAAAATCAAATACAGAAAACATCGGATTCAATGTGAGTGTTTTGTTTACCAAATCGTTTGTTTACCTTTCGAAAAACACCTCGATCATCATTTAAAAAGTCTCATCGTTTATACCCTCTTAGACGTGCGAAAACTAGACAACAACAACAAAGATAAAAATAAGGGTTATTTTAAACGTTAGATCTATAGCGGAGGCAATGTAGTATGAAAGATTTAAACCCATATAATTATATATGGGTCTATAGATGATTATAACTGATTTTTACTAATATATGTATCTTTAAGAGTTTTGTATTAACAAATTACCTTTTACTAGAGGAAATGCAACACAACTTCCTTATGTTAAATGTTCTAGATAGCTTATGTTAAATTATTTTATATGCACTGACTTAATATAATCCTTTGATGTAGTTTATGCATCCGTTTTCACATTATCTCCTCAATTACAATTTAAATCGCATGTACAAACTTTTGTTGTTTGAGAAAAATCAACATGCGCAAACCACTACATCTATTATAATGACCCATGATGACGCTATGGTTCCTCTTGTTGTGAGGTATAGGTTTCACTTTCGCAAGCTTTTCAATAGACGAAGATTAATCCCCTCCTATTTGCACGTGATAACGTTGGAACTTAACAATGCACCAGCGTGTCACGGCATATAACATTGTAATTCTTGTTGTTGGTAATGTTTTGTATTCTAATGTGGACTGTAGTTCGTCCATAAGATGATAAAATTACATTCACAAAAGAGGACTTTTATTTCATTGAATAGATCTGGTCTGATTGTCAATCGATGATGCCAACTAATAAAAAAAGTCAAAATTTACAAAATGCACAAAAAATAATTAGTATGAATGAGATTATGTATTGCTTACAGATAATTAAACCGTGAATGTAACACCGATAGACACAGTTTCCCTTTATACACTGATTTTTTGTGACTCTATAAAAAGTTTGTATGTGGAATGTTGTGTTGGCGAAAGACCTCAAAACTATTTTTGTACGACTGTGAAATTTTCAACAGAAAGTCACTCCGAAGTAGAAGTAGTAGTGGAAGTATGTGTATGTGAATAATTTTTATGTCTACACATAAATAATATCTTATACTTTATTCACATAAATGGATTTAATTGTTAATGTTTGGTAGTCTTTATAACAATGTTTACCTCAGCTTGAAGACGTTAATGAGGAGTTGTAGTATGATTGCCCATGAGACAACTATCCACCAGAGTCCAAAGGACGAGGATGTAAACAACTAAAGGGCTCTGTATGGCCTTCAACAATGAGCTAAACCCGTATTTTATAGTATAAGCTATAAAAGTTAAATGTATTCTTTATGACGAAAAACGTCTCCATAAAGCAAAAAAAATATGATAATACATATCTGATTAAATCTATTTCGTCACCGTGTGAAACCTGAGTATCTGATACTTTCGATAAATGTGGTACAAAGTTTTAATACAAATTCTCTTTTTGACAATGTATTAGTTATTCTTGTCGCATACATGAAATGGACATAAATCATTCAGACTTTTACGTAGTATGTTTAAACGTTCACAAATTATTTAACTAGTCCTTACAAATGTTTTATTTACATTTGACAATTTAAATAAGAAATTGCAGGAACTGCAAAAGTGAATACATGTTAATGTGTTTCATTAGTGAATCAATATGACGTGAAAACCAGTATATCATTTGTTTAAGTACATAAACTAAATCTAAATTTAAATTGTATGTTTGGATTTGATTTCTAATTTATCTGACTGTCGACCGGGTACCAGTCTTTCAAATTAAAATATATATTTGACTAGTGTATAGTGTGTTAGGATTTCACGGTTGTTGGACATATAAGTTTATTTTGTGGATAAGTCCAATGTTTGGCAGAACCCGTCCTTAATCAGCTTATACCAATATTGAGTTCTGTACGTGTATGGATCATTGTATACCAAAGTCGATTTTAAAAACTGTGCTTCAATTTTAATGGCAAAGAATTTGTGCGAATATTTAATAAAAAAAGATTTTTCATGTTACGGCTTTGTGCATGGATACAAGATGAGTTGGAAGTGAGATAGAATGGTCAAAGTTTTATTATGGCAGGTATGGTAATTTATAAGCGTGGAAAAGTAAATAAACTTTTACCCACTTTTTATTTGTTCAATTGACATTTTGAAGCGCATTTTACGTTCAGGGGTTAAATACGTGAACATTTTCTTTTCAAATTTAGAATGTTCTATCAACAAAAGCAAAGTAATTTCTATACAAATAATTTCTTTATATAGTTGATAGTATTTCAAAGCATAAGTAAAACAATAAATGATCATATTTTCATATTAAATTTAAAGTAAACAGACTTGTTATTCTATTAAGTGCAGCCAAATGTGAAACATTTTAACCTAGATAACTTAATTATGTATTGTTTATAAAAGAAAGACCTTTATTTAAGTTATTGTTCTTTTGACTTCATGTACGAACTTAATTATTCACAGTTTGTAATATAACGGAGTAATTGCATGCTTCAATAACTTTATAGTGCAACCGACTTATCCGATATGTATGGCATATTACTTAAATGATTTGTTTACACAATTTCAAGTTTGTTTGTGATGCTGTTGCCATATTTCTCTTCCTTTCTGCATAATTGTTTGTGAGACTGTTGACATATGTCTCTACCTTATTGCAATATTGTTTGTGAGACTGTTGACATATGTCTTTACCTTATTGCAATATTGTTTGTGAGACTGTTGATATATGTCTCTACCTTAGTGCAATATTGTTTATGAGACTGACTGTTGACATATTTCTCTACCTTAAAACATTATTGTTTGTGAGACTGACTGTTGACATATTTCTCTACCTTAAAACATTATTGTTTGTGAGACTGTTGACGTATTTCTCTACCTTAGTGCAATATTGTTTGTGAGACTGACTGTTGACATATTTCTCTTCCTTTATGTTTTATTGTTTGTGAGACAATGGACATTTGTCTCTACCTTATTCCAATATTGTTTATGAGACTGACTGTTGACATATTTCTCTACCTTAAAACATTATTGTTTGTGAGACTGACTGTTGACATATTTCTCTACCTTAAAACTTTATTGTTTATGAGACTGTTGACGTATTTCTCTACCTTAGTGCAATATTGTTTGTGAGACTGACTGTTGACATATTTCTCTTCCTTTATGTTTTATTGTTTGTGGGACAATGGACATATGTCTATACCTTATTCCAAAATTGTTTATGAGACTGACTGTTAACATATTTCTTTACCTTAAAACATGATTGTTTGTGAGACTGTTGACGTATTTCTCTACCTTAGTGCAATATTGTTTGTGAGACTGTTGACATATTTCTAAACCTTAGTGCATTATTATTTGTGAGACCGTTGACATAATTTTCTACATTAGTGCATTATTGTTTGTGAGACTGTTGACACATTTCTCTACCTTAGTGCAATATTGTTTGTGAGACTGTTGACACATTTCTTTACCTAAGTTGCCATATTGTTTATGAGACTGACTGTTGACATATTTCTCTTCCTTAACGTTTTATTGTTTATGAGATTGTTGACGTATTTCTCTACCTTAGGGCATTATTATTTGTGAGACCGTTGACATAATTTTCTACATTAATGCATTATTGTTTGTGAGACTGTTGACACATTTCTCTACCTAAGTGCAAAATTGTTTATGAGACTGACTGTTGACATATTTCTCTTCCTTTATGTTTTATTGTTTGTGAGACTGTTGACGTATTTCTCTACCTTAGTGCATTATTGTCTGCGAGACAATTTTCTACATTAGTGCATTATTGTTTGTGAGATGTTGACACATTTCTTTACCTTAGTGCAATATTGTTTGTGAGACTGTTGACATATTTCTCTTCCTTTATGTTTTATTGTTTGTGAGACTGTTGACGTATTTCTCTACCTTAGTGCATTATTATTTGTAAGACCGTTGACATAATTTTCTACATTAATGCATTATTATTTGTGAGACTGTTGACACATTTCTCTACCTAAGTTCAATATTGTTTATGAGACTGACTGTTGACATATTTCTCTTCCTTTATGTTTTATTGTTTGTGAGACTGTTGACGTATTTCTCTACCTTATTGCTTTATTGTCTGTGAGACAGTTGACATAATTTTCTACATTAGTGCATTATTGTTTGTGAGATGTTGACACATTTCTTTACCTTAGTGCAATATTGTTTGTGAGACTGTTGACATATTTCTCTTCCTTTATGTTTTATTGTTTGTGAGACTGTTGACATATGTCTCTACCTTATTGCATTATTGTTTGTGAGACTGTTGACATATTTCTCTACCTTAAAGCATTATTGTGTGTGAGACTGTTGACGTATTTTTCTACCTTATTGCAATATGTTGACATATTTATTTACCTTATTGCAATATTGTTTGTGAGACTGTTGACATATTTCTCTACCTTAAAGCATTATTGTTTGTGAGACTGTTGACGTATTTGTCTACCTTAGTGCGATATTGTTTGTGAGACTTTGACATACTTCTCTTCCTTTATGTTTTATTGTTTAAGAGACTGTTGACATACTTCTCTTCCTTTATGTATTATTGTTTGTGAGACTATTGACATATTTCTTTTCCTTAGATCATTATTGTTTGTGAGACTAAGTTACTTTTCCTTTCAAATATTACCTGACAAGGCTGAATTAGGAAACCAACCTTACCTTGGAAAACCGACAACAGTGCTTCTTTTAATCATAAAAGACTGTCTGTTTCTCATAGTTCTTCCATCGAGAGAGTGAGAAAAGATAGTTTTGTTTTGAGTCTGATTTTTAAGGTTTCGCATAAGCTTTTAACTTTATTTCTTAATTCGTAAGTGTAATTACGTATAACTGTATATCGATATTTTAAAACGTGCTCTCATTATTTACTACAGAAATAATGTTTGCTTAGCTTCCAGTGGCAAATACTTCATACAAATACAAGACGAGAAAATGAAATTAACACTAAATCTGACAAGTAGGTTGCCTCGCAAAAGACCACCTACGGACCCTTCACATAGATATTACAAGGGTTCTCTATCGTGCAGAAAGCGTGTCACGAATGTGACAGTAATGTTATATCAAAAGGGAAATTACAGTGCATAGTTTTCTAGCAGTTCACATTTGTTTCCATATTTATTTTTATCAATTATCGTTTCTAACTTGAAATTTGACTGAGCAAATATTGATAATGTTAGCGATAGAAAAAGGCGTAAAGAGATTTCCATAAGTGTGTTTAGAGTATTGATTTTAATATATTGTAATGTATTTATCAAAGAAGTCGATCTTTCATATTTTATCAGTAGTAATTCCTTTTTAAAATATTTTAATAAGAAATTTATATATGGTGTGCAGATGTGAATGTGAGGCCATCGACACTTAATTTATTTGATCTTTAACTGATAGCAAGTATCTTCCCTTGAAGATGTTGATGCTTCTTGCAAATAACACATATATATTCAGGCTATGAGTATAATCCTGCTTTGCACTATGCCACACTCGAGACTAGATTTTTAAAAATTTTCAAACGTGTAAAATTTCGCAAGGTATTTTTTTCGATCAGACTTCCCGACATGGACTCCGTCACTGTTTAGCAGATTATGTCCCTACTCCTAAGGCGGATTGGTCACATGATAAAAATAAACAAAATGCATTGCGGACTTACAACGAGTATCGAAAGCTTTTGTAAACTTTCAGCAATGATTACTTCTTAAATACTATAGTCTAAAGACGCATTTTAAATGTAAACTTAAACAACAACAACAAAACACACACATATCAGTAATGCGATCCGATTAGTAACACCTAGAGGTGTTAGTTGTTTGTCTTCCACTTTGGATTGTCCATTTGGTATCTTAGTTAAAGTATTGACTAAATCTCGAAAGTCATCATATATAATAAGTTCGGTTGAAAGTGCATCTTTGATTTTCTATATATGCTAAGCCATCAGCATTGTAATTGATTTGGTCTTCAAACTGTTTCGATTCGATGAGTCTTGTGTAGACGAAACGCGCATTGTGTAGAATACAAGCCTGGTATCGTATAATTTAAAAGACTGTGACTATGAGATAGCTGTCAATATTAAAATGTATATATATATCTAGTCTTATTTTTGTTTTACTGACAGTGATCTTATTTCCTGATTTAAATAACAATTTCTATATTCCTCTGACATAGATTTCTTATGAAGGTGTGGGATTATATTTTTTTATATATTAAAAACAAACAGAAGTTTAAATCCTGCATTGATATTAAAGTATGCCGAATAAAAATATAATGAATTCGATTACAGGTAATTATTAAGGCGTTCGGTAAAATCCTTTATGGATTAGCGTGCTTGTATGTATTTTAAACATTGTAAAACGTTTGCACTCTTTTGCCTGTAATACGAAAGAATAAGTTTGCTCTCCAAACCGGTCAACACTTTAAATTTATACATCTGTACTTAATGTATGCTGCATCACCACTATCCCAGGTAAGGGGAGAGTTTAACCCCGCCACACTCTGTATGTGCCTGTCCCAAGTCACGTGTCCGAGGCTGTAGTTCATTTGTCGTCGTTGGTTAATGTCTTTCATATTTGTTTTTCGTGAATTGGTTTGTTATAATTTAGGCCTATAATTGCTTACATCCACTTCATTTAAACTTTGGTGGATAGTTGCCTCATTGGGAATCATACCACATCACCTTACTTTTATATTAATTAACAACAAATGATATGGACTGAGCAGGCATCACACGGTAAAACGAACAATAAGTTGTCAAGAATCATGTCATACTCACTATAATGAACAGGTTTAATGAACCCCTCCCCTCCTCTGTTTGTTGTCTGTTTGAGGAGTATATCAACGAAAAGCAGCCCGTCAACAATATTAAAAGAGAGAAGTTTGAATATTTTTTGAGGTGTCCAAAATGCTAGAGGATAAGCATTTTGCAATAATTGACAGTAACAAATATGTGACATATTTACCATTAATAAGTAAAGATTATGAAGAAAAAAAAGTGTTATATGTCAAATTATATATAATCAGTCATCTAAGCAGTGTCCATTTTTTAATAAATAGTTAAAAATCAAAATGTTACCTATGTAAAAAGTGCAAATTTCTTACGTTTTGTACAGAAGTCGGTCAAAATGAAAGAAAAACGACGTCGCGTAATGTTACCATTACTAAACTGAATACTGTGCGTATATACTGTGCGCGCACTATATATGTTTCTATACTTTTTACTTTTAGCTGTGTATAAATATATAAATGTGCTGCTATTTGGATTTTAGTTTTGTTGAATTTTGATATTTTTACAATATGACTTTAATTCCGCCAAGTCAAAACTGCCAATCACAAGCCTTAATAAAAGAGGAGGAAGTCATAAAATACACAAGCTCAAATGTCATGTAGAAAAGGCGCAAATGTCCTGTAGAAAAAGCGCAAATGTCCTGTAGAAAAAGGTGCTAATGTTCTTTTTATAAAATCGGAAACGTCACCTATAGACAAGTATTAAGCATTTGTCAATAAGAATAAAAAGGCTTTTTTTCCACAAAATATGATGATATTTTTCATTGTATTTCAGATGTGTCTCCAGAATTAGTTACGCATTTTTTAAACGAAAATCCAGAATTTCTAGACAGATATGTAACTACACATGTTTCAGAGGATAAAATTCGACAATGGTCACTACGCAAAGGCAGTAAAAATGTCCACACAAGACAACATAATTTAAATGGTAAGTTTCTAGAAGTTAAAAGTTTAACAAATCGCAGATCTGCAGGCACGAAAATAATCCATATTTTGTCTTTAATTTTATTGCTGATAATAAAAAAATCCTGTTATCATTGTAATATTGACGTTATGTTGCTATCATTTGAACTTATGACAACAACGAGTATTTCAGGTGCGGATGATTAAGACATGTTTAAATGGGTTCTAGGAGAGGGAGTCCACGTGGTAAAAGGAGATTTAAGCCTAGTTTTTGTCGAAATTGGGCCGAAATATTCAGTACCTCCCCGTGATCGACATTCCCACGGACTCCCACTAGCTTGGACCATTATACTAGTCCCATCCGCTAGCCAACGTAGCGCAGCGGAATATAATGAATGAATTGTTCGGGTTACGATATTTGGCGATTTTAAATAAAATCTGAAAAAAGGAAAGCTAGGGTTCCAACCCCAGGAACAACTGCTTTTCAGGATTTATCCATGTAGTTTATATCACCTTTTCTGTATTTTTATTTCCCAAATTACGAAAATTGGTAAATAAGCATACATGAACATACAAACTAATCACAATTTTGTAAGAATGAACAATAATTTATATGAATAAAAAAACACTGAAGTATACTGAGTATCATTAGAAAAAATTAAAATCACAAAAATACTGAACTCCGAGGAAAATTCAAAAAGGAAAGTCCATAATCAAATGGCAAAACCAAAAGCTCAAACACATCAAACGAATGGATAACAACTGTCATATACCTGACTTGGTACAGGCATTTTCTTATGTAGAAAATGGTGGATTGAACCTGGTTTTATAGCTAGCTAAACCTCTCACTTGTATGCCAGTCGCATCAAATTACATTATATTGACAACAATGCGTGAACAAATCAAACAGACACAATAGGTAAAAATGTCAAAAATAGGGGTACGGCAGTCAACATTGTGTTATCATCGTAATCACTATAAAAACAAAAAAATGTAACAAAGAAGCACAAAAAGGCATACATCAAATTTAACATCATTAGAAACGCATCATATTCCAAGCACCCCTTTTGCCCTTTTTTAATAGATAATAAAAAGAGTTCTTGTATGACTAATTAAAAAGAAATAATTAAGAGAATAAATTATATTGTGTAGATCAAAAGTTTTAGGTAAATAAATAGTTGTGTGACACTGAAAGTTTTTAAAAGATGTTGTTGAAGACTTACTAGAAGGTCAACATACTGTAATCACAACCGTTAGGTCAAAATCGGAAAGCTCTGAAAATAATTCTCGTAAATATTCTGTGTACATAACATAAACCTCCAGAATCACAATCTAACAACAACTGGTGAACTTTTAAAGAAGATTTGTTAGTTTGTATTCAGTTTATCCAGCCGGACTGAATGCGTGTCACCAGAGACATCACTCAGATATTAAAATAAAAAAAATGTCGAGTGCCTCTAAAATAAATCAACAACTTTCATTAAAGTGCACAAACTTGATTTTAATTCAACATGATCAAATAAACTGAAAATACAGTTGAGAATTAGGAGAAGTTTATCGTATCATTGACTGATTGCGAAGGCTGTGAAATGTCTTCCGGAAATAACCCACAATAGATCCAGATTCGGTGGCCTATTAGTATATAAGTTTCCGGTATGAAAAAGTGTATGTGTTTCAGTCAAAATAATTATGTTTGACGCCTTGGTAGGTTCTTGAGGTCCTGTCAGGTTTTAAAACATTTCGAGTTGCACAGATTTTTCTGTATTAATTTAGTGGTATAAATTAACACGGCCATTAATTTTTATCAAAGTTATGTTGGAACTTAAAAAAAAAATAGACTTCAAATGTCACACAGTCCAAAGAATTTTTAGACAGAGACATTTAGTATATATGTCTCTGTTTTAGAATAGCCTTACAAGACGTCATAATTATTGGACTAGATTTACTTACCCCCATCCCAATTTGTTTCAAATGAATACTTTTTGTATGTTTTGGACTGATTGTTTTATCATTGAAAATGAACAGGCTACAAAGATCAAACTATCATTACTTTTTTTTTTATACATTTTGTATTTTACCACCCAACCCCGTCTAATAAAGATTTTTCTTATTTACCATTAAATATATGTTCTAAATTAGGTTCAGAAATATGATTTCTTTCTTGCTGCAAATTAAGTTTAAAATATGAGGTGCCATAACCACACAGTCTTCTTTAATTTCATTGTTAACATGCAATAAAATTGCAAAGAGACCTTCTTATATAATCAATTTTCTAAACTTATTTATTGTAAATAATATCCACCCAAACCCTAGAAGGGTCGACGATACATTAAATGCAAAGAAATCAAAAACCAAATCAGTTCAGGTAACAAACTTTTTTGCTTCAAAATTTGCTATGAATTCATTTCTGTGTTAAAAGTTACATTTAAAATATTTAAGAGTGTCTTATTGTTTTTGAGAAATTTATTATTTTTTTCTTATTCCACCTGCATTTTAGTATATTTGATAGAAACAGTCTCTCGCACCCAAAATAAAGATTTATATGCATTGATTATGCATTGTTTACACTGATATTGTAACTCGACATGTGAAAAGATATTTTGTAATATTTTTACAATGGAAATCAAATAACTTTTGGATGCAAATGTTTTCAGCCATTGTCTTACCTTTAAGAAGCATAGAATTGAACATTGTTTTGTTTTTGAGAAAGTGGATACATTTTGTTTGTTTTGATAAAATTTCGAAGTTACGAAAAAAAATGACCAATTAATTCTCAAACATAGCCAATCTTTGATATTTTTCCATGCAAATAATTTATTTAACTCAGTGTTTATATTGCAATTAAATTTGACATGTAATTGTCATTCTAATAATACCCTAGTACATAGCTATATTAAGGAGATATTAAATCATAACACTAACATGATCAAAGAAAACAAACATGGCACCTGATCACGGTATAAGTTTTGACAAGACCTATGAAAATGTTTTGTCTGAATCTTAATGAAATTATTTTATGATTTTATTTTAAATTAATGAAAGATAACCTAGAATGGATGTAAAAATGTAACTGAGGTGAAATGTATATATTTTTCAATTTTCTAAATCCTTCATCACACTGGTAACCAGTAAATTATACATAATCCTAATTAAACCAGTAACATGCAGAGTTACAGAACATAATTATAAATGGAATAGTTGCATATGTGTATTGGTAACAACTTTGTTTCTATAGTCCTGACTTCTACTCAAGAAAAGTTGAAAAATTTGATAGATAGTGGTCAGAAAAGCATCTAAACTAGAAAATTCACTTATTTCACAGAAAATGTATCTCTCTTAGAAAGACATCCTGATTAGGCACGAAATATTTGCCACTGGGCATTTAGCAAGCAACAATCAATTTATTTACTGGTAAACAGAAAACAAACTTTCATTTTATTTGGTCTTAAAACATATGAGACATGAAAAGATAACTAAAACTTGAGACAAAAACTTATAATTTATGAGAGTTTAAAAATCAAAAGAGTCAAAACATCTGAGGTTATCTGTGTGTCATTGCCTGTGGAATTTAAAACAATTATTTACATAACAAACACTTGCACATCAAACCTAATCTGAGCTGGTCATGTGGAATTGTCAACACTTGGCGCTACCCACACAGCACAGAGATACGTCAAGATGTCTAGGCTATTTTGTAACCTGACATTTGTTACCATTTTCAATATATCTACATCTTATTCCTGTTTCAATATTTTTACAATTTAATAATATATTTTGTATTCTTTATTAGGAGAACTATTGAGAGAAAAGAAAAGTAGTAAATGGAAGGTGAGTGGTTTAATTAAGACTAAGCATTGCTAACCCTACCCCACCCCCAAAAAATTGGGGGTGTTCTTAGGTGCTCAGAAAGATAATAATTCATTACTTTATCAATAAAAAATGTTTTCCTACAATATGACGCAAGGTGCCACATTTTACAGTTATATTATATCAAAAGATTGGTTATGTATTCCATTGCTATTTGACAAGTTTTACACATAAATGTGAACATTAAGCAAATACAGATTATATTAATGTCGTCACTTTAAACTTTGAATGAAATATTGTCCTAAAAGAAATGGGCTTTTGACATGAATGGCCATTAAATGTCATGTTTAAGATAACAATGTTGGTCAGTTTACCTACTGATAATACTCAAAGATTTATTACCAATACCTATGTTTCATCTTACGTCTACATCATAGGAAGGTAGTTTGCCATTACTTATTGGTAGCTAAATGTAAATATAAGATGGGTATAGGAATTGTTGGTTACTTACGGTTTACATAAAGTTTTTATGTACCAAAACAGTCTCTGAATGGCTTAAGATTGTCTTGTATTTAGTTTATTGTTTATAAATGTCTTTAGTTGAAGTTTAGTATCTTGTGTCAGAATACACACATTGTGGTATGTTTCTTACCACTAATACTGTGTCATGTATACAAGGCCATATGTCATGACCCAGGATAGTCTATATGAATTTTGGAATCCATGTTTTACTTTTATTTATTTGAGAATATGATTGATTTCTGACAGTGCCACCCTAATGTATTACATATTTAGTAGACTAATGACATAGTACTTGTATCTTCCCTCTATGATAAGAATTTCATGTTTAAGGTATGAAATTTAGGCAATTAGGTGAAAGAATTCTCATTTGTGGTAAATCACTTTTAAATTGTAGATGAATAAAACATAATCAATTTAAAACAAATTTCGACATATAGTTTTAATATATTATGAAAATTCGATTTAGTTAACTTTTTTAATTTATTTTTTGTTTGGTAGAAAATATCTTTCACAATATTTCTTAAATGAACCTTGTATGAACCAATAACAGTAAACTTTTATTATAATTTTCAATGAAGAAAAAGACTTTTTTTTTTAATTTGCATGTCTTGAATTTGCATCTAATGAAGTGTAAAGGTCCTTGGGAAAATGTTTATGGTAATGAATAGCAGCTTAAGAATACTTACGGCTGTATGATGATTTCTGAAGAGGTGTAATAAGTTTTTGTTGACAAGATATTAAGATAGGATTATGTTTAATATAACTTATTTTGATGAGTTGGGGTTTATTTACGTATCTCTGGGTTACAGGTAATCTTCAGAAATCGGTGTAACGTTCGTTATGGATTTATATGAAAGGTGTTACAGGTTACTCTCTCACTCCGTTTAAATCTCTTTTTGATCGTAAAATGCACTGAATTGAAATCTCATTATATTATTTTATACTGTTCAAACATAGTGACGTAAAGTTTGACACAGTTTTGACAGGGGATAAAAACCGTTACACTTTCTGGTTATAATCAAGTATTCACCACTGTAATGTTAATTGATAAGCTTCTAATTGATTTAAATCATAGCATTGAAAGCATGAAGAGTTCATATTAAATGTAGTGACAGTATCACAATTTATTAAGTGTCTAATCTTGCTAGCCAATGAATTCTGAATAACAAACAAATGAATAATACACTATATATATATTTCAAAAAGAAAGAATATAGCCTTATAGGGTCACTATATATGAAGCACTCATTCTCATAAATAACTATTAAATAACATGTTCATCAAAAGAACAACACTTTTATTGCTGTCCTTCATCTTGACAGTTGTTGGAATGTTTTAAATGATGAATTACAAATCTGACATCTTACAAAAAGTTCAAGATAATGCTCCATAATATTCATTAGTTAGTAGTAAGGTATTTCATATGTACATGTAATCTGAGGAACATAAAGGGCAGTAATCAATGAATTTCATATGAAACTGGTAAAGTCTTCCAGAAGATATTATCATTCCTTGTCCATTAAAGGATTTACTTTTAATTATACCAAGAGTGCATACAGTTCAGGAAAATTAAAGAAATGAAGTCAAAAGTAAATTTTTTTAAAGGTGAAGGAGGTTTTGTTATGCTTATAACTGCGGGAAAGGATGGTCATGACAAGCTTTGATAAACTTAATCCAACTGTATGATCACCTCAGTCTGTGCCAAAAACTTTTACACCTACTGGTCCAAAACTCTATTTCTAGATTATAATCTTATATGGCTGACCATTACAGTTTTTAAATTTTCAGTATCTCTGACCACTTTTTACTAGTGATGGGCTATGGTATGGGCCAGTGGTTGAGTGATTGTTGTTTTCCTTATTACCAGTGGTGTTTTTCGCACAGACTGTTAGGTCAGAATAGGAGAGATGTAACCTGTCAAGTTCTGATAATACTTCACTGGACTCCATCAAGCATAGTGATGTTTATTCAGATGACATATTAAAGAAAATTCTTTTTACAGCATAAATTCAGAAATGCTGTAAAAAGATTCCAGATTACTGAATAAACACTGGAATCAACATTTTGCATTTAGGTGGTTTATATAAGATAAATGGATCAAGAATAAAATATGGAAATACATTAAATATCATTATATAAAGGAGTAGGTTTATAAAGGGTTTAAGTTGGTCCTAAGACTTTAAAATTTTTTTAATCTCGGCAAAGTACTTCAAATTTTACATAGAAATAGTTGTGATATAACTTAACATAAATTAATTCTTTTTGGTACATCACATAATAAATTAATTAGGTAGTTATGGCCCTTAATCATAATTCATATGTGTTTTTCTATAATTTATACAGTTTTTAGCATAGATAAGTTTAACTGCAACTATGATCCAGATAATTATTATATCTAGCGATTCGATACAAACCTTTGCACCTTTCGGTGTCAGAACATTTTGGATCTTAGATTGCAGCCTTAGTTTTCCTAAACCTATTAGGTCTGAATAATGCTCAAAATCATCATTTTTTGACAGCATCTCCAAATCCACTGACTTTTAAGCCTATAATGTACTCCCATGAAGATATTTCTTTTTACCAAGCATTAAGGCTTTTGAAAAAGATACATTTGAGGACCAAATTGTGGCCTTTTTGATATTTTTATTATGAAGTTGAAATTTAAGGTCATATTTTGGCTAAAGGGAACCTGGTTCTTCGGGATGTCTCCTTTTATCAGGTGACACCTTTCTCCCCCACATGAAGGAGACTTTGTAAATATAGTTTTGAACTTTTCTAAGTAGTTTATAGATTTCTGATTGTACACTAATGGACAGTTTTTTTTTTTTTGTAGACATGTGTACAATCAAGCAAATGGAAGGTGTTACATGAGATGACGAGGGACATAAGTTATCAGACTGACAGATTACAGATCCTAGCAGAACTAGCACAGTGTGCTGTAGATTGTAAGTCACAGATTAAACTTACTGTATTAATTAGACATATTACAGATCATAGCATAACTAGCACAGTGTGCTGTAGATTGTAAGTCACAGATTAAACTTACTGTAATAATTAGACATATTACAGATCCTAGCAGAGCTAGCACAGTGTGCTGTAGATTGTAAGTCACACTTTAAACTTACTGTAATAATTAGACAGATTACAGATCCTAGCAGAGCTAGCACAGTGTGCTGTAGATTGTTAGTCACACTTTAAACTTACTGTAATAATTAGACAGATTACAGATCCTAGCAGAGCTAGCACAGTGTGCTGTAGATTGTAAGTCACACATTAAACTTACTGTAATAATTAGACAGATTACAGATCCTAGCAGAGCTAGCACAGTGTGCTGTAGATTGTCAGTCACACTTTAAACTTACTGTAATAATAACACAGATTACAGATCCTAGCAGAGCTAATACAGTGTGCTGTAGATTGTAAGTCACACTTTAAACTTACTGTAATAATTAGACAGATAACAGATCCTAGCAGAGCTAGCACAGTGTGCTGTAGATTGTAAGTCACACCTTAAACCTACCGTAAAAAAATTGTCTAAGACCAACATATGTTGACCCTATGTTGACCTCTATAGATGTCTTTTGTATTTGTGTTGATTGTTGTCTCAACTATTCTATTGACACATCTCCTTTTTAGCCATCACTTGGCGTCCGTCGTCGTCGTCGTCCTTCCGGTGTAAACTATTTCAAACATCTTCTCCTCTGAAACCACTAAACCAATTCCTTAAAGAGTTATTGCCCTTTAAGGACTATTTTACACAATTTGTTTATTATGTTTTCTAACTTTAAAAAATCTTCTCCTCTGAAACCAATAAACCAATTCCAACCAAACTTAAGATGAATGATCCTAAGGGTATCTAGAATAAAGTTTATGTTTTATTTTCTGTTTCGTCAAAATGCAGTTTTTGGCTTATATATATAAAAACCAAAGGAGATAGAACAAATCTGACATGGGGTAAACATAAGGTGAAGTTCTATCAGCCTTGAAATTTTCAGATGAATCTAATAACCCATTGTTGGGTTGCTGCCACTAAATTGGTAATTTTAAGGAAATTTTGCAGTTTTTGGTTATTATCCTAAATAGTATTAATGATAAATATAAACTGTAAACAGCAAATATGTTCAGCAAAGTAAGATCTACAAATAAGTTTATATGACCAAAATTGACAATTGACCCCTTAAGGACTATTGCCCTTTGAGGACAATTTTACACAATTTGTTTATCATGTTTTCTAACTTTAAAAAATCTTCTCCTTTGAAACGGTTGAATCAATTTCAGCCAAACTTGGGCTGAATGAGTTTCAGAGTATCTAGTATAAATTTTGTATTTTTTTTTCTTGTACGTCAAGAAACATAGCCACTATGGGTAAAATGTATTTCTTTGCTTTTGGGGAAAATATGACAGATACAAAGAACATCTCAATGGAATTTTTAAGCCACTAATTAATATATACTAAAAAGCAGAAATAATCATTGATGAAAGATTTAAGCAAAAAATTACAGGTGAGCGATTCAGGCTCTTGAGAGCCTCTTGTATTTATATCGCCTGTAGTTGATCAGGCTTCTCACTGAAAATATAGAAAAGGGAGTTGTTAAAATATATACCTCAATGAGACAGCAACCAAACAACATAAACAAATACAAATGAAATGTCATTGATCATAGAAATAAGAAAAGAATTGATTTAACATAGAATAATGAGATGTGGTATGATTGCCAGTGAGACAAGTATCCACTAGAGATCAAAGGAGGAGGATTTTAACAACTGTTTCAACAATGTACAAAAACCTTACTGTATAGTAAAACACTGTTTTAAGTCAAGATTAAAGAACAAAATTCAAGATTACAAATTGTCAATCAGAATAGGAATGTAGAAAACACAAAACAGAATTCCTACTCTCAGGATTGTACCTTCTAGTTAGTTGAGATTGCTACAATGCTCAACAAAGGTAATAGCTTAAACCAGAGTTACTCAGTTTCAATGTCAAAGTTTAAGGTAAATTAAATGTTATAGAAAACAGCATGAAGCTAGAGTCTTTTATTCAGTTCCATAAAGCTAGAGTCTTATTCAGTTTCATGAAACTAGAGTCTTTGATGGAGAGTTGTCTCATTGGCACTCATACCACATCTTCTTATATCTATCTTATTCAGCTTCATCAGGATTAAAAACAGTAATTAAAATTTACATCCAATGACCATGTCACAAAATAGCACAATAGAAAGTGGCAATTTAATGGAGGGAGTAGTTGTATTTTATAGCCTTGTTGATTGATGCTTATTTCTATGTGTCCATGTAGCTAAAAGTTGCATTAAATTAATCAGATTTGAACCCCTTTTTCTTCCACATTGGTACAAATATCACAGCATTTTTACCAGGCTTTGTTGTGTATTATATACATAAATGATAGATATATGTATTATAGTGATTTTGTATTTCATTTCTCTTTATCTTGTTTGTTTTGATAAGGACACATCATCTATTTTTCAGCAACCAGTGCAGATGGGTTCAATTTATACCTGGCAGACAGTAATCAACAGGTAAAAAATTACCTGGTTCAAATTAATATCATTTTATGTTTGCTTTTGGGTGGAAAACATTTCATTGCCTTACATATGAGACTGAAAATAAATTGATTTTAAAGGAGATCAAGGAGCAACAAAAGCAAGTGAAATAGAAAAATTTCCATTTATATATCTTGTAATTCAAAAGCCATTATAGTTGGTGTATGAGAAATTGTCTGACATGTCGTCCATTGAGGTTGATAGCCTTTGTAAGCAGCTTATGATTAATGATTACATGTACCTGTGGGTCAGCTTAAGATTATTTTTACCTAAGAATAAAAATAATATTCGGGTAATTGCACTGTAATCCAATAAACCTATCTAAATAATGATGAAAAAAATACTTTTATATATAATTATACACTCCAGCAGAAGGAAGAGGATTTCTTTATCCTTACATATGAGTATTCAGTTTGGGTTACCAGGTTACCATGGTAATTATTTTGAAAACAAATGTTATAATCTGGATTTGTAAAACAAAATGGTAATTATCTGAAGAAGAAAAGGAATCGAATGTCTTCAGCCAGGAACAAAATGTTAATTCCAATATTTCCTGAACCCTTAAAGACATGACTTAAGAAAAAAAAAAAAAAAAAAAATTAAACAAAAATATGGCACAATATACTTGTAAAATTTATTATAAAACTAACAAAATTTATGATCAACAAAGCAGTAAAACACTCCTAACCCAAATCAAATAAGGCAAAAAAATACAAGGAAAAAATGCAAAACTATTTATATATAGCTAATTTTATTTCAGATATATTGAAATAGGAATGGCATTAATTGCTAAATTCATGCCCACCCAATTAACTTAAACTCACAAATTAGATTTATAACATACTGAAACATATACCTGAATTACCAAAAGTTCTATAGGAAACAATAAATAATGCATGGAATGGTAAAAAGTATCAAGATTTTGGGCTAATTAACAATCAACATGACCTCCAAGATTGATGAGAGATTAAAACAGATAAATATAGATATCATGTGCTATAGTATAAATTAAGACCATTTTTCTGTTGATTTCATATAAAAGAATAACGTACATTCTTGTTTTACATGTAACATGTAAGAATGATATTTTTTGGGGCAGAATCTGTCAATGAAATAGGAAATTGCCTTGTTTTTTCTAATTTCCCTTTTCGGCTGACATTTTTTTCAATAACTAACCATGCTGCACACATGTGCAACCATCTCTAACTCATAGGGGGAATATGGATCCAAATAAGATCGAATTATTGTCTTGCAAAACTTTTATGTATCATCAAAGTTTTGGGGTTTATTTTGACAAAATTGAACCAAACTGACTGCAAAAATGAGTAACAATATTCTGTTCTTGTAAATGGTCAAAACAAAATCATAACTTGATATAAACGAAGTTTTAAATACACACATATTTTCTTAAGAAGGATATTTTATTTTGTTAGATTTAATGTAACCTAATTTGTGTGTCATAGAAGATACATATTATTATGTAACTTTGCATGTTCACATAATAAAGACATTATTTACAGATGAATTATCAAGTATACTTGCCATAGGCAAATTAATTTACAGTATAAAGTTAACAAAATATTTAAACAGATTTAAATAACATTAAAACTGATACACTGTAAGCTAGACTCCAATCAAGTTTAACAGAAGTCTATAATCACATCACACTGTCATAGTATAGAAACTGATATAATTTACATAATCATATGAATCACACACACACTTTATTCATAACATTTTTTGGGGTATTTAGAAGTTACCCAGAGTCCAAGGTCAAGCCAATAAGTAATAGTCCGGCCGCGCACGCCGCCCATGTAATAATTATGCAAAACAAAATTGTGTGATGCATCTGACGCAAGGGGACAAATTGTTATTTTTGTCAGTCTTTTGTAATATGAATGTGTAATGATGGGTAATTCTACCAATATTTGCCATCAAGGAAATTCTGGTTAATTCTGGGAACACTGCAACTCCCATCAGTTGCAGCCTGAGTGGCTTTTGTCTAACACTGACTTCAACCTCAGTCTATAATCTATAATGCCAAACTTTAATACACCTGGTGCCTGATTGGTAACCCAAAACACACACTGATATAAACTATACACCTGGTGCCTGATTGGTAACCCAATACACACACTGATATAAACTATACACCTGGTGCCTGATTGGTAACCCAATACACACACTGATATAAACTATACACCTGGTGTCTGATTGGTAACCTAATACACACACTGATATAAACTATACACCTGGTGCCTGATTGGTAACCCAATACACACACTGATATAAACTATACACCTGGTGCCTGATTGGTAACCCAATACACACACTGATATAAACTATATACTTGGTGTCTGATTGGAAACCCAATACACACACTGATATAAACTATACACCTTGTGCCTGATTGGTAACCCAATACACACACTGATATAAACTATACACCTGGTGCCTGATTGGTAACCCAATAAACACACTGATCTATATAAATTATACACCTGGTGCCTGATTGGTAACCCAATACACACACTGATATAAACTATACACCTGGTGCCTGATTGGTAACCCAATACACACACTGATATAAACTATACACCTGGTGCCTTATTGGTAACCCAATACACACACTGATATAAACAATACACCTGGTGCCTTATTGGTAACCCCATACACATACTGATATAAGATTAAATTATGCAGCAATCAAATACAGTTTAACAACTCAGTGATTGTGTTAGTGCAAGACTCCTACTGAAGATCTAAATTTTTATTTCAGTACCTTATTTTATACTAGATGTTGTTTTGGATTACTGTTTCTTATGAAATACTATAAACATAAGCAAAAAAAATCTAATAGGACTATATATTGACTTGGAAGAGGATTAACAATAAGTCCAATCAGATCATTAACTAATCACAGTTATTGTCATTTCTTATGAAAAACATAATCCAAAGTCTTTATCCAAAACATGTAGCCTAACAAGATAACCATTGTAATATTCTAAAACAGTCAACCTTACATTATTTCTGGGGTCAATTTTATCAAACTGTCAAACATAAAAACAAAATAATAAATTCAACTGAAGTCAAATTCTGCTGGCTTATTTATTGTTGTCAAAAAATAGAAGGCTCTGTCTTGATAAAAAAAAATAGCTAATAACGTTGAATATAATGAAGTTGATAATTTGACAAGTTATTGTGCTAACAATGTAACACATGGCAGATCAATATTATTGGAGCATTATTAAGATAATTGTCTCTTTTTTTCACAGCTGTATCATCATAAAGTATCACCAATATCCTCTAGCAGGTTAGTAAACCTAGATATGTAACAGTATGTTCTGTGGCTTATAAGGTGACCAATAATCAGTACAATATACTACATACTTCCCCAGCTATTTATGGATTGTATGACAATCAAATTGTTCATCTTTCACTGAATGTGGACTAAAATAGTTATTACAGTTATAAAAGAGTTGTATCTTTAATGTATTTGTTATTTATATGAACAGTCACCTCACATCTATTCTAATCCATTTCCCTTAGATTGCAGAAAGTGATATTAACTCATGATAAAGAGTATTGAATTGCAGCAGACCAGAAAATTGCTTTTAAAAGTATTAGTTTTAAGTAGATCTTTTGTACTACAAAACACATATTTACCAAATTATTGATAATTTACAGTAATTCAGAACAAAACTAAGATAATTATACCTATACTTACAAATATAAAATAACAATTATCACAATTCTTGTCAACACCAATGAGGAATTGCTATAATTGCACTTCTCGTTTGAAAATAATATTTGTTGCACAGTGACAATTATGACTACGTGTTTAGATATTTCCTGCACAATGACAATGATGGCTATGTGTTTAGGTATTTCCTGTACAGGGACAGTGATGCCTAAGTGTTTAGGTATCAATTATGATTATGTGTTTAGGTATTTCCAGTACAGAGACAATAATGACTATGTATTTAGGTATTTCCTGCACAGGGACAATGATGGCTATGTGTTTAGGTATTTCCTGCAGTGACAAAAATGGCTATGTGTTTAGGTATTTCTGCACAGTGAGAATAAGGGTTATGTGTTTAGGTATTTCTGCACAGTGACAATAAGAAATATGTGGTTAGGTATTTCTGCACAGTGAGAATAAGGGTTATGTGTTTAGGTATTTCTGCACAGTGACAATAAGGGATATGTGCCTAGGTATTTCTGTACAGTGAGTATGAAGGCTATGTGTTCAGGTATTTCTGCACAGTGACAATAAGTGCTATGTGCCTAGGTATTTCTGTACAGTATCAGGGCTATGTGTTTAGGTATTTCTGCACAGTGAGAATTATGGTTATGTGTTTAGGTATTTCTGCACGTGACAATGAGGGTTTTGTGTAAAGGTATTTCTGCACAGTGACAATATGGGGTATGTGTTAAGGTATTTCTGCACAGTGACAATTAGGGTTATGTGCTTAGGTATTTCTGCACAGTGACAATTAGGGCTAGATATTTAGTGCAAGATGGTTTTTTGCATCGGTATTTAACATAATCTGTTTGAAAAACAAACTGTTTTCTAGATTTAAAAAGAGAGTTTAAAATGATAGGTGTGATTACTATTTTTTATTTTCTTACTAATTTAAGCCATTCTCATTTGATACATTATGTTTCTGTCTCATAGGGGAAGTCGTACAACAGACAGACCTTCTGAAGGATCTTATATTGGTAACATAGAAACTGGAACATCCTTACCATCTTATGTTGCCAAAACAAAAGATACAATCAGAACTAATCATGTTCAGGGGGTAAGTTCAGTTAAAATCAGAATTAATCATGTTCAGGGGGTAAGTTCAGTTACAGTCAGAATTAATCATGTTCAAGGGGTAAGTTCAGTTACAATCAGAACTAATCATGTTCAAGGGGTAAGTTCAGTTACAATCAGAATTAATCATGTTCAAGGGGTAAGTTCAGTTACAATCAGAACTAATCATGTTCAGGGGGTAAGTTCAGTTACAATCAGAATTAATCATGTTCAGGGGGTAAGTTCAGTTACAGTCAGAACTAATCATGTTCAGGGGGTAAGTTCAGTTACAATCAGAACTAATCATGTTCAGGGGGTAAGTTCAGTTACAATCAGAACTAATCATATTCAGGGGGTAAGTTTAGTTACAATCAGAACTAATCATGTTCAAGGGGTAAGTTCAGTTACAATCAGAACAAATCATGTTCAAGGGGTAAGTTCAGTTACAATCAGAACAAATCATGTTCAGGGGGTAAGTTCAGTTACAATACAATTATATACTGTGGATTCATTAATATTCGTTGGATACCAATTTTCATGGTTTTCGTGGATACAGGTGAACCACGAATTCAAATATTCAACGAAGTACAAATTTACCATCAGCTTGTATGCAGAATATGGCAAAACCACGAAATCCTATATCCACGAAAAGGCAAGTTTTCCGCAATCCACGAAAATTGGTACCCACGAAAATAAATGAGTCCACAGTATTCAAGGTCGAATTAAATTCATGAAAACACTCCTAGAACTTATCATGCTATTTTATATGTATGTAATATTGTACTATATATTATCAGGGATGATACTTGAATAAAAAAATATTGAACATTAGATTGCTATATTTCATCGAAGATAAAATAGAAATTAACCTTTTAAGGGCCTTAGATATTAAACCAATTAGAACCAATAGTGCTGTAACTTTAGCTAATGTACAATTGAAAATAATTAATTTCTGGTTATGTGATGTAGTTTTAATTGAAAATATGTAATGCTTCAGGAATTAATTGTGACTCAGAGCTAAGAATGGTATAGATGCAATAAAGTTTTGACTTTCAGAAAAAAAATATCAGATAAGGTGTTACATTTATTTTTTTTATAAGTAAATTAATTTTCTTTATCAGGACATGAGGTT
Source organism: Mytilus californianus (assembly GCF_021869535.1). Taxonomy (NCBI): domain Eukaryota; kingdom Metazoa; phylum Mollusca; class Bivalvia; order Mytilida; family Mytilidae; genus Mytilus; species Mytilus californianus. The sequence continues at coordinate 137,171,897 of NW_026262581.1, read as the reverse complement.
TCCAGCAGGCCTAGGGATAAAGATGGAGCATGTTCAGACAGTTCTAGCCATTCCAATTTTACAGGAAGACTCAGGGGTATTAGGTAGGTTTTATTAAACCTCAATTGCTCCTAATAAAGGTGGGAGATACACAAGACACATGACAAAATATGAAGCAAAGGTTTACATGCACATCTTTTAGGAAACCTGGTTAAAAAGCTTACTAATGATCAAATGCAGTTACCTGCCTTTCCCAGTAAATATAAAAATAAGAAGATGTGGTATGATAGCCAATGAGTCAACTCTCTACCAGAAAACAAATGACATAGAACGTTAGCAACTATATGTCACGATATGGCCTTCAACAATGAGCAAAACCCATACTGCATGGCAAGCTTTAAAAGACCCTGAAATGATAAATGCAAAATATTCAAAAGTGAGAAAACTTGCGGCCTGATTGATTTACAAAGCAATAAACAAAAAACAAATATGATATACAGCAACAAATTAAGTTCCATTTGTCCCTTTGCTTCAGCCGTAATTTAATAATTGTATATTTTGTAGGTGTAATAGAACTTTACAGACAATTCAGTACAGACTCATTTACTCAGGAAGATGAAGAGGTAGGCATCAGTATAGACTTCTATAAGTTAAACTTATATTGACTGTTAAACAAAGGGGGATAATTGATAATTAACCATGTTATAAGGTCAAAAGAAAGATACATGTTATGTCTTCCCAAAAGATCCCAATTTTTAAAGACACTCTAATGATTTCTTAAAACATTTTTCACCAAGTCATTTGTTGTAACCTGCTAACTTATTTTATTAAAATACAGGACAGAATTGATTCCTTCATAAATCTGCTGTATTCAACTTGTTATACTGACCGTTAGACTTTATAAAACGTTTTTTCTGAACAATTTTTATTATTTTAGCATTCCTTAATTTCAACACTACGAATAAGTTAGGATCTCTTATTAGACTTGTATGTATCGCATGTTTCAATTTGGTCAAATAAGAAAAATAACCATTTTTAATTCCAAAATTGTGACCAAGGGAGATAACTCAAATTCAAATTAAGTCACATCAAAACCATCTATATATGATACTTCCAGGATTATGGCCCCCCCCCCCCCCCCAAAAAAAAACATGCAATGTTTGGTATATCGCAGTGACCTCCCATTGAAATGGTTTATATTTAGCTATAATATAGTGATGGTTGATAAAACCATGTTTTATAAATGGTATCTTAGTGACCACCAATGTACTTATTATATATTCATGAGGCTAAACACTTTGTTTAATTAGCTGTATCAGGGATCACCCATATTTAAGGAAATACAGATTATAATGTTTTAAGACATTGTCCATTTAAATTCAAGGTAGTTGTTACAACTTAAACATATCTAATAAGAAAACACGTATAAAGCCTAACAAATTATACCAGAATATAATGATAGAATAAAAGCTTTTTGACAAAAAGCTAAGTGAAAAATGAATTGATAAACATATTTGTTCAGAGATTTTATATAGACTTAAAACTTTTGACTCCCACAGTGTGAAGTTTTAAAAAGTATGAAAGGTGTAATAATGAATTTGATTCTATACAAGCTGCATATTGCATTAGTTTTGAATAAATATCATATCTATACTTACAATGAGTTAAGCATCAGGAGCAAACTTCGTTCTTTTTAACCAAATTTTTGCATATTCTTTCTAGATATTTGTTTGAGTAAAAAGGGGTTATAGAAAATGATATCATATGTAATAAAATCAGTTTTACATATGTAAAACAGAATTTAATCTGCAAATAAAGTATAAATAGTGATATATGAATGTTGTATTATGTATACAATGTAATTGAATGTTAAGTTCCGTTGCTTTACAAGGATATTATATCATAAAGGCTACAAGAATATTCTTTGATCTGTATAGCTAATGATCTGTAACACTTTTTAATTTGCATCTTCTCCAAAATAAATATTTTATGTCTATCAAATGTAATAGAATACGCTTTTATAAAGTTAGATAGACAGGCGTTTTTCAGTTATGACCTAACCTTGCTCATACTTTTGGTAAACTTTAGTGCACTGTTAGGAAACAGTGAAGGATGGTGAAAGCCTATCCCCACCCTATTTCTTGAATTTTCATATTTTGATACATAAAAATTTTTTAAAAAATTAAAAAAAAAATATTTACATATATAATTTCAAGATTTCAAGATAATTGATTACTTCAAAAAACTTGGTATTGTCATTGTCATGTAGAAGAAAGGAAAATTAAAGGTATCAACAGAATGAAATCATTAAAACAAAAATTTATTGGGTCATTGAGTTGCTGTCTTATTGAAATATACCCCCCCCCCCCACATCTCCTTTTTATTTTATATATATTTGGCAGATGTCTTATTGATATATACCCCCGCTTTAAAAAAGATGGGGTATACTGTTTCACCTCTGTCTATCCGTCAGTCCATCCCTAACAAATTGTGTCCACTCTATATCTAGAGAACCGTTATGATTTCTTAGTTTATACTTGACATGTATATTAACCAACACCAAAGGGTGTGTCATAATGTATGTACAGCTTCCTAGGTCAAAGGTCAAGGTCAAAAACTTTGGTTTTGGTTGACAACCCCATGTCCTATGGTAAAGATCGTGTCCGCTCTATATCTTGAAAACCGTTATGATTTCAAAATTTATACTTAACATGTATATAAACCAACACCAGAGGGTGTGTCATAATTTATGTACAACTTCCTAGGTCAAAGGTCAAGGTAAAAAACTTTGGTTTCAGTTGACAACCCCATGTCCAATGATAAAGATACAAATTTTTTACCACACATTATTCACAGCGGGGCCCACAGAGATGGCTACCATCTCAATGATATCTAGTATAAGTCAGCTATACTGTGTGATGCGTTTTCAGATTCATCACTCAACAACTTCCTATTTATCGAACACTTGTATCATTGTACACATGATAGCCAAGTTTAAAATTTTCGTCACATTTTTCTCAGCAACTACAATACAAGGATTAAACAGCATGAATTGATTGATGCAAACTCTTCTGACAGCATTTAAAACAGCAGATAAGTTGATAACAAATAATCATGGCCTGTAATAGTTCTGTGCAAATGAAACAATGTTTCAATTTAGGATGTATTTGATAAATTGTTGAAGAAAAAGAAACTTTTGGAAGCAAATCATAATCTGAAAAATATTGTTAATTTACTCAATTTGAAACATATTATTTAAAATTTCACTAGGAATGACCCATGCCAAAAGTTTTGAAAGCTAAAGATGCTTTAATACAGCAATAATATATATAAAATTGCCAGTCATTTCATCATTTTGAACAACTTTGACTCATAAGCTGAATAAAACATTATATTATATATATAAAAATGAGGAGATGTGATATGACTGCCAACGAGACAACTATCCACCAGAGCTAAAATGAAGTGGTAGTAAGCAATTATAGGCCACCGAATACCCATACTGTATAGTCTGCTATAAAAGGCCCAACATGAAAAAAGTGAAACAATTCAAACCAGAAAACAGCCTTTAATTTATAACAAAACAATTTGAGAAAAAAAACTTATATGACGGACATGAGCCAACAACAATATATATGTTTATAAAATAACGCAACTTTTAGTAAATTTTCTTGCAACATGTTTGGTGCAATTTGATTTAATTGGACTTAAAATTTTAAAAAGTCATACCTTGCCAATGAAACTCAAGTTTTTGGTGTTTTTGTAATGGCAGTTTGATTTCAATAGCTACCAGTTTTTTTATAATGTGATAAAAGTTCTATAATGAATTTCATTTAGAGTAAAATATACAAGGAAATGTGAGATTCAATTTTAATTTTTCAATTTTAACAGTGTTATGTTGTTATTGGTTAATAATGTATTAGACAATTATATTCAACCAATGGCATTACAGTATTTCATCATGGTGTACCAGCAATAAAATTACCCATCATCCTTTGCATTATGTCATTTAATAGTTGGTAAATAATATCTTTATTTTGTATAAAATGAGAATTGAATTAAATATTGTAATAGTGTAGTTTGTGTGCATGTCTCACTGTTGTGTGTTCTAGGTGACTGCTACATTGTTAGTCTGGGCTGATGTATGTGTGGATTATGTGCAGGTAAACCTATGTGTGCTGTTTATATAACCATATGTGTGCTGTGTATTCTACTTACTTAGATTAGAATAGTCAAATTGCATATTAATATTAATATTATTCATTTTTTCTTTTTTCTTTTTTTAAATTTACAGAAAAGCTTTCATAAAATTTAACCCTGTAGCTAATTAATTGATTTTTTCTGAAATTAAATAGTGGTACATGTAATGCATTTTGTAAAATAAATTGATCAATGAAAATATGGGAGGAGGGAATCCAATTGAAGATTGAAGAACATTTCAATTGATTTTTCCTTTATTCTTATTTGGTGAAGTTTTAATCATATTTATAAATTAAAAAAAATTTTAATATGCAATTTATATATTTATTAATAGTAATACAGCTATGTGTGATTTACTATACCCATGCAGCTGTAATGAATAAACATATATTATGAACATGATGTCATACCTTCCAAATTTTTATCAAATAGAATTTACTTAGTGATAATGAAGCCAAAATTCATATAAAATGTATGAAAAAATAGAGTTGAATTTTATGTCACAGAAAATAAGTTTTGATATCAAATGGTACAGAAAGTAAGATATATGAGATAATATCCACAGTTTGCATTAAACTTAAAACTCACTTTTCATTCTTTGTATGTATTGTTCATTACAACACAATAGTTTTAGGCATGATCTATATTCCTGAGAGTGATATATTTTAAATGCACTGATACATGTCTTGCTTTGCACTTTTCTAATTTTTGCATTTTGTGGTATTTATACAAGCACATATTCATGTTTTAAATTGCAGCAAACATGTTTTGACTAATGATTTCTGCTTTAGATTGCAGCTAACATGATTTTCTGGGGAAGCTTTGCTGTCTATTTTATAGAGGTAGTATATCATGTTGTTTGGCTGCATGAGTCTACCATGGAGTAACGTTATACCCTTTTCAATCTGCATAATTTTATGTTCATTGTCTTTTGCAACCAGCTTTTATCTGGAGCTTTTAGCCTTAATCCTAGTATTTGGGGGCTAATCTAGAAATAAATGTCAAATGGGTTGAAGGCACATTTTGTAGATTCACTTTTTTATGAAATTAAAATCAATATTTTGTCTCGCCTGGACAAAACTTCAGTGGTGTGTTGTTTCCATCTGCAGTGTCAACATTTAATGAGTTTGTGATTAGGTCAATTAATAGGGAACCATTAGTGGTAGGTCAATGATATTTGGTATGCAGTTGTAATAGCATTGACACATCTAATTTCTGTAGAGATTATTTGGCACTGCCCTCTCAGTTTTTGATTAGGTCAGTTTAAGGGGAACCAATTGTGGTAGGTCAATGATATGCAGTTGTTTTAGCACATGAAAAGAAAAAATGGGTGTTATGGTGCAAAATATTTTACCCTATATCGTAGGAAAAACACCAAGGAGTCCAAAAATCTGACAAAAATTCCTAAACCTGACCTAAGTACATCCTTAAAGGGAACCACTCATGATAAGTCAGTGGTATTTGGTATGCAGTTGTACATATGCATTTCTCATTTCCACTGAGGTAATTTGACCCTGCACCTTCAGTCATTGTTCATTGACTTTTGAATGTTCTGGATAGTTTACATGTTAAAGTTAAGGCCATTTTAATTTCAACATTGGCATGATTCTATCAACCTTACATGATGGCGAGACATATCTCTGTGTCAACAGTTTATTTTAAGATGGATGTTATTTAGTCTTTTAATATATCAAACCAAAAATACACCCATCACCTATAATACATTAACCAAAGTGCCTTCTAACCCCCTTGTCTTTTTATTTCTAGAATAAGCAAGCTGTAATGTTATATCATTTCAATAATTTGAAATTTATTTGTTTTCCAAATTGCACTTATACAACCCTTAGGAAATTGTATTTTTTCATTTCTATGTAAATAGTACTGGTTAAGGTTTTTTGACATATTTGAACTTTCATTGAAAAAAAATATAAATAAAATTATTTTTTTCACCTTCCAACATGTCCGATGATCATTTAGTGTATGGCAAACAAAAAATACTGTACAGTCTGGCCTTACAAACTTTCAATGTTGGTCTTTGAGCAATTTCAACCTACAGATTTGTGGATAATTATGTATTTGTGTAAAAGTGTTTTGATTTTTTGATTTAAAAGATGCATAAAGTGATTCATTTCTTGTAGAAGAAATTCAATAAATACATTATGGTTAACCATTGCTTTCCTTTAGTAAAAAGAAGCCAACTGGATAAAATATAAGATGACTAAGTGTTTGAATTATGTAAGGAAATTATCTTGATGCTTATACTGGTGAATTAGTTTTTCTCATTAAGGATCATGTAAAGTTTTATATTATGTATTATTGCAGATGTATAATAGTATGATGAGACAGAGAAAATTAAATGATTTCTTGTTAGCAGTTACAAAGTAAGTCCAATATAGGAGTAGGTTCGATAAGGCCTTAAAAAGGCCCCTGTTTTTACCTTATATTTCAAATTGGGATTTATTGACTAATATTACAATGAATTATAGCTAATAAAGTGACTGGATAGTAAATATGTCTTTTTGTTGAAACTTTACGTACATGTTTCACATATAGCACTCATTTTGATTTTCCACAAAAGTCAATGAAAACAGGTAAATTTCCATTGATTTTTGGACAGGAAACATAGAACACATATGTCGACAAATAAGATCTTTTAAAATAATGTTTGTTATAACATTTTACATGTCTAACTTGAATATTTAGTTTGTCAATGCCTGCACTCTATGTTTCCTAGGCTTAAATTTGGTTCAAAACCAGCCGATTTTGTCAAATTTTTTGCAAAAACTATTTTTGACATTTTTGGGATGTAAAAATCAACACTTTAAGATAAAACTTTGACAAAAATAGTTATATTTAACTTTCTCACATGTCTTTTAATCAACTTAAAACATTTTTATCTTGAAACATTGAACTTAATAATTGGGACCAATTATGGCCCTTACCAAACTTACTCCTTTTAGTTGTTTTAGCCATTCAGCTTTGGACATTTTTAATTTCACACTGGAGTAGTTGTTGCTAACCATTTCCAGTGGATGGTATTTATTCACCAAATTTTTTTGGAAGGTTTGCCTAATTTATATACTTGAATAAATTAAGCATCTGTTTTTAAGATAATATGGTACATTTAACAATACATGGTAACCAAAAGTTTAAAATTACACCTATTTAAAATTTTCCAGTTGCTGTACAATCTTCAATGAGTATTAACTAATAGATTCATAGGCTCGTTGAATAAACAGAAATATTAAGATTTTCACGTAGTTCTTTTGATTAAATCTTTAACATATTAGACATAAATTACAACAGTACACAAAAATCCAGATACTAAAGAGATATTCAAACTCTTAAGTCGAAAACAAACCGACAATGCTGTGGCAAAATACAAAAACAATGGAAAAAAATCAATTGTTCCACAAAAACAGAGCACAAAAAACAAAAGACTTAGCAACACAAACCCCACCTTAAACCAGGGCTGATCTCAGTTGCTCTGGAAGCGTTAGCAGATCCTGCTCCACATGTAAAATCTGTCATATTGCTATTTAAAATATGTTAATTAGTTATATCAAGTGATCAGGCATCACACAATAGCTGTAAGCTGTAAGATATATATGGTTTATATTTTTTAATGTTTTATAGATCAATATTTCAAGACATAGTTAGCATGGATACAGTTATTATGAAAATTATGGTAAGTTGCAAAGTATATTCTTTAAATATTTGACATGAAAATTTGTCCTATATTCACAATAGTCCAGACCTTTTTAATTGATCAATTTGTGTTGCATGTACTCTTTGTAGTAATAAAAGGTTAATTCAAGCAATTCAATTTTATAAAGACTGGGCTTTGATTGAACATTTTAGAAAAATGATGGTTAGGATTTTCAGGCATGGCCAAATTGCGACTAAGTTTAAAAAAGATAAATCCTCTATATGATGTCAATATGTTATTGACCTCTTAAAAAAGGCCAGATTTGTTATATTTATAGTCTTAACAGCCATGCTGTATGTCTTTGCATATGTTATTTTAAATCTAATTTTAGTAATGCTAAATATTTTTGTACAATTTGCTGTTTTACAGTGTAATCTTTGCTTACATAAACTATCTTCTGAGTATCCCAGCACTACAATTCATATTGAGAAACATTTTAGATATTGGAAATGCATTTACATTGTCATTCAGGGATTGTTTTATTTTCAGAATTATGCCAAAAAACTTGTAAATGCTGACAGAGCATCATTATTTCTTCTTGACACAAAAACTACTGAATTATATGCTCGAATATTTGATACGGGTAAAGAACATGTACCACAGAAAGAAATAAGGTAAGGAATTTAATATTGTTATAGTCTTCTGAATCACATGGGGATTTTGTTTGTTTATCTCTTCACACTTACTATATACAAGTATAAACCAGGACATGATTCCTACAAGTATAAACCAGGACAGGATTCCTACAAGTATAAACCAGGACAGGATTCCTACAAGTATAAACCAGGGACAGGATTCCTACAAGTATAAAAAAGAGACAGGATTTCTACAAGTATAAACCAGGACCGGATTTCTAAAAAGTCAGGATTTCTACAAGTATAAACCAGGACAGGATTTCTACAAGTATAAACCAGGACCGGATTTCTAAAAAGTCAGGATTTCTACAAGTATAAAAAAGAGACAGGATTTCTACAAGTATAAAAAAGAGACATAATTTCTACAAGTATAAACCGGGGACAGGATTCGTACAAGTATAAAATAGGACAGGATTTCTACAAGTATAAAAAAGAGACAGGATTTCTACAAGTATAAAGAAGAGACAGGATTTCTACAAGTATAAAAAAGAGACAGGATTTCTACAATTATAACCCAGAGACAGGATTTCATTGAAATTTCAGAAATCTTCAGTGCATTTTCAATGGATGAACCATAATTTTGTTGGGGGTTTTCCATTGCAAAATATGGACTTAAGTTCAAATAGGAGGGAGCTTGGGTATAAACTTGCGATTCTCTCCTCACAGCTAGTGTATACAACTTGTGCAGTTTAGGAATATAAAGTAATGAATCCTACATCTCCCCCTCATTCAAATGAAATATTATTCTAAATATTTTACATCAAACAAGTATATGCATATAAGAATTACAGATTTGTTTATGACTAAGATTGTACATAGTCTTCTAGATGATCTTCATTACAAATACATTTGTATGCCCTTTTGTTGCATATAAGTGTAAAAACTCAATTTTCCTGCCTGTATTGGACATTGTGTTGCATATGCTATAGCCTGGAATTTCATTTTGTTTTTGAGTCTGACGCATATTTTTAACAACGAAGCTTTCCCTTTAATAGATATCTGTTTATGTTTAAGATTTCCTATGGACAAGGGTGTAGCTGGTCATGTTGCCTCCACAGGGCAGGTGCTAAATATAACTGATGCCTATAATGATGGAAGGTTCAACAGGTAAGTCATGTGACCTCCACAGGGCAGGGGCTAAATATTACTGATGCATATAATAATGGTAGGTTCAACAGGTTAGTCAAAAGACCTCCATAGGGCAGGTGCTAAATATTACTGACTCCTAGTAAACTGTAAGGATAACATGAATTATCAAAAATATTTGACAGCACACCACATCAAGCCACCACTTGTATTGCTTTATGAAAAATATGTCGTCAATGTAATCACTGTTAATTCGGAAATTTTTGCAATGTTTAAATTATTGTGAAAATTGCGACAGATTAGGTTTTACAAAAATAAAAACTCACATTTAAAATTTAGGTAGCATTAATTGTATGCAGCATTATCTGATATATACTTTTACTTTCTTAATACAAATATTTACCTGTTGATTAGTTCAGAAATTAGAATAGATTTATTTTAGTTTTACATATTTTGCCATTCTGCCATTCATTCATCTCAAACCAGGTCTTCAACGATGGGCACAGCTTTCAACAATATTCTGCTTGTGCCTTCATCCTTGATATTCTTTGATAAACACTAATATATTTATTATGATTACAGGGAAGTTGATATGCAGACAGGGTACAGAACAAAGTCTATATTATGTATGCCTATTTATATAAGAGGAAGGTTAGTCAATAATTTGTTTAATATTCTTGTCTTTATTTACATAGAAAATTAAGTAAACACAAAAAAAAATGTTTAATGAGACAATTATCCACCACAGTTCATATGACAGGGATGTAACCAGCTATAGGGCTCTGTTCAGCATTCAACAATGAGCATAACCCATACTGTATAGTCAGCTTAAAAATCCCCTGACCAACAGCCTCATTTATGACAAAACAATTAAATAAAAAATGACAGACAGCAACCAACGACAGTGCTGTAAAAGCTCAAAATAAGAACATGCTGTAAAAATCAGTTTGAAATGGCTAAACTCAACAGATTGGCACAAAGCACAAAAAATAACTAACAAAAACACAAAAGACACAAAGTACCGATCTAAGAGTACTTGCAGTTACTGAAATACAGTTCAAAGCCAATTACAACTAATAAATAAATCTCACTGTGTGTCCATGGTCTTTAGAAATTACTTTTTGTGAAATGTTTTTGTTCTTGCAACAAACAGGAGCAAACTTTACCCTTACCTTCAATTTTCAACAAGTCTAATTAAAGTTACCACTTTCATAGAATATGAATTTCTGCAATGATTTTTACTTTCTCAATTCAAGTTGATACAATGTCATTGACAACTTATTGACAATGTCTATTGCTGTATGACGTCAGATGAATGAAATTATCAAATTTATTTCACATAAGATATTATCTGTTTTTATTGTTTTCATCGTTTAAGGAATTAATAATTAAATACCTAATTCAAGAAATTAAATAGACAAATATTCATTTAATGACTGCTGTTATTGAGATAATTTCTTCTATTTCAGTATAATTGGTGTTGTACAGATGGTCAATAAAAAAGAAGGAACGTTTACAATGGCTGATGAAGAATCATTTGAAACATTTGCTATATATTGTGGACTTGCCTTACATCATGCTAAGGTATGATAACAACAGAGACAAACATTAAAATAATTTCTAACGGATTGTTTTTTAAATATGATTGTTAATTTAATCATTTTCAACATTTTAGAGTCTGCATCAAATATTTCAATTGGTAGATAGTATGTCAAAACCAAATTTTAATTAGACCAAACCAGATACTGTGGATTCATTTATTTTCGTGGGTACTAAATTTTGTGGATCGAGGAAAACTTGCATTTTCGTGGCTATTTGATTTCGTGGTTTTTGCCAAAGTCTGCATAAATTTCTGTACAAAATTTGTAATTCGTTGGATATTGGAATTCGTGGTTCCCAGGTAACCAGGAAATCCACGAAAATTGGTATCCAACGAATATTAGTGAATCCACAGTATTGAATATTAACCTTTTGAGATTTAACCTTTTGCTTACAGTTGTATGACAAGATAAGAAGATCAGAGCAGAAGTATAAAGTGGCATTAGAAGTATTGTCTTATCATGCTCAGTGTACAGACGATGAATACAAAATAATCAAATCTACGCCGTTTCCAGAAAATATACCAGGAATTATTGAGTATGTATTTAACTGCAATTATATCTAAATGAAAAATTACTATTTATTAGGATTTAGTATTATATACTACGCCGCGTAATCTAAGATTATTTAAGAAATCTAAATTTATATAATGGGTGTGCTAAACCATTCCACTTTCACAGTACCAATGGGCCAACATTCTTTTTGTAATTAATGTTCAAATTGATCAATTGGTGACAAATTTTAGCTAAGTGCTTGATTTTTTGTGATTAAATTAACATTCATGTTAACAGTTAGATATAGATACATAAGAATTGTAATACATCTGTCCCTTTGGTTTTAAAGAAGTTTATAATGGTTACTTTACAGTTATGAGTTTTCTCCATGGGATGTAGAAGACAACAGAAAATGTTTGTATGTGTTATATATGATGAAGGATATCTTTAGTATGGCCACCAAGTAAGTATATAAACTGTTTTATATTCATTGTGTCATAAGTATTTAATTGGCCATCTTCCTTAGCAAGGGGAGACAATTCCATTTTGGTTATTTGAGCTGAAGAGTATTATCTTCCCTTGATAATTGATTTATGTTTTTCTATTCCTACATTTTGTCAGGTCTGTAACAGATTTATTTGTATAAGGAAACCAGATAAGTTGTATGATTCATCTTGCTTACAAATAGATTTAGATATTTTTACATCATTATTTGTGAAGGTTAGAAGCTTTATGGTCTAGATAGCTATCAAGGACCAACATCTTATTGCTATTGGAGCTAATCTAAAATGGTGTTTAGAAACAATGATTTAGTGTTTAATTTGCCTCTATTTTATAGCATTTGACTTTATATGCTTTTACATACCATTTCAATCATGAATTCCATATGTGCATTGAATCTGAACCTGACCACAATTATCATTGAATCTGAACCTATCCACAATTATCATTGAATATTTTCAGCAATATAAAAGGGTGAGATTTTAGTTCTGAGTGTTTTTGATTCTCTGTCACTGATTGCTAACAGATGAGATAAACTTTTTCTCAAAAAATTCCTGTAGAAAAAAAAAATTATTATGCCAAACAAAGAAATGTTGTGTTTCCAGTTAAGAACCTTTAATGGGTATGATTGGTTGGTATGATTTCTTTCCAAACTTTTTATTTGAACTAACAACATCAATATGTACATATGAAATGTAATCAACGTGTGGGGAATCAAAATTGTTTTTCTGTTGTGGAGAATTTCTGTCTGTAAATCAATTTAAATACACATGAAAGGCTGGATTCAATCAGCCTTTAATGTCAGAAGTTGTAAAATGCAAACGGATCCAGCTTTGGGAAGGGATTTCAACAGACCTTACATTCTTTTTTTATGATCAGCTTGAAAATGACTGATTTGGAGAAAAGAAAGGATTGAACTATTTACTGTTAACACAACATTTTTTCTTTTGGCTTATATATGATACTATTTTGAGGATATATGGTCCTGTTTGAAATTATAGCTTTGGTTCTATCAAACATGCTTTTTCGCTTTATAGATTTCCCCAGCCTTAGCATAGCCATCACAAAAAGTTAAGCAAAGTTTTTTTATTAGGATAGAAGTTCACAGTTTTTTTGTTGTTTTTTTCATCTTTGGGAATTTTTCCATTAAAAAATGAGAATGCCAAATTGATTTAAAAATATTGTATTAGTAGATTTTACAAATTGAAGATAATTTGTAAAGATGCATAGTGCTATAAGATCATTTATCTTTTGTGTTTTGCAGAAAGAATGAAAATGAGAAAAGGTATATCCATTTTAAATCTCACTGTTTAGAGGAGTAGATTGTTTGCAGTGGATCACTCACTAATTCCATTTCTCATTTTCTATCTTCACAATTTTACAGCTTTTTAATTTATCTGCAAAAAAAGTTGCAATTGTATAATAGTACAGGTATGTTGTCATGTGTCGCCTGCACTTTAGAGTCAGCATGTAGGAATTGTTATCCATTGTATTGCTATTTGTGTCTGTTGTTGTAAATAAACAACACTCAAGAAGGTGGGGCTGTATTGCATTCACCTTGTCAGTACATCTGTCCGTTTGTTAGTCACACTGTTTGTCTATCCGTTTGTCCAACAAATATTTGCGTAACTCTTTTCTTAAGTTCTACTGAAAATTATTTAATATGTGGCCAGAAGATTAACAGCAATGAGTTGTAAGGTGTGATCACTTGTAGAATCTGTCAGACATCTACTTCCTGTTTACTGATAATTTGAATTTTTCAACATATTGAATGAAATTAAAAATTATGTCACATTTTTCTCAAGTACAACTAAACAGAATTACTTCACATTTTGTCAGCAGCAGCTTGTCAGTAATGAGTTATGAAGTGTGAGCACTTTATGATTTGTCAGTGATGAGTTTTGAAGTGTGTACACTGTATGGTGTGTCAGTGATGATTTGTGAAGTGTGAACGCATTATGATTTGTCAGTGATGAGTTGTGAAGTGTGTACACTGTATGGTGTGTCAGTGATGATTTGTGAAGTGTGAACGCATTATGGTTTGTCAGTGATGAGTTGTGAAGTGTGTACACTGTATGGTTGTCAGTGATGAGTTGTGAAGTGTGAGCACTTTATGGTTTGTCAGTGATGAGTTGTGAAGTGTGAGTACTTTATGGTTTGTCAGTGATGAGTTGTGAAGTGTGTACACTGTATGGTATGTCAGTGATGAGTTGTGAAGTGTGAGTACTTTATGGTTTGTCAGTGTTGAGTTGTGAAGTTTGAGTACTTTATGGTTTGTCAGTGATGAGTTGTGAAGTGTGTACACTGTATGGTTGTCAGTGATGAGTTGTGAAATGTGAACACTGTATGGTGTGTCAGTGATGAGTTGTGAAGTGTGTACACTGTATGGTTGTCAGTGATGAGTTGTGAAGTGTGTACACTGTATGGTTTGTCAGTGATGAGTTATGAAGTGTGAGTACTTTATGGTATGTCAGTGATGAGTTGTGCAGTGTGTACACTGTATGGTGTGTCAGTGATGAGTTGTGAAGTGTGAGTACTTTATGGTTTGTCAGTGATGAGTTGTGAAGTGTGTACACTGTATGGTTGTCAGTGATGAGTTGTGAAATGTGAACACTGTATGGTGTGTCAGTGATGAGTTGTGAAGTGTGTACACTGTATGGTTGTCAGTGATGAGTTGTGAAGTGTGTACACTGTATGGTTTGTCAGTGATGAGTTGTGAAGTGTGTACACTATGGTTGTCAGTGATGAGTTGTGAAGTGTGTACACTGTATGGTTGTCAGTGATGAGTTGTGAAGTGTGTACACTGTATGGTGTGTCAGTGATGAGTTGTGAAGTGTGTACACTGTATGGTGTGTCAGTGATGAGTTGTGAAGTGTGAGTACTTTATGGTTTGTCAGTGTTGAGTTGTGAAGTTTGAGTACTTTATGGTTTGTCAGTGATAAATTGTGAAGTGTGAGAACTTTATGGTTTGTCAGTGATGAGTTGTGAAGTGTAAGTACTTTACGGTTTGTCAGTGATGAGTTGTGAAGTGTGAGCACTTTATGGTGTGTCAGTGGTGAGTTGTGAAGTGTGAGTACTTTACGGTTTGTCAGTGATGAGTTGTGAAGTGTGAGAACTTTATGGTTTGTCAGTGTTGAGTTGTGAAGTTTGAGTACTTTATGGTTTGTCAGTGATGAGTTGTGAAGTGTGAGTACTTTACGGTTTGTCAGTGATGAGTTGTGAAGTGTGAGTACTTTATGGTGTGTCAGTGATGAGTTGTGAAGTGTGAGTGCTTTATGCTTGTCAGTGATGAGTTGTGAAGTGTGTACACTGTATGGTGTGTCAGTGATGAGTTGTGAAGTGTGTACACTGTATGGTGTGTCAGTGATGAGTTGTGAAGTGTGTACACTGTATGGTTTGTCAGTAATGAGTTGTGAAGTGTGAGTACTTTTTGGTGTGTCAGTGATGAGTTGTGAAGTGTGTACACTGTATGGTTGTCAGTGATGAGTTGTGAAGTGTGTACACTGTATGGTGTGCCAGTGATGAGTTGTGAAGTGTGTACACTGTATGGTGTGTCAGTGATGAGTTGTGAAGTGTGAGTACTTTATGGTGTGTCAGTGATGAGCAGTGAAGTGTGAGTACTTTATGGCTTGTCAGTGATGAGTTGTGAAGTGTGAGTACTTTATGGCTTGTTAGTGATGAGTTGTGAAGTGTGAGTACTTTATGGTGTGTCAGTGATGAGTTGTGAAGTATGAGTACTTTATGGCTTGTCAGTGATGAGTTGTGAAGTGTGTACACTGTATGGTGTGTCAGTGATGAGTTGTGAAGTGTGTACACTGTATGGTGTGTCAGTGATGAGTTGTGAAGTGTGAGTACTTTATGGTGTGTCAGTGATAAGTTGTGAAGTGTGAAAACTTAATGGCTTGTCAGTGATGAGTTGTGAAGTGTGAGTACTTTATGGTTTGTCAGTGATGAGTTGTGAAGTGTGAGTACTTTATGGTATGTCAGTGATGAGTTGTGAAGTGTGTACACTGTATGGTGTGTCAGTGATGAGTTGTGAAGTGTGAGTACTTTATGGTTTGTCAGTGATGAGTTGTGAAGTGTGTACACTGTATGGTTTGTCAGTGATGAGTCTCGTCAAACAATTACTGTGCAAAATTTGTTACATAAAGTTAAGTATCTATTCCCATTTATGGTGACAATTTTCTAGAGTTTTTCACAGCCAAACCAGAATTTCCTCATAAATATCTTGATTTTTAGAAAAACTTAAAAAAGAGGCATATGATTCCTTTAACCTGCAGGCGACACAACTTCCTTGGAAGACACATCTATGTCTTAATATTATTTGTTCATATAGATTAGATTTCAAATAACTCATCAAGATTTTTGAATATGTTATAAATAATGAAAATGTACTCATGACGCAATGCCATTCTTTCAAGAAGTTAATAGTTACAAGGTTGGAAAATTCTCAATATTCAATTTTTTTTTAATTATTCAAATAATATGTGGTTATTTTCATTGTTCAGTTCTGAATTAAAGATCTTCATATACATCTATAGGTAAAAAATAATGGAAAGAGTGAATTATGTATATATATAGAAAACTACATATAATGTGCTACTGTTTATGAACCAGTTATCTTGTGCTAATTAAATTTATTCTATGTGCAGTTTGTAAGACTTTTTCATTCATTATGTGAAAAATACAATAAAGACCCAAGTATTTTAATCTTAACATATCAAAAGAATTATCAAATGTTGTTTTTATACGCCCATCATTGTTTTTATACACCCAGGGAAGACAGGATGTATTATGGCATACCAATGTCCATCCATCCCTTAACACTTTGTATGATAACTCAGTTTCGTTTTTACCAATTCTCATATAACTTTACAACATTAGAATTGACAAAAGAAGCTCCATTTAGAGTCATGCAGAATTACAGAACTTTAACTTAAGGATGTATTCTTCTGACGTTTCAGTCTCGTTGAAATCTCGTTCTGGAATTATTTCCAAAACATGTGATACAAGTGGAAAATATCAATGAATTTAAAAAATATTATAATCAAACTTAACTCTGTGAAAAATTTGTGCATTTACAATAAGTAGTTTTTGAGTAATAAAAATTTCAAATTTTATAACCAATCAAGTCTGTCTCATTAGCCAAAATGTTGAGAAAATGGGTGAGGGGTACAAGAAATGATTTTACCAGATACATGTACATCCTATATCAATTTTTTCTTTTCAAATTTCTTCGATATGTATTTTTTCAATCATTTATAACAAAGAAGTTGAAATAATATGCTTTTTTGTTCTAAAAAAAAGAGAAAAATCCCAAATTTCCAAATTTGACAGCATGGCAAATTTGACACGAAAAAGCAACAAAATTTTATAAAACTTTCTTATATTAACACCTACCTATAGTTTTTTTAAGTTTAATTTATTCAGATTGGTCCACTTCATCTTTAGTGAAAGTATGAAAAAAAGTTTGATTGTGAAACTGTGATTTTATTTCATGATAATATCCCAAAATTGATGAAAAATGGGAAAATCATCATAATTGGGTACTTTCAAATGGCCGTAGCAAAAAAAGAAGTGCACCACCATATGATTTTTTCTTCACCAATTATTTTTTTACAGTCATATAAACCTAAAAATCAGGTTAAGAAAAAAAGTTTAATTCTAGAAATTTTTGGCTCCTCAGAGGTGTACATCATTAAGGCAATTTTTCACAAATTGCACACTAATTTTAGTAATCCTAGACTGATTTCCTCCAAACTTTACATTATTGTGGGGATTGATGAAAGGAAGCTCCCTTTTGATGTTTTTAATTTTCTTTGTTGTTACTGAGAGTTATGGGATTTTAATTGTCAGATTTTAGTAAATTTTTCACAAATTGTACCAGAACTTATTAAGATTGATTTAGTGGAAAAGTTACATCATTGTTGGAATTGGTGAACATAACAATCTGTTCTATTTAAAAATAGGGCATCCTCAGGTAAGCTTCGTTACAGAGCCTTTTTATTTGCATATAATTAAATGCCTTCGAAATATCCCATTTTATTCTTGCAACAATTTCAATATACACAACAAGAGGCATAAAATGGGTTCTTGGCTCAGCTGTTTATTTTAAGCTAGTAACAGCTATTCAAGTTTTATGTCCACAGCGTAGGCAATAGGGTCATGAATTGTTACCCTTGTCCGTCCTTCTGTGGTCTGTCCTTCCTTCTGTCCCATTTTCGTTTCCACACTTTAACTTAAGTTTTCTTCATTCAAATTGTATGAAACTCATACACAATGCTAAGAACCACAATACGCAGACAGAGTTCAAAATTTGGTCAGTGAGTCACATACCTTTCTAGAGATATGCCCCTTTTTAACTTGAAAAATTGCAAAGCTTGAGCAGGGGGCATTTGTGTCCTCAGACACATTCTTCTTTTATTAATCATAAGCTTATTAAAAGCAAACTCATATAACAGGCAGCTAGTGTGTCCATTGAAAATGGTTTAGATGGTTAGCATGCCCTTTGAAAATGTTACAGAGAAAAAACTTACTTATTGGGAGCCACTTAAATGTTAGACAAATAGCATGCCCAATTGAATTGAACTTATTTTACAGCTTGTCAATTGAAAATGTTGCAGAAAGTTAGCTTGCCAATTGAAAAGGTTGAAAACATTTCCTTATATATTAATTTTACTCTATTTCAGCACTTAAATAATTAATTATAAATATAAAAACTGAAATTAATGTAGAGTAGTTTATAAATTCATAAAAATTTCATTTTACCAAAATATGAATAAAAAAGATCGTTAAACATCAGTGTGCCAGTTACCCAACAAGTTTACACAGATATCTAGAGAATACCATAAAGACCTGTAATGATGGTTGTAAGATAAATTTCTGAACTTTTCTTTCCTTTCTATATATTCAGTGCTAATATCTTCGTATTATATATCTATATATAGATTCTCCCACATCACCTTATTGATTATGTTAATCATCCACTAAATATCGTTAAACTTTCAAACAGTAA
The DNA here is from genome assembly GCF_021869535.1 of Mytilus californianus. Classification (NCBI taxonomy): domain Eukaryota; kingdom Metazoa; phylum Mollusca; class Bivalvia; order Mytilida; family Mytilidae; genus Mytilus; species Mytilus californianus. Next base: position 137,152,679 of record NW_026262581.1, on the reverse strand, counting down.
AATTAGAGATTTACAGTGGGAAATTATATGAAACAATAGTTAACATGTTTTTTTTTAAATAATGTGTGAACATGTATATATAGTATTAGAAGTAGGATAATTCTTTCACAATTTAACAAACTGCAAAGGAAGTAGTATACATTTATTTGTACAATATTGACCAAGGCAAAGAAGGTTAAAATTGGAATTAGCTTCCTGCTATAGTGGCAATATTTATGCCCTTTGTGAATTAACTGAATATCCTATGAAATAGGGTTATATTAAATACTGAAATATCCTCACGGTTATGGCATGAAATTAAAACGTTGATGCAGACAGGGGATTTAAAGACTAATTTGAGATTGTGTGGCTCATGCTTATTATAAGTATAACTCTAGTTTTGTCAAAATTCTGGATCAAAACATCTGACACTTAAAAAAGCCTCACATGGGTTTTAGGTAGATCACATGCAAGGATAAACCTTTCTCTAAGTGTGCTTTTCAATAGATTATTGACAATTAACTTCCAATGCCACATTATAATTAAATGTTAAGTCATGTTGTTGTTAACTATTAGGTCATATTGTTAACCTTCAATGCCACATTATAGTTGACTGTCTGGTCATATTATAACCCTCAAATGTATCATTATAGTGGACTGTTTAGTGATGTTGTTATTCTCCAACGCCTCATTATAGTGGACTGTTTGTTCATATTGTTACCCTCCATTGTATCATTATAGTTGACTGTTAAGTCATGTTGTTATTCTCCAACGTCTCATTATAGTTAACTGTTGGTCATATTATTACCCTCTAATGCCACATTATATAGGACTGTTTGTTCATATTGTTACCCTCCAATGCCACATTAAAGTGGAATGTTTGGTCATGTTGTTACCCTCCAATGCCACATTATAGTGGAATGTTTGGTCATATTGTTACCATCCAATGCCATATTATAGTGGAATGTTTGGTCATGTTGTTACCCTCCAATGCCACATTATAGTGGAATGTTTGGTCACATTGTTACCCTCCAATGCCACATTATAGTGGAATGTTTGGTCATATTGTAACCCTCCAATGCCACATTATAGTGGAATGTTTGGTCATGTTGTTACCCTCCAATGCCACATTATAGTTAACTGTTTGGTCATATTGTTACCCTCCAATGCCACATTAAAGTTGAATGTTTGGTCATATTGTGACCCTCCAATGCCACATCATAGTGGAATTTTTGGTCATATTGTTACCCTCCAATGCCACATTAAAGTTGAATGTTTGGTCATATTGTTACCCTCCAATGCCACATCATAGTGGAATGTTTGGTCATATTGTTACCCTCCAATGCCACATTATAGTTAACTGTTTGGTCATGTTGTTTCCCTCAAATGTCACATTATAGTTAACTGTTTGGTCATATTGTTACCCTCCAATGCCACTTTATAGTTAACTGTTTGGTCATATTTTTACCCTCCAATGCCACATTATAGTGGAATGTTTGGTCATACTGTTACCCTCCAATGCCACATTATAGTTAACTGTTTGGTCATGTTGTTACCCTCAAATGTCACATTATAGTTAACTGTTTGGTCATGTTGTTACCCCCCAATGCCACATTATAGTTAACTGTTTGGTCAAATTGTTACCCTCCAATGCCACATTATAGTTAGCTGTTTGGTCAAATTGTTACCCTCCAATGCCACATTATAGTGGAATGTTTGGTCATATTGTTACCCTCCAATGCCACATTATAGTTAACTGTTTGGTCATGTTGTTTCCCTCAAATGCCACATTATAGTTAACTGTTTGGTCATATTGTTACCCTCCAATGCCACATTATAGCTAACTGTTTGGTCATGTTGTTACCCTCCAATGCCACTTTATAGTGGAATGTTTGGTCATGTTGTTACCCTCCAATGCCACATTATAGTGGAATGTTTGGTCATGTTGTTACCCTCCAATGCCACATTATAGTGGAATGTTTGGTCATATTGTTACCCTCCAATGCCACATTATAGTGGAATGTTTGGTCATGTTGTTACCCTCCAATGCCACATTATAGTGGAATGTTTGGTCATATTGTTACCCTCTAATGCCACATTACAGTTAACTGTTAGGCCCTATTGTTGTCCTGATTTGCAGAGCTTTATTGTGATTTGCTGTGATTTAAACTATTTAACATACATTTACCCATTTATTAATTTTAACTCCAAATGGTATAATTTATTAGATACTTTGTCTTCTGTATTTCCATATGTATCATCATTATCCAAAAAGTGACTTTACAAACTTTAAAGGCTTAAACATAAGATTTATTGTATTATTGATTCATTACATGAATTCATGGACAAAATTGAGTTCAGAATGGAAATCAGGGAAATTTAGTCAAAACGTTCATTTTTTTCCTACTTTTTCACTGCTTTGAATATAATCCTTCACAGTAACAGCTTTGTATTCAAATGTTGAATCATTTACAAAATGGAATTTTTGGACAAGCTTGGTAGATTTGACTTTTATGGAATGGCCCTAAATTAGCAAGAAATCAAGAAATTGAGATATTCTGCAAATAAGAATCAAATAACCTTTCATCGCCTTTATTTGAACTTTGGTGGATAGTTGTGTCATTGGCAATAAAACCACATCTCCTTATTTTTATTTTTTTTTAACTTTAAGGATGTTTGCTTCTCTGTTTTAAAATAACAAGCTTTTTAAAAGACTGCTTTAAATTGATAGTATATGAATAATAGAACTAAAAAAAGAAGGGTCTGTGTACTTGTTTTCCAGATGTAAGCCATTGAAAATGTTGCTGGAAATGGTTCTCTCTAGAGTATTCATACATTTAACATTGCCACCTTTTTTCCTTCAAAAACTATGAAAAAATAACAAGGATTTTATAAGATCTTCAAATATGGCTTTTTAAACTATATGTAATAAAATTATGAAAAGAAAAGTAGGGGTTATCGGGCAAAATTTGTAATGGCAGTAAATGGATAAAACCAGAGGATTCCGAATATCTTACAAAAAGTCAAAAACAAGAGGATCCAGCGAACATCCTTAACACCCAATATAAACACAATTACAAAGGGAGTGAAAAGACTATTGTTTCCAGCACTCTTAATCAATAACATTTTACTATATTATATATGTTGTATGAAACCTAGTGTAGCTTTCTTTTCTTATAAAGCCAAAGTAGCTAGTGCATGCTTTCCTATGCTACCAAAAATCAAGACAAAATCTTAAGTGTAAAGTTATTTGATGTACACTAAAAAGAACATACCACTTCACCTTTTTAATAATAATACTAAAACAAACATGAAGGTTATATAATGCCACATACTTAATTTGTGTTTATATATGTATAGCTGTTGGTCTAATTTGTAATTAGAGTCACTTTGTATGAATGTATCAATCTGGTTTATGGTAGTACATACAAAACTAAAAGATTATCTCCCTTACATCATAATTTACAGTATTTAATGCTCTTTATGATAAAGACTGAAAGAGTTAAATCACCTCTGTGATACTAATGCCTTGAGTTTTGAAGGTTGTTGGTTCAATCCCCAGCAACCTTAAAACCAAAGACTTAAAATTTGTATTTGCTACTTCTGTGTAAGTATATGAAGGACTGATAGGCTCAGTATAACCTGTAGAGCTTCTTGTCATCCTGTGGACGGTTACATTAAGAACTAGCACATAAAATACTACCATGTCTGACTAGTAGGGTTCATATTCATATCACATTAACATATTCTTATATACATGTAATATTTACCACTGGACATTAAACACCAATTCATCATCAAGTTATTTATTTTTTTTACAAGATCTAGATCCTTGATTTGCTGGTAAAACTTGTATGATCTTGTTCAGTCATGCTGCATTTAAATTTTTAACAGCTACATAATGATTTATAGATATATATTTTCAGCATGCTTTATATTTAAGACTTTAATGACATTGATCTTAACCTAACAGCATACTTTATGAGAGTAGGGATCTGTTTTGTTTCAGATATGACCTGGATGATATGATACGTTTTACCATGACAGTCAAGAAGAACTACCGCAATGTTCCGTACCACAACTGGGCGCATGCCTTCTCTGTTGCTCATGCAGTGTACACTGTAATCAAGACAACTAAACACAGTTTCTCTCCTGTAGAAGTAAGTGTAAAGACAAAATAATTAGAAAAAATAAATTGATATTTATTTATTAAAATATACTTTCCCAAATTTGATGACCTTTATACATATTATTGAAGTTACCCAGTGGTGTGGTTTAGCTTAACATAGAGAATTAAAGTTTGTGCATATGTGAATTAGATATCATTTCTAAAGTTTGCTGAATAACATGGAAGTTTATTAAAGTCATCATTTTACTTTGAATGTTAATATCTATGTCTGTCCAGTGATCACATGGTTTGTTATGGTCTAATTAATTAATTAGAGAGTGAAGGTGTTTACCTGTTGTAGTATTTGTCAATGTTGAAAGTCATGTTTCAGATGATTGTGATTAGAATTTTTTATTTGTTGAGCACTAAATGTAGCATGTTTATGCCATGATTTAGACCATCGTGGTAAGACTTATTCCTTTTTATTTCAGTGTTTAGCACTATATGTAGCATGTTTGTGCCATGATTTAGACCATCGTGGTAAGACTAATGCTTTCATGGTAAAAAGTGCTTCACCTCTGGCAGCTATCTACTCTACCTCAACGATGGAACATCATCACTTTAATCACACAGTTACAATTCTTCAGGTATTCACAATTTTAAGCATTCAGATGAGTTACACAATTTTTTTTCAAATTTAAACCAAACTTCATATTTTATACATGAAATTAAACTTGATGATAATTGAATGACTGCTGAAAAAATAATTGTGAAGAAAGTTTTTTAGTTGTCTTAAAGAAGCTTTAGTTTTTTTAGTATACCATTTTGATGGGAAAACTAAGAAGTAATGTATCTACAATAGAAGTTTATCTTAGTGCATCAACAATGATTAATTATTTTTCAGAATGAGGGACACAATATTTTTAAGCACCTGACTTCTGATCAGTACAAGCAGGTATTTATCTTACTTTATAATTTGGTATTCATTGTATTAATTGAACATGTCTTTTTTAAGTTAAATGAGAGATCAGATAAATGGTGTTTCTTTTTCTTTAAAATTATTTTTAATGTTTCCTGAATGTTTAATTGTATTCAAAAACAAATTGATTATGGTAAGAAGGAAAAAAAAAGTTCATAAAAAAATCTAGTTATAAAAAGCACTATTCCTTAAATAGGGAAGATAGATAGAAGGGAATTTCACAAGATATGTGCCAATTTGTATTATTTCCAATATTTTCTTCCTGAAATGCCATTATTTGCTGTAATATTTTCATCCTCAAAACAATAGTGTTAAAATAAAACATAAAATTATTTTCCATTCTTTGTGAAATTTTAGTGATAGATGTTTACATTAATGAGACATCAACCCATCAACACAAATAACTGAAACATGTACTTTTTCCACAATAAATTAGATATAAAGTCTTGAAAAAAAGGATGTCAATTTGAACATGTAAAGGGTAACTGATGTTTGTGTTTTTCTGTAGTTTTATGTTATGTTTGTCAGGGATAAGTTATTTCTAATAAACAATTGACCACTCTTGTCTGATTCTTTTCATCACATTTTTATAGAATTACAAGTTTTGTACATTTGAAGTGCTTTCAGATGCATTTAAAATAATGACATGATTACATTGCAGATTTTAGGTGACATCAGGCAATGTATTTTGGCAACAGATTTAGCATTATTCTTTGGAAACCGGGCAAGATTACAGGAAGTTTCTGACAAAAATGAATTTTCATGGGATGATAGTGAACATAGGTAAATATAACCTGTTTTCTAGACTCATATAAGTGGTTCCTTTGATTCTTTATATTTCTGAAATTCGCAGGATAAATGAAGTTAGATTTTAGTTCAAAATATAATTCTGGGGTTTTGTTGTGTAAAAGGAGATCAGTAAGACAGTTACATTTTTATCATGACAGGGTCTAACCAGAGACTTTAAAATTTATATTTGCTTCTCCTCCTCTTGGCATATGTGTCATTATGGAAAAAGCAAAGCCTGACTGGCCAAGATTCAGAATATGTTTAGGTAGGAAAATCTAGCTCAGTGTGTAAATCTATTACATGTGACGTTAACAGGTTATAATCTTTAATATTCATGTAATATTTGCTGCTGGACATTTCACATTCATAGATCAATTGATAAGTATAACAGCACATGCTCTGATGTAGAAGTCTAAATAAGTGACTATATTTCTGATAAAATAAATGTACATAGAAGTTTTAATGCCCTTGTAATGAAAGAAGGGTTGTGTCAGTTCATCAAAGTAGCTGAAATTCATACTACCCATGAATGGAATTTTACACACAAAAACATTTCTGTTTTGTTTTAACAACTTTTGGCTCTGAGCATATTGATGAAGCAATATTATTTAGAACAAGTTTTACATTCATGAAATTTGTACCCATGTTTTAATTGAGATTTGATTGAATGAACTTTTATTTGATAACAGAAGATTATTACGTGCTGTAACTATTACGGCTTGTGATCTCTGTGCCAGTGCTAAACCATGGGATGTACAACTTCAGACAGTACATACAATATTTGATGAATTTTACATGCAGGTATAAATGGAATATTTTGCATGTCATGATGTCGTTTGTAATCATCTACAGTAGTAATCAAGGTCAGGGGTCAGGTTAAGAAATCAGCAGTTACCAAAATTGTAAATTGTGGTTTTTTTTGGGGTGTATCTGTTTATTTTCCTAGATTCTACAACTTAAACCTCACACAATCACTAAGGATTAATAAATATAAAAATCGCTTCCTGTTAATGTGAGGCAGACATTCCTACATATCACAAAATAGTTTGAAAGTGATAATCTACAGTAGCCCACTGCTATTGTATATAGGATACATATAGCAGAATGAGCTCACAGCAAAATTATCTCCACTTGTTTTTCTTTTTTTTCTAACTGTTTTTTATCTGAATGTGCATGATGTATATGCTTCCAGACTTCTTCTTTAAAAAACTATTCAATCCATCTTCTGATTTTAAAACAGAAACTGTAGGCAGCAAACAATTTATTCTTTTTTATGCAAAGTTCTACAGAAAATGTATGGTAAAGGAAAGGGGAGACAACTGTAGACAATTTTTTTTTCTTTACTGCTGTAGATATTGTATAGCAATTATTTATATTCTGCTTTATTAATTGTAAACTATCTGTCTGACCCTCTGATCTGTTTAATATTTACTGTGAATTCATAATTATTTGTGGGGAGCTAATTTTCATGGATTTTTTTTTGTTAAAGGTGAACCAAGAATTCAAGTGGTTCACAAAAAAATACCACCAATTTTAATTATTCCTCAATCTACGAAAATTAGGACCCACAAAAATAAATGAATCCACAGTAGGATACGACATGGAATTAAACATTTTACTGATTAAAAAGTGAAAAGGAATCTATATTTTTCCTTCACATTTATTGTAGTAAAAAGTTGTTTCCATATTATATCTTATGTTACATGGCTTTATTATACAGCTAGATATTTCATTCAGGATCAAAATATGGTTGAAAGTAAATTGGTAAGACTGGGGACAATCATCTATCAGTACCTGTATCCACATCTCTGCACTGATTTACAACAAATCTAAGGCTTTGGGGGACAATCATAAATCATTATTTACATTCGCCTTTCTGCATTGTAATGAACAACAAATCTAAAGCTTTTGGGACTATTATCTAGCATGACCAGTACAAACATTCGCCTTTCAGCACTATAATGAACCATAAGGAATTGGAGACCATTATCTAGTATTACTTTCATTCACCTTTCAGCATTCTGATTGACAGTGAGGATAAGGCTTTGGGGACTATTTTCTGGCATTTTCAGCACTCTGATTGACAGTGAGGATAAGGCTGTGGGGACTATTTTCTTGCATTTACAGCACTCTGATGAACAGCGAGGATAAGGATTTGGGGACTTTATTCTGGTATTTTCAGCACTCTGATGAACAGTGAGGAAAAGGCTTTGGGGACTATTTTCTGGCATTTTCGGCACACTGATGGACAGTGAGGATAAGGCTTTAGGGACTATTTTCTGGCATTTTCAGCACTGATTGACAGTAAGGATAAGGCTTTGGGGACTATTTTTCTGGCATTTCAGGACTCTGATGGACAGTGAGGATAAGGCTTTGGGGACTATTTTCTGGCATTTTTAGCACTCTGATGGACGGTGAGGATAAGGCTTTGGGGGCTTTTTTCTGGCATTTTCGGCACTCTGATTGACAATGAGGATAAGGCTTTGGGGACTATTTTCTGGCATTGTCAGAACAGATTTGGGGGACAATCTATCAATACCTGTATTCACCTTTCTGCATTCTGAGTGTAGGGCTTTTGGTATGATCATATATTATAAATTACATTCACATTCTGATGGACCGATAACGATAGTGCTTTGCAAAAATGATTTAGTACAGTACGTTGTACCTACAGTTGGCCATGGGATATTGATGTGTAAAGCTAAGGGTAAGCGACTTTACTCTTACACTAACAAGATAAAAGTCCTAGATCCTGACTTGAAATCAGGATTATGATAAAGCTGTATGATAACCTATAGTGAATGTTGAGTATGTTGTTACTGTTCTGCTTCATGTAGTATATGTATTTCCAGGCATGTAGTGATGGCTATATGCATGACAGCATGTGATCTTTGCTCTATGTATAAACCATGGGATATACAGCTCCAAGTCGTTAATGTTATCATGGAGGAGTTCTGGCTCCAGGTTTGTATATATATAAATCTTGGGATATACAGCTCCAAATTGTTAATGTTATCATGGAGGGGTACAGGCTCCAGGTTTGTATATGTAAATCTTGAGATATACAGCTCCAAGTTGTTAATGTTATCATGGAGGAGTTCTGGCGCCAGGGTTGTACATATAAATCCTTGGATATACTTCTCTAAGTCAATAATGTTATCATGGAGGAGTCCTGGCGCCAGGGTTGTACATATAAATCCTTGGATATACTTCTCCAAGTCAATAATGTTATCATGGAGGAGTCCTGGCTCCAGGGTTGTACATATAAATCCTTGGATATACAGCTCCAAGTTAATAATGTTATCATGGAGGAGTCCTGGCTCCAGGGTTGTACATATAAATCCTTGGATATACAGCTCCAAGTTAATAATGTTATCATGGAGGAGTTCTGGCGCCAGGGTTGTACATATAAATCCTTGGATATACTTCTCTAAGTCAATAATGTTATCATGGAGGAGTCCTGGCGCCAGGGTTGTACATATAAATCCTTGGATATACTTCTCCAAGTCAATAATGTTATCATGGAGGAGTCCTGGCTCCAGGGTTGTACATATAAATCCTTGGATATACAGCTCCAAGTTAATAATGTTATCATGGAGGAGTTCTGGCTCCAGGTTTGTATATATATAAATCTTAGGATATACAGCTCCAAATTGTTAATGTTATCATGGGGGGGGTACCGGCTGCAGGTTTGTACATGTATACGTAAATCTTGAGATATACAGCTCCAAGTTGTTAATGTTTTCATGGAGGGGTTCTGGCTCCAGGGTTGTACATATAAATCCTTTGATATACTTCTCCAAGTCAATAATGTTATCATGGATGAGTTCTAGCTCCAGGTTTTTATACATAAACTAGGATATAAAACTCCAAGTCTTAAATATTTTTTATGGAGGAGTTATGGCTCAAGGTTTGTATGTGTAATTCTTGGATATAGAGCTCCAAGTCAATAATGTTTTTTATGGAGCAGTTCAGGCTCCAGGTTTTATATATATCAATCTTGGTGTAAATCTAAGGATATGAAGCTCATGTTGATTTATGATATGAAGGAGTTCTGACTCCAGGTTTGTATGTATACATAAACAAAGTGATATAGAGCACCAGGTTGTTATCGTCAAGGAGCTCTGGCTCTAGGTTTGTATTAACCCATGGAATATACAGCACACTTCCATTGCTACCATGGAGGAGTTCTAGCTTCAGGTTTGTGTAGACAACCAATAGGTACAGAACCATTTATATATCTCTAGCATATGTTTACTCTATCATAAACTAAAAATAAATACATTAAGTTACACTTCTTTCAAGTAAATATGTAAAACTATCACTTTAGTAAGTTGTTGAAAAAATTTGGTGTACAAATTGATCTTTCAGTTTTAATGTAATTTTTTGGCCCAGTCAGATTATTCACACAATACGGTATTCATACACCAACAATGAATAACAAAAACAATCAGTTCTTTTGTAAACCTTGGTTACTGCCATTGATTGAAAGTTAGATACATTTTACCTGATTTGTTTTTTTTTTTCAAATTCAAGCTAAACTTTATGAAAACTGGGAAACTATTGTTTTAAAATATGTTTAAAATATCTTGATATATATTTTAATGAATTTCAGATAGATTTATTTCAAGCAAAAATCTTCCCTCTTTAGTGTAAACATATTTTACGTCATTTGGACTCGGGTAGAGAGTTGTCTCATTGGCAACCATACTGCATCTTGTTATTTTTATATTTCCATGTATGATAACTAGTATAAACAAGTATGAAGTATAAAGTGATTCCAAAAAATGGGATTTATATCATTCAGATTGATCATGCTATTCTTTAGTATAAACCTTGTTAGGTTCCAACTGGTATAGAATTGAAACATATTTTAGGGTGATGAAGAAAAGAGGTTTAACGATCAGACAATACCTTGTATGGATCGTAACTTTGCTAATAATTTACCAGATAATGAGGTATAGAACTTCAGTCATTATCCTACATATTTAATATGATACACTTTTAAATGGGTACAGAAATAAATGTATTTAAATTTTATCTTAAGTTCAGTAAAACAGTTTGTTTACCTTTTACAAAGCATTGACTTTTATTGTTTGATGACTGATTTGTATTGGATAATATTTCTGTGTCCATTTATAGCACTGTGATTCATCTGATTACCACAATAGAATTGTATTAACTGATCACAAAGTCCCAAAATTTATTCTTCTACTAATGGATTTGATAAAAAAAAAAAAAAATCAACAAAATTCAGCAAAATATTAAAGTTCACTGAAGTATTTGTATAATTAGATAAAATCACATGTGTATTATATTATATATGTATTGAAATATCATGAAAATATTTGTTTTAAGCCATGAATATTTTGTTATCTTTCAAATCTTTAATTTTTATTGTCAATTTAGATGTGATCTTAACATATAAGAAAAGGATTTATAAGAAATTACAAAGAATTAAATTTTGGGATAGTTTGAATTGATTAACTTTTAACACACAGGGTGATGAAGAAAAATCACAAGGTTTGACTCCAATGCCGATGATGGACAGAGATAAAAAAGATGAACTTCCACACTTAGAGGTAGGCATGTTCACTTTTCTTATTTTATCAGTTTTATTCATATTTACAATATGATATTCCAATTATTTATATTTACAAGACTTGTCCATACGTTATCTTCTAGAATATTTTATATCCTTGAAAAGGAATCAATAGGTTCTCAGGACACACAACAAATAAAGTGTGAATTTGTATTGTAGTGTATCTATATAATAAGTTAATATTGTGCTTGTTCACCTTGCAATCACTACAAGTTTTGAAATATGGCCTGCATTAACATTTTTAGGAATAAAACTCATAAATTCAAATGGAAAACAAGTGAACCTGTGAGAAAATTGTCAACCATCAACTTCGAAGACTATAGACTTACAATACATTTCTGTCAGGCTAATTATAGTTTTGTGCTTGCTTTCTAACAATTGATAGTTTGGCTTTCCAAAATTTGTTTAGAGTGTACCTAATTGGTGCTATTGCAGGAATATGTCACAGCATCATAGCTTTAAATAACCTTCACAGTGACCTTAATTGACACTTTCACATAATTTGATTTCAATTATTTTCTATTCAAAATGATATACAAATTTGTACTCGCATTATGTTCTTGAATAAATGTGAACTTTGTGAGACTTCATGAATGCTGCATTTTTATTCTTTTATGAAGAAGGTATTATATGACAAAAACCAGTGAATACAATAATGACAAATTAATGCTATTATCTGTTATCATTAATTTGAACATTTTAGACTTAGATATTGTCTAATTTATTTGTTTTGTGACCTCAATCTAAGTTTATTGAAGAATAAGATAAACTACCTAAACTGCAATGCTTTGAAATTTTGGTATTTTAAAAAGATATGAGGAAAAGCCTGGCTAATAAGATATGATACAAGATTTTCCCCTAAAGACTTTTATTAATGAGGCTTGAATATCTAGTGTATTGCTGTTGGTCATATTGAATTTTAATCAAATACTTCTTTTGTCGCATATACAATTTGATGTGGCATGATTATGACATCATTTTGACATGATAATATTGCTACAAAAAAAGTCATGATTTTGAAAGGATCTAAGAAATTTGAATTTTTGTAATTTAATAATCAATTATGACTTCTCTCATACCTCCTCTTTTAAGTCAGTTTTAAATCTTAACTTTTTTCCCTTTATACAAAAAAAAGTTTCCATCAAATTATTTGTTTGTATAATTAGAGATTTATGTGTTTATATTTCTGTTTACAGGTTGGGTTCCTGGTTGGTATTTGTTTGCCATGTTATGAACTAATGGCTCAGGTATTACCGAATACCAAACCTATGGTGGATGGTGCTGTGTAAGTACAGTGTTATGTTTGGTAATGGATTAAAACAAAGGCTAATTAGGCTATCGAATTTTATAATGGGAATGCCCTTTTCATATACAGTAAACAAGATAAAAACCTTAGCAGTTATAGATGAAGCATTTACCTGAATTATAATTGAGCCCACTATAAAATATATTGCATTTAACTTACCTGTCTGTCTGTTTGTTTGTCTGTCTCTCTGTTTGTCCAACGAATATTTCAGGTCTCACTTTTCTCTGGTACTACTTTACAGAGTGATTGTTTATTTGGTCAGCAGCTTGGCAATGATGAGTTGTAAAGTGTGAACATTTTTCAAATCTGCAAGACACCTACTTCCTCTTTGCTGATACTTTGAATTATTCAATTTGTTGAATGAACTTAAACATTTGCTTCAATTTAGATCTTTCCTCAAATTAGTCAGCAGCTTGTCAGTGATGAGTTGTAATATGTCAGCTTTTTCAAGATCAGTCACTACTTCTTGTATGCTAAGCGAGACATCACAAGCATTCTTGTTTAGATTTATTCCTTCGGTTAATCAGGTTCATTTTACAACTTTATTTTAAGAGTAATGTTGTTTTGTTGAATTCATCCGCAAGAAAATGAACAGGTCGTAAATTAACATAAATAATTGTGAAGTGCTTTTATTTTGGCAAAAATCTTAGAAATATGATAAACACACACTCACAAGAATAAGATTAACTATTGCAAAAAACCTAAAAAAATTCTAGGTATGCAGTACAGGTATATTTAAGATAGAAGCTTCCAATTGCATATTTAGGATTTCTAATTCATCTTTGTCTGTATTCTCTAAATACTAATATTGATTATCTGTTTCCAGATCTAATTTGAAAAAATGGAAATACCTCGCCGAAAATAAACTAACTGTAGATCAGCTCCCTCCAGAACAGTTGGTCAAACAATTGGAATATAAAAGTAGTGAAAATAAACAGGAGGCCTTGGAAGGAAATAAACAAGATTCATCGGAAAAAAATAAACAAAGAGAGGAAGAGGAATCAGATAAACAAAATGAACTCAATGCTAAAGCAGGAAACAAAGATGAACTAACAGAAGAAAGTAAAATGGAATCAGTGGAAGAAAACAAAAATAAGTCTATAGAGAATCAGTCAGATAAAGGGAGCTTACTCACAGACGTTAGATCTGAATCATCTGTCTTGGTTCATAGTGATAACGATAATAATTTAACTGAACAGATTCATGACAACACATGATAAATCGTCCACTATTACAGTTCAAAAGTGCTCATCCATCTGTTCTCTATATAGTATGTGCCATTGTACTGGTCAACAGTTATCAATATCATGTGATATTTTATTTGTTTATGCTTAAACTTCGGTAGAAGGGGGCATAATGTTTTCTGGTCTGTTCATCTGTCTGTCAGTCCATCTTATTTCAGATTATAGTTTTTGGTTAAGTTTGAGGTTTATCATGAAGTTGTGGTCACATCAACTTGAGACTATGTGCATATGATGTAAAAAAAATTTATACCAAAGTATAGTTTTTGATCCCTATTTCATGGTTCGCTGAACATGGAAATGTGATAGTGTGAACTTAGTACCTTCTTGTGATAAAGTTTTTCATTTACCATGCAGCTTTGGTCACATCAGTGAGAAACCTATGACACTTGTTCATTTCGTGATAAAGTTTTCAGATTTTATGCCAGATTATTATTTGACCCAGATTTGACCATTGACTGAACATTGGCACATGATGGTGCAGGTGGGGCAGGCGGGGCATAGTGACGCATATTCTTGTTTATTATTTCATTAAGGAAGGACATTTATTATTTGATCCAAAAAAATGTTGAAAAGTGTTTTTAATAAAAATCCACATTGAAATTTTCAAGTCACAATTAGGATTTCAAGTCAATATGGATGTATTATGAAAGTTTATAACTCTATGGCTTTCTTGACTTAAAGTGTTATCAACAGTTTTACTCTCACATGAAAATTGTTTTATTAAACAGCTTTTTATCTTTTTACATAAATGGTATTATATTAAAAGAAAAGTTTGATCTTTTGTGTACAGTGAACATATATATATATATTGGTGCAAACAAGCAAACAGTGAGTTTCTGTGTATGTTACATCCATTTTCGGTATTGTCATGCTGTACACACATGTATGTGAGTTAGTGTAAAAGTAGCATTATTTATACATTATACTTGTAGCATTGTTGAATTGTTAGATCTCCAAACAACATAATCCAGTCATGCCAAAAAATACATATAGGTGTGTGTTCAGATTTTATATAAGCAGAATTATTTTTTATTAACTGATCACCGATCATATTTGTTTACTCATATTTTATGACCTTTCCAAAATTTGCTAATATATTTTAAGAGGTACTGGTATTTCGTTTATTCTCATTTATTTTTTAATGAGAGGCAGAATTTCTTTCCAAAAATAGACGTATTTACACTTGTATGCAAATTTGTCCGCCATGACTTAAAATCAAACAAGTTCTCATAAAATTTGACATCACAATTTAAAAAATTTGAAGTCATAATTAAAACGTGGTTGTTGCTTGACGTCAGAAGTTATTCAGAGCAGATCTAAGGTCATTCGGAGACAAAATTCAGCTAAATACCAAAAGTGTAAATACGTTTATTGAAAAGTGCATTTACTTCAAAAATAATAACAATAAATATTGTTAATTCAAATATTTTAAGCATTGTGTTATTTTATGAAAGATGCTTAATTTTAGAATGTTAGGTATAAAACAGCTTGTATATTGGTTCATTATTATTTAACATTAAACACAAGTATCCAGTACAAATTCTCAGTTGTGCTCAGATTTTGAGACATGATGTACAGATAGTCATTGGGGATATCCTAATTTTAGGATATTGTTAAGAGATGGATAGTTTTAAGTACAGACAGTCATTTTGGGATATTTTGTAAAGAGATAGATTATTTATTGTTGTTTTTTCATTTAGAGTCAGCTGTTGCTATTTGTTTTTATTTGCTTCTTTGAAACACAAAAAATACTCAAGTTAACTTTGAATTTTTAATTAAGTGATAGCCTGATCATATTTTTTTAATTTATTTCTTTTGAATTGTCCATTTATAATAACTTTATCCTTGTAAGGGTTTTATGTGTAGACTTGATATTATTTCTCTAAACAAACATTACTAAATAGTATCATAGAATTTTTACAGGATAAGCACACTTCTTGTCTTCTTAATAAATTATCCTGAAGCTATTATTTAAAACCAAATAGCAAACTTAATTCTGGGAAAAACTAAATTTAGATGGAAGTGATAATCACATGTATCTTGGTTTATCCCAAAATATGAATATTCAAAATTACAATAATGAGATATGACCAAATCTATTGTGTACTACTGTATAGTAATAATTGCTCTCATAAATAAAGCCAAAATGTAACTTCATTTCCATGGTAATTAACATGTTTTAATGTTTGTAAAAGAAACGGTTGTTTTCTCTTCATCAAAGTTCAGTTCCATACTCCAGCTGCTATTGTGCACTGGTCAGTTGTTTTAAGTGGACATATTTGTACAATGTAAATTATACAGTATTTTATTGTAGATCAAAAGGAATAATATATTGATAATATTGATATTGTGATATTGTTATTCATTAAATTATTATTTTATACTATGTTTCTTTTAATTCCATCTCACCAACAATGCTTATTTAAAGAAACAGACTTTGTGTTGATTAATATATCAAAAGTATTTCATTAATACAGATATACAATGATATATATAATCCAGAGGTGGATTTATTGTGTGGCAGGGTGCCCAGGCCCCCCTTTATGGAGCTATATTTATGTGAGCCAAAATTTGTTCCTGTGAAAAAGTTCCAGTGGAACTTATATCACAGGAAATATGTTTTGGGAGAACTTTTTTCACAGGTAATTTCTATATGATTTAAAATTGTTCCATCTCTATAAAAAAAGTTCCACCCTTTACCTGGTGAAATAAGTACTGGGTTGGTGAAATTTGTTCCTTACCTAGTGAAATAAGTTCCGGGTTTATGAGATTTGTTCCTTATCTGGTGAAATAAGTTCTGGGTTTGTGAGATTTGTTCCTCACCTGGTGAAATAAGTTCCTTGTCTGTGAAATATGTTCCACTTGTTTAACAAGTTATCTTATATACTGAGCATTTGTCATCAGTGAGTTTAAAGTTATCATTCAAGTGCATTATAAAAATAAGTATTATATTAATAATATAATTGATAAAAAGTGTAAATCATCCAGTTTGGATCCTATGGAGTATAGCAAATGTTTAATTATACACTCTGTAAAAAATATCTAAATGACACTTTTGAACCAGAAAAGATTAGAATAAGAAAAATCATTCAGAAAAAAGTATAGTTTAAGAGGAACATATGTTATAATTTTAAAAGGACAAAGTGACTTGATCATTTATAAAGTATCAAAAGACACACTCTTTTGAAACTGTGCCATGTCCTATGTACATGTATGACTGGAACACGGGGCCATGACAGTTAACAGGAACCAAGGAGGAATACCGCATAAAACATAAATACAAATTATGATACATTACCATCGCTTTTATTTCTTATCTTCATCCTATAGTTACAGTCATGCCTTCAATTGCAAATGAATCCCATGCAAGTACACTCAGTCCAGCATTTAGCTTGCATTATAATTTAAGTGTAACAAGAAAATGTTTCAGTGTGCAATAATGATTGAGTGGAACTTATTCATTAGTTTCTATGAAATATTTACATGTTCGTTTAAAACTAATGTCACAGGAACTTATTTAAAACTTTTTAATATTAATTGAAACAAAATTCATGGAGCTATGATTTTTGTTCCGGAACTTATTTCACATTTGGCCAAAAAATTAGTTCTGGAGCAAATTTTACAGTGCTGGAACATATTTTCTGTGATATAAATTCCGGTGGAACATATTTCCTATGAAATTTGTTCCGGCGGAACAAATGTCATGCCGGAACAAATTTTTTGTTACATTTACAGTTAATGCAGTTTTTTTACCTGTTCCATTTCAAACGTTGCCTAGTTTGGGCGCCCAATACCCCTTTTTTCAAAATCTTAGATCCTGATCTGTAATCAGGAGAACATTAATTACTATGTATGGTCTGCATCATCTATTCTCAGCAATGTTTGCAGCCATTGATAAATTAACAACTATTAAGAAATAACTATGAAACATCTTTTCAAGTTGATAATTTTGAAAATGAATACCTACTAAATTAGGTTTAGAAGAGAAATAGAAATTTTGTCAGCAAGCAATCGGACAATTACATGTAAAAATCCTTGGTGTTCTGTAACATTGATTGTACAAAGTTATAGGTTCTTTTGTGATATGAAAATCTTCATATGCTTGGAAACATGTCCTGATTGACAGGTGTCAGACCACCAATTCAAAATCTCTATCTCAACCAAATTTTGCAATTTTCACAGCTTTCTCAATATTTTACCCTAAGTTTAACTTTATAGAAACCATGTATATCCTGAATTGTACATGTATCACCTTTCTACATGCCAATTTTCAACCTACCTTTAAAGTCTTATAAGAAAGAACTGACCTTTGGAACACAAGTACTGCTAAAAATAACCGCAGGTTTTCTGGAAATCTTAAATTAGTATACTATGGAGCGCATTAATCCTCAGTTTTTAATGCAAACTCATAGACAAGTAAATTTTGCCTCAAAATGATCTAAATATATTTCTCTTTCACCAAAAATTTCATTTCTGCAAATGTGGTGGTAAGTTTAAGTAAACAATGACATCAAAAGTACTATTTTGTGTCAGAGCAGGGCTACTTTTACATATGTTCTAAATTGGAGGGAGTGAATTGGTGGTCTAACACCTAAAGTAACACTGAATATGACAGATAACACATTCTCCCTTATCAGTAACACTGAATGTGATTGGTAACACATCATCCCTGATTAGCAACACTGAATGTCCCAGGTAATACATCTTCCCTGATCAGTAACACTGAATGTGTCGGGTAACACATTCTCCCTAATCAGTAACACTGAATGTGCTGGATAACATATCCTCTCTGATCAGTATCTCTAAATGTTCTGGGTAACACATCCTCTCTGATCAGTAACATTGAATGTGCTGCGTAACACATCATCCCTGATTAGTATTCCCTTCTATTCTACCATATAGTGACCGCCTTCAACAAATTGAAGATTATGTCACAGGAGGAAACTTACAACAAGACATAGATTGATATATATACAATCTTTAAAAAATACAAAAAAAATAAAAAATGCTTTGTATAATATAGTATGATGTAATAGTTGAGTTAATATTGATGCTTCGAAATTGAAGATTTGAAAGAGTCTACTGAAGTGCAATTTACAATGTTGTCCGGTAGTTTGTTCCAGTCGGTAATAGTTCTTGGAAAATAGGATTCTTTTCTGTACTGTGTTTTGCAGGATGGAATTTGGAAGCTGTTCGAATTTGAATGTCTTGTTTGTCTTTTTTGTGGGATTAATTTTTTTATTTTTAGGTATTGCAACCTTTTCGTGTTCAATTTTATAAAGCATTACCAATCTTGAGTCTTTTCTTCTGTCAGAGAGGCTGCGCCATTCAAGATGTTGTAACATGTTACCAACGCTTGAGGTGTTTCTGTATTTGTTGGTAACAAGACGCGCAGCCCTCCTTTGAACTTTTTCAATGCTATCTATGTCTTGTTGTAAGTATGGATCCCAAACAGAGCAAGCATACTCTAGTGATGGTCTTACTAGGGACTTCTATGCTTGCTCTTTAATTGATGTTGAGCTTATGTTCAGATTCCTCCTTAGAAAGCCTAGGGTGCTATTAGCTTTCTTGCATATGTTGTTTATGTGCACATCCCATTTAAGGTTGGAACTGATGGTAACCCCCAGATATTTTGCTGTTTTTACATGTTCTAATGAGTGATTGTGTAATGTGTAGTTAAATTTGATTGGTTTTTTATTTCTGGTGACTGAAATTACATTACACTTATCTGGGTGGAATGCCATTTTCCACATACTTTCCCACAATGCCAGTTTGTCAAGATCTTTTTGTAATGTGGATGCTTCGGAATTTGATTTTATTGCCAAATACACTATTGTGTCGTCTGCAAATAAACGTACTGTAGATGTAAGACCAGTTGGAATGTCGTTAATATAATACAGGAAGAGACTTGGTCCAAGAACTGACCCCTGTGGAACCCCTGACTCAACTGCAACATACTCTGATTTTTCCCCTCTAGAACTACTGCCTGTTTACGATTGCTTAGAAAACTTTGTATCCAGTAATTTAATTCCCCCTGTATCCCGTAATGGTGAAGCTTATTAGTTAGAAGAGAATGTGAAACTTTATCGAATGCTTTAGAAAAATCCATGACCAAAATATCCGTTTGTTTACCGTTTTCCATGTTAAGTGAGACATCATCTATAAATTAAAGTAGTTGTGTTTCGCAGGATCGACCTCTGCGAAATCCATGCTGTAGGGGATATAAAATGTTGTGATTATCTGCATGTGTCATGATGTGTTTAACTACTATGTGTTCTAAAAGTTGGCAACAAATGCATGTGAGAGATATAGGGCGGTAGTTTTCAGGGTTATATTTTTGGCCTTTTTAGTATACAGGAGAGACATGGGCAGTTTTCCAGTCATCTGGAACAACACCTGTTTTAACTGACTTCTCAAAGATAATGGTAAGTATTGGTGCAATTTCATGTGAAAGTTCTTTTAAAAATCTTGGTTTAATTTCGTCTGGTCCTGCTGCTTTGTTAGGATTTAAGTTATGTAAAAGTTTTTGTATACCTTCTGTTTTTATGATTAATTTTGTTATGGGTGGAAAAAGAGTATTCTGTGGCATGTTACACTGTTTGACAAATTCTTTATGGGAGATATTTGATGCTGGTGTGAATACAGACTGGAATTGTGCGTTAAGTGCCCCAGCTTTTTGTAGTGGATCAGTTAAGAGTTTGCCATCTTGTTTAATTTCAGTAATACCACTATAATGTTTAATATAGGTCCAAAATTTTTTCATAGTGCCAAAATTTGTTCCATCTTGTGGTGGTAATATGATGCTTTCAATGTATTCCCAGTATGATTTTCGTATACATTCTGTACCTGGTGTTTAACACTGAATGTCCCAGTTAACACATCCTCCCTCATCAGTAACTCTGAATGTGCTGTGTAACACATCAACCCTGATCAGTAACACTGAATGATCTGGGTAACACATCCTCCCTCATCAGTAACTCTGAATGTACTGGGTAACACATCAACCCTGATCAGTAACACTGAATGATCTGGGTAACACATCCTCCCTGATCAGTAACACTGAATGTACTGGGTAACACATCCTCTCTGAGCAGTAACACTGAATGTACCAGATAACACATTATCCCTCATCAGTAACACTGAATGTGCTGCGTAACACATCATCCCTGATTATTAACACTGAATGTCCCAGTTAACACATCATTCCTGATTAGTAACACTGAATGTACTGTGTAACACATCCTTCCTGATCAGTAACACTGAATGTACTGGGTAACACATCCTCTCTGAGCAGTAACACTGAATGTTTTGGATAACACTTTCTCCCGGAACAGTAACACTGAATGTGCCAGGTAACACATCTTCCCTGGCCAGTAACACTGAATAAGCCAGGTCATCTTATCATCTTTGATCAGTAACACTGAATGTGCTAGGAGAATATGTCCTTGATAATCTCAAGTACTTGTCTCCTGAAGCATGTCCTTAGTGATCAGTAATACTGATCAGTGACCAGATCAGGATGACTATTTGTCTCATGTTAGATGTCCTCACTTATCTGTAAACTTCTTCAGTTCTCAATTAAACTTGATTTCTTACGTAAAACAACATGTAACTCGTCTTCAGCATTCAGTAACATGCTTTGTGTATCTCATGTGGTACTTATTCAGCTTTCAGTAACACTTATGTGGTTCATGTATCCGTGACGTCCGCAGTGTTCAGAAACACTATTATGTAAGTGTCATGTATCCCATCCTCAGTGTTCAGTAATACTAAGTGCCTCATGTATCTCATGTAGCATGTCCTCAGCGTTCAGAAACGTAGTGTCTCATTTATCACGTTCTCATTGTTCAGTTCCTCAGTTCTACTAAGTTAGTCGTGTGTATCAAATAACACGTCCTTCAACGTTCAGTAACACTTAAAGAGTCTTTTTTAACTCGTGTAACACGTCCTCGGTGTTCAGTAACGCTATGTGTCTCGTGAAACACGTGATGTGTAACTGTTTAAAGTAACATGTACCTTGGTGAGCAGTAGCACTTAATGTATAAAATAAATACGTCATGAGTAAACAGTTACACTTCTTGTCTAATGTAGAACGTCTTAACTGATCTTTTAAACTAAGGTTGTAGTTGCTTGGTGCTTAGAAACACAAAATATCTTTGGTAACAGTTACTTGGTGTTCTGTATAATAGTAATCTTACGAACAGTACTTTGGTGTTCTGTTACACTGGAGATCTAAGGGGAGAGTTATTTGGTGTTCTGTAACACTGTTGGTCTTAGGGAAATGTTACTTTATGTTCTGTAACATTGAAGGTCTTAGGAAACAGTTACTTGATGTTTTGCTACACTTGGTGTTCGGTCATACTGATGGTTTGTTCGGTCATACTGATGGTTTGTTCGGTCACACTGATGGTTTGAAGTAAAAGTTACTTGGTGTTCTGAAACATTGACGGTCTAAGGAAACAGTGACTTGATGTTTAGCTACACTGGTGCTCTTGGGGAACAATTACTTGATGTTCTGTAACACTGATGGTCTTGGGGGACAGTTACTAGATGCTCTGTAACACCGATAGTCTGAGAGGAACAATTTCTTGATGTCTTGTAACACTTGTGGTCTTGGGGAACAGTTACTATATGTTCTGTTACACTAAAGTTCTGAGGGAAAAGATATTTGGTGTTCTGTAACACTAAAAGTGTCCAGCAACACTGAATCTCTAAGGGAACACACACAGTTACTTGGAGTTCTGTTATAATGCATATCTTAGTGAAACATTATTTATTGATCTGAAACACCGAACAACCGGTTACTTGTAATATGTGCACAGAACTGTATTTCTATAAGACTGTTTTTCAGTAACAGGGTCTTTGTAATGTGTGCACAGAACTGTATTTCTATAAGACTTTGTCAGTAACAGGGTCTTTGTATTGTGTGCACAGAACTGTATTTCTACAAGACTGTTTGTTAGTAACAGGGTCTTTGTATTGTGTGCACAGAACTGTATTTCTACAAGACTGTTTGTTAGTAACAGGGTCTTTGTAATGTGTGCACAGAACTGTATTTCTACAAGACTGTTTGTCAGTAACAGGGTCTTTGTAATGTGTGCACAGAACTGTATTTCTATAAGACTGTTTGTCAGTAATAGGGTCTTTGTATTGTGTGCACAGAACTGTATTTCTACAAGACTGTTTGTCAGTAACATGGCCTTTGTAATATGTGCACAGAACTGTATTTCTAGAAGACTGTTTGTCAGTAACAGGGTCTTTGTATTGTGTGAACAGAACTGTATTTCTACAAGACTGTTTGTCAGTAACATGGTCTTTGTAATATGTGCACAGAACTGTATTTCTATAAGACTGTTTGTCAGTAACAGGGTCTTTGTAATGTGTGCACAGAACTGTATTTCTATAAGACTGTTTGTCAGTAACAGGGTCTTTGTAATCAGTGTGCAGATTATGTATTCTTCAAGATAACGAGGACTTTCCTGAAACATACGGTCTAACCAAATTAACCCACTTCAAATTATACATTCTGTCCTAGTCATGATTTTTTTAGCATTCGAGCAAGAAATGGAACATTTGACCTACCAAATACTTTTGATCAGTATCCCATATCATAGTTGCTGGATTTCAACTTGACACAAAACTAAAAGAATCTGGTTACTCGAAGCCATTGAATGTAACAATAAATTTGTGTAAAGTGATGACTATTTTGCTTTTACTATAAGCATTTAATTATATGTTCTTTGAATATGGGATATAGTGTGTATGGCATTATATCATAAGTTGTCTGATATTTCCTTTCACACGCACTTTAATTGATTTTAAATCGTTTTATTTTTTGTAAGTTTAACAAAGGATATTATAGTTTAGATACTTAAAGCGACCATGAATTTGATGTCATTATGCCATTTAAAGTAATTAATATAAAATAATATAAAGGATTTATGTTGATCTGAGGATTACAAGTCTACTAATATTCTTTTTTGTTCAATACACAACTTCTTTCAATACACGTTTTTTCCTATCCGATCTTTATATACTGGAATGACCTTTTTCAGGTAAACACATGTATTTAGTTTCGGATATAAACAACTTTTAAGATCGAAACTTCAAAGGTATTATCGGAGAAATATCTGTAGAACAAAAGCATGTCTATATGTGATGACTGACATGTTGCTAATGTTCGATGGAAAACACCCGTCGTGTCAAATTCGAGCTAAATATATAATGTATAAATAAGAAATAGTATACATAGACATATAAAGGTGCTTTGTCTCGTTTTAAATAGATTCATTGTACAAAAACACAAAACATGAGATCTTATTTACGTTCATCGTCTTCAGAATAACTATAATGGCTCACCCCCAGTCTTTTCGGTTCATCTTCCATTACCCAGAACAAGTGTGTGCTGAAAGTCTGATATAGACTTTACCTTGTTCTTGTCTGCAACATGATATGAAACATTTTGAGATTAATAGTTATTAGGACGGAGGGGATCAATTGATGGGTGTTTGTTCCCTTCCATTTTACCGCAAATTAAGAAGAAGGAGACGTGGTATGATTGCCAATGAGACAACTATCAACCAGTTCAAACGAAGTGGATGTAAGCAATTATAGGCAATCGTAAGGCCTTCGACATAGAGAAAAACCCAGACCGTATAGTCGGCTATAAAAGTTCCCGATAGGAAAAATGTGATTCTTATGAGAAAACTAACGACCGTTCTTATCACAAAACAATTTACAAAATAAAAATATGACAGACAAGAACCAAGGAAAATCACTGAATTGCAGGCTCCTGACTTGGGAAAGGCACATAAAGAATGCAGCGGTGTTAAGCATGTATGTGAGCGCTCAAATCTCCCCTAATCTGGGACAGTGGTAAAACAGCACAAAACAAGAACAAATTGTAAAAAAAATCGGTACAAGGCACAAAAATTACTAACATAAATCAGACACAAAGCACCGAAATAAGAGTACTCGCAGTTACTGAAAGCTAGTTCAAAGCCAATTACAACTAATAGATAAATCATGTTCTCCCATACTAAAGTACCAATCAGTACATATCCAACAGATTCAATGTAAAGACGTCATAAACAGTCTGAGAAACGTATGACCTTGCGCAATGCCAAAATAATTTTTAAATATAACAATCACATTGTGTTTTTGTATGGCCAAGAAAAATTTCATCCTAGATACTCTGAATAACTTTTAGCACAGTTTATATATTGATTAAGTAATCTACCATGTAATGCACTGTAACCTAATTTCTCTTTCATGTCGCATATTGATGGTTTGTAAGTAATACTATCAGAATCACATATCTGCTATACAGCCATAACATTATATTGATGGTTTGTAAGTAATACTTTCAGAATCACATATCTGCTATACAGCCATAACATTATATTGATGGTTTGTAAGTAATACTATCAGAATCACATATCTGCTATACAGCCATAACATTATATTGATGGTTTGTAAGTAATACTTTCAGAATCACATATCTGCTATACAGCCATAACATTATATTGATGGTTTGTAAGTAATACTTTCAGAATCACATATCTGCTATACAGCCATAACATTATATTGATGGTTTGTAAGTAATACTATCAGAATCACATATCTGCTATACAGCCATAACATTATATTCATGGTTTGTAAGTAATACTTTCAGAATCACATATCTGTTATACAGCCATAACATTATATTGATGGTTTGTAAGTAATACTATCAGAATCACATATCTGTTATACAGCCATAACATTATATTCATGGTTTGTAAGTAATACTATCAGAATCACATATCTGTTATACAGCCATAACATTATATTGATGGTTTGTAAGTAATACTATCAGAATCACATATCTGTTATACAGCCATAACATTATATTGATGGTTTGTAAGATATACTATCAGAATCACATATCTGCTATACAGCCATAACATTATATTGATGGTTTGTAAGTAATACTATCAGAATCACATATCTGCTATACAGCCATAACACTATATTGATGGTTTGTAAGTAATACACGCAGAATCACTTATCTGCTATACAGCCATAACATTATATCTTACCTCATCAAATCTCATTATAGATTTTCCTTTGAACTTTAATTTACCCTACGGTACCCTATAATAGACTTTCCTTTGAACTTTAATTTACCCTCTCTGTATTTAACCCCTTCCAAAGGATAAGTTATTCGAACTGAAACACAACCACCACCCAACTTTTTTTATTCCCATAACATTGACATTCTATATTCAGCCTTCCAATAAGAGTCTTTTTATATGATTTTCGCAAAAAAAAAGTTTTCTTGATTCACCTTTTAGAAAAAAAATAAATAAGTCAGTAAATTTTGTTTTTACATATTGCATATAGGCACAAGTCGTGTAGAATTTCAAAAAAGACTATTGTTTTTTTTAAATACTATATATGAAATCAATAATGTTATATGTATACATGAGTATCATTGCACAAATCTTAAAACGTTTGTAAAACAAAATTACATGTGCAGTATCATTGATTCTAGACAAGCATGTTCCTATCAAATTAGTGTAAATAAAACTACATAAGGAAAACACGGATGCGTAAATAATACTTTATAGTTTACCAAAAAACTTTCTGAATCTTGTTTTCGGCCGCTTATGATTTGAAGAGATTTCTTATCTTCTGATAATTGTATAACAAATACAATTATTTTAAATAAATTTGTTAAATTTCAAAGACTGTATCACTTCACTAAAGTATTTTTTTCCAAAACAAACTCCAAATAATATATATCGCTTCACTATTTTTTTTTTTACAAAACAGGAAGGAGATCAAAGCAACCGGAGAATTAGGGATCGTATTAAGTAAGCGGAAATCAAATCAAAAGCGAATCCTTTTTAAGAGGTGCTTTTATTCAACCCATTATATGTCTACGAAATATCTGAATAGACTATTTGGTTACTAAATGGATTTATTATATTAATAACATGGAACACAACCTCACTCTACTGACTTGCTTTGTTAAGTCACTGAGCTTTAAAATGAAAAGAAAATAGTCTTCCTTTTCAAAATAGTTATAACTCGTGATTACCTGTAAATTCAAGTTAAGGATGAACGATAATTTTCTTGTATAAATATTGATAGTCCAAAGATCCAAGAAGAGGGGATATTAAAATATTCGTTTGTGTCAGTGCGAATCATTTGGAAAACTTGACCTTTATAAGTACGAAAACTAAAGAAAAGTTGATTCTTAATTACTTGAGATGCATTTATAACTCGCCAAGATTTAAAGACTGTCTTCGACCTGCTATTTAGGATAAAGTCTTTTTCATTGCTGAATACTTTCGAGTTTTCAAGACGTAGAACAACAATAGTTTGACCGTTTATTTGATAGGGTGAATATAGATTTTTATCTCTAATTATGCAAATTGGATAAATATCAAAATATCAAAAAGTAAAATAACAAAAATACCGAACGCCAAAGGAAGTCCTTTATAAAATGCGAAATCAAAAGCTTAAACACATGACAGTCACAAACTGCTCTAATTTGAAGTTGCTGAGAAAAATGTTTCCCAAATATACATCGATTTGTAGAACAGCCACAGGAAATGAGCCAGAAGGGGTCGTTGTCCTAATAATTAGCTGAGTGTTGCGAGGTGGAATTTTTCGACATTTTTCTTGCTGAAAATGACATTTTCAGATTTGAGGGAAGCACGCCATATGTATGCGACAACCAGGAAGAAGATAAGTGACGTGTCTGAAAATGTGTCATACGTTACAGAAGTTCCGAATATGAAGTTTGGTACCAAATATCATGAAGCTACGATTTAGTTGTAGTTGCTAATAAAAATGCGACGAGATTCCCGGACTTATACATGCATCAACGAGAGGAAAATACATGTATGCGGCAAACAGTAAATAGATACATGAAGGTCTTAAAATGTATCACACTGTACAACTTACCAATATAAGGCTCACATGGTGTTATACACTGTAAAACTTACCAATATAAGGCTCGCATGGTGTTAAACACTGTAAAACTTACCAATATAAGGCTCGCATGGTGTTAAACACTGCACAACTAACCAATATAAGGCTCGCATGGTGTTAAACACTATACAACTTACCAATATAAGGCTCGCATGGTGTTAAACACTGTAAAACTTACCAATATAAGGCTCGCATGGTGTTAAACACTGCACAACTAACCAATATAAGGCTCGCATGGTGTTAAACACTATACAACTTACCAATATAAGGCTCGCATGGTGTTAAACACTGTACAACTAACCATTATAAGGCTCGCATGGTGTAGTACGGCCTTTAACACGGATCCTTGGCTCATACCGAACAGCAAGCTATAAAGGGCCTCCAAAATGACTAGTGTACGTAAAACAATTTAAACAGGAAACCCAACGGTTTAATCTATATATAAAAAAAAACGAGAAACGAGAAACACTTAAGAACCACATCAACAAACGACAACCACTGAAAAAGGTTCCGGACTTTAGACAGGTGCAAACAAATGCAGCGGGTTTAATCGTTTTAACAGGCGCCAACCTTCGCCCTAACCTGAAATAGTAGTGTAACATTACAACAAAGAAAGACACACTGTAAAATATCAATTGAAATGGCTTAACTCAATCAAAAGACATATTAACAAAATCAAGTAAACATAAACTGAACGAATAAAGTTGATCTGTGACACAATGTCAAAAGGACAACTATAACCTTGGACAAAATGCATTCTTACATCAAGTTATAGGATGGAAGGAGGAATCAGCGCCGGGGTTGCATAGTCGTCACATAGGAAGTGGAACTTAGTCGTCACATTATTACTCCAAGATGCATCTGCACACAAAAACCTTTATTGTTAAGATCATTTATATCTGTGAAATGGTGAGGATGCGCACGCTGAGGGGGTCCTGAGAAAAACCCATAAAGTTCCCCCGACTTTGTTGAGGATGAAACATTTACCATTGAATCTCATTCTTCAACAACCAAGCAAATAGAACCTAATAGCTCGTGTCTTTCTAATGCATTGACAACCTTTCGATAATCTATTTTTCTAATATTTTACTAACAGAATATTTTTACATAATGCGAGCCAAGTTTGAAAGATACGGTTATTAAAAAAGCATTCAAATCTAAAATGCGTCCTTTTCAAAGAAGGGTTTATTAATCAAATTCTAGTTTGTTGTATGATTCGGACATTTCTTTTTTTTCTCTCGTCTTTTAGTTTTGGTTCAAGGTATACAGGTATCCTTTACTCGGTTTATGACTTACTACTTTTAATATGTTAAGATGTATTTGAGATATTTGGACTTTTCGTTTTGTTTTTAAGTTGATATAAATTGGCAGTAAATATCGCCTTAATTCTCTAACATCCTAGTGATATTTTGTCAGTTTACTTGTGTATTATTTTAAAATGTCTTTACTACTAGCCTTTCTACTTAACACATTGTCTTCATATTGGTCTAAAGTGATATAGTCGATTAAATTGGTTTATTCACCCATAAACGGATCAATTGTCAATCAATTATGAACATTTAATCTGATTAAACTGTGGTCGTCGTCGTCTTTTGTCACATGGTAATTCAAATCTAATAAAATTGTATTCAACAACAATGATAAATAACTGAATATTTGTATCTTTGTATAGCTTCAGCGAAAAATAAGAATAACAAGTCAACTTTGTTACTTTAAGTAATAATATAATAAAACATGACATGATAAAATTTTGACTTTGATGCTTATAATACTTAAATAAAATATAATCTCTCACGGTCTTTTGACTAGTTATCTTTTAAAACAACACACAAACTCGCTCTGGAAAGGATTCAACATGCATGCACCATTTTAAGTGTGGACACCAATAAATAATCGTTATAAATACAAAGTGTTTAATGAATGGCGTCGGGTGCCTGACGACCCAGTTCTTGAACTCCTATTATCCTCCTGTTGCTGAGGAGGTTGTTTAGGCTTATATTTATCCTTATGTTTAGACAGTTTGGTTTTTCTCTGTAGTGTTGCTTCACTTACTATACGATGCATTTCTTTTGAACTTGACCCACTTGATGAGTCTGTTGGACGAGGATTTTCTATCTGAGGTGCTGAGTCTGAGCGAGAGAACCGTCTGGGTGGAGGAACTGGAGGAGGCGAGTCCTCCCTGATACGTTCAGTTTGAGGTTTACTCTCTATTCGTACGTATGTTGGTGATGATCCACTGTTTCGACTATCATACATAGTCGTTGGTTTATATTTACTATTGTTATATCCAGGTTTACCTTTGTCTATCATAGCGAGACGGGAACGGAAGTCATCAAGAGGTTCATAAGCCGGCTCCTCAAAGTAGCTTTCCTCATCAGATTCATATGTAAATTTGCTTTTCGGTGGCAGTTTTCCTTCCCTGAGATACTGATAGAGGTCATCAACTTCTTCATTGAGAATATCTTCGCGACTACTTGCTCGTTTAAGTTTATTTCCGTTTTTATTTTCTAGAGGTGTTTTGGTTTGTCCAGAAAAGATATTCGCTAAAGAGTGAGTCCGATTTTTCTTCACAGATTCAGGAACAGATATAATTAGATGAATTGTATTGTTATAATTAGCAACCATTTTGTTGCATTTTGTTATCATATCTTGACAAGGCACTGACAGAGAAATATTGGACATGTTTTTGGCTGTCACTAGTTTGAAGGGTACGTCTGTTGGAACGGGTGTTATCCTAATTTCACCCTTGTCGATGGGGCACATAAAGGCTGTTTCGTCGGTATATGCCCAATCAAATCGTGTTAAACCTGTAAAACGATTTTTGTCAACTTTGGGCCAAACCCCTTGCACAAGTTTTACAGTCATAGGAAGTCTAAATCGACTGAGTATATCTTTAATGGTAAAGACACCGGCAACATCATTCGGTCCTGCTATAGGCGTGAATAATCCTCTTTGATCAAAGCTTAAAAATAATGTATTGTTTCTCGAATCAGTACACTTCAAAAACTTCAACCGCTCCCCCGAGGAAGTCTGTGTGGTAATTTCTCCTGATAATATTAACTGTTCGCCTGCAGGTATTATATTTGAATTGTCATAAGTTAATTTACCTTCACTACTCGCTACAAAGCCTTTAACATTTTGGCGAACTAGGCATTTATTTGGCAATTCTTTGGCAAGTTTCTGTACACTTTCAATGGGCCTGGATGACCTACCGTCTTCTGAGAGTATTTCAAACCATCCTTTGTATGATATAGGTATAGAGAGTCGTTGGTCCAACGGCACTATGCGACACAGTCCGTCTTTCGTTTCATATCTTTGAACACTATGTGCTAGAACTTTTACTCCAGTTTTAATCGAATGTACAAAAACTTCTTGATGCAGTTTTCTTAAAGGGATTTTTGAAACTCCTAAATTATTAAACTGTCCTTTTACAACTTTTGCCACTATAGGTAAATCAGATTTCATTACCAAGTTTTTAAGTTGTATTTGCTCACTATTCCATTCTGGGATCACAGTACTATACAATTCCCTTCCGTTCGCCATGATCATTGTGTATCAACTGTCGACATGTCAATTCCAATATTATGATTACCTGTGTTTACCTGTACAGACTAATTATCATACCTGTTGGACGAGTTTAAAATCAGTCATATGTTGACTCACAGTACAAATCAACCATTACCATAGGAAGTTCACTTAAGATTTTTCATAGCGGTTTTAAGGTTTAAAATATAGAAAATAATTTGCCATCAATAAGTGATTGTCACAATCATGTGATTTATTGAAGATTACGAAAAAATAAATCAAATTCATTGAACAAAACATCTTTTCATTTCCCACACTCAAAAGGGGGTTTCCTTCACAAATTTATTAACAAGACGATCTATATGTGAGAAAATACGTCGAAGTTCCCAAAACTTTGGATATAAACAATGTAAATGAGAGCAAATGTATGACTTTTTTCTGATTTTAAGGACTATCTTATAGGCCTCATACCAAAATTCCTAAATTTTCAATTATATTATAAATTTGTTTTATTTTTTTCTGATAATTTAGAACAATCAGATACATAAAATTGTATTATAAG
Source organism: Mytilus californianus (assembly GCF_021869535.1). Taxonomy (NCBI): domain Eukaryota; kingdom Metazoa; phylum Mollusca; class Bivalvia; order Mytilida; family Mytilidae; genus Mytilus; species Mytilus californianus. The sequence goes on along the minus strand of NW_026262581.1, from coordinate 137,120,602 downwards.
TCTCTGGAATTATCAACGTAATTTTTTTTTCTCACATTATCAAAGAAATTTACTAGTATTAAAATCCTTGGAAAGATTAAGCATCATATTGTCACGGCACACTACGAAGCTATCATTATGGCTCCCCAATTTTTCATTTTTCATTTTTTTTTTATATTTACCTCAAACAATGTACATTAGTGAAGGTCTGGATGGGGTTAACAGAATAGAGAATAATGGGCAAAAAAAAACTAGGGCAAAAGAGTAAAGAATAGAGAATATTGGGGTGCTAAAATATAAAGAATAGAGATTTGGGAAAATGACCTAAAATATTAAAGAATAGAGAAATGAAGGACCCCCTACCAGACCCTCATAAGTACGCAATCACCTTTAGAAGGGGGCATTGTTTTTCAATTTTTATAAAAATAAAAGACAAACAATTTTTTCAATAACACAGGAACAAGAGTTTTTTTTATAATGTTTATTATGTTATTTTTGCTAGCAAATTTTTCGATGGAAACAAATTATTTTTAACTTCCCTATTGAAACAAATCTTTTTTTCAAGTAATTTAGAATTAAATGATTTCTTAAAAACAGCCCCTCCCCAAAAAAGAAAAAAGAAAAAGAAAGTATGAGTGGTCAGTGCAGCGCCTAAACAAAAGGTAACTGTTAATAAATAAACATTTCAATTGAAGTCCTCTATCTATAAAAAAAAGAAGAAGATATGGTATGATTGCAAATTAGACCGAATCACATAGAAGTTAACAATTGTAGGTCACTGTACAGCCTTCAACAATGAGCAAAACCCATAACCCATAGTCCGCTATAAAAGTCCCGGAAATGACAAATGTAAAACCATTCAAGCGAGAAAACTAATGGCCTGATTTATGTACAAAACAATGAATGAAAAACAAATATGATATACAGCAACAAATTAGATGACAACCACTGAATAACAGGCTCCTGACTTGGGACAGGCACATACAGAATGTGGTGGGGTTAAACTAGTTTGATGGCGCCAAACACTCCCCTTAACCTCCGTTATTTTTCTTTTCACGTTGAATGATTTTTAATCAGATTCTAATAATGTTAAATTTCTAAGTACCTCAATTGTCTTTATTTTCTATAGTTCTTTAATTTGATTATTAGCTACTAGTCTTAAATGCAAACTGGAATAATGTGATCTGATGAAATGATTTAGTTGGGAAAATATCAGCATCTGAATGTTAATCTTGGACCAATCTGGGACTATTATACTAACAGGACCAATAGACAACAATTTGTCCCAGCTGTATATATACAACAAAGCCAAATAATGCTGCAACCAAAATAGTAAGAAGCTCCTGCTCTGACACCAGAGGGAACACTTCATCAATCATAAGGGGTTAATCACTTGTACATGGGATTATAATTCATTCTACATACTGTTAACTATAAAAATGTCAATAAAAGGGAAATAGTTAGCATACTGAATAGCATGTCAGAATAAATCATTGAATCACTAACAGATGTTTTGGTGAATTATTAAAAATTATGAGAATTAAAAACTTGTTATTTACAGTTAACCACTGACTATCCAATTATTACCACCATAACCTATAGTTAACCTGTTAATTCAATTTATGGGTAATAAAATGTATGTTTTTGAGCCTATTTGGTAACAACCAATAAATCAATGGCCATTATTGGTTATGAAGTCTGATGGCATAGAGACAGATGATCTTGTAAATCAATACCTTAAATTACTTGGAAATATACAATGTTAATGATTTGTCAATTAGTTTAATGTCTGATGCCTTTTATGGAACATAAAAACATGATGTCATGGTTACTTTACAAAACAAAAAGCTGTTTACTGTTATAAGGAATCATAGTTAAGAGGGTGCTATGAGCTGAGACTAATACATCAACCATAGCTGTATACATTTATTGGTCCCAGCAGATACATATAGATATATATATATATAAGTGCCTATAAATAGCAGCACATGACATACAGATCTATGGGAGTGTGGATTAATCAGTACAGAGATTAATTCAATTACACAAATAAAATTATAGATTGCCTAACAATGTAATTTTAACACACTATTTAGTATGCAAATATAAGAATGTTTAAAATATTTACAAAAAGATGAAAATAAACGCAATATTTCGCTAGACTAACTAGCTTTATCAAGCATGCATCTATCCAAGTGAAATCGGATGTAGATGATAAGAAACTTTTGCAGCTCAATGTATATGTTGCACTTGAATTTAGCTGCCTTGAAAATAATACATAATTTGGATGAAGTTCAAGATTTTTAGTACACAGCATCGTCCTTTTTATCCTGTTATATTGGCCAATGGACGTTGCTAACTTCAACTACCAATTTTGTAAAAATCTTGAACTTCACCTGGATAGATGCACGCTTGATAAAGCTAGTTAGTCTAGCCAAGGATTGGTCTAGCGAAATATTGCGTTTATTTTCATCATTTTGTAAATATTTTAAACATTCTTATATTTACATACTAAATAGTGTGTTAAAATTACATTGTTAGGCAATCTAGATATATATATATATATATATTGTGTACCGGTATAAGTCTGGTCCCACTGCTACGAGACTTGGTAGTTAGTATTTATTTTACTTATCTCAGAAAATGTGTATAAAATTGAGAATGGAAATGGGGAATGTGTCAAAGAGACAACAACCCGACCATAGAGCAGACAACAGCCGAAGGCCACCAATGGGTCTTCAATGCAGCGAGAAACTCCCGCACCCGGAGGCGTCCTTCAGCTGGCACCTGAACAAATATGTATACTAGTTCAGTGATAATGGACGTCATACTAAACTCCAAATTATACACAAGAAACTAAAATTAAAAATGATACAAGACTAACAAAGGCCAGAGGCTCTTGACTTGGGACAGGCGCAAAAATGCGGCGGGGTTAAACATGTTTTTTGAGATCTCAACCCTCCCCCTATACCTCTAGCCAATGTAGAAAAAACAAACGCACAACAGTACGCACAGTAAAACTCAGTTTAAGAGAAGTCTGAGTCCGATGTCAGAAAAGGAAACAAAAGAAAATAATCAAAATGACAATAATACATAAATTACAACAGACTACTAGCAGTTACTGACATGCCAGCTCCAGACCACAATTAAACTGATTGAAAGATTATGTCTTCATCATATGAATATCAGGCACAATCCCTCCTGTTAGGGGTTTAGTATTATACCATCATAAAATATATGAGAAGAACATAACCCGTGTCATGCCAACAACTGGTTTTAGAATAAATATATTTAATTCCGATGCAAAGACCCTATAAGTGAATCAATATTAAAGCCAAAATATGCAATCTTTAATGACCTGACAACAGTATCGTAACTATATCACTTCTTAATTAGTCTGTTTAAAGGTTTTGTTAGCTTTTGAGGTGAATACTAACATTATTGTGCTTTGTAAAGAATATTATCATAAAAGATTGGATGTGAAATACCCGAACGTATAAGATGTCTGCATGTTGAGTTATATTTACGAATGATGTCCTTATACCGATGATAAAATTTAGTAAATGTTTTGACTAGTTTATGATATCGAAAACCCTAGTGTAATAATTTTTCAGTAATACATAAATTTCTCTCGCTAAAATCTAATACGTTGTTACATATACGAGCGAATCGTACAAGTTGAGATATATAAACACCATAAGATGGTGACAAGAGAACGTCACCGTTTGATTTTCTCTTAATATAATAATCTTGAAAGAAGAATTATTAAGACCCAACTGCTGGATTTATAAATGTTAAAACATACCATCATGGAGACATGACAATTTCTTAAACCTCTCTTTTGTTTTATCTGGGAATAGTATACTAGCAATATATTATGTCCCAGGTTTTATTTAAGGATTTTCAGCATGTTCAGAGATAACATAATATACAAAAGGGAGATGATTCACTTGTTTAGCAGTATCATGATTTTCTTGTTTTTTTTTTTACTTTTGGCAAATAATGAAATTAAAATTAGTTGAATCAACAATTTTGTAGTCTAAAAGGCAACTCTTCTCATTTTTATTTTTATTTTAAAAATAATCTATCCTCAGTCCCCCCTTTTTTTAATCAGTTCCCATTGTAGTAACATTTCTATGGCTTCAATAAGGGGCTAATGAAAAAGGCTTCATACACAATTTGTGATATTTTATCTCTATATCTTATAAACTATAAAAAAGGATGGGTTTAAACAACAAAATAAATACCAATATATGATTGTTTTTCTTTAATGTAAGAATGTCATTTATTGTTGTAAAAACAAGGTCATGTAAATGTTTTCTTTGTCATCTGCCAAGGATAATCTCTGATTGATTCAGAAAAAAAAGACATTGAGTTGGTGTGAGAAAAAACAACAAGGTTTTGATCTTATTAAAACACTCATATAAAGAATTAAATCCTTTACAGAACTGTAACACTTTAAATTTATGTGTGAGTAATTTACAAAGAAAACAATACCTTACTCCTACACACTGTGAGCTACTTATAATTATGTATTTTAAAATGAGGTCAATGATTATTTTCAAAATAAAAATATAAAGGAATAATAATTGTATGATTTTTTTGCCAAATATTGAGTCATCATAAATGATCAAAATAAATGGGATTAAAATCTAAATAGATCTAATCACATTGGAGGTGGGTATGAATTTAAAAAAGTACTTAGCAATGACTCCAAGGTTATTGATGTGTACGAGACATAAATATTTTACTTTTCTATATTACATTAAAATTTGTTTGAACATTAATAATTTTAATGACCCAGTAAGTTGAAAAGACATATATTTTTTTAACTAGTCCCCACACTTGGATAATCATACATAATAAACATGTATAATTCCGATAGTTTAACATTTAAAGAAAATCTTTTAAGAAAATTTAAAACCAGTTATAATGTACATCTGCATATATTTCCTACAACTAGCAATCTATAGTACAGGGGACTTTTTCCTCTCTGGCAAAATAAGTCGGCATTCTAAAGTGTAAAGCTAAAATATTGCTTTCATTCACAATTAACAAATATTATGTAATAACAGACTTGTATACTCTATGGATGAGTACTTTAGCCATTGTGTAAACAGTGTTACTCAATCAGGGTACTTCTAAATAAGTCCTCTAAATAAATATGGCTTTGACAAAATAACTTTTCAAAATTTGAAAGAAATATTTGTTAGTGTTAGAGTTCATTCAATGATCAGACAATGATATAAAAGTTTTACAAGAAAACATTTGTTTACATCTGAAATAAGTTTGTAATAAAAAAAGTCTGAACTGTTTTCTTCCTTGTCAGTCGCTGGACTGTAAAACATGGGATCTCTGGTAGAATCAATGACTTCTACCTAAAAACTTATTCCATATGTTAGTGTAAAATGAAACAAGAACAACTAATGTGCAAGTTAAATAAAATCAAGTATGGAGTGCCAAACTTCAAACTTATTCCTCCTAAGTTATGTGGCTTGTACAAGTTTTTCCTTCTCCTTTCTACTTAATAAAATAGTCCAGAAGTATCCACAATTATACAACAAAAGGAGGCATATACTACTAAAGATGTTATTTTCTTTCATACAGCAACTTTGCTAATTGCACAGTCAAAATGCATTGACTGTATGAACTTTGGTTTTATTAAGCCATCTCTGTGAAGTTTATAATGTGTTTCCTAATAGTTCTACTAATAACATTTTTACAGTAACCAGATACACAGAATATTTAAGTCATCTATTTCAAATTCATAATTGTTGTTTGACCCCAAATGTTTCATTTGAAATGGATTTAACATGTTTTTGGGTTGCTGTCTCATTACGACACATCATCTCCTTTTAAGCATAATGTGTGATTTATTAAATATATTTGGTATAACTTTGTTTTTTTACACGGTGAAGGTAAAATTCTCATTGAATCTACCCTTGTAAACTAATGTAGCAATTTACAGTTTAAAAAATTATAGCTTTTCGAAAACAACTCATAATTACAAAACAATTTTAAAAGCAACAAATTACAACTTATAATAAAATTAACCAATGTTTAGAAATACTACATATTTTAGTCATACAAAACTATCCTTGGAAGATCAGATGAAATTTCACAATAATGATTTTTATTCATAGATACTTTTTAAACATTACCAGACTTTTAAAATAATTACATAATTACAACATTATCATCTAGGTTATCAACATAGAAACAGAAAAATAGTCATAAAACTACAATCAATAGAAAAAACAACAAAGGGAAATTGTGATAATGATATGATATACCCAGAGGATATTGTTTTACCAAATATCTGATTAGTTTTACATTATAGACTAGACATAGTAAACAGTAGTGAACCAAACATCAGTAACATAAAGGTGATAAAAAAATCAGTTTGAAAAACTGTCCCATCCCCTCCTGCAGGTGACAAGAGAGTGAGATAAAACACTGCCCATACCCTCCTACAAGTGGCAGCAGGTGGAATAAAACACTGCCCCATACCCTTCTACAGGTGACAGAGAGTGAGATAAAACACTGCCCATACCCTCCTACAGGTTGCAGAGAGTGACATAAAACACTGCCCATAACCTCCTACAGGTGGCAGAGGGTGAGATAAAACACTGTGCATACCCTCCTACAGGTTGCAGAGAGTGACATAAAACACTGCCCCATACCCTTCTACAGGTGGCAGAGACTGAGATAAAACTCTGCTCCATACCCTCCTACAGGTGGTAGAGGGTGAGATATAACCTCCTTTTTCCCAAAATTTGGGGTCTGTTTTGGTTGGCAACTCCAAATAAGTAATCAGACAATTGTTCTGGTTGCTTGGTAATATGATGGATTTTATATTCTATTGAAAAATATGAGTAATTATATTCCATCAAAGCAATTTGTTCATTTCAAAATTTTCTTTCATTTAGTGCATTTGACATAAATATTTATATATAATTCAATGGTCAATTTAGTTTTGGTTTTGGTATGAATAAGCTTTATGAATAAATTGACCAGTGACTGATTAATGTATCTGTATTTATTTTTAGATTTGTAATTGGTGACTTCTGTGATGCAGGATGTTATATGATATAAGAAATCATCCAATGACCATATAATGTTACTTCCATTACGTGTCATCCAGTGGTACTTCAGTAATATAATACTGATGACATGGTGTGTTATACTATCGTTAATAAAACACGGACTATACTACTAAACCCTGACTATACTACTAAACCATGACTATACTATTTCTTTGTTCCTTTTATCTACATCAGGATTTTATACATATTGTTTTGTTCCTTTAGTTCAACCAGGAAAACATCAAACCACATATTTAATCTAAATGTGATATAGAGGTTATAGTCAATTCATAACAATTGACAATATATAATTTATTGCTTTTAATTTCTATGAATGAATGATATAATTTTATTACAATCAAAATAAAGATATTCAATATTGTAAAGAAGGATAATTAATGATCATATAGTAATATTGGTATGCCAACAATGAAGGTCAGGATTGATATTGCAAATTAAAAATTTAAATCAATGTAAGATAAACATTTATATGCATATCATTAAAATATAACTTCTTATGTTATAACCATTAAATAGTACATGCACTTGCATGTTATTACCAAACTTACAAATTTGGTTAGTGTTAAATAGAGCCTAAATAGTACAATATTAAGACATGGCAAAGCAGACGAACAGCAATAAATAGATTGATATTTGATATATGGCTATTCCCAGTTATCATATTGTCTGTATTGTATGTATGTTCATTGATAATAGCTATTCTTTATTTTGGCATGGGGTTAAAAAAAAATTCAGGAAAAGTGTTTCATTTGCATGATAGTCAGTACCACAAGCTTGGGCCACAGAATATACTATATTACAACAGTAGTTTATATGTGCTGACACTCAATTCTTATTTTCCATGACTTTCAAACTGGAAAGCACCATATACACCAAGTCTATTTTGTTTTTCAGTTTGAATGCAAACGATTATATTTTTCTTTTTTCAAAAGTAAACTTCTTTTTACATAGTCTTCAAAAGTTAACTTGTTTCTATGTCAGGTTCTAAACCGTCCAAAATACTGTTTCAATCTATTCTGGATTGCACCTACAAATCTTTTCTAACTCAAAACTTGTACTTGACCTTTGACTCAGTTTAAGTCACTTGAAATCCAAACATAACTCCAACCCATGCACATCAGTTTGAAAGTCATACGTAAGAGTTTGAAAGTCATACGTAAGAGTTTGAAAGTTGTTCACACCAGTTTGAAAGTCACAACTGTCTTCTCTATACCTATGTATATGGTTTATTGAGAATAAAGATATATATATGTCTTCTTTGTATTTGTATTTGTTCTTGTTATGAATATACAAGACCATGTTGGTCATGCGGTACGTCTAAAAACCGCTCAGGACCTCCTGAGTGCACTCAGGACATGTAATAGATGTTTGAGTGAGCGTTGAGGGTATGCATTCGATAGATAATTTAATTTTGGATCTTATAGTTTTTGTCTAAATAAAATCAGTCCAATATTTAAGAAGTTATTGAAGTTTTATCAGCACGTGCCGTTTTCCTGGGATATGTCATGCATGACTGATGATTCTATTGAATACTAACTATCATGTTGATTAGGTCCTTTGATCTTTATTACTTAGGAGTGACTAGTGATGGTAATAAACACATACAAGTAATCTTGGCAAACAAACAAAAAAGGTTTCATTGGAAAAATAAAAATAATAAAGATTTATTGTTTTAGCAAAAATGTTAAATAAACTAAGTCTTTTTGTTTTGTTTGTAATAATTGAAGCCAGTTGAAAAATTTCAGAAATCTACATATATGTCTTGTCCTGTCTGTAGTCAGGAAATTTTCCATTCAATTAATTTCATTTGAAAACGTTAAAAAAATATAGATCTAATTCATTGCAAAATGTGGTGTCCTTTGGGATAAAAACTCTGTTTCAACTACGAGGAAAGTCCTATCATATAAGACTTCATAGGTGTGGTTCAGCATTGATAGTTAAAAAAAACGGATAATGCATCAATAGAGCGCCTAATACATTATAAAAAATTACCGAAATATATGTATATAAATATTTGTGTGTTTTGTTATAATTTCTTGTTATTAAGATCCATTTAAATAAATAACACGTTTTGACTATTGAAAGTGTATCCACATATTTCCAAGACACTTGTCGTTTAACGTTTTCATTTTTTACTTAATCATCTTTAAACTCCTCATATAGTTTAATATTATTCATATACAGCTATTATACGCAAATTCTATTTAAAAAAAGAAAAATCGCCATTAAAACTCATTCTTATCCAGTAAGTCATTTCTCTAACGAGTGAAATTTTGAAATAATTTTTTTTTAAGCTTTTAGCGTTAGCCTATGTTATTAGACATAGCAACACAAAAAACACTTGTCTGCCTTTGTATGATTATATTAAAGAAAAAATGATATTCTTTATTTTGTTGATGTTGGAGAGGGGAAAAAAATTCAGTAAGAAAAACAAAAACGAACTTGTAATAGACAAACTATAAAACAATATCAATTGTTATTTCTTTTACTTAAGAACTGCAGAATGTACAATAACAAAATTAATTTAGCTGTCCTCATTACACATAAACTGTATTAAAATACATTTAATGGGACTTTTGATTTTTTTCTCCATTATTGTAAAATTCACTGCACATAAAGTAAACGTAATTACATAAATCAATTCCGAAACAACTTTAAAATATCACATAATTAAATTTTATTAAAACACTGTTCTAATAACATGATATTCATAAGCAATAAGGATAATCCAATAAATTTTGTTGATTGGATTATTCACGGCTGAGTAGTTATGTAATCAGTGACACGTGCCCTCATTATTTTATAGAAATTATAAATATCTATTTAAGTTCGTTTTCAAAATCTACCAAAATTTACCACTAAAATAAACAGCGTGCAACGAATATATACATTCTTCGTGTGTGCATATATACGATGACTATAAAGAGTCCTGAGTGCACTTTGTATGTCCTGAGCAGTGTTTAGACCTACCTGTTGGTCATGTTATGTGAACCAAACAACATTCAGTTTCAATCAATTAATTTTGATGCAATCTTAACATTCAAGTATTCTACACACTGAAGCCAGTGTTTCTATTGGTATTTTGGAAGTTTTTACAGCCAACAGCAATTAATTAAATACAAGATTTAAGTTATAATACAGCTTTAAAGAAACAATTCCTTGATCCAGTTTTACTAAATAAGTAAACAACAGTACGAAACTTTGAAATTTTTATTCAGTTAACATATTCACTTCATGGGAGATAACTCTTCAGTTACAAATTGAAAAAGAAATGTGAAAACTGACAGATTTCAAACCTTCAAAAAAAGAGAGTTTACAAGTGAAAAGCTCATTATGTAAAATCAAACATAAACTGAGATCTGGTTTAAAGCTGGTTGTTCTAAAGTTAATCAGAATATAAACACTTTAATCTAACGTAAAAATTAACAAAAAAAGATCTCAAAACAGCATTATGAAGCAAGAAATAATAAAAAACATTGCCTTCCTAATTCTGGAAGCTATATACTACTTAATTGAACTCATATATTTGCTTTTGCTTTTAAGTTAATTAGTATCTGTGAAAATTCTGAATTCAAATTATCAAAATATTGCACTTTTCAAAAAAAAAAAAAGATCATATTAAAACCAAAGCAAATGTCTTTACTGTGACTTTGGATAATTGTACCTTAACCATGATGATAAAAAATAAAATCTGCTCAACATAGAAATCTGTACATCACCATATATTATTTTTCAAAACCAGTTGTAAAAATGACATGTCAAAATATCTCCACAAAATATGACACATGATGAAAATAACTAAATATATATAAGTATTAACAACTAATAAAACCTATCTATGATATATAGTGTTAAGTAATTGCATAATGTTCCTCAATATTTTTGTAATAACACTTTTATAAAATAGTTCCAATTATTTCAACTGAACAAAAAATGTACAAATTCAAGAAAAATTAACTCTGATTTTTTAATACATGATTCAAGTAAATATTTACGATAAGCATAAATTATCAAAATGTTATTCATTATTCATCTCCAATTAACTTGATTTCAAGTATTGTCATGGGGAGATGTCTAAAAAGATGTCAAACTTATTGTTTATCAAAAGCAATATACTTGATTCAAATATTTGTTATGATTCCATCAAAGGATTTGGTTTTAGGCATAGATGCCTTTATAAGTAGGCACAATGAGATTAGCTTGTCAGTTCAAGATGCAGAAAAGCACACTGAGAATCAAACATCTCTGTTTATGGTACAAAAGACATATACATTTTGGCAAATACCAAAGCAGAGAGGGTAAAACAAGATATCCATATTCATATACCCTAGCAGTAACAACTTATTCTTAAAAGTTTGTTAAAAAAATTTGAAACTATGTTATAAAATTTATTATTACTAATTAATGGTATATAGCTATAAAATACAAACAAATAAAAATCTGTAAAAGTTGTCAATACTATCACAACCACAAAAATGGATTATTTTTGGTTATCAATTCTTGGCATGTATAGTATATCTAAATGTATTCTACACAAACAGTATAAAACAAAAGTATTTGTCTGCAATAGAAAGAATATGGTAATCTTGATCTGCTGAGAATCTAGAAGTATCAAATATTGGAGAGGAATCAATGCAATATATCATTTAAACAGGATGCATCTCATTATGTCAGACTTAACTTAAATAATCTAATGACATGAAACAATTGGTTGATAACTTTGTACATAACATTAATAATTGATTAATATAATGACACATACAAATGTATATAGCAGAAAGAATTGGTGTAGAAGGAAAAGTTGTTTTAATGATAATCAAATGTGATTTCATACAAGAAATGGAAGTATCAAACTTTCACATATTTAATTTACACATTGAAAATGCCAACCCATTTCACCTTATGATTAGGCAATAATAAAAAATGGCAATATGTCATATCAGAAAATTTTGACTAGATGATAGAACTGTTCTAATGGCAGACTTAACATGTATATTCACGTGTATGCTCAACCCGTATTATAAATTCATCAGACAACAAATCATTATTTTTAAGAAAATTTAATAACAATTTCAGCACCTTCAACAATGAAAATATCTGATTCAAGAATTGACAATTTTATTTATTATGCTTTTAAAAGGATTAATATAAGTAATATAATTTCAAGTACATGTATAAGAAGGACAATTCCAGACTACACGTATTTGAAGGTTTACTTTAGACTATTATGTACTAGAAAGACTGTTTCATGTACTTCAAAGTCTTTTTTATGCTATATGTCTTTTTAAGGACAATTTCAGATTATACATATTTAAAGGAGTCTCTTAACTGGCCATTTCAGGCTTTGTGTATTCGAATGGCTATTTTAGGCAACATATAACTTCTGTTGTCACTGTCAAGACATTAAAATGAGGAAATTTACATATTTGACCTAAAATGGTCAAATAAAAGACAAAAATTTCATGCATAGTTTTTGGTTAAAATAAATATGAGCAAAGCATTACTCAAAAAAGATAACATTTTGTAGCAAAATGTCTTTTGGGCTAAAACTGTCTCAAAATGAGGCTATTTGGCAGTATTTGCTGTTTTGCAATAAATGGAAGAAGTTTTAAGCCCTAATGCCAACATGTAATACTAAATCAAAAAATATACTGATGTTGACAGACTAGTGTATAATGAACATCTGAAGGATTTAATATTGTAGATTTATAACACTTTTAAAAATTCTAATTCAAGGGCCAAAAAAGTGGCCTTATTGTACCTTCTACTTTTATAAGACAGATTTAGAAGATAACTGTATTGTATTTTAAGCTTGGCCTTTGTAAAAGGTAGATTTTACTGTCACCAGTTTAGTTTACCTATCTCAATTCTAATGCCACATATTAAAATAAATTCCATGATAGTGCAATAGATGAAACATATATTGGTTCAATATGAACAAGATAGACACAGTAGCTATTAAAAATGCATCCACTGTTATATAAATGTTCAAACAAAATTATTTAATGATGAAACTCAAAACTTTTGTCAAAACTTGTGTAGAATATTCTTACATAGTAAGTGCTGCTATTGTCATCTCTGTTAATTACTACTAACTTAATGTTGGTATCATACTAATGTCACATCATCAGCATGAGATATAAGGGGAATAACTCCAGGAAAACAACAGTTAATGTGGACATTTGCTTACTATTTATTCCTTAAAACAATTTTGTTGAGTTTTAAACAAGCAAAGCTTGGTGCAATATATCAAGACGCTATGAATTGTAGTTGCTGAGAAAAATGTGAGAAAAATGTGTTCAACGGACTCACAGAGGTAAACCATTTCAGAGCAAGGGTATAAAAAAACATTTATATAATAAAACATTTATCCCCTTCTTTGGAGCAGGGGTATTCTAAAACCATTTACCCCCTAATTTTGAGCAGGGGTAAATAAAACCATTTACATCATAATGAATAATCAGGATGAAAACACAAACTTTTTCACAGGCAAAACATGTTAATAAAAGAAGCCTATCAAGTATAATGTTCAGGAATTTTTCAAGGTCAAAACACCTTAATTCAACATAGAAAAAGAACACAAAATGGAATTTAAGGTTCATCTGTAACTCATCATTATAAGACTACAAAACAAAGTATAGATCTACAAACATAACCAAAATGGTCTGAACAAGATACCTTTTCTTGAACCATTAATCTGTTAAAATATATCAATCAGAATGAAAGACAAAGTGCATCTTAAACTCATCATTATGTAACAATATATAGAAAATGCAATAATTGAAGGAATGAAAAGGGTAATATTGTATATGTCAGCTCTGAGTCGGGGTATAAAAAGTTTAAGCATTGTACAATAGCTTTTATACACCATTTTAACCATTGGGACTAAAAACTAATGATAGAGGTATTCCAAACCTTTTGTGTTATGTATAATTAATGTTATATGGTAAATTAACTTCAATTAGATTTAATTTTATGTATTTTTAAGTTAAGGGATAATTTCAACCGAAGTAAAGGATTTTTCAACCATTTGAACTCTATTAAATTCTTTCAAACAGTGAAAGACCTACAAATAAGTCAATTTGAAAAGTTTCTGTCATTTTGTAACATGATTACTTTTTTAAGGGAAAAAAGGTTAAAATCCCAAAGTGATCGTTAAAAGTACTCATTAAAAAGATAAGACTGTATCATGCAATCATAAATCATACAAGTTATAAGATGTTTGTCAAGATTTATAAAACAATCCCTTAAGGGGGTACCCAACACTTTGACAAAAATAGATTTAGCTCGTTTAATTTTCATAAAATTTTGACAAAATATTAACTTTGACCTGTTGACCAAAATATAAAAATTTGCGCAATTTATAGGAATAATTTCATTGGATATATAGCAACCTGAAACACTTATTTTGATCATTGAGACGCTTGATTTCTCTTTCCTAATAGTATGCGTTTAAAACATTCAGCCGATTTTTAAAGAGTTAACTCCCTTCGGTGTTCTATATTCCTGAAATACTGGTAAATAAGAAATATAAATTCAGATCTGACTATTTCTTATCACAACGTCTTTTCTTGTTGCCTAACAATACTGCATCACAGATTTTTTTCATCAAGTCTTCTTTGTTGGTTCTGGAATGTATATTGGTTTTATATTTTCTGGCTTATAAACTCTGAAATATAAAATAAAAATTACTAATATAAAACATGGAGATGTGGTATGATTGCTAATGAGACAACTATCCACCAATGAACCTCTGACATAAATGTTAGCAAATATTGGTCATAAACTGCTTTAATATAATTATTCTTTTTTAAACTGTCATCTTTTCATCTTTTGTGTAATGTTTTGTGTACAACTGTCATCTTTTTATCTTTTGTGTAATGTTTTGTGTACAACTGTCATCTTTTCATGTTTTGTGTAATGTTTTGTGGACAACTGTCATCTTTTTATCTTTTGTGTAATGTTTTGTGTACAACTGTCATCTTTTCATCCTTTGTGTAATGTTTTGTGGACAACTGTCATCTTTTTATCCTTTGTGTAATATTTTGTGTACAACTGTCATCTTTTCATGTTTTGTGTACAACTGTCAACTTTTTATCCTTTGTGTAATGTTTTGTAACTGTCTTCTTTTTATCCTTTTTGTAATTTTTTTTGTGTACAACTGTCATCTTTTTATCCCTTTTATTTGTTGTATTGAACAAGTTTTTATACCACTTCAAAGGATAATTAATGATATATATGTTAGACTCAGATCAACTTCCAAATCTGACCTGCATTCTCAAATCAGTGTCCAATTTTTTTACCCTCTAATCGATGTCCAATGTGACATTATGTATTGCCAAAACAACGTCCAATCAATTGTAGTCTTCTCTAATCAATGTCCAATATCAATAAAAAATAAATTACATGTACCTGTATAAGACTTTGATTTTGGAACATTCAAATACGAAACAAAAGATGAATTTTGGTCCGTTTTGTAGTGTTCTTATAACAACTCAATTTTCAAACAGTTAAAGACTTTCCATTGAGATTTGGTCAACCTGATTTGGTGACAGATGTATTGATATTGATTTGCATGAGGTCGATTTCTATCCGATGCAGCATTATTGTTATAAGATTGATCTTTATTTATATCATCTGTACCGTTTTGTCTTTATGTAAAGCTGCATAAAGAAACAAATTGTTTTCTTATATCTTTTTTGAAAATAAAAGGACAAACATCAGAAAATGACAATAAGACAACCACCGACATGTCGGCCCAAAAAATGTCTCGGCGTTTGGATCTTTGCTTATTCCTTTTTCTCTCCAAACATATCCTTCATTAGGTACTGTGTCTTTACCATTGTTGAAGCCATCAACAACGTCATTTTTTGTGATAGCAGAAATTGACCTTTTTTTTAGTATTTTTGAGTAATTTTTATCAGGTTAACATTGTTTACAATGCAATTATTCCTAGTTTAAAAAAAATATATATTAGCAAAACCATATACAGTTTATACATTCAATAGCTAGCTATATTCTATTATCTGAATAACACTTTTCTGCATGGAAACGTTGAAAGTTGACAGGGGGCCTCAGGGAAGATTACTTTTAAAAGCTAACTGTGTAACCCTCTTTAAATAAAACATTATTATTATTATTAAATAAAGTTATGACGTCATTCTGGTAAGTCCATAAAAGGAAGTCGATTAGACAAGTCAGAAATTGGACGTCGATTTGAGAACAACAAAAAAGACGTCAATAAGAGGGACAGAAAATTGGCCGTCGATTTGGAATGTTATTTTATTACATCGATTTGAGGAACGGACGTCGATTAGAGACCGGACGTCGATCTGAGCCTCGCATATATTTTCCTGAATAATATTTTAAGGGTTAAGTAATAATATGATAGTTACTGATTGAAAGTTATTATTCAAAATAAAGGAGAAAAAGAAAATTAAAAAAAATTCAAGTATCTTTTCAGTAACACACCCTTGAAACTGTTCGGATGGTTACAAACAAGGTAAAATACAATTTAAAAGCTTTTTGAATGTTCTCAAATCTTACAGAATGACCACATTAGCCTTGTAAACTTAAAAGATTTTTGTGTTGTTGGGCTGCTGTCTCATTGATGTATATACTCCTTCATTTTGATTTTATTAGCAGGAAAAAGCCATGTAGACTTAATACTGAATATATAAAATATATAAGATATTTAAATGTTATGGATATTATCAGATTTAGAGAGAACAAAAATATGGAAGTGTAGTAAGAGGTTGAACTTCAAGTAAATCAAAGATTAACTTTAATTTTCTTTTAAATCAAAAATAGAAATGACACCCACACATTTTTCTGAATAGTTCTTGACTTATTAATTACCTATAAGGAGAAGCTGGAACTCCAACCATAATTACAGGTGTACCATTAATGAATAACCTCCACATACTCTGTATAAAGAAAGATAACACTTACAATAGAATCAATTAAAATCATTTGTTAATCAGAAATTTCTTATAATGTAAAATAAATCTTTTAAATGACATCAACATTATTATTTAAGTTGTTTACTTTTTAAATATTCACTTTATCAAATGCAATTATTATGCATTATCAATCACTTAAAAATTAATATAAAGAGTAATTTCCCATTTTTTTCAATGTCTGAAGGCATTATGAAAAGATTAAAATGTGTTAACTGATTGAGACCACTGAATGTTACCAGGAAAGCACAACTGTCTCTCTGTATCAAAATAAAGTGGAAAATAATTTCCCATGGCAGAAAAATTGGAATACTATACCAATAGCTTGATATAATATGTAATGTATATATTCTCCAATAGTACCATCTGTCTTACCTTATGAAAACCTCTGACATCTAGGTCCCATAGATGATAGCACTACAAAATATAAAGTAATATTATGGTATAAATTAATGATATTTAAATATGCTTCAAACCGAATTCTTAAACTTACGCTATTTTAGTTATACTTCATTATTGAAATGAATCATGGAGTATTTTCAACCATTTTAAATTTATACTTAGATCTTGCAATAATGTGTGAGATTTAAAGTTCATTGTGAAGACACTATAGACACTGATGATAAACAGCATTAAAAGTACGATGCAGTCTGGTAAATCCGCCCACATAAGGCTTTGATTGTATGTATTTCTTCTTAATTGTATACAAATTGTATCAAATTTAATATCAATCGATTCACTGACAAATCAATTCTGAGTAGTTTACCTCATTTCCCAAAAAATATCTGAAATAAATTTTAAAACCAACAAAACAAGTGGGTCATCCGTGTTTTTATCGGAAATGTGTTTGTCCAGTAAATCTGTGCATGCACAGTAAATATGTATGGAGGGCCAGTTTGTCACAAATTTATACAGGAAAAGGTGATCTATTAATAAACCAAAAATATAGGGATTCCAGATAATCCAAAAAATAATAAATTTCAAGTCAGAAATGAGTTTTGTAAGCAATAATATGATTATCGTTAGCTTTAGGAACTGTATTATATATATCACAAGATAATTTCATAATAAATGATTTTTCTTTAAAATTTGACATGCAGTGATGATAAGTACAGTTCCTATGAATAAAATAGCAGACAAAATATTCACAGAAGTGACAATTACGTAAATAAATGGGAGTGGGAGGGTTTACCGGACGGGCGGAATTATCGGACACTCCTGTAATGTTATTTCATTATATTTCTAAGCATTTCATTGGGTTATTGTGTGATGTAAATTGATTCATAACTAATCTTTCCCACTCATTTTTTTTTTCAATCTTGAATTAATAATTCATCATACCCTGGTCAGTACCTAAAATAAATGTGAAAAGTTTTAAAATTTGGTATGAAAAATGGAACTGCATTTTTCTGTTGTATTATGGCATATATCTAAACATGAAATCTATTTATCATATCCCCTGTGAAAAAATAATGAAGATTAGAATTGTAGTTATTGTTGAGATCAGGACTCTCCAGTAAAATATAATTGTTATATTCATACTCCTTGTCAGTCTCCCATATCGCTTTCAGGAAATATATAACACTGACATGGAATATGAACCTATATCCTCTGTGAAGATCTTTATTAACTTATCATGGCTGACTTAACGTAAACTACCTTTGCCAACTGTTTCCAGGTAACATAATCTGTTGATATATTCATGGAAATATACATTAAATGAGGTTCTAACTGAAATGAAAAAAAAAATAAAATCTTAAACTTGTTGACAAAGTTAATCTATATATATTTTAATCATCATGATATGCATACAATATGAATTGATAATACATGATATGACGTGAACTACTTGTCTATAATCATATTGTTATATACAGCATTTTTGTTATCTTATCTATGACTTATCAACCAGAAACAACAATATGATTATTGACAAGTAGTTCACGTCATATCATGTATTATCAATTCATATTGTATGCATATCATGATGGTTAAAATGCATTTAAGTTGTTAATTGAATATTATCACTGACCATAATTGCCTTGAAACTGATGTCAAGTAAAACAGAAGCAAGTTTAAATGAGGGAACATCAAATCTAAGTTTAAACAAAATAGTAGGACTGAGATATAACAAATGCAACAGATGTTTAGAAACACAAGAAGAGAAGTTTATAAACATTTACACATTATTTTTATGAACTGCCAATTAATATTAGGATAACTTTCCTTACATTCATGTCCTTTTTTGTATTGGCTTTTAATGCCTGTATGTGTTTTGTACTTTTTATGTGTTGCTTTGCTTTATATATTGCATGTGCTCTGTATTTATTCATGTGTACTGCTTGAATTGATTGATGTATAAGTTGCTATTTAAAGATTACTTTACTTTACTTTTTTTTTTTTAATAACTTGCCTGATTATGAGGTAAAAAGTTTTCTTTACAAGGATCTAATGAATGATCTAATAATACAGATGACTTAATTAGTTCTACTATTAATTCTTCATAAGCATCTTTCTTCATTCTGCAAATAAAAACTTAAATCTGCAAATAATCTTTTACAATAAAAACATATGATAGGCTGTTTTTTCTGACATATCTCTATTTATCGTGTAAAAAACTATATGAACTAGTACGAAAATGATTTGCAAATTTTTTGCAGCAACAATAGAGTTACCTAAAATCAGACTTATTTTTGCTATGGCATACAAAAACTATACAGAAACCTACCATAAACACAAATGTAGCTTAATCCACATCTAGCAAAGAATCTAACTCAAAACTGATGCTAGATGCTATTTTAAGCTTGCAGAGAGGTCCTAGCATTTTACTGCTTGTTGATGGTCTAAATGCAACTTTGAGATGAAGAACTGCAATTTAAGCATTGAATCTTTACTTTTGGATTTGTCAAGTGCAACAAGAAAATAATTATAAGAGAAATATTGAATGTCTTACCTGTCCACTCCTTTCAATTTAACATTAGGTTTTGTGAGAAAGGAATGTTTTTTGAAATAGACTTCTTGGAAATATGGATTCATATTGAGTCCTTTAGAACCAAAATGATATGTCCTTGATATATCTGGTATAATACACTCTCTGTCTTTACGGATCATATTTGTTCTCATCCACATATCCCAGTCCCATTGCTGTTGAAATATAAACATTTAAAGAACATATTAATTCTTGTTCACATATTTCTGTCCTATTGCTGTTCAAATATAAACATTCCTTTGGTTTTTTCTGTTTATATAACATATTAATTCTTGTTCACATAAATTCTGCTTTTTATTAAGCATACCAAAAATATTTAATGATATATTCACAAAATGTACTCCAGCAAATTACTGCTTTGCCTAATTTACACCAATATTCTATTCAAAATAATGGTGCACACATTGTTCAGTTCGTGATATAATTTTGAAAGTGAACATCCAAGATATGTTGATGACCATGTTTGTTTCCAACTAGCACAGTTGCAAAGGAGAAGATTAAAAAAAAAATTGCACACAGGAAAAGAGATTAAAATATTATTTAAACAAAAAATATATATTTTAGCTGTTTGGGTTTGGTGAAAAAATAATTTCACATGATTTATTAAATAAAGGAAGTCAGATTTGATGTAATCAGATAAGATTATTCATTATACTCCAAGCTGTACAGAAACAAGTATGTTGTTACAAGTATGTTGTTATGTACAGTATTATTTCTGTTATCTTTATATTTTATTTTCAAGGCATTCTCACACAAATCACTTAAAAGTTCTGTAATTTTGATGTTGATTTAATCATTTTACAGTACTTCAACAAATGACTCATATTGAACTTACTTTTTCAGGAGTTGGCCACTGTGGTTCTAGTTCATTTTTATATAACTTTCTTTTTAACAGCCATCCCAAACCTGGCATAGTTTCTATTCTGTATAACAATGTTTCATCTTTACAGGAATGGTTATAACCCTGAAATAATACACAGTTACTCAAGTATGAAATACATATAGATTCCCTTTCTGTAGCAAGTGAATAAAATTTCTTGACAAAATATTAAATTTTTTAATACACCCATTCATGAAATAAAGAATCTGTCATTTCACAAGGGGAGATAACTTTTGAACAAATAAATATTTTGAACAGAGATAATTGAACTTGATATTAGAGCAAACCAAATTTTACCCTGCTTTGTGAAATAGCAAAAAAATAATAATAGGTAACCTTTCTTTTTATTTATATCCTGAAAGAGATTGATCTAAAAAATGTACATCCAAAAGCTATCAATTCACTGAAGAATGAAGTTCTCTTAATAATGTATATATACAATTGGTAAAATTTTTAACCCCATGTTTCCCAAAAAAAACTTGAAACTACCTAAAATGTAATTCTATAAATACCTGATCATTCCAAGCAGATATGCAGTAAAGGGTATCATCTTCTTCTAAAAGGTGAATCGTCTGACTAAAATAACTAAAAAAAAATAGATAAAAAGATTGTCGAAATAAATTAACTAGTATAAACCAAAGGTTGATAATCTGACAAAATAACAGACATAAACCATTAAAATATACAAAATTTGATTGAATTTTTTCGTGTTGTGCAGATGCTATTTCATAAACATACGCCCCATATCTTCTCTTATTTAGAGAATCAAGTTTTCTACTTAGAATTCATTGATAATAAAATCAAGCTCCAACTATTTATCACTATGGGTCAAACATTTTGCCCTTATGCTATCCTTATATTCTGAATGGCTGAGATCCTCTGTGTAGCTATTGTAAACTTTCATAGAAATATGCCATCAGACAAAAAGTTGTGCATGAGGATAACTTTGTCTTATAATGCCTGTTCATTATTTCTAATAGTACATCCTGTCTAAAATAATTGAATTCTCTACTTTTACATTGCATTATACAGAGTTTATATCCTTGGTGAACAAGGCCTATGTGTAAAATACCAGTAAATATTTATAAGCTTTTTATTTAATTAACAACATATAAAACATTTATGTGTTGGTCTTTAGACCATGCTTTGTCTGTTGAAAAAAGATTTGTACATAAAACTTACTTTAGGAAATCTGGAGAAACATCTAAATCTTCTTCTACTATTATTGCATACTTTGATTCCTGTATATAAGAAATATATTCAATATGAAACCCTGAGTATGGACATGATTTGTTATTTGTAGAACAAATAATGAATGGATTTGTGATAATACAATTCAATACAAATACTAGTATGTTTCAGCGGTCACTTATTGACAATTTTTGCCGTTCACATCAATTTCACAATGCTATTTGATCATATATCTTTCGTTATTTTCTTCCAAAATGATGTTATAATAATAAGATTCAAGACTGAAGCTACCCATGATATAGATTAAATGTAGCGGTCAGACTAGCTTTATAATGTTGTGATACACTGGCTTTCTTGACACCTAAGAGGTCTAGTTACTTACAGGATATAAATTAAATGTAGCGGTCAGACTAGCTTTATAATGTTGTGATACTCTGGCACTCTTGACACATAAGAGGTCAAGTTACTTACAGGATATAAATTAAATGTAGCGGTCAGACTAGCTTTATAATGTTGTGATACTCTGGCATTCTTGACACCTAAGAGGTCGTTACTTACAGGATATAAATTAAATGTAGCGGTCAGACTAGCTTTATAATGTTGTGATACTCTGGCATTCTTGACACATAAGATTCAAGTTACTTACAGGATATAAATTAAATGTAGCGGTCAGACTAGCTTTATAATGTTGTGATACTCTGGCATTCTTGACACCTAACGGTGTATGCTGTATACCACGTAAACCAAACAGTTTGGTCACCTGTAAAGGTTCCTGGAAGAAACAACATAGAACTAATAGTGTATTTTTTCAATGAATGGCTGATTAATAGGTTCTTACTGGAATCTACACTGATTGAAGATTAGGAAAACTTCTCCATGAATGAACAATTTTATCTATTTTCAGGATACTGGTTTGAGAACAACAACAAAAATATTCTAGGTGCCAATCATGGTGCCAAGGGTGAGAAGAATAATCACAATCATAATTATCAAACAATGGCAAACTGAACATTTAACACAAGTTGAAATATCCTGACCATTTATTTTGAATGAGTGAAAGAATGTCGTTTCCTCTGTTAAACATGAGGTTCAAACTTAATACTAATTAATGACCCCTTACTCCATGGCTTCTTTTACCCTGTTCCTCTATAAAAGAACTTACATCAAAATATCCATCAATAAATACTGTTATCATTTTAGGATCAGCACCTGGTATCTGTAGTAAATTCTTCAACATTCTGTAATCAATGAAAATTAGGATTTTGTAGTTCATTAGAATCAAATAAGCCTATTATAGATAATTTCACAGAATGTTCTCTGTCTCCCTCTTACTAATTGTTGTGCTCTTACTAATTGTTGCCCTTACTAATTGTTGCGCTCTTACTAATTGTTGCCCTTACTAATTGTTGTGCTCTTACTAATTGTTGCGCTCTTAATAATTATTGCGCTCTTACTAATTGTTGCCCTTACTAATTGTTGCCCTTACTAATTGTTGTGCTCTTACTAATTGTTGCCCTTACTAATTGTTGCACTCTTACTACTTGTTGCACTCTTACTAATTGTTGCCCTTACTAATTGTTGTGCTCTTACTAATTGTTGCCCTTACTAATTGTTGTGCTCTTACTAATTGTTGTGCCCTTACTAATTGTTGCCCTTACTAATTGTTGTGCTCTTACTAATTTTTGCCCTTACTAATTGTTGCGCTCTTACTACTTGTTGCGCTCTTACTAATTGTTGCGCTCTTACTAATTGTTGCACTCATACTAATTGTGCTCTTACTTATTGTTGCGCTCTTACTAATTATTACGCTCTTACTAGTTGTTGCGATCTTACTAATTGTTGTGCTCTTACTAATTGTTATGCTCTTACTAATTGTTGGGACTTGCACACTGTATTCAAGATTTGACAAATATAAATCTCCAAACATATCGTTTTGTTGTTTCTACAAGAAAATCAAGACCAAAATTTAAATATGGATGTGGTCTCAAAATAACAAACTAAGGAATTGTAATTTGCAAACTAATATAGCTGAAGGACATTTAGACCTACATCTTACAAAAAATAATATGATATTAATGCCTATTACTTACCTAAATAAATAATGTGGTCTGTCACTAGCTATGATAACTATTGGTACTTTACCTATATTATTAGGTATCAACTGAAAATATATAAATATGTTTCTTAATGTAAAATATTTATCATTACAGAACATGTCTATGCAACTTATTTGTTCAGTGCAAAATTATAAGTAAAGCCATGTTAAGGTTTGTATACCGGAGCTCATAAGAATGTATAATCTGCTGTACTGATACAACAAAGAATTTATCTTCTTCATTTGTGGATTGATAAACATATTTTTCAGAAACAAGAGACATTTTAATAGATATAATTATTAATCAGTGAATACAGGGGACTCAAGATTTACATAAATCAATAAAAAGATAAGTATCTGAAGTGGCAACTAATTGCATTGCTAAACTGCTCCACATATAATGTAACCAAACCTTTTTCTGTGGGAAGACTACAGGATCTGGATTAGTACAGCTACATATATCACCATAACCCTCTACTTTATTACAGAATGTCTGTCTTCTCTGACTTATCTTTGTCTCTCCCCAGTGACATTCACTGTCTAGGAAATAAAACAGAAATCTTGAGGTGTGTGGTATGATGTAAGTACATGATGTACGGTTAAATGACCAAACTTTCAAAATGACATTGTTTCAATTCAGTGACTCAATGTGTTAATCTTTATTGAGGCATACCTTGAAAAGACATAGATTTAATATAATTCAGAACTTTCTTGGTGGACTGTTTGGTCACCAGTGTAAAACCTTAAAAAAAAAAACTTACCAAACTGCACATTTATTGAGAGAAAACATTTTTATTTCAAGGGATTGTATATGTATATCAAATTTTTTTTTTTGTTCATTATTTTGAACTTAAATCAGGTCGTTAGTTTTCTGGTTTGTATTGTTTTACACTTGTCATTTCGGGCCTTTTATAGCTGACTATGCGGTATGGGTTTTACTCATTGTTGATGGACGTACAGTGAGCTATGGTTGTTAATTTCTGTGTCATTTTGTCTTTTGTGGAATGTTGTCTCATTGGCAATCATACCACATCTTCTTATTCTAATATTAATCTTCAACCCATTCACCCCAAAATCTATAGGCTTTTCCCCCTTACCTATATTTTCCATCTATATAAATTTCTTTCCAACCATGCAAGGGGAAACTCGAACTACAATCTAGGAACAATTTTTCCATTTTTTCTTCCTATTTTTAGTAACAGTGACCATGTCATTTAACCTATTGATCCCAAAATCAGTGGGATTCTTTCCTATACTTTCCATCTGTATACCTTTCATTCCAATCACACAAGGGACCCTCAAGTAATCATGCATCTGTTTACGTTTCATTCCAATCCCACAAGGGACCCTTAAGTAATCATCCATCTGTATACGTTTCATTCCAATCACACAAGGGACCCTCAAGTAATCATGCATCTGTTTACGTTTCATTCCAATCACACAAGGGACCCTCAAGTATTCATCTTGAAACAATTTGTTTTGAACACCTGGATGTAAGGACTTATTACTACTTGCTCCAGAAATTTGATTGGGAGCATAAAAGGACAAAGCATACTCCAAAAAATAGAACTCAAAAATAAAAATAAAGCGTGAGGAACACATATTCCGCAATAAAACAGGGGTTAACTATAGTACTCCATAAGGGTAAGCATTTCTGTTTCACTAGTGGCACTTGTCAAAGCTTGATATCTATATTTGAATAAAATACAGATACAGACAACAAAAGATCTTACCACAAAGCTACAATAAACCAATTTTTATTCTTATACTTCTTTAAGACATTGTTTTCATTATTTAATCATGTGAGCTGTTGTATTTACCTTTGATATTGACAAGATCTATAGTTGCTTGGATTGTTACTTTCTCTCCCCAGCTATCTAAAGCAGGAGATTTACCATGGGTTTCTGCAATTTTTCTTCCTGTAAAAACAGAATAAAAGTATCTATTTCAAAGAAAGTCTTTAACTTATTTATGCATAAAATAAGAAATTAAGACCCCTTAGCTGTTGTATATTTACCTTCTTAAGTACCAAAGATGCACATGAATGTATTCACTAATTGGAACTGAAGATAGGTTTCGATTTACACAATTTGAACAAGAGTTACTACCCTTTTGTTGCCATGTTGGAGGTCTATGTGCAGAATTTCCTTCATAAATCAACCAAATTAAACTCAATTATACAGGCTGCTAGACTGTAGAAAAAATTGTTTTCTGAACAATTTCAATTCTTTTAGCCTTACTTGATCCATTACTACGATCTAGTAAGGATCTTTCATCAGACAGAGGAATGAAAGAAAAGGCAACTATTATCGCCTACCAGAAATGAACTGCACATATTGACCCATATAATTGTGTCCTTTGTAAATAATACCTGGTAGGTAATATTACCTCCTTTCTTTACAATGAAAGCCCAAGTATCCCTGAATGCCAGGTTTTCTATCTTCTCACTTCCCATTTCTTTTAAGTACTGTCTGGCTTCTAACTTCAGA
This sequence comes from Mytilus californianus, assembly GCF_021869535.1. Lineage (NCBI taxonomy): Eukaryota > Metazoa > Mollusca > Bivalvia > Mytilida > Mytilidae > Mytilus > Mytilus californianus. The sequence continues at coordinate 137,093,914 of NW_026262581.1, read as the reverse complement.
TGAAATGAAGCTTCATCCTTGTAAAAAGAAATAATGTGCACAAAGTTGGTAAATAGTTTTAAAATCTATCCAGAATTTTGAAGGATTTACCATATTCTTAACATTTTGACATTTTCAAAAGTATGTGACACCTTTCAACTTTATGAAATAAATTCGGAATCTACAAACATGTGGAATTTAACTTGCAACTAATATTTCCTACTGTTGTTATAAATTGACTTTAAAAATATTTAAGTGACTGAGGATCAAAAATCTGAAATTTCTTAATATGTGAATGATTGTACATACAAAATATGAACAAAAAAAAAAGGTAAGTCTATGTTGAGTTGATCAATGATTTAGTTAGTACACTACAGTGAAAATTAGTTTGTATTCTGCTTCTGCAATGAAAATTTAAGTGCATAAAATGAAAGTTGGCAAGTAGTTGCATATTTTAATTTTCTAAACTTGAAAATACCTTTATAGTAAATACAATAATTCTACCATTGGAAATCTTCTTCAGATAGGATAATAATGCTTCATCTTCATGCTGGCTATAGGTATCAAATATATTCTTAGACATAACACTTCCCTGAAATCACAATGCACATATAAATATCTAATATATTCTTAGACATAACACTTCCCTGAAATCACAATAGATATAGGAAGTATGAGTGCCAATGAGACAACTCTCCATCCAAGTTACAATTTATAAAAGTAAACCATTATAGGTCAAGGTACGGCCATCAACACGGAGCCTTGGCTCACACCGAACAGCAAGCTATAAAGGGCCCCAAAAAATTACTAGTGTAAAACCATTCAAACGGAAAAACCAACGGTTTAATCTATATAAAAACGAGAGACGAGAAACATGTATGAACTACATAAACAGATGACTACTACTGTAATCAGATTCCTGACTTAGAACAGGTGCAAACATTTGCACATATAAATATTAAATCAAATATATTCTTAGAAATAACTCCTTAGAATCACAGTATATCCTGTATTGCAGATCATGTTTGCTTTTTAAAGTATCTATTTATTAAAGTTTTCAAAATAAAAGGAAAAAATGCAAAAAAATGGTAAAATATCATTGAAGGGGAATAACTACAATGACAAAAACCCATGCCATATATAGTATACTATAGCAAAACACCTCATGCAATTACTATGAAAGATGCAAAACATAAGGATTTTGCTTCATACAGATGTCTCCCTTTACTTACAGTTGCATAAGGCAAAAGGTCATAATCTCAAATCCAGCAATTGATTTACTATAATGTTAATAGTGTCATGTTTCAGGGAATCAAATCCAGACTCGTGTCATCTTTTTATACTTTATATATACCATATCATTGACAAGGTGCCAGGTTCTGAGGACCAAACACATCATGGAGAAGGCAAAACACAGTGACTGGTTAAAATGGGTCTGGAGTTCCCTTACTATTTCTGCTTTTAACTCCAATAAACCTATGAACTTTCTAGAAATATGTCAATAGTGATGTTGTACTGTACAGTCTTTTTACTTTGAATCCTTGAAAAATTTTCAAAGGTCGTATTTTAGGAATGGGATGAAAGCATATTTTATTGCTAGATTTCCAGTAAAATTTATAGAAAATATTTGTACAGTAACTTTGTACAAGCTTGTAACTTACAGTTGCCTGATTCAACACAGCAATATGGATGCCTCTATTTTTCTCAAATTCTTCATCTTGTATAATCTGTAAATGAAAACAATATCTAAGATTATAAGACATTTAAAAGAAGAGTGTTCCAATGTCTCCTGCCCCATGGTGTAGTTAATGGACACATACATAGCATACTATTTTATTTGATTAAGACAAGAAGAAGCATTTTTGCTATCAAGCTTATATGTCATATGAATGAAGCTAAAATCCACGATCAACAAGTCATAAAATGAAAGTACATATGCTCAAATTTTGTTAGTTTTTATTATCTTCATATTGTAATTGTAAGAACACTTACGGGTAAATGTTGGTTTTTTTTCACACAATTTACATTTCTAACTGCCTAAACTCCCATACGTTTTCCGGCAAATTTTTACAATTCATAGGGCTGTAATGCACATACAATTTTTTAATCAGAATTGGCTTTTCTTACTCAATCAAGATATTGTTGATATAAACCTAATATAATTATTGTATTCTGACATTTCTATATCTTACCTAACAAGGACCTATGGTAGGTAAATAAAAAAATAATGTCTAATGTCTATCATTTAATTCATAATGCCTACTGTAAATTCAGTAATGACTGCATGCATTTATTATTGCGATTTTGTCATTTTAGACTAAAATGCGATTTTAATTTTTGCGATATTGAGAAAAATCCTATTTAATTCATATAAAAAATTTCAAAATGCGAGTTTAAATTATTGTGAATTTTTGGCAATAATAAAAACATGTAACTTGGATGGAGAGTTGTCTCATTGGCACTCATACCACATCTTCCTATATCTATCCGATAATTTCTGAATTTACAGTATAATATTTCATTCTCATATTTGACAAAATCTCTCAAGAACAGAATAGCTCATACCACTTGCAAGGAAATTTTTTACATAATATACATTTCCCAGAGCCATTACTCTCTAATACAGTTTCCACTGGCACTCAATTATGAATTTGATTGATATATTATTGAGTTTAACCTTTCATGTAAAATTTATCCAAATTTGTAAAGATCTGTACACCATAGATTTCAATGGGGCATAATTCTAAAAAAATTTCAATCATCACTGGTTTTCAAAATCCATTTCATAAACCTCATACAATTCTTTTTTTAAATTAGAAATCTAAGGGTTAAAGTGTTTTAAAGCTGACAACAGAAAGTTCCACAATAAGTAGACAACTGATCAAAATAATTGTTACCATAGATACTAGTATACTAATTACTTAATCAGACTTACCACAGTTTCATCAACTTTGACTACAACTGATGTTTTACTGGACTGTACTTCTAGAGACAAGAATTTAGATTTTGTCATTTCAACTTCATTTCCCTTTCCTTCCTTTCTTTTGAACCCACTGTTCACTTCATCTGGAAGATAGAAGACAGATCACAAATTTCACTTACTTGAGTAATATTTTTTTTATACATTTACTCTTTAATAGGCATACGTCAATTCTACTTTTAAGCAGTGATGAGCCATAAATTTTCTCCTAGTAACATTTATGTACGTTTCGGCAATAAAGTTTATCGACAGATTGTAGGTATTCCTATGGGCACAAATTGAGCCCCTTTATTAGCAGACTTGTTCCTGTACTGTTGTGAATCACAGTTTATGGCCTAAATCAGTAAAGACCCGTCTAAATTTCATTTAATAGGTAAATTCAACAACACTTACTGTTATCTTGATGATATTTTTTCGTTAAATAATCAAGAATTCTCTAAATATACTGCCGAAATTTAACCAAAGGAACTAACCTTAAGTAAATCAAATATTAACAGCAATAAGTGTCCTTTCTTAGATTTAGACATTTCAGTTTTACAACAGAAACTCTACACAAAACTTTAGGTCAAAAGGGATGATTTTTCTCCTATTTTGGACAGTGATATTCCTTTGGCACTGTCTTACTGTGTTTAAATATCCCAACTCGTTCACTATGCCCGTGTCTGTAGTGACGTTTTGGATTTCAATGAACGTAATCTATGTATTACTGGTAAATTATTAAGACAGGGATTTCATTACCACAAATTAATTAAACCTTTACTAAATTCTTCCATAGATACAAAGATTTGGTGAGCAAGTTTGGCTGTACCTGCAATACCTGAATATTGTTTTTATTGGTATAAATATTGATTTTGCTATCAGTAAAATAAAACCATACTAAATAGTATTTTTATACACATATTCACTTTCACGGTACTATAATCTTCGATACCTATATTTTGGCATTGCACAAGGTCATGTCTTCTCTTATTGTTAATGAAATCTTTACACTAAATCCAATGGATTTTGGATGTGTGCTGATTGATATATTAGTCTTAGATACATGATTTCTTTTATTAGTTGTTAATGGCTTAGAACTTGCTGTCAGTAACTGTGAGTACTCTCAGATCTGTACTTTGTGTCATTTGTTATTAGGGATGTATAAATAACCAGCCACGTCCAGTCTGTGTTCTTGTTAGATGTTTTTCTGCTGTGTATCGAACTGATAAGTTAAGCTATTTTCAACAGATTTTTATATTTTAGTTCTTATGTTGTGCTGTAACACCACTGTCCCAAGTTAGGGGGCGGGTTGAGATTTCACAAACATGTTTAACCTTGCCACATTCTTTATGTGCCTGTCCCAAGTCAGGAGCCTGTAGTTCAGTGGTTATCCTTGGTTCATGTCTGTCATATTTGTTTTTCGTAAATTGTTTTGTTATAAATTAGGCCGTTAGTTTTCTCTATTGAATTGTTTCATATTTTTCATGTCTGGGCCTTTTATAGCCGACTATATGGTATGGGTTTTCCTCATTGTTGAAGGCCAATCTGGTTGCCTATAATTGCTTAAATTCATTTGAACTTGGTTGCATAGTTGTCTCATTGGCAATCATACCACATCTCCTTATTTTTATATCAACTTAAAATTCCTTGATATATTTTTCAGGTTTAAGGATGTTCGCTCCTCTTGTTTTTGAATTTTTGCCAGGTATTTGGAATCCTCTGGTTTTATCCATGTAGTGCCATTAAAATTTTTGCCCACTAACCCCTACTTTTCTTTCCATAATTTGATTACATATAGTTTAAAATGTCATCTTTGAAAATATTATAAAATCCTTGTTATTTTTTCATCATTTTTAAAAGAAAAATGGTGTCAATGTTAAATGTATGAAAAATCTAGAGAGAACTATTTCCCGCCAAATTTTCAATGGCTTATATCTCCAAAACAAGCACACGGACCCTTCAATTTTATCTGCTTATTTAGTTTCTTTATTAACATACTATCAATTTATAACAGTCTTTTAAAAAGCTTGTTATTTTGAATCAGAGTAGCGAACATCCTTAAGTACTTATACTGTACATACTATAGAGAAGTGACTGCTTATAAAGCTTCAAGATTGCAAAACAATAAGTATCAAATAACTAATCAAAGATTTTGAACACTCAACAAGTAAGCACATGAGTTAATAATTAGAGTTATACAATAACCAGATGAATATTTTTCGATATTTGAATTCTTTGATTAGTTAAGACTTTCTTTCACATTCCCTTTTAATGTTTATAATTTTCTTTTACATTCACTTTTAATGAAAACAAAACAGATAATGCCAGAAACTATATCTTTTTCTACAAGATATCAAAGGATTTATCTCATATTTGAAATACAGATTTGTTTTTTATTGCAAATAATGTAATACATAAAGTGTTGGACCCTAATAACTCTGATGATTCCTGGGTGATAGTTTGATTAGTGTTCTGTACAAATCAATTGGCTGCACTTAACAAATTATTTGGACAAATAGAAAATGGAATTTCAGTAAAAATCAGGAAACTGTGAACTCTTTTAATTAAAAGACCCATCAGTACATTCAGTGTATTAAAAGTAATACCTGTTTTACCAAACTTGAATATCATCCTACATGTATGTTTAGCCTATTACAACAAATCAATCCTTTTGACTTAGTTTAACCTCCTATTTATATAAACATACATGATACATGTATACCACAACTGTGTAAGTCTGAACAGTATATCTCCACTGTATAACCTAAACTCCATGTCATAACAATAATCCAAACCAGCATTATATAAGTCAGCTTTCCCTTCTATATACATGGTGTACACTAATAGTACAAACAAAATGTTTCAATTATCCCTCAGAGCAGATAAATAAGATAGGAGAATATATGTGTTTACCTATCCACGTAAACAATTGTTTATATAACATATAGTGTAAACATTAAAGGGACTCTGGCTACAGCTGTTGAACATAACAATGACCTCTATAACAATGTCAAACTGGGTGGAGTAACAAATATGTCTACCTTCCTCATTAATATATTGATATTTGATATTTTACTATACAGTAATATTATCCTGATTATCTGAAAATAAAATTTAGGTATGATCTGGTACATGTGGTATAATATGTTAGATTTGATACTATGCTAAGTAAAAAGGATTTAGCAACAAATGTTTGAATTTTATATTTCAAACTAAAAATAACAATAACTATATTAATGTAACATAGAAAATAAACCATAAGGTTCAATTTTACTTGACAAAAACATGATCATAAAATGTATACCCACATTTTTGTATACAAACATACATGAAAAAATTTAATTCAAAGTTTTTTTTTAAATTAAAATATATGTTGCTTAACTTAATTACTCAGTATAGTTACAAATTATTAAGGGGAGATAATGAAGATATTGGTAACCACTTACCCATTTTCTGAGGATCGTTCATCTTTCTGCTGGTTTCCAAAATGAATGTTATATTGATTACTATGGTAACAATCAACACAACCACAATACCACCCTGAAGAAAAATTGTTTTAATGTTGAAAAAATTCAAACGCAAATTATAGTGTTTTTTTTTATCTATATATACTTCTAAATTAAAGTGGTTCAATTTGTTAGGCATGATGTAAAAACGACGAATCAAAGAATTCAACTTTATATATAACTAATAAAGGACAGTGGTTTTGTTTTAAGATTACACCATCCCAGACCCTTTTGTTTTCCACATAACTAATATTACCAATAATTAACAAGTTCCGGGTCGAATCTGATACCAATACCAATACCAATAGTATATGTCACATTTAGTTTCCGGTTGTAGTTACCTGTTACCTTCTGTAAATCCCTCTTCTATCAAGAGAACCTGGAATTCTTCCAGTAGTTGTTTTATATCTATGTTACACAATAGTACACTATTCAACAAGTCTGTTCTTCCACCTCAATACTACTGTTAATTTTAGTTAATAGTTTTCTCAATTGTTTGTTTGACATAATATGTATGGTTATTATAAATTTATATTATAGCATCTGTGCTCATGGTAGTACAAATCCTCTTTTTTAAAAAGAATTTTAAATTCAAATTGTTGTATTCGATGAGTGTTTACTTCATTACCCATTTACATTTATAGCAATAATACAATTTACCTGAAATATTTTGGATATACATTTCCTCTTAGAAAATTCTGTAATTCCAGAACTGGAAGATTTGGCAGAATTCCTCAATCGTTTTGGTATGAATGGCTTCGCATTTGTGTTGGGTATCCAATTATCCATACAGTTATCTATAAATCAAGTTAAATTTTAATCTATGAGATAATAATTTGATTAAATGATAATTTTGAAAACCTTTCCATGTTAATTTTGTTACATCAGTACAGAAAGTTTAAAAGGGTAGACATGTACTAACTTACTGTCACACAGCTATATGTCCAAAATCGTAGAATTAAATATCAAGTTTAATATATATACAGTTTATCAACCTTTCCACTTCCAAGAGGAATTTAGAACAGTATACATTTGTTTTAACAACCACTAGTCTCATTCAAAATTTACTCATTTTCTCCTTAATGTTCAAAGTACACTCTTCCTACTCCGACTATTTGACTTTTTGGAACAAGTTTACATACATCTGCTACACAATGTAATTACATGCAAAAACAATGCACTTGAAATACAAGCCAAAGTATTGAGGTTATATCAGTAGTTACCATGCTGAATTGATTTTATATAACTACTAATGGTAAATCAAATTGATTTTCTATTCCATAAAGGATTCAATTCAAAAGCTATTAAAAGAGAAGAACTGGCAAATTAAACTTAACTCTTATTTAACTAATACTATCAATCTATACATTAGTTAGAAATGAGTTTTCAGAAATGTTTGTTATAAATTGAAGAGATGGGATATGGAATAAATAGAGAATATTATATGGCTTTTTCAATATCACATCCATTTCAACCCGAGAAACCAATATAATCCCAAGAGCTCTGCTCGAGGGATTATATTGGTTGAGGGTTGATATGGTGTGTGATATTGAAAAAGCCATATCATATACAATTTATCATATATCTCAAGTAGATGGTTTTTTTTCATCATGTTCATGTGACGTGACATCATACAAATTAGGGGTTTGATAAAGCCTTCGCAAAGGTGACTGATGTCGATGACGTGATGTCATTCAGATTAAGGGTGTGATAAAGCCTTTGCAACCGTGACTGATATCGATATCATCACGGATGGCTGATACAGCACGATTGCCATTGATCATAATACACATACAATTTACATGTATTTACTTCTAAGTACAATGAAGTATATAATAAATGCTAATAAGACACCAAATAATTAACTGCAGAAACAAATCTTCACAATTACAACAAAAGGGTGCTCAACACACAGAAAGTCACTGGAAAGTCAAAAGCTTATTAAGCCTATCTCAAAGCAAGTTTAACTTTCCCAGCACTCATGCATATGACAGATAGCTGTAAAAACCATGAAACGAAAAAATACTCATACACCAACTTGCCATTAGAAATTTAACAAATATTGATCAATATATTTTAAAACCATTCAGTATGCTGTAAAGCAATTCTTTCCATAGATACGTTTTTTTTTACAATCAGCCCTTTTTAGTCTGCTTTCAGGCCATTTGTTTGTTGATTATTTTACTTTGTTCATAAATTCAAATTAGGGAAGATCCATATTTGCATAAATAAATAAATAGCTTACAGAAATTAGTTGGTTATCAGTACGTATCTGCTTAAATCTCCTGTATCTGCTTAAACTCCCAGAACACAAAGCAATATTACTTTTCTAAAAGGGATGGTCAATCAACTTCTCTTGACTCAAATCAAAATTATAAATGTCTATTTCCTTAAAACTTTCAAAATTAAATATCAATAAAAAAAACAAAATTGGATATTTTTTCAACATGATTTTTTTTTAATATTTATGGTCAGATCATATATTTCGTACACGATATGAATTCGTACTATACATGCTTTTTCAATGGAAATTGTGACGTCACAATGCATTCTTAATAGCACGAAAACCCATGAGACGAAGATACTCTTTTACAGCAGTAATTAATTTAAATAAAGAAAAAAATTACCTATGATGAAATGTCATCTAAGGTTAAAAAATACAAAAAAATAACATCAAAATTAATAAGTGCATAATAAGCAATGTATTGTTAGAAGGTATAATTCTATATTTATAACCAAGTACTTTGAGCTTGCTTTCAGTAACTGTGAGAAGTTATTATTCAGTATTGCTTTACTTTGCCTGTATTTGTTATGTCTGCAATGCTTTTATCAATGAGTAAAGTATTTTTTTTAACTCATTTTTTATTGTTTATTCTTCTATGTACCTTTTACTACTTTACTGATTCCTGATAAAAATGGTACGGCCAATGTAGAGTTTGACATATGGTATAAACTTATTGTCTATAACTGCTGATTATCTGTTAACTATACATTGTATGCCAACCTTAAGATGTCTATTGGGTTACCCTCTCATTGAGGTATACCAAACATCTCCGTTTAATCTTACAGTCAATAACGTATGTATCCAAATTATTTGAAATTAAATTTGAATACAAATAACACATGTCCATATTATTTTTTTTTAATTTCTATTTTTCATCTCAGATAAAATAGCAGATTCCAGTTTCAAGATTTTACAATTAGTTAAATGAGATTAAAACCAAACTGTCAATAGTGAGTACACTGTAAGACAACTGGTGTTTTGACCTCTTATTGTTAAAGAACATACCTTGTATTTTACTATGAATACCAAATGAACATAAAATAGATAAATGATAAAGAAAATATATGAACTGAGACATTGTTGGGTCAGTCATGCATATATACATGTACTACAATAACCACAACCTATATCACAATAAATATCTTAACACTATGTTACAACTGTCAAAGACCATGTGTACTTTGTATACAATATTAGGTTTTATTTTTTATTTAACAAATACTCAAAGAAATTAACAGCAGAATTCCAGAACTTCAGAATATGCATACTAAATGTAAAATATGCATCCCAAATTAAAAGTGCAATTATACCTGTTCAATAACATTTTATCATCTATTTTGATTTACAAAATTAATGCTGAACAGCCAATGCTACTCAAACATGGCAAATGGGTCAATATCTCTAATGCACCTGAAACTGAGGTACTCAAAAGTAGGGCCTAAACAAAAATCTCTAAGCAGTGATATTGGACATGTTTTAATTATTAACAAGTGACTGAGCTTAACAATTTGTGCTGATTTTGAAAGCAGAGGACCATAGAATAAAGGTGTAAAAACTATGGTCCTGGAGTTATTAAATGTATGCAAAGAACCAAATTTTCAAATAACTTCTTGTGGAAAAAGTGATTTTTTACCTCAAGAAGCCGCATCTCAAAAAGTTTTTAGGGGTGTGCTAAATTATGAAAAATGAATCTCACTTTGTACCCTGAAAATTTAACCACATATGTGAATTTGTCTCAGCTTCGAAACAAGCCTTCATACACATCAATACTCACGACATGGGCAGAGGAATTAGGGAAAAGGCTACATCATTTTCCCAATATATTTGATTCAATCTTATCACACATCCAAGATATTTGAATTTGCAGTTTGACTTGAAAACTTTATTAAACGGGGTTATTGTCCTTTGATGATTTTTACCATTTTTTTGCGTTTTTGCCTTATAATGGCTCATATCTGAAAAACTATAATAGATAGATGGAAACTTTTGTAAGCAAAAAAGATCAGCAAGACTTCATCTACAAATAAGTCAAATAGCAGAAATCATCAGTCGAATCCTTGTAGGATACTTGCTCTTTAAAGACGATTTTTACCAATATCTTACGTTTTTGCCTACTATCTTGAAAACTATAAAAGACAGATAGACACTTTATATAACTCCAATAAGGGGTTATCAGACCATTTCAAGATTTAAACTTATTTGTAGATCTTGTCTTGCTGATCACTTTTGCTTATTCAAGTTTCTATCTATCTATAATAGTTTTTCAGATATTCAGCAAAAACACAAAAAAATTATAAAAATCGTCATTAAAGGGCAATGACTCCAATAAGGAGTCATCTGGAGATTTCAACCATGTGGCCCAAGACCACAATTAATGACCGCTATTTTTGTTGTTCACAAATATAGATCTTGTCTTGTTGATCATTTTTGTTATATAAAGTTTCTCCCTATCTATGATTCTTTTTCAGATATAAGGCAAACATGAAAAAATCGGTAAAATTTGTCATTTAAGGGCAATAACTCCTGTAAGAAGTCGTCTGACAGTTTTGAAAAAAATTTACAATAAATAGATCTCATCATTCTGAACATTTTTTTTTAGACAGATTTTCTCCATTCATAGCGGTTTTCAAAATTATAGACCAAACTTGAATTTTTTTAGCTACAGGTAGCCTGACATTTTTCTATATACATGTGTACAAGCTTCTGTAAGATATTTATAGACAACCATCACAACTTTGAATAAGTGATTTTGGCCCAAAATGTTAACTTTTGTTTAAACACTTTTAAGTAATCAAGGGACAATCTTAAATAAAAAGTTTTAATAAAACAGACAACACAAGGATTGAAATGTAGAACATCATCATTTTCATAATGTTCATTATTTCACTTAAAAATTACCAGTTATTTTTCCTTTTTAGAATCACCCCTTTCAGCTCAAGAAATTCCCACAAAAAAGTGTACTTCTTCTAAGGTACTTCTTACAATCAAAGAAGAGGTGTATGCATATCAAATCATATTAAATTCAGATAGATAATTGTTTATTTTTAAATTGTATTCAATTGCCCAAAGATGGAGAATTTCTCAATATTGATTTAAATTCTTTTGAAATTTAAATTTTTAGAAGGGGCACTTATTTATAATATCTTCTTTTTTTTTAATTAAATATTTTTGACATGATTGGAAATAACAATGAAGAAATCTTAAAAGGAAGGTGTAGAATATTTTATGATATTGAAGTTTGACTAAACAACTTCCAGAAAGAGGAATTGAAAATAACTTTTTCAACACCAAAATTTTGTTTTGCTCATTGTTAAAGGGTGTAAGGTGACCTATAGTTGTTAACTTCTATATCATTTGGTCTTTAGCTGGTGGAGAGTTGTCTCATTGGCAATCATACCACATCTTTTTCTTCTTCTTTAAGTACTGTATACAATATACCATCAAGCAGACTGATGATTAAATACTGTTGCATGAATGGATAATTTACAAAAATTAATCAACAAAGTAAAATAAGGAAATTCAGAGCTGTATTGTACAAATTGTTTGATAGAGTGAGTGCAGATTAATGAATTAAGTGGTTTAAAATTATGTACAAAAGGTTTAATATTTAAATGAGAGTAAAGAAAACAGCAGAAGTGAGTTGTTCTCTAAAGCTGTGACGTCTTCTGAGGGGACCACGCGTACGATTTCCAGAGAAACACCCAAAAACTGAAAATTGACCAGAGAACCAATAGATGTTACCCGAAAACTATATTTTATAGTGTTATACTGCTTTTATAGATGTAAAAGTGCTTTTATAGATATAAAGGTATATGAAGTGAAATTGTACATTTATTGAGTAATAAAATGCTCCGCTGGGGCGCAGCTTGATATGACCGCAGAGGTCACACCCTGAACAGTTGGGGCAAGTATGGACACAACATTCAAGCTTGATTCAGCACTGAATTTGGATTGTAATTAAATATTTGACACAGAATGAAAGTGGTCTAAGAACTTAAAAATTTTGAATTTACCTTTTCAAACCATATCATTATTATTTGCTTTTATATATAAATCAGAAATAACCAATTTAAAATGGAAAATTTTAAAGAAAAAAAAGGAAAAAAAAATCCCCCCCCAAATTTTTTGAACCCCCTTATGATTCATCACCCCCAAAATCAATCCCAGCCTTCCCTTTGTGGTATGGTACCTTGCAGTACAATTTCAGAGAGATCCATACACTTGAACACAAGTTATTGTCTGGAAACTAAAAAAATGCTTGTTTTTTGGCCCCTTTTTGGCCCCAAATTCCTAAACATTTAGGGCAATTACCCCCAAACTCAAACCCAGCCTTCCCTTTGTGATATGGAACCTTGCAGTACAATTTCATAAAGATCCATACACTTATACACAAGTTATTGTCCTGGAACTAGAAAAATGCTTGTTTTTTTGCCCTTTTATGGCCCCTAATTACTAAAATTTTGAGGGAATTACCCCCAAAATAAATCCCAGCCTTCCCTTTGTGGTATGGTACCTTGCAGTACAATTTCAGAGAGATCCATACACTTGAACACAAGTTATTGTCTGGAAACTAGAAAAATGCTTATTTTTGGCCCCTTATTCCTAAAAATTTGGAGGCAATTACCCCCAAAATCAATCCCAGCATTCCCTTTGTGATATGGAACCTTGTGATACAATGTCAGAGAGATCCATAGACTAACACACAAGTTATTGTCATGAAACTAGAAAAATGCTTGTTTTTTGCCCCTTTTTGGCCCCTAATTCCTAAAATTTGGAGGCAATTACCCCCAAAATCAATCCCAGCATTCCCTTTGTGATATGGAACCTTGTGGTACAATGTCAGAGAGATCCATACACTTACACACAAGTTATGTCTGGAAGTTACAAAAATGCTTATTTTTGGCCCCTAATTCCTTAACTGTTGGTACCATAACCCCCAAAATCAATCCCCACCTTCCTATTGTGGTATTGAACCTTATGGTAAAATTTCATTGAGATCCATTCACTTAAACTAAAGTTAGAGTGCGAAAACTAATGTGTCTTCGGACGACGATGAAGCCGACGCAGGACGACGACGCCAATGTCATACCAATATACGACCACAAAAATTTGTTTGCGGTCGTATAAAAATGAGTTATATCTCAAAATTATATACTTTAATATCTGTAAAAGCAGTGCAACACCATATAAAGTTTTTGGGTAATATCTATCAGTTCTCTGATCAATATTCAGTTTTTGGGATTTCTCAGGAAATCGTGGTACCAGTCTCCTGACGGAAACTTAACAATTGAAATGGGTAACAAGTTCCATTGCAGTATTGTAAACGGAAAGAATGAGTGCCTGTATGTAACTTTAGATGTATATATACATGTCTAAATTTAAGTTAGTGAAATTTTCTGGTTCTAGGATATGCAGGTATAAGGTTGATCAATGAAGGCGTCTGATGGACTTGTGACTAGATGATGAGAGATCTTCATATTAATAATTTTTATATTTATCCTGCAGGAATCCATGACAACTCGCCCCACTTATGAAAAATGCTAAAATCCCGTTGAATTGAGTCCTGCCAACTCACCCCACTTATGAAAAACGGTAAAAACCTGTTGAAATTAGTCCTGCCAACTCACCCCACTTCTGAAAAAGAGTAAAATCCTGATGAATAAAGGTCTGCCAACTCGCACCACTTAAGAAAAATAGTAAAAATCCTGATGAATTTAGTCCTACCAATTTGCCCCACTCAGTATGAAAAAGAGTAAAATCTTGGAGAATAAAAGTCTGGTAACTGGCCCCACTAATGATAAAAAGAATAAAATCTTACTGCATTAAGGATAACCAACTCGCCCCACTTACAATGAAAAGGAGTTCATGACGTTTGTTTTCTGGTAAATATAAAACACTGTTTTACAAGATAAGTCAAGAATAATTGGTGTTTACATAATCTTATTCTCAGATGATAGGTTAGCACATGTACATAAGTATGCATACCAATAACATTCCACGAGTTGGCAGGACTAAATTCATCCAAGATTTTACTCTTTTTCATAAGTGTGGTGAGTTGGAAGACCTTTATTCATCGGGATTAACCCTTTTTCATAAGTGGGCCGAGTTGGCAGACCTTTATTCGTCGGGATTTTACCCTTTTTCATACATTTTGTAAGTGGGGCGAGTTGGTAAACAAGAGTGTGGCGAGTTGGTGGAAAAAGTGGGGTGATTTGATGTGGGGCGAGTTGGTGTATGTCGAGTTGATGGAAAAGTGGGGCGATTTGGTGTGTGTGTGTGGGGGAGGGGGGATTTTGCAGTGGAACAAGTTGTTTTGCTTCCTCCAGCAGCAATGACACATTCGCTACAAAATACTTGAAATAGATCAGTTAATTCTAATCTAATTCTAATCTAGTATTTAAATAGGTTAAACCACATGTTCATGTTTACTATTTATTTTTGGCAAAATTTGTAAATATTTATTTGTACTTATCCAAATAGGCAAAGAACTTAATAAATCACACGAAGAAGAAGCACCTGTACGTATTTTTCGTCCTTTTATTTCTCTTCCTCTTCGGGCTCTTATTGCAATAAGTGCCTAGATCTTGGAATATGTTATTCAAGCACGTACCTTAATCGCACAAATCATTAACAGTTACTTTCATTTGTCTGAAATTTCTTCAAATTTAACGTCACAAATCTTTCTTTTTTATTAGTTTCAAAACCGGACATAACATTTTTTAAAATTTTGAGTCAAATCCGGAAAAGACAAGTAAATATTTTCGAAAATTGTAAGTGAGGGTCTGGATGGGGTTTACAGAAAAGAGAATAATGGGCTAAATCTTTAGAAAAATGGATAAAAAAGCAGGTTAGAGAAAAATAAGACCAACAAATGAAGAAAAAGAAAACAGGACAAAAAAATAAAGAAAAAAGAAAATAGGACAAAAGAAAACGTAATAGAAAAATGGGGTGTTCAAATATAAAGAATAGAGAATAAAAGAACAGAGTTCCAATGTGCCCCGTGTTGCACATTTTTATCTATCCAAGGTACAAGAGCAATAACTAAAATAAGTGCTTTTTTGTTTGTTCTTTAAAACTTTTTATTAATAAATTAGAAATAAAGGCTTGAGAGCAAATGCAATGTAATTTCCGTTATAATTAATATTTCAAAGGGGCATAACTCTTTAAAAAATATTTGATCAGAACTTATTTTCAAAAGTGTCAAAGACATTGCTGATATAAACCTATGATATAATTTTCATAAAATTCTGACAAGAATTGTACACGGGAGTGCTCTAACAATGCAATTTTCCATATAATTATTGTTTCCAAGGGGAATAACTCTTTTAAAAATAATTGATTGGCACTGATTTTCAAACTCGTCTAAGACATTGCTAATATAAACCTATGATATAAGTTTCATAAAAATCTGGCTAGAATTGTACATGTGAGAACGCTAATAAGACCGGACAGACTGACAGATGGACGGACGGACGGATGCCCGAAATTTCTATGGGCAAAAAATATAAAGAATAAAGAAAAATGACATAAAAATTTCAAGAATACAGAAATGAAGAACTCCCCATCCAGACCCTCGTAAGTGACATTGTGTCGCTGGTTCATATGAGAAAGCTGTCAAAGCAATAATCAATAAAGAGCATTCAAAGTGGTCATAATCATTTGGACTACATCCAATTGTCAGGTCATCTTGAGTATCTTAATATTCAAAACTTGTTAAGACTCTAGGCTTGTCCATCTTTAATTACTGCTATGATGATCTTTAGTTTTATTTTGGTTATTTTGTGTTGTTTGCTTGTTTTATTTAAATTACCATTTTTCATTGTGGAAAATGAGATCCTGACCATATCTCTGCTTTGATAGGCAGTCCTGTGAGCCAGGATATGAGGTTTCCTTATTGATAATGACCTGTATATTTTTCCCCTTGATTCATTCATCTGGGCTTCAGTTTACTTTCGCTCTTGTTCAACATCATGGTTTCATGTCAGAATGTAGAGAAGCTGGAATATTTTGAATATAGATATTTTTAAATGTTTATGGTTAATCTGTTGAAATACATTTGTTCTTGAAGTAGCCTACTGGTACTCACCTGGAGTGCACGAGGTTGGAAGTTGACCATTATCCTATTTAAAGCCCACTTTGCTTCTCCACTAAGCATGTATTAGTTAGGAGTAAGAACAAACACTAGCGGCTAAAAGATAGAATAATGGATAGGGTGCACATAATGAGCTAGCACGTTGAAAATCAGCATATTAATATATTAACATTGCTATTTTTGTCCTGAATATACTTATGGCAGAACCTTAAAAGTCCCCGTTTTTTTTACTGTAAATTCAGAAATTATTGCATGCATTTATTTTTTGCAATTTTCGAAGAACAGACAAAAATGCGAGATTTATTATTGCGATTTAAAGAAAATCTGCAGACAGATATATGTATAAGATATAAGAATGCGAGTTCTAATTATTGCGATAATCACCAAGTCGCATTATTCACATTAATAAAAACCTCGCAATAATTTCAGAATTTACAGTATTCACAACTTTCCATCACTCTATAGACTGTTAAGAGCTTGACATATTGTATAGACACCAGTCTATTGTTGAAGACTGTATGTTGCCCTCTACATATGTCTTTTTATTATATTAGGTTGCTGTCTCAAAGAAAAATACCTGCAGCTTATTTAGTTCACATATATTTGTCCTGGAAATTAGGCACTTCTGCTGTTGTCTGTTCTGTGGTCGGGTTGTTGTCTCTTTGACACATTCCCCATTTCCATTCTCAATTTTACCTATCAATCTATCAATATCTACTAATATAGATCATAAAGATCCTGACAATCTAAAGAAGTAGATACATATCAATATGGAGCTGTTTTTCCTGGAGTTTATATGCATTCTTGTGTTTCCCCAGTCAATCCAAAATCTGACAACAAACATGTACTTACTGAGTAACTGTTTATAATTTAGATTTGTTTTTAAAAAAAGAACATTCAAGGTCTACTTGTCCAAACTTTGTAAGGTTTAAATATGTCTTTGCGATGGTGATATATTCAGACTGACTTGATAAATAATAGGATCATCACGATGTACATATACATAAGTTATCAATAACTTGACAAACTATCCAGCTTTCCAGAGAAGCAGAAAGCTCAACATAGATGTAATAGAATTATAAATGTAGCAAATAATGAAAAAGAAAACAAACACTAAAACTATCCATGTATTTTATTTTGGACAGGAATGGACAAATAAAATCAACACAATTAGATCATAGAATAATAAACTTAATACATCAAAAATACTCCACTATTTTCAGAATTGTGAACAGCAAGGATAGATCTACTTTAAAACAGTGTTGTTAAAACAAATTTTAAGTAGTAGTGTCAATACATCTTATGTATGGTAATATATCAATCTAATGCAGAATTTTTGCTTCTGTCATTGTTAAGTTTTCGTTCTCCGTGTATCAATAGTACTGAATATAGCTACCATAAGATTTAGTTATTACACAAGGTATGGTACAATTATTTTCATCATTTTAAATTTATAACAAGAATGTGTCCATAGTACACGGTTGCCCCACTCGCACTATCATTTTCGATGTTCAGTGGACCGTGAAATTGGTGTCAAAACTCTAATTTGGCATTAAAATTAAAAAGAATATATCATAGGGAACATGTGTACTAAGTTTCAAGTTGATTGGACTTCAACTTCATCAAAAACTACCTTGACCAAAAACTTTAACCTGAAGTGGGACAGACGGACGGACGGACGGACGAACGGACGATCAGACCGAAAAACACAATGCCCCTAGGTGGGGCATAAAAAGGAGAATTTGCCATTTTTGTCACAAACAGAGACATTTTTTACTTTCAGAAATAGAAATTCAACTGAATTGTGCATCAATACACACATGTTACTTATATGAAAGTTTTATTAACAGTCTGTATTAGATTAATGGTGATTAGGATTATTTTAATACTTGACGAATTCTGTACATAAATCTAAATACAGTGAGACCATTACAAATACTGCCATCAGGTAATATTTATCCACATTGACCTTATGGTTACACTGATCATGGGGTCATGCAAGTCATTTATTCCTTTATATGTGAAGTAATCAGAACAGATTAATTTTAATCTAATAAGAGATAATGTCTCACATGTCTTATTTACATTTCTCAGACAATCAAGAACAGCAAATGAATTTTCATAAATTGTTATCACAATGATCAGTAAAATCTATATATAGTCTTCCAGTAGGCAGGAAGTAAGTTAGATATAAATTTATATAAAAGCACAACCATCAGTTTTTCAGATTACATTGCTGCATTCAAAAGTATATCTTTATGGCTATTTGTGTATAAATTAATAAGAAAAAGGATATATAACTGATACACTATATCATGTCTATAAAAATGACAGAAAATATTTTTACAATACATTAAGTATAAGCAATTAAAAATTAAATACAGTAAATGTATTACAATACATATCTTTTATCTATGATCTCTTTTCATTAATGGAATTAAAAATAACTGTACAACAATCAAAACATGATTTTCTCTATCTCTTAACATAGTGCCCCCACATTACAGAATCCTGGGGAGATCTCCTTTTTCAAAAGAGGTAATAACAAGTATGTATGTCTACCACAGAAATACAATCTAGGTTAAGTAATTCTTAAAGAAGCAGCATCTTATATACCAAACCAGCACCGAAGCAAAATTTCGCCTGGAGACAATTACATTAAATAGGACATTACAATAAATAATTTGAAATATTTTTTACCCTTTATGTACAAATGTGGTCATTAATAGCAATTGGTGGTATTTTAATAACAACCTGCATAAAAAATTTGACATTGTGTCTATACGTGAACTGACCAAATAACCTTTATTACAAGACTTCTAGGTGAAAAATTTGTCTGTGGACTGCAAATCTCAGGTATCATATCATAGCATTAGCTATAAGAACCTATTTTGGGAATATAACTGCTGATTAAGAAAATAAAAAAAAGCATATTTATTAATGGGTTTTGACTGTGTTATCATTACAGATCAAGTGCTTTTTGTTTTTCCACCATTCAACAATGGAAATGAACACAGGTTGTACAGAATTAACTTGTACACCTTTTAGATTGGAAATGATGATTCTTTTATTTTATACAATACTTGCAAGTACATTCCATTGAAAAAGCAGAAAAGCTCTAATATTCAATATTCTATATTTTAATGTAATACAAGTTCAAAACATTAGTTGCAAGTGTTCGATAATCTTGGTAGAAATGACAAATACATCCATTTTCACAAAGAAAATAAATACTACCGGGTTTATTTCAGTATCGTGAATATTAGAACAACAATGTCAATCATAACACTCACAAGTTAACCCATCCTATCTAACAATTCATTTTAAACACACTCATTAAACATTTAAAATCTACAAAATGACTAGATCTTTTTGACATATAAATTGTGCAATAAAATAACTTTGTAGCAAAACAAATAATCTATCTAAAGTTAAATCAGGACAAAAACTAAAGTTAAATCAGGACAAAAACTAAAGTTAAATCAGGACAAAAACTAAACTTAAATCAGGACAAAAACTAAACTTAAATCAGGTCAAAGAAAGTTCAAACATTTGGTTCTCAGTTTTCCAAGGGAAAAAATATAATTAATGAGGCATTTTGACCAAATGTGGAGAATTTTCATCAAAAGGTTAAAATATTAAACACTACACCCTTTTACAGGCCCTATACTATAGATCCAAAGAAAAAATGTAACACAACAGAAAGCATTGTCAATACTTTTGTCATTAGCAATGGTGATTACTGAATAGTTGCATATCTTTAGGCATAATCTGTGCAATGACCATAAAATAATTTGTCAATTTTGTAGGACAATCAGAAAATTTAAGAAGAAATTACTACATGTATATATGTAAGTCAAAGCATTGCACGTTTCATTGATTTCTATGCCAATTACGGATGCTTCATCTAATGTGACTTTGAAGCTCCTATAATTTTTCCTAAGTCTTTGTAAATGATGTAAATGATGAAATTAATATTATTTCCATTTTTAAAAAAACAAGAGCAAGAACAAAATAAATCATACACACCATTTGATATGAAGCAACTTTTTTCTATGCTTTATCCAACTTTTAAAAGTGTATAAAATGTTTTCCAACTTTTAAAAGTGTATATAATGAAACAAAGCAAACATACAAACATTTTCACAACATACATTAAATGGAATAAAAACATATGCTTCTAAGAATTAGCTTTAGACAATATAATGACTATGATATATCATAGCAACATGTTTATTAAATTAACTGACAATACAGCTTTTTATTAGAATGCATAATCAATGTATCAATGGTGGAATAGCTTTTAAAATAGTATAATTATTGGAAATGAAGTTATGATTTAATGATTAGCACCTAAAAAAAAATATTTGCGGTTTAAATATTTAAAAGGGGTATGTATATGCAAGACTAGAACTTTTTGACTGGTTACATAAAAAATGGATTACATTGACAACTGCCTTAATAGATCAGTATCATCTAATGTTTTACAGCTGTGCTGATTTTTTATTAATTATCAATACAAATCATTAGGCCAAACAAAAAAGTATGTGTGTTTTGGATTTCCTCCATAAGAAAATCATGGTAGGTAGGATTTTTTGAGTAAATGGGAAGACCTGTAATTTTGTCACAAATGACTACCATACCAAAAGTGTCAATAAATAAGTTCAGGTAGATATTTTGAGGCATAAATAATACGGCAGATAGCGAAACCCTAAACACAAGAATTATTTTTATTTTAGCCTTATGTTTCATTCCTACTTCAATATACTGTAGATGTATTAAAGTATGATCCCAAAACTTGAACAAATATATTTATCTTAAAAAATTCTCATTCAAATTCCTGATAGGTCCTTCATTCTACACAGTGATGTGCTTACATGTCACTTGTTGGAAATATTTGCTTTTTTCTATGAAAAAAAAAAAAAAGGAAAACTAACCTCATGTCAAAATTCTTTATACACACAGCGACAGATATAATATCTAGAATTAATGCTATACATGAGGTAGGAATAAGTCAATTTTTCATGGTCAAGCTTACCTAAAATACTAAACTATGGACTATTTAACTGACCTGTTAAAAAATACCAAACAGGCATGGTCTTTTATTAATATGAAGGATAGAGATTTTTTTTTGTTTTAAAAATTCGAAGTTTTGTTCTCATTAATTGATATTGTGTGCCTTTATTCTTAAATGTCTATAAACTATTAAAACTGATTGTCAACTTAAAAATATTCTATACTTGATCACATCGTTTCACAATATAAATTTGATTACACATTATAACTACATCTATTGTTAAATATTCCTGAAGTATAATTCAATATTATCTATAAATAATATATCAAAACTAATGTGAAAAAAAGATGAGGATCATACCATTGAATGCGAAATTTCATTTTATTTTACAATAAACACCTGGAATACAAATGGTATGCAAAATATCAAATGCAGAAAGATATCGTCAATATTTAAGCTTTCCAGATATAATGTAATATGATTCAGATCACATTTCAATTAAGCTTTCACCAATCTCATAAAAAACAAATATCACAACTAAATTCTAAGATTTTCACACAAGGAATGGCCACTAATGGGTTCCAAACTAAATGAAAATACTAGCTCTCAATAGAAAACTCAATCTCTCTCTTGATTCCTATTGGCTATGTTCTTACATGAACATTTAGAAACATTAAAAAAGTAAAATAGCCCTGCGAGACAATTAGTGCGTAGAAATCAAGAGTTAAAAAAACTAGTTAATAAGCTTTTTTTTCTCAAACTCAACCACATCAAACTAAAAGATATTTCTTTTAATGATGTTACTCTGTGTATAATGACCTCCAATTGCTTTAATCTTGTTTGTTTCTATATTAATTGCTACCAATTTCTTTTTTGTTTTTTTGGTATGTTAAACATGTTTCTTTTTAATTTTTTTACAAATTTTTTTATTATTTTTTTTCAGTTAATGTGGTTTCAATAGGAATGTCGTTTGATGGCATAACAGGAGAAATTTGTCCTATCAAGCAATGATAGGTTAGTTTGGCAGAAACAATTGTTTACTATAAGTCCTTAGTCGTTCTTTTTGTCCTCTTTGCTCTTTGTTGTGACATCAGTTTCTTCCTTTGTTTCTGTCTTAGTAACAGCTCTTCTCATGGCATCCCACATTCCTCCCATGAAAATGGCACAGAAAAGATTCTCAAATGGTGCAAATGGATCATGGATACCTAACAATATGGCTGACAGTTTGAAGTAGACAAAGAAAATGACAACTCCAAAATAAACAAGTGGATGAGGAGCAGTGATGTAATTCAGTTTCTCAAGCAAGAACACAGTAGCTGCCACCATTACAGCTTTGGTGGTGCTGAAAAAAAAATCAATATAGTTCAAATGTTACATGTTAAATCTTTTTCCATTCGATAGCATCATGGGTAGGAGTTCCTACACAGGCAAAATAGTTTGAAAGTGTTGTTGAAATTTTTAAACTGAAAATAATTCTTCTCCATTTTATTGGAAATAAAAGTAATAAAGGTTATATCTACATTCTTTTATATATGCTAATTTGGCCTTTCTCACTCACAAACTTCAGACTTTATTTAGTTATATGTGAGGGAGTTAACCAAGTTCCACATCAATAAATAACCTCCTTCAAATTAACCTTTATTACTATAGTAAAATCTTGAAGAAAAAAAACTGTGACAGTACTTGTACACATGGGGTACTGATTTTTGTGATATTCAATGTTTATCTAAAGAATAAGTTTCATTATCCAACCAAATACATTTTGTACATACATACTGTAAATTCAAAATTTTTTGTCTAAAAATAACACTCCCATTTATAAGTTTGATAGCATTATTTGTAATTAGCTCTTTATGAAATCCCAATTATAAATTTCCAATTCTTCTCCAATCAGAATAATAAATTTCCCATTCTTGTCCAATTGTAATAATAAATGTGAGCAAAATTTCTGAATTTACAGTATTTTCCTTGGTGATTATACAATATCAATATCTAAAATCAGAAATCAAAAGGATAAATAATATTACCACAAACAAAGAGAAGTACTTCCAAAATTGATAAATATGTTGTAATTATTCTGTTTGCTTTGTATATGTTATAAGTCTATGATTACTCAAACTAAATTTCAAAGACAAAAGTTTCCCATTGAAATAATACATGATAGGGTTGTTTTTTAACATTGAAGGACTATTGATCATGTTTCGTGAATAATTACAAAATCTTTCCCCATATCTCTACTTATCACTTAATCCTGAAATGTATTCTATTCATTTACAAAGAAGAATCTTATAATATGATCTAAAATATTGTAATTACATTAATTCACTGTTGACACAGAGATGTGTCTCACCTTTTGTAATTTTGATAGTATAATGCAAATGCTGAAATTAAAATGGCAACACTTTAACATGTCAACTATGCAAAACATTCAGTCAATGAACCAAGACTGAAGATGCAGAGTCAAATAACCTTGGTGGAATTGAGAAATGCCAATGTTAATAAAAGAACAGAGTTCCAATGTCCCCTGTGTTGCACATATTTTATCTATCCAAGGGCAATAACTAACAAGAGTGCACACGCTGAAATGTCTCGCCTTCTTTACTAATCATTGATATTATGTTGATAGTCCTAAATATAAAGCTTTACTACAACTATCACATACACTTAACATGATCCAAGAAAATGAGGTCAAGGTCATATAAACCAAACAAGAAATACATGTACACCTTACAATCATTCAATACACTAAATATAGTTGACCTATTGTTTATAGTTTCTAAGATACAGACTTAACCAAGAAAACTAAACATTGACCAATGAACCAAGAAAATGAGGTCAAGGTCAGATGAACAATGCCAGGCAGATATGTACTACAGCTTGCAATCCTTCCATACAACAAATATAGTTGACCTATTGCTTATAGTATTAGAAAAACAGACCAAAACACAAAAACTTAACACTGAGCAATGAACCGTGAAAATGAGGTCAAGGTCAAATAAAACCTGCAAGACTGACAGGTACATCATAAAATATTTCCATACACCAAATATAGATGACCTATTGCATATAGTATTAGAAAAAAAGACCAAAACTCAAAAACTTAACTTTGACCACTGAACCATGAAAATGAGGTCAAGGTCAGAAGACACCTGCCCGCTAGACATGTACACCTTACAATCATTCCATACACCAAATATAGTAGACCTATGGCATACAGTATAAGAAAAACAGACCAAAACACAAAAACTTAACTTTAACCACTGAACCATGAAAATGAGGTCAAGGTCAGATGACACCTGCCAGTTGGACATGTACACCTTACAGTCCTTCCATACACCGAATATACTAGACCTATTGCTTATAGTATCTGAGATATGGACTTGACCACCAAAACTTAACCTTGTTCACTGATCCATGAAATGAGGTCGAGGTCAAGTGAAAACTGTCTGACGGGCATGAGGACCTTGCAAGGTACGCACATACCAAATATAGTTATCCTATTACTTATAATAAGAGAGAATCTAACATTACAAAAAATCTGAACTTTTTTTTCAAGTAGTCACTGAACCATGAAAATGAGGTCAAGGACATTGGACATGTGACTGACGGAAACTTCGTAACATGAGGCATCTATATACAAAGTATGAAGCATCCAGACCTTCCACCTTCTAAAATATAAAGCTTTTAAGAAGTTAGCTAACGCCGCCGCCGCCGCCGTAGCCGCCGCCGCCGCCGCCGCCGGATCACTATCCCTATGTCGAGCTTTCTGCGACAAAAGTCGCAGGCTCGACAAAAAAAGTACTTTTTTTTTGTTCTTTTAAACAATTTATAAATATCTTAGAGAAATGAGGGGCCTCGGTGGCCGAGTGGTCTAAGTTGTTACTACTGTAATCACTAGCCAGTCAACACTGAGGTTGTGAGTTCGAACCCCACTTGTGCGGGTGCACTCGACTCCAATCTTAATTGAATAGGATTGTCAGTTTTCCTATCGAAGGTCCATGGTTTTCTCTGGGCACTCCGGCTTCCTCCACCAATAAAAACTGGCCGCCACGAAATAGCCCAAAAGCAGTGCTTAAAAGTGGCGTTAAAACACCAAAAATCAAATCAAAATCTTGGAGAAATGAATGGCTTTAGAGCAAATTCAATGCAATTTCCGTTATAATTAATTTTTCCAAGGGTCATTGAAAATATTTGATCTTCGTTTATTTTTCCAAAGTGTCAAAGACATTGCTGATATAAACATATGATATAAGTTTCATAAAATTCTGGAAAGAATTGTACACATGAGAGAGCTAACAATGCAATTTTCCATATAATCAATATTTCCAAGGAGCATAAATCTTTTAAAAATAATTGATCGGCACTGATTTTTGAACTCGTCAAAAACATTGATGAAATAAACCTATAATATAAATTTCAAAAAAATCTGGCAAGAATTGTACACATAAAAGCGCTCATAAGGCAATTTTCCATAACATTTCCAAAGGGCATAACTCTTTTAAAAATAATTGATCGACACTTATTTTCGAACTCTTCAAAGACATTGCTAATATAAACCTATGATATAAGTTTTATAAAATTCTGGCAAGAATTGTACACATCAGAGCGCTAACAATGCAATATTTAATGTTTCTAAGGGGCATAACTCTTTTAATAAATGGGGAATGTGTCCATGGGACACAGATGATGTCCCCGCTTGCATATCATATAAAGTTATAAAAGGACATAACTGAAGAACAGTAAAAGTGATGCTACCCAAATTTGTACTTGATCTGAGTTTTGTGGTAATAAGTATTGTGTATAAGTCTCATAACATTTGGTTGAGGCTAACTTAAGTTAGAGAACAGAAATGAAAAATTCAGCAAATTTTCCATTTGTAAACAGGCATAACTCTAGAACAGTAAAAGTGACACCACAAAAATTCAAACTTGATCTGTATTTTGTGGTAATTAGCATTGTGTACCGGTATAAGTTTCAAAACATTTGGTTGAGGTGAACTAAAGTTAGAGAACGGAAATGAAAAATTCAGCAATTTTTATGTTTATAAAGGGGCATAACTCAAGAACGGTACAAGTAATGCCACCCAATTTCATACTTGATCTGTATTATGTGGTAATAAGCATTGTGTATAAGTTTCATAACATTTGGTTGAGGCAAACTAAAGTAATAAAACGGAAACTAAAAATTCAGCAATTTTTCAATTTTAAAAGGGGCATAACTCTAAAACGGTTATAGTGACGCCACCAAAATTCAAACCCAATCTGTGTTTTGTGGTAATAAGCATTGTGTATAAGTTCTGCAAAGTTGGTTGACAGGAAATTAATGAAGGGTGGGAAATTTAGATAGCCACTGAGAAAGAGAGGATGCAGCAGAAATTATGCCTTGCAACAGGTTACCTACATACCCTCAAAAACTAACAAGGAAGGTATTGTATTTACTTACAAAGAAGGTTGAAGTAATTCATTGGATCCAGGAATCCAAAAGCCTCTTATCAAACGTTCGAAATTCTTCATAAATCCACTACCGGCACCTGAAATACATCAACAATAGACTATCTAATTGTGATCCTCATTCAAATATACAAATTAGGAAACTTGACATCAGTACCTGGTTTATTAAAGTCTTGCTCTGTTGAGGTATATTTGTTCCTCCTTACAGAAGTTCCAATGGTAAATTTGTAATAAACAATGCAATAATATCTGTTCGTGTTAGAATAACTACTCTATACACTTCATTCTCTCTGGAACAAATATTGTAATATTTCTTTCAGTGGAAATAATATTCCAGAATATATCTTCTATATGGAACTCATATCATAAAGGAACATCTAATCCATGACAGTTTACCTGGTTACTATGGTGTGGCCTTATGTGTGTACAATAATGCAACATGTGCAACAATCTCTATGTTGTAAATAAATCATGTTCTCCTAGACTTGAGTATCAATCAGCACACATCCAACAGATTTAGTGTAAAGATGTCTTAAACAGTCTGTGACATCCTATTTTGATAAGAATTCTACAGTTACATGTCCATGACAACTTTAGACTAGATCCTTATGAGCACTACATGTATATGTTAATGATATCTTTATCATTGACTGTCCACTTGAATACTAAATGTTTTGATATCTTTACCTATGACTCTTCCTATGAGCACTATATGTTATTGATATCTTTAACCTTTAACTGTTCCTATGAGTACATGTACTTTATGTTATTGATATCTTTAACCTTTAACTGTTCCTGCGAGTACATGTACTTTATGTTATTGATATCTTTAACCTTTAACGGTTCCTATGAGTACATGTACTTTATGTTAATAATATCTTTACCTTTAAGTGTTCCTATAAGTACTATAACTAAATATGAACTTGGATATATCTTCATGGTATGAACAACTGCATGGTAGACTTTGTGTGCTCTCTGTACTTCCTTCAGACCACATATTACCAATTTAAATGGAAGAAACTTTGCTACCTTATACACTATATCAAACGGAGAGTAGTTAACTAAATACCTACAAAAAAATAGTCATTGCAAAATAAATGTTTTAAATGCTTAAAATATTGATTTTAAAGGGGCATTAGCTACGAGATAGAGAAAAAAATAGAATATGATTTTTTTTTGTTCAACCATTAATGAAAGTGAAATAGTGAAATAATAATTTGCTTTTAGAAGCCAGTTCAGTTCAGTTTTGTCAAAATAAGCAAAGAAACATTGCTAATGAATTATTCACTTGGTAAGTAAATAATTCAATCTTATCAAATCCGTATTCATGTGACCTTCAATTGAACCCCTTAGCTAGAGGTGGGTTACGCATGAACTACTGTAGGCGTATTCAGCTATTAAAATGAAAAGAATGTCAACATTGGAAGTGAAACAAGGGTAACCCATTTGGTTGACTACTTCGTTCTACAAAAACTCATCAATAAACAGGTAAAAACAATTAAATTATTAACATATTTTTTAACCTATATTATGAAATTAAACAGACCTAGAAAAATCTAATTGCACGAGGTCGCTATCTATTTATATATATGTTTATGTTTATATCGGGTTATATGACCGTCAGCAGTCTTCCGAGGTCACCTCGATGGTTAATTAGATGACGTCTAGCCTAAAATACACACGAAATGTGTACATACTATCGAGTCCATGCTTCGTAAATTGTTTATTTTAGACATTTTATAATTTGAATATACGTTTTAATATGTTATAAGTCGAATATGAGAATTTGAGTCAAATCGGTGAACATGAATTTGACAGCTAATGCCCCTTTAAAATAATGTTAAAATCCAAAACTTCACAATATGGCACAAGATCTCATTTTTTGAAGTGATTTATATTCTCATAACATTAGATTTGACTCCTATATGACTTTTTGACCAAACATTGCCATATCATTGGTACAGAATGCAGAATCGGAACATGCTTATTCTTTTGAAGCAACTCAAATCCCTGGTAAATTCTTTGAAAGAGTTTATATTTCCTAAGTAAATTTTCAGTGTTATTGTCAATCTGCTTTTGTTAAATCTACACAGTTTTGATAATGTCCTCTGAATTTGTTATTATACATATTTCTACCACAAGTTAGTCAAGTTATTGGCACATGTTTTTAAATGGAAAAAAATGGTTTATTTTTAGAGTTGCATTGAGATTCAACAAAATTTTAACATATTCTCTCCCAAGTTAATCAAGTTAATAAATTGTTTTGGTGTACAACTTTCTAACATTTTCAATGATTCTAAATGGTCTAATCTATATACATTTTGTATTTGATTCCTATGTAATGTTACAGTACTTGTGTTGTTGAATACTAGAGAGTGACCTTAATAAATTCAATAGTCTTTTTGCATCTTGTGTTACACATACAAGTTATGTTATGGATGAAAGGCTGTTCCAGTCCAGTGGCAAATTGAATGCATACTAAGAACAAGAACATTATAATGTGATATGAAGTAAACTCTGCTTTGTACTAGACCGACACGCCAAGCTGGAATTTTAACGTGCTACTTCATAAGGTAACAGTCAGCAGTTCGTCACTTTACCCAGGCACATCATTTTAACTCCAAGGTGACCAGTCTTTGATCTTACTCCTCAATGTTGCATGCTTATAATTAGGCAATAGCAGAGAAACAGCAAATACCAATCTCAAAGTCTTTGGTTTAACCTGACTGGGTTTCAAAGTTCAAACCCACAACCTTCCACACTCTAGGCAAACAGGCTAACACGAGACCAGAGCAACGGTTTGTATGTTATGTGTTTATACAATATAAACCTTCCCATTCTGTTCAATTAAAAATCTTATATTTACCAGACCATTGTAGTACCCATTCAAAGGACATCTTAAATGTACATGATCTTCTGTTACGTACACATTCTTACAAGTTACACAGATAAAAATAAAACAAACTTACCATACAGCTGTAGCTGTGAGAATAGCTCTGTGGTCTTTTAAAGGTACTATTAATGGTTCCCCTAGTAACATATTGGCAATAATACCTCCACCAAAACATAGTAACATACTGGATAACCATAGCGATAATGGATGTTTACGTGAAAATA
The DNA here is from genome assembly GCF_021869535.1 of Mytilus californianus. Classification (NCBI taxonomy): domain Eukaryota; kingdom Metazoa; phylum Mollusca; class Bivalvia; order Mytilida; family Mytilidae; genus Mytilus; species Mytilus californianus. The sequence goes on along the minus strand of NW_026262581.1, from coordinate 137,063,510 downwards.
TGGGTGAACCTAAAATATACAAAATATAACTATTTTAAATCTAATCTTATTCTGTTGATGTGAGAAAAAAACAACCTTCTTTCTTACCTATATAGAAAAAAGAGCTGCGCCATGAGCGCCCATCGCCTTTTCAATGAATAAAGTTCCATAACTCCTAAATGTCACATTGACTCACATCAGAAATTTATAGAAAAAACTGATGGGAGGTTATTTTAATAGATATAAACCAGTCACCAAAGTTTCATGAAAACTGCTCAAAGCACTTTTGAGTTATTGTCTACAAACTGGAAAATCCCCCTTTTTTATAAATAAAATCCCATAACTCGGTTGCATATTCAGACTGTTTACAAGTTCATAAACAAGAGGCTGTCAGAGTGACAGCAAACCGGATTTTCCTGCATGAAAATGATATTTGCAAATCTGGACCCCCAAACATGATCAAATAAAAAAAAAGTTTAGATGCAGCATTTCAAAGAACCCCATATCATGCATATATTCAATTTTTTTTAAATCAAACAGTTTAATTTTGGACCCCCGATTTAGACTAACTTGAAAACTGGGCTCAAAATAAAAAATCTATATACATGTTTATTAATAAACAAAATAAGTTTTAGTTTTTAAAGGAGTTTGCGCCATAAATATATATATATATACAATGTAGCATTCAGAAAATTAGTTTATACAGAATAACAAACAAGCCTATCACAAAAAATTTAAAACTATATTTATACTGTCCTACAGAGCTTATCATCAACAACACTTAGGAAACAAAAAAATTTCAAATAAATCTGTCACTCCAATTATAATTTTGTTAGTTGATAATTACCACATGTTTGTTATCTTGATAATAGGTGGAAATTATTGTATGAATAAAACAGATACAATCATTGATAGACTATATCTATCCATAATAATAATAAAAACTTTATTTAAAGAGGGTAAAATCAGTTAGTACAATACTAATCTCCCCTGATGCCTAATATACTTATTAATTACACAATTTCTGTTCAAAGGGATATAACTCAAAATAAATAAATCATAATAGGTATCACTTTTGCTACTGAATGGTCTACAACTCAACAACGGAACGACTGAAATCGTGAAAATTGAACTTGACCTTCATTTAGTCACAGGAAACAACATATCTAAATTTGAAAAGATTTCGTCAAAGCGTTTTCATGTTAATGTACGGACACTGTTTGGCAGCTGCCCGCCCACCGTACATCCCCAAATCAATAACAGATTTTTCCTTCGAAAATCCGGTTAAAAATTAAGTTTCAAAGGAATAATATCTTTTTTTTTCGCCTTTTGTTTTAGTAAGTTGTGATATTGCTTATCAAATTAAAATAATTTGATATCAATCATAACCTTAATTGTAATCAATCAAATTGGCAGATACAGTCGACTCCACTTAATTGCATATCGCATAATAGCATAATTCGGTTAATTGCATAATTTTCTCCTGCACAAAACCATTTCCCATTCATTTAATGTTAAATTGTCCGGTTATATGCATAGCTCTACAAGTGGAGTTTCCCATGTTCTATTTTAAGCCTCGAGGTCATAAAAATGTCAAACAGGTAATTGTTGTAAAAACACTGACCATTCTATCTTAAAAGGTGTTAATAATTGACTTGATTTCAAACATTGTCCATAGATTACATTTAGGGTGAATTTTAAAAACAATAACGTCTGCTAATTATCGATCATTAACCAATGTGAACTCTTGTAATTTGGCTTGGGGTGATCTGCATTTATGTTAAATATTTACAGGGCATTTATATATGGAGAAAGATTTTATACATCAATCATTTATTTTTAATATTTTATGAAAAGAGCATTTACTTCCTATTATTAAATTTTCTCACTTTCAACACTCGTGTCCAGCAAATTACCCGTACAGGGCCCCATCACTGCTTTGCATATATGAAACTAACGATGTTAAAGAAACAGTGTTACATCACTGTGCAAGTGGTAAATACCATATCAAAGGCAGTTCATTACATATCTATTGTTAAAATGATTATAAACTGTGTAGTATTGTTAAACAGTTTATTTTAATCAAAGCGTAACAATGTACATTGTACATACGGGTCATGGAAACAAATCTATCTTTAGAACAATTTGTTTTATTTAATTTCGTATCCCAGGTAATGGAAACGGCGGTACGCAAATAAACTAAAACAAAATGTGTTTATATACTTTATTGAAAGAATACGAATAAAATTAAAAACCAATTGTTCAAAGAACAATTGAAGGTCTTTCCACATCAATTTTCTAAATAATTGATAGGAAGCTACTTCTGGTTTACTCAAAGTTATTAATAACGTCAAAGTATAGATTTCTTCATACTGATTCAATAAATAAATGGTTTCTATATACTTTTGCCTGAAATAAGGGAGATAATTGCCAACTTCCGGTTTAGAAAATGTCACTTCCGGTCTCATATGATAGCTTTATTCACACTGATTCCAAAAATATATAGTTTGTATATACTTATGCCTGTAATAAGGAAGATAATATGCTACTTCCGGTATATAAAATGTCACTTCCGGTCTCATATGATAGATTTATTTAAACTGATTCCAAAAATATATGGTTTATATATACTTTTGCCTGTAAAAAGGGAGATAATTGACAACTTCCGGTTTAGAAAATGTCACTTTCGGTCTCATATGATAGCTTTATTTACACTGATTCCAAAAATATATGGTTTATATATACTTTTGCCTGTAAAAAGGGAGATAATTGGCTACTTCCGGTTAAGAAAATGTCACTTCTGGTCTCATATGATAGATTTATTTACACTGATTCCAAAAATATATGGTTTATATATACTTTTGCCTGTAAAAAGGGAGATAATATGCTACTTCCGGTTTATAAAATATCACTTCCGGTCTCAAATGATAGATTAATGTATGACCATTCAAAAAATATATGGTTTCTATGTACTTCTACATGAAATAAGTGCAAAAATGACTACTTCCGGTTCACTCAAGGTCACTTCCGGTTGACATTTTTCAAGGTCATATGTCACCCAACATTTTGCAAAAGATCTTATGGCTTTATCATGTACCAATATGAAGTAATAATCAATTTACCTTAAAATAAAACATTTCAGGGGCAATAACTCCAATAAGATGTCGCTGGATTGTCTCAGACCAAATTTATCATATCTTCATCACAATATAACAAACATTTTGCACTTGTTCTTTAATATATTACATTAAAAATATCGGAGAAAATGCAAAAACAAGCAAAAGACAAAATTCAGAACATGACCTTGACCTTTGACCTTGACCTCATTTTCGAAGTTAGGATCCAAGAACCTTAAATAAAAAGACTTTAAGTTTATACGGCTTACAATTTATGAGTAACAAAAACATAACGACAAATTTATTTGATAAAGGTAGATAACTCCTATAAAATTTCATCGAATCGCTTCGATCCAAATTAGCCAAAAATTCCTGAGGATGTAACGAATAATTTGTAAAAAGAATTTTGTCGATATCTTTTTTTGTTACGAAGGAGATGCACACAGATGATAAACAGTGAATAGGGAGATAACTCTTACAAAGAAAATGGTTCGGCTTAGCAGGGTGAAATTTAAAAGCGCATAAACTATACGATACAATATGAGAAATATCTAAGCGACATATTGCGAAACAAACATTTATCGCAAGAACAAAATTTGGCGGAAGAAAAAAAAAAAAAAAAAAATTACCCTTCTATAGAGGGATAAAATTACCCCTCTATAGAGCGATATATTTGTTTAGACTGGGTTTCAAGCTGGAAGATTGCAAAAGCGCAATTCTTGTTATATTGGCTATAATTTATAGCATTATAGGTATCAACTACATGTATTGCACTTTACTAAAAATTGAGATGCCCAGTTGTCTGCTAAAGTAACAAAACTTGCAATCTATTGTGTACTTATCTGAACACTTAATCAACAACAAAAGGGACAGTTGACCTTTAAATTTTATGTTAAATCAACAATTCAAATCTGTTCATAGAGGCATAACTGAGTGTAGTCCGAGATTACTCTGACGTCCAACGACTGTTTTGCCAGACAAGCTGGGGCCGTGGGACGTCAGAGCTCGTCCCATATCAAAAAGTGGATATTTGCCCGCTGCTTCGTCGCTTCTGGTGCCAACGGACGGCCTTGGAATTATATAAATCGGGTATCAATTTGTTCATTTTTCATTTATCTCTTCATTTATGTAAGTTTCACCTACCTGCCACCCTTTATTTTCTCATATTTAGACAGTTTTCACAGTGACCCATCGATTCAGACATTTTTACTTTTATTTTCAAATGGACGTCAAGTTACGAGAGATTTTGCGACCTCGAGACTCAAATATGCAAATATTTATACTTTTTTCATCTCCTTTATAGATCGATATTTAACATTTAGTAGCCAACCACGATTTTTCACCTCCTTTACAGGAGATCGGTATTAAGCATTTAGTGCCAACCACGATAACATTCGGAAGCTCTTGGATATTTACATTACTTGCATCGTAAATGAGCGAGGTGTTGGATTATATATTCATATTGACCTAGGGTCATATGCATACATCATTTCCCATAGTCCATTGTGCCTTACTTTTTTCTCGTGATCAGATGACAATCTTTCAAAATGAAAGTCAAAATGCCAGAATCGGTGGGTCACTGTGAAAACTGTCTAAATATGAGAAAATAAAGGGTGGCAGGTAGGTGAAACTTACATAAATGAAGAGATAAATGAAAAATGAACAAATTGATACCCGATTTATATAATTCCAAGGCCGTCCGTTGGCACCAGAAGCGACGAAGCAGCGCATCTATTTTGGACGGCCAAATATCCACTTTTTGATATGGGACGAGCTCTGACGTCCCACGGCCCCAGCTTGTCTGGCAAAACAGCCGTTGGACGTCAGAGTAATCTCGGACTAAACTGAGTGGAATTTACCTGATCATCACAGCTTTCAATTATGATGAACAATAAATTGTATATTCAGTCACTTTAGCAGTAAACTAGACGTGCATATTTTATAAAGTACATCAATTGGTGCATCTAATGTTGCAGGTTACTGCCATGATAAGTAGAAAATGCGCATTTGCCATTTTCTGTTTTAAATCCAGTCTAAACAAATTATCCCTCTATAGAAGGGTAATCACTCTATACAGGTATTATCACCATATAGGGGGTTGTTCCCAACCTGTAAAAAGTATACCCCAAGTACACCTTGAGATACTGCGAAGAGAAATGGAGTACCAGAAAGAACAATTAGCACAACGTGATAGTAGTGTCAATGTTTTGACCATAGGCACTTGATTCCATCCATATTTGAGAGGTCTACTATCTATATGTCCACATCCCAATGACAATGTCAATGGATAGAAACAAGGTGCCTGTTGTTGTAACCTTAGAATCAGGATCACCCAGAAACCATGTTGATCGGACAGACACAGCAGCAAAAATATTAACCCATATATATTATGAAGGAGCATTCAAATTTATGGTCAGATCATATCCCCGAGGAACCAGTAATGACGCACCTAAGGTTGTTTTGTCTCTGCATTTAATCTACCATTTAAAAGAATTAGAAAAACGGAATGGAATAAAAGATTGGTAACTTGTCATTATATTTCAATCATTAAACAGTTGATATTTGATACAGTAATAGCAATAAAATTCATGTTTGCTAACATTACAAACGGACTGCCAACTAATGATGGGTACCAGTAATGACGCACTGTAAACAAACCAGTAAAAACCACTTGCACGTAACTGATAATCGAAAAATTGCTTCAATCCGGATTCTTTAAAATTTAAACTGATCAACAGATTCAATTCTATTAACAACTTTTGATATTTTCATTCACTTTAACGATCATGATGATTGTAACACCAAATTTTTAATCAATTTGAATGTAACCTATATTTTGGTATATAATTGTTCAAAATTTATGAAAGTGATATACATATTCCATATATTTGAAAATAAAAAGTAATTGCATTCATAAAACAACATTGACAATAATACATTTATCAATGTATACTTCATACATTGAATGAAAAAAAATCGATAAACCATAGAAAATTATATAAGCGACGATCATTTGTTCTACAGTGATTCCCGCTTAAATGTAAAACCATGTCACATGACAGTCACTTGATTTGAAAAACACAAAATGGGGAAGCATGCGGTTACATGCTTTTCTTGACCAAAGTGGAGATAGGACTGATAATCTTTCGGGGAAGGGTAGAAATTTTTTGACCTTAATAAAATGGCGGAACTTGCATTGTCTTTAATATTTTGAGCAATAATAACATTTCTGGGCAGAGTTTTAGGCATCTTTGTTGTAGTCAGATGACCTTCAACATCATGTTATGAACAGCAAATGTTGATGACGTCACGGCTTTTGTTTAGGAATATAAAACCGTTAACTAAATCGGTGCGTCATTTCTGGTCCGCGTCAAAACAGGTACCAAGACGATATGAATTCGTATGCATTTTCAATGGAAATTGTGACGTCACAATGCATTCTTAATAGCACGAAAACCCATGAGACTAGGATAATCAATTCATCGGTCTATTCAAATTTCTACTTAGTTTATAAATTATAAAGCTCGTGAGTATCGAATGCCAACCTGGAGTTCCTTGTGGGATATCGTCTCTCACCGCCATGCACATCAACATAAAATGGGCTATATCGAAATATGGATACATTTTCAGTTTTGTTACTGTTGTAGCAATGTCAAGAAAAGTCTGTGGATCCATGTTTGCACTTTTTATTTCTACTCTCCTATTTCTTGACAAGTGCTCGGTAGCCGGCGGAAACTGCTACTGCCACCTGTGATGGATATCAAATATCAGGGGAGATAACTTATTCGTACAGAGGACTATTAGGCCACACCAATGTTCAGATCCGTTTTCCGAAATGGATTTCTTCGTTATCAACTAAATATGATCAAATATGCTTTTGAGTTAAGGGTCGTATAAAATACTTAAGTGCAAAAATAAACAGAATGAAATCAATCAGTGTTGAGTTAACTGTAAATAATTAAAAAAATGGATAATTTCTGGATTATTTTTAACAAGGATTTGTATAGTAAAATTCTTACTATACAAATCCTTGTTTTTATCAAGTTTTTCTTTTATTTACCTGTGCACTTTTTTGTGGAAGCACGTGTCATTACGAATGTAACATTTTATTTTGATATGAAGGTTAATTTTTGGATGACGCGTGATTGTTGTTAGCCAATCAAACTAACGGATTCACGTGAAAGATACATGTAATGTAAATGTATATATATATATATATATATATATATATATATATATAAAGTGCCTTGAAAAAAATGTTATCAGGAAATTTCTCATCAAGAGATTGAAGGATAATTGACAAGGAAATGTAGCAAGTTTTAACCGTAATTTTCACTATCATAACTTACACAATATATTATTTGGGCCGTATGAGTATAGATGGAACAATATTAAATACAAAGTAAGTTGGCATTACATATGTCATTATACATTTATAAGACGAAACACGTATACGTTTATTATCCATATATCAAATGCCTAATAAAGCGACAGTCGGTTACCGATGTTCGAATCTCGTGAGTTGAGACACCGACACATTATATCGGTAAACCAATTTGTGATGGTGACCGTAAAACTTACGATGCGTTGATCTCAGTCATTCTTTTTGTATATAAGCTTTGTTTTTGTCGGTTTTTATGGACTTTCCCTTTTTGAATTTACCTTGGAGGTCAGTATTTTTGTTATACTTTTTTCCTGATAACTCTGTTAGAGCAGATTTTGGGTAAGGAGCACACCTCTGTTAATAAAGTCTACATGGTGTTAACATTTACGAGCTTAATGTATTGACCGATATATATAAACACCATATACGAAGTAGCAGATGGTATGTTAATGCGGAGAACTGGATAGTTGACAATTGTAAAGTTTAAATCATCACGATTTTCATAGATTCTAGCTTGAAGTTTTCCGTAAGTGTCAATATCAAGAAAAAGATCCAAGATATGAAGAAGAGCTTCTTATGTTGGCAGTATCCTTAATTTGAAATTCACTAGGATATATAAGATGTAAGCACTCATTGAAATGTGTGTTATTGAGGGATAGAACATCATGAATATATCTAAAAGTGAAATAAAATTGCAAGATACTTCTTCTTTTTGTCTTATCATGAATTCTGCTCCACATAAGTACAAAAATGAATGGGCCAGTCATGGGACACCTGTCTGCTGAAATATCTATCCACCAAACTCAACAAATATTTTGTCGATCAAAAAGTCCAGCATATTGAAGATTTCATCTTCGGTGTATTTGTTTATGGAATCAGTGTAATTCTTCGCAAAGTAAGATTCTCCATGACCGTAACCAAATTTGTATATATGTTTCACATTTTTGTAAACAAAAATTCTGTTTAAAAAGCGATGTATTCGATCTTTCAATCGAGCATGGGAATAGTAGTGTAAAGCGAAGAAAAAACAAAAATTTTGATATTACTACAAAATTGTCGATTGTGATTGGAGATTCGGAGTAGATATTTAGAATTTTTAAGAATCCATATCTGACCGACACCGTTGGTTGAATATACCTCATCACAACATTTCTGAGAGCCATCTTTTACGTTGGAAAGGATGGTGGTAAGAACTTACGAGAGATGTTTGGTTGAATATCTTGATGAGCCAGATATATATCGCTCTTTATAATGATTTTTCTGAAGTTTAGGAATCCAGTATAACCAAGGTTCTACTATACAAATCCTTGGTATAACGATAGGCGATTTTCATCGTCCTTTTTAGGTTAATACCAAGGAGAGAAGGACGGTTTTGTGGCATTGAACTGAATAATAGATTTTATGGATATTTGTAAAATTGTTCTGTACTGGTATATACAAATTCGGATATTTATTTATCTAAATTTGCTGTTATAAAATTAAGAAATCATTTTGCCTTAAGGATTGTATCTCGCTCAGGCATAGCTCTGGTTACTTGTCCGGCTATACTTTGGGTCCTTTTTTTGTTTTATCATCCCTTCAACGTTTGTTCTAGGTTTCGGATTTTTAGAAAAAAATGTTATAAAGGAGTTTTGTCACAAAAGAATAGAGAACGTATAACTGACAAGGAAATGTACCAAGTTTTAACTGTAATTTTCACTGTCAGAACTTGCACAATATTCCGATGATTGGGCTATATGTGTAGACAGAACAATATTAAATACAAAGTAAGTTGCCATTGCATATGTAACTTTATGGTCCTCTCGCAGTGGGTCCACTGAAGGCAAATAACAATTCATACAAGTTATGATGATGCAGGCCACAAATGTGACATTATTTATATTTCATATCAAAAGATACATGTATAAAATTAAGTATACATTACAATTTTATAAGATGAAATTTTCACTACCATGTACGACTTACAAATAAAACAATATTCCATTGTGCTATATCGTCACATATGCTGCACATTAGTGGATATTAATTTATATAATGAAACACATATACGTTTATCATCAAAATATCAAATGTTTAAAGATAGGTAAAAACTTCTGTTTGGATAACTAGCTATAAATGTATTAGAAGAACATTTTTAGCCAAAATGGGAATTCTATTTCAAGGAAAGCTATGTACTGTCTTTCAAAAAGAATTTTATTCATGTTGGTTAAAGATATCTTAAAAGCAATATCTTACAATTTTTTTTAAATCTATTTGTAATATTGTATTGAGTAAAACTATCTTTAACTGCAATGTATGTAGCACTGAACTAAATAATAGATTTCTTGGATATATGTAAAATTGCTGAAAAATATTTCAATAATATTATGTGCACTAATATTCAATTTCCAAGAGGTTTTCACCGTGACACCTTTCTGAATTTTACCTTAAGTGAAACAAAAACAAGGTGCACATGCGTACACAATGATATGGTAGTATGATCTAGTATGCTGGGCAGTGTCTTAGGTCTGATTGTTGACGCGAACGCAACGTGGACACTGAATATACCAAATAAGCCCCTCTAGTTTTTTTTCGAATTCATTGGAACGAACTAAATACGTCCTACTAATTATGGCATGAATAATAAGCTACTATGGTTATTTTTTTTAAAAGAATTTAAACCTGAAAAATTTGTTTTGAAGATGTTTTGTCAACAAAAGAATGAAGGATGGTTAATTGACAAGGAAATGTAGCACGTTTTAATCGTAATTTTCACTATCCTAACTTGCACAATATTCATCGGGCCAATTTGCAAAAACTTTACTTAGATCAAATAAAACAACTGTCAATTGGTTTCTGGTTGCATGTGATAATATTTGATAATATTAATTGTTTACTTAGAGATATATATACATAGTTCATACCTGCAATCTAAAATTCATTAGTGCTATGTACAAATGTATACTAGAAATGTTTTATTGCATAGTAAATAACTGTGTGCTACAAACTCCTCACCGGAAACCAGACTATACAAATATCTCAATTTAACAATATTTTTTTTAATCATGGAGGGATATGTAAATTATATAAATATTAAAAAATATATGTTTGTGTGTTTATATATATCCAATGTAAATTTGGAATTTTGGTAACAGTCCTGTTATTTTGAATTTGAAACCAATATAATAATATCTTTATCTTTATCTTACAAAAATATGTAAAATTTGTAATATTGTATCAAAATGATCTTTAACCGCAATATATGTAGCACCGAATTCAATGATAGATTTTATGGATATATGAGGGTCTTGATGGGGGTCCTTCATTTCTGTATTCTTTAATTGTTTTTGCCATTTTTCTCTATTCTTGATACTTTTGCCCATTATTCTCTATTCTTGATACTTTTTGCCCATTATTCTCTATTCTTGATACTTTTTGCCCATTATTCTCTATTCTTTATATCTTTGCACCCCATATTCTCTATTCTTTATATTGTATGCCCATTATTCTTTATTCTGTAAACCCCAATCCACACCCTCATATATGTAAAATTGTAGAAACGTATTTCAAGAATATTATATTCACTCTTTTATATTCCTTTTCCAGCAGGTTTTCACCGTTACATCTTTCTGATTTTGATCCTAAGTGAAAGAAAACTGAGCAGGGGCAATTTACTCTACCTCTTTGTATTAGATAGACATGCTTAATCGGGTCGTCATCGTTTCATTGCTAGCTCTCAAGGTAACTGTTCACAGGGAGACATGACACCCTAACCGGACATTGTTCTACTCGAGCCGGTCAGTCTTTTCTCATATTTCTTGAGGCCATGTGCTATAGACCGAGGCAAATGCGTGGTTGAAACCTTCCGGAGATTAAACCCACATCTCTCACTGGAGACAAGCTTGGTACCGCCAGGCACATGGTCACACACGGTTTTATGATAAAATACTACACATGGTAATATCATATTTTCGTTCCATGGTATTGGAAACTTCATAACGTTCCTCCTTCTTTTTAACGAAACAGTTTTAAATTAAAGAAACTTTCATTAACCTTCATTGTTCGGCAAAATATTCCTTTTTTACATTTTAAATTTAGATAAAAATTTTTTGAGGAAGTATTTTCTTTCAAATTTGATTCTACATTGTTTTCCAACTGATAAATACAACTTTTTATTTTAATTTTTTTTATAAATGTTTACAATTTAGACGGACAATCACATGGAGATTCAGGGTTTACGTCAATGAGACACAACCGTCCACACCCATATAGAAATTTAGGCGGGGTTAAACTAGTTTTTGAAGTCTCAATCCAACCTTTTGATCTCGATAAGTGGAATAACAAAGGGTACATAAAAGAACATAAAAAGAAAAAAATGGTGTTACTTCATCTATTGCATAGTGATTTACATTTTTCTTCAAGAATGCAGTAAACTGATTTTAAAAGAGAGGCGAAAGATACCAAAGAGACATTCAAACTCATAAGTCGAAAATAAATTGACAACGCCATGGCAAAAACAGAAAAAGACAAAAAGACAAACAACTGTACACAAAACATAACATAAAAAATAAAGACTGATTAACACGAACACCATTAAAAACTGGGGGTCGAGTCGAGTACATTTCCATAAAAGTTGTTGTCACAATTTTCGTTACAGAACTGTTTGGCACCAATACAATATCGTGGGCCCATCGATTATAAAGAAGTGTCATGCTCTTATACTTAACGAGTGTGGCAGAAGCATTGACTCAAAAACTCATAAAACCAAAGAAAGCCATTTTAACTGAAGATGCAGTTTTCCCGAAAAAAGTGGCAAAAGCTGGCATTTAACATGATATTCTTTCAGAAAGACACTTTAAAAATTCACGAAAAATTTACATATTGTATTAAAAAAAAACCGTATTGTAATCAATTTAAGATTTACAAAGAGTATGAAGAATAAAACTCTGTCAATCAAATTCAAACTTGTTATTTAAAATGAAGACTTTTTTCACTTGAGAACTGAGTTAGTTTTATCCAGAGTCTTAGAATCTGTGACCATCAAACTTGAGGAGAAGTGTTTGAGCAAATGGAAAACTCGAGAAGTCTGCTTTTAATTGAGGGAGATTGATAATCAATCAGTACCTTACGTGAAATGTAGGTTTCGACACAAACAATTCTCGTAAAAAGATATATATTCCTTCCCCCGATCGTATTTTCTTCTCTTCGAAGAAAGGGATGTGTCATATACAGCCAACACCCCGTGTCATACACAGCCAACATTCCGTGTCATACACAGCCAACACTCCGTGTCATACACAGCCAACATCCCGTGTCATACACAGCCAACACTCCGCATGGCGTTCGACACGGTGAATCTGGTACTGTCAAATTATTCCATTAAAACGTAGCATTGTTTTGGTTACGTGTCATAAAGGTGATCACTCTCCGCAAGCCCATATAACCACGAGTTAATAACGAAAAGAGGAGTGAAAAGGGAGTTATATATCCCTTAACATATAAAAATGCAATCTTAATGATTCCATACAATTTAATGAATTCAAAATCGTCAAACCGTTGATATAAAAGACGAAGGGGGTGTGATTAAATTGCCAAGGAAAGCTATAAAAGACACCAGCATGACAAAATGTAAGATAATTAAACAGTTTGATTAATGATTAACAATAAACGTAAAACAAATACATTAAGAACGTGGTAGGATGAAACATGTTTGTGTGCGCTCAACTCTCCCATAAAAAGGTAATTAAAACTAGAAAACAGTTGAAAAGGGTTTGACTCATCCATTCGATAACACCACTTAAGAATATCTTGAAACATTTTATGATAGGTTGAGAAAAATGATTGGTATGTTTGTACAATATATAAAGTATCAGGTACCCTAATTTCGGTTAGAGTCCGTAGACGCCTTTAGATGCATTGATTGATTGACTGATTGGCGTTTTTACGTCACTTTCAGCACTAATAGCTATTTCGTGGCGGCCAGGAGTGACAGGATAGAATCACGGACCTTCGGTTGGAAAACTAACAATCCTAGTCAATTAAGATTGGAGATTAGTTCACCTGCCACGTGTGGGATTGGAACTCACATCCTCAGAGTTGACAGGCTAGTGATACAGTAGTTGGGCTACTTAGACCACTCGGCAACCGAGCCCCCCTTTAGATGCTCTCGTCTATGTTATGTTAATGATAAGTAACCTTTTGTCAATCTATTTCAGACGAGCTTTTTAAATCCAATGAACAGAGATATATGGTTTATGTCATATCTATTTTTTATTCTTATGGCATTGGCTGTCATGGGTGCATATTGCACACAAAATAATATGACAGTTTATCAGTTTCACGAACACGGAATGCCTAGTATACTTCATTCGTCTCATCTCCTCATTTCGACTTCCTTTAGACAAACTGCGTCCGATTAATAAGTGTTAAAGCTACATTATGACATAATTTGCTAGTTACTAGAGTCAGACTATTTTTTTTATAAGGAAGCACTTTAAACAAAAAAAACTTAATCAAACTCACAAGGAAGTGTACAGTAGTTCAAGTTTTTATGTAATTTTCACTTTCATAACTAGCACAATTTCCTTTGAAAGTGTAGAAAGGATAAAATCAAATACAAAAGTAAGTTAGCCGCATTGAAGTTATGAATTATAAATCTATCAAGATTAACTCGTATACATATATGAAATCAAATATAAGCATGCTTAAGGCTGTTTGGCTTTAAAAGGTGTCAGATCAAGTTCATTGATGTCTGGGTACTGAATATCCAGTGGCAAATATCGAATGCATATGCAAAACGATCGCATTTTGTATGACATGAAGGTATCCACATCAAGAGAGAGGTCTTTATTTCTCACCAAGCCATATTAAAAAAAGATATATCAACTAAAATTCAGTGTAACAACATCATGCACGCTCTTTGAAGTTCTTACAATATTATGGCTTATTTCAAAACATATGGCCAATTTAAAAATATTAACCTATCGCTTAAAAATATTATAAAAGATACCAGGCTTATATATAATCTTGTACACCAGTACACGTTTCATCTACACATCAGTGACGATTTAATTAAACTGTAGGTAAGCCAAACCAACAACGTAGCATTGAACAGCAAAACATACCAAAAGTTGTGCGCAATCTGGAAATGGCCTTTAACCCTAGGATAGACCACTTTAGTGTTTCGAGACATTTTCCCCCACCTTAGCAGCAATATACCAACTTCACCTGCATATGGGATATACATTTCCCAAATCATTCGGTATTCAAGAGGTAGAGCTGCTACTCAGACTATATAAAACGTCATTAGGTCTGAGCAGAGAGTTGAAGAACCAGGGTAATATCAAAGAACGTCTCGTCCTTTTTCTAAAAAAAAAGTTCATCGGAAGATACCAAGACCTTGTTGATAAATATTCCGTATTTACTTCACAAATAATACATGATGGTCTTGAAGTATATATTCTAGGAACTGACGTTGTTTATACGTGTTATAGTGTTCTTTTCGTTTGTCTTTTTATATCATTAACCTTTACTGTTTATAGTTCATTTTTTGGTAATATCCTTTTGGCGTGGCTTGGTAATTATACATCCCACCATTATGTTATTGTGCTATGGTCTTTTTTTGTATTATTGTCTTTCATTTGTTATTATGTGCTTTGTCTATAGAGTGTCTATATGCCATTTTGTATTTCTTTGTTGACATAGTTGTTTGTTTTTATATTGATTAAAATTATAACACAATGTTGACTGTTATACCCCAATTTTTGACATTTTTACCTATTATGTCTGTTTGTTTTGTTCACACAATGGAATTCAATGCGACTGTCGTACAAATGAGAGGTTTAGCTAGCTATAAAACCAGGTTTAATCCTCCATTTTCTACATCAGAAAATGCCTGTACAAAGTCAGGAATTTGACAGTTGTTTTCCATTCGTTTGATGCGTTTGAGCTTTTGATTTTGCCATTTGATACGGGACTTTCCGTTTTGAATTTTCCTTGGAGTTCGGTATTTTTGTTATTCTACTTTTTATATTTTTCTGTCCCAAGTGAGGAATCTGTAATTCATTGGTTGTCGTTTGTTACTGTATATTATATTTCTTTTTCGTTTGTTGTTTTGTACAAAAATCAGGCCGTTGTTATGTCGGGGCTTTTTATAGCTTGACATCCGGTATGGGTTTTCTCATTGTTGAAAGCGAACAGCGCTCTATAGCTGATAACATCAACGTCATTTAGTCTCTAGTGGATAGTTGTCTGATTGGTAATCATACCACATCTTCAGTTTGGGGTTTTTAACATTTATACGACAAACTACATTTGCACTATCTTAATCATTATCTTATTCATTTGGATCTATCAGTAGATATTGAACATAAAAATGACACTAGATTCCTGTTAATTTTGATAATGCTTGTTTACCTTCGGCTTCCCTAATTACATATTAAGCAAAATCTGTGTTTGCGTTATCCATTTTTGCGTAATAATGAGACTACACGATTTGATTTTGATTTGATTTTTGGTGTTTTAACGCCACTTTTAAGCACCGCTTTTGGGCACAGGCTCTTGTCTCAGAAAAAAATTACCTATATACCTTAATATATATATAGTGTTAATAATATTAAGGTATATAGGGGAAAAAAATTCTGAGACAAATGCCTGTGCTTTTGGGCTATTTCGTGGCGGCCAGTTTTTATTGGTGGAGAAAGCCGGAGTGCCCGGAGAAAACCACCGACATTCGATAGGAAAACTGACAATCCTAGTCAATTAAGATTGGAGTCGAGTACACCCGCACGAGCGGGGTTCCAACTCACAACCTCAGTGTTGACTGGCTAGTGATTACCTAGTAACTACTTAGACCACTCGGCCACCGAGGCCCCCCTTGAAACTACACGATGTTTCCGTTATATAACACAGCAGTTTGATGATATCTGGTGCGTCATCATTACTGTGAAGATGTCCTGCTCTATACTACTTTCATTGCCACCGGAATTTCCGATTTATTGATATAAAAAAGGAACGGGATAACGGAACACGTATTGAGTATATACTCAATTATTATATAGGCTACAGTGTGAAAACTCTAATGCCGAAAAAGGCAAACATAAACATGAAGTCGTAATTGCATCTTGCAACAATATAATATTTTTTTAATACGCCACACACACTGAAATAAAGTTAACGACAAAAAAACGGTGACCTCTCTAGGTTGTGCATGATCGAATTAAAACAGAAATATGGGTGCAAGTAAAGTAAAACGACAGAAATCTCATTTTTAATCGAAGTGCAGCACATTTAAACCACATTTGACTTTCATTTCGCCTATATCTCCGGGGATATAAAAGTTAAAAAAAATCTTTTTATCATGTTTAGATGGAGTTCCACATGATCATAACTGAATGCATGCACAATGTCATGATCAAATTACGTCTTTATTGTCTGATTGTTTTGGCATATTTTTTTTAAAGTTTGGGTATCAAACTCACATTGTAGAGATTTTTTATTAAGAAGTGCTTATAAATACGCAGAATACGAAATACGAAAATATGTCAGTTTCTATTTGGTTTGGTAGTTTACATTTAATTTCAGTTGTATTTTTCATTAGAATCATTCAGTTGCGTTCCATTTTGTAAATAAAAATGAATTATTATCAGAATGCAGACTTACAAAGACAATGTTAAAAATAACTGGATCTTATGTTGTTGTTTTTTTACAGATGATCGTACTGACTTTTCTAAGACTTCGCCTTCCAGGTTACTTTGGTGAAAAAACTCCTCATGTTCAGTCGTTTAGGCATGGTTCATTTTGATTGTTTTCCCTTTAAATTCTTCTTTCTTTTTTTATTCATATATTTGAACCATGAAAAACTCATGTGTAAACCTTAGCTCCAATCAATATATATATTGATAGTGTGAAATGTAGGCACCAATGACATATATTGGAGGAGGGATCTGCACTCGCCTTGATGCATGGGCGATAAAGGTAGAAGGTGATCTTAATTCTGTTAGAGTATGTTTGACACCCTTATACATGTACTAGTATGCTATGTGATCGTAAGTCACTTTCAAATCTATTTTTACGTTGTTAATTTTAAGGCCAAAGCCACTGTGAACAGTGAGATATGATTTATGTGATCTCGATTTTCATTCAAAGGTGCACAAAATCATATGATAGAATACACTTATTAACTGGTTATGAGGGCAAGAGCAAGTTTATTGTCCCCCAGGAAACAAACTATTCCCCGATGAGGTTAGTTTAAAGTCTTTTTACGGGAAAATGAATGCTTCTAGTAAATTCTTCATACCCAGTAAATAGTTTTTGAAACTATTAACCGGTTAATAGTTTTTTCAGACAATTTCGTAGAAATAGTATATTCATTCGTTTATAATTTTATAAAGAAAATACACACTGAGTTATTATTATATGATCTTGTATGTCGGAAAGTATTTTAGATCTGATTGCTGATGTGATCGCAACGTGGATTCCGAGTATACCAAATTAGTCTCTCCATTTTTTCGACCTCATACAAAAGGAACTTAATACGTCCTTCAAATATGTGGTTTAAAATAAGTTCGATTATGGTATGAATAAAAGCTACGGTGGTTATAGTTTTGCTCGAAGAATTCAAACCTGAAAAGTTGTATAAGGAAATTTGTCAACAAAAAAAATGAATGATGATTGACAAAGAAATGTAGCAAGTTTTAGCCGTGATTTTCACTATCATACTGACATAATATTCTTAGGGTTGTATGTGTAGATGGAACAATATTAAATACAAAGTAAGTTGGCATAAATATGTCATTAATATTCTTAGGGCTGTATGTGTAGATGGAACAATATTAAATACAAAGTAAGTTGGCATAAATATGTCATTATATATTTATAAGATGAAACACGTATACGTGTATTATCAAAATTTCAAATGCATAATATAGCCGAAACTTCAGTTCGGTTATCTAACCATCAATATATTAGAAGAAAGTGTTTAGCAAAAATAAAAATTCTGTAGGAAGGAAAGCTATGTACTGTTGTTCAGATATAAATCATTGTAACACCTTTCTTATTTTGATAATGAGTTAAACAAAAACAATGGAAATTGGCTCTACCTCTTTGTATCAAATCGACACGTTTAATCGTGTCCTCAACGTGTCATTGCTAGCTCTCAAGGTAATAGTCGACAGGAGGACACTGAGTGACTATCACGTTAACCGAACACATCATTCTCTTTGGGACTACTTGACTTCTCTTACTTTTTAAGGCTTTGTGCTAGACTTGGAAGGGAATTCGACCAAGAATTAAACTGAAAAGCAAAGTCATTTTCGATTTTTAGTTTTCACAAATTTGGCAACATTTTTATGTTTTTTTTTCTTAAAATGTGTTGTTTTTTTTTAGATTTAAAAAAATAAAGATTAAGAAAATTCTCATTTTTACAGAATTTTATGTTTATTAACTCAGAAACGGTGAGTTAAAATTTTGACTCGCATCAATAACTTTAAAAAAAATTATATGCAATAGAAATTGCGACCTCAAACAAATTAACTGGGGTAGTGAGTTTCTAATGTTATTTAGTATAGTTTGAAACCTGACCAAATACAGAGATTAAACCAAATACCTATCGCACTGGAGACGAGCTTGGTACCGCCAGTCACGTGTTCACACAAACGGATTTGTGATATGTCGATATCATTATTATATAATCGAATAAATAATACAAATGAGAATAATTCTATATTTGTTCCACGGTATTGACAACTTGACAACCTTCCTCCTTTTTAACGAAACTGTTTTTCATTAAGGAAACTTTAAATATCCTTCATTATTTAAAAAAACCCTTGTTTACATTTTCCAATTCTAATTAATGTCTTTCGTGGGAAGTATTTTTTTATATAACATATTATTTGACATTGTTTTTCAACTTCGTCGAAAGTTACAACTTTAAACTCCGGAACATAAAAATGAACCAAAATAAAAAAAAACATACAAGACTAACAAAGGCCAGAGGTTCCTGACTAAGGACAGGAACAAAAATGCGGCGGGATTGAACATGTTTTGTGTTTTCAACCCTCCCCCTATACCTCTAGCCAATGTGCAAACACTCAGCAATACGCACAGTAAAACTCAGTTTAAAAGAAGACCGAGTCCGACGTTAGAATAAGTAACAGAAGAAACTAAGCAAAATGACAATTATCAACATAGATGAACAATGGACTTCTAACAGTTACTGACATGCCAGTTCCAGACATCAATTAAAATGATCGAAAGATTATGTCTTCTTCATATGAAAATCAAGTACAATCCCTCCCGTTAGGGGTTTAGTATCAAACTATCATGAAATATATGAGAAGAACATAACCTGTATCATGCCAAACACTGGTTTCACTGGTTTAAGAATACATGTATGTATTTCCGATGCAAAGACCCTATGAGTGAATTAATATTGATTCCAAAAAATGCCATCTTTAAAGACCTGACAACAATATCCTTCTAGATAAGTCTGTCGAAAGGTTTGGTTAGCTTTTGAGGTGAATAACGACATTTTTCTGCTTTGTATGGAATATTACCATAAAAGATGGGATGTGAAATACCTGACCATATAAGATGTCTGCACGTTGATTTATATTTACGAGTTACGTCCTTGTATCGATGATAAAATTTAGTAAATCTTTTGACAAGTTTGTGATATCGAAATCCTTGGTGTAATAGACTTTTAGAAATACAGAGACTTCTTTCGATAAAATCAAATACGTTGTTACATACACGAGCGAATCGCACAAGTTGAGATATATTAACACCATAAGATGGTGGCAAGGAAACGTCACCATCTAAAAATGGATAATTAAAAATAAGAAATGAAAAATCATCTCTTTTATCGTAAATGTTAGTATTAAGCTTCCCGTTAAAGATATAGATATCAAGCTCCAGGAAAGGGCATTGTTCATCGTTAGTATTAGCTTTATTTAAAGTCTGTTCAGCAGGAAAAATCTCTTTAGTGTCCATACTGACTTCGTCATTATTGAGAGCCAATATATCATCCAATTATCTAAAAGTGTTATTAAATTTTTGTATCAGATGTTGTTTTGATGGTCTCTTTGCTGATTTAAGTCATAAATTGTAACTCGTAACAATATAGAAACAGGTTCACAATAAGTGGTGCCCAGTTCGTCCCCATTGGAATTCCGATAAGTTGAAGGTATACAGAATCTCCAGTTATCGTATCAAAGCAGGTCCAATTGACATGGTTCTTTTGTTTGTTGTTACTTAAAAATGACCTAAAAGAGTTTGAACATATAGTTTCGCATTCGGACTTTTTAAATGCCCATTTGATTAGGTATGTGAATTTTGTCTTAGTGAGATTATGATGCAAAGTGGTATATAGGGTAGAAAAATCAAACTTTGAACAGATTTTAAATCACCAATATGATCATTTGATTTATCAAGTACTTCCAACGAATTTTTGACTCTCCAAAAGTAATCAATCCCACTATTTTCAAAGGCCTTATTTATACAATTTATTACCAGGTTTTTGATTGTACCAAGTGTACTAGTAAGTAGAATAGACAGTTTAGTAGTGGAACATTACACATTTACAATTCAGATGAACAGTCATCCAGAGAAAAATGGTATTGTCCGACCAATGCTAGTTTAATATAGCAAGGTAGTGCGAATACTCCGAATTAAAAAAATATTGAAAAATTTAGTAGACATGGATTGTACCCAATGCTACATAAACTGAATAGTACTCCTGAATACGCTTAGAGGTCATTTAACGGATATTTGGTATACTCTAAATCAGACAACTACGCAATTCAATCGATTAAGACATCTACATATCAACAAACAGTGTTCTATATCACATGCAAAGTTCTATTGCTATTATACATTGTATTTTTTTGCAGGTGGTGAATATACATTCAGAATGAACAACGCTAAAGACTGGTGTAAAGCGATATTTATTCTCCCCCTGACAGCTGGAAACTGCAAAAGCAAAAGAGACCACTATCACATCTCCCATGATGGAAGTATCGCCGGATTAATCATGCTAACCAGTTTAGTAGTCATACTAGCTGAAATAATGTACATTTGCCGTTCGTTTCAGGAAACAAACAAAACAGCACCTGATATCTCCCAACAACTACTCACTGTATTAAACTGCATAGGAATTTTGTCCTGTATATCAGTTGGAATACGAGAACAAATAAGAAAGAGATATATTTTAAACACTCAATCACATGATAAAAGCAAATCCCTAAAGTTGAAATTTTTGTGTTTGTTTTGCTTGGGATGTGTAGTATATCGTACCATAAAGATGGCTGTTCGTGTTAAATGCAAGGTGTATGTCCGCATCCATGATAGTCTGGAAGGAGCCGTTTTATATGATATTTCATGTCTTTCCTTCTATCTTGTACAGACAGGCTTTGTTTATTATTTTTCTAAATACCAGTTTGTCAATTCTTTGTTTACCTTATATGGTTTGGTCATAATTGTAGTGACAAATATTTCCTCATGGATATACCAAGCTACTGGAGAACACGACCTTTTAAGAAGTTCTCCTGTAAACACCACAGATCGATGCCTGGAAAATAACTCATCTCTTTCCGTAGGTCATCTTTTTCAAAATGCAAGACCTTTTACTGAACCCATGCTATCCGAGTACCCGCTACTGTGCTTAATATTTTTGTCTAGAATGTGGCCAAGGACAACGAATACGCAATGCAATATAGAAGAGGACTGTAATGAATCGAATGAAGCGTCAGAAATGACAACATTGTTACAAAGCCAAAGTAGCGTATCGCGTAGACCTGTCCCTGTTCCACGAAAGTTATGGGTAACCTACTGTACGGTACTAATAAGTGGCATGATATATTTACCTATACTGGTTACTGAACTATTGAGATTATTCGGAAATTTAGGAGCTCATTTTTTCTGGATTACCTCTTTAACTGTAACACTAGAATATACTGTGTTACTTCTTGCTCTTGCGGTATGTTTTTATGCAGTGCGACGTCAATGTAGACCGCGTAAAGAGAATACATCATATGACATGGGAAATGTTCTGTTGATTCTTAGCTTTATCATATCGACTGGATATTTTATTCTGCCCTTAATGGTGCAAATACTTCCCATTTTCAAAAAATATCGAAGTTTATTCATTTTAAAAGACATTTTAAGGATTATCGTTCTGTATCTCCAAACCGTGTACATTTTACAGATGACAAAATATACAATAACACCTTCAAGATCACAGTATTTCTCAGTTCATGATGCATGTCTATTTATTGGACTAATCAATTTTGGTTATTGGTTTTCAGATACTTTCATCGTGTCTCAATATGAACAGAAATTTCGAGACCCTTACTACCGTAGTATACAGATAGCAAATACTGATATCTTCTGGGTTCCTTTCGTTTTGTTTTACAGATTTGAATGTTTCATGTGTTTTTATTCTTTGTACAGGTCTTAATTTGCATAATATATTTTTATACGTCGTGTCTGAAAATAAAACACATCTTAATATACAACCAGTCAAATTATAACTTACTCATTTTAATCAAGTTAAATGCTCCAATTGATCATTGAATCCACAACCAGCCAAATGATCACTTACTCATTATAAGCAAGTCAAATGCTCTAAGTGATCCTGGAATCCACAAACAGCCAAATTATCACTTACTCATAATATTCAAATGAAGTGATCCAAAAGAGGGACGAAAGATACCAGAGGGACAGTCAAACCCATAGATCGAAAACAAACTGACAACGCCATGGCCAAAAATAAAAAGACAAACAGACAAATAAAAGTACAGATGACACAACATAGAAAACTAAAGACTAAGCAACACGAACCCCACCAAAAACTGGGGGTGATCTCAGGTGCTCCGGAAGGGTAAGCAGATCCTGCTCCACATGTGGCACCCGTCGTGTTGCTTGTGTTATTACAAATCCGGTAAATAGTCTAATTCGGTAAGTCACATTCATGAAAAGGGAAAGGTATTATAGTTACGACATAAGGAACATATCCGATATCATCTGTGAAACGGTTATTCCATAACGGTCAACCAACTCGTGATGGTGTCCGTAAAATTTACGAAGGGATGATTTCAACTTCACCATTTGGAACTCTTGGTTTAATAGCTTCCTTGTGAGCAGCAATCCTCTATCAAGGAAATCATGATAGGAAACACAAACCCGGGAATATCGTATCAATTGGGAGATATACACTCCGTATGCAGGCGCTGCTGGAATGTTGCTACATAGAAATGGAAAGTTCACAATTGGGAAGCTGAAATCATCTCTTTTGTCGTAAAGTTTTGTTTTCAACCGACCCTCATTGTCAATTTCTAGATGTAAGTCAAGATATGAGGCAGACTTAACTGTATCTGTAGTATCCTTTATCTCTAGTTCAATGGGATAGATTCGTTCAACATAGTCACCAAATTTTGTATTATTTAGTGAGAGAACATCATCTATATAGCGGAACGTAGAGTTAAAGGATATTGCTAACTTCTTATCTTTCTTCCTAAGAAGTTCCTGTATGAAGTCAGCCTCATAATAATAAAGAAACAAGTCGGCAAGAAGAGGGGCACAATTGGTTCCCATTGGAATTCCGACAGTCTGTTGAAAAACACGTCCTCCAAACGTAACAAATATGTTGTCAATCAAAAAATCAAGCATCTTGATAATGTCAGTTTCAGAGAATTTTTTGTTTGAATCAGAGTGATTCTTTACAAAGTAGGATGTATCCCTCCCCAAGACAACATACTTGTATCTACGTTCGCCATTCTTTTTAATGAAACAAAGTAATACCAACTCTTTCAATTTGTCTTTTAGTTTGGAATGGGGAATACTTGTGTAAAGTGTAGAAAAGTCAAATGTTTTAATACTAATGCAAGATGAGAGAGTCTTAGATTGTATGTACTCTAAAAGATCTTTGGAATTTTTTAGAATCCACATCTGATTCACGCCACCTCTAGAATAGGCAGTTTCACAATAACTTTTGAGCCCGGCTTTGATTGCTGATAAAATAGATGTTAATAATTTAGAAAGAGGTTTCGTAGACCACTTGGAAGACCCAGCAATACCGTTGTTTGTAAGGACACTTATGTAGTTAAAGTATCCAATACAGTGATGGAAGATCCAGTTCTTCATCTTTGGTTGAAATTCCAAAGGAACATAGAACAGACCTATGATTATCCAGGATTTCCTCTTTGGTAAGTGTCGTGGGGGTATATGTTGAGTTTCCAAGTGAATTGTCAATACCTAATTCATTTATCAAGCAGTTTATGTAATGATATTTACACACAAAAACGATGTTGTTTGGGGCTTTATCTGCGGGGACAACAACATATTTGTCATGGAGGTAGGTCAAGTGTTTTGCAACATTTTGGTCTTTAAAAATTGATGTAGGTGGGTATTGATATGCCCATTTAGTTTCTTAATTCGGATCCTTTAACCCACAAACAGTCAAATTATAACTTCCTCATTATTATCAAAATAAGTTCTCCTAGTGATTCTTGAATCTTCAACTAGTAACTACTGACACTGCTATAGAATTTCTGGTTACATTTTCAAAACTCTAGATTTGAATTTCTAAAACAAAGTACGTTATACAATTATGGCACTAAGGAAAGGTGAATATCCAAAATTGTCAACCCTTGAAAGGTTATTTCCCTGAGGGCGAAGCCCGAATGGAAATAACTTTTTAGGGTTGACAATTTTGGATATTCACTGCTATAAGGGCCACAATTGTTGAATATTTGTTTCAGTTTTATTTTTTCAAATTGTCTTTTATTTGACAAACTCCAATTGCAAGTTAAAGAGAGTATTTAATGAAACCAGTTTTTATTGATCTAGCTGGAATTTAGAATTACACAAATTCGAACAGACTGTCCAAGACTGAAATTATTATGATAATTTTTCACTTTGAAATCAAATTCACATTGAATATCACATTGCAATTGGTAATGATGGGTATAAATGGTATGTTCTCGAGTGGTTTAGGCATATTATCCATCAGTTATTAATTTGGCAGTTTGCACCAGTTAGACATACTGACAGGTTGTTCTCCATCATCTGCATGAACATCAACTGAGACGCATTCAGTATTTGGTTCTAAATTTTCTACCAGTGGAATTGGTTTCATAAGTTGGTCAATGTATTCTTGGGACAAATTTATTTCTCCGTCAACATGAATTTGTTCTTGTGAGAGGGTAATTAATTAATAATCTCGTCAGTATTTATAGCTCATTTCAAATTTTCTTGAAGTTTTTACCTTTCCTGTATATTTTTTTCTAGAAGCTTCTGATCTGTGTCCGGACACACTCATAATGTCACATCTAGTGTTATGATATTGTAACTAGCATATTTATTTAGTTGGCCTAATTTGTTTTGTGTGGCCTAATAATATGTTTACATAATTTGTACTTTTTTACAAGATGATATTGTAACTGTGCAGTTTAGAAATCACTGGAACAATCATACAGACTGATGTAATGATTAGAACTTTCTATTTTACTTATATAACGTTTCCAGAATGATCATAATAAAAGATGCGTAATTTAAACGTCAACAGTGTTCTAGAAGTTTCCGTTATAAAGTTTGCTAGTAGTTTCCTTTCTACAGTGTTCTAGAGATTTCCGTGACAACTATATATATACAGACACTAAAGTTAAACTTTCAGACATAGACATAAACATAGAGATAGATATCGATAGACATTAATATTCTCAGCAGTTGGATTGACACTTTTATTTACAAACTACATCATACTAGATTGTGACCTATTGGACGTAATATTCTGCGTGGATTCCCAAGAAGATTTCCGGATAAAGAAAAGACAAAGATCGGGCATATATTTTGACAGTTAAGTTGACATTTTTTTTTGTGTAATACTTCTTGTAAACTTGTGTATAATAAATCTTGTTAAACTTTATTATTGATTTGTGTCTTTTGTTGGCTACAATTAAAAGGCGATTTTCTGTCCGTAACACTAGGACAGTAATGCATGTTGCCTAGTAAATTCACAAGATAGACTAGCTTGTTTGGAGATGCCTTTGGCAACGTGTTTTCCTAAAAATTTGTTCATGTACCATATTTCACACGAGTCGTCGCACGAATTCAGTGGACATTGCCATAAGTAATCTCTTTTTTTTTATTTAGCTTGGACAAATATTTTTTGAAAGGAGACAGAGGGTGACCTTAAAAAGAAAATTAAAATACAAGTAAACAAATCTGTCAGTTTAGTATGTTATAAAGACATTCACTGCTAACTTGGGCATGTACATAAAATTCAAGTGATTAAAGTGATCCGGTTTGTTTTGTTTATTTGGTATTTAACATTTTAATGTCTTTTTAAGCAAGTTTGACACACTTTTTCCCTGATATATATATATCAACTTATTTGTCTCAATAGACTATTTGACAATCGAATGTTCATTTTTCTTCGATTTCTGAAAAACTTATTAGAAAATACTTCAGATATGGATTTTTCTTTGATACAAAATTTTACTTGTAAAAAATTGAAGGAAACAGAAAATTTTATATTATTAATTTCTGTTGGAGAGGTGTGTACATAACTGAAACACCTGAATATCAATAAATCAGCAGGTTTAGATGGAATTGGTCCCAAATTTTAAAACATAGTGCAGAGATAATATCCCTATTACCAACTTTTCTAATAAACAAAAGTATAACATCTAATCGTTTTCCTGAAAAAAATATAACATGCTAGAGGAACTGCTTTACATAAAGGAGGACCAACATATGTTCCCTCTAATTATCGTTCAATTTTTATCTTAAATACCATTGTTTAGAATTGCGCTAACGTCAAACGTACCCTTTTGCTGTGCGCCCGCTATCTTTGTGACGTCGCGTTATTGTGGTGTTCGATTATGTTATTATTGAATAGAAAGTTGTAATGGCAGACGTATTTATATCTGTAACGCCTTAGCCAAGCTTACGATCACGATTAACAATACACAATATTACCCATTATATTACAACCATATCTAAGATTTTTGAACGACATGTGTGTACACAGTTGTATGAATTCTTGAATAATAAAATATATATTACATATAGCTCAGTTAGGTTTCAGACGAGGTCATTCATGTCAAACCGCCCTGACTAAACTAACTGACGAATGGTTAAGGTATTAGATAATGGAGAAATAGTTGGTACTGTGTTTTTGGATTTCAGTAAGGCTTTTGATCTTATTAACCATGCCATACTTTTAGAAAAGCTAAAATTGTATCATATCGGAGAACATATGATAAATTGGATAAAATCCTATTTTTCTAAAAGACAACAAGAAGTTCTTTACGCAAATATTAAATCTGATAAAACGTTTGTAAAATATGGAGTACCTCAAGGTTCTATTTTAGGTCCTCTATTATTTTTGATTTATATCAATGGTTTACCACTTCATGTTAAACAATCCAACATGGATTAATATGCAGATGATTCAACATTGCATTTTCATTATAAAATATTGAAAAATTAACAGCATATTGCAAAAATGATTTTAAATGCTGTACAATCTTGGTGTAACAATAACAGTGTGAAAATAAAGGCACAAAAAAAACCCAATTTGTATGAAATAAGTTCAATACAAAAACTTACTCAATTATCAGATTTATGTATAACCATCAACGAAACTTGTATTGAGAATGTCGTTTCTTTCAAATTACCTGGAATTGACATTTATTATTATTATAATATTCAGTTTTGCCTTTTTTGTGTCATTTTGAAGTTGCAAATTTTCTTTCTTTTTTTTTGTTTGTTTTAAATTTGCCGATCTTTTCTCTGAAGTCAATGGTTAGTTTTTCCTTACCTGGTACTGCATACATGCGACCTTCAGTAATGCAGCTGTTTGAATTCTCTCAATGGTTCTTGTCAAGCTCATCACGGGCCTCGAAAACATACTCCCGTCCACTGGCATCTCTTTGTATGGCAAAAGTGCTTTTATTAATTTTCGTAGGTTTTTCTCGTCCTCGCCGACATAGGTGAAACATTGTGTCGAATCATACTTTGTGTAGGAGGCCTGGAGGAGTATATATTTTCATGGCAACACTTCCATATAGTTTTTGCAAGTCTTGTTCATCTAACGATGGGGTGTGGTCAATACTGCCAAGTCCTTCCCGTTTCAGTTGAACAGAAACAGCTTCAAATATTTCATTTGCCCTTTTGAATGTAATGTCTTTTATAATGTCAGCATCCATTTCCTGAAGGACATGTCGTTCTAGTCCGAACCATATTCCCTTCAGAGCTGAAAGTTTGTAATGTGATCAATCATTTTTCCTGGTGTCTGCGTAAAATCTGATTAAACATCGTTCAGTGATTCTGGCGTATCAAATTTCATTCTCTTTCTGTTGATAACATAAATAGCGTCCAATATGTCAAAGCTGCTTTGGTCGCATTTGTTGTGTTGTAAGCGTCTTTGTCACAAAGAAGTCTTTGTATATCATCCTCTGTCGAGTTCTCAAACCGCTGTCTTGCCTTTTTGTTTACAGGCGTTAATGACATCATTCTTCCGAGAGATAACTCGTACAGAATAAAAAAAGGCTCAAAAAGATATTCGCCGGTAAATTATAGGGTTATTCATCGCTGAGTGTTTTTATTTTTAGGGTTATTCATCGCTGAGTGTTTTTATTTTTAGGGTTATTCGTGCTTCCTTGGATTAGATTAAAATTAACTGAATTATTCCATGTCACGTGATATTGTATAACCTATTCGAATTGTTTATGATGTATGTAAGGTATAATAAATACAAATGAAGCAGTGTATGCATGGTTTACGTGTAATCAAGCTGATCACTTTCACCAAACACATATACACACGGGTGCTGCACGTGGAGCAAAATCTGATTACCAATCCGGAGCACCTGAGACTATTCCCGGTTTTCAAAGGGGTTAGTGTAGGTCAGCCTTAGGGTTTTTACGTAGTATTTGTAGACTTTTGTTTGTCTTTCGTCGATATCCATTGTTTGCCCTGATTCCGTCAGTTCCTCTTCGAATGTGTTTTGATTGTCCGTTTGACTAAAAGAAGATGTTTGAGTAAAGAAGTGACTGGCATGTATATACTTAGCCCTTATCCCATATCACATGCAAGGGGTCATCTTGATTTTGCAATGAGTTTAGAGCTTTTGCTCCGTGTTGATATGTTCACTACTATGTCATGTTCAGCCTAAGTCACTTTAAATCTATTTTAAATGGACTTTTGAAAGCCAATAAACCATGACATATAGCAAGTTTCTTCTAGGTGAAGTTGCATACAAAATAATATGTATTGTGTTAAACAGTTGCGCGAAAACGGAACGCCTAGTATACTCCCAATAGCCTCTTCCATTTATTTCGACTTTATTCAGACGAACTAAATGCATCCCATTTGTAAGTTTCAAAGCTAAATTATTGCATCAATAGTTAGTAACTAAAGAAGGACTATATAAAGTTGTGATAAGGAAGCACTATTAATCAAAAGACTGAAGTATTAATGACAAAGAAGTGTACAGTAGGTAATTTTCACTTCGGAACAATATTCTTTGGACGGTATGTGTAGACGGGACAATATTAAATAAAAAGTAAGTTGGCATAAAATGTACATTTTAAATTTATCAAGACATAGACATATACATATATCATTGGTATATCAATAAAGGTAACAGTAGTATACCGGTGTTCAAAAGTCATAAATCGATTTAGAGAAAACAAATCCTGGTTACAAACCAAAATTCAGGAAAACACATCAACTTTAAGAGGAAAACAAAGGAACAACAGGAACACCGAAGTGCAATAAAAACAAACGCCAACACACATAGAAACGAACTATTTGATAACAACTGCCATATTCCTGACTTGGTACAGGACGTTTTAAGAAAAAATGGTGGGTTGAACCTGGTTTCATGGCATGCCAAACCTCCCGCTTTATGACAATGTTAAAAAATATCGCTAAAACACTACGTGACAGAAATACAGCACAAACACACGCAAGAACATTCATAACAGAGAAACGCACAAACAAATAATATAATAGTCTAGTCGACACAACATACAAACCACAGAACAAAATGTTATTACGGTTCTGACTGTTTCTAGTACTTAAATATCTTTTTTCTTCCTATTTAAAATTGGAAATTGCATGGACGTATAAAAGTTAAAAAAAAAAAAATTATAATTCAGTAACTTCCATTCAAAAATCGGTTTCTGTCTTTATATTTCCTTTTTACTGAAAGTTTGTTCGTGAAGTCATGTCACAATTCGAAGGTATTATATAAATCAGTTTTCTTCCTTTTTAATACGTAAATATCTTCTTCATAGATTTCGACGTTCATTTTTCATTATTATCTTTAATTTTGTATATAGAAATATCAAATACGTACAGGAATAGTTCTTGATACTTCCTTTTTTTTCAAATGAATATTTTTCATCATTAAATCTATTCAACGCAAAAAAATTAAATCCTGCCATGCATGGAAATAATGTGGTCAATATAATAAACTTCAATGGTACAGGTAAACACGAACGCCGAATTAACAATCATAAATTGTCCGATGATAATGTTAATATATTAAAATTATACTTGGGATATGTATAACCTCCTCAAGAAAAATAAATAGATAAGAGATAAAAACATTTTGTTTGAAAAAAAAAACAACATTTAATTTACTAGTATTGGTTGTTATTGCTGAGTGTATTTAATTAACTAAATCCAATATCATTTCATTTTCTAATAATATACTGCGTGACTAATATTACCATTTTAACCCAACACACGCAACTTTATTAATTTAATTTAACATGTTTAAAGTGAGCAGAAAACAGCCAAAAAGATCGTATATATATATATGATATTGAGCGTTTGATTATCCAAAGTCCAAAACAAGGCTTTGTATAGTAGACATTAATATACAAATCATTGTCCTAAAAAGTAGTATTATATACAAACAAGCTTTCAAAATGTTTATTTTATTTTCATTAACCTAATTTTACGGGAACATTACTAATATATGTTTATTCAATATATCATATTCATTTACCGAATTATCTGAATTAATTAAGATACCTTTATAAAATTATAAATGCCTCGAGGAAAATTGTGACATCAGTGTGATTTGCATTAACGCCTTGTTAAAAAAAATGTCTATATACACCATGCCTTTTACTTCTTTTTTTTTATAATCATAAGAAATTTTCACATAGTAAGTATTTGTCAATATTTGAGGATCTAGGTGAGGTTTGAAATATATAACTATGTTAAAAAGAAGGGTATATTAGGGTGCTAACATGTAAAGATAAAAGAATCATTGACACAAATGACTAGAAATAAATTGTTTTAAAAGGAACTTCATAAGTTTAAACTGTGTCTGATCCTATTTGAATCATTGAACAATTAAAGAATCATACAATAAAACTTGTATATGCTGTCTTGTCTATTTAGTACATGATCAGTACCGTTCAATTCAATGATTTGATTAAGGCAACACAAAACTTGATAAGCTATTATTACAATTTCTTATTTCAAAATATCTTTGAATGTTTGCAGAAAAAATGGCAATGAGTGAGAACATCTACATATAGATACGCTAAAATCAAAATTTGATTTTCTCATTAACTCATGAATACTTTTCCAAATTTTTTCTAAAAATCAACAAGAAATAAAAAAGTGGTTATAATCTTCTTCTTCGTTACATACATTACATAGACCGTCGTTCTTCTGTTTCCATTTAAATTATAAGTTTTTTGTTGGTAATATGAATTGCAAAAGTTTCCATCTATATATTTTTTAACTTATTCTCTTCTAAATAATGAAACATGAAAAAACATAATTGATTAATGCTAAGGCTCTCAATAATTTGTAAAATACGCATCCATTTGCTAACACCAATTGAGGGTTCAGTTTTATCTCTACAAATTGACTTGTATAATATGTTTGTTGAAAAACGTGTAGCCTCAATGTAATTACCTTTCCAAATCAATTTATGTTCAGGAATATTTACAATACTCTTAATAGAACTTTCATTCTTTAACATCTGAAGCCAGTCTTTTGGGATGGCTTTTTTCAAAATCTTTATTTCTGCTATCCAATTATTCTTTCAGACTCATTTTTGCAAAATAAAATGTTGAGATATATCACCTGTGACATCTATAGTATCATTGACAAATATCAAGTTACCCTTTATCCAATTTTCAAAAATAATGGTTTTATTTTGAAAATTAATCAGTTTGTTCTCCCAAATTACCTGATTACTTATTTCTGTGAAGTTTGTAGGTTTTTTTGTCTGACAACCACCTGATATTACCCAACATTTAAATACTTCTCTATAACATTCAGGGATGTCTTTGATATAATCTAGAATTTTCTTCTCTTCAAAATTCATCTTAAAAATCAAACAATTTATACCATTCACACTGACATATTTTAAAGGAATCCACTTCTAGTTTGAAATACCGTTATTAATGAGTTTACTTACCCAAAATGCTTTAAGAGACACACAATAACTTTGTATATCAATCATTTGTAATCCCCCTTCTTCGTATGACTTAATCATGGTATTTCTTTTAACCTTATATGATTTACCACCCCAGATGTATTTATAGCATTTACTTTCTATATCATTTCTATATTTCTTGAACTGTACAGACATTTGTCAAAAATGTAAAAAGTGGTAAAACTAATATTTGTATATTAAGTATTTTCCCGATTAAAGTTAAATTACGTTTCCCCCTTAAATGAAATAATTTATCCATTTTCTCAATTTTATTCTCCCAGTTTAATTTTTAACATTCTTCTCTGTTATGACCAACATATATTCTTAATGCTTTAACTGGTTTATTTGTCCAATTAATCCCGGCTTTCTTATCTTTGCTATTTTTCAGTTTTCTTTTCCATATACCCTCTGTTTTATTTTTATTCAAAATTAAACCAGAAAATGATCCAAACATTTCTATTTTGTTGATTGCAGCTTTAATTTCTTTCTTATTACTGAGAAATAAAGTCGTATCATCAGCTTGTTGGGAAATTTTAATGCTATGATTTTTATTATCTAATTTAACTACCACCCTTTGATATCTCTGTTTTTTAGAAGTCTTAAAGCCATGATCTCCACAGATAAAATGAAAAGGAGAGCTGATAAGGGACACCCTTGCCTTAGTTCTCTTGAGTTTTGAAAAATTTCTAAAATCCATCCATCATTAATAACACAAGTTTGTAACCCAGTATATAATGTTTTTACTCAGTTTATAAATGA
Source organism: Mytilus californianus (assembly GCF_021869535.1). Lineage (NCBI taxonomy): Eukaryota > Metazoa > Mollusca > Bivalvia > Mytilida > Mytilidae > Mytilus > Mytilus californianus. The sequence goes on along the minus strand of NW_026262581.1, from coordinate 137,029,819 downwards.
TTTGTTAAATCCAAAATGTTTCAAAGTGATTAACATAAAATCCCATTCCAATGAATCAAAAGCTTTGGTAAAATCTACAAAAACTATTGCCCCCTCAATCGTATATGCGTCTGCTTAATCAATAATGTCTTACATCCGTCTCAAATTAAAACCAATAAATCTGTTTTTAATATACCCTGTTTGATCTTCATTAATAATGTTTGGTAGTATATTCTTTACGCGTTGTGCTAGAACAAAAGACAATAATTTTAAATCTACATTTAGTAAAGTAATCCTTTCCTATTGTTACAATTATCTGTTATCAGTTACTAGTAGTTTTTTAGAAAAAACTTCAGTATATTAAATATCTGCATAAAATCAACACACCACTAATGGTAAGAATGGTGAGAAATATCGTATCCCCATATTTATCTAGACAATAAAATTGTTTGGATACAGTTCATGACGAGAACTTGTCAACCAGTCATTGTCACCTGACCTCAAACTCTTTTTTGAGGTTCAGTCTATGGGAAGAAATCTACTATACATGATAGGTCAGCAATATTTGGTATGTTTATTTCCGTTTTAGGCTGTTTAAGGTTTGCATATTAGTTGGTGGTGAGAAGACCGTCTAACATACATCATATGACCTTGACCTTATGTTTGTCTGTTTTGAGTTTAGATCAAAATAGGGAAAACAGTTACTTTAGCAGTCTTTGTATCACACTTAATGTAGTTGTAAGCTGATATGAAGGCAACTGTAAGTGGTTTTATCAAATGCATAAATGTTTGATGAACCTTAGTTTTAAATTCATAAATATAGAATAGAAGGCATTATAGAAACATCTAGATATTTACCAACATCTTGGTCAGTTGAAACAGCACCTCATTTGTAAATTTTTACTTACTTCTATGATTCTGTAGTTATTTTATGATCAAAGCCAAGCAAACCTTGTCTTTTTAGGAAAAATCTTATTTAGTCAGTGTATCAACCTTAAAACTTACTATATTTCATTTTATGTGAAAGACCTTACATGTTTATGCATAAAGAAATCCTTAAAAACGACCGACCAGCAAATTAGATATGCATCGGATCGTCTAGAATCCATAAATATGTATATGATTTGTTAGTATCTGCTTATTCTGTAACATGGCCAATGCAAAAACAACGTACATATGTAATGCATGTGATATTACCATGATTAATATGAAGTGCACATGCGACAATAACGTTTAAAAATAAGCATGTGAAAAGGATACGACAAAAATACCGAAATCCGAGGCAAATTTAAAAAGGAGAACGTGAAATTTACACGTTACAAAAACGTGAAAATAAATGAACATGTGATTATACGTTGAAATCACATCCAAAATTTAAATGTGATATAAATGTGAAACTGAAACGTGCAAATCACCTGAGTAGTTTAAAACGTGATTATCCCGTGATTACCACGAGAGAATCTTATATACATTTGTGCAAAATGCATGTGATATAAATATTTATCTTGTGTGATACAAATGTGTGAAAATTGTGAGTACAACTTTAAACACAATGGTGTAAAGCTTTTTGAGGAAATCAATCAAAGCACTAAGAGATAGTGCGCGAAATGTAACTAGTTTGACCAAAATCCGACGATTAAAGTCCTGTAACTCTAAAACGACAAAGCAAATTTATGTGTCAATCGAAATGAAGCTTTCTTCAACTCATTCAAATATTCTATACAAGTTTCAGCTAAAATATTCAAAGTTTTGTTAATGCTGATTAACAAGCAGACAATATAGTTTGTTAATATTCATCTTTTCATTTTAGCCTAATATCTTTTTGTTTTAAAAGATAAACACAAGCGGATGTTTGTAAAAACATTTGGAATATCTTCGCAACATAAGTATGCTCTTAATTTGTGCAACAATTCTTTGGAAATAATTAATTATTATTGAATTTTCGTGATTTCAGAAAAAACAGGCATTTTTGCTGTGTATTTATCTTCATACATAATCAAGTCAAATGTCATTTTTAAAAGGTGTCAATGTACTGGTTTTCAAGTTTATGATTAAAATCAGTCGATATGCATCTTTCACAGTTTGATGTCAGCGTCCCCTGTGACTGTATTGTATGTCATTAAATTACAATAAGTTGAGTAGATAAAGTAAAATAACAAAAATACCGAACTCCAAGGACAATTCAAAATTGAAAGTCCCTTATCAAATGAAAAAATCAAAGGCTCAAATAAATCAAACGAATGGGAAACAACTGTCATATTCCTGTCTTGGTACAGGCATTTCATTATGTAGAAGATACGGACTTATAACAAAATCTCCACACCTTCCATTACTTAACCTGTTAATCGATAATTTTCAATTGAAATCAGTGATACAAATCTTTAATTTGTCATTGGTACATGCTATGTTTTAATGTAATATGATCGTTCGTCGTCTTATCCGACTGATTATTGATTCTATATGAAATATCTCCATTTGTTTATTGTTGCGAATAGCTGTCCAGACAAGAATAAAACACACACACACACACACACACACGACTGTATGGTTTATACATGATCTTCAATAGCAATTTATTAAAGAAATCACTTAAAAGATATGAGCAACGTATTATTATTCATTAATGCTATTGTTGTAGCACTGATGGCTATGTACGTATACGTATATGAAAATGAAAGAGGAATTGAGGAAATTTCAGTCAAGCATGATAAAACAGGTAATGAGATGTAAAAGAATTAAAAAAAATAATAATTTGTACATGTAATTAACTTATTTTAAGACTTCCTCTTTATAAACAAAACATACATTAAACGATCGTGCTGCACCATTAAATTGAAAATACAACTTTTAAAAGTATGTGAAAATCGCTGATGATAAAAGACAAATAAATCTAAACGTTGTTTTAAATTTGAAATTATGAAAATACGTCAAACAATTGTATTCTTTGAGTTTGATGCAAGGATTTGATTTATGCATACAGATATCTTTTGGTGGACACATATTTTTTGTTGTTGTGTGGTTTGCTGTCTCAATAATCTATCTATACCGTACAGTTCTTTTTATTTATGATCTTTCGCCGTATATCTCACTGGTTTTCCTTTATTATATAAGACGTCATATAATTAAACAGTGATTCTCTCGAAGAAACTTGACCTACATTCCATACTCGATGATGCTCATATATATATATATATACATTGAATTTTTTCACTGGTATAGATTTTATTTGGACAGATTTACTGAAACCATTGTGTAAGATAATGAGAAAATGAAAAAGAATTCCTTGGCGGACGGGGGTGAGGGAATGAGAAAGAAAGAAAGAAAGAAAACGACGTAGCGGAATGTTTGAAAATCATTTAGAAACAAGATGTCTTGCTTTTTTTTTACATCTGACTCTTCAATATTCGAATACCCGTACGTTTTAACAATTTTCAGATTTTGACCCTTCACAAATAATACACGATGGTCTTCGAGTATAGATTCTAGGTATTGCACAACTCTAATGGCAATATTGTTTATAAGCATTTATATTTGGTAATTGAATTCATTTTATAAATTTATAAAGATGAATTCATTTTATAAATTTATAAAGATGAAATAAGTCAAAATTGTCAATTATGGGCAATGATTCCTTAATGAGTCATCCAATGGTTTTGGCCATGTTGGCATTTTGATAGATTGTAATGCTAATAATGTTTTCTATTGTATCTACAGTATCTACCTATTTATTAAAGTTTCTGCATATTTTTTTTGTAAAGGGTAAAAATGGTAAAAATATTCTTCAAAAGGCAATAATTCTTATCAGGGGTCAATTGATATCTTCGGTTATCAATGTGTTGACTTATTTGTAGACTTTTTTGCTGAATATATTTTCCATTTAAAGTTTCCCTCTATCTATTTTTGTTTCTACAAAAAAACTACGAAACTAGATCAAAGACAAAATGGCCGGGTTGCACAGAATGTTTCTTAAACATTGAAAAATACTCTATACTAAATATTTAAATATTTGAAAAATGTCTAAGTTCCCAAGTCTGGAAGAAAGGGAAAAGTCCTCAAACAATTCCATAATAGTAGGTGCACAACTTCAACATGTATGCAATCTTTCCTTGAAATTTCAGGGATCTGGGTTGAACAACTGTAGGAGCAGTTTATTACACAAAACTTGTACCCTCTTTCCTAAATTTTGCTGAAAAATGATTAAGTTCTCATATATAGAAATAAGAAGATGTGGTATGAGTGCCAATGAGACAACTCTCCATCCAAGTCACAATGTGTAAAAAGTAAACAATTATAGGTCAAAGTACGACCTTCAACACGGAGCCTTGGCTCACACCGAACAGAAAGCTATAAAGGGCCCCAAAATGACTAGTGTAAAACAATTCAAACAGGAAAACAACAACGGTATAATCTATATAAAAAACGATCAACGCTTAAGAACAACATCAGCAAACAACAACCACTGAACAACAGGTTCCTGACTTAGGACAGGTGCAAACAAATGCAGCGGGTTTAAACGTTTTAACAGACGCCAACCTTCACCCTAACCGTAAATAGTAGTGTAACATTACAACATAGAAAGACACCTGTTACCTGTTACCTATTCTGTAATTTCCACCTTTATCAGATGAACCACCTCAGTCAGATAATCCTCTTGAAGTGTAGAATCCCTTATTGAAATGTAAAATCCCTTATATCTTGAAATCAGCATTTCTGGCACTTCCATTTAATGTAGAACTTCTTCCTTATACACTTATATACACCGCCACCACACTTAATTATATATATTCAAAACTGGTATATACACAGTCATATTTAAATTTAAAACTTGATCGACTCAGCAACTGTCATTTTACCTTTGTCACACTTATAACTCCTTTCTTCATCGTTAGAATATATCCGAAGAATACACATTAAAAACTAAAACTTGCTTGACTCAGCAAACGTCTTTTTCTCCTTTATCATACTTATGTCTAGCCGAAAAATGCACATTAAAATCTAAAACTTGCTCAAAGTTGACATATTCGAATACCTTAACAAAATTAACGACTTATTTATTCATATAATTAGAGTGTACTTTAATATTTAAATCTTGCTCAAATCAGTAAATGTCATTATCACCATCGACACTATAAAATATCAATTGAAATGGCTTAACTCAATCAAAGATTCATATTAACAAAAACAAGTAAACATACACTGAACGAATGAATTTGATCTATGACACAATATAAATTCAATATTAAATAAAAAAGGGGGATGTAAAACAATGTCAAAAAGACAACTATAACCTTGGACAAAATGGCGTTAAATAAAATAACGTACACAGGTAAATTTAAACATAATAATTTTGTTGTTAGGAGTACGGAAATATTTTTTACAAAATAAATAAATTTGTTGTTCATAGTACGAGAACAGAAGTGAAAATTCATCGTCATACTAAATACTTATCAAAGGTGGTACACATTAAAAAAAGTGAGACGAGATATAACACAAAAAAAGTAAACATTGAATAACAAAAATGCATTACAAATTGTGTCAACATGTCAAATTAACATGAAAGTACGTTTTAGGAGTACTCGCAGTTACTGAAAGCTAGTTAAAAGCCAAAAACAATTAATAAAAAATCATGCATCAGAGACTAAAATCAACTAAAATACATCCCATGTCTGGATAAATGAGGAAAAATTCCTCAAACAATTCCTTGATAACAGGTACACAACTTCATCATGTGTGCAATCTTCCTGTGAAGTTTTCAGGGTTCTGGGTTGAAAACTGAAGGAAAAATAGATTACACAAATAAGTTATCCACTTTTTATCGTCCGCCAGCCCATTAGGCCATCGCCCAACCCGGCTAAAAATGAATAAAAATAGTCTTTCAAGGACAACAACTCCTTAAGGGGTCAATTGGTGATTTGGCAAATATTAGTTTAGGCCATGTTGATTTAATTGTAGTTATTGCCAAAAATATTTGCAATTGAAGGTTATCTATTATGGTTTCTGCAAACAAAAACCCTACAAATAGGTAAATTGTCTTAAAGGAGCAATAATAAGGGGTCAATTGAATATTTCGATCATGTTGACTTGTTTAAGATCCTATTTTCTTGACAATTATTGCTGTTTTCAGCTTCTCTTTATCTGTAATAGTTTCTGCCAAAAAGCTACAAAAAAATACTAAAGATCATCTTTCAAGGGCAAAGACTTATATAATGGGTTAATTAAATATTTCGACCATATTGATTTGTTTGTAGATATTATTTGCTAACCATGTTTGCTGCATAAAGTTTCGATAGGTCTATTTTTAAAAAAAAATCTAGATTTGTTTAAAAATTTCATCAGAGAAAGACTTGCTCATCATTTCTATCCTGCCAGTCTGTAAAATATATTACAAAACTGCAGTTTTATATATTTATTCTATTTTAAGCAATAGCAGCCATGTGTATTGCAGCACTGATGTCGATGTACGTATACGTGAATGAAAAAAGAATTCGGGAAATTTCAGCCAAGCTTGATCGAACAGGTAATTAGATGTAAAACAATTCAAGGAAACACAATTAATTGTAAATACATAGATATAAGAAGATGTGGTATGAGTGCCAATGAGACAACTCTCCATCCAAGTCACAATTTGTAAAGTAAACCATTATAGGTCAAAGTACGGCCTTCAACACGGAGCAAGCTATAAAGGGCCCCAAAAAATGACTAGTGTAAAACCATTCAAAGAGGAAAACCAACGGTCTAATCTATATAAAAAACGAGAAACGAGAAACACATATGAACCACACCAACAAAAGAGGGACTGAAGATACCAGAGGGACAGTCAAACTCATAGATCGAAAACAAACTGTCAACGCCATGGCCAAAAATAAAAAGATAAACAGACAAATAATAGTACAGATGACACAACATAGATAATTAAAGACTAAGCAACACGAACCCCACCAAAACTGGGGGTGATCTCAGGTGTTCCGGAATGGTAAGCAGATCCTGCTCCACATGTGGCACCCGTCGTGTTGCTTATGTTATTACAAATCCGGTAAATAGTCTAATTCGGTAGGTCACATTTGTGAAAAGGGAAGGGTATTGTAGTTACGACATAAAACAATATCAAAAAGACAACCATAACCTTGGACAAAATGCCGCCAAATAAAATAACGTACATAGGTAAATAAAAATAATTTTGTTGTAAGGTATACATGGAGTACGGAAATAATTTTGTTGTTCCTAGTACGAGTACAAATGGGAAAACTTATCGTCATACTAAACACTTATCAAAGGTGGTATTTATTAAAAACAGTGTGACAATAAGTAAACATTCAATAACAAAATACATTACAAATTGTATCAGCAGGTCGAATTAACAGGAAAGTACGATATAGTTAACTTATTTATTAGATTAGATTGCAAACTTTTATAAGTATATGAAAATCCTAGATGACAAAAAAAAAACAAATACATGTTTATCTAAACATCTTTTTAAATTTGAACTTATTATTAAGTAATGAAAATACGTCATGGAATTACACTTTTTTGTGATTGATGTATGGATTTGACTTGGGCATACAAGTATCTATTGGCGGACACATAATTTCTTTTTGTTAATTGTTGAGTTTTGTTTCTGGTAACCTACAGTTTTTATTAATAATTTTTCGCCGTGCATCAAGCTGCTTCGAATTAATGACATATAGCCTTCCTCATATATAAGATAAGTAAACAGTAATTCGCTCGAAGAAACTTGATCAACATAACATACTCGTGTGACGTTCATATATATATACATTGAATAAAAGGTATAATCTGGACACTTTTAAAATGCAGACAAAATAGTTGTGATGTTACTATGATGTTACAAACATATCTGATTTTTTTTAAAGCACGTAAACGAATACTTATTTTGGACATAATAGGTATGGGCCTATGCCTTACTAAAAAGTAAACCAAACCACATCAAAATCATTAATTAAGACTTTTTATAAAACAATACAGCTTTAAGGGGGTAAGACCTTTTCTATACATTTTGTATCTTTATATTTATAATAAGATATCAAAGTGGTGTTATTTTACAGTTCTGAATTTAATGCTAGAATATTTAGGCCAAAATGCAGAAAATTAACACAAAATTTAAAAATAATACAAGTACTGAAATCAGCCGGTCTTAAGTCATAATTTTGAACATATGACGTATTTCATACATATGTATTTTTTTTTTTTTTTAATTCAAGGTGTCAATACAATAAACTAAAAACATTCTATTAACGAGATTTTTCAAAAAGTTCAAAACAATATCCCGCATTTTACTCTTATTTAAAAAGTCATTGATAAAATGTGCAAAACATTCGGTTATACGAAAGACAGTAAAATAATAACTATCCTGCGATTGGACACTTAAGCTATCTTCATTTTTTACATTTTTTCTTGTGTTTATGCAAACAATATTTTGTACCATGTACAATGCACGATGCATTGCAATAATCCAATTCACTTCAACATCGTATAAACAGTCCATTGAAATTCGCTTTCATCTAATATTATAATTCTCCTATGTCTTTTAATGTTTTTCATAGAATTACAAACCGAATGGAACGAAAAGTAGAAAGAATCTGTTTCATACTGGCAGTTTCAATACATATCAATATGCAAATATTCAACAACTGCGTCTCTTTATTGATAAAGATGGTTTATTCCTTTAGAGACTACATTTTTTTATCTGCTGACAAATAACAAGTAAAAAGTGTTAACTTTTAAGGAACTTTGTCTTATTACAATTAAGTGAAGTAAAAACAAACAGTAATTAAATTTTTACAGGTAATAAGCTTAGTCTTCGAATCTCCATTCAAGGAAATATTACCATCTTTTTGGTTTTTTTATATGTGATATATTTTTTTTATGTTGCAGGGATATAATACAGCATGTATCTCTTGTTGACAGCTCAGTAAAAGCCCATATAAAAAACACATATTTATTGAAGTACCTGCTTGACATTTTAAAAAGATACAAATAATGTTAATTCTATAAGTACATATCTTTTACATATTGAGTCGACAATCAAATGTACTATGGGGTAATTTCGGAGTACCTTGTTCAATAACACAAAAAAAAATCGATAAAATAGCGATTCCTCGACATAAAATACCGGTTAACAACTACAAATGGTGCTTAATCGGTAAAATATTGGAAAAACCGATATAGTTTAGGGAACAATCAGTAAATTTACCTCTTGAACCAAGTAGTACACCATACATTTCAAACAAATCCAGATAATATGTTGTGGTAATGAGTTATTTAAATTTGGTTACATTGGATAACGTTTCATTTCTAGTGACGTGACATAATCCAGACATCAAAATCTCACCGGAAGTCAGAGAAAAGCACTTCCGATAGCAAGTTAAACAGAAAAAGGCATCGTTCCCATTTCTTTTTTCCAATAGGGTACATTTGTGTTGAATCTAAGATATGTATTATATTTTATCATGTTAATGTTTATGTTTTGTTGTTTACAGAAATCCAAAAACCTTTACTGCTCATTTTAAAACTAGTGAATTCATATCTTTAGAAATAGGCTAGATATTAATATTTGAAAAAGTCCTACTCAACGTCGGAGGAGGGTACAACCCAAGTACGGGGTATTTACAGTTCCAAGAGCCGGGTTGTACTTAGTGTCGTGAAAAGTGAGATAAAATAACGGCAAACATCTACATGTTTGGCTTAATAAGAATGATAACAATCATAGCAGAATATGGGGGGCCTAATAATGAGGGAAGCTTTAGCATCCCTGTACAGGTAGCAAAAGGAGATCAACTTGTCATAGCTCATCGCGCAGGTTTTTATGTTAATGCTGAATCTGTACATGACAGTTATATCTCATTCTTCTCTGTCGTGTTCATATCGGACTAACAACTAACATATATACCCATGCCATAAAATTGATCAGAAGAAAGATTTTGTATCATCTTATCCTAAAAGTGTAAACAGAAGTGATAACAAACATGAATTAGTTTTACTGATTATTAAAGCAGTTATTTACTTATTTATTTGAATGATTTTTATTGTTTTATGGTATATATTATGAAAAATTTAGTTAAATGGTTACTCATGTGTATATTTGAAGGGAAGGCAAGGAGAACATAATGCAAAACACATCAACCATCCACCAAACCAAATTAAATAACAGTCAAATTTCGTAGTCCTCTATCCAGTTAAATAACTTTCAGAAACACATATTATAACACAAGAAAATTCCTCTACCCTGTCCTGTGCTAAAGTTGTCATTTGCGGCCCATTTTCGAGCCTGGTTTTAGAAATTATCAAGAAAAACTTCATTTTCATAGGAAAAAAAATAACTTGTTACTTTTTATCTCTCCTAATAGAATTGCTTTGTTGACTCTTCTACATGGAATGATTATTTCTCTAATGTGACTCTTCATATGGGATGTGTGTGTCTCAACTGTAGCTCTTGTATGTGGAGTGAGCATTTCTCGACTGTGAATCTTTCATGTGGATTATGTATTTCTTAACTGTGACTCCTTCATAACTTAACTAGTTCCATCGACATATCGTAAGAAGACTGATTTCCAGCCATTAGCTAGAACCAATCTGTATGATTTATTGCATGGATTGTCTGATTATCATTTTTTATGCATTATTCTATTAATGACAACGTTAAATATCAAAGCAAGTCTATACAGCGGTAACAGTAATTCAATTTGGGGTTATCATAACTCTGGACTTTTATCATGTAAAATATATCTTCTGGCCTCTTAGAACTATAACCTTGTTCTATTTTGTCTGTACTTCTTAGGCCATTGTTTTTTTTTTAACTTTTATTTTGATTTTGTTTTCTTGTTTGTCACTACCATACAATTTATGTTAAAGGTTAGGTAAGAAACGTTTTTTCTCTATATCAAGCTTTTCGTTTGTTTTTCTATGCATTGTACGTACGTCCCGAAACTTTAGTTTCCCTTTTCCAAATATCAACTGTATCCATAATGCTTATTGCCATAAAACACAGATCAAGTTCGAATTTTGGTTGCGTCACTTTCACCGTTCTTGAGTTATGTCCCTTTATTAATGGAAAATTTGCTGAATTTGCCGTTACCGCACTCTAACTTTACTTTGCTTCAACCAAATGTTATAACCGTATACACAATGCGTATTACCCCCAAACACAGATCATGTTCGAATTTGGTTGGCGTCACTTTCATCGTTCTAGTATTATGCCCCTTTTTAAATGAAAAATTGCAAAATTTGCTGTTTTGCCGACGAAACAAACAACAAAAACTGTCTTTAGGTTTCCAAAGAAAACAAAATGTTAATAAGTTTGAGTTAGAACATTGGCTCGCGTAGTGGTATTAACCATATGTGGATTCTAAAAACTCATAAGAACTTCTGGACAATTTTAAATCTCGATCTTTCTCCGATATTAATTCTATCAAAACTTTTGATTTTTCAACTCTGTATACCACCATTCCCCATGTCTATAAGAAATAATCAACAATGCTTTTCAATATAAAAAAAGGTAGCATACGCTATAAATTTATTGCTTTGGGATATCATACAGCATATTTTGTTAAAAGTGAAAAAAAAAAGATAAAACATGCTACACCGAGGAACAATTGATCAGTGTGCTGGGGTTTCTTATTGACAACATATTTGTTCAATTTGGAGGTAGACTTTTTAAACAAATTGTCGGCATTCCCGTGGGAACGAAATGTGCGCCTATCTTTGCCGACCTCTTCTTATTTTTATATGAGTGGGGGGTTCCTTCAGTTACTTGTCAAAAACAAGAAGACCAAAGAAACCAGATCATTTGATTTCACATTCAGATTTATTGATTGATAACGAAACAACAGCCACGGCTTCCTCCGCCTCATTTTCATACTTATAACTCGAATTTGACAAAAGTGGTCATCTCAGTACCAGAATCTTTGACAAACGAGACGATTTTAATTTTGAAATTGTAAATTCCCCCACTGAAGCAGCAATATACCAACTTCACCTGCATATTGGATATACGTTTCCCAACTTATTCGGTATTAAAGAGCCTGAAGCTGCTACTCAGACTTTATAAAGCATCACCAGTGTCTGAGCAGAAAGTTGATGAACAAGGGTTATGTGAAAGAACGTCTCGCCCTTTTTCTAAAAACTTTCATCGGAAGATACCAAGACCTTGTTGATAAATGTTCCGTATCAACTTCACAAATAATACATGATAGTCTTGAAGTAAAGATTCTAGGTTCTGACGTTGTTTATCTGAATTACGTGCTATAGTGTTCTTTTTATTTGTCTTTGTATATTTTTTACCCTTTACTGTTTAGTTCATTTTTGGTTATGTACTTTTGGCGTGGCTAGATATTTATACATCCAGTCATTGTGTTATTGTGCTATTGTCATTTTTGTATTCTTGTCTTTCATTTGCTTAATATGTACTTTGTCTATAGAGTGTCTATATGCGATTTTTTTTTCTTTGTAGAAATAGTTATTTGTTTGTATAGGAATTAAGATTATAACATTAAATTGACTGTCATACAACTGAGAGGTTTAGCTAGCTATAAAACCAGGTTTTATCCACCTTTTTTTAACTTAAGGAAATGCCTGTACCAAGTCAGGAATATGACAGTTGTTTTTCATTCGTTTGATGTGTTTGAGCTTTTGATTTTGCCATTTGATAAAGGACTATCCGTTTTGAATTCTCCTTCGAGTTCGATATTTTTGTTATTTTTGTTTTTGCATATTTACAAGTAGGGCATCGGTGTCCTATGGACACGTTCTTCTTTTTTTAACGTAAAAACCGATGTGAACGATAAGATATGGTTTATGTGATTTATATTTATATGAAAAGTCTCCCAAAAGTGCACATGCACACATATGTTATGATGTCGGGCAGTATCTGAGACCTGTTTGTTGACGCGTACGCCTCTTTGTCGACTAAATACATCCTATTAATAAATAGCAAAGCTAAATAATGTTATAAATTTTAAGTCACTGTGGTTAGTTTTGTTCTCAGAATTTAAACATAGAAAATTTATTAGAAGGAAGATGTTTTTAAACAAAAGAATGAAGGATAATTGACAATGAAATGAAGTTCGAATTTGATTGGCGTCACTTTCACCGTTCTTGTGTCATGCCCCCTTTATAAATAAAAAAAGCTAAATTTTCTGTTTTGCACACTCAACAAACAGAAACAACTATTTTTAAGTTTCATAGAAAACAAAATTTTAATAGGTTTGAATTAGATCATTGACTCTTGAATATTTACAACCGGAGCATTTGTGTTCCATAGACACATTCTGGTTTTATTTTAAAGTAAACACCAATGTGAAACATAGGGGATATGGTCTATTTGATCTATATTTATCTGGAAAGTCGCACAAAAGTGCACCTGCACACATATGTTTAGATGTCGGGAAGTAACTGAGACTTGTTTGTTGACGCGTACGCCTCTTTGTCGACTAAATGCATCCTATTAATAATTATCGAAGCTAAATAATGTTATGAATTTTAAGTTACTGTGGTTAGTTTTGTTCTCAGAACTTAAACCTGGAAAAATTATTATAAGGAAGAATTTTTTTAACAAAACATTGAAGGATAATTGACAAGGAAATGTAGCAGTTTTTAACCGTAATTTTCACTATCTTAATTTACACAATATTTTTTCGGCCGTATATGTAGATGGAACACTATTAAATACAAAGTAAGTTGGCTTTAATAGGACATTTTATATCTTATGAAGTCAAACACCTATACATATATATCATCGACATATCTTTGGGTATTTAACCATAAAGGTATTAGATTAACATGTTTAACCAAAATGAAAAATCTTTTGGAAGAAAAGTTTTCTATATTCAAGAGCTTGTAGCTGCTACTCAGACTTTATAAATGTCATCAGTGTCTGAGCAGAAAGTTGATGAACCAGGGTTATGTCAAAGAACGTCTCGTCCTTTTTCTAAAAAAGTTCATCGGAAGATACCAAGACCTTGTTGATAAATATTCCGTATCAACATCACAAATAATACATGATGGTCTTGAAGTAACGATTCTAGGTACTAACGTTGTTTATCATCTGAATTACGTGTTATAGTGATCTTTTTGTTTGTCTTTGTATATTTTTAACCTTTACTGTTAAGTCAATTCCTGGTAATGTACTTTTGGCTTGGCTCGGTATCTTTTTGTTTTTGTTTTATATGTGATATATTATTTTTATGTTGCAAGGAAAGAATAAAGCACGTATCTCTTGTTGACAGTTCAGAAAAAGCCCGTATAAAAACACATATTTATTGAAGTACCTGCTTGACATTTTAAAAAGATACAAATAATGTTAATTCTATAAGTACATTTCTTTTACATATTGAGTCGACAATCAAATGAACTATGGGGTAATATCGGAGTACCTTGCTCAATAACACAAAAAAATCGATAAAATAGCGATTCCTCGACATAAAATACCGGTTAACCACTACAATCAGTAAATTTACCTCTTGAACCAACTGGTATACCATACATATCAGACAAGTCCAGACAATATGTGGCTTCGTGGTAATGAGTTATTTAAATTTGGTTACATTGGATATCGTTTCATTTCTAGTGACTTGCATAATCCAGACATCAAAATCTCACCGGAAGTCAGAGAAAAGCACTTCCGATAGAAAGTTCAACAGAAAAAGGCATCGTCCCCATTTCTTTTTTCCAATAGGGTACATTTGTGTTGAATCTAAGATATGTATTATGTTTTATCATGTTAATATTTATGTTTTGTTGTTTACAGAAATCCAAAAACCTTTTCTGTTCATTTTAAAACTAGTGAATTCATATCTTTAGAAAAAGGCCAGATATTAATATTTGAAAAAGTCCTATTCAACGTCGGAGGAGGGAACAACCCAAGTACGGGGTATTTACAGTTCCAAGAGCCGGGTTGTACTTAGTGTCGTGAAAAGTGAGATAAAATAACGGCAAACATCTACATGTTTGGCTTAATAAGAATGATAACAATGTCATACCAGGATATGGGGGACATTATAATGAGGGAAGCTTTAGCATCCCTGTACAGGTAGCAAAAGGAGATCAACTTGTCATAGCTCATCACGCAGGTTTTTATGTTAATGCTGAATCTGTACAGGGCAGTAATATCTGATTCTTCTCTGTTGTGTTCATATCGGACTAACAACTAACATATATCCCCATGCCATAAAATTGATCAGAAGAAAGATTTTGTATCATCTTAACCTAAAAGTGTAAACAGAAGTGATAACAAACATGAATTACTTTTTACTGATTATTAAAGCAGTTATTTACTTATTTTTTTGAATGATTTTTATTGTTTTATGGTATATATTATGGAAAATTTAGTTAAATGGTTACTTATGTGTATATTTGAAGGGAAGGCAAGGAGAACATAATGCAAAACACTTCAACCATCCACCAAGCCAAGTTAAAGAACAGTCAAATTTCGTAGTCCTCTATCCAGTTAAATAACTTTCAGAAACACATATTGTAACACAAGAAAATTTCTCTACCCTGTCCTGTGCTAAAGTTGTCATTTGCTGCCTATTTTCGAGCCTGGTGTTAGAAATTATCAAGAAAAACTTCATTTTCATAGGAAACAAATAACTTGTTACTTTTTATCTCTCCTAATAGAATTGCTTTGTTGACTCTTCTACATGGAATGATTATTTCTCTAATGTGACTCTTCATATGGGATGTGAATGTCTCAACTGTAACTCTTGTATGTGGAGTGAGCATTTCTCGACTGTGAATCTTTCATATGGATTATGTATTTCTTAACTGTGACTCCTTCATAACTTAACTAGTTCCATTGACATATCGTCAGAAGACTGATTTCCAGCCATTATATAGAACCAATCTGTATGATTTATTGCATGGATTGTCTGAATATCATTTTTATGCATTATTCTATTAGTGACCACGTTAAATATCAAAGCGGGTCTATACAGCGCTAACAGTAATTCAATTTGGGGTTATCATAACTCTGGACTTTTATCATGTAAAATATATCTTCTGGCCTCTTAGAACTATAACCTTGTTCTATAATGTCTGTACTCCTTATGCCATTGTTTTTTAACTTTTATTTTGATTTTGTTTTCTTGTTTGTCACTACCATACAATTTATATTAAAGGTTAGGTAAATGTCAAGAAACGTTTTTCCTCTATATCAAGCTTTACGTTTGTTTTTCTATGCATTGTACGTACGTCCCGAAACTTTAGTTTCCCTTTTCCAAATATCAATTGTATCCACAATGCTTATTGCCATAAAACACAGATCAAGTTCGAATTTTGGTTGCGTCACTTTCACCGTTCTTGAGTTATGTCCCTTTATTAATGGAATACTTGCTGAATTTGCCGTTTCCACACCCTAACTTTACTTTGCTACAACCAAATGTTATAACCGTTTACACAATGCGTATTACCCCCAATCACAGATCATGTTCGAATTTGGTTGGCGTCACTTTCATCGTTCTAGTATTATGCCCCTTTTTAAATGAAAAATTGCAAAATTTCCTGTTTCGCCGACAAAACAAACAACAGAAACTGTCTTTAGGTTACCAAAGAAAACAAAATGTTAATAAGTTTGAGTTAGAACATTGACTCGCGTAATGGTATTAACCATATGTGGATTCTAAAAAACTCTAAAGAACTTCTGGATAATATTAAATCTCGATCTTTCTCCGATATTAATTCTATCAAAACTTTTGATTTTTCAACTCTGTATACCACCATTCCCCATGTCTATAAGAAATAATCAACAATGCTTTTCAATATAAAAAAAGGTAGCATACGCTATAAATTTATTGTTTTGGGATATCATACAGCATATTTTGTTAAAAGTGAAAAAAAAAAGATAAAACATGCTACACCGAGGAACAATTGATCAGTGTGCTGGGGTTTCTTATTGACAACATATTTGTTCAATTTGGAGGTAGACTTTTTAAACAAATTGTCGGCATTCCCGTGGGAACGAAATGTGCGCCTATCTTTGCCGACCTCTTCTTATTTTTATATGAGTGGGGGGTTCCTTCAGTTACTTGTCAAAAACAAGAAGACCAAAGAAACCAGATCATTTGATTTCACATTCAGATTTATTGATTGATAACGAAACAACAGCCACGGCTTCCTCCGCCTCATTTTCATACTTATAACTCGAATTTGACAAAAGTGGTCATCTCAGTACCAGAATCTTTGACAAACGAGACGATTTTAATTTTGAAATTGTAAATTCCCCCACTGAAGCAGCAATATACCAACTTCACCTGCATATTGGATATACGTTTCCCAACTTATTCGGTATTAAAGAGCCTGAAGCTGCTACTCAGACTTTATAAAGCATCACCAGTGTCTGAGCAGAAAGTTGATGAACAAGGGTTATGTGAAAGAACGTCTCGCCCTTTTTCTAAAAACTTTCATCGGAAGATACCAAGACCTTGTTGATAAATATTCCGTATCAACTTCACAAATAATACATGATAGTCTTGAAGTAAAGATTCTAGGTTCTGACGTTGTTTATCTGAATTACGTGCTATAGTGTTCTTTTTATTTGTCTTTGTATATTTTTTACCCTTTACTGTTTAGTTCATTTTTGGTTATGTACTTTTGGCGTGGCTAGATATTTATACATCCAGTCATTGTGTTATTGTGCTATTGTCATTTTTGTATTCTTGTCTTTCATTTGCTTAATATGTACTTTGTCTATAGAGTGTCTATATGCGATTTTTTTTTCTTTGTAGAAATAGTTATTTGTTTGTATAGGAATTAAGATTATAACATTAAATTGACTGTCATACAACTGAGAGGTTTAGCTAGCTATAAAACCAGGTTTTATCCACCTTTTTTTAACTTAAGGAAATGCCTGTACCAAGTCAGGAATATGACAGTTGTTTTTCATTCGTTTGATGTGTTTGAGCTTTTGATTTTGCCATTTGATAAAGGACTATCCGTTTTGAATTCTCCTTCGAGTTCGATATTTTTGTTATTTTTGTTTTTGCATATTTACAAGTAGGGCATCGGTGTCCTATGGACACGTTCTTCTTTTTTTAACGTAAAAACCGATGTGAACGATAAGATATGGTTTATGTGATTTATATTTATATGAAAAGTCTCCCAAAAGTGCACATGCACACATATGTTATGATGTCGGGCAGTATCTGAGACCTGTTTGTTGACGCGTACGCCTCTTTGTCGACTAAATACATCCTATTAATAAATAGCAAAGCTAAATAATGTTATAAATTTTAAGTCACTGTGGTTAGTTTTGTTCTCAGAATTTAAACATAGAAAATTTATTAGAAGGAAGATGTTTTTAAACAAAAGAATGAAGGATAATTGACAATGAAATGAAGTTCGAATTTGATTGGCGTCACTTTCACCGTTCTTGTGTCATGCCCCCTTTATAAATAAAAAAAGCTAAATTTTCTGTTTTGCACACTCAACAAACAGAAACAACTATTTTTAAGTTTCATAGA
This sequence comes from Mytilus californianus, assembly GCF_021869535.1. NCBI lineage: Eukaryota > Metazoa > Mollusca > Bivalvia > Mytilida > Mytilidae > Mytilus > Mytilus californianus. Next base: position 137,011,370 of record NW_026262581.1, on the reverse strand, counting down.
AAACAAAATTTTAATAGGTTTGAATTAGATCATTGACTCTTGAATATTTACAACCGGAGCATTTGTGTTCCATAGACACATTCTGGTTTTATTTTAAAGTAAACACCAATGTGAAACATAGGGGATATGGTCTATTTGATCTATATTTATCTGGAAAGTCGCACAAAAGTGCACCTGCACACATATGTTTAGATGTCGGGAAGTAACTGAGACTTGTTTGTTGACGCGTACGCCTCTTTGTCGACTAAATGCATCCTATTAATAATTATCGAAGCTAAATAATGTTATGAATTTTAAGTTACTGTGGTTAGTTTTGTTCTCAGAACTTAAACCTGGAAAAATTATTATAAGGAAGAATTTTTTTAACAAAACATTGAAGGATAATTGACAAGGAAATGTAGCAGTTTTTAACCGTAATTTTCACTATCTTAATTTACACAATATTTTTTCGGCCGTATATGTAGATGGAACACTATTAAATACAAAGTAAGTTGGCTTTAATAGGACATTTTATATCTTATGAAGTCAAACACCTATACATATATATCATCGACATATCTTTGGGTATTTAACCATAAAGGTATTAGATTAACATGTTTAACCAAAATGAAAAATCTTTTGGAAGAAAAGTTTTCTATATTCAAGAGCTTGTAGCTGCTACTCAGACTTTATAAATGTCATCAGTGTCTGAGCAGAAAGTTGATGAACCAGGGTTATGTCAAAGAACGTCTCGTCCTTTTTCTAAAAAAGTTCATCGGAAGATACCAAGACCTTGTTGATAAATATTCCGTATCAACATCACAAATAATACATGATGGTCTTGAAGTAACGATTCTAGGTACTAACGTTGTTTATCATCTGAATTACGTGTTATAGTGATCTTTTTGTTTGTCTTTGTATATTTTTAACCTTTACTGTTAAGTCAATTCCTGGTAATGTACTTTTGGCTTGGCTCGGTATCTTTTTGTTTTTGTTTTATATGTGATATATTATTTTTATGTTGCAAGGAAAGAATAAAGCACGTATCTCTTGTTGACAGTTCAGAAAAAGCCCGTATAAAAACACATATTTATTGAAGTACCTGCTTGACATTTTAAAAAGATACAAATAATGTTAATTCTATAAGTACATTTCTTTTACATATTGAGTCGACAATCAAATGAACTATGGGGTAATATCGGAGTACCTTGCTCAATAACACAAAAAAATCGATAAAATAGCGATTCCTCGACATAAAATACCGGTTAACCACTACAATCAGTAAATTTACCTCTTGAACCAACTGGTATACCATACATATCAGACAAGTCCAGACAATATGTGGCTTCGTGGTAATGAGTTATTTAAATTTGGTTACATTGGATATCGTTTCATTTCTAGTGACTTGCATAATCCAGACATCAAAATCTCACCGGAAGTCAGAGAAAAGCACTTCCGATAGAAAGTTCAACAGAAAAAGGCATCGTCCCCATTTCTTTTTTCCAATAGGGTACATTTGTGTTGAATCTAAGATATGTATTATGTTTTATCATGTTAATATTTATGTTTTGTTGTTTACAGAAATCCAAAAACCTTTTCTGTTCATTTTAAAACTAGTGAATTCATATCTTTAGAAAAAGGCCAGATATTAATATTTGAAAAAGTCCTATTCAACGTCGGAGGAGGGAACAACCCAAGTACGGGGTATTTACAGTTCCAAGAGCCGGGTTGTACTTAGTGTCGTGAAAAGTGAGATAAAATAACGGCAAACATCTACATGTTTGGCTTAATAAGAATGATAACAATGTCATACCAGGATATGGGGGACATTATAATGAGGGAAGCTTTAGCATCCCTGTACAGGTAGCAAAAGGAGATCAACTTGTCATAGCTCATCACGCAGGTTTTTATGTTAATGCTGAATCTGTACAGGGCAGTAATATCTGATTCTTCTCTGTTGTGTTCATATCGGACTAACAACTAACATATATCCCCATGCCATAAAATTGATCAGAAGAAAGATTTTGTATCATCTTAACCTAAAAGTGTAAACAGAAGTGATAACAAACATGAATTACTTTTTACTGATTATTAAAGCAGTTATTTACTTATTTTTTTGAATGATTTTTATTGTTTTATGGTATATATTATGGAAAATTTAGTTAAATGGTTACTTATGTGTATATTTGAAGGGAAGGCAAGGAGAACATAATGCAAAACACTTCAACCATCCACCAAGCCAAGTTAAAGAACAGTCAAATTTCGTAGTCCTCTATCCAGTTAAATAACTTTCAGAAACACATATTGTAACACAAGAAAATTTCTCTACCCTGTCCTGTGCTAAAGTTGTCATTTGCTGCCTATTTTCGAGCCTGGTGTTAGAAATTATCAAGAAAAACTTCATTTTCATAGGAAACAAATAACTTGTTACTTTTTATCTCTCCTAATAGAATTGCTTTGTTGACTCTTCTACATGGAATGATTATTTCTCTAATGTGACTCTTCATATGGGATGTGAATGTCTCAACTGTAACTCTTGTATGTGGAGTGAGCATTTCTCGACTGTGAATCTTTCATATGGATTATGTATTTCTTAACTGTGACTCCTTCATAACTTAACTAGTTCCATTGACATATCGTCAGAAGACTGATTTCCAGCCATTATATAGAACCAATCTGTATGATTTATTGCATGGATTGTCTGAATATCATTTTTATGCATTATTCTATTAGTGACCACGTTAAATATCAAAGCGGGTCTATACAGCGCTAACAGTAATTCAATTTGGGGTTATCATAACTCTGGACTTTTATCATGTAAAATATATCTTCTGGCCTCTTAGAACTATAACCTTGTTCTATAATGTCTGTACTCCTTATGCCATTGTTTTTTAACTTTTATTTTGATTTTGTTTTCTTGTTTGTCACTACCATACAATTTATATTAAAGGTTAGGTAAATGTCAAGAAACGTTTTTCCTCTATATCAAGCTTTACGTTTGTTTTTCTATGCATTGTACGTACGTCCCGAAACTTTAGTTTCCCTTTTCCAAATATCAATTGTATCCACAATGCTTATTGCCATAAAACACAGATCAAGTTCGAATTTTGGTTGCGTCACTTTCACCGTTCTTGAGTTATGTCCCTTTATTAATGGAATACTTGCTGAATTTGCCGTTTCCACACCCTAACTTTACTTTGCTACAACCAAATGTTATAACCGTTTACACAATGCGTATTACCCCCAATCACAGATCATGTTCGAATTTGGTTGGCGTCACTTTCATCGTTCTAGTATTATGCCCCTTTTTAAATGAAAAATTGCAAAATTTCCTGTTTCGCCGACAAAACAAACAACAGAAACTGTCTTTAGGTTACCAAAGAAAACAAAATGTTAATAAGTTTGAGTTAGAACATTGACTCGCGTAATGGTATTAACCATATGTGGATTCTAAAAAACTCTAAAGAACTTCTGGATAATATTAAATCTCGATCTTTCTCCGATATTAATTCTATCAAAACTTTTGATTTTTCAACTCTGTATACCACCATTCCCCATGTCTATAAGAAATAATCAACAATGCTTTTCAATATAAAAAAAGGTAGCATACGCTATAAATTTATTGTTTTGGGATATCATACAGCATATTTTGTTAAAAGTGAAAAAAAAAAGATAAAACATGCTACACCGAGGAACAATTGATCAGTGTGCTGGGGTTTCTTATTGACAACATATTTGTTCAATTTGGAGGTAGACTTTTTAAACAAATTGTCGGCATTCCCGTGGGAACGAAATGTGCGCCTATCTTTGCCGACCTCTTCTTATTTTTATATGAGTGGGGGGTTCCTTCAGTTACTTGTCAAAAACAAGAAGACCAAAGAAACCAGATCATTTGATTTCACATTCAGATTTATTGATTGATAACGAAACAACAGCCACGGCTTCCTCCGCCTCATTTTCATACTTATAACTCGAATTTGACAAAAGTGGTCATCTCAGTACCAGAATCTTTGACAAACGAGACGATTTTAATTTTGAAATTGTAAATTCCCCCACTGAAGCAGCAATATACCAACTTCACCTGCATATTGGATATACGTTTCCCAACTTATTCGGTATTAAAGAGCCTGAAGCTGCTACTCAGACTTTATAAAGCATCACCAGTGTCTGAGCAGAAAGTTGATGAACAAGGGTTATGTGAAAGAACGTCTCGCCCTTTTTCTAAAAACTTTCATCGGAAGATACCAAGACCTTGTTGATAAATATTCCGTATCAACTTCACAAATAATACATGATAGTCTTGAAGTAAAGATTCTAGGTTCTGACGTTGTTTATCTGAATTACGTGCTATAGTGTTCTTTTTATTTGTCTTTGTATATTTTTTACCCTTTACTGTTTAGTTCATTTTTGGTTATGTACTTTTGGCGTGGCTAGATATTTATACATCCAGTCATTGTGTTATTGTGCTATTGTCATTTTTGTATTCTTGTCTTTCATTTGCTTAATATGTATTTTGTCTATAGAGTGTCTATATGCGATTTTTTTTTCTTTGTAGAAATAGTTATTTGTTTGTATAGGAATTAAGATTATAACATTAAATTGACTGTCATACAACTGAGAGGTTTAGCTAGCTATAAAACCAGGTTTTATCCACCTTTTTTTAACTTAAGGAAATGCCTGTACCAAGTCAGGAATATGACAGTTGTTTTTCATTCGTTTGATGTGTTTGAGCTTTTGATTTTGCCATTTGATAAAGGACTATCCGTTTTGAATTCTCCTTCGAGTTCGATATTTTTGTTATTTTTGTTTTTGCATATTTACAAGTAGGGCATCGGTGTCCTATGGACACGTTCTTCTTTTTTTAACGTAAAAACCGATGTGAACGATAAGATATGGTTTATGTGATTTATATTTATATGAAAAGTCTCCCAAAAGTGCACATGCACACATATGTTATGATGTCGGGCAGTATCTGAGACCTGTTTGTTGACGCGTACGCCTCTTTGTCGACTAAATACATCCTATTAATAAATAGCAAAGCTAAATAATGTTATAAATTTTAAGTCACTGTGGTTAGTTTTGTTCTCAGAATTTAAACATAGAAAATTTATTAGAAGGAAGATGTTTTTAAACAAAAGAATGAAGGATAATTGACAATGAAATGAAGTTCGAATTTGATTGGCGTCACTTTCACCGTTCTTGTGTCATGCCCCCTTTATAAATAAAAAAAGCTAAATTTTCTGTTTTGCACACTCAACAAACAGAAACAACTATTTTTAAGTTTCATAGAAAACAAAATTTTAATAGGTTTGAATTAGATCATTGACTCTTGAATATTTACAACCGGAGCATTTGTGTTCCATAGACACATTCTGGTTTTATTTTAAAGTAAACACCAATGTGAAACATAGGGGATATGGTCTATTTGATCTATATTTATCTGGAAAGTCGCACAAAAGTGCACCTGCACACATATGTTTAGATGTCGGGAAGTAACTGAGACTTGTTTGTTGACGCGTACGCCTCTTTGTCGACTAAATGCATCCTATTAATAATTATCGAAGCTAAATAATGTTATGAATTTTAAGTTACTGTGGTTAGTTTTGTTCTCAGAACTTAAACCTGGAAAAATTATTATAAGGAAGAATTTTTTTAACAAAACATTGAAGGATAATTGACAAGGAAATGTAGCAGTTTTTAACCGTAATTTTCACTATCTTAATTTACACAATATTTTTTCGGCCGTATATGTAGATGGAACACTATTAAATACAAAGTAAGTTGGCTTTAATAGGACATTTTATATCTTATGAAGTCAAACACCTATACATATATATCATCGACATATCTTTGGGTATTTAACCATAAAGGTATTAGATTAACATGTTTAACCAAAATGAAAAATCTTTTGGAAGAAAAGTTTTCTATATTCAAGAGCTTGTAGCTGCTACTCAGACTTTATAAATGTCATCAGTGTCTGAGCAGAAAGTTGATGAACCAGGGTTATGTCAAAGAACGTCTCGTCCTTTTTCTAAAAAAGTTCATCGGAAGATACCAAGACCTTGTTGATAAATATTCCGTATCAACATCACAAATAATACATGATGGTCTTGAAGTAACGATTCTAGGTACTAACGTTGTTTATCATCTGAATTACGTGTTATAGTGATCTTTTTGTTTGTCTTTGTATATTTTTAACCTTTACTGTTAAGTCAATTCCTGGTAATGTACTTTTGGCTTGGCTCGGTATCTTTTTGTTTTTGTTTTATATGTGATATATTATTTTTATGTTGCAAGGAAAGAATAAAGCACGTATCTCTTGTTGACAGTTCAGAAAAAGCCCGTATAAAAACACATATTTATTGAAGTACCTGCTTGACATTTTAAAAAGATACAAATAATGTTAATTCTATAAGTACATTTCTTTTACATATTGAGTCGACAATCAAATGAACTATGGGGTAATATCGGAGTACCTTGCTCAATAACACAAAAAAATCGATAAAATAGCGATTCCTCGACATAAAATACCGGTTAACCACTACAATCAGTAAATTTACCTCTTGAACCAACTGGTATACCATACATTTCAGACAAGTCCAGACAATATGTGGCTTCGTGGTAATGAGTTATTTAAATTTGGTTACATTGGATATCGTTTCATTTCTAGTGACTTGCATAATCCAGACATCAAAATCTCACCGGAAGTCAGAGAAAAGCACTTCCGATAGAAAGTTCAACAGAAAAAGGCATCGTCCCCATTTCTTTTTTCCAATAGGGTACATTTGTGTTGAATCTAAGATATGTATTATGTTTTATCATGTTAATATTTATGTTTTGTTGTTTACAGAAATCCAAAAACCTTTTCTGTTCATTTTAAAACTAGTGAATTCATATCTTTAGAAAAAGGCCAGATATTAATATTTGAAAAAGTCCTATTCAACGTCGGAGGAGGGAACAACCCAAGTACGGGGTATTTACAGTTCCAAGAGCCGGGTTGTACTTAGTGTCGTGAAAAGTGAGATAAAATAACGGCAAACATCTACATGTTTGGCTTAATAAGAATGATAACAATGTCATACCAGGATATGGGGGACATTATAATGAGGGAAGCTTTAGCATCCCTGTACAGGTAGCAAAAGGAGATCAACTTGTCATAGCTCATCACGCAGGTTTTTATGTTAATGCTGAATCTGTACAGGGCAGTAATATCTGATTCTTCTCTGTTGTGTTCATATCGGACTAACAACTAACATATATCCCCATGCCATAAAATTGATCAGAAGAAAGATTTTGTATCATCTTAACCTAAAAGTGTAAACAGAAGTGATAACAAACATGAATTACTTTTTACTGATTATTAAAGCAGTTATTTACTTATTTTTTTGAATGATTTTTATTGTTTTATGGTATATATTATGGAAAATTTAGTTAAATGGTTACTTATGTGTATATTTGAAGGGAAGGCAAGGAGAACATAATGCAAAACACTTCAACCATCCACCAAGCCAAGTTAAAGAACAGTCAAATTTCGTAGTCCTCTATCCAGTTAAATAACTTTCAGAAACACATATTGTAACACAAGAAAATTTCTCTACCCTGTCCTGTGCTAAAGTTGTCATTTGCTGCCTATTTTCGAGCCTGGTGTTAGAAATTATCAAGAAAAACTTCATTTTCATAGGAAACAAATAACTTGTTACTTTTTATCTCTCCTAATAGAATTGCTTTGTTGACTCTTCTACATGGAATGATTATTTCTCTAATGTGACTCTTCATATGGGATGTGAATGTCTCAACTGTAACTCTTGTATGTGGAGTGAGCATTTCTCGACTGTGAATCTTTCATATGGATTATGTATTTCTTAACTGTGACTCCTTCATAACTTAACTAGTTCCATTGACATATCGTCAGAAGACTGATTTCCAGCCATTATATAGAACCAATCTGTATGATTTATTGCATGGATTGTCTGAATATCATTTTTATGCATTATTCTATTAGTGACCACGTTAAATATCAAAGCGGGTCTATACAGCGCTAACAGTAATTCAATTTGGGGTTATCATAACTCTGGACTTTTATCATGTAAAATATATCTTCTGGCCTCTTAGAACTATAACCTTGTTCTATAATGTCTGTACTCCTTATGCCATTGTTTTTTAACTTTTATTTTGATTTTGTTTTCTTGTTTGTCACTACCATACAATTTATATTAAAGGTTAGGTAAATGTCAAGAAACGTTTTTCCTCTATATCAAGCTTTACGTTTGTTTTTCTATGCATTGTACGTACGTCCCGAAACTTTAGTTTCCCTTTTCCAAATATCAATTGTATCCACAATGCTTATTGCCATAAAACACAGATCAAGTTCGAATTTTGGTTGCGTCACTTTCACCGTTCTTGAGTTATGTCCCTTTATTAATGGAATACTTGCTGAATTTGCCGTTTCCACACCCTAACTTTACTTTGCTACAACCAAATGTTATAACCGTTTACACAATGCGTATTACCCCCAATCACAGATCATGTTCGAATTTGGTTGGCGTCACTTTCATCGTTCTAGTATTATGCCCCTTTTTAAATGAAAAATTGCAAAATTTCCTGTTTCGCCGACAAAACAAACAACAGAAACTGTCTTTAGGTTACCAAAGAAAACAAAATGTTAATAAGTTTGAGTTAGAACATTGACTCGCGTAATGGTATTAACCATATGTGGATTCTAAAAAACTCTAAAGAACTTCTGGATAATATTAAATCTCGATCTTTCTCCGATATTAATTCTATCAAAACTTTTGATTTTTCAACTCTGTATACCACCATTCCCCATGTCTATAAGAAATAATCAACAATGCTTTTCAATATAAAAAAAGGTAGCATACGCTATAAATTTATTGTTTTGGGATATCATACAGCATATTTTGTTAAAAGTGAAAAAAAGATAAAACATGCCACACCGAGGAACAATTGATCAGTATGCTTGGGTTTTTTTATTGACAACATATTTGTTCAATTGGGAGGTAGACTTTTTGAACAAATTGTCGGCATTCCCGTGGGAACGAAATGGGCGCCTCTCTTTGCCGACCTCTTCTTATTTTTATATGAGTGGGGGTTCCTTCAGACACTTGTCAAAAACAAGAAGATCAAAGAAGCCAGATCATTGAATTTCACATTCAGATTTATTGATTGATAAAGAAACAACAGCCACGGCTTCCTCCGCCTCATTTTCAGACTTATACCTCGAATTTGACATAAGTGGTCATCTCAGTACCAGAATCTTTGACAAACGAGACAATTTTATTTTTGAAATTGTAAATTCCCCCACTGAAGCAGCAATATACCAACTTCACCTGCATATTGGATATACGTTTCCCAACTTATTCGGTATTAAAGAGCTTGAAGGTGCTACTCAGACTTTATAAAGCATCACCAGTGTCTGAGCAGAAAGTTTATGAACCAGGGTTATGTGAAAGAACATCTCGCCCTTTTTGTAAAAACTTTCATCGGAAGATACCAAGAACTTGTTGATAAATATTCCGTATCAACTTCACAAATAATACATGATAGTCTTGAAGTAAAGATTCTAGGTTCTGACGTTGTTTATCTGAATAACATCCTATAGTGTTCTTTTTATTTGTCTTTGTATATTTTTACCCTTTACTGTTTATTATATTTTTGGTTATGTACTTTTGGCGTGGCTAGATATTTATACATCCAGTCATTGTGTTATTGTGCTATTGTCATTTTTGTATTCTTGTCTTTTATTTGCTTAATATGTACTTTGTCTATAGAGGGTCTATATGCGATTTTCTTTTCTTTGTAGAAATAGTTATTTGTTTGTATAGGAATTAAGATTATAACACCACGTTGACTGTCATTCAACTGAGAGGTGTAGCTAGCTATAAAACCAGGTTTTATCCACCTTTTTTAACATCAGGAAATGCTTGTACCAAGTCAGGAATATGACAGTTGTTTTTCATTCGTTTGATGTGTTTGAGCTTTTGATTTTGCCATTTGATAAAGGACTTTCCGTTTTGAATTTTTCTTCGAGTTCGATATTTTTGTTTTTTTAGTTTTTGCATATTTACAAGTAGGGCATCTGTGTCCTATGGACACGTTCTTCTTTTTTTAACGTAAAAACCGATGTGAACGATAAGATATGGTTTATGTGATTTATATTTATATGAAAAGTCGCCCAAAAGTGCACATGCACACATATGTTATGATGTAGGGCAGTATCTGAATCCTGTTTGTTGACGCGTACGCCTCTTTGTCGACTAAATGCATCCTATTAATAATTATCGAAGCTAAATAATGTTATAAATCTTAAGTTACATTGGTTAGTTTTGTTCTCAGAATTTAAACATAGAAAATTTATTAGAAGGAAGAATTTTTTTAACAAAACATTGAAGGATAATTGACAAGGAAATGTAGCAAGTTTTAACCGTAATTTTCACTATCCTAATTTACACAAAATTTTTCGGCCGTATATGTAGATGGAGCACTATTAAATACAAAGTAAGTTGGCATTAATAGGACATTTTATATCTTATGAAGTCAAACACTTATACATACATATCTTTGGGTATTTAACCATAAAGGTATTAGATTAACATGTTTAACCAAAATGAAAAATCTTTTGGAAGAAAAGTTTTCTATATTCAAGAGCTTGTAGCTGCTACTCAGACTTTATTAATGTCATCAGTGTCTGAGCAGAAATTGATGAACCAGGGTTATGTCAAAGAACGTCTCGTCCTTTTTCTAAAAAAAGTTCATCGGAAGATACCAAGACCTTGTTGATAAATATTCCGTATCAACTTCACAAATAATACATGATGGTCTTGAAGTAAAGATTCTAGGTACTGACGTTGTTTATCATCTGAATTACGTGTTATAGCGTTCTTTTTATTTGTCTCTGTATATTTTTAACCTTTACTGTTTTGTCAATTTCTGGTAATGCACTTTTGGCTTGGCTCGGTATTTATATGTATTCTTGTCTTTCATTTTTGCTTATGTACTTTGTCTATACAGTGTCTATATGCCATTTTGTTTTTCTTTGTTGTTTTTACAGTGATTAAGATTATAACACAATGTTGACTGCTGTATCCCAATTTTTGACAATTTAACCTTTTATATCCTCACACATAGTTGTCAAAATAATGGAATTCTATGCGACTGTCATATAAGTGAAAAGTTAGATAGCTATAAAACCAGGTTTAATCCACCATTTTCTACATGAAATGCCTATACCAAATCAGTAATATGACAGTTATTATCCATTCGTTTGATGTATTTGAGCTTTTGATTTTGCCATTTGATAAGGACTTTCCGTTTTAAATTTTCCATCGAGTTCGGTTTTTTTGCTATTTTACTTTTTTTGTACTGTCTTTCAGATTAAATTTAATTCAAGTTGTTTAAAGATCCTGTAAGAGCAATATCTTACAAAAATATGTAAAATTGTAATATTGTATCTCAAAACAATCTTTAATCTCAATATTTACAGCACTGCCATGAATAATAGATTTTATGGACATATGTAGCAATGAACTGAATAGTAGATTTTATGAATATATGTATCACTAAACTGAATAGCTGAGTTTATGGATACATGCGATATAATATATGTACAATTGTTAAAAAATATTTCAAAAACATTACATTCACCCTCACATTCAATTTCCAGAACGTTTCCACCGTTACAACTAACTGATTTTGATCTTGAGTGAATAGGGTTAGGGTTAGGACAAAAACAAGGAAAATTGTTTCTATCTTTTGATATCTGATCAGCACATTTAATCGGATCCTCAATGTGTCATTGCTAGCTCTCAATGTAGCAGTCAACAGGAAGTCATGTCACTCTAACCGGATAATGCTTTGTAGAGCAAACCAGTCTTTTCTCTTACTTCTTATGGCCTTGTGATAGACAGAGGCAAATGCCAGTTTGACACCTGACAGGCGATTTAACCCGCGACCTCTCGCACTGGAGAAGAGATTAGTACCTCTAGTCACTTGGTCACACAGGCTGTTTTATGATATGGCGGCATAGTTATTGTATAATCAAACAAATATTACAAACGACAATATTAGATTTTTGTTCCATGGTATTGACAACTTTCGTACCTTTTAACGAAATTGTTTTAAGTTAAGGTACCTTTCTCTTATGGTTGTGACCTCTCGCACTGGGGAAGTGATTAGAACGTCCAGTAACGTGGTCACACAGTCTGTTTTATGATATGGCGGCATAATTATTATATAATCGAACAAATATTACAAACGACAATAATATATTTTTGTTCCATGGTATTGACAACTTTCGTACCTTTTAACGAAACTGTTTTAAGTTAAGGTACCTTTCTCTTATGGTTGTGACCTGTTATCTATTTCTTGCATGACAAGATATTTCTCGTATCATACTGCACGAACAAATGAATGGGAAAACTACGCTAATTTGATTGGCTTATCCAGCATCATGAGACGATATTACGACATTTCAATTGCCTATTCGTTAGGTCATTGATGACTTTCAAAAGTTGAGACGATGTACATTTCGTCCATTATAACGGACATAAGTGATTTCTTCAATAATATACAAAACACTCACATTTTTCACCTGAAAATCTTCTTCTTGTCAAATTTTATAGCATTCTGAAGCGTACAAAATTTTTTAAAATGTCTGATTTTAAAGTTTGACTCCGGAACAGCATATATGACGTCATACTGCTATGTGCAAAAGACTAGATCATCGATTAGCGGAATTTTTAATTTAACATTTAACACAATGATATTGTTGACCATGGGGGAAAAAGTTTAACAACTCGGGAGAATTGTATATCGCTTGATATCAACTCTCGTTATTGAATTTTGATAGTATTAAGAAATTCGCTATGAAACCTTTAATAAGCTAACCTTTAATGTTTATATTTTTCCTTGTTTACATTCTAAAATTCAAATAAAAACATTTTCATAATTTGATTTTACATTGTTTCTCAACTTCGTCGATAATCAAAATTTTTAACTTCAACTTTTTTACGCATCTTTTTTAATTCATGTTTACACTTGAGACGGGTAATTACGTCCATAGAAAACTGGTATTTTCTTACCAGTTCGTGTCTGATATACCTTGGTGGTGTTTATACTGCGAAATATTATGGTACAGAAATCTAATGTTACCCCTAAAAAAAAGCTTAGACGTCAATATACGGCAACCATAGACACGTATTCTTAGTTTTATTCAGTACTCACTAAATCGGACATCAACCAAACAACACTATTCAATCGATTGAGACATCTTTGTATCAATAAACGGTGTTCTGCACCATATATAAAGCTCTACTAAATATATTGTATTTTTTCAGGTGGTGACTATACAATCAGAATGAATAAAGCCAAAGACTGGTGTAAAGCGATATTTATTCTTCCCTTGACAGCGGGGAACTTGAAAAATAGAATACACCAGAATGCCATATCACATGATGGAAGTATCGCGGGAATAATCATGCTTATTAGTTTAGTAGTCATGCTAGCTGAAGTAATGTACATTTCTCATACGTATCAGAAAACAAACAAAACAGCACCTCTTATCTCCCGACCTCTTCTCATTGTATTGTACTACATAGGAATTTTGTCTTGTATCTCTGTTGGAATACGAGAACAAATCAGAAAGCGATATATTTTAGACACCGATTCTCATGATAAAAGCAAATCCCTTAAGTTGAGATTTTTATGTTTGTTTTGTCTTGGATGTGTAGTGTTTCGTATCCTGAAGATAGCTTTCCATGTTGAATGTAAGGTGTATGTCCGTACCAACGATAGTCTCGAAGGAGCCATTTTATATGATATTTCGTGTGTTTCGTTTTATCTGGTACAGACAGGCTTTATCTATTATTTTTGTAAATATAAATTCGTCAATTCTTTGTTTACATATTATGGTTTGATCATAGTTGTAGCGGCAAATATTTCTTCGTGGACCCACCATGCTAATAGTGAACACGGTCTTTTGAGAAATTCTCCTGAAAACAACACAGATCGATGCTCCCACAGTAACTCATCTTTTTCCGTGAGTCAACTGTTTCAAAATGCAAGACCTTTTACAGAACCATTGCTCACCGAATACCCGCTCCTATGCCTAATATTTTTGTCTGGAATATGGCCGAGGACAACAAATAAGCTATGTATTATAGAAGAGGGCTGTAATGAATCGAATGAAGCAACAGAAATGACAACATTGTTACGAAGCCAAAGAAGCATATCACGTAGACCTGACCCTGTTCCACGAAAGTTATGGATAACATACTGTACTATACTAATAAGCGGCATGATATATTTACCTAAATTAGTTACTGAACTTCTAAGAATATTTGGAGATTTAGGAGCTGATTTTTTCTTGATTTCCTCTTTAACTACAACACTCGAAAATACTGTTCTATTTCTTGCTCTTGTGAGGTGTTTCCATGCAGTGCAACGTCAATGTAGGCCGCGTAAAGAGAAAACCTTATATGACATAGGAAGTGTTCTGTTGATTCTTAGTTTTATCATAACGACAGGATACCATACTCTATTCTTAATGATGCAAATACTTCCAACGTTCACAAAATATCGAAGTTTATTTATTATAGAGGACATCTTATCTATCATCGTTCTTTATCTCCAAACCGTATATATTTTACAGATGACATTATACACAATAACATCTTCAAGATCACAATATTTTTCAATTCATTATAAATGTCTATTAATTGGACTAATTAATTTTGGTTATTGGTTTTCAGATACTTTCATCTTGGTTCAATATGCTTACAAATTCAGCAATCCGTACTACCGTAGTGTACATATAGAAAACACTGATATTTTCTGGTTTCCTTTCGTTTTATTTTACAGATTTGAAAGTTTTATATGTTTTTATTCCTTGTACAGGTCTTAATTTGTATAATATATTGTGATACGTGTCTAAAAAAATAGAACACTACTGCAAATTACCACTTATTCATTATAATCAAATTAATTAATCTTAGAATCCCTGATGTATTCTGCTGTGGTTAGTATGCAAAAATTAACATAAAAGAGTTTTGATGTATGACGTCAACGAAACAGCAATCATCGACACAAACAAAAAGGAAAAGAAGTTTAGAAATAAACATACGGTCTTCAACGATAGACAGATGTCTATTCAATTTATACAATATGTCAAGCTCTAAATCGCCCCTGGAGAGAAACATTGTGAACATCCATGATATGTCATTACCAAATTACCTTAATAACAAACACATTTTGATAAAACAAAAGACAACCACAACGAGGTTTCTGGCTTAGGAAAGGAACTAGGTTTGAGATCTCAATCCCAAAAACTAGAAAATAAAAATTAATAGCACGAAAATATCTCTTCTAATAGAAAACCGAAGGATATTGGGTTTCCATCCACGACACAAAATCTGCTTATGTACAGCAAAAGCAAAACACAAAAAGCAAAGGAACAGCGCTTTTATTGCTGTTCTTCATCTCAATTCACAGTGATGTCTTCAACACGAAGCAAAAAACTCTCACCTCACAGCAAGTTCAAGACAGTCCTAACACCAACGAATCTGGTTTATCTATGTAAGTTTAACACAGAAAAACATGATAATAATTGAAATTTAAAGAGAAAACAAAAAATAACACACTTTTGAAAAATATAAAGGGCAAAACTAATTGTACTGTCAACAAGTACTTGTGATCACAACTGCATAATTAATAAACTATTTACAGTCTAAACTGGCAATGAAAAAAGAACTCTAAAGTAAAACAAAACAATGAACAGAATTAAAAGAAGCAAAAGAGAAACGCGAGAGAGGTATTTTATCTAGTCATTCCTGTAGCTCGGTAAATGTGATGAACATTTTCAGCTCTACTCCTGGATGTAGACGTAATCATGGTCATCGTCATTTTACATCACCGACACAACTCCATGATGTCTCTATCAATGTCCTTTGCCATTTATACAAATCCGTCTTGTACTCATTATATTCACACGAAGCTTTATTCACTATCCCTTTCAAAACTTCATACTCTGTACAACTTTTGTTTGGAAACCACTGTTAAAAACCTCCATTCAAACCAATACAAACTTACAGCTATCATCTGGGATATTGCCAGTCACAGACCTTTCAAACCAGTTCGCATTGGAAAAGATGAAAAGGAGAATAGATCCTTACTTAAACTTTCCCTTGTCAACAAAGGTTTCAATGCCATCAACTTGGGCAATACCCTCATCATAAATCAGTTTACTTGAATATACATCCCTATTTCAAAGATCAATCTGTACCTATTAATTCTTATACATATACGAAACCAATTGCAACTAAAATTTAATTACAAACACGTGATGTAGGATCTCAATATTGATGACTTCTAGTCTAAACATCCTGGTTGCACCTAAGCTAATTCCACATTATATATAATTTGGCTGGCAGTGTTATTACAAGTGACCTTAACATTTTCAATAACACTTCTCTGCAAAATGTGTTATCCAAAGGCCCAAAATATCGTGTGACAAAATCCATCAATTGAAAACACAACTTCAAAATACTGATGAACCAGTCCTTACAAACAACCTTATATTGCTTGGTCTTCCAAGTGCTCCACAAAACCTCTTTCAAAAATATTAACATCAATTTTATTAGCAATGAAAGCTGTGCTTTGTAGTTATTGTAAAACTACCTATTCTAGAGACGGCGTTAATCAGATGTTGATACTAAAACATTCTAAAGATCTTGTAGAGTACATACAACCTAAGACAAACTCAAAGACAAATTGACATAATTGGTCCGGCTTTGTTTCATAAAAAAGAATGGCCAACTTAGATACAAGTATGTTGTCTGAAGGAGGAGTACATCGTAGTTTATGAAATAATCACTCTATTTTCAAACCATTCTCGGAAACTGATATTATCAAAATGCTTGATTTCATGATTTACAAAATATTTGTTACGTTTTGAGGACGTGTTTTTCAACAAACAATCGGCATTCCAATAGGAACGTACTGTGCTTCTTTTCTTGTCGACTTGTTCCTTTATTGATATGATGTTGATTTCATACAGGAGCTTCTTATGAAGAACGAAGAGAAGCTAGCATTATCCCTTAACTTCACTTTCCGCTATATTAATGTCCTCTCACTAAATAATTCAAAGTTTGGTTACTATGTTGAAAGTATCGATACTATGGAAATCAAAATAAAGGATACACCAGATACAGATAAGTCTGCCTCATATCTTGAATTACATCTAGAAATTGACAATGAGGATCGGTTGAGAACAAAACTTTACACAAAAGAGATGATTCAAAGTTCCCCATTGAAACATTCCATTTCTATGTAGCCACTTTCCAGCAGCGCCTCGTATAGAGTATCATATCGACAGGATATTATATTCTGTCATTTATGGTGCAAATACTTCCCGTGTTCACAATATATCGAAGTTTATTGATTTCTAGAGACATTTATGGATTATTGCCCTGGATCTCCAAACCATGTACATTTTACAGATGACAAAATATACAATAACATTTTCAAGATCACCGTATTTCTCAGTACATGATGCATGTCTATTTATTGGACTAATCAATTTTGGTTATTGGTTTTCAGATACTTTCATCGTGGCTCAATATTAACAGAAATTCCGAGATCCTTACTACCGTAGTATACAGATAGAAAATATTAATACCTTTCAATTCTTTTCTTTTTGTTTTACAGATTTCAATGTTTCATGTCTTTTTATTCTTATACAGGTCTTAATTTGCATGATATATTTTCATACGTCGTGTCTGAAAATAAAAGACATATACAACCTCGCCCTTCCCCAGTTTCTCAGCCTCATACAAAAAAGTTTATATTTTATGACATTGACCAAATATTGTGTTTATACTGCAGCTTAAAAAAATACATTGATAGCTATTTAAATTGTAACACAAATTTCAAACTTATTTTCATCCCTAAATGAACCCCTGATTGTAGAAAAAGTGATCCATGATGAAATTGACATTGGACAAAATATAGCTTTGTTACTATATTTAGGAAATAAACACAACTAGTTGCAGTATAAATCTTCATATACAGCCAGTCAAATTATAACTTACTAATTTTATTCAAGTAAAATGCTCCAAGTGGGTAAGCAGGTCCTGCTCCACATTTGGCACCCGTCGCGATGTTCACGCAAGTACAAACCCGGTGATGAGTCTAATTCGGTATGTCACATTCTGGGAAAAAGTGACAAGTGATCATTGAATCTACAACCAATCAAATGATCACTTACTCATTATAATCAAATTAAGTGCTCCAATGGATCATTTTAATCCACAACCTGTCAAATTATCACTTACTCATTATAACCAAACGAAGTGCTCCAAGGGATCCTTTTAATCCACAACCTGTCAAATCATAACTTAATCATTATAATCAAAATAAGTACTCTCTTAGTGATCTTTGAATCTAAAACCAGTAAAATTATCGCTTACTTATTAAAATCAATTTATGTGCTCCAAGTGATCCTTGAATCACAACCAGTGAAGTGATCACTTACATGTACCCATTATAATCAAATTAAGTGATTATTGAATCCACAAACAGTAGAATTATCACTACTCATTAATATCTAATTTAGTGCTCCAAGGGATAATCGAATCAACTGTTGTAATAAGTATAAACTAATGAAGATTTCTAGTTTACGTCAATGAGGCAGCAATTATTGACACAAATATAGAAATTTAGAGGTCAACCTAAGGTTTTGGACAATATACATATGGATATTTAATAAGTCAAGCTTTAACTTATTCCCAATGCTGAACAATTGTGAATATATTTAACAAACACTGTCAATATACTGCCATCAATGCCAGAATCTTTTAGATGACAAATTATTAGAATATAACAAAAGAAAACCATTAACGGGGTTCCAAACTTAGAACTGGAAGATGGACATGTGGCGGGGTTAAATTAGTGTTTACACTCTCAATCCAACTTTTAATTTCGATCAGGGGAATAACAAATGGTACAAAAATGAACTAACAATAAATAGAGTGGTACTTCATCTATTGCATAGTGATTTACTATTTTCTTAAATATTGTGGTAAATTGTTTTTAAAAGTGTACGTTTGGATTAAAAGTTATTGCAACAAATGTACGTCGCATACAATTGTTCGGCACCTATGAACCTCTCAAGGGCCAATCAATTATAAAAAAAAAAGTGTCAAGCACGTGTGTTCCTCATGAGTTTGACTGTACCATTAACTCGTATTCTCAAAGTTCAGTGTGAAATTACACGGCTTTTATCTAAGGTTTAAAAATTTACGAAATGCAAATCAACCAGAAAAAAGCAATATAAATATCAGATTATTTTAGTTTTGAAATTTGGAAGATACCATGGCATAAAATAATAGAAACGTATGATACTGATTTCAGCGTATTATATGTTGTAAGGTCCACTTGACCAGGAGAGTAACCGTTGTTCACTGAATACTTAATAAAAGAAGTATTAACAAAAATAACTCCAGGGTAAATTCAAAAAGAGAATGTCCATAAAAACGGACAAACACAAACGTTAGACTCTATCAACCGTTGTAAGTAACACATTTAAGTAATACAATTATTATTTTACTGACTTCGTTATACCACAGAACCAATGGAAAAAATACTGTCATATTTCTTTTTTTATAAACCGTATATAGATAAAACTGGCAATGAAAAAAAACGATTGGTAAAACAGTGAAAATAAAATTTTATGTGTCCGAAGCGATTTTCTGATAAGAATTGAAGGTAGAATAAATCATCGAAAAAAATCATGAAATCAAAGAAAAAATCGGAAAGCTAATTAAACTGAAGAAACAATGTTTTCCCAATGATTAGTTGCAGAAGCTACTGTATCCGAATAATACAGTTATCATATAACGATGAAAGCTGTACAAATATTTGAAATACGTATTGTGATCAATTTAAATTTTCAAAGACAACGAATGTCAACAAAACTCTGTTAATCAGCATCAAACTTACATGTTATTAAATCTAGTTCTGTAGAATTCTTGCATTAAAAAGAACGTCCTTATGTGCACTCTACTATGTCATTTTAAGCTAAAGTCACTTTTTCACTCTTTTTCAAATGGACTAATAAAACCAAATGAACCGTGACATGTGGTGAATGCAATACCTATTTTAAGCTCATGGCAAATTCTCCAAATGGTGAGGATGCATACGAAATAATATGATATCTTGTCAGTCACTTTCGGGAACAAGGAAACTCATACTGCACTCCATTAGCCGTGCCAAAGGTAAATTATGGCTTAAATTGTAAGTTACTAAAGTAAGACTATATAAAGTTATTATAAGGAAGCGCTATTAAACAAAAGACTGAAGTATTACTTACAAGGAAGTGTACCATAGGTAATTTTTACTTCTGAACTAGAACAATATTCTTTGGACGGTATGTGTAGATGGGACACTAGTAAATACAAATAAATATTGCATATTTTACGTATAAAGGCATAGACGTATACATATACCCTCGTAATTATCCAAAGTAAGTATGGTTCAGACTGTTTGGCTTATTAATATGTCAGCTGGTGCTGTTTATTAACGTCTAGCGGCAAAAAATACATGCTTATACAGGATAAAATTATACATGTAAACGTAAAATGATGATACCGTACAAAAATGTAGGACAGCTTCCCTTTTTTTACACCAGGTCCTATTAAAGATCTATCCATTTTATATTAATTCATGCGTATTTTGAGTTACTAACAATATTAAGGCTCAAAATGTATGTTCGAATTGAAATGCTTAAAGATAGCTGAATACTGGAGTTTTATAATATTTTGGCACAGTTTTAATATTTTTATAACAAAAGATGAATAAGAAG
Source organism: Mytilus californianus (assembly GCF_021869535.1). Classification (NCBI taxonomy): domain Eukaryota; kingdom Metazoa; phylum Mollusca; class Bivalvia; order Mytilida; family Mytilidae; genus Mytilus; species Mytilus californianus. Next base: position 136,990,519 of record NW_026262581.1, on the reverse strand, counting down.
AAAATTCTTAGCCAAGCGAAACTTTATTCAAAGTAAAGCTATGTATTATCTTCCAGATATTTGTTTTCCATTTGGATAAGGATGTTAAAACATAAAAAAAGTGCAAGATTATATCAAAATCTTTAGCAGCAATGTATTCAATATTTATTCTATTTATGTATGTAAAATTGTTGAAAAATGTGTCAAGTATTTATATAATTGACTTTTTGATGTTAAACTTTCTTTTTTATGGTTTAAACGACTTTCTGATTTAAATCATGTGAGTGAAACTAAAGCAATAAGTAAAATTTGTCATAACTCATTGTACTAGATCGTCAAGCTAATTCGATTGTTAACGTGCTTGTTCTGGAGGTATAAGTCCGTAACAAATTATGTAAATCTACACGGACATATTCACCGTGTAGCATCACCATCGGATATAGGTACCCCCAAAGCAAATAAACAATGATAAAACATAAAAAACGTGCAAGATTATATCAAAATCTTTAGCAGCAATGTATTCAATATTTATTCTATTTATGTATGTAAAATTGTTGAAAAATGTGTCAAGTATTTATATAATTGACTTTTTGATGTTAAACTTTCTTTTTTATGGTTTCAACGACTTTCTGATTTAAATCATGTGAGTGATACTAAAACAATAACTCTTTGTAGTAGATCGTCAAGCTAATTCGATTGTTAACATGCTTGTTCTGGAGGTATAAGTCCGTAACAAATTATATAAATCTACACGGACATATTCACCGTCGGATATAGGTACCCCCAAAGCAAATAAACAATGCTAGCAAAATCTTTCTATTCTAATGCCCGTACAGTAATCAACTATTCGCCGCTATTCGCCATAAAATCTATTTGCATTAGTTACATGAATTTCTCTGTGTAAAAAATAGTTTATTTCAAAATGCAGCGTTGCTCAAGCATACATATGATATACGAAATGATATATATGTTCTACGAAAACGTCAAAGAAATAACAAGTTTGAACTCGTCACATGCTTCTGTAACGAATTAAGTTCTTTTGGATTGTCAAGTGGCCAATGTTATACAAACTAAATTTAAGTATAAATTTAATAATAAAAAAAAATGAAGTAAATTCAACATAAATAAAATAATGAAATGAATAAACACAAATATAACGAAATAAACACACACAAAACGGAACTAAATAAAATGTTATGAAATAAACAAAATGAAACTAAACGATTACACAGTATTCACACCAATAATACTGCACACTTCCCAGTAAGGTTGAACATTGCACATACTGCAGATATAAAATTTAGGTTCCTCACCTAGGATTTCTTTAAATCATAAAACAGACGAATATAACTATTTTCACACATTTTTGGTTGATTCTAAATTAATGAAAAGAAAACTAGATTATATAATTTTACTGCAGTAATAACTTTAATGAGCTATGACCACTTTAAACTGCATAATACTGCACGGACTATCCATGTCCTGAATTGACAATTCAAATACCCAACTTCTATTTTTTCTAACTCTAAACTCAAACGTGTGCTTTACTCAATGGCCATGTGTCGACTGATTTGAAACTCATCTGTGAAATTTCAATAGGTGCCTAATCACGTGATACACATGAAAGGTCTGCTTGACTTTACAGTCCGGTGTTAGTGAAAATAAGCTCTAACATAAAAGATAGTTCTGCGTGAAATAAATATACATTGTATATAAATAAATAACTGAAGTTTGTTACAACTTCGTTGAACAGATACCACTCTATCCGTTTCTGACGATTTGAAGAAAGAGAAAAACCAATTAAGGATCATGATCCACCCGAAATAGTAGCTACATTATTAGAAATCACTATTACAATACTTTACTTGTTAGCAAAACGTAGAATATATTGAAATAAGAAGAATTTTACTTTATCTGACTTCACATTTGTTTTTTTCCACCGCTTTGGGTGTACCTTTATACTTTATTTTTAAAGTTGGTGATACTACACAGTGATAATATACTCTTCAACCAGTCTTTTTTCTTTACAACTAAATGTTGAGTGCTTGGAACGCCAGTTTTAACCTCTCAGAGATCCTCTAGAACTCAAGGCGGGCAAGCTACCACCAATACTGTTCTGACGTCCTATTAAGTGACGTGACAGGTACGCAGGACCATCAGACGACAGCGCAATTTCGATCTAACGACCAGGAATTCACCAAATCGTTTAAATAATACGCCGGCATCAATAATTATTATTCTAAAATTCAACATTTCTTAACAACTGTTTCATCCGTCTTTAATATTTGTTGCAATAAGTGTATAAACATTCATTGTATATTTGTAGGCTAGATCATCAGAATGAACAAAGCCAAAGACTGGTGTAAAGCAATATTCATTCTTCCCCTCACAGCGGGTAACTTGAAAAACAAAATACACCGATATAACATCTCCCATGATGGAAGTATCGCGGGATTAATCATGCTAACAAGTTTAGTAGTCATTCTAGCTGAAGTAATGTACATTTGCAACACTTTTGAGCAAAAAAGCAGCACAGCACCTGTGATATCCCGACCACTTCTGATTGTCTTGAACTGCATTGGAATTGTGTCCTGTGTCTCAGTTGGGATACGAGAAAAAATCAGAAAGACATATATTTTAGATATCGAATCTCATGATAAAAGCAAATCACTTAAACTGAAATTTTTATATTTGTTTTGTCTTGGATCTGTAGTGTTTCGTATCCTCAAGATAGCGTTCCATGTTGAATGTAAGGTGTTTGTCCATATCAACGAGAGTCTGGAAGGAGCCGTTTTATATAATATTTCGTGTCTTTCATTCTATGTGGTTCAAACATGTTTTATCTATTATTTTTCTAAATACCAATTCGTCAATTCTCTGTTTACCTTTTATGGATTGATTATAATTGTGGTCACAAATATTTCGTCGTGGACGTACTATGCTACAAGCAAACAAAATGTTTCGGACACTTCTCAAAACACCACCTATCGATGCGTAGAAAACAACTCATCTCTGTCCATACGTCAACTGTTACATAACGTAAGTCCTTTTATAGAACCCATGCTCGCTGAGTACTCGCTTCTTTGCTTAATATTTTTGTCAGGAATATGGCCGAGGACATCGCATAAGCAATGTTGCATAGAAGAGGACAACAATGCTACTTATGAAACGTCAGAAATGACAGCATTATTACAAAGCCAAAGTATCGTCTCGTGTAGACCAATCACTGTTCCACGAAAGCAAGTGTTAACATACTGTATTATTCTAATAAGTGGCATAATATCTTTACCTAGACTAATTATTGAAATACTCAGATTATTGGGGGTTATAGGAACTGATTTCTTCTGGATTTCCTCTATAACTACCATATTCGAATATACTGTGTTACTTCTTGCTCTTGCAGTGTGTTTTCATGCAGTACAACATCAATGTATGCCGCGTATTGAGAATACTGCATACGACACTGGAAATGTTCTGTTGATTCTTAGCTTTATCATAACGACGGGATATTATACTCTGTACTTAATGGCTAAAATACTTCCAATTGTCACAAAATATCGAAGTTTATTCATTATAAAAGGCATCTTAAGGATAATCGTCCTGTATCTCCAAACCGTGTACATTTTACAGATGAAAAAATACACGATAACATCTTCAAGATCACAGTTATTCTCAGTAAATTATATATGTCTATTGATTGGCTTAATTAACTTTGGTTACTGGATTTCTTATACTTTCCTCGTGGTTCAATATGTATATAAATTCCAAAATCCAGTTTACTACAGCAGTATTCATATCGAAAACACTGAAACTTTCTTGTTTCCTTTCGTTATGTTTTACCGATTCGAAAGTTTTATGTGTTTTTATTCGTTGTACAGGTCATAATTAGTTTTGCATATTTTGATATTAGCCTGAAAATGAAACACATTGGATACCAAGCCAGTAGCCAGTACTGCGCTACTGGAATGAAAATACTGATAATATTTAATGAAATATATTTTTAAATATAATTATAATAATTGAATGCTTATTTTTGTAATTGTATAGGGTTTTAAAATCTTTCATCGTGTGATTACTTCAGTTTGATTCTGTGTTGTTAGCACACTTTTACTTCCAAAAGAAAATCTTGATTACTTGTATGATAAAACTAATCAGAGATACCAGCTTAATTCCAAAAGGAGCTCTTGATTACTTATATGATAAAACTAATCAGAGATACCAGCTTACTTCTAACAGAAAGTCTTGATTACTAGTATGATAAAACTAATCAGAAATACCAGCTTACTTCCAAAAGGAACTCTTGATTACTAGTATGATAAAACTAATCAGAGATACTAGCCTACTTCCAAAAGGAACTCTAGATTACTAATATGTTAAACTAATCAGATATACCAGCTAACTTCCAAAAGGAACTCTTGATTGCTGTATGATAAAACTTATCAGAGATACCAGCTTACTTCCAAAAAGGGCTCTTGATTTCTAGTATGATAAACTAATCAGAGATACCAGCTTACTTCAAAAAGGAACTCTTGATTACTAGTATGATAAAACTAATCAGAGATACCAGTTTACTTCCAAAAGGAACTCTTGATTACTAGTATGATAAAACTAATCAGAGATACCAGCTTACTTCCAAAAGGAACTCTTGATTACTAGTATGATAAAACTAATCAGAGATACCAGCTTACTTCCAAAAGTAGCTCTTGATTACTAGTATGATAAAACTAATCAGAGATACTGGCTGCTGGTTTGTTACGCCAGACGCGCGTTTCGTCTACTGATGACTCGTTAGTAGCGCCTGCATCAAAAGTTGGAATGAATAGTATGTATGTAATATATATTTGTTACTCTACTTGAAAGAAGTGCTTGGCAGACTACAAATTTGAACGTTCAGTATGTCCTTCCACAGTAAAAAATGGATGACATTTATGTCTTCCCAAAAGACCGAATACTCAATTATAAAGAAGTAATTGGCATGTATGTATATCTATGAAGTCCCTCCTCTTCGTATTTGATTCGGCAATCCAATTGTTTTGAGTCGAGATTCTAATGTGTCTTATGTAGACGAAACGCTCGTATGGAGAAACAAATTATTAGCCTTATATATTTTATGAGTTTTATCGTAATGGAGAGTCCATAAGGCCCTCCAATATAAAGAAGGGATTGGCATGTATGTATCTCCATTTGGTTCCTCCAATATAAAAAAAAAGATATTGACATGTATGTTTTTCCATTATAGGGTTCTTCCACTATATAAAAAATTGTTTGGCGTATATGTAAATCCATTTGGTTCCTCCAATATCACTAGAGGATTTTAAGAGCCAGCATTGTAAACTAGAATAAATGCATGAGTAAAATATCTTTTTGGTGATCTTGTATTGCTTATAATTTGTTTACAGTTTACACTATCTTCTATAGTTTCTTCCAAAAACACAAAACAGGATAAAACTCGTCATTCGTCATTTAACATTGTCATATAAGTGAGGGTTTGGCTAGCCATAAAACCAGGTTCAACCCACCATTTTTTTCTGAAAATGTCCTGTACCAAATCAGGAATATGGCAGTTGTTATCTTATAGTCCGTTTCTATGTATGTTGTGGTATGTTTTTGTTGCAGTTCAGTGTTTCTGTTGTTCCGTTATTTTCCTCTTATAGTTGATGTGTTTCCCTCGGTTTTAGTTTGTAACCTGGATTTTTTTTCTCTTAATCGATTTATGACTTTTGAACAAGGTTTACTACTGTTGACTTTATTTAAGGGTAATAACTCCTATTAGAAGAAAAATGACAATTTCCTCTATGCTGATCTAGTTACAGTCTTGCTGATAAATGTTTTGCTTTTTAAGTGACTATTTATCTATTACAGTTTTCAAGACAATAATCAAAAACACAAACACAAATTAGTAAAAATCATTACGTAAGGACAATTACTATAAGGAGTTGACTAAATATTTCGGCCAAGTTGGCTTATTTGTAGATCTTGTCTTGCTGCATAATTGTTTTTATCATTTAAATTTTCTTTTATCTATGATACTTTTCAAAATATTAGTCAAAATTGTAATAACCCTAATAAAAGTCGGTTGGAAGTTTTGATGTAAAGGGACAGTAGGTAGATCTCAACATGTTTTGCCTTGACAGATTTTCTCTATATATGGCAGTTTTCAACATAATTTACAAGACCTGCATTTTCCCCCCATTTTATTTCTAGTCATTTAAGCCAGGTTTTTTGGCAGGCGAAGTCATCAGACACAGTTGTTAAACTAGATACTCAATGATGATTGTGGTCAAGTTTCAGAAAAATGATTTTTGTAAAAGTTATCGGACGACAACGGACGGCTGAAAAGTGATTGGCATGCATGTTTATCCATACGGTCTCTCCAGTATGAAGAAATGATTGGCACGTATGTATATACATCAGGTTCCTCCATTTTTAAAAGTGATTGGCATCTATGTTTATCCAAAAGGTCCATCCAATGTATAGAAGTGATTGACATGTATGTATATCCATATGGTCCTCTAAAGGTAACTCCATTATTATGCGGTAGGCATGTTTAAACCACCTAAAAGTGACTTCCATTATTGAGTGGTAGGCATGTTTGAACTACCAAAATGGTGACTTCATTATAAAGTGGTAGGATTTATGTACTACCTAAAGGTGACTCCAGTATAAAGTGGTAGGTATTTTGTACTACCTAAAGGTGACTCTAGTATAAAGTGGTAGGTATTTTGTACTACCTAAAGTTGACTCCATTATAAAGTGGTAGATTTTATGTACTACCTACAAGTGACTTCATTATAAAGTGGTAAGCATGTTTGAACTACCAAAATGATGACTTCATTATAAAGTGGTAGGCATGTTTGTACTACATACAGATGAGTCCATCTTTAAGTGGTAGGCATGTTTTAACTACCAAAAGATGACTCCATTATAATGGAGTAGGCATGTTTTTACGACCTAAAGTTGAATCCAGTATAATGTGGTAGGTTTGTTTGTACTACTTAAATGTGACTTTATTTTACTGTGGTAGACATGTTTGTACTACCCAAAGAGGTGCCTCTGGCCTATGTTATTATTGGATGTTTTTTAATTTAAGTTCATTTATATGTTTAGGAGTTGAGTGTGACGTCCATTTTCATTGAACTAGTACACATTTTTGTTTAGAGGCCAGCTGAAGCCCACCTCCGGGTGCCGGATTTTCTCGCTGTGTTGAAAACCCATTGGTGGCCTTCGGCTGTTTTCTGCTCTTTGGTCGGATTGTTGTCTCTTTGACACATTCCCCTTCTTCATTCTCAATTGTATGCAATATAATTAGAAGATGTGTTTGTACTTCTTAAAGGTGTCTCCAGTATAAAGTGTAAGCGATGTTTGTACTACCAAAATGTGACTCCATTATAATGTGGTAGGCATGTTTGTACTACCTTAAGGTGACTCCATTATAATGTAGTAAGAATGTTTGTACTACCTCGAGGTGACTCCATTATAATGTAGTAGGCCTGTTTGTACTACCTGAAGATGACTCCATTATGATGTGGTAGGCATGTTTGTACTACCTAAAGCTGACTCCATTATGATGTGGTAGGCATGATTGTAATACCAAAAGGTGACTCCATTATAATGTAGTAAGAATGTTTGTACTACCTGAAGGTGACTCCATTATAATGTAGCAAGCATGCTTGTGCTTCTTAAAGCTGACTCAATTATAATGTAGTAGGCATGTTTGTACTTCCTTAAAGTGACTCCATTATAATGTGGTAAGCATGTTTGTACTACCTAAAGGTGACTCCATTATAGTGTAGTAGGAATGTTTGTAATACCTAAAGGTGACTCCATTATAATGTGGTAGGCATGTTTGTACTTCCCAAATGTGACTCCATTATAATGTGGTAGGCATGTTTGTACATCTTAATGCTGACTCCATTATAATGTAGTAGGCATGTTTGTACTTCCTAAAGCTGACTCCATTATAATGTGGTAGGCATGTTTGTACTACCTAAAGGTGACTCCATTATGATGTGATAGGCATGTTTGTACTACCTAAAGCTGACTCCATTATGATGTGGTAGGCATGTTCGTAATACCTAAAGGATAGGCATGTTTTTAATACCTAAAGGAAACTCAATAATGACGTGAAAGGCATGTTTGTACTACCTCGAGGTGACTTCATTAGTATGTGATAGGCATGTTTTTAGTAACAAAAGGTGACTCTATTATATTGTAGTAGGCATTTTGGTACTCCCTTAAGGTGAATCCATTATAACGTTGTAGGCATGTTTGTACTTCCTAAAGATCAGTCCATTATTATAAAGTGGTAGGCTTGTTCTTACTACGTTAAGATGACGACAGTATAATGTAGTATGCATTTTTGTACAACCTAAAGGTGACTCCATTATAATGTAGTAGGCATGTTTGTACTACCTCGAGGTGACTCCATTATAAAGTGGTAGGCCTGTTTGTACTACCTGAATGTGACTTCATTATAATTTGGTAGGCCTGTTTGTACTACCTGAAGGTGACTTCATTATAACTTGGTAGCCCTGTTTGTACTACCTGAAGGCGACTCCATTCTAATATGGAAGGAACGTTTGTACTTCCTTAAGGGGACTCCGTTATAAAGCCGTTAGTTTTCTCAATTGAATTGTTTCATATTTTTTTTTGTCGGGGCCTTTAATAGCCAACTATACGGTATGTGTTTTTCTAGTTATTAAAGCCGTACAGTTGCCTATAATTGCTTACATCCACTTCATTTGAACTTTGGTGGATAGCTTTCTCATTGGCAATCATACCTCATCTCCTTATTTTTATATTAGTATGTTTGTACAAACTAAAGATAACTCGAATATAATGTGGTATGCATGATTGTACTTCCTAAAGATGACTCCATTATTAAGCGGTAACCATGTTTGCTCTTACTAAAGATGACCCCAATATAATTTAGAAGGCATGTTTGTACTACCTTAAGATGAATCCATTATAAAGTTGTAGGCATGTTTGTACTAACTAAAAGTGACTGAAATATAAAATGTGGTAGATGTGTCTGTTCTACGTAAAGGTGACTCCATTATTAAGTGGTAGACATTTTTCTACTACCTTAAAGTAGATATGTAGTAAAGTTGTGAGCAAGTTTGTACTATTTAAAGGTGATTCCATTAAGATGTGGTAGACATGTTTGTACTATTCAAAGGTGACTCCATTAAGATGTGGTAGGCATGTTTGTACTATTTAAAGGTGACTCCATTAAGATGTGGTAGGCAAGTTTGAACTATTTAAAGGTGACTCCATTAATTTGTGGTAGGCATGTTTGTACTATTTAAAGGTGACTCCATTACGATGTGGTAGGTATGTTTCTACTATCTAAAGGTGACTACATTAAGATGTGGTAGGCATGTTTGTGCTATTTAAAGGTGACTCCATTAAGATGTGGTAGACATGTTCGTACCATCTAAAGGTGACTCCATTAAGATGTTGTACGCATGTTTGTACCATCTAAAAGTGTCTCCATTATGAAGTGGTAGGCATGTTTGTACTATTTAAAGGTAACTCCATTAAGATTTGGTAGGCATGTTTGTACTATTTAAGGTGACTCCATTAAGATTTGGTAGGCATGTTTGTACTATTAAAAGGTGACTCCATTATGATGTGGTAGGCATGTTTCTACTTTTTAAAGTTGACTCCATTAAGATGTGGTAGGCATGTTTGTACTATTAAAAGGTGACTCCATTATGATGTGGTAGGCATGTTTGTACTATTTAAAGGTGACTCCATTAAGATGTGGTTGGCATGTTTATACTATTAAAAGGTGACTTCTTTATGATGTGGTAGACATGTTCATACTATTCAAAGGTGACACAATCAAGATGTGGTAGGCATTTTTGTATTATTTAAAGGTGACTACATTAAGATGTGGAAGGCATGTTTGTACTATTGGAAGGTTACTCCATTATGATGTGGTAGGCATGTTCGTACTATTTAAAGGTGACTCCATCAAGATGTGGTAGGCATGTTTGTACTATTTAAAGGCGACTCCATTAAGATGTGGTAGGCATGTTTCTACTATTTAAAGGTGACTCCATTAAGATGTTGTAGGCATGTTTGTACTATTAAAAGGTGACTCCATTATGATGTGGTAGGCATGTTCGTAATATTTAAAGGTGACACTATCAAGATGTGGTAGGCATGTTTATACTATTTAAAGGTGACTCCATTTAGATGTGGTAGGCATGTTTGTACTATTTAAAGGTGACTCCATTAAAATATGGTAGACATGTTCGTACTATTAAAAGGTGACTTCATTTTGATGTTGTAGGCATGTTCGTTGTATTTAAAGGTGACACCATCAAGATGTGGTAGGCATGTTTGTACTATTTAAAGGTGACTCCATTAAGATGTTGTAGGCATGTTTGTACTATTTAAAGGTGACTCCATTAAGGTGTGGTAGGCATGTTTGTACTAATCAAAGGTGACTCCATTAAAATATGGTAGGCATGTTCGTACTATTAAAAGGTGACTCCATTTTGATGTGGTAGGCATGTTTGTACTATTTAAAGTTTACTCCATTAAAATATGGTAGACATGTTCGTACTATTAAAAGGTGACTCCATTTTGATGTGGTAGGCATGTTCGTTCAATTTAAAGGTGACACCATCAAGATGTGGTAAGCATGTTTGTACTATTTAAAGGTGACTCCATTAAGATGTGAAAGGCATGTTTGTACTATTTAAAGGTGACTCCATCAAGATGTGGTAGGCATGTTTGTACTATTAAAAGGTGACTCCATTTTGATGTGGTTAGCATGTTCGTACTATTTAAAGGCGACTCCATTGTGATGTGGTAGCCATGTTTGTATTACCTAAAGGTGATTCCGGTATAATTAAGTAGGCATGTCTGTACTATCTATAGGTGATTCCAGTATAATGTAGTAGGCATGTTTGTACTATCTATAGGTGATTCCAGTATAATGTAGTAGGCATGTTTGTTCTACCTAAAGGTTACTACACTTGAAAGTGGTAGGCATGTTTTTAATACTAAAATGAGACTCCATTTCAATGTAGTAGGCATGTTTGTACTACCAAAAGTTGACTCCAGTAAAATTTGGTAGGTATGTTTGTACTTCTTAAATGTAACTTCATTTTACTGTGATAGGCATTTCTATACAACTTAAGGTGACTCAATTATAAAGTTGTTTTTTATATGTTCTGCTTAAAGGTTACTATAGCATAATATTGTAGGCATGTTTGTACTACCTAAAGGTGACTCCATTATAATGTGGTAGGCATGTTTGTATTACTTAATTGTGACTTCATTTTACTGTGATAGGTATGTCCATACTACCTAAAGGTGACTCCATTATAAAGTTGTAATTTATATGTTCTTCCTACAGTTGACATCATCATAATGTTGAAGGCATGTTTGTACTACCTAAAGGTGACTCCATTATACTGTGGTAGGTATGTTTGTACGACTTAAATGTTACTTCATTTTACTGTGGTAGGCATTTCTATACTACCTAAAGGTGACTCCATTATGAAGTTGTAATTTATATGTTCTGCCTAAAGGTAACTCCAGTATCTTGTGGTAGGCATGTTTGTATTACATAAAGGTGACTCCAGTATGATGTGGTAGAGATGTTTGTATTACATAAAGGTGACTCCATTAAGATGTGGTAGGCATGTTTCTACTATTTAAAGGTGCTTCCATTAAGATGTGGTAGGCATGTTTGTACTATTAAAAGGTGACTCCATTATGATGTGGTAGGCATGTTTATACTATTCAAAGGTGCTTCCATTAAGATGTGGTAGGCATGTTTGTACTATTAAAAGGTGACTCCATTATGATGTGGTAGGCATGTTCGTACTATTCAAAGGTGACACAATCAAGATGTGGTAGGCATTTTTGTACTATTTAAAGGTCACTCCATTAAGATGCGGTAGGCATGTTTGTACTATTTAAAGGTGACTCCATTAAGATGTGGTAGGCATGTTTGTACTATTTAAGGTGACTACATTAAGATGTGGAAGGCATCTTTGTACTATTGGAAGGTTACTCCATTATGATGTGGTAGACATGTTCGTACTATTTAAAGGTGACTCCATCAAGATTTGGTAGGCATGTTTGTACTATTTAAATGCGACTCCATTAAGATGTGGTAAGCATGTTTCTACTATTTAAAGGTGACTCCATTAAGATGTTGTAGGCATGTTTGTACTATTAAAAGGTGACTCCATTATGATGTGGTAGGCATGTTTGTAATATTTAAAGGTGACACTATCAAGATGTGGTAGGCATGTTTGTACTATTTAAAGGTGACTCCATTTAGATGTGGTAGGCATGTTTGTACTATTTAAAGATGACTCCATTAAAATATGGTAGACATGTTCGTACTATTAAAAAGTGACTCCATTTTGATGTGGTAGGCATGTTCGTTCTATTTAAAGGTGACACCATCAAGATGTGGTAGGCATGTTTGTACTATATAAAGGTGACTCCATTAAGAGGTGAAAGACATGTTTGTACTATTTAAAGGTGACTCCATTAAGGTGTGGTAGGCATGTTTGTACTAATCAAAGGTGACTCCATTAAAATATGGTAGACATGTTCGTACTATTAAAAGGTGACTCCATTTTGATGTGGTAGGCATGTTCGTTCTATTTAAAGGTGACACCATCAAGATGTGGTAGGCATGTTTGTACTATTTAAAACAAAGTTATGAGGAGGAACAATTAAAAATTACACTCCGTAAATTTTATGGACATCATCACGAATTGGTTGATCCATACGATGTGTCTGTGTCTAAACTAACTAAGGACATGTTTTCCACGTTTTAGATTATGGTTTACCATTTACGTCGTCTGGTCTTTTAAGTACCGAACGTGACCTATTCCCGAATATGACTGTTTTACTGAGTGTTAAATAACATTGCTAAAAGGTGTGCACAGGATTTATTTGTTTTACACAGTTTGATTTGGAAGAAAGGCCGACATAATTAGTTGCACTATTACTAACACAATTCTAAATTAATATTCTTGTAATTGTTAAAAATACATCAAATAACATAATTAGAAACCTAATCTTGATTCATATCCAATTTTAGAAATTTACCTGTGACGTTACTTTTTGTGGCGTTGATCAATTCGTGTTACAGACACACACTTCGTAATTCTATTAGACTGTTTTTGTGTAATGTCCTAAATTATTTTAGTTATTCGTTGTTATTCTGTGGTTAACATGTCGAAATGTACTATTATATTATTTATTTATGTATTTCTCTGTCTTTGGTGTATTTGCATTTATTTGTACTCTGTTCCCGTCATGTAGTGTTGTCATTTTAGCGGTATATTTAACATTGCCATAAAGCGCGGAGGTTTGGCTAGCCACAAAACCAGGTTCAACCCACCATTTTTTCTTAAAATGTCCTGAACCAAGTCAGGAATATGGCAGTTGTTATTTAATAGTTCGTTTCTATGAATGTTGCATTGTTGTTTGTTTTTTGTTGCACTTCTGTGTTCTGTTATTTCGTTGTTTTCCTCTTATAGTTGATGTGTTTCCCTCGGTTTTAGTTTGTAACCCGGATTTGTTTTCTCTCAATCGATTTATGACTTTTGAACAGCGGTATACTACTGTTGCCTTTAGGTGGCACGGTAGTATTTCCTGGCCCATAAATGGATAATGATAGCCTTTTTTAGGATTTTCACCACTTTCTAACACTGCGAAAAATTCTACATACACAGTTAACTGAAGTACTTTCATTATACTAATCAGAAATAAATTTGAATATGTATCATGACCGTTTACTTTTTTTGCTATTTTTAAAAACCTAAGGCCACTAGTGCTTTTAGGTCTTTTATCATGCAGTGAATACAAAAAATAAAAAAATTCTCAAAAATTCATTTTCACCTGTATGTAAAATTATTTCATATTTTTCTACACCTGATTCATCCCTCAGTTTGGGAAAGTATGTTCAGTTGATACTGTATTTTTTGTCCAATCACACTGTTCAGATACATTGACTTAAGTAGGGTACACAAAAGAGCAACCTAAATTCCGGAATGCAAATACTACCGTGCTACCTTAACCAAGACATCACAAACTTGAAAACAGTCATGACACCTATGATGCATAGACTTCTTACTAGGAAACATATTACAATAAAGAATACTAGTCTGCACTTATTTCTTACCAAATAAATATTAAAGATTATACCCCTACCCCAGCTGGCAGATTTTCACTTTTTTTTCATCTTACCATTTTTACTTAAGGAGTGAACAAAACCCAAATATATGATGTTTCAAATCAACACAGAAGTAAAACATGGTGATTAAGGAGGAGTTATTGGATTGCCAACTCTATTTATAGTTAATCTGACTGAAAGAAACAGTTTAAGCACCAAATCATGAAAAATGATAGAAGAGTCCATTCCACATTTTACAGCATGCCTTACATTCCTTTAAGCATTTCCAGATTATGAAGGCAATACAACAAGGTTCTTTAGATGGCAGTTAACTATTATTCTAAAATCTTTTTGACTATACATGTACTAGAATATATCTCTAAGTTGACTGATTGTCTATTTCTCATGTGTGCATTAAGTTAAATTATGTCCCCTTACATAATCAAATTACCTTTTTTGTGCTTTTCAGTGTCAGAAAATTAAAACAATTAATGCCATTTGCATGGAAAATGAATAAACTATTTAATCTTGCTGATATACAATCATAATCACAATCTTTGTCCAAAAAATTGTCTTGTCAATGTAAAGAAACCCCTAACGCTATCCCTATTTCGACTAAATATGAGAGCTAAATGAATAAGTAAGGACCCCTTAACCACTTACTAGTTCCAAAAAAGCTCTTACTGGTGTCATGTTACCACAGAACTACAAATTAAACCTAAAGAAAACTAGTATAGCTGTACTTGTGTGGAAAAAAATGAGAAATTATGCATTTTTTTTATTACGGTGAAAATTATAGGACGAACAGGCAACTAAAATATGTCGCGTCTCAAATTCCAGTTGTTGCACATGTGTCAGACACTGCGAAAAGTTAAAGCGAAACTTTATAATTTAAAATGTATTGCAAGTTACTTAAAAATAAAGAAATTTTACTTTCTTGGTAAATTTTAACATTACAAATGTATTACCCACAGATCAGGCAAAATTTGCTGAATCAGCAATTTTCACTCCCAGGGGTGAAATTTAAGGGCTGTTTTTATTCTACTTGCACTTAATCAACTTTTTATTGATAATATTACAAATTGCATAGGTAAAAAAAGTACCTTTATTGATTTAGTGTAAACATATATATCCCAGTTAAGGTGGCACGGTAGTATTTCCTGGCCCATAAGGGATAATGATAGCCTTTTTAGGATTTTCACCACTTTCTAACACTGCGAAAAATTCTACATACACAGTTAACTGAAGTACTTTCATTATACTAATCAGAAATAAATTTGAATATGTTTCATGACCGTTTACTTTTTTTGCTATTTTTAAAAACCTAAGGCCACTAGTGCTTTTAGGTCTTTTATCATGCAGTGAATACAAAAATTAAAAAAAATCTCAAAAATTCATTTTCACCTGTATGTAAAATTATTTCATATTTTTCTACACCTGATTCATCCCTCAGTTTGGGAAAGTATGTTCAGTTGATACTGTATTTTTTGTCCAATCACACTGTTCAGATACATTGACTTAAGTAGGGTACACAAAAGAGCAACCTAAATTCCGGAATGCAAATACTACCTTGCTACCTCTATTTGACATGTCTTGCCTTCCTAAAAGTGGTCTCATAATAAACTGGTAGGTTGTTTGTACTGCCCTATAGGTCACGCATTATAAAGTAGTTGGTGAGTTTTGATGAAGGTGACTGAATGCTAAAGTTGTTAACATGTTTGTACTTCCTGTAGGTCACCCCATTTTGAAGTGGTTGATGTATCTGTAATTCATCAAGTTCATAACATTTGAAAGAGGTTGGCATGTTTTTTTCTTGCTGAAAATCACCCAATTTTAAAGTGGTTGGCATGTCTGTACTTGCTTAAAGTCACCCCGTTCTAATGTGATTTGCATGTCAATTCTTTCTAGATAATACCACATCTTTTTAATTTTCTATAGTCTGATCTATATGCTGATAATACAACTTTACATTTGTCATCTTAATCTATAGTAAATGTTATTGAATGGTGTAATGAAAATGATGTTATGATTAATAACAAGAAATCAAAATGTATGCGTGTAGAATCAGACAGAAAACTGGAAAACTGCAACGAATGTTATTTACTTTATCACAAGATAGTATCACTTTAGATAAAGTAAAGCGAAAAACTTCTTGGAATATATATTGATAAAATCTATCGTGCACTGACCTTTTTAATTAATCGCACAGGTCGACAACATCAGGTCTTTTTCATGTACCAATACCTAATTCTGATTTTTTTATTTAAAAAAAAAAAAACACTTAGATATACTGGTCTTTTTACCTGGAATAATTTGCAAAATTTTGTTAAGGAAACAAATAGTTTAGATATATTTAGGATCAAATGATTAAATTGTTTTTCAGCTTTACAGAATCATGATATCTAAATCAAATGTATGTTATTCTATATTCTATTGAATGCATATGTGCTTATTCAATATTTAGGCTACAATATATCCACCGTTAACTTTTTATGTATTTTGTTTTTTCGTATTTTTTTTCTGTTTGTATTAATCGTATTTGAAGGCCTCAGGAAAGATTAACATGCTATTGTTTAATGAGTTGCCTTCCTTAAATAAAGAATTATGATTATTATTATCATTATCGATTGGTTGATATGTTTCTACTACATAAAGGTGACTCCATTATAAAGTGGTGGGCATGTTTGTACTTTCTATAAGTTACCCAATTATAAAGTGATTGGTATGTTTGTTCCACCTATAATGTATAAGGTATACTAATTTCAGTTAGAGTCTGCTGAACGTCCATAGGTGCACTCTTACTATGTTATGTTATGTTATGTGCAGGCTATATTTCAACGGACTATTGAAAGCCAATGAACAGTGCTTCGTGTGAAATCCATTTTCAATCTTACGGTAAGTTTGTTTCTCCTAGTTGCACATGAACACAAATTGAAAAAACAGTATGTCGTGTTAGTTGCACGAACACAACGTGGACGCCTAGTATACTCCAATAAACTCCTCGCCTTTTTTCGACTTCATTAAGACGAACTAAATACGTCCGATTAATAAGGATCAAAGCGAAATTAGGATATTATTGTTTATGACTAAATTTTAACGTGTTTACGATGTTATAAGGAAGTACTATAAAACAAAAGAATGAATTATTATGACAAGGAAAATTTTAGTTTTAAAAATTTTAATCGTAATTTTCACTTTCAGAACTAGCAAAATATTCCTTGGACCGTATGTGTAGATTGAACAATATTAAATACAAAGTAAGTTGGCCAAAAATATATATTTATCAGGTCATACACGTACATATATTTCATCGAGATATCAAATTTTAGCACGACTTAAAGAATATCAACTGATGCAGTTGAATAAGCGACTAGTGGCAAATATTGCAAACCTACAAATGACAACATGTAAATTAAGGCAACAGATATTTACCATTGTTTAAAAGATGCTAATCGATTTATGAAGAGACAAATGAAGTTAACAAACAAAACCTGAGGAAATCACATGAACTCCAAAAGATCGAGACAACATGTAAATAGCGTGCTAAAAGAGGAAGAACCGTTTTCCTTTCACAAGGGTCTATTAGAATATCTTTCAATCTTAACTAAATTCACAGTAGCATAGCTTCATTCATTCGTGTACTTTGAGTTTTTAACAATATCATGTCTTATTTTCAAACATAAGGTGAATTTAAAATGCTTAAAGATAGCTAAATACTGCAATTTTGTAAGATTTTGGCATATTTCCGGTATTTAAATAAAAAAGTTGAATACGAATATTCTTCGCCCATACGAAATTTTATTGTAAGTAAACCTGTGTATTATGTTTTAGATATAAATTATTTCATTTTGGATAAAGGTGTAAAAAATGTAAAAAATGTTGCCAGTATTTAACATAAAAGACTTTTTGTTGTTCAACTTCCTACAGGTTTGAACAACTTTCTCATTTAAATCATATCGATTGAAAGTAAAACGGGAAATTGACTCTACCTCTTTGTACTAGATCGTTTCAATAGGTCGAATTGTTAAATTTTTTGTTCTCAGGGTTGAGTGTGGATAAATCTTAGTTTTCATGTTTGATTTGTTTTACATTTGTCATATCGGGGTCTTTTGCAGCATTTCTATGTCATTTTGTCTCTGGCGGAATTCGTCTCAATGGCAATCTTATTACATTATCCTCATGTAATAAAAAGAATAATAGGGAACAACGGTGCAGAACTCAATAATACTCAATCAATTTGGTCTAGAGGTGAAGGTGAATAAACGGTCACTGATAGACAAGTATTCGTCATATATGTTGTCATCCTCTAATTCAAACAGCGGGCAAATCACACCATTCAATTCATAAAGACATATATAGACATTCTGTATTGTCTATGTTGTGTTTTATACGCTCTAACTTGTCTTCAGGTCGTTTTTTTTTGCCATGTCGAGGTCAGTTTTTTTTTCTTCGACTTTTAAGTTTCAATATCCCTTTGGTATCTTGCGCCTCTCTTCTACAGATCAACAATCATATGGTCTATACCATATGTTAATCTTTAAATCTCCCTAATTCAAAGAGACTTTAAACGAATACACGTGTTGCCATCAACAAGGAATGTTCTAAAGTATTGTCCATGTAACAATAAACTGTTGACACAGAGATATGTCTCGCCTTTATGTAATTTTATAGTATAATGCAAATGATGAAATTAGAATGGCAATACATAAACATGTTGTATATGCAAAACATTCAAAGTCAATGAACGATGACTGAATGGGCAAGTTCTATAAACGTGTTCCTTAAGCTTGTGGTCAATTCTATTTTAATTTTATCAAGAATTATATCAAAAATTTAAAGGTATTATAACCTAAATTTCTCAGTCGGAGATCATGTATACGTAAGATAAAGTCATCTCTAAGCCATAACATCTGAGCAAAATTGGTTGCAGAACATAACAATTGTTTAAATATATCAAGATTATTGCAGATTAAGCCCGAACAAAATAGTCAAAATCACATTACATAAACTGCTATATAACGGAACTTGATATTGTCAACTCACTTGGAAACTCAACATATACCCACGACACTTACAGAAGAGGAAATCCTAAACAATGGCAGGCCTGTTCTATGTTCCTTTTGAAATTCAACAAAATATGAGGAACTGGATCTTCCGTCACTGAACTGGATAACAAAATTACGTAGGTGTCTTTGCAAGATACGTTATATTGCTGGGTCTATTAAGTGCTCCATGAAATCTATTTTCAAACTATGAACATAAATTTTATCATCAATCGAAGCCAATCTTCAGACTTACTATTACACTACCTTATCTAGGGGCAGTGTGAATCAGATGTTGATACTAAAAGTCCAAAGATCCGTTAGATTATATACGATCTTAGTCTCCTTCCTCTTGTAATAGTATGAAAATATGTTTACGCAAGTATTTCACAATCTTAACTCTAAGACAGATTGAAACAATTAGTCAAACTTTGTTTCATTGTTATTTCCCTATCTGAAATTGACATTATCAAGATGCTTGATTTGTTCATTGTCAACATATTTGTTTCTTTTGGAGGACGTGTTTTTCAACAAATAATTGGTATTTCTATTGGAACCATCTGTGCTCCTCTTGTTGTCAAAATGATCCTTTTTTCATATGAGGCAGACTTCATACATGAGCTTTTAGGGAGACTGAAAATAAACTAGCATTATCCTTTAACTTCATGTTCCGCTGTAAAGATTATGTCAAATTTTTCTTATGATAGTACCCGCAATCCTCTTATCTTTCCCTCAAATTTGACATCATTGAATGAGATTTATCACCAATTTGTACTTACCATGAGCAACATGATGGGTGCCACCAGCACCTGATATCAAATTTTTTTGAGGTTGGTGTTGATTTGTTTTTTGAAATCAATGCAGTATTTTGTTGCCATTTTTTGTCATGGCGAAGTCAGCTTCTCTTCGATTTATGAGTTTTGAATATCTCCTTGGTATGTTCTATCTCTTTTTTCTGTCTTTTTTTATATAGATATTAAATTCAAACTGAAAAGGAAGGGGAAAAAAGGTTCATCCTTCTTTAATTTTGGTTGTAAACATTCATTGTATATTTATAGGTGGTAACTATATCTTCAGAATGAACAAAGCAAAAGACTGGTGTAGAGCGATATTTATTCTTCCCCTGACAGCAGGGAACTGCAAAAAGGAAATAAACCAAAATCCAATCTCCCATGATGGAAGTATTGCGGGATTAATCATGCTAACTAGTTTAGTAGTCATGCTAGCTGAAATAATGTACATTTGCAACACGTTTGAGCAAAAAAGCAGAACGGCATACGAAATATCCCGACCACTTCTGATTGTGTTAAACTGCATTGGAATTTTGTCCTGTATCTCAGTTGGCATTCGAGAACAAATCAAAAAGAGATATATTTTAGATACTGAATGTCATGATAAAAGCAAATCCCTTAAGTTAAACTTTTTATGTTTGTTTTGTCTTGGATGTGTCGTGTATCGTATCCTCAAGATAGCTTTCCATGTTGAATGCAAGGTGTATGTCCGTATCAACGATAGTCTGGAAGGAGCCGTTTTATATGATATTTCGTGTCTTTCATTTTATCTTGTGCAAACATGCTTTGTCTATTATTTTTCTAAATACCAATTCGTCAATTCTTTGTTTACGTTTTATGGTTTGATCGTAATTGTTGTCACAAATATTTCGTCGTGGACGTACCATGCTACAAGCAGACAAAATTTTTCGGACACTTCTCAAAATAACACAGATCGATGCTTAGAAAGCAACTCATCTTTTTCCATACGTCAACTGTTACAAAATGCAAGTCCTTTTACAGAACCCATGCTCGCTGAGTACCCGCTACTGTGCTTGATATTTTTGTCTGGAATATGGCCGAGGACTTCGAATAAGCCATTTGTTATAGATGTGGACAGTAATGTTACTTATGAAACGTCAGAAATGACAGCATTATTGCAAAGTCAAAGTAGCTTATCGAGTAGACCTGTCACTGTTTCACGAAGGTTTGTTTTAACATACTGTATCATACTAATAAGTGGCATGATATCTTTACCAAGACTAATTATTGAAGTACTCAGATTATTCGGGGTCATAGGAGCTGATTTTTTCTGGATTTCCTCTATAACTACAACAGTCGAATGTACTGTGTTACTTCTTGCTCTTGCTGTATGTTTTCATGCAGTACAACACCAGTGTACGCCGCGTATTGAGAATACTGCATATGATATCGGAAATGTTCTGTTGATTCTTAGCTTTATCATAACGACGGGATACTATACTCTGCACATTATGGCTAAAATACTTCCAAATGTCACAAAATTTCGAAGTTTATTTATTATAAAAGACATCTTAAGGATAATCGTCATGTATCTACAAACCGTGTTTATTTTACAGATGACAAAATACACGATAACATCTTCAAGAGCACGGTATTTCTCAGTGAATTATATATGTCTATTAATTGGACTAATCAATTTTGGTTATTGGATTTCAGATACTTTCATCATGGTTCAATTTATCTACAAATTCCAAAATCCAGCTTTCTACAGTAGTATACATGTAGAAAACACTGATACGTTCTGGTTTCCTTTCGTTATGTTTTACAGATTCGAGTGTTTTATGTGTTTTTATTCGTTGTACAGGTCTTAACTTGTATTGTATATTTTGATTTGCACCTGAAAATGAAAAACAGTAAGTATGAAACCAGTAGCTAGTACTTCGCTATTGGCATGAAAATACAGATATTGTTTAATTAAAATTTGTGGTTAAAAGATGTAACAATGATAATTGACTGCTTCGTTTTGTTATTAATTTTAATGGCAATTTTTTTCCAAACTCAAAAGATGTTGTCAAATCAAGGCCGAAAAGCAGTGTTTAATATGTATAGTAAAAGCAAGAATGATTATTATAATTATGAAACTTTATTGTTGTTGTTTGACACATATGTGTCATGTATTTTAAACTATGGTTGTGAAGTGTGGGGATCACACAAAGGAGAAGATATTGAAAAGGTGCATATAAATTTTTTTAAAACGAACCTTGAAAGTTAGGAAGTCTACAGTAAATTATATGGTTTACTTTGAATTAGGAAGATTTCCTATGCATATTGAAAAAGTAAAATCACAAAAATACTGAACTCCGAGGAAAATTCAGAAAGGAAAGTCCCTAATCAAATGGCAAAATCAAAAGCTCAAACACATCAAACGAATGGATAACAACTGTCATATTCCTGACTTGGTACAGGCATTTTTTAATGTAGAAAATGGTGGATTGAACCTGGTTTAATAGCTAACTAGAAAGATATTGTAGAATGATGAAATACTAGTGAAAAATATTAAGTACAGATAATGTTATATTAAACACATGTTATAATACTATGTTAGAAGCTATTTGTAAAAAGCCACACAATTGACTGAATGAGGCTTGTAAAATACGAGATTTGTTATATACACATGGTTTTAATTATATTTGGTTCAACCAAGGCACATATTGTGTAGATAAATGTATCATTGAGTTTAAACAACGACTTACTGATCACTTTGTAAATGAAGCAGTGTCGGTTTTTGAAGAATCATCTAAAAGTATTTTTTACAAATATATATACGATACATATCGTTTACAGTTTTATTTAAGAAGAGCCGTCAATTATGTATTGAAACCATTAATTTGTAAATATAGAATACATGTACATTGTTTGCAGATTGAAACAAGTCGCTTTTATAATGTGAACAGAAATGAAATATATTGTACAATGTGTAATGATAAATTAGTTGAAGATGAGTGTCATTTTATTAAAATATGTAAGAAATATGAAGATTTACGTAAAAAATATATAAAACAATACTATTGGAGAAATCCTTCAGCTTTAAAACTTTTGCAGTTAATATCAGTACAAAATGTAAAAAGTAAAACAATAAAAATACCGAACTCCACGGAAAATTCAAAACGGAAAGTCCCTTAACAATTGGCAAAATCAAAAGCTCAAACACATCAAACTAATGGAAAACAACTGTCATATTCATGACTTGGTACAGGCATTTTCTTATGTAGAAAATGGTGGATTAAACCTGGTTTTATAGATGAATAATTTAGGGAAATATTTGTTTGCTGCCGAAAAATTTCGTAATTCATAATGTTGTGTTTCATGCTCTGCTAATGTTATTAATCAATTGCATATCGATATAATTCGCTATCTATTACTGTTTATATATATATGTATGTATTGAAATTTGATGTATATTTTGTTATATGCCTATATGCGGTATTGCTTTTGGAAAATAAAGTATAGTTGTAATTTTATAGGGTTTTAAATAAAGGCAACAGTAGCATACTGCTGTTCAATAGTCATAAATCGATTTAACTGAAACAAATCCGGGTCACAAACCAAAACCGAGGGAAACACATCAAATATAAGAGGAAAACAACGGAACAACATAAACAATGAACTGCTACAAAAAACAAACGCCAACATACATAGAAACGGACTATTTGATAACAACTGTCATATTCCTGACTTGGTACAGGACATGTTTTCTAAAAACGGTGAGTTGAAACTGGTTTTATGGCTAGCCAAACCTCCCGCTAATAAGGCAATGTTAAAAATACCGCTAAAATGACAACATTACGTGACAGGAATACATTACAACTAAACGCAAGAACACTCGGGACAGAGACATACATAAATAAATAATATAATAGTACATTACAACATGTAAACCACATAATAACAACGAACACCTTCCATTAACACCACAATAGAACTGTGAACTGTACGTCACACGAATGTATCAACGCCACAAAAAGTGACGTCACAGGTACATATAATATGGAACGGGGACCCAGTTATTTCCCCCATTGAAACGCATTGAAAATCATAGCAAATAAATGGGGTGCTGTCCAATAAATAATTTTGATAGCCATCTTGGGACTTCTGTTTCATGTTAGGCATTTGTTTCGAAGTTTCTTAGTACAATCTCAGTGCCTCATGACCGGCATTCCGTTGCAAAATTTTGTTTCGATTGACAACAGGGTAGGTCCATCTACTTCCGGGGAAGAATAAAGGCTAGAATTTAGGCAATTTACTCAATGTACCGACGCCTGATTACATTTAAATCAATCAAAATTTTTACAGAAATTCAAGCTAAAAAGCCTACCCTTTCAAATAAATCTACATTCAGTTACAGAACTTGTGTAATAATAAAACTACACCATTTTGAATAAAAGTTATATATTTTTTTTAAGAACTACATTCGTGGGTACCGGACTGGTTGCCGTAACTGGGATCCTATTCCTGTCAGACTTTAATTTTTTTCCCAGACTTAAAACTGCACTTTTAAAATAAAGATATACATCTCAGTAGTTATTGTGCAAAGTTTCAATAGATTTGATCCAACAGTTACAGAGTTATTGATCCTTATCTATGACATCTCAAATACCAGAAAATTGATCGGATAAAATCATAAATTCATGAAGAAAATATTCTTAAAATCAGCAAAACTTTTTTATTTTAAAAGATATTTACATTCTGTAAATTGCACATGGTAGATAAATTCATTATTTGTATGGAAATCTTGTTAAAAAATTTTTGCTGAAAATAAAATTAATTATAATTATTTTTTTAATTAAAAAAAAATCGTATAAAAATTAAATATGCAAAGAAGTATACCCCATAACAAGGGTATAAATCATGAGAATTAGTCTTCAAACAGTCAGCTAAGTTCATTTAATATACAATGGAAGAGGCTAGATGCAGAGAAGTTCTCACTTGTAGCTAAAACCAGTCAAGACGGCACCTCCTACAGTTTAACAAATGTCGAGGGAAATCCTGGATCTGCCTGAATGCTTAATGCTACTGTGCGTTGTTATACTTGTGACTGCTCTAAATGTCCCACTAGTTCATACGTGTGTGGTGGTGGTGGACACTCAAACTGTTGGTGGCTGAGATCTATGTACTTGGGTCCAAACAAGTTAACCAACCTGAATATGGATAACAAAGACAAGTTAATAATGCAGGAACTTTTAAAAATGAAACTTGGCGAAGAAGTATTAATGAAAATGAAATTTAATCATAATACTCAAAAAAATTGAAGCTGTTCACAGAGCACTAAGTGTTTCCTTACCAAAAAATGTGAACTTTTCTAGAAATTTGAAGGGAGGGCATCAGCAATAATTCACAATTTGAATAATGGTATAGCTTATTCTTTGTGACAAAAAGCAGAATGTATTGGTTTTAAAATCTCAAAAGGTTCATTAAAACACTTCGACCAGATGTAAAGGGAGTGTGAACGGAACAAAGTAAACCAAAATACTCAAGAGAGGAAAGAAAAATTTACAACGCACCGGACAGAAGACTAAGGTTCATGTGGAAGAAAAGGATCGAAGTAAATGTACAGATAGATATAAAAAAGGGCAACCTGATCCAAAACTTGATGCTGCATTTGTAAAAGTATAAAGGACTATCATTCATATGGTAGAGTAATACCTGCAAAGAAGAATATACCTACCAGAAGCTGTTCTTCAAAAGTTCCAAAATCAAAGGAAGATATAGCTGCATTCATCTACTGCTGAAAAAGATACAGACAAAATTAACGGTCCTTTTAAGGACCACCAAAATCTTTAAAAAGGAGTCTAAAATTGTTGTACATTTAGTTAAAATTGTTTATATAAGCTATAGCCCTACCCCTTATATATCTTCCAAAAAAATACAGGCCCCAATCTGTAAAATTAGAGAGCCCCTGGCAAGATTTTCTGAGTTTACAAAATATTCTGTCTTTATTTATGTGATGCGGCTCTTCGGTAATGTGACCCGCGTTCCCACACAAACTTTTATGACACATAAAATGCCATAAAGTGTTGTATTTAATATTTAAAACTTATTAAAAACTAATTAAAAACCATAAAACTGAATCTATGGGCTTTTTTCTTTTTCCAGGTCCCAGAAATTTGATACTGGAAAGAAATAAGCCCATATTTTCCATCTTTTGTTGTCCCCTGATCCCATATAAGACATTTGTTATTTCTTGCCAGGTGGCTCTTTTCTAATATTCTTTGCTGATATTTTTCGAAAAATCCCTCCATTTTAACTTACAAGTGTATGAATACATAATACCATCAAAATGACCTTACTGTGACCCCTTTTGAAACTTTAAATTGAAAAACAAACTTTTTAAAAATTTCATAAATTTAAATTTCAATTTAATTTAAAAAGTTTAATTCAAATTTTAAAAATAATTACACCATTGTTTTCCTTATTAAATTTTCAAGTTTCTGGCCAAATTTTATCCATGTAACTCAAAAAATAAGCTTACAATTGCAGATTGAAGTGTTCAAAATATGCCCTCTGACAGGAACGGGGACCCAGTTATTTCCCCCATTGAAACGCATTGAAAATCATAGCAAATAAATGGGGTGCTGTCCAATAAATAATTTTGATAGCCATCTTGGGACTTCTGTTTCATGTTAGGCATTTGTTTCGAAGTTTCTTAGTACAATCTCAGTGCCTCATGACCGGCATTCCGTTGCAAAATTTTGTTTCGATTGACAACAGGGTAGGTCCATCTACTTCCGGGGAAGAATAAAGGCTAGAATTTAGGCAATTTACTCAATGTACCGACGCCTGATTACATTTAAATCAATCAAAATTTTTACAGAAATTCAAGCTAAAAAGCCTACCCTTTCAAATAAATCTACATTCAGTTACAGAACTTGTGTAATAATAAAACTACACCATTTTGAATAAAAGTTATATATTTTTTTTAAGAACTACATTCGTGGGTACCGGACTGGTTGCCGTAACTGGGATCCTATTCCATATAGAATATAAAATTGGGATAAAGTTTTTAATGGTGTTATTTTATGTATTTTCTAACCATTACAAGAATATTAATGTAGAATTGTGTTAGTAATGGTGTAATTATTTGTATTTTCTAACCGGTTCTTCATCTCAATCAAAACTGTAAAAACAAATAAATCCTGTGCATATAGTAGCTTTAAACTAAAAATCTTATAAATGAACTAGCTGATTAATTATCTTAACTTTTACATACATGTAGAAAATAAAAATAGAATCTTGTGATTGGCATGCATGTATGTCCCATTTTCCATTATAAAAAAGTGATTGAGATGTATGTAGTTCCATAAGATCCCTCCATCATAAAGAAGTGATTTGTATGGATGTAAACCCATAAGGTCCTTCCGATATAAAGAAGTGATTGGCGTGGGTGCATATCCATAAGGTACCTCTATTATAAAGAAGTGATTTGACATTAATTGTCCGATTCGCTCGTGTATGTAACAACGTATAAGATTTTAACGAAAGAAATCTCTGTATTACTGAACAAAGATTACACCAGGGTTTTCGATATCACAAACTAGTCAAAACATTTACTAAATTTTATCATCGGTACAAGGACATCATTCGTAAATATAAATCATCATGCAGACATATTATACGTTCAGGTATTTTACATCCAATCTTTTATGGCAATATTCTTTACAAAGCACAAAAATGTCGGTATTCACCTCAAAAGCTAACCAAACCTTTAAACAGACTTATTCAGAAGGGATATAGTTACGATACCGTTGTCAGGTCATAAAAGATTGCATATTTTGGTATTAATATTGATTCACTCATAGGGTTTTTGCATCGGAAATAAACACATTTATTCTAAAACCAGTTGTTGGCATGAAACGGGTTATGTTCTTCTCATATATTTTATGATGGTACAGTACTACCTGTGACATTATCTTATTAATGGTGGCCATGAAAAATATGGTCACCATGATGGCCCTAAATGTCCATCATTATACCCCCTGCTGCTTAATTAATACACAAGGTATTAATCAAAAACTAGTCAAGGATAAAGAGAAATCATGACTGCATTGAAGTGTTAAAATTACATAACTTACAGGTAAAGAGTCTCAGGGGAAATATATGACTTTTTGTGTTTGTCAAATTTAATAACTGTAATTATGACAAGAACATTCTAAAATAAAATGAAATAATAAAACTAGTTGAACATATAGCTTCCTAACTCTTTTTTTTTTGTAAAAATTTTCTCATGATTGTTTGCAAATGTTTGTTTTGATGTTATAACTTTTAAATAATTCAATCAACTTAAGTTACTTTTTACATGTATTTTTTGGCAAGTGAATAATAAATGAATATCATCTTCTAATATAATGCAAACTTTCACAACGCCTGCCTTTTTCCATTGAAAAGGTGTTTCTCAAATTAATTTTCTAAAATCAAAATTGTTTATACTTACTGCATTTAACATTGTTTAACAAATGTTTAAGATTATCTTTAGGACTTATTCTAAATAAAATTTAGGCAATTCATTATTTCTCTATTGAATAAATACATGTATATTCAAAATATTCATTACAGAAAAATTTGATAATTTTTTTATTGTCATATAAACATATAACAATTTAATCAAGTTTCTGACAAAACAAACCAAAACAAACATTATAATGCAAAGAAATAACAATTCTATAAGAAATCAAAACACATGGAAAAAAGTTATTAGGTTTCTGCCCTCAGTTCTAATGACTTTCTTTTATAAAGGAGCCAATATTTTAAACATGTTCCATGTTATAGAGGTTTAGCATTTCTTTTACTTTTTGTTCTTGGTTAAGATTTTATTCATAAGATTCAAGATATTATTCATAAACTGGTCAGAGTTATGAGAAGGTAAACAATTTTCAAATAGATTATCACTAAGTTTTTTTTTTATTTTCAAAAATATTCTTATTTTTTTTCTTAAAATTCATTTTTAATCAAGGGCTTTAAAGAATCTAATTCATTCAAGTCCCTGCAATTATTAACTTTATCTAAAAGGCCTGAGTTGAGTGAAATATTCTTTGCAAATGTATACCAAGAATATGTATCATGCATATGCCAGTCCTGCAGTTTCGACAAAATTTGCCAAACTGAAGATAACATATTTGATAAGTTTACAATTGTTTCAAAAAGCAAGACAATTTTTTCTTTAAATAATTTCTTTGTAAGTCTATTTAGTGATTCTTCATGCAAAACTCGTTTTGAGATTTGAGATTTGAAAAATATCAAAGATAAACAAAAATAGTTTATTCCTATACCATATAATGATATTTGTAGTTTTCCTGAATAATAATCATGATAATAGATTGTAAAACTTTGTTAACAAAATTTATTGTAAAGGGATTGATATTCATGATATTGATAATTTTAATTTGTGAATAAACTGGCTTGTTAAATTACTTGCTTCATGGTTCCTTTAAACATATCATTTGCATTTATAAGTTATAATTAATAATAATATATTTAATAATGCAAACGAACAATAGAATACCATGTACATCATGTACAATAACTTTTTTTTTACTGAAAAAAATAATTATTTAAAGGATTCTCTCTTTTGTTTTCAAATGCTAGTCAATAACTAATCTTTAATTTTTTGTCATTTCTACTCGATTCTTTCCAAGAAGAAATTAAAAGAATAAGAAGCAAAAAAACAAAAAACAAATAAAAGATAAAAATAACATAAAAAAAAAACATTAGAAAAAAAGGAAAATATGTAAATTTAAAGACAGAAAAATCAACAAATAATATGAATTAACAGAGACTAAAACAAACATTCGATTCTACATTTTCAAGAAAAGGTGAAATGTCAATTTTAGAAGAAACTTGAGTTACCTGTACAGGAAAATTTTAATGAAACATACAAGCTGAAAACTTCAACCCTGATTGATTTCAACAGGTAACATAATTATATAAAACATCAACCTATGTTTTATGACCCCAATAAATGGCCAACATCTCAAGATTGAATACCCCAATAAATGGCCAACATTCGATGGTGACCATACAAGAGGGTGGACATAACTAAGAGGAAGTCACAGGTTGTACTGTATGATACTAAACCCCTAACGGGAGGGATTGTGCTTGATTTTCATAAGATGAAGACATATTCTTTCAATTAGTTTGATTGAGGTCTGGAGCTGGCATGTCAGTAACTGCTAGTAGTCCTTTGTTAATTTATGTATCATTGTCATTTTGGTTAGTTTCTTTTGTTACCTATTCTGACTTGGACTTCTTTTAAACTGAGTTTTACTGTGCGTTTTGCTGTGTGTTTGTTTATTCTACATCGGCTAGAGTTATAGGGGGAGGGTTGAGATCTCACAAAACATGTTTAACCCCGCCGCATTTTTTGCGCCTGTCCCAAGTCATGAGCCTCTGGCCTTTGTTAGTCTTGTATGTTTTTAATTTTAGTTCATTTATATGTTTTGGAGTTTATTGTGACGTCCATTTTCACTAAACTAGTACACATTTTTGTTTAGGGGCCATCTGAAGCCCGCCTCCGGGTGCGGTATTTTCTCGCTGTGTTGATGACCAATTGGTGGCCTTCGGCTGTTTTCTGCTCTTTGGTCGTGTTGTTGTCTCTTTGACACATTCCCCATTTCAATTCTCTATTTTATTGTCCATAAGGTCCCTCCATTATACAGTGATTGGCATTCACGTATTTATCACACCTCTGGTAATTAGTGACGTTGTGATTAGTTTAACACCTTCACGTTCTGACCCCTGGTGGATTAGTAAGGGGTCAGTAGATGTCAAAGAGATATCATGACGTCACGTCTACTATTAATGGTGACGTTATCTATTAATTTTATTGCATTTCATTGTCTATTTTTATACAAAATTTGGCAGGAAGTCCTGTGTGTGAAAAATTCGTTAAACAGCTCACTACTGACCCTCAACCGAGATCCATAGAGGGTTAGTAAAATCCATAGTGGATTTGGCCTTCGACCTCAACCCCTATGGATTTTACTAACACTCTATGGATCCGTAAGGCGTCAGTAGCAAACAATACAACTTATAGTATATCTATAAGGTCCCTCCATTATAAAGAACATATAAAAGAATGCATGCGTATATTACCTAAAGGAGACTCCATTACAACTTGGTAGACACGTTTGTACTTCCTAAAGGTGACTCCATTACAACTTGGTAGGCACGTTTGTACTACCTAAAGGTGACTCCATTATAAAGTGTTAGGCATATTTGTACTCCCTAAAGGCCACTCTTTCATAAAGTGTTTGGCATGTTTTTCTTCCTGAATGTCATAAGTAGTAGGCATGTTGATATTCCCTGAAGGTCATTGAAAAAGTTGTAGGTATGTTTGTACTCCCTGAAGGCCACTCTATTATAAATTGGATGGCAAGTGTGTAATTAATGAAGGTCACTGCATAAGTAGTAGGCATGTTTGTACTCCTTGAAGGCCACTCTATTGTAAAGTGGATGGCATGTGTGTATTTCCTGAAGGTCACTGAATAAGTAGTATGTATGTTTGTACTTGCTGAAGGCCACTCTATTATAAAGAAGATGGCATGGGTGTACTTCCTGACGGTCACTGCATAAGTCGTAGGTATGTGTATACTTGATGAAGGCCACTCTATCATAAAGTGGTTGGCATGTTTGTAATTCCTCCCGCCAACTCTTTTATAAAATTATTGGCAAGTTCGTACTTCCTGTAGTCAACTCTTTTTTTTATTTCAAGATTTTTATAAATCGTAGAAATATCCCTTTTAGTAAATTTTACCTTTTGGGAATATGAGAATATAAAAGACAAGAAGAAAAATGTGGAAATAAAACCTTGAGAATCAGTTTGGCTCTAGAGACCGGGAAATAACTCCTTTTTATCTACACTGACAAAGGTCACACTAGCATTAAGTGGTTCTTTAGTTGCCATTTATATACGTATTTATAGTTTATACACTAAAAAGAAACTGTTCAGCTTCAGCATAATAGGAACATCAAATGCATCACTCTATTTATGGATAGCATGCATGTATTTAAAAACTAGAGGCTTTAAAGAGTCTGTGTCGCTCACATTGTTCCAAGTGCATCTTCCACAATGACAACGCTCCAACATTGTAGACTATTATAAAATCTTTTTGTTGATCTTGTATTGCTGATCATTGATCATTTTGTCTGTCTATTTTCTCTCTATCTGCGATAGTTTTTTAAAATAAACATAAAAATGGGTAAACATCATGATTCAATGGCATTAACTGCTATAAATAGTAGACTGACAATTTTGGCTTTGTTGAAATATTTGTTGATTTTGTGTTGATGAATGTTTTTACTGTCTACAGTTTCTTTCTGTCTTCTGTAGTTTTTGCCCAAAAACACAAAAAACGTTAAAAAATTGTCATTTAAAAGCTCCCATATGAAGTCAATTGACAATTTCAACTATGTTGACCTATTTGTAGATCTCAACTATGACTCCTTCATAAGAGGTGTATTTATCAACTGTGACTCTTTCATAAGGAGTATGAATTTCTCAATTTGACTCTTTAATACGGAGGTTGTATTTTTCAAATGTTTCCATCGACATTTTGTTAGTTCGTATAGTGAATTGAAAAGAGTAGTTTCCCGACGTTAACTGGAACCAATCTGTATCAATATGTGCATGGACAGCTTTTCATTTTGAATGCAAGGTGTATGTCCGTAGCAACGATAGTCTTGAAGTAGCCATTTTATATGATATTTCGTGTGTTTCGTTTTATCTGGTACAGACAGGCTTTATCTATTATTTTTGTAAATAATTTCGTCAATTCTTTGTTTTTCTGTTATGGTTTGATCATAATTGTAGTGGCAAATATTTCTTCGTTCAATTTGCCTACAAATTTAGCAATCCTTACTATCGTAGTGTACAGATACAAAATACTGATATTTTCTGGTTTCCTCTCTTTTTGTTTTACAGATTTGAATGTTTTATGTGTTTTTATTCTTTGTACCGGTCTTAATTTGTATAAAATATTGTGATACGTGTCTAAAAATTAAACACCGCTGCAAATGATCACTTACTTAAATTCTTATATTCAAATTAAGTGCTACAAGTGATCCTAGAATCCTTGATGTATTCTGCTGTGGTTAGTATATAAAATGATAAAAAAAGAGATTTGATGTATGGCGTCAATGAGACACCCAATCATCGACACAAATAAAAAGGAAAAGACATTTAGAAAAAAACATGCGGTCTTCAACGTTAGACACATGTCTATTTAGGTCTATACAATATGTCAAGCTCTAAATCGCCCCAGAGGAGAAACTTGTGAACGAATTCAACATAAACTATCAATGATATATCTTACCAAATAACCTTATTAACAAACACATTTCGATGAAACAAAAGACAACTACAGACGAGGTTCCTGACTTAGAAAAGGAACTAGGTTTGAGATCTCAATCCTAACAACTAGAAAATAAAATTTGCTAGTAAACAAATTTTACCTCTAATAGAAAAACAAAGGATATGGGGTATCCTTCCATGACACAAAATCTGTTCATGCACAGCAAAAAAAAACACACACAAAAAAACAAAGGAACAGCGCTTTTTATGCTGTTATTCATCTCAAAGTCATAGCGAGGCCATTCAACACGGAGCAAAAAATCTCTCACCTCACTGCAATTTTAAGACGGCCCCTAGCACCGGTTTGAGCGTAATTCTTTGTAAGATGTAACACCACCAAATCTAGTATATTTATGTAAGTTTAACACAGAAAAACATGATAATAATTAAAATTTAAAGAGAACACAAAAAAAATAACACACTTTTGAAAAAATATGAAGGGCAAAAATAATTGTCCTGTAATCTGTGATCACAACTGCATAACTGTTTACAGTCTAAACTGGCAATTAAAAAAGATAGATTGATGAGAACTCTAAAGTAAAACAATACAACGAACCGAATTATAAAAGCAAAGGAAAAACGCGCTAGCCACTTTAACTGAGGATGATAGAATGTTCTCCTGATGAGTAATTGACCTTTTATTTGAATCTAATAAGTATTCTATGCGTAAGATACAATTATTCACAAAAATGGAAAATTTGATAAGCAAAGGCAATTAACGTTAACCTTTGTAAATCAGCTTCAAACTAGTTATTCAATCCAGTATTGTTAAATCATCGGGCTAAATTGTATTATAATGTGTAAGGACTGATTCTGTAATGCAACTTATATTTCAATACTTTACAGTTAAATTTCTACATTGAAAATATGCAAAAGTAACCGTGTATTGTTTTATAACATAAACGTTACCAATTGTTATAAAGCTGATCACATTCTGCAAACACAAGATATTAATTTTAAAAGGAGCGGTAAGGGAGTAAAGTTCAACTTTGAATTCCATAATTTTATGGCCATGTTTGCGGCCTTAGATAAGACATTAACAACAATTCAAATGATATTGTTTACAAACATTTTAATCAGCCTGGTCATTCAATCCCTCCTATGCAAGTTTGCATCATCGACAAAATATACCACAGAACTAACAATCCTCATCTTGCAACACCTCTCCGTAGTCAAAAGTAAGACTACTGGATTCGAGAATTGTGAACTGCGACATCATATGGTCGCAATGACAAAATTGATGGTAACGGTATTCCAACTAGTATTTCCTGTAGCTCGGTGAATGTCATGAACATTTTCAACTCTACCCCTTTCAAAACGTCAAACTTATATTTGGAGACCACTGTTACAAATTCCATTCAAACCAATACAAACTTACAGCTATCATCTCGGATATTGCTATTCATAGAATTTTCAAACAAGTTCGCACTGGCAAAGATTAAAGGGAGAACAGATCCTTACTTAAACTTTCCTTCGTCAATAAAAGTCTCAATGCCATCCACTTGGGCAATATCCTTCATCATAAATCAGTTCACTTGAAAATACATCCCTATTTTAAAGATCAGTCTGTACCTATCATTTCTTATACCCATACCAAACCAATTGCAACTAAAATTTTCAATTGCAAACACATTATGTAGGATCTCAATATTGACGACTTCAAGTCTAAATCTCCTGATTGCACCTATGCTATTTCCTCATTCATATATAATCCGGTTGGCCACGTTATTACTGGTGACCTAAACATTGTCAATAATACATATCTGCGAAATGTGTTATCCAAAGTCCTGAAATATTGTGCGCCAAAATTCAGTAATTGGAAACACAACTCCAAAATACTGTTGGATTCAGTCAAGAATTATGCCAGGCAATGGGTTAAACACAAGAAAGAAGACGTAGATACTCTTTTCAAAAGGATTTAGACTTTGAGGTCGTTGATACAAATCAATTTAAAAAATCTGAATGGGTCTTTGAATACACACGCTAAATAAATCTTTAAAGACCAAAATGTTGCAAACCCCCTGTCCTACTTCCATGACAAAAGCGTTGTTGTCCGCGCATAGAAAACCCCAACAACATAGTTTTTGTGTGTAAATAACATTAAATAAACTGCTTGGTAATGAATTAGGTATTAACAATTCACTTCGAAACTCACCATTTACCCCTGCGACACTTACCAAGGACGAAATCCTGGTTAATCATAGGTCTGTTCCATGTTCCTTTGGAATTTCAACCAAAGATGAATAACTAGAGCTTCCTTCACTATTTTGGATACCTAAATAAAGGCAACAGTAGTATACCGCTGTTCAACAGTCACAATTCGACCAAGCAAAAAAATCCGGACAATAAACTAAAACCGAGGGAAACACATCAACTACAAGAGGAAAACAATGGAACAACAGAAACACTGAACTACAACAAAAGCAAACGCCAATATACACAGAAACGGACTGCAGACAACAACTGCCATACTCCCGACTTGGCACAGGACATTCCAAGAAAAATGGTGGATTGAACCTTGTTTTATGGCTAGCCAAACCTCCCGCTTTTATGGCAATGTTAAAAATAACGCTAAAATGACAACACTACGTGACAGGAATACAGTACAAACAAACGCAATAACATTCAGCACAGAGAAATACATAAATAAATAATATAATAGTACATTACAATATGTAAACATCAGAATAACAGCGGACACCTCCCATAAATTTACGACAGCACACAAGAACACCACAAACGAAATATAAACTGCGCGTCACATGAATGGATCAACGTCACAAAAAGTGACGTATTTTTTGTGACGTTTATATTTTCACAGGTAAATCTCTAAAAATAAAATAGATTTGTATTATAGACACGTACAAGAATGTTAAATTGGGATTGAGTTTGTAATGTGTTATTTTATGTATTTTCTAACCATGACAAGAATATTAAAATGAAATTGTGTTTGTAATGGTGTTATTATTTGTATTTTCTAACCATGTTGGTTTTCTTCAAAATCAAAACTGTGTATAAACAAAAAAATCCTGTGCATATAGTTGCGTTAAAATTAAAATCATATAAATGGAGTAGCTGATTTTCTATCATACATATAGAAAATAAAAATAGAATAACTCTAATATCAGGCAAGATCATGTAAGACCAAACAGTAAACACGCATGAAAACAAACAACATAAAACAAAAAATCTGTAGACGAACCACGAGTAACTCGACTATACTGACAAATATGAATATGTGAAATGTACCGAACATATAGAATTAAAACCACAAACGAAATAAACAGACAACAACTCAGCACAAAATGACCCACCGGACCCACACGTATAAGAAAGTAACAACAAAATGCCCGAAAGCGGGATGTATAAATACCGAACCACGTCGTCTCCAACAGCGAACATAAGACATAACAAATTATCCAACCGGACTTACAAGATAAATATCATATCTAAATACATGAATGATGGATATATAAATACCGAGACACGTCGTATAGCAATGCGAATTCACACTCGGCAAAACAGTCATATTCGGGAATATGTCATGTTCGGTTATAAGCAGACCAGACGACGTAGATGGTAAACCACAATCTAAGACGTGGTAAAAATGTCCTGTTAGTTTAGACACAGACACATCGTATGTATCAACCAATTCGTGATGGTGCCCATCAAATTTACGGAGTGTCATTTTTAATCTTTCTTCCTCATAACTCTGTTGGAGCAGTTTCTGCGTAAGGATCACACTGTATATGAAGTCCGTATAGTGTGAACATGCACGAGCATAACGTATCAACTGAGATATGTAAACACCATACGACGGGGCAGAGGGTATGTTACTGTTGAGAAATGGGAAATTGATAATTGGGAAGCTGAAATCATCTCGTGGGTCATAGATTTTAGTCTGAAGTCTTCCATCTGTGTCAATATTGAGGAAAAGATCAAGGTATGAAGCAGTCCTTTTAGTATCAGTAGTATCCTTAATTTCAAGTTCACTGGGATATATGAGATACAAGTACTGACTGAAATATGGGTTATTCAGTGATAGGACATCATCATTATATCTGAAAGAAAAATTAAAGAATTTCGCTAGGTGCTTTTTCTTTTTGTCTTTTTGCTTGCATTTCCTATCATGATTTCCTTGATAGAGTAATGCTGCTTAAAAGGAAGCTATTGAAACAAGAGTTCCAAGTGGTGAAGTGGAAATTATCCCTTTTAAAGTTTTACGGACGCCATCACAAGTTGGTTGGTCGTTATGGGATATCTTTTTCACAGATGATGACGGATATATTCCAATGGTCGTTACTGCAATCCTCTGCTCTTTCCCTCGAATTTGACGTCCCATATGAGACTTATCTCCGAATTTGTACTTATTATGAGTGACGGATGCCACCAGCACCTGGTATCAAATTTTAGTTTGGCTCAGTCTTTCGATATCTATGCAGTGTATTTTGTTTTTTGTTTGTCTTTTGGTTTTTACCATAACGAATTCAATTTCCCTTCATCAGTTTTGAATTTCCACTTGGTATTTTCTGTCTTTTTTATACAAATATTAGATTCAAACTAATTAGGAGAAAATAATTGTTCTTCTTTATTCAATTTTCGTTGAAAGCGAATAAATATTCATTGTATACTGGAAGGTGGTAACTAGATCTTCAGCATGAACAACCAAAGACTGGTGTTTAGCGATATTTATTCTTTCTCTGACAGCTAGGAACTGTAAGAACAAAATACAGCAGAATTACATCTCTAGTGGTGGAAGTATCGCGGTATTGATCATGCTTTCAAGTTTAGTAGTCATGCTAGCTGAAATAATGTATATTTACCATTTGTTTCAGCAAACAGCATCTGATATCACCTAACCACTTTTCACTCTGAACTGCATATGAATTTTGTCTTGTGTCGCAGTTGGAATACGAGAACAAATAAGAAAGACATATATTTTAGACACTAAATCTCATAATTAAAGAAAATCCCTAAAATAAAAAAAAAATGTTTTTATTTTGTCTTGGATTTGTAGTGTTTTATATCCTCAAGATAGCTTTCCATGTTGAATGTTAAGTGTTTGTCCGTACCAACGATAGTCTGGAAGAAACAGTTTTAAATGTTATTTCGTGCCTTTCGTTTGATCTGGTACCGGCAGGCTTTATCTACTATGTTTTCGAATACCGATTCGTCAATTCTTTGTTTACCTTTTGTGCTTTGATTATAATTGTCGAAACAAATATTTCCTCGTGGACATACAAAGCTCCTGGAGAACACGATCTTTTAAAGAATTTCCCTGAAAACAAAACATTTATAATCCCACAATAACTAAACTATTTCAGTAAGTCAACCATTTCAAAACGCAAGACCTTTTACAGAACCCATGCCTGCTGAGTACCCGTTCCAATGCTTAATATTTTTGTCCAGTAAATAGTCGAAGACAACGAGTAAGCCATGTTATATAGAAGAGGACAGTAATTGATCGACTGAAGCGCAGAAATGACATCATTGTTACGAAGAAGCACTACTCGGCTTAGACCTGACCCTGAAAATAAAACAACCAGTCAAATTATAACTTACTAATTTTAATCAAGTTAAATTCTCCAAGAGACACGAAAGATATCAAAGGGACACCCAAACTCATGAGTCTAATTCGGTAAGATCACATTCGGGGAAAAGGTGACTCAAAGTGATCATTGAATCTACAACCAGCCAAGTTATCACTTACTCATTATAATCAAATTAAGTGCTCCAAGGGATCTTTTTAATCCACAACCAGTCAAATTATAAATAACTCATTATAATCAAAATAAGTGCTCTCTAAGTGATCGTTGAATCTGCAACCAGTCAAATGATCACCTACTGATTATAATCAATGTATGTGCTCCAAGTGATCCTTGAATCTACAACCAGTCAATTGATCCCTTACTCATTATAATCAATTGATGTGCTCCATGTCTTGGACAATACACACAAGGATATTTAATAAGTCAAGCTTTATTCCCGATGCTGAAAAATTGTGAATATATTTACTAAACACTGTCAATTTACTGCCATCAATGCCAAAACCTTAAAATGACAAATAATCAGAATATAACAAAAGAAAACCATTGACGGGTTTCCAAACTTAGAACTGGAAGATGGACATGTGGCGGGGTTAAATTAGTGTTTACACTCTCAATCCAACTTTTAATATCGATCAGTGGAATGACATGTGTAACAAAAATGAACTTTCAATATACTTCATCTTTTGCATAGTGATTTACTATTTTCTTAAATAATATGGTAAACTGTTTTTAAAATTGTACGTTTCGATTAAAAGTTATTGAAACTAATGTACATCACATAGGTCCCTGCATACAATTGTGTTGCACAAATAGACTTCTCGACGGCCAATCGATTATATAGAAGTGTCAAGCACGTGTGTACCATGACTGTACCATTAACTTTGATTCGAAGTTCAGAGTGAAATTACACGGCATTTATCTAAGGTTTAAAAATCTACTAAATACAAATCAACCAGAAAATAGCAGTATAAATATCAAATAATTATAGTTTTGAAATTTGGTAGATGTCATGGCATAAAACTAATAAAAACAATTTAAAATACTGATTTCTGTGTATTATATGTTGTAAGGTCCATTTGAAAAGGAGAGCAACCGTAGTCCACTGAATAATTCAAAAAAAGAAGTATTAACAAAAAGTAAAATTACAAAAATACCGAACTCCAAGGAAAATTCAAAACGGAAAGTCCCTTATCAAATGGCAAATTTAAAAGCTCAAACACATCAAACGAATGGAAAACAACTGTCAAAAATAACTCAAAGGTAAATTCAAAAAGAGGATGTCCATAAAAACTGATAAAAACAAATTTTATACTGTATCAACCACTGTAACACATTTACGTAATAAAATTATTTTTTTACCGACTTTGTTAAACCACAAAACGAATGGGAAAAAACTGTCATATTTCTTTTTTATAAACCGTATATAGTCAAAACTGGCAATGAAAGAAAAACGATTGGCAAAACAGTGAAAATAAAACTCTATGTGTTCGAAGCGACTTTCTGATAAGAATTGAATGTAGAATAGTCAAAGAAAAAAATCATAAAACCAAGGGAAAAAATCGAAAAGCTACTTTCACTGAAGAAACAATGTTTTCCCAATGATTAATTGAAGAAGCTACTTAATCCGAATAATACAGTAATCATGTAATGATGAAAGCTGTACAAATACGTATTGTAATCAATTTTAATTATCAAAGACAATGTATGTTAACAAATCTCTATCAATCAGCTTCAAACTTGCACGTTATTCAATCTAGTACTGTAGAATTGTTGCACTAAAAAGAACGTCCTTATTTGCACTATACTGTCATTTTAAGCTTAAGTCACTTTTTCAATCTTTTTCTTATGGACTTATGAAACCAAATGAACCGTAACATATGGTGAATGCGATACCTATTTTTATGCTTACGGCAAATTCTCCTAGATGAAGATGTATACGAAATAATATGATATTTTGTCAGCCATTTTCGGGAACACGGAAACGCCTAGTATACTCCATTAGCCGTGTCAAATGTAAAGTATAAATAAAATTGTAAGTCTATATCAAGTTATTATAAGGAAGCACTATTAAACAAAAGACTAAATTATTACTGACAAGGAAGTGTACCATAGGTAATTTTTACTTCTGAACTAGCACAATATTCTTTGGACGGTATGTGTAGATGGGACACTAGTAAATACAGAATAAGTTGGCATAAAATATGCATTTTATATTTATCAAGACATAGACGTATACATTTGTCCTCGAAATATCAAAAGTAAGTACGGTTCTGATTGTTGGGCTTACTAATATGTCAGCTGGTGCTGTTTTATTGGTAATAGTGGCAAAATATGCATGCTTATACAGGGAAAGTTTACAGTTTTTTACATGTAAACGTAGAATGATGATACCGTACAAAGAGGTAGGACCGTTTGCATTATTTTACACCAGATCCTATTAAATATCTATCCTTTTTAGATTTATTCATGCATATTTTGAGTAACTAGCAATATTAAGGCTTTAAATGTATGGTCAAATTGAAATGCTTAAAGACAGCTAATAACTGGAATTTTGTAATATTTTTGTACACTTTTATATAATGTATTTAACAAAAGACGAATAAGAAGACAAGTCTTAACTATACGAAATTTTAATTCAAATTAAAGCTATGTATTGTCTTCCAGATATAATTTTTTTATTTTGGATAAGGATGTAACAACATGAAAAATGTGCAAGATTATATCAAAATCTATAACAGCAATGTGTATCGTTCAATATCGACTTTATTTTATTTGTGTATGTAAAATTGTGTTGAAAAGATGTTGCACGTATTTATATAATTACTTTAATGTTTAACTTCCTGTAGGTTTAAACTACTTTAAATCATGTGAGTAAAACTAAAACAGGTAAAATTCGACCTAATTCTTTGTACGATATCGTAACGCTTAGTCTACTATTAGGGGTGTTAAACGGCCTTGACTACCAATGAGGGTCTCACACGGTCAGAACGCTAAGTCTACTTCTAGGGTGTGTTATCGACCTTGACTACCAATGAGGGTATCACACGGTCGGAACGCTTAGTCTACTACTAGGGTGTGTTATCGACCTTGACTACCTATGAGGTTATCACACGGTCGGAACGCTTAGTCTACTACTAGGGAGTGGTTAACGACCTTGACTACCAATGAGGGTCTCGCACGTTCGGAACGCTTAGTCTACTACTAAGGTGTGTTTAACGACATTGACTACCAATGAGGGTCTCGCACGTTCGGAACGCTTAGTCTACTACTAGGGTGTGTTTAACGATATTGACTACTTATGAGGGTATCACACGGTCGGAACGCTTAGTCTACTACTAGGGTGTGTTTAACGACATTGACTACCAATGAGGGTATCACACGGTCGGAACGCTTAGTCTACTACTAGGGTGTGTTATCGACCTTGACTACCAATGAGGGTATCACACGGTCGGAACGCTTAGTCTACTACTAGGGTGTGTTATCGACCTTGACTACCTATGAGGTTATCACACGGTCGGAACGCTTAGTCTACTACTAGGGAGTGGTTAACGACCTTGACTACCAATGAGGGTCTCGCACGTTCGGAACGCTTAGTCTACTACTAAGGTGTGTTTAACGACATTGACTACCAATGAGGGTCTCGCACGTTCGGAACGCTTAATCTACTACTAGGGTGTGTTTAACGATATTGACTACCTATGAGGGTATCACACGGTCGGAACGCTTAGTCTACTACTAGGGTGTGTTTAACGACATTGACTACCAATGAGGGTATCACACGGTCGGAACGCTTAGTCTACTACTAGGGTGTGTTTAACGACATTGACTACCAATGAAGGTCTCGCACGGTCGGAACGCTTCGTCGAATTGTTTACATGCTTGCTCTCAAGGTAAAAGACCGTAACAAAACATGTAAATAAACACGGACATATTATTCTTCTCGACCAGTCTTTTTCTTTACAACTTCATGTCGAGTGCTTGAAATGCCAGTTTTAACCTTTCAGAGATCGTTTTCTCGTT
This sequence comes from Mytilus californianus, assembly GCF_021869535.1. NCBI lineage: Eukaryota > Metazoa > Mollusca > Bivalvia > Mytilida > Mytilidae > Mytilus > Mytilus californianus. Next base: position 136,947,614 of record NW_026262581.1, on the reverse strand, counting down.
TTATCAAGAAACGATCATTTTTCGGAAAGACCGGCCAGAGTTGGAACTAGACTGGTAGCTTTTATATTCTGAAACAATAAATAGCATCCAAAAACCAATATTATAATACACAAGGTTACTTTGAAGGATTTTACTGGTTTGGAAACTCGACCGACCCACAAACAAACTTATTATAGTCCGAACCTATTAGCGTTATTACTTATAATTCAAATAAAATACACGAAAAATCATAGCAAGAGAAACAGTTTCATCAATCTAGCCTGTGTAGGAATTCATATCCGTGACGTGATGAAATGGGTTTATCCATGTATAAACATTTGGTTGCATTGACATTCACTTATGTTATAGCAGTAAAATGATATTAAGAAATGTTTGAGCATAATTCGGGCTGTTACCTTTTTTGTTTTTCATTTCAGTTGTTTTACTACTTGCCGGATTGCTTTTGTACTCATATGAAGCAGAATGTATACAGAACCTTCTCATAGACACAATGAAAAAGCATCTTGCAAACTTCTTTAATTTTACTTTCAAATATATTGATGATGTTCTGTCACTCAATAATCCACATTTGAATTAGTGTTAACATCTCATATATCCTAATGAACTTTTCAAATTTCCACATATCCTCTGCTCCCTCGTATGCCGTTTACATATCTCAGTTAATACGTTACTAGTGCATGTTCACGGAGTTTGTTAACAGGGGTGTGCTTATTACCAATCTAATTAAAATATCGATCAATCGTAACTTGCGTATGTGAGTATATCGAAAACAGAGATAAAGACAATAACTGTTTAGTGTCTTTAAATATCAGCTGTATTTGTACGAGGCTAAGAAACAGGTGTAATGCGAGCTTCAGCGAGCTATTACTCCTGTTTCGAACCGAGTACAAATTTAAACAGTCATTGTCTTTATCCTGCAATTAATTTTGTACATTGTGTTTGCTTTGAAAGACAGAAAACTCACATTTATTGCAATAATTTCGATTTAAAACATATTAGCTTTTCTTTATTTTACCTTTGAGGCCCGCGTGGTAATATTAAAAAAAAAATCACACAATCAGCTGATGGTCGGTACGCCGAAAAGAACCTCACATGGTCAACAATAATACATCGCCCAAAGTTAATAATTATTTATTATAACATAACAACTAATTTCAACAGTAAAAAGAAATAGCAAAACATTGTCCGATTTAAGACAGAAGTGTATGATTTGTCCTACGCTTCAGAATTCCGAACTGACCGCGTGATATTCACTGATTATTGACATTGTTGCATGGTTGATTTTGTGTGTTACACATGTAATGCATTTATGACAATAATGCATTTATGACATATAAAATATAAAATTAAAAGAATGGAATAGAAAATATTTTCATTTTTATTTCATATTGCTCTAAAAAAATGCTTGAATACAAACAGAACGTAAATTAATCTATAGTTCACATAAGGTCAAGCAATACGTCTTTAGAATGCGACTGCAATACACATTCTGAGTTCATACAACACTCGTATACAGCAATACACAAAAGTAGTCCGGCTGTGGGAGGAGCTTTAAAGCGATATCTGTATAGTGCACAAATACAGGCTAGCGATATATGTTGGTCTGTTAATGTATGATAAGACACCCAATTGCAGGATAAATATATTTTAATTAGATTGGTTCCTAACAAAAAAAATCTGCTTACCCTTTCGGAGCACCTGCGATCACCCCCAGTTTTTGGTGGGGATCGTGTTACTCAGTCTTTAGTTTTCTATGTTGTGTTTTGTGTACTTTTGTTTGTCTGTTTGTTTGTTGGTCTTTTTCTTTTTTAGCCATGGCGTTGTCAGTTTATTTTCGACTTATGAGTTTGAATGTCCCTCTGGTATCTTTTGCCTATCTTTTATGAAGAACGACTGAAATCGACACTATATAAGTTCGGTCACCATCACAAATTGATCGATAAGTCGGTGTCTCAACTCACTAGCAATATGTTTTCCCTATCTTATATCTTTGGATTAAGGTCGTCTAATTTCACCGATGGTGTCCTGTTTCCCATTATGACATTGTGATTGAATGTAAATTCGCAAGTTGGGTGAAGCTTATCTTGTATCCTTCCTTTTGGAGTTCATGCGCTTCCCTCAGGTTTTGTTTGTTACCTTAATTTATCTCCTACTAGCCGTTTTACGAGATTTGAACATAGATAAACTACTTTCGCTTCAATTTATCATCAATGTAGAACTTCAGAATACTCTACAGGCATTGTACAGCAGCTTTGGATTCTTAAAACGTCCAAAAATCTGTTGGAGTACATACGATAAAAAACACTTTCCTCTTGCAATACTATAGACACATTTGACATCTCTGTCCTTTACACAGATATCTTAAACTTAAAGACAGATTGAAAGAATTGTTTCATTAAAAAGTATGGCCAAGTAAATACAAATATATTGTTTTAGAAAGGGATAAATCATAAATGGCAATATTCAAACATTTAAACTATGGAAAACAATCATAGTCAATGAACAAGGACTGAATGTGCAGTGTCAAATAACCTCCATTGAAATGAGAAATACCAATGCTTATAAAACTGAATACCAAATACCATTGACTTATCATAATGAGACTCGCAAATGCTTATACAACTGCACACCAATTATCATTGACTTTCGTTTTTTGCCATGCGTTTTGTCAGTTTCTCTCGACTTATGAGTTTTGAACGTCTCTTTGCTTTCTTCGTCTCTCTTTTTTTTTTTGTATAAAATATTACATTTAAACTAAAGATGAAAACAATTGGTTCATTCATCTTAAATTTTGGTTGCAATGATTATAAACCATTCATTGTATATTTGTAGGCGGTGACTAGATCTTCAGAATGAACAAAGCAAAAGACTGGTGTAAAGCGATATTTATTCTTCCCATGACAGCTGGGAACTGTAAAAACATTAAACACCAGAACTACATCTCCCATGATGGAAGTATCGCGGGATTAATCATGCTAACTAGTTTAGTAGTCATATATATATACTAGCTGAAGTAATGTACATTTGTAACACGTTTGAGCAAAAAAGCAGCACAGCACCTGAGATATCCCGACCACTTCTGATTGGCTTGAACTGCGTTGGAATTTTGTCCTGTATCTCAGTTGGGATACGAGAACAAATCAGAAAGACATATATATTAGATACTGAATCTCACGAAAAAAGCAAATCCCTTAAGTTGAAATTCTTATGTTTGTTTTGTCTTGGATGTGTAGTGTTTCGTATCCTCAAGATAGCTTTCCATGTTGAATGTAAGGCGTTTGTCCATATCAACGATAGTCTGGAAGGAGCCGTGTTATATGACATTTCGTGTCTTTCATTTTATGTGGTACAAACATGTTTTATCTATTATTTTTCTAAATACCAATTCGTCAATTCTTTGTTTACCTTTTATGGTTTGATCATAATGGTTGTCACAAATATTTCGTCGTGGACGTACCATGCTACCAGCAGACAAAATGTTTCGGACACTTCTCAAAACACCACATATCGATGCTCAGAAAGTAACTCATCTCTTTCCATACGTCATCTGTTACATAACGTGAGTCCTTTTACAGAACCCATGCTCGCTGAGTATCCGCTACTGTGCTTGATATTTTTGTCAGGAATATGGCCGAGGACATCGAATAAGCCATATAATATAGAAGAGGACAACAATGCTACTTATGAAACGTCAGAAATGACAGCATTATTACAAAGCCAAAGTAGCGTCACGCGTAGACCAATCGCTGTTGCACGAAAGCTAGTGTTAACATACTGTATTATACTAATAAGTGGCATAATAAATTTACCTAGACTAGTTATTGAAATACTCAGATTATTCGAGGTCATAGGAGCTGATTTTTTCTGGATTTCCTCTATTACTACCATATTCGAACATACTGTGTTACTACTTGCTCTTGTTGTGAGTTTTCGTGCAATACAACATCAGTGTAGGCCGCGTAAAGAGAATACCTCATACGACATCGGAAATGTTCTGTTGATTCTTAGCTTTATCATAACGACGGGATATTATACTCTGTACATAATGGCTAAAATACTTCCAGTTGTCACAAAATATCGAAGTTTATTTATTGTAAAAAGCATTTTAAGGATTATCGTCCTGTATCTCCAAACCGTGTATATTTTACAGATGACAAAATACACAGTAACATCTTCAAGATCACAGTATTTTTCAGTCAATTATATATGTCTATTGATTGGCCTGATTAACTTTGGTTATTGGATTTCAGATACTTTCATTGTGGTTCAATATGTCTACAAATTCCAAAATCCAGCTTACTACAGTAGTATACATATAGAAAACACTGATACGTTCTGGTTTCCTTTCGTTATGTTTTACCGATTCGAATGTTTTATGTGTTTTTATTCGTTGTACAGGTCTTAACTGGTATTGCTTATTTTGCTTTGTGCCTGAAAATTAAACACACACACACAGTAAGTATCAAACCAGTAGTCAGTACTGCGCTACTGGCATGAAAATACAGATATTGTTTCATTGAAATGTGACGTTGAAAGATGTAACTATAAGAATTGACTGCTTCGTTTTGTAATTTTATAGGATTTTAAATGTGCTGATCGTACGTTTATTTTTAGAATAAAGCGCTTTCGTGTTATTAGCACGTTTGTACTTCCAAAAATGACTTCTCGATTATAATAGGATAGTTGGTAAGAGTTTCATGAATATTTATTCCTCCCTCCACTTGAAAGAGGTGCTTCACAGACTTGTTCTTTCAGACAGTATTTCCTTCCACAGTAAGATATGGGTGACTTTATGTTCTTCCAAAGAGCAGAACAATTAGCAAGTTTGTTTTTCCAAAACGCCCTCTAGTGATTGGCATGCATGTACTTCCCATTCTTCATTATAAAAGGTGATTGACAAACGTTTGTACTTTCTGCTGTCCACTCTATTATAAAGTGGATGACATGTGTGTACTTCCTGGAGGTCACGGCATAAGAAGTAGGTATGTTTGTACTTCCTGAAGACCACTCTATCATGAAGTGATTGGCATGTTTTTTTTTCTTCCTGAAGGTCAATGCATAAGAAGTAGGTATGTTTGTACTTTCTGAAGGCCACTCTATCATGAAGTGGATGGCATGTGTGTACTTCCTGAAGGTCACGGCATAAGTAGTGATCACGGGTAGTAACGTTGTCATATCGATGCCATTTCAATAGCAATTTTATTTAAAAGTAGTTTTATTCGGAATACAAAAGGACATGAGAAAGCACATAGTGATATATAATAAGTAGATGCGGTATGATTTCCAATGAGACAACTATCCACCCGAGACCAAATGACGTAAATGTTAGGTCACCGTACGGCCTTCAACAATTAACAAAACCCATACCTCTTAGCAAGCAATTAAAGGCTCCGACAAAATTATAGGTAAAGCAAAACAAATGAGAAAACCAACGGCCTGATTTATGTTCTAACAATAAGCGAAAAATAAATATGATATACAGTAACAAACGACAGTCACTGCATTATAGACTCTCTGGACTTAAGACAGGCACATACAGAATATGGCGTGGTTTAAATGTTTGCGGCCTCCCAACCCTCCCCTTCGCTTGGGCAGTAGTATAACTTCACAACAAACAATAAAAATCAGTTGAAAAAAAATTGACTCATCAAATCAATACAAAGCAAAATCATCAAGTCACATAAATACCAAAGACACAAAGAACCGATCTGTGAGTATTTGCTTTTACTGAAATTTCCAAGCCAATAACAACTAATAAAAAAATGATGAATCCAAGACAAAAAGTTTGTTCTTTTTTTTTAATTTCAGAATGGAATTCTGCTGCCAATATTCATCTTCATCCATCTTAGTCTCTGTGATTTCTCGTCTAGTCGGGTCAAAAATAAGGCCGTACAGTTTAAATGTACTTGTACTAAACAAAATAACACGTGTATCTTGGAATTTTAAAATTATTTTTTTCGATCACATTTAATAATGTACATTTTCTTATACTAAAAACTAGACCGACAAAATGTTTTCTGATATTATCGGAACTTTATTGCATAAAAGAAAAAACTCTGCTTTTGTGTGCACCTGTCCTAAGTCTGGAGCCTGCATGCTGTTTAGTGGTTGTCGTTTGTTGGTGTGGTTCATAGTGTTTCTCCCTTCTCGTTTTTATATAGATTAGACCGTTGGTTTTCCTGTTTGAATTGTTTTACACTAGTCATTTTGGGGCCCTTTATAGCTTGCTGTTCGGTGTTGAAGGCCGTACTTTGACCTATAAATGTTAACTTTTTATACATTGTGACTTGGATGGAGAGTTGTCTCATTGGTACTCATACCACATCTTCTAATTTATATTAAACGGGTTAAGTAATACTACACAATACACTTATACAATATGACAAGAACATAATATTTTTTATTCATTCGTAAAAATGGACATTAGGGACCCATTTCTTTCGAAATTGTGAGCTTACATATATCTAAATTCGGAATTTTGAAAGTAATATTCATATTAATTTCACTAATAGTTTATTAAAAAAAAAAGTTTTAATTGTTGTCCATATTAACATTTTGTTCCGTGGAGGGTTAAAGACTGTATGGTGCCCTCTCAATATCGTTTGGTTAGTTTTGTAGTTGGGTTACTGTATCATGGGCGTTGAAACACACACACACCCTCCCTCCAATCTCCCTTTATTCATCATAGACATAATCTGGTTCAAATAAAAACAACAGATGTATAATTTGATAGAAAAAATGTAGAACAAAGATTATTTTTTTACTAGCTGCTATGTTTTGCAACTCTAAGAAGACGTCTTTAATCATTTGACTATTGACGCCTCTTGCGATAATTATCCCCGGCAGGGTCCACCGTGGACAAAAAGAGTCTAGGTGAAACAGAAGCAACGCTTTCTGTTTTTGTAATTTATTAAATCGAATTCCAGTTAAAAAGAGCAGTGGTTATATAAATTATATCTTAGGAACACACCAAAAATAAAAAATGTATAAATGTACGGTTTGCCGATTACGCCCACCAAATTTGGTTTAAAAGGCCTTTTTTCTTCTTAGTCTTAATTGTGTAACTTCGTTTTTTCAAAAGCGCCTTCAAACATTACAAATATGTATTAATTTGGATCTAAATCATGACAAATTTGATCAAAACCATGACGAATGTCTAGACACTTAACTGAACCATGCCAATCGCTTAACCAAACCATATCAATTTCGATATTTTTATTATCCTGCGTTATTTTCTTAAAAACAACAATTTCAAATTAGATCGTTAGACTTGCAATATAGATTCAAACATGTAATTTGCTTTTTATTTGCTCATTGAAAAGAACTGAGGCAATCGTTCTGGAAAGTAACTTAACCAAACCATGATCAACTTAACCAAACTATGACAATATCACTGTACTAAATGCTCCTCGATATGACGACCTTACTACCCGTGAGTATGTATGTTTTTAATTAATTCCAAAAGGCAACACTCACATAAAGAGCTATAAAATTATTTGCAAGTTTGTACGTCCTGTAGTCAACTCTATTGTAAAGTGGCTGGCGAGTTTGTACGTCCTGTAGTCAACTCTATTGTAAAGTGGCTGGCGAGTTTGTACGTCCTGTAGTCAACTCTATTGTAAAGTGGCTGGCGAGATTGTACGTCCTGTAGTCAACTCTATTGTAAAGTGGCTGGTGAGTTTGTACGTCCTGTAGTCAACTCTATTGTAAAGTGGCTGGCAAGGTTGAACGTCCTGTAGTCAACTCTATTGTAAAGTGGCTGGCAAGGTTGTACGTCCTGTAGTCAACTCTATTGTAAAGTGGCTGGCAAGGTTGTACGTCCTGTAGTCAACTCTATTGTAAAGTGGCTGGCGAGTTTGTACGTCCTGTAGTCAACTCTATTGTAAAGTGGCTGGCGAGTTTGTACGTCCTGTAGTCAACTCTATTGTAAAGTGGCTGGCGAGTTTGTACGTCCTGTAGTCAACTCTATTGTAAAGTGGCTGGCAAGGTTGTACGTCCTGTAGTCAACTCTATTGTAAAGTGGCTGGCAAGGTTGTACGTCCTGTAGTCAACTCTATTGTAAAGTGGCTGGCGAGTTTGTACGTCCTGTAGTCAACTCTATTGTAAAGTGGCTGGCGAGTTTGTACGTCCTGTAGTCAACTCTATTGTAAAGTGGCTGGCGAGTTTGTACGTCCTGTAGTCAACTCTATTGTAAAGTGGCTGGCAAGGTTGTACGTCCTGTAGTCAACTCTATTGTAAAGTGGCTGGCAAGGTTGTACGTCCTGTAGTCAACTCTATTGTAAAGTGGCTGGCGAGTTTGTACGTCCTGTAGTCAACTCTATTGTAAAGTGGCTGGCGAGTTTGTACGTCCTGTAGTCAACTCTATTGTAAAGTGGCTGGCAAGGTTGTACGTCCTGTAGTCAACTCTATTGTAAAGTGGCTGGCGAGTTTGTACGTCCTGTAGTCAACTCTATTGTAAAGTGGCTGGCGAGTTTGTACGTCCTGTAGTCAACTCTATTGTAAAGTGGCTGGCGAGTTTGTACGTCCTGTAGTCAACTCTATTGTAAAGTGGCTGGCGAGTTTGTACGTCCTGTAGTCAACTCTATTGTAAAGTGGCTGGCGAGTTTGTACGTCCTGTAGTCAACTCTATTGTAAAGTGGCTGGCGAGTTTGTACGTCCTGTAGTCAACTCTATTGTAAAGTGGCTGGCAAGTTTGTACGTCCTGTAGTCAACTCTATTGTAAAGTGGCTGGCGAGTTTGTACGTCCTGTAGTCAACTCTATTGTAAAGTGGCTGGCGAGTTTGTACGTCCTGTAGTCAACTCTATTGTAAAGTGGCTGGCGAGTTTGTACGTCCTGTAGTCAACTCTATTGTAAAGTGGCTGGCAAGTTTGTACGTCCTGTAGTCAACTCTATTGTAAAGTGGCTGGCGAGTTTGTACGTCCTGTAGTCAACTCTATTGTAAAGTGGCTGGCGAGTTTGTACGTCCTGTAGTCAACTCTATTGTAAAGTGGCTGGCGAGTTTGTACGTCCTGTAGTCAACTCTATTGTAAAGTGGCTGGCAAGTTTGTACGTCCTGTAGTCAACTCTATTGTAAAGTGGCTGGCGAGTTTGTACGTCCTGTAGTCAACTCTATTGTAAAGTGGCTGGCAAGTTTGTTCTTCCTAAATGTCATTCTATTGTAAAGTAATTGGCATTTCTTACTTTTAAATCTTAATTTGCAAGGGGTTTGATTTTGCTAATTTTAAGATTATAGAATTGTAAAAACATTCCCTTTAGTAAATGCTTTATTTTAGGAATATAAGAATTATTAGAAAAAACAAGAAAAATGTGAAAGTAAAACCTTAGAATAAGTTTGGGTCTAAAGACCAGAAAATAAACACCTTTCCAGTACACTGAAAAAAGGTCACACTATCATTTAGTGGTTCTTTAGTTGCCATTTATATACATCTTTATGGTTTATTCCATTCAGAAGTATTGTCCAGCATGAAAATAATGGGCACATCAAATGCATCACTGTACATATGGGTTGCATGCATGTATTTAACAAGATTATGCACGCTGAAATGTCTCGCCTGCTTTACTGACCATTGCATTTATGTTTAAAGGTTTTACTACAAGTATCAAATAACTTAACATTTTTAAAGATTTAGGATAATGAGGTCAAGGTAAGATGGGTCCTGCCAGACCAACATGTACAAATAACAATTATGCAATACACCAAATATAGCTGACCTATTGCTTATAGTACTTGAAAAGAACGGAAACGAAAAATTCAGCAATTTTTCCATTTGTAAAGGGGCATAACTCTAGAAAGGTAAAAGTGACACCACCAAAATTCAAACATGATCTGTATTTTGTGGTAATAAGCATTGTGTATAAGTTTCATAACATTTGGTTGAGGCAATCTAAAGTTAAAGAACGGAAACGAAAAATTCAGCATTTTTTTCATTTGTTAAGGGGCATAACTCTACAACGGTTGAAGTGACGCCACCAAAATTCAAACTTGATTTGTGTTTTGTGGTAATAAGCATTGAGTATAAGTTTCATAACATTTGGTTGAGGCAAACTAAAGTAAGAGAACGGAAACGAAAAATTCAGCAATTTTCCATTTGTAAAGGGGCATAACTCTAAAAAGGTATAAGTGATGCCACCAAAATTCAAACTTAATCTGTGCTTTGTTGTAATAAGCATTGTGTATAAGTTTCATAACATTTGGTTGAGGCAAACATAAAGTTAGAGAACGGAAACCAACATTGGGACGTACGGACGGAGTGACGGATAAGGGTAAAACTTAATGCCCCCTCAGCTACAGCAGGGGCATAAAAAAAGAAGACTAAAACACAAATAAATGGGGAATATGTCCATGGGACACAGATGATTCCCCTGCTTGCATATCATATAAAGTTATAAAGGGACATAACTGAAGAACAGTAAAAGTGACGCTAACCAAATTTATACTTGATCTGAGTTTTGTGGTATAAGTATTGTGTATAAGTTTCATAAAATTTGGTTGAGGCAAACTTAAGTTAGAGAACGAAACGAAAAATTCAGCAATTTTTCCATTTGTAAAGGGGCATAACTCTAGAGCGGTTTAAAGTGACACCTCTAAAATTCAAACTTGATCTGTGTTTTGTGGTAATAAGCATCGTGTATAAGTTTCATAACTTTTGGTTGAGGCTAACTTAAGTCAGAGATTGGAAACGAAAAATTCAGCAATTTTTCCATTTGTAAAGGGCATAACTCTAGAACAGTTAAAGTGACACCACCAAAACTCAAACTTGATCTGTATTTTGTGGTAATAAGCATTGAGTATAAGTTTCATAACATTTGGTTAAGGCAAACTAAAGTTAAAGAACGGGAACGAAAAATTCAGCAATTTTTCCATTTGTAAAGGAGCATAACTCTAGAACGATTAATGTGACGCTACCAAAATTCAAACTTGATCCGTGTTTTGTGGTAATTAGCATTGTGTATCAGTTTCATAACATTTGGTTGAGGCAAACTTAAGTTAGAGAACGGAAACCAACTTTGGGATGTACGTACGTACAGATGGACAAGGGTAAAACTTAATGCCCCCTCCGCTACGGTGGAGACATAAAAATTCGACAGGGTTCCACAGAACCCAGTGTCTTGCCTACTTTTGCTGTTGTCTATGTCTTCAGTGTGATAGGGGAATGCACATAATAGATTTACAGTTAATGAAATAAAACTTTTGAAATGTATGAAAAAAGTTAAACTTGTAAAAAATGAATACAGTATGCAATCAAATCTATAGATTTATAAGAGTTGAAACATAAATTTATTGAATGAACAAATGATAAAAAGATAATATTTACATTTTTCTCTAGATACTATCTTTTGATTGTAAGAAGCTTCTATCCAAATTTGGTAAAAATCAAGGATGGTTTATGAATCTAATAAATGTTTTAAAAACTTTAACTGCAGACTGTATGTAATGTTAACTGGAAGAAAAACTAAGTCCATTTATAAGTAATATACAGAAAAAACAGGTAATAAATTTTTACAAAATTTCCTTTTAGATACTAGCTTTTGATCAGAAACAAGCTTCTGTCCAAGTTTGGTAGAAATCCAGGATATTTTAAGAAAGTTATTAAAATTTAAAAAACTTTAACCACAGAGTGAATGTAATGTTAACTGGCAGAAAAACTAAGTCCATTTATAAGTAAAATACGGATAAACATGATTTTTTTTTTTACAAAATTTACTTCTGGATACTATCTTATGATCATAAACAAGCTTCTGTCCAAGTTTGGTAGAAATCCAGGATATTTTAAGAAAGTTATCAACATTTAAAAAACTTTATCCACAGAGTGAATGTAATGTTAACTGGCAGAAAAACTAAGTCCATTTATAAGTAAAATACGGATAAACAGGATTTTTTTTGTACAAAATTTACTTCTGGATAACCACAGAGTGAATATTTGTGGACGCCGCCGCCGTCGTCTTTAGGATCGCTATGTCTCGTTTTTGCGACAAAAGTCGCAGGCTCCACAAAAACTAAACATTGACCAATGAACCATGAAAATAAGGTCATGGTCAGATCAAACCTGCCAGACTGACATGTACCCCTTACAATCATTCCATACACCACATATAGTTGATCTACTAATCACATAACTTTAACCTTGACCAATTATCCATCAAATGAGGTCAAGGTCAGGTTAAACCTGTCTGAGGGACATGTCAACGCTGTAGGAACCTATATACCAAATAAATATTACATATTACTCATAATAATATATTATTTTTTTTCTCAAGCAGTTGCTGAACCATGAAAATGAGGTCAAGGACAATAGACATATGACATATGTAGACATCTTAACAGAAGGTATCTGTATACAAGGTATGAAGCATCCCTGTCTTCTACCTTCTAAAATATAAAGCTTTATACAAATAGTTTAAGCTGTGGCATCCGGTGCCCTGAATTATTCCCTATGTCTAGCATAGCAGACTTTCGTTGCAATCCAGACAAAACTAGAGGCTCTAAAGATTGTGTTACTCACCTTGTTCCAAGTGCATCTTCAACAATGACCAATCTTCAACATTGTAAACTATAATAAAATCTTTTTGTTGATCTTGTAGTGCTGATCATTGATAACTTTTTCTGTTTATTTTCACTCATTGGGTAAAAGTCATGATTCAAGGGCATTTACTGCTATTAATAGTGGAATGACAAATTTGGCTTTGTTGACTTATTTGTGGATTTTGTCTTGCTTAACGTTTTACTATTTACAGTTTCTCACTGTCTTTTATAGTTTTTACCCAAAAACACAAAAAGAGTTAAAAAAAACCATCATTTAAAGGCAATAGCTCCTACAAGGAGTCAATTGACAATTTCGGCTATGTTGACCTATTTGTAGATCTTGTTTCGCTGATCATTTTTGCTATAAAAGTTTCTCTCTATCTATTTCAAGATAATATGAAAAAGCGCAAACAATTGGAAAACAAGAGTGCACACGCTGAAATGTCTCGCCTTCTTTACTAATCATTTATATTATGTTGATAGTCCTAAATATAAAGCTTTATTACAACTGTCACATAAACTTAACATTAACCAAGTAAACTAAACATTGACCAATGAACCATGAAAATGAGGTCAAGGTCAGATGAACCATGCTAGGCAGGTATTTACAGCTAACAATTCTTCCATACAACAAATATAGTTGACCTATTGTTTATAGTTTAAGAAAAACAGACCAAAACACAAAAACTTAACACTGAGCAATGAACCTTGAAAATGAGGTCAAGGTCAAATAAAACCTGCCTGACTGACATTAAGATCATAAAATATTTCCATACACCAAATATAGTTGAACTATTGCATATAGTATTAGAAAAAAAGACCAAAACTCAAAAACTTAACTTTGACCACTGATCCATGAAAATGAGGTCAAGGTCAGATGACACCTGCCAGCCAGACATGTACACCTTACAATCATTCCATACACCAAATATAGTAGACCTATTGCATACAGTATAAGAAAAACAGACCAAAACACAAAAACTTAACACTGAGCAATGAACCTTGAAAATGAGGTCAAGGTCAAATAAAACCTGCGTGACTGACATATAGATCATAAAATATTTCCATACACCAAATATAGTTGAACTATTACATATAGTATTAGAAAAAAAGACCAAAACTCAACAACTTAACTTTGACCACTGAACCATGAAAATGAGGTCAAGGTCAGATGACACCTGCCAGCCAGACATGTACACCTTACAATCATTCAATACACCATTTATAGTTGACCTATTGCATGTAGTATTAGAAAAAAAGACCAAAACTCAAAAACTTAACTTTGACCACTGAACCATGAAAATGAGGTCAAGGTCAGATGACACCTACCAGTTGGACATGTACACCTTACAATCATTCCATATACCAAATATAGTAGACCTACTGCTTATAGTATCTGATATATGGACTTGACCACGAAAACTTAACCTGGTTCACTGATCCATGAAATGAGGTCGAGGTCAAATGAAAATTGTCTGACAGGCATGAGGACCTTGCAAGGTACGCACATACTAAATATAGTTATCCTATTACTTATAATAAGAAAGAAATTAACATTACAAAAAATGTTGACTTTTTTTTCAAGTAGTCACTGAATCATGAAAATGAGGTCAAGGACATTGGACATATGACAGACGGAAACTTCGTAACATAAGGCATCTATATACAAAGTATGAAGCATCCAGGTCTTCTAGCTTCTAAAATATAAAGCTTTTAAGAAGTTAGCTAACGCCGCCGCCGCCGTAGCCGCCGCCGCCGTAGCCGCCGCCGCCGGATCACTATCCCTATGTCGAGCTTTCTGCGACAAAAGTCGCAGGCTCGACAAAAAATCATCATTTATTTTTAGGGCAATACCTGCTATAAGGAGTCTGATGATTTTGGCCTCTTTTCTAAATGTTGTCTTACTGATAATTTTTGTTATTTAAGATTCCCTTTATATATCATAGTTTTCAAGATAATAGGCAAAATGAAATAAACTGCTTCAACGAGAGCAGCTGGATACGTCTGCAGAGGTCCAACCGTGAACAGTTGGGGCAAAAATGGACACAATATTCAAGCTTGATACAAGTCTGAATTTGGATTGAAATTAAATATTTGACACATTATAGGTTTCTGACACAGAATAAATGTAGTCAAAGAACTTGAAATTGGTTGTATGATTTGAATTTATATTCAATTGAAGATTTCTTGCTGTTGTGCAATACACTGTGCTGTTGCGCAATATTTAGTAAATCTGTTTTAAGACTATATACAAAGAATTAGCAAAATAAATTGTGACCCCCAATTTTTTTCTTTGGAAAATTGACAATTTCTTAAATCTTGAGGAAAAAAAAATTGACCCCCCCCCCCCTCCAAAAAAAATAATATTTGAAGAGAATTTTCTTTTGAGGAAAAAAAATTGCCCCCCCCCCCCCAAAAAAAAACAAAAACAAAAATTTACCCTGAAACTAGAAAAATGCTTGTTTTGGCCCCTAATTCCTAAACCGTTGGGACCATCACCCCCAAAAACAAACCCAACCTTCCTTTTGTGGTATTGAACTTTTTGGTTAAATTTTATAGAGATCCATACACTTAAACTAAAGTTATTGTCTGGAAACCAAATGTCTTTGGACGACGCTGATGACGACGTGATACCAATATACGCCTGCAAAAATGAGAGCGTGGCATTCACCATACATGTGGCAATTGATTCAACATCCCCATTCCACTATGCATCCCACACAGCTAAACTGATGCCCCACTTAACCAAGGGTTATACTACAGAATGGGAGAATAGTAAACCCTTGAATATTGATAAATATCTCTTCTCTTAATAATACTTTAAGCTACAGTCATGACAGTGATAGAATGTAAAAATTGACAATCAAACTAAAGTATCATTTATCTCTCATATGTACATAATTTTGAGGTAGATACTTTATTTCTGGTTCATGTGGATGTTTATCAATTGTAGATAAACTTGTATTTTTCTCACTCGTCCCTTGTTTTTCATTACTAATTTCTGTCACTTTCTCTTCATCAGAGCTATTCAGTTCTGTCAGTTTAACTTTAGAATTATCAATTTCCTGTTCTAACAATTTCTTTTGATCATCTTTTTGTTTCAGTAATGAGAATGACCATAAAAAGTCTTCCTTCCATAGCTCTTCTTCAGCTGGATTTATATGAACTGCCCTTGAAAAACTCTTCATTGCCTGAAATAATTATTTAATACAATTAATTGCCTATTAAAAATATTTCTATTTTAAACAATCATATAGAAACTTTTATTATTCTCATTAATCTAACTTCTCTAAAAAGAGGGCTTTCAATAGGTTAATTATACCTGAGAAATTAAAAGGGTACCAATTTCTCAAAGAAATTACAAATATAGGATGTGAATCCTGAGGAACAGACATGTTGACCTTGCAAAAATCATATATAAGAAACATACTTATCCTTTTACTGATTAAATGAGAAATTCACACTTTGTTAAGCAGCCTCTTAAACATGAAAATGAGGTCAAATACAATGTACATATCACAGACAAAAACTTCTTAACATAAGGCCAGGTCTACCTTCTGATATATTATGTTTTATACAAATCATTTAAATCCTTGCCACTGCCATCAGATAAACATATATATGTCTCACATTCTGTTACTTCCTTTTAAGGGGAGAAAAATACATTTTTTTTTTCTTTTCTTAGTGACAATATACAATTATGTACAATTTTTTTCTGTTTATGTAAACTTTTGTTGACTTTTCAGCATCTTCACACTAACTTACAACTTTTAAATCAAATTTCAATTTTAAACTAGCTCGAAAATTAAAATTATTTCAATGCTTATTAATTAAAAACACCAATAAAAGTGTTTCCTGTTTTCTTTTATTTGTCTGCCAAATTCATTGTAATCAATGTAAACAGAATATAACAAGCCAAGTAACTTTCTACAACAAAACAATGTATTATATTATACCTGTCTGACTTCACCCAGACCTAGCTGGGCACGTCCTAATGTCTGATAGCCCGTCCACCATGTTGGTTTTAATTTCACCACCTTTTCAGCCATAGCTAAAGCAGGAAAAACTTCACACAATGCTAATAAAGCCTGTGAAATATTCATTGATAATTGTACAATAGTGTGAGATTGCTGTAACATCTAATGACATTTTTAGGGACCCAGACATCAAATTTATCTCAGACTAGTTGTTATCAAATTTGGTTTAGTATAATTATTTAGCATGCGAGCTGGTTTCAATTTTAACTCAGTTTAACTCTTTCCAATTGATATAGAAAACCTATTTCAATTCATAAATTGTCTTAAACATATATCTATTTGGTGTATGAAACTGCAGGCCATACAATACCAACATTTCATCTCAGATACTCATATCTCCTTCACTTTAAACCATCTCACTAAAATTGTTCAAATTATATTTTCCAAACGAATGTCTTACTGACACCATCACCAGTAGGTTGACTGTTATGGTATATCTGTTTCAAAGAGGACAACAGATATGTTCCAATTGTCGAAGATACCATCCTGTCCACTTTTCCTCGAATGTGACCTAGCAAATTAGACTTATCACCTGGTTTGTACTTACATGAGCAACACGACGGGTGCCACATACGAAGCATGATCTGCTTACCATTCCAGAGTACATGAGATCACCCCTGGTTTTTGTTGGGGTTTGTCTTTAGTTTTATATGTTGTGTTTTGTACACCGTTGTTTGTCTTTCATTCTTTTTCATTTTTTGCCATGGCGTTGTCAGTCTATTTTAGACTCATGAGTATCATGTTCTTTTGTATCTTTTGCCTCTCTCTTAAAGCATATACCTATACAGTACTAGCCTGGTGGTTAAAAATATATTTTGGTCTGGCAGAATTAACAAGTATTATCAGGTACTGTGATTGGTAGGTAATTCATCATGTCATCACATCAATACTAACAGTGTTGTCCTATCATAATAAGAGGTTTTCAAAAGACTGAACATTGACGGGTAAATATTTCCCTCTGTTAGCTAATGAGATACAATATTTCTCCATTCCTGATAACAGTTATATCAGAATTTGTTTACAACAGATGGAGAATCTGTATACATGATGAACAATACTTTGATGCTATAGAAACAAGAAGATGAGGTATGATTTCCAATCAGACAACTATAAACCAGAGACCAAATAAGGTAGATGTTAGCTGTTCAATTTAATTCATGCTTCAAAGAAATCCCTCAACTTTTTTGTTAACATTATTGAATAAATAAATTTGGTGTATTTACTGTCTTCTGATTGGTTAAAAGTATTACCTTTATTTTCAATGTTGTTAATTTTTATGGCGACATGCCCACACTGACGTTGTGTATTCATACGCCAACATGTGTGTACATTGCTATTGTTAATATAAATAATATAAAAAGCTCTTTGAGCCTTATTTTTGATAGAAATTTATTTATAATGAATGGCTATTATTTATTTTGAATTTATTGAACCATAAAATTAATTTTTGACTCTTCACATTTTACATAATCCGCGAATGGTTCAATAAATTCAAAATAAATAATAGCCATTCATTTACATAACATTGCATACCTGAGCTTTCATTTCATAGATTGTTTCATCTTCAGGTGTAAACTGTAGCGCCTCATCCCATTTCTTAATGGCTTCCCAGTATCTGTAATTGTACAAGTTCATTTGAAAATCACAAAAATTTGTCATTGTATCATTTATATAAAAAAAAAGACGAAATCATGCCACATTTCCTCCCTTTTTGTTATCATGTTATGTTTTATTGTCTCTGAACAAACTAATTAGTAAAAAATCAAAAACTTGCCTTGGTAAAAATATAACTGATAATCCCTCTTTCTCTTAATTCTCAAACATTTATGGAAAAAACAAATATGATTCATCCAATAAAATCTTTCAGATTCAGCAACTAATTAATCTTCATCTCTACACTATAGTCTACTAAAAACCTTTCAAATTGTTGGATGTCCAACCAATCTCAGACAAAGTCTTGAAATTTTACCTTTCAGATTGTTGGATGTCCAACCAATCTCAGACAAAGTCTTGTAATTTTACCTTTCAGATTCAGCCAATAATGACCCTTCATTTTTAAGTCTGGAACTTTTGGATAAAGCATCTTCAAGACAAATGACTTTTCTGTGTGGAACAAGTGTCAGCCAATAAACTCCTTCTAACTGCTCATTGTCATCTTTTGTGTCTTCTTCAAATGCTGTCGATACAGATCGCTTTACATTACTACCTGTTTTCTTCTTCCAAGAAAATGATGTCATAATTCATTCTGTAACAGACAAATAATTAATGATGTCAGTATTAACAGTATTCCCATAATCTACCGTGAAAATGTTATAAACAGTATTCCCATAATCTACTGTGAAATTGTTATAAAAATATATGTACACATTTGTTTATTTAAAGTTAAAGCTGATCAATTAGTAAATCATTTTTTTTTTATAAATAAGCATAATACATAAGACATAAGACATTTTATTTCACTAAACTGTAACAGGCACTGAATTTTAATTGTTTTACATTGTCATTTCGAGGCCTTTTATAGCTGACTGTGCGGTATGGGCTTTGCTCATTGTTGAAGGCCGTACAGTGACCTATAGTTGTTAATTTCTGTGTCATTTGGTCTCTTGTGGAGAGTTGTCTCATTGGCAATCATACCACATCTTCTTTTTTATACTAACTGCTAATTTTAAATTGTGTGTTTTTCATTCAAATCACTTACTGTCCTTGGGAAAACAGATTTTGTGTTTCTTCGTGTTCATGGTAATCATGTGAGCAAGTCACCTGATATAAAAATATGATGTGGTATGATTGCCAATGAGACAACTTTCCACCAGACACCAAATGACATAGTTTTCTTTTTTGTTACAACAAAAGCACTAGAGCATGTAGAGTGTAGCCTTACGATTGCTCAAATTATAAATTCTGGTATGACCTGCAGTGAAGAAACTAAACTGTATACTGTCAGGTATCTAACATTTTGCAAGGTTTAAACTTTGTATGTTCAGCCAGTCAACTTCTAAATGCTTCTTTTTTTATTTATTTGTTTTTTGTAATGTGAATCTTGCTGCTGTGTTTTACATTAAAATCATTATTTGCTACTAATGTTTTATATCTTATTACATCTTGTCTGAATATAGCATTAATCACTTATTTTTGGATAGATGCAACAAAAATAATACATTAGATTAGAAAAAAAATCAAGAAACGGCTTTACAGCAGTGAGCATTATGAATTACTTGTACAAGTGAAGTTTCTAACCCTTAAAATTAGACATATATGCGTAACATGGCTATAATAAATATAAGAACCAGAGACTAAATGAGTGTTTTAAAATTTTGTATAAATTGTCTCCACCATGTTTACATGACTTAGTTATACTGAAAGATTGTAAATATAAATTTAGATTTTCCCGAGATTACTATAACACATGTGTTATAGTAATCTCAGGATATTATAACATTGTATATATACCTAGGGATAGAACATCCACCTATGGTAAGAATTCTTTTAAAAATACAGCTGCTGTTTTATGGAATGATTAGAAAAATTGCTAATTTCAGTCAGTTTAAAAATATTTCAAAGTCATGGAATGGAAATGACTGTACATTGTAAGTGCACAATTTGTGCAGATTTAGATCATATCCTTTCTTGAATTGTTTATGCGATTCATTGTCGAGCCTTCGACTTTTGTCGAAAAAGCGAGACATAGCGATCCTACATTCCGTCGGCGTCGTCGTCGTCGTCGGCGGCGTCCACAAATATTCACTCTGTGGTTAAAGTTTTTGAAATTTTAATAACTTTCTTAAACTATCCTGGATTTCTACCAAACTTGGACAGAAGCTTGTTTATGATCATAAGATTATATTCAAAAGTAAATTTTGTAAAAAAAAAATTCCATTTTTTCCATATTTTACTTATAAGTGGACTTAGTTTTTCTGCCAGGAAACATTACATTCACTCTGTGGTTAAAGTTTTTGAAATTTTAATAACTTTCTTAAACTATCCTGGATTTCTACCAAACTTGGACAGAAGCTTGATTATGATCATAAGATTATATTCAAAAGTAAATTTTGTAAAAAAAAAATTCCATTTTTTCCGTATTTTACTTATAAGTGGACTTAGTTTTTCTGCCAGGAAACATTACATTCACTCTGTGGTTAAAGTTTTTGAAATTTTAATAACTTTCTTAAACTATCCTGGATTTCTACCAAACTTGGAAAGAAGGTTGTTTATGATCATAAGATAGTATCCAGAAGTAAATTTTGTAAAAAAAAAATTCCATTTTTTCCGTATTTTACTTATAAATGGACTTAGTTTTTCTGCCAGTTAACATTACATTCACTCTGTGGATAAAGTTTTTAAAATTTTAACAACTTTCTTAAACTATCCTGGATTTGTACCACACTTGGACAGAAGCTTGTTTATGATCAAAAGCTAGTATCTAGAAGGAAATTTTGATAAAATTTTGTTCCATCTTTTCCATATTTTACTTATAAATGGACTTAGTTTTTCTTCCAGTCAACATTACATACATTCTGCAGTTTAAGTTTTTAAAACATTTATTAGATTCATAAATTATCCTGGATTTTTACCAAACTTGGACAGAAGCTACTTACAATCAAAAGATAGTATAGAGAGGAATATTTTTATTAATTTTTTTCCTCAATTTTGTTGAGCCTGCGATTAACACAAAAAGTAGGCGAGACACTGGGTTCCGCGGAACCCTTACGAATTTTTTTACTAGCTTTCTAATCATGCTTAGTTCAGTTTTTTATTTGCTTTTTGCTTAAATACTTAGCTTACAATGTATCATGCTTATAAATCTTCTTTCTATTATTATTTTAAATGTATTATATGTCTCTGCTATAACCATGTTAACTTACAGTGTTCTCCCCATGATTTTAGGATAGTACCATAATAAAGGTGGTGATAAATTAGAAATATGCATTGAACATGTTGTTTGCATCGTGTGGTGACAAAATTCCTCTATCCTTATGGAAAGTTGTTGTAGAGTTCTTTTTATAGGGTTTATTATCTTTTTAGCTTTTCAAAAATCTTCTCCTCTGAAACTACTGGGCCAAATACCTTCAAACTTTAACTAAATGTTCCTTAGGGTATCTAGTTTATAAATTGTATCCTAAGTTTTGATCCATCGACAAACATGGCCGCCATGGCTAAAAATAGAACATAGGGGTCAAATGCAGTTTTTGGCTTATATCTCAAAAACTAAAGCTTTTAGAGCATTTCTGACATGGGGTAAAATTGTCCAATTTGTCAAGATCTATCAGCTCTGAAATTTTCAGACGAATCGAACAACCCATTGTAGGGTTGCTGCCACCGAATTGGTAGTTTTAACAAAATTTTCCAGTTTTTTGTTATTATTTTGAATATTATTATAGATATATATAAACTGTAAGCAGCAATAATGTTTAGCAAAGTAAGATCTACAAAAAAGTTAATATGACCATAATTGTCAATTGACCCCTTAAGGAGTTATTGCCCTTTAAAGACAATTTTACACAATTTGTTCATCAAGTTTGCTAACATTTAAAAATCTTCTCCTCTGAAACTACTGGGCCAATTACCTTCAAACTTTAATTAAATGTTCCTTAGGGTATCTTGTTTATAAATTGTATCCAATTTGTTCATCAAGTTTGCTAACATTTAAAAATCTTCTCCTCTGAAATACAGGTGAGCGATTCAGGCTCTTGAGAGCCTCTTTTATTTACTTGAGTTTTGTTTTCTTTTGTACTGTGTTGAAGGGTCATTCATTGTCTACATAATAAATAGAATGAATTCTTCAATGTGTATATATAGAAAGTACAGGGTCCTTACATGAAATAGTTTTATTCATTTTCTTCAATTAATTTAAATAACTATATAATCCACTTCAGGTTGTCTAACTACTAGTAGATGAGTGACAAATTCACTATCATAAACAACATTTACATATTTAATATAAAATGTTTTTAATACTGTTCGATTTCATTAGAAGTATTGAAGATATTATTTCTCATTTACAATGTTTTATTACTATATATATATAATGAATGTATACTGAATTTTATTTTTTTCAAATTGCATTTCATCTTTATATTTTGTAATCAATTTCTAATTAAAATATTTTTTTATGAATAAACATAGTTTCCAGCACTAGAATTATAAAATAGGCAAAAATAAGGGGAGTAATTCTTCGTAATTTGTTGTGAAAACCATTTTTTTTTTTTTAACATTTCAAATACTTATCATGTCTTTGGTTAACATGACTGAACCTATTTACAGTACCTTGAATGATACAAAAGCTGTGACTGTCAATAGAACTCTCTGAAGGGTCCATATTAGCTGTTTCTAATTTTTAAAACTCATTAAATTCACTGAGTACAAAATAAACACATGCATAATTAATGGTCAATTATTATTATTTCCTGGGCAAACATTTGCAAAGGTTCATCTTTTATTTAATTTTCAGTTGGTGTTCAACTGTCTGCACTGTTTATGTACAAATGAATATACATGTATTTGATTGTGTCACTTGTCAGCGCTTGGATGGTGAGTGGAGCCATAAAATTATTGTAAGAAGTCATAAACTAACTCACTGTTTATCAAAGCACAAAAGAATCCTGTTACAAGGGATAATTCATCCAATCAACAACAGTTTAACCTCATCAGATAAATGGCTCATGTGATGTTAACAATCAATGTGGTGGTTAAATTTCATCTGGAATTTTAAACCACAGGGATAAGACAATGAGATCAGACCTGGGGTCAATTACATGCCAAAGTAATTAATTACATTTTAATTACATTGATTTTTAAATGTAATTAATTACATCACAATTACATTGGTTTTCAAATGTAATTAATTATATATCAAATAGATACAGTTGAATATGTTTTTTATTCTTAAAAATGTTTTTCTTAAAATTTCAAGTTTCTACTAAAAATGTAAACTGAGATTTTTTAAAAAGGTTTTCTTATTTACCTTATCGTGACATGTGAGTCGCAAAATTTAAGGTAAATTTCAAACTTCAATTTTTTTTTACAGAAGGGCAATATGGTAGCATTTTGCTTTTATTAAATTTCCAAACTTGTCTTTTAGCAAGTCAAAATTGTCAAGTATATTGGACTCCATTCTTGAATATTTTGACTGCTATATCTAAAATTTTGTAGAAAGTGTTTAGATAATATCCATCTGAACAGATTTTCGCATATAAATATGATGGTTATCAGGTTAAAAATAGAAATTTCCTCTGGCATTTTAATCAAGGGACATTCTTATACTTCAAAATTAGTTAAGTGAAGGAAATATCCTGAGGCTAAGATTATTGTTAATTGTTAGAACAACATATTTACAAATTATATGCAAATAATGGTAAAATTAATTGGGCGTCTAACGTCAAAAATTTGTTATGTAACCTTGGATTTAATGATGTATGGATTTTACAAGATACTAGTAAATTATCATTTGATTGTGTTAAAACACATATCAAAGATCAATTTTTACAAAGCTGGAATACAGCTTTAGAAGAGTGTAACAAATTATGAATTTATAAACGATATAAACTAGTATTTGGTTTTGAAAAATACCTAGATTTCCATTGTAATGTATTGATATTAACTAAATTGCATAGCGGCACACTTAAATTAAATGTTGAAGTTGGTCGTTATCTAAATACTCAAAGAGAAAATAGAATTTGTATATGTTGCAATATGAATGTTTTAGAGGACGAATATCATTTTGTTTTATCATGACCAGCATATAGATCTGTGCGATTAGAATTTTTACCTAAATTTTATTATTCTTGGCCAAATCAGTACAAGTTAGATAATTTATTACAAGCTCATTGTAAATCTTTGACAGTAAAACTATGCAATTATTTAAATGCAGCTTGGAAAATTAGATCACATATATTGTCATAATATTATTGTATACTTTGTAACTACTGTTCTCTGCTGTGTTTTGTTTGTCGTTTATTGTATATATTTTTTCGTTTGCCATAGCATGTATATGCTTCTTGCAAATAAAGTATTCATTCATTCATTCATTCATGCCAATCATGTCAATAAATTGGTATTGTTTTTAATTTTTAGATTTTTTATGTATGCATACATGTAAAAAATAATTAATGAACTAAATACAAATATTAAAGATTATATTAATTAATGAAGTATTAAGGAATGTTTTATATTTTTCAACACATTAAAATGTTTATAAAGTATAAAAAAAAGTGCCAAGTGCAATCTAATTGTAGGAAAAATACAATTTACTAGTGCATGATGTGTGATAGCATCGGAAAAGCCAAAAATGTTTAAAATGTCCCAGCAAATATCTAAATGTAATTGAAAGTTAATTCATAATTACATGGGAAAAGGCAATGTAATTAATTACTTTCAATTACATGTAATTGAAAATATGTTCAATTACACATTACATTGAATTACTTTCAAAATTGTAATTAATTACAACTAATTACAATTACATTTTTAATTACCCCAGGTCTGATTGAGATTGAACAAGTGGATAACATTTTTCTAATAATATTATTTAAAACTTAAAATTATAGGACCACGCTTATATTAATAGGACCATGCTCCGAAATTATGGGACCATGGGTCGGCATTGCTTAAAGGGCCTGGGGAAAATAAAATTGAGAATGGAAAAGGGGAATGCGTCAAAGTGCAGAAAACAGCAAAAGGCCACCAATGGGTCTTCAACACAGCAAGAAAATCCCACACCCTGAGGCAGGCTTCAGCTAGCCCCTTAACAATAATGTATACTAGTTCAGTGAAAATGGACGTCACACTAAACTCCGTTAAAAAAATACATATGAATCAAAATAAAAAAACATACAAGAGTAACGAAGGTCAGAGGTTGCTGACTTGGGTTCAGGCACAAAAATGTAGCTGGGTTAAACATGTTTTGTGAGATTTCAACCCTCCCCTTATATCTCTAGCCAATTAAACTGATTTAAAGATTATGTCTTCATCACATGAAAATCAAGCCTTCATGTAACACTGCCCTCCTTAAATTAATTGATGCTTGGCTAAGCGAAATGGTTAATGGGAATTTAACTTGTGCTCTTTTTCTAGACTTTAGAAAAGCATTTGATATTGTTAATCATCATATTTTACTGAGCAAATTACAAATGTATCACTGTGATGATCATGATATTGATTGGTTTAAATCTTATTTATCAGGAAGATTTCAAAAGGTTATGATCAATGATATTGAATCTCATTTCAGAGAAGTTCAGTCAAGAGTTTCACATGGTTCCATACTAGACCTTTACTTTTTATAATATTTATCAATGGTTTATCTCTTGTGCTTGAAAATGTTTCTTCTGAACTTTATGCTGATGATCAACACTATATAAGTCATCTCCATCATTAACAGATTTAAATGTATTTATGAATGTAGATTTTTGTAATGTTATGAATTGGTGTAATGATAATGATATGATATTGAATAGAGATAAGACTAAGGTCATGTTAATTCAGTCTAAGAGACAAAATGTTTTTGAAACAGAACTAAGTATCAAATTTGATGATGAACATATAATAGACGTCGTTCATAATCAAAAACTGACAAACTTTGTGCAGAAATTGTAAGCAGACTGCATCTTATGGGCCGACTAAAAGCATATCTTCCAGTAAGTGTTCTCAAACTACATTGTAACGGATATATACTTTCAATAATGGACTACTGCTGTACCATGTGGGAAATGCTTCAAAAACTAATATTGACAAATAATACTAGTTACAAAAGAGGGCAGCAAGGATCATTTTGAATGCAGGTTTTGATATCTCTTCATTATTTATAAATATAAACGACTTGTAATTACAGATTTTCGGCGATGAAATATTTCATACAATTGTTCTTTGACATCATAGCCAAAAGCACAGGGGATAATAAACTATGTACCGATTTCTATTGAGCACTGCTTCCTATGTGCAACTTCAAAAGTTTTGGGTTGTTCGACGATCATTTAAGGTTTTTCTGGTCATATTTTTTGTATTCCAGAAATAAAAGTATTAAAAAAATGTCCAATTAGTTATAAATAACATAA
This sequence comes from Mytilus californianus, assembly GCF_021869535.1. NCBI lineage: Eukaryota > Metazoa > Mollusca > Bivalvia > Mytilida > Mytilidae > Mytilus > Mytilus californianus. The sequence goes on along the minus strand of NW_026262581.1, from coordinate 136,921,007 downwards.
TAGCCAGCTAGATAATAACAATGGCACGTATTTCGGCATTTATTGGGTAGAACACAAATCTAGGGTGCTCCCATAAGGAAGCTTAACTGCCTAACAAAATGTCAAGCTTATCTCTTGAAAATACAAGAAGAGAACTTTTTGCAGTTTAATGTAACAATTTTACTATAAATATACTTTTTATTTAAGTAAATGGTAATTGTCTACTTGTAATATGATTTTGCTTTGTTACCTTTTTGTTTATGTAGTATTATCTTTTAAAAATTTTGTATTTTTATATGCATATTAGAAGTTCACGGGCGGATTAACTGTTTTGTTAACTGTGTAACCTTCTGAAAATAAAGAATTTATTATTAATATTATTATTATAAGCCTTGTGCCTCATTTTGTGTTTTTATTTAACTGATTGCAATAAAATTGAGAAGGAAAGTTTGTTTGTATTGAATAGTTATGACTTGTATGTCGGTTAAAATCTCCATAGAGCTGGTATACAGTTACAGCTTCATTCAATATAAATGAAGCTGTAACTGTATACCAGAAGAAGAAGAAGAAGAAGAGCTTATGTTATATACTTGTTTTATAAATTATGCCTACTCTAAATATAAATGCTGATTTATCTATTTATTTATTATTATTATCAAAATGAACAAACAAAACAATAAATAAATCCTGTGTTTCTAGTTCTCTTGTATGTTGTAATTTTATTAGTCAACGCAAATTACCATCTATATTTCAACCGAGCTTTGATAAGTTTACCAACAGATCATTTTAAATACACAATATTTTTTTCACACAAAAAACATCTGCAAATCTTCTTCTTTCACTTTCATTTTAGAAATTCTCTAGAAAAGAAACGCTTCGTGATTAGTCAAACCTAACAATTATTTTCATTGGATAATTTTTTTCGGGAGTTTTCTTATTTGAATGAATGAACTCCGAGAACATCGCATTTTGAATTCTCGCACTTGTTATGAAAACTTACACAGACGCAAACAAACTTTCACAGGTAGTGTTAAAGAATAATTTATTATAACATCGTAAAAACAACACTTTTCATTTCCATAGTACACATACTGGTATTAATGTCCAACATTCACCAGGAGGCACAATTTCTTGCTTCATATTCATAATAAAAATTATTTAATTATAAAAGTCAAAAGATCTGGCCATCGAAACACAGGCACTTGTTTTTGTCAATGGGGGGTTTACTATCCACACTTGTACGAAAAATCACGTGATTTTCGTACAAGTGTGGATAGTAGAACCCCCATTTACAGAAACAAGTGCCTGTGCACAGAGACATATGAATACATGTCTCTGCTGTGCATCAAGAATGACATCGTAATTTTTTAATTTATTTTTATCCCAAACAAGGATTTGTATACTATACAAATCCTTGTCCCAAATATTTGTCATAGTTTTTGAATGATAGGACAGATTGGTATCTTATCTCGATACTAAATGAAGAACTGATCATCAAATCTTAACAAATAAAATAATTTTATCATGATTATACATTCTTCAATGCTTTAACTAAAAATAAGGAGATGTGGTATGATTGCAAATGAGACAACTGTCAACTAAAAGTCTAATGAAGTGGATGTAAGCAATTAAAGGCAACTGTATGGCCCCCAACAATGAGAAATATCCATACCGTATTGTCGGCTTTAAAAGGCCCTGACATGAAAAACATGAAACAATACAACTGAGATAACTAACTGCCTGATTTATAACAAAACAATTAGGAAAAACAAATACATGTATCAGTGTTCCAGCTAGGATTTGTAAATAGAGGGGCGCGTTTTTAAAAAAGGGCACTTTAGCGCGTTTTCATTGAAAAACATAATGACATATTTTTAGCAAGCATGTAGCCAAGTTAAATACTCTATACTATTATATACAAGTTTAAAAATCATTTATTTAGAACATATAAGTTAAAATCAAACTGAGAGCACTAATAGTCATTACTATATTCATTTCTCTTTCAGAACTACAGATTTTTTCAAAGAAGAGTTCAAATGCAAATAAATATTAAACAACATTGCCAAGTCTTCTGTTTTTCTTTTTGAAGAAGGTTGTCACACATTGATCAAGAATTTTTTCAAATTTAGTTTCATCACAGTTTAATTTTACAGTTAATATTTTTGTTAATGTCTGTGTTTTCAAGTTTGCCCTGTGACTTGTCTTTATCAATTTGACCTGAGAGAATATTCTCTCCACCTCTGCTGTACTGAGTGGTTGTATTATTGCAACACTGAATAGTTTTGCAACAAGAGGGTGCATAGATAATAGGTTTTTATCCTTATGACAAGGTGAATGAAATAGCTCTAGCAGACTAGGTAAGGAACGATCTGTGAGTTCTGCTGATGACACAAGAGCTATAAAGTCCTGCCATTGAATAAGAAGCGTTTCAGGGTCCATGTCAAATGTATTTGCCAGAGCTTCTATCTCTGTATAACCATACATTGTTTCAATGTTGTCTGTTCCTGTAAGGTCTAAAATGGGCAACTGATCGATTGTGTCAGTTATTGCATATTTATGTTGTTCACTGTCTTGATGGATTTGTATCTTATCTTTGCGCAACAGTTTATAACCTACAGTAGACCATGTCTGACTACCATTACTTCCATGTGATTGATGCTTGCACATCTTCTATTTTGCATCGTCAGGTGTTAAAAAATCAATTCATTTAACTTGGATGTTTGGTGCTTCAGGACAAAGGGATTAGACAGGGTCGTAAATTTCACCTGATTAAGTAATTGACTCTAATCAAATAGGTGATTATATACAGGTAACAAGTGTCAACAATTTTAATCTGTTGTCTTAATGAAGTGTGTATAAATTAATAAAGAACTCAACAAAATGGCGACGATATGAGGAAAAAAGATCGTTTTTTAAACTTTTTTCAAAAGGGCACAGAGGGGCGCACCAGAAGGGCAGAGAGGCAGAGGGGCGCTTAAAAAAGGCAGAGGGGTGCAAAATTTCGGGGGCGGGGCGCGGCGCCCCTCCATTTCATGCTAGCTGGAACACTGTGTATGACAGACAAGAACCAACGACAACCACTGAACTACAGGCTCCTGACTTGGGACAGGCACAAAAAGAATGTGGCGGGTTAAACATGTATGTGAGTGCTCAACACCCCTAACCTGGGACAGTGGTGTTACAGCACAACATAAGAACAAACTATAAAAATCAGTTGAAAAGGGCTGAACTCATCAGATTGATACAAAGCAGAAAAATTGCAAAAATGATCAGCAAATCAAGTTCTACAAATAAGTTTACATGGTAGAAATCGTCAGTCGACTCCTTATTAGAGTTGCAGTGTATTGCCCTTTAATGATGATTTTTACCAATATTTTGTGTTTTTGCCTTATATCTTACAAATTATAATAGGTAGATAGAAACTTAAATGAGCAAAAATGATCAGCAAGACAAGATCTACAATTTAGACTACATGGAGGAAATTGTCTGACGACTCCTTATTTGAGTTATTGCCCTTACAGAAAATGTGCTGATACTAATCATGCTATTTAAAAATGAATCTTTAGCCTTTACTTAGAACGCTTCCTCAAAATGTTAAAAAAGACAGTGAAGGTTAAAATTACACATGTAGGACCTGAAAATAAGGTAGCTGTATTCAAAAAGTTACCCTGTCTGAATCTGTAAAGCAAGTTCTGATTTACGAGACCTGATACAACTGTACAAAAGTTTGATGCTCTCAAAAATTTAAAATATCTTCTAGTATGGTTAATGATCAGTAAGAGGAAAATACCAAAATAAAGTTTAATTTTACAACTACTTTGCAAAGTACTAAATGTTTTTATACATTACCTTTTAGAAAATCTTAAAGCATCATGGAGATGAATTTACTGACCTGCTCTGTTGTTGTGGAAGACTTAACAAAAACAGGGGATGTCATCAAACGCACACCTTATAAAAGTTTGTCATTATCATTAGGCCGTAATGAATTCAATGATGTTACACTTAGAGTTGATTACGGTAAAAAAGATATCAAATATGCTTTAAGAGAAATCAAACTCTTCAAAAAGTTTGTTAAAGATGGAAAGGCCACAGTAAGAATACCAGATCGGAATATCCAATTTATGTTGTCCAACTGTCCTCCCGATAAACTAATGATGTTCTTAAGAACAATGCATACAAAGTTAGAGGTTGGTAAACAGAAAGGATTCATGTCTGATAGAAAGAAATTATTATCAGAGCGTCAGAGAACTTTTGATGAAATAAGTCCTCTGACTATGAAGGATGTTCACACTGTACATGAAGCTAGAGCAAAAGAGCTGGAGAAGGACTTGTTCACACCTAAAGGAAAGAGGAAAAGGGTAGACGACAACAACAAGGAAAATCAGCCTCCTAAAGGGCTTAAAATGGCCAGAAAATTAGTTTCTGTAGTACCAAGATCAGTTATACCAGTCAAACTTAGTAAAGAACAGTCCTCTGTGTTAGAGGCAGTGTCTAGAGGAAGAAGTGTATTCTTTACAGGGAGTGCTGGTACTGGAAAGTCATTTCTCATGAAAAGAATAATAGGTATTTACTAAAACTATAAAGCATCATTTATGTCAATTATAATATAAAATTGAGAATGGAAATGGGGAATGTGTCAAAGAGACAACAACCCGACCAAAGAGCAGAAAACCGCCCAAGGCCACAAATGGGTCTTCAACACTTGGTTATGAAATTAGATTTAGCTGATAACATATTTTGATGGAAGAAAATGGTATGAATAGAGATTGTTGAGAGTAATCTCTTGAATTGTGAGACATAAGAAATCACATGATTAATTTTTTTAACTTCATTCTGCTGCACTCGATATAACTGCTAATCAAACTACTGTTACTTTGGTTACATTATAAATGTAACGAAATTAAAATGTATATTTGTACATATGTTTTAAAAAATATCATTACACACCATAAAGTTTTCTTTCATTCATGATCATATATTCAAATTGACAGTTCAAGCAATTACAATATTATTTTCCTTTAATCAATAGAAAATGTGATGATGAAACAATAAGTGAATGACTGACAATAAAAGTAACCATCAATATAGGGTTCCTAAATATAGATACTGTGGATTGAAAGGTCTGTTTAATAAATCTAATGTGAAAGTTAAAAGAATCATCTGGTATGATTGTTCTCATGGAGATTGTATAATTGTTGATAAATTTTAAAAAATAAACTTTCAGGAACATTGCCACCTCAGCATACATTTGCCACAGCTAGTACTGGTGTTGCTGCCTGCCATATAGGGGGAACAACTCTGCATGCATTTGCAGGTAATTATTGGTAGCTTATTAGCAACATATATACATTTCGTTCATTGCTTTGTACATAAATCAGGCCATTAGTTTTCTCGTTTGAATTGTTTTTCATTTGTCATCTCTCTGCCTTTTATAGCTGACTATGAGGTATGGGTTCAGCTCATTGATGAAGGCCGTACAATGACCTATAGTTGTTAACTTCTATGTCATAGGAACTCTTGTGGAGAGTTGTCTCATTGGCAATCATATCACATCTTCTTATTTTTATAAGTAGCAGTATGTACAATGTATTATCAAAGCAAGTTCAACAACTTTGAAGGAATAATGCAAAAAATATTTGAAATTGGTGAAAGTAAGATTTGATTTTGAAAAGGATATGATTTTCTACAGAACCATATCAAACATTTTACTTACTTCTGATAGATGCTTTCTTTATCATGTTTATATTCCATTTTATTGTCAATTTTTGGTAACAATTTCAAAGGCATATCAATTGCTCAAGACGTAGCTGCTTATTCTATATATAAATGCTTATTATGGCCTTTACAGTAGATATCTCATTGTCAAAAACTTTTGAAATGGAAGAATGTGAAAAGTTTAGCCAAGATAGTTTATTTGATCTAAAGATGAAATAATAAAATGATAATATTGACTTTCATGATATTGTATATTATAAATTGCATTGACTCAGTCACTCAGGTGAGTATAAAGTCAGACATATAGAATTTGCACTTGAAAGTCATTGTTTGGTAGATTATATATATTCATTTGTTTAATTATCAAACAATTTGTCATTTGTCAAGTTATGTGTAATTTTGTAGGTATTGGATCAGGAAGGGGTACATTAGAACATTGTGTACAATTAGCATCTCGGGCACAGGTAGCTCAACAATGGAGAAAGTGTAAACATTTAGTTATAGATGAAATATCCATGGTGGATGGGGAATTCTTTGAAAAATTAGAAGCTGTTGCTAGGTAACCTGAACTCAAAGCGAGATTGTAATTAATTCTCAGTGGTTCTTACAGATACAATCTGTTTGTAAGATAATGTGATAATGATCATGTCATGTAAATAAGTCATATGAAATAAGGATATGAAATGTTTGTTCATCTTATTTTTTAAGAAAATTAATTAGGAGAATATTGTCTACACAAACAGATCCCACTTCTTTTATAGTGTACTGTCTTCTTTGATAGTTGAAAATGCGTTATTCATAATGACACTTGAAATATTTTAGGTAAACATCTAAGTTTGACACCAGAATTCTGCTCATGCTACTTATCAAAATAAAGCTTTGTCTAAAGAATAGGATCAATTTAAGACTTAAAGTGACAATAGATTCTTTTGAATGTTTATAATGCTATGATGGTATTGCATGTTCTTTATTTAACAGAGTGATAAGAAGGAATGATCAACCTTTTGGTGGAATACAGCTGATAATGTGTGGAGATTTCCTTCAGTTACCTCCTGTTACTAAAGGCAAAGAAAAAGTCAATTTCTGTTTTCAGGTATGGCTTAATTCAGGAAATAACATCATAAATTGTTTAATACTGCCACTTTTATATGTGTAAATAAATAAAGAATATGTTGAAAGGACTTAATTGTGTTACCTTCACCACAAAACTCTGCAACCATCCTTTGATCTGTTCTCATAATCAACATAAAGGTTAAGTGAGAAATTTTGTTTAATTTATACAAAACTTTTATAGACTCCAGATGGTTAAGAGTTTGGCCTGTGTATTGCTTGATCCCTAACTTGTTGAAGATAGTATGCTACCCTTTAGATGTCTCTAAGTTATTTTTATACGTATATTGCTATCACGTCGTCATTGTCCGAAGACATTTGGTTTCCGGACAATAACTTTAGTTTAAGTGTATGGATCTCTATGAAATTTCATTAAAAGGTTCAATACCACCAAAGGAAGGTTAGGATTGTTTTTGGGGGTGATGGTCCCAACTGTTTAGGAATAAGGTGCCAAAAAGAGACCCAAAACAAGCATTTTTCTAGTTTCAGGACAATAACTTGTGTATAAGTATTTTGAATCCTCTGAAATTCTACCACAAGGTTCAATACCACAAGAAGAAGATTGGGATTCATTTTGGGGGTAATTCCTCTGAAATTGTACCACAAAGTTCAATACCACAAGAAGAAGATTGGGATTCATTTTGGGGGTAATTGCCCAAACCATTCAGGAATTAGGGGCCAAAAAGGGTCTAAAACAAGCATTTTTCTAGTTTTCAGACAATAACTTGTGTTTAAGTGTATGGATGTCTCTTAAATTGTACCACCTTTTACAAAAAGAAAATTTCTTCAACCTTATTTTTTTGGGGGGGTCAATTTTTTTCCTCAAGATTTAAGAAATTGTCAATAAATCTTTGAAAAATTGGGGGTCACAATTTATTTTGCTAATTCTTTGTAGATAGTCTGAAAACAGATTTACTAAGTATTGCTCAACAGCACAGTGTATTGCACAACAGCAAGAAATCTTTAATTGAATATAAATTCAAATCATATATTAAACCAATTTCAAGTTCTTTGACTACATTTATTCTGTGTCAGAAACCTATAATGTGTCAAATATTTAATTACAATCGAAATTCAGACCTGTATCAAGCTTGAATATTAGTTGTGTCCATTTTTGTTCCAACTGTTCAGGGTTGGACCTCTGTGCTCAGCAAAGCAGTTTATTGTTGGTTAGTTTTTTGTATCATTGAGGTATTTGCTTTAATTTTAAAATGTATTTATATTATTTTTTATGTATTTTCGAATGACCAAATTCAAGTTTTATTGTAATTGATCAATTTTCTAATAAATAATGCCTATTGAACTTTGAAACATTAGTTATGGAAGCATTGTTTTAATAATTTCAGACTAAGGCTTGGAAGAAATGTATTCAGATGAATATAGAATTAACAGAAGTTAGAAGACAGTCAGATAAATCATTTATAGATATTCTACAACAGATAAGACTAGGGAGGTTTGTAGTATGACAACGGTTTCTTTGAAATTAATTTAATGGTCAACTTCCAACAATATATTTGTTTGGAAATTTTACAGAATATCATTGGAATATGTATTCTTGTTCAAAGGTGCTGTGAGACGTATCAATTTAACAAAATTAAACATATGGGACAGATTAAGTTTTGTACATTTGGAGCACCAAACAGGAATATATTTGCATATCCAAATTCTATTTCATTTGCATTGATATTATTTTTAAATTCCAAATTTAGATAAGAGCTGGGGAGAAAAACATGACAAAATGTAGGTCATGGGTGTTTTAGAAGATTTTCACTATTCATATAAGGAGTTATAGTCCTTGATTGATTAAAAATGGTATTTTATGTCATTTTGCAGCAATAAGTTGAGAATTGTTCATAAAATCATTTCCAAATTGTAACATGTTGTTTCTGATGACAAGTTTTTGACAATACATGTATCCACTTATGCTGTACAGGAGTTATGGCCCATGATTGCCTCAACATTAAATGCAAAACCTGGTTTGCTCTCATTTTGACAGCCTGTTGTATTAAGTATTGCATTGAAAGTTAATTGTATTTTAAAAGCTTTGCTGACGTAAATCTTGATTTTATTGATTCAAATGTATGATTTTATAGCTCTGCCATGAATTGCTAGTTAAATTCAATTTGCAAGAGATAGATATACAAATTATGATTGCAAAACTTTAAATTCAGTATAGACAACACCTAAGCACTATTCTTATAGGTGTCCTGACTATGTCTACACAACTCTGAGAGCGACAGCCAAACAAAGTATACAGAGAGATGGTATCCTAGCAACCAGACTGTGTACACACAAAGAGGATGTCAACCAGATAAATGAGCACCACCTACAGAAATTAAATGGTATATTTGAACTTTGATATGCTACATTAGTTTGTATTCTTATAAGAAATACATTCCAAAGGCAAGGGCATGAAAAGCCATAATTGGCCTAATTTTTTTACTGAAATTTACATACTATTTTTATACCTTAATATAGAGCGCATGTGAATACCAACTTATTAATTTACCACAATGTTTATCTATATGAACAGCACCTTTCATGTAAAAATTTTTGCATGTCCTCAATATTTCCTTTTAACAAATATATTTTGAAATATGCAAAATTTCCTATTTTTGTAGAAATGATGGAAGTTTGCTATCTTCCATAAATATTCATAATATTTCATAGATACTTTAGTTTAAACTTTACATTAAGCTAAAATCACCTTTTTTTGCAATACTTTAATTTTATAGGTTAATTGTCTACTTATTTTGCTTCATTGTAGGAGAATCTAAGTTGTTTACATCTACAGATAGTGATTCTGTGAATACACAGCAGATCAATGGGATGTGTCCAGTTCCAGACAAACTAAATCTCAAGATTGGAGCACAGGTAACTATTTGATATGATAAATCATTGAATAGAACTATCTCCAGTAAAAAAACACAATTTAAAATAATTTGTGTTTGTTATCTTTTTCAAAATTAAAATATTCTATATTTGATTTGAATTATCTCCCTTTAGGCTGGTTTATATCATAACATATTGGAGGAACTTCAGCATCTGTATCTGCTTCCCGTTAGTTGATTAACAGTAAATCCAGGCAAGCTTCTGTGAAGAAAAGAAGATTACTAGAGCCATGAATCAACATAGATGAATCACATAGAGTTAATGTAGCAAAACTCATATAAATTTAATTTGGTTAATATTAGACAAAAAAGTAATATTTCCTTGAATAATATATTTTTGTTGTTGTTTGTAGGTTATGCTAACAAAGAATTTAGATGTGCAGAAAGGACTTGTAAATGGAGCCAGAGGAATTGTTATTGGATATCAGAAAGATAATGATGGTATGTATGTGTAATGATTTGTGAAAAATACAACAGCTAAGGAAAGCATGTTGTAATGTTTTTTATTCGTATGATACAAGTTTACTGAGTTTAATAAGACACAATGAGAAGTTCTAAAATTTTTCTATTTCTATTACCTGTCAAGTTACTGATTTTAATTGCTTCTTGGAATATTGAAATTTTTCTTTTACTTTACTGTTCTTAAAATATTGATCAATTTGGGGATGCTGCTTTTATTTTTCTTTATTTTCTGGATTTTTATCTTAAAAAGTAAATGTGAAAGTTTTGGATGGATGAACCATGCTGCTTTATTTAAATTGATGCTGTATGCAAAAGGAGCATTAAATAATTCCAATAGTGTATTTTCCAAAGGTTGTAAGTTTCTAACAGTTACTGATTTTTTTCTCACCTTGACTGAGTCAAAAAGCGAGACAAAGGTATGCTGTTTCCTGTGGCGGCAACAATGTATCAGTTTGTGATTAGGTCATTTTAGGGAGAGGTAGGTCAATGATATTTGGTATGCAGTTGTATTAGTATTTGCACATCTCATTTCAATGGAGATTATTTGGCTCTGCCCCTCAGCCATGGTCTATTGACTTTGAAACTTTTGCTTAGTTAAACATGTATTAGTTTGTGATTAGGTCAGTTTATGGGGAACCACTAGTGGTAGGTCAATGATATTTGGTATGCAGTTGTATTAGCATTGGCAAATCTCATTTCCATGTCAATTATTTGGCCCTGCCCTTCAGCCATGGTCTATTGACTTGAAACTTTTGCTTAGTTAACATGTATAAGTTTGTGATTAGGTCAGTTTATGGGGAACCACTAGTTGTAGGTCAATATTTGGTATGCAGTTTTATTAGCATTGGCACATCTCATTTCCATGGAGATTGTTTGGCCCTGTACCTTCAGTCATGGTTCATTGACTGAATATTTTGCATAACTTCCATGTTAAAGTATTGCTATTTAATTTCAACATTTGCATTTTACTATCAAAATAACAAAAAGGCAAGACATATCTCTGTGTTAACAGTTTATTTTTACTTACCCCATGATAAAACATTGGATCAAAGCTTTTTAGTGCAGTATGGTTACAGGAACTACCTGTTGTATGTATTATTAATTTGCTCTCGTCTTGAACATGCATGAAATATTTGCCACTGGACATAAAGCCATCGACAATTAATCAATCAGGAAAAGTATATATGGGCTAAGAATTAGAGAAATATATGTATTGAGGTTAAAATCAAGTTTTACCAACTTTTATGATAATTATTGAAAGTAATGTGTGGTAAGTCACCTTTCCACTGGTGTTGTACATAGATATGAATAAATGATAATTTGTTATTTACTTGAAAGAGGTCTGACACATAAGAAATGAAAAGGTATACCTTTTTTTAAATCTTAACAGAGATAAAAATCTATATCCTTGTGTTGATCAGATTCTCCCCAGGAGGTGAAATTTATTCAAACAATATTTGTCAGAAATCTTATAAACACTTGCTTTAAAAGTTTTTAAGTCATTGCACTTTTTTGTAACTTTCATTGCATGAATATTGAAAAGGAAAGTAGACCTTGATTTTATTCAAATCCTGTATCATCTCTGAGTAAGACTTCTGGAGTAATAAGACCTTTGTTTTTGGTAGGCAGGTTTAAATCAAACAGAACAATTACAAACATCATGTACAATTCTTCATTACACTAATACAAGCTCAAAATCAGCTCAAAATCTACAAAGAAGTGTGAGGCCAACTTAAATTAAAAAAAGTTTCAAGGGCTACACTATCTTTTCAACTCTCTATAAATTGAAAAACAAGACACTGATATGTTCTGACATTCAATGGGAATGCCTGCACAAAAATTCTACATTAAAAATAACACCCAAAAAAAGCATATGTAACCCCTTTTTCTTCTTAAGATTGAATGAGTACTGATTCAAGAAAGTTTTGTTAAAATTGAAAGAAAAAAATCGATTGTGAATTTTTTTCTGTACACATTTTGCAAGTAAGTTTTCTACAGCTTTCTTTGTATTAAATCTATATGCTATAAATTTATGACTTATGATGGTTTTCACTGTAAATTAACTCTTTTCTGTATAATAACATTAAACATTTTTACTAAGTGAAAAAATAAGTACCAAGGAATGCTTTACAAAAAAAAAATATGTGAAAATATCTGTTTTTGTTTGAATAAAATTGAGAATGGAAATGGGGAATGTATTTTTTGTGGAACAGTATTGAAATATTAAAATTTGTCTTTTTACCTCAAACATGAAAAATTCAAACTGAAATATCAGAAAGTATGCCATGAAGGTATATTTTTTCACCCTTCATAAACCTTCTTAGAACAGTTCATATCCGATGAAATCAAAGTAATATCTCTTCTGTATCATATGACATTAAGGTAACATGTATAAACAATCCATTAATATTGTTAATACAATAACTGACTGATTCGGTCAGAAAATTATTTTCACTTGAAACAGCTTTGAGGAAAGGATAAAATGCCTTGCTTTCAAAAAATTGTAGGAAAAATATTTAGCAGATCTAAGCCCAGCATGACATAAAAAATCTGTAACAATATTGTAAGATTTAGATGAAGTACTCCAATTATCAGTGATGTTGTTTATATTGGTCCATACAGTGCTAGCATTGTTATTTGACAGATATAACATTAATGTGTCATCATGCATATTTTTAATAAGTTGCATTCTGATGCATTACTGAAAAATGGTGACAATGCTGCATCTAATAAATATTGTTTTAATTCATTCACCTGTGATATCATAATTACCAGGTAAAAAACATGGTGAGTAATGCAATTAGGTCGTGGTAGCCTTGGGTCTGTATACATTATGAGAAATCTTAATAGTATCTAAAGTGTTAAAGGAGGATCAAAGATTAAAATTGCAAGTTAGGTTCTGAGCATGACGTGATTGAACTAAGTTATTTAACATCCGTTGTCTATATTGGCAATGTGGTATAATATCAAACAATAAAGTGTCTTATTTTGTTTCATGATTGAAATATATTTACCTTGTAATTAAAATACTGATGCTGCTATCATTAAGCATTACAGTTTACAGCTTGTATGTAAATATTTGATTGGTGGGATCAATCTTTGTTGTACAATTCTTATGTTTTCCTTTACAGAGATGAGAAGTCATGAGAAAATTTGTTCTTTTAAATAAGAACTTTGTTAATTTAGATCAAAGTAACAGTAGTTGTTGTGCAAGTAAATACTTGTTTTCTGATTTATACACAGGAGCCTGTTCTGTGTTTTTTTTTTTAAATAGCCTTAGAACCTTGTTTTAATTTTTTCCATTTTTGTTGAGCCTGTGACTTCTGTTACAGAAAGGGAAACATAGGGACAGTGATCCGGCAGCGACTTTAACTAACTACTTAAAAACTTAACATTTCAGAAGGTAGAAGACTGGATGCTTCATACTTTGTATATAGATGCCTTATGTTATGAAGTCAAATGTCCATTGTCCTTGACCTCATTTTGATGGTTCAGTGACTACTTGAAAAAAGTTAAGATTTTTGTAATGTTAATTTCTCTCTTATTATGAGTAATAGGATAACTATATTTAGCAAAAATTAAAAAAAGTTTGGTCGTATATTGGTATCACGTTGTCGTCGTCAGCGTCGTCCGAAGACAGATGGTTTCCGGATAATAACTTTAGTATAAGTAAATAGAAATCAATAAAATTTAAATACAAGGTTTATAACCACAAAAGGAAGGTTGGGATTGATTTATGGGGTTATGGTCCCAACTGTTTAGGAATTAGGGGCCAAAAAAGGGGCTCAAATAAGCATTTTTGTAGTTTCCAGACAATAACTTGTGTTAAAGTGTATGAATCTCTCTGAAATTATACCACAAGTTTCCATACTACAAAGGGATGGTTAGGATTGACTTTGGGGGGTTATGGCTCAAACCATTTAGAAATTAGGGGCATAAAAAGGGGAAAAACAAGGGTTTTTCTGGTGAAAGGACAATTGAGACAATTTAAAAGGAGTGTAAGGGAGGTAATCCAAATCAAAATCGAAATCAATTTAAATAACAATGTTTGATTACCTCCCTTATATACAATGCTTGTTAATTATGTATTAAGAAATGATGATTGTCTGAGATACTGACCATAACTTGAGGAAAAGAATATTTTTTTGGAATAAGGGAAAGGAGGTGAAAAAAATTGGAGGGGGACAATTTTTTTCTCATTTCAGATTTCAGAAATTAAAAGAAAATTTTTTTTTGGGTGGGGGGGGGGGGGGGGGGGGGGGGGGGGTCAATTCGCATAGTGTATTGCACAAAAGCAAAAAATTGAATATAAATTCAAATCATGTAACCAATTTGAAGTTCTTTGACTACAGTTATTTTGTGTCAGAAACCTATTATGTGTCAAAAATTTAATTACAATCCAAATTCAGACCTGTATCAAGCATGAATATTGTGTCCATTTTGGCCCCAACTTTTCAGGGTTGGACATCTGCAATTGTATACAGCTGCGCTCAGTGAAGCAATTTATTCTAATACTGTATGCAATAGGTCAACTATATTTGGTGTATGGAAAAAATTTACCATTTACATGTCAGTCTGGCAGGGTTTATTTGACCTTGACCTCATTTTCACAGCACATTGCTCAATGTTAAGTTTTTGTGTTTTGGTCTGTTTTTCTTAAACTATAATCAATATGTCAACTATATTTGATGTATGGAATGATTGTAAGGTGTATATGTCTGTCTGGCAGGTATCATCTGACCTTGACCTAATTTTCATTGTTCGTTGGTCAAAATTAAGTTTTCATGGTTTAGTTTGTTTCTTAGAAACAATAAGCAATAGGTCAACTGCAATTGGTTTATGGAATGATTGTAAGGTGTTCATGTATTTCTGTTTTGGTTATCTGACCTTGACTTCATTTTCTTAGATCATGTTAAGTTTATGGAATGATTGTAAGGTGTTCATGTATTTCTGGTTTGGTTATCTGACCTTGACTTCATTTTCTTAGATCATGTTAAGTTTATGTGATGCTTGTAGTAAGCCTTTATATTTAGGACTATCAACATAAAATCAATGGTCAGTAAAGCAGGTGAGAAATTTCAGTGTGTGCACTCTTTTTAAATTTGTTAAAGGAAATAGTTGATTACAACTAGATAGAAACAACATCTGATATGTTATCACCTCAGATATAGTGCAATCAATTTATTAAGTAAAAGTCAGTATGATGAAATTATAAATTAGTTAAGGAGTAGCTATTTTTGTCTTGCCTCGATGTAGTGGATGCGAGACTTTTAATAGTGCTGTTTCTGGTGGTTTTGGTTGAGTCAACAATTTGTTTAAAGTTTGTGATTCGGACAGCTAAAAGGGGAACCACTAATGGTGATCCAATGATATTTGTTTAACAGATGCATTAGCATTTGCACATCTCATTTTCATGGAGATTATATGGGCATGTCACCTCAGTCATGGTTCATGGACTTGGAAAGTTTTCCATAATTTACCTGTTAAAGTGTTGCCATTTTAATTCAAACATTTGCATAAACTATCAAAATGGCATACAGGCTAAACTTATCTCTGTGTCAATAAGTTAGTGAAGGATTTCTTTTAACTATGAAAATGGGGTAAATCAAGATAAATTTGCTTTATTTTTATCTGATTAATGTAAGCCACAATTAAAATAATTACAAGTATACAGAATGTTTGCCAACAAACAATTATGTATGTTAATCATTCAAGTTCTACAGTATTAGGAACCTAATAAAAGCGTGAAGATAAAGCACATGACAGTCTCAGGTACATATCTAGGTGACTCTCACATAACAAAATTAATACATATTATATGCCTCATATAAAAACAATTTGTCGGAAGTACATGTATATGATAAAAAAATGAATACATCTCCCTTTCCATATCAGCCCAGGTCTCAGGCTGATATAGGGGTCTTAGGATGATACCCGGGCCAATATGGAAAATGCAAAAAAAGCTCTTGTCAAAGAGATGGGTACAAGTACATCTCATAGTATAATCAATAATATATGGAACATATCATAGTATAATCAATAATGTATGGAACATCTCATAGTATAATCAATAATGTATGGAACATCTCATAGTATAATCAATAATGTACGGAACATCTCATAGTATAATCAATAATGTATTGAACATCTCATTGTATAATCAGTAATGTATGGAACATCTCATAGTATAATCAGTAATGTATGGAACATCTCATAGTATACACCTATTGACTGGTTATGAGGGTAATAGCAAGTTTGTTGTCCCTGAGATACCAACTATTGCTCGAGGCAAAGCCGAGGGCAATAGTTGGTGTCAAAGGGACAACAAGCTTGCAGTTACACTCATTACCAGTCATTAAGTGTTTTATTATACTGAACAAAACAACTTTCTAAAAAGACTAAATACACCACTTGAAAAAAAAACCAAATAGTCACTTAAACGTGCACAAGGTGAACTATCGTTTGATTTGCCTGTGTGGTATTTTTCTATATTTTATTTACTTTAATCAAGATCAGGAATCCTTGAGTAAAAATTCCCATGCATATAATAAACGTTAGCTAAAATATATTACCATGTATACACCAAAGCAATTCCAGATTATGAAGACGCCGACAGACCCATACCATATATTTGTTATGTTTTAGTTCTTAAAATATGTCATGTAGATTTTCTTTTTCTTTTTTTAATTGCTTCTGGTAAGTAATATATTAATTTGAAATTACGACGACAGACACATACAGATTATACCGTTTACGATATTTCATAGTTAAACGTTGCCAAGCACACAAATCCATGTAGAATAGTCAATGACGTCATTGTTGTCCAATTAAAAATTAGTATGAAAAAGTATGGGAAATATGTTTATTAAACTATTGACTGACAAATAGTCTGTGGAATGAAATAGCACAAATATTTCATTCTTTTTGATATAGTAAAAAAAATACTGAGGTACGATAGTATAATCTATAATGTATGGAACATCTCATAGTATAATCAGTAATGTATGGAACATCTAATAGTATAATCAGTAATGTATGGAACATCTCATAGTATAATCAATAATGTATTGAACATCTCATAGTATAATCAGTAATGTATGGAACATCTCATAGTATAATCAGTAATGTACGGAACATCTCATAGTATAATCAGTAATGTATGGAACATCTCATAGTATAATCAGTAATGTATGGAACATCTCATAGTATAATCAATAATGTATTGAACATCTCATACTATAATCAGTAATGTATGGAACATCTCATAGTATAATCAATAATGTATGAAACATCTCATAGTATAATCAGTAATGTATGGAACATCTCATAGTATAATCAATAATGTATTATTTTGTGATAATTTTTCTTATCATGCTACTTGCTTGAGATAGAAAATTATTGTCAGAAACTAAGAGAGCATGTGCAGTTGTCAATGTAAACATCAACGATGTCATAAGCAAAATAGTGATAAAGAGATTATCAATGGTATTTCAAACTTGAAAAAGTTTCCCTGGCCCCCTTCGATGAGATTATAGGTGAGAAACACCCTCCTCGTTTGAAAACCCATCGTTAATCTATAAATATATCAAAATATGAGTCATTGTAAGATTTAACATAGTTATATTTTAGTTGTATGATAACTTATTATCAATTCACTTTCAGGTTATCCTATTGTGAAGTTTAGATGTGGCATGGAAGAAGAAATAAAACCTATCAGATGGTCATTTAAGTTCAGTGGAGGAAATATATCTACAAGAAAACAGATTCCATTAAAATTAGCATGGGCTATCTCCATTCATAAAAGTCAAGTGAGTTTTGGTCACTAAAATATAAAAATAACATTCAAGAAACTGAAATTAATTTGATGCACTATATGCAAATGTCAAAAATGTATTACTCCTCAGTTATGCTCTTTGCAAATCCTTCAAATTGTCAAAGGGTTATGAGCATACCCCCCCCCCCCCCCCCCCCCCCCCCAAAAAAAAATACCTAAAATATGGAAACTAAAATCAACTAAGGAATACCCTTCATAAACAAATTGCAGAATAAGAACATTATGTGGAGAAGTAATTTTGAGGATACATGTATCATTTTTGCTATTTCCTTTTTGTTTCTATTTCAAAAGCTTCTACAAAGAATTTTATTTATTGTTGTACAAATTTTATTGGAATTTTTTAATAATCAGTTTTTCACAAATCAGCTAGATATCTCATATACTGATAATAAACTATTCTAAAAAAAAAAAAATAGAAAACTTTCTGAGTTCTTGTTTAACTAAAGTGTTTTCATTGCAGGGTATGACATTAGATTGTGTAGAAATATCTCTGTCCTCGTGTGTTTGAATGTGGACAATCCTACGTAGCACTGTCTCGAGCCAAGTGTCTGGAAGGTTTACGAGTATTGGACTTTGAAAAGAGTTGTGTGAAAGCTAATTCAGAAGTTCTCAGATTTTATCATAAACTTGATCTACACAAAAGAATGATGCAGACAAGTATAGGAGATTATTAATGCTAATTTAATTAAGGGTTGATATTTTAATATTGCATGATGTACATGTGCTGTGAGAGGTTACTTCAAGGGTTGATTGTTTAATTTGTTAGAAATGATATGGTATAAATGTGAAATTAGATGTTACTTCTATTCATGGAAATGATGTAACCATGTGCAGTTAGAAGTCAATATAAGAGTTGATTCTAAAATATAATGTTGTATACTTGTTAAGTAAAGGTCACATTGATTGTTTGATACATGTACATGTAACCAGATCAATAAGGAGTGATGTGGTATACTTGTCTGTGAGCTACAGTTTTAAGGTTTGACTTTTAGAAATTATGTAATGTGTAAGTTGTGAGAGAAAGTTGTTGACAATACGTGATTTTTAAACATTTATTTTTAGTACATATATATATTCATTTAATGGCAGCTATGTAAAATTGTCCTGTAATGTTATTTGGGATATTGGATGATTTTATATATATGATAACCTCTTAATAGATGTTTTGTGTTTTTGGGTTACTGTCTCATTGACAATATTATCTTTTTACCTCATAATTTAAAGGAAAAGTCAATGTAATTCATTCAAGTTATAATACTCAAGTTTTTAGCTCACCTGGCCCAAAGGGCCAAGTGAGCTTTTCTCATCACTTGGCGTCCGTCGTCCTGCGTCCGTCGTCCGTCATCCGTAAACTTTTACAAAAATCTTCTCCTCTGAAACTTCTGGGCCAAATTTAACCAAACTTGGCCAATATCATCATTAGGGTATCTAGTTTAAAAAATGTGTCCGGTGACCCGGCCAACTAACCAAGATGGCCGCCATGGCTAAAAATAGAACATAGGGATAAAATGTAGATTTTGGCTTATATCTCTGAAACCAAAGCATTGAGAGCAAATCTGACAGGGTAAAAATGTTTATTAGCTCAAGATCTATCTGCCCTGAAATTTTTAGATGAATCGGACAACCCGTTGTTAGGTTGCTGCCCCTGAATTAGTAATTTTAAGGAAATTTTGCCTTATTTGGTTATCTTGAATATTATTATAGATAGAGATAAACTGTAAACAGCAATAATGTTCAGCAAAGTAAGTTCTACAAATAAGTCAACATGACCAAAATGGTCAGTTGACCCCTTAAGGAGTTATTGCTCTTTTATAGTCAATTTTTAACAATTTTTCGTAAATTTTTGTTATCTTTTACAAAAATCTTCTCCTCTGAAACTACTAAGATGAATTAAACTAAAGTTGTAAACAATCATCATTAGGGTATGTAGTTTAAAAATTGTGTTTGATGACCCCGCCCTCAAACCAAGATGGCCGACATGGCTAATAATAGTACATAGGGTAAAATGCAGTTTTTGGCTCATATATCTAAACCCAAAGCATTTCTAGCAAATCTTTCAAAAACAAAATTGTTCATTAGGTCAAGATCTATCTGCCCTTAAATTTTCAGACCATTCAGGCAACCTGTTGTTGGGTTGCTGCCCCTGAATTGGTAATTTTTAGAAATTTTTTCAGCTTTTGGTTATTATCTTGAATATTATTATAGATAGAGGTAAACTGTAAAGAGCAATAATGTACAGCAAAGTAAGACCTACAAATAAGTCAACATGACCAAAATGGTCAATTGACCCCTTAAGGAGTTATTGCCTTTTATAATAAATTTTTAACAATTTTCATAAATTTTGTAAATTTTTACAAAATAATTTCCACTGAAACTACAGGGCCAAGTTCATTATAGATAGAGATGATTGTAAGCATCAAGAATGTTCAGTAAAGTAAGATCTACAAACACATCACCATCACCAAAACACAATTTTGTCATGAATCCACCTGTGTCCTTTGTTTAATATGCACATAGACCAAGGTGAGCGACACAGGCTCTTTAGAGCCTCTAGTTTATGCATATTTATAATGAATTTTGATATCATCCATATTTCCATTTGATGTTGAGTTGGATTATCCCATTTCAATCTAACAAAGAAATATAAGTAAATCTATATAGTATTGTTTGTACAAAGGCATATCTGTTTTTTACATATTGGGTGCTAGAATGTGTGTGTAACTGTGTGTTTGGATGTATTAATTAAACTAGTATTTCTTGTTGTTCTTGTTTTAAAATTCATTTTTTTTTTCATTATTGGTTTTATACACTGAATTGTCTTGTCAGAATTTTATTTATTTTTGTAAATTATGAAATATGACTTTTATGAATTTTGATTGTGTCTAGTGATCAGGATTTAGTTTTATTTTCAATGTGAAATGGTTCAATTACTGTTTTTCAACACATTCTTCCTAATTAATCCAAAATTATACTTGCTCCTTTGATTAATGGTAAATAACCATCGCCTGTGTTAGAATTATCAGCAGATAACTGTCAAACTAAGAGGTAGTATATTATAGGGAAGCTGATTTATCTTTTAGGTTTTAAATATTGCATTATCAAAGTTCCAAATTTTATATTGAATTATGTGTTATATATATAGATAATGACAACAATTTACAAAAAATACAAAATTATTTTAACTTTCATCTTTTAAGAATGTCAGGGGCAATGTATTTAGTAGATTTTGAAAAAATTAGCAGCTTAGAAAACTTCAACGACTAAAAAGGTTAAAATTGATTATTTATGTAGTAATGTAGAAAGTTTTTGTTAGTTGCCAACCCCCACTCTCTTAATGAGATGTTTTAATATGAATTACACACTGTTGAACAATCTAAACTGAAACTGTTTTGTACACAAATTGAAATTCAAGGACAGTAAAAAATGTACTCTCAAGATATATTTTTTGATATTTTTAAGTTGAAATATTGAAATAAAATTATTTTACAATAATTTTTCGTATGTTTCTGCCACTTGCCTTCTACTGTTTCTCTGCTATCTCTCTTAACTATGTGGTAGATCAGTCACCTATCACAAAACATTTAGACTTTAGACATTTAGATCATTCGTAATGTTATTATTACATATATAGAGAGAGAGCATCACTGAGACAGTATCCCAACAATCCCATATTCCAAAAATATATTGATTGATTGGGGTGTTTATTTCAACGCCCTTGTCTATTTCATGTTGCCCTGTTTTTATTGTTGGAAGAAGCCAGAGAGAATCAAGATATTCTACAGAAAATCTGGCAATCCTAGTCAAATCTAGAGTAGAACTCACCTTCCCAGAGTGGGGTTAGAACTCACAACCTCAGTGTTGACAAGACTAGGGATCACTGAAGATGAAACAACTTAGACCACTAGGACACTAGGCCCCTCCAAAAATAGACATTGGAATGTTACATTACAAATCTTCGAATACCTATACATCTTACAAGCTTTAAAGGATCTCAAGAAATAAACCAACAAGAGTGCACACGCTGAAATGTCTCGCCTTCTTTACTGACCATTGGTTTTATGTTGATAGTCCAAAATATAAAGTTTTACTACAAGTATCACATAAACTTAACATGATCCAAGAAAATGAGGTCACGGTCAGATAAACCAAGCCAGAAATACATGTGCATCTTACAATCATTCCATACATAATATAGTTGACCTATTGCTTATAGTACGAAATGAACTTAACCAGGAAAACTTAACATTGACCAATGAACCATGAAAATGAGGTCAAGGTCAGATACTACCTGCCAGACAGACATATACACCTTGCAATCATTCAATACACCAAATATAGTTGACCTATTGCTTATAGTTTTTCTTAAACAGACCAAAACACAAAAACTTAACATTGAACAATTAACCTTGAAAATGAGGTCAAGGTCAAATAAACCCTGCCAGACTGACATGTAAATTGTAAAACATTTCCATACACCAAATATAGTTGACCTATTGCATACAGTATTAGAAAACAGTCCAAAACACAAAATCTTAACTTTAACCACTGAACCATGGAAAAGAGGTCAAGGTCAGATAATACCTACCAGTTGGACATGTACACCTTACAATCATTCCATATTCCAAAGATAGTAAACCTATAGCTTAAAGTATCTGAGATGAGGACTTGACCATGAAAACTTAATCTTGTTCACTGTTCCATGAAATGAGGTCGAGGTCAAGTGAATACTGTATGACAGGCATGAGGACCTTGCAAGGTACACACATACTAAGTATAGTTATCCTAATACTCATAATAAGAGAAATTAAACATTACAAAAAATCTTAAATTTTTTTTTCAAGCAGTCCCTGAACCATGAAAATGAGGTCAAGGACAATGGACATATGACAGATGGAAACTTCATAAAATAAGGCATCTATAGGTAAGTATGAAGCATCCAGGTCTTCTGAAATGTTAAGCTTTTAACTAGTTAACGCTGCCCCCGCCGGATCACTATCCTTATGTCTTGCTTTCTGCGACAGAAGTCAAGGCTTGACAAAAACTGTTCACCTTATTGTCAGTCTTGTATCAATGTTGTATATCACTGGCATGCAGGGGTCCAGTTAATCAAGTAGCCCATGGAAAAGAAAAAAATCTAGTGTACCAATGATAACTGGATAAACTTAAGGTGTTTGGAGTATAAACAAAAAAATTATACAAAATTTTTCATACTTTGGCAAAATGTAGTATATATTGTGATATGTTCAAAAATATAATAAAAATGATAGGTCACAAAGCTGGTTTTTAAGCTACAGAATGTGAAAGAAATTGCACATTTTGCACGGATTGTACAGAGAAAAAGCATCATGATTTGAATAGAAGGTAAACTAAATTATAGCTCTTATAAAATTCTTTCAGAATATCAAAAGAAAAAATGGGATCGCTGACGTTTTTTCCTGCTATAAGATAAAATAGAAAAATGTCCTAAAGATTCTTATATAAATTATACTTTTTCTGGGAGTTGTCTCCCCTTAAGTTAAAAAAAATGAAATCAATCAAAAATAGTCTATTTTTGTAATAATATGAGTGATAATAACCTAAGATCACATGAATTCGTTCATTTAAATGAAAATTCTCATTAGTAAGTTACATTTATCCATCCAAATTTGCTGACCTAATTAAAATTCTACACCTATCGTGTTCTGCTATTTTACAATCCAAGATGACAGAAGATACCCTACCTTAATCACAATGATGAAGACTGTATGTTGCCCTCTAGATTTTTTGGGGTAATTTGTATCCGAGTTGCTGTCTCATCAATGTATACCCGACAACTAATACGAGAGAGATCTAACAAAATCCATAGACCAGAATTAATGTAGAAAAGTGTTTCAGGATGATAACTCTGGAACCTTGCTTGGGATTGGAACCAAACTTTGATATGTTCACATTGTAAGTTGTTATCTATGTATATATGTTAGAGCATGGACGTATTATGTTTAGATGAAGGAAAATGTAAAAGTCAACACACCATGAAATTATTCTGCCTTATTAGCAAACCATGTTGCTTCGATTGAGCCTCTTGTGAGGAGGACAACTTTATACAGCTTTACAGCATTTGCTTCCAAAAAAAGTTTGGGATTGCTGTATGTCAGATTGCTCACTTAGATGATTTATACACCAAGAAATATGATTGCAGGCTACTTTTCATCTTCAAAACTAATTTTTCATAAAACTTTTAAGTTATAGAACTATGAAATACTGGTCATGTGATTGTTACCATCTTCGCCATAATATGGAATACCGATATCCCAAAATATACAGCTTTATGATCTTGCTGTGCACCTGCAATTTGATGTGGATGCAAGGGATACCTTTGGTAAACTTAAAATGCCCCCAAAACTTTATATATGAGAGGTCATTGTACAAACACAATTAGCTGTTGATCAAATTATATTGTAAGATTGTAATTTATTTACAGAAGTATTATGGCATCTTTGAAAATCATCTTGCATATATTGCATATTGTACTTAGTATATCAATTTGTAGAGTACAATGATTGGTTAATTTGTTGGTTGTTGTTTGCTTATTTAAATGTCCAGTGCAAAACACGTTATGCATATTCTGGACTGTGTACAATGAAAATGTCAGAATATTATCAGCCTGTTTTCATTGGATGAAAAGATAGCTCTTCTGATGTTTTGTCAACCTTGGACCTGATCATTTTCTTCATTAAGTTCAATTTCCTCCATTAATTGATTGCTATCTGATCTGAGTTCTTCTAATTCCAATGGTCGAAGTCCTGATGTTTTCTTTGAAAACAAATGTCTGATACTCTGACATTTTATGGTCAGTTTTGTACGGACATCTTTTGACAGGAAGCACAACAAAATGACATTGACGAAAGCCTGAGAGTGGTCTCCTATAACCTGTAAAATATAACATAAATTACAAAGACGAAAGCCAGAGAATGGTCTCCTAAAACCTGTAAAACATTACATAAATTACAAAGACGAAAGCCAGGGAATGGGCTCCTATAACCTGTAAAACACTACATAAATTACAAAGACGAAAGCCGGGGAAAGGTCTCCTATAACCTGTAAAACACTACATAAATTACAAAGACGAAAGCCGGGGAAAGGTCTCCTATAACCTGTAAAACACTACATAAATTACAAAGACGAAAGCCAGGGAAAGGTCTCCTATAACCTGTAAAACACTACATAAATTACAAAGACGAAAGCCAGGGAAAGGTCTCCTATAACCTGTAAAACACTACATAAATTACAAAGACGAAAGCCGGGGAAAGGTCTCCTATAACCTGTAAAACACTACATAAATTACAAAGACGAAAGCCAGGGAAAGGTCTCCTATAACCTGTAAAACACTACATAAATTACAAAGACGAAAGCCAGGGAAAGGTCTCCTATAACCTGTAAAACATTACATAAATTACAAAGACGAAAGCCAGGGAATGGGCTCCTATAACCTGTAAAACATTACATAAATTACAAAGACGAAAGCCAGGGAATGGTCTCCTAAAACCTGTAAAACATTACATAAATTACAAAGACGAAAGCCAGGGAATGGTCTCCTATAACCTGTAAAACATTACATAAATTACAAAGACGAAAGCCAGGGAATGGTCTCCTAAAACCTGTAAAACATTACATAAATTACAAAGACGAAAGCCAGGGAATGGTCTCCTAAAACCTGTAAAACATTACATAAATTACAAAGACGAAAGCCTGATAATGGTCTCCTATAACCTGTAAAACGTTACATAAATGACTGACATTGACGAATGCCTGAGAATGGTCTCCGATACCATGTAAAACGTTACATAAATGACATTGACGAATGTCTGAGAATGGTCTCCTATACCATGCAAAACGTTACATAAATGACACTGACGAAATGCTGAGAAGTACCGATTATCAGGTTATCTGCATATTGATATTGTAAAACATCAGCTGCGAGTCACAATATGAAGCTTTTTGTCGAGTGAGCGCAGCGAACGAGTTCAAAAAGGCTTCATATTGTGTCGAGCACCTGATATTTTACGATATAAATATGCAGACAACCAGATAATCGATTTATCGGGTTGTAGTTGCGTATTTTTCACGATAGAAACAAGTGTTTTCTTTGTTTCACCAGCAAACCGGAAGATGACTGATACGTCGAATATTCATTATGAGGAATGCCTGAAAATGGTCTCTCTCCTATAACCTGTAAAACGTTACATAAATGACATTGACAAAAGCCTGAGAATGGTTTCCTACAACCTGTAAAACATTACAAAAATAACATTGACGAATGCCTGAGAACGGTCTCCTGTAACCTGTAAAACATTACATAAATGACATTGACAAAAGCCTGGGAATGGTTTCCTATAACCTGATAAAGAGAGGCGAAAGATACCAGAGGGACATTCAAACTCATAAATCGAAAATAAACTGACAACGCCATGGCTAAAAAATAAAAAGACCAACAGACAAACAATAGTACACAAAACACAAACAACACAGAAAACTAAAAACTGAACAACATAAACCCCACCAAAAACTGGGGGTGATCTCAGGTGCTCCGGAAGGGTAAGTAGATCCTGCTCCACATGTGGCACCCGTCGTGTTGCTCATGTTAGTACAAACTCGGTAATAAGTCTAATTAGGTAGGTCACATTCAGGAAAAGGGTACGACATTAGGAACATATCCGCTATCATCTGTGAAATGGATATTCCATAACGGTCAACCAACTCGTGATGGCGTCCGTAAAATTTACGAAGGGTGATTTTAACTTCACCACTTGGAACTCTTGGTTTGATAGCTTCCTTGTGAGCAGTAACCTTCTATCTAGGAAATACAAGCCCTGGAATGTCGTATCAACTGGGAGATATATACTCCGTATGCAGGCGCTGCTGGAATGTTGATACAAAAGGGAAAGTTCACAATTGGGAAGCTGAAATCATCTCTTTTGTCGTAAAGTTTTATTTTCAACCGACCCTCATTGTCAATTTCTAGATGTAAGTCAAGATATGAGGCAGACTTAACTGTATCTGATGTATCCTTTATCTCATGTTCGATGGGATAGATGCGTTCAACATAGTCACCAAATTTTGAATTATTTAGTGAGAGAACATCATCTATATAGCGGAAAGTAAAGTTAAAGGATACTGCTGACTTCTATTCTTTCTTCCTAAGAAGTTCCTGTATGAAGTCAGCCTCATATGAATAAAGGAACAAGTCGGCAAGAAAAGGGGCGCAGTTGGTTCCAATGGGAATGCCGATTGTTTGTTGAAAAACACGTCATCCAAACGTAACAAATATGTTGTCAATCAAGAAATCAAGCATCTTAATAATGTCAGTTTCAAAGAATTTTTTGTTTGAATCAGAGTGATTTTTGCATAGTAGGATTTATCCCTCCCTAAGACAAGATACTTGTATCTACGTTGGCCATTCTTTTTTATGAAACAAAGCAGGACAAACTCTTTCAATTTGTCTTTTAGTTTGGAATGGGTGCATAAATTACAAAGACGAAAGCCAGGGAATGGTCTCCTATAACCTTAAAACATTTATACATAAATTACATAGACGAAAGCTAGGGAATGGTCTCCTATAACCTGTAAAACATTACATAAATTGCATTGACGAATGCCTGAGAATAGTCACCAGTAACTTAAAAACATTTATACATAAATTACACATCAATAATGACGAAGGTAGATTTTGAGTGTCTGCACCATCATAATGAACCTTTAGATTTTGTGTCTGTATTTAATCAGGCTATCTTGATCATATTTTGTTCGTTGTTGTTTTTCGTAGGAAAAAGATGTTGGTGGTTGGACCATGGTGCGGTTTTTTTAAATTTAATTATGTTAAACTTGTCATTACATGTCAGCTATATCATTACTTCACGTCAATTTTGTATACAAAATCATATTTTTAAAACCCTGAAGATGTTGGGTAATATTATAGAATCCCTCTATTGAGGATTAGGTAACATAATAAAGCCCCCCTATTAGGGGTTAACAAAGAAGACTTAACTTAATCTTGTACATTAAATTAATTAACATCAAGACAAGTAAGCTTTTAAACTAGAAAAAAGACCACTACAATAAAATGTCTGTCTCAATACAGACATTTTCAGGTGGTATCTTTTATCACAATGTAAAATTTTCACTTTATGCAAATATTTGCTTATTATTGCAAACCAAGCTGGTGATAAGGAACATTAAACTATTTTCCTGATATATATAAACAAGTTGTCGCAAAAAACCTATACAGGATATCTCTTTCTGCCATTACAACTGTTCTGTGACTCCCCAGACAAACGTGTTCTTTTTAACATATTGAAACTATCAAGCTTTCTTCTATAATTCACCAGCCAACCAAACCAAGCCACGCCAGGAAAGAATTAATAGAACACTTGTTAAATCTACGATCATATTACCTGCATTAATACAAGCCAACTAGCCGTCGTTGATAGAGCAGACGCCATTTCTTGCCAGGCACCCCATGCATTAAGTACAACAAAAATCAACGGAATATGTCTTAATTTACGGTTTGCTTTCTGTGTTCTGAGTGTCAAGACTTCCTCAAACTCATTCATTTGTTCTTCATCTGGTTTTCCCTGCTTAATGGAAATAACATTTGTAGTTTTTGAATTTTAAGGTATTTGATAAAGCATGAGCACACTCATACAACGTATATGTACTCGGGGTCAAGTTCAAAAACAGGGGATCGTGTCCTCCGACAAGCTGATTTAGTATTTAGAATCAAGCTCTCCTGTACAATGTAAAAGCTTGTCAAATCTTGAATTGAAATTGATCATTAAAATATATACCAAAGTACGTGACACCAGATGTAAAGAATAAGGGTCAGTTTTTGGCCCAAAATTTAACGCAAATCTTAAAGTTACCATACATTATCTTAAATGTGCACTAACATGACCATTTCCTATGTTTTGTATCAACTCTTGAGTATATTTTTGATTGAAAAACTATTTACACAACTAGGAAACAACTTTATAGTTAGTGAGATTATATAAAAAGCTTTAAGAAAGCATCTCTAAAAATATCTTATAGTTTTATGGCTGTACACGATAGTTTCACAAAGAGAATATGGACAGACAACTACATTTAACATATTTCTACATTATCATTAGGGCGTCATTACATTATAAATCTTGTCTTATTCATTCTATACAGTTCTGGTTTTTGTGCATTTTCCTGTATAATTATTGTAATTGTTATATTATATGAAGGGGAAGAGTTCATAAGTTTTTTACTCTTTAAAAAATAGTTATAAACTTAAACTATAAAATGCAAATTTGACATAGTTCTGAAAAAAATCTTTGGCTAAATAATGGCGTAAATTCCCTACTCCTTTATAGAGACGTTTAGGGTTCGTTCGAAGCGAGTTATGAGAACCCATTTTTCAGTCCGATGATGGCCATGTCAAACCAATTCATTTTTTAATTTGTGTATTTATTGTGAAGTAATTAATCAGATTAGAAAAATTACAAGTCAATCTGATCGAAAACCAATCTATCTCATTGACAACGGAAAACCAGTGGATATGGGATTTTCGTTTTAAAATATTTAAAAAGTTATATCAATTATCTATTTAATTATTTATTCGTTCTACGGCTATGCTCACCTGGACTGAAAGCGAGAACTGTACAAAACTGTAAAGTGCAGTGCATATAACAATGGTAGCTATCCTCCATCCCAATCCTGTAACCAGTTCCCACATCTCAAATTTCTCTGTCTCACGGTCTATCCAACACCATGGTGGTCGACGCTCAACCTTTGCCTTACCAAAGTTAAACCCTATCACGTCTGAGGCAGTGGCTATTACCATTACAGCGACTTTAAAAATGAAATACAATCGTATTTATATTTATACATTTCATTCTTGTGTAGCGCACTATATTAATTGAAATCTCATTTTTATTTCAAATCATAGTCATACCTGAATCCAAAATCGTTTGAACAGTTTTGATATTTTAAACTTTGTTTGTATACTCATGTCTTACTCTGATGCACTGAATTTAAACATAGAGGAAAAACTGTGGTGAATATTACAGCATTTAATCTGTAAACACAAGTATTTTAATTGAAGAGAAAACCTAATCAATTATAAGACGTGATAATTACCTGGGAAGCCCCAGCAAACTAGATGGAAAACCCCTCTTAGTTTATCGGCAAGAGTTTCTTTCTTCCAGCTGATGCACAGGTAAACATATAGACTTATAGCACATGTCCACAGATAGGCACAAACATTAGACACTATAGAGATTGCGCTAGCAGCAGCACAGACGGGGAAATTACTCCATGTTAGTTCTGGTGTGAACACCGATACCCCCGCGGCCACAATACTGCCAACACATGACACAAAGTTAGCCACTGTCAGACAAATTAACAAAGTTCGTCCATTAGTACGCAGTGATTTACAAGATGTAAGGACAGCAATAATAATGACACAAGACAAGATGGATAATGTTGACATGACAATGGCTATTCCTGCATAGGCCTTGTCTATTGTGTGAAGAAAAGTAAACTTCATCGTGGAATCTAGTTTCTGTTGTGCATAAGTCTCAGTTTCAACAAAGTTCACTGACTATTCCATTACTGGTTAATATTGCTAATTGTAATTATAATTATTCAGGTATTGAAAGATCATACATACATCATTTTCATTTTTGAATTGTCCTGAAATAAATATAAGCATTTATATACTGAGTATAAGAAGTATATAAATTATTTTAATTTAAAATAAAACTTTCAAATAGAAATTTCCAAACTTTTAAATCTCTGATTTTTTTTGTCGTGTAAAAATTGCACCTTATGGTTTATATGCTCTGTGATAATAATTCATTTATTGTTATATGGCTAAAATCGAAGGATTTTCCTTTCTAAAATACTGTAGACTGTAAATACTTTTCCATCCAAAATATTAAGTGACATTCTATTATATAATTTCAAAACTTTATAATTGTACATGATTTGTATATGCATGTTGTCAATCTCCTATAGGAGGAAATAAAGTATGATGATGATGATGATATTATTGAAATATAAAATATCAAATAAAAAATATTTGTTGCAAAACTTATTTAATATAGATGCAAACAGCTCTTTAAACTAGAACTGGTTCTGGTTAAAATCTGAAAAAACAAAACTGGAAAGTAAATTTAATTAAATCAATGTTGCGGACTTCGCATGTTCGCCTCTTTTTACTTAAACACAGGTTGAATTTTAAACCATTGAGCAATTCGGCCTAAATTCTTGCGACGATTTTCAGTTTTTTTGTTGTTTTTTGGTTTTTTGTTTTTTTTTTGGTTTTCACAGGAATGTATTTTTTTTTTGGTCTCTTTTCGTGTACATAACTACTGAAACAATTACCTTAAGTGATTAAATTGTCAAAGTGTTAAATGATGTGTATTGCCTTGTATATACAGACCCGCAGGAAGTTGACAACATCAAATAAAATGTCGCTGATCAAAGTCTCTCATGATATCGCGTTGTTAATCACACACATTTTATCAATTTTGATAAATTTTAATGTTATGCATTTTGCCTAGCTTTATCGCTTGAAGTATACGTATAGCCTGGTATCCTGATTCAATCTTTGCTTTGCACCACCTTTTGTCAAGCAGGGAGCCAGGAAACGAGTACATTATACCAAACAAACTCACAGAGAAAAACATGCCGTCGTACGTGATTGACTCGAATGCATAGACATTACATTAAAGGACTAAAAATGTTGTAGAAAATCATAAAATATGTTTCCTTTTTTGAATAATTATTTATCGTATTAACCTTTAATTTTCATTCGTTTTTTTTTTTTTTTTTTTTTTTTTTTTGCTGTAGTGTAATTTGTTGTTTCTTTCTTGTATATAATTTCAACGAACGATGTTAGTTTGTTTAAACTCAGACCTCTCTTAGAACATTTTTATTTGTGGTGTGGTAACAGTTTTATAACTGAAATAATGAATGGCAAATTACAATATTCAAATAAATAGCGGAAATTTGTTAATTTTGGTTGAGATTTAGATTGGAAATATATATGAAATATTACGTTGATTTATCTTTCCATATACGGTAGGGAAGCTATAACTTTGGGACCGATAGTCTATAAAATGTTGCCTCTCCAGATTCTTTCGGATATAAAATGATTTGCTTAAGTCAGACATTAGTTTTTGTCTCGCCTATGACGAAAGTTGCGGAAAGCGTGACATAGGGATTGCTTTTCCTGTCGACGGCGACGGAAACAATTATTAAGTTTTCTGCTTAAGTTAGTTTGATAGGAACTACTTGTGATAGATCATTGATATTTAACATAAAGTTGCATTACTATCAGTACATATCAGTCTGATGACTATTTCGAGGCCCTGCTCCCTAGGTCATGGTCCAGTGACTTTGAATTAATTAGAAATTCTCAATGTTAAGTTTTCTGCTTAATTATAAAAAAGAAGATGTGGTATGATTGCCAATGAGACAACATCTCCACAAGAGACCAAATGACACAGAAATTAACAACTATAGGTCACCGTACGGCCTTTAACAATGAGCAAGGCCCATACCGCACAGTCATCTATAAAAGGCCCCGAAATGACAATGTAAAACAATTCAAACGAGAAAACTAACGGCCTAATTTATGTACAAAAAATGAACGAAAAACAAATATGTAACACATAAACAAACGACAACCACTGAATTACAGGCACATACATACAGAATGTGGCGGGGTTAAACATGTTAGCGGGATCCTAACCCCCACCCCCCCCCCCCCCCCCCCCCTAACCTGGGAGTCAGGTGTAACAGTACAACATAAGAACGAACTATAAAAATCAGTTGAAAGAGGCTTAACTCATCAGATGGATAAAAATACAAATAATACAAATACAAGTGGACGTGGCCGGGTACTTGTACATCCAAACAACAAAAAGACACTAAGTACAGATCTGAGAGTACTCGCAGTTACTGACAGCTAGTTCAAAGCCACTAACAACTAATAAAAAAAATCATGCATCTAAGACTAAATTATCAATCCGTACACATCCAACATCCAATGGATTTAGTGTAAAGACGTCATAAACAGTCAGAGAAAAACATGACCTTGTGCAATGCCAAAACATTAAGTTAGTTTGATAGGATTTACTTGTGATAGATCAATGATATTTTGTATAAAGAAAGTTGCATTATAATCAGTACATATCAGTTTGACGATTATTTTCTGGCCCTGCCTACTACATAATGGTTCAGCGACTGAATTAATAAATCATGTTGCTGTCCACCAGATTGTCTTTTTCTGAATTGTATACCGACAGGCGAGACTTATCTCTGTGTCAACAGTTTATCTGAAAATATCAAACATCTGTTTGGGTCTGTTGTAGAGTCCCTATGGGCTTTATTTCAACGGGGACGGAAAACACAGTTAGACCCGATTGCGACTATACAGTGCCGCTTTAAAGCCTTCGGTTGACTTTGCTGTCACTATGCTGTCTTTAAGGTTGTTCCAGTCGACAGCAGTTCTGATAAAGAATTAGTGCTTGAATTGGTCGGTTGATGAATGTTGGTTTTTGAAGGTTTTAGTGCTTAAACGGGATTGTATTTTCACAATGTTTGATGTAACACAGTCTGGAAATGTTTTGGTTTAACTAGAGGTCTTCCTTGTGTTCGAATAATGTGGTCAGAAGGCGGCATCGCTGGTACCTGACCCTCCTTCACTCAGTAGAAAAAATATTAGCCTTTAATTCTTGTTTTCGTTTGTCTTCTAATGGTGATGGTTTTAGTTTTTTGTGATGCGTCCGTCACCTCTCGATTTATAACCTATATTGATGTAACGTACAGCCTTATTTGTATCCTTTATAGTTGATCATTCTCTTTTTTTTTTGTATGGTCCCATGTCTTAGCTCCATATTCCATTCTTGACCTTACTAGAGATATACATGTTTGCGGGTTTTTTTTTTTGGCATTCTTTCGGTCATTG
This sequence comes from Mytilus californianus, assembly GCF_021869535.1. NCBI lineage: Eukaryota > Metazoa > Mollusca > Bivalvia > Mytilida > Mytilidae > Mytilus > Mytilus californianus. The sequence goes on along the minus strand of NW_026262581.1, from coordinate 136,887,040 downwards.
TTGTAGATTGCGTCTTGAGTTTAACTTGCTTTTTTGCTGGTGTTTGCTAAATGTGTTCTCCATTTTAGGTAATCTGATATTTCGATTTCAAGGTATGGGTTGGTGTTTACCTCTTCTAGTATATGTCCAATTAGTTGGTAAAATTTACTTTATGTTTTGTTCTCATTTTTTGGCGTTTAATTTCATACTCCAGTTATTGACCAACAATGCCAGGTTTACAAGGTCTTGTTATATGATGTGGTCTGTTTGGCTGTTATTTCCTTGTTAAATAAGCAGTCATCTGAAAATAGTCGGACTGACGATTTTACTGCATCAGGGAGGTAATTTAGGTGGCAAAGAAATATGAATTAATATTATTATGGTTTAAGTAGAACATCTGTATAACTGTACCAAAGCACAATACTAGTACATGAATATAAGTGTAAAATAAAGCAATTGTGAAAAATTTTATTTTTTGTAGGGTTCGTGTTGCCCAATTTAAGTTTTTTTGTATACAGTGTTTGTAGACTGTTGTTTCCCGTGTATAGTGTTTGTAGACTGTTGTTTTCCGTGTATAGTGTTTGTAGACTGTTGCTTTCTGTGTAGTGCTTATAGGCTGGTGTTTTTGTGTAGTGTTTGTAGGCTGATGTTTTGTGTGTGGTGTTTGTAGGCTGTTGTTTTTGTGTGGTGTATGTAGACCGGATTTTTTATGTAGTGTTTGTATGCTGTAGATTTCTGTGTAGTGTTTGTATGCTGTTTTTTTTTTTTTGTGTATTGGTTATAGGTTGTGGTTTCCTGTGTAGTACTGATGATTTGTATACTGTTGTCCCTGTAGTGGTTGTGTAGGCTGTTGTTTTCTGTGAAGTGTTTGTATCCTGTTGTTTTCTATGATGTTTTTGAAGGGTGTTGTTTTCTGGTTAACTAATGTTTATACTTTTTGTCATAGCGTCGTCTCTTTGACATACAATTGTTGATCGTCCCCTGGCATCTTCTGTCTGTTTTCTGTTATCGTATGTTTAGTGCAGCCTTTTTATGGAAACGTCTCCAAAAATAATAATAATAGTATAAAGCAAAACAAGAATACATGATATTTAGTATTCCTAGTCGAAGTCCTGACAATTGTGAATTGTGAAACTGAGGATTCCTGTTCCGCTAATGGGATGAAACTGTAATCAATAATTTCTCGATTAGCACTTAGTGAGAGGTGAATAAAAGTTTAAACCACGTCATAATTTTTAGTTATCGAAAATAGCGTTTGTCTCAATTCTAAGACAATTAATCAACTAAACTATTTTATAGTGTTAAGCGTAACTTTTGAGACAGTTATTAGTCATTCTGAGAGAGTTATTGCACATAAACCGTTTTTTTTTCTAATTGACGTACTGACATCGCTGTTTACGAATTATGATTTTCTTTGTCAATGAACGCTAAGTCTAAGTTCTGACCCCTCGTAGAACGAAGTCGGTATTGTAAGTAGCTTAATCTGGGTATAAAACAACTAGTCTTGTAAATAGTCGATAATGATTATAACAAGGTACTTAAGAGACGAAATCTTCAACGGAATGTCTCATGCTCTAGGTGTACGTCTGTATGTAGATAGCTCAGTCACCACGATATCTTGCTGTTAAATTTCATATTATGATGTGAAATTGCAAAAGTATTTTATTCATACATTTTCCTCTAGTACGACAGGTGTGAAAGCTATTACTTAATCTTGTTTTTTTTCCAAACCGTTTACAACTGTGAAACTGGTAATAACTGTTGAACAAAATTTTACACAATTTCTTTATTTAAAATTTTAATTCTGAACAATTATAATATTCATACAGTATAATCGAAAGTAAACAGTTTTGTAAATGCTGTAGGATTTTTTTTGTTTACCTTTGTTGTTTATCGACCGTGGTAGCGTCACGCTTCAATTATTTACCTGTCATACCTGTACAGGTATATTCATTGTTACTAGTCATGGATCCCGTGTACGGGTGTCTGATAGATATATTGTCAAATTTTCAATTTGACTAATTGATAAATGGATTAACATGTGGTGGAATTAAGATAAATATTGTTGTTTGAATGTTTTTGATTCTCATACAGGTAGGGAGTAGAACATATTGGATTACACTTACGTTTACACCGTTGCCATCTAGTGTTCTGGTGCTATAAACTAATTGAAAATGACAACCGCTTCAGAGGAAAGAGGATATCGCAGACTTTCGTCGATATTTCAGGCACCAATTCTTAACCCCAAATCATGCCACAGGTGCAAGGGGTCAGTTTTTCAAGCAGAGAAAATGGGCCCCGTTCACGACGTTTTATTTCATAAGGCATGTTTCAAATGTGTGGATTGTGGCACCCATCTAAACATCAAAAATTATTTTTCCAACCAGCTTGAAGCCAATGACCGTGAGATTTACTGCCATGCACATGTTCCTCGTGTTGGTGCAGCGAAGTACGATAAGAATGCCCTGGGAATTAAACAGGCAGTTGACGTTCAGACTAACTACAAAAAACATTCAAGAAAACTTAATCCACAGATAAGAAAAGCCGGAACAATAAGAAATCCAAGCTTTGATTACCAAGCAATGGCCATTAGAACAGCAGTGTCGGCACCCAGTACAAGAAATTCTAAAGTGATAGACCCAATCGCAAATATTGATGCCAACGCATTGCATATCAAAGGTGCGATAGATGCTCAGCTGTTGACCAGAGGCAACCAATTACCACATGACAAACATCACTTCCCTCCAAATATAGTAAGTATACAGAGGCAACCAATTACCACATGAAAAACATCACTTCCCTCCAAATATAGTAAGTATACAGAGGCAACCAATTACCACATGAAAAACATCACTTCCCTCAAAATATAGTAAGTATAGAAAACATTTACACCAACATCTCCACACTTAAAAACCACACTTGTGTATATAGTTTTAACCAAATCAATGCCCAGTACGTTATCATCAGTATGTTTTAAGATTGGAGTGATGTACGTAAAGGAAGAGAAAAAGACGGATAGTTCTTGGTAATGAAGCTATTAAATCAATGGTCTACCAACAATTTTATGACAAATGTCTTAATCCCGAATCCTTCGTGAAAAATATCACTTCCATCCAAAGTCTTAATATTGGTCAAGGGCATCCGAATCCCCCATGAAAAACACCACTTCTATCCAAATGTCTTAATATTTGTCAAAAGCAACCGAACCCCCATGAAAAACAGCACTTCTATCCAAATTTCTTAATATTGTCAAAAGCAACCAAATTCTCCATGAAAAACTTAATATTGGCCAAGAGTAACTGAATACTTCATGATATACTCCATCAAGTATAAAAAAAACATGTAAAAAAATATCAAGTAGCACTATAACTGACTGCTGACTACCACAATACTATCAGTTACTTTACTCGTATAGTAAAAACAACTAGTATGAATATAAAGACGATACCAGGAGGTAAAACACACGACAAAATAAGAAAAAAAGACAGACAGAATAAACCAAACAGTTCACAGCTATAGGAAACTTGAGACTTGAACACGAGTATTACTAATAACTGGCATGATTTCACGTTCTCTGGAAGGGTAAACAGTGTTTCTGGTACCGTCTAAATCTGTAGGATAAGATAAAAGAAAAAGAAACATTGCAACCAAAAAGAAAATTGCACTTACAAATAACTATTATTGTCTACCAGTAAAGCGAGCAAACTTTTTATAATTCTCAATTTTTTAAAATGGTGTATCAACTTTTCCTCAACGGACCTGTATTGTTCAACAAATATTAACCGACGTTACGTTTATTAGTAATATTTTCCGGGTATGTATTTTAATGATTCTTCCTTGCATATGATATTTCTATTGTTAGTATGTTATTATAATTGGCAGTAAAGTGTATTCATCCATTAGATATGATATGAATCGTTCTGCATCGAACATATGAAACCTCTAACTAGAATGAGAAAGTTAATATATCATAACTACTGACTGCATCGGTGGATACCATAAGTGTTACACACTACACTGCATTTCAATTCTTGACAGTAACTGGTAGAGTTGTCTAATATTTACTTATTATACAGAATGAGTTAAACGATAGAAATGGAGTTGTAATAAACACACAGGAATCAGTAATGGGTAAATTGTTGAATTTTCAACATCAAAACGTATTCCTGATTTAGTTTTTGTACGTAACTAAGTCGTTGTAATTTTCTATAAGAGATTTTACTGGATAGGTGTGTTGGGGGAGGGGGGGGGGGGACATCTTCAAGTTTGTTAGCATAAAAATATTTTTGTCTTTTTGTAGGTTTATATAGTACCTTTATAAGAAATTCCATTCTTTGGGAAAACTGATTGTGTATATCTTTTCAAACTTAGCTTCAGTTGGAACGTTACATCATTGTCTTTGAGAACATATCTTTTGGAAAATCAGAAGGACCAACTTTATTTTCGATGATTATATTATGGTAAAGAGATCCACCATTAGGGTTTAGTTCTGATTTTTGGTTTAATAAGATAAGACTACAGATGGGACATTATTTTTTCTATTAAACACGTGATTGGTATCATATATTTTTAACCCTAATGACTTTGTAGCACGTTTTAAGTTTTTATATAATATAGTTGCAATTTTTGTAAACATATGATCCGCCACAAATAATATAGTATGACACGACTTTGTATAATATAATTTTAAAATCTAAGTTCTTTACTCTTGACCATGCATGGTCGATTATAAGTACATGATTGTATGAAATGACCTTGCATTATATCATTCCATTTAAGTCTTTCTCTCATTACTTGTTTTTCAACCTTTTATCAGCTGACGTATGTTGGTATAAAATATTAAATCTCACATAAATATTCTCTATTGAATAAGTGAAAGAGGCCACATGATACCCGTTTAATTGAATGACTGTAAGATTATCCTTGAAAAATGAAAATGTAACGCCTTTTGAACATATGTTCAGGTATATTTTTTATTATTTTCATTGTGAAATTGAGGCTTCAGTTTGAAGTCTCGGTTTGTTGTACTGTCTGGTTTAATCTCCTTTGTGTTGTCTTAAAGTCTCGGTTTGCCATCCTGCCTGGTTTTATCTCCACGGTGGTGTCTTGGGGGTCTCAGTTTGCCATCCTGTCCGGTTTATTCTTCTCGGTGGTGTCTTGAATTCTTAGTTTGCCATCCTGTCTGGTTTAATCTTCTCGTTGGTGTCTTGAATGGTGCTTGAAGTGTCAGTTTGCCATCCTGACTGCTCCTACGTACTGTAACCATGCTATTTGGGTTGATATGTCCTCAAACGGACTGTTATCTTGCGAGACAACATATTAAAAATCTGACTAATGTCGGTCAAGTACAAATTTAAGCAGATTTATACTGATTACAGTGTTTCTGGTCCTGCATTGCCCGCTATACGTTCTTCGTAACTGATGTCATACCAGTCAGAGTATAGTCAATTACCACTAGCTCTAGTGGCGTGTCAAAATGAATTTCTTCTTTTAAATATCATACTTTTAAGTGAAATTTTACGACTAATTAAACAAAGAAAAAACCCATCACGCATTACTTTATGTGAACAAAAGTATGCGCATTGCACTAAAGCCATCCGAGTTCTGTAATATATATATGTGCAATTTGACAAATTTGAAAGATATACCATTTTTATTGTCGCCGTTATTGTCTGTTTGTTTCCAAGAAGCCTTACATGTCAAAACACCTGTTAGCCGTTTAGTTATATCATTCTCTTACTAAAATATTAAAATCATACTTCTATGGTTGTACGAAATATATGGTCACATAAGTACATGTATCATTATAACTTCACCTTTTGACCGATTTACAGGTATTTTTCAATTCAGAAAGAAGAAAAGGGCTGAAATATGCATTATATTGCCTTTAATGGAAAACTATGAGAGGTCGATTTTCATTTGTAAAACAAAATGATATTTAATGTACAAATTGAAAATAACCGCATAAGAAAGTCTTTAAATAAACATAAAAAATCCATTACATGACCTAAATTGATCTGAGATCAATATGATGTTATTGACAAGCCGCAAGATAGTGCCATATAAACAAATGTCATTTACAGACGTAAAGAAATGAAAGACCTAAAATTTTAATGTGAATTTCAGTGAAGTCATTCTTTAAACTGTGCAATAATATCCTAATGTCGTTTACCCCAGTCTCAGGTACAAAACTGTATAAAGTAAAATATCAGCAATACAAGTTCATTAAAGTAATGGCTCGGGGATAAACAATTTATCTTGAAATGTCAATTGAGGTGGATTGTGCGTTTACTTAGTTAAATGTAGACTTAACTTTCTGAATGCATCGATGCCTAGATATGTATGTGTTAGGTTTTACTTTTACTTTCTGTACACTTTAGTACTTGTACCACAAAGTACCGTACGAAGAACATTTTTAGTAGTCCTACTGCCTTTTTATTTTTACCTAGATCATTTGGTATCCTTTTTATCTTTTCCTGTATCCGTACGGAGAACACATTTTTGTATCCCTACTCCCTTTTATCTTTTCCTGTATCTGTACGGAGAACACATTTTTGTAGCCCTAATCCCTTTTTATCTTTTCCTGTATCCGTACGGAGAACACATTTTTGTAGCCCTAATCCCTTTTATCTTTTCCTGTATCCGTACGGAGAACACATTTTTGTAGCCCTAATCCCTTTTTATCTTTTCCTGTATCTGTACGGAGAACACATTTTTGTATCCCTACTCCCTTTTATCTTTTCCTGTATCCGTACGGAGAACAAATTTTTGTAGCCCTAATCCCTTTTTATCTTTTCCTGTATCTGTACGGAGAACACATTTTTGTAGCCCTAATCCCTTTTTATCTTTTCCTGTATCCGTACGGAGAACACATTTTTGTAGCCCTAATCCCTTTTTATCTTTTCCTGTATCCGTACGGAGAACACATTTTTGTAGCCCTAATCCCTTTTTATCTTTTCCTGGCTATCTAGTATTATGCGAAATCCGTTTGTCTGTGCAAGATGTTTGACATGTATAGATATGCAATCATCTCTGATTGTGTTTTGAACTATTAAAAAGGAGTTTTGTTCTTATTTCGGACATTTTTGGATTTTCAATGATAAACTGGTCGGTCATAAATTGTTATTTATATAATACTCTAATGTTAAACTAATTATTGTTTTTATCGAAATCATTTGATTTGCAATATTTGTTCGTCAATTTAATTGTATTCACTTTCAAATTGGATGAGAATCCGTTTTATTACATATATATATTATAATTATAAGTATTCTCATTGTAAATTATTGCTATTCATTATGTAAGAATTGCTTAGTACAAACATGTCTGTACTCCGTCATCCATTATCTTCTTTTGATAATCCTTTAAGTGCTAATTGTATGTTTATAAGTGACATTCGATAACCTCGTTTCTATTATGAAATTGTAACCTAGCAAAATTCTTAATCTAAGTATGTTTTCTGAAAGTTTTACTTCAGTGAGAGCGAGGCAGTCGAACTAATAACACTCTAGTTCGCCATATTTTTTAAAATTACATGTATTCCACCCTGAAATCATTAAATTGTTAACTACTGCATATGACTTATGTCTAATTCTACCAGTGGAATTAAAGCGAGCGTTCTCAGGCATCAGGCATGCACGTGACGGGGTCTAAGTCATTGTCTATAGTTGGTACCGCCAATTTCTGCAACCAGTCGTGTTGCATCTCGATATCTTCTTCAGTCCAGTAGCCAGTTTCCCGGTTACACATCTCCAATCTGTTCCAGGTAGTTTTGTTAACTTTTTACACATTGTGACTTGGATGGAGAATTGTCTCATTGGCACTCATACCACATCTTCTTATTTATAGATAACCCCAAGGCATGTGTTAGGATTTCAGAAGTCATGGCTTTTTATAGCTCATCGGACTGTTCCGTTGGTGATCTATTGTAGGGCTGTGTTTTTGACCCAACAAATACGCCATGGTCATTCCTTCTATCGACCGTTCACATTTCAGAGTCTCAACTCCTTCTCGTCCTGAATACACTGAGCGATAATCAATCAACAGTATATTAGTAAATCTATCTTGATATCGTTTTCTTTGCCACCACATCATTTTAAAATGAATTATTGGGCCATTTGTTAATGTGTCATTAAATGTTTGCTATTGGGAGTAAACTTTTTGAAACTTTTTATGGTATTGTTTTGTATACCAGTAAGTCGTACATAATCTTCCAACACCAATGCGGTCTTGTGTCAGTTATTATTTCCTACGCGTTAAGTTTTACCACTATCAAAGAAACGACAATATAAGACGGACAATAAATTTTAAAAACGGTCTTTTATTGTCATCGTTCTGATAGTGTCGTATCATTCAAAGTGATAAAACTTAGTATAAAGATAAAGATTATGATACTTATTCGATTTGTTTTCTTTCATAAGGGATTTGTCTTTTTTCTTACCCATTAGACAATGAATAGACATGAAAAGGATGATACAATATTATCTGATCTTTTCATGGGTACACAGTTCGTTGTTCTAACACTACATTAAATGTATTCACCAGTCCTCGTTAATACTATAGGGGCGAACTATTAACACATACATTTTGTAGACGTGGGAGTAATTATTTAATTTTCCCCAAAAATTATTAGCGAGACCCATTTATGCCATGTTTGCCAGGAGTCAACAAACCTTATATAATGTCTTATATTGAAAGACACTTGTGGTTGAATAAAAATCTAAGTGTACTGAATCAGCTACATTTCTTCTTTACAAACTAGCTGTGTGATATTAGATCTCATGTATCTAGACTCTGATCTCTCATGTACATGCACAGAAGTAGTCTATGAGCATGATTTTTTAACAAAAAAAAAAGATACCTTATCTAGTTGAAACTTGCAAAAACAAAAATATATCTTGAAATTGTTCATATATCCGTTTTATTCAGTGCGCATAACGTTAATTTATGAAGTTTAATTACTTGATAGATTGAATTGCATCACTGCATTTGAGAAAATTAAACTGTCAAGTGACAAAATTTTTATGTTTGGTCCTTAATCATAACAAACACATAGCTCTCTTCAATTTCATGTTAGAAATCTACGTTGAAAACCGTTCTTACATTTCTTAACACCACGACACAGTTTTATTGAGTAGAGAATTTTAGAACTGAAGTACGAATAGAAAAGTTAAAACAAACTGTGACGACTGTAACCAAATAACAAAGAGTAAGACCAATGTCCCTGTAATCAGTGGCGGATCCAGAGGGGAGGTTCCGGGGGTTGGAACCCCCCTTTTTTTGGACGATCAATGCATTTGAATGGGGACATATAGTTGGAACCCCCCGCCATTTATCCTGGGTTGAGAACCCCCCTTTTAAAATGGCTGGATCCGCCCCTGGTAATTATTGCAACACCAGTATTAACATAAGAAGATGTGGTATAATTGCCAGGGGATTGTTCTTACCTCCTTATGAACGACGATACCAGAGCTTCAATACTTCATGCGCATTTCATTGAGTTTTAAAAGGTCCACAGTGGATTTATGGTTTAACTTAATTAGTTATAATAAAGCAAAATGTATTTAGTCTAAGATTACTCGGACGTCTGATAGCCGTTTTAAGAACTAGTTGGGAGAGGAAAGCTGATGTACACGATGACAAAAACAATTGTTTTGAATAAGAACACAGATCTTATTGAATCTGTCGTAGTTATATCCGATATCTGTCGTAGTTATAGCTGATATTAAGGTGTGGTAATGAGTCAAATAATTGTTTTGATTTAATTAGTAATATGCTTATTCATAATAACAATATAAAAACTATGTGTAGTGGGCGGTTTCGAAATGAAATTTTCACATAACTATGTCAAGATTTGAAATCTGTAAAAGATGTTAACTGAGATTTATTTTACGTCTTTATGAATTTAAATACTTGTCATGCACGGGTGGGCGGTTCAACCTAGACAGATCAAATGAACAAATAGCTCAACATAAAAGACCATTTACGTGAGATATTGAAATTATTTATATATACTTATACTCCCGATTATTCTTGTGTGAGTAGGTGTAGACTATTCTTATGATGTCAGAAGACAAAACTCATCAATCACTAATATTCTTCTTTTTTCTGCATGCTAATGGACATTGAATAAGTAATTGATAAATGATAGACGATCATGAATTTAAGTTGTACTTCATTTTCAGAACCGTATTTCGTCCTTTTGATAGACAAGTTTTAAAGGCCATCAAATTTAATGGGTTGATATTTGTACACTGTGCTGCATATTAAGATTTATCATGTAGTTGCTGTATAACAGAAGATAACGTGTACTTTTTGGAAAAAAAACACAGTTTTTGAACTCTTGTGGTTGTGATTAACGAACTCGCGCTCTTTTCGTGAGTTTTATGCGTTTCTGAAACTTTTTACCCCACCAGATTTGCTTTTTTTACACAAATTGAAGCTTACCGACAATATGAATGAAACTAAACCCAGCCACGTTCTTTATGTGTCCGTCCAAAGCCAGGAGCCTGTAATTCAGTGGTTGCCGTTTGTCGCTCTTTGCCAAATTTGTTTTTCCTTTATTACTTATAACCTCTTTTGAACTGTTTCACATTCTGTCATACCAGACCTTCCAAATCAATATAGCTACTATATACACTAAGGAATTCGATCATATTGATAGGCTGGAACGATGACCTAGATCATATTGATAGGCTGGAACGATGACCTAGATCATATTGATAGGCTGGAACGATGACCTAGATCATATTGATAGGCTGGAACGATGACCTATAGTGTTTTACATCCTCTTCCTATGATCTCTGGCAATCATACCACGACGACTGTTTTTGTATTAAAAAGTGAAGTAGGTTATACGTTAATGAGACATCAGCCCAACAATACTATAAAAACCAAGAGAGTTTGGATAAGAGTTTATAACGATATGCCAAGCTCTAAATCACCCAGACTTAATGAGACATCAGCCCAACAATACCATAAAAACCAAGAGAGTTTGGACAAGAGTTTATAACGATAGGTCCAGCTCTAAATCACCCAGACTTAATGAGACATCAGCCCAACAATACCATAAAAACCAAGAGAGTTTGGACAAGAGTTTATAACGATATGTCCAGCTCTAAATCACCCAGACTTAATGAGACATCAGCCCAACAATACAATAAAACCGAGAGAGTTTGGACAAGAGTTTATAACGATATGTCAAGCTCTAAATCACCCAGACTTAATGAAGACATCAGCCCAACAATACAATAAAACCAAGAGAGTTTGGACAAGAGTTTATAACGATATGTCAAGCTCTAAATCACCCAGACTTAATGAAGACAAATTATGAATAAAATAATGCAGATGTATAAATGCTATATGCAAATCGGTGCATGTTATTTGTAAACCGATGAAACGGTTTATGCATGCATGCTCTAATAATAAAAATCCATCAACTGTTTTATCTAGAGGTCTAAATATGGGGTCTTCAAAAACAGAGAACTGTCTGTTCAATGTCAAGATATGGAAAAATTTCACATAGACCATAATTGATTGAACTGCCGTCAACACCTTATTCCCGAAATAATAAATAAGTTATGACTACAGAGATATACACTGGAACAAGCACATAAACTTGTACAGAAGATTAATTAAAAGTGCATAGACAAAATCAGTTGAGAAAAACCTCCTTTCAGATCTGTGATACTTATTTGAAGGCAAGGAAATTACAATCTCTGAGGAAAAAAAACAATAATACAAGACAAATTCGTTTTGAGGAATGTTTACAGTAACCAAAAGAACACCATGTCGAGCTTCGCTCTGTTATCGGCAGCGGAATTTCTGTTAAGATTTATTGTAACACGGAATGCAATCGGAAAATGAATGAGTCAATCAATGAATCATTGATTCATTTTCAAACTAATAATGCAAAAAAAAAGAATACTATAGAAAAAGACATAGGATGAATATGCACCTAAATGTACTGGTGTTGGTCTTTGTTTAAATAATTTTCTCATCTTTTTTTCTCTCACAAAAATAAATAAGAGCACGAACTAAAGAAAAATATCCAATACAGATCAAATATATAAATAAGGGGAAAAAAAAGAAAAATAATACGTAGTTGCTAGGGTTAAAAAGAATAGATGGGTGTTTACCAGGGCATACACAGAAAATAATTCTAGTCCAAAAAGATTACAATTTGTAGAACGTACAGTTGATAGTAATATGACTTAGGACACTATTCGAATTTAATTAAATATTGGTTTATTTCATTTGATCTTCTAGTACAAGAAGCGACAACGCCTCATAGATGCACAGAAGAAATTAGAAGAAGAACTGAGAAAGGAGGAAGATGCTGTGATAGATGAAATGATGAAAAAACGTTCGGAGGAAAATAATAAGATTTCAGAGGAAATAAAAAAAGAATGGGAAGTAAGACTCAAAGAGCTGACAGAGAAGTTTGACAGAGAAATGGGCAAAAAAAGTAAAAAACTTAGAGATTCCGAGAAAAAGGTACTTAAACATTTTTAAGATTTTGAAATGAATAGAATAGTTATTAGCATAGGGGAACTGTTTGTGGGCGACTAAAGACTGGTAACTTTTACATCGATTCTGAAGTCTTAATAAAAAGAGCTGTAGATCCGAAACTTTTTTCGAAGAGAATATCTAGTCTTTAAGCTATTTAAAATTTTCACAGAAACATCAAAGTCGAAAACTGGAACTTGTTGTAACTGCACTTACAAGTAACTGGTACTGAATAGTAAGTACTCAAAGTTTTCAGTTGTTTTCAGCATTAACATTTGCGTAGGAATGATTTATTGGCGAGGGTAGGGACAGTCGTAACAACTGGTTAGGAGTGTCTTACAGGCGAGGATATCACATAATGATTTATCATTTAAACATTAATAAACAAAAGTATTTATGAACATTGTTGATATGATTTAAACTTCAAAAACCCACTGACTAATTGGTATTTTATTTAGCTGTCATATTTTAGTTTGACAGGAATATCCAAGAGAGCGTGAGAATTTGTTTGTCTATTTTCACCTTTACTGGATGCCAGTAAGAGTAACTCCTTTAACTAATATAAGCAAATGTATATAGTATCTTGGATATAAAGGAATTCAATTAACAACAATCCAGATAAAAACTGGAGATAAGATGTCTTTAAAATAAAATAATATCCTCTTTGATTCGACTACTGTAAACAGTGAAACCTTTTACCCAATTTACTTAATGTATTACACATTCCTTACTTGACCTGAAGAGTCTATTTGTCTGTTGCAGAACATAGGCTATATATGAACACAAATTACTTAAAACCGTTACTTAATTCTTTCATAGATACAAAGATTTGGTTTGAAAGTTTGATTGTATACCTGAAAGGGGAGGGTAAGGTGATACCGCACTATTCTTTAGGTGCGTGTCCCCCAGTCAGAAGCCTGTTGTTATCCAGTAGTTGTCGTTGGTTGCAGTCTGCCTTAATAGTTTTTCTATTTATTGTTTTAGCATACATATGGCTGTTGGTTTTCTCCTTCGAATTGTTTTACATTTTTGGAAAGTTGTCCAATTGGAAATCACACCATATCCTTATCTATAACTGTGTAAAATGTTGACAAGATATATCAAGGATGATATTTTGGATTAACATTAGACACCCCATTCCTCCCGTAGGAGACAGATTTATTTTCTGTTTGCGCTGATGCCTCCTCTAATATCAATGATAATGATGACGATAGCAGTGATGCATATAAGTAAAAGTAGTTTAACAAAACAGCACATTGTTGTTTGGACTAAGTATGAGCTGGATATTTTCTCCAGTTCCCTCTCAAACACTTGAAAAGATTGATACTGCTTGCTAATGACAATATTTAATTAGATTATTTTTTTCTGATAGCACGTGCAATAACAAACGAAAAAAGAGAAAAATCACTAAAGAAGAACACATAAACGTTATTAGCAGTCATAGTAATTCTTTTATATTTTCATTATAGCTAATGACCGTTAACTTTGAAAACCAGAAAAGGGAATTGGGAAATATAATAGAAAGGAAAAAGGCAGAAAAGAAACAAAACATGACAATACGTGTACGAGAAAAAGAACAAAGGAAGATGGCGAATTTGGTTGAAAAACAGAGTCAGCAAATGTTACAGCTTTTGGCAGCCAAACAAGAAGAATTAAAACAGGAAGTTGCTCAGGAACTGGTACGTTTATTTAAGGCCACTCAAATTCTTCAGTCAGTTAAGTTTGATTTTCACACAGACATCGACATGTGAATCTGTAAAGATTTAGAAAGATATTTAAATTACCAGAACAACATTTTTAAAGTACCAGAACAAATGCAGAGATAAATATTTACTTTAATGAAAAGTTGATATATCAAGAAGTCATTGGCAATCATTAAAATACCACCAGATTAAACAACAACTTATTGTTATGCTTATTTAGTTTCGTTGTAGTCATGAAGCCATTTCTTTAATTGGATTAAATCAATAAGATGTATGTGATAACTATGGGGATGTAATTCAGCTATAATATCTTGTCGTATTGCTCTATATAACTATCCTTACATTGACATGAATGTCATGGAACCATCATACATCTGATGTCATCCGACTATCATTAGATCCTTTCGAATATCGCCCAACTACGTTCTGTTTTTCAAGCACGAATATTTTAATTTGAATGTACAACTATCTGAATAGAATAAAACTACATGCACATCCATCTGAATGTCATACACCTGTACATCTATCTGTATGTGATACATCTGTACGTGCAACTGGATGTCATTTAACTATGCGTACATTAATCTGAAGGTTGTAATATATACATACATCTGAATGTCACATAACTACATGTACATGCAACTAAAGGTTATATAACTACCTATGAATCCATTTGACTGTTATTCCGATCTATTTGAATGTCATGCAACTACCTGTACATTCATTTAATGCGATATGCATATATGTACACCAATCACGATGTAAAACACATGAGAATCGTTCTGAGCATCCATCTGCATGCAATACACTTGTACATCTGTCTGAATGCCAAGCACCTGTACATCTATTTCAATATCATACAGTCCTACATTTATCTATATGTTATATATGTACACCATCCAAATATCAAACAAAATGATGTACATTCATATGAATGTCATACACCTGTACATCTAGCTGAATGTCATATGAATACCCAAATATCAATCTGAATGCCATGAACTTGTGCACATATCTTGATGCAATACACTTGTCTTATACTTATACAAACGTCTTAATATCATAACCTGTACATCTATTATGAATCTCATACACTGAATATAATACACCTGTTCATCTACCAGAATGACATTTCTGACTGCCACACAACTGTACATCTATCAGAGTGACATTCACTTGTACCTCTATCTGACTGCCACACAACTGTACATCTATCAGAATGACATTCACTTGTACCTCTACCTGACTGCCACACAACTGTACATCTATCAGAATGACATTCACTTGTACCTCTACCTGACTGCCACACAACTGTACATCTATCAGAATGACATTCACTTGTACCCATACCTGACTATCACACAACTGTACATCTACCAGAATGACATACACTTGTACCTCTACCTGACTGCCACACAACTGTACATCTATCAGAATGACATTCACTTGTACCTCTACCTGACTGCCACACAACTGTACATCTATCAGAATGACATTCACTTGTACCTCTACCTGACTGCCACACAACTGTACATCTACCAGAATGACATACACTTGTATCCCTACCTGACTGCCACGCATCTGTACATCTATCAGAATGACATTCACTTGTACCTCTACCTGACTGCCACACAACTGTACATCTATCAGAATGACATTCACTTGTATATCTACTTGAATTCCCCTCAACTGTACATCTATCAGAATGACATGCACTTGTACCCATACCTGACTTCCACACAACTGTACATCTATCAGAATGATATTCACTTGTACCTCTACCTGACTGCCACACAACTGTACTTCTATCAGAATGACATTCACTTGTACCTCTACTTGAATTCCCCTCAACTGTACATCTATCAGAATGACATGCACTTGTACCTCTACTTGACTTCCACACAACTGTACATCTATCAGAATGACATTCACTTGTACCTCTGCCTGACTGCCACACAGCTGTACATCTATCAGAATGACATTCACTTGTATCTCTACCTGACTGCCACTCACCTATACATCTATCAGAATGCCATACAACTGAACATCTATCTAAATGCCACACAACTGTACATCTATCTAAATACCATACACCTGAACATCTATCTAAATGCCACACACCTGTACATCTATCTAAGTGCCATACACCTGAACATCTATCTAAATGCCACATACCTGTACATCTATATAAATGCCATACACAGGTACATCCGTCTAAAAGATACAGACCTGTAATCTATCTAAATGACATATACCTGTATATCTATCTAAATACCATACACCTGCACATCTATCTGCATGCCTTACACCTGAACATCTATAGGAATGCTATACACTTGTACATCTATCTGAAAGCTACGCACCTTTACATTTATCTGCATGCCATACACCTGTACATCTATCTACATGCCATACACCTTTAGATCTCTAGGAACTTTGTACATCTACTTTAGTATTTGAATGCCACACAACTGTATATCTAATTAAATAGCATACATCTGTACATATATTTGAAAGTCATCTTGTCATCTGTAAACCATCTCAGTAGAATCATAAATCATTCATTTTTTTTATTTAGCCAACAAATGGTGATATTGCTGAACCCGATGTTATAGAAAATGTCATGGAAGCTTTAAACTTAGAAGTAACAACTACAGAATTACCACCACCCCACCCACCAAGCTGTAGGAAAAAAGATCTGTTTTCTGATGTTAGTGTGTTCAACGATATTGACAACCAAGTCATTCAGGTTTGTTCTGCATTTTATAGTTGAGATTAAGTTAAATAACTTTTAAAAGTTCGTTTGAACAGTTAGAATATCTTCTGAATATTTATTAGATTAAGCAATATTGTTCTTAATGTTTACATTGTTCTGTTAGCATATCATTATCTGAATGTCTAAGCAACAATGTGTTTCTAAATGATTTCACTTCTAAGTTATATACAAAAATTTATTACATTTGAGCTGAGCTTATTATACTACTTCAATATTTACAGATTTTCATGCTTATTTTTTCATTTGTTAGGTGGCTAAAGATGACCATCTGACATACACAGACATGATGGAGAAATTGACAGGAAATCTACCAAATGACATCGATAAAGCAAGGTAATTATTGTTATTAAATAGTGTTATCACAGCTAAAACGTCTAAAAAATTTAACCAGTGTCGATAATATATCATTTTCCGTTGTGGAAAACTTATTCGTTTGATGCCTTTGAGCTTTTGATTTTGCCATTTGATAAGGGACTTTCCGTTTTGAAATTTCCTTGGAGTTCGGTATTTTTGTTATTTTTTACTTTTTTTATCAAGTACACATAGATCTTTTTCATCTAAAAATTTCCAAAAGTCTTTTTGACCTGACAAACACATTCAAGTTTGATCTCTGTTTGGAAATTATTACTATTTTCGAAATCATATCAGAATTTTTTTAATAACAATAGTTAAATCCCTTTTTGTGAATCAAGATACAGTATGTCTTTCCTCTTTCAGGGCAATCTATAGATGGATAACTGTAAAGGATTTAAATATCATGGAGTTTGAAGAAGCAATAGATTCCAATACCCCATTGGGATTGTTAAAGGGCATTAAGTTTGGAACAGAAACATACCATGTTTTGTTCATGAGATTGTGTAGGTAAGTTGAAAAATATAATGGTACTGATAAGCTTTGGATTTTTTTGAATTTAGACCCAGTAATAATGTGATGTTTATTGAAGAAGGGATGACAAACTCATAAGTTGAAAATAAGCTGATAACGAAGGGATGATTTCAACTTCACCCCTTGGAACTCTTGGTTTAACAGCTTCCTTGTGAGCAGTAACACTCTATCAAGGAAGTCTGAATCATCAAATGGAGATATATTTGTGTTTCTTCAATTAAGAACCGTGGCCTCGAAGTCCGAGTGGTTTAAGTAGTTGATCTTCAGTGATCTGACACTAGCTTGTCAACTCTGAGGTAATATATTCAACCCACCGGATACTCCGGCTTCCTCCATTAATAAAAACTGACCGCCATGATATAGCCAAGATTGCGGAAATACAATCAATCAATCAATAAACTCAAAACAGGTATTATCATACACCTATCAAAGCGAGGTAGACATATGTTTCTTCAATACAGGTGTTTGTTCTGGCTAATATATAAAGGAGGACAATTATATTGTAGATCTGTACATGTTTTGTTTCAACTTTTATCATGAACATTTTTGTAGATCTATAAAATTGTGTAAGTATTTGAAATGAATCCGTATATTGTTTTTTTTTTCGATAACTATGAACTGATGTTAACATAGAAATAGTAAAATCTAGACAAGTTTATATTTTTTCATTGTAGCTATGCGGGTTTACACTGTAACGAGATAAAAGGTCATTCTAAAAGTGTTGGTTATGAACCCGGTATGAAAATCGAACCAGAAAGCTTTCAGAATACATGGAATGCTGTGCTTATAGATGGTGATTGGAGATTGGTGCAGTGCAACTGGGGTGCTAGGTACGTGTGTTCTTTAAAAAAGTTGATATTAGCCAAATTAGATACAATAAATATATCAATTTGCACTACGGCATGAAACTATTTGAAGTAATTTCATCTGGATGAGAAAAAAAAATAAAGGACTTCAGTATATTTATATTTAAGAATTAAAATATGATTTTTGTCGAGCCTGCGACTTTAGTCGCAAAAACGAGACATAGCGATCCTACATTCCGTCGGCGTCGTCGTCGTCGTACGGCGTCGTCGGCGGCGTCCACAAATATTCACTCTGTGGTTAAAGTTTTTGAAATTTTCTTAAACTATCCTGCATTTCAACCAAACTTGGACAGAAGCTTGTTTATAATCATAAGATAGTATCCAGAAGAATATTTTGTAAAAAAAAAATCCTGTTTATCCGTATTTTACTCATATATGGACTTAGTTTTTCTGCCATTTAACATAACATTAACTCTGTGGTAAAAGTTTTTCACATTTTACTAATTTTCTTAAACTATCCTGGATTTGCACCACACTTGGAAAGGAGCTTGTTTATGATCAAAAGCTAGTATCTAGAAGGAAATTTTGTAAAAATTTATTTCCTTTTTTTCCGTATATTACTTATAAATGGACTTAGTTTTATTCCAGTTAACATTACGTACAGTCTGCAGTTAAAGTTTTTAAAACATTTATTAGATTCATAAACCTTCTTGGATTTTTACCAAACTTAAACAGAACTTCTTACAATCAAAAGATAGTATCTAGAGGAACATTTTTAATATTTTTTTCCCCATTTTTGTCGAGCCTGCGACTTTTGTCGCAGAAAGCTCGACATAGGGATAGTGATCCGGCGGCGGCGGCGGCGGCGTTAGCTAACTTCTTAAAAGCTTTATATTTTAGAAGGTGGAAGTCCTGAATGCTTCATCCTTTTATATGGATGCCTCATGTTACGAAGTTTCCGTCAGTCACATGTCCAAAGTCCTTGACCTCATTTTCATGGTTCAGTGACTACTTGAAAAAAAGTTAAGATTTTTTGTAATGTTAAATTCTCTCTTATTATAAGTAATAGGATAACTATATTTAGTATGTGCATACCTTGCGAGGTCCTCATGCCCGTCAGACAATTTTCACTTGACCTCGACCTCATTTCATGGATCAGTGAACAAGGTTAAGTTTTGGTGGTCAAGTCCATATCTCAGATACTATAAGCAATAGGTCTAGTATATTCGGTGTATGGAAGGACTGTAAGGTGTACATGTCCAACTGGCAGGTGTCATCTGACCTTGACCTCATTTTCATGGTTCAGTGGTTATAGTTAAGTTTTTGTGTTTTGGTCTGTTTTTCTTATACTGTATGCAATAGGCATACTATATTTGGTGTATGGAATGATTGTAAGGTGTACATGTCTAGCTGGCAGGTGTCATCTGACCTTGACCTCATTTTCATGGTTCAGTGGTCAAAGTTAAGTTTTTGAGTTTTGGTCTTTTTTCTAATACTATATGCAATAGTTCAACTATATTTGGTGTATGGAAATATTTTATGATCTATATGTCAGTCACGCAGGTTTTATTTGACCTTGACCTCATTTTCAAGGTTCATTGCTCAGTGTTAATATTTTGTGTTTTGGTCTGTTTTTCTTAAACTATAAGCAATAGGTCAACTATATTTGTTGTATGGAAGAATTGTTAGCTGTAAATGCTGCCTAGCATGGTTCATTTGACCTTGACCTCATTTTCATGGTTCATTGGTCAATGTTTAGTTTACTTGGTTAATGTTAAGTTTATGTGACAGTTGTAATAAAGTTTTATATTTAGGACTATCAACATAATATCATTGATTAGTAAAGAAGGCGAGACATTTCAGCGTGTGCACTCTTGTTGTTGAGCCTGCGACTAACAGCAAAAGTAGGCGAGACACTGTGTTCCGCGGAACCCTTACGAATTTTTATCCATTAAACACATTTTTCACATTGATGATGTTTAACATAAAGTATGATAATCATTTCCATGCAGACTTATGCAGAGTGTACTATTCTAAGAAAAAATGTTATAATTTATGGACAGACAAATAAACCAGTTTGGTATATTAAGGCAACAGTAGGTTATCGATGTTCAAACGTCATAAATCGATTAAAAGATCAAGGTAACAAATAAAAACTGAGGGAATGGCATGAACTCCAAAATGATCAAGACAATATGTGTCAACAGGATAAGTATATCCTGCAATGAATGTATTAACCACGATGCGAGTCACACTCAGTGAAAATGTCAAAAAGCGGGAATAGGACATAATTGGTAAAATTACAGATCAAACAATTATTTAGGTGTCTGATCTAAGGTCGGAAAAAAATGTCGATCGTGATCTGTGTATATATGGATCTGCTTTTTAATGAAGGAATAAGTGCCGCTTGAAATACTATAGTTTTTATTGTCGAAAAGTTAATTCATAAATTGTTTCTGTTTTTTTTATGAAATGAATATCTTTTCAATATACAGATAATTAAATTGTCCTAAACAAATGCTTCATTGCATGAATGTAATATTATCTTCACATAAAGTCGCTAACAAAAATATCATTAACGTCGATTTTCAATTAAGTAGTTTCGTCTTACATTTTACAAATTACCTTAAAATCAAATTTCGATAATGAACACATCTATAATTGTGTATTGTTATTATAGACACCTGGTTCTGAACAAGGATAAGAAAAAATCAGATTCTCCAAGAGAAAAAGAGAAGGAGAAAAGAGAAGCAGAGAAAAAAGAGCAAGAAAGAAAGGAAGCCGAAAAGAGGGAACAGGAGAGAAAAGAAGCTGAGAAACAGAAGAAAGAGGGAGCAGATGAGAACGATGGAGAAAATGGGGATGCGACAGAAAATGGTAAAGGTGACGAATCAAAAGTGAACGACACAATCCGATATCAGTATGACGAGCATTACTTCCTTACAGATCCAGATGAATTTATTCAAGAATTTTGGCCTAATGACCCAGATTGGCAATTATTGGAGAAACCAATAACCAAAGAGGAATTTGAACAGCTTCCCTTTGTCAGATCCGTATTCTTTCATTTTGGGATGCATTTTGATCGAGGACTGAAGGCAGTTATTGAAACTTCAGACAGAGGAGGATGTGATGTAAGACTTAAGGTCAATGAAAAACTTGAAAATGATATTGTATTTTTCTACCAGCTACGCTTTGCGGACAAGGAACGTCGTCACGAAGCTGGTTACCGGGGTGCTTACTTAGAACGGTTTGTATACATGACAATGATTGATAACACTGTCATGTTTAGTGTGCATGTACCAACGCCAGGCGAATACTTCTTTGAAGTGTTTGCCAATCGACTTGATGAAGCAGAAGATACAAAAGGAACTGCCTCCGATGGTGTAGTATCATCATTCAGGTTGAAGTGTGCTTGTAAATTTAAGATCGTTTGCAAAACTCTTGTTGGCAAAATGCATCCATTACCGGAATGTGCTGCAGGTGAATGGGGTCCAAAAAAGGGAAAACGGCATTTTGGAATTAAAGCTATTTCAGTTAAGCATCAAGACAAAGATCATGAAACTATTTCAGACGACTCCAGTGAAACAACATCTTTAAAATCAGATACAGAAGTAATTGATACTCAATTAAAAGATACACCAGATAATCCAAAGGGTGGAATTGTTAATGTCAATGAAACAGTGGATTTAGTGTTTAAGTTGACAAAACCATTACAATTTGTAATAAAGTTGAGGATGAACTCAGTCGACAGTAAGGCTTTGGACCCCTTCGTACACCACACAGTAGAGAATCGCACAACGTTGAGAATTACAGTATCACCGCCACAAACTGGACAGTATGGAATTGATGTGTATGCTAGACCGCTTGATTCTCACGACAAAAAACTTTCACATGCATTTAAATATCTCCTGAATTGTTTGAAGGTGACGGAACCGGTGGACATTCCAAAGATTAGACCGAAAACAACCACGAAACGTGATTCGCAATGGGGGCCGTCACCTATGTTTGAAGAGCTTGGAATGAGAACTGTTTCTCATACCGATGCAAAAATAGAGTGTTCAGAATCAAATCAAATTACAATTGAATTGTTTGTTCCACGATCAGTTTCCGTTTCTCATCAGTTTCTTAGAGAACCTGGAGGTGATATTCGTGATCAAGTGGCAATGGCAAGACAAGAATCAAATCCAGAGAAAACTTTGTTTAAGGTCAATCTCCCTGAAACTGGCAATTACATGTTGGCAATATACGCTCGCCTAAGGGATGGAGAAACGAGGAATCTCTCAAACGTTTATAATTATCTTATTGTGTATAGAAAATCTGCTGTTCCTGAAACTGTGCCTTTGGCAAAACCTGGAGATAGGAAGTCGTCTGGTAGTTCTATATTCAGAAAGGGATTGTTCAAGAAAAGTGAAAAAGACAAGCAAAAATAATAAACAAATAACATTTATATCAGAATAATTCTATACACAGTAACACTTTTACTCAAACCGGGTTTTTATATATTATTTATACTTTTATACCAACTGCCATTCGAATGCAATGTTTCATACTATAGGGAAAAGTGCTATGCATTATTAGATATACCTTTGCAATGTATCAGATAATGCCTGTGTGGAATAGCTTTTATCTATCATGTATGCAGGGTAAAGTTTCAGGGTTTCATCGACAGATTATAATCATGTTTTGTTGGAAGTTGTTTTATCTTTTAAGTGAACACACCTATGATTTCAGAAGTATTCAGATGAAAACCAAACGTCCAATGTTCATCAGGAAAGGTCAAAAATAACAATTTGCAATGATTATAAAAGCATTGCATCATTTCAAGACATGCATTGTCATAAAAGGAATTTATAACTACCTATATATGAATTTACTGCAAAGTGCAATTAAGTGTTTGATGTTCTCGTTAATTGATATTAGAATTGAATATAATGCTGAAAAGACTTATACACCCTCTCTATAATCTATTGCTTTTTTGTTTTGTTTTGTTTATAAATAATAATGTGTTTCTTTTAAATATTTTGACGACAGTAAAAGTTTTTGTTAACTAGATTGAAAACTTTGATTGCAACAAGGACACGTATTTCCAAAGATTACTTTCGTTATCATTTCAAAGTTTCATGATTTCCCTCATAGTTAGAAGAAAGTAGTTTTAAAGAAAACAATGAATTTAGTTATAAAATTGCCTGACATTTCAGTTTTAATTAAAGTTAATAGACACTGTCAGTGATAGAAAATGTAGTTGATTTGCAAAAATTAAAAGTAGTTAAAGATTATTACGAAAGAATTCAAAAAGTTTATTGATATGCATAATAATTAATTGATTTGTAAAATGGTTCGTACAGTTTGTATCAACTTTGTTAAATATCAACTTGTATCCAAATGAATGTAACAGATTTACATGTGTTACTTGTTTGATAATGTTAATGTTGTAACAAATGCAAACGCTTTAATAATATTTTTTTGTCAATTGCATTTAATTTATGATATTAATATATTGCGTTTATTTTAAACAAATTTTGAACATTTCACATTTGTGATTTGTTTGTTAATGTTAAATTTATCAGATATTTTACGTCTAATTTTGTTATAATGACATCGTATAATATATGGTATTGTTCCTTATTTGGTGCGTATCTTTATAGTTTGTACTATCTACCCTAATGATATTCTGGATGCATTGAACCATTAAACATATAACCTATTTGTATTTTATTAGATAAATCTTTTGTTGTACTTGAACTTCTACTTATGATGTAAATAGAAGCAACATATATAGGTCCTTTTAGTCATATAGCTCCTAACGTCGCTGCTATAATGTCCTTTTGGTCATATAGCTCATAACGTCGCTGCTATAATGTCCTTTTGGTCATATAGCTCCTAACATCACGGCTATAATGTCCTTTTGGTCATATAGCTCCTAACGTCGCGGCTATAATGTCCGTTTGGTCATAGCGGCTATAATGTCCTTTTGGTCATAGCGGCTATAATGCATCCCCTCAGTCATTCAAATGTATAGATTTGAGCGTTCCTGATAAAGTTAAATCAACCAAATTTCTTTGGACGCTCCAAATTTATAAAGTCTTTATTTCATTTCATAAGGTATATTCCTAGTAAAAATATTATAATCTTTTTTTTATATTCATTTGGAAATTATTGATCGACTCCCTCATGTATAACTTTGATACCGGGTTTGCCCTACTACTAGCAATTGGTTCTTTCGGGTGACTCAGCTGTATGTCGTTAATTTAATTCGGATTCTCAATTTTGTAATTAAATATCAGTTGTTTAAATGTGGATCTGATGCAGATAAATGTTATAATAACCACAGGTTTAATAACAATAAATTTATTGCCACATTAGTTTTCCGATGATCAAATCTCTTGTCTCCATAAAGTATATACAAATAAAGATCAATCGCATGAACTTCAAAAGGAGCGGCACTGGTTGCGTCGACAGGATAAAAAGTAAAATAACAAAAATATCGAAATCCAAGGAAAATTCTTAAAGGAAAATCCTTTAGCAAATGGCAAAATCAAAAGCTCAAACACATCAAACGAATGGAAAACAACTGTCATATTCCTGACTTGGTACATTAAACGTATATAAGCGTCTCCTGCTATGCATATATCAATCGCTAAGCTAATCAAAATGCCACAATACGGAATCAGTAAATTTACAGATGGAAAGACAAACGAGATAAAATTGAGAATGGAAACGGGTAATGTGTCAAATAAACTCATCATAGATACCAGGATTCAAATTTTGTATTTGCGCCAGACGAGACAACCCGACCAAAGAGCAGAAAACAGCCCAAGGCCACCAATGGGTTTTCAACACAACGAGAAAAACCCGCAACCGGAGGCGAGCTTCAGCTGGCCCTAAATTACATAGAAAACTAGAAACACAAATCCCACTAAAACCGCGGATGATCACAGATCTGTATTTAAGCACGGGTTTATCTTCAAATCCAAAACTGAAATATATAAACCTGAAACGCTAAAGTTACTAGACAGTTACAAATAACTAATGGAATTACATTTTGGGACAATCCAGCGAGCGTTCCTGTGATGGTCAATCAAGAAAAGCGCTTTGCACGCACGAAATTTATCAAGTGTTACTTTCGTTTTGAAATTAGTTTGAATTCGACATTTGTTTGGACTTTACTCTAACCTTACCTGGACTGCACACCAATCAATTAACTTGGATATCTTTAAATTACTTCTAAGTCTTTTAATTCCACGTTGGTCTCTGAAAGTATTTTTCAGTTTCATTATTTTAGTTTCTTTTCAAAATAATTTGGAAACATCAAAGGACGACACACACGCCTTGTGCCATTCATACTTCTATAAAAGGATTTTCACTTAAAGAAACCATACTTGGAAGTTCCATGAATTTATGATACAGAAAACCTTTGTAACCAAT
This sequence comes from Mytilus californianus, assembly GCF_021869535.1. Lineage (NCBI taxonomy): Eukaryota > Metazoa > Mollusca > Bivalvia > Mytilida > Mytilidae > Mytilus > Mytilus californianus. The sequence continues at coordinate 136,860,959 of NW_026262581.1, read as the reverse complement.
ATTAGATTCAATGTTATATATAACAGTTATCACAAATAGAGAGTTCTGCACAACGTATTCAATGTTCGAAAGTTTTTGTATTTTCAAAATGTGTCTGAGTTTGTTGGTCAACATGTGATATTCTTCATTATAATCATTATAAAGAACGATATATAGCCGAGTCGTCAAGATGTTCGACAAAACCTCCTTTTGAAATTCTGAAAATACGGATATTGTGTAATCAAAATTTTGATGTCCTGTCACTTCATTGCTTATCCAAGTGAACTTTAGATTAAGGATACTTTCAAAACTAGAAAGCCTGCTTTACATCTTTATCTTTTACTCAATATTGAAAGTTGGACGACTTAAAACCAGAATCTTTAACAAACGTGATCATTTCATATTTCCACTTTTCAAATACCCATTTCTCTACAGTAACATAGCTTCGCTCCATTGTATGACATTTACATATCTCAATCATACATTACGCTAGAGCATATTCATGATATACGGACTTCCTTAACAGGGATACTCCTTGCACAAAAACTGCCCCAAAAGAGTAATGAGGAAAAACGACTACAATCGACACTAATTGTCTATTGCTAATATCTACGTCATTTGGTCTATGGTCGATGGTTGTTTACCACCTTATTATATATTACTGAATTTAACGATTACCCGCCATGAGAATCAACACTCAGTCAAAATGTCACAATCGGGAATAGGACACAATCCGTTAAACTACAGATTAAACGACCATTCTGGTATTTAAAGGTATAAGACCGAAAAAACATGTCGCTACTAAATTGAGACACAGACATATTGTATCGGTTAACCAATTCGAGACGGTGATAGTGAAACCTATGTAGTTTCGATTTCAGTCGTTTTCCTCACAACTCGGTTCGATCAGTTTGTGCCAGGAACACATTCCTGTTAATGGAGTCTGTATAGTGTAAACATGCACCATCGTAACGTATTTTGAGTTTATGTATACGTTATACGATAGGGTAGATGGTATGTTCCTGTTGAGAAATAGGAAGTTAATAATTTGAAAGTTGAAATCATCAATTTTGTCATAGATTCTAGTTGGAAGTCGTCCATCTGTGTCAATGTCGCGGAACGATAAAGATAAAGGTATAAAGCAAACCTTCTAGTTTTTGTAGTATCCTAAATCTCATGTTCACTGGGATATAGTAGGGTGCCCAATGTCCAAAAAGTCCTCTAGTTAACGAGTTTAAGTTAACGGATAACACTCGGCTGATTTTTTTGCACATTATAGGAAAATCATTATATTTTACAATCATGATTGTCGTCGTAAGTTCCCGTGGTCACGATTTTCTAAATTTCGTGTTTTTACAGGGTACCACCAGATACCGTATTGTACGGGGAATCTTTAACATGAAAAATATAATTATTGCGTTCTTTGTTGGTAGTTAAAACAGTACCTATAATATAGTTTATATATCAAATATATCATATAACGAAATCGGAAAGGATTTAAGTGATTTTGATATAAGTATTTCAGCATTTTAGTAAGAGTAAAATTTTACCCGAAATTTACCCATTTTCATCGAAAGCAAAATTATTACGTGTATCATCACAATATTTTTTACTCTGATTTAAGCAATAAGACACATTGCATGTGTGTGCCAAATTGCATGCGTGAAATAAAAATCGTTTTGAAGAAATTAGCAATTAAAAACACAAATTAAGTCAACATTTTGGTATTAATTAAACACGGATTATCTCGTGCCATTAATCATTTTGTTGCTTACACTATTAGGTCATTCGTACTTGTATGTCCAGCCTACAGAACTGTGAGACTAGAATATTTGCCAAAATATTATTGTTCTTGGCCAAATACTTTTAAACTTTTTCATTTGCTTCAAGCAAAATCTAAATCAATTATAATTAAACTGTGTAACAATCTGAAACATGCATGGAAAATTAGATCATGTATTGTGAATTAATTGTACCTTTATTACATTATGTATTGTTTTCTGCTATATGTCGTTTTGTCACATTGTATATACTTGTCTATTTATTGCCATAGCATGTTATTTATGCTTTTGCAAATAAAATATTCATTCATTCATTCATTCAACAAGGACAGAGGTCACTCAGAGCATTTGTCTTTTTTGCTTGTTGTGTGGTTGTTTTATTTGTTGTGAATAGCCAGCTAACTTTATAGATTGTCACTTTGTTCGGAGAAATCTGTTTTGTGTCTGTTTTTCAAAACTTTAAACTTTTTATTGAATAAATATTTTGTTATAATTGTAGTATATGAATCAAATCGGTCGGTTTTGTTTCACACCCGGAATATGGCACATCAAAAGTCTTGTATGATGTTTTCGACCGAAATCCCACTAGGTGGAAACGACAACAAAAATATACCACCGTTCGTGCAACAAAAAAAAACCGGATACAACACAGACAGCAACCAACGACAACCACTTAATTGCTGGCTTCTAATTTTGGACAGACATATACACAAGTTTGTGATCCTTCAACCCTCCCCTGACCTGGACAATGGTATAACAACACAGCATAAGAAAAATCTGCTGAAAAACAGTTTGAAATGGCTTGACTTATCAAATCGGCATGAAGCACAAAAACAACTAACGTGAAGACAAAAAACACAAAGTACCGATATAATAGTACTCGCCGTTAGGGTAGAACATTCTATATTCTGCCTATCCTCAACTATCCTGCATTTCATGTTGAAGAGTGTTCATTCTCATCCTGACTTGTGCAAAGTCAATTTTTTCAGTTCATACCAGGCCAAGTAATTCATTTTCAAAATCCTCATTCCCTCCCTGTTTTCGAAATCAAATGGGTGTTCCCTTACTGAAAACTAACGAAAGGACGTCATCTATAGTCTGAGAAAAGTATGATCATAAACATCATTACCGTAAAAACTAGCTTTTGTTATAAATCAGGCCGTTAGTTTTTTTTTCAAATGAATTCTTTCATTTTTTTCATAACTGGCCTTTTTATAGCCGACCATACGGTATGAGTTTTTCACATTGTTGAAGGCTGTACGGTTGCCTATAATTGCTTGCTTCCACATCTCCTAATTTTTATATTATACAACAAGTATTACATAAAATTAACACAATCAATGTTCCATGTAAATGAGGTAAGGTCAGATGAACTCTGCCACAAAATCACGTACACCTTGTTACCATTCCATACACCAAATATATTTAACCCACTACTATCTGAGACTGTAAGGACTTGACCACTGAAACTTAACCTTATTCACTGATCCGTGAAATTAGGTCGAGGTCAGGTGAATCATGTCTGACGGTCATGTAGACCTTGCAAGGATACCATATTATTAGTAACCAAATATAGTTATCCTAGAACTCGTGATAATTGAGACATTCACATAACGAAAAAAGCTATACGGTATTTTAGCAGTCACTTAACCATGAATATGAGGTCAAGGATAATGATTACATGACGGAAACGTCGTAACACAATGGATCTATATACAAAGTATGAATCATCCAGTTCCTCTGTCCTCTGAAATATAAAGCTATACAAATAGTTTACGGTGTTGCCGCCACCACCATCAGATTGTATTCTGTATGCCTTGCATTCTGCTACTTGCGTCGAATGCGATTTAAAAAAGAACAACTGAAATTAGCTCTCTTACCTAAACCTAGTCGATGGGCTTTCAACTTAACAGTAGACAATGAAACGTAATAGCTACTACTAGCTTCAGTAATTTTTCTATGTTATTTCGCTCTTATTAAAATTCTGATCTTTATTAACTCGCGTGCTCTTATGTATAAGCTCAAATGAGGATAACGAAATCAGAGATCTATATTTTAATTATATTGATGTTGTTTACAACTGTTTGTAAAATACATCGATGCTGTACAAAACTTTCTTTTTGTAGATAATCTTTAACTTCATGTCAATTGTAGGCCAATTTATGTTCGATAAGTCATGTACATTACACTTGATATAAGTGTGTAAGATGGAGTGATTAGCCTGCTGTTTCTAATTCTCACTTTGTTTTCATAACTTGTAACATAAACCCTCCCCCTTTTTCACCGTTTACAGTTTGTTTTTTATTTCTGTAAAGCAAATTTATACTCAGACCTGCTAATTCAATCAATTCTGCGTTAATATTCATCAGTTTTGGTACTAAGTACTATTTGATGTGCTTCCACGTTCACCAAAAGAAAATTGGATATTTACCCAGAAAATCATGACGAACACCTTCTATCAAAAGACGGAAAAAAAACATTTTGGAAGGGAAACTTATAAATATTAATATCTAAAAAAGCATCTCTAAAGATCACTTGTATCGAATCTTATGTAAAATTTCGATTTTGGAAATTTTAAAAGGTCAAGGTCACTGTTATTTAACAGCTGAATGAACATTGTAAATGTGCACCCTATAAGTACCAATGTCAATTTCGAACCATATTTGGCAATAAAATTATCAAATTAGTCCTAAATATAGAAACTTTAGTTATAATCCTTTGGATTATTCGAATTTATTTTTCTATAAACGCAAATATGTAGGGGTGGCCAGCTGTCTAAACGTGACTCTACGTTTTCCTTGAAATTTAAGATTTGACCTTTGACCCAAATTTAAGAAAATCGTGACCACTGTAGACAACGACGATATCAATATTTCGACGAGGCTTGTTCTCTTCTTTCCAATGATATAAAATATAGCCGTGTGTTATTCCGTTAACCCAAATCGATCAAATTTGTTGACTGGGCACCCTACTAATATAGAAGATGCAAATACTCGCTGAAATGTGGGTTATTGAGTGACAGGACATCAATATATCTGAAAGTGAAATGAAAAACTTTGCAAGATGTTTTTTGTCTTTCGGAAGGTTCTGTATGAATTCTGCCTCAAATGAGTACAAAACCAAGCCGACCAGTACGGATGCACAAATATACATTTTCGAAAACTATTCGATATCGACGCTTACGACAGGTAACCTTTTTTTAGAAGAGGCCATCTCAATAGACATCGCTATTTGGAAATCTGCGGCGCTTGACCCGAGAATCTGCGCCTCATACGTCATACAACAATCACTTTTCCATTGTGGCGTCAGATATTTTCATTGAGACGTTAACATTTTACGGAACCTTTCTGATGTCCAGTAATGACGGACAAATAGCGATAATTAAGGTGTATGTGTACAACGACAATTAACAAGCATTTATATAACATTTTTTTCTATTTTACATTTTAAATATTGTATAAAACATTTACTTTGAATGCTTTCCTATTTTATTGGCTCTGTTTAGTAGCTTAGAATTGATCGATTTTAATAGTGTACTTTGTAAAAAAAGGGTGGCTTTGTGTAAATTAGTAGAACTATAGACAGAAACAGAAACGTGTAAAATATTTAATAGCGTGAAGCATAACGTTTAAATATAATATAATTGGTTATCTTGGCGTAATCAGGGATGTACAAACTTTACATCTATATTCAAATGTGTTGAAAATGTGTAAAATTCCATACACCCCTGATTACACCAAGAAACAAGAAAACAAATTTATTTCTTGTGAAAGAAAGGCGAAAGATAAAAATGAAAAAGACAAACAACAGTACGCAAACAAAACATAGAAAACTAAAGACTGAGCAACACGAAACTGACCAAAAAATTTGGGGGGAGGGGTCAGGTGCTCTGGAATGGTAAACAGATCCTGTTCCATATGTTCCCCCGTTGTGCTGCTCATGTTAGTACAAACCCGGTGGTAAGTCTAATTCGGTAGGTCACATTCAGGAAAAGGGGGCGTAGTTACGACAATAGGAAAAAGTAAAATAACAAAAATACCGAACTCCAAGGTAAATTCAAATCGGAAAGTCCGTTATCAAGTGGCAAAATCAAAAGCTCAAACACATCAACCGCATGGAAAAACAACTGTCATATTCCTGACTTGGTACAGGCATTTCTTTATGTAGAAACTGGTGGATTAAACCTGGTTTTATAGCTAGCTTAACCTCTCACTTGTATGACAGTCGCATAAAATTCCATTATATTCACAACACTGTGTGAACAAAACAAACAGACATAAAAGGTAAAAATGTCAAAAATAAGTGTACAGCAGTCAACATTGTGTTATATCCTTAATCACTATAAAAACAAACAAATATGTCAACAAAGAAAATCAAAATGGCATATAGACAAAGCACATCAGCCACAGCACAACAACACATTGGCGGGCTTAAGTAACGAGCCACGCCAAAAGGATATTACCAAAAATGAACTAAACAGTAAAGGTTAATAATTTACAAAGACAAATAAACGAACACTATAACACGTAAGTAAGATGATAAACAATGTCAGTACCAAGAATCTATACTTCAAGACCATCATGTATTATTTGTGAAGTTAATTGATACGGAATATTTATCAACGAGGTCTTTGTATCTTCCGATGAACTTTTTTAGAAAAAGGACGAGACGTTCTTTGATATAACCCTGGTTCATCAACTTTCTGCTCAGACACTTGTGACGTTTTATAAAGTCTGGGTAGCAGCTGCAAGCTATTGAATACCGAATGAGTTGGGAAATGTATATCTTATATGCAGGTGAAGTTGGTAAATTGCTACTAAGGTGGGGGAAATTGATAATTTTAAAATTAAAAATCGTCTCGTTTGTCTGGTACTGAGATGACCGCTTATGTCAAATTCGAGGTATAAGTCTAAAAATGAGGCGCAGGAAGCCGTGTCTGTTGTTTCTTTCATTTCTAGTTCTGGAGGATATATTAATGGAACCCAATCAGAAAAGTTTGGATTGTTAATGGAAAGAACATCATCAATATATCTGAATGTGAAATTAAATGGTCTGGCTTCTTTGATCTTCTTGTTTTTGACAAGTGTCTGAAGGAACTCCGACTCATATGAAAATAAGAAGAGGTCGGCAAGGAAAGGCGTACAGTTCCCTTAGGAATGCCGACAATTTGTTGAAAAAGTCTACCTCCAAATTCAACAAATATGTTGTCAATAAGAAACTCTAGCATACTGATCACTTGTTCCTCTGTTTTGCATATTTTACCTTTTTGTTCATTATTAACAAAATATGCCATAAGGAACATATCCGTCGTCTGCTGTGCAACAGATATTCCAAACGGTCAAACAACTCGTGATGCGTCCGTAAAATTTACGAAGGGATGATTTCAACTTCACCACTTGGATCCTTCGGTTTAAAAGCTTCCTTGTGGGCAGCAACCCTCTATCCAGGAAATCATGACTGGAAATACAAGCTCTGATATATCGTATCAACTGGGAGATATATACTCCGTATGCAAGCGCTGCTGGAATGTTGCTTCATAGAAATGAAAAGTTCACAATTGGGAAGCTGAAATCATCTCTTTTGTCAACCGACCATCATTGTCAATTTCTAGATGTAATTCAAGATGTGAGGCAGACTTAACTGTATCTGTCGTATCATTTTTCTCATGTTCGGTGTGATAGATGCGTTCAACATAGTCACAAAATTTTGAATTATTTAGTGAGAGAACAACATCTATATGAAGTGTTCCTTTACTAATTTTTATACCTGTGATTGAAAAGAACTTCCAATTGACATTTCAACACCGATGCTGATGCGCGTTGTCAAATATAGCTTTGATATATATTCATACATTTTTATTTCTTTTGTCAAATTTTATTTCATTTTTTTTTTATTTTGGCAGATTATATTTTTTTTTATTTTGAAAATGGGGGGATTAATTTTAACCTGGTTTCATAGTAATTTAATAATTTTCTTATTTTTTAAACGGACAATTTAAGAAAGTTTTATTAATAATCATATCAGTATCCTCGGGGTTTCATAGTCCATCAACAGTGGTAGCGACCCAGTGCTGTAAAACATTATACATTTCATGAGACTGCAACGCTTTTCTAACATTTTTTTCATCAGGAACGCTCAAAGCCGAATATTTGAAAGCCAAGGGCGAATACGAACCGAAACAGTTGAAGGCTTCATACAAAAAAGTTAATATTTTCTAATCTTGATCTCATATTGTATATATATTGCTAACTTATGCATATTCAAAGTTTTGTAACGGTTATCAATGAATTACAAAGACCACTGCTTAAAGTTGAGAATAAGGACCATATAGGTTTGACGTAATGTGCGAGTAATTTGATGTTAAGTGAACCTCTTCATTTTCGTCAACGGAGATAGGTTGATTTTGCTCACAGTTATAAAACACAGAAAACCACAAAGAAACTGTTTAGACATATACCAGCAATAAAAAAGTTGTTCTTTGATGAATAAATAATGTCCAGCCTGAACTATTATCCCTACAAAAGTTGAAGATTGCAACTCCGAGATGGTAAATTGATGTGAGATGAATTTTTCTAATGTTTAGACATATCAGTGTTTTAGTATATTAATGCCCTTACAGAAATGGCTTATTAACGGCGATGACAGATGTTGAAGGCTATGTGTCAACTCTTAGAGCAATGGATATCTGAACTCGAATGGATATGGTTACATTTTTGACACAACCTGCTCTTCACAGCAAGGTTTTGTATGAAATTCGTATTCCCACAAGAACAAGTTTACGTGTATTGTCCAGTGATCCGTTTTATTTGCCTCGTCGGTGTCTTGCTCTTTGCAAAATAGTTTACAAAAATAAAAACAAAAAATCAGTCGTAACTTATCCATATGCCCTCGTTAATATCTTTTACTCGATCAATTGGATTTGGTAATATTATATGACCGAGCTTTAATTTTTCAATGTCTGTATTGTTTTGCAAGTAGCAGTCTTGTTTATGCTTTGTTCTGAATAATAAGGTGTTTCAATTTCAAAATTTAACATTCGGTCAAGTTTAAGGGTCAGAAAATTTACATGAACGATTATTGGCGAATTGGTGATATCTTAGTAAGTCAATAACCAATCCGCTTTTGTGTGATGCCTAATCACGTAATATTACTTATCAACGTATTTTATAGGAGTAACTCGACGGGTTTCATACGTGGAGCCGGATCTGCTAATCTTTCTAAAGCACATGAGATCACCCCAAGTTTTTTGGTATGTTTAGTATTGCTTGGTCTTTATTATTTTTTCTATATGGTGTTTTGTGAACTTTTTGTCTTTCCTCGTCTTTCGTTTTGCCATGGCATTGTCAATATCTATCGACTTATAAGTTTTGAAAGTCCCCTTTCTATTTTCCACCTTTTTTTCCAGAAATGAAGGTTAAAGTTATACAAAGGGAAATGTACTATTTCCCAAAAAATAAAGGATTTCATTCTATAATCTTAGGTGGTTATTTGCCAAAACCTCAAAGTATGGAGGTGCAAATGTCATTTTTTCGCAGATCTGCATCGACTTTAGGGGATTGAATTTATAAATCATTCCGCGAATCTAGCCTGCTCTTGGAATTTTTTTAATGCGACTTATGTGGACACAACGAAATTGTAAAACTAAAATACATTTCAAAAAGATCAATCGGATCATTTCATAGTGAACGTTACAAACTCGTCTTACCTTAACATTCGCGTTATTTTACAGCTGTAAATAAGTTTCAATTCATGTGTTAATTCGAATAAGACAGCTGATGATTTCAAATCTAGTAGGATTGTGGGTAAGCCTTCTTTTTCCATTGGATCTACTAACACTGATGACTTTACTATGGCCTTCTTAGGGCAGATAATAAAATTTCCTGTAAATTGAAAATTCGACTTTTGATAGATTATACGATTTGATAAGAATTTTTGAATTGTACTACAATAGAACGACTGAAACACATACTGTCAAGTCACAATTAAAGTCTTTTTGATGATAAATGTGATGTGTGCATACATTCGGCGAAATTAATAATTGTATCGTAACATTTCATGAATGGTTATGTTTATGTTATGGGAAGCGATGGTCGTTCATTATCAAAGGCTTGGGTCGGCAAAACTTAATCAAACACCACTAGCTATTGAGATTACAAAACAAATGGTAAAGGGTTCCGTAGAACCATGTATCTCGTATGATATTGCTAATGTCAAGAATAGATTTTAAATGATGACTGCCAAAAACTAAGTTCACTTACCAGTTAACTACAAAAAAGTAAAAACAAAATCAAACTTATTTTCTATAGATTGTATTTCTAGATATTGAAGAAGCTTCTGTTCATGTTCCAAAACATTCCCTGAAAGTGTTAACTGTCAAAAACTAAGTAATATCCTGTCGAATAAAATACACAGTTCAACCAGATGCACATTTCGACAATAAATGTCTAGTCTCTCTTGACGTTACACGATTTGGACGTTTCGTAAAATAACATGAAGGTTGGAAAAAGTTATAGAAGTCAACAAAACCTTAACCTTAAATTGTAACTTAATGTAAACTGTCCAAAAAAAAAACAAAGTCCATTATCAGTAAAATAGGAAAAATAAAGAAAAAACATAATCAAAATTTACTCTGAAGTCTTTTGATCATTAAAAAGCTTCTGTCCAAGATTCATATATTTCCATAAAGGTTTGACAAAGCTATTGGACATTTTTACCACGCGTTAGATTCTGGTTTGTCATTACGTCGTCTGATCTTTTAATTACCGAACGTGACTTATTCCCGATTGTGACTGTTTTGCTGAGTGTGAAACCGCATTGCTATAAGACGTGTCACGGTACTTTTCTATCCCAAATTCATGTATTTAATTTTGATGTTAGATTTGTTATTCTCGTCGGATTTTGTCAAATTTCTTAACGTCTTTTCTGTTATATTCGTGTGTTATGGTAAAGATAATTAATCACCCCCTTCATTTATTAGATTTTAGTTTGATTCAACAAAATTTATACGATATATTTGGTTTACAGTTTGATTCAGAAGAAACACTGACATAGCTAGATAATACAATTAATTATCTAATTACTACCACAATTTGATATTAATAAGTATTGTAATTTTCATTGTTATTAATAAATGTAATGTCAGTATTACAAATCTAATCTTAAATCAATCCTAATCTTATCTTATTTTTGGGAAATATTTTTACAAATTCAAATGTGACGTCACTTTGTGTATTTTTTTAGAATTGCAAATGTGACGTCACTTTGTGCGTTGAGGCTTTGGCTAACTCGGCTGTGTATTTTTATGTGTTGGATTAAGTTGTTTTATTTTATGTATCCGTTTTTATTCTGTAGTTAGTCCCCACTTCGGTTTTATCATGTATATCTATCATATAGTCATTTTATAAAATTTACTGTTTGCAAAATTATAAATTATTCTAAATAATAAGGATGTTCTTGTCCCAGGCAGAAAACCCTGGCCGTGTTAGGCGCAACTTTTTGGAAGTTTTGGTCCTCGGTGCTCTTCCTCTTTGTACTTGTTTTGGCTTTCAAACTTTTTTCATCTGAGCGTCACTGGTTGGTCTTGTGTGGACGAGACGCACGTCTGGCGTATTGAATTTTAAGCCTAGTACCTTTTGTTAGCTATTATTCGTGTGTTTCTTTGTCCTATAGATATGTTCTCCCATTAATTTGTATTGTGGTCCTGTCATGTGATGTTGTCGTTTTGGTGTTGTGTTTGACGTTGACATAAAAGCGGGAGGTTTGGCATGCCACAAAACCAGGTTCTACCCACCATTTTTTTCTTAAAATGTCCTGTACCAAGTCAGGAAAATGGCCATTGTTATATTATAGTTCGTTTCTGTGTGTGTTACATTTTAATGTTGTGTTTTTGTTGTGTCGTTGTTCTCCTCTTATATTTGATGCGTTTCCCTCAGTTTTAGTTTGTAACCCGGATTTGTTTTTATCTCTATCGATTTATGAGTTTCGAACAGCGGTATACTACTGTTGCCTTTATTGATGCTAAACGAAATAACCAGTCTTATCCAAAATGTTGATGCTGTCGACAAAGACGGAACGAAGGATCATGATGTTTCGCTTCCTTGACAAAATGTCATAGACTCGACGAAAATGAAAAATATTTGAATTTAAAAAAATACGGGAATGGAATACTGATGCCTTAATCCCTAGAAGGACCTGAATCCTCAGAAGGCATGTATATCCTTGCTTTTATCGTACGGAACCATCAGCGTTGAACATAGAATTATGGCAAGAGCCTTTCAGAGAGGGACGAAAGATACCAGAGGGACATTCAAACTCATAGATCGAATACAAACTGACAACGCCATGGCCAAAAATAAAAAGACAAACAGACAAATAATAGTACAGATGACACAACATAGAAAACTAAAGTCTAAGCAACACGAACCCCACCAAAAACTGGGGGTGATCTCAGGTGCTCCCGAAGGGTAAGGATCCTGTTCCACATGTGGCACCCGTCGTGTTGCTTATGTTGTTACAAATCCGGTAAATAGTCTAATTCGGTAGGTCACATTCGTGAAAAGGGAAGGGTATTGTAGTTACGACATAAGGAACATATCCGATATCATCTGTGAAACGGTTATTCCATAACGGTCAACCAACTCGTGATGACGTCCGTAAAATTTACGAAGGGATGATTTCAACTTCACCACTTGCGTTTTCCATCATTATTTCCTTGCATAAGAGTTGCTGCTAATAAGAAGCTATCGAACCAAGGGTTCCTAATGGTAAAGTTAAAAATCCCTTTTAAGTTTTAAGGACGTCATTATGAATTGGCTGATCGTTATGAAATATCTGGGTCATAGATGACAAATGAGGTTTCTAATATCTTAACAATTTCCCCGAGTCTGACATCATCGAATGCGACGTATCACCGAATTGTTGGCATGAGCAACACAGCGGATGTCACAAGCTTTTCCTTCCTGAGAACCTGCGATTACCCCCGGGTTTGTTTTTTTTTTGTGGTGTTCGTGTTGCTCAGTTTTTAGTTTTCTGTTTAGCGTTTCTTACACCAATGGAAGAATTTAGTAAAGTGTTTAATTAATTTGTAGAAACGAAATCCCTGACTTAGTAATTTACATAAATTACGTTCATTGAAATCTAAAACGTGACTGCAGACACGGGAATAGCAAACAAATTCTGAAATATGCACAACATAAGAATGGGCAAAAGGAACATCCCCGTCCAAAATGGGAAAATTAACAATAGGAAACGAAAAATCATCTCTCTTGTCAAAATTTCGTAAAGAGTGTTCTGTACGAAACTGAAATAAACATACCTAGAAAAGGACAATTATTGCTATCTGTATAAGATTTATTTAAAGTAAGTACTCTTTGTTAAAAATTTGCTGTTTATCAAATTTATTATGTGTGATACAATGTCCAAAAGAAAACTTAGGACAGCTATACATGTAGCAAATAAATTATCATATTGCTTAGAGTATTCTAGTAACAGACATAACCACAGAACTTAATGTTATTCACTGTTTCATCATTGGAGTCAATAGAGTCAGGGTCAGGTGAGCCATGTCTAACCTACATAGATATATTGCGATGATTCTACATTAATGTACCAAATATAATATTTTTATTACTCATAAAAATGTTCAGAAGATTTAATCCTGTTTTATAGTATACACAAAGATAATTCCAGTAAAAATTTCGTCTAACTCTTCCAACTGTGTCTTAAACATAACAAGCACCAAAACTGTAAGTAATTTTTCAATATAAAAGGAAGGAAAAAGAGTCAGTAGACTATGATTGAGGGGGAGGGGTGAAATAATCTTCACGGAAAAGAGATTTGTCAATGCTTATCCTGTTGCATACCAAATACACAATTGCACTCGATAAACTGCCTTGTCTGCTTTTGATTGCAATTGAACTTTTTATTGAATGTCTTCAATATAAGTTTGTACTATAGGTACCACATAACATTATTAATTCTAAATCAAGATGGCATCAAGGTCGAATGGATCCTGCCTAATACATACACTGCAAAATCAAAGTATACACCAAATACAATTTACCATTTACTGATAGCATCAGAAAAACAGGCCTAATTACGAAATTTCACATTCACCAATGAACCATAAAAATTGTTTCAGATAAACACTGCCAACTTACAATATGGCAGTTGTTTTTCACTTGTTCCATTGATTGATAGCGTTTGATTTTGTCAGTTTTTATGGACTTCCCCTTTTTTAATTTGCCTTGGAGTTCTGTGTTTTATATACTTTTCTTACAATCGTTCAATACATCATATAAAATTGACCTTTTGATCATAGTATCCGATAACCGGCTCTAATAAGGAAAACCAATGAATCATAAAAGTGAGTTCAAGGTCAGAATAACCCTGTCAGACAGACATATACACTTTACAATCTGTACATATACCAATTATGTTAATCTATTGCTTCATTTCTAGAGAAACAGACATAGGAATTAAAAATTAACTTTGATCACTGATCCATCGATGGAGTTAAGGTCAGGTGAACCCTGCATAATGTACATGGATACCTTGCAACGATTCTATATACCAAATACAGTTGTATCAATACTCAAAACTGAAAAAAATGATGCCATATAGAATTTAAGTTTTTAAAAATTTGCTGGAACCCATGAAAATAAGATCAAGGACAATGACATATGTCAGATGGAAACTCCAGATCATAAGGCATCTGTTTAAAAATTCTTGAGACCAACATCAATGTCTACCCACCAGAAAATACACATCTGAGTTTCACTTCCGCTAATTCCTTGTGCAGTCAACACAAAAATCAGACATTTGCTTACTATGCGGTATGAGTTTTGTTCATTGTTGAAGGCTGTACTGTGACTTATAGTTGTTGACATCTACATCATTTGGTCTCTGGTGGAGAGTTGTCTTATTGGCAATCGTACCACATCTTCTTTTTTTTATATTTACCTGGCCTGACAATAGACAAGAAATCGCCGTTATACATGATTCACCTAAAATCCTATCATACAAATAAGAAATAATCAATAAAATGTAAAAATTAAATAGCTGTATTAAATTTTCTTTTGGACCTTGTAAAACACAGAATAAAATTGGTAAAAATAAACTGAACCTATGAACTATATGAGATAGACCCTGTAGAGAAAACAGCAGTGAGCTCTTCGTGTAGATAAAATAATATTAATCAATGAATTCAGTTGTTGTCTTTACTGAGGTTATAAAATGTTTATACAACAGCACCAATCATATCAAATAATTTTCTGAACATTTTCATATTGAAATGGCTTTCTTTCACAAGTGTACATCCTCATATTTCACACTATATTATTACATACATTTTCAAATAAGGAATTTAAACAATGTAATCATCACAATAATGATAAAAAAAAATAACACACTTTTTCTCAGATTTAAATGAAATAAGAATTTTAAAGATTATTTTACATCAAGACTCAGAAAAAGAAGGCTCATACAGATCATATAAAACACTGAATTGCAACTAATAATTGGAAGCAAGGGATTAAACAGTCAACATCACAGTGAGCAACAAATCATATTGAATGTCTGACACAATTTCTAATAGGGCATTTCCAAATCTTTTTTCTTTTATTTGTTAAGTATTTTACGAAAAGTCTGTCAAAAATATAGACAGAAATAAATATCATAACTGTTACAACAAATTGTTATTCTAATAGATAATAAATATGTTGTAACAGGAGAAAAGTACAAAATGAATGAATTTCTGCACCATGTATACATATACAAGTCAATAGAAAGACATCTTTGTTACTATTAGAAATGATGGATTCTCGTACCATGTGCAATATATGTTATTTTTTTTATAAATATTGTTAGGCACAAAAACATCATTTTGTAACTTGAATATATGAGTATAAATTTCCTTGATAAATTTCTTGATATGTACATAAATAGGATGAAAAGAATGTTCACCTAAATACATTTTGTTTTTGTAGTGATGAGGTCTTGCAAAAATAAGCATAAGGGTTTTGATTGTATAAATGCAATCTTTAACCAAAAACAATAGGAGCATTAAGCTTTTATTCTCTATGGGAGAATGCTTTAAATATATATTTGTATTCATAGACGAGTTCTTTATAGAATCAATACTTTATGTCACATACATAGATGATTTTCACTATGTTTAATTTGGTAGTGTAATTTGACTAAAAAGTTCTAATTTTTTTATTTTTATTAAAAAATTAGGAATCATTAAAACCTTTATGATCTTCTAAGGATACATACCACATCTTTTCGATATTTTCTTACAACATTTTTTAGAATCAAAATTTTTGTTTTCAGTTGTGACTCAGAATTAAGAGGTTTTTAAAAATCTACTGTCAACCAACGTTGACAGAATGAGTATATTTTTTTTCCTGGAACATTAATTCTTATAGTTAGTATTTTCCATAACACAAAATAAGTAATATTGGTTAGGAATTTGTTCATCTAAAGCTAAAAATCTAAGATGTAATTTTTTTTTAATCCCCATGTACCAGTAAGCAGCTTTACTAGTGCAATATAGGGCTATATAAGGCACAACATGATACAACTGCAAGCTGTCAACATGAGAACATTGAACATGTGTTTATTGAAGCAACAATGAGCAGGATATTGTTATGAACACATTAATATATAGACATTAAATTGATTCTATTTACCATGTACAAATATGATTTCACATCATGACACAATTCTTATTGACACACCAATGCATTCATTGATTGTCATAAAAATTCACATGGAAATAAATGTTGGTGATTACCCAATAATCGAGCCCTTACAGCTTGGAAATTATGAGAAGCTTACAAAAGCCATGTGATAACAACATTATATCTTCATTCAGACAAGTTGGACTGTGAGTTATTGCTCACAAATGGTACCCCTGTTACAAGTATTCCGAAAACAGTAACTGATGAGCAATGGATGTGAAAAGCATCACACTGTATATCATGCTCATATCAAGCTCAATTTTAAATATCAGAAAGCATAGCCATTTTGTGTAAGAATATATAAGTATTTGGTACACCAGAAGCTGTTGAAAAATGATGCTTTTTTGGGAAATCATAAGGAAAACTCAAAATTGAATTCTTTTATTTCTGGCAAATGGAAATCAAATGATTGATATTTTACCAAAGTCTATGTCTCAAAAAATGATTTTTTTCTGAAGAATTCAAAAGAAAAAATAAAAAATAATTAACTTCAAACTTCACAAAACACTTCTATTTTGCACCTGTTCCTCTTATAACCTTTTATTCAATTCATCTCAGATACAACAAGTAAAAAGCTGGCACGGCCAACTGATATTCCCCAAACTGAACATTTATTCAGAGAAAACAATTTCAAGGGTTCAAATTACTAGTATGCTTTGAGGTGCAAATACACATGTACTATAATCACAAATTTTCCACCTGTATAAATGTTTACAATTCATAGTGGGATACAATCCCAAACCAACTTGAATAAAACAAAATTGTTTAGTACATCACTACATGTGATAGCTTCCTTCACCTTTGACAAATGACATGTCAAAAGTTGACAGTAAATGAAGGAAATAGTGTATAAACTTTCTGCAAGTCATAATACATCATTAGTTTCATGATATGTCTTCAACTCAAAATTCTGCACCATCTTAAAATAAAAAGTGATCACATATATCCAGCTTGGCTAGATCAAAAACTGATTCAAACCTTCTTTTGAATATTCATGGCATGTACGTCAACTCCAACATAAAACGTTAACAGATAACAATGTACGAGTCAAAATTACTGATAACTTGACTGCTCTAGATAGCCAAGGCTTCAAAGAAGACATTGAGAAGAGGTAGAAGATAATATTCTGTATTGATTCTTTCAGCATGATACATCATAAAAACTTACAATCTCATTACATGTATGTGTATCAGAAGACACTTACATTGTACATAAAACATACCCTTCCCATCAATATGTCCTTTTTTCTGCTTTTTGTTTTGAATTGTAAAAATATATATATAGAATTAAAACTAAAGGTAAAATTTAGCCCCAAATATCACCATATCAAGTCAATTATTTCAAGACAAAATGTGTTTCAAGTTGATGAATAAACATGTGAGAAAGATGAGAAAATCTCCTGTATTTCAACAAAAATTTACGTCCAGGAAATATAGAACACAGGGTTCAACAAACTAAATATTCAAGTCAGATAGGATATTTGTTAAAACAAACATATTGTTACAGGTTTTTTTTAGATGCATGTGCTGTATTCCTGTCCAGAAAACCAATGCAAATTGGTCTATTTTTCATCAGACGAAAATTAAAATTGATCCTAATAACAAACAAAAGAAGAAAAAGACTGCTGATATGTCAATTCAAAACTTAAAACATTTTTTTTTCTATTTATTAATTGTTATAACTATGATTCTTTGTGATAATAAGCAGAAGCAAATATTAATAATTTCAAATTTTAGCTAGAAATAGGGGCCACTTTTTTAGGCCTTACCAAGTCTACTTTTTTATTTGCAAGAGGCTTAGAATACATGTAAAATGTAAAATGTGAGGCTTTGCTGAGCATTTCAAACCTGTTTCGACCTCAGTACAAATAAAATTTACATTCTGAGATAATGAATAATTGTCTTTTTATACTGCAACTTTTACACTGTTCAAATGAAATTTTTTGATAAAAAAATATGTTTACATATAGGAATAAATAAACAATGCCATTCCATCATACAATATAACTGTGTCAATTCTTTAGCACATTTTAATTTACATTACTTTTATGCATGAACAGTTCAGTCAAAGATTCTTTGTTTTCTGTGGTTCCAGACAGACATTTTGTTTTCTGTGATTACTGACAGACATTTCATTTTCTGTGATTACTGACAGACATTTTGTTTTCTGTGGTTACTGACAGACATTTTGTTTTCTGTGTTTACTGACAGACATTTCATGATAACATATCAATATAGGTACTGTGTTATGAACAGCTGCATTTTTTTTCTAATCTTGCACATTTTTTAATACATACAAAACAAGAAGTTTTTAATTCACAATTCCTTACCCAAATTGCATTTCAAAATTTTCTGTTTTACCATTATACAGTTTCACAAATTAACTAAATTCATGATGTGGAAGTTTGTTCACTATCACAGTTCTGAAAACAACTTTGACTAGATCTAGATGATTCAAGTGTTTGATCTGAGTCACCTAAACACTTTGATGATTCTAAGTTATCTCCCTTAGAATTGTCATTATGTGAAGTAGTGGTATTGCAAGGTTTATGAGAGAGATCACCAGTACTAGTTCTGTTATTATCATTGTTAATTAGAGATTCATTTTCTGAATCTTTAGGAATAGTTCCATTCATAGTTTTTATAGAGTCTGATGGTATATGAGAATTATTTTCAGTAACTGTTTCACTATTTTCTAAATTATTTTCAGGTATAAAAGATGCTTGTTGGCTATTTTCTATAGATGTATCTGTTCCTGCAGATACAGCTTCTAAAGGTGATTGTGTATTAGTTACTTTTGTATTTGTTTCTGTAGATAAAGCTCCTAATGATGGTGGTTGATTATTATCCTCTGTTATATTCTGACCAACAGATTCAGTCTGTACTTCAGACTCTGAATTACTCTGATTTGGTAGTTCTTGTGTTGGCATATCTACTGGTACATTAGGTTCTATAGGCTGCTGATCTACTGGAACATTAGGCTCTGTAGGCTGCTGATCTACAGCTACCTGGTTATCTTGTGTAGTATTTGCTGGCTGATTATTTTCTCTTTCTGCATTGGTTTGATTAGTATTTTGGTTATTTACTATCTGTTGTATTCTGGCTTGTTGGAGAATTGCTGGTAATTCATAGTGATGGAAAAAGTACACCATGGAATGCTGTAATATAAATATTCATGACCGATGATATTTTTAATGGCCAATCAACCTATGAACACAAATTGAGGGGAAATAAATCCTTATTTTACCACATTTTTGTTCTTTAAAGATATTATTTGTCTGCCTGTAGCTACTTTAAAATTTGTTAATTTAAACTTGAAATTTTTATTTGGCCATCAACTGCTGTAAACCAACTAATTTTCGCATGTGATTTATTTTTGTGTCTTTCACGAGTAAATAAATCATGTGTATATAAATCGTTGTGAATATGTAATAATTGGGTCTTCCCTTATATAAAAACATCAAGAAATTTTTAAAAACCATGTAAAGTCGTCTATAAAAGGCTAAACTCAAAATAAAGTATCAGCAAAAAAAAGTTGGTTAACAGTTTTGGTTATAAATATAATTTTCATTTACTAAAGCAATCAACCTTGCCACATGCTAATGTGCCCGTTCCAAATAAGGAAGCTTTTCAGTAGACTGATTTTTTTCTCCCTTAAAGAATTTGGAGTTGATAGCTGATCTTTGGTAGCTGTTGATAATTTGTTCACCACAAGTCTAGACAGGTGGTTAGAGCTTGATAAATGGTAAGGATAGTTGTCTATCGTTGGAGACTTGCAGATATCTTCACTAGTTTTATTGTGCTACTACCTGTGGTCTCCTTTTATTTCAGTCGAGATTTATTCTAACAAACATATCATCTTAAATCTACTAATATTGAAAACATATTTCATCCTGAATATTTATTCACATAATGCTAACCAATCATAATAAAATGTGAACATTCTTTTAACAAGGTCTTCCAATTATAATTTCTTTAAATATGATAAGATTTGGCTATGTAGTCTCGGAAGATTTTACTATGTAGCCTCAAAAGAGAAGAACACAGAAAAAAACATCAATTAATAAACAATTGACTTTTAATAGGTCTGGAACCTTTATATAAAGGGATATAACTCTTTCAATGAATCAACAGAATGAGAGTACTTACCTGTATAAATAACCAAGATGTAAACAAAGCTAAACCACTGTACTGCCCATTAAATCTATAGTGGTAGGCATAAAATGCCAAATGATATAAATAGAAAAACCTGAAACAAAATTCAAAATTTAAAATCTTTATTAGCTTTTTTTTTTTTAACAAAAGTGTTTCATCAATGGGTTGCGGTCTCTAAATAATATGAACAGAAATGGTTCTGGTATGGGAAACTCCAAAAATCATTCAGATCAAAATTCAAGCTGGATGGAACTGTTTTAGTGGACCAAAAAAGGTGTCTCCTCTTCTTCTACAGCATGCATTCTAGAAGTCCTTGAAGTTAAGGAAGGTACAACAAACACAATTTTGTACTTGAAAGGTATTGAAAGGTATTGTCATTACAAAAAAGAACAAGCATTCTGAGGGTGGAGGAAAAAACTTATGGTGAACTAGAAAAGTATCTCAAAGCATTTACAGATACATATGGTTTAGCAGAGGGGATATGAACCATCTTTGAGATATTTAACAATGTGCCAAATATCAAAAGCCTTTGTCAAAGATTGAACTATTTCGGCAAAAAAAAATCCCCCAAAAAATCTTTTTTTTTTACTTTGAGATCAAAGGTTAAGGTCACAAAAAGGTCCAAATGATATGTAGCACATTATCTTGAGGTTATATACATTCATGCAAAATATCATATAACTCAAATGTTAAAAGATAAAAAGTTTTGACCCAGACAAGAACATATGAGAACAAGAATCTGAAGAACAGATGAACCAAAAGAAATACTTCTAAAACATAATGTCTCTTTCTTGGAAGAGGTGACATAAACAGCAGGTGCAAAGTTACAAGTCCTGTAGAAGAATCTGTTCTTGTCAAGTAAAATTCTGTCAAAATATTTTCAAGGACTTAAATTAACCAAGTTTTTTATTTTGACAAAGAAGTATTAGAACTAAAATCGTATTGACCTCTCAAAGTTTTCATATCTTCAATAACAAACTCTTAGTCTTACTTTCTCGTCAGAAAATAAACGTGGTTTAAGGTCAGTTTTCATCCAAATAAAGAATAAAAAAGATAAATAACAGGTAATCAATTTGTTAATGAAAATGAGGAAGATACATCATTTAGATGCTTGTCCTTGCCTAGAGATATTAACCTAGTCAAGGGTCATTAATTAGGACATGTCTTGCAGCAATTTGACAACTGTCAACTTCTTTGATGGTAATATTTATGAAACATTTTTTAAATAGTAATTAATTATTATATGCTTAAAGTAAAACACATGGATATTAATTTGATTAAATAAAAATATTTCTTAATATGTGATTTAGATTACATAATAGTTGCTGTGAGTTACCTGGTATTTCATATCTCTGGTTTGATCTTTCTTTAGAGAAAAATTTCTTATCTTCAGTCAAAATTGTACTTTTATATGTTATTAAAGTAAATAAATTGTTTCATCACTTTTTCTATGAATTTTTGTTTACACAATCACATATTTACCT
This sequence comes from Mytilus californianus, assembly GCF_021869535.1. Taxonomy (NCBI): domain Eukaryota; kingdom Metazoa; phylum Mollusca; class Bivalvia; order Mytilida; family Mytilidae; genus Mytilus; species Mytilus californianus. Next base: position 136,838,820 of record NW_026262581.1, on the reverse strand, counting down.
TAACCAATGACGTTTACTGATGTTAGTATGACAACAAATAGCATCGTACTGGTCAGCAATCCATACTATCAGTATTATGTAAAATGCTGTTGTGGTATCATTAAAAAATTCTGACATAATGGCTTCCATACCTGAAATTAAAATCAATTTATTATTGTCTCCTCTCCCATTAATTATATATTTTGTAACTGTCTCAATAAAGGGAGAGGACTTACATGTATATTTTATATACTGGGGATTAATTATTATTCATGGGATATAAACGTTCAATGATCACATGGCTAAAGATAAACCACACTTCTAAATGTTCAACAAAGTATTAATTATCAATAGGCTTGTAAGCAGACTTTGGCAAAACTATTAATTCAAATTTCCATGAAAACACAATTTTTCCTCAATCAATAATTGTTACCAATTAAAATAAATTAATCCAAGGTATCTGCTATTCTGTAATGCTGATTAATTTACTTAAAGCACAATGTCCACATTAATTTAATTTTGTATTTCCATTAAAGTTTTGAGAATATGATACAATATAATTTTAAATACATTAATATGCTGCTTACTTATAATAGGTTGGGAATGGAATTTTGAGGGATTTTTTGGTGCACAATTTTTTTTTCTGAAATCAACAAGGAAATTGTTGGAAGTCTGTCATACTGTTTAGAACATTACAATCTACAATTGTTGTTGTCCTTTACAGCTTGCACTATACAAAACATGAAAATAGTCATCTCGACTAATTCAAATGTCAGACAGGAAATGGCATAAGAAACAAACGATTAAACTATTTTTTTTTTCAAAGATCATTTCCAAAGATACCATAATGATATTTGTGTATGCATATGTCTACAATATTTTGGATTGAAAACAAAATTCCACATAAACCTGACTAGAAGATTGGAAGGTCAGATGTGGGAAATATTTCTAAAGGATGCCCTATTTTATAGAAATATAACATAACCAAATTTCATAGACTCAGTAGGACTTACCAACTAAAGCAAGGATTACGGTCAACAGTGGTGCAGCAGGGAATGCAATAGTGATATTCATCTCCAACATCTGTAGAAAATCAACTGTAAATGAAATGAGAACACATCAATAAATGTCACTCAACAATACATTAAATTGCTAAAGAAAAAAATCTTGCCCAGGTGAGACGATGACTGAGCAAAAACAATAAGTTTGTCAAAACTTTGTTCTGGAAACTTAATAACCTACACCATTTCACTTCACCCTACACTGTTTGTTCCATTTAGTAGTACAAAATAATTATCACATTTCCTCAATACTATTTTGACTCACCTATAAAGATAAATATCTGGTGATGAGAATACCTCAACAAAGTTGATACAGAGACAGTCTACAAAATAATACAGAAGACATGTTATCCTAATAATCTCTCATCTTTATTTATTATAGATTTATTCTTGTACCCTTCCAATTAAATAACTGGTCATAAAAAAATAATTACTGCATATGTTACGATGTTGTAAGATTTAAGTTTTACAGGTCTACTACAATCATCAAAATATAGTTCTCAAGAAAATAATTATAAACAGCCATTTTATTACAGATAAATGAAAAATGATTGTCATCAAGAAGTCTGCTCATATAACATTGAGGACAAGTCACAAATGGACCATCCATTTATTGCTCCGACAATCTTCTTGGGATGTAAAAATCTAGGCCTATTTTAATACAAATTTCCTTGATATGAACGTGCTTTCCATGGGAAGCACATACCTCAGACTTATGGTTGTTGACAGTTTCCATAATCACTAATCTTTCTATAATTTAGATTAATTGAAGTTTTAGGACTTTTTGTGATAACACTTCTCATCAGTAACTTATATATTTAAAACTGATCCCTAAGACTCTTTTGGTAACCTTTAACTTACAAATATTAGCATAATGAAAGCAGCAGCTAAATATGAACTTCTAGCCATCCACATGCTGACAAATCTGTAATGTTCTCCAGATACCACATTTCTGAGGTAACCTTGAATAAATGATAATAATATTTCTATACAAAATGAAATTTAACACATTTTTAAAAGTTCTCTTATCAAATTACGTTTGCTGTTGGTTTCAGACAAACATCAGACAGACAAAAATGTATTTTGCAGGTAACATATGGAAAATACAACCATTTTGGAGGTCAAAGTCTCACCACTTCTTGATACATAATATTTTATATAATTATCTATCAAATTAAATAAGAGGATTTTCTCTTTTAAAGTATAATTTTCCTTTGAGATGCATTCTAAATTTAGTTTTAATTGTGGGACCTTTGTGAAGAAATGTTAAGTTTTTGTGTAAATGAACAAATATAAATCACAAAATGTATACATATAAATTTTCATATAAAATCAATAATGCTCAATGATATAAAAAGCTACTTGTTCAGGTTATCTACCTTTATTGTCTTCCTGTTCTGCTAACTGTTTGATACTAGACATCAATATGTCATCATATCCCAAGAATTCTGCCAGTAAAAATCTACTGATACTATCTCCAAAACATACATCCCTGTCTGGATCTGTAAAGCATAGATATCTTATATTCAATACTTTCATTAATGTTATTAAATGTAGTGCAACATAAAAATCATAAAAAGATGACAACACAAAACCTCATCTAATACATGAAATTTGACATTGTATTCTATAATAATTGTCTCACCTTTTTTCAAATGTCTTCAATAAAGATTAGGCTAAGTTATATCTCGAAATGAATATTAACTGCTATTCAATCATAATTATAAAGTTATAAATTTAGTTCATTTAGCTGTAAATGAAAGGAAAACCAATACAAACCTAGTGTTACCAACATGACTGTAATATTTAGTTTCTGTCTGGTCTTTGGTGATAAGCGTAAAAATCCATACTCAAGAGCATATTCAACAATGTACTTTTCTTCTGGCCAAACTATTTAGTAAAACATAGAACAACGAAAATCATTATATTATGTAAATTTTATGTTATACATATATAAATCAAATGTAATTCTTAACTCGTGTCTATAGTGAATTCAGAGACTTTACAGTAAAAATACAATAGTCAGGTTCTATGTTTAACTACTAGGAAAGAGCTTTATATATGGGGGAATCAATTTTCCTTGTTATTTAAAATCACAAACATAAATTGTTCACTGATTCATTACCATATTCTATTGATTCATAACCATATGCTATGTACAAATGCTGAAATTAGAATCACAGGAGTCATATCAAGTTTTTAGTAAACCACAAACTGGAATCTGCAATACACATGTAAATACAAATAAACTTTAGTCAGTATTTCTGTTTCCTTACGTGTAAAACCATATATACTAAATTATCACCAACTTTAGCAAACTTAATAGATATAAGAAGATGTGGAATGAGTGCCAACGAGACAACTCTCCATCCAAGTCAAAATTAAGCCTACAATTCTATTTCAGTAGGTTGAAAGCCACAAACTAAAGTACCTACCAACTTTGGCCAGCATTTCTATTTCAGAAGGTGTAAAGCCATAAATAGACGTGGCATCAGTGTCGTCTATCGTTTTGTCCTCTGCACTTAACAGTGTGGTATTCTCAATAGTTGTCCAATTATCCGATTTTATATCACTGGTCTTTTCAGAAAGAAGATGATCTATGAATTTAGCTTCCAAAATTTTTTCCTCCACTTTCAATTCTTCACTTCTTTCTTCAGATTTTACTTCCGACTTTTCTGAATTACCACCAGGTGGCACTTCTTCATTTTCAGAGGCTGTAGTTTCATCATCATGTGATTGTTCCCCTTCTGATGTCTTGTCTTCTTCTTGATGGAGAACTTTGCCATTATTAAAGAATTGAAATGTAAAGTCTGTGTATTCTTTCTCATAAGAATTAATTAATGTGTAGTTTGCTGTTGCATTGTGTACAATTTCTACTCTAAGAATACCATCTCTTGGCCATGAGTCTTTGACGTGAGACAAACAGTTAATAGGAGTTCGAGCAAAAACAACATGTATATAAACTAATATACTCAAAACAACCAGTGCCTGTAAAAAAAATAATATTGTTTAAATTCAATCATGCTTAAAACTTTATGTGAGGCAAATAAAAAGTATTAAGATAAATGCACATTTAAGATGACTAGTCATGAAGATTCACATGAAGTTCATGCCAATGCTAAAAAGCTTTTAATGTCCATGAGATGTTATATCTAGTTTACAATATTACTAACTCTTAAGCATGTAAAGTGAAAATAAAAATATATATTTTCGATAAAAATCAACATTTTTTAAAAATGTTTTGAAGTCATATTTGAATTGTTCAACAGACATGAAAGTTTATGTTTAAATCATGGCACTTTGTACAGAATACAGAATAGATAATTTTAATTTACCTTTAATAAAATTGCAAATTCCAATACTCTTCTGATAGGTTTAGGAAAGGCCCTAGCATATGTTAATGCTACTCTGTAGAATAAAGCATGAAAAAGTCTGTCTCTAACATTCAACAAAGGGTTCTGTCCTGTCCTTCCTCTAGCTCTGGGCTCATTGTTATTGTTCTCTTGGTCAGGATTGTTCATAACTGGCTCGGGTGTTCACTTATATTCCAATACTGTTCATCAACAACTATCAAAACAAGGAATGCATGGCATAATTACAGTGTTAAGACATGCAGTGTTTCTAATTTCAAATGTACATACTTTGTTGTCAGTTCAGTGAGCATGTCTATTACATTTACAGATCATCCAATTTATGATTTTTGAAGTATGGTCTGACCATGCTGACCCCCTCCTCATCTTTATTAAATCCTATACTCTATAAAGGCCCTTATTACAAGTGATAGTTACATTTTAAAGAAGGGTACCACATGGAAAAGTAAAAAGATTTAATGTTGTCACTAACCTACATTGTTGTACCTAAAACAGCAACAGGTGCTACTTAAACAAGTTATTTTTTTCAATTGCCTATAAACATATTTTTTTTTATGAAAAATTACTTGAAAGAGTTATTTGAAATTTTCAAATTTCACTAGAAGCATGGACTACGTGTACATGAAGTTTTCATTAAATTTTTCACATTACTTTATCACATATAATTTAGAATCAATTAAAATTGAGAGGAGTATATAGATAAAAGGTTTCATTAAAAGTAATGACAAAAATATTACTTCGATAAGTTATTTTCTACATCTTTGAAATAATTAAAATGATTTATTGTTATTGTTTTCGACTTTAAGTTAACTTAAAGTCTCAATTAAATCACAGGTTTCTATCTATTGTTATCTGTCTACCATGTCTACCTTCTGGATTTCTAAGGAAAATGATATTAAATAGTCCCATATGACCAATCTTGTACCCAGAAGCACCAATATTAAATATAAGTGTGTCTGGAATGCAATTAGTGTTTCAGGAGGATAAGTTTTTATTCTTGATGGGAAAAATGACCAGATGTAAGATTTGATTTTGATTTGATTTTTGATGTTTTAACGCCACTTTTAAGCACCGCTTTTGGGCTATTTCGTGGCGGCCAGTTTTTATTTGTGGAGGAAGCCGGAGTGCCCGGAGAAAACCACAGACCTTCGATACGAAAACTGACAATCCTAGTCAATTAGGATTGGAGTCGAGTGCACCCGCACGAGGGGGGTTCGAACTCACAACCTCAGTGTTGACTGGCTAGTGATTACAGTAGTAACTACTTAGACCACTCGGCCACCTAGGCCCCCCAGATGTACGAGAATATTTGTTTAAGGTAGTAAAGTCTGTGTGAATGGACACCTATGCAAACGAAATTTACAAAAGAAACTTATAATACAAGCAATATTTAAGTGAGCCTCATTTTCAACATACCTTGTATAGGTAATTTTGAAAGTCACATGTTTAAGAGATGCCCCTGACTGTAAAGTACCTGTAGTCTCCATATTTACACTGTCATGGTTTTTTTACATTTTGCTTTACATGGTGTTCCAGACAAATCATATCAGATACTGAAGTTTGAATGGCATCACGAAACATGGTATATCAATATTATTTTTGATCAGATGATGCCCTCGATTGCATATAACGTTATAAAGGGACATAACTCAAGAACGGTAAAAGTGAAGCTACCCAAATTCGTACTTGATGCTGAGTTTTGTGGTAATAAGCATTGGGTATCTGTTTCATAACATTTGGTTGAGGCAAACTTAAGTTATAGAATTGAACAGAAACGAAAAATTCAGCAATTTTTCCATTTGTAAAGGGGTGTAACTCTAGAACGGTAAAAGTGACATATTTACACTGTCATGGTTTTTTTACATTTTGCTTTGCATGGTGTTCGAGACAAATCATATCAGATCCTGAAGTTTGAATGGCATCACGAAACATGGTATATCAATATTATTTTTGCACATTTTAAAAACTAGGCTAAAAACTGGTTGTCGTTTAACAACAAAGATAATGTTACAGGGCCTATAAGCAACAACACTATTGGATACAAGCAAAATACCTTTCAATCTTATTTGAGAGATGAATAAAATTTGTTTCTTGTAGGTCTTCACCTGTGTCACAATTACATTGTAAATCTATGAGCTTGAAATATGACAATGGCATTAAGACTAATTGACAATGCAAAGGATGCAAAACCAATAAACTATAATAATTTTAAGTTTAATTTAATCAAATAATATATGTCTGATATTTTACCTGAACTACTCAGAAACTTCAAAATACAGTAAACATAGTAAAAGAAATCATTTCATAGCAACAAAATACTCTATACGAACAAATCTTTCTTGTCCCATGGAAATCCCTATATTATAAATACAGTAGTCTCTCCCTTGTTGAATAAGAAGAAGAGAGAAAGATTTGGAAGTGTTCTGAGACTGTGAATGACTTTTGATTACGAAGTCGAGCAGTTCTTGCATGCTTTGAAACCTCATTCATGCCACCTTCACATCAACTTTGCAAAAGGCATGTAATTTACTGTATCGTTATGTAACAGGACAAGGGGTCTAACTTGTGTAGTGCACACCTTAATCTAGCTGCCGAAACCGCAACTCTATTGGTCCTTATTATGTTTTCTGATATGAGCGACCACATGGTCCCCAAATTGTAAAAAAAAATTACAAGGACCATGAGAGCTACAATTCCACAGCAAGCCTATATCATGTGGGTACCCAGACCGCAGGTTAAACTAGAATGGGTACTTTGAGGGCCTCTGTTGGTCAAAGTGGCCCCAAACTTAACCTGGAGATTGATCAATAGATATCTCTTCAGTTTATCTTTTCCCACCAAGGACTCCAGTGGTTCTATCCAAGTAATTTAGCTTCCTCTACCTTTATAACAGACTTCGCCGTGTTCTAACACTCCCTCTGTGTGCGGTTAGGGATTGACCTGGTTGTGGGACGTGGGTTGCATATAAGTTAGTGACACATCTCCATTAATCCTGATAGGGAGTGTACACCAACTCCCCTGTACCCTCGCAGCAATCCAGGGAATTCCGAATCACAGAGGGATCTTCTTACCTACATACATACGTTGGCAGGTATAACATTTGTAGGAGTTTGACTTATCTGAGCTAACCATATGTGGGTAAATTACCCTTTTGATTTCATTTCAATAGACTAGAATATAAATCTTTTCGTCATTGTTTTTAAATTCTCGATTTTAAGTAAATAAAGCCGAATTGTGATTTTTTTATATCCAGGTAAATTATTTGGTCATAAAACAAATTTAAACATGTAAAAGAAGACTAGACCTCAGTTTGCAGTACGATCATTGTTTAACCATAATTATGATGTTGAATAGCTATACTGCGCTTATTGGGTTATGTTAACATGTAATATACTTAAAAGAAATCATAAATATCTTGTTATTAATAAAACCTCATGATTTTTGTGTATTCTTTGATGTGCGACATGTCAATAATGGTTATGAATAAATGAAAGACTTTTTAGACAGGTTATTATTGGTCTCAAGTCTAATATTTTATTTCGAAATTGATAATTTTTTATTAATAAAAAATTATGATACTGAAGAAAAAATAATTTGTATATGATTTCTGGCAGATAGATATATATTTTACATAAATGCTTTATAATCTTTCTTTTACTCAAAAGGCCAAGCCTAATACCAAAAAGATGCATCTTCTGTAGAAGAATATTTCCACTGAATTATGAATAATGCTTGGTTATCTAATAACAAGTCAAAAGATAATAGATCTGATGAAACAGAGAAAGAAAGAATATCAAACATTGTTTCTTCTGTGATTCACGAATATGATGTTATAGACGACCCACCCTGTGCTTCCAAAATGGCCCAAAATGATCAACATGAAAAAGTTTTGACAAATGACCAATCAAAGCTGTCACAATCAGCAAATGAACAAATCATAATGTCATACCCAAGAATAAACTGTAGAGAAAAAATAGTTAGTATTTGCATTCATGAGCATCTATTTTAAAGAGAAATAGAGTACTTTCACATTAATTTATTTTCCCGTACATTTTCTATGTCATAATGCTATTGTTAATATGCTTCACAGTAAGAGTCAATTGTTTAATGACATCATTTACGCTGATTGGTGTCGGGTCATCAGACGAAACTCATTAAAAAAAAATGAACTGGAAACTTGTCTTTAGTGCTATGTCGATCATTCCTATAGATATCCGCCTGTAAAATCTACTATATTTTCTCTATTTTTGTGCTTATAAGGAGCACATTCTTAAAGATTAGCAGTTTATTTTTTAATAAACCTAACACAAATAAACTGCTGAACCTAAATTCATTTTTAAAGTATTAACATATTTGGCTTTGTCATTCATTTGTGTTAATTCTCAAGGTGCCAGTTCCATGTAATCTAAATTTCAGGAACAGAAGGTAAATGAAAACAAAATTGTTTGATATAAGTATCCAGAATATGGAGTTTGAAAAAATGATGGTGTAATAGCAATTTTAATTTGGGACAGCTTTTATGTGACGGGTGGATACAATAATGTGACCCTGTGTTCACTTCTATGAACCCCAAGCAATAATAATGCTCTGGAACAATTTATGATCTAACAGTCAAGTTGGTGACAAGTACCACTATATTTTTTAATGCAATTTTTTAGCTGAGAAGCATAAATATTGTATAAATACTTATTTCACAAAAAGGCATATTAATGCAAATACATTTCAGAAACTAATGTCCAGTAATCGCAAGGAAGTTTTAAAGAAACTTTGCACATATATATATCAAACATGTAAATACTTGTGTGTGTCTTCCTGGCTTGTAACTCTTATATTCTTTATTTTTTCTGTATGTTTCATAATTATAATTGTTAGTTGTATATGCATGTAGATTTGTATATTGTAAATTTTGTGTTTTTCTTTTTTGTTTCAAATGTTATTGTATCTCTGTACCGATGTTATGCAATGGCTGTTTGAGAATAAAGATATATATATATAACAATAATGATTGAACATATTCAACTTTACAATATGACACCTTAAAATAAAAGGTTTTTTAGGGTATATGTCAATGAAACAGCAAACAGACAACACATTTGTCAAGATAAGGTCTTCATGAAAAGACATGTGTTTATCATTTGTTTATACAATATGTTGAGATAAATTTATTTATTTGGAAAATTCAAGGATTTGTATAGTAAGTATTGTCTTACTATACAAATCCTTGGAAAATTCAATTACAGAGGGAACAGAACTTAAGAAACTGTTAATATTTAGCATGAATCAACACTTTCATAGGACAAGTCTTCAAAATTAAAACTAATTATATGCAATAATTATTTGGGTGTTCAAAGATAATAATTCATAGTTGTAACTTATTAAGTAGCAATATTTTATTTAAGTATTGCATTCATTGTTGTTCCATTAAAGGTAATGTGGCTAAAAATCATTAACCTAACAGGACAATAGCAATTGTAAAGTTATGTTTATGTACAAACTATGCATTCTAGAATTTTTGGAAGTTTCTTGAGATTTATTTGATTTTTTAATAGTGTTTTTTCTTACTTAACACAGGTGATATGTGTAGACCTCAGTTCAGAAATGGACAAAGTGACATTTAGATCTAGAGCTGGGTAGGTATATTAGCTTTTACAATTAGATTCAGAAAAAAAATAAGAAGATGTGGTATAATTGCCAATGAGACAATTATCCACCAAAGACCAAATGACGTAGAAGTTAGTATTTGTAGGACACTGTATCATCAGGAAATCATAGTTGAGTTGGTTTGATTTATCTTTGACATTTAGATCAAGAGCTAGGTCTGTATTTATCAGCTTTAATATTTATATCTGGAGCTGGATTGATATATAGCAGCAATTATACATATATTCAGAGCTGAGTAAGGTATTAAGCAGTTTTGACAGTAAGATCTAGAGCTGCTTAGGTATGGGTCACCTTAGAACTGAGTAGGTACTGGTCAGTTTAGACACTTTGATCTAGTGCAGTGTAAGTATATACTGGTATCAACTTAAACATTTTGACCTAGAAATGTTCGGGTATATATTAGCTTTGATGTTTGATGTTAGGGCTAGGTAAGTACCAATTACCTTTTGCTTTTAGATCTAGAACTTGGAAATCAGTTTAACACACAGCACTTGATTCTGTTGTAAAGGTATATAGATATAAGAAGATGTGGTATGAGTGCCAATGAGACAACTGTCCATCCAAGTTGACAGTTAGTCTATAGGTTCAGAATTGAGTTGGTATATATCAGCTTTGACATTAGATCCTGAACTTGGTAGGTAAGTTAACATATTTTAAATTTCACATATTGGCTTTTAACTATCAGAAAAAAGGGAATAAAAGTAATAAACTTTTGATATGGTATATTTTTTTAAATATTCAATATAAAAATAAGAAGATGTTGTATGATTGCCAATGAGACAACTATAGGTCACCATACAGCCTTCAACAATGTGTAAAACCCATACTGCATAGTCAGCTATAAAAGGCCCCGAAATGACAAATGTAAAACAATTCAAACGAGAAAACTAACAGCCTGATTTATGTACAAAATAATGGATGAAAAACAAATATGATACACAGCAACAAACGACAACCAATGAATTTCAGGCTCTGTATGTTCATATATACTTGCTTGTTTTGAGGAAAGATTTTTCAAAACAGTTTCCGTGGAAACAATTTAACATTGGTGGTTATACTTTTTTTGTTTCTGATAAGTTTTTTATATGAATTTTAAATAATTTATAATAAGCAGGATTTCATTGTTGTTATTTTTTATTTTTCAGTGATAAATGGACACCTCTTAAACTGGTAAAAAGAGCCTTAGGATTTTTTCTTCATAGTAAATCAAGAATAAATAAGTTACATGAATATTCTCTAGTCATTCTACATAACTCAGCAAAATGGGTAAGAAGCTTATTATTGCTAAAATAAAAAATTACCTGTTCTCAATAGTCTGAATAGTCTTTTTTAATTTTAGTTCATTTATATGTTTTGGAGTTTAGTGAAACGTCCATTTTCATTGAACTAGTACACATTTTGTATAGTGGCCAGCTGAAGCCCGCCATGGATGTGGGATTTTCTCGCTGTGTTGAAGACCCATTGGTGGTCGTCGGCTGTTTGGTCGGGTTGTTGTCTCTTTGACTCATTCCCCATTTCCATTCTCAATTTTAAATGCCAATTCTGTAATTTATTCTGTAATAAGAGATTCATTTGTATGAGTTATTTCCCCTTGGAGGGACATACATTTTATTTGCCAAGAAAAAGCAAATTTATCTGTGTGAAATGTGTAAGTTTTGCAAATCTTTTGATTTCATTTAATCTTTTGGTATGCTAGATACTTTTTGATATCAAAAAGTATTTTTCAATTTCTCTATCTTAAGAACCCAACACAAATATTATATTTAACATAAATTAATTGAACTGAAATTTTCACTTCAAAACACAGAAACATCTATTATTTTAGAAAGAAAAAAATCACTCAATCCCAAAAATGTATATTAATTGTAATTTTCATGCTTACCTTATCCAAACAAATTAAAAAGACAAAAATACACAATGTGACTCACAGCTTCAATATGAAGAAAAAAAAAACTACCTCAGATGTGATTTTTTTAAAAGTGTATACAGTGCCATGGACAGATGTGATTTTTTTAAAAGTTATACAGTGCCATGGAATATGTTCACCATATAATATACACTGAGGATTTCTTTGTCAGTCATAGTCATATGAATTCCTATAAAATCTGCATAGACCATAAATTCAGAAATGTTTGCATTGTTTTTATTATTGCAAAGCATTCACTAGATGCAGTATTCCATTACTTAGAACTTGCATTGTTGATTCTGGTCATATATTTGTTTGCAGCATTTTCTGAAATCACATTGACTTTTATCTGTTGATCGTCAATTGCAACTCATAATTGCATGCAATGATTTCTAAATTAACAGTAAGCATTCAAAACAGAAATATTTGAAATATGTCAATGTGTACAAAATATTTATTCTTATATTTTTCAGGTGAGAGATTTTACATCAAATCCAAAAGAAATTCTGTCGTTCTTCGAAGATGAGATATTATTAGATACAATCGCCTGTGAAACATTTGATGCATCATCATTATTTGATGTTTTGTAAGTACGCTAAATATTTAGATAGCACTCCATAGTTAGACAATAAAATTAGAATTTAACCACAAAATGTTTGATCATCTTCTATTCCTGGCTTTCTAAATACATTAAGCCAACTGTTTGTGTCATACATGTGCATACGTATGTAATCAGTATCTTCCTTAGATTTGATTTTCAAAAGTTAAAATGGTGAAATATAATTCCTTTTTTGTGTATCCATGGCAACATTCTGCATTTATTTACCATAAAATATTGCAAAAAGGGGCATGAAAATGTCACATATTCCCTCAAAATTTGGTTCAAACTAGAATTTCAATCTCTTTGAGTGGTATCTTTTCTGAAACTATTGACATTAATCTACCAAATGATTTAATAAAGATTGGGTGTCTTTCGCCTCATTTTTTCATAAAATTTAATCACTAAGTTCGTGCGACAAAAAGTTGGAAAAAAAACATTACAATAATTTCCAGACCAATGTCTCGTATGGATATGAAAATACAGACTGTCATACAGAAAACAGCCCATAATACATAGATTACACAACCTTGATGTTCCTATTAAACCCCAATGAAGGCTATATTAATCTTCAGCTATTCAAAAATGTATTTTATTGCACATTAGCTTTCATATTTAAAAAATCCACAGGGGCCAAAATGTGAAACTACACACCTAACTGTGGAGTTCTACTTTAACCACTCGAAGACAGAGTCAATCTTGGTTGTTAACATGACCTTTAACACTGTACATTTGCTGTAAAAGTGAAGAATGGGACTCTTATTGTTTTTTGTCATCTGTAGTGAATTTGGAGTTTCAGATTTTAAAATTCCTGTAGAGTTTAATGTTAAAAATTTAACCATTTCCTGATGGAGACACTTTATTTAAACAGATCTGAGATAATGTTTTCCTACTTCTTTAGACATTTTTGCCTACAAGTCTTGGAATTAATTTTAAAAGGTCCTCCATTGTAGCTTGAGGGATTATGATTAAGTCAACATATAGGTCTATATCTGAGAGAAACTCCAGATGTTCATGAATGTTACTTCATTGCTACTATTCTTTCATTTAACCAAAACATTCCTAGAACAATTGGATCAGCATGACTTACATGTCTAGCTGAGTGGCATGATTGCTATTTCATTTTCAGTTCAAAATTTTGGAAATCTCCTGTTAGTTACTTTGATTAACTTGAATGCCCATAGTTAAACATGCAAAAAAGTTTCAAAACAGAATAAGACAATGTCCCGCTTGTTCAAAATATATTGTGATTTTATTAGGCAGTATTGTCCTTTTTGTGCCATTTCAATAGGAAAATCAGAAAACAACAAATAAATTTGATATTTAAGTTTAATTTCTACGTGATTCAGGTTGATATGGCTTGGAATTATCACTTGATTTATTTTCAGTTTGCAAAATTTCAAAGAAATGTATGTAACAATGTAAAATGTCCCAATTTTTTTATTATCTATCATTTATATGTGAAATGACAGTTAAGTAGTGACTATAATTTAGATACATATATATATTTTTAGGTTGAACAGATTAGAATTACCTGCAGTGGAAGGAGATGTTTCTGTTACACCACCACCATATATTGTTCGCGTTTTAATGATTTATGGCAGATCACATTGTCCAATAGAATTCAGAAAAAAAGAGGTACGAAAATATATTTAACCATTATGCACTTATTTTTAGTCATTCTGTCATAAATGTTTTATCCAGCAAAGAAGAGACTTAAAGTATTTAAACAGGCAAATCCTAACATTGCAGAAACATTTTGTCGTTCTATTCTGTAGAATACAATATTGCTGAATGAAATCTACGCTGAAGTACAGCTCCCAATATTACAGTTAATGACAGCATAGTTTCATATTAGAATCTGTGCCAGTCTTAATTATTATTTTTTGCTTGTACTTGTGTTTTTTTCATTTGTAATACCTTTTTACTGAGTATAGTACCAGTACTTTTCCTTGATTTTTATTATGCATACTTGTATGTTCCCCGTGTGATTTCATTGGGGAAGGGCTGAGGTTTGAAAAAAAGGTGTAGCCCTGCCACGCGTTTATGTCTGCACTGGAACCTAATAATTAGTTGTTCATGTTTTTGTGTCTGCATTAAGTCCGATTGTCTTTTGTTACATCTCATTGTTTATTGTCGTTTGGGGAATTTGTTACATCTCATTGTTTATTGTCGTTAGGGGAATTTGTTACATCTCATTGTTTATTGTCGTTTGGAGAATTTGGTGCTGAAATCAGGTCTTTGATAGTCTATGTTAAATTAAACTTTTTTATACTTGGAGTCATTTAAAGTTTGACATATTGAATTAGCAACTCTCTATTGTTGACAGTGTGTTGACCTCTGGATGTCTTTTGGTTATATTTGTGGTTTGGTTTCTGTCTAATTAAAAAAATTATATGGTCAGAATAGGGACATAAGATATAATGCCCAATGTTTGGAGAGGCAATCTCTACTTTTAAAAGAAGACGTGAACTTTTTGAGTGTTCAGTGGGACTGAGTAGGTGAACAAAACAAAAGCAATTGCCATTACCCAGCAAAATATCCAAATTTACTGCCCTTCATCCAGCTTACCTTCTTTACAAAACCTTCATTGTTCCTTTTTGTTTATGTGATATATTTGCTACTGGATCAAAATAAAAACAGAAATCAATCAAATATTATTTTGTTTATGTATTTCTATTCTTTGCAGTCTTTCAAACAGCTTGATTCTTCTCCATATTTCTTTGTTGATGTGATGTATATACATGAAGCTCCATCAGAAGAAAATAAATGTGAGGTATGAATGCTCTTGTTATTAATCGACTGAGTAAAATAAGGTAGTTCTCCAAGTTATAATCCCTAAAATTAGTATTTTTTTTATGTTGAACAAAATGTAAAAATAATACATGAAATGGCACATATTTCATTATTAAATGCACAATTTTTCAAAGATTAAAGTAGTGATAAACTATAGAACTGAAAAACAAAAACCCCACAAAGCATCAAACTTCTATAATCTTTAACAGAAAAAATAAAATGACACAAAAAAGCTAAGAAGCATTTGAAAATAGCTGTGCCAAAATTAAAGAAATTTGAAGTAATAATCTGCTTCTGCAAGATAATGGCTTCAATCAACAAATTCATTATACTGCCATGGATTTTGGTGGAGTCACACCAAAAAATCAATCAATCAAACACTTTACTTTAATCAAGAACGCACTGAACTTACAAAGCCACAGACATACAAATATATTTGAGCTAAATAACCTAAATATGCTTTAAAAAGTAGCCCAAAAACACCAAATGTCAATATTCCTGATATTATTATAATATATGAAAAAGATATTTAAACAGAATAATTGGACTATTCACTATTCAATTTTGTATAGACTTCATATCAAATGTCATCATAATTGTTTATTTTACTCTGTAGATGATTTTTGACAGCCTTTGTGACTTTGATGAGAAAGGAATGTCTTACATATTTGAAGCGGCTAGAAATCCCACTAAATTTTACGACCAGATGTCACAGTTATTAGCTCATCCCTTACAAAGGCCTTTACAAAAAGACATTGCTTGTAGACTTCATAATGTAGCAGAACTTGTAGAACAATCTTCATCTTCATCTTCATGACTTGTTCATAAATGTTTTTGAATGATGTTCATAAGCATTTTCAGCATAGGTTGTAATAAAAAAAGTGTTATCAGATCTGAGACATAATAAACTGAAATGTATGTGTCCATTCTCTTTGTATGTGTAGTTTGTTTAAATTATAGTTGAAATACTTCCTGCTGAACAATAAACATCTAATATTTAGTCAATCTGTAATATTTTAACATTATAATAAAGTTTTGATACTGACGTAAGATGGTAATAAATGGGGATTATCCCAAGGAAGGTTTTAAACCCAATCTCTGATGGTGGTTATACCTGTTTACTTCTGTCCACCTCTTGCTCTCCATCTATCTTAGTGATTTTTTTCTCAGGAACTACAAATCAGAGCCTGCTGAAATTTGGTATTAAGCTTCATGTGAGCATTCTCTACTGTGTAATGCATTTTCACATTCATCACTTATCAACTTTCTGTTAACAAAATACTGAAGTATTCTTGCACATAATGGCCATGTATGAATTTTTTGACACATTTTTCTTAGTATCTACTAACCATGTGATTGTTTCCAGATTCTTCACTTAACAACTTACTGTTTACCAAATAATTTACTGTGGATTCAATATTATTTGTGGGATGCCAATTGTCATGGATTTCTTGTGTAAAGTTGAATTTTGAATTTTAATGCCCAAGAAAAGTAATAATTTCCTATATGATTGTATGAAAACTTTAGCACAACCACAAAAATGAAAATTTTCATCAATCCACTTAAATTTATACCCAAGAAAATAAATTAATTCACAGTACATTTTTACACATTTGGGCTATGTATGAAAATTTTGCCACATTTTTCTCAGGAACTACAAATCAAGGCTTTCTGAAATCTGGTATCAAGCTTCATGTGAGAATGCCGTAGTGTGTTATTCCTTTTCAGATCCATTGCTCATTAACTTCCTGTTTACTGATTACTCATAGCAGGGTTATCATTTGTGAGCAATAGCTCACAGCTCAGCATGTTTTCATTGTTAGACTGTTATCACAACTGATATCTTAATACAGTTGACTGTATGGAAAATTCACCCCTTTCTGTATGGAAATAGCACTTCAATATGACAACACTCCAATGCCAATATATCTTCTTTAAAAATAAGGAGATGTGGTATGATTGCCAATGAGATAACTATTCACCAGAATCCAAATGATGCCGATGGGATGATAACAACTATAGGTCACCCTTCATCCTTCAACATTAAGCAAACCCCTCGCCACAAAGTCGTCTTTGTTTATTAATGGATATACAATCTAATATTTTGCATGTATTATTGGTCTAATATTGATACTTTTCTTGTAATGCATTGCTGGTTTCCTGGACATGCTACTGGAATCTGTCCAATGAACTTTCTTTGTGATTGATACAGAGCTTAAGAATCATAGCCAGCTGTTAATATGAGATGTCATTTCTTGGGTGTGTCTGTATGAATAGTAGTTATATGAAGATTAATCATGATTTGGTAAAAAAAAATCACACCAAAATATGTGTTGCCTTTTTAAGGTCCGTCAGTATAGTTTACCTATTGCTTATAGTATTTGAGATAGAGGATTGACCATGTAAACTTAACCTTGATCACTGACCACCTTATTTGTATAAAGCTTTATATAAATAGTTGATGCTGCCACCAGATTGTAATCCCTTTGTCTGACATTCACGACTAAGTATGTCAGATAGAAACAACAACCACTGAATAACAGGCTGCTGTCTTGGGATAGGGGCCGATAGGCACATATACAATGTGATGAGGATAAACATGTTTGTGAGCTCTCAATCCTCTGCTAACCTTGGACAGTGGTGCAACAGCACAAATACAAAACAAACTGTAGAAATCAGTATGAAATGGTCTAACTAATCTGATAAGGCTATTTTCCCAAGGTCTACAAGACTCCATTATTCAAAATTCAATGTATCCTGTAAACCAAAACATAGAAGCTGTCAATCTATGAGAGCTATCTGTATGTCATGTATAAAAAATCTGTAAGTATTAGCTTGTACTTGGATGGTTCCCGGTATTCAGAAAATATCTTCAAGAAAATTGCCTTGTATATTTGAAGACCTAAGAAAAATGTACAGCTGTCAACCTAGCACTAAAACATTACACCTTCATTGTTATATCTACCAATTTTTACCATTTAATATTGTGATTTTATCTTAATGATGTCAAGCCATATAAGCACATTTTCAGAAGCCTGTAAACATTTTGTCATGTTTACATATGTGTTAATTTTAAATCTTACAACTTGCTCATCCATTTTTATTACCCTTTGCAATGCCAATAAGTCATATTTTTCCCTTTCAAAATGCCTTAATATCCCATGACTGCTATTTTCAACTTGATTTGACGTGCAACATGAAATGTGGTGGTTAAGGGAAAAACAAAGTAAATTGCATAAAATTTAATTTCTCCTATATAAATGATTGACACATTACTATAAATATTAAACAAAAAACAATCATAAAGGTTATACAACAACAAAACTTTAAAATCGGTGGTTTCACCCATTACAGGCAAATATCTTATTATTAAGCAAATTAGAATTATATTAAAAAAAAATGCTTTACAAAATGCTATATTCCTTGGACACTGCTATAAAATATAGACAAATGCTTAATACTCATGAACTGTGAAGAAATTTAGGTTATGGGATAGAGCATTGTTCCATCAAAACATACATGGGACCCATGGAAGGTAACTTGAATCAGCTACCATGGATGTGTTTGGAATAATATGTTGTACACACATTTTTTTATTTATGCTGACTGTCTCCAAATTGCTTCTAAGGGTGGCTTCTCTATTTTCAAAGTGCTTTCCATGGTTTCCATGTATATCAAACAAATTTAAAAATTGTTTACTTAAAGACTCATTCTTTATAGTTGTATTCCTTTTTCCCTGCTTTAGATAGTTTAAATATAAAATCTGTGACTGAATGATAAGGAATGACATATATACAAATAAATTACATAAGTCATGAAGAATAGATATATACAATGATTGCACCAATACACAAGGAATTAACTATTAAATGATTTCATTATTCTTTTTACAATTTCTTATTTTATTTTTATTTAGCAATTTAGAGTAAATCAATAAATAAAATCCTCCATAAATTTACATACTTTGTAAAATGAAGAATGAGAATCTAAAACAAATTCTAATATGGTCCAAATTTAAATTTCTTATACAGGTTCTAATTAGATTTCAGAGAATTCTGAAAAAACTGGAGAGCATTTTGTTTTAGAAGTTCATGAAAATGCATGTTATATATGAGTAAATGTAAATGATATTCAACAACACAAGTTTGACAATCAAATATCTTGCTCCGTTTTGGATAGATGTAGTAGGGTACAAACAAATCATGTATCATCCTCCAGTTTATATACGGTCATATTTGACGATGTGATAATGATTCCATACAACTAGCAATAATCAAAACAGATTTCAATAAATAATACAAAACATGAAATCAGATGATACATATTAAACCTATGCATCAATACAAGTAAAAGTTATTGTTGACAATGACTCTAGCTATACACAAAGCTGAACATTTAATCTCAGAAAATAAGAAACAGGTAGACATAATTTGTAAAAATAAATGTTATAATGACTGTATTATTCATAATATAAAGTCTTTTTGTTTTCTCCGTGATAGTTCTTAATATATTGTTATATTGTAGTTTTGATAAGAGAACATGGTTCATGATTTATAACATATATGTATAACTTTATACAAAAATCTACATTAATTTTTAATTGGCTTAAGTAGTTATCGGGGTCAAAACATTCTTAAAATACAATACACAAAAGACACACACTGTAGCTAGGAAAACAGTCAAACCTACTTTTGTGGGCCCTGTATAAAGGAAATCACTAGGAGTAGCTAGGGATACAGTCCAAACTGCTTCTGTTGGCACCTGTATAAAGGAAATCACTAGGAGTAGCTAGGGATACAGTCCAAACTGCTTCTGTTGGCACCTGTATAAAGGAAATCACTAGGAGTAGCTAGGGATACAGTCCAACCTGCTTCTGTTGGCACCTGTATAAAGAAAATCACTAGTAGACAGGGATACAGTCCAAACTGCTTCTGTTGGCACCTGTATAAAGGAAATCATTAGTAGATAGGGATACAGTCCAACCTGCTTCTGTTGGCACCTGTATATAGGAAATCACTAGGAGTAACTTAAGATCAGTCAAACATGTTTAAGTAACACCTGTATAAACTTATCATAAAGGACAAATAATTGTCTTCCTTTGGATAGCACATATATCTAGGTTTGATTATATGAATATAAATGTTAAGGTGCACTTGATCTGCCTGTCATGGGATTTGTAAGTTACCCCTGAGAGGCTGGATTGTTTATCTCTGATACAACAACAAAATTGACCACTATTATGAAAAGTAATGCACAAATAAAACAAACATTTTAAGTATACTGTGTGCTAATCAGCTATTGAAAATAAGGTATGATGAAAATTTAAATAGAACACCTTATTTTGATATTTAGAGGGAAAAAAATCAAATGTAAAAAGTTGGTTTAAGCCTTGCTGTAGTTCGTTAGGTATGTGTTTAATAAATCCTAAGACTTGTGTCTAATGGCAGCAATAATTTGGATGCTATAATAAAATTGAGAATGGAAATGGGGAATGTGTCAAAGAGACAACAACCCGACCATAGAACAGACAACAGCAGAAGGTCACCAACAGGTCTTCAATGCAACGAGAAATTCCCGCACCCGGAGGCGTCCTTCAGCTGGCCCCTAAACAAATATATATACTAGTTCAGTGATAATGAACATAAACACATAACTTAATATTACATATCAAAGTTTGATGGTATTTTCTTAAGACAAGTGCTTTATGATATATTGTTTATATCTTTAAAAAAATCATTTGTTCTTAATATATTTTCTGTAAAAATAAATTGAAGTTGACAAACAATTGTGTAGATATTAGCACAGTGGTTCATGTGAGCAGATCATTATAGGGTTTAATAGTGGCAATTGACAAACCTCTTTTATTTCCAAGAAAAATGTTTCTACCATTCCCTTCTAATTAAAAATAATGCCTTTTGGCACAGCTGCTTATTTTTTTTATTTAAGTTTCACAATACAAAGAATAAATATTTCTTTTACAATCAAAGCTATATTTCATATGATAACTACAGTATCCATGGTATGTGCCCTTAAGATGAATTTTGCATATAAAAAGGGTGCTTTGTTTGTTTTAAACCATATCCTTTTCAAAATTTTAGGAAACACTGAACCAAACATTATAAATACAATGTAAAAAAAACCGGTATTTTCCAAGAAACCTATACTTTTATTTCTATACAATCTAGTTTCTTGAAAAATCTTTCAAGAACAATAATTCAAAATATAAATATTGTTTGCATTAAAATAAAATCCCACTTGCTGGCTGACAATGTGTCATCACCAGGATGAATAGTCCAGATCTTCATTTCCAAATACAAAGAAGTATCCCAGTATTGTAAGGAATACCACAAGGTTACCAGCTAACACCAAAGCACATGCTCCCCAGTCAATCTGAAAAATAAAAACAAGAGGCCAGCTTAAAACAATTTACTACTTGGACTTATTTACAAACAAACTCCATGTAACCAAATCTGAAATATGACAGTATTTACTGAATAAGTCAGGACTACATTCACAAATAGTAAGTGCATGCTAAGTATATCACCATAAATAAAAGTGAATTTGTATTAAGTCAGACCAAACCAACTCCCAAGCAAAGACCAACCTACATTCATCACAGGAAATCTGATATGTAATAAATTTCACCAATAAAAACAAGGGGCAAAAACTAAGTCTCAACAAAGGAAAAAATGTGTTTATTATTTTGTACATAAATCAGGCTTTAAGTTTTCTTGTTTAAATAGTTTTACATTTGTCATTTTGGGGCCATTAATAGCGAACTATGCGGGATGGGTTTTGCTCTTTGTTCAAGGCTGTGCTGTGACCAAGGAATTGTACATTTAATCTTAAATATACAACTCCTTGCTGTGACCTATAGTTGTTCGGTTCTAAGTCATTTGGTGGAGAGTTGTCTCATTGGCAATCATATCACATCTAATTATTTCTAAAGAAAGGGTCTTATCTGGCCTTAAATATGGTACCAATATTAAAGTAAACATACACTATCACAAACCTGTTAAAACAATATTATGTAATGGGGTATTCAGGAAGTTGAGAAAACTTTTACATTCCAGGCAGATCTTTCATAGCCTCTGTTAAAAATTGATTTACAACTTTTTTTATATTGAGAGGTTGGAGAGCTTGACATATTGTTTAAACACCTGTTGTTAATAAACTGTTAACACAGAGATATGTCTCGCCTATTTGTTATTTTGACAATGCAAATGTTGAAATTAAAATAGCAATACTTTAACATGTAAGTTATGCAAATATTCAAAGTCAATGAACCATGACTGAAGGTACAGGGCTAAACAATCTCCATGGAAATGAGATGTGCCAATGCTAATACAACTGCAAACCAAATACCATTGACTTTTCATAAGTCGTTCCATTTAAACAGACCTAAAGCAAATATTAACTTGTAAACTATGTAAAAGTTTCAAAGTCAATGAACCATAATAAGGGGGTGGGGTTATATAATCTCCATGGAAATAAAACTTGCAAATGCCAATACATTTGCATACCGAATATCATTGACTTATTTTATTTTTTTTTTAACATTAGTGGTTCATCTTAAACTGACCTAATCACAAACTAATACATGTAAACTAAGCAAAAGTTTCAAAGTCAATAGACTATGACTAAGGGGTAAGGACCCAATATTCTCCATGGAAATGAGATGTGCTAATGCTTATACAACTGCATACCAATTATCATTGACCTACCACTAACAGTTCCCCTTAAACTGACCTAATCACAAACTAATACATGAAAACTAAGCAAAAGTTTCAAAGTCAATAGACCTTGACTGAGGGGGTGGGGCCAAATAATCTCCATGGTAATGAGATGTGCCAATGCTAATACAACTGCATACCAAATATCATTCACCTACCACTAGTGGTTCCCCATAAACTGACCTAATCACAAACTAATACATGAAAACTAAGCAAAGTTTCAAAGTCAATAGACCTTGACTGAGGGGGCGGGGCCAAATAATCTCCATGGTAATGAGATATGCCAATGCTAATACAACTGCATACCAAATATCATTGACCTACCACTAGTGGTTCACCATGAACTAGACCTAATCACAAACTAATTCATTGTTGACACCGCGGCCGACGCCGGAAACAGCATACCTATGTCTCGCTTTTTGACTCCGTCAAGGTGAGACAAAAACCATATGTTGACCTCTAGATGTTTTTGTGTAATAGAGTTTCATTTCTCATTGACATATCTCTTTTATTCAAATCAATCTTTTTATAACACAGCCATATATATAACCATTGCAACAAAGGTTTATAAAAAAATTGAAATTTTTATACTTGAGTGCTTGAAGATCCTTTTGCATAAGCACAGTAATTTGGTTATTTTATAGTGTATGTCTAGTTTTTATGCCCTCACCGTAGCGGAGGGGGCATTAAGCTTTACCTTTGTACGTCCCGAAATTGGTTTCCATTCTCTAACTTTAGTTTGCCTCAACCAAATGTTATGAAACTTATCCACAATGCTTAATACCACAAAACACAGACCAAGTTTAAATTTGGGTGTGTCACTTTTTTTCTTTCTAAAGTTATGTCCCTTTACAAATGGAAAAATTGCTGAATTTTCGTTTCCGTTCTCTAACTTTAGTCTGCCTCAACCAAATGTTATGAATCTCATACACAATGCTTATTACCACCAAACACAGATCAAGTTTGAATTTTGGTGGTGTCACTTTTACTGTTCTAGAGTTATGCCCCTTTACAAATGGAAATATTGCTGAATTTTTTGTTTCCGTTCTCTAACTTTAGTTTGCCTCAACCAAATGTTATGAAACTTATACACAATGTTTATTACCACAAAACTCAGATCAAATACGAATTTTGGTACTGTCACTTTTACCGTTCTTGAGTTATGTCCCTTTATAACTTTATATGCAAGCCCCCAGGGGTATCATCTGTCTCCCATGGATACATTCCCCATTTATTTTTAATTTTATGTTAGTGTACTGTATACTTTTGGCTTTAAAAAGTCTTATTCTAATAAAAAAGAAATCCTTTACTATCTTGTTTAAATGCAATACGTTTGCTAACAGTTTATAGTAAACATTCGTTCCAGCAAATTCATTATATAAGTAGGCAATGAAATAATATGTTTATATAATTTTACTCACAGTATTTACATGTGCCAATACAACGGGAAGTCCAATAGCTGATATTACAATGCCTGTAGTTATGAATATTGCAAGTTCTACACAGGCACTACTTGCTGTGTCCAGACTATCAGACATACGTTTAGATATTACTGTAGGTAGTGGTGACAGGAAGTAGAAAATTAACACAAACATTGGCCACCAGTTACTGAAATATATAGAAAATTAATACAATCGATTCTGGTTATTTGCATAGCCTATTTGTCAGACAAAATTATGCAATTAAGCAGAGTATGCTTTTATCTGAAATGCCAAATTACGGCGTCAATTAACATCGATAGTAAAAATCAGTAAAGGAAATCCCTGAAAAAAGACGAAGAGCAGTGATCCACTTGCATCGTGTTGAATGATGATTTATTCTAATAAAAGTTATTTAACTGATGTCATATATGTTATTGTCTTTCAATTCTACCAATAAAGTTTATAAACACATTTTGTTTTAGTTTTTTGCGTACCAACGTTTCCTTTACCTGGGATATAAATATAGAACCAATTGTTCTAAAAATAGATTTGTTTCTATGACCCGTATGTTCAATGAAACATTATTAAGCTTTGATTAAAAAACTATTCAACAATTCTTCACAGTTTATTGTCAATTTACAGACTGCCACAATGAACAGAGAAGATTTAAGATGATTGATTTAGAATACACAAGTATTGAGAGTTATCAATCAATTCTTTGTGTAATATTATTAAGATGAATACTTTAAACCCCATCAATATGATTATCATTCCAATATATTATTATTTCCAAAATTTGTTGTTTTTACAATACTGTCCCAGCAATTTCAAACAGGGTTCTCACTAAGGCGATTCCATGAGCCCTGGACTCATGAAAATCTGTCATTTTCAAAAGAGATGAGTCCAAAGATGCATCAAGATTATAAAATGTACCAACTGAGCACAAATATTATCATTTTATGACAAAAATTTCAAATTCATCAAAACCTGATGTCATTTCCTTGCTCTATTTTGTCATTGGAACTGAAATATTAATAATATAGCAAAAAAATTTCATCTTCTCACTTTTGGACTCACCTGGCCAAAAATGATCCGAGTCCCTGGGCTCGCCTTCAAAATTCCTTAGCTAGAACACTGAATTTATTCTACATTCTATTATGACATCCAGTCTACTTGTTTTGTCATGTGCATGATACATTTGTATGTTCAGTAAATCATGTAGAATAAAGACAGAACAATACTGTTGTAAAATGAATAGTTAATGGTGTTGTTCAATGTAAGATAAATTCTGGGGAATTATGCATACATTTTCCTACTAAAATAGAAATAATTTAAAGCATTACACTGTTTATCTCAAATTTTAGCAAGGGTTGGGTCTATACTTTCCAAAATGTACCCCTAACTTCACTGCATTCCATCCAGGACAAAATTTTCACAAAAATATGGTCTACCCAATGTAATATTTCCCATAAACAAAGGGCTATCATAAATTATTTAATCATACAAACATGACAAATTAAGTTTCAATTAGAAGGTTTTCTATAGTAATCAAGAATAAACAGAATAGACTACATCATCTACTTACTCATATAAAGCACATCCAAGTACTAAGAATGTCACACCAACTGCTGCAGCAAAAGCCATAGCAATCAATCTGTAAAAAGACATAAGAGATTGTACGATTAAATGAAATTTAACTTTGACATTTTTTAGTTTCCAGTCATAGGCTGTTGATGTTTGTGAAAAACTATACATATCATCATCACTCAATCTATTCTAATTTAATTTTACTTTAATAACCTACATAAATTAACTCAAGTTATCTTGTAGATGTACAAATAATCTTTTTGGTAACATACACACTGTCAACAAGGATATGTTTCATGAGCATGATCAGTATTTACCATTAAATCTCCTCTCTACAAAGCTGTAGTCAAATTTGATATAAACACTTTAACAAATACTGATAATGCTTATAATAGAACACTTAAGTTTAATGTATATTATAAATACTTACGCTACAATTAGTTCCATCAACAGCAAAAGAAAGGAAAGAACATGAAAAAGAATATATCAATATGTAGGATTTATATCATCAATAAACTTTATATATTTTGTATATTCCATGACTTAGTATGAAATTATTTTTTTGCATATAAGATAATGATTTTTGTCCTAAAATGGCAAACAAATTATTAAAAAAATATACTATTTCTCTCAAAGTGATGCTTTATGGTTGATTTTATAGAATAAATTAAACTTGTGCAAGTCAAATCAAAGTTTATAAGCAAAACACAAGATCGTACTAGTATGCATTTTCACAAGTTATATACTAATAATATTAAACTGATAAATTTCCTTAAAATTCTATATCAGTTAAATGTATATAATGTCACAATGACATGTTTTCTTCCTAGAATAAAGCTAGTCCAAGATACTCGAGCTAAACTCCCAAAATGATTCCCCTGTCACCATGTAATGCAATGGCAAGGTCTATGATTTGCTTAGGGAAACCCAAATAAATATTTGTTTAAAAAATCAAAATTTATACAATGGCATTATATGGTGAAGATTCTGATAAAGTTTCATTTAATTCTAAATAAAGGTTGAGGAGGAGAAGTGGGGATGTGATGAAGTCCATGTCATGCCATAGTTAATCCCAAAAAATGTATTCAGATGAAAAAATACACAGTCCGTAAATTAAGATACAATCCATGTAAACAAAATGATCCTTTGAATAAACTTATTCTTAAAGTCTATCAATTTAACACAGTAGAAAAATCTTCAAATATTGTTTTTATTGGTATTAATATTGATTTTGTTTTTGAAAAATTAAAACATAACTAAACATATATTGCTATACATGCTATATATCATGTATATCATCCTACATCCTGTCAATACTGTTTACTTATATTTTGGCATTGCACAAGATCCTGCGTTTCTCAAAGTGTTTATGACGTCTTTACACTCAATCTGTTGGATGTGTAATGATTGATACTTTAGTTTGGGAAAACATGATTAATTTATTAGCTTTGATCTAGCTTTCAATATAGTTCAGTGGTTTTCGTTGGTTCACGTCATACTTGATTTTCATTAATTGTTTTGTTATAAAAAGTAAGCCATAGTTTACTCAGTTGAATTCTTTCACATTTGTCATTTCTGGCCTTTTATAGCCGACTATACAGTATGGGATTTTCTTATTGTTGAAGGCCAAACTGTTGCCTTTAATTGCTTACATCCACTTCATTAGAACTTTGGTGGATAGTTGTCATATTGGCAATCATACCACATCTCCTTATTCTAATATTACTTGACTTTTACACAAGCATAGCTGTTGATTTTGTATCCACAAAAAATGAAAAAGACAAAAGGACAGTTTATGATGTCCCCGCCAAACATGATTTCAATTTTAGCGTAACATAGGTATTGTACTATTATAGTCCTTGCCATAAACCTTTTCAAAATTTGTAATTACAACACTTAAAATATTCATACCATGGACTATACAACACAATATACATGACATAACATACATTTTGTACTAAACAATATGGGATAACTGACTCAGGCAAATGTGAATATGGAACCCAGGTCTAACAGGTATGTGGGCAAACGTACAGGGTTTCCCCTGGGTCAATTTTCTTTTTCGCCACCTCTTTCGCAAAAACATTATATTTTTCGCCATCTAACATAAACATATTTTTCGTTTAAAACTTTCCTTCTTTCTAGCAAAAAAAAAAATCAGTTTGTCACATTGTTATCTATTATAATTCTTAATAATTTTCTTTTAATCTACATTGTAATGAATAAACACTCAATAATAACAAACATTTAATTTTTAAAAGAAACTAACTTTGCAATATAGATCATGAAACCACTATTTTTTACTTCTGCCGCAGAACATGGGATTCATGAACAATAAGTTTATCGGATACTTCCTGTCTAGTTAAAGGATAAAGACTAAAGTCAGAGATTTTTCTTACTTTTGAATTTTTTTCTTCTTAACAATAGTTTTCTTTACCGGACCATCGTTAAAAGAAAAAGTTTGGACTTAAAACTATGCCTCAAACACGTGCGTCGCTAAAGCGATTGCAAATTATCCACTTCAAAACTATTATGTCTATGAAAATTATAGGATAAATAAAAAAGTCAGAGATTTTTTTTACTTTTGAAATTTTTTAGTCATAACAAGTTTTCTTTCCAGATCATCATTAAAAGAAAACGGGGAGACGTAAAACTATGCGTCACTAAAACAATTATTTCCATCAAAGTTAAAAACAAATCCTCTAAGTGACATGTGATGCCATTAACCATTTCATTAAACAATACAATCAACACCTTTAATAATTATAATCCATTGTTGCTGATAGCTGTCAAACATGTCAAATGCAATCAGCTGATTATTGATTTTCTATCAAAATTGAAACGAGTTCAAGGAGAATTCCCAGTATTTTCTGATCAGGGAAAAAGTCAGAGAAACCCCACAAAAGTAAACATGATGTATGAAGTCGAACCGTTAAACTTCTTTCGCCAAAATTTTTATTTTTTCGCAAATTATGAAAATGGCGACCACCAGCAGAAACCCTGAAATGTACCTGGATTTGGTTGTTCCCAACCTGTTTCGATGAACAGTAAACATCATCTTTGTGTATACTTTACAATACATTTGTGTTTATTTTGGCCAAGAGTTGAGTAAAGCTAATGTTATGTAGTTTTGTTTCAAACCATGCTTACTTCAAATAAAACCTTAGACAAATAATACCAGGCGTCTGATAAAAGGTATTTATTATATCATTCATTTAATATTGGTCTATGTACTAAGACTGCGAAAGAAAATGACTCATTGTCATAGCCGTCTGAACCGCTGGTTCTTAAGATACTAAAATAAATTATATAAACTCTTATTTCATTATGTTCGTCTTTTAAATTTGTCAATGTTTTAACGAGGAAGTATCTATTTAAAAGAAACAGAAGGATTTTGTTTCGAACCTCTTATTCCTGCCATTTTTCTTTCAGGTAATATGATGAATACAAAGGAGTTCCGAAAACTATTCCGAAAGGCATAAAATCCCGGACAGACAATGAATAATCCGGATGTTAAAAAATAGAACTGTGAGGCCCCATATTAGAAACTACTAGTTTCTAATATGGGGCCTCACGTCTACATATTCTCATGTAATCGTGTAATCAAAAAGATGTGTTGCTGTAAAAAATGAGATGTCTTCCACAAAAATACCCAAAATCAAATTGAAATTGTTATTTTAAAAAGCAAAGAAACGTTGAATTTATTCTTTTATTGCTGTTCTCCATCTGAAAGTCACAGTAAGGCATTCAACACGGGACTAAAGCTGACACATTATTCGTTTTATGATGAATTGTGTTAGATAGGTCGATTATACTTCTAATAATGGACAGTTTTTGGAGTGGTAGACATTCTTTCAAATCAGTGGATCATTTTCAGATAAATTACATGCTGCATATCAATGGTCCTTTTAATTCGGGTCACAGTTTTGACTTTTCGACTCTCTACACTACACTTTCAAACCATCTCGTCAAACATAAGTTTTCTTATTTGATTAAACGGTCGTCTGAAAAATCTGGCTGGCATGGTGCGATTTATTTGATACAACTCGTATAAAGCATCTGGGCTTTGAAAACATAAATATGTTATATGTCTCTGGCTAGATATACTTACTGGAAGTATGATGATAATTAAACTGTACATGTTCTCCTTGATAACATCTATGTGCGTTTCGGCAATAAAGTTTATCGACAAGTTGTATATATAGGTATTCCTGCGGGAAACATTGCTCCCCTTTAATAGCATATTTATTCCAGTATTGTCATGAATCCGGCACAGTTTATGGCCATACTCAGTAAAGTACAAAGAAAAATGATTTGGAAGTTTGGCTGTTCCTGCGGATAACTTATAGCAAGCCGGACATCATATCCTAATTTTTTTCGGTGGAGTTGTTTATCATGAGATCCTCAGTGTCAGATTAGATACGATCCGTGTAAACTTATTTAATGCAATTAATGGTACACATATTGAGTTTGTTATCAATAGATTAAAAACGGTCCTGTACATTCTGCTGATACTTATATTTTGGCATTGCACACGATCGTTTTTTTTTTTTTTCTCTCTCTGAGTGTTTATGACGTCTAATACGCCGAACCAATTAACATTAATAATCATATGGTCACCGACTTCGTTTTTTGTCTAACAATCAATTAATTTGTTAACTAGTTGATAGTGAAAAACGTCAAAAATTAACGTTTTACGGCCATAACGCGATGACGTTACGATTATTTCGACGTTTTGTGGTATTTTTTTCACATTGAACACCACTTTGAATGATGAATATCGTAAAAACGAAGTCGGTGACCCTATCTTTATTTTACATCATTAAAACGGAAATTTATGTATCAACAACATATAGTTTTTTATGAAAAATCTATATATTAGAAATTAGAGATTTGATGATTTTAAGACAAATTTAAGAAGGTTTTTCGTCGATTTTATGAGCTTTCTATACAAATGTTTACCCATTTTGAAAGAATTCAATCAGTAATATTTCAGATGATAAAAGAGATTTATAAATGCATTATTTTTTCGATTTTCAATTGTAGTTCATCGAGCCAGAGTTGTATGCAAAATTTTACCTTTTTTGTTAGTTGTTGTTGGAATATTTTTTTTGTTTGCTTTGAGTGGATCATGTGAGTAAAGCCCTTTTCCAACTGATTTTTATAGTTTTTTCTCATGTTGTGTTATTCAGACACTGTCACAGGCTAGGTAGAGGTGTTTAACATGTTTAACCCAGCCATATTCTGCATTTACCATTTCCAAATCAGGAGACTATTATTCAGTGGTTGTCATTTGTTGCTGTTATATCATATTTGTTTTTCGTTTATTGTTTTGTACATAAATCAAGCAGTTAGTTTTATCGTATTAAAAAGGGCATTAGCTACGAGATATCAAAATAAATAAAATATGATTTTTTTTGTTCAATCATTAATGAAAGGGAAATAATGAAAAATAATTCTCTTTTAGCAGCCAGTCTGGTTTAATTTGTCAAAATAAGCTAAATAAAAAATATCGATGATGAATTATTCACTTGCGACCTTTAATTTAACCCCTTAGCTAGAGATGGGTTTCACATAAACTATGCGTGTTTAGATATTAAAAGGAAAAGACTGTCAACATTGGAAGTGAAACAAGGGTAAACCATTTGGTTGACTGATTTGATCCACAAAAACTCATTCTTATATAGATAAAAACAAACAATGATTAACATATTTTTTAACCTATAATATTAAATCAAACAGACTTAGAAAACCCAATTGCACGTGTTCGCTATCTATTTATATCTATATTTATTGTTATATTGGGTTATATGACCGTCGGCAGTCTTCGGAGGTCACCTCGATGGTTAATTAGATGGCGTCTAGACAAAATACACACGAAATGCTGATACATACAATCGAGTACATGCATCGTAAATCGCAGCATCTGAGGTTACCCCCCCCCCCCCCCCCCCCGGTTCCTGCTGGGGTTCCTTTTTTTTTCTTTTCTTGCTCAGTCTCTCTATGTTGTGTTTTGTAGACTTTTTTTTCTCAGTCTTTCTACGTCTTGTCTTGTATAGACTGCTCTAGCTCAGTCTTTCTATGTTTTGTCTTGTATAGACTGCTCTAGCTCAGTCTTTCTATGTTTTGTCTTGTTTAGACTGCTCTAGCTCAGTCTTTCTATGTTTTGTCTTGTATAGACTGCTCTAGCTCAGTCTTTCTATGTTTTGTCTTGTATAGACTGCTCTAGCTCAGTCTTTCTACGTTTTGTCTTGTATAGACTGCTCTAGCTCAGTCTTTCTACGTTTTGTCTTGTATAGACTGCTCTAGCTCAGTCTTTCTACGTTTTGTCTTGTATAGACTGCTCTAGCTCAGTCTTTCTACATCTTGTCTTGTATAGACTGCTCTAGCTCAGTCTTTCTTTTCGTGTTTTGTAGACTGTTTTTGTTTTACTTGTCTTATTAATTTTTACTGTGTTGTGTTTTGTTGACATTTTTGTCTTTTCTTTTCGTCATTTTTTGATTTATTACCATGACTATGTCAGTTTTTCTTCGACTTATGAATTTGAATATCCCTTAATTAACTCCCGACTCTCTTTTTGAGGCGAACATTTAAGAAGTGTTCATAAGTGTGTATAAAGATTCAACTTTTTAATCTTATTGTATGAATGTCTATTGTGCATATGTATGGTCTAAATGTAAAATTGAGAATGGAAATGGGGAATGTGTCAAAGATACAACAACACAACCAAAGAGCAGAAAACAGCCAAAGACCACCAATTGGTCTTCAACACAGCGAGAAAATCCCGCACCAGGAGGCGGGCTTCAGCTGGCCCCTAAACAAAAATGTGTACTAGTTCAGTGAAAATGGACGTTACACTAAACTCCAAAACATATAAAGGAACTAAAATTAAAAAACATACAAGACTAACAAAGGCCAGAGCCTCCTAACTTGGGACTGGCGCAAAAATGCGGCGGGGTTAAACATGTTTCGTGAGATCTCACCCCCCCCCCCCTATACCTCTAGCCAATGTAGAATAAACAAACACACAGCAATACACACAGTAAAGCTCAGTTTAAAAGAAGTCCGAGTCCGATGTCAGAATAGGTAACAAAAGAAATAAGCAAAATGACAATGATACATAAATTAACAAAGGACAACTAGCAGTTACTGACATATGCCAGCTCCAGACCTCAATTTAACTGATTGAAAGATAATGTCTTCATCAAATGAAAATCAAGCACAATCCCTCCCGTAAGTGGTTGAGTATCATACCATCATAAAATATATAAGAAGAAAATAACCCGTATCATGCCAACAACTGGTTTTAGAATAAATGTGTTTATTTCCGATGCAAAGACCCTATGAGCGAATCAATATTAATATCAAAATATGTCATGGCTGTTTAAAGGTTTGGTTAGCTTTTGGGGTGAGTGTCGACTTTTTTGTGCAAGTCTGCCACATTAATTAAAGTTCGTGTATAATAATGCTTTCAGGATGATAATGGGATCTGAATGTAGATGTAGTGCGAGTGATATGCTTGTGAAGAATGAAATTATGTCTTTCAAGGAAGTTATGTGAATTTCAATGTTAAAAGTTATATAAAAATGAGGAGATGTGGTATGATTGCAATGAGACACCTATCCTTTTTATACGGGGTCTCTTTTTATATATACAAAGGTCTACACAGACATGTTTCTGGGATGGGTCGCCTTTTTTATATGAAAAAAGAAACGGCCATAGAAAATCAACTTTCCGGTAAAATTTCTATCCAGGCAAATACACAGTATCTTTCAGTAAATCAAATCAAAAGTAAACAAACATGACTACCTTCTATATAATCACAAGCATTTTTCGTCAGCCAAAAATATGGACGTTTCTATTAAATACAATTTAAAATAGTAAGTCACCGATCATTCATCGTGTGTTTGGGGGGGAGGGGTGCGGTATTTTTTTCTTTCTCGGGATAAACAGTTTTTTCCATTTCAATAAAAAAAAAAATTTCAATAAAATACAGGAACCAGAAACAAAATTTGAAACTCAATGATGTATTAATTTTTTCCTTATCTTGAATGGAAACACATTATTTTTTCCTTCCCCTTTGAAACAATAATTTAAAAAAAACATGGATTCAAACAATTTCTTTAGCTAATGACAACAAATCAATAGGCTTCTTAAAAAGATATTCCAACTCATCTATAGCCAAAACATAAATAGCCAGGGGTATCTTACCAAACTGAGGTGGTCATGCTTAGTTTGGGATCTCATTCTGCTGAGCAGACTGAGCAGACTTTTAAAAAAATGAGATGGTCCAAAGAAGAGCTGTCAGCTAAGTCTGCAATCAATACCAAAACATCAGTATAGCGTATCAGAAATGTAAACACTTTAAACTGGCCCACATTACTTGACATACTCACAAGGCTTATAAAGTTAAAGATAGTCCATCATATTGTAGCCACTGCGTGTTTAAATTATGGACCAAAGTGGTGTTTTTCTTTGAATGTGTGCGTCCACTTTCTGGTAGGTTATTTTTTAACTATTACTGATTTAAATACTGTTAAATCTGTGCCTATGAGCTTGTAAAATATAGGTTCCTGTCAATATTTGGCTCAGTTTTGTAACTGCATTTCGGATGTCCGCGAGACAGACGAAGAAACTGTAGCCCAAAATGGATGTGTGACACCTATTTCTAAGTTTGAGATTGCTAAACTTAGAATTAAGAGTTGATTTTTTTCTTCACATTCTAAGCGTAGTTTGCTAGTCCACTGTTCGTTTATTGCTGATTTTGTCTTTCTTTTCCACTTTATTTTTGTTTACTTGTTTTCGAATAATTCAAGAAAGAAAGGTATATTGTGCATCTCTAGAACTTCTGCTGTTTTGGTAAAGAAGCTTGTTGACTTTGCCGGACATATATTGACACATAGGCTAGCTAGGGATCTAATAGTTTCGTTGTTACTGTTGAGAACACCAATCAAGAGGCTGAGTAACAGTTGTCTTTTGTGAATTACGGCATTTAGCAGAAGAGCTCCCAGAAGAAGATATACCGAGCGCATGATGTCCTTTTAGGAAGTGAATGTATTTTCCTTAGAATATCGAGGTGGAAGTTGGATAGAAGCATCATTCCTTTGGAGTTGACATGTAGTGTTTCAAGCCCGTATATCAGTATTGGTAGGATGTATGCTTGACAGATCCTATATTAGGATTTAGGGTTAACAAAGACCATTTGAGCCATGTACACATGTCTTTATGAGAGAATATAACGTTCCCCTTGCTAGATTTAGGGTTAAGACCATTTGAGCCATGTACACCTGTCTTTATGAGATCGAGAATATAGCGTTCTCCTTCACGGCTAGATTTAGGGTTAAGACCATTTGAGCCATGTGCACCTGTCTTTATGAGAGAATATAGCGTTCTCCTTGCTAGATTTAGGGTTAAGACCATTTGAGCCATGTGCACCTGTCTTTATGAGAGAATTTAGCGTTCTCCTTGCTAGATTTAGGGTTAAGACCATTTGAGCTATGTACACCTGTCTTTATCAGAGAATATAGCGTTCTCCTTGCATTTCGTTGTTTCCTATTTTGAATGCCTCGATATCTTCTGTTTTCCTGTCTTTATTATAACGTTACTCTTTTGTGGATGGATGTTAAATCGATGATCTCCTGAGGCTGCCATGTTTGGAGATAATCCCTGCGTAAACCAAATTGTAATGGAGATGTCCAGATTTCATTAGGTTGGCTTTGTCCGAAATGTTATATTCAAATACTTTTTCGATAACTCATGTAGCTGTTATCACCATGGTAGTTTTCTACTTCGTTTAATGCTTTCTGAATGTCTTCCCTTGTTATGGTAAGTTTTAAGTTGGTTGAAGTTTTTGCGATTTCTTTTTATGATTTTACATCTTTTTTTACATTTCCGATTTTTTCCGTTGTTAAAGTTTACGTTGTCTTTTGGTTGAGCCAAAATCTATTTTGTAAGTAATTCACACTACTCTTTTTTGGATACGCCTTCTTCATCTCCCATTTTCAGAAAATCAGTGTCAGATTTTGAAGTTCCCGATCTATTTCTGTTGCAGTTTCTTTCCTCTATTGTTTTCTGAGATTTATTTAAGCTTCTTTTTTTTCTTTTAAGAGTCTGGATGGTTAACATGCTTGTATAGCCTGTACTGTATATATGTCCAGTCCTGCTGAAATAACAAAACTAAACTTGAAATCTCAATATCACTTTTTTTAAATTTAAATTTCTTGGCTGCAAGTAGAATGAAGAAATTCACATTTTTTTATCCTTTTGTGATAATTTTTTGTAAACAATTTTAGGAAATTTAGGATACGCTTAATTATAAAGTCGATTACAAAACCTCAATGTTGATTGTTCAGATAATCTTTGAATAAGCACACGGAATAATATTTATCCGTGTTTAACCGGATATTATACACTTTTTCCAATACGTCGCCATTTTAACGCAGAAGAAACCGGCACGCACGCACTTGTACAATTTGGTAGAATTTGGAAGTAAAAGAAATAAATAATGGCTGAAGGAGCAAAGTAAGTTTCATTAGTGATTTTCTTATGGATTGGTCGTAAATTAAGAAGGCTATTAGCTATGTCAAACTCCTAAAAAGGGATTTGCTTTTCAAAGTTTTTTTCTTCGATGATCAAATTCACTTTGTCATTGTCTTTGTTCGCCTCGAAAAAAGCCAAAACGTGTGAAAAAAATTATTGATAACTATTTCAAATGGAAGAAAAGTATATAAGTATGAATTGTTCATGACTTTTCAAGCCAAAAGTAACTGTTATGTAATTTTTGATAAAAAATATTTGATCATGACAATTTTTTTAAAACCGGAAATTTTGTTGAAAAAATGTACAGTTTAAGTCATGTCAGAAGCTATCGTATTTATCTATTATCAATGTTATATTTATCAACTACATCTTTTTTTAATTTCCTTGAAATAAATAAACCGAAAATAAGTTCTATTTATAGAAATTAAGTCATTCTGTTTATCCATTCTCTAAGCGTAACGTGTCATTGGTTGAGTTCATTTCATTATTTACATTCATGATATCAGGTTCAAAACTGCAATATCACTATAAAGTATATATAAAATCATCAATGCTAAATTTTCCATTCCAAACAATTAAGCAGAAACTGAAACATTAAAATGGACAGGTACATGTATACTCACATTATAGCTAAGACAAAAGTTAATATATTAATACAATTTACATTCATATAACTCTCAGTGTCATTGTTGAAAAATTGATTTTGAATTATATAATGACAGTGATGTTGGATAAATTTCAACCAGACTGAGACAGGAACCTATAAAAAATTAAACAAACAATTCTGAGATACAAATGTACGTATGGATAAATTTCAACCAGACTGAGACAGGAACCTATCAAAATTTAAACAAACAATTCTGAGATACAAATGTGCGTATGGTTTAAATGCTGTAAATTTGATAACTCCAAACTCACAAAGTGTGAAATCTCATACAAAAATGTTTTCTTTCGAAATTTCTGTACCATAATGTGGGAACCCTTGGTTTTAACAGAAAAAAATAACTTCATATAGCATATAAACCACACAACATTTGACACAGGAATCAAAAGCTTACACACATGCACATATAACAATACACAATTAATTCAAAATAGTTCAGAACTGGATATATTCAAAATATACTAATGACCTCAGTAAAGATTTGAATTAAAATGAACTACAATTTAGATATATTTTTGATTTGTAGTGAAGACCTGCAAACTGCCATCCTTAAACGTAAGGACAGACCTAACAGGCTCCTTGTTGAAGAAGCTATCAATGAAGACAATTCAGTTGTCTCCCTTTCACAGGTACAGTATCTTTTACTTTACAACTGTATCAATTAAAAAATGAAGTCAAAAATTTACACCCCCCTCTTTTTTTCTTTAAAAAAAATCCATGATCTTCACCTGCAGTCTTATCTGCTTGTCAATCTGAAGTGAATTTCAGCAATTGTCCAGAAATACAATTTCTGAATTTAGAAACTAGATAAAAAAAGTGACATAAACCAATCCAACAGTTCGTCATTTGCTTTCTACCAAAATGTCAGTTGATTTCATAACATTCTATTGTCAAAATTTAAAAGCTGTGATATGCCTGAAATGGATAATTAATTTAAAACTATTTGGATAATATGATACAGATGGTTTTGAAACTAATGATTATGATGATTAACTATCTGGGACTGATCAACCATTGTTTGACATACTAATGAGGGAAAAGGGGAATATTGGATTTAATAGTATCCTACTTTTTGTCTTGCCTTGACAAGTCCCAAAGGTACGACTTTGGTGTGTGGGCAGATCTAGAGGAATCAACAATGTACATTGTATTTAATTGTTTGTGATAAGGTTGATTTGTAAGAAACCACTTGTCACTGCTAGCAGTAGTAGATCAATGATATTTGGTGTGCATT